>NC_136060.1:428388861-437731926 GCF_964261635.1 Lissotriton helveticus
GTAGGTAAGGGAAGTCAGCAAGTCAGATCTGTAACTTCGGGATAAGGATTGGCTCTAAGAGCTGGGTGGGTCGGGCTGGGGAGCGAAGGGGGGCTAGGCACACGCCGCAACTGGACAAGGCGCCTCCCTCCGGGGTGGCGGCGACTTTGGACGCGAACCGGGCCCTTCCTGTGGATCGCCCCAGCTGTGGTGGTCGCCTCTCCCCGGGGGAGCCGGGCCGGCGTTCTGCCTCGGCCGGCGCCTAGCAGCTGACTTAGTACTAGTGTGGACCAGTGGAATCCGACTGTTTAATTAAAACAAAGCATCGTGAAAGCCCGAAGCGGGTGTTGACCCGATGTGATTTCTGCCCAGTGCTCTGAATGTCAAAGTGAAGAAATTCAATTAAGCGCGGGTAAACGGTGTGTGTAACTATGACTCCTTCAAACAATGCAACAAGTAGCAACGATTCAGATCACGATATAGGCCCTAGATCACCCTCCATAGCAGAAGAAGACACAACAATAGACCTCAGCAAATCCATTGAGTTTGTGGCCTCCTCAGCCAAGAATGACATTGGTACAGCAAACTTTGAAAATCTACCCGATGTGTACGAGGTCAGCAAAGATGTAGTAACAAAGAAAAGTGACGACACAAAAAAAGTCACTTATTGGAAGTAACCAGGAGCAGAGTCAGCACAAGGACGGGAAGCCATGCGGCAAAGACCGCGTACAGCGACTCTTCACTCCTGCTGATGTTGGCAAGCTAAACCTAACAAGGTGGCAAAACATGATAAGCTATAAAAAAAGCTAAATAGGACCCAACACTAGTTGTGTGAGTACCTTATATATGTTGTTTGTTTATTGTCCTGACGAAAGCTCTCCAGACCCGGCTGGGCCAAAAGAGCTGAAACATGTTGACACATCCATATACAGATAGATATATGGTAATCTAGTTACTCGATTATACCCTATATATTGTTAATTTTTAATACAACCTTTTCTTATTAAAAAATCTTTTAAGGTGACACACTGTTCTTAAAGCCAATTTTTTCCCATCCCTATGATTTCTGGACACTTCTACCTGAACCAGAGGTAGCCTCGGGTGAGGCAGGCATACCGCACGTTATTTGGCAACCCTATGACTATGCCATGACTCCTGGCGGGGCGGAAAAAAGATATACCGCAACGATTTGAACCAGGTGGTCTATGAGGGTTGTCAATACTTAGCCGACGTTTAAGTAGATACTAGTGTCCATTCCCATTTTGATTAATTCAGCATTGAACCAGGGGAACCGAATGGACCGTGAATCCTCTTCCCTCCCTTTTTTGATATAAGACTTATTGGAAGTACCCAAACGAAAAATATAAATGTGACTTGTGTGGAGACATAATGGGAACTTTTAAAGAACTGAAAATACATGTCTCCAACAAGCACAAAGGCTTCTATCTTAAAACGTACTGTTCAAAATGTGACAAAGAAGCCGAATACCACAATAATATTGCATGCCATTATGTCAAATGTAAAGGAAGACCTCAAAAAGGAGAGCTGCCATTCCTGTGCAGCTTCTGTGACCTCAGATTTGGAACAAAAATTGGTGTTTCTCAACATGCTCGGCATGCGCAACCAAGAGCGCAAAATGAGGTTAGACTAGCAGCTCTAGCAACCAGCAAACCGTCAAAATTATGGTCACAGGAAGAAATACCGCTACTAGCAGAATTGGAAAAATATATGAAAATAAAAGGAATATTAATGCGCTGATGGTTCCACATTTTGACAACAAAAACAGAAAACAAATTGCAGAAAAAAGAAGAGATAGAAGAGATAAAAGCAAAAAATCTGCAAAAGATGTACTGCAAGCATCAAATGTTTCTGAAAATGACTCTTGCGATGAACCAGAGGTTACAATGAAAGTAACAACAGAGAAGCGCAGAGACTTTATCAATCGCAAACTTGCGCAAAAAATCAAGAACTTTGATGAGCTGGAAGACAGAATCACAGAAATCGAGAAGTACACCCAAAACGTAGAGCAACACGATGCTGCTATGGATCTGACGGATGAGGTAGTGGCTTACATCGCAGAAAACACCACTGATTTAAGTCCTACACCAGCAAGTGTACCAACGAATGAACCAGCAAGAGAACTCAATAATGAGCGTATGAACTCTGCTCAAGATGAGCACCAGAATGCCTCAGTAGGGAACAAGATAACAAAAAAAGACAAGAAAAACGGAAGGCTTAATCGGACGCACAAGAAAAATTATGCCAAAGTAAAGGGCAGCTATAAAGAATACCAGGCAATGTTTCCAAATGACAAAAAGAAAAATTCCAGGATTATCACTGATGGGGCAGAAGATGCCACTTGCCAAATCATTCAAATTGGAAATGTCAGGAACAGAAGCAAAAACTTTAAATGCTCTGGATCAAACAATAAAAAAGTATGTCAAACACTGTCTACACCTTCCTGCATACACATGTGATGGTCTCCTATACTCGAAAAGATCATTTGGGGGCCTCAGTATACCAAAAGTATGTATACAAATTGGTCTCAATAAAGTCAATAGTTTATTGTATCTCAGGGCAGCTCCAGATCTGTACATACCGCATTTGTTCATGTGTGCAGGAGAAGTAATAAATGAAAAAATTGATAACATCATCAAAACACACACACTTAACATTTTAAACAGTGGGTTTCTGAGTTATGATTTGAATTTGCTAGCAACATATGATTGGAGAAAAGAAGAATATGAGAAATGGGCAAATCTCTCTGTCCAAGGTGATGGTATAAAATATTTAGCAAGTAATCCAACCTCAAACTTCTGGATCAGCAAGCATAACAAAATGAAAGAAAACCAATACATAGCTGCGCTGATGTTAACCCCTTCCCTGCTGCCGGCGGCCGCTGGACATCGCACGCGCTACCTCCCTGGTGCTGCACACGACCAACGGCCGACGCGGCCCCACCCACCCTTTAGAACGCCCGCAAGGCGTTAAGGGCAAATGTTTTATCTACTAGGGAAACCATCACTAGAGGAAGAAATCGTACATTTGCTACTTGTAGATATTGTAATGATGTTTGCAAAACAATTTCTCATATTTCAGGCGCATGTCCTAAAACCAAGGACATTAGGATAAAAAGACACAACAAAATTCTTGAACTGCTCATTGATAGAGCAAAAAGGTGTGGTTGGATGGCATATAGGGAACCTCATGTTAAGAATAATCAAGGTGAACTACGAAAACCAGATGTAGTGTTTACCAAAAATGGTACAGCTGTAGTGATTGATGTTTCAATTCGATATAAAAACTCACAGAATTCCCTTGAATTAGCATATGAGAGTAAAGTGAAATATTATCAGGATCTGTCACAGCAAATCAAAGATCTCACAAAATGCACCACTGTAAAATTTCATGGCTTTATCGTAGGATGTTTTGGTATTTGGCCTCAATGTAATCATGTTGTTCTGGCTGATTTAGGTTTGCAAATGTCATTCCCATTCAAGAAAAATGTTTGCCTGACTACTTTAATGGACACTCTTAAAATGTGCCAAGTATTCATGGACAATTGAGTATCAAGTTTATACTGGGATGTACACTTTCTTGCCGCACACGTCACCCTTATAAAGCATAATGTTTTAACATATAGGTTTATAGTTGACACAAAATTTAGTATAGATGTGAATTTTATAGATGTGAATTTTTACAATTTTATAGATGTGCATTTTCTAGTTAGATGTGTAATTTGTAGATGTGTATATTTTATAAATGTGTGCTTATAACAATTTAGATATAGTTGTGTACATCATACTTATTGAAATGTCTTGATTGAGAAATAGGTTTTAAATAATCTCATAAACATAGTTATCAGACATTGATTATTAATGTCCTGCTAATCATATTTTAAATTCTCAGGACTGTTCGTAAAAATTTCAAATTGTTGGAATAGTACTGCAGGGTGTACTATCTCCGGCCTATACGTGATCCCAGTTCAAGAATGTTGTATTGTTGGAAGCAAAACCGAATTGACACTGATGGGCAGCATAATAACCTAGAATGAGCCACCGCGAGGTGGTACAGAATAGCTAAATGCCTTGTCATCTAATTAGTGATGCGCATGAATGGATGAACGAGATTCCCACTGTCTCTACCTACTATCTAGCGAATCCACAGCCAAGAGAATGGGCTTGGTAGAATCAGCGGGGAAAGAGTTTTCGTTGAGCTTGAGTCTAGTCTGGCACTGAGAAGAGACATAAGAGGTGTAGGATAAGTGGGAGGCCCTCGGGCCGCCGGTAAAATACCACTCCTCTTATAGTTTTTTCACTTACCCGGTGAGGCGGGGGGGGCAAGCCCTGTGGTGCTCTCACTTCTGGCTCCAAGCACCCGGCGCCCGCCGGGCGCGACCCGCTCCGGAGACAGTGGCAGGTGGGGAGTTTGACTGGGGTGGTACACCTGTCGAACGATAATGCAGGTGTCCTAAGGCGAACTCAGGAAGGACAGAAACCTCCCGTTGAGCAGAAGAGCAAAAGCTCGCTTGATCTTGATTTTCAGTATGAATACAGACCGTGAATGCGGGGCCTCACGATCCATCTGACTTTTTGGGTTTTAAGCAGGAGGTGTCAGAAAAATTACCACAGGGATAACTGGCTTGTGGCGGCCAAGCGTTCATAGCGACGTCTCTTTTTTGCTACTTTGATGTCGGCTCTTCCTATCATTGTGAAGCAGAATTCACCAAGCTTTGGATTGTTCACCCACTAACAGGGAACGTGAGCTGGGTTTAGACTGTCGTGAGACAGGTTAGTTTTACCCTACTGATGATGTTTTGTTTCAATAGTAATCCTGCTCAGTACGAGAGGAACCGCAGGTTCAGACAGTTGGTGTATGTGCTTGGCTGAGGAGCCAATAGGGCAGAGCTACCATCTGCGGGATTATGACTGAACGCCTCTAAGTCAGAATCCCCCCCTAAACCGCAACGATACTGCAGTGCCGTGGAGCCTCGTTTGGGGCCGGTGCGTAGAGCCGCTCGCTTGAGGACCGAAGTGTGGACGGAAGGGGGCCCACCTCCATCGCCCTTGGTGCACCGCATGTTCTTGGGGCACCCGGTGCAAAATCATTAGTTGACGACCTGATTCTGGGTCAGGGTTTCGTAAGTAGTGATCCAGCGGCCTATAGAAAATATATCATAAACAACGCTACCCAACTTCATAACCTATAAACAAAATTCTATACTAAATCATGGACCCATTTATAAACCTGACATATTTTTAGGCCTACTGAATCAGGTGGTCGGATTAAATCTATATACACCTAATTTACAAACTATATACAATATTATACATTAGCGGAAAGAATATTGTCATTATAACACATCCTCACTATTTAAACGACCACCATTGGCGACGTGATCTAGCTAATAGTAACCTACACTTCTGAATAATCAAGACCAGCTTGTTTGTCAAAAGTAAGATTTTATTACTAAATTATGGTATATAAATTGATAGTTTTATAAATGAAATTTATTAGCATTGAAGCAAGCATGATTGTAAAGAGTCATAAGAAAAATACAATTTAAGCAATTGAATCAAAGTTTAAGTAAGTATTTAAAAGTTTAGCATTTCTAAATCCTAAATCCCTAGCTAAGCTAAATAGATAGAAATTAAAGTAAAGTTCTTTGAGGATTCTTACGTGCTCCACGCAATGTCCGACAGCACTTCACCCTCATCGGAAAGTCAGAAAGCAGCAGCCAGCCCATCCCTAGGGGCATGACTTTTTATACCTTTCTACGCTAACTAAACTACGCAAAGGAAAGTTTTCAGAAATCTTCGACGTCCCATTGGCTGAGAGTGACAAGTGACATGTCACCCACATTTCAAATCTTCCATTAAGTCATTTTTCTTAAGGACCATTGTCCTTTCCGAGTGCAACCAGGAGCTTCCTAGGTTTGCAACAAATGTACAATAATGTTCTCGCTGCGTCCATTTGACTTCCGCGGATGCCAAGTTAAGGCTGACAAAATGTTCTTTTTCGACCTTGGCCACGTCCGACAGAATAATGATAGCACATCAGTTTTTGCTTAGTGAATGCAGCTTTTGACGAACACTTTACTTCAGAATGGGCGTCTCGTGACTTTTGCAGAAGTGAATTTCAGCTTTTTGTAACTCGAGCAAACTAGGCCCAAAAGCAGGCAATTTAAGCTTTCTAGTATAAAACAAACACAAGAAAAGTATTAATGTAAGAAATAATGTAGATTCTGTATCCACCCCAGGTTTTACTAATTAATTAACCCACCCGATTAGTCAAATGTTACCTAGCAAATGCAAACAAGTAAGCAGCGTTTATATCTACCAGTCTTCATTAATCCATGAGACTTATGTGCACCTAGAATAGTAGAAATGACATCACATAGACAAGGAAAAGCAAAATAAGCACATGCTTCTTTTAAGTTTGCAGCAGTTAGTAATGACAAAAAACGAAAACAATACATTATTTTATTATTTTGCACGAACAAAAAGATGCAACAATTATGCACGTTTATGAGCACACATATTAGTCCCCCCACGTGTAAAGTTTAATCTAAGTTGTATTAGCACGACATATCACAAATCATTAATATTTTTATTCATGTTATGGAAATGTGACTTCGCGAGTTTAAACAAAATTTTGTTTTCTATCTCGCTCCATCAACTCCCTCATCTGGTGATTAACAAATCACCACACCAGCACCCAAAATTTTATAATTTAAACTTCCGAGAAAATGATTCAAATTCATTTGTGTCAGTAAATTCTAAAAACCAGTATCTGCAAAATCCTCAGAATTTGCATATCGTCCTCTATGTAATTCCTGTAACTCAATCTCCCTTTCTTCTTCTTTTCTAAGTTTATAGATTCTTTTCTTTTCTTTCAACTGCTTCTTTCTTTTATGCAACAAACAACCTATTTTGGTCAAAATAAAAATGAATAATATAATAATCAAAGGTGCCAAAATCTTGCCAAGAATTGAACTCCCAATGTCATGAAACCAGTTTCTAATTGCTTGGAATCTTTTAGAAAGTTTCCCCTGTAAAATCTTCTTCTTCTAAAGGAATTATCTCGGAATGCATTTGTGTAATGTTCTTAATGTACATTTCAATATTCTTACTTTCATCAGGTATATATGTGCAACAATGTTGTACATGTAAAATGCCACAGACTCCTCCCTCTTTTGCTAGGAGTATGTCTAAAGCAAGGCGATCCTGAATTACCATGGATCTAATTGCAATAACTTCAACATTCACTAATTGGAACCCATCAGCTGTGTCAGTTGATAATCTATCAACTATAGTAGACAATTTTCTGATTCTCCCCGCATTTAGGGTTATACCAACAAAAGGTATTACTGCTTGAAAAATATCTCCCAGAACTTCAGTAAAAGTTTCTCTTTTAACTCTATTTACATAATTATGAATTTTAAACAATCCTTCTGAATCTCTGTCAACATGAAACACTTTAGGAAAAACAATTCCCACATAACAAATTCCATACCAGTGGTCTGGAAGGTTGTAGTAGGCTTTGTCACCACAAACAAAATAAATCCCTGGAAAGATTGGATCCTTTCCACCTTTGAATCCCCAACCTCCCATAATCTGATAAGTATCTTCACAGTTACTTGCACCTACAAAGTAATTATCAAAAAGTGTGTTATCTCTTCTAATGCAAAGCTTTCCACTAACTGGTTTGTCTATATGAATTGCAACATTTTCAAGCATTTTGCCATTTAACTTTTCGTCCTCTTTCTGCCAGAAGTTAGACTTAGTCTGCTTGACTATTTCATTTCTTTTATAAATTGCTCTTCTCTCCTCAACCATATTCAAAAACTTCTTTCCTTCAGCACTTAATTTGCAAGTTAAATTATTCTTATAAGCATACTCATAAGTAAGTTCGTTAGTAACAAGGAAAAATTCTCTCATTTGTTTTGCCTTCTTATGCTTATTTAAAGCATTTTCAATCTTAATATTTGCGAAAATCTCGTCAAAATCTGAATAGTAATATTCTAAGCGTCCAGTTTGATAAAATAAGCTAGTTAACACACTACATGTTACACCATAAGTGAGAGGAAGCATATTATATGTAACTCCCTCAGAAACAGAAGCAGGTAACTTGACGCAGACGTAGCAGTCTTTTGCATCCATTACCTTAACATATTCACTCAAAAGTTTTGTGAAAGTATTACTTGAAAAATCACTAATTGATTTATCTTGATTAATGTTAGGCTGATGATCAATAACTTTTGCAGATGCACTATGTTTAGTTTGGCTAACCAAAGCTTTGCTTGTTATGTTAACTTTGTGCAATTCTCTATTCATCTCTAAAGGGATAATCACAGCTAAAACTAACCAGAGCAGAATTAAAATGAGCAGACACACCAGAGTCATCTTACAGCATCTCTTAAAAACAGAACACCTCGAAGTGCTCTCCTTAACATAAGGCATTTTTGGTTAGTTTAGCCTCAAAAATAAATTAAAACAAAAAAAAATTTTAAATTCTAAATTTATATTTACACCCCCCTTTTAAAATATATATATATATATATATATTTTTTTTTTTAAAACCCTAAACAAGATTTCTTCGACCTTATGTCATACATAAGTTTTCTTCAACTAAACAGTTTTTCTTCGACCTTGTGTCAACTAACAAAATTTTCTTCAGCCTTTTGCCAAATTAATATTTCCGTACTTCAATCATTGTCACTAATTTCTTGGATTTCGTCTTCTTCTTCACTACTATCATATATGTCAATAACAGGTGGAATTACTAAATAAGTCCACTCAGGAGACTTGTATTTCTGGTTTGGTCTTATTATTCTTTTTCCTTTTCTCGACACTACTTCAATTTTCCTCCCAACTCCAACTTCCTTTCCAGGACTCTTTTGTCTACTGATTTCTTCAACTTGTTCTATTGGTTTCTTGATCAATCTGACTCTCAATCTTCCACCAGGCCAGTATTCTGCTTTTCTCACGTACTTCTTCCTTGGTTCAGAATTATTTGATTCTGACTTCCAAGTCCTTTTCTTTCCGTTTCCACTTTCACCATCCACGTCACTCTCTTCAGTTTCGTAGTCTGAAATTTCAATTGACTCAGGAACTTCTCTATTCGGCAATTTCACTCCTTCAGGAACTTCACTTTGTTTTCCGTCACTGGTACTCGGTAATTCGTCTTCCTCCTCTTCTTCAATTACCCCCAACATCCCAGATTTCGGATTTCTGTTCCTTACTCCAGAGCTTTTTCTCTGCCTTTCGATACTCTCCTGGTCTGAAACTTCTTTTTGTTCTGCTTCTTTGTCTTCGATGGAGACAACCGAATCCTCAGTTATCTTTCCTTTTAACAGATTCTCTTCACCTTCAGAATCTATTTCAATGATTTCCAAGTCTTTTCTTGTCACTGGTACAGTTTCCAGATGTCGACTTTCTTGTCGATCTTCAGAATCTGGATTTATTTCACCTTCTGTTTCGCCTTCTGCTTCGGAATCAGAATCATCTGTAGTATCACTTTCAACATCAGAACTCTCAGGAGTTGGTACTGGAATAGTATGACTAGGATGAATCCAGCGTTTCAATCCTCTGCACTTTACAGCATTAGTAGTGACCAAAATTATTTGCCTAGGCTTCTGCCATCTAGGAGCCAGACAATTTCTTCTCCGATGTACTTTCGTTCTGACCCAATCTCCAGGTCTCAGATCATGTGTCAAAACCTTTTCATTTGATTGTGCTTCAGTTCCCACCTGATTAGACACAGAAGTTACCATATCAGATAACCTTTTACAGTAATCCAAAATAGCACTGTCATTTATGCTCAACAATTTACCTACAGGTACAAAAGCTTGCCTCATAACTCTTCCCATCAAAATTTCATGAGGACTCAAACCTGTCTTTTTATCTGGTGTACTTCTTAATGACATCAAAACAAGTGGAAGAGCATCAGTCCACTTTACACCTGTTTCAAGACACATTTTTCCAATTCTGTTTTTAATTGTTCCATTAATTTGTTCAACCACCCCAGATGCCTCTGGTCTGTATGCACAGTGTATTTTCTGCTCAATGCTCAAAGCTTCGCAAATTAATTTCATCAGTTTATTATCAAAATGGCTTCCTCCATCACTCTCAATAGTGACTGGAAAACCGTACCTTGGGATAATTTCTCTGAGCATTAGTTTTGCCACTGTAATTGAATCACAATGTCGTGTAGGGAAAGCCTCTACCCATCTTGAAAATAAACAAACAATTACAAGCACATATTTCAAACAATTATGTAAGGGCATTTCAATGAAATCCATTTGTAATCTGGTAAAGGGACCACCCTCTCGACCAATTATTCCTGTCCCCACCACTGATTTTCTGTTTGGATTCATTTGTTGGCATGACAAACACCTTTGACAAAAAGATTCTGCAATTGTTCTGAACTTAGTGTTGAACCATGTTTCTCTAAAAAGTCTAACCATAGAATCTCTTCCCAGATGTGCTGGACCATGATATAATCTGGCCATGTCAGCAATCAAGCAATTTGGTAAGACCACTCTGCCATCTTTGTAAACCCACACTCCATCCTCTTCACGTGGTCTACAATCTGATCTTAACCACAAGTCTTTTTCTTCATCATCTGCTTCATTTTGTAAATCTCTAATTTCATGCCATGTTTCTACAACAGTTGTTAGCATTAATGAATTTGAATCAGTTTCTTTACTCCTTTCTCGATTGTATGCATAATTTTTCCTTGCACAGAATTTAGCCGTTTCGTCTGCAAAGGCATTGCCCTTGGAGATATAATCAACTCCTTTAGTGTGCGCTGCACATTTGACAATAGCAATTTCTTTCGGTAATTGTATTGCTTCAATTAATCTCCTAATAAAAACTGCATTTTTAATTGGTGACCCTGCTGATGTCATGTATCCTCTCTGTGACCAGAGTTGTCCATAATCATGCACAACTCCATACCCATACTGACTATCAGTAATGATGGTAACTCTTATATCTTTCGATATTTCACATGCACGAATCAAAGCAATCAATTCAGCCACTTGTGCTGAACGAACTCCTTCAAGACATGATGCTTCTTCGACATCTTTAACTGTACAAACTGAATATGAAGCTTTCAAGACACCTCCTTCGGATCTTAAACATGAGCCATCTACAAAATAGACAAAATCTGATTCAGACAAAGGTCTGTCTTTGATGTCTTTTCTTGGTTTAGTGCAGAACTCCATGACATCCAAACATTCATGTTCTGTTTCAATGTCATTAACAATTTCAGAATCAGGCAATAATGTAGAGGGATTCAGATTCAAACATCTTGAAATCGAAACATTATCTGCTCCTAGTATGATTTTCTCATACTTTGTCAATCTGCTACTGGTTAAATGTTGAGTCTTACCTCTTGTCAGCAATATTTCTACTGAATGAGGCACAAAAACTTTCACAGGAAATCCCATAATGATCCCTTCACTTTGTTCGAGACTAATACTTGTAGCTGCAACTGCTTTTAAGCAACCTGGTAATGCTTTTGCAATTGGATCAAGAACTGCAGAGAAGTATGCAATAGGTTTCTTTAGATTTCCGTGTCTCTGAATCAACACAGATAATGCACATCCTTCTCTCTCACTGCAATACAGTTCAAAATCTTTCTCATAGTTTGGCATACCTAAAGCAGGAGCTTGACATAAGCTCTTTTTCAGGTTCTCAAAAGAATCCATCTCAGCATCATTGAGAATAATTGGATCTTTTATATCTGACTTTGTCAGTCTTTGTAATGGTTTTGCAATTACTGAAAATCCACTTATCCATTGTCGACAATAACCAACCATTCCCAAGAACATTCTAACCTGTCTCTGTGTTCTTGGTGGTAACATTGCTTGAATCATTTTTATTCTCTCAATTGTTACTTGTCTTTTTCCCTTTGCAATTCTGTGACCAAGATATTTTACTTCTTGTTTGCAAAACTGTAGTTTTGCTGGGGACACTTTATGTCCTTCTTCTGCAAGGCGATTTAACAGAATTATTGTGTCTGTCACACAATTTTCTCTTGTCTTAGCAGCTATCAACAAATCGTCAATATACTGCACTAATGTAGACCTACCAGGTAAGTCTAGGTTTTCTAATGATCTTTTTAACAGTTCATTAAAGATTGAAGGACTCTCTGTATAGCCCTGAGGGATTCTGCACCATCCGAGTGTCTTACCTTGGAATCTGAAAGCAAAGATTTCATAACTGTCTGGATGTAAAGGAACTGTAAAGAAAGCATTGCAAAGATCAATGACTGTATACCATTCAGCATCATGCGGAATTTGGTACAGAATTACTGCTGGATTTGGAACCACTGGACAACATGGAACAACAATTTGATTAACCTTTCTCAAATCCTGTACGATTCTAAATGTTCCATTTGCCTTTTTAACTCCCATAATTGGTGAATTACAAGGACTACTCTCCATTTCCTTTAATACGCCTTGTTTAATGAAATTTTCAATAATTGGTGTAATCCCTTCAATTGTTTCTGCTTTCATTTTATACTGTGGAATGTTTGGAAATTCTATTCCCTGTTTTAAAGTAATTTTTACTGGATCTATGTTTCTCATTAGACCCATTTCTTTCCCAGTAAAATCCCATATTTCAGATTTCACTGTTTCTCTGAGCTCTTCAGGCAAATCTTTCTTTTCCATTGCAGGAAACAATTTTGTTTCTTCTGCTTCCATCATCATCATTGTCATTCTGTACAAACCATCTTCCTCCATTGTTTGTAACTCAACTCCATCAGGAGAACAATATATTCGGCAATTCATTTTACATAGGATGTCTCTACCCAAAAGATTCACTGGACTACTATTACAAACTACAAATCTGTGTTTGTCTCTGTAATTTCCAATTTCAACTGGAACTGGATCAGTTAAGTCAGTTTTAATTTGCTGATTACTTACTCCGACAACTTGGATGGTATCCCCAGAGAGAGGTAGGTTTTCAATTTCCACTGATCTAACAGTAGAACGGGTAGCACCAGTGTCCACTAGAAAAGTGATGTCTACATCATTAACTTTCCCGTTTACAAAAGGACCAGACTGGTCAACCTCAAGAGTGGCTCCAACAACACACTCTTCCTCCTCTCTCGGGCACCGTCAGCAATAATCATCAGAATCACTGTCTTGACTTTCTGCTAATAAAAACTGTTGTGAAGCATTTTGCGTTTGAATTCTTTGCTGCTTTTGCTGTTTTTGTGGTTTTATTACCTGTTCATTTCCCTGAAATCCCACGTTTGGATTATATTTTTGAACTCCCCCACAATTCGGAAAAGGTGGTTGTGGCAATTGATCCTGACGATTATTCACCTGTTGCTGTTGCTGTTGCTGCAACTGTCGCTGAATGTTTAACTCGTTTAAACTCTGTTGCATCTGTAGCTGTCGCTGCAGGTCAACACCATTCTGCATCTGTGGATTTAATAAGGGATTCTTTAAGTTTTTAGGAGGATGAGGACACTCGTCTCTCCAATGTCCAATTTCGCCGCAATTAAAACAAGGTAATTTTTGTTTCAACTCCTCAACCTTTGGGCTAAATTTCTTTGGGAAATTATTACCTTTAAATTTTCCTTGTATCTGATTTGTATTTCCAGTTTGAACAAAATTAGTGTTCTTATTACCCATGCTGGCAATCTGTTGCTCAGCCACTTTCACCTGAGCCCACATCGCTTTTTCCTTGAGCTTCTTCTGTCTCACTTCTAATTCATCGCTGCAATACTTAGCTTTTCTCAGAATATCATCTACAGAAAGTGATTGCCATCCTACAATGCTATTTCTGATCATGTCTCCAATTTCAGGTTTTAGTCCATAAACAAATCTATAGACAAAATGACTCATGTCTTTCTCATCTAGTTTTTCATAACCACTGTATTGTTTAAAGATTAACAGTAGTCTTTCATAAAAAGAATGAACTGATTCTTTTGTTTCCTGTTCTGTCCTTTCTATTTTAACCCAATCAACTTCTTTGGGTGGAATTTTGTTTTTCATCCAAACAATTACTTTTTCGTAAAAATCCATTACAAGTGGATTTGGAGCACCTGTTTCTTTGATTCGCTCAGGTTCTGTTTTTGGCCAACTAATTGATATTTTGCATTCTGTCCAAAGATCTGATGGAACGACAATGTCAAAGAATCCATCTAAATCAATCCACAGAACTTTTGACACTTTGATAAATCTATCCACTTGTCTGTACCACTCAACTGGTTTTTCCCTCAATTTTGGAAAGTCATTTGTAAACAACAGAATGTCCTGTCTCGACCAAGGGACATGAACATATCCTCCACCTGCAATCTCTCTCATTGGAAATTGTTTTGACAATTTTTCCAATCTTTCATCTTCCTTCTTTTTCGTCCACTTTACTCTCCACTTATTGATTTCTCCTAGCTTTTTGATATAAACGATCAAATCTTTTATATGTAGTATTCTTCCCATTGAGTTCAAACTCTCAATGTCACTTTCTGAAAAGTCTAATCTGTAATGTTTTGCAAAATTCTTTTGTTTGCTCACATCGATTTCAAGTTCCGCTGCTAGATCCTCTAGTTGATCATATTTGTTTTTTGTTTTCCACTGAATGCTTTTGCAAATGAACAGTAGTTCATCATCTCGATAGTAATTTAAACTATCTGGACCGATCGTTCCGATTATTAATTCTTCGATATTTGCTTTTAATTTAGCCACATCAAGTTTTGGTGTGGTTACCCTGACTTCAGGACTCCCTACATCTGAAATAGCACCCATTGGTGTTTTTGGAGATAAATCCTCATTAAAGGTTAAATCAGGCATTCTCGATCTAGAAGAGTTTATTTCAGATAAATCTGAATAAAATTTTTCAGCAAGCCTTTGAATTTCTGTATTTAATGGAATAGTTAAACCTGTTTTGCTTGATTCTTTTTGGTCAAATACAGGCTGAACAGGACCAATCGTTACTGGAACTGTCACAGCTTCCATGCCTTTTGTCATTCTTCTAATTAATTCTTCTTTAGATCTCAAATATTCAGTAGAATCGACATCTTCAACATTTCTTGCCTCTCTGTTATAATCTTTTGGAGCTTCTCTTGCCCTTGGAGCCATTGTAAAATGTCTACCTTCATTTCGAGCATTATCAAATTCTGGTCTTCTAGGAGTTTCAATGATTTCACAATTATTTGGATAAAGTTTAGGAGCTTCATTAATTGGAGGTGCACTCGGTGATGTTTCAGTAGAAACCACCGGAGTAGACCATGATCTAGGAGGTCTCAAAGGCTGATTCTTTCTAGCTGTAGTATAAATTTCTTCCATAACTGCATCTTCAGATTCACTTTCCATAGATTTCCCTGTAGGAGTACCCATTACCATTTCCTGAATTAAATACAATCCTTCACTCATGTTTCCCTGTCTCCACATTCGCAATCTATCTTCATGAGTTTCTCTTCTCCAAGGTGGATTTTTAGAAGGTCTTTTAATTCCACTAGCTTCTCTTTGTAACTGATACATTTCATCTTCCCACTCAACTAATGCTTCAAATTGAGTTGGTCTCGGTTTTGGAATAAGAGCATTCATTTTCTCTCGTAAATTTCTCAAAACTTTTACATTAAATGAACCATCATCAGGCCAAGTTAAAACACCGTCGTTCTTAGTATATCGTTTCCAACTATCAAACCATAAGACAGTATGATATCCATATTCACCTTCCATGTATGCTGCAGGTGTTTTATACTTATGAAGTAATTTACCACCTCGCGTTTCGATTTTCTTGTCAGGCGAAAATAAATTCTTAAACTTCTGAAATAATGTTGGCTTTTTCTCAACATGTTTAAAATGATAACTCATTTTTAAGAGTTTAATCTAATTCACAAAATCGTTCGTAAAATTTTTCCGGGATGTTCCGTAAAACAACCAATCCGTGCGCGAAACACACCAACAAGCCAATGACAGTCGAACTACGTCACTTTTCAGCTCAACCAATAAAATGGAGTTTTCCTAAAGAACCAATTAGCTTACGGACCGTCAGAGACTCAAGAGCCAATCAGAGTACAGTTTGTGACGTAGGTCACCCAATCCCAGCGCGGCTCTGTGACGTACACAGCAGCTGCGGTTTCTCGTTTCTCCCTCCTGGCGCTTACCCCTCCTTCACAAAATCTTTTCACAGCGCCATTTTAAGAACACTTTTCAGTGTAAATTAATTCTTAACAATGACAATAAGGACTCATCTGTTCGTTTCACTATTTAGGATAGTTTACATACATTCAAGTATCCACACTTCGGAATAGACGGCGCTATTCACACTAAGGATAATTTTCAATTGTCAGTAGAGTAACCCTTACCCCACCCTTCTAACACGTATAATTATGAACTCGCTTTGCTCTGAACGCACCGCGAAGTGACAGTTCTAAGAGTTCCACTTGGACATAAAATACAAATCAAACTCGCACTTTCACACGGAAAATTCCCTAATTTCGAGCACACATGAAATCCGTACAGGACTCTCACCTGTTTATAGAAATCATGCACCGTTAGCAAAATAACGACGTTATCCGTACAGGGCTCTCACCTGTTTATAGATATGAAACATGTACCCGTACAGGACTCTAACCTGTTTATAGATAATCATGCACCGACGCTACTTTACCCTTCACTCAAGCTCGGATATAACTAATACTCTTATCACAGTGAGTTTTATGGAAGGCGCTTTATCCCTATTCTCATGCTGCTCTAATTTCTTAGAAAACCCTCACTATACAAGATTCACACCTAGCCCTAAAACTGTGCTGCTCGGGGACAACACTATGGTACACGCCGATACCTTTTGTGATACTCGGCGATATCACTACAAACAGAACAGATGACTTGCGTGACTAATTTCTCGCCACACAATCTATACCGGTATAGCTTACAGATAGCACGAATAACAAACTCAATATGTGTTAAAACATCGATCCTATTTCCATACCATAACACCTTAGTAACCCTTAGCAACCAACATATTACCTTGGTTACCCTTAGCAACCATCAATTTCTGCTACCAGAGAATTGATCCAGCGGCCTATAGAAAATATATCATAAACAACGCTACCCAACTTCATAACCTATAAACAAAATTCTATACTAAATCATGGACCCATTTATAAACCTGACATATTTTTAGGCCTACTGAATCAGGTGGTCGGATTAAATCTATATACACCTAATTTACAAACTATATACAATATTATACATTAGCGGAAAGAATATTGTCATTATAACACATCCTCACTATTTAAACGACCACCATTGGCGACGTGATCTAGCTAATAGTAACCTACACTTCTGAATAATCAAGACCAGCTTGTTTGTCAAAAGTAAGATTTTATTACTAAATTATGGTATATAAATTGATAGTTTTATAAATGAAATTTATTAGCATTGAAGCAAGCATGATTGTAAAGAGTCATAAGAAAAATACAATTTAAGCAATTGAATCAAAGTTTAAGTAAGTATTTAAAAGTTTAGCATTTCTAAATCCTAAATCCCTAGCTAAGCTAAATAGATAGAAATTAAAGTAAAGTTCTTTGAGGATTCTTACGTGCTCCACGCAATGTCCGACAACACTTCACCCTCATCGGAAAGTCAGAAAGCAGCAGCCAGCCCATCCCTAGGGGCATGACTTTTTATACCTTTCTACGCTAACTAAACTACGCAAAGGAAAGTTTTCAGAAATCTTCGACGTCCCATTGGCTGAGAGTGACAAGTGACATGTCACCCACATTTCAAATCTTCCATTAAGTCATTTTTCTTAAGGACCATTGTCCTTTCCGAGTGCAACCAGGAGCTTCCTAGGTTTGCAACAAATGTACAATAATGTTCTCGCTGCGTCCATTTGACTTCCGCGGATGCCAAGTTAAGGCTGACAAAATGTTCTTTTTCGACCTTGGCCACGTCCGACAGAATAATGATAGCACATCAGTTTTTGCTTAGTGAATGCAGCTTTTGACGAACACTTTACTTCAGAATGGGCGTCTCGTGACTTTTGCAGAAGTGAATTTCAGCTTTTTGTAACTCGAGCAAACTAGGCCCAAAAGCAGGCAATTTAAGCTTTCTAGTATAAAACAAACACAAGAAAAGTATTAATGTAAGAAATAATGTAGATTCTGTATCCACCCCAGGTTTTACTAATTAATTAACCCACCCGATTAGTCAAATGTTACCTAGCAAATGCAAACAAGTAAGCAGCGTTTATATCTACCAGTCTTCATTAATCCATGAGACTTATGTGCACCTAGAATAGTAGAAATGACATCACATAGACAAGGAAAAGCAAAATAAGCACATGCTTCTTTTAAGTTTGCAGCAGTTAGTAATGACAAAAAACGAAAACAATACATTATTTTATTATTTTGCACGAACAAAAAGATGCAACAATTATGCACGTTTATGAGCACACATATTAGTCCCCCCACGTGTAAAGTTTAATCTAAGTTGTATTAGCACGACATATCACAAATCATTAATATTTTTATTCATGTTATGGAAATGTGACTTCGCGAGTTTAAACAAAATTTTGTTTTCTATCTCGCTCCATCAGTAGCAGAGCAGCTACCTCGCTGTGATCTATTGAAAGTCATCCTCTGAGCCAAGCTTTTGTCTCTGTGCGTGGGTGCCCGTGGACGCCTCCCTCCACCACACCCAGGGTCCCTCTGCTGCCAGGCCGGCGGGAGGGATGCGGAGGGGGTAATGCGGGTCAGCGGGAGGCTGCCTCCACCATGTGTTCTTTGGCACGGGGCCTCCCCCTCCAGTCCCTGCCCCACCGGGGTGCGGGGATGGGGGCCACCATTCTTCGTGGATCGGCAGGGTGACCTGATGGCCGTCCCTTACCGCTGCTCCTGGGCAAGTCGGGCAGGGAGGTAAATGTAAATGTAAATGTAAATGTATAGGCATTTATATAGCGCGCTACTTACCCGTAGGGTCCCAAGGCGCTTCGACCGCTGCGAAACCCTTCCTGGCTTCCCTGAGAGATGGTCCCTTAATGGGTATCTCCAGGGTGAGACCAGGCATCCCCGGCGGTCTGGTGGGGCCGTTAGTGAAGATGAGGCAAGCTAATGCCCAGAGTTGCCGAGTGTGAACGCTGATCAGAGTGGGCACCGAGGCGAGAGAATTATCGAGTCCGCTGACCCTGGTCCAGAAACCTGCCGCGCCGGGAATCGAACCCTGGTCCCGGGCCGTCCTCTGCTCTCGGGTCTGCTGCCTCTAACCAGTGAGCCACACTACTTCACTCAACAGCAGTCACCCGGGGGAAGAAGTCTCCAGAGTGGCTGCTTTGGTGCGCCCGACCACCCTTGTCGGACTGCAAGGGCAACTGGGTACGGCATCCTCCCGGGCCATTTGGTCGCCTGGCTGCACAACCAGATGGCCCTGCAGGCTGGGTGACTAGATGGCCCTGCGGGCAAGGTGACCAGATAGCCCTCCAGGCTGGGTGACCAGAGGGCCCTGTGGGCTGGGTGACCAGATGGCCCTGCGGGCTGGTGGCCGGGCTAACTCCAAATTTTATCCTTCCTCAACATTCTATAAGCCCCCACTATGTGGGGGCTTAATAGTCGAGGAAAAAGGGCTCCCTGGGCAGGCCGTTGGGGAGAGGACGTGGCATGGGCTTAATCCTCCATGGTTCCGGCCGAGGGTCTGGGTGCTGGGGACAGGGGTCCACCGGGGCCCAGGGAGGCTCACCCCGGCTTGGCTGGGGTTCAGAAGCTGGGAGCAGCCTGGGGCTTGAGCTCCGTCCGGCAGGCCCTGGGGTGCCTGAGCCCCCATCCTGCAAGCCATCAGAGGGTCCGGGCGCTGGGGACGAGAGTCCACCGGGGCCCGGGGAGGCGTTACCCGGCCTGGCTAGGGTTTGGAAACTGGGACCAGGCCCGGGGCTTGAGCTTTGTCTGGCGGGCCCCGGGGTGTGTGAGCCCCCCTCGTCCTGCAAGCCATCGGAGAGTCCGGGTGCTGGGGACGGGGGTCCACTGTGTCTCGTGAAGGCTCTCCCCGGCCTGGCTAGGGTTCGGAAGCTCGGACCGGCCCGGGGCTTGAGTTCCGTCCGGCAGGCCCCAGGGTGCGTGAGCCCCCCGTCCTGCAAGCCATCAGATGGTCCGGGCGCTGGGGATAGGGGTCCACCAGGGCCCGGGGAGGTTCTCCCCGGCCTGGGTAGGGCTCAGAAACTGGGACGGGCCTGGGGTTTGAGCTCCGTCTGGCAGGCCCCGGGGTGCGTGAGCCCCTTCATCCTGCAAGCCACCAGAGGGTCCGGGTGCTGGGGACTGGGGTCCACCGGGGCCCGGGAGTCTCTCCCCAGCCTTGCTAAGGTTCGGAAGCTGGGACCGTGCCCGGGGCTTGAGCTCTGTCCGGCGGGCCACGGGGTTTGGGAGCCCCCGTCCTGCAAGCCAGCCGAAGGTTCGGGTGCTGGTGAGGGGGTCCGCCGGGCCCGGGGAGGCTCTCCCTGGCCTGGCTAGGATTTGGAAGCTGGGACCGGGGCCGGAGCTTGAGCTCCATCTGGCGGGCCCCGGGGTGCGTGAGCCTCCCGTACTGCTAGCCACCAAAGGGTCCGGGCGCTGGGGACGGGGGTCCACTGGGGCCCGGGGAGTCTCTCCCCAGCCTGGCTAGGGTTCGGAAGCTGGGACAGGCCCGGGGCTTGAGCTCCGTCCGGTAGGCCCCAGGGTGCGTGAGCCCCTGTCCTGCAAGCCATCAGAGGGTTCGGGAGGTGGGGACAGGGGTTCACCAGGGCCCGGGGAGGTTCTCCCCAGCCTGGCTAGGGCTCAGAAGCTGTGACCGTGTCCGTGGTTTGAGCTCCGTCTGGCCGGCCCCGGGTTGCGAGATCCCCTCGTCCTGCATGCCAGCCGAGGATCTGGGCGCTGAGGACGGGGGTCCACTGGGGCCTGATGAGGCTCTCCCCGGCCTGGCTGCTTTCAGAAGCAGGGACTAGGCCGGGGAGCAGGGGTGGCTGGCTTCATCCACTACACTGTCAGAGCGGAGTTTTCTGCCCACCCCTTTTGCTAACAATGAATCAATTGTTTGCACAATTTTTCTTTTTCTCACATCGTTTATCCACACGAAAATCACTTTTCCTACAATCCCTTCCTTTCCCTATCGCTCTGGGCACTTTGTGTATGAACTTAACTCTGTTCAATCATTCAATTTATGCATTGTCTTTCTACACTTTTGTAAATATATATGTTTTATGTTTTGTGTGGCAAAATATTGTTTACTGGGACCATCCCTTACTGTACTGCATACCTAAATGATGGGCACTTGCAGCCAACATTTTCCAATGTCGGTCAAGACCCAATGACTCAACTGACTTCAACTAGGAACCAGAAAACAGGCTTATAATGTATCCAGGTCCATATTACATAGAGGATGCACTTTACTAGTTTGCACCATGGCACACCTTTAAGCAGGTGTACCAGTTTCAAACAGGGACAGTGCGCCATTTTACAACGATTTAGCACTGCCGTGGTCGCAGTGCATTCAGTGAAAAAGAGAGCGCTGCTTCAAAGCTACTCCATGTTTCTCTGTGCATGAAGCAACCCGCCTGCACTTTAAGGAGGGATTAGAGATTCCCCTGCAGGCTGGTTTAGTGAGTGACTGCACTCCATGGGACTCTCCTTCCGTCCTCCTAAGGCCTGCCCTCAGGGGGGCGCAATGACAGTGTGCCACCTTTTTGTTGTGCATTTTCCTTGCACCTCCTAACGGCATGTTTGTCTCTGCGTCAGTAATACAGCTTGGGTGCAGAGGCAAAGTGATTCCCTCATTTGCATGGTAAAGACCCTCCGAAGATAGCTTTGATGCTACGTGTGCGTCAGCGCTATCAGTATTACATAAGGGGCCGCATAAGTGTCTGCAGATCCTTCGTGATACCATAGTGCCAGAGGCACAACTAGAGGGGGGGAGGGGCTAAGAGAAAACTTCAGGGGTGGCTGATTCTTCCAGCAAAAGGCAGAGGGGAGAGCCAGGGGCTGCAAAAAACAACAAAGCCTCATTAACAAGCAAACGGTCTTTTAAAGACGTGTGAAGTACTCAGGTGCGGCTGTGTGTGTGTGTGCCCAGGCTGCCACACAAGGAACTGAAGCCCTTTGAGCCCAATGCGCCTGCATAGTGCCCCGGATTGCAAAAATGCATGTGCAAACACCTGTTGTGCCCCAGGGGCACTACATAATACAGCCCCTGGACCTTAAACTACACCATCCTCAGAACAGTAACAGTGAAAGGGTCTCTACAATAGTTTCAGAATCCAAGTGACTTAGGGAGAGAGCCCAAATGGTATTGATGAATAGTACAGGCATGTGCGTTTTTGAGATAGGAAAAAGGTATATTAGACCTTAAAGTATATGGTGAGGTACTTACCACAAGTGTAAATAGTAAAATGTCGATTCTGCTCAACGACCTGGAATTTATTTGAGTTTCTCCAGGTACCCTGAGCAGCTGCGTTGAAAATGTTTCATGTTTTCTGAGCAGCTTGGTCTTTTGAGGCTCTGTTAGAAGAGGTTTTCTAAAGCACCATCATAAACGTATACATAAATAGACCAATGCGTGAAATGAAATGGGAAAATATCTTTGGAAAGAAAAGTAGCTGAAGAGAATTTGGTGCATATGGCAACAAAACCAAACTATGCAGCGCAGTGTGTTTTTCATTTCTTCACATTTGAATTCGCATGCTTTCAAAATACTTCACTTCTGTGCATATTCTTCACTACAGCAGTCCAGTGACTTCGACGAGCATCACAAATAATTGTTGCAGTGCTTAGGTTTTCATCCGCTTGTATGACCGCCCACCGTGGGACATTGAAGTCGTTTCTGAAATCATAAAAGTCCCCCAGAAGTGTGTAAATTGAAGGGAAACAACAGCATAAAATTAGTAGGACATGAAATTTGATGGAAATGGCTTTACTCGTGCAGGAAAAGGGGTGAAGTGGTGGGCGGTGAAATCGGCTGTTGATTAGGAGCGTTCAGCAATGAAAAGAATGAGCGAAATGAGCCTCATTAACAGATCTGATAATAGAGGAGTGAAGCAACTAGAACTCACCCCACCCTCTCTTCAGAACCTCGCGTGCCTCCTGCGCCATCAAAGGCTATTTCCACTGAAGCCTTTAGTTTAAAGTGCAAACGCGTTATTTAATTGGAGCTGGCAATGGAGGGCGCTTTGGAAAGAGCTGAGGCGCAATGTATTCTTTTTTTTTTTTTTTTTGTCCTCATTTGAGACCTAGGTTTTGGATGTGCAATCTGCTGGTATACAAGCAAAGTGCTGCCTCAGTTCTTTCAACTGGTGGGGATAGAAGTGGAACGGGGAGCTCATCCCTCAGCAATAGTGCCTAAACCAGCAAAGTTCGCCAAAACAAAAACCTTACGGGGTCTCAGGAGTGCAGCCAAGATACTAGTGAAGCATCTAACCACGGCTATACCCAAAGATGGGAATGATGGCTTAATCATTGGACCTGGGGGAAAAAAAAACAGTCTCTCAATGTTCCCATTTCAAGAGATGCCAGAAAGATCTTTTGTCACGGTTTCCAGCTCTGGCCAAGTCCATCCTAGAGACCTGCAAGGCCGAGGTATACCAGTCATTAATTGAGGGAGGTAGAGAGTCTTTCTATTTCCTGCATATTTCCCTCCTAGCAAGAAGGATAGAATAGAAAATCAAATTCCTAGCCGACGTGGGAACCCCTTCTACAAGACCAAAAATTACCGAGGTTAGGTCGAAAACTATATTGGTACCAACTGATATTGAAAGGGTCTTACTTATAGCGTTCCAAAATTGGGACAAATAAGGGCACTCGAAGAACATGTGAGTATCCGCTGCGGCCAGAAGCCCACATCTCGCACATGCCACCCTGTTTCTCTGATTACATTTAGAGAGTCGTAGGGGTGAGTAGTAAGCACGGTGTATAGTGAAAAGACGGTTTATACGTAACCATGCTGGCTTAACGATATCCCACATCATTTTACATGATGTACTCCAAAAGTCTTGCAAGTTGGAGTTACTCAAATGAGATGACCAAAGCTGATCTGGTAACATGAGTTCACCATCCTGTTCTTCCAAAATTAGATTATACCAAGTTGAAATCTCCTTCTTAGCGGGAGGCTTGTCAACTAGAAGGATGATAAGATGAATGTATGCACCCAAAGGAAATTTAGTTCCACGAGAAGGTAAAACATGATATGTTCTAGACCAGCTGGATATTTGCAAATATTTAAGTCTGGCTAAGTCTGGGCCAATTTTGTTTCCCAAACACTCCCAGGATAACAAGGCACCATCAATGAATAGTTCTCCCCACATCAAGAATCCAGCATCTCTCATGGATAGAGCAAGTGTATCTCCCAACCAAGCTGGACCATCAGGAAGACCCCACAGAGGCGTCCTACTTCCATAGTACCCTATTTTAATAGCATTTGTTAGGTGGGCCCAAATTTTTGCCATACCCCTTAAAATTTTCAGTTTGACTTTGTTTTAAAACTTGGGATCTCCAAATTTAAAGAGGAAACTTGACTGACTCACCCCCTCTGCCTTCAACAGTGTAGAGTACATATAACCCAGTCTATGGTCAGATGGATTCTTTAATAATATCCTAGCATGAGATAGGCGGAAAGCCCAGGCATAGATATGGAGGTCAGGGGCAGCAAGTCCGCCCTTATCCATACGTCTCCTGATTTTTTTCCACGAGATTCTTGGAAGGTGTTTATTCCAGATAAAGGTGTTAATTTCGGCCTGTAATCTTTTAATAAGGTTCAAAATATAAGGGAATAATGTTAAATAAGAAAGTAATCTTAGGCAAAATAGACATTTTAATAAGATTAATCCTACCCAGTAGCGATAAGCGGAGATGAGCCCAGTTTTGGAGCAATTTACGGCATTCTTTAGCCACCTTCGAGAAGTTATTAGTGGCGATCTGGTCTGTATCCCCAACAACGTCAAGGCCTAGATACCTCATCTCTTTTCCTGGCCGTATGCCAGAACTAAAGGAGCTCTGGTCGATGTTCCAGGTCATCATCTCAGTCTTTGATGTGTTAATCTCATAACCGGACACTTCCCCAAATTCAGAAGCCAGCATTAATATTGCAGGCAGGGCCGAATATACAAACTCCTTGATGTTAACATTATCCCTCAAACTCTGGACAAATGGTTCAGCATATAGATCGAACAGGAGTGTAGAGAGCGGGCAGCCCTGCCGTGTTTCCCTCGAGATGTTAAAGGGATCAGATAATGTCCTATTGACCAGAACGTAGGCACTGGGGTTCCGGTAAAGAAGACTAATTGCTCAGCGAAATCTTTCTCCCACGCTGAATTTTGCCAAGGCCTCCGACAGGTACAACCAATTGACCCTGTTGAAAGCCTTGGTGGCATCCAACGTAAGAACCGCCAAGGGGAGAGATTCCATAACAGCCAGATCTATGGCCTCTATTAAGTCAAAGGTTAATTCGAAAAGCTGTCGCCCTTTAACGAACCCCTTCTGATCTAGATGTAAAATCGTGGGAGCAACTAAGGCCAGTCTGTTTGCAAGAATAGAAGAGAATATCTTGTAATCCCCATTTAGTATCGAGATTGGTCTGTACGACCCACATGCAGTTTATGGCTTCCCAGGTTTTAATATTACAGTAATGGAAGCATTGTCCCATGACACTGGAGGAGGCACCCCATTCAATAGGATCTGATTAAACAAAATTGCCAAAAAAGGAACAAGTTCCTGCTCCAAAGTTCTATAAACTTCCGCAGGTAGGCCATCTGGCCCAGATGCTTTCCCCTTCTTGGCATTCTGAATGACTTTCCTCACCTCGTCTTCCGAGATTTCGCTATCTAACATCTCGCTCTGGTTGACAGAAAGACGTGGGAGGGTGATTTTACTAAGCCAATCTTTAATAGTAGCAGGGTCCAATTTTTTGTCCTCATGGTAAATAGCTTGGAAATATTCTCTAAAAGTTGATCTAATGTCAACATCCACAGATAGAGGGACATCATTAACGTTGATCAGGTCAATGTTGTTACGGACCTGATCCGTTTTGGCCTTCCATGCCAGTAACTTCCCAGCCCCCTCCCCATACTGGAAATGTGCAATCTTACTGGCCTCCCATCTTTCTTGTATCCTCTGGTTGAGAATCGAGGCTAGTTGACCCTTTAAGGAGAGCAGTTTATCGCGCAGAGATGTTAAAACAGCGTCCGTGGTAGTAGCATTAGTATCAATCTCTAGCTGAACCATAGCTATATTTGCCTCCACCGAGGCTACGGCCTCTCTATACTCTCTCCTTCAATAACCAACTTTAGCTGTAATAAGACCTCTCAAAAAAGCCTTAAGAGAGTCCCAGACAACTCCTATACCGGCAGAACCCACATTTACCTTTAAAAACTGCGTTACCTCAGTCTTTAGAAAGATTACAACTTCAGAGTAGGAGAGTAGCGAGCGATCAAAGGACCAAATCCTTACCGGCGCTGCTAAAGGGGTCGTGAGTTCCAACAATACTGTCGAGTGATCTGATAAGTGTAGGGGTAGGTATTTAATGGCCTTGACAACATCAACCAATCTCTGATTAATTAATATGAAATCTATTCTCGGTTGGTGATGGTACTTGTAATTCCTGAAAGAGATGCCCTGTTGTTGGCCTGCCCTTAATCTCCAGATATCCACGTACCCATATTGCTTCATTGCATTCAAAAAGAAGGCTCTTGACTTCGACGGAACTCCAGATCGATTGTTATGAGATTTATCTAAAATGGGGTCTAAAACAATATTAAAGTCCCCAGCAAATATTACAGGCTCAGGGAAAGACAAGAGATGGGAAAAGATTATTTTCAAAAAGGATGGATCATCCCGATTGGGACCATAGTATCCAACCATGGTCAGTTGAGAACCCAAGATAGAGAGAGAAGCAATAACCCATCTACCGTCAGGGTCCACTTTTGAGTCTAAGAGCTTAATCTTAGGGTGTTTCTTGAAAATGAGCGATACCCCTCTAGAGGTCAAAGACTGAGAAGTAGAGATTGCAAAGTCGATCCATTTATTGACCTTAACTAACTCATCAATTTCCACCTGAACCAAATGTGTCTCTTGGAGGATGATGACCCGAGCGTCTGAGTCGCGGAGATACTGCAAAAGTGTTCTGGCCCTAGATTTAGTTCGTAAACCATTAACGTTCCATGATATTATCTTTAAGTTAGTCATCACAACCGTCCCAGACTCCGCCCAACCTCAATTTGAGACAAGGATCAATGTTAAGCTGACCTGCCCCCTTAAAGATTAGCAACACAACACAGAGAGACGTATAACCTAACAGAGTGCAGTACAGCATCAGATTGACAAATGAGGAATTTTCTATGAAATTTTTGCCCCCCCCTAACCCCGTGCCCCCTCCACACTCCGCCCCCCTCCCATGGAGAACCCGTGGTGTATCTAACCGGATCAAGTCCAGTAGATGGCACCCCTACCTCAGGTTACCGCAACCCCCCCCCCCCCCCAAACCCTGAACCAAAGAAATGCCTACCTAAGTGAGATTAGTGCTTCTAAAGGAAAAAAAGGAGATATGTGTAGAGGTAACAAACTTATTTTTTACTAATTTCATATTTTGTTATTTTTTTTTTGTAGTTTTATACTTTTAAGTTCATTTGTTTGTTATATCTATTCGATATGGCTATAAACATCTTTGATAATAATCATATACTCTAATTTGATCTATGTCAATAAGAGATCCAAATCCTATTTACCCGACACCTTGTTGCCCAGATCTAACAGGAGGTCATCAGCGGCTTGGACTGTCCTGATGTTGATCATCTTGTTATTATGCATCACCCTGAATGAGGCCGGAAAAATAAGCTAAGCTGTAGCCCCCAGCCTCTTAAAGGCGTCTAGCCGCCTACCAAACTCCCATTGCTTTTCAAGCGTAATCCTAAATACATCTGACCTAATAATGAAGGTAAACCCCTTGCCGGGTAGTGACTTCTGCTTTAGAGCTAGATTTAGAACCTGTTCTTTAAGGGCATAAGTGTGGAAGTTAACCAAGATTTTACGCTGTTTCGACCTTTGTGGGTTCTGTATAAATGGATCCCTATGGACCCTCTGGATGTCTGTGGCTAACACCTCCAAGGATTGATCCAAAGATAGTGATTCTTTCAATAGATGGACAACAAACTTCTTAACATCAGATCCTTCAGATCCCTCTGGAATGTTAAGAATGCGAATATTGCCCCTTCTAACATTGTTTTCCAACATCTCCATCCTGTCAAGAAGGGCCTGATCCTCTTTTTTAAGTTTACCAATGTCCCCTACAGCTTTATCCAAGTGTATCGACATCGCACCGACGGTCTCTTCCAACACCCCTGTCCTAGATGTTAACCCATCTATTTTGTTATCAAGAGATTCGCAATAGTTTCGAATCTCCAGCTGGATAGTTGCAGACTCCTCAAAGCCTCTTTTTATGTCCCGAGACAGGGTTGAAAACATTGCCAGCAAGGAGGCAGCCGTAATACCGCCTTCCTCCAAGGATGGAGCGTGATCTGGAAGTTGCTGCTGAGCCAGGTCAGAGGAAATAACAGGTAAATCTGGTGCCCCTGTTTCACCCTCCATGCCATTCCTCCCTGTGTGCACGAGTTCCACTAGGGGGGGGGGGGCAAATGGGTCACCTGGCCTATCTCCTACCGCCACCTGCCCATCACAGACGTTATCACTCTCCACACTGTCCCCAACTGCTATGGTGGTTAAAACGGCATCAATAGGGATGTTAGTGGGTGAAAGTTGACCTGACGATGACAAAATTGTACAATCAAAAGGCCCGTCTATCCCAGCAGCAGCGGTTAGTATAGCGACCTGGCCAACATCACCAGGTGGGGACTGATCAGGGGGGAATGGTCAGCAGGGACTGAAACTAGGTTGTCTTGAGCGGCCAGCCCCGGTTTTGAAAGTATATGCATGCCCTGATTCTCAGTGAGGTGCAAAACCTGTGGGACTACTTTAAAGTATGAGCGAAGGGAAGGCGTAATTTTGGAGCCTACATCAAGCGCAGTAGTAGTAAGATTGCGTTTTGGTAAGACTTTTCCTCTCACTGTCCCTCTATCACCCTTAGCTTTGACTTCGGTCGAAAGATATGAAGAGGTTCTCTTACCTCCAGGGGATAATATAGCGTTGTTGTCTAATTTTGCGCTGGGGGGGCTCCCTCGATTGCGCTCTGACCAGCATCTTGCCCCTCCTGCGGTTGTTTCTTCCCTTACCTTTAGACTGCTGCTGCTGATAGTAACGCTGAGAGTGTAAATGCAAACCCTCCTCCTCGGAGTCTCCCGAAACAGTATCGACTTCAGATTCTCTCTCTCTTTCTCTATTCTCAACACCGCCGGGCACTCCTGCAGCTTTTGCGCCTTCCACTGTATCCCGTGAACAGGACCCCAAGAGTCGACCCTTATCAGCGCTGGCACATGAAGCGCGCACTAAACTGCGTGCTTTCCTTCCACGCCGCAGCTCCAGGGCTGCCGAGGACCACAGCCGCAAGACCAGCGGGACTCCTAGGGGGGTAGAAGCAACAAGAAGAGAATCTGCACAGCTGCTGCCTCCGTCTTCACCAGCAGCCGCTCCAACGCCAAAAACGCCGAAAACGCTGCCGAGGAGTCCCATCATAGAAACGGAAGACAGACCTCCCTCGGGGGTATATCGGACAACGCCTACAGAGGTTTTTTACCAAGCTAACCCCCGATATTTTTACTTTTTTTACCTCCGAATACCCCTGTAACACTCAGTAGAGTAGGAAGTCTATGCCATTAAAAGTTTTGTCAGGGTGCAGGGTTCAGGCGAGGTAAACGGCAACCCGATTCATGGAGCACCGCGGCAGCACAGCCGTCTGTCGCCATGTTCTCTACGAGGCGCAATGTATTCTTGATGGCAGGATTTAACTTGCGTGCTTCCAACACCTAAAATATGTATTTATTTTCTATATTTTTATTTTCACAATTGTACATCTTGTTCTAGGCATATAAGAAGGTCCGACTGCGGGAAGTATGTGCCATATTTTAGATTTAAGGCTTCGCTGGAACACGGGAGTAGATTTAACAGAGGTAGCGGAAGTGACATCACATATTCTTCGACCATAATGACATATCAGGAAGTGAACCTTGACCCTGATCTTATCCAGCAAGTCATTTGAAATGTCCTTAACCATGATGACATCACAATAATTGGAATGGATGAAGTACCATTGTAACTGCATGATTAATATAGCAACACAACACAAAGGTGTATTTAACCCCTTCGGGGCGGATGACGAGCTGAGCTCGTCATGAGCGTAACGTGCCCTACGCTGATGACGAGCTGAGCTCGTCATGTAACGCGGTAATTTCGAAAACGCAGCGCGCAGCGGGATAACCGCTAGCGCGCATGCGGTTAAGATACCACCTATGGTACTGCCTTGATCTTTGAAAGTTTTGGAATGCAAAACTTGCCATTTAATGCAGCAAGTGAACAAAGCAAGACAGCAGGCCTCTACTAGAGGGGTGCCCCCCACTGAACATTTTTAAAAGAATGTGGTCAAGTGGTGCATTTTAAAGCACTATTTTCACATACATTTTCCAAAAAAGACAGACTCTGGAAAGACACTTTTCAAATACTCTCTTGGTGTGCCAGCCCGATGAGACCAGATGCCCATTCCCCTACCCCTGCCCCGGAGTTTACTGCATTTTTTCAAAATGTGTTAGGGATGCCCATGGCCGGACTGGCTACCGGGCAGTTTGGAATGCTGCTGAGCTGGGGGCTTATTTCGTTCACCTGCGTGTATTAAATGAAATTCGTTCTGCTTTCATTATTTCAAAGCACACGCAGGTCTCCATGAACAAAATCAGCCCCCACTGAAATTACATCAGCCCCCAGCTCGGCAGCATTCCAAACTGCCCGGTAGTCAGTCCTGCCCTGGGGATGCAACAATGTACGTAAAAGTAGCACCAGTATGCCAGGGCTATTATTTTGTCATGCGTACCTTGTACGTCATAGATTCCAGCCAATATAACAATGCCAGAATGTTTCCATTTATGCCAACCATACACCATAAATGACCCATATGTCAAAAATTGCCTCAGTAGGTTGCCCTCCTTTGTGCCAAGAATTACCTCCAATGTGTTAGTACCAGCATTTTTCCACAGGTGTCCGATAGGATGCCAATACCAGTATTTTAACCTTGGTGTTGAGTATGCCAAGATTTACTAGTGTGCCAGTATTTTGTCATAGGTGTCTGTCCTGTTAAGAATTGTCTCAAGTATGCCAGCGCCAGTATTTTGACATGGGTGTGTCTATAAGACAAGATTTGCCTTCAGTATGACAGGGTCGATGACAGACTTGCATGCAGTGGTGACTGATACCCTAAACATTTGATGGGGCAACCACCAACCAGAAATTCCAGGGGGAGGGCTGGGTGGGAGCAAAGTGTTCCAACATTTCTCTGGTCCCCAAGGTACACTGCTGTCACTTGCCCGCAGACTTTGGCTATATTTTCAAGCACCTATCACCACAGGAATGTCACTTTTAGTGGCGTTCCTGTGGCGATATGGGCTTTGCTTTATATACAAGGCAAAGTTAGGCCACATAACGTGGCTTAACGTGCCTTGTAAATAAGGCACCCTTTCATGCTATACTTAGCGTGAAAGGGATGGGCAATGAGTGTTGTGGATGGCATTCCACTGCAACACCGATCGATTTCGATGCTGCCCCATATTTTTCAAGGTTGGAGTAAATATGGGGCAGCGCCAAAATTAAGACCAGGGAAAATCTTGTCTTACCCAGGTGAAATGAGGAGAAATGCTTTATTTCTCCTCGTTTATGCTGTTTCTATGTGTGCTGTGTTGTGCAGCACACAAAGAAACAGCAAAATGGCATTGATTGCTTATGTGCATCATTAATACCTTTTGTTTTGCAACTTCTAGGTGTGTTGCATTTAGCAGCACACATAGAAGTTTCAAAACACCATTTCAGATTGTTTATTTGCAGGAAGGGACACCTTCCTGCACATAAACAATCATTCCCCTCAACACAGACACCCTTGCACTATGGTGCAACGGTGCTGCGTTGGCACTAGGCAGCTAAATTAGTACCAGCGCAGGGGTAAACGCAAGTCTGCAATGTATTCAGAATTGATTTTCCTCCTTTTCTCCCCACCTTTTTTACTTATAGGGTGTGCTAATTTGCCACCACCCCCTTCCGAGACCCATGGTGTGATAAATTATTACACCTCATGTAAGATATCTTCTAATTGTGTTATTTACACTCACCCAGTTACACCGGCTTGTTCCTTGGAAACAGATAGCGTTTTTCCACAGAAGTACTGATACCGTTAACGCCCTAGCTGGCGTGCAGGTGATATAGCGCCTGAAATAAGGTACCTTCACAATATAAGCTGGCTTGATCGATAATGTGAAAACAAGTGGACGTTACTATTCACCATAGTACACCCTTGCTCTTAGAGTTACGGTTACAGTGCACTTTGAAGAGCACCAGTGCATGAGAAATTTCAAATGAAAAATGCGCGAGTGTTGCAACTGGAATAATCATTGTTTGTTTTTTCTTTGTATGTTTGTCATTGTTTGTCTTCTGTTACAGCTATAATTCGGATTCTCTAACTATGAGGAACACCTAATTAATAGGATTTAAGTTTTTGGACACTTATGGCCTAAGGTTAGGGTGGGCCTTAACGTGCCCATACCTCCGAGGTTCACACTTTGGTCCTGAAGAATGCCTGGTGAATAGCATCATAAAGGCAGAAACATGTTGACCACGCACAATGGGATATAGCTGAACAATCTATCCAGTTTACACATCACACACCACGTTTTTATATGTGTCTGATTGGCCAACTAATAAAATGATTTTTGGACACAATCGAGGCATGTGTGGAGAAGTGTGGCTCAGGGGTTAGAGGCAGCAGACCCGGAAGCTGAGATCGGTCCTGGACCAGGGTTCAATTCCCGCCTCGGCGGGTCTTGGGCTAAAAATTCCACGGACTCGATAATTCTCGCCCCGGTGCCTCCTCGACTCACGGGTTCACACTCTGCGACTCTGGGCAATAGCTTGCTTAATCTCCACAACGGCCCCTCGCGGCGGGATGCCTGACTTTCACCTTGTGGATACCCTGCTATCTCACAGGGGAATACCAGGAAGGGTTCCCTAAGCAAGCGCCGGGAAACCCACTGCGGGTAGCTGTGCGCTATATAAGCTCAACTACATTTACATTTACATTTCTAACCACCACACACTTACTTTTTTTGTCACTCAAACAACACAAACCTGCTCCGTAGTAATTCTGGCATTGAAGCACACTAGGGGGGCACTTGGCCAATCCTGGCGGGGCCCGATGATGAAGCATGTCACCAACTAGGTTGATTCTTCATGCCTGCACTTCCCCTGAGAAGGTACACTCTTTCATTGTTTTAATTATATGAGCTGGGGGACCAAGAGTGCTCCTTATAAAATTTGCCTCTGTCTCTTGGTGATTTTTGGTATTAAGCAGCGCACAGCTGTGAGAGCTTTTAGGAGGTCTGGTACCTTCAGACCACCACCTTTTTCTTTATCTTACCTTTATGTCTTACACATATACACCATGGAAAACGTGGGTCTCTCTTACTCAGACTCAGAGGTGGATGCCATTTTGGCACTCCTTTCGCTGTTTGCAGATCTTGCAATTTCACAAGCAATCACACACACCAGTGAGTGGGATAAGCTGTCGGAGCAAAAGCGTAATAGGATTCGGACAATCTTACATGGGACTATTCTCACTGAATATCTTTGTACAAACACGGCACCAAGAGGCCTCTTGGTGACAAACGCACCGCACATTTTCTTGGAAGATGCCATCTTTAGAAAAGAATGAGCCATGACCACGTGGCATTGCACACGCAATTGGCTAGTGCTGATTATTAAAACAGCTGTGAAGCTTTCGGATGCACTAATTGTGGAGATTCAACAGACAGAAAACCACTTTAAAACAACATTAACAGGATTTAAGAAAAAACTAGATGGGATAAATAAAGACATCATGGAATATAAGGACAGCTTGATTCAATCCAACGTGACTAAATTTCAAAAAGACCTGAAAAAATTTACCTTTAACAAAGTCTATACTTACACTGACCCCACATATATACCACCCACCAAAAATAACACCAATTTGACACTTCCGATGATAATGCCTCCACTACTAGTGGGTCAAGTAGCGGTAGGGGTGGAACTAGGGGCACACCTAGGCAAAGTTATTCACAACCAATGATGCCACATTGTCCTACACCTGGGGGTGGGATGCTCCCCATGCACTTTCAACATCCCCAATTTCCAATGATGGGCTGGAATCCAGCCTACATGCAGGCACCACAATTTCATCAGAATTCCTATTGGCCCCGTTTTTTAGTGAGAGGCCGGAGAGGAAGGGGCAAGAGAAATGGGTCAAATCAGGTTCAGTGGAAGCAAGAGGACCCAGTGGGCAACAACACGTGCAGCAAGTCTCAATAGATGGGCGCGAGTGCCCAGGGAGTTTAATCACCAACCTTTCTAATGTAACCCTATCTCCGGTTGAAAAACAAGTCCTAGAAAAGGGCCTCAGATTTGTACCAACTGCACGACTGGACAAGTTTCAGCTACATTGTGAGTTAACTGACTTTTTTAGAAAGCTCAAGCTGAAAGCCTACTTTGAGGGTAAGGAACCTAATGAACCACTTCATTTTAAAATTAAAATCATCCTTTACCCCTCCCCCATATTCAGTGCCAGTAGAAATTACAGCTTTTGAGCAGGCTGTTTCCCACGAAATAGAGGCATATGAAGAGCCCAAGACATGCAAAAAACTAAGTACATCTGAGTTTCAGGCTCTCCAGAGTTCACAATCTAGCACTGCCATCACAATAAAACCAGCGGGCAAGTGTGGGGGTGTGGTTATCCAGAACACAGTGGATTATGACAGAGAATGTCAACGCCTCCTGGATGAAAGGAAGAACTATACACTACTGTCTCCTGACCCTTCACCTGAACTAAAAACCCGGATTAAGAACATGGTAAGAGAGGCAGAAGAAAATGGCCATATCACTAAACATGAGGCGGATTTCTTGACAGTGTGTGATAACGTAATACCCTACTTTCATACGTTACCCAAAATGCATAAAAACAGAACACCCCCTCCAGGACGCCCGATTGCCTCAGGCATCGCCGTTATCACGTTTTTGCGACTATTTTCTCAAACCTTTCATTCAACAGACACCTACATATCTAAAGGATACCACGAGCCTCCTACACCTTTTACAGGAAGTGACAATTGATGAAGATTCTACCATACTTGTGACCCTCGATATTGAGAGTCTTTATACAAGTATTCCCCAAGACAATACCATCAGAGTCCTGGGTGAGGCTTTAGACGTAACTACTTGGGAATACCAGACACCAAAGGAGTTCCTCTTGAAGTGCGCCACATTGGCTCTTAAACATAACTTCTTTGAATACAAAGGTAACCTGTTCCTGCAATCAACTGGGAAGTCGATGGGCAGTACCTTTGCCCCTAGCGTGGCGAGCCTCTACATTCATGATTTTGAACGCAAATTTATTCTAGCTGCTGACAATCCATATATCTCTTCCATAGATTTGTGTAAGAGGTATATGGACGATATCCTCATGATATGGAAAGGACCAAAAGATTTCCTTAATGACTTTTTTACTGTGGGTCAATACCCTCGACCTGAACCTGAAATTCACTCACACCTGCAACAAACAGGAGGTTGTTTTCCTGGATGTGGTAATCTCTAAAACAGATGGGAATCTCACCACCAAAACCCATTACAAACCAACGGCGAAAAACAATCTACTTGAATTTTCAAGCTTCCACCCAAGGCCCCTACAGGGGAATATGCTGTATGGGCAGTACGTGCGTGTGAGAAGAAATTGCATCAATTTGGAGGATTTTCGCAAACAATCGTCTGACCTGACCAAAAGATAAAAAAATGGGGGCTATCCAGACAAAGTCCTTAATAAAAGTTATAAAAGAGCATGAAACCAGGCAAGGGAGGCACTGTTAGAAGACAATCCCAGGGAGACCAATGAAATCCCCCTGACCTGTGTCATGACTTACAGTAGTGCATCCAATAGTGTTAAAAAAGCAATAAGCAAACACTGAATGATAATAACCAGCAGTAATAGGACATGGGAAAAACCTCAGTTTTCTTTTAATAAGGAAAAACAAGGAACAGGAGTAAACCAGTTAACCCAGTTGAGACCGGGTAATAATTGCAACCAAGAAACAGTGTCTCAACAGGAATATCACGTGGGAGGACTGTTCAAGGCGAGAATAAATCACATAGCACAAGGAAAAGAACATTATTTGCATATAGAAGCACATAGATACAACTAAATGCAGTAACCATAACAACCAGACGTGTACTGGCAGTGTATAAGTGAGTGAACGGAGCAGTGACACATGTGATTATGAAACAACGTGAGGCGGCGCAAATTAAAAGGTAATCGGTGAAGGTAAAAACTAAGGTATTTACATTCACAGACAAAAATGTATTTATTTACCCCGGGATTGTCAGATGCAACACCTTTTTAATATAGGATATTTTTTCTCCCGGCACTTTCCAATTTTAAAATTGGATACCACCTTCCCTGCCTCCTGATGAATCTATCATGCGGGTTAAACCATGTGCGATGAAACATGTTGCAGGTCTATTTGTCACCCTACGATACATGTGATTTGTAGACAGAACCTGCCCCGTTTTTGACAGCTTTCTCTTCCTCCTTTCCTTTTTATGGTTGTTTTACTTTATAACAGATATTTTTACATCATTTACAATTGGCCACTGCGGTTTTAAGTTCAGTTCTGTTACAGTTTTAAAATTGTTCATCTCAGGATTGATACCGGGCGTTGACCGATACCAATAAAGTTTCCCCAAAACCCAAAACCCGAAGTTAGCGGTCCAGGTGATTACAGCTTGCTCCTGTGATCAGGATTCTGCTCAGCTCCAAAATTGGCTGATTGAACCTTCACACCAGAAACAGGATTCAGGATTGGCTCAGTCTGATGTAGCGTTGTAGTAATGGAAGTAAACTAATACCAGAGGTATATATATCAATAAAGGTATTTAATGGGAGTAACAGAGAGTAGTTGGTGTTCCCATCAAGGCTAGCAAGTAACTGCCCACAAGGAGCATTGCACAGAACATCAGAACAGTAGGAATCTAAATGGAACAAAGGACTTAAAGGGGAAAGAATCTAATAATGCCAAATGAGAATACAACATATCCTCTTCCCTTCATACATTAAAGTGGAACAAGAAAAATTTATATGAAAAGTAAATAAAAGAGGCAAACAGAAAGAAATGAAACACATCTTAGGTTAAGCATCATCACAGAAATAATCTTTTAAGTAACTTGGTGGTCGTCTGCATCTCTGTAAAGTGACACGAGAGTCAACCACATCTTCCTTATGAGCAACCTGAGTATCATCTTGAACACAAGTTTCATCATCTTCATTTCTTATACATTTTTTTGTACAGTGCAACCCTTCTCATATTCCAGTGTTCTTCATTGTACAATGTGACAAAGCGATTGTGAACAGATTTTACCTTGAATGGTCCCCTGAATTTTGTCAAACCACTACTAATGCGACCAGGTTTCACCTTTACTAGGTCGTTGACTTTAATCTTGTTAGCAACAACCTCTTCACCATTCACTTTATCCTTACCACGATTTTCTATTTCCTCCATACTCATTCCTTCCTTCATCCATGCAGGTAGAAGTTTGGTACCAGCAGCTCTTCCCCTCATCAATTTGAAGGGGATTTCTCCTGAAACTCTGTTCTCAGTGGTGCGATAAGCCCACACTAGGTCGTTTACCATATTTTTAACATCACCTCCAGTGGAAACAGCCATCTGTATCACACCCTTCACCATCCTATTCGCTCTCTCTACAACACCATTTCCTTGTGTGTTGTATAGGGATGTTCTAGAATGTATGATCCCACATGCCTTTAAGAAAGACACCATGTCACCCGAAGTTAATTGTGTACCATTGTCAGTAATTATTTTCACTGGATACCCTTCTTCTCTGAAAATCTCAGACATCATTTTAATGGTGGATTTTGTTGTGATTTCACACAAAACTTCACAAGCAACCATTTTGAGAAAACATCAACCATGACGAGTGCGAATTTCAAATCCACACCAAATCTACAAAAAGGTCCAATGAAATCCAAACAGACAGTGTGCCAAGGTAACCCTGGATCCTCTATCTCACCATGATTACTCTGGCTACCCACCTTCAACCTCTTCTCACTTTCTAAACAATCCACACACCTCTCTACCCACTCAGAAATCTGCTGATCCATTCCCGGCCACCAAAAATGTTCCCTCACCCTTTTTTTTGTAAGGGCCTGCCAAAGATGTCCCTCATGGGCCAACTTAAATAAAGAAAATCTTAAATCACACGGTGGAATATACTTATCATCCTTCATCACCAAGTTTTCCTCTTTATCATAAATGACAACTGATCTAAAACCTTCAAATAAGGTCTAACACCAATTGCTTTCCCGTCTAGCTCCTTTTACAATCAGTTCCTTGACACTACGCAAAACCTCATCCTTTTGCATACTTTCATTCCACTGCGTCTTTCCTATCGCACCATGACACAAACCAACAACTTCATCAATGGCCGCTACTGCTCCCTCACATTGAGCCAATTCCACACCTGACCTGTCCACATCCTGCCACGGTAAAGGAAGTCTCGACAGGCCATCTGCCTGACAATATTTCCACCCAGGTATATAAACAATCTGGTAGAGAAAATCTTGCATGCGTGCCGCCAATCTCGCCAACCTTGCAGACCCTTTACCTGCATCACCAGGTGATAATATCCTCAGCAAGGGTTTATGGTCCGTGAGTAGTCTGAATTTAAATCCCCACAAGTACATTCTAAAGTACTCACAACCCCATGCAGCCGCAAGTGCCTCCCTCTCTATTATTGAATAATTTCTCTCGGAACAGGTAAGTGATCTAGACGCAAATGCCACCGTCTTGACACCAGAGGGATGCTCCTGTGCTAAAACAGCACCTACCCCAACGCCACTTGCATCAACGGTTAATACAGACTGCAACTTTGTGTCAAAAGGAGTTAGAATTTTCGCCACACAAATCTCCTTCTTTATATTGTCAAACACATCCTCCAGTTCCTTGTCCCACACAAATTTACAACCTTTCCTCAACAAAGCTCTTATCTTTTCCGTCTTATCTGCAAAGTTTTTTACAAACTTCGCATAGTACTCTATTAAACCCAAGAAAGACCTCAACTGGTCTTTATCCTCAGGTGCAGGGGCCTTCCTAATTGATTCCAACAAATCTCTCTTTGGTCTCACTCCATCAGCTGACAAGGTATAACCCAAATATTCTACCTCCTCCACAGCAAATCTGCACTTTTCTTTCTTCAATGTCAAATCTGCTTTCTCCATTTTATACAAAACCTCACTCAAAATCACATTGTGCTGTTCCAAACTTTCCCCAAAGAACAAAACATCATCCTGGAAGAATATGACGTTCTTTATACCATCCAATACTGATCCCATCATACGTTGAAACACACCAGCGGCAGACGCCAGCCCGAAAGGCATACGCGTGAACTGATAAATTCCCTCCGGAGTGATAAACGCAGTGAAAGGTTTTGAATCATCATGTAGTCTTATCTGGTGGTATGCACTACGTAGGTCTAATTTCGTAAAATACTTCCCTCCTTTCAACAACAAGATCAGTTCATTTATGTTCGGCAAGGGATAATTATCCACAACAATATTCTGGTTCAAGGTGCGCAAATCCACACAGAACCTGTACTTTCCATCGGACTTGGTCGAAATTACAACAGGCAAAATCCAACTTGATGTCTCTATCTGTTCTATAATACCCTGTTCTAACATCTCAGTCAACATTTTCTTCACTTCGTCTCTTGCTATAATGGGCACCTTCCTTACTTTGTGCTGCATTGGAAATGCATTCTCCTTAAGCATAATCTTATGTACGTACCCCATTAAGGCACCGATCTCCTCCTTGAACAAACTCGACATCCCATCCACAATCGAATCTGTTGTCACCTCATCCACAACCATCACTTGGTTTTTTGCCCTAGGATTTATAATGATACCTAGATCGTACTGATGACCCCACACAAGTATTGGCGGTCCAGATTTTGCAACATATACTTTTCCATTCACACTCCTTCCTTGAAAATTAATATCTGTCGACATGTACCCAATGATATCTATCCTCTCACCCTGGTATCCCCCAGGGTTGATGTCTTTAGGTTCGAGGACAACATCAGGCCAATTCTCCCTAAATAGGCAAGCTGGAATTATCGTCCAAAATGATCCTGAATCAACCATCAATTCGGTTACCTTCCCCTTTATGACAAACTTTGCCTTAGGTCTTTCCTTTCTCCATTTCTCTCCTTCCATCTCCTCATCGCTTACACATAATATTTTGTTAACACTCCGTACTTTACAACCGTTCACCACACACACACACACCTTCATTTTGTACAACAGCAACCTTTGTTTTGCTGATCGTCTTGCACATCTTATAGAAATGGCCTCTTTTCCCACACTTCTTGCACTCTTTGTCCAATGCAAAACATCTTTTATATTCTGCAGTGTGGTATGTGCTCCCACACCTTGTACAAACATTCTCTTGCCTCCTATACTGCTCACCACTATTCTGTGTGTTCCCACTGTACTTTTTTGGTCCCCTTTCATTTCTTTCACTGCTCCTCCTAGAAACGACAGCTATGTCTTCCTCTTTTTCATCCTGAGACACACCCACAGCACTCACATTTTCTTTGACACTTTCTTTTTTCTCCATCTCTTTCATGCAAGCAGTAGATTCTTCTACAACCGTAGCTATTTCTATCGCATTTTGCAAGGATGGATTCTTTGCCGCCCACAATTTTTCTTGCATCCTCTTGTTCTTACACTGGACAATAAGTTGGTCTCTTCTCATCTCATCCCTTATTGTCCCAAAATTGCACTTAATCGACAACTCCCTCAACCTTGTTACAAACTGGTCAATGTTTTCATCCACCCTCTGCGGTTGCGTATAGAATCTGTGCCTTGCCATGACAATATTCACTTCCTTTGAATATTGTTTCTTCAGTCTAGCTTTTGCCTCAAGATAAACATTAGTTATAACTCTCCCATCTGCGTTTGTCCCTGCCGGTAAAAACTTGAAAGCATGCTGGGCCTCCTTGCCTAGAGTGCTCAACAACAACGCTTTCTTCCTAGCAGCGCTAAAGTCCTTCCCATCCAATGCCTCTATGTAATTTTCGAAAAAATTTCAATCCATTCCTCCCATTCTATTGGAGGATCGCCACTCTGTTGTAAAAACAATGGTGGCATCACAACATTATGTCCTTCTATTACTAAGTGTAAGTTAGGTATGACGTTTCACCCACCTCTGTAAAGAAAGAAAAATTAAATAAGCGAATAAATAAATAAATAGAATTGTTTATAATTGTTTAAAACATTCTGTTCCTTTTTTTCCTTTTTTTTTTTTAAGGTTTTTCTCTTCAACTCTTATATTTCATTTTTCATTTTCTTTGTCCCTTTGGCTTAGTACAGTATAATTGACTTGTATCTTGATACAGTACTATAGGCTTGTTTCTTGACTTTGTTTCTTCCTTCCTTTTACATCAATTCTTTTAATTCACCTGTATGTCTTTCAGGAGTTTGTGACCTCTACCTTATTTTCCTTTCCCGATTCTCTTTCCAAAAAACGGGTTGTATCGGCAGTTCACCAACTTCCTCCGTCTCCTCCACGAAGGGTTGCTAGGATACACTTTGTTTAGCTTCTTCTAAAATGGCTGCTACGTGCCGCGTCACTCCGCACTCCCCGTTTTCTTATTGCAGTAGTGCTCTTTGTCACTCCGCACGGCGCACGCTCCTTTGCCTCATTCCTTGAGCGTCGTAGTTTTCCCAGGGACGCTTGCGCAACGGATTGACAAACGGCAGCAAGCGCAGACTTCACGAGCGCTAAATCCCAAGGTACTTTCAAAAGTCGCACACCGCTCGTTTTCACTCGCGCATGGTAGGCAAACTTTCAAAAGATGCACTCCGCTTTTCCTGAGTTGGACTCTCCTTTTCCTTTGGTCCACTCCTTCAAATACAACTCACACAAGTGTAGTAACTCACAGTTCGTTGTTTCCCAGGGATTTTCTTCTCCGCTTCCTTCCTTCCTTTTTAGGCTTCACCGTCCATACTCTTCCTCTCGTTTTTTTTTTAATGTTAAGCGATTTTCTCTAATCTTCTTCTTTGCTTACTGCTTTGACTCCTGTTGAGTGTTTTTTGCTGTCTTCTAATTTCTTCTGCACACGAGATTCTTTTACACCAACAGAGGTAAAACCTCACTCTGTCTTCTTCATTACTCTGCTAGTCATCGTCGCCATCTGTAGTAATGGAAGTAAACTAATACCAGAGGTATATATATCAATAATGGTATTTAATGGGAGTAACAGAGAGTAGTTGGTGTTCCCATCAAGGCTAGCAAGTAACTGCCCACAAGGAGCATTGCACAGAACATCACAACAGTAGGAATCTAAATGGAACAAAGGACTTAAAGGGGAAAGAATCTAATAATGCCAAATGAGAATACAACAAGCGTCTTAGACGCATACGCCCTGGCGAGTACAGATACGCCCACGTCACGCTCGGGTGGCGTCCCTTCGTTTCCCCATTCCTTTAAAACAACGCAAGGGAGACTGGATCACCCATCCACGGGGTCCGGTCAATAAGGGTTGCAGCAGGTATCGAGCGGGTGCCTGGCGCTGATGCGGTGAGTTAAAACCTTGCAACAACACAAGATAATTATTCCGCTTGCCGTTTGACAACAGAATTGATTTTTCTCCTTTTCTTCCTCCCCCCTGTCTTTTTTACTTACAGGGTGGGCCAATTTGCCACCACCCCCCTTCCAAGACCCATGGTGTGATAAATGATTACACCTCATGTAAGATATCTTCTAATTGTGTTATTGACACTCGCCCAGTTACACCGGCTTGTTCCTTGGAAACAGATAGCGTTCTTCCACAGAATTACTGATACCGTTAACGCCCCAGCTGGCATTCACGTGATATAGGGCTTGAAATAAGGTAGCTTCACAATATAAGCTGGCTTTATCGGTACTGTGAAAACAAGTGCACGTTACTATTCACCATAGTTCACCCTTGCTCTTAGAGTTACGGTTACAGTGCACTCTAAAGTGCACCAGTGCATGAGCAATTTCAAATGACAAACACAGGAGTGTCGCAACTGGAATAATCATTGTTTTTTTTGTGTGTTTGTCATTATTTGTCTTCTGTCACAGCTATAATGTGGTTTCTCTAAATATGAGGAACACCTACTTAATAAGAGTTTAATTTTTTACACTTCTGACCTCAGGTTAGTGTGAGCCTTAGCGCGCCCTTACCGCTGAGGTTCACACTTTGCCTGGTGAATATAGGCAGAAACATGTTGGCCACGCACAATGGGATATAGCTGAACTATCTATCCAGTTTAAACATCCCACCCCTCGTTTTTATACTGTCTGATTGGCCAAATATTACAATTATTTTTGGACACAATCTAGGCTTTTTTAACCACCACACACTCACTTTCACTTGTCACTCAAACAACACAAACCTGCTCCGTAGTAATTCTGGCGTTAAAGCACACTGGGGGGCACTCAGCCTCTTCTTTTGGGGCCCGATGATGAAGCATGTCACCAACTAGGATGGTGAGTGAGGGCTTTCCATAGAACCAAGTTTGATTCTTCATGCCTGCTCTTCCTCTGAGAAGGTACACTCTTTTGTTGTTTTGACTATATGAGCTAGGGGACCAAGAGTTCTACTTGGAGCATTTCCCTTTCTGTCTTGTTGATTTTTGTTCTTATAAATGGTTCCATGTTAAAATATCAATATTAAAAATATCGATGAAAAAAATATCGATGAAAAAAATATCGATGTGAAAATAACGATAACAAAAATATCGACTTCCTATACATAAACAGGTAAGTACAATAATAACCACGCAAAAATATTGATGTAAAAAAGTAGAAGTAAAAAATATCGACTTTAAAAAATGACATAACTTACATAAAATTAATTAAATAATCTTAATCTTATTGACAAAATAAATTAAATTTAATATATAGTTTAACTAATTATAACTAATAAACTTACTTTAATAAATATAAACACAAAACATGTGTACATATACATATATTTACTTAAATACATTTTATTACCTATTATCTTTATTTTATAAACTTTTTAAATAATGTATAAATAAAATATACACATATATAAATAATTTTAAATAAAATAAAATATTCTATATTTAACTAACACATTAAACTATTAAAAACAAGAATAAAACATACATTTAATAACAAAATAGACACAATATTAGTGAAAATATTAGATAGCGAGGGGGTAAAAATTACTTTTCCCACTTCAGTGAGTGGAACAGTAGGGAAAGCGCTGGATAGCGGAGAGGTAAAAATTACTATTCCCACTCCAGTGAGTGCAACAGTAGAGAAAACGCTGGATAGCGTAGTTATAAAAAATACTATTCCCACTCCAGTGAGTGCAACAGTAGGGAAAGCACTGGATAGCGTAGGGGTAAAAATTACCATTCCCAATCCAGTGAGTGCAACAGTAGGGAAAGTGCTGGATAGCGTAGGGGTAAAACTTACTATTCCCACTCCAGTGAGAGCAACAGTTGGGAAAGCGCTGGATAGCGTAGGGGTAAAAATTACTATTCCCACTCCAGTGAGTGCAACAGTACGGAAAGTACTGGATAGAATAGGGGTAAAAATTACTATTTCCACTCCAGTGAGTGCAACAGTAGGGAAAGTGTTGGATAGCGTAGGGGTAAAAATTACTATTCCCACTCCAGTGAGAGCAACAGTAGGAAAAGCATTGGATAGCGTAGGGGTACAAATTACTATTCCCACCCCAGCAAGTGCAACAGTAGGGAAAGCGCTGGATAGCGGAGGTATGAAAATGACTATTTCCACTCCAGTGAGTGCAACAGTAGGGAAAGCGCTGGATAGCGTAGGGGTAAAAATTACTATTCCAACTCCAGTGAGTAGAATAGTAGGGAAAGCGCTGGATAGCGTAGGGGTAAAGTGCTGGATCCCACAACAATAAGAAACAAAAACATTAACATATTTATTAAAATTAATTTCCAATATTAACATAATTAATATATAAATTTAAATATATTATTATTAACAAAGATAATAAAAAATTCTTATTTACACATTAATGAACACTATAATATCCACAACACACACCTAAAATTAATGAAACAATTAAAATTAATAATTACTCATTAATTAATGGAAATTAATTTATAAATATTTAAGAATTAATCAATAAAAAGTAATTACTTACCACCCTTCACACCATTTGCACATGTAAACACCACAACACACACCAAAAATTAATTATACAATTAACATTAATTATTAATCGATTAATTGAAATTAATTGAGAAATAATTATTAAACTATTACTAATTAATCAATTAACACATTAATTATTCAATAAATGTTATATAATTAAAATACTGCCCACCCTATTCCCCTATAAACCCACAACCCGTTACAGAACTAAAAACACAAAATTAAACTTAAAATAAATTAATAACTAGTAAAATTTTAAAACGTATAATAAAATAACAAACAATTTAATGAAAAACACTAAAATACATAACATTATTAATAATTCGATAATTGTGTCAACTATATTTTTGTAAACATTATTTAAAACGTCAATGTCTTTGAAATCGATGTTAGTCGATATTCTTGTCCATGATATTTATGTTGTTGATATTTCTTCCCCACAATATTTTTGCGGGGATATTCCTGCTCTGCACCCTTCTAAATTTGGTGCAGCCCTGCACTTCAGAAGTGGAACATTGAAAAGCTTTGTTTTAATTTTTTTTAAGACCAGGCATGGTTCATGCGACCAATGTGGAGAAGTGTGGCTCAATGGTTAGAGCAGGCAGACCTCGATGCAGAGCTCTGGCCAGGGACCAGGGTTTGATTCCCGCCTCGGCGGGTCTCGGGCTCATTAATTCCCCTGACCGGAAATTCTCGTCACAGTGCCTATTCTGATAATGGGTCCCACGCTGCAACTCTGGGCAATAGCTTGCTTAGTCTCCACAACGGCCCCCACAACGCGCGGGTGCCCAGGAGTGGACACTTCACAGGGAAAGCCAGGAAGGGTTCCCTTGTGGTATTCGTACAAGCGCCGGGAAACCCACTGCGGGTAGCTGTGCGCTATAGAAGTACAAAAACAAAACAAAACAATGCTAACATGGGACGACTCCTGATGGCCAACTGCACTGGGAATATCTCCAACTCCCACGACCACGCAAACAACCTAGGGATCATCCTCGACTCCACCCTTTCCATCACAACACCCTCCGAATGCTCCACAGGATCTACTAGTGGATACCCACCGAAACAAGAAGAACGGTTACCCAGGCCCTCATCAGCAGCAGATTGGACTACATAAACGCCCTCTACTCAGGAGCCTCGGCCAAACTCCTGATACGTCTTCAAAGCATCAAGAACGCCTCGGCACGTCTGATCCTCGACATCCCTCGCCGACGCCACTTCACACCCCACCTGAGAGACCTGCACTGACTCCCCGTCAACAAGAGGATAAGCTTCAAGCTCTTCAACCACTCACACAGAGCACTCCACAGCACCGGACCAGCCTACCTCAACGGACGACTCCACTTCTAGACCCCCCACCCGCCAGCTCCGCTCTGCAGACCTCGCCATGGTCCCCCGCATCCGAAGAGTGACCTCCGGCGGCAGATCGTTCTCCCACCTCGTCGCCAAGACCTGGAACACCCTACCCATCCACCTACGACAGACCCAAAACCTGCTGGCCTTCAGAAGACTCCTCAAGACCTGGCTTTTCGAGCAGTAACAGCGTTCCTCCATCCCCCCACCCCCCAGCTCCTTGAGACCCTCATGGATATGTAGTGTGCTCTACAAAGGCTCTGTTTGATTGATTGATTGATTGATTGATCGATTGAATGAAACACATTTTTTCTACCATTCACAAAGGGAAAGGGGTCCATTGGGGACGTCTTCATGTTTGCGAATGGGTTACCACTGACTTGTAGAAGGTGGTAAAATGTGAACGTTTTCCTACATACCACTGCAATTCGTTATTAGGAAGGGACGCCCTAAACAAGACCCTTTCTAATACCGAATCGGCATGTATTCGTAATTTCAAATTGCGATTCAGTAACATGTTACTAAATCACAACTTGGAATTCATACATACCAAAAGGCATTTTAACAATTGCAAACAGCCCAATTCTGCGAATCAGAGCATTTGCAACTGGTAAAATGCATGATACATGTGGCCCATTGTTTTTCCTACTCTTGGTCGCAGGAAAAAAACACAAAGGATGGATAATGGTTCTAGTAAATCGTCAATGTGGGAAACTATTGGACGTCCAGGTAGTGGATACTGTTGCTTATGAATTTTGGCCAGAATTTTAAAATAGGAATTCAGCCACAGCCTTCAAGATACATTCTTCACATTGTTTCATGTACCATGGTTTTGATTTGGTCAGCAATTTTCTTTGTAGAATCATTTGAAAGGGCACTATAGCTGTTGCAGTCTCTCAGAAATCTCAGTCCACTCGTTCAATAATTAGCTACCTTCTTCCCCTGTTATTGTTTAGTTTGGGTACTTCGATGAATCACCAATAGTAGGCTCTCTAAGAGTGAAAGGGGTACATGTCATTGCAGTACGTAAGGACATTAGCTTGATTTAACACATTAACAGTGTTTATTATGTGTTTGTGATGACTACTCAAGAATTCTTGATGTGAAAGACATATGTGCTTATTAGTAATCAGTACTGTTGTATACAGCATATGTTGACTTACTCAACGTATAAACAAATCTAAAGCTTTCCTAAAAGCCAAATATTGGAAAATGGCCCTCTCTGAAGGGTCACCCCAAACTTTTTGCCTTCCTCCTCCTCTTTTTTGGACCTTGTTTTTGTATGCTTTAGGGCTCTGAGCACTTTGCCACTGCTAACCAGTGCTAACATGCATGTGCTCTTTCTCCTAAACATGGTAAAATTGGTTCATTCCCAAATGGAATATTCAATCTACTTATATGTTTATAGTAAAGTGCACTACAAGTGCCTTGGGCTGTGAATTAAATGCTACTAGTGGGTCTGAAGCACTGATGGTGACAGCCAATTAAGGCCGCTGCAGGACCTGTGTGTGCAGTTTGCACTGCCATGTCAACTTGTATGTATGTATGTATGTATACTTGTAAAGCACACTGTTACCTCGTTACGTGGTGTCCTGGCGCTGTATACCGCTGGGGAACCCGTCCTGGCTTTCCCTGTGAGAGGGCACCCCAAGGTGAAGTCAGGCATCCCCGGCGTTGCTGGGGCCGTTGTGGAGATTAAGCAAGCTATTGCCCAGAGATGCAGAGTGGGACCCATGGTTAGCGTAGGCACCTAAGCGAGAATTATCGAGTCCGCTGACAGTGACCCAAGACCCTGCCGCGTCGGGAATTGAACCCTGGTCCCGGGCCGACCTCTGCTTCAGGGTCTGCCGCTTCTAACCAGTGAGCCACACTTCTCTAATCAGTGAGCCACACTGCCATTTCAATCTCCTTGCCAAGCCTTGAACTACCTGCTTATTATATCTAAGTCACCCTTGAGGTAGGCCCTAGGTAGCTCATAGGGCAGGGTGCTCTATGATCAATTAGTATGACATGTACTTATCTGTTTTTCTTGTCCTGGTAGTGTAAAACACCGAAAATCGTTTTTCACTACTAAACTTTGCAAATTCCTTATTAGACTTTATAAGCTGCAACTCGTGATTGAGAACAAGAAGATCTGCCAAGTTTCATATTACTGGAATGATAATGATAAATTATCTTTACCAGTAAGCTCACATTTATCATTACCCTTTTAAACATGCCACTTTCAAAAAGATTGCATTTTTCTGCTCTTAGCCCTGTGTGCCAGCAGCCTGTCTCCAATATCAGTCTAGTGTAGGTGACAGCTGGACTTTGTGCTTTAGGTGTGACTGAGTGGCCATCCACATCCTGATGGGTCATCCTGGGCAGGATGGAAGGGAGGAGCTGACACTTACAACTGGATAGGTTGTGTCCTGTCCCCACACAAAGGGGGTCATATCAGAGGCTGAGGCCAGATATGGGAGGAAGGACCTCTGTGCATTTCAAAGCCCTTCTTTGTAGTCACCCTCACTTCAAAGGCACAACTGTGTATAAATACTGGGTCTCTGACCCCACCAAGTGAAGCTCTAGTGGACCTGTGAAGAAACTCTGTCAGGAGAAAGTACTGCTGTTCTGCTACAAGAGCTCCCAATGGACTGCTGTTCTGGGGGAACTGACTTTCTGATGTGCTGCTGTGCTACTTAGACTATCTCACTTGAACCCAGAGTGATCTCCAAGGGCATTCTGGCTTGCCTGCTGTTTTAAGACTCAGGGATATCAAAGTCTTACACCATGCTTCTGTGGCTGTATTTTGGAAGTGGATCTAGGTGCTTGCTCCAGTGGAATCGATACATCCTCTGCTGCGCCAGCAGAACCAATGCATTGCCACTGTTGCGGGACCAGAACCAACCCAGCGCACTTGGAACCAACGCATTGCTATAGGAGCGGATGCTTCGGAACCACCTCTTTGCCGCCACTGCAGAAAGAGACAATCGGCGTATCCCCTCGACTGAGTGAGAAACCCGGCGCATTGACTTCAAAACCAATGTATCTTGGAGCCAGCACTCCATCTTCAGAACTGGAGCATCGCCATTGTTGCATGGAGAAAATCCATGGAACCAACGCATCACTTGGCTTCACTCCGTATCTCACTGTTGCGACCCGTGTCAAACTACTTTTGTTCAGGAAGCCTCACGTGGATCCTGTATTTGGCCTGTGCTCCATTCCGGCCACCTGAACTCTTGACTTTAACCCCGGTCCAGTGTGGCCAGATAACCCCATAGGTGTTAATTGCTTCACAGCACTTTTTTCACTTTCAATATTTAAAAATGTATATCCTGACTTTTACTGCTTTCATTTTTGTTTATTTTGTCTTGTTTTATTTATAAAATCATAATCTATCTTCCTAAACTAGTGTGGAGTCCTTTTTGTGGTGTTTTCATGGAGTCACTGTTTAAAGTGTTGCACAAATACTTTGCACATTCTCTCTTAAGTTAAGCCTGTCTGCTCTGTGCCAAGTTACAGGGGGGGGAGCACAAGTTAATTTACGGTGTGTATCTGCCTTACCCAAACTAGAAGTGTGCTTCCTACTTGGCTGTGGTGCATACCTTTGCCTAGAAGAAACCTAATGTCTAACATTGCTGATCAGCAGGGAGGATAGGACTTGTGTTTGTGCAGTACCATCCAGTAATTGGTACATACTACCAATTCATACCTAAGACCACCACAAAAGCAAATTCTCAACCTGCAGGCAACAAACCCTCCCCCTTTGCCCAGGCTGGGCAAGCATACGGAGGCCCCAGGTACCTCATACTCCAGGGCCAAATTTGATAATTAAGGGAAGGGGGCATGCGACACCCTCCCTGGGCCGTATTAGGCCCCTGATACCTCATCCCAAGGCCAAATTGGATACAAAAGGGGAGGGGCCACACTGATGTCTCCCCGAGTATTATTAGAATCCAGGGACCCTGTCCCCCAGGGCCGAATTTCATAAAAGAGCAAGGGGGGCCACACAACCCCCATCCCAAGCCTTACTAGCACCTGGGGACCCCTTCCCCTGGGCCAAAACCAATGAAAAAGGTGAGGCAGGGCTGTGCTGCTCACCCTACCCGAGCCTTATTAGGCCTGACAACCCCATCCCCCAGTGCCAAAGTACTTAACTAAGGAGAAGGGGGCACACAGCACACTCCCCGAGCCTCATTAAGGGCCGGGGACCCCATCTCCCTGGCCCAAATGCACTTAAAAAGGGGAGGGGATACTTTTTTTTGCTGTAGCATTGTCTTAAAGTCTATAGAAAATGCGTCCACTTGACTAATCACCCTGAAACTTTCCAATGCACAAGCTGGACAACAAAAGAGCATTTTTTTGGAAATTTGTGTGAAGATTCATCAAACGGTACCAAATTATAAGCAAAACTAAAAGGGCATTTACTATGGAAATGTTGATAAAACTATAACTTACTTTTTTGATATATCTTGTTTTCAAAATTAAAATGAATTCATACCAAAATATTTTTCATTATCAACAACTATGCCAACAAACCACTACAAACATTAACTTAAATGAGCTTTTGTGGTTTACATGAATGAAAAAAATTGCTGAAAAAACTGTAACAATGACTTCAGCATATGAACACACTTACCATTGTAGCATGTACATATTACAAAATATTGCTAAATATCCTAAATTTATGATTGAAAAGCTATGAAAATAATAATACATTAGTATAACACCCATGTCTTGTGCAATGCAAACAATTCCCAGTTCATCATAGAATAGGTTAGAAAGTCTTTCTTTCTTTCCTAAATTGAAAAGCTATGAAAATAATACTACATTAGTATAACACCCATGTATGTGCAATGCAAACAATTCCCAGTACATCATAGAATAGGTTTGAAATTCTTTCTTTCCTCTACATGTTCTTAAATATTTGCACAAACACACAATGCACAGTTTCCGCCTGTTTTTGGTAAAACATTAAAATAAGCTTTAAAGGAGAAATTAATATCTCAACAGAAGTTGTTAATACCTGTTGCTCTGGCTAGCCATTCAGCTGGCTGTACTGAGACAAGACTTCATCTGCTAGTTCTTCTTGTAGGATGTTTCTAATTGTAATGATGAGCCATAGAAACACTTATATTCTATTCCCTCATATTGTGGCAACCTTGAACAATATCAAGGCTGAGTTTTTTGCATGGTAGCATACCACTTTGTGCCATTGATGGAACACATGTTGCTTTGGTTCCACCACACAACAGATAGCAAATGTACTGGAACAGTAAACGTTTTCATTCTATCAATAAGCAAATAGTCTGCTTTGCAGATCTCTACATCACAAGTGTCTGTGCTCACTTGTCTGGATCCACCCATGATTCCTTTGTGTTATGCAATAGCAGCATTCAATAGCAGATGGTACAACTGGGAAATGTGAGGGACTGGCTTGTTGGTAATTGCAGTAATAAAAAAGGCCATGATAAACTGTTTGGGAAAATGTAATTGAAAGTTCCTGAGCAAGAAAAAAGGAAAATATGGATCTGGATTCAACGCGAAGTTAATGCTGTTGGGGTTACACACCACACCATTGATGATTTAAAAAAAAGATGGTACAACCTGCGCATCCCTGCTAAAGAATGTATCGCCAAGAGGTTGAGAGAAGCCAGGAAGACAGGAGGGGGAACATCGACACAGACCGGGAACACACCCATGGAGGACATGGTGGAGTCAACCCTCTAGCCTGAAGCTGTTGTTGGTGTGATGCAGCTAGACACCTCCGGAGCGGCCAACTCATCTGAAGGTAAGATGCATGCAAGTGACCATCGGTATACATATGTTAGGTAGGACATCTACCCAGTGCAGCACAAGTTCCGATAATGCAAATCCAGTGCACATCTGACAATCATATCAAAGTGCATTAGGGGAGATGCAGTCAGGTCTGGCAGGTACTTTGGCAAACACACAAATATAAATGAAAAAAGTCGGATATAGTGTAACAGCAACCTATTTAATTGCAGAAAAATAACGATTCATATGACATCACATAACAGACAGAAACTAATGCAGATTTGCACTGTTTAACATCACAGATGCAGTACGTGAAGAGGCAGATGAGAGTGTCTGCATGGAGACACTGTAAGAAACCGCTGTAGTTGAGACAGAAATACCTGTGGTACCACAACATTCATCACATGCCCCTACAGCACACAGGGCAACAGTCCAACCAGTCGTGGCAATGGAAACAAAGGATGAGGCACATGCAACATCAGTGTTCAGCCGGGCTCAAGTAACAACCACGCCGACTCCCCAAGCACAGCCCCGGAGCAGCACAGTTCGATCCCGGCAGTGAGAAACCAGGTCACAAAATAAACGGCAGGAGGAACAACCAACTGCTATATGGGGTGGTCTGGAGGGCCAGATGCTCAGGGTGCAGCGCCTGCAAGCGAAAAACATGTGCTTTGTTCAGGCTCAAATCTGAAAAATGTATGGCAACATTGCATCCCTGACTGATTGCGTGCGGTACTGACCAAGGTGATGAGGGAGGGACATGTGTCACAGAGAAGGCACCATCGCCAGCTGATGCAGCGCATGCGCGTGTATGCCAAATCGAATAATAGGCTGGCCACCACAACTGCACTGCTGGCACGGTGGTCTGTGACAATGCAGACTGAGCTGTCCTATTGGAGCGGGGGTGTGGTAAAGGCACTGGGCCAGGTGACGACTGCAGTGGAAGTAATGCAGGCTGCCACAGTTGGGTCTAATCTAGCCACACGGAAGGGGGGAGTGAGGAGGCCCCAAGCCTCAGCAGCCTATCTATACCTGTCTCCACTGCAAGTGGGCGCAACACACACAGCAGTACACCCTCTGCTACCAAAATGAGGGATGAGGATGCACCATATGAAAGGCGTATGGGTCTGTGTGGGAGAAATAGAATGGCATGGCCACAGACATTGCGTTATGGTAACCATTGACGGTGACAACTGTTGTGACTGACTTTTGGTTCATTAATCATTAATGCTATTCCTGTGCCACTGGACACATGGTATGTGTGCATCAACACCAAATACCTATTATTTGATTAAAACAAAGTTGGATAGCAATAGCCGTGTGTTGTCTCATCATTACTCACCTCAGTAAAAGTTTTGTGTGATTTCTGTGCATCTCCTGCGCCCTTCAGCTGTGCTTGCCCCATGTACTGCACGTTGGGGTGGCCCTTGCTGGTCGTTGTCCTCTGACTCGCTGTCAGACACCTCTATAGGAATGCCTTTCCTTGTGGCAATGTTATGCAATATGGCACATGCAGCCACTATCCTGCAGCATTGTTCTGGTTTGTATTTTAATGCTCCACCTGTTTTGTGTAGACATCTGAACCGGCTCTCCAAAAGCCCAAACATGCGCTCAATTTTGTTCCTGTTGGAGATATGCGCAGCATTGTACTTCGGCTCATTGGGGGTTGTAGGATTTATGTACGGCATCATGATGTAATTACTCAAGGCGTATGCGCTGTCACCTACATGGAAGTAAGCAAAGGGTCAGGTAGTGCATTGGCATACGTGCAATGTTGGTTACAATTAATAACATATGTTTACCAAGCAGATGTCCCTCGCCAACTTCACCCCAGGACAGACGAATGTCTATGCCGCTCTGGTGGAATATGTAGGAACGATGGGCACTACCTGGGTATTGAGCCACTATATCAGTTATTATGTTTTTGGCATTGCATACTACCTGTATGTTTAGGGAATGGTAACATTTCCTATTCCTATATAAATATTCATTACCTGCAGGGGGACATATTGCTATATGGGTGCAATTAATGCTACCTAAGACTTGTGGGAAGTGGGCTATCTGCTAAAAATCCTATTTGGTCTTGGTCAGATCATAAGCGGTTGTGGGGAAGCTGATTTGGGAGTTGATCCGAGTCATCATGGCAGCAAGGAATGCTTTAAAGATACGTGAAAGTGTGCTTTGAGACACACCTTCAGCTACTGCTATGACCCCCTGAAAACTACTTGAAGCCAGTAGGTGCGGGCAACATATGGTCTGCATATGTGTGGGTATTGCATTGGTCCTACTTTTCAGATGCTGCAAAATGGGATGCAATTCAGTTATTAAATCAATGATCATTGCAGCATTGAGCCTATACTTGTTGTGTTTCTCGTCCTCAGTATGTCCTAGCAATGTAATTCGGACTCTGAAAATGCGTTCCTGTAGTCTCCTCCTTCTGTCTGCTGCAGCCTGGAGCCTCATCCTCCTCGCCATCAGGTACAGCGCTGCTATTGTGAAATGTTAAGGGGCGTTCTAGGTGTGTTTAAATACGTTTCTGTTGGATTTCAGATGTATGTAATTTGCACCCATGATTACCACCTGGTTGTGATCCTTCTTATATTGCACTTGCTAAATTGCATTTTCTGGAAAATCGCAATTTGCGGTTTTCCATGCATAGATTTGTGATTCTTTAATTGCGATTCGCTATTTGGGAGACGCAATTACAGAATCGCAATCCTATTCTAAGAAATTTAAGCGATTCCTTATTTCAGCGAAAACTTGTGTTTTTGCAATATTTTTGTTCATGTATTGCTGGCGGATACTTTGCATTCGCATATGGACTGTTTTTGCGGTTCGCAATTTTTGCGATTTTTTAAACGGATGATGCATGTGCCTGCAAGCCTTTAATCATTCCTAAATTTCAGGTAGTCCATCTGAAGGAAAAAGATTGAGCCAGGGAATTCCATATCATACAGACCCATTCTTTGCCTCTTGAATTTGGGAATGATTGGTAAATTGGAGGACAATGATCGTAAATTATTAGTTAGTAGATATTTCATAATTCTTAAAAATTGGGGACCCCTCTCTCAGAGTGCCTTGAAAATAAGGCTTTAAAGGTGATCCTTTGTTCGAGTGGAAGCCAATGAAGATGTTTTAGTAGAGGGGTGATGTGGCAGCTTCTAGGTGCCTTAAATATAAGCCTGTCTACCTGATTTTGGACAATCTGCAACCACATAACTGGTATTTGGGGAGACCGAGATGCAAAGAATTGGCATTTTTGAGCAGAGAGGTAATTAGTGCTACGACCACCAGAATTAAGGTCTTATATGTAAGGTACTTTGCAATCTTCTTTTTTATTTTTCTCAAAGTCAGGAAACAGGTTGAGATCACTGAGCCTATCTGAGGTCTCAAGGTAAGTTCATTTATGCTAAAAGCCTAAGCTCTCAGCCGATATTTTTTAAACAGGAGGTTCCCCATTTAAGAGGGCCAATCAGAAGGAAACTAAGCATTAATTTTATTATTTAAATAACAATTTCCGTTTTGTCTGCATTAGGCTTTAGGAAATTGGCAGCAATCCAATCTCAAATAAACCACATATCAGATTGGAAGTTTCATTGGGAATCAAAGGAGCCATCTAATCTAAACCAAAGCTGGCAAATCTATGCAGTTATATCATTTACAGTTCATCTCGTTTAGAGTTTGAATAAGGGGTTTAATATAGGTATTAAATAGATGTGGGGATAGCGAAGAGCCCTGTGGAACCCCACAGTTGACTTGAATTGCAAGAGTTTTAGAAGGGCGCAGGTGACCAACTGTATTCAGTTCACAAGTAATTTATGGTCAACGATTTTGAAGGCTGCTGAAAGGTCAAGTAGAAGTAGAGCAGAGGTCAATTTTTCATCACCGCCCTTACAGATATCATCTGCTTCAGAGACTTATGATTCAGTACCATGCGCAGGACGAAACACCGGCTGGCCCACATTCAAAAACTGAGACTTCTTCAAATGGGAACATAGAGTCTGAGCCACTTGTGTTTCTAATAATTTGGCAGGAAAAGGCAACAAGGAGACAGGATGGTAGTTTTTCAATTTTCAAGAGTACCAGATCTTTGCCTAAGGAAATTACTACTGCCTCTTAAAAAGGCATTGGTACAATTCCTTGGGTCAAAGAAGAATGTAGAAAAATATATAAATAGAACAGCTATTTCAGGAAGAAAAGATTTAAGGAACTTAGGGGGCAAGGATCATTAGGTGAGCCAGACTTTACTTTAGCCATTAGCTCAATTACCCATTCTTTACTAAGAGCAAGGAGAGTACAGTAGGGTTCCTATCAGAATAAGCTACCTGAGGCTCCTTAAAGCCCGGTGCAATGCTATCTTTAATTGTATTGATTTTTTTCAATGGAGGGGATATTGCCAGAGACAATCTGTCTGAGCTAGATAATTTGGTTAAAATTCTAAAAGTGTCCTTGGATTTATTGGCTGAATGCAAGATCTTATTTTTAAATAAAAGAGCCTTAAAATGCAAAAGTAAAACTTTGTAGTACTCTAAGCCCTTTTAAAAAAGAATTTCATTGTCAGGGGTGTAGTCTTCACGCCATTTCCTCTCCAACTGGTGGAGTTTCAATTTAGCAAGTTTCAGTTCCTCTGTAAATCTCAAATGAGGATAGTGTGTGCGTCATGTTTTTGGCTTTCTGTAAGGGAGCATGTTTATTACTGGCGTTTAGTAGCCAGGAAGGAACTTCTATTTCAATTAATTGAGTTTCTTGTCGGTAACTAGGTGCAGAGTCCATACGGGTTTCACGAAAATCATTTATGTCTATATGTACCCCAACACCACTTGCATCAACGGTTAATACAGACTGCAACTTTGTGTCAAAAGGAGTTAGAATTTTCGCCACACAAATCTCCTTCTTTATATTGTCAAACACATCCTCCAGTTCCTTGTCCCACACAAATTTACAACCTTTCCTCAACAAAGCTCTTATCTTTTCCGTCTTATCTGCAAAGTTTTTTACAAACTTCGCATAGTACTCTATTAAACCCAAGAAAGACCTCAACTGGTCTTTATCCTCAGGTGCAGGGGCCTTCCTAATTGATTCCAACAAATCTCTCTTTGGTCTCACTCCATCAGCTGACAAGGTATAACCCAAATATTCTACCTCCTCCACAGCAAATCTGCACTTTTCTTTCTTCAATGTCAAATCTGCTTTCTCCATTTTATTCAAAACCTCACTCAAAATCACATTGTGCTGTTTCAAACTTTCGCCAAAGAACAAAACATCATCCTGGAAGAATACGACGTTCTTTATACCATCCAATACTGATCCCATCATACGTTGAAACACACCAGCGGCAGACGCCAGCCCGAAAGGCATACGCGTGAACTGATAAATTCCCTCCGGAGTGATAAACGCAGTCAAAGGTTTTGAATCATCATGTAGTCTTATCTGGTGGTATGCACTACGTAGGTCTAATTTCGTAAAATACTTCCCTCCTTTCAACAACAAGATCAGTTCATTTATGTTCGGCAAGGGATAATTATCCACAACAATATTCTGGTTTAAGGTGCGCAAATCCACACAGAACCTGTACTTTCCATCGGACTTGGTCGAAATTACAACAGGCGAAATCCAACTTGATGTCTCTATCTGTTCTATAATACCCTGTTCTAACATCTCAGTCAACATTTTCTTCACTTCGTCTCTTGCTATAATGGGCACCTTCCTTACTTTGTGCTGCATTGGAAATGCATTCTCCTTAAGCATAATCTTATGTACGTACCCCATTAAGGCACCGATCTCCTCCTTGAACAAACTCGACATCCCATCCACAATCGAATCTGTTGTCACCTCATCCACAACCATCACTTGGTTTTTTGCCCTAGGATTTATAATGATACCGAGATTGTACTGATGACCCCACCCAAGTATTGGCGGTCCAGATTTTGCAACATACACTTTTCCATTCACACTCCTTCCTTGAAAATTAATATCTGTCGACATGTACCCAATGATATCTATCCTCTCACCCTGGTATCCCCCAGGGTTGATGTCTTTAGGTTCGAGGACAACATCAGGCCAATTCTCCCTAAATAGGCAAGCTGGAATTATCGTCCAAAATGATCCTGAATCAACCATCAATTCGGTTACCTTCCCCTTTATGACAAACTTTGCCTTAGGTCTTTCCTTTCTCCTTTTCTCTCCTTCCATCTCCTCATCGCTTACACATAATATTTTGTTAACACTCTGTACTTTACAACCGTTCACCACACACACACCTTCATTTTGTACAACAGCAACCTTTGTTTTGCTGATCGTCTTGCACATCTTATAGAAATGGCCTCTTTTCCCACACTTCTTGCACTCTTTGTCCAATGCAAAACATCTTTTATATTCTGCAGTGTGGTATGTTCTCCCACACCTTGTACAAACCTTCTCTTGCCTCCTACACTGCTCACCACTATTCTGTGTGTTACCACTGTACTTTTTTGCTCCCCTTTCATTTCTTTCACTGCTCCTCCTAGAAACGACAGCTATGTCTTCCTCTTTTTCATCCTGAGACACACCCACAGCACTCACATTTTCTTTGACACTTTCTTTTTTCTCCATCTCTTTCATGCAAGCAGTAGATTCTTCTACAACCGTAGCTATTTCTATCGCATTTTGCAAGGATGGATTCTTTGCCGCCCACAATTTTTCTTGCATCCTCTTGTTCTTACACTGGACAATAAGTTGGTCTCTTCTCATCTCATCCCTTACTGTCCCAAAATTGCACTTAATCGACAACTCCCTCAACCTTGTTACAAACTGGTACAATGTTTTCATCCACCCTCTGCGGTTGCGTATAGAATCTGTGCCTTGCCATGACAATATTCACTTCCTTTGAATATTGTTTCTTCAGTCTAGCTTTTGCCTCAAGATAAACATTAGTTATAACTCTCCCATCTGCGTTTGTCCCTGCCGGTAAAAACTTGAAAGCATGCTGGGCCTCCTTGCCTAGAGTGCTCAACAACAACGCTTTCTTCCTAGCAGCGCTAAAGTCCTTCCCATCCAATGCCTCTATGTAATTTTCGAAAATTTCAATCCATTCCTCCCATTCTATTGGAGGATCGCCACTCTGTTGTAAAAACAATGGTGGCATCACAACATTATGTCCTTCTATTACTAAGTGTAAGTTAGGTATGACGTTTCACCCACCTCTGTAAAGAAAGAAAAATTAAATAAGCGAATAAATAAATAAATAGAATTGTTTATAATTGTTTAAAACATTCTGTTCCTTTTTTTCCTTTTTTTTTTAAGGTTTTTCTCTTCAACTCTTATATTTCATTTTTCATTTTCTTTGTCCCTTTGGCTTAGTACAGTATAATTGACTTGTATCTTGATACAGTACTATAGGCTTGTTTCTTGACTTTGTTTCTTCCTTCCTTTTACATCAATTCTTTTAATTCACCTGTATGTCTTTCAGGAGTTTGTGACCTCTACCTCATTTTCCTTTCCCGATTCTCTTTCCAAAAAACGGGTTGTATCGGCAGTTCACCAACTTCCTCCGTCTCCTCCACGAAGGGTTGCTAGGATACACTTTGTTTAGCTTCTTCTAAAATGGCTGCTACGTGCCGCGTCACTCCGCACTCCCCGTTTTCTTATTGCAGTAGTGCTCTTTGTCACTCCGCACGGCGCACGCTCCTTCGCGTCATTCCTTGAGGGTCGTAGTTTTCCCAGGGACGCTTGCGCAACGGATTGACAAACGGCAGCAAGCGCAGACTTCACGAGCGCTAAATCCCAAGGTACTTTCAAAAGTCGCACACCGCTCGTTTTCACTCGCGCATGGTAGGCAAACTTTCAAAAGATGCACTCCGCTTTTCCTGAGTTGGACTCTCCTTTTCCTTTGGTCCACTCCTTCAAATACAACTCACACAAGTGTAGTAACTCACAGTTCGTTGTTTCCCAGGGATTTTCTTCTCCGCTTCCTTCCTTCCTTTTTAGGCTTCACCGTCCATACTCTTCCTCTCGTTTTTTTTTTATGTTAAGCGGTTTTCTCTAATCTTCTTCTTTGCTTACTGCTTTGACTCCTGTTGAGTGTCTTTTGCTGTCTTCTAATTTCTTCTGCACACGAGATTCTTTTACACCAACAGAGGTAAAACCTCACTCTGTCTTCTTCATTACTCTGCTAGTCATCGTCGCCATCTGTAGTAATGGAAGTAAACTAATACCAGAGGTATATATATCAATAATGGTATTTAATGGGAGTAACAGAGAGTAGTTGGTGTTCCCATCAAGGCTAGCAAGTAACTGCCCACAAGGAGCATTGCACAGAACATCACAACAGTAGGAATCTAAATGGAACAAAGGACTTAAAGGGGAAAGAATCTAATAATGCCAAATGAGAATACAACAAGCGTCTTAGACGCATACGCCCTGGCGAGTACAGATACGCCCACGTCACGCTCGGGTGGCGTCCCTTCGTTTCCCCATTCCTTTAAAACAACGCAAGGGAGACTGGATCACCCATCCACGGGGTCCGGTCAATAAGGGTTGCAGCAGGTATCGAGCGGGTGCCTGGCGCTGATGCGGTGAGTTAAAACCTTGCAACAACACAAGATAATTAATCCGCTTGCCGTTTGACAACAGAATTGATTTTTCTCCTTTTCTTCCTCCCCCCTGTCTTTTTTACTTACAGGGTGGGCCAATTTGCCACCACCCCCCTTCCAAGACCCATGGTGTGATAAATTATTACACCTCATGTAAGATATCTTCTAATTGTGTTATTGACACTCGCCCAGTTACACCGGCTTGTTCCTTAGATACAGATAGCGTTCTTCCACAGAATTACTGATACCGTTAACGCCCCAGCTGGCATTCAGGTGATATAGGGCTTGAAATAAGGTAGCTTCACAATATAAGCTGGCTTTATCGGTACTGTGAAAACAAGTGCACGTTACTATTCACCATAGTTCACCCTTGCTCTTAGAGTTACGGTTACAGTGCACTCTGAAGTGCACCAGTGCATGAGCAATTTCAAATGACAAACACAGGAGTGTCGCAACTGGAATAATCATTGTTTTTTTTGTGTGTTTGTCATTATTTGTCTTCTGTCACAGCTATAATGTGGTTTCTCTAAATATGAGGAACACCTACTTAATAAGAGTTTAATTTTTTACACTTCTGACCTCAGGTTAGTGTGAGCCTTAGCGCGCCCTTACCGCTGAGGTTCACACTTTGCCTGGTGAATATAGGCAGAAACATGTTGGCCACGCACAATGGGATATAGCTGAACTATCTATCCAGTTTAAACATCCCACCCCTCGTTTCTATACTGTCTGATTGGCCAAATATTACAATTATTTTTGGACACAATCTAGGCTTTTTTAACCACCACACACTCACTTTCACTTGTCACTCAAACAACACAAACCTGCTCCGTAGTAATTCTGGCGTTAAAGCACACTGGGGGGCACTCGGCCTCTTCTTTTGGGGCCCGATGATGAAGCATGTCACCAACTAGGTTGGTGAGTGAGGGCTTTCCATAGAACCAAGTTTGATTCTTCATGCCTGCTCTTCCTCTGAGAAGGTACACTCTTTTGTTGTTTTGACTATATGAGCTAGGGGACCAAGAGTTCTACTTGGAGCATTTCCCTTTCTGTCTTGTTGATTTTTGTTCTTATAAATGGTTCCATGTTAAAATATCAATATTAAAAATATCGATGAAAAAAATATCGATGTGAAAATAACGATAACAAAAATATCGACTTCCTATACATAAACAGGTAAGTACAATAATAACCACGCAAAAATATTGATGTAAAAAAGTAGAAGTAAAAAATATCGACTTTAAAAAATAACATAACTTACATAAAATTAATTAAATAATCTTAATATTATTGACAAAATAAATTAAATTTAATATATAGTTTAACTAATTATAACTAATAAACTTACTTTAATAAATATAAACACAAAACATGTGTACATATACATATATTTACTTAAATACATTTTATTACCTATTATCTTTAATTTATAAACTTTTTAAATAATGTATAAATAAAATATACACATATATAAATAATTTTAAATAAAATAAAATATTCTATATTTAACTAACACATTAAACTATTAAAAACAAGAATAAAACATACATTTAATAACAAAATAGACACAATATTAGTGAAAACATTAGATAGCGAGGGGGTAAAAATTACTTTTCCCACTTCAGTGAGTGGAACAGTAGGGAAAGCGCTGGATAGCGGAGAGGTAAAAATGACTATTCCCACTCCAGTGAGTGCAACAGTAGAGAAAACGCTGGATAGCGTAGTTATAAAAAATACTATTCCCACTCCAGTGAGTGCAACAGTAGGGAAAGCACTGGATAGCGTAGGGGTAAAAATTACCATTCCCAATCCAGTGAGTGCAACAGTAGGGAAAGTGCTGGATAGCGTAGGGGTAAAACTTACTATTCCCACTCCAGTGAGAGCAACAGTTGGGAAAGCGCTGGATAGCGTAGGGGTAAAAATTACTATTCCCACTCCAGTGAGTGCAACAGTAGGGAAAGTACTGGATAGAATAGGGGTCACAATTACTATTTCCACTCCAGTGAGTGCAACAGTAGGGAAAGTGTTGGATAGCGTAGGGGTAAAAATTACTATTCCCACTCCAGTGAGAGCAACAGTAGGAAAAGCATTGGATAGCGTAGGGGTACAAATTACTATTCCCACTCCAGCAAGTGCAACAGTAGGGAAAGCGCTGGATAGCGGAGGTATGAAAATTACTATTTCCACTCCAGTGAGTGCAACAGTAGGGAAAGCGCTGGATAGCGTAGGGGTAAAAATTACTATTCCAACTCCAGTGAGTAGAATAGTAGGGAAAGCGCTGGATAGCGTAGGGGTAAAGTGCTGGATCCCACAACAATAAGAAACAAAAACATTAACATATTTATTAAAATTAATTTCCAATATTAACATAAATAATATATAAATTTAAATATATTATTATTAACAAAGATAATAAAAAATTCTTATTTACACATTAATGAACACTATAATATCCACAACACACACCTAAAATTAATTAAACAATTAAAATTAATAATTACTCATTAATTAATGGAAATTAATTTATAAATATTTAAGAATTAATCAATAAAAAATAATTACTTACCACCCTTCACACCATTTGCACATGTAAACACCACAACACACACCAAAAATTAATTATACAATTAACATTAATTGTTAATCGATTAATTGAAATTAATTGAGAAATAATTATTAAACTATTACTATTTAATCAATTAACACATTAATTATTCAATAAATGTTATATAATTAAAATACTGCCCACCCTATTCCCCTATAAACCCACAACCCGTTACAGAACTAAAAACACAAAATTAAACTTAAAATAAATTAATAACTAGTAAAATTCTAAAACGTATAATAAAATAACAAACAATTTTATGAAAAACACTAAAATACATAACATTATTAATAATTCGATAATTGTGTCAACTATATTTTTGTAAACATTATTTAAAACGTCAATGTCTTTGAAATCGATGTTAGTCGATATTCTTGTCCATGATATTTATGTTGTTGATATTTCTTCCCCACGATATTTTTGCGGGGATATTCCTGCTCTGCACCCTTCTAAATTTGGTGCAGCCCTGCACTTCAGAAGTGGAACATTGAAAAGCTTTGTTTTAATTTTTTTTAAGACCAGGCATGGTTCATGCGACCCATGTGGAGAAGTGTGGCTCAATGGTTAGAGCAGGCAGACCTCGATGCAGAGCTCTGGCCAGGGACCAGGGTTTGATTCCCGCCTCGGCGGGTCTCGGGCTCATTAATTCCCCTGACCGGAAATTCTCGTCACAGTGCCTATTCTGATAATGGGTCCCACGCTGCAACTCTGGGCAATAGCTTGCTTAGTCTCCACAACGGCCCCCACAACACGCGGGTGCCCAGGAGTGGACACTTCACAGGGAAAGCCAGGAAGGGTTCCCTTGTGGTATTCGTACAAGCGCCGGGAAACCCACTGCGGGTAGCTGTGCGCTATAGAAGTACAAAAACAAAACAAAACAATGCTAACATGGGACGACTCCTGATGACTGCACTGGGAACAGCTCCAACTCCCACGACCACGCAAACAACCTAGGGATCATCCTCGACTCCACCCTTTGCATCACAACACCCTCCGAATGCTCCACAGGATCTACTAGTGGATACCCACCGAAACAAGAAGAACGGTTACCCAGGCCCTCATCAGCAGCAGATTGGACTACGTAAACGCCCTCTACGCAGGAGCCTCGGCCAAACTCCTGATACGTCTTCAAAGCATCAAGAACGCCTCGGCACGTCTGATCCTCGACATCCCTCGCCGACGCCACTTCACACCCCACCTGAGAGACCTGCACTGACTCCCCGTCAACAAGAGGATAAGCTTCAAGCTCCTCAACCACTCACACAGAGCACTCCACAGCACCGGACCAGCCTACCTCAACGGACGACTCCACTTCTAGACCCCCCACCCGCCAGCTCCGCTCTGCAGACCTCGCCATGGTCCCCCGCATCCGAAGAGTGACCTCCGGCGGCAGATCGTTCTCCCACCTCGTCGCCAAGACCTGGAACACCCTACCCATCCACCTACGACAGACCCAAAACCTGCTGACCTTCAGAAGACTCCTCAAGACCTGGCTTTTCGAGCAGTAACAGCGTTCCTCCATCCCCCCACCCCCCAGCTCCTTGAGACCCTCATGGATATGTAGTGTGCTCTACAAAGGCTCTGTTTGATTGATTGATTGATTGATTGATTGATTGATCGATTGAATGAAACACATTTTTTCTACCATTCACAAAGGGAAAGGGGTCCATTGGGGACGTCTTCATGTTTGCGAATGGGTTACCACTGACTTGTAGAAGGTGGTAAAATGTGAACGTTTTCCTACATACCACTGCAATTCGTTATTAGGAAGGGACGCCCTAACCAAGACCCTTTCTAATACCGAATCGGCATGTATTCGTAATTTCAAATTGCGATTCAGTAACATGTTACTAAATCACAACTTGGAATTCATACATACCAAAAGGCATTTTAACAATTGCAAACAGCCCAATTCTGCGAATCAGAGCATTTGCAACTGGTAAAATGCATGATACATGTGGCCCATTGTTTTTTCTACTCTTGGTCGCAGGAAAAAAACACAAAGGATGGATAATGGTTCTAGTAAATCGTCAATGTGGGAAACTATTGGACGTCCAGGTAGTGGATACTGTTGCTTATGAATTTTGGCCAGAATTTTAAAATAGGAATTCAGCCACAGCCTTCAAGATACATTCTTCACATTGTTTCATGTACCATGGTTTTGATTTGGTCAGCAATTTTCTTTGTAGAATCATTTGAAAGGGCACTATAGCTGTTGCAGTCTCTCAGAAATCTCAGTCCACTCGTTCAATAATTAGCTACCTTCTTCCCCTGTTATTGTTTAGTTTGGGTACTTTGATGAATCACCAATAGTAGGCTCTCTAAGAGTGAAAGGGGTACATGTCATTGCAGTACGTAAGGACATTAGCTTGATTTAACACATTAACAGTGTTTATTATGTGTTTGTGATGACTACTCAAGAATTCTTGATGTGAAAGACATATGTGCTTATTAGTAATCAGTACTGTTGTATACAGCATATGTTGACTTACTCAACGTATAAACAAATCTAAAGCTTTCCTAAAAGCCAAATATTGGAAAATGGCCCTCTCTGAAGGGTCACCCCAAACTTTTTGCCTTCCTCCTCCTCTTTTTTGGACCTTGTTTTTGTATGCTTTAGGGCTCTGAGCACTTTGCCACTGCTAACCAGTGCTAACATGCATGTGCTCTTTCTCCTAAACATGGTAAAATTGGTTCATTCCCAAATGGAATATTCAATTTACTTATATGTTTATAGTAAAGTGCACTACAAGTGCCTTGGGCTGTGAATTAAATGCTACTAGTGGGTCTGAAGCACTGATGGTGACAGCCAATTAAGGCTGCTGCAGGACCTGTGTGTGCAGTTTGCACTGCCATGTCAACTTGTATGTATGTATGTATACTTGTAAAGCACACTGTTACCTCGTTACGTGGTGTCCTGGCGCTGTATACCGCTGGGGAACCCGTCCTGGCTTTCCCTGTGAGAGGGCACCCCAAGGTGAAGTCAGGCATCCCCGGCGTTGCTGGGGCCGTTGTGGAGATTAAGCAAGCTATTGCCCAGAGTTGCAGAGTGGGACCCATGGTTAGCGTAGGCACCTAAGCGAGAATTATCGAGTCCGCTGACATTGACCCAAGACCCTGCCGCGTCGGGAATTGAACCCTGGTCCCGGGCCGACCTCTGCTTCAGGGTCTGCCGCTTCTAACCAGTGAGCCACACTTCTCTAACCAGTGAGCCACACTGCCATTTCAATCTCCTTGCCAAGCCTTGAACTACCTGCTTATTATATCTAAGTCACCCTTGAGGTAGGCCCTAGGTAGCCCATAGGGCAGGGTGCTCTATGATCAATTAGTATGACATGTACTTATCTGTTTTTCTTGTCCTGGTAGTGTAAAACACCGAAAATCGTTTTTCACTACTAAACTTTGCAAATTCCTTATTAGACTTTATAAGCTGCAACTCGTGATTGAGAACAAGAAGATCTGCCAAGTTTCATATTACTGGAATGATAATGATAAATTATCTTTACCAGTAAGCTCACATTTATCATTACCCTTTTAAACATGCCACTTTCAAAAAGATTGCATTTTTCTGCTCTTAGCCCTGTGTGCCAGCAGCCTGTCTCCAATATCAGTCTAGTGTAGGTGACAGCTGGACTTTGTGCTTTAGGTGTGACTGAGTGGCCATCCACATCCTGATGGGTCATCCTGGGCAGGATGGAAGGGAAGAGCTGACACTTACAACTGGATAGGTTGTGTCCTGTCCCCACACAAAGGGGGTCATATCAGAGGCTGAGGCCAGATATGGGAGGAAGGACCTCTGTGCATTTCAAAGCCCTTCTTTGTAGTCACCCTCACTTCAAAGGCACAACTGTGTATAAATACTGGGTCTCTGACCCCACCAAGTGAAGCTCTAGTGGACCTGTGAAGAAACTCTGTCAGGAGAAAGTACTGCTGTTCTGCTACAAGAGCTCCCAATGGACTGCTGTTCTGGGGGAACTGACTTTCTGATGTGCTGCTGTGCTACTTAGACTATCTCACTTGAACCCAGAGTGATCTCCAAGGGCATTCTGGCTTGCCTGCTGTTTTAAGACTCAGGGATATCAAAGTCTTACACCATGCTTCTGTGGCTGTATTTTGGAAGTGGATCTAGGTGCTTGCTCCAGTGGAATCGATACATCCTCTGCTGCGCCAGCAGAACCAATGCATTGCCACTGTTGCGGGACCAGAACCAACCCAGCGCACTTGGAACCAACGCATTGCTATAGGAGCGGATGCTTCGGAACCACCTCTTTGCCGCCACTGCAGAAAGAGACAATCGGCGTATCCCCTCGACTGAGTGAGAAACCCGGCGCATTGACTTCAAAACCAATGCATCTTGGAGCCAGCACTCCATCTTCAGAACTGGAGCATCGCCATTGTTGCATGGAGAAAATCCATGGAACCAACGCATCACTTGGCTTCACTCCGTATCTCACTGTTGCGACCCGTGTCAAACTACTTTTGTTCAGGAAGCCTCACGTGGATCCTGTATTTGGCCTGTGCTCCATTCCGGCCACCTGAACTCTTGACTTTAACCCCGGTCCAGTGTGGCCAGATAACCCCATAGGTGTTAATTGCTTCAAAGCACTTTTTTCACTTTCAATATTTAAAAATGTATATCCTGACTTTTACTGCTTTCATTTTTGTTTATTTTGTCTTGTTTTATTTATAAAATCATAATCTATCTTCCTAAACTAGTGTGGAGTCCTTTTTGTGGTGTTTTCATGGAGTCACTGTTTAAAGTGTTGCACAAATACTTTGCACATTCTCTCTTAAGTTAAGCCTGTCTGCTCTGTGCCAAGTTACAGGGGGGAGCACAAGTTAATTTACGGTGTGTATCTGCCTTACCCAAACTAGAAGTGTGCTTCCTACTTGGCTGTGGTGCATACCTTTGCCTAGCAGAAACCTAATGTCTAACATTGCTGATCAGCAGGGAGGATAGGACTTGTGTTTGTGCAGTACCATCCAGTAATTGGTACATACTACCAATTCATACCTAAGACCACCACAAAAGCAAATTCTCAACCTGCAGGCAACAAACCCTCCCCCCTTGCCCAGGCTGGGCAAGCATACGGAGGCCCCAGGTACCCCATACTCCAGGGCCAAATTTGATAATTAAGGGAAGGGGGCATGCGACACCCTCCCTGGGCCGTATTAGGCCCCTGATACCTCATCCCAAGGCCAAATTGGATACAAAAGGGGAGGGGCCACACTGATGTCTCCCCGAGTATTATTAGAATCCAGGGACCCTGTCCCCCAGGGCCGAATTTCATAAAAGAGCAAGGGGGGGCCACACAACCCCCATCCCAAGCCTTACTAGCACCCGGGGACCCCTTCCCCTGGGCCAAAACCAATGAAAAAGGTGAGGCAGGGCTGTGCTGCTCACCCTACCCGAGCCTTATTAGGCCTGACAACCCCATCCCCCAGTGCCAAAGTACTTAACTAAGGAGAAGGGGGCACACAGCACACTCCCCGAGCCTCATTAAGGGCCGGGGACCCCATCTCCCTGGCCCAAATGCACTTAAAAAGGGGAGGGGATACTTTTTTTTGCTGTAGCATTGTCTTAAAGTCTATAGAAAATGCGTCCACTTGACTAATCACCCTGAAACTTTCCAATGCACAAGCTGGACAACAAAAGAGCATTTTTTTGGAAATTTGTGTGAAGATTCATCAAACGGTACCAAATTATAAGCAAAACTAAAAGGGCATTTACTATGGAAATGTTGATAAAACTATAACTTACTTTTTTGATATATCTTGTTTTCAAAATTAAAATGAATTCATACCAAAATATTTTTTATTATCAACAACTATGCCAACAAACCACTACAAACTTTAACTTAAATGAGCTTTTGTGGTTTACATGAATGAAAAAAATTGCTGAAAAAACTATAACAATGACTTCAGCATATGAACACACTTACCATTGTAGCATGTACATATTACAAAATATTGCTAAATATCCTAAATTTATGATTTAAAAGCTATGAAAATAATAATACATTAGTATAACACCCATGTCTTGTGCAATGCAAACAATTCCCAGTTCATCATAGAATAGGTTAGAAAGTCTTTCTTTCTTTCCTAAATTGAAAAGCTATGAAAATAATACTACATTAGTATAACACCCATGTATGTGCAATGCAAACAATTCCCAGTTCATCATAGAATAGGTTTGAAATTCTTTCTTTCCTCTACATGTTCTTAAATATTTGCACAAACACACAATGCACAGTTTCCGCCTGTTTTTGGTAAAACATTAAAATAAGCTTTAAAGGAGAAATTAATATCTCAACAGAAGTTGTTAATACCTGTTGCTCCGGCTAGCCATTCAGCTGGCTGTACTGAGACAAGACTTCATCTGCTAGTTCTTCTTGTAAGATGTTTCTAATTGTAATGATGAGCCATAGAAACACTTATATTCTATTCCCTCATATTGTGGCAACCTTGAACAATATCAAGGCTGAGTTTTTTGCATGGTAGCATACCACTTTGTGCCATTGATGGAACACATGTTGCTTTGGTTCCACCACACAACAGATAGCAAATGTACTGGAACAGTAAACGTTTTCATTCTATCAATAAGCAAATAGTCTGCTTTGCAGATCTCTACATCACAAGTGTCTGTGCTCACTTGTCTGGATCCACCCATGATTCCTTTGTGTTATGCAATAGCAGCATTCAATAGCAGATGGTACAACTGGGAAATGTGAGGGACTGGCTTGTTGGTAATTGCAATAATAAAAAAAGCCATGATAAACTGTTTGGGAAAATGTAATTGAAAGTTCCTGAGCAAGAAAAAAGGAAAATATGGATCTGGATTCAACGCGAAGTTAATGCTGTTGGGGTTACACACCACACCATTGATGATTTAAAAAAAAGATGGTACAACCTGCGCATCCCTGCTAAAGAATGTATCGCCAAGAGGTTGAGAGAAGCCAGGAAGACAGGAGGGGGAACATCGACACAGACCGGGAACACACCCATGGAGGACATGGTGGAGTCAACCCTCTAGCCTGAAGCTGTTGTTGGTGTGATGCAGCTAGACACCTCCGGAGCGGCCAACTCATCTGAAGGTAAGATGCATGCAAGTGACCATCAGTATACATATGTTAGGTATGACATCTACTCAGTGCAGCACATGTTCCGATAATGCAAATCCAGTGCACATCTGACAATCATATCAAAGTGCATTAGGGGAGATGCAGTCAGGTCTGGCAGGTACTTTGGCAAACACACAAATATAAATGAAAAAAGTCGGATATAGTGTAACAGCAACCTATTTAATTGCAGAAAAATAACGATTCATATGACATCACATAACAGACAGAAACTAATGCAGATTTGCACTGTTTAACATCACAGATGTAGTACGTGAAGAGGCAGATGACAGTGTCTGCATGGAGACACTGTAAGAAACCGCTGTAGTTGAGACAGAAATACCTGTGGTACCACAACATTCATCACATGCCCCTAGAGCACACAGGGCAACAGTCCCACCAGTCGTGGCAATGGAAACAAAGGATGAGGCACATGCAACATCAGTGTTCAGCCGGGCTCAAGTAACAACCACGCCGACTCCCCAAGCACAGCCCCGGAGCAGCACAGTTCGATCCCGGCAGCGAGAAACCAGGTCACAAAATACACGGCAGGAGGAACAACCAACTGCTATATGGGGTGGTCTGGAGGGCCAGATGCTCAGGGTGCAGCGCCTGCAAGCGAAAAACATGTGCTTTGTTCAGGCTCAAATCTGAAAAATGTATGGCAACATTGCATCCCTGACTGATTGCGTGCGGTACTGACCAAGGTGATGAGGGAGGGACATGTGTCACAGAGAAGGCACCATCGCCAGCTGATGCAGCGCATACGCGTGTATGCCAAATCGAATAATAGGCTGGCCACCACAACTGCACTGCTGGCACGTTGGTCTGTGACAATGCAGACTGAGCTGTCCTATTGGAGCGGGGCTGTGGTAAAGGCACTGGGCCAGGTGACGACTGCAGTGGAAGTAATGCAGGCTGCCACAGTTGGGTCTAATCTAGCCACACGGAAGGGGGGAGTGAGGAGGCCTCAAGCCTCAGCAGCCTATCTATACCTGTCTCCACTGCAAGTGGGCGCAACACACACAGCAGTACACCCTCTGCTACCAAAATGAGGGATGAGGATGCACCATATGAAAGGCGTCTGGGTCTGTGTGGGAGAAATAGAATGGCATGGCCACAGACATTGCGTTATGGTAACCATTGACGGTGACAACTGTTGTGACTGACTTTTGGTTCATTAATCATTAATGCTATTCCTGTGCCACTGGACACATGGTATGTGTGCATCAACACCAAATACCTATTATTTGATTAAAACAAAGTTGGATAGCAATAGCCGTGTGTTGTCTCATCATTACTCACCTCAGTAAAAGTTTTGTGTGATTTCTGTGCATCTCCTGCGCCCTTCAGCTGCGCTTGCCCATGTACTGCACGTTGGGGTGGCCCTTGCTGGTCGTTGTCCTCTGACTCGCTGTCAGACACCTCTATAGGAATGCCTTTCCTTGTGGCAATGTTATGCAATATGGCACATGCAGCCACTATCCTGCAGCATTGTTCTGGTTTGTATTTTAATGCTCCACCTGTTTTGTGTAGACATCTGAACCGGCTCTCCAAAAGCCCAAACATGCGCTCAATTTTGTTCCTGTTGGAGATATGCGCAGCATTGTACCTCGGCTCATTGGGGGTTGTAGGATTTATGTACGGCATCATGATGTAATTCCTCAAGGCGTATGCGCTGTCACCTACATGGAAGTAAGCAAAGGGTCAGGTAGTGCATTGGCATACGTGCAATGTTGGTTACAATTAATAACATATGTTTACCAAGAAGATGTCCCTCGCCAACTTCACCCCAGGACAGACGAATGTCTATGCCGCTCTGGTGGAATATGTAGGAACGATGGGCACTACCTGGGTATTGAGCCACTATATCAGTTATTATGTTTTTGGCATTGCATACTACCTGTATGTTTAGGGAATGGTAACATTTCCTATTCCTATATAAATATTCATTACCTGCAGGGGGACGTATTGCTATATGGGTGCAATTAATGCTACCTAAGACTTGTGGGAAGTGGGCTATCTGCTAAAAATCCTATTTGGTCTTGGTCAGATCATAAGCGGTTGTGGGGAAGCTGATTTGGGAGTTGATCCGAGTCATCATGGCAGCAAGGAATGCTTTAAAGATACGTGAAAGTGCGCTTTGAGACACACCTTCAGCTACTGCTATGACCCCCTGAAAACTGCTTGACGCCAGTAGGTGCGGGCAACATATGGTCTGCATATGTGTGGGTATTGCATTGGTCCTACGTTTCAGATGCTGTAAAATGGGATGCAATTCAGTTATTAAATCAATGATCATTGCAGCATTGAGCCTATACTTGTTGTGTTTCTCGTCCTCAGTATGTCCTAGCAATGTAATTCGGACTCTGAAAATGCGTTCCTGTAGTCTCCTCCTTCTGTCTGCTGCAGCCTGGAGCCTCATCCTCCTCGCCATCAGGTACAGCGCTGCTATTGTGAAATGTTAAGGGGCGTTCTAGGTGTGTTTAAATACGTTTCTGTTGGATTTCAGATGTATGTAATTTGCACCCATGATTACCACCTGGTTGTGATCCTTCTTATATTGCACTTGCTAAATTGCGTTTTCTGGAAAATCGCAATTTGCGGTTTTCCATGCATAGATTTGTGATTCTTTAATTGCGATTCGCTATTTGGGAGACGCAATTACAGAATCGCAATCCTATTCTAAGAAATGTAAGCGATTCCTTATTTCAGCGAAAACTTGTGTTTTTGCAATATTTTTGTTCATGTATTGCTGGCGGATACTTTGCATTCGCATATGGACTGTTTTTGCGGTTCGCAATTTTTGCGATTTTTTAAACGGATGATGCATGTGCCTGCAAGCCTTTAATCATTCCTAAATTTCAGGTAGTCCATCTGAAGGAAAAAGATTGAGCCAGGGAATTCCATATCATACAGACCCATTCTTTGCCTCTTGAATTTGGGAATGATTGGTAAATTGGAGGACAATGATCGTAAATTATTAGTTAGTAGATATTTCATAATTCTTAAAAATTGGGGACCCCTCTCTCAGAGTGCCTTGAAGATAAGGCTTTAAAGGTGATCCTTTGTTCCAGTGGAAGCCAATGAAGATGTTTTAGTAGAGGGGTGATGTGGCAGCTTCTAGGTGCCTTAAATATAAGCCTGTCTACCTGATTTTGGACAATCTGCAACCACATAACTGGTATTTGGGGAGACCGAGATGCAAAGAATTGGCATTTTTGAGCAGAGAGGTAATTAGTGCTACGACCACCAGAATTAAGGTCTTATATGTAAGGTACCTTGCAATCTTCTTTTTTATTTTTCTCAAAGTCAGGAAACAGGTTGAGATCACTGAGCCTATCTGAGGTCTCAAGGTAAGTTCATTTATGCTAAAAGCCTAAGCTCTCAGCCGATATTTTTTAAACAGGAGGTTCCCCATTTAAGAGGGCCAATCAGAAGGAAACTAAGCATTAATTTTATTATTTAAAATAACAATTTCCATTTTGTCTGCATTAGGCTTTAGGAAATTGGCAGCAATCCAATCTCAAATAAACCACATAACAGATTGGAAGTTTCATTGGGAATCAAAGGAGCCATCTAATCTAAACCAAAGCTGGCAAATCTATGCAGTTATATCATTTACAGTTCATCTCGTTTAGAGTTTGAATAAGGGGTTTAATATAGGTATTAAATAGATGTGGGGATAGCGAAGAGCCCTGTGGAACCCCACAGTTTACTTGAATTGCAAGAGTTTTAGAAGGGCGCAGGTGACCAACTGTATTCAGTTCACAAGTAATTTATGGTCAACGATTTTGAAGGCTGCTGAAAGGTCAAGTAGAAGTAGAGCAGAGGTCAATTTTTCATCACCGCCCTTACAGATATCATCTGCTTCAGAGACATATGATTCAGTACCATGCGCAGGACGAAACACCGGCTGGCCCACATTCAAAAACTGAGACTTCTTCAAATGGGAACATAGAGTCTGAGCCACTTGTGTTTCTAATAATTTGGCAGGAAAAGGCAACAAGGAGACAGGATGGTAGTTTTTCAATTTTCAAGAGTACCAGATCTTCGCCTAAGGAAATTACTACTGCCTCTTAAAAAGGCATTGGTACAATTCCTTGGGTCAAAGAAGAATGTAGGAAAATATATAAATAGAACAGCTATTCCAGGAAGAAAAGATTTAAGGAACTTAGGGGGCAAGGATCATTAGGTGAGCCAGACTTTACTTTAGCCATTAGCTCAATTACCCATTCTTTACTAAGAGCAAGGAGAGTACAGTAGGGTTCCTATCAGAATAAGCTACCTGAGGGTCCTTAAAGCCCGGTGCAATGCTATCTTTAATTGTATTGATTTTTTTCAATGGAGGGGATATTGCCAGAGACAATCTGTCTGAGCTAGATAATTTGGTTAAAATTCTAAAAGTGTCCTTGGATTTATTGGCTGAATGCAAGATCTTATTCTTAAATAAAAGAGCCTTAAAATGCAAAAGTAAAACTTTGTAGTACTCTAAGCCCTTTTAAAAAAGAATTTCATTGTCAGGGGTGTAGTCTTCACGCCATTTCCTCTCCAACTGGTGGAGTTTCAATTTAGCAAGTTTCAGTTCCTCTGTAAATCTCAAATGAGGATAGTGTGTGCTTCATGTTTTTGGCTTTCTGTAAGGGAGCATGTTTATTACTGGTGTTTAGTAGCCAGGAAGGAACTTCTATTTCAATTAATTGAGTATCTTGTCGGTAACTAGGTGCAGAGTCCATACGGGTTTCACGAAAATCATTTATGTCTATATGTGACCAAATACGGACATAGATATGGCTTCTTGAGTTTATATCTTGTTGTTGTAGGTCACCTGTATTAAATTTAGTCAAAAAATGATCAGATCAGGGACTGGGAGAACATGTAAGCTGAAGAGTAGAAGAGCTGTTGTCCAAATTTAGTCCAGAATGTGTACTTTAATATGTATGTGAGAGGATAAGTGTTGTGTAGTTTAAAGCTGGATAAAGGCTGAATGTAGACTCTAGGATTTTGACACCTGTTACCCAATAATTAAGGTCCCCTAAAATGAGACTCTCAGTGTGATCAATTAAAAAGGTAGAAATTACATCAGAAAATTGCTGGGAGAAGGTTGGCATATAATTAGGAGGGTGGTATGCTAAGATACAAAACAATGACTGTTTAGCCAACTGCAGTTTAATAGCTAGGAAGTCAGTCCCCAGAGTGCTGTGGCAGTGAAGAGAGGTAGAATTCGAATTCGTTAAGAATGATAGCTGTCATTCCACCACCTTTCTCACCTGAACAGCAGTTTACTTGGAGAATATAATACCTATCTGGCAAAGCTGCTAAAATATCAGGAGTGGATTCTTCTGTTAGCCAACTGTTGCTAAGAAATAGGATGTGTGGATTGTATGTATTTAGCAAGTCAAGAATCTCCAGCTCATGTTTGACCAGTGAGCATGTATTAAGAGAAATAACTTATAAGATATTAGAGTGACTCAAAGGATCAGAAGGAGACTTTGCATGTGAAGTTCCTGTTTTTTAGATTACTTACTGCTTCTGAAAATAAGTAGATGAGCATAGTCAGCAGCCAAGAGATCAAGAATTCTTTTATTTTGTTAGCATGGCCAGGAGCAGATGGACTTGCCTTAGCTACGCGCACCTCATGTGTCTGCACCCTGGCCAAAATTAAATAGGCGGTCGGCCAAGCAAAAAGTAGATCCAGATGATAACAACAATGAGGAGGCCTAAGGTGATGTTGGAGAAATGTACTATGAAGATGACAGTGGTGAGGAAGAAGGAATTGACCCTAGACAAGATATAGTAGACAACCTCTACTAATCACGAGAGCAAGCATTTGGATAACAATATTAATTAATAATTCCTAATTTGTTTAGTACATATCATACTAAGTGTCAGAAAGATGTTACAGTTGTTGCCTTCTAAGATGTTACATGTAGTTGCCTGGACATGATGAAGTTACAATTTTTGTGAATTTTGATAAAAAGAAGAGTTTAATGCTTTGAATATTCAGGATGCATTTTCCCCAAATGTTAAAAGTTAAAAGCTCAGCATTGTAAATGATACATTTTATTTAAAAGTGATATAAGGAAATACATTTAAAACAAATGTTTTTTTTTTGTTTCATATATTATTTTATTTTTTTATAGGCCACATCACGTTGTCATAGTCAGTAGCACCAGTGAAGCATTGACTCTTGGATATGGTAAGTAATTACACTTCTGATGTAGAGAGATAGAATGCTTAATATTTGCACTTTGATGTGTTTTTGTGTACCTTATTCTCATAATACATTCTCGGACTGATGGAAGAATTGCAATGTGTGTTTTGAGTAATGGCAATTACTAATGTGATTATATGCTAACATCAAATTTATAGTTGGAGAAGTTTAATTGGCCATCGGGAGTATACACGACTATGGTTTGTTTAGTAAGAGTCTACTCTATATTTCTGTGATGTTGTATTGTTAGGCTGAGGCTCACTCTTGTGATCTGACCAGACAAATGTGATCGACCAGGCTGTTCCTCCTCATGATCCAGGCCACCAGTAGAAATGTTTCCACTAAAGGCTTCAATATAGAGTGTCACACAAGAGGCTAAAGAAACACTTTTTCACTTCTAACACATTTAGTAATATGTATATTTGATGTATTAATAACAGTCATACATGAATAAAGCTGCTATCAGTGAAACATGTATCATGTTGAAGTAAAAAAATCTTAATAAGGAAACGTCCTACAATTTTGCATTGTGGGAGATGTAGTCATTGAGCCCTAACAATGTCTTGAAAGATGTGGTCATTAGTAAACATCACATATAATATATAAATATATGTATATATTACAACAATATTTTCTAGACCTGTAAGCACAAAAGACATACCTATGCAAAAACAAGACCATACAAAGAAATGTATAACAGCAGGTACATCAATATGAATGCGCATGTAGATTGTAAGTAAAATGGATACCTAGTACCCACTAGTTAGGTCCCTGTGTCTAGTTTCTCGAATTATGTGTTGAGCTTATGTTAATTGTTAAGTTCCTAACTAAATTACTGTTGTTGCTACTATAAAGAAATACTCAGAGAAGAGCAAAAACAAATGAGTAGAGATACATGGCTATATGGATTATACCATGAGCATGGAGAGGTGATCAGCAACAGCGGCAATGTGTCGGGTCTGCTCACGAAGCAGAGGATGATCTCTCCAATGATACACTTTATTGCTAAAATTATAATTTTTTATTGATGAAATAAAAAAGAAAACATGCAAATGTGTTAAGAAATATTTGTGTTTAGAAAACAAATATTAACATATATGCAGAGAATATCAGAGTTGTGCTGAAGACCCTCCTTGCATAGTCAATTAACTTACCAGTCTCTGTTCCACCAGGGATTCCTGCCAAACCTTCAGTGTGGAGGACTCCATTCACCTTCTCCTCCCAGAGAAAGAAGTTCATGTGCCTGGGAGAACCCCCACTTGTCTGATGGACTTCTATGTGTGCTTTTGAGGCCAGGGCTCACACTCCCCTTAGATCATTCTTGTGCTTCCTAATTTCCTCTTGGGAGTGTCTGGTTTTAGAGACTGTATTCACTCTTGTGACAATTCTATCCCACATTTGTTTTTTCTTTGTATTCTTGGTAATAGTGGTATTCTAAATAAGGGCACCAAACAACTTTGGCTCTACCCTAATTATCTCATCAACCACAACAGTTAATTCTATCTCAGGAAAACTGAAGTTCCTTCTTCCAGAGATGGTTGAAAATAATAAAAAATACGAAAGTCACAACAAAAACTAAGGACAAACAATTAGCAAAATTAATTAAACCAAAGGCAAATTTCCCCCAATGTCTTGCAACTTCCAAATGAGAAAGGCAACTGATCAAGGTTTTGAAAGGATATGTTTAATAGTGTGGTGTGCAAGTGTGAATACATGGCACATAAACCTAGGATGAGAGAAGTAGGCATCCATCATTAAGTTAGATGGATAGGCCAAATAAATTGCCACCCCAATGCCAAAGGAATATTATCTGACTCGATACAACTGTACGCTACCGATGGAGGATAACCAATCATTGGTATCATTAATGTCCGTCAAGGCTGAAGGAGTTTTTTCCGTCACATATATAAATTGGGCAGGAGAACTTCACGAGTATGATGGACTGATTCAAACCTTCATCACAGTAGTTAGATGCCCTTCAACATATAAACTGGCCCTGCGTCTCAGCCATGAAAGGACAGAGGACATACACTGATGCAAATTAACCAAAGTTTTGTCCAAGGCTTTGATAAGCTGAGTGTCATCCAGATAATTCATACAGGTGACACCAATCTGACCAATAGTAACAAAGGACAGAGATAGACATTGAACAGGGTTGGAGTAAGTGTTGAATTCTTGAGGGACACCTTGTCCTAATGCCTTGTATACTGACATATATGGAGGGATGCACACGGCTTGATATCTATCCTCAAGGTAGGCTCTACACCACTCAAGTGCTGATTTTCCGACCAAGGCCGTCTAGATAGAAGGATGGAATGAGTTAAAGGGTCCAATGCTGTGATAGATATACTAAGGCTGCTGGATTTGTCTTTTCCATGAGCACTAAATTGGCTGAGACCAAAACCAGCACAGTTTCAGTGCCATGTGCCAGTCGAGAACCAGACAGCACAGATTTTAATAGGTGGTTCTTTTTCAAATTCTGGAGAGCTCTTGAATAAATGCTGCTCCACAATTTTAACTGCAAAGGATGGGAGAGTCATTGACCAAATTTAGAAAGAATGGCCTGATCAGTGTTTTGTTTCTTCAGCATTCAAACAATGAGTGCCCTTTTGTATTCCCTGGGAACCTAGACATTAATAAGAGAGACCTTCCAAACCTCCAACAAAGGTTATAGGAGAGCTGATTTTGCCTTGTTCCAATATTTTGTAGGATCAGGTTCAGCGGAGAGCTAGATTTGATAGATCCAGAGATCGAGATGAACTGTTCCAAAATAAACAGGTCAAATAACGTAGGCCTGGGGAAATCTCAGCTACAGCATCCAGCAATTCCAAATGATGGTCAGTAGATAGAGCTGCAGGCAAGGAAAGAGAAAGTTCAGAGCAGCTTACCAAGCTAGAGTCAGCTGCCTAACCTGATAGGCTCAATGACTCGCAGATGGATGAATCTTCTGTTCAAAATAGTTGGAGATTATCATAATAATAATAATAAAGGGCATTTGTAAAGTGCACAGCTACCTCAAGCGAGGTGTCCCGGCACTAGTGCAGCAGACAGCAGAGAAGAAGAACCGAGCTGCTAATCCCTTAGCCTAAAAAGCAAGGTTTTCAGTGTCTTTCTGAACTCCTGCTCAGAGTTTAGCATGTGTAGGTGGGGAGGCAAGTCATTCCACAGTTTAGTGGTCCCCACCAAGAACGGCCTACCCCCATGCCTAGCTTTGGAGAAATGGGGGACAGTAAGGTAGCGTTGGTGATTGGTCAAAGTCTCTTCCTCAGATAGCAAGGGCCTTGTAGTGCTGTAGGCACTCTTGTGGTCTGACACTACATGATGACCTTTTGACCACCATCATTTTATTTGACTTTGGTGTGTTATTTTATCCTAGCCTGAATGTACAACGTCCTGCATATGCCTTCTTTCTCTTAAAGATTTCTTCTCCTAGTTTTAAAGTGGGAGCTGTCACAGTAGAACAGCTTGCCAAGAACAAAACGTTTGGAATGTGCATTTGAATTGTTCGTTGTGCATTTGAAAGCATGAGAGAGAGAGAGAGAGAGAAAGAGAGAGAGAGAGAGAGAGGGGTGTGGAATGTACTTTTTGGTTTCGAAATACAGCATGGGTGAGGAGCTGGAGGTGATCCTCTTGTTCACAGGGAGCCAGTGCAGGCCTTTCAGGTGGGCTGTGATGTGGTGGGGGATGTCAAGGAAGAGGTGTGCAGAGGCGTTCTGTATGCGTTGTAGTCGTTTCTGGAGTTTGGCAGAGGTTCCTGTGTAGAGGGCGTTGCCGTAGTCCAACCTGCTGCTGACGAGGGCCTGGGTGACCGTCCTTCTGGTTTCGGTGGGGATCCATCTGTAGATCTTGCAGAGCATGCGCAGAGTGTTTAAGCAGGAGGAGGAGACGGCGTTGACTTGCTGGGTCATGGACAGTGATGAGTCCAGGATGACCCCCAGGTTGTGTGCGTTGTCGGTGGCCATTGGTACCGCTCCCAGCGTGGTCGGCCACCATGAGTCGTCCCAGGCGAAGGGGGTGGATCCGATGATGAGGACCTTCATCCTGTCCAAGTTCAGTTTCAGGTGGCTGTTCTTCATCCATTTGGCAATGGCCTTTATACCTTGGTGGAGGTTTGTTTTGGCGGTGGTGGGGGACTTGGTGAGAGAGAGGATGAGCTGAGTGTTGTCAGCGTATGAGATGATTTTGGGGTTGTGTGATTGGACGATCTTGGCGAGCGGCGCCATGTAGACGTTGAAGAGTGTCGGACTGAGGGACGGCCCTTGGGGTACGCCGCAGGTGATCCTGGTGTCTATAAATCAAAAAGGAGGGAGGCGGACATTCTGGGTTCTGCCGGTGAGGAAGGAGAAGGTCCAGTCCAGGGCTTTGCCCTGGATCCATGTGTTGTGGAGGCGTGTGCGTAGGGTTTGGTAGCAGACGGTGTCGAAGGCGGCTGAGAGGTCCAGGAGGATGAAGGCTGTGGTTTCTCCATTGTCCAGCAGGGCCCTGAAGTCGTCGGTGGCGGCGATGAAGGCTGTTTTGGTGCTGTGGTTGCTGCGGAATCCAGCTTGGGATACGTCCAGGATGGTGTTTTCTTCGAGGAAGGAGGTCAGCTGTCTGTTGACAATCTTCTTGATAACTTTCGCTGGGAACGGGAGTAGGGAGATGGGCCGGAAGTTCTTGAGGTCCTTGGGGTCCGCCTTGGGATTCTTGAGTAGGGCGTGATCTCGGCGTGCTTCCAGCTCTCCAAGAAGCACCAGGGGAGGTGTACGGATGGAGACAGACCTGTTGGCCGGGACCGTAAACATACGAGGTAATCCACTTCAAGGTCATCCCATGGACGCCTATCTGCTTTAATCTTTCTAGCAGGATCGAGTGTGACACAGTATCAAATGCTGCTGAAAGGTCAAGGATCACCAGTATGGCCAAAGAGCCACTTTTCACAGACAGGTGGATTGAATCTGCTACATCAAGCAGCTCAGTTTCCTTGCTGTACCCTGTGCCGAAGCCAGATTCCGAGTCATGCAGCAGCTCATTGGTTTCCACAAAGTTGGCTAGTTGAAGATGGTTCATTTTCTCTAGTATTTTGGCTGGAGCTGGTAGGAGAGAGATAGGCCTGAAGTTGCTGTGAACTTCCAGGTCAGCATTGGCCTTCTTCAGGATAGGTAATAGGTAGGGAAGTTTCCAAGTGGAAGGGAAGATCCCCGACCTAAGTGAGGTATTCCAAATGTGTTTAAGGACCGGTTAAGCTTGGACAAGGTTCCCCAGGCGACCCGGATTTGCATTTCCGCAGTTCAACTAGAGACATCTCTGTGGGAATCATAGAAAAGGAAGCAAACACCAGCTGGTTATCACCCTCATCTTGACAATGAATGATAGCCAAAGCTGTACAGGTGGAAGGATTTTGTTTGAGTAGAATTCTGCTTTAGATGGAGTGAGTATTTTTTTAATAACTTTATAATCACATAGAGCCAGCTTTAATTACACTCTGACTTTGGGAGAGCACTTGGCCAGTTCCAGTTTTTTACAACCCCATTTAGTGTCTGTCGGTCCTCGTTGTACCATGGTGCTGAGAGTTTCAAATGATTTAGGTTGACATTCTTTTGAAGCAGGTTAGCTGACTCAACCCATTGAGAGTAGAAATTATAACTCTCTCTAGTGGAGTGGAGGTTTTGTGGTCTCTCCACCTCAGTCAGGCTATTAACCAGTGTAATACGAGAAAAAGTAATTCGTGAAAATGTACTTGAAGATGTTTAACTTGAGGAACCTTAGCTCTTAAGTGGTCCTCATTAACCCTGGGCGTAGTTCGCGGAGCCGCACTCCGCGGAGCTACGCGAAGACGCAGTTGCACTCCGCGACCTTCGCGTAGCTCCGCGGACATGCATAGTAGCTTGCTAGACCCGTTCGCGCGCCGTTTTTCGTCTTCGGGAGCGCGGTGCGCGTGTTCGGGGCGCTGCCTGCATGCTCGAGATAGCTAGCGCGCTAAGTTACTCAAGAGGTTTGTCCCGCCCGCTTGCGTTCCCTTATTTCCTGTTCGGGGTCACAAGTAACGTGTTCGCGTTGTGTTAGACATGTTCGGGTACTCATCTTCTCGTTCGCACTGCCAAAGTGCGTGATCGCGTCAAATGTCGCGCGAACTTACCCCGGCGCACGCGATAATGTTATTCAGCGCGCGAGAACTACGCTACGCACCGGATCGCGGAGTAATCGACAGCTTCGCGTTCTCCGTAGAACGCGGAGTTGCCAAAACTCCGCAAGCTCCGCGAACGGAGCGTAGTTCTTCGCCCAGGGTTAGTCCTCATAAAAAGTTGCATTCTGTTTTCGCACTGAAAGAGACTAAGTAGTGATCTGGCCAGGCTTGGGGAGAAATATGAACACATTTGGAGGCCCAAACAAGACCCAATGTGTGTCATTTAAAGTGAGTGAGACCTTGAACTACCTGAATAAATGCCATAGCTGCAATGACCTTTATATAAAATTAGAAATAGGATCATCAAGGGGAGAATATTTAATCCATAAATTACAGACACCCACCAGCAGCAAATTAGTATATGATAGGAATAAAGGCAGTATCAGATACAAAAAACAATTGACAAAAGATTCAGGTGTGGCAGGAAAACTGTAGCATACCACACCACTGAGCACATTGGAAGTCCTCGTTATGGGGCTAAACCCAAGTAGTTCTGTTGCGGGAAAAAACACGAGTTTGAGTGCCTTGATGGGATGTTCAGCACTCCCTCTTATGGCCACTCCCCTATGCCTTTTTGCAAGGTGCTTATGGTAAAAAACGTGTATAGCCAGCGGTACAAATAGCATCAATATCAGGAGTGGAAAAATACATGCAGTAATTAAAAGATTTCTGTGGAATGTTTTACAACAGAGCATGTGTTAATCAGGGCACACGTCAGACAGAACTTCAGCACTGGCTTAACTTCAGGGTGTAGGCTATAGTACAGCTTGAAAGTAACATTATTACACACAGGGTAAAACTTCTTAAAAGCATCTCTTTCTCCAAGGCGGTCCTTAGTCGGTTGTGTGAATCTAAACACTGTATCCCAACAAGTCACCAATTTCATTAGATGTTATAGTAAGGGGGGCCACAGATCTTCTAAAATTAGTGGGCTGAAAATACTAATTGGTACATGTATTGCACGTAGCATAAAAATTAAATGACACATGTAGACCACAGCTAGACTGCTCGCTACCCACATATAGGACTGAAAAATTATAAATGAGCTAGCAAGCAGCCCAGCAAAACTGCAGATAAAACAGAGTTTTGGAATGTGAAACCAACTAATTTCTGGTAGCAATGTAAAAGGTGTGCCCGATGGCAATGAGGAAATTCCTTTACCTCTGCTCCCGCTCTATATTACGGAGGCGTGCGCACAGCAAAGAAGCTCTCAGGTGGTGCACTCACAGTGTGCCACCATCTAGGACCTCTGGAGGGAGGAAAGAGGGTCCTATGGACCCCCCATACATCCCCTTGCAGGCGGGTGCAGTCACTGTGAAAACATGGCACAAGTTTCTGGATGCCTACAGCCATGGCGAGTGCAGGTAAGATTGGTGGAGCCGGGTTGGGGTGGGGGGGATTCGACAGATGACCACGAGGGAAAACTAAATATATAATTCATTTTCTCTTGTCGTCATCTGTTGAAATCACCCCCACCCGGCCCACCGCTCTTACCTGCATGGGTCACGGCTGTATCCCAGAGGTGGGAGCCTTTGCTCCCTGAGCCCTGAAACAAAGTCTTTCTTGGGCGGAAGTGTTCACACCTCCCCCAGGTCAAGACGAGCCATCTGTGGCAGGGCAGCTTCAAAGGCCTTGCCACCTTTACAAAGTGACACCCAGCCTCTCCTGCTGTCAGTAGCAGACCCCTTACTGACTCACCCCATTTTGGCAGGAAGTCAAGCGGGAAATAGTGGAACAGCCCAGAAGGTGTGCCCACCTCTGCCAACCTCAGCCATCAGGTGGGGGAGGTGAGGTAGAGCTCACTCTTCAGTGCCCGCCACTTGAAGATGGCAGGCACTCTCCAATCAGGGCTAGGGATGGTGCCCACCCTCCCATGACGTGGGGTGAGCCCTCTAAGGGTGTAGTCACCCAAAGGTCAGTAGCCCATTGCCTACTACTTTGAGACCCCTAAGACAGCCCCTCAATACAGTATTTAGGGAGCAACCCTGAACCCAGAATTCAGATTCGACGTGACAAGAAGAAGAAGGACAGTAGAGCAGTGCTGCAGAAGAAGGGAACAACACCAACTGCCTTAGCCCTAGCCCTACCATCCTGTCTCCTGCTTCGGAACCTATGCAAGCTGAAACTGGCATGTCCTGCAGCCTGCAGCCTCCAAAAAACCCAAGGCCCTTCCCTGCCTTTCCAAAGACTCTGATCTCCTGTGGACACCGGATTCATCCAACAGCAACTCAAGACAGGACTCCATAATATAGCTGGCACCGAGAGTCCTCATCAATCTGCACTCGATGCCCACTGCCAGAGTCTGAGGGGCCCAACACTCCAGCGAGGTCTCCCCGGTGATCCTGACTTGGGATCGAGCATTGGACGACCTCCGCTGACTTTCTCCTTGATGCCTGCAGCCTCATCCTGAAGGGTCCCCTCGACTGGAACCGGTGAGAAGAACCTGACACGAAAAGACACCCCTGCACCAGCAATCCCTGAGTCGTGAGGTACCGAACCAACTGTGTCCTGGTGTCCAGCAACTCTTCAAGTTCATCCTCCAGTCATTGCTTCCCTTCTTCCAGTCTTCTGGTTCCAGCCTGCAGTCTTTTACTTCAATCAGCATCTTCCACTGGAGAGCACTGGACTCCCAATATCGCCTAAGCACCCTGCACCTGACCGCCCCTGTGCAGCTGGTGTTGTGGACTTGGTGCTAACCTGGGACCCCATTTGCCCGTACCTTAATCCCAGGAGCTTGCCTCCCAAGACCGAGTGGCCTGTCCGTGAGTAGCCCCCAACCAAGGAGGTGCCCCATTGGTGCCCTGCACTCTGAGCCAGGCCATTCTAGTGCCACTGTTGGTGCCCCTTGAGTGCCTACCTGAACCTTGGGGAACCTTGGTTCTACTCCCGCCCAAAATAAATTCCAAACCCAACCCCGTTTAATTACCTGTAATCCTAACACTTTGTTTTTCTCCATGGGATTGTATGGCTGGTTTTCTTCTAAGTGTTAAACTGTCCTGTACTGCAACAAAAGTAACTTAATGTCTTTAAAAGAGTTAACCTGCTTAATGATGTCCTATGATGCTTAGGCCTTGTTATTAGTATGTTTCATACCAAACTAGAAAAATAACTACAAAGTAATCTGAATGTAATCTAAAGTAATTTCAAGTATACTAAAGTGTGTATAACCCATTTCTTCTATTACAAAGTAACCTTTATGCTTCCACAAAACCAGTATACACTGATCTTGCAAAATATCAATGTATTGAAAGTCTTACCTGTTTGTTAGTGAATCTTGGTTCTAGAAATAAAAACAACAACGTTTTATACAAACAATTGGTCTGGATTCTGTGTGTGTGACATCATTTCTTGCCTGAGTGTGCACAACAAATGCTTAAAACTACCCTCTGATAAGCCTAACTGCTCAATCGAGTAATGTATTATCTACTTTAGCCTCGGCTATACCTCTGGGGATCTACCGGACTCTGTGCACTCTATACCTCACTTTGGTATTGCATATACAGAGCAAGCTTCCTACACTCCGCACACACAAAATGACTAAAATCGTTCCTAGGTGACACACAACAGGAAAATATCAAATAAACTGTATTGCACCACAATTAATTATAGCGCGGTAGCAATACGGAACCCCTAGAGATTCAAAATGTGTCTAATAAGGAAAAAATGTGTCACACGCCTTCGCTCGCGATGCAACTACATTTATTTTAGAATTTCGTAAAGTTGTGTGATAGTGACATGTAACTTTAAGTATACCTTAAGTGTGAAGAGGTATTAGTTTCTTATTAATGTTGTTAGCTATTGATTTAGAGAAATTCACTTAAATTGCATTGCAGATGACGTACTACTCAATCTCAGAATTGCAATAAAAATAAAAATAAATCTTATGCAGAATAATCAGATTTTAACACAACTCTGTACAACAAACATAATAACAAAGCAAGTTTCATATCAAATCATAGTAGCAAATCAAATTAATGGAATTGAATCAGTTTCGATCTAGATTCGCAATTTCCATTCCACACAAATGTTACATGCACTTTTAATTGACTTTTCCTAATATCAGCAAGCAAGCGAGCATCCAGGGTGTTAATGTATATGTATAAAAAATGCGTCTTTCATGAGACGTGTGCCCTGTCTCGACAAACACCTACAGGCATTGAACCGCTAATAAACAAATACAGCCACAAAGCTGCTACTGAAAAAAATCTATCAAATGCCAACATCATCAAACTTTAACCACCCCGAAGACAGCCGCATCCCTAACTAAATTTATGGGGAAGCCGAGCTGTCAGTTTGAGCCACAAATGACAGAGCCTGTGGCCAAGCCGGCCTTGCATTGTGCAATTAAATCACCATGGATCATAGGAGAAAAAGAACTGAACATGGATTTTTTATGCATTTAGCAACTAAGCCACGTTAGAATCAGGAAGGGGTTTGTTCATACATCACCAGTGACAGAAGCTATGGCTTAACAGAGTGCTGCAGTATTTATTTTATTTTGGTTTCGCTGTTCCGCTCTAAAGACGGGAATGGAGAGCTTTTTTCTATGCACTTACATCAAAGTTCATTTACAGTGGAAACACCAGACACCTGTCTACTGACGACAAACTAATGACCGCACGCAAACGTAAGCCGGCATTAAACTTAACCGGATGAGCTAGTCAATCAATCAATCAATCAATATACTTATAAAGCGCACTACTCACCCGTTAGGGTCTCAAGGCGCTGGGGCGAGTCCGTTCTCATGCCACCAGTAAAGACAATAGCCAATTCTAATTTGCCATTATCCAAATGGAAGAACAGAATAGTGCATTGTAAATATATCTCGAAGAACACCATCAGTATGCAATTAGGGGTAAGAAAATTATGCTTGAATTACTTACCGATGATTTTCCTCACACCGGGTTCTATTGTTCCTGGTCCCCGCGCTTGCGTCATGGGTGTTATGTCCAGGTCAAAGAAAACCAGTAGCCAGGAAATAGACTGTTCAATATCCTGTCCACACCAGGATCCTATTATTTGATGAATAAGCCCCACCCCCAATAATCAAACATTCGCCATGTGCTGTATACAACAGATGGTCCAATGCTACCCCTTCCAAGTTGCTGGAAATGGCAGTGACAACATCACACTCCTCCAAAAACCACAAAATCAAACAAAAATAATGAGTCCAAAGTCCACCTTAATAGGTTACATAGTTCTTTAGTCGCGTAGACCTGGCAGGATATTGCCGCAGCTGGTATCTATCAAAACCCCCTCACTGGGAGCAAGAATCAGGCATCTGACGTTCATCAGACGGGTGCAGCAGAGCATGCTCCGGAGCCACACAAGAGGGTATGGCAGATGGAGATACACCACACTGTTCAGGCACTGCATGATCCCTCCCTGGACGGTCATGGTCCAGCACCGGAACAGGACACGGATTCCCATCTGTGGACTCATCATCAGAAACCAGAGACCCAGTATCCGGTGGTGCCATATGTTCATTCACCTGAGCATCAACAGGAGCCCAGTAGGTCTTACAAAAACGACAAATTTCCGAGAAATGCTTACTCCATTACTCACTGCAGTAACTTTAGTCCCATGAACAGACTGAACAATCCATGGCTCAGGCTCAAAAGGCAAACTAAACTTCCCCTTTGGATGCCAATTCCTCACCATCACAGTATCACCCAGAGCAACATTACTGGATTTGGCTCCGCGTCTGAAAGCCACCTTATCATTCTTTGGCTTTCGATTCCGTAGCTCCTCAGCTACAACTGCATGTTTGGCAGACACCGCCTCCATCTGAGAGATGAAATCACCCATAGGCCGATTCATACATAAGGACATCAGACTGATCTTCGTAGTTGAATGAGGGGGTCATAGGATATTCCCTCAGAAACGTAAATATAGCACAGTCCAAATCTTGGCGGTCAGCAACAGCAATCCTAATAGCTTTGTTAAGAGTACGCATAAAACCCTCAGCCTCTCCATTAGCCTGATCCCATAAAGGGATTATTCTTCGATGACGAACGCCCCTAGATTGTAGATAATTCGCAAAGTCATGGCTGGAAAAAGAAGGGCTATTATCAGTACGTAACTCAGAAAACAAACCATGTGTCACCATGATTTTCTCAAACAAAGGAATAGTGCAACAAGCCGTGGTAGTGTCCAATAGCTCAACCTCAGGGTATGTAGAAAAGTCGTTAATAACCACCAGCATATGACGTCCATCTGGTAAACATCCGAAATCAGAACTTGCCCACTGCCAAGGAAACAAGGGAATATCTTCCGTAAGAATGGGAGCCAGAGAATCACCAGCCCCATCAGCCTGACAGAGCTCACAACGCATCACAGTATTCTCTACCAAGGCATCCAATCCTGGAAACCACACTTTACATCTCAATATGGACTTTGTTTTCAAAACACCTAGGTGAGCCAAATGAGCCAAATGTATTGCCCTCTGCTGGAGACAGGCAGTAATCACCACCATGGACCTCTCATCAAGCACCCCTCCGGGGATATCGCCAGTTCATCCCGCACATTGAAAAGAGATGCCATAGTCGACCTAGCATCCTCAGTACAACACCTGGCAGAATCCATAAATACATTGCATTTCCCAGTACCCACTGCAGAAAGACAGAGCTGGAAACACCTATCCTGTCTCGTGAACTCCAAAATCTCCTCCAAAGATATAGGAAGAGCTCTGGATCGCTCCAGCACCAGACGCACATACTCCTAGATATCCTCAGCAGCAGATTCCTCAGCAGGAGTAGCAGGACAGAAATGCCGGGAAAGATAGTCAGCAGGATTCAATGTTCCAGGATGAAAGACCACCATACAACAGTAATCCTGCAACTGCAGGATCCATTTCTCAATTCGAGGGGGAGGTTTAGAAGATGAGCCCATAAACAATGGAATGAGCGGCTTATGGTCTGTATGGACAACAAAAGGCTGGCCATAGAGATACAAATGAAAATGATGACACCCCCAGTCTATGGCGATAGCCTCCTTTTCAATGTGAGAATATCGTTGTTCAGTCGCAGTCAATGCACGACTGGCATATGTCACAGGTGCCAACTCTCCATTGCACTGCCGCTGAGAAAGCACAGCCCCCAGGCCACCGGGACTAGCATCTATGGACAAATGCAGGATTAAAATACACCAGAGTGGTATCATCAGAGAGGGCCTGCTTCGTGGCTTGAAAATCAGAATCCTGTTCTGGACCCCAGTTCCATGCAACGTTGGATTTAGTAAGTTCCCGCAAAGGAGCCATCAAATTAGTCAAGTTACGAATAAAACAGCCACAATAATTCACATCCCGATGAAACTCCGCACACCAGACACATTAACAGGAGCAGGGGCAGTCTGAATATCACACACTTTCAAAGGGTCAGGTGACACACCATCCTGCGAAAAACGATACCCAAAAAACGAGATGTCAGTTTTCAAAAACTCGCATTTCTCTTTATGTAGCGTAAGTCCATGATCCAGCAGAAGCTGAAACACGTTCTTAAGACAACTGAAATGCTCATCCAACATAGGGGCATGCACCAAAATGTAATCACTGACATTGATCACACCAACCAGTCCAGAAAGTACCCCACGGATCGTGTCCTGGAAAAAGTCCCCGGCACATGAGATCCCAAAACTCAACCGCTTATACCTCCGCAAACCCACATGTGTAGAAAACGTGGTGATCGCACGAAAAGCAGGGTCAAGCAGCAACTGATGGTAACCAGCACGAAGGTCCATCTTGGAAAACCATTGTGACCCACTCACCTCCACCATGATATCGTCCACAGTAGGGGTTAGGTGCCGTTCACGTTTAATCACAAGATTAGGCAGCCGCATATCCAAATGCGGACCTCACCAGGCTGCTTAGGCTTACCAGCCACCACAATAGGGGACACCCAGGGCGTTGGACCATCCACCAGTTCAATGATGTCCACCTTCTCCAGTTTCACCAGCTCTGCTTCCACCTTTGGCCGAAGATGGAACGGCACTCTCCTGTGACGTAACGCCACTGGCTGGAGGGGGTCATCAATGTTACGGCTTGATTAAATGACCCTTCAAAAAGCCAATTCCGGGGGGCGTGGTTTCGGAGCCTTCAGAGATGGCCGTGGTTCTTGGGAGCTCCGCCGCAACTTGAGGGTTTGGACTGGCCCCAGGACTTATTTCTTTCGTCCGGACCTGAATTTTTACTTTTTTGTACGTCGGAACCAAAGGCTGCGTCTCATGCGGCGAAAAACGGCCCTCATGGTGAGCCTTATGACTGATTTTCTTCGTTTTGTTGCTGCTCGTCAGCGTAAAATCCCAGCCGCCATTTTGTTTTTCAGCATTCCGCTGTTCCTCGCCCTGTCTCTGTGACATGAATTTTCCTCTCAGGATTACCTTCCTTTTTGAAAATGTTTACTTCTTTCTCCATTGCTAATTATTTGTGACCATCCCCAATCTGCTGGTCTCTCGACTTCCTCAGTTTATATTACTCTTTGCTGACTGACTTTCCATCTCTCCTTTATCACTTCATTTTTCGAGACACCTCACAATTCCCCTGAAGGACTTCTTTACATTTCCTCATGGCGTCGTCTCGAAGTAATCGTGGTAACTCCACTCAGTCTAAATAAGCTAGTTTGGATGACTACAATCCTTTCAGCGTGTTACAAGATTCTCTGGATGGGGATGTCGCTGACTCTAATGCATCTAAGCTTTCTCCATTGGCTTCCAGTTCCCGCTCCAGCTCCAAACAAACTACTAAAGTGCTCGCGACATCAGCGGCTACTTCTGGCAAGCGAGTGAAAACGAACCCACCATCTCCTACAAACCCGTCTTCCACAATTTCCATGGAACTTATTCTTGAGGAGATTCGGGCTCTTAAGCCTCACATGGAAGAAACTAATACTCACCTGCAGAATTTGGAATCTTCTTGGTCGCTCACTGAGCAGAGAATTGGAGAGTTGGAAGGTCGTGTGGACTTAGTTCAGGGTCTTACCAATCCAGTCCCCCTCATGTCCAAAGAGATATCATATCTTAAACAGCAAATTGAGCGATTGGAGAATCGCAACAGACGCAATAATTTGCGTATTTATGGACTGGCGGAAAATCTTGAAGGCTCTAATCCGATATCCTTTTTTCAATCTTTTCTGCCACCTCTTTTGGGACTCCCTGACACTCCACCACTGAATATTCAACGTGCTCACCGTCTTGGTCCTACCCCACACTCTGCTTCTGTTTCCTCAAACGATTCAGAAAAGGGGGTGGTGATGGACAGAGCATCTGAATTAAACAGAACACTCATACCCAGTCAAAAGATCAGGGCTTGATCCATCACCGTTTTTTAGCTCACTGCACCATCCCAGTTCAGAACCTGGCTACATGCAAATTAGTCTGTCCCTGGCCCAGTGCATCATGGGAACAGGGCAGACCAAACTACCAAGCCAATTCTTTACTGGAAAGGAAACAAGCTTCCGGGGACCGGTTTCTGGCATTGCAGCCGTCTTCGGCCCGGCTTGCTTGAATCCTGATGGTGCAGTGAGCAAGGGACTCATGTCTGAGCATACCCTGCCACTCCTATAGTGGCCAAAACGATTCGTTTTAGCCACCACAAGTGTGGAAGGGTATACTCAGATGTGAGTCCCTTGCTCATTGCACCATCAGGATTCAAGCAAGCCGGGCCGAAGACGGCTGCAATGCCAGAAACCGGTCCCCGGAAGCTTGTTTCCTTCCTAGTAAAGAATTGGCTTAGTAGTTTGGTCTGCCCTGTTCCCATGATGCACTGGGCCAGGGCCAGACTAATTTGCATGTAGCCAGGTTCTGAACTGGGATGGTGCAGTGAGCTAAAAACGGTGATGGATCAAGCCCTGATCTTTTGACTGGGTAGAGTGCTCTGCTTAATTCAGATACTCTGTCCATCACCACCCCCCCCTTTTTGAATCGTTTTAGCCACCACAAGTGTGGAAGGGTATACTCAGATGTGAGTCCCTTGCTCATTGCACCATCAGGATTCAAGCAAGCCGGGCCGAAGACGGCTGCAATGCCAGAAACCGGTCCCCGGAAGCTTGTTTCCTTCCCAGTAAAGAATTGGCTTGGTAGTTTGGTCTGCCCTGTTCCCATGATGCACTGGGCCAGGGCCAGACTAATTTGCATGTAGCCAGGTTCTGAACTGGGATGGTGCAGTGAGATAAAAAACGGTGATGGATCGAGCCCTGATCTTTTGACTGGGTAGGAGTGCTCTGCTTAATTCAGATACTCTGTCCATCACCACCCCCTTTTTAGAATCGTTTTAGCCACCACAAGTGTGGAAGGGTATACTCAGATGTGAGTCCCTTGCTCATTGCACCATCAGGATTCAAGCAAGCCGGGCCGAAGACGGCTGCAATGCCAGAAACCGGTCCCCGGAAGCTTGTTTCCTTCCCAGTAAAGAATTGGCTTGGTAGTTTGGTCTGCCCTGTTCCCATGATGCACTGGGCCAGGGCCAGACTAATTTGCATGTAGCCAGGTTCTGAACTGGGATGGTGCAGTGAGCTAAAAAACGGTGATGGATCAAGCCCTGATCTTTTGACTGGGTAGGAGTGCTCTGCTTAATTCAGATACTCTGTCCATCACCACCCCCCTTTTTGAATCGTTTTAGCCACCACAAGTGTGGAAGGGTATACTCAGATGTGAGTCCCTTGCTCATTGCACCATCAGGATTCAAGCAAGCCGGGCCGAAGACGGCTGCAATGCCAGAAACCGGTCCCCGGAAGCTTGTTTCCTTCCCAGTAAAGAATTGGCTTGGTAGTTTGGTCTGCCCTGTTCCCATGATGCACTGTGCCAGGGCCAGACTAATTTGCATGTAGCCAGGTTCTGAACTGGGATGGTGCAGTGAGCTAAAAAACGGTGATGGATCAAGCCCTGATCTTTTGACTGGGTAGGAGTGCTCTGCTTAATTCAGATACTCTGTCCATCACCACCCCCCTTTTTGAATCTGTTTCCTCAAAGCCAAGAGGTGTTATTCTTTATTTTCTGGAGTACACTGAACTACTCAAAGTCCTTCATGCAGCTAAACAACGTGGTAAAATTACCTGGCAAGGCTCTAATCTCTTTTTTGCCCAGGACTATGCCATGGCAACGGCGGATCGTCCAAAAAGATTCTTAGAGATGAGGCCTGCTCTACGGAGACTGAATGCCCGCTACGGTCTCTTTCATCCTTGCCTCTTTCGAGTGACCTACAATAACAAGACGACCACGTATGAAGACCCTGCTTTACTTCAACATTTTTTGGACACTTGCAGTAGCAGTTCCATGGAAGTTCCACCGCCCTAATGGTTCATTGTTTCTTCCTTGATGGTTCTGTTGTACTATGTTCTTGTTTCTGTTTCTTGCTTATTTTTGTGATTTTTAGTCCTGCCATTTTTTGTGGTGTTCATGTTATTTGATGTATTAGTCCTGTCAAATTGCAGTTTTTATTGCGTTGTAGTTTCTGATTTCTTATTTCACCCATTTCCTCCGCAGGTAGCGGTTTTGTGGCCCCTCAGCTTCTCGTCCCCTTCTTTGTTCCTTCCTCAGGGTTGTTCCTTCCCCTCATGGTCCCGTTTTGGAGTTTCCTGTTCGGCGTTCCATTTCCCTCATGTGGTTCCACCACCCCTGTTCTTTTCGTTTTCTTGTGGTATGTTTTTGGTTATCTTCCTTTTTATTGAGTACTTTTCTCTTTTTGTCCTCTTCAGCTATGTTCTGTTTTTTCCCTTCCTTTCTTTCTCGCCTTCTCTTTTCTATAGCGCTGCGAGGCCCCAGGGCAGTTATGCGCTATACAAATGCAATTTTTTCATTTCATTTCATTTCTATATCTGTCTCCTAATTTTTCCCGCCTTTTTTACCTTTTCGCTCTTCATTTCCTCATTTCGCACTTTCTTCTACCTTTTCTTTCTGTTTTTGCCACCACTCTTTTCCCTATTCTTTCTTTCCTCTTTATTTCTATTTGGTTGTATTGTATTTACTATTTTTCCTATGTTTTTGCTATTATTGTTGCATTGCCCTTATGTTCTTTGCTTTTTTCAAAACATTTTAGATGTCGATTAATGTAGTTTCATGGAATGTTAAAGGTTTGGGGTCTCCTATTAAGAGACAACGTGTTCTTTCTCATTTAGCCTATTTGAAAGCAGATATAGTTTTACTTCAATAAATTCATATTAAGGATATTGAAGTTCCTAAGTTACGTAGAAATTGGGTAGGCCACGTTTTTGCCTCTCCTGGTTCGGGTAAGCGCAATGGGGTTGCAGTTCTGTGTCATAAACGTCTTTCTATTCAACTTGTTACTCAAGTTACAGATACCGAAGGTCGTTGGGTAATTGTTTCATTATTAGTTAACAAAATTCCTCTCACTATTTTCAATGTATATGCTCCCACTATACACGACAAATTATTTTGGCCCCAAGTCCTCTCTTCCTCCATGCAGCTCTCTGATGATTACTTTATTCTTGGTGGAGATTGCAACATGATTATGGATCCTTTTCTAGATAGAAAGTCCACAGCTCGTTTTTCCCCTTCCCAAGCCCATTCTCAGTTTAAAAATACCATATCCCAACGTTCCCTTGTCGTCTCATGGAGAGTTTGCCACCCTACTTCACAAGAGTATACTTTTTTCTCCCCCGTCCACTCTTCCCAATCCCAAATTGATTATCTCTTTATTTCCAAAGCTTTGACACAACACATTACTCACTCAGACATTGGTCCCATCCTTATCTCTGACCATGCCCCTGTTTCCTGATTTACTCCCTCCTATTAAAGGTACTCGCCGCTGGCGATTCAACAATTCCCTTCTTCTAGACACCCAATTTACGTCTGCCTTCCTTGACTTTGCTCCACGCTTTTTTACAGAAAATGAATCCCCTCACAGTTCTCCTCAATTACTCTGGGATACTTTCAAAGCTGCTTCTAGAGATTTCATTATTTCCTATGTTGCCAAAAAACGTCGTCTTGCACGACAATCCTTATATCTACTTTAACGTCCCAAATCAAATCTCTTGAACATTCTTATTTTTCTACCAAATCCCCTTCTACCCTTACTCAGCTTATTAAGGCCAAACTTTCCTTTAATAAATTATCTACCGACTCTGCTAATTTGACCTTACTTAAATCTAGTGCTAAGTTCTATTCCTCACAAAATAAAGCTGGAAATGTTCTTGCCAATTACCTTAAAGTCTAAAAAGAGCGCACAAAAATTGATTCGATTGTCTCTTCTTCCAATGTTACTCTTCACAAAGATGAAGATATTTTGGAAGAATTCACTCACTTTTACCAGACTCTATATACCCCAGAATCTCCTCCCTCCTCCTCGGACATCGATGCATATCTCTCTTCCGTTCCTCCCCTCCCAGGTATCGGATGTTGACTTTTCATCTCTTGATAAAGACATTCTTCCCGCAGACATTTTGGAGGCCATTCGTGTTCTTAAGAAAGGCAAGGCCCCAGGCCCTGATGGATTCTCGATTGAATTCTATTCCCATTTTTCCTCTTTTCTTATTCCTAAACTTCACCAATTATTTTCCTTTTTTATTACCTCCCAGAAGTCAGAAGGTTCTTTCCAGGAAGCCCTCATTTGTCTCCTCCCCAAAGATAATAATGACCATACCTTATGTAAAAATTATAGGCCCATCTCTTTAATTATTTAGATTATAAGATCTTTGCAAAAATTTTAGCATTACGTCTTGATAAAATTCTACCCCAACTCATTGGCAAAGAGCAATGTGGTTACATCAAAGGTCGCCATCTTTCGGATAATACTCGTCTTTTCATTAATGTTCTCAGTAAGTCTCCTATTTTCTCTCATTCTTTGGCTGCTATCGCTTTAGATGCTGAAAAAGCTTTCGATAGGGTCAATTGGTCTTTTATTCTTTCTACTTTATCCTGGTTTGGTTTTGGTTCTAAATTCATTTCTTACATCTCTTTGTTATATTCTTTTCCTCGGTCTTTTATTTTTGCTAATGGTCTTGTCTCTTCTTCTTTCCCTCTTTTTAGAGGTGTCCGTCAGGGTTGTCCCCTTTCTCCTCTTCTCTTTATTTTAGCTTTGGAACCTTTTTTATCTAGGATTAGACTAAATTCTGATATTTCCGGTTTTCCGTATGGCAATTCTCAATTGAAGCTTTCTGCTTATGCGGACGATATTCTTTTATTCCTTTCTCACCCTCTTACTTCTATTCCGGCCTTCTTGTCTGAGGTCTCTTCCTATGCCAATGTTTCTGGTTATAAACTTAATGCTGATAAATGTGAAATTCTCCCCCTTAATAAATTCTGTTTCCATGCTGATTTTTTACTTTCTTCCTTTCATTGGAGTCCCTCTAAAATAAAATACTTAGGCCTCTGGTTTACTCCTTCTATTAAAGATACGGTTGCCTTAAACATTAAGACTCTACTCACAACTTTAACTGATTCTACTTCTAGATGGCATCCTCTATTCTTATCTTGGTGGGGAAGATTAGAGTCCATTAAAATGATGTTGGTTCCAATTATATTATTTTCCTTTCTAATCTTCCTGTTAATATCCTAAAATCTTGTTTTAAATCTATTTACTCTATCCTTTCCAAATTCCTGTGGCAACACAAAAAGGCGAGGATGTCTTTTGCAGAACTTAAACGTCCTAAATCCTTAGGTGGTGTTAATTTTCCAGATTTCTCTTCGTATCACTCCTCTTTTTTCCTCTCCCACTCTTCCCCCTTACTACTGGATCCCATCGACGATATCTCCTCTATTCCATTGTGGTGTGCGCTTGAATCCTCCTTTTTTCATCCCTTTTCCTTTAAAGAATTTATTTCTTTGTCACATATTCCTCCCAAGTTCTCCCTCCCTATTCTTAAAAACTCCAGGAAAGTTTTTCTTCCTCTCTTTAATAGTGGTCTTGATGGCAGAGCCCGCTTTTTGCAATCCTCCATCTGGTACAACCCTCTTATTAAACTCAAGAATAAAACTTTTTTCTGGAAGGATTGGTACTCTCTAGGTCTTTTTTGGGTCCATCAACTCTTTCACCATAGTCTTTGTCTTCCTTTTTCTTCCATCCAGTCTCACTTTTTTCTCCCTTCTTCCTTTCTTCCCAAATATAACTTGCTTCGTGCTGCTGTTCAGTCTTCTTATGACTCTTTTGCTGCTCCTCCCGCTCCTCCTACGCCTTCCCCACTTACCATTACCTTTCTTTTGTCCTCCCCTGCCGCTTCCCAAATTTATAAGCACTTACAGGATGTCCCTCTTCTCCGTGACAAATCTAAAATGGAGCAAGATTGGGAAACCGATCTTGGCACTTCTTTTACTATCCCTCTATGGCATAACATTTGGAATAAACTACGGAAATCATCTAGAGCAGCTAACACTACCCAGACTTTATTTTTTATCTATAACCGACTTTTAGTCACCCCCTCTAAACTGCATACTATTAATCCTTCTATTCCCTCTTAATGTTGGTCCTGTCCCGATGCTTGTGCTGATCTTAAACATATGCTTTTCACCTGTCCCCTTATTCATGTCTTTTGGACCAAGGTATAGCACCAAATTAACTCTATTTTCTCCACACAATTTCCATTCTCACTCACCCATATTTTTCTAGGTAGCCTTTCTGATATCTGGTCCTCCCAAATTTCCTTTTCTAATACCTCCTTTATCGACCTTCTCCTAGCAGTGGCCTTTCAACATATCACTAAATCCTGGAAAAACACTTCAAATGTTTCCTTTGAGGCTTGGTGGTATGGTGTTTGTTACAATCACCGACTAGACAGAGCTTATGTATACCCCATTCAACTTGCTATCAAACGTGATTTACTATGGTTACCAGTTACTAATTTTCTAGATATATCTGCTCAATCTCGTCCTTTGCATACCCCTTCCCATGAAGAAGTACCTAAACCCCCATGATTTGCTTGTGATGCCTTTTTCTTTATATGAACAGATTGCCTTCTTATTTTGTACTGATTTTATGTAGAAGTCTCCCATGTTTACTGCTTTTAATATTTTATGCCTCTGATGCTCTCCCTTTATGACTTGCTCTTTACTTTTTCCCTTCCCCGTCTTCTTCCTCCCCTTTCTTTCTTTTTCGTTTTTCTCTCTTTTCTTTCATCTTTCCCCTTTCTATATTATATTTTCTGCTCCTTTTATATTGATTGCTTGTATTCCATTTTGCTGATTTTGTATTTTTATTGAGGCAATCTTTCTTTCAATAAAATTTCTTTTAAAACTTAAAAAGCCAATTCCATTACACAACGTTGAAAACTAGACCAGCAAATTCTCCACAGACCATTGATGCACACTCAAAGCAAAGCGACCAACTGTAAGCCCTCTGCTGTCCGACCACTCAACAACATCCCTTGATCCCCATTTGTAACGTATATCCGTGTCTTCTTCATAGCATAAGAACCATGTACCACATCAGCAGTAAAAACACCAGCCAAAGGAAGGGGGGTCAGAGGCCCCATAGGCAAAAACCTTCCTAGTGGTCGAACTCAAAACAGGAGCAGTCGGCAGTGTCATCATCATCGATTCGGCTATCACATTTTTTGAAGCACCCTTGTCAATCAAAGCAGGCATCGGGTGACCGTCCACCATCACACAACATTTAGGAAGACCTCTTCATACCGAACCCCCAGGTGCAAGGCATAAAGGACATGTATAGTCCCCTCAAGCTCATCATCATCCATGTCTCCCTCTGCCGGCAACTGAGCAGCTACATACACCTGTGCAGATGACACAGGAACAGAACCTCGTACAGGGGCAGAGCAGCACACCTTCGCAAAATGGTTAAGCCTAGTGCAATTGGAGCACATCTTCCCAGTGGCAGGACACGTCCCCTTATGAGGAAAAGGACCCTCAGAGCCATAACAATGCCGGGGCCGGTCCATCTTTCCCCGATTCTGCAGTCTTTGTCTGTCAGGGACTCGGGTCGAAATGGCATTCACTGGCTCCACCTTTACCAGATGCTGGAGAGCGGCCTCCATATGAGCTGCTCTGACCTTGGAAAGTTCTTTAGACCTGCCAATGGGTCAACATATCAGCCATAGGCATCCCCAGCACCTGCAGGATTGCTTCACGTAATTTACTGGAATAGCAGCCTTGAATAAACTGGGCCCTGATCTCATCCGCAGCATCGGGCAAGGTGCAGGTGCTGGCCAATTTGTGCAGACGGGCATAGAATATGTCCAAAGACTCATCAGGCAACTGCCGAGCCTGACGCAACAAGAACCGCTCATAATCTGGATTAGCCAGCGGCTCAAAGTGGGCAGTAAGAGCTTGCTTCAAGGTACTATAGGTATGCGGTGGTCCACCTTCCACCACTGACTGCCCCAAACGGTGAATGGCCGCCCTTCCCAGATGCAGCAACATCATGCGCCGCCGTTCCTCCACCAGATCAATACCATCAAAATAAGTCTCTAAGCAGTCCAACTACTCCTTCCAGCGGGCGGCTTGAGCAGATGGAGGACCGACCAACAGAAAATGTTCCACCGGAGGGATGGTCGACATGATGCCCCAACGAAACATAGCTCAGGTCAGGGCACCCCACAAAAGCGCCACCCCCAAGACCAGATATATGGTCCTCAGAATCTAGGTGACAAAAATAAGCTAAGTCCAGGTCCCAAACATCCCCAGCACCAGGATCCAGGCACGGGCAGAAGAGAGAGATGTACCTCTCACCTCAGAGGACGACCCAGACCGCAAAGCACCAGCTGCAAACTCCACACGCAGCATGATACCACCAACTGCAACGAACTGCCAGGCATCAGAAATGAGAGCAGCCAACAGAAATGAGAGCAGTCAGGGAGTTGTCTCGCTCTCACTCGTCTCACAGGACAGCAATAGCACACCCGCTGACAGCACCGCAAACCATCCGGTCTGCAGCAGCATGCTGCATGTCGTTACTAGCCGGCCAGTGCCCCCCGGAACAGCCGGGCAGCCAAACAGCAACACTCGGGAAGCTCAGAACACACAGGAAAGCTTCCAGGGGTACCGCAGGCACGAGGACACCACCAACAACAAAGAAAGGGCAAGGATACAGAAAACAGCAGGAAGGAACTGCAGGTATCCCATCATCGTCGGCAGAAATGTTATGTCCAGATCAAAGAAAACCAGTAGCCAGGAAATAGACTGTTCAATATCCTGTCCACACCAGGATCCTTTTATTTGATGAATATGCCCCACCCCCAATAATCAAACATTCGCCATGTGCTATATATACAACAGGTGGTCCACCACTACCCCTTCCGGGTTGCTGGAAATGGCGGTGACCACAACACAATGGGGGAGACTCAAGATGGGCACTTTAGTGCCTCCTGAACAGATAACATTTAAACATTTCCCATCCGCGAGCTCAGTGGAGAGAAGTGACGAAGGGAAATGTCCAAACAAGCATTCTGTTCATATTCAGGAGCGACCCCTTTTGAGGAGCAATATTCCTACCTCATTAGTAGGAGAGAGGAAGAGGAGGCGTGATTGAGGAGCCTAAAACTATTATAACCTAGCCATGTATGATCTAGTGTCTCATAAGGATGATATTAGCTCTAAGACAGGAGACTTACCCGCCCATGAACAAATACAAGAGTGCTGCACAACTAGTGTTAATGTCAGCCAACCTTCCCTTCATCTGTTAAATGCACTTCCGTCTTTATGCAAAACCATTATGTGCACCAGCTGTATTTGCCAAAAAGGCTACCACTGTGACGAAAGATTAGAGGAAAAGAAGACAAAAAAAAACCAATTGTATCTATGAGTGTCAGGACCTGGAATTGTAGACCCGTTGAAAGCCCCTGCCATACCTCAATCCCCATGCGTTGAGCAGAAACAGAACACACCACTAGACATACGAATTGGCGGAACAGGGATGTGCAATAAAAAGGAAATCCTGTATTGGCATTTACACACCTTTGAGGTTTATCTGTTTCAGATGTATGCACCACACTGTCAAGATTTTACAGGATTTGTAAGACTGGAAGGCAGAGGGCAGATGGTAAGTAGTAATCGAGACAGAAACCAACCAACACACAAGGAATGGAAATATGCTTACCCAGGACACAAGCTGAGGCCCCAGGATGCTGCTGCAAACATTCTACTGCAGAACAGGAAACGAGAATGCCCAAAACAGGCATGAAGAAAGTGTACTAGGAAACTGAGGGAATCGAAAAGGGAAGGTAAACAACAAACGTAAGGGGTACAGTAACAGAAGCCAACTGGGTTGAAAGCAGGAAGTCAATGATGTAGTGACGGAGCCACCCGGCCCGCACTATACAATGTTTTGAGGATACACACACCCAGAGGCCGGGCTTGCCCGAAGGCATAAATAAAGGGGTGCATGGCCCTTTATTTATGCCTTCGGGCAAGCCGCTCTGTTCCGCCCCCAAACATGCTTTCGAGCTCTGGGACCTCCTCGACTCTACCTCCCCTGACGTCGCCTTCCTGACAGATACCTGGCTGAACCCTGCCTCCACACCTGACATCGCCATTGCCATCCCGGAAGGATACAAGATCACGCGCAGGAACCGCACCAACGGAATAGGAGGAGGAATGCCATCGTTCACAGGAACACCCTCAGAGTATCGACCAACACCGACGACAGCCTCAGCACCGCAGAACACATGCCCTTCCAGATCCACACTGATCCCAACACCACCCTCAGAGGAACCCTCATCTACAGACCCCCCAGTACCCGACCACAGTTCAGCGACTCCATCTCCGACTTCATCAGCACACACGCCCTTGCATCCACGGACTACATCCTCCTAGGAGACCTGAACTTTCATCTCGAGAACAACAACAACACCAACTCTACCGCCCTGCTCGCCAACCTCGGACTCAGACAGCTTGTGACAACACCTACCCACACCGCCGGCCACATGCTCGACCCCATCTTCACCGCAAGTCTCCTTCAACTGCACCACCAAACCCCACTGGACCGACCACTACTGCATCCACTTCACCTTCAGGAAATGCACCACCGCACCCAACTGCAGCCCCGACGATGCTGGAGCAAAGTCACCAAGGACCAGCTCACCATCACCCTCAGCCAGAACCCACACGCCGAATCCACCGACACCGCGGCCCGCAACCTCAGACAATGGATCGATGACTGCACCAGTACCCTCGCCCAGCACAAAACACCCTCCAACAGCCACACCAGCAAGAAAGCCACCTGGTTCACCAAAGACCTCCAGGCCTCCAAAAGAATAGGCCCAAAACTGGAGAAGAACTGGCTCCGCGAACGATCACCGGACAGCTGCAGAGCCCACACGAACACCACCCGCATCCATCACCAACTCATCAGAGCCGCCAAAAAGGCCTCATTCAAGGAGCGCCTTGAAAACAACACACACAATAGTAAGGAGCTCTTCAACATCTTGAAGGAACTCTCCAACCCCAGCTCCAACGTCAACGACATCTCACTGGCTACCTTCTTCCACCGTAAGATCACCGACATCCATGACAGCTTCAAAGCCATGACCGCACTGACGACTACCGCCCTCACCGTCACCACACGCACCAACCATCTACTCTCCTGGACAAGCGTCAACGACAAGGACACCAGCGAGATCATGAAGAACATCCACTCCGGCTCACCGCTAGACCCATGCCCCCACCACATCTTCAACAAAACAACCGTTCCATCGCACCCCATCTCAGCAAGGCCATCAACATCTCCTTCGAGACAGCAACCTTTCCGGAAAACTGGAAACACGCCGAGATCAAAGCCTTACTCAAGAAACCAAAGGCAGACCTCAAGGACCTCAAGAACTTCCGGCCCATCGCCCTGCTCCCATTTCCGGTTTCCGCAGCAACAACAGCACCGAGACCGCCCTCATCGCCACCACAGATGACATCAGGACCCTACTAGACAACGGAGAAACAGCAGCCCTCATCCTCCTTGACCTGTCAGCCGCCTTTGACGTGGTCTGCCACTGCACCCTACGCACATGCCTACACGATGCCGGAATCCAGAGGAAGGCCCTGGACTGGACCACATCCTTGCTCTCCGTCAGAACTCAGAGCATCATACCCCAGGGCTCGTCCCTCAGCCCGACGCTGTTCAATACCTACATGACACCCCTCACCCACGTCGCCCGTCAACACGACCTTAACATCATCTCCTACGCCGACGACACCCAGCTGATCATCTCCCTCACCAACCATTCCCACACAGCCAAAACCAGCCCCCACAAAGAAATAAAGGCCGTCGCCGACTGTATGAGGAGCAGCCGACTAAAACTGCCTACGGCTGTCGCATCTGAAGAACGACAGCCATAGGCAGATCCTTCTCCCACCTCGCCGCCAAGACCTGGAACACCCTCCCCACCAACCTAGGGCAGACCCAAGACCTACTGGCCTTCAGAAGACTACACAAGACCTGGCTCTTCAATAAGTAGCAGCACTCCCCCCCCCAGCGCCTTGAGACCCTCACGGGTATGTAGTGTGCTCTACAAGTGTCTTGATTGATTGATTGATTGATTGAGGGCCGCTTGAGGTCTGGGCTCATACCATACTACTGTGTACATGTTGTATGTATTACATTCTCTGCTCCTAGGCCTTACCTGAAAGTCAACAGAGTTTCGAGGCACCCTCAAACTCCACACTGGCGACGAGGTACATTCCACCCAGGCCTCTGCTGTCCCAGGTTGAGTCTCCTGCCCAGCTGGAGACAGGCTCCTGCATCGGCTGTTGCGAGCGCCCAAAGCGGTGCCCCCAAGACCAACAGGACCGCAGTGACGAGACAGCAGCAGGTGCCCACACCGTATTTGCTGCGGTGAAGAAGAGCTCGGTCAGAGTCACCCGCGCAGTCAGGTGAGCGCGGGGAGCGAGCGCATGGCCCGAGTCACTAATGCATGACTCATCAAGGAGCGGCCTGCTCGAGTGCTTCTGATCACACTACCGCTGGGTTGCAGAGAGCGCCTCTGGCATGGAGCTTCATCCTACACCCCTCCCATGGTCTCACATACATGCACGTCTGCCTCAAAGCCTGCGTGTAATGAGGGAAGCACACGTCTGTTTCAGGCTACAGATCAGGTTCCCCCAGCAACAAGCCTTGGCAAGGGCAAGTGCACAACAGAGCCTGCATCTGAGCAGCGCCTTCAGGCATTGTCACGTCAGCTCAGCAGCAGGGGTGTGAGGTTCCAGGCTGCGCCATAGCACCAAGGGCAGTTTTGGAGACCATCAGGCATTGGGACAACCAATTCCAAGTCATCATAAGCACAGGCGTCTGTGACCACAAATACCTCACCAAAAGGGATGAGCCCCCCAAACCAGAACGGCACTGTCGCCCCAGCGCCACAGCTTCAGCCCCTGCAACAAGCCCCCCAACTGGCGGGCCATGCCACAGGGGCCCCATTGCCCCCTTTCAGTGAACTGGCGGATCCTGCCACAGCTGCGTCACGATGGAAATCGTTGATTGGTCGCTGGGATCGCTACTTTATGGGGATGAGGGAGACTGATGGAAAAGGTAGTTACTATACGATCTGTTTGAAACCCCACCGAATAGTGGGAGCGGCAACAATTATAATGCAGAGGTGGCAGCCTTGAACAGGCATGTTGACCCCAATATTAACCCAGATTCAAGCTCCGCCAAGCGAGGCAAGGGGAGACGGAATCAATGAACGTCTTATACGCATGTCTACGGAAGCTGGCGAGCTCATGCACGGTCCCTGACCAGAGGGAAGAAATCAGGGCGCAAATCATACAGGGCTGCAAATGCGCTGCCTGATACTTAGGCAGCCAGGCATATCGCTGAATGAGATCCTGGTGCTCGCAAGACCACATGAGCTGTTGAACGCTCGGGGTGAGGAAATGGAAGCGGCTCTTAACCGACATCCAAACCCCTGGCGATAAAGGAAGAGAGAGTAGACGTCATATAGAGACGCCCAGCAGCGCCTCAAGGGAATGGGAGGCGGTTGCGCAATGGGACGTGCAGCAACTACCTTGAACACCAGCCGGACGGACGGTGCTATGCAAGGGGAAAGACCTTCACCCGGTGTGGGAAGCTAAACTACTTGGCTAAAGTGTGGTGGAGCGGGAGAACAAGAACAAATGCCTCGGGACAGCAAGGAATATCATCAGCAATCAGACAGCTGTCACTGGAAGACCCACTGGAACAAACGGATGCAGCCCTGCCGTGGTACTGTCTGGGCGCAGATGAGTACAAAGTTTTTGTGCTATTGTTCGTGAGCCTGGACGGACCACGCCATCAACCCCTGCCCATGTGCTTCTTTACAGTGGTAGGATCCACAGTCAAGGCGCTCATAAACACCGGAGCCTCGGTAAATGTCATGGACAGTGACCAGTACGAATGACTAACCCCACGACCACCACTGTCACCCTTGAAGGCAGAAATCTTAACGTATGGAGGCACTGAGCCGCTTCCCCTGCGCGGAGTCATCGAGGTTGAAGTGGCCAGCAAAGGGCACTGCATCCACACGAGGTTCCATGTCACCAAAGGAAAGAGGGGCACGCTCCTTAGCTACCACACGATGGAGGACCTGGAGTTGTTTCTCTTTGCCAACTAGGTACACAACTTACATGCCCACGACTTCCTCAAGGAGTTCCCTATGCTATTTAAAAGGCTTGGCTGCCTCAAGGGAAAACTATTCAAACTGCACATAAACCTCATAGTCAAACCAACTGTGCTCTGACACCAGAGAGTGCCATTTCACCTACGCCCTCAGGTTGAGGAAGAACTGCAGAAGCTAGAAGAGCTGGGGGTGATTGAGAAGGGTTTGGGCCCCACCCCGTGGGTGTCAGCCCTGGTTGTCACTCCCAAACCAAAACAACATGGAGCAATTCAGCTGTGTGTTGACATTTGACTTCCTAATCTGGCAGTGAAGCGGTAGCAACACCTCACGCCCACCATGGATGACATTGTGGCGGATCTTAATGGGACCAAGTGGTTTACCAAACTGGACCGCAATGCCGGCTACCACCAACTGGAACTTCACCCAGAGAGAAGGACCATCACAACATTATCCATGCATGTTGGGCTATGGAGGTACAAGAGGCTAAGCTTTGGGGTGTCATCAGCCGCCGAGGTGTTTCAGAACAAAGACTCTCACGGTTACAAGGGGTCATCAACCTGAGTGGAGACATCCTGGTGTGCTCGAAAACTCTGGAAGACCACCATGTGCACTTGAACATGCTCCAGTGGCTTGCAGACCATGACCGTCCATCAAGCCAAGTTTTCGTTCTATCAGGAGTGGAGGAATTCTTCAGCTACATCTTTTTGAAAAACGCCTCCAAGTTGACCCACAGAAGGCTGCAGCCATAAGGTCTGCTCCGAGGCCCATTTCACCCTCAGGGGTCCACAGTTTCCTGGTCACGGACAGTTATTGTGGATGCTTCATTCCTAACCTGGCGTCCCTCTCTGAAACTCTCCAAAGACTCATAAAGACCGGGACACTGTGGGAGTGGACTGCAAATGAAGATGCATCAATCTATTCTATCAAGGAAACTCTCTTGGACAAGACGGTCATGGCCTATTTCCATCCCAGCAGATGTACCCTAGTGGTGGCGGACGTCAGTCCAGTGGGGCTAGGGGCCGTTCTCCTTCAAGAAACGTCAGCCAAGGAGTGGGTTCCGGTAGCCTACGCTAGCAGAGCCCTGACAGAGACTGAGATGTGGTATGCCCAGTTTGAAAGAGAAGCACTAGCGATTAAGTGGGCATGCCATCACTTCCATCTTTGGGCAGGAGTTTTGTGTGGTGACTGATCACAAGCCGTTGATCCCCCTATTTCCGGGCACTGCCTGGCTGGCACCTCCCAAAATCAAGAGCTGGGCAGTCCAGCTGCAGGCCTACCGGTTTGAAGTGGTGTTTCGCCCTGGTGTTAACAACCCCACGATTTCCTGTTGAGACATCCAGTCATGACTGCGCTGCCCGGAAGGCCACCGATGAGGAACACACTGAGGAATTTGTCCAGATGGTGTCTTAAGAAGCTTGCCCAAAAGCACTCATGCTAGCAGAGGTAGGGAACGCCACCTAGGCTGATGAGGGTCTGACCAAGGTGAAGAGAACGCTGCTTGACTGCAGCTAGCAGCACTTCAATGATGGAGCCTGGGCCTTAATGGAGGATGAAAGGATGTTGCATCAACACTTATGGAGGGTTTGCAGTGAGCTAAGTGAAGGATCGCACCGAGAAATTCTGCGTGGCTCTACAATAGTGCTTCCCCCAGAGCCTGCAGAGGAGAGTAGTCAACCATGCACACATGGGGTACCAGGGGATAGCCAAAACAAAGGCCAGTCTCCAGAACAAGGTGTGGTTCCCAGGTATGGACACCCTGGTGGAACACACTATTCACGTCTGGCATTCATGCAACATCACTAGCAGTGATATTCTTCCTCACCCAGTCATCACGGACGAGCCGTGCCAAGACCCGTGGACTCAAGTCAGCATTGATTTTGGATCATTCCTGGATGGGCGGAGCACACTCGTCCTCATCAACTCTCACTCAAAATTCCCTGTCGTACAGGTAGTGACGTCCACCACTTTTCCCCAGGTCAAGACCACCCTGAACCGAATTGTTACGATGATGGGCTCACGTTACAAATCAGATCGGACAATGGGTTACCCTTCCAGTGCAGAGACTTCCAAGAGTATCTGGCATCCCATGCCATCAAGCATTGCCATATCACTCCACAGTGGCCGCAAGCTAACGGAGAGGTAGAATGTTTCATGTGCACCCTGAACTGAGCCATGCGAATCGGAGTGGAGAGAGGGGAAGACGCAGAACAGTGCCTGCAACAGTTCCTGAGGGCATATCGTCAGACACCAAACTGAACGACACGGTGTGCCTGTCACATTTGCTTTTCGGGAGGGCCCGCAATATACAATGTTCCGAGGATACACGCACACCGAGATCGGGTTCGCCTGAAGTGATCAATAAAGGGGCGCATGACCACTCGAGGTCAAGGCCCATACCATACTACTGTGTACACATTGTATGTATTACATTCTCTTCCCCTAGGCATTACCTGACCTTCGATGGAGTTTCAAGGCACCCTCAAACTCCACAAATGCAACCATGCATAACCTTGAGAGGTAGAGACTGTATCTAAGAATGCTGTTTAAGTAGGGTGCTAATACTCTTCCCCTGGAAATGAACCTAACCCAGAAAGTGAGTACATGCAGATAGAACGTTGTTAGCAGTCTAGTGTTCAAGCCATTTGGAGTTTCTACTGACCCATTCTCCAGCGCTCCTGTGAACCTAAAGCTTACCCTGAATTTTTAGAATAGGCTAAACAATGCCAAAAAAAAAAAATCCAAAACCTTGAAGCATAGCCATAGAAGTATGAACGGTACCAAGGTTTTGCAGGTGAGACACCGGGAGACAACTAAAAAAAAATGGCAAACCAAAACCAACATTAGTACATAAAATTCAATACAATTTTATGAACAGAGTAGCATACCAGTATGAAAGGTACATTATTGTAATCAATTTCTCAGATTCATACAGTCTTAGTCTCACAGATTGCACACAGTCTATTCATAGGCATTCTCTTAGTACTAGTTGCATGGCCATGTTGTAGTTCAGTCTTCATCAGTAATATGACCTGTTTGCAGATATCTTCAGTTGTTTGCTTTAGCTCTCCGTGTTGAGCCAGAGGTGATTTGGGAGTCCTACATTGGATTTTGCTTTTGTACTATAATATGGTGAATGGGGTTGCCCTGGGATCTTTTACCCCTTTAGCAATGGAGGAGCCAGGAGTCACTCCAACACATTAGCTAGTGACAACCATAAATGTTGCACCCTAAGGCAGGAACAGGTTCTGGGCCTGCAAAAGACTAAAAGATTACTAAACCCTGCTAACTGTAACCTGAGAGGAGCCCTGGATTACTGAAGCTGCTCTCTAATTTACGCAAGCCAAAGAAGTGGACTCCAAGAATCAGTGGGCTGATCTCCGGTGTTTCTACAGGGACACAACAAGCTAAAAGAGCACTTTTTCCTGGACGACAAATTGCCCAGTTCCAACTGGACCTGCCCTGGACCCTTCAAAGGTTTGGCAGGCCTAAGTGCTTCCCCGAAGGACTGGGAGCCTCATGTGAAGAGCTGAGGGAAAAAGAGACTGATCCTTGCAAAATCGAGACTTAAAATTGTTATTGACTTTGAGACCTCCAGAGCATGGGGACCAACTATCAGAGTCAATCTGGTGAAGCCTCCTTCAGCTGGAAGAACAGGTTTGTCCTGCTTGGAGTTTCTAAGCAACAGCAAACCCGTTTCAGTGGGACCTTGGCGTAAAGGTATCCGGCCTCATAGAGCCCTGTTTGGATACAGCCTGCCACCTTGTCCTGCTAGAGGAATCTGTGCTCCAAAAAAGAAAAAGTACCAATGTAGAACTCAGGACAGGGCAAAGGAGCCAAAAGTATCAAGCTGATGCAACAACTACGATAGAAAAAAGTGTAACTTTTCCAGCTCTGAGCTTTTCTTGTCAAAAACAGCTTCAGCAGGTCCTCGCTCAGGTGAGACGTCTCTAATACAGCCTGCTGGCTTGTCTCGCTTAGAAATTCTAACTTCCATTTTGCAGACTAAGTCAGAAAGTAAAATGTTTGACATGTCCATCCCACTTGATGCATCCCACTTCAGGATCCACTGTAGTCAGCCTCAAAGTGTTCCTTGGTCCTGGTCTACCACAACCATAGACTATCACTGGTGCTAAGTGCTTTCTGGTGCTATTTTCAATTACAACTGTAAATGAACATGTCTACAGTTTCCTTACTGGATTTTTGTCATTTTGATGTCATTATGTTTTTTTAAATTGACTTTTTTTTAAATTCAGTTTTTTTTTTTTCCGTCTCTTTACATTATTAATGTTTTGGTATTATGTACATACTTGATACATAGCCCTACATTAGGCCTTTATACCTTGTGGGATAGCTACCAAGGAGGCTGGGGTTAGGTTAATTTAGTGACTTGTTTGGTTTACCATTATGAGGTAGCATTATAATTCCTTCAGATGAGTGACTGTCCACCACAAATAATAATCCACTTTCTTATACTAGCTTAGGGAGCAAATAGCTGACTGGTTGCCCAAAACCCTTACAGTTCTACTTGTATAAAACAAGGCCTACCCTAGGACAACCACAGAGCCCCACCTGGGTTGAAACAAGTACTTACCTGAACCCACTGCTCACAATTCCAATATGGGCAGTATGGGAGAGGTGTGAATATTATAAATAAGACATAACTACGGTAAGAAAGGTGGGTATTAGTTGTGCATGATGTGAAGCCTGTCGAGTAATAGGTCCCCAATTGTCTTCTTTCCAGGAAACAAGCACCCCATTGTGCCATTTGACTCTCACAGGGTGGAGATGCAGAGCAATCCAAGGCCTACTCTGGGGAGGTAGTGTGGGCCAGTAATCGCCTTTCCTATGCATGAAAAAACAACTCAATAAACGATAGCCCAGTCAGTGCTGTTTCTTTGAAAAAGCAAAAGTACATTTATTACACACACACTACGTCACCCTAATTTACAAATCTACACATCAGATATATGTAATTACCTTTGGTGATATCACATTTGAAATCACATTTGACCCCTTCTGGTTCTTGATCCTTAAAATCTTAACCCCTGCCATACCAGATGCAACTTCACAATATATGGGTGTGTTGTGTTCAATATAACCAGGCTTAATGACTTTGTCAGGGGTCTCCACATCAATATGAAAGGCAACTCTATAGGTTTTACCAGGGGAGCACACCAATAAATAAGTCAAGGCTATTGGCTTAGTCAAGAGGATCCACACATCAAAATACAAGTCAAATCTATTGGCTTTGTAATGGCTCACCACAATATAAGATTAATAAACACATGTTTCTGAATCACAATTATATAACTGAAATCAATAACCATGTTTGAATGCAAATTCAATAAAGCATTCCAATGTTGAGTAACAATCACTGTCAGCAATATATTTCAATAAAACATTCGAAATCAACACAACACAAGTCTTTCTTGTTCCACTTTAGGCCACAAAGAATGCAGCCATAGAAACAATTGCTTTAGTTCATTTCACTCCTGAGGTGTAGAGTAAAAGCTCCAGTTCTGTAATGTTTTAAAACCAATGAAAAACTCTCCTGTGGGCATGGATTCAATGACAAAGGAGATTTATGTATAGTTTATGGATTGCTTCCATGGGGGCTGCTGCACTCAAAGCAACCACCAACACATGTGTAAAGTACATTGCTGATGTCCCCACCCCTCTGTGGAGCACGACAAGTACAGAGAAATATGAAAAGAAGCCCTTGCAGGGCATTTTGTGTATAGGGTAGTGCGGGGAGCCTATTCCCACACTGCTCTGCAGGATCCCCTCTCTTACCTTACCTTGTTTGCACAGGAGCCGGCAGCAGCTTCTTCTTTTCCTGCAAGCCAAGAGCAGCTTTCATTTCTGACTCCCACCAGTGGTGAAAGCAGTCTGTGGTTCTCCTGGTTCCTGGGGATGTGGTCTCAGGAACTGTTTTTTTGTCTTTGGGGGTCCAGGATGAGGTACAAGGCCCAATTTAAAGATGGTGCTGGTCCAAGGGATTGGGTCCCTGGGCCTTAAGGTAGAGCAAGAAGTGAGCCATATGCGTGCCACCATCCTGGGCAATTTGATAACAAAAGTATTCCATCATCTCCCAGATGTTTAGCCCTCTCCTGGGGAATCAAGGGAAATAGTGGAGTAGCCCCATGCAATCCGTGCCTTGGAGAAGATAAAAGATAAAATCATTTAAACAGCCAGATCTGTGGCCTAGTTAGTCAAACTGTGTTGATCTGTGGTTCATTTTCTGTCTTCCTGACTTCACATGCCAGTAGTGCGATGCACACTTCCGGGCTGCAAAACCAGCGCAAACTGCATCATGCACCATATGTCCTTCATTAACCAATTATTCCACCCCTTCCTTTTTGCATCAATGACTCAGAGTCATCATAGCCCCGTCCCTCCATTATGAAAGGTTTTTGGTTGGGTTGACCACCTGATTTTCCTAATATTGCTAATCAACAAAATGCCCAAAGTGATATTTATGATAGAAGATTCAACTGACTGAACTGTATTGGTGTATTGTGGTTGCACAATTTTGTTAAAACAAATAATACAAGGAAGCGTATATGGCATCTAAAAATGCATACTTTTTTTTCTAGCTGCACATACCACATGTGTCATGGACATCAGAGGCGCCAAAGTGGCAGCGCCAGGGCAGCATATGCTGCGACAGTTAGAAGGAGAATCCCAGCGATGGCAGGAACAGCTAGTGGTAATTCACATTGCTTACTTATTGGTGTAGGAAGGTGGCTACCTGACTATGGTTACCCCAGATTTTTTGCCTTGTGTTTAGCTGGTTTTTGACTTAGTTGGCCTGGTTCCCTGCCAATCAGGGCCCCAGGCCATCTGCTCTCTCTGTAAAATGGATTCCATGTGCTATAGGTACATATGGGGGTGGGGTCGCACACTACTCACACACCGGCGGTGTCGCCCTTAAGGACTCTGGTCAATGTAGTAAAGTGTTCGCGATGCATCATCTTTCGATCTTCTGCTATCTTTGCTGTCTTCGCCATCCCTGGACACGTGTTTCGGGGTATTACCCCTCATCAGCAGAGATAGGCCGTGTACTGGGGTTGCCGATGGCTGCCAATATCTGCCAGGTATAGTACCACTCAGGCGCGTAGGTGCGGGATCCCAGGCTCGTCAGCCCGCTGCTCAAGGGAGCTTTAAAGTTACAAATGGGGGTGGGGTCGCACACTACTCACACACCGGCGGTGTCGTTCCCTAAAGACTCTGGTCAATGTAGTAAAGTGTTCGCGATGCATCATCTTTCGATCTTCTGCTATCTTCGCTGTCTTCGCCATCCCTGGACACGTGCTTCGGGGTATTACCCCTCATCAGCAGGGATAGGCCGTCTACTGGGGTTGCCGATGGCTGCCAATATCTGCCAGGTATAGTACCACTCAGGCGCGTAGGTGCGGGATCCCAGGCTCGTCAGCCCGCTGCTCAAGGGAGCTTTAAAGTTACAAATGGGGGTGGGGTCGCACACTACTCACACACCGGCGGTGTCGCCCCTAAGGACTCTGGTCAATGTAGTAAAGTGTTCGCGATGCATCATCTTTCGATCTTCTGCTATCTTCGCTGTCTTCGCCATCCCTGGACACGTGTTTCGGGGTATTACCCCTCATCAGCAGGGATAGGCCGTGTACTGGGGTTGCCGATGGCTGCCAATATCTGCCAGGTATAGTACCAATCAGGCGCGTAGGTGCGGGATCCCAGGCTCGTCAGCCCGCTGCTCAAGGGAGCTTTAAAGTTACAAATGGGGGTGGGGTCGCACACTACTCACACACCGGCGGTGTCGCCCCTAAGGACTCTGGTCAATGTAGTAAAGTGTTCGCGATGCATCATCTTTCGATCTTCTGCTATCTTCGCTGTCTTCGCCATCCATGGACATGTGTTTCGGGGTATTACCCCTCATCAGCAGGGATAGGCCGTGTACTGGGGTTGCCGATGGCTGCCAATATCTGCCAGGTATAGTACCACTCAGGCGCGTAGGTGCGGGATCCCAGGCTCGTCAGCCTGCTGCTCAAGGGAGCTTTAAAGTTACAAATGGGGGTGGGGTCGCACACTACTCACACACCGGCGGTGTCGCCCCTAAGGACTCTGGTCAATGTAGTAAAGTGTTCGCGATGCATCATCTTTCGATCTTCTGCTATCTTCGCTGTCTTCGCCATCCCTGGACACGTGTTTCGGGGTATTACCCCTCATCAGCAGGGATAGGCCGTGTACTGGGGTTGCCGATGGCTGCCAATATCTGCCAGGTATAGTACCACTCAGGCACGTAGGTGCGGGATCCCAGGCTCGTCAGGCCCGCTGCTCAAGGGAGCTTTAAAGTTACAAATGGGGGTGGGGTCGCACACTACTCACACACCGGCGGTGTCGCCCCTAAGGACTCTGGTCAATGTAGTAAAGTGTTCGCGATGCATCATCTTTCGATCTTCTGCTATCTTCGCTGTCTTCGCCATCCCTGGACACGTGTTTCGGGGTATTACCCCTCATCAGCAGGGATAGGCCGTGTACTGGGGTTGCCGATGGCTGCCAATATCTGCCAGGTATAGTACCACTCAGGCGCGTAGGTGCGGGATCCCAGGCTCGTCAGCCCGCTGCTCAAGGGAGCTTTAAAGTTACAAATGGGGGTGGGGTCGCACACTACTCACACACCGGCGGTGTCGCCCCCAAGGACTCTGGTCAATGTAGTAAAGTGTTCGCGATGCATCATCTTTCGATCTTCTGCTATCTTCGCTGTCTTCGCCATCCCTGGACACGTGTTTCGGGGTATTACCCCTCATCAGCAGGGATAGGCCGTGTACTGGGGTTGCCGATGGCTGCCAATATCTGCCAGGTATAGTACCACTCAGGCGCGTAGGTGCGGGATCCCAGGCTCGTCAGCCCGCTGCTCAAGGGAGCTTTAAAGTTACAAATGGGGGTGGGGTCGCACACTACTCACACACCGGCGGTGTCGCCCCTAAGGACTCTGGTCAATGTAGTAAAGTGTTCGCGATGCATCATCTTTCGATCTTCTGCTATCTTCGCTGTCTTCGCCATCCCTGGACACGTGTTTCGGGGTATTACCCCTCATCAGCAGGGATAGGCCGTGTACTGGGGTTGCCGATGGCTGCCAATATCTGCCAGGTATAGTACCACTCAGGCGCGTAGGTGCGGGATCCCAGGCTCGTCAGCCCGCTGCTCAAGGGAGCTTTAAAGTTACAAATGGGGGTGGGGTCGCACACTACTCACACACCGGCGGTGTCGCCCCTAAGGACTCTGGTCAATGTAGTAAAGTGTTCGCGATGCATCATCTTTCGATCTTCTGCTATCTTCGCTGTCTTCGCCATCCCTGGACACGTGTTTCGGGGTATTACCCCTCATCAGCAGGGATAGGCCGTGTATTGGGGTTGCCGATGGCTGCCAATATCTGCCAGGTATAGTACCACTCAGGGGCGTAGGTGCGGGATCCCAGGCTCGTCAGCCCGCTGCTCAAGGGAGCTTTAAAGTTACAAATGGGGGTGGGGTCGCACACTACTCACACACCGGCGGTGTCGCCCCTAAGGACTCTGGTCAATGTAGTAAAGTGTTCGCGATGCATCATCTTTCGATCTTCTGCTATCTTCGCTGTCTTCACCAGCCCCAGTCCCAGCACGGCCTGGATCAAAGGAAAGGGGTGTATCCACCCCCTTCCTGGGACCCACCCATAGCAGGGGACCTAGCAGGTAATCCAGCCCCCCAGATTCGAATAAGAGTGGGAGCAGTGCCAATGCACTTCAGATTATCCTGATGAAACATAAGAAACGAAACTCTGGATCCTTCGACATCCTACTCAACGTAGAAGACTGAAGAATCTCCCTTGTGGTCAAGGAGTGACCACCCTGTGCAAACAGGCACCATCCAGCACCTCGACGTCTGCTTTGTTGCAGTTCCCGCCGGAACTCGAGCAACAGAGATCAACGAGATCAAGCTTGCCTGCCTTCTAACAGCCCGATCCACAGTCCCTGCAGAGCTGAGACCCGTGGAGGCGACCGGAAGCGTGGGGCACGCCATCATGGAAAGACCAAGAGACGCTGACCGTACAGCCTACGAGTGACCCTTGAAGCTGTACACCGGGGTTTGAGAAGCCCCAACCCTGACCCACTCTTGCACCGAAGTCCACCCCTCTACACTCGACGAGTGCTGTGTGGGGCCCTTCTGCTTCTTTTGGCTCAATGCGTTGGCCCGGTCACTTGCCAGCCGGCTTGTGGCCCCTGTGCCGACGAAACTTGAAAAACGACTTGCGATTCTGGTTGCTCCAGATTTGCACCAGCTCCCCTGAAAAGGAGCCCCCACTCTGACCCTCCTGGTCCGAGTGAGAAGTAATCTTCCGGTTCTGCGTGGATTGCTTTTGCCAAGTGTTGTTTGCTCCAATCTTAAAGCCGACAGCGCCGACGGCGAGAGCCTGCGTGGGACAGATCGTGACCTGCTCCTGGACTTCGTAGATGCCCCAGAGCCCACGTGACAGCGGAGAGAAGCTCCTCGACAACCACCTGATTGCGCCCGACATTGCCTGGTTCCGTCCTGGTTCCACCCTGGTCACTGCTGAGTGACCCAGACTCTGTCCCCTCTGCTTTCAGGTACTTTTCGACTTCGATCCACCCTTGGATCCCACCGGACACTTCTCCTTCACAGCGCCTGCAGCCTCTTCAGCTTCAAGCACCAAGAATCAGCGTGACGAAACCTGACACTACTTCGACCCTGTGCACCCGCTTCCTGTGGGTGAGGTAACATTGCAATGCCGGTGTTCCCACACTGGTACACACCTCTAGGGTCTGTGTCTTAAGTTTTGTCCCTCTAGGGTCAGCGGAAGTGGCCTTAAACTCTATTTGTGTAACTTTTACGCAGCATTGACTAACATTGGTGCATGCGTGTGCTTTCAGCGCTGCACCCGAATTCCGCGGGCTTTTCCCGACTTCAGCATTGCTTGTCCCGACTGCTCCCAGCGATTCCTTAGGCCCTAGGCCTAACCACTGTTCGATTGGTATCTCTTATACCACTTGTTTAGTGTATGGTCTGAGTGGCCCCTCGCCCTCATCCATAATTGTGCAACTTTGTATGTTATACTGTGCTTTTGATTTAACGCTTGTGCCCCTTTATTCATAAAGAGTACTGGGGATTATTTTGAGTAATAAATACATATATTTTTATAATATATACTTGTGTGGTGTCCTTTCATTTGATATTACAGGATTGTGATTGGTAAAACAGCTTGCTTAACACGACCTCTTGAGTTAAGCCTTTAAGGCTGCTTAGTCTATGCTACCCTTAAGATAGCTTGTCTATAAGGTTGACTTACAACCAGACACCATAAGGGGATATTTGGACTGATACAAGGTGGTTCCAGAATTGGAAACATCATATATCAGGCCAACTTCTCACATTGGTGAGCAGCGGTGCGGATTTGAGCTTGCTGTTTGTTTTACCATTGCAATCTTTTTATCAAATTGAAAGATCACATCAAGTACCTTAGGTACATATAAATCAAAAGCTTAGCATATTTAAATTCTACTGAACTTAGTAGTTGTAGATTAAAGGGATTAGCACACCCTGACTACAACTCACTAGCAAGGTACAGTAGGGAAACACTTAGTGTAGGTAGGTGCATCACTTACACCACACTAGAGTCATGTCTGACACAGGAAAGGCCTCAGGCTCTGCTTCTGTGACAGTTGACCTTACCAAGGCAACTTCCAGCTATGACAAACTAACCCACAAAGACTTGGTTGCCTTGTGCATCTCAAGAGGGTTAAAAAGGGGCAGAAGTCCCACCAGTCCTTCACTGATAGCCATTCTAGAACAGGATGACTTAGAAAAGGCGAATGCAGTTCCCTTAGAGTCAGGAGATGGAGTGAACCCCCCTGTAACTGATGCCACTCCAGAGGAAGAAGAAGAGGAGGAAGAGGAGGAGGATGGTTCAGACTTAGAAGAACCAGAAGATCAGGATCAGAGGGGTAGCCAGGTCATAGTTGCCAGGCTTAACCAGGCCAACTTAGACCTACTGGGGAATGGAGAGGGCCAGCACCTCCCCAGACCCCACCATATCATTCTCCCAGGCAACAGAAGAGTGAGATCTCCATCAGGGGACTCTCATATTTCTAGTGCCTCAAGAGAATCTCAGAGAGGAATGAATTCCTCTCAGAAGATAGAGCATAGGGCCAGAATGAGGGCTGTCAAACTCCAGATAGAGAGGGAGGAGGTAGCCCTGGCTCAAGCTAGACTTGCCTTGGCAAGAGAGAAAAGAATGTGTGGCTTAGATGCCACTGGTGGCAGCAATATTCCTAGAGAGAAACCCAGGTCCTATGATAGTAGAAACCTGACAAAGATTGTGCCCCCCTACAAGGAAGGGGATGACATCCACAAGTGGATAACTGCTCTTGAGAGAGCCTGCATGGTACACCAGGTTCCTGAGGAGCACTGGGCAGCAATCTTATGGTACTCCTTTTCAGAGAAAGGGAGAGATAAGCTCCTCACTGTTAGACATGAGGATGCAAACAATTACAAAGTCCTGAAGAGTGTTCTGATAGATGGGTTTGGCTTAACCACTGAACAATACAGGTTAAGGTTCAGAGATACCCAGAAGACACAGACTCAGGACTGGACTGATTTTGTAGATTGTGCTACTAAGGCTCTGGAGGGTTGGCTAAATGGCAGCAAAGTACATGACTTCACAGGATTGTATAATTTGATTATGAGGGAGCAGATCCTAAGTAATTGTCAGAACCAGCTCTTACACCAGCACCTGATGGACTCAGATTTGACCTCTCCCCAAGAATTGGGAAAGAGGGCAGATAAATGGGTCAGAACCAGGATTAGGCCTAAGAATCAGGACAGTAACAAGAAGGAGTCTACCAAGCCTCAAGATAAGGGTGGGGATAAAAGTAAAGAAAAGACTTCCCCAGGGCCCCAAAACTCCAAGAATGGGGGTGGGTCCCAAGACACTTCCTCAACTGAGAAAAAGCCTTATTGTTATGCCTGTAAACAGGTTGAGCATTACAAAACAGACAACTGTTGTCCCAAGAATAGCAATAAAGAAAATATACCTCCAAAACCAGTTCCAACACCTCCTGTTACTGTCAGCAGTAATCCCCCAGGAAGTGGGAGCACACCCAGGAATCTGGGTGGGTTTACTTTTGGAGCCCAGGAGGACCCTGGCCTATCCAGGTCCTCATCCCCAAATAATCTTGTTTATGAGACTGGCATGGGGTTTGCCAACTTCTCTGATTGCCCAAATACTTTGAGCAAATATAGACAAGAACCCATCATCAATGGTTTGAAAGTTGAAGCTTTTAGAGACACAGGGGCTAGCATCACCATGGTGGCTGACTGCATAGTCCCCTCTAAGCAACTTTTACCAGGTGCCACATACCAGGTAACAAACATTGATGGAATCCAAACAAATCATCCCATGGCAGTAGTAAGTCTCAGCTGGGGAGGTGTCACTGGCCCAAAGAGAGTGGCAGTGTCATCAAACTTGCCTGTGGACTGTCTACTGGGTAATGATTTAGAAATCTCAGCCTGGGCTGAGGTTGAACAGGAAACCCATTCTAGAATGGTAAATGCCAATGGAAAGGTTAGTGGGGCTGTGATGGCTACAGCCCCAATTCAAGATGTCCTTCCTGAAAAGGTTGGTAGGGCTGAGCAACTCTCTGCCCCATCTTTAGCAAAAGCTCTTCCTGAACAGAATAGCAAAGCTGTTATGATAACAGCAGAAACCCAAACTGAGCCTCCTCCTGAAAAGGTTGGTGGGGCTGTGATGGCCACAGCCCAAACTCAAACTGATATGTGTGTTGTGAAACCTGAAATGATGGATAACTTCACACAAACTGAGAGCACAGAGGAGGACGAGAAATCTCCCCCTCACCAGACTTTAGGAAAGGATCAGCCTCCTCAGGGAACTGATCTTACCCCTGATGAAGGAACTGCCCCAGAGGTGGTTAGGCCTAGCCTGACAGAGCCTCTGATGTCAGTGGACCCTTCTCAGGTGGGACCCAGTCTGGAGCAGGTAACCTGCCCCTCTCTACCTTGCCTTAGTCAGCCCAGGGCTGCAGAGGACAAGAAGGACAGTGAGACCCAGAGGACCCCCTGTCAAATAAAGCACCCCCATCAACAGATTAGGGGCACCAAAACTAGTAGCCCTAGTGAAGTGGAAACTTTAAAAACTCCTGAGGGAGCCCCCTTAAAAACAGTTAGGGACCTCCCACAGATGGATTCTGTTAGGCACAGCCAAACCTGGGACCCAAAGGGCCCAAACCTGAACTGTCCCTCCAGCAATCCAAACAGAGGGACCCAGCCTCCAGCTTTAGGTAGCCAGAGGCTGACCCTGAGAGCACAGTGCAACTCAGTTGAAGAAAGAAAGGCACACATGGTGGGAGATAATTGGAGGAAGCTGAGCCCTAAATTAGTGGAGCCTCACTTCAATACTCCATATCCAAACCAGCCTTTGACTTTGCTTAAACACACCCAAGGTAGTGGATCCCTATGGCGGAGACTCTCTAAGACCCCAAGGGTGAGGGACTGCTTAGTGGACCATGAGACAGGGGGTACCCATGCTAGTGCAGGTACTTCCTTATATGGCCACTCAGGCAATATAGGCTTACCTGGCCAAGGATAGCCTTATCTCCTTTCGTTTGGGGGGGGGGGGGGGGGGTTATGTAGGAAGGTGGCTACCTGACTATGGTTACCCCAGATTTTTTGCCTTGTGTTTAGCTGGTTTTCGACTTAGTTGGCCTGGTTCCCTGCCAATCAGGGCCCCAGGCCATCTGCTCTCACTGTAAAATGGATTCCATGTGCTATAGGTACATACCCCAATTGGAAATGGACTCCTTGTCAGCCCCTGTGCCATGCACTATAGGTGCTCAGGGCATAGGTGCCACCAAGGCCTACCAGGGGCTGCAGCATATCTTTTGCCACCCCTGGCTGGTTCTTAAATTGACACAACTGGCTGATCACTCAGCTGGGGTAAGGTGGTGTAATCACCCCTTGCTTAGATATAGTATAACTATATCTAAACCTATATCTGGACACATACAAACCTGTGAGCCACTCCTATGGAAGGCCTCATCAATCCTGGAGGCAGAGTGCGTGGTTTAATGTGAGATGGAGCTCTAGCATGAGCTGAGCCTGTCTGCAGCCGTCGGGAACAAATCCCTAAGCTGTTTCAGGATAATGCCATACCATATATTACTAAGTGCATTATAATCCTCGCGGTTATATAGCAACTTTGGTTTGGCTTTATCAAAACATGTCGTGTAAGGTGTCATACGATTTGGAATACTATCCCCTCGCCAGTTCTGGCGACGGGGATAGCATTCCACCCCTCTAGAGGGAGAAGACATGTTACTTTACTTAATGCGGTTAATTTCTAAAAGGGCCTCAGATCCACAAAATGGATGCTTCTGCCACAGACACAAGTCTGACCCCCTGAAGCTGACCGAAACTCAGCCAAAGGGGCCTGGACAAAGGGTTTCCTGTCGCAGGGAGGTGTCACACCCCCCCAGACAGGAGATAGTGGATTGTAGCAGGGAGGTTTGAAAGAAACCAGACACTGCATGGGGAGCACAAGGCTTCCCCTTGCATAATCCGGTCAAACCGGATCTGGGGCACACCAGCCCCAGTCCCAGCACGGCCTGGATCAAAGGAAAGGGGTGTATCCACCCCCTTCCTGGGTCCCACCCATAGGAGGGGACCTAGCAGGTAATCCAGCCCCCCAGATTCGAATAAGAGTGGGAGCAGTGCCAATGCACTTCAGATTATCCTGATGAAACATAAGAAACGAAACTCTGGATCCTTCGACATCCTACTCAACGTAGAAGACTGAAGAATCTCCCTTGTGGTCAAGGAGTGACCACCCTGTGCAAACAGGCACCATCCAGCACCTCGACGTCTGCTTTGTTGCAGTTCCCGCCGGAACTCGAGCGACAGAGATCAACGAGAACAAGCTTGCCTGCCTTCTAACAGCCCGATCCACAGTCCCTGCAGAGCTGAGACCCATGGAGGCGACCGGAAGCGTGGGGCACGCCATCTTGGAAAGACCACGAGACGCTGACCGCACAGCCTACGAGTGACCCTCGAAGCTGTACACTGGAGTTTGAGAAGCCCCAACCCTGAGCCACTCTTGCACCGAAGTTCACCCCTCTACACTCGACGAGTGCTGCGTGGGGCCCTTCTGCTTCTTTTGGCTCAACGCGTTGGCCCGGTCACTTGCCAGCCGGCTTGTGGCCCCTGTGCCGATGAAACTTGAAAAACGACTTGCGATTCTGGTTGCTCCAGATTTGCACCAGCTCCCCTGAAAAGGAGCCCCCACTCTGACCCTCCTGGTCCGAGTGAGAAGCAATCTTCCGGTTCTGCGTGGATTGCTTTTGCCAAGTGTTGTTTGCTCCAATCTTAAAGCCGACAGCGCCGACGGCGAGAGCCTGCGTGGGACAGATCGTGACCTGCTCCTGGACTTCGTAGATGCCCCAGAGCCCACGTGACAGCGGAGAGAAGCTCCTCGACAACCACCTGATTGCGCCCGACATTGCCTGGTTCCGTCCTGGTTCCACCCTGGTCACTGCTGAGTGACCCAGACTCTGTCCCCTCTGCTTTCAGGTACTTTTCGACTTCGATCCACCCTTGGATCCCACCGGACACTTCTCCTTCACAGCGCCTGCAGCCTCTTCAGCTTCAAGCACCAAGAATCAGCGTGACGAAACCCGACACTACTTCGACCCTGTGCACCCGCTTCCTGTGGGTGAGGTAACATTGCAACGCCGGTGTTCCCACACTGGTACACACCTCTAGGGTCTGTGTCTTAAGTTTTGTCCCTCTAGGTTCAGCGGAAGTGTCCTTAAACTCTATTTGTGTAACTTTTACGCACCATTGACTAACATTGGTGCATGCGTGCGCTTTCAGCGCTGCACCCGAATCCCGCGGGCTTTTCCCGACTTCAGCATTGCTTGTCCCGACTGCTCCCAGCGATTCCCTAGGCCCTAGGCCTAACCACTGTTCGATTGGTATCTCTTATACCACTTGTTTAGTATATGGTCTGAGTGGCCCCTCGCCCTCATCCATAATTGTGCAACTTTGTATGTTATACTGTGCTTTTGATTTAACGCTTGTGCCCCTTTATTCATAAAGAGTACTGGGTATTATTTTGAGTAATAAATACATATATTTTTATAATATATACTTGTGTGGTGTCCTTTCATTTGATATTACAGGATTGTGATTGGTAAAACAGCTCGCTTAACACGACCTCTTGAGTTAAGCCTTTAAGGCTGCTTAGTCTATGCTACCCTTAAGATAGCTTGTCTATAAGGTTGACTTACAACCAGACACCATAAGGGGATATTTGGACTGATACAAGGTGGTTCCAGAATTGGACACATCATATATCAGGCCAACTTCTCACAATTGGCAATTACTCTTATACTCTTCAAGGGCACCCTGAACTCCCCGCTTTAGTAGCTACAGTGGGTTTGAGGTCTTATGGACTAGTTCTATGTGCAGCTCAGCAGAAAAAAGTTAATAATGAGCGCTAACAAATATGGGTTAATGGAAAATGGAAAGAATGATGGAAGGTTAAAAGAATGGATGGGTGAAATGGTAAATGAGTGAAAGGAGGCTTGGGTGGGTGAAGGGAAGTGTAGGTGGGTGATAGGATGCACGGGTGAGTAAAAGGATGGATGAAAAGGTACATGGATGAAAGGATGCCCAGGTAGGTGGATACGTGAAAGAATGCTTGGGTGCGTTAAAGGATAGGTGAAAGTGTGGATGGGTGAAAAGATGCATGGTTGGATACATGGATGGATGGGTAAAAGGATGGTTGAAAGAGTGGATAGGTGAACGGTTGAAGGATGGATGGATATATGGATGGATCTGAATGGTGAAGACTGGATGAGAGAATGTAAAGCTTAAATGGTGGGAATCAAAGGGTGACGAGAACAATGAAAGGATGAATGGATAATTGCTTGGATAAAGAAACCAGAGAGCTCTTCTGGAGAGAGGTATGCTAATTTACTTCACCTGCTCGGTTTCATCAAAGCTTTGGTTCAAAGCAGGCTTTTTTTATTTATTTTCTGTCTACTCCCTTGACTCACTTATTTGTTAATCAAGGCAGATATTTATCCGACCCATCATCATTAAACACCTACCTGCCCAAGGCATTTCACATCCCATGACCTAACTACAGCATGGTTTAATTTGGCACTACAGTGTTGGCTGTGCAATGTGCATCTGGTTCAGTTAATGTGACATTTACAACGTTTTCTATGCATTGCAAACCAAAAGCAGGGTGTGTTTTACTTTCCTTCCAGTGCCTACTCAGTCACCTCCTTGCAGTTTACTCCTTTATCCTTTCATAAGTTCTGTCCCAACCTACCCGAAAAATGAAAATAATGCATCTTGGCATGTGCCACATTATTCTGGCAAAATGGTTCATATATTTTAAGGCTTCCATAATGGATGTACACCTGTTTGAATATTTCCCTTCCAACATTTTGTCAACTACAGTGACTGTATAAGCCAAAACCTAGGCACATGATAATGATCAGTGACACCCCACTATTCTACAGCAAAACCTCTACCTACCCAGCGTAATCCCTCTAACTTGCCCTCTAAGTTAAGTTAAGTTTCCTTGCCTAGCAAATATATTTGTTGGAAATAATTTGTGGTGGAAGGCGAGGCCAGGGAGTAAAGTGGGACTAAGTACCTGATTTGGAGTTTTACGGATCAGGTATTCTGTGATGAACGTGCCAAATACAATATATATATATATATATCCTGTTCCTTTTCCTATACTGCAATGCATTGTTTTTCCCAACGGCAGACAGGATATCCACATTTTATATGTCATGTGTTTGACTTGCTACCATTATTATTCATCTTACTCTTTGGAATGAGGGTAGAATTGAAAGCCATTTGAAGAATAGCAGGGCTGTTGGAATTAAAGTAAGATAATTGTCTATTACAGATGCACCAGTTGGAGACTTCAGAGAGTAACAAAGTCCCTGATGTGCTAGCTAGCATGCCTCCATTAATTTAGCACAAGAATACCTCTACTCCATTGTGCATACTTCCCATTATTGAGAGGTAATGTATTTTTATTTTTTCTGTTTAGTTTTTTTACTAGGAAAGATGCTATTCTGCCTTAATTCTTTTTTAGGCAGTCAGTGTTTTTATGTGAGGCATGTGTGGATATAAAATAGCCCTGTGACTCATAATCACATCAAATTCAATGGCCCTAGGGGACCAGCAATGTACTGCTACTGTGCCACTATAATTTTAAACAAGTGTTTGCACAGAGCACCGTTCACAATTATTCTATTTTTTTCTTTCTTGATGTAGCTACTCCTGCTGGTCCATCTAAACGCCTGAAGATATACAGCCTGGCTGCGGCGGCAGAGATTGGAGGCCTTCCGCATAGAATACCAATGGCTAGTGGCCTTAGAGGCCAACGATGTTGAGGCATCTGCCGCTGCCCAAGGCCTCAGTTATACCAGCCAGACATCAGGGCCTCCAGCCTCCCGGCAACAACATCCCTAACGCCACTGGCATCTGGGTGTTCAACCACCACTGCTACCCCCCACTCAGACAAACTTTGTCAGCGCCACGTCTTGTAGCATCTGGTGTGCCAGGACAGCAGAGGGCACACATAAAGGAAAGCTTGAGGAGCTCAGGACCAGCATGGAGAAGGCCCTCTTAAAGCCCTTTTTTGTTTTGGTGGGAGGGACTTTTGTTGTGGGAGGAGAGGGTGGGAATGGGAAAGGGACTTAACTTACTTTGGACTTTGAGTTTTCTTTGGACATTGGTTGATGATGGGGTGATTTGTTTGGGTAGAGTCTTAGGCCTGTTTTGGTGGTAGAGGGTTGGTTTTTATTGTTAAAAACAATTAAAAGGAAACAGTTATTTTACTTTATTGTACTTTTTTGTGTTTTACTTTACATTCCACTGCTGCATTTTTGCTTAGCATGTAATGTGCTTGCTTATCAAACTGTAACTTATCAGTTAGTTGTAGTTAGTTATGCCCTTGTCATACTTCCTTCTGTAACTGTATTTTTGACCAATGGGGAGTAGAGTATGCAGCCATTGCCTGTATTGCCTACAACATACTAGAAAGCCAAATTTGTAATAGAAGGGTTAGAAATGAAGGTCTCTAGTTGGCAGAGGTTTGCCCCCTGTCCAAGTAGTGAACCTTATTTTAGTCAGAGTAAGGGAGTCACACAGCTAAGATAACCCCTGCTCACCCCCTTGGTAGAATGGCACGAGCAGTCAGGCTTATCTCAGAGGCAGTGTGTAAAGCATTTGTACATATATACACAGTAACACAGTGAAAACACGACAAAATGTACCTACACCAGTTTAGAAAAATAGCCAATGTTTATCTGAATAAAACAAGACCAAAAGTAAAAAAAATCAAACATACTCAAGTAAAGATGTAAGTAAGTTCAGTCCATAGAAATGTATGGATGCGGCTGTGTTAGAACAAAGTACCTCAGATGCGTCAAAATCAAAGACAAAAACAGGCATCAGGGAGGTGAGGCACCGGAAAACAAATGCAATATTTCGATTCCTTAAAACCAGGGCAGGTGAGGCATCAGTTCCTTACTGCTAGGCAGGTGAAGTGTTGTATTGATTCTTACTGCGAGAGGAGGTGATGCGTCAATTTCCAGACACCCAGCCTCAGTGCCTTACTGCTGGGCAACATCGATGAAGAGACATCGTCGAAGTACGTTGCACTGAAAATCCAGATGCACTGTGTTGATGTGACGGCAGCGAAGCAGGTGCAGCTTTGAATTCACAGCCACGAGGCAGGTGATGTGTTGATTCTTCAGCTACAGAGCAGGGACTGCATCGGAGTTGGAGAGGGTACCACATACGTCGGTGATATAGGGCTCAGGAGTCACGATGCAGAATCTTTCAGCCGCCAAGCAGGCGATGAGTCGATTCTTCAGCAGGATGGCGGTACTGCATCAATTATTCAGCCACACTACAGGTACTGAGTCGATTCTTCATCCACATGTCGCTGCTGCATCAAATAAATGTGCGCTGAGAGGTGTTGTGTGGATTTCCTCACTAGATTCACTTCTAAGTGCCCAAGAACAGATTTGGCACAAATTGGCAAGTCAGGGCTCTTAGCAGCAGAGCCCAGGCACTGGTAGGTGAAGTCTTTGAGGGCCCTGAGACTTCTTAACAGGAGGCAAGAAGACACAAGTCCTTGAAGAACACTGGAATCAGGATGTAGGAAGCAAAGTCCAGTCCTTTTACTCCCAGGATAGAAGCAGCAAGCAGCAGCCCACTACAACAAAGCAACAGACCGAGTGTCTGTCCCTTCTACAGCATTTAGCTCTTCTTCCTGGAAGAATGCTCTTTAATGCAGAAAGTTTCTGATTTGAGAGTGTTATAGGTCCGATACGTATACCCTTTTCTGCCTTCGAGGTAGGCACACTTCAAAGGAAAGTGTAGTGCACAAGGCCCTGCCTTTCCCTGACCTGGCTCCAGACACACCACAAGGGGTGGAGACAACTTGGTATGAGGATGGGCACAGCCCTATTCAGGTGTTAGTAACAAGTCCTCCCACCACTCTAGCTCACGAAAGCCCATCAACCTGGTAATTGCCTATCAGGATAAGCAAGGCAAACCTCAGCTCCATTTGTGTGACTTTCTAGAGTGAATGCACAACTCCTAACTGTCAACCATACCCAGATGTGGATTCTACATACAAGCAGAGGCATAGAATAGTAAAGCAAATAAATGCCCACTTTCTAAAAATTTATGAAAAGAGAAATGCTGGCCCTGCGGTTTTTGATGGCTATTTTATTTTAAGCAACAAACCAAATCTTTGTTATGATTTGTATGGTCAAATTTATTTAAACCATTTACTTTTTATATAAATCTCATTAATTTAAAGCATTAGTTGCATGGGAAAAACACTACGTGCATACAATTTGTACAAAAAACATTTAACTCAAAAACATTTGACAAAGAATATTTGACAAAAAACATGTGACAAAGTGACATCCAATCATTTAGTGTACATAGATATACGAATACGGTAATACGAGAAGCATCAATCGTTATGTGGTATTTAGCAAAAACTTAATTAAAAGAATGAAGCTATTTGCAGTTAGGAAAAGGAAACAAAATGAATTGTAACAAATACAAATTTTTCAATTGTCTGATAAATGAGCTTAAATCCTTTCTGCTATTGCCAATTCCTTTCTGCTATTGCCGACGCGTTTCGAACTCGCTCTGGCATTTGGCAAGTTCTCATCAGGGCTTTCTCGTTTTAGTCTTCTGAAAATTATGTACAGAGAAAATGAGTAAGTTAACGTATTCCTCATTTTCATCCCCTATGTACATTGCCCTCTCCCATAACTTTATCGAAAATGTGTACCTTTATTTTCAAGTTGGCAGCGGGTTTTCAGTTTTCAAGAGATCTTATTCAATCATTGTTGATTCTTTTCTAAAAAATTACAACAATCCCAATTACAATATTGTAATGGTCAGGACAGCCTGCGCCTAGGAGGCCAAAGGACAATCTTGGAAATTACCTTAGAGTCAGTAGTCTGCACTTCTGTTTAGTATGTATTCAAATCGGCCGTGCATAGGACAAAAATCAGCTCCCACCCACCAGCCGGCGGTGGACACGTCTTGTTGCACCTACAAGAAGGGTTTGGAGTGACTCGACTATTCAAATGAGTTCACAAAAAGCGGTTAGAACGGGTAGCAAAACCAAGTGCCTACCTTATTGTTGGCGCTTGGGTTGTTTCAGTGCAACTCCCCTGTTTTTCTAACTTCTAGCCGGTTTCAGTTCGATTTTCATATTCTGTAGTGACATACACGGTCAGAGTGAGCCCGCTGCTGTATCATGCGAGGTATCGCTAAGCATTACCTATCTTGGTGCTTACCTAAGTGTTGTGGATCTTGAAGATTAACACGCTCCCAAGTGCACTCCAAACCAATTCGAGGAGTCACTCGGCTGACTAGGTCGCCATCTTAAAAAGAGGACATGTGATCGTCAATGCGTGTCACATGACTGCCCGGGCTTTGTGGGAGTTGTAGTCCCACTTTGCATTCTGATGTTTTACTAAGTGAATGCCTGCTTCAAAGATTGCACGTGAGCACTGTGTATTATATCAAACGGTTTACAGTCGTGAAATTTCAGACATCGAGTTTAGTCCAGTTTGTAAACTGTTGAAGCGCAGTATTAGATACGCTTCTTTCCTCAGTAAGACATCGTCCACATCTTTGATACATTGGGCTTGAGTCACTGTGTACAGAACCGTCCACGTGAAGTCTGTTTCAGTGTGTCCACTGTCAACAAAATGTTGTACCATTGGGGCGGTTAACACTTTTGTTTTTATTCGTGACCTGTGCTGTGTTATGCGGGTGTTGACCTGCTGGTTGGTCTTTCCTATATACAATTTTCCGCATCCGCAGACAATTGCATACACCACATTCCGTGTTTTGCAGTTTGAAAACCCTTGGTTCTTCCACCTGACATTTTTGTGTGTGAATTCGCTCCCCTCGATTGTTGTGTCGCAAGAGACACAGTTGCCACATCTGTGGTGTCCCTCAATCGGCTTGAATCCCCACATTGACAATAAGTCATGTTTAGGTTTTTCAATGGTGACATCCGCACGCACCAATTGCTGTCCAATGCTGCGGTTTTTTTTAAAAGCAAAAATCGGTCTGGGAAAGGGGCATTCTAGGCCCTCCAGCAGATGCCAATTTTTAAGTATGGTCTGTCTGATTTTATGGGTGTGTGGACCAAATGTTGTTACACAAACCAATTTTTCCATTTCAGGTTTCACTTTACTTTGTAGTAGACATTCCCTCGGGGTATAACATGCTCTTTTGAAGGCATGTTTCAGCAGCTTCCTGGGGTAGCCTCTGCTTTTCATTTCCTCACAAAATCTTCCTCCGTGAAAGTCATAGTCTGTTACCTCAGAGCAGTTCCTCCTGATACGAAGTAGCTGCCCGTAGGGTAAATTTGTTTTTAGATTGCGTGGATGCGCACTCCTATGATGGAGAATAGTGTTTTTGTCCGTCTTCTTTCTAAAAAGAGATGACTTTAAGAGACCGTCAATGCAGCTAACTTCCACATCTAGGAATGTCATTTTCGTATTGCTGTGTTCCATAGAGAATTTAATATCACCATGTTTGTTGTTTAACCATTGATGAAATTCCATCAATTCGGTGTGGCTCCCCTGCCACAGGAGCCACACGTCATCAATGTATCTTAGCCATTGTTTTATACATTTCTTGTAGGGGTTGTTATTTGCCACAAATTTCTCTTCATACTGTGCCATAAACAATATGGCCATCTCCGGCGCATGGCTGTCCCCTTGATTTGAAAAAAGAACTCGCCATTAAAGCAGAAGTAGTTCTTTTTCAGGGTTAGCTCAGCCAACTGCAGAATAAATCTAGTGGGCACTCGATGAGGCCGGTCTCTTGTGTCAAGGTACATCTCCATCACCTCCAACGCCTCCCCTTGCGGGATTTGCGTATAGAGGGACGTGACGTCCATAGTGACCATTATTTCCTCAAGTGGATTGAATTCTAGGCCCTCTATTTTATTCAGGAAATCGGTCGTATCTTTCAGGTATGATGTCACATTACAGATAAAAGGCTTTAGGAAAAAATCCACATATTTGGACAGTGGCTCTAGACAAGAGTCACATCCCGAGACGATAGGACGTCCGGGGGGGTCATTCAGATTTTTGTGGATCTTGGGCAGGAAGTACAGCATTGGGGTACGTGGGAATTTTTTTACCAAAAATTCACCTTCCTTTCTGCCCACAAACCCTTCTTCAACACCACTTGCAATCAATTGCGTTATTGTCCCTAGTATGTCTTTAGTTGGATCTGCATTGACTTTTCTGTACCATATCTGGTTATTAACCTGTGATTCACCTTCCAAAAGGTATTTATCCCTTGGCCACAACACAGTGGCCCCGCCTTTATCTGCAGCTTTCACTACAATAGATGAATCATCTCTAAGATTTTGTAATGCTTGGCGTTGGCCTCTACTAATATTCGGTTTAACAAACATTTTGTTCTTTTCAAGTTTATTAATAGAGGACAAGACCACTTGTTCAAATGCCAAAATCTGTTTGGGGATATTATAGCTGGGAATAAAGGTGGATTTATTCCGCAGTCCTGTTGTCTCAATCTCTAGAGGAGGCGGCTGGTTAGCAAAAAAGGCTTTTAATCGCACCTTACGACAGAAGGCAATAGCTTCCATCTTGGTTTTTGTGAAGTCAGGTTGGTGATTGGGGACAAACTTTAAACCCAAATTAAGGACAGACTATTCGTCTCTAGTCAAGATTTTATTTGACAAGTTGACAATAGAGGAAGACATCTCTATGTTTTGTAGACGTTCCTCCGGGTACGCATTTCCCATGGTATTTTGTTTCGTGGTTTTCCTTGTTGGCCCTTCTCTAAAAAAGAGACCTGTTTTTTGTTAGTATTCCCTCTTGCCTCAGTGCCCGAAGAATCAGATGAAGACGATGTCTCAGAAAATGTTTTGAATCGATTGCGGGACCGTCCTTGATAGTTATACAGTGCTCCGCGTGAATCGACCTGCGAATAAAAATCCTCCTTAAGAAAAGGGTAGGCTTTCTCTAATGTAAATGACTTAGAGTCTTTCTCGTATTGAGCGGTCTTGTTGTTGATTGTGTTATCTCTAAATGTAAGGATTTCTTTTTCAATTTTTTCCAAGAGTGCCTTGGCATCAGGCACCAACTGGCTGTCCTGAATGCTTTTAGTTAGTTCTTCAATCTCTTCCAGTTCTTTTTTGCAGAGACGTTGTGCCGTCTCAATTGTGTGGACCATAAGGTCCCTGCTGCACTTGGTATTTATACAGCTAAAACCCTTTTTGTAATCCGCATCCTCTGTAAAAATAACGGGAATATTTTTCACTTGAAGACCCCAGGGGATGGTGCCTCCCCTGAGATGCTTCAGCAAAAAATGCCCGTGAAGCTCTGTTCTTATATGCTTCTTGCTCAATCTGATAAGTTTATCTGACTCGTTTTGATGTTGTGCAGAGGTGCTCAGGGCAATGTTGGAAAATGGGGACGAATCAATTAAAGACTGAATGTGACTTTCAGAAAACGATAACGTGTCTTTCTCAGACATGCCTTTCGAGGGATCACAGATCCCTCGGTGTTCTTAATCTCACACGAATCCAGAGCTTGTATTATTCTAGTGCCCTACGGACTCTCGCGGGTGTACTACCCGCCCTAAAGTTTACAAAAAATGAGGAGTTAGGTCCCGGGACACAGGGTCAGCTGGACCATAGAATAATTTATGAAAAGAGAAATGCTGGCCCTGCGGTTTTTGATGGCTATTTTATTTTAAGCAACAAACCAAATCTTTGTTATGATTTGTATGGTCAAATTTATTTAAACCATTTACTTTTTATATAAATCTCATTAATTTAAAGCATTAGTTGCATGAGAAAAACACTACGTGCATACAATTTGTACAAAAAACATTTAACTCAAAAACATTTGACAAAGAATATTTGACAAAAAACATGTGACAAAGTGACATCCAATCATTTAGTGTACATAGATATACGAATACGGTAATACGAGAAGCATCAATCGTTATGTGGTATTTAGCAAAAACTTAATTAAAAGAATGAAGCTATTTGCAGTTAGGAAAAGGAAACAAAATGAATTGTAACAAATACAAATTTTTCAATTGTCTGATAAATGAGCTTAAATCCTTTCTGCTATTGCCAATTCCTTTCTGCTATTGCCGACGCGTTTCGAACTCGCTCTGGCATTTGGCAAGTTCTCATCAGGGCTTTCTCGTTTTAGTCTTCTGAAAATTATGTACAGAGAAAATGAGTAAGTTAACGTATTCCTCATTTTCATCCCCTATGTACATTGCCCTCTCCCATAACTTTATCGAAAATGTGTACCTTTATTTTCAAGTTGGCAGCGGGTTTTCAGTTTTCAAGAGATCTTATTCAATCATTGTTGATTCTTTTCTAAAAAATTACAACAATCCCAATTACAATATTGTAATGGTCAGGACAGCCTGCGCCTAGGAGGCCAAAGGACAATCTTGGAAATTACCTTAGAGTCAGTAGTCTGCACTTCTGTTTAGTATGTATTCAAATCGGCCGTGCATAGGACAAAAATCAGCTCCCACCCGCCAGCCGGCGGTGGACACGTCTTGTTGCACCTACAAGAAGGGTTTGGAGTGACTCGACTATTCAAATGAGTTCACAAAAAGCGGTTAGAACGGGTAGCAAAACCAAGTGCCTACCTTATTGTTGGCGCTTGGGTTGTTTCAGTGCAACTCCCCTGTTTTTCTAACTTCTAGCCGGTTTCAGTTCGATTTTCATATTCTATAGTGACATACACGGTCAGAGTGAGCCCGCTGCTGTATCATGCGAGGTATCGCTAAGCATTACCTATCTTGGTGCTTACCTAAGTGTTGTGGATCTTGAAGATTAACACGCTCCCAAGTGCACTCCAAACCAATTCGAGGAGTCACTCGGCTGACTAGGTCGCCATCTTAAAAAGAGGACATGTGATCGTCAATGCGTGTCACATGACTGCCCGGGCTTTGTGGGAGTTGTAGTCCCACTTTGCATTCTGATGTTTTACTAAGTGAATGCCTGCTTCAAAGATTGCACGTGAGCACTGTGTATTATATCAAACGGTTTACAGTCGTGAAATTTCAGACATCGAGTTTAGTCCAGTTTGTAAACTGTTGAAGCGCAGTATTAGATACGCTTCTTTCCTCAGTAAGACATCGTCCACATCTTTGATACATTGGGCTTGAGTCACTGTGTACAGAACCGTCCACGTGAAGTCTGTTTCAGTGTGTCCACTGTCAACAAAATGTTGTACCATTGGGGCGGTTAACACTTTTGTTTTTATTCGTGACCTGTGCTGTGTTATGCGGGTGTTGACCTGCTGGTTGGTCTTTCCTATATACAATTTTCCGCATCCGCAGACAATTGCATACACCACATTCCGTGTTTTGCAGTTTGAAAACCCTTGGTTCTCCCACCTGACATTTTTGTGTGTGAATTCCCTCCCCTCGATTGTTGTGTCGCAAGAGACACAGTTGCCACATCTGTGGTGTCCCTCAATCGGCTTGAATCCCAACATTGACAATAAGTCATGTTTAGGTTTTTCAATGGTGACATCCGCACGCACCAATTGCTGTCCAATGCTGCGTTTTTTTTTAAAAGCAAAAATCGGTCTGGGAAAGGGGCATTCTAGGCCCTCCAGCAGATGCCAATTTTTAAGTATGGTCTGTCTGATTTTATGGGTGTGTCGACCCCTGGGGTCTTCAAGTGAAAAATATTCCCGTTATTTTTACAGAGGATGCGGATTACAAAAAGGGTTTTAGCTGTATAAATACCAAGTGCAGCAGGGACCTTATGGTCCACACAATTGAGACGGCACAACGTCTCTGCAAAAAAGAACTGGAAGAGATTGAAGAACTAACTAAATGCATTCAGGACAGCCAGTTGGTGCCTGATGCCAAGGCACTCTTGGAAAAAATTGAAAAAGAAATCCTTACATTTAGAGATAACACAATCAACAACAAGACCGCTCAATACGAGAAAGACTCTAAGTCATTTACATTAGAGAAAGCCTACCCTTTTCTTAAGGAGGATTTTTATTCGCAGGTCGATTCACGCGGAGCACTGTATAACTATCAAGGACGGTCCCGCAATCGATTCAAAACATTTTCTGAGACATCGTCTTCATCTGATTCTTCAGGCACTGAGGCAAGAGGGAATACTAACAAAAAACAGGTCTCTTTTTTAGAGAAGGGCCAACAAGGAAAACCACGAAACAAAATACCATGGGAAATGCGTACCCGGAGGAACGTCTACAAAACATAGAGATGTCTTCCTCTATTGTCAACTTGTCAAATAAAATCTTGACTAGAGACGAAGAGTCTGTCCTTAATTTGGGTTTAAAGTTTGTCCCCAATCACCAACCTGACTTCACAAAAACCAAGATGGAAGCTATTGCCTTCTGTCGTAAGGTGCGATTAAAAGCCTTTTTTGCTAACCAGCCGCCTCCTCTAGAGATTGAGACAACAGGACTGCGGAATAAATCCACCTTTATTCCCAGCTATAATATCCCCAAACAGATTTTGGCATTTGAACAAGTGGTCTTGTCCTCTATTAATAAACTTGAAAAGAACAAAATGTTTGTTAAACCGAATATTAGTAGAGGCCAACGCCAAGCATTACAAAATCTTAGAGATGATTCATCTATTGTAGTGAAAGCTGCAGATAAAGGCGGGGCCACTGTGTTGTGGCCAAGGGATAAATACCTTTTGGAAGGTGAATCACAGGTTAATAACCAGATATGGTACAGAAAAGTCAATGCAGATCCAACTAAAGACATACTAGGGACAATAACGCAATTGATTGCAAGTGGTGTTGAAGAAGGGTTTGTGGGCAGAAAGGAAGGTGAATTTTTGGTAAAAAAATTCCCACGTACCCCAATGCTGTACTTCCTGCCCAAGATCCACAAAAATCTGAATGACCCCCCCGGACGTCCTATCGTCTCGGGATGTGACTCTTGTCTAGAGCCACTGTCCAAATATGTGGATTTTTTCCTAAAGCCTTTTATCTGTAATGTGACATCATACCTGAAAGATACGACCGATTTCCTGAATAAAATAGAGGGCCTAGAATTCAAACCACTTGAGGAAATAATGGTCACTATGGACGTCACGTCCCTCTATACGCAAATCCCGCAAGGGGAGGCGTTGGAGGTGATGGAGATGTACCTTGACACAAGAGACCGGCCTCATCGAGTGCCCACTAGATTTATTCTGCAGTTGGCTGAACTAACCCTGAAAAAGAACTACTTCTGCTTTAATGGCGAGTTCTTTTTTCAAATCAAGGGGACAGCCATGGGATGTCCCTATGCGCCGGAGATGGCCATATTGTTTATGGCACAGTATGAAGAGAAATCTGTGGCAAATAACAACCCCTACAAGAAATGTATAAAACAATCGCTAAGATACATTGATGACGTGTGGCTCCTGTGGCAGGGGAGCCACACCGAATTGATGGAATTTCATCAATGGTTAAACAACAAACATGGTGATATTAAATTCTCTATGGAACACAGCAATACGAAAATGACATTCCTAGATGTGGAAGTTAGCTGCATTGACGGTCTCTTAAAGTCATCTCTTTTTAGAAAGAAGACGGACAAAAACACTATTCTCCATCATAGGAGTGCGCATCCACGCAATCTAAAAACAAATTTACCCTACGGGCAGCTACTTCGTATCAGGAGGAACTGCTCTGAGGTAACAGACTATGACTTTCACGGAGGAAGATTTTGTGAGGAAATGAAAAGCAGAGGCTACCCCAGGAAGCTGCTGAAACATGCCTTCAAAAGAGCACGTTATACCCCGAGGGAATGTCTACTACAAAGTAAAGTGAAACCTGAAATGGAAAAATTGGTTTGTGTAACAACATTTGGTCCACACACCCATAAAATCAGACAGACCATACTTAAAAATTGGCATCTGCTGGAGGGCCTAGAATGCCCCTTTCCCAGACCGATTTTTGCTTTTAAAAAAAACCGCAGCATTGGACAGCAATTGGTGCGTGCGGATGTCACCATTGAAAAACCTAAACATGACTTATTGTCAATGTGGGGATTCAAGCCGATTGAGGGACACCACAGATGTGGCAACTGTGTCTCTTGTGACACAACAATCGAGGGGAGCGAATTCACACACAAAAATGTCAGGTGGAAGAACCAAGGGTTTTCAAACTGCAAAACACGGAATGTGGTGTATGCAATTGTCTGCGGATGCGGAAAATTGTATATAGGAAAGACCAACCAGCAGGTCAACACCCGCATAACACAGCACAGGTCACGAATAAAAACAAAAGTGTTAACCGCCCCAATGGTACAACATTTTGTTGACAGTGGACACACTGAAACAGACTTCACGTGGACGATTCTGTACACAGTGACTCAAGCCCAATGTATCAAAGATGTGGACGATGTCTTACTGAGGAAAGAAGCGTGTCTAATACTGCGCTTCAACAGTTTACAAACTGGACTAAACTCGATGTCTGAAATTTCACGACTGTAAACCGTTTGATATAATACACAGTGCTCACGTGCAATCTTTGAAGCAGGCATTCACTTAGTAAAACATCAGAATGCAAAGTGGGACTACAACTCCCACAAAGCCCGGGCAGTCATGTGACACGCATTGACGATCACATGTCCTCTTTTTAAGATGGCGACCTAGTCAGCCGAGTGACTCCTCGAATTGGTTTGGAGTGCACTTGGGAGCGTGTTAATCTTCAAGATCCACAACACTTAGGTAAGCACCAAGATAGGTAATGCTTAGCGATACCTCGCATGATACAGCAGCGGGCTCACTCTGACCGTGTATGTCACTACAGAATATGAAAATCGAACTGAAACCGGCTAGAAGTTAGAAAAACAGGGGAGTTGCACTGAAACAACCCAAGCGCCAACAATAAGGTAGGCACTTGGTTTTGCTACCCGTTCTAACCGCTTTTTGTGAACTCATTTGAATAGTCGAGTCACTCCAAACCCTTCTTGTAGGTGCAACAAGACGTGTCCACCGCCGGCTGGCGGGTGGGAGCTGATTTTTGTCCTATGCACGGCCGATTTGAATACATACTAAACAGAAGTGCAGACTACTGACTCTAAGGTAATTTCCAAGATTGTCCTTTGGCCTCCTAGGCGCAGGCTGTCCTGACCATTACAATATTGTAATTGGGATTGTTGTAATTTTTTAGAAAAGAATCAACAATGATTGAATAAGATCTCTTGAAAACTGAAAACCCGCTGCCAACTTGAAAATAAAGGTACACATTTTCGATAAAGTTATGGGAGAGGGCAATGTACATAGGGGATGAAAATGAGGAATACGTTAACTTACTCATTTTCTCTGTACATAATTTTCAGAAGACTAAAACGAGAAAGCCCTGATGAGAACTTGCCAAATGCCAGAGCGAGTTCGAAACGCGTCGGCAATAGCAGAAAGGAATTGGCAATAGCAGAAAGGATTTAAGCTCATTTATCAGACAATTGAAAAATTTGTATTTGTTACAATTCATTTTGTTTCCTTTTCCTAACTGCAAATAGCTTCATTCTTTTAATTAAGTTTTTGCTAAATACCACATAACGATTGATGCTTCTCGTATTACCGTATTCGTATATCTATGTACACTAAATGATTGGATGTCACTTTGTCACATGTTTTTTGTCAAATATTCTTTGTCAAATGTTTTTGAGTTAAATGTTTTTTGTACAAATTGTATGCACGTAGTGTTTTTCTCATGCAACTAATGCTTTAAATTAATGAGATTTATATAAAAAGTAAATGGTTTAAATAAATTTGACCATACAAATCATAACAAAGATTTGGTTTGTTGCTTAAAATAAAATAGCCATCAAAAACCGCAGGGCCAGCATTTCTCTTTTCATAAATTATTCTATGGTCCAGCTGACCCTGTGTCCCGGGACCTAACTCCTCATTTTTTGTACACTTTCTAAAAATGGCATTTTTCAAATGACGCAGTTTAAAAAACAACTTCAAGAAAAGACGTATTTTTAAATTGTGAGTTCAGAGACCCCAAACTTCAAATCTCTATCTGTTCCAGATTGGAAGATACGCTTGTAAGATGATACAATACAGCTCCAATCATAACCTATGGGAGAGATAAGCCTTGCTGTAGTGAAAAACAAAATAAGCAGTATTTCACTACCAGACATGTAAAACACAGTACACGTCCTACCTTTATAAAACATTGCATCCTTCCCCTGACACTACCCTGGGCCAACCTTAGGGGCGACCCACATGTATTGAAATGTAAGGATTGGGCCTGGCAAGTTGTTGCACTTGCAAGATCAAATGACATTTTAAAAGTGCACACACAGACACTGTAGTGGCAACTCTGACACATGGTTGCAGGGCAACTCTTGTGGGTGGCACAATCAGTGCTGCAGGTACACTAGTAGTATTTGATTTACAGGGCCTGGGCACACTTGGTGCCCTTTACAAGGGATTTATTAGTAAATCAAAGGTGCCCCTCAAGGATAAACCCATCACCAATACAATGCACATAGGGATCACTTGCAATTTTGCACTGTACAGCAGTGGTAAAGTCCCCAGAGTCCTAAAACCAGCAAAAAACTAAATAAAGCACACAATCAAAAATAGGAGGTTAGAAGGAAAGAAACAGGGGGAAACACGCCAAAGATGTCAGGTCTAACAAGAAGTTAGTTACTTGCTAAGCATACTAGTTCACTTCACTCCATAGTTCTCTTACCTGAAGAGATGAAGCAATGGCTGCTACCTCTATCTTCTAAGACTCACTGCAGGGTTTCCCAATGTGCTTTCTTAATGGTGGTGGTAGTAGTAGCAGGCTAATAAGCTAAGAGGAAAGGCATCACAAAAAGCGTAGTCCCACTACCACCTAGGTGAGCTCCTATTGTAGGATTAACCAAAAGGATTAACAAGCAACTAAATCGAAAGACAAACACAGAGTTAGTGAGCTATATATTTATATCAAAGCTTTACAAAGACTGAGACCAGACTACTACCTGCAATTCACAACAAAGAAAAGAATACCTGGTATTTTAACAAAAACTAGCAAAAATTACTTCTTCTGAGCAATTGGGAGCTATTTAATTAAAACTAAAGTTACAAAATCCTCGAGCCAGGAGAGGTGGGCTCATAGTCAGGAGTATATTTGACAAAGTGAAAGGTTTATGCAACACAAGGCCTGAAAGCTGATGTTGAAAAATGATGTTCCACATCTAAATCCCTTTTACGCATGAGTGGGTAAGTGGGGCTGATATGGGCTACTGCTCAGGTAATTGAAGATCCCGCAGTGAGCTGGTGTCACTTTCACCACATTCGCCCCACCAAGTATGTGAGCCATTTATGGTTTAAATTAAGTCACCTCATTAAATCACACAGCCTAGGGTAGAAGGGTAAGGGGTTTGATGAATGAATACGAAAGGAGATTTGAGGAAATGTGTGACTATCACTACACAACAACAATTTTAATCAGGGTGAAGATGAGCAGCACATCAATATCAATCTGTTGTGGAAGGAAATTAAGAAATTAGTATGACACAGTTCAGTTAAATCCATAGCAAGCAGTCCTTCAGCCTCTGTGGCTCAAGTTAGTATATATCTGAATGTTCTGTCATCGTGGTTTGAAAAATGAAAATTACGTAGAAGTGAAAAGAAGTGTAAACTGGGTGTGCTGAGAGGGGCAGTATGGAGTAATAAGTACCTGGATACCCGAGCAATTTGCATCCAACAGGCCACTTGAGACTGAACAGTGACATAGGTACCTGGGTTACTGAGAGAATGCAAGTGGAGGGTGTAGCATCGTGCTACAAGTACTACACAGACACAGGCTCATTAAGTGTATAGAGCTTTATTCTATGCTTACAGCTTCTTCCCTGTCCCTACTCTATCTGTCCTCATCCTGTCCCTGCTCCGCCTCTTCCTTTCCCTGACCACCTAACTCCTCCCACCCAGCTACTAGACTGCTAACATATAACATCTCCCCCTTTCTTAACAAAATTAACGACATGTTCAATCATATCTCTTCAATTAGTCTCTTTGGTCGCTGGACATTGCGACGTGGCCGTGCGTTCGCCTCGTCAGAGTTCTCCTCAGTCTGAGGTGCATCCAATTGGCCCGGATCCTCTAAAGCGTCCCGTTCAGAGGTCTCAGGATCTAGTGACGCAGTGTGATCAAACAACAATCCGGTCGTGTCTCGGGAGCACTTCTTAAAGTGGGACACGTTCCTCGTAATTTTGCGGCGGTCAGACTCCGCCGTCAGCATAGTGCCCTTCTGCCGATTGACCAGTAGTGGTTCATCGTGGAACCGACAGTCCGTTTTCTTCTGTTGGTCTTGTTTCACTAGTACGTAGTCTCCTTCGTGTACAGAGGGAGATCTTGCTCTTCGCTTGGCGTCTGCATACAACTTCATCTTGTCCTTGTTACGCTTATCCGTGTCCGCCATCTCTCGATGGTTGGGGGTGGGTGATATAGCAAGTAGGGCTCCATCCCAGGTTGGAATTCGGTTCCTCATGGGGCGACCTAACATCAGCGTGGCAGGACACTTGCCGGTGGTCGAGTGGGGAGTTGTCCTGTAGGCTCTGAGGACCTCATTCAGGGTGATCTGTAGGTCCTTCTTTTCGGCACAGGCCTGCTGAAATGTTTTCTTGATCGTGGCCATGAAGCGTTCAACAGTGCCGTTTGCTTGTGGCCAGAGGGGTGTGACTTTCCTATGGTGGAAATCCAAGTGTCGGGCATATGCATCAAACTCATGTCCATTGAAGGGGGACCATTGTCCGTCTTCACTTCTCTAGGAACTCCCCAGGTTGCAAATAGTTCATCCAGCACCTTGAGAGTACTGGCGGCACCCGTGGAGGGCACGAACTGTGCAAATGGGAAACGTGAGTACTCGTCAACTATGACGATCACATACTTGCCGGAAGATAATGGTCCATAGATGTCCACGGCAATTTCTTGCCAAACTCCAGCCGGTAATGGGGTCATTTGCAATGGGGCTGGGGGATCACCTTTGCTTGTCAGTTGGCACGGGTGGCAGTCTTTCAGGGTGGACTCCACCATTTGGTCGAGCAGGGGAAACCACACACGTTCCCTGAGTGCTCGCTTAGTGGACACAACTCCCCGGTGGCCTTCATGGGCAAGATCGATGACACCTTGCTGTAGATTGCTGGGGATCACAATTCGCTGTCCTCGCAGTATCATTCCGTCTGAGGTCACTGACAGTTCGTCATGGACCTGCCGGAAGGCTTGTAGCTCCTGCTTGGTGTCCCGCTCACTGTCCTCATCCTGAGGGTCATGCCTCCACCTGTTGGTTCGAATCTTGCGGAGTACCTTTTGTAAGACGGCATCCTGCACGGTGGCGTCCCGGATTGCATCCATTGGAATGGCAGGAGGTAGCGCCTGGTCAGCCACGAAGTGGATATATTCCTCTGCAATTGAAGGATGGGAATTGGATGATGCAGGCGGATGCCGAGACATGTAGTCTGCCGGGTTTTCAGACTTTCCCGGCTTGTGTACGATCGTGAAAGTATACTCCTGAAGCCTCAAGCCCCACCTCTCAATTCTGGGGGGCATTTTAGATCGAGGGTTGCCGTAGATGGTGACTAGCGCCTGGTGATCAGTGATCAGGGTAAAGTGCTTGCCGTAGAGGAAGACATGAAAGTGTTCACATGCCCAGACCACTGCAAGGCTCTCCTTCTCGGGCTGAGAGTACGCCTTCTCGGGATCAGACAGGCTGCGGCTGGCATAGGCAACTATCCGTCTCTGGTCAGAGTCATGGTCATATTGCGCCAGAATGGCCTCCAACCCTACAGGGCTGGCATCAACTGTGACTTCAGTCATGCGTCTGGGGTTGAAATAGGAAAGGTTATCGGCGGACTCCACAGCCCGCTTGATTTCAGTGAATGCTTGCTCACACTGAGGAGTCCATTCAAAGGGTTGCCCTTGCTTGGTCAAGGTGCGGAGCGGGTGGCTGATGGTCGCGTAATCCCGGATGTACCGGGCGCAGTAGCTGGCCATTCCCAGGAATGATCGTAGATCGCTGACGTCCTGGGGACACTTGGCGTTATTCAGGGATGCCACTTTTTCCGGGTCAGGTTTCATTCCCGCTCCTGAGAAGATGTGCCCAAAGAACTTTAACGTTGATTGATGAAATTCGCATTTATCCTTGTTCAAGGTCAAGTTCGCATCAAGCAGGGCATGACAGACACGGTTGAGTGCGATGTCATGCTCACGGGTGTCGGAGCCATACGCGAGGATGTCGTCGCTGTAATTGAGCGTATTGGGGATATTTTGGATGATCTGTTGAATAGCCTCTTGGAAAATTTCGGCAGCCGAAGACACACCAAAGCTTAGCCTCTTATACCTGAAAAGTCCCAGGTGTGTGGCAAAAGTTGTGATGGGGCGTGATTGGGCATCCAGCTCCAGCTGGTGGTAGCCCTTGTTGAGGTCCAGTTTAGAGAATACCGTGGCCCCGTTCAGAGCCGAGATCATGTCACATAGAAGTGGCCCTGGATGGCGTTCACGTTCTATCGCGGTGTTGGGAACTCGCATGTCGACACAGAGTCTTACTTTGCTGGTGGTGCCTTTTTTCGGTACGACGACCACTGGCGAAACCCATGGGGTCGGGCCGTCTGTGCGTTCAATGATGTCGGCAGACAGGAGGTCATTGATCTCTTCTTCGACAGCCTTTTGGAGGTGGAAAGGAACACGCCGGGGGTGCTGAGCAACAGGTCTGATCTGTTTGTTGATATGCAGGTGTATCTGACGATTCTTCAGCTTCCCCAGCCCGATGAAAAGGCGAGGAAAACGGTCGACGATGTTCTGGTCATCACAGACTTTGAAGAGGATCTCCACCAGACGGAGACGTTCCGCAGTCGGCAGGCTCAGCAGACAGTCAGCTTCGGGGCCCTTGATGACATGAATGACGGCATCGATCGTGACATTGTCATGTGCAAGTGTAGTCGGGAATTTGCCAAGACAGTGCAGGGGCTTCCTTGACATCCAGGTGAAGACCCGTACAGGTGCATGAGTGAGGGCCGGCTTGGGGCGCATTCTCTCATACTCGGTAACGGCGATGTAGTTCAGCGAAGCCCCGCTGTCCATAACAAATTTAGTGTCGTGATTCCCCACTTTGATGTGTAACCGAGGATACTTCTTCAGCTGATCTGGGTCAGCGATCATGTAGGCACGGTGGGTCGTGTACTCGGAGTCTCGAGACGAAGACCTGGAGTCTCGGGACGGAGATCTGCGCTCCCATCGCGATTTGTGTGACTCCCTGCTGGAGTGTGTCGAGCTGGAGGGCCCCGTGTCTTTGTCATGGACGGCTCTGATGTGGTGCTTTCTGGTGCTCGATCGAGACGACCTCCCAGTGCCGCTTCGCCTCTCCTTGTTATACTCGCCGCACATGGCCTCGAAATGGTTCGTCCGACCACATTTCCTGCACCGCTGGCCCATGGCAGGACAGACGTCCACGTGAGGATAGTCATACCCACACCTGTAGCACATCCTCGTTCTCTCTGGCCTCTTCTCTCTCCGGCCGGTTTCTCGCCTCCGGTGGTCTGATCGCCTCGAGCGAGAGGACGGTCGTGATGTCCAGCGATTGTCCCTTGAGCGTCTACGCCCGCCACCACGGTCTTGAACTCGGTGGGCTTGCTCATTGCTCACTTTGCGCCCAGATTTAATGGTGGCAGCATTCTCCTCAGCTTGATCGTATACGCGAGTGAGCTCCTCAATGTCGTCCAGTTCTTGCGGCTTCCTCAGCAGTCGTCTTCTGAGGGATTCAGAGTGGCACCCTTCTATGATCTGAGACTTGATGGCAGCATCGGTGGAAAAATTATCGAAGTCGCAGTGCCTCGACAGTCGCCGCAGTCGAGTGATAAACGTGCTTATGGTCTCGTCTTTCCCTTGACGTGCCTGATGAAAGGCATGGCGCTCATAGTCCACGTTCCTTTTGTGGAGGAATCTCTTGTTTAGTGCGTCACGCACTTTGTCATATGTTCCGGTGTCGGCATCAGGGAGATCCTTGATGAGTTTGCTTATTTCACGCCCAGCCAGATTCCGGAGAGCAATTAACTTGTCCTTGTCAACAGTCACTTTGGACCCTTCAAGGTAGTCCTCGAAGTCTTCAAGCCATTCCTGCCACTTAGGGCCCATGCTTCCACCTGTCGTTAGGGCGATTGGCTCAGGGGCCCTCAAATGTGATCCTCCTGCGAAGAGGGGCTTGACCTCATTTCGTCGCGGTGAAGTTGACATCGTGGGACCGCGTGGTGTTGTGTTGGTTACTTGTCAATGTTTGTTTTTCCTTTTGCCAAGGCTTGTATATTTGCTCTTGACAATGCTTGTTTCTTTTGCGTACACCAATGTTTGTTTGCTTGTCCTTGTCAATGTTCGTATGTTTCTTCTTGCCAATGCTTGTTTGTTTCCGTGCGCCAAGGCTTGTTTGTTTGTTTTTGACAATGCTTGTTTCTTTCTGTTCGCCAATGCTTGTTTATTTGTCACAGTCAGTGCTTATTTCTTTTGCCGGGTGCCTGACTTCAAGATGGCCGCCCGACAACATCCAAGGGTCTTGTCCTGAAAATTGCCTGACTTCAAGATGGCCGCCGTCACTGCAGGCACACACGAGGCTTTCTCCAGATTCAGTCACCTCCTATTCACTCAGGACTCACCGGTGGTCGACTTCAAGGGCAGTCCACGCCAGGATGCACTCTTCTTCGGCCACTGCGACCATCAGGTGAGGTTGGGGTGGGCTCCCGCCTTACTTTGCAGGGTCCCGCTTTTTGTTCAGCGACAGCATGCCAAACCTCACGCATCGGGCGTGAGGTTTTCCGACGTCGGGTCTCACTCGGGCTCAAATTTCACCGCGCTCGACAGCGCTCGGCAGCAGACCTTCGTGGGGGTGACGTCCTCCACCCTGAGGCACTCTTCCTTCACCTCTGGGGCTTGGCAGAGTCGGGGTGGGCTCCCGACTTCTGCTCGTACAGCGCTCACCCTTTTGCACGCTTCACGCGTGAGTCGCGCTTTGGCGCGAACAGCGTCTCTTCCTCGAGCGAGTCAGCGCTCGGTGTTTCGGCTCCCTCTTGGGTCCCTCTCAACTGCGGGGCGAGAGATAGGGTCACCTGCTGCTGAATTCCTTTTTCAGGCAGTAACTTCGTCTTCCTTGGGCAGCACTCTCTTCTTCCCGAGGCTGCCTGGGACAGGGCGCTCTTGTGGGGCTCTGCACACAGTGGGCTTGGCTATCCCACCCTCGTCGCCAGTTGTAGCATCGTGCTACAAGTACTACACAGACACAGGCTCATTAAGTGTATCGAGCTTTATTATATGCTTACAGCTTCTTCCCTGTCCCTATTCTATCTGCCCTCATCCTGTCCCTGCTCCGCCTCTTCCTTTCCCTGACCACCTAACTCCTCCCACCCAGCTACTAGACTGCTAACATATAACAGAGGGCAAATAGGAAGGGTGCTTTTTTGTGGTCACTCAAAGGCTTGAACATTGGTTAGTGCACCTCTAAAGTTGGAGTATCATGAGAGAACTTTGAGGGGCAATGAGATGGGGTCCTGAGAGGTCAAAAAAGGAGTCAGAGGCACACATGTATAGGTATTCTGGGTTGGTCCCACAGTGAAGGAGGTCATAAAGTCACTGCTGAAGTAATGTACAAAGCCTGATCAAATTTTGTGCAGCCTGGCCCCATCTGTAATTAGTGAACCCATACAGTGCTAAAAATGGTGATTGTTAAAAGAAAAATTATAATGTATTGCCAAATTGTTTGGTGCATCTGCATTCTTCTTGGAATGCCTGTCTTTGCTGCGCTGGCTGAACCGGTTCGGTAAAGTAAGCAGAAGTGTTATATGGAGCTTTCGCCTTTCGTGCAGAAGAAGACACATAAAGAATGTAAAAGAGAAATGATATTGTAGAGTCAACAAAAAGGGCTAAAGGTAAGCTTCGCCAACTGCCAAAACTCAGAGGTAGAGAAAGAGCATAGGCTATTGCAATCATTCATTGTATCAGTTATGGCAGATCAATTAACTGAGAAGAGAGAGCAATTTACAACCCAACACGTACACGCAGCTGCAGGTACTGGGCGGATCAAACTCACAACTGTAATCATAACATTTAGCCAAGTGTGTGCATTATGTCATAGAGATGTTGATAATGTGGCATCACAACTCCGTCTACAGTTACAAGCAACAGCCCCCACCACATAAGAGGCGTTTCACATTTGAGCCAGCAGACACACTCAGCAACATTTCCCAAATCCAATCCACAGAGCTGAGTAGGCTTCAGAGTCATCCGATGTTGGTTTCCCTTTAAAGTTGACATGATACCTTCCTTCTTCTGGATGTTGAGGTAGTTCTCCTCCTGACTGCGATTAACGAATCACTCCAACTCCGTCCTGATACCAATAGTGCACTGCTGTTGAAGAACAAGAAGAGAAACAGAATTTGAGTATTTTGTGTAACTTTGTGTTTGTTAGCTAAAGTGACTGTTCTGGTCTCTAAAGAACCAGAAAAAATTAATGGACTCTGCTAGTAAATCTCGCTAAGTGTGAAGGGGCTAACCACCTCCAGGAAAAAAGATCACCCATCAGTCTCCAAACATTACAAATCCTCCAAATCAAGTTTACAAATTATTAATTGAACACCCTTTCTCACTGTCTGCCACCACATGAATTATCAATCATCACTCCCAAACACTCAATAATATATCACACACTGGTGCAATTGTAGGTTACCTGTTCCAATTCAAGCATGGTGGTAGGTAGTAGGTAGACAATTACATTTCCTCGTTGATGCATGCAAAGCATTGGAATGTGATAGTCTTATAAATCAAATGATCTTTATTGAGGCAGCCCTGCTAGGGGATGAAAAAGAAGCATAGGCATCGGAGGGAGGCGGGCATTGTCTCCTGTGTCCTTGAAGAAAATGAGGAGGATTCTTTACTGCACACTGAGCCAACTCTTATCCGGCTACATGTGCCTACAAATGGTGGGGCTGCATAGGTCAGGCACAAATATGTTTCACTAGCTATATATATATATATATATATGTTTTTGTACAGCGGTTCAACGATAAATAATTAAAAAGTTCTGTGATGGCCTACTCTGAAGTCAAAGATGTATAGTTCATCCTCAAACTCAGGTAGTTCACCCAAAGGTTTGTCATCATGATCTAACACATTTGAGTCTGACCAGTCACTCTCATCCTCCTGCCGTGGTATTTCAGGAACTGTGTAATTGTATGTTATGAAGTGTTGGTTCATTTTGATCTTAGTCAATCTCGCCACCGTTTGATGCAAGAGACTGGGCCTTCTCACTGTGACAACTGCACCAGCTGCATGGAACACACACTCAGACACACTGGCTGCCAGACAAGCCAGATACTTTATTGCCAGCCTGCTCACCACTGACCATTAGTGCATCTTGTCATAACAATACACCAATGAGTTTTGATCCACATAGACCTCTCTTGGGTCTTCCAGATAGTCCTGGAACATCCTCTGAATGGCCATTGGTGGTGCCACTTGCTCGACCTCTTTTGCCTTCACCTGTACACTGGACTTAAGACCTGCAAATTGAAACTAACCCAATGCAGAGGTTCCGGTTGTTGTTGCCACTATTGTTATTGTTGCTAGTGTTGGCTGCTGTGGGACAACAGGGCTGCCCTCTCTGGAATTTGAGAGTGGCATCCCAGAACTTGTGCCTAGGTTTGGGACTCTAATTTCCAGCCATTCTTCTTCTAGGTCTCTGGCTCACTGAACAATTCCCCTCTTGTATTCTGATATATACCCTTCTGAATCATGGATCAATTGTTGTGGCAAGGATGTAGTCTTTGGCTGGCACAATGTCTCTTTGCAGCCTTGTATTATCAGCCAAGTGAAAGATTAAGCTCTGAAATGAATGATGTACATCTTCATTTACACCTGTGAAGCTTTCAGCCACCATTTGTAACTAGTCTGTAGCTGATGCAACATGGAATAGCAATTTTCTAAGGACTGTCTGGTGTTTGGCCTCTAGTACCATAGTGTCACTTGGCTTCCCTTGATGAACAATTAGGTGGCAAATAGAGCATATTGCAATATTATATCATGATATAGACCATTGGCATTCTGGAGGCGTCTCTGGATTACTCCAGAGCTCCACCTCTACGCAAGGGCATTGTTGGAAGAAAGGAGGTTAAGCCGCTCACACAAGATCCCATGGTTGATTGGTATAAAATCTTTGCTGATTGATATGGGTATGCGGAACCTTTGGGACTCTCCAGAGACAGCCGAATTTCCGTCTAGAGCATCCTATAGAGCAGCGTACTGGGAGTTGATTAAGGTTAGGAGATTCTCCTCCCATATTAGTTTGTCCATGTCGAGGGATTACCTTGAGATCAAGGATGAACCCTTTTTGGAAAGCTATTGGGACCTTATAACGAAGCAGCAAGATCGTAAACTCTACCATCAGTTTAGGGTAGGGACATTACCCCTTCACTGGTTAACTAGTAAATGGAACCCCACTATCAGTAATAAGTGCCCATTCTGTCAAGACCACATAGAAAATATTGATCATCTTCTATTTGGTGGCCCGGTTTACCACAAACCAAGGAGCATTTGGTTGAAACCAGTATGCTGGTCCCTGGGAACAAGTTCAGCGATGGTTGCAAAGAGAATACTGAAATTCGATTCATCTGACCTCGCAGTAACAGGAGTAGCAAAGTTTCTGAGCTGGGCATGGGTATTACGCGAGAAAAATGAGGGGGGGGGGAATAGCTTTGTAATGCCTTAATTTGGGATACTGGAAATAGTGTCTGTAATTGGAAATTTTTATACACCCTTATTTATGTTACTGCTCTAAGTCTTTCTGCTGATTATATATTTAATCCTTTTTTAGAAATGGTTTTAAAATTGTGTAAATATATGTTTATTTATTAAATGTGTAGCTCTGATAGTTGTAATGTTTTAGACTTCTGTAGTATTTTATGATTGACATTTGTAATTAATTGACTGTTTCTGTCTTTTATGATGAAAAATCGCAATAAAGACTTAATGAATGAATGACTGCAATATTATCCTCCTGCTTTAAAATCATAAAAAAGTCCCGAATTTGGAGTATCAACTTTTTCATTGGCCCACTGATGCACTGGCAATGCCTGAAAAGCAGGTGTGTCGACAATTTGCTCTCTGGGGTGCTTACTTCTATTGGATTACTGGTGGATGCAGGTCTCAGAGGGTACTTTACCAATATGGGAGCTGGTGCTGGTGGTTGTGGGTAAGCAAAAACCCTTGGAGCCGGTTGAATAGAAGCAGCAACATGAGTCTCCTCTGGCTCAGCTTCCACAGTGACTGGCTTGTTATTATCCTCAACCATTTCCCTAATTGTAAGGCTTTCAGGAATTTTCTTTTTCCTGAGCCTCTCCTGGCATTTCTCGGACTCCGCCGATGTCCAATCCGTGTCCAGATCATCAGAAGGGGAATTGCAGAATATGGTGGAGTGCCCCTCTTCTTTCCTGCTGGTAATCTGGAAGAGAATGGTTCTATAAGAGGAGGTTCTTGCTCAGCAGGATGCTCAACATACTGTTCTTCTCCTACTTAAGAAAGATCTACTATTCCTGGCTGTTGTCTACTGTGCGTAGTTTCTTCCACCATTTGGGTACTACTTTGCAAAAGAGACAAATCTAATTCAATGTCACAGCTCATCGGTGTTGCCATGAATGCAGTCATTGCCTCAGTGAGAGACATGGGCTTGGGTTAGGGTGGTGCTGTTGATGCAAGAGTGCTGCTCCCAGCTTTCTCCCCAGATGCCGGTATGGCAGGATAAAGTTAGCAGAAAAAGGTTGTAGTCAAAACTCCAGTAGTGGAAAGCTACTTCTTCTCAATGGCCACTCTCTTGGCAGCATCTTTCTTTGGGCCCATCTTGAAGCTGGCAGTTGGCAGTGGCACTTAGCTGCAGAAGCTGAAGTGATTGGAGAATTCACTTCATGGGTTGTGTGGTCAAATCACTTTGTACAGGTCTTCTGTCTGGCAGTACTCTGGGTGATGTCTCTTGCGCACAAACACAAACAAGAAGATTATTTAGTGAAATGTGGTTTTGTTGTGGTTTGGATCCAGTACAGACAAAGACAATTATATATTTAGTATGGTTACTTGTTATTATCCTAAATAATTATCAACAACAGTGTAACCATTCCAAAGTCAAACCACACCAACATAACATAAATATTTAATTTCTAATCAGCACAAACAACATAGAGATGTAAATGTTTGCTTTATGTGCATCCAAGCCAGGGAGGCACCTGCGTCAGTCAAGGAGGTACAGGGAAAATGTAATTATTCTTAAAAATGTAATGCTGGTGTGTGCCTATTTCAGACAAGTGAGTACATGTGAAAATGGAATAATACTTAAAACATTAATTTATTTATTTATTTATTTATTAGAAAGTTTTGTATAGCGCGAACAAGACCCGTGGGTATCAGAGCGCTTAACATATAGGCGTATGCAACAGACATGTATCTAGAACAGTTATATGGGCATCAAAACGAATAACATATGAGGGCGTAGGGAAAGACATATATATCAACAGTTATACAGACAACAAATATGAGGTAGATGATAAGAGGTAGATGGTAAATATAGTCAATGGTGGGTATACTTCTATCACAATAGTTGGGTCATTGACATTTCGTGATCAATCTATTCTAGGTAGACATATATATCAAACATTTATACGGAAAACAAGTAAGAGGTAGATAATAAGAGGTAAATGATAAATAAAGGGAGAGGTGGAACTATTTCTATCAGAGATAGAATGTGTAAACAAGTATGAAATTTAGGTCAATTGTCAGATCATGACTGATCTATTCTAGGTAGTGTATTTCTTCATCAGAAAGCTCTTTACTTCTCGCTTAAATGATGCCACATTTTGGATCTTCCTGATGATAGGAGGAATTGAATTCCATATTCTGGGGGCAGCTCCTGAGAACGCTCTATCATAAGTTTTTTTCTTGTGGAAAAAGGCTGGCCGTAATAGAAATTCTCCAGTACTCCTCGCTGGTCGATTCCCTCCCGATAGCTCGATTTTCTTCGCTAGGTATCCTGGAGTGTTGTGGTGTAGCGCTTTATGGGTGATACAAGCTATCTTCATTTGGATTCTTGCTTCATAGGGTAGCCAATTTAAAGCTTTCAGGTGTGGCGATATATGGTCATATTTCCTGGATCCGGTGATAATTCTTGCCGCCGCGTTTAGGCATGCTTTCAATGGTGCTGTGGACATTTTTGGTAATCCCGCTAAGGTGGTGCAGCCGTATTCAATCCTAGAAATAACTAAGGATTGGATAGCTAATTTGAGATCCGCCTCTGAGATGAATGGTTTCAGTTTCCTTAAGTAGTTCAGGTGGAATCGGGCATTCTTGGCCATTGAGTTGATGTGGGCTTTCATGTCTAAATTCTCGTCCAGAGTGATTCCTAGAGATTTCGCTGACTTGACTAATGTTGGGGTGCAGTTTAGTGCAGTTACCACTTTCGTCCACTCCTTTATTTCCGTACGGCTCCTTGCTGGTGAGATTAGTAGGAACTCCGTTTTGTTGGCGTTAAGTTTCAGTTGGTTGGTGATTAACCATTGCAGAGCCATTTTTAAAGCCTTGTTCACTCGTTTCAGATCTTTTAGGGAAGAGATCTTTAGATATATTTGCGTGTCATCTGCATACATGTGATACGATATCTGTGCTTGTTGGAGAATTTCTGTGAGCGGTTCAACGTAAAGGTTAAACAGATCTGGGGATAACGTTGATCCTTGAGGGACTCCGATTGAAATAGGGCATGGAGGTGAAAGTGATTGGTTGACCAGGAATCGTTGTGATCTGTTCTGTAGAAAAGAGATGAACCATTTCAGCACAATTCCTGTCAGACCCATCCTGTCCCGTAACCTGGACAATAATGCTTCGTGATTTACGGTGTCGAAGGCCGACGATAGATCGAGGAGAATCAGTAGGCATGCTCTGTTTTGGTCAAGTGCCTGTAGCGCATCGTCAACAATATGAAGGATCGCTGTTTCCGTACTGTGTCCGGCTCTGAATCCTGATTGGCATTCGTCAAGCAATGAGAACTTGGTGATGTGTTGGCTTAGTTGGTTCTGTACGCATTTTTCTATTAGTTTGGCCAGTAGTGGGATGTTGGTCACTGGGCGAAAGTTGTTTGGGTCTGATCTATCTGCTGTGGGTTTTTTGATTATGGGGGCAACTTGACCTGTTTTTAGGCAGTCTGGGAGGATCCCTTGTGATAGTGAGGCATTTACAATTTCGGTCCATATTGGAATCACAACGTGATTGATTTCTTTTACACATTTTGCGGGAAGGGGATCTTGATAGTGATTGTTTGGTTTTATTTTGGACAGCGTTTTGGCGATACTGTGCTGATCATATAGTTCGAACGTATCCCAACTTGCCTCATTTTTTGTTGTTATGGTGCTCTCCGTTGTAACGGCGGTAGGTATTTGTTCAGTGGGAGTGTTTGTCACGGCGTCCTTGAGCTCTACTTCTAGTGATTTCGCCTTTTCTGTGAAAAATGTAGAGAGTTCTTCACAAGTTAAGGGTGTTTTTGAGTTCTCATGGGCAGATTTGGCTAATTTGTTTGATTGTTGCTTTAGGATTTCAAAGAGCTTTCGTGGTCTGTTTTTAGCACTGTCCAGTTCAGACCGAATGAATTCCTGTTTTGATTTGATGATCATTTTATTGTATTGGCCTCTGATATTTCTGAGTGCTTTCAGCTCTGGGGATGAAGGGTGTTGTCTCCATTTCCTTTCGGCCATTCTCAATTTACGTCTTTCTTCATTTAGCGATTCATTAAACCATGGATTTTTTGTCTTCTCTGAGATATTTTTCAGTTTTAGTGGCATGGTGTTATTGACAATATTTTCGACCGTTGTTATATAATGTTCGGTCAGTTCGTTTACGTTCTGCAGGTTGTTATGAGGTTTTAGATCTCTTACACAGCTTTCCACTAGTAGCTCTAAGTTTGCATCTCTTGTGTCTCTAACCCATTTTTTTGGTCTTGAGGGGTTGTCTCGTTGTGCCTTTTACCATTATAGGTATCGTGAAAGTTATGGCATGATGATCCGACCAGTCGCACGGTGTTATAGCGAGGATTGTTGTATCTTTGTTTCGCGCAATAACCCAGTCTAATGTCGCTCCTTTCGAATGTGTGGGTTGTGTGCATAGTTGAGTAAGGTTCAGTTCAGCAAGGAAATCTTTCAGCGATTTGACCAGTTTGTCGTTGTGGTCTTCCCAGTGTAAGTTGAAGTCGCCAAGAAATATATTATTGACGCCGTCATTAGAGTTGGTCGTTATGATCTCCATTAGCTCCTCTGTAAACTTTTCGCTGTCTCCTGGTGGATGATAAAAAGAATGGAGGTTAAATCTTTGTTTGGTAGTTGTTCTGAAATTAAGACCTAGGTATTCGCTTGATTCTAAGGGGTCAGCTTGGATTTGTTTGACCTCAATATCGGATCTGTGAATGCAGGCTATGCCTCCTCCTAACTTTATGGGTCTATCGAGTCTCAGAATGTTGAATTGGGGTGGTACTAGGAGATCCATGATCGGGGATGAGGATTCCGTAAGCCATGTTTCAGTAAGGACTGCTACATCAATATCCTTGTTGATGATGAGGTCAGCTATATCCGACGCATGTTTTGTTGCCGACCGACAATTGAGTAGTAGACATGTCAATGGTTTTTCTATGTTGCTGAGGTCTCCATTCCTATTCTCTGTGGCTGTTAATTGTACCTGTCGTAGATTATGAGGGTTAGATGTTCTATCCTTCTTTCTCGTTGTTCTGTTTGAGTCAAGTGGTACTGTTTCGATTCTTTCCTCTCTCTCATGTTCCGGTATTCCATACGATCGTGTTAAGGCCAGAGTTTCCTCCTTTGATAAAGGTTTTGCCCTATTCGGTCTGTTGTCATTGTGTTTCAACTGCCAGATCGTTTCGTTACTCTTTCTTTGTGAGCGGTGTATCACGTTTTGGATGTGCGTGACCTTGGAGTGAATGCTCATCATCGTCTCCTCAATTTTAACCATTGCCTGTGAGGTATTTATAGTGATTTGTGCCATCTTGTTTACCAGTTTCTGGAGCATAATAACATCTTTCCTGTTCTGGTGTGATTTCTTAGGGTAGGCAGATCTATTGTTCCGGAGCTTGTATTTTGTTCTTCTTTTTATTGGATCTGTTCTTTTCTCAGTATCCCTTTCATTTGTAACCCCTGTTTGATTATTCCTTCCGTTACTATTGGGGGTGTCGTCATTGATCGCTCCGTAGTGTGTTGTCAAGGGTGCGTTTATGGGTGAACGTCTGCATGGTGGTGGTGTTCTACTCCAGGGTGGTGTAGGGGGGCTGATATCTTCTCCCTCGTCCACTTCTTGGCTGTCATACGGCATTATTCTCGAGCTTGGTTTATGTTCTACCATGGGTGCTTCTTCGTTCCTGAGCGAGGACGACTCTTCTCTTTGGGGTCCGTTCTGTTCATTGTTTGTCTGATTGATAAATCTATCCATTCTTTCTGTCGTGTTCACCTCTTTGGATCTTGCTATCTCAGGACTATCTTCTCGTGTCGAGCTTTGAGCATGGTGTCCCCTATATCTAATGACTCCACTGTTGTTATCATCAGAGACAGGAGTGTCTCCTGGTGGGATCTGGTGTAGTTGGTGTCTTGTGTCTTCTGTTGAATCTTTCAGTATTTGGAATATCTTGGCAAATTTCTCCAGTTCTCTGTTTGCCGCTTGTATCAGTACTATGCCCGATTTGTAGATGGTGATACTTAGTTCTGCTCTGCATCTGTAGGATGGTGCAGTCATCATTTTTATGCCATAAGGGATGTTTTTAGTCGTTATTATGGCAAGCATCCTTGAGAAGGTGTTGCGCCATTTTGTTGTTTTGTTCGTGTAGAATATGAGGTCATTCATTGAGGCGCCATTGGTGATATTAAAATAAAGGTCTGTAAATAGTATATCTTGGTTTTTTCTCAGGGTGTCGTGTTTAAACTTTTTAGCTGCATTCTTAGATAGATTAGGTGGGTATTTTATAGTCTGAGCTTTCAAGCCTACCGTCTCTTGGTCTCGCCCACTCATACTAGCTCTATGTAACACGTCTTCAAGTGACTCTTTCCTCAGCTAGCTTCCGGGTAGGAAGAGCTGCTGATGGTGCTTTGTTCCCCTTCTGTGCTTACTTTCTGAGTCTTGTCTTGTCTTATATAAAGGCTTGCTGTGTGAAGATATTAACTCAGTTTACTCCTGGTATCCGTATAGTCAGTTATAGTTCCAGCTGGACACAGTTAGAGAGCTCTTAGTTCTCTCGTTACCTTCCAAGTTTTATTGTCATTGGGTTATGAGATATAGCAGCCAGACAGTGTAAGATGGCATATATGGCAGGCAGGTGGTGAACGGATGGTGGGAAAGTGTAAAAAAATGTTTTCATTTGCTTTAAAAAAAAATGTAAAGACATAAATAGAAATAATAAGAAAAAAGCATTGCTGGTGTTCTATGGGACTATGAGAAACCCGTTGGTGCATATAAAAAATGCAAATAATGCATATAATATAAAACACTGTTCATAATAATCATATAATACATATATTACAATGATCATCAAACATTATTAAACTGTTATCAAAGAAAAGTAAAAACAAATGGACAAAAATAAAAAGGCATAGCCCTCTCTTATCAAAGGCCATAGAAAATGAAAACTGGGAAAATGTAAACCAATGGTGGCTGCATAAAATGACTGTTTCCCTCATGGTCAACCAACAACAGCAAGCAAGGAGGCATGGCTACAACGAAGAACACTTGCAGACCTATGGACAAAGCACCCTCGCTGGCTACACAAGATGGCTACTGGCCATGTGGTCAACCAACAACAGCAATCAAGGAGGCAAAGCCACAACAAAGAACTCATGCAGGCCTATGGCCAAAGCACACCGGCTGGTATGGAGGCATGGCCACAACAAAGAACTCAGACAGGCCAATGGCTAAAGCACACTGGCTGGCTACAGAAAATGGCCACCGGCCAAATGGTCAAACAACAACAAGCAAAAAAGCATGGCCACAAAGAAGAACACATGCTGGCCCATGGCCAAAGCACACTTGCTGGCTACACAAAATGGGCACCGGCCACATGGTCAACCAACAACAACAAACAAGGAGTTATGGTCACAGCAAAGAACTCAGGCAGGCCTATGGCTAAAGCACACTGGCTGGCTACACAAAATGATTACCGGCCACAAGGTCAAACAACAAGCAAGAAGGTCTGGAAAACAAAGAACCCATGCAGGCCTATGGGCGCTGACTACAAAAAATGGCCCATGGCAACATGGCATAGAGAACAAAGACATATGGTGGCCTATGGCAAACAAACTCACTTGTCAGACAAAGGAGGGTTGGTGAAACTAAATAAAACTTTATCATTAACTTAGCAATGCCACAAAATTAAAATTAACTGAGGTATAAACATTTTACAACAACACACATCCTCCCAAGGCATCAAATACTACCCCACCTGTACACCTTTTGCATAAGAAAAACTTGAATTACCCCAAAAATACGTTTTATTTAATCCAATGCCATCCCTACCATAATTTATGTTTAAAACAGTGGTTTCATGCACCCATGACTAGTACTAGGCCTACTGGCCGAATGGCTCATTGGCAGACTAGGCCACATAGTAAAATAAATGAATATATTGCAAATTTAGTAAAAAAAACATGGAGAAAATTTACTGAACTGTGCAACATTTTTCCTTTACAAAAGATTAAAAATTAACAAGGCCCCTACTGAAACAGCAGGCCACACAGCAGAATAAAGTTTAAAAATTGAAACAAAATACAAATAAATACTGGTGCATACCCTTTATAAAACAAATAACACCCTTATACAGCAGTTGTTGCACTTACCTGTGATATCACAAAAGCATAGTCCTTAAATCCAATGGTATATATGCAGAAGACAAAGAAAGTAACTCTTCCAACTCCAAATCAAAATCAAAAGTGACCAGGAGATGGACAAAGGACTGGGAGGAGCCTGATGGACAGAAACAAGAAGTTGGAGTCTCTGGGGCTGTTCTTTCTTGTTGAAAAGTAAGTAACATAATAAAAAAGGCTTCTAGCACTAGACAACTTGATCTGTCCATTGGAGTAGAATATCAACCCTATAATGTTTTTTCGGAGAGACTTACAGCCTGATTCATCAAGCTAAATTGCACTCGCAAAGGGCAAGATTCTCAGAATCTTGCCTTTTGCGAGTGCAATTTTTGCATTTGGGATTCATCATCCCAAATGCAAAATCCGCTATTAAACAATTCGCACATTTGCGAAGAATTGCATTTAAGGAATCTCTATTTGAGATTCCTTAAATGTAATTCATGAATCATTTTAAAATTGCGAAATTGCAATTTTGGGCCGCTATTTACCGAGAGGTCAGACCTCTCGGTAAATAGCAAAAACTTAGAAAAATGCATTTAAATGCATGTTTCTAAGTTGCATCCTTTGGACATGTGTGTGCGCAACACCAATGAAGATTACATTTCAGGGGTGCTACAGGGTGTCCTTTGGACACCCCTGCACCCTTGAAATCGCATCCTTATTTGCGATTAGCTAATTGCTAATCGCAAATAAGGAACATGTAGGAATCGCAATATTTTTTGCTATTCCTACATGAATACCGTTTTGCAAGTCCTTAATAGCGATTCCTTATGATTCGCTATTAGGGGCTCGCAAAATGGGAGAATGATGAATCAGGCTGTTAGATGCTTCTCAAGTAGAGAATCTGCTCGAGTTGCAGTTGTAGTTGCTCGTACTTGACAGCGTCACGAAAAAAGTGCAGCTGAGGGCAAAAGCTGCGCGAGCGCCCAAATCTCGTGTGCGCTTGCTGTGGCAAGCAAGTCTTGTGATGCTCTCCATCACACACCAAAACAAGTCTTGCGAGTGCCAACAGCAAAAAACATTTCAGATTTAGCAGGAACTCTACACGAATTCCGCAAACTCTGTGAGCAGAGTGAGTTTTTCCTCCCACTCCGTTACCATGAAAGTATCATCAGTTAGACTCAGGTAGTAAGTTTCACCCACAGTAAAGGTCCAAAAACCATGAGATCAAAAAGCAAACAATACTGCAATATTAAATGGTCAGAGTACATTTACGACAACTCCCAACCTTTCTGCTCCACCCAGGAGTATTTCTAGGCTTCCTGGTCTGGTCTAGCTCAGTGAAGGAAGTTGCACACATACATCTGGTCAGGCTGGAAGCACCTACATGTCCTTGTGTATTTCCAGTTTATCTAAATATAGGTCCTATTGGAGCAGGGTGGAGAGGGTGGGTCCAAACTAGGGTGACATGGTGGGAAAAAGGACAATGGGTTGGAGTGGGACCATGAGCGATTGCCAGTGGTTAGACAAATGGCAAGCATTCCTCCCATTACGTTTTGTGTGTTTGATCCAATTTAGAAAGATTAATCATGGAGGCAAATTCTGAGTTGTGCTTGGCTGACCAGAGGGCTTGATTAAGGTGATTGAATTTGTGTTTGCTATTAAGGTGATCAGGGCCAGTGCCATGTAAGACATCTTAAACAGAGCATGTTAAAAACAGAGCTTTTTTGGAAAAGTGAGGCAATACAATCGATTTAGATGATGAGAGATACGCAATCTAGCTGAAAGGTTGAGAATACAGCTGGCATACAACTTTTAAACGAAATTATGTTTCTGAGTTTCATTGTTTGGAATGCTACAACAAAGACAATTGCTGTAATCCAGGCACGTAATACTCAATCCTGAAGGTGTGTTTTCCTGGATGTGATCAGCAGCCAAGAGAACATTTTGTGTAACATTCTGAGAAGAGAAATGCAGCTAGCAGTGACAATGTTAACCTGTTCGGCCATTAAAAACCCAGTATCAAGATAAACTCATAGATTTTGGGAACAAAGTTAATCCCTTGGCCGCGGCGGTAATTCCGCCGCGGCGCTTGGGGGAGGGGGGCCACGCGGCGCCACCATGCTCGTGACGGAACCACTCAGTCATGGTGGCGCTGTGCTTGTGACGAAATGGTTCCGTCACGGCCCCGCCCACTCAATAGAACCTGCCGCGCAGGCGCGAAATCAGCGCCGCGCACGCGCAGCGGCCGACCGTGACGGAACGATTCCATCACCAGCTCAGCCCCACCATGGCTCGTGACGGAATAGTTCCGTCACGAGCACGTAAGGGGTTAAAGAAGTGGTCGTTAAGCAGATGACTAGTTTTGGGGGTGTTTCCCAAAGAGGAAGGCCTCAGTCCTATGTCGTTCAATTAAAGGCAATTGGCCTTCATCCAGCATGCCATGCTTGACATGGAGGCATAATTGCTGGTTTGAGTGATTTGTAAGTTAGAAATAAAGACAATAATTTTTTGGTGGTCTGGATAATAAAAGGTGTCATATTCTGTATCGGGTTGATAATATCTCACTCCAAAACTCCCCATGGTTTCCATCTCATAGACAAATGTGGATTTCTCTTGACAATTATTTTAGCGTACATAAATCTCCCTGAATTTTCAACCCACTTCCCAACGTTCATGCCCAAAGGACCGCACATACGTACCACCGACCTACTCTGTAACTTACTTGAATGCTCCAGGTAATCTATCCCAGGAAAGTTGAAGACTGTATTACCAGTGTCCTCCACCCTAGTGTAGATACTATGTATGATGTTTATGACTGATGCGTTGCTGCTTCCACTTATTGCTTTATGTTTGCCTTAGTCTTAATTTAATCTGATTCTCTGTGATTGTCATTCCCCATACAGATATTTTTCTATTCATTTAATTATTGTAATCCCTCTCAAACTACTCGTATCCATCATTGTTGCTTATGTTTTTGTTTTGGAAACTACCAATAAAAATTTGTGAAATGAAAAAAATAAATAAAAGATGTCATAACCAGAAGATGTTATATGGTCAGAAAACAGCAGATGTAACTGTTGAAAAGAGTGGAACTAAGATGGATTGCGGAGGAACCACGCAAGAGAAAGTCATTTTGGAAGAGCAGAAGGCATGCAGAGAGGCAGCTGTGACCTAGATGATAAAAAAGAGTTGTTTCACTTTAAAGCAGATACAGGCACATTAGAACCAAACAAAAGTAGGAGTAAGATGGCTTGAAAAACAATATCAAAAGCCCTAGAGAGGTCGAAGGATGTTCAGGGCAGAGGAGCTGCTTTGATCCAAGTTTGCCCAGCGATTGTCTGTGGCAGCTTGTGGTAAATAAATAAATAAATACCGGTACTATTTTTCTATGCATTAACTGAAAAGGATAGCTCAATAAATAAGAGGCAGAATCCGTGGTATCTGAGTCATACGGGCTTTAATTAGATGGCTCGAGCCAATGGACCATCGGGTTCCATCACCTGCAAAGGTTCAGGAAGGGACAGACACAGGACAAAGGGAAAAGCCTAATATCTCATTAGCATCATACAGTATATATAGTAAAACAGTACAATTGCATTGAATATAGTAGGCGTAACAAGTGACAAACGGAAGATAAGAACATATGGGCGTAAAATGAAGGCGTGCACAGGGCGTGCACGGAGACATGTGATGTAAACGTCACAGGAGTGTCATAAATGGGTGGATACATGGAGGGGGGCTTCATGGGCAGCTGGAACCTTTAACCTACTGGTGCGCGCAAACGAGCCATGACGTGTAACTGGGGAGAGCTGGGGGCTCTGACTTCTAGCACTAGAAGAGGAGACTAAAGTCTGGGATGTCAGAACGACCTGTACCTATAGCATATCTGATATCTTATGTTTGGAGTACATGTTGCTTGAATCTAAAAGTCATCAGGGCAAAGGCTACTTGTCACTAAGGGTAATGCATGCATATATATTTCCTCGTGCTTGCGTGTGCTATGAATCTTCTATGGATACTAATTCAGTAATTCTTTTGCATGGAGACAGGAAGACTAGACTATAGATGAAGATATTCATGCGGTTCGTTAGCTAGGAATGTGAAGCCGGGGAGCTGAACTGATAACTGTAGGCATAACATATTCTTGGCAGACAGGCAGGCAGGCCAGGCCGGGCACCGCGCTGCTTGGCAGGAAGTAAGTGAAGGGTCAGGGATGCGGGCGGGGCTGCATCTCTCCTCGGAGTGGTTCAGGAGACTTGAGGCTTGAATCTGGTGTCCGGGCCCTGTGAGGCCTAGAAACGGGTGCAACTCGATGATTTAACGTGCACAATGTAAAGACGTTGGCAACATAGGCCTAGAAGCCTAATTCACATTGCTTTCAGGAGGACTGGATAACTGGCATACTAACTTTGGACACAACTATAAATGCGTCTTTATTCGGTCAAGGGGGTAAATATGCATATTAATCATGCACATATAACATACGATGGGGAACACGTAGGGACACATGACAGGGCAAAATTCAATTTTCCTCATTCCCTCCTTGTTCCCTACGTTTCCTTCAGGAAACATCAATATTCATGAGACCATCTATCTGTTCATACAGCATCATTTGCTCGTCTCTTATCTTTTGGGAATGGGACTTTGGACGTGGAATACAAGAGGTAGCGCACAAGCCGCAAATCGCAGGGCCACATTGTAAACAGAGACAACAACTGAATATGATCATTACTACTACTCCTAGGAATGACAGTACTTTCCATCCCCAGGCAGATATTACGCTCCAGAGCCAACCGGACCAAGTCCAGGTGCCTGGATTCTGGTGTAGCTGATGGGCTATTTTATGAAGTCTTGTTATTGCTGAATATACAGACGGTGCGTTATTAGGAATGAAAACGCAACAACTAGATCCGATGACTCTACAAGCTCCGCCCCTATCGGCCAGTATGACGTCAAGAACAAGGCGGTTCTGAAGAACGACAAATCTCATAGCAGATTGTTCTTCTGTTAAGTTACCTAGGGCGGAAGTAGTCTCATTCACTACTGCTTCAAGGGTTCTGGTTAACCTACGTATTAATTTACTATTCTGGACAGGATCTATGAAGAAAAAGAAACCTTTATTGAAGTCTGTATACTGTTCTAATGCAGTTTCAGTTTGATCGACAATTGGGGACTCGATCTCCCTTCTATGTCTGATGTGTACTAGATGTGTATTTCTGTGATAATCGGATGGGGCTAGAAAAACTGGTGGCAGTAGGAAGGCAATGTAACATGTTCCATCCCAATCTAGGGGCAGACGTACATATGCGGTCTGACCACATACAAAATATGAATGACGTGAGGCTTTGAAAGTAGATTTCCCACTGTCACTATACTCGACCACAGTATTACAATCACTGTGTCCTAGATGTACTGAACCATTCATTCTAACACATAACTCGCCTTTCACTGGTAGAACTGTGATAGCAGGCAAGTCTGGAGTAGTCTCGGACTGAACATTCAAAACCATGAAATTCGAGGAGAAATTACCTAGATCATATACTTCATTTTCTAGAGCTAACCCTGTCCTATGGGAAAGACCTTCCTTGTCTGGGAAACATGTTCTATTCAGAAGGGACTTATCGTCTAAGGATGATGTTAACGTAAACCATGCTCCACACGAACCATTGTGTGAAAATGGATAGGGAAAAAGTGGCAGAACTCCCTTCGGTGTCTGGAAAGGGGGGAGTCGACCACACACCCAACAATTAGTGGTATTGCTGGTCTGGTGTAAATAGTGTAGCATACGAATAAAAGTATTGTTGCGCATTGCAAGTCGGTAGGATAACTCGTGAGGAGGTAGTTCACTAAAAGTGTGCTCTACTGTATCATTAGAGGAAAAATGTACATGCGAATCAAGAGGAGGAAAAAATACATGTAGCGTGTAACTTATACATGTGATCGTAAGACTCAGAAATAACATAAACAATAATGTAACAACACATCTGCTGCGCAGATTCTTACAGTAACGTATTTTCTTGGAGTTTCGTCTAACTCTCTCACTATGGGGGTCTATCTCATACATGTCAGGAACCTGTCTAACCGCTTCACCCGAGAGGGACTTAAACAATTAAACTGTCTGACTTGCTAGACCTTAACTTGAGTTTATACTCCTGCTGCGGAGTTTTCTCTAACAGGGGAAGTTTAGAGTCAGTATCGGGGCAGTCCTTGAGAAAAGTCTTTGGACGGAGTCCATGGAAACGCTTGATGTGGCTGGAGTGAAGCCAACCCTTCCTGCCTTCCAGCTTCACGGCGGTCCTTCTGGTCATCAGAACAAGTTTCGGCTCCTTCCAGCGGGGCTCCAGCGGGCTTGAACGATCGAAATTCCTAACGAGGACTAGGTCGCCTGGAACGACCTCGTGCGGTTTCACCTGGGTGTTGTATGGAAAGGCAGCCACGACCTGTGAACGACAAGAGAGTAGTGCAGACATCAAGGAAGCTAGGTAATCTGTCAGCATATTACTGTCAACATCGGTAATTTTACGCGGCATAGGTGTACCCCACATGTTTGGGGGACGACCAAACACAACTTCAAACGGTGACAGACCAGATCGGGAGTGGGCGACCATTCTCATATAGAAAAGGGCAACCGGCAGGGCTACCATCCAATCTACACCTTTCTCTGCACAAACCTTCGCTATACGTATTTTCAGAGTTTGATTGTGTCTCTCGACGAGGCCAGCTGCCTCGGGGTGTCGTACACAGTGGAACTTCCACTGGTACCCTAACAGAAGTGATACTTGTTTCATGAGTTCGGATGAGAATGGCTGGCCGTTGTCTGAATACACGACCCTGGGCAAACCATAGCGTGGGAAAAACTCACGAACCAACTGCCTGGCAGTGGTCGCGGCAGTGTAATCTGGGACTGGATATGCTTCTGTCCATCTAGACAAAGCGCATACAACTACGAGGACATACTTGAAACCTCGACATCGATCCATCTGGATATAATCCATCTGGAGGACTTCAAAAGGGTGGTCAGGAGGATGGAATCCACCTTGTTCCACGGGAACACCTTTACCTGGATTGAACTGACAACAGATCATGCAGGTACGTACTTTCTGCTTCGCTGCTGCTCGTAAATGCTTGTTAAACCAAAGGTTCTGGATACTGTCTAACATGGCTTTTTCTCCTAAATGTGCTGGACTATGTGCTGTATTAATAATGACTTGAACCATAGAGTCGGGGAGAAACCATGTGGCTTTTCCCTTCGTCAACCATCCCTGATCTGTCTGGACCCCTCCTTGTTCAGACCATTTCTTGATTTCGTCTGGGGTAGCATGTGACTGTATGTCTAGTACGTCTTGTGTAGGGTCCTTAACTGTCATACAAGTCGTCTGATCTGGAACATCTGTCTTTGTCGTGTTAACTGGAATGTCTGAGGTCTGAGCTGTAAGCTTGGCTGTTCGATCTGCTAGATCGTTACCCTGGGAAATGGTGTCAGTGGCTTTCGTATGTGCTTTGCACTTCATAATGGCAATGGCTGTCGGCAAATGTATTGCTTCTAACAGAGCTTGAATGAGGGGGCCATGCTGAATCTTGGCTCCATGAGAGGTCATGAAGCCTCTTTCTTGCCAGAGTACTCCAAAGTCGTGAACGACTCCGAATGCATAACGTGAATCTGTGTATATGTTTACTTTCAGGTTCTTAGCTCGTATGCAGGCTTGGGTCAGAGCAATGAGCTCTGCTGCTTGAGCAGACAAGGTGTCAATACGATGTGTTTCTATAACTTCAGTCTCAGTAGTCACTGCATACGCGGCTACTAACTCTCCTGTACTTGTTCTCATACATGAACCATCCACGTAAAGTGTCAGGTCTGGATCAGGTAATGCAATGTCCGTCAAGTCTTGTCTTGGCTTTGTCATGGTGTTAATAACTTCCACGCAGTCATGTGTGGCAGGATTTGATGTAATCGAGGGTAACAGTGTAGCAGGATTTAATATGTTGCAGCGTCTGATTTCTATGTGTGGCTGAAACAGTGTCAGTTCATATCCTGTTAATCGTGCAATTGTCAAATGCTGAGTCTGTGTTCGGTTTAAAAGAACTTCCACGGAGTGTGGAACTTGTACTGTCAGGGAGTGACCTAACACTATGGAATCACTTTGTCTGATAGCTAGAGCTGTGGCTGCAACTGATTTGAGGCATGCAGGCAGAGCCTGGGCTACTGGATCTAATGTGCTAGAAAAATAAGCACAAGGCTTGTGTTGTCCTGCTTGATCTTGCGTGAGAACAGATAATGCTGTACCATCACGTTCAGTAACAAAAAGTGTAAAAGGCTTACTGTAGTTCGGTGTCGCTAACACAGGTGCATTACATAAAGCTTTCTTTAACTCATTGAAAACAAGTGTATGTTCCTGGGTCCAAGGGAGGACAGTCGATGTGGCTGCCTCCTGTGTTGTCAACTGTATCAGTGGTTTGGCTAGATATGCATACTGAGGAATCCATTGTCTGCAGTAAGAAGTGAGGCCGATAAAAGCTCGTACCTCCTTCTGTGTCTTGGGCTGTGGAAGATGTGCTATTAACTGGATACGGTCAGGTGTCAACTGTCTACCCCTCTTGGACAGCAAGTGTCCAAGATATACCACTTGCTGGACACAGAACTGCAGTTTCAAAGGGGACACCTTGTGCCCCATTTCTGCCAGAAAATACAAGACTGTCAGTGACGCACGTTCGCAGTCACGTTCTGTACGGGCTGTGATCAATAGATCATCGACATACTGGAGCAGGGCAGTGTCAGTTGGCATGTGAATACTGTCTAGTTGTCTTTTAAGTGCTTGACTGTAAATACTAGGACTTTCTGTGAAACCTTGAGGTGCACGTGTGAATTTATAGCTTCTTCCATTTAAACAGAATCCGAAAAGAAACTGGCTGTCTGGATGAATGGGGACACTAAAGAATGCGTTCTTGAGATCAATAACAGTAAAGAACGTAGCTTCAGAATCAATGGCAGTCAATAGGGAAGAGATATCTGGAACCACTGGGTACTGAGGTATGATACATTTATTAAGTTCTCGAAGGTCAATCACTAATCGATAAACTGGAGGTGCATTTGGGTCAGTACGTTTAAGAATCGGAATGATTGGAGAATTACATACATTGGAGTCAGTTTCTACAACCACTCCTTGAGCAATGAGCTCGTCAATGATTTTCGATAAGGCTGCTACAGCCTCGGGTGGCAATTTGTACTGTCGGATTCGTGGTAATACAACACCTTGTTTCAGAGTGACATGATATGGTGTAATGTGCATACAACCTACATCAGTTGGACCTTGCGCCCATAAATGCTGTGGTACATTCAGTAATCTTGGATCAAAATCTCGTAACACATAATGTCCTTTAAAATCACGTAAAAACAATCTCACTCCTTCCGGAGAACAGCATATCACGGCACCTAACTCTTTCAATGTTTTAATACCCAGTAAATTTTCAGGACATGATTTCGTAAGTAACAAGTCTGTAGTTCGGGACAATGGACCAACTTCTGGAGAAACTGGTTTCGATATTTCATTAACAATAGACTTTCCTGAAAATCCCAGGGAAACATTTCTTGAGCCTGAGAGTGGAGCCCCTGGAACCTCGTCATGACTGATGGTAGTCCTACTTGCCCCTGTATCAATCAGAAACTTTCTGTCTTTCCCTAATACTTGACTGTGTACATAGGGACCCTCTTGATCTACAGGAACCTCGATGAGAGGCAAGCCAACCTCCCTCTCTAGGCTGTTTCATGAATACTGCTGATATTCTGGATAATCTGACTGTGCGTACTGGTACATCTGTTGTGTAACGTGTTGTGTGGCAGCTATAGGCTGCGGTACTGTAACTGTCTGTTGTGCGTTCTGCGGTGGTTGCGAATTTTGCGGAACATGTTCCTGTCTAGGAGGACGCGGTCTCTCTTTCGTCTTACCTGTAGCTATGTTGTGTTTCAGAACTGCACATTCGTTTATATAATGACCTGGCTGTTTACAGTAATTGCATGTCCCTTTAACGGGAGCTGCAGAATGACTAGTCTGATTCGTACCCCTCTTCTGACTATCTGCTGGAACAGACTGTGCAACTAGTACTTTCATTTTCGTGTCTTTCATACGTCTCCTTTCGTGTTCTTGCTCTTCCCTGATTCGGTTCTGGTGATACTGTAACATCTGTAGCATTTGGGACGGGGTATTAGCTTGCCATGTACTCTCGACTTTCAATACTCGATTTTTAACTTGTGGTAAAGAATTCTCAACTAGTTTAGTAACAAAAAGATGTGGATACGACTCACTACTTGTTTTCAAACCGCTATTAATAATGAAACATTTCTCAAATCTGGAATAGAAATCACTAGTGTCTTCGTCTTGTTTCTGTTTACAGGCTGAGATGGCATCCCAGTCTTCCTTTTTCGTGGCTAGTAATCTTGGCAAGACTTGTATTAACAGCTCGGGCAATTCTTTAGCTTTGTCCCCGAGACCAGTACCTGGAACTCGTGTGTTATCTTCGTTCTCTAACGCTGTCCAGTCAATCTTTTTCTCTCCCACCTCCCATTCTTTTTCTTTGAGTTTTTCATATATGCCCGCAGGCAACAGGACTTTTAACATTTTGATGATATCGGGATACGTGTATTCTCCCATACGGAGCATGTCTTTTAATTCACGGTGGAACCCTGCTGGATCTTTATCGTGACAGGGCACTAACTTTTTCATTTCTAATAGTTCTATTTTCGTTATAGGGGTGTAAACAAATACTCGTTCGAGGTCACCCCCCGTTCCCTTAACAGGATGCACTTCTCGCAAAGGATTCTGTCTGTCTATGTAGAATGGGGGTGAAACAGGAACAAAATGTGGAGTCAGGAATGTTCTGTATTTGTGGCGTTGTTCTAAAATGACGCTAATCAGATCGGTACCTAGACCTTTCCATCGGTTTAGGAGTAACTCGTTCAATACATTAAATCAGATCAGAATGCTGACTCTCGTACAGTGTAATGAGGTGTTGGATCATGTACATACCCACCAGTCGCTGCTCGGCTGGGGGAAATTTCAGAAACATTTGAGCCACTACTTCGTCTGAATATGTGGTAGAATCACTAGTCCATCGAACTGCTGATCGGGCTAGTTCTTGTTCATGCATGGTACTAAGCTCACTGTAACCTATTCGTAGTTTCAGAACTTTATCGGTAGCCTGGAATAATTTTTCAAGAGAGCACTGTTCTGGTACGGGAGGAGGAAAAACTTTCTTGTAGTCTAGGCGTGTGTGTCTATCAGAAGGTCTCGTCCTACCTACATACGCTATTCTGGTGGGATTCTCGTTGTCTACATCTTCGTCTGAAGAGTCATTCTCTTTCTCGGCTATTATTCTTGCTTTCTCCCTCTCGTGTATGCCTATAATTTCTTTACGAATCTTTCTGTACATGGTTTCTATACAATTTTGTGTCTTGTGTTTTCCGTCTGCTATATTGCCACTCCATCTTGTCAGGACTTTCATCTCTTCTTTGTCTTTATCAGGATGATCCTGTTCTCTGATTAAACAATTTATTAGAAATTGCAAAATCATGCCTTGAATCTCGACTTTCCTGTGTGCCATAGCTTCGTGAATACTTTCTGGTTTCTCCCCTGTTCGGATGAAATGATATATTCTGTCTAAATGTTCTTTCATATCTGATATGGTAATCAAGAAGTTTGCAACTCGTCGTAAACGTACGGAATGCAATATCATGTGATCTTCACCTGGCACTGGGTCATATCTACAATCATTAAGGAACCGTTTGAGTGCTTCGTACGTAGCCACTTTTGGCGTACGCTGTAATGCTGCGTCTCTCAGTGTCAGTCGTTTTGTTTGAGGCGGGGTGATAGGAATACCTCCCCCTGCTCCTCCTGAACTAGAATCGTCAATTAATACTGAATGTGCGGCTGCTGGTAACGTGACTGGTAAAGTAGGTGTACGTAATGTGGGTTGGTCCTGGGGTACTGGCACATTAACAGGATTCCCGGGACCCACGGCTGGAGGCACAGTAATTACGTTATTAACAGGAGGTTGAACTTGAACAGGCGGAGTAGGATTCGTATTAGCATATTCTGGGACACTGCGACCACTGTGCCCTCGGCCTGGTTGCCCCCTCGCTCCCCGCCTGCTGCCTGCCACTTACCTGCTGCCGATCCATCCCGGCGCCCCAGCCGCCGCAGGGCCGCCCGCCTGATCGCCGATCCAGCCCGGCGCCCCAGCCGCCGCAGGGCCGGCCGCCTGGATTTCGCGCCGGTTTTGACGCGACCCCGCCCCCCCGCCTACCGATAGGCCCACGCGCTCCCCGCCTCCCGCCTGACCCGCCCTCCAGGATCCCTTCTTTTGACGCCCCCTCAGCGACCGCGCAGCGGACGCGTGCAGCGGGAGCACCGATTGAGCGCCGAAGGTGCGCCAAAGGGAAGCCCGTCTGCGCCCGTCCGCGCCTGGCCCGCGCCCAGCGCCAGGACCCCTGGCCTCCGCAGACCCCAGCCCACCCGCCGGACGTACGACGCCGCCACCCTCATCGCACTCAACGACGGACGAGCCCCGGGATGCTACCGTGCCACCCCGAGACGCACCCACGGACCCTTCATCTGCCAGTCCTGCAAGTTCACCTGCATCCGGACCTGCCTCGCACCAGCACCCGCCAAGACGAACACCAGCACCAACCACCTGAAGTGCATCCTGCTCAACACCCGCTCAGTCCACAGACACGCCATCGAACTCTGGAACCTCATCGACACCACAGCACCAGACGTTGCCTTCCTCACGGAGACCTGGATGAACGCCTCTTCAGCTCCCGACATCGCCATCGCCATCCCAGAGGGCTACAAGATCACCCGGAGGGACCGCACTGCCAACCAGATAGGAGGAGGCATCGCCATCATCCACAGGGACACCATCCGCATCACGACCAGCACAGACGACATCCTGACCACCGCCGAACACCTACACTTCCAGATCCACACCGACCCGAAGACCACCCTCAGAGGCACCCTGATCTACCGACCCCCTGGACCACGCACACGATTCAGCGAGGACATCGCCGACTTCGTCAGCCGCAATGCACTCCCCTCCGCTGACTACATCCTCCTGGGGGACATCAACTTCCACCTGGAGAACAACAACGACCGCAACACCACCACCCTGCTGGACAACCTCGCCAACCTCGGACTCAAGCAGCTGGTGACCACCCCCACCCACCTCGCCAGACACACACTCGACGCCGTCTTCTCATCCAGCAAAGACATCACCTTCAGCCACGCCACTGGACTCCACTGGACGGACCACAGCTGCGTCCACTTCACCTTCAGAAGAACGACGACCCACCACCACCAGCAACAGGTTGCCCGAAGAAGCTGGAGCAAGATCACAGCCGACCAGCTCGCCGCTGCCCTGAGCCAGCACCCTCCCGCCAGCTCTGCGAACCCCAGCCAGGCCGCCGACAACCTCACGAAGTGGATCAGCAACTGCGCGGACGTACTCGCCCCACTGAAGACCCCGCCCAGCAGACCCGGCAGCAAGAAGGCCCCATGGTTCACCGACGAACTCAAGAGCTCCAAGAAGAACTGCCGAGCCCTCGAGAAAGCCTGGAGAAGGGAGCCAACACCGGACAACATGACCACCCTCAAGCTTGCCACCCGGAAGCACCACCAGCTGATCCGCGACACCAAGAAAACTGCATTCAAGGACCGACTGGACAACAACGCACACAACTGCAAGGAACTCTTCAACATCGTGAAAGAGCTCTCCAACCCCAACGCCGGAAACAACGACATCACCCCATCGCAAGAACTCTGCAACTCCCTCGCCTCCTACTTCCACAACAAGATCGCGGACATACACAACAGCTTCAACACCCAACCGACGAACGCCACGCCCGACTCAACCGAACCACCGCCCCCCACCACCACCCTCCGCGCCTGGACTCCTATCAGCACCGAAGACACCGTCCGCACGATGAACTCCATCCACTCCGGATCTCCGACCGACCCTTGCCCTCACCACGTCTTCAACAAGGCCGACGCTGTCATCGCACCCCACCTGCGGGACATCATCAACACCTCATTCGACACCGCCACCTTCCCTGAGAGCTGGAAGCACGCCGAACTCAGCGCTCTACTCAAGAAACCAACAGCGGACCCCACCGAACTGAAGAATTACCGCCCCATCTCGCTCCTCCCGTTTCCAGCCAAAGTCATCGAGAAGACCGTCAACAAGCAGCTGGCCGCCTTCCTTGAGACGAACGGATCCCTCGACCCCTCACAGTCTGGCTTCCGAGCCAACCACAGCACCGAGACCGCCCTCATCGCTGCCACCGATGACATCCGAACCCTGATGGATAACGGAGAAACAGCGGCGCTCATCCTCCTAGACCTCTCCGCGGCCTTCGACACCGTCTGCCACCGCACCCTAGTGCAGCGCCTCTACGACGTCGGAATCCAGGAGAAGGCACTGGAATGGATCATCTCCTTCCTCGACGGAAGAACCCAGAGAGTCCGCCTACCTCCGTACAAATCAAAGGCCACCGAAGTCATCTGCGGCGTACCCCAAGGATCCTCGCTGAGCCCAACCCTCTTCAACGTCTACATGAGCCCCCTCGCGGCCATCGCACGCCAACACAACCTGAACATCATCTCCTACGCCGACGATACCCAGCTGATCCTCTCCCTTACCAACGACCCCGCCGCCGCCAGAGCCAACCTCCACGAAGGAATGAAAGAAGTAGCCGAGTGGATGTCGACCAGCCGCCTGAAGCTGAACTCGGACAAGACGGAAGTCCTCATCCTGGGATCCTCGCCCTCCGCCTGGGACGACTCCTGGTGGCCCCCCGCCCTGGGAACTGCACCCAAACCGACAGACCACGCACGCAACCTGGGCTTCATCCTGGACTCCTCCCTCTCCATGACCAAGCAAGTCAACGCAGTCTCCTCGTCGTGCTTCAACATCCTGCGCATGCTACGGAAAATCTTCCGGTGGATCCCCACCGAGACCAGGAAGACTGTCACCCAGGCCCTCGTCACCAGCCGACTGGACTACGGCAACGCCCTCTACGCCGGAACCACCGCCAAGCTCCAGAAGAGACTCCAACGGATCCAGAACGCCTCAGCCAGACTCATCCTCGACATCCCACGACACAGCCACATCTCCGGACACCTAAGAGACCTGCACTGGCTCCCGGTCAACAAGAGAATCACCTTCCGTCTCCTCACCCACGCACACAAAGCCCTACACGATCAAGGCCCGAGCTACCTCAACAACCGCATCAACTTCTACGCTCCCAAACGACACCTCCGATCAGCCAGTCACGCCCTCGCCGCCGTCCCCCGCATCTGAAGAACGACAACAGGAGGAAGGTCCTTCTCCTACCTGGCTGCCAAGACCTGGAACTCCCTCCCGACCGACCTGCGCCTGACCCAAGACCACCTCGCCTTCAGGAAGAAGCTCAAGACCTGGCTGTTCGGGCAGTAGCAGCACCCCCCCCTAGCGCCTTGAGACCCTCCGGGTAAGTAGAGCGCTCTATAAATGTCTATGATTGATGTTGATTGATTGTCGTCTAAATAGGAAGAAAGGAAGATTTCAGCTGCGGTCGGTTTATGACGTAGCTTAGTCGGGACCAATGGTGGCAGTAAATTACAGAGTGTTTCCGGGGTCGCTTTAGGCAAACCCTCGGCGAGAAGGGGATACATGCCTTTAATAAGGGCATTTCTTTGTCTGTCTGACTGTTCTGCTCTAACTCGTTCACCTTCTTCTAGTAATTCCCTTTCTTGGGCTTTTTCTGAGGATTCCCTACTTAGTTCTGCTTTTCTGAATTCCTTTTCTGTTCTTTTATGCGATTCTTTACGCCACAATTCTATGGCATCTTTCTGGGATTGTCAGGCTTTCTTTTTCCATAATGCTTCTTCTACTCTCATGATGCACTCGGCATCCCATGTTCCTGAAACAGGCCATCTATATTTCTCTTCGAGATCTTTGGTGTAGTCCACCCATAAATCTAGATACAGTATGGCATCTAAGCCATGCTTATGATACATGAAATGTCCAGGACTGTCCCTGGGAGGGACTGGAACTGATTCTTCGAGTAACCCTTTTCTGGTTTTTATCTGACGTAACTTAGAAAACAGCGGCATATTTGAACCGTACTTGAACTTGAACACAATACACAATGAACACAGTAATGAATAGCAAAACAATCACTCATACCACGACATCAAAAACACATTAATAACAGTTACACAATACTTCGAAAACATAATACTGGAACTTCTCGAGAAACTATACCAGAGAACAGACTTACTAGAATTACTGGATGCACTGCTAAAACAGTACAGAACATACCGGTCTCCTAAAGAGACACGTCATACCGTATCCACCTAAGTGAACACGTCGGACCGGATCTGTGTACCCAAACCCGTCGGACCGGGCACAAATTAATGAACCCGTCTAGATACGTTCCCAGCAACGGTACTCACCGGGAAGCAAAACTGAAGGCCTCGGACTGGACTGGACTGCTACGACGTCTGGTTACTGCTACGCACTACGCATGCGCCTCGGGCTTCGGAAACAGGTGGGCCTCCGGATACCTCGGACCTTGCTCTCTCGGCTTGGGCTCTGGTCGGGACGATCCGCCTTCCTCACCGCCTCGTCTGGATGCCGGACCGCAGTCTCCATCTCCTCCGTGGGCCTGAGGGAGACTTGAAGCAGAAATATCTGCACGTGCACAGTAGGGGTCCGTCACGGCTGTAGAAGGGTCAGGGGGCCTGCGTTACATCGCCGGCGCGTGGGGAAGGGGCTCGTGCCTATTCGGGCGCCATTATGTGGTAAATAAATAAATAAATACCGGTACTATTTTTCTATGCATTAACTGAAAAGGATAGCTCAATAAATAAGAGGCAGAATCCGTGGTATCTGAGTCATACGGGCTTTAATTAGATGGCTCGAGCCAATGAACCATCGGGTTCCATCACCTGCAAAGGTTCAGGAAGGGACAGACACAGGACAAAGGGAAAAGCCTAATATCTCATTAGCATCATACAGTATATATAGTAAAACAGTACAATTGCATTGAATACAGTAGGCGTAACAAGTGACAAACGGAAGATAAGAACATATGGGCGTAAAATGAAGGCGTGCACAGGGCGTGCACGGAGACATGTGAAGTAAACGTCACAGGAGTGTCATAAATGGGTGGATACATGGAGGGGGACTTCATGGGCAGCTGGAACCTTTAACCTACTGGTGCGCGCAAACGAGCCATGACGTGTAACTGGGGAGAGCTGGGGGCTCTGACTTCTAGCACTAGAAGAGGAGACTAAAGTCTGGGATGTCAGAACGACCTGTACCTATAGCATATCTGATATCTTATGTTTGGAGTACATGTTGCTTGAATCTAAAAGTCATCAGGGCAAAGGCTACTTGTCACTAAGGGTAATGCATGCATATATATTTCCTCGTGCTTGCGTGTGCTATGAATCTTCTATGGATACTAATTCAGTAATTCTCTTGCATGGAGACAGGAAGACTAGACTATAGATGAAGATATTCATGCGGTTCGTTAGCTAGGAATGTGAAGCTGGGGAGCTGAACTGATAACTGTAGGCATAACATATTCTTGACAGGCAGGCAGGCCAGGCCGGGCACCGCGCTGCTTGGCAGGAAGTAAGTGAAGGGTCCGGGATGCGGGCGGGGCTGCATCTCTCCTCGGAGTGGTTCAGGAGACTTGAGGCTTGAATCTGGTGTCCGGTCCCTGTGAGGCCTAGAAACGGGTGCAACTCGATGATTTAACGTGCACAATGTAAAGACGTTGGCAACATAGGCCTAGAAGCCTAATTCACGTTGCTTTCAGGAGGACTGGATAACTGGCATACTAACGTTGGACACAACTATAAATGCGTCTTTATTCGGTCAAGGGGGTAAATATGCATAATAATCATGCACATATAACATACGATGGGGAACACGTAGGGACACATGACAGGGCAAAATTCAATTTTCCTCAAGCTAGTAGAATACTTCAGGAGGAACAGAATCCAGATTGAGAAGGATCAGAGATTTGTTGCATTTGGAAGAAGGGACCAGCCCAGTTGATTCCGTGATTCAGTGCCTAACACTAATTCCAAAAATTATCGGAAGAGAAGATGTAGGTGTTATGAGAGAAAATGCAGTTAGAGAGGCTCAATTATGTGCCAAAAAATACCAATGAAGGATACCAAGAGTAGAGAGAGTCCTGGACCTAATAACTGTGCTGAATAATCTCTATTTTATTCTTAAAATGACTAGCAAGTGTTATAAACAGCTTTTGGGAGAGAATATCATGCTTCTATCAAATTTAGGGTTGAGGGATTCTATAAAAATAGCAAAGATTCTCTCCTCAGAACTTCCTCTTCTTCTACTTTGAGTGCTCTGTGATAGGTTCTAAGGTCCTCTTTATTAGTTCTCTTGCCAGTGGAGAATAAGCAGCAGACCAAGGAGCTGTTGGATTTTATGCTGAGCCTGATAGTTTTAAGACGGGGCGATTATGATAAGCATATTAGAAATCAAAGAATTTATGTTCTTGGCTGCATTGTCTATGTAGAACTATGGTAATAGAAAATTAGTGTTGAGCCCTTGATTGAACTCGTTGGAATCAATTTTAGACCAGGGACAGAAGGTATAGTTAATGGAACTGAAGTGAGAACTTGCACCTCTCGAAATGTATAGAAGCCAAAAACATCCTTCCTCCCACCCAGACAGGGTTCCGGTTCAAACATAGCAGGGAAACAACCCTCCTGGCGGGTGTGAAGGAGGCAAAAAGTAAACTCGATCTAGGCGGTACTGTTGCCATCATATTCCTTGATCTAAGTGCTGACTTCAGCATGGTAAATCACGGGATCCTCATTGAGAGGATTCTGAACGCAGGGTGTCTGGCTCGCCCTGGAATGGATCAGCACATTTCTGAGGGCCAGATCTTTCCAGTTCTTTGACAAATCCTGCTCCGCATGGATCATCCTTGAGTCCCAAGTTGTTCAACCTATACATGTGGCTTTTAGCCAACATTGTATTGCCATTTGGGATCTCCTTCTGTCTTATGCAGATGACAACCACATAGTATTCTCCATTACCCCCAATCGCGAACACACTTCTCCATCTCTCAAACCATGCCCCGAGATGGTAGCTAGCTGTGTTGACAAATCCAGCCTCAAGTTCAATTGAAACACGACTGAGCTGATGAGAATAGGGAACAATGTAAACCCCTAAAAGTCCCTTGGCTGGTCCAACTACCTAGGCCTGCCTGCAAAACTGTTAAAAAACTGTTTGGGGGTATGGCTGGAAACAACATTCTCCATGGAGACCCAAGCAAACACATTATTGGCATGCTGCTATGGGATCCTCAGAATGTTGTGAAAAATTCTTCACTTGATCCCCCCTCTTTCCAGGAGTCCAGTAGTCCAGGCAATGATCCTGTCTCGCCTGGACTATGAAAATTCCCTCTACCTGGAAGTGCCAAAAAGCCATAATTTACAAAAACTGAGTGGTGCAGAATGGGCAAGCCAGGTCCCTGCTTAACATCCCCAGACACTTCTCAGCATGACAGGTCCTGGCTGATCTCCATTGCCTCCCGGCCGCCCAGAGGATCAATTTCAAACCATTGTGCTTTGCACACAGATCCTTTAAAAATCAAGGCCCTCCATCTCCCGATAGTTGATGGCTCTCTGCAACCCCAGTAGAGCCCTCAGATCCTCCAGCACGCTACGGGCTGTGGTCCCACCTGTCAAAAGGGTGAGAAGTGGCGGAAAATCCTTCAGGTGCAATGTGGCCAAACTCTGGATCACTCTGCCCCTTTACCCTGTGGACAGGTGATACCTAATGGTCCTTCAGGAAACGGCTTACAGCCTTGTTTTCTGAGAATTAACTCCCATGGAGTCTGTTATCACAGTCAATGTTGCTCAATTAGCGCTGGCATGCATACGGCTCGCCAGGCGCTTAACAAATGCCCATAATAAAGAGGAATAGATCCTTTCATCTGGGTAGTCTGGCCAAATCACTGGAAGATGGCGTGGCATCAAAGTAACTTTAGAATGGGTAAAAAGGGAGTCAAGTCCATGTACAGCTGAATGAGTAGGTTGGAGGGCCAGCTCAGCAAATCTTGCAGTCTCCAGTTCATGAAACAGGGCTGCAGAATTCTGATCTTCAAGGTTATCCAGGTAAAAATGTGTGGGGCTACAGTTCATAAAAATGTATTCAAACCTATAAGTTGAGAAAGTTTAGTACTAAAACTGGCACATGGACAGGCAGAGGTATAAACCAAAGCTACTAAATAAGAACAATAAGGTGGAGTTTAACATTAAAATCTATGTACTGAAGCCAAGGTAGACTTGGGAGGCAGCGACTTCACAAGTGAAGGAAGAGGTATCTCTGATTTACTTCGATTGGTCCACACAGCGAATAGAATAGCCATCAGGGTTGGCGGCAGCTATTTCAGGGTTTGGGTCTGAGTGAATACAGGTCCCAGTAAGGAGTAGTGATTCTATGTTTTATGTATATTGCAAAATAGTGTGCTTAGCTCCACTTATACTAAAGGATGGGCTCTTAGAGGTAGATTAACAAGTAAGGCAACAAAAGGTGCCTTCTAAGGCATAGGGGCTAAGGAGGCTACATGCCTGTGAGGTTGTTGGTGGGATAAACAGATGAGGCACAATTGCAATCCTCTTGGCATGAACAAGATGGGTTTTTCCTCATCTAATCAGGCATCAGCAGAGTCTCTGAGGCACAACAAAACCTGGAAGCTGGTAGGGGGTCGTAGTCACAAAGGGGTAAAATACAAGGTGGAGGGAAACCATCACTTTATGCAAACGACCGCATGCTCTACCGAAAGCATCATTCACTCTGCACATAGCCCTCAACAAACAACAAAAAGCAGACCTAATACCATGGGTCAAATTAAGGGCCCTCATTAAAGGGCAAATGTCAGTTGGACCTCTCCCCTCCAGGGATACAGGCCATATTGTCTGTGCCCCTAAACTCTAAACAGCTTCTATAGTCTGCTTGGTTGGGGTGCTGCACAGTGGGTTCACCCCAGGTACAGCACAGCCAGTTTACGCACAACTTGTGGAGACCAGTCCGGAAAAATCCATTGTATGCCAGAAAGAGTGAATTCGGGTCTGGTTGGTGCAGGTCCCGCGATACAAGAAGATTTGTCCACGCAGCACATCCATATAAGGTTTTCCACATCTAGCAATGTCACAGTTGTTTGGCGAGTTCGGGGTTAAAGTCCAAATAAGAACGTGTCTTTTTCAAGTTACTCATCAACAGCGTTATATGGCCCCTCGAACAATATGTTGGATGGTCAAAGTTCAACACCCGTAAAAGAAAAGTCAGTCATCGACATTTGTTGCACTGGGTGCCCAGCAAAATGATGCAACACGTGCGTATTCACTCTACTTTAGATGCACTGTATTTATTTTGAATAAAATAATGCTGTGATGCAATTGAAGCCTTTTCTGGTGCACAAGAAATGGTCAGAGTGTACTCAATTTGTATTCACAAATTCCTAGCACGATTTCTGCAGGCATGTTTTTTATGTGCTTCCTGAAACGCGCAGGTTTGCTATATCAAGTGCTTAATGATATTATAGCCCACCTAACGTAATCTCTTTACATTGAATTATTAATTTTACAATATAAAATATAGGAATGTATGCATCTATTCAAATTCTTGAATGATGTGTTCTGCTTTAGACCAAACGTAATCCACATTTAAAGAAAGTATAGTTTTGAGGATTGAGGAAGCAAGCGTCCTTCTACAGACAGTGGCATTGAGGATTCAAGATGGGTTAAATATATCACAAATGGAACCTCTCCAGAAAGCGCAATTATTAATAACCAGGGTATTACAAATTCACTGTATGCATGTTCTGTTAATCCTTTCTGGTAAAATGTGCTTTTCTGTTATCGGTCTGAGGAGTGTGTAGATTTAGACTTACTCCTTGGCACTGTCTCGTGTGGTGTTTTCTCAAGTAAATCAGTAGTTTTGCAAAGTTAGCATCTGTCTTTGCAAAGGCCACATATGGCTGGTACATCAATTTGTAACTAAAGTCAGGGCAACATTTGAAAGCTTTTTCCAAGTAATGGTTAATTAAGGCAGAGTTACTACATGGGTTAAAATAAAGTCTAATTACTGAATGCATATTAGCTCCCTTGGCTGCCATCTGTGGTCTGCCTTCAAAGCATTTCAACAACATGATAAGATTAGCAGGAGAAGGTTGATGGGCCCTGCGAGGACATGGCAAGGATGTGTAAAGTGGTCACTCACACGTGATCCATTGCCCACTCAGGGGCCTTGATGAACTTTCTAAAACCTTTACTACTTACTTTTTTTCAGACATTTGCTCTGCTAGAGTTGATTTATTTTACATGTTTTTGGGGTTATAAATATGTACCAGGCAGACGTCTCGTTGTGCAACAGAGGCATCTGTCATCTCTGTTGGTGATATTTGGGATTTCCTGGGGCATTAGGAAGTCTCACATAGACTAGATGGCATCACTCCAGTATGAAACAGAATGTAGGGTGCTTTAAAGACATATATGGTTTACCAATGACACCCTCATTTAACCTCCTAATAAAGTCACGCTGGACCCATCCTCACTAGTTCAAGCTTGGATAAAGGATGATGAGGTCTTAGCAGAAGAAGGGATTGGATAGTTGTGTTGACCTCTGAGAGAGATCTTGCGGGACAATGAGCCTGGCTACAGGAATAGACATACTCTTCTTCTGGCTGCCTCCCTGGTACAGCTGGGCGGTTGCTACTGCGTCTGCAACCTGCCAGACAGCCTACCTGGAAGTTGAAAAGTGTTCAAACTAAAGCTTTCGAGCAAATTGCTGGACAAGATTTTTGTTGTACAGGTTTTGACGGTCTCATGGAAGATCGCACAAGTTGATTGCATTCATTAAAACCAAAACTATTTTGGAACTATAATCTAGGTCGTAATGCTAGTTAATGCCCCTTTTAGAGACTATTACAGGCTTTTAGCGGATTAGGGATGCGCATACTGCTGGTTGAACGAAATTCTCTCCAAAATGCCTTCAGAGTGAGCTCTGAAAACCTCAGGCTGAGAGTACGAAGCCCCTGACAGAAGCAACTGAGCATGGAAGAGCTCCAGAAAATTCAGGAAATGAGAAGTGAATGAGGGGAGGCACCCAGAACACCTGAAGATTTTACATCGCATCCGGGATGTCAAGAAACATACTGGCAGCCAGTTGGGCTGGCTTGAGTTTTTTTGTGCTTACAGAATCTTTATGTTCAGTGCATCTTACTGCAGGGAATCTTCAACAGATACACAGTTGGGCTTCGTCTCCCTGGGCAGATGTTTACCACAGAGGTAAATTCCTATACTGGCCCTACCCATAGATTCAGTCTGAGTGCATGCTCTGTGCATCAACCTACCCTATACTCTCCAGTCTAGGGGGATATGTTGTCATATCTTTCAAGGGTTTTACAATTTTCACCTTAACTTACTTGAAAAACGTTATTTTGTTTAGGTTTCTGGAAGAACGGCAATGCCTATTTGCTAACTTTTGAACTCCAGCTCGGAGTTTCTTGATTTCAAAGCGATGTAGTTAATACAGCTTTGACCATCACTCATTTTTATGTCCTTTAATTATTTAGTTGTGACACTTAATTGCTTTTTGTATCCAATCTACCTCATACCTGCCTTATATATTTACTGAACATTACTCTAACATTTACTGCCACATCTAGACGGGTTAGATCAAACGTCTGCTCAATATCGTTACATATTTCAGTATCGGTTTCACTGAAATAATGTAATTCTGAACCTCTTGAGATCATTGGTGTTGCTGGTGGCTCCGTTCTTTTAAATAACAAAGGTTGGAGAAGCAAAAGCAATACCATGAAGCTTAAACCTGGTCAAAGAGAACTTATTAGAAATTCCAAAATGTACTTTTCAGACAGGGAGAAAAGTCATATATGGTTTGACTTTGAGGCTGTGGAAAACCCTGAAGGTGATTCACTTGTAGATGTACATGATCGAAATTCTGTTTCAATTAACTTTACCAGAAATCGTGAAATATATGATCCTAATCAAACGTATGTCTATGATGAATGTAGAATTAACAAAGGCTCCAATGTTGATTGCTCCCAGTTACCAAGTTCTTCCACCAATGAAGCAGTTTTTGTAAATGATAGTAATGTGTTGTCTCGCGATGTGTTTGAGGGTACATCTACATGTTCTGGAACAATTTCCCACTTTCCAGACAAGTACAAAGAATATGTAATGTAATTGCTTTCTTATTGTAAAAAAAGGGAGATGTTGTACATGTTCCCTATGGTATAATAAAGTTCAATGATATGTAAGGTGTGCTTTCACCCCACTCCCAACCATACTTGCTTTTGCATTATGATGTCACTTAGAATCTTCCCATTGTATATAGGACACATCATGGAATGTGTCTAGCATTCTCTTGCCAGCTTCACACAACGACACCAACTCCACCACCCTGATCGACAACCTAGCCAACATCAGACTCAGACAACTCGTCACAACACCCACCCACTCCGCCGGTCACACACTTGACCCCATCTTCTCCGCAAGACCCCACGTCTCCTTCAACCCCACTACCGAACTCCACTGGACCGACCATCGTTGCATCTACTTCACCTTCAAGAAACCCACCATGCACCACCGCACCCAACAGATGCCTCGTCGTTGCTGGAGCAAAGTCACCGAAGACCAGCTAACTACCACCCTCGCCTAGAGCCCACCCCCCGACCCCACCACCGCCGCCCGCAACCTCAGACAGTGGATCAACGACTGCGCCAACACCCTCGTCCCGATCATGAAACCCTCCAACAGTCACACTGTTGTAAATTGCATACTCTATGATTCATTAGCTTTCAATGTTTTCTACAACCTGTAACTCTCTATGGTTATTAATTGGTTCTAGAATTACTGTATGTTCTGGACTCCAAGTTCTGCAGAGTCAGTTGGTTGACTGGTCAGCAGGCGCTGGGTCCTTTCTGCTGTACTGCGCAATAAATCTCAACTACACACCTTATTCTGTTTGGTGTAACTTACTACATTTTGGCGACGACAGCCTGCTGTCCGGTATCCAGAAAACGCTTCAGGAGCGGATTTCAGCATTAGTCATCGTCAGCGATTGGATCCAGCCAAACCGAACCCAGTGATGTCTTCAATCCTCGGCGCATGAGAGATTCGACATCGGAGACCATTTGATGGACATCGGGAGGCTTCCTTTGATATTAGTATTTAAATACACATTTTAAGAGAACTTCAACTCGGAACTGTGAGTACCGCTGTCTCCTAGCAACTCGTCAGCGCGAGCAAACCCTGCCGCAAGCTGACGAAATCTACGCAGCAACGTGAGTGTCAAGCCTCTCTTTCGTCAGCGGCCATTTTGTTTCCCTTTTACTTCTAAGGGAAATACCTCGTTCATTTGGAAGTCGTTTGCCTTTCCTCCAAGCCTCGTTTTAGCATTTTTCAAGCCTTGTTGTGGTGCGGCGGCCATTTTAAGTCGAACAGTGAAAAATGTTACCGTTTTGAACAACATTTCGGTGGCATTCATCACAGCGCTCATTCAGGCAAGAAAAGCAGTGACTGTCAGGTATATTGTTTTTTATTAACAGTTATTTTTAAATGATGATCAGGTCACGTAGGTTCTTGTAGAAAGATGTATTTATTAATTAAGTTGACATGAGGTGGTAGTTCAAGATAGTAAGAGTAATTCCAAGGTAAATCCCCACCAGGAGCTGTAACCAGTCAGCTCAATCCTCAGCTCCCAACTGACTCTAGCATCAGAACATAACATTCCAATCAGACATCCTGTGTGGTAACATTCCATTTGATGGCATAGGTAAAACAACTAGAAAGCCAACACTACACATCTTCCCCTTTTTTACATTTTGCAATTGCAACCAAAAGATAAGATGTGAACAAAGCAATTACAAATAATAACCAGATATAAGGAAGATAAATAGAAACGGACGTAGGAATGGGTTATGTAAAAAGTGAATGGAAGGTACGAAGAAACGGGAGTAGAAATGGATACATACACAGTAAAGAAGGCAAACAAAATCATAAAAACAGTTGACAAAAGAAGAATTAAATGGGATTCTTGTTCCTCATGTCCTACTCCTGACACCACCTCTACTTCTCACACTCTTCTTCCCCCATCTCTCTCCATTCCCAGAGTTCAAAGGTATCGTAAACCTCCTTCTTATTTAAGTGATTATTTGTGCTAGCATGTTTTTAAGTTTGCATGTTTCAATTTTATTGTTTGTTGGCAAAGATAGGAGATGTGTTGTAAATTGCATTCTCTATGATTCATTAGCTTTCAATGTTTTCTACAACCTGTAACTCTCTATGGTTATTAATTGGTTCTAGAATTACTGTATGTTCTGCACTCCAAGTTCTGCAGAGTCAGTTGGTTGACTGGTCAGCAGGCGCTGGGTCCTTTCTGCTGTACTGCGCAATAAATCTCAACTACACACCTTATTCTGTTTGGTGTAACTTACTACACACACCAACAAGAAAGCCAGCTGGTTCACTGAAGACCTCTGGGCATCCAAGCAAACCTGCCGAAAGCTGGAGAATATCTGAGAGAAACTGAGCCACCATGCTAGCCTATACTAGCGAGGAACTAAAGAGATGGAACCAAGGTAAAGCTGTTAAGCCACATTTGAGCTCCCTACCTATACAGTCACCCACGCCCCGTGGGAAGCATCTCCTCTGGGAGCCGCATAGAAATCTTCCTACACCTATCACAAAGGGCAGCACTGAGACCGGTCGGCGAAATAGCTCGATAAAACCACCAGTTAGGAATGACCCCGCAGAACGCATGATTATCTCCGCGCTCAACCTGAATGTTTGCTCCATGCCCAAACATGCCACGGAGGTATGGAGCTTACTTGAGGTACACAGGCCCGAACTCTGTTTTTTTACAGAAACTTGGCTCCACAGCATGGCGGCCTCAGAGGTAGTGGCTGCCTTTCCCTCCGAATATTTTGTCACAAGGCTGGACAGGGTGGGGAAAAGGGGAGGTGGCTTAGCAATAGCATCCAGATCCCCTTTTAAGATCAAGGTATTAGAATCACTGACCTGTCCCACACTCGAAATTATGATTGTGAACATATAGCTTTCCTGTTTAGATAACTGGCGGATTGCATTAGTATATAGACCCCCGGGTACGAAAACAGGCTTTGTCAATAAACTGTTAGAAATAATAGTTACCCACGCACTGACCACACAGAATTTTTTTCTATTGGGTGATTTTAATTATCATGCTGTGCTCTCTGCTGATCCTGAGACAAGTCACCTAATAAGGATCATGGATAGCCTTGGCCTGTCCCAGCGAGTTAGTAGCCCCACTCACGGTGCAGGCCACACTCTTGATTTAATTTTTACGAGTTCCCTTACACTAAGCATTGCTGACCCCCTCCCAATGATCTGGACGGATCATTATCTTTTATAGATTAACCTTCCAGGTAAAATTCCGGCCATTCCTGTGAGTGGCCCAAGAATGCGGATCCGCCCATGGCGGAAACTTACCCCAGAAGTATTTTTGGCTCACTTTAAGTACCAAAATAATTCGGCGCTCTCGCTAGAGCAAAGGGTAGATAATCTGGAGTCTTCCATTTTACAAACCTTAGACCATGTCATTCCGGAAACTACTGTCAAAGCCAAATTGGTGGCTTCCCCTTGGTTTACCACTAATCTTAAGAAAGTTAAATTGGTCAGGAGAGCCGCAGAGCGAATTTGGCGTAAAACCAAAACCAAGGAGGACAGAGCTAAATATAAGATACTCCATTTAGACTATATGAAAAAAAATAAAACTGGCAAAGAAGGAGTACTTAACACAACGGATAAACACCTCAGCTAATTCAAGCAGAGAATTATTCAAAATACTGAAGGAATTTACGTCCCCTCGTGCGGAACAATCACTGTTCAGCCCCTCCCAAAAATGGGTTGAGTCTATGGCAGACTTTTTTGAGGAAAAAATCAACTTAATATATTCTGCTTTTCCTACCTCAGACTTGGGCCAACCGATCCCAGAAGGTCACTTGGTGACGCCGCAATCTGAGATGGTTGACAGTCAAGGTCCCCACTTGACAAAATTTACGCCAATCACGGTCAAGGAGACTCTAGAAGGTCTTAGTAGAATAAAGTCTGGCTCCCCAATGGACCCTTTCCCGCCACGACTTTGCACAAAAATTATGCCCTTGCTAGCTGAGCCCCTTACAGCTATTTTTAACGCCTCCTTGGAGCAAGCCGAGGTTCCGTCCAAGTGGAAGCAGGCCCAAGTAAAGCCTCACTACCGGCCAATATCGTTGCTGCCTTTCTTTGGGAAGGTGTTGGAACTCCTTGTGAATAACCGACTGACAGCCTATATAGAAGCCAGTGGAGCCCTTGATCCCTCCCAGTCTGGCTTTCGGGCCGCACACAGCACGGAGACCGCAGTGGTGGAGATTGTGGACAACATCAGACTCACGGTGGATAGGGGCGATTCAGCTGTACTCATCCTCCTTGACCTCTCCGCAGCATTTGACACCATCTCCCACGGTATTTTGAAACATCGGCTGTGGGAGATTGGTGTCCGTGGAGGGGCACTGGGCTGGATTGAGTATTATCTCACTGGCCGCCTCACAACCGTTCGAGTCGACTCCCTGGCAGCCCGGAGCCGCTCGGCTACGGTAGGCGTGCCTCAAGGCTCGATTTTGAGCCCGCTGCTTTTTAATCTGTATTTGACACCCTTGGCTAAAATAATTAAATCTAATGGCTTCGGGACGGTGTCATATGCAGATGACACGCAGCTGCTGATCACATGCGGCGTTGATCCTGCTGACACTTGCTTGCGCTTTAAAAAATGCATGGTTGAGATCAGTAGCTGGATGCGAGCGAATAAACTCCAACTCAATGCGGGCAAGACCGAAAATATTTTGTTCGGTAAAGCTGACAGATATTGGACGCCAGAATGGTGGCCATCCGAGCTGGGAGCTTGTCCGGCCCCTAAGCCGGTAGTCCGGAATCTGGGAATCATTATGGACAGTGCTCCGTCCTTAAAAAATCATGTAGCCAAGGTGACGGGCACCTGCTATGGTATAATGCGTGGCCTTAGAAAGATCTTTAGATGGCTTCCGCTTGAAGCCAGAAAGCCGTTGGTTCAGGGCCTGATCATTAGCCATCTTGATTACGGCAATGCCATGTACCACGGCTTGAATGAGGAACAGTTGTCAAAATTACAAACTTTGCAGAATACGGCGGCAAGATTGGTGCTGGATCTGCCACCTAGAACAGCGTCAGCTCCATGTTTGAAACAACTACATTGGCTGCCCATACGGAAAAGAAGTCAATTTAAGATCTTATGTTTGACCCATAACGCATTGTATAAAAAGGGGCCCCGGTATCTTAAAAAAAAACTGAACTGGTACGCCCCGAAGAGGGTCTTAAGATCTAGCCTCAAGTCTCTGCTAATGCAACCTCGGGTGCGAACTTCCAGGTACGGGCAACGCTCTTTTTCATTCCTTGCACCTGCCCTTTGGAATAAGTTACCTCCCCACCTTCTTTCCATCAAGGAGCATCAGCAATTTCGTAAAGCCTTGAAAACTTGGCTTTTCCCCTAGCATGCGGCCTGTCTTTCTCTGTTATGATGCCCTTTCAGTGTTTGTCTCTTCCCCCCCGGTTCTTATGCTGCTAGCGCCTTGAGACCTTGCGGTGATAATGGCGCTCTATAAAAACTTTTGACATTGACATTGACAATATCTGGCTCCGTGAACGAACACCGGACAGCTACGCAGCCCACAAGAACGCCACCCGCAGACACCATCACCTCATCAGATCCGCCAAAAGCGCCTCCTTCACAGACCACCTAGACAACAACGCGCACAACAGCAAAGAGCTCTTCAACATCGTGAAGGAACTCTCCAACCCCAGCTCCAACACCAAAGACGTCCCACCCTCGCAAAACCTGTGCGACTCGCTGGCCACCTTCTTCCACCGCAAGATCGCAGACATCCACGACAGCTTCAACGCCACGACCACCTCAACAACCACTGAGACCTCTGCCCCCACGACCACCATCCGCACCAACCGCCTGCTCTCCTGGACCAACATCAACGACGACGACACCATCACAATCATGAACACTATCCACTCCGGATCTGCGTCAGACCCATGCCCACACCACATCTTCAACAAAGCCAGCACAGCCATTGCACCCCATCTCCGGAAAGTCATCAACACCTCTTTCGAGACAGCAACCTTCCCGGAGAGCTCGAAGCACGCCGAGATCAACGCCTTACTCAAGAAATCCAAGGCGGACTCCAAGGACCTCAAGAACTTCCGGCCCATCTCCCTGCTCCCGTTCCCGGCAAAGGTCATCAAGAAGACCGTCAACAAACAACTGACCCGCTACCTCGAGGAGAACAACATCCTGGGCCATTCCCAGTCCGGGTTCCGCAGCAACCACAGCACCGAGACTGCCCTCATCGCCCCCACCGATGACATCAAGTCCCTGCTGGACAACGGAGAAACGGCGGCCCTCATCCTGTGGTTCCCAAAATCCGGACCCTGTGGTTTTCCCGATATCGAGGTCCAATACCCGTGTCACAAAATCTCAACGTACCAAGACGATTTTGGTGTCTACGAACCGATAATGATTAGGACATCATTCCTATGTATTTGCGTTACAATCGAGGGTTGCCAACACCCCTAAATCACAGTTTCCGTCCCATCCCTTAAACTCCATTTTGTGAACGGCATCCATCTTGCATCTTGCCCTCATGATAAGTCAATTAAAGGTCGCACTTGATCCAAATAGACACGTCCACCTTTCGTGACTTTCCCCTGACCTGTCCCAACTGTCTCCACTGTCTTCGGCCAAACCTGTTTAGGCAGCTCCTCGCCCAGTGGCCGAATACGATAGCATCTACGCATAACATTCCACGAACCATTCACTACATACAGCCCATGTTTCCTTCAAACACGCACCTGTCCCCGTATCTTGTTTATGGCCTTTTTATGGCTGGGTTGTACCTTCCTTTATTGGTGGTTCATCTATATCTGATGGGAGTTCCCGGTCCAACTGGGTAATCTATCAGCAAACTGGACATCTAAAATATGGGCTTGCTTACATGACTTCGCTCTTTGTATTGTTGTAGAAATATGTGTGTTGCCATACCATAAACTCAAGAATTCTTGCTTGAAGCCATATATTTGATATATAAGGAGACGGCTGGTTCTGTAAAAACGAACAGTCTCCCAAGAACCTACTCTCTGTGTGGTGTACTTCTGGGACACGTGTTACTTGGTAGCTACCAATAAAACTTGATCTTTGACTGCGACTAGAAGACTACGTGTTTCTGTGGTCCGGAACAAGGGAACTCAGAGGTCTTCGGGTGTTATCCCCTGACACCGGCGGGTTCCTAAAAACCTGTTACCTCAGTTGGCGCCCAACTCGGGGCGATATCAAGCGGTGACGGTCCAAGCCAGATGTTCGTGAGGAGCTTCGTGAGAAAATTCCGGAGGACGGCCAGCCACTTCAGCGACCCCTGTATGTCGACGTGGTTCCGAAGGTCTTTGCTGCGAGGTTCCCCGCGTCCCGACGGCTACGAGGGACTGCTGCCCTGACTATCGCCTTGTTTTGGACCCAGTGATCCTTGGTAGAGCGAAACGATAGACGAGTCTTCTAGCGACGTCATCGATCTTCAAATACTTCAGTTAAGTATAAGTGGAGCGTCTCCTAGTCCTTAGTTTGTTCTTAGTTTTTGGTATCCTTGAGATACGACTTGATTTGGAACTTGCAAGCCCCAAAGCCGAAGGACTCGTGTATTCACGAGAAATATCGTAACAGATAATCCTTTGAAGTTTGAAGCTAGACTAGTGAGCGAAGATGCCTAGTTTTAGCAAACTTGGAAACTTGTTTTGTCTTGGTTGTAGTAAGGACTCCCGATTGGAGGATTCTTGTCCCGTTCCTCCAATTGGAACTCCAACGTATGAACTCTATGTGAAGCACGGCGTAGGTCCTATCACATATAACGAGGTATGGATAAAATACACCCGCAAGGATGGTGTTTTAAAATGGCCCCAATATGGTAGTTTCGACCAAGAAATATTAGATAACTTAGAGGTCAAATTGTTCAAGAAGAAAGCCCAGCCGGCGATGTTTGACTCTTTCCGCTTATGGCGCAAGGAAGCCAAACAGAAAGAAATAAGATTAGCAAAAAAGAATAAAAGAGGTATGTCAATGGTGCAAGCTGCCGTTGCATACAGAGATAATGAGGAAGAGCAGGAGAGCGAACAGATGATTAGGAGCAAGAAACTAGCGATAGATAAATGTTACCCGATGTTGCCAAATAAGGGACAAGGTCAAAAGGAAGGATCCGAGAAAGATCCATTAATGTCCCACCTATTAAATTCTCCGCCACCCTATGCACAAAATGCCACAGCACCTCCGCAACCTTTCGTTGCACCTTTGGTAGCTGTAATACAGGCTCCTTTACCGCACTCACCGGCTACTCTTCAGCTGGCTCCTGTTTCTTTGGCACAGCCTCCTCAAGGCTCACCGATCACATCTATTTCTCCTACCGTTCCTTCTAAAATTTCGCCTAGCGCACCTTCTAGTCTCTCTGATACTCGATCTACGAACATTTCTGTTTCTGCTTTGCGTGACTCTGTTCTACTACCAGCTATTCCTTCACTTTCACCTTCCGTCTGGCATAAAATGGCCAGCATTGTTACTAACTTTCCTTCACCACTTTTTCAGTCGCCTAAAACGACCCCTAACACGGAACGAAGACAATTACGAAGCCAAATGCCTGATTATCAGGAAAGGGAAACATTGAATAAGTTAGCACGAAATTGGGCTATGGATACAGCGAGATATGATGTAGAGTCTGTCATGAACGTTTTCCGTCAATGGGATGAACCAACGCAAAGATACGTCTTTGAGCAGATGTGTGTTTTCCTGTGTGAGGATTTGGAAGATAATGGTCAGAAGAGCAACATGCAGGAGTTGTGTAGGTTACGATTTAAATTTGGGGAGGGTATGATAGTTGGTCCCGACGTTGAAAGAGCAGTAGAGATATTATTATCACATCGAAGTACAGGTGGTAATTCTGGGTCATCCTCTGACAGTGGTACATCTAGTAGGAAAAGAGCGAGACAGTACCCTATGAGAGAGGTTCCTCCGGTTTGGAGGGAAGGTGATGCAAACGCAGTTCCACCGGTTCTGCCTCATTTCCAGCGTGTATGGGTACATGTCCCCTGGAAAAGATCAGAAGTCCTAGTACTCAAGCAGACACTACCCGATCCCCGTAAAAACCCGACTGGGTATTATAAGGAGTTGTCCCAAACTGCAAGCTCATGTATAATGAATTTAGCGGATATAGACATGTTGTTTGGGAACATTGTTCCACATCCTTTATGGAGTAAGATACGTCATACGGATCATGACCAAGAATTAGGTGACTCATGGGCAAACATTGCGACTACAGATGCTAGACAAATCGGTGGTTTCAAGCCTGAGCCGTTAATAGCTGAACTCCCTGGTAGAATTATTGCATACATGAAGACAATTATGCCTGAAGTACGTGTAAACTGGGACAAGCTATCCACGTGCAAACAGAAGAAAGACGAGAATGTGTCTGACTTCTTCACGAGATTTGAGGAAACCTTCACTGACCATAGTGGTCAGGATATGGCTACCGAGGGTGGCCAAAGACTGTTTGTAGACAAGTTTGTACACAATTTGCTTCCTGAATTGTGTGCTAAACTAAAAGACTCAGAAAGTGCTTGGGCTGTCTCTACGTCAGCGCAGATTCTAGCAACAGCCCAGTACTATGAAAATAGGCGTAAAGACGAGTTAGACAAGGCAGACAAAAAGACGAAAGATTTGAAAACTAAAGTTCTTCTCCAACAGGCCTATCAGCCTCGTATGGCTAGCCAGTCTAACTATCAACAGAATCAGCAGTACTCTAGAGACGCGCAAGGAAATGAGCTTTCCCATCAGCGTCCTACGTATGGCCCGAATCAATGTGCGTATTGCAAAGAAGAGGGTCATTTTAGGAATAATTGTCCAGCTCTTGCACGACGTTTATACGGTGCACAAGGTGTAAGGGGAAGAGGTGTTCAGCATGCCTCTAGAGGTAGAGGCCGTGGAAATATCACTCAGAATATAACTTCTTTTCCACCTCAGAAATCCATGAATAGCTTTGATCAACAGGGTAATTCATCGTCCAAATCAGCTCAGTACTATGCTGACGACTATTACACCGAACACGACAATGAGGGTAACGATCGCTAGGACAGCCATGGACAAAGAGAGGGAGTTGTTTCAGTTCCAGTAGATCAGGATGGACCTTATGTCGAGGTAATTACCTCAGGAGTGTCAGAGCCATTTCTGCTGGATACTGGTGCTACAAAAAGTTCTATTATGCACTCAAAACTTCCTGGCGCACCTTTGTCTGGCGAAATGAATGTCTCAGTAGGCTTCTCTGGCGCCCCTGTTAGAAACCCGATCTCTAGTCCTATTTCCCTTTCTGTTGGCCCCCGTGAATTAGAAGCACCCCTCATTCTTACAACAGGTTGTGGTGAAAATTTGTTAGGATTGGATTTGCTAAAGAGGTTGTACGCGACTTTGTACTGTTCTCCCTCGGGAGTACAGCTTACTTTAGGGAGAAAAGTCATTGCTCCAATGTACTTGTCAAAAGACGGTATCCCAACCGAATTGTCATCACTTCCAGATTTACTATGGGCTAATGGTTCCAACGATGTAGGTCGTTTAGAGATAGCACCGTATGTCATAACTTTGAAAGCAAACGTCAGATTGCCACGTATTCCCCAATACAAAATTTCTAACGACTGCGAACAGGCATTGTTAACGATCGTTTATGATTTGATCGATAAAGATGTTATCGAGGAAACAACAGGAAACATTTGTAACAGTCCAGTTTTACCGGTCTTGAAACGTACTGATCCTTCACAGCCCCCTGTGTATAGGTTTGTGATTGACCTCCGAGAAGTAAATAAGGTAGTTATACCGCAGTTTCCAGTCGTCCCCGACATTACTGCTTTATTGACAATGGTTCCAGCTTCAGCAGCTTGGTTCTCGGTGATTGACCTGAAGAACGCTTTCTTCAGCATCCCGATCGCCGAAGAGAGTAGAGACCTTTTCGGCTTCAATTTAGGAGGACGAAGCTTCCGCTTCAAATGCGCTCCTCAAGGCTACTGCGAAAGTCCATCAATATTCAGTCAGGCTCTGAAAACACAACTAGACACAATTGTACTGCCAGATGGGTCAACATTGATTCAGTACGTAGACGATCTACTGATCGCTGCAGACACTGAAGAGATTTGCAAGGAAGCTACGTTGTCGCTATTACGTCACCTATGTGACATGAAGCACAAAGTCTCCCTTTCAAAACTGCAATTTTGTCGACAAGAAGTAACCTACCTAGGTGACTTCTTGTCGAAGGAGGGAAGGAGACTGACACCAGAAAGAATACAGGCAATTGCAGAACTGAGTGCCCCAAGGACACAGAGAGGTGTCCGAGCTTTTTTGGGCATTACATCGTACTGTAGACAATGGATACCGAATTTCTCACTACTAGCCAAACCTTTACTGTCACTACTCCGCAAAGACACGCCTAAACCTTTGCCTTGGTCTGACGAGTTTCCGCGAGTTGCGCGATGCATTGTGTTCGGCTCCTGTGTTGGGAAACCCCAACTACAGTAAGCCTTTTACATTGTATGTCCACGAAAAAGAAGGTTGTGCATTATCAGTCTTAATGCAACTCTTTGGGGACAAACAACGCCCATGCGCGTATTTTTTGGCAACTCTGGATCCAGTGGCTAAGGCACTGCAAAGTTGTCTAAGAGCAACAGCCGCAGCAGCTGTCTGCATTCGACAGTCTGCTGGATTAGTCATGAATAACACTTTGATCGTTATGGTTCCGCATGCAGTAGACATTTTACTAAATAGGACAAAGACACAACACCTTACTAGCGCTCGACTATCCAGTTACGAACTTACCCTGCTAGCAAGTCACATCCATATAAAGAGGTGTGATACACTCAATCCCGCTACATTATTACCCATCCCGACAGAGACAGACAAGATTGACAAGCATGACTGCTGTTTCAGGACAGAGGAAGAGACAAAAGGGAGAGTAGACTTACAGGACACTCCCCTTCCCGAATGCAATGATACTCTATGGGTTGATGGTTCATGTTTCAAGTTGCCGAATGGTGATACGACTACAGCATATGCCGTAACGACGTTACACACCATTGTAGAGACTGCACGCATTCCCCACAGTTCTGCACAAGCTGCAGAGTTGATAGCGCTTACTAGAGCATGTGTGCTGGCGAAAGGAAAACGAGTGAATGTGTACACTGACAGCCAATACGCCTTTGGTGTGGCTCACAGTTTTGGAGATTATGGCGTGAACCAGGGTTCCTTACGTCCCATGGTGCAAAGATACAACATGGCCAGCTAGTCAATGAGCTCCTTGAGTCACTCACCTTGCCCCTACAAGTCGCCATTATAAAATGTAGTGCACACAGAAAGATTCAGGATGATGTTGGCCGCGGAAATGCATTTGCAGATGAGGTTGCGAAAGGAACTGCAAGGAACACAATGAGTCGGATGTATGTCATGGGTCCCGCTAGATGGATTGCTGATGTAGGAATGTGTGAGGACACCATTGAAAGCGTAAAATCAATACAAGCCGAGGCCACTGAGAACGAGATGAATGAATGGAGAGAAAGCACAGGTAGATTGGATGCGAATGGTTGTTGGGTCGAACTATCGGAACACCAGCGATGGTTACTACCTAATGCATACGTACTTGCAGTGGTAACGATGGCTCACGGAATGGCACACATCAATTCGAGAGGAATATGTAAACTATTGGCCCCAGTATGGCAGAATAGCAATATCCCAAAGTACGCAGAAACGTATGTTTGAAGTACAATCCCGGTAGGGGAACGTCAACTCCAGCTGGTCATTTTGCGCCTCCAACGTATCCGTTCGAGGTTTTGCAGCTAGATTTCATCCACATGGAGAGGTGCAACAACCTGAAATACGTTCTCGTTGTTGTTTGCGCCTTTTCAAGGTGGGTGGAAGCGTACCCCCTTAAGGACAACACCGCCTTATCGACTGCCAAAGCCCTTGTCAAAGAGTTCTTCCCTAGATTCGGTATGCCTAGAATTGTCTGGAGTGATAACGGAAGTGAATTCGTAGGATGCGTGATGAAGAGAGTGTGTGAGTGTCTAGGCATACACCAAAAATTCCACGCTGCAAATCACCCCCAATCAGCTGGATTAGTAGAATGCTACAATGGCACTCTAAAACTCAAAAGAGCCAAAATCCAAGCCAGTTCAGGTCTTAAATGGCCTGATGCCTTGCCTTTAGCACTTTTGTCAACCAGGACGACTGTCCACTCCAGGTTAGGACTTAGCCCCCATGAAATCGTGTTTGGCCGCCCAGCCAACGTCTGGGGCGTGCCAAGACCCAAGAAACTGAGCGAGATAGAGCACCCTGTACTGCTTGACTATTTGTGCGAATTGACAACTAAATTGCGTGTTTTACACCAACAGGTTCACAGTTCTTCTCCACCAGCCTCTGACGATCCAGGTCACCTCATCGAACCCGGTTTGTGGGTTTTGTTGCGGAATTTTCAGCGCACCAACAACGGACAACCGAGGTGGACCGGACCGCACCTGGTACTACTTTCAACAAGATCTGCTGTTCGGGTTGAAGGCAAGAAGAACTGGGTACATGGGACACACTGCAAACGGGTCCCTCTGCCCCTTCCATACGACCGGTGGGTCAACAAAGGACTTGCTGACTCTGAGACAGAATCCGTACCTCGCTTCATCCCTTTCAGCGATGCCCGTTTGAAAGAAACTAGTACCGAAAAGGAGAGTGATCATATTTTGCAAGGACTTGTGTCACCATCTATGCAATTGGACACTACTGAACCTGAAACGCTGTTTGAAGATCACACCGTACCTGGGAAACGACGATACGACCTGCGATCTAAACAAAAGAACTAATAAAGTGTGATCTAATGTAATTTCTTTTCCCCCTAAGAACTATTTTTGAATTTTCAGCTCTCTCGTCCCAAGGGAACTAGCTCATTTTTGATTTTTTGAACCGCCATCCGGTTCTGCTGCTAGGGTCGCGGTTGAAGTCTGGGGAGTGCAACTGGGAAGTTCTAGGTCCACGGTTCTGATTGGTCCACGGGAGTTACCCCGGACTGAGCAGAGCGCGCTCCCTGGGAGAATCAATCAACCACCGCGGGCAGCAACTAGAGGATGGAGTTTCCAAGGGTAGAGAGACCTGTCAGACTCACGAACTTTGAAAAACAGTTATGCACGATACTGTCCAGAAGAACATTCCTGATATTATGTGTTTTAATGTTATGTAGCATACTTGTGCTTTTTTATTGGTTATGCTTTGTTCGTATTTAAAGTTACCTTTTCGAATGACACCCAGACACCACCTCCTCCCACTATTTCTCCACACTACTTTCACCCTTTACCTGAACACGAGTCTGCCCGAAGACTCGAATTTGTAAACAACTCTTTCATCCAGCTTCTACACCAACACCAGTCCATAATGAACACGTCAAACTGTTGGATATGCGGACGTATGCCACACACAACCGATAAGGGGATCCCATACTTCATTTTGCCATTTAGCTACTATGGTTCTCTGTGGGCTTTCCAGACCCTGTTCTTATTCGCCCTAGAACCATACCCGACCCGTTCCGCTGCAAGCGATTCCAGTAACAAGGCTCTAATCGCAGGGATAAGGAACATGAGTAGGGATATCGACACCTATCTGACAATGCCCAAAGATGAACTGAGTCCCTACTCCCGTTGGAATGTGACCAAACATGGGGTTTACCTGGTCAAGAGCCAGGCAGCACAGAAATCTCGCCCAGTTTGGATAGTTCCCCACCGAGGTCACTTATGCTTACAGGGTATTGGTAGGAACCCCACAGCACAGTTAGGAAAGAGCGTTTGCACGGAAACATACGTATTTGCTTCCCGAACTTCCCCTATACTCTTGGCAGCTAAAGGCACATATTTCGTTTGCCACGACCAAGCCTACACGTGGTTGCCCCCTGATTTCTCAGGTTCATGTTTTATTTCATTTCTGCTGCCTCCTACCTACACGGCCCGAGCAGATTACCATCGGACAAGGATAGCTAGAGGTGTCGTGAGTAAAGACGACACCGCGGGTCAGGAATTCGCTGACTTCGCAAAGGGTTTTCTGCCATTTTGGGGGCCTATGGTGAACAGCAGGAATATTCGCCAGTTAGCGAGGGTAGTTGAATCCGCCGTGACTACAACGGCCGGAGCACTTGGCAATTTAACAACAGAGCTTCAGTCGGATCGACTTATGACCCTTCAGAACCGAATTGCCTTAGACATTATACTCGCCGATCGTGGTGGTGTGTGTAGAGTCATCCAATCCAGTTGCTGCATTTTCATCCCTGATAACGCACCGACAGTATACCAGGCCATCTCCAAACTACACGAAATATCTGGTTCCCTTCACATTGAGAAAGGGGATTGGTCCCTGCTGGGGTGGTTCTGGGAACTGATCACTGCCTGGGGATGGAAAACTTTGATTTTCATTGGGATGATCTTGGCACTTCTGCTCATGTTTTGCTTGTGTATACAGTGTGCTCCTGCACTATGTGGCCTCTGTGCTACCTCGTGTGTACGGAAGCCTGTGTCACAGGACGAGCTGAGTAACAGAATGATGCTCCAGCAACATCTCCACGAATTTCTTCATACCGATTTGGACTCAGATTAGCATGAGTTATTGCCTTATATGAGGGCAAAAGGAGGGTCTGTGGTTCCCAAAATCCGGACCCTGTGGTTTTCCCGATATCGAGGTCCAATACCCGTGTCACAAAATCTCAACGTACCAAGACGATTTTGGTGTCTACGAACCGATAATGATTAGGACTTCATTCCTATGTATTTGCGTTACAATCGAGGGTTGCCAACACCCCTAAATCACAGTTTCCGTCCCATCCCTTAAACTCCATTTTGTGAACGGCATCCATCTTGCATCTTGCCCTCATGATAAGTCAATTAAAGGTCGCGCTTGATCCAAATAGACACGTCCACCTTTCGTGACTTTCCCCTGACCTGTCCCAACTGTCTCCACTGTCTTCGGCCAAACCTGTTTAGGCAGCTCCTCGCCCAGTGGCCGAATACGATAGCATCTACGCATAACATTCCACGAACCATTCACTACATACAGCCCATGTTTCCTTCAAACACGCACCTGTCCCCGTATCTTGTTTATGGCCTGTTTATGGCTGGGTTGTACCTTCCTTTATTGGTGGTTCATCTATATCTGATGGGAGTTCCCGGTCCAACTGGGTAATCTATCAGCAAACTGGACATCTAAAATATGGGCTTGCTTACATGACTTCGCTCTTTGTATTGTTGTAGAAATATGTGTGTTGCCATACCATAAACTCAAGAATTCTTGCTTGAAGCCATATATTTGATATATAAGGAGACGGCTGGTTCTGTAAAAACGAACAGTCTCCCAAGAACCTACTCTCTGTGTGGTGTACTTCTGGGACACGTGTTACTTGGTAGCTACCAATAAAACTTGATCTTTGACTGCGACTAGAAGACTACGTGTTTCTGTGGTCCGGAACAAGGGAACTCAGAGGTCTTCGGGTGTTATCCCCTGACACCGGTGGGTTCCTAAAAACCCGTTACCTCAATCCTCCTGGACCTGTCAGCCGCCTTCGACACTGTCTGCCAGCACACACTACGAACATGCCTCCACAATGTCGGCATCCAAGAGAAGGCCCTGGACTGGACCACCTACTTCCTCTCTGGCAGAACACAGAGCATCTGCCCTCCCCCTTCTGCTCCGAAGCCACCAAGATCATCTGCGGCATACCCCAGGGCTCATCCCTCAGCCCAACTCTGTTTAACATCTACTTGGCACCGTTCGCCCACGTCGTCCTTCGGAACGACCTCAACATCATCTCCTACGAAGATGACACCCAGCTGATCCTCTCCCTCACCAAGGACCCCTACACCGCCAAAACCAACCTTCACGAAGGAATGAAGGCCGTCGCTAAATGGATGAGGAACAGCCGACTGAAGCTGAACTCGGACAAGACGGAGGTCCTCATTCTTGGATCCACCCCTTTCGGCCTGGGACGACTCCTGGTGGCCGACTGCCCTGGGAACCGCCCCAACACCCACCGACCACGCACGCAACCTTGGGGTCATCCTCGACTCTGCCCTCTTCATGACTAAACAGGTCAACGCCTGCTCCTGCTTCAACACCATCCGCATGCTCTGCAGGATCTACAAGTGGAACCCCACTGAAACGAGAAGAACGGTCACCCAGGCCCTCGTCAGCAGCAGGTTGGACTACGGAAATGCCCTCTATGCAGGAGCCTTGGCCAAACTCCTGAGACGGCACCAACGCATCCAGAACGCCTCTGCACGCCTGATCCTCGACATTCCTGACGCAGCCACATCACACCCCACCTGAGACACCTGCACTGGCTCCCAGTCAACAAGAGGATAACCTTCAAACTCCTCACCCACGTACACAAGGCACTCCACAACACTGGACCAACGTACCTCAACAGACGACTCTGCTTCTACACCCCCACCCGACCAGCTCCGCTCCGCCGACCTCGCCACAGTGCCCCGCTTCTGAAGAGCGACCTCTGGCAGCACATCGTTCTCCCACCTCGCCGCCAAGACCTGGAACACCCTCCCCATCCACCTACGGCAGACCCAAGACCTGCTGACCTTCAGAAAACTCCTCAAGACCTGGCTTTTCGAACAGTAGCAGCATTCCCCACCCCAGCGCCTTGAGACCCTCATTGGTGAGTAGTGCGCTTTACAAACGATATGATTGATTGATTGATTGATTGATTGTCAGCCACGCTCCTTGCTAGTTGCCTGTGAGACTCTATATGTAATAAATATTCAATTAATTACTACCTGGTCTCTTTGATCTTTTGTATATTGATACTTGACCGCACCAGAGGGATTCCCTGTGCCATGTGCAAGGCCAGCCAGGGGCCTTCCTATGCACATGAGCATGGTTTCAATGGACGCCCCCTGGCCGTCCAATGCTTCGAAGGCGCTAGGATGTTTTACACCTTTGTGATAGTGCAATTTATATGAATTCATTTATTTGCACTACCATGTGGTTAGAGCGAAACACCTTTGGGTTTAGCACTGGCGCTTCCCAGCAATCTTTTTTACCTTATTGCATTAGCAACCAATAGTGCCTGAGACTGAGTGACTGTATAATCTGCTAGTTGCACTTACTATGCTATAAACATTGCTTTTTTAGGTCTCGCCTGGCCTTGCAGTGCACATGCGTGGTCCGCTCTGCTAGAGCTTTTTGCAACCAATACGGATTCAGAAGGGACTTGAAGCCCTGCCCCTGCTTCCCATTGGTTTGCGTCATAATTGATGTTAAAAGGTGGCACGTGATTGGAAATCTGGCTTCTTGGTTACCTCCTTGTCCACTTTTAGGATGGCCCATCTGGACAGGCCAACGCCATCTTGGTTTGCTGTGATGTGGGAGGGTTAGGTTAAAGGGAAATGAGCGTGCATGTCCAATTTCACTTTTAAAGCGCAGCAATTTCAGACACAACTGTGCAGGAGACCGGGAGTCAGGTGCGCAACGCCCATTGAGTTCAAAGGACTTCAGCCCCTCTCCCCCCCGCCCCTGTCGTGTATGGCAGCCCGGGCTCAGACAGCTTCCCGCACACACACACACACAGCCGCATCCCTGTTAGCCTTTTTGAGTTTATTTGTGACGCAGCCGAGAGGGTGGCATGACTCGAATTAGTGGGATTAGCACTCAAGAATAGGCTTCTCAAAGAAAACTACAACTCCGCCTCACAGAAACTTCTTTGTAAATTGATATTCTTCTGGTCTTTAACTGTGTCACGTGCGCATAAATCTTTAGGAGGCATCTTCGGTCACATCATCGCAGTCGCAGTGACTCCGCCCCCCAGCTGGTGACACTTACCCGCCAGGCACCACTCTGCTTCTACAACCTTGCCTATGTGAAAGGGCCACAAAAGAGGTGAGTTTGACTTGTAGCTCTACCCCTTCTTTATCTATCACTGTTTTCCTGCTCTGCTTCAACCTCTCTAGGTCCCACAGGTCAGTACACCTCGCTGCAGTGGGACAGGACTTGGATGGACTGCCCTTTGCGTAATCGAACTGCTCTGTAGGAATGCATGTGATTTTAGGAAGCTGAAAGAGAGAGTTGAGATTAGCCTTTATCAAATATTTAAAGTAATTTGGATTTCAACCAAGGTTAATGCCATTTTGTTTGAGAAGTACGCTTTATAGCTCTCGCCAACAGCCTTGGTGAAAAAATGTTGACTACAATCAGGGCCACTGGAATTGTGTGGTCACGGCTGTTATACATTTGCCACACAATTCTCCTGCTGCATAATCTGCTGAGTTGAAAAAAAAATGTGTTCGAGCTCAAACAGTTCAAAAGTTACCAAACCCAGCAACGTGTTGCCGTGCACTGAAAGGCCCTTTGCAAAGGCTGACTTGTCACTTTTCTGATGCTCATAAATTGTTATAGGCTTTGTTTTGTTTCACCCCTTCTTTGACCCCCTGCATCACCACTCTGCATATTGCTGAAAGAGTCAGTCCCTCCCCCCCCCCGAAATTTTTTATTAGGCCTCTCCGAAATTTGGCTCTAGTTGCGCCTCTGCCGGGAGTTGTTGTGGGACAATGACAGAGCAGGGCACAAACCAGGAATCCTATGTATCTTTGATGCAACTGAAAAATGCGCCAAATCACTCTCTATAAATTGTTATATTGACGTAGAAGCCTGCTTTTGTCGAGTTCGTTCTAAGATTCATGTGTTTGCTTTATTTGTTTCCACTAGAATGTTTCTTTAACCCGTTTGCTGCTGCCGTCGGCCAACGGCCGTCGCGAGCACTACCTCGGTAGTGCCGCGCACGTCCGTTGGCCGAGGCGGCCCCGCCCGCTTAAAAGAACGTTCCGCACTGGCAAGGAACATCCTAAGCAGCAAACGTGTTCATGCTTTTTTTGCATCTCTGGGTAAAATGGGAACCCCGTCATTTAGCTATTCACATGCATATAGCGCTCCATGATGCATGTGACTGGTTACACACCAGTTACTCACCACCATGTCAGATCCTCCAATGCCGTGTTCATAGACGTCAGCTGCGAAACTTTCTGGTATATGAGCCAAGGCAGCAAGGTCATAATTAACATGGCAATTTCTCCAGTTTTCTCTCAGCCAGTTTTGTGATGTGCTACTCGGAGAAAGAATAACAGTTCATCTGAGTAATGTTTCAAGGGGAATTGCACCTCCCGAGGTTTATTTGGCCCACAAGCTTTCGTTTCAGAGATCTCTATCAGGTACCATCTAAATACCAGAAAATATGTTATTGAATATCCACCAATTTAATAGAATAAGTCTAGTCACAGAAATGAAGCGTGTATAACATAGCTGCCAAGGTTTCAGATTGCCATGTGTGACATTTTAATAATTTCAGTGTCACTGTGAGTGACATTTCAATGAGTATGAGTGACACTTTCTAGAGTAGAAAATGAGGCAATGAAGACAAGGGAAACATATTATTATCACAAATTACAACCATTTGTGCAATGAGAATCTCTACAACTCAATGCAGACAAAGGGTAGGAAAGACACAGGGAACCCACACTAAAACGTAGAGAGACACAGAAATGAGGCATAAAGGTTAGGGTGAATTGGCACTTAGAGAAACTAGAGACCGAAAACCGGGTAAAATGCTTAAAAAGTTAATTTGACCTTGCGTAATGTAACTTGTGCTCATGTCAAGCACACAAAGGCTCAATTCAAATGCACTGCTGTAATTAAAGGTAGTGTTTACCTGCAGAGCGACCTACGGCATTTCGGTAAGGGCTTCGACTTGAGCTCTCACTCATTTGCACACTCCACGCTCGGCATGCAAGACACTGTTTGGTGCAGTGTTCAAACTACACCTTTCCTTCTCATTTGTCACATGTTCAGTGATACATACCACATCAAGGCACAACAACAAAGAGCGCAAAAGTGGAGGCTTTCAGATACTTAGGATATATATGAAACGAACATAGCGCATCAGCTCTCCATTACTAGGACGTTTTAGGGGCGTGTAGAGTGCATTCTACCTATGCAGGCAATACATTACGTCAAAATTTGTGTGTAACCATTAATGTAGATCTTGCAACACGCCTGTCGCGCCGAGCAGTATCTGGTGTGCATTTTTTTCTGAATTCAGCTGTGGACATTATCTTTTCGGTTTTGCCCACGTTGTATAGTTATTTCAATGACCTCTAACTTTCCATTTAATCTGCCAGTGTGTGTTGTCTAGTCTGAAGTGAAGTCTGTGTGTGGCTGGGAGGTAGTACGGGTGACGGGGGTCGTGATGTGTGCGTGGAATTTGAAGGAAGGCAGGTAAGGCAAGCCAAAGGACATTTTGAACTTTATTTCCGATTTTAATTTATGCCAGTGACTTCAGGGCCAGGCACACTAACTTGCTTGAATTTAGGTGCAGTGATGGCCCGCCTGGGACCAGCAAGGGCAGCTCCACTTCCTCACGTGCCAGAAGTCTGGTTTGCTTCTCTCTGTGACGTCCGCCCACATCATGCTCGCTCGGGAGAAAAGGGAAATGTGTGAATCTTCTTGGCATGTTCTGTTCTTCCTCTGCCATCATGCTTACTGAGCCTGCTCGGCGTGAGACTCACCGGTATACGGTGAAGACCGGCTCTCTCACCGGACCGTGGTCTCCTGACTGAATGATGCAGCAGGACCCTCCCCCTCACCCAGGGACACAGTGCCCTCGAGTTCGCCGGCCCCGCTCCGAAATAAAATTGCCGGTGGGCGGCATTGGCATTATTAGTTCCTGGGCCTGCCCTGTCCCAGCGTGGGGGCCTGACTGCTGGACAAGTCTGAGGTGCGAACAGCAGTGTGGGGTGAGCGAGCGCGGCCAGGCCCTCAAAACAGTCAGGCTGTGCAAGATGAAGACGTGGAGCCAGTTAGCAGTAGAGGCCTCATCAACCATAATTGAATCACGCGATGTTAGCAGGACGTGTGACATCACATCCTCACGGCGCTACGGCCAGTCTCTCAGCCCGCGGCGCCGCGGAAATCAGATACATTGTAGCAGCACTGACTGTGAGTCTAAGTGAGCCTGCCCAGCTGCTGCAACTGCCCGAAGCCTGTGGGAGCAGCCAGCGCAGGCACTGGGGCGCGCAGCTACTACTGTTTGTAGTGTGCTTTCTGTGATAGCTGAGACTACGGCATTATGCGTGATAACGCATTTCAGTGCGGTGATGCGGAGCACCACATTGAAATGCGTTAGTGTCACACCTAATGCGTGATACTTGGCAGGACTGGTATATCCGGACGAGTGCACAAAGGCTCAGGAGCTGCCGCTCACAGGGTCAAACACAGAACCTTGCATAGCAGCGGGCACCAGTTGACGGTCTTTGACAGGCCATTCCCTATTGTTGCAAAGTCCCATCTCCATGCTTTGCCTAGTTCTTACCTGAATGAACCCAGCTTGTATGATCGAGGGTTGTTTTTTTTTATTATTTAAATCACCAGTTAATGGAGTAAAGTCCGTGTTAAAGAACAGTGGATGTTTCATCGCCCAGGCTAATGTGCTGCATAGCTAAATCATATAAGGTCCCAAAAGCGAGACCGATTTCATTGCAAATGCTTGTTTAGGCTAGCACAGGTCATGAATGATCAGTTCAATGAGATCATCTGAGCAGTGCAGTGCCTGTCTGCCCTTGGTTACTGACAGCTGCAATCACGCAGTCTGTCTCAGAGTGTCCTTCCATTTCTAGTGCTTTACAAACGTTTGAGTTTCACGTTGATCTAATGGGTGTAATTTCTGATGTTTGTATCTTTTCCTCGTCTTCATTGCTTGGTTTTGCTCGCGAAAAAGTGTCACTCGTAGTCGTTGTAGTGTCATTCAGAATTACCCTGAAATTATTAAAATGTCACACCTAGCAATCTGACACCTTGCAGCTATGCTAAATAGTCTCTACTAACTAATCACTTATCAAGCTAGGCTGAATGAAAACTACATTTCCCATCATGCTCTCAAGTCTTCGCGCCTGCCACCCTCTTCCTAGAATCGTTAATGCCTAAAAAACAAACGTCCCCCCTGTCGTATTGAAAATAAAGACTGCGGGGTAACTTCTCCTGATTGAAGGCGAACGAATTGTCTTTCGTCTATGTTTATGCTTCAGTCGAACTGTCGACCTTTACGTGGCGTACGTGATCCTGCGTGGCCGTGCGTGCGTGTGGCCCCCTGCGCGCGCCCCGAGTTGTCATTGGCGAGTGACCCAAGATGTTTACCGGCAGGTTGCTTGCTCGATCGCTGCGTGAGTACGCCCTTGCTGTTAGAGGGGGTCCCCCGTGAAGGGGAGATAGGTGCATGGTGGTAGCTGTGGTTTAATAGTTTCTTATCTAGAGCAGAAAATGCGCCCGATTTAAAGACTTTTCACCTGTATTCGATGCATGTGTTGGGGTGCTGGTTAGAGCTATCCTGGTCATTAGGAACAGGGAGGGTGTGCTGCAATCCTGGCAGCTGGTCTGACGCAGACGGGGGAGAGTCGTGTGTGGGATTCCTTCGTAACCACCCTTAGCTGAGGTTCACTTTATAAATAGATTTGCAATGAGCGAGGGTGTTTCAGGGGGTAGAGGTGTTTGTACTCTTGTACCAGACGTGACGACACTAATCTGAACTAATTTTTGGTTGTCAAGGTTAAGCCCCTGTCCTCTTGAAATTTCAACCTAGCGTTTGTCCACCTTTCTACGCGTACACGTCAAACTCAATTGATCACTCCTCACTGTCCTTCTGAATTTTGCATAAACTGTGTTGCTTTTTTTTTTTTACGAAGTCTCTGTCTTTCGCTCAAGTTTGTTAGTTACAGATTCTTCGTGTGCAGGATAATAATAGCATTGCAAAAATACATTCCCGTACACATTCTTGTATACGTTTTTTGTGTAGCAATATTTTAAAATAACCACACGAACGTTATAAATACGCAGAAATGTACTTTACGAGTTACAGTTTTATGCTATTATTCATCTAGGGGACAGCTTCTTGGAATTAGGTGTACCAAATGCGTCATGTTAGATACAATAGCTGTTTGCAAAAATGCAACTTTTTCAGAGAAATTGTGCAATGTTGCCATGTAATTATGATATTAAAAGTTTATGCCCATATATCAGGCTGTGTTATTCATGTTATACTTTTTCAGTGTTTCTGTCTTGTCAGCACAGGTAACAATTGGCCATAGGTCATGGGTGACGCTTGCAGTAGTTTAATGGCTGGATTGCGTCTGTAGTAGAAAGAATGCTCATGCTCAGTATTTCTCTTGCTCATCACATTTAAGTCCTATTCACTTCAAGTCTGAACTAATTGTTGGTTGAATTCTAAAGTGCCCTACTCTAAGTTCTGAGATGCAATGTTGCAGGGATGGTAGCAGGGGCGAAGGAAGCACTAAAATTCTGGGGGGGACAGGGACAATCTTGTGGACTTTCCAGTAACCCTATACGAATCACTGCCCGTTAAACAAATACAATCATATACTTTTGAAGTGAAATATTGAGAAAAGCAGGCATGTAGTCACAGTTTGCATTATACTTTATTGTTATTTACATTCATATAGTAATCGGACCAAATGTTAAAAAAACATGTATATGAATCTTGCATCTTCATGCACCAAGCAAACAAAAGTCGCTGACTTATGGTGGGGCGTCGTGTTTGCACATGCATTTATGGCAGTACCTGCTGCTGTATTCCTGGTCTCCAGCAATTTTCGGCAACAATAAAAATGTGAAGATAACTTTGGTGATTAATATTCTATATTGAGAGAGATCGGAGGTTTGTCTAGTGGAAGTTTTGACTCATGGTAAGGTAGCCACAGTGGGGCAATATGCCTGCTGCAAAGACCGTGTACCATGCAAATCACAAAATGCATATCATGTCAATAGGACAGTGGGTTACTGCTTTTGTCTGAGAGATTCTTTCGGTATTTGCAGTTTATAAGTTAAAATCCTAACATTGAACAGTGAGCTGTTTACCGTCATCAAAGAGCTACATGAAAACTTCTAGGTATAGATTAGAAGGTAATGATTTCTCCCCAGTCTTTCCTTCTCCTAATGTTTAAAAATGGGTTCATTAGGATATAAATCAATTCTGATTATTAAAGAGAAACCCCCCCCCCCCCCACCATGGTGTTATGTTTTAAATTCTGAGTTTGTGCTTCTCTAGTATTGCAAAGCCGCCCAGGGCAAGTGTTATTCTGAAAAGACACTTAAAAATACAGTGAAAACACCTACATACACTAGGGTGCACTATGGGTTAGGGTACCCCTATGATTGGCATGACCTCTCCTATAAGGCCCTTGTACATAATAGGGCAGGGGGATTAGAACTACATAGAATATAATATGTCATGGCAGTTTAGAGGCTAGCAGCCCTTTCTGCGCTTGCATGTGTGCACTGCTGAAGCCTGAGGTCAGTTTAAAAGTAGCCCTGTGTTTGCAAATTGTGCCCGAACTCGACTTTTGGGTTTGGGAAACTTACACATTGATCAACTACAATGTTGGGGCAAAATTAAGTTAAGTGGAAAAATGGTTTCCACTTAACTATGGCTGTATCATATTTGCCACATAATACATTATCTGCTGCATAATCTAACAATTTTGTAGCTCAAACAGATCAAAAATTACTAAAATAAATGTGACTTGTGTTGCTGTGAAGTGTAGGGCCCTTTGGAAAGGTTGACTGGTCACCTTTCCCACTGCTGCATTTGTATGTTACACATGTACTAATGAGGCAAAAGCTTTTCAGAGGCTGTTAGTATGTATAAATATGTCAAAATACTAAAGTATCATAAAATGTACTGCATTACGCTGCAGCCTTTTTATTGTTGCATAATTTAGCCAACACTGCAACATAATTGTGGCCTCCATTGCTGCATAACTCCAGTGGCCCAGAAGTAGAGACCTAGAAGTTTGCAAACTTAGTGGCTGATTACGATGGCAGACCGACTTGAATCTGTCCGCCATTGAATAGGGAATGTGACAGCTGGCCTTCAAGGTGGCGGCCCCTTGATAGACATCACAGTGCCTATATTTTACATTGCAGCAGGTGCTGCTGGCTGCATCATCCGCCGCATGTAAACAAGCATTGGCATAGCCAAAAGGTCTCGCTTTTTGGGACCTTATAAGTATTTAGTTATGCAGCACAACATCCTTAGTGCACCAACATCAGCTGTTGCATGGCTAAACCTTGTACCTCATAAGAGTTTAGCCATGCAACAGTTGATAATGTTGCACCAAGGATATTGTGCTGCATAAGTAAATACTTATAAGGTCCCAAAAGTGAGACCTTTTGGCAATGCCAATGCTTGTTCTTTCTCCTGATAATGCACGGGCTAACAGCCATTGGCTAACTTTAGTGTGAGTGTTGGCATTCTGCCCTTTCACAAGGAAGATGTCCACACACAAAAAAGTTCCATTGAATTCCAGATGAGTACCCAGCAGCTCCCCCAAAATAAAGTTTTGCATAAACCACAACAAAACCAAGCTTTGGCAAAGAGGCAGTAGCTAAAGCCAGACCTATTGGCTTTTGGCAATGCTTGATTTTATTTAGTGATTTGGCACCACCAGTAGGGGGCGCCCTCAAACATTTATTTTACTTCAAATGCCTTATCTTTCCTTATAGAAGTGCTGGTTATGTTTTAAAGAGTTATCTTTAACTGTTACCTGCCACAAAGTAGTCTCTTAGAGTGGTGCTGCTATGTTTAAAGTTAAACAGAGAGAACCCAGCTGAAATGCTAAGGTGAATAAGAGAATTCTTCACAAAACCTTCAGAGAACATTTGCTGTAGAATTACTGTCAAATGGCGGCAACATTCAGATGTTAGGAAAGTATTCATTGGTGGGGGGCTTTCGGCTCACAACTTATGAGATTAATGGCTCACAGTAAAATGGAGATAACAAGATCAACCAATTGTGATTTCAGCCACAGGAGTAGGGGTGAGTTGCAGGAACTTATTACACCCATTTTGTGGCGATGGGGAGCAAGAACGGAAGTTTTTCACAGCAGAATTTAGTACTGTAGAAAAAGATGTGCACACTCCTCACCATTCATAAAAGAACAAAACATACTTGGGTAGAAGGTGTGATACCAGAAGGACAGGGACGACAATAAGGTGGGAGAGGTAGATGTAAGAGGATGGGACAACATCACTGCAGCTTGTAATGCACAAACAGCAATCTCCACCTGGTCACTTCCACAGTGCAAATTAAGAAAATAACTCGTGTGTATATGTATGTATGTGTGACAGTGCGCGTGCGTAGCTTAAATCTCGCGTGTTCAATTGGTATAGGTTAATGTGCATGCGGCTTATATCTGTATGCAATGTCTACATCACTTAATTAAATACTGGCAAACCCAATCAGCCTTTCATCCTTCTGAGGTCGATACAATTTCTGGGTTATGGGGGCCCACCAAAATGTTTTGCCCTGGCTACAATAAAAGCTATGGCACCATTTGCTTTGATTCAAGAAAACAACCTTGTGTCTCTCTAGATCAAAATGTATTCTTAGTACAAAATGTAATTTCCATGTCATTAATGATATTTGCTTTATGACACTGGTTTCTAATTCTCCTTCTCCAAATCCCGCATCAGTCTGCTATTATAAACATCCCTTCCCAGTCTGCTTCTATACAAACACTCCCTTTCTGCCTAAGGAGAGGGGGCACCTCATAACCCCATCGCCATATGATGTAATCCTACTGTTCAGTGGCACAGTAGGTGTAGACAGACTTCAGGCAGCCATAATGTGAGGCACAATAAATATCTGGGCTGAAAACAATATTTTAAAGAAAGGTCGAAATAGTACTTTACCACAAAAAATTCAAAACAACTGGCTTAAACAGTAGGCTAAAATAACAAGCAAATGGTGCGCGCGAAAGTGATTGCGAGCAAGACCCGTGGCCACGACTGGGAGTTGTGTGCTCGCGAAAAGTAAATAAAAAAACCCACGCAGGCTGGTGAGTGGTGTGCGCGCACCATGACGAGAGAGCCATATGGTGCCTCTGCTCGTCATTGTGCACATAACAGCACGCTCTATGCCAGCCAAAAGCGTGTGGTAGGACTTTTAAAAGCTCACACACCAAATGTCTCGCAGTGCAACGCATGCGCTGGCTCAGTGAGACCTAAAAAGGGACGTGTTGCATATATCACTGCACTACGTGGAAGGCACAATGCGGTGCCTGCCACATGGTGCAGTGATATGTAGGTCCCATGTTTGGGGGCTGGGGGGAAAGGGGCCTGCTATGGGCCACAAATGTCCCTTTCCACCAGCTTTTCCATGGCGAGGCTGGCGGGTAAGGGACATCGTAATCCCTAGTGCTGTGCCTGGTAGGCAACACCAGCATTGTAGGAACCAAGAGCCCCTCCGACGCACTGGCGGGCTAAAGGAGCCCATCGGGTGTGTGGCGGTTGGTCTTTCCGACCGCCAGGGCCCTGCCATTGTAATATGGCGGGCGATGATGCAGTCACCAATGGCGGTGGGACTGCCACCGACGTGGCGGTCTCACTGCAATTACAATCACCCCTTAAGTTTGGTGTGCATGCAAATCCTAAGTTGCCAACCCCTGGTAAGTTAAACTACTACTACTGCTGCTGATAAAGGCCAATCGAGGTACCAATGGGTGAGGTGGACTGGCCTCAAGGGTCTTGTGACCGCAGTGACTGTCACAGTCGATCTAGAGTGTGCTTCTTCGTATCCCTGCTCGCAAGACTGGAGGTGAACTGCAGTATGGATTGTGGTGGACAGGCCTTCAAGGTTAACTCACACTTGCCACTATTAAAGTCCACCTGCGGGTGCTAAGACACCAAGGCTTCTAAGGTCTATCTGGCCTTCTAAGGTGTAGCATCGGAATGAGCTCTGTCAGGATCGTGGTCTGGTGGACTGGTCATGAAGGCTGAACATGGTTCTCCAGTTCCAAATTCAGCATCTCTGGCCAGAGTGCCACATCCTCTTCCACACTGATTACCATACTGCCCCACTGAGAGAAACTCACACTGCCTTGAGCTACAACTCAATTGTTCTGTGACTAAATTCAGATTATGCACTAGACAACAGTAAAATGCTGCCTGAAAAAAAATGAATAACACCCTGGAAAAAGCAAACACTCATGGGGAATACAAGAATAAGCAAAGCATGTGAACTAAAATCAGTAACAATGTTACCTAAACTGTTTAAAACTCATTATTCAGAAATCAGTAAGTAATTTTGCCTGAAAAGTTCAGGACATGGTTACAGGACCAGGAGGGGACCCGTTTCAATGTCCATTGCTTATATCCTTTCAAAATGTAAGCAGTTTGGTTTAAAAAAGACCACATCCCCGAACATAGAGCAGCATTTTATAAGCTAAAATAATGAAAACGGCTCAAAAGGATCATATTAAACGTTTCCACTCCACCCATCAACCAGGTATTGCAGTCCCTTTAGGAATGATGCACTTCCCCCACCCTGGTAAAACAATGTTGTTAAAAGAAAGAAGATACAAAGTATGTAGCGCTTTCACTGGCACACTCTGTAAAGTGGCGCTAATGTGTATGGGTGTAAATAACAATCTGGCCTGTCTGCTGACCACTCTGTATTGCTTTATTTAGATATGTATTTTTTCACTCAGTCCTAAGGTTTTTCATTTGAATAGAAAACGGTCAGAAAATGAGGACATTTCCAGCCAAAGTGTTCCACCTTTTTGGGATCCATTTCACAGGGGAACAAATAAAGAAAAGGAGAAGCAAGTGAGAGTACAAGAGCTGTCTCTTGAAATCAGGATGTAAGGAGGAGCGAGCGAGAGAGAGACAGAAAGAGTTGGAGGAATAAAGAGAGAGAGAGGGGAGGAGGGCAGCTGCCAGAGGCAGATCAGGAGAAGTTGACACAGTCCTTGCCTTCTCTGTGGGCATTAAGGTAAAGAGACAGTTTTTTTTCCTTCTCTGCCCTTCCCAGAACGCAGAGCCTTCCTTCAGCATAACAAAGGGCAGAGGGTAGGTGGCCTCTTTGACTCCAGGCAGGTCAAGTGCAGGGCCATTAGGTAGCTCATTCGCGCACTAATGGCCAAAAGGGAGAGGGGATATTCTTCTGTCCCCTCGTCACCCCCACCCATGTCCCCCCCCTCTCCAAAATCTGGGGGGATATATCCCCCGCGTCCCCCACACTTCCTACGCCCTTGGATGCTAGGCTCCTAGATGGATCTGTGTATTTTTAGAAAACCTTTTCCAAAGACATGTAACTGTCAACGTTCCTTCCCTAATTAAGTAGGGAGGGTCGATAGACTGGGAAGGGAGGATCCTTTTAAAAAAAATAAAATTTAATTTCGCTTTTTATTTGAGAATTTTTATATAGTGCTGACCTGACCGGTGGGTATCGGAGCGCTTTACATCAGTTACAGAGCAGTGTAAAACATAATACAATGATGCGGAAAAGGTCTAGGTGGCGTAGCGTCAGGGCGGAGTGAGGAGTCGAATTCAGCGCTCAGTCAAAACCATTAAGAATACTTGCACAGTCGGGCTTCTCTAGCTCGGTCTTTGGAAGTTTATTCTAATAATTGCATCCTTACAGAAAGAACATTTGAATCGATCAAGGGAATTTTGTTGGGTCAAATCATAAATGCAGTAATGCAATGTGCTTTTAAGAAATGAAACTTTCACATCATACATTTGTTAAATAGTTAGATATTCAAATTAATAATCGAAAGTCAGAGTTCCTAAGGACTACGTGCATCTAGCTCTCTAATCAACAAGCGGAAAAGTTTATTAGAAAAGCTTACTAAGACATGAAAGTTGGTTCTTCTCCAAATAGCTTGTCTTTTATACTGGCCTGGACAAAGAAAAGCACATCATATCATGGAATGTGCTATTAGAAAGCAGCTCGAAAATGCACATTAAACAATCAAGTATTAAATTACATAACACATTTTCATTGGCTGTAATTTACATTACTTGTTACACAGAACCTGTCCTATGTTTGATCAATGCAATAATAGGAGAAATGTAAAGACTGCTTTCTGTAGGTTCTTAGCAACATCACCACCATACATTAGCTCATAACCTTATAATGTATAAAGCACACATCCTTTCAACTGGGGAAACTAGAAATCTGTTACATTTGCACACGGGCAGAGTCCATGTTTTGCAGCTGAATGTTAATGACTTTCAGATAAGCAAAATTAAACCTTAATGTACACATCGTTCACAACAAAAATACATATACTTTTCTGAAATGTTACATGCCCATTTGGTGATGAGGCCTAGTTCTACTAACAGAACCAAATCATGTTACTTATTATTTTTCGATTTAAATAACTTGTTTACAGATGACTGATGCCTTGCTACTTGTATACCCATGTAGTCGAGTAGGCTGTTGTAAGTTCTACTGCATTTGTTTTATGTGATACTAACAGATACTACCACTACCAGAGTCACTAGATTTTTTTTTTATTGTTTAATATTGTTCACGTATAATTGCTTACTAGAGAAACACTATCAGTTCATATCTTCACAACCTAACCTGTTTTTCTTTTAACTTTATGAATCAAGAAAAAGTAAGGCGCTGGTCAAAAAACTGCTACATTTGTTAGTAATTGCAGTCCAAACATTAATTGTTGAATCTTATCTCCCTAGTATAACCAGAGCTCTTTTATGTAATTAGTAATTGTACAGTAGTGTTATTTGGATCTTCGTAATGCCATTAAATAACTGTTTGCAGATTCCAAGTGAGCAAGTTGCCACGTTTGTGTGTTGATAGATTATTGTGCCTTGGGTGACCTAGGCACAATAATCTATCAACATGCAAGGTCTGGTATTTCTGCAAGTGATATGGCTCTGAAAGGATTTGCTTAACGGGTATTGTCTAATTTTTTTTCTCATTTATTTGAAGCATTTGGGGAATAAATGGGTCTTAAGGTAACAGCCCAACTCAAGACTGATTACTATTCTACAGTGCTGATTAGAACGGGAGGGTGATGTCACCCTAATTTAGATTTTTTTCCCTTAAAGTTACTGCAGATTTTATACTTCATTTGTGCACTGTAATAATGATTTGATCTTGAATTATGAATGTCGTAAGATAGTTACATTTTTATATAATACATTTGCTCTATAGTTGAGTCAAAATTGATAGTTCCAATAAAAAGATGTAATTAAAAAAATTGTTGTGAAATCCCATTTTTTTAAAAACGTCTGTGTGATAAAGTATATTTTAATAGGATAGAACAGTTTACTTGGTGAAGTGCAAATGATAAATATGTTTTCTGAAACCTAATTTTCACAGATTATTGCTAATACACAACATAGTTTTATCAGCAAAGTTTCAAAGTAGTGGGAACGTTCTTGGCCATTTCCTGGAAATTTACTATCTGCAAATTACATCATGCTTTAGTAATATATTTATTAAAAGGGCGTGTTTAAACACAAACTGAGAAACACTCCTACCCTTGCGCTGATGGCAATGCTATTAGTAAACTGAGTGGCAAGTAATGGATAATGTGTACCCCATATGCGGGCTAGATTTTGATTACACATAGAGCAAACGTTTAGTCTATTTAATCAAACAAAAGAGTTTTGTAAAGAAGAAATGTTGAACTCACATATTTGAAGGTGCACTCGTGTGAGAAGAAAAAAAAAAAGGCGATTCTGTAAAACAAAATATTTGCCAATGAGCACACAATTAGAGACCAGTTTACGGGTCAAGTACATTACAGTTAGGTTGAATAGATCGTTCAAGTTACTCGACCTGCAGGTCTAGTAATATTTATAAGATTTTTCGGGGCCTTATTGTTTTTTTTGTCACTTCTACAGTTATACACACAACTTTAAGATTTTTTGGTATCTTGTTAGCTCCAGGTCTACTTAATAGGCATCCTCCTATAAATTATTATTTTTGGGTTACGTTCGATTCATTACATAGTGTATAACATCATCTTGGAGAGGGAGACCAATATATATGTTATAATCTAACATCTAATAGCCATAATCCAGATTACTGCAACACATCCCAAATCGATGGGTAAAGGATCTAGCAAATGGGTAGGATTAGCTATCCTAATCAAACTTGATAGGAAAAGCCTACAGGAAAGAAAAATTTCTTTCTTGAGTCCCCTCACTCACCAGGGTTTCCCCACGGTGACATGCTTCATCATTGGGGCCATCTCAGCCCTCTACGGGCTGAGGCGTGCTGCGACTTGCAAAATTACGTAGGAGCACTTAATGGAAGACTATGTGTAGTACAGAAGTGGAGTGGATTAAGTGAATAAAAATACCTTCCTAGTGGGCGAGAATAATTTATTGTTGCTCCTAGATTCGTATATCTAAAAACGGGGTAATACTAAGGATCTTAACTATAATGGGCTAGTGATTCTGGATATGTGTCAACAAGGTTCGAGCGTCCCCCAAGCTCTTCCTCAGGACCACACAGGGACCAGCCCTGTGTTTGCCATTCCTAAATGAACCCTAATGTGGTGCTATAAACATAATAAATACAAGTGAAGAACGCTGCTACTAATAAAGCATGCGTTAATTACATACATACGTTAAAGGCTTGTCACGTAGTATTTAGAGTAGAGCAAGATTGTGCCCCATGGACCATGGGGGTCAAAGTACTCCTGAACCTATGTTCGTAATGTGAGCGCTTTGCAGGTAAATACCTAGACACGTCTCCCCACCGGACCGCATACCATCATGTGAAACAATATATATAAACATATAACTGTGAAGACATCAGAATAGTTTTATTAATAATATCCCTTGTGCACCATTTGTAAAACAACGCGCATAGTCATGTTTCCAAAGTCTTCACAGAAAGTGATATAATTCGCTAGCAGCATTGTGGCAATATCATACACTACTGATCCATTAGGCTTCTGTTTGTCTGAGATATGCCTCTCTATTGTCTTCTCCCTCATCCTTCCTTTCATGTTCCAACCCATGGAACCATATTTCACATTCTCCTCTATATGTCTCCTGGAAATGTAAAGCCACCGAGTAGTTATTTCTGTTTTTATGACTCCTATATCTTCTGATATCCCGACCTTTAAACAATCTTTAAAGGACTTATTCTACTGCCCACAAATATCTTATCATAAGAACATCCCATCACATAAACTGTATATGTGGTGTATAGTTAATGAAATCATTGATCTTGTAGCTCTTCTTACTGTTACAGCTAAATTCTGTTAGTTTTTTCCATAATGGCAGACACTACGTTTCCCCACATCTAAAGAAACTTGTTTGTGTCTTGGGCATTCAGTTTATGGCATTGGTTATCGAAGTATTAGTTCTTTCATAGCTGGGACAGAATTCACTCAGTGACTCCTCTTCTATATACCCTCTTGGGTTTACTGGAAATGATACCTGGGACCATTGTTGGACATTGGGAATACACCAATGTGTTCCAAGTGTATAAAAAATCCGACAGCATTGCAGTGAACTATGAAAGCAATCTCTTTACTGGCTCCTCTCATCTTCCCCGGTTTCTACTTGCAAGTCTTATTTTTGTAATGTGCTTTTCCTTTGTGATTTCATGACTCTTATCTCTGCCTATAATAAACCAACATCACTGTAGACACTATCCTTAAAATCATCTTTTGTTTTTCTTATCCTGTTCTTAAAAATGCTATCTTGGCTAAAATTTTATATGGCTTGAAGCATCTCCCCATAAGAGATCTAATTAATGATTGTTTTCAGGTGTGGACTTGAAGCATGCAAAATACTATTGCACAATGTTTTGTTCTGAAATATAGTACTCTGTATTGCATCTGAGTTTTTATATAGCAAATGATCCCAAAATTCTATCCATTATCATATTTCAAGGTTAGATGCACATGGAATTGATTAATATTCAAAATCTGAAAAAAAGACCTCACATCCATCTCCGTGCCTCTTCATATAAAGAGGATGTAGTCCATATACCTCCCCTAAAAAATGTATTCCAGTGAATGTGGTGCATGTCTGCCTCAGGCATGCTCCCTCTCAAACAAACCCATAAAATGGTTTGCATAAGAGGAAGCAAACCTGGAGCCCACAGTTGTTACTTGTTTTTGTAAATGCCACACGCCATCATGTAAAAATATAATGTTGGCTGGTATTATCCTTGCAATCTGCAGGAGCATTCAAGTATGTTCACAGTGACTTGCACTGCATTCATACAGATAGCATTTCAGTTATTCTGTGTCAATTCCCAGCCCTATATATATATATATATATATATATTCATCATTATATTGAAAACCCTCAATATCCTTCAATTGTCCTTACTGTCCCTGTCAGGTTTAGCATCCTTTGTCTGGTTTACCCCCTAACATTTTACCTTCAACCCTCCTATTTGCTGGCTTTAGGACTCCTCACACTTTACCATTGCTAACCAGCGCTATAGTGCTTGTGCTGCTCCGTAAACATGGATAGAATGACTTGTACCCAATAGATCTTTTTAATTTATTGTAAGTCCCTAGTAAAGTGACACTACCTGGGCCCAGGACCTGTTAATTAAATGCTGCTAGTGGGTGTGCTTATTTACAACAAGGGGTGGTGATGGACAGAGTCTCTGAATTAAGCAGAGTACTCTCACCCAGTCAAGAGATCAGGGCTAGATCCAACACCGTTTTTTAGCTCATTGCACCATCCTAGTTTCAGAACCTGGCTGTATGCAAATTAGTCTGTCCCTGGCCCAGTGCATCATGGGAACAGGGCAGACCAGACTACAAAAGCCAATTCTTACACTGGGAAGGAAACAAGCTTCCGGGGACCGGTTTCTGCCATTTCAGGCGTCTTCGGCCCGGCTTGCTTGAATCCTGATGGTGCAATGAGCAAGGGACTCACATCTGAGTATACCCTTCCACGCTTAGGGTGGACAAAATTATTTACAACAAGGGGTGGTGATGGACAGAGTCTCTGAATTAAGCAGAGTACTCTCACCCAGTCAAGAGATCAGGGCTAGATCCAACACCGTTTCTCTGGTGAAGAATTGGCTTGGTAGTTTGGTCTGCCCTGTTCCCATGATGCACTGGGCCAGGGACAGACTAATTTGCATATAGCCAGGTTCTGAGCTGGGATGGGGCAGTGAGATAAATAACGGTGATGGATCAAGCCCTGATCTTTGGACTGGGTAAGAGTGGTCTGCTTAATTCAGACACTCTGTTCATCACCACCCCCTTTTCTGAATCGCTAGTGGGCGTGCAGCACTGTTTGTGCCACCCACTTAAGTAGTACTTTCAAACATGTCTCAGGGCTGCCATTACAGCAGGTGTTGCCCTTATGCCCCAGAGATGGCGGTGCTGTATATGGCACAATATGAAATGAAATTTGTTGAAAGGAATAACCCTTTTTCTGAAAACATTGTCCAATGGTTGCGTTATATAGATGACGTCTGGCTCCTGTGGCAGGGGAGCCAGACCGATCTAGTGGCGTTCCACGGTTGGATTAATGAGAGACACCAAGACATTACATTTTCAATGGAGGCGAGCACGACCCGAATGACATTCTTGGATATCGAATTGGCTTGCACCGAAGGGTGCTTAAAAACATCCCTGTCCAAAAAAGTCACAGACAAAAATACAATTCTGCATCACAGAAGCCATCACCCGAGAAATCTCAAAGCAAATCTCCCCTACGGACAACTGCTACGGATACGTATAAATTGTACCGAAATAGGAGATTATGACAATCATGCACAGACTTTCTGTGAAGAGATGAAGCACAGAGGATATCCAAAAAAGCTTTTAAAACATTCATACAAAAGGGCACGGTTCACACCACGTGAGTGCCTTTTGCAGACCAGAGAGAAGAAAGAAATAGATCGTCCTGTCTGCTTGACCACCTTTGGCCCTGAGACGCATAAAATGCGGCCAACAGTACTGAAGAATTGGCATCTGTTGGAGGGATTGGAATGCCCATTCCCCCGCCCAATATTTGCCTATAAAAAGAACAAAAGTGTGGGGCAACAAATTGTGCGCGGAGACATCTCAAGGCCAAAACACAAACATGACCTCCTAACTCTCTGGAACATGAAACCATTGGAAGGACACCACAGGTGTGGCAATTGCGTGGCATGTGCCAACACTATTGAGGGGAATGATTTTCAACATATGTATGTGAAATGGAAACACTCCGCTTTCTCTAATTGTAAGACCAAAAACGTAATCTACGTGATTATTTGTCTGTGCCAGAAGATCTATATCGGTAAAATGAATCAACAGGTCAATGCACGCATAGGCCAGCATAAATCGCGGCTTAAAAGGAAGGTGCTCGCCGCCCCCATGGTCGAGCACTTCATTGAAAAGTCTCACAATGAAAATGACTTTAAATGGTCTGTACTATTCACCATAAATAGTACACAGTGCCCTGGTGATGTTGACCGGTTGTTGCTTCAAAAAGAAGCTTATTTAATTTTGAAATTTAATACCACCTTAACTGGATTAAACAGTATGTCTGAATTGGCTAGAGTGTAATCGCGTCTGCAATTTCGAGTAATGTAGCTCAATCGCTCTGCACTGAGTAGTCTCGCAGCTTGTTCCATTGAACGAGGAGACCTATACACACGAAAATGATGTTACGGCAAAAACGATGAGAAACTACAACTCCCATAATCCTAGAGGGCTGAGAGTTCACCCACAATGCAACTTCAAAATGGTGCTCACGGCATTGTGAATCGGTCAGACGGCTTCTGACTTTATGCGGAAGCGCACACCTGAGGGCTCGTCACGATCCAAGTAAAGAAGTAAGCTTGCTGTCTCCGCTCGGTTTAAAATTTAAGCCAGATCTTGGCTCCTTGTGCGAATCATTTATCGTTTTTTCACATTTCACACAGATATTGCTGTCCGTGCACTGAAATTGATGTTTACTGCCTGAGTAACCAAGGCAACAGAGATCCAAGCTGCACGACGAGCGCGTACAAACGCAGGTACGATTTCGTGTGCAAATAATTTAACGCATCACCGCCAATATTTCCAAAGCCCCTTAACAGGTCGATTAAATCTTGATACATTTTTGCATTGAATAGGCAAACAACACACGAAAGCTGCCACCAGTGCAACTACTCGAGCACGACTAACACGAACCACTTGAGACGAGGTAGGACATTTTGTATGTTACCTGCCTCTTGCAAATAATAACATTGCAGTTTAGTAGATTATAAACTGATAGTGGCAGTCGCCCTCATCTCTTTACCCAGGAGCGGCAGCGCCATGACACGGCGACACGGGCAGATTAAATAGAAACAGCCCGTCCCAATGAGAAGTCCTCGAACACATCGCTTCCACTGTGAATCAAATTACAGGTACAATTAGGCAATTATTGAGGTATGGCATAAGAGCTGTACGAGGCTGATGATCTTTCAATAAAGAGTGATTATTATTTTTTCACATCCTATACAGATTATTCATAAGGCCCTGATGAGAGTTCGGGAACCCCGGTGGCCCTGACTCGAAACGCGTCGGCATACCAATGGGAACAGACTAGTATATTGATTATACACTAGGACTTTGAAAATAATTTTCCAATGTCTTTGGGCATTTGACGTTGTCTTGTGATAAATTATGAAGTTGATTTGAGAAAATAACGTTTGTATCGTTTTGTATTTAAATGTTGTTAGGATGTTTTGTAGTTTCATTTGTGAATATATTTCCTGTTTTGTTTGAAATGTATATATATGTGTGTAAAGTAAGTCAGATGTGTTAGTGTATTTGCTATCTCTGCACAAAAACACGTATGAATTTTTGATAAAAATAAAAAGTGAGTGGTACAAATCAAGGTATCTGATCAAACGTAATTAAGTATTGGTTTGGTCTATATCTGAATAATTACGCTATACCAAATAAGAAGGGTGCAGGCATCTGTTTTGTTTTTCTGATTCATGAAAGGTCCAGCCCGCCCCTGTCCCACTTAAGGACCTAACTCCTTTGGGTTTCAAAATTACAGCAGGTGTGGGCAGTTTTAACCTTTCTTTTTAATACACGTAAGTCACCCCTAGGGTAGGCCCTGGACAGCCCGGCGGGTGGAGTGTTAATGTATGTAAAAAGCAAGACGTGTACTTTTTAGTTTTGCTTGTCCTAATAGTGAAAAACTTTTACATTCGTATTTGCACTACTGCAAGGCTTACCTTTCCAATAGGATAACATTAGAGTTACCTTATTAGATTTAATACGCTGTAACTTCAAAATGTGAATTCATATTTAGTGTTTTTGGTACTGTGATGGAAAATCCTAATTCACAGTAAAGTTGGATTTTAAATTAGATTTTAAAAAAATGACACTTTTAAGACATTTTTACAGCAAACAAGTGATTGATGGAATGCTGACAATGCAAACATTCTCCCCCAGTCAAAAGATTTGGGTTAAATCCATCGTTGTTTTGCCCACTACGCTAACCCAGTTTGGACCCAGCCATATGCAAATCAGTCTAGACTCCGTGCCCCATGGGAACAGTTTAGACCGAACTCCCAGGCCAGGTCCTCCCCGGACCGGAAACAAGCATCCTAGGAACGGTTTCAGTGTATGTCACCCTTCTTCAGCCAGGCTAGCTTGAATCTAGTGGCACAGTGAGCAAGGGACCCACGTCTGGGCATACCGATCCAACTGTGGGCGAAAAGTGTTAGAGCAAACAAATGATCCATCGTATGGATTTAACCCAGATCTTTTGACTGGGGGAGAATGTTTGCATCGTCAGCATCCCGTCCATCATTTGTTTGCTGTAACACTTTTCGCCCTAAGTGGGATGGGTATGCCCAGACGTGGGTCCCTTGCTCACTGTGTTTTCTAACTTGTGTGGAATTCTTTTTGTGTGCTCTTTTTCACTTTATTACTATTGAAGTGTTGCACAAATACTTTACACATTGCCTCCAAGTTAAGACTGACCGTTCTGTGCCAAGATCCCAGCGGGATGAGCACAGGTTAATCTAGGGCTGGATGTGTCTCCACCCTGACAATCGTGGTTGTTGCTCGATTAGGGCTCCCCCGAGTTAACAAGCATCCCATTTTCATACGGTCCGTGCAAATGATGAAAGCTACTGGGCTATTGATTGCAAAAAAGTATCCACATATTATGCCCTATTTTCTGTGGGTGATCTATCCTCTGAAATGGTTGGTCTCCCTGGTGGGAATGCTTCTAGCTTATGTACCTTAGATATACATGGACATCTTGGTGAGTCAAGTTTCAGAGAACTATATTCTAAATAAGAAACTAAGCCACTCTTTCCATTCAACTAGTCTAGAGTTGACTTGTAGTACCTGATATGGGATGTATTCCAATTTCCCATAACAGTTCCCCTTTGTTAATCATCGTTGTCCATGATGACTATATTTACACCTTTATCGGCTTCTCGTATTACAATAGTATCATCATCATGAAGTTTATTCAATGCTGACCTTTGACTTTTTTTTATATGATATTTGAAAGAGCGTTTATTGCGATCTCCAAAATGTATCTTCTAATTTGTATAGGTCCATGTCACTCTTCTGGAGAACTCCTTGATGACCGAGTCGGAGGAACCTGGTGGCATAAATCCTGAATGTGGTTAATGTGTGAATGCCCTTTAAATCTATATAGAAAGTACAAATGAATCTGTTTCAGTATCATAGATGAATACAAAGCAGTTGACTTGCTGATCTTTAACTAGATTTTTCTCATAAACCTAAATAGGTCAACATGTGCAGTCACAAAGTCACAAGATGTAGTGGGACAGTAATTTAGGCCTCTACTCAAAATTTGAATTCTATCATTATCCAAGATTCTTGAGGACAAATTAATGAGTGTCAATTTACAAGTTTCACAATCATTTGTTCTGTAAATTAAGGTGGTAGCCTCATTAATATAACTCTTAATCAAAATGTCTTTTAGGACTGTTGCTGTCTGCTTTGTCTTGTTTGAACTCCTATTTTTGTGCTTTTCCCCCTTCTTATCTGGTTCTACTGTCCTTCTCACTTCTTTTCTTCTCCTGTTCCCTATTCTGTGCCTCTGTACTTACTTTGTCTAAAAAGGTTGATGAATTTTAAGTCATAACACCATAGACCTAGTACCTTCACCCTGATCACACGCTGGCGACGATATGGAGGTACTACTCAGCGATACACTTGAATCTTTCACTTTTGCTACCTCCTCCCTTACCTTTCTGAAGCTAATATTATCGTACTTTCCCCCGAAAGAAAAAAATCATAGTTTCTAATTTCTTTCAAGTTCTTGTCCTTTAAAAATACTTGGTAATTTGCAATTTAGTTCTTTGAGATCTCCTCTTGAAGATTCATCTTGTCCATTTCCATCTCAGCTATCTCCTCTTTAAGATTTTTAACCATTTTTTCTGAGTTAATAATTAAGATCTGTTGGAAATGGCCCTTTTTTGCAGGGTTATCACTAAACCTTTTGCTTTTTCCTCCTATTTATTCCTGACCTGTGTGTGTTGGTTTTAGGACTCTAGGCACATTAACCACTGCTAATCAGTGCTAAAGTGCATATGCTCTCTGTGTAAACTGTGTTCTGGATTGGTATTTCCATGTTGGTTTATTTGATTTATGTGTCAGTCCCTAGTAAAGTGCACTGCGAGTGCCAGGGCCTATAAATCACATGCTGTGGTGGGCTGCAGCACTGGATTGTGCCACCCATGCAAACAGCCCGTAAAGTGTAACTCTGGCCTGCCATTGCAGAGCCTGTGCGCAGCCTGGGGCTGCCATGTCGACTTGGCAAGCGCACACACTTGCAAGTCCTTAAACCTTCCCTTTGCTACATGTGAGTCGCCCCTCTGGTAGGCCCAAGGTTCCCCCATGGGCAGGGTGGATTGTATGCGTAAAGTAGAACATGCCCTGGTCTGTGTGGCATGTCCTGATAGTGAATTACAGCCTACTTCGTTTTTCACTATTGCAAGGCTAACTGTTCTCCAAAGGCCAGAATGGGCAGTTTGATCATTATATCCTATGATCCTAACTGACTCAGAGAACATGGTAGAAATTCGAGTTTAATATGCCTGAACTCAGAATGATAAAATGCATCTTTTAGTGAAGTAGGTTTTAACATTCTGTGTTTGAAAATACTACTTTTAGTATTTTCTGACCTAACCATCCAGCCTGCCTCTGATAGCTTTTGTATTGTCTGTCTGGTGTTTGAGTGACAGGGGCTGGGGAGACTCAAGGAGACAGGGTGAGTCAGCAGGGCAGGATAGGCACATCTACACTTAGCTGGGTGGGAGGAGTTGCACCTGGGTCGGGCGGGGCTCGCCTTCCACAATGCTGGCTCCACCTCTTGTGGTGCGTCTGATGACCCTGGCCCACACTGACAAAGGAAGAAAGGGCACACTGGCAGAATGCACCCAGAACTGGTTTGAACTAGGTACAGGACCCTCTGCCTTCAGAGGACAAAGGATTTGCTGGTATAAATATTGGGGTCCAGACCCCAGAGATTTAGATTACTTCTGAACTAAGGAATCTGCCAGGAAGAAGGACCGGGAAAGCTGGAGGAGGAGAACTGCCCCTATGCTGCGTGTTGAGGGGTTGGCTTGCAGTGGTTGCTTCTGTCTTGGGTAGGGAAAGGACTGGACTGTGCTTTTATCATCCTGCTGTTGAAGATTTCTTCAAGGGCTTGAAGTAGAGATTGCCTCCTGTTGGAAGTCTCAGGGATAGAAAAGACTTCAGAGAACTCGCTTGAATCAAGGAACCTGCCGAGAAGAAGAGTGGGAAGAGCTGCCAGGAGTAGTACTGCCCCTTTGCTGTGTTGTGTGTTTGTTGGGTTGGCCTGTAGCTGCTGCTGCATTGGGCAGTGAAAGGACTGGACTTTCTCTACTTGTGCTGAGTATCTCCACTGGCTTGAGGTAGAGCTTGCCCCCTGTTCAAGAAGTCTCAGGAACAGCAAAGACTTCAATTCTGATGCAGTCTACGGTGCCGCTGCCGACACCGTGTCCTGAAGGCACCGCAGAGAGCCCTGCCGCAACGCCGCACCGCGACCCTGGTCTCACCGCCGATGCCTGCTGACGCTGCCACCGAGCCACTGCTCGCACCGCAACCTGTGGGCACCACACTCCGCACCGCCTCGCTTCACGACTACACCATCGTATCCCCGACGCCACCGCTCCACGCCAGACTCGACGCCGCTGCTTGCACCGTGTTTGAGGGCACCGCTCGTAAAGTTACACAATGCACCGCCCTCATCTCGCACTGCTGCCTTGGTCTACCAACGCCAGTGCCATCCACTCCAGTTGTCAGCGGAAGACAGCGCATCAGCGACGCCGCTGCTGCACCGTGACCTGCCAGCACCGTGACGAGCACCGCCTTCATCTCACACCGCGACCCCAGTCTCACAGACGACGCTATTTGACTCCGCCTTGAGCCGCTGCTCGCATCGCGTCTTAAGGGCACCGTATTTATTTTTTATTTATTTATTTAAAATTTATAATGCGCAACAGCTACCCGCAGTGGGTTTCCCGGTGCAAGGGACAGACTGAAGAAGAGAACTGACATCAATCACCGCTATAAAAGGTAATGTTTTTTTTTTTTTTTTAAAGTGGGGTTTTCAGTTTTTTTCCGAAAACTGAGCATGTTGGTCTCAGTCTTCATGGCAATGGGCAGTGCATTCCATAGTTTGGGGCCAAGATGGGAGAAGGATCTTCCACCCATCTTCACTAGCTTAAATCTAGGGATGACATAGTCGCAGTTAGCCGAGGATCTCAAAGTACGACAGGGCTTGTAGGGTTGAACCAAGTTTTGAAGGTAAGGTGGAGCAGAGCCCTGCTTAACTTTGAACATGTAGCACAAAGCCTTAAATTGGATTCGACTCGAGATCTTGAGCCAGTGCAGATCTCGAAGAGCCTGCGCAGCTGAAGACCTCCTCGGGATATTACAGAGGAGGCGGGCTGATGAATTTTGAATGACCTGTAGTTTCCTTACAGTTGCAGTATCTGCACCAAGATAAAGAACATTTCCGTAGTCCAGGCGAGATGTTACTAAAGCCTGGACTACTGTTCTTCTCGTGGCAAGGGGCAGCATCCAAAGAATTTTTTGGAGCCATCTTAAGATGGTAAAACAGATGGCCGCCACCTTAGAGGCTTGTTGTCTCATAGACAGTTTGTCATCAATAAGGAAACCCAGGTTCCGTACTACCTGGACTGGAAGAGGAGTAGGACCCATGGTGCTGGGCCAATGTTGAGGGCCCCAAAGATCCTTCTGCTTCCCCAAGATGATGATCTCGGTTTTGTCACCGTTAAGTTTGAGGAGATGCCTCTGCATCCACTCAGCCATAAGTGACAAACCAGTTTTTAGACCCGACACATTGCCATCTTCTACACTGGAGAGGGAAAAGACGATCTGCGTATCATCGGCGTATGAAAAAATAGTCAGCCCGGCTTCCTCTGCGATGGTAGCGAGAGGTTTGATGTAAATGTTGAAGAGCAACGGGCTGAGAATAGACCCCTGAGGGACACCATACGCCGAAGAGCAGATCGTAGATGCAGCTTTCTGAGAAAAGACTTGGAATGTACGCTCACTTAAATAGGAGGCAAACCAAGCAAGTGCAGGGCCAGCTATTCCAAGGGAGCGGAGAGAATTTAATAAGATGGAGTGGGACACCGCACTGCTGCACTTTGCACCGCAGCACCCGACGCCTGCCGACGCCAGCGCTCCTGATTCTATCAGAGAGGAGATCGACCTGCAACAGGTGTGACAAGGAGAGGTCATCGACGACCTGCATCTCTTAAAGGTACTGTTGGCGGGTCCTCAGAACACTGCTGCTGACCAGTGACGCCACGGTCAGCCAGAACTGTTTGGATTTGTTTGTTCACGACGCCCTGATAGCCCAGACCGAGCTATCGACATCAAGGAACTGTGTTTTCAACGTATCTTGGCAATTTAAAGACATGTTGCAATTCAACTATTTTTAAAGTACTGTACTGTGGATTTTTATCGTATTTGGTCTTGTTTAAGTATATAAAAATATTGGATATTTTTCTAAACTAGTGTGGTGTCCGTTTGTAGTGCTTACACTGTATTACTGTTGGTTATGTGCAAATGCTTTACACGCTGCCTCTGAGATAAGCCTGATTGCTCGTGCCAAGCTACCAAGGAAGTGAGCAGGGGTTATTTTAGGAGTGTAACTCCCTTATCCTGACTAGCGTGGTGGTTTCTGCCTGGCTTTCGCGCAAACCTTAGCCAACCAGTAATCCCACCATATTATAGGAGGTTGCATGGAGTCTGTCTTCCTACTCTTCATGAAGATTCCTGCCTAGGCCTTTAATGTTAGGGGAAATCTTTTTTTCGAATATTTTTATTGATACATTTTCGAAGAATACAAAACTTTGCAGTGTGGAAGAAGAGCATCATAAAGAAAAATAAGAATTCTTAAACCCCTTGTAATTCTTTTGTTTTTCAATGTACTTCAAGGTAGCCCCATTTCACCATTTAGAAGATTCCTGTTGTTTAAGCCATTCAAGTTTCAAAAACATGTCCTCCATTCCCACAGCCTTCCTAATTCCTGTGTCTTTCTGTACTATCCAGTTCACGTTTCTTCTCTACTGTCCTCAGAATCCATTTGGAATCAAACCAGTGATTGTGCTGTCAGCGGCCTAAATTGTACGAAACATTCTTTAGGCTCCCATCTTCATTTGGAGTACGAGTTTAAACCTTTATAACCCAAAGTAAATTTATGTCATGTGCAGTTTACCAGCCGCCCACGCAATTAGACGCCATAGCATTGAATCTAAGTGTCCTCTTACAGTATCAGCGCTGAAAATCCGAGGTACTGGATTGATAATTTATTCAATGAAATACAGGTGGCGGACCGCAATCCGAGTCTTTGGCATTTTTCGTACCCTCAAGGTAAATGTAGGATAATCATGCCATACTAAAAAAACTGGAATGTGCCTATCACTTAGTTTAAAAGTCTTTCCCTTTACCCTTGCAGAACTCACCAAACCTTTGTCCTGAAGAGAACCCGAGAAGTCCCTTTTACCAGAGTAAAGGTTTCTTTTGCCAGAGTAAAATGGCAGTTTAAAACTGCAGTACAGGCTGCAGTCGAAGGCCTGTGACATGTTTCAACTGTTATTCAGATCATATGAATCAAATTTATAATGAGAAATGGACAAAGGAGCAAAGGATTTGCTCTCTCTCTCGTGTGTGTTTCTTGTTGACTTTGGCATTGACATTGTGGATTATACCAAGACCTCTGTTCTTTGATCTGTTGATATAGCAGTGGATAGAATCAATGGTTGTGGTAAGTGCCCAAGACAGTATTGACTCTTAACTCCTCTCTGGCTGTCCCTTTGAGATGCACCATTGGGAAAGGAGCCTTTTGAAGCCGCTAATGCAGCAGAAAGTGCATGGCCGCAAGATTCAAAGCTACATGGCACATTACCTTTCAGATTTACTTTGTTACATTAACTGTCAAAGAACACTGAAGTTACTGGTGTCAATCTTGAAACTGTAATGTCTCCTGTGTATCTTAACCCATTTGCTACACCACAAGCCAGTTAATACCACAAAGGATGTTGCCGCTGCCCTTAAGTAGCTGGATCGTCCTTTTCCAGTCCCTGATTCTGGCATGCGGAACTTGACATTTTTGCTTGCAATCCCTTTTATTGAGGATACCAAGTCCACACTTCTCTTTTGACATAAAACGTAGTGGCATTCACACATTAACAGCTAATTCAAAGCAAACAATATTATCTCTTGAGACCTCCAGTCTGTTGGTGGTGAGAAACCCTTCTTCTGGAACTACCTGACATGGACAAAACAGAAACTTTATTAGAGTACTTTGAGATAGGGAATTCTCGTCCTCTTTCCTATCTAAAACTCAAAGATCTTTGTTTTTAACACATTCTTCATCTATGACATCCCACATCAGATTTGTAACGGATTGTTTCCCCATTCTGTTTCTACTGTAACTATATGCTTTTTGTTATGTTTTTATTTTTTTCTGAATATAGTCTTATTGTGAATCTTTGTAACCTGTTTATGTGGTAGTGTGTATTACCCATCACTTGTAAAGAGGCCCAATACCCTTGTGGTCTTGTGTGCTCTAAATTTAAAACTTATAATAATTTGGGAATGTGTGGGTTCACTTCTACTGCCCTTACAGCTGAAGTCTTCTGTCATGAAGATTGACAATTCAAGTGCTATTACATTGTAGACTTTTATGTCCAGAATTTGGAGGGTAGAGATGAGCCTTTCTGTATAAGATATTTGCTGTTTTGATCAGAATAGTCATTAAATTCTTTATTTTAATTTATAGTACAACATAATGCCGTCCGACACTGTTCCTATAATGCCTCTCGGAAACATCTCTACATCGATAAGGACACCAAGGTCATTTGTCAAGGTTTTACTGGCAAACAGGTATGCCCTGTCTTTACATTCCGTAGACCTTTAAATCCAGTTTTACCCGTTCATCTGCCTATTCTCTGTACATTTAAACTTTTTTTCTTCCAATTTTGTAAGTTCTGCTTCCAGTTTACTTGAAAATTATATTGTCTGTGTATTCTCTGATTTACTTAGCATATGTTGCTACCTGTATGAATAAATGTGTTCAATATTTGTATAGCTCAATCCTATCGAAAAGGCAGCCGATCACTGTACAGGTTCAAAGGCAAGGATACAATCACTAGGTGATTATAGAGGTTGCTTTTTTGGGGACTGTTGCTACATCGTGATGTAGTGTTTATCATGAGTCCTCTTCAACCATTTCATCAATTGGAACAGAGTTGAGACTGGCCTGATTCTCAAGGGATTGTTGCCTTGAGTTTTAAAAAAAGATGACTTACCCTTTTTGTCTCAAGTCTTTAAGAGTGGGCTGTGGGTGTGCTGAGAGCCACCAGAAATGGCGAACTTGCAAGTCGGAGAGGCCGGGCTGCAGGTTTTGTTCATAATTCTTCTAGCCCTTGATTAGACTTGATGCGGTGTGGATGATGCCCTTTGGATGGTGGGGAAGGAGGAAGGTGGGAAAAGCCAGTGTGAATCTGATAGGCCATGAAACAGGGTGTTTCCAACATCAAGATAATGGCTTAATCATTTGATTTTTAGGAGGAACTATGAGAGCTGGTGCAATACTATTTTCTTAGCCATGTGTTCCATGAGAGTGAAATGTCTGCCAGGGTGAGTTCAAATTATTTGGCATTAGGTGAAAGCATTTGAAGCCATCCACGTTCATGTCAGTAAACTGTGTTTGTTACTATGTCCTGATTGGTGTCCTTTGCCACATAATAGGAAATCAGCTCTGCATGAGGTGTAGACAGTGTTTAAGGCATTGGATGTCTGAAGTGGAGGAGACTTCCAAGTGAAGTTGAATATCATTAACATATGGGTGAACCTTGATGTGGTTATGGGGGAGTTGTGCTCAGTGTAGAGATTGAAGGTAACAGAGGACAGTATGAACTCCTCAGCTGATTGGGATCTTGTGGAGGTGCCCATAAAAACAAACTAGTGTTGGAAAGGTAGGAGTAATATTGAAGTACGCTGCCAATGAATCCCATTCGAGACTTTACTATTTGTAGGAGTGTGGGATGTTTGCTGGTGTTGAAGGCAGGCAAGAGGTCCAGCAATAACAGGTGATGGAGGTTATCCTCACCTGTGGACATGAGGGCATCATCTACAGTGTCACTATCATGCTAGCACACTCAGTTGGCACTTGGTTCATTATTTAATGAAAATAACATTTTTGAAAAACTAGAGCTACTTAATCACCCAGCCGCAGTTCTGTCCAGTAATATATGTCCAGAACTGTGTGACCTCTTCTTATTAGGAAACTTTTTTTCAGTGCTAATGTCGGAAAATGTTAATGAAAGGCAATAAAATGGAATAGAATGTCATTTCCTGTAATATGTATTAAAAAAACACATATTTAATTGATATGGTCTTCTGTGAGCAAAGATCTTTTCCAGATCCCTAGAATTATCGCCCAATTTCACGTCTGCCCCTTCCAGCAAAAGTGATGGATACAGTACTCAATCTTCAGCTATCAGATTTTATCAATGCACATATTCAACCTGATGCTGACCAATGTGGGTTCCGAAAAGAGCATAGTACCGAAACCGTCCTTATTATGGGAGCCGAGAATAGAAGATCCATCACTGACCGAGGTGACAGTGCTGCTCTTGTTTTATTAGATCTGTCTGCGGCCTTCGATACTGTTAACCATAAGATCTTTATCAAACGCCTGCATGATCTAGGCATCAGAGATACTGCTCTATCTCTCTTAGCCTCGTTTCTATCTGAGAGGGAACATCGATTCACCATAAATGGCTACCTATCTCAACCTTTTACTCTTCCATGTGGTGTCCCCCAGGTTGCATCTCTCAGCCCCACTCTTTCCAATCTTTACATCTTAATCAAACTTTTTAGGAATTTTGGTTTCACTCTGGTGTCATACACAGATGACGCCCAACTCATTGAATCAGTATCTAACAATCTTGTCCTGACAGCTGAAAAATGTCGAAACTGCATTGCAAACATCAGTTCATGGATGAGTGAAAAAGTGCTTTAGTCTCAACTTGGGCAAAACTGAGGTCCTGCAGTTCAGGGAAAACATAATCTTCAGGTCTCTGGACTGGGGGCCACCGAATCTTAGCCCACTTCCAACACCAGTAGAAAAAGTTAGGAACCTTGGAGTAATCTTTGATAAGAGACTCACGTTTGAACACCAAGTTAATCAAATTGCATATGCGCCGTTTTTCCTTTTAAAGATCATTAGGGAAAATCATGCCTTTAATTCCATCTTACCTTCAAAAACTGGTGGTTACAGCACTCCTCTTATCTAAACTAGACTATTGTAATGGACTGGACGTTAAGCTACAACAGATATTGTTGAGGAAACTTCAAACCCTACACAACGCAGCAGCTCACCTGATCTTTAACATTCCTAAGCATCAGTCCGCCTCCTTGGCCTTATGGGAACTTCACTGGCTACCTATTCAGAAAAGAATCACCTTTAAGACTCTTTGCATTGCCTATCGGGCCCTGTACAACTCTGGTCCTCAATTCTTTGCACAAAAGTTCATCTGGTACAGACTTCTAGAACACTTCATTCTTCTGATAACCGACTCTTTGTAGTACCTACATTTAGGAAAGCATGGTGGGAAGGTACCAGTTTTGTGATGAGTACCACAAAGATATGGACCTCCCTCCCTCTTAATCTCAAAGCATCGCCTAGCCACCTTCAGTGCAGGAAATCCCTGAAAACCTGGCTGTTCAATCATTAAGCTTGGGACTGTGGTCCGCTATTCGTCCCCACTCTTTTTCCCCAAGGCAGCGCAAGACACCCTCTGGTATTTGAGCGCTTTACAAACCATATTAACGTAACATAACATTAACAGGGTCTGAATAGTCGTGGCCTGAAACTTATGGACCAGTACTATATCCAGGCACCAAAGCCAAAAATCTAGGAGTTATCTTTGACACTACCCTCACTTTCTAGTCTTGTGCTAAGAAGACAGTAGGCACCTGTTTTTTCATAATCTGAATCTTGAAAAAGACCTTTCCTTTCACTCCTGTCAAGCTTAGGGTTGCGGTGGTTATCGCCTTGATTACCACTTGGTTGGGCTACAACTCGCTGTATTTAAAAATGAATAAATCTACCCTTAACAGACTTCAGATTGTTAAAAATGTGACTGCGCACTGGGAAACAGCGTTACTGCGACCCGGTTGTTACCACGCGTGGCATTACAGCGCAAGACAATTCAACGACTTGCGCTAGGTGACGTGCAACACCAGGAAATGTGTTGTATTTTAATTCCAATAACTTCTCTGCTGTTGCGCTAACTGGAGTAGGGATAGTAATTTATACTATTCCTAAGTCCAGCGCGCCACGCGGCTAACAACTCAGTCGTTGTAACGATCGCGTTGTTACCTACCGTGTAGTAAAAGCACGCATTTGGTCTGTTCACATTGGCTGCTGATTAGGAAGCGTGTGATGTTTAAAGCTTTGGTGAGGGGTTCACACTGCTCTACACTTGCAGGGCATATTTGCAGTGGTATATTTCAAACAAACAGTTGAGATATTCCTATCTTAGGAAGGTGAATACTCCCAGATTCTGGAAAGCCATATGTGAGGACAAGCCTTTTGGGTAGCTGCAGCCAAGCTATAGAATGCACTACCTTCAAACAATGCTAGTATTACTTCCCATACAGTTTTCCCTTAGAAATTAAAACCCTGGCTTTTCTCCCTTCTGTGGTGGCTGGTGGATTTTTCCTGCATGCTCTTGCTTCTTTAATTTCTGCTACTGCTTTGACACCCTCAGGTATTACGTTATCTACAAATAACCTACGTGATCTACAAATAACCAAATACAAACAATAAAAATAAAAATATTTTTTTGCCTAACAGCTGCTCTGCTCATACTGCTATGTCAGAGGATTTCTGTTTCAAATTAAAATAAATGAAAAAAGAGTTTGGCAGCGGGATACTGCTAAGACTGCAGATACCAGTCTTTTACGTTCCAAATCAGAACAGTGTTTAATGACACAATTGCAAAAGGTTTTGATCTAGCCTTCCTTTTAAGTGGACTCCTTTCCTAAACGTACTTTGATTTAATTAAATTGTGAAGTACAAATTCATTTTTATTTCTATGCAGTAAGTAAGACAACTGTCATACTGGCCTGTTCAATGGAAAGGGCAAGTTTGCAGAGGAAGAAAGTGTGAATAAGGATGTTCAGAGGACGTGATGAAAAGTTAAGACTGTAAAAATGTGTTCCTCAGGAATGACCAAAATGACGATTCATAATCAATGGTCAAATGAATGTTTTTCGGTTATTCAAGAAAGAATTGTGAGCAGTCACCTGGCTCGGAGTTTAATATGTAGATAAGTGACATTAGCAGCTCCATGCTTCAAATTGGTGCTGCCTGATCTCAAGCTGACTTAAGTTGACTATATATATTTTAATTTATGTGAGTTAATAAAAAGTATGGATGGGCTGCCTGGTCGATATGAAATGTATCAGTACAAGGGACTAACTTATTGCTAATAATTGTGAAGTCTATTGTTGAACGAACTTTACCACTCAAGTGTGTTATTGCCACTGTTGAGTCTCCCTTTGTGTTACCATTCAAAATTGTCAGTCCGAGGCCTTCTAATTCGTTTGTTATTATTCGTGCTCCCCTCTTCACTAGCCTCTTTCCTTCATTCCGATTTTTGGTTATGAGATTACATTTGAAGTCTCCTGAGATGAACATAGGGCATTGATCAGGAGATCTTTGCATTGCTTTTATCAAGGTCATTAAAGTAGAGTATTTTTCTTTCTGGGTCTTTCTCTCTGGGTGAATGTAAACATTAATCAGTAGCAGTTGCCACTTTAATTTATTAAGCGGGACTTACCACTAATTTTGATCACTTGTACCCAATTAACCCCAGCGTCCAGTTCTTCAGTTGACCAATCATACTTTTGGGCGGCATATATCGATAATCCGACTCGCAGTGCCCGAAGGTTGAAAATCTTTCTGCGAGAATGTGTTGTTCTTTAAATGCTGGAATTGAAGCTAGAGCCATATTCCAAGATTCCTGAAGCAGGATTATGTCTTGTTGTTGGATAAGGCTAGAGTTTCAAGGTCCTGGTCCATATCTTTAAATCCGTGGACATTCCATGAGCAGATCGTAATACTATCCAGCTTTTTTTCCTCCGAGTTCTGGTCCTGTGTCTCTTCTTCCATTATTGGTTTTAACTCTTCGTTAGGTATGCTTTTTACCGAACGCCTTTGGCACCCAAGACCAATCCAACCTATCCAATGTTCGGCTTCCCACATTTAGTGGGCTTGCTGATATATTGGCCACATTTCCGATTGATGGCATGACATGCGTGGTGGATCGAGCACCACGTACGCATGTATTCTGGCTTTTTCCTATTCGTCTTCCTTTTTTGAGTTTCTTGGACTGTTTAGGACTGTTTCCCCAGGCTCCGAATCGTGATCTTGTTGAATATATCTTGTCCACTTGTTGCTTTGAAGACAAAGTTGTCAAGGATTCTTCAATGTCTGGAGTTGATCTTTTTTTTTTTAAATCCCACAGCTATTAAGTCTTGTGAGGCTATTCCATATAGTTCTGGTATTTCTTTAAACAGCTTTAACAAGTTCCCTCGGTTCAGAATGTCTTGCCTTCCTTTGGTAGGATATTCGGGCACGAATATCAATTTTAATTCGAACGCATCTGACTGGTTTTGGAAACTACCGGGAGATTGTAAGATTTCGTCTTTACCAGCTGCAGGATTTTTGATTGGTGATAAGTCTTGAACAACGTGGGATTCTTGCTCCACTAGTTCTACATTCACCTCCTCCTTTTTCTTCTCTACTTTTCCAGGGTTTTTTGTTATGCTTCTCCCTGTTGACTGAGGTTCTGATTCCATGAGAGGAAGCCTGCATCTTTGGCCCTTTCCAATTATTGTGACCTTTATCGGGTTATGCTGGATTTGAGCTTTGATATGTTTTCTCCAGCCACCTCTTGCCTATTAAATCTTCCCGTCTTCCTTGTTCTCTTATTTTTTTGCTCTCCTCATTCTGATATGAAGATTTATCTCCTGTATCTGTGCTTGGACATATGTTACTCCAAGAAGCATTTTTATCTACGACTTGAGGAGTTGCTACTTGCCCTGCACCTTTAATAGATTGAGCTCTTTCAGGTACCCGTGTTTCCTGTCTATGCTTCTGGTCTATTTCTTTTGTTGGTGGGCGTCCTGCATCTGTATGGATATCTTGATTAGTCTTATTTTTTTATAGGATGGGTATGGTGGGGACGGTGAAGAATGAACTTTCTTGCGTTGGCTTGGGTACTGGAGTATGTTTTGATGGATCTGTGTCTATTAAGCTGCCCCACATGTGGACACATTCAGTGATTTACTTTTTACCCTTTTGATTGTAAATATTGAAAGGTTTTTCTCGAAACCTATACTTTGTTGTTTTTAATATTTAAGCCTGGCCTTCCTTGCACGTTTTCTTTGCATTTTTGTTGGTTTTACAGGAGGCGAGGTCTTGAGGGTGTTCTGTGTTGGTTCCATTTGATCTGTTATGTCCGGTTGCTCATCAAATTCCACTTGCTCTAATTCACTATTGCTTTGCCGCTTGACTTTGTTATTGATTTTTTTGCCTTTTGATATTACCTTCATATCAGTCCTATGTGGAGTTTCCATGTTCTGCTTGTTGTTACAGGTTACTTTTACGGCCCCTAGAATGTCCATTAAGATATCTGGGAGACTTGCCAATTTCTCAGTTATACTCCCACAGCCGCAATTAGGCAGTTGTTTGTCTTTATTTGTTTGTGTCTCTGGGTTGTCCATGTGTGTTAGAAGGGACGTAATTAAGTCCATCTTGGCGTTTATGCCTGAAATGTGGCCGCCGATTAGATTTATATTTGTACTTCGATGTTATCGGATTGGTAATTCAGTACCCTTATTGCTTGGTCTAGTGTGCCTAGCAAGGTATGACTCCATTGTGTGTTTGGGTGTTCTTCACAGCACTTCCCCGAAATCCATGGCTCTTGGTCTATCATATTGATGGATGAAATTGTGATTGGGGCTGACAGGTTTAATTGGTTTACTTTTGTTGAAAAACGTCTGCTATCCTCTGGTACAATCCGTTGTTGGTCATTACTGGGCGACTGGTTTCGTGGGGTGGATACCACCATTCCCAGCCTGCTCTGTTGTGCTCCCATGCGAGTTTCTGATAACAAGACATTCCCTTGGAGTTCTTTTTTCTGTGTTATAATTTTCATGATTTCTAAAAGGTTGGAGTTATTGGATAAGGAGAATGAGTTTGACCAGGGTTCTTCCACAAGGGCTACCCGCTCTGGTGATTCATTTAACTTCAACATTTCCTCCGTAGATTCCTCCATAGGTTCCTTTACGTTTGTTTTCCTCAGTTACTATGCTTCTGATTGCTACGCTTATGGTTGATTTGTTTAGCTTTAATTTTTTCTCTGTGGATTCCTCTACGCTTCCCTTGATTGTTGCGCTTCTAATTGTTTCCCTTACGTTTGTTATGGACTTAAACTGGTGCACCTGTGCAGTTACGGTTACCAGCTTGCTCGCTGGTAGGTCTATTGTTGATTTCTGTGGGGCTTGCTTCCCTATTGGTGCGTCCTTAATGTTTGCCAGAACTTGTACAGAGGGAGCATTTGTTCTATCTGGGAAAATAGGGCTTGGCAGCTTGATGGCCTCAACTGTTGGTGCGTAAATCGCCGCCATTGGGTCCTTTAAAAAGAAGAATTTATGAATCCCGGTTTTCCTTCTCGGGCTCAGCGTTGTTGTATCCGGAGTCGACGCTGAGACCAACCTCTCTGTCTTGAATCCTTTCGTTTTTGGCTTACTGGTGAGCCCTTCTTCAAAAGATTTTTTTGATTTGATTTTTTTTTTTTTTTTTTTGCCTGTCGCCGCTTGGCAAATTTTCCCTGATCTCATTTCCTTCTTTGCTCCTTTTCACTCTGTATGCTTCACTTATACTTTTATAATTGGGTTTGAGGTGGTGCTTTATCCCCTGGTGACCTCTTAGCCTCTGAGCCTCGATGGGGCCGGGGACAGAGCGACAGTGTGACGGCGCAGTGTTAAAAAGCGGGGACTACATGCCCGGAGTGGCTGCAGATCACTACACGGGTGGTACTCTGAAGCTGGTCACCACTGGCTCCAACGCTACCACCTCTACTCCAGGACAGCCATACTGGGCCGCTTGCCACCCGCAGCTCACCTCAGTCTTGTCCTCCTCTTTGTGGTCTCTGTTCTCTCTGTGGTCTCCGCCATCTCTGCTACCACTGCTGCCCCCTGATCCCCTGAGAGGCACAGCAGGAAATGGGTGTGGGAGTGGAACTTGTAGCCTCTTGATGCTCCTCACGCGGTTTCCCCGCTCTCAAATTCCCACGCTGCAGCTTCCTTGTGGTAGCCTTAAGTGGCCTTATGGTAGCTCCCACTGTCCTCCCTGTAGTCCCCTCGCAGTCCTCCTCCCATTCCTGGGGCTGGGACTGTGTTTTCTCGGGACTCGCGGGATCAGCGGCTCCCGCCACCCGGCTTTCCGTGCAGGCAGGCAGACAGGCAGGCAGAAAAGAAAAGCAGGAAGGCAGACGCCGCTGCAGGCAGGCAGGCAAGCAGGAAGGCAGACAGCTGTCAGGCGGCGTCTCCACTCCTACTCCGCTTCCGCCCCGCTCCTGCTAACTCTGCGGCGGCTAACCCTGCGGCGACTCGACGGCTTGGAGCGGCTCGCGGCTCTCACTAGGCGGCTCGCGGGCACCAGCGGGTTCTCGTTGTTCTTGTTGTTCCCCGAGACCCCCAGGCTCACGCCGCACCGGTTACCGCTACTGCTCTACTCTGACTCAGCTCATGCACAATGATGCAAGACCCGGACTGGGCTCAAAAAAAGTCTTAGACTGGTTTATTGCAAGAGTTAAAAAGTGTGGTAGTGTGCAGTGTATGTGTTGTGCGTTAGTGTTACTATGATAGAGGGAAGAGGAGGATGTTGGTTGGGCAAATGATGGAAGGCTGATTACATGTTTGTTAGTGATAAACGGTGGTCTGTTAGGAGTAATTAGAGCAGGTAGCATGTGTCTGGATGGGATGTAGTAATGTATGGTGTTGAATGGCGTTGTGTTAGTGATGAGTGGATTGGTTAGTGGTATAGGATAGAGTTGTGTACTGTTTGTAGCTGATGGTGGGTATGTGTGGTAGTTGGGATAGAAGGGTGTATAGATGAGGTTTGGTTGGTTTTATAGTGTATGCTGGTACATTGGTTTGTGCATAGGGTTGTGTGTAGTGTACATTTGGTGTGAGTGTGTTACTATGTTTGTGGATGGTGTGGGTGGGTATTACTGATTGGGAACATGGGCAGCATTTCAGGCCCTGGTCGCGACCGTCACGAACAGGCTCAAACGGGCAACTACCCTGGTCCTCTCCGCCCTTAACCTCGACGCCCGGGCTGAGACACCCTAAGGCTTGGCCCTTTATGGCCCTAGTAATCAGGTGACCCCTTCAACCAATGGGAACCCTAGCCCTAACACTATCTCATAACAACACTAGCCCTAAAATCTAGAACCAATAGGATACCTGGATCTTACAGCCAATCTTAGCCCTAGTCCAAGCACCTAATCACTTTCAAAAACCCTGATCTCTACGTCCAATAGAGGCCCTAGCCCTACCAGTAGTCCCTACCCAAGCAACCAATGGCACAGGAAACCCCCTAGTCCCTACTTCCAATAGAAAGCCTAACCCTACTCTTAGTCCCACACCTAGTCCAACAATCAATCACACCAGAAGCCCTAATCGCTACTTCCAATTAAATGCCTAACCCTAGTCCAAACTACCAATAACACAGGAAGCCCTAATCCCTACTTTCAATAGAATCCTAATCCTAGCCCCATCCCTACATTGATTGAGTCACAGACCCAGAAACCAATCAGAACCCTCAAATACCCAACCAATAAGGACACAAACCCTAATCCAATAGAATCACCAGATACAACCACCAATCAGTGTACACATGTACCAAACAATAGCAAACTATATAAGGTTTCAGCTACCTCAGACAAGGTTTGGTGGCTAGGGAGTTGGAAGTCTCTCCTCTATTCAGAAATCTCCTAGGAGACACACCAGCTGAATCCACACTTTGGACTTCTGCAGGTAAGGGCCTAACAAACTTGTCCTCTAACAATGCTGTTTCTATAAAACGTTATTCCCTCTCCTGGCCAAACAATTAAGTGCACAGTCCCTATTAAATACAGTTTCAAAAGCTCACAGTTTCACTGACTTGTTTACACAAAATGATGCTTGGGGGGGGGGGGGGGGGCACCGCTTAACATACAGGTCTTTGTGGAGGGAAAAACTGATAGTCACGGGGAATGAGCGGAAACAACTACAGAGTTTGGACTGCAAATCCCACAGTTAAACAGGTTAAATGGAAGCAGTCATGGGCAGGAAAAAAACACAAGTTTAACCCCTTCAGTGCTGCGCGAATTCCGCTGCAGTGCTGAAGGTTCTAAAGAACCTATGGACTCATGACGGAACGGTTCCGTCATGAGCACAGGCCAACCGACGCTCATGACGGAACCGTTCCGTCATGAGCACCGAAGGGGTTAAACACAACAACAGGTGATAAATTATGCAATCACAGGCAGGTTAAAACTACAATTTTAAACTGTAAAAACTACAGGTAAGGCAGTTAAATCATTTTTTTTTTTTAAAGAAGAGATGATGCAATCACAGGTAGGGAAAATCGTTTTATCTTTTTTAGGAAAGAGATAGCACTAGTCTGCCTCCTTACCACTTCCTGGACCTATAATGCCTACTACGAGAGACATCCGCCTTCTGATCTCATCTTGATGTAGCTTGCATTAAGCAGGCAACTTCACAGGTGTCTTAAATCAATCGCTAACAGGGCACTGTAGTGTGCCCATTTGCAAATCTCCCCTGCTATCTAACTTGATAATTACTTTCCACCTAAGCTGGCCTTCTTTCGCCCTCTTTAAAACTTTATCGGAATAGGGTGGGCTATTTATCACATGTGTTAAATGCCATTACCATACAGTAAGGTACTTGACTTGTGGTAAATACATCCTCTTCCGAGGTTCTCAACAATAAAGCGAGGCAGAACATGCAGAAATGGTTTGTAACACTCAAAGTTCTCCATAGTTTGCCTTGTTTCTGGACCTTTTCCCCCAAATAAATTCTCAGGTTCTGAGGGACACCGGGTCGCTCCATTATTGTTAATACTGACCTAATTAAATTTCAGCAGGTTTGACTGTGCGTAACTATCACACACCTCGTAATTTTGATTTCTGTGTACACCTGTTTGCGAAGGGATTAGAATTAAGCCCTGAACTGAGGACCTTTGTGTTATTTAGCTGCTAAGGCTTTTCTGTGTCACTCGTGCTATCATCACATAAAACATAGTCTACACATAGTCTTGATATTCAATTGGCTGCTCAGTTTTAATGTAGGCCAACCATCCAAATTTTTGCTAACTGTCACATAGGATCAACAACCTTTTGGTCATTAAAGGATAAGAACATTCCTCCAATTACATAGAAATCTTGTTAGCCTCCTGCTATTTCTCCCTTTTGAATTTGAGTTTACTGCTGTTGCCAAAATTAGAGAGTTCCTTTACAGTTTAAAGTAACTGATTCACTTTCTGGTCTTTCTCTTGCAGGGTACTTTCCACAGTCAGCAGTCCTTGGAATATGGCACCAAGTTAGTAGGCGGAGTTTCCCCTGGCAAAGGGGGTAAAACACACCTGGGTCTGCCAGTCTTCAATTCAGTGGCAGAGGTAATGTATGCTGCAATTGGTTACTTTGTGAATATTTACAAACTGAAAATTAGAATCTCTCAGTAGTACAGAGTATTATGTGGGAATCTGTCTGCTCATAGATTTCTGGGTAGTGATCTGTGAATAGGGAAATCTGGTTATGCAATATCTGTGCATGGATTCTGGCAATATTGTGTCGCCGCATTCAAGTTTAAAACTGACATGCTCACAATTTATTCTCAGAAATGCACAGAAATATTCACCCTATTAAAATCCCCAGCACGCAAAGTAACAATTTGTTCACAGGCATCTATATATTAGCTTTTGTATCGTTTGCGGTTTGTGTGGTATTGCATTAATAGTTTTAGCCATATTGCAGGTTTCTTTTAGTTTGTGAATGCTGTTTTTACTGTGTCTCTGTGTTCTCTTGCTTTTTATGTATAGCTATAACTTGTATTTTGCATGCTTATTCCTGTGGCTTTCTCTTCTCCCCCTTTTGAGATGTTTGTGCCTCCTGATCTGTGCTTTTAGAGGTTTGTGTCTCTGTTATGCAGGGGTGTAGAATTCCTGTAGCCTGACTTCCAGAGAAGTCAAGGACAACACAATTTCATGTTTATTCTGCCCTTGGGAAAGTAGGACCAAGCCCATGCAGAAAAACCGTTTTGGCTACCAGTTTACAGTACCACATAATGGATCAGGGAAGAGCATTGTCTGTGGTTAAGGTAATATTTGTGTCCATACGTTAATGGTGTTCGAAATTCTTTGCATGGTTCATTAATACAAAGCTTTTTTTTATTAGGGTGAGCGCCGTAAAGAAATGTAAGCTCGGACTGCACTGCTGACAGTGGTTCCAGTGTAAACATGTGTAAACAATATTAGTCCACGTACAGTGCTCCCAAAATGCTCTCTAACTAGATACAAATATATGCAGAAGCTTGAAAGCAAGATTGATCTTACTTTGCTTTCAAAATAAAATGCAAAAAACACAGTTGATGGACAGAATGTAGAACAATGTCATACATTCACCCCAGTACAAGGATCTGGGCCTAAATCCATCGTTTTTTTGCACTCCACACCACCCTGGGTTAGACACTGGCTATATGCAAATCAGCTCTGACCCTGTGTCTCGTGGGAACAGTCCAGTCCGAACTACCAAGCCATGTCTTTCCCAGACCGGAATCAAGCATCCAAGGACCGGTTTCTGGCTATCAGCCTTCATCAGCCTGGATAGCTTGACTCCAGTGGTGTGGAGAGCCTGGGACTCACGTCTGAGCATACCCAGCACACTCTGGGTGAAAATTGCAAAAAACACAGTTGATGGACAGAATGTAGAACAATGTCATACATTCACCCCAGTACAAGGATCTTGGCCTAAATCCATCGTTTTTTTGCACTCCACACCACCCTGGGTTAGACACTGGCTATATGCAAATCAGCTCTGACCCTGTGCCTCATGGGAACAGTCCAGTCCGAACTACCAAGCCATGCATATGGCCATGTCTGAATTGGGGTGGTGTGGTGAGCAAAAAACGATGGATTTAGGCCCATATCTCTGTACTGGGGTGAATGTATGACATTGTTCTACATTCTGTCCATTCATGTTTCCTCTGGTCACGATGCGGAACTTTACCTTAAGGTGGTTAACAACTCCAACCACAGGTATCTTCTAACTAAGTTCAGTTTGAACAAGATTCACCTAGTAATTTCTGGCCGCCCTGGCTGGACCAGGGGTACAGACTTAGATCTGTGCAAATGTGACGGTTGCTCGATCATGGATACTGTTCACTTTCTGTTTTTCTGTGAGCACTTTAAAGGCATTAGGAAAAAGTTCATCATACCCTTGTTAAAAGGGAAGGTTTTAGGCAAGTCAAGCCAGCTTTGTTGTACCTTCAACTTTTAGCTGAAATTTGGGAAATCTACAATGTGGCTAAATTTTTAACCATAGCGGTGAGACTCACCAAAAAGATCACTTGGTCCTAGATGACCCCTCACAAATATCGACCATTGTCACTTGAATCAAGTTATTTTAAAACTTACAATTTTTCATAATGAGTTTTTTTTGATTGTCATATATATTGTTGTTTTTAAACTCTTTCTATTATGTGCTGCATACCTTTATGGGTACTCCCTTCCTTTTTATGCTGTATTTTATCACTGCTGACTTGTGGATCATTTTTTCATGTTTGTGTACTTTTATGGTTTTTGTAAATTGAACCGAATAAAGTATTTCTTGACTTGACTTGACATTGTTCTGCATTCTGTCCATCAACTGTTGTTTTTGCATTCAAAATAAAATGTTCACAAAAAAATGCAACTTGGAAAACAAATGTTTTGCTAAACTACTGTGAAATTGTAGTTAGCATTTCTTTGAAGCTTCATTTTCTAAAATGTGTTGGTGCATGCTATTATTTCCCAAAAATGTTCATAATGGAAAATCAGTGCAGTCAGTTTCAACAAGATATTGGGAAACATGAAAATAAACCAGCATTGGCAAACTCAACAGGTCGTCTGCTATTGGTGGTCAGCCTTCTGGTTTTATCAATGCGTGTCTTGTTTTGATATGGTTTTTGTACATTTTTGTGAGAGCTGCCAGGCACTCGCCAAAAACAATAATATTTATTGGTCTCAAAAAGCAAACATTGACACAGTTATTACTGGCACTGAACAAAACTACTAGCATTCCCATTCAAAGCTACACGGATGCTTTTGTCTAAACCTGCGGTAACGGCTTGGGGAATGTTGCTTAGTGAATAGGCAATAAATTAAGGCAGGGGAGTAGCAGAGGGGTTTCTTTATAAGTTTGAGTCCCCTAAGTTTTTAAAAAGAGTGTGTTTGAAGGTTCTTAAGACTGCATTAGAAACTTGATTTAAAGTAAGACCCAGATGTGGGATTGGTTACTACTCCGACCTTGCCCCCATGTGGGATTCCCTGGTGACTCCACTGTGTCTCCAGGATGGTCTTGCCAGCCCCATTAAGAGAACAGGAGTGTCTACATGGTCGGATTTGGGGGACACAAGTGGTATTCATCCGTGGGAACTGCTGAGAGCCAGGATTGGTCCTGGTTTCTCAAAGTTTAAGTATTTACAACTCAAATCCTGGTTTGAGGCAGACATTGGGGATACTAGGGGTAACTGGGATACAGAGGTTTTGTTTCAGACTGTTGAGCCGTTGAAGAAATACATTTCTATCTGGTACAGAATGCAAGTAGACGCAGATGACCTAGGTATCCCACCACAGACATCTGTCTGGAATCAATCCCCATTGGAATCTGGTATTGGTGATCTTTTAGAAAAATCTTTAAAGCTACTGTATAAGTTTACTAAATCAGCTAGTCTAAAGAAAAAACATTTTTTGTGACCAATTGCATCTACTACACACCAGCCAGAATAGCCAAATTAGCCCCACTACCTGAACCAAAATGCGCTAGATGCATGGCACCCAAAGCCAACGACATACACATTTTAAGAGTGTCCCGAATTAGGATTGTTTTGGGAAGGGGTCGGAGACTACCTGTGTAAAATTTTTGAAGTCAACATCGAGGTTAATGGATCTTTAGTTTTTTTTGCTAATGATGGACTCTCCACCTCGGACCTAGTACCGACTCATAGGGGTTTGTTGTTATGTCTGATTTTGTTGGCCCCTAGGGAGGGAGATGTGCACAAAATGGAAAGATCCCCTTCCCCCGAAAATAGAAGACTGGCTCAAATCCGCACTTGCAATGGCTCGGCTTGATCCTGTTGGAACCAGTGATAACCCATGGGCCGAGATTTGAGACTGTTTTGACATCTATGGCTAAAATAATCCGGTCCCATGATTACACCATAATTCCAAAAGGGGTTGGTCGTGCGACCTAAGCAAGTGCAGGAAGCTGGTGGGCGCCCAGTTCGATAACGACGGCTTTGTAAGTTCTGCAGTATGCTTATTGGTGATATGAGGACAAAAAAAAAAAAAATGCATGTTACTTTGCACATGCACAAAACTTCAAGAAGTGTCCATTTTCAAGAAAGTGAAGTTCTTAGTGAGGAAATGAATCCCTAAGGAGCAGAAAAAGCCAGTTCAACTAAAAAATGGACCATAGAACAACCTGGATGTGCACCAATAACTACGTTGTGTGGATTGTGCAGGCATTCATTTTGTGTGGACAAAGCACCTTGAAGCAACACAAAAAGAATACACTGCCATCCTCTAATATCACTTAGCCATCACAAGCAGATACCTCTCAGACTTTTTCATTATGGACCTATGTGGGGAGAGGAAGTACACTTTTACAGATCCTGAGCTAGGGGTCCTAGCCAAGGACACGGTAAGATTGTATAACTGTCTAATGTGCCTTCTCATGCTGAAGATGCTACCAAAAACAAACCAGAACATGCCTGTGTAAGGACATAATTAACAGAATCAGTACAGAATCAATTTATCCACATTATGTTGGGGAAACAGTTACATGATTGTCAATGAAATGGCAGTATCACACAATTAGTAACCTTCTTGCCTTTAGTTCAACCATATATAGCCTTTAATCCCCCAAGGTGATTAAGTGTGTGGCATGAAATGGGTTGTTACCTGTTATTTACTGCACTGTGAAATAGCACAATCTGTGATAGCGTGTTTAATCAATATTAGTAACCTTATGAGGGATAAGTAGGAGTCTGACCTACTATTCGTTTGAGAGCTAAACCAGGCTGAAATCTTGGTTTGTTGATTCCACTGTGTTAATTCACCAGTTGCGCATACTGGGCCCTTTGCTATGTCGATTGTTTTCCTAACTATGCTGTAACGTGTGACTGAGGATTCTTGAATGTAGTTACTAACTCTTTAGAAGGCTCAAGCATTTTGCTTTGTAAAGCGGGCTCTTTTACTGTTTTGCTGCAGGCTAAAGAAGCTACCGGAGCTACTGCATCTGTCATCTACGTGCCACCTCCCTTTGCTGCTGCTGCCATTGATGAATCGCTTGATGCCCAAATGCCCTTAGTTGTGTGCATTACTGAAGGAATACCCCAGCAGGACATGGTGCGTGTGAAGCACCGGCTCCTGCGCCAGGGCACCACGCGCCTCATTGGCCCAAACTGCCCCGGAGTCATCAATGTAAGTTAAAGAACTCTTCTAATGTTTGTATTTAACATGTTGGTTTTCTAGCGAGTCTCCACCAGCTCTGTAGCACAGGGTTCGTATCCACAGAAAGTAATTTAATGACCCATTCCTGTTTGATGTTTGTTTAATAATAGTATGGTGGCCAATTCTTTTTTGTGACCAGTTCATTATAGTTGGGATAGTTGGTGTCATTAGACCTTCAGAACTGGCAACATTTTAAAGTTATTTTCAGGACCTGCAGAGTACATTGTTTGAATTTACCAAATCCACGCTTTGAGAATCTGACAAAAATGCCATTTTTAAATTATTATTTTTTACTTTTGCCGGTGTATGTGTAAGACTTAAAAGTAGTAAAATCCTCGGTGAAATTCTTCTGTGGATGCGTATGTATTTACTGATAAACCTACCTATTCAAGTCTTTTTATTTGTGATGTCTAGTTCTCCATTCCTGCTCTTAAACAACTTAATGTCTATTTTGCACTGCTTTAGAAAATATAGTGTGCAGAAGTGTTTATGTAAAAGAGTCAAACTTTGCAGCAGTCTAACAGTTGAGTTTTTCTTCCCTGTGGCAAAAAATGACACCATATCCAGTGGGTCTGAATTTAGAATTGAACTGTACATCGAGCTGTGCCTTGCATGGTTATTCTGTTACATTACAAATGACATCAGGGCAACATTGTTTCTATTTGGTTTTGATTGCCACTATTTTGAGAATGGTTACATCGTCACAAAATAACACATGGAGATGTCATAACATGACTCGCCTTTTAATTTGTGGGGACCATTAAATTTACTTAGTCTTAATTTCTTATTTTTACCCTTTTTTGCTCTCATACTTCTATATAATCAGGGTCACTGGTATTATGAGGCAGGATATCAATGAATTAAGCGGCAAGAAAATGCAAATTTTCTGATGGATACATCTGCCTGTGGATTCCTCCTCTTTTGAATTACCCTTTGCCCAGCATTCCACAGAAAGTTTTTTCTTAGCTCTCCCACCTCGACGAGGACATCACAATGTCATGGCTCTGCTCGCGACTCCATGTGACGTCATCTGAGCCATAAGAAGACCTCGTCGGCATGTTGACGTCAGTTCCTTTTTTTTCCTTGCCATTGACGCATAACGGTTTTCTAGGTCTCTCCATTTCTTTGTAGTCTACTTTGTTGCAGTTGCCCTTTAACTGTGTTTTCGCAATGGCTACTCAGAAGAAGCCTGGGTTCAAACCCAGTAGGGAATGTAGGGGCCATATGTCAGTCACGGACCCCCACGAAGACTGCCTTTGGTGTTTGTCGTCAAACCACGACGTGTAGAATGTTCTTCGTGCTGTTGGATGAATTCGAAGGCACTTGAAGAAAGACAGGCAAAGTTGTTTATGGCCCGGGCGAAGAAGGAGAAGAGAGGTCGGAAGAGGACCAAGTCGAGGTCGTCGACTCCGCACACCTCGAGGTCTTCCAAAAAGCACAAGAAGGAGAGGCAGCACAGGTCACTCTTCGAAGGAGAATTCACCGGTGTTCCCGGTCTGGCGTCATCATTAAAATGATGATATCTCCCCTTCTCTTTCACCGCAGGTGTCTCCTGGGCATTTTCTGACTCGGAGGGATTCTTCGATGCCTAGGGACTCACTGACTCCCAGGGGAGGAGTCTCCTGCGCCTCCGGCCGCTCTGAACTTGGATCTGGCTTTTCCAAAGCTGCAGCCAGTGCCCACTCTTCGACCTCGATTCATCTCAGGACAGGCAGTTCTGGATCCATACCCACCTTTCCCGGATCCAGGTGCGGACCCGTCGCATTTTTTTAATGCGATGTATCGCATGTTTGCCAGGGTGGTTAACCTATCGGGGAAGCCGGCTGGCCCGTGAGTTCACTTTCTTATAGTTTGGGCAGTCACCAGCATTATGCCAAGGCACATTCATGCCGTTCCTGCCAATGACTCCATCTTGGCCTCTCCCGACGCTGAGGTTCATAACGCTGATTCCATCTCAGGAGGGAAGATTGGACTACTCTCCGGCACCTTTGAGCTCTGCTCCATCTCGACTTTGGTCTGCACCGCTCCCTGCTTCTGAACGTCCTCCATCGACGCTGCCTTGGAGGGAGCCTCTGAGCCTCCCTCCTCGAAGATTCATTCGAGGAGGGAGGCTCAGACTTCTGGAAGAAGAGGAATTCCAGGAGCAGGCCGAGGAGGGGCAGAGACTTGACTCAATGGAAGATTTGGCAGGACTGCAAGAAGCCAGTGGGCTTGACACTTCTCCAGAGTGGGAGCTCTCCTATCCAAAAACTCTTCCCTCTCAGGATGTGGCCATTTACTATTTGGTTATTAGAAAGGCTGCTGACCTTTTGGACTAATATTTTGACGGACGTTCTGCATTCTCCTCCTTCGGCGGTGGAGCCTTTGCTTCCCTTCAATGAGGCTCTTTCAGAGCTAATTTTGGAGATATCAACTGTGTTTTTTGCAATTTCACCCCGAGTGGGCTGGGGGATGCTCAGACGTGAGTCCCAGACCACTGGAGTCAAGCTATCCAGGCTGATGAAGGCTGATAGCCAGAAACCGGTCCTTGGATGCTTGATTCCGGTCTGGGAAAGACATGGCTTGGTAGTTCGGACTGGACTGTTCCCATGAGGCACAGGGTCAGAGCTGATTTGCATATAGCCAGTGTCTAACCCAGGGTGGTGTGGAGTGCACAAAAACGATGGATTTAGGCCCAGATCCTTGTACTGGGGTGAATGTATGACATTGTTCTACATTCTGTCCATCAACTGTGTTTTTTGCAATTTTTGAGATATGGCAGAAGCCAATGGCTGCCCCTGCTGTGTCAAGAACTCAAAACATTCTGCTGATTCCTTTTGTTCTACTCCAGGGCATAGGGACTCCAAGAAGTTGGAACAAAGTGAGTCGGCCAGCATGGCCTTGAAATCAACTAATGCCACTTGCTTGATGGGGCATTATATCAATTCATTGACGGATTCTGTCAAGGAGGTAATACCCTAGTTGCCAAAGGATGTCCAGGGTCACTTCGCTTAGGTGCTGTTGGACACACAGGCTACAGCCTGTCGGGTGATGCAGTCCGACCTTGATAAGGCCGACTCCGTTGCCAGGGTAATGGGCTTTTCGGTGACAACTTGTATACTGTGTATACTTGCGAAATGTCGATTCGCCTCGAAGGCATGGGAATAATGGGTGGAATTGACGTCAGCACGCTGACGAGGCCTTCTTATGGCTCTGAGATCACACGGAGTCGCGAGCAGAACCGTGCCATTGTGACGTATTCGTCAACATGGGAGAGCTTTGAAAAATGTCTCGTGGAATGCAGCAAGGGGTTATTCAAAAGTTGAGGAAGCCACAGGCAAATACCATATCCTCCAGAAAAAGCGTTACTGAAGGTAAGTGACTTGTTCATATTGCTGAATGTGGCTTTTTTATATTACTTCATGATTTTATAATTTTTACACATTGGCAATACTTTCTGGTCAAAGATTTCACCTCCGTAGTACCAGTTTAAGAGCTAAATACAGAAATAAGCAACTGAAAGATGACCAGTAAACTTCTGTAAAGAGCCTTCCATGTGTGCGAACTCACGTCGCTACTATTTTAGTATATTTCCATCCGTTCTTAGCTAGAAACATTTTTTATTTTTGTTAAAATATGAAGATTATGCAGCAGATAATTGATTATATGGCAAATTGATAATTATCATAAAAAAGCTGCAGCAGAAACTCCTAATACCAGTGGCCCTGCGTGTACATTTTGGCATGTACGGTTATATTAAAACAGTTTCGTCCTGTGAAACTGTGCCTTTTCTCTTTTATATTTTGATTTTCTTTTTTTTTTAGCCTGGTGAATGCAAAATTGGCATCATGCCTGGCCACATCCACAAGAAAGGAAGAATTGGTGAGTTCTGCATACTGATGCCTTTTTTTGCTATAGCCATTGTCAATGGGCTGTGGCAAATGTGTTGGTGCACATTAGAATTAAGAGATTTCTGGTTTATTTTGAGTGATGATTGTTCATACATGATACTGCAACTGAGCCTAGCTACACAATATTGAATAGATGTGACTTTCCAGCTCAGTTCGCAGTTTATTTTGAGCACAATATCAGTCATTTTCCTAGTTTTCTTTATTTAATTTAATCAGAGCTTCCATAACTGCTGTCTAATATGCTGTACCTCAGCATAAAAATCACATCAGCAATGTAAGACATTGCAAGCCCAGTTCAGTTGCACCTGCTCCCCAGCATTTCGTTATCCCCACCCTGTAGTTATTAACATAAGTAACCCATCTCAGGGTGCAGAGTTGTTTTGGGCTTTTTTTCTGTTTTTTAGTGTTTTTCCAGGGATGAATCAAGTGATCGAATCACTCAGGATAAAGCCAAACACAGGATATATTACCTTGGTGGACATTGCCCCTTTTCACATCCAGCAAATTAAGTTCCAACAAACTTTCTCAGATGACACTGATTTTGAACCATTAATGTTTGTTTTAAATCGAGTTATTGTGCCATCTCAGTTGATGTTTTGGCTTCCTAAACGATGTTTGAGTAATCTAGTTCAATGGATCTCAGGGCTGCCAGAAGCAGTGTTTGCTTCTAAAGTTGTAAGAAGGTGGGGCACAAAGTCATATACTGTAATAACCAACCCCTGTGCCCAACTCCTCCCACCTCAGAGGCTTTCAAATTTACAAACGCACCCACACACATCCATACACAAACACACACCCTTACCTGCTCCTTTTCAACATTAGCGAGCATGCAGTTTGGTTTCTTACTCCAGCTGGGCTAGCACAGAACCAATCTGTGGACTAACTTTTATCCAGTCAGGAGCCAGAATACGGTTGAAGGTACTGAGGTAGACCTTTTTTCTCTATTCTGACTGGGTAAGGGGGAGTATGATTTACAAGTCTTGAAGTTCTATTATCTGGCATGCTTCACTGCCTGACACTAGTGCAGTATGTCAGATGTGTATAGTGTCGGTGTGAGGCCGGCCTGTAAGAGCCTCGGACTGACATGCATAATACAGCAGTGAAACTTTCTTTTGCTGCTAAGGTTATATTATGATACCAAAGGAGATGATGGACGGAGTGTTTGAGCAAATCAAACACTCACCCCCAGTCAACTGATCTGGGTTTAATCCGTCACCATTCTTTAGTTCACTCTGCCACCCCAGTTCAGACATGGCCATATGCAAATCAGACTGACCCTGTGCCTCATGGGAACAGTCCAGCCCGAACTGCCAAGCCATTTCTTCCCTGGACCGGAAACAAGCATCCTGGGACCGGTTTCGGATTCATAATCCTCATCAACCAGGCTATCTTGAATCCAGTGGTAGAGTGAGCAAAGGAGCCACGTCTGGGCATACCTTGCCAACTTAGGGCGAATGAAGCGATACCAAAGGAGATGATGGACGAAGCGTTTGAGCAAATCAAACACTCACCCCCAGTCAACTGATCTGGGTTTAATCAATCACTATTCTTTAGCTCAGTCCACCACCCCAGTTCAGACATGGCTATATGGAAATCAGTCTGACCCTGTGCCTCATGGGAACAGTCCAGCCCGAACTGCCAAGCCATGTCTTCCCTGGACCGGAAACCAGCATCCTGGGACCAGTTTCGGATTCATAATCCTCATCAGCCAGACTATCTTGAATCCAGTGGTAGAGTGAGCAAGGGACTCACGTCTGGGCATACCCTGACAAATTAGGGCGAACAAAGCGATACCAAAGGAGATGTTGGCGTTTGATTTGCTCATACGCTCCGTCCATCATCCCCTAGACGACTTAAAACAAAGAAAATAAATATATAAAATTACAAGTATTTACAAGGGGCAGGTGGAAATACAACAAGCATTCCTCCAGAAGGATCATGGCAAACTACCTGTAGTACATATTGTTTACCTTAAAGAAAGGTTACAGTGGGCAACTAACCACCTAAATCTTAACCTTTAGCTGTTGTCACAGAGTTCACAATGATCATAGCATAACACATGTTTGAGCTCAGTTTTCAACTTGAGTTATCTTGATGTTTATTAAGAGACGTTAACACTTAGCTTTTGACAGTCCATGCTCCCTTCAATTTGATATGCTTACTGGCTTCACAAGAACCCATACTTATTGTTTTTTCCACAACTTTTCTTACTTTGAAACTTACCTTTCATATTTTCATACCCGGTTGCACACCAACCACTGCTGAACAACAACAGACCAGGTCCAATATTATGTGGTATTGACAGAAGTTCAACCCTGGGAGTAGTTTGCAAAAAAGCCCAGCTTCTCCTAGCAAATGAATCCTCCCTTCTGCGAGACCTGGGGGGTAGTAGGATTTTCTTTCTACTGGGGATTATGCTGTCCCTTGGGAATTATCTGACAAAACATTGACATTTTGCCTAAAAGCTTTCTGGGCACCCTGGCTGCCTACATGTTATTTTTCTCTCTGCTTTGATTGTGGCATGATTGGCCAGAAAAGCTTTGCTTTTGTCTCATGAGTGCCCGACTCTGCTTGGCACCTACACATTCTCATGGGTGGCACTGCTTCTTGTTGGGGGCACCAAGTCTGGAGAACTTGGGGACTATGCATTGGCTCCCCAAGCAGTATAACCTGTGCCAACTCCTCTCCCTGATGCTGTTCTATGGTCTAAGGCAACATAGTCTGTGCCTCCCGTTTTCCTTCTCTCATGTGAGATCTGCTGTGCTACTGATGTCCCAGGGAAAGTCCCCTAATCACAGGACCACAATACAGGCCCTTCGCTGGCAAAGGAAACTTTGTTTTCAGTTCCTGTACCTCTAAAAGGGACAGATTGGAAATAGTGTAGCCCAGCTCTAAGGTCGGCCATTGGGATCCACTCTTACGTTACTCATGAAGTCTAGCGCAGTCACACGTATGATTTTCATTTTGCTGCTATTGCCAGTTGCTTCAGTGGCACCCGTGGTAGTGCTCAAAAGGCTGTTCACAAAGATGTCACTAATTTTAGGCTATCTTAGACTTCAGTGGCCAAATTATTTTAGGTTTGGCTTTTCATAGTGATGGAGCCCAAAAGTACTCTCCTCAATGGTTCAGATCAGTTACATACCCCCAATTACAAGTGGCACCATTAGGACTCCTCCAGGCGCTGGAGAGGTTGGTGGACTTTTTCCACGGTGTGAAGAATTAGTCTCCCTTAGGAATAAAGTCATCAAAACATCATGGACATCTATAATTTGTGATGAGTCAATGGTGAGAGGTTACATTTATTTTTAAAGGCTTTATTTGTATCTGTAAGGTTAGAATCTCAAATATCTTTATTCACTTTAGTAATTTACAGAAATTATTAGAGATCCGAAATCGGCAATCAAGACGTGTTCCATACTAAAACCCAGTAAATTAGCTAGGGGGCCCCTTCTACATCCGAACCCATAAAGAGTTACGTTGGAAAAATGCCAAACTTCTCATGATGCGCAGTTCTGGGAAACTCAGCCGAGTTCCCCACAACAGTCTAGAATAACAATCTGTGCAGTAGCATCAATCACAAACAAATAAAGGAATCACCTTAAGATATCTGAAAGGAGTCAACCAGACAGGCAAAGGGAAGGTAGAGTTGTGGTAACTAAGGGGCCGATTAGAATGGCGGACGGATTGCCCCCGCCGGGCTGGCGGTAGCCACCGCCGGCCCGGCAGTCCATCCGTCCACCATCCTCACAGAAATGACCCCCCGCCACATTAGGATAGCGGGGGAGTCCGCGGCGGACGGCAAGACCGTCCGCCGCTTTTCCGCCAGTTGCCTTTGCGACCGGCGGAAAAAAGTGCTTACATATGGTGGCGGTGTCTGCGAGACACCGCCAACCATATTACGAGGCCGGCGGTCCTATGTGCCGCCGTGGAAAGGCATACGGCCTTTGCTTTGGGGGCCCGTTTCGGGCCCCCAGGGTGAAGGAGGGGGTGGGGGTGCACATGGGCGGTACCTATGGTACCTCTCTGCGTTTCAAAGTACAACATGGCAGGCAACGCGCGGTGCCTGTCATGTAGTGCACAACTTGCATTTTTAGCTTTGCGGCAGACGGTGCTTTCAATGTTAAAAATGTGGGTTGCACCCGCCACTGTGGCGGGTGCATCGTAATTCGATGCACGGGACCTCAAATAAATGAACATAATATTAAAGTCGACATTTTTCTAGGATGACATCAATGTTAGGCTGTTGCACAGAATACTTTATTGTGAGCAAAGGTTGTAAAGAAAACCTTGGGCCTAGTCACTGCACAGGCTAAAGTATAGTTGCTTGGTGCAAATTGTTAGAAAAACATGCAATTATAAATGAACCATTTCTAATAACATCTTTCATATCTACCTTTGTTACTCTACAATAAATATTGGTTGTATGTATTTGTTTTACTAAAGGTATAGATGTTTTGTGAGTCATTTCTAAAACAGGCATTTCATTTGTATCTAAACATGTTCTAAATTTCATTTCTGATATAAAATAACGATTTCGAAATATGTGGTCATTTCTCTCCCCCCCCCCCCCCACCTCCCTTTGATGATGTATATCTTTACAATAATTGTTGGTTTCACCTCCACAACCGAATCTAGAATACAGTTTTGTCCTCCAGTGTATCCAGACTGTCTCTTTGTTGTAGTATCTTTATGTAGTCATTGTTCATTATTTCCACTAAACCCATGTCATTTTAACGTTTTTGTTGTTAAGCATCATGCTTCTTGCGTAATATATATACATAGAGTAGTATCAGGCATAATCAAATAATCAGTATGGGCATTAATATAGCTTTCACTATGCCCTTACCTGCTGTTGAGAACTAGTTGGCAATTGTATTTAAACCTTTCCTGAAGTTTTTATACAGACTTGGTGTCTTCAATTCTTGTCTCAAATTTGATACATATCCTGCAAACTCCTCTACTTTTTTACTCTCATCTGGGATATACAAACAGCAGCCAGTTCCTTAAGCATGTGTCAGCAACACCCACTCCCCCCTTCTCGGACAGGAGGATGTCTAGTGCGACAGTCTTCCAAGCCCGTAGACCATATAGCAATTAGTTCTGTGTTTATTAGTAATAATGCTTCAGATGTGCTGGTTGCCATTTTGTCACTACTGTGGCCAGTTTCCGGATCTTTTATGATGATGATTTGTTTTCTTTCCTTTAAACAAAGTTCTCAGCACTCAATAGAGCATAATGAAATCAATTTAGTATCTTTAATGACATTGAGCAACCTCTTCTGTTCTTTAGTGAAAGGGCTGAAATTTTTATAAATATTGTTGTTCGCTGTCATAGAGATAGTTGACTGATTTCATTTCGATCTATTGAGTGCTGAGTTTATTTGCTTTCATTTTGTTAAGTGCCAATTTATGGTTGTCGCTATGTAAGGAATGGTGGTGGCTGATCACTGTTTGACTCTGGCACCAATAAGGGAATACACAGTTGGTTTTGATTTACCTTTATCAATACAATAAAGACCTGGTGTGGGAGAGTTTCTTTAATGTCACTTTTAGGTACTGCTTCCAACGTAGGTCTCTCTTTTTTCACCCACTTTATGGCATCTCGTCCAACTTCCCACAGACCCAAAACTCTCAGATTAATAATCTTCTTTTTTTTTTTTTAAAAAAGAGATAAAGAACCGCTGTCCGTAAAGCCGCCCAATCAAGCATACCCTCCCCCACAACATGCGAGTGAAGAACACTTACTGAAAAATAAGTGAAAGAGTGAGAGGTCACTTCAAGTATGCAACACCAGGAAGGCTACCAACAGGTTCTCGCTAGTATGCCCACGTATATCATCGGTTGCCCACTCACTGAAACAAAGAAAATAGTGTCCAAGAGAGAGACAAGAAAGACGGAGAAAAAGAGAAATCAACTGTCCCTGTGATATGCAGAGAACGGTGTGTTCAATGCAACTTAAAATCGAGTTAAGACTCACTATTATGTTGCCCTCTTTATTTGAAAATGTGAGCTCACTCGAATTAAAAGCACTGCATGTTGCTAACCTTTTCCAAGAAGGCCAACATGTTTCATTGCCAATTACATATGTTGTGGCAAATTCGTCAGGGCGTGGGGTTCAATCACTTCGCCTCTCAGGACACAGCTTTATGTAATGCGGATTGGCTGGCGAGACAAAAAGGACAGCAATTCAATCTCCATAAGCCTGGTCAACCAGATAAAATCATACTTCAACATCATGTATATTCTTTACTTCTTGGGTTTCAATTGTATATAATTACCCAGTGTCGGCAAAGGGCTTTCATACCAGCCTTCACCAGACCAACAGGGGTGTGTACGTCACTCTTACCCCTTATTTAGAAAGCTCTACCGTTGCTTAACAGTTACACCTGTGGAAATAATATCACAACCTTGTATCAACGCTGCAATCAGTGTATGCCTTTTCTCTTCATTAAGTGCCTGCCCTATCTCAAAACTATTCTTTTTTTTTTTTTTTCTAAAAAAATATCCTTATTATGCAAGTATAACAATCAGTAGGGTACTTATCCCCTCAATGTATGTGTATCATTCCCCAATATATAAATCTTGTGAAGGACTCCGGCTGCTATGGTATGACCCAACAGTGTTGTTTAATTGGACCGCCTCTTTAAATTGTCGCATACACTCACATTTACCCAGTGGAGAAAATGCCAGCCCTTCGTTATCGCCAGTCATGTATCTCCGATGTCCCCATATACAGGCTTACTACACCTGCGATCAAATGTGGCAGCGTCTCGTCCCAGCCTCACAACGTGCCGACAGCTGGGCAAATATCTACCCGTCGCTGTGCTGCGCGCCGCTAGCGTGAGGACCATGTGATCACGCGCTGAAGTGCGGGTCACCTGACTTTCACCCCCGCTACGGTGGCCATATTGGAATGCCCGCGTTAAGATCTTTTTTTGCAGGAAACATAAGTCTAGGGCTCTCTATTTCTCATGAAAACTCTATCATTAAAACCTAGTGTCACAACATAGTTTTATTTTATCTCTCTGATATAATTTCATCTATTAGCCGTCATCCATACAGGCCATTCATCGCAATGATTACGTCACAAAGGCTAATTCGTGTACTCATTCATAACTGCCCACATTGCCTTAATCAATCCTCTTTCTAGTGTCCTGGGTTAATGCCAAAGAGGATCCAGTAAAACATTTTTTTTATCATATATAGTTGAAACGCATCACGTTACGTCCTTATGCCATACAGAGATTCCATTATTCTAATGATGCACCAATTTCATAACACAGAACACTACAAAAGCCATAATGGTTTACACTCTAATTCATAATGTTGTCCTTTATCTTGCTGTTCACATGAGTGCAAGGCTTTGGATGTCCTAAAATGCTAAAAACTCACATCAGTGTGCCTACAATGGTATTCTATGCTACACATACATATCTAAGCCCCCAGCTTACAATATCTAAGGGATTGTATTCCCTTTCTTTAGGTGCACCCTGAGCGTAAATCTGTAGTGTATTGGTGGTAGTGTTCCTATACAGTCTGAAGCCCATCTTCATGAACCAGTCAGTCGTAGAGCCCTACTGTCTGCTGACTTTGTTCCATTCAATATGATCATTTAATCCTGTTTGGTCTACTCTCACAGAGAAGATCCATCTGACTTCTTTGTTAGCCAGTATTCTTTCAATGCTGTCACTGCCCGCCATCCCCTTTTCCAGAACAACCCACCTTAATGCTCAGAGGTAATGTTTATGTTCATTGAAATGCTGTACCAGGCGCGTCGTGAGCTTGCCTGCTTTGATGGTGCTAAAGTGCTCTTGAATCAGCACTTTAACTTTCCTGGTTGTTAGGCCAATGTACTGTAGCCCTCACTGGCATGTCAATCTATATTTGATATTAACTGTATTTCAGTTTGAGAACTTATTCAAATGCCATGTTCTTCCATTGTGCAGCTGCACAGTGTTAGTTTTTTCTGTTTATTCGCATACCGAGCAGCCCCAACACGGATAATGTCCGTCTGGCATCGTAGTGATCTTTGATTTCTGTGCTTGGCATGTTTGCACACGTTTATCTTTCAAATTACTCGCCCGTCTGAATGCGAATCTCTGATGTGGCATCTTAAAATCAACGGTGGACAGCAACAACCAATGTCTCCTGATCGCATGTCTTATCTTGGAGGCTAATGGGTCGAATGTCAGAACTACCGGTAAACAGTCACTTACTTCTCTCATATTCTTTTCCATTAAAGCCTCCCGGGGACTATTGCATGCTCTTTTTCGGGCCCTGTTAACTATCTTTTTGGGATAGGCTCTTTGCATCAGTTTCCTCGTCAAATCTTCAGCTTGCTGAGGGAAGGACTCCACAGTCGAGCAATGGCGTCGGTACCTCAAAAATTGACCTACGGGCAAATTATCCCGCAGGGCTCTCGGATGATAGGACGGGTAGTGTAACAATGAATTCCTATTAGTCCCTTTCTGATGAACCATCGTACACAGTTTGACCTCCTGTACACTAATATCCAGTTCTAAGTATACAACATGTTTGTTACTTTTTGTCCACGTAAACCACAGGCACGTGTCAAGGCTATTCAACCAGTCCAGAAAGTTTAACAGGGTACTCTCCTCCAGTATATATACACAAAACATCGTCAGTATATCTCTTCCAGGGAACAATGTGTCTGGAAGGGATTTGACGAATGATACAGGAAGTGTTCCTCAAACTGGCCTACATAAATGCATGCCAGGCTGGGCGTAAAAGTTGCGCCCATCGATGTTCCGGACACTTGCAGGTATAGATCATCTTTGTAACAGAAATAGTTACATGTCAATGTGAGTTCTATGCACTGAAGCACGAACGACTGGAGAGTATCATAGAACCATTCTTGTTCCCCCAGGGCTCTTGCTGCTACCCCCAGCGTAGCTTACTTGGGCATACAAGTATACAACGATTCTATGTCGATTGTAACTAAAAATTGCTGTGTGGAGTCAAATGTCAGATCATTAAGGGTATTCTAAATATCTGTAGTGTCTCGTACGTAAGTTGGTTGTTTCAGCACAGACTCTCTTAAAAAGAAGTCCGCAAATTGGGACAACGGCTCAAGTATGGAAGAAATTCCCGATACTATCGGGCGCCCGGGTGGGGGCCGTTGTGCCTTATTCACCTTTGGTAAAATGTAGAAGGCCGGAGTTCTGGGGTTGGTATTAGCAAGAAACTCTGCCTCCTTACTCGTTATCCATTTTTTACTCCTGGCTTCTGCCACCATCTTGGTGATAAGATCTTAAAGTTAACACAAGGGGTCTCTAGGGAGGGGGTGATAGTTTTTACGCTCACCTAGCAGCCTCAACACCTCATTACCATCTGTGGTATTCAAAACTACAACCTCCCTCCTTTATCGACGGACTTTATAGTTATGGCAGCATTGTCCTGTAGGGGCTTTACTGCCTCCCAATCTACATGGCTCATGTTATTGAAGCCATTTCATTGGTCAAGTTGTTCCAATTTCGAGATCTCTTCCAAGACCTTCTGCTCGAATACCAGGACCTCAGATCCGACCGATGAAATGGGTGGACAAAACTGGGAGGGATGTCTCAAACTGGTTGTGAATATAGATTCTGGTTCTAGATCTTTACTGGCAAAGAATTTTTTGAGTTTGATTTTCCTCATTGTTTCGTGGAATTCCGTCCTACACTTAAAGGCATCATGTCTCTGGGTGGGAACATATCCCAATCCTTTATTAACCCCTTCCATGCTGATGACGAGCTCAGCTCGTCATCAGCATTACCTACCCTGTGCGGATGACAAGGTGAACTCGTCACTCAACATGTTGATTTTGAAATTCCAGCGCACAGCGGGAAAACCGCTAGCGTGGAAGTGGTTAAGTACCCGAATCTCGTGGATCTCAGTTCGTAGTCTCATAAATTCATGACTAAGTTGTATGCTCAGTGAGAACATTGGCCATTGCCGTCCCTGGTTCTGTCGGCCTCGGCCTCTGCCCCTCTGTGCCCCACCTCCTCCGTTGCCCCTGTGGGTTTGTCCTAAAAAAGAACCCAAAGGAGCGCCTAGATCCTCGGTAGACTTTGATTGTGGATCAAACCTTTCTCTACCAGGGTTGGGTAGCTGTACCTCCTCTTCTTCCTCACTCGAGGTGTTATCGAAGGTCCAATTCTGGGTGTTCTCCTCTGCTGTTGTCTACCACGCCTCTGCTAATGCACTTGGGACACTTGTTCGCTTCCCTGTTGGTAGTGTTTATCGTCTACATACGGGAAAGCCGACTCGTGTGTACCTCTCAAGATTTGTTCGTAGACCCTTTATTTTCTGATTAACCATATAGTTCTTGTACTCTGCCAAGTCCCCTTGGATCGCTATAACTTATCTTTGGTATCATTAATGGTTGTAACTTTTTTCAGAGTTTCCTCTAAATCTAAGATCTCCAACCAATAGTTCATCACTCAACCTCTTTGCCGTATTAATGATCAATATCCGCCAATCTCTTGTACCTTTACGTAACTCCAATCTAGTCTAAACCTTTGACAACAGTGAGAAGGGTGGTGTTCTGTGCTAGTGCCCCCAACTGCCATTTTTGTAATAAAAAAAAATTTAATTTGTGTAAAACCGTGACAGTTTCCAGTGGAATAGTGTGAAGTTAAACATTTTGCAAAGTTTGTGGACTTTGCACAGCATCTTGGCTTGCAACATTTCTTGCATTAAGAAGCATGAACATTTTCTGGTACATACCTTTTCTTTTTTTGCATCAGTTTTTTGCGTGTTGACAAAACTTAAACCTTTTCCCAAACATGCTTTTAACCAAATTGGATTCTTCTTTGGACATGTGTTCCAGATTGTGACTATGACCGTTGTTAGAAGTTGGGTTTTAGATTGACTGGGTATGAGCTCTAGTCGAGCAGCAACTACAATCCTAGTCGGGATAAGAAGCAGGTAATCCTTAAATTAACCTATACCATCCCTCTGGTAGCTTGACACAGAGCAGCCAGGCTTAACTTGGAAGCATGGTATAAAGTATTTGTGCAACACTTCAAACGGTGAAAACATCTCACACAAAGTTTCCACACCAGATTAGAAAAATAGCTGTAATTTAATTATTAAAACAGGACCAAAATGACAAAAATCCAATAAATAGAACTTGGGATATTGAATTTCAAAGTTTTTAGGTAAAATAGCACCTAAAAGCAAAAGTCTCTATTTGGAATATCGGTACGCACCAGACCGGAACATAGTCCAGGCCGACAATGATAGAGTGTTGGCCGGATACAGGGACCCAGTGAGGCCCGCTCAACAAAAATACCTTAATCCTGGAGCATCTCCGTCAAGGATGCGTGGAACAGTCGAGGCGATCCGTCTGTGCCAATCCACACAGTGGCGATGGTGTGCAGATCCAGCTGTGATGGTGCATCAGCTGCGAGGAGTGGTAAGCTGTGATGTGGAGGTTCATAGTCCTCTAGGCTGCCCGCAAATGGGTGCCTAGACCTTGTATCAGGAAGAACTTTGTGCAGTGGTGGTTCCCAAGGTCTTGCCTCTGCTCCTTTCCACGCAGCAGCAGCATTGCATCGGTGCTGATCAACGCAGCAAAGGCGCATCCAAGCAGCAGAGGTGATGCGTCAGTTCAACAGCAGATTCATTGGTTCCGCTGGAACCGTAGGCCAACTTTCAAGGGTCCAGGACTGGGGTGGCAACAGTTGGCCGGGCAGACTCACAGTTGACTGAGTCCAGGTGCAGAAGTAGTGTGGTTAGAAGTATTTTATGTCCCTGAGACCAGGGATTCAGGAGGCCAGTCTGCTATTTCTTGGAGTCACTGTGGGTTCCAGTGATGCAGGTCCAGTCCTTCTCACCCAATCAAAGGAGAAGCACAGCAAGGCAGGTGTCCAGCAAAACGGCAGTCCAGCAGAGTGGCAGTCCTCTAACAGGACAGCAGACCTTCTACCTGGCAGTCTTCACAGGTCCAAAAGTGTACTGAAGTGATGGTACCAGTACTTATACCCAGTTTGGCCTTAAGGTGGGGGAGACTTCAAAGACAGGTCTTTGAAGTGCACCGAGGTCCTCCCTTTCAATCCTGGCTCCAGACTCACTACTTGGGGGTTTGTCACACAAAAAGAACCCAACGGACGACTTTTCCAGTTAGCACCTCACCCTTAGTTTGAACAAATCAGTAGTCCTGTGCGGACATACTCCGGCACCTGCCGTTGTTTAGTGCCCCTGTGTACCAGATTCTTGATCATCAAAGCATGTGGAGGTGCAGCAGGTAAAGAAGTCCATTTGAATGTATTTAACAAATTTTTAATTTTCTAAGTTTTTAATTTATTCATTTTTACATCCTCTTTTCTTAATTGATGTACATGGTCAAACCAACACGTTTCATCCCATAAACAATTGGACTTCATCAGGGCTTAGTTTTCTATGAAGACACATGATATCCCAGTTTTGTGCAGCATCATTGTTCCAGCAAAATAGGCTGGTAAGTAGGGAAGTAGGGGCCCCCTCTCTTCATTACCCTTCTAAGTAACAAACTTCCCGGTCTCTTCACATTCTGTAGGAAGTGTGCGCTGAGCTACCTCTCATTAAATACTCACTACTTGGGGGTATGCAGCCCTTTATGTGGGGACAAAACAGTCTATTCAGGTGTAAGTGAGGCTGGGTTCAGCTCCTCCCATTCCCCCAGGATGGCCCACCTAAGCTCCGGTGTGTGTGGCTGTCTAGGGGGCATGCACACACCCTGCTGTTATGTACCCCAGACGTGGTCAGGCACCAAATGGCTAAAGTCAAGAAAATGCCAACTTTCTAAAAGTGACATTTCCATAATAGCAATTTAAAATCCAACTTTTCCCTAAGTTTGGATTTGGAATTGTGATTCCAAAGACACCAAACTCAATGTCTATCTTTTCTCTTTTCACAATTGGGAATCACACCTATAAGATGAAATGAGGTAATCATATTGTTAACCTATAGGAGAGATATGCCTTGCAGTAGGAAAAAATGAGTTTGGGAGTTTTTCACTGCCAAGACATGTAATACTTAAAAGTACTTGTCGTGCCTTTTAAATAAATTGCACCCTGCCCTCTGGATTGTCCAGGGCCTACCTTAGGGATGACTTGTGTGAGTAAAAAGGGAAGGTTTAGGCTTGGCAAAAGGCTTATTTTGTCAGGTCAACATGGCAGTGTAAACTGCGCACACAGGCTCTGCAGTGGCAGGCCTGAGTCACTATTAAAGTGCTACTTATATAGAAGAGACTTGTAAGTAAATGTAATATGCCAATTGGGTATGAGCCAATGGTACCATGGGAGAGAGCACAAGTACTTTAGCACTAGTTAGCAGTGATAAAGAGTCCTAAAGCCAACAAAAACGAGGTCAGAAAAAGTGGAGGAGGAAGGCAAAAACTTTGTGGGTGACCCTGCATAAAGAACCATTTTCAAACAACCGTTTACTTCTCAAAATAAATCCAATCTCTTAAACTTCATTTACATTTTAATGTCCTGTGGCTCATTAAGCCATATGTTCCTCGTGACGAAACATACATACTGATTGTTTACTGATTATTGCGTAGTCTAAAATACATTTTTTTCTCAGGTATTGTTTCAAGATCAGGTACTCTTACCTATGAAGCCGTCCACCAGACAACTCAAGTTGGATTAGGACAGTCTCTTTGTGTAGGTGAGTATATTTTATGCTACAGAGTGAATTAATAGTTCATGTAAAATATTGACTGTTGTTCTGCTTCTTCAATTTGTATACCAATACATGTGTACACTTCATATAGACCTATTGTAGTTTCCTAATTGGATACACTCCTGTAAACTTGCTAATTGAGTTAGTATTCATACCGTATTGTCTCTAAGCACACACTTGGTTTTCATTTTTTTTTTACGGATAAAGTGGTTAATTGATTAGTGGCTATTTGGTACTCAGAAGAGAATAGTTTTCAACTGCTTTGTTAGATGTGCTTGGAATCATTCTTTGCACATTGACTACCTAAAGTATGTTAAAAGGTGTGGAATTACCTTCATGTCCTTTATAAAAGTCTATTGGAGTTTAAACATCAGCATCTAAGAGCAGTGGTTTTCAGTGCATTATGTCAATAACAATCATTTTGAAAACAAGTTTGTTCATTAAACTCAATAGTTTAGTTTAGTGAAAACATTAGATATTTTCCTCCCAAAATCTTGATAACAAAAGAAAATACTGTAGTAATCCACCTTACCTTTTCAAACAAAGTGGTACATATTACTTTACTTGAAGTCGCGAAGGCATGAGAGAGAGTGACTGTTAGCAATGAACAGTCCCTACTTAATCATAAAAAATAAGGCATATTGTTTGCGTACCACTTTAGTGTTTTAAAAGTCTTAAATATAGTTATCTGGCATACAAAGGGAACAAACCATATATTAATTATTTCCAAAAACCTAACTTTAACTGTATAATGAGCTAGGATTCTGCAGTAAAGTCTAACGTCAAATATTTAGTTCTCTTCCAGGGGATCCTCATCAATAGTCATAAGCATTAGAATATTCCCGCCCATGCGCGGGACCCCGGAAACAATATATTATATGTGCCCCACATATATTATAGACATATATATAAATATATATATATATAAAAATAAGCAATTGCAGCCAAATAAACAATAGAGCTGTAATATGCAGTGAAGAATCTCCACAATACAGTGAATTCTGTATTAGAAACATGAGAAACAACACCAATGCTTGTTTAGAAACTGTTTTAATGCTCAGAAAACAGTAGAAATTCTCATAACACACTGTAAGCATATACAGCTCCCAGGCTGCATTGCAAAATCCCAGTCTAAAAAGACTGAAAAGCTAACCTGTAGCTGAATGCACTAAAACTGACGCTGTGCCTTTAAGGCACCTCTGCCCCTAGCTTCCCATCATGCCTCAGGGGTTACAGTTAGGTCAGTTGTTCTTTCCGGCTCCTTCAGGAAGGACCCTGGATACTCAGCTCCACACTTTTCTGCCTTTTCCAGTCAGAAAATCTTCAAAAGAACAATTTTTTGATTTACTTTGACTTTTCACATCATAGTCAAGTAAATAACTGCTTAGCAGTCAATTTTTTGTGAGGTTTTCCTGTCAGGATGCCCTCATTATTTGATGATTGCCCTTCTTGTGGCCACAAGAAGGCAAAAACGGACTCTCATGAGGTCTGTATTTTATGCTTGCCAGAGGATCATGATCCTAAAGGCTGTTCTCATTGTAAAAAGCTGTCTGACAGAACACTTAAAGACAGAGAGAGGAACAGGCTCTATGGTCTGGCCCAGAGATCCATGAGAGGAAGATCTGCAGAGAGGAAGAGTTCAAAGAGACCCAGAACTCCCTCCAAAGGCAAGTCAGAGTGTCCATCAACCTCAGCACCGGGCTCGGCGCTGAAAAAACGACATCTGATGGACGGTTCGAGAGAAAAAGCTCCGTCGACGTCGAGATCGGCGTCGATGAGGAAATCGTCGTCGAAAAGAGGTTCGCCGTCGTCGAAGAAAGCTCCGCCGTCGTCAACTAGGCGACGATCGGCGTCGAGAGAAGCCACGAGATCGCCGTCGACGAGAGGTTCGGCGTCAAGACATAAGTCAACTCCGCCGCCGTCAACCAGGCGACGGTCGGCGTCGAGAGACAGATCACACTCGCCGTCGTCTCGACGTCGACAGGCTTCGAAGAGTGTGACACCTCCGTCGACGTCTCCACGGAGGCGCTCGGCGTCGAGGAGCAAGAGCCCCCTCGGACGATCGACGTCGAGGAAGGGATCATCTAAGGCACGTCGGCGCTCGTCGTCGAGGATGTCCGATCCTCCGCCGTCGCCACATGCCAGGTCGATGACATCTCCGTCGCCGACAGATCAACGTCGGCCGACGTCGAGAGCTCCGTCGACGGCAGGACTAGACCGTTCGACGTCGAGACCTCCGTCGACGGCAGGACTAGACCGTTCGACGTCGAGACCTCCGTCGACGGCAGGACAACGCCGTTCGACGTCGAGGGATATGACTCCGCCGTCGGCGCATCATCACCGATCGACGTCAAGGGACCACAGATCATCGTCGAAGCATTCAACGCCGAAGGTTATCGCCCCGTCGACGCCGCAGAGGCGTTCGACGTCGAGGGAAAGGCTTTTGAGACGTCCTCCAACACCGGTGAGACGGAGATCGCCTTCAGTGCCTTCGACAATCCTAGTGACACAATCTGCTTCACTCCATTCCTCCTCAAGTGCCTCGGGGTCAACGGGGTCATCTTCTAGGAGTAGGAGTCCCGTTCAGAAGAATCCCCAGCGGGGTTACACTTCACATATAAGACTCTCTCCAAGATGGTATGCTCCGTTGAGTAATTGGAAGGATTCTAAGGCACCAGAGAGACTTCAAAGGTACCTGAGTCCAATCCACGGGTCTCCTCTTCAGCAACCAGAAGAGGCAGAGCGATCACGCTCACGAGAGAGAAGAGCGGACAGGTCGCATGCCCCTAGGGTCTCCCGATCGCCAAGGAGGGAGCAACCCAAATCTCGAACACCGAGAAAGGAGGTACGAACTGAGAGATCGAGATCTCCAGTACATCAGAGGGTATCCCGTTCTCCTCGAAGGGAGGAACGACCTAGGAGATCACCGGTGAGGAAGGAGCGTTTTCACCACAGGAGTAGAAGAACTCCTTCATCCTCCCCTCCATCTTCGCCTAGATCTTCGAAAGGGGACTACTCTCCGACGCTGGCAGACAGTCCTCGCTCAAGAGCTTCCCCTCTGGACGACGTCAACACGTATCTGGACGTTTTGCAAAGGGGTGCTCACAAGCTGAATATAGAAATGACCACTCCAGAGGTGTCCACTACTGTGATTTTTGAGACTCTTCATCACAAATCATATGCAAGGCCGTTGCTCCCATTAGTCCCAGGAATAATGGACCCAATCAAAGAGGTTTTCCTCACGCCAGCAACGATCAGAGCAGTACCGGCACGTATCCAAAAAAAATATAGGCCGGCTGACTCAGATCCTATCTTTGTTAAAGGTGAGCCTGCAGCGGACTCAGTTATTGTAGCCTCAGCTAGGAAGAATCACACGGTCGCTCCCTCTTCGTCAGTTCCTCCTGACAAAGACAGCAAGACGCAAGATTCTTGGGGACGCAAGGTATGCAGCACAGCAGCTTCATCCCTAAAAGTCTCTAGTGCATCAGCCCTTCTGGGAAGGTACGATAGAGCCCTATGGGACTCCATGGAACGATTCAAAGAGAAATTGCCCAAGGAGGACCAGAAGGACTTTGAGGAGACCGTGACGGAGGGCTGTTTGGTGGCAAACCAAATGATTAGTTCATCAGCAGATAACGCCCTTCTAGCTGGACATAACTACTCACATGGGATATGTGCGAGGAGATCCTCTTGGCTACGTTTAACTGGGCTCAAGCCAGATGCCCAACAGCGCATCCTCAATCTGCCTTTTTCCGGATCTTCACTCTTCGGGGAGCATGCCGATCAGGAAATGGCCCGGATGAAGACCGAGTTAGACACAGTAAAGGCAGTAGGTCTGGAGAAACAGAAAGCACCGTTCAAACGACGCTTCAAGACCAACAAGAACCGGGGAGGCCAACAGAGGGTTCAAACCCCTCAATGGTCTCAAAACAAGCCGCAAGGAAAGCCGCAATACAGAGGAGGAAGGTCAAGCAGAGGTAGAGGCGGACATAATCAGTCCTCTACCACACCTAGAGGAGGCAAGGCCTGAGCAGTGGCTTCCTCTGTCACCGTTACCCACTCCAGTGGGAGGAAGTGCTGCACATCATCTGGCAGAGTGGGTCAGCATCACGAAAGATCGGTGGGTGCTGAATATACTGCGCAATGGATATGCGCTACGTTTCAGGAAGAAACCACAACCGGCTCCTCCAAAAAAGTCTCGCTCGTACCAACTAGAGCTCCTCAAAAAGGAAGTGAGCGTCCTCTTAAAGAAAAACGCAATCGAAGTGGTACCCCTATCCCAAAGGGGGAAAGGAGTGTACTCAAGATATTTCCTTGTTCCCAAAAAAGACCAAGTAGGCAAATTCAGACCAATTTTGGATCTTCGACTCCTCAACAAAGTGGTGGTCAAAGAGAAGTTTCGCATGTTGGCACTCCACCAAATATGTCCTCATCTACAGATCGGAGATTGGATGTGTTCGGTGGATTTACAAGACGCGTACTTCCACATTCCTATTAGACCAGGTCATCGAAAGTACTTGAGGTTCCTGGTAGGGTCCAAGCATTACCAGTTCAAAGTGCTTCCTTTCGGACTCAAATCCGCACCAAGGGTCTTCACCAAGTGCATGGCAGTGGTAGCGGCGTGTCTACACAAAAAAGGTCTCTTTGTGTATCCATATCTAGACGACTGGCTCCTGAAGAGTCCATCTCCTTGACAAGCCACCAAAGACTGTCACCTGTGTCTCCAACAGCTACACAGGCTCGGCCTCCATGTAAACTCAGAAAAGTAGATCCTGCAGCCCACACAAACTATCCACTATCTGGGAGCAGTTCTAGACACAAAGTTAGGAAGAGCGTTTCCTTCGCAAGAGAGACTTTCTTCCATGGGACGAAAATGCAAAAAGTTACTTCAGATTCCTCGTCCAAAGGTGCGAGACCTAGCGTCTCTGTTGGGCTCCATGGCGTCCTGCATCTTCCTAATACCGAACGCCAGGTTGAGGATGCGGCCTCTACAAGAGTCGGTGGAGGATCAGTGGGACCAAGCGACTGGAGATTGGGAGGATCGAATCATCCTGTCTCAAGCAGCGCTGACCTCAATACAGTGGTGGACTCTCCCTCGGAATGTCCTGCAGGGAGTCCCTTTTCAGCAACCTCTTCCTTCGCTGTCTGTGGTGACGGACGCATCTCTAGAAGGCTGGGGTGCTCACATGGGTCATCTTCAGATTCAGGGTCGCTGGTCGACCAACCTTCAGACATACCACATCAACATGCTGGAGCTTCGAGCAGTTCATCTGGCGCTCAAAGCGTTCTTTCCAGCAATAACAACGGACAAAGTCCTGGTTCAGACGGACAACACTACAACTATGTTCTATCTGAACAAGCAGGGAGGAACTCGATCTCGCCCTCTGTCTCTGGAAGCCCAGGCAATCTGGCACTGGCTTCTGGCTCGGGGACTGTCGGTGGTGGCAGTGCACCTTCCAGGCGAGCTAAACACAAAAGCAGACGCACTCAGCAGGCACTTCGAAGATCAGCCAGACTGGGTGCTAAACGACGAAGTGGTCGAAGAACACTTCCGTTGCTGGGGTCGTCCAGACATAGACTTATTTGCGGACGACGAAAACGCCAAATGCCACGCCTTCGCGTCCAGGATCCACCGGCCAGGGACGCAAGGGAACGCTCTCCTGCTGGAGTGGACAGGGATGTTCGCTTATGCTTTTCCCCCTCTGGCATTGATTCCGAAAGTGGTGGCCAAGCTCATCAGATCGAGCATGGACATGATCCTAATTGCTCCGGATTGGCCGCGACAATGGTGGTATCCAGACCTGTTACATCTGTCGCTGTGTCCACACAGACGGCTGCCGTGCAGGCCAGACCTGCTGAGCAAAATGGACGGGAGGATCCTGCATCCCAACCTCCAGTCGCTGAACCTGACTGCATGGCTCCTGAGGTCTTGCAATATGGACACTTAAATCTGCCTCCGGAATGTATGAATATTTTAAGAGAGGCAAAGAGACCTTCCACAAGGACGTCTTATGCGTTCAAGTGGAAAAGATTTTTCATTTGGTGTAAGGACCATGGCTTTGATCCCACCAAAGGGCAAGAAGAGGTAGTCCTACCATACCTCCTATACTTAGCGACATCAGGGTTGAAATACGCTTCTATTAGGGTTCATCTATCTGCCATAGTAGCGTACAGAAAATCACCTACACAAACATCGTTTTTTCAGGTCCCGGTGGTGAAGGATTTCCTTCAGGGATTAAAGAAGGTCTATCCCCCTGTGAGAAATCCTTCTCCTCCCTGGGAGTTGAACCTGGTTCTCTCCAGACTGATGTCTACACCTTTTGAGCCTATACACAAGGCCTCCTTGCAGCATCTCACTTGGAAGGCGGCCTTCTTGGTGGCAATAACCTCTGCGCGCAGGGTTAGCGAGATTCAAGCACTCTGCACCAAGGAACCTTACACTGTGTTTCACCGCAACAGAGTAGTAATGAGGGCTCACCCTTCTTTTCTTCCAAAAGTGGTATCGGATTTTCATATAAATCAAACGATTACCCTTCCTTCGTTCTTTCCTAACCCATCGACCCCAGCTGAGAGGTCGTTGCACTCGTTAGATCTTAAACGGGTGCTAAAGTTTTACCTAGAAAGAACGAAGGACACCAGAAAGACAGACCAACTCTTTGTCAATTATGGTGCAATGAGGTCCGGGTTTGCAGCAGCCAAAAGATCCATCTCCAGATGGATTGTCTCTTGTATCAAACTAGCATACCAGCTGGCTGGCAAACCTTTGTTGCAATCACCCAAAGCTCATTCCACTAGAGGGAAAGCAGCCACAATAGCTTTTTTGCATGACATTCCTATGTCAGAAATATGCAAGGCTGCGACATGGAAATCAGTCCATACCTTTACAAGGCATTATTGCCTAGAGTCTGATTCCAGAGCGGATTCTCAAGTAGGGCAAGCCTCCTTGAGAAACCTATTTGGGTAGAATAAGGCCTATTTTTGGGCCTACGGATATAAATGTTATCTGTTGATTCCTTTGCCCGCAGGGATGAGGTGAGGCTCGCTACTCTATTCTAATGCTTATGACTATTGATGAGGATCCCCTGGAAGAGAAGGATTAGTTACTTACCTGTAATCCTAGTTCTCTTCCAGGGGTATCCTCATCAAAGTCATAAGCACCCCTCCCGCCTCCCCGGGCAAAGGACTTTGTTTATTAAATAGGAGATGTTTTTTAACCTGTTATTACCATGGTTTGGTTTTCAGTCTCCGAAAAGAACAACTGACCTAACTGTAACCCCTGAGGCATGATGGGAAGCTAGGGGCAGAGGTGCCTTAAAGGCACAGCGTCAGTTTTAGTGCATTCAGCTACAGGTTAGCTTTTCAGTCTTTTTAGACTGGGATTTTGCAATGCAGCCTGGGAGCTGTATATGCTTACAGTGTGTTATGAGAATTTCTACTGTTTTCTGAGCATTAAAACAGTTTCTAAACAAGCATTGGTGTTGTTTCTCATGTTTCTAATACAGAATTCACTGTATTGTGGAAATTCTTCACTGCATATTACAGCTCTATTGTTTATTTGGCTGCAATTGCTTATTTTTATATATATATATATTTATATATATGTCTATAATATATGTGGGGCACATATAATATATTGTTTCCGGGGTCCCGCGCATGGGCGGGAATATTCTAATGCTTATGACTTTGATGAGGATACCCCTGGAAGAGAACTAGGATTACAGGTAAGTAACTAATCCTTCAACGCCCCCTACTCTGAAATGTAATGGAAACCACTAGCATTTGAATGGTTCTGCATCTCAAATCAGAAGTTGTGCAGTGTGCAGCCTGTAGCAGTTTCCAACCTTTTCGTGGGAGACAGTTTTAGTTTTTAGGTCTCACCTGAGCCAGAACAGGCGCTACTCTAGTGAGACATTTAGTGAGTGGGCTTTAAAAAGTAGACCACAGCTTTTTGTGTGGCATAGAGTGTGCGGTTACGCGCACAGTTACGAGCAGAAGAGCCAGCTGGCTTTCCTCTCGCTCTCCCATGCGTGCCTCGATCCGCCTCTCTGTCTAGCTCGCGCTTCAACGGCCCTCCCCCAACACAGAGTTCGACTTGCGGCAGCGGGTCTTGTATCTTTTCTCCTTGAGCCTGCCTTACCCCAGAGCCTACTGTTATTCAGCTCCTGATCCCACCCGCTCTTCTCTTTGTTTCACACATAGCCAGCTGTGATCTTTCTTTTCTTGCCTTTTTCACGCTACCTTTCCTTTCAATTTCCCGAGGCTGTCAGCTCGGCGATGGCCTGCCGCTCTGTCTCTCTCACGCTCTTTATTCGAAGCACAGCGTCACATGCTTACTTGTGAAACCCTGCATGTCGTAATGCCGTCTTCCTGTTCACTGAATACAGCTCATGTGTGAGTGATTGAGTTAAAAATACGAACAACATTGACATTCTTTGGGGATTGATTTTTAATGTAAACTAAACTTGCAAACACGTTATATCTAAGAGGGAGGAGGCAAAGTATTTGTTTTCTTCAATTCCTAACCATTATTGTTTTGCCTGTTGCATTAAAAGATGTTGGAAACATTTCAGCTTTTGGTTTCTTTTTTGTGAACTATATTTCCTTTAAAGTTTGCTCCGTTTTAAGGATGATGGAAACCTGATGTTTTTAAACACTAGCATGGTGTACTTTTTTTTTTTTAAACTAGCTGTATACACATCAAAATATTAATTCCACGTTAATTATCTGGCGAAGAACCCGAACAATTCTACTGCAAGTTTTTGATATATATAATTTTGTTATTCATCCTCAGGGCATTCGCTTATTTTTGTGGCTGCAGCTTTTAAAACAATTTTATTAAAACATATTGTGGGTTAATGAAGCAAAACGACTCAAAACAAAAGTAGTTTTGCAGCCAGTATTTCCAGTTTTTTATCTCCTGGAACGCGTCGTTCTCATGTGCTTTCTCTGCCCCTTTGTTCTTTTTTTACTTAAATCATAGCTAAAGTCTAAAGTAATTTGTTAAAACAAGCATTGGCATAGCCAATAGGTCTCGCCATTGGGACCTTATAAGTGTTTAGCCATGCAACAGTTGATGTTGTTGCAGGAAGGATATTGTGCTGCATAACTAAATACAAGTGTAGGAAGTTGCTTATTCCTTTAGAATAATGTTACTTCTAGTACAGGTTTTGTATACACAGACAGTTGGATGCTATAGGAGTAGTGATACTGATTAGTTAACCAATTAATATGTTCTGTTTTTAGGTCTACAAAGAGTGATTGACAATTTCTTTTTTTTTTAAACTAAATTGTTGCTTCTTTTCAGGTATTGGAGGAGATCCCTTCAATGGAACAAATTTTATTGATTGTCTTGATGTCTTTCTGAAGGATCCACATACTGAAGGAATTATATTGATAGGTGAAATTGGTGGCAACGCTGAAGAAAATGCTGCAGAATTTTTGAAAGAACACAATTCCGTAAGTGCCTTGAAAGGCGTAATTCTGATTAACTAGTTGCCTACCTCACACAAATTGGAGTGTGTTCACAATTACTGCTTTTTGTTTATTTCTTGTATTGGATATCGGCAGACATTAAAAGTTTTATAAAGGCAGCTATTGCTGCCCAGGCTCTAACCGCCCTAGACCTCAATCCATGGCTCATCCACTCTTCGATTTGCTATATGTTCGAGGCATGTGAACTGTAGATCACATGCTATTCATACTCCTGCCATCTTGTGTTGGGTCCAGATGTTTGCAAGTTGTTTTTGTTCAAAGAAGTCTTTCCAGTCACAAGGTAGGTGACTTATTCCTTTCAGTGATAGTGCGCATGGGCATCGACTCCAGATTGTTTTTTCCCACCATTGGGGTCAGACGGGTATTGCTGCGCTCTGCTTCAGAATCGATCCTCGGGTTCCCCCTCGGTGCGTACTCTCTCTACATTGATGGTATTGTTTTTCAAACGGGTTTTCTCTTTCCGCGGTTCGATTTGAACTTCAAAAACTTTGACATTTTGACCGCAAGATCTGTGGGCGGCCTTACAGCCTTTCATGTCCATTTGGCTCCTCGTCGATGGAACGGGTCTATACTCAAGGTTCTTTCTTGTGCGCAAAAAGGACAAAAACGAGTTCAGGCCCATTCTGGATTTGCGACAAGCAGCAAACAAATGGATTTCCAGGGAGAAATTTTGCATGCTGTCCTTGCACCAGATTTATCCTCCGCTGCATCGAGGAGACTGGCTTTGCGCAATAGATCTGCAGGATGCATACTTCCATGTGCCCATTGCACAGAAACATCGGAAGTTCCTGCGCTTCCTAGTCGCCAATAACCACTATCAGTACACCGTACTTCCGTTTGGTCTGAATTTTGCACCCAGGACGTTTTTGAAATGCATGGCGGTGTTAGCAGCGTACCTGAGAAAGAACAAGGTGCTTGTCTACCTGTACCTGGACGACTGGTTGATCAAAGCCTCCACCTTCCAGGAAGCGCTATTGCATTTCAACAGGACGGCTGTTTTGTTGAACCAACTGGGTCTGCAAATCAACATGTCCAAGTCTGTTCCGACTCCTGTTCTGCAGTACTTGGGAGCCTCCATCGATACTCTCAGAGCAAGCGTGTGTCCTTCGGAGGAGCAATGCTTATCGATCCTTCGGAAGGCTCAGACTCTCATGTCCGTTCCGTCAACGACAGTGTCGACAGTGTCGTCTCTATTGGGGTTGATGGCTTCTTGCACCTTCCTCACACCACATGCACGCCTCCACATGAGACTGCTGCAGGAATGTCTGGAGGATCAATGGGACCAGAAATGAGGGAGCTGGGACGACCGGATCACACTGTCTCAGCACGCTCAGCAGTCCCTGAAGTGGTGGTGTTCAGCAGAGAATCTCCTCAAGGGGGTTCCATTCCAGAAGGACATTCCAATACAGACCATTGTGACGGGTGCTTCTCTCCAGGGCTGGGGAGCGCATTCGGACCATCTGCTGATCCAAGGAATGTGGTCTCAGGCGGAGTCCACGTATCATATCAATTTTCTGGAACTCAGAGCTGTTCATTTGGCGCTGAAAGCTTTTCAACCGTCCTTCCGGACCTGTTCCCTGCTTGTATAGACGGACAATACGACCACAATGTATTACCTCAACAAGCAGGGGGGCTCGAGATCGCGCACTCTGTCTCAGAAAGCGCAAGCGATCTGGCACTGGCTGCTAGCCAGATGACTGACGAGAACAGCTACCCATCTACCAGGTGTGCAGAATGCTCAGGCGGACACACTCAGCAGGCTCGTTCAGGAGAACCACAAGTGGGTCTTAAACGACGAGGTGCTAGGACACATCTTCGCCAGATGGGGCACTCCAGAAATGTATCTGTTCGCCACCGCCGAAAACAGCAAATGCCGAGACTTTGCCTCCAGGTTTTACCAACTCTGGGGAATGCACTATGGATCAGCTGGTCGAACAGCTTTCTGTACGCTTTTCCGCCCATTCCCCTGATTCCAGCAGTGATCATAAAGCGGTCTGAATCCAGAGCGCGAATGATCCTGATTGCTCCGGAGTGGCTTCGACAGTGGTGGTTCACAGACCTGCTCCACCGGTCTCCCCAACCCTATCTGCGGCTTCCATGTCGGCCGGACCTTCTAACGAAGTTCGGGGGCAGATGGTGCTCCCCCACCTCTCATCATTGAGTTTGGCGGCATGGCTCCTGAGATAGTACAGTATGGACACTTGAACTTGCCTGACAACTGCATGGAAATACTGAAGGAGGCTAAGAGACCATCCACCAGGACCTCCTATGCCTACAAGTGGAAAAAGTTCTGCATTTGGTGCACGGCCAAGAATGCTGACCCTACCTCCTGCAAGGAAGAGGTCATCCTTCCATACCTACTGCATTTAGCTAAATCTGGCCTTAATTTCCATTCTATTAAGGTTCACCTCGCAGCATTAAATGCGTATAAGTAAAATGCCAGTCACAAACATCATTTTCCAGATACCTGTAATTAAAGATTTTTTGGAGGGTTTGAAGAAGGTATTTCCCCCCGTTAGGTGTCCACGCCTTCGTGCGACCTGAATGTGGTGCTGTCAAGGTTGATGAAGGAGCCCTTTGAGCCTATTCATAAGGCTTCTCTGCAGCATTTGTCCTGGAAGGCAGCTTTCCTTTTGGCTATAACATCGGCTCGCAGGGTGAGTGAGATTCAGGCTCTGTGTTGTCAGGAGCCCTATACTGTATTTCATGCTTCCAAGGTTGTCATGAGGATTCACCCTAAGTTTCTACCTAAAGTGATATCTGATTTCCATGTCAACCAGACAATCACGTTACCTATGTTTTTTCAACATCCTTCCTCTCCGGCGGAGAGGTCTGTTCATTCACTTAATGTGAGGCAGGTGTTGAAATTCTACTTGGATAAGACCAAAGACATTCGTAGGTCAGATCAGTTGTTTGTGAATTACGGTTCAGTCAGGACTGGCCTTGCCACCTCCAAACAGTCCATATCTAGGTGAATTGTGTCCTGTATACAACTATGTTACCAAAAGGCTAACAAGACTCTAGGGGGTAAGCCTAAGGCTCCAGCGGATTTGCTATGTAACGTTCCCATTGCAGACATCTGTAGAGTGGCTACGTGGAAGTCTGTGCACACATTTGCTAAACATTACTGCCTGGATTCTGATGCCAAGACAGATGCGCAAGTTGGGCAGGCTTCGCTGAGGAATTTATTTGCTCAGTAAGGATTTTTCTTCCAGTTTTCTTCCACTGCTGGATTTGGTTGTTGGGATGGGCTTGCCATTCTATTCACAGACTATGACTATACACAGAGATCCCCTACTACAGAAGGAGTAGTTTCTTACCTGTAACTCCAGTTCTGTAGTAGTGGTATCTCTGTGATAGTTGTAAGCGACCCGCGCATCTCCCCGCTGGAAGAAAACGTTTTTTCCTGGATGCTACAGGCCTGGCTTTAAGGGACCTTCAAAAAGAACCGATAGTAACTTGCCTTTGGCTGTGCATCATGGGATACCGAGGGTCTCTGGAGGGTTCCTTAAAGGCACGGTATCCCTTTTCCAGGCACATAATGGCAGCCTATGAGGCTTGTCTGTCCAACCCTTCCTCTCTATCATGTCAAAGGATTTTTGTGAAGGGGAGTTTTTCTGTGTGGTGAAACTCTGTAAAATGTGAAAATTTAGTGATATTATTTGGCTATCCTTTTAACTTCAGGATGAAGTGCTGGCCAATGTAGCCTTATTAATGTTAGGCTGCATTATTTGTCTTTCATTTTCTCTTAAGTGTCTATGCAGGACTGCAGAAGAAGACCACTTAAGAGACTATTTTGATTGCTCCGGGATCCCCGCACATGAGCGAGACTTTTCACAGATATCCCCCTATCACAGATACCCCTACTACAGAACTGGAGTTACAGGTAAGCAACTACTCCAGCTGTCCCTACTACAATATGCCTCGCAGAGCGAGAAGCAATGCTAGGCTTGACCTAAAAAGCTGTATATTCACCATGACACAGGGCATATCCATGCTAAAACAGCATCTAAGCACAAACTTTCTGAGGATGATAGCCCATGCTAAATTTCTCTCCAGAAAAAAAGCGTAGGCACGAGTCCTTACCATACGCTTCCATCTCCTCCTCCTCCCTCTCCACCACACCTTGATCCATTACAGATTACACCGAGTCAGTCAGGTCTACCTCATTTTCACACAGGTGACACTGACGATGCCTGATTATCAGATCATAGGGCGGACTACACAACTGATCCTCCACAGGCACATACCCAGATCTTAAACCTGACAAATACTAGCATCTTACTACGATGATACTCATGGTTGCAGATATGCGGGTTCAAACCTGAAGTCCAACAATCCATCCTGGCTGTACCCTTTAATAAAAAACATCTCTTTGGCACTGAAGTCAGTCTAGTGCTCAAAAAAATAAAAAAGGACACAGATATATCAAAATCGATGAGAGCGCTTCAATCTCCCTCCAATAGAGGTTCCTTTTGGCTCCCTTTTTATAGGGGAGGGTGCAAGTCCACGGGCACTGACCCGGGCACTTCCTCCTAAAAAGACAATTCCCAATCCTTTTTTAGAAGAGGATTTTGCAGAAGAGGAGGTTATTGAGTAAACAGTCCCATGGGTAGAGGTCAAAACAACACACTTTACACTTTCCTTTCCTCAAGCAAGCAGTGACTTCCCAACACTTCCTCCGACTATTCCACAACTGTAAGCAGAACACTTCAAGACTTTCTCCCCATTTGGAAATCAATAACAACAGACAAATGGGTGCTTGGATTTATCTGACATAATTATTCCCTGGAGCTTATCAACAATCCTCCAAACATTCCTTCTCGATCCCACAAAATATCACCAGACCACCAGCACTTGCTTCAACAAGAAGTGCAATCTTTATTACTCAAAGGGGCTGAAGAACAAGACCCACTTCAGTACCAAGGGTCAGGGGTTTATTCCCTTTACTTTCTCCCCTCTGGTGTTCACGAAAGTGATGGCAGTGGTTGCAGCTCATCTGCGCAGATCAGGGGTTTCAGTCTGCCCCTATCTCGATGACTGGCTGTTGAAGGGTGGCTCGCCCCAGGCTATTGTCTCCCACCTCCAGACTACGGATGACCACCTGCATTTGCTGGGGTTCTCCATCAACGTGCTGGAGTTGCACCTGCTTCGCTCTCAGAAGGTCCTCTTTATCGGAGCGGTTCTGGACACTGCGCAGTTTCGGGTTTATCCTCCCGAGCAGTGAGTCCGGGACATACGGGCTATGATTTCGATCTTTCGGCCTTAGTCCTGGTTTTCGGTCTAGATGACCCTGAGGCTGCTGGGCCTCGTGTCCTCCTGCATCCTGATGACCAATCGGTCCTGATGGCATATGCGGGCTCTGCAGTGGGACCTGAAGTTGCAGTAGGCGCAGCATCAAGGGGACCTGTCCGAGCACGTCCAACTTTCGAAGGGCACTGCAGAGCAGTTGCAATGGTGGCCCACGGACCAAAATTGGGTCAGTGGCCAATCCCTCTCCCTTCCCCAACCGGAGCACACAGTGGTGACGGATTTGATTCCCTCCTGGGATGGGGCTGCCATATGGGAGAGGCGGAGATCAGAGGCCTCTGGTCTCCGGCGGAGTCCAGGCTCTATATTAATCTTCTGGAGCTCCAGGCGATCATACTTGCACTGACGGCATTCCTTCCCTCTGTCGGGAAGATTAGTGCAGGTGTTCACAGACAAAACCACTGCCATGTGGTATTGCAACAAGCAGGGCGGGGTGTGGTCTTGGACCCTATGTCAGGAGGCTCTGCGTCTCTGGACATGGCTGGAACGTCAAGACATTTCCTTGATGGTTCTACACTTGGCAGGTTCTTTGAACACAAGGGCGGACAAACTCAGCCGCAGGTGCGTGGTGGATCACGAATGGCGTCTTCATTCGAAGGTGGCACAAGTGGTCTTTCAACAGTGGTGAGAGCCTTGGTTAGATCTATTCGCCATGAAAGAGAACTCTCAATGTCATCTCTTCTGCACGTTGGCGACGCTTTTCGTCACGAGTGGAGCTGCGGTCTGTTGTAAGCTTTTCCTCCTATACTACTTCTACCCAGAGTGCTGAAGAAGATCATGCACGACCGGGCCCAAGTCATTCTTGTGGCTCCGGACTGGGCTCGAAGAGTTTGGTATCCCAAGCTACTTAGTATGAGCATGGATCCCCCGATCCGACTGCCTCTTCGGGAGGATCTTCTGTCACAGCAGCAGGGGACGGTCCTCCACCCAAACCTGTCCAGCCTCCACCTACATGCGTGGAGATTGAGCGGCGACAGTTGATTCCATTTAACTTGCCTTCTGAAGTCTGTGATATCATTCTGGCAGCCAGGTGTCCCTCCACTAAATCGGTATACGCCTGCAGGTGGAAGAAATGTGTGGCACGGTGCACAGCGAAGTCCTTTTCTTCCTTTTTTCTCTCGGCCAGCAGAATTGCTCTATTGGGACTTAAATCTGGTTCTTACTTATTTGAGGTGTACTCTTTCGAGCCACTTCACAACTGTCCTCTTTGTTTATTGACTGCTTTCCTGGTTGCCATCACTTCCGCTAGGCGTGTGAGTGAGCTCCAGGCACTTTCCTGTAAGCCTCCCTTTCTGTCGGTTCATCCGGATAAGGTTGTGCTTCGCACTTGTCCTTCATTCTTGCCAAAGGTTGTCACTGCCTTCCACATTGGGCAAACTATCACCATGCCCACTTTCTTTCCACCCCGCACCCTTCCAGAGAGGCTCCACTGTCTGGACCCAAAATGTGCGCTCTCATTCTACCTGAATCGCACACAACAGTTATAGGTGGATCACCAGCTGTTTGTTGGCTACATAGGCGCCAAGAAAGGCCAGACTGTACACAAGAGGACTAACTCCCGCTGGGTCGTCTTGTGTATTAAGGCCTTTTATTCTCTGGCTAAAAAGGAACCTCCCGTTGGGTTGCGCGCCCATTCTACCTGGGCGACAGCAGCTACTACTGCATTTCAATTTCACGAGTGGGTGAACTCTGGAAAACAGGAAAAGTCATCACCTTTGCCCAACTACAAGACCAATATGAAATTGCACCTACTGAGCCGTTTCGGTACTTGCAGGTCAAGCATGCGCCCAAAGCGGTCAACCCCCCTGATACAATCCCACCAAAAGCCTCCCCGTTAGAGGATAGACTCCTCACGGAATATATAGATAGGAAGGCCATATCACTCATATACCCTACGCAACTGTTAGGGGAAAAATAGCAGGCTAATGTGGGTGAGACTGGCTGGCAGGAAGTGCTAGAATCCCAGAGGGTGGAGGCGGTAGCCTCTAAGGCCAGTGACCAACTTTGCCTGCGAAAATGTGGTGACATAGGCACTTTTTATCACACAATGTGGCAATGCCCTGCAATTGAAACGTACTGGGTAACATTGATGAGCACAATATCACAGGTTAGCGCAAATCCTGTATGGCCTAAGCCTAAACGATATCTCCTAAACATCTGGGAACCAACCAACATGAATCACACGGCCCAAGCTTGGGCACCCTAGGCATGATAATAGCAAAACAAAATATTGACAGACTTTGGGGAGCGCGTACGGTCCCAATACTGGGAGACTGGTGGGATATTGCCATGGCTGCTTCAAAAGCTACATATGTTCACAGAGGATGCCCCCAAAAAATTAGAAAGGATGTGGGGTAAATAGAATACTTTTAGGGGAGGTATCTGTACCCCACCGACTATAGATTGGTTCTGATAATTAAAATGAAACACTGCATGTTTTCTGACAGACCTAATGATGTATGTATGTATGACATGCTATATGCCTATGTTCTCAAATATTGTATAATGGGAAAATACTGTCTTGTGGATGTGTCGTACCGGAAATGTTACTACTGCAAGTCTTGTCTTTAATAAAAATGTTTTTAAAAAAGGGGGATACCTCCAAGAATTCCCCCTGCTCCTTACAAGGCTAATGGATCCACCTTTTGAACCAATGCACAAATGTCACTTACAATTCCGATCATGGAAAGTTGTTTTCCTCATAGCGATAACTTTACTAAGAAGAGTTGTTGATCTTCTCGCTTTAACTATACAAGAGCCTTCCTTTCAACTTCCCTAAGATTGAGTGGTTCTTCGCACCAATCCTAAATTTCTCCGTAAAGTAGTTTCAGGTATTGCAAGATGGATTGTAAAATGTATCCTAACTGGTTATGTTAAAGCAAACAGAGCTTTGTTAGTACCCCATAGAGCGCTTTCTACTTGCAAAATAGTGGCTACTGTGGCCTTCTTCAGAAATATTCCCTTAGCTGATATTTGTACGGCAGCAATATGGTCTACACCGCACACATTCACCAAACACTATTGTGTAGATATGTTAGCAAGACAGCAGGCAAATGTAGGCCTAGCAGTACTTAAAAATCTATTTCAAATAACTGCAACTGCTACGGGTTAGCCACCGCTTTGGAAGTTTACTGCTAGGTCTATGCAAAGCATGTGATCTACAGCTCACATATGTCGGACAGATAATGTTACTTATCCAGTACGCATCTGTTTTTAGCACATAGAGCTGTAGATTCACATGTGCCCACCCACCTCCCCAGTCTCTTGTAGTAGTTGTAGTTCTTAATTCACATTCACACGCATGGAAATCTCTATTCAACACATACTAACTCCATTCTCACCCTCGGCGGGAAAATAATCTAACAATGGAGTCGATTCCCATGCGCACTGTCACTGAAAGGAGTCGCCGCCTACCTCGTTACTGGAAAGACTTCTTCGAACAAAAACAACTTGCAAACATCCGGACCCAACACTAGATGGCAGCAATATGCAAAGCATGTGAATCCATAGCTCTACATGCCAAGAGCAGATGCTTACTGAGTTAGTAACATTATCCTTACTAGTAATTTTTCCTCTCCAAACTCACTTTTACGGTTTAGCTGCTGACCACCTTGTGTTGTTTTTTCTTATTTGAAAGTAACATCTAGCCTCAGATTAATTACAGTGCAGTATTCCCCAGGCATCAGACTGGTTCTGGAAAATCTTGAACAGTACCTCTGCACTCCAGTAGGTGGCAGCCACACCTCTGCGTTGGGCTAAGGAGCTCTGAACTTCAAGAGAAGGGTTATGTCATGTTGGGAGTGGGCAGAATAGAGAATTCTAGGATGGCTAGATGCACACAATTAGTAGGAAGTGGCCTTCAGGAGGGAGGGGACCTAGTAGCCCATTTTCTACTGACCATGTGCTACCCTGAGGGCATTTTCTTGGCATAAAGGGGTGCCCCTGGCACTCAAACCTTAAATCTCGAACTGGAAAAGAGGTCTGAAGGACTTCCCTGCTGCACGAAAGGCCTGGTGAAGAGAGGCTATATCGATGTGGACTACACCGGCTGGACCTGTTGGCTAGCAAAGGAGAAGGGACTGTGCCTAGTCTCTCCATGTGGAAAAGTCATCTCCAGAGCCCAGTCAAAGCAAGAGTCTCCATCGGTCAGCTAGCTGTCCTATTCGCAGCACAGGGCTACAACAGCTAAAGAAGCCTGCTAGGGCTAGCTGGTAGCCCATATGTTCGCATTGCCGCCACTCGCTGGCGTGCAGCACCAGAGATCAGGACCCAACGCTCAAAGTAGCACCAGAGACTGCCCATTAGAGTCGTCAGAGTGTCCCTTGGTCACCCAGAAGGCAAGTTATTGTCCAAGAGAGGATTCCACTGTGACTGCGATACTTGACGACTGGTGGTCCAGTGGGGCCTGGACTTCTGGCAGGACTGAGAGGACTTTGAGGGATGTCAATCCCAGTAGCCAGGACGACCTTAACAGGTTTGTGGACCAAAGGCTAGACAGAAAGAACAGAGTTGATCGAGTCACATCCACTGCATCTTTGAGCATCCATTGCATCAGGACACTTCCATAGAAGGTTATGGCAAGGAGATAAAAGTGCCTGGAACTCACTGAAAATTGTTTTCCTTCGAGGTAACTGGTTGAGGACTTTTCTAGACTGCTGACTGACGGATTTAGTCACTAATAGTAACTCAAAGCAACTTCATTGATACTTAAAAACTTTTTCAAGAAAAACTTTAAACTGCTTGTCCGTGGTTGAGTGACAGTGCTTGTTTACTATACCTGGTAAAATCTGCATCTCCGTAACCCTCCAGTGGATCTTTTTCATGTTGGTGTCTAAAAATATAGTTTAGGTTTTGTAAATTGGTGTTGGATTTCTTGAGTGTCATTCATTTCTTTTTCAATAGTTTTGGTGCTGTTTAAATGCTTAACACTTGTTGCTTTATGCAAGCCTGACTGTTCAGAGCCCTTACCCCGGATGAGCTGAAAGTTTAATAAACAAAACCTACTGGTCGGAAAGGGGTTGGTAAGTGTATTACACTGTGAGGTCGTTCAACCGCACCATGTAATACACCTAATTTCCTCACTATTCTGCTTTTTTGCCAATAAGGCAGACTCCACGGTGGAGCACTTTTGTTCAACTTGGCCAAAGGAGTCAATTGAAAGGGGTGCTTAAATCAGAATTTGTTTGTGTTCGAAATTCCCCCTCGTTTCTGGTGCTGAAAAAAGGCTGAGGCCTCTGCTCTATACCAGTACTGTACCGTCAACCTTCTTTCTGAAGAAGGATACATTCAGAATGCTCACATTGGCTCAGGTCCTTTCTGCCTTGGACGATGGAGACTCATAGCATCGGACTCGCAGGATGCCTATTTTTAATGTAAATTGATACTTGTACTTGTGTCAATTTACATTAAAAAATGTTACATACCTTTCATGCCGGCCCACACAGGTCACATGCAGTTAACTGTGGGCCACAAGCACTTTCAGTTCGCTGTGCTTCCCTTTGGCCTTACCATTGCCACTCCAGTGTACACAAGGTTGATGGCGGTGGTTGCAGCCGAACTGTGGAGGTCAGGGGTCCCAGTTTCTCCCTACCTCGATGGCTGGCTATTGAAGTCTGGTTCACCTCCAGATTATGGTGCACCTTAAGACTTCTGTCGCACTTCTGCATTCGCTGGGGTTCACTGCCAACTGCTGAAGTCACTCCTCGCTCCCTCTGAGACATTGTCTGTAATTTGAGCCTCCTAGACACAGTGCAGGTCGAGCCTATCCTCCAGACCAGTGAATGAACACATATATCGAAAGAAATATTTGAAAACTGCAACAGAAGACTGACTTTTGCTTATTTAGTAGTCTGAGTACCTGCCGGTGCGGAGAAGCACAAACGTGGCAAGTTGGAGAGATATATATATATCTCCAACTTGCCGCGTTTGTGCTTCTCCGCACCGGCAGGTACTCAGACTACTAAATAAGCAAAAGTCAGTCTTCTTTTGCAGTTTTCAAATATTTATTTCGGTGCAAGCCATCAGACGCATTTCGGACTTCATATATATATACATTTTATTCAGTTTTATGTCAGTACAACATGAGCCGGTAACCAGCACAGCAATAAACCGATCTACATTTCTCATATTGTGCCAGCGTGATAAAACTAGAAATTCCAGGCACGGAGAATAAGTCAGCCGTACTGTGGGTATGAGGGTGCCTATGAGATGTGAAGGCTCTAATGTTGCAGTACGCTTGAAACCAGTTTGTTTTTGCCAAAGAAGCCAGTACAACCTCTGGCATATCTGCTTCATGCTAACAGAATGGTATTCTTCAGTTACAAATCATATTAACTATCAAGCAGTGTGCTTAAACTAAATGTAATTAAATAAATATATATATATATATTTTTTTTTTTCCAGTGTAAGGCAATTTGGAGGCTGCTGAATTAGACATTACTTAAGATTTTTACTTTCTGTTTGTTGCGTGACAGAGAGCAGCGTTAAGTAGTGTTGGCTTGGGTTGGTTACAACGCTTTGGGTGGCCTTAGTGAATGCTAAACATTTAAGCATGTTTTGGGTATTAGGCCAACAAAACTAGCTGGTCTCTCAATGCCTTCAGTTGTTATAGCAGAGCTCCCAATAAAAAAGTTTTCTGTGAATTAGTGACCCCTCTCAGGGTACTTTCACCATCCCAGTGGGCTTTTTAGGTCTGTATGGAATGGGCTTGCACTAAGCAGGCAGAGCTTTCAGATGAGATTTTGAGACTGCTTTTGGGGCTTTCGAGCAGAGAATCTTTTTATACTGGGCATATGAACCAGAGGCATACATAATGTCATTTCTGTTTCAGTGCTTTCTATTCTTTCATTGGTGTTGAAGTGCAATTTCTCACCCAAGTATCACGAGCTGCGTATGCCTTTATCTGTTTTGTAGTACATGTTAACCTGAGCACAAAAGCACTGTACAAGAGTATAAAACTACTCTATCTGGTGTCTTGCACATGATGAACTGTGCCCCCATCAAATCACATGTGTACTTCTAACATACAAACCCAAATCAGTAACTGTTTGAAGAGATTTTGCCCTTGTCAAGTCTTCTTACGTTTATGGAGCTTTGGAGTGGAGATAGTTCTATTAGAAAATCCTGGGCACAGAAAATTAACATAAAGAATAGCATTGCTCTTGGATTGACTTATTGGCTTAAAAATATATACAAATCTCTACCTAAACCCTCACCCACCTCTATTTCATGTAAATGTATGCAGATGACTTGTGGAAGGGTTATTCTGCTAGTATGTCCTCTGGTGACAAGAGAATCCTCTGCTTGGGCAGCTTTATTATTCATAAATAGTGTTTCAGAATCCTCACAAGGATTTGTCCTACTGCGACATCCAAACCTTTTTTTGTACAAAAAGTTGTATATCTTTGTTTGTCCTTAAGCCATTTTGTAAACAGTTAGTAGTCAAACCACATTCTGAATAAATATCTTTGTTTTGTCTCAACAGGGTCCAGATGCCAAACCAGTAGTGTCCTTTATTGCGGGTCTGACTGCCCCACCAGGCAGAAGGATGGGCCATGCTGGGGCCATCATCGCAGGTGGTAAAGGCGGAGCTAAGGAAAAAATTGCTGCTCTCCAGAGAGCTGGTGTTGTCGTCAGTATGTCTCCAGCTCAGCTGGGTAGCACTATGCACAAGGTACATTATAAAGATATCACAATGCCTTTCAACCGTCCTTTTTAGATGTGTGGTCAGAAATCCAAAATGTAAAACCCCTGTGTTCTTCAGGCGGACACAGGATTAAAAACACGCCTGTTACCTATGCTTAAATATGAAATTTGACATATTCTTACAAGCTTATCTAGGATCTTGTATATTTTCTCAATTTAACTTGTTTTTCCATTTAAGTAATTCAAACTTTCAAGTGTGTGTTCGGAGGTCTGCAAGATTTTTCTTAGAGCTACCTACTTCCTATATAATATAAGGTTCGAGGCATGTGGGCTGCTGAATTCATATCTGTGCATAGATCGCCGCCTAGTGTTGGGGCCGGATGATTGCACATTGTTGTCCTGGAAGAGTCTTCGAAGTATCACGAGATAGGTGGCTCCTCCCCTGGACTACAGTGCGCATGGGCATCCCCTCCATCCTCAGATTGTTTTTTTCCGCCATTGGGTTCGGATGTACTTTTCTTTACTCAAGTTCGGAAACTTTTCTAAAGGCCAAAAGGCCTTCGGGTCGTCGGTATTGTCATTTCGATCGGTGCCGAGTACTTTGTTCCAGTTCTTTCGAGCAGGACGTCGAAGAGAGCCGCGTGGCCTTTTCGACACCAGAGGCCCGATCGTCGATGGAACGGAGCCCGTTCAAACGATACCCCCTTTGTAATTCGAAGTACCCACACATCGATGTACACCCGGTGTGCAACAAGTGCCTATCTCCGGAGCACAATGAGGCCAACTGCCTAGCTTGTGCTCAATTCAGGTCGAAGAAGACGCTTAGACTTCGACGCGCAGCGAGGCAGACGATGACGAGGCCTGCGCCTGACCCGGTGAATATCTTCGATGAAGAAGACGATGAGGTCGTCGAGACTGAGGATCCAGAACAGCAGTCGGATCCCGGTCGGAGCATGACTCCAACTATTATGAAGACGACGAAGAAATCGTCGATGATGAAAACGTCGCGAGGTAAGGGACGACGCATCGGCCATCGGAGCCGTTGATGACGACTCGAGCGATGAACCAGGCCCAACAGTGAGTACGGGGCCCATAACAGACACGGAAAGACTTCCAAGGGCTCAGGTCGAGGCATCGCCAACAGGCCTTAGCCAAGATCATGACTAACATTCTATAGCCCCGCGTCTCGGCCCGGCTAAGAATATATCACACGAGCCATCTGTCGAACATTACCAGTCACTGGTTAAATCGAAACCGAAAGCCATGGAGTCGAGAACGAAACCGAAACTGCTGGAGACAGTCTTCGGATCGAAAAGTTCGGATCCGACAAAGAAGAAAGGTGTTGACGACCCTGCGGGGTCACAACTAAGGGGTGTCGACCCGAAGATCGGTACGCAAAAGTCCATAACTAAAGTCAGGCACGTCGAACCGACGAGGTCGACGTCGACTGACAGCGACACAAATAAGGGACTCCAGTCTCGGAAGGTTCCCGATTCGAAGCATCGAGTCGACAGGCCACAGTTCGTCAAAGGCCTCGAGCCGAAGTCCAAGGGCGGCTCAAAAGACCATGTCGAGTCGAGGCACAAGACCGCGCCTCCAACGCAACAGGCGCCTAAGTCGACGCAAGGCCAAAAACATATTGGCGAAAAGACAAAGTCGGTCAGACCAATGACGACGCCAGCTCCAAAGAAGGTCAGTCAGTCTACAAATACTATGCCACCGATAAAATTCGGACTGCCCCCAACTGCACGGCCTAAAGCGCTCGATCCGAAAACAGGGATCGAGACGTCCAAGAAGGTGTCGATGGAGAAACGGAGTCATTCTCTAGAAGAAGATCTTGTGTACCAAGAGCCCTCCTATGATGACCAGTCGAAGCTGCATATTGACTCCGACACTGGCAGACTTACTATTTATCAGAGGAAGATCAGGTCAGAAAATCCTCTTGAAACATATAAAATTCCACTCAAAAAGAAAAGGGATTCTGCTACATCACCTGTCCTTTTTGAGTCTGTAAGGTCCCATGGCGAGGACACCTCTGCATACTCACCCACTCGCACTGATGAGGATATGGGGTATGACTACAATGAAGAATTTAATTACCCTGTGGACACGGATCAGGATGACCAGACTCAAGCCTGGGCAGACCCTGTCGACCCGGGAGACTCACAGACTATTCCTGACACTCCTTCTTATCCTGTCAAGACTTCGCCAACAGAGGATACAGCTGCGTTTAACACATTAATAGAAAGGGCAGCACACAATCATGATGTGGAAATGCATGCTGACCCAATTGAACAAGACTTCCTATTTATTCCAAAACCAAAGCACACAACAGCAGACTAAGGTTAAGCACATCAACTTCCTCTGTTTCGTGAGTTTGTTGTGGTGCAACCACTCTCCACATCCGCTGCCAAGGATGTCTATTATACAAAGAATATACAAAAAGATCGAGAGGTGCACTCAATGATGTAATTAGCAAAAAAAGTTCATAGAATTTGTGGATCTTCTGTTCCTTCTTTATTGATTTCTTTCTTTTTAGAATACAGAGACACAGCCAACGCGTTTCATTCCCTTTCGTGCCTTGGGAATTTCGTCAGGGCTAAAGTAACATCATCTCAGTCCCATAATTCGATGGAAAAACTGCACGTTCACCGTAGGCGCAAGATAAAGGATTAAGAAGTGCGCTCTCACCCTCCTGAGGCGGAAGCCGGGAGATCTTGCTATCCCTTCGCTCTAGCTGAATTTAAAAAAATCATTGTGTTCTTTAGATTTATGTTATTTCACTTGCTTGATTAATAAGCTTTTAACCTTGGATACACGCTTGAGACCTGGTTGAGATCTCTCCCCCCCCCCTCGCTGCCCGGCCACTCTCAGCCGAGCATCGACGCTGAGAGCCGGTCTCGGGTAAGTGATCTTAAAAACAGCGGCCATATTGGGTGTGGGTTAGCGCTGTGACGCGCTCTAGCTGCACATATAAGGGGATGGTCATGCCTCCGCGCAGCGGACGCGAACAGCGGACGTGCCGGACCTGCGCCGGAGTCGCGCCAGAGTCCTGCCCGTCTGCGCCCGTCCGCGATCGGACGGGGCGAGGGGCCACAATTTCTGGCCCTCCGTTTAATATTCCTGTGACATATAGCAATACTACCTTACACACGCTTCGTTCAATTGAGAAGATGATGTGTTGGCATAGATTGGATCCTGCAAAGCCCCCCCTACTATGTCGCCATTGTAATAGGCATTTTAAAACACATGACCACCAAGACAGAGACCATACTTCCACTAAACAATATAATATGGCTCTTTTTAATTGCAGATCCCTGCCTAAACATTGCAAAGAGATAGCCCTTTTAATTGAGGATTATAAGTTGGATGCCTTATTTCTCACTGAAACGTGGTTGCAAGCAGGGAATGAGCCAGATATTGTACGTGCTCTTCCAACAGGGTATAATATCTGCAGAATGGATCGTTGTACAGGGCGAGGTGGAGGCCTAGCCATTATTTATAAAGACATCTACCAATGCCGTCTTCTTTCAACGGTTTTCAAAGAAGGAGAAAATCTCCCCTTCTCCCTAGAATTGTCCTCCACTGACTGTCTATCAGGCATATTAATTTACCGACCTCCTGAGGCGTTAAACGAATTTATTCCAAAATTGATAGATTTGGTCTCAGAACAAGCTATTACTATGGCCAATTTTACCATTCTTGGAGACCTAAATATACATTTAGAGGATTCTTCTCTCTCTTCCAATCTCCAAGCTTTGGGTCTGGATTTAAAATGCCTCCTGCCAACACATGAAAAAGGTCACCTTCTTGACCCCGTATTCTGCAACTTGCATACCCTTACCTCCGGAGATCCCATCTCCATACCGTGGTCTGACCATTTTCTAATTCCCCTATTTTGGGTTACAAAAAACACGAGAGGGGCACAATCCCCAAAGGTAACGTGGGACCGAAAATGGGATAGGCTACCCTTGGATAAATGGCAAGCATCCCTAACAGCCACTAAGCCCATAGTTGGAACAAATATTGAAGAAGCAAACACCAATTTCAATACTTGTATCCAAGAAACATTAGACATGACCCTCCCCAAAGTCATTATTCAGAGCTGCATTAGGAAAAATCCGGCTCCCTGGTTTAGTCCCGAATTGAGAATACTAAAGCAATCCTGCCGCAAGTTAGAAAGGCTTTGGAGACGATCTCCCTCGCTAGAAACTAAACAAACATAAAGGGAAAGCCATTAGGAGCTATAAAAATTAAATTAAGAAAGCTCAAGCAAAATTTTACGAACACAAAATGGAGGCCTCAACAAATTGCCCGAAAGAGATTTTCAGAATAGCTAAATCATTGATTACCCCGCCACAACCCCTTCCTTTGAGTGAAGGAGCGCTTGAACGCTGCAACCAACTAGCAATATTCTTTAAAGAGAAAATTGAAACAATATATAATATCTTCTCCTTGAATGAAGACGATTTACTACATAAAAACCTCGCTGATCCTACTCATGGTTCCACGCTGGATAACCTAAATCCCCTAACCTTAGAGACACTTGATGTAGTTATCAGTAAAGTTGTCTCAGGATCTCCGTTGGATCCAGCTCCACCTAAACAATTGAAGACAGTTATGAAAGCTGTCCAAACCATCATATTGGAGGTTTTAAATCTTTCTATATCAACATGCACAGTCCCTCACATGTGGAAATGCGCTATGGTAAAGGCATTAATTAAAAAGCCCAGCTTAGACCCCTCCTTACTATCAAACTACCGTCCAATTTCTCTGTTACCATGGCTTAGCAAATTGCTAGAAAAACATGTAAATAATATTCTTACAGTCTATCTTTAATCTAATAATTTGCTGGACAATACTCAAACTGGCTTTCGTCCTAACCATGGGACAGAAACAGCTTTATTGCTAGTGACCGAGGTGGCTAGGAAACTGGTGGATGAGGGAGGAGAAGCAGCGATCATCCTGCTGGACCTCAGTGCAGCATTCGACACGGTCAATCACTCCATCTTGATCAACCGACTCAAAATGAGCGGGGTGTCGAGTGCTGCTCTGAAATGGTTCACCTCCTTCCTCAGCAATCGCCACTTCCAAGTCTTTGAAGGAGGTGTTGTCATCTAGCCAAGCTCTGGAATGTGGAGTCCCACAGGGATCGGCCTTAAGCCCAACGCTTTTTAACGTATACATGCAACCGTTGGCAGCCGTTATTCACCCTTTTGGCATTAAGATCGTCAGCTACGCTGACGATACCCAATTAGTGGTATCTTTGGGCCATGATGGGAGATCATCTGACAGACTGGCACCCTGTCTTGAAGCCGTAGCCGGATGGATGAAGGACTCTTACCTCCGTCTCAATGGAGATAAGACAGAGATTATGATACTAGGCAACTCCTCCCCTGCACCACCGATTCCCATCTGGCCCCATGCTTGGGACCAGCTCCATCACCTAAACCTTATATAAAGAGTTTGGGCGTATGGCTTGATGATAAACTTAATCCTGGTCACCAAGCCACTGTCTTAGCATCAACATGCTATGGGTTGTTAAGGATGTTACGGAAGGTTCTTCCTCTCCTACCATTTGAAGCACGCAGGACTATGATCCAGGCGTTGATTCTGTCCCGGTTGGATTATGGGAACTCCCTGTACCTTGGAGCCCCATTATCTACAATAAAAAACTTCAAGTGGTACAGAACAGCGCTGCAAGATTACTCCTGCAAGTCCCGAGGAGGCAATCTGCTAGGCTCGCCCTTCGTCAACTGCACTGGCTTCCTATGGGAGCCAGGATTCAGTTTAAAGCATTATGTATAGCCCATAAGGCCATCTGGAAGACAGGTCCTACCATCCTTCACTCAATGGTAGTATTATATCAACCTTTCAGATCCCTTCGTCCCAGTAACCAAATTTTAGCAACGACCAGGAAGATTAAAAAAGCTAGGTGGGGAGGCCGCTCTTTCTCATACTCAGCGGCCAAACTATGGAATGCTCTCCCTCAATTAATAAGAGACACCCGTAGTTTAACTGCCTTCCGTAAACTTCTGAAGACACACCTATTCGAGCGAAAGTCTTGTTACATCTCTGTGATTGCTACTTCTTGGATCTGAAGCGCTGCGAGGCCTCCGGGTAGCATGGGCGCTATATAAATATTCTTTCAATTCAATTCCATAAATGTATAGCCAAGGACCCAAGTGTCCAGTACCTTTATTCTGGGTCGTATTCTGGAAGGAAATCCAAATGCGTTCCTCCGTATATGAGGAATAATAATATTTGCAGAGAAAATGAAAGGTTGTTCTTGCCCCCAAGGGGGGGGGGGGGGGGGTTGTCCTTTGCGCCAACAGTTCCTATGGTTAAATATAAAACTTGACACCGGGTGGCGTTTATTCAAGTTGCCAAGGGCAGTGTAAATCACTGTCGTGGGACCTCTGACATGGTCTGCAGCACCGTCTGCTCCTCCGTCCGTGTTCTATTCGTGAAACAACTCGTCCGTCTCGTGAAACTAGCGTTTCCGAACACGGACGGAGGAGCAGACGGTGCCGCAGACCATATCAGAGGTCCCACGACAGTGATTTACACTGCCCTCGGCAACTTGAATAAACGCCACCGGGTGTCGATTTTTATATTTAACCATAGGAACTTTTGCCGCAAAGGACAACCCCCCCCCCCCTCCCCCCCCCTTGGGGGCAAGAACAACCTTTCGTTTTCTCTGCAAATATTATTATTCCTCATATACGGAGGAACGCATTTGGATTTCCTTCCAGAATAAAGGTACTGTACACTTGGGTCCTTGGCTATACATTTATCTTGCGCCTACGGTGAACGTGCAGTTTTTCCATCGAATTATGGGACTGAGATGCTGTTACTTTAGCCCTGACGAAATTCCCAAGGCACGAAAGGGAATGAAACGCGTTGGCTGTGCCTCTGTATTCTAAAAAGAAAGAAATCAATAAAGAAGGAACAGAAGATTCACAAATTCTATGAACTTGTTTTGCTAATTACATCATTGAGTGCACCTCTCGATCTTTTTGTATGAGACTTCCTATTTGACACTTTCTCCTCTTCAGAGAAATCAGTCAAAACATTGCCAATGTTGAAAGGTGTCCTTAAACACGCAGGAGACATTTTCAAGGAAACCACAAGAGCACGGGTCGTTAACCCCAGAATCGAAAAGAAATACAGACCGGCACCTGTGGACCCTACATATATTAAGGGACAGCTGCCATTGGACTCTTTGGTGGTATCAAATGCTCGTAAGCGTGCCAACTCACAAACCACTGGGAATGCTCCTCCTCCAGACAAGGAGTCTAAGATATTAGAAGCTTCTGGAAAAAGGGTTGCTGCTCAAGCAGCTAATATATGGAGAATTTCTAATACACAAGCCCTATTAGCCAGATATGATAGGGCACATTATGACACACTAGAGCAACTGCTACAACATTTGCCTGATGCCTACAAGGAGGAAGCAGAAACACTAATACAAGAAGGAAAACTCATATCTAACGCATCCATTAAATGTGTGCTAGATGCAGCAGACACCGCAGCCAGGGCCATCAATACAAGTGTCATGCTCAGGAGACAGGCTTGGTTACGCATCTCTGGGTTCAAACCTGAGATTCAAACCTCTTTATTAAATCGGCCTGTAAACCCTGATTATTTATTTGGTCCAGATGTGGACACAATATTAGAGAAGATTAAAAAGGACACAGAGACAGCCAGGTCTATGGGTGCCTTGCAGTCACAACAATTCAGAGGAGGCTCCTTTCGTCGCTCCAGTAACAGAGGAGCCGCACGAGGCCAGGCATCCCAGCAGACTCCATACAATAAAGGGAACACGCAGACACCTATAATAAAAACAATAGACGTGGATACCGTGGCAACAGCAACAAAGGCAGAGGACAAGGGAATAACAACACCAGATCCTCCGCCAATACTAAACAGTGACGCCTGGTCACTGCCCCCGGACCATGTAACACCGGTCAGGGGACGATTACAACAGTTCCTGCCAGTCTGGGAAAGCATTACCACAGACAGGTGGGTGAGACAACTTATCCAGTTCGGCTATTGTCTAGAGCTAATCTCCACTCCACCCAACATACCCCCAAGACACCGTCCTATGTCCGCAGAGCACATACACTTATTGCAGCAAGAAGTCATCAGCATGCTGCAAAAAGGGGCCATAGAACTCGTACCTGTACAGCAACAGGGTACAGGGGTATACTCGCTGTACTTTTTAATCCCCAAAAAGGACGGTACTCTCAGGCCAATACTAGACCTCAGGCCCCTAAACGAATACATCTTGTCAGAACATTTTCACATGCTCACTTTACAGCAGGTTCTACCATTGCTCAGTCAGGGAGATTTCCTCGCAACAATAGACCTAAAAGACGCATATTTCCACATACCGATACATCCAGCACACAGGAAATATCTCAGGTTTACCATACAGAATCAGAACTACCAGTTCAAGGTCCTACCTTTTGGGGTGACGACAGCCCCCAGGGTGTTTACCAAGTGCCTAGCGACAGTAGCTGCGCACCTACGGAGGAACCATATTCACGTCTACCCCTATCTGGACGACTGGCTTATCCAAGCAATGTGCCAGCCACATGTCCCGCACTATTCACCTCCTACACAGCCTCGGATTCTCATTAAACTACCCAAAGTCTAATCTTCAACCTGCCCCCATTGAGCGCCACTGCTGTGGTCGGCGGAGGCGAGAAGGGGCTAAAAACGGAGATTGCATTCCTCCTGCTCGGCATGTTTTCAAACGGCAAGATGGCGCCCGCGATCGGCGAGACTGGCACCAGGCAGTGAGGGGGACTGACGTCGCACCGAAGACGCCAGAGAACGGCTGCTGAGACCGGAGGGAAGGCTGCTGCTCCCGCTTGTGACTGTGGTGAGGAGGTGTCCCATAGCGGCGGGCGGGGGCCCTACAATTGCTTCTGGTCTGTTTTGCTATGGCTGCCTGTCCTTAAGATGGCGGCGCCCGGGACAGGGCAGGCACCGTTTGAAAATCAGCACGAATTGAGGGCCCTACAAGTTCTCCACTGCAGGCAGTAGGGGGCCTTACTTTGACTCAGGCCCAGGGCGCCTCGAGGACATCTGAAGAGCGTCCAAGGCAGCACCTGAGAAAACCACTCTTCCCCGTGCCTGGAAGGTGTCTGGTTCTCTTGCAAAGCGCTGAAGTGCTCTCGAGCCAAAGTCACGCTATATTAAACTGCATAGAAATCTGCAAAGATATAGGAAAGCAATCTTTCAAATTTAAAGGGCCATTACTCACTGTGGATCATAAAACAGCGCCACCTACAGACATTTTTGAGAAGGGTGGCGCCATTTTGGAGCACCTGAGTCCGAGCACGGCACTGCTGAAACTGCCTGTTTCAGCTCAATGCTACTGACACAGCCTTAAACGGTCCCCATTTTGGCTCAGTACTACTGTTCCACGACCAGCACATGCCACCTGACCTGAAATTGGCGTAATTTGAGACCTCGACGTCGCGCACGGAGGTGAGCCCATGAAACTTTTACTCAGCGCGATTTCAATGCGCGTCCGGTGCCACTTGCCCTTATGTTACACCGACACACCTACAGGCCCGCCTATTGGCACCTTAAATTGCGGAAGTGTGAGCGGAGAGCCCCTGCGGACTCCCGGATAAGCCCTACAAGTTTGGCACCACTTGCACATGTGCTCCAAAATGGCGCCGCCCGACTCCGAGCACTACACTGCTGTAACGGCCTGAAACTGCCTGCTATAGCTCAATCTTACTGACCCAGCCTCAAACGGTCCCCATATTGGCTCTGTACGGCTGTTTCACGACCAGCTCATGCCGCCTGACCTGAGAATGGTGGAACTGGAGACCTCGACGCCGCGCGCACCTGCACGCCTAATTACCGAGCTGTATTTAGTGTGTCCACAGCCTGTCTTCCAGATGTTTCATCTTCACGGCTAGTGCTTCCTGCAGCAATCGGACATCGTCTGCGAGTAATGCATTCCTCCATCAAAATAGCCATCCGCTAAACTCTTTAATTGTGTGGTATTTATTTCTACACTTTTACAGCTGCGCAGCAAATAGTGCCAGCTGCACCGTTTAGGCCTTTTACAGCTGCGCAGCAAGTAGTGCCAGCTGCACCGTTTAGGCCTTTTTACAGCTGCGCAGCAAGTAGTGCCAGCTGCATCGTTTAGGCCTTTCTACAGCCTGACGGCACATTAACCCGGAGTATGCACCCCCTTTTTGCCCTCTTATTTCTCCTCACTACCGCTCTCTCAGTAACACCCCTCTCATCTTTCTCCCACCCTCCTTCGCCTCATCTTCTCAACATGGCCACTTCTCGAGTTAAGTCTGGAGCCAATTGCTACAAAATCAATTATCCTCCCGACCAGTCTAAAGCTACAATAAAACGACTGAAGCATAACACTATTGAACGTTTCCCAGACTCCCTTTTTGTGGATCAATTTTACAATGGTCGTCTTGGGAGGCTCAAAAACGACTTAATCTTCTTCACTCGCGACACCCCCTCTTGGTCCAACAGTTTTTACAATTCCCTTAACGTCACCTCCTCCTCCTCTATCCCATATGGGAAACAACTAAAAATTTCCCCCTCTGGGTGCTTCAATGGCTACCTCACTATCTCACTCTATAACAACGGTACTGTCATGATCCAAGGCAAAGACTCCTGTCTCTCACTCTTTGACCACCTCTTCCCCTCCTTACTCCCCCTCCCTGCAACCGGGCTTCCCTTTGACTCTCCTTCCAACTCCACCCATTACTCCCTTTCTCCGCCGCCGACCCCACCTCACTCCAGTTGGCTGCACTCTCGAGAAGCGCAGGTCGGCCCTCTTCCCCCCCCCCCTAATTACCTCATCTACTATTCCTCCCCCCCCACAGTATGTTCCCTCCCACATTACTTCAGCCCTACCACTAGCTAACATGCTCCTCGTCCCATCTGCACTATCACGGTACTCCAATCTCTTCTCCTCCCCCATTCTTCTTCCCATCACCCCTTCTTCTCCTCCCCCATACTTCCTCCTATCACCCCCCTCTTTAGTCCACCTCTCCTCCAACACTCTCCCCCAATTAACTTTCCCTATGCTCCCCTTAGCCCTCCTTCCATCCCTCCTCTCCAACCCTTCATCCCCTCGTCACTCACCCCGTTGTTGCCACATTCCCACTGCATCTCTCTCCTCACTCCTACTCCTCCAGTTCTGCCGCACTACCCCCTTTCCCCTCCTAGTAACCCCTTCCATCTCCCTTCCTCGGGCCCAGCAGAACCACTTCCCCTCCTCAATTTCCCTCTCTCAACACCCCCCTCACTCTGCCAGATGACAGTTCCCTCACTGCTACCTCTCCTAACGGACAGAACCTCCGCAACCACTGCTCCTCTTTTCCTCCCAATCGTCCTACATTCCCATGACGCCACACAGGCCTCCCCCTCCTTCTTCCCTACCGACGTGTTTCGCACCTTTCTCCCTCTAATTTTATCCTTAATTCCTCTCCCTCTGGCAACACCAACAATGACAACTCTCCCTTAACCCCCAATTCACCTACTCCCGCTCCCAACCTCCACCTTTCCCCACCTGTGAACCCCACCCCCCGACTCACCTCCTGTCCCCCCACCTCTCCCTGCCTTCCACCACCAATTCCACCCCCCCTTATTTCAATCGAGCCACCCAACCTTCCATATTCTACCTCTTTCTCACTGGAAAATACGCTAGGCTCCCTGATCACCTCCATCTCCCAGCTTACAGTTGCCATTTCACTTCTATGCTCTAAGATCTCCACCCCTCCATGCACCTCTACTCCCTCCCAACTTCCCCGGAGTTGCACCTCGCCCCCTCGCCCCCTCACCCCAACACAGCCAAGCTCAACCTTTCGTCTGCAAACGTCGTTAATTCGCACAAGCCCTTGAACGCCACCCTTCTTCAACAGGCATACCCTAGCAACCCCACTGTCTACACTATTCCGACCATCACCTCTGTCAGAACAAAGCGTCCACCTAAACCCTCCCGAGCACCCCCGCAAATGTACAATATCCTGATCACTCTTCAGAGCCCAAGTGCCCCCGTCACTAAAACAGTCTTGACAGAGCTGCGCTGTATGCTTCACAACTGCAGATCTGCAGTAAAACACAAACTTGAAATCTCCGACACCATCACCCTTCACAATCTTGACATGCTCTTCCTGACAGAGACCTGGTTCAAAGATACCTCTCACGCTATTTTTGATCTCCTAATACCCACAGGTTACTCCATATTTAGGAATGACAGAACTGAAAACACGGGGGGAGGTGTTGCAGTCATCTTCAGAAACGCCCTCCAACTTAAGGCGTCTCCTATCAGCTCCCCCCACACCTTTGAATGCCTTTCTGTTGAACTTCAATTGCAACACCGTTCACCGCTCAGATTCCATATCATTTACCACCCGCCTCGTAGTGGCTCTTCATTTATAGAAGATCTCAAAGACTTCATCAGCGACCAATACTCTCAAAGTGACAATCAGACCATCGTGGGTGACTTCAATCTCCACTGGGGCGCACCGCATGACTCCTCTGCAAACTCACTGGCCACCTTCCTCTCTGCAAATGATCTTATCCAACACTGCACTGAGTAAACCCACTCCAAAGGCGCAATCCTGGACCTTGTTATTTCTAAAGCAGGCATGCTTTCTACTACTACCATAATTCATGTAGACTGGTCTGACCACCACCTCATCCCATTCTCCCTTCAACTTTCACACTCTATAACTCTTGGCCAACCCAAGAGGGCCATCTCCTGGTTCCGTGATGCCAAAAACATTGATATCGGTCCCCTCTGTGAATCAGCCTTGCTATCTCTTCCAAGACTAGACCCGAACATAGCTGTTGACGATCTCACCTCCGAATGCCTCACAGTTCTTGCAGCTGAAATTAATAACGTCGCTCCACTCAAAAGCAAAAGGATAAGGCCCACTCCCTCAGCACCTTGGTTCAACAAATCCCTTTATGATGAAAGGAAGCAGCTAAGATTCCTGGAGAAGCAATGGAGACAATTGCCCTCCAATGACAATTTAGCCATGCTTCGCACAGCAAGATGCAAGTACCATAAACACATCTTCCTTGAGAAAGCGACGCACTTCAAAACCCTCCTTGACTCCGCCAAAAATAGACCCAAAAAACTATTCGATCTCATCAAGACTCCGAGCTGCTCTCCCCCAACCTCCAAGGTGGAGGATTCTTCAAAGAGAGCAGCGGATTTCGCTGTTTTCTTCGATGGAAAAGTGAAAGCACTTGTGGATCAGGTTGCTCATCCTACACCTCCAGAGGAGCGCAAATCCTTAGCCATCTGGCAGAGCTTTGACCCCATATCTGAAGATGCCCTTCTCAAGTGCATACGGGAAACAAAGCCCTCCAACCATTCTCTTGACCCTATCCCCAGTGCCATTGCCTTTGACTTCTATACCCATTCCCTTTCCTATTGGACTACCCTGATCAACCTCTCCCTCTGGCAAGGCTCCCTTCCTGTCTCCTTCAAAACTGGGCAGGTCACCCCTCTGCTTAAAAAGCCCACTGCTGATGCGAATGACCTCAACAACTTCCGCCCCATCACTAACCTTCCCTTTCTTGCGAAGATCACAGAAAGATGTGTAGCAAAACAACTCTCTCGTCATATCAAGGACAATGATCTTCTTGACAATTGTCAGTCCGGCTTCATCCAAAACTGCAGCACTGAAACAGCCCTTCTGCAAGTGGTTGATGATGCGCTGAGGATACTCGACTCAGGGGGGTCCTGTCTGCTAATTCTCCTTGACCTTTCCGCAGCCTTCAACACTGTTAATCACAACACCCTCCTCAATATTCTTCAACAGAGAATGGGCATGGAGGGCACTGTGCTTAAGTGGTTTGCATCCTTCCTCTCTGACAGATCTCAAATGATCAAAATAGCGAACAGTCTCTCTTCTCCTGTGGCGGTGGGTCAAGGTGTTCCCCAAGGCTCGATACTAGCACCAACATTGTTCAATCTCTACTTAGAACCACTGGGAAACCTCCTAAGCAAATCTGGGATTCACTATCATCTCTATGCAGACGACACTCAACTCTGCCTCAAGGTTGCCTCCACTCATGATCTCTCCATCCTAAGATCTACTCTTGACTCCATTCAAAACTGGATGTCAACTCATCAATTGATTCTGAATCCCTCCAAAACTGAATTCCTCCTCCTCTCCTCCTCACTCTCTCCTCCTCACTCTCTCCTCCCTCGGTTCAATCATGGATGGGTCAGATGAATCTACTAAACAATAAACCCATCATTGTCGACAGTGCAAAATCCCTTGGTGTCATTCTAGACAAAAAACTCCATCTAACTCCCCACATCAATTCTATTGCAAAATCTGCTCGCTACCAACTGCGCCTTCTTTGGGGAATCCGTCGCTTCTTCCCGGAGCAGGACCTTATAACCCTTGTGCAATCGCTGGTCCTCTCTAGACTAGACTACTGCAATTCTCTACTTACTGGCCTCCCCAAATCGCACCTGTCCCCACTTAAGTCTGTCTTCCACTCAGCAGCTAGTTTCATTTATGGGGCCAAAAGAAGCGATCACATCACACCGATGTTATCCACCCTCCGCTGGCTTCCCTTCGAGGCTAGAGCTATCTACAAGACTGCCTGCATTACCCACAAAGCCTTGCACTCCTCATCTCCCAGCTACCTGGCGAATAAACTGAAACTCTCTGGTGGCTTCAGACTTTCACGCAATGCGGAGAATCTACTGCTTGAACCTCCCACTTTCAAGAAGGAAAGAACAATGGCCCAATCCTTTTCAGGCAACGCAGTGAGAATCTGGAACTCCTTTCCACCTCAGCTCCGGACCACCGCCTCCTCCCAGGCCTTCAAAAGGGACCTCAAAGTTCTCCTCCTCCAGAGACACCTCCAAAAGTAATTCACGTCCTCTTGCTATTTGTGAGGAAGACTTCCCACTACTGATAATTTCTACTTTCCATGACCATGGAAGTGCCTTCCCAGTGTATGCCTGTGATTGGAGGGTCTGCCTTTTTGCAGTATTTTCCATGTACTGGTGTTCGGTGCCCTTTTGTAACATGCACACACCACTCTGCCCTTGCAACACACGGCTGCTACCTCTCACATGTCTTTACCTTTGATACTTGCACAAGTGCCACCTTGCCCACATAACGCTTGTTCCTGAGCCTGAGTGTCTAGCACTTATTGCAGGACTATACCTCAAATTATACTCTGTTTTCTCTTATAACTGCACACTTGTCACTTTCATTTCCTCTTGTGCACTTTTGACTACCTCATGTATTTCGGTTGCTCACAATTTTTACTCAAGTATTTTGTTTGCTCACGATTGTCACTATTACCTTTACTACCTCATGTATTTTGGTTGCTCACAATTTTTACTCAAGTATTTTGTTTGCTCACGATTGTCACTATTACCTTTACTACCTCATGTATTTTTGGTTGCTCACAGTTTTTACTACCTCATGTATTTTGTTTGCTCACAATTGTCACTATTACCTTATGTAAGTAACGTATGTTTTTGCAATCTGTTCTTTTGTAATGTTTCTCATTATGTTTCATTTCTGTTCCTAATGTGAAGCGCTCTGACGCCTTTGGGTAAAGTCCGCGCTATATAAAAATGCATAAATAAATAACAGTACCTGGGAGCAACAATAGACACTCTGGCAGCAAAGGCGCAGCCAAACTCAGCAAGAATCAACAGCATTCAATTGCTGATTCAGAAATTCAGACCCCAACACTCGCTCACAGCAAGGGTGTTTATGCAGTTGATAGGCATGATGGCCTCCTGCATCTTCATAGTCCCTAACGCGAGACTGCACATGCGTCCGCTTCAGGAGTGCTTAGCACGGCAGTGGGTCCAGGCTAAAGGACCATTGAAAGACCTAGTGTTGGTGACCGGTCGCGCATACAACTCTCTGCATTGGTAGAACCCACAAAACCTTTGCACGGGACGACCGTTCCAAGAGCCTGTACCACAAATAGTGCTGACGACGGACGCATCTCTCCTGGGATGGGCAGCGCATGTCCTCCATTACACAGTGCAGGGACAATGGACGATACAGCAAAAGAGAATGCACATCAACCTACTGGAACTGATGGCAATCTTTATGGCAATGAAGGCGTTCAAACTACATTTGTGCAACAAAGTTGTGTTGATCCGCACGGACAACATGACTGCCATGTACTACATACAGAAGCAAGGAGGGACACACTCTCCGCAGTTGTCACATCTAGCGCAAAGCATGTGGAAGTGGGCCATTCAGAGGAACATATTCCTCATGGCGGAACACCTCCCAGGCAGGGACAACCAAATGGCGGATCTGCTCAGCAGACACAGCCACCAGATGCACGAGTGGGAGATACATCCCTCAGTGCTACAACCGTACTTCCATCAGTGGGGTCACCCAGAGATAGACCTGTTCGCCACAAGGGAAAACGCATAATGCCAAAGCTTTGCCGCCAGGTTTCCACACCCGCAGTCTCCGGGCAATGCGATATGGATGAACTGGTCAGGCATATTTGCGTACGCTTTTCCACCAGCCCCGCTCATACCACTAGTGGCACGCAAACTACAACAACACTCAATGACCCTCATCCTAGTTGCTCCAACGTGGGCGAGGCAACCGTGGTACACCACGTTCCTAGAACTTTCTGTGGTGCCTCATCAAAGGCTGCAATTAACACCCAGTCTTTTAACGCAGAGCCATGGAGACATTCAGCACCCAGATCCGCAACAGTTGAACCTTGCGATCTGGCTCCTGAAGTCATAGAGTTTGGTTACCTGAACTTGCCTCCTGACTGCATGAATATTATCAAGGAGGCAAGACGACCTACAACCAGAGCATGCTATGCGGCAAAGTGGAAACGATTTGTCATCTATTGCAACAATAATGACGTAAATCCACTAGATGCATCAACTCAAAACATCATATGTTATCTGTTACATTTACACAGATGCATTTTAGCCTACAGTTCCATACGTATACATTTAGCTGCGGTGGCAGCTTATCTTCAAAACAGGCAGCACCTTTCACTCTTCAGAGTACCTGCTATTAAAGCTTTCATGGAGGGACTCAAACGAGTGATTCCTCCAAGACACCCACCTTCACCTGTCTGGAACCTAAACTTGGTTTTAACCAGACTGATGGGACCACCTTTTGAACCTCTACACTCGTGTGAAATACAATTCCTAACGTGGAAAGTGGCTTTTTTAGTGGCGATTACATCCCTTAGAAGAGTTAGTGAGCTGCAAGCCCTAACTATTCAGGAGCCATTCATCCAAATTCACGCAAATAGGGTAGTGCTACGTACAAACCCTAAATTTATGCCGAAGGTGGTATCCCAGTTTCACATCAATCAAACAATAGAACTGCCAGTGTTCTTCCCAAATCCAGATTCAGTGGCAGAAAGAGCTCTCCATACACTAGACGTCAAAAGAGCTCTCCTGTACTATATAGACAGGACAAAACATTTCAGGAAAACTAAGCAACTGTTTCTTGCCTTTTCACCACAACATAAAGGCAACCCCATTTCCAAATCCGGTATAGCCAGATGGATTGTTAACAGATTTGTTATCAGAAAGCTAAACGCACGTTAACAGTTCCCCCAAGAGCGTATTCAACACGCAAGTTAGGGGCATCCATCGCTTTCCTAGGAAACATTCCTCTAGAAGAAATATGTAGAGCAGCCACTTGGTCTACCATACATACATTTACCAAACACTACTGTGTAGATGTACATTCCAAGCAGCAAGCAGCTGTAGGACAAGCTGTTCTCCAGACTCTTTTTCAGACTGCTGCAGCTGGCACGGGCAACCACCGCTAAGAGGGAGCCTGCTATCCATTCTATGCACAGATATGAATTCAGCAGCCCACATGCCTCGAACGGAATATGCTACTTACCAGCATGCATCTGTTCTTGGCATGTAGGGCTGCTGACATTCATATCGCCCGCCCTCCTCCCCGGTGCCTGTCGCAGCTATAGCACTCAGAATTAATCTCTAGCATGGACATCACTTACTGTATCATACTCCATCTCTGCCACAATGGCGAAAAACAATCTGAGGATAGAGGGGATGCCCATGCGCACTGTAGTCCAGGGGAGGAGCCACCTATCTCGTGATACTTTGAAGACTCTTCCAGGACAACAATGTGCAATCATCCGGACCCAACACTAGGCGGCGATCTATGCACAGATATGAATGTCAGCAGCCCTACATGCCAAGAACAGATGCATACTGGTAAGTAGCATATTCCTTGCATAGCGTTGTTGATAAACTAAATGTATTGTGTCCAACTAGAAAATGAGCAACTTTTCTAATTTTGGAACAGAACGTCTTAAATTGGTTGGAAGTTTGAACTCTTATTTTATCTTGTAAAAGTGAGTATGCATGGCAGTGAATCGACAAAAGTTCTGTTTTTTAGAAGACATGGTGGTTAGCTTCATTGTGGATGATATTTGGAAGGACGTTGAACTTCGTTCTTGGTATGCAACATGCCTGGCATTTTGAACCTAACTTTTAGAGTTGTATGTTGATGCTGACGTTCGGTGTTAAATCTAGAAGGAGACAGTTGGGATGAGTGACTGTTCAGTGGATGGGTGGCTGGATGCGGAGTTTTGAAACCCATTTTGTGCTGCAAACCAGTAGTTTGGATTTCCTTCTGTTGATTTTCAGCAAATTTTCAACCCTACCTCCCCTCCCCGTCTTAGCACTAAGGCAGGTTATTTGCTTTGTACAGTCTGTTGAATTGGCTATATTTGTTTGGAATACGTAGATACATTTGACTGTTGTTGATCTTTGGGTGTGAGGCTTATGGGACGCCACATGAAACCAGACAAGAGCTACAGAGTAAAGGGCCTAGACCATGTAGTTAAATTTGGACCTAGCAAAATGTTATGAAGTCAAGAAAGGAATGGGATTTATGCTGAGGTGCATGTCTAGAAGTCACGATAAATCATGTTTAAGGCTGTGTGATACCTTTTGTCATTTTGAATTGTCTTTTCCTCCTGAATAGCACCTACCTATTTAATTAACTCAGTCTTTCATGAACTTACGTTTGTATTTTGTAAGCGCCTAATGACTGTTTTTGAACGAGTCTTAAAAATTGTATATTGGTGTTGTCACTAGAGGCGTCTCTATAATTATTTTTACCCACATAAAAGAAGGGGAGAGAGGTTCTGCTCCTTTCCCATCCTTCCTGTAGAAATCATCTAACAACACTAAATAGGGAAAAGGATGGAGAGGCGGGTGGTACCAGACATGCACCCGTCTCTTCACAACTATAGTAGTGAAATAAAAAGTTTGTTTAAAAAACTTCCCTCACCCTATAGATAGCGGCATTGCACAACATTGGGCTGCTGCAACATCCCTGTGCTCACCAATGCTTCGGATGGAGCAAAGGGAGGTATGGAATTTAATAAAATATCTACTTGTCCATGGGGAAGGTTGCTTCTTAAATCTACTTGTTCTGTCTTAAATCCACTTGTCCCTTTTGGGCCATATAATGCTGCGACAAATGATGGCAGCAAGCATTATATAGGAGCTCTGAAACAGCCTCTCTGATTAGCCCATGGCTCCTTCCTCAGTAGGATTTGAATACTAGCAATTCCCTTATGTTGCTAAGATTCCGCAAATCTACATACCGGGACTGAAGTTAATGGTAAGCAACAGTTCCAAGGCTGGAATGCCCTATTGAGTCTGCCGACCTACTGACTTACATGTTTTAGGGTTTTCACCAACTCTTCTCTAATCTTTTCCCATAGTGAGAAAGGTTGGAAATGTATCCTGACAATGACAAACAACACTTCTTCCAGTATTGGAAAAAAAGTGCTTGGAGGGAAAGGGAACTTGCAAGCACTCAGATTTTCGCATGAGAAAAGCTACACCTGCATATTTGCTCATGCTAAAATGCAGTTCACAAATATTTTCTAGGAGTACTATTTCTTGGCCTGATTCTGTAAAGTCGTGTTAATTAACGAAAGTCGTATATATCTGCAGTTAATGCAAGGACATGGGTGCACTTTTGAGACTTTATTTAATAGTTGGGCCCCTAATTAGGTCTGGCGTAAACCATGACCTTTTTTGTTTATTGAAATTCTGTCTATCTCTCTTTGTCTATTGGCTAGCTTTACTGTGAGTGACAACATTCTGTTCTTTCACAAGGAGCTGATCGACACAGTTGTTTTGTTCAGTGCCAGGAACTACTGTGGCAATTTGTGCTTTTTGAGACCAAAAATGTTTTGCTTTTGCCAATGTTTGTTAAAACGGTGAAGGCTCGGCAGCTGCCACACAATAAGGTTTTACAAAAACCATGCCAAGATAAGTCCTGCATTGGCAAAACCAAAATGCTGACCAACAATTTCAGACCTACTGGCTTTACAAATGCTTGTCTCGTTTCTCATAATTTTATTAAAACTAGTTACACTGATTTTCCCATATGAATATTTTTGGGAAATACTAGCATACATCAACACATTTTACTAAATGATGCTGCAAAGACCTACCATTTTACAGTAGTTCAGCAAAATGTTTTTGCATTTTTTTCTGACATTTTATTTTGAAAGAAAAGAATCATTCTTGCTTTCAAGTTTTTGCAAATATTTGCATCTAATCAGAGAGCATTCTGGGAGCACTATACAGAGCCTATATTGCTAAACATTGAAAACGTGGGTGCACATTTCTATACTGGAACCACTGTCAGTAGTGCAGTATGAGCTTACAACATTTACTTAGAGCGCTCGCCCTAATAATAAAGGCTTTGCATTAATGAACCATCAATACAAGTTTGAACAGCATTAACACATGGACACAAATATTACCGTAAAACACACAAGATGATGGACGGAATGTTGCACAGTGGCAAAACATTCACCCCCAGTCACAGATCTGGGTTTAATCCATCATCGTTATTTTGCTCACCAAGCCACCCCAGTTCAGACATGGCCATATGCAAATCAGTCTTGACCCTGTGCCTCATGGGAACAGTCCAAACCGAACTGCCAAGCCATGTCTTCCCTGGACCGGAATCAAGCATCCTAGGACCGGTTTCTGGCTATCAGCCAGGATAGCTTGACTCTAGTGGCGTAGTGAGCACGGGACTCACGTCTGAGCATATCCTGCCAACTTATGGCGAACAAAGCGGTACAAAAGGGGGTGGTGATGGACGGAGCATCTGAACCAATCAAACACTCACACCCAGTCAACAGATCTGGGTTTAATCCATCACCGTTCTTTAGCCCACTCTGCCACCCCAGTTCAGACATGGCCATATGCAAATCAGTCTGACCCTGTGCCTCATGGGAACAGTCCAGCCTGAACTGCCAAGCCATGCCTTCCCTGGACCGGAAGGAAGCTTCCTAGGACCGGTTTCTGGCATGTCAGCCGTCTTCAGCCACGCTTGCTTGAATTCAGTGGCAAAGTGAGCAAGGGACTCACGTCTGAGTATACCCTGCCACTTATGGCGAACAAAGCGGTACAAAAGGGGGTGGTGATGAATGGAGCATCTGAACCAATCAAACACTCACACCCAGTCAACAGATCTGGGTTTAATCCATCACCGTGAGTGTTTGATTGGTTCAGATGCTCCGTCCATCACCCCCCCCCCCCCCCCCCCCTTTTGTACTGCATGCTCAGGGGGCTCCACCGTGCAGTAAGAGGCACCCGTGGTGAAGTGGAGCAGCGGTTGGTGGAAGAGAGTCCAGGTATATATATATAGATATAGATATAGATATAGATATATATAGATATTCATACTCGTGCCCTCTCAGCGACGCGCCCACCATCCAGAGCCATCAAACGAGGAAAACGGAAGACCCAGAGTGCAAGTGAGTTCTTTTATTTCTCAGTACACCACGGCAGCATAACGTTTCGGCCTACACAGAGGCCTTGGTCACATGGAATAGGGACCGAGTGTTTTGGATAGTAACACGCACTCCACCGTGCGGTAAGAGGCACCCGTGGTGAAGTGGAGCAGCGGTTGGTGGAAGAGAGTCCAGGAATATATATATATGTGTATATATATATATGTGTGTGTGTGTGTATATATATGTGTGTATATATATATATATATATATTCAGATGAGAAATATCGGATGATCAGATGAGAAATATTTTGTACTTTTTTGCAGCTTTGAATGTGTGCGTGGATGCGGAGATCGATAAACAAAGGCACTGCTTTAGAATTCTAAAAATGATTTAGACACTGTGATTATATAACAAGTGTATTTTTTATCCGGGGTGAATGACTATCATTCAAAGGTCAACTTGTTGTCTTTCACTTAAACTGAAGCTCACATGTACGGGGCAGTTGAGAGAAGATTGCTGTACAGGTGTCAAAACTGCTGCTTTGATTTGTCTTTAGTATGTTTTCTGTAACCTTACGTCCACTGTTATAAGGCGCTATGTCGTCTCTTATCTTGACAAGTTTTTTTTTGTTTTTATAACTTTTAAGGAGTTTGAGAAGAGAAAAATGCTATGAAACCCACGTGAACTTGAAGACTGACGGAAGATGTCAGCTGTGCGCACATGGCCTCCGAGACCAGGATGTCCGTCTCCGATTGACAAGCTACTGGCGTATTTCACCACCACTCAGACCACACAAAATTGTACCATGGATCAAGTTCTCTTTTTGTGAATCCTAGCCATTTAATAAATATATTTTTCGAGGTTCATTTGAGTTTTTTTAGTTTTTTTTTTTTTTACTTCAGCGATATATATACATTCTGAGGATTTGATCTGCCTTTGGACTCTATTTTTTGTGTAAATAATGTATGCACTGGACGCATATGTTAGTTAACATGAGTCAACCGTGGAAATATCAGTTTGTACCATGCCACATAGCTTTTATGTATATCATGGTCGGACTAGCAAACACTGTTATTGGTGTATTAGTACAGTGAAATTGCTTTCTGTTCAAACTAAACTTAATAATTTGTTTCTGCCAGTTCTTTCTAAACGTATAACGGTTATTTACGGACAGTTTAGTGGCATCTTGTAAGTTAAGATGGATAATTATTTCCATGCATCAAAATCTTACTTTAGACTTTTTTACCTAAATGATTCAACATTGATCAGTTTGGTATTCTTTCGAATCCCCCCATTGTGGTGGTGTTTGCTGCCACAATACTTTGTAATTCACTTTGACCACATAAAGTCCTTTAATGTATTACTGCATTTGCAAATTGAAGTTTTATATGCACGCTGGTTTTGTTGGGTTTATTCCTTGGAAACAAAGTCTCACGTGGAACATCAGTTTACCATAATACTAGTTCTAGTGAATCACCATTGAAGAACACTTATGATGGTTTGAATCGTCTTAAATGCGAAGCGAAATAATAGTACCCTGGTTATACCAAATTTCTCATTGTACCTTAAATTAAATAAAAATGTTCTCTGACCTTAAATGAAATAAACATGTTCTCTGTATTTGCTTTTAAATCCAGCTATCACTTTTTGGAAAATGTACAAGGAGTTTTGATGCTTAGTTTACAAGCAGAATAATTTGTCAACTTCAGTTTTTCTGGATTGGTGATGTGCTTAGGCTACTTTAAAAACACCCTCCAGTGTGAAATAGCTCAGACCAATCGTTAAGCCATAATTAGAGACACTGGGTTATGTCATATTGGCTTGTATACACTGGCACTGTTGCTGGAAAAAAAGTTGCAGAATTACAACTCATCTTAGTTCCAATTCAAAACATCTCTTGTAGATGGCTTCTAAGGTCTTTGCTCTACAATATATGATAGGCCATGTTTTCATGGTCAGCCATGTATGACCATAAACTGCCTCTTATTTTGTCCATGTGCCAGCACAGATGCAAGTGACCCAAGAAAGAACTATAAATAACATGACCCTGCTTTTCCAGCCACTGTAGCTCTTTGCTATTGCGGAGATTTTACCCCTATTCCATTACGCAAACACATTCTTATCCATCGGCAAATTAGTGTTTGTACCCCAAGATTACTTGTGAAGAGAGATAGTGTATATATAACCATGTAATAATTAAAAAAATAACCTTGCTAAAGTCCAGACTCCTGTTTTCTTTTTCCTGCACCTACAAATCCTCTGAATGGCTTTTAATATTCCATTGTACTTTTTGTGAGGTTGGGCACTTGACCAATTACCTCAGTTGGCGTTTTTACTTTTTTTTTTTTTGTATAGCGCCACTACATGACTGGTAACAGAAATAAGAAGATAGAATATGGAAGTAGAAAGACCAGTTGTTGGAAACAGTTTCAGAACGTAACTTTCTATTGAGAATCCTTGCGATGGTACCAAAAGAAGTCTGGCTTCTTGCTATAGAGTTAGGGTGATATTTACTCACTGTCTCGACCTTTCTAGGTCTAAAGTTTCAGAGACGCTTGAATTATGATTTGAATACTGTATGATAATTAGCAGGTTCTTTATAGACCATGATGCCAATTATTTCTGAGATGATACTCGAAAGCACCATCTCGTCTAATTCCGTCTACACAAAAAGGCCGATTACAGAAGTCCAGAACAACAATTTCTAGTCTTCAATATAATAAATAAGGGTCCTAGTTTCAACACTACCTTTATTAGCATCCGATCAGTTAATAGAAACGTCCCGCTCTTAGGAGTCCAGCACACCACAGATCAGCTGTTGCCCGCGCTTCCCAGAGTCACCATAAAATACTTGTTACGGTTGCAGAGTGACCCTTTATCGGATCAACATAACACAGCTGCCCTCTGTTCAACCCTAGCACCTCAAACCCACCTGGAAGATTGCAGCGGTAAATCACGTATGGCCCCTGGATATAATACCTAAAGAAAGGAGTCAGATGCACACACTCATAAACACAAATAATTGCACAGCAGAGGGCCTGCATTCAGCCCAAGGACACGATACCAGAGCAGCTGGTCAGTTGCATTCATCAGATAAAGCCCACACAATGCCTAGCAGTAAGCGTCACCCTAGATAAAACGCATGACGCACCTGGCCACCTGGAACACCTCAGAATGTGACTTCCAGTTCACATTTATGTCCCCTTCTATCAGAGTGAAATCAAGCATCTGAACACCCAATTTGTGACCCACTGTACCAGTATTTCCTGCTCAAAGGGTGGTGAGCTTCACTTTATTGCACCCATTGTACAGTATAAAGCATGCCATGTACCTAATGCAAATTGAATTCCAGCACGCAACTGTATTGACTGCTATTGCCGGCCATTATTGTTTAATTAAATCTAAACTGTTCCCGATTGCCAAGCCTTGCTGTTCTCCTTTTTGATAATCAGAACATGCTTCAACACTAGTGGTACTCCCCTCTCTTCACTTGGCCTCAAAGTGCAAACAAAAATCACTTTGCCGTGGACATGCTGTACTCAATATGGTCACTCCCTGCGAAAATTTGGCAACTGTCGTGGGTTTACCACCTTGAGGGATGGTCTGAAGTCAATGTGCCTGGGGGAGTTTGGTGCCCACTTCAACTGTGTGAGGGGTGGGCTAGTGTGGATAGTTAGGGACACCAATACAATCTAACTTCACGTTAAAAAAAAAACCTTCGAAATTCACTAGGTGCGGTAGTATCTTAACATTTAAAAATTTACTTAGAAATTCGCTGGAAAAGTTTAAAGTGGTGTTCTAGTCAGGTGAACATGTCTGTTCAGAATACAATTTGAAACTAAAAACAAAAATCACTGAAATTCGTCAGTTATAGTTAACTGAAGCATCTGTGACTTGCATATTTGCACTGCTCTCCATATGACCTCAGATACTGCATCACTCAGGACATGTTCCGTGATAGATAACCTCACTGATAACATCTGAAATGACATAAATAATGGCATTATTGTGCACTGCAAATGCCCAGGCTAAAGTTACTTCAGTTAATTATAACTGGTGAATTTCATTGTTCTTTGCATTTAAATTGGTGTTTCTAACAGACTTTTCACATAACTTTAACGCCACCTTAACCATCTTGTCTGCCATTGACAGCACCTACTTCCATCTCTGGCCCTGCATGGACAATAACCAGTAGTAGAATATTCATACACAGTGAAGCTCTTCACTTCAGGAACAAACTGGCCTTTTGTGAACGCCGGCATTCATCTGGTGAGCTGCTTTTAGGGCTGAATCAACTGCCATGATCATTCTTTGAAAGGGCCTAGATCCCCCTGTCAGTTTCCGCACCCTGAGGGGATAGCACAGCCTTGGATGAGGCCAAAAAGAAGTTTGATGATATAAATAGAGACGTGGAAGGGTATAGAGACTACTTGATTATTATGAAAACCAACAAATTGAAAAAGGATATGGGGAGGTTCAATTCTGAAACTACATATCCATACCTAAAAGAAAACTATTATCAACAAAGGAATGACTCCGGATGGGAAAGACCAAACAGACTAATTTATAATGGAGAAAAGAAAGGGGTCACTCTCTCAGATACTTCTGGGTCACGTAGCGAGGAAGATGGCCCAAGAGAAGAAAGCAACAGTAGAGGAAATACCTAAGAATATGTTTTTTTTTTTTTTTTTAGATCAGAAGCCAAAGAGAGGCCAGCGATACACTGGGAACCTGGGTAGGGGACAACAAACTCTGGGCCCTCCACCACAGGAATATCTGCGGACACGCAATCAGAGATATTGGCGTCGAGCTGAGCACTATAAATAAAGCTGTCCAGCAGAGATTTAAGTATACAGGAAATCGGGGTTTTCGAAAAGGGGGTTTCTTTTGTTCCTTTAACCCAGGTAAATTGATTCCAACTGGAGAAGAATGAACAATCCTTCAGAAAGGTACGACTCAAAAGATTTTTTGAAGGCCGTCCATCCAGAGAATCCATAAATGTATCTGGTCTAAAACCCAAATCCTCTTTTACCCCCTCCTTAGCCCAAGTAGGCGAGAACATAAGAGGTGTTCGAGAGAACAGTGGAAAGTGGTGTTCAGAGGATCCCCTCAGGAACACACCAGTCCCATCTCCATAACATCAGTAAGACTGAAAGGGATGCAATTGAGTCTCTTAAAGATGATCTCAATCTTACTATTATATCCGCAGCCAAGGGTGAGGGAGTAGTCCTCTTTGATTCTTTGGACTATGAAAGGAGGATGTTGGGCTTGTTGGAGGTTAAACAACTTTACAAACCGGTCCATAGAGGTACGCGCACGACCCTCTCCAGTAAATGTCTGAGATTACTTATAGAAGCTAGAGAAAATAATTTTATATGCGAGGAAGAATTTAGGTTTAGAAATAATACTCAACCAAAAATTACCACTATATATGGCCCCCGAACATTCAGAAAAACCGCACTGATCCACCCATGAGACCAGTAGCGAGCAGCATGGACTTGTTGCTTGAGCCTCTAAGTAACTATATTAACTGTTTCCTATGTCCAATAGGGAGTGGTTTAAAGTCCTATGTGAGAGATTTGTATCATATAATCTCACTTGTGGAGGGGAAACCATTCAATAGAGAGACTCATTGTCTAGTCACCCTTGACATTGAGTCTCTCTATACAAACATCCCCCAGGATGACACAATCAAGATGATACGGGGTCTGTTGATGGATCTTGATCTGGATGGAGTCAATAAAGATTTTAGAGTGGAGTGTACCACGATGATTCTTTAAAAATAATATTTTTCTTTTTAAAGATAAACTCTATAGACAGAAGAAGGCGACCAACATGAGGGGCCACCTGTGCTCCAAGTTTGGCTTGTCTTTATGCGGGCAAATTTGAAAGAAAGCACAGCCATAATGAGTTAGCTCCTTTTTTACGACAATGTAGCGGGCTGGTACCGCTACATTGATGATATATTTATCAATCTGGGGATCCCCATTTAAAATCCACAGCTCAATATAGTAGATCAAAAGTTGATTTTTTTAGATTTCATGATTAAAGAAATTGATGGTGCTCTTATGGTGGAGTTGTATACTAAACTGATGGATAAAAAACACTACTCCACTATTTGAGTTTTCATCCAAAATCCCAAAAGGACAACATTCCGTTGAGTCAGTTTCTCCGGAGAAACTGGTCGAATCTTGATGATTTTTATAAACAATCAGAGGCCTGAAAACCAAGTTCAAGGAGAGGGGATATCCTAAAAAACTGATTTCACATTCCTTCAAAAGGGCTAGATGTTATCATAGGGATTCAATGATTAATAGAACAAAAAGGGAGAAAAAAAGAAACTAATCGACTAGTATTTGTGAGTCAATTTTCGAATATTAGTAATCCGATTAAAAATGTAATCTACCGAAACTGGCCGATTTTAAATGATGAAGAGGATGTGTAATTGGATAAACCCTTGTTTTCGTTTAAGACATAAGAACCTCAAAACTGAATTAGTCCATACATGGAGGAATCCCTTTTTACTACAAAGTACAATTTATACAATTAATAATACTCCAGCCATAGGAAACACACGATGCAGTACTTGCAATGTCTATGAATTGTATATATTGACTAAAGAAATCAATCGTAATGGCATCTATGTGGCCTCCAAGACTTTGAACAACTGCTGCAGTAAAAATGTAGTGTACTACTCTTTTTCGAGGCGAGGCAAGATGGCGGCCGCAGCAGTGGCCGTGTGAGGTGGTGTGTCCATAGTTCCACATGATTCCCCCTAACCTCCGTAGTGGACCGTGACTTTTCCCCCCGGGAAAACGGTGGCAGCAGTATTAGTGTGTCTGCTGGATTACAGAACTATATGGAGTGGCGGTGTACTGATTTGGCTTGATCTGGAAGTCGTGGTGCCTTACTGCAGCTCAGCCCGGCCAGTGCTCACGCCGACTCGAAGGCTCCAGCTGAGGCGGATTACGAGCAGGGAGCAATGGAGAAGTGTGGCTCACTGGTATGGAGAAGTGTGGCTCACTGGTTAGAAGCGGCATACCCTGAAGCAGAGGTTTGCCCGGGACCAGGGTTCAATTCCCGACGCGGCAGGGTCTTGGGTCAATGTCAGCGGACTTGATAATTCTCGCTTAGGTGCCTACGCTAACCATGGGTCACACTCTGCAACTCTGGGCAATAGCTTGCTTAATCTCCACAACGGCCCTCGCAACGCTGGGGATGCCTGGCTTCACCTTGGGGTGCCCTCTCACAGGGAAAGCCAGGACGGGTTGCCCAGCGGTATACAGCGCCAGGACACCACGTAACGAGGTAACAGTGCGCTTTACAAGTATACATACATACATACAGGGAGACGCCGGCTGACCGCGCTGGATTCAGCGTGCAGAGTTGCTGTCTTTACGGTGGTCCGAAACCTAACAATTGCCGGGATAAAGACAGAGCGACGGATTGCCGGAAAAGAGGAGCTGGTGTGTGCAGTACCCCTGGTCCCCAGGTGCCCCGAGTAGTTACGAGTACTTACGATACGAGAACTTACGATATTTGGCATTGGCAATTATCTCAGGCGCGGTGAGTAGCGCATTTATCACAATGGCGCCGAAGGTTAGAGGTGGTGTGAGGACCCGCGGGGGAGCATCGGCGAATACACCCGCCGGTGTAATTATGGAACTTGCTGCAATGGCCCCGGGGCATAGTGCTGCTAGCGAGAATGCATGTCACTCTGCTTTACCTGGAAGCGGCGATATGGTTGCGAGCAAAGGCACTCACGCTAGCGATAACAGCGGCAGTATTGACAGCTCTGCTACGACATCTCAAGGTACTGGGGGCACGCAGAGTACAGCTGGTGGTACCAACTTTCAGCAGGATCCTGCCGCAGTCTCTAAGACACCGGGTATTCGGCAGAATCAGGCCACGCAGCACAATCAGGATACTCCAGCAAAACAGTGGACTGTCCCAGCAATCTTTAATAAAAAACAAGGAGTGAAGGCGGAATTGGGTTTAGAGGCAGTAGGAACGGCTCAAGCAGCTCCCGGGGTCCAGTCTGAGCTGGCTCTAGAAGAAACGATTACTTCCTTTGGAGTTGTTACAGCAGTCCCGGTCCCAGCCTTATTCAACCTAGAAGGTAGTATTAATACTATCTCAATGGAAGCTCTTCCAGAGAATGCAGTCAACGCAGTAACAGTCATAGGAGATAGTAGCCTACCGCTAGGGCCAAGCACTGGTTCCACTGTATCAGCAACTGAGAAGGGCAGCGAGTTTGAGTATGCTGGGTCCGAGGGCAAGTTCTACTCCATGTCTGATTTAACAACCGCCTCAGATAAGGAGCATGACGAGGATAGCTTCAGTAACCTGGGAGACTGGGGGGATATGCCAGAGGACGAAGTAGGCGAGGATTTTGATCGATCCCTTCCCCATGAAACAGTAAGGAAGGTGGAGGACTGTTGTATGAGCAGAGTCTTCCATTAGCTCAGCCAGATTTGGATGAGGATTTCGAGGAGGATTTGATTACTCTTGACCTAATTTATAAGAGTATAATGGCTCATCGTAGTGAAACTAAAGCAGAAGGCTTACGGACACAAGGGGCTGTAAGGAAACTCCAAAATACAGTACGGCGTTTGGTAAAGACTTGTGCAGAAGTCACCACTCGTGTGGCAGAGGTGGAAGAAAGAGTTTCCTCAGCCGAGGACAGCTTGGCTAAACAGCAAACAGCCATCGAGACTCTGCAAAAGTCCAAAACAGACGTGGATGGGAAGCTCACGGATCTAGAGAATCGCGCGTGACGCAACAACTTGCGCGTTCTAGGTATAACCGAGTCAAAAGAAGGTGCAGACCCACGGAAATTCATTGTACAGCTCTTTAAGGAAGCCTTCCCTGAACTTAATGTTTGGAATTGGGAAACTGAAGTAATTAGGGCACACAGGTTTCCATTTGTTGCGCAGCAGCGTGGAAAGGAGCGACAAGCGGATCAAAACTCATACCCCAGGGCGATTTTAATTTGTCTCAATAACTATCTGCTTCGAGAGGCGTTATATGATCTGGCACGCCCTGAGAAAAAAACAGAGAGGCATGGGGTGTGAGTTCTTTGTGCGCCCTGATCTTTGTCCAGCAACGGTGCATGAACATTGGCAACTCCGGAACCTAATTGCACCTTTCCAAGCAAAAGGGGCCCAGTCCTTTTCGCTCAACCCATCTAAATTAAAAATGATCTTCAACGGTCAAACTAGATATTTTACATCTGGGACTGCTGCACAGGATTATTTAAAGGAAATGGACAAGGGCCAGAAAAGCTAAAGGCATTATCTGTTAACAGTTTTGAGTAAATGAGTTCGCAGTGGTAGTAGATCTCATATTGTGTGTGTCACGGGTGGGATAGTGAAATTTCTTTCTCTGTAGGCTATTGAGATTATCTCTCTCTTACGATTTTTTGGTTGTTCATCCTTGTCCCCCCATCCCCTCCCCTTGCCCCCCGGGCTTGATTGAGTATTTGTTTGTTTCTAAGGAATTCTGATTATTGATTAATGCAGGCATATGGGAAAGGTCTGTCTCTTGAGTTTTTGACTTTCTGTGAAATTTCTATGATGTGTGATATAGGGAATGGGAATCAAGAGAGGGGAGGTAATTCTTTTTTTTTTTAAGGGTTTTTTGTCAGTTTGATAAATGAGAGGGATAGAGTGGGGGCAGGGGAGTCAAAAGGGGGGCACTGGGCATATCACTTCTACATCGCAGAGGACATGGTCCTTAAGCCTCAATATGGGTGGTGGGGGTATTCTGGGGGATGGGTGGTGGCACTGGGTGGTCTGTGGGTAGGGTGCTGTGGGGGGTGTTGGGGGGGAAAAAGAAAATAATACATGAGTACAGGATGGAAATGAGTTCATTTTGGGCATTGTTTGTCTGTTTTAGTCAGTTTGTGGGGCTAGTGAAGGGAACGCAGACACAGCGAGATGGTGGGTAGGGGTATCAGGATAAGTACGCTGAATGTAAGGAGGCCGAATTCAGTGGATAAATGACAGCGGGTGGCACAGGAACTACGAGTTCTTCTTTGCGATACAATTTGTCTCCAGGAGACTCGTATAGTTTGGTCCAAGCGGCAATTGCTTGAAGAGTTGGGATTTAATCTAATAGCCTGCACTAAATACTCCGGTATGTCCAGAGGTGTTGCAATTTTGGTAAAAAAACATAGGCAATACAGGCAGAATTTTGGCCGATGGGTTGGGTAGGTGGGCAATTGCGGAATGTGTTGTAGGTGCCACAATACTCACGATCTGCGCTGTTTACGGGGCTAATATAGATGAAGCTGCTACTCTAGATTTCCTAAATATCGAGCTAGCGACTTGGCCCACACCACTGATCCTGTGCGGTGATTTAAATATAAATCTAGCACCTAATATTTTATGCAATGAAAAGTCGAGTTATAGTGGCAGGAAACCGCGTGTCTTTAAAGCGCTGCAGGCGCTAATGATTGCACATAGGTTGGTGGATGTCTGGGCCTTTCTTCGGGGGGTGGCGCCTGGGTATACTCTTTTCTCTGCCCCCCATCGGAAGTTAGTTCGGTTGGATTATTTTGTTGCTCCACAATCGCTACTGAATCAGACTGTTATTCAGGTATACCTAAGAATTACATCAGACCATGGGCCGGTAGTTCTCTAAATAACTGGCATAGTAACAGTCACTAGGCCAAGGGGGTTTACTTTTGATCGCAAACTATTATTAGAGCAGCAATTTGTCGAATATACGAAGCAATGGATTACCACTTTTTTTAATATGAATCGCGGGAGCACTAATATAGGTTGTGTATGGGACAGTTTCAAGGCCGCCTTTAGAGGTGAAGCTCTGAGTTTTGGATTGTATAACCAAAAAAACAGGCAGCAAAATTCCAAGAGTTATACCAAGAGCTGATAAAGGCCGAGGAGTCACTTATGCAGGGCCTCCAGGCTGGCAAAGATGATATTGATTTGATCACGGCGGTGGCACGGCTTAAAGCAAGGCTAAATCTTAACTGGTCCCAGGAAACTGCCAATTTTTTTTTTATCAAACAGCAATTGCACTATGTGTACGATGAGGCAAGTGGCAGATGCCTCGCCCAAAAACTAAGATTGAGAGAGGCAGCTCAACGGATATCTTAGATTCGAATGGTCATTCTGTTGAAAATGAAAGTGGTATCTTGGAGGTGTTCAAACAGTTTTATGACGAGGACAGTGCGGCTACTCTCACTCGCCAGTATTGCACGGCAGATCTCCCTTTAGAGGAGCCAGAAAGGCTAGATACTCCCATTTCGATAGAGGATTTAGAAGTAGCAGTGAACGGGCTGGCTGGGGGTAAGGCGGCAGGTCCAGACAAGTTACCTATGGAAAATTATAAAAACTTTTTTTTCTGTATTAAAGTTAGATCTCCTGGCAACAGTGAGAATGGCTCAGAAAGGTGCCCCCCCCTTATGTCTTGGAATGTAGCATGCATAGTCGTGTTTCACAAAAAAGATAAATCTGCGAATCATACCGTCCCATCTCGCTTTTAAACGCGGATGGGAAGATCTACTCAAAAATGGCTAACAGGCTATCCTCTGTCATTTCTTCACTAGTTTCTATCACGCAGCACAGGTTTATCCCGCATCGAGGAACGGCGAATCATGTTAGCCGGGTGATAACTCTCTTCGGTTATGTCAATATAACTCGGGAGCCACTCTGTTTAATTTTATTAGATGCCGAGAAGGCCTTTGACCGAGTCTCATGGTGCTTTTTATGGGATGTTATGAGGCGTCGGGGGTTTGGGCCAGAGTTTATTACATCACTGCAGACATTATATCGGCAACCTGTGGCCCGTATTTGCAACATGGGACTCGAGTCGGAGGTAGTTCACATACAAAGAGGTACTAGGCAAGGGTGCCCGTGCTCCCCACTCTTATTTTCATTATACATCCAACCTCTTTTAAAAATGCTTGAATCTAGCACTAAGATTCAACCAATGGCTATACAGACTTACTAGTTTAAGGTCTTCGCTTATGCGGATGACGTTGCTGTCGTTACGCCGAGACCAACCATAGCGATGCAGGAGATCGAACATTTAGCCACAAAGTTTGGCGTGGTTTCTGGCTATAAGCTGAACACAGCCAAAACCCAGCTGCTATGCGCCAATATGTCGACGTACTCTGATCCGAGGGTATGCCAAGAGGTTACGTACCTGGGTGTCAAGTCTCTGCAACTGCCCTGGTTAAATCAAATTGGGAGGCTCTTTTGTCGGGGGTAAGGAAACAGCTAGACCGGGCTGAATGTCTGCATCCCTCCTTAGTAGGGCGATGCAATCTAATAAAAATGATGATACTCCCGAAAATGCTGTATTTATTTTGATGTGTCCCCTTAGAAATTCCAAAGGCGAGCTTGACACAGCTCCAAGCTATTTGCATGCGATTTATGTGGTCTGGAGGCAAGGCCCGTCGTGCTGGGCGATACATGGTATTACCAAGAAAGTTAGGTGGCTGGTCGGTACCCGACTTCACGCTGTATTACTACGCTTGCATGATTCAAGGTCTGAATATTTTGTTAATGGGCTGGTCCCCTTGATATTGCAGAATGCCCATCCATATATCAGATGCTATTGGAAGTGAAAGCCAAAAATTGTTTGTTCTTACACCTTGATTGGAATTACTACAAGCGCACTAGATTTAAGATCATGGGGGCTCCGTATAAAGTGTGGAAAGCAGTAAGGAGTATGTATGGGTTTGAGAAGATTTCCTGGTATACACCACTGGTATCCTCCATATTCTTGCCAGCTGATTTGTCGGATCGGGTAGCCCACAATTGGAGATTGAAAGGAATAAGGGTGGTGGGCGACCTCTACTCTGAAGGCTGTCTTAAATCTTTTGAACAATTACGCAAACAGTATCAGCTGCCTAGGGAGAACTTTGCCAAGTATTTACAAAGTAGGAATTATTTGTTGAATAGTGGTGCCATTTTACAAGCTAATCCCCTGATAGAAGGCAATATGAAAGCAGAGAGGATAGGTATGTTATATGGTCATATGTTAAGCACTAAGGCCAATGATATCGCAGAACAGAATTCCAAATGGGGCATTAAACTGGGGAGGCAGGATATACAAATAGAAATGTCTTTGGATATGGCCAAGCATTTATTTCTCTCTGCAAAGTTATCTGCCCAGCATTTTAAATCACTTTTTAATCTTTATTACACTCCAGATAAGGTCTCAAAATGGTCTGGGGATCTAATAGGGAAATGCTTTCGCTGCGGATACCCATCTGCAGACGATGTTCATATTTTCTTTGGATGTCCATCTTTAAGTAGTTTATTGATGCAGGTGGAGAAATGTCTATCAGATCCTTGGCACCCCTACGCCACTATCTGCTACTCAGATCCTCCTGGGGGTAGAGATGGGATCCGCTGCGGTAGGAATATCAAAGTAACATGCCTTCCTAATATTTCTAGCTACAGCTGTATTCAGATTAAGCATAGCCTCTTTTTGGCTACAACAGGAACCGCCCTCTTTTGAAACATGGAGGGCACGTTTTTTTGCTGTATATAATATGGAGTACAGCTTATATGCCCTCAAAGGTCAGCGAAAAAAGAAGCTTGGTTGGCAAATCTGGGGTACAGTCTCGCAATACCTCGAGTCTGAAATCTGAAATCCGGTCTTGGCTGTCTCTCCTGATGTTTGCAATATTGTGTTTTATGGTTACAGCTCCACACTGCAATCCATAAGTTATGATTTGTTATATCGTCTATTATTTCTATCTGTGTATTATGGATTTTTTTGTGTTATTAACATTGTTCCCTTACTCTATTCTTTTCCTGTTAATTTGAATGCCAGTAGCATACATTGCATGTACGAGATTGACTCACTCCTGCTGACTCATGTATTTTACAAAAATAAATAAATAATAATTAAAAAAAATGTAGTGTACTTGACATGCTGCCCCTGTGGTCTGGGGAAAGTAGGCGAAATGGGAAGAGAAGTACTCACCATATTACAAGAAAATATGTCGGCAATTAGAGCAAAGAAGCCGAATGCTCCTCTGGTGGCACATTTTGCGGAACTGGGACACAACGCTCTAGATATACGCTGGTTTATTTTGGAAAATATTTGGAAAGGTAGACGAGGGGGTGACATGCTGAGAAAAAGGAAAGAAAGGGAACAATGGTTTATCTCCAGACTTAATACGGTCCATAAAGGACTAAATTCGAGAGAGGAATGAGACCGATTGGTGAGCCAAACTGAGAATGTTTTTGACACTGGCTTCTGTTTCGGGGAAAAAAGATGGGAGACATACATAAATTAAAATGATTTCTAGAGGTGAATCGATGTAAGGGAAGCAAGATAGCAATTTAGACTAGGAATAATAGTTGTTTTTAAATGTCCTTGACGGTTTACTTTTGAATAATACAAAATAACCCCCCTGTTTTTAATTATCAATAGAAATTCGGGGATAACCAATGGTTAGTCATTATGGACTGGAGTAAAGACAGCATATGGGTTCTGTTTTTAAATACAAGCTAGACAGACGCTGCTGACCTATGATTTGGTTCTACTCTTCAAGAGGTTGTAGTGATGTAAGTAATACGAGAGACTAAACAATTATAACATGGTTGAAGCTCTGGAATATTATGGTCTAAAATTAGCCCCAGAAAAAATTGCTTCTATGAGGTAGAGCCCCCAAAGTGTGTCTTTATGGTGTTCAGTCCCATTTATTCATGTACTATTCCTTCCACCAGTCCGTCATGGCGGTGCATCCAGAGATATGTGAGGTGTATTGCAATTTACAACTTTGAGAATTAAAAAATATATATAAATATACACTCATATGAAGATATAGATTCAGGCTACGCGGCAGGCGAAGCTTGTAAGCCACAGGGTTCACTTTCCTCACCACTTCATACGGGCCTATGAACCTAGGATGAAAAACGCTCCTGAGTTTGAACTTTATGTTCTTGGTTGACAGCCATACTCGGTCACCCACCTTGTATTCCGGTCCATCCACCCTCCTACGATCCGCCCACTTCTTGTATACTCCCTTCGCTTTCCTCAGATTTCCAGCTACTTTCTTGTGCAGTAGCAACAGAGTCTTCATGCGTTCCTGTACTGAGGGCTGATTTCCCACTTCCTCCGGCAACTTTACTGGAAGGGTCTTAGCAGCATATCCGTAATTGGCCATGAAGGGTGAAACCCCTAAGGAACTGTGCACCGCGTTATTATATGAGAGCTCGGCCAACCACAGCATTGAGACCCAGGACTTCGAGCCTCCTTCGAGTATTACCGTAAGTATTTCTTCAGAGACTGATTGAGCCTCTCGGTTTGCCCGTCAGTTTGGGGATGGAACGACGTTGAAGTTGCCGCCTCAATCTGCAACGCCTTGCACCAGGTTTTCCAGAAACTGGCCACAAACTGGGGACCCCGGTCTGATACTATCACCTCAGGCAGCCCGTGTAGACGAACTATCTCTTTCAACAACAGCTGTGCCGTCTGTCCAGCGGTGGGTAGGTTCCTACAAGGCACGAAGTGTCCCATTTTAGTCAGGCTGTCCATTACCACCAATACTGCCGAGTTCCCTCTTTCAACAGGTAATCCTGTGATAAAGTCAAGACTGATGGTGTGCCAGTGGTACGGCGGTGTGGGCAGAGGAATGAGCTTTCCTCTAGCTCTTGTGTGATCCGATTTACCTCTTGCGCACGTCTCGCACTCCGACACCCATTTCTTGGCAGCGACAGTCATGGATTCCCACCAGAAATGTCTTTGCAACAGTTCCGTGGTCTTCTTGATCCCCGGATGACCCGCTAAGGGAGAGTGATGACACCATCTAAACGCCTTCTTCTGTAACCCCAGAGTGGGTAGATACAACTTGTTCTTGAAGAACGGCAGACCGTCTCTGAGTTTCCTTCCTTCACCAGCCTTTGCCCATCTTTCCCACTGTTCCTGTGAACGGTTCTTTTGTATTTCGGTGAGGAATTCCTCGACTCTCACCACACAGATCACTCTGTCCGTAGGTATTATGGACATGTGCGCATGTTTGTTCGGGTCTTCTGTGCTTTCCTGACTAGGCAGGGCATCCGCCTTGCGGTTGTCCACTCCTGGACGGTACGTAATGAAAAAGTCATACTCTGCAAAGAACAGAGTCCACCGCATCTGTCTCTGGGTGAGATGCCTAGCCGACTGCATATATTGGAGATTCCGGTGGTCTGTGTACACCGTTACCTGATGGCGTGCCCCCAACAGATAAGGCCTCCATTCCTGGAATGCCTTCTTGATGGAAAGGAGCTCCTTCTCTGCTATGGTGTAGTTACACTCCGCAGAGTCCAGTTTCTTTGACGGGTATGCCACCGGATGTAGACGACCCGTCGCCTTGTCCCTTTGAGAAAGAACCGTGCCTATGGCCTTGTCAGACGTGTCTGCTTCCACGACAAAGGGAGCTTCCAAGTTCGGATGTCTAAGAATCGGGGCCGAAGTGAACACCTTCTTCAAAATTCCGAATGCTCTGTCTGCCTCGGAGTCCCAAGTGAACTCCACACCTTTCCGCAGCAGTCGCGTGATGGGTACCGCCTTCGATGAAAACCCACTGATGAATCTTCGATAGAAGTTCGCGAACCCCAGGAAGCTCTGTACATCACGAACATTTTTGGGTTCAAGCCAGTCCAGCACTGCTTTCACTTTGCGTCCAGTCATGCAAAGCCCTGATGGACTAAGATTGACCCCTAAGAATTCTACTTCATTGACCCCGAATTCACACTTGCTCAACTTGCAAAATAGGGCATGTTGTTGAAGCCTCTCAAGCACCTCACACACATGCTTATAGTGATCTTGTGTTCTTCGGGAATAAATAAGTATATCATCTAGATACACAATAACAGATACATCCACCAGCTCAGGCACACCTCATTCAGGAAGAACTGAAATGCCGCTGGGGCATTACATAGCCCGAATGGCATGGCCAGGTATTCGTACAGCCCATACCTGGTCTTGAAGGCTGTTTTCCACTCGTCCCCCTGCCTTATCCTCACCAAGTGGTATGCGCCCTTCAGATCTAATCTGGTGTATATCACTGCTTCCCAGACTTGGTCTAACAACACATTGATGAGGGGCAGAGGGTACCTATTCCTGACAGTGTTTTTATTTAACATCCTATAGTCACAGCACGCCCTGAGATCTCCATTTGCTTTTGAGATAAAAACCAACGGGGAGGCTGCCGGAGATCTTGAGGGACGAATGAACCCCAATTTGACATATTCGTCCAAGTAAGCTCTGAGGTGTTGTGTTTCGGGTTCAGACAGTGCATAAACCCTGCACGAAGGAAGCGCGCTGTCGTCTATAGGATCTATCCGACAATCGTATCTTCTATGTGGGGGAAGAGCCTCTGCCTTTATCTTGATAAAAAAACTTCTGCAAAGCTCTTGTATTCCTCCGGAAGAGTCACCTCCTGTTCCACCACTGTAGCTACACACAAAGAAGAAGCGAATGCAGTCGCTATCGATTCTCCCTCTCTCAAACATTGTACTCTACAGTGCTCGGATGTAAAACACACTGCTCTTTCGGCCCAGTTTACTTCCGGGTTATGCTTACAAAACCAGGGCATACCCAGAATCAGTTCATATTGTGGTGCGTCTATGATGTTCAGCCCAATATCTTCAACATGAGAACCCTCCCCCCCCCCCCTGCCAGTGTCAATTCCAAAACTTCCGTTTGTGACGTGATCAAACCAGATTTAAGAGGCTTGCCGTCTACAGCCACCACCTCCTCAGGGACCTTCCTGTCCACTATCCCTACTGACAACATCCTGACCAATCCACTATCGATAAAATTGCCTGTAGCCCCTGAATCCAGCATAGCCAGTACTTCATGGACCTGAGACCCTACCACCAGGCTTCCATGCAAAACTATGTGAGCCTCTGTGGCTGACGGAAGGTCAGACGCTAGGGAGGGTATCTTCATGCCTGTCCTATCAGCAGAGCGTGCGTTCTCAGGACTCTCTACTTCGGCTCCCAGACTGGAAACTGCGGCTCTTTTCGGTCTCAACGATGGGTTCTGTGTCTTAGGTTTAGAAGGACAGTCACGCACATAGTGTCCTCTTTTTCCACAATACATGCTCAGACCCTGTGCTAGCCTATTCTCCCTTTCGGTGCGTGACAGCGGCACTCTTACCGCACCTAACTCCATAGGTTCAGTTCCGGCATCGCTAGGGGGTGTCTCTTTTTTAGGTCCTCTATCGGTACCTCTGTCATGAATACGCCCATCTAGACGCAACAAGAGACTTACTAAGTCCGCACATGTGCGAGGTTGGGGGTCGATTCTGGCTATTACATCCTTAAGCTCTCCGCATAGTCCCTGATAGAAGAGCGACTTGCGCTTCTCTTCAGGCCTCGCTGCCTCCGCTACCAGTCCGTTAAAGTGTGTAAGGTACGTGACCAAATCCCCCCTCCCCTGTCGTAAAGACAACAACTCCTTATCCGCACTAAATGAAGTAGTCCGTCTGTCGAATACCCCTTCAAATGCGCTTCTAAACGCGTCCCAATCCGACAGAACAGTGTCGTTATTGCGCACTAATGGCACCGCCCAGTTTGCAGCATCTCCGCTGAGATACGAAATGGCGAAAGCCACCCTTGAGTGGTTGGTTGGGAAAGAGGAAGGACGACTTGAGAAGTGCATCAATAGTTGGGTAATAAACACCTGTACCTTGTGCGGATCACCGGTGTGCCTTTCAGGGGAAGCCAGAGTTATAGGGGGTGCTACCGAAACCTGTATCGGGGATAGCGCAGCTGAGCTTACGTCAAAAGGGTTACGGGCTGTTCTATCCACTCTTTCGGGTAAGGCCGCGGTTTCTAACCGTGATGATGCTAACTCCTGTTGCAAGACCTCTAAGGCCTGCATAACATCTTCGAGCGTCGTCATTATAGCCACCACACGACCAGAAAGAGCAGCCTATTTGTAGGCGCGTAATTCTGTAATGCTTCTCTTGCTCCTCAGGATCGATGTGATGCTATAAGGGTTCCGCTTCCAGATCGTTCCTAACTCAATCTGAATTACACTGAGTTCAGGTCGGATCAGGCAGGGGACAAAGGACGGGAAGGGACAGCAGGGACAAAGGATCTGTAAAAACACAAGCAGACAAGATTAGCACACACCTCTCATCCCCCCAATAGCTACTCTCAATAGATCTCGCTAAAAGAAGGGTACCTTCATATACAGTTCCTCTGCCAAACCAAACAGCAACAAAACCAGGACCACTTCCAGTGATTCAAACTATACCCTGCACAGCATACTCTCTGATTACTTCATCAGTGTATGCAAAGTTATGCCCTTCCTTGTCCGTCCTTTTAAATACAAGTTTAGAGTAACTGAATTCTCATTAGTCACTAAACAGCGTACTTATTTATCCACGGTGTAACAACCGCTTTTTATAGAATCAAAAGTTAGCGCTCCTCCTCTGTGGGAATCAACACGCACTCCCGGAGCCTGAAGAAACTTGTCCCCCCTAATCCAAAGCGCGCCTCCTCTGCGGGGGATCAACACGCTTCCGCTAAGGCAAGTCTCCCAAGAGCAAACAATGAACAGTCAATAAAGATCCCGGACGCTCCGTTGAAGTCACGAAGCAGTCCTGATCAGTTCTGCTATCTTAGCGGCTCAATTACGAGTCTCGAGAGAATGCACAGCCGCGCTTCTCTCCCTACCTGCTGCCGCTCCCTCCTTCAACCTAGCTGTTCCTGGAATGAGCGGATCCTCGCTCTCCCGAAACTCCGTTGAAAACGAACGGTCGGCTTCTCCAAGACGGCGTCTTCCTCCCCGACCGCTCAGAACCTCTGTGTCAGAAAATTACGCGCGCGCATACGTGCGCGCGTGTCTCCTAAATAATCTCCTCCTTGCCCCTACGCCTTATGGAACATGTAGTCCCTTGTTCTTCCTGCAGTATTTTACAGGCTAGGCAGGCGCATCAGCTAGATCCCGACATAGTGTACGCTTTCTTTGCATCTGTGCTGACTGGTTTCAGCAGTTCGTACTTAAGAGTAGGGGCTGTAAAGTACAACAAGCATTTGCAATGCAATAGGTCTCGCAGTTACCCAAGTTTGAGCTAATGGCATTGTAAATGACAATGCCTTTTATTTATGTTTTTAAAACGAAAACAAAAATAAAAGGCATTGTTATTTGCAATTTCAATAGCTCAAACTTGCATAAATGCGAGACTATTGCATTGCAAATGCTTGTTGCTGTTGCTGTGAGCAGAGACGGACATCCCAATAATGTTAAGCGTATGTTTGGAAAAATGTTTTCTGGTTTAATGATTGGGTCAGAAGAGTATGAAGTAATAGATTCCTATGTTAGGCATACGGAGGGATGTTTGTAGAGCCCCACAGTATTTGAAGATATCCTTAGATGAACTATCCTTCATTTAAGGGGGATATTGGGTACTTTAATAGGGAATACGTTATTTGGACAGCGAAAACTGTATTTCTAGGAAATAATATAGATATATGTATTCGCAGTACAGGGATCCTGGCGAATAATTGCAGAAACTGAAGAGACAAGTTGACTGGTAATTGAGGACCATAATCATCTGTATGGCTAAAAGGTCGTAGTTTCCTGATTTGATTTGATTTAAGAGAGGTAGGTATTGAGGTCTTCAATATGGATAGTCAGTACAATCTTATGAGGGTTATCTGTTTCGAGACTGAGGGTTGTCATCTTTAATGTCTACAGGTACTGACCCCTCTATTTTATTGCCAATGGCACAGGGTTGTCATTCATGGAATATACAGTTAACCATTACTTTGATCATGGGCCTGTCTCGGGTTATTGATATCCATGATGCCCTACTAACAAATTATATGTTCTTTTTAGATCTTTTTGAGACAATCTGACCAGAGCACTTGGGTCTCACGTTTTTGAAAGTCATAGAGTGCATAGAAAATACTCAGGAGTCTGTTTTGGGAAAAATCCACCTAATGAGTTTCACACCAGGGTGTTTTATAATGAAACTGGTTTGAATGTGGTGGTGTGGATTTGGTTGTCTGTTGAAATGACTGTACCTTCAGGAAATAAATGGTCTTTATTAAAATCAGAGGGTGAAGAAATTATTAATGTTATTTATGTTTTTGTATTCTCCTTTTTAGGTGAGACCTCTTGGAATCGATTCGGTTTTGAGGGCAAAAACGTTCACGCGTTGCATTGCTTTGAATGGCAACGCGTGCACGTTTGGCGATTCCCTTGCGGGAGTGAGCAGCACCATGTGTTAGCTATTATCGCGCTCGCTCCCACAAGGTAAACGCTGCGTGTCTCTGCCGCACTCCCCCCACCCCTCCCTCCACCCCTCCCACTTGTTAGGCTCGCCTTCCTTCGTCTCTTTCTGCTTGGGTTTCCGCTCAGCTGTATGTAACATGATCTAATGTGTTTTCTTTTTAAGAGACGCTAAGCCTTCACTCACGTTAGATCCTCTTAAGACACTTATAAATGAAAGTAAGCACCTGACTTCTTGACAGGTTACCCATTCCTGTAGAATTTCTTTAGTTACATGTTTAGTTCTTTCGTGGACTTATTTGATTTGGTAGGGGGGCACTACACTTGTGCCGGCATTACACTTGTGGCCGTGCTTAATTTAGTTTACAAGCGTCCTATACCTTCCGACGGCGTTACTCAAAGGGACCCCATATGTCTGGTGTCGAAGCTCTCACTCAAAAATGGAGACTGTATTCTTGCAGATTCTCTTGCGAGTCTCAGGAACTTTGCATCACTGTAGTTTAGCTTTGTCTCTGGCCCCTCCAATCGCGCTTTGGCTGTCCTTGGCTTCAGACGCTCTTCTCGGTTCACATACGCATGCAGCCCGCGACTCCGCCCTGCCCCTTCCTTGTGTGTGAGCCGGTGCCAGGAGAGAGTGGCGGCCTGTGTTTAGATTAGAGATTCTCACTGCAAACAGTGGACACAAGCAGTAGGTTATTTTGTGTGGATGCAACTGAATTAATTGACTTTGCCAAAGAGGACATTTGTTTTTTGACTTTGGTGCACTACCTCTTTTGGTTTTAAGGAGCCCCTCTCTTTGTTGAGACTGAGACCTCAACATAATTCCATGACTGAAAGGTCATTGTAAAGCATGCCACCAACTGCACTCCTAGGTGCTGGACTTCATCTGTATAGTAAGAGTTTTGTGGTTTAGAATACAGCGCACAGTGCATCAGCAATCCCTTCCATGGTCTCCATTACCTTGGAAGGTCACGTAGCAGCTTTGTTTTAGCTGTCCTTCAGTCACTTTTTCTCACCCCCTCCACACCCCTGAGATAGTTGTAAAAAACAGGAACACATCATAACAGGCTCGCTGGTTACAAATAAAACAGGCTGTGGGAGGGCTTGTTTAGTTAACCGGATAGTCATGGTAATGCTTCACATGCCATCAACTACACTCCCCCAGCAGCAGGAGTGTATCTGTATAACAAGCGTTTTGTATTTTAGCGCCTGAGGTTTGCTGGAGAGATTCAGTATTTGGACGAGCTAATTCTCTATATACAAGCTCGCTATCCTTTATTTTAAAGCTTGTCAGGCCACTGAGTGCGCGCAGGCATGATTGCGATGCTGGCGATTAACGCATTGTAAAATTTAAAAAAATTGTCACTTACCATGTCAGAGCACTGGTTTTAAAACGCACATTATTTCCTGCATATTTTGCACATTTTCGCTCCTCCTACGGCCTCCCTCGCCCCATTCCACCGCAGCTGACAGTGCTGTTTGAGTGGAGGGCGAGGCGCCATCTCGGACTGGGTTGTTACTGAAGCTTGGCCGGAGTTAGCGGTCTAGCGCTTTTAGGGAGGCAGGGCATAAGAAGCAAATGTGCTTCCGGGAGCGCAGCGGACGGGCGCAGCGGGCGCGACGATGGCGCGCCTAAGGTAAGCCCGTCTGCGCCCGTCCGCACCCCGGCAGCGCGCAGGGCCAGAGAGCCTGCTCAGTAAGGGCCCCAGCAGGTGAACTCCCATATAACTTATAGCAGAGATGTACTTCTATCCCTCAATAAAATCTCTTGCGGTAACTGCACGGTACGGGAGGTTCAACACTCCGCTAATGCGGTCTGCCCCGTATGCCAGTTCCATCTTACACCGGGCCTTTCCTCTCCCTCGTCCCTGGTCAAAGAAGAGGGCGACCCTAGAATCCGAGCGGCTCTCATTAATGCCCGCTCTCTAGTCAAGCACACGGAAGAGGTTCGCGAGCTGATACTCGATAACTCGCTTGACCTCTTATTCGTGACTGAGACTGTGGCTATACCTAGAGGCTTCAAAATTATAAGGGCAGATCGCAGCTTGGGCAGGGGAGGAGGATTAGCAGTCATTTATAGAGACAAATGGTCTCTGACTAAGGAATGTACTGGCGCCATAGAGGACGGGGAAGCACTGGAATTTTCGATTGCTCTCACGCCAAATTTCACCTTCGGCGGGCTGTTGATCTATCGGCCTCCGGGCCCTCTGGGGTCCTTCATAAAATCTTTGGAGGAGCTAGTTGCCCAGAGAGCGCTGAGATTCCCCAGGTTTTTGCTCCTGGGGGACTTCAACGTACATATGGATGTTCCCACAGCACCGGGGGTTAGAGACCTTGGGGAATTATGCACCTTAGCGCAGCTTAAAACACAAGGTCAAGATACTACTCACCTAGGAGGTCATTGCCTTGATCTGGTCTATACCAACTTTGGTGTCATATTTGATACTCCTTGCCCAGTTACTTGGTCAGACCATTTCCTGGTAAACTTTTCCTGGGATTGTGGTAAATAATAATTACCGATACTATTTTTCTATGCATTAAATGATTATAAGAATAGCTCAATAAATGAGAGGCAGAGTCCGTGGTATCTGAGTCATACGGGCTTTAATTAAGTGGCTCGAGCCAATGGACATCGGGTTCCATCACCTACTAAGGTTCAGGAAGGGATAATCAACATTTCATTAACATCATACAATATATATAGTAAAACTGTACAGGTGCATGGAATACAGTAGGCGTAACAAGTGAAAAAGAGAAAGATAAGAACATATGGGCGTGAAAGAAGGCGTGCACAGGGCGTGCACGGAGGTGTGTGATGTAGACGTCACAGAAGTGTCATAAGTGGGTGGACACATGGAGGGGGTTTCATGGGCAGCTGGAACCTTTAATCTACTGGTGCGCGCAAAACGAGTCATGACGTGTAACTGGGGAGGGCTGGGGAGCGCTGACTTCTAGCACTAGTAGAGGAGACTGAAGTCTGGGATGTCAGAACGACCTGTACCTATAGCGTATCTGATATCTTGTGTTTGGAGTACATGTTGCTTGATTCTAAAAGTCATCAGGGCAAAGGCTGCTTGTCACTAAAGGCTAGTGTATGCATATATTTCTTCATGTATTGCGTGTGCTATGGATCTTCTATGGATACTAATTCAGTAAATCACTTGCATGGAGACAGAAAGACTGGACTGTAGACGGATATGTTTATCCTGTTCGTTAGCTAGGAATGTGAATCCGGGGAGCTGAACAGATAACTGTAGGCATAATATATTCTTGGCAGGCCACGCCGAGCCGGGCACCGCGTTGCTTGGCAGGAAGTAAGGGAAGGGTCAGGGATGCGGGCGGGGCTATATCTCTCGGAGCGTTTCAGGAGGCTTGAGGCCTGGATCTTGTGTCCGGGCCCTGTGGAGCCTTAGAAACGGGTGCATCTCGATGATTTAACGTGCACCATGTAAAGACGTTGTCAACATAGGCCTAAAAGCCTAATTCACGTTGCTTTCACGGAGGACTGGATAACTGACATACTAACGTTGGACGCAACTGTAAATGCGTCTTTATTTTCGGCCATGAAGGGAAAATGCATAGAAATCATGCATATATATTACATGATGGGGAACACGTAGGGGACACATAGCAGGGCAAAACTCAATTTTCCTCAGGATACTGACAGGGCTCGCGCCACAGCTGGTATGCAACAGACCTCCTTCCCCTAGAGGATTAGTATCCCAGCTTTGGCAACATCCCTTTCCCACACCTTTCCGGATAAGTCGGGAAATCTTGAAGAAGCAGTCGAGAATTTCTCGACATGGATCAGATCCTCCGCAAGCCGGCTACCACACACTAAAACGAGAATTCGCCCACGAGCCACTCCGCCTTCCCCCTGGTACACGGAACAGCTTAAAAGCTTAAAAATAAGCTGCAAGGTGTTGGAAAGATCATGGAGGAGGGAGTACTGCCCGTTAGCTAAGGCGAAACTCCGAGCTGGGCAAAAAGATTACTACGCTGCAATTAAGAAGGCTAAGGGAGAGCACTATGCTGACAGGATTCATAAAGCTAAAAACAACAGTAAAGAAATATTCTCGATTGTAAAAAGTTTTACGTCTCCGGTAGCAGAAATTCAGGCAGCCCCTCTATCTGAGGGATGGTGTGAAGAACTGTCCACCTACTTCACAGACAAAATAAAGAAAATCCAAGAAAGCCTTAAAACCATTGGCTGTGACCACCCCCTGCCAGCTCAGGCCATACAAGAACAAGACAACTCCCTTCAACTCTTTATTCCATCTATCGGCATAAAGCCTAAAGAGGCAATGTGCTCTTTCACAAAGGTTGAGGAGAAGGATGTCTTGGCTATTCTTAAAGCGCTGAAATCTGGATCCCCGGCGGATCCCTGTCCGGCCAGAGTTCTGAGTGGTGTGGCGGAGGTTATTGCACCTACAGTTACAGACCTGGTTAATGAGTCTTTATTAACAAGTTATGTACCATCTCAGTGGAAACGAGCAAAACTCCTCCCACTGATTAAAAAACCCTCAGCGGACCCCCTGGTTACTTCTAATTATAGGCCCATTTCCCTGCTCCCAGCCTTAGCCAAGGTCTGCGAGAAGGTGCTTTTTCGTCAACTGGAGAAGTTCGTGGAATCTACGGGGGCACTACATCCCGCCCAATCCGGATTCCGCGCCTCCTTCAGCACTGAGACCGCGCTAGTGGAGGTCACTGAGGCTATCAGGGAGTGCCTGGACGGGGGCGGCAGAGCGGCCCTAATTTTATTGGACCTCTCTGCCGCGTTCGACACGGTTCCCCATGCCCAGTTGCTCTCTAGGTTAGAGGACATTGGCATCAGGGGCGCGGCTCTCAAATGGGTCAAATCCTTTCTCGCTGACCGGTCACAACAAATCTGGCTGCCCCCTTACCATTCATCGATTAGCAGGGTAGACACTGGAGTCCCTCAAGGGTCGACTTTAAGTCCCCTACTCTTCAATGTATATTTGACTCCCCTTGTATATCTTGCGGAGAGTTTGGGTGCGAAAATAATGGCCTATGCCGACGACACCCAACTTCTCTTCACGTGGGACAAGAATAATCTCGATACAGAGAGAGTCCAACAGTGCTTGTCCTCAGTATTTGCCTGGCTGGCCAAGGCGGCTCTCAAATGCAATGAGGACAAGTCGGAGATTCTCCTGTATGGCCAATTTCCAGCGGGATTTAAAGAATCCATCTGGCCCATAGGACTGCCGTGCCCCACTGGAAATTGCGGGGTTGCAAAGAACCTAGGGATCTGGTTCGGCGCTGACCTATGCTTCCGAGATCAGATCTTGCGATTGGCGGGATCCTGCTATGGGACCCTCACCAGCCTCCGGAAGTTTTTTCCCCTTCTCCCCCAGGAAGCTAAAGAAACAGTTGCCAGAGCACTTATCCTTTCGCGTCTGGACTACGCCAACGCACTTTATGGGGGCACTCCCGACTTCCTGCTTCGCAAACTGCTGTAACTGGGTTACTACTTTTAACACCGAGCTTCCTCTCTTAAATGCCTGTGAAGTGATAGGCTGTGTCTTTGTTGCGCCTATGTAGAATTTGCATCTAAGTGTGAGGCCACGCCCAGCCGGGATCATATTGGAGCAAAATGAGGCCTGATGGCCTCTTAACTTCGACCTCTATCTTTGACTCAGCTGGAGGTGAAAAAACACACCCCTCCTGGTGTACACTTTGCTACTGAAAATAAAAAGCAAACAACCTGCAGGCGCTGCTGACGAGTTCAGCATATGTCAGAGGGGACCAGCTTCTTACAGGGTAGACTGCGTCTATCCTGTAAAAATAGTGGGTAGACACGGTCTACCCACATGTACCCCCTGATTTGTGCCCTGCACTAACCCGTCAAGATGCTTCCATGTGGCTGGCGACAAGAGCACAGCCAAAATGCTTTCTAGGCCAGCAGCTGCAACAAATATACTGTTACCAGAGTGTGCAACTTTCAGGCACACCTTATACCGAAAGGACGATTGTCCAGCATTACTGTCATGGATGCAGACATACACTTATTTCATGTATAAACCCCTGACAGACCCAAAGACAGAAGCCCAGTAGAGAAGGAGTTGGTGGAAGGGGGACGATGGATGTGACGCTGCTTGCAGAGCCAACATCCTGTGATTCTGGGCAAATCACTTTATCTCGCCTACCTAAAAAAAAAATATGAAGGTGACCTCGTGAAATGTAATTTGTTTTCATGCAATGTGATGTAAATCAAATTCCTTTGGGTCTGCGCTATATAAACAAGCATTGGCAAATGCATTAGGTTCAGTCTATGGAATTAATAAAAAGCAGTTTTTTTGTTGTAAGTTGTAGCTTGGTCAATAGTTATGCAATATAAGTTACTGGAAGTCTGTTCAAGTGTTTGTGTGACATCAATGCTGTGTATATTTCCTAGTGTAAAATTAATATCACAGTAAACCTCACCTCATTTTCATTCACTAACTTTGAGCCCTGTGTGTGTCTTTTGTATTCCTATAGAATTTTTGGAGACATATTGTGAGCACATTTAAGCATGTTTGCAAAATAATGAGGGATGTGCTTGAAAGTGAAGTATTGTTAAAAGGTGAATACTAGCTGCCCAGGTCAATGTTGAAAATGTGGTGGGTGAAGCAGTTATGGGTGGGAGGTAAATGAGCATCGATCTGCAAATGTGGTCATTCTTTCTGAGAGAAAGTAGGTGGTGATAAGATATTTTAGTGTGGTTGAAGAATACCACAGGCTTTGACAGTGTTTGTTGGTTAAACTGCCTGGAGAAAGATGTGAAATATTGCGCCAAATGGAATAGCGATTTGGCGATTAACTAAAAACCTCAGATATTGAAAAAATAATCTGTACCCACGAACGCTGGTGACTGACTATATAATACCCATGAGAATTATTTTACAAAGTGGGTTTCTATTTGGAAGTAAAATGTGTTGTATGCCGCTTTTCCTGTTTTTGTGTTAATATTGTGTATGCAGTTGTGAATGTATATTCATGTGGGATGTGTACAAGGTCATGTGTTTAAAAAGTGTGCTGCAATGGGAAAAAGAGTTCAAGTGCACGGTTGATGTAGGTAATAAATTATTTAAAAGGTGTTAGATAATATCCAAAAAAGTAGTTTTAGATTAATATAGTTTGCCTCCAATTTGTGTTAGTTTATGATATAGAGTACACAATTATACAATACTATACAGCCATAAACAGTAAAATGTCTAACATTCAGCCCTGGTGATATAATGTAAAAAGTTAACAATATCAATAGAATAATATGTAGATCTAAATAATGTGTGAGTTTAAAGGGTACCCTCCAGATTATATGTTGCCTTTATTTTAAGCAACTTCATATTAAGAAGTTGTTAGTAACATAAAACATACCGTTAAAACATAAGAGTAAGTAAGGCAAATCCTGGGCGATAATGTAAAGAGCCTAGTATTTTTTTTAGAAATGAAACAGAGGTGAGAACATTGTGCAACCCTTTAATCCATGTTGGCATAGCATACACAACCATAACGAAAAATACTGCGTCCAAGAGTTAAACCTGCAAAATATTGTAAATGCATATTGGCCCGATGTTCTGCATTTTTGAAATGCGTGTTGCACTGATGTTATGAAGTCATCAAGCGAAATAAACTATCAGTCCATCCATATGATTTTTTTTATAATAAAGTAAATGTGTGCAGATAGTAGGAAAATAGAGAAAGGGTGGAGTAGAAAGCAAAATAAATGAATTGGAGAAAACAAGTTTGAAATTGTGGGAGATAAAATACGTTTTTTTTTTAATGCATCAAAAGATCTCTAAAAATAATTCAGTTGTTAACAATTTTTAAAATGGGTGCTGACAGAAGGCGACTGTAGTGAAATAGCACTCAACAGAATATGGTTAAGTAGGTTGAAGGTTTATTAAGCACAGGTGCCGCGTAGCGATCAGCAGCGGAGAACAGCAGATGAAACAGCTACAGCGACAAAGCAGGAACATGCAGCTACCAATCGTTTAAAATGCGTGCTGGCAAAAGATCAGTTTGTAAATGTTGTCTGTAAAAATATAGGGGCTCATTAGGATGGCGGACGGACTTGCGTCCGTCCGCCACCCTTGAGGAGGAGGGAACGTCCGCAGGGGCTGCGGCGTTCCCTCCGTGCTGATTAGGATGTGACCGCCAGGGTGGCGGTCACATCCTCTATTTTTAACATTGCGGCGGGTGCAGCTTCAAGCTGCACCCGCCGCAATGTTAAAAATGCATGTGTTGCATTTACATGCACAAAGCGGCAGGCACCGCACGGTGCCTGCTGCTTTGTGTACGCAAATGCAGGGGGGTACCATAGGTACCCCCCGTGTGCACCCCCCACCCCCCATTCACCCAGGGGGCCCGCAACGGGCCCCCAAAGTGAATGTCCGTATGCTTTTCCATGGCGGAAAAGCCGCCGTGGAAAAGCATATTTACACCAACATCATAATATGGCGGACGGTGTCTCATAGACACCGCCTGCCATGTTATAGCTTTTCCGCCGCGGTCGGAAGCCGACCGCGGCGGAAAAGCGGCGGACGGAATTCCAGACCCACCAGCCATCCTAATTTGGCGGTGGGTCTTTGGAGTCTCCGCCGCGGTTTTTCCGCATCCTCCAGGCCGGCGGACACTTCCGCCGGCCCGGAGGATGCCGAAAAACCGCCATCCTAATGAGGCCCATAATGTGGAAGGCTTGAAGCAAATATATGTACGGTGAACATGGTAATATAAGCGTCCAGGGTTCATGTATCCAAACTTTTTTTTCTACACATTTATAACTATTGTTATCATTTAGCCCAAATAAAACGCTTGTCAGTTTGTTCTAATGTAAAAATATATAAATAAAATAAAACGCGCCTCTCTAAAGCTATTATGAACTTTTTGTTCACATGCACATTGCTTAATCGTTTCTTCGGTTCATGCACAAACACAGTTCCGCCTCACATCACAAATGTGGTGCTGAAGTCCAAACAAGGAAATTACTGAGCTGCAACGAGTGGTGTGGTACTTGGGCCATCGATAAGTTATGTAGAAAAAAATATAAAAGCGTGAAAAGTACAGAAGCATCCATTTTAAGACAATACATATGGAAAAGACTAGTGAGACATATGCAAAAGCATGGTTTCAATGAGTGCAGCCAGGAAGCAAATTCCGCACAAACACAGATGAACACAGTACTTCGGTTATGGGAACTGATTAGAGCACCCTTTTCAGCTATATTAAATACAAGTAATTTTGCGAGCACAGCACAAGCGATGTGCAGGCGAGAGAGAGAGAACTCTGTTTATTTAGACCATAGTCTTTAAACTCCAAGATCTTATAAATATAAAAACTGTACAATACAGGTCAATAACAAAATGATACACAATAACATTTAAAACCACACAGTTACTTTCCGGGTACCTCTGCTTAAATGTGTCTGCAGTAAAACCGTAACTACCATCGCCCCTTACACCTCTGTATTTCTAAATTTTGTAGAATCGGTTAAAAAGTTAAAAACCTCATAAGACTTAATAAAACCAGAATTACATATCTCCTAAGATTAAAAAGTTCTTTACATACATCATTGTTCATTAACAATAATAGATAAAAACCATTTAGACTAGAATTACATCGGTCTTAAGCCTTTGTCTACTAAATTTGCGGGTTTGAAAATAAATAAATCACAGTTCTTGCTTAAGTTTTTCCCTCGCAAAACGATTTACACCTCTCATATAATTTCCTAGTGCAATTGCGATATCCAGATTTTCCATTTCTATCAGTAATTCAATGGCTTGGGCTCATGACCTTATGCCATATTTTATAAATAGTGTCCGTAAAAACAATTTTCTCACCTCTAGGATCATAAGGCAATCTAACAGTATGTGCAATGTTTCACACTTGGTCCCCAGCCCACATTTGCATAAACCATCGGGGTATAGCATTTCTGCCTTTAATCTCCCCTCCATTAGCCATGGGTTGATACCAATTCGGATTTTCAAGATTTCGCATCTAAATCCATAATTCGGCAAAGTTTCTAGATACGGGTACCAGGCATAATTTTCCCACGCTTTTATCATGCATTGGACCGATTTTTTCTTTCTCAGGTATTCAATGTCCTGATTCCTTGATTGCTCCATATCTTGAGCTCTGAGTAAACTCTTGATGAAAGCTACATCTAAGGAATTCTGGTTTGCTCTCACATTTAGACTCCCAGTTGTCTCCTTTATTTTCCTTCTCGCTTCCGTTGCCCATTTTAGGCTGCTATGCCGAATTTCCTCACTGCACCAATGTGAAACCTTCTGTGCGCCCCCTTGAGATTGACGTTTCCAGAATCTTACCACGGCCATTTGGGCCTGGGTATTCCATGCTATTCTTCATGTCTCTAATCTGATTGCCTGTATCATAGCTGACATAGGTAGCGACAGTAGCATTTTTAGGGCCTTACCTTCCTCCCGATCCCACCCTCCTTTGCCACTGAGATGGAGAACTTCTACCTCATATAATACTTGGGGGGAGGGGTATCATAGCTTCATAAGCCTTTAGCATTGGTTTATGTGACATGTCCCCGTAGTCTTTATTACATTTTTTCAGACCACAGATGGAGGACGATGCTCTTTATTTTTGGGCTTCCAATTGTGAAACCGGAAAATGACAAGATAAATCAATCTGTATTTGGTCCAAGCTCCAACCAAAGAAAATGTGCTGCCAATTAGAATGCAGCAAAGAAGAGTGATAATGATGATTACAAATGGTAAGCAATGGGTGGGCTAAAAGCCCCTTTTTCGAGTTTTTTTTCTTTTCTAATACAATAGATTTCCGCCAAATCACAGAGCATACGTGTTACCTGCAGGCAAGACCTAAAAATACAAACAAGAGTCTGTCCAGCCGTACCACACTAACCAGAAATTATTCACTGCAGAGAACTTCATGGAGGAATATGGCAGCTCAATCAGCAGTGATTCCACTGTGAGCAGGTCGGTGTTTATTACAGGCCAGATGTTTCTTTGTTCTGTTAGAGTTAACAAAATGTTGCCTGACAACCAGCTCAGCAACACACAGAATCAAAATGTAAAATTAAACGGTTTTTTTTAGTAATTAAGAAAAAAATGCTGCACACCTCCCTCACTACCTTGTGTGAAGCAGATAGGTAAATACATATTACCACTTATAATTTTTATTGTGATCTGCCTTTAAAGTATTTCCATGAGTAATTTTTGACAATGTATTGATGAACTGCACGATTAATTAAAATCTTTACAGTATAAAAACTTGATGAACACCCCCCCCCCCCGGAATGCCCCAACAACACATGAGAAGTAAATACCACTTTAAATTAAAATACTGACAGTTAATACTGCTTTGCTGTCCGGAACAGTTCATTTAAAAAAAGGGGAGAAATAATGATTACTCCATTGTTCCACTACAGGTGAAAAGAGGCACATAAAAGTTCGGTAGACCCAATTCATACACTAAAGCCAGTGGACGATAGATGGATTCATCGTTGGGCCCTTAAACCAGCCCAGATTAAGTGATTGCGGCCGATGAATTCCTGTTGCTTTGCGGGCACATCCTAAGTTAACAGTGAGCTAAAATCATTGGGACCACTGGTAGGTCGCCGACCCCATTGTCGGAACCCTTGGGATTAGTGGCCGTTGAGTGGGAGTCCAGTGCCATTTTTACCTGATGTATGAATTTCCCTACCCTGGCTATCAGACAGGTCGTGGGGACAGAGAGGCACCAGTCCGAGGCCTCTCTGCAGGTTCTGCAGCCTAAGTTCCGTAAGGTCAGACGCAGCAAACGATGACGGTCGTTAGCCAGCTTTGTGCAGCAACACAGCAAGTGTAGCCAGGATTCTCTGCGATAGTTGCATAGACGACAGGCTGTGGCGCCATCCGTTCGTGCCCATTTAGGGTTAAAGTCCACCATCCTGAGGGTCAAGAGGCGAAAGTACAGAATTTGCTTTCTCACGTGGGTGGATACTGGGTCTTGCAGGTATGTTTGAGGTTTACCAGAAGTATATGATTTGTCCAGGGCCTGAGTTAGTGGGTTTTGCCGAAGGGATGCAAGGTCAAGCCCGAAAGAGATGGTCTGGACTTGGCGCTTAACGGCTTGGGCCCAAGCTGAAAATGGAATTTCGTGCAGGGGCAGGCTCCTTCTCTCGATTTTCAGTACGTCGATGGCTGATTCTACCTTGGTATGCCATTGGGAGCCCACTTCACCAAAGATTATTTTTAGGCAGTGCTTTAGGGTGTGTTCTGGCGCTTTCAATTCTCTAATATAGAATTTTAACAGATCCCCCAGTAGTGCCAACTCTGGTAGCATAAGGCCTATTTCTAGCCTTAGCCTATTGTTTCTTGCATATCTGGGGGCCTGTAGCACCATCTTGTAGGCTTTCGCCTGGGCCGCATTGACCACTTTGTCAAATGCTCCTGGGTAGGCTATATGCCCATACGAGATGGCAGGGATCAGTTTTGCCCTGAGCACTGTCAGCATTGGTTCGACTGAGGGGCTGGCCAAGCGATGACTTAGGTGTCTTAGTGACAGTATGGTTTTTATCAGTTTTTGGTTTAAGCTCCTTCAGGTGTTTGACTGCATTGGCACTCTCGGAAACCCAGGTGCCCAGATAGTTGTAGGATGAGGCAGTAACGATACGATGCTCCCCCAGGGACCATAATGCTTCTTTTTTGTGGGGGGTATTTGCCAAAGATGACGATCTTAGTCTTGGTAACGTTGATCCGTAGGTCATTTGCTTTATTGTAAGTGGCAAGACTGCTTAAGGCTCTTTGGAGCCCCACCCTGGTATGATCCATGACCACCGTGTCGTCTGCGTACTGGAGCGTTCCCAGGACGAGCTTCCCCAATCTTGGGGGTGCTAGGTTGCCATCTTTCAGGGCTGTCCCCATGTCCGCAGTGTACAAGTTAAAAAGCATGGGGGCCAAAACGCACCCCTGCTTAAGGCCAGAATTGGTATCGATTCTTGCAGTTGTTATTGTGGGGCTTAGTTTCACCTTGACCCAGGTCCCCTCATGAAGCGCTTTTATGGCTTTTAGCAGGACTTGGGGTAGCCCCCAGGAATCAAGTTTTGTCCAAAGCCGACCTCTGTTTACTCGATCAAAGGCTGTAGAGTAGTCTAAGAAACAGCAAAACAGGGGCGGCTTATTCCTCGTATTGGCCTTCTTTGCAAGGTAGGAAAGAAAGGGCTATGATGTTATCAAGGGTGGAGCTATTAGCCCTGAAGCCGGTCTATGTGGGCGGGAGAATGCCATTCTTGTCCACCCACTCCTCCAGATCCCTTAGAAGAAGGCGGGCGTATGTCTTTGCTTCTATGTCGAGGAGGGCTATAAGCCTATAATTGGCCGGGTTTGTATGATCCCCCTTTTTGTGAATAGGGAATAGGATTCAACCTTTCCAGGAAGTTGGCAGAATTGCGGTGGCAAAAGAGTGGTTAAATAAAGGGGTAAGTCTGGATGTGAAAAAGGTTGAGGCAGTTTTGAGAACCTGAGCCGGACTCCCATTTGGGCCTGGAGCGGCATCGGTTCTAGTGGCATTAATGCACTTTAGGACCTCCGCCTCTGTGAACTTTCCGCGCCGGGTCGGACTTGGGCCTTTTGTCGGGGAGCTTTCGGATTTAATAATTGCAGTCGCCCTCTTGGACCACGCGAGGCTTCCGGGGGTGGGCCGGTTTGGCTCACAGGTGTACAGCCCCTTGGCGTACTGTTCCCACACTTTCCCTGCAACGCTGTTTTCCTTGTGCACGCCTCTGGGGGACAGACTATTGATGAAGCGCCAAAGCTTGCTGTTGTCATTTCCTTTAATTAAGGAAAACACGGTCAGCCAATTCTGTTCAGTCTGCAATCTTTTGTGCTCCCAGACTTTCTTTTTGTAGTCAGTTCGCAAGGCGGCAATGGAGTGCATCCCTGACAAATGAGTGCCTTTCTTGTGCGCCCTAATTGCCTTGTTAAGAGCACGCTTACTCTGTATCAAGCTCCACGATTTTGAACGGCGAGACCCAGTACGGGATTGGCAGCTTCTCAGATGATCATTATTGCCCAGATATTTCAATATATCGGAGGTCAGTGTTTCCCATTGTTGTGTGAGGTTCTCAGTGTGGGCTGGGTTTGGTTCTTCCTCCCTTCTGGCTACATAACCTGCCAGTCTATGGCTGAGATTGGTTGACTATTTTATTCTTTTAAGAACTATATGTTGTTCTTCGCCCGTGGTGGTTCCAATGACTTCTTGAGATTCCGCTTGTTCCCTCGCCAGATTGAATGTGGCGCAGAGGGGCCTATGGTCACTTTCGTCTCTGTTGTCCACTATGAAGTTGCAAAGTTTGTGGGCCAGCCCTTTGTTTGTGAAAATATAGTCTATGGTGGAGACATTTTTAAAAGTTGGATTGGCAGTCCATTCAGGATGGCTCTTTTTTTGTGTTCTGTGGGTGGAGTGCAGACTAAAATTTGCGAGAAATTCAATGAATGGGACTGACTTCTTGCTTGGTGGTGTCTCTGGGATTAGGCCCAGGCCTCTGAGATTGAAGTCGCCCGCGATTATTACATCATGGTCCTCCCGGTTTATTAAAAGGTCTTCCAGTATTAAGATAAGTGAATCCATGGCCTGGGATGTTTGATATTTAGTTGGGTTGAGATAACAATTGATTAATAGAAGGGGACGGGATTTTTGACCCGATGACAACCCCTCTATTGTGATCGCTTGAAGGTCAGGAGACCCCAGTTTTAGTTCAGTTGTGTGAATTTTACACGCATGACTTACGTAGATGGAAAGGCCCCCTGACGGGCGACCAAAGATTGTCCTTTTAGTCGCTGGTTTAAAATGTTCGTAGAAGCCGCCAATGGCAGTCGTTGCCCTTGCCCAGGATTCCTGAATGCACAATATGTCCCCCTGTGCAAGGTAATCAAGAGTGGCAGTGTCCCTAAAAATGTTGGTCAGCCCAGCGATATTCCATGAAATAATGGTTAACTTGGGAACTAGTCCCCTAAGTGGATTCGCACGTGAATTGTTTACGTTGCTATTAGTTAGGTTAGGGACCCTGTCAATTCAAAAAGTCTTAATTCGATTTTTTTTCAATCATAAAAAGACATTTACATAATTAAAAGTTTGTTTGTTTTACCCCCCACATCCCACATGAGAAACAAGATCCACCATGGGTCATTTCACATAATATTAAAATATCAACCTAACTCATCCTTATTTACATAATTTTAAATATACTATATTAAAACATTAAAACATTTATAAAAAGAAGAATTGAAATTCGTCAGTGCAAATTATGTCAGTTATTTATCACGGTATGCATAATATATCCTTTAGTTAATACAATGTGCAAATTTGAATAGCAGCATATAACAACTCGCCCTAGGGTTATTCCAGGCTCATTTTACGAGCCCGAATTATCCACATCCAGTGAAGGAATTTAGACATGGCTATTACAATTGGCTGCGATGTATCAGTTTTTAAGATCCTAACAGCCTCATTTGCAGATTTAAGGCCCAACTGGGCACAAATCGGTTTTAGCCATGATCGTCTGGGGGCATTATATTCAGGGCAAGCAAACAACACATGACCAATATTTTCTTTTTGATCAGGACAAAAGGGGCACTTCGAGGTTTGATTCTTATACCATTTTTCAGTTAGAGCATTTAAAGGTAGTGTACCCACCCTCAGCTGATTATACTTCTTCCGGTACCCTGGGACGGTAATCCAGTCCCAATAAGGTTCTAGAGCCGGTGCATGCTTGAGATCTAGGAAGTCAGTAGTAAAAGATCGATCAATGCGACTACCAAAACACTTGGTCTCAACCATGCTCCAATACATATCTCGAAGTATTTTCTTAGGTGGGAAGGCATTCCTTTCGGGGTCGTCCCATAATTGAGACAAAACCATTGCCATATAGATTGTTTTTATCTCTCTCATCCATGTTATTTTTCGAGTTTTGTCCAGGGCTCTGACCTCAAGGAAGCCCTGAGCGTACTGGGAGAGTTCTGGAGTAACCCATAACCTCCTCCAGTAGGCTACTGATCTGTACCTGGCCATATCCTCAAAGCTATGGAATCCCAGATCGTAATGGAGAGGTAACAAAGGGGTTGATATTGGTAGACCAGTAATGTTGCGGAGAAATTTATTTTGAGCTACCGTCAACTTTGTAAGATTACTAGGCCCCCAGAGTTCAGCCCCATAAAGGACTGCTGCTCCAACCTTTGCATTATAGATCTTTAAGACCGGACTAATGGGTCTAGAGTGTGAAGAAAATAATTCCTTAATGAGAGCTCCTGTCAATTGTGCATGCCTCGTAGCTAGCTGATTAATATGCTGCTTCCAATCTAGTTTATATGACAGGGTAATGCCCAGGTAATTAAAAACCTGGGTCTGTTCTATTTGAACCCCGTCCATGATGACCTTCCCTCTTATGTGCTTCCGTTTGTGCAGTACCATAAATTTTGTTTTACTTGTATTAATAACAAGGCCATGGTCTGCGCAAAACGCTTCAAAAACTCCAATGGCTCTCTGGAGTCCCTGTTGGGTTTTTGATATTAGTAGGGTGTCATCCGCGAACATCAACAGGGGGATCAGTCTTCCTGCCAACTTTGGTGCATCAGTTGGTTGTTGTTCGAAGTACCTGATCACCCTGTTGAGGTATAGCGAAAAAAGTGTTGGAGCTAGGACGCATCCTTGGCGTACTCCCCTGGCAATGGGGAATTTATCAGTAACGCTACCCTGCTGATTCCATCGAACTTGTGCAAAATTGTTCTCGTGCAATCTAATTAATAAAGACAAGATTTCGTTTGGAATGCCCTGTTCTTGTAGGATATTCCACAACTTAGCACGAGGAACCAAGTTGAACGCTGATTTTAGATCAACAAAGGCTGCGAAAAGCGTACCCCCCCCCCCCAAGGAGCACTACGCGCCAGTATAATAAAACAAATCTAAAAACGTGGTCAATGGTACTGGTATGACTACGAAATCCTGCCTGCCAGGGTGACAATATGTCCTGTTCATCTATCCATCCATGGATGCGCTGCAGTACAAGCCTCGCCAATACTTTTTGTATGCATGCGATAAGGCTAATAGGCCTATAATTACCTGGGTCCGAGCATGGCCCCTTTTTAAAGATAGGGATGATCTCGGCTCCCTTCCAAGTCTCAGGGATAGGCGAGCCCTTCGCAATACCATTGGCTAACAACTGGATATAGGTAGCCCAAAGATCTTTGTCATGCATAAACAAATCTGCAGGGACAGAGTCTAAACCTGGGGCCCTGGCTTTAGGGATGTTATTTAGAACTTTTAGAACATCAGTTTTGGTAAAAGATAGGTAACTCATAGTAGTATTTGCAGGTAGTTCACACCCTTCCCCATTTAACGATGTTCCAAAAGGAGGTCATAGATCTTTCTTTACTGGCTCTTAGGAGATCTCTCCAAAAGCCTTCCTCCCATTTCCCCTTTGCCCTAGTTTGTGTTTTTTTTTTTATATATGACTCGGGCATCCTTGATCCTAACTTTATCTTTTGACTTAACTGCATCAGACAGGGCCCTATAGGCAACCCTGCAGGATTTATCGTACCATTGATCTTGACCTTTCTTACTGGCCTGCGCTGTTTTTTAGTAACTTTTTTGACAAAGAAGAATTTCAATTTATTAAAAAACACATCGTGGATCATGCTAACTTTAGTTATCGGAGTTTCCATAGTGGAGTTACTCCTTATTTCTGTAATGGCCTGTGTTGTCAGATCCCTCATACCTATTATGTTTTCCTCATTGGCTGCACAGTTTGACCATCTGATACGTCTACTGTCATTTGAGAGGGCTATTTGAACATGATCCCTCAATTCACCACTTTTCAATAGGTCAAACAATTTAAATGTTAAAATTAATGGGTCATGGTCACTTTCGGCCCTTGTCTCTACCCACATGTCATTGACACTGGCCCAATTCTCCTTATTAATCAGGATGTAGTCAATACGACTATGTGAGGTGCCATTATTGAAAGTGAGGGCACCCTGTTTATCCGAGCCCGTTCTTCCATTAGTGGCCCTTAGCCCATGCTCCGTACATAAAACTTTAAGTTGTAGTGCAGCCTCTGTCCACTTTTTAATAGGTATTAAGGACAACTGCGGGATTTCCCAGATATAGTCCTCTTCTGCCGTGAGATCTATATCATGGTTATCTAGGGCTTCGAAACATCAATTAAAATCACCGCCAACAACCTTTATTCCTCTGCTGTTTCTCACAATGTCCCACACAGGTCCCGGAGTCTTGGGGAATGTTACGTTTTGTTGTTCGCCATAGAAAAATTTAAGAGTAAGAGGGACAACAGTCCCAGATCTTCTTTGTGGCGGGAAAATATTGTTTAGGACATTGGGTAATACAGCCTGATGGGAAAAAGTCACTGTCACACAATCTCCTATAAACCTTTTTGGTCGGTTCCCAATCCAAGCGACCCTTTTCACTGTCTTAATTTCACCTGCAAGCTGTTGTTGTTTTCCTCCTGGTGCCATCTGCATATTTCCTGTCAGCCAATGCAGTGCCTTGCTGGACAAAGATGCTGGCGATTCCAATTGGCCATTCGCTAGAGGTGGAACATTGGCCAACACCAATACCACTGGAGATGCTTCTTCTATGAATTGAAAAGGATCAATATCCTGGCATATTACTGGCGGTATATTTGATGTTACAGAAACACCATCTGTGGCCAGAGATTGGTTGGTACTATTTGGAGAGATATGGGCTGGACAAACAATAGGCGTCGAACCATTCCCCTTTTTTGTAGTACTCTCCGCATTATCCTCCGTTGACTGAGCCGCTTTTATTACTAATGTTGTTAGTTTGTCCACCCCATCCACAGCCTTACTCTGGATTCCACTCAATTTTTTTACCTCCGCATTTAATTTGTCTATCTTGGCAACTAGAGGTTTAATGATAGTTTTGATTTTGGAATCTATCATATCAGCTATCTTTTGGAGCAATTCATCATCCCTGTTGCACTTTTCATTTTCATCCCCATATTCAATGGATCTGACCTTAGTTTTCCCAGGAGGTGTTGCCCTTTTTTTCCTCATTCCTGAACGTAGACCTGTCCTTTTTTGCTGTATTTTTCTGCGTGTTTTTACCGGTCTTGTTTCCTGCTTGGAAGAGGAAGCATCATCAGAGTTGGAGACCCTAATCTCAAGATCAGAGTCAATATTTTCTTGATCAGTTGCGACTAATGTTGCTGTATCTACTAGCGGGAAACTATTTTGATCAGCAGGGTTTTGACTTGAGTGTCTATCAGATCGGTGGGGACATCAGGCAATGTAGTGTCAATCAGTGGGGAGTTTAAGGTTGGACTCAAGAGCTGCAAATTGGGAGACTGACTTAGCCCCAGTGACTGTCTGCTCTCGCTATTAATTTTCGAGACCACTTGAACCAAGTAGTTGTCCATAGTTTTAGTATTGGCAGGGGGCAATTTTTTTGGCATGTTAAACACCGAAATATAAAATCCCCACAAATGGCAAATTAATAGCAATCAAATATCCTTGATTCGCAAACAAGTAGATTGGCTAGGTCGAGTCGCAGTCAGTCTCGAATTATCTAATAGATTCGGTTGGCGAAAATGTACCCAATTACAAGTGCAGAGACGACATATGATGAGAAAGTATTTTCCTCTTAGTTTCCCAGTAAGATAGTAAATAATTCCTTACTTGATTGGCAGGGGGTATGGCCCAGTCCAGTCTCGGACTGTCTAAGACTGTCCGCCCTTTGTCCGGGCTTCGTCCGGGCGTCCCGCTCGCGTCCCGCATCGCGAGTTGGCCCGCTGCTTATGGGCGCCTGCTGTCGCTCTTCCCCCGTGTCACCGGCGCGCCGCCGCTATGCCTGCCGGGTAATGTAGTTCCCGGGGCGGCGGCGCGAAGCTTGGTGGCTGTGTGACTCCTGGCGGTGGCGGCGTAAGGACCTGGGCTTTATCTTGACTCCTGGCGGTGTCGGCGCTTCAAGGGTTCTCTGGTGAGTATTTCCCCTGCTCTGCCGGTTGGCCCGCTGCTTATGGGCGCCTGCTGTCGCTCTTCCCCTGTGTCACCGGCCCTGTCTCCATGTGACCTCCGGATGATCTAATACCTGCTGAGGCCGCTGCACTCTCCGTTGCCAGTCATTTTGCTGAATTTTGATTTTTAGCGGGGTTCTTACCCATCGTGATTTAGTCCCCCCAACTGGGCGAGCGGACCCTGTACCTTTGAGAACAGATGTAGGTTCTTGTATTTCATGGTGAGGCATCAGTACGTGTGGGTATTTCAGTGCCCTTGGGGCGGCGACTTCGATACCCCATTCAGCGAATAGTGTTGCTTCCTTAAGGACGGCCTGTTGAGCATGCTGGGTCGCAAATCCGACTATGGTAGAGTGGGTGTCTGTCTCCTGTCTCTTAAATTGCACCCATTCAATCATCTCTGAGGAGATTTGTGCCAGCGAATCAATGTGGCCAAAGAGACGGACAATGTTGGACCTGTTCAGGATGTCAAATGAGCCTTTAGCTGTGTACCTTGGGGTTAGCAGCAGCTCGTAGGTGACTAATTTATTGTTATGTGCGATGGCGCACCAGCTTGCCCTTTCTCCCGGGAGCTTTGGCCACTGGTTGCTTAAATTTGGAGGGTTTTTATGGGTCATTTCTGGCTGCTGCCCGTTTGGCTCCTTGCTAAATCGGCCGTCCGCACGCAGCAGTCCTTGCCACTCCCCCTGGTCTGATGTCGTATTTGGGTGATTTTTGATTGTGTCACCTAGCTGCTGATTTCCTGGCCCCTCGATCGATAGTCCTACCACACTTGGCAGTTCTGGCTGGGCGCCCTGATTTAGTTTAGGATTTGTTTCAATCTCCTGTTGAGGAACCCAACCATAAGGGCTGGGGGCACTTGATGGTACGGCGGCTGCCACCTGTAAAGGCCTTTGTTGAGAATCCTCGTTGATTTCACCCTCCGTAAAAGGGATTTGTTGACTTTTAGCCTCGTGAAAAACTTGGGATACGTCGCTAGACTTGCCGATCTTAGATGCCTGTTTGGGTATAAAAATGGGAAAGAGTGGTTTGGGGGTGCTTTTGGTTTCAGTAGCACCCAAGGTTAATGACGCCGGTGATATGTTTCTACTTCTGGCTTTGGATTTCTTTAGTTGTTTTTTAAGTCTTTTTTTAGCCCTCCTTGACAACGGGGCTTTAGCGCTTACTTTAGCGCTTGCCAATGCTCCTTCGGCCTTCTCCGCCAGAAGAGTAATGACAGACAGGTCGTCACTTGCGGTATCAAGATCCGAGGCCTCGGGGTCACCATTCCCTTGTTCAGCCAGAGTGAAATTATTACAGGACCCTACTAAAAGTTCCTTTGGGGCGCTGTTGGCCACCGTGCTGTCGGTTGGCATTTCAGCATGCTCTGTCGTCATTACTAGTAGCTTTTGTGCGGCTTGTTCATGCATGGACGTCTCGCCCAGACCCTTGGCTAGTACAAGCATCTCTTTTAGAACTTCTGGTAGACATGCCCATTTATCGATTATGGCGGCACAGGAACTAATACTGGCAGCATGAGCGTAATGAGCGTCAAATAGGGCTTCCAGCTTTGCCAGCTTATCGTCTTGATGCGCCAGGTGCTGGTCTATCGACTGCAAGAGATCTATTTGGACTTCCATCTTTGTAGACTGCCCGCGCAGTGCCCTAGCCATTGTGTCCTGAACTTCTCTTATTACGGACAAATTAAAATCTTTAAAAGTGGCTTCTTCAATTGGGTCAGTTAGGTCTTGGTGGTGGGTTAGGCCCGACGGGCTCCATCCCTCCATTTGTGTGATTCGCGGGACATTAGCCCTTCCTGGATTTATAGGTGTTGTTTCAAGTGTACGTTCGATTGACTGTTCCAATTTTAATAGAAACGAAATTGTTGGTACCTCCGTTCCCTGGGAATTTGGCCTCTGTGTTTTCCGAGAGGGCACAGTTGCATTCAGTCCATTGCCAATGTTCTTTGGAGAGCAGGGTGCAACCGCATCATTTGGCCTCTCAGTGTCTGTGGCCGCATTCGCCCTCAATATGGGCCTGTCGTGAATATCAGCTGTGACCCTAATCGGGCTCTCCCCCCTGACGTCGGACTGAGAGCGTGCTTCAGGGCTCCAAGTTGTCTCGAAGTTAGCAAGCTTGCAGGCATGAGAGTCCCTTTGGGCCTGGTGGATCTTTGGGGGCCCCAGTGTGGCACTGCTCTCAGGACCTTGTAATGATTCTTCCAAGGGTGATGGGCAGATTGAGGCCTGAAAGAATTGGGTAATGAGGCCTTGAGGGAGGGAATTGCAGGTGCCAGCGCCAGTGCCAGTGACAGTGACTGTGTCCTGGGGTTTTTGAGTACTTGTGCTTCTGGTTACCCTTCTTTGTGCTAAACTCTCAGGGTGCACTTCTGCCTCGTCCTCTGTGCAGGATTTGTTCTTCCTCAGCGTCATCTTTTATACGCCGTTGGCTGGGGCTGGGGCTAAGGTTAAGGCCCAAGTGAGCAAAGAGATTTGTTGCTTGTAAGCCACCGTGCCTGGAACTCTCTGACAGGAAGCAAGGGAGGGATATTCGTTCCCCCTGCGGATATTGTTGGCTGTTTGGCCAAAAGGATTCCAAAATTAGTGGCCACGGAAGGCCTTGCCCAGCCCAGCGAAATAAGCCAGATAGGTATGGGTGCTGGAGCAGTGTTGAGGCTTTTGACACCGCCTGCTCATGAACTACGAAGCTACAATGATAAAAAGCTAAATGGTTGGAGTGGCAGTTGGTAGCTGTAAGTCTCTGCTTCTCTGTGTCTCTATGTGGCTCTCTGTCCCAGGGCAAGTTCGTGCCAGTTCGTGCTGGGGGAGGGGGTGCTTGTATGACCCCTATATTGAGACGTATTTTCCTAAGAAGGAGGGGGGGGAGGGGCGGGCAAGCGGGGCGCACGGGGGGCCGCAAGCTGGAAGACCTAGTCTAGCAGCCCCTCAGACCACACCCCCGGGCTCTTACTTCGCGGCGGCCACTAACGGCTGCCGCGCTCACCACCACCTCTTACCTCTTTCTTCCGAAACCAGCTGCTCTTGCCACGCTTGATACTCCGGTCGCCCCGGTACTCAAGGTACTCCGGATACTGCACAGTGGGCGGTGGGTGATCTCGGCTCGGCTCAGCTCGGCTTGGTTAAGGGCAGGCATAAAGCACACGGGCCCTGTGCTCTGCGCAGCGGTTGCAGTTGTGGGCGTGGTCACGGACTCTGTACTCTGAACCGGAACTGCGATCCGTTTGGTTGGAGCACGTACTCAGTGGTAACAGTTTACTCAAAACTAGGTACTCAAAACGCTAATTAGCGTCGAAATTGCCCCCTAGTTGGAAGAATGTTCTAGGGAGCAGAGGGAACTATGAAGAAGGCTGTTGAGGCAGAGCTGCGACAGCTATGCTGTGCTTTAGACCGCCCTCCTCACTGCTCGCTGTCCCTCTCTGCGGGCGGGCAGCAGCGCAGAACGGCAAAGGTGCCAGCTGGCCGTAGTAGTAGCTGGGGCAGATCACCGTATTTTTCCACGCCGTCTTTCCTTTGTTCCTCTACTCTGCACCGCACCAGAGCGTCAGAGCGCCAGAAGTCTCCCTGAGCCAACGGGACACCCGGGACCTCCGGGCCTCTCCCGCGGCTCTCCTGCGGCAACAATGCAGCACCAAAGCAGCACTAACGTGGCACCAACGCGGCTTCTTGATTTGTGAAGTTGTGCAGTTTTCTTGAACCCCACAGTTCTTGGGCTCTCGGGTCCGACACCACCGCTGCTCTCCGCTTCCTGCTCTCACTGCTCGGCGCAGATCACACGCAGTATAAAAGCATCAGAAAATCCTGGAGTCAGCCATAATGCTTGATGCTTCAATCTATTGGCTACCGTCAACCTCTCTGGACCACTTTTCCATGAGTATGTGTGCATTATATCATTAGCAGACTGTAGGAAAGTAGGATCAGCTTCTTATGGTTACCCCCACTTTTTGCCTGATGTTACACTGTTTTTTGACTAATCTGACTGGGATCCTGCTAATCAGGATCCCAGTCTATCGACTTTCTCCTTAAAATGTTATGTACTTAGGTACACTCCAGATTGGATACTGGGGTACCCTTTTCAGTCTCTCTAAAGCTATTATGAACCGAGGGCATAGGCACCCCAGAGGCCTTCCATGGGCTGAAGCATGTATTATGCCACCCATGAGAGGCATGCAAAATGGAACTACAGGCTTGCCATTGCAGCCTGTGTAAGATGGCGCATGCACCACTTACTTTAGATATAGGTTTACTATATAGGTCACTACACTTAATGCCTATAAGTCACCCCTACAGCAGGCCTTTACAATCCTGAAGGCAGGGTGCTGGTTTTTACGTGAGAGTGTGCCTTTGCATGAGCAGAGCACCCCTGCAACCTTCGAAGACCATCCTCCTGGGTTTTCGGTGTCGCAGCCAGACATATAGGTTGAGGTGCATTCTATGCTCGCGTAAAATGCTATCTCGAAAACAGCTGCAATGAACCATGTAGTGTTTGGTATCAAACACCTTGGAATCATACCTCCACACCGGTAACCGGTGTGGGAGATAATGTTCCACCCTTTAAAAGCAAGTTTTGTGGGGTCCCTGGTCTCCCCGGTACCAGTCTACTCAACCCGGACAGCACAAAATGGTAATTGCCGACCAGAGACACATTTCTGCCGTCCTGCTGCTGAGCCAAGCTCGAGCATAGGAAGGCAGCACAATAGGCATCCTGTCACAGGGAGGTGTGACCACCTCCCAGACTGGATTTAGTGTATTGGGGCTGGGTGAGTGCAATTCCAAATTGCCTGAAAGTCTGCATGAGGGGCACATTTGGGGTCCCTGTTAATGTTTCAGTTTAAACCAATCCTGGGAGCCGTTGGCTCCTGCTCTGGTGCGAAACTGGACAAAGGACAGGGGACTATCCATCCCACTGTACTGACCTTCCCCTAGGAGGGTCCCCTGAGTCTGTCCAACCCTCTCCAGTGGGTACAAAAGGGCTTACCTGGCTGTAGGACCCTAGATTCAGCATGGACAAGGTTCTGAACAAGAAACCACTGACCTTACACCTCAGGCACATGATGGTTTGTTTAGTGGATGCAAGTCTAAATCTAGCATAGAGTAAGTGTGAGCAGAGTCCCTCGGTGGCCCGGGCCCTGGCTGCAGTATAATTACAGTTCACATTGTCTTACACTACATTGTCATTCTCTTACACTTCATTTGTCTCTCAGTGTGTTTTATTTGGTAATTATTATTCTGATGTATTTTACAATTATATTTTTATCCTAAACAGATTTTTTAATTGAAACATATATTAATAAACAATTGTTTATTGTATGGAGTTTTTAGTTCCTTATCCTTGTGTGTATTATAGTTGTTTTTTGCATTCATACAGGAATGAGTATGTGTATTCTGTGATTGTTTGAATGTGTACTAAAGATATGTAAATATACGTAGTTGAAAATAGATTCACAGTAGTCCGAGGAGAGTTCTTCTTTCCTCTTACCTGTGGTACCCTGTCTCTTGGCAAGAGGGGTCGCTCCCTTCTCCTTATTCATTTGTTTTATTTATTACAGTCAGTTCTGTTTGTTCTAACCTGGTGTCGGATCTGTTTGTGTGGTGTGTTCACAGTTTTACTGTTTGAAGTGTTGCACAGACACTTTACACATAGCCTCTAAATTAAGCCTGACTGCTCTGTGCCAAGCTACCAAGGAGGTTGAGCAAAGGATAATATGGGGATTGCTTGTGCCTTACTCTGACAAGAACAGTGTTTGCTGCTTTGCTTTACTAGGGCTCACACCCCAGTCAACCAACAACTCAATTTCTAACAAGGTAGGTAAAGGGAATGAGTTAAACACTCAAGAGGAGAGATAGTATTAAATATGACCCCCTCCTCCATCACAAGGTAGGATTATTTTGTCATTGTGCCCTTTCATCTTCTCTCCCATCATCCAATCAAATGTATTCTGTAGCTAGCTGGATTGAAAGCTGAAGTCTATATTGAACTCTAGGAAAGACTGTTTTGAGTTTGCCAACTTAGGGAAATAACAACGGAACAGTCGCCCTCTTGCATAGGCTTGTCACTAAAGGGGCAATTTTAAGAAAAAGTCACACAATGCAATGCAGTAAGAAAACGTCTTGCACTGTGCTGCATGACCGAGAAAGAAGAAATATGCCATATCTACTGATATGTGATACACTCCTGCTCTCTCCTTGCGTTGGTGTACTGAGTGCTGCCTAGCACCAATGCAGGCACCCTTGAGCCATGGTGAGAGTGCATGTGTTACAGCCAGGATTTCTTCTGTGCAGGAAGGGAAACTTTACTACAGAAAAACAACTAACTCTGTGAGGCATTTTCCTCTTTCTATGGATGCTGCAGAATGCAGCCCACATAGAAAGGGGAAGTATTGAGGTGAAATAAAAATATTTCTCCTCGTTATGCCTCACCTGGGAAGGCACAGAATTTTTATGCATTTCCAGGTTTACTAATCTTAGTGAATCTGGGAATGCACCAAAAAACATGGGTGGGTGCGCGGGTACACCAATGCTCCACCAATGGACCGTTGTCCTAATGCAGACTAATCCAAGACAGCAACTGGCGCTGCCTTACGTTGCTCTAGATTTACTATGTCAGCAGAGTCATGAAAGGTGGCTCTGCATGGCATAGTAAATCTGACTTAAGGGCTTGTGTTGATTTATGTTTTGCAAGAGCAACGCAAGCCCTGGATAAAATTTGATTCTGGGATTTTTTTTAAAAAGATCAGAATTGGATTATACCTGAAGACCTCAAAGTTGATTTGTGCAATTATCAAGACATGGAATTGTATGTTAGCCCACAGCCTCCAGCAGGAGTGCAGTTCTGTACGAGAAAACTTGCCTGTCTGAGTACTGCAAAGGTTCCTGATTTGACAGAATAACCCCCCACAATGAAGTGTTAAGTAAAGAGTCCAGTATGTGAGTGCCCACTGCTCCCTACAGACTACTGATGTTTCTGCAGTAAAGGAAAGTTATAGTAATGAAGCTCAATTAGTGGTCCAGAGAAGTGTCTATATTTAGTGAACTTGCTTCTGTGCATCAATAAAAGAAATATTGTCCTTGCACTCCCTAACACGATTCCTACCATGTGTCACAGCCTTCTTATCTGCTTCTGCTGTGCTAGTCATCACACTGAGGGGTCGAGATCTTCCCCATGGTGGGCTTTGAAGATGTCTGAAAGTACCTGGGATTTTGTAAAGACTTTTGAAGTGTAGAAAGTCCAGCTCTAGGTGCCCCTTGTGAGCTGTGAACAAGAGACGTTATATTCTCTTATGCTTAGTCCAGGCTGTCCTGCCTTGCAAGCTACTGATCCTATTCAGAAGGTGGTCTGAGTCCCTCAAGACTCACAAACTAAGTAATTGTTCAACTATGACGTCACACTTCCAAAATATGTTTCCGAAAAAACTCAACTGTTACTTGACATTTTCATGCCACTGTCCTCGAATTCCGAACATTATAGTTTAAAGGATGACTTTCAAACTTCTATGTGGCATGCACGCTGTTTCCAAAGAAAGTGGCCAGGCTACCTGCAGAGGCTACATTCTTTTATGTATGGACCATCAGACTCAGATGGAATAAGACTCTAATAATCTACCTGCCAATTTTTTTATCACAAAAATGTTGGTTCATGTACATCATAACTTCAAGGACAAAGAATGTGGGATGGCCATGAACCATCACTGAGAAGACCACCAAGCTGCCCTGCTCTTAAGGAAACTGTTTAAGACTGATTGTGTAATCAGTCTGCTGTACAAACCTGTAAAGGCACTCTAGGTTTCCTGTTCTGACTGGGATTGCAAGATTGTATATTTATTTTCCAAGAAGATTATCAGTTATAGCATATGATTGAGAATCTACTTGGAAGGTGTTCGGACATAAATAAATAATATAAATCTCACTAGATACTAAGGTCAATGATAGGTCAGATGACATTGCATTTTATAAACTACTTCTATCATCTGTAGCTTTAAGAAACTCTCCTGAAAATTGAACTATTTTAACACCAATTTCTGAAAACTTTCTTGGGATAAGTCCATCTTTAACACGTTCGGTGAAGTCAGTGTTGGTTGGTACTATTTGAAAGTACTCAAAAATTTCCCAAACACTCTTTAATAATGTTTTTTTAAGCGAGTTGTGGTAGTGTTACTGTGAGGATTTGGATGCACTATATAATATGGCTGTGGGGCTTATCATGGAGTACACTCACAAATACCATCCTGGGTCCAGTCAGTCTCATTGTAGCTGGGGTAGTGAGCAGTAAGGCTAGGCAGCACCAAACAACTAAATAATAAAGTCACACCAATAAAGACAACAACAATTTATTACAAAAATATAGCATATTTGTTTATGAATTTTTAGAGACCTTGATCATCAAAATACACCAGAGGGTTCCAGGGATACAGATTTTAGATGTTTTATCCCTTTTAAATGCAACCGCAAACAAGCATTGGTCAACAAAAAGTTTGTAAAAGTTTTGAAAGTATGAAAGAGTTAGTGCAGTACTCTGTCCCAGGTTGGGGACAAAATCCTGCCCACCAGAGCATTTTGAGGCAAGTTCCAAACTACAGGTCCACTGCCATAGCCATCAATGGTGTGGTCCTGAGTCTATGGATACAGTCAAAAGATGCTCCAAGGAGGCTCAAGTTGTGGAGTGGTCAACAGGGGTGTCTTTGTGGTGATCCCTCAATCTCCAATTGATATGGGCTCACTTTGGCCACAGAGATCAGGGTCACTTGAAGTTCTCTACATTGCAGTTCAGGGCCAGCCAATGCTTGGCTACTGGTCTTCTTTCATGGCAGTTTAGGCGAAATCCTTAGGTTGGGGCTAGTGTTTCTTGTGTATGACAAATCTAATCTTTGATAGCTGACCCGGGTCTGGCAGATCCAGGTGCAACGTTTGGCTATTTCGGATTTTTCCTTTTGTGCGCTGGGTGACTGGTAGTAACAAAACGGCTGCTTTAGCTACAAACTTGTCGGTTTGGGCTTTTTCAGCTCTTGAGTCACAGGAGCTGGTTCCAGGAGATCAACAACTGATCCTTGGCGTCACAGCTGTAGGTTTGGTCTGGGAATCAATTTTTCCCCAAGCCAGGAACCACAGGCCCAGTTCAAACTTTGCTAGCCCACAGTGCAGAAAGTGCAGTCCTTCTGACAGTGCAGCCTTTCTTTGAGTGCTTTCAAGGGCAGCAGGGCAGTCCTTCTTTGGTCCTTTCTCGTATTACAGCATGATCTGAGGGGCATAGACTCAGGAATGCAGATTTATTCCAGAAAAAAAGGGCCTCAGGGACCACACATTCACTAGCCAATGGGCTACTGGGTCCCTTCCTACATAGTTACATGTTTCATGCAATGTGTGGCATCTGGCTATCCAAGAGTGCCTCATTTTTGGCCCTTTCAAAATGGCACGAACATTCCTTGATCATCAGGAGCCTGGTAGCCCACCTTAGTGGTGTGGCTCCAGTGGGCTGCACCCCACTATAAAACCGGTTTGACGATGTGCTTACCCTCTCTCTGGCCCTGTCTCTTAATTGTCTGCAGCTGGTCAGGGGTGTTGTTGCAGTCGGCCCGTCAAAGGTGGCTTCATTTTTGAAGCCCACCTTTTGGGCTAATATCTTGAGTGGCCATCCTCGGAGATGAGGTCCCACCTCGCTCTGTGGCAACTGCCTTTATTCTTGGGCTCGAGAAGCATTCGCACATCTCCCCAGGCAGAAAGCTGTCTGTGTGCCAGGGTCTTTGTGAGGTCACTGTAGCTGGAGTGCAGAGTGGCAATTTTCTAAAAGTTCCCTTCTTTAATAGTGACATTAAATTCGACCAAGGCATCATGTCAGGATTCAATGCCATGATAATTTGATGCCTTACGTGACCCACTCAAGTAATCCCATTCAGAGGTTAGCTAGGCTGGGGTGCCAGTCAGTAACCCTGTGTTAGCCAATGGGGCTACTAACCTTTCAACAGCAAAATTACAATTTGGAAGTGTTGCTGTTGAGACATATGAAAAATATATGTTTGTTTTCTTTGTAGATTTATATAGTGCAGTTTATCACCCATGAGGGTATCAAGGTGCTGTCCATGGGCATGGGGAGATTAAGTATTTTGCCCAGAATTACAGGATGCTGTGCCGACACCAAGGTGGAACCTGGATCCCCAGCTCCTGAGTCAGTAACTCGAGCCAAGGCTCCACATCCTCTCTGTGTGCCATGTCTTACTGTTATATAGGACCCTGCCATAAGGCTCTATAGGCCTTCCTTCGGGGAGATGTACATATAATATTGAGGGAAGTGGGGGCTTTTGCCATTAGTTATAATGGCAAAGTCGAACAACCAGTCTAATTAATGGCCTTTCAGTCTGCTGTGATATGCTGGGATCCATTTTGTCTTTATCACATTCAGGGTGGCACAAACAATGCTGAAGCTCTCTGTGAACACTTTTCCTTGCACGCCCTGGGTATCATATACTAGGGATTTATAAGTAAGTGAGTACTTGCCAAATGGGTTTACCCAATTCTACATATCTTTTGTATATGATTAGAACACTGGCACTGAGGTCTGATTGCGATACAAAAGGGGATGATGGACGGAGCATTTGTACAAATCAAACACTCACCCCCAGTCAACTGATCTGGGTATAATCCATCACCATTCTTTAGTTCACTCAGCCACCCCAGTTCAGACATGGCTATATGCAAATCAGTCTGACCCTGTGCCTCCTGCGAACAGTCCAGCCCGAACTGCCAAGCCATGTCTTCCCTGGACCGGAAACAAGCATCCTGGGACCGGTTTCGGATTCATAATCCTCATCAGCCAGGCTATCTTGAATCCAGTGGCCAAGTGAGCAAGGGACTCACGTCTGAGCATACCCTGCCACACTTAGGGCGAACAAAGCGATACAAAAGGGGATGATGGATGGAGCATTTGTACAAATCAAACACTCACCCCCAGTCAACTGATCTGGGTTTAATCCATCACCATTCTTTAGTTCACTCAGCCACCCCAGTTCAGACATTGCTTTTTTTTTTTTCTTTTTTTCTTTTTTTTCTGAGGTCTGATTGGCAGGCCTCAGGGGACTCTCAGAGTCAAAATAAGAACAGCTTTAGTCCACAATTGTGCCAGTGAAAATGCAAAAAGATACATTTCCTTACAGTACACTTTCTAATATTATCGCTGGAATTTCTGGTGCCTCATGTTGTCACATGCTGCTAGGTATTTGGCAGCATGCTATCTCACAGTTTTCACCAATCAGAATGTTGAACTTTTATTTATAATGCAGCCCTTGAATGGTCTTTTTGCATCCCTCAGTATAGTCTGGTACTGTGGCTAGGCCTAGTCTCCACAGGCATGGAATGCTGCTTGTGCTGCCCCCACCTCAGTCCAGTTTGCTCTTGCTACATCAGGGCTACTGTTGGGCTACTCTACTTGTCGACATCGTGCTACACTGCTGTGCCGAAGAACGGGACTAGTATAGATAACATCACCCACCATCGCCCCCTGCCATCCATGATTTTCCTTTGACCATTGCTAACTGGCTGGCAATCATCAAACTGGGATCTTGGGTGTGGACTGTCCATACACAGATACGGTTTAAGGAAGAGAAGAGTACATTGTCCTGTCTGCAAATACAACTCTGGGTAATATGAAGTAGAACTGAATGCCAAGGGAAATACCTAGCTTCTATACAGGAGATGGTTTTGGTAGGGCGAAGGCGCGGAGATAAGGTACCATTTATACTTGGTGTGTGTCCTAAAGGTTGATTCTGCAAGCACTTGCATCCAATGATTGCCCTGCATAGCTGTTTGGATTGTGACCTTGCATTGGGCATTTTATCAACTAAAATATACCCAGGTGAAAATATAGATGATTGAATGACCCAAAACTAACACATAACATAGTACTGAAGTGGGATTATGTCATGCCTCATGTCCATACATAGGGTTGTATACCATATGAATGTGGCATTGCAATGTGCCACTTTGTAATGAAGCACTATTACATGTGCTTGGTTTATTGCATTGCCTGCCATTTTGTTTATTCAACTGCGATTTTTAGTATATTATTACTTATGGGGTTCCGAAGTTGCTTTGCCAGAGAATGGTTCTATCTATGCTTCCAGGAATATTGCTTCATTGTCTATGGTCCAAACTAATTTCATTAGCATCACCAATTCCAATCTACCTCCCAGCCCTTCATATGTCTTTTTTAGTTGAGTACACTATGTTGCTTTTTGGGAAATGTCAGAATGTCAGACTCACACCCATCTAATATTATTGACTAAGCTACACCCCAGGATACTGGGCAATCACCTAATCTCCCCATGCTTAAAAATGTATGTGACCTTTTGTAACATAACTGTTGCTTATATAAAGCACTTCTTCGGGTCGGATAGAGTTTGTTCTGTATAAAAATGCCCAAAAAAGACAAAATAGTACCTCAATCACAGCGCAAGCAGAGGACAGACTCTCATTAAGGTAAATCAATGTGTACTTCATCCGTGCACCACACAAAGACAAGGAAGAGACGCTTGGAACACTCTGCCAAATTAGAATTCAGCAAATAAGACTGATAATGATGCCAACGAATGGTTAGTAATGGGTGAGCTAAAAGCCCCTTTTTAGAGTGTTTTTTTGACACAACAGATTGTTGCCAAGCGACAACGCATACACTGTCCCTGCAGGAGAGACCTAAAAAGGGATGAAAAGTGTTTTGATGACTGTTTCATGTTCATTCGGCATATTGTCTGTTTGCTGAAATAAAAAACATAATTGAGTAACTAGAAGAATTGGTGGCAATGCCTATTCAAGCCTTAGATTTTTCTTTGCGAAATTACTTCTTTTAGGTGATGGAGTGCTCCATTCTCCATGTCCATTTAATTTATTTCCCTCCTTTAAGTGATCACGCTGTAAGCAAATCAATGCTCTCTACTTGCCTATTCCATCCTTGTAATAATAAGTATGTTGAACTGTGATTCTGTACTTTCATTGCCAATATTAACATAAAGCAATCTTCACATAAGACACTTCAGTTTTCAAGATTGTTCCTTCTGCACAAAACACAGTGTATCAAGTCCTGGAATTTCCTATACAAATAATTATAAGATACATTGGACCTGCAATTTAACACCGAGTTGCGGCAAGCTCTGCCTGCAGCGTTTTTCTACTAGGGGATGGTGGTAGTGCAGAAGATTGTATGTGTTTATATTTGTGTACATTATATATTTTTTCAATGGATTACATATTTATATACTGATATCGTATTGTTGCTTTTGAAACAAATTCTCTGTGATGTTTAAGAGTGTAGATTTATGATATATGTTAAATAGGCTTCATGACATAAACAGCATCTTTTCCAAGATGGAAGTCACCTCTGTCGTTCACTTTTCTCACCCTACACACTTCTCTCCCCTAATAGTCTGCAGCACAGTCAAGCTGAGATCTATTGGTTCATTTCCAGTCTGCAGTCGATGAACTTTCAGTAACAACCCAAAACATTTCAAAGGTCCTTCCTTTGGTTCACTGAGGCTATTCTTACAAATAACACATTATTGTTCATTTATATAGTTTGATATAGCATCTCTATCATAGAGGGTGCTGAATAATTATTAATGTAGTGGGTTACTGCTGAGATGTTAAGGCAATATGACATTAGTTTTCATGTGCTCCAATTTGCTGATGACATGCCACAGTTGCTCCCACCACAGTGTGTCTGCAGATCCTGTAATTCATATGCAAAAATAATGTATAAAAACCCTTCATTTTAGGGGTGAGCCAGAAGGCTTCTGCTTTTTGCATTTTCTGTATAATTTTCATTGAGATCCTTCATGAAATTCACTCTGTGCCACTTTATTTTTTAATTCTGTACCTAAATTATTTAACTTTTCAATTGATGTAAAACTCAGAGTGGTGGTCTTTTGTGTCGTGGCCAATGATGACTTTCAAGTGTGTAAGTGCACCTTGTTCTGAGGGCCATAAATAACGATACAGAGACATAGGTGGCCTACAATGGTGTCACGCATCAGCAGGTCTCTTCCTGACAATGCCTCACCGAATCCTCCTTTATTTCCTTGACCAATGTGGTCACATGGGTCAAACTAAATTTGTACATTCTAAAGGGAGATTACACAAAGACCCCAAACCCTCCGACTCTTTAATCAAACTCGCACTCCAGTTATGCCACTAGAATGACTCAACATTTCTCCCCAAAATGAGCTAATTGAAAAAAGACTACAACAGTTAATAACAACACAAATTAATGTCTTGAAAAATAAAAATAAGAAGTGATCTACAGAATCTGATGCACGATTACACTGCGCTTAACTTATTCACATGACAATAAGTAATGAAATGCACACATGTCCTTACATTAATGATCAGAGATTCTGTTACCTGGGTCCAAGTACTTATCTATGGTGCATGGTACTTCAGCCTCTTGCAAGGTGCTGGGTTCCCTCTCAGTGCATATCTGGTGCGAGTGGCACGATTACTGGGTTGTTCTGGTGAGGTAGCTTCACAACTCTGTTTACTGCCTTGTGCAGGGGATGCCAGACCAGGAGTATCATCAACTGACGCTGAGGGTAAACCAAACTTCCTGACACTGTGTTATGCTCAACCCCCTGGGCATCAATGCTAGCCGGGTCCCTGGAATACTCAATGCTGGAGTCATATCTCTTAAATGCTGACATATTTTGAGTGACCTCTTCGGTCCCTGATGAGCAGTAAGTTTGGTACCATGTACATGGATAATGGTCCAAGAGAAACATTCAAAAGGTAGTCTGAATTTGCTTCCAGGCAATCGGTCCTTGATGAGGACTAAGTCTCTAACTTTAAGAGCAGATGTTTTTGCATGTCGGCATTGGCTGGCTCTATCATTGGCTTTTTGTCTTTTCTTGTGCACACAGAAGCATCAATAGGAGTAGGTGTCCATGTCTGGTGAGGAGGGATAGTGTCTACTACTACTCTACCCATAGAGAGATACCCAGGATCCTGCCCGTGGTGGAGTGTGGAATCTGGCGGTAATCTCGCAGACATGAATAGATGGCCAGTTCAGGAGCTTGTTGACAGGCAGATGCGATCCGAATGACCTTGTTTAAGGTCCTTATGAATCTTTCTACCTTGCCGTTGGCTTGAGGCCAACATTGTGTGATTAATGTGTGATTTATGTCCAGTGACCCCAGATAGGCTGCCACCTCTTGGTCTCAGAACGGTGGACCGTTATCAGTTTTTGATACTTTGATCAAGCCTTATGTCGCCATGATTTTCTCAATCTTCACTTCTCTTGCACTTAGAGAGAAAAGTATTTCCACCTCAGGGTATTTTGAATAATCATTAATCATAACCATGATGTGCATTCCATCTGGGAGGCTCCCAAAATCAAGCCTAACACTAACTCAAGGCAGTTGAGGTCGTATTCCAGTCATCACCGGAGCTGGCGGATTGACTTCAGATGACGCTTGACACCAGGCACACAGCCTTATCATTGCTTCCACTTGTTCATCCCTCAAGGGGAACCACACCTTGGTACTTAGCTGACTCTTGGTCTTGACCATACCCTGGTGATCAGCATGAGCAAGCAGAACTACCCAGTCAGTGAGGCTGGTGGGAATGACTAAGCAATGTCCCCTCACAAGGCAGCCATCTGGATCAGCACCCAGGTCTTGGTGGACATGATAAAGACTTTCCATGATGCTTCTGGCATCAGGTGTAAGCTGGGCACAATGGTTTTTGAATGCAACCCATTGATTATTTTTACACCATCCAGGGCTTTTTGGTGGTCTTCATCACTACTCGTGGATTGACGGAGGATATCCATATAGAGTGGAAGAGGACGAGACCGATTAGTCACATACCTCATGCACTCTTCTCTTTCGTTGGCCTCTTCTTCTTCCTCTAGCGTGGCAGCACGAGGGTGCTCTGATAGGTAGTCTGCTGGGTCATTGGACCCAGGGCAATAATCTGCCTTACATTTATACTCCTGAAGTCAGAGGATCCATTTTTCGATCCACGGAGTAAGTCTGGAGTAACCCTGAGTGGGTAACTCCACTCCACCAGCAGAGTTTGCGGAGATTTGCCTACTCCACGCTCCATTACAAACGCGGAGGTAGGCAAAACTCCGACTCTGTGGCGAACCAGATTTAGCCAGCCCCTCCACCCTCCCGAATTCCTTAAAAAAGAAAAAAGAAGGCACTTACCTGTTTGTCTGCCGCATCCCCTCCCTAGCCGCTCTCCTTCCTGCTCCTAGCATCCTTCTTCAATAAAGAAAACCCTACATTGCAAATTTTGCGTGTGCGCATACACGAGACACACAATGTAGGAGTTTTTTAGTTGAAGAAGGATGCGAGGAGCAGGAAGGAGAGCAGCCAGGCAGGGGAGGCGGCATATACACAGGTAAGTGCCTTCTTTTTAAATGTTTAAATTATTTGGGAGGGAGCTCCGCAGAGTTTTTTTCAAACTCCGTGGAGCTCCGTGTAGAGCCACTACACCAGCCCCGCCCACCCTTAGTTTTGAGTCTGTTCCATTGAATAGCAGTATTAGGGGCTTGTGGTAAGTCATGACTGTAAACGGATTGCCATATATGTATAGTTGAAAATTACTACATCCCCAGTGTATGGTGATTGCCTCCTTCTCAATCTGAGAATACCTTTGTTCCATCATAGTGAGAGATGAGCTTGAAGACATCACGGGGATCCCGTCTGCTACTGCTTACCGTTGCAACAGCACAGCACCCAGAACTTTTGTGTCTGCGTCTGCCACTACTGTTGTCTCTTCCTGAGGGCTCAAAATAAATCAGTGTCTCTTCAGTTGATAAGGCTTCCTTTGTAACTTTGAAAACCTGTTCTTGGTTGAGGCCCCACAACCATGGGACCGTGGATTTGGTGAGGTCTCTGAGTGGTTGTGTGAGAGTCGTCAAGTCTTGTAGAAAATGAACCCGGGAGCTGACCATACCTAAAAAACTGCATAGTTCAGTCCCTGTAGCGGGAGAAGATGATATTTTGATACCACGTACCTTGTCAGGGTCTGGAGCTATTCCTTCTGAGGAGAACATGTATCCAAACACATGCAGTTTTGATTGTAGGAATTCACATTTACTGAGGTGCAGGGTGAGGCCAAAATCTTGAATCTTTTGGAGCACCTTCTTTAACGTCATGTTATGTACTGGGATGGACTTGGCATGCATTATGATGCTGTCACTGACATTGATGACTCCTAGGAGGTTGACTAGGAGTTGGTGTGTGACATTTTGGAATACACTTCAACAAAAAAAGAGAGGTCTGGTCAGTCACAGGACTGCCACAAATTTGGAGCAAATGAAGGAAGGGTAGTACACACACTCAATTTGAGTAGGAAGGCCCTCACACACCGACCTGGTCAGTGTCATGCTTCATCATCGGGCCCCACCAAAGAGGCCGAGTGCCTCTTCGGTGTGCTGCGACGCCAGAAATACTGCGGAGCTGGTCGTGTGGGGAGGGCGTGATGTGAGTGAAATATAATTAAAAGTGCCTAGGAGGGTATCAAAAAAGAGTTTTTAATGAGTGATCCCTAAGACACAGGTAAGTGGTATATGTGTCTGAATTTACGTGCCAAGGTTGTTAGGATTTGGTTAAATTCAGCTAAATACCACACAGTTAATTAATCAGTCAACATGTTTCTGCCATACTAGTGGTATAAATTCACCAAGGCATTCTTCAGGACTATACCCCGGCGGTATGGACACTCTAATAGTCCACCCTAACCTGGGGACGTGAAAGTGAAAAAAAGAAAGGGTGAAAAAAGTGCTTAAAATTAGAAGAGCGTGATGCTCATTCTAAAGAAAAAAGCCACAAATTCAGGGGTATTTCAGCACCTGTGGAGAGAAGATGTACAAACAAACACACATGGACATACATACAATTAGTATACGCCATTGCGAATTATCATAGTGCTCCATAGATGGTGGCAAACATTAGTGTGCCCATAGTAAACGCTATTTTAAGCACCATCCAAGTAGCCCTTTGGGGATGTTTAGCATTAAACTCTGGGAGGTGAAGTGCTAGTGGTGTTTAAAACTACAGTTGTAGAAGGGGGAATAAAAACACGGTATGAATTCTCCTTATAGGAGGGATCAATTGACCAAGAGGTCGGTGACCCCCCTAAGATGGTAAATATGGGTGATATCTCACTTTAAAAGAGGGCGCTACTAGCACCATGGGTCTCGGGAGGAGGATTGGAGCGCGCCTGGCACATCCTGAAAAGGAAAAGAGTTAGATGGCATTGCTTCCAAAGCGTTCAGGTACTTAGCTCGTGGAGATCGGGATGACCGTCCTGCCGGTAATGAAAACTCACGCCCTCAGCGCTCGCAACCCGCTTTTGAACCTTCAAAATTCCTCGGAACCGGACCCCGACGATGGAGAGCGGGGCCGGAGAGTGAGTTTAAATGCGCTGTGTTTGGGTTTCAGCGCGCGATTCCGGGTTGGGCGTGTCTCGCTCAAAGCGAGGCTTGGAGTGCACACGCTCATGTGGGCGGGGTACGGTCTGTTTCCAGAGCGAGGCTTGGATTCAGAAGCCTGACGCTCGCCGGCCGTCAATGTTGTGCCGGTCGGTGTCTAGTGATAGAAATTATACCAATTCGGCATGAATAAAGGATTCTTGACAGTGCTCCTGTGACTTAAGAGAAATGGGGATATTAATAAGGCACTAGATGTTAAGTGCACGAATTATAAGCAACAGGGAAAACAGAGAAATTAAAAGGGCATTTTATATTGCTGTTACACACGATATCAGTAATGATATTGGGAATATTTAGAGGGCATTTTATATTGCTGTTACACCCGATCTCAGTAATGATATTGGGAATATTTACAAGGCACTAGATGTTAAGTGCACGGATAATAAGCAACATGCACAACAGAAAAACTATTTGTATATTGCTGTTACACATGATATAAGTAATGATATTGGGAGCCTGGCTCAAGGGTTCATGACAGGACAGTGTTCCACGGGATGTCGTCGTTAAGGCCATTGATGTTGGTCCCTAGACGATACACCCAGCGCTGCTCTTTTTCGAACAGTCTATTTTGTACATTCCTTGTGCCATCAATTGCTTCAATGATGGTCCATCTCATGTCATTGGTAGTGTGATTATTGTCCAGGAAATGGCGACTCAGTTTAGTTGTTACTTTTTTGCACCTTATATTACTCCGGTGCTCGCAGATGCGTTGTTTGACCTTTCTTGTGGTCATGCCTACGTAACGGAGCTGGCAGGGACAGATGATTAGGTAAATCACGTTTACTGAGTTGCAATTCGTGTGTTCACGTTGGGTCCACACTCTGCCTTCTTCAAGTGACAATGTTTTGGTAGCTTGAGTTAAATGGGGATGGGTCCACATCCTTATGCCTACCAACAACCACCCTATCCATTCATGGGCTGGAACCCGGGCTTCATTACTTATATCATGTGTAACAGCAATATACAAATAATTTTTCTGTTGTGCATGTTGCTTATTATCCGTGCACTTAACATCTAGTGCCTTGTAAATATTCCCAATATCATTACTGAGATCGGGTGTAACAGCTATATAAAATGCCCTCTAAATATTCCCAATATCATTACTGATATCGTGTGTAACAGCAATATAAAATGCCCTTTTAATTTCTCTGTTTTCCCTGTTGCTTATAATTTGTGCACTTAACATCTAGTGCCTTATTAATATCCCCATTTCTCTTAAGTCACAGGAGCACTGTCAAGAATCCTTTATTCATGCCGAATTGGTATAATTTCTATCACTAGACACCGACCGGCACAACATTGACGGCCGGCGAGCGCCAGGCTTCTGAATCCAAGCCTCGCTCTGGAAACGGACCGTACCCCGCCCACATGAGCGTGTGCGCTCCAAGCCTCGCTTTGAGCGAGACACGCCCAACCCGGAATCGCGCGCTGAAACCCAAACACAGCGCATTTAAACTCACTCTCCGGCCCCGCTCTCCATCGTCGGGGTCCGGTTCCGAGGAATTTTGAAGGTTCAAAAGCGGGTTGCGAGCGCTGAGGGCGTGAGTTTTCATTACCGGCAGGACGGTCATCCCGATCTCCACGAGCTAAGTACCTGAACGCTTTGGAAGCAATGCCAGCTAACTCTTTTCCTTTTCAGGATGTGCCAGGCGCGCTCCAATCCTCCTCCCGAGACCCATGGTGCTAGTAGCGCCCTCTTTTAAAGTGAGATATCACCCATATTTACCATCTTAGGGGGGTCACCGACCTCTTGGTCAATTGATCCCTCCTATAAGGAGAATTCATACCGTGTTTTTATTCCCCCTTCTACAACTGTAGTTTTAAACACCACTAGCACTTCACCTCCCAGAGTTTAACGCTAAACATCCCCAAAGGGCTACTTGGATGGTGCTTAAAATAGCGTTTACTATGGGCACACTAATGTTTGCCACCATCTATGGAGCACTATGATAATTTGCAATGGCGTATACTAATTGTATGTATGTCCATGTGTGTTTGTTTGTACATCTTCTCTCCACAGGTGCTGAAAAACCCCTGAATTTGGGGCTTTTTTCTTTAGAATGAGCATCACGCTCTTCTAATTTTAAGCACTTTTTTCACCTTTTCTTTTTTTCACTTTCACGTCCCCAGGTTAGGGTGGACTATTAGAGTGTCCATACCGCCGGGGGATAGTCCTGAAGAATGCCTTGGTGAATTTATACCACTAGTATGGCAGAAACATGTTGACTGATTAATTAACTGTGTGGTATTTAGCTGAATTTAACCAAATCCTAACAACCTTGGCACGTAAATTCAGACACATATACCACTTACCTGTGTCTTAGGGATCACTCATTAAAAACTCTTTTTTGATACCCTCCTAGGCACTTTTAATTATATTTCACTCACATCACGCCCTCCCCACACGACCAGCTCCGCAGTATTTCTGGCGTCGCAGCACACCGAAGAGGCACTCGGCCTCTTTGGTGGGGCCCGATGATGAAGCATGACACTGACCAGGTCGGTGTGTGAGGGCCTTCCTACTCAAATTGAGTGTCTGTACTACCCTTCCTTCATTTGCTCCAAATTTGTGGCAGTCCTGTGACTGACCAGACCTCTCTTTTTTTGTTGAAGTACATTTAACCGGGGATTGAGAGAGTGTCCTCGATTCTCCCTACCTCTCCCATTGTTGATACACATTTTGGAATACCTCAGCAGCGGTTGAAATTCCAAAATTTAGTTACTTGTAATGCTGCAGACATATATGAGTAGAGAAGGTTCTGATGAAGCGAGCTTCCTCTGCAAGGACAAACTGGTGATAGCCGAAGTTCAAATCAAGTTTGGAAAACCATCAGGCCCCACTGAGTTCACCAATCAGGTCGTCTATTGTTGGCATTAGATGTCGCTCTCTCTTCGTGACAACATTGGGTCAACGCATGTTTACATATATCCGGACCGCATAAGGTTGTTTTGGCTTCCTGGCCACTACAACTGAAGGCACCCTGGGGAGGGCCCTCTGCTCTCTCAAGAGTTTCCCGTTCTTTTTCAAATTGAGGCCTCAGATGAAAAGCAATACATTGGTGACAAAGGGCTATGTTATGACCTTGTCGCGCAGGCATCCAATGCCTTCAAACGCGTTGGGGAATTCATTGAGAATGTGGGTTATGGTTTCTTGGTAGACTCTAAATGCAAAACCGATTATGCCAAGGGCTTCTGATGCTCTACATCCTTCATCTGCAACTTATATTTGCACATCTATTGATTGAGATTCATATGTGATTGTCGTTTGGAACTTTTCTTTTAAGTCAATTGGCTTGTCTTGGACATAGGTAAACACTTGGACCACTGCTTGGTGTAGACATGGGGGTGGTTGCATGACATGATATGCTTGGGAGGACATTATGTTGATGGATGCTCCTGTGTCCACTACTGCTGTTGTCTTATGAGCTCCAATGATTAGCACTGGGGAAGTTGATGTGTGCCTTGGGATACTGTGCCAACAGCGAAGATGGAGTGGATGGTGTGTTATTCATTGTCATCATGATCCATATCACTGCTTCTCTCTTGTACTTCTGGTACAGCATTCATCGTGGTGCGCAGTGATTGCCCTTTTCCTGAATGGCACACTTTCACAAAATGGTTCAGTTTACCACAACCTGCACATTTCTTTCCCCTTCGCTTGGCATTCTGTAGGTCAGTAGGCTGGTCTGCTCCAGTAGCCGCACGTTCTGGGGGCCATACCACCTTTCCTGGGCCTACTGGCACTGGGTGTTGGCTGATGGCATTGGCTGGTTCTACTTTCAGTGTTTTGTTCAGAAACATGGCCTTTTGAAAGTTCTTTTGTTCTACCCATAGTTAAGAAATCTGCCACAGATATGCCAGACTCTTCTAAGATGTGTTCACTGAGCTTCACTGACACACACCCTTGAATTGTTTACCCACATATTTCTTTGTTCTCATCAGCAAATCCGCATGTGCTGGCCAACTCCTTTAATCGTGTAGAAAATGTCAATAGATTCTTTCGCTTGTTGCGTGACTTGTCGAAATACGAACCGTTCATAATCTTCCTTGGCATTAATTTGAATTTGACATTCAGAGCTGCGATGAGGGTAAAGTTTGTTTCTGTGAGTGTCTTGGAGATTCTGTGGATTTCCTTGCCACCTAAGTGTAGGAGCATGGCTCTTTTCTGTGCATTCTCAACCTTTTTAAAAAACACACAATTGTTGGACAGAATGCAGAACAAATCAAATTGTGCTCTCCATGCCCCTGGAGTCAAGCTATTCTGGCTGATGATGGATGAAACCCCGAAACCGGTCCTAGGATGCTTGGTTCCAGTCCAGGGAGGATCTGGCCTGGCAGTTTGGACTGGACTTTTCCCAGCCCGAACTGCCAGGCCAGCACGCACGCCCTTGCGTCCATGGACTACATCCTCCTCGGAGATCTGAACTTCCACCTCGAGAACACCAACGACAGCAACTCCACCACCCTGCTCGACAACCTTGCCAACCTCAGACTCAAACAGCTAGTCACGACTCCCACCCACTCCGCCGGACACATGCTTGACCCCATCTTCTCAGTCAGCAATCACGTCACCTTCAGACACACCACCGAACTCCACTGGACCAACCACTGCTGCGTCCACTTCACCTTTCTTGAAACCCACCACGCACAACTGCACACAATGATCCCCTACCGCAGCTGGAGTAAAGTAATCGAAGACCAGCTGGTCACGACCCTCGCCTGAAACCCACCAACGGACACAATGGACACCGCCTCCGCCTCCCTCAACCTCAGGCAATGGATCGACGACTGCGCCAACACTCTCGCCCTGATCAAGAAACCCTCGAACAGACGCACCCTCAGAAAGGCCATCTGGTTCACCGCCGACCTCCAGGCATCCAAGCAGGCCTGCCATAGGCACCACGAACAAACACCAAACAGCAACACAGCCTACAAGAGCACCATCCGCAGCCACCACCAACTCATCCGAACCTCCAAAAGGACCTCCTTCATAGAGCTCATTGACAATAACGCACGCAACAGCAAAGAGCTCTTCAACATCGTGAAGGAGCTCTCCAACCCCAGCTCCAACTCCAACAACATCCCGCCATCACAAGACATCTGCGACTCCTTAGCCACCTTCTTCCACTGCAAGATCACAGACATCCACAACAGCTTCAGCAACTAGGCCCCCCAACAGACACAGACACCTCAGACTCACCGTCCCCAGGCCTCATCCACATTGACCCCCTCCTGTCCTGGACCCACGTCAACGACGAAGACACCATCAAAATCATGAACACCATCCACTTCGGTTCACCATCCGACCCCTGTGAGCACCACATCTTCAACAAAGCAAGCTCCACCATCGCACCCCATCTCCACAAGATCATCAACAGCTCCTTCGAGATCTCCTCCTTTCCGGAGAGCTGGACGCACGCCGAAATCAATGCCCTACTCAAGAAACTCAAAGCTGACCCCAAGGACCTCATGAACTTCAGGCCCATCTCCCCCTCCTGTTCCCGGCGAAAGTCATCAAGAAGATCGTCAACAAGCAATTGACCTCCTTCTTTGAAGACAACAAAATCCTGGACCCGTCCCAATCCGGATTCCGCAGCAACCAAAGCACTGAAACAGGGATCACTGAAATAATATCGACTACCAAAATATCGACTACCCAAAATATCGAGGAAAAAATATCTACAACCAAAATATCGAGTTTGTATGTACAAACAGGTAAGTACAAAAATATCGAGTACAAAATATCGTTTACAAAAATATCGTTGTAAAGAATATCGACTTTACTAAAAACAATGTTTAATTACATTAATATCAAAAATTAATTACTAAAATATAATTAACAATACTTAAAATAACTTTTAATAATTAAATAATTAATGAAAGTAAAAAAATAATATTTTTTTAATCATATTTCTTAAAACACATATATATATATATATATATATATATACTAACAAAATTTAATTAAATAATAGGCAATATTGTATATGTACCCCAAAAACTAAAAACTGACCCTGAACCCTAAAAATACCCCTTTACCCAAAAACTAAAAACTGACCCTGAACCCTAAAAATACCCCTTTACCCAAAAACTAAAAACTGACCCTGAACCCTAAAAATACCCCTTTACCCAAAAACTAAAAACTGACCCTGAACCCTAAAAATACCCCTTTACCCAAAAACTGAAAACTGACCCTGAAACCTAAAAATACCCCTTTACCCAAAAACTGAAAACTGACCCTGAACCCTAAAAATACCCCTTTACCCAAAAACTAAAAACTGACCCTGAACCCTAAAAATACCCCTTTACCCAAAAACTGAAAACTGACCCTGAACCCTAAAAATACCCCTTTACCCAAAAACTAAAAACTGACCCTGAACCCTAAAAATACCCCTTTAATTTAACATAATTAGCAATTAATCAATTAAAATAAATTAATTACCAATTACATTTTAATTAATTAACAAATATTTTTAATTAACAATTAATTAAATGTTACTACCAATTATTAAATTTACATATTTAATTAATTATAATTAAATTACTTCCCACCCTATTCCCCTATAAACCCACAAGCCGCTACAGAAAATACATTTTAATTTACATAATTAGCAATTAATCAATTAAATTAAATTAATTACCAATTAAATTTTAAATAATTAACATATATCATTTAATTACCAATTAATTAATTATTACTACCAATTAATACATTTACATATTTAATTAATTATAATTAAATTACTTCCCACCCTATTCCCCTATAAACCCACAACCCGCTACAGAATAAAATTACACAATAATTAAAAAAATCATTAATTAAAAATAATTATAAAATAAAATGACACTTTTCACACATATTATAACATAAAAACACTATAAATAATTAAATAGTATTTAAAAAACTATATTTTTTACTATCTAGATTATATACTTGGATATTTTCACTGTCTATATTATTTACAGTCGATATTACTTCACTTACCTTAAAAACGATATTTTGGCTGTCGATATTCTGTCTAGTCGATATTTTCTCCAAACGATATTTAAAACTCGATATTCTCTCCAAACGATATTTTGGAGTCGATATTATGTCTGTGCACCCTGAAACAGCCCTCATCGCCGCAACTGACAACATCAGGGCCATGATAGACCATGGATCTCTCAGCCGCATACAACACTGTCTGGCACCACACACTCCGCACATGCCTTCACAACGCAGGGATCCACGACAGAGCACTGGACTGAACCACCTCCTTTCTCACCGGCAGAACCCAGAGTGTCCGCCTCCCCACTTACCGCTCTAAAGACACCAAGATCATCTGTGGCATACCCCAAGGATCGTCCCTCAGCCTGACACTCTTGAACATCTACATGGCACCGCTCACCAACATTGCCAGATCGCACAACCTCAACATTGTTCCATATAGCGAAGACATCCAGCTGATCCTCTCCCTCACCAAGGACCCGGCCACCACCAAATCCAACCTCCATGAAGGAATGAAGGCCATCATCAAATGGATGACGATCAGCTGCCTAAAACTGAATTCCGACAAGATGGAGGTCCTCATTATCAGTTCCACCCCCCCACCTGGGACGATTAATGGGGGCGGACCACACTGGGAACCGCACCAACACCCACTAACCACGCCCACAACCTGGGGGTCATCCTGGACTGCGCACTGTCAATACCCCAGCAAGTGAACGCCATCTCCTCCTCCTGCTTCAACACCCTCCGCATGCTCTGCAAGATCTACAGATGGATCCCCACAGATACCAGAAGGACGGTCACTTAGGCCCTCGTCAGTGCAGACTGGACTACGGCAATGCTCTCTACGCAGGAATACCATCCAAACTCCAGAAACGACTACAGCGCATAGAGAATGCCTCAGCACGCCTCATGCTCGACATCCTCCGCCACAGCCCCATCACAGCCTTCTTTAAAGACCTACACTGGCTCCTCATCAACAAGAGGATCACCTTCAAGCTCCTCACCCACGCTCACAAAGCTCTCCACAACACCGGACCAGCGTACCTCAACAAGCGACTCACCTTCTACACCCTGAACTGCCAGCTTTGATCCGCTGACCTCGCCCTCGCCACCGTCCCCCGCATCCGTTGAGCGACCGCCAGCGGCAGATCATTCTCTCACTTCGCCGCAAAGACCTGGAACACCTTCCCCATCCGCCTAAGACAGACCCAGGACCTGCTAGCCTTCAGGAGACTCCTCAAGACCTGGCTGTTCGAGCAGTAGCAGCATCCCCATCCCCCAGCACCTTGAGACCCTCACGGGTGAGTTGTGCACTCTACAAATGTATTGATTGATTGGGCACAGGATCAAGACTGGTTTTCCTATTGCTCGTTTTAAACTGGAATGGCATGGTGAGCAAAGAATCAAAGGATTTAGACCCAAATCACTGTACTGGGGTGAATGTATGACATTGTTTGTTCTGCATTCTGTCCATCAATGTTCTTTTTGCAATTATTTACTTTGGTAGCTTCGAAGAACAGCAGCATTCTTTCTACCTAATCCTTCCATCTTTGAGCCTGACCAGACAGGGCACCTTCAATAGTGAATGGCTCGACGGGTGTATGACAACTACCGTAATGCACTTCCTGCAGGGATTGTGGAGATCGGAAGGCACTGGTTGTTTTGGTGGTAACAGGGTGAAGGGAGCTCACTGGGTGCTAGCAGGAGTTAAAACAGCCAGTGGACAGGCATGATTGACATGTTATTATAGTATTACTTCTTTTTTTGTTTATCCTTGCGCTGGGCAAATACTGGTGGGTGATGAGCTTACTGTTGTGGTTTATTTTCTGTTTTGTAGTTACAGTGTGTAGTTCCCTTTGGTATTTTTTCTGCTGTTGCAGGCGCTGTGGGTAACTCAGGTGGACCCCAGGGTGTGAAGACATTGCAGTGCAGGCCAGCGCTGCCCTGTGATGAGGCGAGGGAGTGCAAGGCAGGACAGCAGTGAGGATGCATGCCGGAGACACCGGAGCCCGGGGTGGAGAGGGATCAGCTCCCTGTACGGAGAAAGGCAGGCCATAGGGCGCACTCACCATTTAGACAGCCGCTCCCACCACAGTCCAATTTCCAGGCCGTCATCAATTCTGGCAGATGTGTGGCACCAGTGGGGGAGCACAGCGGGATACCAGTAACAGCAACTGATGGTCCACGGCAGATGCAGGTCTGGTAGACTCTGAACACTGCAAGTGGACAATGCAGGAGTTGAAACATCGGTTGTGATCAGCACGAGCACCACGTATCCTGGGAGGGCACGCAGCAGCTTACAATACACCACACCGGGAATCACATAAATGACCCACTCATCGTCAGTGTTGTGTCATGGCCAATGACGACTCAAGTGTGTAAGTACCACTTGCTTTTAGACCCATAAATAATGACACAGAGACATAGGTGGCTTACAGCTATGTTGCGCAACAGTGGGTCTCTCCCTGACTATGCCTAGCCAAACCCTCCTTCATTTCCTTGATCCACATGGTTACTGGGGTCAAACTACCTTTGCACATTCAATTCAATTCAATAAATCTTTATTCAGATTCATTTATCGAATCCATAAAAGCACAGGTCCAATCCATCAATTTACATTACATTTTAATATCTTTGAAAATGCATAAAATGATACAGTTTAAGACAGAATAATATAAAAGAACAAAATAATTATACACAAAGTAATTATCGTTTACTTAAATCCATTTTTAGGCAAAAAATACTAAAGATTAGCCTTCATTCATTGTGCATGGTAGAGCATGCTCGAAGAGTCGCTTTCAAAAAGGAACATACTCGAATGACCAAAACATCTTCTTCGAAGCTCAAAATTTTGATATAAGCTTTTTTGTGGTCAATAATCATAGTCTCCTTAAAGAACAGAATTAAAAACAATTTAGTGTACATTTGATAAAAATTACAAAAGAATAAGAAGCTATGTTGCGGAACAGCGGGTCTCTCCCTGACTATGCCTAGCCAAACCCTCCTTCATTTCCTTGATCCACATGGTTACTGGGGTCAAACTACTTTTGCACATTCAAAAGGGGGTATAATACCTCCCAATTTCCTCTGACTTTTTGAACAAACCTGTGCTCAATTTGAATTTGACCACCCTATGGGCAGTTGGAACCATCTTTTTTCAATGGCAGCTTGTTCGGCGGGCAGAAAAGGCCCACAGCATAAAATGCCATTGAATAATGTATGTTTTTATACAACCCTGCACCATGTGGCAGGCACTATGCAGTGCCTGCCACATGGTGCAGGGATGTTTAGGGGGCACCATAGGTTCCCCCCTGGCCCCAGAGTGGAGGCCTCAGAAAGGCCGACATGGAAAGACTGTCAGAAAGTGACATCATAATCCCGAAGGCAGAAGTCGATTTATCAAATTGATAGTATTTTCTCATGTTGAAGTGCTGGAAGGTGCCTTTACGCTGGGGCATATTGCCTCTTGAAATTTAAGTTTAGCACAATCTCCAATCAAGTTAAAAATTGTAGTGTGGCTACATTTATAGGGAAGTCACCATGCCCACAGTAGGAAAGTCATTCACTCTACTCATTAGATTCAAACCAGGTGGAAAACAAACATCCCTGCAGATCACCAACACACTACTAGTGAGAAAAGAGAGCCCGCAAATATAACCTCAAATACACAGCAGTGACACATCTTGGTACTTGCCACACTACAGGTTCACTGACATAATATCGACACTTGTAATATCGACCTACAAAATTATCGTCCAAAAAATATTGCCAACCTATATTAATTAAAAAAGCACACAAATGTCGATGACAAAATATAATCACAAAATGTCATGAAAAAAGAATTGTCTTTACAACATCCACAAACCTATTAAATCAAAAGCAATGCAACACATGGATGATGGCGGGGACATTGAAAATATGTCCCAAACCATTTTACCAATTGTATACTATTCATGCAGAATACCACAACAGGAACATTCCTTTCATTTATTCACTGTTACCTAATAAACAAACAAGGACCTATATAGACATCTTTACCAAAATAAAACAAGACGCTAACAATTATTACCTCCAAAAATGATCATTGAGTTCAAACAATCAATGATACAAGCCATCCTTAAACTTTTCCCCCACACAGCCATACAACAGTGTGTATAACAATGTAACCAGAGCATATGGAGACACCTTCAGAAATCTACCCTAAGGGAGGAGGCAAGATGGCGTCCACGCTGGACGCGTGAGCAAGCCGCTCCTGCCGGACCTCCCAGGGCATGCTACTGACGGGGTGAAGAGCGGAGCAACCGGGGTCAGCAGAAAGCTGATTGAAAAGCGATAGAGCTATTTGTTGCCTACTTGATCAGATGAACCGGGAAAGGAAAAAAAAATCAGAGAATAAGCTTGTTGGTGTGTTGTAAGTGAGAACGCTTCAGCCCGGACCCGGATGCTGCTGCCTCGAGTAGCTGTAGTTTCGGAAGCCTGGAGCACGCTGAGGAGTCGGTGGGCGTTTCTGCTGAGGCATTTTACCTGGCTCACCTGGGACTTGGTCTGCCGCGGTGCGCTGAGCGGTGGAGGAGTTGGAGACGCTCCACGGCAGCGGGCATTTCAGAGGAGAATGGCACCGAAAGGACGGAGAGGGCGCGCACAGGGAACAGCTGCTGACCTGATGGAAGGAGCGGAGGGGGCGAAGGAAGCACCTCTATCAAGTAAGGTGACAGAGGCTGGGTCGGGGTCAGCTGCAGTGCGGTCTAAGGAGGGGGCCACGGCGAGTGTGAGGAAAAAAATCCCGGAGCTGTTTTTGGCCATAAAAGCTAAAGGGGCTGAAAAACAACACCAGCAGAACAAAAAGACTGAGACCTTACTATCGAGCTCCAGGACTCTGGGGCCTATGGCAGAGGACGCACAGGAGAGCGTGCCCTTCAAAACTGTTGCAGTTTTAGCAGTCTCAGCTTCTGCGCCTGACATGAATGGCTCAATTGTAATCTCTGAGGAAAATTTGTTGAACAATGAAGGGGCGGCATTAGTGGCTGGTGGGGAGACGGACTCTGCTGACTTTTACTCATTATCTGAACGATCTATGTCCTCCTCAGAGGATCTTGCGGAACAGTATGCCATGCGTATGAGTATGGAGGATGGCAGGATGGAGGATGGAAGCAATCATAGCAGCTTGGATGTGGATTTGTTGGAGACGGAAGGGCCAGAGCTCCAGACTGTGCATAGGCTCCAACTGGGCGCGAATGACAATGATAGTGTGGTCAATGAGGTGCGGGAGGAAAATAGAGGCACCGCTGGCACAGCAGCATCAGATTCTGAGTGGGAGGATATTTCACTGGGTCTTATTTATCAGACTATGATGCAACACAGAGATGAGACACGAGATGATAGTATGAGAGTTCAAAATTCTTGTAGGAAGTTACAGAATTCTGTGAGATGCTTGGTTAAGTCACACTCAGAGATTTTGGCTAGGGCGAATGAAGCTGAAACACGCATCTCGACCTTAGAAGATGAGCTAGCGCGACAAAAGAAAACGATTGAACTACATGTGGCCACTAAGGAGGACATCAACTGGAAACTTGTGGATATAGAAAACCGCTCCCGCAGAAATAACTTGAGATTTTTGCAGATTCCTGAAGGGAAAGAGGGGATGGACATTCGAGGGTTTATAGTTGAGCTTTTAAAGAAAGTAATGCCGGAAGCTACAAAATGGGATTGGGACCGGGAGGTTGAGCGGGCCCATAGATTTCCATTTAAAGTTAATCAGCGTGATCAAAAGCCAAGAGCCACCTTAGTGGCTGTTAACAGCTTTCAAGCTCGTGAGGAAATATTTTTGAAGGCTCGGCCGGATAAAAAATGTAGTGGTCTTGACTGTGAATTTTTTGTGAGGCCCGATTTATGTAAACAATCTGTTGAAATACGATGGCAGCTTCGGCAGTTAATATCTCAGTTTCAAACCAAAGGGGTGCAGGCTTATCTGATGTTTCCGGCTAAATTAAAAGTCATTCATAGGGAGCACACCCGATTCTTTACGACTGCCAGTGCTGCCAAAGAATTCTTGGGGTCGCTGTAATGTATGAGAGATATAAGATTTGGTGGCATTGAGATTAACAAGTATGAAGTCAGTAATTTCTTTTTTCGCTCTTAGATCTTCACCCGGAAGAAGTGGGTGTGAGTATGGCGAAGGCATGATGGGTGATGCCCCGCGGGCAAAGGCAGGGGGTTGGGGGTAAGCTCGCATCAAGAGGACCATAAGTCCTAAAGCCTCTAAAAGGGAGAAGGGAAGGGATGGGGAGGGGGGTTGGGTCAAGGGGGCTGGTGTGGGGGGGGAAGGGGGCACTTTGGTTTGGGGTGAAAATGGGGGGAAAAATGTGTTCACAGCAATTAACACAGACAAAATATGATGGCAGTAAAAAACAAATTGAATGTTTGAGTATCTTCATTATAAGTTTTGGATTTTCTGTAAGGTGGTTGGTAGATAGTTGGGTGGTTGTGAACGGATTGGTACAATGGCGAATAAAGGTGTAAGAATTTGCGCTATGAATGTGTCCGGGCTGAATAACTCTAAAAAAAAAAAGACAAAAAGTAGCTGCGGAATTGAGATATATCCGTCCGGACATACTGTGTTTACAAGAAACTCACATCCCTTGGTCAAAAAGGGGAATGTTAAAGGAATTAGGGTTTACATTAGTAGTTGCGTCTGGCCAATCCAGTATGATAAGGGGAGTAGCTATTCTTGTTAAACAAAATTATGTAAATATTGGACGTAAAATAATGGATAAAAATGGACGGTGGGTTATCGTAGAGTGTAAGATCGAAGGGAGGCAGCTAACATTATGCACAGTCTACAGAGCTAATTTGGACGATCCGGCAGCCCTGAATGAAATAAATTTAGAATTAGCTACTTTCCCGCAACCAGTAGTGGTATGTGGGGATACGAATATAAATCTATCGAATAGTGCAATACAGGATGGTTTTGATAAATATACAGGCCGGAAACCGAGAGTGTATAAAGCACTTGTCAATTTATTAAAAGACCAAGGTTTAGTGGATGTATGGGGGCGGCTTAGGGGGCAAGACAGCGGGTTTACATTTTATTCACATCTTCACAAGAAGTTGGTTAGATTAGATTATTTTTTTGCACCAGAGCCTATATTGGGTGGGGCTACAATAAAAACTTACCCTAGGATTACATCTGACCATTCTCCTATAGTGCTGGAATTACAGGGGGGTGTGAACAACCCTAAGTGCTCTAATTTTACGTATGACTGGAAGCTGGGTTTGAATAAGGAATATAAGGTGCATATGGATAGTTGGATTCAGTCTTTTTTTAGCTACAACAAGGGGACGGCCAACGTTTGCACAGTATGGGATACATTTAAAGCGGGATTCCGAGGTGAATGCATGAGTTTTTCATTCTAGCAGCAAAAGACATTCAAAAAAGAGCTCGCTATGCTATATGACCAGCTAGCAGAGGCAGAGACCTTATTAACGAGGGAAGTAGTTAGCGGCCGGAAAGAGTTATGGGAGTTGGAGAATAAGGTGGCTAAGGCCAGGGCTAATGTTCTTGGGTTTTGGAGTACTGAGATCGCCAGAAAGTTCTTAACATCTAAAATGCAAAGCCATGAGTTTGGGGAACAAATTGGGAGAAGGCTCGCGGTTCGACTGCGGATGAAGGAGTCAGCTAGGAATATTCAAGCAATGAGGGATAGTGAGGGGGCATTACATTCGGAGCCGCAGCAGATTCTTAATATATTTCAGAAGTTTTATTCTGATTTATATACCCAGCAAGGTGAGGATGGTGTGGGCTGTGACTGGTACGAAATGTTGGAAGTGGGGTTGAAGGTACTCGAGCCTACGCTAGTAAGTCATTTGGATTCTCCTATAACGATGTCTGAACTGGAAGTTGCCGTTAAGTGTTTGGCAATTGGTAAGGCGGCAGGCCCTGACAGAATTCCTGGGGAGGTATATAGACAGTTTTTTAATAACATTAAGGAAGAACTGTTAAGTGTAATGCAGATGGCCCAGCTAGTACTTGGTCAATGGCGACTATTGCGGTATTTGGCAAGAAAGGCAAAGCCCCTGACTTGGTGGGATCTTATCGGCCTATATCCCTACTAAATGCCGACAATAAAATGTATTCAAAGATTTTGGCCAACCGCTTATCTGAAGTTATGGCATCTTTAGTATCTCAGCAACAGCATGGTTTTATACCTAAAAGAGGTATGGTAGATCACATAAATAAAGTTATTACTTAATTTGATACTGCTGCTGTGAATAATAAAGAATTAGCGCTTATTTTACTTGACGCGGAAAAAGCGTTTGACCGGGTGCATTGGGGCTGTATGTGGAGACTCATGTCCAAAATGGGATTCGGTCAGAAATTTATTTTATCAGTACAATCCCTTTATTCTTCACCCAAGGCTAGGATGTTTGCCATGGGATTACTCTCAGACTCTTTGAATATTACCCAAGGGACTCGCCAAGGTTGCCCTTGTTCCCCGTTATTATTTGCCCTGTATATTAATCCTTTTATAGAACAATTAAGCCGGAATATACTTATCCCCCGTATCATGTTTTTGATTATTTCTTTTCTGTTTTCGCGTATGCGGACGACATCGCTGTCGTAACAGCTAATCCGGGAACAGCCATTGTAGAGATTGAATGGCTTGCTAAGGAGTTTGGATCTGTAACATGGTACAAACTCAATGAATCAAAGACCCAGATCTTGTGTTCAGAAGCCTTAGCATGGGAAGATGAAAGGGTGGTTAAAGAAGCCATCTATTTGGGGATAGTGATTAAAGTTAATATGACGGAGTTGGTTGATGCTAATTGGGATGATTTGTATGTTAAAATTAAGATGTCTCTTGATAGGTGGGAAGGACTGTATTTTACCATTATTGGTCGGACTAATATTATTAAAATGAATGTCCTACCTAAGGTTTTATACTTGTTTAGGTCGATACCTTTGGAATTCCCCAAACATAGGAACAGGCCCTGCAATCTTTATGTGGCAAATTCATCTGGAGTCCTGGAAAGCCAAGGCGGGCGATGAAGTTTTTAGACGCTATCACTAGAGAGGGGGGGGCTGGCGGTCCCGGATTTTTTTCTTTACTATGTGACTTGCTTTTTATTGAAAATGAGGGTATTGCTACAGGGGAGAAAGTCGCGGATACTTTCAACAGCTTATCTATTTTTGAAATTGTACTAGGCTCATTTGGGAAGCAGAGTTTATTTATTGAAATAGATGGAAGCTATTATAAACGCATGCGCTTCAAGATTTTGCTGGGTGCATATAAGGTCTGGAGATGGCTTGCCAGAATATTGGATATAGGGAAAATATCGTACTATACACCTTTTAAAGCACCTAGGATACTGCCTACGATATTTTCAGATGGAATGTCACAAAATTGGCAGAGGAAAGGGGTGAGGTGGTTGGGGGATATTTGTTTGGAAGATGGCTCATGTAAATCATTTGATGAGTTAAGGGAAGAGTTTTCTTTTCCTAGAGCTTATTTTTTTAAATTTCTGCAAATACAGGATTTTTTCTTTAGACAGAAGTTAACTCTGCAAATTAACAAAGTAGTAGAAGGGGTTAACAAACAGCTTAAAATAGGTTTTTTGTATCTGATATTGTTAAGGGAAAAAGCTTATGATCTTGAGAAAGTAAGGGCAAAGTTGGGTTAATACTCTAGGAGATTCAGATATTGTGGTGGAAGATCTACTTACATTGTCAAAAGAGGCATTAATGTCTGCGAATCTAAAAGCCCAATTTTTTAAGACAGTGTTCGATTTATATTATACACCCGAACGTATGGCCAAGTGGGGTGAGGGATATGATGGCAAATGCTTTCGATGTAAGGCTGACCATGCAGATAGTATTCCAATTTTTTTCTCTTGCCCCAGGCTACATTGTTTTATAGGAGGAATTGAAAAGTTAATTTCAATAGTTATTAATATCCCTTTAACTATTACACCTGCTATGATGCTTTTGGGGAAAATACCCATAAATAGCTCCTTGGAGAGTTTATACCCACACCGCTACTTTATTTTTTTTTCTATGACAGTGGCACGATTATGTATAGCTAGTGAGTGGCTTCAGGAAAAGCCACCTGACTATCAACAATGGCAAGCAAGAATGTACAGTTTATATAAACTGGAGTGGGGGCTTTTCTCAATTAGTGGGGCAAGGAGAAAAAAGAAGATGGGTATGAAAATGTGGTTTTTTTTCTTTGATTACTATGAAGATTGAGAATGGATATAAGAACGAACTATATTTGTTAATAATGCAATTACATTGGTCATCAATGGTCTTATGTATTATAATGATATAATTATACGTATCAGGCTGTCTAATTCGCTACTGTGTATACTGCTCATATAATACCTTGGTTTCAACTCTTATGTTGTACTACTGTGTTGCTGTGAACATACAAATAAAATAAAAAAATAAAAAACTGAAATCTACCCTAAGGACCCAATTATGATTCTGGTGGTTCGAGGACCACTAGACTAGTGGTGGCACAGCGGTGGCGGACCCAGCCACCCGGCACCAGAAGTCCGACCACCCAATTATGACTTGGGCAGTCGGACCACCAGGGAACCGCCGTTCCCTGGCTTTGGAGCGGCGGTCAGAGGCTGCAGGATGCTTGGCGGGACCGCCACGGTCGCGTCAACCATATTACCAGTTTCCTATCCTTCATGGTTTACATGCAGGTTCTTCCTCCATGTAAACCTTGGAGGAGAGCAAACAAAGGGGGCCTTACTTGTGTCCCTGTGCCTCAACTACATGTGCATGAACTCAAAAGTCCATGTCCCGCAAGAACCTATGTGCATGCACTCAGGGGGCACACGTTAGGCCCTGTGTGCCCCCTGAGTGCATGCACATAGGTTCCTGCGGGGCATGGACTTTTGAGTTCATGCCATGCAGGACCCTTGTAGTGTGGTCCCATTGCGGTGCCTTTTTGAATGGCACTGCTGCCTTTAAAAGAGGCACGCCATAGGACCACCATGCTGCCCGCCTGCCAGAGTCGTGATCTGGTGGGCGGACGGGGTGACCTTCGGCAGATCAGTGGCGCGTTGGTTTGCATCGCTGCACAACAGTTCTGCCAAAAAGTCCTAATCGCCCCCTATGTTTTGAATATGCAACGAATAGCCACTTTGCACATAAAGTAAAACTATTTATAGCTCTACCCTACATCCCCATAACTGAAGTTGCAAATCACTAACACCTTTTAATTGAAAGCCCCTACTATCAAGTTCACGAAAATAAACTACCTCCCTTAATTGACTATTTTGAAGATACCTCGGTAGGAAGACTACACAGATCTGGACACAGACGCCAACCAAAATTCCAAATGACAACAGTACCCTAGATAAACAAGCATAAACCAATAATGCAGTGGAAAGGATGGCATAATGCCTTCCAATCCACAATGAGAAGAAGTCAACCTACCCTAAGAACTAAGGGCCTGAGCACAACTGTGTTAAACTCGCGCAAGGACCACCCACTGTATTATGAGTTGGTCACATCAGTTTACCATGCAATGAGTGTATGGCAGACGATCCTTTGTCTTTCCGATGGCAGTGCCTGGAAAACAGCAATGGGAACAGCAAAAAAGTTTCAGTACGGCATGGACAGTGATGTCCATGCTGAGCTGGAACTTTGGGGGAATACAGACAAGGGGGCACATGTTGTGTGCCCCTAAATGTATCCTCATAGCGGGGGGAGCATGGGGGTGCTGTAGGATCCCCCTTCATTCCTTCACCGCCAATCATTTCATCGCGGTTCTCCTGCGCCCGTCATTCTTTTCAAGTCGTAATGCGGTGGTCACCGCCACCGCTAGTCTGGCAGTCAGAAGACCGCCAGACTCGCAATAAGGACCTAAGACTAGACCATTCTGTAACACAACTGTGCCCTAAACTAAGCAAACTAAAACATTGTATGAAAATGTACAATTCCAATTTAGACTGTATCCATATACTAAAGGTCTGGAAAACCTAGAAACTATATCAAAATCTATACTCTAAATCTGGCTCTTAACCAATAAATAGGTTAGCAAAAATAAAACACACCAACCTAACTCCTAAACATTTTTATTTTTATTTAAATATTTAATATTATGTCAAAAATATATATTTAATATTTCATTATTATTTAATTAGTAAAAATATGTTTAACTTAAAAAAAAGATATAAAAAAATAAATATCCTCGAAAAATATAAAATGAACAAACAAATTCATCATAACCTTCTATAAATAGGAAATAAAACAATGCATTTCAATTATAAACAACAAATCACAATTAAATAATTAACATTTCCCACCCACTTTAACTAAATTAAAAATATTTACAGTTTTGCAGCTGCAGAACTTTATCCAAAGAACAGTTCGTTCGAAATCCATTTTTGTAAAGTAAAAAAAAAAAATGTGCAAAAATAAATCCTCCGACATATTCCTCCATAGCGTAGAACCATTAAAAACCCCAAAAATAGATAAAAAAATGAAATGCAGCAGGAAACCCTTGACATCTTTTGTTTTATTCTAAGAATGTGATTTATTATACAGAAAAATACTTAATAATATTAGAGAAATATATAATATTATTAATGTACATAGAAAATGTGACACATACAAATAATTACATTGTAATGTATTTAAATATTTGTAAAATATGTATCAAATAATAATAATATATACCTATAAATATTTAACATACAATAAACATTTTGTTCAAAAGGAATTGTAAAAAATGCACATCATAAAACATGTTACAAATGTAATATAAATGTACAGAGCAATCACAGCAAGATGATGGATGGAGTGCTGAATCTTTTCAACCACTCACAGTCACAGTCACAGATCTGGGTTTTTTCCATCGTTCCTTTGCTCACTATGCCATCCCAGGCTGGACCCAACCATATCCAAATCTGTCTGTCTTGTCCTCATGGGAAATGTCAAGCCCGAACCGCAGGCCTGGTCCTCCCTGGACTGAAAACAAGAATCCTGGGACCTGTTTCGGGGTTTCACCCCTCATCAGCCACACAACCTTGAATCCAGTGGCACAGCGAGCAAGGGACCCACGTCTGGGCATACCCTTGGCCACTTTGAGTGAAAACCCAACACAAAAAGATGTTGGATGGACCCCCAGTCACAGATTATTTTCCTCGCCAGCACCATTCCTGTGGGTGAGTGGTTGAAAGTTTTCAGCACTGCATCCATCATCTTGTTTTGTTTACTTTGTTGAGCCCAAGTGGCCAAGGGTATGCCCAGATGTTGGTCCCTTGTTCGCTGTGCAACAAGATTAAAGCTAGCCTGGCTGATGGGGGGTCAAAATGGATCACCTATATCCACTAAAGAACTAACAACCCAATTAAAAGTATAATCAAATTATTTAAAATGTAAATAAATATTTACATTTATCTAACTATTTACACCAATTTTTACAAATCTTTTTCCTTGGCTCCCCACTCTTATCCCCTATAAACCCAACATCCTGCTCCTAAATCTTTTAAAAATCCATCATGTTCTTTCAAAAAGAGAATCAAATTTCATAATATACATTGTTTTTAAGTAACTCCCTACCCTTATCTCCTATAAACCCAACTTCCTGCTCCTAAAAAAAATAATTGACCAGAAAAAAGAAAAATATTAAAAAATGTAAAATTAATAAAATAAAAAAATTACACAATGTCAGCTGGAAATAATGTATTGGATTGGTCATGTTTTTTAAACTTACTATTAAAAACAATAAACAAAAAATTATTAAACTAGATTTTACAAAAATATCGGTAATATATTTAACGATATTTTTAACTTCCATGTTTTTAACAATGATATTTAATACAGTTCCTAATTTCGATTTTCCTGGCCTCGATATTACATACCACAATATTTCAATAGCACAATATTTGTTTTGTCGACATTCCTGTCACACAATATGTATTTTTTAATAGTTTGTCTGAAAACCCACACTACATTGGTCCAGCGTTTGGAATAGTTAAGCTGGTGGACTGTAACCTAGGGGGTCATTAGGATGCCCACCATCCTTTCATGGAATGGGACCGCACGCTATTGGTGCGGGGGTCCCGTTGTTAACATTAGGATGCGTCCGCCACACTGGCGAACGCATCCTGCATTCTTGACATTGCAGCAGGCGGTGCTCTCAGCACCGCCTGCTGCAATGCGAAGAAGGCATGTCGTGCACTTCCATGCACAATGTGGCAGACACCGCGCAATGCCTGCCATGTTGTGCATGGAACTGCAGGGGGGTACCATAGGTATCCCCAGGTGCACCCCCTCACCCCCAGAATCCATGGGGGCCCGCTACAGGCCCCCAATTGTGTGAACTGCCTGCTTGGGGGGAAATTCGAAGCAGGTGGAGATTTTTAGCGGGCGGCTCGCCACCGGCATACGGGCGGTGGTGATCCGCCCCCTATCCTAATGACCCCCTTAGTATTTGCAGTGAGATTGCTAACTCTTCACCGGGGAAATACCATACCTGCCTGGGCATGTCATCCTTTGCTGTTACAATTGACCAGTGACCATGACACTTCTGCAGGACGCTTAAAAGGCATGAAACATTTTAACCGCACTGTAAAAAAAATGCATGAGCACCTCAATTTTTTGGGACTCATGCTGTTGAGTTTTGAATTCTGTATACTGTAGCCCTGCTAATCATGTACCTGTGTATGTATTCTGACCCCTGCAACATGCCGATTTGGCTAACAACACTAATGGTCGCATTTAACTTACCTATACATCCCTAGTATATGGTACTCAGGGCCTGTAACGTGAATGCCACTAGTGCACTGCAGCATATTTTGTGCCACCAGTAAAGTGACAATGCAAACCCTGTCTTTAGGCCTACCTCTGCAGCCTGTATGTGTAGTTTTAAAACCACAAATTCAACCTGGCAAAATAACCTTTTCCCAGTTCTGAACCTTCTTTGGAATAATTATAAATCGTCCTAATGAAGGCCTTAAATGGTAGTAGGGCAAGGTGCATGTAATTTAAAAAGTAGTACATGAATAATTAACTTTAACATGTCTTGGGAGTGAATAATATTTAAAGTCGATTTTCACCATGTCAAGGGCAGCTCTCCCATAGAACACCTTAAAATGCATAACTTCAGAATGAGTGTAGTTAGAACAATGATTCAAGGACTCAAATTAATAGTAATTTAAAATCCAGAGGTTCAACCAGACATTCTTAATTAGGTTTAGCCCATAACATATTGCTGTGAACCCTCCTGTTTTGCTGTTTTGCTGACTTAGTTTTAGCTGACTTTAGGACGCTGCACGCTTTAGCACTGCTAACCAGTGATGAAGTGCTAGTGCTCTCTCCTTAAAACATGTAGAATTGGCTTGTACCCATATTTCATTTACTTGAAACTCACTAGTAAAGTGGCACTAGCTGTGCCCAAGGCCTGTAAATTAAATGCTACTGATGCACTGATGGTGGCACCCACATTTAAGTAGCATTTCAAACATGTCTCAGGTCTTCCTATGCAGCTAGCCTCTGTGTGTGTAGCTTTTAAACTGCTGTATCGACCTGTCAAAATAAACCTTTTGCCAGGCCTAGACCTTCCTTTTTAGGTCGAGCCTAGGCAGCACGCATGCACTGTCAGCAAGACCTGTTGTAGTCAACAAAATTACTTTATTCCTGTCTGCTACTTACCATTGGTTTACTCTTGTGTCACTCTGCTTTGCTGCCTCCTAAGTCGATACCTCACTTTCAGTTAAGGAAGCACCGGCCGAGCTCAGTCTTGTCACGCTTATTCTCTTTATTGGTGGTTTTAGATACCTTTTTAAAGAAAGGTAATGGATTAAACCCAGATCTGTTTACTGGGTGTGAGTGTTTGATTGGTTCAGATGCTCCGTCCATCACCACCCCCTTTGTTCCCCATAAGTTGGCAGGGTTATCACAGACGTGAGTCCCTTGCTCACTTTGCCACTGGATTCAAGAAAGCCTGGCTGAAGACGGCTGAAATGCCAGAAACCGGTCCTAGGAAGCTTGTTTCCGGTCCAGGGAAGACATGGCTTGGCAGTTCAGGCTGGACTGTTCCCATGAGGCACAGGGTCAGACTGATTTGCATATGGCCATGTCTGAACTGGGGTGGCAGAGTGGGCTAAAGAACGGTGATGGATTAAACCCAGATCTGTTGACTGGGTGTGAGTGTTTGATTGGTTCAGATGCTCCGTCCATCACCACCCCCTTTTTTACCGCTTAGTCATATAGTGGTTCAGTCATATGTGCTCTGGGTCACATGACTGGGTTTAGCTGACAGTTGGGCTTGGTGTATCCTGCCTAGACAGCCACACATAATATAGGGCTTAGGTGTGCCTGGATGGGCCATCACTGGCAGGATGGAATGGTGAAGCTGGGCACAGCCCTACCTACACTTAAATATCCTATGGCCTGCCTACATCAAAAGGGCTGCATAACCCCTATAGTTAGTCTGGAGGCAAGACTGGGAAGTCAGGATGCCTGGGGACTTCAAGGGGAAACCTTTAGAATAGTGGTTTTCAAACCTTTTAATGCCACACCCCACTCTGCATGTGGTTTCTGTTACAATTTAAGGAAATGTAATCAAATACATGATTATCAAACGTACTATTCTAGTAAGCCTAAAGTGTAAATATCCACAGTGTGATTGGCTGAAATGAGGGGGAAGGGTTTGGGGAATATTTAGAGTCCCTTTCCCTTTGGCAGCTACTCCCAGCCAGAATATAAATGACAAAAGATGTTGGTAACAGCCCATTACAAAGTGGCTTACTGCTGCTCTTTTTCCCCCACTTAACACAAATTACTGTTATCAGCATGATGCTTCTTTTGCCTAGAGACTGATGACCCCCTGCTCCCCCCCTGAGATCAATTAAGCCCCCCCAGGGTGAATACCTCTGCCCTAGAAGCTTCTCCCAATTCAAAGGAAGGCCCAGGTATAAATATTGGCACTCAGATTACAACTCTTCAGTACACAGCTTGACCTGTGGATATTTTCCCATGAGGAAGGACTGATGTGCTGCTGAATGGACTACCACTCTGCTGTGCTGCTCTGAAGACCTGTTGCCTTGCTGTGCTGACATGCTGCCTGCTGCCCTCTTGCCTGGGTGAGAAGAATTGGACCTGTATCTGTTGAACCCAGGACCCCAAAGTGACTCCAAGGGCTAGTTGGCTGGCCTACTGACTAGAGCCTCATGAATCAAAGACTCCAACAACCTTGAATTCTACACCTGGACTTCGCCATGTGTGAGTGCTACCCTGCCAAGTGCTGCCACCCCAGTCCTGGACCCTTGAAAGTGGACCTAAATGTTTTGCCCACCCATCTGTGGATCCAGCAGAACTGATGTATCTCCTCTGCTTCATGGCACAATCCTGAGCAGCAAGATGCATCACCTCAGCTGCAAGGGTTCTCCTACCACAAGGACTCAGCAGCAACTTTGCAGCCCGCACCAAAACAGCCGCTGGGCAAAGCTTCACTGACTCAGGCCCTCGCATCGTAAATCTCATGTCAAACGGCACCCTCAACAGAGGTTCTCGCATTACAGCTCTGCAGCTCTTCAGAACTGACATATCGCCTCAACTGTGTGATGCATCCTCCACACTGGACTTTGCATCACAGGCCTCCATCGATGGGATCCTTGATGACAATGCAGCACTTTGCATCACAGCTCTGCAACTCCTTGGAATCAACACATCGCCTCGGTGACATTTCCTCGATGCAGGACCTTGCCAGGCTCTGCAACCAGGATTCACCGGGCTTATCTAGGTCCATGTAGTTGGCTTGCGTTCTATCACGGCCGGCCTTTGTCCTGGTCTGACACAACGAGATATCCACCTTTAACGCTACATGCTTTTTGGAGCTTTATTTATTCAAGTCTTTATAATCGCATATCTCTGGTTCTATTGATTGGATGTTTGTCATTTCGATCTTGATTTATTTATCAAAATCGATTCCATGTGTCTTAATAGGTGTGAGAGGTTTCTGGTGTGGTATTTTCCCTTCAATACTGCTTGAAGTGCTGGATAAGTACTTTACACATTGCCTCTAAGTTCAGCCTCACTTCTCTGTGCCAAGCTACCAGATGGTTGAACACAGGTTAATTTCAATCCCCACAACCAGTAACCCAATTTCTCACATGATCAGCCGTGAGTATAGGACTTTTGTTTGTGCAGTGCCATACAGAAGATCTGTGTTGCACTAAAATCCTAGATACATAATCTGAGACCAATTCAAGTTTGATATTCTCTTTGATTGGCCTTTTTGTTTTCTCAAATTCACCCTTAGCCTACCTGTGACTGTCTGTGCCTAAGAATTCAGCTGCAAAAATGGAATACAAGCTCCTCAATCTAGAGAGTTACATAGCGGCTGAGTGCAAGAAAGTTTTAAGGAGATGGTCTGCCCGCCAAAAGGCGCACCAAGAAGACACAGCTTCAAAAGGCTCTGAGGGCATGTTGGCCCACCAATTGGGAGTTACAATAGACATCCAGGATGGAGAAGATGATGTGGAGGGCTAGGTGATGCAGGAGTCAGCTTAGGAGGATGATTTGACCCCTGGGTTGGAACTCCCTGCCAGATCAGAGAACAGTGTGTCTTCTCAAAGCCAATCCCCAGAGGAGCTGGCAAACAGGAAGGTGGAGAGGGTGTTTCAGCTGCAGATGGCCCAGTTGAAAAAGGAGGATAAGAAACTGGCCATGGGGGCAGAACAAAAAAAGGCTGGGACTGGGAGGGCCTTAGCAGGTGAAAAATTGGCTATAGAAGAGAGAAAGATGATGGCTCTTGAATTGAGTCTCAGGGAGCTGGACATCAAGGCCAGACAAGGACAGTCCAGCAGTGATGTTGGTAGTGTACCTTAAATGCCCTCTTGAGACAAGAGGGTCTATATTCCTAAGGGTCTGGTGCCTGCCTTCGTCGTGTAGGGACAGGCCCTACTCTCCCTAGAGAAAGGGGACAGTATATAAAAGCAATCCTTCTATACAAATATAGCTTCATCCCTGAGAAGTACTGGCAGAAGTTTAAGGACAGCCAGAAGCTAGCCCAGCAGTCCCGGGTTGATTGTGTGTGTTCCCATGAAGCTCAATAAAGATGCAGACAGCCGGCCCAGCATCAAGGTCCACAAAAAGGTATCCAAGAGATCCCCACAAGGGTGGACAGGGTTTACCCTAGTGTCCCTTGGTGATGGAGAGATGGTGCAGGGAACTCACATGCCTAGTAAGACTAAAGAAATAGAGGCAGTGAGTCACCATCAATGGAGTATGGAGTATGGAGGTTGTGAGAGACTTTGGAGCAAGCATCACAACTTGTAGATATCATCTGGTGATCTCAGAGCAGGTCCTAATTAATTTCACCACAGTGGCTCTGGTTTCCTTTGAGTGGAGTGGGCTCAGGTTTCTTGAAGGTAGGTATAAGTCTATTCAAGGCTGTGGATTTTCTGCTTGGCAATGACCTAGAGCACACCATCTGGAAGGAGGTGAAGCTCACATTGCACCAGGAGATGTTAGGGTTGCCTGAGTGGGTGTGCTTGGCCACACGGTCCATGGCTGCCCGAGAGGGATGTCAAGAGGCCCTGGAGCCTCCAAGAATGGCCCAAGTGCCTGCTAAAAAGAGGAAGGATAAGGGGTTCATGGAACATGCTCCTGAAACTCCAATGGTCTAGGAGGAGGCTGACCCTGAAGGCAACACCCCAGAGCCTTCCAAGGGAGGACATTGCCACCCTGAAGTGACCAACCGGCAGAAAGAAAGGGTTCCTACCTGGGAGGAGCTCTGCACGGTGATCCCAAATCTATTAGGAGAACAGTCTCCTTTATAGTGAGCCTAAGATTCTTGAGCCTGGTGCACCCTATGTGTTGGTGGTCCATACAAATTGGTGTAATCTAGTGTAGCAAAGACCATGTATTCTTTATCATATTGAAAGTCCTCCAACTTCCTTAAAATGTCCTTCTTGTCCCTGTTAGGCCTGACATCCTTGGCGTGGTTTACCCCCTAATGTTTTATCTTTGACGGTGACATAGGATTCCTCGCAACTCTCTGCAACAAGTATTTAAGGTACTCTTGCATGTAGAGCCCATCGTGGTCCCTCTAGCTGGCCTCAGCGCCACCGCAGTTGGTCTGAAGTTATGACTTTATTCCGGTCTGGTGCGACCAGATATCCACCATTGGCCCTTTGTGCCTTTTTGATCTTGTTTTATTTATTAAGATGTACTCTATGTTACTAAATTGATGAGGGATCTTTCTTGTGTGGTGTTTTCACGTTATGCCTGTTTGAAGTTCTGCATAATTACTCTCCACATGTTTCAAGCTACCAGAGTGTTGAGCACAGGTTAATTTGGGGTTTGCTTGTGCCTCACTCTGTCAAGGATTATGGTTGCTGCTTGAGTACGGTTTGAATCCCCTCAACTAGTAATCCAATTTCTCACACCAATGTACGTGTCAAATTCCGTTGTAAATTGCTATTTTGAAAATGTCACTCTTAGAAAGTTGGCATTTTGCTGCCTAAAGCCCCTTGTAGCCTTTTAGGAGTTAATCACCATCTGTCACCTGGCATCTGCTGTTGAACCTATGGGGAGTGGACTACAAGTGCTAGTTGGCTAGATTCCTGTTCAACTCTAGGAACACAAAAGCTGAAAGAAGTCCAAATCTCTGCTGAGCCCTGCTGACCTGTTCTACCTGAATTTGCCCAGGACTCTGCTGGTGATTTCTTTCACATTGAGTTCTAACTCCCAAGCAGTTGCCTAAAGGTCCAGGGCCATTGGCTGGTGTTAGAGTGTACACCTCCCCCTTCAAACTTAAATTACAGTACACTTAGAAACTTTTCTTGATTTTTTGTCCGAAAGAACTAAAAGCTACCACCAGCATCCTACTAAGGACCTGCGCTTCGGTTGGTCACTGTCACTGAGCCCCAATTCAGGTCCAGACACCAGCCTAACCTGCCAACTACCTCATCAAATAGGGCTTTCTCTAGAAAAATTACTTAGTAAACAGGTAAACCTTTCACTAAGCTGATCCTTGACAATGTACCCAACCTGTGCTCCATCTTTAATTTTGACTCGGTCTAGCATGACCAGATATCAATGATTGGCGCTTTGTGCTTTTTTGGTGCTTTGGCACTTTCTGTGCTAAAGCTGCCAAGATTTGAGCTCAGATCTAAATTATTGAGAACTAACTAAACCTAGTAAGGAATAATGTGATTATTACTTGAAAAGGACTACCATCCACTTCAGCTAATAATGCCCTCACTCCCACTCACTCACCACATATGTCCTTCAAGCAGTGCTGTTACATAATAGACAGTCTTGTAAAGTGCTGGGATCCTGTTCTGACTTGCCCAAAAACGTTGTTCATTGTACTGCTTTCACAGACTTGCCTTTCTATAGGATACAAAACGTGAAAGCTTGTAAAGTTCCTTGAAAAAGTAATCATCTGAGATTCTTAAATAGTTGAGCTGATAAACCATTTTTACCGTGTCATATCCTCTTCAATGAGTTTCAGCAGTTCCTCTTCCTTGAAGCCGTCAGTGACCCAAAAACATCACATCCAACGATGGCCGCGCCGTCCTCTCGAGACACACTGGACATCATTATAAAAGAAATTAATGTCATAGTGGTTAAAGTTGTACGCTAATATAGCAACGCTGATATCCAAAGTTAAATTGGCCAGAACTTACATTGCCTCTTTTCCCACAAGACTATCCTAAGCTGAAAACCAGCTATATGATATGTAAGCCCCTTTCAGTACCATCCCAGACTGGTGCAGGGATATTTTGCACCTTTGAGGTGACTTTGTGTTTGCTTCCATATCTTCCAGGAGAAAGCAGAAAGAAATAAGACTTTTCTTTTTATGGTGATTTTTCTCCATGGATTATTGTGAATAGATTTCTTCGCAGCTCTTGGATTCCAAAGAGCCTATTGGACACAATAAAGAAACTCATTGAGAGAAACCCTGAGGGAGGACTTCAGCTCACTGAAAGTTATCAGGTAAGTTAAAGTCAAACAGGAAGCACAAGAAGTCCGTACAATATTCCTCTTCTTGCTGCCACTCTCATCAAGAGAAGTTGCGCGGATGTCAGTGTGCCTCCCGGTCCCCATCCTCAACTGTGGAATTGATTTGTCAGCTAGCCCTGATCCAAGCTGAGTTCTTGGGTCAATTTGTGATGTTGCTACAATGCAAAGCCTTCAAAGAGGGTATGTTGGAAATTTTTGACACTCTACTGGTTCCTTATGTTGTGCCCGTGGGCACCAATGATCCAAGGATGTTTCCAGTCAGTTCTCTACCAGTGGATACAGACTGCAGGGTCTGCCCCAACTCCGGGGCTAACACCTTTTCTGACATCTCTGCAGTGCTGAGATACTCGCTAGTTCCTTTCACTTCAATGCAGGTTACGCTGATGGCAAAGGATGGGACACTGCCATTGCCCCTTCGATTTTCAGACCCAGAGCCACACAACAAGGGTCATGATGGGGATGATGATTCCCAACAAGATTCCCAACTAGATGAGGAGGAGAATCTTTTCGTTGACCTCCAAGATGCTACTGGGCTAGATATGTCCCCTTACACTGTCCTGAATTCACCACCTTGTCCATTTACAGTGGAATTAGCATCTTTCGCCATGTTAATAAGGATGGCTGCGGAGTCTTCAACCTTCAAATACTTTCCATGGAGATGAAAACTGATCACGGATGTTCTGCAACCTGGGTAAACCCCATCTGAACCACTTCTTCCATTCAATGAAAGCCTAATGCATTGTTTCCCCAAACATTTTAGAACCACAATCCAGTTTTTAGAACAGCAAACATTTGCGATGCACTTAGCTTTATTGAATATGAGGCTGGCAATATTTTAATGTATCAAAAGCACACTTCTATTAAAATGGGCACTAGATTAGCACAGACATACAGTTTTACTTCTAAAACTATACTGAACACAAATGATAATGTATGGAAACCGGGTTTCATTGAATAGTTATCATTTGTGCATCACCAATTTAAGTGTCTTGATTTGTTATGATTGTATTAAATGTCTTGATGCCAATAATGTAGCAGCTAACATGTTGACCCCCCTCTTCCTTCCTGGACTAGACATTGGTTGGATTGGTCCCCTGTTGTGAGAGAATTATCTACCTCATCATATTTCCTTCCCCAACATAGTAAGTTGCCACGTGTGGGCTAGAGCATTGTTTCAGTAGCCACAATAGTCAATCTAACCTGAACAAGTCTCTCCCTCTTTAATCTTAGGAGCTACGTACGCACTCCATTCCTTCTGGAATTGCACACTGACCATGCACCATCCACAAGTAGGTATTTGCTACCTCACTTACATAGACACTCACCCTTCTGTATAGACCACCTAGCATCTTACAATTTTTTTGTTTGTTAATTCTAAGGTGCTCTTCTCATTTGTGTCCTGATGAAGACCCCAACGTGAGGACAGAATTCACCCTCAACCCTAGGGGTCGAAACGTTGACAACATACAACCCCACTACAAGCTCGAATAATAGACTGATAAAAAATAATATGTACATTTTCGCTATGTTGACATCCAGGAACAATTGACCTATGTTAGGCTGGAAAGATTGTACTCTATGCATAAATGATGTATATATGTCACAATACCTTTGCCCTGTCCTTCACTCACAAACGCACCACCATCTATCCTACCCTTTCTTTTTCTCCCTTCATACCAAGAGCACTGTAAATATTTATTGCACTGAGAATTCGTTGGAGCAACTGTGTTGCCACTAAGTAATGTTTTGACTTTATATTGATTCGGTGCCTTACATATACGGAATTAAATCTTACTCAAGCACCATAAAAAGCAAGAGTGGTGAATGCCTTTTCATTTTTTATGTGTAATAGGTTACTACCACAACCGCCTTTCTACTGTACTGTATTAAATCTTCGACATGCTTTCCCCTGAATTTTTCCGCCTACCTCCTGTATTTTGATGCCGTGCTGGATTTTGTTTTTCTGGCTTAGATGCTTTTGACACTTTGCCACTGCGGATCAGTGTCAAAGTGAAAGTGCTCCCTGTGTAAATTGTTGTTACGATTCGTTCTCTATGATTGGCATATTTGATTTACTGGTAAGCCCCTAGTAAAGTGCACTGACGTGTGCTGGGGCCTGTAAATCAAATGCTACTAGTGGGCCTGCAACACTGATTGTGCCACCCACATGAGTAGAACTGAAAAGGTAACTCAGACCAGCCACTGTGGTGTGCAGTTTTCTAACTGATATGTCGACTTGGCAAGTGCACCCACTTGCCAGAACCTAACCTTCCCTTTTCTTACCTGTAAGGCACTCCTATGGTAGTCCCAAGGTCCACCCCTGGGCATGGAGCAGTCTATGTGAAAGGTAGGACATGTGCTGGTGTGTGTGAATGTCCTGATAGTGAAATACTGCCAATTTCATTTTGTTGCTATTGAAAGGCTATCTTGCCCATAGGATAGAATGAGGAATGCTTTGTAACATCTTACAAGGATACATTTTTATTGGGACAAGATAGAGAAATAAAGTTTAGGCTCTCTGAACTCAGAATTTAATACATCTTTTAGTAAAGATGTTTTTTTAATTATGTGTTTGAAAATGCCACTTTTAGAAAGTAGGCATTTTCTTGTTTAACCATTCTGTGTGCCTCTGCCTGATTGTGTATTGACTGTCTGAAGTGACAGGGGCTGGGGATGTGCATTCTCTGTAGACAGCCACTAGGGGGTTGAGGTGTGCCTGACTCTTTCTAGATAACTCAGAGCAAGCAGAATAAACCTTGGTTGAACTTAGAGTAGTGGGAGGAGATTTCTTTGCACCTGAATAGGGCCGGACTCCCTTGCACAATGCTGTCTCCACCCTCTGGTCATACCGCACCATTGAGGACAGAACAGGTTTAAACTGGGCACAGAGACCCTTGCACAAAGAGAACAAATCCATTTTGGGATATAAGTATTAGACCTTATACTTCTGAACTTTATATACTCTTAAAATCCAAGAGTAACCTTTGCCAAGGAGAAGAGCTGGAGAAACTGAAGGAGACTTACTGCCCCTTTGCTGTGTGGGGTTGGGTGCAGTAGCTGATTCGGTCAAGGAAATGATAAGGACTTTGCTGTGTGCTGTATCCCTTCCTTGAGGAAGATCTCCAAGGGCCTGTGTGTGCTTGCCTCCTGTTCTGAAGTCTCAGGGACACAAAGACCTCACAACCAGCTCCCCTGAACTTCCTTTCTGGGAGATCTGACCTGCCAAGAGGTGCCTGTGACTGTGTGGGCCTCTGGAGGGTGTTCCTACTGCTGAGAGCTGGAACAGCAATGCAACTACAAGAAAATCAATGCATCTCCCTTCCTGCAGCAGTTTTCCCAACGCAGCAGCACAGTGCTAGAAGAATCTCCAAGCATCGCCACACCACTGCAGAAACTGACGCAGCGCCTGTCGCCCCTGCGAGAATGAGGCATCGTGGCTGCAGAAATGGATGCAGCGCCACTCGAAGCCGCATCATCGATTGCCGATGCATCGCGGATTTCCACACATCGTACCTGTGCGCAAATTTTTCCCGATGCATCACCCACAGACCAGAAACATCTCGGAATCGACGCATCACTTCCCCTGCGTGCAGCATAACTGTTACATCGCTTCCCAAGGTTCTCAGGAACTGACATATCTCTTTGTTTTTCGATGCTTCCCATCTCTGCGGCTGTTTGGCCTTGTGAATTTTGTCCCAACTACAGGTACTTTGAGAGAAATCTCTCATCATAGTTTTCTATGGACCAAGATGTCTGAAACCTTTTTAAAGTCATATTCTTATTACGTGTATGTTGGATTTTTGTTGTTTTGGGTCTTGTTGACTTCAGAAAAAGATACTTTATTTTTCAAAACTGGTGTGGTGTCTATTTGTGGTGTTATCACTGTATTACTGTGCGTTTTGAGTACAAATACCTTACACATTGGCTTTGGGATAAGTCTGTCTGCTCGTGCCAAGCTTCTCAGGGTGTGCGCATAGGTTTTCTAAAGCGTGTATCCCCCTTGCCCCGACTAGAAGCAAGGGTCCCTATTCGGATAAAGGTACCTACCTCTCCCAAATAGAGACCCCCATTTCTAAGACTGGGCTTAGTTTTTGCTTTCATAACTGTTCAATGTGTACAGTTAATATACAGATATTTAAATTTGTTTTGTGTTATAAAAATTACATCCTACAGCCTTTCAGTTCACACTTTCTGTACCCAGCAAGACTGTCACATAATTCACTTTACCTTTCTTTCGCTGACTGCAAAATGAGAGGAGTTTGTAAACACCAACCCCAGTGTTAAATAATTAGGCAACAATTTGTCAGAAGACATAGCCTGATATTTGACCTCTGTCTTTGCAGCACATTGTTATAAATTGGCTGTTGGTTGACTGGGATGTGAGCCCTGGTCAACCAGCAACCACAATCCTAGTTTGGGTAGGGCACCAGCAAATCCCAAATTAACTTGTGCTCACACTCTGGTAGTTTGGCACAGAGCAGTCAGGCTTCACTTGAAGACAATGTGTAAAGTATTTCTGGAACACTTCAACAGTAACACAGTGAATAACTACACAAAAAGATCTCACACGAGGTCTAGGTAAATAGAATAGATTTGAATTAATAAAACAAAACCAAAACAGCAAGCGGAGCTTGCAATGTATCTGTTCCGAGGAGCTGTAAGGCTGAGATGCGAATGCTGGCTTCATCATTGGGCTGCCATTGACGAGAGATGCAAGTACCTGAATTGGAGATGCACTGTGCCATCGGCTCTGCATCGATTCCAAAGACTGCGAGGGCAATGCGGATCCACACACACACAGCAGTGACGATGCATCGATTCTGCTCAAGGATGCGTAGCTCAGTCGAGGAGATGTGTTGGTTCAGCTCAAGGATGCTCTGCTCAGCAGAGAGATGCGTCGGTACTGCAGGTAAGCACTTTAGGGCGACTTCAAAGGGTCCTATTCTGAGGTCTTCCTATAGGGGTATCCTATAGGAGATATAGGGCTGTCAGTCGTGAAAAGCGAATGTAGTCGTTTTTCACTACCAACACGTGGAAAACTTAAAAGTGCATGTCCTGATTTTTAAATACACTGCACCCTGCCCTTGGAGCTGTCCAGGGCCTACCTTAGAGGTGACTTATATGTATTGAAAAGGAAAGTTTGGTGCTGGCAAGAGGTTTAACTTGCCAGGTCGACATGGCAGTTTAAAACTGTGCACACAGGCTCTGCAATAGCAGGCCTGAGCCATGTTTAAAGGCCTACTTAAGTGGGTGGCACAAGGAGTGCTGCAGGCCCACTAGTAGCATTTAATTGGCAGGCCCTGTGCACATGTAGTGTAAAAACTGAGACAAGGAATATGGTCCATGTGAGGTAACGCAGATTGACAGAAACATGATTATAATACTGCTGCTTGAACCCCATCCTCAAAACCTAATGTGAACTGTAGTGGGACAAAGTAAATATTCATGCTGCAAACTTGATGTACTGCCCATCCAACCAATGGCGAACCTTGAAAACTACATGAGAGTCAATGGCTGAAACGGGCTGTCCCAAATTCTACTCTGCCTGTACTGCACAGTATTAAAAGTATTGATAGTTTTAGCTAAAAATCGTTTCAAACAGGCCTTCGTAGACAGTATGTTTCTACCAAAAAGGGGTGATTTTTTATATCAAGAGTAGAAAGTACTTTTTGATTGTTAATTTAGGGTGTTCAAATGTCTTCAGGTTTCTACATTTTGCAGTTTTGTTAATATTTTGTACACTTTTTTTTTTTTTTTTTTGGGTGTAAGAAGTTTATTGCACTTGCCAGAGAAAAACAATACATGTGTATCGCCTACAACCTCAACGGGCCGGCTGTCTTCTTGTATATCAGAAAGAAAAAACTGTTAGTTGTACACAACCCTTCAGCCGACATCCAGCGGACCGGCGGCGTCATTATTGAAGATCTCGGGAACTCCGATCAGTGCTACACTCGTTTACAAATACGTTATTGTTCTTACTTGTTTTTCCCCTCGTCTGCATAAGATAACTTAACCGAACAACATTCAACATAACTTATAAGTATCTTCAAGCTACAAGTGCTCTGTGTCACTGCATCCTCCCCCCTCAGCACCGTTTTACCATACCTTGTTCCTGTATGCTTGTTAACCATTTGACCCAACCATTAACCGTTATCTGAATCTGATTCTGTCTCGCCATGTGTCAGCAAATAGGCTCGTAAGAACCCCCAATAGTCTCTGGGCCGAGACCTGACCGGCAACTCTTCTTCATATGTATTCAGTGTGTCTTGACAATACGTCATGTCTTCTAGCCAGTTTTTTACCTCCGGGCCTTTCCTACTGTTCCAGTGTAGTGATACCCTTCGTTTTGCCAACAACAGTGCCACAGCACAGAATTTGCGCTTCAGAGCTCTCAAGTGCGGTTCGATACCCAATAAACAGACTTTCGCTTCACACATCATGGATTCCCCAAGCATTTCATTCAGTACTTGTATGACCTGTTCCCAGTAACCCGCTACCTTACGACAGTGCCAGGCCAGATGTATGAAGTCTGCATTCTCTTGTTTACACCTGATACACTTGGAGTCCTCCCTCAATCCATATCTGTATAGTCTCTGAGGCGTGTAGTACACCTGATGTAGATACTTATAATGTATGATTCTGAGGTTACCGTTTGGTGTCAACATGCTGGTAAGTGTGCAAGAGGCAGCCCTTTCTTCGTCAGACAGAGGCGTCTCCAAGCTCGCACTCCATTTATCCTTAGCCTTGTCCGTGTTGCCTCCCACAGCCTCTTGTATACTCGTGTACAGTTTGGATACCAGGTGAGACGCTGTAGGCGTAGTGAGGAGTAGCTGTAGTGGTGCAAGTGTCTTTGGCTCCTCTGGGTGTGTAGAATAGTGTTCCTTAAGCGCCCTTTGCAATCTGTAGTAGTTAAAACTAAATAGCAAGGACGGGTTACTGATGTACTGTATCTTGTCCAGGGTCTGAAAACCTTCATTGGTATATACATCGCCTAGCGTGTCTATGCCAGCTCGCTTCAACAGATCCATGCCAACCTGCTCTTGTGTAACCGATATAGCTGGGTGGTGTGCTAGTGGAAGAGCAGGTGCATAGAGCGGCAGACTATTCGTCACCTTACCAATCAGTCTTCACGCCTCCGTGGTGGTGTTTACTGTATTAATGTCGTGATCGTGTAGCCTAGGGCGCCTATGTAGTAGTATGTTAGTCAGCGGGATCGGGTCAGCATCCCCCGCTTCTACAGCCACGTGTGTTAAAAAAGGTATCTCGTGATACCAGAAATGTGCGAATTGTGCCTGAGCACTTAAATAGTAAAGGTAGAAATCCGGAACCTTGAATCCACCCCTAGCATATGGCAGTGTCATGGTGTGCAGGTCCATCCTCGCCTGTTTTCCTGCCCACAGCAAATTAAGTACCAGCGTATTTATGTTGCGAAATACTGCAGCTGGAGGTTTTATCGGGATATTGTTGAACAAATATAGGAACTTGGGTAGAAGTACCATTTTGACAATCGCTCCTCTGTCCGCTAGGGATAGGGGAAGTGTATTCCATCTTCTAATTTTTCCTTCAAGGGCCGTTATGGCTCTTCCATAATTAGTTCGGATGACCAATTCAGGATCCCTATGAAACCATATACCTAGATATTTTGTCGGTTCGTCTTGCCATTCCAGTGGGTAGTCTAATTGTGTTGGGTGCGTGCTATCTGTTAGTGATAAGATAAGCGATTTATTCCAGTTGATCTGTAACCCAGCTTGTTGACCGTATTTTATGTATTCCCTAAGAAGCGGATTTAAGTGTAGTTCTGGATTTTTAATATATAGCACCATATCATCCGCGTATAGCGAAATGTGTATGGGACGCGTAGGCATTTGCAGGGCCGAACAATGATTGTGTTGCCTGATTTTACAAGCCAGCGGTTCTAATATTAATGCGAACAGCATCGGTGAGAGCGGGCAACCCTGTCTGGTGCCTCGACATATCTGAATAGGTTCCGAAATATACTTGTTTATTTTGATGCGCGCTGTTAAGTTAGTGTACAGCATTGAAATCCATCCTAGAAAGATAGGGGGAAAACCCATTCGTACCAAAACCGCTTGAATAAAGGACCAGTTAATAGTGTCGAATGCTTTAGCAGCATCCAGCAATACTGCAACTGCCTTTGTCTCAGGCGCCAGATAATGCGCCAATGCAAATAGTGTGTGAGTGTTATGTGTAGTGGCCCTGTCTGGTATGAATCCGGATTGATCAGGTCTTATTAATAGGGGCATAAGCGGTTTCAGCCTATCGGCTAGCAAACTGGCTATGATCTTTGTATCTACATTTAATAGCGATAGGGGGCGATATGAATCGCATTTATCCTCCTCTTTGCCTGGCTTTAAAAGTGCAATGAGTAAGGCTTCTCTCATAGATGCTGGCAATGACTGGGCTTCATGTGCTGCTCCATAAAGCCTCACTAGGTGTGGAGCGAGCAAGTCTGCAAACGTTTTATAAAATTCCGTCACGAAGCCGTCAGGCCCTGGTGCTTTGGCGTTAGGCAAACGCTTAATGGTATCAGTGACCTCTTCTACAGTTATAGGACGCGCTAGGTATTCCCTATGTCCGTCTGCCAGCCATGCAATTTCAACATCTTCCATGTATGCAAGTAACTCTGCCTGCGAGGGCGACGGGCGCTCTTCATACAGTGCACCGTATGTTGTCATAAATTCTTTCATTATCCCTTTGATGTCACCTACCACCTCTCCTGTCTGTGTACTGATGGACGTCACATTTTGCGGTGTTTTCCCTGAGCATATTTTGTCTGCCAATGCCCTGCCCGGCCTGCCCCCCTCCCCATATCGCCGAGCGGTCGCTCTCTTGGACACATAATTAAGCTCGTCAGATGCAAATTTTCTGTGCTCAACTAGGAGGGCCTGAATTTCCCCCAGTACTTTGGTGTCTCCTGTCTGAGTGTATGTTTGTTCTAATACTTGTATGGCCTTTTCTCGCACGTGTAGCTGCTGGCGTATATCCTTTAGGATCCCCGAGGTTGTACTAATACACACCCCCCTAAGCGTGGCTTTAAAGGCTTCCCAAAGCAGCCCTGGGTCCTCAGTTGTCGGGCAGTTCAGATCAAAATAATCTATTATTGCCTTGTGTATGGCGGTGACATATAAGGGGTCTCGTAACGCGGCTGCGTTGAAACGCCAAGTGAAGGGTGGTGGCTCGTATAGCGGGATGTCAACCTCCAGCATCACCGGATTGTGGTCGGACAGTGTTCGTGGCATGTGCTTAATACATTTAACCCATGTTAGTACTTTTTGCGTGCCCAGCCAGTAGTCCAGTCTGGACCAACTGTTATTCGCCGCATTAATGTGCGTTGCTGCTGTCTCCCCCGGGTTACCAACCCTCCACATATCTACCAGTTGCAATTCGTCCATAGCGTCCTGGAGCATTACCCTAGCATTCCCATGTTGTTCCAACTTGTGTTTCGACCTGTCTAAAGTGTTCTGCAGTGTCACGTTAAAATCGCCCCCCATATTATGTGATCTGATTTCACCGCAGCTATGTGTTGCCACACATCCCTGAAGAAACCCGGGTCATCTGTGTTCGGACCATAAGTGTTGACCAATACTATTCGCTGTCTTCTAACCGTACCTGCCACCACTACGCATCTTCCCTCTGTACCTTTGTGTGTGTGTGTGATCTCAAAGTGCGTACCCTTCCGTATTAGAATGCTTATCCCCCTGGAATAGGATGAGTAGTTCGAGCTAACCACAGATTCGGCCCATTTAGCGCCTAATGTGGATGTGCCGTTGTGTGCCATGTGCGTTTCCTGTAAGAAGACTATGTCAATATGTAGTCGGTCAAGGTATGCAAATATCTGCCTGATCTTTTTCGGGTTGCCCAGGCCTCGAACATTCCATGTGAGGAGTTTCAGCGTATTAGTATTACGCGACATGAGCATGTTTGGTCATGGTTACATTACTTGTGAGTTGTGGTCTATGCATCCGATAGGTCAGATCTGCATGATCATGTGATGTACAATTCAACAGCAACAATGGTTTGAAATGACGTAATTCACTATTTGCATGATATTTCACGACTAAGGAGTTTGCCATGCTTCTCAGACACAGAGGTTGTAGCTTATAAAAACCCTGATTCCCCTCCCACCCTCCACCCACTTTAGCTCCCAAACTTTGCCAAAGCCATCCCTCAACAGCATTTAACCCCCATAGAGAACTTGTTTTGGGGCGCACCCGCCTGGGGGTGACACCAGGTTCACACATCTCCATCCACATAGTGGATGTGGACGGACGCATGTGTAATCATCGATGTAGCGTATATAGTAACCCTTCTCCCCTCCCCCATCCCGCCAAATAAAGTAAACGGTGTCTAGCAATGCAACCATAGTCCTCCAGGTCAACAACGGCCCAATTACCTAGTCTTGTAGTATATTGTACCCGTGTTATTCACACTTTGTGCCCTGCTGGACAGCTAGTTCGACAATGTGTGCAACCAAGGTGTCTTTCAGAGGTACACAGCTTACCTCCCGTGTCCTGTGGCCTGTCTCTCCCTCCCATATTTGTGCATGCTCTCCGGTTACTCACTGTGTAATTGTCCCATCAGCGGCATGACTCTATCAAAGTTAGGTTGCACATTGTGATAGTTAGTTCACTGCCATGCTCTTGTTGATTTCAGGTGCAGGTTCGTATCATTTAGCAGTCACCGCACATGACCATGGCTTTTTCGGGCCGATAGCAATGCCGTCTGATCCATAGATTCGTCCGTGGTTTGACATGAACATGGTCGATCAGTCCACGTCGCTCGTTCGTTCATCTCGATCCTGTGCTCTCCGTCGCTTTGCCTGGTTCTTGAGGTAATCCTGTGCAGCCTGCACTGTCTGCAGAATAACGGGTTTCCCTGCATTAGTAATTTTAAGTTTCGCCGGGTATAGCATGGCGTACTCCAGACCAAGTTCACGCAATTTCTTTTTTACCGGAGCAAATTCTTTCCGTGCTAGTTGCACCGCCATGGTGTGATCAGGATAGAACTCCAGTTTGTTTCCCTGATGAGTGACCGTACCCATTTCCCTGGCAAGTCATAGGATTGTGTCTCTATCCCTATAATTTAGCACGCGGGCTATAATCATGCGCGCGGCTGCTCCAGGTTTCGGCAGAGGCGCCAGAGAACGATGTGCGCGTTCTATTAAGAACACCGAGGACAGTTTTTCTGTACCAAAGATCCCCTTCAGTAGCGTCTCAATGTAGGTTTCCATCCTCCCAGTGTTGGTGGACTCCGGCAGGCCCGAAATTCGGATGTTGTTGCGCCTGGACCTGGCTTCCTGATCCTCTACCTTAGCTCGCAGGCTCTCCACCGTTTTTTCCAGGCCACCGCAGACCTTCGATGTGGTTCTTTGGTCGTCTTCCACCTTGGATATCCGCTGTTCCGCCTCTACAATCCGCCCGTCGTGCTTTTCAATCTTCGCCGCCATATTGTCCACTCTCTGCATCACGTTATCTAGTTTACCATTCATCTCCTGCAGGCTCTGCTGGATCGCCCGCAGTACCGATTCCATGCCGTTTCCCTCTGTCTGTACTCGGTCGCCTTCTCCCTCTGGGTCTGTTGCGTTATTCTTAACTTGTTTCCTTGCCTAGAACGGGAGCTTGGTCTGCTGCCTGTCAGGTTTCCCCATGCCCCCGTGCTGCGGAGGCGAGTTGTGTCCGTGTGTCCTTGGACTGCCTGCCGTTGGAATGCTGTTAGGTGAGGTGGCGGTATGCGCTGAGTTCGCGGTTCCCCTCTTCACAGTACGTTTATACATCAGCCGACTTAACCTAGTAAGGAATAATGTGATTATTACTTGAAAAGGACTACCATCCACTTCAGCTAATAATGCCCTCACTCCCACTCACTCACCACATATGTCCTTCAAGCAGTGCTGTTACATAATAGACAGTCTTGTAAAGTGCTGGGATCCTGTTCTGACTTGCCCAAAAACGTTGTTCATTGTACTGCTTTCACAGACTTGCCTTTCTATAGGATACAAAACGTGAAAGCTTGTAAAGTTCCTTGAAAAAGTAATCATCTGAGATTCTTAAATAGTTGAGCTGATAAACCATTTTTACCGTGTCATATCCTCTTCAATGAGTTTCAGCAGTTCCTCTTCCTTGAAGCCGTCAGTGACCCAAAAACATCACATCCAACGATGGCCGCGCCGTCCTCTCGAGACACACTGGACATCATTATAAAAGAAATTAATGTCATAGTGGTTAAAGTTGTACGCTAATATAGCAACGCTGATATCCAAAGTTAAATTGGCCAGAACTTACATTGCCTCTTTTCCCACAAGACTATCCTAAGCTGAAAACCAGCTATATGATATGTAAGCCCCTTTCAGTACCATCCCAGACTGGTGCAGGGATATTTTGCACCTTTGAGGTGACTTTGTGTTTGCTTCCATATCTTCCAGGAGAAAGCAGAAAGAAATAAGACTTTTCTTTTTATGGTGATTTTTCTCCATGGATTATTGTGAATAGATTTCTTCGCAGCTCTTGGATTCCAAAGAGCCTATTGGACACAATAAAGAAACTCATTGAGAGAAACCCTGAGGGAGGACTTCAGCTCACTGAAAGTTATCAGGTAAGTTAAAGTCAAACAGGAAGCACAAGAAGTCCGTACAATATTCCTCTTCTTGCTGCCACTCTCATCAAGAGAAGTTGCGCGGATGTCAGTGTGCCTCCCGGTCCCCATCCTCAACTGTGGAATTGATTTGTCAGCTAGCCCTGATCCAAGCTGAGTTCTTGGGTCAATTTGTGATGTTGCTACAATGCAAAGCCTTCAAAGAGGGTATGTTGGAAATTTTTGACACTCTACTGGTTCCTTATGTTGTGCCCGTGGGCACCAATGATCCAAGGATGTTTCCAGTCAGTTCTCTACCAGTGGATACAGACTGCAGGGTCTGCCCCAACTCCGGGGCTAACACCTTTTCTGACATCTCTGCAGTGCTGAGATACTCGCTAGTTCCTTTCACTTCAATGCAGGTTACGCTGATGGCAAAGGATGGGACACTGCCATTGCCCCTTCGATTTTCAGACCCAGAGCCACACAACAAGGGTCATGATGGGGATGATGATTCCCAACAAGATTCCCAACTAGATGAGGAGAATCTTTTCGTTGACCTCCAAGATGCTACTGGGCTAGATATGTCCCCTTACACTGTCCTGAATTCACCACCTTGTCCATTTACAGTGGAATTAGCATCTTTCGCCATGTTAATAAGGATGGCTGCGGAGTCTTCAACCTTCAAATACTTTCCATGGAGATGAAAACTGATCACGGATGTTCTGCAACCTGGGTAAACCCCATCTGAACCACTTCTTCCATTCAATGAAAGCCTAATGCATTGTTTCCCCAAACATTTTAGAACCACAATCCAGTTTTTAGAACAGCAAACATTTGCGATGCACTTAGCTTTATTGAATATGAGGCTGGCAATATTTTAATGTATCAAAAGCACACTTCTATTAAAATGGGCACTAGATTAGCACAGACATACAGTTTTACTTCTAAAACTATACTGAACACAAATGATAATGTATGGAAACCGGGTTTCATTGAATAGTTATCATTTGTGCATCACCAATTTAAGTGTCTTGATTTGTTATGATTGTATTAAATGTCTTGATGCCAATAATGTAGCAGCGAACATGTTGACCCCCCTCTTCCTTCCTGGACTAGACATTGGTTGGATTGGTCCCCTGTTGTGAGAGAATTATCTACCTCATCATATTTCCTTCCCCAACATAGTAAGTTGCCACGTGTGGGCTAGAGCATTGTTTCAGTAGCCACAATAGTCAATCTAACCTGAACAAGTCTCTCCCTCTTTAATCTTAGGAGCTACGTACGCACTCCATTCCTTCTGGAATTGCACACTGACCATGCACCATCCACAAGTAGGTATTTGCTACCTCACTTACATAGACACTCACCCTTCTGTATAGACCACCTAGCATCTTACAATTTTTTTGTTTGTTAATTCTAAGGTGCTCTTCTCATTTGTGTCCTGATGAAGACCCCAACGTGAGGACAGAATTCACCCTCAACCCTAGGGGTCGAAACGTTGACAACATACAACCCCACTACAAGCTCGAATAATAGACTGATAAAAAATAATATGTACATTTTCGCTATGTTGACATCCAGGAACAATTGACCTATGTTAGGCTGGAAAGATTGTACTCTATGCATAAATGATGTATATATGTCACAATACCTTTGCCCTGTCCTTCACTCACAAACGCACCACCATCTATCCTACCCTTTCTTTTTCTCCCTTCATACCAAGAGCACTGTAAATATTTATTGCACTGAGAATTCGTTGGAGCAACTGTGTTGCCACTAAGTAATGTTTTGACGTTATATTGATTCGGTGCCTTACATATACGGAATTAAATCTTACTCAAGCACCATAAAAAGCAAGAGTGGTGAATGCCTTTTCATTTTTTATGTGTAATAGGTTACTACCACAACCGCCTTTCTACTGTACTGTATTAAATCTTCGACATGCTTTCCCCTGAATTTTTCCGCCTACCTCCTGTATTTTGATGCCGTGCTGCATTTTGTTTTTCTGGCTTAGATGCTTTTGGCACTTTGCCACTGCTGATCAGTGTCAAAGTGAAAGTGCTCCCTGTGTAAATTGTTGTTACGATTCGTTCTCTATGATTGGCATATTTGATTTACTGGTAAGCCCCTAGTAAAGTGCACTGACGTGTGCTGGGGCCTGTAAATCAAATGCTACTAGTGGGCCTGCAACACTGATTGTGCCACCCACATGAGTAGAACTGAAAAGGTAACTCAGACCAGCCACTGTGGTGTGCAGTTTTCTAACTGATATGTCGACTTGGCAAGTGCACCCACTTGCCAGAACCTAACCTTCCCTTTTCTTACCTGTAAGGCACTCCTATGGTAGTCCCAAGGTCCACCCCTGGGCATGGAGCAGTCTATGTGAAAGGTAGGACATGTGCTGGTGTGTGTGAATGTCCTGATAGTGAAATACTGCCAATTTCATTTTGTTGCTATTGAAAGGCTATCTTGCCCATAGGATAGAATGAGGAATGCTTTGTAACATCTTACAAGGATACATTTTTATTGGGACAAGATAGAGAAATAAAGTTTAGGCTCTCTGAACTCAGAATTTAATACATCTTTTAGTAAAGATGTTTTTTTAATTATGTGTTTGAAAATGCCACTTTTAGAAAGTAGGCATTTTCTTGTTTAACCATTCTGTGTGCCTCTGCCTGATTGTGTATTGACTGTCTGAAGTGACAGGGGCTGGGGATGTGCATTCTCTGTAGACAGCCACTAGGGGGTTGAGGTGTGCCTGACTCTTTCTAGATAACTCAGAGCAAGCAGAATAAACCTTGGTTGAACTTAGAGTAGTGGGAGGAGATTTCTTTGCACCTGAATAGGGCCGGACTCCCTTGCACAATGCTGTCTCCACCCTCTGGTCATACCGCACCATTGAGGACAGAACAGGTTTAAACTGGGCACAGAGACCCTTGCACAAAGAGAACAAATCCATTTTGGGATATAAGTATTAGACCTTATACTTCTGAACTTTATATACTCTTAAAATCCAAGAGTAACCTTTGCCAAGGAGAAGAGCTGGAGAAACTGAAGGAGACTTACTGCCCCTTTGCTGTGTGGGGTTGGGTGCAGCAGCTGATTCGGTCAAGGAAATGATAAGGACTTTGCTGTGTGCTGTATCCCTTCCTTGAGGAAGATCTCCAAGGGCCTGTGTGTGCTTGCCTCCTGTTCTGAAGTCTCAGGGACACAAAGACCTCACAACCAGCTCCCCTGAACTTCCTTTCTGGGAGATCTGACCTGCCAAGAGGTGCCTGTGACTGTGTGGGCCTCTGGAGGGTGTTCCTACTGCTGAGAGCTGGAACAGCAATGCAACTACAAGAAAATCAATGCATCGCCCTTCCTGCAGCAGTTTTCCCAACGCAGCAGCACAGTGCTAGAAGAATCTCCAAGCATCGCCACACCACTGCAGAAACTGACGCAGCGCCTGTCGCCCCTGCGAGAATGAGGCATCGTGGCTGCAGAAATGGATGCAGCGCCACTCGAAGCCGCATCATCGATTGCCGATGCATCGCGGATTTCCACACATCGTACCTGTGCGCAAATTTTTCCCGATGCATCACCCACAGACCAGAAACATCTCGGAATCGACGCATCACTTCCCCTGCGTGCAGCAGAACTGTTACATCGCTTCCCAAGGTTCTCAGGAACTGACATATCTCTTTGTTTTTCGATGCTTCCCATCTCTGCGGCTGTTTGGCCTTGTGAATTTTGTCCCAACTACAGGTACTTTGAGAGAAATCTCTCATCATAGTTTTCTATGGACCAAGATGTCTGAAACCTTTTTAAAGTCATATTCTTATTACGTGTATGTTGGATTTTTGTTGTTTTGGGTCTTGTTGACTTCAGAAAAAGATACTTTATTTTTCAAAACTGGTGTGGTGTCTATTTGTGGTGTTATCACTGTATTACTGTGCGTTTTGAGTACAAATGCCTTACACATTGGCTTTGGGATAAGTCTGTCTGCTCGTGCCAAGCTTCTCAGGGTGTGCGCATAGGTTTTCTAAAGCGTGTATCCCCCTTACCCCGACTAGAAGCAAGGGTCCCTATTCGGATAAAGGTACCTACCTCTCCCAAATAGAGACCCCCATTTCTAAGACTGGGCTTAGTTTTTGCTTTCATAACTGTTCAATGTGTACAGTTAATATACAGATATTTAAATTTGTTTTGTGTTATAAAAATGACATCCTACAGCCTTTCAGTTCACACTTTCTGTACCCAGCAAGACTGTCACATAATTCACTTTACCTTTCTTTCGCTGACTGCAAAATGAGAGGAGTTTGTAAACACCAACCCCAGTGTTAAATAATTAGGCAACAATTTGTCAGAAGACATAGCCTGATATTTGACCTCTGTCTTTGCAGCACATTGTTATAAATTGGCTGTTGGTTGACTGGGATGTGAGCCCTGGTCAACCAGCAACCACAATCCTAGTTTGGGTAGGGCACCAGCAAATCCCAAATTAACTTGTGCTCACACTCTGGTAGTTTGGCACAGAGCAGTCAGGCTTCACTTGAAGACAATGTGTAAAGTATTTCTGGAACACTTCAACAGTAACACAGTGAATAACTACACAAAAAGATCCCACACGAGGTCTAGGTAAATAGAATAGATTTGAATTAATAAAACAAAACCAAAACAGCAAGCGGAGCTTGCAATGTATCTGTTCCGAGGAGCTGTAAGGCTGAGATGCGAATGCTGGCTTCATCATTGGGCTGCCATTGACGAGAGATGCAAGTACCTGAATTGGAGATGCACTGTGCCATCGGCTCTGCATCGATTCCAAAGACTGCGAGGGCAATGCGGATCCACACACACACAGCAGTGACGATGCATCGATTCTGCTCAAGGATACGTAGCTCAGTCGAGGAGATGTGTTGGTTCAGCTCAAGGATGCTCTGCTCAGCAGAGAGATGCGTCGGTACTGCAGGTAAGCACTTTAGGGCGACTTCAAAGGGTCCTATTCTGAGGTCTTCCTATAGGGGTATCCTATAGGAGATATAGGGCTGTCAGTCGTGAAAAGCGAATGTAGTCGTTTTTCACTACCAACACGTGGAAAACTTAAAAGTGCATGTCCTGATTTTTAAATACACTGCACCCTGCCCTTGGAGCTGTCCAGGGCCTACCTTAGAGGTGACTTATATGTATTGAAAAGGAAAGTTTGGTGCTGGCAAGAGGTTTAACTTGCCAGGTCGACATGGCAGTTTAAAACTGTGCACACAGGCTCTGCAATAGCAGGCCTGAGCCATGTTTAAAGGCCTACTTAAGTGGGTGGCACAAGGAGTGCTGCAGGCCCACTAGTAGCATTTAATTGGCAGGCCCTGTGCACATGTAGTGTAAAAACTGAGACAAGGAATATGGTCCATGTGAGGTAACGCAGATTGACAGAAACATGATTATAATACTGCTGCTTGAACCCCATCCTCAAAACCTAATGTGAACTGTAGTGGGACAAAGTAAATATTCATGCTGCAAACTTGATGTACTGCCCATCCAACCAATTGCGAACCTTGAAAACTACATGAGAGTCAATGGCTGAAGCGGGCTGTCCCAAATTCTACTCTGCCTGTACTGCACAGTATTAAAAGTATTGATAGTTTTAGCTAAAAATCGTTTCAAACAGGCCTTCGTAGACAGTATGTTTCTACCAAAGAGGGGTGATTTTTTATATCAAGAGTAGAAAGTACTTTTTGATTGTTAATTTAGGGTGTTCAAATGTCTTCAGGTTTCTACATTTTGCAGTTTTGTTAATATTTTGTACACTTTTTTTTTTTTTTTTTTTGGGTGTAAGAAGTTTATTGCACTTGCCAGAGAAAAACAATACATGTGTATCGCCTACAACCTCAACGGGCCGGCTGTCTTCTTGTATATCAGAAAGAAAAAACTGTTAGTTGTACACAACCCTTCAGCCGACATCCAGCGGACCGGCGGCGTCATTATTGAAGATCTCGGGAACTCCGATCAGTGCTACACTCGTTTACAAATACGTTATTGTTCTTACTTGTTTTTCCCCTCGTCTGCATAAGATAACTTAACCGAACAACATTCAACATAACTTATAAGTATCTTCAAGCTACAAGTGCTCTGTGTCACTGCATCCTCCCCCCTCAGTACCGTTTTACCATACCTTGTTCCTGTATGCTTGTTAACCATTTGACCCAACCATTAACCGTTATCTGAATCTGATTCTGTCTCGCCATGTGTCAGCAAATAGGCTCGTAAGAACCCCCAATAGTCTCTGGGCCGAGACCTGACCGGCAACTCTTCTTCATATGTATTCAGTGTGTCTTGACAATACGTCATGTCTTCTAGCCAGTTTTTTACCTCCGGGCCTTTCCTACTGTTCCAGTGTAGTGATACCCTTCGTTTTGCCAACAACAGTGCCACAGCACAGAATTTGCGCTTCAGAGCTCTCAAGTGCGGTTCGATACCCAATAAACAGACTTTCGCTTCACACATCATGGATTCCCCAAGCATTTCATTCAGTACTTGTATGACCTGTTCCCAGTAACCCGCTACCTTACGACAGTGCCAGGCCAGATGTATGAAGTCTGCATTCTCTTGTTTACACCTGATACACTTGGAGTCCTCCCTCAATCCATATCTGTATAGTCTCTGAGGCGTGTAGTACACCTGATGTAGATACTTATAATGTATGATTTTGAGGTTACCGTTTGGTGTCAACATGCTGGTAAGTGTGCAAGAGGCAGCCCTTTCTTCGTCAGACAGAGGCGTCTCCAAGCTCGCACTCCATTTATCCTTAGCCTTGTCCGTGTTGCCTCCCACAGCCTCTTGTATACTCGTGTACAGTTTGGATACCAGGTGAGACGCTGTAGGCGTAGTGAGGAGTAGCTGTAGTGGTGCAAGTGTCTTTGGCTCCTCTGGGTGTGTAGAATAGTGTTCCTTAAGCGCCCTTTGCAATCTGTAGTAGTTAAAACTAAATAGCAAGGACGGGTTACTGATGTACTGTATCTTGTCCAGGGTCTGAAAACCTCCATTGGTATATACATCGCCTAGCGTGTCTATGCCAGCTCGCTTCAACAGATCCATGCCAACCTGCTCTTGTGTAACCGATATAGCTGGGTGGTGTGCTAGTGGAAGAGCAGGTGCATAGAGCGGCAGACTATTCGTCACCTTACCAATCAGTCTTCACGCCTCCGTGGTGGTGTTTACTGTATTAATGTCGTGATCGTGTAGCCTAGGGCGCCTATGTAGTAGTATGTTAGTCAGCGGGATCGGGTCAGCATCCCCCGCTTCTACAGCCACGTGTGTTAAAAAAGGTATCTCGTGATACCAGAAATGTGCGAATTGTGCCTGAGCACTTAAATAGTAAAGGTAGAAATCCGGAACCTTGAATCCACCCCTAGCATATGGCAGTGTCATGGTGTGCAGTTCCATCCTCGCCTGTTTTCCTGCCCACAGCAAATTAAGTACCAGCGTATTTATGTTGCGAAATACTGCAGCTGGAGGTTTTATCGGGATATTGTTGAACAAATATAGGAACTTGGGTAGAAGTACCATTTTGACAATCGCTCCTCTGTCCGCTAGGGATAGGGGAAGTGTATTCCATCTTCTAATTTTTCCTTCAAGGGCCGTTATGGCTCTTCCATAATTAGTTCGGATGACCAATTCAGGATCCCTATGAAACCATATACCTAGATATTTTGTCGGTTCGTCTTGCCATTCCAGTGGGTAGTCTAATTGTGTTGGGTGCGTGCTATCTGTTAGTGATAAGATAAGCGATTTATTCCAGTTGATCTGTAACCCAGCTTGTTGACCGTATTTTATGTATTCCCTAAGAAGCGGATTTAAGTGTAGTTCTGGATTTTTAATATATAGCACCATATCATCCGCGTATAGCGAAATGTGTATGGGACGCGTAGGCATTTGCAGGGCCGAACAGTGGTTGTGTTGCCTGATTTTACAAGCCAGCGGTTCTAATATTAATGCGAACAGCATCGGTAAGTGCGGGCAACCCTGTCTGGTGCCTCGACATATCTGAATAGGTTCCGAAATATACTTGTTTATTTTGATGCGCGCTGTTAAGTTAGTGTACAGCATTGAAATCCATCCTAGAAAGATAGGGGGAAAACCCATTCGTACCAAAACCGCTTGAATAAAGGACCAGTTAATAGTGTCGAATGCTTTAGCAGCATCCAGCAATACTGCAACTGCCTTTGTCTCAGGCGCCAGATAATGCGCCAATGCAAATAGTGTGCGAGTGTTATGTGTAGTGGCCCTGTCTGGTATGAATCCGGATTGATCAGGTCTTATTAATAGGGGCATAAGCGGTTTCAGCCTATCGGCTAGCAAACTGGCTATGATCTTTGTATCTACATTTAATAGCGATAGGGGGCGATATGAATCGCATTTATCCTCCTCTTTGCCTGGCTTTAAAAGTGCAATGAGTAAGGCTTCTCTCATAGATGCTGGCAATGACTGGGCTTCATGTGCTGCTCCATAAAGCCTCACTAGGTGTGGAGCGAGCAAGTCTGCAAACGTTTTATAAAATTCCGTCACGAAGCCGTCAGGCCCTGGTGCTTTGGCGTTAGGCAAACGCTTAATGGTATCAGTGACCTCTTCTACAGTTATAGGACGCGCTAGGTATTCCCTATGTCCGTCTGCCAGCCATGCGATTTCAACATCTTCCATGTATGCAAGTAACTCTGCCTGCGAGGGCGACGGGCGCTCTTCATACAGTGCACCGTATGTTGTCATAAATTCTTTCATTATCCCTTTGATGTCACCTACCACCTCTCCTGTCTGTGTACTGATGGACGTCACATTTTGCGGTGTTTTCCCTGAGCATATTTTGTCTGCCAATGCCCTGCCCGGCCTGCCCCCCTCCCCATATCGCCGAGCGGTCGCTCTCTTGGACACATAATTAAGCTCGTCAGATGCAAATTTTCTGTGCTCAACTAGGAGGGCCTGAATTTCCCCCAGTACTTTGGTGTCTCCTGTCTGAGTGTATGTTTGTTCTAATACTTGTATGGCCTTTTCTCGCACGTGTAGCTGCTGGCGTATATCCTTTAGGATCCCCGAGGTTGTACTAATACACACCCCCCTAAGCGTGGCTTTAAAGGCTTCCCAAAGCAGCCCTGGGTCCTCAGTTGTCGGGCAGTTCAGATCAAAATAATCTATTATTGCCTTGTGTATGGCGGTGACATATAAGGGGTCTCGTAACGCGGCTGCGTTGAAACGCCAAGTGAAGGGTGGTGGCTCGTATAGCGGGATGTCAACCTCCAGCATCACCGGATTGTGGTCGGACAGTGTTCGTGGCATGTGCTTAATACATTTAACCCATGTTAGTACTTTTTGCGTGCCCAGCCAGTAGTCCAGTCTGGACCAACTGTTATTCGCCGCATTAATGTGCGTTGCTGCTGTCTCCCCCGGGTTACCAACCCTCCACATATCTACCAGTTGCAAATCGTCCATAGCGTCCTGGAGCATTACCCTAGCATTCCCATGTTGTTCCAACTTGTGTTTCGACCTGTCTAAAGTGTTCTGCAGTGTCACGTTAAAATCGCCCCCCCATATTATGTGATCTGATTTCACCGCAGCTATGTGTTGCCACACATCCCTGAAGAAACCCGGGTCATCTGTGTTCGGACCATAAGTGTTGACCAATACTATTCGCTGTCTTCTAACCGTACCTGCCACCACTACGCATCTTCCCTCTGTACCTTTGTGTGTGTGTGTGATCTCAAAGTGCGTACCCTTCCGTATTAGAATGCTTATCCCCCTGGAATAGGATGAGTAGTTCGAGCTAACCACAGATTCGGCCCATTTAGCGCCTAATGTGGATGTGCCGTTGTGTGCCATGTGCGTTTCCTGTAAGAAGACTATGTCAATATGTAGTCGGTCAAGGTATGCAAATATCTGCCTGATCTTTTTCGGGTTGCCCAGGCCTCGAACATTCCATGTGAGGAGTTTCAGCGTATTAGTATTACGCGACATGAGCATGTTTGGTCATGGTTACATTACTTGTGAGTTGTGGTCTATGCATCCGATAGGTCAGATCTGCATGATCATGTGATGTACAATTCAACAGCAACAATGGTTTGAAATGACGTAATTCACTATTTGCATGATATTTCACGACTAAGGAGTTTGCCATGCTTCTCAGACACAGAGGTTGTAGCTTATAAAAACCCTGATTCCCCACCCACCCTCCACCCACTTTAGCTCCCAAACTTTGCCAAAGCCATCCCTCAACAGCATTTAACCCCCATAGAGAACTTGTTTTGGGGCGCACCCGCCTGGGGGTGACACCAGGTTCACACATCTCCATCCACATAGTGGATGTGGACGGACGCATGTGTAATCATCGATGTAGTGTATATAGTAACCCTTCTCCCCTCCCCCATCCCGCCAAATAAAGTAAACGGTGTCTAGCAATGCAACCATAGTCCTCCAGGTCAACAACGGCCCAATTACCTAGTCTTGTAGTATATTGTACCCGTGTTATTCACACTTTGTGCCCTGCTGGACAGCTAGTTCGACAATGTGTGCAACCAAGGTGTCTTTCAGAGGTACACAGCTTACCTCCCGTGTCCTGTGGCCTGTCTCTCCCTCCCATATTTGTGCATGCTCTCCGGTTACTCACTGTGTAATTGTCCCATCAGCGGCATGACTCTATCAAAGTTAGGTTGCACATTGTGATAGTTAGTTCACTGCCATGCTCTTGTTGATTTCAGGTGCAGGTTCGTATCATTTAGCAGTCACCGCACATGACCATGGCTTTTTCGGGCCGATAGCAATGCCGTCTGATCCATAGATTCGTCCGTGGTTTGACATGAACATGGTTGATCAGTCCACGTCGCTCGTTCGTTCATCTCGATCCTGTGCTCTCCGTCGCTTTGCCTGGTTCTTGAGGTAATCCTGTGCAGCCTGCACTGTCTGCAGAATAACGGGTTTCCCTGCATTAGTAATTTTAAGTTTCGCCGGGTATAGCATGGCGTACTCCAGACCAAGTTCACGCAATTTCTTTTTTACCGAAGCAAATTCTTTCCGTGCTAGTTGCACCGCCATGGTGTGATCAGGATAGAACTCCAGTTTGTTTCCCTGATGAGTGACCGTACCCATTTCCCTGGCAAGTCGTAGGATTGTGTCTCTATCCCTATAATTTAGCACGCGGGCTATAATCATGCGCGGGGCTGCTCCAGGTTTCGGCAGAGGCGCCAGAGAACGATGTGCGCGTTCTATTAAGAACACCGAGGACAGTTTTTCTGTACCAAAGATCTCCTTCAGTAGCGTCTCAATGTAGGTTTCCATCCTCCCAGTGTTGGTGGACTCCGGCAGGCCCGAAATTCGGATGTTGTTGCGCCTGGACCTGGCTTCCTGATCCTCTACCTTAGCTCGCAGGCTCTCCACCGTTTTTTCCAGGCCACCGCAGACCTTCGATGTGGTTCTTTGGTCATCTTCCACCTTGGATATCCGCTGTTCCGCCTCTACAATCCGCCCGTCGTGCTTTTCAATCTTCGCCGCCATATTGTCCACTCTCTGCATCACGTTATCTAGTTTACCATTCATCTCCTGCAGGCTCTGCTGGATCGCCCGCAGTACCGATTCCATGCCGTTTCCCTCTGTCTGTACTCGGTCGCCTTCTCCCTCTGGGTCTGTTGCGTTATTCTTAACTTGTTTCCTTGCCTAGAACGGGAGCTTGGTCTGCTGCCTGTCAGGTTTCCCCATGTCCCCGTGCTGCGGAGGCGAGTTGTGTCCGTGTGTCCTTGGACTGCCTGCCGTTGGAATGCTGTTAGGTGAGGTGGCGGTATGCGCTGAGTTCGCGGTTCCCCTCTTCACAGTACGTTTATACATCAGCCGACTTATCCGCGTCGTTTTACCGCTGGGCCTGTATCTGGAGTGCGCTTGATCGTTTTACAGGTCGCCGCTGCCCGGGGACCCCCTGGTGCATACGTATGTCAAGGCGCGCTAGCTCAATGCCCACCGGACAGGAGAAATCCGCCAGGGAGCTGGGCATGTGTCATAGTGAGGTAGGGAACCCCCGCCAAGCTGTCTCGTGTGCCGCTGGTAGCATGAGCGCCACTCACCCCTCAAAGGTTGCTGTTCTCTCCGCTCGCAGTGTACACAGCGCCCCAGGCGCGCCGTCCCGAGGGTCGCAGTACTGCCCTCCTGGCCCCAGCCCGGTGGTGCACTCATTCCGCAATTACTTGCAGCGTCCCCTCCGTCCGCCAGACGCAGGTGAAGGGCTCTGCAGTTTCCGCTCCGTTCGCCTGTCCCCCGGGCAGCCGCCGCTTCAGGTCAGATGCGTTCCAGCGTCGCCGCCATTTTGTTGTCGCTGGAACGCACGGCGAAACGCGGCGTGTTCTTGTTCATCTGCAGGTCCCAGACTCCTCAACTCCTCACATTACTTGCAATGGTTCCTTTTCGCTTGGTTCTAGGCAGGCAAACGATCGCACCTTCCTCCGCTCGTCTGTTAACAGCGGTTATTTCGACAGTCAGGCGCAGCCATTTTGTGATCTCTCCGGCATCGCTGGACTTTCCGACCCGAAAGTCTCGTTGTAGTCCTTGTAGTGTCCCATATATGTTATGGATGCATCGGTTCCGTCTTCCGACACCGAAATCTTGTTGCGCCTTGGCAATAGCGGCGGTTTGAAGGGGTCAAAGGCCACTAGAAGCGCGCCCGTCCGGCAGAGCTGTCACACTAGCCAGCCATTCCGCAGTGCGCCCTCTAGCGCCCCCCCAATATTTTGTACACTTTGATTCCGTTTAGAAAATGTTTTACTCACCTGTAGCATGAGCATTGGACACATTCGTAGACAGAATGTCCATTTAGGACATTCAAGTCCACTCTGCCATCAAAAAGGTAGCTTTTTTTTTTGTCTGAAGCTTGTCTGATATACATTTTTGTATGGCACAAAGAGTTGGTCTTCAAAGTATCTTACTTTTTGCCTATGTGTCTAGAGACAGACCTGTCTACGTTTATTAGGGGAAATACACAGTGATTACTAGAACACGCAGATTTTCATTATCCGTAAGCACTAACATCCTCCTCATATTATTCCCCAAAGACTTGAAATAGGTGCTATTTATCAGACAAGATAAACTAGAAAGACAGCAGAGTTTGGTGGGGCCTAAGTTGTGTAGTGCCTACAAAGTGTGAGTGAGGAGCTTGAAATGAGACCACCTGGGTACAAGGAGCCAGTGGAGCTCCCTGAGGTGTGGAGTGTTGTGAGTTCTGTGTAGGAGGTTGAGGATGAGTCTGGCTGTGGAATTGTGGCTGCTCTGTAGTCTTCTAGTCAGTTGCTTGGTGACCCTGGCATGGATTTCCAGGCCCTCATTTATGAGGCCGTGCGTCACTTTTAGTGACACACAAGCAGCGTTAAAAATGTGCCTTGTTGCACCATATTTACAAAGTGACGCATCTAGGTAGATGCGTCACTTTGTAAACCCCTGCGCTTCATTATACCTGCGCAAGGAATAATGTATGCAGGAGGGCGTTCTGATGCAAGAAAAGGTCATAGAAGTGACGCAGTGAAATCTATAAGATTTCACTGCGCCTCTTCTAGGACTCAAATGCGTCAATTTCTTACGCCTGCCTCACAGCACGCGTAAGACTGGCGCAGGCCCTTTCACATGGGGCTTGCCCCATGTGAAAGGACACATTGCTGGAGTTGCATCACTTTTGTGACACCCCCCAGCAATGCGTCACTTTTGCGCCATACAGATACGTCAGAAATACTGACGTATCTGTAACTCCTTGCGCAATGATGCGTCATACTGTAAATATGACGCATCATTGGTGTCGCAATGAGGGCGCAATGAAAAGTGACACATCGCTGTTTTCACGCAACAATGCGTCACTTTTCATAAATGAGACCCCCATAGTCCAACTTGCTGGTGATGCGAGTGACAGTGCTGTTTTGTTTGCTATGTTTTTGCACTTTTATGTAGCCAGTTGCTTTAAATGAACGCCAGATTACATTACACATTTTTTAGGCGCAGCCAGATTGTGATTTTCCTAGAATCACAGGATGCTGAGCCGAGACCGCGACTCAAACCTGATACCTTTTTCCAAGATTGGTAGCCGTTGCCCTCTTTTTTTACTTAAAATAAAAGATAGCTCCAGGGGTTCGTGGCCAGCGCCAGATTATTGCATCTGAAAAATATGCATTCTAATGCTGCATTTCAAAGCACAGCTGTAAAACAATGTTTAGTTAGAAAAAGCAATTTACTGTTCCCTATGACAGCCATTTTTTTGAGGGCTGAAGTATTTCGCTTCCATTTTTTCCTCCTTATTCCAGTTTTTTCTCCCCTTGACCTCACCATGGCACTATTGCCCGGGTTGGCCTCTGCATGTTTTACAATGCTGCTGTAATTGATACTGGAGGCGCCGGTGCATGCTTGCTACCTCCGCAATGGGGCTCTGCAAGACCCATCCCCCGGATTTCTGCAGGGGAGCTCGAGCTGGTTAGTTTAATTGATCGCCCCGGGGTAGCTTGGTTTGAGACGGGGTTCACCAGGGTTCAATCTGTTCTTGGTGCATGGTCCAGCTTAATTGGACCAACGCGCATGACCGCCTGTGTTGCTCTCGCTCTCGATGACGAAGTCACGTTCCGCTCCCGTTCCCATGGTGATCTCCGCCCTTTGATGCATACCAAGTTGTAGACGGATGCGCGCGCTCATGTCTGCGTCCTCCGGTGGGGTTCTTCCTCTGTGGAATTGAATCTTCAGTTCATTAATAAACATAGATTTGAAAACGAGCCTTCAATGACAGGGCTTCTTGTTTCCGGGTTTGACTGGCAGGGTCTAGCTTCCTTTACTGTAACAAAGCTGATGTTGATGCGTGTTGGTAATTAATAATGGTAGCCGTGTCTTTTTGATGGGAATAGCCTGCTGTGCACTTCATCAGAATGAACAATATCTATTTGCTGTAGTGAACATTCATGTCACTTTCTGGGTTTATCTTTTGCCACGTGCTAAGACTTCATTTACAAATATTATAGAGCTCGTGGTGTAGGAGGTGTCTGAATGTAAGACCTAAACATATGGTTGGAAACGTTTATATGCCGTTAATAGTACATTGGAGTAGGTGAAAAGAGACACAGCACTTCATGTAATTCTAAATGGAAAGTGACATAAACAAATAGGGGCTCATTTACAAGAAACCCTTGCACCGCCATGGATGCGCCGTATTTACAATGCAGCGCACCATTGTGCAAAGTTTGACAGATGCGCCAGAAATTCTGACTCATCTGTTGACCCAAATGTGACGCATTGCTGGAGTTGCTCATGAAAGTGACGCAACTTCAGCAATGTGCCACAACATATAGGTGAGTCCCATTTAAAAAGCCTTGCGTCATTCCTTACGCCTGGTCTGAGCAGGCCTGGGGATTTTGACGCAGTGAAGGCGTAGAGTGACGCCGTGAAATGTTATACATTTCACGGCATAGAGTGACGCCGTGAAATGTTGTACATTTCACTGCATCAGTTCTACATGGCGTTTTGCGTGGGCAAGCCCACCCTGCATACATTAATACCTGACGCAGGTATAATGTGGTGTAGGGCTTTACAACGTGGCACATCTCCCTGTGGGATGTTAGCTGCAGGGCACTTTGCCCAAACCGATGCTGCACATGGCAGAAGGCCATGCTCAGCAGAAGAATCTGGGCAAATGCCATGTGCAGCGGTGGGTTAACTGCCCATGGGAAAATGGCCTCCTGTGTGAGGTTGTGTGTAAGGCCTGGCTTCAGATTAACCATACTGCCAATGCCCTTCTTTGTAGTCGCGGCATCTTCCTACCTCTGCTTCTTGGATCCTCTACTTGGACCTTCCTCAGCAGGACGACAGTAGTCCCGTTTAGATCTAAATCAGGCCTTAGTGTGGTACCCAAATATTTCATAAATAACAATTTTGATTGATGATGATGATGACAATTTTAATTTAAATAATAGAGAGATTGGCATGATAGTGGTCTACAGGATAGAAGACAAGGATATCTAAAAGTGAAGACACTCACCCCTACTTTCAAAGGCAGATGTCTGACACCTCACAGTTTAACAGAAGATGACACTTAACTGATTATCTCCATCGGCGACAGATATGATGAGGCAAAGGGTAATCTAATTGAGTACCTTTTTGAGGTAGCAGAGTGGCTGCATTTTCACTGTCTTAAACTAAATGCTGACAAATCAGATGCTGTTTGGGGGTGCTGAAAATGTTCAAAGCGATTTATGGTTTGCAACAAAGTTAGGCCCGCACAAGAAAGTGGTAAAAAAAAGTGGACTTACATATTGACGATGCCCTGTCCCTGCAAGAACAAGTAACCAGGGTTCGAGAGCTTTGTGTTGGGTTGATACGTATCCTTTGGAAATTATTCCGATGGATTCTGGTAGTTTGGAGAAGGAACATAATCTAAGCCTTAGTTCTGAGTAGGCTCGATTATGGAAATGCATTGTATGTAGGCATGGCTGAATACCTGTTTACACGGCTCCAGACTACTCAAAATGGCTGAAAAACGATTTGTAATAAAAGCAATAGGAGCCCAGCATCGGCATGCCTTGACCAGCTCCACTAGCTCCCGGTCACTAAACGAGCCATTCTTAAGCTAATGTGCCATACAAACAGAGCGCTTTATGGAAACCACCCTACTTTATTGTTGAATAGATTCAACTTTCCTAAACCCGATACGGAACCTCAGGTCAGCCGATAAGGCCCTAATATCTTGCAAAAGAATGTGAAAAATTCCAGATGTGCAGCCGTTCTTTTAACTTTTTAGCCTTCACTCACTGGAACAAGCTCCCCTCAGAATTTACTCACTGTGTCCGATCTGCTGACATTTTGGGAAAAACTGAGGACATGGCTATACGGACTCTAGGTCCATGATCAGAACCAGCAATGATAAAGTCTAGCACCAGGATATCCCTCTGCAGATGACTTGTGTGCTTTATAAATACCCAATACCAATACAAATACACAGTTTAACAATATAACCAACATTTCTCACTGTGTAAACCTACAGTCTCAAAGTTAAATAAAGTATTCCTTCATAGTGAACACACATTTTAAAAAGAATTTCCAGGTGTTGCGTTTCTCCACCGAGACCCGGAACAAATGTACTGCATGCGTTACATTTGAGAGGTCAAACAAGAAAAATGAAAGCAGCCATTCAGGAGACACTACTTGTAAAAAACACATTGTAGAAACATCCTCCTATGATAACCACCACTACTAGATTGGCAACAATTTGCAATAAATGCAATCCATAGCAATCATGACCTCAGACAGAACTGGGGACCGGCAAATACCAAGTGCATCATCCACCAGAACTATGCAAGGTACACTATCTAATGATGGTGACGTCCGTGGTCTCCTAAGCACTTTCACAGTAACAGAAGAAGCAAAGCCAGTGAAGGAAACACTTGTGTAGCATTGTTTGATATTTTAGTTGACAAAAAAAAAATCATGTGCAGGAAGCTATGTGCACTTTGTGCCATAAGGTGTTGCATTGTGGGAAAACTGAACAGTATTCCGTGGGAACCATTGGAAGCCTTTCGCAAGAAACCTTTGGCAGACCCCAGAGAGTTCTAGAACTACTGTCCCAGCTCCATCCTCCCATTTCTTTTCTGAGTTTTATATAGTACCACAAAGGTATCAGAGCGCTTTACATGAGCACCAGTTGGTTTACATAAGGAAACATTCATTTTTGTTAGGTATGGGGAGCTTAAGTGGTTTTCCCAAAATCACAGGATGTTGAGCGTCACTGCAGAGACTCGAACCGGTTCCCCAGATTTGAGGTCGACCGACCTAGCCATTAGGTCACATCCTCTCATTCCCATTCCCTACCAACAACCTTCAACTTAACAACCATCTGGAAAGAAACAACTGCTGGACCCCTCCAAATCCGGCTTCCGAGCCAAACACAGCACAGAGATAGCCACAATCGCAGCAACAGATGATATCTGAGCCCAACTGGACAGAGGAGAATCAGCTATCCTCATCCTGCTGGATCTTTCTGCAACTTTCGACATCCACCACACACTCATAGATCGACTATGCCAGATTGAAATTTTGGACAATGCGCTCAGATGGATGACATCCTTCCTCACGAGACGCACCCAGAGAGTCCACCTCCCTTCCTTCACCCTGCTAACCAAGCACAGCACCTGTGGAGTACCCCAAGGCTCATCACTCAGCCCCACCCACTTCAACATCTACATGACACCACTCGCAGACATTATCAGATTGCATGACATCAACACACCGCCCTATGGAATGAATCCTGGTGGCCAGTGGAGCTCAGACGGACCCAAGGCCGTCAACCTCAGCATCATACTGGACAGTGAACTCTCCATAAAAAGTCAAGCAAAAACCAGGACCTCAGCTTACTTCCCCACATTTCGCAAAATCTTCAGATGTCTCCCCATCCGCACAAGTAAAACAGTGACGCAGGCCTTCACCACCAACCGATTCAACTATGATAACGCACTTTTTGCTGGCATCTCCACCAAACTCATATAAAGACTCCAGACAATCCAGAAAGCAGAAGCCAGACTTATCCTCAACCTGCTCAAGAGGACACACATCACTGGGCACCTGAAAGACCTCCACTGGCTCCCTGTTCGGAAAAGATGGCAGTTCAAGCTCGTCTCCCATGCCTACAAAGCACTTTACAATTAAGGAGTAGACTACATGAATCATGCAAGATTTTCCACCAACATACCAAAAACCTCTGCTCCGCACACCTTGCCCTCGCTGAGACACCACATATCTGCGGTACCCGCTCCAGAGGACGCTTCTCCAACCGCATCGCCAAAGTCTGTAAAACCCTCCCCCTCCACCTCTGCACTTGACCCTTGCTGAACCACTTCAGGAAGGGACTCAAAACCTGGCTCTTCAACTGACAACTGCAGCTCAGCACCTGGATACCCCCTGGGATGATTAACTGCACCATACAAATACTACTTGATTGAAAATGGAAGCACCTGAGGACTATGCACCCAAACAGAAGAGCATGTCCAGATGTGCAGAATAAGTGAGCTGTAGAAAAAGAACCAACTGCTATGCAGGGACTCCTAGAAGAGGATCAACACAGTGAGGAGAACTTGTATAATTTCGGCATGTACAGCAGATACCTTCATAACGTTGTGGCCTGTGGTGAAGTTAATTAAAGAATATCTACAAATGCAATCCAAAGCCATCATGGCCTCAGACAAAACTGTCGACCAAATAACTTTAACCATACTTAATCAGACTGTCTGCAGGACTACACTATTTTCATTTTGTACATGCCTACAAAATGCATATATATTAAATAAACGCTGTATATAATTGCAGGCCCTTTACCTCCTGCTTTTTATTTCTAGAAACAATCTAAGTTTTTCAAGATTACTTTGAAGAGGAGTATTTTTGATGATGTCATGGATGATGTGATATATGAAGCCATAATCACTGCATGGTGAGGACGCATGTTATAGTTAGCTCACTGAACTATAACTGACACATTTCAGTGGTAATTTGTTTGTTCAATGTTATGTTGTGTCACCTAACTATTGCATCACTTTAACATTTGTTTTGTCAGTCAAAAAATATGTAAATCTTGGTTGTCCAGCACTCCACAGATGGACATTTTACTTTACATTAAAAAAGTCATACAAATTCACTGTAAAAACAAAGATGAAAGTGACGTTATAGTTAGGAATTATAATAATATCTTACTTTATAATAAAATAAGTTTAGAACGTCACAAAAAACAAAAACAATAAAGGTTAAAGGGATGGTATTGTTAGGTGAAAATTTCACTTAAAATATACTGTTTTAAACTAACAAAACTACTGAAATTCACTCATTTATATCAAGTAATTTTAACTCATGCCCTAAAGTAACTTTAAATGGGATTTGAGAGTTCTATTGTGTTGTATTTTTAACTTTTTAATTGTTTAGGTACCTTTAAATGCTTTATATATATATATATATATATATATCCATCGATCAAAGCCACTCTGTCCCAAGCCTCTTAATTACGGTGTTCCGCATTGGGGTAGCGAACCCCAATACATCGAAAAGTAATGTCGAAGTTTATTAAAGAACAAAACACACCGCGGCCTAACTGCATTTTCAAGCGTGCTTTAATTGTGCAAAGACATTTCTTTAATTGTTTCGTAGCGTGACGCTCCTTGTTCACAAGTAAATTACACAGCAGTTGCTGTTTTCTATATACCATCTCACGTGATTGTGAAAGACAAATGTCATAGAAAACAGACTTGTACCGAAATTGATATATAACATCAGATATTCGATAATGCAATGTTACAAGCGTCAAACTGATTTCAATTATCTAAAATAAAATTGTCACTTTTTGGCATAGTTGATATTTTTTTACTTCCTCAATGGAATTTCGCACTCAGTCTTGACTATTTGGCATTAACAATAAATTTTCAATTGTGAAACGGTGTGATTGCCTGCTGTGTCATGACTATTTGAAATTTTCAATAAAGTTTTAGTTGTTGACTATTTTCCGTGAGTTAAGCTCATATGGGTTGGTTAACTTCAATCCTATTTTTAAATGTTATTTTAAATTGAAAACACCAACGCGACATTATATACATGTACGTGAGCATTTTTGCATCATTAAATGATTAGTGCTAATCAATACATTTACAATAGATTCATTGCTAAATCTATTTTCCATTTTTTATGTTGTCATCACAGAATACCAACAGGACAATTCTGCCCAAGTGGGCTTACATTTTTTTGTACACAAATCTACCAAAGCACTATTGGTCACATAATTAACACAACACATTGGTGTACAAAATGTTGCTAAACCATATAAATCATTGCAAATCAAATATCAGTGTATTGATCAAAAGTCAATGCTCGTTCAACCGTACAATATTATTAGCTGCTGTTCCTTCTGTTTTCGTCTAAAGAAAAATTGGTACATCTGTAATAAAAAGATATAAATCCTTGTTAAAAAATAAAAACACATATTCTTATGTAATAACAACAGCCATTTGCATTACTTGGCGAGGTATCATTATAGCAGTCTTTAGATAGTTTGCTGGTGCAATCACCCTAAATGTATGGCTAATTCTTCATCGAAATTGTGGCCTGATGGGGTATAGAGTATGATAATTGATGATCAATCTTGATACAAGGCATCTAAGTTCTTGTACTCTGTTTCCTCCTCTTTCTCGGATTGGAATTATATCAAGAACACAAAAGGATTGTTATTGTTTTGATTGTGTTGTGTTTTAAAGTGCCCCGCTATGGGATCTTGCTTGTCATCTTTATTTATTGCCCTCAGATGTTCCAACACTCTTTTTTGCCTTTTGTATGGTATATTTATCACAAGGATATCGCAGTGCAAAGATTTAATGGTCAGAATTGCATTTGAGATGTTTCGTGGTTTTAAATGGTTGTGAATTTTCTGACAACTTGTCAGTTTTACAGTTGTGGCAATTCTTACAAGCTTTGCATGTGCCACAAGTGTAGAATCCCTGTATGCTAGTTCTATCTTGGTTCAGGGTTGTCAGGGTTCAACATACTATGTCTTTCAGCGATTTAGCCTTCCTCTACAATACTCCACTGTAGCCCACTCCACTCTATGCCAGTTCACTGTACGCCACCCTACTTTATGCTATTCCACCATACGCCTCTCCACTCTTACACACTCCACAGTACACCACTGCACTATACACCACTCTTCTGTACACTGTTCCACTGTAGGTTGTCAAATGTACGCCACTGCAGTCTACACTACTGCACTGTATGCCAGTACACTCTATAGTATTTCACTGTATGCAACTCTGCTGTACAACACTCTACTCTATGCTTTTCTACTCTATGCCACGCCTTTTTATGCCACTCTACTCTATGCCACACCACTGTATGCCACTCTATTATATGCTATTCCACTGAATGCCACTCTATAGTGCTCCTTTCCACTGTACACGACTCCAATCTATGCTACTCTACTCTACCCCAACTCCAGTCTATGGCACTCCTCCCTATTCTACACCCCTCTATACCACTCCCCACTATGCCACTCCAGTCTTCCTCCCTGCACTGTACTCCACTTCACTAAACACCACTCCACTCTATAACAGTCCACTGTACTCAATTACACTGTACTTCACTCAATTCTAGACAACTCCACTATACTCCACTCCATTCTGCCCTACTACACTCTACCTTCTCCCACTGTACGACACTCCATTCTGCACCAATGTATTGTCCTCTATTCCACTATATGCCTCTCCAATCTATGTCACTACACTGTACACCAGTAAGAATCAACATTATTCCACTCTACACCACTCTACTGTATACCACTCCACTGTATGCCACTCCACAGTACACTATTACACTGTATGCCACTACAGTCAATCCCACTACACTATACCCACACAACTCTACAACACTCCACTCTATTGTATTCCAATCTACAACACTCCAATCTACACCACTACACTAAACACCACTCTACTGTCTGCCGCTGCAGTCTAAGCTAGTCTACTGTACACCTCTGCACTGTATCTCACTCCACTCTATGTCACTCTACTCTACACTACTCCACTGTATGGCACTCTACTCTACACTGTTCAACTCAGTGCCATTCCACTCTTCCCCATTCCAGTTTATACTGTTCCACTGTGTAATACTCCAGTTTACGCCACTGTACTCTAAGCCTCTCTATTCTACACTATTCCACTGTACATCGCTAAACTGTATCTCACTCCACTCTATGCCAGTCCACTCTAGAACAATCCACTGTATGCCACTCCATTCTATGCCATTCCACTGTACAGCATTCCGCTGAAACACACTCCTCGGTACGCAACAGCACTGTACACTATTCCACCTTATGCTGCTCAACTCTATAATGCTCTAGTCTACGCCACTGCACTATCAATGATGTCATTTGAGATGTCACCAGTGATGTCATAAATTATGTAATTGCATTTGTCATGATCGATGTAATATGTGAGGTGATGGCTCTGCTAACTATAATTAGTGAACTTCAGTGTTTTTTAGTTCAAAATGTTAATGTGTCACTGACATATGTACCTAGCTATCCCGTCACTGTAACCTTTTGTTCTTTCAGTGAATTTCTAAATTAAAAAAAGATGATTTTATCACACCTAACTATAATGTTACTTTAACCTTTGTTTTTTCAGTGAATTTCTATTTTTTTTTTACATAACACGCAGCCAACTCTAGGCTGTGCACGGCCCTTGAACCGTACACAGCAGGAAGTTGAGAACATGGCCTGGCCTCCAGCCAGGACCTGTGGCCAGCCCACCCTGATACAGCCATCCCTGCAGGTAGTCAATCCCATGCTGCATACAGCCTTTCATCGCACGTGGTTGGGGGTTGGGGACCCCATACCCAGGGCTGTTTTTATATTCAAGGTAAGGGGAGCAAGCTGCCCACCTCTGAGCCATTTTCAGCCCAGGAACTTCATCCCCCCAGACTCAAAGTACATTTTGAGGGGAACGGGCCATAACTCCTCTCTCCAATCCTTTAAAAGGCCCTAGGAACCCCATCCCCAAGGCCACTAGTTAAGTTAAAGGGAGGTGGGCCACGCAGCCCTCTTCCATGAGACGTTTTTGGGCCTCTGGCCTCCATTATTAAAGGTGGGTGCGCACCCTGGGTACACATCAAGCACAACAATGGGGGCTGGGGGAGAGCCCAAGGGCCATGTGGTCCCAGCCAGCTCCACACATGCTGCAAGAGCCGGCATTGCTCCCTCCCACCCACAGGGAGCAGCTATTAATGCTGCTTCCTCTGGGTGGGATCAATATCCTGAGCTATTTCCCTGCCTGCATTGATGCGAGCAGGAAAACAGATCAAAAGTCTGCTCCCAGCCGACTGGAGCATTTTTAAAGCACCCACCAGCTCGGAGCAGACTTTGTGTTTGCTCTGGTTTGGCAAGAGTTTTTAAAATGCTCCCCCAGGCGGGTGCAAACACAAGTTGAAACTGCTGTGTCCTGGGATGGCCTCCCAGGGGCACAGCTAGTGACCTGGCATGTGAGGAATGGTGTATATAGGGCTTATAAAGGCTTATGGGGGATGCCTGGCCCCCTCCCTTTTTTGAAGGTAGCTGCCATGGCAGCATGGGGTCCCCAGGGCCTTTTAAAGGGTTTGGGTGGAATACACCCCAGATCCACTAAAAATATGCTTAGGGCTATGTGGAATGGGGTTCCTGAGTTCGAAAACGGCCTGGGAGGGGGGAATTCAACCCCTCTCCCCTTAACTAAAAAAAGCGGGACTGCTGGATCTTGGCAAACAAATTGCCTTTTTTTCAATTTTGGCCTCCAGGAGGGTCCCTCTGAGGGACTAGGGGAGTAGGGTATCCCTATTCTACCCACTTATATATATTTTTTTAAATACCTTTAAGACGGTCCCCGAGTACTGTAATGCCTGCCTGCAACATTTTTGCTGGCAGCCAATAAGAATACTTACTTTTGTAGGAGTTTGAATTTCATAGGAATGAGATAGCCCAAGTAAAAAAAAAGCTCCCTGTACCAATCGGAGCTCATTATTTTTTTAAACCTTGGGAGAGTCCCTGGAACTCAGCCGTCCAGAAATACCAATATTCTTGTACCTTAATTTCTCAAAAACTACTGAACCAATTTACAGCAAATCACATAAAGCACAATCTGCGGATCAAGATCTAGGTTTGTGCCAAATTTGGTGTATTTCCATTCAGCAGTTTTGCTGTAGCCCGGCCTAAAGAAATCCATTGAAAATGCATGGGGATTTTGCGTTTTGGGATCCCCTTTTTCCTCTGCCCGCTTGATCACCCTGAAACTTTCCATGCACAAACTAGTAAAAAAGAAGCACCTGTTTTGGAAAGTTTCATGGAGATTTGTCAAAAGGGGCCAAAGTTATTAGCAACAAATAAATTTCCTACCGAAATGCTGACCTAAGTATAACTACCCAGTGGCAACCGCCACTGGTATGGGGATATATAAATATATATATCCATCCCAGTGCTGGCCACCTCTGAGTAGTCATAGTTAGGATCACATTTCCACGGGCCAAGAATTTGTTGTTATCCTAATAATTTTGGTCGCTGTTTGAGGATTCATCTTGAAACTTTCCCAAAATAGTGCCATCCAAGTCAGCTCCGTTCTGGAAAGTTTCTGGATGATCCGTCAAGAAGGGCAGAGAAAAAGGAGGGGGGAACATGTTTTCCCCATGCAATAGTCCATGGGAAAATTAAACTGCGATACGTAATAAAAAATGGCTCAATGGAATTCTATCACATTTGGCAGAAAGCTAGATCTTTACCAACAAAGTGTGCTTTTTTGATTTGGAGTAAATCCGTTCAATCGTTTTTAAGTAATTAAGATCTGAAATGTATTGATATTTCAGGCAGCTGACGATCCGCAGGCCCAAGGGAACAAAGATTAGATTTGATTGGCCGTCATAAATATCAACAGTCATTGCAGTCATGCAGCAGTCATTTTGGCACTCAGAGTCTCAGTCACCGTTTTGAAAAAAAAGTAAACAAATATAGGGGGAAAGCTGAGCTCCTTTGTCTAGTTGAGGGCAAAATTTAAAAAATACATATATTGTACAGCAACGCAGTTTCATTGTAAAAAGTAACCACCTCTTTTAATTGGAAGTACCCCGGGATTGGCCAAGGCTTAGGGTTCAGCTCATCCTCCATTAGCAAAAGGGAAGGGGATGTGCATGCGCTGTCCTCCCTGAGCCATCCATTTTCCCTGGTGTCCAAATTAACTGGATCCCCACCAGATATTTTTGGGGATGAGATGTGGGCCCCTTCCCATGAGCCATGTTATGGCCCTGGGGGCCCCATCTCAACTATTGGTGTCCCAGGGACTCCATCCCGTGGGGAACTGTTCCCTGCCCATGAGAACACAGACAAGAAAGACTCAATTGCTGTATCTCTGTGTTCTCATGGGCAACAAGTCAAGTTGACTCGCCGCACCCAGGATGGGTGCTGGCAGGGGAGATGGCTGGGATACAAGGGCCATGGGCCTCCCCTCAGGTCCCCAGTGTTAGAAAAAGTTGTGAGTGCCACCGCATCAACCAAAAACAAAACCATGGGCCTGATTCACAAAGGGCCTCCACACTTGTGGCGGAGGCCCCTCAGTCGTGCGACCGGAGTCTCCACAATGAGAATTCTCACTGCGTAGATTCTACCAGAAGTGCAGGGCTCCTCCATGATTGCTGGGCCTCTGCTAAGAGTGTGAAGGCCCTTAGTGAATCAAGCCCCATGTCCTACCTTCATTGGCACCCAGGGTGGGTGCTGCCAGAGGAGTCTGCAGAGCTGCTGAGGCCGAGGGCTTCCCCCCGCAGACCCAAAGTTTTGTATAGATATTGAGTGCCCAGAGTGTGAATGGAAAAGACACACAATTGATGGATGGAATGCTGAACAAATCAAAACATTCACCCCCAATCAAGACATCTGGGTTAAATCCATCATTCTTTTGCTCACCATGCCACCCCAGTTTAGACCAAAAAAAATGGATTTAGGCCCAGGTCTCTGTACTTGGGTGAATGTATGACATTGTTCTGCATTTTGTCCTTCAATAGTTCTTTTTGCATTTGTCACCCAGAGTGGGACGGGTATGCTCAGACGTGAGTCCTGTGCTCTCCATGCCACTGGAATCAAGCTATCCTGGCTGAAGAGGGGTGAAACCCGGGAACCGGTGCTAGGATGCTTGTTTCCAGTCCAGGGAGGACCTGGCTTGGCAGTTCGGGCGGGACTGTTCCAATTGGGCGCTGGGTCAAGACTGATTTGCATATGGCTGGGTCCAAACTGGAATGGCATGGCGAGCAAAATAATATATATTTGGGCCCAGATCTCTGTACTGGGGTGAATGTATGACATTGTTCTGCATTCTGTTCATCAATAGTTCTTTTTGCATTTGTCACCCAGAGTGTGAATGGGGCACCCAACTTAAAGTATGTCATCTCCTGTACACACAGGTATCCTCACCTAGCCTCCAAAGTTTTTTAATGTTGTGGGTGCTCAGGGTGGGACGGGGTTAGCGAGAAAAAAAAATATGAAATGAGTGAAGTAGCCGCTCAATTTATATTCACTTTTCCTGCTGAAAGCACTCCATAATGGCCTGCGAGGGCTTTCATGTTTGTTTTTCATTCCTGCTGTTGCCCAAGGAAGGGGCAGGGACGCCACCAATCACTTTAAAAGCAATTCTTGGGGGGCTGCAGGAAACGCAGCAGAGCACACAACCCCAGGAGAGCTAAACATCTTTTCTGAAACAGTCCAAGCTGGAGCTTCTAGCTTCTCAGCTAGAGTGCATTGATCATTTGTGGTTGGTTCTATGGCTGCATTTTGTAGCAAGAAGATTATTAGAAAGACTCAATACATGTTTTCTGAGTGCCTTGAAAAAAAAATGCTTACATTTTTTTTTCAAAACACTCAGAAAACATGTATCCCATCTTGCCCAGTGTGGTCTTTTGTGCTGCCACCCTCCTCTACTTTCCCCCCAATGTGTAGCTTTCTGGGCCAACCCAACTCATCCCTGCCCTCTGTTGTCTGAGTCCATGCCCCTTCCCCTATTTCCTGCCCGGCATGGGCCAATGTGCTGCCACTGCCTCTCCCTCTTCCCCTCTGTGGTTATCTTGTTGTCCTTCCTCCTTTCTCCCTTACCCTGCCCTTTGTTGTCTGAGTCCAAACCTGTGCCCCCCTCACTCCAGCCTTCAAAGGTCCATTGTGCTGCCCCTCCCTCATGCCATGCATGGTCCGTTGTGCTGTCATTGCCCTTTCTGCCTGGCCTGTGTGGCCTGTTACTGTTCCTCCAACTGCCCGGTGTGCTTAGCCTGCTGCCTATGTTCCTTTTCCCTTCCCTCTATTATCTAAATCTAGCCCCTAACCTTCCCTTCCTCCCCTTCTGCCCTACATGGTCCTTTGTGCATGCCCCTGATCCATCATGATCTAATGTGCTGCCACTAAACCTCCTTCCTGTCATAATGAGTCTGTTGTGCTGCCACTGCCCCTCCTACCTGCCCTACGTGGTCAGGTAGCTGCATCTGCCCCATACCATCTTTTACCTTTTCACCGTTGTTCATGTGTGTGCCTCTATGCCCTCCCTCCTGCACACCATGCTGTGTTGTGTTTGCACTACCCCTTCCACCTGTCATGCATGATCAGCTTCTTTTTCCTGCCACTGGCAAACTTACCTGCCCTATATGGTCAGCTGGCTACACGTACCTCTGACTACCTCCCTCCTGCCCTCCGTTGTCCCTGTGTGGGCCCCGGCCCATCCCTCCATGGACCTTTGTGCTACCAAAGGCCATCCTGCTTGGCCTGCATGTTTCCCTTGCCTCCCCATTGTATGTGTGCATGCCCCTACCCCTTCCTCTTGATCTCCATGGCATGCCCGGAGTAGTCAGCTTGCTGCCCCTGTCCCCTCCCCCTTTCCCCTGCTCTCCATGGTCCATGGGCCATTGTGTTGCCACTGCCCCTCCCTCCTGCCCTCCATGGCCCACTGTGCTGCCAACACCTCCCATCTGCACTGCAGTATCATCTATTTGCCCCTGTTTCTTCCTCCTGTTATCTGCTGTCAAAGTCCATGCCCCTATCCACTCCATCCTTACCTCCTATGTCTATTGGCATGTCCCTTCTCCATCCTTCCTGGGCTCCATGGTCTGTTGTGCTGCAACTGCCCCTCATGCCTGCCCTGCATGGTTAGCTTGCTGCCCTCGCCTCTCTCGCCCTGTTGTTCATGTATATGTCCCTGCCCTCCCCTCCTGCTCTCCATGGTCCATTGTGCTGCTACTGCCCTTCCCGACTGCCATGCATAGTCAGCTTGCTGCCCCTCCCTGCCTATCCCTGCTTTCTGTTGTTCATGTTCATGCTCCTGCCCCCTCCCACTTGCCCTCCATGTCAAATTTTGCTGCCACTGTTGTTCCTCCTGCCCTGTGTGGTCTGTTCCTTTTATTTTTTTCTATATATTTTATTTCAGAGAGCTCATTAAAAAGAAAACACATATACAATCTTGTCGGAATTAACAATATTCATAAAAGCATAAAAAGACGAGAGAAGTGTATACATTAATCATACATTTGGGAAAGAATATTACCAAACAATTAACAAAATCAAATATTGCACATTCCCAACAGGCCTTCTAGTTTTCCAATATTAACACTTTTTCATTTTGACTCCTCTATCCCCCAAGAAACATCAAAGGAATTCCCATAGTGCCTTCAACTTAGCATAAGAGTCAAACCTTAAGGCATATCTTTTTTCCAGATCTCGAACTCTACACATTTTATTCAGCCGTTGCTGGAATGTTGGAATATTTTCTCTTCAACAGTTCTGAAGTATCAATGATCTGGCTACTAAGGCAATAAGAAATAATAATTTCTCCTGAAAAGAGCTAGCTGTAATATGCGGAGAATATCCTATATTTGTGATATGAATATTTATGACAGCCTAAATTGTGCTTGCAATTTTTCTCGATGTCGCCCCAGAATTGTTTAATCTTTGACAATCCCACACAAAATGGGACCAACTACCTCCACCTTCCGCTGTGCATCTAAAGCATCTACCTTGTATCGGGGGAAATTTACTATTTACAAAGGCGGGGGTTCTCTAAAGTAGTCATTTGGTGTAAGGATTTTCCGAAAATTGGCTCCTCTTAATAGTGTGGCGTTAAATTTATTAATCTTATTCCAAGCTCCAATTGATATATGAAGGCTCTTTAGTTTGCCATTTATCCCAAGCCTTTTCATACGTTTTATTATTAGTACTCCCTCTAAGAATAGATATCCAGCCGCTAATAGATCTGCATGTAGTTGATTCGATCAACTCCTCAGTGAGGTCCAGCTTTGTAGAGAGTAAAATGAAATCTATATTTTTCAGGAAATTTCTAATCTGGAGGAAAGACCATTGTAATATGTATTTATGACATCTAATGCCATGTTCAATCTTGTTCCAGTTTTTCAAGCACCTAAATTGATAAAATCGACTACCATAGAATATCCATTCCTTTCCCATTTATATGAAATATTTGCTCCAACCAAACACTGTTCACCTATGTATATATCTGATAAGCATGTAGATCCATCTATCAAGGGTATATTATAATACTTAAACATGTGTGCCTTATGTTTTAGTAGCCATTGCAGTACCTTATATCATACTTTTTTTTATTAGTCTCAGTAGATCTAACATTATATAATTTTTACAAAATGTTATCATGAAAAAGTTGTCTATGCTGTATGAGCAAGAGCTGCTGACAAATCTATATGTTGTATGTACAAAATTTGTGTAGTAATATTAACCTAAATTGGTATGCGACATACCTCCTCCCGTAGTTGGTTTGTATATAGTAACTGGTGCCAGTCTGGGAATTTTATTCGCCCATATAAAAGTTGAAAATAAACCTTCTAGTTCTCTAAAAATGTCATCTGTAATGCATATGGAATTGCTGAAAATAAAAAATTACAGAGGGGTAAGATTGACATACGAATAGAGCCACACGCCCAATTAATGAGAAATGCAATTGAGTCCACTTGGCGAATAGCAGCTTAATCTTTTATATGAGGAGGTACATAATTTAATACATACAGATCTATCACTTTTTCGGAAACATATATTCCTAGGTAACACTTTGGTCTTGTGTTAATTAAAGTCTAAAATCGAGGTAATAAGAGTCTTGTGCCCAATTGCATAATAAGATTTCAGTCTTTGCCTTATTTATTTTATATCCACCTAATTCTTGAAATTCCCTTGAAATCACAAACGTTTCCTTCTGCATATTTAAGAAACAAAATAATGTCATCTGCATAGAGTTTTATGTTTGATATCTCATTCATTTGCGCTGATATAGTTGCTTTTTTTCTAAAGGCTATTGCCATTGGCTCTATGAACAGGGCAAGAGTATAGGCAACAGTGGGCAGCCCAGGCGCATACATCTCTTTACTCTACATATACAAATGTTACTGGAATTAATATTTATTTGCACTGTGGCACCCTTATATAGACTGGTTATAATTTGTATAAAACTTTTCGGGAATCCGAGTCTTTCAAGAATCATAAAAAAGCTTTCCCAAGACACCAAATCAAAAGCTTTTTCAGCATCTAAAAACATCACCTGTGTTGGTATTTTATTCTGTGCCATGTAATTCAAGGCTTCTATCAAAAGTTAGTATTAGTAAACAGCTGTCTGCCTGCCACAAACCCACATTGATCTGAACGGATAATTCATCCTCTGATATTGTTGATTCTATTTGCTAAAAGCTCGGTAAAAATGTTTTAGTTTACATTTAATAAGCTAATAGGCATATAGGAGTTAAAATTCTACTTGTTTTTATCTTTCTTTAAAAACCTGACTACCACCACAATGCAGAAAGAACGCGGGGACTCCCCTCCTTCCAACATATGATTAGCAAGCTTTAAGATTTCTGTATTTAATACTGGTGCAAATTTTGTTTTATAGTTATGCTGGAAAGTCATCTTCGTCTGCTGATTTACCATTAGATAACAAATTCACTGCTCAATCTATTTGTTCCAGTGAAAATTAAGTGGCCATCATCTGGCCACGTTCATTTGATAGGCATCGAATTGGAAGTTTATTTAAAAACAGCCTAAGTCGGCCACCACCAATCTGCTGTTGTGAATTATAGATTGTTTTATAGTGTTTTAAAAAGGTCTTCTGAATTTCTAATGACTCGGTTAAGTTAGCCTTAGTTTCAATGTCTACCAAAGATGAGTCTTATTTCTTACTTGTCGTGCCATGCCAGTAGCCTGTACATTCACTTTCTTCATAGACCTTTTGTAGAGACGCATTATTTGCAGTATTACCTTGTACATATTAATATTCTTGCATATCTGTTTTTGCTTGGTTGAACAATTGCTTAGTTACATTATTTCTAGTTTGCAGAAGTGCTGTACTAGCATGATCCAACTCAGCTTCCAGTTCCCGCCTTTATAAGAATGCCTCTTTTCGATGCTGTATCTCTTTAGTAATGATATATCCCCGAATTGTGGCCCTGAAGGATTCCCATACATTCTGTATGCAAGCAGTGTTACTATTGGCCGTAAAAAAAATCTTCTTCTCATCATGGAGCCCTCTACACCACTCCTCAGTCTCCAAGTTGACTCTATTAAAAAAACATTTTCCTGGTGCTCTTTCTATCCTAATTACTGTCACTCTTATTTTAACCATGGCATGATCTGAAAAAGCGTTTGGTATATATTCGTAACTAATCAACTTCAAGTTATGTGAAGCAAGAAAATAATCTATTCAGGAAAACATGAACATTCACATTTCTTAGGATAATGTGTATGCCATAGATTAATCAGGTCTGATTGTCTATTGCAATTGGCTAAGGCTTTGGCCATTTGTGACCTATTTTGTTTCTGAGTTGTGCAATATGGTCCAATATCACGTCTTGAAAAAAATTTAAATCTCCAGCCAAAATAACCTGGGCCTGGGATATTAATTAAAACCTGTTTAATCCTCTCAAGGGAAGAGGATTGTCTGATATTTGTGCATAAATTGTGGCTATAGTTAGCATTGTTTTATTTAAAATTCCATTAATAAACACCCATTTCCCCTCTGAATCTGTCTGCATAGATTTTATCTGAAAGGGTATGTGCTTACCTATATGTATCCCAAAAACCCTGTGTGCGCAACTAGCATTTGATAGGCATTGGGCCCTGGCTCATTGTCGCAGAATTTTACTAGAGCTGTTTTTGTTTTTATTCATAAAGTGTGTTTCCTGCAAGAGCACAATATCTGGGCTATGTCCTCTCAACCAGATATCAATTGTCTGAGTTTTGCGCTTGTTGTTAAGGCCGTTGACATCAAACAGTATTACCTTCAGAGCTTCTTTATGCATCTTACTTTTGCATATGATGTAAATACTATACTTTTACCCCCTAAATTTTGCTGGAAAAAAAATCATTGATTAATATTTTCTATAATACAAAGAAAGTGACTTGTGCCTTGGTATATTATATTTTTCACTGTAAAGTGCATCATATATTCTATCTGACAAATGTATTGACAGAGAGAATAGAAAGATTAAAAGTGTGATTCTCTGTTTACCCAGAGAGTGTTGTGTGCATTAAGTTGCCTGTTATTCTAATGGGGCCTATACAAGTAGTTTAGTATTGCGTAACCTAAGGTGCATTTTGTGTCTTTTAGGTACCTTTTCATTTTCTTACTGGCTCTCTTATCCTTCTTTACCTTTGTCATTGTTGCAATCTTGCAATTGCTTTCGCCTCAGTTGTAAAACTTAATGTGATTCTGACAATTATTTAGAAACATAGACTTTAACTCTCCATTTTCACTTTACGACACCCCCATTCACCCACCACCCTGTTTACCTCTTACCCTCCCCTGAAGAAGGATTGCCCACGTTTCCCTCTTCACCCCCAGCTTTAGCCTGGATGCCATTATAGTGTACCTTTTCTGCGCTCAGTCTCGGCCCGTCTAGAATTTGATTCCAGATTCCCGCCCCCACAATGACCCATTACGATATATCAAGCCTAACTACCAGCAACTTAGATCTCCATACAGTGTTTAGATCAGTAGTAAGTATTCTCATTGGACAATTCCATAACCAATGATTGAGCCTCTACTGTATCCAAGACCAAGAAAAATTGACCCTTTACAAGTACTTTGTGCTCTTATTGTTGGCCTATCCACACCTAGGCCCCCTTATCCTTTAATAACTGAATCATTTTCACAAATTATTTTCTTCTCCGAGCCGTTGCTGCCGACATATCAGATTTATTTTTAATTGCGGTACTTCTGGAGATGAGAAGGTTCTCCTTACTATTGCCATACTCAAAATGTGATCCTTAGTTTGAAGTATTGTACCAGGGTGCTATGCATTCATCTGCCTCTGCACCAAGACTCTATGAATCCTTGTAATTGTTAGATCCACCTCCAGTTCGGGCATGGCTTTCTTTAGGTATGCCCACCAGGTGAAGATTAGATTGTCTATTGTAGTTCTCCAAGTCCTGTAACTTGATCTACATCTTATTTGTATCTTTCTTTGTTTGACTTGCCTCTTTCTGAATGCTGATCAGTTTGCCCTCCAGGTCTGAGATACGATTCTCAGCTTCATTCATTCTTTTTGGCGTAGCGTAGAAATTGTTCTCCAGTTTTGAGAGTCTTTTGTGAAGCATTGCCATCTCTTGGGCTTCTGGTGTTTTCAAGTCTCTGATTTCTCTTAATATGATTGTTACATATCTTTAATTGATTCACCTTCTGTTTATCCTTCTGCTACCTCTACTGTCTGATGCTTGTCTTAAATTCTCCCCTTCCATACGTACTCCCTTTGCTAGTGTTAGATCTTGTATGCTTCTACTAATTTCTTCCCTTGAGGGGGGTATGGTAGTTATAGAAGGAGTGTTTTGGTTCATATATAGACTTAAGGCAGGGCATGGCTGACTAGACTTTGCCGTTTGCACCGAAGACTGAGTCTGGATCTGGGCCAGTGTAGAAGTGTGAGGAGCAATCTGAATCTTGTGTTGTAGTTTTACCTGTTTTTAAAAAAAAAAAGTGGATATTGTTCAGAGCAGGTGGTACTGCTTTTTTCTATAAGGTCAGTATTCCTGTTCTGCATATTATTTACAGGTTCTGAATTTGGAAACGCGTCTAACGACTGCAGCTCGGATATTTCTACTGAGCTTTCTGACTCCAGTGTCATCCTATTTTCGATGTTGCTGGTTGCTTTCTCTTGCTTCTCAGCCTCCAATAGAGCATTTGCCTTCATCTCATCAACACAAAAGAGGGGGGAGGGCCAATATTGTTTAAACTCCAATACCCCAGGCCCCTTAGTATAAACCAAATGATCACACAAGAGGGGTATATAGAGTACACAACACAAGCACAACAAGGGAAAATTATCCAATTCGGAAAAACTGCCCTCACTCACATACCGAGGTATGTGACATGCTTCATCATAGGGCCCTGCTACAGACGCCCTGGTGTAGCCACATCCAGGGCGGAGCATTAGGGAGGTGGAAAAAATTATAAATTCCACACTACAAGACGTACAACCAAATAAGTCAATACGTACAATGAGTAACACACATGAATAATAGAACGTGCAGTGAACACCTAGTGGATTAACTGATAGTGCGACAAAAAAGTGCAGTAAGGATGTGATTAAAACTGATTAAGGGTGCCAATAGAAAGAATTACTTTATTAGACACAGTTTGATACACCTATCAGGATTAAAAATAAGAAAAGGATGGGAAAATGCCTTATTGAGAAAATGAGGTTCCTCAAGACTTCCCTCCTACCACTGCTGAAGTCAACATGTTTCGACCGCTTCAATTGTGCCTCAAAAGGTCACTTCGGTCTTCATCAGGACTGTCGCGATCAGAACCACTTAACGCCCTGTCGTAGTTCGGTCACAGGGCCTCCAGACTAGAGTAGGTCTAGCAGATCCGTACTCCTCCAGCTCTTCTGATCATTCAGTGGAGATTAGACCTCAAAATGCGGGGAAGACATTCACTAGAAAAGAGCAAAGAGTGATGCTAGAGATACATATTCTGTCCCCCTTCACTCAACTCATCACATTAGATTTCTGTTTCTCTAAATACGGTATTACTCAAAATAAATGAAATATGCTCACAAAAGTTCCATTATAAAACTCATGTATATGGTGTTGCAGCCCGGGTTTCTTTACTTCAAACACTCCAGGTGATATAGCTTCAATCACTTAATCTTCATTCATGTCATTTGATCAGTGATTTTGTAATGATATATGCAACACACTCTTGCTACCATAGCCAAGCCTTGGACTTCCGTGAACCCACACACACCCCACGTGTGAACCACTCTAAAAAACAGGCACATCATTAAAAAACCTCCATCTAGGCTAGTGACCCACTCGTAGATCAAACTCACCGAGTTTATGTATTACACAAACTCGAACTGGTGTCCGCCAGGAGGGTCTGCCTACGAACACAATCTACGAAGGAATAGAGCGTAGAGGATATTTAGTGTCAATCCTTCTGCTGTACCGGCATCGCTCAAATCTCAAATCGAGGAGCCGGTCTCTGCAACCCTCACCCGTCCTCCTTACCGTTCTCTGAGGCTAGCCCTGCCGAAAGTTCCTGTACCTTGGAGCACCGCGTAGATGAAGAACGCGGTGTCAGGTAGGGTATTTACTGAGAAAAGAGAGGAAAAATCATTTCCTACTCCGCCCCTGACGACGGACGTCACACGCGCCAAGACGTCGTGACGTGAGGCATGGTAATCCTTTGGGTGCTGTCGGGAAATGTAGTACCCGACTATATCGCCAGTCTGTCAAAGCACGGGGGGCTGGTATACAAAGCACACCCCGTTATCACCCATGGACAAGGTCAATAAATCTCCATAATCAAGCTTGCTCGCACGGTAAAGTTCAATGAGAGTGTTTACAGTGATAAGTTGATATTAAGAGAGCTCGTCATTCGATTATTTGAAGTCCAATTACCCCAAGCCCCGAATGTCTGGACCCGCACTCAAAATTAATGCATAGATGATGTGAAGGGGGCATTACCGATCAATATAGGTGCCCCGGGGCTGGGAGGAATGGGGGATGTTTGATGGGCGTACTTCATATTGCTTCACCTAAGGTTTATATCTAACCATGAGTACCAGCCGAGAATTATGCCGGTAGTGTGACTTTACTATATAGGGAGTCCCAAGCGGGGTGTATCGTAAGGGCTGCCCAACCAGGTGGGGCAGATATTCAATAGTACAGTCCCCTTGGAATAGTCACTCTCGTCCAATGTCAAAACAAAGGGCACATCGGGCGGTCCTCTCTGCGATAATAATTTTGTTATGACAATAACATGAAAGCGATATAAACCAATATAGATGGTAGAACCTAACCACAGCTGGAATCTACTGAAAGCCATATGTGGTGAAAGAGAATAAGCACCAGAAGTTCCCACAGGAGCCTAGTGTATAGAGAGTATCTTCAGTTCATACTAATTAGACGATGATCAAAATATCCATGTCAGTATTACATCAAAATGTTACGTATATTGTCTTCCCAATGCTTGCCATGGAATGTCATCGTTTAATCCCACTAGGTGGCTTCTCAGGCGGTACACCCATCGCTGTTCTCGCTGGAGTAACACCCTTTGGTCATCTATTTGATGTCTTCCAGGTTTTACCTTCTCTATCACGGTCCATCTAAGGGGTTCTATACTGTGTCCAGTTTAAAAAAAGTGGGCTGTGAGTTTCGTGTTTGTCTTGCCACATCTTATTGTGCTCCGATGTTCCGTGATTCTAGTGCGCACCTTTCTGCTTGTCATCCCTACATACTTTTTTGACAAGGGCAGGTTAGTAAGTAGATCACTCCCTGGGAATTACAATTGGCGTGAGATCTCTGTTCCAAGGGAGTGTGGAGCCCTAGATCAAGAGAAGTAGAGTTGTTAGTCAAGTGACAGACACTACATGAACCGTAACGTGTGTGTCCGATCAGTTTGGGCAAACCTGTCCCAGTAGTATTCTCTCTTGTTTGTCTCAGATCCCTGGGTCGGGTGTGTATGAGAAGATCCTTCAAGTTCTGACTGCGTCTGAAGGAAAACAGAGGTGTCTCTACGTTCATACCCCCTTTATTGAGTATCTTCCAATTCTTCAGAACAAACTTTTTAATTTGGTGTGATGCGGTGTTGAAGGTGGATACAAACACCGGTTTCTTAGTTTGGGGTCTCATGTTCTTAGACAGCAGAGCGTCCCGGATGACATTAAACGCTCTTTTGCGGGCTTTCTTGATGACTCAGGTTGGGTATCCCCTCTGTTGTAATCTTGTAGTCAGGGCTTCCGCTTCCTCAGTAAAATCATCTTTTTCAGAGCAATTCCGGCGGATCCGGAAAAATTGTCCTAGTGGTAAATTCTCCCGTAGGGATCGCGGATGGAAGCTCTCGAATGCCAGTAGAGCGTTCTTATCAGTGGGTTTATGAAAGACCTTTGTTCTTAAGGTACCGCCACTAGGGTCAATAACCAGGTCCAGGAAGGGTAGGTTGGTCCTAGTGATGGTCGAAGTGAAATGGAGGAACGGATTCTGGGCATTGAGCCAGTCAAGAAAAAGGTCAACAGATGTTCTCTCGCCCCTCCATATCACTAAGACGTCATCAATATAACGTCTCCACAACCTCAGGTTCGTCCATGGGCCACTGGTATTCAGCACTGTAAGTCCTTCAAAAGCCCCAACATAAAGTCCTGCAAGGCTAGGGGCAAAAACACTACCCATGGAAGTGCCATGGGTTTGAAGATATAGTCTCCCCTCAAACTCTATATATCCCTCTTGTGTGATCATTTGCCTTCATCTCCATACTTTGTTGTGCCTTGCGATGTGCCCTGCGTTTCATCTTGTGAGCTAGAGTTGAGGTGGACTGATTTTGCATTGTATATTTACTTTTTGCCACTTTGACCTGCTGAGTGGGTATTCTGTGTACTACAAGGCTCCATGGGCCGTGATCAGGCACATTCTGTGTGTTGCAGGGTTCCAAATGCAAAACTCAGGCACACTCTTAACATTAATCAGTGTCATTTATTTAGTCAATGTTTTTGTATTTCCTCATTGTTATTTCTCTCCCCCTGAACTCAGGTCTAATAGCCAGGACGAAGGGGTAAAAGCGGCAGCAATGGGGAGAAAGTCAACTCGTACGCACCCACAAGCGTCAGCACCTGAGGGCTACAGGCTTCGGTGATGCTTCAATTTCCTTCAGTTTCTCAGCCATCCATTCACTTCGTGGCCTCCCAGTACCAAACAACGCTTGCGTCTCTCTCGAGCAGGCAGGCCAGCCCCCGCGGTCATCCAATAGTCTGATATGTGTCCGCACACTAATGGACCAAAAAAGTTTGTTGATACATTCCAAGTCCCCTCGGAAGTGGGACCTTCATAAGAGCCCTGTTGTTCAAAACGGCACCTTCCTGCTGGCCTCCATAGTTGGTTGTTGGCTGCCTGTTCGACTGCCTTTTGCTAGGGGGTGGGGATGGAGAATGGGAGTGCTAACGGCAGAGTACGTGTGAAGCGTCTGCCGTCATTCAAAGAAAACCACTTCCTGTGTGGTCTGTTGTGCTGCCACTGTTTCCTGCCACCTACTCTGTTTGGTTAGTTTGCTGTCCCACTCTCCTGCCATTCATTGTACGAGTCAGTGCTTTTACCCGTCCCTCCTACCCTCCACGATCTGTGGTGCTGCCACTACTCCTCCCTCCTCCCTCCTGGCCTCCATGGTTTGTGATACTGCCACAGTCCTCTCATTTGTCCAGCATGGTTGGCTTGCTGCCTCTGTCACCTACCCAATGCTCTACATGGCCAATTGTTTTGCCATCACCCCTCCTGCCTTCCATGCTTGGTCCTTGGAGCTTCACTAACCCACCCGCAAATCCCAAACCGGCATGTAGCAAAGCTGGCTATGCCATGTTGAGTTCCTGCCGGCTTCCTGTCAGGAAGCCGGCAAGAGCTCAACATGGTGTGGTGAACTTTGCTACACGCTGGTTTGAGGATCGCTCCGACCCACACCTTAGACTGACCGACGACCACACACCATCTTGGAATTTAAAATCTTTTTCATTTTAGGCCTGTTTCTACCAGATGGCCTTCCCCCATATTAATTTGTTGTTTACCGCTTTAACACAGGTCCAAATATCTAAGAAGGGATGTTCAGTCTCACAATGAGGTCATCACCCTGAAGGCGCAAATGGCGCATTCCTTACCCAGTCTCGCTAGCAGAGTTCCACCGTTTGTTGCACTAGATGTAGCAATTGCTGTGGTGACATATGCTCCGCATAGTCCTGAACAGGCAACAAATTACAAGGCTGAAACACGCCGACCCATATTTCCCAGAGCCTACACCTCAATCTGTTTGTAAAAAATGTAAGTCACATGGCATAAGTAAACATTGTGTTATGAACTGTTTTTTGGAGTCAGAGTTCTTCTTGATTGTAGTACAGCAATGCCACTAATAATGGTTGTACTTTGTTTATTTTAATATACAGGATTCAATCTTAATGTGTGATTTCAGTTCCAGTGAGGTTACAAATAATAAGTTTACTTCCTCGTGAAATTTCACTGTATCCATCCTGCTAGAGCTATTTTCTACTGTTTATTGTCCAGAGGTGAAGCTTAAGCTCTAGGTGGATATGGGGGCTCCCCTGCTCCTTTTTGTTTTACATTGATATGGCAACCGAACCAGCAATACTTTTTCAACAACATTGCTTGTGCTGTGTCTGCAGGAACAGTTTCAGCAAAAATGTGCACTCCACAAATCAATCTAACATAACATACTATAACATACTATAACATACTATAACATACCATAACATACCATAACATACCATACCATAACATACCATAACATACCATAACATAACATAACATAACATAACATAACATAACATACCATAACATAACATACTAAACATACTATAACATACTATAACATAACATAACATAACATAACATACCATAACATAACATAACATAACATAACATACCATAACATAACATAACATAACATAACATGACATGACATGACATGACATGACATGACCCCATTATGTCCTAGCAGAGTTAACCTTTTGCCAGGCCTAAACCTTCCTTTTTAATTCATATAAGTCACCCCTAAGCTATGCTCTAAAGGCTATAGAGCAAGGTGAATTGAATTTAAAAAGTTGGACACAAGTACTTTATTTTGTCATGTCCCGAGGTGAAAAACTCCTTATGTCATTTTTAACTACTCTAAGGCCTATCTCTCCCATTGACTAACACTTGGTTACCTTATTACATATGATACGTGTTAACTCTGGATTGGGAACAAATGCAGAGGCCATGTTTAGACACAGGTGAATTGTGATTAAAAATCCAATTTATTTGCTAAAGTTAGATTATAAATCACAATTTGGAAAATGCCACTTTTAGAAAGTTGGTTTTACCAAGAAGGGGTAACCCTGTGTCCCTCAGAACCTGGGTATGTATGTTTAAAGACAAAAATGGTTCTGTCGGGTGAGTAAATTGCTTTTGCGTGAAGGCTAGGTTAGCTCATAACAAAGTATAATCAATAAAATGAGAAGACCTCTCTGACAACAAATATAGTTCAAAACTTTTATATGAAAAAGCAAAGTCACATTAAAACACCGGAATTACTTCATTCCATTTCAATTTCAACTATAAGTGAAAGGTGACTATTAGTGAGCAAAGTGAATAGTGCAACAAATTTAGTGACACATATTTACAATTATATACAAAATTTATACAAGGAAAAATGGACGGGGGGAAAGACTTTTAGCGGTCAGAGTTCTAAGTTAGTACTCCAAGGAAGCAGATGATGACTATGCCCGTTCCCGGAGGGTTCTTGACCAATATTGTGCGTCGACGTTTCGATCCTGATGTGCCCCGATTGGTGGTCACGCGGATCTTTATCAAGACAGGGGGGGAGGAGGAGAGAGGGGTATGAGGGGAGGGGGGTTTTTCGGATACACAGGAGGCAAAAGTCACACACTGTGGGAAGGCCAATAGGTCAATCTCACGTGGAGGAACGCTTTCCACAGGAGCAGGATACCGGCTTGAATCACTTGGAGTTATGAGCTAACCTAGCCTTCACGCAAAAGCAATTTACTCACCCGACAGAACCATTTTTGTCTTTAAACTTTTAGAAAGTTGGCGTGTTCCAGTCCTAACTATTTGTACCTTCTGCCAGTGTCCTGGGTCACATGACTGTGACTGAATGTGCTGATAGGGATTATGCAATCCTCCAAGACAGTGTCAGGAACTTTAGACAGTCACGTGGTGTGCTTCTCGTCTACCAAGCTCCTCATTATTTAAAAAAAATCTTGTGTTAGGTTTTGTTTTTCGCATTTTAACATTTAGGAGGGTGAAATCCCACGTACTCACATACTCCCTGGTCTGCCATGGCTCGTTAATAGCTGATTGTTGCTGAGGGAGTTGAGTTGGTGCTCACTTCCAGTTGACTTTTACAGACACCCTTTTGGCCAAGGCAGGGGGCTAGGCTTTGTTCTCCTCATAGGGAAAAACCTATTTAATTCCCATGAGTGCGTGGATGCGCTCTCAGTCTCCCGGTGTGCAACTCGTGCATCAACCTCCTCATTATTTTTAAAAATCTTGTGCTGGGTTTTGTCTTTCATTTACCTAATCGTGCAGCATTTTAACAATTAGGAGGGTGAACTCCCACTTACTCACCTACTCCCTGGTCTGCCACAGCTTGTTAATAGCCAATTGTTGCAGCGGGAGTTGAGTTACTGTGGTTGACTTTTCCGGGGGCCATTTTCTGGAAAGCAGCGGGCTAGACTTTGGTCTCCTCGAATGGAAATGCCTATTTAATTCATATGAGTGCATGAACACACTGCTGGTGTGCCAAAGGTAAGCCTGTCTGTACATGGTCTGTGCCCTGTGTCAGAACCCCTGGCCTTTTTTTCCCAGGAGAGGGTCCAAACCTATCCTATTCGAGCGAACAACTTCAGGGGTTGCAAAATTATGGTAAACCACTACAATACTGTTCCCCTTTTGGGTTCAACAACTTTATCAGAACATTGGATGCATCTGTACTTTGTGTGGATTTAAGGTCTATACCCCTGTACCCTTTTCTAGCTTGCTCACTAATTCCCATAGGACCTCAGTGACAGGTCACCTTGAAGAAGAGACGGGTCCTGTGGAGATCAAATATAAGAGCTGTTTGATCAATGCACGATCATTGATCAAAGGCAAAATTGAGTCCGCCAAATTCATTTTGGCACATGAACCAGATTGGATGTTTGTCACTGAAACCTGGGCAAAAAATTAGTCTGACCCCAGTGACATCCCCTGGGGTAAACGATTCATAGGCATGATAGAACAGGCAGACTAGGAGGAGGTCCTGAAATCATTCATAAGACAAAGTACCATTGCTTTATGGAGTCTATTCAGAGCTTGACCCAGTATGAGGCTCTGCACTTCTTGATAAAAATCCTGGCCACCATTTCACTTGTTGAGGTCTTAGTGTACAGACCCTGAGGACTCAGGTCTTTCACGTCAGAACTAGCACATTTAATTGAGCTTTACCTAGGAACCCATCTGGAGGCCTTCCTAACAAGATCTTAATCGGCGCCTAAGCCTCTCAATCACTGTATAAGTATCTTTGAGACAATGCATCATTCTAGCAATACTTCTGTAACAAAATGCGTGTTTGCCTCAGCACATCTATGAGTGGGTGCATCAGTATCACAATGGGTCTTTGATTGGTTGCGTAAGTCTCTCACTCAATCTATGAGTAGGTGCATGAGTGCCTTTTTGCATCATATAGTATATGACTGACTGAAACTGTGAGTGGATACATGAGTGTCTAAGTGGGTCTCACAGTGGGTGAGTGAGTGGGTGCATGAGTGCCTGAGTGGATCTGTGAGTGAGTGCATGAGACTCTCAGTTAATGTTAATGTTAATGTTGTAAGAAACTTATAAAGCACACGTACACCAAGAGGTTTCATGGCGCTACTCTGTAACTGCTCGAGGCCAAAGAGAAGTATTAGTTATGTGCTTGTTCGAATAGCCATGTTTTAAGCAGCTTTCTGAAACTCAATAGTTCTGTGCAGGACCAGATCTCCAAGGGGAGTGAGTTCCACAATTGTGGAGCCAGGTATGCGAATCGACAGCCTCCATGTCAGTGGGTCTATGACTGGCAGCATGACTGTTTGAGTGGTTCTGTCAATGGGTGCCTGGGTCTCTGAGTGTGACTGAGAGTGGGTATATGAATATCTGAGTGTATAAGTGACTGGGTGCATACGTCTCTGAGTGGGTCTATCAGTGGCTGTGTGAGTAACTGTGTGGGTATGTGAGTGTATGAGTGGGTCTGTAAGTTGATGTATGAGTGTCCGTGTAGATCTGTGAGTAGGTGGTAGAGTGTCTTAATGGTCTGTGAGTGAGAACATAAGTCTCTGAGTGGGGAATGAATGGGTGCAAACATGAGTGTCTGAATTGGTCTGGGAGGGTGAGTGTCTGTGAGTGGATGCATGAGTCTTGACTGGGTGAGTGAGTGGGTGCATGTATATCTAAGTGAGTTTGTGAGTGGGTGTGTGTGTTTCTGAGTGCATGAGTGACTGACTGAGTCCATAAGTCTCTGAGAGGGTCTGTGACTGAGTGTGGGAGTTACTGTATGGGTGTGTGAGTGGGTGTATGAGGGTCTCACTGGGTCTCTGAGTATATACATGAGTGTGTGAGTGGGTCTGTAAGTGGATGCAGGAGTCTCTGAGTGGGTTAGTACATGGGTGCATGACACTGAGTGAGTCTGTAAGTGGTGCATGAGTGGGTATGTGAGTGAGTGCATGAGTGCCCAGGTGGGTCTGTGATACATTGAAGGGGGCCACACGGATCCCTCTTCTGTGGTTATGAAGAGTCCGGGGGAACACCACCTCCCCGGGGCTTTACAACTAAATTGGAGGAGGGCCTTGTGGACCCCTCTTCTTGGCCCTCTAATGCCCAGAGGGAAATAAATCCAGACAAAGGGGGAGGTGGGCCATGCAGTCCCACCCTCTTGGGGCCATATTCTTCCCCAGGGACCACCACCTCCTGCAATTGGCCCATGCAAACTGAAAGGGGGCAGCGGACCCTCTTCCCGGAGCCATTAATGGCCCTGGAGACCGCCACCCCCTATGGTCGGCTCCCTATCTCCTGAGGTGCCCAGACTCAGAAGATAGCAATATGCTTTCGCTTAGCGGGAGCTTAGACAGCTCCCGCCAAGCAAGAGAAATCTTTAAACCTATAAGTGCACTACCAGTGGGCAGGAAAACAGATGAGAGGATTGACTTCACATGCAGGGAGCAGCATTTTGGGTATTTTTAGCTGCTCCATGCTTGCGGAAGCAATGCTGGCTCCTACTGAAGGCAGGGTGTCAGCATAGTCCACGGGCGGGGGCATTGAGTCTCTCTATGCGTTCCTCAGGACAGAGAAGGTTTCAGATTGCTAAGTGTGTTATTTTCATAATTTCAGTGTAAGTGTCAGTGACAATTCAACTACTATAAGTGACACTGATTCAGCGGCGTACCAGCAACAGATACTCTAATACCATATACTCACCAGGGCCCATAAACACACACACTTTGAGTAAACCGCTGGAGTCAAAGTCTTTTATATTTACATATCTCAAGATTGATTATTCCTTATTCCTTACCAACCTTTCACTGATCAAAAAGTTCTTTCTTCTGGTCGATGGACCATTATTTGAACTTGCTGATGGTGAAAATTAACTAAATTCTAACCTTTGTACCTTGAAGTAAATAACCACAGACTCTGGAGAGTTTTAAGTCTTTATATAAATTATTTGCATGTGAACCACCTCAAAGTACAGCACATTCACCAATACTCATAGGAGAGAGGGTTCACTTAATCATCATAAACACATACTTCAAACTTGCAATGACTTATGCTCAGAAAGGAGAGGACAGAGAGAATAGAGCAGCTGCACATTCACAAAATGTATATTTACCTAGGATGGTGTGAAGACCAAACCCCTGGCCAAAGGGCTGGTAGGGGTCCCCCGGGATAGATCAGGAGACAAAGACTTCAAGACAGGATTCAGGACAGGATAGATGACCTCTCTAGCACCGACAGACACGTCACACCCCTCTCTGACACTCTCTTCCTCCTTGAAATTCTTTGGCGATCTTCTTTCTAATCCTAATAATTTAGGATATTAAGCTCTGCATTCGATTCTTCATCAGCATCTCTCGCCACTCTGACAGCACCCTCGGCTCACTGCATCTCAGCATCAACGTCTCTCTAACTTCTCTCAGACAGCATCCAGGTCTCTGCTAATTAACTAACTAAAGCTACCTCAATTATACCTTTTTGTTTCTCATGTACCACCCATTAATGTTTCAATTTCACAAAATACTAACTCTGATTGGTCAGGCAAGGGGCGAAGATCATCACACAATGCTTACATATCTTTCTTTTCAATTAGCCTTTTGTTAATAAACCCATCCCCTTCATTTTTATTCAAACTTTATTTTCCCACCCGCACTACATTCGATACAATTGTTTAACTTTAATATGTGGTTTTATTCATTCGGGTCTTGTACTGTAGATTCCCAGGCTTCTGGCAGGCTGTGGCCTTGCACTCTTCTTGAACCACACGTCATCCTTCCGTACTGACTATCACCTGCCATGCACCAGGGTCATGTGACACAGCTCACTCCAGACATACCCAAAAGGCCCAAATGGGCACAAATAATAAAGTGAGAAAGACAGATGTTACTTTCAAGAATAAATGGTCTCACTGTATACCACCCATCTTTACTCTAATGTCCTTTACTCATTAATACTTTCTCCACATTTGCCTTAGTAAATTCACTCCATTTAATTTCAAGCACGCAGATGCAAAGCATGTTTGTCTTCAAAGAGCTTATTAGTAACTTCTGCTCATGTGCAGGAAATTCCCTCCAAGCGACAGCTCGCCATACTGTGTAGATGCAATTGACACATGCGCAATAAAGATTTCCAATTTTCAGCCATTTTAAAAGCTACTTGAGCAAACACATACGCAAGCATCTCTAACCTTTGTTTTTATGTGGTGTGTATTAGTTTTACACAGTACGTAGTTATTAACAGGTTAGGGAGTTAAATGAGAGGATTTCTTCCAAGTAAGTCTCTTTTCTAAGAATCCTTGCTCCATCAATTCCCTCTATGATGGCATTTTGAGCCATCACAAAGTACCCATCCCAATCAGATGCCAACTTTAGCATATCTCAATTTCTTTTCCTCCTTTTTCGTTCTTAATCCCATCTTTCATTCTTTTATACAGTTTTCCCTTCATTTCGTACAGCATAATCTCCTCATAACTCCTTTTCTTTCCTTTTTCATTCACTTCATATATTCCCTTTCTTTTGTTTCTGCAACATTTGCAACATGGCATTATTGTTAAAACTATTATTGCTATACCAACTAATGGAAAAATGATTTGACCTAAAATATTGAAGAGATACTCTTTGTTAGTCTTTCCCATACACTGTCAACCTCCAGTGGTTTCAAATCTTCATGAAGTTTGGTAAAATTCTTAATATACCCTCTAATTTCTCTGCTTTTATCAGGTATGTAAGTGCAACAATGTTGGACTTTCAACATTCTACAGACTCTGCCCTCTTTTGCCAATAAAATATCAAGAGCAAGTCGATTTTGCAAAACTATAGATGTAATTGTAACCCTTTCTGTATTAATCATCAAGAAACCCGCAGCAGTATCAGTCGAGAGACGATCAACCACTGTTGATAACTGGCAAATTATATGTGAATTTAGAATGACTCCCACCGAAGGTATCAATGCACCAAAAATGTCACCTATTATTTCTGAAAAACTAGGTCTCTTTCTTCGTGTTAATTCATTAGTGCTTTAATTGCTTCCTGTGATTCTTTTTACGTGATATATTTTTGGAAATGCTATGCCAAAGTAGCAACTTCCGTACAACGGTGCAGGCAGCTTATAGTAAGCATGATTTCCACACATGTAGTAAACCCCAGGAAATACCGGATCAGTACCCCCTTTTAGTCCCCAACCTCTCAAAATTAGGACATTTTGTTCACATTCACTGGAACCAATGAATATGTTATTATAATCTGTCTTTAACCTATGGAGGCAGGTTTTCCCTTTTTTTTCAAAGTCTAGAGACATTGCAGCATGAGCCTTGCCAGTTGCATGAATCCCTTCTTTCCCAGCCCATGGAGGTACATGGGTTTTCTGTTCAGCAGCCTTCTTTTGGAAATCCTGTCTCCTTTCCTCAACTAAATTCAAAAACACCTTCTCTTCTTCACGTAATATGCATGTTAGAGTATTTTTGTGTGCCTTAACTAAATCTATTGAATTCATTGTTAAAAAAAATTAACCCATAAATTGTGCATCTTGACTATTAAGTACTGGATTCCTATTCTTTCGAATAGGAAGTTCTGAAAATACTACATCTGAGTTTGAATAATAATGCTGAAGTTTCCCTGTTCTATAGAACAAACTTGTTAATATACTACATGAAATTCTATATGTTAGAGGTAAATGGTGGTATTGACACCTTCTGATACTAAAGCTGGTAATTTCATACATACATAACAATCACTAATCTCCATTGTATCTACATGTTGGAATAACACCTTTGTGAAGACATTTAATTATGTCATTGTCTGCTACTGTGTGATGTATATCTATCTCATCTGCTGCTTCTAATTCTACCCTATCTCCTTTTATTGTATCTATCTTTCCACTATTAACTGTCTCATTCTTTCTGTTAGCCATCATCAAATAAGGCACTGCTACTGTTAGAGATATCCATACTGTAATTACTAACAAAATGCTACATACACAAACTCTACAGCAATTTCGTATGCAATTTTGTTTTGGTCATTCAGTAACCCTGTTTTTAGCCATTTTAGTCTAAGACAATTTCTCTTCTTTTCTTTTGTTTGTTTGCAAGCTCAAACTCTGGATTTCAAGGGGTTTCACTTTTCCATCAATCTGTGCAGCATTTATGTCTACCTCTGTCTCTTCACTCACATCTAAATTTTCGAATTCTTCCAATATTACATAGACCCACCCAGGACCCTTGAATTTATTCTCAGTTGTGGACTCCTCCGAGTGTTGCTCACAATCGACTGTTTAGACTGAGTTCGACTAGTAACCTCATTTACTTGCTCAGGTATTTCATTTGTTTTTCACAGATAGTATTTTAATCTTTTGACTCCACCTGGCCAGTTGTCACCTTTTCTGACCCTTTTAACTTGTACTGCACTTTCACCGTCTTTGTCTCTTTCTTGCGCTCTTTTATTTTCGTTATGTTTAGGCACAATCCGTTCTTCCTCTTCTTCAGAGTCACTACCTACCTGTTCCTGTTCAGGTCCTGGTTTTGTTGTTTCATTCACATGAAGTTGTTGTTCTTCTTGTATCTGGCCCTGTTCAGGTCTTATTTCAAATTGATCTTTTTCTGCCTGAACATGTTCTTCTTCTCCTAACTGATCCTGTTCAGGTCTTACTACAATTGACTTTTCTGTTGCCTGAACGTGTTCTTCTTCTCCTGTCTGTCCCTGCTCAGGACCCTTGGTATGTCTTTTCACCTGAGTATGTTCTTCTTTCCCTGTCTGGTCCTGCTCAGGGTCTTAAGTAATCTGATTCACTTCTTCGTGAGTGTGTTCTTCTATACCTATCTAGTAACTTCTGGTATGTCAACCACTGGTATGACCGGCACCGGCCTGGGTCATCTCAGAGGGTCTTGTAGCCCTGGAACCATATATCAGACATGTCTTACAGATCTCTTTTTCCACTCAACGAGTCCCGGAGGAGTGGAAAAAGGCCATAGTACTGCCAATAAGGAAAAAACCGAATGTAAGCATCGAGGTGCTGGAAAACCTCCAACCTATTTCCTTATTGCCATATGTGGCGAAAGTTGCTGAGAAGGTGGTCAACGCTCAGCCCATTGAGCACCTGGAGAGAGGGAACCTACTTCATCCCTCACAATCAGGATTTAGAGCAGGCTACTCAACTGAGACAGCCCTCCTACGTGCTACTGAGACTTTAAGAGCAGGGGCGGATGCAGGACATACAATGGCCCTGATCATGCTCGACCTCAGCGCGGCTTTTGACACCGTAGCGCATTCCATCCTGCTACGGTGTCTGAATGAAGCTGGGGTCGCTGGTCCCGCGCTGTACTGGTTACAATCGTTTCTCACAGAAAGATGTTTCCAGGTACAGCAAGGTTCATGTCGTTCGGTAGAGATGCCACTAGACCAGGGAGTGCCGCAGGGCTCAGCTTTGAGCCCTACTCTTTTTAATCTTTACATGGCCTCCCTGGCGAAGGTGGTACAATCATTCGGGGTGGAATTGGTATCATATGCCGACGACACCCAGTTGTTGATTTCTCTATCGCAGAACACCACCAACACCCCCACCAACTTTAAGTCCTGTATGCAGGCGCTAGCTGAGTGGATGGACTCCCACTGCCTAAAACTCAATGGCTCTAAGACAGAGGTGATGGTAGTGGGGGGAAAAAACAGAAGCTGGTCAGCCGAGTGGTGGCCTTCGTGTCTTGGCCCTACTCCTGTACCGTGTGAAGAGGCTAAGAATCTAGGAGTTTGGATCAACCCCTCCCTCTCCTGTGATGGCCACATAAGGCGTCTTGTGGGCAAATGTTTTGGAGTATTGAAGACCCTAAACAAAACCTTAGACCTCCTACCCATAGCGGCCAGAAGGACACTGACGCAGGCATTGGTGACCTCTCGGATGGACTATGGAAACATCTTGTTCCTAGGGTCAAACGAGGGCTGCCTTGGTCGCCTGCAAGTTATCCAGAATTCCGCCGCTAGACTGGTGCTAAGAAGACCCAGGAGAGCAAATTCTCAGAAGGCTCTGGATGCGCTTCACTGGCTGCCTGTGAAGAAACGCGTGCTGTTCAAATGCCTCCTCTTCTGTCACCGAATTGTCAAGGGCAGGTCGCCCGCCTACCTTAGGGACTTAGTCAGCCGCTACGAACCAACAAGGACCCTCCGGTCGGTGGGTACCGGGTTGCTGACAATTCCTAGGATAAGGAAGGCCAGAATGGGTGGACGATCTTTTGCTTTCCAAGCAGCTCAACATTGGAACAAACTCCCTCCTGCTCTGAGACTGGAGAGCAGTGAAGCGATGTTCAGGGCAAAGCTAAAAACACAACTATACACTGAGTAGGGACAAAGGCTCATATTGGTGATCGTTAGGAGCTCCTAGCGCGGGGACACGCCGAGATGGCGTTATAAGCTCTTTATTATTATTATTATTATTGGTATCCAGCCCTCCTGATTTGTGCTCAGTTGTTCCTCGTCTATTAGTTCAGAATCTATTGCTCTAGATTCTTCGACGTCACAACCTTCAGCTATTTCAACTGGTTCATTCAGTTGTTGTCTCTTTTCACTGGGGCCTGGTACCTTTTTGGTGTGACTGGGATGAATCCAAGTGGGTAAACCTGCACACTTAACTGCAGTAGTAGTTACCTGTATGACTTGTCGTGGTTCATCCCACCTGGGTACTAAGCACGTTTTTCTGGGATGTTTCTTCACTACCACCCAGTCTCCAGGATTCAAATCATGCACTTGTGCTGGCTGCCTGCCAACTGCATCATCTCCAACCTGGTGAGAGACAGAACGCACTAGGTCAGCCAATCGTTTGCAATAATCCAATACCAGACCATCAATTATATTCATTAATTTGTGAACAGGAATAAATGCTTGTCTCGTTGCTCTTCCCATGAGGATTTCATGGGGACTCAATCCTGTTTTTCTGTCAGGAATACTTTGGAGTCCCATCAATACACAAGGCAATGCATCTGGCCATTTCAATGATGTGGATGCACACACTTTGTTTTACCTTGACTTGATTGTGCCATTCAATTGCTCAACCACCCCAGAAGCCTCTGGGCGGCATGCACAGTGTAGTTTTTGTTCAATTTTAAATGCTTCACAGATAGGACAAATTATTTCATTATTAAAATGAGGTCCTCTATCTGATTCGGATCACTGACATAATATCAACTGTCATAATATCGAGATGTCAAAATATCGAGGTAAAAATATCGACTGACAAAATATCGACTTCCTATCTTCAAACAGGTAAGTACAAAAATATCGACTTTAAAATATCGAGTGTAAAAATATAGACTGTCAAAATATCGTTTTTTTAAATGTCAAAAGTAATTTAAAAGTAATATAATAATAAATAAAATTAATTTTAACTTATTTAAAATACTTAAATATACATAACATTAAAAAATAAATAATATAACTTTAAAAATAGTAATTTATTTTGAATATATATATATATATATATATATATATATACATATTATTAACAAAACATATACAATATTTTTACGGTAGGATAGCAAGAGGTTTAAATGTACTGTAACCACTCCAGTGAGTGCAACAGAAGGGAAAGCGTTGGATAGCGTAGGGGTAAAAATTACTATTCCCACTCCAGAGAGTGCAACAGTAGGGAAAGCGTTGGATAGCGTAGGGGTTAAAATTACTATTCCCACTCCAGAGAGAGCAACAGTAGGGAAAGAGTTGGATAGCGTAGGGGTAATAATTACTATTCCCACTCCAGTGAGTGCAACAGTAGGGAAAACGATGGATAGCGCAGGGGTTAAAATTACTATTCCCACTCCAGAGAGTGCAACAGTAGGGAAAGATTTTGATAGCGTAGGGGTAAAAATTACTATTCCCACTCCAGAGAGTGCAACAGTAGGAAAAGCGTTGGATAGCGTAGGGGTTAAAATTACTATTCCAACTCCAGAGAGTGCAACAGTAGGGAAAGAGTTGGATAGCGTAGGGGTAAAAATTACTATTCCCACTCCAGAGAGTGCAACAGTAGGGAAAGCGTTGGATAGTGTAGGGGTAAAAATTACTATTCCAACTCCAGAGAGTGCAACAGTAGGGAAAGCGTTGGATAGCGTAGGGGTTAAAATTACTATTCCAACTCCAGAGAGTGCAACAGTAGGGAAAGCGTTGGATAGCTTAGGGGTAAAAATTACTATTCCAACTCCAGCGAGTGCGACAGTAGGGAAAGCGTTGGATAGCGTAGGGGTAAAAATTACTATTCCAACTCCAGAGAGTACAACAGTAGGGAAAGCGTAGGGGTAAAAATTACTATTCCCACACCAGAGAGTGCAGCAGTAGGGAAAGCGTTGGATAGCGTAGGGGTTAAAATTGCTATTCCCACTCCAGAGAGTGCAACAGTAGGGAAAGCGTTGGATAGCGTAGGGGTTAAAATTACTATTCCAAGTCCAGAGAGTGCAACAGTAGGGAAAGCGTTGGATAGCGTAGGGGTAAAAATTACTATTCCAACTTCAGAGAGTGCAATAGTAGGGAAAGTAAATACTTTATGTATAAATATAAATAACATAAATAGTAATACCAATTACAAATTAATTAAAATATTTAACAATTGGATAAAACATATTAAATAATTATTTATAAATACAAATTAAAATTATTTAATTATAAAAATGACCTACTAATACTAATTAATGAACTATTAACAATAAATTAATTTACAATTTAAAAATTAATCTATTAATTTGAATTACCAATTATATTTTAATTAATTACCAATTAATTATTATTTAACAATTATTTCTAAATAAATATCAATATATAAATTTACAAATGTAATTAATTATAATTAAATTACTTCCCACCCTATTCCCCTCTAAACCCACAACCCGCTACAGAAAATAAATTACTAAAATTAAAATATTTATCAATTATTCAATTATAATTAATTACCAATTATATTTTAATTAATTACCAATTAATAATTAATTAACAATTATTTCTAAATAAATATCAATAAATAAATTAACAAATTGAATTAATTATAATTAAATTACGTCCCACCCTATTCCCCTATAAACCCACAACCCGCTACAGAAAATAAATTACTAAAATTAAAATATTTATCAATTAATCAATTATAATTAATTACCAATTATATTTTATTTAATTACCAATTAATAATTATTTAACAATTATTTCTAACTAAATATCAATAAATAAATTAACATGTTTAATTAATTATAATTAAATTACTTCCCACCCTATTCCCCTATAAACCCAAAACCCGCTGCAGAAAATAAATTACAAAATTTAAAATATTTATCAATTATTCAATTATAATTAATTACCAATTATATTTTAATTAATTACCAATTATATTTTAATTAATTACCAATTATTAATTAATTAACAATTAATTCTAAATAAATATCAATAAATAAATTTACATGTTTAACCACTTGGATGCTAAGGGTATTTGCTCTTCTTCATGTAATTTCCATTGAAATCAATGGAAACTCCATGACGAGTTACCCTTGTCATTACCACTGAAGGGGTTAATTAATTATAATTAAATTACTTCCCACCCTATTCCCCTATAAACCCACAACCCGCTACAGATTTATATTACACAAACAATTAAAAATAATATTAACTTACCTTAAATTCGATATTTTTGTTGTCTATATTATGTCTAGTCGATATTATGTCCATTCTATATTTTTGATTCGATATTATGTTCATTCTATTCGATATTAATTTTTTCTAGTCGATATTTTTGTAGTCTTTATTACGTCTAGTCGATATTATGTCCATACTATATTTTTACCTCGATATTGTGTCTAGTCGATATTATGGACTCGATATTTTGACTCTATACCATCTGATTCCAAAGTAATGGAAAACACAATCGGGGAATCAACTCCCTCCACATTATTTTGGCAACTGTGAGGCTGTCATTTCTCCTTGTGGGGTATGCTTCCACCCACTGTGAAAACAAGGACACTATGACAAGGACATACTTAATTCCATTGCTTGGGGGCAATTCTATGAAATCCAGCTGTAATCTTGTGAATGGTCCTTCTGCCTTTCCAATTTTTCCCCAAATGACCACTGTCTTCCTACCTGGATTTTGCTGCTGACAAATTAAGCATCTCTGGCAAAGGCTCTCTGCAACTGCCCTAAACTTTTGATTGTACCACTTCTGTCTGAACAGTCCGATCACGGCGCCCCTACCTACATGTGTGTCTACATGATACATTCTTGCCATTTGAGAGGGTAAGCAGTCTGCATTGATTGATCTGCCATCAGTGTACACCCATACCTCATCCTCTGTTCTCCTTTCACAGCCTGATTTTATCCAGTTTTCCTTCGTGCTAAGATCCACCTCATCCTACAATTGTGTCACCTCATCCCATGTTTCTAAAGCTGGGAAAAACATAAGTTGGCAGCTTATTTCACTTGTTTCAATTTGTCTGTTAAGTTGCATGATATTTCTTGCACAATATTGAGCAATCTGGTTAGCATATCGGTTACCTGCTGTCACATAGTCATTTCCTGACTAGTGAGCAGCACACTTGACCACTGCTACTTCTTTTAGCAATTGTATTGCTTCCAATAATTTTTCAACCTTTTTACTGTTTCTGATAAGGGATCCTGAAGAAGTCAGAAATCCCCTCTGAATCCATAACTGGCCAAAGTCATGCACAACCCCGAAACCATATTGACTGTCTGTGAATACGGTTTTTCTCCAACTTTTCCCAATTTTGCATGCCTTTGTTAAGGCCACCAATTCAGCTACTTTTGCAGACTTGACTCCCAGTAAACAGGATGCTTCAACAACCCCAGATATTTTGCATACAGCATACGCTGCACTGAGTCCTCCCGCCATCTACAAATAATTTGTGGTCTGGGTCTTTCAGAGGTTCTTCTTTTATATCAGGGCAGAGCTTGGTGCACATCTCAGTTACATCCAAGCAATCATGATCTACCTCATCTTTCACTTCTTCACAACGTGGGTCTGCTAATATTGTGGCTGGGTTTACCATTGTACACCTTATTATTGTAATATTTTCTACTCCAAGAATCACTCTTTCAAACTTAGTCATCCGACTAGGGGTAAGGTGCTGTGTTCGAGTTCTTGTTAAAAGAATCTCGACTAAATGTGGGACATAGACTTTAACTGGATGTCCCATCACAATTGACTCACTCTGCTCCAGGCTCACACAGGTAGCAGCTACTGCTTTTAAGCAGCCAGGTAAATCTGAAGCAACAGGATCCAAAGTAGCAGAAAAATATGCCACTGGACATCGGCTTAATCCATGCCTTTGGGTCAAGACTGAAAGCGCACACCTTTTTTCTCTCACAACAGAATGGTGCAGACTCTTTCACATAATCAGCATACCTAAGGCAGTGGCCTCACACAGAGAATTTCGCAATCTCACTAATGCTTCCACACTTTCATCAGTCCAGACAATTGGATCCTTCACTCTCTTTCGTGTCATCTGAAGCAATGGCTTTGTCAGCAGGAAAAACCCAACAATCCACTGCCGACAGTATCCAACCACTCTGAGAACCATTCTTATCTCCCTTTACGTTTGTGGTAACTGCATATGCTTGATAATTTTAATTCTTTCTGGGGTCACTTTTCCCACTCCTCTTTCAATCTTGTGGCCTAAATATCTGACCTCTGTTCGGCAGAATTGCAACTTTTCTGGTGACACCTCGTGTCCTCCATCAGCCAAATGGTTCAGTAATGCAATAGAATCAGTAACACAATCCTCTTACGATTTTGGTGCCACGAGTAGGTCATCAATATACTGTACTAAGACTGAATTTCTGGGCATGACTAATGTTTCCAAACACGTTTTCAGAATCTTATTGAAAATTGAGGGACTCTCTGTATACCCTTGAGGAACTCGTCACTATGCCAAAATACGATTTTCAAACTTAAAAAGCAAAAAGGTACTGGCTATCTGGGTGCAAAAGAATAGAGAAGAAGACTTGGCATAAATCAATTACTGTAAACTAGCCTGCATTCCAGGGTATCTGATAAAGGATCACTGCTGGATTTGGTACTACAGGACAGTAAGGTACTACAATTTTTTTTATCTTTCTCAGATCCTGCACTATCCTGTATTTTCCGCTAAGCTTTTTAAGTCCCATCATAGGCAAATTACAGGACTACTCATTATTTCCTTCAAAATGCCTTGTCTAGTCATTCGATCAATTTCTGAAATAACTCCTGCTTTCACCTCTGGACTCATTATATATTGTCAGGTGTTGGGATAAACTGCACCTTCTTTTAATGTCACCTTCACTGGATCTACGTTTGACATTAATCCAATTTCTTTTCCTGTGAAATCCCATACTTCTGGGTTCACTACATTTTGTCTTCTTCTGTGCCTTGTTTAGCTAGCATGATTTTATATACAATATCTTCATCAGGGGTTTGGAATGCAACACTATCCGGTGTGCAATAAATTGCGCAATTCATTTTGCACAACAAATATCTTCCCAATAGATTTACTGGACTAGAGTCGCAAACTACAAATCTATGCATGTCTTTAAAATTTACAATATGCACTTCCATTGGTTCTGTGATTGCGGTTCTAATATGTTGATTCAACACGCCTACAACTTGGATCGAGTCTCCCAAGAGGGGTAGGTTTGAGATGTCTGCTGTTCTCACAGTAGAACGGGTAGCACCATTATCCAATAGAAAAGTGATATCATTACCTTCCACTTTCCCATCAACAAATAGACCTGACTGATCTACCAGCAAGGATGCGCCAAGTACGCACTCCTCTTCCTCCCTCCTCATGCACCATCATTGCAAGTTACTAATTTCATCATCATTATTCTGTAAAAGATGTTGTGAAACCACAGAATTTTTCTTCCCACTTCCTTCTTGGAATCCGGTATCCGCACAGTACTTTGGTTGGTTCACAAAATTTGGCAAAGGGGCTGGTGGCACCTGACAATGTGGATTAACTACCTGCTGTGGTTGATTCATAAGCACTTCATTCTGTGTCCGTGGAGTCAAATTCTGATTTGGTCCATTATTATTCTGAATACTCTTACACTTGTTCTTCCAATGTCCAAGCTTTCCGCATGCATGACAAGGAAACTTTTTCTTTGCATCCTCTCAGTTCATTCGTCCTCTCATTTTACTGCCATTTGCCACTTGATCATTCAGAGTCTGTTCTTTCATCTGACCATCAGTTTGACCATTCAACTTAATTTCCTGCTGTTTTGCCAATTTTACTTATACCCACATAATCTTCTCTTTTAACTTTCTATACCTTGCCTCAATATCATCTCCACAATATTTTGCGTATTTCAAAATATCATCTATCGGTTTTCCCTGCCAGCACAACATGTGCTGCTGAATCATCTGACTAATCTCTGGTTTAAGACCATACACAAACCGATACACAAAATATCCCATATCCTTAGCTCCAATATTCTCTAATCTACTATACTACTTAAACACCTGTGGCAGTCGCTCATAATACACATGTACAGACTCATTTGGCTCTTGAGTTGTTCTATCTATCTTTACCCAATCTGTTTCTTTGGATGGAATTTTTCCTTTCAGAAAAGTAATCACTTGATGATATTTCTTCATCATATCACCTGAGGGCTCTCCTGTTTTCGTGTCCCTTGGATACTACTCACTTGGCCAATCAATGGTAATCTTACATTCCGTCCACAAATCAGTAGGTACCACTATGTCAAACAAACCATCCAAATATTTAAACAAAACCTTCGAAACTTTCACATATCAACTGGTTTCCCTCTTAATCTAGGAAAATCATTTGTAAATGACATAATATCCTGTCTGATCCATGGAACATGTAACATATCCACCACCAGGTACCTCTCTCATGGGACACAATCTTTCTGCCTTTTCTGATTCTTTTAACAAAAATGCAGACGATGCTTCCTTCGCCTGAACTTCCTCCTTCTTTCTTGTCCACCTAGTTCTCCACTTGTCAAAGTCTCCCCATTGTTGCTAAATATTCATTAACTTATTAACCTGTAGTTTCTTACCAGCCACATTCTTATTCTCCAAATCCTTATCAGTAATTTCTACTTGATATGGTTTTTGTAATACTTTTGATCTCCTATATCTATTCCCATCTCTGAAGCAAGCTCTGTCAATTTCTCATGAAACAATTTTGCATTTCTAGTTATACTCCTGCACACAAACCACAGTTCTTCTTCATTGTAATGATTCAAAATGTCTATTCTTACATTTCCAGCTATCATCTCTTCCATTTCTACTTTCAGTTTGCAAATATCTAAAGTATTTGGGGTGTACTTTACTTTTCTATTCCCTGTGCCCATCTCTCCAAATCTTCTGGAGTTACTGTTGCTGAGCTTCTAGTTCCTTAGGATATCACAGATCTTTTCACTTATGAACTACTGGGTGTAGCTCTTTTTGGGGTTTCACTTTTTGGTTCTCTTATCGGTAGATCCATTAATGAAATTACTGAATCACTCTCGCTTGGCCATCAGATATTATTACTTAGTTTCCAGGATTATTCAAAGGAGTTGTTAAAACTTGGGGTTTTGGTCAATTTGTTTTATCTCCATATAATGGAATAACAGGACCTATAGTCACTGGTACAGTCAATGCTCCACAGACCAAATTTAATTGGCCTATTTTCTGTATTAATTCTTCCCAATTTTTACTTAACACTTCTCTCTCTCTGTCTTGAAGCACCTTATTAACTGATGTACCATGCAACATGTGTGGAATTCACGGTGTTCCCATTACTGGTGAACTCAGGTGACACTACTAGGTCCATCTTGATACAGTGTAGGGGTTTTCTTTAAAATGTCCTCCAACAAATCATCATCTGACTCACCATACTCTGTCACATTCATATGCTTTGTTTGTTCCTTACACTCGCTCCTTGACTGTTCCTCAGCCATTAACAGTGGAAATAAACCTTCTGATACCATAGCTCTCATCCTTTGCTTCATCTGATCTTCCTGTGACATACGTAAATATCGAGGAAAAGGTCCTAAATATCTCCCACTCCTGTTTCTCTCTCGTTTCAGTCTCCCATTCTTCTAAAGCCTTATACTAGGTTAACCTAGGTCTTTGTTCCAGGTCATTCCTTCTCAATCTCAAATTCTGAAGAATTCTTCCATTAAACGTACCATTTTCTGGGAAAGCTAGAACTCTATCACCTTTGGTCTGTTCTATCCAATGCTCCATCCACACACAAGTATGATATCCTCTTTCCCATCATCATTAAAGAAGCGGTCGTTTTCGGTGGTGGAATAAGAATTACCCCTCTAGTCATCACAGGTTTAGTTTTCTTAAAGAAATTCTTAATTTTCTTTATTAATGACATCTCTCTCTTTCCTCCAACATTTTCGATAAACTATATTTAAAAGAATACTCCACAAACTTTTGAAGTCTCCTGTCAGTGTGATCCACACTAGCAGTCAAATCAGAATCTGACGTATAATTTCTCTTTAACCAATGCTAGCAAATCTTCTAGATGATGTCCAATTAAAACACAGTCTTTCACAGTTTAATTAGCCAAAACTAGTGTGGTTTCTATCTAACAACCAACTAGACTCAGGCTCACTCTCGTGGTCTGACCAATGCTAGCGCGGCCTTTGTGACGTCAGTTTCACTCCTTATTACTGAACCCTCCTTTACAATTTGCTTCTATCTCACGCCCACTGCTTCAACCAATCCCAGTGCGGCTCCCTGTGATGTCAGTACTACTCCAGCAACTTACCCTCCCTTCACAAGGTAATACGAAAACATATTTCTCTATTTTCCTTAAAATAATATCTGTTAGTTAAAACGTAAAAACATTCGCTACTCTGCCTGTTCCACTAAACAAAGGATAGATCTTCGATTTATTCTGGAGTCTCAGAATTGCTCCTTCTCTTACTGCAAGTAAAAACCTCTGTTTTACCCTTCATTCAAGCTCGAGAGAACCTGCTACTTCTTCAGTCTTACCCTTACTAGGTGATATAAGACCAAAGTTTCACCAGCGAACCTTCCTCTATTACTCACATTCAACCTTTATACGAAATAGTCCCTAATTTAACCCTGCCGGCACTGCGTAGCTTCTCAATGCTATTTCAACAGACTAGTAACCTCATTACAGTGTGGCTTCTATCACCACCTGCTATTCATTCCCCGGGAATGTTCCAGACAACATAAAACAAGACGCTAACTCTTTTTGTTAAACATAAATCAATAATCAAAAATCAATATTTATCACCAAACTAGTCAATAAAAACCATAGCTCTGCTACCAGAAAACTGATCCAGCGGTGTGCCAGCAACAGATACTCTAATACCATATACTCACCTGGGCCCATAAACACACACACTTTGAGTAAACCGCTGGAGTCATAGTTTTTTATATTTACATACCTCAAGATTATTCCTTATTCCTAACCAATCTTTGACTGATACAAAAGTTCTTTCGTCTGGTCGATAGACCATTAGTTGAACTAGCTGATGGAGAAAATTAACTAAATTCTAATCTTTGTACCTTGAAGTAAATAACCACAGACTCAGGAAAGTCTTTATCTAAATTATTTGCATGTGAACCACTTCAAAAGTACAGCACATTCACCAATACTCATGGGAGAGAGGGTTCAATTAATCAACATCAACACATACTTCAAACTTTCAATGACTTATCCTCAGAAACGAGAGGACAGAGAGAATAGATCACCTGCACATTCACAAAATGTATATGTACCTAGGATGGTGTGACGACCAACCCCCTGGCCAAAATGCTGGATATGGGTCCCCCGGGGTAGATCAGGAGACAAAGACTTCAGGGCAGGATTCAGGACAGGATAGATGACCTCTCTAGCACCAATGGAGACGTCGCGCCCGTCTCTAACACTCTCTTCCTCCTCGAGATTCTTCCGCAATCTTCTTTCTAATCCTAATAATTTAGGATATTAAGCTCTGCATTTGATTCTTCATCAGCATCTCTCGCTACTCTGACAGCACCCTTGGCTCACAGCACCTCAGCATCAACGTCTCTCTAACTTCTCTCAGACTGCATCCCGGTCTCTTCTAATTAACTAACTAAAGCTACCTCAATTACACCTTTTCGTTTCTCATGTACCACCCATTAGCATCGGGACATCTCTGTTTGAGGTAGCTGTTGCGCTCTATAAGTGTCTGTATTATTATCATTATTATTAATGTTTCAATCAAGTAAAACACTAACTCTGATTGGTCAGGCAAGGGGGGAAGATCATCACACCATGCTTATATATCACTCTTTTCTGTTAGCCCTTTGTTAAAAAACCCATGCCCTTAATTTGTATTCAAACTTTATTTTCCTACCTGCATTCACATGACATTTGATACAATTGTTTAACTTTAATATGTGTTTTATTCATTCAGGTCTTGTACTGCAGATTCCCAGGCTTCAGGCAGTCTGTGGCCTTGCACTCTTCTTGAACCACACGTCATCCTTCCGGACAAACTTCCACTTGCCATGCGCCAGGATCACGTGGCACGGCCCACTCCAGACATACTCAAAAGCCCCAAATGCGCACTAATAATAAAGTCAGAAAGACAGATGTTACTTTCAAGAATAAATGGTCTCACTGTATACCACCCATCTCTACTCTAATTCCCTTTACTCATTACACCTCAGTAAATTCACTCCATTTAATCTCAAGCTTGCAGATGCAAAGCATGTGAGTATTCAAGAAGCCATATTAGTAACTTCTGCTAATGCGCAAGAATTTCCCTCCAAACGAGAGCTCGTCATACTGCGTAGATGCAATTGACACATGCGCAATAAAGATTTCCCGTTTGCAGCCATTTTCAAAGCCACTCGAGTTATTCATATTAGCAAACACATACACAAGCATCTATAACCATTCTTTTTATGTGGTGCATATTAGTTTTACACAATACATAGTTAGTAACAGGTTAGGGAGTTAAATGAGAGGATTTCTTCCAAGCAAGTCTCTTTTCTACAAGTCCTTGCTCCATCAACACTTTCTCATGAGCAAAATCAAGCAATGAAGATGAGAGAAACATATCTGTCTAAGCTGCCTCAGCGTATATCATAAATTAATTTGGGAGTCAGCTGTCTCGCAGACTCCAGCCGTCACAGTCAGCATAGCATGATTGGGCAAGCCTGAGGAGAGTCTGTGAGGAGGCAAACATAGTGGTCCCAGGCAGGCAGGCTGTATTGTTTCAAAAGAGTCACATCTCACAGCATGAAAATAATTATTAAGTGAGTGGCCATCTGCCCTGGTGTCCGGCGCACTGCTCACTACCTGCGAGTTCAGTTACACCAGTCTCATTATTTTAAAATGACTTTTACATACCTTAGTCACTTATTGATCATTGATAGTATTAGGTGAGTGAGGGTCCGGTGCACCGCGGCATCCACTACCTGTGAGTTTACTTCAATTCTGTTAAGTAGTTGCCAAGATGCATCACTATAACAGTGGCTAAGCCTTCGCCACCACCCCTTACCCAAAACAAGTTAAACTAGTGATCTAATGCAGCTGATAACTACAGTGAGCACAGTTAGGAGACAGACATGACTGTAGTTCTCAGTAATAGTCAGGCAGGCAGCTCAGAAGATAAGCTGATTGATCTCATTCATGACTGTTCTCCAGCAAATTTCATAGCACAGCAAGTCAGTGCAAATGATTATTATACTAAGTTCAGGCACTTACTTCTGCTAGGCCAAAGGCCAATGCATAGCCCAAGGTTGGATGCCGACAGGTGGTTGACTGCAGGCCCTGTGGCCAACGTGAGGGTTGGATTAATGTAAGGCAATCTAATCATACTTAATGTTAAAAAAACTTATAAAATCACAAGGTTACAGTAACATAATTTTTAGGAAATAGAATTCATTTGTTTTTTTAATTCACTGGAAAAAACAATGGTTACAGGGACTTTATAGTTAGGTTCGGATTTTACAAGCACAAAACCATAGAAGTTCAACTTGTGCCCCAAGGTAACTATAACTTGCGCCTTCACCGTGCAGTGCTAATTATTCCACATATTACATCAGTCATTACAACTTATAAGATATCATTGAAAATATCCCTGTAGCATTTATAATAGAATTATTGACGAGAAAACTGTGCATGGCAAGGACGCAAGTTACAGTTTCTTAAGTATATCCACACCTGGTGAATTTCTATGTTTCTGTGCAAAATCTGTACCTAACTACAACTTCCCTGTAACCTTTGTTTTTTTCCAATGAATATATATATCTATATGTATATCCCTATGCTGGGATGGGAAAAAGGCCCAGTTACTCTGGAGTCAGAGGTTTCCTTGAGGTGTTTAGTTTTCATTACCCTCCTGAAGGCCAGTGGGTTCGGCATAGTTTGGATACAAGAGCTCTCCTCATGTTCAATTACGCCCAGGTTTACTAACGTTTTGACCTGAGTATGTATCACATATGGTGATTCTTTGTTGAACAGGGAACCGATGCAATTATTAGAGTGCTCTGGTGGTCTTGTATGATTTAACCTTGTCTATTCTCTGACAAATACAGTAGTAAAGGTTTTGCCTTGTGTACTATGTGAACAATACCATTTAACAATGACCTAGTGGCTAGAGGATGGACAGGGACGTGAAAATTGGCATCTTTCAAGTCAAGGGAAGCCAGAAATTTGCTCTCTTGGATGAGGGGCATGATGGACTGCAAAGGTGGACATCCGAAAGGGAGCCCGCAACACCAACTTGTTCAGAGCCTTTGAGATTTAGAATCGGGAAGTACAAACCATCTGGTTCTGAGACTAAGAAGAGCGTGAAATTGAAACCAAGGCCCTATTCCACCTCTGGAACCGTGAGAACAGCGCTCTTCACCAGCAAAATGCTCCCATCAAACAACATAGCAGTTCTCTTCACTGGGTCTTTTGACAACAGGGTGACCAGATAACAGGTCTGAGGGGGAGGGCCCGGGAACAGTATCTGGTACTCCTAACTGATGACTGACAGGACACATTGGTCAGAGTCGACCCTTGATCCAGGAATAAATGGAGACGGACCCGCACCTTGATATAGGCACATCTGCCCAGCACCCTGTGGCTGCAGCTGAGGCCAGGACCTGTTATGGAACGCAGTACTGGACTATGGGCCCGTCCATGAAAGGGCTGAGAAACGGAGAGAACACCCTGAAAGCTCTGCTTACGGAAAAAGGACTTCTTCTGGACACACTGAAAAGGATTCAACAACTTCTTCTCTTCCGCAGAACGCTGCACCATTGTGTTCAATTTGTCCCCAAAAATCAAGAGACCCTGCAAAGGCAGTTTATAATCAAGGCCTTCTGCGCAGCCTCAAGACATCAAGGCTTTGTCCATAGGAGCCATCTACCAGCCACCACTGCCCCCCCTGCTGAGGAGCAGGCTCACAGTGAATGAAAAGTGGCAACCGGCAGAAACTGCGCCAAGACCTCCATCTGCACGCAGATAGGAGTGGAGTCCCCCTGATCTTGAAGGCAGTTTAACAACTTCTAAAAATACTTGATAAGAAGAGGAAGAAGCCATCAAGGACAAAATAGAATTGATTTTAGGCACCTGAGGAATCTGACATCAAACTCCGCCAAGCGAAACCTCTTGCCCAGAAAGCAAGAACTCCCCTGCTTGTCAACCTCAAGCCATCCATTAGCAAGAATATCCTTAATGACTTCATGCAAAGGCAAGTCATCCACCACAAAGGTACTAGCCCTGGGCAGAATTCGTGGAGTTGCACGTCGCGGAACTCTGCGAAGTGCAAATAAAATTCCGCTGCACTAAGCAGAGCTCCGCAAGCGGCGGAGTATGATATAAAAATGCCGTTTGCGGTGATTACACAGTGCTGGATGCTTGTCTGCACTGTGAAATCATTGCGAACTGCACCATGCACAGTGCATGCAGTCCCTGCTTTCTTTTTCTGCCGCTCGAGTAGATTTTGACTCGAGCGGCAGCTTTCTCAACGCGAGCAGGCAGTTTCTCAACGGAAGCTTGCGAGCATATGTGACCGCTCGCAATGAGAAACCTGGCCCCCCGTGTTAAGAAATCTCACTGGGATGTTGATTTTACACGCTCACACTCTCTAACTTGATGTTGATGATCACTAATGACAAAAAATTTCGACGGAGGTTGATTTTCCTTCCTCGCGGTTGACAAGTTGACGTTGACGAACGCGAGCGAGTTTTTGGGAACTCAGCGATCTCCGCATAACGCGGAGTGATGAAAACTCTGCAAACTCCGCCAGCGGAGTTCACCACCCAGGGTTAAAAGGGACTATACTGGGAATAAAAAATATCATCCACCAAAGATTTGGAATCAAATTCCAAGACCTCACGAATATGGGCCAACATGTCCGAAAAGACTTTACCCTGGATATGTTTTCCTTTAGGGGAATTTTCCACATCCTCATCCTCCTCCCCTTTAGATTTCTCGGCATAAGCCTCAATCAGGGCAGCCTAAACAGCAGAATCAATCAAATCCTGCAAATCTGCAACTGGTCATCCTTCTGCAGGTCCTGCACATTTTTCCGTTTGGAAGTAGATTTGTCAGGCACCAGGACGGACTCCTCATCCCCCATGGCCAAGGTAGAAGGAACAAGCACCAAACAGGAACCAGCAGACAAAGAGAAAGTGCACAGCAACTACCAAATATATAATCTCCCAGCAACCATGTCTCAAAACCTACAAGACTTGAATTGCTAAAAAACACAGCCCTGCAACCTCCCCCACAGCCACATACACACATAACATGGTGGTGGGGTCCGGGTGCTGCTGGAAGCCCACATCACCGGAACGGCCTGCCAACCGACCGCAGAGAAAGCTCCCTGCCCAGCCAAGCACATGCATGAGGAGCACGTGGAGAACAGAGCAGTGAAGCAACGGACTGTAACACCAGTAAAGTCAGCTTTGCAAAGTACACAATAAGCATGACAAAAGCAAAAGAAGGTAGCAAACACTCGCCGCATCTACGACACAGAGGAATAAAACTTCGACAGCAGGTCAGACAGGAAAAAAAAACAGGCATGGCAGTCAGTGGGAGGGGTTTATATAGTAAACATAGAAGAAATGAGACTAGCCTGTCTGGAGGCAGGATTGCCTCACTTCTGTAAGAACTGGGACGAGGAGGACATATGAGGGGGCAATGGTCTATCGTGGAGAGCAATATTTGGTTATGTTTTGATAGGTCGCTATGTTTGATTTCTGTTTTAGCCATAGCTGTTTCCATCGTAGTGGCATGGGTATCTGCTAGCTCATGTGACCCGCTCATTGCCATGATTTCATTGAGGCTGACTGTGTAACTTCTGGAGGGTCCACTGCCTAAGGCATGCCGACCAGCAGCCTTGGATGATTTGTATTCCCACTCCTTTGTTGCCATTGTCCTAACTGCACATGCTTACTTGTTCCCGCAGGTGTGCATAAAAGATGTTGATGGACTCTCTTTCTCTTTGTTTCGACTATTGGAGAACAGCATGTGCATAGTCAGGATTGAGCTGTCAGGGCCAGCTTTAGTGCTGGTGGCGCCCTGTGCGAAAATAGGTTTTTTTGTTGCCCCCACCCTCCCATGACCTCTTCCTCAGCTTCCCGCACAACCACCTGACAAAAGTGCCCTTCATCTCTCCATAACCCCTCTCTCACATGCATTTAATTTGTTTTAAATCACTGATAAAAGCTGGCTTTACTAATCCACTCAGTTATCTACATAAAATACAGAGCTGTTCTTTGCAGCACACCTTTACGACGAGTCCAAACTGCCACTAGACAACACTGTGTTCTCTCTTTCTAGCAGGAACATTAATTACAAGAGTTATCTTGACATTGTTATTGCTGCCTGCAAGCTAAACACACAAGGAACTCTGCAGCAGGTGCTTTTATATCTTATGTTATTGTAAAACTACATCGCCCGCCTGAGGTCAGAGCCCCCTTGAGGCCATTGCCCAGTACAGTCGCACTGGTTGTAATGCCCTAAAGATGTGGCTTGAAGTGCCCCTGCAATACTTCTACTGCTGCATCATAGTCATTGGTCTTTCCGGTGTCTGACAGGCACAGGAATAGTTTGCCCATATCAAAAAGGGAGAGCGGAAGGAAAAAGCACCCACAGGTTCCTCCAGTACATGAAACAATTAACACAAAAATACGGGTGCCAGTATCGCGGATACAGAAACAGGACTCTGTTCTAGGTATTAGGGGGGGTCTTATCAGTTGGTATTAAATGGGAAAAGGGTTGGGTGTCACATGAGGGAAGCCATCCCTAATGGAAGAAGATGTCTCACACACATATTAGTGTCATGCTTCATCATAGACATCCTCTCCCCACCCTTTTGTGTTTGAGATGGGATATTATTTAATGCCAAATTGAAATGGCAGTAAAAGTGCCCACCCAGGCTCTGCAGTGGCAGGCCTGAGATATGTTTAAAGGGCTACACGTGTGGGTGGCACAATCAGTGCTGCAGGCCCACTAGTATCATTTCATTTACAGGCCCTGGGTATATGGTATTCCACTGGACAAGCTACTTACAAATAAATGTAATATGCCAATTGTGTATACACCAATTTTACCATGAGTAGGGGAGAAGCACATGCACTTTTGCACTGGTCAGCATTGGTAAAGTGCTCAGAGCCCTAAAGCCAACAAAAAGATTTAGCAGAAAGACGAGGTAAGCAGACAAAAGGTTTGGAGGAAGACAACCCTAAGGATGGTAGGTCTTATAGTGTGGTATATGTTTCTGTGTGTCGCTTTGAGTATTGAAGTAAGTCGAATCCCTTTTTGAAGTCCCTGGTTTAGCAGGGCACAAGAAGGAGATCGATAATAGTTTCACAAAAATGGGCACATTTATAGCCTGCATTCCTGTAGCTGGAGGGTGGAGAAACCCTTAATGCATTTAAAAGATAGCAACACAATACAGAAACTTTTGCTGTCTAATCTATGAGAAGTGTTATTGCAGATGGATGACATGAGTATATAGTGCACTCAAACCACATTATCTTGCACAAAAATATAAGACGTCCTATGAGAAAAATTTGCAAAAAGAGTTAGCCTCATGTGGGATGTTCATAAAAATGAGATGTACAGTGTTTGTGTGGAAGAGAGATGCTTACCAATGTAAAAAAGCGTGCTGTGCGAGACACATATGAGACACTCACAAAAGATAGGCATAGTGAGATATGCAGAATTAGGTGTGTGGGCAAAGCTCATCACTAACATGAGGTGTTAGTGATGAACACCAGAAACACAGGGGCAGATTTACAAGAAACTGACACATCTGTAGAGTTTCCCTGACCCTCCTTGCGAAACCCTTGAGCCACCATGGATGTGCCGTATTTACAATACAGTGCACCATGGCGCAAGGATTGACAGATGCATCAGAAATTCTGATGCATCTGTTGGCGCAAAAGTCACACATTGCTGGAGTCATGTAACAAGCATGACACAACTCCAGCAATGCATGAGGAGGCCTATTCCCAATACACTGCATCACTCCTTACGCATGCTCCATGCAGGTGTGAGTTTTGACGCAGTGGCGTCCTAGAAGTGGCACAGTAAAATCTTGTAGATTTCACTGCGTCACTTCTATGAGGCTTTTCTGCGTGGGAACACCCACCCTGCATACATTATACCTGACCCAGGTATTATGTGACGCAGGGCTTTACAAGGTGACTCATCTCCGTAGATGTGTCACGTTTTAAATGGGCCGGAATGTGTCACATTGTTTACGCCGAAGCTGCGTTACAAAAAGTGATGCAACGGCGGTGCAAAAGTGTTGCAAGGGGCTTGTATTTCTGCCCATTGTGTTTTTCTTTGTGAATCTTACAAATTAATACATTGGGTGGAAGGTCCTGAAAGAGTAGTATGTTGGGTGCACTAGAGCACAAAAACGTTGTTATATGGAAGGCTCACAAAAAATTATAAAATGTGCCTCGTGCTAGGATTATTCGAGCTAAAATACTGAGCAATTAACTGAAAAAATGATTAAAGGCTTGGAGCCTTGCTCAAGAATATGATTATTTGTTTTTTCAAATGACATTTGGAGAGCTGCATATTAACAGTGAAGTAATCTTTGGGGAATAGTTATTGCTACCAAGAAAAGGAGTTATCTGATTTGGTAGCTCTGATATGGATATCATTTTCTCAAAGCGTATGTATGGTTGGTATTTCTTGTTTGTCTGAGAACATTGACAGTATTGGGATTTGAGGGGGAGGATTATTGGTGCCTGGCCTCTTTGAGGACAGCATTTGGCCAAAGGTTACAGAATTTAGAGATGCATGTTTTGATTGGTTGGAGAAGCTTGAGTGAAGGTGCCCTTGATCTGGCAGAATGCAAACAATTGAGCAATGGAGGGGTTACTGATTCACTATGCCAATGCGAAACACAATTTGCCATATTTTATGGAATAGTGTATTATAGATACAACTAAATAACTTCTCATTTGTGGCTGTGGAGCTTGATGGCCTTATGTATTTTACCTCCTCTTCTTAGAACTGTATGTGCTGCACTTAGACTAATGATTTGTGTCATCATCACAAAATTGTTTGTAGGGGAGGTTGGGATAAGAAGACATTGAGAAACAGTACTTGGGCCATGCTTCAGTGAAGAAAACAAAAACATGGAGACAAATTGTAGCTGGTATACACAGAAATGCACTCATCAATGGACAGGAAACAAAATGGTGACAATGAAGCCAACCAATAGTAAGTAAGGGGGAGCTAAAAGACACTTTATATGTGCCTCTTAGTATCCACTTTCTAAGACTTTAGGAGTGTCTAATGCTAAGTTAAATTGAACGACATGTATCTAACCACACTACATTGAGTGGAGCTGGAAGTGGAAGGGGAACCAGAATTAGAACAAAAAGTTTTGCCCTCACACTGGCTGTAGTAAAGTTCTTGCCTTTACCTCTCATTAAGCACAGCATTATTCAGACACAAACAGAGACGAGTAAGGAAAACTCTCAGGTGTCAAGAGAAATGACATTCGTTGTCTTGGTAGCGAGCAACTAAAATATGAATTTGTCTGAGGAGGAGCTGTTGCACAACACACCGTATTATTTTTAAACAAATATATAACTTCTTCTCAACTGTGCAGATAATCGAATGCTGGTGAAAAGTGGGTAGTTTCGCCTACACAAAGAAAAAGCAATGAAGAACACCACAATGGGTTAACTGACATTGGCAAATGTGAACTTAAAGTATCACTGTGGAAAATGAGAACATATGAGCATTACAGCGTTACGGTCAACAAAGTGTGTCCTACTGCTCGCCTTTGGATAGTGTAAACCTAGGCAAACTTGCATTCACATAGGATTCTAGAAATATAGCACATAAGTGCTATAGTGGGGTACTCTGTTTGGACTGTGTTTAGAATGTAAAATTATGTTTTAATGGGGCTTGTGTTTAATATGGTTTTGTGCTAACCGGAGCCATCATGAACACTAATAGCAACAGACAATGAGATGGGCTGGCAGTGACATTTATTATATCTAATCATAAGTAAAGGTATGTAACTACTGTCACCTCCTGTGACAGACAGAATTGTGTGTAAAATTCTGAGGAAGGTTAAAGAGTAGCAAGCATCGCTGATGATTTGGGAGAGCTATCTGTTGGAGTGGGGTCTAATTTTACATGTTTGCATTTTAACCCATTGTCACCAAGTTATGTTACTGGTGGAAAGAGATTTCTCCATCCAACAATACCTAGACCACACCCTCATCTATCTTAACACGTCTTCACCACTGGATATGCTTGTTATGTACGTGTAAACATTTATACATTCTAATTCCACACAAAAATAATTCATCCTGTTTGTCTCCAAGGACAAAAAGTCTTTCAACCCTAACCTGCTGAAGAAATGTTGCATTATTATTATTAAAAGATTTGTAAAGCACAACAGCTACTCAATAGAGTGTCCCAGTGCTAAGTAGCAGGTCTGAGCTCTAAATAAATGAGGTAGTAAAAGGCAGAACCAAAGAGCCATGGACTTAGAAGTCTCTTAAAGGTCCGAATGTGCCCGGATGCAGGGAGCCGAACTGGGAGGGCATTCCACTCCCTGGGGGCCGGCTAAGAAAAGGAGTTACTTCTCCAATTTTTGCTGGAAATGAGGAATGACTAGCAGCAAGGAACTGGAAGTGGAAGGGGAACCAGATGGTTGGTAAGGTGTGAATCTTTTCACAAATACTGATGTCATTTGTGGTAAAACACTGTGTGTGCCAGAACCAAACCTCTGAACCTCACATATTCTTTTATAGGCAACCAGGGCAGTTTCTTTACGCCTGGCTGAATGTGGCATCTCTTGGGATGGTAATTGTCCCAGCTGAGCAGAATTTCTGTCTTGCTAGTATCAAATTAAGGGAAACTACCACACATCCACTGAAACACAGACGTCAAGCAGGTCAGGAAGTTACACAGTGCATTAGACGAATTTCTGTCAATGTGAGAAACAGCTGCCTATTAATTACCTGGGATATTGTATATATTTCAAAGGATTCAGTTAGGAGTGCAAAAGGGGTCATATACACATTGAAAACAATGTGGGGCTTGGTGCAGGCTTGGTGCAGACCCCTGAGGGACAGAGGCAAAGGGGACCATCCAGACTGACTGGAATCTGTCAAAAAGGAACAGAGCCATGTCAAAGCAGAACCACAGACACCTATTGCTTCCAGGTGCTGCAGGAGAGTTGAAAGTGAGATTAGGTAAAAAGCAGCAGATAGATCAAGGAGGATCAGAGCCACCTGCTTTCCTTGATCTACTGCTAGCCTAATTGTATCTGAGGCCTCTAACATTGTGGTCTCTGTGCTAAACCTGGGAAGAACCCAACTGGGTTGGGTGAAGAAACTAATTTTGTTTCAAAAAGAAGAGAGCCGCTTGTTTACTGAGCTTTTCTAAAATCTTGTTAAAAAATAGCAGCAGAGAAATGGGACAGAAATTGACAGGATTGGTCTTGCCTGCCTAGGGTTTGTTTAAGAAGGGAACCATTATTTGCCTGCTTCCAACCACTGGGCACAGTAGCCAAATAAATTGACTGATTTCGAAGCTGGTTTAGAACAAGGTTGATGGCTGTTTAATTGGTGGCAAGAATGTAAGGAGGACAGCAGTCATCTAGCGACCATGATTTTCATGCACTCAAGGCCTTAGCAGATTCCTCAAGTGAAATAAAGGCAAATTCCTGTAGCAATTGGCCATGAGAGGGCACTATTTCTACCTGCAGTGCCATGTGGTCACTGATTTTCATTTAGGATGCATCCTGGAGATGTAAAGCATCCAAAATGGTTTGGAATTTAGTGTTGAAGTAGTTGGACAATTGGGTACATGAATTAAGAGAAGGTTTTAAAGGCTGAAACAAGGCTTCTGGGATCATAAACCTTTTAATGTTCTTAAATATCTCCCCAAACTTGTTTTGAAAAATGTCAATCTGATCTGTAAAAAGGTCAGACTGAGCATTCTTAATTACATGATGGTAGATATTTAGAGCCTTCTTCTAGAGCGCTTTGTCATTACAAAGGTAATGACTTCTCCAGTCCCTTTCCATTTTCTAACTGTGCTCACAAAGCACTTTAGGTTCCTCACTAGCCCAAGGGGATGACTGTCTTTTTCCTGAAGAATCAACATCTTTATGTTTAATAGGTCCGATGTGATTAGCTACCTGTGTGAGCAAGGAGTCGACCGACTGACATTGACCTCCATGTCTTCCGTCGTAGGTGGAAAGTGCTTGCTCAAGGCAAGACTAAACACTGTAGTAGAGACAGTGACCCAATTATGATGCGGTAGGGAACAGCGAAACCCACAACCATGAGGGCCGAGGTACAGTGACCAATGGAAGTGAATGAAGTATTCTAATTGGCTAACTATTACTTCTGGGTCCTGAAAACATTAAGCCATTCGCTTTTCTACAAAAAATAATGTCATGAATGGATTTCGGCCACGCCATCAATATGGGTGCCTCACAAGCCTGCCGCTTGCCACTGAAAACTGTCCTACTTCCCAAACTAGACTTATGTCTTTATCTCCAAAATTTTATCACATTACCCTAATTCCTGTCAAGCTACACTGGCCTCAGAGTAATGCCAAAAAAGTGAAGCAACACCAGCGCAAGATCTAGGCTTCCAATTATACATTTATTTATTAAGATGCCAGAAAGAAAATGGCAACAAGGTGAAACATGTTAGTATATCTGTTCCTTATTAAATCTCAGAAAATAATAATAATGGAAAGATAACAATGCATTTACTGAAGAGACAGGTGTTTTGTCTAGTCCCAGTTTTGAATCAAAGTAGCATAGAGGATTAATATATCTGTTGCAAAGCACATCACGTGACACACAAATGACAGATTTTTATTTTATGTAGATGGATAAGTGGGTTATTGCTTTTAACACAGAGATCCTTTAGTTACTTGCAGTTCATACATTGTAATCCTTCTAATAATGCACACTGAACTTTTTTTTTTTGTCCTCATAAATGCCACCAGAAAATATCAACTCTAAATAGGCTTTCTCCAGGCCACTATCACAGACCAGCCGATCCCTCCCTGGAGTCTGTGGATAGCCAGTGGAGATTGCCCAGAGGTAGGTTATTTCCTAATCCAACTCCCATTCACGATGTATCTTGCCACTTAGGGAGGACAGGACCACTAACCTCTGGCATAATCATTGGACTCATTGGATGTTATCTCTCAGACCATGCATTTAAGGCAGACCAGATCTTAATGGCACTTTCCCCTCCACATAACATGTCTAAACAACAAACCGCCATGATATTTCTTAAGCAGTCTACGAATCTGGGGGGATTTACGGACTTCCACTCCCTACAGATCTCCCTCCTGGCAATAACAATGACGTAAAAGATAAACTGTACAGTACAATTTCTAATATCATAATCAGGGGGAAGGCCAAAAAAAATCAATCTAGGGCTGCAAATAATTGGGGATAGTATAACCTCTTCTAGGAACTCACACACCTCAGTCCAGTAACTCGTAATTTCAGGGCAATCGACAAAGATGTGTCTGTCGTCTGCAGCTGGAAACTTACATCTTGGACAAAAGTATACTTCTGCTGAGAGCTTAGAGAGCTTCGCTGGAGTCCAATAAACCCTATAGAGTGTGAATAGGTGATTCCTTCTGAGGTTGGACGGTTTATGATATTTTGAGAAAGTGTAAATGAGTCTGTCCACACCTTCAGTACCTCCCCTGGATTTTGCACTATAAGATTGTCCCAAAGCTTGATGGTTTCAGCTCCTAGATTGTCGTTTGCTCCCACAAGTGTGTTGTACCAGAGCGCAACTTCCCCTTTCCACCCCCCCACCCTATTGATAAATTCCAAATGTGGAATCTCCTCTTCATTAACCCAACGCTGCCTCCCCCACCAATAAGACAACTGATAATATTTGAATCTTGTAATGGAGGCCCCCGTTATGTTCGATAAGGATTCCCAATTTAACGGTGCCGAGTTGTTACACAGGTCCCCGCACTTCGTAAGGCCTGCCGCTCTCAAAGGGAGAGCCAGTCTATCTAACAAGCAATCCGGTGTACCAGGGGAATCCCAAATTGGGGCTTGAGAGTGGTAGTAGGGTATGTCAAAGATTTTACGCATTGACTGCCAAGTATTGAGTGCTGTCTTTAAAAGATTCAAACTGACCTTTTTAAAAAACTTCTGATCCCCATATTTATAGAGAAAGAAGTCTAAACCATGTGGCAAGTCCGATAGCATAGCCTGAAAAAGTCTACCATGGGATGAAAAGTCCAACACGTTAGCCAGAAGTCTAAAGTTCTTAAACTGAAAAGCATAACAATAAAAAAGTAAATCGGGAAGAGCCAGTCCGCCTAATTTCAATCCCCTTCTTAGTTTCCTCCAGGCAATCCTTGGTGACTTAGTCGCCCAGATGAAAGAGACAATCCTTCCTTGAAGGTTTGAAATGTCCTTTTTATTAAAGATTAGGGGGATGGAGTTAAATAGAAAAGTAATTTTTGGCAGGATTATCATCTTGACTAGGTTCACTCTACCGTAGATGTTAAGGGGTAGAGTGTTCCATCTAGTCAATAGATTCCTTACTTCCTTTACCACCTCCTGCCAACTTACTTTCGGAATGTCTTCTAAGTTTTGGGTAAGGTAAATTCCCAAGTATCTGATTTTTAATTTGGCTTCTGGTATCTGGGTTAAGCTGTTCCAAGTCATAATGTCTGTTTTATCTTTATTAATTCTATACCCAGACACTGTACCAAAATCTTCAGCCAATTCGAATAATCTGGGGATGGCCTCTGCAGGGTTGGACGTGTAGAGGAGAAGGTCATCAGCATATAATGCTGTCTTAAGCACCAGATCACCCACTTTGAATGGTAAGATTACCGGATCTGATCTCAGGGAGCAGACAAAGGGCTCGATATAAATATCAAAGAGAAGAGGGGACAGGGGACAGGGGGCGGCCCTGCCTCGTTCCCCTTGAGATGTTAAACCATTCGGTTAGGCAGCCATTAACCAAACCTTTGGCCCGGGGACCCCTATATAATGTCGCAATCCCTTTGATGAACATATCAGGAAACCCAAACTTTGCCATGGTTTTCCATAGAAATAGCCAGTTAACATCATCGAAGGCTTTTGCTGCATCGATCGCAGCGATGGCAAGCAGCAGTCCTCTGTCCATTGCCATGTCCACTGCTCCTACAACTTGGAAAGTAAGTTCGTTAAGTTGACGGCCTGGGATGAAACCCCTCTGGTCAGGGTGGATTATTGATTTAATTATTTTTGCCAGCCTAGATGAGAGTATACCAGAGTAGATTTTCAGGTCAGAATTGAGGAGAGAAATGGGTCTATATGACTCTATTTTTTTAGGGTCTTTATTGGATTTTGCTATTAAGGTGATGGTAGCTTCTGACCAAGAGGATGGGGTGTACTCCCCTTCCAAGAAAATTTTATTAAAGAGTACCAATAATGGGGCTATAACTACTTCCAAGTTATCCTTGTACACCTCCGCTGGCAGGCCATCCGGACCAGAGGCCTTATTCCTGGACATCTTTTTTAACTGGGCCCGTATCTCCCCCTCCGTAATCTCCGTGACTAAAGAGGCTCTATCGGATTCACTCAACTGGGTAACTCTCTCAGGGCCCACCATTTTTCCAGCTCCTCCACCCCACACCTGTTTTCCTCACGGTATAGATCTTCCATGAATCCTCTAGCCTCTCTCCTGATCTCAAGGTCTTCTGTTATGGGCAGCCCGGATTCTCGCTGGATTAGTGAACTAATGTTGTTCCTGCTCCTCTCGATCCTGGCTTTCCATGCCAGGAGTGAGCCACACTTCTCTCCATATTCAAAATTACGGAGCTTACTTACTTCCCACTTATCCTTATTTATCTTGTCAGCCCGTACTTTAAAGCCTGTCTGTAACTGCAGAAGCTCTTTTTCAAGGACCGAGATCCTGCTTCTGTCTTCCATTACCGCTAACTGTAGCTGAACTTTGAAGGAAAGGATATGTGACGCCTCACTATCTTACGTAACACATCCTATAATTTGTTTAACACATATTATTGATTGTCAACGTAGAATGTGTATGTATGATATACAGCGCTCCGGCACCCTGGATGGGGTTGAGTAGCGCTATAAAAGAAATGACAAAATAGTGATATTTTAATTGTTATCTGCATAAATACTAGGACAGACCAACACAACATTACCCAAGATGTGTGCTTAGACTATGTCTGATATTAATTGTTCTTATTTCGGGGGCCAGGTTCAACTGCTCAAAATAAACATTTCAACAAAACATTAGCTTTTGAGTGGCTGAATTGGGCAGTGTGAACCAGTCAAATAAGGTAGGGCCAGGCTGAGGCGGGGCAGAATGCAGACAGTAATCAACAAACTACCTCTCTCCCTTTGTTCTGGAAGTGCAGACTGCAGGCAGAAATCCTGGAGGTTTGCAGCACAACAAAAAGGAAGGTCACAAGTCAAGTGCAGGGCTATTGTAGGTAGTGTTTTGAAGTGCAAATGGCCCTTCGACTGACAGAAGAGAGAGGGGAAATTATTTTGTCCCCACGTCCTCCCCACCCTTGTCACCCGTGTCTCACCCACTACAAGAAACCAAGGGGGGAGGGATATATCCCCTGTGTACCCTACGCCCATGTAATTAAGGGTGCGGTTTAAACAGGTAACCTACATTACTGAGGCCTTTGAGCTCTGCAGAGAGGCCAGAATTGTATGGCCACATGTACTCGGAACCCCTGTGTGACCCACTGATGGGCACTGCTGGAAACTCGCACCACCTTTAGCCTCAACTCCATTCTTCTCAATCGTGGCCTGTTATAAACACCTGGAGGCAACTCAGTTCGAAGTATGAGCTTTACAAGCGTAAGTAATATGCTACACAGAAAAAAAATGCAGAAACACAAGGTCCTTGAATTAGTTCAAACTGTAAGAGAATATAGGATTAAATAAAACGTGAAATATAAGTGGGAAGTAAACCACTGACAAGGATTACATTAACACATTTACATTCATTCTGCATGGGAAACATCATTAACATCGCGGACCGTACACCGCGATGCTATTACATCGCAGTTGTTACAACAACTGCGATGTAACCATGCTATGCCATTACAACGCAGGTCTTTACGACTTGCGCTAGATGGCGTGCTAACATTACAAATAGTGTAGTTTACTATCCCAACAACTTCCCTACTGATAAGTGGACTGGAGTTGGAATAGTAAATTACACTTTTCTAATCATAGCACGCCATCTAGCGTAAGTCGATGTAAAGACTTTGCATTGTAATGGCATAGCATAGGAACATCGCAGTCGTTGTAACGACCGCGAAGTAACAGCACGCGTTGTACTAACACACGTTGTAACATCATACATTCTTGTGCATTAATCGAACATCCGTTTTTAATTGCAACCAGGTCTGAGACCCAGAGGGACCTGGCCCACTTAAAGCCCTGGGAGACACTTCCCCGAAGGCTGCTGGGTACAAATACGCCTAGGCCCTTTTATTAAACTCCTGCTGCACGTTGTGCAACCAGATGGATGGACGGATGGTGACTGCATGGATGCCAATATCTAGGCACTTTCAATTATAATACAGACTAATAGGCTTTGTCAGTGCTTCTTCATATGGGTGCTCGTATTATCAGCTTGCTTTATCATGGCTGTTCCCCTCGAGGCAAACATGTTGGCCTCTTAATCTTCCACATACAGTAATGACCACTATTTTCTGCATTGACTGAAAAAGGAAGCTGTGACGCTAGAAAGGCGTCAGAGAGAGAACAACAAAAAATATTTTCTCCAAAGATTTTAGAAAAACACAAATCCCGTTTGCCATTTAGGTTAAAACACATGCCGTCTTAAACAATATAGGCGCTTGTTGAGCCATAAAAAAAAATTAAAATCAGAAACCGTTCTACAAATTCAATAAATAGACGAATACTCAATGAAAAGGAAATTAAGTGCAGGCGCATGCCTTTCTGCAGGGCTTCTAATCCGTTTCACATATTCCTAGTAACAGAGATTCCCTCTGGGCCTGACAGCTGTAGAGTGCTGACTAATGTGAGCTGAGAACACCTCACACATTTGAATATGTGGTTAGCTGACAAGAGAAGAGGTTTGTTCCGGCTCTATATTTAACATAGGTTAAGAATGTCTAAAATAATTTGTCTCTGTCTGATAAGGTTAATCCGTTTGTGGAGGAGACAGAAGGTGCTATATGTCTGGCTCATTCCAGTGTTTCAGCTAAATTGTCTGAACGCTACTCTACTTAAAAATGAAGTGCCTTTGAACAATCTTCCCATTATGGCTGATGGCATTGTACTGAATAAAGGGTTACAAGGTCACAGACCGCCATTAAGTGTTTTAATGAATGTGCTGCTAATTCAAGAGTAAGGTGCCTCTGAAGCCTTTGGTTGAAAAATTCCACCTATAAATTGTACTGTCATTTGTTCAACTGTCCGAGATAAGAAAAAAATCTAGATTCAAGCAAATTAGCTTTATTATTCGCAGTATATTCCACAAGAAAGCAGCAAAGCCAAACATTTTTGCCCTGATGGATTTTGTGGTTTTAGGACAATTGCTCTTTTTAGATGATCACCCACATTTTTTGGGACTGATGCTGCTAGTTTTTTGACTCTGCGCACTAGTACTCTGCTAACCTGGACACAGTACATGTGATCTGATCCCTAACAACATTTTAAAATTAGCTTTACTCCTAATTGGAGGGCAGGACTGGCTGTAACAGGCACCGGGCATTTCACCGGTGGGCTGGTTTTCTGGCTGTGGTGGCCAGTTTTGCAGCAGTACTGCATTTTTAACCCCCAGTAACAGAATCGGGAACGGAACTTCTCACTAGCTCGCCCACACCCCTCACCCGGCTCCCAGGGCCGGGCGAGCAGCAATCTGCCAGGGATGGTTGCTGTTTTGAGTCTGGCATTGACTAACTGACATATTTAACGTAACTAAAAGTCCCTAATATATGGTATACCGAGGTTCTGTAAGTTAAATGACAACTGCGGACTGCAGCACCCACTATGCCACCCAAGTCAGTGACAGTGCAAACCTGAATTCAGGCCTACCTCTGCAAAATCAACCTTTCAAAATAATCCCTTCAGGCAAGCATAAACCCTTTTTTCAAATATTAATGAGTCACCCCTAGGTATGCCTTAAATACGTAATAGTATTTAAAAGTATGTCATAATTGAAATCAGGACATGTAAAAGTTTAATAATACACATGTTGTTACAGTAAAAAGGCATCACAGCTATTTGTACTGCAGCAGGGATAAGTGAACTATAGGAAAACATTGGGAAGCCATTTTAAATCGGATAATGTTATCTCTGCCTAGGACACAGCTACAAAGTGAATTTTCTGGTGCACAATTTATAGGTAAAGTCATATTTGTAATAAATATTTTAGGAACTTCTAGAAAGTCACCTTTGTCCTGCTTAAATCCTGTAGAATCTATTTGCATGAGCTTTCAATTGTAACCCAGGACCTGAATAGCCCCTTGATGAGGTGTGAACTTACACCTAGAGCTGTGAAAAAGGTGTTGGGTGTGTAGAGGTTCCTCTATTCCTCTGGCAGGAGGACAATCTGGGGGGTGCCCAGAAACCTAATTATTTCAAAGAGGCCTACCCTGTCACAGGCAAATGTTAGGTGCACTTGTACAGCACACTTTGTGTCCACCTAGGCAGCCAGACACCAATCCCAGTCAGAGAGGAGCTGCCCCAGAACTATTTTGGTGTCCACAGGAGAGGGGGTTTTCATTTCCCTGGCACAGGAGCTTTGCAGTGGGGAAGAAAGCTTAATCATGTTGGATTTAGGTTGTTTGCAGTAGGGTACACAGGAACTGCTGCAAAAATGGGTAGGGTTACCCATGGGGACTGTTAGAATTGGCTTTCTCTAGTTGGCAGAGGTATACACTTCTGACAAATAGGGACACCCCTCCTCTAGTCAGGGCAAGGGGATCACACACTCCGATAACCCCTGCTCACCCCCTTGGTAGCTTGGCAATGCAGACAGGCTTATCTCAGAGGAAGTGCGTTAAGCATTTATGACCACATACAGTAATAAAGTGAATACACTACAAATGGACACGACAGAGTAGTATTATAAAAAAAAGGCTGTTTATATAAGGCTTAGCACAAGACCAAATAACGATGAAAATATACCACAATCTTAATAAATACTCTTGGAAGGAAAAATAATAGTTCAAGTGTAGTTTCTTCTTAGCACAAAGTCTTTAGTAACAAAAGCGACTCTTCTTCTTTAAATCACAGTTCTTAGCATTAATGTAACCCCCACAGGAGTCACACGACGTCGAGGTAAAGTTAATCCAAAGGTTCGGCGTCGACCGCGAGGAGCGCTACGTCGAGCCCGGAGTCGAAACAGACCCCCACATCACAGTACCTTGGAAAACGAAGAAACAATGATCTACAGCATCGAGGTGTCCCGGCGTCGAGTCTTCGGCATCGATCGGGCCTCGGGGCGATCTGCAGCGGCGTCGACAGATGTCAGGCAGGAGCAGCGCTCACGAGGCGAAGCAGGATACAGCGTCGTCGCCGATGTTGATGTTGCAAGAGTGAGCAGCGCTCACGGCGTCGAGAGGGCTCGGTGTCGAGGTGGTCGGTAGCGGCTTCGCTACTAGCATCGATCGGGCCCGGCGGCCGGTGTCGAAGGTGCGGGACACTGGAGCTGCACTCACGATGTCGAGCTGGATTCGGCGGCGTCCGTCGGCATCGGGATTGCTGGGTTCTTCAGAGGTGCTGAACTTTCAGGTTCCAGCAACAAGCAATTTCAGCAAATGGTAAAATCCTTTAGCCCTGTGACTTCAACAGGAGGCTGGGACTCTTCCAGCCCTTGGAGATTTCCTTGGCAAAGCTTGAGAGTACACACTCAGTTCCTCTCTCCTGGTTTCTTGGCAAAAATAAAGAAGTGCCAGCAGGATTCCCCCCAGCAAACAGCACACTGGCAGAATGGGTAGGCAAGTCCTTGGATAAGCAGGCTTCTTGTCCTTGGTTCAGGTTTCCTTGTCAGAATTGATCTAAATCTTTGGTTCAGGGGTCCTTCTCTTATACCCCTTTTCTGCTTTGATCCCTTTGTCCATGCATGGGAATTCCCCCCATCCTGGGTGTGTTGTGGGTGTTGCCAGGCCGAGGAACCTGGCCTATTCACAGTGCAGGGCAGGGTCTTCAGCCGCCCAGCAGGAGGTGGAGCCAGCATTGTCACTGGCAGGGGCAGGGCCATCAGTCACCCGGCAGGAGGTGGATTCAGGATTGTCCCTGGCAGGCACAGAGCCATCAGTCGCCTGGCAGGAGGTGGAGCCAGCATTGTGCCATCAGGAGCTACTCTTCCCCTACTCTCAATGCAAATGCCTCACTCACCCCACACAGACTCATTCAGAACTCTGGAGCCACCCAGCTCCTGTCACACACACCAGAACCAGCAGAGACCGGTAGACAGTTGGAAAATAAAATAGCTACTTTCTTAAAGTGCTATTTTCAAACACAGAGTCTAAAAACCATCCACCCAAACGGATGCGTTATTAAACTCTGAGTTCAGGGGTACCAAACTCGACATTGTACCATGCTCCCCGAGCCCGCTAGGGTTATAGCGTTAATAATCCTGGCAGCTCATTCTAACTTATGGAGAGCATGTAACCTTACAACAGTGAAAAACAAAGATGGCTGTAATTCACTATTAGGACATGCCACACACATGAGGGCTTGTCCTACCTTATGCTTACAATGCACCCTGCCCTTGGGCCTACCATAGGGGCGACTAACATGAAGTTAAGGGAAGGTTTAGGGACTGGCAAGTAGGTGTACTTGCACAGCCCGCGTGACAGTGCCAGACTGCACGTAGGTCTAGCAATGGCAGACCTTTAGACATATTTTACCATGCTGCTTCTGTGGGTGGCACAACACGTGCTGCAAGCCCACTAGCAGCATTTGTATTCACAAGCCCTGGCACTCCTGGTGCACTCTACTAGGGACTGACAGTAAACCAAATAAGCCAAACATGGAATCCAATCAATAACAATTTCACATAGGGAGCACTTGCACTGTGGCACTGATCAGCAGTGGCACAGTGCCCAAAGCAATATTCCAGAAAAAACATCGTAAACAGAGGAGGCAAACAGAAAAAAATGGAGGAGAGACTCATGCCAATGATGTCAGGTCTAGCACGTGTCCCCTCCAGCTGAAATGTGGGGAGGACTACACGCCTACACGCCATACTCTGAAGCGTCCGTCTGGACAACAAATTCTTTAGAAAAGTTGGGTGCCTGGAGTATGGGTGCTGTGCACATTGCAGTTTTCAGGGTGTCAAAGGCCGTCTGACAGGCGTCAGTCCAGATCACAAGTCTTTGCTGCTTCCTGGAAGTCAGCGAAGTCAAGGGGTGCACAATGTTGCCATAATCCTTGACAAACCTCCTGTAGTAACCCGTGAGACCTAAGAAGGCTCTCACCTGAGTCTGGGTTTTGTGTGGTGCCCAAGCCATCTTGGGTTGCAGGGGGCCACCTTGCCGCTCCCTACTTGGTGCCCCTAGTACACCACTGAACCCTGCCCAATCTGGAACTTACTGGCTTTGATTGTGAGGCCTGCTGTGCGCAGGGCCAACAACGATTCCTGGAGGTGGCGCAAGTGTTCCTCCCAGCTGGCGCTGAACACTGCTATGTCGTCCTGGTAGGCGGCACTGAAATCCTCCAGTCCAGCCAATACCTGGTTGACCAACCTCTGGAAGGTGGCAGGGGCATTCTTCATCCCAAAGGGCATAACCCGGAACTGGTAGTGCCCATCTGGTGTGGAGAATACTGACCTCTCTTTTGCCCCATCAGTCAAGGCGATCTGCCAGTACCCAGACGTTAGATCAAACGTACTAAGGTACCGGGCAGCCCCTAACCGATCTATGAGCTCATCAGCTCTGGGGATGGGGTGCGCGTCAGTCTTGGTGACTGAATTGAGTCCTCGGTAATCCACACAGAACCGAAGTTCTGGTGAAGCACCAGGCACTGCAGCCTTCGGGACCAAGACCACTGGGCTGGCCCAAGGACTGCTAGAGGACTCAACCACCCTTAAGGCAAACATTTTGGAAACATCCTCCTTAATGTATGCTCTGACCTTGTCAGTCACTCTGTAGGCCTTGTGCTTCACAGGATTGCTGTCCCCGGTGTCCACTTCATGGACACACCACTGAGTGACACCAGGAATCAAGGAGAACAGATCAGGGAATTGTCCCAACAGTTGGCGGCAATCTTGCTGCTGCTCAGGGGTCAGTGTGTCAGAGAGGACAACACCATCCACTGACCCATCTTGCTCTCTTGCATACAGGAGGTCAGTAAGAGGCTCACTCTCCTCCTCCATTCCAGCATCTGTTGCTAGGAGCATTCCCACTTCGGACCTTTCTAAGTGGGACTTTAAACGGTTGACATGCAGGACCCGCAAGGGGTTCCTGGGACACTTCAAGTCCACCATGTAGGTGACATCGCTCTTTTTCTCCACAACCTCAAACGGTCCAGTCCACCTGTCCTTGAGCGCACAAGGTTCCACAGGGGACATGACCCAAACTTTCTGACCAGGCTGAAGCTCCACCAGAGTGGCATTCCGGTCATACCACCGCTTCATCTCTTCCTGGCTGGCCTCCAGATTTGCCTGAGCAAGATCTCTGAAGCGCCGAGTCTGGTTCCTAAAGGCCAGCATGTAACTGTATACATCCTGGGGAGGTTTCCTGGGAGATTGCTCCCAGTCCCAGCCTTCTTTGACCAGACTCAAAGGTCCTCTTACCGGGTGTCCATACAAAAGCTCAAAGGGGCTGAACCCTAGAGACTTCTGTGGCACCTCACGGTAAGCAAACAGCAGGCATGGCAAGAGGACGTCCAATTTACGCCTCATTGGTTCTTCAAGACCCATAATCATGCCTTTAAGGGTTCGGTTGAATCTTTCAACCAACCCATTACCTTGAGGGTGGTACGGAGTGGTGAACTTGTAGGTTACCCCACACTCCTTCCACAGAGACTTCATATAATTGGAAATGAAGTTGGTGCCCCGGTCTGACACCACCTCTCTGGGGAACCCCATGCGGGTAAAAACACCCATCAGGGCCCGTCCCACCATGGGGGCCGTCACTGTTCTGAGAGGGATGGCTTCCGGGTACCGTGTGGCATGCTCCACCAAGACCAGGATGAACCTGTTGACCATGGCTGTCTTGGGGTCCAGGGGCCCAACAATGTCAATCCCCACACGGTCAAAGGGGGTACTGATAACGGGAAAAGGTTGGAGGGGAGCCTTCTGCTTCCACCCGCTTTTCCCACTTGCCTGGCAAGTTTGAAAGGTTTTGCAATGGATATCTGTATCCCTTCTCATCTGAGGCCAATAAAAATGGGTGACAAGCCTATCATAGGTCTTGTCCTGCCCCAGATGTACAGCTAACGGAAAGTCATGAGCCAAACCCAGTAGGAAGGCTCTGAAGTGCTGGGGTACCACCAGCACACGGGCTGACCCAGACTCAGCAGCCTTAGGCTCGCTATACAGGAGATCGTTCTCCCAGTAGACCAAATGTGACCCTGACTGATCACCTGTTGTCTGGGCTGAGGCCTGCTGCCTCATACTCACAAGAGAAGGGTACACTTTTTGTTCAGCACAAAATTCTTCCCTGGAGGGACCACCATCCTGCTGCCAGTGGGTCAGCTTGGGCAGGTCTCCCAGTTCAGCAACTTGTTCCCATGTAGGTTCCAGGGCATCACCCTCAAGGTCTGCCTCCTCCTGGACCGTGGGAACTATGGGGGACGGCTTCCCGTGCTCCCTGCCTCTTCTCGTCACAGCTGGGTCCTGGGCCATACTTTCAGGCTCCGGGACCCCATAAACATCCTTACTTGCTGTCATCGATCGAGTGGTTGCACACACCCACTCTGGCACACCCAACATTTTCAAATGTGTCTCTCGCTCCACCTTACCCCAAGGGGAGTCCTCCAAATCATTGCCCAAGAGAAATCAATCAGCAACTTGAAGAGTACCTGAACCCCCCCCCATTCAAAGGGAACCTGAGCTACCTCACACTCTCTCTGGGAGTTGTCAGCAGCTATAACAGGGTAGAATGCATGAGGGACCACCTTCTCTATGGACATCAAGTGACACTTGACAGCTGTCACACTTGCTCCGGTGTCTCTGAGAGCTTCCACCCTATGGCCATTATTGGTCACCCACTACCTATATTTATTAGTGTTACTAGGCAGAGGGGGTGGAGGGACCATTTCCATGTCTCCTAAAGAGACCAGGGACATCTCTGCAGGGCCCCTCCCACCAGGGGCAACCATCTCCTCCCCTCCCAGGGCTACACTCGCCAACTGACGGGGGGTGCAAGTGTCGGTGCATTAGTGTTCTTCATGGGACACTGGGGATCATAAAAACGGTGTCCCACCTGTTTACAAGCGTAGCAGGTCATTGGGCCCCTATGAACAGGTTTATCTGTCGGGGCCTCTGGCTTCTTCACTGGGAGAGGCTGGGATCCCTTCCCTTGGTTCCCTTGGGGATTACTTTGGGGCCCTTTCTGAAACTCCCTCTGTTTACCCTTGTCCCCCCCAATCTTCTGCTGGGGACCCTTTCCACCTTTGGCTGAGTCTCCCACTGGACCCTGGTACAGACCCAGCGGTCCGCCTCCTCAGCAAGTTTTCTAGGGCTGAGGTTCCGTAGTTTTCGGGACCGGACTCCATTTTGTTTTGCGTTGCTCGAGACGCCATTTTATGTTGCCCTCACGTAGGCCGTGGAAGTAAAAGAACGAACGAAGTTGCATGGGCCTCGTTGCTCATGTACATATTAACATGGCCTTTTCGACTTGCGAGTGAACTGCAAGATGCTGACCCCGTCACCTGAAACTGACCCTTTCACAAAGCCAAATTCTTTAGTAGATCGTTGTCTGAGTTTTTCAATCACTGTTCAGGATATTGCTACCCTTTAGTTTCTTGCACATATCTTATCCCACTCAACATCTGAATTGTTCCTTTCCTTTACGACTTTTCATTACATGGGTAGTGCTTTCAATTATGGGTTTGTCCGGCTTGCGGTAATCGAATTTGGGACAGTCCTAATAATTAACTTGTGGGTTGGTATGATGTAAAGTGAGCTTTTTGGAATGTAATAATGTATGTAAAATGTACTTGATTGGTCAGAATTTGCCGCAATGGGTGTGCATTTGTAATGGGCTGAAAATGCCAATATAAGGTGATGTCTTGCTCTACAAAAATTGAGCAGTTTCCTGAGTTGTACACCGTGTTGTATTGCTTGGTTCACTGTTACTAGCTGCAGCTAATAAATTGATCTCTGACGCCATCCAGAAGTATTCCGTGTCTCTGTAGTCTAAGACAGGAGAACTCGAAGACTTCGGGTTTTTCCCTGGCACCGCTGGGTTCTAAGAAAACCCGGTTCTTCAGTTGGCGCCCAACATGGGGCGACTTCAGCGGTACCGGTCCAAGCCCGAGTATCGTGAGGAGCCACGTAAGGAAATTCTGGAGGAAGGCCGCCACTTCATCGACCCCTGTATGTCGACGTGGACCGAAAGTCTTTGCTGCGAGGCCTCCTGCTTTCCGACGGCTACGAAGGACTGCTGCCCTGACTGTCGCCCTGTCTTGGACCCTTGATTGATCCTTTGTTGAGCGAGACGATACACGGTCTTCTGGTGACGTGACAGACACTTTGGTTAAGTATAAGTGGGTCGCTCCCACAACTTTGTTTGGTTCTTAGTTTGGTTTGATTCGAATGCTGCAGCAATCGAAGCCGAGGGGCTTGTATATTTGCGAGTGTATCGACAGTTGATAACCCCTTGAAGTTTGAAGCTAGATTAGTGAGCCATAAGATGCCTGGTCTTAGCAAAATTAGGAAATGGTTTAGTTGTGGTTGCTCACTGTAGCATTATCCTGATCGAGGGTAATGTCCCCAAACGCACACAGTAAAGAAGATTTGTGAGAGTATTGTAATTTGATTAGCACAAATAAAGTTTTATTCAAAGTTCTTTGTGGTTATGTTTTCATATTTCCAATCTTTTCTTTATGATGTTACAATCACATCCAAGCATTTGTGTCAATTTTCTATTTATATGGCCAATGCATTTCGGGCTCTAAGCCCTTCTTCAGGGGCTCGAAATTCTGTACAAACAAAGGAAGTAAACATCAATCTTCATGAACAGTCACATGTTAATCAATCATGATGAATTGCAATCTCTGTGTATCCTGGTTAATGCATTACACCAATGGTAAAACCTTATAACCCTCACGGTGCCTTGTGACATTAAATATATAGATACATTTCGAATAAATGTTAAATGATACTTTAGCAAGGGATACTGGTCAATACTAAAAATAATATACTAAAAAAATAATATGAATGTCGTTGACACGATTCAATCAAAGCAATCTGAAGGAGATGTGTGTTGAAAGAACAAGGTCCAAAACGAGTGAGAAACAAATAAACAAATGAGTACCTTAAAAATCGAACGGTAATGCGTTTCATAGGCACGTATTTTTTACTCGATTTCAGCTCCGTATCTAGAATACCAAAGTATGACAATAAGAAAACGTAGAGGAAAGATAACGTAGAAAACCGATTATCGCCGCTATCTGGCCAAACACAAAATGTAAACAGCAATACCTTAAAGCGTCTAAACGTCCATCTGGTGCTTTCGTAAGAAAAAGAACCCTGGTGGATTCTGTAAAAGTAAACATGAAAATGTCCCTATAAGTATCCGAGTAAGCTAAACGTTACGATAACCCAAAGTATACATGCGGAAGCTCCGTATCTTACCAAAATTAAGTGCCAGGCGCCGCCATCCCATCCACGAGAGCGTGACCCTGAAGTGTATGATAGTGGTGAGAGACGGATGTAAATACGTCTGTTTACAATGAATGTCGACAATAGACTCACTGAATGGGTGCCAGCATCGAAAGAAAGACTTAAGTGCGGGCGTGTGAAAAAACGCGAGGGAGATCGATAGAAAAAATAATAAATTACTCGGCACTCGGTTATTATGTGTGTGTGAAGGTTAAAAGTATGTATTTATGAAACATGTGAAGTTTATATACATGAGTTCTAGAACCGCTGTACGCCTCATCCAAAAAACGACTCTGTACAAGTCTAAAGAGTAAAATAAAATAAAATAAGAAATAAAATAACAGATAAACACTGGTTACAGTCTGTATAGATGTTGTATTATAGAACATGTCATAGAAAACAATTTAAATCACAACGATCATTGAGTCCTTTCGGCTGAATGGTATTTAGAAAGCTCATCCAAAATATCTCCCTTCTTAATAGATGTTGACTGTTGTTTCTCCCCGGTAAAATTACTGGTTGTTCCAAAATCAGAAATCTCACTTGACTGGCAGTATGATTATGCGTGTTAAAATGGGCTGCCAAGGGGGATTTAACACTTTTGGTCCGTATGTTACTCTTATGTTCTGTTAGTCTCGTCTCGATTTTTCTTTCAGTTTTGCCCACATATGCTAGGCCACATGGGCACTTAATCATGTATATGACATTTTTACTGTCGCAGGTAGCATTGACTTTCAGTTTTATGGGTGTTCCTTGGCTTGGATGTCGAAACTCCTTTCCTTTGATGATAGCGTTACAATTGCCGCAGTTGTGGCAAGGTAACGTACCTTTATATGTTGGTGTTTGAAAGTTTTGCGGTTGGTTCAACAATTCTTTGATGTTTTTAGAACGTTGGTAGGCAAATCTTGGTGGCGCGGAAAAAATGCCGTTGAAATCTTCTTCTAATGACGGTAACGACCAATGTTTCAATAGAATTCTTTTGATGTTGTAACTCTCAGTGGAGTATTTCGAGATAAACACCATTCTTTCGTGGCTGGTACTTTTATCTTTGGTTTTTAATAGAGTAACTCTATCAACTTTTTTTGTCTTTTCCATTGCATCTTGAAGGATGCCTTGGGGATATCCTCGCTCTCTGAATTTGTCCATGGTGGTGATCATGTCTTTTTGAAAGGTATCTTCGGTCGATGAGATTCGTTTGATACGGAGCAATTGAGAGTACGGTAGATGCTTTTTTAGTGAATGTTGATGGAAGCTTTGAAAGTGGAGTAGGTTGTTTCTATCGGTAGTTTTGGTATATACACTTGTGTTCAATTTTCTTTGGTCTTTGATAATCATTACATCCAAAAATGGTATTTGATTGGTATGTATCTGATGGGTAAATTGAATCCTGTCATTGATTTGGTTGAGTCTTGATATGGCTTGAAGTAGAGATTGTTCAGATCCCTTCCATAGAATGAAAATATCATCTATGTATCTTTTGTACAAGATGAGATTGTCCTTACAATTTAGGAAATGGTTTAGTTGTGGTTGCTCACTGTAGCATTATCCTGATCGAGGGTAATGTCCCCAAACGCACACAGTAAAGAAGATTTGTGAGAGTATTGTAATTTGATTAGCACAAATAAAGTTTTATTCAAAGTTCTTTGTGGTTATGTTTTCATATTTCCAATCTTTTCTTTATGATGTTACAATCACATCCAAGCATTTGTGTCAATTTTCTATTTATATGGCCAATGCATTTCGGGCTCTAAGCCCTTCTTCAGGGGCTCGAAATTCTGTACAAACAAAGGAAGTAAACATCAATCTTCATGAACAGTCACATGTTAATCGATCATGATGAATTGCAATCTCTGTGTATCCTGGTTAATGCATTACACCAATGGTAAAACCTTATAACCCTCACGGTGCCTTGTGACATTAAATATATAGATACATTTCGAATAAATGTTAAATGATACTTTAGCAAGGGATACTGGTCAATACTAAAAAAATATATACAAAAAAAATAATATGAATGTCGTTGACACGATTCAATCAAAGCAATCTGAAGGAGATGTGTGTTGAAAGAACAAGGTCCAAAACGAGTGAGAAACAAATAAACAAATGAGTACCTTAAAAATCGAACGGTAATGCGTTTCATAGGCACGTATTTTTTACTCGATTTCAGGTTCGTATCCAGAATACCAAAGTATGACAATAAGAAAACGTATATATTGTTGAGTAGTGTGAGTTCCAGTAGATCAGAGTGGACCTTATGTTGAAGTGACTACATCAGGTGTGGTACAACCTTTTCTTTTGGATACTGGTGCGATGAAGAGTTCTATCATGCACTCTAAACCTTTGTCTGGCTTGACCAATGTTTCCGTAGGATTTTCAGGTGCCCCAGTTTGTAACCCGATTTCTAATCCTTTGCCTCTTTCTATTGGCCCTTGTAAATTGGAAACTTCTCTTATTCTAACGACTGGTTGTAATGAGAATCTGTTGGGATTGGACTTGCTGAAAAGATTGTATGCAACATTACATTGTTCTCCTTCAGGAGTACATCTTACCTTAGGTAAGAGAGTGATTTCTCCGATGTATTTGTCTAAAGATTGTCTTCCACTGGAATTGCGTTCGCTTCCTGATACACTTTGGGCTACGGGTCCAAATGATGTTGGCCTTTTGCAAATTCCACTGTATGTTGTCACTCTCAAATCGAATGCTAGGCTACCTCGTATACCACAGTATAAAATATCTAGTGATGGCGAGAGAGCTCTTCTGGCGATTATCTATGATTTGGTTGAGAAGGGTGTAATTGAAGAAACGAGAAGTAATGTGTGCAACAGTCCTGTTTTGCCTGTTGTGGTAAATAAATAAATAATACCCTATTTTTGACTAGACTTATAGCATAACAGATAGCTCAATAAAATAAGAGTCAAGATTCGAGGTAGTAGGAGTTTCTGCAGGTTTATTACAGCATAAGGACAGGATCAGGACAACCTGCATGGGAATAGGACAATAAGGCCCGGCAGCTGCCGGGGCTGGGTCTGGGATGAGCGCGCTAACATTCAATAACAAAACATTGATTTATATACATAGCGCAAACACATAGCATTACATTGTAGTAGGCGTAGCAGTGGGTGGAGCAGAAGGCGTGACGCGTAGCAGTCGCGAGAGATAACAGTAAAAAGAGGTGTAACTGGGAGTATACATAGACATGTGATGCAAACGTAACAGAATATGTCATGAATGGGCGGAAACTTTGGAGGGGGCTACCTAAGGAGCCGGGACCTCTAACCTAATGGTGCGCGAAAACTGGCAATGACGTGTTACTAGGAGAAGCTGGGGGCTATGAACTCTGTGCTAGGAGCAGAGACTAGAGTCTGAAGGGTCGGAGCGACATGTACCTAAACCCTATCTGGTATCTGATGTTTAGGGAACATGTTGATATAAACTAGAAGTCATGAGGGGAAAAGCTAACTTGATTCTAAGACTGGACCATGCATTATTCTACATGAAGTGCGTGATGAAGAATACTAAATGACCATTAATACAGTATTTCTCTAACGTGGAGACGAGAAGGCTAGACAATGACGGAAACTATTGATGCAGTTCAGTAGCTTAGGAATGCAGAGGAGGAGGACTGAACTGATAACTGGAACTATAACATACTTTTGGCAGACTCAGAGGCAGGGCCAAGCTGCACCGGGCACTGCGAGGCAGGAAGTAAGTGAAGGGTCGAGGATACAGGTGGGGGCTGTATCGCTCCTCAGCGAGGCTTTCAGGAGACAGGAGCTGAATCTGTGGTCCGGGCCCTTTTGAGGCCTGGAAACGGGGATTTTATAATGGAATAACGTGCATACTAAGAAACGTGGCAACATTACTTTACATAGGCCTGATATTCGTAGTATTCACGAGGACTGGAAAATGACATACCAGAGGTGGACACAACTGGAATTGCGCCTTTAATCGGACATGGGGAATAACATATGCATATTGGTCATGCACACATAACATATGATGGATGAAGCGTAGGGACACAGAACATGGCAAAATTTACTTTTCCACATTCCCTCCTTGTCACTACGTTTCCATCAGGAAACATCAATTTTCATGATACCATCTATCATTTCATACAGTATCATTTGCTCGTCTCGAATTGTCTTGGAACGGGATTTAGAACGGGGCTTGGGACTAGGAATACAAGAGGTAGCACACATGCTGCAAATCGCAGGGCCACATTGTATACAGAGGCAGCAGCTAAATATGATCGCTACTGCAATACCTAAAAAGGACAGGACTTTCCATCCCCATGCGGAAATTATATTCCAGAACCAACCGGACCATGTCCAGGTGCCTGGATCTTGATGTAACAGATGGGCAATTTTATGGAGTCTGGTTATAGCTGAATAAACAGACGGCGCGTTATTTGGAATAAAAATGCAGCAACTGGATCCGAGGACTCTACAGGCCCCGCCCCTATCGGCCAGTATGACGTCAAGGACGAGACGATTTTGCAAAACGACAAATCTCATAGCAGATTGCTCTTCGGTTAAGTTACCTAGAGCGGAGGCAGTCTCATCTACTACTGCTTCAAGGGTTCTTGTTAACCTACGGATTAGCTTACTGTTTACAACTGTGCCTAAATAAGGGAACACACCTTTATCAATATCAATGAATTGCTCTGCAGCAGTTTCAGTATAATCGACAATCGGGAGATTTCTCTTGTGTCTGGTATGTACTAGGAAGGAATTCCTATGATAGTCAGGTGGGGCTAGGAAAACAGGTGGCAGTAGGAAGGCAATGTAACAGGTTCCCTCCCAATCGAGGGGCAGACGGACATATGCAGTTTGACCACAAATAAAATAAGAATGACGTGAAGCTTTGAAAATAGATTTCCCACTGTCACTATACTTGATAACAGTAGTACATTCACTATGACCTATGTGTACAGAACCATAACTACGGACACATAATTCGCCTTTGACTGGTAGTACTGAAATAGCAGGTAAGTCTGGAGTAGTATCAGACTGAACATTCAGGACCATGAAATTCGACGAATAATTACCTAAATTATATACTTCATTTTCAGATCTAAACCTGTTCTGTGGGGGAGACCTTACTTGTCTGGAAAACATGTACTGTTAAGAAAAGACATATCTGTTGAGGATGACGTTAACGTGGACCATGCTCCACACGAACCATTGTGTGAGAATGGATAAGGAAAGAGTGGCAGAACTCCCTTCGGTGTCTGGAAAGGGGGGAGTCGACCACACACCCAACAATTAGTGGCATTGCTGGTCTGGTGTGAATAATGTAACATACGGATAAATGTGTTGTTGCGCATAGCGAGGCGGTAAGAATATTCGTGAGGAGGCAGATCACTAAACGTGTGCTCTACTGTAGCATTAGCAGACATATTTGCATGAGGAACTGGAAAACACAGGAAAAGTGCGTAGCTGGTGCAGGAAATCATTATGCTGAGAAATAATATGAAACTCAGAAAAACGATACATTTGATTGAACTTTGACTGACTCTCTCACTATGGGGGTCTATTTTATACATGTCAGAAACAATCTAACCGTTTCACCTAGGGGAGGACTTATACAATCAAACTGACTGACTTATTTTACTAGACCTGAGCTTCAACTTATACTCCTGTTGCGGAGTTTTCTCTAACAAGGGAGGGGTTGTAATAATGTCTTGTGCGGGACAGTCCTTTAAAACAATGTTCTGGCAGTCCTTTGAATCCTGGAAATCCTTGGAAATGTTTTTGGAGACTGATTTCAATGGATTGAAAAGTTTTACATGAGAAAGGTGGACCCACCCCTTCCTGCCTTCCAACTTGACGGCAGTACGGGTGGTCAAGAGGACCTGGCGTGGCTCCTTCCAACGTGGTTCCAGCGGACTTGATCTGTCGAAATTTCTGATCATCACAAGGGAGCCTGGAACGATCTCGTGCGGTGCCACCTCGGTATTGTCTGGAAATGCGGCGGCAACCTGTGAACGACATGAGTTGAGGGCAGACATCAAGGAAGCTAGGTAATCTGTCAGCATATTACATGAAACATCGGTAATACTTCGGGGTCTAGGAGTACCCCACATGTTAGGGGGGCGGCCGAATACGACCTCATACGGGGACAGACCTGATCTGGAATGTGCGACCATACGCATATAAAATAAAGCGACTGGCAGAGCTATTAACCAGTCCACACCTTTGTCCTTACAGACTTTTGCAATGCGGATTTTCAGAGTCTGATTATGCCTTTCGACTAGTCCAGCTGCTTCTGGATGGCGTACACAATGAAACTTCCACTGGTACCCTAACAACAGGGAAACGTGCTTCATTAACTCTGAGGAGAATGGCTGACCGTTATCAGAATATACGACTCTAGGGAGTCCGTATCTAGGGAAAAATTCACGAACCAACTGCTTGGCAGTGGTCGCGGCTGTGTAATCTGGGACTGGATATGCTTCTGTCCACCTGGACAAAGCGCATACTACTACAAGGACATACTTGAAACCTCGACATCGCTCCATCTGAATATAATCCATCTGGAGGACCTCAAAAGGGTGGTCAGGGGGCTGGAAACCACCTTGTTCCACCGGGACACTTTTACCTGGATTAAACTGACAACATATCATACAGGTACGGACTTTCTGCTTGGCTGCAGCTCGTAAATGCTTGTTGAACCAAATGTTCTGGATACTGTCTAACATAGCTTTTTCTCCTAAATGGGCTGGACTATGTGCGGTATTGATAATGACTTGAACCATAGAATCGGGGAGAAACCATGTGGCTCTACCCTTCGTTAACCATCCTTGATCTGTCTGGACCCCTCCTTGTTCGGACCATTTCTTGATTTCATCGGGAGTAGCATGTAACTGTATATCTATGACATCTTGTGTAGGGTCCTTAACTGTCATGCATGTAATCGGATCTGGAGTATGTGTCATATTAACTGGAATGTCTGGAGTCTGTGCTGTAAGCTTGGCTGTGCGGTCTGCTAGATCATTACCTTGGGAAATAATGTCAGTGACTTTCGTATGTGCTTTGCATTTCATGATAGCAATAGATGTCGGTAAATGTATGGCATCTAACAGGGCTTGAATAAGGAGACCATGCTGAATCTTGGTTCCATGAGAAGTCATGAAACCTCTCTCCTGCCAGAGCACTCCGAAGTCGTGTACAACTCCGAATGCGTAACGTGAATCTGTGTAAACATTAACTTTCAGGTTCTTGGCATGTATACAGGCTTGTGTCAGAGCGACTAGCTCTGCTGCTTGAGCGGACAGGGTGTCAATACGGTGTGTTTCAATAACTTCAGTGTCAGTAGTCACTGCATACGCGGCGACTAGTTCTCCTGTACTAGTTCTCATACATGAACCATCCACATAAAGTGTCAGGTCAGGATCTGGTAACGGAATGTCTGTCAGGTCTTGTCTTGGCTTTGTCGTAATGTTAACTACTTCCACACAGTCATGTGGGTCTAGATTTGAATTAACTGATGGTAACAGTGTAGCAGGATTCAGAACGTTGCAGCGTCTGATTTCTATGTGTGGCTGGAACAGTGTCAATTCATAACCTGTTAAACGTGCAATTGTCAAGTGCTGAGTTTGTGTTCGGTTTAAAAGAACTTCTACTGAATGTGGGACTTGTACTGTCAAGAAATGTCCTAAAACTATGGAATCACTTTGTCTGATAGCTAGTGCTGTGGCTGCAACTGACTTGAGGCACGCAGGCAACGCCTGGGCGACTGGATCTAATGTGCTCGAAAAATAAGCACAGGGCTTGTATTGTCCTGCTTGATCTTGTGTGAGAACAGACAATGCTGTACCTTCGCGTTCAGTAACAAAAAGTGTAAAAGGCTTACTGTAGTTCGGTGTAGCTAGAACTGGAGCTTGGCATAAAGCTTTCTTTAACTTGTTAAAACTAAGTGTATGTCCAGATGTCCAAGGGAGGACAGTCGATACGGCTGCCTCCTGTGTCGTTAACTGTATCAGTGGCTTGGCTAGAAATGCATACTGGGGAATCCATTGTCTACAATAAGAAGTAAGGCCGATAAAAGCACGTACCTCCTTCTGGGTTCTGGGCTGGGGAAGACTCGCTATTAACTGGATACGGTCTGGTGTCAACTGCCTACCCCTCTTGGACAGCAAGTGTCCTAAGTATACCACTTGCTGGACACAGAATTGAAGCTTCGAAGGTGACACCTTGTGCCCCATCTCAGCTAGAAAATACAGAACTGTAAGGGATGCTCGCTCGCAAGCACGTTCAGAACGGGCTGTGATCAGTAGATCATCGACATACTGGAGCAGGGCAGTGTCAGTTGGCATGTGAATGTTGTCTAGTTGTCTCTTGAGTGCCTGACTGTAAATACTAGGACTTTCTGTGAAACCTTGAGGAGCGCGTGTGAACATATAGCTCCTTCCATTTAAACAAAATCCAAAAAGAAACTGGCTGTCTGGATGAATTGGAACACTAAAAAATGCATTCTTGAGGTCTATGACAGTGAAAAACATGGCTTCGGAATCAATGGCTGTTAACAGGGAAGAAATATCTGGGACAACTGGGTACTGAGGAATAATACATTTATTAAGCTCTCGTAAATCAATCACTAATCGATATACTGGGGGTGCATTTGGATCAGAACGTTTCATGACTGGAATGATCGGAGAATTACATACATTGGAGTCAGTTTCTACAACTACTCCTTGAGCCATGAGCTCGTCAATAATTTTGGATAAGGCTGCTACAGCCTCAGGTGGCAATCTGTACTGTCTGATTCGTGGTAACACTACACCTGGCTTGAGAGTCACACGATGGGGTGTGATTTGCATGTAACCTACATCAGTTGGACCTTGCGCCCATAAATGCTGTGGAACATTAGACAATCTTGAATCAAAATCTCGTAACACATAGTGACCCTTAAAGTCACGTAGGAACAGACGTATTCCCTCTGGGGAACAGCAAATAACTGCACCTAACTCTTTCAGTGTCTTAATACCTAATAGATTTTCTGGACATGACTTAGTAAGTAACAGATCAGTAGTACGGGACAATGGACCTACTTCTAGAGTAACTGGCTTAGATATTTCATTAACTATTGGCTTTCCTGAAAATCCAAGGGAAACATTTCTTGAGCCTGAGAGTGGAGCCCCTGGAACTTCGGCATGACTAATTGTGGTCCTACTTGCCCCTGTATCGATCAAAAACTTTCTGTCTTTCCCCAATACTTGACTGTGAACATAGGGACCTTCTTGATCTACCGGTATCTCGATGAGAGGCAAGCCTACCTCCCTCTCTAGGCTGTTTCATGAATATGACTGGTACTCTGGATACTCAGACTGTGCATACTGGTACATCTGCGATGTAACATGCTGTGTTGCAGCAATAGGCTGCGGTACTGTAACTGTCTGTGGTGCATTCTGTAGCTGAGGAATCTGTGAAACTTGTTCTTGTCTAGGCGGACGTGGTCTTTCTTTAGTCTTACCAGTAGCTATGTTGTGTTTCAGAACTGCACACTCGTTTATAAAATGACCTGGCTGTTTACAATAATTGCAGTTCCCTTTAACGGGAGCTGCAGGATGACTGGCTTGATTCGGACCCCTCTTCTGACTGTCTTGAGGAACAGATTGTGCAACTAGCACTTTCATTTTTGTGTCTTTCATACGTTTTCTTTCGTGTTCTTGCTCTTCCCTGATTCTATTCTGGTGATACTGGAGCATCTGGAGCATCTGGGACGGAGTATTTGCTTGCCAGGTGCTTTCGACTTTCAAAACTCGATTTTTAATTTGTGGACTTGAATTCTCAACTAATTTGGTGACGAAAAGATGAGGGTATGACTCACTACTTGTCTTGAGACCACTGTTGATACTGAAACATTTTTCAAATCTAGAATAAAAATCACTAATATCCTCGTCTTGCTTCTGTTTACAGGCTGAGATTGCATCCCAGTCTTCTTTCCTTGTTGTCAATAATCTGGGTAAAACTTGAATCAATAATTCTGGTAATTCTTTACATTTATCTCCGAGACCAGTACCTGGTACTCGTGCCTTGTCTTCAGCTTCTAGAGCTGTCCAATCGATCTTTTTCTCTCCCACCTCCCATTCTTTCTCCTTTAACTTTTCATACACCCCTGCGGGTAACAGGACCTTTAACATTTTAATGATATCTGGGTAAGTGTATTCTCCCATACGGAGCATGTCTTTTAATTCTCTATGGAACCCTGCTGGATCTTTGTCATGACAGGGAATTAATTTCTTCATTTCAAGAAGTTCCATCTTTGATATTGGAGTGTATACAAACACTTGTTGCATTACGCCACCCGCCCCTTGGACTGGGTGGACTTCTCGTAACGGATTCTGTCTGTCTATGTAGAATGATTTACTTTCTGGGGGTGAGACATGAACAAAATGCGGGTTCAAAAACGTTCTATACTTGTGACGCTGTTCTAGAATGACACTAACTAAATCGGTACCTAGACCTCTCCATCTATACTGGAGTAACTCGTTCAGGATATCGTGCAACGGGCCTGGATCAGAATGTTGACCCTCATACTGAGTAATGAGGTGCTGGATCATATACATACCCACCAGTCGTTGCTCGGCTGGGGGCAATTTCAGAAACATTTGTGCCACTATTTCGTCTGGAAAAGTGGTAGAATCAGTAATCCATCGGACTGCTGATCGGGCTAGTTCTTGTTCATGCATAGTACTTAGTTCACTGTAACCGACTCGTGATTTCAGAATGTGATCGGTAGCTTGAAATACTTGTTCTAGGGAACCTTGTTCTGGTGCTAGATGTTGAAAAATAGACTTGGGTTCTAGACGTAAATGGCGATCTGGAAATCTAGATTTTCCTACATACGCTATTCTGGCGGGATTCTCGTTCTCTTCCTCTTCAGGATCAGAGATACTTTCTTTCTCGCTTACTTGTGCTGCTTTACGCTGGTCGTGTAACCTTATTATTTCTTTACGAATTTTCTTGTACATACTCTCCATGGCACTGACGGTCTTGTGCTTACCCTCGGCTATATTATCACTCCACCTTGTCAGGATTCTCATTTCGGCGGGATCTTTAGACGGGTAATCTTGTTCTCTTATTAGACAATTGATCAGGAACTTTAATATCATGAGCTGAATCTCGGCTTTCCTTTGAGACATAATCTCGCCAATACTTTCTGGATCATCCCCTGTACGGATGAAACGATATATTCTGTCTAGATCTTCTTTCATATTCGGCAAGGTGACTAGATACTCGGTCACTCTCCTTACACGTAAGGAATATAAAACCATAGTATATTCGCCTGGGACTGGATCATAGACACATTCGTTAAGGGCTTGTCTGATTTCTGTAACAGACTTATTACTTTTAGGAGTACGCTGTGATGCTTGAGCATGTAATTCGAGTGCTGATAAACGCTTGTGTGGCGGCGGGGTTTGAGGAGTAGCTCCTCCTGCGGCCCCTAGACTGGAGTCGTCTACTGAGGCTCTACGTCCTGGCAGAGTGGGAAATGGAACTGTAGGCTGGACCGGGGGTACCGTAACAGGTACTCCGGTGTCTGGAGAAGCATGAATTACCTGGTTTACAGGGACTGGCGGAGCGCGGACAGGATTTGCATATTCGGGGACTGTGTCGTCCAAATAGGACGAAATAAAAATATCAGCTGCGGTCGGTTTGTGACGTAGCTTGGTCGGAATTAATGGCGGCGGGAAATTACTGGATGCCTCTGGGGTCGCTTTTGGCACTCCTTCGGCAAGAAGAGGATACATACCCTTAATAAGGGCATGCCTCTGTCTGTCTGACTGTTCGGCTTTGACTTGTTCACCTATCTCGATTAATTCTCTTTCTTGGGCTCGTTCTTGGGATTCTCTACTTAACTCTGACTTTCTGACTTCCTTTTCCGTTCTTCTATGCGCTTCCTTGCGCCATAACTCGATGGCATCTTTCTGTGACTGTCTGGCTTTCTTTTTCCATAATGCTTCTTCTACTCGCATGATACATTCGGCATCCCATGTACCCGATACGGGCCATCTATACTTTTCTTCTAACTGTTTGGTATACTCTACCCATAAATCTAGATACATTATGGCGCTTATGCCATATTTCTGATACATAAAATGACCTGGACTGTCCCTAGGCGGGACAGGAACCGCTTCCTCTAATAGACCTTTTCTAGTTTTTAACTGACGTAACTTGGAAAAGAGCGGCATTGTAAACTTGAATCGGAACACAATACAATACACGAAGAACAATAACAATTGGGAAAACAATTCAGGCATACCACGACATTGGAAATACATTAAACAATATCATAACATAACAGTTCGAACAGAATACTACCTGAAAATACTGAAAACAGAAACAGAACAGAATTCTCGAGAACGGAACAGACTAGAGTTACTGGATGCACTGCTGTAACAGTACGGAACATACCGGTCCCATAAAGGAACGCATCAAGACCCGTATCCACCTAGGTGAACACTTCGTTTGTGGGCTTGGGTACCACCAACCCACGGACCAGGAGTCAATTTAGATTGGTCCTGTCTAGATACTACCCCAGCAATGGTACTCACCGGGCAGCACGGAACGGAAGGCCTCGGACTGGACTGGACGACGACAGACTTCGGACTTCGGACTTCAGTTACGGGTGGGCCTCCGGATACCTCGGACCTTGGACTCTCGGCTTGGGCTCTGGTCGGGACTCGCCGCGTTCCTCCACCGTCTCGTTTGGATGCTGGACCGCCTCCTCCGTCTCCTCCGTGGGCCTGAGGGATACTTGGAGCAGAAATATCTGCCAGTGCACGGTATGGTTCCGTCACGACTGCAGAGGGTCAGGGGGTCGGCGTGGCTTCACCGACGCGTGGGGAAAGGGCAAGTCCCTATTCGGGCGCCATTATGTGGTAAATAAATAAATAATACCCTATTTTTGACTAGACTTATAGCATAACAGATAGCTCAATAAAATAAGAGTCAAGATTCGAGGTAGTAGGAGTTTCTGCAGGTTTATTACAGCATAAGGACAGGATCAGGACAACCTGCATGGGAATAGGACAATAAGGCCCGGCAGCTGCCGGGGCTGGGTCTGGGATGAGCGCGCTAACATTCAATAACAAAACATTGATTTATATACATAGCGCAAACACATAGCATTACATTGTAGTAGGCGTAGCAGTGGGTGGAGCAGAAGGCGTGACGCGTAGCAGTCGCGAGAGATAACAGTAAAAAGAGGTGTAACTGGGAGTATACATAGACATGTGATGCAAACGTAACAGAATATGTCATGAATGGGCGGAAACTTTGGAGGGGGCTACCTAAGGAGCCGGGACCTCTAACCTAATGGTGCGCGAAAACTGGCAATGACGTGTTACTAGGAGAAGCTGGGGGCTATGAACTCTGTGCTAGGAGCAGAGACTAGAGTCTGAAGGGTCGGAGCGACATGTACCTAAACCCTATCTGGTATCTGATGTTTAGGGAACATGTTGATATAAACTAGAAGTCATGAGGGGAAAAGCTAACTTGATTCTAAGACTGGACCATGCATTATTCTACATGAAGTGCGTGATGAAGAATACTAAATGACCATTAATACAGTATTTCTCTAACGTGGAGACGAGAAGGCTAGACAATGACGGAAACTATTGATGCAGTTCAGTAGCTTAGGAATGCAGAGGAGGAGGACTGAACTGATAACTGGAACTATAACATACTTTTGGCAGACTCAGAGGCAGGGCCAAGCTGCACCGGGCACTGCGAGGCAGGAAGTAAGTGAAGGGTCGAGGATACAGGTGGGGGCTGTATCGCTCCTCAGCGAGGCTTTCAGGAGACAGGAGCTGAATCTGTGGTCCGGGCCCTTTTGAGGCCTGGAAACGGGGATTTTATAATGGAATAACGTGCATACTAAGAAACGTGGCAACATTACTTTACATAGGCCTGATATTCGTAGTATTCACGAGGACTGGAAAATGACATACCAGAGGTGGACACAACTGGAATTGCGCCTTTAATCGGACATGGGGAATAACATATGCATATTGGTCATGCACACATAACATATGATGGATGAAGCGTAGGGACACAGAACATGGCAAAATTTACTTTTCCACACTGTCCTTAAGCGTACTGATGCTTCTAAGCCACATGTGTATCGGTTTGTGATTGACCTTCGAGAAGTGAATAAAATTGTTGTGCCACAGTTTCCTGTTGTTCCAGATATCACTGCTTTGTTGACTCTAATTCCAGCTTCGGCAGCTTGGTTTTCTGTGATCGACCTAAAGAATGCTTTCTTTAGTATTCCGATTGCCGAGGAGAGTGGAGATATTTTTGGATTCTCTTTAGGAGGACGAAGCTTCCGGTTTAAGAGAGCTCCCCAAGGTTATTGTGAAAGTCCCTCCATCTATAGTCAGGCGATGAAAACTCAGCTTGATAGTTTTGTGTTGCCTACTGGTGCTACTCTTATCCAGTACGTTGATGATTTGTTGGTTGCTGCTGATGAGGAAGAGATTTGTAAAAAGGCTACTCTTTCTTTGTTACGACATTTGTCTGACATTCATCATAAAGTGTCACCTTCGAAGTTGCAGTATTGCCGACAAGAAGTAACCTACTTAGGTCATCTCTTGTCGAAGGAGGGAAGAAGGTTGACCCCAGAACGAATTCAAGCAATTGCGCAAATGAGTGTGCCATCCACACAGAGAGAAGTGCGTGCTTTCCTAGGTATCACTTCATATTGTAGGCAATGGATTCCGAATTTTTCCCTTTTAGCGAAACCTTTGTTGGCACTGACTCTTAAAGATACTCTGTATCCTCTTCCTTGGTCTGATGAGTGTGAGAAAAGTTTTTCCGAATTACGCAATGCATTGTGTTCGGCTCCGGTGTTGGGTACTCCGGACTACAGTAAGCCTTTTACGTTGTATGTGCACGAGAAGGAAGGTTGTGCATTGTCAGTTTTGACACAGAGATTTGGAGACAAGCAACGTCCATGTGCGTATTTTTCAGCGACGTTAGATCCAGTAGCTAGAGCGTTGCCGAGTTGTTTGAGAGCTACAGCGGCAGAGGCTGTTTCTATCCGACAGTCTGCTGGTTTGGTATTGGATAATACGTTGATTGTGATGGTCCCACATGCAGTGAATACCTTATTGAACAGAACAAATGCACAGCACCTTACTGGTGCACGTCTGTCAGGTTACGAGTTGACACTGTTGGCTAGCCATGTACACATCAAAAGATGTAATGTGTTGAATCCAGCTACACTGTTGCCGATTTCTGTAGAGACAGATGCTCAAGAACAGCATGATTGCTTCCTTCGAACAGAGGAAGAAACGAAGGCTAGGATCGATCTTAAAGATACTCCTCTTGAGAATGTTGATGGTACTTTATGGGTAGATGGTTCGTGTTTCAAGCTTCCGAATGGTGAGACGACTGCTGCATATGCTATTACAACTTTACATACAGTTGTTGAAACAGCGCGCATAGCACAGAATTCAGCTCAAGCAGCAGAGCCAATTGCATTGACACAAGTGTGTGTATTGTCAGAAGGAAAGCGAGTGAATGTATATACTGATAGCCAGTATGCGTTTGGTGTTGCCCATAGTTTTGGACGTTTGTGGAGAGAGAGAGGATTCCTTACTTCCCATGGCACAAAAATTCAGCATGGGCAGTTAGTGAATGAACTTTTCGAATCTCTTACTCTCCCAAAGCAGATTGCAATTGTGAAGTGTAGTGCGCATAAGAAATTTGTAGATGATGTTGGTCGAGGGAATGCGTTTGCGGATGAAGTTGCGAAGGAAACGGCGAGAGACATGATGAGCCGAATGTATGTGGCAGGTCCTGCAAGATGGGTTGTGGAAAGAGGAATGTGCGAGGACACAATAGAAAGTGTGAAGTTGATTCAGGCTGAAGCTACTGAGAAAGAAGTGAGTACGTGGAGAGAAACTACGGGTATGTTGGATGCGACAGGTTGTTGGGTTGAGTTGTCGGAACACCAGCGATGGTTGTTGCCTGATGCGTATGTGCTTCCAGTGGTTACGATGGCTCATGGAATGGCTCATATCAGTGCAAAAGGGATATGTAAGTTGTTGGCTCCAGTATGGCAGAATGCTGGAATTCCGAAATGTGCTGAGAATGTGGTGAAGCATTGTATGATTTGTTTGAAGTACAATCCTGGAAAGGGAACTCCAACTCCAGCTGGTCATTTTGCTCCTCCGACGTATCCATTTGAAGTGATACAGCTAGATTACATTCACATGGAGAGATGCAACAATCTGAAGTATGTCCTTGTGGTTATTTGTGCCTTTTCCAGATGGATAGAGGCCTACCCCCTAAAGGATAATACTGCCTTGTCTACAGCCAAGGTTTTGCTCAAAGAGTATTTCCCTAGGTATGGTTTGCCGAGAATTGTATGGTCGGACAATGGGAGTGAATTTGTGGGTCAAGTCATGAAGAAAGTGTGCGCTGGAATAGGGATAAGTCAAAAGTTCCATGCTGCGAATCACCCCCAGTCAGCTGGACTTGTTGAATGTTATAACGGCACACTCAAGCTGAAATTAGCTAAGATTCAAGCGAGCACTGGTCTTACATGGCTGGATGCTTTGCCGTTGGCTCTTTTGTCAACAAGGACGACTGTGCATTCTTGTGTGGGACTTAGCCCATATGAAATAGTGTTTGGTCGTCCAGCGAATGTTTGGAGTGTGCCTCGTCCCAAGAAATATAGTGACCTTGAGTACCCTATGTTGGTGGATTACTTACATGACTTCACTGCTAAATTACGTGTTCTCCACCAACAGGTCTATGACAGTTTGCCGACAGTTACTACAGATCCAGGCCACGCGATCCGTCCTGGCGATTCAGTTCTCGTCAAGAACTTTCAGCGATCCAAAAATTTGGAACCAAGATGGACTGGACCTTTTCTGGTGTTGTTGGTCACTAGGACTGCTGTTAGAGTAGCTGGTAAAAAGAATTGGGTGCATGCCACCCATACTAAGAAAGTTCAGTTGCCCTTACCGTATGATAAGTGGGTGAGGGATGGAATAGCTGACTCGGAATGCGAAAGGGTTGCTAGATTCGGGCCTTTTAGTGATGCACATTTGACATGGACTCAGTCAGAACGCGAGGATGATGATGTTCTGCAAGCTCCTGTGCCTCCGTCCTTGAGAATCGACACAACGAATCCGGAACTCCTCTTTAAGGATCAGACTGTGCCTGGCAAAGAACGTTACAATCTGAGATCGAAAAAGGACATTTGAAACGGAATAATAAAATGGAATTTTTTTATGTAGTGAAATACACCTTGTCAGATCAAGAGACTTTTTTACTTTTTTTTCTTTTTCGAGTCGGACTCAGCTGCAGGGTCGCGGTACAGCCTTAAGGGGTGAGCCGCGTATTGACACAAGGTCTGCGGTTTAGGGTCGTTAGTGCGATCTTGGCGCACACTTAAGTGAAAAAGGTACCAGCCGTGAGCAGCACGTTAGAGGATGGAGTCTTTTGAGTCCGACAAGGGTGTTAAAAGAGTTGATTTTAGTGCAAAAATGTGGACATTGATCTGTAACAAATGTTTTTTGATAATGTGCTTTTCTAATGCTTCTGAATATTATGATAGCTTGTGTGGGTTGGGTTTTCTATGTCACACAACAGACACTTGCATCTACCTCCCAACCTACTCTTTCTTTCCCTACTGATCCCCCACATGAGTTTCATACGTTACCTGAACCTGAACAGACACGAGGATCAGAATTTGTGAATAATTCGTTTATACAGATATTGCATCAACATCAGCTAGTTGTAAATACCACGAATTGTTGGGTGTGTGGTCTTATGCCACATACAACAGATAAGGGAATGCCATATTTGGTTTTGCCTTTTTCACCTAATGGGTCAGTATGGGCACTCCAGTCAATGTTTATCTATGCGAATGCAGCATTTCCTGTACGTTCCGTCAAAGATAATGTGAGTAACAATGCTTTGATACGGGGAATAGTCGATATGATTAGAGATATCGACGCGTATAATGCTATCCCTAAAGATGAGGTACGAGCATATGTTGGTTGGAACAAGACAAGATATAGTATTAGTCTGACAGAAAAAGAGAGACAGAAAAGGTCTCCTCCTATTTGGATAGTACCCCACCAAGGTCATCTTTGTCTGCAAGGCAATGGTCAGAATCCGAGAGCTCAGTTTGGTAAGAGTGTGTGTGTTCACACCTATGTCTATACGTCCCAGAAATCTCCACCGTTCGTGCCAGCCAAAGGCACGTATTTTGTTTGTTATGACAGAGCATATACATGATTGCCATCTGATTTTTCAGGCACATGTTATGTGGCGTTTTTGCTTCCCCCCTACATACAAAGCTGCTTTCAACTACCATAAGACAAGATATGGTAGAGGTGTTATCGATACGGAAGACACTGCTGCACAAGAAGTTGGAGACTTCTTTAAGGGTTTCTTGCCTTTTGTGGTCCTATGGCTAATAGTAGGGCTGTTCGACAGCTTACGAGAGTGGTTGAGGCCACTATCAATGAGACAATGAGCCATTTGTGGCCTTTGTGCTACGATCTCTGTGAGACCCGTACCGAGAGAAGTGAAAGCTAATAAGATGATGTTACAGCAACACCTTGATGATCTGATGAGAATAGATATAGACCTGGATTCAGATTGACGTGAGTTTGGGTGATTGCCTACGTAATGGCAAAAGGAGGGCTGAGGTTCCGTAGTTTTCATGACCGGACTCCATTTTGTTTTGCGTTGCTCGAGACGCCATTTTATGTTGCCCTCACGTAGGCCGTGGAAGTTGCATGGGCCTCGTTGCTCATGTACATATTAACATGGCCTTTTCGACTTGCGAGTGAACTGCAAGATGCTGACCCAGTCACCTGAAACTGACCCTTCCACGAAGCCAATTTCTTTAGTAGATCGTTGTCTGAGTTTTTCAATCACTGTTCAGGATATTGCTACCCTTTAGTCTCTTGCACATATCTTATCCCACTCAACATCTGAATTGTTCCTTTCCTTTACGACTTTCCATTACATGGGTAGTGCTTTCAATTATGGGTTTGTCCGGCTTGCGGTAATCGAATTTGGGACAGTCCTAATAATTAACTTGTGGGTTGGTACGATGTAAAGTGAGCTTTTTGGAATGTAATAATGTATGTAAAATGTACTTGGTTGGTCAGAATTTGCCGCAATGGGTGTGCATTTGTAATGGGCTGAAAATGCCAATATAAGGTGATGTCTTGCTCTACAACAATTGAGCAGTTTCCTGAGTTGTACACCGTGTTGTATTGCTTGGTTCACTGTTACTAGCTGCAGCTAATAAATTGATCTCTGACGCCAACCAGAAGTATTCCGTGTCTTTGTAGTCTAAGACAGGAGAACTCGAAGACTTCGGGTGTGTCCCTGGCACCGCTGGGTTCTACGAAAACCCGGTTCTTCAGGGCTCGATATCTTGCTATCAATAAGGTGCGCACGTAGCTCTGGAAAACAGTTATCAGACAAGTGCTCCCAAGCAATCAAATCATAAAGAGCATCATAACTTTCCACTTTGCTACCCTTTACCCAACCATCCATGGCTCTGCAAACAAATGACACATATTCAACCCACGTAGTACCAGGCAATTTCTTACATTCTCTAAAGGCTTGTCTGTACTTTTCTGGGGTTAGGCCATACCTCAACATTAAAGCATCTTTCATATGAGTATAAGACATCCTATCCTCAACAGGCATGTCCAACAGGGTATCTCTCCCCTCATTCACAAAGCGACCCCACAACCCCGCTCCCCAATCCTTCTCAGGGACCCGGTGGGCCAACAATGCTAACTCATACGCTTTAAACCATTGGCCAATATCTTCATTCTTCTGAAAATCTTTGATTACATCTTTGGGAAAATAAAACCTACTTTCTGCAGGCACATATGGGATGCTGCCACCAGAGGGAGTCAGCTCTAAACTCTTTGCTTTCAGCTGCATCTCCCTCACCCTTTTCTCACGTACAAAAGCTAACTTTTCTCTTTCAAACTCCAACCTTTTGATCTCCATATCAGCTTCTCTCCTGCTTCTTGCATTTTCTAACTCCAACTGCCCTTCTATCTTAAGTTTTGCCATTTCAATCTGGTATGCTCGCTCTTTCGTCCTGTCTTCTATTTCTTCAGGAGAAAGACCTTTAGAGGAAACACTGCTGCCGGGAGAGGACCCAGGCCCATTCACTGGCACCTCCTCTTCCCCTTCCCCTGGCGGTACCACCACCGGAACAGAGGGATCTCTGGCCTCTAACCAGGCCTCCAATACTTTGAGAACTTCCTCTTTGCTTTTGCAGCCTGTGGTAGGAACTTTCAATTGCTTGCAAAAATAGTCTAATTGCTTCCTCTTGTAGTCCTTTATCTTACGCCTATCAAACTCCTCCACAACAACAGGGGTAGTGACTCCGGCATCACTCATGGTCAAAACTGGCAGTGTTAAAAAACAAGCTCCAGGAAAGCGGAGAACAAAAATAGAATATCCAACCAAAATAGATTGTGGCTGCGCTATGGTCTGCTCTCACTATGTAGCGCACACTAATCACTGCACACTAATCACTGCACCTGGGTCATAAATGCAAAGTTCAAATCCCACCGCTGCCACCAATGTTAGAATCGACTGTCTCTAGTTGGCAGAGGTATACACTTCTGACAAATAGGGACCCACCTCCTCTAGTTAGGGCAAGGGGATCACACACTCTGATAACCCCTGCTCACCCCCTTGGTAGCTTGGCAAAGCAGACAGGCTTATCTCAGAGGCAGTGCGTTAAGCATTTATGACCATATACAGTAATAAAGTGAATACACTACAAATGGACATGACACAGTAGTATTATAACAATAAGGCTGTTTATATAAGGCTTAGCACAAGACCAAATAACGACAAAAATATACCACAATCTTAATAAATACTCTTGGAAGGAAAAATAATAGTTCAAGTGTAGTTTCTTCTTAGCACAAAGTCTTTAGTAACAAAAGCGACTCATCTTCTTTAAATCACAGTTCTTAGCAACAATGTAACCCCCACAGGAGTCACACGACGTCGAGGCAAAGTTAATCCAGAGGTTCGGCGTCGACCGCGAGGAGCGCTAAGTCGAGCCCGGTGTCGAAACAGACCCCCACAACACAGTACCTTGGAAAACGAAGAAACGATGATCTACGGCGTCGAGGTGTCCCGGCGTCGAGTCTTCGGCGTCGATCGGGCCTCGGAGTCGGGGCGATCTGCAGCGGCGTCAACAGATGTCAGGCAGGAGCAGCGCTCAGGAGGCGAATCAGGATACGGCGTCGTCATCGATGTCGATGTTGATGTTGCAAGAGTGAGCAGCGTCGAAGGTGCGGGACACTGGAGCTGCACTCACGATGTCGAGCTGGATTCGGCGGCGTCCGTCGGCATCGGGATTGCTGAATTCTTCAGAGGTGCTGGACTTTCAGGTTCCAGCAACAAGCACTTTCAGCAAATGGTGAAGTCCTTTAGCCCTGTGACTTCAACAGGAGGCTGGCACTCTTCCAGCCCTTGGAGATTCCCTTGGCAAAGCTTGAGAGTACACACTCAGTTCCTCTTTCCTGGTTCCTTGGCAAAAATAAAGAAGTGCCTGCAGGATTCCCCCCAGCAAACAGCACACTGGCAGAAGGGGTAGGCAAGTCCTTGGATCAGCAGGCTTCTTGTCCTTGGTTCAGGTTTCCTTGTCAGAATTGATCTAAATCTTTGGTTCAGGGGTCCTTCTCTTATACCCCTTTTCTGCTTTGATCCCTTTGTCCATGCAGGGGAATTCCCGCCATCCTGGGTTTGTTGTGGGTGTTGCCAGGCCGAGGCACCTGGCCTATTCACTGTGCAGGGCAGGGTCTTCAGCCGCCCAGCAGGAGGTGGAGCCAGCATTGTCACTGGCAGGGGCAGGGCCATCAGTCGCCCGGCAGGAGGTGGAGCCAGGATTGTCCCTGGCAGGCACAGAGCCATCAGTCGCCTGGCAGGAGGTGGAGCCAGCATTGTGTCAGGCAGGGCAGGCCATCAGGAGCTACTCCTCCCCTACTCTCAATGCAAATGCCTCACTCACCCCACACGGACTCATTCAGACCTCTGGAGCCACCCAGCTCCTGTCACACACACCAGAACCAGCAGAGACCGGTAGACAGTTGGACAAGAAAATATCTACTTTCTAAAAGTGCTATTTTCAAACACAGAGTCTAAAAACCATCCACCCAAACGGATGCGTTATTAAACTCTGAGTTCAGGGGTACCAAACTCGACATTGTACCATGCTCCCCGAGCCCGCTAGGATTATAGTGTTAATAATCCTGGCAGCCCATTCTAACTTATGGAGAGCAGGTAACCTTACAACAGTGAAAAACAAAGATGGCTGTAATTCACTATTAGGACATGCCACACACATCAGGGCTTGTCCTACCTTATGCTTACAATGCACCCTCCCATGGGCCTACCATAGGGGCGACTAACATGAAGTTAAGGGAAGGTTTAGGGACTAGCTAGTAGGTGTACTTGCGCAGCCCGCGTGACAGTACCAGACTGCACGTAGGTCTAGCAATGGCAGACCTTTATACATATTTTACCAGGCTGCTTCTGAGGGTGGCACAACACGTGCTGCACGCCCACTAGCAGCATTTGTATTCACAAGCCCTGGCACTCCTGGTGCACTCTACTAGGGACTAACAGTAAACCAAATAAGCCAAACATGGAATCCAATTAATAATAATTTCACATAGGGAGCACTTGCACTGTGGCACTGATCAGCAGTGGCACAGTGCCCAAAGCAATATTCCAGCAAAAACATCGTAAACAGAGGAGGCAAACAGAAAAAATGGAGGAGAGACTCATGCCAATGATGTATGTATGTATGTATGTATTTGCATACTTGTATAGCGCTGTTCTGTCACCCAGAGGGTATCCTGGCGCTTTGACTCAGCAAGCCGAACCACCGATGCGGAACTCAGGCTACTCTAGGTAACAAATGAGTTTTCAGCCCTTTTTTGAAAGCTGGGAATTCACCCTGACTCCTTAACAAGAGCGAGAGGGAGTTCCAGAGTCTGGCGGCCGCATAACTGAACGACCGCCCTCCCATCCTTACCCTCTGAACTCTGGGGACCGTCACCAGACATGCAGAAGAGGAGCGTAGGCTCTGAGATGTAGAGTACCAGGAGAAAAGGTTCTGTAACAAAACTGGGCCCTGCCCATGTACAGCTCTAAAAACCAGACAAGATGCTTTAAAAAGGATCCGCTGATGAACCGGCAGCCAGTGTAAATCCTGTAGTGTCATGGTAGAAGAGGCAGCGCGCGGTCGAGAAAGTGCCAGCTTGGCTGCCATATTTTGGACCCGCTGCAGCTTGCCCACCAGCGTTCTAGGCGCCTCCAGGAGCAGTGCGTTGCAGTAGTCCAATCTGCTTAAGATCAGACCCCGCACTACCTCTGGCCTAGCCTGCGCTGGGAGTAATGGTAGGACCTTCCGCAACATCCGAAGCAGCATCATACAGGTGGCTACGGTTTTGTTAACGAAAAGGTCCAGTTGAAGGTTGGGGCCAAACATGACCCCCAGATTTCGAGCAGACTCTGCAGCGGTCACTGTCCCGGAGAAGGAAGGGGGCCAGAAATCATCCGTAGTGCACGCGGTACACAGTCATTGGAGCAGTAGAGCACCTCCGTCTTAGATCCATTAAACTGGAGGAAGTTGGAGCGCAACCAGTTCGATGTAGCAGTCAAACAGCGGTGGAATGTCTCTAAAGAGACAGTGTCTTTGCCCTCCAAAGAAAAGACCAATTGGGTATCGTCGGCGTAATTAAACACCGAGATACCGAAAGATTTTATCAATTGGATCAGAGGGCGGAGGTACAGATTGAATAATATGGGGCTGATGGCCGAGCCCTGCGGTACCCCCTGCCCAACTTTCCGCACATCCGACCTAAAAGGCGGCAGAGCCACCACCTGCTGTCTGTTGTTAAGGTAAGAGACTAACCAGTCCCTGGCCGGCCCCGTAACCCCGATCTCCTCCAGTCTCTCAATGAGGTTGGAGTGGATGATGTCCAGCTGAAATGTGGGGAGTACTACCCTTACCCTAGGGAGTCCTCATCACTAAGGCGGAAGAATCTGGACAGACCAGCACTCCTGGTGCACTCTACTAGGGACTGACAGTAAACCAAATAAGCCAAACATGGAATCCAATCAATATCAATTTCACATAGGGAGCACTTGCACTGTGGCACTGATCAGCAGTGGCACAGTGCCCAAAGCAATATTCCAGAAAAAACATCGTAAACAGAGGAGGCAAACAGAAAAAATGGAGGAGAGACTCATGCCAATGATGTCAGGTCTAACACATGTCCCCTCCAGCTGAAATGTGGGGAGGACTACCCTTACCCTAGGGAGTCCTGATCACTAAGGCGGAAGAATCTGGACAGACCATCAGCATTGGCGTGATCTATACCAGGGCGGTGTTCCACCGTGAAGTCCATCCCCTGTAGGGAAATGGACCACCTCAACAGGTTTGGATTCTCACCCCTCATCTGCATCAAGCATCTGAGGGGCCTGTGGTCTGTCTGAACCCGGAAGTGAGTCCCAAACAGGTAGGGTCTTAGCTTCTTCAGTGCCCAGACCACAGCAAATGTTTCTCGCTCTATCGCACTCCACCTCTGTTCCCTGGGAAGTAACCTCCTACTGATGAAGGCTACAGGTAAGTCTCAGCCCTCTTCATTCACCTGAGCTAGAACAGCCTATACGCCATGCTCTGAAGCGTCCGTCTGGACAACAAATTCTTTAGAAAAGTCGGGTGCCTGGAGTAAGGGTGCTGTGCACATTGCAGTTTTCAGGGTTTCAAAGGCCGTCTGACAGGCGTCAGTCCAGATCACAAGTCTTGGCTGCTTCCTGGAAGTCAGCGAAGTCAAGGGGTGCACAATGTTGGCATAATCCTTGACAAACCTCCTGTAGTAACCCGTGAGACCTAAGAAGGCTCTCACCTGAGTCTGGGTTTTGGGTGGTGCCCAAGCCAGGATGGTATCAATCTTGGGTTGCAGGGGGGCCACCTTGCTGCTCCCTACTTGGTGCCCCTAGTACACCACTGAACCCTGCCCAATCTGGCACTTACTGACTTTGATTGTGAGGCCTGCTCTGCGCAGGGCCAACAACACTTCCTGGAGGTGGCGCAAGTGTTCCTCCCAGCTGGTGCTGAACACTGCTATGTCGTCCAGGTAGACGGCACTGAAATCCTCCAGTCCAGCCAATACCTGGTTGACCAACCTCTGGAAGGTGGCAGGGGCTTTCTTAATCCCAAAGGGCATAACCCGGAACTGGTAGTGCCCATCTGGTGTGGAGAATGCTGACCTCTCTTTTGCCCCATCAGTCAAGGCGATCTGCCAGTACCCAGACGTTAGATCAAACGTACTAAGGTACCGGGCAGCCCCTAACTGATCTATGAGCTCATCAGCTCTTGGGATGGGGTGCGCATCAGTCTTGGTGACTGAATTGAGTCCTCGGTAATCCACACAGAACAAAAGTTCTGGTGAAGCACCAGGCGCTGCAGCCTTCAGGACCAAGACCACTGGGCTGGCCCAAGGACTGCTAGAGGACTCAACCACCCCTAAGGCAAACATTTTGGAGACCTCCTCCTTGATGTATGCTCTGACCTTGTCAGTCACTCTGTAGGCCTCCACATCATGGACACACCACTGAGGGACACCAGGAATCAAGGAGAACAGATCAGGGAATTGTCCCAACAGTTGGCGACAATCTTTCTGCTGCTCAGGGGTCAGTGTGTCAGAGAGGACAACACCATCCACTAACCCATCTTGCTTTCTTGCATACAGGAGGTCAGGAAGAGGCTCACTCTCCTCCTCCATTCCAGCATCTGTAGCTAGGAGCATGCCCACTTCGGACCTTTCTAAGTGGGGCTTTAAACGGTTGACATGCAGGACCCGCAAGGGGTTCCTAGGAGACTTCAAGTCCACCATGTAGGTGACATCGCTCCACAACCTCAAACGGTCCAGTCCACCTGTCCTTGAGCGCACAAGGTTCCACAGGGGACATGACCCAAACTTTCTGACCAGGCTGAAGCTCCACCAGAGTGGCACTCCTGTCGTACCACCGCTTCATCTCTTCCTGGCTGGCCTCCAGATTTGCCTGAGCAAGATCACTGAAGCGCCGAGTCTGATTCCTAAAGGCCAGCATGTATCATACATCCTGGGGAGGTTTCCTGGGAGATTGCTCCCAGCCTTCTTTGACCAGACTCAAAGGTCCTCTTACCGGGTGTCCATACAAAAGCTCAAAGGGGCTGAACCCTAGAGACTTCTGTGGCACCTCACGGTAAGCAAACAGCAGGCATGGCAAGAGGACGTCCCATTTACGCCTCATTGGTTCTTCAAGACCCATAATCATGCCTTTAAGGGTTCGGTTGAATCTTTCAACCAACCCATTACCTTGAGGGTGGTACGGAGTGGTGAACTTGTAGGTTACCCCACACTCCTTCCACAGAGACTTCATATAATTGGAAATGAAGTTGGTGCCCCGGTCTGACACCACCTCTCTGGGGAACCCCATGCGGGAGAAAACACCCATCAGTGCCCGTCCCACCACGGGGGCCGTCACTATTCTGAGAGGGATAGCTTCCGGGTACCGGGTGGCATGGTCCACCAAGACCAGGACGAACCTGTTGCCCATGGCTGTCTTGGGGTCCAGGGGCCCAACAATGTCAATCCCCACCCGGGGTACTCACGACAGGAAAAGGTTGGAGGGGAGCCTTCTGCTTCCGCCCGCTTTTCCCACTTGCCTGGCAAGTTTGACAGGTTTTGCAATGGATATCTGTATCCCTTCTCATCTGAGGCCAATAAAAGTGGGTGACAAGTGTGTCATAGGTCTTGTCCTGCCCCAGATGTCCAGCTAACGGAACGTCATGAGCCAAACCCAGTAGGAAGGCTCTGAAGCGCTGGGGTACCACCAGCATACGGGCTGACCCAGGCTCAGCAGCCTTAGGATCGCTATACAGGAGATCATTCTCCCAGTAGACCAAATGTGACCCTGACTGATCACCTGTTGTCTGGGCTGAGGCCTGCTGCCTCATACCCACAAGAGAAGGGCACACTTTTTGTTCAGCACAAAATTCTTCCCTGGAGGGACCACCATCCTGCTGCCAGTGGGTCAGCTCGGGCAGGTCTCCCAGTTCAGCAACTTGTACCCCTGTAGGTTCCAGGACATCCCCCTCAAGGTCTGCTTCCTCCTGGACCGTGGGAACTATGGGGACGGTTTCGCACGCCCCCTGCCTCTTCTCGTCACAGCTGGATCCTGGGCCATACTTTCAGGCTCCGGAACCCCATCAACACCCTTACTTGCTGTCATTGATTGAGTGGTTGCACACACCCACTCTGGCACACCCAACATTTTCAAATGTGTCTCTTGCTCCACCTTACCCCAAGGGGAGTCCTCCAAATCATTGACCAAGAGACAATCAACAGGCATGGCGGGCCTTACAGCAACTTGAAGAGTACCTGAACCCCCCCCCCATTCAAAGGGAACCTGAGCTACCTCACACTCTCTCTGGGAGTTGTCAGCAGCTATGACAGGGTAGAATGCATGAGGGACCACCTGCTCTCTGGACACCAAGTGACACTTGACAGCTGTCACACTTGCTCCGGTGTCTCTGAGAGCTTCCACCCTATGGCCATTAATGGTCACCCACTGCCTATATTTATTAGTGGTACTAGGCAGGGAGGGTGGAGGGACCATTTCCATGTCTCCTAAAGAGACCAGGGACATCTCTGCGGGGCCCCTCCCACCAGGGGCAACCATCTCCTCCCCTCCCAGGGCTACACTTGCCAACTGACGGGGGGTGCACGTGGTGGTACGTTAGAGTTCTTCATGGGACACTGGGGATCATAAAAACGGTGTCCCACCTGCTTACAAGCATAGCAGGTCATTGGGCCCCTATGAACAGGTTTACCTGTCGGGGCCTCTGGCTTCTTCACTAGGGGAGGCTGGGAACCCTTCCCTTGGTACCCTTGGGGATTACTTTGGGGCCCTTTCTGAAACTCCCTCTGTTTACCCTTGTCCCCCCCCTCTTCTGCTGGGGGCCCTGTCCGCCTTTGGCTGAGTCTCCCACTGGACCCTTGTGGATCCTGGTACTGACCCAGCGGTCCGCCTCCTCAGCAAGTTTTCTAGGGCTAGATATCTTGCTATCAATAAGGTGCGCTGGCAGCTCTGGAAAACAGTTATTAGACAAGGGCTCCCAAGCAAACAAATTATAAAGAACATCATAACTTTCCACTTTGCTACCCTTTACCCAACCATCCATGGCTCTGCAAACAAATGACACATACTAAACCCACGTAGTACCAGGCAATTTCTTACATTCTCTAAAGGCTTGTCTGTACTTTTCGGGGGTTAGGCCATACCTTAACATTAAAGCATCTTTCATATGAGTATAAGACATTCTATCCTCAACAGGCATGCCCAACAGGGTATCTCTCCCCTCATTCACAAAGCGACCCCACAACACTGCTCCCCAATCCTTCTCAGGGACCCGGTGGGCCAACAATGCTAACACATACGCTTTAAACCATTGGCCAATATCTCCATTCTTCTGAAAATCTTTGATTACATCTTTGGGAAAATAAAACCTACTTTCTGCAGGCACAGATGGGATGCTGCCACTAGAGGGAGTCAGCTCTAAACTCTTTGCTTTCAGCTCCATCTCCCTCACCATTTTCTCACGTTCAAAAGCTAACTTTTCTCTTTCAAACTCCAACCTTTTGATCTCCATATCAGCTTCTCTCCTGCTTCTTGCATTTTCTAACTCCAACTGCCCTTCTATCTTAAGTTTTGCCATTTCTATCTGGTATGCTCGCTCTTTCACCCTGTCTTCTATTTCTTCAGGAGAAAGACCTTTAGAGGAAACACTGCTGCCGGGAGAGGACCCAGGCCCATTCACTGGCACCTCCTCTTCCCCTTCCCCTGGCTGTACCACCACCGGAACAGAGGGATCTCTGGCCTCTAACCAGGCCTCTAATGCTTTGAGAACTTCCTCTTTGTTTTTGCAGCCTGTGGTAGGAACTTTCAATTGCTTGCAAAAATGGTCTAATTGCTTCCTCTTGTAGTCCTTTATCTTACTCCTATCAAACTCCTCCACAACAACAGGGGTAGTGACTCCGGCATCACTCATGGTAAAAACTGGCAGTGTTCAAAAACAAGCTCCAGGAAAGCGGAGAACAAAAATAGAATATCCAACCAAAATAGATTGTGGCTGCGCTATGGTCTGCTTTCACTATGTAGCGCACACTAATCACTGCACCTGGGTCATAAATGCAAAGTTCAAATCCCACCGCTGCCACCAATGTTAGAATCGGCTCTCTCTAGTTGGCAGAGGTATACACTTCTGACAAATAGGGACCCACCTCCTCTAGTCAGGGCAAGGGGATCACACACTCCGATAACCCCTGCTCACCCCCTTGGTAGCTTGGCAATGCAGACAGGCTTATCTCAGAGGCAGTGCGTTAAGCATTTATGACCACATGCAGTAATAAAGTGAATACACTACAAATGGACACAACACAGTAGTATTATAAAAATAAGGCTGTTTATGTAAGGCTTAGCATAAGACCAAATAACGACAAAAATATGCCACAATCTTAATAAATACTCTTGGAAGGAAAAATAATAGTTCAAGTGTAGTTTCTTCTTAGCACAAAGTCTTTAGTAACAAAAGCGACTCTTCTTCTTTAAATCACAGTTCTTAGCAACAATGTAACCCCCACAGGAGTCACACGACATCGAGGCAAAGTTAATCCAAAGGTTTGGCGTCGACCGCGAGGAGCGATATGTCGAGCCCAGAGTCGAAACAGAACCCCACAACACAGTACCTTGGAAAACGAAGAAACGATGATCTACGGCGTCGAGGTGTCCCGGCGTCGAGTCTTCGGCGTCGATCGGGCCTCGGAGTCGGGGCGATCTGCAGCGGCGCCGACAGATGTCAGGCAGGAGCAGCGCTCACGAGGCGAAGCAGGATACGGCGTCGGCGTCGGCGTCGATGTTGATGTTGCAAGAGTGAGCAGCGCTCACGGCGTCGAGAGGGCTCGGTGTCGAGGCCGTCGGTAGCGGCTTCGCTACTAGCGTCGATCGGGCCCGGCAGCCGGCATCGAAGGTGCTGGACACTGGAGCTGCACTCACGATGTCGAGCTGGATTCGGCGGCGTCTGTCGGCGTCGGGATTGCTGGATTCTTCAGAGGTGCTGGACTTTCAGGTTCCAGCAACAAGCACTTTCAGCAAATGGTGAAGTCCTTTAGCCCTGTGACTTCAACAGGAGGCTGGCACTCTTCCAGCCCTTGGAGATTTCCTTGGCAAAGCTTGAGAGTACACACTCAGTTCCTCTCTCCTGGTTCCATGGCAAAAATAAAGAAGTGACTGCAGGATTCCTCCCAGCAAACAGCACACTGGCAGAAGGGGTAGACAAGTCCTTGGATCAGCAGGCTTCTTGTCCTTGGTTCAGGTTTCCTTGTCAGAATTGATCTAAATCTTTGGATCAGGGGTCCTTCCCTTATACCCCTTTTCTGCTTTGATCCCTTTGTCCATGCAGGGGAATTCCCCCCATCTTGGGTTTGTTGTGGGTGTTGCCAGGCCGAGGCACCAGGCCTATTCACTGTGCAGGGCAGGGTCTTCAGCCACCCAGCAGGAGGTGGAGCCAGCATTGTCACTGGCAGGGGCAGGGCCATCAGTCGCCCGGCAGGAGGTGGAGCCAGGATTGTCCCTGGCAGGCACAGAGCCATCAGTCGCCTGGCAGGAGGTGGAGCCAGCATTGTGTCAGGCAGGGCAGGCCATCAGGAGCTACTCTTCCCCTACTCTCAATGCAAATGCCTCACTCACCCCACACGGACCCATTCAGACCTCTGGAGCCACCCAGCTCCTGTCACACACACCAGAACCAGCAGAGACCGGTAGACAGTTGGAGAAGAAAATAGCTACTTTCTAAAAGTGCTATTTTCAAACACAGTCTAAAAGCCATCCACCCAAATGGATGCGTTATTAAACTCTGAGTTCAGGGGTACCAAACTCGACATTGTACCATGCTCCCCGAGCCCGCTAGGATTATAGCGTTAATAATCCTGGCAGCCCATTCTAACTTATGGAGAGCAGGTAACCTTACAACAGTGAAAAACGAAGATGGCTCTAATTCACTATTAGGACACGCCACACACATCAGGGCTTGCTTACAATGCACCCTGCCCTTGGGCCTACCATAGGGGCGACTAACATGAAGTTAAGGGAAGGTTTAGGGACTGGCAAGTAGGTGTACTTGCGCAGCCCGCGTGACAGTACCAGACTGCACGTAGGTCTAGCAATGGCAGACCTTTAGACATATTTTACCAGGCTGCTTCTGTGGGTGGCACAAAACGTGCTGCAAGCCGACTAGCAGCATTTGTTTTCACAAGCCCTGGCACTCCTGGTGCACTCTACTAGGGACTGACAGTAAACCAAATAAGCCAAACATGGAATCCAATCAATATCAATTTCACATAGGGAGCACTTGCACTGTGGCACTGATCAGCAGTGGCACAGTGCCCAAAGCAATATTCCAGCAAAAACATCGTAAACAGAGGAGGCAAACAGAAAAAATGGAGGAGAGACTCATGCCAATGATGTCAGGTCTAACAGGGACGTTTTCCCTATTGGTCATAGAGGGGCCAGGAATCACATCCACCCACAGGCTAGTTTCAGACATACATGTGGCACCCCTAGGTACCCTCTTTAGAAAATATTAGACCTGTGAAAGACGGAAGGACTTCACTTGCTCTTGAGACTTGTGAAGAGACCTTAAAAGCTGAGCCTGCTCACTTCTACCCAGGGCAAACACAGAGGACTCCAAGATTTCTGACCCCCATTTATGATACATGGACACAACAAGCTGCTAGGTGCCTTTTTCCTGAAGAGCCCACAGACCAGTTCCAACTGGACTTGCCCTGAACCCAGCTGGTGTGAGTCTTGACCCCCAAATTCTGTTCTTGAGTCCCTGGGACTCTTTGCTGTCTCAACGTGTACACCTCCTAACGACCTTAACAATCAAATACTTAGAAACTTTTCAATGCCAAAGCCCTTCAGATGAATGGGAGAAACCTGCCAGCAAAGATGCATTGCCAGTGGGCCAAAGTTTCAGATTGCTCCCACATAGAGCATTTCCAAAGCAGCAAATCTGTTTCAGTGGGATGTCGTGGAGAAAGTGTCCAGCCTTGTGGAGCTCTGTTTGACTATAGCTCGCAGCCTTGTCCCGCTGGAAAGTCTGTGCTGTAAATAAATGACTAAAAGCCTTATTACAAGTTTGGTGGTCCGGCTGCAGTAGGACTGCATCCGCCCCTGCCAGCCGTTCATGGGGCTGGCGATCCAAATACAGCTGTATTACAAGTCAACCATGGGGTAAGGGGTGTGGAGGCAGGGTTCTTGCAGCAGTGGTGATTACTTTTACCAAATACATTAATGCCTGTGTGTGCATTTCGACTGCATATGTGTCGGATGCACACATATGCATGATATATGAGGGACAATACCATATACCCATTACTGGGGTTCGGCCCATATGTGGACATTCCTGGCACTGGGTATATGTTATGAAAAGGACTCACCTGTAGATTGCCGCACACAGGGTTCAACGTTGGAATCTGCCTGGGAGAAGAAGAAAAGGGTGAGTGCACACCCGAAACCTGCATCGCTGCCACCTTGAAGCAGGTGGTTGCAGCTCCCCTGTACCACCCTTTGGTGGCTGCCTTTCCCCGATCGCAAACCCGGTGGTTGCGGTCTGCTGGCAGTCTTGGCGGTCCAGCGGCAGTCTTCGCAAAGCAATCTGCCTAACTCGTAATACATCATTCGGACGACCGAGCTCATGGCGCTCGGACTGCTACTGCCTGTATGGCTGTCCATGGGACCGCCAAACTCATAATGAAGCCCTAAGTCCAGGCAAATGTAGACATGTTCACCGGGTGAAGGCATCTAAAGTATCTGGCCATTGAAGAACCTTGCTTAGCTGCAAACTTAAAAATGTTGCCACTCAGAGCTTTCCAGCCAAAAGTGAATAGCTTCACCAGGACCTCGCCTGATGGCTATTCAGCCTTGTGAAGCCCTTTAGGCCACAGCCTACTGCCTTGTATGACATTGTTCTGCATTCTGTCCATCAACTGTTGTTTTTGCATTTGTCACCCCGAGTGGGATGGGTATGCTCAGACGTGAGTCCCATGCTCTCCACACCACTGGAGTCAAGCTATCCTGGCTGAAGACGGCTGATAGCCAGAAACCGGTCCTAGGATGCTTTACTCCGGTCCAGGAAAGAGATGGCTTGGCAGTTTGGGTTGGACTGTTCCCATGAGGCACAGGGTCAAGGCTGATTTGCATATGGCCATGTCTGAACTGGGGTGGTGTGGAGTGCAAAAAAACGATGGATTTAGGCCCAGATCTCGGTACTGGGGTGAATGTATGACATTGTTCTGCATTCTGTCCATCAACTGTTGTTTTTGCGTACCAAGAATACCACCATTGGCCAGGGACACCATTTTATCATGTAGCACAATGTACTTTATTTTCACTACCCTACATATTTGAAAATTGCTATTTATTCAAGGGCTATTGAAAGACTTATCATGATAGGGGTGTGCCTAGTGTAAAAAGCAGGCTCCTCAAGTCACAATTTTAAGAAGACTCAGTGCCAGGCTGTTGGCTAGAAAGGCCACAGTGATATAAACTGCGAGTGACCTCTCACACTGCTCAAACAAGCACACCTTCAAAAGCAAACACATTTCAGTACAGGTAACATTGCCTTACCTTGGCAGCTTGGCCTGAGAACAAGGTAGTTCTACAAAATATATGTGCAGCATTTTCATTCAAAAGCAACTAAACAACATTGCAGTTTATGCAATAATAACATAAAGTAATCACCACGTTCATGTAAAAATAGAAAACATATCAAGAAACATGTTGTATTTCAAGTGAGTGAAACATGAAAAATAATCAATATATTCAAATATCCTATATGACTGGGACGTAAGTACCTCAAATGGCTCAACCAGAAGTGTATACATTATAGTTAAGTTGGTGTTTGTGCCTAGTCATGTTTTCTACATATAGAAAAATATTTTAAAGCAAGAAAAACAGGATAAGCATGGTTGAAGTATCAGAGAAAGATCCAGGGCTGTCTGGTATATGATTCAGGGACCCTCAGTGAACATTGGTTATCAAGCATAAAAAGCTCCAAACTTGATAAAGGGACTAAGCATGTTCATCCACCACATGCAGCTATAATACATGTAGCGATTTTTTCTATGGTAAAGATGCCCATATTTTGTTATTGTTCCAGGATAGGCCTTTTACTCATGATGTCCTGGGGCCGACCTACTATGGATCCTGAGCAATTTGCCCACATATGCCTTAAACTCTCAGTAGTTAGCAGGGTCGAGCAGTTCCAGACTCCGTCGGGTGGGAGCGCAATCAGTATAGTGAACAAAGGCTCACTACTCAACATGCACACAGCAGTAGAAATAAATCAAATCCAGCCAAATACTCACTTTTGTGAAAAAAAGGAAATGTTTGTATTTCTGCCTCTACTGCAAAAAATGAACACGACATTCACAAAATTTACACAGTCCCCTCTGAGTTCGGGATTCTAGTTTTTCTTTTATGGTTCCTTGACCCCCTCTCTCCTTGCTCTAGAAATAGTGGTTCGTGGACTCTTGTGGTGGCTGTAGCTGAGTTCAGGTGAGTTGGCCTCACGCAGCCCAGATGTCTTTCCTCAGGGGATTCAGATTCTCTCACTCGCAGTCGTACTCCCAAAGTGACCCACGGCTCTCTGCTGCTGTTCCTGTGGGGTAGGTGTCTGGTTCATCTCCTGGTTGGGGGGGTGGCTGTGATAAACCTTTACTGGGTCCCTCACCTGGGTGATGGTGCACACATGTTCATACGGCATCCTCACTTCTCCCTCAAGGGGCCGAATAGTTTGCAGTTCTTGGTGCACCCGAATTCCACTTCTTGCACACTGGGTCACCGTAACTCATTGTACATGGGCTGATGCCCAATCTACATGGTGAAATCCTTCACAGTAGCACCCTTTGCCTACAGGGTCACCACCCACTACTGCACAAGACTATGGCCCATACTGCACATCAGTCTTCTTTCACAGCAGCCCCTGCTGGCATACTTAACACTATGTACCGGCTCTGGACCGATCAACGCAGCGAGACACACAGCACAATTCATAGCAATCTTCTCCTGGCATACAGAGGTCGTTGACTCTGTCCTGCTCATAGCCAATAACAGAATTGGTGCAGCAGACATTTCCTTACAAAGGGAGTCAACTCGACAGGGCTCCTCACTGGACCTTGCTCCCTCCAATGCTCTCCTCTTCCTCACAGGGCACACTTGTCTTGGCAAGCTGGCAGGTAGGCATGGGTGCTCTGGACTCCAGGGCAGGTGGTCTTGGTTTCACTGGCTGATTCCTCCTCATCCAGCACAGAAACTAGCAGGACTTGGCACCCAGTCCTAGTCACAGGCAGAAAGCCTGTTGAGCTTCTCCTCCTCACCCAGCCCATCTGACTGCTTGACATATGAGGATTTTGGGGTTTCAATCTCCCCTTCTTATAATCCATTTCTAGATACCAAATGTGAATTACGATAATCTGAATATTTGAAGATTTATATTGGGGTTCTGCTTCTATTGAAGTGTCCACTCCACTGTGCTCTCTTCCTCCTGAAAAGTAGCACAGCAGGAGAGATTTCAAAGCTGATAGCCCCATAACATATACCATGAGAGTGAGTAGAGTTCAGAACTAGATGTCAGTCACAGTGATATGTGCATCTGCAGGTTAGTTCAGGGACCCTAGGCCTACTCTTTATGATCACCTTATCAGCCCCATCTCCTTCCTGAGATTTGCCCAGGCCCCTTCCCCGTGACCCCCACTGAACTAATAAACACCCTTAGAAGTGTATACATGGGAAGCCTGGCTCTCACCTCCCCAGTGTGTCCCATCCAGCTTACAGAAATGCAACAATACACAAATTTGTCTGGGGGGATTACTCTACCTCCTCATGTTTTTACCATGCAGGCCTGGGTCTCCCAAAATGGAACCCAGAGTACTTCATGCAATATACCATATGCAGGTAACACTTACTCCAAATGAATGTATGCAGCATACACAGACTGCACGGCAATGTATCCCACGCATACTGTACCACTCATAGGCACACATATAGCCATCACCTACATTTACCAGGTAGGCACTGCACAGCACTGTATCCCTTGTGTATTGTACCTCTCCCAGGTGCACATACACCCAGTATACACATCCAACATGCACACACTGCACAGCACTACATCCTTCATGTATTGTACCACTCGTAGGCACACATACACCCAGCAAATGCATCAACATGCACACACTACACAGCACTACATCCTTCATGTATTTTACCACCTACAGGTACGCATGTACCCATCACAAGTTTCGAACATGCGCACACTGCACAGCACTATATTCTTTATGTATTGTACCATTTACAGACACACATAAACCCAGCACATGTATTTAGCATGTGCACACCATATAGTACTGCATGGTCCTTGCATTATACCCTTCTAAGGCACACATACACCCAGCGCAGATAGACTACTCATGCACTTCATAGCACTACACACTTAACCGATGTAGGTCAAGGGTGAGGTAAGCATAGAGCATCAAAACTTTCAAATGAGTGAGCCTGTAGTGCTCACTTCAGCGACACAGGTTAAAAAGGACCTGTTCACTCCTTCACCATACGCTGCCACCACTGCATTTGTGCTACTTACCTCGTATTGAAGGTGATAGCCTTTCACCACTATGAGTTTAGCGCTTTGGATGCCCCTCCTGGACAAATACTCCAATACATGAGACAGGTTTATGCCATGGCGCAGAAGCATGATCTGTGCTTGCCTATGACTACAAAAATCAGCATTAGGAATTCAGACATCAGGGACACACTCTTGGCAACCAGTACTTTTTGACATTTCTTTCAAAATTGCGATCTTGTGTATATTTTAAATTGCTCTGTCAAAATTGCTTGGTGTGGAAGTTTTTATTCTCACTCTTTCTACTCTGTGTTTTTAATTCACACTCACCGCTTTCAGCACTGTGGCCGTCATTCCTCTCCCCAGTCCACCACAGTTTGTGCTGTTTGTGTGGAGGGAGGCGGGAACGCGACCTAGTGCCTAACTCGGATTTTCCTACTTCCTGTAGGACACTCTGCGGGGGCCATTTTGTTAAAGAGACGGTCTAGTCTCCTGCTCATACCGGCTGCCTAGCAGCCACATTAACTGCAGATGGCGCCAACACGCAGAGGAATAGCTGCTTCATTAAATCGGGGATGAGCAGCAGAGCTCGCACGGTGGGGACACACTCTTGGAAACCAGTACTTTTTGACATTTCTTTTAAAATTGCGATCTTGTGCATATTTTAAATTGCTCAGTCAAAATTGCTTAGTGTGGAAGTTTTCATGCTCACTCATTCTACTGTGTGTTTTTAATTCACACTCACTGCTTTCAGCACTGTGGCCATCGTTCCTCTTCCCGGTCCACCACAGCTTGTGCTGTTTGTGTGGAGGGAGGCGGGAACGCGACATAGCGCCTGACGCAGATTTTCCTACTTCCAGTAGGACACTCTGCAGGGGCCATTTTGTTAAAGAGACGGTCTAGTCTCCTGCTCATACCGGCTGCCTAACAGCAATATTAACTACAGATGGCGCCTGCCGCGCAGTGGACGCATGCAGTATGCGCGCCGCTGGTGCGCCAAAGGCAAGCCCATCTGCACCCGTCCGCGCCTGGACCGGGCCAAGGGCCAGAAACGCTACATCTCCTCTGTAAGGCCCCTCACTTACAAGGGAGTTTTTACTGTCATTTAATTCAGCAGGCACCATGTGTCACAACATATTAGATGCTTCCACATGGGAGGGTCCAATCAGCTGCAAAACCTGCAAAAAGATGTTCGATCACACTCAGGCCCCCCTAGAAAAAAGAATTGCCCCGCTCAGTAGTCTGCGCAGTGGCCTCATAAATGCTAGGTCCATGAGTAAACACACACTTCATATTTACGATTTATTAACTAATGAAAATCTTGATTGTCTTTTTGTGACTGAAACATGGCTAAAGGCCTGGTGCAATCCAGATATTGCGAATGCCCTCCCCCGGATATCTCTCATTCAGAAATCGGACAAATTAGAGCAACGTGGGGGAGGCCTGGCAATAATCTATCGTAGCACCCTCAGGTGTCCCATAGCTCAACTATCTGACTTAATAGGAGCAGAGGGCGTCAGTTTCTGTCTTCAGCTACATAACTCCTTTTTCTTTGCCGGAGTACTCCTTTACCGCCCACCCGGACCCTATAAAGACTTTCTAGATAACATTGGAGTAGTAATCAGTACAGTACAGTAGCTCTTAGATTGTCCAACCTTACGGTGTTAGGTGACGTTAATCTGCACTTGGAATCACAAAATGACCAAGGCGCAACTTGTTTCAAGGAGATAATGGATATACCTGGTCTAGAACAATGCTCCTAAGATGCCACACATAGTGCAGGCCATACGTTGGACTGTATTTGCTCTAACCTGAATACTCTTAAGGTTAAATCCCCATTTGAGCAAAAATGGACCGGTCATAAATGCATCCCTTTAGAAATTCTGTAAATAAAGAAGCCCCCATCTAGGGAAAATAATACCAAGGCCCCTCAACAGGTCAAACCCAGATGGACGAAATTAACATCTCACCCAGATTTGCTCTTTGAAACACTGAAGTGTAGACTAAATCTGCGAGGAGACCCTTCACTGATACCCAGCTGTTTGGTCAATGGATGTGTGCCCTGAAAGATCGGTTGGCACCTCCGGTTCCACATAAAATCAGACCAAACAAAAGGCATCCTGGTATTCGCAAGCTCTAAAAGAACTCCAAAGCCAGCTCAGGACATTAGAGCACAGAGGGCCCCTTCTCACAGTCTCTGTAATGACATTGCAGTTTTTTTTAATGGAAAGTTCATACTACAAAAAGATTTCCCTCCGCCTATCCCTACCTTCACTAATAAAGATCTGTCGGCAGATCTGGACAAAACTTGAATGTGTATTTTCAAACCAATCTCCCTCGAAGAATCGCGCCAGGCAATTCTATCCATGAAATCCGGTTCCCCTTTTGACCCTTGCCCTCCAGTATTATTTATTTATTTTATTTATTTATTTAAAACACTTATAGAGCGCGGCTGTCACCTGGCAGGTATCCTGGCGCTGAAAAGCTTACTCCTGGGTTAGAAGCGATGGGAGTTGATTAGGGGGGGGATAGTGGAGGGGGGGGGAGCTAGGGGAAGAGCCATGTTTTTATTCGTTTCCGGAAAGGCAGGAGCTGTGAAGTTTGGCGAATGTCGGCAGGCAGACTGTTCCAAAGCTTAGCAGCAGCTACTCTGAATGATCTTCCCCCGATCCTGGCCTTCTTAAATCTGGGTACTGTTACAAGGCAGGCGGTCGCGGATCGTAGAGTTCTGGTTGGGATGTACCAAGAAAACATTAGTTGTAGGGGTCTAGGTCCTGATCCGTGTAATGCCTAGAAGACCAAGCAAAGAGCCTTGAAGGCTATTCGTTGCTTCAAGGGAAGCCAATGTAGCTCGGCTAAGGCAGCAGTGGCCGAGGATCTCCTGGTCCATCCAAGGGCCAATTTGGCTGCTGCCGACTAGACTCGTTGGAGTCTGTCCAGCAGTACCGTAGGAGATTCGAGCAGGAGGGCATTGCAATAGTCAAGGCGACTAAGAATAGTACACCTGACTATCAATGCTCGGGCCGGAGGTGGTAGTAATGGCAGGATTTTGCGTAATGAACGCATAAGGGCCGAGCAGGTGGCGACTGTTCTTGTTACCTGTGTTTCCATGCTAAGTTTGTTATTTAGCATGACGCCCAGATTGCGAACACTGGCGACAGGTAGCGGATTATTTGGGTTTTCCGGGGGCCATAACTCCACAGGCAGAAGGCGAGGAATTCGGCTCGCAGGACAGAACAAAACCTCGGTTTTAGAGGAGTTGAATTGAAGAGAGTTGCGGTGTAACCAGCCTGCAGTGTCTCTCAGGCAGTCGTGGAAGGCTACTAAGGTAATGGAGTCTTCCCCCTCCCAAGAGAAAGTGAGCTGGGTGTCGTCCGCATAGTTTACTATAGTCATATTATGGGTTTTGAATAAAGTGATCAGTGGTTTTAAGTAAACATTGAAAAGGATCGGACTAATAGAAGAACCCTGGGGTACACCGTGGGGGACTGGGGAGAAGGCAGATTGGAAAGGGGGGAGAGATACATCCTGTTTCCTATCTCTGAGATAATAGTGGAACCAGAGCAGGGCTGTGCCGTCAACCCCATCCTCTCTCAACCTCTCTAGCAGGATCACGTGGTTGACAGTATCGAATGCGGCAGACAGGTCCAGTAGGATCAAGGCCACAGCTTGGCCCCTGTCTGCCCGCACTCGAAGTTCTTCCATGGCAGTAAGTACTGCTGTTTCGGTGCCATGGGCTGGACGAAATCCGAATTGGAAGTCGTCCAGAACGTGATTCTGCTCAAGGTGAGTTGACAGGCAGGTGCTGACCCATCGTTCCACCACTTTCGCCGGAAATGGCAGAAGTGATATGGGTCGAAAGTTGGAAAGGCACTCTGGATTCAGAGATGGTTTTTTCAGTAGCGGGGTGATGAGAGCTTGCTTCCAGGGGTTGGGAACGAGTCCACAGCAGAGAGATTGATTACAGATCCTCCGAAGGGTGTGGAATAGCTCTTTCCCGCATGCTTTCCAGGTTTTTGGGGGCAATGGGTCAAGGGGGGACCCGGAGGTGATGCCCAGTGCCAGTCTCTCAAATTCTGCTTCGGGGATCTGGGGGAAGGCCAGGAGACTTTCCCTGGGAGGGCATACTAAACTAGGAGGATAAAGGTTGGTGGAAACAGCTCCTGGGGAAGTTAAAGTGTTTTGCGATGGGGGGGTTGCCAGGTTGTTAATGATGGTCTTGATTTTGTCCATGAAGAACGGTGCGAGATTGTCACAGAGGGTCTGAGATGGGGGGATAGTTTTCTTGGCGCAGTCAGGGTGTATAAGATTCTCCAGGATCTGGAATATGCTTTTTGAACTATTAGCTGCGTTAACTATGGTGGAGCAGTAATAGGCCGATTTGCTCTCTGCAATAGCAGATTTGTATTCACGGAGCTTGTTTTTCCAGAGGGTTTTATTGTTGCCACAGTATCCATGTCTCCACTTCCTCTCAGCCTGTTTGCAAGCTGATTTGAAAGTTTTCAGGGAGTCATTGTACCAGGGAGCAGGTGCTCTGCCTTTAGGATTACAATGTTTTAATGGGACAATAGAGTCCGTGATGGATGTTATCCTCATGCTGAAAGCTCTGTAGTTGTTTTCAACCGAGCTGGTGGAAGAAAAGCTATCTTCCACATCGAAGACTTTGGTGGTAGAGCTGAGCTTTTCTAGGGCTTTCCAGTTTCGGTACGTAATTTCTGATGGAAAGCTGTTATTGGGCTTTCTAGTTGTGGTGCTGGCGATGTAGAATTTGATAAGTGAGTGGTCCGTCCAGCTCATAGGCAAAATGTCGCCTACTTGTGTTAGATCAGGACTCGAGAAAACAAGGTCTAGTCGATTGCCTGCAGAGTGGGTGGGTTGCTTAACCAATTGGTGAAGCCCCACGCTGTCACAGGACAACAGGAGGTTGTCTAGTCCTGTATCTAGGCTGCCATTTGGCCAGAGATTAAAGTCTCCTAAAATAACTAATTTGTTATGGGAGGTTGCCATGTTTGTAAAAGTAGTGAGAAGTGCTTGCTGTTGCGGGATGGAAAATGCCCCTGGAGGACGGTAGCAAATGATCACCGTGAAGATATCTCCTAGGTGGCGATTAATGGCCAGACCAAAGAGCTCAATCCCGGGCACTGGGTCTATGTCTATGGTATTTATTTGCCAGGAGGCTCGGAAGATAATGCCAACTCCGCCACCGCGGCCTTTGGGTCTGGGGAGATGCAGGATATTGAAGTTTAGAGGGCAGGCGGATGCTAGATCAATATCGCAATCGGCCTGTGTCCAAGTCTCAGTTAGGAAAAGGACATCAAGATGGTGTGATTCTATGAGGAGATTTATTTCAGTAGCGTGCTTAGGTAGAGATCTAACGTTCAGTAGGCCTCCTAAAATCAAGCCTTTGTGGATGAAATCAGCTAGAGGGAACGCAGTATCTTCAAAGGTGAGCTTACCTTCGTGTGCAGACCCTCGTAGATTAAACAGTGCATCCCGGGTGTATCGTGAGGGTTGCGGGCAAATTTGGGCATAGTTGGCGGCGCTGGCCGAGCGCAGACGAGCTTGCCTTAAGCGCGCCTTCGGCGCGCAAACGGCGCGCCCGCTGCGCTCGTCCGCTGCGCTTCCGGTATTGACACATGATTTATAGTGGCATCTGATGACATAGGAGGGGGCGTGGCCAGCAAGAGATGGGCGTGACTGTAGTCTCCCTCGGCGTGCTAATGGCGCCAAAGAAACGAGCGTTTTGGGGGTCTAACAGCTAGTAATCAGCTGCTCGGCGAGGCAGGGGTGAGTGCCAGAGTAATATGCAATGTGCAAATAAGCAGGTTTTAAAAACACGAAACAACAAGTTAAAATGCTGCAGTAACAAGCTCCCGGCTTTTCGCCTCAGGAGTAACGCTTACAATGGAGCGGCGCTAGTGCTCAGCGCGCTCTAAATATCTTTGTGGAGGGGGCGTGGCCAGCAAGAGATGGGCGTGACTGTAGTCTCCCTCGGCGTGCTAATGACGCCAAAGAAACGAGCATTTTGGGGGTCTAACAGCTAGTAATCAGCTGCTCGGCGAGGCAGGGGTGAGTGCCAGAGTAATATGCAATGTGCAAATAAGCAGGTTTTAAAAACACGAAACAACAAGTTAAAATGCTGCAGTAACAAGCTCCCGGCTTTTCGCCTCAGGAGTAACGCTTACAACGAAGGGAGGAAAGTCACTCATAGTGCTGGGCTCAAAGGCATGGAACAAACTCCCTCCACAGCTGCGCCAGTTTACTTCCGAGTTACAGTTCAGGAAAGTTCGGAAAACCTGGATTTTCAGGGCATCTGATTCCCTATCAAAACCATTAGCAGTCAACCAGGTTTCGTATTTAATTTCCCTGCGTTCCGCTTAGCACCATGATGCTCCTCGGAGTGATAGCCGCGCTTTATAAATGGATCATTACATTACATTACATTACAGATGTACTTATACATATGAGAAATTGTTGTCAATGACATCTTGACTTTAGTCAACTCCTTTCTCTTCATCACAATCATTTTCATTTGGCATTTCTGGATCCTCACCCAGGGGCTCTTCATGCATGCAATCCTCTGCGATGTAAGGGATGTTCCATCGTAGGGCTATGTTGTGGAAAATGCAAGAGCAAAAGCGACTTGGCACACCTTAGCGGGTGAGTAGATGAGGGCTCCACCAGTTTTGTCCAGACAACTAAATCTGGGCTTTATGAGCCCGAAAGCTTTCTCCACCGGCCGGTGTGTTCTGTTATTGGCCTCATTAAAGAGGACTTCCGCTGGACAGGCTCTCTCAAGTCCAAGTTGTGACATTTTCAGGGGTATGGTGCTGTTCTGTAGAACAAAGGAATCATGGGCAGAGCCAAGGAAACGCACACAAACTCTTGTGATGTACAAATCCGATAAGCAGGCAACTTGCAAGCTGATTGAATTGAAGGGTTTCAATTTCAGTACACTTGGGGCCATATGTATCAAGGCAAAATGGGTTCGCAAACGCCGAAATTCGCAGAATTCCAGCATTTGCGAACCCATTTTCGCTAAATGGTATGTATGAAACATTTTTGGTGCAAAATAAGGAATCGCTAAATTTGCCATTCCTTATTTTGCGATTGCATTTAAGGAATTGCAAATTTTGCGATTCCTTAAATGCAATGTATCAAGGAAAAAAAACATTCCAAAATGCCATTAAGGAATCGCAAATTACCACCAACTTCTAGTTGGTGGTAAGTTGAAAATTCTTTTAAAAAAGCATTTTTTTAAAAATCAAAAGGTGCCATGTGACGCTCATACATGCCCTTGGGGCATGTATGTGCGCCATATGCGCACACATGTCATTTTCAGGGGTGCAGCAGGGTGTTCTTGAGACACCCCTGCACCCTTGAAAATATTCACAATTTGCGATTAGCAAATTGCAATTCGCAAATTTCCCCTTCATTCCTATGGGCCTCCTGGCCCATAGAAATGAATGGGAAATTATTCCTTAATTGCAATTAGCAATTTGCTAATCGCAATTAAGGAATTTTAAGGAATCACTAAAAAGAAGCGATTTCCTACATACATACCATTTTGCGATTTCTAAATAGCGATTCCTTAAAAATCGCTATTTAGGAATCGCAAAACGGAATGTTGATACATATGGCCCTTGGTCCCTAGCATGTGGTAGCAGTATGACAATATGTGTGCCATCGTGTGGTAGGTGACCCAAACCATAGAAGTCACCCTTCAGATTGGATAAATGTTGCTGCTGTGAGTACTGGATGAAGCTGCTGATGTGTCTCATCAATGAAAAAAGTACTTCTTGTAGCACACCACTGAAAGTTGGATGTGGTATTCCACCAGATACTGCCACAGTGTATTGGAAGGATCCTGTGGCCACACAGAAGTACTGCCATGAGTTGGACAGCTGGTGTAATAGGCTGCTCTCTAGTCCACTGCTGCAGCTGTGCCATTTTCTGCAGAGAAAATTGGGTCTTCAGGGAAGTCCTTGCTTCCAATATCTCCTATGTGCCATTAGACTGCCTCCATCTAGGGCAGGGTGGAAGCTTAGACTTCAGCGCCATTTCATACATTGACAGTTAAAAGCTGCTGCAGAGAGCTGATGCGTAGCGCTGCTATTGGGGGTATTTCTTCGAAAAATGCTGCTGTTTTTACATTGCCTTAATTCATATGTTGTGGCACCGTCTTATATTAGATGTGAGTAATGGCAGTTTGCCTATTTTATTCTGTGTTAATCTGTGACATTGTGTGATAGCACATTACTTTAACATAATCAATCTCCCACTGTGCCATTTTCCTTCACTATTTTAATTATCTTAACCGCTCCCTGGTCTGCTGAGGCTGCTGTACCATTTGCTGCGTAGAGAGTTGGGGCTTCAGGGAAGTCCCTACTTCGAATATCTCTATGTGCCATTAGACCGCTGCCATCTTGGGCATGTTGGCTGTCTATAGTCTTCAGTGTTATTGTGCACATTGGTGCTGAAAAGCAGCTGCAGGACATGGGCGCACTAAATGCAAGCCCGTCAGTGCTCATCCACGCCTGTACAACGTCAGACCCCAGGACCCCTGCCCAACCTCCTATTTTAGACCTCATTATTTGCTCTACTAGTGCTACCAATATGGCAAGGGAATGGTCCTCTAAAGAACTAAAGCAATTCCAGTCGGCTAACACCAAACTCTTATATTCCACTTTGCGCTGCAGCAAGAGATTTCCATTCCTTGAGGGCCCTGTCTCCTGCGGGGAATGCAGCCTCTCTGTCTCTGTCCTCTTAGATGTACCAAAAACCGAGAAGAGTCAGGCATTGTCGGCATTGTCTCTCAGTTTTCCTGGAATTACAATGACCCCGCGCCTACTATTCACAAGGACTTTTCTAAGAAAATGGTTGGCTGGTATTGTTATATAAGATCTATGTCTAAGCATGCCATAGAAATATGGGATCTTATCTTTACATCTACACCGAGATATGTTTCTTTACCGAAACCTGGCACTGTGATGCTGCTGCTCCCTGCATTCTAGTAGCCATACCTGAACATTACTCACTGGTTAGATCTGATAGGACAAAACGCCTTGGGGAGGTATTGCTATTGCCTTCCATGATTCCCTAAATGTCGAGTTAATCAATACTCTTTGCACTTACTGGCTAGAGATCAGTATCTTCAAGTTAGTGGTATCTGAAATGGAAGCTTGGAAAGGGTCATTATTGTATCCCCCTCCAGATGGTAAGAGGGACTTTATGCAAGCACTTATGGATTATATTTCACCTTATGTGTTTGCCTCCGAGAAGTGCCTAGTTCTGGGCGACTTCAACTGCCATGGCAAAAACACCGATGATTGCGGTGTGTCTCAACTTCTAGCTGACTTGCAGTCACTATGGCTTAAACAGATAGTGTCAGGCGCTACACATAGTGCAGGACATATTCTGGATCTCATTTTTACTAGTGTTGAACAAGTAACATGTGATTACTTGCTGCCTGTTACTTAGTCTGATCATTATCTGATCAAGCTGTCCATTCCGCGTAACAATGCTGATAGAAAGGGATCAACAAACCTTGTCATTAGTGGAAAACAGTTACCCCAGCCACCTTTATGGAGGCTTTTAATACCCCTCCACTTTCAGTGCAGCGAGATGTGGACGCAGAACTGTCTATGTACCATGATTTCTTAATTTCCTCCTTTGTTCATATAGCACCTTATGGTTCTCTTCATCCATTTCCTCTAGAAGTCCAGCTCTATGGTACACCGATAAATTGCGCAAGAGAAATCAATCTGTAAATGCCTTGAATCTAGATGGCGGTCCACAAAATCCACCAAGGACAAAACAGAATATTGATATAGGCTCAGAGGCTACCATAATCTGATTAGGGCCGCATAGAAATCATAATTAGCCTCCCACTTAGCTCCCGAAGTCGAGGTGTGCCCAGCTGGAGAACCATGTGGTCACGGTACCGTCGCTCCAAGAGCAATTTTTCCATTTCCTTGCTGACTGGAACATTCATTGCGTAGCAGAAAAATAAAAATCAGGATATCCACTAACAGTAGTAGGATTAGTGGAAGCCCTCCAAAAATGGTTCCCAATACAGAATGTATAAAAGCTGTGAGCACTCTGAAGACTATCTGAAAGGTGCTTAACAGTCCAGAACCTCTGGTCTTAAAATAGGTGTACTATACCCTTCGTATCAGATAAGTTAAAGATACGTTGTACCATTTCTCCTAAATGGACGGGCAGATAGTTTGTGCTAGTGCCTGTATCTCAGCTGAGGACCTTGCAACCTGAAGATCAAAAGTTTCTCGGGCTGAGGTTAAGGGCACATCCTTCCTTCAGAGAGTCAAACTGTATAAAGGAAAAATTCAATGAAAGCCATAAAGGCACCTCCTTGACTGTGTAGGTCATTGGAGACAATACTTGCATACAACAAGTAACCCTGGAACTTACCAATCTCTATGCAGCTTCCTGTTGAGAGATTTTCCAAACTTCATCGTAAGTATCATAAAAGAAGCGTTTAAGACGTGCTGTCTGGGGACCTGTAACAGTATTGAGGTTCTTAGCCAATCGAGGCATAACTTCCCAACACTATAATATCACCACTGGGGTACAGACGGTGGCTCTTTTAATGGTGTGCAATTGATTGTTTTAAAGTAGAGATTGGTAGTAGTTGCCCTGCTTTGTGTTCAAAGACTCTAGGTAGTATATCTTTCAGGATTTCACTTGTGGGTTCCTGGGAGCTTTTCGTTGCCTCTCTTATATCTTGAAATTTTTCTCTTATTTCTATTTATGTCACATTTGGTGGGTGGTTATGCTACTTTACATGAATTACATTATCTTGTGTAGTTGCTCTCCCGTAGCATGCATTAGAATTATATTTAATATATGTCCAGTTCATAGTTTCTTATGATGCACTTTCTTGGCCGTAGTTGTAGCCCATGTGATTTAGTAGCAGCTTTCCTTAATGTGAAGTGATAACTCTAGTGGCCTCTATCATTGTATCTGTAAGTAGTTGCACATTTGTTATTAATATGCTAAATAATACAGTTACTTCTATTCTGTATACTTCTTATATGTTCTGTTGAGCTGTTTTGCACAGATGTGCAGCTTTTTATTTGGGGTGATTTAATGTGAAACAGGTGGTTTCCTTTCTGTTGAAGTAAAAATCAAAACGTAAGTTACATTTTAAATGGTACTTTTTTGATAGTTTGTTGAGCTTGAGGTCGTTAGGTTTATTTTTGTTAGCTATTTGGATGAGTTTATACTTTTATATTTATTTATGTATACTTATTTTCTTATGCCTTTTTGCTGGTTTGTGATAATTGGTATTTTCCGGCAGTTCATCGGTTTTCAGGTTGTGTAAAAAGATAAACGTTAGACATTGAGTTAATATTTATTTACTATTTTACATTTTTAAGTATCATAACAGTTATGTCTTAGTTGAAATGTAAGCATTACTTGGTTATGTAGTTGTTCAGATGTATATTTTTATTCTTTAATGGTTTGTTGAGAGGGTCTGACAAAGTTGCCTCATCTTGCAACGTTTTTTGTTTTTGAAATATTTAGGGGCCAATTACGATGTTGGGTGGAAAGCCTCCTACCGACAGTTGGATTCTCCCCATCCGTGTCAGAGCTCTTCTGATCGACTCGGTCGGTTTACAATCCAACGACCAATTACGATGTTCCGGGTTGTAAGGTAAACCGTGCGGTCATTCGGAATTGTTTTTGAATGGCACTTGGAAGTTTTGTGTTGGTCGGAACCACATCGTACATCCCTCTGGACAGCATTTCCGATTTTGGGATTACGATGTTGAGATCCAACAATCTTTTCGCGTTGGTCTGTCCGACATGAAAAGGCTGTCAGAAAGTGGTTTTGGGAGCCCCTGGCAGGGCCCTCTTCATCCTGCGGTCTCCGGTTGGGGGCCAAAGGGGTACCTAAGGGACATCCTTGTAAAACCCTGTACTGTGTGGCAGGCACTGTGAGGTGCCCGCGACAGGGTGCTGGGTTTTCCCGACACACCCCATTTCCCATAGAAGCTTGTGTTACGGCCAGCTGTTGGCGAAACACAAGCTCCCATAAGAAACAATGGGAATCTGACCAGACTGTGATTGGTCGCATCATAATCAGACTGGTGGAACTGCCGACTGCAAGTTGGTTGGCCCCGATTCCGAGTCAGTGTAGGGCGGAAAGTTTCAGCCCGACATCGTAATTGGCTCCTTAGTTGTTTAAAATAGTGTGCCTTTGATATTGCTGATTTAATTGTTTGCTTTTATTGTTTAAAGATGTTTATTGTTTTATTTTATTGGTTGGTTTAGTATAGTTTGAATTTTCTTTATTATTTGTGTCATTTTATGGCAAACGATAATTTAGGTTTTACTTTTTATATATCATATTTAGTTTGATATTTTTGTTTATACATTTTTTTACATATATGTTTAGTAATATTTATGTTGATGTTTGAAAGTTTGTAACAACAATATTTTTGTTTCTAATATTTTTGTTTTTGATATATGTCAAAATCTATATTTCTAAAAACAATATTTGTGTTCTCAATCTTTGTGGTTTTTATAGTTAAGTATACAGAGTCAATATTTTTGTTATCAATGTTTAATTTCTGACTATTCAATATTTAATGGATCAAGATTATGTCAGTGATCCGTTTCTTGTACCATATACTATGGTCTTACTGTAAAGTCAAACAAGTTATTTTGGGGATTAGCCAATTTCTGCATGTTTTTGAGTTCAGAGCACATGCACCAGGGCTTGAACAGCAGAGACCCAGTGTGCATTGGTAACAAACCATCAATACCAGTCAGTAAAGCAATCAGGATGGCCACATAAAAAGAGGAACTTTCCCACAGTTTTGGGCCAATGGTTTGCAGGTCTTCTGGTGTGTAGTGGCATCGCACACTTATAGTATTCTAATACTAATTGATGAGGCATTATAATCTACCCCATCTGTATGTTGAGGTAATTTTGGGGTAAGTTGGCTGGAGCTGTCCAGTTGGTTTGAGTGCCTGTCATTCCTATTGGCATAATGAGCTGGTCTGAATTGTACCTTAGCTCTCTCCTGTACTTATACTGGTAGAGGAGTTATCGTTTGAGGTACTATCTGAGTCAGTGGTTGTTGTAATTATCTTGTGATGAACTATCATGTTTTCACTTTCCTTCTGAACTATGAATGGTCTTAGATGCTTCTAATATTTATGTGCAATCTGTTCCAAAGATTGGTGACTTTTATTGAGATAGCAGAGCACCTTATGGATTATTTTTATTGTACGCTGATATGACAATCCGTGAGCTCCCCAATTTAGTCTGAGTGCCTGTGTAATTTCTATTGTCATGACGAGCTGGTCTGAATTGTTCCTTAGATTTCAACTGTGCTTATAGTGGTGGAATGGTTATCGTTCTAGGTTAAATCTGAGTCAGTGGTTGTTTTAATTGTCTTGTGAAGAGCAAACATGTTTTCACCCTTCTTTCTTAACTGTAAATGGTCTTAGATGCTTTAAATATTTATGTGCAAGCTGTTCCAGAGCTTGGAGACTTTTATTGAGAAAGCAGAGCTTCCTATGTTTTTTTTTTAATTATATGGTGATATCATGATCTGTGAAGGTAGCCTGGTCATCTAGGTACAGAAAACCAGTGAAGTGTTTGCAGGAATTGTGTAATGTGTTCCCGGGGTGAAGGCAGAAGAGGAGTGTTGCTTCTGTGCTATGGATTCTTTTAATTTTCTGTATGATGAAGCTTGGTGATCCCGAGCACAAGGACGGTTTTTCCCTTTTGTTGGTAGCCGAAGTATACCTATGCATAATTTTCATTATGTAGAAGGTGCTTCTTGTGGGCTCTCTGAAATAGGGTATCAGGAAAAATCTGAGTCCATGGTGACTACAAGGTTTCTCACTTGTAGTGACGTAGCTGGTGGGACATCAAGTTCCATGGGCCATATGTCAGTAAGAGCAGGGTTGGATACTATGGCAGTGATTGTGGGTATCCCAGAAGAAAAAATAATAGACCTGGAAACTGGTATTTTGGCAAGAAGGGTTTGTGCAGTGTCCATCTCTGTTAAAGGACGTGGATTGTAGACCATAAAAGAAAAAAGATAAATGACCAAGAGTTGACCACTTAGGTTGCATATTCCATCTGCAATGCCTCCTAAACAGGCTGGTATGTGCAGCAACTACTTCCTAGGTAGCTGCTTCTGAACCCCAACCTACCCTGTTTTTGACTTCGGAGGCTTCAACTCTTGAGTTCAGATTTTCCTTCACTGAGTTTTCCCATTGAGTAAATAGGGGTTGCACGTGCATTAAAAGTATTGGTTGCCTTGATATCTGGACTACTTAAGAATTCCTCTAAAAGTCATATAGAAACACATAGGAATATTTTTTAAGATGTTACATTCTATGGTATACTTATATATGTTCCCTTTATCTTCCTTGAATGATGTATATAATTCTACTTTTTAAGTCTACTTTCTTCTCCTTTATTATACTTTTTAGTATTGTTAATGCTTTACAACTATCTTTGAACCGTAAATACATTATTTCTTAGCTGAATTCTGTTTTGAATGTTGGTACCTGCATCTCCTAACCACTTTACTGGAGTAGACCTTGTCGTTCAGTGGGAACTAAAGTGCTGATTGGGATGGCGGTCGGACACCCTATTGGACAACAGAACTGCCTGACTTGAAGTCGGCGGTCCCATCTATGTGATTTAAGTGCGGACATGTCCAAGGTGGTCGCACTGTCTATCTTTTGTATTGCAGTGGGTGCTCCATGTTGCAGCACATGCTGCAGTACAAAAAATAGACAGAAATCATATACCTGCACTATGTGGCAGGCACCATGTGGTGCCTGCCACATGGTTCAGGGCTTTGTAATGCGGCACCATAGGTACCCCCAACACCCACATCTAAGGGCCAGGGGGCAATGGGAGTCTGTTTTGGGCCCCCAATGTCCGTTCCTGCCAGCCTTTTCTGAACTCTGGTCTAAGATATTATGAAATGGACGAATATTCAATATTCAATATAGAGCTCACTTGAGTACATATATTATCGCTGAGCTAATGATAAGTGTAAAGTGTTTCCCAAATGTGTGTAAAATAGCTCTCTAAAAGTAATCCATGAAGCAATTATAACACCGTTTTGCACCGATGTATTGTATATGAATGGTATGGTAATTTTAATTTAATTATTCGTCATGTATATTTGAATTTTAATCCTTGGTCAGGGGTCACTCCGGGAGCATGTGGCACTATCACAAGTATTGTCAACCCGTCCCTTCACAATTCTTCGCCTGTGTACCATGGCTGACCCATAATTCTTTCCACGTATCACCAGACTAGCGTGCACACTAGTCCCTCCACTATTACTATGCCCCTCCCCATTCCAAGATGGCGACCGGAGTGAACGCGCCACACATGTCCGTTCTCGGTTTCGCTTACCACACTGTGAGGTTATAGTCTGGCGGGACCCAATACCCCCGGTCAGCGGATTCACGCTGCCAAAGACACGGAGAGAGACCACTATGTCTCGCCGTCACCCCGCCTCATCTTCCGCGGATTCTAAAGGTAAGGACTACTCCCCTTACGCTGTGGATTCATTGTTGGAGGTATTTTTCCGTTCGGCCCCCACTCATGGTTTATTGCCTCCATTTTTCCAGCGGCTCGGGCGTTGCATTGGCCTCGACCCACACCTAAGATGCAGTTTACTCGGACGAGTAAACAAATTCCAGAAATACGTGACATCCAGAGCACGCGCTATTAAGGCTCCACAGCCGCGCCCTGAGATAAGGTAAATCACAAGCCCAGCCCCGTGAGACACAGGCTCTCAATGCAACATAGATAACGTTGGTTTTTCTCCCATATAGGCACCGGCACAAATCGGCTGCCTTGCTCCCCCCATCCAGTACCTGACCAGACTTAAGCAATCCGATTACCTGGCAGGTTGGTGCACCCTAATCCCAGTCAGTCTGCTGATACCGGCACGCCCATTTCACCTTCACTTTACCGGATAATCCGCCGTGCATGTAATCAACTGTTCGCGGGCACACGTTTTTTGGCAACACTGCGTGTCACCTAGTTCACGGACCTTCGCATCTTCATAACGCGGTTGAATGAACATAGTCTTGGCCCCCAACGACTGGCACGTTATGTACAAACCACGTGTCCACACTGGTGCACAATAGCATGACTTGTACAGCACCAATTCCACTCACTAGCTGATTTTCTGACGTAATTTTATCATTCTTGTGTCATGTTCGACCACTTAGTTGCCCTCACATCACGGCACGGCTCTCTCCCTGTGAACCCAAACACCACCCCTGAGACCAACAATGCAAGCATGTTTAATGTAAGTAATTCTCGCTACGCTAACTGTAAATACACGTGTGAATAATTTCTCCAACCACATATGAAATTCTTATGCTCTCTACCCCTTTTCTTTTATCTCCCTTATTTCCACAGGCGTTCTTAGAACACAGGCAATGATTGTAATAGTCCTGATGATGATCCCGGTTCATTAGGAGCCAGGGGATCGAAACGTTGACGGTTAAAACAGTAGTTCAGACAAATTCATTTGTATGCTAATCTGTACATACTGTATGTCGGAACTTGTGTGTATTGATCACTAATCTACAAGCGACATTTTGGCTCCAAAACTTCTTGCCTGATAACTTTGTTTCTTTCTTTACCTCTATTACGCTTTTTTCCTTGTAAAGATAGGTACAGGACTGTACCCTATCAAAAGTGTGTATAATTGACCACCGGTTGGTCACCCTATTGTTTTTTATCCAAAAAATTAAAAATTCCTCACCCGGCTGGGTCTGGAAGTCTGTTTGTAGTACCGATTGTGGTCTATAAATTCATTTTTTGTGTCTATCTTGGTTGTCCTAAGGACCCTTGTTGTCTTTAAAAGCCTTTTCATGGCGGGTAAACCACCATGAAACGGCAAATGGGGAGGGACATATTAATCCCTATTGAGGTGCCTGACAGGCACCACCACTATTGTAGGGATTGTGGCTGCCTCCAATGCACCGGCAGACTCCTTGAGCCCGTCACATGCATGGCAGTTGGGCTTTCTGACACCATCCTTCTGCCCCCCATTATATTATGGTGGGCAGAAAACATGCAAATGATGGCAATGAGACTACCACTCACAGGCTGTTGGTGGTGGTCTCACTGTCATCGTAATTGGCACCTAAGTGCACTTCAGGGTCTGTTCTTTGCCTGCCTCTACATGTAAACAGTAAGTATGGGCTGAAAATCCGTTCCGTTAGCGGAATTTGGGGATTTTTGGCAAATTCGCGATCCGCGAATCAAGCGAATTTGCCCAAAAATCCGCAATTTGCAAGCTGGCGGATTTTTTTGCTTGGTCGCGCTTCAAAAATACAATATTGCGCGCGCAGTGTTGACTTACCGTGATTCTGAGTTCGCCGAGTTGTTTTTCCTCCGGGTTTGCTTGCGCGGGCCATTTTGGATCTTACTGCATGATCGCGCGAGACTTTTCGTTTGCGAGTACGTCATAGAGGCCTGCCGTCTTGCACTGTGAGAGTTTGAGAATGCAACTACGTCATAAGGGCCCGCGATCACGCATCACAGGAGTAAACAATTGCGAACACGTAGATGCGACTCGCAGCTGACTTCCGGCGGGAGATTTGAACAGCTCGCTTTTCCGAACTTGCAAAAATTGCAATTCTGCACAAGAAATCTACTGCAGGAAGCATAAACCTTCTGAAAATGATGATTTGGATCAGAATAACTCCTCAGATTGACATTTGGCTGCACTTTTCTGTGCAAGGAGTCCATTTTTGGAGGGTGGGAGGAAGGAAGTGCCCCAGAGTCTCCAACTTCCTGTTCCTGTCCAGCAGGCTCCTCCCAGTGCTTTGTCCATGTCCTGGTCACTTTTCATTTGGATCTGGAGCTGGAAGGATTACTCTTTGTGGCTGGTGCTGGATATTTGTATTTGAGGACTTTTTTTTGGATCACTTCTGGATTCGAGATTTTACAAGTAAGTTGGTGTTGTTTGTTTGGGGCATTGCAATTGCTGCAACTACAATTTTTAAACTTTTTCACAACTTTTATAAAAATATATTGAGGGTAGGCACTGTATCCAGTAGGCCCAGGGTTTGTCATGGGTGCATGATACAACTGTTTCTGTGAGTTTTGTTAAATTTAAATATCATTTTTGTCATGAAATTGAATAGCTCACTAGTATATGTGGATTTTATTTTTAATTTTGGTGTGCGTGTAAAGCCACACTAGCCAGTAGGCCCAGGGGTACGCAGTGTGGTGCATGGACCAAGGCTTTCTGTGGGGTTTCTTGTATTTAAACATATTATGTAGGGCATGGATGGCATTGGATTGTGGTGATTTTTGTATGTTTTTCGAATTTTTGGGGTGGTGTGGGGGCCTGGCCACGTGGATGGGGGCCATTATGAGGCCTGGTCCAGGCAGGGCCTGGCCATGTGGGTGGGGATCAATGGGCCATTTTGTAGCCAGTCAGTGTGCTTTGTGCCATAGGCCTGCACCCAGTCTGCCCTGCTTTCATCCATTATGCCCAGGAGTACTCAGTGTGGTGCATGGACCGAGGCTTTCTGTGGGGTCTCTTGAATTTAAACATCATGTAGGGCATGGATGGCATTGCATTGTGGTGATTTTTGTGTGTTTTTCGATTTTTTGGGGTGGTGTTGGGGCCTGGCCATGTGGGTGGGGGCCTTTTTGAGGCCTGGTCCAGGCAGGGCCTGGCCATGTGGGTGGGGGTCAAGGCAGGGGCCATTTTGAAGCCAGGCAGTGTGCTTTGTGCCATAGGCCTGCACCCATCTGCCTCCTTTCATCCATTAAGCCCAGGGGTACTCGGTGGTGCATGAAACAACTCTCTCTGTGTGGTCTCTCTTCTATTAATGAAACATCCATTTTTGATTAGAAATAATTGCAATTTTTATTTTTGGTCTTTTCGTTTTTGGGTGTGTTGTAATAATAATAAATGCCTAGTTGCAAATGTTAATTGAAGCATGACATATGAAACATGTATTTAACTGATGTTACTCTGGCTTCCTTTTCTTTTAGGTGCACAAAGAGAACCATGTATCATCCTCATCGTTCATCAACAGTGCCAGGAAGAAGTCCTGCTGCGGTGTGTGCAGCACAACGTCAAGTGACCTCACGTGTGGCCACAGTCAACTCTGCAACTTGTGCAACTGCGGCCTGCTGTTCGAACATCTGAAGAAAATGGGCCCAAAGAAAGATGGCCGTAGCTCCTCCACCAAGAAAGTTGCCAGTGCCACTGCTATTAAGAAGGAGCAGAAGAAGCAAGTGGCGCCACTTACCAAGGAGACTGGTGTGCCCACAGACACTTTTTTTGGGGAAAAAAAAACTACGCCTGCAGCATGCGGGGCCGCCGGGGACCCGGCTGGGAGCAGCACCTACGCTTCATTGGGCTCAGTGCCACCATGCCAAGTTAGGTCCAAGGACATGAGTGCTGCAGAGGCAGCCACTTTAATTGCTCAATCACCATCAACCAGTGATTTTGGCTCATCGCAAGAAAGTAGCATCCAATCAATGCAGGGTGTAACTCATCTGACGAGTGTTTAACAACCACAGCCGCAACGACAACAACAGGTGCAACTAGTACAAGCGCAAATACATGCGCAAGGAGAGGTGCAAGTAGAGGCGCAAGTAGAGGCGCAATTAGGGGCATATCAGGAAATCAAGATTCAAGCGCAAGTAGAGGCGCAAGTAGAGGCGCAAGGAGAGGCGCATGGAGAGGCGCATGGATAGGCGCATGGAGAGGCGCGGGGAGAGGCACATGGAAAGGTGCAACTAGAGGTGCATGGAGCCACACAACTGCACACAATGCTTGTTCCTCCAGAAGTAGGGGCACATCAAGAAATCGAGATTCAAGCGGCGATATCATCCGAGGAAGCCACTCCTCCTGATGATGATCCATTGTCTTCCAGATCCCCAGCAAGAAAAAGGTAAGGAGGGCTACTACAAGTTCTTCTTCAAGCCCCCTTCCTTCTGATGATCTTGATGTTGATTGGAACCCACCAATATAGTCTGAGAGTGAGGCACGCCATGAGCCGACAAAGGTAGCTAAGCCTAAAAGGAAAATTCCCGCAAGGCTTTCACTTATGGGTGATGAGGACGAACATGAAGTGGTGTATTCTGCTGCTGATGAACAGTCTGATGACAACCCAGTCATTACAGTCATCACTCCAGCCCCAGCAGGCATGCAGCAGACAGACATTTTGACCCTACCCCGAATCGCTGCTGAGCGGGATGTGGGCGGCGTGGCACTGGTACTAACGCAGTTAACTACTACACCAACACGACCTACAGCTTCCATATTTTCTCGTCAGAATGGCCGGCAGGGACCTCCATCCAGCTCGACCTCCATTACCTCAAGTAGTGGTGCTGTAAGTGCACAACAGAGTCAAATTCAGCAACGCCCATCCTCCACTTCATCTGGCATTGAAAGTAGCACATCCACCACCAGCAAACATCTCCAGTCCCCAGTTTGGGACTTCTTTAGTGTTAGCAAAAAGGCGGAAAACATGGTCGTTTGTCCGATTTGTAAAACTGTAGTTAGTCGGGGTAAGCTTGGTACCAACTATGGTACCGGAGGCCAGAGAGGTCATCTCCAAAAACACCACACTATCACTTGGGAGGCACACCTAAGGAACATCCGGGAAGCCAAAAGTACAACAAATCCAAATGTATCCATTCATATTGCATCTGATGATGACGCGGGGGCTGATCGTGTAGGGGGAAGTGAAGAAGCGACAGAGATTTTTTCTGGTACACCCAGTACCCCTGGCAGCAGCACTGTAGTGGTAGCGCCCACACCCTCTACCCCAGAAACATGTATTAGGCACATTATGAGTCTGGGAGAGACACCAATGCGAAAAAGTACATCAATGAGCCTAACTGGGTCGGATGCGCCATTTGAACGCAACCACCCAACGGCACGTCTTTATAATGCAATGCTGGCTAAAATGTTAGCACTGGACCTTCTCCCTTTTTCTTTCGTGGAAGGGGTGGGTTTTCTAGAATTTGTGGCAACAGTCTGCCATAAATGGAAGGTTCCTAGCCGGTCCTATTTTGGCAGAGTTGCGGTTCCAGCACTACATCAAGATGTGCTGGAGGTGATTGGGGCAGCTTTGCAGAAGAGTGCTGTTCACACTATCCACCTGACAACAGACATGTGGACCAGTTGCCAAGCCCTTGATTACATGTGCATCACTGCACACTGGTTCTCTTTTGCAGGGGTTAGAGACAAGTTATATGCAGGTGTTGACACGGACAGTTTTTCAAGCTACTCGGAAACATGCAACAGTAGCCATGCTTGCCATAGAGAAATCTCAGACTGCATTAAACATTTTGGAGGAGTTTAACAGTAAGGTCTTTCAATGGCTGCATCCAAGAAACCGCATGATTGGTTATGTTTCCACTGATAATGGCAGTATTATAGTTAGGGCCATGAATGATGTGGCTATTTCAGAGTGCCGTGTTTGGCGCACAGTATTAACATTGTTGTTCAAGATTTCTTGAAAAAAGAAAACACAGTCAGCAAGTAACTGACCACCTGCCGAAGAATCTGCACACATTTCAGCCATTATTTTAAGGCCCGGAAGCAGCTGAGGAACATGCAACGTGACCATAGACCGCCAGTCGAAGGTCTCCTCCAGGAGGTGGTAACACTTTGGAACTCAACCTTCTACATGCTTGAGCGTCTGTCTGAGCAGTGCTTGGTAATCAATGAGTATGTCTTTGCACTGATTTCTACTATGAAAGACATGAGGCTTGAGTTGGAGGAATGGAAGCTAGTTAAAAGCCTGACAGACATGCTTCGTCCTTCTGAGGTCTTCACGCGTGACGTCAGCAGGAAGGACTGTACTTTGGGCAAAGCAATCCCATTGTTGCGCATGCTAGAGCACCAACTGAAGGCGGTGTCTTCAACATTCAAAGGTGATACTGACAAGCAAGACGCAAATCAGTTGGCTGTGAGCTTATTAACCCTCCTAGTTGACAATGAAAGGCTTAAAAAATACATACAGAACAACATTATATTTGTGCCACTATTCTGGATCCATGGTACAAAAAGGCAGTGGCCAGCAAAGCATTCATTCCTTTTAATGAAGCAGATGTTTCAAAGTACAAACATTGGCTAGCTCTGTCAGCCACTCGGTTCGAAAAAGGGCGGCAGGAAATTGAAGGACCCGGCAGAAGTACTACTGAATCAGCAGGCCATCCGGCGTCAAGGTCCACTTCTGTGGCCGAAGGCAGTCACTTTCCCTCACAGCCGTTACCTACACCAGCAACCGTATCATCATCCTCACCTGCACCAGGCCCAGCCATAATATTGTCGGAAGCGGATTGGATAACTAATCAAGGGTTTGCTCGTTGCAGTGCTGATGCAAAGGCCACAAATGGTACGCAAAGTGGAGCAGCCCTGGATGACCTTTGTTGCCTGCAGCCTGTGTCCTGTGTCAAATGACTGTGAATAGAATGGCAGTTGACCTCTGTGTATTCCTTCCTTACAGTGAGACAAAGGGGAGAGAATATTGACAGGATGGCCCATCTTTCAAGGATTGGGAGTGGTGGAGCTGTTCCCCTCCCCACTTACATTTCAAAGGGGCTGCCTCCAGCACACTTACAAAGAACTTGATGTACGATATTGGTTTACTGGTTGAGCGGGCTGAAAACCTACTCAAACAGGAACCACATTCATTTTCAGGTTGTAAACACAAGCAAAAACTTAATTAACCTGTGTTCAACCTTTGAGTAGCTTGGCACAAAGCAGTCAGGCCTAACTCAAAGGCATTGTGTAAAGTATATGTGCTACACTTCAAATCGTAACACAGTGACAACAAACCACAAAAGGTTTCCACAGCAGTTTAGAATTATACAGTACTCGTTAAGAAATAAAACAAGACAAAAACTACAAAAACCCAATCAGTAGAGCCAGAGATATGCAGCATTTAAGATTTCAGTAAAAACAGCGCCAAAAATGCACAAAGCGCCAACTGTGGACATCTGTTTGTGCCAGGCTGGAACACAGTCACAACTTCAGGCCGACAACAATAGAGCATAGGCTGGCTGCAGGGACCCAGTTAGGGGCACTGAATGACCGTAAAGTAGATTCTGGTTGCGGAGCATTGCGAGGTTCCTTTTTCGAGGATGCATCACGCAGTCGAGGTAAAGCATTGATTCTGAGGAACTGCAGAGCTGCGATGCGGGGCCCAGCATCATCATCAAGGATCCTGTTGATGACGACTTGCGATGCAAAGTCCAGTGTTGAGTATGCGTCATGCAGTCAATGTGATGCATCAGTTCCAAAGAGCTACGAGTGTGCGATGTCAGAATCTGCGTTGTCATCAAGGCTGCCATTAACTAGAGATTTGCGATGCGAGGGCCTACTTTGAGCAGGGGTGAGGCATCAGTTCTGCTCAGGTAAGCATTGCATTGTAGAGAAGTGGTGTCAGTTCTGCTGGGGTCACAGTAGGCCGATAGCATATTTAGGCCCACTTCCAAGGAACCAGGACTAGGGTGGTACCACTTGCTAGGGTAGGACTTGCATATAGCAGAGTCCTTGTGCTCGGTTCAATGTTAGCCCTCAGTCCCTGAACTCTAGCCAGAAGGCCAGCCAACTATCCCTTGAAGTCATTTGGGGTCCTTGGTTCAAAGATGGAGGGCCAGTCCTTCTCACTCATGCAAGAGGGCAGCAGACCAGCACGGCAAGACAGCAGTCCAACACAACAGTAGTGCAGAAGGGCAGAGGTCCAGCAGAGTGTCAGTCCTTTCGGCAGCACAGAAGTCCTTCTTCCTGCCAGAATATCCACAGGTCCAGTAGTGTAGTGAAGAGTTGGTGTCTGAGGTCCAATATTTATATCCAGTTCTGCCTTTAAAGTGGGAGAAGCTTCTAGGGGTTTTCCTTTGAAGTTCACAGGCCTCATGCCTTCTCTGTCCTGGCTCTAGACTAACTAAATTGCGTATGCAGCCGTTTGTGTGTAGGAAGGACACAGTCAATTCAAATGTAAGTAGGGCTGTGCTGAGCTCGGCCCTCCCATCCTGCCATCGATTGTCCATCCAGGAACACCTAAGCTTTCTATTGTGTTTGGTTGCCAAGGAGGAATACACAAAGGCCAACTGTCAGCTACACCCAGTCATGTGACCCAGAGGCAGAATACATACACTAAGGAGCCAATCATGATGTTGTTTGGAAAGGTTCTAAATGTGATTCGGTATTGCAGAATTCGATTCCAAAACCTGGTTTCCGAACGAATCGTACACATTTCCCAATGACGATGCCGGGCAACCGTTCATGCAGTCCGAATCGGTTCTGAAATGCATTTGGACAGCCTGACACTTTCAGATCTGAATCGTACAGCTCTATGGACACGTTTTCTTGATGAGCAATCATGATGACCGATTCGGGCAGCCGTTCCAATTCTGTCTGCCCGACAAGAAACAGCTGTCAGAATCTGTCTTTGGGGGCCTGTTGTGAGCCCACCTTCACCTGGAGGCGTCTGATTGGGGCTCGTGTGGGTACCCAAGGTACCCCTCTTCCCAACCATGCCCAATGTGGCAGGCACCCTGGGGTGCCCGCCACAGGGTGCAAGGTTTTCCTCAACCACCCCTTTTTCAACTGGAGCCTGTGTTCTCATTTGGTACACAGGCTCCCATTGAAGTCAATGCAAGTCCGACCGAGCGATGTTGGGAAGCATCGTAATCGGTTGTTCGGACTTGCAGGACCCGATTTGTTCGGAAAAGATTCTGACATTGATTAGTTTGGAACAGTTTATGAACAACATCGTAATCAGCCCCAAAATAGCTAAGGCTGGAAAATTCCCACTTTCTAAAAATGGCATTTTTAAAATTGGAATTTTAAATCCAGCTGCACCATAAGAGAGAATTTTTCATTATAATTCCAGAGACACCGAATGTGAACAGTTTATTAAATTTAATATGGTAACCTCCTATGGGTGGGAGAGGTAGGCCTTGCAGTAGTGAAAAATACATTTTAGAGTTTTTCATGACAAGGACATGTAAAACTTAAAAGTCAATGTCTAACTTTTTTAATATATTGCACCGTGCCCTTTGGGCTGTCCAGGGCCTACCTTAGGAGTCACTTATATATATTAAAAAGGAAGGTTTGGGCATGGCAAGAGGTTTATGCTGCTATGTTGAAACCTACAGACAGCTTGTTCCTGGGAGAGAGTGAGCAACACAGACCTTCTGTGGCTTGATTACTTCATTCAGAAAACGGGCCAACTTTAACTGCCGGCCTGAACTGAGGCCAGTGACCGGCCGCTTCCCTCCCTGTGGTCTGCATAGCCAGACCTACACGCGCAAAATAATGTGAGCCGCCCTGATACCTGCAAGCTTCTGAAGCCTGACACCACGCCTTAAGTCCTGCTCTGCGCCTATTGCAGGTGTGAAACCGACATACCTACGCCACGGCAACCTTTGTGCCCGCGTGCAGAATCTGTTTCCCAGTCCCTGTCCTGAAGAGAACCTTGAATACTTAGGTTCGAAACGCGTCGACAATACCACCCTGTGGCTACAACAAAGGGTGCCGCTAGGATGTAAATCATACCACCACTCTGTATCCTAGCCTTGCAACCCTATTTAACATTACACCACAGGCTTTCGTTGACAGGCAGGCTTGTTTTTGATCTCAACCCCGCCTGTCACTTGGTTTTTTCAATCTCTAGGACTGGTTCCCGTTTGTTCGCTTATGGATTAATCTCTGCACTGTATATAATTGCAATTTATTTGAATTATTATACATTTGTGATTGTCTTTTGGTGTGTCTAACCAATCTTTTGTTTGATTCTTTGTTGTAAATTTGTAAATGTGTGCATTTGTAGATACTGTATATATGAACCTTTTGAATTGACAGTGGTTTTGTTTGTGCTTGTGTTTCAAAAAATTGCTGATAAATGTAAAAAAGAAAAATAAACTTGTTTGGAAAATTAAATCCAGTGGTCACACGGTACAGATTGACTGTGTGTCTGGGGAATTGTTTCACGAATATTCCTGTCCAGCCACCCTGTTCTGTTTTTCCTATTGTTGAGATCCGGGTTGGTCAGATGTAGGATCCAATACCTTTACTGTTTCACAGCTATGTTGAAATGGCAGTTTAAAACTGCACACAAGGACTGCCATGGCAGGAATGAGACATGTCTAAAAGGCTGCTTAAATGGTGGGCAAAATAAATACTGTAGGCCCAATAGTAGCATTTAATTTACAGGCCCTGGGTACATTTAGTACCATTTTACCAGGGACTTACAAGTAAATCAAATATGCGAATCAGAGATAAGCCAAAATTGCCATGTTTTAAGGAGGGAGCACATACACTTCAGCACTGGTCAGCAGTGGTAAAGCGTGCAGAGTACTAAGCCTAAGACCAGCAAAAACAAGATCAGCAAAAAAATGGAGGAGGAAAGCAAAATGTTTGGAGGAAGATCATCCTAACTTTGACAGTTCTAACACCTGACACCAGTATTTTGTCACCCTTGACCTCTTGGAGCCTGGGCAAGGGAGGAAGGAAATTTCCAGAACCAGATTAGGAAAGAAGTCTAGAAGTTTCTCCCTTTTCATATGCTCATACCAGGTGTAAATATTAAACCTTCAGAACAACTCTTCAGTACACTCCTGGAGCTGTGAAAGGATTCAGAAGGACTGCATTGTTTCTCAGAGGACTGCCCTGCTGCTAGAGGCCTACCTTGTTTCTCAGAGGACTGCTCTGCTGCTTGAGGCCTAACTTGTTCTTCAGAGGACTGCTCTGCGGCTTAAAGTCTGCCTTGCTGTATGAAGGATAGAGGACCATTTCCTTGAACCCACGACTACCAGAGTGGCTCCAGGGGCAAGTTTTCTGACCCCCTGTTCTGAGCTACAGGGACACAACAAGCTCCAGAGGTCTCCATGCAAATGCCCAGCTGATGTGTTGCAACTGGACTTGCCTGGACCTACAATTGAACATGTCTGAGCCCTCTGGTCACTAATAGATTGAGGTTTTGATCCCCAGGAGGTGCCTTTCCAGGTCCTGGACACTTGCCTGACATCAGAGTGCAGTCCTTGGAAGAAAAGAAGAAATCTTGAAGTTTTGAGGCCCTTTTCAGACGCAAAAGTGCCCATTCACGTTGAGATCTTGCTGCCCATAATGACTGGCAACATGAAGCTTCTGCAAACTGACCCTCATGCTACAGTGGCTACCAGCAATGACTAGCAACACAAGATTTGCACTTCGCGCTACAGCAACAGCAAGACCGTGGTGACCTCTAATGTGCATTTGCAGAAGTGACTGTGTATCTCCCGACAGGATCTTGGCGCTACAGCGACGATCGTCTGCGATGCCCAACCTGCACTTTTAACTGTTGCAACACAATACTGTATTACTGAATATACCCAAGTCTAAGGTGCAGAACTTGGACAGATGTGGCAAAACCACACCTGGCAAACCCCGCTGTCCTGCTTTGTCCACATTTACCTTATGCTGTATTACTGTCGGCGATAGGAGCCAACTCGTAATTAGTCCTGAAATGTGTGCAAAAGTATTTTTACGACCATCTGAGTATGTTTAAGAAGGTTCTACCATGACATAAGAGGCCATTAATATGGGCGTTTGGTCGCCTCGTGACTCGGTGCCTTATGCCAACACCAGCTTGAAAACAAATTACGTTTGCTATGGTGACGCGTCGTCTTATTTTTCAGTACATTTAAAAAGGCCAGAGCTTGTCCTGAACCAGATAATATTATTATTATTGTCAAATAACTCTACAAGTAACGTGTTCTGGCAAGGCAGAGCCATGAGAAAGGTGGCCGCGACTGAGTGCCCGGTTTGCAAAAACAGAAAAAAAAAATCAAGGGCATGACTTTTAATTAGCCAGTAAAGCACCCTTGCAAAGTTCAAGCACGTAGCAGGTGCAGGCTTGTCGGTGGTCTGTTTGAAGCAAGATCCGGATTCTGTCATGAAGTCTGTCCTTCGTTCAGCCGCTGATTTTTCTCGGCAGGCACTCAGACATTCTGTTTATTATTATTCATTTTGGCGCCGTGCTCTTTCCGTGTCTAAGTAAATTCCACGCATTCTTTGTTTGCATTTAGATTATCCTAACCCCGTTCCATCACCGTTTCCTTGCTTCAGTATGTATTCCTTTATCTCAAGGCGGTGTTTGCTTTCCATCTCTTTCATACAAATGACTTGTTTATTGCGGTAGGGGTTCCGGCTTGCAATGTCCTCGGAGCAGGCTTTGCGTGGGTTCATGAATAATAATTTAGGAGCAAGCAAGTGATTGGCTTTGACTGTGAATCATGCGCCGCACCAGCACTTGGACAGCAATTACTGAGAGACGCAGAACATGCAGCAGAAATCTCAATCCCGGATTATGCCTGGGAACATCTATTTACTTCCCCTAATGGACAATTTGTGGCAGGCGTTGGGACAGGAGTTCACATTATGTTGTGGTGTTTGCTTAACACCCTTCCGCACCTACCGCCTCGTGGCCACGCTTCTTCGCTTACGTATCACCTGCTATTTTGTAGATAGAACTGGGGTGCATTGTGCAGACCGGAACTGATGCTGAGCACGGAACAATGGAACAATATATAATGGGTTTCCCGCAGGACAATCACCTCCAAGTGCCCTGAGCACAACAAAACAAATAGAAACATCCGTGATTGTTTCAAAAGGAATGCTGATATATTCACATTTAAAAAAAACAAAAACAGCCTTTTTGTTTCAAAGCATTGTTGCACTTCAATTTGTCATGTGTTTCATGTGCTTTAATTAGCGTCTGTCTGTCTGTCTATCAATATATACAACTCTAAACATAAAACCTCAAGGCGCTAACTTGCGCACTTGTTCACAGTGTTTGTCAGCAGCAGTGACATTGCAGTTGACATCAGTGATGTCATCAATGGTGTCATAGAACGTCATGAGTGTTATATTATGTAAGGTCAGAAGCAATGCATGGCTGGAGCACGACTTATAGTTTCCTTAGTTAACTATAACTCGAGAATTATATTTGTTTTACATTTAAAATGTCATATTTAAAGCACCAATTTCACCTAACTATAACACCAATTTAACCATTGTTTTTCTCAGTTTATTTCTGAGGTTTCTTTTAAATATTAAGCAAGATATTATAACAATACCTAACTATGACATCACTTCAAACTTTGTTTTTTTACAGTGAACATCTAGTTTTTTTTTTCATTAAGTAACATTTTATTACCATATATAATTATGCCAACATCAGTCTGGCAGGAGTCACTATTTTTCTGCCTAAAATAGTAGCCTTTTCAGAGATAAACCCTAACTGTCACGTGGTAACCTTGATGGCGCCTGGAAAGAGAAGAAAAGGGCTTTGGGTGGGAGGTGTGAACACCTACTGACAACACAGCCTGGGGATGTGCCCTAAAACTGCCAAGTGCTATGCAAACAAATAATGAACGGAATGCTGAATAAATCATACATTCACCCCCAGACAAGAGATCTGGGTTAAATCCATCGTTCTTTTGCTCACCACGCCACCCCAGTTTAGACCCAGCCATTAGCAAATAGGTCTGGACCCTGTGCCTCATGGGAATTGTCCAGACCAAACTGCCAAGCCAGGTCCTCCCTGGACCGGAAACAAGCATTCTGGGACTGGTTTCTGGGTAATACCCATCATCAGCCAGGCTAGCTTGAATCCAGTGGCACAGTGAGCAAGGGACCCAGATCTGGGCATACTCATCCCACTTAGGGTGAAAAGTGCTATGCAAACAAATGATGTACGGAATGCTGAATAAATCATATATTCACCCCAGTCAAAAGATCTGGGTTAAATCCATTGTTCTTTTGCTCACCATGTCACCCTAGTTTAGACCTTGCCAGTCAGGAGATCAGGAGATCTAGGTTAAATCCATCAATCTTTTGCTCACCATACCACCCCAGTTTAGAACCAGTCACATGCAAATCAGTCTTGATCCTGTGCCTCATGGGACCAGTCCAACCCAAACTGCCAAGCCAGGTCCTCCTTGGAGCGGTTTCTGGGTATTACCCTTCATCAGCCAGGCTAGGTTGAATCCAGTGGCACAGTGAGCAAGGAACCCACATCTGGACATACCCATCCCACTTAGGGTGAAATGTGCTACGCAAACAAATGATGGATATTGGAGGGAATGCTGTATAAATCATACATTCCCCCCAGTCAAGAGATCTGGGTTAAATCCATCGTCCTTTTGCTCACCACGTCACCCCAGTTTAGACCCAGCCATTAGCAAATCGGTCTTGACCCTGTGCCTCATGGGAATTGTCCAGACCAAACTGCCAAGCCAGGTCCTCCCTGGACTGGAAACAAGCATCCTGGGACTGGTTTCTGGGTATTACCCTTCATCAGACAGGCTAGCTTGAATCCAGTGGCACAGTGAGCAAGGAACCCAGGTTTGGGCATACCCATCACACTTAGGGTGAAAAGCGCTACGCAAACAAATGATCGACGGAATGCTGAAAAAATCATATATTCACCCCCAGTCAAAAGATCTTGGTTAAATCCATAGTTCTTTTGCTCACCATGCTGCCCTAGTTTAGACCTAGCCATATGCAAATCAGTCTTGACCCTGCGCCTCATGGGAACAGTCCAGACGGTACTGTTGTACCCAGGGGTGAATGAATGACATTGTTCTGCATTCTGTCCATCAATTGTTGTTTAGGTCGAGCAATTGAGACCTCTTGTATATTCTCTAGGATATACTTCTATACTTTAGTATATACTTGTATCTTGTATGTACTTTTTGGGATCTGGAGATCAGCCCTAGGATTTGTCTGCCTCCATTTAGGGACTTTTTTACATGTTCAACTGCCTCTATTTAACTGTCTTGATAGAAAACAACCAACAGAGGTCAGTAAAATACCAGAATTGCTTTCTGCTGAGAGACTTTCTTTCTTCTATTTTTCTGGCAACTGCCTCTATTTAACTTTCTTGATGTAAAACGACCAGCAGAGGTCAGTAAAACACCAGAATCACTTTAGCCTTCTCTAGATTCCAGTTGTTGGACTTGGGCCTCTTTGGCAGGTTCACCCCTAGACTGTTTGCCTTTATCCTCTGACATGGTGGTAGTGATTTTAAGCCTCTGCGCACTTTAGCACTGTGACCCAGTGTAAAGTGCGTGCGCTCTCTTAGTGTGTGTGGTGAGATTGGCCTGCCCTCCCATAGGAATGCATGGGGGATATGTGTGTCCATGGTAGTTCCTGATGTGTGGGGAGTGCAGGGGCGAGTTTGGTATGTGCGAACTCTTGAGATTAAATGTTGCTCGATGATGTGCACAGATTTATTGTATCTAGTGGAGAAGTGCCACTTCCAGAAGTTGGCATGCCTGTGCAGTAAATGTGAATTGACTGTCTGGCTTGTGATTGGCTGGAGCTGGCTGGCGTGCCTGGCTCCAGGAGTCAGGATGGGTCTGCCCCGGTGGTGAATGGAGAGATCTGTATGTTGATGGGAGGGAGGAGTGCACCTGGGACCTGAATAGGGCTGGACCTTCCCTCCACAATGCTTACTCCACTCCCTGTGGTGTGTCTGATGTCCCTGACCCATCCTGTGAATAGAGAGGGGAGCTGAGCAAAACAAAGTGCTCCAGAACCAGTTGCATCTGGTTCTCCCCTTGCCTGCACCTTTAGAGACAAAGGAAATGTGTGTATAAAAAGGGGCTGTGAACCCATGTAAAATGTTCTTGTCTTGGACTGGACTCTGCCAGGGGTGTGCTGCTGCTGGGGCCCAGGAGAAGGCTTGCCTCCCTGGGCTCTGCCCTGCCCTTGGATGCCCTGAAGACTTGATTTCCTTTGGATCCGCCTGCTTTGCCCCAGGATCCCTTCCTCACCTGTGAGGACCTCGAGTGGGACGGGTATGCCCAGACATGGGTCCTGTGCTCTCCATGCCACTGGAGTCAAGCTATCCTGGCTAATGAGGGGTAAAACCCCAAAACCGGTCCTAGGATGCTTGTTTCCAATCCAGGGAGGATCTGGCCTGGCAGTTCGGGATGGACTGTTTCCATTGGGCACAGGGTCAAGACCGATTTGCGTATGGCTGGGTTCAAACTGGAATGGCATGGTGAGCAAGAAAACGATGGATTTAGGCCCAAATCTCTGTACCGGGGTGAATGTACGACATTGTTCTGCATTCTGTTCATCAATTATTGTTTTTGCATCTGTCACCCTGAGTGGGGGGGTATGCCCAGACATGGGTCCTGTGCTCTCCATACCACTGGAGTCAAGCTATCCTTACTGATGAGGGGTGAAACCCCGAAACCGGTCCTAGGATGCTTGTTTCCAGTCCAGGGAGGACCTGGCCTGTCAGTTGAGGCTGGATTGTTCCCATTGAGCACAGGGTCAAGACGTATTTGCAAATAGCTGGGCCAAAGTAGAATGGCATGGTGAGCAACCAAACAATGGATTTAGGCCCAGATCTCTGTGTGAATGTATGACATTGTTCTGCAGTCTGTCCATCAATTGTTGTTTTTGCTACAACTGTAAAAACTTTTTCAGAACTTTTTCTCCAGACAACTATTGGAGACCAGAACAAACACCAAAACCCCAGCATTGACATAAAATTGCAGGTCTGATTCAACTGGCCAGCTTCCCCCGCTGAAATTTTTTTAACTTCCAGAAAATGTACTAAATAAAAAGGTAAACTTTTCACCGGGACAAACCTGGTCCCTGTACCTGACCCACAGTAGCTTGCAGTCAGCCTTAACTTTATACTTGGACCCGGTCTAGCACTTCTGAAATACATATCCATGGCTCCGTACATCCAACTTCTTAAGGTTCTTCATTAAATTCTACTCTATTTTGATAAATTGGAGTGGGATTTTTTATTGTGTGGTGTTTTCTAATTTTTAACTGTTTTGGTACAGTCACTGCCTCCTCAAAGAGATAATCCCACACTCCAGGAATTCTCCAAGGATCAGCCTTGTGTCCGGCACTATTGAACATCTATGTGCAACCATTGATGGACTTAATGGAAAGATGTGCCTTTACCATATTTTCATATGCTGATGACATGCAAATCATCTTTTCCCTGTCTTCTTCTCAGAACCGCAACTCTGAGGCCTTGAACTCCTCTATGGGCACAGTCGCAGGGTGGATTAACAACTATTCACTTTAACCCAACAAAGATAAAACCAAGCTATAGGTACTGGTAAAGGACCGGTCCCTGTGGGCTCCTGTACACTGGCCAGAAATCCTGAGACCTCCTCTGGATCGATCCTCCAAGGTCAATAACATTGGCCTCCTGCTGGACGATAAGCATTCCATGAGGCCTCAGGTGCCAAAGGTGGCCGCCAACTGTTTTGCCATTCTGAAATGGCTTCAGAAGACCATCTGGCTTCTGACATTCCCAACTCAAAGGGTGGTTACTCAGGCACTCATTATGTCAAGACTGGACTAAGACAACGTGCTTTATCTGGAGGCAGACAAAGCCTCCATCAGATGGTTGCAAATGGTTCAAAACCTGGCATCTAGAATGCTCTAAAGACTCCTAAAAAGTGATCACAGTCCCGGGCACACATAGTGTGGGTATTACAATGGTGTGGAAGTCTTATGCAAATTATAATTGTAGTGGTCGACACCAGTATATGGTTGAAAAAACAGCAGCAAGACATCACCAATGTCTTCCGGCCTCCTCCGAGCAACATAGCTGGCGCATCCGCCTTCCATCACGCTTCAGCTCTGTGGGTCGCCACTTTTACTGTTTTACCGGCTATCCTTTACCTGCCGCCACCTGGCATTTGAGCCCGCCACAAGACAGTGGATGTCTCCTTTACAGTGCTTGGGCAGAGACACGTTCACTGTTGGACAGGCGTACCCGCCCTGTTCTCTCCCACTCCTCCCAGATTGTACGGAACTACACACGCTCGCGGCCTTACCCACGCCCGCATTACCTTTTCTCCACGCGGCATGCACACTGTGCCTGTCACCTACGAGGAGCACCATCTCCTCCACTTCGCTCAAGTTTACCGCACACCCCAGCTGGGTTGGAATTATCACCAGCTCTATGGGGCTTGCTTTCCTTATCCCTACAAACGCCGCAGAGCCATGAAGTGTTACAGGACCACTCCTAGTGACGAAACATGTGTCCGCTGGTTGTTTGTTTCTAATCCAGTCGTTGCTTCATTAAATTAACTTTTCAACCATATACTGGTGTCGACCGCTACAATTATAATTTGCACGAGACTTCCACACCATTGTTATACCCCTACTTAGTGTGCCTGGGACTGTTCTCATTTTTCAGTGTGGGTGCTTTGATTCACACACTCGAAGGGGTTATTGGGTATTTCCCCTGACCTGGCAGCACCGTACCTACTCAGGTTCACATAATACACCACGCATACTAGGCCGAGTGCCATTTTTCCTGACTGCACTAAAAACCCAACCCTTAGCCTTCACTTCTTAAAAAAGTGCATCGGCTTCTCGTCTTCTCCATGAGCTCCAGTGGCTCACGGTAGTGAAGCAAAATCACTTTAAAACTTTGTGCTGTGTGCACAGATCAAGATTGGGGTTGGCCCGCAATATCTTCATGAATTTGCCAGACCTCATCATCGGCCTGTCCCCTTTGCTCTAGTGGACTTTCCTTGTGTGCAGTCCCCAGAGTTAAATGCACACGCATCAGAGGAAGATCTTTTGAATATCAGGGCCCCAAGTTATGGAACATCCTCCAAGAATCTTTGAGAAGCTGTCCCTTGTGTATGATCTTCCAAATACAGCTGAGACTTGGTTGTTTTGAGTCAGTGAGACTTAGACAGTCCCAACCTGCTGTTTAAGAGCTTGGAAACCACAAGTGGGCGGCTGAGCGCTATATAAAATGTGTTATTAATAATAATAAAACATGCTTTGCGTCCATTTTAATCAGTGTGGTTGAGAGGAAAGCAGAAGAGCCCTCTCAGGGTAAAGGCACATCAAGTAAGGCCTCCAAACATGCTGCCAAAATGGTACTTTACAGGAAATCGACTCACTAATTGAGGAAGTCAAAACTATTTTGAATCAGAAAAAGATTCCCAGTAAGGATGTTATGACGAAAAAGAAACCCTCCTCCTTTAAAATTGCACATTTTCTTAAGGAACAGTCCAAGAAAACTTCTAATGAATTTGGGGTGGGTACTGATTCTATCAACTAGCATTCCTCATCTACAGATCTACCCACAGTTGGTTGCCTAAGTGACTTATTACAGAGAATTGCTTCACATCCTGGCTGCCCGCTAGTATCCAATCTGCAGGTGTTGCATATTGATAACACTAATGAAAAATATTCAAGTAAGGGGGCATTGTCATAATCAATTAAATTGTGCAACCTAATCCAGCCTATCAGCCAAATAGATCAAGAGCTTGTTAGAGGCATTGTATGGGAGGTTTTAGAAGTTAGTGGAATAGGATATGTTATCTATATAGCAGTTCCTCCTAATGATATTGGTGGGTTGCTCGGGCTGGAGGGCTGGGCAGCCCTCAATACCATTGGGGTTGAAGGTAATCCTGTGCGATACATTAAATCAGGGCACAGGAACCAACTTGTGCCTCTTGCAATCCTGGATCAAAGACTACGGAGCTATGTGGTGGGGCTATAAGAAGGAGTTCTCAGTCCGTTCCTTACCCCTTATCATCGGTGGCCAATCAATGCAGGGATCAGGGTTCTCATCATCTTGCTGGGAACCACTTAAAGTGTACAGGTCATATCAGAACGAGCACTGGGTAGAGTGGATCTATTTGAAAGCTGGATTTGGAAGCACCGGAACTATTTTTAAGGCGAACCAAAACTTAAGAGAGGTCTAAGGTAAGACATGGATATCATTATCAACAAAGTCCTATATTGGATTAGGAATTTGTGACACTGTCTCTTGAGTATCCTTTCAGATATAGTGTTTGCTGAGTGGCTCAGTAATTCCACTGACTTTTTCATTGAAACTAAGTTCATTTTTTCAAATGTTTATTATGTAGATGGGTTGCTCTGTTTAGATGACTGTACAACCTCTCTGCCAGGTTGCAACATCTAACTTTAACTTTGACTAAACCCCCCCATATTGTGCATTTCCAATTTCTTGAAACAGATATTTTGTAAGGTCCACATATGAAGGCTATTAAGAGACCTAGAGCTAGATGTAGGTAAAAGGCATTTACCGATTCGTAAATACCGAATTTTACCGATTCGGAATTTACAAATCGGTACATGCTATGTAGGTTATTTTACAGAATAATTTAACGAATCGGGAATATTCGGTAATTACCGAATCGGTAATTACCGAATCGGTAATTGCCATTGATTCCTATGGTCCTTGAGGCCCATAGGAACCAGTGGCAATTACCGAATCGGTAAATACCGATTTGGTAAAATTACCGAATTGACAAGGGGGACAGGGTGTCACTTTGACACCCTGTTGCACCCCTGATTCAGGATTGTGTGCCATGTGGCATGTATGTGTGCACAGGAATTTGTATGTGGCACAGGTGTACATGCACAGATGTGCATGTGCACAGGAATTTGTTATTTACCATCAAATAGTATTTGATGGTAAATAACGAATTCTGAAGGGTCTGTGGCACTGTTTTCAGTTTCAACAAGGAGAGAGGTAGGGAGAAGGGAACACTCCTATTCCCCACTAATCATCAGTACTAACAACAAAAGAGTGTTCAGGCTCGTCGGGAAGGACCGGTTTCAGAACACAAAGATAAGGAAATAGAGGCACCCTCTTGGTGCTTTCAGAAAGCTTTCACTGACCGACCTGGTCGGTGACATGCTTCATCATCTGGCCCCACTGGGAGGGGCCGAATGCCACCCCAGTGTGCTGCAATGCCAGAATTACTGTGGAGCGGGTAATGTGAAGTCGTGAGTGGCTAGGTGGTTGTGTGAGTGAGTAGAAAAAGAATTTCAGTTTGTCAGTGAGACTTGAAGCCTGTTGTTTAAAGTCTTCGATGTTGCTGCAATTTCTCCTAATCCTCAGGTTCTGGCACTTCGATGGGCAGCACTTTCGCCCCTAGTATGTTTACGATTTTGAGACCAAATACATCTTGCCGACTACCCAACCATTCGCTCCTAATATTTATTTTTGGAGGCGATACATTGACGACTGCCTCCTAATCTGGAAAGGGAGCAGAGCCCACCTTGATGAGTTCCTTGAGTGGATCAACACGGCTGACAGAAACCTTAGGTTCACCCACACAATAAGTGTGACAGAAGTGGTCTTCCTGGACGTGGTCATCACCAACATGGGTACATCGCTCAGGACCAGGACTCACTAAAAGCCTACTGCAAAAAACAACCTGCTAGAATTCACCAGTTTCCACCCCCGTCCCCCTGAAAGAGAACCTACCCTACGGCCAGTACCTGAGGATTAGGCGAAATTGCAGCAACATCGAAGACTTTAAACAACAGGCTTCAAGTCTCACTGACAAACTGCAAGCAAGACGATACCCAAGGCATATCCTCAATAAGGGCTTCAAACGGGCCGGGAATCAACCACGTGAAGCCCTCCTAGAGACACCTGTAAGACTCCCCGAGGAACCACCATTAACTTGTGTGACTACTTACAGCAGTCTTTCCAACCATATGAAAAAATCCATTAATAGAAACTGGAAAATCATTACAGGCACAAAGAAAACATGGGAAAACCTCTGTTTTCTTTCAGAAAGGGACGCAGCCTGAAGGACGCCGTAGTGCATACCCGACCGAAAGAGACCACGGAAACTCCTACCCGTAGTATCACGGATGTATGGGGTCTACCAAAAATCACAGGACACTTCCCTTGTTCCAACTGCAGCGTGTGCCACCTGACGGCGGCCACCAAATCCCTCTCCTTAGAACAAGGCAAAATCTGGACTCAAAAAACCCACACAAACTGCAACTCTGTCAATGTTGTATATCTTATCATATGTCCCTGTGAGCTACGATATATATCGGGATGACAACGAGGAAAGCCAAACAGAGGATTTGTGAGCATAGAAGCAACATAAGATGCAGAAAATCCACAACCAAAATGAGTGACCACTTTTTACAGTCCAACCATACCACTAACGACCTCAGGTGGACCATAATTGAGCAAATTAACGGATGAACAAATATTTCTGAGAGACTCTTCGAGAAAGAGCAGAGGTGGGTGTACCGGTTGGGTACCCACATCCATGGATTAAATGATGATATACCGTGGGCATCGATCTTGAAATGACTTACTCTTCCTTTTACCACCTTATCTGCTGTCCTGTGGACATGTGTCCAGCTTTTTGGCACTCCAATTTAGTCTCACGCTATGGGATGATTGCAAGTAGTTTTTGACCCGCCCCCCATGTGCCGATCTGCTAGCAGAGGTGCTAGATGGCATGTTGATCATCTCGGCGTATTATCTATCTATCAAACATCCATAATTAACCTCTGAGAAGACTTGTGCTGCTAATCGAGGTGTTCACAATTGATTACCACCTGATTACTTGGGCTGCCCCCATTGCAGAATGTTTATGGCGAGATACGAATATTGCTTATCTTTCTCTATCTTTAAGATACTTACACGTATCTGACAAGACACGTCTCCGAGTGTACGAATAGGCATGCGCCACTAGTCGAGGTGTTTACACTTTATTACCACCTGATTACTTGGGCTGCCCTCATTGTAGAATGTTTATGGCGAGATACGAATATTGCTAACCTTTTTCTATCGTTAGATACTCACACGTATCTGACAATTCACGTCTCCGAGTGTACGAATGTCTCCCAGGATTGGGACTCAATAAAGTTTGTGTATTTCCTCAACGTTCTAGACTCCACTCAGCCGCCATTCCATCCTCACCACAGCGCGGCCCTTGATTGGCTCCAATCACGTGCCTCGACTCGGGCCCCGCCCAACCAGGAAACGCTCCGCTCTCTGGCAATATCTATCGGGCTACAGTCCCAGCCCTGCATCCACGAGACCCGGTTATCGAGGGTAGACGCAGGTACCGAGCGGGTGCTAGATGCCAAGGGCGTGAGTACTAACATAGCGACGGAATCGCCACCAGCACAGTGGTGTACCTTCCCACACTGTTATACCTCCTTTCTTTCATTTTTTTTTCCTCTTTGTAGCTTTAATCCCCAGGTTCCCTCTCCTTCCCCTTAGGGTGTGCCAATTGCATCTCCACCCCCCTCCCGAGGTCTATGGTGTGCAAGCTTCACACCTGTGATAAGTGAGAAATACTTTTATATATTTTTTATGTTGTTTGTTTAACTGTTTAATTGCTTGAACGTAACTTGGTCCACTGGCCATTGGCCGATTGATCATTCTCCCGTTCGCACGCGCTAGACCCTGGCGCTTTTTTCCGATATGTAATCATAGCATCTTATGTTCACTAATAGCTCACCAGCTACAGGCGCATTCATACATACACGCGCCTCGACTGGCGCTTTCTTGCGCCTATCGATAATAGCTGAGTTTGACGACTAAGCCTTTTCATGGTCTGCAGCACTCCATCGCAGACCACCGCACACCCACAGGTGGAGCCCCGAATTTACTGCTAGTACCCACGTGGGTTTGCGTGGGTCGAATCACCAGAGCACAGAGTCACTGCTGACAATTGACACATCATGTAATCAAGGAGATACATAGCAATTCCTCGGACATTCTGGGGCTGAATATCAGGAAAAGGAAGGGGTATTTGACACATTTATCTAATCTATCTGAATCTATATCCAAGAAAAAAGAGTCCTCCACCCTTTTAGTCTTGAAAGAACATTTTGGTTCTCTTAAGGGTAGTACTGCAGCAGGAATCAGTTTAAATAAATCACTGTTTACCATCACACACAGGGCTGATCCCCACTGTATTTAATCAAAAAGGCCAATTGAACTTGGATGCCCAATCTGAGAATATAGAGCAACTACTCACATAAATATTAATCACAGTCTATCAAAGTTTAGTCAATAAGTAGAGCTATTGAATATTTTAAGGTTTTTATTAATTCACCTTTAGTAAATCATCTTTATTCAATAATCATACATTTTATTCGAATTAGTTTCAAACATTCAAACTTTTACAGAAATGATAGAGAAAATAATGATTAGTTTAATTAAAGTACAATGCATTAAGTGTGTTCCATAAAAGAAGAAAATACCTATTTTAAGATTGGAAGCCATAAAGGGCTTAAGTTTGACAAAGAAAGATCAAGCATAAAGCTCAAATAAACAAATTAAAAATCAATCAAAGAAGAGCTTCCAATAAAGAGATGTTCATGAAACTCAATACATTCTCAAAACAAAGTATTATAAGGCAGGAGAAGAAGATTTGCTGAAGCAGTAGCTACCACAATCTGCAATGGAGTGTGGGAAAAGGCAAAAAGCAATAATAGCATAAAATGGGTATCTGGCATAAATGGCATGGAAAGCATGAATGAGAGCATGTGAAGAATGGCATTAACCTACTCTAGGAACTCGTTCTATTATAAATAGTCGAAAAATGATGCTGCAGTTAGTGTGGCATCATTTCCTCCTCTCGTCTCATCTTCAGGGTTCATCTTGGGAACGGTTTTTCACATGACATACCAAAGCATTTCAGACAGTAACCTTCAAGTATACAACTTTTTTGTTTCGAAATCCAAATACACGTGAGGTTTCTTTACTTTAAACGTCCTTTCCCATGAATGGAACTACATTTCTATCCTTCTAATAAAGCAAATGATATGTTAGTTAACAATGGGCTACGTAGAAATCGAAGTATCAGTATTAATGAAAGAACATTTTCTTCAAGATCTCATCCCATTTATTGTGCCACTTCCACGTGGTCAATTTGTTATAATTTTAGTAAACAATAAATACTAAATATGCATTTTTTTAAATTCTTCTTGAAAAAAGAAACATTTTGCAGAGCTAACCGTAACATTTATTAAATAAAACGTGATCATGAAAAGGTCAAGCACTTAACTTTCAAAGTTTGAATCAGCACGTTTTAGTCAAACCACTTTCTAAGCAGTGCGGGAAAATTTCGCAAGCGCAGAATTTGTACGGATCCCGGCTATCTGACACACACGCCACCCATAGCGCTGGACGGCCAGGAGCCGTCTGACGCACCCAAAGGGTTAAACAGCCTTGAGGCCTTGTACCTGTAAATATGGGTAATTACTACATTTGCACAATAAAATATGCATTTTGTTCATCAGTCTCTTTACTATATTATTTTGTGTTTTGCTAAAACACCATATCAAATCCCTCCTCTGATGGTTATATTAACCATCACATTAAATCTGTGAATCCAGCAAAAGCTCGTTATCATCTTCAGTTGAGTCTTTTTTTTTTTAACTCTTGATTTGTTTTGATTTTCTCTAGTCTTCATTAATACAATCATTTAGTGCTATTCCTCCCTCCACCCTTTTATTCATTTCCATGCTCTTTTGTTTATCAATGCAATATCTATAGCCTTTGCGTAAAGCCAACAAAGATAACAAGCAAAGCCCTATTATAAGTATTGGCATACAAATACCCTTCAACATTCCTAATCCTGCAGTGGCAAACCAATTTGTAATTTTTTACACTCCCTTTCTGAAGTTTTCTTAAACACCAGGGGCCTGATTCCAAAAGGGTCTCTGCACTTGTAGTGGAGGCCCTGCAGTCGTGAGGGAGTCTCTTCTCAACTCGGGGAGGAATCTCCAAGAAGAGAATTCTCATTGCTGAGATTCCTCCCTGAGTGCAGAGACTCGCCCACAACTGTGGGACCTCAGACATGAGTGCGGAGGTCCTTTGTGAATCAGGCCCTAGTTGTCTCTAATGATTCTAATTCAGGTTTAAAATCAGATATGTTCTTTGCAAGTTCTTGCATTTTCTTACTTTCATCTGGAATTTATGATCAACAATGCTGAATTTCCAACATTTTGCAGACATTGCCTTTCTCTGCGAGTAAACTATCTAATGCTAAGTGGTCTTGTAAAACCATGGATCTAATTGCCACTAATTCTGTGTTCAGCACTAATATAGCTCAATGCCTATTGGGAGCCAGTTTGTCAACATCATGTTTGAAAGCTTTCTAATCTTTTCATCATTGATTATGACTCCTACCAGCAATACAATTGCACCAAAAATGTCTCCTACAAATTGAGTTCTATCTTCTGCACTACGTGTGTGTCTATGTGATGGTGTCATTATTAAAGCAGCCATACTATATACATGATGCATATTAGGAAACAGAAATAGTAAATTTCTTCCAAATTAGCAGTTAACTCAGAGGAGGCATCCTATCCACCAACGAAGTAAACTCCAGGAATGGCTGTTTCTTCTCCTTACTACATTTACAATCTACCCTACAAAATTTCAAATATGTGTTTGCAACTATAATTCCTGTATGTCTGCTTCTACTTTGTGTTCTTCTTTTCAAAACACTGATTTTCCCTTTTTTTCTGCCCAATCAAAGCTTTCTGTGAATCATTCTATTTTTAAACTCGTCTTGCTCTTTCTTTCAAAATTTGTCAAATCATCTCCTCCTGAATACTGCCACAAAAAAGGCAATAACCATTATAAGTATACATCTATTGATATGGCAACACATGTTTGTATGTAGTAAGATAATTTAGGCAAACATTTATAACAATAATTCAGCAATTTAGTTCATATTTTACTCCAACAGTTTTTTTAATTTTTTTTTTATAATCCTTTATTAGTACAGAAAGGATATACAAAGCAGGGCCTACAACCGATCCGGCCGGCCACGATACGATAAGCAGTCAAAGAGTCCAAATGAATAGTCACAGAATCAGACGTAAAGAGGTGCGTTCAATACAATCGTAAAAAGGGGGGGGGGTAAGAGGATCTAGACGGCCAGCAATCAGGAGCAAAATAAGGTTAATTTTATATTATAGCAATAAGGCGTATGACAGGCTCAGCGACAACAAAGAAGTATCCGGATTCCCAAAACAGATCATTAGCAACAAAAGGAGAAAGGGCAGTAATGCAGAAGTGTCAACACTGTAGACATCGGTATAAAAACAGATGTGGTGAACACAAATCAATATGCAAATAGTAACAACTTTGCAGTCCCACCACCCAATAGCACATTGGATACAGAACAGGGGGGCCGGAATAGCAACATCAACAAAACTAGCCCGTCATACTAACCTTGGGAGAGAAGGAAAAGGGGAGGAGGGGAGAGGGGAGAGGAAAGAGGAAAGGGAAGGAAAACACAGACTAAAAGAGAAGAATGCCGCGCTGAAACAGGCGCCCCGTAGCGAGGAACATATAAAAGAACCGGAATAGTAGCAGCGAAGAGGGCATGGGAGTCGCAATGGAAAGCAGCAGAACTATAAAAGAAGAACAGCGATGTTACAGACCCCACCCTAATCATACCACGGAAGGCAAGGACAGACGCGGCACTCTCATAAAGATACACAAAAGGGCCATAGAACTAAGAAAAATAAAACATCAAAGAAGACCCAACTCACCCATCCCACCCAGCACCCCTGCAGAAGGCTACGGCCTACCCTCCAAACAGCGCGCCTGTCGCCCTAAACCAGAACCCGAAATGTAGTAGAGACAAGAGAGAAAAGGAAGAAAAAGACAAAAAGAAGACATGAAAACAAGGTAGTAAATAGGAGGGAGGAGCATGAGGGCAGAAATAAATACGGTCGGCCACAGCCCTCCGCCCAACCATACAATCATAATACGTGTGCACCAGAACGACACGAACTCGAGCGCCACAGAACTTACAGAGGGGTCTCCCATAGCACTATGGATATGAGCCACGTCGTCACGAATCCGTATACCAATAATCCAACGGGAACCATGCATCTTACCCCAGTCCCTTCTTCACCGCAATTACCACCCACCAAATAACAGTGTGAAGTGAGCAACACGATGCGAGGCAAGCACACAAATGAAAAAAATTACAAGAAAGACGCAGGTCAGAGAGGTCAATCAATAAGCAAGTGAACAAAAGGTCAAATAGGCAGTTCAAATGTCTCAATAACAGCAACAGGGGCAGTAAAGGACAAGAGTTCAGTCCCGCAGATCGAAAAGGCGGGGGTGTGCTAGCAAAATAGAAACAAGACCTCATCAAGGCAGAAACAAGCATCAGTCCGCCATTTTTCTCAGGCACCCGGGGATGATCGGGCCTCCGCACGACATCCAAGTCCCCAATTTCCAGACATCGAAGAGCAGGAGGTTCCAAAGCCGTCGGACTGTAAATCCGTCGATGGACAGTAGCAGCATCCTTCGGAGCCACCGGGAGGGGCGAGGCAATGGCATCTCCAAGGCAAGAGGGGACCATGAAGAAGCGTCCACCCAAGATGGCGGCGGATGGCAACGAGTTTCCAGGAGCACCGGGGGCCAAGGTCGCGTGCAAAGATCGCAAAGCATCAAGAACGTCGCCAATCGTAGGCTCACGCCCACATGACCCTGCTCCCGTGCAATCCAGCAACCGGAGACCGCCATCAAGAGGAAATCCACATCTCAGGTCATCGGCAGCCATTTTGTAGAATAAGCCCCCCACTTCTCTCCGCCACTCCCGGAGCAGTCCACAAATGTAGCACTTTACAGATGTCCGGGGGGTCCCAGTAACGGCCGCTTCGGTGCAGAAAGGAGAGCCGCCCGAGGCGGAGGGTCGCCTATACGAGAGCTGGCGCTCCTCAAAGGTAGAGCCCGAGCGCGAGGGTCCAGGGTCGATGGACGGAGCAGCGGCGGGGGGACCCCTTCACACGGTCAGTCCACGGAGCATCGCGCCCCGCACCAGCCTCATGGCCGCCAAGGTAGGCCCGGTTCAGGGTCACCGGGAAGTTCTCACAGTGGCTCTCTCCAGTGGTGCAGTCTCTCGGCCGGGGCCGGCGGTTACCGCAACGCCGGGCCGGATCCAATAGGCGATGCCCCGGTCCCAGCTCTACGAAGGCCCCGGTCCCCTCGGGGGGCACAGCTCCGGAACCACTGCAAGCCGGAGCCTCCAGGTCAAACGGTGAGTGAGAGCGAAATGTTGCGTTTCTATTTCTTCGAAAATATGTCGTCTCTGGGCAGGATATGCAACAGGATATGTGAGTCAGGACGGAGGGCTGACGGAGCCGAGCTATAAGGCGACCATTTCGCTCGCGAGCTTGGCTCCTCCTCCAACAGTTTTTTAAGTAGTTATCATTAAGCAGTCTTTTTTACACCGTTTTTTTTGTTTTCAGAAATCTTCGTAAAACAAACCTTAACCTTTCTCCATGTTCTTCTAAATTGTTATCCCTACTCTTCTACAGCAGCATTCGACCTAGATAAATCTTCTGAAAACAAAGCAATGTATTACAGTGTTTTGCACTTTTAAAGAGTATATCTTCAAATGTATTTCAATCTTTTCTACACAGAGATCTTTTTGAACAGCTTTTATCCAAAACCTTTGTTCTAGTGTGATGTCATGGAGGTTCAAGCAGTTCAGATTTCACATCAAACAGTTCATCCACTGATACCTTCAACACTTGATTCATGTATTAAGTCCACTCAGGTGCAGAATACCTTCAACAACGTCACTATTTCTGTTTTCTATCTCCTCAGTCTTTGCTCATCTTCCACTGTGTCACTTGTACCATTTTACTCTGTCTCTTCTGTGATAGTCAGTAGTATTCGATTAACTGACACACTTGTTTTCAGTCTACTTTGACCACAGTTTCTAGCCCACCCAATGCTGTAGGTGACTCTTCTTCCAGTGTTTATACTTCACCCAGATCCTCTGTTCGTTCTGCTGCTGTCTCAACTGCTTTCTCGGGTTGAGGTATTGTCTTGTTTTCTTTGTCAGAGACTTCAATGCCACTTGGGACATTACTGGAACATGTGTTGATGTGACTGTCTGTGGTTCTTCATCCCTTTCTTCTCCTTGCTGCTGTAATCTTTGTGTTCTGCTTCTTGTAGTTGTTCAGCTTATAGTGACAGAATCACCTGTGCTCTTTGTTCAGGCTCAAAGAACTCTATATCTTCATATGGAATTTTGACTTTTGAAGTGTGTGATGCAAGCACCCATTTTGGTATTCCAGCACACCTAACAGCGGTGTATGTGACCAAGATCAACTGGAAGGAGCTTTTCAATCTATGTTCGACACAAGTCTTCAGAGCGTGCTTTTTGTTCACGGCGCAGTCTTCTGGCCAGAGGTCACGGCACTGTTCTAGATGTAGTCGTGTATGGCAGCTGCAACCTTGTAGTAAACAAAATGGACCACATTAGCTAATCCTTTGAAGTAATTGAGTACAGTGTCATCTGTGATGCTCACAAATGCATTTACAGGTACAGAAGACAGTCTCCTTGCACACCCCATATGGTATTTTGAGGGGGTAAATCAATCTTTCTTCAGTCATCCTGTGTATACTCTTTAATACTAAAGGCAAAGCATCAGGCCACTTCAGTGCCAAAGAAGAATTTATGGTGCCATTGAGCTGCTCAACAACACCAGAAGCTTCAGGTTGATAACTACAATGCAATATCTGCTCAATTTGTAATGCTGCACATAGCATCCTCAGGACTTCATTATTGAAATGAGTCCCATGATCTGACTCCAGAGAAACCGGCATTCCATACTGTAGGATTAACTCTCTTTGTAATTTGTTTTAGGAACCCCGATAGCTTTAAAAAAAAAAAAAGGTAAAATGAAAAAACGCTGTGCTTTGCAACGAGACACAGTCTTGCTACAAGTGGTCTAAAAAAACATACAAAACAAGTTAACAAGAAAAGTCAGTGTGCATGGGTGTGATGTCACTAGACAGAAAAAGGCTTCCCCTACTGCTGAACAAACTGAGAAAGTGCTTTGTCCAGGGCCCGGGCAGGAGTGCCACTCCTTCAGGGAATCAGGGTATCAGGGCATCTGACATCCCTTCCTGATGCCTGCAGCTCACTTCGTTTAAATAGTCCATTGTCAGGGGCATCAGGAGGCCGCAAGTCCACTTCTGATGAAAGATGCCTGCTATAAGTTCCAAGCAACAAAGAAGGGCTATAACATTGATGATGGGTTGGTATTTAAAGTAACCCTGGGCAAAGGACTTCGCTACGCCCACGGAGTGGGCGTGGTGTTGCCTACCTCATCCTTTGCAAAGTAGGCGTAGCAGGCAACACTACGCCCCCTCCGTGGGCGTAGCGAAGTTGCCCGCCACCCGCCTCCCTCCCGCCCTCCCCTACATACCTAATGCGCATTGGTATCCAAGATGGCGGCGACGGCGGCGCGAACGAGCAGAGGGAGTCCCGGGACGCAGCGGACAAGGTAAGTGCCTTTTATTTACTTTTATTGCTGAATTTACAACAATTAGGTATGTAGGGGAGGGGGACAGGCGACGCGTAGTGGGGCTACGCGAAGTGCATAGGCGGGAGTAGTTTCTCGCCCACTTTGCGTAGCCCCACTATGCATACTACGCCCAGGGTTAATTTAAAGAGGATGTTTCTCATCTTGGGGCTCAGAGTGATGTCATGAACAGCTTCGCTCTTGTAGCCTAGGTGGTTGTGGAAAACGCCCCATTGTTGCAATGCCATCAGCCAATAATGGAGATGATTTGTACATGACTACAGACAAGCTGTTTGCAAGTAAATACGAGTGGGAAACAGAACATTGAAAAGCACGCTTTGCCAACACAGCAATGACGACAGCATGTGCTTCAAGGACAATTCTGGGAGCTAGATCCAGTTAGAGAAATAATGTAACAGCTACACAACAGCACTGTCTCCCGGCAGCAGGCCCCACAATCGGCGCTCTCGTCCAACCGTGCTTTGATCACTGCCCCAGAATGACCACTGTGTTCTACAAACTGTCCCTTTTCCACAAAGTCCTTGTGACGCACGTTTCACTAATGCACACTGCTGCCTCGTTTACACAACGCTGCACGTGTTTTACTAGTTTCTGCTGCACCGTTGCAACAATGTACTGTTTGAAGAGTTTGCTCGTCCTTTTTGGACTACTACTCACACAGTGGGCGCTGGAAGAAAACCATCACACCAGAACCGGAAGCTGTGACACACACTTACCTAATTTCTGCAGCAGGAGTTTCCATAGGCAGGTTTCTGAATGTAGCCTGTGGCACGAGGCCTATATAGGACCTCTTTCTGAGCTGAAGTGACTTTTGCGAGATACAAGGGGACTGGACTCGGCGGGTGTTGCCCCATGCCGTCTGTCCATTACACCTCCTCCCCCAACATGTGCAATAGCTGCTTGAATATCAAGAAGGAGAAAAAAACTCCTGGTCACAGGAACTACATGAGGACTGCGCTCGAGAAAGTCCTGGATGCAAAGACCTACATTAAGGATCACAGTTAATTTATTACGGTAGATATGGGGAGAAAGCAAACACACCTGCCCATCCTCGACCAGGCTCACAAGGTTTTTGGGCTGACTAATGCTAATGACTAATTCATTGCTACTTTTCCCCTTTTTTGATTTCTTTTTCACTTTAGAGTTCAGTTTGTATGAGATACGGATTGAGTGTGAATGAATGTATTTCGAATGTTTAAGTCTTTTCTATGACTTCCTCCTTCCTGATTTATCAATTACTTTCCTTCTTTCTTGTACATAAAAGCACATATAAATAGAAGCTCCCCTTGTATATAAATCCAACTAGTTTTTCCCGATTTAATGTTAAATATTAATAACTTTGTATAAAGAAAAAAATCTGAATAAATAAAATAGATTTGAAGGACTAATGCAGACTGAATGACTAGTCTTTGCAGGACAGTATTTTGTTTATTGTCTTTTGCTAAATATTTGAATTGATTGAGCAGTACTGGCAGTTGTTTTGCTTATTATTATTGAGGCGTAGCCTTACTGCGCTTAGGCCAAACTCTCTTTGTTCGCCATTTAGAATTGGCATTTCAGAGGACGTCATGAAGCCTCTTTGTGAGCATAACTGTCTGTAAATATAGGGCCTGATTATTAGTCTGGCAGTCTTGTGACCGCCAGACTCGTGGTGGAGCAGGAGTGGTGGTCCACCATTTTGCTGATTACAACTGGGTAATTTGTATGGGCGGTGGACTGCCGGATGTGCCAGGGAACTGTTGTTCCCTGGCAGTAGTGCACAAGCGCTACAACACATTTTACTGAGCAGGGACCGGCGCAGTCCTGCTCAGCATATTTTGAGGTCCTGGACTGCCATCCTTTTCATAGTAGAGCTGTGTCATGGAAAGTCTGACGGTGCAGGAACAGAGGGGTCCCTACAGGGCCCACATGTCTGCCCCACCATGGGGAAACATTCAGGGTTGTGCCACCCCTGTCTGTAATCCCCCCAGTTCAAGCATGGCATTGACATCACCATACATGCTGTGGTGGAACTTTTTGGCTGTTCCCATTGTGGTGTCTGTCTTTAAGGCGGGGCAAAGGGAAAGGCAAAGGGATCGCCGACCGTATTCCGAGTGGTACTTTTACAGCTCGTAATATGGCCAGCGGTCCATGCCTGTGTTTGGTGCAGTGGAGCTGGCGTTGAGCCAGCGCAGCTGCGCCAACTTCGTAATCGGGCCATAGTCACTTTCAATTGAACTGTTAATTTGCAAGCTCTTGTAAGGGCAATCAGTTCTGCAACTTTTTATGAGGTAATACCTCAAAGCCATGAAGCCTCTACAATACCATTAACAGTGCAAACAGCATAAGCTGCTCTCAGGGTATCTTCATTGTTCCTCAGAATTGAGCCATAGACAAAGATGATATAGTCAAGCTCTTTCAGGGGTTCCTTCTTAATGTTTGGCCTTGGCTTAATGCATACATTTGTGACATTTAGATAATCATGTTCAACTTCATCACAAATATTTTCATTTGCAGGCAATAGCATTGAGGGATTCAAAATTTAGCATTTGCTCAATGACGCATTATCAGACACAACGATTTGCTGCTCATATTTTGTGAGTCCATTGAGAGTCATCTACTCAATTTTTGTTCACATGAGCAATATCTCTTTCGAGTGAGGCAACATAACAGTTAAAGGATGTCCCATCACCATGCACTCACTCCTTTCGATACTACCATTGACAGCTGTGACTGCTTTAAGGCAGCCAGGCAGCTCTACGACTAAGTGATCAAGGGTAGTTGAAAAATAAGCCACAGGTCTTTGAGCATCTCCATGCATTTGTGAACACACTGAGAGAGCACAGTCCTCCCTCTCACTACAAACTAATGTAAACATCTTACTGTAATCAGTCATTCCTAGTGCCTGGACACAATAGGCACTTTCTCTTAGCTCAAGGAAAGCTTTCAAGCAATCATTGCCCCATGGATGCTGATCAGGCACATCTTTGTGTGTCAGCCACAGTAAAGGCTTATTCACTAGGGGACAGTTAGATATCCACTGTCTGCAGTAGCTAACCATTTCCAAAAAAACATCCTGACTTCTATCTGTGTTCCTGGTAGATTTATTTGAAGAATCGCTTCAAAGCTCTCTGATGACACTTTCCTTGCACCTTTCTCAATAGTATGTTCCAAGTACTGAACTTCTTTTAGATGGTATTTCAATTTACCTGGAGAAACTTTCTGTCCATTCTCGGCCAGGAGATTTAATAAGGTGATCTTATCTTGTTTGGTTGTGTGACGTTACAATGCATACCATTACAACGCATATTTTCACAACGCAGGCCTTAGAACGGGAAAGCCACTACAACGCATGATTTTACAATGCATACCATTACAAAGCATTCCCATAGACCAACATTATAACTACTATTACAAGGCATGCTCTTACAACGCATGCCCTTACAATGAATACCATTACAACGCGACTTCAGAAACCACGCAGAAATAGTGTTTTAAGCCCCCCAAAAAAATGTAACACTACTTTTTGCGATAGCGATAGGAATAAGAATTCAATATTTAATATTTTTCTGTATATAACCAAGATAAAAACATGTATCAATGTAACGCTAATGGCATAAACTCGAGGTGCATCACAAAAACAAAATTTCAAGTATCCTTTCTCTCTTTTTGCTAAATCTCTGCCTTCCATGACCTACTGAAATGGCTGCTGTTCTAAACATAAAAGAAAAAAAACATATTTCTGAACATTTTGCAATAAATATAGTTTCTGTCAGAATTAAAATCTCAATTAAAAATACAATCCTATTCAGATTGTTTTTTAAATTACAATTCACTACATAAAAATGAATAAAATGAGCGGTTCACCATTTTGTCTTGAGTGGAACACTGACTTCCCTGGTGTGCACACGCATCATTGCAAGGAGGAAAAGAAAGAGACAGTTTGCTTTTGAACATTGCCACCTACAGATCAAGTAAGTTAAACAGTTACAACAAACACACATATAGATGATGCGGTAAAACCCCTAAACATTTGGCAATAATAATTTTTCTTAAAAAGCCTCAGGGCCCGATTCACAGAACTAACTTAAGACAAAATCCTAAACTTACTACCATTTTGGTATTCACAGAAAGCACTTACTCATTTTAGTATTCCCATAAGGGACTTACTCGTTTTGGTATTCACAGAAGGCCCTTACTCATTTTGATATTCACAGAAGGCACTTACTCATCAATGAGTAAGTGCCTTCTGTGAATACCAAAATGAGTAAGTTACTCATTTTGGTATTCACAGAAGGCACTTACTCATCAGTGAGTAAGTGCCTTCTGTGAATACCAAAATGAGTAAGTTACTCAAAATAAGTAAATTACTCAAAATGAGTAAGTTACTCAATTTGGTATTCACAGAAGGCACTTACTCATCAATGAGTAAGTGCCTTCTGTGAATACCAAAATGACTTAGTGACTACTGTGAATACCAAAATGAGTAAGTTCCTTCTGTGAATACCAAAACGGTAGAAAGTTTAGGATTTTGTCTTAAATTAGTTCTGTGAATTGGGCCCAAAGACTTTTGCCGGGATATCTACAGTGTTAAAAGTAGCAAAATTCACAGAACACTTACAAAAATAAGTCTATGTTTTAAAAATCGATTGGTATTATAAAATACCTTTTCATTTATTTTTTAAGAAAAGTAACGTAAGCTAAATTACTGATGTGGTATTTCAAATTACTAATCTAATAGTAGTATGCTAGTAACTGTTATTTACAAAGTTAGTGCTCAGGATTTACCACAGAGCAGATGGTGAAAAGTGAAGTGGTGCAAAATTACTAATCTAACTCCAACAAGTGTTTCCCTCAAGGATGGTGCAGAATAGTGGAAGGGGGGCAAAATTACAATTCCCACTCCAACAGTTGTTTACCTCAGAAAAAGTCCTGGATAGTGGGGGAGGGGGATATAACTAGTAAAACTCTGACAAGTGTTTACCACAGGGAAGGTGCTGGATAGATGTGGGTGTTAAAATTACTATTCCTACTCCAACAGGTGTTTTCCTCAGGGAAGGTGCTGGATGGCGGAGGGGGGCAAATGACCATTCCTACTCCAATATGTGTTTGCCTCATGGAAGGTGCTGGATGGTGGGGGTGCAAAATTACTTTCCCTAATCTGACATCTGACAAGTGTTTAACAAAGAAAAGTACAAGTGACCCTGTGGGTGCTATCCTGAAAGAAAGTGTACCACTGTACTTAAATATAAAAAAAGAAAGCATGAACAGAAAATAATACTCACATTATCCTTTCTTTACCAGAACTGTGAATTCTTACCTTTGTAACAAAATGTTCTAATACCACAGCACAACAGAAAACAAATGATCCAAAGAGTTTATGAATATTCAAATTGCTCAACAGGTAAAACATTTATACAAGAAACTGTTTCATTCCATAAAGTATTAAAATCTGAAGCAATATAAGAAGGGAAATTTAAAATTACTCCTAACCCAATCTCACTATACAAAATAAAAACATATATCTGAGTAAAGGGAGTATGTAAAAAGTAACCACAGAAATAGACATTGGGGCTCATTACGATGGCAGGCGGACCAGAGTCTGCCCGCCATCGTTGCGGTATTTAAGACCACCCGCCAGACATGCGGCGGTCTCGCCACTGCACTTAGGTTGCATCTGTCATACTGGCGGGTGCATCCAGGGCCTTTAACATTGCGGACGGTGCTGCTGACTGGAGCACCGTACGCAATGTTAAAATGCCATTCAGTGCAGGGAAATGCAGGGGGTACCATGCATACCCCCCAGTGCAGCACATCCCTTTCCGCCTAATCCCTACGGTAGGGCCTGCAAGGCACTGCTGCAATGCTGGCCAATCTTTTGGTTCAGCAAGACGGACAGAAACGGACTGCCTTGCGGAACCGTTGCAGGCAGTCTTTGCATCCGCCACTCTTCCCTGAGGTTTCCTCCTGCCATCGTAATCTGGTGGGGGGAAAACTGATGTCAGATGGCTGAAGGACTGCCACAGCCGGCCCGGTGGTGGTGGTCCTTCCGCCATTATAATAACCCCCATTGTCTTTTGTACAAGTGTAATGCAAACCATCCATCTGTCAAAAAAAAATGAAAAAAATAACATATATCCATTTCATCTTTACATTTCTCTACAGATCAACCCATATCACACCACCAGTCTGGAGGAACACAGCCTAAAAATAAACCAAATAATCACCATTAGAAGTTGCTGATCACACAACAAGTCGACCCGTTTAAGGTAAAGTTGAATAAAAACACAGCTTTCACCAATAATAACATTCTTTTCACAGGTTTCAAGTACAAATTATGCTGATTGCAAACATGCCCAATGAATGTAAACTTTATAATCAATTAAACATGTAGAATGTCAAATAAATATTTCTAAACATTTTCCCTTCAGAATAATATCAAAAGCAGATTTATAAACTGAATCATGTATTTCCCTTTCTGTACAGATCAGCACACCACCATCTCAACAAATCACCATCTCAACAAATCAGAAAATCCACACCATCACCTTGTAAAGTTACGATTCACACAACAGAAAACTCCATTTAAGGTAACATATGACAAAAACACAATTATGACCAAAATACATTTTTTTCACAGGTATAAACTATTTAAAGCAAACATAGCATAGCGTAAGAAATATAACCATTGTTATAAAAAAGAACTGTAGAATGTGAAATAAGTAATCTAAAAACATGTTTCCCTTGCAGGTTAAATGTAAAAAAACACATTCATATACCAATTCACTAAAACATTTTTGGACTCATTTTCATTCTACCTGCAGATAAAGAATGGCAGCAAATAAATCAAGCAAACTATATCAAATCTAGCAGGGGGAACATACTACTGATTTACTTTGGCTACCCTTATTGTAAGAAGGGAGTAAGGCCCAAATTTGGCTGCCGGTTGGAAAGCCTCCGACCAACATCCTTGGTTTGAATTCCAACTGCCGTATTACGATTACGGCGGTTGGAATTCAAACCGCCCGGTCAATCCGTCTGGCGTCTAACGGGCTCAAGGAGCCCGTCAGCCAGTTGGAAACTGCTACATGATTAAGCCCTGGCAGTAAACTCCGCTGCACTCACATAGTTTTCAAAATTCTGGCACTCCGCACTCAGTGGAGGAACGGGGAATTCATGAATTTCGCCATTCGGCCATGAAGCAGAGGTTTTTTTTCCTTTTTGTGTGCTCAAGCTTTCTTTTGCCTCTCAACCACCAGTGCCAAGACTCTCTGGCAACCTGTGAGCATGCACAAGACTTCTCACACCGCTAGCAAGCTCCCGCAAGACTTCCTGCTTATTCGCAAGGCTTCCAGCTGCAATGGTACCAATCTAGCATCCACAGTGCCAATCGCAAATGGAGCGGTCCAGCAGCTTTTCTGCTTGAGAATGCAGCTGCGAGGCATTTGGAGTGGATTTTCTTCTCAAACTGGCCATTGAAGTTGTTTTTTCTGTGCGAAAAGCTATTTCTTAAAAAAAAAAATTTCAAACCACAATGAAGTGCCCCAGAGATTCCATCTTCCTGTTCTTGTCCAGAAGGCTTCCCCCAGTGCTTTGTCCCTCTCCACGTCATTTTTCATTGGGATTTTGCAGCTGGAAGGATCACTCTGCTGCATATATGTATACACCATTGGATTTCAGGACTTTGGACATCATTATGATTGCGGAGGGACCACCACCAAAATGCTGTCAATGGCAGTCCCTTCGCCATGGCAATGCAGTTTCCCGCACCATATTATGATGGTACGGGAAGTGTGTTAGGGTTTAGGCGGCCTTACCTTCTTCCCCTGTCCTCTGTTTGTGGACATGCATTGGCAGGCCAGCTATTTTGGCGCAATCAATCGGCATGCTTCTGGTGCTTTAAAAAGAAGTCGATGGCCGATCCTCCTTGCTTGGTTTCTTCTCCCAGTCTGGTTACCCGGAAGGACTTCACTTTAGGATCTGGTATCTTCTGCTGTTTTGGGACCATTGTGCTCCGTGTCCTGGATGCGGTGTCTGTAGGTTTGCGGGCATTAAGTTTCAAGTGCTGAACACGATCGCTGCTGCGTTTTCCATTTGGATTCCCTTTCCCTTCAGGCTTCCTTTTTCCCTGTTTGCAGGACATATCCTTCAGATACCCAGCTGCGTATCCGTCTCCTCGGCTGAGGATTACAAATCGTAACACTTCCTGGATTTTTTGCATCCTATTATTGTCGTTATGGGACTTTTGGTGCATTTTCCGATTCCCTAACTTCCTGGTAGCATTTTTTGTATAAGTGGCCACGTTTTAGTTCTCTTTGCTGGTACAGGGGAGCTTTTTGGTGTTTTTTGTACTGTTTGAACAGTGTTTTTTTTGTCAGATGACTTTTTCCCCCTGGTTTTTATGTGTAATGGGATTTACCCATGTGATTTTTGGGAGCTCCTTTTTATTCATCGTGGACTCTGCTAACTGCCTTTGTACCATGAATATATAAGCGGCTCTAAAAACTTCTAAAACTGGTAAGGAAGAGTTTTGATGCGACTTATGCAGGGCCTGTTAATGCATGTCCATGAGTAATTACATTGTGTACTTGATTCCGTGTTGTTTTTGTTCCACAATACAGGTACAGGAGCTGCAACTTGCCTGTAGTGATTGAAAAGACTGAGCCCAGGCATGGTATCCTTGTGTTCTTTTCCCATTTATCCCCACCTTCTCCTGGTGTTCTGGTAGTGAGTACACTGTGTAGTGTCTAGTGTTTACTGCCAGGGCAGTGATAGCGGACTGGGTATATCCTTGCTTCTGCAATGTTGGGCATAGCCTGGTGGTAATCTGGGAAAGTGTGGCAGTTGGAAAGTCCGACCACCAAGGTCCAGATGGGCGGATCAAATCCAGCCGCCCGTCGGACCAACTGCTAATCCCTGCATTCTGGCAGCGCCTGCCTAGCACCGCCGTAGGGATTAGGATATCCCTTTCCCCAAGTCGTGGCTGGCGAAAACTGATTTGGGAGCCCATAGCAGGACCCCCTTTAATCCTTGGGGCAGGGACTTGTACCCTGGGGGACAACTATGATGCCACCTACATATCCCTGCACCATTTGGCAGGCACTCGACGCAAAACGAATTGCACAACTGAGTAACCGTGTCAATTTTGTAAAGTACAATAATTAGATGTACCCAAGATTGCCAGTCTGAGATTGATACACTCGGTGTGCTATAGCCGGAATGACAAAACTGTATTGTCTTTATGTGTCTCTCTTTGTTGTGGTGTAGTATAATTTGATTTATTTATCCTATTCTGTCCATTGAATTCGTCATTGATTTTCCTTATGATATTATGTTCAGTTGTATTATAAATTGTTAGAAGAAAAGGTTTTTGCTTTCTTCCCTCTGTTTTTATCAGTTGTAATATGGTAACACCATATTTTTTAAAATTGTGACTGTCATTGTTTTTAAGAATAATAAATTTATACCAGCCTTTTTATATATGTATTGGTTTGTTTTATAGTGTTTAAATGTTTAAATATCCAAAGTTAACATGTGGGCTTAACGATTAAACTGTGCCAAGGGAAACATTCTATTCCACTTTGAACAAGTACCTTATTCCCCTGGTGTAAGGGGTCTCTCTCTTTGAAATTAAATACTGCATGGTGCCTGCCATGTAGTGCAGGGATATCTCTGCACCTTATTTTTTGTAGTGTGGCAGGGGCTGCTGACCGCATCCCCACTACAATAAAAAAACATACGTAATGCGACCGCCACGGCCGCATCAGAATTTGGACAGTGGGTAGTCTGCCTCGTAATAGCCCCTTTGTTTTTGAAATATCACAAGTAAGTTTAAAAACTGGTATATAAGGGTGTTGTTTGTTGAATTGGGGGCATGCACTTGGATTTTTTTGTACTTTTATTTGTTGTTTTGTGGTGGGTGGCCTGCAGTTTTAGTAAGGATCTAGTTATTTTTTTGTATTTCATTTTTCTTCTTTTGTGAAGGGAAAATGTTGCAGTTTACTACATTTTATCCCCATTTTTTTAAATGTGCACTATTTATTTATTTATTTTACTTTGAGGCTTAGTCTTTTAATTGGCCTTCCAGCTAGTAGGCCCTGTAATATTCATGGGTGTATGAAACAACTGTTTCTGTGGGGTCTATTGAATTGAAACATCTTTTAGCCCATAGGTGACATTGGATTAAATTACAACATGTGTTTTTTAGTGGTATTTCTTTTATTTTTCTCCTGTAAACAGTGTGTAGGTGGGGTAATGGCTTTGGAGGCTGGTTGTTGTTGTAAACAATTGTAGCCCTGTTAAATTTCATTTTAGGCATTGCTGAATTAATGCTGTATTCTCTGTGTTACCATGCCTCTTTTATCTGGCCAGTGTGTTTGTATATGTGTTTGCCATAGGCCACGATTTGCATTTGTTGTTGATTATGCCATGTGGCCAGGGGTCATTTTGCATACTCAGCATCCAACCTAGCCCTGCATGAGTTCTTTGCTTTTCCAGGCCTCCTGCTTGTTGTTGTGACCCTGTGGCTAGTGGCCATTTTGTGTAGCCAGCCAGTATACTTTTGCCATAGTTACTGCATGTCTTCTCTGTTTGTGGCCATACCTTCTTGCTGGTTGTTGTTTTTCTGACCATGTGGCTGAAGGCCATTTTGTGTAGCCAGCCAGTGTGCTTTCCCCATAGGCCTGCCTGTCTTCTTTGTTTGTGGCCATGCCTTTTTGCTGGTTGTTGTTGTTCTGACCATATGGCTATCAGCTATTTTGTGTAGCGAGCCAGAGTGCTTTTCCCAATGACTTGCATGTCTTCTCGGTTTGTAACTATACCTCCTTGCTGGTTGTTGTTGTTGTGACCATGTGGCTGGCAGTCGTTTTGTGTAGCCGGCCAGTGTGCTTTTGCCATGGGTACTCAATCAATCAATCAATTAATCAATAATTACATTTGTAAAGCACGCTACACACCCGTGAGGGTCTCGAGGCGCTGGGCTGCTACTGATCGAAGAGCCAGGTCTTGAGAAGTCTTCTGAAGGCCAGCAGGTCCTGGGTCTGTCGTAGGCCGGTATGGAGAGTGTTCCCAGTCTTTGCCGCGAGGTAGGAGAAGGATCTGCCGCCGGTGGTGGTTTTCCGGATGCGTGGAACTGTGGCGAGGTCAAGGGTGGCAGAGCGGAGGCTGCGGGTGGGGGTGTAGAAGCTGAGTCGGTCGTTGAGGTATGCTGGTCCGGCATTGTGTAGGGCTTTGTGTGCATGGATGAGGAGTTTGAAGGTGATCCTCTTGTTGACGGGGAGCCAGTGCAGGCCTCTCAGGTGGTGTGTGATGTGGCTGCGTCGGGGGACCGCGAGGATCAGTCGTGCCGAGGCATTCTGGATGCGTTGCCGCCATCTCAGGAGCTTAGTTGTTGTTCCTGCATAGAGGGCGTTCCCGTAGTCCAGTCTGCTGGCGACGAGAGCCTGGGTAACGGTTCTTTTCATGTCGGAGGGGATCCATTTGAAGATCCTGCAGAGCATTGGGAGGGTGTTGAAGCAGGAAGCGGAGACGGCGTTGACCTGTTGGTCATGGTGAGGGCGGAGTCGAGGATGACCCTTAGGTTGCGTGCGTGGTTGGTGGGTTCTGGGGATGTTCCTAGAGATGTTGGCCACCAGGAGCCCTCCCAGGCTGAGGGGGTTGAGCCGAGGATGAGGACCTCCGTCTTGTCTGAATTCAGCTTCAGCCTGCTGTCCTTCATCCATTCGGCGATGGCCTCCATTCCTCTGTGGAGGTTGGCTTTGGCGGTGTGGGGGTGTTCGGTGAGGGAGATGATGAGCTGATTGTCGTCGGCGTAGGAGATGATATTGAGGCTATGTTGTCGTGCGACGAGGGCGAGTGGTGCCATGTAGATATTGAACAGCGCCGGGCTGAGGGATGATCCCTGAGGAACGCAGCAGATGATCTCAGTGGTCTTGGAGCGGAAGCGTGGGAGGCGGACGCTCTGGGTTCTGCCAGAGAGGAAGGATGTGATGCAGGCCAGGGCCTTCTCTTGGATTCCGGCGTCATGGAGGCGTGCTGTTAGGATGTGGTTCAGAAAAGGGGGTGGTGATGAACAGAGTGTCTGAATTAAGCAGACCACTCTTACCCAGTCCAAAGATCAGGGCTTGATCCATCACCGTTATTTAGCTCACTGCCCCATCCCAGCTCAGAACCTGGCTATATGCAAATTAGTCTGTCCCTGGCCCAGTGCATCATGGGAACAGGGCAGACCAAACTACCAAGCCAATTCTTCACCAGAAAGGAGACAAGCTACCGGGGACCGGTTTCTGGCATTTCAGCCTCGTCGGCCCGGCTTGCTTGAATCCTGATGGAGCAGTGAGCAAGGGACTCATGTCTGAGTATACCCTGCCACACCTATAGTGGCCAAAAACGATTCAGAAAAGGGGGTGGTGATGAACAGAGTGTCTGAATTAAGCAGACCACTCTTACCCAGTCCAAAGATCAGGGCTTGATCCATCACCGTTATTTAGCTCACTGCCCCATCCCAGCTCAGAACCTGGCTATATGCAAATTAGTCTGTCCCTGGCCCAGTGCATCATGGGAACAGGGCAGACCAAACTACCAAGCCAATTCTTCACCAGAAAGGAGACAAGCTACCGGGGACCGGTTTCTGGCATTTCAGCCTCGTCGGCCCGGCTTGCTTGAATCCTGATGGAGCAGTGAGCAAGGGACTCATGTCTGAGTATACCCTGCCACACCTATAGTGGCCAAAAACAATTCAGAAAAGGGGGTGGTGATGAACAGAGTGTCTGAATTAAGCAGACCACTCTTACCCAGTCCAAAGATCAGGGCTTGATCCATCACCGTTATTTAGCTCACTGCCCCATCCCAGCTCAGAACCTGGCGATATGCAAATATGTCTGTTCCTTGCCTAGTGCATCATGGGAACAGGGCAGACCAAACTACCAAGCCAATTCTTCACCAGAAAGGAGACAAGCTACCGGGGACCGGTTTCTGGCATATCAGCCTCGTCGGCCCGGCTTGCTTGAATCCTGATGGAGCAGTGAGCAAGGGACTCATGTCTGAGTATACCCTGCCACACCTATTGTGGCCAAAAACGATTCAGAAAAGGGGGTGGTGATGAACAGAGTGTCTGAATTAAGCAGACCACTCTTACCCAGTCCAAAGATCAGGGCTTGATCCATCACCGTTATTTAGCTCACTGCCCCATCCCAACTCAGAACCTGGCTATATGCAAATTAGTCTGTCCCTGGCCCAGTGCATCATGGGAACAGGGCAGACCAAACTACCAAGCCAATTCTTCACCAGAAAGGAGACAAGCTACCGGGGACCGGTTTCTGGCATATCAGCCTCGTCGGCCCGGCTTGCTTGAATCCTGATGGAGCAGTGAGCAAGGGACTCATGTCTGAGTATACCCTGCCACACCTATTGTGGCCAAAAACGATTCAGAAAAGGGGGTGGTGATGAACAGAGTGTCTGAATTAAGCAGACCACTCTTACCCAGTCCAAAGATCAGGGCTTGATCCATCACCGTTATTTAGCTCACTGCCCCATCCCAACTCAGAACCTGGCTATATGCAAATTAGTCTGTCCCTGGCCCAGTGCATCATGGGAACAGGGCAGACCAAACTACCAAGCCAATTCTTCACCAGAAAGGAGACAAGCTACCGGGGACCGGTTTCTGGCATTTCAGCCTCGTCGGCCCGGCTTGCTTGAATCCTGATGGAGCAGTGAGCAAGGGACTCATGTCTGAGTATAGCCTGCCACACCTATAGTGGCCAAAAACGATTCAGAAAAGGGGGTGGTGATGAACAGAGTGTCTGAATTAAGCAGACCGCTCTTACCCAGTCCAAAGATCAGGGCTTGATCCATCACCGTTATTTAGCTCACTGCCCCATCCCAGCTCAGAACCTGGCTATATGCAAATTAGTCTGTCCCTGGCCCAGTGCATCATGGGAACAGGGCAGACCAAACTACCAAGCCAATTCTTCACCAGAAAGGAGACAAGCTACCGGGGACCGGTTTCTGGCATTTCAGCCTCGTCGGCCCGGCTTGCTTGAATCCTGATGGAGCAGTGAGCAAGGGACTCATGTCTGAGTATACCCTGCCACACCTATAGTGGCCAAAAATGATTCAGAAAAGGGGGTGGTGATGAACAGAGTGTCTGAATTAAGCAGACCACTCTTACCCAGTCCAAAGATCAGGGCTTGATCCATCACCGTTATTTAGCTCACTGCCCCATCCCAGCTCAGAACCTGGCTATATGCAAATTAGTCTGTCCCTGGCCCAGTGCATCATGGGAACAGGGCAGACCAAACTACCAAGCCAATTCTTCACCAGAGAGGAGACAAGCTACCGGTTTCTGGCATTTCAGCCTCGTCGGCCCGGCTTGCTTGAATCCTGATAGAGCAGTGAGCAAGGGACTCATGTCTGAGTATACCCTGCCACACCTATAGTGGCCAAAAACGATTCAGAAAAGGGGGTGGTGATGAACAGAGTGTCTGAATTAAGCAGACCACTCTTACCCAGTCCAAAGATCAGGGCTTGATCCATCACCGTTATTTAGCTCACTGCCCCATCCCAGCTCAGAATCTGGCTATATGCAAATTAGTCTGTCCCTGGCCCAGTGCATCATGGGAACAGGGCAGACCAAACTACCAAACCAATTCTTCACCAGAAAGGAGACAAGCTACCGGGGACCGGTTTCTGGCATTTCAGCCTCGTCGGCCCGGCTTGCTTGAATCCTGATGGAGCAGTGAGCAAGGGACTCATGTCTGAGTATACCCTGCCACACCTATAGTGGCCAAAAACGATTCAGAAAAGGGGATGGTGATGAACAGAGTGTCTGAATTAAGCAGACCACTCTTACCCAGTCCAAAGATCAGGGCTTGATCCATCACCGTTATTTAGCTCACTGCCCCATCCCAGCTCAGAACCTGACTATATGCAAATTAGTCTGTCCCTGGCCCAGTGCATCATGGGAACAGGGCAGACCAAACTACCAAGCCAATTCTTCACCAGAAAGGAGACAAGCTACCGGGGACCGGTTTCTGGCATTTCAGCCTCGTCGGCCCGGCTTGCTTGAATCCTGATGGAGCAGTGAGCAAGGGACTCATGTCTGAGTATACCCTGCCACACCTATAGTGGCCAAAAACGATTCAGAAAAGGGGGTGGTGATGAACAAATTGTCTGAATTAAGCAGACCACTCTTACCCAGTCCAAAGATCAGGGCTTGATCCATCACCGTTATTTAGCTCACTGCCCCATCCCAGCTCAGAACCTGGCTATATGCAAATTAGTCTGTCCCTGGCCCAGTGCATCATGGGAACAGGGCAGACCAAACTACCAAGCCAATTCTTCACCAGAAAGGAGACAAGCTACCGGGGACCGGTTTCTGGCATTTCAGCCTCGTCGGCCCGGCTTGCTTGAATCCTGATGGAGCAGTGAGCAAGGGACTCATGTCTGAGTATACCCTGCCACACCTATAGTGGCCAAAAATGATTCAGAAAAGGGGTGGTGATGAACAGAGTGTCTGAATTAAGCAGACCACTCTTACCCAGTCCAAAGATCAGGGCTTGATCCATCACCGTTATTTAGCTCACTGCCCCATCCCAGCTCAGAACCTGGCTATATGCAAATTAGTCTGTCCCTGGCCCAGTGCATCATGGGAACAGGGCAGACCAAACTACCAAGCCAATTCTTCACCAGAGAGGAGACAAGCTACCGGGGACCGGTTTCTGGCATTTCAGCCTCGTCGGCCCGGCTTGCTTGAATCCTGATGGAGCAGTGAGCAAGGGACTCATGTCTGAGTATACCCTGCCACACCTATAGTGGCCAAAAACGATTCAGAAAAGGGGGTGGTGATGAACAGAGTGTCTGAATTAAGCAGACCACTCTTACCCAGTCCAAAGATCAGGGCTTGATCCATCACCGTTATTTAGCTCACTGCCCCATCCCAGCTCAGAACCTGGCTATATGCAAATTAGTCTGTCCCTGGCCCAGTGCATCATGGGAACAGGGCAGACCAAACTACCAAGCCAATTCTTCACCAGAGAGGAGACAAGCTACCGGGGACCGGTTTCTGGCATTTCAGCCTCGTCGGCCCGGCTTGCTTGAATCCTGATGGAGCAGTGAGCAAGGGACTCATGTCTGAGTATACCCTGCCACACCTATAGTGGCCAAAAACGATTCAGAAAAGGGGATGGTGATGAACAGAGTGTCTGAATTAAGCAGACCACTCTTACCCAGTCCAAAGATCAGGGCTTGATCCATCACCGTTATTTAGCTCACTGCCCCATCCCAGCTCAGAACCTGGCTCTATGCAAATTAGTCTGTCCCTGGCCCAGTGCATCATGGGAACAGGGCAGACCAAACTACCAAGCCAATTCTTCACCAGAAAGGAGACAAGCTACCGGGGACCGGTTTCTGGCATTTCAGCCTCGTTGGCCCGGCTTGCTTGAATCCTGATGGAGCAGTGAGCAAGGGACTCATGTCTGAGTATACCCTGCCACACCTATAGTGGCCAAAAACGATTCAGAAAAGGGGGTGGTGATGAACAAAGTGTCTGAATTAAGCAGACCACTCTTACCCAGTCCAAAGATCAGGGCTTGATCCATCACCGTTATTTAGCTCACTGCCCCATCCCAGCTCAGAACCTGGCTATATGCAAATTAGTCTGTCCCTGCCCAGTGCATCATGGGAACAGGGCAGACCAAACTACCAAGCCAATTCTTCACCAGAAAGGAGACAAGCTACCGGGGACCGGTTTCTGGCATTTCAGCCTCGTCGGCCCGGCTTGCTTGAATCCTGATGGAGCAGTGAGCAAGGGACTCATGTCTGAGTATACCCTGCCACACCTATAGTGGCCAAAAACGATTCAGAAAAGGGGGTTCAAGCAAGCCGGGCCGACGACGCCTGAAATGGCAGAAACCGGTCCCCGGAAGCTTGTTTCCTTCCCAGTGTAAGAATTGGCTTGGTAGTTTGATTTGCCCTGTTCCCATCATGCACTGGGACAGGAACAGACTAATTTGCATATAGCCAGGTTCTGAACTGGGATGGTGCAGTGAGCTAAAAAACGGTGTTGGATCTAGCCCTGATCTCTTGACTGGGTGAGAGTATTCTGCTTAATTCATAAACTCTGTCCATCACCACCCCTTGTTGTTAAATATTTTGTCCACCCTAAGCGTGGAAGGGTATACTCAGATGTGAGTCCCTTGCTCATTACACCATCAGGATTCAAGCAAGCCGGGCCGACGATGCCTGAAATGGCAGAAACCGGTCCCCGGAAGCTTGTTTCCTTCCCAGTGTAAGAATTGGCTTGGTAGTTTGGTTTGCCCTGTTCCCATCATGCACTGGGACAGGAACAGACTAATTTGCATATAGCCAGGTTCTGAACTGGGATGGTGCAGTGAGCTAAAAAACGGTGTTGGATCTAGCCCTGATCTCTTGACTGGGTGAGAGTATTCTGCTTAATTCAGAAACTCTGTCCATCACCACCCCTTGTTGTTAAATATTTTGTCCACCCTAAGCGTGGAAGGGTATACTCAGATGTGAGTCCCTTGCTCATTGCACCATCAGGATTCAAGCAAGCCGGGCCGACGACGCCTGAAATGGCAGAAACCGGTCCCCGGAAGCTTGTTTCCTTCCCATTGTAAGAATTGGCTTGGTAGTTTGGCTTGCCCTGTTCCCATCATGCACTGGGACAGGAACAGACTAATTTGCATATAGCCAGGTTCTGAACTGGGATGGTGCAGTGAGCTAAAAAACGGTGTTGGATCTAGCCCTGATCTCTTGACTGGGTGAGAGTATTCTGCTTAATTCAGAAACTCTGTCCATCACCACCCCTTGTTGTTAAATATTTTGTCCACCCTAAGCGTGGAAGGGTATACTCAGATGTGAGTCCCTTGCTCATTGCACCATCAGGATTCAAGCAAGCCGGGCCGACGACGCCTGAAATGGCAGAAACCGGTCCCCGGAAGCTTGTTTCCTTCCCAGTGTAAGAATTGGCTTGGTAGTTTGGTTTGCCCTGTTCCCATCATGCACTGGGACAGGAACAGACTAATTTGCATATAGCCAGGTTCTGAACTGGGATGGTGCAGTGAGCTAAAAAACGGTGTTGGATCTAGCCCTGATCTCTTGACTGGGTGAGAGTATTCTGCTTAATTCAGAAACTCTGTCCATCACCACCCCTTGTTGTTAAATATTTTGTCCACCCTAAGCATGGAAGGGTATACTCAGATGTGAGTCTCTTGCTCATTGCACCATCAGGATTCAAGCAAGCCGGGCCGACGACGCCTGAAATGGCAGAAACCGGTCCCGGAAGCTTGTTTCCTTCCCAGTGTAAGAATTGGCTTGGTAGTTTGGTTTGCCCTGTTCCCATCATGCACTGGGACAGGAACAGACTAATTTGCATATAGCCAGGTACTGAACTGGGATGGTGCAGTGAGCTAAAAAACGGTGTTGGATCTAGCCCTGATCTCTTGACTGGGTGAGAGTATTCTGCTTAATTCAGAAACTCTGTCCATCACCACCCATTGTTGTTAAATATTTTGTCCACCCTAAGCGTGGAAGGGTATACTCAGATGTGAGTCCCTTGCTTATTGCACCATCAGGATTCAAGCAAGCCGGGCCGACGACGCCTGAAATGGCAGAAACCGGTCCCCGGAAGCTTGTTTCCTTCCCAGTGTAAGAATTGGCTTGGTAGTTTGGTTTGCCCTGTTCCCATCATGCACTGGGACAGGAACAGACTAATTTGCATATAGCCAGGTTCTGAACTGGGATGGTGCAGTGAGCTAAAAAACGGTGTTGGATCTAGCCCTGATCTCTTGACTGGGTGAGAGTACTCTGCTTAATTCAGAAACTCTGTCCATCACCACCCCTTGTTGTTAAATATTTTGTCCACCCTAAGCGTGGAAGGGTATACTCAGATGTGAGTCCCTTGCTCATTGCACCATCAGGATTCAAGCAAGCCGGGCCGACGACGCCTGAAATGGCAGAAACCGGTCCCCGGAAGCTTGTTTCCTTCCCAGTGTAAGAATTGGCTTGGTAGTTTGGCTTGCCCTGTTCCCATCATGCACTGGGACAGGAACAGACTAATTTGCATATAGCCAGGTTCTGAACTGGGATGGTGCAGTGAGCTAAAAAACGGTGTTGGATCTAGCCCTGATCTCTTGACTGGGTGAGAGTATTCTGCTTAATTCAGAAACTCTGTCCATCACCACCCCTTGTTGTTAAATATGTTAGGATGTGGTGGCAGAACGTGTCCAAGGCTGCTGATAGGTCCAGAAGGATGAGGGCGACTGTTTCTCCTTTGTCCATAAGGATCCTGATGTCGTCGGTGGCAGCGATGAGCGCGGTCTCGGTGCTGTGGTTGCTGTGGAAGCCGGACTGGGATGGGTCCAGGATATTGTTGTCTTCGAGGTAGCGGGTCAGCTGCCTGTTGACGATCTTCTCTGTGACTTTCGCCGGAAAAGGGAGCAGGGAGATGGGCCGGAAGTTCTTGAGGTCTTTGGGGTCCGTCTTGGGTTTCTTTAGAAGGGCGTTGATCTCAGCGGGCTTCCAGCTCTCTGGGAAGGTTGCAGTCTCGAAGGAGATGTATTTGTTTTCCGGAGGTGGGGGGTGATGGCAGTGCTGGCTTTGTTGAAAATGTGGTGAGGGCATGGGTCAGATGGGGACCCAGAGTGGATGGAGTTCATGGTCTTGATGGTGTCATTGTTGCTGACGTTGGACCAGGTGGTCAGGCGGCTGGTGCGCGTGGTGGTCGCAGGGGTGGTTGTCTCGGCGGTGGGGGTGGGGTGGTGGTGTTGAAGCTGTCGTGGATGCCATCGAAGCTGTCGTGGATGTCGATGATCTTGCGGTGAAAGAAGGTGGCCAGTGAGTCGCACAGGTCTTGTGATGATGGAATGTCGTTGGTGTTGGGCTCAGGTTGGAGAGTTCTTTAACAATGTCGAAGAGCTCTTTGCAGTTGTGTGCACTGTTGTCTAGGCGGTCCTTGAAGATGGTCCTCTTGGCGGTCCTGATCAGTTGGTGGTGTCTGCGGGTGGCGTTCTTGTGGGCTGTGTGGCTGTCTGGTATTCGGTCGCGGAGCCAGCTTTTCTCCAGCTTCGGACAGGTGCGCATGGAGGTCCGGAGGTCTTCGGTGAACCAGGCGGCTTTCTTGTTGGTGTGATTGGTGGTGTAGGTCTTGAGTGGGATGAGGGTGTTGGCGCAGTCGTTGATCTACTGTTTGAGGTTGATGGCGGCGGTGTCGGGGTCAGTGGGGTCGGTGGGTGGTCCCAGGGCGAGGGCGGTAGTCAGTTGGTCTTCGGTGACCTTGCCCCAGCAGCGGCATGGCATCTGTTGGGTTCGGTGGTGTGTGGTGGGTTTCCTGAAGGTGAAGTGGACGCATAAGTGGTCTGTCCAGTGGGGTTCGGTGGTGTGGTTGAAGGAGACGTGGGGACTTGCGGAGAAGATGGGGTCCAGCGGCTTGGGTGGGTGTCGTCACGAGCTGTTTGAGTCTGAGGTTGTTGATCAGGGCGGTGGAGTTGGCGTCGTTGTTGTTCTCGAGGTGGAAGTTCAGGTCCCCGAGGAGGACGTAGTCCGTGGAGGCGAGGGCGTGGGTAATGATGAGGTCGGCGATGGAGTCGCTGAACTGTGGCCGGGGTCTGGGTGGTCTGTAGGCGAGTGTTCCTCTGAGGGTGGTGTTTGGGTCGGTGTGGATCTGGAAGTGCATGTGCTCGGCGGTTGGTGAGGGTGTCGTCGGTGCTGGTCGAGGCTCTGAGGGTGTCCTTGTGGATGATGGCGATTCCCCCTCGCACTCTGTTGGTGCGGTCTCTGCGGGAGGTCTTGTAGCCTTTTGGGATGGCTATGGTGATGTCTGGTGCCGAGGTGGTGTTCAGCCAGGTCTCCGTCAAGAAGGCGACGTCGGGGTTGGTTGAGTCTAGGAGGTCCCAGAGTTCGATGGCGTGCTTGCGAACGGAGCGGTTGTTGAGAAGGATGCATCGGAGGTGGTTGGGTTCTCTGATTGATGGTTTGGCGGGCCGGGTGCTGGAGAAGCTGCAGTTCCGGTAGGTGAATGGCCCTTGGGTGTGCTTCGGGGTGGCCCGGTGGCAAGGGTGATCTCGTCCGGGATTGAGTGCGTGGAGGGTGCTGGAGTCGTAGTGCAGTCTGGTGTTGTGGCGGCTTCGGGGTCCAGGGGTTCTGGTGCTGGGCGCGGATCAGGCACGGACGGGCTTGCCGTTGGCGCGCCAGCGGCGCGGCGGCTGTACGGCTTCCATATGAGGGGCTGTGGGAGGAAGGAGCAGCTGGGAGGCGGGAGTGGGGTGGCGAATGGGAACAGCAGGGGGCGGGGCCGCAGGGATGCAGCGGCAGGAAAGGTGGCACAGAGGGAAACCGGGGGAAAGCGGGAAGAGGACACAGAGGCAATACAGGGGAAAAAGGGGGGCACAGATGGCAAAAACGGGAGCAGAAGTAAAAATGGGGGTTAACGAAACAGAGAGGAAACAACAGAGGAGACTCACGCAGCACCAAGCAGCGGCAGGGGTAAGGTGACAGCGGGGGCAGTGTCACAGGAGGACCGTGTGGCGGCTGGGGGGTGACCTACGTGAGGACATGGTCAAAGGTAGACATGCAGTCCCATGGGGAAAGCGCACCGCTGCCTACACAAAATGGGCGCCAGCCACATAGTCAGAATAACAACCAGCAAGAAGGGATGGCCACAAACAGAGAAGTCATGCAGTACCTATGGCAAAAGCACACTGGCTGGCTACACAAAATGGCTGCCAGCCACATGGTTACAACAACAACAACCAGCAAGGAGGCATGCTCACAAACCGAGAAGAGGTACTGCAACCACGATTCACAAATAAGAAGACAAGAGACCTTAGAAATATCTTGGTACATACTCGACCACCACCACGAAAACGTGAGGAACCAAGACCACTACTATGGGACAACCCACCAGTGGTGGGACACTATCCCTGTGGCTCTTGCTCTGTGTGTAACCTTACCAGTGTGACAAAAACTTTACAACTCCTACCAGATTTCAAATGGACAATCAGGCACCACACGAATTGTAACACCACCCACGTTATATATATGATTACCTGCCCGTGTAACCTACGGTATATCGGAATGACTTGCCGGAAGATCAAACAAAGAATAGGCGAACACAGGAGCAATGTGAAATGCCTAAAAATGACGACAAAGATGAGCAGTCATTACATTGAGGCCAAGCATACGATACATGACTTGAAAGGGTTAGTTCTAGAAACACTACACACAAAATCACAAAATGTGGAGAGAATTCTCTTTGAAAAAGAGCAAAGATGGGTGCACCACTTACGAACAAATGTAATTGGACTGAACGACAATATACCTTGGTTAAGTCTGAACAATTAAAAAAATAACGTAACAAGCTTGTCTGGATGTATTCCAGTTATGAACAACTCCCTAACAGAACTGTTAGAAATTAAAAATAAAAGTAATATGACCAACTATTCCTTGCCAGATTAACATATATTAACCAGCCTTCAACATCCCCTAATGCACAACTAAATAACACTCAACTGCTTCATCGAAATAACTTCAAGGCGATATTGAGCAAAGACAAGAACCAAATACGAACAAACCTCGTTTTATTTTATTTTTAATTCTTCCAATTGTATTCTTATTATAAGAATTCTTCATTTAATATTACATATTTGAAAGTAACATCTCCCATTTTTGCAACATGTATTTGGAACCTTGTTATACACAACAATTCTGGGTAAAAAACCGCACAGTCTTTCTTCCGTTTCTACCCCTGTTCTCGGCACACCAAAATAAAGCACCGGAAACTCTTCCACCCCACATCCGGGGATCTGAAGGCAGAGGCAGCACAAGTCGTGCGCAGCCTGCACACCAGGTAGACGCCACGTCAGAAAGGAGCATTTACTACGAAACCGTAATGTATCTAATTAAGACTGTTTGTGACTTATTTTTATATATACTTAATCAGCAGGTATACCGATTCTGAGATCACCCGAGGAGGTCATGAATCACTGACCCAAAGGTACGCTAGAAGATGGCCAAACGGGGGGGTGGCATTAACCTTGAGGCGAATGTTAGAGTGTGGACACGGTCAGAACTTATAATCGAGCACACAAAAAAAAATTATCAGCCACTTATGAACATAGAAGCATAGCCATTCATGATTTTAATATGTAGACAGTGTAGACACTAATTTAAGGTCGCGTTAAGACTTGTTAGGGCACTGCACATTGATGTAAAGACCTACGCCATGCAATAATCATGAGGCTTTTTTAGGTGCAGCCTAGACATTACTATTGTCTCATGCCCGATGAACGCATAATAATATGGGGCATTCTCCACGTAGCCCTCACACCGCTGATGCAGACTATTGTTAATTAATGCAACATGCCAGAATGTGACTCCACTTTTTGCAAAAATCACAGGAGTATGATGAGAGCACATACATTAGTTGATAATGAACTTAGGATCTAACGCATAATGGCAAGTAACATTGCACCATCGAGACTTAAGCGCAGAAGCGCTCTGTATGAGATTAAATCGAGCGCTAACAACTGAATAATGAGAGAATTATTGCCATTAAGAATGAGTGGAAATTTGTCATGCTTCCTACAGAGAGAATTGCCATTTTTTAGTTTCTTTAACACAGGTAGTGCCTGTATTAGGCACAATTGCAGCATAGCTGAAAGTACAGCATTATGAAACAGATTATAAATGTTTGTATGTCATGTTTCCTCCCCTTTTTCCTACAGGTACTTACAGACCTTACTAAGTCAGGACAATGTTCCTTGTCTAACACACCTGAAAATACGGGTTATTATCACGTTTTCTATATTTCTATTTTTTCTGGTCCTGATGAATGCCTAACTGATCCCTCCTGGGCAACCACAGGCTGAAACATGTCAACCCTTTTTATGGACTCACCTTAGTGCAAAAGACCCCTAACTTTTCTTCCATTGCATGCCACCATTTTTTAACCTAGTTTGAACCCAGAATTATTAAATTCTTTTTTCCGGGCCAGTCAAGCTTTTTAAGATACCCACGGCTCACGCACAATTCACCATCCTCTTTTTGATCACTGATTACTACTGGTTCCACCAGTGGTTAACCTCCGGGTGGAGGAAGTATAACCACTAACCCAATGATGATGCTGCCACGTACCTACAAAGATGGAGAATCAAGATATATTGTCATTTAACCCTGGCACGTGATTGAGGGGTTTTTATCGGTACCGTTGAACGACAGAATAAAAAAACCCTGGTGATCTAGGACAAGTGATCCATTTTCCCCCCTGATTTTTTGTACTTGACAATGATGGCAGTTAAAAAAATTAATATGCTTGTGCATATTTACACTTATAATATTTTTAAATTTTAGTTCTTTTTATAATTTAAATTTTAGATTTTTTTTTATTTACTTTTTTGTTTTATTTTTAATTAATTTTTTTAAAACTTTTTCAATGCATTTTCTTCAAAAATTGTCATTTTGATTTTTTTATCTACATTTAATTTTTTTATTTGACATCAACCCCATGACTTAAATTGGTGCACTGAACAGCAGCATTCACTGTCCTTAGATTATTCCTTTGTCACCTGCGCCTCCCTGAGTGCCACATCCCAATATGATGCACATGAAGCAAAAAGTTACATCTGTATAATGTTGATTTTTCTCTTCCTGATCCTTCGTGAGTGTACTGCACACAATGAAAATTTGTTGGTGTGGTTTTCGAATGGATAGTTAGAGTGTATTATTGCTAAGTCCCCACACTAAATGATATTGTTTGTTTGTATTACTACTTGAACTGCAACAATGCCACGTTTCACTGAAGTGTTTCTTACTTGTTTGCTTTAAGGTGTGCAAGAGAAGAGACATAACCCACAGTGCTGCCAGACAGAAGGCCTGTGAATGGCGTGACACGTGAGTGACTATGCAACACTGTCATCTCTTCAGCTTGTTGTGAAGCTGAGTGCCACTGCCAGCTGACAGCTTCAAGATGGCCCCACTGGATTCAAGCTAGCCTGGCTGATGACGACTGTTTAGCCCGAAACCGGACCCAGGATGCTTGTTTCCGGTCCAGGGAAGACATGACTTGGCAGTTCGTGCTGGACTGTTCCCATGAGGCACAGAGTCAGACTGATTTACATATGGCCTTGTCTGAACTGGGGAGGCGGAGTGAGCTAAAGAATGATGATGGATTAAACCCAGATCCGTTGACTGGGGGTGAGTGCTTGCATTGTCCAACACTCCATCCATCATCCCCTTTGGTTTTGCTTTGTTCGCCCTAAGTTGGCAGGGTATGCCCAGACGTGGGTCCCTTGCTCACTTTGCCACTGGATTCAAGCTAGCCTGGCTGATGACGGCTGTTTAGCCAGAAACCGGTCCCAGGATGCTTGTTTCCGGTCCAGGGAAGACATGGCTTGGCAGTTCGTGCTGGACTGTTCCCATGAGGCACAGGGTCAGACTGATTTGCATATGGCCATGTGTTAGACGGGGACCCTGAGGGTCGGCCGAATACTGAGGGAGAGGTCCCTGATGAGGACCGTCTCCGGCGATCGTACAGACAGGTCACCTCCCTCCCCACAAATAGGCACCACACCAGGTTGAGTTCAATACTTTATATAAGGTTCGTAAGGCAAGGATATTGGCGATACAGGATATATCGGACCCGAGGGTCCTCTCACTTCTAGTCTCTGTAGGGAAAAGGGGGTAGCGGGACAGTCTTGGTACCGGGTCGGTACAGGAGGTGGCAAGAGGCGAGCTCACAATCCTCGAGCTGGAGAGTCTGCAAGTCGGGCCGCGGCAGCGCCAGCGGGCCAAGATGATGGTTTCACGAGACAGAGGGCCGCGGCAGCGCCAGCAGGCCAAGGCGATGGTTTCACGAGGCAGAGGGCCGCGGCAGCGCCAGCAGGCCAAGACGATGGTTTCACGAGGCAGAGGGCCGCGGCAGCGCCAGCAGGCCAAGACGATGGTTTCACGAGGCAGAGGGCCGCGGCAGCGCCAGCAGGCCAAGACGATGGTTTCACGAGGCAGAGGGCCGCGGCAGCGCCAGCAGGCCAAGACGATGGTTTCACGAGGCAGAGGGCCGCGGCAGCACCAGCAGGCCAGTCACGGATGAGTTCTTCTCAGGGTCTCTCGACTCCAGGATACAACTGCCTTCCTGGTCTGGCCCTGCCCCAGTTATAGGTCTGGTCCCCTTTGATGTCCGGACCCTCGCGCCTGGGGGCCGGGAGGTCCGGGATGAGGGAGTCCAGACACCCAGCAGGGGGGTGGAGCCAGCGCCCAGGGCGGCCGGGGGTGATCGACACCTGGCGGAGGAGAGCCGTTGACGATTCCTTCTTCCATTGACTCGCCAAGTAGTCACTCTGCCTCCTGGGGGGAGGTTGGTGCCTCGATGTCGGGGCCGGCCGGGCCCAGGGTTAGGGTCGAGTTGAGGCCACGCGGCCTCGTGCTGTAGTACCCCAAAATGGCGGCTGGGCCGAGGTCGGGGTGCGGATGGTGACCCGGGCCAGCCGGGTCCGGAGCTGGTGTCTCGTGGTGGAGGGATTGCAGGTTACTTCGGGAGGTCGCCGGGGACTCTGGCTGGGGATTCAGGGAGAGCCAGGGTCCGGGCCCCGTTGCGGGGAGGGGGGACAGCCCGACCATGCGGCCTGTCCAACATGCGTCCCCCCCAGCTGAAGGCGGGGAGAGTCAGCCATCTTCCTGGGGACTCTCCTCGCTGAGGCGGAAAAAGCGTGACAGGCCGTCTGCGTTGGCGTGGTCCTGGCCTGGACGATGTTCCACCGTGAAGTCCATCCCCTGTAGGGAGATGGACCAGCGCAACAGCTTCGGGTTCTCCCCCCGCATTTGCATCAGCCATTGCAGGGGTCGGTGGTCTGTTTGCACCCGGAAGTGGGTGCCGAAGAGGTAGGGCCGGAGCTTCTTGAGGGCCCAGACTACGGCGAAGGCCTCCCTCTCGATGGTGCTCCATCGCTGTTCTCTGGCCAGTAGCCGCCGGCTGATGAAGGCCACTGGTTGATCGACCCCTTCGGTGTTGAGTTGGGAGAGGACGGCCCCCACGCCATGATCGGAGGCGTCCGTCTGTACAATGAATTCCCGGCTGTAGTCGGGAGCCTGGAGCACGGGGGCCGTGCACATGGCGGTTTTCAATCTCTCGAAGGCGGATTGGCAGTCCGGGGTCCAGTTGACTGTTTTGGGGCTCTTCTTAGAGGTGAGCTCCGTGAGGGGCCCCACGATGCTGCCATAGTCCTTCACGAACCGCCGGTAGTATCCGGTGAGCCCCAGGAAGGCCCGGACCTCCGTCTGGGTCGTAGGGGGTTGCCAGGCCTGTATGGCAGCAATCTTGAGCTGGAGGGGGGCCACCAGCCCGCTTCCCACTTGGTGTCCCAGGTAGGTCACGGACCCTTGGCCAACCTGGCATTTGCTGGCCTTGATGGTGAGCCCGGCTTGCTGGAGGGCGTGTAGAACGTCCCGCAGGTGACGGAGGTGGTCGGTCCAGTGGTGGCTGTACACAGCAATGTCGTCCAGGTAGGCGGCGCTGAAGTCTTCAAGGCCCGCCAGCACCTGGTTCACCAGCCGTTGAAACGTTGCCGGAGCGTTTTTCATGCCGAAGGGCATCACTTTAAAGTGGTAGTGACCGTCCGGGGTAGAGAAGGCGGATCGTTCTTGGGCCCTAGGGGTGAGGGCGATCTGCCAGTAGCCCGCTGTTAGGTCGAAGATCCTCAGGTAGCGGGCGGCCCCCATCCGGTCAATTAGCTCATCTGCCCGGGGGATGGGGTGAGCGTCGGTCCTGGTAACGGCATTCAGCCCCCGATAGTCCACGCAAAACCGGAGTTCAGGGGCAACGCCCGGGGCAGCCGCCTTGGGAACCAGGACGACTGGGCTGGCCCAGGGGCTGTCAGAGGGTTCGATTACTCCTAGGGCCAGCATCTTGGATACCTCGGTCTGGATGCAGGCGCGCACCCGGTCTGGTACGCGGTACGCCCGGTGTCGAATAGGAGGGCTGTCCCCGGTGTCCACATCGTGAAGGCACCAGGGGGTGACTCCGGGTGTGAGGGAGAACAGGGAGGCGAACCGCCTCAGGAGGGCTTGACAGTCTTGGCGTTGCTCCGGGGACAAGGCCTCGGAGAGCTGGACCCCTTCCACTGAGCCATCTCGCTCGAGGGTTCTCAGTAAGTCCGGAAGGGGCTCGGAGTCTTCTTCCGTCCCATTATCTGTAGCCATCAGGAGGCTGAGTTCTGATCGCACAAAATGGGGTTTGAGTCTGTTGGCGTGGAGGACCCGTAGAGGGTTCCGGGCGGTCTCCATGTCGATTAAATAGGTGACGGGCCCTTTGCGTTCGATCACCTTGAAGGGCCCGGACCATTTGTCTTGAAGCGCACAGGGTTCAACTGGGGACATCACCCAGACCTGTTGTCCCGGTTCGAACTCAATGGAGGATGCGTGCTGATCGTACCATCTCTTCATGTCCTCCTGACTGGCCTCTAGATTGGCTTTTGCGGTCTCTCGGAATCGCCGGGTCTGGTTGCGAAGAGCCAGGAGATACTTGTAGATGTCCGGGGGAGTTTTCTGGGGAGGCTGCTCCCAACCTTCCTTGACTAGGCTGAGGGGGCCCCGGACGGGGTGCCCGTACAGGAGTTCAAATGGGCTGAAGCCGAGTGATTTCTGCGGGACTTCCCGATAGGCAAACAGAAGGCACGGGAGTAGCACGTCCCACTGGCGACGAAGGGGTTCCTCTAGGCCCATAATCATTCCTTTGAGAGTGCGGTTGAACCTCTCGACCAGTCCGTTTCCTTGCGGGTGATAGGGGGTCGTGAATTTGTAGGTGACCCCGCATTGTTGCCAGAGAGACTTCATATATCGGGAGATAAAGTTCGTGCCCCTGTCGCTGACGACCTCCCGGGGAAACCCCACCCGGGAGAAGATCCCCATCAGGGCTCGGCCTACCACGGGGGCCGTCACAGTCTGAAGAGGGATGGCCTCGGGATAGCGTGTGGCGTGGTCCACTAGGACCAGGATGAACCGGTGTCCTTGGGCTGTTCGGGGGTCGAGGGGCCCCACAATGTCTATTCCCACTCGTTCGAACGGGGTGGTGACGACAGGAAAGGGTTGTAAAGGGGCTTTGATTTTTCGGCCACTTTTTCCGCTGGCCTGGCAGGTGGGGCAGGCCCTGCAGTGGTTGGTGACATCCTTTCGCATTTGGGGCCAGTAAAGATGGGTCACCAGGCGGTCGTAGGTTTTATCTTGTCCCAGGTGTCCGGCAAGGGGGACATCGTGGGCTAAGTTCAGGAGAAAGTCTCGGAAGCGAAGGGGCACCACCAGTACCCGACTGGCTCCTAGCTCTGCAATTTTCTGCTCGCTGTAGAGCAGGTCCTGGTCCCAGTAGATCCAGTGGGCCCCCGAGGTATCCCCTGTGCTCTGGGCCAGGGCTTGCTGCCGGAGTCCCTCGAGAGACGGACATGTTCTCTGTTCGTCCCGGAATTGTTCCTGGGTGGGGCCCCCCTCCTGATGCCACTGTGCCAGGTCAGGGACGTCCCGAAGCTGGTCGGATCCTTCTTCTGTTTGGGTTGAGGGACTGGCTTCTGGGGCGGCCTCCTCTTGGATGAGCGCGGGAGGAGGTTCCGGCCACTCGGGCTCTTCTAGACTGGGGACCGCGCGGGCGGTCATGGACCGGGTCGTGATGCAGACCCATTCGGGAAGGCCGAGCATCCCCAGGTGTTCTCTTCGTTCGACGGCTGCCCAGGGAGAAATTTCGAGGTCGTTTCCCAGGAGGCAATCCACGGGGGCATCATCGCGGACAGTCACTTTTAGCATCCCTGATACTCCTCCCCATTCGAAGGGGACGCAGGCCATGCGACACAGACTTTCTGAGTTGTCTGCTGATCGGACAGGGCAAAGAATGTTCGGCAGGATTTGGTCTGGAGTGACAAGGTGGCATCGGACCGCAGTTACACTGGCCCCGGTGTCGCGGAGGGCTTCCGCCCGGCGGCCATTAATGTTGACCCACTGGCTGTACTTCTGCGTGTTGGCGGGAAGGGGGGCCCGCGGAATCATATCTCTCTCCCCCAAGCAGACCAGAGCCATGGCGGCTGGCGCCCACTCAGGCGGGTCGGTCTCGTACTCTTCTTGGTCTTCCGGGATTAGTTCTTCCCCTAGGGCGGCCGCTGCGACCTGGCGGGGGGTAGCGTTCGGCTTCTTTGGGCAGTTGGGATCACTGGCGTAGTGGCCGGGTCGCTGGCATCTGTGGCACATAATGTTGGCCCAGAAACCGGCCCGGATGGCCGGGCTCCCTCGGCCAGCCGGGGTCGAGGGGCTGCTTGTGGGAGACATGGGGCCGGGGTCTCTCCCCCGACCCTGGCCCCCTCCTCCTCCCCGGGGGCGATGGGGCCCTGGGTAAGGTCTGGATGATTCGCTGGGCCCGTTCCGGCCAACTCGGGTGCTTTCCCACCGGTCGGTTTCGGCGGCGAGTTGTCGAGGTTCGGTTAGTTTACTGTCCAAGAGGTGTTGCCGGAGTTCCACGAAGCAGTTGTTAGAAAGGTGCTCCCATACGATAAGGTCGAAAAGTTGTTCGTAGGTGGTCACTTTGCTGCCCTTGATCCACCCCTCGAAGGCTCGACTAAAGAAGTTCACGTACTCCACCCAAGTCGTACCCGGGATCCGTTTGCAGTCGCGGAACCGCTGGCGGTACATCTCGGGTGTGAGCCCGTATCGAGTGAGGAGGGCGGCCTTCATGTGGTCGTAGGATGTCATCAGATGGTCCGGGAGTTGCAGCAGGGCGTCCCGCCCTTCGTTGACAAACCTCCCCCATAACCCGGCTCCCCAGTCGCTCCGTGGAATCCGGTGGGAGGTCATGGCTACCTCATAGGCTTTAAACCACTGCTGTATATCATCGTTCTTGTAGTATTCCCGGATGACATCTTTGGGGATGTGAACCTTGGGCTCGGTAGAGGCAGGCAGGGTCGGGCGTTCGGGGAACCCGAGTTCTTTATTCTGTTTCTGAATTTCCAGTTCCTTGAGGTTGCGCTCATGTTCGTACGCTAGCTTCTTTTCCTCTAGCTCTCTCTGTTTTTGCTTCTCTTCTCGCTCCTCTCGGAGCCGTAAGTGTTCTAGCGTTATTTTTTGTTCCGCCAGTTTGAGTTCTCCATCCAAGCGAAGTTGGGCCAGTTCCAATTCGTGGAGTCTGCTTTTTTCTCGTTCTTGGATCTCTTCTAGGGAGAGACCCGCTCTTCTTTCTTCAATTGGTGCGGGGCTCGTCTCGGTGTTTCGTGTTCGGGGTACGGCCGTACCCGTTTCTGCCCAAGCTTCTAGGGCTCGTTTGAAGTCTTCCTTCGTGCTCAGACCTGTGGTTGGAAGGCCAAGTTCTATGCAATATTGCTTCAGTTCCCGGTGGTTGTAGTCTTCCAATTTTTCCATCTGGAATTTTTCCGTTGTTCCGCTCTCTGTTGTCATGGTGGTTGTGTGTCGTGGGGCGAGTGACTCTCTGTACGATTATGCGTAGGTTCGGATCGCGCCGCTGGCCACCAATGTTAGACGGGGACCCTGAGGGTCGGCCGAATACTGAGGGAGAGGTCCCCGATGAGGACCGTCTCCGGCGATCGTACAGACAGGTCACCTCCCTCCCCACAAATAGGCACCACACGAGGGTGAGTTCAATACTTTATATAAGGTTCGTAAGGCAAGGATATTGGCGATACAGGATATATCGGACCCGAGGGTCCTCTCACTTCTAGTCTCTGTAGGGAAAAGGGGGTAGCGGGACAGTCTTGGTACCGGGTCGGTACAGGAGGTGGCAAGAGGCGAGCTCACAATCCTCGAGCTGGAGAGTCTGCAAGTCGGGCCGCGGCAGCGCCAGCGGGCCAAGATGATGGTTTCACCAGACAGAGGGCCGCGGCAGCGCCAGCAGGCCAAGGCGATGGTTTCACGAGGCAGAGGGCCGCGGCAGCGCCAGCAGGCCAAGACGATGGTTTCACGAGGCAGAGGGCCGCGGCAGCGCCAGCAGGCCAAGACGATGGTTTCACGAGGCAGAGGGCCGCGGCAGCGCCAGCAGGCCAAGACGATGGTTTCACGAGGCAGAGGGCCGCGGCAGCGCCAGCAGGCCAAGACGATGGTTTCACGAGGCAGAGGGCCGCGGCAGCGCCAGCAGGCCAGTCACGGATGAGTTCTTCTCAGGGTCTCTCGACTCCAGGATACAACTGCCTTCCTGGTCTGGCCCTGCCCCAGTTATAGGTCTGGTCCCCTTTGATGTCCGGACCCTCGCGCCTGGGGGCCGGGAGGTCCGGGATGAGGGAGTCCAGACACCCAGCAGGGGGGTGGAGCCAGCGCCCAGGGCGGCCGGGGGTGATCGACACCTGGCGGAGGAGAGCCGTTGACGATTCCTTCTTCCATTGACTCGCCAAGTAGTCACTCTGCCTCCTGGGGGGAGGTTGGTGCCTCGATGTCGGGGCCGGCCGGGCCCAGGGTTAGGGTCGAGTTGAGGCCACGCGGCCTCGTGCTGTAGTACCCCAAAATGGCGGCTGGGCCGAGGTCGGGGTGCGGATGGTGACCCGGGCCAGCCGGGTCCGGAGCTGGTGTCTCGTGGTGGAGGGATTGCAGGTTACTTCGGGAGGTCGCCGGGGACTCTGGCTGGGGATTCAGGGAGAGCCAGGGTCCGGGCCCCGTTGCGGGGAGGGGGGACAGCCCGACCATGCGGCCTGTCCAACACCATGTCTGAACTGGGGAGGCGGAGTGAGCTAAAGAATGATGATGGATTAAACTCAGATCCGTTGACTGGAGGTGAGTGCATGCATTGTTCAACACTCCGTCCATAATCCTATTTGGTTTTGCTTTGTTCGCCCTAATTTGGCAGGGTATGCCCAGACATGGGTCCCTTGCTCACTTTGCCACTTTATTCAAGCTAGCCTGGCTGATGACGGCTGTTTAGGCAGAAACCGGTCCCAGGATGCTTGTTTCTGGTCCAGGGAAGACATGGCTTGGCAGTTCGTGCCGGACTGTTCCCATGAGGCACAGGGTCAGACTGATTTGCATAGGGCCATGTCTGAACAGGGGAGGCGGAGTGAGCTAAAGAATGATGATGGATTAAACCCAGATCCGTTGACTGGGGGTGAGTGCTTGCATTGTTCAACACTCCGTCCATCATCCCCTTTGGTTTTGCTTTGTTCGCCCTAAGTTGGCAGGGTATGCCCAGACATTGGTCCCTTGCTCACTTTGCCACTGGATTCAAGCTAGCCTGGCTGACGACGGCTGTTTAGGCAGAAACCGGTCCCAGGATGCTTGTTTCCGGTCCAGGGAAGACATGGCTTGGCAGTTCATGCTGGACTGTTCCCATGAGGCACAGGGTCAGACTGATTTGCATATGGCCATGTCTGAACTGGGGAGGCAGAGTGAGCTAAAGAATGATGATGGATTAAACCCAGATCTGTTGACTGGGGGTGAGTGCTTGCATTGTTCAACATTCCGTTCATCATCTCCTTTGGTTTTGCTTTGTTCGCCCTAAGTTGGCAGGGTATGCCCAGACGTGGGTCCCATGCTCACTTTCAAGCTAGCCTGGCTGATGACGGCTGTTTAGCAAGAAACTGGTCCCAGGATGCTTGTTTCCAGTCCAGGGAAGACATGGCTTGGCAGGTCGTGCTGGACTGTTCCCATGAGGCTCAGGGTCAGACTGATTTGCATATGGCCATCTCTGAACTGGGGAGGCGGAGTGAGCTAAAGAATGATGATGGATTAAACCCAGATCCGTTGACTGAGGGTGAGTGCTTGCATTGTTCAAAACTCCATCCATCATCCCTAGTGGTTTTGCTTTGTTCGCCCTTAGTTGGTAGGGTATGCCCAGACGTGGGTCTCTTCCTCACTTTGCCACTGGATTCAAGCTAGACTGGCTGATGACGGCTGTTTAGCCAGAAACCGGTCCCAGGATGCTTGTTCCCGGTCCAGGGAAGACATGGCTTGGCAGTTCGTGCTGGACTGTTCCCATGAGTCACAGGGTCAGACTGATTTGCATATGTCCATGTCTGAACTGGGGAGGCAGAGTAAGCTAAAGGTTGATGATGGATTAAACCCAGATCCGTTGACTGGGTGTAAGTGCTTGCATTGTTCAACACTCCGTCCATCATGCCCTATGGTTTTGATTTGTTTGCCCTAAGTTGGCAGGGTATGCCCAGACGTGGGTCCCTTGCTCACTTTGCCACTGGATTCAAGCTAGCCTGGCTGATGATGGCTGTTTAGCCATGAACCGGTCCCAGGATGCTTGTTTACGGTCCAGGGAAGACATGGCTTGGCAGTTCGTGCTGGACTGTTCCTATAAGGCACAGGGTCAGACTGATTTGCATATGGCCGTGTCTGAACTGGGGAGGCGGAGTGAGATAAAGAATGATCATGGACTAAACCCAGATCCATTGACTGGGGGTGAGTGCTTGCATTGTTCAACACTCCGTCCATCATCCCCTTTGGTTTTGCCAAGAAAGTGGTTAGCAGAAGAAGCAGATTTCCACCCCTGGCATGACAACCGCAACCTTTTTCTGGAAATGTGTGCCTGCTGCACTGGCCTCCGGCGAGCAAGTAGAGAGCAGCATTTCTGCATCAACAGTACCACCCACTCAACCTAAGACCAGGACCATGTCTGGCAGTGAGGCAGCCAGTGCAATCATGTTGTTGCCGACAAGTAGTGATGTTCAATTGGATTTGTCCCTTTCGCAATGTAGTACATAATCATTTCAGGAAACACAGCAAAGTGGACAGCAGTCGCAGCCAGCAATAGTACTTTTGTCCGATGTTGGGGCAGAACAGGAGGTTTAGCTTCCTCCTGAGCAAGAAGTTGAACCTCCTCTTATAGTTTCATTGGCTCCCAGATCTCCAGCAAGGAAAAGGAAGGGTTCTACTGCACAATCTTCTCCAAGCACCCCTTCTGATGATTATTGTAAGGACATGGAGTGGAACCCAACAGAGAACAGGAGAAGCAAGGTAATAGAAAAGTTCCAGAAAGTCTTAGACTAATGGAAGGGAATCAAGAGGAGGATGACGACGATGAGGTAGTCATGGAGGAAGGTGACACAGAGGAAATCTGACATTTCTATTCAACCAGCACTGAGGGATGTGGCCACCAGCTCCCATATTTGCAAAGCCGCAGCTGAGATCTGTACTAACCCCTGCCTCAGGAGAAGCAGAGAGGCAATTAACGAAATGCCGACCTACATCCAGGTTTTCTTCAGGCATTCAGTGTCCCAGTAACACGTACTCCTCCTCAGTTTGCAAAGAGAGGGAGCACATTGCAGTATGCACCATTTGCCACACACATGGTCGTCGAGGCAAGCTTGGTACTCAGCATGGTACTGGAGGCCACACAACCCATATGAAAAAAACACTGCACAATCCAGTGTGAGGAGCACCTTACATTTACTGAATGTGGTGGTGGTGGGGAGAACTGGGGAACATCAGCTACAAGTCCAATTGCTGTGGAAGATGATTATGAGGAAGAAGAGAGTGACATCTTTACGCAAAACAGCCCTGTCCCCAGCAGTGTGCCAGCAGATTCACCCACCTCAGCGACTCGACAATGGCACAAGAAGATTCAGAGTGAGTTGGACACATCACGGCATACAGTGAATGCCTCACCACGACTCACATTGAGTCTACCACTAGCATCTACTTCTCAAAAAAAGCCTGTGTCAGTGCCCCAAGGAAAGAAGAAAATCCAGGCTACTACTATGGGAATGTTTAGGCAGGAGGGGCCCTACGAGCAAAACCATCCAACCACACGTTTGTATAATGGGGGGCTGGCAAAAATGGTAGCTCTGGAACTCCTCCCTTTTTCTTTTTTGGAAGGAGTGGCATTCTTAGAATTTGAGGAGCCATCTGCCCAAAATGGAAGGTACCATGTAGGACCTATTTTGCCAGAGTGGCTGTTTGAGCGATGAATCATGATCTGCTGCAGTAGGTTGGACAAGCTTTGCAGCAAACCATCCACCTGATGACAGACATGTGGACCAGTTGTCAGGCCACTGATTACATGTGCATCACTGCACACTGGATCTCTTTTGCAGGGGAAATGCGAAAGATATCTTTAGGTCTTGTCCCAGAAGAAAGTTTTAAGAGCATTCAGCTGCCTACAACAGTGGCCATGTTCGCAATAGAGAAATGTCATACAGATGTAAACATCTTGGAGAAATGTACCAGCAGGGTGTATGAATGGCTGCAACCAAAGAGATCTTAGAATTGGATTTGTTGACCTGGTCAATGGCAGTAACATAGTCAAGGCTATGTCAGATGAAGGCTATTTCACGTTTTTTTTGTGTTTGCCCCGTTGCATCAACCTGGTGGTGCAAGACTTCCTCAAAAAGAAAGACATAGTCAGCAACATGATGACCACCTGCAGAAGAATTTGCACTCCTTTCAGCCATTCTTTCAAAGCTTGGAAGCAGCTGCTGATTATTCAGAGTAATAAGAGAGCACCAGTTGAATATTTGATACAGGAGGTGCCAACATGTTAGACAGCCACCTTTTACATGCTACAACGTCTGTACAACATCTGTTCTAGGAATACAAACAGATCAATGACAATGTCATTCAAAGAGGAGGGGATGCAGTTGCGAAAGCTATGACCCTGCATGCGGGCAAATGGGAAAGAGTCAAATGCCTGACACAAATGCTACTCCCTTTTGAGGTTTTCACATGGGAAGTTAGCAAGAGGGATGGTACGATGGGCCAAGATATCCCATTGTTACATCTCCTAGACGACCAAGTAAAGAAGGTGTCTGAAAGGTTTGCCCCTGCAGTTGTGAATGAAAACTCAGAAGCTCATGCCTTGGTTGAGACCTTAGTCTTTCAATTACCTTCTAATATAGTGCTGTAAAATGACATAAATGAGTCCAAAATGTACATATATGCCACACTACTTGATCCACGGTAAAAAAACAAAAGTTCTGCTCACTTTCATTCCAGAGACTTGGAAGAAGAACGGCTTGAACTCAGAGTCCCACCCCTCAGTTCTGGGGTTCCCCCTTCAACTTCCAGGGAGGGCAGTCTTGTCTCACAGCAGCCAACAACACCATCAACCAGAACACTGGCAACAACAACTGGCAGGGCTCAAGCCCAGTGAAGAGGAGATGTCAAAACAGGTTGAGCAAGTAAAAGCACCAATGACCATCCAGGGGATGTTCCAGGAGTATCTGGATGATCCAAAAGAGATCTATGTGGATACAAATACATTGTTGTAATGGTATGGGAAGATATGCCATTGGCCATAGCGCATCAGGCTGGCAATAAAGTATCTGGCTTGTCTTGTCACCAGTGTGTCTGCTGACCGTGTGTTCAGTGCAGCTGTCAGAGTAAGAAGAACCAATGTGTTGCCTCAAAATGTGGAGAGATTGACTATGATCAAAATGAACCAACATTTTATACCACACAATTACACCGCTCCTTGAACAGCAGCACAGGAGGAGGAGGAGGGTGATTGGTCCAAAATGAATCAAATGTGTGAGCTGACCAACTGCTGGGTGAATCACCTTAGTTTGAGGACGTACTCTACTTTCCGGACTAAGTACGCCAGTGCCCCCATAGAACTTTTACATTTTTTCTCGTTGAACAAATAAAACAAAATTAGCGAGAGGAACATTATTATTTTGTTACAGATTTATGCTGCCCCAGCTTTTCTATTAGTAAGATATATATATGGCCGGATTGCAATTGGACCAGTGTGCATTGAAGAAGCCTCCACAATTCCTTCATGACATTGGGGACAATGGCTGCCCTCTTGCACGTCTATTGCCTGATGCCTATTCCTTTTTGCACCACTAAGTACTAGAAGGACTGCCTCATAAATTATGTATTACCTACGAGACGTCTTGCCAATACCAAATCACAGTGTGCTGCCTGCATAAAAGATGATTGAGTACCTACCTAAACTACATTTGCTTGCATTGGATGAGTAACTTCAACTATTGCAACAGTGAGTGACTGATTGCGTGAGTGTTGATTTAGGTTGATTGATCATTCAAGGACTGTCAGACAGTGAGGGAGGATGTATAACTGTAATATGGGAAATATCTTGAGATGATTATTAATTTGCATTGTCTGGGGCTTGAGTGATGGGAGCTCATTTTATTTCTATGTTGGTGATCAGCCCTTTCACACTTAGCCAGATTTAACTGCAGGGTGTTCTCCTTTTTTGTGGTTTTTCAGAGACCAGAACAGTCACTTTAACAAACAAAAACCTATGCAAAATATTGAATTTCTGTTTCTCTACGTGTTCTTTAACAGCACTGCACTCCACGTCTATCGTGCTCGGGTCATCGTGATTCATGATGATGATGATGACTGGTCTGGGTTGATATTACTCAGATTCAGGACAGGAGTAGTATCATGGACGAACTCTGGGACGGAGCTGCAGGACTACTTCAACAACGGTTAAAATCAAGAAGTTATTGATTATCAACTTCTGTTCAAAGGTAACCCAAGAGTCTGAGGACTAGTACTGTGCGGAATAGAGAGAGGTGCATTTGTGAAATGCTACTTCTGTGTGTGTGTGTGTGTGTGTGCACACATTGGACTTGTGGTAAAAAGTGATACTCTAAGTCCCCCTTTTGTTTTTTTCACTCTGCCTCTGGGTCTTTTAAAAAATTCAAACATACATTACAAAAATAACATATACTTTTAACACATATACTAAAACTTAAAATACTATAAAAAAATAGATATTTTTAACAACTATATTATTACTGTCGATATAACTTAAATATTATGAAAAATTATAATTCTTACCTGCATTTTGATATTCTGCACCACTATATTTTTGTAAGTCGATAGTATGTCCATTCTATATTTTAAACTCGATATCTTGCCATATCAATATTAAAAATTCGATATTGTGACTGATTACCCTTATTAGTGTATTTAACTTATCTCTAAGAGGAACAGGGGTGGGAGCACACCGCTTCACCTCCCAGAAAGGTTCGCCCCTGGCATTGTGGTCAATGCAGTTTTGGTTACTTGCTTGCTTCAAGAGTGTTTGGGTGTTTCGCCACAGTTGGCACAGATAGTGCTGATCTCTAGACAAGTGTTTCTGGTTCTTTAACTGTCATCAGTAGAGATTACAGTCCTTCAAAAGTGGGGTTTGCTGAGTAGGCTGCCAACACCTTTCTCAGGTCAGGTACCTCTCACAGGCATGCGGGTGCTTCATCCACGATCTCGTCAGCAAGGTTCGACCCTGGCATTGTGGTAAATGCAGTTACAGTTAAAATTCGATATTGTGACTGATTACCCTGATTAGTGTATTTAACTTATCTCTAAGACCCTAATGTTTGTTACAAAGTGAACCCTCAGCTTGTAAGTTAAATGTCACTAGTGGACTTCAGCACCCACTGTGCCACCCACTACGGAGGTAGTGTAAAATAAAAGCTTCAGGCCTAACACTTTAGCCTGTCTAAAGCAGCTTTTAAACTGCAATTCGACCTGCCAGAATAAACTCTTTTTGGCAGGCCAAAATCATTCTTTTAAATATTAACATGAGGCCCCCAAGCAGGCATTAAAGCCCATAAGGCAGGGTGCACAGTATTTAAAAAGTAGGACGTGTAGAAATTTGATGCCAAACACATACTTACATGGAAAAGGCCCCAAAAGCTATTTTCAATGTAGCAAAGCTTGCTGTTCCATGGAAAAAACATTTAATAAAGTTAAATTTTGTTAGAAAACAGTGGGAAATTGAATGTAAAGACTACTTAGAAAAGCTATTAAAAATCCAATGAAATACTAACATTAATTCTTTAATAATTAGTAAGAAAAGGCATGCTTAGAAAGTTATCATTTTTCCTGCCTAAACTCCCTGAAAGCCCATTTGTATGAGGTTCATCTGCCACCTAGCAGCTGAATGGTCCCTTGATGAGGTGTGAAAGCTGCTTCCAGAGCAGAGACAAAGGCTTGGGTATAGTGTGGGTGTTCGTCTGTCAGGATGAGCTTTTCTGCTATTCCCTGGAACTTGATTAACTTGAAAGTAGACCTGTCAAAGGCAAATGTTAGCTGACACTAGGGTACTGCCCCTAGCAGGCAGACTTGAATCACAGAGGAAGGTGAACTGCACCCACAACGGGCTTAGAGCAAACAAATAGGAGCATTTGTTTATTTCCCTGGCCAGACGTCTAGGGTGTGCACTTAGGCTCTGAACAAAGGAAGAAAGGTTTTGACATTTTAGATTTAGGTAGAGAGGAGCACTGTAGAATTTTATGCTGTAGGCCACATGCTAAATGCTGCAAAATTGTGTGGGGTTACCCCTGGTAACTTTTACCCTATTAGTTAGGAAGGGGCCAGGAATCCCTCCCCTCCTTAGATGCTGGTGACTGACAAAAAACTGGCAACTTTTCGCAATAATGGGGATGAAGACTGATTTTATAATGTGGTCCAGCACATGTCCACCCCAACTGAATACATGTGGCACGCAATGTACCATGCAGAGAACACTATTTGACCTGTGGAAGATCAGAAGAGGACTTACCCTGCTTTCTGAGCCCTGAGAAGAGCCCTGAAGAACTGGACCTGCTCTTTTGATAAAGAAGTGGACTCCAATGGTCATAAGGCTGACCGCCTGTTCAAGCAACAAGGGACACTACAAGCTAAAAGAGGCCTTTCATGGAACTGCCCAGCTGGCCATGTGCAATTGAACCATCCCTAGATCCTTCTGGTTGTTTCTGCTGGGGTGAGTATTGACCCCTAAGTGCTGTTCCTGTGGTCCTGGACCCCTGGGTGGTGTCAAAGTGTACTTTTATTTTGAGAAACCTAGGGCTTAAGGCTGTTTTGACTCGACTCCCAGAAGACCAGGGCAAATCTGCCAAACCCATCTGACGAAGGTGAGTTGCTGCTGGGGAAGATTCAGATTTTCCGCACACGCTGAGCTTTTTCACTGCACAAAATCTGGTCTTGTGGCGAAGGTGTGTGGCCTCAGGGGGCCTTCTTCAGCTACATCCTGCATTCTTGTTCGATGGAGGAACACTTCACTCCAAAACAGTCCAAATGCAGAACTCTTCACTGGCCAAAGGTGCCAAACCTATCAGGCCAGAGAGCGTCCTTACTTGGGTGCAAAATTCAAATATCTCTTGTTCAGAGCTTTCCTGCCAGATGTCCATGACTTCACCGGGAGGCCTTTGGATGGTTATCTGGCCTCATGGAGACCTTCTCAGCCGCAGCATGGAGCCTTGCTTGCTGAAGATTTTGCCTTCCAATTCAGAGGCTTAGAGACAGATTTATAATCTATTGGACATGCCATTTCTCCGCCAAGGTAAAGGACTATATGACTTTGTTGCCCTGATGTAAGTTCCGTCCACCACATTTAGAAATGACTACCAAGCATGCAGTCATTTCTTAAAGTATTGCAGCCTCTGTCATGGCAGTTCCTGTCAATGCTTTTTGCTGATTATTGCTAAGCATGGGCGGATTTTGCGAATTGGCAATCCGCGAAATTGCGTATTTACGGATTCGCAATCCGCAAAATCCGCAAACTCTCGTGAATTTTGCGGATTCCTTTTTTTTTGTGTTCGCAAGTGTTTCTGCCATTTCGCAAGGGTTTTTTACCAGTTCGCAAACGCGAACTTACTTGTCGGGTAGAAACGGTCGCGACCATGTTGTTTCTATGTCTGGTTCATCACAGCACCCTCTGTTTCACCACTGCCACCCTCTGTTTCACCACTGCCACCCTCTGGCTCACCCATGCCACCCTCTGACTCACCCATGCCACCCTCTAGTTCATCACTGTAGATTATGAGGGGAAAAGCACACCTGCCCTGCCTCAACTGACATGAATGAATTAGGGGCTGATTAATGTGTCACTGAATTTGAACTTCCAGGCTGGCACATGCTTCCTTCCTTATCTGTAATTGCTTTCTGTTGCAGTGTAATTTTTTTAACAGGACCGTTGTTGTATATTTGTAGCTATTCTCTGAGCCTGCTGCAAGGGTCAGAGCAGGGTCATAGAATAGTTGCAAGTAGGCAACTGAACTCTGAAGGGGCCCCTCAGGAAGCACTACACGGAAAGATTACTAATGATAAGATTGAACTTTTGCACCTGCTGAGTGCTTTCAGTTTTGCAAAAATCCAAATATCCAGCAGCATCCACAAAAAGTAATCCTTTCAGGCACTACAGGGAATGGTTACTAATGATAAGATTGAACTTTTGCACCTGCTGAGTGCTTTCAGTTTTGCAAAAATCCAAATATCCAGCAGCATCCACAAAAAGTAATACTTCCAGGCACTACAGGGAATGGTTACTAATGATAAGATTGAACTTTTGCACCTGCTGAGTGCTTTCAGTTTTTCAAAAATCCAAATATCCAGTAGCATCCACAAAAAGACTGTGGGGCACTTCCTTCCTCCCACCCCCCCCCCCCCCAAAATGGACTCCTTGCAAAAAAAAAGTGCAGGCAAATGTCAACCTGAGGAGTTATTCTGATAAAAATCATAATTTTCAAGGTTTATACTGCCTGCTGGTGGATTTCTTGTGCGAAATTGCAAATTTTGCAATCTTGCAATTGCGAGATTGTCGCTGCCCGCCGCATCTACGTGTTCGCAAGTGTTTACTCCCGCGAAATTGTATAGTATTCTAGTTGGCAAGTGCGACCGAGCAAAAAAATCCGCTTCGCACGGATTTACGAATTTTCGGCAAGTTTGCGAGAGTTCGCGGATTGCGAATTTGCCGAAAATCCGCAAAATCCGCGAGCGGAACGGATTTTACGCCCATGCTTAATTATTGCATCAACATGGTAAAGCCCTGTACCAAGGGGGTTTCTTTTTTATTTTCAAAAAAGAAATCCTGAGGCTGGTTTTTCTTTTTTAAAACAAAAAAGAAAATTCTCCTCTCATCATGGGAGCCCTCTTCTATGGCGAGAGGAGTGTTTAGCAGTTTCCCCTGACCTTTACTGTCATGGATCTCCTGCCAGTGATGGGTACTAAAATCTGACCTCCAATTACACCTGTTGCGACTAGAATGCTTGCAGGCAACATATAAATTGGTCCCTCAGTCAGAAGGTAAAACTTCTGACCACATCAAACTTGGTTTCTGTAGCCGACCCATGCTCGATTGCAGTTGGCTTCAAAATAAAGCTAGATCGTGGTGTACCGCAACCAGGTGACTGTGGCTGCCGATTAATGCTTTTCTGGTGCTATTTTTAAACAAACTTTAGAAGTTAATTTTTCCAGATCCTCTTATTAGATTTTTGTTAATTTTATGGAATTTTCTTAAAATTTACTACATTTTCTAAATTGGTTTGAGATTTAACTGCATAAATATTTTACACACTGCCTCTAAGTTAAGACTGTTTGCTCTGTGCCATATACACCAGGAGGTGGAGCTCAAGTTAAAAGTGACTTTAGTGCTTCACCCTGACAAGGACTGTGATTAATACTTGAGGTGGATAGTTACTCCCCTCAACTAATACTCTCAATTTCTTACAATCATCAAAACCAGTCTAAGTTCTGCTGAACAATAAATCTCCTCGCTTTTAGACCTGGGTATGGTTCGCCGAGTTTTGCTACATGGAACACAGCTAATTTACAAAAAACTCCGCAGGTGGCGGAGAGCAGTGCGAACTGCATTTTGTGTTAGTATTCCTGCCACTTGGGTAGAAATTCTACCTGAGCGGCAACTAGTGCTTGCAAACTTACTGTTCACGATCGTGAACTTATCGTTCGTGATCGCGAGCGGGTTAAAAACTCGGCTGCACATCGCGAAGCGGAGTTTTCTGGTCTCTGCAAGCTCCGCAGAGTGCAGAGGGCAGAGTGCAGAAAACTCCGCAAACTCCGCGAACAGATCGTAGTGCACTGCCCAGGACTACTTATTATACTCTGATAGTATATAACCCTTGAAAAGACTGCAATCACCTTATTTATGGGCTCAGCTGGAGCTTTCTGGAGGACCCAATGAATTTCCCTGAATTTAGCTCTGGACCACCCCAGGACTTGGACTGAGTTGCCTGAGGAATCTTTGCAAAAGAATTGCTAGACTTGCATTTCAATTCCTGTCTCATTTAGTGCACTGGTTTGTGTGCATGATTTCAGACTTATGATCATGTTTCCTGCACACATATGAATTGGCTGTTCTAAATAATTCTGTGTTCTTTCCAACACAGGCTGTCTAGTGTACCTTGTGCTGACAGGCGTATTTTGTGGCATAATTTCACAAAACTACTCATGCCCTGAAACTTCTGTTTCCGCAACCCAAATTCCAATCGAACCTGTGCCGGCGAAGCTGAATTTGGGAGGTTAAAAACTGCTTTGTATACCTTTGTTTGGAGGTTGTTTAACAACCCAGCCTCTTTACCACACCCGGTGACCAAAGCGTATCACAGTGGGGGTAACGTCTGTGAAGCCATCACCTTTTAAAGGTGCATGTAATTTGGGCAATCCAATTTTTCGTGTAGTAGCCTGTATGCAAAGATCAAGGAGTGTGTTTTTACCTTTATGCTTTTAAACAGTGTTTTTTCCAGCTGATGGCACAAAAAAGACTTTTAAAGAAGAATGCAACAGTATTATTATGTTATGTTTGATGTTTGTGTAATGCAGCTACGTCATCTTGAAGTTACATCAAAGAGCTAGAGTGCATTGCTCTTGTGCAATGGGCCAGCCTATAATTATGTGAGCAATCAGTGAATCGAAAGCTTAAACTACTGCTTACATATTACATCTCAAATTGACTATTGTGAACCTTCCACAGAACGATACAGGTTAATTGTGCACCTGCGAAAATACCCATTCGAGTACAGTCTAGTAGATAAAGCAGTAACGGCCAGATTCATCAATGTCCCGTTTTGCGAGTCCTTAATAGCGATTATTACGGAATCGCTATTAAAGACTCGCAAAACGGGATTCATGTAGAAATCGCAAAAAAAATTGCGATTTCTACAGCTTCCTTATTTGCGATGAACAAATTGCTAATTGCAAATAAGGAATAACTCCCCATTCATTCCTCTGGGCCTAAAGGCCCAGAGGAATGAATGGGGAGTTATTCCTTATATGCGATTAGCAATTAGCGAATCGCAAATAAGGATGCGATTTCAAGGGTGCCAGGGGTGTCCAAAGGACACCCTGTAGCACCCCTGAAATGCAAATGTACACAGGTGTTGCGCACACACATGTCCAAAGGACATGTGTGTGTAACATACAACTTAGAAAAATGCACAAAAGTGAATTTTTCTAAGTTTTCGCTATTTACCACGAAGTCAGACTTCGCGGTAAATAGCGGCCAAAAAGTGTGAATTCGCAATTCTAAAATGGTTCATGAATTGCATTTGAGATTCCTTAAATGCAATTCCTCGCAATTTAGCGATTTCGCATTTTGCGATTTTTGCATTTGGGATGATGAATTCCAAATGCAAAAATTGCGCTCCGAAAGGGCCAGCTTCTCAGAATCTGGCCCTTTGCGAGCCGATTTTGGCTTCATGAATCTACCTGTAAGTTTGTTAATGGAATGGACAGGGGGGGCACAGAGGGGCTATCGGGGAGTGCAGATCACGCTTTGATAAGGGAGCACGGTCTGGCTCATGCCCATGAAGCAGATGAAATTTGATTTATGTCTCAGAAGAAGTGAAATCACCGAAGAGAGGAGGCGATGGGGCTCCCAGATCACTGCGCCGAGAGGGAGCGCGTGCGGAGATCCCATTTGCAATCAGCGGGAGAGGACGGCTTTAATGAAGACATTTGTTACAGAGTCTTCTGGTAAATAAATTAAGCCATTAAACGCCACCAGCCAAGGAATTAAATGTACTGTGAGAGAATAAGTGGAACATGATATGTGAACATTTTAAAGACCGGTATTTACGGTGTAGAGGTTGCGGCGATAGCAGGCGCTTCGCTCTGCCTTCTTTAAGAGCCTCCACGCGCCAGCCAGGAGGCTCGAGCCCTTATTAGATGTGTGGAGAATTGCACCGCATGTGAATCAGACCATGGCACCTGGAGCAAAGCGGGTATTTATTGAGCAGCCAGGGGATTTCATGTACTCTCAAATAATAATGGCTAGTGAAAAGCAACATCGTTTTGGGATTTATTCTTGTTTCAGCTCTGGCCTCACTATTCAGAGTGGGATTTAAATGCAATCCTCAGTTATGATTAATTGCTCTCAGGAGAGGATGCGGTACGGATAAGTCCTCTCCGAAGGGCGCAATCGTCCTCAAACGACGGAAACGCGGCTGACCTCCCGCTTAAGCCGATTCATAACTCTTGACTCTCGGGGGCCGGTGCGGGACCTATAGCTCTCCGCTGCCATGTGACGTGACAAGGTCCTGGCGCCATTTGCACATTTGTTTTACGAAGGAGCAGATTTATCAGTGATGCGGTGGCGCTGATAACTATTAGGGAGGTCCATCCGTTTTGTATAGTGTAGTGTGGGATCCCTGGAGGGGTCTCAGCGCGGCTTTCGTTGCTTGATTTTTAGCTAAGGTCCTTCCGGTGCAAAGTGGCAACGAGGGGAAACATCCTTTACAACGCAACTATAACAACGCACTACTATTACAACGAAACTACTACAACGCAGGATCCATTACAACACATGCCATTACAACGCATGCCATTACAACGCAGCTGCTATTACAACGTAAGTATGGGTAAGTATTTCATTTAATTTGAACCCCTACACCATCCAACACTTACCCTACAATTACGCCCCCCTTGAGTCAGAATAGTAATTTTAACCCCTACACTAGCCAACACTTACACTACTATTACATTCCCATTAATTAAAAAAAAACAAAAAAACGTACCCATACTTACGTTGTAATGGCATGCGTTGTAATAGCAGTTACGTTGTAATGGCATGCGTTGTGATGGATCCTGTGTTGTAAAAGTTTATTTGTAATGGAATGCGTTGTGAAAGTATGCGTTGTATCGTCATACATCCGGCAACGAGAGGCCTTGTCTCTGTGGAGGAAGGACACACCTCTAAATCACAGCAAGACCACAGAAGAGGGGGCTGAGAGGGGCTGGCGTGAGAGGAGGGGGTGGACGTGGACGGACCAGTCTACTAACGAGTTTGTAAAAGTGCTGTTTCTGTGGCTCTGCTCAAGAGTATCTATTCATATTGCTCTGGGTTGTAAGCAGATCCGGTCTCACGACTAACACTAAGCTAACCCAGGTCACACCATGTAAGATGTGCTAAAGCTAGGTGAGCGAGACAGCCTTTATGGCTTCTTACAATCTATGGAATCCACTCCTTCGTTGAGCCCCTTCACTTTTTAGGCGGTTCTATTACGTTATGTGACTTTTGCTATTGTTTCAGAGTTCTGTGGCTTTCTGAGATTTTTGTTCTCCGATGGATATGGACTTCCCTGTAGACCAGAGTTATTTAGTACGTTCCCATCTTCTCGTATCTACCTGTGCTGTCTTGGGCCGAAGGACCACATGCCGGGACAAGGACCACACAGACACAATAGTATGTTACTAGAACTGGCCCAGGGCACGTGCGCCCGGCCCCTTTTATCAGCAGGGTCACTTGACCGGTGAGGCCTGTGCTGGGTGGGTGTGCAGTGCGGGGTGTAACAAAGATGGAACGCTAGTACGTGTCCAGCAGGACACTACATCCCTCCCAAACCTTAGTGAAAAGAAAGAAACAAAAAGTCCAACCTATAAAGAAAACAAATAAACAGTACACAGCACCAAGTCAGTCTCTTCAGGCCATCAGCCAGGCAGCGCTTGAGCCTTGGACTGCATGGTCAGGATGCTTTAATCCACCTTGGCGATGTAGTTCAGGCCGGCCTGGTCTCGCAAAAGTCTATTTACATAGTTCAAATAGCAGTGCATCTGGCGCGGTGGTGGAGTCTACTTTGGAGATCTTGTAGGCGCTCAGGTTACAGTGGACAACAAACCTCCAGCTATTGAGGATGACCTTAGTGGATGAGTCCCTTCCTTGGAGGTGAAGTACTTGATGATATATCCACTTCCCGATAGCGGAGCAGCTTCAGACTTGCCTTTCATGCCTGGACGCCCCTCTCACAGGAGTTTCCTGGCGGGTCTTCTTGCTGGGCTGCCGTGGGACTGTGTGGACTGTGCCGGCTTCGTGTAGGCCGCGTGACGGCGTCGCTGAGGAACTGCCAACAGGACCACAGCCAAGTCGCTCATGTAGCCGCAGAGGGTGGTGTCTCAGTCTGGGTGTTCTCGCCATCAGGGCTCAGGTTCTATGCCTTCCTCAGATGGTCTTTGTGGGACCAGTCTTCATCTGTGACTTCCGTGAATCCCGGTGCCTTTCATTTAGCTGCTGCCGATGCATCTCTCCAATCCGGATTCCCTTCTCACAGGAATTCCGTTGAGACCCTTGGCCCTGGATTGCCACGTGACTGCATGGGCTGTGCAAGCCTTTCGTAGGCCGTGCCAAGGGGTCACTGCAGAACTCCCAACAGGGCCACGGCAAAGCCTCGTGCAACCCCAAGGGTGGATGGGCCAATGATTGGGCACAAAAGGTTCCTGGGTGGCAAGCGTCCCACAGCACCAGGAATGCCTCCTTGAACTCTGGCTGTCACAAGAGGTTGGATCCACTTTGGTGGTTCGATGCTCCTTTGATGTTCTTGGTGATGATGCACTTTTGGTGATGAACATTGTAACTTTCATTCAAATGGGCAACAGATCTCTTGCAGTTGTCTTCCAGCAGGTGCACTTGCTAGGCGTGGTGCTATCAATGCCAAGCAGCCGGTGACAGGTGAACGACAGGTCGAACTGTGAAGCATGGGGCCTGGACGTGGATCGTGCTTGCTGGCGGCTTACGGTTGGTCCTCCTGCAAAGCAGTCTCCAGTGACGTCTCTGCACCCCAGTTGCTGGCTTGTGCTGATGAACACCTTCTCCAGTGCTGGCAGGAGTCCTCTGTCCTGTTGCTCTTCTCCTTTTCTTCTTGCACGCATGTGGTGGTTGTTTGCCCTGTGGTATCGCACCGCTCTCCTTCCTTTCTTCACAGAGTGGCATCATGCCTCGCTCTTCTCCTCCTTCTGACCAGGTTCGTCAGTCGGATGTGGCATCCTGCCACATGTCTCATGTTTGCGCCACATGGACATCTTGCTGTCATTTCTGGTTCTTGTGATGGTCTTTCCTTTTCTGCGGACCTGTCGCGGGTCGGTCCTGTCAGTAGGACTTGCTTCTTCCTCTTGAGGACCTTTCATAGGCACCATCCCCTCCTCAGGGATTTCCGCAATGGTCCTCTGCCCAGATGGCAGATAACCTCTTCTCTCGAGGGTGCCGTGCCTGCACCTCGAGCTTGTGCCATCATGGCGCCTGCTCCTGCCTCCATGCAGGCATGCTCGGTGGAGTCGGTAACTTCATGTGATGTGCTCCATGCTTTCGGTGCGAATGTGGTGTCTAGTCACGTATCGCCTGTCTTTGGAGCACATGTTGCGGTGGCAGCTTGCCACGTGGAGTGTGTGACTCTCCTCGTGCCTGTCTTGGGCCTCTGGCGACTCTGTCTTGAGGCAGTGTGAGGGAGGACACTCTGTGCTGTCTTCGGCCGACTGCGGAGCTTCGTTGGCATGGTGGAGATGTAGAGGTTCTCCCTTCAGTCTTCAGCAGTGCTTCTCTGTGGAGATGCCCTGGTTACTTACCGGTAATCTTCATTACTCTGAGCCCTAGTCTTCCTCGCCACAGTAATAACGAATGAGCATTCTGCTCTCACAGAAACTCCAAGCAAAAGTTAACATACTAATCTCCCTATCCCTCCAATATGGCCCCCAGTGGGTACAACCAATCAGATAAAATGATACATCATCCAGAGCATGACCTGTAAACAAAGCTGTAGACATGAACCCAAAACAGAGGGCCGTGAGGGAAGGGAAGCTATACTGTGGCGAAGAAGACTAGGACTTGGAGTAATGAAGGTTACTAGTAAGTAACCGGGGCATTACCTCCTCATCTGTCTTCATTGCCACAGTAATAACCAATGAGAAGATACCAAAGCAATATCAGCTTCATGGATAGGAAACACAGCCCACACAAGGAAGGCAGTACAAAAAAACGTTATTGGCAACAAAGGAGAGAGACACACATCTTAAGAAACCACAGAGTCCAGGATTGAAGAGGCAAAGGCAACATAAGCACCACCCCCAATCTTAAGCCAGTAATGAGACATGTAGCTATGATAAGAAGACCAAGTGGCCACCCTGCAAATATCCTCCAAGGAAACACCCTTAAAGGCAGCCCAAGAAACAGCAACAGATCGAGTAGAATGCCCCAGAATAGGATGAGAGGGAACCACAGTCTAGACATCATACGCCAAAAGAATAGCCTCCTTAATCCACCTACTGAGAGTGGAAAGAGACGGCGTCAGGCCCTGCCGAGCCAGACCAAAAGTGACAAACAAATTGCCCATTTTACAAAAGTAAGCCGTGCGAAACAAATAAATTACCAAAGCACTCTTAACATCCAAAAGGTGCAACAGAGATTCCTTCTCTGACGAAGGAACAGGAAAGAAGACAGGAAGGACCACCTCAGCAGACCCATAAAAAAAGAGTCTACCTTCGGCGCAAAAGTAGGAAGAGCCTGTAAGACCACTCTATCCTTCAAAATCTGCAAAAAAGGAGCAGACCGCAGGAAAACCCCCAACTTCCCAGGGGCGGAGATTGCTGGCATCCGAGATGGCCGCGTAAGCCTAGGGCTCCACTCGGAGGCTCCTACTATCCTGAAATATCCTGCACCAACTGATATCTAAACTGCAAGGGATTGGCTCCCCGCACTGACTAAAGGCTGCGGCACCGGCAACGGCTTGCTCGGAGCCGCAGAGCTCTGTTGAACGCCTGGGAGAGTGTGCGACCTGGAGCGGGCGGACTGGGCCGCGAGCCGCGGTCCACAGTGCATCGGAAGGCCGACGGACGTACAGCGGCGTGCGGCTGGTAGGCCCCGCCCACAGGAGGATGTGGCGGTGCGGCTACCTGTCGGAGGAGTGAGGGGCGACCAAGGAGTGAGGCCTACATCAGAGGCACGACCTGCGGTGAGGTGCGGCGGCGCACTTCCTAGACCCAAGAGAGCTACCCCACGGTGCGGGAAACTCCGGATCACGCGACAAGAGAAGAGCGCAAAATAGCGCGACCCCCTGAGTAGAGGTACAAACTAATGCGCCCTGGATAGCTGCTGGGAGAGATATCGGGCCGATGCCTTGTGGGACATAGTGTTTGAACCCGGTGATCGAACAGTGCAGGGTGTGCCTTGACGGGGGCCTGCAAGTGAGGCCCACATGACAGAGGAGTTTCTGCACCGCCCTGGCAAGTGACCCTGGGCGCGGACGGTGACCGATGGTGAGTGAGGAAGAGCTGCCACGAACACCGCCAAGTGGGTGAACCTAGAGCAGTATGCATTTTGGAGGGGGGCTGGAAGCTGCGCTGATGCCCAAGGGCGGTAAAGTCCACCTTGAACATTCAAAGACGGCGTGGTAATAGAGACATTGAGACGGCTGGTGGCCTGGCCCCACAGTGAGACCGGGGTGAGGGGTTCTGGGTCTGCACGCTGATTTGGATACTGCGACAAGCAGGGGCCAGTTCCGCAGTAGTGGTGGACAGAGACGGAGGCAGCAACTCTGCGACTGGCGAGACTGGCGGGACTCGGCCCGGGGCGACCCCCCTCCCCTCTCCACGACACCCTGGCGGACAGCGGCTGCTGTAGTGAATAGCGAAGACTGACCACAACAGTGCAAGAACCAAGAGCTGCGCTGCCGAGATTGCCGGGTGTGATGTGATAGCGGCCACTGAGGGGACCCTCGGACTGAAGTAAAGTTCACTACTGCTCACCACAATAGCTGGAAAGTGGCGGAGGGCAGCGAGGACTGTGGGAGCTACAGGGCCAGGGAGAGCAGACGGCCTGGGGCGTTGCCCGACCCCCGCATAGGAGACTAGCTGAATCGCAGGAACCGGAGCGTTGCCGCCACACTAACAGATCTGAGCTATTCGCCGAGTTGGGTAAGGGCGACAAGACGCAGTCTAAGCTCACTTTTAACCAGCGGAGGTCGAAGTCACAGGAAACTGCGGTCACAGAGCCTGAGAACTCGCATCCAGATGATGCAGCTACTGCTACCTCGGACATAAAAACTATCCTGCTTGCTATGGAAAAAGGATTACAGACAAGCATGTCCGCCCTGAGCTCCAAAATAGATGCACTGACTTACAGGATGGATAGAATGGCGGAGAGGATAGACAAGCACGCATAGCGGCTCGATATGTCCGAGAGACACCTTACGGAGGTAGAGGAATCACAGATGGAACTGGGCACTGAACATAAAAAGGCGGAAAAAGCGCTGCAAGCGCTGCTGGACAAGACGGAAGACTTGGAGGCACGTTCACGACGATGCAACCTCTGAATTACGGGCCTTCCCGAGACAACGCAGATGGGTAATATGGAACGCTTCGTTGAAAAGCTGTTAGTGACTCTGCTGGGGGAAGACTTTTTCTCCCAGGTCTTCATTGTGGAAAGGGCGCACCGCTCGCTGGGCCCGCGCCCAAGCCCGGGCATGCCACCACGCCCTATAATAGCCAAACTACTCAACTACAGGAACAGAGAGACTGCGCTACGGCTCGCCCGTGAGTAGAAGACGTTGCAATATGAGGGCTCAGAAATATCACTATACCCGGATTTCACTGCCAGGGTTCAAGAGGCACATAAGCATTTTGCCCCCTACAAGAAACAACTCAGAGAACAGGGGCTGGACTACGCTATGCTTTACCCAGCGAAACTCAGTGTTAACAGGCAAGGCCACTCCCACTTGTTCACAGACCCTCGCGCACTGCAGCAAGCTTTGAAAACCTGGGCAAAGGAGCGCCGCAGAGACAACCCAGAGCAGCGGAGGTTGAATCGGATAGCCGTTTGGACGAGCAGGAGTAGAGCCTATACCGCAGCTGTACAGGAGAGGTGGTAAGGCAAACAGGGGGTCACCTCTGGAGGCAGCTATGCGCTGGACTGGGTCTATGGGTGATGCCATATTTGTGGTTCAGGACCACGGGGTGAGGGGTATGCTTAAGCGGCTGGACACAAGTAGCTGATTAGGATATATGTACAGCCGGTGTAGATAAAGCTAATGTCCTTAGGATGTCCTATCCTCCAAGTTAATGGGGATGCGTGAACTTCAGCATGATCTCTAATTGTTGATAAAGTTGCGGACCGCTCATGGCCCTTTGTATAGTCAGTTGGTGAGGTTATGGAGCTTCGGCCGGAGCCGTATGAGGCTACTAAGATGTGCGATATTTCTACATTGTTCGATGGAGGCATGGCAACCTCCGCCCGCGCATGATGCTCTCCAATGACTCAGTTGAGTCGTCAACCATGAGGGAAGGGATTGAGGGTAGGTGGGATGGACACTGGGGCGGCAAGGCCAGGTTGGGAGTGGTCTGCTGTGGGTGGGGGGTGGGCTGGTTGAAGGACTGTTTCCTGTTTGAGGATGGGCTAGGGAGTTTATTGCAGTTTTTTGGTCTTAGCACAACTCCACTTACGTCACTGGGAGAAAATCTGATACACGCACTTTATATGTATGATTATCATGACCCCCACACCTGCAATGACTGATGATGATCCCCCAACTTTACTCCGAGCTCTCACATGGATTGTGCGTGGCCTTAATGACCACCGTAAGCTTAGAAAGGTGTTGAACTACTTACAGCAACGTAATGTAGACCTTGCTCTCCTACAGGAGACGCACCTACCACACATGAGTAGAATGCTGACTAGAGGGGCTGGGCGGGCTATATAGCTGCTGCGGGCTTCACAGCTCATTCCAGCGGAGTGCTGACCTGGGTCAACCCTAGATCGAAACTCACCCAGACACTTTTGACTGCAGATCCGGAGGGACGATTCGTTTTGTCTCGCTGTGCGGGGAGGGGGCTGGATCTGATGATAATAAACGTGTATGGTCCGAATTACGATTCCCCAGAGTTTTTTCACAATGTGGTAAAGGTAGCACGCGCTTATCCAGTGGCGCGTCTGCTGAGGGGGGGAGACCTGAATTTGGTGTTAGACCCAGCACTAGATAGGTCTGCAGGCCCATTGCGCAGGCCCTCGGTGGCAGCACAGGCGATACAACAGGCGATCACCATACTAGATCTGGAAGATGTATGGATGAGTAGGAACCGGGAACAAGGGGGATACACACATTACTCTGTTTTCCATAAGATACATACTAGAATAGATTATTGGTTGGCCTCCTCCTCCATGATTGCCCAAATTAGCTCCTGCATGGTATTACCTAGGACGTTGTCAGATCACTCCCCTATATTGCTGGTGCTAGAAACCCCACGGAAATCGATACCTCCATTTGCCTGGCGCTTCCCACCTTACTCGCTGCTGGACCCAGTGTTTAGGGCGAGCTGGCTGAAGAGATAGATGTCTTTTTTGAGGCTAATATATGATCTGTGGACAGCTTCCAGATGATATGGGAGACCTTTAAAGTATTTATTCGCGGTGTGGCAATGTCAAAGCACTCTAGTGTGCTAAAATCCATTCGACAGCGACTAGGGATGCTGGAAAAACAGCTTGCTGCCCTTGAGCAAAGGCAGCGGTCCGCCCCATGTGATAATGTGACTGAGGAGATTAAAACACTGACCTCTGAATACCACGTGGAAGCTGATAGGGAGGAATAACACATGGGGAATTATGCCACGGCGCGTATGTATGGGGAGGGGGAGCGACCGAGCTCCCTACTAGCCAGATTAATCAAAGGGAATAGAGGAAAGTCCCTGATCTCGGAACTGAGAACTGCGGACGGATGTAAGTTGAGGGAGGACGGAGAAATAGCTGAAGAATTTAGGAGATACTACTCTGATTTGTACTCCGCTAAAGGTGGTGATTTCACTGATGAGACTAGTAACTACCTGGATCACATCGACCTGCCGCAGCTGACAAATACTCATAGGGAATTCCTAATGGCTCCCATAGAACTGGACAAAATAATAGATGCATTAGCAAGCATGCGCTCCGGCAGCGCACCAGGAGCTGACGGGCTTACAGTTACATTTTATAAAGTCTTCCAAGATAAGCTACTTCCACACTTAGCTAAGCTATTTGACGACATTTGTGTGGACGGAGCCATGCCCCCTTCGATGAGAGAGGCCATAATAGTAACCATACTTAAACCGGGGAAGGAGCTCAGTGAGTGCAGCTCATACAGTCCGCTCTCATTGTTGAACGTAGATACCAAGATATACGCTAAAGTGTTGGCGACTCGCCTTGCCCTCTTGGCACATGAGCTGGTTGCGCCGGAACAGGCTGGAATCATCCCCAGCAGAAACTTGACGTACAATATACATACGGTATTGGGTACCATGCAACATGTGCGACAGGACACGAAGGCGATTGCTGTCTTCCTGGACATGGAAAAGGCATTTGACTCTGTCGAGTGGCCATTCCTGTCCTTGGTGCTGTGGCGGTTTGGTTTGAGTGAGCCGTTCCTCCAAATGATAGGGGCCCTGTATCATAACCCGACAGCGCGACTCCGCTTGGGAGATTTGGTCACCGACCCTATCCAAATTGGCAGAGGAACGAGACAAGGTTGCCCCCTCTCTCCACTGTTATATGCTCTGGTGGCGGAACCGCTGGCCTGCGCGTTGCGTGAATACCATGGGCATGAGGGAGTCAGCTTTCCGTCTTACAAGATAGTTGTCTCGATTTACGCGGATGACACCTTGCTGTATATGCGCGATCCGGAACACAATCTGTCATCCATGCTAAGAGAGGTTGTGCACTTCGGGGCTCTCTCTGGTTTGAGGGTTAATTGGTCGAAATCGGTTGCCTTCCCGCTGACCCCGATAACGAGACAATTCGAAATGGAGTTCCCTCTGGAGTGGTCCAGTGACACAGTCCGGTACCTGGGAGTCAAGATACATACGGATTCGGAGACATTGCTACGAGAAAACTACGGTGTAGCCTGCAGTAAACTAGAAGATGACGTTGAGGCATGGTGTAAACTACCCCTTTCACTCATGGGGCGCATTGCTCTTATGAAAATGGTGGTTCTTCCAAGATTTCTCTTTCTATTTAGTACCATCCCGATGGTGCTGTCAAAAGCTTTCTTTCAGACTCTGACGCAGCTAATGGTTAAGCTTGCCTGGGCGGGCAAACAACCCAGAGTAAAGTGGTCTCTACTGACCCTCCCATATAATATGGGCGGACTAGCGGCCCCGGATCTGGAGCTGTACTACAGAGTGGCACAGCCAGCACATCTCCACACTTGGATACATGGGGATGAAAGCATACCTCACCTTAGGATGGAACGTCTAGTCGCGGAACCATTGCAACTGCCGGCCACGATCTGCCGGCAAATGGACCGCAGGATGGGCGTATTGGACTCACTCTTGGCCACGAATCACACCTGGCACTCTCTACTGCTGACGCAGGGGGGAGCTCTCATATACTCGCTGTCCATTCCCATAGAATGGGCCCACTGGCTTTCGCCGCTCACAGAGCGAGGCGTAACTCTAGCGTTGCATCAATTAGGCATTTCCACAATGGGCGACGTGTTCATGGACGGTAGGGTCAAAGAGTGGGACCAGATAGAGTCAGATATAGCCCAAGCCTCACTGTTGCAGAAGTTCCAGTCCCACAGGGTACGCTGCGCTTTACTGGAATTACTAGGCCCGGACGTGGCGGAGCCTCCGGAGGTCCCGGAACTAACGTATGTTATTAAGGCGGAGACGCCCCGAAAGCTTGTAACTGCGCTGTATAAAATAGCAATGTCACATAGGGAACACCAGTATATGAAGGCCAGAACCGCCTGGCAGCAGGACTTGCAGACCACCGTTGATGACGACATGTGGAGATACTGCTGCACAAGCACGAAGAAGATATCGCTAAATGGTAGACATAGATTGATACATTTTAAATTTCTCCAGAGAGTTTATTATACGCCAGAGAGATTACATAGATATGGCCTCCGGAGCTCGGCGGAATGTGTACGCTGCCGAACACAGGTAGCGGACTTCCTGCACCTGGCGTGGTCGTGCCCAGGGGTCAGTAAGTACTTGTGTGTCGTCTATGACGAATTAAACCAAAACCTGAGTACAGACTTGACCCCTGATCCGGCGCTGGTGCTGATGGGGTACTCCAAGCCTTTGCCGGTGGCTGTTAGGCGCCTTGCAGACATGGGAATGCTGATTGCCAGACGGGTGCTGGCGATGTGCTGGATGAGAGGACCCCTTCCCACAGTGAAAAGATGGGCGCACGACATGATGTATTGTTGCACCCAATCGGAACATTATAGTGAACTTTTACCACCAACCAGTCGTCCAAAGAACTTCTGGGGCATCTACAGGTCGCACTTGCAGAGTGCGGAGGGCGGGAAGACGGGGAGGAGGGGGCAGTAGAGGAGGGGAGAGTGCTCGAAGGGGCACAGCCTGCCGAGGCAGAATAGCCCCTAACTCGACAGAGCGGTACTAGTTGGTGTACCTGGGGGGGTTAGATTCTTTATGGCAATTGTAGGGCATCGGAGCAGTCTAGATTCAAATGTAGGAAGTGGCGTATACTATGGTACTAAGTGGGGACGGATGTGCATGGAAGGGGGGTGGGGTGGTGTTCCTACGGTGTTTTTGGTTGGGTTCGGGCCTAATTGGGATCAGGGCTGTTGGGGGGGGGCTAGAAACGGGGATCATTCATAGTACTGGATTCAATAGAGCTCCCAGGGAGCGATGAAGTGCTAGTCTCCATCTAGTGTTCCCCCCACTCCCCCTCACTTGCGAGTTTTGGTTACACACGGATGTACTATTTTGCCGCCGGACCCCCGGGTTGTCAGCTGAAAGGCTGTGTAATATGAAATCAGACGTGTTATTGTTCCAGATCATTTGGAGCGGCCGGCCTCCGGGTTGTAGGCCTGGTGCTGTGTGTGACAAGTATAATACTCAATAAAGGTCTTTGAAAAGTTAAAAAACAAACAACAACAAAAACCAACTTCCCAACACGTCTGGCAGAGGCAATAGCCACCAAAAACACAACCTTGAGCATCAAAAACTTCAAGTTTACCGACTCCACAGTCTCAAAGGGAACCCCTTGCAGGGCCTGCAACATCAATGGAAGGTCCCACGGGGGAGAAGACAACATTGAACGAGGACGTTGAAAAGCCAGAGATTTGAAAAGACGAGCCACCAAAGGTTCCACAGACACAAAAGAGAGACCATTGAAAGCCAGAATGACAGTCCACTGAGCACGGATGGTAGAAAGGGCCAAGCCCAAATCAAAACCTTTCTTCAAAAAATCCAGTACCAGAGCAGGATCAAAAGTCTCATCAGACCATCCATGGCGAAGAAACCAACTAGCAAAATTGTCCCAATGCTTAGCGTAGGACTTCAAAGTCGAGCGTCGCCTGGACTGCTGGATAAGACCTGCAACCTTCACAGAACAACCACTCTGGATCAGGGTACCCCTTTTAAGAGTCAAGCCTTCAGATCCATGGAACTGAACACCTGAAGAGGAACCAGAGGGCCCATCAAGGGATACGGATCTAAAGGCAACGTCCAACCTGGACGCACCTCCAACTCCAACAAGAGAAGAAACCACAGGCAGGGGCACCAACCCGGGACCACCAGAAGAACCAAAGCCCTCTTGATCTTCTGCAACACTGCCGTAATCAGGGGAACCGGCGGAAAAGCCTACAACAGGCTCCTCAGCCACTTTCCATGCCTCTGGACAAGGCATAATCGTGCAGAAACAACACATCTTGGCATTGTCCGGAGACGCAAACAAGTCCACCAACGGGCACCGAAACTCCCTCTGCAAAGTCAGGAATATCAACCGGGTCAGAGACAAAGACACAGTAGAGGGAAAGACCCTGCTCAGACAGTCTGCCACTACATTCTCCCATCCCGGGAGATAAATCGCCGACAGGGACACCAAGTTCGACTGCGCCCAAGAACAAACGAGGCGACCGAAGCAGTGGTGAAGTGTGGCTCACTGGTTAGAGGCGGCAGACCCTGAAGCAGAGGTCAGACCCGGGACCAGGGTTCAATTCCCGACGCGGCAGGGTCTTGAGCCCAAATATCCACGCACTCGATAATTCTCGTTTCGGTGCCTACTCTAGTCACAGGTTCACACTCTGCAGCTCTGGGCATTAGCTTGCTTAATCTCCACTACGGCCCCCCCACGGCGGGATGCCTGGCTTTCACCTTGGGAATGCCCAGTACGGGTATCTCACAGGGAAAAACCAGGACGGGTTCCCAAGGCAAGCGCCGAGATGCCTACGGGTAATCGAGCGCTATATAAGAACGCTTAATAATAATAATAATAATAATAATAATAATAATAATAATAACTGAGGGAATGAACTCTGCAACCCCCTGATGATTGATGTGTGACATGAACACATGGTTGTCAGTCCAGACCTGAATATGGTGACCCTCAGGCAGGGCAAAGAAAGCTAAGAGACCCAACTGAACCGCCTTCATTTCCCTATAATTGGAGGAACAAGACGTCAGAGCCGGCGACCACTCAACCTGCACTGAAGAATCGTCTAGAGTAGCCCTCCAGCACAACCGGCTGGTATCCGTAGTGACCACATGAGAGGGAACAATCAGAAACGGATGACCCCTGGACAGATGATCATCGTTCAACAACCAACCTAGATTCTCCATCACCTGGTCCGACAAAGGAACACCCTGAGTGAAATCCTGACCACAGGGGTGCCAATGAGACAAAACATGGTTCACCACAAGATACAAATGGAGACCAGCCCACGGAACCACCACCAACGAGGCAGACTTCAGACCCTGCACCCTCAACCACAGTCTCACAGTAGGACAAGTCCCCAACAACAGGGACCAATCTCTGACAGCAGAGTCAATTTTCATGCAGGAGGCAGGAACACCAACCCCAACTGAGTCCGGAAGTGTGCCCCAATGTACGTCAGAACCTGAGAAGGAATCATGCAGGACTATTTCTGATTCACCAGAAATCCGTGACCCTCCAGGACCTGGCAAACCTCCTGGACATGGAGCTCCACCTTAGAAAAAGAAGAAGCAGGAATCAACAAATCGTGTTTCTAAAAGATCTCTTAATTCCCTTAAAGAATTTATACGATCATATAAAACTAGGAGGATTGGTACCCTCAACATTCAAAGAAGCCACAATTATATCCTTTGCCAAAAAAGATAAAAATCCTGAGGACATTAATTCCTATCGACCGATTAGCCTGCTAAATTCTGACTATAAAATCCTTATGAAAATCTGGGCTCTCCGTTTTGTGTGCGCTGCACAAGAAGTTATTCACAACGACCAGTCAGGATTTATAGCAGGCCGCTCAATGGCTTCTAATACGGAATTTTTGATTCAGGCTTTGGATTATTTTAACATAAATTCAACCCCAGCATGTATCTTAATGGTTGACGCAGAAAAAGCGTTCGACCTTGTCAACTGGGCAACGCTGTTCCACTCCTTGGTTATGTTCGGGTTTCCGGAGCAGGTAATTGTAATGTTGCAGAATATCTATCAAAATGCCTCAGCACAGGTAATATTAATCTCAAGTAAGGCAGACTCAATCAAAATTAACCGTGGGACGAGGCAAGGCTGCCCGCTGTCTCCGTTACTTTTTACTTTCTTTATTGAACCCCTTGTGATCAAGATTAGAAACAACCCTGTTATCACCCCCCCCCCCATTCCAGGGATGGCGAAACTCAAACTTTTCGCAGATGATATCATCCTATATTTGAAACCAGATAAAGGAAATATAGAAAATATTCTAAGGGAATTTAAAGCCTATGAACAAATAGGAGGGTATAAAATAAATGCCAAGAAAACAGAGGTTCTTGCTTTGAATACCAGCCTTAGTTCTCTTCCATTTTGGCTACGTGTACAGGCCTCAAAGCAAGATCCTGTAAGGTATTTAGGCATATATGTAACCAGTGATCACCATCAGCTTTTCCTGCTAAACTATGAGAGGATGAAAAATAAAATTAAGAATCTCCTTGCCCAATGGGTTCTTCTTCCGCTCACAGTGATTGGCAGAGTCTCACTGATAAAAATGTCAATTTTACCCTTATTATTATTTTTGTTTAGTAACGTTCCAATTAAACTTAATTCCTGCTTTTTTAAAGAAATTGAATCGTTGATTAGGAGTTTCATTTGGGGTGGGAAAGCTTCGAGGGTCAAATCATCTGTAATTCAACTATCAGCTGAACAGGGGGGGTCTTGCTCTTCCGCATATAAAAACATACTATGAAGCGGCCTTTCTTGACATAGTGGCAGGCATGATAGGATCAAAGAATAATCATGATAGCTTATTTTTGGAAAAAATGGTACAGGAGGCTGACTCACAAGTCCAGATATTTTTAAAGGTGGCAAAGCTACCGAAAAGGACAAGATACAAGACTATTAAAGATTATGTATTTAGACTACAGTCTTTTTAAAAAAAAATCTTAGCTCCTCAGCTTCTCAGTTTCTAAGCATTCGAGAATGTGGCGGTTTGGGCCTTCAAATTAGCAGTAGCCACATAATGAACTGGGAAAGAATGGGATTTCGGGAGATAAGGCACTTCTTTGTCCAGGATAGAATAATTACATGGCAAGAAGTTCTTGGTAGAGCAAGTACTCCCGGGTCTTCGCTGCTTCTTGAATATCTACAAATTGCACATTTTCTACAGAATAATATAGGTGATCATTTAGATTCAATAAATGGGATGATGAAATTGTTGCATGAAGCCAAAAGTTGTGGGATAGGAAACTGGTACAAGAAGCTTTCATGTGAAGGACAACTCCCAATTATAGATAGCCATTTAGTTAAAATTAATGACCTAACACAATGCAACCTAACACGTAAAGATTGGGAAACGTTTAGTCGGCTGGGTAATAGGTCATTGCGTGCCGCTAATTTTAAGAGAATGTCCTTTTTGTCTCGTTGGATAGCATATTGGACTCCGGAGGCGTTGGGTAAGAGGTTTCCGGAGTTAGGGAATAAGTGTTTTAGATGTCTAGCTGACGGCCAGGGTGGTTGGCTCCATATTTTTTACACCTGCCCCCTCTTGAATCGTTTCTGGGAGACGGTCTTTTTAGACATTGAGGCAGCATTGGGGAAAGCACTGTTGCCCTCAGCCGAAATGGCCCTTTTTGGGATTTGTCATAATAGAGGGTGGTTCAAGGATGATGAGGAAACCTTCATTTTTATTTCCTGCACAGCTGCACGATCATTAATCCTACAAAATTAGAAATCTAAAGAAGCCCCATCACACCGGAAATTGCTTAATAAAATGAGAAGGGCACGAAATTTTGAGAAAGCATATTCAAGCAGAGTAGGGGCTATTAGGAGATTTGAAAGGAACTGGCACTATTTGGAGAATTTGGAGGATGCAAGGGGGTCTCAATTGCGAACTTAAACCAGGAATATTAAATAGTCTTGAGGCTGGGGCAAGCTGAATATAATGGGTGGGTATGCACTAGCACTTTGGGGTATTAAGTACTTTAGGGTTCTTCAGCATTTGCACTTTAGGACTGTTAAATTAGTATAGTACTGTATTATATTTGCAGGTTTAGTTTAATCCGATGGTCTGTACTGTATTGTATTGCATTAGCACTGTAGAAGTTGAAAATGAATGAATGGTTTTTGCACATGCACTTTAGAATCGAAAAGTAATTTATGGGTTGTGCATATATGTTTGGTATGTGAATTAACAGCTATATTGATTGCTCTTGGTTTTAAAAGGAGGCTGCTTTTTACTCATCCTGCAACTTGCTTCTATTGGATGGACTGTATTGTACTGTATTATACTTGCACTTTAGAAAGTGAAAAACGTATTAATGGTTTGTATACTTGCACTTTAGATTGGAAAAGCAAAATATGGACTTTGCACTTTTTATCCGTCCTGTACCTGGTTTCTGTTCCGCTCAATAAAAAATTCTTATATAAAAAAAAAAAAAAGAAATCAACAAATCGTCCAGGTAAGGAAAGAGCTTAATACTCCTCCCATGCAAATGACCCATCAGTGGGGCCACAACTTTAGTAAAGACCCAGGGGGAGGAACACAGGTCAAAGGGTAATAACTTGAACTGAAAATGTTGACCCATAACACAGAATCGGAGAAACTTCTGAGAGTTCAGATGGACCAGTATATGGAGATAAGCATCCTGTAGGTCAATGGAAGCCAGAAAATCCCTCTGACTGATGAGAGGGAGGAACACCTGCAAGGACACTGTTAGAACTGGGATTTCTGGTTGGCTAAGGCTTGCAGCAAAGCCAGGCAGGAACTACCACTCTAGTCAGGGCAAGGGAGTCACACACCAAGATAACCCCTGCTCACCCCCTTGGTAGCTTGGCACGAGCAGACAGGCTTATCCCGGAGGCAATGTGTAAAGCATTTGGGCACGCACACAGCAACAACATCCCAGGCACACCACAAAAGGAACTCCACACAAGGTTATATAAAAAAAAAATTTGTATTGTCAAAACACATCAGATAGTAATCACACTATATATCTTGTGCCAACTGGCACGGGCAATATTCACAAGGGATTATGTACATAGGACAGGGCCTCATGGACCACTGTCAGAAATAAGCACTTGGTAGAACTAGCACTTAGGACATAGAACAATTGTAGCACCAAATAGAAATTGTAGAACACAACCAGTAACGGATGTATGTCATTACATCGCATTCTAATACCACGCATACCATTACAACGCGGGTATTACAACTTGATGACAATGACATCGCATGCCATTACATCGCATACTTTTACCACGAGTATGCTTTTACCACGCATGCCATTACAACGCAAAGGCATGCGTGGTAAAGCTATACTTATGGTAAAAGTATGCAATGTAAGTTACATCTCTATCCCTACACCTACACAACAAACTACTCCCACCCTTACACTACCCCAACCCAAAAACACTACCACACTACTACACTACCCACACTACCCACACTACTCCCACCCTTACACTACCCTAAACCCTAAAACACTACTACGCTACCCACACTACTCCCACCCCTACACTACCCTAAACCCTAAAACACTACTACGCTATCCACACTACTCCCACCCCTACACTACCCTAAACCCTAAAACACTACTACGCTACCCACACTACTCCCACCCCTACACTACCCTAAACCCTAAAACACTACTACGCTACCCACACTACTCCCACCCCAACACTACCCTAAACCCTAAAACACTACTACGCTACCCACACTACTCCCACCCCTACACTACCCTAAACCCTAAAACACTACTACGCTACCAACACTACTCCCACCCTTACACTACACTAAACCCTAAAACACTACTACGCTACCCACACTACTCCCACCCCTACACTACCCTAAACCCTAAAACACTACTACGCTACCCACACTACTCCCACCCCTACACTACCCTAAACCCTAAAACACTAATACGCTACCCACACTACTCCCACCCTTACACTACCCTAAACCCTAAAACACTATTACGCTACCCACACTACTCCCACCCTTACACTACCCTAAACCCTAAAACACTACTATGTTACCCACACTACTCCCACGCCTACACTACCCTAAACCCTAAAACACTACTACGCTACCCACACTACTCCCACCCTTACACTACCCTAAACCCTAAAACACTATTACGCTACCCACACTACTCCCACCCTTACACTACCCTAAACCCTAAAACACTACTACGTTACCCACACTACTCCCACCCCTACACTACCCTAAACCCTAAAACACTACTACGCTACCCACACTACTCCCACCCCTACACTACCCTAAACCCTAAAACACTACTACGCTACCCACACTACTCCCACCCTTACACTACCCTAAACCCTAAAACACTACTATGCTACCCACACTACTCCCACCCTTACACTACCCTAAACCCTAAAACACTACTACGCTACCCACACTACTCCCACCCCTACACTACCCTAAACCCTAAAACACTACTACGCTACCCACACTACTCCCACCCTTACACTACCCTAAACCCTAAAACACTACTACGCTACCCACACTACTCTCACCCCTACACTACCCTAAACCCTAAAACACTACTACGCTACCCACACTACTCCCACCCCAACACTACCCTAAACCCTAAAACATTACTACCCTACCCACACTACTCCCACCCTTAAACTACCCTAAACCCTAAAACACTACTACGCTACCCACACTACTCCCACCCTTACACTACCCTAAACCCTAAAACACTACTACGCTACCCACACTACTCCCACCCCTACACTACCCTAAACCCTAAAACACTACTATGCTACCCACACTACTCCCACCCTTACACTACCCTAAACCCTAAAACACTACTACGCTATCCACACTACTCCCACCCCTACACTACCCTAAACCCTAAAACACTACTACGCTACCCACACTACTCCCACCCCTACACTAGCCTAAACCCTAAAACACTACTACGCTACCCACACTACTCCCACCCCTACACTACCCTAAACCCTAATACACTACAATAAACATACACTACAACACTACACTACCCTAAAACCTAAATCACTACACTACATAAACACTACACTACTCTCCCTAATACACTACACTAAATAAACACGCCACAACACACACTAAAACGTTTTAAAAAAACACAAACATTACCACACTACTTTAAAACTGCCCTAAACCCTACATAAGTAACCCCCACCCCATGCGCAAAACCCCTTACCTGTCTCCTCTCCAACGTCGTTTACGGATCCTGCAGAGTTTAAAAGCTACACGTACAAAACCATCAACCAAGGCAAATTTGAGACGGTGTCCACATGATAAACAGGGAAGAGCTCGCAAATCACATTTTGCACAATTAGCTGAACCACAACTGTGGCAGGTTCAGCGCGCCTCATTTTCATTTGTGCTCAAATTTGGTTATCCGTCCGCTTTTATGCAAATGTGATGTGACAGGTGAAGCTGGGAGCACTCAAGCAGCCCGATCACTCACCACGGGGGCTGCGGTCGCCGCAGCTGAGATGCCCGAATTAAATGGACTGAGCGCTGATGGATAAATGACACGCGCTGCCCTGAAAGGGGAACAACAATTACACATTACATCGCATGCGTTGTAAAAGCGCATGCGATGTAATGGTATATGCGATGTAATGGTATGCGTGGTTTTACCACGCGTTGTAACATCACATGTGTTGTAATACATGCGATGTAAAAGCAACGCGTGGTAAAACCCGCGTTGTAATGGTTGTTCCCCCCAGTAACCACTGGTAAAAGGTAAGTACATCCTACGCCATCCTAAAACACCTTAGGTCTATATCACGCAGGGACACGTAACCTCACTAGTATAAACATGCTAGGCAAAGCAAACTTCTAAGCATGAGCACATTTAGAAGTATAACACAAGCATAAAGGCAAAGCACTTAACGCAGAAATCACATTTAGGCCTTAACACAGTATAAATACAGTTGGCAATCACCTTGTGCCACATTTAGAGCACCTAAATCACATTTAGGGCCTTGCGGATAACCCACAAACCAGCCCCCCATGCCAACTGGCCATCAGAATAAGGGGCTCAAGTGCCCTGTGTCCAGAATGTCAGGGCACGCTCCGCTCATGGGAGCCCTGCCGAACCGCCAGGCTCCTTCTCTCCCCGCACGGGGGATCCAGGCAGCACGGTATCTCTCCCGGCAGCGTGTGCGGGCGCGGGGCTTCCTTCTGTAACCTGGAAGTCCCGCCCGCCATCAGGCGCCACGCTGCCTGACTTCCGGGTCGCGACTGGCAGCGGCCCGGCAATGTTCCAAAAAGCAGCTCGGCTGCGGCGGTGAGACACGGGGTGGGCACCCGCTATGAAGCACACAACCAATCAGAGCAAAGTCGCGGGGTGGGCACCCGCGCATCTAATCAATCAAATAAGTGGGGTGGTCCCACTAGGGCTAAAAAATAATGAAGCGTCCATAATTGGGGTGGGCACCCGAAATATAAATGATTAAAGGAGCGGGGTGGCACCTGCGATAAGCACAAAAAGGGGGGGAAATCCCTAAACAGGGGGATTCCCTCTACACGCTGCAGCCCAGCGCTGCAGGGTTTACAAATCAGGCGCTCCCATGCTGCCAAAGGTCCTTGGGAAAGAAATGGAACAACAAGGTAAAGAAAATAGGGTCCCAGCCACAGGGTCCTGAAGGCATCCAGGGGCTGGGCGGGGCCCAGGTAGGCAAATCTTCCCCTGGGCCCCAGCAGCAGCAGCATGCCCTTGGTAGTTTCAAGTTTGGAAAACAAGAACATTTTAAATGAGGTCACAGCCTCTTTTTATACAACATTTCCCTTTGTTTCCAAAGGTGCAGGCAAAGGGCGAACCAGATGCAACTGGTTCCTGAGCACTTTGTTTTGCTCAGCCCCTCTGCCTATTCACAGCGTGGGTCAGGGACATCAGACACACCACAGGGGGCGGAGCCAGCATTGTGGAGGGAAAACCCAGCCCTATTCAGGTCCCAGGTGCAGCCCCTCCCTGCTATCAAAATGCAGATCTCCCTATTCACCACCGGGGCAGACCCAACCTGACTCCAGGAGCCAGGCACACCAGCCAGCCCCAGCCAATCACAAGCCAGCACATTCACTGCACAGACACACCAACTTCTAGTAGTGGCACTTCCACACTAGACACATTGAAGCCGCACACATCATCGCGCAGCATTCAATCTCACGAGTTCGCACATACCAAACTCGACCCTGCACTCCCCACACATCAGGAACTACCATGTAGTTCCTGATGTGTGGGGAGTGCAGGGTGGCGTTCCTCATGTACCATGTAATATCCTCTTAATTGCCCGGTTTGGAGCACTGGATGGGCCCCTTCGCTTTGTGGCTCTGTGTCCGATGCCCGATACTAAAATCGTCTCTCCGGAGGGTTGCAGAGGAGCCGGGCGGAGACTCCCCATCCTGTATCTGGACGGCCCGATTGCTACTGCCTTTCTCTTCAGCCGGCCTGCCTGCTTTGCCTCGTCGCTAGACTGATGGATTGACTTTCAGACACGACCGAGGTGAGAGGGTGCCGGCGCCGCTGTCCGTGGCTGCTCTGAGCTCTTCACTCCTTAACCTTATCGGAGAGGAGCCCCCTCCGATTCTTCTAGCTTCGCCGTTCGCCTCTTTGCTAGACCTCGGGCCGATTTGGGTCACGGGGAGGTTTAGAGTCTGTACGGCTCTCCTCAACCACTCCTGAGCCTATCGTTCTGCAATTCGTCCTGGTGAGACGCCCCTTCCTGCTTTTCTTTGACATTATTTGTAGACTTTGCCGCCTCCCGTTCTGCGGACAGCTGCCTTTGTTCCCTGACCCCTGGTCTCTGGATTGAACTCCTCTGCCCCCGCTGCTCATGGATGGGCGCCTGTGGACTTGGGCCGACTGCCTTTCTCCCTCCGGACTTGCTGGCTGTGGTGACCCTCCACCTTGAATGTCGGACTTGGACCATGGTGCTCCTGCCATTTTCTTTTTATGGCTCTCTTCTTCTACCGCCCCTCTCCTGATCCGCCATTTTGGTGATCTCTAGCCTCTTCCTCTGTCCCAGCGACCTTTCTGTTGTCTCTCCTGTGCCTCCGAACCACCCCTCACTGTCTTGCTCATTTTGTCTCGCTCTTGCTTTCCTGTCCTTTTTCTGCCTTCCTTTCCCTTTCTCTCTGTCCCCCGTCTTCCTTCCCCTGCCCCTTAAATTGTTCTTGTCTCTTACATTCAGCCTCTCTTGAAACCATCCCACTGCTTTTCGTTACCTCACCCTGCGCCATCCTCGAGTTTTCTCATTGCCCCACCCCCTGTTTTGTAATGTTTTATTGTGTGCAACCTCCCACCCTCCCTTTGTGCTGTGACTGTATCCCCCCTCCGACCCCACTTATGGAACTCTGCTTTTCTGTATATAGAGATAACTCTAATCACTAGTATATGCAGTAGACCTTTGTACTATATACCATTCCTATGTGACTCTTAGAGTATATCCATTGTATCTCCTTGTATGACTTTACATCTTGTACATTTGCAATTTTTTCTGTTTGTATCCTTCATGTAACACATGTAATCCTAAGTCCTTATGTTTTTCAACTGGTCCTTATGTAAAGCGCTCTGACACCTTCGGGTAAAGTTTGCGCTATATAAAATCGCATAATTAAATAATAAATAAATAAATAAATAAATACCATGGTCACACATATTCCCCATGCATTCCTATGGGAGGGCAGGTCACTCTCTCCACACACACAGAGAGCACATGCACTTTACACTGGACCACAGTGAAAAAGTGTGCAGAGACCCAAAATCACCAACACCAGGTTACAGAAACAGGTTAGGAAAAAGCAAAACGTTTCGGGGTGAACCTGCCAAAAGGGCCAAGTCCAACAGACACCATATTGAACTTTATGGGAGGAATGAACCAATTTAACCACTTCAGATCGAACACCAGTCTGAGGTCTCCGGTGTGTTTCTCCACTAGAAAGAGAATAGAGTACACTCTCAGTGCCTGCTGATCTATGGGCACCAGAATGACGGCGCCCTTTTTCAAAAGACAATGGACACCTTCCAACAGAGACAACTTCTTCAGAGAGTCCCTGGAGCAAGGAGTGACCTGAAAACAGTCCTGGGGAGTCTGGGCGAGCCCCAGGTGAAAACCTTCTGACACCACCTGAAGAACCCATTGATCCAACACAGTGCGCCTCCAGCTGTCCAAAAAGAGAGATATCCAACCCCCCACAGGACCCACTCCTGGGGCAACCCAGTCATGACTTAGAGGGAGCAGAAGAGAAGGAAGAGTTGGCAGGGAACCAGGATTTGTCAGAGGAAGGGGCCCCCCAGCCACGCTCCCTTCCACAAAAGGGCAGCGGAGTCCGTCCTTAAAGAGCAAGACTAAAGGCCCTATGAGCCACAAAAAAGCGTGAACGCCCTCCTCTCCGGAGCCCACAGCTTACGATCCTCCGGGGACTTATTGACCATATCTTCCAAGGGTGCACCAAACAGCTTAACTCCAGAAAAAGGGATTTCACGAGTAAACCCTTCTGCACAGCATCAGCCTTCCAAGAGCGTAACCACAACTGGTGATGAGCTGCCACAGAAGACCCAGCGGTAGAAGGTGCTGCCACAAAGGATCAAAGGAAATGTCAGAAAGCAGATGCACCTGTTTTTTCATCTGTGCGATCATGGGAGAAATGTCTTCGCCCTGGTCCAACAACTCAGCCAACGATTGGAAGTCTTTCAGCAAAGACTGGATGGCATAAGAGGGATAGGTAGCAGCCCTAATGGAAAAATTGACAGCTGAAAAAGTGTGTTTCACTGCTGCATCCACCTTTTTATCAACCGGATCTGCCGGGGATGCATCCTCAGAAATAATCGCACCCTCTGAGAATGTGCCAGCCATCAAAGAATCCACCTTCATAGAGGCTGGAAACTTAACAGCAAAATCCTGCAATGGATTTCTTTTGACCTGTGAAAGTTATTCTTATCCTCGCCCTTCCATTCTGTCTCCAACACCATCAAGACAGAGGAGTGGAGTGGCAACGACTCCGGCTCTTTCTTCTGATACTGCAAAAATAAATCAGTGTCTTCCGCATTAACATCAGACTCTAGAAACAACAGGTTGGCCAGAATGTGCTGAAGAACATCCTTAACATCCAACCCCTGCAAAAAATGACCCTTAAGTTCTACCTCCTCCTCTACATCAGAGTCCTTGGAGGGATCAGGGTCACATTAAGCCTTTTTGGTTGGAGGAACAGACTCCCTGTCACGCAAAAAGTTACGTGGGACCGGAACTCTTGGACACTGTGCACATTTGCAAGTGCATCAACTTCCTGAGCTTTCCCAAAGTTGTTCATTGGGTACTTGTAGTCCAAGCCTCGAGCACCATCTGCACTGAAGATTGTGGACCTACACTCCACGATTGTTCCGTCAAGCCCGCTTCTAGCATTTCTGCTCGAGGCCCCTTTGCGATCCCTGGTCCGTCGACTTGTGGGTCCCCACGAAGGTAACTCTTCTGTTTCTTGGGCTTTCCTAGTTTCTCCAGATGTGCCCTGACTCCCCTCCAAAGGGTGAGTCCCTCAGACCTTGGTGGTCTGCACCGAAGCCAATCTCTGCTTTGTGGTTGGGTTGCTGTTGCCAAGGCTTGTTGGGTCCAATCCTTAAACCGACACCGCAGCACTCGAAGTCCTTTGTGGGACAGCTCGAATGCAGCTCCTGGTTATCCTCAACACCTCCTGGTCATCATGGTTTAAGAGTCAAGCTTCACATTCTTCACCTGAAATCACCCAACATCGGTTGGCATCTTCTCATCACATCTCTGGTCACTGGCAACTGACCCAGACTCTGTCCCCTCTGCTTTTAGGTTCTTCAGATTTCCGATCCATCCTTGGATCCACCCGGACACTTTCCACTTGGTCGCCAACAGCACTTTTCAGCAGCTCGCCATCCAAATCAACGACAAAACCCAACACAAAAAGACAGCTATGCACCCGGCTTCCCTGGGTCAGGTAACTCCAAGTGCTCCAGTGCTCCTGTGGGTGTTGACTCTAGAACCTCCTAGATTTGCTCCAAGTCCTCTTGTAAGTGTCCTTAATCTGTAATTTTCCAACCGCGACTTTCCCCATAGAAGTTAATGGTGATTAGCGGCTGTGTTTAGACACTGCACGCGTCCCCCGTGTAAGGTTCTTTTGGTTTCCGACTTCGTTCCGCATTTGGCCGCCATTTTGTGTCCCGTCGCCATTTTGTATTGCCTTCTCTCAGGCAGCACGGCGATCGGAGTTTGTCGTCTCAGCTGCTACCTGTCCTTTTTTGTTAAAAAGTAACCCCCTGCCCTTGTTTACGAAGCCGATGTCAGGGTCTGGCCGAGTCTACTAATCCATGTCTGGGCTGATTGATCCCTGTCTCGACTGACTGTTCGGCTCTCCCTATTCTTTCCTCATTTTATCTTATCCGACCGGCCTTCGCTATTCTCTCCTTGTATTCTCTTGTTACACAACTATCCTTTGAGGCACACGAATACGTCCTGCCCCCTGCAAATTAGATTATGGCACTAGCATTGATTAACTTGTGGGGAGGGGTAAAACACAGGGTCTGAAAGAAGGGCGTATTTGGGACATTCGATAGCTTGTTTTCCAACTTCTCCTATTGGTTAGCTTTGCATGTTTTGGGAGTATATGTCGTAAATATGTGTGTTATAAAAGATTATGCACCACGGAATTGAAGTGGCAGTCTCCTGAGAACCTACTCTGTACTTCTGGGACAACTGTGCTTAGCTGCAGCTAATAAACCTGGTTTTCTATGCCTAACAGAGTGTCTCGTGTATCTGTCCGACAAGGCAGGCATGCCCTGCGCCGCCAGGCCCATAAGGCCCGGTTCTTCAACTGGTGCCCAACGTGGGGAGGCCCGGTTCTTCAACTGGTGCCCAACGTGGGGCGGGAACAGTGGTATCAGGTTCAGCCTGAGTGTCGTGAGGAGCCCCGCAGGAAAATTCTGGAGGATTCGCGAACCACGTCAAGCGACCCCTGCATGTCGAAGTGGACCGTAGGTCTTTTGCAGCGTGGCTACTCCTTCTCGACGGCTGCTGACAACTGCTGCCCTGACTTCCGCCCTGCCTTGGCTCCTTTGGTGACGATTGGTATTGCAAGACGTTAGACGGACCTCTGTTGGCGTGAGAGAACATTTAGTTAATTATTTGTGGGTAGCGCCCGCTTCTTTGTTTTTCTTTGTTTTTTTTTATTATTCGAATATTGCACGAGCCGAAGCCAAGGGGTAAGTACGCTTGTGCTGTGTGATTTGCTCTAAATCCCATTGAAGTTCGTAAATAGACCAGTGACTGAAACATGCCTGGTTTTAGCAAATTTAGGAAGTTTTGTTGTCTTGATTGTAACCAGGATTCCCGGTTGAAGGATTCTTGTCCAATTCCTCCGGTCGGAACTCCCACTTATGAGCTCTACTCAAAACATGGTGTTGGCCCCATTGTCTTTAACGAAGCATGGATCCGATACACAAAGAAAGATGGTGTTTTGCAGTGGCCACGAAATGGTAGCTTTGAGTCTGACATATTAGATAATCTAGAAGCAATTTTGGTCAAAAGAAAAGCCCGGCCGGCAATGTTTGACTCTTTCCGCCTCTGGCGTAAGGAAGCCAAACAGAGAGAAATTAAGCAGGCAAAAAGAGATAAGAAAGAGAAAGGTATGACGATTATACAGGCTGCCCAACAGTTTAAAAATAATGAGATTGATCAGGCGATTGAAGTCTCTGACAGACAGCATTGTATGGCAATCGATAAATGTTACCCTGTGTTGCCTACTTCCCCACAGAGCAGGGATCTTGACGAAGATCCTCCGTCTGCAAGACGGTGCAAACCGTGCCCTTCTTCACCACCAGTGCGACACCTCCGCCTCTGCCCTTGACCCTGTCCTTCCTGAAGATGTTATACTCTGACGGAATTGCCATCGCCACGTCGGGGTTCGAGAACTCTCCCCACCATGTCTCGGTCAGCAATAAGCAAAGAGGCTTCTCTGTCTCAAGGAGCTCAAAGATATCTTGCGCATGACAGCACGCCGATCTGGTATTAAGCAGCATGCATGCATACTCTGTGCCCACGTTGTTACTAATCGGGGCAGATGACATAGCCCGATGTGGGCGCCAGCTACAGCCCGGGCAGCGAAGCTTACCCCTATGGCGTGCCGGAAAGACAGAGCAACACCGGCTCTCCCGAAGGTTCAGAGAGCACAGCTCCTCAGATGTATACCGCACACAAAGTGCGCCGGGTTTGCACATGCTGGGAGACCAGAGCCCCGCCTGCCGCCCGAAACGCCTCCGGGACGCTGACGGGCGCAGACGGGCAGGACTCTGGCTTGACTCAGGCGCGAGTCAGGCGCCTCCGCTGTGCGTCACCGCTGCGCGGAGGAAGCGAGCTTTAAATACAGCCTCCTCGTTCTCCCCGCGGAGACTAGAGCGCTGAGAGAGATGGCACGCTGCCAGACAGCAGCCCCAAGATGGCGGCCCTACTTCCTGCCCCACCAAATTATGCAAGGTGACAACGCTCCGCTTCTGCAAGCGGTGGGGGGCACAATTATGATGTAAGAATGTGGGCGCTACCTCGCTAAAAACAAACAGGTAAAAACCAGGTGCACAGTTTAAATTTTACACAACACACAAAAACGAGTAAAATTGTCTGTTTAAAAGCGCTGCGCGCCTACTGCAGCTGAAAAGGAAGGCGCCAGGCAGTAAAGGTGTCCCCTTACCATAAAGGTCGAGCAGCTCCCACCAGCTCGCCTTAAATACAGCCTCCTCGTTCTCCCCGCGGAGACTAGAGCGCTGAGAGAGATGGCACGCTGCCAGACAGCAGCCCCAAGATGGCGGCCCTACTTCCTGCCCCACCAAATTATGCAAGGTGACAACGCTCCGCTTCTGCAAGCCTCAGTACCTCAGTCTCCTTTACACTCGGTTCTTTTTATAACTGTCAGCCCCCCTCCTGCTCTGCCTAATTCCTTGTCTCCCATTCTACTGTCAGATTCCCCCACAGCTCGTAGACGATTGGTCGATACTGTTTCTGGCCTTTTCTCCCCCCTCTTTGGGTCTTTTAATTTGACTCCTGCGCTTACTTGAAGGCAATCCGGTAGTCAACTTCCTGGTACTGACAAGCGAATTGTGTTGGACAATCTTGCTCACAAATGGATCATGAGTGGTCCACTGTATAGCGTGCCTGATATCATGAGCACCTTTCGCCAGTGGGATGAGCCCAGGCAGAGATGTGTTTTTAATGGTATGTGTAACACACTTGTCAAAGGATGGGAGGATATGGATTTGGGTTTAGCTCCCCAGGGTCTGTTAGACGTACAGGCTAAATTTGATAAAGTACTTATTGTGGATTATGAGGTCGAGGACGCTGTAAGGACACTTGTCACTTTCAGGTCTTTATTTTCTTCTCAGGCTTTTCTTGAACCTGATTCTGCAGTTAGACAGAAAGTGAAACATTATCCTATGAGAGAAGTTCCTCCAATATGGAGAGATGCGGTTCCGGCTCAGGGTGGTAATCAGGCTGTCCCTGATCATTTTCAGCATATATGGGTACATGTCCCCTGGAAACGATCTGAAGTTTTGGCGCTTAAACAGTTTTTACCGGACCCTCGTAAAAATCCTGCTGGGTATTATAAAGAACTGTCCCAGACTGTTGATGCGTGCGCCATGAATTTGGCCGATATTAATATGCTGATGGGAAATGTAGTCCCACAAGCATTGTGGGCTCGGATTCATAAGGAGGACCATGATCAAGCTTTAGGTGGTGCGTGGGCTGCTATAACTGCCGCAGATGCAGCACAAGTAGGTGGTGCTAAACCCAATGCTTTGATTACAGAATTGCCCGGTAGGATCATTACTTTAATGAAAACGATGATGCCTGCCTTACATGTTAACTGGGATAAATTAGCTGCGTGTAAACAGAAGAAAGATGAGTGTCTCCGATTTCTTTACCCGTTTCGAGGAGACGTTCATCGACCATAGTGGTCAAGATATGAGTACTTAGGGTGGACAGCGATTATTTGTGGATACATTCGTATTTAATTTACTTCAGAATTGTCGCATAAATTGAAAGACTCCGAGAGTTCGTGGGCTGTTTCTTCGTCTGCCCAGATAAGGAGGAAAAGGATAAGCTCGAGAAAAAAACGAAAGAATTAAAAACGAAGGTTCTTTTGCAACAGGCTTATCCCCCTCGTTCTGCTCAGCGCCAATTTCAACAGCCTCCCCAGTTTCAGAGGTTATTACAGAAACCTGAACCTTTTGTCCCGCGACCTTTGGTCGGTCCTAATCAATGTGCCTATTGTAAAGAGGAAGGTCATTTTAAGAATAGCTGTCCGGTTTTATTGCAGCGTAATGGTGGATTTCCAGGTCCGCGAGGCCGTGGTGGTTTTCAGTCAGCACCCAGGGGTAGAGGGCAAGGTGCGTTGTGACAGACACAGCGTTCCTTTCCCCCTCAGAATTCTATGAATTATTTTGACCAGCAGAATACTCAGTCTGCACAATATTACAATGACGACTATTGTTGTGCTGCTATTGTGCTATTAGATCTGAGCACAGCCTTCGACACTGTCAATCACTCCATTCTGAAGCAAAGACTGAGTGACGTCGGCGTGGATGGTGTGGCACTCAGATGGCTGGACTCCTTCATCACTGGCAGAACTTTTGCTGTCTTTGAGGAGGATGCCATTTCAACCCAAGTCTCTCTGCAGTGTGGTGTCCCCCAGGACTCCTCCCTTAGCCCTACCATGTTTAACATCTACTTGAGACCTTTGGCTGAGATGGTGTTGCCCTGGGGAGTACACCTGGTCACCTATGCCGACGACACTCAGTTAATAATGTCACTCTCGGGCCAGGAATCAACCAGTGAAAATCTCTTTTCCTGCTTAGTGGAGGTGTGTAATTGGATGAACACCTCTTTCTTGAAGCTGAATGGTACAAAGACAGAGGTTGTGATGCTGGGACATAACCCCCCCTTGTCAGTTAACGCCTGGTGGCCTAAAAGCCTTGGCCGTTGTACCGGAAACACAACGTTCACAAGGAACTCATTTGGAAAATTAAATAACAATTTATGGCAATTTGATCAGTTGCCCTGCCTGATAGAACACTCTATACTGGTTATCTCTTCTGTGTATTTCTATGATTTAATCATTTAATTTTAACTGACAAGCTCACAGGTAAACCAAATGGTTGTAGCCTATTTACTGAAAATAGGCACTTTATTTCTACAACGATCAACAATTTATATACTTTCCACATATAAAAACATTTGAAAAAACATTCACACAACCCCGAGTGTAGTGACCGTAACCATATTTACAGTGAAAAATAGTGACATATTCAAATCAAGGTTATCAGTACAGACACAAAAAAATCAAAAGGACACTGTATAAAATGAGACAATTTGTTTGTTGTGTGTGTCTCTTTACTCTATTTCGTCGACGGCTTTTCGACCGTCTCTAGATACCGGGTCTCATCAGGACAGTTTATCTGGGGACTGAACAAAATAATGGTAACTTAATTTATGTTTATATAGAGCAAGAATGAATGGAGCTTGTCAATAAACTGAGGAAGCGCTTACCAGTACTTGCGTGTGAACGGATGAATCCAACCTGTAATTATGGATTCCTCATTTAGTAAATTGCAATTTATTTGGTTCAACTAATCAATAGTGCTCACCAAGTGTGTAATAATTTTAACCCGAATTATTTTCAACTCACGGTTATATGACTCGTCTTTTACCCCGAGTCAGTGGAAGTGAAAAACGTCTGTTTTAACGATTATTCCACCTAAAAAAAGTGGAACTCATAAGTAACTGCCAGCGTACGATGAGACATCCTTACTCGTTTTTAAAGTTACTTACATGATACTCGATTTTAATAACCTTGGCCAGCCCCCTCTGCCCAAGGAACAAATTAAAAGCTTGGGAGTCTGGTTGGACCCCACACTTAGCTTCCGGGTGCACGCGCGTAAGGTAGCAGCCACCTGCTACGCCCTAATAAGAGTAGTAAGGAAGATTCTCAAGCTCCTCCCATTCGAAGCCAGGCGCATTTTGGTGCAGGCTTTAATCTTATCCCGGCTAGATTATGCAAATGCAATCTACCTGGGGGTTCCACAAGGAACGATTAAGATCCTGCAAACGGTTCAAAACTGCGTGGCTAGGCTGCTACTGGACTTACCCCGGAGGAGCTCTGCTAAAGCGGCAGTACGTCAATTGCACTGGCTACCGGTACAACAAAGGATATGGTTCAAGGCAATAACGATTGCACACAAAGCGATGACAACATCTGGACCTATCATAATGCAACCCCTGTTCCAACCCTACCAGACCCCAAGGACCTTAAGGTCCAGCAGTAGAAATCTTCTTATGGTACCCAAGATAAAAAGAACCCGCTCAGGTGGCAGACAATTTTCCCTACAAACAGCAAAATTCTGGAACCAGCTTCCCGACTCCCTTCAGCTGGAAGCCAATTATCTGAAGTTTAGAAAGCTGCTGAAAACATATCTGCTTTCATAAAACGATGAGGACTGACTGGGTTTATCTGAAGCGCTGGGATGCTCACGGGTAGCCATGCGCTATATAAATGCATAGGCATTCATTCATTCATTGTGTTGAGGGTGAGAATCAGGATTTTCATACTAGTTAGGACAGCCATGGACAAAGTAAGGGAGTAGTATCAGTTCCAGTGGATCAGAATGGGTCTTATGTTGAAGTTGTTGCATTGAGTGTTTCAGAGCCATTTCTTTTGGATACTGGTGAAATGATAAGTTCTATCATTCACTCTAAACTCCCTGGGGCACCTTTGTCTGGCTTAACAAACGTTTCTGTAGGATTCTCTGGCGCCCCAGTTCATAACCCGGTTTCTTGCCCTTTGCCTCTCTCAATTGGTCCTTATGATTTAGAGGCCCAGCTCATTTTAACGACTGGTTGCGGTGACAATTTGCTGGGTTTGGATTTATTAAAAACGTCTTCATGCAACATTGTACTGTTCCCCCTCTGGTGTACATCTTACTTTAGGCAAGAACTTGGTTTCTCCTATGTATTTGTCTAAGGACAATCTTCCACCCGAATTGCATTCCCTTCCTGCTACGCTTTGGGCTACAGGTCCGAATGATGTTGGTTTGCTCCAAATTCCACCTTATGTGGTTACTGTCAAGCCTAATGTTAAATTACCACGCATTCCTCAGTATAAAATTTCCAGTGATGGTGAAAGACCTCTGTTGGCTATGGTCTATGATTTGGTTCAGAAGGGTGTGGTGGAAGAAACAAGAGGAAATGTTTGCAATAGTCCTGTTCTACCTGTTTTTAAACGCACTGATACTTCTCAGCCTCCTGTATATCATTTTGTGATTGATCTTCGGAAGGTTAACAAGATTGTTATACCTCAGTTTCCTGTCGTCCCAGATATCACTGCTTTGCTCACAATGATACCTGCTTCTGCTGCCTGGTTTTCAGTTATCGATCTCAAAAATCGCTTTCTTCAGCATGCCTATTGCTGAGGAGAGTAGGGATCTTTTTGGTTTCTCTCTCGGAGGCCGAAGTTTCCGGTTTAAACGTGCACCCCAAGGCTATTGTGAGAGTCCCTCCATTTATAGTCAGGCTTTGAAATCTCCGCTTGATGCTTTCACTTTGCCCTCAGGTGCCACTCTTATTCAGTATGTGGATGATTTGTTGATTGCTGCTGTTTCAGAGGATGTTTGTAAACATGTGACTGTTGCGTTGTTGCGTTATTTGTCTAACATGCATCACAAAGTGTCACCCTCTAAACTGCAACATTGTCGCCAAGAGGTTACCTACTTGGGTCATCTCTTGTCGAAGGAGGGAAGGTGATTGACCCCAGAACGTATTAAAGCAATTGCACGAATGTCTGTACCATCCACACAAAGGGAGTTACGTGCCTTTTGGGGCATTACCTCCTATTGTAGGCAGTGGATTCCAAATTTTTCTTTGTTGGCTAAACCTCTGCTGGCACTTACTTTGAAAGACACACCCCAACCTCTTACCTGGACTGATGAATGTCAGAAGAGTTTTTCTGACTTACGTACTGCCTTGTGTTCTGCTCCTGTGTTAGGTACTCCGGATTACAGTAAGTCTTTCACACTCTATCATCTATCTATCTATCATTCCTCCGACAAGAGCCTAACCTACTTGCATTTCGAAAGAAGCTAAAAACTGTCCTGTTTCCCAAGATCTAGACAAACGTAGGCTTTCGCATCTCCCGCAACTTATCTCCCTTTGGTTAGTCCTAAGCGCTGGGATGCTCCCGAGTAGCCATGCGCTATAGAAGAGCCTTTACAATACAATACAATACTCTATGTTCATGAAAAAGAAGGTTGTGCGTTGTCAGTTTTAACACAACAATTTGGAGACAAACAGCGGCAATGTGCCTATTTTTCGGCTACATTGGTTCCAGTTGCCAAGGCAATACCTAGTTGTCTTAGAGCTACTTACAACAAGGGGTGGTGAGGGACAGAGTCTCTGAATTAAGCAGAATACTCTCACCCAGTCAAGAGATCAGGGCTAGATCCAACACCGTTTTTTAGCCCATTGCACCATCCCAGTTCCAGAACCTGGCTGTATGCAAATTAGTCTGTTCCTGTCCCAGTGCATGATGGGAACAGGGCAAACCAAACTACAAAAGCCAATTCTTACACTGGGAAGGAAACAAGCATCCGGGGACCGGTTTCTGGCATTACAGCCGTCTTCGGCCCGGCTTGCTTGAATCCTGATGGTGCAATGAGCAAGGGACTCATGTCTGAGTATACCCTTCCACGCTTAGGGTGGACAAAATTATTTACAACAAGGGGTGGTGAGGGACAGAGTCTCTGAATTAAGCAGAATACTCTCACCCAGTCAAGAGATCAGGGCTAGATCCAACACCGTTTTTTAGCTCATTGCACCATCCCAGTTTCAGAACCTGGCTGTATGCAAATTAGTCTGTTCCTGTCCCAGTGCATGATGGGAACAGGGCAAACCAAACTACAAAAGCCAATTCTTACACTGGGAAGGAAACAAGCATCCGGGGACCGGTTTCTGGCATTACAGCCGTCTTCGGCCCGGCTTGCTTGAATCCTGATGGTGCAATGAGCAAGGGACACATGAGCTAAAAAACGGTGTTGGATCTAGCCCTTATCTCTTGACTGGGTGAGAGTATTCTGCTTAATTCAGAGACTCTGTCCATCACCACCCCTTGTTGTAAATGATTTTGTCCACCCTAAGCGTGGAAGGGTATACTCAGATGTGAGTCCCTTGCTCATTACACCATCAGGATTCAAGCAAGCCGGGCCGAAGACGGCTGAAATGCCAGAAACCGGTCCCCGTAAGCTTGTTTCCTTCTCAGTGTAAGAATTGGCCGTTGTAGTCTGGTCTGCCCTGTTCCCATGATGCACTGGGCCAGGGACAGACTAATTTGCATACAGCCAGGTTCTGAAACTGGGATGATGCAATGAGCTATAAAACGGTGTTGGATCTAGCCCTGATCTCTTGACTGGGTGAGAGTATTCTGCTTAATTCAGAGACTCTGTCCATCACCACCCCTTGTTGTAAATATTTTTGTCCACCCTAAGCGTGGAAGGGTATACTCAGATGTGAGTCCCTTGCTCATTGCACCATCAGGATTCAAGCAAGCCGGGCCGAAGACGGCTGAAATGCCAGAAACCGGTGCCCGGAAGCTGGTTTCCTTCCCAGTGTAAGAATTGGCTTTTGTAGTCTGGTCTGCCCTGTTCCCATGATGCACTGGGCCAGGGACAGACTAATTTGCATACAGCCAGGTTCTGAAACTGGGATGGTGCAATGAGCTAAAAAACGGTGTTGGATCTAGCCCTGATCTCTTGACTGGGTGAGAGTATTCTGCTTAATTCAGAGACTCTGTCCATCACCACCCCTTGTTGTAAATATTTTTGTCCACCCTAAGCGTGGAAGGGTATACTCAGATGTGAGTCCCTTGCTCATTGCACCATCAGGATTCAAGCAAGCCGGGCCGAAGACGGCTGAAATGCCAGAAACCGGTCCCCGGAAGCTTGTTTCCTTCCCAGTGTAAGAATTGGCTTTTGTAGTCTGGTCTGCCCTGTTCCCATGATGCACTGGGCCAGGGACAGACTAATTTGCATACAGCCAGGTTCTGAAACTGGGATGGTGCAATGAGCTAAAAACGGTGTTGGATCTAGCCCTGATCTCTTGACTGGGTGAGAGTATTCTGCTTAATTCAGAGACTCTGTCCATCACCACCCCTTGTTGTAAATATTTTTGTCCACCCTAAGCGTGGAAGGGTATACTCAGATGTGAGTCCCTTGCTCATTGCACCATCAGGATTCAAGCAAGCCGGGCCAAAGACGGCTGAAATGCCAGAAACCGGTCCCCGGAAGCTTGTTTCCTTCCCAGTGTAAGAATTGGCTTTTGTAGTCTGATCTGCCCTGTTCCCATGATGCACTGGGCCAGGGACAGACTAATTTGCATACAGCCAGGTTCTGAAACTGGGATGGTGCAATGAGCTAAAAAACGGTGTTGGATCTAGCCCTGATCTCTTGACTGGGTGAGAGTATTCTGCTTAATTCAGAGACTCTGTCCATCACCACCCCTTGTTGTAAATATTTTTGTCCACCCTAAGCGTGGAAGGGTATACTCAGATGTGAGTCCCTTGCTCATTGCACCATCAGGATTCAAGCAAGCCGGGCCGAAGACGGCTGAAATGCCAGAAACCGGTCCCCGGAAGCTTGTTTCCTTCCCAGTGTAAGAATTGGCTTTTGTAGTCTGGTCTGCCCTGTTCCCATGATGCACTGGGCCAGGGACAGACTAATTTGCATACAGCCAGGTTCTGAAACTGGGATGGTGCAATGAGCTAAAAAACGGTGTTGGATCTAGCCCTGATCTCTTGACTGGGTGAGAGTATTCTGCTTAATTCAGAGACTCTGTCCATCACCACCCCTTGTTGTAAATATTTTTGTCCACCCTAAGCGTGGAAGGGTATACTCAGATGTGAGTCCCTTGCTCATTGCACCATCAGGATTCAAGCAAGCCGGGCCGAAGACGGCTGAAATGCCAGAAACCGGTCCCCGGAAGCTTGTTTCCTTCCCAGTGTAAGAATTGGCTTTTGTAGTCTGGTCTGCCCTGTTCCCATGATGCACTGGGCCAGGGACAGACTAATTTGCATACAGCCAGGTTCTGAAACTGGGATGGTGCAATGAGCTAAAAAACGGTGTTGGATCTAGCCCTGATCTCTTGACTGGGTGAGAGTATTCTGCTTAATTCAGAGACTCTGTCCATCACCACCCCTTGTTGTAAATATGTCTTAGAGCTACAGCAGCAGCAGCGATCTCCATTCGTCAATCTGCTGGATTGGTACTGTATAACACCCTTGTGGTTATGGTACCACATGCAGTGAATACTCTTTTGAACAGAACGAAAACACAACATCTCACTAGTGCTCGTTTGTCTGGGTATGAGCTGACGCTTTTGGCTAGTCATATACACATCAAGCGATGTAATACTTTGAATCCAGGAACACTGTTACCCATTACAGAAGATACCCAAGAGCAGCATGATTGTTTTCTCCATACAGAGGAGGAAACGAAAGGCAGAATAGACTTAAAAGATACACCACTCGTGGACCCGGATGGGATCCTATGGGTGGATGGGTCTTGTTTTAAGCTCCCCAATGGTGAAACGACTGCAGCCTATGCTGTTACTACTTTGTATACAGTTGTAGAGACAGCACGTAGTAGGCAGAATTCAGCTCAAGCAGCTGAATTGATAGCTATGACTAGAGCTTGTGTATTGGCTGAAGCCAATATGCATTCGGGGTGGCCCACAGTTTTGGCCGCCTTTGGAAAGAAAGAGGATTCTTTACTTCACACGGTACTAAAATACAGCATGGTCAGTTAGTAAATGATCTTTTGGAATCACTAGCCTTGCCTACCCAGATAGCCATTGTGAAGTGTAGTGCACATAAAAGCATCACTGATGATGTGGGTCGCGGGAATGCTTTTGCAGACAAGGTAGCGAAAGACACAGCGAGAGATGCTACAAGTCGCATGTATGTTGCAGGCCCTGCAAGATGGGTTAGAGAAGGAGGAATGTGTGAGGACACAATAGAAAGTGTGAGAATGATTCAAGAGGCTACAGAGAAGGAATTGAGTAAGTGGAGAGAAAGTACGGGAATGTTGGAAGCGACAGGGTGTTGGACGGAATTGTCAGAACACCAGCGTTGGCTGTTACCAGACGCCTATGTATTACCTGTAGTTACTATGGCGCATGGTCCAGCTCACATCAGTGCGAAAGGGATATGCAAACTACTGGCTCCAGTATGGCAGAATGAAGGTATCCCTAAATGTGCGGAAAATGTGGTGAAACATTGTATTGTTTGTTTAATGCATAATCCAGGAAAGGGAACCCTAACTCCGGCGGGTCATTTTGCTCCCCCTATGTATCCTTTTGAGGTCTTGCAAATTGATTATATTCATATGGAACGTTGCAATAATTTAAAGTATGTTCTGGTGGTGGTGTGTGCCTTTTCCAGATGGATAGAGGCCTACCCCATAAAGGATAATACTGCTTTGTCCACTGTCAAAGTCCTCTTGAAGGAATTCTTCCCGAGGTTTGGTTTGCCGCGAGTTGTCTGGAGTGACAATGGAAGTGAATTTGTAGGCCAAATTATGGAGAAAGTGTGTGCAGGCCTTGGTATTAGGTAAAAGTTCCATGCGGCAAACCACCCTCAGTCAGCAGGTTTGGTAGAATGCTATAATGGCACTCTCAAGCTCAAACTGGCAAAGATTCAGGCCAGCACGGGTCTTCCTTGGCCCGACGCTTTACCTTTGGCACTCCTATCTACGAGAACAACTGTACATTCTCGCTTGGGGCTCAGCCCATACGAGGTTGTTTTTGGGCACCCAGCTAACGTCTGGGGAGTCCCATGACCTAAAAAGTACTCTGATATTCCGTATCCTATGTTGAGTGACTACTTGCATGACCTCACCACTAAATTGCGTGTTCTTCATCAGCAGGTACAAAACGCTTTGCCAGAAGCTTCCACAGACCCAGGCCACTCCATCCAACCCGGAGACTGGGTCTGTCTGAAGAATTTTCAGCGGAAGAAGAATCTGGAACCTCGCTGGGGGCCTCCTCGACAAGTTCTTCTGGTGACACGTACAGCAGTAAAGGTCATCAGAAAGAAGAATTGGATCCACGGACTGCACTGCAAAAGGGTACCTTTGCCTTTGCCTTTTGACCAGTGCGCAAGGGTATAGGTGATAGTGAAGGCGAAAGGGTCTCTCGGTTGGTACATTTCAGTAGTGCACGTCTGGATCGGATGAGATCTGAGAAAGAAGATGACGATGTGTTGCAAGAAGCTGTACCATCACATCTGCGGTTGAACACAACAAACCCAGAGACTTTGTTTCGAGAACAAACGGTACCTGACAAGGCTCGGTATTATCTGAGACCGAGATTGACAAAAAACAATTGAACTCTTTTTGGTTATACTTTTAAGAGACATTCTTTTTTTTTACCATCCATCAAGTTGCAGGGTCACGGCAGGAGTCTTAGGCTGTGACCTGAGTAGTGACATAGGACTGCAGGACTTTCAGTGTCATAGGACGGCTAATAACCACAACTAAGTGATCTAGGAAGATTACCGTGAGCAACGCTTTAGAGAATGGATATTGAGTTTGAAAAGAATGATAAAAAGCAAAAAATGAACAGTAAATATAAGAAATTGTTGTTTAGTCCATGTGGAATAACTTTGTGCATTTTAATATGTTCATGTCTTTTATTGGCTTGTGTGGGTTGGGTTGTTCACACTATGCAGCAAGCACCTGTTCCTACTTCTGTTTCCTTGTCTTTTTCCACTACTGTCTTTCCGCATCAGTTTCATACACTCCCAGAACAAGAACAAACTAGGAGTACAGAATATTTTAATAATTCATTTATCCAGCTGTTGCATCAGCATCAACTGGCAGTCAATACAACTGACTGTTGGGTTTGTGGACTCATGCCCCATAACACAGAGAAAGGCATGCCATATTTAGTCCTTCCGTTTTCTTATGAAGGTTCTGCCTGGGTCTATCTGGCTATGTTTTCTAATGCATACCAAAATCAACTTCGACATCCTCTTGTTGGTCCATATGGTGGTGGAGCAGATTTTAGTCATAGTTCTGTGATAAAGGGAATAGTGGCTATGGCTAGAGTTTCCGAAAGTGGTAATATTCCCGTCGATGAGAAACGAGCGTATGATGGTTGGAATGTGACTCGTTATGTTACTAGCCTCACAGATAAGGCAAAACAAGGAATATCACCACCATTCTGGACCGTACCTCATCGAGGAAATTTGTGTTTACAGATAAATGGTAAAAATATTAAAAAGCCAACAGGAAAAGAGTGTTTGGTCCCGTACATACATCTATTCATCACAGATTTTTTCACCATTTGCACCATCTCAAGGCACATATTTTGTCTGCCACGACAGAGCCTACACGTGGCTCCCCACCAACTTTTCAAGAACATGTTATGTGGCTTTTCGTCTCCCTCCAACATACACTGCTCCTTCAGGTTATCATAGAAATAGATATGGTAGAGGGGTTATTGATACTAAAGACACCGCAAGACAAGAGGGAGGGGACTTTTTCAAAGGGTTCCTTCCTTTCTGGGGCCCAATGACCAATAGCAGAAATATTAGACAGTTAGTTCGTGTTGTTGAGGCTACCATAAATGTGACTTCTGGAGCCTTGAGTAATTTAACAGCCGAACTTCAGGCGGACCGCCTTATGACTTTGCAGAACCGGATGGTTCTAGACATTATTCTTGCTGATCGCGGAGGAGTCTGTAAATTGATCGGGTCTAGTTGCTGCATTTATATTCCTGATAATGCCCCTACAATATACCATGCCATCTCTAAATTGCACGTAATTTCTGAGTCAATTCACCAGGGTACAGGAGATTGGTCGGTGTTGGGATGGTTTTGGGGACTAATGTCCACATGGGGATGGAAGGTATTAACCTTCCTTGGAATGGTTTTGGCCATCATTTTCTCTTGTTGTCTGTGCGTACAATGTGGTCCTGCCATTTGTGGTCTTTGTACCACCATGTGCGTCCCAAGACCTGTGTCACAGAGAACAGGGCACATTAAAATGATGTTGCAGCAACAGCTTGACGACCTCATGGCCATTGACATCGACTCAGATTAACTTGAGTCTTTTATGTTTTGCCTGAGTAATGGCAAAAGGAGGGTCTGAAGTTCTTTGGTTTCTGACTTCGTTCCGCATTTGGCCGCCATTTTGTGTCCCGTCGCCATTTTGTATTGCCTTCACTCAGGCAGAACGGCGATCGGAGTGGTTTTGTCGTCTCAGCTGCTACGTGTCCTTTTTTGTTAAAAAGTAACCCACTGCCCTTGTTTACGAAGCCGATGTCAGGGTCTGGTCGAGTCTACTAATCCATGTCTGGGCTGATTGATCCCTGGCTCGACTGACTGTTTGGCTCTCCCTATTCTTTCCTCATTTTATCTTATCCTACTGGCCTTCGCTATTCTCTCCTTGTATTCTCTTGTTACACAACTATCCTTTGAGGCACACAAATATGTCCTGCCACCTGCAAATTAGATTATGGCACTAGCATTAATTAACTTGTGGGGAGGGGTAACACACAGGGTCTGATAGAAGGGCGTATTTGGGACATTCGATAGCTTGTTTTCCAACTTCTCCTATTGGTTAGCTTTGTATGTATTGGGAGTATATGTCGTAAATATGTGTGGTATATAAGATTGTGCACCACGGAATTGAAGTGGCAGTCTCCTGAGAACCTACTCTGTACTTCTGGGACAACTGTGCTTAGCTGCAGCTAATAAACCTGGTTTTCTACGCCTAACAGAGTGTCTCGTGTCTCTGTCCGACAAGGCAGGTGAACTCGGAGATTTAAGGCGTGCCCTGCGCTGCCAGGCCCATAAGGCCAGGTTCTATACGTGGGTCCCCTGTGTCACTACCTTGGGTGGTTCCTGGTGGACCCAGTGGTTCTAAAGGCTCTAGGCCTTGTATCTATGTCAGTCTTGGTTCTTATACCACTTTCTTAGTATATGGTTGGTGAGGCCCCTAGGGCTCAACACATATTGTGCTAATTTACTGTGTGCAAAATAAGTTTACTGAATGTACTTTTGCCTCTAGCCTCATAAAGAGACTAGAGGGATGTGTTTAGAATAAATACATGCATTTTATGTATATATACCTGGTGTGGTTCTCCTTTCATTTGTCATTCATGAGATTATATACTGGTAAAACAAGCTGCTTTACATTCCTTCAAGACTTAGCCTGAAGGCTGCTCTCCACAACTACCACTAGGATAGCTTTCTATATAGGTTGTCTTTAAACCTACCATCAATAAGGGTCATTTGGACTGGTGCAAGGTGCCCACTAGAATAGTGTACAGCATATGCCAGGCCAAACTTTCACACCCTACACTATCCAACACTTACCCTACTGTTGCACTCACTGGAGCTAGTATAGTAATTATTACCCCTATACTATCAAACACTTGCCTTGAATGCAATGTAATGGTATACATTGTAATGGTATGCATTGTAAAGGTATAATGCGATGTAATGAAATGCGTTGTAAAGCTAGTATCTGAAAATGTGATGTAATGGTATGCTATGTAAAAGAATGCGTTGTAAAGGATGTTGCGATGTAAAAACTGCATTGTAAAGGCATGCATTGTAAATGTATGCGTTGTAACATCATATATTTGAGTGAAAGGATGATGGATGAGTAAGAAGATGGCTTGATGAGTGAAAGTGAGGGTAGATGGATGGTTGGATGAAAGGGTGGATGGATGATTGAAGTGTGGATGGATCGATGAACGAGTCAAAGGGTGGATGATTGAATGAGTGAAAGGAAAGATGGATGAGTACATGGATGCATGGATGGGTGGATAGATGAGAAAACAGATGGATGGCTGAGTGAATGGATGGATGGATGGCTGAGTGAAAGGACGGATGGATTGTTGAATGGATGAAAGGGGTGGATAAGTGAAAAATGGATGACTGAGTGAAAGGATGGATATGTTTAATGGATAGGATTGAAGTTAGATGAATAGGTTTGAATATGGTTAGGCGGACGGATGGATGAAATGGCAACGGACTGAATGTCGGATGAAAAACTGAATGGAGGACATAATGTAAAGGTGAAATGGTGATTATTAGTGGGTGAGTGGAAGGATGAAAAGATGAACAGATAGATTCTTGGATGGAAGAGACAACAAGCTCTTCTGGGGAGGGTCGCAATTACTTGCTTAGCTTGCTTGGTGCCATAAAAGCTTTCGTTCAAGGTGGGAGGTATTTTAATTTTCTGGCTACTCCATTGAAAGGAGTCATTGCCTGAGCCATAAGTGCCATTTTCACTAATTATCAACTAATTTTAAACCATAGAACAGACAGAACCATAAGGCCATAAAGTCTAACCCTTGCTATGGCCTCTGAAGAAGACATCTGGAATACATTCTAAGAAGCCCATGAATGCACAAGGGGCATCTAAAGCAGTGCCAGTAGCAACATTTTCAGATACGCTTTTTGAGGAGTTACAGGTGTGCAACTCGAATTCACTTGGGGATAACTTTGCTGTTGTTTTCTACTGAAAAAGTGCTCAAACCTTAATTTGCATTCTCTCAGTTGACCCGGAAGATCCATTTTAGCATTTGTCCTTGACATCCTGCTTTGCATCTAACTCACTCACTGCGTTTTGATGCTCAGAAGCATGTATCATGACTTCCTTAGAGGTGCATATTTTATAATGATTACTCAACATTTATATACCAGAATAGTACAAGACTCTGCTTCAGAGCTAGACTGTGTAGTGCACTACACCCATCAAGGAGGATGATTACTGCCCCCTCACACCAGGGTAAGAGAGATTAACAATGGTTTGACATCTTTTTTTATGAGATTCAGCATGTATGTCCAAGGAGGAGGGAGTTAACCCTTTATGAGTCTTTGCTTGATCCTGCTCGTATGTGCTCACTGTTCATCTTAGATGCTTTAAGACCGTAGGCAGCTGTTTTGTTCATGTTTATCCAGCTTAATATACACATTGAGTGACATACTAGGGAATAATGTTGTTATAGGTGTGATGACACAGTTGAAATCTGTTTGTATTATGTTCATATATATATATCTATGAAAAATAATGCTAACAAGCATAAATATAATCCTAAATTCATAAACTACTAGTTAAATATTAATGTTGCCTTTTATTTACTTGACGTTTTCCATGGCATTGTGTTAATCACAGACCATTCATGGATGTAACAGACCCAGAATACATAATGCTCCATGTTGTACACTGCACATTTTCCAGCAGCATAACCTAGTATTGAAACTTGTCAAGGAAATTTAAATTTGTGAGAATAATGGAGCTAGTATTGTGCAAATGAATGGTATCCCTCCGTCAAGGCCATCCTGTGGTTCATTGATGGGAAGATCCTGGTATCTGCACCTTAGCTATGTTTGTAATGGGAATAACAAATGTATGACATATGGTCACGCTACATTGACTTGTATTGAGAGAAACTGTATATATAATAGATCGATTTTACATGTCTTGCAGCTCCAACTGACCATTTTCAAGTGAGCGCACTGGTCATTTGAATGCCAATTCTCTTCTGATCATTTGCTTAGCTGCTTTTTGCAGATGTCACCCAATTTCTGTCCCTTTTGGACTACTAGATGCTGGTTTTCCACTCTGACAGTGCACTGAAGCATGCTAGCCAGGCCCCAGTGCTAGTGCTATCTAACTAAAACTGTTATTTGTAAATTGGCAACCCCAATTGACAAGGACATTACCCCCTTATATAGCGCTAGTATATAGTACAAATAGCACCCAGGGCATGGGTGGCAAAGGCATTACCAGGGTTTGCAGCACTGTTTGTGCCACCCTGAGTGTTCCAAGTAAACTACTGACAGCAGGCCTACCTACCGCTCCATTTCGACTTTGCCCTCACCAATTGTGGCAAAGTCTATGCACTGCTTTGTCAGTCACCCCTAACGAAGGCCTCCTGTTTCCAAGGAGGAAGGGTGCCTTATAATAAAGGTGTGGGCATGTAAGTGCATGCTATATGTTCCTATAGTGGCTTTCACCTTTAAAGTAAGCCCGGGCAGAGTTTGAGGAGCCGTGCTATGAGAAACTCCATTAAGCACTAAAAAAACTCCGTAATGCTACGCGGAGTTCTGCGAGCATGCGGAGTTGCTAGTTCCGCATGCTCGCGAGATGTTTCTCACGTTCAGCAACGCGAATTGCATGTTCGGGGGGAAATATTGCACAAAATTCACTACTCAGTCTCCAATGGGCGCAGCCATCTTGTTTTTAAACTCTTTTTATGGTTCTGGGGCCTGTTTTTGAATCCTGTCAAATCTTTTCAATCGTTTGTCTCTAAAACTTTTTTTATGTTTTTTTTAAATTTATTATCTATCCCTCTCTCTTCCTAAGAGTATATTTTGCATTTATTTCTACTTTTACCGTGTTTTTTGTACAGTTTTTCTATTACTTGCTTTTTTTTTTTACTTCCCTACTTCTTTTCGTGACTTCATTTTTAACATCTACATTTTCTTTTCCGCCCCCCCCCAGAACCATGGCTAAGGGTATTTTGACCAGGAGCTGCCTGTCGTTGCGGGCGATGGCCCCCGGAAGGGTTACAGCCCGGGCCTTGTTCTCGAATTTGGAGGTGGCCGCCCTAGTTTTTTTCATAAAGCGCCACCTCTCCTTAAACTTGGCAGCAGGCGGCAGGCCTGGTTCTGGCTATGGGACCCAGGAGCGTCACCGCCAGTGGGCAAGGGTGCGCAGGGCAGTGCTTTGTTGCTCTGAGGTCCTGCGCACCTACAACCAGCTGACTCACCGGTGGTCTGACATCCTGGACCGGGAGCAGGAAATGCTGGACCTGCTAGGTGTTGGGATTGTGGGGCTTGGTGAGTAGCTAATTATATTTATATTACTATTGTGTGTTCTGTTCTGTGTTATTGCGAATATTATTTTTTTCCCAAATAGCAAGAATGCTGCTGCTGCTTACATGCAGGTAAGTTACGTTTAAAAACCCTATATTATGTGAGTGTTATTTTTCTAGACAGGTGTTTGGTGCTCCTAATCTTACTTGATTGCAACTTTGCGCTCGCTAGGGCTGTTTTTATGTAAGAGAGGTTAGAGAACTTAAGTTAGGTAATGCTAGAGAGATTCCTTTCCTTTGTCCTGTCTCTAAGATAGTGGTGGTAGGTAGGTAGTTATTGTAGTTAGTTACTGAGAATTAGTAGGTAGTTTTTTTAGCGGTCCGCGTGATGAGTCCTCCGTCAGGTGCTGCTAACTCAAGTCCTTACTAGAACCTTTTGTAGTTTGTTAGTGAGTGAATAATATAGCAACTCATCAGCACAACAACAGCAACCAACCAACAATTTGGTTTATGCAATATACATGCATTCATCTATGCATTTTTAGGACTAAAATAAATTGAAATGCAGGCTTAGTGAACTTTGGTCCGTCAAAGAGGGTTGATTCATTGATGATTGCGAATGAGATCGGAACTTAGAAGGAGCTAATATAATTTTGGGAAATTCATTCCAATGTTTTTGGAATAGGCGGGCTAGGTGATACCTAGGTTTTGATTCTGGAGTCCGAATGGAACACTGGATCAATAAATAAAATAACTAGACGGTCTGCAATTCTACTAGCTGATCAGATTAGATAGTTCAATTTTATTGCAATTCTCGTTTCCTGTCAAAAAATCTTTTTAGAGCATTAAAAAAATATTTATTATTTGTTTCACACCAATCAATTTTTGTCTCTTTATTATGTCTTACATGATTAACATCCAGGGCCAAGAAGAAGACGACAGGGTCAGAGGCGGTAGCTGGAGATGCCTCCCAGGGCTACGAACGCTCCTCTACAGAGGACTTTGCTGTTGGTCCAGTAAGTTCTTTTGTTGTTAGTATTAATAATTTTATTTCCCTAACTTTTACTGCACCTTAATTTTTTCAAACTATTATATCTGTTGCAAAATTCTATGTGTTACCAAATCTTCTTTGATCTATCTGTTTCTAAATTCTTCATATCCTGGCATAACCTACCTACTTAGTTATTATATTTCTAGTGTCTTTTTTTCCATCAATTTAACTGCCTCTTCTCTCTCTGTACTACTATTAGTCTGTCTGTAGCTTGCCCAGTTGGCCTCCCTATTTCTTTTTTAAAAGTTTTAAAACTCAGATTCACCACTAGCTCTTGCCACCGAGTCCAGTCCTTCGGGTTGTCCTCTTCTGAGAGGCTTTTCGAAAATTGCCACCAACAAAATGCCCAACAAGATATTTTACTATTTTGATCGGATAGGACATACTATTGAGATCCACTCTACTCTAGTACCCACTTTGTACTAGTGTGGTGTGTGGTGTATGGATGTATTGTATTTTCAATCTTGCTACTGAAAAAAATAAATAGGAGGAGGCATATATGCCATCTAAAAAATGTGTATTGTTTTTTCTAGGTGCACCAAAGACCAGTGCCGGGGCCAGCGGCGGGGCAGGCGATGGCAGCCAGGAGGAAGCAGATGCAGCAGCTGCAGGGGTTTGTGAGCCAGCAGTGGGCGGTGGTAAGTTATATTCCTTGCTTATTGACAATACACACTCGCTGCAAGGGTGTACACTGTACTGTTGAGAGAGACTAAGTTGTTGTGAACAATGGTTGAAGGAGACACCCTTTACTTAGCATTAGCAATAGCATTAGCTGCAGGAGTTGAGTAACTAATGGCCTTTAATATCTAACTTAAACTCAGCTGGGAAGGTTTTATGAAGAAGACAAAGAGTCAAACAACCTTGATTGATGGGGTGAACAAAAAGGGAAAGAAGGATGTGTGACATGTAATATATGACAGGTAGAGAAGGATACATGGGATGCATTGGTGGCCGATAGGAATCGGATGCATGGGTGCTTGAAGGATGTGTGAAAGGTGAAAGAAAGGATGCCTGCCGGGGTGGGTGGGTGGAACTGTATTGGTGATAGGAATCCTCCGGGCGGTTTAATGGGTCAAACTTAAAGGCAAGCGAGGAAGGACGCATGGGTGATGGTTTAAACAAATTACAAATATATGTTGTTGGTGAAAGGTTTGTTGAAATATTAAGAAGAATGAAAACTATGTTTACATTGGGTGGAAGGACGCCTGTATTTAATCATAGCTTAAAGGAAGACTGTCACTGGATGAAGGCAATGTAAAAGAAAAATAAACCGTGCAAGAGTAGCAAAGCCAAGGGTGAAGAATAGAATAGGATTAGAATAAAAAAGAAATTAATGCTAGAAGAGCAATGCAATGATAAATAGGAACATCGCTGGGAAGAGAAACAAGGACTGTTTTTTTCAAGGTTTTTGATCCAAGGTTGTATGTCAAATTGCTCCCTTGACTCACAGTTGTTTGCAAGCACAGCATATATATTGTGTATATATGTACCAATACCCACCCATTATCAATCGCCTCCCTCCGACTCTCAGGGCTCACTCCCTACCTATGTCATTTTCAACCTTGTATAGGGTGCAAGCTGACTGAGTTGGCATGCCTACAAGGTTAATTTAGCTAAACAAGAGAGCGAGAAGAAGAAGACTTGTATACTCCATAGTGCCTAGTAGTAATGCATGAAACTCCCACAAATGTTAGAGGCAGAGTAAGTGGGAGGAAAGCATTAATGTTATGTACTGTGCTTACTAGTGCTACTGTGCCACTATAACTATGATTATATTTAATTTTATGTTACTGTTTTGCTAAGAGAATTGGTTACAATTGTCTCTTTTCTTTCTTGATATAGCTACTCCTTCCCAACCGAAACCACCAACCAGGAAGGCGTTAGCAGCCATGGCCTAGCAATGGAAGCTGGAGGTCATCCATACCAAATGTCAGCAGCTGGTGGTTCTGGCAAAGGAGCAGGAGGCGGCAGCAGCAGCAGCCTTCTCCAATGCCTGTGCCCCAGCCAGGGTCCCCCAATGCCTCCAGTGGTATGATGCAGTGGTCTGGCAGAAGCCCGCCGCACGTCTTTGAACACTGCTGCCCACCCTTGTGCATGCAACTGTAAGGCATTTAAGTGGCACATGCTCATCCGGATGGCGCTCCTAGAGGAGCGGATAAAGGCCATGAATTGTGCATTGAGGAAAAGTGAGAGTTTATGGACAATGTGAATTGGACTCTAATGGACATTGGTTGGGGTTAGGGAGAGGGGTGCGTCAGGTGCTGTGTTTTTTCATTAGTTTATTTGCTAGGTGAGTACAATTATTTATAGTTTACATATGATGTAAATGTTTTGTGGGGGATTACTCTTTTACCTCACATGGTTTTCTTTGCTGCAGCAGGGCCGCAGCTGGTTTTTGATTGAAATAATCTGCCAATAGTGTAATACATGAACAGATAGATGCAGTACTCTCGAGGGGCATGGCTACGCCAGCAATGGAGATGGACGTGCTCAAGTAGAGCTCCGTCGGCGGCTCCCCTCTCTGGCCGCATGTCTCCGTTCACAGGAATCCATCGGGTCTGAATGCTCCTTTGAACGTACCGGGAGCTGACCTGATCCTCTGGTGAAGCGAGCCACAGTGACGAACGAGAGAATCAGCGGCAAGCTTCTTCGGATCTGGAGCTTCCCGGCAGGGCAGCATTATCCCGGGGAAGATTTCTACGCCAGGCCGGGGGTAGGCTCCGCCCACCGGGCCTTGAAACATGGCGTAACTCACAGTGGGAAGGCTGCACTCTCCTGTTGCTGCCGGGAATGGCCGCAACTGAACTGTCGCCGGCCATGGGGGCCACCTGAGGAGCGGTGCTGCTGCGGCGCAAGTTTCCCACCCCTCAAAACATAGGGGGTGCCTTCACAAGCTTGTGCTGGCTGTCGAGTGACCACGCAGTGCATCTGTTCCTACCAGCATTTGGGCCACGCAACACTGATGGTTTGTACCCCCTCCCCTCAACCGTGGCCTACCCTGCATGGCTGTTGGAAGGGACACAGGAGGCGGCGGTGAGAATACCCGGATGCGCAGTGTGGAGGTGCCAGAGAAACAGTGAAGGGGGCGTCCAGTGGCGGTGGGCTCTGGAGGCAATGGCAATGTGGAGGCGCAACATAGAGCCACAAATATCGACCCAGTCAGGCATTGACAACCTCCCCGGCCCACCACCCTGAGTTCTGTCGGACCCCACCTGCAAGGAGTTCGTCATGGGCTCTGGAGGACCTGGCAGTACTTTAAACAGCAGCCTTCACCCTCGTGCTCCACCTACCAGACCAGCACGGCCACCTGTACAGCTGACCGGCTGTAAAGGAAGCAGTGGTGCCCTGCCTGCCACCTGACCTTTTCTTGGGACACTCCGAGGCCCATGTTTCATGGAGGGTGCACACGGACCAGTGTTGGGGGCACAGCAGCCCACCCCCACAAACCCGAGCTCAGGCAGACAAAATTGCAGAAGTGGTAGCAGCTGATGCGATGTCCAGCAAACTGGATGCAGTGCTGGAGGTGGTGGAGAAGCTGGGGGAAACAATGAACCAAATCTGCACCTCCCTGGAGAGCAAGATAGACAAAGTGGCTGTTGATCTCACTTTGCTCCTGTAGATCACCGAAAACATACGGACCAAACCACCTCTGCCGAAACCAGCATTACTGACATTTCCCCAGGAGTGGAAGCACCGGAGAAGCATATCCAGGGCCTCCCGAACCCAGTGCAGTTTTTGGAAGACAGGGCTGAGGACGCTGAAGGCCTGGATTGGCGCAACAACACCCGCGAGGTAGGCCTGCCAGAAGGGGTGGAGGGAAAAGACACGGAAAACTGGCTTCACAAGCTGCTACCTGGGGAGGCCCTCTCTCCTCACTTTGTTGTCAAAAGGGTACACAGAGTACCGGCCAGGCCCCCTCCTCCGGGCTCCAATCCAAGACCACTCCAAATCCTCCTGTTGAACTACAGAGATAGAGACGCCATACTCCTGGAAACCAAGAAGTTACAAGAAATACAGGTGGAAAATCACAAAATCATGTTCTTCCCGGACTACACACTGCAAGTTCAGAAAGAACGATACTCATATATGGCACTGAAAAGGCAGCTCCGGCAGAACAACTTCAAATACTCTTTTCGGTTTCTGGCAAAGCTACGGGTGATCACAAATGGAAAGACTCACTTCTTTAACACCTCAGAGGACTGGCTCGGCACCTATGACTCCACGGGCGGCAGGGCCCAGACCACCGGAATGAGAGAGATGAATCCCACTGTCTCCCCACGCCATTGTTGCAGGGTAAAGAAAAAAACACAGCCCTTGGCCTCTCAAACCCTCGGACCAATCCCAGAACTGATACTAAGCCGCCAACTCCAGGCCGTCAAGTCCAATGACAGAAACAGGAAAATACAAGTTGGGGGGCCCACTATGCCAAGCACAGAAAAGTTTAAAAAGTCACACAATCACCCCGCACCCCAGCTCTATTAACAAACACGGCCTGTGCTATACACACCATGGTTGTAGAGTTGCTGCATTTCTATTCTTAATAAAGAGCAGCTGCAGGGTGATTGTGTGCCTTTGTTAAAGTTTTCGGGTTAATCGTAGTGCCCGTCTGGAGCTGCAATTAACAAGAAAACTTTCAGATGAAGTGAAACGGGATGACTAGGAGTGAGAGACTTTTATAGGTGAGAAAAGTGATCACTGAACTGCTATCCAACTTTCAAATCCTTGAAAAAATACAAACTTGGACCAATATTACAACGCTGACAAGAGATCTGTGAAAACCTGCACCATCACTACACTGGTACATCACCTGTTCCCGTGGAATGCTCAGGTCACAGATCATCATGCATAAAAAACACACTCTTTTAGATGTCAGTTTCTCAAGACAATAATAGAACAATAATTAAGACCCTAAAAAGACTCTGCTCCTCCACTGCTCAATATTATTGTTACCATCATCAGTATCTCACTGGGTCAAGGTTTATCTAGTCTATTCTTCAGACTTGCCATAATAAGCACCTACATTAAAAAAATAGAGAAATACCACAAACATTTCCTCTTTCTTCCTTCCTCTGACCCCATTAAACCTGGAAAGAATAAGCACCCTACAATTTGAAAAATATTTAGAAGCAAGCCATCTGTTGAATTCCCATTAGTCACTTTTCTGTCCCAACCACAGTACAGAAGCTGCACTACTAGATGTATGGCAAGCTCCTATCACAAGACAGTCTGCTTAACCTGATGAATTTCAGAGCTGAGTTTTCTACAGAAGATCACCCCCTTTCGCCCTAATATATGCAAGTACAAAAAAGCGAATCTCATTAACAGTCAAACTGCTTCTTGTTAAAATGTCACATTTTGTCAAAAGGGGTTGTTAAAACTGTACTACTAGCGTGACCATAAGAGACACTCAAGAAAGTCTCTGTCATTGGCAGCCTAATCACAACTAGAGAGATGGCTGGAGAGTTTCACTGCTTTCAAATTCAGATGGATTTAATTTATACCAGCCATTGTTGCTGCATATTTATCTTATGCAACTAGCAACCACTTACAAAGTCAACAGTCCGACTTGTAAGTATGATCAGGGCTTTAAGTGGGCCGGGTCTCACTGGTGCTGAGCACTGGCAGTTTTTTAAAGGGGTACTCGAAACAGGTCTCTATCACGCTCTGTTTTATGTCCTGGCGCAGGCAGTCTGCTTTTTTACCAGACTGCAGTGACAGCAGACACAGCGATGTGCGCGTGCTCAAACTGCTCACTTCTCACTAGTAGAGCTGTTAGGGCATGACGTCATGCCTGGTGAGCCTTGTAGGTAGAGTGACCAGGAGTCCCGGATTTGTCTGGACGGTCCCGGTTTTTCAACAGTTGTCCCGGCAGATTTCGGGAAAAGTGGCTCATGTCCCGGTGTTTTGAGAGGGCAAACTAAAAACAGTGAGAGGCATGTTTTTTGGTGTTCCAAAGCAGGGCTAGTAAGCAGCTGTTATAAGTAAGCAGTTTAATTAACAGGCATGATGCTGGTTTTAAAAATTACATTTTATTTATTTTCTTAGTGCCTGTTCTGTGTTTCTATGAGGATGAGGACTATCATTATTTGCCATTTATTTATATAAATTTGTGGTCCTTCCTCTATTTTAGCGAAATGTCCAGTTTTTTTGGGGCGCACACTCTAGTCACCCTACTTGTAGGGGATGGGAAATCCTTGAAAGAGAGTCCTTTTCTCTCTGAATTTCCCTTCTCTTTTGGAAACTCAGGAGCAGCCATATTGTTGTGGTGCCACCAGGGCTTTAAGTTGAAGCCTTTTCAATATTACACACAAGCCATAGTTGCTGCTTATTTATCTTATGCAACTAACAACCATTGACAAAGCCAATAGTCCTGACTTGTAGGTATGATGTCACTTGTTGTATCATATATCTGGATGCAATGACAGAAACAGCAAAATACAAGTCGGGTGATACACTATGCTAAATACAGATTTTTAGCTTATGTGTCTTAAGCCAGGGCCTTAATTATGCTGGTCACTCACCTTTGCGAGACCCCCAAATTCTTTCATCCCACTTCAAGCTCTGAGTATGATGTTACTTGTTGTATTATATATCTGGATGCAATGACAGAAACAGTAAAATACAAGTAGAGTGGCACACTATGCCAAGCACAGAAAGGTATAAATCACCCACCGCTGTGCTCTATTAAGTTGAGAAATTCAGCTAGTCTACAAACACGACGTGTGCTTTTCAAGCCGTGTTTGTATAGTTGCGGCATTTCTTTTCCTATCAGAGCTGGGCTGTAGGGTGATTGTGGGGCTTTGGTAAAGATTTCAGGTTAATCACAGCGCCCGTCTGAAGCTGTAATTAACCTGAAAACTTTAACATAGTCACACAATCACCCCGCAGCCCAGCTCTGTCAAGAAGAAATGCAGCAACTCTACAAACACGATGTGTGCTTTTTCACTTTGTGTTTGTAAATTTTCTGCATTTCCTTTCTTAACAGAGTCGGGCTGCGGGGAGATTGTGGGGCTTTGTTAAAGATTTCAGGTTAATCACAGCACCCGTCTGGAGATGTAATTAACCTGAAAACTTTAACAAATTCACACAATCACCCCGCAGCCCAGCACTGTTAAGAAGAGAAATTCAGCAAGTTTACAAACACGAGGTGTTCTTTTCACGCCCTGTTTGTAGACTTGCTGAATTTCTTTTCATAATAGAGTGCAACTGTAGGGTAATGGGCACATTGTGTCCTTTTGTTTAAAGTATTCATGTTAATTGTAGCTCATGATGGCGCTGCAATTAACATGAATACTTTAAACAAAAGCACACAGTAGGCACCGCAGCTACATGAAAGAAACACCCGGTTTTCGCGCCGCTTGCTTTTTAAAAGCAGCGCGCGAATGTTGTTGTTTGATGTGCTGTGTGTGTGCGCGCTCCACACACAGCACTGTGCGCTTCATGCAACAGAGGTGCGCGCGCGCCCATGCGCACACGTTATTGGGAACAGAGGTCCCTAGTAAAGTGCACTGTATGTGCCCAGGGCATGTAAAATAAATGCTACTAGTGGGCATGCAGCACTGATTGTGCCACCCACTGAAGTAGCACTTTAAACATATCTAAGGTTTACCACTAGAGTGCCTGTGTGTTTGGTTTTAAACTGTCAATTCAATCTGGCAAGTTAACCTATTTGCCAGGCCCAAACCTTCCTTTTTATTATATATAGGTCCAGGTAGGCCCTGGACAGCCCATGAGCAGAATGCAGGATACTATTTAACCCTTTTGGTGCTCATGATGGAATGGTTCCGTCATGAGCACCTGTGCTCCTGTGCTCATGACGGAACCATTGCGTCATGAGGACAGGGGCAGGAAATCCCTCTGCTGTTTACATTTTTTATTGGCCTCAGGAGGTTGGGGAAGAGACCCAAAGAAAACTAAAGACTTGCTGCCCCTCCAGAAGGAAGGTGGGGGCAATAGCCCCTGATCTACAGGCAGGGGGGCAGAAAGCCCACTGATTGCCAGGGATTTTTTAAAATAGGTAGGTGTGGGGGTTGCCCAGAATGGGCATGTCAAGGCCCCCACCCCCTAAAAATTATAGTCCTTCTGCCCTCCTGGGAGGCAGATGGGGAAATAGCCCATTATCTGCCCCCTGGGTTGGGACAGAAAGCACACTAGCCACCAGTGAATTTTTCAAAAAGGGTGGAGGTTGCCCAGAACCCCAGAAAGTATGAAAAAAGTGATTTTTTTCCAGCTAAATTTGAGGTTTGCATGGGATTCTGGGTAAGAAAACGTTGGGGGAGCCACGTTAGCCATACCTCTCTGGAATCCACCTTTTTCTAGTTTTCAGAAATGTGTGGGTTTGGTAGGTTTCCCTAGATGGCCGCCGAGCACGGGGCCAAAAACCCAGGTGACCCCCCCCTTGCAAAACCAAGTCATTTCGTGATAGGCAATTGTGATGCTGCCTCAATTTGTTTTGGGCCCTTGCCTGTCGCGGGTACTTGGGCCTCCTACACGAGTGAGGCACCATTTTTATTGGGAGACCCAAGGAAACGCTGGGTGGTAGGAAGTTTGTGTCAGCCCAGTGATGCCACAACTTTGCCACACAAAAATGTGTGAAAAAAAGTAATTTTTCAGCTAATTTTGAAGTTTGCAGGGGATTCTGGGGAAAAACACTTTGAGGGATCCACGCACGCCATACCTCCCTAGAATTCTCGAAGTGTCTAGTTTTCATAAATGTATAGATTTGCTAGGTTTCCTCAGATGCCGTCATAGCTAAGGTTTAAAAACTACAGGTAGGCACTTTGCAAAAAAAGGGTCATTTTTCACTGTGAAAATGTGGTGTGTCCACCTTGCGTTTCGGGCCGTTTCCTGTCACAGGTACTAGGTCTACCCACACAAGCGAGGTACCATTTTTATGGGAAGACTTGGGGTAACACATAATTGTAGAACAGCTGTTATTACCTATTGACTTTTGATGCATTTCTGCCTTCCAAATGAAAGACAATGTGTAAAAAATAAGTCATTGGGAATAATGACCTATAATTCCTATGCTAGTATGGGTACTACCGATTTCGGAAATATGCAAATATTTACTGTTTCTAAACTCTATATTGTTTCCCATTTCAGAAATACTTAGGTGTCATTCATACAAATTTTTCCATGTATATATTTTCCCAAAATAATTGCTATATACCCGGTACATAATAAAAAACCATTGGAAGACGCTGCCCAGTTATTGGCTCTGGGTTCCTTGGGTTCTTGGTGAACGTGCAAGTCCTATATATCCCCACAACCAAAAAGGTCCAGCAAATGTAACAGTGTATTGCTTTCAAACAGCTGTCATCTTTAGAAGAAGTTACAGGTGCAAACGTTCACACACATGGCTGTTTTTTCAACAAATTTTGATTTTTCCTATATTTAACTGTTAGTTTCCATGAAGAAACTTTGAAGGATCTACACAAATTACCTCTTGTTGACTTCAGAATTTTGTCTACTTTTCTGAAATGTATAGCTTTCCAGGATCCATTATTGCTTTCATACCCATTTCTACCATTAACTGGAAGGAGGTTGAAAGCACGAAAAATAGCAAAAATAGCCTATGTCCCAGAAAAATGCCAAAACTGTGTAAAAAATTGAGTTTTTCTGACAAAAGTCTGCTTGTCCCTGAAAGCTGGGAAGATGGTGATTTTGAGGTTCCGTGAGAATCGAAACGATGGTTTGGGTATGTCCTGATATGGATAAGTTTGGTATGTATGAACCGTAAATGACGAGATTAGTAGGTGTACTCGTTTTCGCTACACGACTTGGAAGGGTTCGTCTCATTTACGGGTTTTTCCATCTGAACCCTTGGGTTCCATTTTAGATACGGCATCCATTTTGTTTTTCTGCCCTCACGTAGTCAGCGAACAGGCAAATGTCCGCTTCATGACCCTGAGTTCCCAAGCCTTACGGAAGATGCATATCCCTTTTGTGCGTCTTTTATGGCGAGGGGGATAACACTGCAAAGGCAGATGGCTCCGCTCGAGGGTAATCTTGCCGTGCCGGCCTGTTGTTTCAGCCTTGCATACATTAGGCTCGAATCCTTTGATCCTGTGATTACGCTTCCGATATTACCCCCACACTCTTTTGCTATTGCTGTCTATCTTCCTTGCACCTGTTCCTCTCTCTTTCTTTTGCCTGTTTACAACTAGAGTGGAATGTGCCTAGCGGAGAGATGATGTGCTTTCACAGTTGGGAACCGGCAATGTTACTGTAATCATGTTCCGGGCTTCTGAAAACATGAATGAAATCCTTTTGAAGTTTACTGTGGGAACTGAGTTGTAACCTTTTGTTCGTTACGTTGTGCAATGACGAAAATGTGTATAAAAGGAGCGATTCACATATGTAATTTGAAGCAGACTCTCAGAACCTACACTTTGTTGTACTTCTAGCGATTTCTGTATCCCTGCAGTAATAAACGCTGATCTTTGACGCCGAAGGAATTGACCCGTGTCTCTGTCATTTCGTACGCCAGAACAGGTAACCCACGAAGGTTTCAGGTGTTGTCCCTGGCACCGCTGGGCCTTAAATAGCCCAGTCCTTCAGTTGGCGCCCAAAGTGAGGCAACATCAGCGGTACCGGTCCAAAGCCTGACGATTGTGAGGAGCTTCGTGTGAAATCTCCGAGGGAAGGTGCACCCCGCTTCATCGATCCTGTTGTTGAAATAAGTGGTCCGAAGATTTTTCCTGCGAAGATTCCCGCCTCCTGACGGCTGCGACGGACCGATGCCCTGACTGTCGACCTGTTTTTGGTGCCTGGCGTAGTCCTTTGTATGGCGAGACGATAGACGGGCATTCCAGGTGACGCCATTGTGCTCTCAGTTAAGTATTTGTGGGTCGCTCCCAGTATCCTTGGTTGTTGTTGAAGCTTAGTTGTTTGCATGGTTCCATTGCATTTGTAGTTCTTAGTTGTTGGTTCTTAGTTGTTATTTGACAGTTGCAATTGCCAAAAACCAAGGGTTTTGTATTTTACGAAGATTTCGTATTTCGATAACCCTTGAAGTTTGATACTTGGTTAGCGTGCATGATGCCTGGCCATAGTGGTTTCCTTGGTTTCTTTAAATGTTGCAAAATGGATTCCCGGTTGGAGGACTCGTGTCCGATACCTCCAGTTGGAACTCCGATATATGAGCTCTATAGTCGACATGGTGTGGGCCCTATTATATATAATGAATGTTGGATTCGTTATACGAAAAATGATGGTGACCTTAGTTAGCCACCACATGGAAGTTTCGACATTAAAATTTTAGATAATCTCGAAGCGAAATTGTTTAAAAAGAAATCTAGACCGGCTATGTTCGATTCCTTTCGGTTATGGCGCAAAGAGGCCAGGCAGAAAGAAATCAAACAGCTTAAGAAAAATAAGAAAGAAAGTAGTATCATTACGATAATGCGAGATGCAGAACACCACCATCAAGATAAAGCAGATAAAGAAACGGAAGTTTCAGCTAGACTGCATCACATGTGGGTGGATAAATGTTATCCGGTGTTATCGTCCAATCTTGATAAAAAGGAAGAAGACTCGAAAGAGGATCCTTTGTTAGCGTATCTGTTGAAATCACCACCTCCTTATGCACAGGGTGCTACAGCCCCTGTAGTTCCCCCTGTTCCCCCTCCTGTTGTTTTGGCGGCTGCTGGTCAGCCTGTTGTTGGTCCTGTTCTTGTCCCTCTACCTGCTCCTCTTCCTCTTGCTCCTTTGCCTGTACCTCCTCAGTCTATTGTTCCTGCTACCCCAACTATCTCGGCAACCTCCACTGTTCCTACGATCGCTTCTAATATTGTTGCTCCTGTTCTATTTTCCTCTTCTCCTTCCGTTCGTAATCGTATCCCTAACACTGTTGCTAACCTCTATTCCCCACTTTCCGGATCGTTATTTCAATCCGATGTCTCTGAAACTTCTCAGAGACGAAGCCAAATCCCTGGTGGAAGAGAGAGAGCGACGTTAGAAACTATGGCGCGTAGATGGATTAGACACCCTGCTAGATACCCTTCGCGCATAGTTTTCGACACATTTTCCCAGTTTAATGAGCCCACACAGAGATTCGTGTTTGAAGAAATGTGCAACTCCTTGAGAGAAGAGTGGGATAATGATGAGTTAGATAATGTACCGCCCGATATGACTGAACTTCAGAGTAAATTTTCGAACGGTATGATTGTAGGTGGAGATGTACGACGTGCATTAGAGCGATTATTAGCCTTTAGGGCCACAGTGCCTTCTCGAGTGTCGTTTGATGACGATTCCGATACTCCGAAAGCGAACTCCGGTCAGTATCCTATGAGAGAGGTTCCGCCGGTATGGATGCCAGGTGATCCTGCTGCTAATCCTGCGGTTCCACCATATTTCCAAAGAGTTTGGATACACCTGCCATGGAAGCGATCAGAAGTCTTGCAGGTGAAGCAATCCTTGCCTGATCCACGCAAGAATCCGGCAGGTTATTATAAGGAGTTATCCCAATTAGTGGATGCTTCTATTATGAACCTTGCTGACATCGACATGCTGTTTGGTAATGTCGTACCGCAACCGATTTGGGCGAAAATCCGCCAAGAGAATCATTTAGCTGAGTTGGGTGGTGATTGGGCTACACTGATAGCGGCTGATGGACGACAAATTGGTGGGGCTAAACCCGAGCAGTTAATTACGGATCTGCCTCAAAGAATCATTACGCTCATGAAAACACTTATGCCAGCGATGAGGGTGAATTGGGACAAATTGTCGGCTTGTAAGCAAAAGAAAGACGAGAGTGTCTCGGATTTCTTTACTAGATTTGAGGAGGCATTCGTCGATCATAGTGGTCAGGATATGAGCACTGAGAGAGGCCAGCGGTTATTTGTTGATAAGTTTGTGTTAAATTTGTTGCCTGAGCTATGCAACAAATTGAAAAATTCAGAAAGTGCATGGGCCGTTTCAACCACTGCTCAAATATTAGCGACGGCTCAATACTACGAGAATAGGGAAAAAGAAGAAAGTGATCATTCAGATAAGAAAACGAAGGAGCTTAAAACGAAGGTTTTGTTGCAGCAAGCGTATCCTCCACGTTTGAATCAAAATGATTCGCAACAGCACTATCGACCACAGGCACAGTCTTCTAGGATGCAGTCACGTTCTGACTCCTCTGCATATAGATCTATGCTTGGGTATAATCAGTGTGCATATTGTAGGGGTGAGGGCCATTTGAAATATAATTGTCCCGCTTTACGTGACCGCTATAATAATGTTTTGGCTCGAGGGGGTCGTGGTGGTCCCCAACAGGCACCTCGAGGTAGAGGTCGTGGCACCTCTCAAAATCAGAATGAGCGCTCTATTACTTCATCGGACGCAAATAATTGTTTTGACCAGCGAAATGTGAGGTCCGATGGGTCAGCACAGTATCATGTGGACGACTATTACGTTGAACATGAGATTGATGCAGGCGACCGTTACTAGGACAGTCACCGACAAAGAGAGGGAGTAGTGTCAGTTCCGGTTGATCAGAGAGGGCCTTACGTCGCAGTTGCTACATCTGGCGTAGTTGAGCCTTTTCTGTTGGACACTGGTGCAGCAAAAAGTTCCATCATGCATTCAAAACTCCCTGGCGCACCTTTGTCTGGCGTAACGAATGTTTCCATTGGATTCTCTGGCGCCCCTGTTAGCAATCCTGTCTCTAGCCCTTTGTCCCTTACGATTGGTCCTCGTGAGCTAGAGGCTCCATTGATTCTATCTACTGGTTGTGGTGAGAATCTTTTGGGTTTGGATTTGTTAAAACGGTTATATGCGACTTTGTACTGCTCGCCCGCGGGAGTGGAGCTTATATTAGGTCAGAAAGTAATCTCTCCTATGTACTTGTCAATCGATAAGTTCCCACCGGAATTGAGTTCCCTTCCTGCGTCGTTATGGGCCACGGGCCCCAATGATGTGGGCCTGTTGGACATTCCACCTTATGTGGTCCACTTGAAAACAAATGTGCGATTACCACGTATACCTCAGTATCGTATCTCTCTTGATGGTGAGCGAGCGCTATTAGCGATCATTTATGACCTAATCAAAAAGGATGTCATTGAAGAAACTCGGGGAAATGTGTGTAATAGTCCTGTGTTACCCATTTTGAAACGAACCGATCCATCTAAACCTCCTGTGTACCGTTTTGTGATTGATTTGAGAGAAGTGAATAAAATAGTGATTCCACAGTTTCCTGTGGTGCCTGACATCACGGCCTTATTAACCTTGATTCCAGCTTCTGCCTCCTGGTTCACGGTGATCGACCTAAAGAATGCTTTCTTTAGTATTCCGATCGCTGAGGAAAGCAGAGATATATTCGGATTCTCATTAGGTTTTCACAGTTTTAGATTTAAACGCGCACCACAGGGCTACTGTGAGAGTCCATCGATCTATAGTCAAGCACTTAAAAGTCAACTTGATACATTTGTGTTGCCGTCTGGTGCGGCTTTGATTCAGTACGTTGACGACCTATTGGTGGCTGCTGATACCGAGGTTATTTGCAGAACTACTACAGTGTCGTTGTTGCAACATTTATGTGACTTACATCACAAGGTGTCACCTTCTAAGCTACAGTATTGTTGTCAAGAAGTAACCTACTTAGGTCACTTATTGTCAAAAGAAGGGAGACGATTGACCCCAGAAAGAATCGCAGCGATTGCTCGAATAACTGTGCCAAAAACTCAGAGAGATGTACGTGCCTTTCTAGGTATTACGTCATACTGTAGACAATGGATCCCAAATTTTTCATTATTGGCGAAGCCAATGTTAGCTCTCACGTGCAAGGATGTTCAGACTCCTTTGCCCTGGACTGAAGAATGTCAGAAAAGTTTTTCTGAATTACGCGATGCGTTGTGTTCGGCTCCTGTGTTAGGCACTCCCGATTACAGTAAGCCGTTCACATTGTACGTTCACGAGAGGGATGGTTGTGCGTTGAGTGTCTTGACGCAGCAATTTGGCGACAAGCAACGTCAATGTGCATATTTTTCTTCGACCTTAGATCCAGTGGCTAGAGCATTGCCGAGTTGTTTAAAAGCAACAGCGGCAGCTGCGGTGTCCATTCGACAGTCCGCAGGTTTGGTCATGGATAATATGCTTACGGTGATGGTCCCGCATGCAGTTGACACTCTTTTGAACCGAACAAAAACTCAACACCTGACGAGCGCAAGGTTGTCTGGTTATGAGTTGACACTTTTGGCAAGTCATATACGGATAAAATGTTGTAATGTGTTGAACCCAGCAACATTGTTGCCGATCAGCATGGAATCAGGTGATGTAGCACCACATGATTGTTACTTAAGAACTGAAGAAGAGACGAAGGGTCGTATTGACCTGAAAAACACTCCATTGGTAGATCCCGATGGTACTTTGTATGTTGATGGTTCATGTTTCAAGTTGCCGAATGGTGATGTGACGACTGCGTATGCTGTAGTGACGTTGAGTACGGTTGTGGAAACTGCGAGATTGAGTCAGAATTCGGCCCAAGCGGCTGAGTTAATTGCGTTGACGAGAGCGTGTGTGTTGTCTAGAGGAAAGCGGGTAAATGTGTTTACCGATAGTCAGTATGCATTTGGCGTAGCGCATAGTTTTGGTCGATTGTGGAGAGAAAGAGGGTTTTTTACGTCGCATGGCACGAAGATCCGACATGGACAGCTTGTGAATGACCTTTTGGATGCACTTACATTGCCTAAGCAGGTGGCAATAATTAAATGCAGCGCGCATCGGAAAGTGACAGATGATGTTGGCCGCGGTAATGCATTTGCGGATGAGATTGCTAAGGAGACAGCCAGAGATCTGACAAATCGGATGTATGTTACGAGTTCAGTAAGATGGCCAGCGGAGACTGGTATGTGTGAGGACACAGTTGAGAGTGTGAAGGAGAGACAGAATGAGGCTACCGAGATGGAAAAGACTCAGTGGAAAGAAAGCACGGGGAAGTTAGACGGGAATGGATGTTGGGTTGATTTGTCAGAAAAACAGAGATGGATGTTACCGGATGCATATGTGCTTGCCGTTGTTACTATGGCTCACGGCACATCACATATTAGCGCGAAAGGTATAAGTAAGTTGTTGTCTCCCGTATGGAAGAATGATGGGATTACTAAGTGTGCGGAGAGAGTGGTTAAGAACTGCATGGTATGTTTGATGTATAATCCTGGTAAGGGCAACCCCACTTCACCTGGTCACTTTGCTCCTCCTACATGTCCCTTTGAAACTATTCAGTTAGACTTTATCCATATGGAGAGATGCAACAACTTGAAGTATGTCTTGGTTGTAGTTTGTGCGTTCTCTAGATGGATTGAGGCTTACCCTCTTAAGGATAATACTGCCCTGTCCACAGCAAAAGTTCTGCTCAAGGAATATTTCCCTAGGTATGGAATGCCACGGATTGTATGGTCAGATAACGGAAGTGAGTTTGTGGGAAGTGTGATGAAGAGTGTGTGTCGTGGCCTAGGCATAGTCCAAAAATTCCATAGTGCCAACCATCCTCAGTCGGCGGGTCTAGTGGAAGGATACAATGGTACCCTGAAACTGAAACTTGCCAAAATCCAGGCAACGACTGGTTTATCATGGCCTGATGCTTTGCCTCTAGCTCTCTTATCGACCAGGGCGACTGTGCACTCTCGAGTAGGGCTTAGCCCATATGAGATTGTGTTCGGCCGTCCTGCGAACATTTAGGGAGTTCCGAGGCCTAAGGAGTTTAACAGACTTGAATATCCAATGTTGATTGACTATCTTCATGATCTGACTGCTAAATTGAGTTTGATTCATCAACAGGTTTACGAGGCTCTACCGGCACAAACAGAAGGTCCTGGTCATCGGCTCCAACCTGGAGATTGGGTCGTAACCCGAAATTTTGGACGAAAACGCAACCTTGAGCCAAGATTCGTGGGACCCTATCAAGTTTTGCTGGCAACGAGGACTGCAGTTCGGCTGGAAGGCAGAAAGCATTGGGTGCATGCCACCCACACCAAGAAGGTTCCGCTTCCTTTGCCAGTAGATACGTGGATAAAGAAAGGAGTCGCCTCGACTGAGACCGATACCCCTTTGCGCTATGTACCATTTAGTGATGCTCACCCTCTAGGGAACGATTCAGTTCAATCAGACATCCCTGTTGAATCATCTGAAACCATACCTTCGTCATCAGCATTTGAAAATTCAAGTTCTGAACTGTTACCTGAACAATCGAACACTGTTTTGCCATCTGAACCGTTGTTTGAAGAGCAGACTCGACCTGGAAAAAGTCGATATTTTCTTCGACCGCGCGATAAAGACTAATAAATTATTATTATTATTTTTTTATTTTTGACTTCACATTACCTCTTACAGTTGCCATAAATGTTGTGGACATTTTTATATTGGGTGTGTACCTTTTTTTTCCGTACAGCTAGGAGACTTATATTAAACAGAATGCTCAATTGATTAAAACCTACCATCTGGGTTTGATATTTGATATTTATGGGAATTTGTATAGCGCAGCTATCGCTCCGGAAGGAGCATCTTGGCGCTAAGCGTACAGAAAAGAGAAACGTAGTGATAAGAAGGATCATATGGCTGCTAGGACCGAGGTATCGGATAGCTGGAACACCCAGGTTTTCAGAAGTTTCCTGAAATGGCTCTCAATTTCGACTAACCTGAGATTAACAGGGAGGCTGTTCCAGGCTCTGGCAGCTAGGAAAGAGAAAGTTTTCCCCCCCCTAGTTTTTAACTTGAATCTTGGGATTATGACAAGATTTGTTCCTGAGGATCTTAGGCAGCGTGTGGGATTGTAATGCATAAAACGCTTGGTAAAGTAGAGGGGGCCTGTTTTTCTAGTGGCTTTAAATACAGTGAGCAAAAGTTTAAACAAAATTATTTTGTGGAGCGGTAACCAGTGAAGAGCGTTAAGGGCTGCTGAGGCAGAAGACCTTCTGGGGAGTTTAAGCACGAGTCTAGCCGCGGCGTGTTGAACACTTTGTAGTTTCCTGAGGGTAGACTTCTTCACTCCTGCCATTAGTCCGTTGCAATAGTCAAGTTGGGAGAGAATTAAAGCAACCGCGACTGATTTTCTGGCTGCAGTGGGGAGAAAGTCAAAGAATTTCTTCAGTGATCTAATAAGGCTAAAACAGCATCCTGCAGTAATGCGGACGTGATCATCGAAGGTGAGGGATGCGTCAAATTGAACGCCAAGGTTACGTGCCGAGGAGACAGCGCTCGGAGGGGCTTCTGAATTTTTAGGCCACCAGTCTTTTGGGCAAAAGGACATATCTTTCCCTAGGGGTATTATTTCAGTCTTAGCGCTGTTGCATCTGAGATGATTTTTGTTCAGCCATAAGAAGACCTCAGAGAGACAGTTCTGGAATCTAAGGTCTGCATCCGTACATTTTTTATCAATGGTGACGACAAGCTGAGTGTCATCAGCGTACGATGTGACGAGGATTCCGTGAGATTCTATCATTGCAAGGAGGGGGGCCATGTAAATATTAAAAAAGAGAGGACTAAGTATGGACCCCTGGGGGACTCCAGATGTGATTGATCTTTCGCTGGATAGGTAAGGGCCTAATGATATTGTTTGAGATCTGTTGGACAGGAATGAAGTTATCCATGTCAACACTGTGTTTGCCACACCAATCTCGCGCATTCTATTAATGAGAATGGCATGCGAGATGGTGTCGAACGCTGCTGTGAGGTCGAGCAGGATGAGTACAACCTGTCTCCCCTCATCCTGCAAGAACTTAATAGAGTCTGATAACTCTATCAAGGCAGTTTCGGTGGAGTGGCCGGGGCGGAACCCTGATTGTTGTGGGTGCAGAATATGGTTGTTCTCTACAAAGGTTTTTAACTCCCCATAAACTAATTGCTCCGTGATTTTACCTAAGGCAGGTAATAAAGAAATCGGACGCATATTAGTGAGGTCAGTAGGGGATTTATTCTGCTTCTTCATTAGGGGCTTTACAATGGCCTTTTTCCAGTCATCGGGTACAATACCTGAGCCAAGAGATTCATTAATGATGGCATTAATTGTGGGATTTACAGCCTCGATAAGGTGGTGAAGAATGCTAGGAGGGCATGAGTCCGTAGGAGCTCCCGATTTACAGGCCAGGATTGCCTTCTGAGTTTGTTGAAGGGAGACTGGTGAGAAACTGCCCAGGGTGAATGGATTTGTAACGGCTTCATGGGTAGTGATTAGGGGTTGGGGGAAATCCTTCTGAATGTTGGCAATTTTATCTATGAAAAAATCGGCGATTTGATTGCACAGGGTTTGAGATGGGGGAATTTCAGGTAGGAGAGCTTTGGGACGGGTAAAGGACTTGACTATGGAGAAGACGGTTTGTTGTTTTTGTTGGGCTTCATCTATAGCTTTGGTGAAGTATTCCTTTTTGGCCGCTTTGATGCTAGAGAGGTATAACTTCCTCTGCTGGATGTAGAGTAGTCTTGAGGTTTCATCATAGGTTTTTCTCCATTTCCTTTCTTGAATCCTGCAAAGGAGATGGATTTCAGTGAGGGACTGGGTATACCAGGGAGCATTGGGCTTTCTTTGACGGCGGTCTGGATGGTGGGCCTTTAGATTAGAGTTATCGGAGACAATTTGGTCAATCCAGATGTGGAAATTGCGGGAGTCGGACGTTACATCTCCGACTAATGTGGGGGTCGGGGCCAGAGGCCGGGGGTCTGACTTAATACGTTCAGCCACTTTCTTCCAATTGGTGGAGAAGGAAGGAAGGGAGCGCTTAGCGCTAGAGGGCGTGGAGGGATTTTCCTTTATGAAAAAAGGGATGAGACAATGGTCGGTCCATATCTGAGGGATCGGGGGGGACGTATTTAAGGTTGTCAAATTAGAGCAGATACCGTCTAGCGTGTGGCCTGCCCGGTGTGTCGAGGAAGTAACAAGTTGGGAGAGACCAAAGATGCTTAGTGATTGTTGAAAGCTAATATTATGGGGGTCCGTACAGGATTCCAGATACAGATTCATGTCGCCTAGAAGGGTAAAAGTGGGATAGTGAGTCATAAGTGACCCCAGAGCCTCGTCAAGAGAGTCCAAAAAGGGGGTGGCGTTACCCGGAGGGCGGTAGATAAGTCCCCCTGAGAAGGAGGTGGAAGCATTAATTTTGATCGAAAAACCCATGCCCTCACTGTCCTTAAGATGGCCTAGATCGATGGTATGGCACGTGAAAGATTTTTTGATGGCAAAAGCTTCCCCCCCTCCTCTCCCGATGGGTCTATCCCGCCTGAAAATGGTGAAATCTGGGGGGAGGGCAGTTGCTAAATCTGGGTTGGATGAATCATTGAGCCAGGTTTCGGTTATGAAAAGAACATCCAAGCCATGAAATAGGATTAGGTCATGAATGTCTTGACCATGGCAAGCTAGGGACCTGGCATTAATAAGCCCTCCCTTAAAGGTTTTGAGCTTATTCTTTGATGTGGGCATTGATTTGGGTGCTCCAGGGGTGGTACCCAGGGACGTCCACTTACAGTACCGGCATGAGAATGGACCCCATAGGAGGTCAGTAGGGGGGCAGCCCTTACAGTGGTGAACTCCCGTTACACCGTATAGTGTACGCAGCTCATCAAAGTCATACCTGATGGTAGGAGGAGAATGGGCAGCATGCCCTGCGCCAGGCGCGGTCCGGTCGCGGACGGGCGCAGACGGGCTTGGCTTAGGTGCGGCTTCGGCGCGCGCCCGGCGCGCCCTCTGCGCCAGCCCGCTGCGCCGTCTGGCCGCCTTGCACATTATGTAGGGAGATAAGAGGGTGGGAGGACGGCGCGACTAGAGCGCTCTCCCCGCCTGCCTCACTCAAGATGGCGCCCACCGCCGCCGAGTATCGGCTGAGAAGCGGCTGGGCAGATTGAAGGAGAATGAAAGGTGTTCAGGTGTCAGAATGCCTAAAATATCAATTCCCCTTATGTTAAAAGCCCCCAAAGGTAAACAGCAGACGATTTGTGAAATAATTAAAAAGACGCTCCAAGTGCAACAATCACACTTCTAAAATTGGGTTTTCAGATATCACGTGCGTTAAAATCATCAGCAGCTCGCAGCCCCAGTTCCCCTCACCAGGGAGAGCTTCTGAAGGGCCGTAGGGCCGTGCGGGTACCTCCTTCTGTTTAGCAGGTTTCTGACACTAGGTCGATTACCTTTTGTCGATTTCTGGGAACTCCTGGGAATTGATAATCGCTACTCAGAACGAAGTGCGTCAAGAACGCCACGGACGGTTTTTAGAGGATGGAGTTTTCTAAGCTGTCGGAAATAGAGAAAATGACGGTGCAAAGATCCAAATTGCATAAGATAATTCGAACAAAATGTTTTTTGTTTCAGGTTTTTATGTTGTTCCTAACTGTTTCTATGCTACTGGTGGGTGGAGTGTACTTTGGGATTCAGTCATTATTGCCTTCCACTTCACCTACTCCTCCTTCCTTTGATCTGAATTCTGTCTCCACTATTTCGCCACATTCCTTTCATCTTTTGCCCCAACATGAGCAGGTCAGACGTGCGGAATTCATGAACAATTCCTTTGTCCAACTCCTGCATCAGCATCAGTTGGTAATGAATAGTACCAATTGTTGGGTGTGTGGGTTAATGCCACATACCATGGATTAGGGTATTCCGTATTTGGTTCTTCCTTACAGCTCCCAGGGGTCAGCTCGAGCATTCCAAATTATGTTTCATAGTGCACTAGATTTCTACCCCCATCGAGAGCCTCGCTCCACAGACCTTGGTCTTGGCCCGTACCACAAGCCTCTGGCGATGGCTATTGCTGATTTAGATAAAGATATTTTTGATGCAACAATCATTCCAGAAGAAGAGGTGCGAGCTTACAAGGATCTGAGTGAGGTTGAGTATAGTATGTCAGTAAGTGATAGACAGCTTAAGAGCTCGTCTACGATCTGGATCGTACCTCATCTCGGTCATTTCTGTCTGCAAGGTCTTGGTCGAAATCCGAGAGCTCAACTTGGGAAGAGTGCTTGTACTGAGACGTATGTTTTACCGATGCTCTCTTCCCCTGTTTTCCTGACTGCCAATGGTACTTATTTTGTGTGTTACGATCGTGCTTATACGTGGTTGCCTCGTGACTTTTCGGGCACCTGCTATATCGCAAATCTTTTACCACCAACTTTCACGGTTGCCTCAGACTATCACAAGACCAGAGTTGTGAGAGGCGTTATTAGTAAAGAGGATACTGCCAGTCAAGAGGCAGGAGACTTCTTTAAGGGTTTCCTACCGTTTTGGGGTCCTATGGTTAATAGTAGGAATTTGAGACAGTTGACTCGTGTGGTGGAATCGACTGCTAATATCACTGCAAGCGCCCTTGGTAACCTGACAGCAGAGCTTCAAGCGGATAGACTTATGACGCTGCAGAACCGTATGGTTCTAGATGTTGTACTTGCAGATATAGGTGGTGTGTGTAAGGTGATCCATTCGAGCTGCTGCATTTTCATACCTGATAATGCTCCAACTGTTTATCAAGCCATCTCAAAGTTGCATAAAATCTCAGAGTCCATACACGTGGACGAGGGAGATTGGACGCTTCTAGGATGGTTTTGGGGTCTGATGTCGACTTGGGGTTGGAAGCTTCTGATGATTATAGGGGTTGTTGTGACATTTCTGTTCACGTGTTGTCTTTGCGTGCAGTGTGGTCCTGTCTTATGTGGCCTTTGCGCTACAACGTGTATAAGAAGGCCATCTGTTACCAAAGAGACATTGATGGATAGGATGATGTTCCAGCAACACCTGAATGATCTGATGAATATCGAAATTGATTCTGATTTCGACTAGTTCTTGCCTACATGAGGGCAAAAGGAGCGTCTGAGGTTCCGTGAGAATCGAAACGATGGTTTGGGTATGTCCTGATATGGATAAGTTTGGTATCTATGAACCGTAAATGACGAGATTAGTAGGTGTACTCGTTTTCGCTACACGACTTGGAAGGGTTCGTCTCATTTACGGGTTTTTCCATCTGAACCCTTGGGTTCCATTTTAGATACGGCATCCATTTTGTTTTTCTGCCCTCACGTAGTCAGCGAACAGGCAAATGTCCGCTTCATGACCCTGAGTTCCCAAGTCTTACGGAAGATGCATATCCCTTTTGTGCGTCTTTTATGGCGAGGGGGATGACACTGCAAAGGCAGATGGCTCCGCTCGAGGGAAATCTTGCCGTGCCGGCCTGTTGTTTCAGCCTTGCATACGTTAGGCTCGAATCCTTTGATCCTGTGATTACGCTTCCGATATTACCCCCACACTCTTTTGCTATTGCTGTCTATCTTCCTTGCACCTGTTCCTGTCTCTTTCTTTTGCCTGTTTACAACGAGAGTGGAATGTGCCTAGCGGAGAGATGATGTGCTTTCACAGTTGGGAACCGGCAATGTTACTGTAATCATGTTCCGGGCTTCTAAAAACATGAATGAAATCCTTTTGAAGTTTACTGTGGGAACTGAGTTGTAACCTTTTGTTCGTTACGTTGTGCAATGACGAAAATGTGTATAAAAGGAGCGATTCACATATGCAATTTGAAGCAGACTCTCAGAACCTACACTTTGTTGTACTTCTAGCGATTTCTGTATCCCTGCAGTAATAAACGCTGATCTTTGACGCCGAAGGAATTGACCCGTGTCTCTGTCATTTCGTACGCCAGAACAGGTAACCCACAAAGGTTTCAGGTGTTGTCCCTGGCACCGCTGGGCCTTTAATAGCCCAGTCCTTCAATTTCAGCACCACAGCCCCTTTTTTGATACCATTTGGAGGGAAAAAATCAGATACTATCATCTGGAGCCCTTTTAAAAAAAAAAAAATGACCGGTATTTTGGCTAATTTCTGGGTCCCCTCCAAGGGAATCCACAAACCGGGTACCTCTTGAATCCCCATGATGATGGAAAAAAAAGGACGCAAATTTGGCGTTGAAACATTATGTGGTCAAAAGGTTACAGGGGCCTAAGCGCGAACTACCCCAAATAGCCAAACAAAAGGCTTAACAGGGTGGGGGGAAAGGACTAGCAGCGAAGGGGTTAATACGTAGGACATGTACTTTTAAGTTTTACCTGTCCTGGCAGTGAAATATACTTGAATTCGTTTTTCACTACTGCAAGGTCTATCTCTCCCATAGGTTAACCTTGGGATTTCCTTATTATTTTTTATAAGTGTAATTTCCAATTGGGAAGAGATGGGAAACCCAAAACACAACTGATGGGGAAGTTGGTTTTTAGGTTGAGCATTCAAGACCTCTTGTATATACTTTAGTATATAATAATATGTGTATGTACTTTGTGGGCTCTGGAGATCAGCCCTAGGACTTGTCTGCTTCCGTTTAGGGACTTTTTTTTTCTGTTCAACTGCCTCTATTTAACTGATAGAAAACGACCAGTAGAGGTCAGTAAAATAACAGAATTGCTTTCTGCTTTTTCAACTGCCTCTATTTAACTGTCTTGATAGAAAATGACTGGCAGAGGTCAGTAAAATACCAGAATCACTTTAGCATTCTCTAGATTCCAGTTCATAGAGTTCGTCTTCCATGAGCACCCGTATACAACAATATTTTTTTCAAATCTTGTATTTTCATTGATATGACCACCAAATGTCCCGATTTTCTATTAATAACAGAGCTTTGGACTATACCATTTCCCGCTGAAAGGCAATATTTCTCTCCATGTGTTCCCATACCTGGTATGTCACGCAGTTTGGTGCTTACACTCCCGCCATGTTAAAGAACAGCAGATGTTTCAGCACCCAGGCTAATTGGCTGCATAGCTAAATACATAGGTCCCAAAGGCGAGACCAATTGTATTGGAAATGCTTGTTAAATTGCCGTTCTGAAAATTGTATTACTTAAACCATTTTGTGCCTTCTGCCTACCTCTAGAATACACATCTAGGGTGGGTGACAGCTGGCTTTCTGCATTTCACACACAAAGGAAGGGTATTTGTGACTGAGTAGCCATCTGCATGTTGATTGGTTACTCTGACCCAGATGCGAGGAAGGAGCTAACCCTCTACACATGAAAGGGCTGGGTCCTGTCCGCACACCAAGGGCTGCATACCCTCCAGAAGTGTTTTGGGAAGCAGGGCAGGAAAGCGAGGGTCTTGTGTACTTCAAAGCATCTCTTTGAATTCTCCCTACTTCAAAGTCGCAACTGAGTATAAGTACTGGGCCTCTGACACCACCAAATCAGAACACTGATGGAACTAAGTACATTCTGCCAGGAATAGGAGCTACTGTGATGTAGAAGGGACTGCTACTCTGCTGAACTGCTTTGCTTTGTTGGCCTGCTGATTAGACTACTGTGTTGCTGGAGGGACTGACACTTTACTCAACTGCTTTCTTGTGTTTGCCTGCCGATTCTTTCCTCAGAGTGAGTAGGACTGGACTTGCTCCTAAGGGATTGTTGGCTTGCCCCTTGTTGCTGAAGTCTCGGGGATATCAAAGACTTCATTTTTTATCTTCAACTCAGTGCCTGAACTTTACTGGCTGTAAGACTTGCCCTGCCAAGTGGTGCCAACCCAGTCCAGGGGCCTCGGAAGTGAGTTTAAAGTGGTGCATCTGCCAACACCTGCACATTGATGCCTTTACGCTAATTAGAACTGACCCATTCCCTGCTGTGAGATCAGGAATGACCCATCACCGATGTTGCAGGGACCGGACCGGTGCATCGCGCTCGGCACTGCTGCATCACCTCCAGAAAAACTGCATCAGAACCAACGCATTGCTGCCAGTTCATGGAGAAGATTGACACATTGTCCCTCCAGCGTGGATTAACCCAGCACATTGTATTTGGACCCACGGCATTCAGAACCGGCGGTTCACTTAGTGAAACATCGCCGCAGTAGCATGGAGAAATCTGGCGCAATATCTTACTGCATGCAGATCATCAACATATCTCGTGCTAAGACAAGGATTAAGGCACTTTTGCTTAACGTGTCCATTGCTGGCCTGCGCTCCATTGCAGGCAGCCTTAACTCTTGACTTTGTCCCAGTCCAGTGCGAACAATTACCTCTTTGAGGTCTATTTCCTTCTAAATGCTATTTTTGCATTTAGTCTTTTAAAATTCATATCTGTACTTCTACTGAATAGGTTTTCATCAATTTGGTTTTATTTTATTTACATAAATGTCCTCTTTCTTTCTAAACTGGTTTGGAGTCTTTTTGTGATGTTTTCACTATGTTACAGTTTGTGGTGTGCACAAATACTTTACATATTGCCTCTTAAATTAAGCCTGGCTGCTCTGTACGAAGCTATCAGAGGGTGAGCACAGGTTAATTAAAAATGTGTTTCTGACAAACCCTGATTAGGATTGTGGTTCCTGCTTGGACAGGGTGCAAACCTCTGCCAACCAGAAACCCAATTTCTAATGTGCATCACATTCTTATCTGACGATTAGACTTGATTTACCTCTGTCAGTGCCTCTATTTCGATAGTGAAAGAGCTCAGTCACAGCTCATATGAATGCTGTTGTAAAAGGGGTTCAGCCCACTTAATCCACCTGGATTTTTAGCTTTTGGTCACCCACTTTTTAGACCTTTACTAGGGTGTAGCCTCACTACCTAAATCTCACTCATGGTAATTGGACTGAGCTTGTTATCTGTCAGTGTACACTTTTTAAGATAAGGGTGCTTTGACACAGTTAGGATAAGGGGCACTGGATTGGTCCCACATGAACACATGTACACATGTGTGCTTACATGTGTACAAGAGGACCGTGTCAGACTACCATCATGCTGAGACTGGTAATCGTGCACAGGTAACCTTTATGTGAAAATATGTAGTGCTTCACTGTATTATACACATAGGTGATATCTGCCTTAAAGAGCAGTTCTACTCCACTTAAGCCAACACAGTCCAATGAGGTGTCAATCTGGGGTAAAACATGCACGTCTACTTTGAATCAACACGTACCAATAACATGCATATACATCTTATTAGTCAAGAATTGCCATGTATCACAGCCTCAGCTCATAATTAGATTCTAGGCCGTTTGTTCCTCTGCCGGGCCAAGTTAATTACACTGCTACCCAGCAGAACAATGGCCACCTGACAAATTAGCAATTATCAGTTAATGACTCAGTTTCAGAGAAGGAAGGTGTGGGGAGGAAAATTTGCACCTGATAATTAGCTGTTACATAGCACCTGAGTTGGCACAGCCCAGGACCACTGAACAAATGAGGAAGCCCAGACATCACAAGCCAACACAGGTGGGGCCCCCTTTTGAAGTTGTGGTGGGAAAGTATCTGGAAGTGATGTCAGCTATGGGTGGAGCTGAGGCCCTCAGAGGAGCTCTTCACAGGTAAAACCTGACAGCGCCATATTGAATTGTTCCAGAATGCTGTATAGGAGGTTTGGGACAGAAATGAAAACGTGATGTGGCATCCCAGGACTTATATGGGGTGCCTGGCATCTAGAACATTCTACCCACTCTTATACATTCCTGCACAAGGGAGAGATATGATCAAGACCATGGACCTGGATGTAGATGATAGCTGAATCATGGACAGCTGGGAGGAAAAGCCATCTGATACCCCTAATGTGTGAAGAGCAAGCGCACCTTGTAAATGCCGCCGCCCCTAAAATTGTGTCGCCTGGGGCAGACCGCCCCCGCCCCTCCTAGCTACGCCACTGGGAAGGAAACAACCAAATTCTTTCATAAAATAACATCTAAGTGTATGAACAGCTCCATTCTGCATTCTAATTTAGAATTAAGTCGATTTTTATTGGCAGAACTCACATCATGAAAACAGCGCCACATTGCCATAAACCCCGCGGGCTGGCTGCAGTGTTGGAAAGGCAAGAAACAGGTCACATGAAACCAACAAGAAACAGGCAGGTGTTAACACAGCATGCTGCCTACAACCAGAACCGGGCCAGCCGCGTTCGCTAATGAGTGGCTTTGGACCATCTAAGCACAACAAGGAGTGAGCAACAGATGATTCTTATCCAACATGCACTGATATATTATGCACCCAGGACACTCCAAAGTCCCCTTGAGGCGAATGTGTCTGCTTTTAAACCCCCCCCAAAAAATAGGAAGAAAAAGAACATATCCAAAGCCTGCCCAATAGAACCCATCACCCACCCCGCCCCCCACCCCTCCTCTCTCTCGGTGAGCCAGAAGTAGAGGCAAGAGATCGTATGTGTTCTGCGGGTAAGTGGGCGCTTCCCCGGGTCAGAAGTGAGTCCTACCATGACGCCATCTTCTAGCCTCCCTCCCCAGCTTCTGGAATCAGTTTCAAAAGTCTTAAATAGGCAGGGCATGATAGCTCTTGAAACTCCGATGATAGGATGGGGATGAAGGGGCCCCAGATCGTGGCATAATCCGACTTTCCCCCGAGAGTAGCCATAGACAAACGCTCCATACCCAGAAGGGATCACAGTTGATTCACCTATTGGTAGTGGTCTGGGGCCCTGTCTGTCTTCTAACCCGCTAGGAGGACCCGATCTGCAGCGTTAAAGGCCAGGGCAAACTGCCTTCCCCTGATTGAGCGCAGGGGAAAGGTCAGTGAATTAGGTAGCCCTAAGATAATGTAGGCGGGGAATCTTTGGAATGGCAGTGTCAAAGCCCCTGTCAATTTCATTGAGGATTCTCTCCCGGTACCGCGTGAGCTTTGGGCAATTCCACAGTAAATGCAAGAGGGTGCCAGGGCTCCCACACCCACGCCAGCAAAGGCTATCACACTGTGAGTTCCTCTTAGTTAGGCGGGCTGGCGTATAGTACCACTAGGATACAATCTTAAATGTGGTCTCCGTATGTCCCATGGAGTTTGCAAAGTGGTGTGACCTATAAAAAATATCCTCCCATTCCTTATCAGAAAGTGAACGCCCTATTTCAGCCTCCCAACGCTTCTACCGTGCTGAACAAGCACCCTTTATGAGGAAGGTATACAGTTTAGAGATAAGATTGCGATCATCCTTCTTCAGGACGAGCCACTTTTTCAAACGGGCTATAGACCAGAGGGCGGACCAAAGGACTGGATGTCCAATGCCGCAGTTGAGTATAGAGAAAGAGGTCTGAATCCGCTAGGCTGTAGCCCTCTTGAAGCTCCTTAAAGGCAATGCGACCCTGGTGGTCAAAGAGATGCCCTAGGCGCTTGCACCCACCTCCCACCCACCGTGTGCCAAACCCTTTACCCATCCCGGGGTGGAAGTCTGGGTTTGAAGACATTGGAAACGTGGGCAGGGGAATGTGGTGAGATTAGCCCATTTAGACACTCTGTTCCAAACAATCATCGTTGGGCGGGTGACTGGCAAGGAATAGAGTCCCCAGGCGCCCGCTGATCAAGGCAGGCAGACCTCTCTCCAGATATGTTGACCAGCCACTGTCTGATCCATAAACACCAAGTGCTTTTCAGTCATGGGACAATTCCATTCCACAAGGTAACGCAGTAGCAAGGTCTGATAATATCGAGTGAAGTTGGGCACGACCAGACCATCCTCCTTCTTGGGTCGTCGTAGCAGCGATTTCTGCAGTCTAGGCATGATCGGGCACTAAATGAAACGTTCTACTTCTGTTTAGATGTGAAAGAGCATTTTTGGCAGGGCGCTAAAGGGAGAGTATGAAAAAGATAGAGGGCTTGGGGCAAAATGTTAATTTTGGCCGCTGCTAGTCTTCAAAGCCAGGACAAAGGTAGTCGCCGCCATTGGGCGAGGTCTCTCCGGATACGGGAGCGGAGAGTGGCATAGTTCAACTTCACCGTCTTGGCCAGACTACTTTGAAGAATCAACCCAAGTATGAGATGTCCTCCAACCCCCAATCAAATTCAAATTAGGCCCACAGTGCAGCCACAGTAGTGCGGTTCGGGGTAAGGTTCAGAACTTGTGATTTCTGCAAGTTCATTTTAGAGCCAGAGACCAGACCGAAAGCTTGCAGCACTGATACTATGGCCGGCATAGTAGTCACTGGGTGAGCCATCTAGAATATGATGTCATCTGCGTAAACGCTAATTAAGTGGTGGTCAGCCCCACAAGGGACTCCCTTTGCCTGTGGGTTATACTTGAGCCGCTGAGCAAAGGGATTCATATATAAGGCGAAGAGCAGCGGGGAGAGAGCACATCCCTGTCTGGTGCCCCTCACCACCGCGAAGTCCCCCGAACGCAGGCCATTGACCCTAACAGCTGCGGTGGGACGCTATATGTACTAGCCACCCATTTGCGAAATTTGGGCCCACCCCAAAACGCTCCAAGGTAGCAAACAGATACGGCCAATGCACCCGGTCAAAGGCCTTCTCTGCATGTACTACCAGCAGTGAAGCTTATTCCTTTGACCTGTGCATTGTGTCGATCAGGTGACATAGCCGTTTGGTGTTGTCCCCACATTGTCAACTCAGTATGAAGCCCGATTGGTCTGGGTCAATTATTCCAGTCATGAGAGGGTTAAGTCTATAAGCCAGGATGCTCGAGAATAACTTTGCATTTAAGTTCAGCAGGGAGATCGACTGGTAGGAGCCACAAGACTATGGATCCTACCCTGATTTAGGCATGACAGAGATCATTGCCTGAAGCATAGAGGCTGTGAGGGTGCTAGAATCAGCAAAGGAATTAAATAGTCAGGTGAGTAGGGGGGCAAGTTCCTTACAATAAGTATTATAAAAGAGGCAGCTAAACCCATCGGTCTGGCGCCTTCAGGGGTATCAGATGAGCGATGGCAGATCCCACCTCCTCAATCCAAATGGGAGCCTCCAACCCATCTGCTTCCTGGGCTGGAAGAGGAGTAACCGCTGTGTCCTGCAGTTATTCCAGAGGATCTGCAAAAGCAGAGGACTCAGCGGAGTATAGGGTTACATAACAGTCCTAAAAGGCCACCGCAATGTCCGAGTCGTCCGTGACCTCCGCTCCCTGGACCCCTTGCACCACCCTCACTGCCTGTGACTGCTGCTGACCAAAGAGGCATTGTGCCAGCATGCCACTGCCCTTGTTAGAGCCAACGTAGTACTTATTTTTCAGGTGCAACACCGCATTTTCGGCCCTGTTAAGGTCCAGTCTCTTCAACTGGAGCCGCTCTTTTTCTAACTGACGCCAGACACGAGGGGCACTTGTGCATTTGTTTATGGCCTCTAGTTCTTTAACCCGGTCTTCAAGGTCCCATCTCTTAGCCCGCCTGTCTTTGCTGTCGTGAGCCGCCTTAGCAATGACAGCCCCTCTCGCAACTAATTTGAGTGCCTCTCAAACGGAGGCCAGAGCCGAGGAGCCATCGTCGTTGGTTGCTAGGTAGTCAGTCAGTGTACGCAGAAGGTCCTCCATCACTTGTGGAGACCGCAGAAGGGAGACCAGGAGATGCCAGCGAGGTGGGGATGGAGGCCCAGAGGGCAGGCTCAGGGACAGAGTGATAGGCGCATGGTCCGATAGGGAATGGGCCTCTATTGTGGAGGCCTGTGTGCAACCCCACGCTGCTGGGGTAACAAGTAAGTGGTCCAGGCGGGCATATGACTTATGGGCTGCTGAGTAAAAGTAATATTCCCGTTCGTCGGGGTGCAAGCAGCGCCAGGCATCCCTGATGCCGACATCATCAAGCCATCCCTTCCCGTGCCCGATATGGCACCCTCGCCACTGGATCTCGGGCAAGAACGATCCATCCCTGCGTCCATAACCAGGTTCAGATCACCCCCACCACTACCAGGGAGTCAGGTGTATAAAGCACCTCAGCTAGCGCATCCAGCAGATTTTTCTCCAGATGCTCATTGGGGCCATAAAATGAAGCCATGGTGATGTTGGAGGAGCCTAAGCGCAGTCGTAGCGCTAGGAGATACCCTTTAATCTCTGCCACCGTCCCTATAACTGAACCACGGAAATGCTTGGAAAGCAAGGTGGCCATCCCACCCCTCTTAGCCTTTCCTGAGGACCAGAACTGCAAAGGGAACTCTCTGTGCTGCATGCGGTGTGTGTCACCTAGTAGGAGATGAGTTTCCTGGAGCAGGCAAACCTCTGCTTTTGTGTGTTCAAGTAACGAGAGCACTGCCTTCCTTTTTGTGGGGTTAAGACCTCTAACATTGAAGCTAACCAGTTGGACCACCATCAGGTAGAGAAAAGACACCCAGAGCCATAGCTGATGCAGAGTACCCTGCTGCGGGGAGTAGGACCCCCGGAGGGGCATGTACGTGCGCCCAGAGGTCCTGGTCACGGAGCCCTAAGAGCCAAGCTTACCGGAGAGGGGATCCACCCAACCCAAAAAGAACAAAGAAAACAAACTCCATAACAAATGTGGAACAACAAATAGAAAAGTACCAAGTCCATCTCACGAGTTGAACAGAGCACACAGTCCGCCCTGGAGGCCGGGTAGTCATCGACGGGGACAGCCAAGAGAGTCAGGGACATCTCCAGAAGAAAGCAAGGTAGACCCCCACTCCCGCCGGACCCACAAGATTCTTTATCCATGACAATGCGTCGTCAACCATCAGTGTCCACGGATCCCCCATCCGCGCCTGCCAGAGTCCGAAGCACAGCAGATCGCTCCTTACAGATGGTGGCTGGGTCAGGGCGAAGGCGATCCAGGTTACAGTTGCCCCGAGGTCCCCGCCCCGACGGCCTCTGGGATTCTCGCTCCGAGGCCTCAGAGTGGGACAACAGCTCATCCAGAGACAACTTCAACACCCTACAGGCCTCAGACAAGGAAGGTACCTGGTGCAATTTTCTGTTGATGTGGAAGATGAGGCAAAAGGGATGGCCCCAGGCATAAGAAATGTTCTGTGAGCGAAGGCGGTTAGTAATGGGGCACAAGTCCCGTCTCTGCTGGAGGGTTCTAGCCCCCAAGTCCTGAAAGAGCTGAGGGGACTGATCCCAGAATTGAAGGGGCTTTCTGGATTTGGCCGCCTTGAGGATCTCTTCCTTCAAGGTATAGCTGTGAACACATATCAGAATGTCAGCAGGAGGACGATTCAGCTGACGGGGCGGACCAACTTGGTGGCCGGTGTCAATCTTGACTGTAGACTGCGCTGAGGTGCCTAAGATCAGGCGTCAAAGGTCCTGCACATAGCCAGGGAGATCTTTCCCGTCTGGATGTTGTTTCTCCATGACCTATTTTCGAAGTCCTCGGAGTGGGTTTGGAGGTCTAGCTGCTGATCCTGCAGTTGCAGGACTTCTTGCAACCACAGCACTGAGACCGCCTCATCGCCGCCACCGACGACATCAGGACCCTGCTGGACAACAGGGAGACTGCAGCACTCATCCTCCTAGACCTCTCTGCCGCCTTTGACACCGTCTGCCACCGCACACTACGCGCACGCCTCCACGCCGCAGGGATCAGAAACAAGGCTCTGGAATGGACCACCTCATTCCTCTCCGGCAAAACCCAGAGCGTCCGCCTCCCCCCGTTCCATTACGAAGCCTCCGAGATCATCTGTGGCGAACCCCAAGGATTCTCCCTTAGCCCGACACTGTTCAATATTTACATGGCCCCGCTCGCACACGTCGCCCAAAAGCACGACCTCAACATAATCTCCTACGCCAACGACACTCAACTGATCCTCTCCCTCACCAAGGACCCCATCAGCGCTAAAGCCAACCTCCATGAAGGAATGAAGGCCGTCGCCGACCGAATGAAGATCAGCCATCTGAAGCTGAACTCGGACAAGACGGAGGTCCTCATCCTTGGCTCCAACCCGTCAGCCTGGGACGACTCCTGGTGGCCAACGGCACTGGGGGCAGCCCTGACCCCCACCGACCACGCATGCAACCTGGGAATCATCCTCGACTCATCGCTCTCAAGGACAAATCAAGATCTACAGATGGATCCCGACAGGTACAAGAAAGAAAGTCACCCAGGCCCTCATCAGCAGCAGACTTGACTACGGAAACGCCCTTTATGCGGGATCCCCACCCAAGCTTATCACTAGATTACAACGCATCCAAAACGCCTCGGCACGACTGATCCTCGATGTACCATGACACACCACATCAGCCCCACCTGAGAAACCTGCACTGGCTCCCCGTCAACAAGAGGATATCCTTCAAGCTCCTCATACACGCACAGAAGGCAATCCACAAGACCGGCCCAGCCTACCTCAACAGACGGCTCTCCTTCTACACCCCCAACCGCCAGCTCCGCTCCACCGCCCTCTCACTCACCACCGTCCAGCGCATCTGAAGAACAACCACCGGTGGGAGATCCTTCTCCCATCTCGCCGCCAAGACATGGAACACCCTCCCACTGAGCCTACGACAAACCCAAGACCTGCTGACCTTCAGGAGGATACTAAAGACCTGGATGGTTGATCAGTAGCGGTCCCCACCTCCCCTCCCCCCAGTGCCTTGAGACCCTCGTGGGTATGTAGTGCGCTTAACAAATAACTGATTGGTTGATTGATTGCAGGAGTGCCGTAATCTCTTTGTCTCTCGCAGTTGAAGAATCATCCAGGGCGACAACCCGCTCTTCTACCTCATCCAAATCCCTCCAAACATCTCGGAGATCCACCTGCAGGTCAGTTTTGACAGCCAAGATATCCTCCCTCTGCGAGGTAAACAGGGACTCCAAAAACTCCCTAGTGACTGCGGTGTCCAGGCCCTCACCCGCGGGCCTCCCTGCAGCGCCTGTAACATCCCCCACATCCTTCAAGAAGAGGTCCTTCACCGATCTGTCCTTTTTGTTTTTGGCTGTAGCCATTGCGATATAAGAGGGCCAGGTGGTTTATAGGCTATCGGAGAGGAAAGATCGGGGTAGACAACCGTCCAAGAGCAGAGGAGCATGTAAGCACCCACAGAGATAGTCGCTGTGCCTTTGTGTCGTGCAGGCCGTGCCACCCCTGCCGCAGGGAAGGTCCATCACTCAATATCCCAGCAGGTAGATACGGAAACCCCGGAGTGGCCCAAGCTTTAGAGGCAGCAAGGAGGGAATATTGTAGGCCACTGACGCAGCAGATTAGACTGCTCCCTTCGGACCATCAGCGCAGTTCGCTGAGAGTTCTGACAAGGTGGCCCCACTCCCAGCAATGTCCGGTGTGCAGATGGGCCTCCTCCAGTCTAAACTGGGAGGCAAACAAAAAGGGGGGCCAACCAGGAGCAGGGGGCTCTGGCTGCTCCCCACCACAGTAGGCCCCACCTGCTGCTGTGGCCTGTGTGGGTACTCCAGCTCACACAGCTTCAGGGGCCGCTCTCCCGTTACCTGGGGGGCACTGAAGTCAGCTCCACTGGATGCCTCCACGCTGCCACAGTTCAAGGTATCAGTATCCGCAAATGCAGTGTGCCTTCCCGGGTCCCCTCCCCTGCTCCACTGGCCCAGTGTAGGTCTCAACCGACCACAAGCTAGACCAAGGGCTTAAACAGGGGTGCCCGCAAGGCTGGAGGATGCCCGCACCCCGCGCTCATTTGCTTTGCGCCCCTAGGGTTCAGGTGATGTCTCACTCCCTGAAGGTGGCAGCTCCAGACACACGTCCCGCGTCCGCCGGCTCGTGTGAGTAGGAGGCCATCCTTGCCGCACCTGCAGTCCGCTGCAGGACCTGTGGGCTCACCCCCAAGAAGCAGGCGTTGGAGACTGCCCCGTGCCTCCGAGCCGCGCTGGGGGCTAAGACCTGGCTGGGGGTCAAGCGGCAGTAAGGGTGGGGCAGCGTTGTGGAGCAGTAGCCCAGCAGGCGGCAGTGGGGTAGGATCGGGCCCTCTCCTCCTTTGGTGCCAAGGCGGGGAGCCGATCTGAAGTCGGCCTGGTGATCTGCCTCGGGCGCGCAGGAGCGGACAGCTGCACCCTCAGGGCTGCCCCCCCCCCCGCAAGGAGGAAGCCTCCAATGGGGGAAACTGCACGGATAAACACGTCCACTCACTCCGCCATCTTGGCCACGCCCCCTGCATGATAAATTAGACAAAAACATTTAGTGGTCTCACACTGTGGCCTAGATACCCTTTGAAGTTTTTCCTCTGAGACATTTTTGTGATTTACCAAAGGCTAAAGCAATCAATAAAGGGCTAGCAGTAAGGGATAGCCACCAACATATGTCTACCATCATTTTGGCTCCCCCATCACATAAAAAAGGGGGCTTTCTTTCTAATAGGGAAGCCTTGGACATCTGTGCCACTGTTAACCATCTTTACAGCAGGCCAAATTTCAAAGGACTGAAGACTCCTTTGCACTAGAAAGCCTGCCTTATTTAGGAAAGGGCTTCTGAAGGAGATTGCCCAGGACCACCGTTCAAGGTATAGAAGAAAACTAATTCTCTGACCTACTTTGTGAAATGCCCTTGAAAAACAAACACGAATAACCAAGGCCTGCCATGCTTCAATTACATGGTGGGCATGCTGACATTTTCACTTCCTATAGAAAATGTCACTGGATATGCGTTTAATTGAAAAATCCCATCAACATGGCTGGTAACTGTAAATAGGCTTTGCTGAAGTCCTAAGAGATCACTCTATCCTTTATAGATGTAAAGCATTCATGGTAGTCTAGCAAACGTAGTTTAATCTGGATACACAAACTTTACACCAAGGTTATTTCGCTCCTATTGTTATGTATTCATGTTCTCAATTTTAACTGTAATCCTTTCCATTACAGTGAGTAAATATTTGAATAGCTCAACATATAAACATTTTTCATTTGTTATGAAGATATAGTAGTAAGTTTGAGTCTTATTTGGATGGCATACTTGGTGGCCATCCCGTCTGCTGTATTACAAGTACCTTCTGCTATAATGCACTTTTATTATTACGTTGGATAAGATATCAGCCTCTGTGACAGAGTATCCAATCCGCCATGTTCCAAATGCCATAGGATATAATGCACTTGTAATAAGGCAGATGGGATACTCACTCACGTTTGTGATGGCTTATCAGCCAACCTCCAGATCAGAGCCTAAGTCACTTTAATGTCTTCTAAGTGGGTAAATATGTCATTGAATGTGTGCTGTGCATTCACAATAACTTAAGGCAGTATGATATAAGGGATAATGTAAACCCCTGCTGTATAAAGATATTGCAAGTCACTGAGGAGTTTCATAACCATATAGAGGAGTGAGGCTAAAGGCCGAGTTCTTTTATTGGGTTATGGAACTTATATTGGATATAATACATGGTCATACCATCACCTTTCCCACGAATGTTAAATGTTAAATGTTAAAAGATTTCTAAAGCGCATGGCTGCCCGTAAGCGTCCCAGCGCTGGCAGAAGAAACAGGCGAAAACAGATGAGGGAAGTTAAGGGAACAGCCAGGTCTTTAAAAGTTTCTGGAATGGCAGGAGGTTGGGTTGGGCACGTAGGTCAAGGGGGAGTGAGTTCCATAGTTTAGAAGCGTTATATGAAAAACGCCGGCCACCAGAGCACGACCTCTTGATCCTGGGTGGCAAGGTCAGGTGGAGATTTGAGGATCTGAGGGTTCAGGAGGTAGTGTAGGGGACAATGAGGTCTTTAAGGATGGGGGGAGCTTTCCCATGGAGAATTTTGTGGGTTAGGCAGAGGGCCTTGAAATGCACTCTTTCCAAGACGGGCAACCAATGAAGTGCTCTAATAGCAGGTTTGGCCGAGCAGCGATTCTTGGTGTCAGTAAGAATCCGGGCGGCAGCGTTTTGCACTACCTGGAGCTTGGTTGTCACTTTCTTCGGTGCGCCAAGATACAGGGCATTTCCGTAGTTCAGTCTGGACAGAATAAGGCCTTGGATGAGGAGCTTCCTTGACTGGAACGGGAGCAACGGGAGGATCTTGCGAGAAGTGCGCATGAGGCCGTAGCAGGCTCCAGCCGTTTTCCTAGCTTGGGTGTTCAAGGTGAGGTTTTGGTCCAGCCAAATCCCAAGGCTTTTAATGTCGGATTTGTGGGTTGGAGGCAGGCCCATGCATGGAGGCCACATGGATTCCGGACGGAAATGAGACTGGTTGTCCATCACCAATATCTCCGTTTTCTCACTGTTGAGTTTCAAGTGGGACCTGCCCATCCAGCTGGCTATATCTCTCAGGCATGAGTGCAGATCGATGGTAGGATTTTCTTGATGACTGAGAGAAACCCCCAGCTGGGTGTCATCCGCATATGTCATAAGTTTAAATCCATATGGGGTGACAATTTTTTCGAGAGGAGACCTGTACACGTTGAAGAGCGCAGGGCTCAATGAAGAGCCCTGCGGCACTCCGCAACGTACAGAGGTCTCTTTGGAGAGGTAGTTGCCCTCCGCCACCTGGAAGGAACGACAGTGAAGAAAGGATTTTAACCAAGACAGGGCGCGTCCTGAGATACCAAGGTCCTTCAGCCGCTGAGCCAAAATATGGTGGTTGACGGTGTCGAAAGCCGCACTTAGATCCAGGAGGATCACTGCCACTGATCCTCCTGCATCAATGATCTTCCTGGCCTCTTCAACAACCGCCACCATCGCTGTTTCAGTGCCCTGGCCCGGGCGAAAACCTGTTTGTGAAGGTTTAAGCAGTTCATTTGATTCCAGGTATTTGGACAACTGGCTGTTAATATATTTTTCAGCCATCTTACTTATGCATGGAAGGAGCGAGATCGGCCTGAAATTAGTCAGATTTCGGGGGTCGAGGTTAGGTTTTTTAAGTAAGGCCTTGACCACCGCCTTCTTCCAGCTGGGGGGTACCGTTCCATCTGTTAGCGAGGCATTGATCAGATTCACCATCGGAGCAAGGATAGTAGATGCTACCTGTTTTAAGGTCTTAACTGGGGCTGGGTCAAGCAGAGAGCCACTCTTGAGTGATTGGAGGATGGGAGACAAGGTGTCCTCACTGATGGGGGTGAACATGTCTAGTCCTGGATTAAAGTTCTGGACCTGAGTCGGGCACAGATAAGGGGGATCCGCGGATGTGAGAGGGGGGAGTTGGTGGAGAATGTTTAGGATCTTTTGATCAAAGTATGTCGGGAGCTCGTTGCAATGATTGTCTGAGAGATCACTTGTACATATAGGCTCCGGGGCTTTTAGAAGTTTTTTTACAATTTGAAAGGTTTCTCTTGACGAGCAAGATGCAGTTCTAATTTATTCGTTAAAGAAGGCTATTTGCGCAGCTTTGAGAGCTTTTTATAAAATTGAGGATCGCCAATTTATAATCCCTCTTGCTGTTAGGGTCATAGTCTTTCCTCCATACTCTTTCAGACCTCTTACAGAGTTTTTTCAGGAGGCGAACCTCATGTGTAAACCATGGCGAGGTGGGTTTTTTCCGGAGTTTTAGATATGGTTTTTTGGGGAGGACGGTGTTGAGGGAGTTTTCAATCCAGGACGAAAACTCGGCAACCGCTGTTGTAGGGTCTGCTTCGTAATTAGGCCTAGAGAGCTCCAGGACATGCTTCCATTTGCCAGTGTCCAGTTTGGCCCAGGGGCGAGAGGGTCTACCAGGAGCTTGGTTGGAAGGTGGAGTGGTCGAGATCCGCCAGCTAAAGGGGTTAAGCAGGTGGCCGGACCAAGGCAGAGGAATTGGTGCTCTAGCTTTGAGGTCAGAGATGTTACAGAAGATGGGATCAAGCAGATGCCCATGAGTGTGCGTGGGTTGGTTGTTTTTTAGGTGAAGTTGATGGGTTGCTAGGTCTAGAAGCAGTTCCGAGACCGTGTTGTCAATGCTATTATCAACGTGGATATTGAGGTCCCCTAAAATTAAGACATTGGATAGGGTGCTAGCCATGGCCGTGGAGGTTTCCAGGAGGGAGCTACAGAACTGTCCCAAAGCCCCTGGGGGGGGGGGGGCGATAAATAAGAGCTCCCGAGAGGGAGTTACATGGGGACATTTGGATGGAAAAGTACACATTTTCACAGTCCAAAAGGGGGCTGTCGTGAAATCTACATGAAAGATGGTCTCTGTAAATAATCGCTATCCCTCCTCCCCTTCCCTTGACTCGATCTAAATGTTGTATAAGAAAGCCTTGAGGCAGCGCTTTCACAATATCCGAGTCGGAATCTGGAGTGAGCCATGTTTCAGTGAGAAACAGAATCTCCAGTTGAAGCTCTTCTAAAAGCATATGGATTTCTTGGGCATGTTTAGGCAGAGATCTGCAGTTTAACAGGGCCATATTGATGACCGTCTGGGCAGAGTGACTGGTCTTAGTGGAGGTAAGTTTGAATGGGCAGTGGAGACAATGGGTGCGAGGGCTCTCCCCTCTGATGGATTGGGTGCAAAGGGACTGAGGGGGCTGGTTCAATTGGCATAGGAATTCTTTGGAGTAGGATAGCCTATTCTGCTGGGGAGGGTCCATGGTGACTGGCCCTAAGCCCGTCCTGGCGCGGACGGTGTGCCAACGTCGCGCCCACTGCGCGTCCGGCGAGGAGGGGGCATTTTGTAGTGTGAGGGCCTAAATCACCCACAACACTAGAGCGCCGACCGATCCTTTCCAAGATGGCGCCTGTGCAAAACGCTGTTTGCCTGCCTAGTCCCGCGGTCCAGGAGACCCTAAATCGGCCACCAACGGAGCGCGAGACCTCGGGGGAATCACGAGGAGGTTCGGGGTAGGTCAAAAAGCTTTTTAATGAGCTGTGTCCAACTCACACAACATTCGAAGTGATTATAAAAACGTTGCTAAAATATATCACAGAAAATACAATGAAAACAATTTTTTAAAATAAAGCCCTTGGCTCCCGGCTTCCGCCTCAGGAGTCGCGAGTTTCTATCAATGAGTCTTGTTTCTCAGTTCGCCCTATATGTAGTGTGAGGGCCTAAATCGCCCACAACACTAGAGCCCCGACCGATCCTTCCCAAGATGGCGCCTGTGCAAAACGCTGTTTGCCTGCGAACCACTTAAATCCTTGGTATATAGTTCTTTCATATGAAAGAGAGAGCATGTTTCCAAACACAAAGAATAAAAATAGATCTTCTAGTACACGGTATTATAAAGAAATTAAAGCTATGCGTTTATAGAGGGATTCCAGTATTCCATGTATAATAATAAGACACCTTATTCCCCTAATGTCGAACAATTGTATTACTGTTTATTACAATGTATCACTGTTGTTGTAGTTTATTTACTGTATCCCAAAATCACACACTACTTCGAATTGTAGTTTACAAATAAAAAGCTTCTCTCAGATCGAAGCCAGCTGCTTTCCTGCACATTCTCGTGTAAAGCTCTTAATCACTAGATGGAGCGCCAAACACACTTCTGAAGCCAAAGGATGCGATAAATTGGTCAGGGACTCTGCTTCATTCGACAAAAATTATTTTTTATCAAAATAATTTTTAACGAAAATGATAATCTAATTTATGCATGCATGCCCACAGAGGACAAGGCGATTGTTCAAAGTTATATTAATAGATGTATTTTGTGGAGGAACATTGTTCTCATATAAAACTTGCAGAAATTACTGAGCACTATACCACCGGGAGCACTTACGTCTCCAGTGCTGTAGTTTTTTTTTCCATCTACAGCAAAGGACCTTAGTGGCCTGGTAAAATGCAATGGAAGACGGCCGTAAAGAGCGGCCCGTGGAGCCCAAACACAACACACAGCTTAGTTCACAAGCATTACATGGCAAACGCTGAACTCTAAGCATGACTGAGAGGAATAAAAAAGAAAGCTGCTTTTCATCACAGCTGTAAAACTGCCAGAGGGGAAGGGAGAGAGAAGGGAAGAAGGGACAGGAGAAAGAATGAAAACAACCCCGACTGCCTACCGCCTAATGATGGATTCTTCTGCAGTGCAAATGCTGATTGTAATTTATACCATGTGAGGAGCCGAACAGGATTTCGTGTTTCTGTCTCGAGTGTTAGATTCTCTCCTTTTTTACTCCTATAGTCATTTCCTTCGTTTTCGTTGCAATCAACGCCTTTTCCTCTTCTGTATGGATTAACTCTGGAAGCTGCATTCACACAAAAAAAAATGTTTAAAAAAAAAAAATCCCTATTTTCAACAAACATTGGCAAAGCCAATTGATCTCGCCTGTGTGAGAGCTACTGACCTTCCCGATGTCTTTTGGCCATGTAGTAAAAAAGAAGGCTGCTGTACATCATGGCTATAAGTTAAAATAAATGCTATAACGTAGGAAGGTAAGCTATGTGACAGCCAGCTCTAAACATGTCATAGTGCTTTTTTTCTTCTAATGGCGGGTAGTGGGGTGGGGCACAACAGAGAGATAAAAGGAGGCTGGAGGTGGGAGAGAAGAGGCAAAATAGACAACAGGAGGGAGGAGATGGGAAGGTAGTAGCAACACGGACAGAGGGGTTTGAGGTGGCAAGAGGGTAAAATGAAGCAACACAACGGGAAGAAGAAAATAAAAAAGAAACAACAACACAAAAGACTACAACCACACCTCCAGCAGCAGAAGGATCTTAATGAAGAAAAAGCTATGCTGTGGAGGAAAGAAGAGGAAGTGAAGCTGACATGCACTGCCCAAATAGGAGGCACGAAATATGAGTGACAGTGGAGCCAAAAAATGGTAAGCAATGGTTGGGCGCCATCCCGTGATGTATACAAAATATCTCAAAAGCGACTTATCACAGACAAGACCTAAGAACTGCATGTGGGCAACAATGAAGATGTCCTAATTAAAATGTTAGGAAACAAACCTGCACACAAAAAGGTTTACAGTTCTGTATTGCAATTCAGTTACATTACTCAGGAAACAAACCAAAAATATTCTTAGAAATCTTAAAGCTACTCAGATTTGAAGAGATACACCACGTTTAATGGGTTCCCAAAAGTTCCAAAGCGTACACACCTGAATCTGTGAAAATCACAGATTGATATTCCTTCCTAACACAAGCCCAGTGGACTTTCCATTAAGGGTAAATCCAGCTTTTTGCAGTTATTCATGTTTCAAATGTCTTCCTGGAAAGTGTTGAGGGTTGGTGTTGTCCTCCATACATGGCTGTAGTGGAAACCATACAGCTGCATCCAATGTAAATAGGGCCATGTTTTGAATTTTCTCATATCTCATGTATACATTTTCTGAAACCATTTTTAGGGATAATTATAGATGTATAAAAATGGAGGAAAAGCCCATTACAACTGTTTGCAAATGCCCATATTGATATGACTTTTTCAGTGTTAAACAGTGTTCCCATCTTTATTTTTAGGTCTTGTTCCTAGCATTACACTGCGCAGAAGTGTTCGCGCAGCGAGAGTCCTTTTGACAGGGTTTCAGAAATGGACCCTGGAAATGAACACGCTTGTGCGTGTTCATTTCCTATAGTCCTCTGCTCCAACCATGGCCTATTGGTGTCTGTTACACGCACCAAAGCCCATATGTTTTCAATTATGGTGCCCATACACGGATGCGATAATTGAAAACAATATTGCTCGCAGTGGCGCGCGTGAGCACACCACTCGCGGGTGAGTTTTTTTTTCAATAGCGATCACTTAAATGCCCCCAGGGCCCACGCGTGCCCCGTGTGCAGCGGGCCCAATGACACCAGGGCCCGCTGCACACCGGGCACACGGCGGGTCCAACTGTTCAATAATAATAAAAAAAATGCCCCCAGGGCCCGTCACGTGCCCCGTGTGTGGCGGGCCCAATGCCACCTGGACCCGCCGCACACCGGGCACACGGCGGTCCCAACACTACAATATGTAAAATAAAATGCCCCCAGGGCCCGCCGTGTGCCCCATCTGCGGCGGGCCCAATGCCACCTGGGCCGGCCAGACACCGGGTACGCAGAGGGACCAACACTTAAATAATAAATTAAAAAATGCCCCCAGGGCCCGCCGTGTACCCCGTGTGCGGCGGGCCCAATGCCACCTGGGCCCACCGCACACAGGGAACGCGGCGGGCCCAACACTACAATAATTTTTTTTAAATGCCCCCATGGCCCGCCGCGTGCCCTGTGTGCGGCGGGCCCAATGCCACCTGCGCCCGCCGCACAGCAGGCACGCTGCGGGCCCAACACTTAATAAAAACAAATGCCCCCAGGGCCCGTCGCATGCCCCGTGTGCGGCGGGCCCAATGCTACCGGGGCCTGCCTCACACCGGGCACGCATAGGGCCCAACACTACAATCATTTTTAAAAAAATGCCCCCAGGGCCCGCCGGGTGCCCCGTGTGCGGCGGACCCAATGCCACCTGGGCTGGCTGCACACTGGCCACGGGGCGGGCCCAAAAGTACTATAATTTTTTTTAAATGCCCCCAGGGCCCGCCGCGTGCCCCGTGTGCGGCAGTCCCAATGCCACCTGGGCCGGCTGCACACTGGCCAGGGGCGTGCCCAAAAGTACAATAATTTTTTTTTAAATGCTCCCAGGGCCCGCCGCGTGCCCCGTGTGCGGCGGGCCCAATGCCACCTGGGACCGCCGCACACCGGGCACGCAGCGGGCCCAACACTTCAATAATTTAAAAAGAAAATGCCCCCATGGCCCGCCGCGTGCCCTGTGTGCAGCGGGCCCAATGCCACCTGGGCCTGCCGGACACTGGGCACGCGGCGGGTCCAACACTCCAATAATTTTAAAACAAGCATTTGCCATGCAATAGTTCTCGCATTATTAAACTTTGAGCTACTGGTGTTGCATTATTTAGCAATGCCAATAGCTCAAACTTTAATAATGCAAGACCTATTGCATTGCAAATGCTTGTTAAACCTGCTATTGTATAGCATTGCTACCCCTGCCCTTGTAGGGTGGGCATATACATTCTGAGCTTAGGAAATAAACCAATGCCACTTAATTTTGTAAAATTCCATTGTAGTAAACAAAACCAAGGCCAGTACCCACAGTTGGCCAAGATCAGAACTGCTCCTTGAGGATTAAGAACTGCCATCACGATATGTGCCGTAATGGATTTGGGTGATGGGCCTACCCAAGGGACCCTTCGCACCATTAGAATATTGCTTTTCAGGTGATTAGGTAACGGCCTATTTGCATCCAGCCAATGAATTACCTTGTTTTTAAGTGACCAAAATTTTTCTTGGAATTGGGTATCAATTACAGGGGCTCCAGCTAACACCACAACATAGGGTCTTGCATCTGGTGGGAGGTCTATGAAGCCCCCACGAAAGTTCTCTACGATTAGTGGGCCCTGTGAGTTTGTTCGATGGGTCATAATATTTTTTGTTCTCGGGGCAGTAGCTTCTTTTAGAGGTGGTATTAGTTGTGCGGGGTGTTGTTTAGGTGCCTTAACTGGGGGATTGGTGACTATGGGATCGTAAGCCTTTAAACGTGGTTTGGGTATTGGTTTAGTGGGGGGCAGTGCTGGTGGGTCTACGGTTGGTGGCGATACAATTTTCTCGGCCCCCAGCGGGATGATAGATTCGCTTTGCTTTAAGCTAAGACTTGCTAGCGTTACAATGCTCTTATCCATCTCAAGAAGATGATTTTCTATGCGTGAGAGTCTAAGTTCTAAGGGGGTTAAAAGCTTTTTTAAGGTCTCCCATACTATTTTTAAGAATTCCTCATCGCTTCCCTCTACCTCCCGTGTGGGTCCCCGGTTACTCACCGCAACATTGTGTGGATGGATCTCCCCTTCTGTGGTATCTCGCTCAACTATATCTATGATCGAACAATTCTCCTCGCCACTTAAACATGCATCCACTTGGGCTCCGTCTCCACCTACCCCGCTTTCTACAGCAGGCCTTCTATCATTAAATAATTGAGCCCTAGCAACTTTGGCCTTCTTCCTAGCGTAGGCAGATCTTGCGTTGCGTTTCCTTTTTTGGACTACATCCTTATGGCTGGCACACACGTTCTTCCCATACAACTCAGTGGTTTTAGGAATTCCTAAGTCTACGGCAGGTGCGTTTATCATGGGACACTGATTAGCATGGGAAGGGGCCGGCCCTGGGGTAATGGCTTGCGCAGGTGGAGTTGTAACTATGGTATGGTGGATATCCGCCTTTGTGATTAATGGGCGCGGGCCAGCCGGGCGCTCGGGGGTTTTAGCAGAAGCAATATGGCCCAGAGATGATTTCTTTGACATAGCTAGATCCTGTGACAATCTTCTAGCTGCATCTAGTTCTATAGAGACTCTGTGCTGCATTTTAGTGATTTCAATATCAATGGCTGTATTGGTCCTGGTAATAAAGTCACCAAGGGTCCCGTTCAACATCTTCCCTCCTTTAGCAGCCCTACTACGGCTTGCACGTGAACACATAGTTCCTGTTAGGACCGTTGAGGGCAAGTGTACAAAATAACTATAGCAAAGCAGCAGGAATGACGACAGGGGGAGGCCCAGTCCAGTCCCTCCCGTCCTCGAACGGCCTCAAATGGCCTGCCTTTTGCCCAGGCTTAGCCCGGCGCCCGGGCGCGTCCCGCGTGCGCGGGCAGCGAGCTGCTTTTGTGCTAGTGCTGTGTGGGCTAAAAATATTTACAACAAGGGGTGGTGATGGACAGAGTCTCTGAATTAAGCAGAATACTCTCACCCAGTCAAGAGATCTGGGCTAGATCCAACACCGTTTTTTAGCTCATTGCACCATCCCAGTTTCAGAACCTGGCTGTATGCAAATTAGTCTGTCCCTGGCCCAGTGCATCATGGGAACAGGGCAGACCAGACTACAAAAGCCAATTCTTACACTGGGAAGGAAACAAGCTTCCGGGGACCGGTTTCTGGCATTACAGCCGTCTTCGGCCCGGCTTGCTTGAATCCTGATGGTGCAATGAGCAAGGGACTCACATCTGAGTATACCCTTCCACGCTTAGGGTGGACAAAAATATTTACAACAAGGGGTGGTGATGGACAGAGTCTCTGAATTAAGCAGAATACTCTCACCCAGTCAAGAGATCTGGGCTAGATCCAACACCGTTTTTTAGCTCATTGCACCATCCCAGTTTCAGAACCTGGCTGTATGCAAATTAGTCTGTCCCTGGCCCAGTGCATCATGGGAACAGGGCAGACCAGACTACAGAGCCAATTCTTACACTGGGAAGGAAACAAGCTTCCGGGGACCGGTTTCTGGCATTACAGCCGTCTTCGGCCCGGCTTGCTTGAATCCTGATGGTGCAATGAGCAAGGGACTCACATCTGAGTATACCCTTCCACGCTTAGGGTGGACAAAAATATTTACAACAAGGGGTGGTGATGGACAGAGTCTCTGAATTAAGCAGAATACTCTCACCCAGTCAAGAGATCTGGGCTAGATCCAACACCGTTTTTTAGCTCATTGCACCATCCCAGTTTCAGAACCTGGCTGTATGCAAATTAGTCTGTCCCTGGCCCAGTGCATCATGGGAACAGGGCAGACCAGACTACAAAAGCCAATTCTTACACTGGGAAGGAAACAAGCTTCCGGGGACCGGTTTCTGGCATTACAGCCGTCTTCGGCCCGGCTTGCTTGAATCCTGATGGTGCAATGAGCAAGGGACTCACATCTGAGTATACCCTTCCACGCTTAGGGTGGACAAAAATATTTACAACAAGGGGTGGTGATGGACAGAGTCTCTGAATTAAGCAGAATACTCTCACCCAGTCAAGAGATCTGGGCTAGATCCAACACCGTTTTTTAGCTCATTGCACCATCCCAGTTTCAGAACCTGGCTGTATGCAAATTAGTCTGTCCCTGGCCCAGTGCATCATGGGAACAGGGCAGACCAGACTACAAAAGCCAATTCTTACACTGGGAAGGAAACAAGCTTCCGGGGACCGGTTTCTGGCATTACAGCCGTCTTCGGTCCGGCTTGCGTGAATCCTGATGGTGCAATGAGCAAGGGACTCACATCTGAGTATACCCTTCCACGCTTAGGGTGGACAAAAATATTTACAACAAAGGGTGGTGATGGACAGAGTCTCTGAATTAAGCAGAATACTCTCACCCAGTCAAGAGATCTGGGCTAGATCCAACACCGTTTTTTAGCTCATTGCACCATCCCAGTTTCAGAACCTGGCTGTATGCAAATTAGTCTGTCCCTGGCCCAGTGCATCATGGGAACAGGGCAGACCAGACTACAAAAGCCAATTCTTACACTGGGAAGGAAACAAGCTTCCGGGGACCGGTTTCTGGCATTACAGCCGTCTTCGGCCCGGCTTGCTTGAATCCTGATGGTGCAATGAGCAAGGGACTCACATCTGAGTATACCCTTCCACGCTTAGGGTGGACAAAAATATTTACAACAAGGGTCCCCGGTAGCTTGTTTCCTTTCCAGTGTAAGAATTGGCTTTTGTAGTTTGGTTTGCCCTGTTCCCATCATGCACTGGGACAAGAACAGACTAATTTGCATACAGCCAGGTTCTGAAACTGGGATGATGCAGTGAGCTAAAAAACGGTGTTGGATCTAGCCCTGATCTCTTGACTGGGTGAGAGTTTTCTGCTTAATTCAGAGACTCTGTCCATCACCACCCCTTGTTGTTAATTATTTTGTCCACCCTAAGCGTGGAAGGGTATGCTCAGACATGAGTCCCTTGCTCACTGCACCATCAGGATTCAAGCAAGCCGGGCCGAAGAGGCTGAAATGCCAGAAACCGGTCCCCGGTAGCTTGTTTCCTTTCCAGTGTAAGAATTGGCTTTGTAGTTTGGTTTGCCCTGTTCCCATCATGCACTGGGACAGGAACAGACTAATTTGCATACAGCCAGGTTCTGAAACAGGGATGATGCAGTGAGCTAAAAAACGGTGTTGGATCTAGCCCTGATCTCTTGACTGGGTGAGAGTTTTCTGCTTAATTCAGAGACTCTGTCCATCACCACCCCTTGTTGTTAATTAGTGCTGTGTGGGCGGCACTTCCGGGGAGAGCGGGTCAGGTGATGGCTGTTGACCACGCAGGGGCTCCTGGACACTGGAGTCCCTGCTCTGCGCTCGCAGCCCTGTTTGTGCCTCCACAGCCCCAGACAGTCACTGGTGAAGCGGGACCCGCGGAGCGGGTCCGGCGAACAGTTCCTGCAGAGAAATGCTCCGGTGCTGGTAGGTGGTAAGGGTCCTTTCCCCTCACGGTCTCCTCGCTTGAAGTAAGTTTCCCACCTGTTGGAGGGAGGGGGGCTGATTTAACACCAGTCCCGCACTGTGTGGGCGGCGCTTCCGGGGAGAGCGGGTCAGGTGATGGCTGTTGACCACGCAGGGGCTCCTGGACACAGTAGTCCCTGCTCTGCGCTCGCAGCCCCGTTTGTGCCTCCACAGCCCCAGACAGTCACTGGTGAAGCGGGACCCGCGGAGCGGGTCCGGCGAACAGTTCCTGCAGAGAAATGCTCCGGTGCTGGTAGGTGGCAAGGGTCCTTTCCCCTCACGGTCTCCTCGCTTGAAGTAAGTTTCCCCACAAATGTAGAAATATGTTAAATACACCCCCCAAAACCCAGGAGAGAAGCCAAAAACGACTTATCTTGCTGCTGAGCAGCGAAGGAAGAGGAAACAGCGTGGATAAACTATGGGAGCTGGTCAGTGTGTGGACACAGACAAAGGACTCCTGATAAGACTTTTGTTTTTTCCAAGTGTTCATGGAAAATGTAAAACCCAATTTGGAGGAGCACAAATGTACCCAAAGTATAAACAATCAAATATTGAAGTCCATAAACAAATCCAATACAGATGCAAGCTTCTTTATAAATTGACCATCTTCAGGCTCTATATTAATATGTAACTTTTTCTTCAACGATTGAATTCAATTGTATACACCAAAAAATTAAACATCTCATATGTAAAATCATACTCCACAGCTTACACGTTTCGTTCCACACGGGACATCATCAGGGCTCTATTCTCTGTTTCTTCTTATTGATTATTCCGTGCTCGGCGACCAGTAAACATAGTTCAATGCACTGCTCCTTACAAACTCTGTCACAGCCCAATCAGATAAACAGCTCAAGGGGTCAGGAAGGTCAGGAAAACGAATAGAAAAAAACAAACTCCTCTTCACCAGCTGAAAAGAATTAAGTATCCACGCAGCAGGACGGTACACAAATCCAATTCCAACGAAAGGCCGTAATGACTCCCTGCCACCTGAGGAAATCCGTGTTCACCTCCTCCAATATTACTATCTAGGTTCCTTTACCCCATCAGAAGGAATGTCAAAGACGTTTCCCATTACACCACAGAGTGGACTTTCTATCATGTATGGAATCCCTTTTGTACTATTCAGCTTTTGTGATACTCAATGACGAATAAGGCCTATGCAATTCGTTTAGGGCCTGCACAACGCAGATGTGTGAACTTTGATAACCTATTGTTTGGTTCCAATCAACCAGCTTGGAATGCAATGATGCAAGGCTTTGTCAACCGTCAGAACTCGTGATTTTTATAGCTTGCTAGGTCAGCAAAACATACTATTTTTATAAGGGGCACTTGCTATGTACCATTGTGTTTCTCAATCTTGGAAATACTCAACTGTCACAAATTATGGCACATGGGTCCCCAATGTACTTGCCTACCATGCACTCTTGATCATCATTGATACCGCGGCTTCAATGCATTATTTCATTTAGTGCAGCAACGATATCCCAACGCGTTTCGAAGCTTCCTGCTCCTTGATCATGGGTTAGGTTACATAAACTTCCGGATCTTTTTAAAGAAAAACCACTTGTGAAATACAAGTGTAATAGACACAGAGTGCAGAAAAGAAACAGAATTTGTATTGCATTGCTTTACAGCATTTATTAATACAAATAGAATTACCTTGTGCAGGGTCAGCTTTAGTGCTAGTGGTGTCCGGTGCGACAATGTCTGTTGGCACCCCCAAAGACCACCTCCACCATGGAAACCCTCTTTACCACTCTTTAATAGTGCACCTCAAGTTTCCATAACCTCCCTCTGTCTCTCATGCATTTCTTTTGTTCAACAGCACTACACATACCAGTGTAAGTTGTTAGCACTTTACATCAAATACAGATTACACAGAGACAGTGAATCATAAGTGTGTAAATCAATGTATAGGAAATGTTACATCAGACAGAGGACTGCAAGGTTTAGGAGTCACAAGTCATCCATCCTGGTATAAAGTATAGTTTAAAAGTGCTTTGTCTGAAGTAGCACACACCCAGAATTTAAAACGTAACACTATTGTTGGAGGTTGGCTTTACTGATAAGAATTGATTTCTAACCAAGAGAAACACTTTTCAACATTAGGATAATGAAAGACTGGGCGGAAAAACATAACGCTCTAATCTATACCTTGCAGTTTGCATATAGCTCTTTGATGATAGTGAATTGCTCACTGTTCTATATTAGGATTAAACATAGAAACTTCATGTAGCAAGCGGGTCTCTCTGACCGAAGCAGTATCCCTCTGACCTATTTACCTTGTATGCAATTTCTGATCTGCAAGGTTCCCCTAGTGTGCATCATGCATTTTAACCTCCTGTGCTACTTTATGATGAGTCAAAACTTCCACTAGACAAAACTTCGAACTCTCTGCAGCAGGTACATCAATCACCAGAGTTATGTTGACATTTTTATGGTTGCCTGAAAATTCCTGGAGGCAAGGAACATGGCAGCAGGTGCTTATAAAACTGTATTGTACTTGAAAACATGATGCCCTTCCAAAGTCAGCGCCCAGTGCAGTGGCACTGATCGCATCACCCTAGTGCCGGCCCTGACCTTGTACCAATATTAACCTTACAAATGTTCAGTTCCTGGGCTGGTGTGGTTCTCAGGATGAACCTTCAAAACATAAACATCCCCTCTCTTATCTTTTATTGTCAAACACCTATTGTAAATAGGATAGGATAGGATGAGGATTTATAAAGTGCACTAATTCCCGCAGGTGCCAGGGCTCTGAAAGGAAGAGAAGAGATAGGAGAGTGCAGAGCTGCTGACTAAGATGAAAAAAGCCAAGTCTTTAGCAGCTTTTTGAACACCGGGAGCGATTCTGCATGGCAGATTGAGGAAGGAAGGGTATTCGAAATCTTTGCGGCCATCACAGAGACGGAGCGACCGCCCCATCTGGCTTTGTGGATTCTAGGGGTGATCAGTTTTTTCTGGGATGAAGATCTCAAGGCCCACCCAAGGAAATACTATTGAAGCATGGTTTTGAGCTGCTGCGAGCCTTAGTTATGCAAGGCCTTGTAAACCATGCACAGGACTTTGAAAGTGTGACACAAGAAAGGGTTTTGAGAGTATGAAGTATGCGATGGCACATCTTCCGAGTGTGCGTTAGTTGTGACTGAGTTGAATATCTGATGGTGGTACAGACATGGGGCTAACCCTGAACCCCTAACAACAAACACAAGGTCAACAAATTTACAATGGGTCAGTGCACTCAATGAAGGTGAATGTAGAGCAATCTCTCTGTCTCATAGATTCACATAGGTTGGTGCAATAAATATGATATGGAAGCGTGCCCGTTTCCACACAACGATGTTGATAGCCTTTGCTTTGCAAGTGTTACAACGCATGCGATGTTACAACTTGCATAGTAAAGGCTACACGTTGTAACATCGCGTGCGTTGCGAAGTAATGGTACGCAGACTAACATCTGTGTACTAATGGCTGTTTACCGGTGTAACACTGTAAACATAGTACATACTACAAAAACACAGATCATTCAGGAGTAATGATTGTTCCTATTTTTCTATTTTATGAACGGTTGCTCAGCCAACATGTGTTTCGTCAGGGGAATTACCCCTAGACTTCTTCAGGGCTTGATGGCAAGAAGTACAACTTTGTGGAAAATCTCTCCGTCCCGGCTGGATAGGGAAATTAGATTGTTCTGAAATATCTGGTAGGTCCTGGTATAAGTATTCAATTTGAATTAATTGGTAGAGAAATGCGGGAGAGTACCTTCCTTGAGAGTGCCTGGTTCAGGTGGCAAGAGGCTCCGGTGCAGGGCCCATTTCGGGGTACCGGTGGGTGGAGCTCTGGTTTGAGGATTTGTGCAGTGGGGCTGCTGCTTGTGAAGACAATGGTACAAAAGGGGGTGGTGATGGACGGAGCATCTGAACCAATTAAACACTCACACCCAGTCAAAAGATCTGGATTTGATCCATCACCGTTCTTTAGCCCACTCTGCCACCCCAGTTCAGACATGGCTATATGCAAATCAGTCTGACCCTGTGCCTCATTAGAACAGTCCGCCCGAACTGCTAAGCCATGCCTTCCCTGGACCGGAAACAAGCTTCAGAGGACCGGTTTCTGGCATTCCAGCCGTCTTCAGCCCGGCTTGCTTGAATCCAGTGGCAAAGTGAGCAAGGGACTCACGTCTGAGCATACCCTGCCACACTTATGGCGGCCAAAGCGGTACAAAAGGGGGTGGTGATGGACGGAGCATCTGAACCAATCAAACACTCACACCCAGTCAAAAGATCTGGGTTTGATCCATCACCGTTCTTTAGCCCACTCTGCCACCCCAGTTCAGACATGGCTATATGCAAATCAGTCTGACCCTGTGCCTCATGGGAACAGTCCAGCCCGTTCGCCCTAAGTGTGGCAGGGTATGCTCAGACATGAGTCCCTTGCTCACTTGGCCACTGAATTCAAGATAGCCTGGCTGATGAGGATTATGAATTCGAAACCGGTCCCAGGATGCTTGTTTCTGGTCCAGGGAAGACATGGCTTGGCAGTTCGGGCTGGACTGTTCCCATGAGGCACAGGGTCAGACTGATTTGCATATGGCCATGTCTGAACTGGGGTGGCTGAGTGAGCTAAAGAATGGTGATGGATTAAACCCAGATCAGTTGACTGGGGAGGAGTGTTTGATTTGCTCAAACGCTGCGTTCATCATCCCCTTTTGTATCGCTTTGTTCGCCCTAAGTGTGGCAGGGTATGCTCAGACGTGGGTCCCTTGCTCACTTGGCCACTGGATTCAAGATAGCCTGGCTGATGAGGATTATGAATCCGAAACCGGTCCCAGGATGCTTGTTTCCGGTCCAGGGAAGACATGGCTTGGCAGTTCGGGCTGGACTGTTCCCATGAGGCACAGGGTCAGACTGATTTCCATATGGCCATGTCTGAACTGGGGTGGCTGAGTGAGCTAAAGAATGGTGATGGATTAAACCCAGATCAGTTGACTGGGGGGTGAGTGTTTGATTTGCTCAAACGCATCCGTCCATCATCCCCTTTTGTATCGCTTGTGAAGACGACAGCAGGATAGACCAGAAGTGTTTTACGTCTTGCCATCAAGCCCTGAAGAAGTCTAGGGGTATTCCCATGACGAAACATGTGTTTGCTTGGCAACCGTTCGTAAAATAAAAAAGAGGAGAACAATCATGAGTTTAGACTTAGAAACTTGTCTTGAAATCAGATATCCTTCAGCTGGGCTAACCAGCCATTCAACGTTGATGGCTGCCGCTATAACAGTGATCTCGGTCTCTGTCGGTTCTCCTGGAAAAAAGTTGGCAAAACGTTTCTAATTTCACTTCTTGAGGTTTGGGGACAGGAGAAGTATACTCCACCACCAACCAAGGGGAGGTAGAATTTTGGGGGTCAAGACTCACTCTAACAGAGACCCGCAGCAGGATTTATGACAGGTGCATTTGGAACTGATCAGCTGAGCATTTGGAGAGAGGCCTCTGGAAGCTTGTTGTGTCCTGTTCACTCAAACAGGAGGCCAGTTCACTGACCGTTGGGATATCGTCTGGGGTCCTGGGTTTAAGGCAGGCAGGTCCAGTCTTCCTTCAGCTTTTTCAAATAGCAGGGTCTTCACATGTGCAAGAGTGTTCTGAGGAGAGGTCTGTGGGGTCCTAGTTTATGCCCAGTGCCTTTCTGTGGGTAGAATGCAAGCCTTTGTCAACCCCCTAAACCAGTTCTGGTCAGTTTCTCACTTCCAATTGGGTTGCCTGACTAGAGAGACAAAAGGGAGGCTGGCCTAGGTGAAAGCTAGCTTAACATCTGCCAGTGATAATGTAGGAATCATTTGGAACTCAAGAAGGGGATGGGCACAGCGCCAGGCCACCCTGTTGAGAGAGTCAGGTGACAGCTGGACACGGGCAGGAAATCCTTTTGGTTCTAGGCAGGAAAAATATGACTTTCTAAAAAGTACCATTTGCAAAATAGTAATATAAAATCTGGCTTGGCCATTAAGTTGGATTTTACATTACTATACAAATGAGTCCTTGAGCTATCGTTCCAGCTATTCCCAATGGGAAACAACCTTTACAACGCAACTTTTACAATGCACTACCATTACAACAACACTTTTACAACGCAACATCCATTACATCGCATGCCATTACAACGCAACCATTACAACGCATGACACTACAACGCACACCACTACAACGCATGTCATTACAACGCATACCATTACAATGCATAACATTACAACGCATAGTACCCTTACACTATCCAACACTTACCCTACTGTTGCACCCCCTGGAGTTAGAATAGTAATTTTTACCCCTACACTATCCAACACTTACCCTATTGTTGCACCCCCCTGGAGTTAGAATAGTAATTTTTACCCCTACATTATACAACACTTACCCTACTGTTGCACCCCCCTGGAGTCAGAATAGTAATTTTTACCCCTACACTATCCAATACTTACCATACATGTAATGTAATGTTATGCGTTGTAATGGTATGCGTTGTAAAGGTAGTATGTGTTGTAATGGAATGTGTTGTAAAGGTAGTTTTAAAAAAATAGTTGTAATGGCATGCGTTGTAATGGATGTTGCGTTGTAAAAAATGCGTTGTAAAGGTATGCGTTGTAAAAGTATGCGTTGTAACGTCATACATCCTTCCCAACTGCATTTAGCACTTATTAAAGGTAATAGTGTAAACCAGTTATAACCTAAGGAACAGCCAACCTTGCCACAGTCAAAAAGAACTTCTGAGGGTTTTCACTACCACAACATGTAAAAAATAAAAATATATATGTCCTGCTTTTCAAATACTGTGCGCCCTGTCCTAAAGGCTTTTAAATTGGGGGTGGACGGAACTAGTGGAATTTCACTCCATAGAATTCCACAGAGCTACATAAAAAACTCAGCGAGATTCCATGGAGTTCCGTGAGCAGGCAGAGTTTAGCATGTCGCACTGCTCGCGTCGATTTTTAGCATCAGGAGCTTGTTTTGCGCTGTAAAATCAGTGCGACTGGCACCACGTGGCACATCAAAAGGGGGCTGCTTCTTTCTGCCGCTTGAGTAGATTTTCTACTCGAGCTGCAGCTTTCTCAACACAAACCGCTTAAAAACTCCACCACATTGCGAGTGGAGGAGGTTTGCCAGAACTTCGCGTTACTCACAGAGTGAGGACTGTCTAAAACTCTGCAAACTCTGCCAGCAGAGTGTAATTTTTTACCCACCCTTTCCTTAAAGTCCATCCTTAGGGCTGACCTATAAGTACTAAAAAGGCAGCTTTAGGCTTGACAAAAGGTTTATATGGCCAGCTCACAATGCCAGGTAAACAAACTGCACAGCCAGGGTGATGTGGCAGGATTGGGGACATTGTTTACAGACCTATGCAGTGATGGGAACAGGGAGCCCTGCTGTCAACTAGTAGCATTTAATGTAAAAGCTCTGACTACAGGTGTGACCATAGACTAGGAACTTGTAAGTAAATTGTAAGTAAATTAAATGTGGCAATTAGGTCTATTACAGGAATACCAAACTTTGAACAGTAGTTAATTAAAACCATTCCTCAATATACTCATGGCTTTACAAGCATTTAATTAAAATAGAGTACACCAAGCACACACAAAAATTACCTTTACCACAAGCTTACAAATGATGTTTAAGTAAAAGGGAAAAAGTTTGCCTCAAGCACAACTTGCTCTCAACTAGAGACAGGTGCAGGGTGTAAAAAACTACAATAGCTTTTACATTTGATTCCAGCTTCTGTCCAAGATCCCAAGTGGGATCTGAATAATTTCCCATGTCTCCCATTCGGGCAATGCTCCACTCCAGCTTATCCTCTCAAGAAAAGGCAAAGGCTAACCTTAATCTTACTTACTTGTGCTGCTTTTTAGAGAGAAGGTGGCCTAACAATATGATCCAATTAAATGGATTTTCCAGCTGTTGTAGCGCTTTGATAGTGCCATGTGCATGGATAAGCACTTCAGGGCCTCGCATAAGCTCTATACACATTGCACAATGAAATACAATACTATACAACAAACACCAGAAAAAACAATTAAATCAAGAAACGTTTTTAGTAGATATATTTTTGAGGAGCTATTTCACGAAGGAACAATACAAAGGAAAAGTGGACTCCTTCTTCACGAGATCAGACCTTTAACTTTAGGTCAGACACTTTGCTACTAGTAGAGATGGGCCTGTTGTAAATGAACCTCAGATAGTAAGGAAGGATTACTACTTTCCTGGCTGAGGAGCCACAGAGAGCAAAGATGGATTTCTACTTTAAAGACAGCTTGAGTGAGACTGGAGAGTTCTTGCCCATGGCATTCATCCTGAGATGGCTACTTTCTGAGCCTTACCTTGATTCCCAGCATGGCCTCAGTGAGAGCGATCTCCTGCTGTCTCTGTTTTGACGCCCAGACTTCCTATTCGTTGCCAATTCCGAAAAGCGAGAAAGGAATATCGGAATGGGAGCATGGAAACTAAGCTAGGACCTGATCCCTACTACCTATCATGAAATATGAGAAAGAATGACAGTCCACATATAAACAAAATGTGCATGAAAATAGAGACAGGACTTTCTAGTTCAATAAAAAGTGAAAATTAACTTGTAATGTTAATTAATGTGACTCACAGGCACTGTAATAGAAATAGCTTGTTGTTCCTTACCCTCATGGAACTTACCCCTCCCCCACAGTAAACCTGAACTACACGAAAGGTTAAAGGACACAGAAGCTAAACTACTTTATAGATTAACACTGATAGAGAAAAAAGGATTAGCTCCACCCACAAGAGACTTTCAGTTTATCGACAACAAAACTAATTATAGAACTTCAAACCGTATCCAACTAACCCTAACCTTTAAGCAACCTTTTACTACATCTAAGAGTTAGACCCCACTACAAATACAACCTGGACAGGTCATTGGAAACACAAAGGACTCCCCAGACACAATCAACCACCAATGATATAATGTATGCTCGTACGATGCTTAGCCATGCTCTGACCCTTATCCCAAGCATTTGCCCAAAATACACAGTAACACACATTACATCCCCTTCTCTACAAAGAACAACCACAATTACATTCACCTATCTTAAACCCCACAAAATGGCACTTGAAAGATGCAACCCCAGCTCCTGGAGCATAAAACATCCAATTAATCTCTCAAACAATACAATGAAAAAGTTCAAAACACAACCTACTCAAAGAACTTCCGGAGAAACAAATAGCTGAAACCTACTACACCGCAAGCAATGGCAACATGACAACTGACATTCTTTATTATTGAAAAATGGAGAAACATCTTCCTTCGTTACCTATATATTAGAAAATCAATCAGAATTCCATATAGCACTAAACACTCCATCACCCTCTCCCAAACTTTTCGAGGGGAGATCTCCATTTCTATCTTCTGAAAGGGGAACATACTAATTCAAGTGACATACCATCACCTCACCATCTTTAACCGTCACTTCTCATCACTTTTCATCTTATTGTCACCAGTGCCTCACATTGCACTATTGCCCCTGACACATTTCACAGTATGGAAAGTGCCACTCCTACCACCACAGCTAATGGTCGCACTTAAACATGGCCCCTTAACCTGCACATTAATCATGATACTGCCAGGCCTAACCCAAGACTGTCCACCAAGGAGCTCTAACACATCCCTGACTCCCAAAATGGAAGTCATCAAGACCAACTGAACCTTCTCCACTTCTAACCTCGATGACACCACCCTAACCTCCATTGAAGATCACAATCATACGCCTTCTTTATGCATCTCCACCCTCATATAACAACCTGGGACCAAGATATCTGACAGACAAGCTGGTCAGATATCTACAATATCGCTCAGGGTCCAAGGATCTCCTCCACATACCTCGCAAAAAACATGCCTGGTTGGGGGGAAAAGCTTTATCCTAATTGGCCCCATTACTTTGGAACCAACTGCCCATCCACCTACATCTCTGTTCCAACTACCTAGCCTTCAGAAAGCTGCTAAAAACCACGCTGTTTTAATGTTCCCCTCCCTGGTTGACAAAGGCAGTCACAGCGCGGAGATACCCTGGTGGGGGTGATTCATGCGCTCTATAAATAAAATAAAAAATAAATAAATATGGAGCAGGACTCCTCTCTAACATACTTACCCTATCCCATAGCCCGAATAGAACAAAAACTTGACTTTCTAGCCAAAGACATCTCTTATGTAATAAACGACCTCGAGATTCAGGCCAAGTTAACACGCAATAGAGAATGGAGAAATGGGCACCCCTTAAAGGACCTCCAAGCAACAGGCAGCTCATCAACCGGACCTCCATACCCATGTGCTTCCTGTCCCACAGACCCTATCAAGCACTTACCCCATCCACATTTGATGTACAAGCACTCAACGAATCATGCATCACAAAAACCCTTCAATTTGATTCCAAATATCCATCCAGTATCCCAGTTATCAGGGGCACTGACAGAATCCTTTGAGCTAACATTTCACCTAGTCCTCTGCTCAATAAACCACTATCCAGACACTGCACCCTACAAATAATACTTCTAGCCCCCTAACCTACATGCTTCTTAACTACAGATCAGCCATTAAACACACCACAGAAATAGTAGCAACTATACTAGTGAATGGAATCGACATTACATTCCTAACAGAAACATGGCTTAACAATCACTCATCCCCTATCCAGGACTTGCTCCCTCCACAGCCTTAGACAGGAACGACGAGGACGAATTGGGCGGGGTTGCGATCATTCATAAAAAAGAAACCCAGATTAACATGTTAGAGACTACAAACTACTCAATCTTTGAATACCTCGGACTTAATCTCAGGACAAAAGGCATCACTCCTATCAAACTCCACACCATCTATCACCATCCTGGTGATCACATACTGTTCATCAAAGAACTAACCAACCTATAATCATAGTTCTCCCTAATTGACAGTCAGGATGTGTTCTTGGTGACTTCAACCTTCACTGGAACAGCATAGATGACACCTTAATCTGTAACCTAAAAAACCTTCTTGAAATCAATGACCTCAAGCAACTATGTAATGAACAGACCCACATCAATGGATTTACTATAGATGTGATAATTACCACTAATAAGCTTGTCTCCCTCTGATCCATCATGCCCATCGAATGGTCGGACCACCATTTAATGCTGTTCAATCTCAAGGCTTGCCCCAGATCCGACCCAGCCCCAGCCAAAAAACATACACATTGGGCAAAGAACATCCAACAAATCCCGCTAATGGAGCTAGAAACCAGGATCAGTACCAAATTACATTCTCAGCTCTCCCTCTCTCCATAGATGACCTCGCCACCCACTACAGCTCAGTAATGACAGATGTTCTGGACCAAGTGGCCACGCTCAAATTCAATAACTCTAGAAAAGTCCAATCTAGATTCTGGTTCAACTCAGACCTAAACTAAGATAGGAGACATCTAAGACTGACTGAAATGTTATGGAGACATAACCTCTCACAGGCACAACTTGCACTCCACAGATTGGAACGGCTCTCCTATTAAAAACACATCTTTAGGGAGAAAGTCACTTCCTTCCACAATCAACTTGACTGTGCGAAGAATAGAATAAGGGACATCTTCAACATAATAAAACAACAAACCATCCTCACCCTCCACCAAGAAATATTAGCCATCAATGAACGATTTGAAGAAATAGCCAACTTCTTCACTGACACAGTTAAAAAAGTTTAGCAATCCATTATCCAGAACTCAATTCAGACATCCCATCTCACCCGACCCATTGCCACACAAATCACCACAAAAACATCCACCAAGATTCATCTAAGGAACGGAGTTCCCTTAAAAAAAATTAAAGAAAATAATGATGTCCCACTAGTAAAAAATAATGCTAGATGGATTGATTTCAAACCTATGAGAGAAGGTAAAGTCTTCAAAATAATCACAAACTGAAAGCCCACATCCCATACTTCAGACCCTCTCCTGTACACCCTAATAAAAAAAAAACAACCACATAATTTCTCATTTTTAGACAAACATCATTATTGCCTGTCTCTCGTCATGCCTTATACCTGAGTCCCTCCAACTATGCCAAGTCACGATCATTCCTAAAAACAGGGGTGGACCAAAATTACCTCAATAACATTAGATCTGTCACCATCCTTCTTTTCCTTGCTAAGACCATTGAGAAGTGTGTCCTCCTACAACTCAACCAACACACGGATGAATTTAGCCTCCACAACATATTCCAATCTGGCTGTAGCACTGAAACTGCGATGCGCAATATTTTAGATGACATTCACAGATCCTTAGATAAAGGCAACTCTTTCCTCCTAATACTATTCAAATCATCGGCAGCATTTGACACAGTTAATCATCAAGCTTTACGCGAAATACTCAAAAACTGTACTGGTATCATGGCACAGTCCTGAAATGGTTCATGTTCTATCTACAACATCGGTCTCAGCCAATAAAAATCAATAGCTCTCTCTTAAGGCCTGCTCCAGTTCCACAAGGTGTACCACAGGCGTAATCCTCCCTCCAGCCCTATTAAATATTTTCATGAAACCCCTCACAGGTATTCCAAATCGAACAGTGGTCAAATAACTCCTATATGCTGATTGCACACAACTCTTCTACAAAATAACATCACCCAGAGATAGCTGGCATCTAAATACCACAGTCAATAAGATTCAGACCTGGTTAAACTTCAGTCACCTAAAGCAGAAGCCGAACAAGAATGAACTTCTAGTCTTAATCTCCATTTAGTAATAGGAAAGTATACGGTCGTAAAGCGTGGGGACATCCATTTGGCATTCATGGACCTATCCACTGCTTTCGACCTTGTAAATAGACAAAAACTTTGGGCTTCCCTCCATAGCATTGGGCTGGAGCTGGCTTTGATTTCTTTTTTGGCGGGCATTCATGAAAATACCACGGCTGCGGTCCGCTATAATGAGTACGGTAGCCTAACTGACGCATGGGCTGTCATGAGGAGGGGTGCGACAGGGCTGAATTTTGGCACTTCTGTTGTTCACACTTTACATTAATAAACTTGGGGATGATCTGACTTTCTCCTGTAAGGATGTCCCAAAAGCAGGCTAAAAAATAATCCCGGCATTACTCTATGCAGATGATGTGGTTTTGGTAGCAAGGACGTCGCGAGGGCTGCAATCCCTTTTAGATTGTTTTTTCGATTTTATGGACTAGATTTAATTACAAATCTTAAAAAATCACATTCAATGTCGATTGGTACGGCCAGGGGAGGGAAGGTTACATTTTATTGTAAGGGGTTGGAACTCACGAAAGTCCCTGCCTTCCCATATTTAGGCATTCTTTTTGATGAAAGACATTTGTGGGTTATGCAGCGTACACATAAGAAGAACACATTTGCTAGGACCACTGGGGCAATACAAGGGTTAGCAAGAAGAATAGGCTCCAAACCACTCCCAGCCCTCGTGAAGATCTATAGTGCCTCCCAATGGTGACCTACGGGAGTGATGTATGGGGTTATACTGAGACTGGTGATATACAGGCAGTTGAAAATAATTTTTTTCATAGGTTGCTGTCGCTCCCAGCCTCTGCCCCAATTTTTAATTTTCATGAGGACCTAGGTGCTGGTTTTATTTCAGATCAGATTGCAGTTGCTCCATTACTATGCTGGTTGAGAATTTGGGCGCAACCGTCACCTAACTTGAACCAGTTGATCATTCAAGACTGCGTGTCTCTATATAAAGGGCTTGATAGCCCTTGGATCCGTTATATTAAGACCCAAATGGATTCACTCGGCTGTTCTGACTTATTTTTAAATCCCAGAGCTCTTGGTAAGGCAGCCATTAGAGGCTGAGGCAGCAGTTCCTGAATAGATCGATGTTAATAAGGGAGGAAGGGGTATTAGCCAAACCCTCAGTAAGGAGCTTTGTTACGCTGAGTTTAGGTAGGCAGATGCAGCCTTATCTAACTTACATAAATAAACCCTATCATTTATTCGCCCTAATTAGATTTATGTATAATATGGTGCCCTGGTTACTATTGTTCCCAAAAGGTTTTTTCAAAGGGGGGTCCCTGGGTCCCTGTCCTTGCGATAACTTCTCAGAGCAGAACACCCTCAACATGATGTTTTTCTGCGATTTTTATGTTAACCTACGCAGGAAATTTATTATACCATTATTAAGAGGGTGCAACTTTGAGCAAGTTAGGCCGGCATCAACTTATTTGCAAATGCTGGGCTTCCAGGTTGTTTGGTTTGGGGTAGCCAGTTACATCACAGGGGCAATTAGGCGACGGAATAGACTCCTATTATAGTCTTAGCTTTGTTTTTCTTAAGAACCCTCGATAATAATCGACTTTTTTAAATGATGGACATCGGTATGTGACAAACCTTTTAATATATTTATTTAAAAACCTAGGGATAGTTTTTTTTGGGTAGAATTGTGTATTTTATGATGGCCCATGGTGTTCTTGTAAATGGTTTAAAAATGTTAATGAATTTTTGTATCAAATATTATGTTTTAATGTAACATGCAAAGTGATCTTCACTTTGATGGTGTTAAATTTTAACCGAATAAAGTAATTTTTGACTTGACTTGAACTTCTAGTCCCCTCCCCAAAAAATAAGCCTCTACCTATCCAAGAATCGGTAAAAAAATCTAGCCACACTAAATTATTCTCTCTCTCAATACCTAAGAGGGACACTGTTGTACTATGTGTCACTTTTTTGAATTACTTATATAATGTTACACTGTTCTTTATTCCTATCTGATACACTATGTCAACCTGGAATCCTTCTATTAATTGCTTTGGTCTAGGTTCACATGTGTAAAGCACTGATACCTTTGGGTCCAGCTAGTGCCATACAAAACTCTAAATAAATAATTTCGAGATAAACTATTTTGTGTATTTAGTACTAAATGTGGATGTTAAATTGTGTTTCCATGACGTACAATTGGTAATATGGTGGATGCATTTGGGCAAATCATTTTATATCTCCTTGCATTGAGTGCTCTTCCTAACATTCATGGCGCGCGAAAGCTTTCCCTCAGGTGAACTTATGTGAGGCTGAAGAAGAGTCACGTGACACCATTTGCTGTGAAATATTGAAATTGACAATGATATTCCTATTCTATCTATGATTGAAATTGTCCTCTAACAGGAAGTAAAAGAGAAGCGCTCGGGTGCTTTTCACTCACTGGTATCTCAGACGTCAAAGGGGATATTATGCTGTTTACGATGACAGCTAATTAGCATGTGAGAGGGATTGAAAGGACAGCGCCCATACAGTCTTTCTTCTTAAATGTCTGCAGAAAATGCCAACGTCAATGATATTTAATCTAGAAAGGAAAATCTTGTCAGCTGGTGAGTGAGACTGAAAGGACAATATTCCGACATTACTTTGTGTGTAACTTTACAAATGTTAATGACGCTTTTATTGTTTCTCTAATGAAAATGCTATCACCGCAAATTATCTCCAGCAGGCTTCTGAAAGAAATTCTAACAAACCAACTTCATAACAAGTCAATTTAAAATTATTTCTAAAGTTGGGTCCAATTTAACACATCTAAAGCACTGTCTGAATGCATGATTAGCACTGACAAGCGCCTTTGAGAATATCCTGGAACTATTTTGAAGTCTCTGAAGACCAAGTAGCTGTATCATTAAGCCACATGTACTGTTTTCTCTATTTACTACCTTCAGGTATAGACTTTCCTGTCTCTCACTGCATACAAGACTCATTTTGTGATTTTCTGTGAAAATAAATGCTTAGTTTACTACTATCGGTAAACACTGCTGGTAACCTAACAGATGAAATGTACAAGACAGATGCATCTCAACCGGCCATATACTAACTTTAACTCCATTATGAATGGAAAAACATAGGGCCGATTCACAAAGGTAACGTGAGACGAAAGTCTAACTTTACGACTTTTGGTATTCACAAAGGGCATTTACGGGTATACACCAAAGTCAAAAATTTTGTTTTGACCAAATCGCCACATTTTTTTGTATGCAGAGTACATTTGTGTACGGTACATATTATGCAAATTATATATTTCTAAATAGTACACTGGCAATCCCCCACATCACTGTACTCACTGCACGCAGTCTTGTGTGTTGCAGGGGGTCGGTGTAGAGCCAGGTCTTTGGTCAGGGTCTATGTCACCCACATAACTGGTACCAAAGCACATGTCCTTCAGCAATGTGTAGCAAGCTCTGGGAGCAGGGACTGCCTGCACATAAGGTCTTTTGCCGGGCACCACGCCACTTTGGCTGTTGAGCTATGTTCAGACATGTGCAGTGTGCCAGAGGCATAGGGCCTGTGCACTGGCCATGATATCAGGCATGCTATTCACTTCCTTTGGTTGTGTTCAGTGAGCTCTGCATTAAGGGACTGACCAGAGGCCTGGTTCTCCATCTTACCCTGAATCTGAAGGCCCAATGCAGATAGTATTAGTCCATGTGCTGCAGGCTCGGGCTGCAGGCCCTGCACCAGCACAGTTTCACTGTACCAGATGTGCGCGGCCTTTAGCCATGCACAGCAAGCAATGCAACATGGGTCCCTCTGCACATGGCATTGGCTGTGCGCTGAAGGCTCTGGACCTTGCTGCTATCTCAAAGTAGCTGTGCCTCGCCTTTGGCCATGCGCAGCGACCTTTGCACCTCGGATCTGGTAGGGTGATGGTGCAGGATGCATTTGCTGTATCTGCATGTAATTTGGAATATTGATGTTAGCATGTCAACTAACAAGATATACAAATAAGTACAACATTATGGAATGCAATAACACCAAACCATAAAATGACACTTTGAGTGAGAGGAGAGCAGGAAAGATCACATTGGCATTTTAGTATAAAAAAGGTCGCTTTACTGAAACTGTTGCACATTACATAAACAACCCTTGACCTTTCCTTTACAAAACTAAAACCTTTCTAGACAATATGTTACCTACCACCACTAACCCCAACCCCTAAGTGTCCTCCCCACATATTATTCCTACACATATCTAAGTCCTAAGTCCTACCAAACTGCAGTTTGTAAAACGTCCTTTAAACCCCCTTAACCCTTGACCTATTTCTAATACCAACTAACTACCTTAACTGTCTACAACTTAACTTTATTTTCCTGCCTTATCCATGTGCCATCTTAGTGACACCCCCTCATTTGTCCTGATTCCCTAAATGGCAACAACAATAACGTCTAAAAAACCAAGGCAAAATATTTGCAGACTGCCACTCATAAATGTCCTAGCCTGCTTTTCTGACAGGATAACTCCCTCACATGTTCACCCTCAGAGTGCTAGTCAGAACCTCCTTAAATTACAATATGTACAATTCCATCCCAAAGTGAGATAAATGTACACCACCCCCTGAAATACTCCACAGCGTCCAACCTCAATTCAACATATTCAACCCTACTGAAACCTACATCCCTGCAGTACAAAAGTATCTTCCTGTTAAACTTTCTCCTGGCACAATCAATTGCAGCTGCCCCCCTCCACTCTCTCCTAGGAACAAATTTGGACCACAGCAAATGACACCTTGCCCACCGCTTCTTTATTTCCCTCAAATCATTCTTCATGTCCTTCAACAACCATGTAATTCCCGCCTAAGTGCACCATGAGAACATCCAAGCATACAGGGTTGTGGGCTGAATGGCCGTGTAACAGTGTTGCTTTGCCGTTAATTATCACTGCTTGCATCATGATTGACTGTTGTACTTCGGACACTAATATCTGCAATAAAAATATATTTAAAAAAAAATGAGAACATCCACGCATCTGTCTCTATGTAAAAAGTTATTCAAACAACTCAACAGCTCCCACCACCCGCTGCATGTCTTCTGTACCAAACCATGTCACTTGGAACAAACTGTAATCAAAACCCAGGTTAACACCTTGGTTCTTTCTCTCCTAGTGCCTCTCCATCCATTTAATGAACAAATGGCTCACTATCTGAATAGAAGGGTCATCAGCCTCTGGGCCCGCGACCACACCTGAAAAAGATTATGAATGTAAGATGCAGGCAATGCCACCAATGCACTCAACAATCCCCCCTTCCTGCCTGACGTATCTCCCGAAACAGTTCCTAAGACCACCTATCCCAGCTCATCCCAGCTCATGATCCTCTACCTGTCCCATCTCCTACTCGCTGCCTCAGAAGTCACCCTGATCCTGAAAGAGTGCGTGCTGTATGCGCTTGGTATCTCCCCTAGTCTTGCCAGCTTTTTCCACAGCACCTATAGTAGCTGAAAGGATGTTACCTGGTGTCCCAGTATAATGAGTGAAAATCTCCCCCCTCACATCCCTGGCAAAGCCTGACAACCTCTCCCGAAATGGATACACTGGTAACAACACCCTCTTCCCATTTGCTCTATGAACCATTTTGGATTTATGCAGGTAAAGCTCCATTACGTCATTCAACCTCATGCCATCCACCTAAGTCAGACTGCTGGCTCCCCTCCCTCCTAACACTTTGGACACCTGGAAAGCAGCAAAAAACATCCACAACATCAGTGTGAAAATGAAAATGGTTTTCCCGCTCCCCATCGAAAACCATAGGCAGTACGCCTATTACTTTGCCCAATAACTGCTGACTCAGTGGCTTCCACTGCATGCCCCTCAGGCCCCTCTCTCTAATTTAACCCTCAAGCATCCTTTTCCCCAGCTCCTCCACTGATGGCGCATAACCCCAGAAAAAGCTTGCCCATAAAACAACGCCTGCCAGCTTACCGGTGATGGTGACTTGTTATGAACCCCTCTCTATGAGATTCAGAATGAACTGCATCACATACTGCTCCCTGGGCCAGCCGGCCAGCCTCCATCTCACCCCACAGTGTAAGATTTCCTGCCACGCTGTGTATCTTTGGCTGATTGTCTATTAACAATGTGTATGACTGACATGTTGTCTACCCTGACTTGAACTTTCCGGAGTACCAGCTCTGCCCTCACAGCCTCATGGCCACTACAAGTGGAAAGAACTCGAGGAATGCAGTGCTCCTTGCCCCTTTTTCCAGCACTCTGAACACTCTTCTGCCCACCACCTACCCTGCCAGTACAAGCCAAAGTCTATGGCACCCTCTGCATCTGAATAGATCTGCACATCCCACTCTCCCTCCTGAAGGGCCGCTATTGGAATACTATTGAATTCTTCCCAAAAACGTTGCCACATGCACAAATCCTCCATAGTACCTGCTGACAGTCGCACATGATGATGGGGTATAGACAGTCTTGACAGAGACAAACCCAGTCGCCTACAAAAAGTCGGGCCTGCCCACAACACCTGCATGCAAAGTTCAAATGGCCCAATATCACTTGTACCTCACGAACCATCACTTTCTCTTTAGCCAACATGGCACCCAGCCAAAGATGCATGACCACTATTTTGTCTAAAGGTAAGCGTGCTTCCATAGCCACCGAATCAAATTCATTGTTCAAAAGGAATGGACTGCACTAGGGCCCATGGTCTATTCAGGGGCCAATAGCCCCCCTATGTCTCCCATGAGCTCTTGGAAACTTACCAGCGGCCGCTGGCAGTCCGCAGCGCCGGGTCGACCAATGAAGAAGAAGCCATCTGATGTGTGCTCTGTGCACTTTGTGAACAGCCATTGTAAGAATAACCTAAAGTGCGCAAACAGCATGCATGAAATCAAAAATCCCTAAAAGTGCAGCCTTGTTTACATACCATATGCCTTCAAATTGTATGCCCAACCAACTGAAAACCCTCCTGGTGTACCGGCATCAGCCTAAAAGTTGATTTGATATCGCTCTTGGCCATGTCTGTCCTGCACCCAGTCTATTCCTCCAGTTCCAATGCAATGTCCACAAAAGAAATAGGAGACCGATTCGGTCTACTCTGCTATGAAATGAATAAGAGTTTGCCCTGGTCATGACAGATCTTGCATCAGTCTAAACTGGTGTTTTTCATTCTTGGGCACCACTCCAACGGGTGAAAAGATCAGGTTGGACATGGGCCAGTCATGAAAAGGTCCTGCCATCCTCATTCCCTGAATTTCCTTGACCAGTTTCGTCTGTGGCCAATTGCTTATGTTCCTTGGCTGATTTGAGGTACTCGGCCCAGCTTTACTGTCTGGGGCATTCATATCCCAACCTTAACATTCAGCGAAAACCCTCTCCCAACAACTGAGCGTCTTCTTTGTTATCGTTGTGTGCCAGCCAGAAATTCAATCTCCAGAGTTTCATGGGCATATGAGCCCTTTCCCACTGCACCGTAATTGCCCATTCACACCCTGGGACCTGCGGGATGAACATTGTGCTGTGCACCAAAGCTCCAATGTTGTTGTGACTAATGACCCAATGAATGGCCCTGCTGGCCATTTGTCGCTAGATAGTATCGCACAAGGTGATGCCGCCCAGCAAATTTTGAGTATTCATGCCTAAATTTACAGTATTTCCTGATGCATAGGCATTTGTTATAATCCCAGCATGCCATGAGCACTCCTCCCTACCCTTTATTCACTGTCCCCACCATTACTGGAGCGGGGCGTCCCTGAAAGGAGCAGTACACTATTGGGAAACCCCTTACCATAAAGGTGGTCTTCGCAGATTTATTTTACAGGGCCCAAAGTGTGCTGCCAAAGGTCAATTCCACCACTCTTGGCCACCGAGTCAAGGGCCAGATGAACCCTAAACTTGTCATGGTATTGGGCCCATGCATAATCTCCATTGGTGACTTGTGCCTTCTTTACTACCTTCACCTATTTAAATAGCGCTACACTCTTCTCTGAAATTTTCTCGCAATACACACTTCCAAAATTTCTAACATGCAAGGTCTAGTTTTTGATTGTCATTGGCACTTTCAGCTGTTTTTATTCCTCCTTCTGACTGCCCTCTTCTGCCCCAAACTACCGGTATAGGGGCTTAAATATCTTAAAATATTCCCCCTCCATATCCTCTCCTTTGTGGACAGCATTAAATGTGAAACAAGCGGCTTTGTTAACCCCATATAGGCAAATGTCTTCATTTTCAACTCTTTGCTGCTCTCCAACCCAGCCTCTTTCTGTGCCCCTGCTTGCTTTTGAGCCAGAGTCTTCCCCTCCCTCCTCATCCCAGTAGCCTGTTCCACTGTCAGAGCCCCTTTGGTGGAAGTCGCCTCACTTTGTCCTATACCCTCCTCTGTTCCTGTGTCGCTGCTGCCCCTACTATCCTGTAGCCGATCCTCAGTACCATCCCTGTGTCCTGCACATACAAACCTTTAGACAATCTTGCACAAACGCTGCTGAGATCCTCCCCAGCATTCACCCCAATAGAAACCATCACAGCTTTGCCCTAGCAACCACCAACCACCGTACCTGTGGTCAAGGTTGGTGTCTGCTCTGTAGCCAGCCACCTAACCGGTAGGATCGCCATCCACATCCCGCTTCCTCCTAGGTAGAGTGCCTCGTGTGACTCGGGCAACTCCTGTAAAATACTAGGTACAACCTCATTAGCTGCACCCCCTATCCCCACAGCATCGCTCTGCCGCAACCTTTGTAGCTCCTCCACTGGAGCATCATCATCCACTAATTCTCCTTCATCCAGGCTAATTCATTGGAATAAAATGAGTATCATACCCCCTAAGTCATGCACCGCATGCTGGGTATCACCCTGTGTGTACATGTCAGATCAACATCCTGCTGTGGCCCCTCTTTTACCTCCATGGGCTGCCAAGGGGTCACGCTATGCCCTCATTGCTCTATATCTTTGTCCTGCCAATACGCTGCAACCTCCGGTGGCCCAGTGGCCGTACTGCACAATTCTGAGTGATGCGCCACCGTGGCCACACCAGACCATTCTTTTTGCAGTGGATGACAGGTTCCACGAATCCTTCTATCTGTCCATGCCATGCCCTGCCTTTACATCACCTCAGGGCATAGGGACCGCACATAACTCTCCCAAATATGCATCTACTCTGCCCTGTTGTACCTTCAAAAGAAAGGGGAGGTCCGGAGTGCTGGCATCCTGACAAACTTCTTCATGCCCAGCCTATATCTCGGGTACCCAACACCACCTGCCACAACCATGCCCGTCCTCTACACATGGTTGCCCTATCCTGGCCAGCTGCATTGTGATCCTCTGACCACCACACCCGCCCACGGACCAACCAGCATCCTGTACGTGTGAACCAGAGTGCCAAACCCTGGGGTGAAAGGGCCACACCCCTGCCCTCCCCAGCATGTGAATACGTGAATACATCCTGAGTGGCAGCTTTCTTATCATGCCTGATGTTGACCCGATCCCCTCTCCCAGTGGGGCCGTCCGGGTGTCTTCAATTAGTTCCCTAATCACCTTGTCACTCCATTCCAACAATGTCAACAGGGTCAACTTCTGACCCCCGAGGCTGACACCTCCTCCCGGTCACCACCTACTTGGCCCCACTCCTTGGTCTCCAACCTGGGATCAAGTTTGGGTGAGCCTAACGGACTCCATAGACCATCTGATGCGTAGCCCCTGGGGTTTCATGTCCAACCAGCTGTCCAGGCCCAAGTACACCTCCTTTCATTGCATGCTGAAATGAAATGCTCCGTCGGTAGAGCCCTCTTCCCGATGTGTGACCAAGGGTAGGTGGCTCTCCTGCTTGCCGCTCTGTTATCTTTGAGGTTTTGCTGACCCTCTGTCTCTAGACCCCTCATCTACAAAGTCAGGGCTTCTTGCACCATGTACCCTCTCCCCACTGCACTGCCTTCACCGCCAAAGTAGCACTCGTGGCCACACCCACTTGCTGTGTCTGTGAGGGCAAGGCCCTACTGCTCAATGCCACACCCCCTCAACCGACTGCAAATTGTAGCATGGGCTTCATACCAGCCCTCGCTGACGAGCCCTGACCCACTCTGTCACCCAGTGAGCCAGGTACTTTACAGGACTTGCTCCTGGGTTTAACAGGTCCGTTCTGCCGGCTTCTTAGAAGAGCCATACTGCCTCAACCGCCCTCTCATCTGCCATCACGCATGAACAAGAACTTTTCTCCTGCACCACCAGCCTCCATGTCACCTGCTCCTAAAAGGATGGGGAAGCTAAAATGGCCGACATTTATGCCTTGGGCTGCAATATTGGAAGTAACACAAAAATAGCCCAGCAGTCGTCTGGACTGTTCCAACTCCACCAATAATCCGAGGGGGGGCAACTCCCGATGTCGGCTGCCCCCCTCAAAACCCATTCTGAGTGGGGGAAATCCATTCAGTGGTTTCTCCCATAGCGGAGAGCAACTTCTGCAATGGGGACCTTGAATGGGAAATGCTTCTATCTGACCAACTCCCAGCTTTGTTTGCCCTGTGCAAACCAAGTCATTCTAAAAGAGTAAGGTCATTCTGATAGTTGAGGTTTTCATGTAAATCATCCAAAGGTATTCATGTGAATAAAACTATTAATTAGAAATCCGACACTAGCAGTAGATTAATATAATATAGTAAATCTGCACCCAGAGCTTCATGACCTTAATTAACAATTTTGGACTTTTGTATGGATTACTGTCAAAATCAGGTGCAGCAGGCCACCTTCACACCTAGTAGCAGCCTGAGTTGGTTCCATTCGTACTTGTGCGGTCCCAACCCGACACACTGTAATTGCGGACTTCTACAGAGTAAAAACAAATAAAAACGCTTGAATCAATCTCAGTCACTGGTGATCACCTGGGCCGTGCGCATTCCAGTCCATCGTTTTTCAATAGGTGTGCCACTCTAGACAGAGATCTGCCATGTGCACATCTAAGTGTTATTTTTAGTGATGAATGGATAATTCGTAGCAGCATATGAAGTACTCTGAAAAGACTCAATGGAGACTCTTCTCACACTCTTCAGGAGGCTAAGGAATAATGGGGCACATGCATCAACCTATTTAGGAAGTGCAAACAGTGCGAATCGGTAAATTCGGCCTTTTGCACTTCCTAAATACGTATTTGGGATGCATCAAACACTTTTTCAATATTCGCATTTTTTTGCATTTCTTAAAAATGCGAATGCATTTAAGGAATCGCATTTGTGCGATTCCTTAAATGCAATGCATCAATTTAAAAAAAATGCAAATTTTGAAATTGGAAGTGCAAATTAACACGAGGTTGACCCTCGTGTTAATTTGCAAAAATCTTTCAAAATGCAAAAAAATGCATTTTTTACACTGTCATGTTACAGACACACATGTCCTTAGGACATGTGTGTTTGAAACATGCACTTTCAAATACATTTCAGGGGTGCGAGGGGGGTCCATTGGACCCCCCCTGCACCCTTGGAATGCATCAACAAATTGCGAATTCGTAAATGTCTTCCCATTGACAATGGGATTTGCGAAAAAGCAGTTAAGAATGCGGTATTTATTTGCGATTCGGTAAAAATTGCGATTTTTACCGAATCACAAATAAATACCGAAAAAAATGATGCATAGCATTTTGCAATTCTTAATTTGCGATTCGGTAATTTTCGCAAATTAACAAATGCAAAATGTATGAATGATGCATGTGCCCCTACACGTTTATTTACATGAAATGTACTTGATTTATTGTTTTGACTCCCCCTTGCTTTCAAAGATTCGCAATCTGTTAAAACACTATCAGCCTAATTCATCAAGCTAAATTGCACTTGCAAAGGGCAAGATTCTCAGAATCTTGCCTTTTGCGGGTGCAATTTTTGCATTTGGGATTCATCATCCCAAATGCAAAATTCGCTATTAAAGAATACGCACATTTGCGAAGAATTGCATTTAAGGAATCTCTATTTGAGATTCCTTAAATGCAATTCATGAATCATTTTAAAATTGCGAACTTGCAATTTTGGGCCGCTATTTACCGAGAGGTCAGACCTCGTGGTAAATAGCAAAAACTTTGAAAAATGCATTTAAATGCATTTTTCTAAGTTGCATGTTACACACACACATGTCCTTTGGACATGTGTGTGCGCAACACCAATGTAGATTACATTTCAGGGGTGCTACAGGGTGTCCTTTGGACACCCCTGCACCCTTGAAATCGCATCCTTATTTGCGATTAGCTAATTGCTAATCGCAAATAAGGAATAACTCCCCATTCATTCCTATAGGCCTGTAGGCCCATGTAGGCCTACAGGCCTATGGGCCTATGGGCCTGTAGGCCCAAAGGAATGCATGGGGAGTTATTCCTTATTTGAGATTAGCAATTTGCTAATCGCAAATAAGGAACATGTAGGAATCGCAATATTTTTTGCAATTCCTACATGAATCCCGTTTTGCAAGTCCTTAATAGCGATTCCTTATGAATCGCTATTAAGGACTCGCAAAACGGGACAATGATGAATCTGGCTGTAAGGCCAACATGCATCAACAATGCCATTTGCGATTCCTTATTAGCGAAAAATAAGGATTCGCTAATAAGGAATAGCAAAAGGCTATGCATGAAGAAATCGCTAAAAAAATTGTGATTTCTTAATATTCCTTAATTGCGACTCCGCGACCTCCTCAATCATTCCTATGGGCCCTGAGGCATGAATGGGAAGACATTCTCAATTTGCGAATCGCAATTAGCGAATCGCAAATTGAGAATGCAATTTCAAGGGTGCAGGGGTGTCCAAAGGACACCCTGTTGCACCCCTGAAATTGATCTGTGCACATATGTTGCGCACACACATTCCCTTAGGGCATGTGTGTGCGCAACATGAAACTTTGAAAAATGAACAAAAGTACATTTTTCAAAGTTTTGCCATTTCCCATGAAGTTAAACTTCATGGTAATTTGCTACTCCTATTAGCGAAATCGCTAATTTTTTTACTTTGAAGCATTGCATTTAAGGAACCTCAATTTGGGATTCCTTAAATGTAATCGCAATTTAAGGAATCTCAATTTAGAGATTCCTTAAATTGCGATTCTTGCATTTGGGATGATGCATCCCAAATGCAAAAATACCGGTCGCAAAGGGGCTGATTCTGAGAATCTGCCCGTTTGCGACCGGTTTTTAGCTTGATGCATGTGGCTGTAAGAAAAAACAGTGGATTCAATTTTAAAAAAAATAGAAAGCCAAAGGCATTAGTTAAACTCCCTGTGAAAATTCGACCCACCTTTATGCAAAAACGTCTGCTTGACAAATGTATTTATAAAACTTGCATGCCAAAAGGAAACGTGCAATGACTGATGAAGGATTTGAGGCATCGAATAAACTGCTTGGCATTTATACAACTTCATCAATAGCACACAAAAAGCGCAACACCTACCTTACAGAATAAGGACTGCCGTAAAAAGCTTTTAAAATATGTTTCATGGCAAAAACCACAAAGACTACGTACCAGAGGTTTATAAAGGTATCACCTGCCTTCCCTCCGAAATAGAAAGACCAAGAAAAGAGAACATTGAAATTTTCTCTCAATGCTTTTGGACTTCCATAACTTGCAGCTCACATGTTTTTCATATTTCATCAGAGTTATCAGCCTCAAAGATTTGTACTTCTTTTATTTTCACTATCGAAATAAGATGTTCGTGTCCCCTGTCTCGCCTATCACTTTATCCAATCCGAAGCCACAGCGCAGACGTCAGGGATAATCCCTCTTCTTATCGCTAAGGCAGCAGACTTGGTGATGTCTTTATCATGTGGCATGTGGGGCTTAGTGTGTGTATGTGTTTCTCACATATCTAAATAGAAATGAAAAGTTGTCTATATGAAGGAAACTATTTTTTGGATTTTTTAAGGTATTTTATCTATACACACACTTTGATGTGTTTCAAATGCGCAGAATGAGATGAGGACTGTTGTCTTAGGAGTCTTGTTGTTCGACATATACGTGTTTTGGGATTTGTCTTATTCATATTTATTGTGGATACTATCAAAACATGAATGGATTTTACTATTTGTGGTTCGACTAGGACAGACAATACAATATATATTTTTCCTTGGCAGACTCATTCTATTAATTTGCTTAAAACCTGAATTTGATAGTATCACTCCCTTTCTAAACAAAACACATTCACACTAACCTGGAAATATTTATAGGAGAGTGTTATACCTACTGTTCAGCCCGCGTGACTGCGTAGGTGGAACGTTGGTGTGGTGATGCTGTGAATGATGGATGAGCGTGGTGTCAGTTGGAGGATGGGCTGAGCAGCAGGAAGGCTGCTTGCTGCTGGTGGTTCTCTTTATCTTAACATCTTAAATCAACCTACATAATCTAATCTGGACTACTGGACATTATCACTCTTGTACAACATATTTTGGCGAAGATTTAAATGGAAACCTACGCGTGTAAGCTAAGCAAGAAGAACATATCTCACAGATGAACAAGGAGAGAACAAAGGATTCTAAGCTTTTCTGATGTAACTATTGCCAACTAAATGAAACTTATAGAAGAAACTGAAAAGGCACTGGGACCACAAAGCATTAACAGCCTGATTCATCAATCCGAAATCGGCTCGCAAAGGGCCAGATTCTCAGAATCTGGCCCTTTGCGAGCGCTATTTTTGCATTTGGGATTCATCATCCCAAATGCAAAAATCGGTAATAGCGATTTCGCTATTTTGCCAGGAATTACATTTAGGGAATCTCTATTTGAGATTCCTTAAATGCAATTCATCATCCATTTATAATTTGCGAATTCGCAATTTCAGCCCGCTATTTACCGCGAGGTCAAACCTCGTGGTAAATAGTGAAAACTTAGAAAAATGCTTTTAAAAGCATTTTTCTAAGTTGCATGTTGCACACACACGTTTCGATTTGCATTTAAGGGGTGCTACAGGGTGTCCTTTGGACACCCCTGGCACCCTTTAAATCGCTATCTTATTTGCGATTAGCAAATTGCTAATCGCAAATAAGGAATACTCCCCATTCATTCCTATTGGCCTTTTGGCCCATAGGAATGAATGGGGAGTTATTCCTTAGTTGTGATTAGCAATTTGCTAATCGCAAATAAGGAATGTGTAGGAATCGCATTTCTTTATGCAATTTCTACATGAATCCCGTTTTGCAAGTCCTTAATAGCGATTCGTTATGAATCGCTATTAGGGGCTCGCAAAACGGGAGAATGATGAATCAGGCTGTAAGTTTCCTTAACCCCCAGAGCCCTACCAGTGACCTCGTTATTCGGTCGGCCCCAACTTGGGCGTGTTGAACAAGGAAAAAACAGTTGCTGTTAATGGCGCCAGTTGGAGAGAGCACAGCAATAGCAGGAGGGAGAGTTTTTGTTCAATACGTTTCAGGGAGTTTTTGCGATGAGGTATACTTCCAGTCAGGGGAGGCTCTAGGCTCATGGCGGCCCTGGGCAGGGAGCATAGGTAGGGGGCCCCGGAAGAGGGGGTCCGGGTGGTTTGGAGCGTGGAGGTCAGTGAAGAGGGGGGCTCAGGGTGTTTGGAAGAGGAACAGAGCCGGAGGCCGCCAAATCCCTGCCAGGGGCCACCACGCAAATATGTATCCATCCTCAGAGGATTATTATATTAAAGATATATAGGTGTGGTGGCCTCTGGGGTTTGGTGTCCCTGTGCAGGTGCACAGCTTGCACATGCCTAAGACCACCCCAGCTTCCAGTACAACGGTCCACTGATTATTTTATTCATAAGGGATTGTTAAAAAGTTATGCAGATACTCATGTGGATGACAACTGCAGCACCTCAAAACCGATTGCGCGACTGTTAAAGTACCTTGTGAGTTATTTTTTCCGTTCTGTTGCCCACATGCTTATTTTCGTGATCTGCGCAGCGATGGGGGACTGGTCGCGTGTGTATCGTCTGTTTTCTGTCACACGGCATTTGAAAAGCAACGAGACGGAGCGCACTTGTCCTTACCTTGTTTGTTGGGTCGCGCTGTGGTGTTGCAAGACTTCTTAAAGTTTCTCTCTGATGCTGGACGTCTGGCATGCCTAGAGCCACTCGGCATGGCTCTCCCTTACATGCCACCATTTTGCAAGGGTGAAGCTACACGTGTAGTGTGCTGTTCTTATGACAGGTGTTGAGTTCGCTCTTCAGGCCCTGGAGACTGTTTGATTTCGTGGACAGCTACACACATTCTGAAGATGTGACGCAGAGGGATCTGCATCAATATCTTACTCCTGCGCTGTGTACTCTGTGTTGGCTTTGGACTGCTACACCACAGAATGGACCAGTAACTGCAAAGCATCTTAAGGTACCTGGGAGTTGTGAGGGACTTCGGGTGCGGAGTCGCTCACCGGAGGGAAACACCAGTTTCCCCAATGTTGTAATTTCTTATGTTAATGCCTTACTGCTTGTTGTGCCCTTCATTGAGAGTGAATATTTTAATCTAATGTTCAATGCCTTACTGCTTACGTGTCCTGCATTGAGAGTGAATACTTCAATGCTGACCTGTGGTCAAATGTTCAATGCTTAAGTGTTTGGTTTTTCCGTTTTGCTCTAATTCTTCCCTGGCCTGTTTCGCACAGCGCTTTGTTTTATATAGATGTTCATGAGTGCCAAGTATCCATACTCGTAGTGGAATCCCTGCACTCAATGTGGAGTCTCCACACGGCACACTTGCTGTGCATAAGTCCCTTTGTCAATAGGGCCCTGAATCATGCACAGTAAAAATTATTTCACACCACTCCAGAGGGAGAGCCTGGAATAATAGGGAGAATGTCTAGTGTTACTTATTATGGTCACTCTGTTTCTGGCTATTTTTGTGTCTAATGATATCAATATGTTTTCACAATTTAGATATGTAGTGGCATTTTTCAGGTTTGGATAATTTGCTGTATATATAAAATATTTAACTCAATTGATCGGCTGATTTGTTCATGAAGTACTCTTCACTTCCCTATAAGTAGCACTATAGCGCCTTTTCCAAAATTAATCTTGTCTAGATTATTGTTAACATTCTGCCACTGGTGCTCTATGATTAAGTTATTGTTTTAATGTTGCCATACAGTTTATAAGATTGCTTGTTCCCTAGTTTTCATATTTTTTCATAACTTTTCCAACCCACAAAAAAGGTCACGTCTAGACATCATCTGCACAACCAGCACTGACGTCACTTGGTATGCCTCATATCTCTTCCATGCACTGACCTACCTGGCATACCTCATATCATGACCACACATCAATGCTCTTCGATCTTCTCCCCTCCTGTCCTAATCATAATGGACAAGCAAATCTCCCCAAAAAACCAGTTTGATTATTCAAGAGATTCCCTATCAATGAACTCTACAGTGACTTAATCATACTAGCGCAACACATCAAACATGGATGCCAAAGTCAACTCACTATTCTTTGACTTCAACCACATCTTCCAGATCACATATAACAACCACACCACAATCAACCCTTGCTCATTTAAAGTCAAACCATCATCATAATCAAGGTACACTCAAGACTGTGGCGATATGCATTTTTAAGTAAAATGTAAATCTCAGATTTTTAGTTTAGTCCAGAGAACAAACAAGCATTGTAATCATAAAGTTTGAAAACTTTTGAAAAGTTTCATAGACTTGTACTTGACTACTCCGGCCTGGTTTGGGTGATCAGTTCCAACGGGGAGAAGGTCAGGGGCCAGGAATTAGTATTTGGACAGTTAATTGGTCACCAGAGCAGTCTTGAGTCCAATTCCACACTTCTACACTGCAATAGACTTAAAGGGAGTGGTCCTGATGCTGAGGTTACAGGTTGATGAGGATGCTGAAAGATTCTTTAGATGGTGTGTAGTTGATGGGAGTCTTCCTGCGTTGGCTCCTTGATCCACAGTTGAGATGGGGCAATTCTGACTACAGGAGTTAGGGGTCCCTCGTAGTCCCCTTTGAGCCACTAGAAGTCCAGTGGCAGCAGACTTCCACTCTTTGGTCACAGCGGGCCCAGTTGTTTTCATTGGTACAGGTTAGTATCTGTCCTTGGCGAACAATCTACACTCTGATGACTCTCCCTAGTCTGGTAGACATGGGTGTTATTTTGGAAGGTCAAGGAGAGGTCTTCTTCGCTGTACGTCGGTGCTTAGTGGTGATTCCCTGAAGATGGCTACTGACTACCCAGGATAGTCTACATTAGCTTTTATGGCCCTGGTGCTGGAAAAGGAGGTCAGCCAACTGACCCTTGAATTTCATCTTTTCTGTCTGTGGTTCTGGAGTGACTTTTCCAGGAGCCAGGCACCACAGACACTGTCCTCTCTTTACTAAAACAAAGAGCAGCAGGTGCAGTCCAGTGGTTTATGCAGTCTCTCTTGCTAGTTCCAGGAACCAACAGAGCAGTCCTTCTTTGGTTCTTTCTTTAGTCCAGATGTGATCCAAGGTTCAGGGTGGCAGGTTTACCATATTTAAGCCAAAATGTTCCCTGGGGGGTGATGAGGTCACTAGATAATGGGCTACTAGGATTCTTCCTGCCCAGTGATAACTTCCATCTATGTTTGGCATCTAGCTATCCCAGAGTGCTTAATCATGCCAACTCTCAAAATGTCTTCAACCTTCCTTCAGTGTCAGGAGCTTGGTAGCCCACCCTAGAGGTGTAGGTACCAGTGGGCTACACCGCCATGGAAAAGCCAGTTTAGCAACTGGTTCCCTTTCTCTTTTTCCTCTGCCTGTCTGTCTACCTGAACAAAGGGGCAGCCCTAATTGTTCACCATTTTCAATGCAAACCAAATTAACCTTCTCTTTTGAAGCTTGCCTTTTGGACTAACAGCCTGAGAGGATTCTTGTGAGGGGGGAGGTAACCCTCCTGGGCTGGGGTGTTGTTTACACAACTCCATAGCAGGGTAAGCCTGTCTGGTGGCCAGCAACTGCAAGTGGCCACTGGATAAACTGGACTTCAGAGACAAACTTCCTAAAAGTTCATTTTCCTTAAAAGTGACATTAAATTTGACTTGGGCATCAAGTAGGGTTTAATGCCAGGATTAATTTGATACCATGTTAGTAGTCACATTCACAAGTTAGTAGTGCTGACATGTCAGCCTGTAACTCTGTAGTAGTCAGGAAGGCTACTAGCTTTGCCACAGTATAAATGACAATTTGGAAGCTTTAATGTCAGAACATAGTCAAGTAAATCACCTACTTGATAATATACAGCTCCCTGCCTTAGGATCCGATAGGCCTCTGTTATGTTTACTGTATCTTTAAGAGTCTCCTGGTTGAATACATCATTAATAGAATGATGACATTCCAGTTGCTGAGATTTCAGTTTGCTGTTGCTGTGACTTGTTGATGGTTGTACATTAAAGCTACTCTACAACTCCTACTTCTCTTGGATTGAATGCTTTTATCACTGGCGACGAGGGTCAAGGCTTGATTGGGGACAAGCATTCACAACCATCAATTCCCCTAGATGTGAAATTGGACTTACTTTCGACAAGAACTTTAAATTTTCATCTTCACTTGGACACCCTACAATACTTGGATTAGGACTTGTATTTGGACTCATTCAGGTACTATATAATTGGATTTATCTTGGAACATCTGTCTCTATTTATACTATTAATTGACTTAACCTGATCTTTCTTCAGACTACCTCTGATTATATTTGGAATTTCGTAAAACTACCTTGGATTACCTTGGATTATTCACTTTAAATATCAAATTGCCTTGGCTGAACTAGAAGTGACTTCCACTTTGCCCTGTGAAATTCCGACGTTTTTTACACGTTCTAAATCCTATATTCGGATTCACCGATCTTTACAGTACTTTGTTGACTTTCAAAATTGCAACGCTGAACTTGCCTCGCGTCACGTCGCATGCAGGAGCCTTCTCTTCGTGACTGTCTCCATTCGGCATTCGGGAGCTTCAGCCAGCGCGAGTGCAGCCTCAGTCAGCGGAGTTGTGAACGCCTGAGGTCTGACGTCTGACGTCTTCACGCATCATCTCAACGCAACGTCCTGCATCATCGCATTGGCGGCCATCTTTTTGTTTCTATGGCTACACGTCCTACGCCGATGCACACGGCTGTGCATCAATTACTTATTTAAACACATCTTGACTTCCACGCCGATGCGCACGACTGCACATCGATTTTCTTCATAAACGCCGATACACAAGGGTGTACATCACTTATTTCTATAAGTCAGATCACCATTTCCACGCTGATGTGCACAGCTGCACATCGATTGTTTTAAGGTTTAGACTACTCGTTCTACGCTGATGTGCAAACTACACATTATTTATTTCCTGTACTGTGATTTCCACACCAATGTACACAGCTGCACATCAATTGTTTTAAAGTTTGGACCACTCATTTTACGCTAGTGTGTACAACTACACGTAATTTATTTCCTGTATTGTAATCCATTGTGCACAGTTATATTTTGGTAAATTTGGTATTTCATAGATACTTGTCACTGTTTATCAGTAACAGAAATATTCCATTTATTACCTTGAGGTTTTTTTTTTTTTTTTCATTCATTATTTCTTCATTATGGCTACAACATCTAGCATGTCACAACCACCTCCATTTCTTTCGGAAGAAGGTGAACCCATTCTTCCTTGGAAGAGATGGAGAAACTTGTTTGACTCATACTTGGTTGCTATTGGTGGAGAGAAATTTTCGGCTGTTAGAAAACAAGCCACTTTGTTACACAATTTAGGAGTTGAAGGTAGACATACTTATGATAGCATGGACAGTATACCTGTTGGTGGAGCTGATGGTGAACCTGCGGATGTTTTTGAAATGTCCATGACTATGTTAGAACAATATTTTGGTCCAAGAATTAATGTTGTCCTTGAACGACATAGATTCTTTACTCGTGTTCAAGGTTCTCGTGAACGTGTTGGGACATATATTGCTTCTTTAAAAACTCTTTCTCGTACCTGTGATTTTGGAGATTTAGCTGAATCTCTTGTCAGAGATCAACTTGTTCGATGCACGAACAGTTCTAGGGTTCAGGAGAAGTTATTGTCTAAGAACCCCACTTTGAAAGAAGCTGTAGATATTGTAGAGGGCATGGAGAATACTTCTACATGGGTCAAGGAAATAAGAAAAAATAAAGAAGATGAAAGTCATACTGTTAGTGATAATAAAAAGAAAGTTTCTGACTCTGTACACATGTTAGAAGAAGAAGAATTTGCTGGTGAGTGTCATGAAGAAATTGCCAAAGTCAGTGTTGGTTCTAAAAACAAACCGTTTCAGAAGACTTCAGTGCCTCAGAAAAGTTCCTTTGATAATCGTCCTTCTTGTAAAGAATCTACCTTGTCTAAGGAACGTGATTTTCGTCAACAGCGTCCTTTTAGCAACCAGAAAATACGTTGTTTTAGGTGTGGTAGTTTTTCCCACACTTCTAATTTTCCTCATTGTTTTGCAAAGGACAGTATTTGTAATAACTATGGGATCAAAGGACATTATGCACGTGTGTGAGGTCTGGTAAGAAGAGGGACACCAATGAGTCTAATTCTGACATTGTATGTACTGTCGTGGTTTCTAATGTTAAAAACGAAATGGTTGACACAGAACATATTTTTATGCCATTCTGTGATATAAGAATTGACAAATTTGAATTTAAGCTCATGGCAGACTCAGGGTCTCCTTTTACTTTAATTGGGAACAAGATTTGGGATGAAGCTGTAGGTTTAGAAAATGTTCAACTTTTACCTGCTGACATTTCTCCTATAAGTTATAACAAGTCCAAAATAGAGATTTTAGGATACACTGGCCAACATTTCTTTCAAAGGCAACAGTATTAGTGGCAAGGTTTATGTTGCTGTCAGAGGTGACAATCTGCTTGGATGGCGACATCAGCATGATTTAGGTATTATTCTTAATCCTGGAGCCGAAGATCCCAAGAACCAAGTCATGCTGATGGAAGATTTTCTTTCTAGTTTTCTTCCCACTCAAGTATATTTTGTGAGTGGGTCTGACAAAAATTTTGCTGATTATCCTAATGTTTTTTCTGACGCCTTGGGGTGTTTGAAGGGATTTGAACACAAGATCATTCTTAAGAAGTCTGCCAAGCCATGTGTACACAAAGTCAGGAAAGTACCTAACATGATGCTGGAGCCACTCAAGCATGAGATTGAGAGATTGTTGAATTTGAAAGTGATTGAAGAGATTGAATCCTCTGAATGGCTAAGTCCAGTAGTTTTGGCACCCAAGGATGGGGGGAAGTCGATCAGAATGTGTGTGGATTTGCGTGGTTTGAACGAATGGATCTGGGTGGATCGACAACCATTGCCCAACATAGCGGAGAGCATTAGTATTTTGAAAGGAGCAAAGATATTCAGTGTACTTGATCTTTCCTCAGCCTACCACCAAATCGTATTACATAAGGATTCTAGACATCTGACATCTTTTGTCACACCTTTAGGTGCTTACCAATTTTTAAGAATGCCATTTGGTCTAGCTTCGGCTGCTGCGTGTTTTCAAAGAGTAATGAAAATGGTTCTTGGCAGCCTTTCCAACGTGATGTTTTTTCAAGATGATATTTTGGTTCATGGGGTGGATGAGAGTGAGCATGACAAAGTATTGAGATCAGTTTTAAATAAGTTAAATGTTAGTGGACTTACTGTCAAGAGAGAAAAATGTCGTATTGGTTTAGAGTCGGTCACGTATTTGGGACATGTTATCTCTGGGAGTGGGATTCAGCCCAAATTAGAATTGGCGGAGAGCATTGTGAATGCACCAACACCCGTGGATAAAGATCAAGTCAAGTCTTTCTTAGGAATGGCGGAATTTTATTCCAAGTTTGTTAAGGATTTTGCCAGTCTTGTTGAGCCCATAAGATCTCTTTTAAAGAAGGGTGTAAATTTTTTGTGGTCTGTTGACTGTGAGAAAGCTTTCGAATTGGTAAAAAAGGAAATTGGTAAAATGCCTACTCTGGGTCATTTTGACGCCAAACTGAAGACTATTTTGACAACTGATGCCACCCTTAAAGGTCTGGGTGCTGTACTTTCCCAAGTTGTGAATGGTGAAGAAGTTGTTGTGGCTTTCGCTTCAAGAGCCTTAAGGGAAGCTGAGTTTAATTATTCGTGTATTGAGAGAGAGGCGTTGGCAATATTTTGGTCTGTACTCCACTTTAAATTTTACTTGTGGGGGATACCGTTCATTGTTAAATCTGATCATCGTCCTTTGGTTCAAATTTTCTCTTGTCATCAGAGTGATCATATGACACCTAGGTTAAAAAGATGGAGTGAAGGTTTGCAGGAGTATAACTTCAGGGTGCAGTATATTCCAGGTCAGAATAATAAGCCTGCTGATTGTTTATCACGTCTTCCCATTCAAAGAAATTGTGTTACTGATGGTGTCACTACATGTATAAATTGGGTATTGGAGTCTAGCATATCCATGGAGGAATGGTTACAGTGTGTTGAAAATGACGTCATTTTTCGTTTATTAAAGAATGTCATCAGGAACGGGTGGCCAAATTATGATACCCTTGAGTGTGATTTGAAGTCTTATTGGACAGTGAAGGATGAATTGTCTTTTTTCTAGGATAATTTATTGAGAGGTGACAGAATCGTGCCCCCAAGTGGTCTAAGAGAAAGAGTTTGTTAATCTTGCTCACGAAGGGAATTTGGGTAGGAATCTCACGAAAGCCCGGTTGAGAGAAAGATACTGGTGGCCTGGTATGGATCGAATGGTGGAATCCGTAGTCAAAGATTGCCATTTATGTGCTGTCAATGACAAATCACACACCACTAGTCAGGCTCCGCTTTCACCCGTTGAGGTTCCTGCTACTGTCTGGACCAAGTTGGGATTGGATATTGCAGGTCCGTTTGAGCTTATGCCTTCTCATGAGACATTTGTTGTGTTGTTGGTGGATTACACTTCTAAATGGGTGGTTTCCAAATGCATGAGTATTGTTAATTATAAGACTGTGATTGAATTTTTGAAAGAAGTGTTTGTGTCTGAAGGTGTGCCTAAGTTTTTACTCACTGACAATGGGGTACAATTCACCTCCAATGAGATGAGTTGTTTTTTAGATAGTTTGGGGATCATTCATCAGAAAACAGCCCTTTACTCTCCTCAAGCGAATGGTCTCACAGAAAGGATGAATAGAGTAGTGAAGAGCTGTGCGCAGAGGGCTTTAGAATCCAAGGTTTCTTTCACCAGTGTCTTGAGGGAGACGTGGTGGGCACATCGCATGACTCCTAATGCAGTCATGCAGAGATCTCCTTTTGAAGCTTTGAGGGGAAGATTGGCTTGCTCTAAGCTTAATCCTACTTGGCTTCCGGAGAAAGTGGGTGGTGACAGTGTTGAAAAGGTAGCGAGAAGGAGAGAAGCTTTGACAAACTATCAGCAGAAATATAAACAACGTAATGATGCTAAGATGGTTGTCAAACTCAGGAAATGGAATGTGGGTGACAGTGTCCTAGTGAAAAAACCGAAATTTGGTCACAAGGGTGTTTCGAACTTCACTGGTCCTTTCACCATTGTTTCCATTAGGAAAAATGTTGTCACTTTGGATAATGGTTGCACTTGGAATATGTCTAAATTAGCCAAGTGCAATGATGTCAGGCATCACTTCAATAGTGATTCCAGACTCTCCACTAATCCTAGTGTTGCTCCTTCTACTAGTTACCAAAGAGTTACTCCTAGGAGGTCTTTACAGCTTCCTATGAAGTTCAATGATTATGTATTGCCAAAGAGTTACTCCTAGGAGGTCTTTACAGCTTCCTAGGAAGTTAAATGATTATGTATTGCGTTAGTTTAAATATATTACTATGTTCTTTTCCTTATTGATGCTCTACACTGTTTTTTCAAGCTTTGTTTTATTTCTTTTACTATGTATGGGGGATGTGTTATGTTTACTGTATCTTTAAGAGTCTCCTGGTTGATTACATCATTAATAGAATGATGACATTCCAGTTGCTGAGATTTCAGTTTGCTGTTGCTGTGACTTGTTGATGGTTGTATTTTAAAGCTACTCTACAACTCCTACTTCTCTTGGATTGAATGCTTTTATCAGCCTCCTTTAGGGGATACTTATATAAATTGTTAAGGGAAGTGGGTGCTTTGCCATTGGTGTTATTGGCAAAGTCGAATTAGCACTTTAAAACTGCCCTTCCAGGCTGCAGTGGAAGGCTGGGAGTCATGTTCTATATTACCACACTCAGGGTGGCATTATCAGTGCTGCAGCCCTGGGTGAACCCTCTAACGTACATGCCATGGGAGCCCGCGGTATCATATATTGGGAAGTTGTAAGTAAGTTAACTTATACCAACTATGGGTAGACAATTCAACATACATTTTGTTAAGGTTTAGAACACTGGCACTGAAGTCTGGTTATCAGGCCTCAGTGCACTTTCAGAGTTGAAAACCAGCAGCATTATTCCAAATCCTTGGGGGTGATCTTACAAAAAGATGAATTTCCATACACAGACCATCCACTTTAGAAAGTAGATTTTCCAGGGCACAGTCACAATAATCCATCTCATAGAGTTCTTGTCCTCCCTGGACTTAAATAACACATATTTTCAACAGCCCCATCTTGCTTTAACATTAGACATTTCTGCATTTTGAGAGCCTATCCTCTCACTTTCAAATTAAGGGTTTTCTTTTCAGACTCAGATCTGATGCAGTGTGCAGGGTTTTGCACAAATGGGCTGATCAACCCTCCATTCCTAGAGAAAAGAAGCATGGATATTCAGGAGGTGTTTTACTTGTGTGGAATTAGGTGTTTCAAGGTGGATAGTGCAAAGTCCAGGTTGCACCTGTGCCAAGATTGGCAGTTCATACTCATCTGATTTCAGATTTGACATGGACAGTGGTTGGTCAGAGAAGATTGCCTTCCGTTGGAGCTCAGAGTGAACCTGAGAACAGTATTGGTTTTGGATAGAGACTGGATGCAAAGGTGTGCCCGGGGCTCATGGCCGCACATTTCTGCACCGGCGTTAGGGATAGGGGAGGAGAGTACCATGTTACTGTAAATGTGCCTCTCTCTTGCTCTCTCCTTCAAATGCAGCGCAGCATTTGTGGCTGCTGCACTGAGCTCCTGGAGAATTTAGTAAATCTGCCCTTCTGTTTTTATTCTGTTCTCTCCCTTTTCCAATGGGTGGATGAATTCATCTGGTGTCAGCGTGCTAGGGAAAGGAGGCGAAGGAGATGCAAAACAATAAAAGGCGGAGTCTGGAGCTGCCTCCGACTTGCTGCAGTTTAACCCCTTCCACGCGGGGCTAATTCCCCCCCGGTGCAGGGGGGGGGGCTGCGCGCGGCGCAGTGGTACTCATGACGAGTCCAGCTCGTCATGCTGCACTGTGGAGCTGTACTCATGACGAGCTGGACTCGTCATGACTCCGCCTACTCCAATAGAACGCCTGCACAGGCGGGAAATTAGCCACGCGTGGGAGCACCACGGCAGGTATGACAAGCTCAGCTCGTCATGAGCACAGCTCCACTGTGCCTCATGACGAGCTCAGCTCGTCATGAGCATGGGAGGAGTTAATAAAAGTTTTGCCTGGGATGGAAGAACGGAAACCCAGGTAGAGGCCTAGGCAGTGATGCTTTGTGGCCAGCAGTTGTCTCCAAGGTCCAGGCCGCAGACCTGTGCCTCCCTCTGAGAGTCGAGAGGTACGGTACAGTAGTACATCTTCTTGCTATGCCTGAAGTATGCTAGGAGCCATCACTGGACACATGATACTGATACTATCAGGTTTGTTTGGAGCTTCTTAAGTTCAATTAAGTGAAAGAGGCTGATCACTACAAAACATGTGTGCAATCTAGCTTACAAGTCACAATGTTTTCTTGTTAACTGGTACATTTAAAACACATAATTGAAAAGCGGATATAATGGTTCACTGCTCTGTTCACGCTTGGATTAGACACTCAGCCAATCAAAAGCTCTCTGCAGACATCTGTGCATGAGCTGCAGTCCAGAGAAGGTCTAGTCACCTCCCATCATTTATTTATTGTAGGCAGTTTTTAACACCCCAAGCATTTCCCAATTCCAGGAACAACCCGCACCCTAATTATTGACACTTGGATGCAACATGGATGGTACTTATCTAGGATGAATTCCTGTAGGGCATATTGTTAACGTATAGCCAGCTTGTTAGCATGATTGCTCACCATATGCAGGTAAAGGTCTCGCGGTGCAGAGCTGTGTTATTTAAAATACGTTTATTCCAAGTCAAATCGCCCACGGCCAGAAACAAGCCGATCACCAGCTGCAACTGACGTTCTTGCAAACGAGGGACAGCAACAGTTCCATTCCGGACGTGAACGGCTCACGAAAGTGAACATTTGCATTCCTGTTTCTTACTACACAATACAACTTCACCTTCCCACTCCACCTTACAATTAAAGAAAACAACAATAACAAAATAATGTCTCATGGAATAATAAAAAAAACGACATCAATGATAAAGTAAAAAAAAAAAAAAAGTTACATGTTATTTTAAATCATCAGTTCATAATGTAGTCATCAAACCTGCAAGACACTTTCAGACAATTAGCAGACCACACTTCCATCCTGTCATTCCTTGTTGCTCAAGCGTCGGTACGAGGTATTTGAGCCATCTTGAAGAGACAGACCAGGCCCGAAATGCTCTGAATGAGCAAGCAAATGTGATCTCTTCACAGCATCAGTCGTTTTATGGAAATCAACATTATTGGCCCTAGTATTTTTACCTTGTAACCAAGCAGACCAGTCACATTCTTTTCGTTTTTTTCCTTGTTGTATTTCTGTATATTCTCAGCTTGTTTTGGAGTCACACGCACATTCTGTGACAGGAAAACATGGACCCCCCCCTTTTTACAGCCTTGTGTTTCTTTATCAAAACAGTAATTAGCTTCTAGATTCGAAGCATCTTTAGCTTTGTCAAATCTATTTCATTTCCGCCTGTTTCTGAAACACCTTTAAACATCCTTTTTGAGTGATATGAGGTGTTGCAGAACACTCATCCTTGAGTGACAGCCATGTAGGATACGAATTGGTGTGCACTTTCCTACCACGGATCAAGGTGAAGGAGCCACTCCTATAGTAGCATGGGGTGACCTATTATAGCAACAGAACTTTCTTTTCAAGACATCTCTAACATCCTGTCCAGAAGACAATGCAGTTTGAATACCTTTCTTCACAAATTTGTTTGCCCTCTCTACCAGGCCATTAGAGTTGGGAGAATATAGGGCAACTTTCTATGGCTTTACATCATGCAATTTCAAAAACATGCACATTTTAAACACAAAGTGAGTATCATAATCTGTAACAATTTATTTCGGTGAACTTTCTAATGAGAAAACATTTCCTAAAATCTTTATGGTGGACTCAGTACTATCCACACTGACAAAAGAATAGTACATCGATTTGCAATGGTAATAAACTCACATGATGATATCCCTCATTTCTGTGGTAAAAGCGAAAAAGGACCAGAAAAATCTGTTGTAACTTAATCCCGAGGTGATTCTATGGAGGAAACAGGTTGCAATGGCACATTCTTTGTCTCCCAATGTTTGTCTGAAAGAAGACACTCTTGACAATAATCTCTGACAGATTTGATTTGGGTGTCCAAAGATGACCACAAATAATACTGTTTCAAACAATCTTTTTTTCGAATTTCTAAGTCGCTGATGAGCTAACAGGATCAGTGTCCTTTTCAACTCTTCTGGGGGTACAAATAAATCATGATGCATGACCAGACCATTTACAACACAGAGTTGTTTAGAAATTTCTGAAAACATTTTCAAATCACCAATTAGATTTCCGCTTTCCGTCCACTCATCTCTGATACACTTCTTGACCTGGGACAGTTTCTTGCCACCCAAACATGCTTTTGTCCAAACTGCCTCTGTAATTTGTAAAGCATATACACCCACAGCATCAATCACTGCCAACACACACTCTGAATCTGTCCAATTCATCATTTTCCTTGAAATCATTCAAAACCATACTTGACAAGCAATCTGCTTGATAGTTTTTCACTCCAGAAATATTTTTCATTTAAAAAGTAGACTCATGAAGATTTAAAAGTATCCATAAGAGTCTTGCGGATGCCTTGCACAGATTACTACTTTGTAACAAAAGGATTAAGGGCTTGTGATCAGTTATAATCTCAGATTTTGAACCCCAAATATATACCTTGAATTTCTGTATAGCACATGTACAAGCTAATTCCTCAACTTTGATAACACTGTATTCAGTCTCAGCAACATTCTGGATGTACTTGTCTGTTCTCTATCAGCCACACTTTGACTCAAAACTGCCCCATGTCCTGTGAAACTGACATCTACTGTGAAGGGACACTTCTAACATGTGCGAAAAGCTCTAAGTGCTGGAGCTTCTTCAATCATTTTTATATACTATTAAATGCCTCATCAAACATAGTAGATCACTCAAACTTTGCTCCTTTTCTAAATAAGGCTCTCAGGAGTTCCACGATTTGAGCAAAATTGTGCACAAACTGGACATAAAACTCCACCAACCCTAAAAAGGAGCAAAGGGCATCTTTATTATTTGGAGGTTCCGCATCTCTAACATCTTTCTTTAATAAGACAAAACTTTGGTTTGATTCCCTCAACCAAGATAATGTTCTCTAGATATTCTCTCTTATGAGTGCCAAACTTAAAATGATCATTCCTCACAGTCATTCCAGTTTTAGCTAATATAGCCAAAACGTTTCTAAAAATAACATTGTGCTTCTCTACATTTTCAGCAAAAACCAATGTGTCTTGGTATGCCTGAACCTCTTCAAAGTCCCCAAAAAGAATTTTCATCAGCCTCTAAAAAACACTAACACTGGCACTTGTTCAATCAGTTGTCTTACGTACTTGTACATATCAAACTGTGTTACAAATGTCATCAGTTCATGTGACTCTTTTACTAGGGCTCCTAGTGATGCACTGAGCATAGATCAATAATTGAAAACTCTTTTGTCCCCCCAAATTGGCTAATAGGTTGTGTATCTTTGGCACTGGGTGACAATCAATTATGATGTTCTTATTTAAGGAGCATACATCTGCACAAAGCCAAACCTCTCCTGACTTCTTACTTGCCATGACTACAGGAGAAACCCACTGTGAAGACTCACAAGAACAATGACACCATCTACAAATAATTTCTTTAATACTTGTCTGAGTTTGCTTTTAATGCTTAACCGCATGCGTGCGGGCGGAATTCCGCCCGTACGCTGAGTTTTTAAAAAACGCATGTTACGTGACGAGCTGGGCTCATCATGAGCGTGCGAGGAGGCTACCTCATGACGAGCCCAGCTCGTCATCAGCGTCGAAGGAGTTAATGGTACTGTTCAAACTTAATGGAAAACTGGTTGGATATCTGGCTCAAACGAATTTGATGCAGAAAGAGTTGTCAAGAATATTGTTTTTTCAGGTAAGTAATATCATTGTTAAGAATATTGTTATTGTTAATATCGTTTTCGATGATATAGTTATAAAAAATATTGTTTTTTAATTATTCTAATGTGTCTTAATTCATATATTAATGTTATGTATTAATATTGTTCGTATAATTGTTGTTATTTTTCTAAATATAGTTTGTTATTTAAGTGATTTAGGATTTTTTATTTAATTGTTAATAGTAATTTAAAGTGTTTTCACAGGTTGTTGGGTTTGTAGGGAGATAGGGTGGGAAGTTAAGTAATAATTAATAATTGAATAATGATTATTTATTAAGTAAGTACGTGACTGATAATAATTAAGTATGTTATGTCATATTGATTTATTTTACTAAGATTTTATTTGCAGGTTAGTATGTTTATAGGGGTATAGGATGAGAAGTTAATTGGGTAATAATTAATTAACAATTAATTTTTTATGTAGTGATTTGCAAATATTTAAATTCTATAATAATCATATATTTTATTTATATTTTACATGTGTCTGCTGGGTTTGAAGGAGTGTATGGTGGGAAATCAATTAAGTAGTAATTAATTAACAATTATTTATTGATTTATTATTAGTTTTTTAATTTATTATTAATTATGTAGATTATGTAATACTGATTAATTTTAGTTATATTTTAGTTGCAGGTTGCTAGGTTTGTATGGCTATTCGGGTGGAAAGTTAAGTAATTAATTAAAAATAATATTCATTAACATTTAATTAAATATTGAATTGATTAATAATTATCTAAATTGTGTAATACTTATATATTTTTGTTTTATTTTAGGTGTGGGTTGCTAAGTTTGTAGCGGAATAGGGTGGCAGGTTAATTAAGTAATAATCAAATAACTATAATTAAATACCTGGTACAATCAACAATCCATACATTTGTAATTCATTCAGTTAAAAAAGTCATTATACACATATTTAGACAGTATAGAATCAAACAAAATACATTCTAAAATCTGACTTTCTGTACTAAAATTAAAGGGAAATTCATGTATATACACAGCATTCCTACATAAGTGTCATAGATAAAGATAAAACCTCATAGCCTTCAGACTAAGCATGGGCTGAAAATTCGTTCCGCTCGTGGAATTTGCGGATTTTCCGCGATTTCGCGATCCGCGAATCTAACAAAATCGTGGTAAAATCCGCGAATCAGCAGGGGCGAATTTTCAGCCAAGCACTTACAGGGTTACAGCAGCAGGTGCAAAAGTTGAAGCTAATTTTTTGTAACCTTTTACAAAAGGGTTACAAAGAAATTAACTTCAACTTGGGCACCTGCTGCTGTAAGCCTGTAAATGCTTCCTGGCGCCTCGTTGCCTACTTGCAACTATTCTCTGACCCTGCTCTGACCCTTGAAGCAGGGTCAGAGAACAGTTACAAGTAGGCAATGAGGCGTCTGTCACGAAAATTAAACTTCAACAGGAAGCACTGACAGATATAAAAACAAGCATTTGCAATGCAATAGGTCTCGCATTAGGAAAGTTTGAGCTATTGGTCTTGTAAATGACAATTTTTTTTATTTATGTGTTGGTTTTGAAAATAGCTAAATTAATAGCTTTGTCATTTACAATGCCAATAGTTATAACTTTCGCAAATGTGAAACCTATAGCATTTGTAATGCAACATGTTTTTTATTTATGTGACTTAGCTGTATTGATATTACAAATTACAATGGCTTTTAATTTTTTTTAAATAATTAATACTTAAATAAAAATGATTTTATTTATAATGGAAATAGCTTAAACTTTTGTGAATAACTTTTGTGAAGATTATGTTCAGTGTATTTTATTGTGACTAAAATCCATGAACAGAAGTGAAATATTAACATCTTTTTGTGACATTTGTAATAAAATTTGAAACATTGAGAGAACATATTTGAAACAGTAGTTGTTGAATGGTTGCGCAGATTGATGCTGGGGTGGCACTGAGTGGTGCTGTGGTGGTGCTGAGTGGTGCTGTGGTGATGCTGAGTGGTGCTGTGGTGGTGCTGAGTGGTGCTGTGGTGGTGCTGAGTGATGCTGTGGTGGTGCTGAGTGATGCTGTGGTGGTGCTGAGTGGTGCTGTGGTGGTGCTGAGTGATAATGTGGTGGTGCTGAGTGATGCTGTGGTGGCGCTGAGTGGTGCTGTGGTAGTGCTGAGTGATGATGTGGTGGCGCTGAGTGGTGCTGTGGTGGTGCTGATTGGTGCTGTGGTGGTGCTGAGTGATGCTGTGGTGGTGCTGAGTGATGCTGTGGTGATGCTGAGTGGTGCTGTGGTGGTGCTGAGTGATAATGTGGTGGTGCTGAGTGATGCTGTGGTGGCTCTGAGTGATGCTGTGGTGGTGCTGACTGGTGCTGGGGTGGTGCTGAGTAATGTAATGTAATGTAATGTGCATACTTGTAAAGCGCACTGTTGCCAGCCGATGTCCTGGCGCTGTATACCGCTGAGGAACCCGTCCTGGCTTTCCCTGTGGGATGGTCGCTGCTGGGAATCCCCAAGGTGGAGCCAGGCATCCCCGGCGTTGATGGGGCCGTTGTGGAGATTAGGCAAGCTAATGCCCAGAGTTGCCGAGTGGGACCCTTGGTTAGAGAAGGCACCGAGGTGAGAATTATCGAGTCCGCTGACCCTGGTCCACAACCCTGCCGCGTCGGGAATCGAACCCTGGTCCCGGTCCGACTTCTGCTTCTGGGTCTGCCGCATCTAACCAGTGAGCTACACCACTACACGTGCTGTGTTGGTGCTGAGTGATGCTGTGGTGGTGCTGAGTGGTGCTGTGGTGGTGCTGAGTGATGCTGTGGTGGTGCTGAGTGGTGCTGGGGTGGTGCTGAGTGATAATGTGGTGGTGCTGAGTGATGCTGTGGTGGTGCTGAGTGATGCTGTGGTGGCACTGAGTGGTGCTGTGTTGGTGCTGAGTGGTGCTGTGGCAGTGGCGGCTGGTGACATTTGAAAGTGGTAGGGCGTAAGTGTTGGATTTAAGTGTTATTTCGTGTTTGGGGAGAAAACCTTCAAGAAACCAGTGGCAAATGGTACATTTTAAAGAAAATTTGAGAAAGAGAGGTTTATTTAGCAATTGTCAAAATGCAGTACTGAAATATTTAAATACATCAAAACCTGCTCCATATCTTACTACCTTAAATATATTAAACAGTTACTGTAGTGAGCCACTTGTACGATTGGACTTAAGTACTGTGCAAATGAAACGATAAATGTGTTGCACATAAGCAATATGAAGACTCAGCAGCTATAAATAATGAGATCACCATAGTGCAATATATGCCATTGAGAGCAGCTATGCCTCTGCAAAGAATGATTAACAATTAGTTATGGCCAGTGTCCAGGGAATTGAGTTCATTATTGTTGTTGAGTAATAAATGTGGAGTAGTCCTGCAGGAGTGTGTCGACCGAGTGGAAGTAAACATATACAATGAAACACAGCCCCGAAAAACGAAAATCTGGTCTTAAATAATAGATGGTGACATTTACATTAGAAATAATTACATTTGAGTTCCTTAGGATTATAATTGTCAATTAACAATTAAAAACGCACAAAAAGAAACCCCATTTGCTTCATATGTAAATGTCACCATGTAAAATTTAGATCAGCTTTCCGTCTTTTTTTATTTTCACTCGTCATGCTGCAGCAGGAAGCAGTCACCAGACAAACACATTCCAGCTCACAATTAATGATGTCCACAGTCTTGCCCTTTTATTATCAGAAATGATAAATCGGTTACCAGTTCAAGCACATTTTGTCTAGAAGTGAAAGCATACCGGGGGGAACGGTGTAACTTCACTTCTGGCATGAAACGTCAGCTACCGCCTTAAAACAAACATTCAAGGAAAGGCGCGAGGCATTTTTACCAAGGACAAAAGTAATGTGCAAGGGCAGGAGTGCAAATAATAAATATGACGTGAAGACGGATGGTGGCAAAACACCAACACGGCAGCAATGAAACCAAGTGTAGTTGCCAGTGTATATAAGCAGAGCAGTGCAGGACGATATGACTTGGCACACGGCGAAATCCCTATCGCCTCAAAAGAGAGATAAAGATAGCTCCTAGCAGAGAAAATATTTATACATCTGCCTTGAGCCGAACTAGTGTTCTAGGAAAAAAAACACTATGTGCTGTACAAGTCTCGGCGACCGGCTCCAGTATATCCTGTGATTCTGTGCAAATCACTTATATTGCTGGTGCTTTAAACACATCTGATCTTGATTAATGTAGCCCGGGTACTCATGCAATGCGCGCCAATATATTTGGTTCGCGTTTGCTAACTACAAACTCCTGCGTGAACACCATATGGATGCTTAACTGCACGTAAAAATTCCATAAAAAGGTAAGTATATTAATGACAGCTTAAAGGGAAAATTCGGCACCTACCAGCCTGTATTCTTTTGGGCCTACGCTGTAACAACACCAATGAAACATGGCTCACTTTCGGGGTCCATAACACTTTCAAAAGTGAAAGCACTGGTACCCTTGCTTATGTTCTTGTATTGGATGTAACGACCCAATTGACCAGCTGAAAGGGCAGCGAAAGGACAATATAATATTTATTTACCGTCAGACTCCCGAGGCGAGCTGCGAGCACACAACGACGACGGTCAGGACGACTGGTGGTGGTCACGCGTTTTGTCTTCGTACCTCTCCAGACTCTGCACTTTCACTTTCTTCACTTGAGACTTGAGGTGTTGTTGTGATCCACGCACGGTGACGTCCCCGACAGCGTAGAAAATGGCCAATCACCTCGATATGGCTGGATAGCCATATGGTGATTGGCAAATTTACAGTGCAGCCGGCAGCCCCTCAGCAGAGCAACCAACGTGCGGACACATCCTGCTGCAGCAGCCAATCCTGGCGCAGCGTTAAAGCAACACTGCGCCAGGATTGGGCTACGAGCAGGATACTATCTGCCCATTTATGAGACCGGGGGCCCGGGTCCCTACCTGACTGTGCTTGTGTCTCGAGAAGGGGGGCCGGGGGGGAAGGTCTACTGTGCGCATGTGCGGGCCAGTCGAAGTTTTCACTACTCCTGGATCCCACAAGCGCATTACTGATTTACTGTCCCAGCTATTCTCACTCTGCCTGTGCATGCGCTGCCTGTCACTCTCTCTGCTGCAGCCCCGCCCCCCGGCCACGGCCCACTTCCTACGATGCCCGGATTGTGTCAGGCTTGTCCCGGGGCCGGTAGCGCACAGTGCGCTCGGATTTATTTTTTCATCAGCTGCTGCTGAGCTGACAGCTGCAGACAGCACAGATCAGATCCTTGGCTTTCAATGCAAGTGCGGTCGTCCATGGCTAGTGGGGCAACGCCCCAACGCCCCCAATGAACGGACCGCCACTGTGCTGTGGTGGTGCTGAGTGATGCTGTGGTGGTGCTGATTTATGCTGTGGGGGTGCTGAGTGGTGCTGTGGTGGTGCTGAGTGATAATGTGATGGTGCTGAGGGCAGAAAGGCACAAAAAGCAGTCTAACAAAGGGCAGAAGGGCAGAAAAACAAGGGAAAAACTAGTCTAACAGAGGGCAGAAGGGCACAAAAAACAGTCTAACAGAGGACAGAAGGGCAGAAAAACAAGGGAAAAACGAGTCTAACAGAGGGCAGAAGGGCACAAAAAACGAGTCTCACGGGGCAGAAAGGCACAAAAATGAGTCTAACAGAGTGCAGAAGGGCACAAAAAACGAGTCTAACAGAGGACAGAAGGGTACAAAAACAAGGGAATAACAGAGGGCAGAAGGGCACAAAAAACGAGTCTAACAAAGGGCAGAAGGGCAGAAAAACAAGGGAAAAATGAGTCTAACAGAGGGCACAAGAGCACAAAAAACAAGTCTAACGGGGCAGAAGGGCAGAAAAACAAGGGAAAAACGAGTCTAACAGAGGGCAGAAGGGCACACAAACAAGGGAAAACGAGTGTAACAGAGGGCAGAAGGGCACAAAAAACGAGTCTAACAGGGGGCAGAATGAATCTCGCCCTGCGTGTTTGTCCAGGAAGATGCCACCTTTTTGTGCAATACCTCTACTGAACTGGAGTACTTTCTACTGTCTAATCAGTAAGTGCTCCCTCGTTGGCTAAATGTATAGGGGCTGATTTACAATAACTGGCGCATCCCCAGGGATGCGCCAGTTATTGTGCGCCGCAGCTCCGCCACCCATGGTGCGCCGCATTTACAATGCGGCGCACCATTTGGAAAAAATGGCACAGATGCGTCACGCATCTGTGCCGTAAAAGCAGCGCATTGCTGGAGCTGCGTCGCGCTTGCGACGCAGCTCCAGCAATGCTCTGGGGGGCCCTATCTCCCCAATGCTGCATCAAGCCTTGCGCCTGCTTCAAGCAGGCACAGGGTTTTGACGCAGCATTGGCCTAAAAGTGACTCAGTGAAATCTTGTAGATTTCACTCAGCCACTTTTAGGAGGCGTTCCTGCGCAGGAACGCCCTCCCCTGCGCCGGAACGCCTTCTGATGGCGCAGGGCTTTACAACGTGACGCATCTCTCAGATGTGTCACGTTGTTAATACCCAGCACCATGGCGCATCTTTTGTGCTGCCGCTGCGTCACAGAAGGTCTCAGTAGAGGGTGGCAGTGGTGAACCAGAGGGTGGCAGTGATGAACCAGAGGGTGACAGTGATGAACCAGCGGGTGGCAGGGGTGAACCAGAGGGTGACAGTGCTGAACCAGAGGGTGGCAGTGCTGAACCAGAGGGTGGCAGTGATGAACCAGATGGTGGCAGGGGTGAACCAGAGGGTGGCAGTGGTGAACCAGAGGGTGGCATGGGTGAACCAGAGGGTGGCAGTGGTGAACCAGAGGGTGGCAGGGGTGAACCAGAGGGTGGCCGTGGTGAACCAGAGGATGGCAGTGCTGAACTAGAGGGTGACAGTGGTTAACCAGAGGGTGGCAGTGGTGAACCAAAGGTGCTGTGATGAACTAGAGGGTGGCAGTCGTGAACCAGAGGGTGGCAGTGGTGAACCAGAGGGTGACAGTGCTGAACCAGAGGGTGGCAGGGGTGAACCAGAGAGTGGCAGTGCTGAACCAGAGGGTGGCAGTGGTGAACCAGAGGGTGGCAGGGGTGAACCAGAGGGTGGCATGGGTGAACCAGAGGGTGGCAGGGGTGAACCAGAGGGTGGCAGTGGTGAACCAGAGGGTGGCAGTGATGAACCAGAGGGTGGCAGTGGTGAACCAGAGGGTGCTGTGCCCATACACCACTGCATGGGTAACTTCGCCATGCAAGCGGCCCGCAAACATGCAAAAAGCCCCGCGAACATGCAAAAAACCCCGCGAACATGCAAAAAACCAAAAATCCGCAAATTTGCACGAATTCGTGGATTTTGCAGATTGCGATTTCGATTTCACGCTAATTCGCGGAACGCAAATTTGCAACTTTCGCCCATACTTACTTCAGACCCCCTAAGGGCTAATGGCCTCTTGAGTTGATTACAGTCTAAAAAATAATTAACATTGAGCCCATTTAGAGGCGGGAATCCCTCCAGCCCTTAAAGGGGCCCAGATGGTCAGCCTCAGCTCCCTCATCCTCCTGACCCTCCGGGTATATATGGAGGATTAAATGTTATGAATCCCCACTTGTCTAGGTAGCTACAACTGGAAGGAGGGTGCTGTAGTGTCGTTCCAACCTGCCGCTAGCAATATCCAGAAAACCACCACACATATAAAAACAAAGGCTTCCTCCTCCTTATTAAGACCCAAATTACAATCAGTTCCTATTATCATTAGGGTAGGGGATAGGTTGATCTTATCACCTAGCAGCCCCTCCCAAAACTTATCAATCTCAGCACAAATTTCACTTAGCTTTTCGCAATAATGAAACATATGCACCAGATTAGCAGGCCCTTCCCGACACCTTGGGCATTTATTGTTGTCCCTTTTACCCCAATCAAATAGTTTGGCTGGTGTAAAATACAAATTAAACAGAGTTTTGTATTGTTGGGCTCTCAGGTTTGTGGAGCGGAACAGTTTCCCAGCTCATTGCAGTGCTTTATATAAGTCGACATCTGGATCACCTAATTTCGTCATCCAGGAGGCCTCACATTTTTCCGGTTCATCTTCTATTGTTGAAATTAGTGACCTGTATAATATTTTTAATTTTAGTTCCCCCTTCTAGTAAATACTCAATCATATTGATTCTGCCCCCTGGGGGAATCTGTTGTCTGATACCCGTCAATGTTCGATAAATTTGTAGAAATTTAAAGCCTTGATGGGCTGGGACTTCAAATTTCCGTTGAATATCATCAAAACTCATCAGGTTATTCCTTTCAAATATGTTCCCTATTCTTCTTGTGGGACTCCTTGCTGCTCCCACAGTTTCCCCATCTTATCATTGCTAAAGTGCAGAAAAATACTGGAGTTCCAGAGAGGTGTATAATAGTTGATTTTCAGAATTGCCATTGTTTTCTGTACTACTTTCCAGACTCCTCAGACACTATTTAACACCTTATATCGCATTTTGTTATAATAGCGTCTATTAGTCTTGTGCAGCAGGTGCCGAAAGGCTTCTCTGCCTAAGAGCAATTCAAAGATGGATGGGGGATTTAAATTCCCGAAAGGGTATTCAGACGGATTTGTGGCAGAGTCAAATAATGTCGCCATCTGACTTAATAAAATCTAATGTTGGGAACTGCCAGCCCATCCTTATCTTGTGGCAGAGACAGATAATTCATAGATCGTCTAATTTTCCCATACTGCCAAATAAAATTCATAAATACTGCCTCTATAGATTTTATAACATCCTCCCCCAACATATGCGGGATAGAGCGAAAGAGATGCAGTATTTTAAGGAGCATAGTCATCTTGAGCACTTTGGCTCTCCCTATTATAGACAGATGTATGGCGTGTATTCTTTTTAGCTCTGCCGAAATTGATGTAACCAGCGGGGTAAAATTCTCTTCAAGATTGCATCCATTACAGGGCTTATCCTAACCCCTAAATAGACCGCTGAGTCCGAGTATCTTCCATTCTGCCTTGTAATATTGTTGGTACATATTATCTGGGTCCTACTTTCGTTCAGGAGGTACCCCGAGCAACACCCAAACTCCCTAGTTATCCCTGTAGGAGCCATTAAAGCCATATCTGGTTCTATGATGATTGTGGCTAGATCATCAGCGTAGGCCAGCAACTTGGTTTCAAACCCTTTACAGACTACTGGCTCAATATCCTCACAACCTAGTATCCTCCGTACCAGCGGATCAATATACAGGTCAAACAGGATTGCTTCCACGTGACGCAATCAAAGGCCTTTTCTGCGTCCAGAAGGATCATGGCCATCTGTCCCCTGTGACAGCCTGCACATCAAATAGCGTGATGGCCCGCCTAATATGGTCCGTTTTCCCTCGACCTGGGATAAACCTATGCTGCCACAGGGAAACCAGACCACCAATGACCCCTCTCAGCCTTTTAGCCAAGACCTTCGCATAGATCTTTAGCGCTGGGACACCCCGTTGGGGTAGCTGCGCGCTTTATAAAATACACAAATAAATAACAATAAGATCTTAGTGTCCGTATTTATGAGGGATATTGGACGATAAGAACCAGGATTTTCCTTAGGCTTGCCTTTTTTATGAAATACGATAAGATTTGTTTCTTTCCAGGAATCTGGGATTTCTCCAGAGCAGATTATACCATTAAACAGATCCAACAGCAGGGGAGCTATCACATCCTGTAAGCATTTGTATAGTTCAAGTTGGATACTATCTGGCCCCGCAGCCTTCCCTGCTGATAGACCCTGCAGAGCTTCTACCACTTCCCCTAATACCAAATCATTATTCAACGCCGTTCTATCCTGCTCAGCCAGTTGAGGTCCTAAATCTTCAAACATCAAGCTAGGAAAATCTGCCCTAACCTCCTCCTTATATCATTTTTGATAAAAATTCTTATAAACCTTACGGATATCATCTGGCTCTGAATACTCCTGGTTCCCTTCTCGTATATTTGTCATTATATTCCTACTGCATCCCTTCCTAATCCTTAATACTAAGAATTTGCCCGCTTGCTCTCCTGTCTCATACATCTTACCCCTATGCTTCTGATACTCATCTGCGTTTTTCTGAGCTATCCACTTAAATAGTTCCGCTTTGGTAACAAGAATCTTCTGCTGGCTTCCATCGGCTTCCCTTCCATGAGCAATATCCCTCATATGCAGTTCTTCTGCCTCTGCTAACTGGCCCACTAACCTCTCATTCTCCTCCCGAGCCTCTTTCTTCAGCCTGGAAGAGAAACTGATCGTCTCCCCTCTCAGAGCTGCTTTAAATGAGTCCCACACCATGTTTCAGGATGCACTATACCGATTCATGTCAAAATAATTTGGGGCCCAGTTCCTTGAATGTTCTACGAATTTGGGATCCACTAGCAATCTCCTCTCAAAAGTCCATCTTGAACGGGGCCTGTTTAAAGTATCTATTTCATATCGTAAAATTAGTGGACTGTGGTCGGAGATCACTTTTGGTAATTTTTTGATGCCAACTCTCTTCGCCTCCGTAGGAGGAATAAGAAAGTAGTCCAGCTTAGTGTATTTCTTAAAAGGACATGAAAAATATGTGAACCCTGGATTATTAGGTTCTTTATCCCCCAAACATCCATCGTCCTGTGTGATTTAATTAATGAGCTCAGTGCTCGAAATACCTTAGGCTTACGACCAGCATACGCGGCATTATTACCGATATCTGTGAGGTATTAAAGTCCCCACACACTATGAGGGGGCTTGGCAAATTTGATAGTTCTACCTCCAATTGATCAAAAACCTCGGGTTCATCCTGGTTGGAACCAGAGATTGTACAAAGTGTAAATCCCAACTCAAGTTCCACAAGTACTCACCTACCTAAGGTGTCTGCCAAATGGTGTCTAGCCCCTCCCAAGCTGGACTTACCCAGTATAGCCACCCCTCTGACAGTAGATGTCTGTGAGGAACAAGTCAGCAGATCAAAACCTCTAATACTTAACAGGTGTTTTTTCACCCAGGGTAAATGAGTCTCCGGTAAGCAAATCATATCTATCTGATTTGATCTATCAAATTGCCCCAGCCTCTGTCTCTTGCTCCAATCATCCAGGCACCCAATATTAACTGAACAGATCATAATCTTCCCCATTATTATCTGCTGGATTATCCCATGTCTTTCGTCTCAGCCAATTCGACTATTTTACACAAAGCGCCTTAAGCCATATAAAACCAGTATAGCACCAGGTATTTTCCTTTTTTCTCTTCCTCCCTTCCATGTGATGTGCGGCCCACCCCCCCCCTTCCCCCTGCCCAGCACCCCCGTGAACCCCCCGCCACACCCTCCTCTGCCGCAAATCGTCCCTCCACCCCATTGAGATGCTCAGACCTTAGTCTGCACATGTGTTCAAACACAACAACTAAATTATAATACACCCTTGTAGCTGCCATAGCAAATCAAAGATCTCCAAACACACAACTATACTATACCACCTTTTTTCCCCATAGCTCCCACCCCAACCTCCCCCCTCTACGTTCTACTCCTAAATCCTTTTATATCCAACAGTAAGTACATTCCATCTCTTTTCCCCTACTGTTAGAAAAAACAAAACCAACTTTATTTGCCCAGAGAAACCATGTATTCTTTTGCTTTTATCTCCGATGAGAAGTATTGGGTGTTCCCCTGATTGATAACTTTAAGTTGCGCTGGATTGATAAGGTAGGCCTGGATACTTTTGTCCTGGAAAGGTTTTATAAGCTGCCTTCTCTCTTCAAGATTCGTCACTCTCTCTCCCATGTTTGAGCAAGCTTTAGAGAGCTTCCTAACAACCCCATGCATTTCTTTCATCCCTGCCTGGGCTTTCCGGCTGTATTGTCGTGTTTCCTCCCTGTGCGCAAGGATAGCTTTATGTATCATATTCAGTGTAGGGGGGGTCCTATCAGCTACCACTGTTGATTTACTTGAGAGTGGGCCTGAAAGCGGTTTAGCTGATGAATAATCCCATTTCAAATCTTTCCTCCCCCTGTTCTGCGCAACACTTTGCACCAACGTTTTTTGCCTGTTACATGGCGGTCTTCATCACTATCTTCGGGATCAGATTCTAAATTACTGGCCCCCGGTGATGTACTCAGGACGTCATCTGACCACTCCGCTCCCTCTGAAATTTAGAAGAAACAGTCACTGAGCTCTTTATCTAGTTCACCCCTATATTTGTCCATTGATAGATCGGTTGATAAAGCCACTTTATTGGTTTCCGGGGCAGGTATCATTGGCTGCCTTCTACTTTGGTGCTCCTCTTCTTGAACCATTTCTGGTCAGCCCATTTTGTTATCATTAATCCCTCTCCCTTTGCTGCTATTATTGGCCTTATTGCCAGTTTTACCTTTCTCTACTGCCTCTGCGGTAACAGAGTGCTCAGGGGGGGCTAATGAAACATTGCCTGTTTCTACGGGATTATTTTCCTCCAAGAATACAACTACGCCATTTTCATTTCCCTTTTCTCCAACGCCGTCCGACCGGCTTGCGGGGGCTTCAAATGCACTTTCCTGTATCAGAGCACGAGTCGGGTTACTACCCTCTGCGCTCCCTCCATCTGCGGCACCCTGGGTCTCCTCCCGGGTATCTGTCAGACTCACCTCTTTGTCACGGCTCCGAACTCCGCCTTTCCCGGCGCCACTCTCGGCACTTGTGACCGCTGCTCCAGCCTCCGTCCCAGCATGCGGTTCCTTTGTTCGCAGGAGAAGCTCCGCTACTGAAGGACCAGCTGGACGGTTCTTGCAGATTAGTCCACCTCTTCCTCTCCTGAGTGCGGGTGGATCCGGTGAGAGAATCTATTGCGGGCGGCCAGGGGAGCTCTCCGGTGCACTTTGATCCAACAGGGTCTCACCACGAGCCTTTTGAGCGGCCGCCGTCGCTGCCTCCTTAGTGCCTGTGGAATTCGTCACCACCTTCGGAGCCATCACCAGATCGCTTCTCAGTATCCGTTGTAGCAGCTGCGCCAGGTATTCCTCAATAAATCGCCTGATTATTTGCAGCTCAGCTCCGGGCCAATTTCTCCAAATTCTATTGCGGGGGTATCGCATCAGGAGGGGAGGGGCAGAGAAAAACCTGAGTTGAGTGTTTTTTCCGTCTTTACACGAGTCTCACTATTATTTTTTAATTGAAAAGTCATTATTACATTGTATATGAATTTTGAAAATTGGTTAATTGTTTTTTATTTTTTTATATATATAATTTTGTTAAGTAATAATGTTTACATTACAAGTTTTATGTTTTATCTAAATTAATAGGTTTATTCAAATATGCAATGTGTTTGAAGTGAAATAGTTTACCTACTGTTGCTTAAACTGGAGTGGGAATAGTAAATGTAACTACTCAAGAGTCCAGTGCTTTCCCTACTATTGCACGAACTGGAGTGGAAATAATAAATATTTACCCTTCTGAAGACAAAAGTTGCACACGCTGGAGTGGGAATAGTTAATCTTCCCCCTCAAAGTCAAACACTTTCCCTACTGTTGCACAGACTGGAGTGGGAATAGTAAATCTTACACCTCCGAAGTCCAATGTTTTCCCTACTATTGCACAGACTGGAGTAGAAATAGTAAATGTAACCCCTGCGAAGGCCAACGCTTTCCCTTCTGTTGTACAGACTAGAGTGGAATTAGTAAATGTAACCCCTCCGAAGTCCAACGCTTTCCCTGCTGTTACAGAAACCGGAGTGGGAAAAGTAAAACCAACACTTCCGAACGGCAAGCTTTCCCTACTGTTGCACAGCTTGGAGAGGGAATACTAAATGTAACCCCTCTGAAGTTGAACTCTTTCCCTACTGTTTCACAAACTGGAGTGTGGATAGTAAATTAAACCCCTCCAAAAGTCTAATGCTTTCTCTACTGTTGCACAGACTGGAGTGGGAATAGTAAATATTACCCCTCTGAAGTCCAACACTTTCCCTGCTGTTGCACATACTGGAGTGGGACAAGTACATTTAATCCCTTCTAAGTGCAAGCTTTCCGTACGGTTGCAAAGCCTGGAGTGGGAATACTAAATGTAACCCCTCTGAAGTCCAACGCTTTCCCTACTGTTGCACAGACTGGAGTGGGAATAGTAAATCTTACTCCTGCTTCAATGCTTTAATTAATCTAGAGGCTGGGATTGATTCAAGTATTACATTCATCCCCTTGTCGTTGTTGCAATTATCGCCCTAAGTGCAGATATGCCCAGACGTGGGTGGCAAACACACAGTGCCACTGGAATCAAATCATACCTGTCTGAGGAGCCTGTATCAGGGTGAAACCGGTCCTAGGTTGCTTGTATTGTGGTACAGGGAGGACCAGACTTGGCAGTTGGGCTGAACTATTCTCTTGAGGAGCAGGGTCACGCCCGATTGGTACATGGCTGGCTTCAAACTGAGTTGCCAAAAAATGATGGATTGTGATGCGGCCACGAGTGATTGCGAGTGGCTGAGATTTATTCAAGCATTCCATCCATCCCATTGTTATTGTTTCCCTAGGGTAATACTGTTTTTAAATGCTAAAGGAAATAATGTGTACAAAGTGAAAATATTTAAATTTGAGAATATTTGGCATCTGGTTTATTTTGAAGTTAGTCCACTTTTGGTGGATACACCTGCCAGGCACACAGGCTAGCAGTAAGATTCAATGAAACTTGCGATTTGCAGAAACATCATTTTGTTACATCTTTTTATTAAATTCACTTGAAACAGCTAAGCACTTTTTTGCATCAGCAAAATGTTTGTGCCCCAAACACATTGACATGAAGGAATATCTCAAAGCACCATCTTTCTATATTACTGATGCTGTGCATTTCCAGGACCTACATTAGATCTGAATGGAGTATCTGTAATGATGTCTCCAACTGAGCTAATCCGCTCCTGGAGCACTGTGAAAAATGATTGTGCCAAGGAATGGCGCTGAAAGGCTAAACTGATCTGGAAGAGACACGTCTGACGTCTTTGTTCTCCAACTGCTCAGAAAGACAGCCTGCAATCCATTACAAGGGTTTCATCTTGGCAATGGCAGATGCCATTTCAGTAGCTGACTGGGCCCTAAGATCATGGATTGATGCATAAAGAAAGGCCAGGAGGTTTAAGTGTCAAATTAAGGAACCAAGTGCAAACAGAATGGCTGGTGTAGAGAGACTTTGCAGAAACTGCCTTAGAAACCGTGCCTTCCAGCTGAGCCTGTTGAAGACGCCCCTGCTGGGCTGGCTGTCAGAGAAGGTCCCCCTGCTGTGCCAAGCACTTCTTATGCTCCACGTTCATCCTATGTCTGTATGAATTGTCTATCTCAATCTTCAAAAAGAAAAGCAAGGAAAGTAAATGTCAGAGCATTTCAGACACTCCTGTCAGAGCCAACAATACATGCTGCCCCATTATATCAGACGTAAGCTGCCCCATTAGGCTGCTTAGGTCTGAATAAAACAGATCATGAATCTTAACAAACTCTGGGGCATATTTACAAGCCCCTATCGCCACAGGAACGTCACTTTTAGTGATATTCCTGTGGAGATATGTGCTTAGCCTTATTTACAAGGCAGTGTTAAGCCACTTAACATGGGGTAACGCTGCCTTGTAAATTAAGCCTCCTTTCACGCTATACGTAGTGTCAAAAAGGGCGGGCAATGGGTGTTACATGGGCGTTCCACAGCAACACCCATTGGTTTTAATGCTGCCCCTTATTTGCAAGGGCAAGGGCAGCACCAAAATTAAGACCAGGAGAAATATTTAATTTTCCCTGGTTTTCGCTATTTCCATGTGTGCTGTGTTGTGGAGCACCTTTAGAAACTTTGAAAGGCCTTTGATTGTTTATGTGCAGGAAGGTGTTCCTTCCTGCACATAAACAAACAATCAAAAAAAATTACATTTTGCAACTTCTCTATGTGTGCTGATTTCAGCAGCACACATAGAAGTTTCAAAAATCCATTTGAAGATTGTTTGTGAGCAGGAAGGGACACCTTCCTGCACATAAACAATCTTCCTCTCAAAGCAAACACCCTTGCGCTATGGTGCATGGGTGCCTGCGTTGGCGCTAAGCTGCTAAATTTAGCACAAGCACACAGGGAATCGCAAGGCTGCACCATATTGTTGTAAATATGGTGCAGCCCTGCATTTCAGAAGTGGCGGAGCATGGCGTTAAGCTAAGGAGTCTAACGCCACGCTCCGCCACTTCTCTAGTAAATATGCCCCTCTCTCTCTCATAAATAATGAAATAAAAAAGAGTCAATTGATCTTCTATGTGCTGCATGATGAAGAACCATGGGAAATTGCTGGTGCCAGACTTTTTGCATAGCGCAAACTGAATAAGCGAATTGCTTCTAGGTGATTCAGGGCCCTGCATACTAGGTAGAGGCAATCACAGCAACTCTCACTGATCCAGGCACAGGCATGGAAAAACTGAGTAGGCACAAATGCAGGCATGTCTGAAAATAATATTACACCAACGGATGGACAATTTAATCAGTGCAACAATGATATTAGTCACAGAGAAGATGCAGGATGGAAAGAGTTACATGATCCTCTCCACGGTGACAGCCATGGTTCCTTTATGCGCCCCGCTTGCTTGACTATAGGGTTTAGGTTGGTTGGTTGGTGGTTAGCTAGTTTGAATCTGAGGAGCATGCATGTTGTTGCATTGGTGATTTCTTACAGTAAATTACTCCAGAAGCTTGGTGCCATTACTAAGAACCGTTTTGGGAAACAGCCACTACAACGCGGCCGTTTCCACGCATAACTTAACCACGCATGATTACAACGCATGCGTGGTTACAACGAGTAGCCTTTACCACTCATACCTTTACTACGAAATACGTACTAAAGGCATGTGTGATAAAGGCTAACAATAAAAAAGGGTGTTTAGGGTGGTTCCCCCCCAATAAAAAATGCACCTGTTGTAGTTTATATGTGGAAACAATCCGTGTCGTTAGAGGGAATGGAAAGACACTTCCGTTTCCTCTTAACGACGTGCGACGTCAATAGGAAGAACATTGAGAAGAGCCGACGTGGAGCGGTAATGGAAATATTGGATTTAAGAGAAAAAAAGTGGTCCGATTTAAGGGTTAAGGGTAGGGGAGGGGTATCTGTAAGAAAGGTTTAGGGGTGGGGGAATAACCTTTACCAAGAGTATGCCCTTACCATGCATAAATTTACAACGAGAATCCTTGTAAAAGTATGCGTTGTAAAGGAATATTCGTGGGAAAGGTTATGCTTGGGAAAGGCATTCCGTTGCAATGCATGCGTGGAAAAGGCATGCGTTACAACGGAATGCGTTGTAACAACATACCACCAACTGTTTCTTGTTCTGCATTTGAATGAGTGAATAGAAGAAGCGCTTATATCTCCTGATTACTGAGAAAGAGGGTGGACTGACACTATTGCTTCTTTCTCTCTGTGTGTGTCTATTAACTATTTCCTATTAAATGTAAAGGGAGAGATTGTTGGCAATTTTATCTTGGAGATATTTAGGAGCAGATCCATCAAAGCAATTATAGTTGAGACAAAGAATGTAGAACAGGATTCGAGAATACATATTATTCATGATCTCTCATTAGACATGCAAATATAGACTGTAATGAGCACATGAGTCTTTCAGTTTAAACTTTTTAATAAACTTCCTTTTAGTCTGGCAAAATCCTCATGTGGACCATACCAAAAGGTTACTCTGGGCTTAGAGCCCGCCCATTGTTTACAACTAGTGTTGTGTGCCTCCCTCCCCTGGTGCGTTACCTTCTCACTGTCCTTTTGTTTGGGTGACTCGAATCCTTGAACTACTCACATTTAGAAAACAATTATTTTCTTTTCCTTCAAGCATTCAATGGCCGAGCTCTCTCCTTCATGTGCTTCTTTACCCTCCAAATCCCTACTCGTGTGTTCACCCCTGCGTCCACTTGCTCTCTTGCTGCTTTTTTGCTCCTCTTCCTGTTACGATCCCTTCTACCCCAACTCAGCTTTTTTCTTTTAATTTGTTCTCCAACATCTGTTGCTCCCCCCCACTCACTTCCCATTGCTTTCCTGAAAATTCTTAGTTGTCGCTACCCCATTCTCGTGGTCCATAAAATACCTACATGCTTGGGAGGCCCCAGCAGCTCAAATTATATGCCAGGCTGCTCCACTGTCACAAATGTACTGTTTCCCAAATACATTTTTTTTTAATTTTCTGCTCCAACACACATCTGCCAACTTAGATGGATAAATAAATATAAAATGTGGTCTGCGTCATTCAGTAGAGTCGCCCATGCATGAGGACGAATTTGCGTGCATAAGTCATCTGCATGTGCACGCATGCTGAATCATGTGAACGTCATCTTATTAAATCTTTTTTTCGTTTCTTTATTTTTGCTGATGCTGCATGGCATCAGCAAAAAACATTGTGCTAAATAATCACCAGCAACAAAGGCAAGACCTATTGGCTTTGCCAATGTTTGTTATCGTATGTCATCCACGAATCCCAGTTTTAAAGGCGCGGATTCAATCCTGGGGGAATTATGACAATTTTGTTTACTTAGCTGCCTCAGGGAATGCCCTGATTACTTACATGTAATCTTTCGTACTCTGAATCCTAGTTTTCGTCATCACAGCCCTTACATCTTGAGATTTGCCTCATAGTTCCATCAGGATCAGACTCCCTTTTTCCTACAATAAACATAAAAATAAATAATTATACCCAGTCCATATCTTAGGCTCCATATCCACCCAAGTTGTCATAAAGAGGGACTCCACCTACCACACTCCCTAAAATACCAAACAATGCTGCAGGCCTGTGGTAAAAACCCGACAGGCAGTGAAGGAGGGTATCCAGACTGGGACTCTGAGTGGGAAAATTACCATTAAATAATTTTGACAATATCTCATTGTTCACTTTTCAGGTACCACTGGTTAGTTTGTGAGTATTTGCCAAGTAAAGATACCTGACCACTGGGATATCAGAACACACAGACTCACCCAGAAGAAAAGATTATTGTTTCAACCTTGGAACCTGTTAGTTTTTTCCAAAGCCATCAGATGGCGTCAACAGATGCCAGGATTCAAGGACTACCATTACCCCTGAAGTAGTATGAACAGGAAAATGGGAATGCCCAGGAGGCTGGAATGCCCAAGCCTATCGGTAAAAAAACATAGGGATGGCCACCCCAAACAGCAAATTCTGCCCTATGGAGGCTTATAAGACAGAAAGCATGCAGCCAGAAACCAACTCAAACCTACCGAAGGGATATCCCATAAGCTTAAAGAATAGGAGAAGTAACCTGGCCGGAGAAAAGAAGACCTCTCTGTCCACCTAAGAATGCAAGATCGACCATCATGCACCAGTACCCTAAAGAATCATTCAAAGCATACGAACCTGCATCATCACATAATGACAACGCAAAGTTCTGTAAGGTAGAACAGTAGGGTAGAACTGAAGAAACCCCACCGGAAACCAAGATTGCAAGAAGACTTTGAGGATCCAAGTTTAGGACACAAGGAGTTAGAATTGGTGGGAAATCACAAAGGGAAGTACTTTTCCATTATATGAAGGCCTTGTAAACCAAGACTCATTTTTTGGGACCAGAAACAGGAGTGCATTTTAGCACTTGTAATACCCTGTTGCCAGTGTGAAGGGCACATACCTAAGGACTAAACTGTATAGTTTAATATAAAAAGTAGCGGTTGTTTGTATGTCTCACATCCTTTTTCAGAAATCATTGAGATGCTATGTGATCACCCAAATAGACACTGTCATGGTGATGATAGAAATCTATCCACACATATAAGGGTTAATCATTTTCACTATAAATTAGAGAATTCATTTATAAGCCTGCTGGTGTTGAGTCTTGAACAAGTGATCATCTCCTCATCTTACAGACGATTTACCCCTGTGCTATCTGGGCTCATCAAATGCTCAAAATATACATTTTGCAATGGCCAGCACAAGTTGATCAGGCAAAGTAGAAACCCTGATACACACCCATGCCTGCAAACACCATGTTTGAAGAACTAAATAAGTAGTAAATCTGATGTGTCATGCATTTATCAGTGAAAGATCATGAGCGAACCAAATAGGCAGCATCTCTGAATACATTAACCCCTTCGGGGCTAATGACGAGCTGGGCTCGTCATGGCGCTTACCTGTGGTGCGCTGATGACAAGGCTAGCTCGTCGTCAGCCCCACCCTTGGGGGAAGCGCTGGCGCTCCCCCCGAGGGTCTCTGATCTTCGTTTTCTTGCTGGGGGCGGCAGCGGAAGAGCTTCCGCTGCCGCCCCCGCCCCCCCCCCCATGGGAATCCCTGATGACGTCAGTGCGCACAGCGCGCGCTGACATCATCAGGGATTCCCAGCGCTCGGGAAGCCATTAGCTTCCTGAGCGCCGTGCAGCTAGGTAGGTTTTCTGGACTCCGGGGGGGGTTTGGGGCAGCGAAGAGGCACCAGGGGAGAGGAAAGAGATTTTCCTCTCCCCTGATGTCTCTTTGCAGGGCATTTCTGCCTCACGATCGCGCACAGCGTCGCGATCGTGCGGCGGAAATGCCCCCACTAGCACCAGGGATTTCATTTTAGTTTTCAGGAAGCGACCCCTTGGGCAAGGGTCGCTTCCAGGCGGGCAGTAAATATGTTTTTGTTTTTCTGCCCCCCCTGGGGGCAAATCGGCCCTTTTTTTGCCGTTTTGCCCCCAGGGGGGGCAGAAATTACCCACTAGCACCAGGGATTTTTGTTGGGGCAATGTGTTTGTTTTGGGAAGCGACCTCTTGGGTAAGGGTCGCTTCCAGGTGGCCATGATTGTGTTTTTGTTTTTCTGTCCACCCTGGGGGCAAATCGGCCCTTTTGTTGACGTTTTGCCCCCAGGGGGGGGGCAGAAAATACCCACTAGCACCAGGGAATATTCAGTTTTTAGGATGCGACCCCTTGGGCAAGGAGTAGTGCTTGGCTGGCGGTGTGTGTGGAGTGGCGCTTGGCTGGTGGTGTGCGTGGAGTGCTACTTTGCTGTCTGTGCACGGAGTGCTGCTTGGCTGGCGGTGTGTGTGGAGTGGCGCTTGGCTGGTGGTGTGCGTGGAGTGCTACTTGGTTGTCTGTGCACGGAGTGGTGTTTGGTTGGTGGTGTGTGTGGAGTGGTGTTTGGCTGGCGGTGTGTGGGGAGTGGTACTTGGCTGGATGGTGTGCGTGGAGCGGTGCTTGGCTGGCGGTGAGTGGCGCTTGGCTTGCGGTGTGCGTGGAGTGGTGCTTGGCTGGTGGTGTGTGTGGAGTGGTACTTGGCTGTCGGTGTGCGCTGAGTGGTGTTTGGCTGGCGGTGTGTGTGGAGTGGCGCTTGGCTGATGGTGTGCGTGGAGTGCTACTTGGTTGTCTGTGCACGGAGTGGTGTTTGGCTGGTGGTGTGTGTGGAGTGGTGTTTGGCTGGCGGTGTGTGGGGAGTGGTACTTGGCTGGATGGTGTGCGTAGAGCGGTGCTTGGCTGGCGGTGAGTGGCGCTTGGCTTGCGGTGTGCGTGGAGTGGTGCTTGGCTGGTGGTGTGTGTGGAGTGGTACTTGGCTGTCGGTGTGCGCTGAGTGGTGATTGGCTGGCGGTGTGTGTGGAGGGGTACTTGGCTATCTATGCACGGAGTGGTGCTTGGCTGGCGGTGTGTGTGGAGTGGCGCTTGGCTGGTGGTGTGTGTGGAGTGTTACTTGGCTGGCTGTGCACGGAGTGGTGCTTGGCTGGTGGTGCTTGTGGAGTGGCGCTTGGCTGGTGGTGTGCGTAGAGTGCTACTTTGCTGTCTTTGCACGGAGTGGTGCTTTGCTGGTGGTGTGTGTGGAGTGGCGCTTGGCTGGTGGTGTGCGTGGAGTGCTACTTTGCTGTCTGTGCACGGAGTGCTGCTTGGCTGGCGGTGTGTGTGGAGTGGCGCTTGGCTGGTGGTGTGCGTGGAGTGCTACTTGGTTGTCTGTGCACAGAGTGGTGTTTGGCTGGTGGTGTGTGTGGAGTGGTGTTTGGCTGGCGGTGTGTGGGGAGTGGTACTTGGCTGGATGGTGTGTGTGGAGCGATGCTTGGCTGGCGGTGAGTGGCGCTTGGCTTGCAGTGTGCGTGGAGTGGTGCTTGGCTGGCGGTGTGTGTGGAGTGGTACTTGGCTGTCGGTGTGCGCTGAGTGGTGTTTGGCTGGCGGTGTGCGTGGTGGGGTACTTGGCTATCTATGCACGGAGAGGTGCTTGGCTGGCAGTGTGTGTGGAGTGGCGCTTGGCTGGTGGTGTGTGTGGAGTGGTACTTTGCTGTCTGTGCACGGAGTGCTGCTTGGCTGGCGGTGTGTGTGGAGTGGCGCTTGGCTGGTGGTGTGCGTGGAGTGCTACTTTGCTGTTTGTGCACAGAGTGGTGCTTGGCTGGCGGTGTGCGTGGAGTGGCGCTTGGCTGGTGGTGTGCGTGGAGTGGTACTTGGCTGTCTGTGCACGGAGTGGTGCTTGGCTGGCGGTGTGTGTGGAGTGGCGCTTGGCTGGATGGTGTGCGTGGAGAGGTACTTGGCTGTCGGTGTGTGCTGAGTGGTGTTTGGCTGGCGGTGTGCATGGTCTGGCGCTTGGATGGTGGTGTGGGTGGACTGGCACTCGGCTGGCGGTGTGTGAGTAGTTACTTTCTGTTGGTCACTACACACACTGCTAGTTGAGTGACACTCTACGCAGTCCATCATTTTCTGTAGTTGCTGTGTCAGATATGTGGGCGTGTGAAAGTGATGGGCCCTTGAACGGCGCTGGCGGTGTTAACTTTTTTGTATGTGTCACACGTACAAAAGGTGTATGAATGTCCTTACTGCCCCTGTGTGATGGGGGTACTGGTAGAAGCAAAAGACTGACTGGCACCAAAGGGGTCTGGCAGTAAAAAAAAATCAAAAAATTTACCAGTGTCTTGATGTTAAACCTCATCTAATCCCAATTGGTCTAAGCCCTATTTGATGGCCCATCTGGCCGAATTTAAATTTGGGGGGCATATTTGTGTGTTGTTGTTTTAATTGTTATATTGCTTGTGAAATGTGGTAGTATTTTTTTTTCTTCTCTATTTTTGTCTTGTTCTAGGCTTTTGCTGTTTGGATTGATGTAGGTTGCGTGTCTGTTTGCAGCTTGTGTAGTTGCTTGTGCTTGGTAAGTGAATGCATTTTGTACTACTTTACCTTAATGTTTGTCTTTTTGAAAAAGGTTGTATTTCTAGCAGTTTGTGTGGCTCTGTTTTTTTTTTTTTCAGCATTAGTGTTTGATGTGCACTTTGTTTTCTAATCTGTCATTTCTTTTTTTCTTTCTAGTGGGATATAATTTCTTTTTTCTGTGTCTCATCAGAGTAGGTGCTGGTGAGTGTAGCTATATTTGGTAAGAGTGAAATTGTTTTGGATTGTAGTTATCTTCTTGTGAAAGCCTTACCTTGTTTACTTCTTACTTTGCACAGTGTAGGTTGTTGTTCACTTGTGTGTGCAGTCTTCTTGCTTTGTAAGGATAATGGCTAGTCGCAGGATTACTGCTCAACAGGTTCTTGGTTTGCTTTTTGAGTCTTCCTCTGACCATGGTTCCGAGTCTGAGTCCGATTCGGACTCCCAGGTAGGGGCAGAAGATTCAGGCAGTGAGTTTTCTCTTCGCATGGAATCATCATCATCGGATGATGAATCTTCTTCAAGTGCTGATGAAGGGCCTATGGTAGAGGAGGACATTGAGGTGCTGGTAGTGGGCCAAGAGGCACCTGTGCTGCTGCCTAGGGCCGCAAGGTTTCCTTTCTTTTTACGTCGGCAAGAGGCATGTGGGCTGGAGCCTGCACCCAAAAGGCTTCACATTGCTGTGGTGTGCAAAGAGGCATCTGGTGCTTTTCGTCTTCCTGCTGGTGTAGTGCAGCAAGAGGCATCTGGGGCTGTTAGGCTTCCCATTGGTGTAGAGCGGCAAGAGGCATCTGGGCCTGCTTGGTTTCCCGGTGGTGTAGTGCAGCAAGAAGCATCTCAGGCTGCTGGGCTTCCCGTTGGTGTAGTGCAGGAAGAGCCCTCTGGGGATGCTCTGTCTTCTGTTGGTGTTGTGCAACCAGAAGTATCTGTGGCTGGTAGGCTTCCCATTGGTGTAGAGCGGCAAGAGGCATCTGGGCCTGCTTGGTTTCCCGGTGGTGTAGTGCAGCAAGAAGCATCTCACGCTGCTGGGCTTCCCGTTGGTGTAGTGCAGGAAGAGCCCTCTGGGATGCTATGTCTTCTGTTGGTGTTGTGCAGCCAGAAGTATCTGTGGCTGTTAGGCTTCCCGTTGGTGAACAGCAGCAAGAGGCTTCTGGGCTGCAGGCTGGGGTGGCTGCTCCCCCCGTTGATAGGGATGGCCTCTGGTTTCCCCCTGACTTGGTGCAGCCGGCATTGCCAGAGTTCACTGGTGTTCCTGGGTGTAGAGTGAATACTGAGAATTTTCTGCCAATTAATTTTTTTCAGTTGTTTTTTGACGATGTGTTTTTGCAAGAGATTGTTGAACAAACCAATTTGTATGCAGAACAATTTTTGAGGGCCAACAGTGCCCGCCTTAAGCCCTATTCTAGAGCAATCCGGTGGACTCCCACAAATGGTGAAGAGATGAAGAAGTTTCTGGGATTAACTTTTTTGATGGGCTTGCCAAGGAAGCCATCAATGACTTCATATTGGTCCACTAGTCCCTTGATGGCAACAGCTATATTTCCAGCAGTCATAAGTCGTGATCGGTATATGCTTCTTCTTCGGATGATGCATTTTGTTGATAATAGTTTAGCATTGTCACGCGATCACCCTGATTGTGACCGTTTGTTTAAAATTCGGCCTGTCCTTGATCACTTTGTTGATTGTTTTTCTGAGATCTTTGTCCCTGGTAAAGAAATTGCAGTGGATGAGTCTTTGCTGTTGTTCAAGGGCCGCTTGGTTTTTAGGCAATACATTCCTAGTAAGAGGGCACGCTATGGAATCAAACTGTATATGCTGTGTGACAGTGAGACTGGATATGTCTACAATTTCAGGGTGTACACTGGTAAGGAGTCCAGCATTAACCCTCCTGGTTGTCCTTCTACTTTTGGAGTGACTGAGAAAATTGTGTGGGAACTAGGTAGAGGATTATTTAACAAAGGCCATCATTTATATGTAGATAACTTCTACACTGGTGTGCGGTTGTTCAAGGAGTTGGCCAAAGTGGGCACTGTTGCTTGTGGCACAATGCGCAGTAACCGTAAAGGTTTCCCAAAGGAACTTGTTTGCAAAAGGCTTGTGCGTGGACAGTCTACGGCATTGCGATGTGGGGAGCTTCTAGCTGTGAAGTATTCAGACAAGAGAGATGTGTACATGCTGACTACTATCCACGATGAAAGTACAGAACCTGTGCCTGTTTGGGGTCAGGGTGCTGAAGTGCGCAAACCTGTGTGCATTATAGCTTACAATAAGTTCATGGGTGGTGTTGACAGAGTAGATCAGAGGTTGGAACCCTATGCTGCTCTTCGAAAGGCCTACGTTTGGTACAAGAAGTTGGCTATCCATCTGTTCCACTTGGCATCCTTTAATGCTTTCGTTGTGTACCAGAAGTCTTGTACTGAGAAGAAGATGCCTTTTGTTAAGTTTCAGGAGTCTATAATAGGCAGCCTTGTACTTGTGGAGCAGGCAAGTGTTCCTATATTTGGAGTTGTGGAGGAAGTGGCTAGATTGAAAGATCGCCACTTTCCTGAATCTATTCCTTCCACTACCGCAAGAGACTTTCCGACTAGAAGATGCAGAGTCTGTTAGCGAAGAGGCGTGCGGAGGGAGTCTCGTGTATACTGTCCTGACTGTCCTTCTAAGCCTGCATTGTGTCTGTCAGCTTGTTTTAAATCGTACCACACACAAAATAAGTTTTGGGAGTTTTAATGAGCTGTAAAGTGAATTACTTGGACTGCATTTTGTAAAAATGTTTTAGTTTGTTTCAAGGATTGGCATTAGTGCAAAGTTTTTATTTTAAGAATTTGTGTTAGCTGATTTGTAGGTATTTCCATTTGTTTAGTGTTATTTTCAAAAAAAGAATTCTAAATGTGTTTGTGGTGTGTGCCGGCTGGTGCTTGGCTGGCGGTGTGTGTGGAGTTGCGCTTGGCTGGTGGTGTGCATGGAGTGGTACTTGGCTGTCTGTGCACGAGTGGTGCTTGGCTGGCGGTGTGTGTGGAGTGGCGCTTGGCTGGTGGTGTTCGTGGAGTGGTACTTGGCTGTCTGTGCATGGAGTGGTGTTTGGCTGGTGGTGTGTGTGGAGTGGCGCTTGGCTGGTGGGTGTGCGTGGAGTGGTACTTGGCTGTCTGTGCATGGAGTGGTGTTTGGCTGGTGGTGTGTGTGGAGTGGTGCTTGGCTGGTGGTGTGTGTGGAGTGGTGCTTGGCTGGCGGTGTGTGTGGAGTGGTGCTTGGCTGGCGGTGTGTGTGGAGTGGTGCTTGGCTGGCGGTGTGTGTGGAGTTGTGCTTGGCTGATGGTGTTTGTGGAGTAGTACTTGGCTGTCTGTGCACGGAGTGGTGCTTGGCTGGCGGTGTGTGTGGAGTGGCGCTTGGCTGGTGATGTTTGTGGAGTGGTACTTGGCTGTCTGTGCATGGAGTGGTGTTTGGCTGGTGGTGTGTGTGGAGTGGTGCTTGGCTGGTGGTGTGTGTGGAGTGGTACTTGGCTGGAGGGTGTGCGTGGAGCGGTGCTTAGCTGTCTGTGCACAGAGTGGTGCTTAGCTGGCGGTGTGCGTGGAGTGGCGCTTGGCTGGTGGTGTGTGTGGAGTGGTACTTGGCTGTCTGTGCACGGAGTGGTGCTTGGCTGGTGGTGTGCGCTGAGTGGTGTTTGGCTGGCGATGTGCATGGTCTGGTGCTTGGATGGTGGTGTGGGTGGACTGGCGCTCGGTTGGCGTTGTGTGAGTAGTTACTTTCTGTTGGTCATTACACACACTGCTAGTTGAGTGACACTCCACGCAGTCCATCAATTTGTGTAGTTGCAGTGTCAGAAATGTGGGCGTGTGAAAGTGATGGGCCCTTGAATGGCACTGTTTGCTGGTGTGAGTGTTGAAATGTGATGGGTCCGCGGCTGGCGGTGTGAATGTTTTGAATGTGTCACACGTACGAAAGGTGTATGAATGGCCTGTGAAGAGGTTGGTGCCTTGACGTGGCTTTACAGCTCACGAGCTGTGAGTCAGTGGTTCAGTTAATCATACTTTCAATTATACGCAGTGTATTTAATTTTTTGTGAAATTACTTGCGATTACAATTGTATGTACTGAATCATCACTCACCCTCGTGCCAAATCCAACCAGTATGTGTGTGTGCTTGCGGATTAGATGGCTGTGCAGTAAAAAATGTTTTTTCTCTTTCTGCAGTAGGGTGTGCCTTGTCCCTTATTGTGATTGATGTAATGTGTTGCTTTTCTTCCAGATGGTGTCAGTGGTCTTGTTTGTATCAGGTATGAAAGGTGCGTGAATGGCCTGTAAAACGGTTGGTGCCTTGTCGTGGCTTTACAGCTCACGAGTTGCGAGTCACTGGTTCGGTTTTTATGCATGTATTTATTAACAGAGCATTTCATTTTTTTTAAATATCATGTTAATAAAATTTTATGTACTGAACCATCACTCGCCCTCGTGCCAAATCCAACCTGTATGTGTGTGTCTTTGAGGAATAGATAGCCGTGCTTGATTCTTTGTCTTTTGAATAACTCAGTTATGGTGTATATTATAGCTATAAATAACTTTCTAAATTTAGATACTATTGGCAATTCATGGCAGTATATGGTCATGTCTTGTTGGTGAATTCTATTGTTGTTTTTTGTGCACAATCTCTTGCAAACTTGAAATTGTCTGTCACAATTTTCATGCGATATTGTGCCCTGAATCGCACGTTCTCCATCTGAAAACTTAATTAATTCAAAACAATTTGGTTTTGCAAGGGGGTTCCCATGAGTTTTTGGCCCGGGGCTTGGCGGGCATCTTTGGAAACTGCCAAACCCAAACTGTTCCGAGAACTAGACACCCGGGGGAGTCCAGGGGGGTATGGCATGCGTGGGTCCCCCAATGTTTTCCTATCCAGAAACCCCTGCAAACCTTAAATTTAGGTCAAAAAAACCATTTTTTAGTATTTTTTTGGGTGGGATCTCGCTGCCGGCACAAATGTCCTACCACCCAGCGTTTCCCTTGTTCTCCCGAGTAAAATGATACCTCACTTGTGTGGGTGGGCCAAAGGCCTGTGACTAAGGCAGGGGGGCTTAATTGGTAAAACTTAAATACTGCTTTTTTCAAAATTCATTTTTGGCCTGTTCTGCTTTGGGGCACCCACACAAGTGAGGTATCCTTTTACTTGGGAGAACAAGGGGAACGCTGGGTGGTAGGACATTTTTGCCGGCACGGCGATCCCACGCAAAAAAGTTTTGAAAAGTGCTATTTTTACCTAATTTTAAGGTTTGCAAGGAGTTCTGGGTAGGAAAACATTGGGGAACCCATGCATGCCATACCTCCCTGGACTCCCCCGGGTGTCTAGTTTTCAGAACTGTTTGGGTTTGGTACTTTCCAAAGAATACCACCGAGCCCCAGGCCAAAAATGCAGGTGCCCCCCCCAAAAAATCAAGGTTATATTGCTTCAGGGTATTTTAAATTCACCACCGTACGATTTGAACCTTTTCCTGTTGCAGCCACTATGCCTACCCACGCAAGTGAGGTACCGTTCTTATCGGGAGACCAGGGGGAACGCTGGGTGGGAGGTAATTTGTGTGAGCCCAGTGATGCCACGCTTTCCCACACTAAAACGTGTGAAAAAACAGATTTTTTTCTGCTAAAATTGAGGTTTGCAAGGGATTCTGGGTAAAGGAACGTTGGAGGATCCACGCAAGCCATACCTCCTTGGAAGCCCCCGGGTGTCTACTTTTCAGAAATGTGTGGGTTTGGTAGCTTTCCCTAGATGGCCGTCTAGCACGGGGCCAGAAACCCAGGTAACCCCTCTTGCAAAAGCTGGTGGATTTGACAATGGTGACACTGTCAAGCCCACCAGCTTTTGCAAGAGGGGTTACCTGGGATTTTGGCCCCGTGCTAGACGGCCATCTAGGGAAACCTACCAAACCCACACATTTCTGAAAAGTAGACACCCGGGGGCTTCCAAGGAGGTATGGCTTGTGTGGATCCTCCAACGTTCCTTTACCCAGAATCCCTTGCAAACATCAATTTTAGCTGGAAAAAATTCAGTTTTTTCACCCTTTTTAGTGTGGGAAAGCGTGGCAACACTGGGCTCACACAAATTACCTCACACCCAGCGTTCCCCAAGGTCTCCCGATAAAAATGGTACCTCACTTGCGTGGGTAGGCATAGTGGCTGCTATAGGAAAAGGCCCAATTCTTACTGTGGAGACAAAAAAATTACCTTTAGCCAAACAATCTTATTTTCTGAGGGGGTCACCTGAGCTTTTGGCCCGGGGCTTGGCGGGCATCTTTGGAAACTACCAAACCCAAACAGTTCTGAGAACTAGACACCCGGGGGAGTCCAGGGAGGTATGGCATGCGTGGGTCCCCCAATGTTTTCCTACCCAGAAACCCCTGCAAACCTTAAATTTAGGTCAAAAAACCAATTTTTCCGTACTTTTTTGGGTGGGATCTCGCTGCCGGCACAAATGTCCTACCACCCAGCGTTTTCCTGGTTCTCCCGAGTAAAATGATACCTCACTTGTGTGGGTGGGCCAAAGGCCTGTGACTAAGGCAGGAGGGCTTAATTTGTAAAACTTAAAGACTACTTTTTTCAAAATTCATGTTTGGCCTGTTCTGCTTTGGGGCACCCACACAAGTGAGGTATCCCTTTACTCAGGAGAACAAGGGGAATGCTGGGTGGTAGGACATTTTTGCCGGCACGGCTATCCCACGCAAAAAAGTTTGGAAAAGTGCTATTTTTACCTAATTTTAAGGTTTGCAAGGAGTTCTGGGTAGGAAAACATTGGGGGACCCACGCATGCCATACCTCCCTGGACTCCCCCGGGTGTCTAGTTTTCAGAACTGCTTGGGTTTGGTACTTTCCAAAGAATACCACCGAGCCCCGGGCCAAAAACTCAGGTGCCCCCCCATAAATCAAGGTTATATTGCTTCAGGGTATTTTAAATTCACCACCGTACGATTTGGACCTTTTCCTGTTGCAGCCACTATGCCTACCCATGCAAGTGAGGTACCGTTTTTATCGGGAGACCTGGGGGAACACTGGGTGGGAGGTAATTTGTGTTAGCCCAGTGATGCCATGCTTTCCCACACTAAAACGTGTGAAAAAACTGATTTTGTTTTGCTAAAATTGAGGTTTGCAAGGGATTCTGGGTAAAGGAACGTTGGAGGATCCACGCAAGCCATACCTCCTTGGAAGCCCCCGGGTGTCTACTTTTCAGAAATGTGTGGGTTTGGTAGGTTCCCCTAGATGGCCGTCTAGCACAGGGCCAGAAACCCAGGTAACCCCTTTTGCAAAAGCTGGTGGATTTGACAATGGTGACACTGTCAAGTCCACTAGCTTTTGCAAGAGGGGTTACCTGGGTTTTTGGCCCCGTGCTAGATAGCCATCTACCGAAACCTACCAAACCCACACATTTCTGAAAAGTAGACACCCGGGGGCTTCCAAGGAGGTATGGCTTGTGTGGATCCTCCAACGTTCCTTTACCCAGAATCCCTTGCAAACCTCAATTTTAGCTGGAAATAAATCAGTTTTTTCACACTTTTTAGCGTGGGAAAGCGTGGCATCACTGGGCTCACACAAATTACCTCCCACCCAGCGTTCCCCAAGGTCTCCCGATAAAAATGGTACCTCACTTGCGTGGTTAGGCATAGTGGCTGCTATAGGAAAAGGCCCGATTCTTACTGTGGAGACCAAAAAATGACCTTTAGCCAAACAATCTTATTTTTTGAGGGGGTCACCTGAGCTTTTGGCCCGGGGCTTGGCAGGCATCTTTGGAAACTACCAAACCCAAACAGTTCTGAGAACTAGACACCCGGGGGAGTCCAGGGAGGTATGGCATGCGTGGGTCCCCCAATGTTTTCCTACCCAGAAACCCCTGCAAACCTTAAATTTAGTTAAAAAAACAATTTTTCCGTACTTTTTGGGTGGGATCTCGCTGCCGGCACAAATGTCCTACCACCCAGCGTTTCCCTTGTTCTCCCGAGTAAAATGATACCTCACTTGTGTGGGTGGGCCAAAGGCCTGTGACTAAGCCAGGGGGGCTTAATTTGTAAAACTTAAATACTACTTTTTTCAAAATTCATTTTTGGCCTGTTCTGCTTTGGGGCACCCACGCAAGTGAGGTATCCTTTTACTCGGAAGAACAAGGGAAACGCTGGGTGGTAGGACATTTTTGCCGGCACGGCGATCCCACGCAAAAAAGTTTGGAAAAGTGCTATTTTTACCTAATTTTAAGGTTTGCAAGGAGTTCTGGGTAGGAAAACATTGGGGGACCCACGCATGCCATACCTCCCTGGACTCCCCCGGGTGTCTAGTTTTCAGAACTGTTTGGGTTTGGTACTTTACAAAGAATACCACCGAGCCCCGGGCCAAAAACTCAGGGCCCCCCCCCCAAAAAAAATTAAGGTTATATTGCTTCAGGGTATTTTAAATTCACCACCGTACGATTTGGACCTTTTCCTGTTGCAGCAACTATGCCTACCCATGCAAGTTAGGTACCGTTTTTATCGGGAGACCTGGGGGAACGCTGGGTGGGAGGTAATTTGTGTGAGCCCAGTGATGCCACGCTTTCCCACACTAAAACGTGTGAAAAAACTGATTTTTTTCTGCTAAAATTGAGGTTTGCAAGGGATTCTGGGTAAAGGAACGTTGAACGATGCACGCAAGCCATACCTCCTTGGAAGCCCCTGGGTGTCTACTTTTCAGAAATGTGTGGGTTTGGTAGGTTTCCCTAGATGGCCGTCTAGCACGGGGCCAGAAACCCAGGTAACCCCTCTTGCAAAAGCTGGTGGATTTGACAATGGTGACACTGTCAAGTCCACCAGCTTTTGCAAGAGGGGTTACCTGGGTTTTGGCCCCGTGCTAGACAGCTATCTATGGAAACCTACCAAACCCACACATTTCTGAAAAGTAGACACCCGGGGGCTTCCAAGGAGGTATGGCTTGCGTGGATCCTCCAACGTTCCTTTACCCAGAATCCCTTGCAAACCTCAATTTTAGCTGGAACAAATCAGTTTTTTCACACTTTTTAGTGTGGGAAAGCGTGGCATCACTGGGCTCACACAAATTACCTCCCACCCAGCGTTCCTCAAGGTGTCCCGATAAAAATGGTACCTCACTTGCGTGGGTAGGCATAGTGGCTGCTATAGGAAAAGGCCCAATTCTTACTGTGGAGACCAAAAAATTACCTTTAGCCAAACAATCTTATTTTTTGAGGGGGACACCTGAGCTTTTGGCCTGGGGCTTGGCGGGCATCTTTGGAAACTACCAAACCCAAACAGTTCTGAGAACTAGACACTCGGGGGAGTCCAGGGAGGTATGGCATGCGTGGGTCCCCCAATGTTTTCCTACCCAGAAACCCCTGCAAACCTTAAATTTAGGTCAAAAAACCCATTTTTCCGTACTTTTTTGGGTGGGATCTCGCTGCCGGCACAAATGTCCTACCACCCAGCGTTTCCCTTGTTCTCCCGAGTAAAATGATACCTCACTTCAGTGGGTGGGCCAAAGGCCTGTGACTAAGGCAGGGGGGCTTAATTTGTAAAACTTAAATACTACTTTTTTCAAAAGTCAATTTTGGCCTGTTCTGCTTTGGGGCACCCACACAAGGGAGGTATCCTTTTACTCGGGAGAACAAGGGGAACGCTGGGTGGTAGGAAATTTTTGCCGGCACGGCGATCCCACGCGAAAAAGTTTGGAAAAGTGCTATTTTTACCTAATTTTAAGGTTTGCAAGGAGTTCTGGGTAGGAAAACATTGGGGGACCCACGCATGCCATATCTCCCTGGAATCCCCCGGGTGTCTAGTTTTGAGAACTGTTTGGGTTTGGTACTTTCCAAAGATGGCCACCGAGCCCCGGGCCAAAAACTCAGGTCCCCCCCCCCAATCAAGGTAGTTTTGCAATAGGGTATTGTAAATTCACCACCGTACGATTTGAACCGTTTCCTGTTGCAGCCACTATGTCTATCCACGCAAGTGAGGTACCATTTTTTTCGGGAGACCTAGGGGAACGCTGGGTGCTGCTTTGGGGCACCCACACAAGTGAGGTATCCATTTACTCGGGAGAACAAGGGGAACGCTGGGTGGTAGGACATTTTTGCCGGCACGGCGATCCCACGCGAAAAAGTTTGGAAAAGTGCTATTTTTACCTAATTTTAAGGTTTGCAAGGAGTTCTGGGTAGGAAAACATTGGGGGACCCACGCATGCCATACCTCCCTGGACTCCCCCGGGTGTCTAGTTATGAGAACTGTTTGGGTTTGGTAATTTCCAAAGATGGCCACCGAGCCCCGGGCCAAAAACTCAGGTCCCCCCCCCACAAAATCAAGGTAGTTTTGCAATAGGGTATTGTAAATTTACCACCGTACGATTTGAACCGTTTCCTGTTGCAGCCACTATGTCTATCCACGCAAGTGAGGTACCAATTTTTTTTGGGAGACCTAGGGGAACGCTGGGTGGGGGGAAATTTGTTGATCTACGCAGATTCCAGAACTTTCCACCACAGAAATGTGCGGAAAATGTGTTTTTTTGGTCAAACTTTTAGGTTTGCAAGGGATTCTGGGTAACAAAACCTGGGGGTAGGCAGACGAGTCACCCCATCCTGAATTTCCCTGGGTGTCTAGTTTTCAAAAATGTATAGGTTTGCTAAGTTTCCCTAGGTGCTGGTAGAGTTACGGTGCAAAAACAAAAGGTAGTCTTTTTGTCCAAAACGTGCTAGATTTCACTGGGAAATTGAGGTGCGACCATGTTGCGTTTTGCGCTGTTTCATGTCGCAGCCACTATGCCTACCCACGCAGGTGAGGTACCATTTTTTTCGGGAGACCTGGGGGAATGCTGGGTGGGTGGAAATTTCTTGATCCACGCAGATTCTAGAACTTTCCACCACAGAAATGTGAGGAAAATGTGTTTTTTTGTCAAATTTTTAGGTTTACAAGGGATTCGGGGTAACAAAACCTGGGGGTAGGCAGACGAGTCACCCCATCGTGAATTCCCCTGGGTGTCTAGTTTTCAAAAATGTATAGGTTTGCTAGGTTTCCCTAGGTGCTGGCAGAGCTACGGCGCAAAAACAAAAGGTAGTCTTTTTGGCCAAAACGTGCTAGATTTCACTGGGAAATTGAGGTGCGACCATGTTGCGTTTTGCGCTGTTTCATGTCGCAGCCACTATGCCTACCCACGCAAGTGAGGTACCATTTTTTTGGGGAGACCTGGGGGAACACTGGGTGGGTGGAAATTTGTTGATCCACGCAGATTCCAGAACTTTCCACCACAGAAATGTGAGGAAAATTTGTTTTTTTGTCAAATTGTTAGGTTTGCAAGGGATTCTGGGTAACAAAACCTGGGGGTAGGCAGACGAGTCACCCCATCGTGAATTCCCCTGGGTGTCTAGTTTTCAGAAATGTATAGGTTTGCTAGGTTTCCCTAGGTGCTGGCAGAGCTACGGCGCAAAAACAAAAGGTAGTCTTTTTGGCCAAAACGTGCTAGATTTCACTGGGAAATTGATGTGCGACCATGTTGCGTTTTGCGCTGTTTCATGTCGCAGCCACTATGCCTACCCACGCAAGTGAGGTACCAATTTTTTTCGGGAGACCTGGGGGAACGCTGGGTGGGTGGAAATTTGTTGATCCACGCAAATTCCAGAACTTTCCACCACAGAAATGTAAGGAAAATTTGGTTTTTTTGTCATTTTTAGGTTTGCAAGGGATTCTGGATAACAAAACCTGGGGGTAGGCAGACTAGTCATCCCCATCCTGAATTCCCCTGGGTGTCTAGTTTTCAGCGCAAAAACAGAAGGTAGTCTTTTTGGCCAAAACGTTCTAGATTTCATGGGAAATTGAGGTGCGACCATGTTGCGTTTTGCGCTGTTTCATGTCGCAGCCACTATGCCTAACCACGCAAGTGAGGTACCATTGTTTTCGGAAGACCTGGGGGAACGCTGGGTGGGTGGAAATTTGTTGATCCATGCAGATTCCAGAACTTTCCACCACAGAAATGTGAGGAAAATTAGTTTTTTTTGTCAAATATTTAGGTTTGCAAGGGATTCTGGGTAACAAAACCTGGGGGTAGGCAGACGAGTCACCCCATCCTGAATTCCCCTGGGTGTCTAGATTTAAAAAATGTATAGGTTTGCTAGGTTTCCCTAGGTGCTGGCAGAGCTATGGCGCAAAAACAAAAGGTAGTCTTTTTGGCCAAAACGTGCTAGATTTCACTGGGAAATTGAGGTGCGACCATGTTGCGTTTTGCGCTGTTTCATGTCACAGCCACTATGCCTACCAACGCAAGTGAGGTACCATTTTTTTCGGGAGACCTGGGAGAACGCTGGGTGGGTGGAAATTTGTTGATCCACGCAGATTCCAGAACTTTCCACCACAGAAATGTGAGGAAAATGTGTTTTTTTTGTCAAATTTTTAGGTTTGCAAGGGATTCTGGGTAACAAAACCTGGGGGTAGGCAGACGAGTCACCCCATCCTAAATTCCCCTGGGTGTCTAGTTTTCATAAATATATAGGTTTGCTAGGTTTCCCTAGGTGCTGGCAGAGCTACGGCGCAAAAACAAAAGGTAGTCTTTTTGTCCAAAACGTGCTGGATTTCACTGGGAAATTGAGGTGCAACCATGTTGTGTTTTGCGCTGTTTCATGTCGCAGCCACTATGCCTACCCACGCAAGTGAGGTACCATTTTTTTCGGGAGACCTAGGGGCACGCTCGGTGGGTGGAAATTTGTTGATCCACGCAGATTCCAGAACTTTCCACCACAGAAATGTGAGGAAAATGTGTTTTTTTTGTCAAATGTTTAGGTTTGCAAGGGATTCTGGGTAACAAAACCTGGGGGTAGGCAGACGAGTCACCCCATCCTGAATTTCCCTGGGTGTCTAGATTTCAAAAATGTATAGGTTTGCTAGGTTTCCCTAGGTGCTGGCAGAGCTATGGCGCAAAAACAAAAGGTAGTCTTTTTGGCCAAAACGTGCTAGATTTCACTGGGAAATTGAGGTGCGACCATGTTGCGTTTTGCGCTGTTTCATGTCACAGCCACTATGCCTACCAACGCAAGTGAGGTACCATTTTTTTCGGGAGACCTGGGAGAACGCTGGGTGGGTGGAAATTTGTTGATCCACGCAGATTCCAGAACTTTCCACCACAGAAATGTGAGGAAAATGTGTTTTGTTTGTCAAATTTTTAGGTTTGCAAGGGATTCTGGGTAACAAAACCTGGGGGTAGGCAGACGAGTCACCCCATCCTAAATTCCCCTGCGTGTCTAGTTTTCATAAATATATAGGTTTGCTAGGTTTCCCTAGGTGCTGGCAGAGCTACGGCGCAAAAACAAAAGGTAGTCTTTTTGTCCAAAACGTGCTAGATTTCACTGGGAATTTGAGGTGCAACCATGTTGTGTTTTGCGCTGTTTCATGTCGCAGCCACTATGCCTACCCACGCAAGTGAGGTACCATTTTTTTTGGGAGACCTAGGGGCACGCTGGGTGGGTGGATATTTGTTGATCCACGCAGATTCCAGAACTGTCCACCACAGAAATGTGAGGAAAATGTGTTTTTTTTGTCAAATGTTTAGGTTTGCAAGGGATTCTGGGTAACAAAACCTGGGGGTAGGCAGACGAGTCACCCCATCCTGAATTTCCCTGGGTGTCTAGATTTCAAAAATGTATAGGTTTGCTAGGTTTCCCTAGGTGCTGGCAGAGCTACGGCGTAAAAACAAAAGGTAGTCGTTTTGGCCAAAACGTGCTAGATTTCACTGGGAAATTGAGGTGCGACCATGTTGCGTTTTCCGCTGTTTCATGTCGCAGCCACTATGCCTACCCACGCAAGTGAGGTACCATTTTTTTCTGGAGACCTGGGGGCACGCTGAGTGGGTAGAAATTTGTTGATCCACGCAGATTCCAGAACTTTCCACCACAGAAATGTGAGGAAAATGTGTTTTTTTTGTCAAATGTTAGGTTTGCAAGGGATTCTGGGTAACAAAACCTGGGGGTAGGCAGACGAGTCACCCCATCCTGAATTTCCCTGGGTGTCTAGTTTTTAAAAATGTATAGATTTGCTAGGTTTCCCTAGGTGCTGGCAGAGCTACGGCGCAAAAACAAAAGGTAGTCTTTTTGTCCAAAAAGTGCTAGATTTCACTGGGAAATTGAGGTGCGACCATGTTGTGTTTTGCGCCGTTTCCTGTCGCAGGCACAAGGCCGACCCACACAAGTGAGGTACCGTTTTTATCTGAAGACCTGGGGAAACGCTGGGTGGGTGGAAATTTGTTGATCCACGCAGATTCCAGAACTTTCCACCACAGAAATGTGAGGAAAATTTGTTTTTTTTGTCAAATATTTAGGTTTGCAAGGGATTCTGGGTAACAAACCCTGGTGGTAGGCAGTCGAGTCACCCCATCCTGAATTCCCCTGGGTGTCTACTTTTCAGAAATGTATAGGTTTGCTAGGTTTCCCTAGGTCCTGGCAGGTCTTGGGCTCAAAAACAAAAGGTAGTCTCTTTGCCCAAAGAGCGCAAGATTTCACTGGGAAATTGAGGTGCGACCACGTTGCATTTTGTGCCGTTTCGTGTCGCAGCCACTATGCCTACCCACGCAAGAGAGGTACCGTTTTTATCGGGAGACCTGGGGGAACGATGGGTGGGTGGAAATTTGTTGATCAACGCAGATTCCAGAACTTTCCACCACAGAAATGTGAGGAAAATGTCTTTTTTTTTTCAAATTCTTAGGTTTGCAAGGGATTCTGGGTAACAAAACCTGGTGGTAGGCAGTCGAGTCACCCATCCTGAATTCCCCTGGGTGTCTACTTTTCAAAAATATATAGTTTTGCTAGGTTTCCCTAGGTGCTGGCAGAGCTAGGGCTCAAAAACAAAAGGTAGTCTCTTTGTCCAAAGAGCGCAAGATTTCACTGGGAAATTGAGGTGCGACCACGTTGCATTTTGCGCCGTTTCCTGTCGCAGGCACAAGGCCGACCCACACAAGTGAGGTACCGTTTTTATCTGAAGACCTGGGGAAACGCTGGGTGGGTGGAAATTTGTTGATCCACGCAGATTCCAGAACTTTCCACCACAGAAATGTGAGGAAAATTTGTTTTTTTTGTCAAATATTTAGGTTTGCAAGGGATTCTGGGTAACAAACCCTGGTGGTAGGCAGTCGAGTCACCCCATCCTGAATTCCCCTGGGTGTCTACTTTTCAGAAATGTATAGGTTTGCTAGGTTTCCCTAGGTCCTGGCAGGTCTTGGGCTCAAAAACAAAAGGTAGTCTCTTTGCCCAAAGAGCGCAAGATTTCACTGGGAAATTGAGGTGCGACCACGTTGCATTTTGTGCCGTTTCATGTCGCAGCGACTATGCCTACCAACGCAAGTGAGGTACCATTTTTTTCGGGAGACCTGGGAGAACGCTGGGTGGGTGGAAATTTGTTGATCCACGCAGATTCCAGAACTTTCAACCACAGAAATGTGAGGAAAATGTGTTTTTTTGGTCAAATTTTTAGGTTTGCAAGGGATTCTGGGTAACAAAACATGGGGGTAGGCAGACGAGTCACCCCATCCTAAATTCCCCTGGGTGTCTAGTTTTCATAAATATATAGGTTTGCTAGGTTTCCCTAGGTGCTTGCAGAGCTACGGCGCAAAAAGAAAAGGTAGTCTTTTTGTCCAAAACGTGCTAGATTTCACTGGGAAATTGAGGTGCGACCATGTTGTGTTTTGCGCTGTTTCATGTCGCAGCCACTATGCCTACCCACGCAAGTGAGGTACCATTTTTTTCGGGAAACCTAGGGGCACACTGGGTGGGTGGAAATTTGTTGATCCACGCAGATTCCAGAACTTTCCACCACAGAAATGTGAGGAAAATGTGTTTTTTTTGTCAAATGTTTAGGTTTCTAAGGGATTCTGGGTAACAAAACCTGGGGGTAGGCAGACGAGTCACCCCATCCTGAATTTCCCTGGGTGTCTAGATTTCAAAAATGTATAGGTTTGCTAGGTTTCCCTAGGTGCTGGCAGAGCTACGGCGTAAAAACAAAAGGTAGTCGTTTTGGCCAAAACGTGCTAGATTTCACTGGGAAATTGAGGTGCGACCATGTTGCGTTTTCCGCTGTTTCATGTCGCAGCCACTATGCCTACCCACGCAAGTGAGGTACCATTTTTTTCGGGAGATCTGGGGGCACGCTGAGTGGGTAGAAATTTGTTGATCCACGCAGATTCCAGTACTTTCCACCACAGAAATGTGAGGAAAATGTGTTTTTTTTGTCAAATGTTTAGGTTTGCAAGGGATTCTGGGTAACAAAACCTGGGGGTAGGCAGACGAGTCACCCCATCCTGAATTTCCCTGGGTGTCTAGTTTTTAAAAATGTATAGATTTGCTAGGTTTCCCTAAGTGCTGGCAGAGCTACGGCGCAAAAACAAAAGGTAGTCTTTTTGTCCAAAATGTGCTAGATTTCACTGGGAAATTGAGGTGCGACCATGTTGTGTTTTGCGCTGTTTCGTGTCGCAGCCACTATGCCTACCCACGCAAGTGAGGTACCGTTTTTATCGGGAGACCTGGGGGAACGATGGGTGGGTGGAAATTTGTTGATCCACGCAGATTCCAGAACTTTCCACCACAGAAATGTGAGGAAAATGTCTTTTTTTTGTCAAATTCCTTGGTTTGCAAGGGATTCTGGGTAACAAAACCTGGTGGTAGGCAGTCGAGTCACCCATCCTGAATTCCCCTGGGTGTCTACTTTTCAAAAATATGTAGTTTTGCTAGGTTTCCCTAGGTGCTGGCAGAGCTAGGGCTCAAAAACAAAAGGTAGTCTCTTTGTCCAAAGAGCGCAAGATTTCACTGGGAAATTGAGGTGCGACCACGTTGCATTTTGCGCCGTTTCCTGTCGCAGGCACAAGGCCGACCCACACAAGTGAGGTACCGTTTTTATCTGAAGACCTGGGGAAACGCTGGGTGGGTGGAAATTTGTTGATCCACGCAGATTCCAGAACTTTCCACCACAGAAATGTGAGGAAAATGTGGTTTTTTGGTCAAATTTTTAGGTTTGCAAGGGATTCTGGGTAACAAAACCTGGTGGTAGGCAGACGAGTCACCCCATCCTAAATTCCCCTGGGTGTCTAGTTTTCATAAATATATAGGTTTGCTAGGTTTCCCTAGGTGCTTGCAGAGCTACGGCGCAAAAACAAAAGGTAGTCTTTTTGTCCAAAACGTGCTAGATTTCACTGGGAAATTGAGGTGCGACCATGTTGTGTTTTGCGCTGTTTCATGTCGCAGCCACTATGCCTACCCATGCAAGTGAGGTACCATTTTTTTCGGGAGACCTAGGGGCACACTGGGTGGGTGGAAATTTGTTGATCCACGCAGATTCCAGAACTTTTTACCACAGAAATGTGAGGAAAATGTGTTTTTTTTGTCAAATGTTTAGGTTTCTAAGGGATTCTGGGTAACAAAACCTGGGGGTAGGCAGACGAGTCACCCCATCCTGAATTTCCCTGGGTGTCTAGATTTCAAAAATGTATAGGTTTGCTAGGTTTCCCTAGGTGCTGGCAGAGCTACGGCGTAAAAACAAAAGGTAGTCGTTTTGGCCAAAACGTGCTAGATTTCACTGGGAAATTGAGGTGCGACCATGTTGCGTTTTCCGCTGTTTCATGTCGCAGCCACTATGCCTACCCACGCAAGTGAGGTACCATTTTTTTCGGGAGATCTGGGGGCACGCTGAGTGGGTAGAAATTTGTTGATCCACGCAGATTCCAGAACTTTCCACCACAGAAATGTGAGGAAAATGTGTTTTTTTTGTCAAATGTTTAGGTTTGCAAGGGATTCTGGGTAACAAAACCTGGGGGTAGGCAGACGAGTCACCCCATCCTGAATTTCCCTGGGTGTCTAGTTTTTAAAAATGTATAGATTTGCTAGGTTTCCCTAGGTGCTGGCAGAGCTACGGGGCAAAAACAAAAGGTAGTCTTTTTGTCCAAAAAGTGCTAGATTTCACTGGGAAATTGAGGTGCGACCATGTTGTGTTTTGCGCTGTTTCGTGTCGCAGCCACTATGCCTACCCACGCAAGTGAGGTACCGTTTTTATCGGGAGACCTGGGGGAACGATGGGTGGGTGGAATTTTGTTGATCCACGCAGATTCCAGAACTTTCCACCACAGAAATGTGAGGAAAATTTCTTATTTTTTGTCAAATTCTTAGGTTTGCAAGGGATTCTGGGTAACAAAACCTGGTGGTAGGCAGTCGAGTCACCCATCCTGAATTCCCCTGGGTGTCTACTTTTCAAAAATATATAGTTTTGCTAGGTTTCCCTAGGTGCTGGCAGAGCTAGGGCTCAAAAACAAAAGGTAGTCTCTTTGTCCAAAGAGCGCAAGATTTCACTGGGAAATTGAGGTGCGACCACGTTGCATTTTGCGCCGTTTCCTGTCGCAGGCACAAGGCCGACCCACACAAGTGAGGTACCGTTTTTATCTGAAGACCTGGGGAAACGCTGGGTGGGTGGAAATTTGTTGATCCACGCAGATTCCAGAACTTTCCACCACAGAAATGTGAGGAAAATGTGTTTTTTTGTCAAATATTTAGGTTTGCAAGGGATTCTGGGTAACAAACCCTGGTGGTAGGCAGTCGAGTCACCCCATCCTGAATTCCCCTGGGTGTCTACTTTTCAGAAATGTATAGGTTTGCTAGGTTTCCCTAGGTGCTGGCAGAGCTTGGGCTCAAAAACAAAAGGTAGTCTCTTTGCCCAAAGAGCGCAAGATTTCACTGGGAAATTGAGGTGCGACCACGTTGCATTTTGTGCCGTTTCCTGTCGCAGGCACAAGGCCGACCCACACAAGTGAGGTACCGTTTTTATCGGGAGACCTGGGGGAACGCTGGGTGGGTGCAAATTTGTTGATCCACGCAGATTCCAGAACTTTCCACCACAGAAATGTGAGGAAAATGTGTTTTTTTTGTCAAAATCTTAGCTTTGCAAGGGATTCTGGGTAACAAAACCTGGTGGTAGGCTGTCGAGTCACCCCATCCTGAATTTCCCTGGGTGTCTACTTTTCAAAAATGTATAGGTTTGCTAGGTTTCCCTAGGTGCTGGCAGAGCTAGGGCTCAAAAACAAAAGGTAGCCTCTTTGTCCAAAGAGCGCAAGATTTCACTGGGAAATTGAGGTGCGACCATGTTGTGTTTTGCGCTGTTTCATGTCGCAGCCACTATGCCTACCCATGCAAGTGAGGTACCATTTTTTTCGGGAGACCTAGGGGCACACTGGGTGGGTGGAAATTTGTTGATCCACGCAGATTCCAGAACTTTTTACCACAGAAATGTGAGGAAAATGTGTTTTTTTTGTCAAATGTTTAGGTTTCTAAGGGATTCTGGGTAACAAAACCTGGGGGTAGGCAGACGAGTCACCCCATCCTGAATTTCCCTGGGTGTCTAGATTTCAAAAATGTATAGGTTTGCTAGGTTTCCCTAGGTGCTTGCAGAGCTACGGCGTAAAAACAAAAGGTAGTCGTTTTGGCCAAAACGTGCTAGATTTCACTGGGAAATTGAGGAGCGACCATGTTGCGTTTTCCGCTGTTTCATGTCGCAGCCACTATGCCTACCCACGCAAGTGAGGTACCATTTTTTTCGGGAGATCTGGGGGCACGCTGAGTGGGTAGAAATTTGTTGATCCACGCAGATTCCAGAACTTTCCACCACAGAAATGTGAGGAAAATGTGTTTTTTTTGTCAAATGTTTAGGTTTGCAAGGGATTCTGGGTAACAAAACCTGGGGGTAGGCAGACGAGTCACCCCATCCTGAATTTCCCTGGGTGTCTAGTTTTTAAAAATGTATAGATTTGCTAGGTTTCCCTAGGTGCTGGCAGAGCTACGGGGCAAAAACAAAAGGTAGTCTTTTTGTCCAAAAAGTGCTAGATTTCACTGGGAAATTGAGGTGCGACCATGTTGTGTTTTGCGCTGTTTCGTGTCGCAGCCACTATGCCTACCCACGCAAGTGAGGTACCGTTTTTATCGGGAGACCTGGGGGAACGATGGGTGGGTGGAATTTTGTTGATCCACGCAGATTCCAGAACTTTCCACCACAGAAATGTGAGGAAAATTTCTTTTTTTTGTCAAATTCTTAGGTTTGCAAGGGATTCTGGGTAACAAAACCTGGTGGTAGGCAGTCGAGTCACCCATCCTGAATTCCCCTGGGTGTCTACTTTTCAAAAATATATAGTTTTGCTAGGTTTCCGTAGGTGCTGGCAGAGCTAGGGCTCAAAAACAAAAGGTAGTCTCTTTGTCCAAAGAGCGCAAGATTTCACTGGGAAATTGAGGTGCGACCACGTTGCATTTTGCGCCGTTTCCTGTCGCAGGCACAAGGCCGACCCACACAAGTGAGGTACCGTTTTTATCTGAAGACCTGGGGAAACGCTGGGTGGGTGGAAATTTGTTGATCCACGCAGATTCCAGAACTTTCCACCACAGAAATGTGAGGAAAATGTGTTTTTTTGTCAAATATTTAGGTTTGCAAGGGATTCTGGGTAACAAACCCTGGTGGTAGGCAGTCGAGTCACCCCATCCTGAATTCCCCTGGGTGTCTACTTTTCAGAAATGTATAGGTTTGCTAGGTTTCCCTAGGTGCTGGCAGAGCTTGGGCTCAAAAACAAAAGGTAGTCTCTTTGCCCAAAGAGCGCAAGATTTCACTGGGAAATTGAGGTGCGACCACGTTGCATTTTGTGCCGTTTCCTGTCGCAGGCACAAGGCCGACCCACACAAGTGAGGTACCGTTTTTATCGGGAGACCTGGGGGAACGCTGGGTGGGTGCAAATTTGTTGATCCACGCAGATTCCAGAACTTTCCACCACAGAAATGTGAGGAAAATGTGGTTTTTTTGTCAAAATCTTAGCTTTGCAAGGGATTCTGGGTAACAAAACCTGGTGGTAGGCTGTCGAGTCACCCCATCCTGAATTTCCCTGGGTGTCTACTTTTCAAAAATGTATAGGTTTGCTAGGTTTCCCTAGGTGCTGGCAGAGCTAGGGCTCAAAAACAACAGGTAGCCTCTTTGTCCAAAGAGCGCAAGATTTCACTGGGAAATTGAGGTGCAACCACGTTGCATTCTGCGCCGTTTCCTGTCGCAGGAACAAGGCCGACCCACACAAGTGAGGTACCGTCTTTATCGGGAGACTTGGGGTAATTCAGATTTGTAAATCAACTGTTATTACCAATTGAGCTTTCATGCATTTCTTCCTTTCAATGAAAGACATTGTGTAAAAAAAAAATCTTTTTGAAAAATGACCAATAATTCTCATGCTAGTATGAGTATTCCCAATTTTGAAAATGTGCAATTATATACTGTTTCTGAACTCTATAATTTGTACCCAATTCAGAAATACATAGGTGTCTTTCATACAGATTTTTCCATGTATACATTTTCCAAGACAAAGTGCTCTATACCCAGTAAATGAAAAAATACCATTGCAAGTTGCTGCTCAGTTTTTGGATCTGGGTTCGTCGGGTTCTTGGTGAAAGTACAAGTCCTATATATCCCCACAACCAGGAAGGTCTAGCGGATGTAACGGTATATTGCATTCCAAGAGCTGTCAAAATTAGAAAAAGTTATAGGTGAAAACGTTGAGACAAAAGGCTGTTTTTTTCAACAAATTTTCAATGATTCCAATATTTAACTGTTAGTTTCTATAACGAAACCTTCATGGATTTAGACAAATGACCCCTTTCTGAATTCAGAATTTTGTCTACTTTTCGAAAATGTAAATCCATTATTGCTTTCAAACTCATTTCTACCATTAACTGGAAGGAGGTGGAAAGCTCTAAAATAGCAAAAATAGGCTATGTCCCAGAAAAATGCCGAAACTGTGTGAAACATTTCGGTTCTCTGACAAAAGACTGTCATTCCCTAAAAGCTGAGAAAATGGATATTTCAGCCCCACAAACCCTTTTTTGATAACATTTTCAGGGAAGAACCCAGAGGCTTTCATTTGCAGCCCGTTTTTCCCATTTTTCTGAAAAAAACTAAAAAATCACTATATTTTGGTTAATTTCTGGGACCCCTCCAAGGGAATCCACAAACCCTGGGCGCCTTTAGAATCCACATGATGTTGGAAGAAAAGGACGCAAATTTGGCATGGATACCTTATGAGGTCAAAAAGTTACAAGGGCCTAAGCGCGCACTACCCCAAAACCCCAAAAAAAGCCTTAGCACAGGAGGGGAAAAGGCCTATCAGCGAAGGGGTTAAATGACACAGAGTATTTTTTATCTTTTAAGAGACTTCTTCACGCTGAGAACACCTGGGATGGCCTTTCAAATTAACAATGAACAGTCAGACAAACTAGAGAAGCACTGAGTCTATGTCAGGAAGAAACTACAGGATCAATAGTCTCTGTAGGTGTTTACTATACTGACTCAAAACATGCCCTCTGTGCAGATCATGGAAAATTGATTGGTTGGTGCACAGCACGCTAGCACTGAAGGACTGTAGTGGGTTGGTCTAAGGTGACCACCCCGCCACAGCCCTTCCTGGATACTGTCCCCCCAGTGCTCAGCCTTCTACCAATAAATCATTTCCGATTGCATATTTGCCTAATTAGTTGAATGCAAGCATACCAAAACTACAACACCCTGAATGCATTAGGTAGTCATATGAAAACTCAGGACTGGGAACAGATTCAAGATTATATAAAGTTACGTGGCCTCCTGTTGAGGCAGCATAGATGAAGGTCCAGGTGCCCCCACTACTCTCCCAGGCTCACAGCACCTGAGGCCTATCATGGAGTCCAGGCGACTGCAAATAGGGGACAGAACACCTGTGTATGGGAAAGAGAGTAGATCCTCCACTCAGCAGGTGAACCTAAATTAGGGACTGGGTACCAGTACTTGCTTTTAAGGTTTTAAGTTTATTTTAGGGTTAAGGTAAGTACATTCTATCTGTGTTATTAGGCAAACCTCATGTTCTAAGGAATGGGATGAAGAAGATGGATGACTATGTAATATATTTTACTGTTTCGCCGCCAGCTAGTGCAAAACTCTGCCTTATGTTTGAAGATAACTTTCATCTTAGTTATACTGGCTGCCAGATCACAAGCATGTCCTTTCTAAAGATATGACAATACTTAATAAAACTTGAATATACCAGACCTCTGCTGACTTTATTGCTATGAGGACTCCACACCAGAAGCAGGTCTTGCGTAGGTGCAGATAACCCAGCTGGTGTTAGCACTATATTAAAACAACTCTCAACACAGCAGCCAGAATGGTCACAGGGTGAAGAAATTCGAACACATCTCACCCACACTAAAATGGCTACCAGTTGAAATGCATGCTAGTTTCAGAACAGCGTGCCTCACGCACAAAGCCCTTCACACAGGCAAACCTGAATACCTGGCTTCAAAACTCGAACACACTACTACTCATCCTGCTGAAAGCAAGTAAATAAAAAACCGCGGCCCGGTACTTCGCAGGTAACGCGCCTAAAATCTGGAACTCTATTCCCCCTCCCACTTCAGAACTATCACATCCTTTTCAAAATTCATAGGGAAGCTCAAAAACCTTTTCCTAGATTGTTTCCTAGCGAAGGGACAGGAGCTGCCGAAGAGCTGAAAACATTGCTCTGGAAGAGGAGCTCTGCCCAAGACTATAACACTCATTGAAGGCATTCCACGTCTTTAATGCCCCTTTGGTTACACAATCTGCTGAAACTTTCCGTCCATGTTCTTTACTATTACTGTATTTTGTGATCTTTTGCTGTACGACTGTTGTAAAGCGCTCCGATACCCTCAGGTCTGGCCAGTGATATATAAAATGTCCAGAAAAAAAAAAATAATAAAATAAATATATGTGCACTGTCCTAAAGGACTACACAGACGATTTCTCCCAGCAGCTTAAGGATGGACTGTGTGAGTTCTGACCAGGCTTCAATTCTATCAAAGCCCAACATAGCTTAGTGCATCAAGCAGAGACATGTCTAGAGTTATCATGGGTACCACGCATTCTCCTCACCATATAAAATGGTCACAATTTAAGGGCTTATTTGCAAGCCCCCTGCGCCGCCCCGGTGTCAATTTTTTAAATGCACCGGCGGCACAGTGTGCCTGCCCATATTTACAAGGCCACGCAAAGCTACCCTGAGTGACTTTTTATGGCCTGGTAACTATCGCCCCCTTTCACGCATCACTTTGCGTGAAAGGGCTGTGCCATGGGTATTGCCGTGGGTGTTCCCATGCAACACCCATGGAATCTGAAGCATTCCCAGATTTACACCATTTCGTATACCTAGGAATGCGTCAAACTCCGACTCCTTCCCATGGAGGCGTAAGGAGGTGCAATGAGGATAAATACTTCTATTTCTCCTCATTTTGCCCTCTTTTGATACGTGCTGCATTCTTCTACACAGATAGAACGAAGAAACCACCATCAATGATTGTTTTTGTGCAGGAAGGGACCCTTTCCTGCACAAAAACAGTCATCACAGCAATGGTGCAAGGGTGTCTGCTTTGGTGCATTGTAGCCCATAGTGCGCCAGATCAGGGGAAAGCACTGAGATGTGTCACATTGTTGTAAATATGGTGCATCTCTGCACATTTAAAAAGAAGCAGCTAGGCAGAGCAAAATGGCTGCGCACCATTCTGCATCATTTTGTTGTAAATGAGACCCTTAGCGTGGCTTTCACTGAATGTTACTTTGTAATAATATGTTTCCTTGCTGAGGAATTTCCTCGGAAGTTTCCTGGTTGTTACACTTTCATTTCAATTCACATACTAAGTTTACAAAGGAACATCAAGATTAGGAAGTATAATTTAGTTCGAGATCTGTGATTATACCATTTTCAAGATCTTTTAATCGTATGTAATTTTTTTAAATAAGTACCATTTATTTTGTAAGTACATTCTGTGCTTTGCTTGGTAACTAGTGCAGTGATCCCTGCTTAAGAATTGTGACTTCAACATTCTTTGGATATGAAAATTTATTGGATTGCTTGATGAAAGTTTATGAGGTTAAAACCCATTGACTTTTGGGGGTATATTAACTTCTTATTGGGGAGTCACAGAGACAGAACACTAATAATATAATATTCCTAGAATGGATCCTTAAATTTGCTTCACATTTCACAAACACACACTGGCTTTTTTTCGTTTGTAGTTTTATATAGCACAAACTCGACCTGAAGACATCAGAGTACTTTCAATGAGCACCGGTTGCGTTACAGGCTGACACATTCCTTTTGTTAAATGTAAAAAACAAGGACCCCCTGAATAGTAAATATATTTCAATTCCTAGGACAGGGAAACACAATATGAGTGAAAAATCTATCCTAGGCAATATTCAGTCAGTCTGTTGTATATATAAAACACATGAAACAGGGAAAAGCAAACAATGTGATTTCAGTAAATACTGTATACATTTTTTATCATATTAAAAATTACATGGAGTTAAAAATTGTGTTGGACACACAATAGAAATTCATAACAATGAGATCAATCACCTAAAAATTAAAAAGGTGGCAATATTATATTCTTATTCGATTGTATCATTCATAACAATTAGATCAATCACATAAAAATGAAAAAGGTGGAAATATTATATTCTTATTCGATTGTATCGACGCGCGTTTTGGCGTAATCAAAACGCCTTCTTCAGGGGTAGCCACTGTTAAACATAAATTCCTGTCAGAGATGGTCTTTTGTTAGTATCTTGTATAAAAAGTAATTCGTTGTTCGATGACAAGAAAAGCGATGATGACCTGACAAGGAAACTGTGTCAATAACTCAGACAGGACAGTCAAATAAAAGATGTAAAAAGCTTCCTGCAGATCGCCGAGTTCGCTGTGTTAATATCTGTTTATAAAGCGTGGTGCCTGTAATGCTTAAATGATATGCGGTTCCAGTTGTTCTTTGTCAAATACCGATACGGACAGGAAACCTGATTTATAATAGATCTGCGGACACAACAACAGGGCAGAAGATGGCCATCCGTGTTTGGGTGTCTAAACTCTAAAACGGCGACCTAATTTTAAAGCTGATGAACAGCGCGAGGCGGAGCGAAAGATAGCCGTCCGCATCTCGCATTTGGTGTCAGATGAAGTAAAAAGAAATCTTTTCATTTATATGTGATTGATCTAATTGTTATGAATTTTTATTTGTGTCCAACACAATTTTTAACTCTATGTAATTTTTAATATGATTAAAAATGTATACAGTATTTACTGAAATCACATTGTTTGCTTTTCCATGTTTCATGTGTTTTATATATACAACAGACTGACTGAAAATTGCCTAGGATTGATTTTTCACTCACATTCCTTTTGTTAGGCATGGAGAGATTTAGTGATTTGCCCAGAATCACAGGATGTTGAGCGTTCCTGCTGAGACTCAAACCCGGTTCCCAAGCTTCCACGTCGGCCGCTCTAGCCGTTAAGCTCACTGTTCCCTTACTCTTTTTTTCTGTTTTCTTCCTTATAGGTAAACAGCTTACATCTACTTTTGTTCAAGTTGAGCCATTGCACCTCTCCTTTGTGATACTGATATCAAGTCTGTTCTGTGTTGGTGGCAGACTTACAAGGGCTCATGAGTGCTAGTTTCAGAAAGCAGAACTTGCACTGCTTTCGTGTACACTGTAACCCTTGCCTCCAAGTTCACTTGAAACTTCCAAGTCACTCCCAACCCAGCAGAATGCAGGACACGTACATAGAGGAGGTATCAATATTTCTCCTTGTTACTTCCTACTGGAGAAGGTGTAGTAGTTTGACACATTCCAAGGTGTACTAGCTTTAGTAAATCTGGGAAAGAGCCTAAAACCATGGTTGGATGCAAAGGAACACCCATGCTCCACCCATGGAATGCATCTTTAATGCAGGGTAATGCAAAGCAGCTCTATACACTGCCTTGTGATACTTTTGCGTTGCTTTTCGCATGTTAAAAGTGACGCAAAAGTGGGGCAATGGGCTTGCAAATCTGCCCCCTTGTATTTACCTAAACAATCGAAAGCTACGCAAAATGGCTTTACATGGCTTACTGATTCAATAAAGGATTTCGTAAAACGTCAGTAAATTCACTCCCTGGTGCTTAATTGGGATGCTGATTGCAGTTACTGGAGAAAAGGCAGCCAGCAGAAGTGGTCAAATTGGCTTTCATTCAAGACAACATAAACTTTTTAAAAGTTAATTTTCCACTACAGATAGCAAAAATCTACTTTTATCATTGAATTATACAAAAACTATTTTATTCAGAATTAGGTTGGCTCAGAGAAAGAAAATGACTTGGCCTACACAGTGACAAACAGCTTTTTGTATTTTTTTATTATGAGAACATAATTTTATTTAAGGTATCCCACTTCTGAAGATTAAGCACCTACCATGGGGGCTTACAGGTACACTTAGCGGTGACTTATCTAATGTATAAAAATAGTTTGCTGCATGCTAAAGCACGGCTCCCTACTATGTGCTACTGCTGTGATTTTAAAACTGCAGTCTACCATGGAAAGAATGGTGCTCTCAGGAGCCATTTATTTTACTTGTAAATGTGGATGGAGTAAATACACAGTGCAAACCAAATATAAAATGTACCTACCCTGTCAGTGGAGTATTTCTTGTGGCAACTTATCTTGGCCTGACTTGAAACAGGCCGATTAGATGTAAACAATTTTGCAGTATATGTTTAGAGGAAAAAATACATGTTCTGTGACCATGAATGGCAACCTCATTGCACCAGCAAAACCAACAGAAAAAAGAGGAGGATGTCTCAAAACTATATCATATCTCACACACTTCACCTTTGCACTTATGTATATAATGGCTTCCTGGCTCTAATGGTAACTCCGCTGTGATACACGTCATATAAGGTAAATGACTCAAAATCAAAATGAAGCCCAGGGAAACTGCAACCCAGTAATTGTAACCGAATGCTTGCCATCCTTAGTTTAAACAAAGGGTATTTGGAGCAATAGAAAGAGGGAAACCCAGGAGATTGAGAGGAAAACCACTAAAAAGGTGTAGAAACAAGAGCAGAGAACAAAATATTCCGAACATCTAAAAAGCCGTGACAACATGCAGAGGTACCAGGTAAATATTGCATGCTGATAAGCCCCTTAAATGCTGGCTGAAATCCAGGGGCAGATTTACAAGCCCCTTGCACCACTTTTGCGTTACTTTTAACATGGAAAAGTGACACCAAAGTGGCGCAAGGGGCTAGTAAATCTGCCCCCCCCCCCCCCCCAGAGTTAAAGAGCGATGCATCTCAGCATCTGGATGCAGGTCACACTGAGTCCCCTCCACACTCTGCAGTGTCCTGTCGTCCGCAGCAGCCATGACAAACTGCCCCATCTCGGAAGGCTCCTCAATTGATGTCTTTCACCTATTCTTCAACATGGCTATATTTCAGGTGAGTGAACCTGAACCTTTGTTCACTCTCTTTAGCTCTCTCAGCCCCTGTTACGTCACTCGGGCTGCCCCTGCCATGTATCATGCTTGTGACACCGGACACGCACAGATCTGGGCTGGGAGTTCGGATCAGTTTCCACAAGGTTGTGTTCAGCATTGGTTGAAATACTATTATGGTAATTTATTTAGCTTCTCAGAAGAAAGTTGGCGTTCACTTCTCTTTCACAGAGAATGCTATGATGGCCAGAATATCCATATGACTAGGGTGGGAGGTATGGTGCCAGTCTGCAGCCCATTGTGGAATAAGGTGACCAGGCAGTGGCTCTTGGATGCGTCTTTCAGGTTGAGGCTGCCACAGAAATTCTTATGAGGAAGGGATTGTGAAATCTACTACCCAGAAGTTGATCTATTAATGGGGTGGTGGTTGGAGGTGAGAAAGGAATCAGAAGGTATGGCTTGGAAATGTTCCATAAATGTGTCTGCTGTAAGTGGGAAGGTGAACGTGTGAGAAGTTGGAACTTTTTTTATGAATTATGATCACTTGACCTCCTTGCCCATGTTTTCTGCTTAAGGCCTTGAAGGTTTGGCTATGCAACACAAAGGGGCTCATTACGATAGCGGTGAATCCGCCACCGGCAGCCTGCCGGAGGCAGATCCACTGTCAGATTGCAGCCATTCTCCGCATGCCATAATATGATGAAAGGTTTAGTAACAATGGGGTAACCCAGTATCCCTCAGAACCTGGGCCATTGTATACAAAAGTAACTGTTGGTTCTGTCGGGTGAATATTATTTCTTAGCCATTAAACCAATCATGGGTTTATTCATAGGATAAACAAGTAGTCATAAGCAACACACAAAGACCATATGGGCTATTTAGGAGTTTTATAAATTGCATCATTTATAAATACCCGAATAACATTTGCATGGCAGTCAAGGCACACAGTGAAATATAGTATGTGACAAGGTGACATGTAGTGCTCAGTGATTTAGTGATAGTGCGTGATATATACAGAGTGAATGGAGGGATTCCAAGGATTTGAAGGCCAGAAAAACAAATATTTAAGTAGATCTGCGGACTGAATAAATAAGTCTCATCGCAGAATCTTTCACACTTCGGGGTTTCGAGCGCTCAAGCGTGGCTCTTTTTTAATTTGTTTCAGTTACTCGGACTCAAGCTCAGGCATTAGTCCTGTCTAGTCGGATCGTCTCAACCTAGAGATGAGAGGTGCTCACTTGTCCGAGTGGTGAGGAGGAAATCAGTTGCTTGTGAAGTACAGTGAGATTTTCAAGCAACAAAGGAAGACACCATTTTAAAGTCAGGTACTTGCTGTAAAATATTATTTAAAGTAGATTTTGTATTCTGAATACTCAAAACAATATCTAAACAAATAATTGTACATATACATTTAAAACAAGCATTGAAAATGCACTAGGTCTCGCATTTATTTGGCGTTGTAAATGAAAATGTGTTTTACCTATGTGTTATGGAGTTGTTTGTATGTGGTGTGTAGTGGAATTATGTGTATTGTTTTAGGAAAGTTAGTTGTGGAGCAGTAGGAACCATAAGTAAGGAGAGTGAGGGGAAGAGCAGAAAGACGTATAAGTAAGGAGAGCGAGGAGAAAAGTAGTGTGAGGTACAATGAAGGAGAATGGGGAGGAGAGCAGCGTAAGGCAATAGGAAGGAGAGGGAGGGGAGAAAAACAGCGTGAGGCAGAAGGTCGGCGGGTGAGGAGAAGACCAGCAAGAGGTACAAGGATGGAGAGTGAGGAGAAGAGCAGCGCGAGGCACAAGAATGAAGAATGAGGAGAAGAGTACCGTGCGGCATCAGAAAGGACATTGAGGAGGAAAAGAGCAGCGCGAGGCAAAAACGTGAGCGATGAGAAGCTGAGCCGGAGATACAAAGAAGGAGAGTGAGGTCAGGAACCACGTGAGGCACACGGATGGAGAGTGAGAAGTGCAGCATTAGGCTCAAGGAAAGAGCAAGGAGAAGAGCAGTAGGAGGTACAAGGAAGGAAAGCGAGGAGAAGAGCAGTAGGAGGTACAAGGAAGGAAAGCGAGGAGAAGAGCAGCAGAAGGTACAAGGAAGGAGAGTGAAGAGAAGAGCAGCAGGAGGTAAAAGGAAGGAGAGCAAGGAGAAGAGCAGCAGGAGGCACAAGGAAGCAGAGTGACGAGAAGAGCAGCAGGAGATACAAGGAAGGAGAGCAAGTAGGAGAGCAGCAGGAGGTACAAGGAAGGAGAGTGAGGAGAAGAGCAGTGTGAGGCACAAGAAGGGAGAGTGAGGAAAAGAGCAGTGTGAGGCACAAGGAAGGAGACCGTGATGAAGAGCAGCAGAAGGTACAAGGAAGGAGAGCAAAGACAAGAGCAGCAGGAGGTACAAGGAAGGAGAGCAAAGACAAGAGCAGCAGGAGGTACAAGGAAGCAGAGTGACGAGAAGAGAAGTGTGAGGCACAAGAAAGGAGAGCGAGGAGAAGAGCAGAGTGAGGCACAAGAAAGGAGAGCGAGGAGAAGAGCAGAGTGAGGCACAAGAAAGGAGAGCGAGGAGAAGAGCAGCAGGAGAAAAAAGGAAGTAGAGCGAGGAGAAGAGCAGAGGAGGTACAAGGAAGGAAAGCGAGGTGAAGAGCAGCAGGAGGTACAAGGAAGGAGAGCGAAGACAAGAGCAGCAGGAGGCACAAGGAAGCAGAGTGACGAGAAGAGAAGTGTGAGGTACAAGAAAGGAGAGCGAGGAGAAGAGCAGCAGGAGGTACAAGGAAGGAAAGTGAGGTGAAGAGCAACATGAGGTACAAGGAAGGAGAGTGAGGAGAAGAGCAGCACGAGGTTCAAGGAAAAAGAGCTAGGAGAAGAGCAGCACGAGGTACAAGGAAGGAGAGCGAGGAGAAGAGCAGCATGAGGCAAAAGGCTGGAAAGCGAGGTGAAGAGCATCAGGAGGTACAAGGAAGGAGAGCGAGGAGAAGAGCAGCAGGAGGTACACGAAAAACGAGGTGCAGAGCAGCAGGAGGTACAAGGAAGGCGAGCGAAGAGAAGAGCAGCAGGAGGTACAAGGAAAAGAGCGGGGAGAAGAGCAGCAGTAGGTACAAGGAAGGAGAGAGGAAAACTGCAGCGTGAGGCACGAGGAAGGAGAGGAAGGAGAACAGCAGCATGAGGCATGAGGAAGGATAGTAAAAAGAGTAGCATGAGGCACAAGGAAGGAGAGTGAGGAGAAGAGTAGCGTAAGGCACAAGCAACGAGAGTGAGAAGAGTAGCGTGAGGCACAAGGAAGGAGAGTAAGGAGGAGAGTAGTGTAAGGCACAAGGAAGGAGATAGAGGCAGTGAACAGCAGCGTGAGGCACAAGGATAGAGATTGAGGAGGAGAAGAGCAGCATGAGTTGGGGTGGTGTTAATTGTTCCAGATACGTACTAGAATGGCTTAATAATAATGCAGATGAGTGAGCAGGGAAGAAGGCATTGGCACGCAAGAAAGAAGCTCAGCTGATGCTAAAAAGGAGATGCTAACGGAAGGCAGGGTTTTTGAAACAGTAAGCAGAAGTTGGGACAGGAGGGGCCAAGTAAGCAAAACTGAAACCGGGGTAGAACTGCCAGGGCAACGGAAGAGGAACTGCAAACACACATTGGTAGCACTGAGGCACACGTTTCTTTTGTTATTGTAGTAATGTTTGTAAATAAAAAATCAGGGAAATATAATCAGACTTGGGCAGAACACACAGTAGGGCACCTAAATAAAAATACTTCCTATCAGCGAATCAGATAGTGAAAAATGTGCCAAGTTATTTTACAAACTCACAGATGTTTTAAAGAATAAGGGTGTGTGAGTACGTCAACAGAATCATGTGGTAAGGGACTGGAGTGTGGGGTGGTTATTAAAGCGAAAAATGAACATTTTAAGGCCCAGAAAACATTTTAAAGTCAGAAAAACAATCAGAAAGACATAGAAATGGAAGAACGAATTAATTGAAATTATGTGTAAATTTGCATAGATTAAGTTGGCCTGGAAACTGTTCAATTATTTTTGGGCATTGCAGTAGCGCCAAGGATAAGGGTGCAGGATGCCACCTCCCAGCTGATATCTGGTCCATAAACCCAAGCTCCCCTATTACTACTAGCACCTCTCACAGCCATGTGGGGGGCTTGTGAGGGATGGAGCAATAAATATTGTGCTGATACCTTTAATTGTGAATCCTTAATTGTGAAAGCTTTAGTAGGGCTGAACATTTTTTCTGCATTAAATGCCACTTAGACCCATTAAAAAACACCTAAACCCTGGGAAATGGCTGACTGGGTTGGATCAGGGAATGCATTACCAAGGCCTGGGCTCTATCATTAATGGAGCTAGCTTCGAGAAGTATGCAGGCCGGACTGATTAACCTTACCATTTGGTAAAGTAGTATGGCTTTTGCGGCCTCCATCAATGGACTCTCCTCACTACATTTTGCGATCTATGGGGCATATTATCAAGACAGGCGATGCAATTATCTCCGCCTTAAATATTGGGCTTGGTAATATGCTCTATGGAATTCCAATTGAAGTCCATGTTAAATGTGAAGGACATCTAACCTGAGCTTCAATTGGAATAACATAGAACATATTACCAAGTCCATTATCGCCATTTTAGAGGCATTTTTCTGCCGCTAAAGCGGCAACAATTTTATCGCCTGTCTTGATAATATGCCCCTAAGGCTTTTTTGATGACCTCGGCATGTGGGGGGGGAGATAGTGGGGGAAATTAAGAAAGACATTCCAGGAAGATGTCGTAACATTGGTTTGGATAACACAATGGAGCCTACTTTTTAAATATGGGAGGACGGTAGGGATGGGCGAAAGCTTTAAAACAATATTGTATTTCATTAACTGATTTGGAAAACGCAGGATCAATGCCCTCCATTTTCTTAAGCATCGCAGTATATATAAACAACCGGAGGCAAGCTCGAACACGGGCATACTGTGTTTCTAGTGCACAAGAGCTAATGAAGTTTTGCCTGAGGGTACAGTAAAATGAAAAACAAATGTGTGCAAGGCGCAGTGCCAAAGATGCCTCTTCCAAATTATAAAGCCCATTCTTGCTGATTAGCAAGTGCTGCCGGGGAAGGGGATGGGGGGGGCAACAGTGTGCAATAGGGTGACAAACTGGCATGGGTGCAAATTCAGGACAGTGAGTGTAAAAACTCAGGACAAAGAGTCAAAATTCAGGACAGAAATTCAGCCAGGATTCAGCAGAATTTCAGGAAGCTCTAACTGATATCTCTGATTGGATGGCCAATGACTACCTCCAATTGAAATCCACCAAATCTGAGGTCCTCCTGGTGGGCAGGGACTCCCATCTCTGGGGCAGCCAGTGGTGGCCCCCTGCACTTTGTGCAACCTCCCACCAAAATCTGTTGTCAAGAATCTGGGTGTCTGGGTAGATTGCGTCCTTTCTTATGAGGCACTTGCTAAATCCGTGCTAGGCACCTGCTTTGGACTACTACATGGTCTAAAGCCTATCCTGAGACTCTTCGACTCTCACACCCGGCAGTTGATTGTCTAATACACTTGATAGAGCGCAAGCTCACCTGCTCAACATACTCACCTGGGCCCATAAAACTATGTATCCTAAACAGATAAACTCAGGAAAGGTTTAAGTTCTTTTATCTAAGTAAACTTTAAATGTTTGAAACCATTAGAATAATAAAGTTTGAAACAGAACATATGCAATAATTTTGGAAGAAAATCTTTAAGCATTAGAAAAAGGGTGGGTAGAGAAGTGAAAAATAGTACAATGACAAACCCACACTTTATATTTACCTAGAATGGTGTGAAGACCAACCCTGGCCACGGGCTGAGACAAAAGATAGGAATCCCAAAGTGCAGGTGCCAGCGAGGAAGAACAGGTACAGATCATTATCAGAACAGGCTACGGACCAAATTAGATCAGGACAGGACCACCATAGACTAAGATCGGCACCACAGCTAAAATTCAAACGCCAGCATTGTAAACCCTCTCTGCAGCTAACAGTCAAACCCTGATTGGGCCATCGAACTCCTTTCCAGAACCCCGATTGGGTTATCGAATCTTTTGACAGAGTACTCCGTCAGCACCTCTGCTCTCGATCACCTATTGAGTGCTTTGGGTCAGTGACAGGTCAGCTATTCAGACAAGTCGGACAATCTAACTAAGGGGCCGATTAGGATGGCGGTGAATCCGCATCCTCCGGGCCGGCGGAAGCCACCGCCGGCCTGGATGATGCGGATTCACCGCCGCAGACATTGGAAACACCCACCGCCACATTAGGATGGCGGTGGGATCAGCGGCGGACGGCAAGTCCGTCCGCCGCTGATCCGCAGTGTATGCAGGCAAATATGGTGACACCGCCAGCCATATTAGGATGCAGGCTGAAACATGCTTTTCCACTGCGGCTTTTCCGCCGTGGAAAAGCAGGTGGTATTTTGTGTTTGGGGGCCCGTTGTGGGCCTCCAGGGTGTCGGGGGTGGCGGGTGCCTATGGTACCCCCCTACATTTACATGCACAAAGCGGCAGGCACCGCGCGGTGCCTGCCGCTTTGTGCATGTAAATGCAAAGCATGCATTTTTAACCTTGCGGCGGGTGGTGCTTCAAGCAGCACCCGCCGCAAGGTTAAAGATACTGGACGTAACCGCCAGGGTGGTGGTCACATCCTAATTGGTATGGAGGGACTGCCGCTGCCCCTGCGGATGGTCCGTCCACCTCGGGGGTGGCGGACAGACGCAGGTCCGTCCGCCATCCTAATAGGCCTCTAAGTAAGCCTACCCTAGTTATACTGTTTTTCAGGTCAGTGTACCACCCCCAAATGTTGCAAATGTGTGAATCCCACAATTGTATTGGTCAGAAAACGAGAAGTCATCACACCATATTAATATGAGGTAACTTGTCAATCATGTATTTAAATGTTTCCTCCAATGACTTTATCTTCCCGTGTACTTCTATTCCACCCGGCAGTGAATGTAACAATAACATTCAATGTTTTAACAATTTATTCAATTCAGCTTCCTCTGGCAGGGTGAGGAGGTTACTTCTGGCACTGGTTCAATGTCATTGGCTACAGTGGATTGTGTTTCTTTGCGCAGGCGCAGTTCCTCCAAAGATGGAGTTCAGAAGTACATTTCAGGTGCAAATGCGATACATGCACAAATAGAAGAGAAACAGTTTTAGAGACACAAAATAAATGAATGCGCTGTATACCAATTATCTCTAGTCTATTCCCATTGTTTTATTTTAACTGTTACATTAAAGGTTAAGCAGAACAGACAGCTTAGCAAAAGCAGCAATGCAAGCTTCTTGCACGTTAGGACACAGAGCAGCCATCTTAGTTCTAGTGCGCAGAAGCAAAAGTTTCCCACCATGCGAGATAGCATGTCACGTCACGTGAGTGTGACAGACGCATGCACAGTAGAAAATCCCGGGTAGCAGCAGCCATTTTAATGCAAGAGGATTAGAGTTTGTAAAGCACATTGTCGAGCTTCCCCTAGATACTAAATATGTTGGGTAATGTAATATTAATATAACAAAACATGTTAGTTAGTACATTAATATTATTTTCGAGAGGGCTGAATACAAGCAATTCACTTTACGTGTGCAACCTTGCTCCATCAATCCCCTCTTTGATGATATTTTATATCATCACTAATTAATGAAACAGATGCCAACTTTTACATTTCACCCAACTCAATTTCTTCAAACTTTTTGTTAAAATTCTTCAAATTTTTTATGTGGAGATCTTTTACTTTCTTGTACAAATGTCCATTATGCTCTTCTAATTCAATTTCATTAATTAATTCTTTCCTCTTTTATTCACTGTATATGTCTTTTTATGCTTGCGACATTTGCAACAAGTTATTATCCCTAAAATAAATTGGCTATTCCCACCATTGGCATCAGTATTTTACCTACAAAACTTTTTCCTACATTAGAAAACCAACTACTTATGGAGGAGAGACCATCTCTAAGTCTCTTCCATGCACTATCATCCTCCATTGGTTTGAGTTCTCTTTTTAAATGTGTAATATTCCTTACAAACCCCTTAAATTCTACACTTTTGTCAGGTATGTAAGTGCAACAATGTTGCGCTTTCAGCATTTTACAGACTCCGCCCTCTTTTGCCAACAATTTATCAAGAGCAAGTCGATTTTGTAAACCCATTGACCTTACCGCAACCAGTTCAGTATTGATCATTAAGAGTCCTCCAGCAGTGTCAGTCGATAAGTGATCCACCACTGTTGACAATTTGCAAATTCTTTGAGTATTCAGAACCACTCGCACTGAAGATATCGATGCACTAAATATATCACCTACAATTTCTGAAAAATTAGCTCTTTTACTACGTATTAGTTCATTAGCATCTTCATTGTTTCCAGTGATTGTGTTTACATGATATACTTTTGGGAATACTATTCCAAACTAGCAACTCCCGTACCAATGATCAGGCAATTTGTAATATGCTTTGTTCCCACATATATAATAAATTCCAGGAAATACTGGCTCAGCTCCATCTTTGAAACCCCAACCCCCAATTACCTTATAATTGTGTTCACATTCACTAGAACCAATAAATATATTGTTATAATTACTAGTTTTCTCCCTGTGGAGAAAGAGTTTCCCTTTCTTTTAAAAATCCAGCAACATAGCAGCATGAGTTTTGCCATTTAAGGTGTATTCTTTATTTTCTGCCCAGTTTAGGAATTTTTCGTTTCTGTTCTGTAGCTTTTCTCTGGAAATCTTCTCTCCTTTTCTCAACTAAATTCAAAAATATCTTTTCTTCTTCATGTAAAATACATGTTAAATTACTCTGGTGTACTTCAGCTATATTTATTGTACCTATTGTTGGAAAATATTCACCCATATGACGAGTTATGTCACCCTTAGATTGTACAGGATTCATAAATAGGAAGTTCAGAAAAAATCACATCTGAATTAGAATAATAATATTACAAGGGCCTTTTTTTAATAAAATAAACTAGCTAAAATACTACAGGACATACCATAGGTCAAGGGCAAATGGTGATAAGTGAAACCCTCAGCTACAGATAATGGTAGATTCATACAAACATAGCAATCACCTATTTCCATTGCCTCTACATAATGTACTAACAAATTTGCAAATACGTTCAAGTGTGTTCTATTTCTAATTTTATTGTAATGTAATTCTTCCTCATCTGATGCTTCTAATTCTACTCTTTGCTGCCTAAAATTAACTATTCTTTCATGTATGTTTAACTTTTAAGGTGCATCTACTTTCTCATGAACGTTTGTGTCATTCTTTTTGTCTTTACTCATTAGATAAGGAATATCTACCGTCAGTCCTAACCATACTATGACTACTGTTGTATAGCTCCTATATATCCTTATATCGTGTTAAGTTAGCATGGGTACATTTGAGATTTAAACGCCATTTTTCCTTTCTTGCAACTTCTGCACACGACCCTTAATTGTTGACTTAGCTTTCAACCTAGTGGTTTGCCGTGGTGTATGTGAGAATAATATGTTATTGCTCTGATATCAGTCTTGTTTAATAAACCATGTCTGCACGGAGAGTGCTGAAGTTTCTGGAGCAACACGATATGGAATTGTTATGAGGTCTGATCTCCACGCTTTCATAGCCATAACACAAGTGCAGCCTTTGCCAACTTGGGCTTGAGGCGGGATTGATATTGCTTTGCACGAGAATCGTTAACACACTTGATGCGGTGCACATGCAGAGAGAGCTGGTGTATGCTGATGTGATTCCTTCATGCTAGGACACTAAGGTATGGGCCCGCCCTAAAACAACCCAAAGAGACCTTCTTAGCTAATAATATAATATATGTGTTAGGGAGGGTGAGATATAAGTGTTGTTAACTCTTATTCATTACAGCATGTTAACATGCTGTCACCATTCGCTTTTTATGTCTTAGTAACTATGCTGATAATTTTGCTACTGATAATAAGTATACTTGTATTATCTAAGATACTGCGCCTGAGAAGACGGCATTAGTAAATAAACATTTCAAATGCACATGTGTCTTCTTTACTCCATGTTCTGGTTTGTAATGATAATATAACGAAAGAGTGTTCATGAGTCCCACGTACCCTGAGGTACTGTAAGTTCATGTTCTGGTTTGTCTAAACATTGGGAGTTTGATATGTCCAATGAGACACTGTAGCTAGCTCGGTAAGGGGTGAGTTGGTTGCTAAGGTAAGTTTTGGGACACCCTAATTTGCCGAGGTTCCACTCCTCTGTGCACAGTTCTGTGTGAGTACAGAAACCCTGCAACATGGCGCCCAACGGTTTCGGTGGTCTTATATCATGACACTCGAGTAGTTTATCGTTCATGCCTTAACCCCTTCACGTCCGTTTCCGGAAAACGGGGTGTTGGTGAAACCTACCTATTTTTTGAAATAGGTCTTTATTCAAGCTTGATTCTTACTTAAACGGTTTCTTTGAATTACTACCCAGTTGTGCTACAAAGTATTCTTTGTGTTTTCTTGTTTCCAAATCTGTGATGGCGGCAGCGGTGGCTATTGCACAGCATAGTCGCGTAGCGGTACGCAACCATCTTCAGGCGTACCAGGTCCCAGTAGATGGGATGGCTGTGATTTTCGTGGTAAGTGCAGATCCGGCGTTTCCTTACGAGTTGTTTTACTCTTGGGTTACGTTTCCGGCTGTGGACGCTAATTCTGGTTTGTTCCACTCCTACACCGCCTCGGATGTCCCGGCTGAATATACGCCATACAGGGCATTGGAAATACCTATTGATCATTGGCAGCATCGAGTTTGGTTTGATGGCGCCCTCCCCCACTCTTTGTCCCGTGCGAGGTTAGGTCCACTCTCAATTCCAGGTACTAATTGGCCTGCATTGGGTTGCTTTACCCCGCACCCGAATCACGGGGCTTGTACCCTGGCAGAAATTCGCAGGCTACATGTAGTTTCCATTTCCGTGATTCGTGCTTTAGTGCAATACATCGGTCGACATCTTCCTGGTGGTCCCCAGGGGGGTGCGGCCGCTCCCATGGAACGAGGCGGAATGCGTCTCAATCCAGTGATGGTAAATTCGGTTTTTGGTGCGCGTCCTGTTGACAACGATGACTTCCCATTCTGGCTAGCAGAGAAGTTTGATCAACTGGAGGCGGTTTTTCCGAATTCTACTCCTGCTGATAAACATAGAATGTTGACGATTACTCTACCGAAGGATATTACTCCTGAACTTGCTGACTGTAACAGCTGGGGAAAAACATTTGCGGCAGTTTATACAAGGTGCTTCGGCACCCCGTCTATGACTGCCCTGCCTGAAATCGTTAGACGTGTTCAGAATGATCACGGTCCAGAGGCAGCGGTTGAATTGGGTATGCGCCTGTGTGGTTCTTTTGAGATTGTAAGTGATCTCATTCTCTCCAATGTTAAAGGAGATGCAGTTAACTTTCAGGTGTCGAATGCTTTGGCGGCTCTGCCCGATGCCGACAAACCCCGCCAGTTAGCAAAGATTGTGGTGGCCGCTTATAAAACGATTGGCCGCACAAGTAGAGGTCTGAAATATTTTCCAGTGAAGGAGAAAAAACAACCACAGGGACAATCTGCAGTGACAGATGCCCAGCCCAAGTCCAAGAAACAGAATTGGCCTAAAAAACAGACACAGGGGAAGCAGACTACGCAGACTCAGGGTCCTTTTCCTGCAATACAAGCTCCTGCGCCACCCGAAAAAGTTTATGATTTGCGCGACCGCGCGATGATTAAATCGCCTGATCGTTTTCAGGGTTCTGATCAACGCTCTCCTCGTTCCTTTCAGGACACATCGGCCCAGAAGACCGGTGGAGGAGGAGGGGGTGGACGTGGACGTGGTGGCCAACAAGGACGTGGCCAGTCCCGCCAGACGGACGGCGCAGTGAAGCAGGAGGATTCTACGCCTAGGCGTCCGCAGTTTGCGAAAAAGAAAGTCGCAGCCTTAACAGCGCATCGATATGCCACAGATAGTGAGAACGCGGCTTCGGAATCTGACGTGGGCTCTGACCTTGCTGGACAGCGCGGCGGAGATAACCATAGTCAGAGAGGCGCTGCGTCCACTACTGAGGGTGACAGCGACTGATGTCTACGTTGTGATAGAAACAGCGGATACGAGACTTGCTCCCCCTGAAAGACTATATGAAATTGTCCTGTTAATTGAAGGTGACATACAGCGTACCGTTAAAGGTGTATTTTGGGAGAATCTGTCTTCTACATATGATATTTTACTTTCGGAGGCTGACTGGCCCCCACCTTTTGTGCTCGCGGCGCCGCGAGGGGAGGAGGTAATCCTACCCAGTTTCGCGAACACTGTCTCGAAAGAGCATGCGCAGCATTTTGCAGAAGAGTGGGCTCGGGCTCTCGCGCCGGCTCTGTACCGTAACCAATGTGGTTGGGATAAATTGTCGCCTTGCCACGAAATTCCGTTGCGGTCTCAGCCGCAGCCTCAACCTCAATATCCCATTCGGCGTGAAGCTAAATCTTCCGTCGCGGAAATCCTTGAACAATTGGAATATCAGGGAGTTGTTGAAACGTGTGTGTCACCGATGAATAATCCCCTTTTTACTGTGAATAAACCTGACGGATCATATCGTTTGGTTTTGGATTACCGGCATTTAAACTCGCATTGCCGTAACTGTGCTGTACAGAATACCCACGGCTCTGCCCTAGTGGATAGTCTCGTGCGTAAGCGTTTCAAGACAACGCTTGACATATCCAATGGTTTTTATGCCCACAGATTGGACAGCTTTAGCTCCCAATGGACCAGTTTTACAAGCGCTGGAGTCCAAAAGCAATTCCGGCGTCTTCCAATGGGCTACAAGAATAGTCCTGGTGTATTTACCGCTCGAATTGTCTCTATTCTGGAGGCACTCGACCCTGATGCTTTTTCGTATGTGGATGACATATATCTCACAGACGACGATATTTGGGAGCATCTGTGTCGTGTAAATTCTGTTGTTTGCAACTTCGCAGACATGGGTTACAAATTTAACTTTGCAAAATCGCACATTGCTGAACACACAGTGTTGTTTTTGGGCTATGAGCTCAACAATGAAGGTAGAGGTTTAGCTCCTCACTTCTTAGAGAAGTGCGCACAATTGCGCGCTCCAACAACACTGAAAAAATTACAATCTTTACTGGGCTTTTTGAATTTCGGCAGAACTTACATTCCGGAATATGCCCAGCGTATCAAGCCTTTGTATGCTTTGATACAACCAACTTTCTCAAAATCATGCTGGCTGCCTGAGCATTCGGCCATTTTGCAATCCTTGCAGGCTGATCTGCTCGCTTCTAAATATTTACTGACTCGTGATAACCACACCAACCTGGTAATAAGAATAATTCCTGGGACGGTGGGTTTCACCTACCTCACTTTTAATGAAGGTGACACAGTACCTATTGCTTACAAGTCACACTTGTACACCTCGGCTGAGATGCGGTTTCCCACCATAGAAAAGGTTTTAACTGCTGTACAGATGGCTATTCTAAAGGAACGTGCTCTGTCACAGGGGAAACGCATGCTAGTGGTAACACCCTGTCCTCATTTGGAGGCAGTCACGAAAGCCAGTGTACCAAATTCAAAGGCTTTGCACCCTCGGTGGATTCAGTGGGCTGCGTCATTGTCATCCACGGATGTCATGTTTATTTTTGACGCTTCCTTACGGTCGCAGGAGTACTTGCAGTATGAATTCGTTCACCCTGCTCCTCTGGCGATGCGACCTTTGGAGGACTTCCATTGCATCATTTACACTGATGGGTCAGCGCAGGTTGCGCATGGCTCTAAACATGCCTACGTTTCCGCATGCGCCATTGTGGTCGGTGCTATGTTGAATGATGAGTTCATTTCCAGGGAGGTACACACGTTGCCCCTGGGCGATTGCACCGCGCAATTGGCAGAGCTTCGTGCTCTCTTACTAGCTTTGGAGTACGCAGATCCAAGTGTTACTACTCTAATTGTAAGTGATTCTTACTACTGTGTCCAGTCTTACAATGAAAACTTGTTCTTTTGGATTCAAAATGATTTTCATGATTCCAAGGGTAGCACAATAAAACATAAAATGATCTGGGTTCGAGTGGCAGAGCTTAAGGCTATGTTGCCACTCGTTTATGTGATTCATACTCTCGGTCATCAGCGCGTAGGAGTTCACGCTGTTGGCAACTCGCTTGCTGATGAAGCGGCGAAATCAGCAGTATCTACATACTTAGTTGCAGCAGTTACTAGGTCTAAAACCAAGATTGATAGCGACATCTTGGCAGCGATTGCTGCCTCTGAGAAGGGAAGTAAACATCCTGCGGGATTCCCTTCGAAGTATAAATACCACTTAAGTCCCGAAAAGGTTCCTTTTGTGACAATTCCTGATGTTGGGGAACGGCTGATTCCCAACTCGGATCGCAGAGCAGACTTGATTACAGCGGCTCATGAAGGTGTGGCGTCTGCGCATGCGGGCGTCTCGGCCACTGTAACTCAATTACAATTACGTTTCTGGTGGCGGGGACTGTACAAACAGACGCGTGATTATGTCCTTCTTTGTGACATATGCCAGCAGATTAAACCTTCAACTGCTACGCGTCCGCCTCAGACTCAGTTGTACATTTCTAATAAACCGCTAGGCTGTGTTTATTTAGATCACTGCGGTCCATTTTCATCTGATACTGCGTATAAATACATCTTAGTAGCAGTTGACTCATGCACACGCTTTGTGTGGGTTTGGCCACATCGCAGCGCTGATTCACGGACTGTCATTAGAGATTTGCGTATCTTTATAGGGATTTTTGCCTGTGGTACCTTCCATTCGGATCAGGGTCCGGCTTTCGCCTCTAAGGCGTATAAGGATGCCATGACTTCGATGGGGGTCCAAGTCAAGTTTTCGTCACCCTACAGACCTGAGGGTAATAGTGTAGTTGAACGAATGAACCGTGATTTAAAGCAATCTTTGACAGCCCGAGTTATAGGCACTGGCAGAAACTGGCTGGCTCACCTCTATGGCGTGCAGCGTGCTCTTAATAATCTCCCTAGAAGGTCTCTGGGTGGGCGGACCCCATACGAAATGCTCTTTGGCATCAAGATGTTCGTCCCTGACCTTGACGGTCTAGACTCAGTGGTTCGCGCCACTTCCTTTGACGCAGATGAACATTGCAATGTTTTACAGAATCTACAAAAGACCAGAGACACTCTTGCAAAGGAACATTTGCCCTCCACATCGGATGATGCGTTGCAGATCCCGGTAGTTGGCTGGCTACCCCAAGTTGGCGAACTGGTTCGAGAGAAGATCGACAACAAGAAAGAGTTTGGTCCCTCCTATCGTGCTCCAGTCCCAGTGCTTGGAGTGAAGGGCACAAGAACAGTCATTTTACCACCACTTCCAGGTCGTAAGGAAAACAGGTTTATTTCTATTGACAATGTCAAGATACACAGAGTGGCCGATTCTTCTTAGCATGACACCGGCTGTTTCCTGTCCTTCCATTGTGAGAAATTCAATTATGCCCACTGCTTCTAATAATGAACCTGCGGTGGCCATCGAATTACCTGCTGTTTCCAGTCCATTATTGAATAATTTACCAGGAACTAACCTTGATGAGACAGACTATACATACCCCACTGATTTGTCCATGCCTGACCTGCAAGCTCGTTTAGCCACGGAATCCAGATTTTCATTTGACTCTGCTTCCCTTGCCTCGCAAAAACCCTCTAAAATTGCAGTATATGCTAGCCTGTTTAAAAAACATTTTTTGATACCTCCTTGGATATACATTTGGCTGGTCCTTTTTTCGGTTTACCTTTTTATGTCAATTGGTTTTGTGTTTTATTTTTTTCGGATTATGAATGGACACTATGTCGAGGAGAGAACTTGCATTACTCATTTAAATGGAACATTGGCCCCACTTTCCTCTTCACATTCTACACACAGATTAAAAAGAGACTTGACTTTGGTTAACATCACAGCATGGCCTGTTCTGGATGGAATCGCGTGGGATGCAGTTCGTTTTCAGATTCATGGTCCAACGGAAGTCGTTAATGTTCCTAATGTACTGAGAGTTAATATGGGGGATGTGGTAAAACAAAACATTCGTTCTGATGATTGGGATGTTAATGCTGTGGAAAGTTTGTTTTCTGATTTAAAATACTATGCTGCTTTTGATGCTGAGGATTTATATTTGGAATCTGCTAATTATGGTGAATTGTTCTGTTACCAACATTATGGCAATCACTTCTTACACAAGACATCTTCCCGAAGGGATGCGGTTAATTTTACTCAGTGGGAACATTGCCCAGCTCCTACACAAGGGAGTTCAGAAACGTTTCTTAAAAAGTATACTTATTTCACTGACTTTAACCAGTCCAATCCCGAGTCCTTTTACTTTAAATTTCGCAAACAGCCACTGTCCAAGGTTAGACTCACCGATACAAAATTGTTGTACTCGAAGGCCTTCCTAGATCAATTAGTTACTGGGGGCTATGAGTTATGGAAGGAAACAATAGACCTTAAATCAGTTTGGGGTTCAAGGGCCTGGCAGGTACGAGGCACAGAGGCTTTGCACCGTGCATGTCTCATCCCAAATCATATGTGGTTTTTAAATGAAACCATTTCCCAGACCACATGCTTTGGATTGGCTACATCTAAAAGGTTAAACACCCCGTCTTTCCCAGAGTTGGAGGAATATGAGGATTGGAGTAATTTTACTAAATTGTCCATTAGAGATATACAGGCTCTGCTTCTGAATTCCTCCTTTAACATTTCCAGTATGAATCCCAAGGGTTGGCTGCTTTGGCACCGTAGTGCTGATTCTTGCCAAAAAAGATTTTTAAATATAACTGACGGTTTTAAGACTGTTAGATCGGATCCCCGTTTTGATTTGAGTCATACAGTCACCTCTTACTCTGTGGGAAAGTTATGTCAAGCTTGGCTGAAACATTCAACATTACCTGCGGTTAAGTATCACCTTTCCAAACTGAATGCAGACGTGGATTTGAATGATTTCATTAAAGGCCCAGCTAGTGGCAGGTCGAAAAGGTGGTTATATGGTGTTTACAATGAAATTTGGAAACTCTCACAGATTGAGGCTGCTTCACGCCTTAGAGCTATTGATCAGGCAAATCTTGAGAAAGTTCTTGCAGTTGTTGACAATAGCATTAACGTGCTTTCCTCTAGAATTTACACATTAGATAATATTGTGTCGTCTGTTGTTGATATTGTGCATGATGAAGTATCTGTATTATACCATGGTCAAAATCAATTACGTTCGATCATGCAGTTTGCATGGACCCTTCAGACTCTGAAAATGGGTAAAGTTCCCTGGGGATACATGAACGTTTCCTCTTTATTTGCACCGTTTAATTTGACAGACAAACAACGCTTGCTTTCAATGCGTGATGCTTCCTTTTCTATGCTCCATATTGAAAGGTTGGAATCTTTACCTTTTTCTGTGGCAGAAGCCACTGCTGCTACGTGGCTTATCCACGGTTTAATAACGCTGCCTTTTGCTTTATATAAGTTTTCAAATTGTATGAAGTATGTGCCAATAGGTCGTTTTGAACCCTTAGGTAGCGGTTTTCTTCATGAAGTCTGGTCACTCCCATACACATACAGATGTTTCAAGGATGAACAAGAGGTTTATCTAACAGGGGATGAGTGTACTGAGACGCCGGATCATTCTTTAATGTGCAGACACATACAGTTACACGGTTCATGTAACAAGGACCGACCGAATATGGCTTGCGTTTTACAGGGCACGCCAGTTCCTGCTATCATCCCCACGTTTAAATTGTTAGAGAATGGTAGTTATTTAATGCTCAATAATGAAAACTGCTGTGGTTTAATTAAAGGTATAGCTTTCATAGTAACGGTTAGTGAGCGAGTTATTTGCTGCAGAAATGTTCTTTATCCTCCCACACGTGAACATAGGGAGTCTTCCATTTGGCCACAGATACCGACCTTGGGAGCAGAATTCAGCGGCATGGCTAGAATAAGAGCTCTATTGTCCCAGAAAGAGGTGGCCTTGAGCTCGGCCCGTGAAACTTTCGTGCTTCACATTGCTAACACCCGTACGGAGGTTCAGGCTCTATTAAACACTGATTTGCCTTTGCATTTCGGAGCCATGGTCCGTTCTATCTTTAACGCATCCTCCACAACGGGCCTAGCACATTTTTTTAAAGTTGTTAGCGGTGGTCTCGTGACTTCCTTTGAGAAGATATTTGGAGTCATCCCTGCCTTCTTCCATTCTATTTTTTCATCCTTATTTGGAGGGTTCCCGTTTTTGCTTGCATTAGCGGCTGGCGCATTGGTGGTTTTCTGCCTTTTTAAATATGGATGCCCTTCCTGTGCAAGACCACGCACAGCTACTACTGACGCGGTTTCGCAACCGCATGCTTGATTACTATGGCACACTGCCGTTAGCGACTCTAAGCACGGCGTTTGGATTATCTTTTCGGTTCTCCTATTTCACCTGTGTCCAGCCTGTATTTCGCTGTCTGACCTGTGATTTCCTTTGGGCCATTGATTTGTGTCTCTGCGGACCAGCATCTTCTGACGTCGATTTTGATCAACTGATGAGTCCTATCATTGCTCACGAGTTGGTTTGTTCTGACGAAAGGATTATGGCCTTGGCGGTGGCACATGGACTAATGGGTCCCTGGGATGTGTTGTCGGCAGCGCAAAATTTCTTGGAACTAAGTTTTCTTGAGAACCCACCGAGCTGTCCTCTGATGGTTATAGAGGATCCGGTGCTGGAAGATCACGTATGTTCCTTTCATCTTTTAAATTGGATGGCTGAACTGTTTTCTGATGAGGACAGTGACTTCCTCCTGGAGGCTGTTGCAGCTTACTTTTCATATACGGTCTTATCATAGACACTGCCTCAAATTGACATGCTGATTGATAGCATTTCCTTGATTTTATTGACTTTTGGTCAAGACATTTTATTTTTGCTTGCCTATTGGCTTGAGCCACATTATATTTGTGGGCTATTTTTTTAGCATTAGTTTTTATATTTGAATCTTTATTCATGCTCGTTTATAAATGGATTCTGCTCTCATGTGATGGCACTTCTGTTACCTTATTTAGTCCGTTCTCGGATCATGGGGGGGTGTTGTATAGCTCCTATATATCCTTATATCGTGTTAAGTTAGCATGGGTACATTTGAGATTTAAACGCCATTTTTCCTTTCTTGCAACTTCTGCACACGACCCTTAATTGTTGACTTAGCTTTCAACCTAGTGGTTTGCCGTGGTGTATGTGAGAATAATATGTTATTGCTCTGATATCAGTCTTGTTTAATAAACCATGTCTGCACGGAGAGTGCTGAAGTTTCTGGAGCAACACGATATGGAATTGTTATGAGGTCTGATCTCCACGCTTTCATAGCCATAACACAAGTGCAGCCTTTGCCAACTTGGGCTTGAGGCGGGATTGATATTGCTTTGCACGAGAATCGTTAACACACTTGATGCGGTGCACATGCAGAGAGAGCTGGTGTATGCTGATGTGATTCCTTCATGCTAGGACACTAAGGTATGGGCCCGCCCTAAAACAACCCAAAGAGACCTTCTTAGCTAATAATATAATATATGTGTTAGGGAGGGTGAGATATAAGTGTTGTTAACTCTTATTCATTACAGCATGTTAACATGCTGTCACCATTCGCTTTTTATGTCTTAGTAACTATGCTGATAATTTTGCTACTGATAATAAGTATACTTGTATTATCTAAGATACTGCGCCTGAGAAGACGGCATTAGTAAATAAACATTTCAAATGCACATGTGTCTTCTTTACTCCATGTTCTGGTTTGTAATGATAATATAACGAAAGAGTGTTCATGAGTCCCACGTACCCTGAGGTACTGTAAGTTCATGTTCTGGTTTGTCTAAACATTGGGAGTTTGATATGTCCAATGAGACACTGTAGCTAGCTCGGTAAGGGGTGAGTTGGTTGCTAAGGTAAGTTTTGGGACACCCTAATTTGCCGAGGTTCCACTCCTCTGTGCACAGTTCTGTGTGAGTACAGAAACCCTGCAACACTACTATTACTATATCATATGTGCATATTCTACTGCATGTTTTAAGCAGTTTCTTTTCGGTTTACCATTAACAGTATGATCAGCCATTTTTCGGCTAAGGAGACTTAGCCCCTCTTTAAAACTTTTCACAGAATTTCAACCTGTGAAATCTTTCAAGTTGGTCTCACTTCTTCATCTGTTGGATCATCAATTAATTTGTCATCACTTTCATCACTCAGTTCTAGATTTTCAAAATCTTCAAGAATGACGTAGGTCCATTCAGGGCCTCTGAACTTATTATTCAGTCTTTTCAGTCGTAGACTTCTTCTTGGTTGTTCTGTGGAAAGCCCAGTTTGACTTGATATTTCGTTTACTGGCTCAGGTTCTTCATTTATTGGTTTAAGGCAAAATTTTAATCTTTTGACAAAACCAGGCCACTTATATCCCTTTCTGAGTCTTTCAGCTGGCACTGTGCTTTTCTTTTCTTCAGTTGCTCTTTTATTCTCGTTCAGTTGTGGCACAATTTGTACATCTTCGTCGTCTGTATCTTTCTCTATCTGACTTGGTCCAGGTCTTGCTTCTATTTCTTCTGCCTGAATGCTAATCTGGCCTTGTTCAGGAGTGTACTGTATTTGGCTTTGATTTTGTTTGTTTTCTTCTTCTTGAACACGTTTCTCTACATCTATCTGATCCTGCTCAGGTAACTTGATTTCTTGTTTTTCTTCTTCCTGAGCCTTCGCCCTATTACCTATCTGTCCCTCCTCAGACTCTGGAACTGTGACAGGTATCTGGACTGTCTGAGTATATTGATCTTTCCTTATCTGTTCCTCCTCAGAATTACTATTGGCTTAGATTTCTGTAATCTGAGTACGTTCTTCTATTCCTGACTCATCCTCACTATCACTCTGTCTATCTAAATAAGTCTTACTTCTGGTTCTCACAACATCTGCAGGAATGTCAATCACTGGAATCCATTCATCCTGACTGGTGCTCGGTTGTTCATCATCAATTACTTCGGAATCACTTTCTTGGGACTCCTCAGCTGCACAACCTTAAGCTTCAGTTTCATCAGGTTCAGCCACTCTTCTAGTGTGACCTGCATGGATCCAATTCGGAATTCCCCTGCATTTTACAGCTGTAGTGGTGACCATTATCACTTGTTTTGGCCTTCCCCACCTCGGAGCTAGGCAAGATTCTCGAGTATGTTTCTTTATCACAACCCAGTCACCTGGAATCAGATCATGTGCTGGAGTTGATTGTGTGGTGACAGCTTCTTCTCCAACCTGGTGAGAGATAGAATGCACTTTGTCAGCCAGTTCTTTGCAGTACTCTAGTACTAAGTCATCAGATATATTTGTGGAAGAGGTGTGGCGCAGCGGCCAGGGCGACTGACGCCGGACGCTGGGGATCACGGTTCGATCACCGACGGCAGGGGTCTGCCCAGCACCATGTGACTCTGGGCAATAGCTTGCTTAATCTTCTCGATGGCCCCCAGCGTGGGGAAAACTACGGGTAGCTGTGCGCTTTATAAATACAGGATTATTATTATTTATTTATTTATATTTATCAGCTTTTGTCCTGGCACCGATGCCTGCCTCATTGCTCTTCCCATGAGTATCTCATGAGGACTCAAGCCTTTGTTTCTGTCTGGAATGCTTCGGAGTTCCATCAAAACAAGAGGTAAAGCATCTGGCCAAGCTAACTGAGTAGATTCATATGTCTTTCCCAATCTTGATTTGATTGTGCCATTCAGTTGTTCTACCACTCCAGAAGCCTATGGACAATATGCACAGTGCAGTCTTTGCTCAATTTTGAATGCTTCACAGATTAGACCAATTATTCCATTCTTAAAATGACTTCCTCGGTCTGATTTAATTGTTACTGGAAAACCGAAATGTGGTATGAGCTCTCTGAGTAGTAGTGTTGCTACTGTGATGCTATCATTCCTGCGTGTAGGGTAAGCTTCCACCCATTTTGAAAATAGGCAGACAATGACAAGGACATACTTCATTCCTCTGCAAGGGGGTAACTGAATAAAATCAATCTGAAGACGAACAAAAGGACCTTCTGCTTTCCCAATTTTTCCTGGCAACACTACAGTCTTCTTTCCCGGATTCATTTGTTGAAAAATTAAGCACCTATGGCAAAGACTCTCTGCTACATTCCTGAACTTTGCATTAAACCAAGTTTGTCTTAACAATCTGATCATGGCGTCTCACCCTAGGTGTGAATCACCATGGAACATCCTAGCCATAGGAGCCAGCATACAGTCTGGCAGCACAGGCCTTCCATCAAGGTAAACAATAACACCATCTCCAGCCCTTCTCTGACAACCTATCTTTGGCCATTCTTCTCTCTCCTTTTGTTCTGCATCATTCTGCAAATCTCTCACTTCCCACGTTTTCACTCTTTTAAGCAACATAAGTTGGCAGCTGTTTCCATTTGTTTAAATTTTCTTGTTTACTGCCATTTTAGTTTTGGCACAATATTGAGCTTATTGGTCAGCATATCGATTATCTGCTGTCACTCTGTCATTGCCAGATAGGTGAGCAGCACACTTTACCACAGCCACTGTTTCTGGTAATTGGATTGCTTTCAGCAAATCTTTCACAAACTTTCGATTTTTAATAGGAGTGCCTGATGAAGTCAGAAACTCTCTTTGCATCCAGAGTGGGCCAAAATCATGCACAACTCCATAGCCTTATTGGCTATCAGTATAAATGGTCACGTTTACATTTTTCCCAAATTTGCAAGCCTTTGTCAATGCAATTATTCAGCTACTTGTGCAGATTTGACTCCAGGGAAATAGGATGCTCCGACTGGACCCCATAGAGTACATACAGCATAAGCAGCACTCAAACCTCCTTCCTCATGTCGCATGCATGAACCATCTAGGAATAGCTCATGTTCTGAGTTTATCAGTGGCTCTTCTCTTATATCTGGGCGAGATTTAGTACAGTATTCTGTAAGATCAATACAATTATGTTCAACTTCATTTTTGACTTTTGCAAAGTGTGAATCAGGCAACAATGTTGCTGGGTTCAGAATATTACACCTAGCAATAGTCACGTTTTCTGCACCTACAAGAATTGGTTCATACTTAGTCAGCCGACTAGGTGTTAGGTACTGAGTTTTAGTTCTGGTCAGCAATATCACAAGTGCATGTGGGACATATACGGTTACTGGATGTCCCATAATAATGGACTCACTGTGCTCAAGACTCATGCAAGTTGCTGCTACTGCTTTTAGACAATCCGGCAATGCAGCTGCCACTGGAGCTAGTGTAGAGGAAAAATATGCAACAGGACGACTCATCAGGCCATGGGTCAGAACAGAAAGTGCACAATTGTTTTGTTTATCACAAAACAATGCAAATTCTTTCGAATAGTCAGGCATCCCCAACGCTGGAGCTGAGCACAGACAATCTCGTAATTTTAGAAAAGATGATATGCTTTCATCATCCCATTCTACTGGGTCTTTTGCTCTTTTCTTTGTCATTTGTATCAATGGTTTTGCTAGGACTGCAAATCCCACAATCCATTGCCTGCAGTAACCTACAACTCCAAGAAACATTCTGATTTCTTTCTGCGTTTGAGGTAGACTTATGTTTAGAATTATTCTGATTCTTTCAGAAGTAACCCTTCTGACACTTCTCTCTATCTGGTCTGGTGCCCCAGATATTTCACTGATGTGGTACAAAATTGCAGTTTCTCAGGTGATACTTTGTGTCCTCCTTTACCTAAATGATTCAATAGAGCAATGGTATCAACAACACAGTCATTTTGATTCTTAGACGCCACCAGTAGGTCATCTATATATTGCACCAGAACTGACTGTCCGGGCAATATCAGGGAATCAAGGTACTTTTTCAAGATCTGATAAAAAATCGATGGACTTTCCGTGTGCCCCTGAGGGACACAATTACAAACGTAGATATGGTGGTCGTCGAACTTGAATGAGAAAAGATATTTGCTATCTGGATGCAATGGTATCGAGAAAAATGCATGGCACAAAGCTATTACAGTAAACCAACCTGCTGCCCATGGTATTTGATACAAAATCAAAGCAGGGTTTGGCACAACTGGACAACATGGGACAACAATTTTATTAATTTTGCGGAGGTCTTGTACGACCCTGTACTTTCCGCTTGGTTTCTTTATGCCAATTATGGGTGAATTGCATGGACTGCTCATTATCTCCTGCAAAATTCCCGCTTCAACTAGACATTTTATTTCTAGTGCAACTCCTGCTTTTATTTCTGGCTCATTTTGTACTGTCGAATATTTTGGTAAAATGCACCTTCTTTTACTGTTACTTTTACTGGATCAACATCTGCCATTAATCCTACATCTTTTCCTGTGAAATCCCACACCTTAGGATTTACCGTATTTTGTAATTCTTTTAGCAAATCTTCTAAGGTAAACTTTTTATTTTCATTTCCTTGTTTTGCTAACATAATTTTATAAATTCCATCTTCATCTGGACTTTGAATTTCAACACCATTTGGTGTGCAAAATGTAGTGCAATTCATTTTGCACAGCAAATCCCTACCTAACAGGTTTACTGGACTGGAATCACTTCTGCATTTCTTTAAAATTGCCCATTTTAACTTCCCTTGGTTCTGTAACTGGGGTACTAATTTGTTTATTAGAAACGCCCACAACTTGGACTGTTTCTCCCAAGAGGGGTAGGTTTCGAAAGTCTGCTGTTCTCACAGTAGAACGGGTAGCGCCAGTATCCAACAGAAAGGTAACATCATTTCCTTCAACCTTTTCCTCAATGTATGGACCTGACTGATCTACCTGTAAGGATGCGCCAAGTACGCACTCATCGTCCTCCAGTCTCAGGCACCGTCAGAAACTGTGTTCATCAAAATATGAGTCACTCAAAAGAAATTGGGGTGTCACTGTGTCCTTCTTACCACTTCCTTCCCAACTTGTGGTATCCACACTGTTTGTGGGCTGACTCCCAGGGTTTGGCATAGGAGCCAATGGTAACTGGTTTTGTATTACCTGTTATTGCTGTCTTTTCGATACCTCATTCTGCGTCTGTGAATTCAAATTATCATTTTGCATGTTAATATTTAATACAGCCTTACACTTGTTTTTCCAATGCCCCAACTTGCTGCACCCATGACAAGAACATTTCTTTTTAGCTTCATCTCGTTTAAACTTTACCCTAGGTTTATTTCCATTTCCATCTCCTTGGGTCTGAATATTTTTCATTTGAAGTTCTTGTTGCTCTGCTAATTTTACTTGTGTCGACATTACTTTTTCTTCTAAATTATTTCGCTTATTGTCCAATTCATCTTCACAGTACTTTGCATATTTGAATATTTCATCAATAGGTTTGGCCTGCCAACAGATCTTTTGATCTTTAAGCCATTGCGAAATTTCTGGTTTTAGTCCAGACACGAACCATTCGAGAAAATGTGTCATGTCTTTGGTATCAATGTTTTCTAAACCACTATCCTGTTTATCCTGCACTGATTCAGCTTTATTCTGTGTAGTTCTGTCTATCCTAGTCCTGTCAGTCTCTTTTGGAGGTACCTTCCCTTTCAAGTGCAATATTACCTGATTATATTTCTTTATTACCTCATCTGATGTGGCTCCTGTTTTAGGTCTCTGGGATACTCATCACTTGGCCAATCTACTGCGATTTTACATTATGTCCATAAATCAACAGGAACAACAGTATCGAATAACCCATCTAAATCTTTTAACAACACTTTTGAAACTTTTACAAATCTTTCGACTTGTCTGTACCATTCTACAGGTTTCTCTTGTAATTTAGGGAAATCATTTGTAAATGACAAAATATCTTGTCGGGATCACATGGCTCTTCTCTCATTGGACACAACCACTCTGATATGGTGCTTTTCATTTGAGCTTCTTCCTTTTTCTTTATCCATCTAGCTTTCCATCTGTCTAAATCACCCCATTTTTGCAATAGTTATAAAAACTCTTTGATCTGCAATTTACGTCCTGACACATTCATGTTTTCTAAATCCTTGTCAGAAAATTCAGCTCAATATGGTTTCTGTAACACTTTGGACTTACCAATATCAATTCCCATTTCATTTGCCAAACTCGTACATTTTTCATGAAATGTTTTTGTATTTCAAGTGATACATTGACATATAAACAACAATTCATCTTCATTTAACGCATTTAATCGATCTACCCCCATATTTCCAGCAAGCATTTATTCCAATTCAACTCTTAATTTAAATATAAAATGTCTTTGGCTGCGATTTTGGTTTTTCTATTTCTCGGGACCATCTTTCAATTTCTTCTGGGGTAACTACAGTAGCACTTCTTGTACCTGAGGAGGTTTCTATTTGTACCTCTCTAGACTTTACAGGAGTAGCTTTCCTAGCTGAGCTACTTACTAGTTATCTTATAGGTAAATCCATAACAGAAATTTCTGACTCACATTCACTTGCTTGCTCATCCACTATTAATGTTTCTTTTCTTAGCTGCACTGCAGGTGTAGTTAGAACAGTAGGTCTAGGACTGCTTTGCTTATCTCCATATAAAGGAACACAGGAGCTATAGTTACTGGTATCGTTAAGGCTTCAGGACTTATATTTAACTGTGTAATTTTCTGAATTAGCTCATTTCTTTGTTTATTTATTGCCTCTCATTCTTTTTCCTGTAACACTTTTTCTAATGATGCCTCATGTATTACTTGCGGAACTAAAGGTGGCTTTAAGAACGGAGCACTAGGATTAACCTGATTTTGCTCCTCATTATAAGGTTGCGGATTTTTCATAGGTAAATCCTCCAAGTAATCATTTTCTCTATCAGCACTTGTCATTAGTTTTAGTTTTCTCAGTACTTTGGTTCCCTGTTTGTTCTTCTAAAGCTCGGACAGGATATAATCCTTCCACTAACATGGACTGCCTCCATTGTTTCATTTGTTTATCTCTCGTCTCTTTAGGAAATTTTGACTAAAATGTATTTAAATTCCTGTGACTTCTAGATCTATCTCACTCAAAAGCCTCTGTTTCCCATTCCTCTAATGCCTCATATTGAGTTAATCAAGGTCTAGGATCTAATTCAATCATGCGTGCTCTTAAATTGTACAAAACTCTACCATTGAAGGTACCATTTTCTGGAAATGCCAAAATTCCGTCATCCAGTTTTCTAACCATATGCAAGTGTGATAACCCCTTTCAACCATCATGTATGATGCGGGCGTATTCAATGGGGGAATAATAATTCCTTCTCTGGTTTTTATCTGTTTATCCTTTTTAAAGACATTTTTAACTTTCTTGACAAATGACATTTTTCTTTTATCTCCGTACATGATATAAGGTCTTCCTCTAACCATCTGTTCCTTAGCAAAACCTAAATATTTTCTATCTGGTCTATTTCCTATGAATCCTGGATCTAAATGCCACATATATTTTATGCCGCTTTACTTTTGTGATGACACTCAGTTGTTTACAAAAAAAACTCCAATAATCATGCGTTTCTTATTTTCAATGACCAATCAATATTTAGATTTCAAATAAATCCAATGACTGTGCGGCTTTTCTCATGAGACAAGTTCTCACGCTCCTGTACTCAGCCCTCCTTTACAATATTACCTCAACTACACACCCGCTGTCTCAGCCAATTCCAGCGCGGCTCTAAGTGACATCAGTGCAACTCCGCAACTGACTCCCTCCTTTGCAAGTTAATACAAGAACTTCCTTTTATTCACTTTAAATGTTCATTCTCATTAATCAACAATGTAAAAACATTCACCACTGTGCCTGAGTAACTAATTCAAAGAAAAGAATGGTTTGTTTCACTATGAGTAACTCCCTTCCGTTTACTCTTCATACACTACAAGTAGATCCCTTCCGTCTACCTTTCACACAAGCATCGGAGAACCTGTTACCCCCTCGGACTTACCCTTTCTAGGTGATATAAGGCCAAAGTTTCACCAGCGAACCCTTTTGCTGACAATCAAGCTCAGAAGAACCTGTTACTTCTTTATTGTGACCCTTTCTAGGTGATATCACACCAACGTTTTACTAGCAAACTCCTTGCTATCAATTATTCACACATTCATACAGAAAGTCCCTGAAACAGTGCTTCCAGTTTTACCTAACCATGCAATTACTTCCTCAGACAAGTGACCTCACTACAGAGTGGCTTCCATTCATCACCTGTTTATTCTGCCCCCAGGGATTCCAAAACAAAACATATAACAGGTACGAACAAATTTAGTTAATACATAAAAATCAAAATATTTTATACATAATGCAATTCAATTTAACCAACTAACTACAACTAACTACCTATCTTAACTAAACCTTAACCATCACGCTGCTACCAAATTAACTGATAGAGCGCAATCTCACCTGCTCAACATACTCACCTGGGCTCATAAAACTATGTATCCTAAACAGGTAAACCTACACTCAATCAATTTTGATTTTTACCAATCGGGAATCTATACCTTTAAAATTACCACTCCAAGTCACCGATACTTAAAGTCCTAGAGGATCAAGGGAGTTAGCAAGAAAATAGGTAGAATAATAACATTTAACATTTTATAAATACCCACAAACTTACGAAAGGTTTAAGTTCTTTTATCTAAGTAAACTTTAAATGTTTGAAACCATGAAATCAGTAATTTTTGGTCTATTTAGAATAATAACATTTGAAACAGAACATATGCAATAATTTTGGAAGAAAATCTTTAAGCATTAGACAAAGGGTGGGTTGAGAAGGAAAAAACAGTACAATGACAAACCCACACTTTATAGTTACCTAGAATGGTGTGAAGACCAACCCTGGCCACGGGCTGAGACAAAAGATAGGAATCCCGGGGGGTGGAGCCAGGCCGGCGACCAAGATGGTCGCCCGGGCTCCCGGCTCCATCGACCGTCTTCCCCTACCGCCGGATTCTGCCGTCCATGCTGCGCTGCTGCCGGGATCCCGAATGTCGGAAAGGGTGCTGCCTCTCCGTGTGCGACTCCGGCGGATCTCCGAGCCCTGAGGACGAAGATATGCCCTCCTGAGTACGGTGGCCTGCGAGAGCCCCGGAACCGCGACCCCGCGTAATGCGGCTGCCGGCTGTGAATCGAACAACAGCGGCCACACAGACCCGGAAGGTGCCGGTCGACTGTTACGGATGTCCACCCACCACTGAAATGAGCACTCGATACCCGCTCTATTGTGCCTGGTGTCTCCCCGTGTTACTCCGCGGCTCCATGCCCGTCATGCCCCCCCCTCTCGCTTGCTGCTTTGTCGACCAGGAACTACGCCATGGCTCTTTGTCTCCCTGCCATGGCTGTGTGCAACCCGCGTACAGCTAACTATATTTCGCGCTCTAGGGGACAGGAGCCGACTGATTCGCAGCAGCCTGATGGCGCCTTGAGACCCAGGGGGCGCATATATGACCTTCTGCGGGGGACTGGAGATGGCTCCCACACTGTGTGCAGCGTGGAGAAACTGGTGTTGGGCCCCCCTTTTCTTGCATCTTGGGTTGGCTGCTCTGGTGTACACCCGTGCGGCATTTATGCTGGGGGTCCCAGCCTGTGCGGTTGCCTTCATTGAGCCGTGCCTGCCCGGGGTGGTGGTGGCGCAAGCTGAAGATTGGGGAGCGGGGATAGGACGCCCCCCCCCCCTTGTGTGCTGGTGGTTTACAATTCGGACTGGATGGCCATCGTGCTCTAACCTCGACACGTCTGTACTGAGGGAAAGCCTGATCTCGGTATTGTCTTTGGAGACTTTGCTTCTGTTGTCCCCTCTGAAGGTATTGGTGGAGACATTGCTGTGGAGTGTTGCCGTGATTTTAATTGTGGCTGAGATGTGAGAATCCGTTTGTTGGGAGTTTCCCTTTTTGTTCCACTACGAATCGCCCCATTGGCATTGGCTTCCTTGGGTGCATGAACTGTCGGAAAATCCATGGGATGTGCATGTCTTGGAGTCTCGTACCATGTCCTTTCATCGGTGGCTGTTATCGTCATCCACTCCTTACGCAACGCCATGACTACCCCCTTTTTTGGGACGGTACTTTGTTTATTTGATGTGAGGCTGCCAGATGGGTTGTGATGACTTTCGAATGTGTTGTATCCTGGTGTATTGCAAGCTTCCCTGGCTTTCTTCGAGCTTAATTGTTTGCATTATTTTCGATATCCTGCTTGACTGATCCTACATCAAATGTACTGTGATATGGCTATATTACGATTGGGTGGTTCTGGGCTATGTGATGGCTATCTGTTTCCTTTGATTGCTGCACGGGGGGCTCTCGTCTTAACTATGTTACTTGTGGAACTGAAGGAGTACCCGCTATCCTGCTTTAGTTTGTAGCCTTCGGCATCTTGGCAGCGGCGCTGGGGTAATTGAATTGTTGTGCGGCGGTGTGTGTGGGGGGGGGGGCGGGGGCCCGAGCTGGGGACCCCTCAATGTTTTTCTTCTCTTATATTTCTCCTTCTTTCTATATTTCCTCTCTCTGCTATATTTCGGGTTTAGGTGCTGGGCGACAGGCACGCTGCAAGGGGGGGTAGGCCGTAGCCATCTGCAGAGGTGCGGGGTGGAGGGTTGGGGGAGGGGTTTATTGTTTTTCCCTTTTTGTTCCTATGGCCTTTTTCCTTGCTCTTTCGGTTTTCCTTTCACTTTTTCTCTTTTTCTGGGTTTGGGATCAGTTTATTGTGATGATCGCTGAGTCCCCATTGTATTGTCGTGATCTGTGTCTCCGTTGTTGTTATATTGTGGGTGGAACTGGGCGGACGTATAATCGCACTCATCGTAATTGTATGCTGCTGTATCCTGATTCCTTGATGCAGTGCCCATGTCTTCTCTACTGGACTTTTTGTTTTGCCCGCCTGTCCCATAGATGTGACCTGTGGTTTGACACCTGATCCCTATTTTTCTTTATGCTATATTGTAACTTTTTACGTTTTTGTTGTCATCCTGCTCGAAACAGTAAAATTAAACCTCGCATATCCGGAATTTTGATCGATGTGTGCCTTGATATTGTGTCTTTAACGAGCTGCTGTGCCCCCGGGATGTTCGGCTGAATAGCGGTGTACACTTTTACGTAAATAAAGGTTTTTTTAAAAAAAATAAAAAATAAAAAAAGATAGGAATCCCAAAGTGCAGGTGCCAGCGAGGAAGAACAGGTACAGATCAGAATCAGGACAGGTTACGGACCAAATTGGATCAGGACAGGACCACCATAGACTAAGATCGGCACCACAGCTAAAGTTCAAATGCCAGCATTGTAAACCCTCTCTGCACCTAAAAGTTGAACCCAGATTGGGCCATCGAACTCCTTTCCAGAAACCCGATTGGGTTACCGAATCTTCCGCCAGAGTGCTCCGTCAGCACCTCTGTTCTCGATCACCTATTGAGTGCGTTGGGTCAGTGATAGGTTAGCTATTCAGACAAGTCGGACAATCTAAATAACTACGCCTACCCTAGTAATACTATTTTTCAGGTCAGTGTACCACCCCCAAATGTTGCAAATGTGTGAATCCCACAATTGTATTGGTCAGAAGACGAGGAGAAGTCTTCACACCATATTGATATGAGGTAACTTGTCAATCATGTATTTAAATGTTCCCTCCCATGACTTTATCTTCACATGCACTTTTATTCCACCCGGCAGTGAATGTAACAATAACATTCAATGTTTTAACAATTTATTCAATTTAGCTTCCTCTGGCAGGGTGAAGAGGTTACTTCTGGCACTGGTTCAATGCCGTTGGCTTCTGTGGATTGTGTTTCTTTGCGCAGGTGCAGTTCCTCCTAAGATGGAGTTCAGAAATACATTTCAGGCCCAAATGCGATACATGCAAAAATAGAAGAGAAACCGTTTTAGAGACTCAAAATAAATGAATGCACTGTATACCACTTATCTCTATTCTATTCCCATTGTTTAATTTTAACTATTGCATTAAAGCTTAAGCAGAACAGACAGCTTAGCAAAAGCAGCGATGCAAGCTTCTTGCACGTTAGGACACAGAGCAGCCAACTTAGTTCTAGTGCTCAGAAGCAAAAGTTTCCCACCAAGCGAGATAGCACGTCACGTCACGTGAGTGTGACAGACGCATGCGTAGTAGAAAATCCCACGTAGCAGCAGCCATTTTAATGCAAGCGGATTATAGTAAGCGCATTGTCGAGCTTTCCCTAGATACTAAATATGTTGTGTAATGTAATATTAATATAACAAAACATGTTGGTTAGTACAATAATATTATTTTCGAGAGGGCTGAATACAAGCAAGTCACTTTACGTGTGCAACCTTGCTCCATCACACTGTCCTGGATTGGACTACTGCAATGCGCTGCTTCTAGGCTCTAACAAATCACTCCCTAAGCATTGTCACATCTCCGACCTCCTCCGCCGGCTACATTGGCTGCCAAAGGAACAGAGGATTTACTTTAGAACTCTATGCAACATCCATAAGATCTTTTTGGGCCTCTGCCCTAGGATTTTGAGTGACGTGCTCTCCTTATGCACCCACCCAATCCCCCTGCACTCAGCGGAGTTGCATCTGGTCCGAGTGCCTCGGGTACACAGGGCCAGAGCGGGTGGCCTATCATTCAAGGCATTGCACCTACCCTTTGGAACTCCCTACCTCTCTCTACCCATTGCATCTCTGACCACTGGATTTTTAGAAGGACTGTAAAGACATTTCCATTCTCCAATCACTAAGCTGCCTCTTCTTCATACTCTACTAGACAGTCAGGGTTGGGATGCCCCGTTGCTGGGGCAGCCATGCACTTTATAAATATTGTAACATATCATAACATAGCTTTCCCAACTGCACCCCCTCTCCTTTGAATCACATAGTCATTGATTTGTTTGTACTGCTCAAAGAGACATTGTAACATGTAATAGATCGAGTTCCAACGTGTTGGGGAGTGGGAATATTAATTTTTACCCCTACCCTATCCAACGCTTTCCCTACTGTTGCACTCTCTGGAGTGGGAATAGTAATTTTTACCCTCCCGCTATCCAACACTTTCCCTACTGTTGCACTCACTGGAGTGGGAATAGTAATGTTTACCCCTACGCTATCCAACGCTTTCTCTACTGTTGCACTCTGTGGAGTGGTAATAGTAAATTTTACTGTCCCGCTAACCTACGGTAAAAATATTGTATATTTTTTATTAATATTAAGTTTACATATATATGTATGTATTTAAAAATTAAATTCTATGTTTATTTATTTTTAACTTAAATTAATTATTTATTATTTTAAGGTATTTAAGTATTTTAAGTATGTTTAAGTTAATTATATTTAATATTTTATTATTTTTCAATTACTTTTAAGACATTTAAAAAATTCGATATTTTGACTATCTATATTTTTTACAACGATATTTTTGATTCAATATTTTTGCACTTACCTGTTTGGAGATAGGAGTTCGATATTTTTGTGTTCTATATTTTTTACTCGATATTTTGCTACATCGATATTTGTGTTATCAATATTATGTCAGCGATCCGTTCCGAACCAATGTCTACATTTTTTTGCAGGAACTGCTGACACAGGGAGCGGGCCCTGAAGACACTCTGCTTGCCCCTGATTTCTTTGCCACACACGACTATGATGGACACTAGGAATGAGACAAAACTCTCGCTTTTGACATGGAATGTGAATGGGATGGGGGATAAGATCAAATGGGGTATACTGCAGCAATATCTTAAGAGACACGCCCCCGATTTCATGTTGTTACAGGAGACACATTTAGTTGGCAACAAAAATAAAGCCCTTACTCGCTTGGTATGCAAACTCTTTGTGCACGCAAACTATTACTCAGGGTCCGGTGGGACTGGTATTTTAATTTAAAAAAGCCTTGCACTCACACCGCTGAGTAGATGGGTAGACCATGCGGGGAAGATATGCAGTTTTGGAAGCACAGTGGGAAGGGAAAGCAATTAATGTAGTCTGAGTATACCTCCCTCTGGCGCTAGGTAAAGAGGCTCTTGCAGACTTGGGGAAAATATTAGTTGATCTACCCATAGGGACTCTTGTCATGGGGGGAGACTTTAACCCCTTCAGCGCTAATGACAAGGGTAACTCGTCATGGACTTTCCATTGATTTCAATGGAAAGTCAATGGAGCTCAACCAACACCCTTAGCAGCCAAGTGGTTAATATAACAATGGACGATCATAATGAAAGACATCCACAGCACCCTCAGATACGACCTAATACAAGCATGAATGAGTTCACGAAAGCCATTGGCTTGACCGATGTCTGGCGTTCCTTACAACCAGATGGGTCCCAGTATACTTATTAATCCAATGCACATAAGAGCATGTGCCACATCGACTATTTTCTGAGGCACTCAGCAGATCTTGGTCGTTTCCACAAACCTCATGCCCTGCCGAGAGGTATTTCTAATCCCTCTCCGGTGTGGGTTGAGTTCACATACCATAGCCAATGTCTGTGGGGCATGATAAACCTCAGCCCATGGTTGCTTAAAATCCCAGATATTACGACGGATTTGCTTCTACATTTTGACAATTATTTCAAGGAAAACATTGGGTCAGTGGACTCAGCACAGACCACATGGGAGGCCTTTAAGGTAGTTCTCAAGGGACAGGCACTTGCGCTAAAAGTGGTCTATGTTAGACAACAACACATTCAGCGGTTGGAAAGTGAACTTAAGCAGCTGGAAGTAGACGCTACCAGATCCCCCACTGACATGGCCCTACTTCGGTTAACCACTAAGCATTTGGAATATTGGACTTTAGCTGAGGAAAACATTAGGGCCAAACTATCACACACTCAACATAGGTTGTATGAAATGGGGACAGAGCCGGGTAACTACTTGCCTGGCTGGAGAAAAGGAAGCAAGGGGAGTTATGGGTGCCCAGACTGGTCCCTCATGGCAGAGAGCAAATCTCAGACCTACAGGACATACCAAACGCATTTGCAGATCACTTTGAGGCAGTATACACCCCCTCAACAACATACAGGGCAGATGACTCCCGTCAACTGTTAACAGATATCCGTTTGCCTACACTGTCACACAGTAATAGGGATACATTGGATAAAGAGCTCATGGGCGACGAAATCCGGAAGGCTATAATAGTATCTAATCAGGGAAGGCGATGGGACCCAATTGGATCCCTACAGAATTCATTAAAATGGTCGCTTCCCACACCGCACCACATTTGTGGGCCATGTATGAGGAAGCTATGATAAAGGAGTCCTGCCCCTCAGACCGATGGTTGGCCTCTATAGTAGTTATCCGTAAACCGGGGAAGCCCGCTGAGGATTGCAGCTCCTACAGGCCAATCTCTTTCATCAATGCGGAGCCAAAAATCCTCACTAAACTTCTCATCTCTTGCTTGGTCTCTGTGATCCCCTCTTTAGTTCACCCTGACAAATCTGGCTTTATGCCGGGGAGGAATACGGCATTGAACATCTGTTGTCTTTACAATGTCCTGGGGCGACAGAAATATATTGAGGAAGATGCAGTGGCATTGTCTCTAGATGCCTAAATGGCGTTTGAGTCTATAGAATGGCCCTATCTCTTTCAGATACTGAGACGCTGTTCTGCTTGGGTTCTCAGATTAGATAGAACCGGTCCATCAGGGCCTTACTAACCCAGCCAGAACGTTACCATCTGCCCCTCCCTAGGACCTATTCACACCAGGTATCTACCCCCTAAGGACAGGGAATTCCTAAGATACATACCATGTACTTCCTATAATCGGCGATCTCGCGGTCCCATACGAACCCAGACCTCTCTACCCAGACGGCAGTATCAGAATCGGCGGCCTCGCGGTCCCATTCGAACCCAGACCTCTCTACCCAGACGGCAGTATCAGAATCGGCGATCTCGCGGTCCCATACGAACCCAGATCTCTCTACCCAGACGGCAGTATCAGAATCGGCGATCTCGCGGTCCCATTCGAACCCAGATCTCTCTACCCAGACGGCAGTATCAGAATCGGCGGCCTCGCGGTCCCATTCGAACCCAGACCTCTCTACCCAGACAGCAGTATCAGAATCGGCAATCTCGTGGTCTCATACGAACCCAGATCTCTCTACCCAGACGACAGTATCAGAATCGGCGGTCTCGCGGTCCCATTCGAACCCAGACCTCTCTACCCAGACGGCAGTATCAGAATCGTCGGCCTCGCGGTCCCATTCGAACCCAGACCTCTCTACCCAGACGGCAGTATCAGAATCGGCGATCTCGCGGTCCCATACGAACCCAGATCTCTCTACCCAGACGGCAGTATCAGAATCGGCGATCTCGCGGTCCCATACGAACCCAGATCTCTCTACCCAGACGGCAGTATCAGAATTGGCGGCCTCGCGGTCCCATTCGAACCCAGACCTCTCTACCCAGACGGCAGTATCAGAATCGGCAATCTCGCGGTCCCATACGAACCCAGATCTCTCTACCCAGACGGCAGTATCAGAATCGGCGGCCTCGCGGTCCCATTCGAACCCAGACCTCTCTACCCAGACGGCAGTATCAGAATCGGCGATCTCGCGGTCCCATACGGACCCAGACAACCTACCCAGACGGCAGCTTATCCTATGATTACCATTATACAAAGGAGTCGATCTCACTATTCATCAGGGGTATAGAACCATAGTATTCCCGATCACACAACGGTTGCCAATTTAGATAATGTGCAGTATGGTCGTTAATTCAAGGGGCTCCTCTCTCCCTTATTCAGTTACCACTTACCTGATCAGGATTAGCATCTGTTCACATAGCAGCATCTGACTAGAAGAATAGGTTACCCTCTCATACAAGAACACACGGCACATGTCGGTTCACTAAGAACTGGGGTACTTTATTTCCCATCATTACAAACAAACATATAACACCACACTACAACACATAGCCTGCAAAGAAAAGTAAAAGATTAGGTCGTACACTCTAATAAGAAAGGGTCGACATCACCTTATTAATATGAAGTCCACAGTCAGCAGTCATCTAGGTTCCCTTCTCGTCTGGGCTTTGGCTCGTCTTGAAGTCACTCCTCCGCAATCACGGATACACGGCTGCACCGCTATGCGCTGTTCCCTTCACCCTTCTCCAAGCCCCTGGGACCTTCCTCTCATCAGCTACTCTCCTTCCCTGGCTGTTCTGCTAGGAGAGTATATGTTTCTCGATTCTTCTCCGCCTTTAAAATGGCGTCTGTCTTCCCTGGAATAAGTAATAGGTTTTCTACTAACGGCTACATGCCGCCTACAAACTGACTGCACAACTATCTCGGGCTTTCACTAATATAGAAGCGTGTTTCTTCATGGAAAATTCCAGCCAGTAACCTACCGCCCACCAAATTCTTGTACCTCCCCGTACCAAGGACACGTTCCCAGCCGGCCGGCCTGATGTTGTGTCTTCGGCATGAAGAAAAATACAATCCTTCGACAAGGGCCGGCCTGAACCGGTTCTCTCCAAGCGAACAACACCTCGTAACTAAAACATTACACTTGACCTAGAAGCATCCCAAGCTGCCGGGGCAGAAAGAAAGATGGAGTCTCTCCCGTTTGAGGACTACCAGGCCCGAATTCAGCATAACTCCATGGAAAGTATACTAATACCCTAACTAAAGGACGAATTATCCCTAATACTGGCGAATCTATCCCCTAGCCTATATGTATAAGCCCTAATCTAGGGAGGAGAATACAGAATCATATCAAAGTGCCTTGTAAATAGGCTCTATCCACTACTCTAACCCTTGCACTGGAATGATAAGAGACTGAAGTCACCATCAATCACCTTTCCTCCAAAGAGGGCCGGGAAAATCGAGCAGAACATTTCACCCTTGACTTCAGTCTATTATACATTCATCAAACAGAACTAACATCTGTGGACGAGTAATATGAAACAAAACTAACTGATCTATGTCTAGTACCGGGTTTGCAGTATTGAAGTAGAGAAGGAATACACTGAATAAAGCAACAGATAGCAATCAGAATGCTAATAGTAATCAAAATCCCCCCTAATATTTGACGCAACATATGTAGATCAGGTAGCCAATTAAAGAGCCAGTCAAACCAGCCCTGGTCAATGTGTTTTCTAACCTCTTCCGTCAAGTCATGAAGTTTGTCGATATGAGCCTGAATGGATTTTGTATGGTCAGACAGGTTAAAACAACAAAGACCCTCAAAATCAGAACAATCATGTCCATGTTTAAGCAAAAGATAATCAATAGCCGCCCGGTTCTGCAAGATAGCTCTACGTTCACCCTGGGCGTCTAATAGTATGTCAGACAAAATCGTAGAAGTATGATTAATGGATTTTACCATCCAGCAGGCCATTTTCCCAATAGACTTGGCATTATAGACCGCCAAGGCAGGAACACCAACAATTGAGAAAGCTAAGCTAAGGTATTCAGATTTGGAATATAAATGCATAGACGAATCACAGTCCTCTTGTAGCATTACAGCATCTCGGATCACACGGGAATTAGCATGGGGATGTGAGGAAAACATCAACAAACCCAGTCTGGTAATGGCACAAGGGCCTCCGGAAATGTTCGCGGGAATATATGGCCAGGATGTATTACCACAAGAGAAGAGCCAACCAGAGGGTAGCAGCATTGTACGGTAATGACTAGGGGTCACCACTAAACTCTTACAAGTCATATTATTTTGAACAGAGGTACATGATTTCGGTGATCTTCGGAAGCATAAAGTCCTTTCATGAGCTGTGAATGATGTAGCACCTTTCAATTTTAAACGCACACACTCAGAAATAGCATTGGGATCACAAGTAAGAAAGAAGCATAAATCACCCTGCGTGATATTATAAGTTATTATCTGGGACTGGATCAAGGGTGTTGAATCGGACAACTCAGTACATAAAGGGCAGTATTCATGTGTAGCAACGTCTCCCAAAAGGACATTAGGACGGGCATTTGATACATTGAAAATATGGGCCAAAGTCTCCAATGAAGCAGGGACAGCAACTAAACAAGTCGCTAGAATGTCAGTCACCGACCGCATCGGCGTTAAGCAAAAATGAGGGGCATTGGTCACCCGCTTGGCTAAAGTAGTCCAAAAGTTCGATGATGAATTCCACGCAGCAAAGGAACGCGGCATCCGGGTTCTCAAATCAGCCCGGGTCGATGGGTTCCCTCCTCTCCCGTCGTAGCAGTCCAAAAGGAGTCCAACGCCGACACATCCTGCAGCAGCAGTCCAGAGAATGATCTGAAAGAGAATCAAAAACAGGCATTATTCATTCTCGTAGGTAACATTTGTCAGCTGGGACAGCTTCCCAGCTATCTTTCCCTGGTCTCATGACTAGAACAGTATTGTCGTGACCGGTTGCAATAATTTCAGCTTGTTCAGGGGGATTTTTAGGCGATTGCACCCAAACTCTAGCTCCAGGATTATCCGTGGAGCCGAAACCTTTTTGTCCTCGTACAGTTAGCAACGTTAGGGCAGTGCCTTTTGTGATCTCACCACTGAAAACAGGCATTATCAACAATTGAGCAATTCGGTCAGTTTTATGAATCGGTAAATCAACCTCACTGCTATTCAGCAGGAGCACCTTAATCTCTCCCTGATAGTCACTGTCAATGACTCCTCCGAGCACTTGAATACCTTTCACAGCCAGCCCCGATCTAGGGGCTATTAATCCAAAATTTCCAGTGGGTATACAGACACCAACACCGGTTTCAATGATGACTCGATCTTTACTCTTTATAATAGTATCATTCATGGCATGCAGGTCTAGACCTGCCGACCCCGGGGTCGCTCTGCATGGAGCCAGTGCTCCGGGGGTAATTTCTCAGTATATCACAGGGTCGCTAATTTGATTGGGCTTTGCATCGACATTTGGAGGAAACAAACGCATCAATGGAGATTCAGCATTTAGGAAGGGACGATTATTCAAAATTAACAAGGCCTGAAATAAACAGTCCCTCCAATTCCTATAACGATCGCCGGTTAGCTTACACAGTTGATGTTTCAGAAAACCGTTCATCCTCTCGATGAGTCCCGAGGCCTGAGGATAATATGGTATATGAAACACCCATTCAATATTATTCTCCACACAAAATTCCTGTACCAATCTTCCACGAAAATGGGATGCATTATCAGATTGAATTTGGAAGGGGACCCCATAATAGAGCATAATCAATTCCAATGTCTTAATTGTATTCACTTGGGTAGCTTGTTTACAGGGGAGGGCCACTAACAGGCCACTGTATGTCTCCACAATGGTGCAAATGTATTGACAGTTTTTACTCATAGGAAGCGGACCAATATAATCAATTTGCCAAATTTGAGCGGGCAGTTTCCCGCGATGTAAATGACCTTTAACAATCTGAGGCACTTTCCGCTGCCTAGCATGCTGACAAATGGGACAATGCAAAATAATGTCTTTGATTAAATCTAAAGGAATATAAATTCCTCGATCAGCAGCCCACCTGCTAGTGGCTTTCTCTCCATAATGTCCTGCTTTCTGGTGGGCCCATTTCGCCAATCCTTCCATATCAGAATCCTGCATGTCCACCATTGCCTCAGCAATTTTAGATTGTTCATCTGCAATATTATGAAAAAATTTGTCAAGGGAGTCTATTGGGGTATGAGCATCCTCGTGAAAGATTGTAACAGTACTCTGCGGGAGCATGTCCCAAATCTCTTGCCATAATTCTTTCCCCCACAGTTCTTTTGAATGCAATTCCCAATTATGGGAATGCCAAGTCGGTAACCAAACTGCCAATCCATTGGCAGTAGACCAGGAATCAGTAAAAATATGACATGTGCCAGGTAACTCTTGCTTCAGAACTTGATAAACAGCATAAAGCTCAGCAAATTGGCTACTCTTTCCCTCACCAGTTGTACTCAGCAACTTTTGTGTGATCGGGTTATAGGACACTGCCTTCCAATGTCTTTTTGTCCCTATGAACCTTGCCGAACCATCAGTAAACCAAACGTGGTTTCTGTCCTCCAGGGACAAATCATCAAATGGCTTACCCCACTTGACAGGGGATTCCTGTACTAAAGGTACGGAGCATTCACTCTCTGTCTCAACCGACGGTGCCCGCGCCACCTGCTCATGCAAGGATGCAACTCCCTTTGGTCCCACACGTGCCCTGTCCTGTATGTACCATTTCCATTTAATCACACTCGCCTCCTGAGCATGTCCAATTCTGTGAGTTTTCGGCGAACTCAAAACCCACTGCATGATAGGAATTTCAGGCCGCAGGACCACATCATGTCCCAAAGTTAATTGCTTGGTATCCACCAGAGCCCAATAACATGCAAGCAACTGTTTCTCAAAAGGTGTATAACGCTCACCAGCATCAGGTAACTTTTTAGTCCAAAAACCTAATGGTACTTTACTTCTGCCTTGTTTTTGCCACAAACTCCAATTTGCATAAAGGCCTTGCACAGACACATTCAAATCCACATCACCATCGCACACAGGCCATAAATCCAAGGCATACTGAATCGCTTCTTTTGCTAAACTAAACGCATCTTGCTGTGGTTTACCCCATTCAAACGCATTCTTTTTACGAGTGACTCGATACAAGGGGGCCAATATCTGACTCAAGAGAGGAATATGCTGGCGCCAAAAACCAAATAAGCCAATGAAGCTTTGGGCTTCTTTCCTATTCCTCGGAACTGCAAAATCAAGAATCTTTTGTTTTACTTGGGGGATCACTTCTCTGTGACCTACATGCCAATTAATACCCAAAAATTTTACAGTCTGGGATGGACCTTGTAATTTATCCGGGTTGATTTCCCAACCTTTCTCACGTAAACATTCAAGGATTTTATCTAATTGGGTCTGAACTTCATCTTGTGTTTCACCTTGAATCAGAACATCATCAATATAATGACATATCTGAATTTTCGAATGTACAGGTACCTCAGCCAAATGCTCTGCCACCAGCCGGTGACATATCGTAGGACTATGCACATAGCCCTGGGGAAGACTTCTAAACGTCATTTGACGTCCGTTTCATGTAAAACTGAATTGTTCCTGGCATTCAGGGGCAATCGGGATTGAAAAGAAAGCATTAGCAATATCAATGGACGCATACCATGTACCTGGATGCTTTTGAATTCTTTCAATTAAAGTAATAATATCCGGTACTGCGACAGTCAAAGGGGGCGTATACTTATTCAATTCTCGATAATCAACAGTCATGCGCCAGGAGTTATCACTCTTACGCACCGGCCAAACAGGATTATTCCAGGCAGAGGTAACCGGAGTTATAACCCCTGCATCCACCAAATCCTGAATAGTGGTACTAATTTCTTCATGGCCACCTGGGATACGATACTGCTTCTGGCAAACCACTTTTGTCGCCTGGGGAATCTTTACGGGGGGCATTCTGAAACGACCAACCCGTACGGGTCTGGACGATATATAATGTTTAGTTCCAAATTGATAACATCCATCATCCAAATGTAGAGTCATTCCTTTCAAAATGTCAATTCCAATGATGTACTCTACAAGGGGCACGACTAATACAGAATATTCTTTTCTAGGAATTCTGCCTATTCTCATTTCAATTGTAGTTTGTACTGCGGGAGTTTCCTTTCCACCTAAACCAGTAATTGTAAAAAATTGGCCTTTAAATTTCTTTGATTTTCCATGAATAAGAGTGGCCTCCGCTCCTGTATCTACCAATGCTCGGGCCCTTTGGATATTACGATGTCTCCAAAAAATTTCAATATCTACATAGGGTCTATTATCTCGGTGAGCCCATCTGTGTACGGGAGCTTAACCTACTTCCTAGTAATTTTTACTGCGTTCTATCATCCAGGACAAATCAGGATAAAGGTTCTCACGTTTCTCAGGTATCAATATATCGTGTTCATATCCATCTCCCTTATGAAATGGATTTTTGTCCTCCGTATTGTACTGTGAATTTCGATCGGAAAATCTGTGTCGATCCTCCCTCCTCCTCAACTCAGGGGACTGATCCCTTTCATCTCTACGTCGGTTGTTACCATAATCATCTCTCCCCCTTTCTCTCTCCCCCTCTCTCTCTCTCTCCCTTCCACGACGAGGGGACACATCACGTACATACCGTCGATCATCACGACGATCAAAACGCACACGATGGGCGTCATCACCGCTGTCATCAGAATACTCACGATCAAACTCATTCGTCCGCACACGCCGGGCACCCTCCTTTCGTTCCAAACCGCGCTTGCGAAACAAGTCCCACAAACGAGAAGTAGTTTCACCATCAATATCCTCCTTCCTCACACCATCAGCCAAAAGTGCCATAAACATGTCACGTCTAGTAAGCTTATTGTCACCAGGAGTACGAGTGTCAGGCCGAGACTGTCGCTCAGGTTTAAACCAATCACCCAACTCACCGAGCTGGCGCACAGATTCCAGTACCATAGATAACGCATTACCAGTCTGATTGATCAATAAGGTCATCATGACCTGCTTATAAGCAACCGGGGAAGAACGAATAATACGATTCCGCACAGAAGACGTCAACAAACCATCAAGCAATCTGTCAGCAGTACTCAGAAAAATCGCAGTTTTCATCACCTCCTCTTTGAGACGTTGTGCAGCATCGCGCAATGTATACCACGGCTTGTCATTCACAGGCCAGTCAGATTCAGTAGGGTACTTCTGATTACACCCCTCAGTCGCCAACTGAAGCAAACTGATTTGACCACCACCATTATAATTACGAAAATGATCTTGTACAGTAGAATCCGAACTCAAGGAACAAAATTTCAAAGAATCGCCAGCATCCAACATAATGCCAGCAGCGCCCAGTTCATAAAGGCGCACCATCCACGTAAGCAAGGTCTCACCAGCGCGCTGTCGAAATTGCTGCAAAATATCACTAATTTCCTGTTGAGTAAAATCCTCCAAAGAATCTAAAGGAATACCGTTCGGATTACCGGGAGCCTGCTGCAACTTTCTACGAAAAACAGGATGTGCAGAGACCGCAGGAAGAGCATCAGAAGGAGCCTGATCAGTAAACCTAGGAGAACAATTCGTATGGGAAGGTACAACAGAATACAAAGAGCGATCGCAGTCGCGGGACTCAACATCTGTAGCACAAGAAGCAGATTTAAAAGCCCGTCCAGAGCGAGAAGACTCGCGATTGTTAGACCCCTCATCCGAGGAACGAGAATCACTCGAATTCCAGATATTACCATCCCATTCATCAGGATTCCAATCCAGTCCGGCTTTCGCCACGACCAATCGCACTTTCCGTTTAGAAACGTGACCCCGACGATTCTTGTATTTTTAACGTGCAATCCGCACAGCCGCCCTTTCGGCGATAGTCTGATACGTCTCAAGCTTGTCGGCAAGCAATTTATTTTGACACCGCAACAAAGTGTGTTCATTCTGAACTTCAACAAACTTCCGTTCCATGTCAACATGCTCCTTCTGTAATTTCAACAACCTCTCATGTACAAGTCTGTACGCAGACAAGACAATCCAACCCCTGCGTCCCAAAATAGGAAGCTCATCACCCTTCGCCACTGGCGCCTTCTGCAAACAGGAAATCAGATCATCCGGCTCCGCCAGCCCCAGACAAGAATTCCAACTTTCACTCAAACCAGTAGAATCAGCCCACTCGCGGGCCAAGGCCTCATAAGGCGTTGAATCCCAGCCGGGAATATCAACAGGCAACTTAAAAACAGATTTTGACTTTCTTAAAAACATTCTGACAAAACAAAACTACACACACAAAATAGAAAAAGAATACACAAACGAAAGCACGTATACGCCGAGGACAAAGAGAAAGACAACAACAACGCACACAGGTTTCGTAAACGGTTTGTGACGCCAAATGTTCTGCTTGGGTTCTCAGATTAGATAGAACTGGTCCATCAGGGCCTTACTAACCCAGCCAGAACGTTACCATCTGCCCCTCCCTAGGACCTATTCACACCAGGTATCTACCCCCTAAGGACAGGGAATTCCTAAGATACATACCATGTACTTCCTATAATCGGCGATCTCGCGGTCCCATACGAACCCAGACCTCTCTACCCAGACGGCAGTATCAGAATCGGCGGCCTCGCGGTCCCATTCGAACCCAGACCTCTCTACCCAGATGGCAGTATCAGAATCAGCGATCTCGCGGTCCCATACGAACCCAGATCTCTCTACCCAGACGGCAGTATCAGAATCGGCGATCTCGCGGTCCCATTCGAACCCAGATCTCTCTACCCAGATGGCAGTATCAGAATCGGCGGCCTCGCGGTCCCATTCGAACCCAGACCTCTCTACCCAGACGGCAGTATCAGAATCGGCGATCTCGCGGTCCCATACGAACCCAGATCTCTCTACCCAGACGGCAGTATCAGAATCGGCGGCCTCGCGGTCCCATTCGAACCCAGACCTCTCTACCCAGACGGCAGTATCAGAATCGGCGGCCTCGCGGTCCCATTCGAACCCAGACCTCTCTACCCAGACGGCAGTATCAGAATCGGCGATCTCGCGGTCCCATACGAACCCAGATCTCTCTACCCAGACGGCAGTATCAGAATCGGCGATTTCGCGGTCCCATACGAACCCAGATCTCTCTACCCAGACGGCAGTATCAGAATCGGCGGCCTCGCGGTCCCATTCGAACCCAGACCTCTCTACCCAGACGGCAGTATCAGAATCGGCGATCTCGCGGTCCCATACGAACCCAGATCTCTCTGCCCAGACGGCAGTATCAGAATCGGCGGCCTCGCGGTCCCATTCGAACCCAGACCTCTCTACCCAGACGGCAGTATCAGAATCGGCGATCTCGCGGTCCCATACGGACCCAGACAACCTACCCAGACGGCAGCTTATCCTATGATTACCATTATACAAAGGAGTCGATCTCACTATTCATCAGGGGTATAGAACCATAGTATTCCCGATCACACAACGGTTGCCAATTTAGATAATGTGCAGTATGGTCGTTAATTCAAGGGGCTCCTCTCTCCCTTATTCAGTTACCACTTACCTGATCAGGATTAGCATCTGTTCACATAGCAGCATCTGACTAGAAGAATAGTTTACCCTCTCATACAAGAACACACGGCACATGTCGGTTCACTAAGAACTGGGGTACTTTATTTCCCATCATTACAAACAAACATATAACACCACACTACAACACATAGCCTGCAAAGAAAAGTAAAAGATTAGGTCGTACACTCTAATAAGAAAGGGTCGACATCACCTTATTAATATGAAGTCCACAGTCAGCAGTCATCTAGGTTCCCTTCTCGTCTGGGCTTTGGCTCGTCTTGAAGTCACACCTCCGCAATCACGGATACACGGCTGCACCGCTATGCGCTGTTCCCTTCACCCTTCTCCAAGCCCCTGGGACCTTCCTCTCATCAGCTACTCTCCTTCCCTGGCTGTTCTGCTAGGAGAGTATATGTTTCTCGATTCTTCTCCGCCTTTAAAATGGCGTCTGTCTTCCCTGGAATAAGTAATAGGTTTTCTACTAACGGCTAGATGCCGCCTACAAACTGACTGCACAACTATCTCGGGCTTTCACTAATATAGAAGCGTGTTTCTTCATGGAAAATTCCAGCCAGTAACCTACCGCCCACCAAATTCTTGTACCTCCCCGTACCAAGGACACGCTCCCAGCCGGCCGGCCTGATGTTGTGTCTTCGGCATGAAGAAAAATACAATACTTCGACAAGGGCCGGCCTGAACCGGTTCTCTCCAAGCGAACAACACCTCGTAACTAAAACATTACACTTGACCTAGAAGCATCCTAAGCTGCCGGGGCAGAAATAAAGATGGAGTCTCTCCCGTTTGAGGCCTACCAGGCCCGAATTCAGCATAACTCCATGGAAAGTATACTAATACCCTAACTAAAGGACGAATTATCCCTAATACTGGCGAATCTATCCCCTAGCCTATATGTATAAGCCCTAATCTAGGGAGGAGAATACAGAATCATATCAAAGTGCCTTGTAAATAGGCTCTATCCACTACTCTAACCCTTGCACTGGAATGATAAGAGACTGAAGTCACCATCAATCACCTTTCCTCCAAAGAGGGCCGGGAAAATCGAGCAGAACAGACGCTTGGGATTTGGCCCGAAATTCCTGGGGTGGGTGAAACTGCTATACACAGATTTGTAGGGCCAGGTACGGGTTAACAACCGTATGTCCAGAAAATTCTAAATGAGACGGGGGACCAGGTAGGGCTGCTCCCTTTCCCCCCAAATTTCCGCTTTAATGCTGGAGCCGCTGGCCTCCTGGGTAAGGGGAGATGTGATACTAAGAGGGTTGAAATGGGCAGAGGGACATGATGACAGGATATCACTATAAGCTGACAAAATCCTGCTTTGTCCTGCATCCCCGTATAAATCAATACGTGTAATCCTAAATATCTTTACGAATTTCGGGAAGTATTCCGGTTATGCGAATTACTGGAGCAAGTCTGTTTTATTTATCCTTCGGGGCCCAGTTCCCAAACTCCCCCCAGACTGCAAAGTAGAAGTTGCCCTTGATGGATTTCGTTACCTTGGGGTTCATATATCCCTAGATCCCCAACTCTTCTATGAGCGAAACCTATTGGCACCTTTAGATAGACTGCGCAATGACAACAAACACTGGAGATCCCTGCCCCTTTCCCTGTTGAGCCGTGCTGCTCTATTCAAGATGCTGGCTCTTCCACGCTTTTTGTACATCCTTCAAAATTGTCCAAGTGGGGTTCCTAATGCTTATTTCACAATTGTGGAGGGAGAAGTCAAAACATTACTGTGGAATGGAGGTCCGCCCTGCATAGCGATGCGAAAACTAACTAAGGGGTGGTACGACAAGGGGTTTGCCCTCCCGGATGTGAGACTTTACTACTGGGCCTCGCAAATAGTGGCAGTGAACCAATTGATATATCAGTCCCAGTGGATCCGGCCTACATGCTGGACCAATATCAGATGGGTCATGAGGGGTGCATTTGGGCTCTATATACAAAAGTCCAGAAAGGACAATATATTGGCCTGACGGCCCATACGGTAGAGATTTGACATCAGGCGACTAGACGCCTAGGTTGGTCAAATGTAATGACTCAATCTACACCAGATGGTCTTCCCAAAAACTGGGACTCCTATGCAATCAGTCTGGGTTCAATGAGTGGGATACGATTGGAATTTCCACTGTAGGGCACCTAGTGAAAAATGGTTAAATCCTATCATTTGAGTAACTACCAGAGAAGTACGACCTGGCCCAAGGGGAGGTTTTTCGATACCTGGGGAGGACTGGCATGCAGCGCTGATGGCCCCAAGGGAGGATTCTATCACCCTCCGTTTCCGTTTGATACAACTTAAAATCCTACATAGAACGTATTTAACAGGGGTCACATTGGTGAAAATAGGTGCGAGAACAGACTCTGCCAGCGGGGCTGCCGCCAAGGCACAACATTATTTCTCACTATCTGGGACTGTCCGATCATACAACCCATATGGGACAGGGTGACAAAACATATACAGGATGCACTGGGGAAGTAGTTAACCCTCACACCACCGCTCGGGCTCCTCAACATTTGGGAGGTGACAGACCTTACAGAGGTGGAACAACAACTGGCGAAATTGGGGTTCACTTTACTAAAACATGAAATAGCTAAAAAGTGGGGAGTAGCGGAGAGACCATCGCATAGGGTATGGACCATGGAATTAAATAAGTGGATGATCGCTGAGAAGGAGGTTTTTAAATCACAGGGATGCCCTAAGAAATGGGACAACAAATGGGCAAGTGGAATGTGTAACGGGGGGAATTGTGTACTTCCCCAACTGTAGAAATGGGAATTCGGCAGAATGAAACACAATCTCTTGAACTCAGTGTTGGAAAATGTATATTCCTTGCTAATATTATGATACTTAGCAAATGGCTGTACTGTGCATCTATGAATGTATGTGACTATTAAAGTTTGAAATCAATAAAAATATTTATTTTTTTAACAAAAATCTCTCAGTTGGCAGTTGCACTAAGCTGCACAAGCGGAAGAATTTGGAGAACTGACGTGTGATTGCACAGGCCTTCTGTTTGACAGTACTGAGGATGATGTCTCTTCTCTTGTGCACCTAGCAGCCAACAAGCAAGAAATACATTGAGGGGCCGATTGCGATACGGCCCGTAAAGTCTTCTGGACGCTGGCTAGTAATCTCAAGGGTGGAAATGCATGGTTTCCGACAAGGTTTCCATCATGGCTTGCCGGACATGGAAACCATGTCAGAAAGTGTGTTTGGGGGCACCCAGCAGGGCCCCCTTTAGTGCACGGCCTCGGGTTGGAGGCCACGGGGGCACCTATGGTGCCACCCTGTTGATCCCCGCACCTTGTGGCAGGCACCTTGAGGTGCCTGCCACGGGGTGCAGGGATGAACCGCACCTCATATTTCACTATCGGAGCATGCATTACAGTCGGTTTATGACTGTAATGCATGCACCCATAGTGAAATATAGGAATGCGAGTATCCTAATGAGGCCCAGTTGGTGTCGGACTGAAGAAATTCCAACCGACATAGTAATCAGGCCCTTAGTGTGAAACGTGGCATTGTTTGTAGTTTGAATTAGCACAAACATAATATTAGCATGAATACCATACTATATACAAAATGATAGAGCTCTTTTATGCCCATTAATCCTAAAGGAGACACCTGTGGCACTCAGGGAACTGCATGGGTAAATGAAAAAGTAATCATTTAAAAAACAGAGGTTAGTGTACGCTGATGGCAGACAATTTGCTCTGGGGGAAATGGAATAATCATTACACAAATGAATGTTGCTGTTGTGTCTTAAGTGCACCGCAGATAGGGTGTCCAGGAGGAAATGGAATTTATATACCTAAAAAACGGAATGCTGTTGCGTGGAAGTGCACCTATGGTGGATGGATGGATGATGGACCAACCAAGGCAAAATGGAGAAAAAAAATGGAAGCAAAATTACAATTAATAAAATTAAAATGTAAGTTGAAAAATATAAAAAATACACATAAAAACAAATTTATAAAAAAGTAAATTCAAGAATAAAAAAATAACATCAAATTTCAAAGATTAAATAAATATTGTACATAAAAAAAATCATTAATTGCCGATGTTAATATGGGAGGGTGAAAATAAACCTATTGGAGGTACAAAATAAAATAAAATTCAAAAAATGCATTTAATATATCTAAGCACTGTTCATCAAAATCATATTTCTAATATAAATACTACCATGATCCTCAAGCATATTATTAAACTGATATCTCATCCATCCATGCAATCCTATGGCAAAGGCACACTGGCTGGATGCACAAACAGGCTGCCAGATAGTGCAACATGGCCAAATAACAACACTGAAAAAGAAGGCCTGGCTGACTACAAAAAATGGTCCGAAGCCACAAGGTCACAGCAATAACCAGTAAGGAGACATGGCCACAACAAAGAGGACGTGCAGGCCTACGGCAAACCCAAACTGGCTGGCTACACAAAATTGCCCCCCGCCATATGGTTACAGCAACAATCAGCAAGGAGGCATGGTCACAACAAAGGAGACATGCAAGCCTATGGCAAGAATACAGTGGCTGGCTAAACAAAATAAATGGCCGCCAGCCACAAGGTCACAACAACAACCACCAAGTGGGCATGACCACAACAAAGAAGAGATGCAGGCCTAAAGGAAAAACACACTGACTGGCTCCACAAAATGGCCAGCAACTAGCAGGGAGGAATGGCCACAGCAAAGAAGACATGCAGGCCTATGGCAAAAGCACACTGGCTGGCTGCACAAATCGACCGCCAGCCACATGGTCACCACAACAACCAGCAAGGAGGCCTGGCCACAACAAAGAACCCATGCAGGCCTGTGGTAAATGCACACTAGCTGGCTACAAAAATTGGCCGCTAGCCACACGCTCACAATAATAAACAGCAAGGAGACATGGGCACAACAAAGAAAATATGCAGGCCTATGGCAAAAGCACACTAGCTGGCTATAAAAATGGCAGCCCTCCACATGGTCACTACAAGCAGATGGCTGCAGGCCTATGGAAAAAGCACACTGGCTGCCTACACAAAATGGCCATCAGCCACATGGTCAAACACCAAGCAGGAGGAATAAAAAACAAAGAGCACATACAGGCCTATGGACACTGACTATACAAAAAATGCCCCCTGGCCAATGGAATGGGGAATAAAGACATATGGTGGCCTGTGGGAAACACACTCACAAACTGGGCAGACAAAGAAAGAAGGTATGGTAAAACAGGAGAAAAAAACATTAATTCAGCATTCCAAAATATGAAAAATATTTGGGCTGTAAAGGTTTATAACAACACACACCCTCCAAAGGCATCAAATATATTGCTCGCCTATACATTGTTTGCAGAAAAAAACATGATATATCCCCCAAAAACACATTTTGTAATTTATTCTGATGCCATCCATGGCTTAAATGATGTTTCAGTTCAACAGACACCACAGAAACAGTTGTTTCATGCACCCATACCTACTACTGGGACTACTAGCTAGAAGGCCCATTGGCAGATAAGGCAACATTGTTAATGAATATTGCGAAATTATTAAAAACATGGAGAAAATGTACTGTTCAACATTTTTCCTTTACAAAACAAGAAAATACCATGCAAACAAGTAACTATACACCTACTGACACTGCAGGCCACCCATCACAGAAATATTTAAAAAATCTGAAAAAATTACAAATAAATCCTGGTTCATGCCCCTAATCAAACAGACAACACCCTTATACCACAGTTTTTTTACTTACTTGTGAAATCGTAAATACAAAGTCCTTAGATTCAATGGTATATATGCAGCAGACAAGGAGAGCGATCCTTCCAGCTCCAAATCCAATTGAAAAATGGTCAGCAGATGGACAAAGCACTGACAGGAGCCTGCTGGACAAGAACAGGCAGTTGGAGTCTTGGGGCACTTCCTTGCAGTTGAGAAAACAGTCTTCTTGCACAGAAAAAGTCAACTCGAATTCCATGTTGGGGAAGAAAATCCACATGAAAAGCTTCTCAGCTGCTTTTCGAGCACAAAAGCTGCTTGAGCACTGTGTTCGCGATTAGCACTACATTTGTGCTGTTCGGCGAAAGATGTGGAAACAAGCGAGAAGTATGGAGTGAGCTTGCTGGTGGCCCAAGATTATCGTGGTGTTAGCAACAAAACAAATCTCGAGTGCACTAGAGATTACTGCCCGACCCTAAATAAAACAACCAAACAATAAATATTACAATTTGACAACATAAAATATAAAATACCAGCATGTAATAATGTTTCACATTTTTGAAAATAATCTCACGTCTGTGCAATACAAATAGTAAAATTGGACTACATGTGGGATAAAAATCCAAAACTTGACATATAAAAATATTTTCACAGACATTTTAGTATAAAAAGGCAATGTGCAGAGTTTACAAATTTGGTTAGCCTCCCTATTGCTTGATAATCTTGTGGTGTAAAGTAGAACATTGTTGCTTCTTTGATCAGTTGTCTTTCCTAGTATCAAAACATATGATATATTCAATAGATCTGTTCTTAAAGTTGCAGTGTCACAATGTTTTTGTAGCTAGACTCTGATGTGTTCTCAGATTGGGAAATTTGAATATATATGAGGTGAAATCTTAGGTACTTGAATTTACAAGTGGATTGCAGGCTAATAAAAGATTTACCTGAGATGCAGGAAGGTAATAATCCATAGTATATTTTGAATATTTGTTTGATCTTAATGTGACCAAGTCAGATGTGCTGCTATTAGTTGTTAGGATATTCCATATCAAGATGCTGTTGAGGGATTTTTGCAAGAGTAAAAAGAGGTTGTAAATTAGTTTTAATATAATTTGGAATAATTTGGGCTCCCTGTTTTCCTTTTTTTGCGGATTTTTACAGGTAAATACATACAGAAAACATTGTGTTTCCTGTCTGTATTTATTCTTTGAAGCAGAATTATACAGATAATATGTCTTCTTTTGAGTGACTCTCCAAGCTGAGTTTAATGACTTTCAGGCCAATAGCTGTACATGTTGGCAGACTGTTCAATAGATGTACAAACTGATAGCATTGGGAGGTAAAAAGTTCAATGAGAGTTGCTTAAATTAATGCATGCATGAATTTGTGCTAATATGCTAATTTCTTTATGTGGGTTCATTATGTTATTACTTTTGGCTGTGCAATGTCCTAAAACTTGACTTGCATCAAAGTATGAGTGCACGTTTATCCATTAAATAAATGCGGAAATATACAAGTTTTCACCTCATCTGTTCACAAAACACAAAATAAATATGGATAAATACCAATAACAAGGGCAAACACATTAATATGGTAAATACGGATGGAAATTTTCAAAAAAGAAATTCCATAAAACTTTGAGCCCTAATTATAATTTTATTAACTGAGTCGAGGCTCAACGTGGGATTAGGAGTCTCGATACATCTGAGATCATCAGCGATAAGGTGCTTTAGAGACTCCTATTTTGATGATAAGTAATCGCAGATGCAATTTAACAAAATTATACAGTGATAGTAGGGTAAGTTCAATATAGAGTCTTGCTTCTTGTGTGGGCCCCTGCAGGTTTAACAAGAATGTTATTTGATTCGTGTAGATTTTATTGGGAGTGTGCATAGTAGTGTAATAGAAATAACTTTGACATATAATAAGGTTGGCATCAATTTCAATTTAATTTTCGTAAGTGTTTGTAAGATCCCTCACCCACCATATTTTTAAGCAAATCTTTTAACTAACAGGGAGATAAAAGGTGCTTTTTCCTGCTTGTTTCTTATATGCACAGATCAAGATCAACAGTTACCACCAGATAAGTTGTATGTATTTACTTCTTGGAAACACGACCCATCTTAAACCATTTCAGGACTTTCCTGGACTTCCCAAAGGTCATTATTTTTGTTTTGTCCAGATTTACCCATAGACAGTTGGGATGTTTAAACTCTTTCCGTTTAGTTAGATGATGCTAGAGACTGGCGGCTATTAGTGAGAGCAATATGATGTGTGGGCATAGGCTAAGTAAGTAACTGGCTCTGTCTCTGTTTTGGGAAAAGGCAATTAGGGAGGTCCAGATATTAAGTTAAGTCATGTATGTATAGTGATAAGAGAACAGGCGCTAAAATGCAGCTTTGCTTTAAACCATTATTCATGGTAATCGGGGGGTAGAGGGTATTGTTTGTGAGTTTGATTTGGAGCCAAGTAAATACCTTTTTCAGTTCCAATTCATCTAAGGTTTTGGCATTAGGAGCAAAATGTGTATTTATTAAGTTTATTAAGTCGTTAGATAGTAAATGTACTTTAAACTGGTGAGTTAGGGCCGTTTACTGAACTTGGCCATCCATTAATCTTTGGGGGGTTGGCCTAGGTATGGCAACTTCCACCTGAGAAGTCAGGTGTAATATTATCCTTTACCTTGCCATTGTCAGTGATGCCTCTTTACTTCAATATAGGAAGACTGTTGTGGCTGTGGAATTGACCACATTGAGATATTTTGTTTTTGAGGAATTCACAAGGGCTTTTTTATTTAATTTCTTCAATTTCTTTAGACATTTCTTGCTGGCTTGAGGTTGAAAGTTGTCTTTTGTGACACTCATTTCAGTAGTGCCTGTTGCTTTGCTTGAAGAGTCGTTGCTGTTGCATGCTCATTTCTGCTGATATTAGATAAATGATCAGGATGCACCAAACCTTCTTGGGATCCCGGTTTTAAACCTTCTACCCAATTGTTTGCAAAGCATCTCTGGGCCGACTCTCCTGAACAGGTTTTTGGTAATCTTTAGAAAACTCTTCGGGTTTTTGCCATTTGTGCGCCACATCTCTCCTTAGTGAGAAGTAGTAACGCTTTTCTTGTGGTCACTTGGGTCTTTCTGGACAACCTTGTTTTGACCCAATGGTCAGCCTTCCTCCCCAGCTCTAGGTGAGAGACAACACATTACACTAAAAACCAGTGCTGCTTTGTAACTTAGGTGCAGGAGATGAAAAGAGGGCTGATGGGCAATTAAAGCTGGCTGGTCAATTTGAAGGGTGGATCCGCTGATTTAAAACTGCCCTTCAATTAAGGTCAAGATAAGTTATGTCCTCTAGGAACTCAGTGTTATCCAAGGAGTCCTCTTTGGAAGTAAAAGTAAAATTATTAAATTGTGTATTGGTTGATTGCTTGCCTTGAGCAATTGATGTTGAAAATAATGAGCCATAGCAGATTCCATACCGCATTCTCGATGTCGATAAGGGCCATGGAATCATACATTGTTCTTTTGTTCCAGGTCTTTTGAGGTCTCTTCTTCATTGCATAAAGTAAATGAGATTAAATTCTCTAGGTGTTGAGGACTGCCAAAAAGGAATGAAGAAGGAATGAAAGGTAAATCAGGGAGGGCCTCCACCAACATTTAGAGGAGAGAGTGATACCAAACAGAATGCTGACCAGTACACCTGCATGATCCTTCGACTGGACAATATCCAGAGAGAGGGATTAATATTATTATTATTATTATTATTATTATGCGTTCTTATATAGCACTCGATTACCCGTAGGCATCTCGGCGCTTGCCTTGGGAACCCGTCCTGGCTTTTTTCCCTGTGAGATACCCGTACTGGGCATCCCCAAGGTGAAAGCCAGGCATCCTGCCGCGGGAGGGCCATAGTGGAGATTAAGCAGCTAATGCCCAGAGCTGCAGAGTGTGAACCCGTGATTCGAGTAGGCACCGAAACAAGAATTTTCGAGTCCGTGGATATTTGGGCTCAAGACCCTGCACCGTCGGGAATTGAACCCTGGTCCCGGGTCTGACCTCTGCTTCAGGGTCTGCCTCTTCTAACCAGTGAGCCACGCTCACTGGTTGGCAGTTGGTATGGCAACTGGTTGGTATGGCAGCCTCCTCACCGCCAACAACTGGTACCACAACCTCCTAAGGGCTACCCACCTTTCTCCTCCTGCCCGCCCTGGGCCAGCAAGTCAATGGTATTAAAACTCACCTAGGTGGTGGTTGCTGAAGCCAAAGTTGGGCTGTGGATGTAACCTGCCCACATCTATATAATTCAATGGTGCCCTTCAACCTCATCTGCATATATGCTAGGTGGGGCTGGTCTGCCAGGGGGAAGAAAGGGACAATAGGAGCTGGACTCAATGAATCATCATGGTACTCATGGGCCGGGACCTGAGGTCTGAGCTCCGACTCCGACATGAAGCAGATCTATGATGGAGGCCATGGTTGCCGGCGAGGAAGCAAAGGATCATGCACTCTTCCTCCACAAAGGAGGACATACACCGGGATGCTGGGAAGCACACCGCTGCTCTACACAGCTAACCTCTCACAGGAAAGAGCCTGGCTGTCTGTAACCTCTGCCTCCTCAGAATTGGATCCTCCCAACTAAGGGCCTCATTTGGATGTTGGTCTGAAAGTCATTTATATGTCGGTCGGAAAGCCTACAACCGCAAGGTCAGAGGCTTTCTGACTGTCATCCAAGGATACTCTGACCGCCGTATTACAATGACAGCAGTCAGATTTGAAAATGGCCGGTCAATCGGACTGGCTTCTGATGGGCTCAAGGAGCCAGTCGGCCATTCAGAACCACCACATAATGCCTTACGGATGGGATTATGATGTTGGTTTCTGACAGGCTTTCCATGTCATCCTTTTCGCCGTGGAACCCTTTTTGGAAAATGACTTTGGGGGCCCCTAGCATGGCCCCCTCCTTCCATGTCCTTCAGTTGGTGGAACTATGGTGCCTTCCTATAAACATGGTGTAGGGATTTACAGTAACTCCCATTTGTCTATGAGAGCTTGTCCTGCAGCCAGTTTCCGACCACCGCACAAGCTCCCATCGGGAAATGGAATCTTATAACACACCGTGTGTGGTGGCATTGTAATTACGTTGTAATTGCAGTTATGGACAGCAGACCCGAGGTCGGTCGGTTCCAAATCCGCAGAGCAACTGCAGCTAAAAAGGAAAGACATTTTATCTTTTTAAGCCCTCAGCACAGACATTGGTCAGGCAGTCATGATTAACAATGCAAAATGTCAAGAGTTACTAAAAAGAAGGCCTACTTTCTGTATTTTCCATTTGTTTTTTGTATTTTTAAACAAGCAGAAGACATGGTTTTCTCTCTGTATATGTTATATATGTGTATAAAATCTGTGAAAACTGAGCAACTAATCACAGTTAAAAATCCTTAAAATATCTTGATCATATACAAAAATATTGAAACTTTGATGTAAGAAAGCTAAACTCTAAACATACAGTCACATTATTAAGCCTGTTTTACATTTACTTAGACACCAAACCGTATACAAAAAATATACTAAGCCCACATGGTGAATGTAGTTCCTACAGTTTTTGCACATCTAATGTGCACCTGAATTATTAAAATGTGACTGCAGAAAGTCTCCTAGAATGGAGATACACTTAATTTCCCTATGTGAGGAAAAGGCAGCAGAATATAAATATGACAATCTATCCAGTGTATACACAATGTCTTTGTCTGGCTTGGTAACAAAGCTTACATCATGTGGATTCAGAGCACTTGTGAGGATGATTTATGAAGTGTCAACTACATCAAACAATAAAGTGATGGATTGAATACTTGAATTGTTATCAACGTTGAACAACCGTTACAACGAAACTTTTACAACGCACTACCATTACAACGCGGTCATTACAACGCAAACTATTACAACGCATTGCTCTGGGGGGCGCTCTAGGATAGGGAATAGGTTAATTTACTATCCAATAACTTCCCCAGTGTCCACGGGGACTGGAGTTGGAATAGTAAATTAAACTATTCACTATCCAGCACCCCAAAGCGCTATGCGTTGTAATGGACTGCGATGTAAAAACCGCGTTGTAAAGGCATGCGATGTAAAAGCATGCGTTGTAATGTCATACATCCGTTCTCAACCACTGGTGATAACTGAGGACTGCATTCCAGTCCATTGTTTTTCACCTACCATTCTTCTCTAGACAGAGGCCCCCACCTTACGCAAATCAGTAGGGAACTTGTTCCTAATGGGAACAGTCAACACTGAGCTACCAGACGTGATCCTATCAGAAGGGTACACAATCAACTCCTGACCTGTTTAAGCTTTTTTAGGCCTTTTAGGTCGGTAGGGAGCAGCTTAAGTCCCTTGGCACAATAAGCACAGGATCCACATATGGGCTGCATTACAATCCATTGGTTTTTGCCCATGATTAGACTGTACAGAGTCCAGCTTTATGCCAATCAATACTGACAATGGGTTAGAATGCTATCTGGACTTATTGCCTACAGATTCAGGTACTTGGAGATATTTCTCCATTCACTTTTTGTGTGTTTAAAGCAACATTCTGAATGGCCAAGGTTTTCTTTGGATGTAGGTCCCTTGTTCACTTTGCCACAGAATACAATTCATACCTCATTGATCATGCCTAACAAACTGAACTAGGCATGTGCATTCCCTTCTTGAGAAGGACTTGGAACAGGGCAGAACTGTTATGAATAAGGCAGGCTTCTGTCTATAGTGTCGCAGTGGTCAAAACAATAAGTTGGAATGCTACCTAGAGAAAATGAGAATGGTTTAAACTATTTCCAAGCATTCCTCCAGACACCTATTGTGAGTTTCATGTTGGGAGATTTTGTGGATTAGGCTAATCGCTGAAAAATGCAAACAAGCATAGGTGTAACTAACATAGTTAAAAAATTACAATATACGCAACTGGTTGTTTCTTTGTCATTTGCAGAAGGTATATTGAAAACGTAAAATATGGTTTTTGTAGTGAGCCAACCAGCCACTTCCATAAATTGTATCAACATGCACTCGAGGGGCCGGGTGCAGCTCAGAGGATATAAATAAAGGGTCTGGGAATCACTTGGGATTCCAGCATAGACCAACACCAGTGTCTTGTGTGTGTGTTTCCGGTGTACAGCACTAGTGGAGGCCTGCAACAGGGGAGGCCATCGAGACATTTGTGACGAGAGGGTACTTACACCGTTAACTAGCATGTCTGCAGTGGAGGGAGCAGTGAGGGAGCGCCAGAGCAGGTCCCTCAGGTTGAGATGCGTGGGGAAAGTTCTGCAACGTCGAGCTACTGCCATGCAGGAGACCAGCAGGTGCCGGCCCTGCCATGCCAAAGAGCAGCAGAGCAGACAAATAGTGTAGTGCCTGCGGACTGCTGACGCAGCAGTGAAGAGGCGTGGCTGTTGGTGGTTGCCTGGGCAATGGAATATGCTGTGAGCAAAGGAGCCTGGTGTAGGACGTGCTGACGGCAGTAAGCTTTGCGATACAAAAGGGGATGATGGACGGAGCGTTTGAACAAATCAAACACTCACCCCCAGTCAACTGATCTGGGTTTAATCCATCACCATTCTTTAGTTCACTCAGCCACCCCAGTTCAGACATGGCCATATGCAAATCAGTCTGACCCTGTGCCTTGTGGGAACAGTCCAGCCCGAACTGCCAAGCCTTGTCTTCCCTGGACCGGAAACAAGCATCCTGGGACCGGTTTCGGATTCATAATCCTCATCAGCCAGGCTATCTTGAATCCAGTGGCCAAGTGAACAAGGGACTCACGTCTGAGCATACCTTTGATTTGCTCAAACGCTCCATCCATCATCCCCTTTTGTATCGCTTTGTTCGCCCTATGTGTGGCAGGGTATGCTCAGACGTGAGTCCCTTGCTCACTTGGCCACTGGATTCAAGATAGCCTGGCTGATGAGGATTATGAATCCGAAACCGGTCCCAGGATGCTTGTTTCCGGTCCATGGAAGGCATGGCTTGGCAGTTCGGGCTGGACTGTTCCCATGAGGCACAGGGTCAGACTGATTTGCATATAGCCATGTCTGAAATGGGGTGGCTGAGTGGGCTAAAGAATGGTGATGGATTAAACCCAGATCAGTTGACTGGGGGTGAGTGTTTGATTTGCTCAAACGCTCTGTCCATCATCCCCTTTTGTATCGCTTTGTTCGCCTTAAGTGTGGCAGGGTATGCTCAGACGTGGGTCCCTTGCTCACTTGGCCACTGGATTCAAGATAGCCTGGCTGATGAGGATTAGGAATCCGAAACCGGTCCCAGGATGCTTGTTTCCGGTCCATGGAAGGCATGGCTTGGCAGTTCGGGCTGGACTGTTCCCATGAGGCACAGGGTCAGACTGATTTGCATATAGCCATGTCTGAAATGGGGTGGCTGAGTGGGCTAAAGAATGGTGATGGATTAAACCCAGATCAGTTGACTGGGGGTGAGTGTTTGATTTGCTCAAACGCTCCGTCCATCATCCCCTTTTGAACGGCAGTAAGCTTTGCGGCAGCACGTGGCAGTGCTGGAGACCCCAGAGTGGACGGAGAAGGGGAGTGGCCATAGTCCCTGTTGAAGGGCAGGTGAGCGGGAGGATGTCGCGTGTGGCGGCAGAAAAGAAAGGGTAGAAAAGGTCCCGCGTGGAGCCGGCAGTGAGGAACACTGCTGGTAGAAAACCCCAAGGAACGTTTGAGAGGAGGGAATTAAATCCCACCACAAAAGCAAAGGACGGTGGCGAAAAAAAAATAACAACGATAAAAATTTAATAGAAGTCGATCTTATTGTGGACAAGAAAGAGATAAATTGAGACAAAACACAGAGTCTAACAGAAAAAAAAAGAGAAAGAACAGCAAACACAGCACCTCACACAGTGGTGAGATTTTCAACAAGACAGGCAGATGCAAGAAAGCAGAGGTAAACACTCAGTTGGCTCCAAAATGTCGGTGCAGGATGAACGATCAAGAGCACCCTCATGAACACTGCTCACAGTCAGCACTAGCGGCACTACCCCCGTTCAGCCAGCTAGCGGACCCGGCCACGGCAGCGGTGAGGTGGAGAATGTGGATAGGGAGTTGGGAGAACTACTTTCGCGCGACAAGCAAAATGGACGGTGCTGTGAAATGGTCAGCCATGCAACACATGGGAGTGGAGGAACTGAACAACCTATTCCTTGCCTTGCCAAACACAGCTGATGACAATGATTATGACACTGGCGTAGCATCGCTCAACTGATATTTTGATCCCCAATTAAACCGGATTATAGGCACTTTAAATTAAGACAGGCTCCTCAGCCAGAAGGGATTGGTAAACATGTTCTTTGCGTGCTTACAGAAATTGTTCAGCACGTGCAGCAGCATTGACAAACAGTTTGAGATAAGGGTGCAACTTATTCAAGGGTGCCGGTCGGCCAAGCTGAAGAGGCTGATCCTCTGCCAACTGGGGATATCACTGGATGAAATCCTGATATTAGGCAGATCGTATGAACTAACAGATGTGAGAGCCAGAGAGATGAAGTCGGCCATAGCCTACATTGCAACAACGGCAGCACATTTGGCTCCTGCGAACATCAAAGAAGAACGGGTGGATACAATCCAAAATGGAGCTGGGCATGGTAGAGGAAAATTCTTAGCTGGGGCTACGCAAAAAGCACAAGCGAGCTGTGGATTCTCCATCTACTCCCTGAAGAACTGTCGGGGAAATGGGAAAACATATTTGCAGTGTGGAAAATAACACAGCAATTTCGCAAGGGTATATTCGGGAGAGTTGAGGCACAATAGTAGTGGAAGAAAGTTGAAGAAGTTTGAAAGAGTCAAGGTTGTGTTGGAAGCAGAAAAGGAGAAGGGCGCTGCAAGGATTGTGAGCCAACAGATGAGGAATCTTGAATAAGAGGTAGACCACAATGGTGAAGTATTCATTGTATCCTTCACAGGACGAAACAATCGAAGGAGTGTGCGTGGATGGTGTAACAATAACAGCACTTATTGGTACTGGAGCGTCAGTGAACATCTGAGACGCAGAGCAGTATCTGCGGCTGGTACCGGGTCCGCCTTTGGAAAAGACCAAATTCAAAATATACAGCTAAGGAGGCGCCAGTGCCATACCTCTCCAAGCGGTCATAGAGGGAGAAATGAGTGATGGGTCAACGGAACTGTGAACGAACTTCTACGTCACAGAGGAGAGAGAGCACAGGCATTCTGATAGGCGTCACACAGCCGAAGACCTAGGTACATCATTATCATGTGGAAGACATCATGGGAGAGTTCTCACACTTGTTTTCCGGACTGGGATTTATAAAAGGGGTCAAAGTGAAGTTACACATTCATAAAACAGTGAGGCCAGTGGCACTGAGACATCGGAGGGTACAGTTTTACTTGCGGCCCCTGGTTGTAGGAGAGCTGGACTGACTAGAGAGGGATGGAGTGATTGATAAAGTATTGGGGACAACCTCATGGGTATCCCCTCTAGTAATAGCTCCAAAACATGCTTCAAGGAGCTAGCGCAGTGTACTTCAAGCCGGGAGGCAAGACATACCTCATTGTAGATGCCAGTCCGGTGGGGCTGGGAGCCATCCTCTTGCAGCAGAATGAAGGAAGTGAGAGGGTGATCATGCCAGCTGAGCACTTACTTCAGTGGAACCCAGGTACGCCCAGATCAAAAGGGATGCTCTTGCCATCAGGTGGGCATGTCAGCATTTCCACATCTATCTATGTGGGCACAAATTTAACGTGATCACCAATCATAAACCTCTAGTGCCGTTGTCAGCAGATTGCTAGTAACCGACCGCCCAAATAGAAAGGTGGGCAGTACAGCTCCATCAATACAACTTCGATGTCGCTTATCGGCTGGGGGAAAATGACCCAGCTGATTATTTGTCCAGACACTTGATGGCCGATGACCCAAAGACACAGAGAGAAACGGATGGAGGTGTGGGAGATTTTGCAAGGTTCGTCCTGGAGAATGCTTGCACTGGAGCTAAGTCGATAGAGGAGCTGGTAAAAGCAACTAAAGAAGATAGCTGCCTAAGCAAGACAAAGAGGCACTAAAGGCTCATCTGTGGAAAGCCTTCCTGAAAGGGGTGAGGGAGCTCATTGATGAAGAGTGAGAAATTCTAATGAACCTGTGGAGTTGCCATGATAAGCTAAGCAAGAGTTCGGAAGGACTCCTTTTGAGGGGAAAACACATAGTATTTCCAAGAAACCTGTGGAGACGCACAGTGGAACTAGCCCATCAAGGACATCAGGGGCTAATGGAGACTAAAGCATGGCTATGGTCGAAAGTGTGCTTTCCTGTTGTGGAAAGAATGGTGGAAGAGACCGTGGGATGGCATTCGTGTGCGATCACAGAAACCGACGTAGCTTTAACCCCAATAATCACAGGAGAGCCGTGTGACAGGCCAAGATCGAAGGTCAACATGGACTAGGAAGTTTTCCGGATGGAAGATTAACGTTAGTAATGATAGACAGCACCACTAAGTTTTCTGCTGTTGAGCTCATCCAGTTCACAGCATTCGAGAGTGGAAAGCCTTCATTGGAAAAAATATTTGCGATGCTGGGACTGCCTGACGAGGTGAAAACTGATAATGGATTACCATTTCAGGGATTAGAGTTCAAAGAATATTTACATCATCTCAACACTTGACACAGAAAAATCACTCCCCAGTGGCCACAAGCGAATGGGGAAGTGGAAAAATGTATGAGGACACTAATCAAAGCACTGAGAATAGATGTGGGTCAAGGAGATGACTTGGAAGTATGTCTACATCAATTCTTGAGGCCGCATCCACAAACATCACATTCCACTACAGGATGTGCCCTGAGTGAACTCATCTTGAACAGCATGGTAAGGCGCTTAGTGCCCATCAGCTCTGAGTGAGCAACCGCGACCCTTGACCTGGAGGCTGCACAGGACAAGAGAAAGGCAACTAACGAGTGAGCAAGCAAAAAAGAGAAATGCCCAAGAATCGGAGTTGCGACTAGGAGATGCAGTAGTGATCAAAAACAACATCCTGGAAGGAAATTCAGGACTCCATTTGAAAGAGAAACACGGGAAGTAGTCGTAATAAAAGAAACTATGATCACAGCCAAGAGGGGTAATGTGATGTTGCCACAAAATGCATCCTGCTTCAAGAAGGTCACAAGCATGCCGGAATTGAGGGGCGGATTGGGGCTGGAGAGAAGATCCGAAGTCCCCTGTGGGGTGACCGCGGAGCAGGATGCCAATGAGGGAGAAGAATATGACTGGGAAGAGGATCTCCAGCCTCTATCGGGCCTGTCAGAGAAAAATACCTCTGAAAGTGTGCCAGGCCCTTAAAAGTGTCTGAATCACATCGAGTACACCCGTACCGGATAAGACCCAGTCGCAGACCGAATCAATGGCTAGGAGATTTTGTTTGCTAAGGAGAACGAAGCGTCCACGAATATATCCAGCTGGCGAAGCTGTATGAACTCTCATATCTGTGCATTGTGTGTTTATATTGTTTCTGTTTTCTTGTCCTAAGACTGTGCAATTAACTTCCTCAACGTTCGGAGGGGTGTAGTGAGCCAACTGGCCACTACCATACATTGTATCAACATGTACCTGAGTAGCCGGGCGCGGCTCCGAGGATATAAATAAAGGGACTGGGAATTGCTCGGGATTCCAGCCAGGCCCAGACTGGCCATAGCGGGCACCGGGCAATCCCCCGGTGCGCCGCACGGGTGGGGGCCGTTTTTGGGCCCACTGGGGCCGTTTTTGTTACAGGGCCGTTTTTGCAGCATAGCTGCAAAATCGTCTCTGTACCAAAATCGGCCGGAAACCGGCCCTGGCAGAGAGCTCGGCGGCCCCTCCAACCCCCCCCCGCCCCCCAGTGGGGAGGGGGGGCCAGCCGAGCACTTTGCCAGGGCTGGTTGTGGTTCCCAGTCCGGCCCTGATTTCTGCACGGACCGACACCAGTGTCTCATGTGTGCGTGTGTGTGACTCCGTGTACACCACTAGTAGAGGCCTACACCGGGGGGAGGGCATCATTATAGTTTAGTCTGGTATATGTAACAGAGAACAGTAAATAGCACTGGACGTAATGCAGCTACCAGCAGTCAAAGGAAGAAATAATGAATCCCGTGTACACCATGTCTTTTCTGTGTACATTATTAAAAAGAAAATGACAAAAGTAAATGAAATCTTAAATTAAGCTTCCGATAACATTTTTTGACGCTGTTCTGCTACTTCGGGGGACTCTTAAATCTTGTCTTTCATTACTTTTGCTGTTTATATTTAAGAAAAGCATTATTCTTCATGGCACATTTATACTATTTGGAATTCATTTTTTCTCATTGGGCTCTAAAGATACTCACTCTGTAGAGGAAGGAATAAATCTCGCGTCTCGCCCCGGTGCCAGCACTTGCATGGAGATAAAATGCATCTATTTTATTTCTCGGCTTGTCATGTAAGAAAGACATCATAGTTACAGAAAAGATTGAGAGTGTCAGCAATCTGCTTTATATCATTCTAAAGCACTCAAAAAAAGTAATTTTGAAATGTTCGGTTTGAACCCAGCCTTTTGAGAATTTATGATGAATCTCTTCGCTGAGAGAAGAATGTTGAATCAGATGTTCGAGAGGCTGCAGGAAATAAAAATCCATTACAGCAGCGAAAGTGACAGCACCGGAAACAAAAGTAATCTTGCCGGTAGAATTAGCGCATTTAATTAGCTGTACTAGCCTGAGCATCCTTGACCTGCTATGTACACACTTCACTGGGGCATCTGCAGCTCGCTTTGTCCTCATCCCAGAACTCTGTTTATCTTTTCTTTCACCATTTAAAAGATAAATGCATATATAAATAAATACGTGAACAGTGAAAGAAAAAGAAATACAGTTTATTACATTAATTGGCACATTGCTGAACCAGTTCTGCTAAAAAATGATACAACTCATGCAATCTTTATCCTTTGCAGTGGTTTTACATGCAAGGCCCTGACCCCAACTTGGGCTGTGCAAAGTACTCAAGTATTGGTGTTGGCACCACATACTCTGGGCCCTACTTAACAAGGAACCTTCAAGACAATTTTCAGGTCTTTATTGGTGAATGTGTCCAGCCCTATCCCTTCCCATTGCATCCTTAGCGGGGCCATAGAATTTCCCAACCTTCCATACAACCAATACATGAATGACATATGAGTATAAGGCTCATGCACATTCTACATCAAGAATGTCTTTTCAAAATTCCTAACTGGATGGCCAGAAGGAATGGGGTCTTGGGAGGAGCTGACCATTAGAAGGTCTGTGCCAGGGATGGTTTGGGGAAGGCTGCAGTCCAAGCGACTGTTCTGGCATTTGGGCTATGTTTGGGCTACTATATAGCTCACTGTATATATTGTGGACATTTTTTCCACCAACCACTATTCTGTTGTGGTAAGAAGGTGGCTGGCAGCAGCAAGGGGATTGGCATTTTTAGTGCACCAGGGCTGTTGTTACAGGAGTTGGGGCGATATTTGTTTGTGGCAGTTTCATTGCGGTGATCTTCAATCTGCTGATGACAATGTGGTCCAGGCATTAGGGATGCTGGCAGACGCTGGGCTCCATGACCTCATGGCTAAGATAGAGCCCACTGGCAGGCGCCTGGTGAGGACATACATGCCAACCCTCCTGATTCAGGCGGAAGACTACCAATTGCAACGCTAGGTCTTGTGTGACTTGGAGTACGCACTGCCAGTAACCTGCAGGTCACAGCACAACATTTTTGCCACGCTCTCTCTGCCTGCTTCAGAGCATTCTCCATGCTCCTTGCTGCAGCACACTTGCAAGTCCCATACATAACAATAGACCCGGTTAAGGCCTCGCCCTGAATAGAAGTCAATGGAAGAAATACATTCTCCAGATAATTATTTTTAGATCTCCCACTTTCCTCTTCTAAAATGTTATCATGAGTGTGAGGATATCATCGGGTGGGGTCTTGGTAGTGTCTTTGCGCGCTTACCACTGCGCTGGACCCCAGCAGGACTGGCAGGCGAGGTAAGGGAATGGGGCACAGGAAACTTTCACCTGCAGCTGCGTGTGGCCGGGCTTGGCTCCGCTGTGCGTTGTTGGCCGGGCTTGGCTCCGCCATTTGTCTTCTCCTTGCGGTGGGTGCTCCCGGCCTGGCTTGGCTCCGCCGGGGGCGCTTGTGATTGACTACAACCCCCAGCAGCCCCAGCGCGGCAAGGACGCCGCCGCCCTCACAACCAGGGAGCGCCGGACGGCGCATAAAGGAGAGTGCGCCTTCGAGTTCTGCGGGGGGCACAGGAAACTTTCACCTGCAGCTGCGTGTGGCCGGGCTTGGCTCCGCTGTGCGTTGTTGGCCGGGCTTGGCTCCGCCATTTGTCTTCTCCTTGCGGTGGGTGCTCCCGGCCGGGCTTGGCTCCGCCGGGGGCGCTTGTGATTGACTACAACCCCCAGCAGCCCCAGCGCGGCAAGGACGCCGCCGCCCTCACAACCAGGGAGCGCCGGACGGCGCATAAAGGAGAGTGCGCCTTCGAGTTCTGCGGGGGGCACAGGAAACTTTCACCTGCAGCTGCGTGTGGCCGGGCTTGGCTCCGCTGTGCGTTGTTGGCCGGGCTTGGCTCCGCCATTTGTCTTCTCCTTGCGGTGGGTGCTCCCGGCCGGGCTTGGCTCCGCCGGGGGCGCTTGTGATTGACTACAACCCCCAGCAGCCCCAACGCGGCAAGGACGCCGCCGCCCTCACAACCAGGGAGCGCCGGACGGCGCATAAAGGAGAGTACGCCTCCTCGTCCCGCGGGACGCGCGCGGGCTGGCGCCGGGCTAAGCCCGGGCAAAGGGCGGGCCCTCTGTGGCCCTCAGGGGACTGAAGGAGACTGGACTGGGCCTGGACCCTTATATTTCCCCTTTGGACCAATTTCGCGCCTGGGGAGCGTAAGATATTCGATTTACTTTTAATTGTGTGTTGTATAGGTTGCTTTAGTAGTAAGTGCTTAGATTGACGGGTATCTGTTTACAAGTATTAGTTCCATTTATATTCACTATGTCAAAAACCAAAAATGATAAGGTACAGGTGGGCCCTGCTACTCTTGATAATTTTCTGGTAAGGAAAGTAAGTCAGATAAATAACAACAGACGTGCATCATTGGGGAAAAGCACTGTGGTAGGGGAAATGTCATTGGAAAATTCCCCTATCAGTTTGTTACAAGGATGTGTAACTAACTCGACTGATGTCATCTCTATTGACCCTCCTGTGTCCATCTTAGTTAACGTGGAGGCTCATTCTGACCCTCAGGTGCTGTCATGTCCTGATACTAGCCCTGATACTATTGTGTTACCTGAGCCCCAACCAGAAACTAGGGCCATAAGAACTTGTAGAACACTGTCTCAAAAGGTAATTGGGAAGCAAGATAAATCAAAAAAGAAAAAGGATGGTAAGGCTATTTTTAGCCCTGTAATACCTACCCCTTTTGTTTTTACGGGCACTAACAATGATGGTAATGATAATGGTGTAAGCATAACCCCTGATATTTTAGCTTCACTTATAAAAAATCTAGAAGCTTCTTTGACAACTAAATTGGAGGAGCTTATCAAACCATTAACGAGTAAGATAGATAACCTAGCAAAGAAAGTGACAAGGCTGGGTGGTCTGTTATCAGTAAAGAATGGTGTTTCCTCTAGTGGAAGTGTACACTCTGGGGGGAATGGCAGAGAACCTGCGAAAATTAATGATATATGTAATAAGGCAAGGGGGAATGCTGCTGTTGCAGTGGTTACTGGTTCTGAAACTTCGATTCGCCCAGACACCCCTGCGGCAGCGGCTCCTTTAATATCATCTACAAAGCAAACAAATAGTAGAGCGCCTAGACCCCCGAGGTACAATCGCTATCTTAATCTACCTCCAGATTGTGCTCCGTTTGTTGCTGTATTAACTAATGTGCCTCCTTGCGGGACACACCCGGCATCACCTTTTGATGAATCCCAATCCTCTTTGAAAAATAAGACTGTGTCTTGGCTCAACAAAAATTGTGGGTTCCCTGTGTCATACTCTGAACAAATTATGACAGTAAGACGTGTAAATTGGGTAGGGCCATCAAAAAAGACTGGGGTAGGGGACTGTATAGTCGTAAATTTTAAACACCCCCAGCACGTGGCAACTATCCTTTTGAGAGCTTCTGCATTGGTATATAACACGAATAGTATTTGTGTACGTCCCTTGGGATATTTTTATGCCCATCTGTGTTAAACCTACATCACAACAGAACTTAACCAGGCGGGGGCTTGAACCTTACACTCCTGTGCAGGAGTCTCAGTTCCTTTACAATGTTACTAATGTTACTAATCCTTGTGGATCTGGTGGGCCCATTAGAACTCATAATAGGAGTTCAAGTAACGGCCACTATCATCATGGGTTGAATATAAATACACAGAATAGATTCGAAATGTTATCCGGTCTTGAGCAGTGTGACTGACTGGGGGCACCTGCGGCTCAGATTATTAGGGCTTCAGGTGAACCTACAAATTTTTTGAATCCGGTGGGTAGAACTTCAGGAATCCTTGCTGTCTCCTGGAATATTGCTGGTCTTGCGGCCAAAATGTCTGATGCAAACTGGGTCACTTACATCAAGCAGTTTTCTATCATCTGTCTTCAAGAGACCTGGGAGCTGGGCTGTAATCTGTTTTTAGAAGGGTATAGGGCCTTCTTTGTGCCGGCCCTGCCTTCTGTGCGGGGTAGGCCCAAGGGGGGACTTGTAATCTTTGTCTCCATACTGATTCCGTGTGCAGTACGGAGATTGGTAGCCCAGCATACAGGGGTCATGGGACTAATTCTTTCTGGTGGCAATGTTCTTGTGGGACTGGTGAATTTTTACAATGCTGCTCTTGATAGTGCAGGTCCGAAGCATATCCATGTTCTTAATTCCTTTGTCTCTAGTTTTATGGAAAAATGGGCAATAACCTCTTGATTATGGGGGATTTTAATCTGCATCCATGTGTCGATCCATTGCACAAATGTTTACCGGAAATGATCTGTGCGCGCGCAGATTTTCTGCATATGGAGCATACCTTAGAGGGGGAAATGTGTAATGACCTAATGAATGACCTTGACCTCTCTTTGGCTATGTCTCTAAAAGATCCTGCATACTGTTTTGATATCCCTACTTTTAAGGGACATGGTAGGGGCACCTTCATTGACCATATTCTGGTCTCGAGAACTATGCAAACTTTTGTAGACTCCTTTTGTATCCTCCCTAGTGAATTTAGTGACCATAATCCTGTCACAATCTGTCTGAACTGTCCATGGGGGAAAAGTGGTCCCAAAAACACTGTTCAAGGAAGTCTGGGCACAACAGATGGGAGGAGGCGGCTAAAATGGTCAATTGACTCAGCGGATGCACTCTATAAAAACATCTCTGAAGGGTGTGCAGAGTACATTGACGTCTGTATTAACGGGGGAGTTGAACCTAAATTGGTTCTAGAGGCTTATCAAAATATAGCGGAGAAGGTGTCAGTGTTCCTAACTGTTCCTAATAAAACTCACACAAAAGTCGGGCCGAGATGGTTTAGCCATGATTGCACTGTAGCTGCTCGCAAGCTGAGGCTTGCTTTGTCAGCTTCCCCGAGGGATCGGGAGGTTGTAAAACTCTGTAGAAAGGAATATAAGGCTATTACCATCTCCCGTAAGGAGCTATTGAAGAAAGAGGCGTGGGAGGAATTGCTTGACCCCTCTACTTTGAATAGCAGTACTAAATTCTGGGCTTTGGTTAAAAAACCTTTCTTGACCGAGGACCCCGGTGAGGGAATTACTTGCTGTATAACCAAAGAGGAATGGGAAGGCCATTTTAAAAGTCTGTATTACTCTGAAAACGCTAAATCTAGGATAGATGCCCCCTGTGACAGGGTTAGCCCTAATATTTTTTACGAAAGCGAGGTTTTGGCAGCCATAATGGGCCTCACTGCCAATAAAGCGCCAGGGCCTGATGGAATACCCCCTGATCTTTACAGGTCTGATCCAGCTTTCTGGGCTCCCATTCTGGTCGCCGTATTTAATGCAGCGGCCACTGTGGGATGTCCAGATTCTTGGGGACTATCAACTATAGTTCCTGTATTCAAGAAGGGAGATAGGGGAAGTCCACTTTGCTATCATCCCATATCCCTAATTGATTCATTGGTAAAGATCATGGGGAGAGTTATACTCCAACGCTTAATAAGTTGGTCGAATGAGAATCACATTCTGACAATCTCTCAATATGGCTTTTGTGAGGGGCGCTCAACCATAACGCAGTGTCTCAATCTGTTCCTTATTCTGAATAAATATACTGTCGTTCAGAAGGGAGTAATTCATCTTGCCTCCATGGATCTCTCCTCAGCCTTTGACTGTGTCAACAGGGGGAGGCTGTGGAGGACCATGAAGGAGAAGGGAATAGATGGGGGAATTGTGGAGTTCCTTGCGGATCTGCACAATGAAACAAGAGCCAATGTGAGGTATTCTTCGACTGGGGAAACCACGGGTTGTTTTCCAATTAATAAAGGTGTACGTCAGGGGTGCATTATGGCCCCATATCTTTTTAATTTTTACATAAATGACCTGGAGGCTGAACTACAGGAGATAAAATCTGATTGTCCAAGGGCGGGTGCGAGGGGTATTCCTCTGCTTTTATATGCCGATGATGCGGTCTTAATCTCACGAACAGAATTAGGTCTTCAGGCACTTTTGAATGGTTTTAACAAATTTATGTCTGATAGGGACCTCACGGTCAACAATACAAAATCTTTTATAATGCATGTTGGCCGTCAACCAAAGAAGAAGTTCAATTTTAAATTGAATGATGTTTCGATACCCATCACCCAGTCGTTTTCCTACCTGGGGGTCTTATTTGATACGAAGATGTGTTGGGCCCCACATTTGGCCAAGAAAAAGGGGGATATGTCCAGGGTAAATGCTTCTATCTTCAACTTTGCTTCTAAATTGGGCAAAAAGCCAATTGTGGCCATGATGAAATTATATAACGCTAAATCCATAGCCACTGCAGTATACGGAAGTGAGATATGGGGCTACACAAATTGTGACCAACTTCAAATAGTAGAAAATAAATTTTTAAAGCGTCTGTTGTGTGTCCCTGGGAGCACACCGAATTTAGCTGTTCATGAAGAACCTGGCTGCTTGCATTTATCGGACATAGTTGGACTAAAACCGTTGTTGTGCTGGGTAAAACTGTGGTTAAGTGATGCAATCCCTCTGACCCACTTGATAGTGGAGGATCTCTTATCGCTTGACCACGCAATGCGAGTGCCCTGGCTTAAATATCTGAAATCTCAATTTTTTAAGCTTGGCCAAGTGAACTTGTTTGATAACCCGGGGGATATAGTGAAGGGTGATGTTGCTGCAATTAAGAGTGCTTTTTACCTGAACCGTAATGCTGTAAGAGATGAAGTTGAGCTCTTGAAACCTAATGTTAGAACGTACATCATGTTGAGTACTTCTAATTCAATGGAATTGTATCTAACTTGCTCCTTCACCACCCATGAAAAAATTTTGCTGACCCGTTTCAGGTTTAACATCTTTCATCAGCTTTTAATTAGACCCAAGACGGACATTTTTAAGAAACCAGCAGCACCCTGTGGCTGCGACGGGAAGTCTCCACAGGATATGCTGCATTTTATATTTTTATGTACATTTTATGAATATCCCCGAAAGCGGTATTTGGTTACCCTTTTAAAGAAATTAAATTTTAACCAAATTAGACCCGCCCTTATGTATTTACAGTTGTTGCATCCTGATAGTGTTCTTCAGGTGTTAGAATTTTTAAAACTGACCATGAGACTAAGAAATTGTTTGGATGAGTAAATGTGCATTAACTGCAGTTTATGGCACTATCACACTTTATTTCGTATATTCTGTATTTGGACATTACTTGCACTTTTTATTCTGATTCTGTCAATGCACTTGTTTTTATGATATATTTGAGTTGTATTAATTTAAGATTGACTTTGTGATTATTGTGATGTTTTAATATGTTTTGTCTATTGTGTGTACTTTTATGGATTGCAATATATCCGAAATAAAGTCATTTTGAATTTGAATTTGAATGGGGCTGAGCTTTCGGAGAGCAGCCCCTCTGGAGTATACGGCAGGCTATGGGCAGGTCTTGGGCCCAAGCGGCCAACTGTGAGTGCGTGGGCGGTTCCGTGGGAGGGGTGGGTGGCCCTACGAGTATATGGATGTCTTGGATTTTTTCCCTGTTGAGCATGCAAGCTGAGGCCCTATCCGGGAGGGAGGTGTGCCTCACACTAGTGGTGAAGAGGCAGTGAGGAGGGGAGAGGGGATGTGACAGGCACATCCTGTTTCCCTCAAGAATTGGATGTCTTGGTTGATGGCGCAGTGAGCACGGTTGGGTGGCAGGGGGGCTTGAACTCCAGGGCCAATGCTGTGTGTGTGGGGGAGAGTGATGAGAGAGTTGGGGCTGCTAACAGGTATGTTGTTAGTCTGCCATCAGGAATGAAAAGGGAGGATGGGCATCTGGCTTAGGCAACGGGCACTGGTTGGGAACACAGGAGAGCAATTGATCAGGAGTATTTTGAGGCAGCTGTGGTTGAGGCACTGAGCATGCCAGGGCAGCTAGGACATGGACTGTGTTTAGAGTTGAGGGGAAGAGGGAAGAGACCATGGGTCCCAAGAATAGATAGGTGCCAGCATCACTGGACAAGCGGGACACTTAGCCCGTGTTCATGCATGGGCCAGGGATTGATTAGCGCAATGCGTTCTGAGGACCAACATGTGGGAGGCCGGCCAGTGCTAACGATATCCCCCAGATGCAGGTTGGTTCTGTCTGTGTGGCAGGTTTGAAATGGAGCGATGGGGAAGAAGGCAGTCTGGCGCAGGCTGGAGTGGAGGATATTTAAATATGGGAAAGGTGTAGGTCGGTAGCAGGCCAAGCTCCTAATCCTGTGAGAGTGTACAAGAGGGGACCCTGGCGTCACGGCGTGGTGGGTTCGCAGAGGGAAACAACCTTTACAATGCAACTTTTACAACGCACTACCATTACAACAAAACTTTTACAACGCAAGGTCCATTACAACGCATGTCATTACAATGCAGTCATTACAACGCATACCATTACAACGCATACCATCACAACGCATGTCATTACAACGCAGTCATTACAACGCATACCATTACAACGTATACCATCACAACGCATAGTACCCTTACACTATCCAAAATTTACTCTACTGTCGCACCCCCTGGAGTTACAATAGTAATTTTTACCCCTACACTATCCAACACTTACGCTACTGTTGCACCCCCTGGAGTTAGAATAGAACATTTTACCCCTACATTATCCAACACTTACCATACATGCAATGTAATGGTATGCGTTGTAATGGTATGCGTTGTAAAGGTAGTTTGTGTTGTAATGGAATGCATTGTAATGGTAGTTTTAGGACATTTGCTGTAATGGCATGCGTTGTAATGGAATGCATTGTAAAGGATGTTGCGATGCAAAAAATGCGTTGTAAAGGCATGCGTTTTAAAAGTATGCGTTGTAACATCATACATCTGTTCGCAGAGTATGATGGCAAAAAAGCCTGGGGGGGTCCCTATTTGAAAATTCTTCACTACCACAAAGCTTCCATATAAATCTGCTCCTTTATGTGGTTAACTCCGAAGATCCGGAACAATATAGCTTTAAGTATCAGGCAAGTCACCTCTTTGACACCCTCCTATGAATCACCCACAAAATATTGCAATCTTGAAACTGATACTTACCTCCTGTGTGTCTTCTGCCACTTCCTCTACCAAAAACAGCTCTCTACCATGAGTGTATGCTTGTAACACCTCAAATGCTCACATAATGCCTAAATGCACCAATCACTTTAATAAAAAACTGTAAATATACGGTATGCTTGGTGTCACCTTCAACTTTATCCACTCTTTAAAATATCATGTGCCTGTACTTTTTATCATTGTTCAACCATGGTAAATAGAGACTCTGCAAATATAACATTAATATATTTCCCAGGGATATCCAAAGAAAGTCTAGATTGGAGGATGAGAGAGCCACGCTAGATCATCAGGGTAGTCCAGACCAAGTACGTTAGTTCCATTGAGTTTCCCTTGGGTTTTATTAGATGAAAATCGGTCTTATACACATTTGCTAAAAGTATGACACCGTTTTGACCCTCTTGACATATTTTTGACGCCTCTTCCAAACTCTGTTTAAACACTGTATTGTCCCCTTGGATTATATCCGCAATATAAAAACGCAAAATAGAAAATACCTAACCTTATAAAAAATGTCAGCACTCTCAGTTATCAGGTCACACTACTTTCCCCCCAGATTTCAGTTAGTGAGATGTTTTTTTTTTATTTTTACCTTTTAGTACTTAGTCATTCAGATAAACAGAAACAATCATTCTTTATTATTATTATTATTATTATCTGTGTTTTTATTTATTTATTTATTTTGGTTCTTCTATAGCGCAGGAATTCGATCTCCGAGGAGATATCTCCGCGCTTTATTTTTCCGCTGGTAGAGCGGAATATCTGTATGGTAATGCTAGGGTTACTGAGTAGAGAATAAATATGTCTTCAGGCATTTCCTAAATGCAAAAAGGTTGGAGTTTAGTCTAAGAGTAATGGGTAGTGAGTTCCAGAGGGTAGGGCCCTTGTATGAAAGGGCTCGACCTCCCTGTCTTTCTCTTTTGATCCTAGGGATCTGAAGCAGAGCTTGATTTTCTGATCGTAGGGTTCTCCCAGGTTGGTAAAGTTTGAAGATTTCAGTCAGATATCTAGGACCAGTTCCATACAGGCATTTATGGATAGTACAACATATCTTGAACTGTACTCTCAAGCGAATGGGCAGCCAATGTAGCTTGTTTAGTAAGGGGCGAGAAGACGTTCTGGCAGGGGGATTGAGAATTAGCCTGGCGGCTGTATTTTGAGCTACTTGAAGCCTCCTTATCTGTTCCTCGTTAGCAGATATCAATAATCCATTGCAGTAATCTAATCTGCTAATTACCAGTGTCTGCACTAGTGTTTTCCGGTGATGATCCGCTAAGTAGGGAAAAACCCTTCTAAGTAGGCCAATAACTCTCCTACAGGTACCTGTGACCTGTATGGCGTGGTCTTTAAGCACCAATGACTGGTCAAGTTTGACACCCAGATTTTTTACGCTTTCCTTTGGACATGGAGCTGTACCCAGTTCCGGAGGCCACCACTCAGGTGACCAAAGGAGTGGGGCATTTCCAAAGAGCATGACCTCCGTCTTATCCACATTGCATTGTAGGCAGTTGGAGGTCATCCATCCAGCTATCGCTCTCATTCCAGCAGCAAAAGAATTTTTGACTGCAGGGGTCATATTTTGGAATGGGAATAATAGCTGGGTGTCGTCAGCGTAAGATATAGGTGTGAACCCATGTTCCCTAACAATATTCGCCAGGGAGGCCACATACACATTAAATAATGTGGGGCTTAGGCATGAGCCCTGTGGAACCCCCTTAGTGAGCTCCCTGAAGATGGAATAATGGGAGCCCAGGCGAACATTTTGGTAGCGATTGGAAATGAAACTTTTTAGCCATGATAGGGCCATTCCATCCACTCCTATCCCCTCCAGACGGCTGATCAGGGTGTCATGAGACACCGTGTCGAAAGCAGCGGACAAATCTAATAGCACCAGAATCATTGAGCCTCCCCTATCCTGTGCCATCCAGATGGTATTGGTCACGGAGAGGAGGGCTGACTCTGTGCTATGATTTGGCCTGAACGCAGATTGAGAAGGGTCCAGGCCGTCCGCTGCTTCGATGAATTTAGAAAGATGATAGTTGACGTGTCTCTCAGTCATCTTACTCAGGTGGGGTAGGAGGGATATGGGTCGTAAATTATTAAGGTCCGACCATGGTAACGCGGTGTTTTTGCGTATTGGGTTCACTACTGCCCTTTTCCAGTCCTTGGGAATCTTTCCTTCTTTAAGAGAAAGATTAATGAGTGTTTTAAGGCTCGGCGCAAATATGCTACCCAGGGGAGCTATCATTTTAGCAGGTAGTAAGTCAATGGGTGAGCCTGATTTAATTAAGTTAAGTAGAGTATTTACTTCAGTTAGACTGATCTCTGGGATCGTAGTCAGAGTGAGTCTACTTAATACATTTTTAGTTGACTCAAGGCTAGAGATGTTGGTAGTATCCCCATTATTTGATGCCTTGGTAATTTTTTCATAAATTAAATCAATTTTATTTTCAAAGAATACAGAGACCTCATCACATAGGTTCTGACTAAAGTCATCTGGACTTTCACAGGCTGTGGGCTTAACAAAGGATTGTAAAATTTTAAAAAGTTCCTTGGTAGAATTTCCTGCCTCTGTTATTTGTAGATCAAGTTTATGCTTCCGAGCTTTTTTTATATTTTTAAGATACTTAGATTGAGCCTCCAGATAGAGTGTTTTGCTAATAGGAGTACGTGTTTTCCTCCATTTTTTCTCCAGACTCCTCCATTTTTGTTTCTCAACTCTTAGTTCTTCTCTATACCATGTTTCTGTTTTTACTTTAGTACATTGCTTATGCAGTTCTAATGGTGCGAGTAAATCAATAGCATCCAGGAGTGCTTTATTGAACTTGGCTAAGCCTTGTTCAATGTTATCCTCTTCAAAGAGAATAGGTTCTTTCCATATTTTCTGTAGTTCTGTTGAAAAGTCAGCCCATATCGCACCAGATGCCCAGGCTGCTGGTGCAGGGCGACTCTTAGTTCCCATCTTGAATAATTACCAAAATAAAGAGACGGGCGCTGAAGGCAGGAAAACAAGAACAGAGTTTATTACTCAAGAGGAGAGCATGTCCTTTGGAACGCTCGCATAGTGTCTTCGGGAGGTGCTCTAACAAGTTTCTCTGAGGCTTCGTCTTTTATACACAGGTTTAAGGCACGCACACATTCTTCATTACAATCAAGACATTGTGAAGTACGAAGATATTCCAACACGTGGCTACAGTAGGGGTCCTTATCCTCCATACAATAGGAGGAGCTGTCATGCAGCTGAGTGTTCTGCTGATTCCTTTGGAATGTGTGTGCCTGATCGAATCTCAGGGGGTGGGGTGGTCATGATCAAATAGTGGCTACTTTCAAGAGAGGCGAGTGCATACAGTAGTGGGCAATAAACTGTATCCTCAGGCTAAGGGATGACCAGCGGTCCATGTGGACAATTAGGTTCAGAGGAAGAGGTCATCAAAGGAGGGGTATTTATGGAGGGAAAGGAGGTGTTGGTCAGGCGCGGGGTGTGATTCTCAGAGACAGAGTCAAAGGGGAGGGCTCATGACTTGTGCATGTGAGAGCGGGGGCGGTCAGGGTGCATGGGGGAAGCTTGCAGGGTCAGGGAAGTGGCGCTGGTGATCAATCGCAAGCAGAGAGACCATGGTACCTAAAATGGCTGTCGTGTACGTGTGTGCATGGGTCCATGCTAGCGGGATAACACAGTCAGTGTTTTAGCGATATCCGTTCTGCTTATAACAAGGGGTACAGTGCACACAAAGGAACGTCGCTTATGTACATACACATTGCTATTTTCAACAGTTCTTCAGGAGTTATTTTATGCCATTTTCGTTTCCAAATAGCAGGAAGAGGTTTTTGGAGCAGTGGATAAGGGCCAAGTAACTTGAAGGTTAACATATAATGGTCTGACCAACTGATAATGATGGGAGGGCAACATATTATCTTAGGGCAGTTGGTAAAAATTAAGTCCAATGTGTGACCGCCCAAGTGTGTTGGGCCTTTATTGTGAGTTTTAAGTCCCAAACTAGATAGATCACCAAGCAAAGATATGGTGTCCGGGTTGTTTGGTACATCTATATGAACATTAAAATCTCCAAGGAGAATGAAATCCTCATTAGCTCTGAGGTACGGGGCTAAAAGTTCCATAAGGGTTAAAGAAAAATCAGAATATGAGCCAGGGGGACGATATATTAATGCTCCTTTCCACTGTGATTTAAGGGAGAGCGAAAACCTGAAAATCATGAATTCCATCTGAGCATTACAACGTTGGTCTAATACTGAGACTTTTAGGTTCTCTTTATAAATAACAGCCACACCTCCTCCAGTTTTATTCAAGCGATCTAGATGTAAAATCTTATATCCAGCTGGAATTCCTAGCATTATTGTGGGGATAGTGTGAGGTTTCAGCCATGTCTCTGTAAGAAAACAGATGTCTGGCATGTCTGTGTTAATGAGATCCCATAGTTGTTGACAGTGTTTAGATAAAGAACGTATATTTAATAAAAAACACTTAAATCCTGGAGGTCCTTTTCCGACAACATGGTTAACATTGAGTGCGTTAGCTACTCCAAGCAGGGAGGATGTCTGATCAGGCTGTTTCGTCACGGCTGAAATGCCCGTGTCAGTAGGGAGATCCCTCACTGGACATATGTGTACAGCCTGGAAGCGACAATTAGCACAGGAGAAAGGGCCCTCAAAGTTAGGCCAGGGTTCTCGCATGCAAGTAGTGGTGGAGATCGGGGTCATACTAAGGAGTTGTTCCCTAGAGTAAGATATGTTAGAGCTGACCTGTGTCCCAAGGATTCCAATTCCAGGGGTCAACGCCATGTCCCTTCGTCCCGTCCTGGCGCGGACGGGCGCAGACGGGCTTTTCTTCGGCGCTTCTTAGGCGCGCTCGAAGGCGCCCCCTGCGCGCTTGATAGGAAGGCGTGGCTAAATAGCCCTGAGGACGGTGACGACTAGAGCGCTGACCTCCGCTCTAGCGGAAGTGGAAGTTCGTATGCCTGGCTCTTACCTGTCCGCCCTCCGCTCTACGGCAATAATTGCAGAGTCGGACCGGGGCGGGCAGGCTCCAATATCGAGCCCAGACAATGCGGGGGAGAGTATTTAGGAAATTACGGCAATTTATATTTGTACTTTTGGATTATTAAAATCAATCCTAAAAACAATTTAAAAATCGGTCGCAAACATTAAAAAATGCCAAAGTCTTGTTTTCCTTCCTAGCTCTTCGCAGCCCTCGCAGTCAGGACAGACAAACAGTCTAGGAACTCTACCTTCGTGTCAACAGCGGGTCGGGGAGACACTGCCACCGCCTCCCTACCTCCTTTTACATGAGATACATGTAAAGGTCCTTTTTTACATTTTTCAGTCATAAATAAATTAATGTGGCACAGGCCTGCTGAATGCTTGATGACTATAGGCAGATCTGTGACTTAACAAGACTAATGGAAGGATGGGTGATGACTAGGGGTGTGTGAAACTCGTGTAATTCTGTGAAGGGTAATCACATGGAATTACCCAGGCATTCCGCAAGATTATGTGAAATTTCACAAAAAGAGTAATTCTACTCTTAGGGGCTCATTATGATGGCGGACGGAAGAGCGACCGCAGCCCTGGAGTAAGTGGAAAATGCCTTTTCCGTGTCCGCCAGCCGCGGACACTCCGTCCGCCATATCAGGATAGGAAATAGTGTCAAAATTCCGTCCGCGACGGAAAATCACGCACCGCCGCCCAACTACACCCGACCACGCGGCGGACGGATCGAATCCTGAGACTCCGCCGTACGTACTGACGTCTAAGACCGTCCCCCAAATCAAGATGGCGGAAAATACACATAAAACCGCAGAGGAAAAAAACCTGTCTGAACACGGCGGATTCCCCACAGCGAAGATAAGATACATAGCAGAGATACCCACCACAAGCTGTTCGCCACCATGGACCCAGCGCTACACGCTTTCCCGATGCTCTTCGCGATCCACCACGTCCTAGTCTTGGCCCACCATCGACGCGGACGCAGGTAAGGCACAAACCATTGGCTGTCTGGAGGGGAATACCTGCAAGGGTCGTGACGTAGGGAGGGGGAGTGTCATGTTACCGAAACCACTGATGAGAAGCAAATAGAAATACACATTTGTAGTACGCAAGCAGGAATGACAACGACAAACCACAAGACATGATTGACTACCTTTATTACACATAATAGGGGTATAATCACAGTGTATGCGTGAGCATGGGCAAAGTGGGCACCAGAGCATGAACATCAGAGGCAGCACATCAGAGGGCAGCATGCAGTATCACAGCATCAACAGGGCAATGTGGACAACAGAGCAGGTACATCAGAGGCAGCACATCAGAGGGCAGAATGCAGTATCACAGCATCAACAGGGCATTGTGCCCAACAGAGCAGGTACATCAGAGGCAGCACGTGAGAGGGGCTAAGTGCATCAACAGTCCATAGCACTGAACATGTCCATCAGAGGCAGCACGTGAGAGGGGCTAAGTGCATCAACAGTCCATAGCACTGAACATGTCCATCAGAGGCAGCACGTGAGAGGGGCTAAGTGCATCAACAGTCCATAGCACTGAACATGTCCATCAGAGGCAGCACGTGAGAGGGCAGAATGCAGTATCAGAACAGCAACAGGGCATTGTGGACAACAGAGCAGGTACATCAGAGGCAGCACGTGAGAGGGCAGAATGCAGTATCACAGCATCAACAGGGCAATGTGGACAACAGAGCAGGTACATCAGAGGCAGCACGTGAGAGGGGCTAAGTGCATCAACAGTCCATAGCACTGAACATGTCCATCAGAGGCAGCACGTGAGAGGGCAGAATGCAGTATCACAGCATCAACAGGGCAATGTGGACAACAGAGCAGGTACATCAGAGGCAGCACGTGAGAGGGGCTAAGTGCATCAACAGTCCATAGCACTGAACATGTCCATCAGAGGCAGCACGTGAGAGGGCAGAATGCAGTATCACAGCATCAACAGGGCAATGTGGACAACAGAGCAGGTACATCAGAGGCAGCACGTGAGAGGGGCTAAGTGCATCAACAGTCCATAGCACTGAACATGTCCATCAGAGGCAGCACGTGAGAGGGCAGAATGCAGTATCACAGCATCAACAGGGCAATGTGGACAACAGAGCAGGTACATCAGAGGCAGCACGTGAGAGGGGCTAAGTGCATCAACAGTCCATAGCACTGAACATGTCCATCAGAGGCAGCACGTGAGAGGGCAGAATGCAGTATCAGAACAGCAACAGGGCATTGTGGACACCAGAGCAGGTACATCAGAGGCAGCATGTGAGAGGGCAGAATGCAGTATCACAGCATCAACAGGGCAATGTGGACAACAGAGTAGGTACATCAGAGGCAGCACGTGAGAGGGGCTAAGTGCATCAACAGTCCATAGCACTGAACATGTCCATCAGAGGCAGCACGTGAGAGGGCAGAATGCGGTATCACAGCATCAATAGGGCAATGTGGACAACAGAGCAGGTACATCAGAGGCAGCACGTGAGAGGGGCTAAGTGCATCAACAGTCCATAGCACTGAACATTTCCATCAGAGGCAGCACGTGAGAGGGCAGAATGCAGTATCAGAGCATCAACAGGGCATTGTGGACAACAGAGCAGGTACATCAGAGGCAGCACATCAGAGGGGCTAAGTGCATCAACAGTCCATAGCACTGAACATGTCCATCAGAGGCAGCACCTGAGAGGGCAGAATGCAGTATCACAGCATCAACAGGGCAATGTGGACAACAGAGCAGGTACATCAGAGGCAGCACGTGAGAGGGGCTAAGTGCATCAACAGTCCATAGCACTGAACATGTCCATCAGAGGCAGCACGTGAGAGGGCAGAATGCAGTATCAGAACAGCAACAGGGCATTGTGGACAACAGAGCAGGTACATCAGAGGCAGCACGTGAGAGGGCAGAATGCAGTATCACAGCATCAACAGGGCAATGTGGACAACAGAGCAGGTACATCAGAGGCAGCACATCGGAGGGGCTAAGTGCATCAACAGTCCATAGCACTGAACATGTCCATCAGAGGCAGCACGTGAGAGGGCAGAATGCAGTATCACAGCATCAACAGGGCAATGTGGACAACAGAGCAGGTACATCAGAGGCAGCACGTGAGAGGGGCTAAGTGCATCAACAGTCCATAGCACTCAACATGTCCATCAGAGGCAGCACGTGAGAGGGCAGAATGCAGTATCAGAGCATCAACAGGGCATTGTGGACAACAGAGCAGGTACATCAGAGGCAGCACATCAGAGGGGCTAAGTGCATCAACAGTCCATAGCACTGAACATGTCCATCAGAGGCAGCACGTGAGAGGGCAGAATGCAGTATCAGAACAGCAACAGGGCATTGTGGACACCAGAGCAGGTACATCAGAGGCAGCATGTGAGAGGGCAGAATGCAGTATCACAGCATCAACAGGGCAATGTGGACAACAGAGTAGGTACATCAGAGGCAGCACGTGAGAGGGGCTAAGTGCATCAACAGTCCATAGCACTGAACATGTCCATCAGAGGCAGCACGTGAGAGGGCAGAATGCGGTATCACAGCATCAATAGGGCAATGTGGACAACAGAGCAGGTACATCAGAGGCAGCACGTGAGAGGGGCTAAGTGCATCAACAGTCCATAGCACTGAACATTTCCATCGGAGGCAGCACGTGAGAGGGCAGAATGCAGTATCAGAGCATCAACAGGGCATTGTGGACAACAGAGCAGGTACATCAGAGGCAGCACATCAGAGGGGCTAAGTGCATCAACAGTCCATAGCACTGAACATGTCCATCAGAGGCAGCACGTGAGAGGGCAGAATGCAGTATCAGAACAGCAACAGGGCATTGTGGACAACAGAGCAGGTACATCAGAGGCAGCACGTGAGAGGGCAGAATGCAGTATCACAGCATCAACAGGGCAATGTGGACAACAGAGCAGGTACATCAGAGGCAGCACGTGAGAGGGGCTAAGTGCATCAACAGTCCATAGCACTGAACATGTCCATCAGAGGCAGCACGTGAGAGGGCAGAATGCAGTATCAGAACAGCAACAGGGCATTGTGGACAACAGAGCAGGTACATCAGAGGCAGCACATGAGAGGGCAGAATGCAGTATCACAGCATCAACAGGGCAATATGGACAACAGAGCAGGTACATCAGAGGCAGCACGTGAGAGGGGCTAAGTGCATCAACAGTCCATAGCACTGAACATGTCCATCAGAGGCAGCACGTGAGAGGGCAGAATGCAGTATCAGAGCATCAACAGGGCATTGTGGACAACAGAGCAGGTACATCAGAGGCAGCACATCAGAGGGGCTAAGTGCATCAACAGTCCATAGCACTGAACATGTCCATCAGAGGCAGCACGTGAGAGGGCAGAATGCAGTATCAGAACAGCAACAGGGCATTGTGGACAACAGAGCAGGTACATCAGAGGCAGCACGTGAGAGGGCAGAATGCAGTATCACAGCATCAACAGGGCAATGTGGACAACAGAGCAGGTACATCAGAGGCAGCACATCAGAGGGCAGAATGCAGTATCACAGCATCAACAGGGCATTGTGGACAACAGAGCAGGTACATCATTGGCCGCACGTGAGAGGGCAGAATGCAGTATCACAGCATCAACAGGGCATTGTGCCCAACAGAGCAGGTACATCAGAGGCAGTAAACGAGAGGGCAGAATGCAGTATCAGAGCATCAACAGGGCAATGTGGACAACAGAGCAGGTACATCAGAGGCAGCACAAGTACGTGTTCCAACCAACCCGTCCCAGGGACCACAACAGTGCAAGGCTGTTCTCAATGGACAATGCACACACCATGTGATATAACATGTGAGTGAAGTGAACAGCACCTCACATCACAGAATCAGGTGGACCGCATGAACTACCTGCCTCGGACACACTGCCAGCACCAGCAACAGGAGTGTGAGACACAGCCACAGCCCGAGTGACACACACATGGGCCACAGACCCAGACACACTGCCAGCACCAGAAACAGGAGTGTGAGACACAGCCACAGCCCGAGTGACACACACATGGGCCACAGACCCAGACACACTGCCAGCACCAGAAACAGAAGTGTGAGACACAGCCACAGCCCGAGTGACACACACATGGGCCACAGACCCAGACACACTGCCAGCACCAGAAACAGGAGTGCGAGACACAGCCACAGACCGAGTGACACACACATGGGCCACAGACCCAGACACACTGCCAGCACCAGAAACAGGAGTGTGAGACACAGCCACAGATCTACTCACAGACACATGAGCCATAGACCCAGATACACTGCCAGCACCTGAAACAGGAGAGGGCACAACTGAGACTGTGCTACTACATGATGCATGACAGCAAACAACAGACACAGTGGCACTATCTGATACATGAGAGTCAACTGCACCTGCGCCACTGGGACCACTTAAATGATGAGCCACAGGGCTGTATGGGCCAGGAGGCAGGGTGGCACTGGGAGCTGGGGATAGCTGTACTTGAGCGACATCGGGGTGGGCAGGTGTCAATGGTGTGTGTCTGCGTTTCTTAGGGATATGTGAGTGCACCCTGGACAGGACAGGACTGGCAAGTGGTGGTGACTCAAAACAAATATCACCCACCATAGGTGGAGCATTTGCTGCCGGGGATCGGCTTTCTGGGGACGTGCTGGAGCCTGCTTGTTGTTTGCTGTGTGCCTGCCGCCTGGACTCAGAATCATGTGTAATGGGGGATGCAACAACAGGGGACTCCCTCCTCTGCCTCTGACTGGCCTGGATGGGAGTGGAGGTATGGGGGGACTCCGCTGCGGAGACATCTGTTTGCCGTTCATTCGAAAACATCAGCCGCAGTGCTGCCAGGGGTGACCTATGCCTGTCCTTGACTGCGCCATTGTCCATGGGAGAATCCTTGTCCCTAGGATGTGCCTTATCCGTAGGTGGAGTGTTGTCTCTGGACTTTGCCTGTGCCCTGGACGGTGCCCTGTTCCTGCCAGCAGACTTGTCGTCTGTGGTGTACCTGCATCCAGAAGACACCTGCTCACTGTGTGTGTCCCTGCCCTTGGGAGATGGCCCTTGCTCTGTTGTGTGCCTGCCCTTGGGACACTTCCTGCTCTTAGGAGGTGCATTTGTCTTATGACTGTCCCTGTCCCTGTCCTTGGGAGTGGCCCCTTCCTCTGTTGTGGGCCTGCCCTTGGGACTCTCCCTGCTCTTAGGAGCTGCCTTTGTCTTTTGACTGTCCATGTCCTTGGGAGTGGCCCTTTCCTCTGTTGTGGGCCTGCCCTTGGGACTCTCCCTGCTCTTAGGAGCTGCCTTTGTCTTTTGACTGCCCATGTCCTTGGGAGTGGCCCTTTCCTCTGTTGTGGGCCTGCCCTTGGGACTCTCCCTGCTCTTAGGAGCTGCCTTTGTCTTTTGACTGTCCATGTCCTTGGGAGTGGCCCTTTCCTCTGTTGTGGGCCTGCCCTTGGGACTCTCCCTGCTCTTAGGTGCTGCCTTTGTCTTTTGACTGTCCTTGTCCAAGGGACTGTCCATGGACTTGGGAGTATCCCTTGCCTTGGGAGTACCTTCTGTGTTGAATGCCTGTGTAGCATGTGAAGGCATGTCCCCCAACACCACTTGTGGATCCTGTGTGTGTACTCCAGTGTATCTGACGTTGTCTTTGTGAACAGATTTTGATGACCTAGGGGATGGTGTCTGTGCCCTCCGTGCCCTGACGTGCTGTCTGACGCTGCTTCTAGTGCAATAACCTGTATTAGAGTCCTGGTCAGAATATTCACTACCCCCTGAGACATCCAGTGGTGGAGATGGGGAAACAGAAGTAGCACCCTGTCCATGCGACTGTACTATGGCAGACGACACACTGCTTGCCAATGACTGAACTGTCCTGTGTAGACCAGCAAGATCACCATGCATCCCTTCCATGAATGCCACCACCTGCCCCAACTTCCTATCATGGTCTTGGAAAGCATTTGTCACATTGGTCTGCCCCACACACAGCTGTCGCAGCAGATCAACAGCCTCAGCACACAGTGCATTTTGGCTCACCGTGGCAGGGGCAGCGGTGCCTGCACCGAACGCCACTCTGCTCCCCCTACTCCTGCGTGCACGAACAGTACATGGTGCAGTTGGCGGAAGTGTGGGCCCTGTGGGCTGTGTCCCGACAGAAGGTGTTGATTGCCCACTCCCAGTCTGTGACAACAGTGCTGGCTCACCAAGATTTTCCGAAGATGAGGACGATGGTGTCTCCACATGCGAGTCCTCAGGGACGGACCTGTCCCCCTCTCCTCCGCTGCCCTCCTCTGTGTCAGTCAGCGTGTGTGCAAAGTCTGATCCGGATGCATTGCCTCCACTCATCTCCGCCGTCTGTGGCTGAGTGCCCTCTGTCAAAGCTGAAATGCACAGAAAAGAGGTGTAAGTCATGGGCACACTCACGTACAGAAGGCCAAGGAATCCCTAATTTCATAGCTGACAAAGTTCTTCTAGCCCCCTTCCAGCACACGGCCCACCTCTACCAGTCATCCTCACATTACATAAGCGTTGGTGGCCGTGACACATGTACAGCATGCGGACAGGGCAGGAGCACGTACATCTGCACACATGTGTTGCCATGAGTCCACGGACCACTACGGCATGTGCTTAAACACTCAATTACTAAGCAAGTGGCGTGTCAACAAGCCGGACCTGGATGTCAAATTACACACACCCAATGGCACCAACATGGCATCGCAGAGATACATACGCACCACGGAACTCAATACTGTGTCTGGGCACCAATACATGCATTGCACTTCCAAGTATCCTACACAGACAGTATGCTCACCGCTAGTTTGCTGTTGATCCACACTCAGCCGTTCGGACAGGTCAGGATGCGTCACAGCAATGATACGGTGCATGAGAGGGGTCATGGAGCGTCGGGCCAGATGTGGCGTCCTTGGAATCATCCCCAGTGTCACTTCCGCTACATTCTTGCTCAGCCTGGAAATGTCGTCCCAGCGTTTGTGGCAGTGTGTATGTCGTCTGTTGCACACCCCAAATGCCCGTACATCACGTGCAATGCTCCTCCACACGTCCTTGCGAAGGTGCAGCTTGACCTACCATGATGGGAGACAAAAGGGTGCAAGTCAGTGGACAGTTGGCCTGTCACACAGATAGGGGCAACACGTATGTGTCATCCGCCATGCACAATCCGAAAAAGATGTAGAGGCCACAGTACACAGCTAAGATTGCAGAAGCCAGGAGTCATTGGCCACCTCATGCACACCAACATGTCCCACACTGCACTTACCACCTGTCCGGGTGCGCCGTAGAGCTGTCCAAAGTTGCGGAGCACACCGTCCACGAGGACATCAAGTTCCGCGGCGGTGAAGGGACGAGACCGGATCTCTTTTGCTCTCGACATGGCAAGATCACGGAGTATGGCACTGGAGCATCAGTCGGTGGTCAGCTCAGCAGCAGCAGGTCGACGTGATGGTCACAGGCAGCAGTCGGTGGTCAGCTCAGCAGCAGCAGGTCGAGGTGATGGTCACAGGCAGCAGTCGGTGGTCAGCTCAGCAGCAGCAGGTCGAGGTGATGGTCACAGGCAGCAGTCGGTGGTCAGCTCAGCAGCAGCAGGTCGAGGTGAAGAGGCAGCACTGGTTCCCATGGTAGGATGTGTGCTTTTGGACATCACACATGTATTGGGCCCTCAGCACGTGTCAGTGGCATACGTCGCCAGCAATTGGTCAGCCCTGGAAGCGTGTTCGTAAAAGGGCCAATGACTGGCCCTGGTGTTGCGGTGCACTGCTTCCGCTACTTTCGATTGGCCATACGCGGCCAGCGTTCCCTCTTCCCATTGGCTGCATGTGCACGGACTGTCACGGTCACACATCGGCAACCGCACGTGCAAGCTTCCGGCACGGATGCTTCAGTTGCAACAATGTTCTATCACTGGCGCCACCATGGCGGTGCACGTACTCTACGGGGGAGGTGCAGGCCTACACACCCTTTAGATGTAGTCAATGGACATGACAGTTCATGTCCCCTCTTACAGTCACATTGCATCATCCACCGTCCACCGGCCGGACCAGCCGGGCCTAGGACCTGCGTGCCGGCCATGTCCACAACCGGGGTGCCGGCCACGTCAGCCCCCGCCCTGCCAGGCCTGGCCTAGGACCGGCGTGCCGGCCATGTCCACAACCGGCGTGCCGGCCACGTCAGCCCCCGCCGTGCCAGGCCTGGCCTAGGACTGGCGTGCCGGCCATGTCCACAACCGGCGTGCCGTCCACGTCAGCCCCTGCCGTGCCAGGCCTGGCCTAGGACCGGCGTGCCGGCCATGTCCACAACCGGCGTGCCGGCCATGTCAGCCACCGCCGTGCCAGGCTGGCCCGGCGGTGGCTGACATGGCCGGCACGCCGGTCCTAGGCCAGGCCTGGCACGGCGGGGGCTGACGTGGCCGGCACGCCGGTTGTGGACATGGCCGGCACGCCGGTCCTAGGCCAGGCCTGGCACGGCGGGGACTGACGTGGCTGGCACGCCGGTTGTGGACATGGCCGGCACGCCGGTCCTAGGCCAGGCCTGGCACAGCGGGGGCTGACGTGGCCGGCACGCCGGTTGTGGACATGGCCGGCACGCAGGTCCTAGGCCCGGCTGGTCCGGCCGGTGGACGGTGGATGATGCAATGTGACTGTAAGAGGGGACATGAACTGCCATGTCCATTGACTACATGTAAAGGGTGTGTAGGCCTGCACCTCCCCCGTAGAGTACGTGCACCGCCATGGTGGCGCCAGTGATAGAACATTGTTGCAACTGAAGCATCCGTGCCGGAAGCTTGCACGTGCGGTTGCCGATGTGTGACCGTGACAGTCCGTGCACATGCAGCCAATGGGAAGAGGGAAAGCTGGCCGCGTATGGCCATTGGAAGATAGCGGATGCAGTGCCCCGCCATGGCGGCGCCAAGGATTTTATATTGTCAGACGCTGCACCGTGATGTGTTGTCTGTAGTTGCGTCATGAGGGTTGTGAGCGTGATAGGGAAACTTCATATGTCATGCACTATTCCATGTGTGTCCATACTATGCCCATTGGTGGGCACACAATGTGCAACAGATGTGCATGTCGACGTGTTGACGTCGGGTGTGACCCTACAGACGTTATTACATCTTCACATCTACACATGACATCACGGCTGTATGGCCACATGCTGAATCTGTTGTCAGTGTGTGGTTCAGGCGAGGTGACTACAATGGTGGGGGTACACATGCATTCAGTGTATGTGTGTTGGCTGTTGTGTCACCATGCATGTAATGACTGTATGCTCACCATTGGTCGTGTTGGCATTGGTGCATGATGACATGGTGTGTGTGTATCATTATCGTTTGTGTGCATGAACTTGCATGTGTGTCTGTGATGTGGCTTCTACACATTAGGGCCATGGCACACGTATTGTCAGTAATGTTCACATGTGACTAAGTAGCGTTGTACGTGTTGACACACTTCCTGTTGCAAGTGGCTGCACATTGTTAAAGGGCCACTCCGTATTGTAGTAACTATCAGAGATGTCACACATATGACCATTCTCCGAAACATTTTTCTTCTTGGTAATGTTGGCTTACATGTGATGTAGTTGCACACGTATGCGTTGTTTGCAAGTTGACTCAAGTTACATCTCTCTCCCACACAGGAGGGCTCCAAATGTGCATCGGCCATACAATGTGCTGGAGGATATGGTTGACGAGGAGGTGATTAGGAAATTCCGGCTTGATCGACGTCGGTTGATGGAGATTGTTACCCAATTGTCTCCTCATCTGCAGCCACGAAGGACTTATCCTGGTTCAATTGCACCCACAGCAAAGGTGATGGCGGCCCTACACTTTTTTGCACAGTTGGACATGCCGGGGGGATGTCACAGGCCATGTTCAGCATGGTACTTCGGGATGTTTTAAAAGCTATGATGCTGTACAAGGATGACTATATCCACGGCCGGAAGAGTTGCCAGCAGTCAAAGCAGACTTCTATACACTGGGCCAGATACCACACGTAGTGGGTTCCATTGATGGCACACATATCGCTATCATTCCACCACGGGCACGTGAGCAGGTTTTTAGGAATCGGAAGCACTTCCATTCGCTGAACGTGCAGGTGGTGTGCCTGGCCAACAACATCATCTCCCATGTGTGCGCAAGATTTCCAGGCTTCGCACATGACGCCCACATCATGCGGAGCAGCATTGTCCCCCAACTGATGGCAAATCTGCGTCCCGGTCAAGCGTGGCTTGTTGGTGAGTATGCTGTGGGGACTTTTGTGCTTTCTGTGTGGCATGGGGTACCCACCAAATCTGGTTGTGATATTTCTGTCTGTCATCCCCCTACATAGGCGACTTGGCGTACCCAAACCGGCCCTGGCTCCTGAGTCCCATACGTAATCCTACTACAGCGGGTGAAATGCGCTACAATGATGCACATGGAAGGACACGTAGAGTGGTTGAACGGACTTTTGGACTGCTAAAGTCTAGGTTTCGGTGCCTGGATAAGACCGGAGGGGCCCTGCCTTACTCACCAGGCAAAGTATGCAGGATCGTGATTGCCTGCTCCATGCTCCACAACCTGGCCGTGCGCAATGACATTGAACTGCTCTTGGACCCTGAAGACGAAGAAGTTTCTCGCCTCCCATCCCACCCATGTCGACTGATGAGGATAGTGGTGAGGAGTAAGGTGTGGACCAGAGGCGTCAGCTCATTGATCGCTATTTTCATTGAATGTGAGTAACTACCTCTTGTGCAGGTTGACAATGCCTTATGTATGTTTGCTGGTGTTGTGTGGATGTGGGGTGCATCAGCTGTGTGTTCTGATATGTGATGGTTGCATATGTGTGTGTTCATTCATTTGGACATGCAAGTCTCCATGATGTGTGTCCTCTCATCCAATGCTTTTGTGATGAGTGTAGTTTGTGTAATGTTGCTGTGCAGTGTGTTGTGATGTGTGTGAATCTGTTTCCTGACGTGTGTTTGCTGTCTCTGAATTTCCCTAGGTCACTCCCGCAGCGGCATGATTATGTACGACTTGGATCCCTGCACCTGGTTACGTCTGTTTCTGAGGCAATCATGTGATTAAACATGGAGGCAACACATCATTGAGTGTGTAAGTGGCATTTATTTACAGGTTGTGCATTTGTGCAGGTGAATATTTACAAGTAAGTGTGGGGTGGGGGAGTGGGAGTTGAAGGTAATGGCCGATGAAATGTCCGTGCTGACACCACATTGGGTGGTGTCAGGTAAGCATGGGCGTAAAATCCGCTCCGATCGCGGATTTTTCGGATTTTCGGCAAATTCGCAATCCGCGAACTCTCGCGAATTTGTCGAAAATCGCGGCGGATTTTTTGCTTGGTTGCGGCGCGCGGCGTGGTGCACGGCGTTCACTTTCCGTCATTAAGCGTTTGCCGAGTTGTTTTCCTCGATCATATTTTGCGAGTGCCGCGCCATTTTGGATCTTGCTGCGTGATCCCGCGGGAGTTTGGCGCCCGCGAATACGTAATCGCGGCTTGCCACCTTGCACAGCACACCTCGCGAGAATTCGCAATTGCGAACACATAGTTGCGGCGGAAAGGAACAATCTCGCACTCGCGAAATAGAGATTTTGCAATTCTGCACAAGAACATCACCAGCAAACAGGATAAACCTTCAGAAAATTATGATTTTTATCAGAATCACTCCTCAGGTTGACATTTGCATGGCCTTTTTTTTTGCAAGGAGTCCATTTTTGGGGGGGGAGGAAGGAAGTGCCCCACAGTCTCCAACTTCCTGTTCCTGTCCAGCAGGCTCCTCCCAGTGCTTTGTCCATCTCCTGGTCACTTTCATTTGGATCTGGAGCTGGAAGGATTACTTTTTGTGGGTGCTGCTGGATATTTGGATTTGAGGCCTTTTTGACTTTCTTTGGATCACTTTTGGATTAGAAATCAACTTTCACAAGTAAGTTTGTTTGGGGCATTACAGTTGCTGCAACTACAATTTTGGAACTTTTTCAGAACATTAAATAAATTATATTGTGGGTAGCCACAGTATCCAGTAGGACCAGGGTTGGTTATGGGTGCATGATACAACTGTTTTGTTGAATTTAAACACCATTGAGGCCATGGATGGGCTGGGATTGTGCTGATTTTTGTTGTTTTTGTCATTTTTTTGGGGCTGCTGGTGGGGCCCTTTGCCCAGGGGTGGTGAGTGTTGCATGGGCCTAGTCTTTCTGTGGGGTGTCCTCTTGAATTTAAACACCATTGAGGCCATGGATGGGCTGGGATTGTGCTGTTTTTTGTGGGGTTTGTCGTTTTTTGGGGGCTGCTGGTGTGGCCTTTTGCCCAGGGGTGGTGCATGGACTGAGTGTGCCTGTGGTGTGGTCTCACTCTCTTTAATGTAAACATCATGGATGGCATTGGATTGTGGTGATTTTTGGCTGTTTGTCTGTTTTTTGGGGGTGTACTGTTGATGTGGACTTGGCCATGTGGGTGGTGGTGGTGGCCATCTTGAGTGCTGGCTGGTACAGGCAACATGTGCTTGGGGTGCAAGGGGCCATTTTGAAGAGAGGCAGTGTCTGAGGCCTGCACTTATTTTGCCTACTTTGCATCCATTATCCCCAGGGGTAGTGACTCAGTGTTGCATGGGCCTAGTCTTTCTGAGGGGTGTCTTATTGAATTTAAACACCATTGAGGACATGGATGGGCTGGGATTGTGCTGATTTTATTGTTTTTTGTCGTTTTTTGGGGCTGCTGGTGGGGCCCTTTGCCCAGGGGTGGTGAGTGTTGCATGGGCCTAGTCTTTCTGTGGGGTGTCCTCTTGAATTTAAACACCATTGAGGCCATGGATGGGCTGGGATTGTGCTGTTTTTTGTGGTTTTTGTCGTTTTTTGGGGGCTGCTGATGTGGCCTTTTGCCCAGGGGTAGTTGTGCATGGACTGAGTGTGCCTGTAGTGTGGTCTCACTCTCTTGAATGTAAACATCCTGGATGGCATTGGATTGTGGTGATTTGTGGGTGTTTTTCTGTTTTTTTGGGGTGTACTGTTGATGTGGACTGGCTTGGGGTGTAAGGGGCCATTTTGAAGAGAGGCAGTGTCTGAGGCCTGCACTTATTTTGCCTACTTTTCATCCATTATGCCCAGGGGTAGTGAGTGTTGCATACTTGCATGGCCCTAGTCTTTCTGTGGGGTGTCTTCAATGTAAACATCATGGATGGCATGGGATTGTGCTGATTTTTCTGTGTTTTGTCGATTTTTAGGGGTGTATAACTGAACTGATGTTCCTCTGTCTTCCATTGCTTTTAGGTGCACAAGACTCAAGAGAACCACCAGTGCCAGGAAGAAGTCCTGCAGCGGTGTGTGTGTGCAGCATAACGTCACGCGACGTCACGTCTGGACACAGACAACTCTGCAACTCGTGCAACTGCTGCCTGCTGTTCTGACCTGCTCTGAAGAAGATGGCCCCAAAAAAAGTTACCCGTAGCTCCTCTAGCAAGAAAGGTGCCAGTAAGGAGCAAAAGAAGCAAGTTACCAAGGAGACTGGTGTGCCGCCCGCCCCTTTTTTTGGGAGAAAAAAAAAAATATGCCTGCAGCAGCAGCGGGATCTGCTGGGGACCAAGCTGGCAGCAGCACCCCCGCTCCATTGGGCTCAGTGCCACCACCACCACCACGCCAACTTAAGTCCAAGCCCTTGAGTGCTGCAGAGGCAGCCAGTATAGTTCTTCAATCACCATCGACCAGTGATGTTGGCTCATCGCAAGAAAGCAGCAGCAATGTCCCTCAATCAACACAGGTTGTTGTAGCTCATCTGACGAGTGTTGAACAACCACAGCCGCAACAACAATCACATGTGCAAGTACAAGCCCAAGTACATGTGGAAGGAGATGCGCAAGCAGAGGTGCATGGAGGGTCACAAGTGCCCACAATAGTTGTTCCTCCCAAAGTAGAGGTACATCAGGAAATCGACAATCAAGGCGAGGTATCATTTGAGGAAGACAATCCTCCTGATGATCATTCATTGTCTTCCACACCCCTAGCAAGGAAGAGATCAAGGGTGGTGTCTACATCTTCTTCAAGCACACCTCCTTCTGATGATACGGATCAAAATTGGGAACCAGCACCACTGCCGTCTGAGAGTGAGGCACACCATGATCTGACAAAGGTAGTTAAGCGTAAAAGGAAGCTCGTCCAAAGTCTCAGACTTATGGAGTGTGATGATGAGGCTCAACAAGAAGTGGCGGATACTGCTGCTGATGAAGACTCTGACAACAACGACCCAGACATCATAAAGGTCACTGCAGCCCCAGCGGGCATGCAGCAAACAGACATTTTGACCCTAGCCCGAAAAGCTGCTGAGCGTGATGATGATGATGTTGTCGACGAGGAGGCAGTGGAAACACCACCACAATCATTGGAGTTAAGTAGTACACCAACTCGTACCGCTTCCATATTTCTTTCTGGCAAGAAGGGACCTCCATCCACCTCGACCTTAATTAGTGGCGGTGAAAGTGCACAACGTACAAAAGTTGGGCAATCCAGATCCTCCACTTCATCTGGCATTAGCAGCATGACCACCACCACCAGTATCGCCGCCTCCTCCAGGCCCCACAGACACTTCAAGTACCCAGTTTGGGACTTCTTTACTGTTTGCCCAAAAAGGGAAAAGTTCGCCATTTGTACCCTTTGTAAGCTTGCAGTTAGTCGTGGTAAGTCAGGTACCAACTATGGTACCGGAGGCCAGAGAGGTCATCTTGAGAGACAGCACACTGTCAAATGGTTTGCGCACCTAGATGCGATCAAGGAAGCCCGAATTGGAAGTCAAGAAAACGTTGATGTTGCATCTGATGATGACGAGGAGGAAGAAGACGTGTCAAACACTTCACTTACACCCAGTACCCCTGTCAGCAGCACACCCAATGTGAGGCACACTAAGAGTGTTGGAGCGAGTGAGACACCAACGCGCAAAAGTTCACCAGCGAGCATAATTGGGTCAACGAAGTCATTATCATCCCGTAAATGCTTGGTCCAGGGCAACATTAGAACCATGTTTTCTTCAGACGCGCCATATGAACGCAACCACCCACTGACGCGTCTGTATAACACTAAGCTGGCTAAAATGCTAGCTGTGGACCTTCTCCCTTTTTCTTTTGTAGAAGCGGTAGGTTTTCTAGAATTAGTGGCAACGCTCTGACCTAAATGGAAGGTTCCTAGCCGGTTCTATTTTGCCAGAGTTGCGGTTCCAGCACTACATGAAGATGTGCTGGAGGCGATTGGGGCAGCTTTGCAGAAGAGTGCTGTTCACACTATACATCTGACAACAGACATGTGGACCAGTGGCGCAGGAGCTGATTACATGTGCATCACTGCACACTGGGTCTCTTTTTCAGGTGTTAAAGCAAAGCTAAACGCAGGTGTTGACCCGGGCCAAGTTTTTAAAGCTGCTCAGAAACATGCAACACTAGCCATGTTTGGCTTGGAGAAAAGTCACACAGCAGAAAACATTTTGGACGAGTTTAACAAAAAGGTCTTTCACTGGCTGGCCCCAAAAAAACGCCAGATTGGTTATGTTTCCACGGATAATGGCGCCAATGTAGTTAAGGCCATGGATCTAGGTCACTATTTCAGAGTGCCGTGTTTGGCGCACTGTATCAACCTGGTAGTTCAAAAATTCTTAAGTGATACAGACAGTACAGCGTTTGAGGTAATGGCCACCTGCCGCAAAATGTGCAACCATTTCAGCCATTCTTTTAAGGCCCGGAAGCATCTGAGGAGCCTGCTACTTCAACATCGAATGCCAGTGAAAGCACTCATCCAGGAGGTGGCAACACGTTGGAACTCAACCTTCTACATGCTTGAGCGTCTGTATGAGCAGTATACGGTACTCGATCACTATTTCTTAACAGAGGGTACAGCTCAGAAGGACCTGCGGATGGGTGCGGCGCAATGGGACATAGTTAAAAGCCTGACAGACATGCTTCGTCCTTTTGAGTTCTTCACGCGTGCAGTCAGCCAGGAGGACTGTAATTTGGGAAAAGCTATCCCATTGTTGTGCATGCTGGAGCACCAACTGAAGGCGGTGTATTCTGAGTTTGAAAAAGATGAAAAAAAAAAGACCCTTTTATTTTGTCGGAGAAATTATTAGAGCGCCTGCGTGGTGATAAACGTCTTAAAAAGATCAAGTCAGAACAGCATTACATTTGTGCTACTATTCTGGATCCACGCTACAAAAAGGCGCTGGCAGGCCAAGCATTCTTTCCTTTTGCTGATGAAGATGTTCAAAACTACAAACATTGGCTAGCCTGGTCAGCCAAGAGGTTTGAAAAAGAACGGCAGGATATTGAAGGAGAAGGCAGTACATCAGCATCAGCATCAGCAGGCCATCCCCAGTCAAAAAAATCCACTTCTGCACCTGTGGCTGTGGCACAAGTGACCACTCAGCCGTTAAAGACACCGGCAACCGGATCATCTGCACCACACACAACAGTAACAGTGGCTGCTGTAGAGGATTGGCTAACTTTGCTTGGGTATGGTTCTCGAAAAAATGTCACAGGCACAGCAAAAAGTAAGCAAAGTGGAGGAACCGTTGCTGACCTTGAGTCGATGGTGCAGGACTATCTGAATGACTCAACAGAGGTCTTTCTTAATGATGAGCTATTGCAGTATTGGCATGGGAAAAAACAATTGTGGCCACAGCTCTCCAACCTGGCTATAAACTATTTGTCTTTCCCACTCGCAAGTGTGTCTTCTGAACGTGTTTTCAGTGCTGCTGGTGGCATTGTAACTCCCAAACGGAGCCGCCTCTCGCCCAAAAATGTGGAGCGCCTGACAATGATCAAGATGAATCAGCACCTCATACCACCAGATTACAAAGTACGAGAAAGCACGCCGCATGAAGACGAGGAGGACGGCAACGTAGATGAGGGGATTTGTTCTCTGTTCGGTGACACTGACCTCATCCTGCCTGAATTTGCAGAGTATGATGACGAAATCTTCTTCTTATTCCCTGACACCGAGCCCAGAAAATGAGACAATGAATCAATAAGGGCCCGATTCACAGAATGAACTTAAGACAAAATCCTAAACTTACTACAATTTGGTATTCACAGAATGCACTTACTACAATTTGGTATTCACAGAATGCACTTAGTACTTTCGGGATTCACAGAATAAACTTACTACTTTCGGGATTCACAGAATAAACTTACTACTTTCGGGATTCACAGATTTGATTTAAGACTACTAACTTTACGTCCGCCGCCGGGGAGTAATTTACGGCACGTAATCGTAATTTACGCCATTGTGGCGTATATTACGATCACGGGGCGTATATTACGATTACGGGGCGTATATTACGATTACGGGGCGTATGTTACGATTACGGGGCGTATTTTACGATTGCGGGGCGTACTTTATGATTTTTGGCCGTTGGGCATTAGCCAAGGGGAAACACCTGGCCAAGGTCCACCCATCCCCCAACAAGGATCAGCTGACACACAGCAGCCAATCCCTGGCCTGCTGCATGTATTAAAGCAGAGCAGACACTAACAATCCCTTTTCAGGATGTCACTGAACGTGTTTGTAGCACTACCCCTTGCCATGCGGCAAAACTACTTGCGGAGGAGGAGAAGAGCAGAGAGGATCTACAGGCAGAGGGTCAACATATTTGGAATGTCTAGCCAGGATGTAAGGGCCAGGTACCGTTTCCCACCTGAAGTCATCTTGGATATGATATGTGAGTGGGAACAGGAACTTGACTCTGTGACCTGCTGCTCACATGCAATACCAGCATACCTCAAGATCCTTTCTGCCCTCCACTTCTTTGCTACTGGGTCCTTCCAAAGGGTCACCAGTGACCATGTGGGCATTTCCCAGGCGAGCCAGTCGCGGTGCCTGCATCAGGTACTGAGATGCATCACTGATAGAGCCCCCAACTACATCAAAATGCCATATACTTTGGCCATGAGACAAAGGACAGCAAGAGATTTTTATCTCCCTGCACAATTCCCACGTGTGCTGGGTGCAATTGATTGCACCCATGTGGCCCTTCAGCCACCCCGCCACATTGCACACATCTTCTGCAACAAACACAGATGGTATTCCATCAATGTTCAAGCAGTCTGTGATGCCAGTGGAAGGTTCATCAATGTGCATGCAGTGTTCCCAGGCAGTACACATGACAGCTTCATATTCCGCATGTCACCTCTTGCTCGGCGTATGGCTGCTGGAGAATTTGGTAACATGTGGCTACTGGGTAAGTACCAACCAATGAAAATGAGTGATATGCGTCATTGAAATGTCTGAATGCCCCCCAATAGTAATGATTGTACAATAAGATACATGGCCCAACAGACACTGCATGTATGAACGTATAGATCATGTCCTGTGAAAGTCAAAGAGTGAAATGTTAACAACTGCCCTTTCTTCCCTCCTCAGGTGACGCTGGGTATGCACTCTCTCCACATCTCCTCACCCCTTACAGGCGTGCTAACACTGTACCTCAGCGTAGGTACAATAGGGCACACATACGTACTCGAGCCATCATCGAGCGCACTTTTGGACTGTTGAAGTCGCGATTCCGATGTCTCGACCGTACAGGGGGTGTGCTTCTGTACTCCCCAGTAGTCGTGTGCAAGATCATACTAGCCTGTTGTGTTTTGCACAACATTGCTGTAAAGCACGGCTTACACATGCCTCTCGAACCTCGACTAGCTCTGAATGTGGGAGACCGGGCTATTGCACATGACCGACGTCAGGGCATGCAAGTCCGTGATCAGCTTGTTGCCACGTATTTTGCATGAGCAAACTGTAGTGTCACGGCCAACATGTGGTTTGCTGTCTGTTGTCAATGATGAAATGTGGACAGACACAACAGTGTCCATAAATGCCACCCTGAGACGACTTTGCAAACCACACTAACTGCATGCAAATCACAGCTGCTGACAGAAGTCAAAAGGTGGATTGTGCCTCAGGTCATGTGCCCATGTCAGCAAGCAGCGTAGTGGACAGCCCTAAAACAAACTATTCACGCTGATGGCAAACAATACATGTCCTGACAGACATACCTGGACCTCATAAGGATGGGTCAACAATTCACAAAAGGTTTCATACTCAGGCCTATGCCCACTACAGATTTGACTCCCCCACAAACGATGGGCACAGAATGTGAGTGATGATGTCATGGGAGATTCATGCACCATGGGTCAGATTCACAATAACAGTTGCATCTCTGCCTATCAGCAGGGATGCCCCAGTAATTGTGCCTCACAGCAGACATCCCTTGCGCCATAGTGGATGTGCCGCATTGACAAAGCTGTGCGCTGTGGGCCAAGTATAGACAGAAGCGTGAAGCATATGCTGTGGTGAAGCACCACTGGAGTTGGGTTGCAAGCGCAATGCAGCTCCAGCAAGGCAAGCGGCGAGCCGATGCCTAACATGCAGCATCAATTCTTAGGCCTCCTACCAGCAGGCGCAGGGTTGTGACGCAGCATGGCCATGAAATGGACTGAGTGTAAAGTTGTAAATTTCACCCTGCCACTGTTCGGAGGTGTTTGTGTGCTGGAAGGCCCCCCCTGAGCAGGAATGCACAACTGCGGTCCAGGGCCTTACAATATGACACATTTCACAGATGCGTCATGTTGAAGATACCCCACAGCATGGAGGTGGCGTAGCGCTGCTGCGCCACCAAAGTTACACTACTGTGGCGCAATTGGTGCACACAGGGCTCGTATAGCTGCCCCCATATGTATCTGACATATCCACACCAATGTTACATAACACATCATTCAACTCTGATACTGAGTACTCAATATGAACTACATGTCCCATGATGCAAAGTATGAGATTAGGAAAGTGGGATGGATGTTCTCAGCCCCCTACCCCCTGTCACTGCATAAATGACTTGAAATGACCTGTTCCCCCTTTTCATACATATTCATTAAACACACCTGCATTGTCATTTCACTTTCCCCTACATCAGATCAACAGGATGGCAGTGGATTTGTTTACTGAATATGGATGGTCCAGGATGAATACAAAATGGCTGCAATATACTTCCTGTGATGTATTTCCTGTCTCCCACTACCTGTATAACATTTCCTGTATGATATAATGTGTTCCGGGTCATTTTCGTAATTTACGGCACAAAATCGTAGTTTCCGGCGCCGCATCGTAATGCGCGTGCGCGTAAACTACGACCCGGAAGCGGAAACTACGATTTCGGGCCGTAAATTACGAAAATAAACTAGAACACATAATTACATACAGGCAAGGCAATACATGAAGTGGGAGACAGGAAATACATCACAGGAAGTAGTTGGCAGCCATTTTGTGGTCATTCTGAGTCATCCTCTATCACTGATCAGATCCTCAGGCATCCTGCTGCTCTCATCTGACCTAATTCCCTATAATGGCTGAGGAATATGAGGAGAGAGCCCCCCCTTTCACAGACAGGGAATTGGACATCTTGGTGGAGGGAGTGCTGGAGAAATTCCCTCAGCTATATGGGGACCCTGAGCACCAGCTGAGCACTGCAGCCCGGGGCAGGCTATGGGCCAACATCGCCGAGCGCTGCAGTGCAGTGGGAGTGACCAGGAGGAGGCCAATGGCGTGCCGCAAACGCTGGGAGGACCTGAAGCGGTGGGCCCGTACCAAGGCTACCGAGCTGGCTGGCCTGTCCTCCCAGCACCATGTACATCGTCCTCGCCTGTCACCACTGTACAGGAGGGTCCTGCGAGCAGCTTGGCCGACCCTCCATGCTCAGCTGGAGGAGCACGAGCAGCATGGACCTAGTAAGTGCATCATATGCAATATGAGTCTGGGAGTATGATGTGAGTGAAACAGTGCTGTACCATTGTGTGTTCCATGCCTCCATTAGCCAATTGCATGTCCAAGCAGCAGGCACCAGGTTTCAAGAGGCACACTGTACTATACAGGCCAGGGTGCATTTTGGGAGTTGTAGTATTCTCATGACAACTGGGTAAATGAGCCACACTCATGCATCCATATTGAATTCTGCTCTGCCAGCACCACTACAATTGAACCAAGTCAATCATAACAGATGTGTGCATTGGATGAGCGATGGTACAGAGACTGTCCAGTCTGCACATGGCAGGCCATAGGGGATTGGATGTTGTGATTAGCATTGCACCTGTAGCGTTGTGTTCCAATTGAGACAGTTCATCATGTGCTTTGGAGTCATGACAGATTTTGAGATCCTTGCATCACTCACAAGTTTACATAGTTTGGCAAGGTGTGTCCACTGACAGACGTCTCACCCTCAGTGGCCTATATGACTTTCACATGTACAGGTAGCTGTCAAAACCGCCCACCACTGTTCAGCGGTGTACTGCACTACCTTGTAAGTCAAGTAAGGCACTATGTGGCACTGGATTGTCCGAAGATGTGTGGGGACATCAAACGGACAGACACACAGGGCCCGATTCACAGAACTAACTTAAGACAAAATCCTAAACTTACTACTTTTGGTATTCACAGAAGTTAGGATTTTGTCTTAAGTTTGTCATAAGACAGACTTAAGACAGACTTTAGATAGACTTAAGTTAGGATTTTGTCTTAAGTCTGTCTTAAGTCTGTCTTAAGACAAACTTAAGACAAAATCCTAACTTCTGTGAATACCAAAAGTAGTAAGTTTAGGATTTTGTCTTAAGTTAGTTCTGTGAATCGGCCCCACAATGTAGCTAGAGGAGTACTCCAGACCCCACGTGGATGTGTGACCCACATTTGTCTTGTCCCATACAATGCTACAAAGCAGATGACACTTGTCCAGACGTTAAATAGCTGCTAATCCATATCAATGGCCAATATCTATTATATCTGGACTCTTCATGTTCTCCTCTGGTGGACTTATAGTTGAACTGGCACATGCAGCAATGACACGACACACAGATCACAACAATGCCGAGGTTGAGGTTTGGATAATGCAGTTGCGCAAGCCACAATAATACACATGAGATATCCATGTAAGACTCAATTCAGTATATGACTGTGTGCATACATGTAATGTAAGTGCATGGACAGAATGGGGGTCGGGAGTACACTGCCTCACAGTCCCAGCACGGTTTGTCCCTTTGCATCCTGGTAAATGCAATACACAGTTCAAACTTACTTAGGAATAATCTGGAGCCATACACCATTTTTGCAGCTGACTTTGCTGTATATCTCTAGACACGTGTTCCTGGAATGAGCGCTTCATCAGTAGAGAGCTGCAGTTTCAGAGAGCAAAGTAAATCATCTGGGTTTGCTGTGTGCCTCTGAGTGTTACTGTGATCTGAGAGGAACTTGGCAGCATTCCCTGCAAACACAGATGAATCAGGAGTAAGTTAGTACTGTAAACAGCATTTACCCGGATGCAAAGGGGCAAACTGTGCTGGGACTGTGAGGCAGTGTGCTCCCAACCACCATTGAGTCCATAAGGACTGATGGGCAGATCAACAAGGCACCTGCGCCTCTGTGCACCGCCATAGGGTCACTTTAGTGACGCAGCGGCGGAGCACACAAAGCGCCATGCTGCAGGATTACTACAACGTGACGCATACGGTGCAGGATCGCATCCTAAAAGTGGCTGATTGAAACCACAAGATTTCACTCAGTTACTATTATGGCCAAGCAGATTGAAATCTATGCACCCGCTTGAAGCAGGTGTAAGGATTGCCGCAGCATGTCAGCACTCCAGCAAAGCCCGGCTATTCCACCGGGGATGCATCACACATCTGCCACCCAAGCGCTACGCCGTGCCGCTTTGTACATGCGGGCCATCGGGGGTGACGCACGGGTGGGCTGATGGGTAGCAACTCATCAGACACACCTCTGCTGATTAGCGAGATGTGCCAGTAGTTGTAAATCGGCCCCATATAACTATACAGTGTGATCAGAGGCAAACAAATTCGGACCTAGGCTATTCAATGTATGTGTAGCGTCATGCATGGAACAACCACCACATCAGGATTTTGCTTACACTTCTGCAGGCATGGCTGGTGAGACAGGAGATCCGCAGGAACAAGTCCGGAGAAAGAGACCATCAGTTCGGCGGCGGCTAAACCCTCTTTCCACCAGCGATGAGGGAGAGGAGGAGGAAGAGGAGGAGGAGGAGGGGCCCTCAACATCTGCAGGCCAGGGGGTTTCACCCACCCGGGATGAAGAAGAACATGACACTGGTACTATGTCCCGGGTGGAGGCTGTAGACATTGAAGGGGGGGGTGAAGAACCGGACAACTCCGACCATGATGTGGGAGATGGCCACTCAGCCACACATACCTCACCAGTGGGTCAAGAAGAGGTGTACCCAGGGCAGGCTAATGTTCAACCTGGGCCTGCCATCAGCCCCTCCCTACCTCTAGCGTCCCCCATGCTATCGGGGGCTCCAGCTCAATCCCCTGATACCTGTCCCCCTCCTCATAGCCGCCGAGCCATACCCATCCGCTCCGGACCTGAGGCACCACAGCCCTTCTGTGTCCCCCCCCCCGTGCCGGTGCAGTTCCTCCCATGGCTGTGCCAGGGGACTTGAGTTGGATGGTCGAGGGTGAATCGGACATGTCCGCTCGCATCTTGCTACAGGTGTGTCTGGAGATACGCTCGATGCAAGCGCACATAGTCCGATCATTGGACAACCTCACCACCCAAGTCCAGTCCCAGAACACAGCCATTATGTCTTTCATCTCCCAAGTGCCTTCCCATACCACCGTCAATGTGTCCCCCTGTCCGTTGCCCCACACTGTTTCCCCCCATACTCCTCGTTTGTCACGTTCCCGTGTGGTGCCTGGTCCTGCATCAGCCAGCCGTGTGGATGTGTCCGACCCTGAGGATCTAGACATTGTGGTCCTGGAGGATGACCAGAAAGACACTTGACTGTTGGACGGAGACATTGTTTCGGACGGACATTTATTTTTCCCCTTGTGAATAGACTGGTTCCCATGACGCTACCTAACGTATTATATTTGTTTTGCCCCACCCAACTCCAAGTTCCATTCTCCTTCTGCATTAAGATCATCATTTGTTTTCCTTTCTCCCTTCCAAACGGACTGTTTGTTTGTGTTCCTACATAAATAACTTGCAGAATTAGACTTTGTATGACTAGTTTGACTTCATTTTGAATGTCTATCCCCAAATATAGACACATATTTAGTAAGTCACATTCTATGCACATGACAACGTGTTGCCATGATGTGTTACACTTGTACCTGTCACACACACACACACATGCCTACATTGTCAGAAGGGACATGGTACACAACAGGATATTACTTTGGTAGATATTTATTGTAAAAATACTCCTAAGGAGCCCAAAACAAATTGGCCATGTCAATGGCGGTCATGTTTGCGTTTCCGCAATAGTGGGGGGGAGGAACGCGGTGAGGGGGGAGGTTGAGGTTGTCGCCTTCGTGTCTGTGGGTGTTGTCCAGGCTGATCAAGAGGTGCAGGTGCCAATGGTGTCTGCACATTAGGTGTCTGTGGCTGGAAAAGGGCTGGTTGTTCAGGTGGTTGAAGTGACTGTGCAGAGGTTGGTGGTGTTTGGGCAGGTAGTGGGGGTGGTGGGAGTGACTGTGCAGAGGTTTTTGGTGTTTGGGCAGGTAGTGGGGGTGGTGGGAGTGACTGTGCAGAGGTTTTTGGTGTTTGGGCAGGTAGTGGGGGTGGTGGGAGTGACTGTGCAGAGGTTGGTGGTGTTTGGGCAGGTAGTGGGGGTGGTGGGAGTGACTGTGCAGAGGTTTTTGGTGTTTGGGCAGGTAGTGGGGGGGTGGGAGTGACTGTGCAGAGGTTTGTGGTGTTTGGGCAGGTAGTGGGGGTGGTGGGAGTGACTGTGCAGGGGTTGGTGGTGTTTGGGCAGGTAGTGGGGGTGGTGGGAGTGACTGTGCAGAGGTTTGTGGTGTTTTGGCAGGTGGTGGGGGTGTTGGGCGTGACAGTGCAGGGTGCGGGTGTGCTTGGGTACCTTGGCTGTGGTGCTGTGCAGTTGGTTTTACAGGTGTGGGGATGTGCTGTCCTACAGGCCGACATGATTGTTCCCCTCCCTGCGTTGGCCGTGAAGGTAGACTTTGGATCACTCTCACCATGCCCTCCATCATCTTCATGGCCAAGGCATGGTGTCTTGCACTGTCTTCCCTTTGGATGGATATCTGGTCTCTCATATTTCTTGAGAGTTCCTGCCAAGTGCTATCCATCCTATCCAAAGCTTGGGTCATCCTGTCCATCACCTGAGGGAATTGGGCCATGTCCTGCAGGGACCCAGAAATGTCAGACAGGGTAGCCCCTATGGCCCGAATGTCCTGCCTCACATCTGCCTGCTGTCGGAAGAAGTCCTGCTCCCACTGGCCACCATCGCCACGTGCAGACCCCCTCTGCTGGTGTCTGCCAGGGATGAGATGAGCAGGTCCAACAACAGGGGGGGGGGCAGGTAGAAGTCTGTGGGCAGGAGTAGTGTGCCCAGGGGATACCAGGTCCACAACAGGGCTGGTACTTCCCACAGTTGTTGGAGAGAATGGCTGGGATAAACTGCGTAGGGAAGAGTGGGTAGGGGAACCACCATGTCGGTCACGGACGTGAGGGCTGTGAGTGAGTGATGTCTGTGAGTGGATGTGTGGGAGCCGTGGATGGTTTGATGTATGTCGTGTTGTTGATGGTTTGAGAGGAGGCAGACGGGCGTGGCTTGTCAGAGGATGTGAGTCCAGGACGTCAGTATTGTCATCCTCTGAGTCAATAGAAATGTACTCATCATCCTCTAAGTCTACGTCCTCTTGATCTTGGTCATCCTCCTCTTGGGCATGAGTTGCAGCCGACATTGCTGCCTGGAGGATCAGAGGATTCTCCCCTCGGATTGCCCGTCGGCCACCACTGGTTGTCGGGCTGTCTGCCTCTCCCTCAGCATCACCTGAAACACAGAGGTTGCAACTGTATTAGTGATTGTCCAGGTATTACATGTGCTGCAACACTAGGGTTGTATTTACTGCACTTTGCATCAGCAGATGAGGATCATGTGATCATGTTAGGGTACCACCACAAATGGCCGCTCACACCATAGCACTGAGGTGTTGCACGGAGATCTACATGATAATAGCAAACTCACCAGCTCCAGCCCCAACTCTCTGTCCCTTTGCGTTCCCTCCTGGTGTATCCTGCTGCACCTGTCTCATCATAGTTGTAGTTGAAATACCTGTAGAGGGTTGAAACAACATTCTCAACGAACTGCCTCAAAAATGACAGACCTGCATATGTGTCACTCCTGGTCTGTATTTCACTTTGTAATCAACAACTGTTGATTCCATGTAGAAGGGGATCTCGATCTCTGTAATGGCTTTGAAATCTAAGCTGTTGACACTCCTCATGCCCGATTTACCTGAGGGACAGGTGCGCGACGGTTTCACAGCTGCAGCCAGGATGTCATGCAACCCCCGGGATGGTGTCCGTTGCAGTCGTCTCATCCTGTCAGCACCTGTGATGAGAAATACAAGTCCATATTTTAGTACAACAGATTGTGGCTATGAGATCAAATTAAATTCTCATTAGCCATTTGTGGAAAATCAAGGACGATGTGCAGCATGTGTAGCTCATTGACTTAACATGTGGGCACCCGCTCACAAGCAGCATTTGCTAGCTTACAGCCATGCAGCACTGACATCAATAAGATGACACATCAACTGACGAACTTGTATGAGAAGGTTACTGATTTCACCCTTACCATTGTGACAGACTTTTTCCATGGGTGTAATGGTGTAATGTAATGTAATGTAATGTAATGTAAGCACACATTTTTATAGCGCGGCTATCGCTCCGAGGAGCATCTTGGCGCTCCACACCCAACCCTGATGGAGATGAATTGGTAGACAGAAGGCAGTGACACACTGTACAATTATTACACCAAAGCTCTGCAGGCTGCGTCAGAGAGCGAAAAGATCCATGTTTTCAATGATCTTCTGAAGTCAACCTCCTTGACTATACAACGGAGCTGAGCTGGAAGTTTATTCCAGGCTTTTGAACCCAGCACGAAGAGGGACTTCCCTCCCTTAGTGGCTAATCTAAATCTAGGGACAACTAAAAGGTTTTGATTGGCAGACCTCAAACATCGCGTTGGCGTGTAGTGTTGAAATCCCCTCCGAAGATATTTAGGGCCTTGGGACTGAAAGGCTCTGAAAGCAATCACGAGAATTTTAAAAAGAACTCGCTTATGAATTGGCAACCAATGTAAAGTTTTTAGTGCTGCCGTGGCCGATGATCTTTTTGGCCAGCGTAAAACCAGGCGAGCTGCAGCATGCTGAACCATCTGCAGCCTATGCAGCACCGTTTTATTGGTGCCTGCATAAAGACTGTTGCAGTAGTCCAGTCTGGATGTTATAAGGGCCACTGCAACAGTCTTCCTGGCCTCTAAAGGCAGCAAATCAAAAAACTTCTTCAGTGATCTGATGATCTGGAAACACGAGCCCGCCACGGCTACTGCCTGCGGTTTAAAAGAAAGTTGGGCATCAAATTTTACTCCCAAATTTCGTGCAGAGGCAATAGTGTTAGGGGGAGCTTCAGCGCCCTCAGGCCACCATTGTGAGGGGGAAAACATGTTTAGAGGACCAAAAGATATTATTTCTGTCTTCCCCGAGTTACACTTGAGGTGATTGTTGGTCATCCACTCAAAGGTAGCCCGGAGACAGTTCCTCAAGTTTTCTTCTGCCCCTGGCAGCTCCCTGTCCAGCACCAGGATCAACTGAGTGTCGTCAGCGTACGCTATGACTTCAATCCGATAAGACACAATCAGCTCTAACAAGGGGACCATATAAAGATTAAATAAGACAGGACTCAAACTAGCGCCCTGTGGGACCCCTGAGTTGATAGTCTTTTCCTCCGATTTGTAGTCACCTAGTACTATTACCTGACGACGCAGAGACAGGAAGTTAGCAAGCCATGCCAGCACAGTTCCACCCACACCTGCATTCTTCAAGCGGTCGATCAAGATTGGATGGGCGACCGTATCGAAGGCCGCCGATAGATCGAGTAAAATCAAGACGGCCTTCTTCCCCTGGTCCAATGCCATGCGTAATGTCTCGGCCGAGAACAAAAGAGCGGACTCAGTCGAGTGCTTGGACCGAAACCCCGATTGATTGGAGTGAAGGATGTTATTCTCCTCTAGGAAATTTGACAGTTGATGATTGACAAACTTCTCCGTCAGTTTAAATACTGCCGGTAATAGGGAAATTGGTCGCAGGTTAGACAGGGTGGTTGGGTCTGACAGGGCTTTCTTTTGCAGCGGCATAACCGCTGCGCATTTCCAATCCTCTGGGATTACAGCAGTAGCCAGCGAGGAGTTAATGATACTGTTGATTATTGGATTTAAATCCGCAACCAGAGTTCGAAGAACTATGGGCGGGCATGGATCAAATGGGGAACCAGATTTTATGGCCGAAATGGCTTGGTATGAGTCCTCCAAAGAGACCTGTGCAAATGATTCCAAGCAAGAGGTCCTGGATGTCAAGGCGTCTGTCCTCATTTTATCCGGACTAGGCGGAATGGGGGAGCTCGCTGGAAAATCCCTGACAATATCCACGACCTTCTTTTCGAAATAATCAGCTATATCATTACACAATGATTGCGAGGAGGGGATCTCCTGGGAAAGCGCAATGGGATTAGTAAAACTCTTAACTATCTTGAAGATTTCCTTCTGTCCCCCTTCAGAGGAAGAAATAGCCTCCAGATAGTAGGTTTTTTTTGCCAGCTTAATTGCCACGTGATAGTTGTTACGTGCAACTGTATAGATATGACGTGCAGCTGGCTCATATTTCCTTCGCCATCTGCGCTCCAGGAATCTTACTGCACTTAATTCCATTCTCAGAGCTAATGTAAACCAAGGGGCGCTCTTTTTATTTATGGAACCATGTGTGTAACCACACTTTTTCCTTGCATCTAGGGATGAGCCAAAAGTTGATAACCAATCGCAGTATTGCTGGTTATCTGTTAAAGTGCAACCCGTTAAACCGGGTTTGCTAGCCCTCAGCTTCTCAATGAGCAATGGACGCGCCAGGGCATTAATCCAATTTGGCTTGTGGTCGGCCGTACTTGAGTCTGCCTTAGGAATCGGAACCTTCTGTTTTGCAAAAAGGTTGAATGGAATGAGTTTGTGATCTGACCATGTCAAGGTGTATGGGGCCTTAACAGACAAGCTCTCCATGTTAGTACAGATGCAGTCCAGGACATGGCCCGCTGCATGTGTCTGTTGACAAGTCAGAAAGGAGTTCATGTGTGAGATTTGCAGTTGTCAGGGTCCTGATGTTGCCCATTTGTGCTTCCCTACCCATGAGGTCACACAGCTTATTTTTGAATGAGCAAAGACAGATTACTAATGTCCATCCTTTGAGTGTTCTCTGTTCCCATGCTCCATTTCCAACATCATGGTACAACTTACATGACAACAGATGGTGTCTTGTGCAGCAGACATCCAAACCTCATATTTCATACACTCACCTATACATTTGAATATGGTAGAAGGGAGGCAAGCAGAAGACAACATTTGGTTTAGATCACACATTGCAGATGAGGTGAGTAGCTTTGAATCTTCCCACCTGCAGAGGATTATCCTGTTGCCCTTCAGCCCAATCATTTAGCAGGTGTAACTGCATGAGGATTCACCTTAGCAGCCCCTACACCCATCTCACAGGTACACAACTGGCACCAGTGTGTGCCTCAGCCATACCAATTTCATGTTGATTTGACCATGTTAATTTTGCTAGGGATTTAGCATATCATTGAATAGCAAGCCTGTTGTGTTGTGGACGTTTCTTATGACACATTGTGCTATTGTATGTCCATCGTGCACACACTTGGCATACATTTTGTGTCAGCATCTCATTTGCCACCAGGGTCTGATTGGCCATGTGTTCAAATGCCCTATGTGAGCATATTGTGATGCAGGATAACATAGTTGTACAACACATACGGTGGAGGTGAAAGGCACAATTGATAAGCATTCAGCAAGCATGACTTACAGTGGCCCTGCACCGGAGCTGTAGGTGGTCCCTGGACAGATGTCAAGTCCAACCTAGTAGCAGAAGTCAGTGGGCGTCTGGGGTTCTGGGAGGACAACATTGTACCTACAATGATAAGTTTGTTTAGCAACTTTACATTCCTGCTGCCACATGTGATGCATTCAATTTCTGGCACAGGACGGGCACAAGCAGTCATGTTCACCACCGTTGCAGAAGTGTGTCATACATTATGTAATGAGTGATCACACATATAACTTAGATTGGGCCCACTACCTTGATGCTACCTATGTCACAATGACATGCCTACGAATCCATAGGTAAAGTCCACTATCGTGTTTTGTTGATGTCCGGAAATTATCCATCCAATGTACGCAGTACATGATCAGCTGTGTGGACTGTGCTGAATGAAGTATGTATGACAGATTAGAAGTTGGACTGTGTATGCATTGTCAATACTACAGAGACTGGTATCTCACTGTTTGGTCTTCATTTCCGTATCAGAGCAAATGCTATTTCTTGATAAGGTCTACATACACTATTACGATATGGTGTGTACACCCTTTTGACTTGTTGTGGCCCTCGATTACAGGATTGCTTTCCCCGTTCTGGGTTTGTTGGTGTAATACATGTTGGGTACCACATTTACAAAGGTATGATGAGCCTAGACATTTTATGAATTGTCTTTCGCTGTTCACAAATGTCAAATGTTAGAGGTAAATGTCCTTTGACAACTCCAATTGTAATGCAGCAAATGTAGCATAAATGGTTGACTCACAAAGCTGGGCACTATTTGTCCCTCTGTCGTCTTCTGACGATATATGCATTTTGACCATCTCCTGTCCACTTTGACTTACCAGTTTGTGTGGTTGACATGCCTTCCTCGGTACGGTGCCGATTCCTCCTACGCGATGCGGTGACCTCTGCTACTGCAGTTGTCTGTGCTCCGGCTGGATGTGTCAATGGGTGAGAAGAGAGAAAAGTTGACAGATGGGAAATGTGCTTGTGTAACGTTTCGGGGATTAGCCCATATCTTCTGTGTGATAACAGTACTGTGCGGAACTGCTGCAGACGGGGCAGGTAGGAGCAGTGGTGTGTTGGGGATGTAATGGCGTGGCAGAGTGGAAATTGGACTACAGGATATGTGTTGGACATATTTACATCAGTGGATACTCTCACCGTCTGCTTTGTGATTTAGGCTGGCACAGGGTGAATTACTTTTTGGATATTTTGTGGCAGGTTTACGACCCCCTAGAGAAATGATGTACACTGTTGTTGCATCACTTCTGTGACACGACAGTGGTTTACAACAGAAAACACATTTAGGATTATTTGCAACGTGACGCTACTAGGGTGAATCGTCATGTTGTGAGGCCTTGCGCAACGTCAGCTTGGAGGTAGGCAGGGTGTACACTCCTTTGGGATAAGCCGCGTCCAAGTGAGTCAGTGTAATCTACGTGATTTCACAGTATCACTTATCAGAGGCCGCTGCGACGCAACCTTACGCCTGCTTGAAGCAGACTTAAGGAGTGGCACAGCACGTTACGTATGGGCATTGCATGGACATTGTTGGAGTTGCAACGCTCTTGCGACACAACTTCAGCAAAGCCCCCCTAGACACCATCAGATTCAACACACATCTCTTTATCCCTGCACCACAGTGCACCACCCTATGTACATGACACATCCGTGTTTGCGCAAGGGTTGAATTGCATGTCACATTGGTACTGGCGCTTCCCTGCTAATGTTTGTCTTTAGCTAATTTATTTATTTAACGTAATTTTAAATTTCCATTTCTCATTGCACATTTTCAGTCAATATGTACAGTTATTGAAATAGCTGGGTTGTGTATGTATGGCATCAGTACTGTGCACAGGTTTTTAATAGGGTGGTGGGTATTAGCCTTTTCTGATACAAAGTTTTCTGGGACTTGTGGTGCTACGTAGTGGGTGACACATGAGTCTCTGACTAACCATATATATTTATGCATTTTGGACAATTACCATGATCACTATGACAGTGTAACACAGACAATCTCTTCATGCACTTTTGCTTTTCATTCCACTTACCTGGTACCACGTAGCGGACGTCACTAACAGGCAGCCCATGGACCAAGTGGGGGTGTATAGTGGTTAGAATATCCTCCTCCAGTGGGGTGAGCTGGATGCGGGGTCCAGGGCATGCAGCAGGGAGGACTCGCCTCAGTTCTATCCGGGAGTACTTTTCCTTTACTCTCTGCTTTTCGTCCTGCCACTTTTTTTTGATGTCTTGTACAGTTCGCCTCTCCACGCCCAGGGCTGAGACAGCAGTGGCTATCTGCTGCCATAGTTGTTGCTTCTGTGCACCACTGGTGCAATATGGTGGTAGCCCATATAGGCGCTTGTGGTGCCTTACGATGTATTCCACGAGCATGGTGGTCTCCTCAGCTGTGAAATTTCTTTTCCTGCGCATCTCCATGGTCTCTGGCACTGGAAGCTTTGTCGTAAGTATCTCTGTGGCCAAACCTGTTCCTTCACTGTGTGCTGCTTTTATGTGTGTTGTGGTACTGGTCAATTAGGTTAATTGGCTTTAGCTGGAGTGTGGTGGGGGATGGTAGGCAGTGGCAGCATACACCATGGCAAAATGGAGCTGTTGGCTGGGATTGGCTGCTGTGTGTCAGCTGATCCTTGTTGGGGGATGGGTGGACCTTGGCCAGGTGTTTCCCCTTGGCTAATGCCCAACGGCCAAAAATCGTAAAGTACGCCCCGCAATCGTAAAATACGCCCCGTAATCGTAACATACGCCCCGTAATCGTAACATACGCCCCGTAATCGTAATATACGCCCCGTAATCGTAATATACGCCCCGTGATCGTAATATACGCCACAATGGCGTAAATTACGATTACGTGCCGTAAATTACTCCCCGGCGGCGGACGTAAAGTTAGTAGTCTTAAATCAAATCTGTGAATCCCGAAAGTAGTAAGTTTATTCTGTGAATCCCGAAAGTAGTAAGTTTATTCTGTGAATCCCGAAAGTACTAAGTGCATTCTGTGAATACCAAATTGTAGTAAGTGCATTCTGTGAATACCAAATTGTAGTAAGTTTAGGATTTTGTCTTAAGTTCATTCTGTGAATCGGGCCCTGACTTTCTTTTTCGTCCTTATTCACTTTTATTCCTGTGTGTCTGTCTTTCTTTGTTTTGCACAGTTAATTTAATTCAAACTTTAATCACCTAATCCCAAAAACAAGCCCATCAGCAGAACTGTCTTCACTTGTTTGCTTATTGATTTGAAGGTGCCGCAGTCTACATTCCTCAGGTTCGCAAGTTCTGAAGAACATGCTCCTCTATCCTCCTCCTCCAGACTCCGATTTCCCTCAAAGCAGAGGGCTGGATTACGCCCAATGAAGAAAGACTCAGCACTCGTGGGGGTGTTCTACTTCTTTGCAGGTGAGTTGACGGCTCTGGGCCCATTGCTGTGAAGCTCTAATAACGGATAAAAGTGTTTTGGACCAAATATGAGGCGGAAATTTCTTGCCGTTTTTGCTGACTTGCTTGCCTTTGAGGTGCTCTTTGGCGGGGTTCCGGGTGTTTGTGGGTGAGTTTTGGGGTCTGGGAGCACTGCTGCGACAGTCTAATCTTGATTGCATTTGCTTTTCAGGAAATCCGTGGTGGAAAAGAGGAGTTATGATGATGACCTAGCTGCACAGCGCGTTAGGACCGAAGGCCGAGAGATATTGTAAGTATGAGAATTTTGCTTTTTTGCTGTTTGGGGGTGTTGTCGCGTGCTTTTTTGCGGGTGGGTTGGCGGGTCTTGGGGCATTCCTGGGAAGGTCTAATACCGGATAGAAGTGTTTTGGACAAAATCCATAAGGAAAAGCCTTTTTTTTGCTATTTCTTCTGACATCTTGCTCAATGTAGCGTTTTGGGGGGCTTCCTGGTGTTTGTGGGTGGGTTGCGGGGTCTCTGTCGAAGCACTTCTGCGACAGTCTAATCTTGATTGCATTTGCTTTTCAGGAAATCCGTGGTGGAAAACAGGAGTTATGATGATGACGTAGCTGCACAGCGCGTTAGGACCGAAGGCCGAGAGATATTGTAAGTATGAGAATTTTGCTTTTTTGCTGTTTGGGGGTGTGGTCGCGTGCTTTTTTGCGGGTGGGTTGGCGGGTCTTCTTGGGGCATTCCTGGGAAGGTCTAATACCGTATAGAAGTGTTTTGGACAAAATCCATAAGGAAAAGCCTTTTTTTGCTATTTCTTCTGACATCTTGCTCAATGTAGCGTTTTGGGGGGCTTCCTGGTGTTTGTGGGTGGGTTGCGGGGTCTCTGTCGAAGCACTGCTGCGACAGTCTAATCTTGATTGCATTTGCTTTTCAGGAAATCCGTGGTGGAAAACAGGAGTTATGATGATGACCTAGCTGCACAGCGCGTTTGGACCGAAGGCCGAGAGCTATTGTAAGTATGAGATTTAGCTTTTTTCTGTTTGGGGGTGTGGTCGCGTGCTTTTTTGCGGGTGAGTTGGCGGGTCTTGGGGCATTCCTGGGAAGGTCTAATACCGGATAGAAGTGTTTTGGACAAAATCCATAAGGCAAAACCTTTTGCCACTTTTTGTAACTTAGGGTTCGTTAGGGTTAGCCCTAGCAGCAGGATTGCATGTGTTTCGGGGTGTTCTATTGCAACTCAGTTCTGGGGTTTTAGAGCACTCTTGGAGCGATGCTATGGATACTTTTGCTTGCTTGCAAGTGGTTTGAATACAATCCACGGTGGGTAAGGGTGTATTTGGGCCTACTTTTACTTTTAAAGTACGTTTTGTCACCATTTTTCTGCTAGGCCTTGTTTTTTGAGATCTGATTGGGGGTCTTCTACATTTGCGACTGGCTTTAGTAAGGGTCTTGGTGGGAGCATTGCTGGGAAGGTCAAATTTTGTTCTAAAACACAGTTTACAGTACACCTACCTTGAGGGGAAAGATCCGCTATAATATTTTGGCCATACTTATTTATCCTTAAGAAGGTGACTCAGACAGAGTACGCAATTTCAAAAATATTGTACTGTCTATTAGTAGTGTGACTTTTTGCACCACACAGCTTACATACCTTATATTTATTTATCAGTGGTATTGTAATAGCACTTCCTGTTTTCCGTTCAATAATTACAGGCCGGGTTTCAGTTGACATCCGCCAGGCAGGCAGTGGACAGGGTGTCTTCTGTCAGTGGTCACCAACATTGATGGACGAAGCGTCAGCTGGAATGGAGGAGTGCCGCTAATAAGAGGAATTGTTTGCTGCATGCAACTTACTTACCAAATTCAACAGGACAACTCCAACAACATACAGAATACAGATACAGTATCCATTGTTTTCTTCTATGAGTGTGACTGCATGTGGTTAGCTTTGTACCCAAAGATTTCTTTATCTTCAATTATTGTTTGTCCATGCTGTGTTTTTTTTTCTTCTCTCAACAAAACCTACCCAAAAAGAAACCCCCATTCCCATCCATTTTCCAAACCCTAACCCTCTTCCCCCGGGCTGTGTGGTTTTGCTTGATGTCTGACTAAATGACATCAATAATTCCACACACTTGCTGGGGAGGATAAGGTCATAGCAACAGGCTGGTGAAGGAATACGAGTATATCTTCTAGACTTACTCAGCTTCAGTACTATTTCTTGTAGTAGTAGGAGCCAATGTCAACTAAATTCAACGCAAGTACTAGTTATACTTGCAATACTTTACCATTTGTTAGGCTACATTGTGGCACTGTTCTAGTTTACTGTCACCTGCTATATTCTCGATCGTACCGTAACCGTTGTAATGCTACAGTAAGGACAAACCAGGTTTCGTTTTCTTTTTTCCCATAGGCATGCAACTGCCACTGTGTCACACCACTAGTTCCACCGCAATGAGGAAATTTCATCCGCCCAGGATTGCCAACCTTAATCCCCATTTCACGTGGAGCCAGCCCTGGGCCTAGCCCTAATTTCTAACACAAATTACAGGTAAGATAAGCGTTTGGTGGGAGGTAGTATAATGAAGTATTAGGACTAGACGAGACATTGACGGTAGTACTACTAAAGTCCTAGGACTCTTCAGGAAATCAAACTTACTGTTACACCCCCACCCACCAGACTGAAAAGCAGTAATAACAGGTATGGTCAGATAAAGTTCAAAAAAGTATATTTATGTAGCCCTAACAAAATAATCTCCCTCAAGACCCTCCCTAACCCCAACGATTGTCTTTGAAAAGTCCCAAAAAGAACCCAACTCCCAAATCCCACCCCCCAAAAGTCTCTAAAAAAAGGGCAAGGGACACTCCACTACTGGAGGGTGCTGGTGAATTTTGCGGCCAGGGCATCATACTCCTTGCGGAGGGTGGCAAGTTCGAAGCGGAGGCCCTCCACCAAGTTCTTGTACCTAAGGACCTCCTGCTCCAGGTAGGACATTCGGACTCCTAGGCGGCGCTGGCGTGCCTTGCAGCTCCTGTGGGGGGCAGCTGGTCTTTTTGCTGCTTGGCGGTGGCGGTTGGCTTTGTTAGCCCGGCTCCGTACCGGTGGAGCACTGCGCTGGCTGGCAGCCCGTGGGGTCACGGAGGAGGATGCAGCTGTCCCAGTCGAGGATGTTGTGGTTGCACCGGTCGACTGCGTGTCCTGCTCCTCCTCCAGGGCCACCAGCCGCCGATATTCGGCAACAGTGGCATCCAGCCTCCATTGCCGGGCCATTCGAGCCTGCTCCCTCGGTGATGTCGATTTGGAAGGAGCAACTATATGAAGAAAGAAAGACATAGTCTGTAACCAATGCTCCTTCACATTAATAACACAAAGTGATTGAGCCGAAAGTTGTGTCACAGTACAAGTAGCAAATTGAAAGCACAGTACATAACTATTGAGGACAGTATCTATCTAACCTCCCACTTCTGCATCCTTGCTCTAACAATAGTGGTAGTTTAATGAACAAATTCTACGACCACTATGGACTTCCATTACAGTCGACTATGACAGTACACCAGTCTTATTCTTCTTCTTCTCTCTTGTTTAGGAAAATTGGTACGTTATCTTATGCAAGCCGGCAGAATGGCAGCGCAGTGAACTTGCACCCGAGAAAAACAGACGCAAACCATGATGAGTGAGACAGACTTGCGTTACTGTACCGGTCCAGTACATGCAGGTGGTGAAGCTATTACTTTTCTATTACGGGTGGCACTGAGAATACTCTGTTACAAGGGCTACTGCTTAATTAATTTACCTTTCACCCTACAGTGCAAATGAGTACTAGAAAAGGAAAATGAAGAAGCTAAATAATTAGATTATCTATCACTTCACATGGGATGTATTTGATGACATATGGGATGACTTTAGGTGCTTTGCTTATTATTGAGTGAACAGTGATACACCCACACATGAATGACGTACTACTACTACTAAACTAAAGTTATTAAGAGAGGTACGGAGTGTCCACCGTAATAACCGGATATATGCTGTGCTTGCAGTGCAATACAAACTACTGCTACTATTCATGGTAGTATTGGACAAATTTACAATTTCTTTTCCTTGCCTTCCCTACACTGGAACGGACGTGCGGGTGCGGTGTTACATGCTCTTCAAGGTAACAATTAGTTCATCCAGCGACAATCTACTCTCTCTAGATACACATGTGCTAAGAGTCAGATATTACCATGCTCCAGGCATCCATCCATTCAAAGTACATGCACACATACAGTTTCTGTTTCACCCACCCAGGCTGTTGTCCTTCCACCCATCCATGCTTCATCATTGACCCAGCCATGCACCATACCATATTCTTTCCTTCCCAGCCACCACAGGGACCAAGCAAACACATATCATTCTTCTTTGCCAGCCATCATAACATTTCCCATCCTTCCACACTTACTTACATCAAGTTCATCTCAGATCTTATTGGGATTCTTCTCGGCAAAAACTTCACAGCTAAGTCGAAGTACATTTAGAGGAGGCTACTACCTGGTTGATTTATAATACACCCGTGCAGAAAGCATACTATGCAGTCTTCAATCTCAATAAGTAAGGAATATATAGCTTACCTCTGCCCGCCACCACCGTGTGAACCCTCACAGGCACATTGGTGTCGTCCGGCACTCGCACCGCCTCCTCCCCAGAAGTGTTGTCCTCCTCATCACCTCTGCGCTGGCCCCGCCACCAGATGTTCCACCTACAAAGTACATTTAAGAATGTTAGAATACACCACTCACTACTATATAATATTTGGTCTAGGAGGAATAAAGAAATTTAAAAAAAAAGAAATACAATGTAATAATTTGTAACTGTATACTCTACAGTAAAAATGTCCCTTTTTCCAGGGAAGGCTGTTGTCTTTCTGCACTTTTTGGCACAACTGATGAATGCTTGCTTTTTATTTTTAACACACAACACTTTTTCTCCTAACAGAAGCTTGACTTCTAAGAACACGATCAGGGTCAAGCTCAAGTTCAAACCAGGTGAGAGCTCAGCTCGACCACAAGAAATGTGTCCAATTAATCGTTAGCACTAAGCACTTTTCCATTTTCAGTTAAACGTTTACTTTTATGACAAAGTTGATTTTAATAAATGTGTTTAGTTTTAATAAAGCTTTTAAACTTAAATAGACTCTGTGGTTTTTGGTGCTCCAGACTAGAGTGGATGAGCTAAAGGTTTTGGAATTTTTGCAAGCATGAGTGCCTCTGACACTTCTTGACTGTGACTCCGTACTCTTGTCCTGCGTAGGATAATCTAATGATCATTGGGGATCAATCATCGGTGACTTAGGGAGCTAAATGACTCTCCCACACTATCTAGTCAGTAAGGAGATTGGGGGTTCTTCAAAGTCTGATATCACTGAGGTATGTGGAAAGAAAGTCTACCTGCGCCTATTATAATTGATAAACAATGCACTATTTAGTGTTCATAGTTCGGTTTGTGCAGATTTGTCCCTGCAACAGTAGTAGAATGGATTGTCCTCCTATCCAAACCAAAAGTAAAGTAGTATCTTATTCTTTCTTGGTGGTCATTCACCTTTTTATTGTTGGCAATTGTCAAAGCATAAACATTTAGAAGACTTGAAAAGACATTATGGACAAACCCAGAGGACTGCACTCAGTGCATAGAGCTATTGCTGACTAGAATGGGAGTCCAATGGAATTGCCAAATGTGCAATCTTAGTTTGCTACACAGACAGACTAATAAGAATAATCTAGTAATACCACAGGGAGTCATAGTCGAGGCAGGATAAGAATTTAGATCCAGTCTACAAGAAGATCAAAGACGATTTAGAAAAAATCGAATGAGGAACGCTAGGAAAAAATAGGTACTCTATATTAAAATTAAAACTTACTGGGGCCAGCAAAGGAGCCCTCGCCTGCCCGATCCTGGCCTGCATCCTCCTGAACAGCACCCTCCTCCTCCTCCTCCTCCTGTGTCCTCTTGCCCTTGGGGGGAGCTGATGTACAACATGAAAGAAAGAAAGACCAGAAAACATGGATGAGATTTGTCAACCAAACCAAACATTTCAAAAGAACAATAACAAAATATTTTGGAGAAATAGCAAATAGATAGACAACTATTCCACGGGATATTTCGACCTATCTCATGTGGTATACTACGTTATTCGTATTGCCTGATTTGCGGACCGTTGACTTTGAAAGTTCCTATGTAACTCAATAAACAGACTACTAAAAAGGTTTGCCTAGGCCTGGCAGGCAGCAGTCCGCAGCACGCGAAGTGACAGACAAAGTCCATCCTGCTTGCAGATCAGTGAATACTCAAACTATCAATCCACCGACCACCACCACTATTTCTTCTTATAGCCATGTGTCTAAAGGAAGGACTGGACTTCAGTCTGTTGGGGCTGATTTAGAAGTCCCTTGCGGCTCATTTTCCTCCATTGTTGCGTGACTTTTGTGACGCAGCGGCAGAACAAAAGAGTCGCCATGGTGCGGCGTATATATTTTAAAAAAACGCATATGGGAGATGCATCACGTTGTAAAGCCCTGCGCCATCAGGGGGCGTTCCGGCGCAAGGGAGGGCGTTCCTGCGCAGGAACGAATCCTAAAAGTGGCTGAGGGAAATCTACAAGATGTCAACCAGTCACTTTTAGGACAATGATGCGGGACTCAAACCCTGCGCCTGCTTGAAGCCGACGTACGGCTTGATGCAGCATTGGGGAGATAGGGCACCCCAGAGCATTGCTGGAGCTGCGCCATCGTTGGCACGCAACTCCAGCAATGCGCCGCCTTTACGGCACAGATGCGTAAGGCTTCTGTGACGTTTTGGGCCAATGGGTGGTGGATGCATGGCGCACAATTACTGCCGCATCCCTGCTACTTTGCAGGGATGCGCCGGTAATTGAAAATATGACCCTTAGTGTCTAGCATTACGCAGTTCTTATCTTTACACTACACTCATACATAATTTCTCAGGCCAATGAAATGAACACAAAATACAAAACAAATAAGCATAGTAGCAAGCAAGGCTACTGAGAAGGAGAGCAGTGCACCTGAAATGCATAGAAGATTTTGAAATATAATTTACCTACAATGTAATCGGCAGCATTATTGCTCTTGGTAAAGAACAAAGATTTGCAAATAACAGAGCCGGATAAAACAGAGTAGTGATGAATAGCTACTACTACTCACCAAGCCCGGGGACCTCTACGCCGAGCGCGTCCAGCAAGTCCCGTTCCCGGTCCATGACATCCGTCCAGCGGTGGGTGGCCTGGTTATTGGTGCGCCGGACCCCAGAGAGCTTAAACATGGCCCGGCACACCTTCTCCCACCGCTTCCGGCGCTCCCGGATGCCATAGCCGGTTGCGATCTTGCCGCCTCCCAGGATGGTCTTGGGGAGGCGGCGCTGGACGTAGAAGATTAGTGCGCCCACCTCCTCTGCGCTAAAGATCTCCCGTGGCACCACTTGCTCCCCCCTCAAACGCCCGCACGGGAGCCGGGCACGGGGTGCGGAACCCTTCCCCTTCTCAGGGTGCTTCCCGGCTCCCTTTACCATGGTCTGGGCAGAAATAAAGTTAAATGATAAAGAAGAAATAGAATAGTGAAGAAGAAAAGAAAAGAGTTTAAAAAAGTAGTTTAAAATTAACTAAAAGTAGCAGAAAACACAAAAATATAGAGCTAGAAAAATAGAGGGATAGATAATAAGTAAAATAGATCAAATAAACTTCAAACAAGCAATGGATGGCAGAGATTCAGAGAGGATACAGAAAGCATGCCCAGAACCATAGCAATGAATGAGAAACAAGATGGCCGCGCCCATTCACGACCGCGTGGGTAAGTTCGCGCGAGATTTTCCTCGCGATCACGCGCGAAATTGTACTAGCGAGCAGCACACTTTGCGAGATTACACATAGCGTCCGGAAACGGAATTACGTCACGCAAACAAGATGTACGTGTACGACCGCGTGGGTAAGTTCGCAAACGTATCATTACAAGCGCCTTGCGAACATGCAAAAAATCACGCGAACATACACGCCGCAAAAAAAAATTAATGTATTCGCACGCATTCGCGGCTTCCGAAATCGATCTCGCACAGATTCGCGCCCCGCGAATCGCGCGAAATTGCAGAAAAAGGATTTTTGCTAAACTGAAAGCAATCACCAGGTGCAAAAGTTCAAACTTAACATTAGTAACCATTCACTCTAGTGCTTCCTGAGGGGCCCCTCCAGAGTTCAGTTGCCTATTTGCAACTATTCTATGACCCTGCTATGACCCAAACAGTAGGCTCATAGAATAGCTACAAGTAGACCATAAAGGTCCTGTGAAAAAAAATTGCACTGCAACAGAAAGCAAATTACAGATAAGGAAGGAAGCAGGTGCCAGCCAGACTGAAAGTTTCAAAATTACTGACACATTAATCACCCCCAAATTAATTCATGGCAGTTGAAGAAGGGCAGGTGTGCTTGCTTTCACTGCAACAGAAAGCAAATTACAGATAAGGAAGGAAGCAGGTGCCAGCCAGACTGGAAGTTTCAAAATCACTGACACATTAATCAACCCCAAATTCATTCATGGCAGTTGAAGCAGGGCAGGTGTGCTTGCTTTTTTTCACCCCCATAATATACAGTGATAAACAAACCTAATGGGTTGCAGTGAGGATGTACCAGAGGGTGGCATGGGTGTACCAGAGGGTGGCAGTGGTGAAACAGAGGGTGCTGTGAACCTGTGATGATAAACCAGACGTAGAAACAACATAGTCGCGGCCGTTGTGAGCCGAAAAGTAAGTTCGCAATTGCGAAATGGTCCACAAATTCTCGCGAACGCGCGCCAAAACAAGAAACGTAAAAATCCGCAAATCCGCGAGAGTTCGCGTATTTTTGCGGATTGCGAATCCGTAAATTTGCAAATTCGCGTACGCGAGATCCGCTAGATCCGCCCATGCTTAGTGTCAGGCTAGTCCAGCAGACCTGTGCCAATGATTGGCTATGTGGGACAGGATACTTGGCAGGGTGAATGGCTGGCGCAGGCAGTGTCAGGGTCATTGGCGGCCCCTCTTGGAGCGTGTGGATGCCGCACTCACACTGCTCTCACCCACTTCCAGCCTCGGACGGCCCCTCCGTCTTTGAGGTGGAACAGAGTCAGCTGGGGGGGGCAGGTAGTTCAGGGGCCACATCCGTCGCCAGGGGCACAGGTGGTGGTGGTGGTGGTGGCGGTGGTGGTGGCGGTGGTGGTGGCGGTGGTGTTGCTGGCCGTGGCGCCAGGACAATTGGTTGAGGGGGGGTGGGGTTGTTCCGGGCTATCCTTTCCCTCCACATTGTTGTCTGCTGGCCCATGATTTCTACTATCTTGCCAAGGTAGCCCGAAATTTCACGCAACATGTTCGTGTTGTCCACCAAGTCCTGGTGGGCACGATCTGCCTGTTCCTGGCTACGGTCGTATGAAGCCTGGCACCTGGCTAGGGCTTCAAGGGACTCTGCCACAGGATGGGGTGGGTGTCCTTCCTCTGTGCGGCGGAGTGTGGGTCTCCTGATTGCCTGCTGTGGCCTCGCCTCTCTCCTTTGTGGCCCACTCACCCTGCTTGGGTGGGAGGCCGATGGACCTGCGTCGTGCGGTGGGTTAGGCTGGGTGGCACAGGCAGGAGTGGTGTACTGGTGGTGGTGGTGGTGGTGGTGGTGACTCTGCAGATCACTGAGGCCGGTGTCGCTGGAGATACACATGCGACGGTTGTTGGGGCCGGGATTCCCTGTGAGCCAGATGGCCCTGGCTGTCTGCTTGGGCCCGCACCATCCTCCGCACCGGAGCTGCCTGTGTCATCGTCCCCAGAGAGTCCGGTATGGGTGTTAGGCGAGTCTGGCGGCCGGTTGCTGGTTTCCCCAGTCAGATTACGATCACCTGAGGGACAAGATTGTGCAGGTCAGTAATGTGGACATTACATGCTCATATCAATTTGTATACATTTTAGTGTCCTGTCGCAAACACCCCACCCACACTACCCTCCACCACCCTCCACTACCCTCCACCACCCTCCCTGTGGACATGGGGGCCTGTTGGGAGTTGTAGTTGTGACCTCTCACCCACCCCACACACCACCACCGCCCTCCTTGTGGACATGGGGGCCAGTTGGGAGTTGTAGTTGTGACCTCTCACACACCCCACCCACCACCACCGCCCTCCCTGTGGACATGGGGGCCAGTTGGGAGTTGTAGTTGTAACCTCTCACCCACCCCACACACCCTACCCTCCACCACCCTCCACCACCCTCCACCACCCTCCCTGTGGACATGGGGGCCAGTTGGGAGTTGTAGTTGTGACCTCTCACACACCTCACCCACCACCACCGCCCTCCCTGTGGACATGGGGGCCTGTTAGGAGTTGTAGTTGTGACCTCTCATACACCCCACACACCACCACCGCCCTCCCTGTGGACATGGGGGCCAGTTGGGAGTTGTAGTTGTAACCTCTCACCCACCCCACACACCCTACCCTCCACCACCCTCCACCACCCTCCCTGTGGACATGGGGGCCAGTTGGGAGTTGTAGTTGTGACCTCTCACACACCCCACCCACCACCACCACCCTCCCTGTGGACATGGGGGCCTGTTGGGAGTTGTAGTTGTGACCTCTCACACACCCCACACACCACTACCGCCCTCCCTGTGGACATGGGGGCCTGTTAGGAGTTGTAGTTGTGACCTCTCACACACCCCACACACCACCACCGCCCTCCCTGTGGACATGGGGGCCAGTTGGGAGTTGTAGTTGTGACCTCTCACACACCCCACCCACCACCACCGCCATACCTGTGGACATGGGGGCCAGTTGGGAGTTGTAGTTGTGACCTCTCACACACCCCACACACCACCACCACCCTCCCTGTGGACATGGGGGCCTGTTGGGAGTTGTAGTTGTGACCTCTCACACACCCCACACACCACTACCGCCCTCCCTGTGGACATGGGGGCATGTTGGTTGAGTATGTGTCCGACGTGAATGGGTTGGGGCCTGGGAGATGTGTCTTCTCAGTTGTGTGAGGCTGACTATGTCGTACTGATCGTGGTGCTTGGTTTGTACTTACCAGCCTCTTCTCCTTCCTCATGTCCGTCTAGGCTCTCTGGGTGAAGTATAACCAGCACCTTCTCCTCCCAATCGGTGTAGGGTATGGGCTCCAGGGGTGTTCCGCCGCCAGTGTGATTGGCTCTCGCATGGTTTTTGGCGCGGATGCCTTTCACCCTGGTTTTCAGGTCATGCCAACGCCTCTGTATTTCGTGCTTTGTCCTTGGCACGGTCCCTGATGCATTCACCCGACTGACGATTCTGTCCCACATGTGATTCTTTTGCGCCACGGTGGTCTGCTGGACTAGTGCCCCGAATATGTGGGGCTCAACACGGAGAATTTCATCGACCATTACCCTCAACTCGGTCTCCGTGAATTTAGGGTTTTTTTTGGGTGCCATGGTGTGTGGTGCTCAGTGTGTGGGTTTAGTGAGTTGGGGGGTGCAGGTGTGTGGTGTGTGGTGTGTAGGAAGGGTGTGGTGGGTGTTTGTGTGGTGGGTGTGGTAGGGTGGTGGTTGTGTGCCTTAAATTTGAGTATGCTGTAGATAGTATAGGGCCTCTTGCTAGCAGCAATGCTGTGATGCAAAGGATTGTGGTAGTGGGTGGGTGTCATTTTATAGTCGTGTCTCAATGGTTGTTGGCAGTCAGGTGGTAGGTGGGTGTGTTGACTAGTGTGCATTATTGGGTACTTGGGGGGGTGTCATAGTGGCTTGTGATTGGTGTTGGTGTTTCAGGTGGGGGGGTTGTCCTTTTTCGTGTGTTTGCTATTTACTGGCGGCACACTTTTTGACATTGGTTTGACGATAGGGATGTTGTTCGTGTTGGCCTTCCGCAGTGATGGACTGTTTCTCCTTGCATTCTTTCCGCCGCAGACGTGGATGGCTGTGCGTACCGTGGTATAGGCGGCGTTATCCTAATTGCGGACACGGAGTTTTCACAGGTATGGCGGTAAATGTGGCTGTGTCCGCGGTCATGTCCGTCCGCGGCGGTGGGTGTTCATTTGGGTCTGTCCGCCGCGGACGGTGTTAGCTGTGTTCCGTCCACCGCGGAAGGTGTTTGATGTGATCCGTCCGCCGCGGTCGGAGTTTCTTGACATGAATATCCTAATCGCAACCGTGGATTCTCCGCGGCGCTGCCGGGAGTTAAAATTCCCCGAACATGGCGGACAGTACCCGTTTCCGTCCGCCATCCTATTCGACCCCTAAGTGCTATTTCTTAGTGCATAAATGACACCTGGCATCCAAAATGGACATGAGGAAGCATTTTGAGTTAAGAAATAGCACTAAATGCTATAGACGCAAAAAACTAGCGCGAGCAGCCGCTCGTGCTCGCTAAATGTATTCTTGGGGTAGAATTTTCCTCAAGTTTCTCCCAACATTTAGAGCTATATCCTTAGAGCTATTTCCTTAGCTTGTCTCTGCTTGGAAGGAATAGATGAGCTCCTTCTTCAGGTTTCTTTTCGATGAAGTGACTTCCCTAGACTTGCAGTTGGCCTGTCTGCTGTTTTGAAAGGTGATTAGGAATGACTTTGCTGACATGGTTGGAAAGTCCGGTTGCTGTAAGTGGAGTGAGAGCTTTGAGACACAGCCGTTTCTTAAGGAGGATTTCCTCCTACAATTGTGAATTTCTCAGAGGTCCTTTGGGTTTTTCAGCAAGAAAGCAAATATCAAAAGACTTCTTTGACCTCATAGCATAGTGAGATGTGTTCACTGTTATACTCTAGGAGGACTGTTTTCTACCTATGGCATACTACAATTGTTGTTTAATTGCTCTTCATGAATCACTCCGAATAAAGATATCACAAAATGTGTTGTCCTTCATCAGATGTAGAGAGCAAGTTTCTCTGCGCGTTATTAGGTACACCACTCATTGTGTATTGCAATTAGTGACATTTCTCAGTTGCCATGTCATTTTGTTATTGAAGAAAACTGTTCTGGTTGGTTTTTTAAGATGACAGACACTACAGCCGGGTAGTGACTCATAATTGGTACTATTGTACACTGTGAATTTGTGTTGGCACTCTGTGTTTTATGCGCGTGTGTGTGTACCAGCATAGCTCTATGCTCTGTCATCGCCTGTGCGAAAACATAGGATGTTGTATTGATAAGAGGGAGATACTGTTTCTTCCAGTAAACCCCTGAGCAGCGGGGTACCGCAGCGCTCATCATTGAGCCCTACGCTATTTAATGTTTATATGAGACCACTGGCCGAGGTCGTCCATTCATATGATATAAAGATCATTACATATGCGGATGATACGCAGCTAGTGATCTCACTCGCGCAGGAAAATGGCCAGCCAGCACAGAGTGGTTTGATGAACTGTCTGGAGGAGTAAAAAGTTGGATGACAACATCTTGTCTCAAGCTCAACGGAGACAAAACTGAGCTGATGCTCCTTGGTCCTCCTGCCTTACTTACTATTGACTCTTTATGGCCCCCCCAGCCGGAGTACGCCACCTACACCCAAAGACAATATAAAAAGTCTGGGTGTATGGTTGGATAAGTCTTTTACCTTTGACACCCAGGCAACCAAGCTATCTGAGACTTGCTTTGGTCTTCTCAGGCTTCTGAGAAAAGTTCTTCCACTTCTACCCGGGGAAGCCAAACAGATAGTCATTCAGGGCCTGATCCAGTCTCGACTGGACTTTAATAATGCCCTGTACCTAGATGCACCTGATTATACACTGCGGAAACTGCAGATTATTCAGAACTGCGCTGCACGTACGCTGCTTCAGTTGCCCGCAGGATGTCAGCAAAACCCGGGCTCAGGAGCCTACATTGGCTCCCGGTTAGGGAAATAATTAATTTCAAAGCAATGTGCATTTCCCACCAAGCCTATTGGCAGACGGGCCCAGTGTTCAACCATGCGCTGATCACTCCGTACCACCCTAGTAAACAGCTTCGCTCAAGTCAAGCCTTTCTGGCTACAGTCCCCCGAATTAGGCGAACCAGAGCAGGAGGCAGGTTGTTTTCGTACAACGCGGCCAAGCTATGGAATTCGCTTCCGCCCCAACTTAGGGCTAACCCTAATTTGCTTTCTTTTCGTAGGCAACTCAAAACGTTTCTTTTTAATATACACAACTAATTCTCTGGGATGACTGTGTCTGGCAGGTAACACCATTTCTTTATAGCGCTTGGACGCCCCAGGGCAGCAATCGAGCTTTACAAATCCCCTTTTCATTTAATTTAATTTCATAAGATCCACTATTCAACATGCACCAGTGCATAATAATGAGTTTTGTCACTGGATTAGATGCTATATTGAAAATGGGGATGCCTATTAGTCTTTCCTCCTTGTTTTTCTGTGGGGGAAAATCCAGGAGGGCTTCCCTATTGTTGTTTTGTGCCTGTTTTTTTTGCCCGGGACACTATCTTCTGAGGGTATTTCATAGCCTCAAGTTTGTTTGCTAGGTGGTTGGCTTGTTTTTTGTAGCCCCTTAACTTAACAGTTTCTCCTCAATGTTAGGAACTAGCCAAAAGAGAGATTCACTCTGAGGTGTCTGGGATGATAACTGTCATATAGTAGTAGACAGTTTTTTGCAGTGGGTTTCTCGTGAGTTGTGGTTTTTAAAGACCCCCGGCCTACTTCTATATTGAGGCCCAAAAATACCAGTTCCTTCCTACTTATGGTATGGGTACATTTCAGAAACTTGTTCTGTACATTAAGCCAAGTCAGGAAATTCTTTGCAGTCACTTTATTGCCCTCCCAGATGATAAGAACATCATCAATGTAGCTTTTCCATACTCTTACATGTTTAAAGAAGGGATTCGGATGGCATAGGATTTGGGGACATATTTGCAAGCCCCTATCACCACATGAATGTCACATTTCATGATGTTCCAGTTATGATAGGGGCTTCACCTTATTTACAAGGCGGCATTAAGCCACTTAACGTGCCTTAATGCAGCCTTGTAAAAAAGGCCCCCTTTCACGCTGTACTTAGTGCGAAAGGGGTGGGCAATGCGTGTTTTCATGGGTGTTCTGCCACAACACCCATTGATTTTGACACTGGCTCCTATTTACAAGGGTGGTGTAAATAGGAGGCAGCACCAACATTAACCGCTTCAGCGCGGCGCGAATTTTCACGCTGTGCTGAAGATTCTAAAATGGGTGTGGTCCTGATGGAACGGTTCCGTCACCAGCACAGCTCAGCTGAGGCTCGTGACGGAACCGTTCCGTCACAAGCGTCGAAGGGGTTAAGACCGGGAAAATCCTGGTCTTAACATGGTGAAGTGAGGAAAAATGCTTTATTTCTCCTAGTGTTTGATGTTTCTATGTGTGCTGCATTGTGCAGCACACACAGAAACAGCAAATTGGCATGAATGGATTTTTATGTATAGAAAGGTGTCTCTTTCTGCACATAAACAATCATTTAAAAAAAGGAAAAGTTGCAACTTCTATGTGTGCTTCAAAATGCAGTATACGTAGAAGTTTCAAATTGCCATTTTGGATTGTTTATGTGCAGGAAGGGACACCTTCCTTTCACATCAACAATCATTCCCTCAATGCAGGCACCTTTGCACTATGGAGCAAGGGTGCCTGCGTTGGCGCTAGGCAGCTTAATTTAGCACTAGCACAGGGAGGAACTCAGGGGTGCATCGTATTATTGTAAATACGGTGCATTCCAGCGTTTCTAAAGTGAGGGAGTGTGGTGTTAGTTATTTTAGAGCTAACCCACAGAGATCCATATGAAAAAGAGATTGATGGAAAACCAGTGGTCAAAGAAAAGTGTAATTTAAATTAAAAAAATGAAGTCTTAATTGACAATCACAGATAGATTGATATGTGTGTCAAGTTAGGAATTAGATCGAGATTTCTGGTATAGGGAGTTTCCTTTTTGTTAGTACAGTATTACTTGATCCCAGCCTACGACCATATCAATAGGATCACTCCCCGTTGTGATAGAACATTTTTAAAAGTCGCATCTTCAGAAATGTGATATAAAATCTGACTTTTTTATTATAATTCTTTCAACAACAAACACAACCTGTCTACCTGGTTCCAATTGGAGGTTACAGTTTATTAAAAGTAATAAGGTAACTCTAATGTTATCCAATGCGAGAAGTAGACCTTGCAGTAGTGAAGCATAAATTTAAGAATTTCTTCACTACCAGAACATGTCCAAGTTTTCAATTACGCTACACCCTGCCCTCTGGACTGACCAGGGCCTACCCTTGGGGTGACTTCTGTGCATTAAAAAGGAAGGGAAGGTATTCTATGCCTGGGTGAGACAGCAATTTCAAAAGTGACACACAAGCTACAATGGTTACAATGGCTACAATGGAGGGGATGATCAATCCTTTATCCTCTCCCCTTTTAGCTCAAGCTGGAGTTCTAGCTGTCTCCCTAACCACCATTCTAGGCCACGTAGGTTCCAGCCTCAGCTGTTGGATGAGGACACATTTGCTCTTTTATTCTCGTACAGTGGCTCGAGGATTTTCTCCTCCTCTAACTCTACTATCAACATCCCTACTATTACCTTGGACCCTGACAGGGAATCTAGGGTCAACCACAGATCGGTTAACAAGGAAAACCTACATCAAGTAATTACCTCTCATCATGAAGTGGTCACTACCAACCCTCACATCAAATCGATGCTTCTCAACTGCAAATCGGCTGTGAAACATGCAGCTGATATTTTGAAACTCATCATTTCGCAAGATTTTGACCTACTGATTCTCAGTGAAATCTGGCTCAATGATTCCTCCCCCCTGTTCTCGACATCTTAATCCTTCCTGATTATGCCATTATCAAAATGCAATCGACTTCTTAACATGGAGAGGGGCATTGCTTGCATTCATCGCTCCAGCCTCAATATAAAGCAATCTCAATATGCTTTGCTGTCTGCTTGTGAGCAACTAGTCACCAGAATTTGGAATAAGGGCAAGATTGCCTGTGTGCTTCACTCGATTTATCATCCATCAAGTGATAATCTGATCTTCATAGCACAAATCATGGAGGTCATTAGCTCGAGTGCAGACCAACTCTGCCATATCTTCCTTGGAGACTTTAACCTCCATTGGAATGACACATATTATCCTGTAGTCTGCTCCTTTAAGACTTTCCTCTCCAATCGCAACTTCTCACAGGTCTGTGAGGGACCTACCCACAACAAGGGCGCCACCCTCGACCTTATCTGAGCTGTAGACAATATCATACAACTGGGTGACATTCTACCCTGTGACTGGTCGGATCATCATCAAATTTTCTTCCACATCTTGGAAAAGGTCACGTGCAGACATGGCCAGCCTCCTACAGCTAAACAACTGTCTCACAATCTGAGAGACATCAACATCAATGTTCTAACATCCATCACCAAGAAAAGGCTTCAGCCCCCTCCTAACATGATCAACCTTGATGATCTTTCTGATCAGTCAAACAATCCAAACCTTGGTTTTAATGGTGCCCTAAATGATGAATGTCACAAACTGAGACAATCAGAGAGGCTTTGGAGAAATGTGCCCTCCACCACAAACCTCATTCGGCTAAGGAAGGTGAGAAGTACATACAACAAACACATCCGCATTGTTGAAACAGACCACTTCAGGGCTCAGCTGGACGGTTCTAAAAATAGACCAAAGAAGCTCTTTGAAATCATCACGCAACAAGCTAACCACTCTTCCAACCCTAGCCCGACTCCCACAACCTCGCTTCCTAGTGGGGAGTACTTCTCAGTGCACTTCTCTGAAAAAAATAGAAAAATTGAACTGCAGCTGCTACCTGACACTCCCATTTTGCAGCCTCTGAACCTTGCCCCATCATCAGCTGAGCCGGCGGAACCTTCAGCAGTGTCCTTACCCACTGGTTGTTCTCTCAAACACGATGTCTCTTGGGATTCTTTTCTCCTTCCAGATTCGGAGCGGCTCCACGCCATGGCGTCCCTAAAACCTTCCAACAATTTCAGCAATCCACTAACTCCTAAGTTTTTTAAAGATCTCAGTATGACCATTCTCTCTCTTTGGTCCCGGATCATCCATGAATCTCAAGACTGGGCAAGTTACTCCCATCCTTAAGAAGCCCAACTCTGATTTATCTGATCCTAACAACTTCCGACATATCACCAGCTTCATGACAGTAGCTAAATTGCTTGAGAAATGCATCCACTCGCAGCTATGCAACCACATAGAGAAATTTCAACTCCCTGACCTCTACCAGTCAGGTTTCAGAGCAGGGCACAGTACCGAAACAGCACTAACTCACATTGTGGGTGACACCCTGAGATCCCTTGATCAAAATGCCCCTTGTCTTCTGATCCTTCTTGACCTGTCCTCAGCATTTGATACCATCAAACATGAAAACTTAATGCCCCATCACTTTGCCTTAGTATAAATAAACATCAATCACAGGTAAGAGAAGAAGCTTAGGGGAGGCATAATTAATAATATGGAAAGTAATTCATTAATTCACACACCCACACCCTATCGAGTCCAGTTGCAGACTGCATAGACTAGGAGCAGAGACTGACAGTACTAGTAGGACAAGTCACAAGTGAGAGTACCGCATTTATCCATTGGTGTGTTACACTATCAGCAGATTTTTATTTCAATCAAAATCTGACTGCGGGCCTGCAGCAGCAAAGGAAGCCATGTGAAGTGAAAGAGTGACCCCCCCACAAAACATTTACATCTTATGTAAAGTAAGGATAAATACTTTATTCCCCTAACAAAATCCAGCTCTCTCCCTCACCCCAACTAATGTCCAAAGATAAGAGTCCAATCCAATGTCCACTCCAAAAGTCCATTGTCAATAAATATATAAACCTTAACTTTTCCCCAACCCCCAATTACCACCCACCCCAAAAAAAAAGTAGGGGGCAAGGCGATAGAGTTCTAGCTGCAGGCACGCAGTCGCCGGTTAATCTTCAGGACCTCCTTTACCTGCTGCTCTAGGCGTGCCATCCGGAGGAGCATGCGGCATTTGAATGTTCTACATTTGCATTCACGGAGGGCCAGCAGTGTTCAATGAAGTGCTATGGGCGGCTGCCAGACTGTGGCACCGTACCACTGGGGGGCCTGGCTTGGGCCCAGGGCATTGAAGGAGGCTGCAGCTGTGGCACAGTAGCACTAGCAAGCTGCGTACATAACATTTGTGGTATCCACCCACTTCCTCGGCCTCTAACATTTGTGGGAGTTTCATGCATTGCTACTACTAGGCACTATGGAGTAGACAAGTCTTTCTTTTCACTCTCTCTTCTTAAGCTAAATTAACCTTGTTATTGGTGTTGTATTCCCGCCACGGCGAACACTGATTGTCCGTGTCGCTTTGGTCTTTTTGCTTGCAGAAAGGACATGTAGTTTAGCCACGCCTGTCCTCCTCTTGCCTTATCCAAGTGGACGGTCTGCGTAAAGATTAAGGAAGAATTCTTTGAACTGGGGTCAGATTTTGATTCCTGCCCCTGCACCCCCCCATGTGGGTGGGTGTGTTTGCTGGCCGCCGATATTTGTTCGTGAATTTGTATGGACCTAGAAGAATAGAGTACCCATTGTCCTGATGAAGCCTATATCATCTGGCTGAAACGCGACCGCGACTGCGTCGACACCTTTTGCTTCAATTGGAGTCCCTTGTTTTGATGAAATAATTTGTTTGATTTTTTTCAGATTGGCACCTATGCAAATATAGACTGGGGTGACTCTGTAACCCCCAGGTGATTTACTCTTGGGACTACCATGGTATTGTGCTCTCATTACAAATGAAGTGGAGGCACTGATTCGAATTAGGATATATATATATATTTTTTATATATATTTTTTGTGTTTGGGGTACATAGTTACGTGATACTATAAATGTGATGTATATTTGTATATATGTATATGTGATAATTTGTAGATAGACTGTCGGTTGTTGTGTTTTCCTTGATGTTTGCTCATATATGTATGGATACATTTTATATGTAATTCTTTCATGTTTAAGTTCTGTTTCACAAGATAATTAATTGTTTCTTGTTTGAGAATTAAATTTGGATCAATCCCTTCGGTACCCTTTTGTTGCTATCTTTTCATCTTAGGATGTCCCCTGCTCAGGTATAGGAGGGTTAAGTGGGCAGAACCCCTGACCATTTTTTGCTAGTCTAAATTAACCTTGTAGGCATGCCAGCTCAGTCAGCTTGCGCCCTAGACAGACATACTCATATCGCAGACTCATGTTATTTTTATTTAATACTGTCTGCAGGTGGGGCAGCTGTAGTCTACAACTACACAATTAAATTATTTTTCTATTATGGTCATACTCTGTTACATCAATGGCAACTACTCAATTTCACTTTTACCCTGACTACTACATCAAGGCAAATGATATCTGATCCAAATGATCATTGATTATATATGGGGGACGTGTAACCATGCAGCTGATAGGCCACCCATGGCAGGCTGACACAGTCAAAAATGACATAGGTAGGGAAAGGGCATGGGACTTGGAGGTAGGTACTTGATAATGAGTGGGTTTGGGTACATACATACACAATATATATGCTGTGCTTGAAAACTACTGTGAGTCAAAGGAGTATTCTGAAATACAACCTTGAATCAAAAACCTTGAAAAAAACAGTCCTTGTTTCTCTTCTCAGGGATTTTTCCATGTATCATTGCTTTGCTCTTCTAGCATTATAGTTTTTTAATTTGAATGTCTTCATCCAGTGACAGTCTCCACCTATGCTATGATGATTGTACCATCCAGGCATCCAGGCATTTAAAGTAAACATGGCTATCATTCTTCTGAAATAGTCTCTCAACAAATCTTTCAGCAACAACATACATTTGTAATTTTTTTTAACCACCACCTATGTGTCCTTCCTTGCTTGCCTTTGAGTTTGGCCCATCAAAGCCCCGAAGGATTCCTTACACCCATACAGTTTCACCCACCTAGGCTGGCATCCTTTCTTTCACCTTCCACCTATCCTTCAACCACCCATGCATCCGATTCCTATCAGCCACATATGCATCCCACGCATCCTTCTCTGCCAGTCATATATTACATGTTGCCGTCCTTCCTCCTTCCATCCTTCTTTCCCTTTTTGTTCAACCTATTCATCAAGGTTATATGACTCTTAGTCTTCTTCATAAAACTTTCCCAGCTGAGTTGAAGTCAGATAGAAGAGGCCATTAGTTACTCAACTCCTGCTGCTAATGCTATTGCTAGTGCTAAGTTAAGGGTGTCTTCTTCAACTGTTGTACACAACAACTTAGTCTCTTTCAACAGTACAGTGTGTACACCCTTGCAGTGACTGTGTAACTTTTGTCAATAAGTAAGGAATATAAGTACAATATACCACAGCCCGCCACTGCTGCTGGCTCACCGACCCCAGCAGCAGCTGCCGCATCTGCTCGGTCCTAGCTGGCGTTGCCTGCCCCACCGATGGCCCCGGCACTGGTGGTCGGTAAACCTAGCAAAAACATTATACAATTTTTTAGATGCCATATACGCCTCCCCCTATTTATTTATTTATTTTTACTAGCAAGATTGAGAAAATCATGCATATCCAACATACATCACTAGTTCAAATTGGGAACTGGAGTAGAGTAGACAGTAGTTCTATCCTATGAAAAAGAGCAAAATATCTGGTTGGGCATTTTGTTGGTGGCAATTGTCAAAAAGCCTCTCAAGATTAAGAAGAGAACAACCCATAGGACTGGAATCAGTGGCTAACGCTATTGGTGAATCTGAGTTTTGAAACTTTTTAAAAATAAAGAGTGGCCAACTGGGCAACCTAAAGACTAATAGTAGCACAGAGTCAGAGGCAGTTAGATTGATGTAAAAAAAAAACAGACACTAGAAAAAATATAACTAAGTTGATAGGTAATGCAGGGATAAAAAGAATTTAGAAACCGAAAGATGGAAGAAGATTTGGTAAAAAAAGAATTAGGAAACAGAAATAAATTGGAACAAATAAGGTGCAGTAAAAGTTAGGGAAATATAATTATGAATATTAACAACAGGAAGAGTTACTGGGACCAGCAGTAGAGCCCTCGGTATAGAGGAGCGCTTCTGGCCCTGGGAGGTATCTCCAGCTTCCGCCTCAGACTACCCTCTCCTCTTCTTGCCCCTGGATGCTGATCATGTAAGATATTATAAAGAGACAAAAATTGATTGGTGTGAAACAAATAAAATATTTAAAAAAACGCTCTAAGAACATTTTTGGACAGGAAACAACAATTGCAATAAAATTGACCAATCTAATCTGATCTACTAGTAGTAGTATCGCAGACTGTCTAGTTATTATTTATTAATCCAGTGTTCCATTCCGATTCCAAAATCCTAATAATTTATAGATGGACATATGCATATTGCATACACAAAATTGTTGATTGATTGCTGCTGATGTGCTGATGAGTTGCTATATTACTCACTCACTAACAAACTACAACAAGGTTCTACTAAGGACTGGAGTCAGCAGGACGTAACGGAGGATGTATCACGCTAAGGACCGCTAAAAAATTACCAACTAATACTAAGTAACTAAACTACCTACCTACCACCACTATCTTAGTGACAGGCAAAGGAAAGGATTCTCTCTAGCATTGCCTAACTTAAGTTCACTAAACTCTATTACATAATCAGCTCAAGCGAGCGCACAGTTACAAACAAGTATGATTAGTAGCACCGAACACCTGTCTAGTGTCTTGAAGAATAACAATCACATGATATAAGATTTTTAAACAAAACTTACCTGCATGTGCTCAGTATATTCTGTGATGTAAATTGCTCTTTAAAACCTACATATATTTATTATATTTAGTGCACGCCGCAATGTTGGGACACTCATGGGGTCTTGGATTGTACATGCTAATGAATACAGGGTGTCGGGTGGAGGCAGTGGGTTAATCTCGAAATTTTTAATGTGTACTTATTGTTTTATCTTGCGTTGTTAAATGGCATACAACAAAATTATAACAATTTATAAAGAATTTCCAGTGTGACGACCATAGATTACATATTTTTGAATTTTTTTTTATATCAATAAAGCAAACTTTGACAGTTTAAAATCAATTAAAAAAGGACCTCAATTAAAATTCTAATTGTCTGTAAATGACTTAAGTGTACTAAATTATTACTGTATTTTGAAAATGGGAAAATAAAGTTTGAAAAAACAAAAAACTTACCTGCATGTTAGCAGGAGCATTATTGCTATTTGGAAAAAAAAAATATTCACAATAATACAGAACAGAACACACACTACTACTATAATTAGCTACTCACCAAGCCCCACGACCGCAACACCTAGCAGGCCCAGCAGGTCCTGCACCCGGTCCAAGATGTCGGACCACCGGTGAGTCAGCTGGTTGTGGGTATGCTGGACCTCAGGGCAGCAAAACACTGCTCGGCGCACCCTCACCCACCGGCAGTGAGGCTCTGGGTAGACTAGCCAGAGGCAGGCCTGCCACTTGCTGCCAAGGTTAAGGGGAGGTGGCGCTGTACAAAAAAACCAAGGGCCGCCATCTCCACCACTGAGCGCCATCTTCCGTAACGAAGGCGGCTATTGGCCGCACTAGCCTTGGAATTCCCCTTGGAATTCCCCTTCTTGCTAGCCTTAGGCATGGTTTTGGGGTAGCGGCCGGAAAAGAAAATGTAGAAGTAAAAATAAAGTCAGGAGAAGAAGTAGGAAAGTTAAAAAAAGCAATTAATAGAAAAACAGTACAAAAACGACGCAGTAAAAGTAGAAATAAAACACAAAATATACACTTAGGGAGAGAGAGGGATATATAATAAATAAATAAAGATAAAAAAACAGTGTAAGAAACAAAGAATTGAAAAGATTGGAAAGGGATGAAAAACAGGCCGCAGAACCAGGTAAAGAGTAGAAAAACAAGATGGCTGCGCCCATTGGCAACCGCGTGGTGATGTTTGAGCAATATTTCCCCTGAACACACAATTCACGTTGCTGAACGTCACAAACGTGTCGTGAGCATGCGTGAGCATGCGGAACAAGCAACTCTGTTTGCTCGTGGAGCTCCACGTAGCGTTGAAGAGTTTTTTTACCCCTTCACATAGGTTCGCGTAGCGAGGCTACACAAACTCCGCCCAGGCTTACTGTTTACTTGATCATGATGGCTTCCCCCCAGGTTTGCTACAGTATTAGTAATAAATTACTACGCCCACCATGTACGTCCATTTCTAAGCGTAGGTAGTTTAATCATCAATGGTCTGAGGGTAATTGCCAGTTGCATTGGGTACTCATAGCTAACCCCAGGGATCCCTTGGATCCATCATAAGGAATATAAAGAGGCTACTTCTACATGAAAGCGGGAAGTATTGCAACACCAATGGGATTCTCTAGTGTTGCCAGCAGCAACAAAGAATGGTAAATCTTTTTGAAGGCTGTGTCTGATATGAAGTGCCTGAGTCAAGCAGGTACCCCGATAACTTCTCATATTGCCAGCGAGACCTGGGAGGCCCATTTTACAAAAAATGTATGCTGCCACTGAAGCCCCGAATATTCCCAACTTGGAGATTAAGTCTAAAGAATTTCAAGTATCTCTGAGTGAGGTGGAGGACAGTGTGGTCCAGAGTTTAGGAGGCAAGGCTGAGTTCCAATCTATCTCATTAAGTATAGCCTAGAGTTCTGGGCACCTTTACTGTTGAATCTTTTCAATGGTCTCACCCACTCCTCATTACCTACCTCACGAACAACCTCTACCACAGTGCAGATTTTTAAAAAGGGTGATCACACAGCCTAGGTAATGATTCTGGGGAGGGTTTTGTATAGGAGAATCAGAGAGTGGGCTGAAGAGGAGTCTATTTTGTATCCTTGCCCATAATGGTTTTAGAATCAAGTTGGGACTTTTGTACAATGCTTAAATTTGTGTCTCATTATTGGGAAATACACTATTGAGAAACAATCTCTCCTATATTTGGCCTTTATCGATTTTACCTCAGCATGTGATTGCATCAATCACTCAAAGCTGTGGTCAGATCTTCTTGCACATGGAATGGATGAAGCGCACGTGCATTTCCTAGCATATTTGCACATGGACATGAAGGCCAGGGTTAGAATACCTACAGATGATGTGAATACATCAGATATAGGTGTCTTCCAAGGAGTGTGACACCTGTGCATTTTAGCACCACTTTTATTCATTTGATACATTAATAACCTCCACTCTTTTTTAATGAATACCGCATCAGATGTTGCATACTTTCTTCACTTTTGTTATGCTGGCAATGCCTTCTGATGGTGCGTACACAGAGAGCCCTGCGTCTTTTATTTCACAGTTTCGAGGACTTTATGGTATCCCTGTTTTTTCGGACCATTTTGACCAAATCGCACATTATGGTCTGCGGCCCTAAGAAACATAGTTTGTCAACTCTTTTAATAGGTAATTTATTTATTTATTTTATTTGTGTCATTTGTAATGCACACAAATCATCCCCAAGGGGGTCCAACGGTGCCTGAGAAGGACAAGTAGTCAAATAAAGTGCAGGTTAGAATACCCAGGTCTTAAGGCATTTTTTGAATTAGGACAAGTTCGGGCACTCCCCGATGTGTTCAGGGAGGTCGTTCCAGAGTTTGGGGGCCAGATATGAAAAGGCCTGACCTCCCATTTTTGCCTTCCTAATTCTCTGGCAGCACAGCAGCTTATGATTACTGGATCTAAGCTGACGTGCAGGATGGTACCATTTAAGTTTATTAGTGAGGTCGACCGGTACCAGTCCGTGCAGGAACCTGAAGACCATACACAGCATTATAAAGGTGGCCCGTTTCTTGACTGGAAGCCAATTTAGTTGGCGAAGGAGGGGCGGGGAGAGGGTTCGGGCTGGTTTATCCAGGGCAAGATGTGCAGCAGTGTTTTGCACAACCTGTAATTTAGATACAAGATCTTCCCTAATTCCCACCAAAAGGGAGTTGCCGTAATAAAGGCGACTAATTAAAAGCGCCTGAATCAGGGTCTTCCTGGCTCTGAGCGGGATCCATGGGAAGATCTTTTTCAACATCCGCATGGTCCCGAAACAGTAGCCTGCAAGCGTCTTCACCTGCTCCTCCATTGAAAGCTGATTGTCGATCTTTATTCCCAGATTCTTCGCCCAGATTTTTGGAGAGGGGCCTCTCCCAACTCTGAAGGCCACCAGTCTGGGGACCACAGGTCCACGGCCTTGCCAAACAGGAGGATCTCGGTTTTAGAAGAGTTCAGTAGTAAAAAGTTCCTCTTCATCCAATCAGCAATCTTGATCATGCACCTTGAAAACTTAGATTTCATTTAGGCAGGATCCTTCTCTATGGGCACTATCAGCTGCGTATCATCCGCCTAGGATATGGTTTCAAACCCACAATTCCTGATGATTGAGGCCAAATGGGCCACATATAGATTGAATAATGTAGGGCTCAGAATAGAGCCCTGTAGTACCCCCTTGTCCACTGCAGCTGTAGGCGACACATAGGCATCAAGATGGACAGATTGGGTTCTATCAGAGAGATAACTCTAAATCCAATTCAAGGCTAACCCACTGACACCAATCTCTTGCAGCCTGCTTAACAGGATGCGGTGGGAGATGGTGTTGAAAGCAGCCGACAAGTACAGCAGCACTAGCATCACTGGAGCATCCCTATCAAGCGCCATCCTGAGTGTATCGGTAACTTCAAGCGGTGCGGCCTCCGTGCTGTAAGATGCCCGAAAGCCAGAATGAGAGGGGTCCAGGATACCAGATGTTGATTAATTATTGTTTCCATAATTTTGGACCAGCACGGAAGAAAGGAGATGGTCTATAGTTATGAGCATCCGTAGGGTCTGCTAGTGCCTTTTTCAACAGAGGCTTGATGCGTGCCATTTTCCATTTATGTGGAAAGGTGGCAGTGGTTAGAGAGATGTTACAAATGTCTGCCAGAGTGTCTGCCAGAAAGGCCTGAATTGCTCCAGCCCTAATATTTTTCTTAAATTTTGCTGCTACTGGTTCTTGGGCTCCGCATATCTCACAAAGCCGGACAAAACTCATAAAGGCTATTGGCACCTTATTTAGTTTCCCACAGCCTTAGGGAGGGAGTGTAGTACTGCCCCTACTGCAAATTAAAAAAAACTCAATACATACCTACTGTAACTATGGGGTGGAAGTATGGGGCATCCATAAATGTAATGTTATTCAAAATGAAGAGAACAGATTTTGCAAAAGGGTTTTAATGACGCCTATCTTGTCTTCTCATTTAATTTGCCAGCGGGAACTGGGCATTCCATATACAGAAGACTATATTAGAGCCTGGCCACTCTTAGTATGGTTGTCTGTTTGGAAAAATAAGGAGGCGAGTCTTACCAGAGACATTATCACAGACTGTTTTTATTGTGACAAAGGCTCTGAGATCCCTTGGTTAGCCAGCGTGGAATCCAGCCTGCGATTGGTTAATCCACAGCAGGTTTGTATGGATCCTGAGAGGAATCTTAACATTAACAAGAAACTGTTACAGTAGGCCTTTAATGACTTAGCAGCCACTGAAAGAAGGCTTATAGAGAGGCAGAAGATGAGTGCTGCCATATATATGAACCCTGTACCAGCAGACCAGATTGCAGGGTATATGGCCAGTCCAACAGGGCTCTGAGAATGGAGTTTATTGTTCCGCTACAGGGCTGGCACAAGTAAATATTTGTTAAGTATTTCCTTGGGATTTAATGTTAATCTTGATTCTTTGCCATGTCCCTGTGATGGAAAGTCTGGTCAATCAATGCTGCATTTTAGATTTTTGGGGTGGATACAATGCCATGTACTCAAGGCATTTTCTGCTTCCCCTTATAAAGAAGCGAAATAATAATAATCTCACAGTAGCCCAGCATGTACTTTTTCAATTTCTAAATGATGATGTGAAAATTCATATAATCACATTTCTGAGAGCAGAGGTACGAGCTTGTGGTTCTATGAATATTGAATAGTTTTACTGTATTGATTGGCCTATTACCTTGTGTATTATCTGCTAAGGGATTGAATGTTATCCGTTTTTTCTTAATCGTGTTTTATTATGTATCATATGTATTTTACTGCATATGTTATGCACTTTTATGGATACTTTTGATATTCAAATAAAATTGTTTGAATTTGAATAATAATAGTATTTTCAATTCAATGTCAGTTGTTATTGTTCTAGGATATTTATTGGCAGTATTGGATTTTATCACTGCATAAAATGCAGTATAACCTAAGGGTTATTAATCAAGTGGTAAAACATAAACCAAAGGTAGTATTTTTTAATGTTAGCATGAATATTGTAATTTGATTGAATGAATGGGGGGTTAACTTGAAAGGACTATCTATCATCCAGATTTCACTATTCTCTAGGATTATGGTGTAATGTAGGGTTGAATGTTAGTACATGTTTTTAAAAGTGTTTGCACTTATATAGAGGAAACATTTCATGGGTAAAGCATTAATTTAGTTCAGGGGAAATCTTAATATCCGAATATGTTTTTTACTTGTTATAAATTTTTAATAAAAATTGTTTCTAAACCTGGCTTTCATACACAATGTAGATGTAGTTAGTCAAGGGAAGGAATTTAGTAGTTAATGGACAAACTGAAATGCTTTCTTTTTTTAAAGTATTAGTGACAAATCATGGCTATTGGTGTTTTAAATGTAATTTCTTTTACACGATTGTGATATATTATATTTTACTGTATTCCCTACCCCTGCAGTGTCCAGCATCTTTTCCAAGATGATTTAGTTTGGAGTTGGAATAGCAAATCTGATCCCTTCAGTATGCAGCTCCTTCCCTGAGATTGCTTTGTTTAGAGTAGGAATAGTATATATATATATATTTTTTTATTTCAAAAACCTTTATTGTATATTTAAAGCACGGTACATCAATGCCATGAGTTCAGGCAGCTGTGTGGCAAGTATTATAAAGATTATGTGCATCTTCCCATGCTTAGTATTTGACATGAAGCAATAACATTGTACAAAAAGTAATTGACATTAACCTCATTCTCCCCAATTAACATTTACCCCCATAATTCAATACAATATGCATTTCTGAAGTAAGTAGCACATCCAAAGTCCAATACAGATCAGCGAAATGAAAACGACTACAGCTGTTGTCAGAAGGTTGAGCTGGCGAGACATGCATCCTGAAACTACAAGACCTATATGACGACGGTGTGTGAGTATTTAGCATTATAAAAACATCACAGTGTATACACTGGGGGGCATCCTCCTATCCGGTTGCGCTGTTGATAGGCCACAAAAAAGGATCAACCAGAAAAAAAAGGACCACCCGGCATGTGCAGACGTCAGCTAGAAGACTACGACGTACCGGTAGGTATTTCCTCTTGCCCGTCATCATCCTCCGCCTGTTGACGAAGTAGGAAGGACATGAAGGGAGCCCAGATGTCTTTAGGCTTTGATCGTAAAGGCAGTAATTCGGCGTAATCATGTAAGTGTTCCTGCCATGTGGACATTGTCCGGACCCAACATTTAAACTTTGGAGCTCGCCCCCGTCCCCACCGACATGCCACCAAACGTTTGGCCAATAAAAGGCCAAGCGCCAGGAATTTCCTATGCCCAGTTATCACTTGCTATGTCAGACCCAGGAGAGCTATCAAAGGACAGGGGGCCACTGTGATGCCCAGCATTGTAGAGAGCCCTTCGAACACCTGTATCTAATATGTGGCTACCTGGGGGCAGGACTAAGCTAGGTGAATAAAGTCAGCACCAGCTGTACCGCAACGCAGACAGCAATCAGAGTCACGGAGGTGGAATTTGTGTAGTCAAGTAGGGGTGTGGTATAAGTGGTGTAAGAATTTATAGTGCAGGAGTCGTAACCTATTGTTGCAGGTGATTGCTTTCGTTTGTGTGCAGCTAATCTCCCATTGTTGTCTGTCAGTGGTTTGAGGTGAGGTCTCTATCCCACTCAAGTCGGGCCCTCAGAGTGGAGGGGCATGGCGCCTCTGTACGTGTTTTTAGAGCTGGGAAACGACATGACGTGGAGCATCTGCGTGTACTATGGCATGTAGTGGCGCAAAGGTGTCGGGCTCAGTGCGGAAGTCAGGAGTGATAGTGCAGATGTTCTGTCGTAGACGGGTGAATAGAAAGGTATCCATAATAGAGGTGACCTATCCTTACAAAACTGTTCCTTAGTCAGAAATGTCCCATTAACATATGGATCACCGCAACGATTATACCCCAGTTACCTGAGCATTTTGCGACCTATCGCTTCGCATGTGACCTGAAGCCTGGGATCACTGTCCAGTGGCAGTTTGGGTGAGTAGATGAACGCACATTCCAGAACTTGTGCTATCCGATTCCATGCTGACACAGTGCAGTCCACCGTGGAAGGGTCGCGCTCTCTGGGCCCTACTTTAGCATGGATATACCCGGTACTGACTGTAGGAGCCATGTGGCCATCCTACACAGCGAGGTGCACCATGTATGGTGGTGGGTGATACCAATATGCGGCGAAGTGTGCTTGGGCGCAGTCATAGTATCTCTCGAAGTTGGGAACCTCGAACCCGCCGAGAGGGAAGGGGAGCATGAGAGTATCGAGGCTGAGGCGTGCTTGCTACCCGCCCCATATTAGTCTGGTAAGTTGGGATTTCAGGGTACTGAAAAAGAACCTCCCTGGATTATATGGAATGTTAACAAAGAGATATAGTAGTTTCAGCAGTAATACCATCTTGGCCAGAGCTATCCTCCCAGCCATTGATAGTGGGAGGTGAATCCATTTAGTGACATTATCCGTAATTTTATCAATTACAGCGCCATAGTTGGCCCGCATCATGGCATCCTTCCATCTGGTGATGTGAATGCCCAAGTATTTCAGTTCGTCTTGATCCCACATGAGAGGGTAGTCAAGTTGGTGCGGATGAGTGTTGTCAGTTAATGGGAAAATGGCAGATTTGCCCCAGTTGATTTGCACGCCGGCCATTCCCCCAAATTTGTTGATTTCGCGTAGCACCGTGTTTAAATTTTCTTGTGGCTTCTTAAAGTAAAGAGTCATGTCATCCGCGTAAAGTGACACGAGCAGTTGACGGGCGGGGTAGATGAGGGTGCGGTGGTTGTGCTTTTGACGAAGTTTCGCGGCTAAGGGCTCGATCGCGATCAGAAAAAGAATAGGGGATAGGGGGCAGCCCTGGCGTGTGCCTCTTTGAACAGTGAAAGGGGTAGACCTGGCTCCATTGAGCAACACAGTGGCGGTCGGTTGATGATATAATAATCAAACCCAGTCTATGAAACTGAATGGCATTCCCATGTGTTATAGTGTGCCCAGTAGGTAATCCCACTCTAGCCAATCGAAAGCCTTGGTGGCATCCAAGAATACCACCACGGCCTCGCATTTAGGGTCTATGTCCTGAAGGACAGCGTGTAGAGTGCGAAGATTGTGCGAAGTTGCCCGATTGGGGACAAAACCAGCTTGGTCTGGTAGAACCAAGCGTTCCATGAGGAGATTAAGGCGAGTCGCCAATGTGAGAAGTTGGCCTGATATATGATGCTCACTAGTTCTAGTGATCACCTTTTATCAGTCCAAACAACCGTTATGGTGATTGGTTGTAAATCAACCTTATAGACCAGCTATCCTGATGGTAGCATGGACAAAGCAGTCTTAGGCTAAACTCTTTTGGCATGTGAAGCCAGCTGTTTTACCACATATAACCCCTTGAATACCAGATGAAAGGACGCCACACAGGTTGTTATGAAAATAAACAGTATATTTATTAATATCAAACACCTCTGAACTCTTTATGAGGTCAGAGGGCTAAGCACATGACAATCTCTTAGGAAAAATACGATAAGTTACACAAAATTACAATGGTGCCCTAGGGGCACGACAAACCATATACTAAGTAAATGGTATAAGGAAATCGATAGAAGGAATGGAGCTGTCCAGAGGCTGTAGGTTTGCTGGGACTACACTATCCTAACCACAGGTAAGTAATAGGAGGCCCACGGAACGCGTGTGCAGAGTGTGTACTCACACGCGAGATGCGGAACAAAGTCAATGGACAGTACAGTTTACGAAAAAGGTAAGTACGGACAGTCTTTACTATCTAGGACTAGAACGACTGGAAATCTGGACACTAGGAGAGTTAATCTACCCTTGAGCACCGAAATGCTCTTGTTACCTCACTCACGGGCTGCGGGTGCATAGGTGTCAAAGTGTGTCGGGTTTCCGCGTCGAAGTCAATGGAGCCTTGAGGAAAGATGCTGCAGGCGACCAAGTGGAAGATGTCCGGTGCGATCCACGGATGGATCGAGGAAGAAGAGGACCTGAAATCAGAGGGGACAATGTTCACAGTCACTAGCCAGTGACCGGAGTGGAACCAGGAGTGAACCAGATGCTGTCGTCGCGATCAGGTGAAGAGTGGATGCTTGTCTCTGCAGCCACGGGGACCAGGAAGTGTCTTCGATGACCAGGATGGAGGCGCGAGCTGTCCCACGCAGGCTCTCGCTGTCGGCGGTGTCGGGTCCGGATTTGGAGTCAACAGGCCTTGGCAAAGGCAAGCCATGCGGTGAGTGGAAACGGCGTCTGGAGTGGACGAGAAGGGTCTGGGGTGCTCCTCTCTAGGAAGGGAGCGAGGGCCAGTCTGGAGCAACCAGACCAGCAGTGTAGTTTTCGTGGATCGTCGTCTAGGAGGCCACTAGCCAGCCGGCAAGTGACCAGACAACGCATCGAGCAGCAACCAAGCAAAAGGGCCCCACGCAGATCTCGTGGATGCTGGAGGGCTGATCTTCGGTGCAGGAGCTGCTCGGGGCTGGGGCTTCTCAGTCCCCAAAGCACTTTGTCGAGGTTACCTCAGAAGTCGTGCTGGAAGCGAAGTGCAGTTTCTTTCAAGATGGCCGGTCCCTTGTGTCTCGTCGCACCCACGGATCTCAGCTGTGCTGCAGATGTAGGTAGAGGTCGGAGAGGTCTGGAAGTCTGGGTCTCGTCGGGCTCTGAAGTCTGGATCCTCGAGGGAAGACGACAAAGGGAAGCCGCTGGACGCTTGATGGGGCCTGCTTGTGCAGGGTGGACACTCCTTGCCCACAAGGGAGATTTCTTCAGTCTTCTGTGTAGAAAGTCGAAGTCCAGAGTTTCTTCTTGTAGAGTTTCAGTTCAGGATTAATCTAATCTGGAATGGGACCAGCTCCTACCTTTATTCTCCTAAAGGGGGCTGCACTACGACTAGATCCCTCCCATGGGTGGGACCAGGAAGGGGGTGTTACACCCCCTATCCTTTGTCTGGCATCGCGCCAGAGCTGGGGCAGGGGTGCCCCAGCAACTGGTTTGAACCGGGGTATGCACAGGGCACCTTGTGTGCCCCAGGCATGTCTCATTCCTTTCAGGCCGGTCCTACCCAATACACAAAATCCTGTCTGGGGTGGTGCTAGCACCTCCCAAGGCAGCAAACCCTTTGTCCAAGCCTCCCTCGCTGGAAGGACTCCCAGCAGCAGAAGGTCAGATCTGTGTCTGTGGTGGCAGCATCCATTTTGTGATGCTGAGGCTCGAGTTAACTTTAACCGGGGTTCACAGTTACATACATGTCGTGTCCCTCTAGAAGGGTGGAATGCTACCCCCGTCGCCAGAACTGGCGAGGGGGTAGTATTCCAATTCGTATGACACCTTAGTCGACATATTTTGATAATGCTATACCAAAGTTAGCATTCAACCGCGAGGATTATAATGCACTTAAGAGTATATGGTATAGCGTTATCATGGAACAGCTATTAGGACTTGGTTCCGCAAGCTGCAGACAGGCTCAGCTCATGCCAGAGCACCATCTCACATAATTCCAAGCACTCTGCCCTCAGGATCGATAAGGCCTGCCATAGGAGTGACTGATAGGAGGATATGTGTCCATTTTAGGGTTAGATATAGGTATACTATATCTACAGCAAAGGGTGATTACACCACCTTGCCCCAGCTGTCTTACCAGCCAGTTGTGTCTGTTTAGAGGGCCAGCCAGGGGTGGCATAATACATGCTTCAGCCCCTGGTAGGCCTTGGGTTCACCTATGCCCTGGGTACCTTAGGTACACTGTACAGGGGCTGATAAAGTGTCCCAATACCAATTGGTAAATGCACCTAAAGTACATGGATGTCAATTTAGAGAGAGAACAGCTAGGCTGTGGGTCTGATTAGCAGGCCCACAGCCAGGGAAAGTCATAAACCAGTGAAGCAAAAAGCAAAAATCTGGTGTGACCATAGGATTGCAGACCCTACTCTCCTACAGCCAACACTTTAGCCAAGATTTTAGTGTCGCAGTTTAATAGTGATAGGGGCCGATAGGAGTCAAATTGCATAGGGGGCTTGCCAGGCTTAAGTAGGGTGGTGATTAGTGCTTCGCGCATGGTGCGGGGGAGGCTGCCTTCCTCAAGTGCTGCGTAATATACCTGTTTCAGAATGGGGGCTAGGAGGGAGCAAAGAGTTTAGAAAAGTCTATAGCAAGGCCATCTGATCCAGGAGCCTTACCAGACCGCATACCCATGATTGCCTCAGTTATCTCATCTAATTCCAGCTCTGAATGGAGGAATTTCTGCTGGGTGTCTCCTAACCAGGCCAGTGCGACATCGTGAAAATAAGCTGAGAGGTCAAGAGGTTCCGTCCTGTGTGAGGAGTATAGCGCACTATAGTGTTCCTGAAAGGTGCGGAGCTGATCAGGGAGGTTCCTGTGTGTGTTACCATCAGTATCGTGTATTTCAGCAACATAGTTCTGAAATCTGGGGGGCATAATCGAATTAGCCAAAGCCTTAACAGGTCGGTCCCCTTCCCCGTAAATGCGAGCCATATGTGGTCATCCCAGAAATTTGCATTCCCTATCTGCAGCTTGAGTGTATTCCCTAAGTTTTTCAAGCATTTGGGCTTGTAGTGCAGAATCGTCTGGGTTTTGAGCGATGGTACGTTCTAGCTCGCGCAGGTCCGTTTCTAAAGTGTGCAAGTCAATACGTAGGGATTTCAGAATGCCTCCGCCTTTGGAAATGCACCAGCCTCGGACTGTTACTTTAAAGGCCTCCCAGACTGTTTGTGACACTCTCGACCAAGGACATGTTGCGCTCAAAGAAGTCCCGAATGTCCTGCTCCATTTCAGCCCTAAAGACTGCATCTCTGAGGTGAGCCGGGTTGAGCCGCCAGCTCAAATAGGGCGAACAAGCAAGGGGAACTCGGAGTTCCAGGAGGACCAGTGAGTGGTCTGAATGAGTACGGGTTAAGTGTTGTGTCCGTATAAGCCAGGGCGCCAAACCCGCCGATATGAATATGTAGTCTAGGCGCGCCCAGGTAGAGTGTACAGAGGAATAATGTGTGCCTTCTTTAAGGGTGGGATGGGCATATCTCCAGGCATCAATCAAGCCATTATCTTTAACTATGCCGTTGAGTGTTCTTTGCGTGTTTGTGTAGTGTGAGGGGAGCGTCCTCGATCTGTCTATCGGGGGATGCAGTGCAGTATTACAATCCCCTCCCCATATGACGTGGGTAATGCCCAGCGTTTGGATCTTACCCCATAGTACGAGCATGACAGTAGGGTCGTCCACATTGGGGCCATAGTAATTTGCAAATAGGATGTCATGTGCATGCAGTCATCCCCACACCAAGCAGAATCTGCCTTCCGTATCACGGTCGATACCTTTTGGTATGAATGCCACCCCACGCTTGATAAGAACAGTGACTCCCCTGGAGTAGCTAGAGTAGGAGGAGAAAGTGCGGCTTATGGCCCATTTGGATGCAAACTGAGTAGAACCACCAGGGGCCAAGTGTGTCTCTTGTAGGAGGGGAATTTGTATTCCATGTCTATCTAGGTATCCCAACACATGTCTGCGCTTTCTGGGGTCGTTTAGGCCTCGTATGTTCCAGGTGATAAGCTTATTGTGTTGTTGTGTCCTATCCTCGCCCAGGGAGACCATAACGATACATGTCCATTATCTCTAGTCGGGAGTACTTGGAGTGTGCAATAAAAGAAAGCAGTGGATTCTGTGACTCAGAGTCAGAGTGCAGCACAAATACAATAAATGCATTGGTATGCAGTGTGATACTTCTTCTGTTGATCCCTCTCCCCACCCACACCGGCTTCCCCAACTTGCCGGGTAGCACCGTCCCTCCCCTGAAACTGTAACTTATCAGAATAACAGTAGATTCTCCAACTAGGTAACAGTGAAGGAGTAGCAGGGGTTCACCCTGTCGCAAGGGAAGATTCGATAGGGTCAATCGACCCGCCCATACATCTCCCTACTTATACCCACCGGTAGCCCAGCCATCAGCTGAGAACACGAGTGTGGGACGGAGATGAATGTCTGAGCAATATAGTGAGTGCAAAAAGAAAAGTCAAACAGTATAACATTCTTATACATCACCAAGCAGTTCAGAGTGTTGTATCAGAGTCCACGAAGCCAAAATCTCCACAGGGATCAGTCCAAGCCAGTGGGGTCAGTCCTCTATCTAAAAAGTATCTAACATCACCAACTCGGGTTCTGATTGGACAAATTTGGGATGGGTGAGCATCTCCTCACCATTACAACATCATATTCACGGTGAATCAGCGATTTAAGAAAAGGGTATTGTTTAGGACAGTCTTTGGCCTAGTCACTTCCTTGACTAGTAACTTCACGTTTCTTTCCCACGTACAGAACACTCGAATGTCCATGCTTTGGCAACCATCCTGACTTCCAGGGCACAGTAGCCTTGAACTTCCCATCCAAGCACAGGCAGTTCACTCTCACTTGCAGGCTTTGGGCGCGCATGCGCAGTCCGGAACTTGCTCGCAGTTTACCAGAGGAGCCATGTTTTCACTAGGCCTCAGAGGCCACTTTTGGAACTAGCATGGAAACAAACACAAATTCATGTTAAATATGGAACTAAAGCCCTTCTGTTTACCTCCCACCGTACTAATGTTTCCCCATTAGTTATTACCTAGCAAGTAAGCCACATAAATGCGTTTCATACTTACATATCCAACGACTTTCTGGCACAATAACATGTACATGTGGAGAGGGCGATCTGGAGTGACCACTGGGAGCCGCCGCGTCGGAGTTCATCTGTTTGTGTCGTTTAAGGTAGTCCTCGGCCTGCTGCGGGGAGCGGAAGATGTGTTGCTTTCCATTGTGCGTGATCTTGAGCTTGGCCGGGTAGAGCAGGGCGTACGGGATTTCCAGAGACTGCATCTTCTTCTTTACACCTGCGAATTTGCGGTGCGCTTCCTGCACCGAAGTTGTAAAGTCAGGGTAGAAGGACAGCGATGTATTTTCGTAAGGGACATGTTGTTTCTCTCTGGCCAGCCGCAGAACTGTGTCCCTGTCGCGGTAATTTAGGAACCTGGCAATGATAGGTCTTGGTGGGGCCCCATGGGGGGGGGGGCAGGCCGCAAGGGATCGGTGCGCCCTCTCCACCGTAAGGTGTGCAGAGAAGGAGTCCCTGCCAAAAAGGTCGACTACAAGTTTGTCTATGAAGTCCTCCATGCGCCCGTGTCAATTTTGGAATCAATCGAGGTGAGGCTTAGTTTCATGCCTAGTAGGAGTGACTTCCAGTCTTCATCGGGTGGAGCCGTGGCTCCAGAGGCGGTCTGCTCCGTTGACTGGGTTTCGGAGTTCTTTCGGGCCTCGTAGGGCAGTTTGGATTGCCTGGCATCAGTCCGCCCCATGGTGTAGGTTCAGACAGGAGGGTGCCGGGGGGGCCGTGCAGCATCAATGGAATTGCGATTAAATAATGGTAAAAGAGGAGTATTGTGAGTCAGAGAGGGGAGCAAGTTAACACTGCAGGCAGAGGATAAGTTGGCTTCGGGGCCCCAGAGTTCGAGAGCTGATCGTCGGCTTTTGTTGTGGCAGATTGTGGCTAGTGAAGCACATCTTCACAAGGCGATGAAGATCCAATGGTCGTTGTCTGTGTACCGTGGTTAGAGGGAGGGGGTGCAAGGGTGTTGACCAAAAGTGTGTTGGCAGCAATGCTGGGGAACTGAAGCGCTGTTGGGCCTCTTGTCGTGTAGTGTCTAGTGTGAGGCAGCCAGGATCAATGGCATCCCTTGTGGTAGGAGGTAGCTTCCAAACTGGCGGCCGGGTCTGGCGGGCATTCAATAAAGCTGTCCCAGCGTTAACAACGTTGCAGGGTACCCAGGTCGGGACAGCGTTCAGTTGGGTGCAGCCCCTGGATCCAGAGTGGGGTGGCAGAGTGTCACGACCAAGCCAGACCAGCGTTGCTGCTCGCGAATCCTCCAAGCAGCAACGGCCAAGAGGAGGTGACTGGATACAGGGCAGCCTCTATGGAGCACACTAGTGGAAATAGGCCAAGGGGTGTTGTAGAGGCCGGTACACGCGGCCAGCTGGTAGAGTGGTGAAAGCACGGATGGCAGCCATCAGCAGATACCGCAGGTGTTCCTCCTCCTGCTAAAAATGCCCAAAGAAGCGGCGTTGTGATTCACCCAGGCCTCACTGACCCAGGCGGAAGCAGCAGGTTCAGTTCATTGAGGGGGGGGGGGGGGGGGGGGGGTCAGGGGAGGGGGGGTGTTGAGGTGCAGTGAAAATGCCCCAGGTGTCACAGACACGCGTGCACCGTGTCCTCAAGTGTTCATAGAGGGTTAAGGGCGTATCGCGTTGCGTGTTGGGTGCTGGGTGCAGGCTAGTGGGGATCGTGGAAAGAAGGCCCCAGGTCCCGGCCTAAAGATGCTTCTCCGGCCTTGCGCAGGCCCGGGCTCATCAGGGATCCGGTGGTGAAGGAGCGCGGTGAAGCGGGAGTTGGGAAAGTGCCGGCAGACTCCTCACCTTGGCTCTAGGCTGGCAGCTGTTGGTTCCGGGCGGCGGCTCGAGCGTCCCGCTCTTTCCGTTGCGGGCCCTCCGTCCAGGCAGAACCCAGGTAGGCCCCAAAGCCGCGGCGTGGATTTCGAGGCTCGCCCAGGTCGCGAGCTCGTGTGAAGGGCAGCAGGGACCGCAGAGGGGTTGAGGCAGCTATACCACGGCGATCACCTCCGTTAGGTGAGCATGCAAGGTATTGGAGGAATCCTCTCGGCTTCGCGGTGCTAGCGGTGATGTTTGCAGGCATTACGATGCACTCAGGATCGTCTGGAGGATCGTGTAAAGCTCAGAAGGGCTAGAGCCTCACAGAAGCGTGGCCATCTTGGTCCAGCACCACCTAGCACCTCCAGGAATAGTATATTTGACACCTTCTGTCTTCAGCACCTTTCCTGGGATGGCTTAGTTTTGAGCTGGAAAACTACATTTCAAAACTTGGTTGACTAGAAAAGGGATTAATTGTTTCAGCATTTAGTTAAAAACATGAAGTTAATTTTTTTAAGTATGTTCTTATTCTTAAAATCAATTTCTCCTTTTTTATGTGATAAATACAAACTGTTTGTTTTAAAAATTATGATAAGTATAATCATCATAAAACGTACTTATTCTGTTAATGTGATTGGTGAGTATTTAGAGAATCTCCATCATGAGATACATCAAGTGCTTCAGTAATAGTCTGTGAGGGTGAAGAAATATTTATATATTTTACATAGGATTATAATTAAACACTTTAATTCATTTAGTAATCGTTTTCCTTCTTTAATACCTATTTAGTAAGCTAGACAGCAGTGTTTAACAGCTTGCTGCCTCTGTATCTTGTCAGACTCAGCAGTGCATGTGGTCAACTCACAGGTCAGTGTACCACTGAACACAAAATAGTGGATGCATCTTTTCATAGTATTTTTAAACGTTAACTATAATTTACTATAAGAACACATTAGATTTGTTTATTTTGTTCAATGAAATAAAAGACTAAACATATATTTTTAGGCAAGTTACTTTATACATTTTTATTGTGACCTTCTTTATTATGGTTGTCCTGTCCACCATCTTTTGTGGGGGACAGAATTGTTAACAACATGACATTTCTTAAAGGTTATTTTGCCTTATACCCTAATGTAGTCTTTTTTTGTTAGAGGAAGTATTTTCTAATTATTTAATGTTTAAAAAATAAATATTTAATTAAACAAATTGTATGGTAAAGACGTGTGGTAAAGACATGCATCGTATATGCATGCATTGTGAAGGTAATTTCATTGTTAGCCTATGTACATGTGTAGTAAAGGCATTATACTATGCATGATAAAGGCATGCATTGTAAAATAATGTGTTGAAATGTCACACCAATTCCAGCTAGTTCACTGCAATTTGTTCAGGCAAACAATATTTTTCCCTGTGTCATGACCTTTTGCACCCTTTAACTTCCATAGTACCAACGTGGTTTCCTCACATGGCTATGGCTCTTTTTAGCCCTGTGGTCATCAGGAGACCAGTGCCACAAACCTTGGAGTGAAATGGTAAAAAGTATAAATTCAAGAAAGAGTTGCAAATATCTCTCCAGTACTCTGCCAGTCTTGCAGAATTGCTTTAATGAGTTTCTGAGAAAATGCACATTTCTCTTTGGTAACCCCTGTGTTTTTGCTGATGTCATTGCTGATTTTTAGTCTTTGCCTACTGGAGTACTGCCTTCTAGTGCCAATTCCATAATGCACATATTTAGCTCTTCTATAGGCCATAGTATATAGTGTAGAAACTACACCTGTGGCATTGAAAATTAAATGTTAACCTTGGACCGCAAGTCTTATTGCGCGATCCACTAATGGGACACAGAAAAACATGGCGTCTGACCTACCATTCAGGGTCATAACACAGGCCGCTGCAGCCCGCGCGGTGCGGGGGGGCCCGTGGCTCTAGGGGCCCCGGCGGGAGGGAGCAGTGACCTTTCCCCGGCCGTCGTTCTGTCACATTAAGATAGTTTTTTAACTGCAGTGTCCGAGACTGCACAGAAGCATCAGCGGCACACGCCCATAAATAACCTGACACAGAGTGAACTGAGAGTTAAGGGGGCTGTTAATTTCAAAGAAGGCTAACATAGTGAGGAGGCAAGATGTGAGCAAAGAGATGACAAGGGGTAAACAAGGGATGACTATAAAGACTATAAAATATTTGTGAAAAAGAAACTGAGAAAGGCGACACTTAAGGAGAAAGAAGAAAGGCAGAGGCAAAGAAGGAAATGAAAAACGATAGGTAAGTTTGGTACCGTTTGTTTTGCTCACTCGGTGTGCTTGCGCTCTCAGTACATGCAGGAAATAGTACAAGGGAGTAGGCAGAAATTTAAAATACACCCTCACTTCGATTTATGCCTCGAAAGTCTATGGGAGAGCGAAGCAAATACGCCCTTCCCAACCAAGAAGAGGTACCTTCATCCGTCGTCCTTTGTCGATCAATTTCTCCAGAATGTAAGACTTTTACCCATCCACCCTTTTATCATTACATTCTTCGACCATCCTTCCAACCAGTCATCCTTTACCCATCCATGCATTCTTTTTCATAGATCCACCCATTATGTCACCCTCCTTTTATCAATCCACACACCCATCTTATCACTCTTCAATCCAGGTTTTTTTTCCAACTACACATTCATCCTATTTTTTATCAATCCTTCCATACTTTCTTTCGCCCAATCATATAACTATTCTTTTACTATTCCATCCGTCAATATTTTCATCCTTGCCTCTAGTCCTAAATCCTATTAGCCCTTCCTTCTTGTAACAGTTCAGTCCCTATTTTCGTATGTCCTTCCTTTCTCTCTTCCTTCCTGCCTCTCTATCTCTCTCTTCCACTTTCCCTTCCTTTCTCCACCTTGGCCCCCTTTATTGTGATTTATTTGATCCCCCTCACCTCTGTATGGGGTGTCCAGACTTTCTTTCTAAAAGCTTTTGTGTGTAGAGCTGCGCAGATATAACATGTTCATAAATTTGGGGCCCGTGGGGTTTGGCGATGCGACGAGTGTAAGGTAAGTGGTTTTATTTATTTATTCTCTTTCACTATCCCATTGTTTGTCACTTTTACTCCTATGGTGTAAGGGTGTCTGTGTTGGCTCTAGGCATCTGAAATTAGCACCAGCGCAGGGGGATTTGAAGGGCTGCACTGTATTGTTGTAAATACAGTGCAGCCCTGTGTCTCAGAAGTGGCAGAGTATGGTGTTAAGCCAAGACGGCTAATGCCGCACTCCGTCACTTCTTCGTAAATATGCCCCTAAGTTCTACATTCGTGGTTAGGACCCACAACCTGGTCATAATATGCTCTACAGAACTTTTTAGATGTTTGTAGAATCAAGGTGTGGTGACTTCTCCCTGAGGCCCGGCAAAAAGGCAGTTCCACAGTTCAGCTGCCCACCTGAGTATGTTTTAAACTGGAGTAGGCATATTAAGGAAGGAGGACCAGAATGTAACCTTTGCAGGCAGGGGTGTAACACAGGCCCACTCAGCCCCGCAGTGCAAGGGGCCCCGTGCTCCAGGGGCCCCTCACTTATTTCATCATGAATTGAATGGTGCACGGTGCGCAGTGTGCTCTGCACCTTTAAAAATAAATGGTGCGCAAGGCATGCATGCCTGGGCCCCGCCGGGAGGCGGGCCTCAGAAGCTAATCTCTAATTAAATGGTGCATGCGCAGAGGCTTGCCCCGGTCTGCATGAATTAAATGGAGCACAACAACAACTGCTGCACAAGCGCGGGCCCCGGCCGGGGCCTCTGAGGCTCTTAAGAAATGGTGACCGGACCCGGCCGCGGCCTCTGAGGCTCTTAATATTAAATTGTTATAGTGGGTCAGGGTGGGTGTTCGCGGCGCACCATGCGCATTTTGCTTCCTGGACGCGTTTGCACGTTATTCAGGGTGGGGCAGGGCTGGTGACCAATGCCCTGATTTGAATGTGTCCTGACATGCGCATTGAGCGCGCGCAATTAAAAGTGTGCATGAGACTGAGGTGTGGCATCCATTCCCAAGAAGACCCAGCCACGCTCCTAAGCAGGGCTCACTGTCCAAAGTCTGTCACCGGGCCATAATTTAAATAATGTATTATTAGTCCCCCTGCCCATGCCTGGCTAGCCTTGCCCTGCCTGCCCCTGCCTGCTGCTGCCTGCCTGTCTCACTCGCACCTAACTCTGAAGCTGCAGGCTCGCCAAACCCTCAGGTCAGGTGAGTCTGCTTCTGAGGCAGAGCCTAGTAGCAGCAGGGGAGTGTCCGTGGGTGGTGGTAAGGACCATCGGAGTGGGTGGTAATCAGAATTATCAGATAATTTGGATTGGATTTAGGGAGGGCATCATGGTGGGGCCCGGCCGGCAATAAAAGTAAAACAAACATAGTGTATCTTATGCTGCTCAGCCTCACCTCCCTGTCCTTTGGCTTCTTAGCCTCCCTCGATCACCGCATCATTCGACTGCTACAGAAGGCTCCAGTCTTTGCAGCTATTTGTATCCGTGTGGGAGAGTGCAGTATGTGCTGCTGTGCCTGTAACAAGCGCACAGTCGAGAAAGGTTCTCAGAGAAGAACCACTTCGCTATGGTAACTTTCTAAACTGAAATATTGCAGGGCAGTTCATCCTGTCCATGTGTTTCATGTCGATAGTAAACTAATTTGGGCCATAAGTATATTTCACACATTTAAGTACTCGTGACAACAACTTCATCGATGTAGCCAGAGCAACGGGGCACTTGCAAAATTTATTCAAAGACTAAAGAAAGACCACTTAAGGTAGAGGGGCAAAATGTTTAGTTAATTTTTTTTTCAAGAGCAGGGTCTACCGCGGGCTCGGCCAGGGCATGGGGTGAAAGGTCAGACACTGAATCCACCCCTTATGGACAGGTGGCATGTATGCCGTGGGGGGATCAGTGGTGATGGAGAAGCTCTTTGCTTCAGAACCGAGGGCACCTCACACACAGCAGTATGTGGGGATCTGGCCCTGTCTGCGCTGGCTGCAGAGACAAAGAGAGGTGGGCAGACTCTGGGTGGGCTCCATTACAGCAGGGCAGGTGGGCAGTGGCTGCATTCGCTGCAGAGCCAAGGAAAGGTGGGCAGACTCTGGGTGGGCTCCATTGCAGCAAGGCAGGTGGGCAGTGTCTGTGTTGCCTGCAGATCCCCAGGGGAGGTGGGCAGTTTCTGAGCTCTGTGCAGATCCCCAGGGGAGGTGGGCAGTGTCTGTGCTGGGTGCAGAGTCCCAGGGGAGGTGGACAGTGTCTGTGTTGCCTGCAGAGCCCCAGGGGAGGGGGCAGTGTCACCTGCTGAGCCCCAGGGGAGGGGGCAGTGTCACCTGCAGATCCACAGGGGAGGTGGGCAGTGTCTGTGTTGGGTGCAGAGTCCCAGGGGAGGTGGGCAGTGTATGTGCTGCCTGCAGATCCCCAGGGGAGGTGGGCAGTGTCTGTGCTGGGTGCAGAGCCCCAGGGGAGGTGGGCAGTGTCTGTGATGTGTGCAGAGCCCCAGGGGAGGTGGGCAGTGTCTGTGTTGCCTGCAGAGCCCCAGGAGAGGTGGGCAGTGTCTGTGCTGGGTGCAGAGCCCCAGGAGAGGTGGGCAGTGTCTGTGTTGCCTGTAGAGCCCCAGGTGAGGTGGGCAGTGTCTGTGCTGGTTGCAGCGCCTCAGGAGAGGTGGGCAGTGTCTGTGTTGCCTTCAGAGCCTCAGGAGAGGTAGGCAGTGTCTGTGTTGCCTGTAGAGCCCCAGGGGAGGAGGGCAGTGTCTGTGCTGGTTGCAGAGCCTCAGGAGAGGTGGGCAGTGTCTGTGTTGCCTGCAGAGCCCCAGGGGAGGGGGGCAGTGTCACCTGCTGAGCCCCAGGGGAGGTGGGCAGTGTCTGTGCTGGGTGAAGAGCCTCAGGGAAGGTGGGCAGTGCCTGTGCTAGGTGCCGAGGCCCTTGGGAGGTGGGCAGTGTCACCTGCAGAGCCCCAGGGGAGATGGACCGTGTCTGTGCTGGGTGCAGAGCCCCAGGGGAGGTGGGCAGTGTTTGTGCTGGGTGCAGAGCCCCATGGGAGGTGGGCAGTGTCGGTGCTAGGTGCAGAGCCCCTGGGGAGGTGGACAGTGTCTGTGCTAGGTGCAAAGCACCAGGGGAGGTGGGCAGTGTCTGTGTTGCCTGCAGAGTCCCAGGGGAGGTGGGCAGTGTCTGTGCTGTGTGCAGAGCCCCAGGGGAGGTGGGCAGTGTCTGTGTTGCTTGGAGAGCCCCAGGGGAGGTGGACAGTGTATGTGCTGGGTGTAGAGCCTCAGGGGAGGTGGGCAGTGTCTGTGTTGGGTGCAGAGCCCCAGGGGAGGTGGGCGGTGTCTGTGCTGGGTGAAGAGCCTCAGGGGAGGTGGGCAGTGTCTGTGTTGCCTGCAGAGCCCCAGATGAGGTGGGCAGTGTCTGTGCTGGGTGCAGAGTCCCAGGGGATGTGGGCAGTGTCTGTGTTGTGTGCAGAGCCCCAGGGGAGGTGGGCAGTGTCTGTGCTGGGTGCAGATCCCCAGGGGAGGTGGGCAGTGTCTGTGATGCCTGCAGAGCCCCAGGGGAGGTGAGCAGGGTCTGTGGTGTGTGCAGAGCCCTAGGGGAGGTGGGCAGTGTCTGTGCTGGGTAAAGAGCCCTGGGGAGGTGGGCAGTGTCTGTGTTGCCTGTAGAGCCCCAGGGGAGGTGGGCAGTGTCTCTGCTGGTTGCAGCGCCTCAGGGGAGGTGGGCAGTTTCTGTGTTGCCTATAGAGCCCCAGGGGAGGTGGGCAGTGTCTGTGCTGGTTGCAGCACCTCAGGAGAGGTGCGCAGTGTCTGTATTGCCTGCAGAGCCCCAGGGGAGGTGAGCAGTGTCTGTGATGCCTGCAAAGCCCCAGGGGAGGTGGGCAGTGCCTGTGCTAGGTGCAGAGCCCCTGGGGAGGTGGGCAGTGTGTGTGCTGGGTGCAAAGCCCCAGGGGAGGTGGGCAGTGTCCGTGTTGCCTGCAGAGCGCCTGGGGAGGTGGGAAGTGTCTGTGCTGGGTGCAGTGCCCCAGGGGAGGTGGGCAGTGTCTGTGTTGTGTGCAGAGCCCCAGGGGAGGTGGGCGGTGTCTGTGCTGGGTGAAGAGCCTCAGGGGAGGTGGGCAGTGTCTGTGTTGCCTGCGGAGCCCAAGGGGAGGTGGGCAGCGTCTGTGCTGGGTGCAGAGCCCAAGGGGAGGTGGGCAGTGTCTGTGCTGGTTGCAGCGCCTCAGGGGAGGTGGGCAGTTTCTGTGTTGCCTGTAGAGCCCCAGGGGAGGTGGGCAGTGTCTGTGCTGGTTGCAGCGCCTCAGGAGAGGTGCGCAGTGTCTGTGTTGCCTGCAGAGCCCTAGGGGAGGTGAGCAGTGTCTGTGTTGCCTGCAAAGCCCCAGGGGAGGTGGGCAGTGTCTGTGCTAGGTGCAGAGCCCCTGGGGAGGTGGGCAGTGTCTGTGCTGGGTGCAAAGCCCCAGGGGAGGTGGGCAGTGTCCGTGTTGCCTGCAGAGCGCCTGGGGAGGTGGGAAGTGTCTGTGCTTGGTGCAGTGCCCCAGGGGAGGTGGGCAGTGTCTGTGTTGTGTGCAGAGCCCCAGGGGAGGTGGGCAGTGTCTGTGATGCCTGCAGAGCCCCAGGGGAGGTGGGCAGTGTCTGTCCTTGGTGCAGAACCTCAGGGGAGGGGGCAGTGTCTGTGTTGCCTGCAGAGCTCCAGGGGAGATGGGCAGTATCTGTGGTGGGTGCAGAGCCCCAGGGGAGGTGGGCAGTGTCTATGCTGGGTGAAGAGCCTCTGGGGAGGTGGGCAGTGTCTGTGTTGCTTGTAGAGCCCCATGGGAGCTGGGCAGTGTATGTGCTGGTTGCAGCGCCTCAGGGGAGGTGGGCACTGTCTGTGTTGCCTGTAGAGCCCCAGGGGCGGTGGGCGTCTGTGCTGGTTGCAGCGCCTCAGGGAGGTGGGCAGTGTCTGTATTGCCTGTAGAGCCCCAGGGGAGGTGGGCAGTGTCTGTGCTGGTTGCAGCGCCTCAGGGGAGGTGGGCAGTGTCTGTGTTGCCTGCAGAGCCCCAGGGGAGGTGAGCAGTGTCTGTGTTGCCTGCAGAGCCCCAGGGGAGGTGGGCAGTGTCTGTGTTGCCTGCAGAGCCCCAGGGGAAGTGGGCAGTGTCTATGCTGGGTGCAGAGCCCCAGGAGAGGCGGGCAGTGTCTGTGTTGCCTGCCCAGGCCCAGGGAAGGTGTCCGTGTTGCCTGCAGAGCCCCAGGGGAGGTGGGCAGTGTCTATGCTGGGTGTAGAGCCCCAGGGGAGGCGGGCAGTGTCTGTGTTGCCTGCAGAGGCCCAGGGAAGGTGGGTGGTACACTATACTAAGCAAAGACTTTTAACTTAGGTGATTTTAGCCAGGTCTGTAATTACATCCACACACACTTTGGAGAGACCCTCCATATGTATCATCCCACTTAAAGCCCCAGAGACAACACCATGTCACTGTCACCTCATAGCCTGGCACTTTGCATCATGCATGGCTCATGACAAGTTTCCAGATTGCCTAGAACCCTCCCCCACCGAACCTGCCCCTTGCTTTAGGTACCATGGCGCAGTCCTTGATGGGCCTCTTCTGTCTGCAACACTGCAGACAAAGGCTCAGCTCATAAGCAATATGAAAAGGTGGGCAAGTGAGTAGGTGAAGGGGTGGATGGCTGGATGGATTAGTGAAAGGGTGAATGGATGAATGAAAGGTTGAATAGATGGATAATGAGAGAGGATGGATAGATGACTGAGTGGAAGTATGGATGAGGGAAAAGGTAAATAGGTGGATGTATGGGTGGAAGGGTAGATGGATGGGTAAAAGGGTGGACGGATGAGTAAAAGGAAGGAAGGATGAGTGAAATGATGGATGGATGAGTGAAAGGGTGGATGATGAGCGAGTGGGTGGATGGATGAGTGAAATGATGGATTGATGAATTGATAAGTGAAAGGGTGAATGGATGGATGGATGAGTGAAAGGGTAGATGTAAGGATGGATGAGTGAGTGAAAGGGAGGGTAGATGGACAAAACGATGGATATATGAGTGAAGGAGTGAAAGGATAGATGGATGAGAGTAAGGATAGATGAGTGATAGGGTCAATGGATGGTTTCATGAGTGGATGAGTAGATGGATGGGTGGATGGGTGGGAGGAAGGATGGCTAAGTGAAGGATCGTTGGAGAGAAAAAGTGAGGATGGATGGATGACTGAAAGGGTGAATGGGTGGAAGGATGAGAGACTGGGTGGATGTATGAGTAAGTGAAAGGGCGGATGGATGGGTTAAAGGGTAAATGGCTGGATGGATGGGTGAATGGATTGGTGGAAGAGTGGATGGATGAGTATACAGATGGATAGCGTGAAAGGGTGGATGGATAAATAATGGATGGATGAGTGAAAGGGTGGATGGAGGGATGGATGAGTGAAAATATGTTTGGAAGGATACATGATGGATAGGTTTGCAAATGGTTGAATATGTTTGGATATGGATGTGCTTACTTATCTACAATTGCAGAACCTCCTCTGATGTGTCTGTAAAACTTACCTTTTGTCCGAAGTTATGTCCTGAATTTTAACCTCCTGTCCTGAATTTTGACCCGTGGTAAGGCAAAGTGGTAGGTGGTGGGCTGGGCCGCCGCGGGGGCCCCCTCCTTGTGCTTTGCAGGGGGGCCCCCCTCAAGTTTTGTTACTGCACTGCTACCATTGTAGCCTGACTGTTGTTGTTTAAATTTGCATTCTGAAATGTGAAAGTAACCATTTTAAGTAGGAAAGTAGTAGAAGGCAAAGTGGCTGGTGGAATACTACTCCAAGGATGTGAGGTCTAACAGTTGTGATGCAAATACCCAGGTATTTCAACCCTACTTCATTTGTTTTAATACCATGGAGCTGTTTTACTCCTATCTCCCATGTGTTGATCTTATATATGGCTCATTGTTCCCAGTTTATTTTACAATCTGAAAAATTTCCAAATTCTTTAAACAGCAAAAAATAGTGTGTATGTTATCAAAGCTGGATAAGCGATGCAGCCAAGTATATCTTCAGCTTATAGCGTGACTCCTCCGACCACCGTGGCTTATTTGTTACTAAGGTGATCTAAGGTCTTACTTATTTAATTATTTTTATCTCTTTTTTGAAGTTTACAGTACTTTTTTTAATGCTTCACTTATTGAAAGGACATGAATATATTGTGTGCAATTAGTGTTTATTCCCTGTTGATTCACGACAGAATTACACACTTTATACCACACACGCATCTGCTGTTATACTGACACATAATTATTTTAGTTTTAGTAAAGATTCCCTGATGATAAAACCATCCAGAATTATGGAATTACTATTTATCCCTGTATTACATCGAAAAAAATTTCAGTCATGCATGACCCTTATAAATAATGAAAATTAACATAATTATGTTGCATATGATGATAACTAAACAGGTATAACATGGACATAAAGACACAATTTTTACATTGGAAGCATATGATTGTGTACTAAAATAACGCGAAGTAGATTGCAATCAATTATACAAAAAACTAGAGCGTAAAATATTAAGGGGGTTTATCTCCACGTTTTTGGCTTTAAAAGCCAAGAAAGCGGAGATAAAATTATCTCCCTATTACCTAGCTGTCGCTAACACCAGTTAGCGACAGCTAGTAGGAGATAGCGACCATCTTGGGCCCCATTTTGCATGTCAGTGATATTTATCACTAATGACATGCAAAGTGGGCGTGCCAAGATTTTAGCGACTGGAAACAGTCGCTAACATCGCTATCTCCTATTACCAACTTTTGGAGATATTCGCGCTAAGCGCGAATATCTCCAAAAGCTAACACCTGCCCTGAGCAGTTCTTAGCCATGTTATTCAATGGGAGGTGGATAACATGGCTAAGAGCATTAGCTCGGTAATGCATGAATATCGCTGACTTTTCAGAGATATTCATGCATTGCGGACGTTTTTTATCGCATTTGTGATAAACCTTGGTATCTGCGATAAAAATCGCCGCATCTCAGCAGTACATTTTTGTCTCTAACCAAGCAATAGCAATAATTATCGCTATTGCTTGGTAATATGCCCCTAGATGTCTAAACTGCACAATGAATTTGTTCAGAGATGAGGTATGCAATAAAGTGCAAATAACATCATGCCTCAACACACACAAATCTCGCAACACATACATTCTCCTCAGGCCCTGGTGCTTTATGGCAAATAATTATTTAATATGTAGAGCTGATTTTGTGAAAGCCCTCTAATGGAATGTAGATATCATGTGTGGCTGAAGAGAAAAAATAGAAATGTAGCGCTTCCTGTTCGAGAGATTGTGCCAAATTGCTATGTTGTGTACAACAAAGCTGTAATTTTCCATCCATTGCCCTATTTATTATTATGTTTGCTTTCCTCTCTATGTATACTATACTTTTATAAAATTGGGTGTTTACAAGAATATATATACAATAAATTATACCCCACGGTTCCCCTCGTTAGGAGATTAAGAAAGGGACACTTCCATAATAACAGGCATTGAGAAGAAGTTGTAGAAAAATAAACACACACCGTGTAGCGAACGAAGGCTAGAAAATACCGGATGTTTAAAAGGTTCGAAACAGAAAACAGTGCTAAACACATGTTAGCAGAAACCATGCCAGGTCTGTATTGAAAGAATCGCGGAAAGACATGGTCAGACATTCAACCATACGTCGTCTAAGAAAGAACTGTAATTCCAGCCTTGGCACCATGCTACTCTTTAGAGTGAAATCAGACATCTGAAGAAAAATATGCATCTACGGGCAAGACCAGGGACTTAGCTTGGTCGCCAAGAAAGACTAGGGGGTGAGTTTGCGGTTGGGGGGGGGGGGTATGGTAGTGTGAGCTTCATATTTTCTAACAATCTATAATGTTAAAATACATTTTAAGACAATCAGGGGGAATGAGAGAGGCTCATGGGACAGTGGAAAGCAAGATGAATGCGGATTGTATGGGTGCTAAGTGAGAGAAAACACAATGGGGCATATTAGCAGGGGCACTATCGCCGCTTTCGCAGGACTTTTTCCCCGCTAAATCGGCGATAATTTTATCGCCCTATTTGCAAGCTGTCGGTAGCAGCAGTTAGCGACAGCTTTTAGGTGATAGCGACCGGTTTGGGGCCAACTCGGCATGTCATCGATATTTATCGCAAATGACATGCAAAGTGGGCGTACCCAACCTGTCAGCGACTGAAAGCAGTCGCTCACACAGCTATCGCTTATAAGCAAGGCAGGCTGTGCGATTCAAAAAGTTGCGCTAAGCGCGATTATCACCAGAACATAACGCCTGCTCAGACCTTGACTTAACCTGTATATCCATTAGTGTAAATGCGTGAATATCACGCATTGAGCCGCTATCGCCGGATATTTGATCGCATTAGAGATAAACGTTGCTAATAGCATGTTATCTCTGCGTTAATATCCGGCTATGGACAGCAATAAAAAAAATGAGCTACGCGCCCCAATATTCCCCAATATTTTTTAAAATAGCATCCATATTTGAAAACTTTCAAAGAGTGTGTGTGTGCATTTTTGTCTGTGTGTATGTAAAAATTCCTGGTGAAATCCAACAGACACATCAACATATCCGACTGAAAACACCTACACCCAACTATTTACCTGAAGTACATTCATTAGGGGGTTGAAACACACTAAACGTTACCCCTGAAGCTACGCCCCGTGCAACACTCACATGACTGTTTAACAAAAAGGATATTTTGATGCCTAATACAGGGAAACAACCTTTACAACGCAACTTTTACAACGCACTACCATTACAACGAAACTTTTACAACGCTAAAACTTTTACAACGCATACCATTACAACGCATGTTTTTACAACGCAAGTACTTTTACAACGCATGCCATTACAACGTAAGTATTGGTAAGTATATAATTATATTTAATATTTTATATGTTTTTTTTTTTTTTACGTTTTCAGTTTTTGGGTAAAGGGGTAAAGGGGTATTTTTAGGGTTTAGGGTCAGTTTTCAGTTTTTGGGTAAAGGGGTATTTTTAGGGTTCAGGGTCAGTTTTCAGTTTTTGGGTAAAGGGGTATTTTTAGGGTTCAGGGTCAGTTTTCAGTTTTTGGGTAAAGGGGTATTTTTAGGGTTTAGGGTCAGTTTTCAGTTTTTGGGTAAAGGGGTATTTTTAGGGTTCAGGGTCAGTTTTCAGTTTTTGGGTAAAGGGGTATTTTTAGGGTTCAGGGTCAGTTTTCAGTTTTTGGGTACAGGGGTATTTTTAGGGTTCAGGGTCAGTTTTCAAATTTTGGGGTACAGGGGTATTTTTAGGGTTCAGGGACAGTTTTCAGTTTTTGGGGGACAGGGGTATTTTTAGGGTTCAGGGACAGTTTTGGGTTTTTGGGGTACAGGGGTATTTTTAGGGTTCTGGGTTAATTTGGGTTTTTGGGGTACAGGGGTACAGGGTAAAAAAAAATTACATTAATTAAATTAAATTAAATTAAATTATATTAATTACAATTAATTTAAAAAAAATATTATATACTTACCAATACTTACGTTGTAATGGCATGCGTTGTAAAAGTACTTGCGTTGTAAAAATATGCGTTGTAATGGTATGCGTTGTAAAAGTTTTTGCGTTGTAAAAAATTTGTTGTAACGGTATGCGTTGTAAAAGTATGCGTTGTAACGTCATACATCCCCTAATACACTGTCATGTTGAAATTACATGTTTTGCACACATGCAGTTTGTGCATTTTACATCTGATTCAAAATGTGCGGAGCTGAGAAACCCCTTGATATTCTTAAGTACAAATGTAAGCGTTGCCTAGGCAAAACATGAGAGCAAGTAGGTGTCTGAAACTGCCACATCGATAATTTGTTTTGATTAAATCAGTGCTTAATTTGAGCCCGTGGTTTACAGCGCAGCACCAGCATGTCAGCATCAACAGCAGCGCCTATTAATTTACAGGGAGATTAAGTGATATGCCCACAATCACAGGATTGTCCACACAAAATTCGAAACAGGTTCCCCAGCGCCAAAGTCAGCAGCTCTGGCCATTATCCCACACACTCTCCCAACTGTCATAGTTAGTAGTTGGTTCTGTTTCAGGCGATGCTAACACAGAAATGGGCTGGTGCAAGCTGCCTCCTGACAGGAGCCCTGGCACTTATTTTTTTTCTTCAAATTATCCACTGAGTGAAATGCGACCAGTTAATGGATGGAGGAGGACCTGCTATGAAACACCCAGAGAAATATCACTGAAGACAGACAAGTTGAAAGAATGAAAGCTGCTTAACAAAGGCAGTACCGATAATTAGTAATGCTTAAACCTTATTAAATTTGGACTGGAGTAGTATTCCTGGGATGGTGTTGGGAGAGTATTGTGGTAAATAAATAATTAATTACCGGTACTATTTTTGAATACAGTGAATAAAACAGATAGCTCAATAAATAAGAGACAGGATTTGAGGTATCGGAGTCTGACAGGCTTTAATCAGGCATAAGGGAAGGGACAGGAACGGGATAGCCTGCATGGGAATAGACTGATGGCAGCTGCAATGCTTCATCGACATTGCAGCATATTTATAGTATAATACATTTCATTACATTACATACTATAGGCGTAGCAGTAGGCGTAACTCGTAGCAGTCGCGAAAGATAAGGGCAAAATGGTGTAACAAGAAGGCGTGTACAGGGCGTATACATAGACATGTGATGTAAACGTAACAGAAGTGTCATAAATGGGGCGGAAACATGGAGGGGGCTACCTGAGTAGCTGGGACCTTTAACCTAGTGGTGCGCGCAAACGGGCAATGACGTGTTACCAGGAGGAACTGGGGGCTATGACTTCTGCGCTAGAAAAGGAGACTACAGTCTACAGTGTCAGAACGACATGTACCTATATCATATCTGGTATCTGGTGTTTGGAGTACATGTTGATAGAATCCAAAAGTTATCAGGGCAGAGGCTACTTGACACTAAGACTGGTGCGTGCATAATTCTACATGTATTGCATGTGCGAGGAATATTCTATGAATATTAATACAGTATTTCTCTTACATGGAGACAGAAAGGCTAGACCATGGCTGAAATTGATGCGATTCAGTAGCTTAGGAATGCAGAGAAGGAGGGCTGGACTGATAACTAGAAGCATAACATACTCTTGGCAGACTGGCAGGCAGAGCCAGGCCGGGCCGGGCACTGTGAGGCAGGAAGTAAGTGAAGGGTCAGGGATGCAGGTGGGGGCTGTATCGCTCCTCGGAGAGGGTTTCAGGAGACTGGAGCTGAATCTGATGTCCGGGCCCTTTTGAGGCCTAGAAACGGGGACAATTCAATGAATTAACGTGCACACTGTAAAATGTGGCAACATAGGCCTAATACTCGTTGCTTTCACGAGAACTGGATACTGACATACTAACGTTGGACACAACTATGATTGTGTCTTTAATCGATCATAGGGGATACATGCATATCGATCATGCACATATAGCATAAGATGGGGAACACGTAGGCACATATAACATGGCAAAATTTACTTTTCCACATTCCCTCCTTGTGCCCTACGTTTCCATCAGGAAACATCAACATTCATGATACCATCTATCTGTTCATATAGCATCATTTGCTCGTCTCGAATTGTCTTGGAACGGGTTTTAGGACTAGGAATACAAGAGGTAGCACACATGCCGCAAATCGCAGGGCCACATTGTAAACAGAGGCAGCAACTGAATATGATCATTACTGCTATACCTAGAAATGACAATACTTTCCATCCCCAGGCAGATATATTACTCCAGAGCCAACCGGACCATGTCCAGGTGCCTGGATTCTGGTGTAACTGATGGGCAATTTTATGAAGTCTGGTTATAGCTGAATAAACAGACGGCGCGTTATTAGGAATGAAAATGCAGCAACTAGATCCGATGACTCTACAAGCTCCTCCTCTATCGGCCAGTATGACGTCAAGAACGAGACGATTTTGGAGCACGACAAAACGCATAGCAGATTGCTCTTCGGTTAAATGTATTGCATCTAGCAGAGCTTGAATGAGGAGACCATGCTGGATCTTGGTTCCATGAGAAGTCATAAAACCTCTTTCTTGCCAGAGCACTCCAAAGTCGTGTACGACTCCGAATGCGTAACGTGAATCTGTGTATATGTTTACTTTCAGGTCCTTGGCACGTATGCAGGCTTGGGTCAGAGCGACAAGCTCTGCTGCTTGAGCAGACAGGGTATCAATACGATGTGTTTCTATAACTTCGGTTTCAGTAGTCACTGCATACGCGGCTACTAGTTCTCCTGTACTTGTTCTCATACATGAACCATCCACATAAAGTGTCAGGTCGGGATCAGGTAATGCAATATCTGTCAAATCTTGTCTTGGCTTTGTCATAGTGTTAACAACTTCCACACAGTCATGTGTGGCAGGATTTGAGGTAACTGACGGTAACAGCGTAGCAGGATTTAAAATATTGCAGCGTCTGATTTCTATGTGTGGCTGAAACAGTGTCAGTTCATAACCTGTTAAACGTGCAATTGTCAAGTGTTGAGTCTGGGTTCGGTTTAAGAGAACTTCCACAGAGTGTGGAACTTGTACTGTCAGGGAGTGTCCTAATACTGTGGAATCACTTTGTCTGATAGCTAGAGCTGTGGCTGCAACTGACTTGAGGCACGCAGGCAGAGCCTGGGCCACCGGATCTAATGTGCTCGAAAAATAAGCACAGGGCTTGTATTGTCCTGCTTGATCTTGTGTGAGAACAGATAATGCAGTACCATCACGTTCTGTAACAAAAAGTGTAAAATGCTTACTGTAGTTTGGTATTGCTAGAACTGGTGCTTGGCATAAGGCTTTCTTTAACTCATTATAAACAAGTGTATGTTCCTGGGTCCAAGGGAGGACAGTCGATACGGCTGCCTCCTGTGTCGTTAACTGTATCAGTGGCTTGGCTAGAAATGCATACTGAGGAATCCATTGTCTGCAATAAGAAGTAAGGCCGATAAAAGCTTGTACCTCCTTCTGTGTCTTGGGCTGTGGAAGACGTGCTATTAACTGGATACGGTCAGGTGTCAACTGCCTACCCCACTTGGACAGTAAGTGTCCCAAGTATACCACTTGCTGGACACAGAATTGTAATTTGGAAGGGGACACCTTGTGCCCCATCTCGGCCAGAAAATACAGAACTGTAAGTGACGCTCGCTCGCAGTCACGTTCAGAACGGGCTGTGATCAGTAGATCATCGACATACTGGAGCAGGGCAGTGTCAGTTGGCATGTGAATATTGTCTAGTTGTCTCTTAAGTGCTTGACTGTAAATACTAGGGCTTTCTGTAAAACCTTGAGGAGCTCCTGTGAATTTATAGCTTCTTCCATTTAAACAGAAACCGAAAAGGAACTGGCTGTCTGGATGAATGGGGACACTGAAGAATGCGTTCTTGAGATCGATAACTGTGAAGAACGTAGCTTCAGAATCAATGGCTGTCAAGAGGGATGAAATATCTGGGACTACTGGGTATTGGGGTATGATACATTTATTGAGTTCTCGAAGATCAATCACTAATCGATATACTGGAGGTGCATTTGGATCAGTACGTTTCAGGACTGGAATGATAGGAGAATTACATACATTGGAGTCAGTTTCTACAACCACTCCTTGAGCAATAAGCTCGTCAATAATTTTGGATAAGGCTGCTACAGCCTCAGGTGGCAATTTGTACTGTCGGATTCGTGGTAAAACCACACCTTGCTTCAGAGTCACACGATGGGGTGTGATATGCATACAACCTAGATCAGTTGGACCTTGCGCCCATAAATGCTGTGGTACATTCAATAATCTTGGATCAAAATCACGTAATACATAATGACCTTTGAAGTCTCTCAAAAACAGGCGAACCCCCTCTGGGGAACAACAAATTACTGCTCCTAATTCTTTTAATGTCTTAATGCCTAACACATTTTCTGGACAAGATTTCGTGAGTAACAAATCAGTAGTTCGGGACAATGGACCGACTTCTAGAGTAACTGGTTTCGATATTTCATTAACAATCGGCTTTCCTGAAAATTCAAGGGAAACATTTCTAGAGCCTGAGAGCGGAGCCCCCGGAACCTCGTCATGACTGATGGTAGTCCTACTTGCCCCTGTATCAATCAGAAACTTTCTGTCTTTCCCTAATACTTGACTGTGTACGTAGGGACCCTCTTGATCTACAGGTATCTCGATGAGAGGCAAGCCTACCTCCCTCTCTAGGCTGTTTCATGAATACGGCTGATAATCTGGATACTCTGTCTGGGCATACTGGTACATCTGCTGTGTAACATGCTGTGTCGCAGCGATAGGCTGCGGTACTGTAACTGTCTGTTGTGCATTCTGTGGTGGCTGAGAAGTCTGTGAAACTTGTTCTTGTCTAGGCGGACGTGGTCTTTCTTTAGTTTTACCAGTAGCTATATTGTGTTTCAGAACTGCACACTCGTTTATAAAATGACCTGGCTGTTTACAGTAATTGCAGGTCCCTTTAACGGGAGCTGCAGGATGATTGGCTTGATTCGGACCCCTCTTCTGACTGTCTTGTGGAACAGTTTGTGCAACTAATACTTTCATTTTCGTGTCTTTCATACGTCTCCTTTCGTGTTCTTGCTCTTCCCTGATTCTGTTCTGGTGATACTGGAGCATTTGTAACATTTGTGATGGAGTATTAGCTTGCCAGGTACTTTCGACTTTCAATACTCGATTTTTAACTTGTGGACTTGAATTCTCGACTAGTTTGGTAACAAAAAGATGAGGGTACGATTCACTACTTGTTTTCAGACCACTGTTAATAATAAAACATTTTTCAAATCTAGAATAAAAATCACTAGTGTCTTCGTCTTGTTTCTGTTTACAAGCTGAGATGGCATCCCAATCTTCCTTTTTCGTGGCTAATAATCTTGGCAAAACTTGTATCAATAACTCAGGCAAATCTTTAGCTTTCTCCCCAAGACCGGTACCTGGTACTCGTAAATTATCTTCAGCTTCTAGAGCTGTCCAATCTATCTTTTTCTCTCCCACCTCCCATTCTTTTTCCTTGAGTTTTTCATATAAATGGATCACCTCGTTCCTCACCGGAAGAACCCAGAAAGTCCGCCTTCCACCATTCAAGTCCGAGGCCACTGAAGTCATCTGTGGCGTACCACAAGGATCCTCACTCAGTCCCACCCTCTTCAACGTATACATGAGCCCCCTCGTGGCCATCGCACGCCAACACAACCTCAACATCATCTCTTACGCGGATGACACTCAACTGATCCTTTCTCTCACCAATGACCCCAGCACCGCCAAAACTAACCTACACGAAGGAATGAAAGAAGTTGCCGAATGGATGAAACACAGCCGTCTGAAACTGAACTCAGATAAAACAGAAGTCCTCATCCTAGGCACATCCCCCTCTGCATGGGACGACTCTTGGTGGCCGGAAGCCCTTGGAAAAGCACCCATCCCGACAGACCACGCACGGAACCTAGGCGTTATCCTGGACTCTTCACTTTCAATGAACAGACAAGTCAGCGCCGTATCCTCATCCTGTTTCAACATTCTTCGCATGCTCAAAAAAACATTTCGCTGGATCCCTACCGAAACCAGAAAAACAGTCACCCATGCTCTGGTCACGAGCCGACTGGACTACGGAAACACCCTCTACGCAGGTACTACCGCTAAACTCCAGAAGAAACTCCAACGAATCCAAAACGCATCAGCCAGGATCATATTAGACATCCCGCGTAACGAACACATCTCTGGTCACCTGAAAGACCTCCACTGGCTACCCGTCAATAAGAGGATCACTTTCCGACTGCTAACCCACGCACATAAATCACTCTACGACATCGGACCAGAATGCCTCAACTCACGACTGTCCTTCTACACCCCCTCCCGCCAACTACGTTCTTCCAGCCAAGCTCTCGCCACTGTACCTCGCATCAACAAGACAACCATGGGAGGCAGATCCTTCTCATACCTGGCTGCTAAAACATGGAACTCACTCCCCACTTACCTTCGCCTTACCCAGAACCACCTAGCATTCAGAAAGCAACTTAAAACGTGGATATTTGACAAGTAAGCCTCTTCCCCTCCCTAAGCGCCTTGAGACCCTCTGGGTAGGTAGTGCGCTATATAAATTCTCTGACTTGACTTGACTTGACATATATGCCCGCAGGCAACAGGACCTTTAACATTTTAATGATATCAGGATACGTGTATTCTCCCATACGGAGCATGTCTTTTAATTCACGGTGGAACCCTGCTGGATCTTTATCGTGACAGGGAATTAGCTTTTTCATCTCTAAGAGTTCCATTTTCGTGATGGGGGTGTAAACAAATACTCGTTCTAGATCACCACCCGTTCCTCTAACTGGGTGTACTTCTCGTAACGGATTCTGTCTACCTATGTAAAATGATTTACTTTCTGGGGGTGAGACGTGAACAAAATGTGGATTCAGAAACGTTCGATATTTGTGGCGCTGTTCTAGAATGACACTAATTAAATCGGTACCTAGACCTCTCCATCTGTACTGGAGTAACTCGTTCAAGACATCATGTAGCGGACCTGGATCAGAATGCTGTCCCTCATACAGTGTAATGAGGTGCTGGATCATATACATACCCACCAGTCGCTGCTCGGCTGGGGGCAGTTTCAGAAACATTTGTGCCACTATTTCGTCTGGAAAAGTGGTAGAATCAGTAGTCCACCGGACTGCTGATCGGGCTAGTTCTTGTTCATGCATTGTACTAAGCTCACTATAGCCTATTCGTGATTTCAGAATGTGATTGGTAGCTTGGAATACTTGTTCAAGAGAACCCTGTTCTGGTACGGGAGGAGGGAAAACTTTCTTGTGATCTAGGCGTGCATGTCGGTCGGGAAGTCTAGTTCTACCTACATACGCTATTCTGGAGGGATTCTCGTCGTCTACCTCTTCAGTAGGAGAGTCGTCTTCTTTCTCGGTTACTTGTGTTGCTTCTCGTTTCTCGTGTAACTTTATTATTTCCCTACGAATTTTCCTGTACATACTCTCTATACAGTTCTGTGTCTTGTGTCTTCCCTCGGCTATATGGTCACTCCACCTGGTCAAGACTTTCATTTCTTCTGGATCTTTTCCTGGATTATCTTGTTCTCTAATTAAACAGTTAATTAAGAACTTTAAAAGCATGAGCTGAGTCTCGACTTTTCTCTGAACCATGGCTTCGCGAATACTTTCTGGATACACTCCTGTACGGATAAAACGATATATTCTGTCTAGATGTTCCTTCATATCGGGCAGGGTGTCCAAATAGTCGGTCACCCGTCTTAAACGTAATGAATATATGACCATAGTACCATCGCCTGGAACTGGATCATAACGACATTCGGTAAGTGCTCGCTTGATATCTGTGAAGGTATGAACTTTTGGCATACGCTGTAACGCTAGTTCATGTAGCGCATACGTCTGTGTTGAGGCGGGGTACCAGGAGGACTTCCCCCCACGGCTCCTAAACTGGAATCGTCGGTGGGTACTGTACGTGCTGGCAGAGTGACTGATGTAGCGGGCACATGTACTGTGGGCTGGGCCGGGGGTGCTGTAACAGATGCTGTAACGGGTGCTGTAACGTGGACTGTACCCACGGCCCCGGTGGCTGGAGGACAGGAATTACATTATTTACGGGAGCAGGCGGAATAGGATTTGCATATTCTGGGACTGTGTCGTCCAAATAGGACGAGAGAAAAATATCAGCTGCGGTCGGTTTGTGACGTAGCTTAATCGGGACTAATGGCGGCGAAAAATTACATGGTGCTTCCGGGGTTGCTTTTGGCAAGCCCTCGGCAAGAAGAGGATACATACCCTTAATAAGGGCATTTCTCTGTCTGTCTGACTGTTCTGCTTTAACTCGTTCACCTACTTCGATTAATTCCCTTTCTTGGGCTCTTTCTGAAGATTCCCTACTTAATTCTGTTTTTCTGATTTCTTTTTCGGTTCTTTTATGAGATTCTTTGCGCCATAACTCAATGGCATCTTTCTGGGACTGTCTGGCTTTCTTTTTCCATAATGCTTCTTCTACTCGCATGATGCACTCGGCATCCCATGTACCTGATACGGGCCATCTATATTGCTGTTCTAATTCCTTGGTATAGTCCGCCCATAAGTCTAGATATATTATGGCACTTAAGCCATGCTTATGATACATAAAATGTCCTGGACTGTCCCTAGGCGGGACAGGAACTGCTTCCTCGAGTAACCCTTTTCTGGTTTTTAACTGACGTAATTTGGAAAATAGAGGCATTCTCTAGGCTGGAATCCGAACACAATACAATACACGATAAACACAGTAAAAACAAATCACTCATCCCACGACATTGAAAACACATTGAATAACATTTAGAATGACAGTTCGGACAGAATATTACCTGGTATACTGAGAACAGAACACATGAATTTCTCGAGAACGGAACTTACTAGAATTACTAGATGTACTGCTAAAACAGTACGAAACATACCGGTCCCATAAAGAGACACGTCAGGACCCGTGTCCACCTAGGTGAACACTTCGTGTTTGATCTGCGTACCCAAACCCACTGGACCAGAGACAAATTAATTGACCCTGTCTAGATACTACCCCAGCAACGGTACTCACCGGGCAGCAAGAACGGAAGGCCTCGGACTGGACTGGACTGCTACGACGTCGGACTACGAACTTCGGACTTCAGTTACAGGTGGGCCTCCGGATACCTCGGACCTTGTACTCTCGGCTTGGGCTCTGGTCGGGACTCGCCGCGTTCCTCACCGCCTCGTCTGGATGCTGGACCGCAACCTCCGTCTCCTCCGTGCCTGAGGGATACTTGAAGCAGAAATATCTGCACGTGCACGGTATGGTTCCGTCACGGCTGCAGAGGGTCAGGGGGCCTGCGTGGCTTCGCCGGCGCGTGGGGAAAGGGCAAGTCCCTGTTCGGGCGCCATTATGTGGTAAATAAATAATTAATTACCGGTACTATTTTTGAATACAGTGAATAAAACAGATAGCTCAATAAATAAGAGACAGGATTCGAGGTATCGGAGTCTGACAGGCTTTAATCAGGCATAAGGGAAGGGACAGGAACGGGATAGCCTGCATGGGAATAGACTGATGGCAGCTGCAATGCTTCATCGACATTGCAGCATATTTATAGTATAATACATTTCATTACATTACATACAATAGGCGTAGCAGTAGGCGTAACTCGTAGCAGTCGCGAAAGTTAAGGGCAAAATGGTGTAACAAGAAGGCGTGTACAGGGCGTATACATAGACATGTGATGTAAACGTAACAGAAGTGTCATAAATGGGGCGGAAACATGGAGGGGGCTACCTGAGTAGCTGGGACCTTTAACCTAGTGGTGCGCGCAAACGGGCAATGACGTGTTACCAGGAGGAACTGGGGGCTATGACTTCTGCGCTAGAAGAGGAGACTACAGTCTACAGTGTCAGAACGACATGTACCTATATCATATCTGGTATCTGGTGTTTGGAGTACATGTTGATAGAATCCAAAAGTTATCAGGGCAGAGGCTACTTGACACTAAGACTGGTGCGTGCATAATTCTACATGTATTGCATGTGCGAGGAATATTCTATGAATATTAATACAGTATTTCTCTTACATGGAGACAGAAAGGCTAGACCATGGCTGAAACTATTGATGCGATTCAGTAGCTTAGGAATGCAGAGAAGGAGGGCTGGACTGATAACTAGAAGCATAACATACTCTTGGCAGACTGGCAGGCAGAGCCAGGCCGGGCCGGGCACTGTGAGGCAGGAAGTAAGTGAAGGGTCAGGGATGCAGGTGGGGGCTGTATCGCTCCTCGGAGAGGGTTTCAGGAGACTGGAGCTGAATCTGATGTCCGGGCCCTTTTGAGGCCTAGAAACGGGGACAATTCAATGAATTAACGTGCACACTGTAAAATGTGGCAACAGAGGCCTAATACTCGTTGCTTTCACGAGAACTGGATACTGACATACTAACGTTGGACACAACTATGATTGTGTCTTTAATCGATCATAGGGGATACATGCATATCGATCATGCACATATAGCATAAGATAGGGAACACGTAGGCACATATAACATGGCAAAATGTACTTTTCCACAGTATTGTTGTGGACATTCCAACTGTTTCATTGTCTCTCACCCCAAAATATTTGACTCTGCAAACTCCTGAGCTGGTAATCCCAGGTCCAGCAAAGTCCTGTACTTTTCCTCTCCAAAGCAGAAGCAGCAAATGCAGGCCAACCCAGCAAAGCAACACACAGCAAAGGGGAATTACTCTTCCTTAAATCTATTCAGCTATTCTCCCTAGCAGAAACTCCTCTTGATACAGAAGTGTTCTAAAAGTATGTGATTTTTTAGACCTTTACGTATACCCCTTTTGGCCTTTGAAGTTGGCATTCTTCAAAGGATAATCTTTGTAGTGCACAAGTTCTTGCCTAGCCCTGTCTTGACTCCAGACACACTCCAAATGTGTGGAGACAACATTGTGAGAGGCCAGGCACAGCTCTATTCAGGTGTCAGTGACAACTATTTAGAAAAAAGGGGGTCCCCTGCATGGTGGAAGCTTGCCAAGAGCAGAGTGAGAGCAAGTTAGTTTAGAAATGTATCTTGAGCAAGAAATTGTACACTTGGATTGTGGGCATAAAACTGCACATTGGTAACTTGATCCAAAAGTACATTAATGATGAAGTTAATACAAACACAGTCGAGATCTAGTATATTTTATATTCCAATTAGCAAAAATCTTTATTTATTTGATATACACCTTAGGTTCTACCTGATCTAAGGTCGGAGTAAGGTTGGATGTGAAGGCAAGACCTGATCCATTGGTGGTGACTGGGATGGCTTGTTGGTCTCAAACAAATGCTCGGAGACGGACTTTTCTGAAAAATGCCATACGGGCTATAAATGCTCAAAGGTGTTAATGCCGGTGTGGGCACAATTGAGAGGCCCTTGTAAAGTAAGGAATATACAGGAGCATCCAACATGGATTTCAATAGATTGAATATTGGGATTTGGTTAATTCTCTCCAATATTGGGCATTCCTTGTCACTAGGTATTAGTTGTGAACTGCTTGCTGGTTGCCTCAATATCTGGCTTGATACTGTGGCCTCTAATTGCCCTTCTGTTGTTGCGCCTGACTTAAAAAGGCTGACCATTGTACTGTCCTCTTGTAACCTGTCTGTTGCATTGGTATTAAATTGATTTGAGCTACCTTCATTCTGAGAATCTGAGGTATCCGAGAATGTACTTATCCTATGGTTATACTGTCTTGAAGGATATTGATCATTGGTTTGCTACTCTCCCTGGCTATAGTAGTTTTTAGCTAGATATGGATATGTAGTTTCTTTTGTGGCACATCGAATATCTTTTTTTAATTTGTCTGTCTTCCTTTTGTCAGATAATCTGTGTATGAAGCCATATCTCTGTCTACCTCTTCCAATTTCTTCTTTGGCTCTTAAAAGCTGAGGTACTCTTGATCTTGGTTTCTAGTTCTATTATTTCTAACATGAGTTGTTGTACTAATTCTTTTGCTTTCTTGACAATGAACATCATAAGATCACTTGAGCAACAGTTGGCGTTCTAAGAATTTGTTAATTTGTACAAAAAGGTCTGGGATGGTTTTAACTCTTAGGCCTTGGGGAATGACTCCTGAACGTAAGTATTTTAGCATAAATTGCCCAGCATTTCCATGCATTATATTTTTTTCTGAAAGGCTGCTAGTTTTTGAATGTCATTTCTATCTTCAGCACTGGACGTGGTCTGATGTCCAAAACTGGCTGAACTGCCTACAAGGGAGAAAAATTCTTCATCAGAGAACCCAAACATTTGTAGATTGGCCATTGTGAAAATATCTACAAAATCTATGCTATGAACCAAAAAATGAAAGAAAAAATAGGTTTCCTACACCAGAGATGACAACAAAATAAAATGAAGAAAGAACAATGAAATTAATGGGTAAGTATATAAAAACCTCAAAAGTGGTTAACTAAGAGCAAAGCACTAATAACTGAAGGCAATTAAGTAGTATATATAAAGCACTCCTGAAACATGCTTTTCGTGGTGGTTCACTTGGTGGTAAGCACACCAACTGTTTTTAAATTAACCTCATCCTTTGTTTAAGATAACTTAATCATCATTTTGCCAGCATATTAAAAATGAAGACTATACCTCCATTTTCTGTCCCTTTACAGATAATAATGTGACGGCTTCCTGATGAAGGCATTTAGCTGAAACCCGCATAATAATTACATCTCCAAGCCTTCCATACTATGTTGCTATCACCTATTAATTATAATCAATGAATTAACATAATTAGTTATACAGAATATCATGTCTAGTTTAGAATATGTTTAGTTGATAGCAACATTACATTGTACTTATATCAAGTTGTCCTGTTGTATGTTCATGAAATTCAATTCTGTTAGATTTATCACAAAATATGATTGTGAGCAGTTAAATGGAAAGTCTTCCAATGATATTCTAGCTTTCTCATGAATGGTATATCAAATCAATAAATATTTCAGCTATTTTGAATATAAAATATACTAGATCTCGACTGTGTTTGTATTAAGTTCATCATTAATGTACTTTTGGATAAAGTTACCAATCTGCGGTTATATGCCTGCAATTCAAGTGTACATTGTCTTGCTCAAGATGCATTTCTAAAGTGACAACTCCTCCCACCACTCTAGCTCAGAAAGGCCCATTATCCTGGTGATGGGCCATCAGGATATGCAGGGTACACAAAGATATCAAAAGGGGGGAGTGAAGAGGTGGTGCCGGTGGGCACCAAGGTGGGCACGTCCTCCTCTTAACAGGGATTAAGGTCAATCAAAAAAGGGCCACCTCACATCGGGTGGGTGTATATCCGGATGTCAATGGAATACACCTTCTTTGTTAAAATACCCCTCACACACCAAAAGGGCCCTTGGTGTCATGCTTCATCATCGGGGTCTTCCCGTCCCGCTGCGGGGCGGGGCAGTGCTGCAACAAGCGGATACGCCGGAGCACCTTTAGATGGAAGTGCTATGTGTTTTGGAGTGAGTGTCAGTGGGGTCAGAAGTGAAATGTAAGTGAAATGTTAAAAAATACCTGGCCTAGTGAAAAAAAGAATTTTATTAAGCACTGGCTGGTATTATTAAAAGAAAAGTGAAGCGGAGAGATGGAGCTAGTTAGTGGGCTCCCTCTCCTATGTGGGTCAACATGTTTCGAGGCACAGGGCCTCTTCGTCAGGACCTTAGGGGAGATCCCCCTGTCACTCACTAGTGTTTTCTCCACAAAGGTAGAAAGGTGTATATACAAAAAAAAAAGTGAAAAAAAGAGACTATGTGTGTAAATACTATTAATAATTACAGCACTTTTATGCTACCACACTGATAATGTAGTATGCCTGCAAGATAAGAAAACCTGATTAATAATAGCGCCGATCCCAGTATGCGCTTAACTCTAAGTTACCTGTAAGGGAAAAGAGACATACACACACAGATATACCGGTATGCATAGAGGGATCTAGCATGAATAGTGAAATGATATGAAGAATATCTTCAAACATACATAGTCACACAATCAGAGTAGGTAAGGGGGGGGGGAAGTGAATAGCCACGGAAAAAAAGAATTCAGATACATACTTTTCAATGGAGGAATTGATGCCTCATGAGCCAGCTTTAGACAGAAGGGTATGATGGGGTCCCAACTGCAAGGGGAAAAGATAGGGTGTACATTTTAAGTTCTGTCCCATTACTAGTGACCCTAGGTACAGGTATTGCTAGGATACACAAGTTGGTCCTGTTTGATCCGGCTACGCCGTACTTACTGAGCCCCTCGCACGCTTGTGCTTCCTCCTTTGTCTGCTGCTTCCGTGGTTCTGAGGGAGGACGGGGGCGGAGAGTATTTATATACTCCATAGATTGAATAATTGATCAATTAGCTCTGGAGTAGCCCGCCGAAATTACAAGGGCCGAAAAAGGTGGTAATGCGGGCGGCCATGTTGGAAGGTCCGCCACCCGCTCGTTAGTATGCACAGCCGATCTTGGTTGTGATCGATGCGGAGATCGGTGCATAGTTATAGACTGGAGACCCTTGTAGTTGCAAGCCTTGGGTACTGAGGGAAGGTTTGGACTTGCTTAGCTGGTTCCATGTCTTTGGAGGTAGTAAGTGTCCTCGTATTGGAAGAAATTCTTCGTGAGGGACAGAGAGATACACTCCAGGACCACTTGCCTAGGGGTGTGGTAATCCCATGTTTCAGAGAAAAGTACTTCCTCTATTATCTCTAACGTTTCTTTATGTGGGAGGCTAGTGTATAGGCTCTCCACGTCGAGTCCCAATAGGAGATCAAGTTCTGGGTCAAAAGGAACGTCTTTTATCAATTGGAGGACTGCCTTAGTGTCTCTGAGATAGGTGTCAGTTTTCTGGACAATTGGCCGAAGGAATGCGTTTATAATGTATGTCCTATACAGTACTGCACTTCCTGTATAATGACAACTCATAGCCAGTAGCTACATGATTTGACTATCAGCCTCTCCCCAGCCTTGAATAAACTGACACTGAATTTTTTAGTTTTTATTACAATAACCTCCAGACCATGGATGCAGCCATAAAACCTGTATTGCGTCCTATATTGAGCCACTTTATTTAAGCTACTGTATGCCCCCGAGTTTGTCTATTCCCAGGCACTGAGTCGCGTGGAGACACCTGTGCGCATGCGCACACACAGGGCGATAGTGTCATTCCGACGCGCATGCACACGCGTCGGACTTCTCCACCGAACGCTAAGCAAGTCCAAACCTTCCCTCAGTACCCAAGGCTTGCAACTACAAGGGTCTCCAGTCTATAACTATGCACCGATCTCCGCATCGATCACAACCAAGATCGGCTGTGCATACTAACGAGCGGGTGGCGGACCTTCCAACATGGCCGCCCGCCTTACCACCTTTTTTGGCCCTTGTAATTTCGGCGGGCTACTCCAGAGCTAATTGATCAATTATTCAATCTATGGAGTATATAAATACTCGCCGCCCCCGTCCTCCCTCAGAACCACGGAAGCAGCAGACAAAGGAGGAAGCACAAGCGTGCGAGGGACTCAGTAAGTACGGCGTAGCCGGATCAAACAGGACCCACTTGTGTATCCTAGCAATACCTGTACCTAGGGTCACTAGTAATGGGACAGAACTTAAAATGTACACCCTATCTTTTCCCCTTGCAGTTGGGACCCCATCATACCCTTCTGTCTAAAGCTGGCTCATGAGGCATTAATTCCTCCATTGAAAAGTATGTATCTGAATTCCTTTTTGTGGCTATTCACTTCCCCCCCCCCCCCACCCCCCTTACCTACTCTGATTGTGTGACTATGTATGTTTGAAGATATTCTTCATATCATTTCACTATTCATGCTAGATCCCTCTATGCATACCGGTATATCTGTGTGTGTATGTCTCTTTTCCCTTACAGGTAACTTAGAGTTAAGCGCATACTGGGATCGGCGCTATTATTAATCAGGTTTTCTTATCTTGCAGGCATACTACATTATCAGTGTGGTAGCATAAAAGTGCTGTAATTATTAATAGTATTTACACACATAGTCTCTTTTTTTCACTTTTTTTTTGTATATACACCTTTCTACCTTTGTGGAGAAAACACTAGTGAGTGACAGGGGGATCTCCCCTAAGGTCCTGACGAAGAGGCCCTGTGCCTCGAAACATGTTGACCCACATAGGAGAGGGAGCCCACTAACTAGCTCCATCTCTCCGCTTCACTTTTCTTTTAATAATACCAGCCAGTGCTTAATAAAATTCTTTTTTTCACTAGGCCAGGTATTTTTTAACATTTCACTTATATTTCACTCCTGACCCCACTGACACTCACTCCAAAACACATAGCACTTCCATCTAAAGGTGCTCCGGCGTATCCGCTTGTTGCAGCACTTCCCCGCCCCGCAGCGGGACGGGAAGACCCCGATGATGAAGCATGACACCAAGGGCCCTTTTGGTGTGTGAGGCGAATTTTAACAAAGAAGGTGTATTCCATTGACATCCGGATATACACCCACCCGATGTGAGGTGGCCCTTTTTTGATTGACCTATGCAGGGTACACCTCAGCTCACTTTTACGTGACTGTCTAGAATAAAAGCCCAACCAGGCCCCTGTCAGTCTAAACTAGACGTTAATTCCACAGGCAGGCAGAGGCAAAGGATGCCCACTTGCTATAAAAGAGCCATTTTCAAACACACAATTTAAAAGCCACCATAACTAAAAGATGTTTTTAAATTCTGAGCTTTAAGAACTCAAACTCCACTTCTCTAGCTGTTCCCAATTGAAAGTTACACTTGTAAAATCTTACAATGCTGCTTAAATGATAGTCTATGGGAAAACTAGCCATTGCAATAGAAAAAAATGAAATTGGCCATTTTTCACTATCAGGACATGTATGTCCTACCTTTCACATACACTGCACCCTGCCTATGGGGGTACCTTGTGTCTAGGTTAGGGCTTGGCAAGTGGGTGCACGTGCCAGGTCAACATGTCAGTTTAAAAATGCACTCACAAACACTGCAATGGCAGGTCAGAGACAAGCATACAGGGCTATTGGGTAGCATTTGATTTACAGGCCCTGGGCACACCTAGGACACTTTGCTAGGGACCAATCAGAATCACAGTTTACCCAGGGAGCACTTGCACTTTATCACTGATCAGCATTGGCATAGTGCCAAACCACACAAACCAGCAAAAAAGAAGGCCAGTATCACATCAAATTACAGGAGGTAGAGGCAAAAAGACTGGGGAAACCAAGCGATGGATTCCAGGTCTAACATGGTTCTAGTAATCAATTACACATGACTCTTAATCTAACGCCAGGTTGTTTGCAGTGCTTATACAACCTCTAATAAAACAAAACAAAAACAGAAAAGCTTCTGTGAGCACATCATTTTGTGAATTGTTCATGGTGGTTGTATGCTGAGCACTCGTTCTTGAATGTGAAGGCCAACAGAACACAGGGGACATGTTAGCATCTGACAGACAAGTGCCATTACTTTTCTTCTTCTCCACACAATTTTTCTGATTGACGGAGAACATGGTTATAACAGTAAGTCCATCATCAAACACATGAAAAAGAAAATAAACATTTTCAGTGCTACTTTATTGTACCTACCAGGATAAAATATTAATATCCCTGATCTGACAAGACCACCTCTTTCACCGAAATGAAACAGAGATGTCAGGCCTACTGTGACCAGATAATTCTCTTCAACATGAAAGATGTTGGCTTGTAAGGGAAGGGCAGGCAAATCTCAAAAAAGTTCATATGAAGTCATGGAAGGGGGTGAGCTGTGGTTCAATATGTAGAGTACTCCCCACCGTGTGTATCGCCAATGACTACACCACACACGTAGCTTAGTATTACATGTCTTTATTCGCCTGATGTAACTCCAAACTCAACATTGTAAACCAGGCTTCATTGCATTCCAGTCTAACACTTACTTCACAGTTCTACGGAGTCTATCAGGAGCCAACAGATTTCTGTCATTTCAAACTCACAAGACACTACGCCTCTCACTTTGTAATATAAAAATAAACCTGTTTACAAAATAAACATATATAAACATGTACAATTAAATCTCTTTGACTAGCCTTTTTGGTGCTTTAATTGTTTGACCTGATCTAGTTCTTGGAAACTGGGAACTGTCACCACCACTGTCCAGGATATGTATCAGTGGTGTCGAGGCAATAGCAGTGCCTGGTGATTCAGACCCTGTCTCTCCTTCAATAGTTAGATCTGATAAAGAATTAGTTAAGTGACTGAAATGAGAAGAGTCTCTGGTAATAGACTTCCCATGGTCCGGGCCGTCTCCATGTATTCTTCAGTGGACACCTCTTGAAAAGTTTCAGCATAAATTTGAGCATCACATTTTCTTCTCTGCATTTGTTGTGTGAGCCCTGGAATCTCCTTTCTTAAAGATTATTTTTTTCTCATGTTGCCTTTTGTCAGTTTACGCTTTCATCTGTTGTTTGCTAACCAAATACTTCTCATTTGTGTTTGTCTAACTTTTCTTTCTCTGATTGGACCATTGCGGTAACTTGGTGTTCGTGGCTCTCCTTAGTATCAATATCGCATGACTTTCACATGTGGTCGAGTGGGGTTTTGAACAACAAGAACACAAGGTAGAATTCAACACAGTTTTCAAACTGAGCTTCTCAATAGTATCATACTGCACTACTTTCTTTAGCCTACTCATAAAATGTCCAACAAGTCTGTTGGCCTGCGGCCACAAAGGTATACTCTTCTGATGCTTTATATTCAAATGCTCCAAGAAATATTAAACACTTCACTGGTGAAAAGCAGGCCGCTGTCAGACTTCACTATGGCTCGGACGCCCCATGTCACAAATATGCCATCTAGTCTTTCAATGACTAGCTCTGGATTAGTAGATGAAAGATCTTCAATTAATGGAAATCTTGAGTACTTATCCATAATCACTAGCTTTTCAGGCTCTTTAAATTCGACTTTGGAATTAAAGGTACTTCCAAAATCTTAAACTACCTTATTTTTACACATAGGTCACTCCTAAGATCTCATCTAAGTGCCCCAAGGATGAGGTGCCATGGAAACATAAGCAAGGACATTTTAAAAGATGTTTTATATGGCCTGGTGAGAGAAAAATTGCCATTTTCGAATGTCCCCATTGTAGCACATTGGCTCCATAGGCTAACATAGGAATCCTTTAATACAGTATAACTATTGATACAAGTGAGCTAAACATATACTTCAAAGTATTTCAGTAGATTATATTAGATTAGATTAAATGTGTATATTTCAAGGAATTCACAAAGGGCCTCTTGGCCCTAGCGGCAGAACTGTAAGAGTCACCAAAGCAAAAAACAGAAGAGTAGGAAAATATAAGCAAGGGATAAGATCCAGGTTTTTATCTGTTTTCTGATGAGATTCAGTGGCAGTTGATTCCACAGTATAGCTGTGGCATGTATGAAGCTTCTACTCTCCAAGAAGCTTTATGAATCCTAGGCACTACCATAGTCATAGATTAAGTTAAAGGCAAACATCTATAATGAGAGTACCATCTCATTTATTTTATTAGTATTCAGGGCCAGTTCCATGAAGGGCTTTTTGTGCCACAGAAAACGATTTGAAGTCAATTCTACTCTTAATTAGCAGCCAGTGGAACTCTATAAACCCACTACTGGCAGACCCATGCTTTTTGAGATTTTTCAACAGCCAGGCTGCCGAAATTGCAGCCTCTCAGGCTTTTTTAACATACCTTGTTGGGCGGCTAAATACAAGGGATTACAGCAATTCAGGTGCGAAAGCACCAGGAAACCCACCACTGTAAATTGAAAATCGATGGGAAAAATGACAACATTTTTTTTTAAGTTTTCAAAAGATAGAAACAGGATGATCAAAAGTGATTCATCTGATCTTTGAAAATAAGTGTAAAATCAAAGATCACTCCAAGATTTTTTACCTTGGGGACTAGCGATGGAAGAGGGCCGAAACTAGAAGGACACCAGGAGGAATTCTAGAAAGACATATTTGATCCACAAAGAAGCACCGCCGTCTTATTGGAGTTTAATATTAAACAATGACTTGCCTATAGTTAGTACGTTTTTTTGCTACCTCGTCAACATTGGAATGGATAGAAGCAACAATTTGTGTGTTGTCAGCATACGTATTAATATGATAGTTAGACTAAATCCAACAACATGCTAAGGTTAGATGTATCATAGCTTTCACAGAAAAGAAGTTATAAAATGTGCTAAAATCCAGCATACCGGTAGCCTCTCCTGACTGGCCAGCCTTTGGCAGGCTGAGTCAAACGGCTCTGATGAGATGTGAAGTGGCCTGCATAGAAACAATGGACATTGGTAGGAGGAGATCTGCAGCTTAAGAGCAAAAACAGGATGGGGTGGGGTAGCCAAACTGGTTTTCAAAAAGGGAATGACACTTAGGACACGGACACAGGCTCGCTCACCACATCCTAAACCCCCAGCCAAACAGAAACCCCAGTATTGAATTTGCACATGGACTGGAAGGAGAGTATTAGGGAAATGTAGCCTAGTCAGTGGGTTGGCTTATCCAGATATTAACCTCCAGGAGAGTTTCTCCATTTTGGATTTTGAAGGAATAGTGCTTTCTGAGGCAAAAATATACCACACTTCTAAGGAAGTGGTCATAACTGAGGTTGGCACCCACACCCCGTTAGTCAGGGATTCCCCCCTACGTGTCACACAAGACCTCTGGATAAATATGGGAGAGCTGCCCAGGTACTCAGATCCCTGCCTTTAAACTACACGAACAAGAAGGACTGCCCTGCTGGACCCTTGGACTGCACAAAAGAGGACTGCATAAGAACTGCACCTGCTACAGATTTTGGTCTTCAGCCCAAAAAGGCCTTTGCTTTGTTTTGAAAGTTGAAGGAGTGATCTCCCTGAAAGCAACAGGTTAAAAGAGTTCCACCTGCATCATCTCTACCAAGAAGATCCCAGATGGACAGAGTCCAGGGTAATTTTAAGGACTTGGCCAGGTGCTTTGTTGAGTTTTAGTCCCAATATCTCAAGGAGCAACTCAGTGCTTCTGGAACCTTGGATTAGTTTTTGTGGACACTTTGAAACCCCCCAAATGACCCTCTGGAAGAAGTTCCAGAATTTTGGAGAACTTTGTCGAACCACAACCCAGACTGGATTTCAGGTGCCTTCTGCTGAAATCTCCGGGGCTCAAAATTCCAGGATTTCATGAGACCTTATGCTAAACCAAGCTGCTGACCTCAACTCGAAACCTGGCCTGAAGAGGAGCTTTGGCGATGTCAAGAGAAAAAGCTCTAAAAAAGTGACTTGAGGCCTGATTTAGATCTTGGCTGATGAGTTAATCTATCACAATAGAGACAGATATCCCTCCTGCTGAAATATAAATCCCATAGGATATAATGGGATTTATTATTTTCACGGATGGAATAACCGTCACTGTTGTGACAGAGTAACCTGTCTGCCAAGATCTAAATCAGGCCTCAAGTCAGAAGGTAAAAACTTGACTGGTGCCTACCACTCATTGTAGACAACCCGCGCTCCATCCAGGTCCACCTGAAACTTTGACTTTGTCCCGGTCTAGCGTTACCAGATGTTCCAAAGTGGTGCTTCTGGCTTTTAGGCACTAGAAAGTGTTTATTTTTTCAAAATGTATATCTCCTGTTCCCCACATTGGATTCTTGTCATTCTGGTTTCATTTTAATCAAAATATGTTTGATTCCTAAAAATTGATGTTGGATTTTATTGTGTGTTGTGTCTTACTTATGTAATGTATTGGTGTTTTTAAATGCTTTTCACACCTGTCTCCTAAGTTAAGCCTGCCTGATCACAGCCAACTACTGAGAGTTGAGCAAGGGAATAATTTATTGGCACCTTGAATGGGCCTTACATAGTGATTCTGGACTTATTACTAGTGGTGGTAAACCACATTCCAACAGAAGTCCAAAGTAAATGTTTTGTCTGTTGGGTTGTAAGGTGCCAAGGAATTGTACCCACCATAAGGGAGAAGCAGTTTGACTGCGACTTCTGCTATTGTCACCTGTGCAGATGATACCCAACTTGTGGTTGCTTTCAACCACCCTGAGGGATCATCTAGCACTTTGGGCAGCTGCCTAGAAGCAGTAGCCGACTGGATGGCACTTTCTCATCTAAATTTAAACGGGGAAAAGACAGAACTGATGTTCCTGGGTAAGTCCCCGTCACCCAGAGCAGCTTTGGGTTGGCCGACCTGTATGGGCATTATGCCGGTGCCTAAAGATCAGATTAAGAGTCTCGGAGTGTGGCTGGATAGCACTCTTTCAGGCACATGCATCAAAGGACTTTGCGATTGCAAACGGTGCGAATCGCAAAAATCGGCCGTTTGCGATCGCAAAATCCTCTTTTGGAATGCATGAAGGGTCAAGGCCCTCGCAATTTAAGAATTCGCAAATATTTGCGAATTCTCAAATTGCGATTGCATTTAAGGAATCGCATTTTGCCATTCTTTAAATGCAATGCATCACACTTTAAAAAAAGGTGAATTCGCAATTAGGGGGAGCAAATTACAATGAGGTTGAACCTCATGGTAATTTGCGAAAACTTTTAAAAATGCACTTTTTGTGCATTTTTCAAAGTTTCATGTTGTGCACACACATGCCCTTAGGGCATGTGTGTGCACAACATATGTGCATAGATTGATTTCAGGGGTGCAACAGGGTGTCCTTTGGACACCCCTGCACCCTTGAAATCGCATTCTCAATTTGCGATTCGCAAATTGCTAATCGCAAATTGAGAATGTCTTCCCATTCATTCCTATGGGCCTCCAGGCCCATACGAATGAATAGGGAGGTATTCCTTAATTGCGACTCGCAATTTGCGAGTCGCAATTAAGGAATATTAAGAAATCGAAAATTATTTAGCGATTTCTTGATGCATTGCATTTTGCAATTCCTTAATTGCGATTCCTTATTTTTCGCAATTAAGGAATCGCAAAATTCAATATTGATGCATGTGCCTGTAAGTTTCAATCATCAAGCTATCAAGCTCTGATGAGGTTGTTGTGAAAAGTTCTGCCCCTTCTCCCTTTTCAGGCCCGTAGGATTATGGTGCAGGCTCTTATCTTGTCCCGCCTAGACTACGGGAATGCCCTGTATCTGGGTGCACCGATGGCCACCATCAAAAAATGGCAGGTGACTCAGAACTGTGTGGCCCGTTTACTTTTGGAGCTGCCTCGGAGACAGTCGGGGTCAGCTGCTTTGAAGAAGCTCCACTGGCTGCCAATCCAGGCCAGGATTCGATTTAAGGCAATGTGCATAGCCCATAAAGCTATGTGGCACTCAGGCCTTCCTATGATTCGTTCTTAAGTGACTCCCTACCATCCCTCCAGAAATCTGCGCTCTAGCACAGCCTTTCTTGCAATCTCACGGAAAGCTCAACGAGCTAGATGGGGAGGTCGCTCCTTCTCATGGAATGCTGCCTCCTTTTGGAATTCTCTGCCATCCACTCTGCGCAGCGAATCTGATCTACAAAAGTTTCGTAAACTTCTGAAAACTTTTCTCTTTCACTGATCTGTACAGCCTGGTTGTTGTTTCTGCTCGCCCGGTCTAAGCGCTACGAGGCCTTAGGGTAGAAGTGCGCTATAGAAAACCGAATTTTATTTCATTCACTTCATGCGCAACTGAGTATGTATGCTATAGCGCAGACGTAAAGTGGCGCAGGTTGACCTTTTAGGCAGCCCAAAAATCAATAAAGATATTCTCTTCTTAAAATCTAGCTTTATGGATTGAGTTTTACTTAGTGAAGGGTGGTGTGTAAGAGTGGTAACGCAAGGCTCAACAGCTCATTAAAGCAAAATAGCTAGGAGAATATTGCATGGAAGGTTCAAACAATGGGACCTATTCACACAGATTCAAATGTAAATTTGTGCCCTGGGAGAGATCTCTGCCCAGATGATTTTCACCATTCCCATGCTGATATATCTGCCAAGTAGTAGGATTATAAGTCTTTACTCCTTACATAAGGGGATGGATACTCTCACGAATAAAATCGGTACCTTAAAATTACCACATGTACCTTTACAATCGGATATCACAGTGTAGGTTGGGTATATTGAGGACAGAGTATTGAATGGTCACTATATTTTGACTGGAATGTCAAGGGACAAAATATTAAAAGGTAAGTTTGTATGTAGATATGAAGTTAGGAATAGTAAATCCCAACCTCCCTCAGTGCACTTACCTCTTCAATAATTTGTCCCTCAATATTCTGGTCCAGTCGAAATAGATTTCCACCATACACACTAAGCTTCTAAGTAACCTGCCTCTATAAGGAGATCCCACTGTTAGTCCAGGTAAGAACAAAACATCCCTACATTTATATTACGTCACACTGTCCAACCCAATCACAGGTAGGCCTACATCCCAAAAATGTCACCAACCACTGCTCACAACTAAGGAGTATTTGCTTGTATTTAATATCTGTTACTTCAATATAGTTGTAATATATATAGTTTTCTAATAAATTTAATGTATTTAGTTAGCAAATAAATTTGATTTGTTAGTATTATTATTATAATATAGTTTGTAATTCTCAATGCTTAATTATTTTTTAAATCAGTTGGTAGTTCAGAATGAGGTAGGCTTGTTGGGTTTTTTGAGGGAAAGGTGTGAAGTTAATTTAATTATAATTTGTTTATTTTCAAGAAAGGTGGACAATTACTTACTTTTAACACATTTTCCTTTTAAATTGAATTAATTATCTATGTAAATTAAATATTTCATTGATTATTATTTATGTAACTTGTTTGATTGTTATTTTATTGAAGTTTAATTTGTAAATTGTGTAATTGATATTTTATTTTTTATAGTTAGTAATTTATATTTTAGTCCTGATCATTGGTTTGTGGGGGAATAGGTTGGAACATTATTTTAGTTATAATTGTTTTTAAATGCATTTTTAAGTAATTTAAATGTTTAATTGTTATTAATTGTGCACACAATTGCCGATTTATCATGTAATATATTTTTGTTAATTGAATTATGTATTAATTTGTTTATCAGTGTTTTGAATAATTTTATGTGTAAATGTATTTTATATTTGTTATTATGTTTAATTTTATGTATCGATTTTTAAGTAGTATTTTCAATTTATTATTAGTTTATATGTTAGTTTATGGTGTTTGCGTTTTTTTCTGGGTAGTAAGGAGGGTAGTGAATTTTTTTTCAATTAATTCAAATTTACTATTTACTGGATAGCCAATTTATATTTCTTCATTAAAATTTCTATTTAATTTAATTTATAATGTTTAGTTTATATTTGTATTTAATATATGATTTAGAACTTTTAGTTTGTGATGTATTTAACTGTTTTTCAAATAATGATTATGGGTTGGAATGGTATATGTAACCCTCTGGCCACCCCTTTTCTCATAGTGTTAATACATTTCCTGGTCTAGACGTCAGGAAAAAAAGAATTGAAAACAAATACTTCACTGGTTACATCAAAAGGCCACAGAGTTTCATCATCTGGCAGATGGTAGAGTTTTAAATAGAAGGGTCCGCTGGACCGGGGTTCCTACAAAGAACTGTATTGGAGATTATGTGATTATTACTTTTCAGCATCCTACTCTGGTTATTTAAGTCTTTCTACATGATTGAATATTCCAATTGTATTATAAATGCCATTCTGTGTTTTTAAAGCCTACCTACAACCCAAGTTACCATCACCAAGGGCATTCTCTATGGCCATCAGCAAGCCTCCATCAATTCCAATATCCAATCACTTTAGCCCTTTGAAAGTATGGATTCAGCAAATTAAATTGGCATCCAATTTGGAATTCGACTAACTAATGCCACAGACCTTTATCTTTGACTGTGTACCTTACAATTAGGTCTTCCTCCATTGACTATGGGAAGCTCTCATACCGTTCACTCATTGACTACTGAAGATAGCTTCAAGGTCGAACCCCCTGACTCGTAAGTGCAATAATAAATTTGATGAATCTTTTCTTTTGTTTGAAGTAATTTTATTATGTTGTCATAAATATCACTGGTCTAAACATAAAACTTTCAAATACATTCTTTCAATTGTTTCATGGTATTCTGTTCAAGAGACTTGATCCACCACTCCACATTACCAAAATGGATATATATATATATATTTTTACCCCTGCAATTTCTTCTAGATTTTGTAGGGCAAAAGGAGGTCTTCTAAAAAGCATTTGACTTCCATTCCAGAGACTTATGGCCTGATCACGAGTTCGGCGGTCCGTTGGACCACCAAACCTGTGGGACAGTGAGGGCATCGCGGTACGGGCAGTCCGACCACCCTATTATGAGTTTGGCGGTTGGACTGCCAAAAGGACCACTGCAACCACTGTGAATTAGTGATCCCTCTGCAGTGTTGCAGCAGTGTCACGCTGCAATATGCTGGCAGTTCAGCTGCAGCAATGCCAAGTATATTATGAGTTTCCTCACTGTGAAACATTTCATGGCTGTGAGCCCTACATGAAAACGGTGGCAGTGAAGAAACTAAGGGGGCCCTACAAGGTCCCTTATTGCCCCTGGGCCTTGGAGTAAATGCAGGATCCTCATGCACCCCTGGTTCCTGCATGGCATGGACTTTACAGTCCATGCCGCGCAGCAACGTGCTTTGGCACTCCCATTACGGTGCAATTCTAAGGCTCAGATATGAGCCTTTGAAAGTCACTGCCATGGTACTGCCAAAGCTCTGCCCATCAGGCCATGAATGAACTCGTAATCTGGCTAGCAGTGTGCGGACAAGTTTGATGGTATAGCAAAGGGGCACTGGCGTGGTTGCCCGCTGCTACACCGCAAAACTTATTATCAGGCCCTAAGTCAAAAGGCAAAATCCTTGAACGGATCATCAGTGTCTGAATGGCAGTATTTATTTGCTATGGATACCGTTAATTATGACATAGGGATGCTGGAGCTGATTAGGCCTTGATGATCTTAAATTATTTTGTTAGGTGAATTTTTTTAAGACTAATTTGAGTAAACACGATTTGTGGGCTTTTTTTTTCAGAAACACTGGTGGCTGTCTAATGATTTTTTATTTATTATAAATTTGGACATTTCTGAACACATATGCAGTAATCCAATTGCATAGGTCAATTGCATTCTTGGAAAATGCCTGGAGATATTTTTATTAAATTGAAAGTTGTAGTCTCTGAGATTCAGATATTTAGCACAAATTTCTAGAAGAGTTTGGGTTGGATTGAATCTTGATCAAGAAGAATTGAGTTCAATGAGTGGTTCCAACAGTCTTTTCTTTCGTTGTTTTGCCCTGACTCTTTCCCATTCTCAACCAGGAGTCATCACCACCATTGAATGGCGAGGATGGAAACTGCTTCTATAGATGTTAACACAGATGTTAGTGGGCCGGTGATGATAGTGCATGCATTTATCATTCATGATATTTCCACATTCCAATGCTTTCATATTGCTGAGCAAATTTCCTATACATGACATAGGTCTGAATTTCTTGAGGCTATTTTTGGAACTTTTGGACTTTTCCTTCCATCCTCTTTTTACGTTAGCTGGTGTAATTTGTACTGCAACACTCTAGCTTACTCAAGGAGTGTTGTGCTATTTGCCATTTTTATCAACTAACTTGCTTAACATATGAACCTCATCTGGGTCATGTCTGAGCACTGTGGGCTGCCATTGTTTTATTGACTCCCACCTAGCTCACGTTCACAACAGTATGCACCCATTCCTGGATAAACAGTGGTTGAAGTTCAGGATTTTTAAAGTGGGATTGTGACCTCCTAATGAGATCAATAAGCTACATCAATTTCACAGTTTAAAGCCAATAGCAAATCTAAAAGAACTTTTAAAAAAACAGTAAATATTCTAAATGAATCAGTTACAGTAATAGGATAATTTAGAGTGTTAGCAGCCTGACTTGCAGTTCTCACATTACTTCTAAAATAATTCTGTAGTAGATATCATCTCAGAGATAAAGACAGTTGTAGGGTAGGATAACCATTTAACACACCTTATAGCCTAACTCCTAAGCTTGCATAAGGGGCAGATACACTCCACTCAATTAGATCCTAGCAATGTCTTTCTTCAAGGACCCTCTCCCTTTCACATAAAGGTCACTCACAGTTATTTTATGTAAGTAAGACTATGAATAATGAATGTGCATTGTTAGAATACAATTTTGCCCCAATACAAAACCACTTGGTTCAAGCAGACCTTGAAAAGGATGTGAAGTGCCTTGAACCTTGGTGTCTTTGGGGGACCAAAAATTCCACTGTGCGGAAAACAGTGTTTCACTGTTAGGTCAAACCATCCTCCTTGCTTATGAAGCACTAGATATACCAAGCTAACCTCACTGGACACCCATCTTTTCTAGACTTCTCATGAGGTTTACCTCCAACTGAAGGTTCACAGCAGTGTGTAACTACGTTCCCATTTCTGCTGGTTCTCTTCATGGAGGAGGAAAGATGAAATCAGTCTCATTTGCCTAGTCACAGGGATCTGAGAAGCTGGTCCTGGTACGAGCTATTCATACCCTCAAGACTCTCTCCCTAGTGGACTCTATTCAGGGATTGTGGATGGTGGACATTAATGCTACTTTGTATTCAGGGAAGCTTAACAAGTATTTACTAAATCCCTCTTGCTTCCTCCCGGTCTGGTGGCAGGATTTGCCTCCATGCCGTGATCAATACTCAGTTCAAAATCTTTCCGGGAAGCTCAGCATAGGAAGTGGAAGAGTGGCGAGCACTCTATTGATACCCATCCTCAGGTTAGCGTGCAGCTCCTGCTTACCCCAAAGCACAAGTCCCTCTCTCCCAAATTAGAAAATGTTCTACAGGAAATAATAGGTGTGCAAAATTCAATCAAAGTCATTTGTGGGCAGCTGATATAGATTTAGACACTCTCCAAGCTTAACCGGTAGTGAAAGGAAGTAGTAGACAAGGTGTTTGTTCACACCAGTCAAATGGGTTTTAACTGCATACTTTAAAATCTGAGTGTTTTAAATTTCAGTCTCATATAGTTTTTCACTCTCTCTTTCTCTCTCTCTCTTGATCTCTCTGTCAAAGATAAGCAAGCAGTGATTCTGTGACAATCCTAGACTGCTTAATTACACCATTTCAAAATTTGGTGTATTTTCCCTTCCCACATTTTACCCTAGAATTATAACCAGCATAATATCTTTGTTGGTCCCAAAAATCCTCTGCATGATATTGGACATATACCTCTGCCCTGCATGCCAAACTGTACTATTGTTTGGATCCCTAATGCTGATTTTTACTGGTATAGGCAAACCCAACCATACATGTGTGACATTACATTAGCCTGTCTCGCATCTATTGGTCTTGTTAAACCAGGAGGGGCGCTCAAAGCCATACAGTGATGGAAGGCTACTGCCTTCATCAGGAGTTAAGCAGCACAATCACTGTAGCTGCAGCATACCATGTAGTGATCAGTAAGAGTGAATAGGCCATTTTTAACCTGTGCCACTGGAGTGAGGCCTACAGACTCACTCATGTTTTTAAACTCCCAGCTGCTGTGTGCTTAACTCAACCTTGGTCTACATCAGTTACAAGTGCTGAGCTGTGCAGGAGTAGTGGCTGTGATGGTTGCATATAATATAATCATACTTGACTGGGAAGGGTCCAGTAAAGGGATAAGAAGAGTGAAGTGCAGTACATCCATGGTATGTGCATGTGCTGGGTGTATCCTTACTTGCAAGTAATACATTACAAGAGAGATTTAGTTCTGTGCAGTACATGCACAGTGGAAGCATGTGTTGAGTGTGTACTCCTGAATAGTACCATACATGAAATGTTAAGTGTTGTGCAGTGTGAGCATGATGAATGTATGTATGGGCAGTGTATGTGTTTGCAAGTATTACACCATGCCACAATACAGAAAGTCTACAGTACTTTAGAGTGTGTAAAGTGAATGGCTGTGCTGAATATATGTGTGTCTGTGAGGCCTTGAATGTGGAATTATCAGCCTTTCAAGAAGAAGAAAAGAAAAGAGAAAGGTGTACTTTAGAAGAAGCAGAACCCCAACCTAAAAGTTCAAAGACTCAGACCCTACATCATATTTGGTATCTGGAAATTGACTATATAAAGGTGAGGTTGAGACCCCACAAATGTATCATCTCAAGCAGCCAGATGGGCATTGGGAACACTATTCAAGACTTCTGCCTGTGACCAGGATTGGGGGCAAGGTCAAAGCATCCTACTCTCACTGCTGTATGAGGGGACATAACTATGGAAAACCAAGACCACCTGTTTGGACCCCAGAGCCCTGTGAGGAAGAGGAGAGCATTGGGGGGACTCCTGGTGTGAGGCGTGAGGAGGCAGCTGTGCACTGAATGGGTTGTTGCCTGTGTGCAGGATCAGATCAGCGACCCCCGTATGCCAGGAGATGTCCTCCATGAACTTTGTCATGAATCGAGTTCCGTGCGGGGAGTGTGAAACATGTACCATTGCTGCTGACAAAATGCCAAGACCTGTGCTGGCCTTAGAGACAGCCCTGAAAGCCAAGAGGAGTAGCTGTGGTATATGTGGCTATGCACTGAAGATCAGCACCTTGCCAGCGGGTACTGCACATCCCCATATACCTTGAGGGGCTGCTAGTATCAGTTACTATTGAAGTTCTGACCTGCAGAGGTCAGAAATAAGCACTGAAACCTGTCCTTGACCTGTCCGGTGGACCCAGCAGAACATCATTGCTTCATTGCTAGGACCTATTCCGAAGCGCCAGGATCAAACCCCCCTATTTGGGGAAGCGCAAAACTTACCATGCCAATGGAAGCCAGGTGCACCACCGATCACTGTTGGAGCCACCACATAGGTCAGGGACAGCCTTCACCCACCGGGTGCTGCTGCGCATCCCACATGCAGAATGACTAAACTGATCAGGACTGGATCAGGACTGGCGCATTGCAAGGGACCATGTTAGGGGAGCCCTCTGAAACGCTCTATGCTTCCTTGCTGCTGGAGCAGGTAAGACTTGACATGGGTCTGCAGGCCCTGGAGAACTATCTGGTAAAGGTTCTGTGGCACCATAGACACTTTTGACAGTTTGCTGGACTCTTGAGTAAGGTCTTCTAGGGAACATTCCCTGGATTCAGCCAACAGTCAGTGTGGACTATCCCCAACCTCATTACAAGGAAGAGGGTGTTACATGGATTTTAACAGTTAAACAATAGAGCATTGACCTCAAGGGGATTGCTGTATTGCTTATCAATATTGTAATACTTCTTTGAAGGCAAATATGTAGGAATAAAATACCTCTTCTTAATATAAAAATAAGTATTTGACTGCACATTGATTTCTTGACATTGCTGAGTGAACTTTGAGTTGTGTGTCTTATACACTAACCTGTATCTATACAACACCCTAAGGGAGCCTTTGACTGCTTGTCCATAGCTACCGCTGAGAGTCAAGTACAGTTAGAGTACTTGGCTCAGTTGCTCAGGATCCATAGTAGGCCAGGCCCCAGTACGTGAGGAGTAAAAGGCTCATTACCCCCAGGTCCCTTATGTCCTCGTCCTATTCATCACAAAGAGGAGATGACCATCTCCCGACAGAAAAAAACAAGAGGTATGCTGGGACCCTAATACTGCCCCTCCCACCGGGAGTACATAAGCAGTACTTACCCAGCATCCCTCCTGTTCTTTTTTTCTGTCTGCCGACAGAATGGATGGTGTGCTGGTGCTGCTCCTGCTGGGCTGGAGTGGCAGGGCTTTTTCTTCACCCCCTGTCCGGCTGCCTGGCAGTGCGGCCGCGGGGTTCCCTGGACTGTCTCCTGGCCTGCCGGGCTTGCTGGGAGTCAGTCTCTCTTGGAGCCGGTGTTCTGCTGTGCACTGCGTTCACCTCCCGGTCCTTTGCGGCTGGGGCTGGAGTTCCTGAAGTTGCTTCCGGGTCGCGGGCTCGTCTTCCCGAGCTTGGCCGGGTGAGACGTGCCTCGCTGAATGGGCTCCTGTCGGTGTCCTGGATGTGTTGCTGTTGGAGTGGGGGCCTTGTTCCTGGGGTCGGCCCCCACTCCGGGTGAGTCCCGCTGGCCGGGTTTTTGTACCTTCCTTGATGCTTGCTTGCAGGTGGCTGCGATGACTACGCATGGCGTGCTTTTGCTTTTGCGAGCTATCCTGGGTTACAGTGTGGATCGGATAGCTCATGCACATGCATTCTGTTTGTGCCTCTACGGTGATATTCCCTGTCATGCTGCTATGTGCTGGGGTGACGTGTTTGTTTCCTGCGTTTCTCTGGCACTCTTTCCCGTTACTGTGGTTCCTGTTCTCGGTGGTGATGGGGGCCTTGTTGTGCTGTTGGCCCCCGCCCCCGCGCTGTGCTGGTGCCGATCCTGTGTTTGCCTCAAATTTCACAGGGGTCTCATGGGGGTACCGGGGTTTGATCCCGGGGCCTCGTTCTTGGGAGGCATGGAATCTGCTGTGAAGGCCTCCTTCCAGTGCTGCATCCCCGCTTCTGTCCTCCGTGAAGTGGAGTGTTATGGCGCATCGGCCCGCTGCTGCATCCCTGGGTGCACTGTTATCTTGGTTCGCTCCTCTGTGCTTTTTGAAGGTTTTTTATTTTCCACGGTGGAACTCGTAGCCTTTTGGCCAGATCTGCCGATTTTGGGACCTGTACCGGGGTTCTATTCTCTGTGTGGCCTTAGCATCCTGTGTTTCTGGGCATGTCACTTATGCTGTTGCCGCCGCTCCCCCGCTGCTCCCGGGAGTTTGTGTCCCTGGTCGAGGGTACCTTCGGTGGGTTCTGTGTTTCCTGTGTGGGCTCAGTCCTGGTGCTCTCTGGGGCTCTCTGCCCCTGCCCCCGCCTTCGGTGCTTGGTTGTCTGCCCGGGGTCTGTTTGGGTGGCGACTCCTTCTTGGCATCGTTGTGTGGTGGCTGTGTCATTGCGTGTCCATGCTGCGTCTGTTCGTGTGGTGCCGCAATGCCCGTGTCTAGGCGCTGGCCCTGCCTCCAGTTGCTTCTTGTTCGTGTTCATGGGTATTGAGGTTTGGCGCTGCTATCCTGGTTTTTCCCTTTCAGTCGGGCGCTGTGGTTACAGGTTCGGTGCTTGTTGTCTGCGCTGCTTCCTGGGCTCCTCTCAATTGGTCTACGTGGTTGGGGTTTTCTGTCTCTGGCCTGCGGCCTTGCCTTCTGCTCTCCCCTGCTCTCGTTTGTTCTCTGGGGTTGGGCGTTCCTTGGGGGCTTCTCCCTTTGGGTCGCTTCTTCCTGCCTCAGATTGGCGTGGGTTCCTGTCGCTTCTCTGGGGGCTGGTTCCTTTTTTCGCTGGTTCTGCCTGTGCTTGCTCCTTGGGTTCCCAGTGTTGTTGGGGTCTCCCTGCCTGCTTGCTTACGACTTGCCCTCTGTTGCTCTTCTGTCGGCGTTGCTCTCACTTCTTCGGCGGCTGGCCTGTTGGGGGTGCTGCTCTGTTCCCCCATGCTTCTGGCTCCTCCTCGGCTGCCTTCCCCCTGCTTGTGGTGGGTCGTGGTTCCTACTGCATGGGCCTCCTGGGGGGGGCCATGTTGATTCCCCTGGGTTTCTGTTGGCTTGCCACAGGTTTCTCTGCTTTCTTTGCTGCCCCTCTGCATCCCTGCTTCTCTGGGTATCGCGGGAGCGGGTATCCTGGCCTTGCCTTTGGTGTGCTGCGTGCGTTTTTTTCTGGTGCCCTTCCCTCTGATGCGGTCTGGCTGTGTGGCCTCTGCTCCGCTTGGGTTTTCCTGGTTCTTCACCTCAACTTCCAGGCTTCTGCTTGGTTGGTCGGTCCGCTGTCAGGTTGGCCGAGTTGTCTCAGGCACCTGGATCTGGGGAGCTTGCTCTTCTGCATGGCTGAGCCTTCTGGTCTCCTCCATTTTGGGGCTCCGGGTTCCGGGCTTTGTTGGACTGCGCCTGGTTCCTCTTGCTCCTTCCCGAGTTCCTCCTTCGCTCCGGCCTAGGGCTTCGGATTTTGTCCCGGGGCCTTCTGTGGGCTTGGGTTGCTTCTGGGGTCTGGTTGCTTCTGCCCTGGCTCTCCCTGTGCTTGCCTTTGGCTTGCTTCTGGTGTTCCTGGCCTCCCCTCCTGGTTCTGTTGTGGTTCCTGCCTGGTTGTTCCTGGCTGGGGTCCTCCTGGGGGTGTCTCATGGAGGTTTTTCTGGCTGGTGTGGTTGGTCTCTGGGGTTCATGCCGCTGCTGTCTGGGCCTGGCTGTCTTTTGCTGCTTCCTTGTCCGGGCGTGCGGCCTGTTTCTCCTCTTCTGTCTGCAGTTCTCTTGGTTGGTGGCCTGTGACTATGTTCCCCTTTCTGAGCCTGCTTTCGTCTGCTCTCTGTTTTTGTGCGAGGTCGGGCCGGGTTGATCCCTGCCTGGCCTCCTGAGGCTGCCGGGTGCTGTTGGCTTCTTGGTCCGTCTGCACTCGGGTGTATTTGCTCCCTGGGTTGTTCTGGTCTCGTCTGGTTCCCTTGGTGGGTGCCTGGCTGCGGCTTTCCGATCCTGTATATTGGGCTCCTTTTTGGGCTACGCTTCCTTACCTGGGCTCTCTTTCGTGTCCTGGCGGGGTGCTCTGCAGTTAGGGCTGCGTCCTGGTGGGTCCTTCGGGGCCTTCTTTCTTGTTATTGCCTATGATTAAGCTAAAGATATCTGTGTAGTTACTCAATTAATCATTGTCCTTATGCTCATTTCCATCATAAATGTAATTCAGTATTCTTGATGAAAGGCTGGCTAAATTAGCCCCCCAGTTAATTCACTCTAATCAGAATGGATTTCTACCAGATCAGAAAATTCATGAACTAACTCAGCAACTGGTTGGATCTATTGATTTGACTATCAAGTGTTCAATACTTTTGGCAGTGGTCAGAATAGATGCTACCAAAGCCTTTTCCTGGGTATGTTGGGTTTTCTTATGGAAAATTTTGGGAAATAATGAGTTTCAGTTTCTGTTTTATCTCGACCCTCAAAGGCTGTACGATGATTCATTGGCCCGGATCCTGCTCAAAGTCTCTTCAACAAAGAGCTTTGGAATCTGTAGGAGTACGAGACAGGGCTCTCCTCTGTCCCCCCTCATCTTTGATTTACCTATCGAACAATTCACTCAACTTCTATGGAACGGCATGCAGGTAGTCCCCTTCCTCTTCCCGTACCATACCAACAAGATATCGCTTTATGCGGATGACCTCATAGTGTATACATCGGACCCCATCCAGACTATCCCCGGGGATAAAAGCTGGGTGGACGAGTTTGGGGCTCTACCTGGGTACTTCGTGAATAACTTCAAGTCAGAGGTCATATGCTGGAATCTTGCTAACTGGGCCGGAGAGACTAAGAACGAGATTACATATGCGGCATTGTCATCGTCCATTACCTGGAGGCTGTTCTGCTGTATAACATTGAGGGGGTGATGAAGGAGGTGTATTTGCTACTTGTTACATGGAGGAGCTTGCCATTGGCTATTTTTGGGCAAGTGAATTAAATTTAAAATGCCCATACTTCCCAAACTCAAGCATTACTTTAATTGTATCTATCCTATATTTCTGAGTTTGGACGTAGCTAATATACAGGGGAAAATATCAAGTTTTATATGAGCTTCATGGGGGTTGCGGGTTTTAGACTTGCAAGGAATATGTTGATGCGAAGGTTGTTGAAATGGGCCTGGTTCTCCAAGACCTAAACCGGTAGTGTATGATCTTCCAATATAAAAATTGTAGGATGCTGTTGGGAATGGCAGACACCTCAGCTTGTGGGGGATTGTGGCGGAGATGATCATGAAGCTAAGTACTACAGGTTTTATGTACAAGTTTGGTCCCCCAAAATCTTTTTTAAAGTTCTAAATGCCACACTGCGTCTATGGTGCAGAGTTCTTGGCATCAGGAATTGTTCAGACTTTTTGCCAATCTGGGACTCTACGGGTAGCCCTGAATGCTTATTGGATGGGTTGATTCTCTCCTTGAGAAAGGCCAGGATAGACACTTGGGGAGAGCTGTCTTCACAACAGGGGTTAATTCCCTGGGAAACGCTGAAGGCTAGGATACGGGGCTCCCTATCAAGATTTAAATACCTTCAACTCTCCTCCTGGTTCGCAGGTGCTAAGACGGAGATGGGAGGACCCTGAGAGGATGAATCTCTGTTAGAAGATGTGAGACCTAAGAGTAAAGAAGTTGCCCTCTGGTATTGGAAGTTCCTTGACATGGAAGACAGGAACATGGTGGAACTGCAGACGATATGGGATGAAATTGTCCCACGACCTGAGTTACAGCTGCTGTGGAATATATCTTGGAAATTGTTTTACTGCTATTAAATCAGTTAATTTGAAGTGAAACCATTTCTTCACCCTCAATCGAATATATTGATCACCCCAAAAGATCGCAAGATTTGTGCAAAACCCGACTCCCAGGTGAGGGTGATGTGGTCATCTAGGAGCCACTGAAGAACATATGTTCTTTATCTGCCCCCTGGTCAGTAGGTTCTGAGAGTCCATGGGTAATACCATCACAGACATCTTAGGAATCCAAGTCAATCTGAGCTCGTTATTGATCTTGATGGGGGTGGATAAGGTGTCGTGTAGAATGCTGAGGCGATCTCATGCTTCTTGAAAGGATATTTTTAGATGTCGTATAGATCCATCCCCTCCCCATCTGCAGTGTGCTGGACTTGGCGAATGGAAGTAGCATGCAGCCCTGGTGAGAGGAAAGGTATTTGGGTTGACTTCTCCAGGTGGAGGGACGTGACTGTACCAGAAACATGAAAGTTCCCATGACAACACCTATGCACAACTATGAAGTGGGTGCTTCAGTCCTCTTTGGTGCGGTGGGGCCAACGCAAATGCAGCAGGCTGGGGGCCGGACATCTATCATATGCCAGCCTGGGTTTGCAGAAGCCCTGTTAATATGAGGAGTGGGGAAAAAGGCATTCAGCTGACGGCTCAATTATTAGGGAAATAGTACAATAATTGGCTGAGTTTTAAAGTAAGGAATATGTCAAGGACTTCCACATGTCATGACTGGATATTTTTTGTTAGATGCAGGAATCAGTGTGCGGAACCAGAGCACAAAGCTTTGTGCTGATGACTATAAAAGCACTGTAATGTCTCGCCTTTAGTTAGCAGGGGCAGCAACAGATTGGATGAAAGGTAACTTTACTTTTCTTGCACCTAGCCGACTATTTATTCAACCTTTTTAGACTTCTTGCGATATATGTCAAATTTCTTGATACTTCTGCATGAAATGTTTTCAAAAAATGACATGGGCGTTTAGCTGAACTAAACTTCCTGTACCAGGCACTCTACTTGCACATATAGCTTACAGACAACTATGTATTTATTTTTATTTATTTTATTTTATTTAGAAGGTTTTATAGAGCGCGAACAAGATCCTTGCGGACATCAGAGCGCTTTACAATGAACAAAGTTGATTATAACAAATGGATGGTAAGGCACAATATAGAGAACAAGCATAGGATAAATAAAATAAAACACACGAAAGTCGTAAAAATACCAAAGCATGGGATCATAGTTGTTCCACGAACATAAACAGAGAGTCTCGGAGGAAAAGTGTTCAGGGCCGGGCAGAGTGGTCAAGTAAATTTGCCATGAGAATCGCTTTTACTTCCTTTTTGAAAGATACGAAAGAAGAATTTAGTCTGGTTTCAGGGGGAAGAGAATTCCAAATCCTACGCGCCATCCCAGAGAAGGAACGTTTATGTTTTTTTTTATGGAATCTTAAGGTTTCAGGAGAAGGTTATATGCACCCCTAGAGGACCTTAAACCACCAGAGATTGTCAATTTCTGTGCGAGATAAATGGGTGCCTTGTGGTGTAAGGCCTTATGTGTAATGCAAGTAATTTTTAGGTGGATTCTTGCTTCAAACAGGAGCCAGTTCAGGGCTTTTAGGTCAGGGGAGATGTGGGAACGTTTTTTCGAACCGGTGATGAGTCTTGCCGCAGAGTTTATTGATGCTCTAAGGGAGCTGAAGATGCTTTTGGAAGGCCGCATAGAGAGACAATTCCGTAATCCACACGGGGATAACTAGCGCTTGTACAGCCTGTTTGAAGTCGTTGACTGGTAAGAATGGCTCCAATTTCTGAGAATATTTAACTGGCAGTTTGCTCCCTTTGTCGCGTTGCTAATGTGTTTCTGCATGGTGAGATTGCTGTACAGAGTTATTCCCAATCATTTTGCTGAATCCACAATAGTTGGATGCACGTTGAGTGCAGTGAGGTGTTGGATTATGTTTTGCATCACAGGGATTTTAGCGGGGGAGGCTATAAGGAGAAATTCAGTCTTTAGAGCGTTTAATTTGAGATGATTTTCTGCCAACCATCTTTGGGTGTTCATGAGTGTGGAGTTAAGCTATTTAATGTCTTCTAAGGTGTTAATCTTGAGATACAGTTGTCTATCATCAGTGTACATATGATATTGCATGTTAGTCGCTTGAAGAATTACGGTGAGCGGCTCCATGAACAAGTTAAACAATGTCGGTGAAAGTGAGGATCCTTGGGGGACGCCTAGCCTTACTGGAACTGGGTTGGAAAGAGTGTTGTTAATCTGGAATTGTTGTGTTCGATTATGAGGAAAGGAGGTAAACCAATTTAGCACTGGTCCTGAAAGACCCATCCTCAGTCTGAGCAGATCTAGCAAACTCTCGTGTTTGACCGTATCAAAAGCAGAGGAGAGGTCCAGCAGGAAGAGTAGGCATGCGCCATTCTGGTCCAGGATTTGAAGTGCATCATCAATGATGTGAGTCATGGCTGAATCCGTACTGTGCCCTGCTCTAAAGCCTGATTGGTAGTTGTCAAGGAGGTCAAAGTGAACGATATGTTTTGTTAGTTGGTGGTGTACGCATTTTTCAAGGAGTTTGGCCAGGGTAGGGATATTGGATGTAGGGCGATAGTTGTTAAGATTCGTGGGGTCAGCTGTTGGTTTCTTAAGGATGGGTGAAACTTGACCGACTTTGAGGTTATCTGGAATGCAACCTTGTTGGAGTGAGCTGTTAATGATTTTGGTCCATAGAGCAAGCAGCCATGGGGTAAGGTCTTTAACAGCGTTAGCAGGGAGCGGATCGATGAGGTGGTTGGAAGGTTTCAAGGCATTTAGAATCTTACCCAACGCCTCTTCCGAGTAGGTGTCAAAGGACGACCAGGCGGCATTGTTCTTTGGGACACACTTTGAAGGGATATGGTGTTCAGTAGTTGGAGGTGGCTGGAGGGGTTGTGATTGTGGCACCGAATAGAGTAATCAGTCCTTTAAGAGATCGTTCTCGATGTTGAGGGTCTTCTGAGTGAAGAAGGCGGAGAATTGTTCACAGTTGGGTTGCGATTGGGCAGCGTCTTGTAACCGTTGAGGGGCGTCCTTGGATTGAGTTTTGATTAGCTCAAATTGTTTTTTGGGGCGATTTCTAGCTTGGTCTAGTTGGTGTTTGAAAAAGTCTGCTTTAGTATGTTTAATCTTCTTGTAAAAGGCATTTCTCATTTTCCTGAGTGATTTGAGGTGAGTAGTCGATGGGATAGATCTCCAGTTGTGCTCAGCAACTCTGAGAGAGTGTCTATATTCGCTGAGTAGGCTATTGTACCACGGTTTTGAATCTTTAGTGGAGACTCTCTTAAGATGAAGAGGGGCAACCTCATTGATTATTGCATTCATCGAGTTGAGGTAGTGGTGGTGAGATCATGCACGTCTGTGGTGCCAGCAGGAGGCAGTAGAAGGTTGTAGCTTGAGAAAGGTAGAGTGTTTGTGTTGAGTTGTTTCAAGTCTCTTTTCCAGATCTTTGGTTTTGTGGCCTGAACTGAGTTAAATTTGACTGTTTCCTTGATCGAGAAGGTAATGATGTGGTGATCAGACCAGTTGCAGGGTTGTATCGATTCCAATTGAGTGACGTCAGTTTTGGAGATAATTAGATCCAGGGATGAACCTTTCTTATGTGTAGGGCCGTTACAGATTTGGGTCATGGCTACATCATCCAGGAAGCTTCTGAGGCAGTTGACAATTGTATAGTTGGTGTCATTCCAGTGGATATTGAAATCGCCGAGGAATATTTGGTTGTTTAGGGTACCGTTATTTGTTGAAATCATATCCATGAGCTGTTCCGAGAAAATGAGATTGTCACCTGGAGCATGATCGATGATGTGCAGTGAGCAAGCTTGTTTGCCATTGCTGCAGAGGTCTAGGCAGAAGTATTCGCAAGACGTGAAAACCGGGGATGTGGCTCTATTTATCGTGATGTCAATACGGTGAATACAGGCAATACCTCCACCTATCTTACCGATTCTGTCTAATCTGATGATGTTGTAGTTTGGGGGAACTAGAATGTCCAACAATGGGGTAGAGGAATCAGTTAGCCAGGTTTCAGTTAACAAAAGCAGGTCTAGTTCCTGTGAACTGATGAGCTCAGCTATGTCCGCAGCATGTCTGGAGGCCGATCTACAGTTTAGGAGTGTGCATTTAAGACGGGAAGTAAGGAGGGAACAGGAGGGGTGTTGGGTGAGAGAGACGTGTCTAAGGTTGCTCTTGATGATCCCTCTATTAGTATGTCTGGCAACTTTGAGTGGATTAGGTAGGAGAGTAGGAATGCTTATAATGAAGTGTATTGTGCTGCATTGTTTTGGAAGTGATGGTTTTCCCATTAGGGCTCCAGTGCTATTCCCCCCTGCCTTGTTATACCAAGAGTGAACAATAATCTTGTATTTACTGTTGGTATAAAATTAGAATGCTGTCTAGCAGCAGCCTAAGCCAGTTATTCTGGAGAGAATGTTTAATGCCTGGAACATGTGCATGAACGTGCATGCATCAGTCATCAGAGGCTATCCAGGACTATTGAAAACCTCAGCCCTGGTCGTGGGACCCTGGCAAGCCTCAGTTCCTCCCAATCTGTGACGTGGTAAAGCATCATAGATAAAGTTGCCACGGGCATTACAGACTTAAGCCCTGCAGTTCCTGAGGCTGCATATGAAAAAGCCAGCCACCCTACCCTTTCTTAACTCGTCACAGAGTTGGGAATGGGTAGGGTGAGTAGCAGACACTGAAAACTCGAGTATGTGACCCCGCAGGTTTGAGGCTTCAGTTTCAAGTGTCCGAAGCTGAAAGAAGCATCAGGAGTCCAAACAGGACCTGCACAGACAGCAAGGTAAGTACAAATGCTTTTCAAACGTGTATGTATGTGTGAGAGTGTGTCCAGAATGTGAGTATACGTGAGCATGTCTGTGTGTCCTATGTGTGAGTAAAAGTGAGTAAAAAAGAGAGTGTAAGTGAAGGAGGGAGTCAAAGTGGGTGCAGTTGTTAAGAAGAGATAGTACAACAGAGAATGAATGAGTGAAGGGGAATGACAGTGAGTGTAACTGTTACGGTGTGTGATACTCAGCGAGTCAAATCTGAGTGAGTTTAGTAAGTCAGACAATGAGTCAGTGTGAGAGTGAGTGAGACTGATTGAGGCAGTCTAAGTGAGAATGATTGTTTCTGAGTGAGTTTGAGTCAGAATGAGTATGAATAAGTGAGTATGAGTGAGTCAGAATGAATCAGAATGGGTAGGACAGATAGAATCAGTGAGAATGATTGAGACTGAGTGAGAATGATAGAGGCGGAATGAGTAAGACTGAGTCACAGTGAGACTTAGGGAGTCAGAATGAGTGAGACTGAGTGGGACACAGTGAGAATGATTGAGACTGATTGAATAAGTCACAGTGAGCTTAAATCAGAATGAGTAGGACTAAGGGAAACAGGGCGGCCGAGTGAGTTATGGTAGACTCAGGTGAAATAAGAGAGAATGAGTGAGACTGAGTGAATCTCAGTGAAACTAAGTGAGACTAAGTGAGACTAAGTGAGTTAGAGTGAGATTGAGTAAATCAGATTGACTTAAAATGAGTGGGATTGAGTGAGAGTAACTGAGAATGAGTGAGTCTTAGTGGGGAGAGTGAGAATGAGTGAGACTGCATGAGTCAATAAACCTGGGTCAGAGTAAAAGAGACTGCAAGTTCAAATGAGAGTAACTGACAAAAACCAAGTGAGAATAAATGAGAGATTAAAATTGACTGCTAGCAAATGTGAGCGACCCCCCCTCCCCACCGAACCCTTCAACAAAGTGAGTCAGTCCCGCTCAGTTTAATACAATCCAAGGATTATGCCCTCCACTTTTAATGGTCACCAGCCACCACTGTGTTTTGGAACTTTTGCCTGGCGTTTTGTATGCACATGGTAAGTGGGTTTTCAAAGCGCACTAGAATAAAGAAGGTAGGTAGAAAGGGGGGGGTGAAAGATGGTGGTGGGGCGAGGGGAGGGTTTAAAAAGTTGGGGTGGCAAAGTCATTGAGGCTGCTGTTGTGGTTCATCTTTTACTTGAAGAACCAAACAGATACTTACTAAAACTGTTTCCTTTTCTAATACATTTATTGTCACGCCTCAGGCTGAGACTGAAGTGCATAGTATGCAAATTGACCTTTATAATGTTGAAATAGTGAGCCTATCCACTGCACAGCTCGTGCACAGCAAGACAAATCCGTGCAGCTTAGGGGTAGCATTAGTAAACATTAAAGCAGTGTAATTAACATGGGCATAAATGGGACAATTTAGAATGTGTTACCATTTCATTGACTTTATCGTATCCTGCTGAAGAAGCAGGTGCGAAAAGTCTGCTCCTCGAACATTGCAATTAATAATCACATCTCTCTGCAGTCATGCTGCTATGCAAGCTGCTGCTCAAATAAAATGTTCCACCACATTATGTCAAGGTGTCCCCGTTTTACGCTTTCCCAGCTTTGTAAACTCAGAAATAACAAGACAATCACATGGAAGCCGAAGTCTTCGCTTGCCATTTCTTCTAAACTTTGCCTTAAAATTAATTAGAATCTCCTTGGAGAAGTCAACATGTACTGAATTGTCTGCTGCACTCTCAAGGTCTTTGCATTTTCTTCCAGAAAAACTCCGTGAAATAGAATGTTAGGAGTCTACGAACTGTGGGGCATATTTACATGCTCCTTGTGCCGCTTTTGCGCCGCCGTTGCGTCACAAAAGTGACGCAGCGGCGGCGCAAAAGATGCGCCAAGGTGCGAAGTATTTACAACGTGACGCATCTGAGAGATGCGTCACGTTGTAAAGCTCTGTGCTAGAAGGAGGCGTTCCTGCAAAGAGGGGGGCGTTCCGGCGCAGGAACGCCTCCTGAAAGTGGCTGAGTGAAATCTACAAGATTTCACTCAGTCATTTTGGTGCCCATGCTGCGTCAAAACCCTGCACCTGCTTGAAGCAGGCGTAAGGATTGACGCAGCATTGGGATTATAGGACCCCCCGACCATTGCATGGATCTGCGTCGTGCTTGCGACGCAACTCCAGCAATGCGACACTTATACGGCACCGATGCGTGACACATCTGTGCCGTTTTTGCCCCATTGTGCGCCGCATTGTAAATGCAGCGCAACCATGTTGACGTAGGCATGGCGCACAATAAGTGGCGCATCCCTGCTTATATGCAGGGATGCGCCACTTATTGTAAATATGCCCCTGTGTTTTTGGTTTTAGTGGGAAACATCCAAGTGAAATAAGGTGAATTTCTTCTAACATTAAGATAATAACAGAATCTGAGAAAAAACTATCAGAACGCCTTTCTGAGCACACGGGGAAGTTAACTCAACCTACTTAATTGGTTTATAATTTCGATCTACCGGCTATGACTCAAATCGCCTCTAAAAGGTTAGGTTTTTGCCTGATCTAAGCAACTATACTTATTTATTTTGTTGAGAGCCATATTCTTTTTTACGTGTTTTTCAGATTTCTGGGCAATAGAAGATTACGTCTTGGATATAGCCATATTTCTTGGGTCAAAGGTAAGTGATCTAAAAGTGCAATGTTAGTCTTTAACTCTGTCCCTGTTTATTGTCAAGAAAAAACGGAGGTTTATCATCACATGATGGGGCATATTCTCAAGGAGCAATCGCCGAGTTAACAGCACTTTAGCGCAGCCAAAGTCGCGATAAATGTATCACCTCATTCACAAGCTTGTGCTAACAGCCCATAGTACCAGTTTACCTGCGATAGCAGCCGCAAAAAACATGGCAACAGATGACCCCTGTAACTATCACTAATGAGATGCAGAGTAGGCGTTCCTGAGGAAAAAGGTGTAACAACACCATTCCACAGCATTCTCAACGACCAGCAAGATCGGCGATAAGAGCACAAAACATGCAATAAGGTGTGTTAGAAGCAGGAAACTAACACCTGCTCTGACCTGGTGTAAAGTTGGACCACAGCCTGCACCACAAAAGGGGGGCCAGCCCAGAGCCACACCTGAAGAACAAAAAGTGCCATGGAGCCACTAAACATGTGGCCCGGACACCCAAGAGTGCCACAACACCCACTGCCACCACCCCCAGGACCAACCCCCACCCCCTTGGACCACCACTGCCCTCTGACAAAACCGAGGCGGCGCAGACAAAGTCAGCGATCCTCCGAAATTGCACCAACCTCACAGACCCAACACCAGAGAATGTCATAGCCTACCACAGGCACAAAAGATCAACCATCCTCCGCATCCTGACCACCATTGCACACAGGCTACCAGTACCAACACAGCCGACAACCAACACCGCACCGCAGACCAAGCTGCTGGCCGTGATGCACCTGTTGGCCACTGGTACTCTCCAACCAACATCATCACGAGTCGGAGGTGTCACACAGCCAGCCCAATCCAAGTCCCTCACAACGGTCATGGATAACACCATCAGCTTGGTACCCCACTATCTATACTTCCCACACACTGCGCAGGAACAGCTGGAGACCAAGCTAGGCATCCACGCCACAGCTGTCTTCCCACATGTGTCAGGGGGCAATTGACAGCACACATGTCCTACTCGTGCACCCTGGCAACACGGCACACAATAAGCGCAACTGAAAGCGCAGGTATCCCACCAATGTCCAGGCAATAATGGACAACCAAGGAACCCCCGCCAACATAGCCGCCAAACCCCCAGGCAGTGTGCATGAGCCCTACACCTTCCGACAGCCGATCATCAACCTAGCAGGATGGCACCCACGGAAAGGCACTGCTCGTTGGCCAAACCAAATGAACACACCACACACCTCAACTCAACAATCATGCAATTCACAACACAGGAAATTCACACGTCACAAGCTCACATACAACATGCACACCCACTAGACACAACAGAACAACTTACTTTGGGAACCTGGGTCAGCCATGTACATTAGCCATCAATGGCATGGCACCTCAGCCACACAATAGCAGGATGTGGGAAGAGGTGGAGACCAGGCATGTGCAAAGGAGGCAAGTGAGCCATGAATGAGGATGTACACAATGCCAAGTGTGGCGTGGATGTGCTGGACAGACTGCAGTATGCAGACCACACACATATCCATGTCGACACACACCGCTGGTGTATGGAGTGTAGTGGACGCAACCATATAACTCCAGCCAGTGGGGAGGGACGTGGAAATGTAGCTTGTTACGTCCCCCCCATAAGCGTGAGCTGAGTGAGCTGGCCCGGCGTATGCCAGGCCAGCATAGGTGTGTGAATAAAAGGCACGTAGCTCTGGGCGTGGTTCTCTTCAGGAATGTCCAATGTCTCTGCTAGGTTTGCGCATCTCACCATGCCACGAGGCCGACGCCATCGCCGTGAGTGGGGTTGCCAGTGCACCCCGGGACGCTGGTCCCCGAAAACCAGTCGTACACGCACCTGTGTACCCAGGCCTCAATGCCCACCTGCCGGCACCGGTGTGTGTCGAAGTGGGCCCACCACGTGCCGGTGCAAGCTCCAGGCCGAAGGCCCCCGACCCTGGAAACCTTCTACAACCATCACGTCCTCCGTGTGCAAGGCCGGCAGTTCTCCTTTAGCGTTGACATACTCTACCGGCATACACAGCTTACTAGTAGGTCACACATTTGGAACTGAGTCTTGATTACACTATGGTTGAGGACGATGTGTATGGCTGAGCTGAAGTCCCTATATTCTCTTCGATGTGGTGCCACCAAGTCTGTGCATAGCATTACAGCCACATGTGTCTGTGGACCCACGCGGACTACTGCTCCTGGGCCGCACCAAGCTCAAGTAGGTCACACATTTGGAACTGAGTCTTGATCATGCAATGGCCAGGTACACATGGCAATGCACACTTTAAATCACTGTACTCCCTTCGATGTGGTGACACAAAGCCTATGTATAGTATCACTACCACACGTTTCTGTGGCCCCTTGCTTTAAATGCCTACCGCCTACACTGCGGTCGAGTTGGTTGCACAATTGGTACTGAGCATCGATTTTTTAATGGCAGAGTACATATTGCAAGCAAGGAGAGGTGTAAGTGGATGAGGCGTTGCATTCAGGAGCAAAAAAGGATAATCATTACGGAGGTGATCGAACACTACCAACAACTGCCCTAGTGTCACTAACTCTGTGCATTGCGACCAACGGCACGTGGCTGTGGTCCACTGCTGATCGCTGCCTCTGGCCTACACTGCGGTCCAGTAGGTCACAGAGTCTTGATTTAGCAATGGTGGAGTACATTGGTGGAGTACATATCAGTTTACCGGCATCATTGCAGACTGCATCCCTTCTCAGCCCCAGTGCCACTGACTGTTCCCTGACATTCATGGACACTCACTGGTCGTACATTGGTGGAGTTTGAGTCTATGGACTAGGGGGTAGTTTTTATCCACATGTAGCTGATACAGAATTGGTTCTGGCAATGAGGCTGTCGCTTTCCACTCCGACATTTGCTGCTTCCGGATAAAATCAGACCTTCTGCATCATGCCTTGGAGGACACCTCCCACTGTCCCCCCGCAACCCTCTGCCACATTCACCTTCGACATCGATGAGGACCCGCCCAGTCCACGTGGCCCTACCTCAGTGAACCGCAAGTCACCGTCCCGTGGTAGGTTGCATGTGCGGGCTGCTGTGCATATGGGGCCACTAACTCTGTGCTGCTCAGGTCCAGGATCCCTTCTTCTGAGATATTGGAGGGCCTCTGAAGCGATGGCTTGGGGTCATCAACGCCATGTGTCTGTGTCCTTGCGCTGTTCGCTGACTCCAGCCTCAACTGCGGCCCACCAGGGCTCACACATCTAATCGAGTCCTGACCGGCCCGGACGTCGCATCACTGCAGGAGCCACGCACCACCATCGCCAGGCCCACCTCCATACGCCATCTGCCAGAGTCAAAATGGTGGTACTGGCAGATTGACGGAGTTTCTTGCACCTTTCGTTGATGCCATCTTCTGCCTGATCCCCTGTTCAGCACTCCAGGTGCCACTGACTCAGTGCATCGCAACCCAGGGACCTTTACAGATTGAGTTTTGTGCTGTGGAGAGGTTGCGCAGCAATGTCACCTCAAGCAGTGTGGGAGACCTGGGACATGGATGGGGAAGATGATGCAGGTCTAACACACCCGCTGCATCTGCATCAGGTAAATCTTGAAGGAACACAATTCTAGACTTTTTCTTCACATGAGCGCGCTCAGCTCTAGTGCCCCAACCTCAGTGCATTGCAACTCATGGACACTTCTGTTCGCATGTTCGGTGACCTCTGGACTTGCTCCGGCTCCCTCCATTTTGCTCAGCAGTTGACACTGCTATGCAGGGGTTTTCTGTTTCTGTTGCACTGGTGTCCCCTGTTCAAGTTGTTGCCAGCACCAAGCTCTCCGTGCAGGCTGGCTTACACCCACCCCACACACATCAAGCACGGGTGTGGAAAATGACTAAAATCGGTATACATAAGCGGCGTTCATTTATGTTCACCATAGCCGCTGTTGAGCGTAAAGTGAGAATCATGAAACATTGGCCACACCATCTTGTCCCTTTTAGGCCCCATCGCGAAAGTAGGTGGCAGCCATTTTTGTGTCACAACCTCTCTGCCCACTGCCAGTAGCCTGCGCGCCTCTCCCCCTCACACCCCAGCCTCGCAAGCATTCCCTCGCGCCCCGACAGCCCCCGGTTTCTCCTGCTTGGACCATAAGCGCACCTCTAGCGCCACCCTGTCTCCGAGCCACATCCCGTGCTGAACCCCCTCGCTCTTTCATCTCATTCAAGAACAGCCCCTTTTTTGATAACCTCTTCCTCCCTGCCCGATCGTCCAGCCCGATCCCAGGCCATCACCTAGCCCGACAGATGCAGTTTATTGCCCCCTACAGTAGGACCTCGCCTCACATCAAAGGAGCGGTGGTTAATCAATACCCTCACACCTCCAGATCCGACCGATCGCCCACTTTCCCGTTCCCAGCAGAATGTCCAGCTGCGCGATAACCACCACATGCTGAGGTTGGGGTGGGAACTCTACTGTAAATATGTGTGGGAACGGGGATGAAGCGGGGATTCCGAGGATGTCTTTCCGTACATCAAAGTATTGACAAGAATGTGTTTTATGTAATAAAGCAATAAACCTGTGTATAAGAGGCCAGGCCTCAAGGATGCGTTTAGAGCACCTCGAGAAGATAGCCTGTTGTCTGATTTGACGTGTTCTGCTCCGTTGGAATAAACTCCTGTTTCCTGCCTTCTGTCTCCAGCGCCTGCCTCTTTGTTTGGTAATCTCGAATGGTATGAGAGGCGGCTAACGCCGGGCAAATACTGAAGGGTTCTTGGTCGAATTCGGCCCTACCTTTCGACAATTGGCGTCCCAAACGTGGGGCCCATCAGCGACGCGTGGATCCAGTGAGAGAGGTCCCAACGACAGAGTGAATGACTGCAACGATCGGGAAGTGCACCTGCCCGATAGACCCTCGTCTGGCAGCCGATCATCCGAACTTCACCGGTTCCGAGCAGACCTCTCTCGAGTGATCTACGGTCCTGACTGGGAACCATCAGGAGTGCCACAGCAATTACGGAGAATAGAGGACGATCAGGCGCTGGAAGCGGAAGACGAGAAGCTGTCCATGCGGTCCGGGTAAGGTCGTGTAAACACGACGAATTGCGAATTGATTGTTTGATTGTTTGAAAATACTAGTATTACTCATTTGATTGTTTCTGAGAGATTCTCTATTTGCAAACAAGCACAGAGTCGCCATACTCTGTTTAGTCTTTGCAGATAGTGAAGGGTAGGTAACGCAGGCCTTTGCCCCCGTTGTAACCCGTCGTGCCTACTTCCCTCTCCATTTGATTGATTGTTATCCAAGCATTTACTGTTTTGGAATTGGTTCTCTTTGGATCATTCTCTATTTACAAAAAAGCACAGAGTCGCAATACTCTGTTTAGTCCTTGTGAATAGTGAAGGATAGGTAACGCAGGCTTTGCTCCCGTTGTAATCCGTTGTGCCTATTTTTATCCCTCATTTGATTGATTGTTTGACCGAACATTGATCGTTCGGAATTGGTTCTCTTTGGGTTATTCTCTATTCACAAATAAGCACAGGGTCGCAATACTCTGTTTAGTCTTTGCGGATAGTGAAGGATAGGTAGTGCAGACTTTTGTCCCCTTTGTAACCCGTCATGCCTATCTTTGCTCCGTTTGTTGTTAGTTGGTTCAGCCCGGACCGTTTATTAGAGGTAGATCATCCGGCTCCACCGGAGGACGCCCCTAATAAAAAGGACGTAAATATATATAAAAAAAAATTGCGGGTTAGCCGCTGTATCGTGCTAGCAAACAAAAACATAAAAATCATTAGGAAAAACAAAAGGAATCGAGTAAAATCAGTAGGCCACTGATGGGATTTCTTTTCTGACCTCGCTAAAATAGAAACATTAGGAACAACCCCTCATGAGAAATATGAAACTAGTGAGAAGAATCGAGCTTGACGCCATGATGGCTGCAAGACAGCTCGGCTCCACCGCCCACCCCGCCCAAATAACGACAAACCCTATGCAAATATTATAAATATATACAACACTCCAGCAAAGTAACATGTTAAACCTTTTTATTAAACAACTATTTAAAACTTTTTATTAAACAACTATTTACATGGCAGCCGGCTGCAACAACAAACCCAACGCATTCGCCGTCTGCTTAACGCTGTTCCTGTCCCGCCTTCAATGTTGGGCTACTTTGAGCTACTTTTTAGTAGGCTTTGGGCTATAAAAAATCTACAAAAGCCATCAGCCGGCGAGGTAGCGTCAGTAGCGGCCCGTTGAGCGAATAGGCCGGAGGCTACCCAACGCGCCATGGCCTTGCTGGCAGCCATCGGCCGAAGAGGTCGTCGGGTGGATGGCCCGGAAGCACCACGGCCACGATGTTGTTGTACTGGCCTTCCCATTCGTCCGCCCTGAGGTGGCATCCGGACGGCGTGGGGTGGGCTGGGAGGGAGAGGCGGCGCGAACGAGCCTCCCCCACCTCCCCAGGTGGAGGTGCCTCAGCTGCACCCCAGCGCTTCACTCGGCCCAGCTGAGTTGCGCCCGCTCTTGCGGAACAGTGCCTCGCTCGGCCAGCTGAGTCTCACCCGCTCTTGCGGCATAGCGTCTCATCCACCATCCGGCTGAATTGCACTCGCTCTTGCGTTACAGCGACAGGCGGCTGCCACGGAACTCTCAAAATGGCGTCCGACGCCCCGGATTTGGGCCTGGTCCATTAGAACGGCTCTGGGCTACCTTGGAACTCGGATGCTTCCCTGCTCGGGCATGAGCCCCACTCTTGAAGACGTCCTCTCAGTTTTAAAAATTCTACGAAAGTCACTGGCCCTCGACTCCCGCAGGCTTCCGGTGGGGGCCACCGCTGCTCGACTATCCCCCATGGATATGCCACTGCCCCGGGCGATCGCCACCTTATCCACATCTGGTATCGAAGGAAAGACTGATTCAACGTATCTGTGGAGGGATACACCTGCTGTCCCGCTCTCCGGAGTGGCCACAACGTTGTCACAAGATGGTGGTGCTCTCATGCTGACACCGGCCTTTGTCCGAATTACTAAGAGACACTGTAGACTGCCAACTCGATCAGCTCCGGTGGGACCTCAGCGTGACCCGGTAGGAAAGATTTTGCCTTCCTCGCCTTTAAGCCGCAGTCCACGCCGCTTGTCCTCTCTGTTGGCGCTAACAAACTTTTTGAACTACCGAAAGGGATTCTGGTCCGGCCGCTAGTTGTCGGAGGCATTTGGACTATACTCTGGACCCACCCGGCCACGCCCCAAAATGGCGCCAGTATAGGCGAGACTTACAACTCCTTATGACGTTTTAGTTACGTAGCCTTGATATTATGGGATATGTATACGGTCCTTGAGCACGTGGCGGGCGGGGAAGGGTACTGACTGGGCATGCGGACAACCCTACTGATATTGGTTCTTATTCACTATTGATTATTGTATTTTCGAAGTAATGCTACTCATGATGCTCGCCCATGGTATGCGTATAAACGATTTTATTGTAACTGATCTTGTTTTACTTTCAATTATAAAATCAACCTTCATTGATCCTGCAACCATTTGTCTCGTTTGAGTTTTTACAAGTAAAATGAAGCAATTTTGGTTATGAAAAATTAGAAAGGCATGGTACATACGAACAATGCGAAAAGAATAGTCAAGATCTGTCGTATTTTTGCATTCCTGCAGCATAAGCAATAGGTAAAAGATTCGGATATTTAGATATATATCGCGCCAGGATACTTTGCAGTAGCAGAGCGCGTTGCAAAATATTTTATAACATAACATAACATAACATATATCTATGAATAGAACGATAGACCAGTTCCTCTGGGCTGCAATGCCGAGATGCAAGGTACTGCTTCCCAAAGAAGATAAGTTAGGCACGTGGTAGGTAAAAACATTTTCGTGTCTTTGCGCGCTGATGTGCTTTGTACGCTGTCACACCCCCCCCTTCTCTTTCTCTGCAGGTTAATATCGGAATTTCAGCTGGAGTATGGAGAAGACCCAGAATGCACGTGTTACACGCAGAAAGAAGAAGAATTGTATGGTATGAATGCACGCGTGGGCCCCGATTTGTGTTGTATGAATGCTCATGTGTGGCGCACGTCTGGGTTGACGGGCGAATGTTTTTTTTGTATGACTGAGGTATGGATCGAGCGGTTGATGGAATAAGAAAAACAAGCCCGAACATGATACCTGCATGTGAAGGACGGAAAAGAATATAGCACTTACTCTACCTAGGAATGACTCTCTCTCCCTCTCTGGAACTAGTGAATGGGAGAGTGGCCTACGCCAGAAACTTGAAGAGTTATTGTAGTACCTCGGACCCCAACCGATATCCCAAATGAACGCCCTGAATGACGCGCACCAGTGAGTCAACTTAATGTGCAGACTAGATGAGAAAAGTTAAGGATACCCCGGGTTGGGATTCATCCAAAATCCCCCCCCTCAGCCCAGAAATTAGGGATATTGTCATGTTTTAGATTCACCCCCTCTTCTTCCATCCTCATAGAAAAGTCAGAATTACACCATCGCACATCCGACAGACACCCCTCCTTTACCTCAACTTGGATCGTCATTTGTTAGATGTTGGAAGACCCCACCGTGAGTATAAGCACGACCGGACCAGTGTCCGACCAATTAAAAGGAGTAAGAATTTATTGAAGCGAGGTTACCAACAGAAATTGTCTGCTATTAGGAAGGAAGAAGAACGAAGAGCTCGACCCCCAAATGAATTCAATGGAGTACTGAAAATATGCAACACGCATGAAAAGGCTCTTTCGCCAAAAATAGCCCTCTATTTTATCTTAAGTTTTCGTTCTTGATGTATGTACTGTCGCACCCTATCTGGTATTTGTGTATACGTAAACTATGAATTTATGTTTTCCCTCGGCTTGTGTTTTTTTACGTGAAACTGACCCGTACTGATCTATATGTGTGTGCACTGAATAGCCTATTATTGTACACGTCTCTCTCTCTCTCTCTCCCTCTTTTTATGCTGTACGTGTACTAATAGCCTATTTGGTACGCACGACGCTCTCTCCCTCTGAGGGCTCCCTTTTGAATAAATGACGACACTGTACCTCGCCGGTATGGGAATAATTGGCTTTTAGACACGACAGTTTTTGAACAAATTGACAGAAACAAAACGATCGTATTTTGCCATATTACTGCCTCTCCTTTCTGTAAAATGATGAAACTTAATTGGCTGAGAAAGAAAGGACAGGTGAGACGACTAATGTCCCCTAATCTGACCCTTAAAAAGGGAACTATATGTCAGTGGCTTTTGCCTTAAGTACTTTGGTAACACCACCCTCATCGTTCGGATTACCACCGCCCATTGTATAAAAATAGAATGTCCAATACGTCCCCGTTCCTCCAGAATGGTCCCAGTTCTGTACCAGCCGTCCCAGAAAATCTTGAAGACTGTAGCTATAGTTCCATGATAACAGCATTTCACATTTTTTTATAAATTAACAGACCTTGAAGAAACATATAGCTCAACAGGATTTGTTTTAGACAAACGCGAGTCTCTACTGAAGGAGCCGGTTCGAATTCGATAAACTCTGTCATTTTTAGATATCAGACTTCTTGCCACGTTCGCAAATATAACAAGAGTAAAACGCCAGACAGACATGTTGTTTGAAAATATAAAAAAATGCCTGCAAACCTACACCACAGCAACGATTTATGACCGATAAACGCTTTCCCAACTACTTGGGGTTGGGAGAGAAATTAAAGTGTGTAAACGTCTCCCCCTGCCAATTCTCTAAAAATTATTTTTATACTCATTTAAGGATAACGTGCAGTCGTCGGAGGAGAGGGGCCAGATGTGACGCACAGCCTGGCTGCAGATCGGGGAATATCTATGACCTCGACCAAGGTGGAGCCACGGAGCAAAGAGTTGCGGGACGAGGCACCATTCTCAACGTGGAAAGTGAAAGAAAGAAGGGCTGTCCAGAAGCCCCGGCATGTTGATGAGCTCGTGCCGAAAGTCCCAGCCCATTATACCCGATTGATGGGCCCACTTGCTTGAAATTTCTGCCCTCCTTGGTCCGTTTCAGATCTGATCCCACTCCACCCTCTCTTCCCTCGGCCTCCCAAAGCACGCCCCCATAACCCCCCCCTTTTTTCATATGGAATTTTTGAACTCAACTCAGAGGACAAACACAGGACTGTGGTCCAAGAGCAAAGAATGGCCACACCCTGCAACGCGAGACCTGAAGTAGAGCCGGATGCGTAGCTCCACCGCCGGTGCTCAACAGCGCCAACGAAAGAGGAAGAACGATGAGAGCCTACCAGTGATGGCTCGCTGTAAAAAGACACTGGACAGACGAACCCTTTTTGAACATTGCCACCCCTTGACTGTCCCTTGTCAAGTTGAATTTCTCTCCCAACCGCTTCGTATTGATTACCACCCATTTGAGTTTTCATAACTTTACATCGGTCACTTTTCAATTGTAACTAAGAAGGCGTTAACTCTATACCTTGATGATTGTAGAACACCAGTTATGCACATGAACATGCTGTTTAGTTTTGATCCCCATGGAGTCCAGACCTCAAGTGATAATAGCCCTTATTCTGCCAGAACATTTTCTGTATGACATCATGCTTGTATTCAAACGAATTTCCTACATCGTCTAAATAATGTCCCCGTCGCCAAGGTCTAACGTATGACACAGCTAATGTAATTTTATATGCACTGCCTCCTCGCCTATAGCATTGACTACATGTGGTTATGTACGATTCTGTCAACATTTATAGTAGGATTATTACCATCTGCCCGTAATGCATACGGGCTACCAAAGACCCCAATAGACAGCCCAGCCACATACTTCCCTTATTAGTATAACTAAATATCAGCTTGTACGTCCTTACCTCAGACATGAACAGAAATTAACTAACTCATGATAAAAACTGGGGACTGTGGAAAATGACTAAAATCGGTATACATAAGCGGCGTTCATTTATGTTCACCATAGCCGCTGTTGAGCGTAAAGTGAGAATCATGAAACATTGGCCACACCATCTTGTCCCTTTTAGGCCCCATCGCGAAAGTAGGTGGCAGCCATTTTTGTGTCACGACCTCTCTGCCCACTGCCAGTAGCCTGCGTGCCTCTCCCCCTCACACCCCAGCCTCGCAAGCATTCCCCCACGCCCGACAGCCCCCGGTTTCTCCTGCTTGGACCATAAGCGCACCTCTAGCGCGACCCTGTCTCCGAGCCACATCCCGTGCTGAACCCCCTCGCTCTTTCATCTCATTCAAGAACAGCCCCCTTTTTGATAACCTCTTCCTCCCTGCCCAATCGTCCAGCCCGATCCCAGGCCATCACCTAGCCCAACAGATGCAGTTTATTGCCCCCTACAGTAGGACCTCGCCTCACATCAAAGGAGCGGTGGTTAATCAATACCCTCACACCTCCAGATCCGACCGATCGCCCACTTTCCCGTTCCCAGCAGAATGTCCAGCTGCGCGATAACCACCACATGCTGAGGTTGGGGTGGGAACTCTACTGTAAATATGTGTGGGAACGGGGATGAAGCGGGGATTCCGAGGATGTCTTTCCGTACATCAAAGTATTGACAAGAATGTGTTTTATGTAATAAAGCAATAAACCTGTGTATAAGAGGCCAGGCCTCAAGGATGCGTTTAGAGCACCTCGAGAAGATACCCTGTTGTCTGATTTGACGTGTTCTGCTCCGTCGGAATAAACTCCTGTTTCCTGCCTTCTGTCTCCAGCGCCTGCCTCTTTGTTTGGTAATCTCGAATGGTATGAGAGGCGGCTAACGCCGGGCAAATACTGAAGGGTTCTTGGTCGAATTCGGCCCTACCTTTCGACAATGCCGCGCCGCGTCACTGTACCACATGTGGCCCTGCCAATAAAGGGGCCCGGCGCACGTGCATGAGCTGTGGTTCTGTCTGCTGATTTTTCTCTCTAACTAAAGTTTTTAGAATAAAACAAAACCCGCACCTTTCAGACACCACCTTTTCTTTCTTCCGTGCTGTAGTTCACTTTTTTATTGGGCCTCCTTTTTAAGAAGATACCCAGACCTGATTTAACGTTTGGCAAATGGGTTACTCCTTCACAAACATAATGGGTATCCTGTCTGCCTTATTAAAATCGCATTGTATTCTATGGCACTTGTAATAAGGTGGGCATGATATCTGTCACATTTGTAATGGAGTAGCACATCTGTCAAGCTCTGAATCAGGAACTGCTTATTTTGGGTACCATTAACAGGAATATGAGACAAAAAAATGGTTGAGTGGGCACTGTTTTTCCAGTTTTGACATACAATTGCAGTTGAGTTTACAAAGAGAATAAACCAATCATTGCTTTTGTAGCTCATCCAAATAATTATTAGGGTGTCCTGGAGCTAGGTTAAGGCTGGACATAGCAAAGAAAATTCAGAGGTTAAATAACCAGGTTTTAAGACACTTCCAAAATGCCGTGTTCCTGGACCTTCGGGATACCCAATAAGTGAGTTGAAACTGATTGTAAGGTACACATTGGATGACAAATGGAAACCAACTTGTAAATTAGGCACTGTGTGGCATATGATGGGACTCTTGAAGGTAGAACTTATGACTCTAGTTAGCAGAAATATTGTGGTTCTATGGGGAAGACCTGGGAAAGGCCAGACTGTTTAATTTCATGTAAACTAGACCTGCTGAACTTCATAGAAAGGTACTCTTAGGTAAAATGACGTATGAGAATCAGGGAGGGAGCGCACCAGCAACTCATGTTAGAGATTCTCCTACTCATACCTCCTTGTTTTTGTGATCCCTTCCCACTGTTCTGATACCAGGGCATTTTTGCCCATGCCATCTTGGAACCAAGTTCCTCTTCCTTGAAAATGGCCAAACATTATGCTGTCTGTGGCACGTCTGTGGTATGTAGACTCTGCAAACACCCTTTGTGTGTTCCCACAGAAGCTCTTTAAAGCAGAGCACTTATATTACAGCAAGAACCTAGTTACCACAATATTTAGGTGGCCATCTTGAATGCTGTCAAGTATATAAACCGCACCTAGGATTTAAACCAAAGCTTTGCCTGGAGACCTCTAGAAGGAAGCATCCATCAAATTGCAGGTGGGTCTGGGAATCCTCCTTTGAACACATTGGTGTTAATTTCCAGTGAGCAGTGACTAGTGATTTAAGTGGCGTATTCTGGATTGTCATTTGTGTTTTACACCTTGTTGGAGAAAGGTACATTTGCATGCTTAGTGACTTAGCCCAGAGCTATTTATATTTCTGAAAGGTGTAGTTGAAGGAGTCACTTCCCTGCATTTGCAGGCACAGCAACTAAGCTGACCGGCCTGTTGAACCTGAGCGCCCATGTTCTCCGAAAGGCTCAGCAACACAGGTGGTGGTTCTCCATAGCTCTCTGGGTTTGCCCTGCCCTCTCACCAAGTTTGAGGATAGTATCCCTCAAAGGAGCCACGGGAACCGAACCCCTATGCAATGCATTGACTTGCTGTTGCAAAGGCTTGTTGGCTTCTTTCCACCAAAATCTTCGAGCTCCAAGTAGGCCCAACCTCAATCATCTCCAGTGACCAAAATCTTCGACATCCACGTTGTTTGCATTTGCCAAGGCTTTTTGGGGCACCAGACGGGCAACGACCCCTTGATTCTCGACATCCAACATGGGACAGCGCGTGCACAGCTCCTGGTCTTCCGCAGCATCACCTGGTTGTCACATCTGCAGAGTCAAGGTCACCGTCAGCTCTTCTGCAACTCTCAACATAGGTGGGCATTCATCTTCCAGGTCTCCAAGGTCACTACTGAGTGACATAGACTCTGTCCTCTCCGCTTGCCGGTGCTCTTCAACTTGAATCCACTTTGGGATTCCACCGGACACTTTCTTCTTCTCTAGCAGCGGCACTTTCCTGAAGTCCTCCATTGGGTACAACTGTATCTATGCAATGAAAAAGGGTTTCAGCACTCTATACAAAATCAATAGTATTTCCTGTCGCAATCCACATTCAAAGAATTTTGGTAGCTTTGCACACAAGGAAAAACTATCCAAGTCCAGAATGTATTTTTCTTATTCAAGTGTTCACTTTATTTTTCACAAAAAGATTCTTCCTTCACAAATTCATTCATCATAGCCAACACGTTTCGTCTCTTTAGAGACTTCTTCAGGGCTTTCAATGTATGGCATACAGTATATTCTCCAGGCAAATGCAGTGTTTCAAAGCCAGTATGAATAAAGTATTTGTACAGTGTTCAGACAATCGCAAAACGGCCTGGTAACCGCACGCAGTCTGGTCAGTGTATCAGTATCACCATTGGTGACTTGGACAGTTTTTCCTTATGTGCAAAGCTACCAAAATTCTTTGAATGTGGATTGTGACAGGAAATACTATTAATTTTGTATAGAGTGCTGAAACTCTTTCATTGCAAAGTTTGTAGGATTAGTTCCTATATTGTGGGGATTATAGAGGGGAGTACCCCCTGGTTTCATGCACCAATAGTTACTTAAGGACACTATTTACGTGTTGGGTGCGGTTCTTATCAGCCTTTGCACTCAGTTCTGTTGCTTACCTAGCTATGCTTGTGGCTTCCCGGGTGTAAGTGATGTGGGTACTAGGGTTTCCACGGGTGGGGTAGCTCTCCAACCTTCTGAATTTCAAGAAGGTGATAACTTCAAGGTCCACTGGGAAGGGTCCTTAATCTTTAAAACTGCAACCGCAACTGATTTGTATGGAGAATGCGGTCATGTTCTCACACTGCACACAATCTCAGTGGGGTTCCTAGTCACTCACCCTGGGTGGTTTGTTGGGTCCCCAACACTTCTATGTCCTCTGGACACTGTCCTGACAAGAGTCGTGGTTCTTATGCCACTTTCTTAGTATATGGTTTGTTTCCCCCGTGGGGTCCACTACGTATTCTGTGCTATTTACGTGATTTCAATGCAAAATATTGTGTGAATTGTGCATATCTCCGGTAGAAGATATCTTTATGCGTTAGTGAGTATTATTTAATAAATACATATTTTTATAAATACCTTGTGTGCTTCTTTTTCATTTAATCTATACTTATAAGATTGCATGCTGGTAAAACAAGCTGCTCTACTTTCCTTCTGGACTAAGCGTGAAGGCTGTTCTTCACAGCTACCACTTAGAGAGCTTTCTAAGGTTGTCTAAGACTCCTAACATCACCATAAGGGTTGTCTGGACAGGTGCAGTGTGTCCACTTACACAAGTGTACATCATATACCAGGCCAGCCTCTCACAATACTCAATAAACATATTCATTACACAGTGTTCAGAAGAAGCTGCCTCAATGTATAGTGCAAATTAATGGTGTAGAAATTTGACTAATGGGTGATTCATGTTCACATTTAACCCTTATTGGTCCTTATGTTTTTAAGGGGTTACAGCTGATGACCCTACATAAAACATCCATAAAATGATATGCTTATGGAGGTTAACAAATTGAATTGGTCAAGGAGCTCCTAGCCACTTTGAAGTTTGAAGACAAGTGTGTTATGTAAAGTTGCTGTGGCTAAGAAAGGGTCAAATTTGCTGGGTTGGAGCGATCACGGAAAGTTAGATATTATTCTTGATCCCAACCCCCCTGATCAGGTTATTTCACAGAAAAAATGTTTTAAAGTGGATCAGTTTATGGGGTTGGTATGAATAAGATAAATTCTTGGGTTGAACAATTCCTGTAAGTGTTTTCAGAATTTTTTGGAAAAAATAAGGGGTTTTCACCACAAGATAATATTGCATGACAGAGCAGTTCCAGTAGTGCATAATGTTCGCCATGTGTTCTTTTGACAGAGGCAGGAGTCATCCAAAGAACTGTATTGGCTATGTAAATTGAATGAGTGATGAGAACAAGACACATATAATGTTTTTCATTCCTGAGTTTCATGATTATCCCCCCAAATGCATCCACTCAATATGCCAAGACATGGGAACAACTAGACACCTGGTAGCCTTTAGGATTTTCAAAAGAAACACTTCTCCTACAATTGTATTTGCAGTGAATAAGTTCTTACAGGCAGTTTGGTACAAGAGAAGCAACATTTTACAAGCAGAAATTTAAATATTTTTTATTCTCTTAATATATCACAAACTTCTTTTTAACCTTTTTAAATCTCTGGAAATTTAGGAGGAAATTGTTTTAGTATTTTCTGCTATTTGCACATAATCCATGGCTGCAATTTGCACTTATTTTATAAGGCGGAGGGAGGGGATATGTATTGATTTAGCTAGTATTGTCTTGGATGAGTTGAGGTTTTAAAATCACCCTGGGACGTTAGTTACTGATATAATATTCTGTTACATAACATTTTGCACAGGTTATATCATATATTAGGATGGAGCTATAATGTCGTAGATTTAATCCTATTTAATGGCTGAGAAGGTGTATCTGAATTGAATTGTATACCTACTGTTTTATGTACTATTTTAATAATTCAATATCTCCTATTTTTATTGTGTGTGCCTACTTTGATGGTTTGTGACAACCAAATAAAGTATTACTACTACTAAAAAGAAAAGTGGAAGTGATTAAACCAATTGAGAGTTCTGAGTGGCTAGTCAGAGTAGTTTGGGTGCATAAAGGTGATAACTCATCACGTTTATGTGTTCATCTCTGCAATCTCAACAGCAATATATGAGTAGATGGTGACCCATTACCTAACATATCGCATATCAGAAATGTTGAACAAATTGAAGGGTGGAGTAAAATTCACAACTCTTGGCATGTCTGCCTCTTACCGTCAGGTTCAGTTGACTGAGGTTTGCAGACACCTTACTTCTTTTGTGATGCCAAGAGTGCGTATAGATACAAACGTATGCCATTTGACCTTGCGTATGCATCCTCAGTGTTTCAAAGGGTGATGAGGCTTTTGTTTAACAAGGAAGAAGGTGTTTTTGTTTATAAGACAATGTGTTGGTGTATGTGGACGATGGGAAGATGGGAAGATGCATCAAGACAGGGTGCAAGTTCAGCAAGAATGGTGTATTCTACTTGGGCCATCACATTTCTTAGCAAGGGTTGCAACCTAAAATAACAATTTTGAAAGCAATTGCGAAAATTACGGCACCCAGTATCAAAGACCAAATAATATCGTTTCTGAGTCTAGTTGAATTTTATTTTAACTTTTTCCAACAATACATTCTCTTTAAGGAAGTTGATGAAGAAAGGGGAAACATATGTGTGGGATGAGGAGTGTCGGGCAGCTTTCAAGTGCTTTGGTTCAGACATCATTAATGTGAATCCTTTTAAACCCTTTCTGTAGCCAGGGCAGGAGTGTGATAACTGATGCTGGTGATACAGGTTTGGGCACTGTTCGCATGCAGAAAAGGGTGGATGGAAGGGAGGAAGTGTTAGCTTTCACCTCCAGAGTGCTTCAGGGAGCAGAGGTTTCTCATGCTACCATTGAAAAATAAGCATTGGCTTTGTGATGTGGGAACAACATTTCAAAACCTATGTGGGGGGAGACATTTCACAATCCATATGGACCAGTAACCATTGGTGAATCTATTCACATCAAACAATGCTGCTAGTGTTCCCCCCATAATAGCTGAATGGTTGTGCAGTTCACAAAAATTTGATAGTGAAATTGAGTATTTCCCAGGCAAGAAACATCTTGGGGTTGATTGCCTGTCACATTTGCTTGTTGAAGAGTTTGAGAAGGACTGTGGAGAAGACATTAAAATGGTGTGAACTGTGGAGTGTGTGTCAGAAGATTTTAAAGGTGTTTTGCATGAGAAAGAGTAGGGACACTCATTATCAAAGGACGAGGTTCTGACTTAGGTGAGTGCTTAGATTGTGTCTGGTTGGCCAGATGGTGCAACGGTTTAAATCATTTTTCTGAGTAGCACAGGAGTTGAGTTTAGATAAGGTTTGTTATGATGTGTGCAGCATTTGGTTGTGTTGTGGTGGTTGCAAGGGCGTGTATTGGAATTGGCCCATGAGGGACATGCTGCTAACGGAGCCATGAAGCATAGAATCAGGGAGGAATTTTGATAGCCAGGCGTGGATAAGGCAGTAGAGAAGTATGTGAGGTATTGTAGTGCATGTGCAATAAGTGATCAGACACAAGTTGTGCATCACTCTCCAGTTACACTCATTGAGGTACCCATGACACCATGGTTTAAAATGGCATTGGACATTTCAGGTCCATATAAATTGTTAGGAGAATCATCTAGGTATGCTTTAGTTTTTTTTTGTTGATAAAAACATTTTTATTGATTCACAGAAAGCACCAGCCAATCATCATGACACCACAATAACATAAAGATGTATGCAATGTTCTGAGTAGCCCATTCAACAAAGGTGGACAAAATTAAGATGATACACATGTGAACATTGAGACTAAACCATCCCTCCCAACCACTTCCCCCAGACCCTTCGGTATTCCTTGGAACAGTCATGTGCCTCATACATGATCTTCTCCTGCGTAGCGCACCAGTCAACCCCAGTCCTCCACCACCCAAAATTGGGGGGGTCAGGGCATGTACAGGCAGTCGCTATTTCTCTTTTTGCCAACACCGTTGCTTTAGTGTAGAACAATTTCTCATTCCTAGACCCATCCAGACCATCTGTAATGCCTAAAATTGAGTGTTTTGGATCGTGTGGGATTTCTCACCCCAATACTTCGGTAACTTCCTTCTCAATGTCCCCCAAGAACTGCACTAAGCGTGGACAGTCCCATACCATATGGGAAAAGTCCGCAGGTTCGTGACCGAATGTATCACAGGCAGGTTTCGGGCGAAGTCCTGAAGGATAAAGGCATGCAGGGGTCAGGTAGGCAGCATGCAAATTGTAAAGCTGTACCATGCGCAATTTGGCAGAGGCGGTAACTGTCCTGGGGGCGGAAGGGTGTCACGCCAGTCCTCTTCCTCCAGGGTACCCACCCAGACCTCCCATTGAGCCCGTAACCGATCTAAAGATGTTGGGGTATTGTTGATCAGTGTCCAATAGATGCAAGAGTTGCCCCCCTTCCCAAGGTCCTCAAGCATGATCTGTGCCTCAAGAGGGCTATGGTCAGGAAGCCGTGTACCAGCCGTAAGGTGCACTTGAAGAGCATGGCGCAGATGTAGATATCTGTAAAACTGTGACGGGTGTAGGGAATGTCTAGTTTGAAGGTCTTGGAAAGAGCACATGTGATCACCCACCCAAACATCGCCCAGCTGAGAAATACCTATAAGGTCCCAGGACCGAAAACCCTGCAGTCCGGTGACCTCCTTGAGCCAAGTGCCCTGCCACAAGGGCGTGCACTGGGTCAATGTGTGTTTCCACTTTTTGTGATGCAGTGCGGCACGCCAGGCCAACAGCACCGAGCACGTCACCTCAGGCAATTGGGATGGAATAGGCTACCCATACATCATCGACTGAACTCTGGTCAAACCCAGCTCACCAAGCTCCAGCTCATATGCCGGATCAGACCAACCCCCGTTAAACCAATCGTGCAAAGATAGCAGACGCATGGCCAAATAATATAAGTATAAATGGGTAATCCCCAGACCCCCATCGAAGGAAGGGATCCTGCAGATGTTCTAGAAGTCATGCTATCAAGGTCCCGAAACCGGGCCCTCGGGAAGTTGAGGGGGGTGTTTTGAAGCATGTAAAGGAAACTGGGGAGAATCATCATTTTGAAAAGAGTAACTCTCCCCATGGGGCTCAGGGGCAATGCTTGCCACTTCTGGAGGTCAGCCTTGGCCCTCTTCACCAGGGGAGTAACATCAAGAGCCCAGCAAAGTTCAGGGAGTAAAGTCACCCATATCCCTATATATTTGAAGGATTGGCGATGGAGCGGATGTTGGATTGCCAATCGAAACATTCTCTAGACATGTGGATGGGGACCCGGACCGACTTATTGGAGTTGAGCCAGAGGCCTGGAAGCCCGTACGAAGGAATGGAGGATCTGGAGGCAGTGAGGACCCGATCGTGCGGGGTCCACCAAATTGATGAGGACATCATCCGCATAAAGGGTGATTTTATCTGGTACCGTATTGGGCCACTCCCAACCCTGCACCTGTCCACTTGAGCATACTAGGGCCGCCAAGGGCTCCATCACCAAAGCGAAGAGCAGGGGTTAAGGGAACAACCCTGCCTCGTACCCCTGCCAATCAAGAAGAGTCCTGATAGGGCTCCATTCACCAGAACATGTGCCCTTGGATGAGCATATAGCACCCGGACTAAACCTTGAAGACGGGGCCTGAAGCCCAGCTCGACAAGAACTTCCCCCAGGAACCCTCAATCCACTGAATCGAAGGCGTTTTCAAAGTCTACAAAAAGGAGCGCTAAGTAGGAGGTAATCAAGTGACTGGGGACCAGGGCGAAATGCAATCGCCCAAGACAGTGTTGGGTACCACGTAAATGAATAGGAAAAAAGTTTGCCTGAATCTCTACTTCTTACAAGCTTTTATAATTGATGCTTATAAGTCAAACACATTTCTTTATGTTTGTATCTGTATTATATTTATACCTTTTCTTGGCGTCTTGTTTCTATTTTTTCATTAAGTTTTTTGTGAAAAGGAAAACTAGTGCACAATTTACATATATTACAAAAATACTTAAAAAAATGAATTTACATTCATTTACGTTAGACACGCTATACATACTACATCACAGTACACACACATATATACAAAAAACACAATAAACCAATTGTGACCTTAAGTGCAAATTATACAGTGAATAGATCAATGTCATAGATCTAAAAAAAAATATCTATGTATCCATAAGCGCACAGAATTATTAATCATATTATTCATCAATGTAGGAAAGAATCCCTTATTCTCCTGTGCTTTTTTTGATGTGCCGACGCGTTTCGAATCCTAGGTAGTCAATGCCTAGATTCTCATCAGGGCTCTCTGATTCTCTGTACAAGATGTATAAAAATAAAATTTAAAAACATTTTAAGTGAAGAAAGGGAACTTCATTCTTTAAGCACTTCTACTCACTCTCCATTCTACTGTATTTGTACCCGGAAAGATATAAGTATTCCTCATCTGTTGTGTCTCAGATATCTCTGCGTGTTTCTCTTTCAGTTGAGAATTCTCTGTTCAAAACAAAGTGAATCGAAATCAGTGATAATCACAAAAGACGCTTTTATTTATGTAGGCACCTTATTTGCCCATATCCTACCTTCTACTATCCCGTGATCGATGTGATCCAATTACATTGGCAAGGATGCTTTTAAACAAGCTGGAGTATTTCTCGTTCTTCCAGTATTATGGGCCCATGCTCTCCCTATCTGTGATGGGAGAAAGCTTTATTTAAAATGTATTGTCGTGGACAATATTTCACTTTTTGTATTAAGGTGTTGAGGCAAATTCATACCTTCTAATTTATTCAGGGTTTGTAGTCGATATTCACTTTGCTCGTGAAGGCATGAATCCACATTGGTCTAAATAGACCAGCATGGGCAGGAGGGGTTTGAGTCGCTGTGCAAGGACCATGGCGCACATCATCAGCTCCGTGTTGATAAGGGATATGGGACGGTAGGCCGTACACCGGGGCGAGGGTAGCTGGGAATTGGGAAGGACCACTATGGTGCCCATATCTGTTTCAGGAGGGAAGGAGCCCTTTTCAGCTGCCTCCCGGAATAGCTTAGCTAGGTGTGGGATAAGGGTTTCACGGTACAGAGCATAAAATTCCTGGGGAGGCCATCCGGGCCCGGCGTCTTGCCAGAGGAGGGGAGGGTGATTGCCTGACCAATTTATTCTTGGGTGATGGACGGTCCACGTCATCCTGAACAATGGAGTCCAGGTGAGGTAGGTAGCCATTTCCATCCCCCATCGAACCAGAGAGAGACAAGGTGGGAGTTTTGGCTTTATATAGCTGGTGGTAGTATGAAGCGAAGGCGCGGACCATCTCCGCAGGGGAGCGGCACACCGATCCTTCTTGAGTTATGATTCTGGGGATTATGTGGTTCGTCCTCAGGTAGGTGGCCAACCTGTGGAGGAGAGAGCCATTGTTGTCGCCCCAACAGTACACCCTAGCGACGGATGAACGCCAGAGAAGGTTGGCCGCATCCAGGGACAGCTGTCGAATCTCCTCGTGGATATGAGCAAGGAGCCTCACGTCTGAGGCATCTGGATTCTGGGCAGTGGATTGTTCAAAACGTAGAGCCTGCACCTCTCACAAGGTAATTTGTTCCAGTTGCGCCTGCCGCTGGAGCTTGAGTTGGCCTTTGGCAACTCCCCTAATCATGGCCTTGTCAGCCTCCCATAGGGTGCCTGGTGAAGATACCGACCCCTCATTGGTCTGGAAATAAAGTTTGAGTTCTCGCCCCACCACCTTCTTGAATTCCCTGTCTTGTATGAACCACGCATTTAGCGCCAAATCTGACGCATGGAGGTGTTGGGGGGGCTGTAGTGAGTATTACAGGGAAGTGATCAGATAAACCCTGAGGGAGGATGGAGATGTCTTGGATCGAGAGACAGTCAGTCGAGGGGAAAAAAATGTGGTCAATGCGTGTGTGTGTGTGGTGGACTGCTGAGGTGTGTGTAAATTGCTTGGAGCGTGGATGTCAGGTGCACCATGCGTCGCAAAGACCTGAGGATTCAGACCAGTTTGTTAGATGTCTCGCTTGCGCAAGTCTACTGTAAGATGGGGGCCCTGTTGTGTCCAAATCAGGGGAGGAGACCGCATTAAAGTCGCCCCCTAGGAAGGTGGAGCCCAGGGGCAAGGAGGCCAGGAGTACGGCAGAGATGGCTAAAGTCACCGGCAACATCGATGGAGGAGAGTGAAGTGATACCAGATTAAGGGGGTTACCATTCAGAGTACCGGAGAGGGCAACAAAGATGCCCTGAGCATCATGAATGACTCGGGCTTCCACAAAAGGAAGGGAACATTTCACCATGATTGCCACCCCACGGGATCCACAGGTGAAGCCCGAATGCCGAACCCTGTCGTACCCGTATCTCGCTAAAAATGGGCATTTGTTCCCCAGCAAATGTGTCTCTTGTAATAATAAAACCTCCACCCCAAGGTGTTGAAGGGCGCCAGGAGGTGTGAATGGGTACCCAGATAACAGTCAGTGTGACGCCACAGTGAATGGAACAAGACGTCATGTGAGTGCTGGTGTGGCAAAACAAAAAGACAACAAAAAACAGAAAATTTAACTTGGGACAACGGTCCCCCAACCCCCATCCCCCACCCTATACTTCAGGAACAGATGCATCGGTCGCCCTAACAAAGGAAGAATAAACACAAGACGAACTAGAATGCTTGGGAACGGGGAAAGCATAGAGGACCCCTCCTCATGGCAGGATGTACATAGTCAAGTCCATCAAAAGTGCAAGCAATGATGAGCTGATATGCCGCCTCCAGCTGCAGAGCCAGGCCCGGCAGGCAGAGACGAGTTCAAGCTGGGTCACTAAGAAGCATCAGGCTGCATGAAAGGTCAGTGTCCAGGAGGTCAAGCAAGGAATGGCAGGGCAAAGTGTCCCCGTGGCTCGGGTGGCTGGAGAAGCCAAACCGCCGCACAGCCAGTATATCTCCATGGGGCAGCAGAACAGCCAAGAGGGGCCCATCGGGGAGTTAGAGCGGGCTTGTCTCTGGCCACGCCACCTACGTGAGCGGTTGCGCCGGGCTGGGGAGTGGGGGCCATTGGGCGGGCAGGAGCTCCCTCCGCACCACCCGGCAGTAAGACCCGATCGTCAGTTCGGAGGGGACGCTCCTCCATGGCCCACGTCTAAGCCTCCTCAGGAGAGTCAAAGAATAGGGTCTTGTTGGAGAACACCATCCACAAATGTGCCGGGAACAGAAGCCTATATTGGATGTTGAGGGCACGTAGCTTTTGCTTGACCTCACCAAATGAATGTCGTTGACCCTGGACCTCACACAAATTCAGGGACCCATGATCTCAACCACCTCTCTATGAAGTCCGTGGCACAGCCTTGCTCCGCCCTCTCCAGAAATCCCACCAGATGAAGGTTGTTGCGGCGGGATCTGTTTTCTGCGTTTTCGGCCCACCGGTGTAGTTACTAGGTATGCGATTGGAGACGTACGCCCTGCCCCTTAAGTTCTTAGACATCATCTTCCACTGTGGAAATGCGGGATTCTGTCTCTTTAACTAGGCCGTGGCATTTCGGAGATCCTGCCTGATGAGGGTCATGTCCATGCGGACCTCCACCTCCTTGCCCTCCACGGAAGTGTGCGAGGTGTGGATAGCTTGGAGGATGGTAGATAGATCTGTTGACGGTGGTTCCTGTTCGCAAGTCCCACTATTGCCCCAGTTTCAGTGGTGGTAAAGTGCTCCATTTTGGTCTGGGTGGCTGGGGTCTTAGCTGGTCTGTCCCGGCCCATAGTGCCCCTCAGCAAGGCAGGGGACCCCAAGAAGTGTCTCAAAAGGGTGTTTCAGCAGGTGGGCCAGTGGGCAAAACAGGAATGTACAAGAGCCGGGAGGCAGTCGGGGACAGAGTAGGAGGAGGCACCCCCGGGGCCCTCCGCCGCTCAATATGCGAGGCCAGTCCACCCTCCGGTCTTTTTTTTGTGATTATTCATTTTTTGAACATTTAAAGCCTTCGGTGTACACTGCACTTTTGCTGTTTGTCACTATCAAGAGGAGATGTCGATAGGAATCCGGGTGAGAGATCGCTCACCGGAGCTAATATTATTAATGTATTTGTGTAGCAATTATCACTGCATATTATTTAACACAGTTTTGTTCTGTTTAGAAGTATGTGTTATAGTCCATGCCCATCCATATTGTCAGGGTTGGTATCCTAAAGTGTACCCTATCTAGGGGAGGTGCTGTCTGTGTGGGTAGTCCATGCCCCGTGTAGTGGTGTTTGCGGGTGGTCCTTGCCTCATGTAGTGCTGTTTGCGGGTAGTCCACGCCCCATTTTAATCCCAGGGTTATTGTCCTTAGCCTGCGGTATACCCTTTTCAGGGGATGTTGAGTGTTTACGGGTAGTCCATGCCCTATGTAGTTGTGTTTGCGGGTAGTCCATGCCCCATGTAGTGGTGTGTGCGGATAGTCCTTGCCCCATTTTTATTTCCAGGGTTATTGTCCTTACTCTGTGGTGTACCCTTTTCAGGGGATGTCGGGTATTTGCGGGTAGTCCATGTCCCATTTTTATTTCCAGGACCACTGTCCTGTGATGTACCCTTCTCAGGGGTGGTTGAGTGTTTGCGGGTAGTCCATGCCCCATTTTTGTTCCCAGGACCACTGTCCTGCGGTGTACCCTTCTTAGGGGAGGTTGAGTGTTTGCGGGTAGTCCATGCCCCATCTTTGTTCCCAGGACCATTGTCCTGTGGTGTACCCTTCTTATGGGAGGTTGAGTCTTAGCGGGTAGTCCACGACCCATTTTTTTGGTTCCCAGTCCTCATACTTTGCGCTGTCCCCTGCTTTTGGTGGAGACTGTTTGTGCACTATGTTCTGGTCTAAGTCTATCTTCTTGTAACTCGTGGCCAGAGTTTCATGTTGGTAAGACTTTGAGCTGCGAATTTATCATATCTTTAGTGTCAGCACGTCTTTATCAGGGGAAGCTCTAATTCTTTGAAAAGATTGTTTTTCTTTGGTGAATTTTTGTGAAAGGGGTTTTCTCTCTTTTGTCTTGAGTGAATTTTACCCCTATTGTGTCTCTCTCTAGCGTCTCCGTCTACACTCACTTTAGTTCTAGGGTGTTTACCCTGTGGTGTACCCATGTGTGTGGAGAAGTTTTGAGTGTGACCACTTGGCTTAGCTGCTTTGGTTCGTTAAGGGAGGGGGATGAGGCATATAGTATTAAATTTATGAGGCATATAGTATTAAATTTACTTTTCTTTGTTCACATTTCTGCTAATGATACCTCATGCTAATGTTATCTCTGAACATCTCATTTGGTTCATTCTTGTACTTTTCTGCTGATGTTGCATTTGAGGTATTTTGCCTATTGTGTTCTCTGTTCTGTTCCTATTCCATAAGGGAAGAGGATGTGTAGTAAATGTCCTCCCCACTATTCTTCACTAGATAGACTGTACTATGTCATCTGTGACATTATAGAATGCCTGGATGACTCTCTGGCTCACAGTGTTTCTCTCTACCTGACTGTGGCAGTTGGTTAACTCAGGCTGAGCTGCTAACAGCTAGCTCCTGGTGGGGTTTTACTTCTATACTTATTATCTTGGAAGGAACTTACAATAAAGGATCTTAACTTACACAGTTGGACTGTGCGTCTTCCTTTACTACAGTGGTGCCTGCTCAGGCACCACCGTAGGGATTACAATGTCCCTTTCCGCTGGCAGTTTCATGGTGGTTGAGCTGCCATGAAAAGGCAGGCAGAAAGTGACTTTGGGGCCCCCTAGTGGGTCCTCTTTCCCCCTGGCTCTCGAGTATGTGGCCTGGGAACATCACTGTACTGTGTGGCAGGCACTGCATCGTGCCTAATACACAGTGCATGGATGTTCACAAACATGCCTCTTAGCAGTGAGGCTTGTTTTGCAGCCCTTTTACGGGTGGCAGCACAGGCCTCAATGGTAGGAGGCATGTGTCCGGCAGTCTCCACGGCGGTCGGACTGTAAATTCCCTGGCAGGACCACTGATTCCCTGTCGGCCGTTCCCGTTCCCGCTCATCTGACCGCCATTATAATCAGCACCTATGTTTTCATTGTTGTATAAGTGGATGAGGACGATGGTTCCATTGTTTTGAAGGGTGGTGATATGAGGGGTTCTGGGTCTCAAGGGTTTAGAGTGGAATGTTGAATGTTGTGGGGATAAGGTTCTGGGGAGTGACGGATGGAGAGAGGAGTAAAAGAACGTTTCAGGTGGTGGGGTGTTGGTGGTTCGTTTCATTCCCACCAAATAAATATCTTGAAAGAATACCTTGTTTCCAGGAATCTTTCTTTCCAGAGTGCTTCAGGCCATTAGTAGCATTCAGTTTAGAGGCGCTTGGTACATATCCTGCCATATTACTAAGGACGTACTTGTAAATTAAATGTGCCATTCAGGTGTAGGTCAGGTTTACCATGTTTGAGGGATAGAGTACATGCACATTAGCAGCAGTAAAGTGTACAGAGTCTATTGCCAAACTAAAACAAATTTAAAAAAACAGGAGGGGAAAAGGGACAACGTTTAGGGGAAACCCACAAGAAGGATGTCAAGTCTAACACTTCCATGCAGCACATATTGGCAGAGTGTGGGATGATATGTCCCTCCGTTCATTGGTATAGGGATAATTTCCCCCCCAACTGACTCTTATGCATACTAATTAAAACAAGAATCTACAGATTCATCAAAGACAGCTAAAACTTAAGTACAAACAAGTCACACCCTTGTTATGATTTTGGCCTGAAAATCTGGCTATATCAACTCTAGTCCTATCTCTTTTTCACTCCTGCTTATATGCTTCTAGAGTGGGGACACACCTATAGGGGTAGTCAGGCGCTCTATAACTGACCTATTATTATTATTATTATTATTATTATGAATGAAGAAAATTACTAAATACTGGAGGACTAGTCAGACTTAAAGGACTTCCTTAGATTTATGTGACTGACAAGGATACAAAAATGTGACAATGGTAATGTTTTTTCTCTTCGATCTCATTGGGGTATTTGTTTCCAATTATGGTCATTTATTTGACAGCTAAATTCATTCTGGCATATGTTGTCCAGGTTATAACATGTGCAACAAACAATGACCACACAAACCAATGGCTGCAATGTGTACCCATGAACAGCAAGCAATGCCTGAAAGCTCTGACATATTAGCTTTACCAGTATTAATTTTTGATAGTCCAATCGTCCGCAATGGATACAGCCGTCATTGAATCGTATGTAGTAGTTCAGGCAGTTTGGGTACCGCTGTGGTGTGTGGCAGTGCCTAGTTGTGTGGTGCGTCTGGTGCATTGGCTGATCCTGTCAGTTAAAGCATCTAGAGATGCGGAAATTAACAGTATGATGAAAAAGCATTTGCAATGCAATAGGTCTTGCATTTGCAATGGTTTGATATATTGGCATTGTAAAGGACAATGCCTTTTATTTATGTGTTTTGAAAATCTACAAGCAATGCGTAAACATGCACTTTGCACTTATAGTTGTTGCTTACGAGAAGCAGGGCTGACATTAATTGCGCCTCTTTTACTGCAAGCCTAGCTTCTGGTAAGGAAAGACTATGAATACAAAGCGTGTGTTTACGCACCAGGTGCAGGTTTTCAAAACACCTCAATAAAAAGTATTTCTCATACTCATAGTCTCGCAAATGGGAGAACTATTGCATTGCAAATGCTTGTTTTGCATTTATGTCACGCTGACCTCTTTTTGGGTAAGCTGTTTGATGTGCAGTATGCAGGCCCATCTTCTCGATGAACGCGTCTGCGTTTTATGCATTCTGACGCCCAAGCAGTTTATAAGAGAAAATAGGTTTCGCGGTTGAAGGAATCAACATTTTCCCTGACTTCGGAACAAAATTCTTAGCAATACAAGACAACTGTGTTATTGTTTTGATCAGAGTTGAGTATTTCTCAATATGCAAACATTAAACCCCTGATAAGTGTACACTTTAATTTATTTCCATACCTCGTATGAAAACAGTGACACACAGACTTGCTTTCCTGAAATATAGTTATGTATGTGCACAAGGCCTTTTACTAATGAATGTTCTGTATACAAATAAATACATTAAAAAAAAGTCTGATGTACTTGCATGACATAGGTGTGAGCTCTTGGACTTGACTTGTTGGCTTTGCAATCCAGGAAATTTGTGCTGTGCCATTAAGATTAGCAATGATGGTGTAAAAGGCTGGCCTCGTATATGCTGTCTACTAATGCAGGTGGGCACCTTGCACCAGTCCAGACAACCCTTATGGTGATTTGAGAGGTCTCAGATAACCTTAGAAAGCTATCAAAGTGGTAGCTGTGGAGAGCAGCCTTCACGCTTAGTCTTGAAAGAGTGTAAAGCATCTTGTTTTACCAGAATGTAATCTGATAGTATAGATTAAATGAAAGAGAATCACACACAGTATTTATAAATATATGTATTTATTATATAATACTCTCTAGTACCTTTCAGTATCTCCTACGCAGATATAGACACAAAGCATACAATACTTAAGCAGAGGAATGACAATAAACAGCCCTAATAATCAATATTTTTTTCACCAATTTATGCTTGGTGGTTATTCAAAACAATTCCTGGCAAAAGTACAAGACCCAAATTACTTCAAACGTGTAAAATTTAAGACTGCGAGAGACGCCGTATTCATATGGAAACAGATGTTGACCAAGTGTAACACTTCTTTTTTTCATAATGAGCTGCCAATATGGGACAATCCCGGGCTTCCAGATATTTTTAGAGATAAAACTGGTCGAGAATGGGCCAACTTTGGTATTCAGACTTTAGGAGATCTGTATGGTATTGATGGTCTTTTACAATTTGAAACATTGCAACTTTTGTATAAACTGCCTGAAAAAATGAGATATAAATACATTCAGATCAGGGACTACTTAGTACGGAAAATGAATTTGATAGAAATTACAAGTTCAGATATATGGGCTTGTTTTTATTCCGTGCATAGAAAATCCTTAATTAGTTTGGGATATAAGTGTCTCAGTCAGAATAGCTTTGACGAAGCTCCTAGACTGGCATTAAAATGGACTGCTAGCCTAGGATATAATGTGACAATTCAGAATATTTCTGCTGCCTTAGTCAACATCATTAAAGCTGTCCAGTCTTCCAGCCTGAAACTCCTATAGAACGGTCAGCCAACTTTACTACACTCCACTAAAAATCTCTAAATGGACACAAAATAACTTTAACAATGATCGTACTAAATCTCCTAAATGTGGTCTGGTGGCAGCAGACCTCATACATATGTTATACTCATGCCCAACTTTAGCTAAATATTGGGCGGACATAAAAAATATTTTAACGCAAAACCAACTAATTAACTTCTCACTCAACGCAGCCGCGGTACTATTGTCCATATACCCGGTTAGCCCTATCTTTAAAGAACTGCTAAATATTACACTGGCTTGTGCCAGACTCGTGATTGCTAGGGCTTGGGTCTCTCAGAATCCTCCTCATATAACTGAATGGTGGACATTGGTTCTCGAAATTTACACTATGGAAGATGCTATTGCTAGGAATAGAGGAATTAAAGCAAAAATAAAGTTTGCCAAGATATGGGGGAATTTTTTGCAATGCCAGCAATGATTTGGATCATGACTGTTCTTCTTGTTTATGGTCTTTTAATTATTAATAACTTGTCCTGATTAGGATCTATCCCTTTTTTTTTCTTCCATAACTTTTGTTTGTGTTTTGTATAATATGAACATGCACCGATTTGAATTCGATTTATCTTACTTTTCTGATTCTGTACTTGGATATGTTTATCTCTTTGACTTGCTTGTCAAATAAAATTCTTGAAAAAAAAAAAAAAAAAAGACAATAAACAGCACTACTACACAGTGGGCCCAGGGGGGACCAAACCATATACTAAGAAATTGGTATAAGAACCACGACTCGAGTCAGGATGATGATGGAGAGAGATCGTAGAATCGCTGGGACCCCAAGGAACCACTGAAGGTGAGTAGATACGGACCCCATGGAGAACGGCTGCAGTGTGGGAACATAACCACGTGCTCCGTACAACTCTATGTGAAAGTCGAGGTTTCAGTTTAAAGGTTAAGGACCCTTCCCAGTGGACTACGAAGAAACCCTGTGGAAGACAAAAGGTTGGAGAGCCATCCCACCTGTGGATACCAAAGTACGCAAGTTACCTAACCCCGGGAAGCCGGGTGCATAGGTGTTAAGTGGCATCGGAAACTGCAGTCAAACCCAATAGAGGACTTTGAAGAAGAGCCACTGCTGGAAGGGAGAAAAATGTCAGTTGAAATACAAATGTGGATTCTTATTGAAGAATACCTGAAAGCAGAGAGGACTGAGTCTGGGTCACTTGAGAGTGACTAGGGGCTCGTGGATGAATGCCCACCAATGTCGGGTGCTTCAGGATATTTTACTGTGACGTTGACTCTACAGCTGCGGGGATCAGGTGACATTGAGGATGACCAGGAGCCAGATGTGAGCTTTCCCACGAAGGAAATCGAGTGCTGAGGGGTCAGTGTCCGGCGGGAGCACCAACAAGCCTGGGAAATAGCAACCCACGCAGAAGATCAAGGAAGTGTACGGTTCGGACCAGCAAGGTCTAGGAGACTCGCCACACACAGGGGATTCAGGGCAGGCCTGGAGCAACCAGAAGAGCCCAGGAAAAGCAATGTTGACCCTCAGGCCGAAGCACAGGTGTCACAAGAGGACCTTGAGCAGTTTCACAAAACGACAGGCCATGGAGCACACAGTACGAAGTGGTTGAAGATCTTTGTAGGAAGTGGTGCCAGAGAATGGGGCTACTTGGAGCTCACTGCACTTGTCACAGGATTGCCAATAATCAGATGCACTTGCAAAAGTACATGGTTCATAGGGGTTCAGGTATTGCAGCACCCATGAGGGATTCTGACCTCAAGCTTGGTGAGAGGGCAGCTCTGACCTCAAGGGAGGTAGAAACCCACCTCCTGTGTTGCTGAGCCTTTTGGAGTCTGTAGGATCTCGGGATTAACAGACCAGTCAGCAGTGTTGCAGGTCCTGGAAGGCAGGGGAGTGACTCCTTCACTCCAAAGGAGATTATCTTCGTGTGTCTTGGAAGCTCCACAGGTCCTACATGGATCCTGTATGGTGCACAGGCACAGACAATGCAGAAGACGGTGAGGGAGATGAAGTCAGCCCCAAACGGAGTCCAGCGAAGTCCAGAGTGCTCAGACGGTCAAAGTGCATTTGTTTCCACGATTAATCTAAGGTCCTACAACCAGGTAGGCACTTAAGTACCCACAGGAGAGGGTTTGGAAGATTCAGGGGACCGTCCCAGGGGAGGGTCTGGACAGGGGGGCGGTTACTCCCATGTCATTTGTCTAGTTTTGTGCCAGAGCTGGAGCCAATGGCTCCCAGGACTGGTTTGAACTGGACTATGCATATGGGCTCCAAATGTGCCCCTCATGCAGACTTTCATTTGCTGACAAGCGCACCCACCCAGCCCTAATACACCAAATCCTGTCTGGGAGGTGATCACACCTCCCTGTGACAGGATGCCTATTGTTCTGCCTTCCCCTGCACGAGCTTGGCTCAGCAGCAGGAGGGCAGAAATGTGCCTCTGGTCGGCATCAACGATTTTGTGTTGTCCGGAGCTAGAAGGCTGTACCGGGAACACCAGGGACCCCATGAATCACCCTTCTGAGGAACACCAAACATGATAGGTCGTCACACGGTTGCGTAATGCCACTCTATATAGTGTATATGGCTGTTTCACTAACAACCCAGGACAATGGACTCCGTAGGCTGCAGGCACCCTCTCACTTAGAACCAAGCACCATGCCTACAGGATTGTGAAGGCCGGCTATAGGGGTGACTTATAGGTTTTAAGTGCAGTGACTCTTAGATATAGTAAACCTATACCTCTAGTAAGTGGTGCATGCACCAACGTACACAGGCTGCATTGGCAGGCCTGTGGTTCCATTTTACATGGCCTCTCATGGGTGGCATAATACAGGCTTCAGCCCATGGGAGGCCTCTGGGGTACCTATGCCCTGGGCACATGTGTTCCATATACTAGGTACAGACAAGGGTACCCCAGTTATCAAATATGGAGTGTGCCTAAGTACATACACATGCAATTAGGCAAAAGCAGTTAGACTGGGGTCCTGATTAGCAAGATCCCAGTCTGACTAGTCAAAAAGTGTTACATCAAGCAAAATGTGAGGGTAACCATAAGAAGCAGATCCTGCTTTCCTAAAGAAGGGTTAGAGGATAGTTCAGTCAATTAAAGGTCAGTGGATAAGTGGACATGGCATTGCTTATAATTCCCAAACTAAGATTTGTGGTTGATATATGGGTTATCAGGGAAAGGGATCAGCCTTCCCAACAACTCATCTGAATTAATGCACAGCACATATTTAAAAGGATTATTGCAGTGGCAGTGGCACCTTCCAGCAGGTTTTATTGAAAATTTCAAGATGTGCTGGAGGGCCAAGATTATTTGATGTAATGTTATTATAAATGGGTCAATTTGGAAGCTAAGAAGACATAATTGTGCCCACATTTGAGTCTCACACCCACATTTACCTTTTCTGGGCTCTTTATTGTAATGAATGAACAAAACATTGTTTATTTGATGTGGTCATAGTTGACAACTACATTGCATTAGCTTTTAACAGTTACTGGTTAGCTGTAAACGGTGTGGTGATCAGCCAGCCACCTAGGAGTGCATACATTTATTGGATACCATCAGTTACCAGTGATTAACTAAATTACATGACATTCACAAAGCCAAGATGTGGGCTCACGGACAGCTGAGTGAAAACAGTTGCCTTGATTAGGCATGAGTCTGAAAACAGACAGAGAGGCGCGGATGCTGCAGCCGCTCTATCTCGCGGTTTATTAAAGAGCCACACTTGACAAACCTGCTGCAGGCTGCGGCAGACCGCAAAGCATGCTAGAGCCCGGGAGAAGGAGGGGGTGGAGTGGGGCAATGCTACTTTGTGCACACCAGAATGAAACCGTAACAGAGCAAAACAAGCATTTGGAAGTCAAAACTTCAATAAGCCCAGTGCCTTTCAAAAGAAAGTCCTAAATAAAACGAATAGCCTACCGAAAAGAAGCCCAACTGAAGGTGGACATTAAAAGTGCAAAAAGGCTAAATAGATACACACTCAAAAGAGGGAGGCACAACGAGGGAGGCTGCACTAACACAACAGTGGCATTAACCCCTTCGTTGCGGCGGTAATTCTGCCGCAGCGCTAGGGGGAGGGGGGACATGCGGCGCTCGCATGCTCATGACGGAACCGCTCCGCCACGAGCCTCGGGTGAGCTGTGCTTGTGACGGAGCGGTTCCGTCACGGCCCCGCACGCTCAATAGAACGCGCTGCACAGGCGCGTAATCAGCGCCGCGCAGACGCGGCGGCCGGGCCGTGACGGAACCGCTCCGTCACCAGCACAGCCCACCTGAGGCTCCTGACAGAGCGGTTCCGTCACCAGCATGCATGAGGTTAAGAGGGGATGGGAAGGAGGAATGCTATATAATTTACATGAAAACATCTATGCCTCCAATGTTGACAGTCAAACCGTAACAGACCAGGAAACCAAGAAAAAAATAGTACCCCAGAGAACACATAAAAAACTATAGTGGAATAAGACAGTACTTAGTCCCTTCTGTGTGGGAGGAACATATGTGAAAAAGAGGGACTAAGAGGCAGTGCTGACCACTAGCAAGCAAGGATTTTTAAAGGACAATGTAACAAGCAAATCAAAAGCAAGGGAGTGGATCTGCTTTGGATCCATGTCCACCAAAAATCCTTCCACCGGTCTTGGACCTATTAACCCCTGTTGTCACACAAATATGCAACGCTATCTTTAAATCAGCAATATTTCCCACCACCTTGAAAAATACACTTTTAAAACCCCTCCTAAAAAAACCACACCTGGCGAAATATGATTTAAAAAACTATCGACCTATAGCCAGTCTTCTTTTTCTGGCTAAGGTGGTAGAGAAAGCTATGAATTACCAACTATCGGAGTATATTGAAGAACATGCCCTGCTGGATAATACCCAGTTTGGGTTCCGCAAACATCACGGCACAGAAACAGCTTTAATTAAAACCCCTGATGACATTAGAACCATCAAAGATCAGGGAGGAACGGCCGTACTTGTACTGCTGGACTTATCTGCTGCCTTCGACACGGTCGATCATTTCATCTTGATCGACCGTGTCGGAAAGATGGGAATCCAACAGCGAGCAAAGAACCTTCTTACTTCTTTCTTGTCGGATCGGACCCAGGCAGTTACCTTGGGCCCTTTCAAATCAAGTGAGCTTTCTCTACCTTGTGGGGTGCCTCAAGGCTCATCTCTGAGTCCGACACTTTTTAATATCTACGTGTCGGACCTAGCTAAAGTCATCAAGCAATATGGGATGGGCCTTACTTCTTACGCAGACAACGCCCAGTTGGTTATAGCCATTAATAATGATGGAGAAGATGTGGCGAAACGTTTTCAGGAGGGTATGATGGCAATTGGGGATTGGATGTCCGCCAGCTCCCTCAAATTGAACTCCCAAAAGACTGAGGTCGTAATTTTTGGAAAACTTTCTCCCTGCTGGTCTCCTGTTTGGTGGCCTTCAACTTTTGGAACCCCGCCAAGTCCTGTCTCAAAGGTCAGGAATTTGGGAGTGGTATTTGACGAAAATCTTAATTTTTCGGCTCACGCCAATCAAGTTGCAGCCACTGCTTTTCATAAGTTGAAACTTATCAAAAAAATCACTCCGTTTCTACCTGATACTGCAGGTAAAACCCTGGTGAGTACACTGGTATTATCGTCATTAGATTATTGCAATGGATTATTTACTAGTGCACAAACCAGGGTCGTCAATACAATGCAATCAGTACAGAATGCAGCAGAAAGATTGTTAACTAGAACTCCTAAATTTAAACCTATTGCTCAAACTATCCTGAATCTTCATTGGTTGACAATCAAAAACCGAATAAAATTTAAAGCACTGTGCCTGGTTTTTAAGACTCTTCAGAACTCAGGCCCGCAGTTTCTTAGGATTCAGATAATTCCATACCGTCCATTAAGACAATTGAGATGAGCTACTCTGTTTCATCTAAATGTTCCCCGCACCAGAACAGTCTCTTGGGGAGACAGAAGGTTTACAGTTGCTGCAACCAGACTCTGGAACTCACTTCCTCTGTCAATTCGGATGAGTCACACTCTGCTATCCTTTAGGAAGAACTTAAAGACCTGGTTGTTTAACCAATAACTTTGCCGGTATCCAATGTAGGAGAGTCATGAATCGAATCTTTAGCGCCAAGACGCCCTCGGGCATATGTTCGTGCTCTACAAATCTCACAAATAAATAAATACATAAATTAAGCCTACAAGAGAAATTACAACAGGTCTCAAATGCTCGACCTAATAAATGAGGAGCCGCGGATTAGAAGAGGAAATCCGTGTTGTTGCTTGAGCAGTATCTTACAGCTGTTTTAGAATTTGTCTTTCTTTAAATGTATATTGATATAAATCCCAGACGCGGCTGTATCCTACATTCAACGTGATAAGTATGGTGCTAAGCAGTAAGCACCATGGTGTTTTGTCTTCTGCCTGAATTCAGTTGGCTAATATTAGGGGTGTGCGAAAATTTACAAAGTGATAGATTTTTACCCTTCTCAACGCTTGAAAGGTTTGCAGCTGTAACTATACCTTCACCCATGATAAATTCTGTTTACGGCTATTTTAACCTCATAACACTCACCAAACCCAGTCAACAAAGAGAATATTCGTGTGAAAGCTTTCTATGAAAGTCTACCTGATGCAGAATTTTTCTATGCTCAATTGCAATTGAACACAAACACCAACATGCATCAAGGTAAATTGCATTCGCAAACGGTGTGAATCGCATTTTTCGTCCGTTTGCGAATGCAATTTCCTGATTTGGGATGCACCAACCTTTTTCAGAAAATCGCAATTTAAGAAATCGCACAATTGCTATTTCTTAAATTGCGAATGCATTTAAGGAATCTCAATTTGAGATTCCTTAAATGCAATTGATAGAGCGCGCGAGGTCACCCAGCCAATGATTTCGCCGTTTCCGGCTTCAGGGCCAATATACTTTCAATTCACACTATTCATTGACAGGGCGACTTCACGGGCTGCTACCAATTTGTGTGTGTTCCCTACCGTTATTACTCAGAGTACCCGACTTTCCATCCACCGACACGGGTACCTATGACCTCAACGGATCAGGGGCCTAGCTGTAAAAGGAAAGGCAGCAAATGCAAATTCAAATGACATTCAATACTGTTGTAAAATGACCACGGACAACTGGAAGTTTTAAAAGCTTTATCTAAAGTTCGTTTTCATCAAGCATCAAACTTACAAGAATAAGGCAATCAATAACCAAGATAATGAAAAGTACATAACTATAGAGAAATAAGGTCAATGTAATCATTTGAATGCTAATATGAGATGCAACAGGAAATACTATGCATTCAGGGCAACAACTCTTTAGAAAATTTAAGTAAGGTCGTTCTAGACCATATCAGAAAATGACAAACTGCAATGCAAAATATGATTTCTAAAAGGTAGGGTAACATGGGAAACACGTTATGAAAATATGCAAATGACTTTACGTTTCAATAGTTTGCGGCAAAAGCATGGAAAAATCAACATGTGCAAGGTGTCTCTTTATTAAAGCAAAAGTCAGAAATATAGAAAGGTGCAAGTTTAAAGAACTTAGAGCAGTATTTACCTAGACTGGTGTGGAAACCAAACCCTGGCCACGGGTCAGTTAAGGACAGGAAACCCTCAAGGAAGGATACCCCTCAAAGGACAGCAGGTGCAGAATGGACACCCCGGACAGGACAGGATACCCTCAGATTAGGAATCAGGACAGGACCTCAGGACAGGACAGCAAACCCTCAGGACAGGACCGCTCAGGACAGGACCGCACCCGCAGTTTGGAAGCAACGCCTGCACTCCACCCTCTCTGCAGCTATCGATCAAGACCCCGATTGGGTCAGCGAACTCCCAGCAAAGTGCTTCGCCAGCACTTTAAGGTTCAGTAGAACCTTTGTCTATGGTCAATTTCGGACAGAGTGCTCCGCAGCGCTCTGTATCTTCAGTCACCTATTGAGTACGATGGGTCAGTGACAGGTCAGCTAAACCAGACAAGTCGGAAAATTCCCTAGGTGCACCCAGGGTAGATATACTCTTTTGGGGCAGTGTACCACCCCCCAATGTTGCAAAGTGTCAGAATCCCTCGATTTGGATTGGTCCTAAGGTAGGATTTGGGTAACACACCAATCACAACACACTATTTGGATGCCTAATTTACATCTCTGGGTACCGCCTAGCAAGATTGGGGTTCCCATGAGAAACTGCAGAGAAATACAATAGAGATATAACATTGTTTCGGAATAGGGACATGTGACTCCGTCCTGCTAGGGTTGCAGGTCAGTTCTCAGGAGCATCTTGCCCATCACTGCCAACTGGCGGTGTTCCATCAGCCAAGGTTGTCGGTGCCCCAGAAAGTCGCACATGCGTAGAAGGGACCTCCAAGATGGCTTTTGGTGCAGTCAGACCCCCATTCCCCGCGGTACATGAAAAGTAAGCGAAAACAAATTAATACATGGAAATAACATTATGAAAACACATCACAGGGTTTGTACTTTCAACTTGTCACTATAAAATATACTTATGCATTCTAAATGTTAGCTACATATAAACAGATACAAGAGCAGTGGCACGAGCAGTACCACATTATTGGCAAAGCTATGTATTACGCATGCGCATAAATTTCCCTCCAATTCTGCAGACACGTCAGGACACGTGAGTGTGGCTGACGCATGCGCAGTAACTAAATACAAGCGGCGGCCATGTTAAATGACTCGAGTGAATTATTTTAGTAAAACACATATGCAAGCATCAAGAAACCTCGTTTAAACATAAAATAACGTTAGTAAAACGTACATGTGATTACCTTGTTACACATAGACGAGGTTCATGACTTCGGCAAGGTCGCAAAATATGCGAAGCTTTGCTTCATAAATCCCCTCTTTGATGATATTTACTATCATCACAAAATAAATGGAACCAGATGCCAACTTTCTTTCACACTTTGTACAACTCTATCTCTTCTAGCAATCGCTCCAGCTTTTCTCTTTCAGTTTTGGTAGGGTGAGAACTCTTCACCTTTTTATAGATCTGATTATTCATCTCTTCCAATTCGAGCTCATCCACACTTCGTTTCACCCCTCTTGCATTCACTTCATGCTTTCTGGTGTGCTTACGACATTTGCAACAGACAAATATGAAAAATAGGATGAGACCTATAATTCCAATTGGCATCAGTACCTTGAACAATAAGCTTTTACCTACGCCAGCAAGCCAATGACCTACATTTGAGAGACCATCTACCAGTCTCTTCCAGGCACTATCAACCTCGAGTGGTCTGAGTTCCTTTGCCAAATTAGTAATGTTTTTCACATATCTTTTGAGCTGTACGCTTTTATCCGGAATATAAGTGCAACAATGTTGCGCCTTCAACATCCGGCAGACTCCGCCCTCTTTCGCCAATAAGGTATCAAGAGCAAGTCGATTCTGCAAAACCATTGATCTGATCGCAACCATTTCAGTATTGACCAGCAGAAATCCATGAGCTGTCTCAGTAGGCAACACATCCACTATAGTGGACAATTTGCAAATTCTGTGAGTGTTCAGAACCACTCCCACTCCAGGTATCAGTGCACCGAAAATACTACCCATTATTTCACCTATACTTTCTCTTTTACTACGCACTAAGCCATTAGTATTTTCACTGCTTCCAGCAACTCCATTCACATGGTATATTTTCGGGAAGATAATGCCAAAATAGCAGCTTCCATACCAGTGATCCGGCAATTTGAAATAAGCCTTGTCCCCACAAATATAATAAATTCCAGGAAACACAGGCTCTGACCCATTTTTGAAACCCCAACCTCCAATTACCTTGTAATTATGTTCGCATTCACTGGAACCAATGAAAATGTTATTATAATAGCTAGTCTTCTCGCGGTGAAGACATAGCTTGTCTTTCTTTTCAAAATCCAGCAACAGAGCAGGACCCGCCCCACCAGTTGAGGTGCCTTCCATGTTCTCTGCCCATCTTGGCTTTTTCTGACTTTCGTCATTAGCCTTCTTTTGTATTTTAATTCTCCTTTTCTCTGCCATGTTCAGGAACATCTTTTCCTGCTCACGCAAAGAACAAGTCAAGTTATCTCTGTGTGCGTCAGCTATGTCGATATTACCTATTGTCAGGAAGTAGTCTCCCATATATCGTATTACGTCACTTTTGGTATGTACAGGATTCAAGTTCCCACGTATAGGAAGCTCAGAAAAGATCACGTCATTGTTAGAGTAATAGTACTGTAACGGTCCTCTTTTGTAAAATAAACTAGCTAAAATACTACAGGATATTCCATATGTCAACGGCAAGTGATGGTATGTCACGCCTTCAGCTACAGAGGTAGGTAGCTTCATGCAGACATAGCAATCCTCAATTTCCATAGTCTCTACATAGTGTATTATTAAGTTTGCAAAAACATTTAAGTGTGTCCTGTTCTTAACTCCATGAAAATGTAGTCCTCCCTCATCTGATGCTTCTAAGTCTTGTTTAGTTTGTCTCAGTGCTCTCTCGTGTCTTGCTACACTCTGTGTTGTCAGCTCCTCACTGTCAGTATTTACAATTTCAGTAGGGACAATATTAGTATCTGTACTTACAGCAAAGGGAATAAAAATTGTTAGTCCTATCCAAACTAATATCAGGACAACTACACTACAGACACATACCTTGCAGCATGTTTTGCAACAGCTGCGACTAGGTCTACCATTCACATTTGAATCAGACATTTTGGCTCAGAAGAAGTTTCTCGACCCCTCTTTGTGACTTCACACGAGTCTCTTACTTTGTGCAAATTCACGGTGGCTCTTCTTCTTCTTCGTCAGAGTACTCAGGGACGGGCTCTCCGTCGCTTACGTCAGTTATATCACGATCTTCAAGTTCTTCCAACACAAGTGTCCATTCAGGTGACTTGTACTTTTTGTTTTGTCTTTTTATTCGATCACTCCTTCTTTTGGAAGTACTTTCTTGTTGCTCTGCTATGCGAGCACTTCTCCTTTCTTCTGCACGTTTTTCTTCCACCGTCTTTATCCTTAGTCTTAATTTCTTTACGAATCTAGGCTCAAGATGCTTTCTTTTCTTAAGTCTTTTAGTGGGTACTTGGACTTCGTTTCCTTCTCTTGCCCTTTTGTTCTCATTAACTGTTGGCAATTCTGTTTCAGTTTCTTCTTCTTCTATCTGACTAATTCCAGGACTCACACCTATTCCTTCTGCCTTGTTACTAATGGAGTGGAGTAGTGTGGCTCACTGGTTAGAGGCGGCAGGCCTGAGAGCAGAAGTCAGCCTGGGACCAGGGTTCAATTCCCGACGCGGCAGGGTCGTGGACCTTGGTCAGCGGACTCGATAATTCTCGCTTCGGTGCTTACTCTAATCAGGGGTTCCACTCGGCAACTCTGGGCATTAGCTTGCCTAATCTCCACAACGGCCTCACCAATTCCGGGGATGCCTGGCTCCACCTTGGGGACTCCCAGCAAGGGACCATCCCACAGGGAAAGCCAGGACGGGTTCCCCAGAGTTATACAGTGCCGGGACGCCCCGTTGCTGGGGCAGCTGTGCGCTTTACAAGTATACTACATTTACATTTACATTTAATCTGGCCTTGTTCAGGTAAATTATGTGTTTGCTCTTCAAGTGTCTCTGACTCTGTTTCCTGAACACGTTCTTCTAATTCTATCTGATCCTGTTCAAGCACTTCGATCTCTGGACCTTCTTCTGCTTGAACTATTACACTATGTCTAGTCTGTCCCTTCCCGACATCTGGAGCTAGTGGAGGAGTATCAAACACTTGCTCTGTATCCTTCACCTGTTCAGTATCGGGCACTGGCTCTGTAGTATTCACTTGTTCTGTATCAATCACGTGCTCTGTCCCTGTCTGACCTTCTCCTTCCTCAGTTTTGATGTGAATCTCAAGATTCTGAGGTTCTTCGCCTGTGCCTTGCTTTTCCTCTCTAGTCCACTCTCTACCTTCCGAAGTCGTTCACTTGTTCGAATGGGGTCTTCAGTGAGATCAATCAATGGAATCCACTCCTCTGGCCATATGCTTGGCAGCTCGTCTTCAGCTACTTCTGGCTCAGATTCTTGGACCCCTTCAGCAGGCTGGGCTCTTGGTAGTTCGTTATCAACTATTCTTGGGCCAACGTCTGCTGATTCTGCAGCTTGACTGGTACTGGGCTGTACGTCGTCAGCTACTTCCGGTCTGGCTCCTGCAGAGTCCTCTGCTGGACGTCCTTCTACTTCAGGCACCTCGTCTGGTGGTACCTTCTGGGTGTGGCTGGCGTGTACCCAGCGTGGAACTCCTGCACACTTTACTGCTGTGGTAGTCACCAGGATCACCTGACGTTTTTCTCCCCACCTTGGCTCCAGGCAGCTCTTCCGAGTATGCGTCTTTATCTTCACCCAGTCCCCTGGGACCAGTTTGTGGAGAGGAGTCGTTGGATTGAGGATGGCGTCTTCTCCGATCTGGCGAGAGATAGAACGCACTTGGTCACCCAATCTCTTGCAGTATTCAAGTACCAAATCATCAGTAATACTCAACAGTTTGCTTCCTGGCACCCATGCTTGTCTCATCACTCTTCCCATAATGATTTCATGGGGACTTAGGCCTGTCTTGCGATCAGGAACACTTCTGAGTCCCATCAGGACCAGGGGCAGGGCCTTCACCCAGGTCAATTTAGATGCATCACACAGTTTTGCTAGTCTGTTTTTGATAGTTCCATTTATTTGTTCCACTACTCCAGAAGCCTCTGGACGGTAGGCACAGTGAAGCTTTTGTGAAATTCCAAAGGCCTTACAGAGTTCGTCCATTACTTCATTCTGAAAATGTGAGCCTTGATCTGATTCAAGAGTGACTGGAACCCCAAACCTAGGTATCAGTTCTTTCAATAAGCACTTAGCTACTGTTTTTGTGTCATTTTGGGGAGTAGGGAAAGCTTCCACCCACTTCGAAAATAAACAGACCATGACAAGGACATATCGCTTCCCTTCACAACGGGGCATGGTGATGAAATCAATCTGTATTCTCACAAAGGGACCCCCGGACCTCCCAATTTTTCCCAGTTCGACCACAGTTTTCTTCCCTGGGTTCATCTTTTGACATGACAGGCACCTCTGGCAGAGGGACTCTGCTACTTTCCTGAACTTTTTACTGTACCAAGTCTGTTGGAATACTAGAATCATGGCGTCCCTACCAATGTGTGATCCTTCATGTATCAACCTCGCCATTGTGCTAAGTAAGTGTCTAGGTAACACAGGCATACCAGTTGGACCTAAGATGACACCATCCACACGTCTTGGTCGACACCCATCTTCCTTCCACTTCTCTCTTTCTTGCCAAGGTGCCGCCTGCTGCCACTCTTTCACTTCATCCCATGTAGGCACTTCTTCAAACACCTGAAGTTGGCAGCTGGTTCCTGGCCCCCCTCGTTTTGGATTTACGATATACCGATCTCTAGCGCACCACTGGGCCACTCGATCAGCAAAATCATTTCCCAGTGATACAGTGTCCATGCTTTTCTTATGAGCAACACACTTTACCACTGCCAGTTCCTTTGGTAACTGGATTGCCTCTAAAAGGTCTTGAACAACTTTTCCATTTCGAATAGGGGTACCTGATGAAGTCAGGAACTCCCTCTGTAGCCACAACTGGCCAAAGTCATGCACAACCCCATAACAGTACTGACTGTCAGTATACACTGTTTTGCGTAGGTTCTTCCCAATTTGGCAAGCTTTTATCATAGCAATCAATTCGGCTACTTGTGCAGACTTTATGTGATATAGATAACCTGCTTCTTCAATTTTCTCTAAGGAGACTACCGCATAGGCAGCACTCAGGCCTCCTTGTTCATGCCTTAGACATGAACCATCTACAAATAATTCCTTGTCATGCATAGGCAATGGCGTTTCTTTTATGTCTGGGCGTGGCTTGGTGTTGAATTCTGTTAAATCAATGCAATCATGCTCATCATCCACCCCCCCTTCCATATCCTTTGGGTCGGGGAGTAAGGTGGCTGGGTTCAGAATACTGCACCTAACAATGTTTACATTTGCAGCACCCACAAGAATCCTCTCATATTTAGTCAGCCGACTAGGGGTGAGATACTGAGTTTTTGTTCTGGTCAACAAAATTACCACTCCATGTGGAACATACACAGTTACCGGATGTCCCATGACAATTGACTCACTCTGCTCTAAACTTGCACAGGTAGCAGCTACTGCTTTCAGACAACCTGGTAATCCAGCAGCTACTGGATCCAAGGTGGCAGAGAAATATGCCACAGGCCTTCTGGTTGTGCCATGTTCTTGAGTTAGGACTGACAACGCGCAATTATCGCGAGTGTCACAGAATAGGGCAAATTCCTTAGAATAGTCTGGCATTCCCAATGCAGGGGCTGTGCACAAACAATCTCGCAGTTTGGTGAAGGCTGTTAAGCTTTCATCATTCCATTCTACAATATCAGATGTTCCTCTCTTGGTCATTTTTATCAAGGGCCTAGCTAGGACTGCAAATCCCAGAATCCACTGCCTGCAGTATCCTATCACACCCAAGAACATTCTGATCTCTTTCTGAGTACGGGGTAACTGCATCTTTTGAATTATTCTCACTCTTTCAGATGTCACTTTTCTGACACCTTTCTCTATCTGGTGCCCCAGATATTTCACCGATTTTGCACAGAACTGTAATTTTTCAGGGGCCACTTTATGTCCCTTCTCACACAGGTGGTTCAGTAGGGCAATGGTGTCAATCACACAATCCCTATGACTTTTAGACGCCACCAAGAGGTTGTCTATGTATTGCACTAAGACAGAGTTTCCAGGTAAGACCAAAGTTTCCAAACATTTTTTCAAGATCTGATTAAAGATAGAGGGGCTCACTGTGCACCCTTGAGGGACCCGGTTCCAGCAATACACGTTACCATTGAAGGCAAATGAGAAAAGAAATTTGCTATCTGGATGCAAGGGAATGGAAAAGAATGCATGACATAGGTCTATCACAGTGAACCACTCAGCATCCCAGGGAATCTGATACAGAACAGAATCACTGCTGGGTTCGGGACAATAGGGCAGCAGGGGACTACTATCTTGTTGACTTTTCGTAGATCCTGCACTACCCTGTACTTGCCACTAGGCTTCTTAATGCCCATAATCGGGGAGTTACATGGGCTACTCATTACCTCCTGTATGATGTTTCCTTCTAGCAATTTCTGTATTTCCATAGTAACACCAGCTTTCACTTCTGCATTCATTCTGTAGGGTTTAGTATTGGGGTATACTGCATTGTCCTTAATCGCTATCTGTATGGGGTCCACATTTTTCATTAACCCTACATCTTTCCCAGTAAAGTCCCACACCTCTGGCTTCACTGCTTCTTGGAGTTCTTTGGGCAAATCCTGCATGGTCATTTGTTTAATTTCCGAGTCAGGTCTGACTAACATTAATTTATAAATGCCGTCTTCATCTGGGGTCTGAATTTCAACACCCTTTGGTGTGCAAAAGATGGTACAGTTCATTTTGCACAACAAATCATGTCCCAGTAAGTTCACTGGACTGGTGTCACAAACGACAAATCTATGCATTTCCTTAAAGTTTCCAATTGAGATCTCCATGGGCTTGGTAACAGGAGTACTAATCAATTGATTAGATACACCCACTACTTGGATGGCTTCTCCCGAGAGGGGTAGGTTTGGAACGTCCACTGTTCTCACAGTAGAACAGGTAGCGCCAGTGTCCAACAGAAAGGTGACATCATTTCCGTCAACCTTTCCTTCAATGTATGGTCCGGACTGGTCTACCGGCAAGGAGGCGCCAAGTACGCACTCCTCGTCCTCCCCTCTCAGGCCCCGTCAGTACTGATCATCACAAAGGAAGGTATCATTTAGTAGATACTGCGAAGTTGCTGCATTTCTGTTCTCATTGCTTTCCCAGACTTCTATCTCATCTCCCTCTGCTTGTTTTCCCTTGTATACTTGCTTTGGTGCTCGGGGCACCTGAACTGTTTTTACCTGTGGTTGAGTTTTTCTTGGTCTTTCTTTCTGCGTCTGTGGAGTTAAATCAGGTGTTTTGGGGTTATCGTCAGGCCAATAAGGACACTCGTTACGCCAGTGTCCAATTTCGCCGCACTGGTGACAGGGAAATTTCTTCATAGCCTCCTCCCTACTCATTTTGGGCCGGGGCTTACCTCCTCCCCCACCCCCAGGACCTTGGTTCTGAGTGTTTTTGACCATGTTACTCAACTGTTTTTCCTGCTGTTCTGCGAGCTTCACCTGAGCCCACATCACCTTCTCCTTGAGAGCCTTTTTCTTTTCTGCCATCTCGTCCTCGCAGTACTTTGCGTACCGCAGGACCTCGTCTACCTTTTTGGTATGCCAACAGATTTTATTATCCTTTATCCATTGACAAATCTCGGGTCTTAAACCGTTTACAAACCTGTAAATGAAATGCGTCATATCCTTCATCTCGATGTTATCTATACCACTGTATGTTTTAAACACCTGCAACAGCCTTTCATAATAGGAGTGCACTGTCTCCTCTCTCTCCTGCGTTGTTCTATCTATCCTGGTCCAATCAGTTTCCTTTGCTGGCACCTTATTTTTCAAATGCTGAATCACTTGTTCATATTTTTTCATCACTTCAATTGACGGCTCCCCTGTGGTAGAGTCCCTCGGGTACTCCTCACTAGGCCAGCCTATGCCTATTTTACACTCGGTCCATAGATCGACCGGGACCACAATGTCGAAAAACCCATCCAGGTCTTTCCACAGGCATTTTTGCACCTTTACGAACCTTTCCACTTGCCGGTACCAGTCAACTGGCTTTTCGCGCAACTTCGGGAAATCGTTAGTAAAGGACACAATATCCTGTCTGGACCATGGAACGTGCACATACCTCCCACCTGGCACTTCACGCATGGGGCATAATGTTTCAGGCTTGTCTACTTCTCTCAGAGGGAACTCAGGGGTAGCTTGTCTGGATCGAGCCTCATCTTTCTTTCTTGCCCACCTGCTTCTCCACCTTTCCACGTCTCCCCACTTTTGCAAAACTGCAAGCAACTCTTTAATCTGCACTTTCTTCCCTGACACATTCAGGTTCTCTAAATCCTTGTCTGAGAATTCAGCTCTGTAAGGCTTTTGTAAGGGCTTGGATCTTGAAATATCTACCCCCATACTAGCTGCGGTGTCTGTCAGCTTTTCGTGGAGCACCCTGGTACTTCTGGTAAGGCTTTTACACATAAACAGCAGCTCTTCTTCAGAATAGGTGTTTAATCTGTCTAACCCCACATTTCCTGCCATCAATTCCTCTATTTCTACCCTCAGCTTGTAGAGGTCTAAAGGTTTCGTTTGCGGAGCCTGTTTTTCTAATTCACGACTCCAATTTTCAATTTCTTCCGGGGTTACCAAAGAAACACTCCTAGTACCTGTTGTTGATTCTAATTTAATTTCTTTCGCATCAAAAGGATTATGCCTCTTCTGCACTCCCTTCCCGGTCTGTTTGTTTGGCAGGTCCAAGAACACAACTTCGGACTCGCACTCACTGGACTGATCGTCTATCAGCAGGGGCTCTTGTCTCGGCGGGGCTATTATTGGGTTCATAACTGGAGGGTTCGGACTTCCTTGGTTATTCCCGTACAACGGAACTACTGGTCCGATTGTGACCGGAATAGTCAAAGCTTCAGGACTAGTATTTAACTGGGAGATCTTCTGGATTATTTCTGTTCTTTGTCTAGCTAGAACTTCTTGCTCCCTCTCCTCCAGTATCCTTCCTAATGTTCGTTCAGGTATTATCTGTGGGGTCAGGTGAGGAGTAAAACTCGGGGCAGTAGGATGCGTTTCACTTGGTCCCCCACCATAATTTGGTTTCGGGAACAAAGTTCCTGCACCAAATGAACTGCGCTCCTCCCCATATGGAGGCTGCAAAAAGGGCACTCCTGAACCTACGGGCTTTTCTTCGTTCTCATAAAGAGGTCTGGGGAAAAAGGCTCTTTCACGGGAATATTTTTCCTCCGGGCTCACGGGCATACTAGGATATACATTTCGTACCTCCGCAGGGCCGGGATTCTCAAAATAGGGCAATACCTGGCCACCTCCCCCCCTACATAGGGATCTGTCCTCCTCCTTGATAGATGGACGCTGGGGATTTTCTCCTGTACTGGAAGGTCGGGCTCCCTCATTATAAGGGGGCGGACTTCTCGTAAAGATGTCATCTAATAATTCATCGTCTGACTCCCCAAGGGCTCCCCAATGCTTACTCTTTTCTGTCCTTTTCTCTCCCCCTGAAGGGTTACCTGCTGGCATCATGGGAAACAGACCCTCAACAATCATACTCTGCCTCCACTGTTTCATCCTTTTATCCCTGGTCTCTTGTTTCAGCCTGGGGTACCACTTGGTCAGACCTTTGTCCATTCGGGGTTTTTCTCTTTCGAAAGCCTCAATCTCCCATTCCTCTAATGCCTCATACTGCGTTAGTCTCGGTCTGGGATGCAATTCATTCATTCGGGTTCTCAAATTAAATAAAATTCTACCATTAAAAGTACCGTCTAACGGAAAAGCCAATATTCCGTCATCTTTTGTGTACTTCACCCAATTTTCCAACCACACACAGGTATTGTACCCCCGGTCAAACATCATGAACGAGGCGGGAGTATTCGGTGGCGGGACAATAACGCCCTCTCTGGACTTAATTGGTTTGTCCGTTTTGAAATAATTCTTTACCCTACTTACAAGGGACATCTTTCTCTTAGCTCCGTACATAATATCGTATCTATTAGCTTTCCACTGATCCCTTTCAAACCCCTGGTTTCTTGGATCGGGTCTAGTCTCTGGACAATACGAGTGCCACATACGATTTCTACACTTAACTCTGTTTACAAAGTCACCTCCAATCGGAACGCGTCTTGCAATTCCGTGCGACCAATGAGGTGCACGCGTTCAAATATTTTCGGCCAATGGGTGCGCGGCCCCTTCGTGAGACAGTTCTCACTCCTCGGCGCTTCACCCCTCCTTTACAATTCCAGCCCCGCTACCCGCACGCTGTTTCTACCAATCCCAGCGCGGCAAGGAGTGATGTCAGAGACGCTTCGCGGCTGACTCCCTCCCTTCACAAGGTAACGGAAACTTTCTTTCTTTCTAAAGTGCTCAGTGCTTGGTTATTTTACAACAAATACACATTCGCCACAGTGCTCAAGTGTCTAGACAGGATAGCTTTGTTTTACTGCAAGCAAACTACTTCCATTTACTTTTCACGCGCTGCGGGTAGATCTCTTCCGCCTACCCTTCACTCTAGCATCGGTGAACCTGTTATTCCCCTAAACTCATCCACTTCTCCGGGATATATCCGAGTCTAAGGTTTCCCAGCGGACCCCTCTGCTTTCACCCTAGCTCCGAGGAACCTGCTACTCTTCCGATGTGACCCTTACTAGGTTACGCCACTATGGGAATTTTGCCAATGAACCTCGTTACTGACATTTATTCATACATATATTCAGAAAACCCTAGTTAGTGCTTCCCGGTTATCCTAACCTGCACCTAACTTTCCTTAAGCCTGTGACCTCAGGACAATGGATTCTATTCACCACTTGCCCTTTCAATTCCCCGGGGAGTTCGGACAACACAATACAAGACGGTTTACAATTGCATGGATTAATACATATAACAATATAAGAACAAGAATAACAATAATAAAACAGTTCATGAATTTCAGCAGCGTATTCACAAGAGAGTGATCGGGTCCCTCGGAACAGCCGCTCTTATAGCAGCATTAATGTACTAGCAGCTACCGACTTAACTAGTCTAACTAGTCCTACCTAACCTTTAGCTAGTCCCTAACCATCCTCTGATCTACCAGAAAAACTGATAGAGCGCGCGAGGTCACCCAGCCAATGATTTCGCCGTTTCCGGCTTCAGGGCCCATATACTTTCAATTCACACTATTCATTGACAGGGCGACTTCACGGGCTGCTACCAATTTGTGTGTGTTCCCTACCGTTATTACTCAGAGTACCCGACTTTCCATCCACCGACACGGGTACCTATGACCTCAACGGATCAGGGGCCTAGCTGTAAAAGGAAAGGCAGCAAATGCAAATTCAAATGACATTCAATACTGTTGTAAAATGACCACGGACAACTGGAAGTTTTAAAAGCTTTATCTAAAGTTCGTTTTCATCAAGCATCAAACTTACAAGAATAAGGCAATCAATAACCAAGATAATGAAAAGTACATAACTATAGAGAAATAAAGTCAATGTAATCATTTAAATGCTAATATGAGATGCAACAGGAAATACTATGCATTCAGGGCAACAACGCTTTAGAAAATTTAAGTAAGGTCGTTCTAGACCATATCAGAAAATGACAAACTGCAATGCAAAATATGATTTCTAAAAGGTAGGGTAACATGGGAAACACGTTATGAAAATATGCAAATGACTTTAAGTTTCAATAGTTTGCGGCAAAAGCATGGAAAAATCAACATGTGCAAGGTGTCTCTTTATTAAAGCAAAAGTCAGAAATATAGAAAGGTGCAAGTTTAAAGAACTTAGAGCAGTATTTACCTAGACTGGTGTGGAAACCAAACCCTGGCCACGGGTCAGTTAAGGACAGGAAACCCTCAAGGAAGGATACCCCTCAAAGGACAGCAGGTGCAGAATGGACACCCCGGACAGGACAGGATACCCTCAGATTAGGAATCAGGACAGGACCTCAGGACAGGACAGCAAACCCTCAGGACAGGACCGCTCAGGACAGGACCGCACCCGCAGTTTGGAAGCAACGCCTGCACTCCACCCTCTCTGCAGCTATCGATCAAGACCCCGATTGGGTCAGGGAACTCCCAGCAAAGTGCTTCGCCAGCACTTTAAGGTTCAGTAGAACCTTTGTCTATGGTCAATTTCAGACAGAGTGCTCCGCAGCGCTCTGTATCTTCAGTCACCTATTGAGTACGATGGGTCAGTGACAGGTCAGCTAAACCAGACAAGTCGGACAATTCCCTAGGTGCACCCAGGGTAGATATACTCTTTTGGGGCAGTGTACCACCCCCCAATGTTGCAAAGTGTCAGATTCCCTCGATTTGGATTGGTCCTAAGGTAGGATTTGGGTAACACACCAATCACAACACACTATTTGGATGCCTAATTTACATCTCTGGGTACCGCCTAGCAAGATTGGGGTTCCCATGAGAAACTGCAGAGAAATACAATAGAGATATAACATTGTTTCGGAATAGGGACATGTGACTCCGTCCTGCTAGGGTTGCAGGTCAGTTCTCAGGAGCATCTTGCCCATCACTGCCAACTGGCGGTGTTCCATCAGCCAAGGTTGTCGGTGCCCCAGAAAGTCGCACATGCGTAGAAGGGACCTCCAAGATGGCTTTTGGTGCAGTCAGACCCCCATTCCCCGCGGTACATGAAAAGTAAGCGAAAACAAATTAATACATAGAAATAACATTATGAAAACACATCACAGGGTTTGTACTTTCAACTTATCACTATAAAATATACTTATGCAGTCTAAATGTTAGCTACATATAAACAGATACAAGAGCAGTGGCACGAGCAGTACCACATTATTGGCAAAGCTATGTATTACGCATGCGCATAAATTTCCCTCCCATTCTGCAGACACGTCAGGACACGTGAGTGTGGCTGACGCATGCGCAGTAACTAAATACAAGCGGCGGCCATGTTAAATGACTCGAGTGAATTATTTTAGTAAAACACATATGCAAGCATCAAGAAACCTCGTTTAAACATAAAATAACGTTAGTAAAACGTACATGTGATTACCTTGTTACACATAGACGAGGTTCATGACTTCGGCAAGGTCGCAAAATATGCGAAGCTTTGCTTCATCACAATTCATTATACTTTTAGAAATTGCGAATTTGCAAATTAGAAATGCAAATTACCATGAAGTTGACCTTCATGGTAATTTGCGAAAATCTAGAAAAATGCTTTTGAATGCATTTTTCTTTGTTACATGTTACACACACATGCCCTTGGGGCATGTGTGTGTGTAAGATGTATCCAAAAGCAAATTTCAGGGGTGCAACAGGGTGTCATTTGGACACCCCTGCACCCTTGAAATTGCATTCTCAATTTGCGAATTCACAATGATGAATTGCAAATTGAGAATGCCCTCCCATTCATTCCTATGGGCCTCCAGGCCCATAGGAATGAATGGGTAGAAATTCCTTAATTGCGATTCTCAATTAGAGAATCGCAATTAAGGAATTTTAAGAAATTGCTATTTTTTTGCGAATTTCTTAATGAATTGCATTTTGCAATTCCTTAATTGCGATTCCTTAATTTTCGCAATTAAGGAATCGCAAAATGGAACAATGATGCATGTGGGGGAAAGTTTTATTTGCAAGTTTACTTTATTTTATCCTGCACACAATGCTAATTTATTCCATAGACCTTTGCAAAGTTTGCAAAAAAAAGAACCCTCTTCACCTCCCCTCCCCCTGATATAAATATAGGCCTTTCTTAGGTAGCAAAAAAGATATTTCATGTATTTGTCAGATGCCGTCTGTGTGTGTGCTGTGAAAGCTATAAGTTCCTGCAGCATCATAAATGCTGGTTCACTGACAGAAATAGCTGTCAATGAGTGTGTACCGCACTAGTGCTGGCAGGAAGAACAGATCACATTCTCAAATTCACGGACTAATAAACTCTGATTCCGAATCCAATTCAGCCATCATTGCTGCAGCATTGTGCTAATAATGGTTTGAACATTGGCCCAGGAGTGTGGCAACATTCTGCGCTCCGCATTAATGTGTTAGAACAACAGACTGCCGCCCGGCTCAGAGGACGTTATCATCCTGCTAATCACTCTGAGTCACCAAGTCACCAGAGCATTGAAAATAGAAATGTCAGGCCACCCCCTGGGAGCCTCAATGACAAACACCGAGGATCAGACGCTGTTTGTTTCAAGTCAACTACACTTGGCTTTAATTTGCAAAATAATGTTCCATGTTCTGCAGACTATGGGATCTGAGGGACTCCTGCATGACAACGAACAGACGTTGAATGCCAGGATGTGAACAAAAAACATATTCCAGCTGGAAGTAAAGCTAACAATACTAGTCTCAAGATAATGCAGCTATATTTGAATGAAAAAAAAATTGTCTAAAATGTACACTTGACATTTGGAAGCAAGTATGCTCAGTAATAAATTAGGTGATGTGTATGTGTGTGTGCAAACACACGTACATCTGTGTATGTGTGCATATATTAGAAATATATGAGTATGCTCATGTAGGTGTGAATATTCCTATGAAGAAAAATCAAGATATTTTGTATTGCCACCTTTTTATTGTCTATAGACGGGAAGAAAATCTCTGAATACTCTTCAATATTAGAGTGGCCTCTATGGTATGAATTGTGCCGAGATTTTCAGTGGGATTTTATTCCCACAAGTAGTACTCGAGTTCAGTGACATTGCAAAGAGTAGGTCTATGAGGCTTTCTGGCTGTCCCTCCATGCCAGAGATCAGCAAGAAAGTAATTTAACCCTTTGCTCTTTTACCTTCATTGCAGAAAACCCTGGCACATTTTGTTTAGGATATAGAGACTTTAATGTTCCTGTGTACCTGAAACATGGTTTACAGCTCTTTATCCATATGTTCCTGGCCTCGTCACTGTTCTTGTGGATTGTGATTTGTGTCCATAAACTGTTGGTGGAGTATTGAGACTTTTTTAAAGATTCCTGGACTTTCAAACTTAACTGTACTGCATCCTCTTGTTTCTTTGACTGTCTTTCAGCTTCCATGTGATTTCATTCAACACAAACCCTAACACTTAGACCACAATCACTGCGAAATAACTTGTGCGTTGTATAGTTAATAATAGTTAATAATAAATGTCGATTTTCAGTGCTTTTTGGGTTTTATTTCATGACAATAATTTAAATGTAACTTTATTAATTGAATCTGAGCCAAATGTACAAAACACTGCCCACAAAGTACTAGCCTCGATTTCCAACCAGTATTTGTGGGATGTGTGCAATTCTGAGAAACAACCTATGAACTAATAAGTCAGCTTGCGAAATTCATATTTGTAGTCGGTCGCAATTTCTGAACTACCTCACGATTAATAATAAGGCAGGTTGCACATTGCAAATTAATTTGATTGGATGCCATCACAAGCATAGTGGCCTGCTGGGCTCAGCAGGCCATCATGTATGTGGTCACACATAAAGAAATTAAACAGTTTTTAAATGCACCTATTTTCCTTAAAGGTGACAGGATGGTGTGTTTTTTTTTTTTAAGCTTTAAAAAATGTTTAACTGGAGAGCTGGTGGTAGTCCTGAAGACCACTACCTACTCAAATCAAACATTTTTACTTTTATTTTTTAATTCACAAAAGAGAAGGGGTGCCATGCTTCAGAGAATGGCTTTTCACCCTAACTCGGGAGTCTGTAAATTTTCAATGTTTTGCGACTGGATTTCAATCTCAAAACATGGCATCACTGCACATTTCTCCTCCCCAACCACCCATGCACCTTCTACCTGCTACCACAGCTAGCCCCTCTTTCAGTTTGCACAGAACAGCATGTGCTGTGATGTGGCTCCTTCAGTTCCAAGCTGCTGATGCCTTTCTTTGCAGAGAGTCAGTCTGCTCCCCTGTTGTACTATTAGGCCTGGTTCCCTTAGCCCCCCTTCTACTCCCTGCAGTAGAGATACCTCCTGTAGCACTAAAGCACACACTGCGATGGGAGCACCAACCATCTGTGAAGCTCAGACATGTCTTAGACCTCAGAGCCTAGAGTGACACGATGGCCTCCATCAGCAGTGCTCCTCTCCCTAGTCGTTCATTTCATATTCAGAGTACCAGGATGAAGCGGGCATCAAGAAGAGCCACTCCTTGTAAATCATCTATTGTCTCCCTTATGATAAACAGTCCTTCTGCTCTTCCCATCTGGTGTCAATTGGTGCCAGAATACTCACTACAGACGTACACTGGCAGTGCTATGTGGCTCACCTCCGGACGCTTCCACACAAAAGAGGAAATCACTCATTAAGTGCAACGACTCTAGCATTTTTTTCAAACATACCAGTATGTGGGGCATGTGATTCCTAACAGAGTACCACACACCATAGGAGGAGAATTGCCCAATTTGCCAGCTCTTAATTGCAGGCATGACATGCAGGCACATTCATTTCAACTTCCTTGCATCACCTTGCAGAAAAGTGTGTCTCTTATGCCATGTGGCTAAAGTCTCCCTTGTCCCTAATGTATGTATGTGCATGGTTTTTCTATAGTGCAATTCCAGCCAAAAGCGAGCGATGCACATCAGCAACTAAAAGCATAAAGTCAATGACTAGCACAAGAGGGACTGTGGTTAAGGGTGATTAATGCACTGAGATGTAGTGTTTATTCAACGGTCAGTCCAACTCTTAAATTGGAATAGCTTTGGGGTACTCCTGATGGATACAGGGCTGTTGTTCAAGGGCCAGGGTGCATAGATTGAAAAGTAGTGCCTTCTTGTTTTTCATTTTAAACTTTTAGTTTACATTCTAATGGTGTCCTGGGTGGGAGGGTTCCGAAAACCAGAGACAGTGCGCTTATCTGCAAGATAATTTGGTGTGTTGGTTGTGATGGCTTTTTAAATGATGCAGCGGTTTTGAAGATTGTGTGTGCTGGCAAGGAAAGCACATGGTTTCCCATTAGAATAGGGGGGGATATGATCATATGTCTTTAGGTCCTGGATGAGATGTGCAGTAGTGTGTAGGATGCCCCTAACTGCTGCCAGTGTGGAGACAGGGAGCCCAGGGAGCAGGGTCCTGCCCCCAGCAGGATGCAAGAGTATATGGACATGAATAGCAGTTCTGTATGGAAGAAACTGTGTTGTATAGTTCCTAAAAATACATAGGATCTGCACCTTTAGAAAACATAAACTGATGAAGTTTTAGGGAGACGTACTAAGGGTCCAGTGTACACTTGGAAGTGTAGTCGTATTTGCAGTGTGCGACAGGAATCAATTGATTTGTTTTGTAATTTCTTACGTACATATAGTAAGAAAAGTCTAAAGCAGAAAGTGAAGTTGTTGCAAGACTTAGATCCTTGCAGAGTGAGAGAAAACACAGGTTTGCAAGGGCATTCACTGGCTTGTCTTTCTAGAAAAGTCTGTCAGAGTGTTTTTCATCATTTTAGGATGTTAGCAGTGCATCATACCAAAATGAGGAAATTAGTGAGAATGTTGTATTATGCAAAAAGTCCAGCACTTAAGCTTAAACAATTAAATAGTGCTCTTTTGCATGGAACTGAATTAGATGTGAAGAAGATCTGTGAAGAAATTGAGATTTGTTATTTTGGTGAAAAAGAGGATAGTGTAGAAATTGACACAGCAATTCAAGGTAATGTCGAAGACAATGTACAGATTTCAAGTACAGAAAAGTTTGAGCAGGAAATTACCAGGTTTAAGGTGAAATCAAGTGAAAGGCCGAATTTTACTTGTGTGTGTTGTCGACGAAGTCATTATAAGCATCAAACTAGATTAGTTGATTTATACGTAAAAAGTGAAAAGATGAATAATTATGAGTGGAAGGATTTTGCAACTTATTTGTGGGTGGAGAATTGTTTTGATTTGAGTTCTGCTCAGCGTCTTTGTAAATTAAATCAAAACAGAATGCCTGCTAGAGCTGTTTATAATAATCTGGAGTTGGTAGACATTCCCCGTGAATTGATGGATTTAAATACATATGAGTCTATTTTGATTCAATGTGTCCACCCTTTTCAGGCAATTGTTCGCATGGAGCCTAAGATAGGGAAATTGCCTCCTACAGATTTGCAGAGAGGATTAAAGGGAAGAGTTGTTTATTTGCCTCTTGATTTAAAAAAAAATATTGCTACAATTGGTATAGAAAAAGTAGAAGAGGAACCTTTAGTTATTCTAGTTAATGGGGTTCCGACAAAGAGTAAGAAAATCTGGCAAGATTTAGTGGATGTTAGGAAAGTCAAAAAGGCAACGTTGTATTTAGTCAAAAACAATGAGTATTACAAAGATGTATGTGTTGCAGCAGAGGAAACAGCTGCAGATGAAGACAGTGATTGTTCAGGCGGACAAATTGAAAAAGTTGATGTGTCTAGAAGTGAAGAAATATATGAACATTATATTGTTCATCCTTTGCATTCCAAAGAAGTAATGGGGAATGCAATTGAATTGTTTCAAATGAAAGCAGCAAAAGGAAGTCCCATTAGTGTATGGGAAGAAAGTTTGGAAGCTCGTTGTTTTCCACAGCTATTTCCAACAGGTCGAGGTGGACGATATGACGATCGTCCACTTCAAATTCCTGCATCTGAATATCAAACTGTAAGATTATATGCTGAAGATCCAAGGTTTCGTCAATGCATTCCCTATTTGTTTCATCTACTGTATGAAAGTGACTTGTCTGGGCTTTCTTATGCAGTAAACCATATACTGAAAAGTAGAGCACATATGCAAAATGTTTCGGCGAGGGTCTTTATGGAGAAAGTGAATCTGCAAGATAATATTTTGGAATCTCATCTAATTAATCTCATGGCATGTCAGCGTGGTACAAATGAGTATTGGTACCGTCGTCATGGGGAATTGAAATGTATGCTAAGAAACTTAGGAACTCCTACATGGTTCCTCACTCTTAGCTGTGCCGAGTATGCATGGGACGACTTACTTCAATTTCTACGAGAGGCAAATGCAAATATACAAAATATAGAATTCAAAACACCTGGAGAACTGTGTTCTTTGGATCCAGTGAATGTATGCAGATATTTCAATCATAGATTTGAAGCTATGATGTCTTTTATTACCAACAAAAAAAATCCTCCCCTTGGAGAGGTTTTGGATTTCTTTTGGAGAAAGGAGTATCAAGCGAGAGGTGCTCCTCACATACATATGTTGTTGTGGATTAAAGATGCACCCAAATTTGGAACAGATTCGGATGAAACAGTGATGAGTTTCATTGAAGAGTATTCAACATGTGCTGTTCCGAAAACTACAGAGGAAAACAGTTTAAGGCAACAAGTTTTACGCTTTCAATCCCAACGTTGTGGAAAGTACTGTCATCGAAAATTCAGAAACAAGGACAAGTTCTACACAAAATGTCGTTTCAGCTTTCCACGACCAGTGATTTCTAAAGGAAGAGTAAATAATTTTATGTCTTCTCTGCGACATACTGTGACGAGGAAATCACCAAAAAATACATACAATTTAAAAAGAAACGAAGAGTCCAAGTACATCAACGACTACAACCCAGTGATTTTGTCCATGTGGAATGCTAACATGGATATTCAGTTCGTTGCTGACAACTCTATTGCTGTGGCTCGATATGTGACGTCTTACATCACAAAAAAAGAAAAGACAGAACTGAAGGAAATGTGGGAGGACATTTCACATGAAAAGAGTCTAAGCAAGAAATTATACAGTTACAGTCTGAAGATGTTGTCGCATCGAGAAATTGGAGCATATGAATGTTCTGATTGATTGTCATGAGCAAGTCTCTATGCCAAATCTAGAACCATCATTTGGGTGAGTCTAGGTCTTGCTGCAACACGAAACCGAGTTTTGAAATCTGTACAAGAAATAGAGTATTTGGCGGAGAAAGAACCAGAAAGTACAGATATTTTGAAGACAAACATGTTGGATACATACTATCCAAATAGAAGTAGTCATCTTGAGAACAGTTGTTTGTATGAAGTTCTGCAAAACTATATTTATAAGAGAACCATCATAGAAGATATTAACAATGGAATATATGCTATCATTGGGTGTGAAGGATGTCTAGTGAGACAGAAAAAAGGCCATTTGATTAATCATCGAAAATTGAGTTGCGAAAATCCAAAGAAAAGGGAATTTTACTATTTAGCTCCTTTGCAACTCTTTAAGCCATGGCGTACAGAAGAGGAACTACTTGGAGATTTTCTGTGTTATTAAGATTCTTTTAATGCAATCAAGGATACCATAGAATGCCCTGTTTTTCCAAATTATCTGCAAATGTTGAACGAAGAAATAGAGCAAGAAGCCACAATTGCTGCAGAGATTGCTAGAGACAGTTCTCAAGACAGTCAGATATTCTGCTTCATTGAGTCAGGATCCACTTGGAGGACCAATTATACAAAATGAAGCTGCCACTGCCATGGATGAGGTGGAAAGAGCTATGGAACAAGCTCAAGATGATGTAGTTAACTTAGAAGATTTGGTGAAACAACTAAACCTTGAGCAGAAACAGATATATGACGAAGTCACAGAACAGATTGAACATGGATTCAGTCATGAGAAAAAAGAGTGCTCATGTACATCATTTAAGCCTGTCCAACTGTACGTGAGTGGAGAAGCGGGAACTGGAAAGAGTTTTCTGATTAAAGCAATTGCAACTTATCTGCAGAAAAGGACTGAATCACCACTGTCTTGTGTTGTTACCGCTCCAACTGGGCTGGCTGCACATAATATTAAAGGGATTACTTTACATCGTTTACTGATGCTGCCAGTGGAGCATGATACCAAATTGCAATATCACAAGCTATCTGGAGATGCGTGTTCCGAAGTTTCCAGAGTCCTGAAGAAAATGAAACTTCTTATCATTGATGAAGTAAGCATGGTGTCAAATATTATGCTTGCTTTTGTGCATTTGAGAATGCAAGAAATTCTTAGAACTGACTATGATGTCTTATTTGGAGGAAAACACATTATTGTTTTCGGAGATCTACTGCAGTTGACTCCAGTGAAAGGACAACCTGTGTTCAAAATGCTCACGCATGAAGATACCAGGAAGTGCCTAGGAAGCATTGGAAACGTTAATATATGGTTAAACTTCAAATATGCAGAACTGCTTCAAAATATGCGGCAGGCAAAGGATGAAGATTATAAAAATATTTTACAAGATGTAAGAATCGGAAAAGTAAGTCAGCAAGGGAAAGAAGCTTTACATGGACGATTAATTTCAAATTTGTACCCAAATGAAAACATTCTTCCAGAGAATATTTTTAAGAAAATTAACGAGAAGAAATCTGGCATATGTTTGATGCCAACTCTGAAAGAATGTTCCATGTTCAACAACAAAATGTTAAAGTTAGAAAATGAAGAGATAGTGAAACTGGAAGCTACAGATAAAATAGAGCATATGGGAGCAACAAATATTTTGTCTGAAAATTTGAAATCAAAATTGGATTCATTAAAGAAGACTATATCTAAAACTGCTTGTTTTGAAAAGACTCTGAATGTGTGTTTAAATTGTCGTATCATTTTGAGAAGGAATTTAAATGTTGAAAGAGGTCTGGGAAATGGAGCAATGGGTCATGTTGTTGGTTTTGTGAATTACAAAAATAGAGATGGAATTGAAATTTTAAAAATTAAATTTGATGGCATTGATGAAATAGAACAAATTTGACGTTGTTCAGCTAGATTTTTGCTCGTGAAAGACTTATATGTTTGGCGAAAACAGTTTCCAATTTGTTTGGCATATGCGGTGACAATTCATAAGTCTCAAGGTTTAAGTGTAGATAGCGCTTTGGTGAACATTGGAAGTTCTGTGTTTAAAGAGGGTATGGCATATGTGGCATTATCACGAGTCAGATCTTTATCAGGATTGTACTTGATTGATTGTGATGAAACAAAGATTTGTGCAGATCTACATTGTGTTGAAGAATACAATAGGTTAAGAAGAGAGTATGCTCCACATTTGCTTCAATATCCTCTGATTGAAAAACGTGTGGTAGGCCAAAAAGAAGAAATGAGAGTAATTGCAGTGAGGTAGTAGCAAAAAGACAAACAGTAGACGAAACTGTAATTGTAAGCAGAAGGAAAAAAGATTCTGTTGAAGATGTTGTTGGATTTCAGTTGGACAACAGTTCTGGTGTCAACTGCTATGCTAATGTAGTGGATAATGTTGTTTTTTTTCTTCAAAATATACAAGAACAGATTGTTGAAAATCGGGATCAAAGATTCTGTTGTTTGCTGAATTCGGTGTTTGAGAAATGTACCAGTGATAGAGCAAAAATAGAAAGTGTTTCAGAAATTCAAAATCTTCTAGACATAAGTACTGGTCAAAATCAATTTTCACAGAATATTCAGCAGGATTGTCAGGAATTTTTAATGTATATGTTTGATGTATTGGAAGATGAAGGTGTAGGTGTAGATATTAAAAATCTTTTTAGCCTTTCGTATCAATGGCAGCATGACTGCGACAACTGTACTTTATCAGGTACTACTAGAATAGACACTGAAAGATTTATATATTTGACTTTACCAGACTGCAAATCAGTGCCTTTTAATACTTTTAACTGCAGCTATTATTTTTCATGATGGTCCTTCTACAACATCACGGCATTACACATGCTATTTAAAAAGTTGTAAAGGTTGGACCCAATGTAACGACACTCATTTGACTTTTAAACAACGTTTGCCTTTTGGCTTAAAAAATTCATACCTAGTGTTTTTACAACCAACATTTAGGTAAAGGTAATTGGCCTATGAAGACGGGAGCAGTTAATAAAGGTTATTTTGCTGTTTAAAAATATATTCTGAGTAAAAGTGATCCAGGAAATATAAAAAATTGACTTGTCATATAGGTATTGTAAGTGGATCTCATAGTAAGTGATATTAGTATTATACAAAATGATGAACATGAGTGAGTCCGAGATGGTTTTACAAATACTTAAATATTGTGAAAATGTTGTAGAGCCTTTCTTTCAGAACGTCGGAAAAAAGGTCATTTCAGAGTTTCTTTGAATTAATTTGAAAATATACTCATACATCTGACACTATTTGGCCAAAAGGAAAGGTACAGGAATGAGTAAAGAGTCATGACTGAAAAAAAGGAGTATATGAAAATAATGAAAATATTTCAGATGTTCTTGGAGCTTTTCTTCTAGAAAGTCGATGAAATTGATTTTTTACTGAACAGCAAAGTACTTTCCAACGAGAAAAGGACCTCCATGATATACTATTTGGCCTCAAGGAAAAGTAAGTCAATCCAAGATTAGTGTACATTTGTCATTTGTCAGTATCTAAGGTTTTTTTTAAAACACAATCTTTTAGATTGTGTTTTTTTTCCCCGCTGTCATATGATGAGTAATTTGAACTCACTGTTTTAAGTGAAATTCAATATATTCTGAGAACAGCAAAAATAAACAATGTAACATGTTGTACAAGTTATTCTATACTTTGGATTGTGTAAATGAAATTATATTCCCATTCTCTGACACTCACTTTCCTTTTTCCATCCTCTTTCACCTCTTTTTACTCACTTATGTCTTTCTCTCACTCTCTGTAACCCCCGTTCCTTTACTACACTTCTTTGACAAGCCCTCATTCTCATTTCAACTGTCTGCATCCCCTCTCTCCCTTGCATAACTTATCAGCTTTCAGTCTCTCTGCTTTACTTCCCTTTTCCATATTTTCCTCCTTTGCTCTTTTAGTAATTCCTGTTTACTCACTCAGCAGTATTATCACACTCTATCACTATAAATCACCCACTCTCCCTCGCTTATCTTTGTTTGCTCCTTACTTTTGACCCTTTTTCTCTATTTTTCGTTCACTACTTCTATGTCCTCAGTGCCCTACTCTCCTTGTGTTATGTTCACTTGTGTTTATGTTTTCCGTCTCAGTCATTATCTTTTTACTTACTACTGTTTCCTGATTTAGTTTTGCTAACTCACATTGTTTTAGTATCTTCTTACCTTCAGTTCATTTCTCTGTTCTTCTCTTCCTCTGTGTCAGTGAATCTATATGCCTTACTCTTAGTAATTTGCTCTCATTCTATTTCTTTTTTTCTCTTTTTATCCTTGTACCTTACTTTATTTCCTTTTCTGTGTCCTTCACTCTTACTTTATTTCTAGATACACTGTTATGAATTTTAACCTCTTCATTTGTATATTTTAATTTAAAATACACATTTTAGTAATTATAACTTATTTTTTCTTCTCTCTTTCACAGATACAAAGTGCAGTAAAAAAATAATTAAAGTTACATTTATTATATGGTAAGTATGACTAAACAAATGTACTTTGTCATCACCCTTTGCTTTAAGCTTACTAATATTTTCTCAACCAACCTCACTCCTGTGTCTTTATTCTGCTTCCCACACTTATTCTTATTCTCCATGTTTACTCCAATTTCCCTATTTCCCCTCTCATATTCAACTTCTTTCAATCCCTATTCTTTACTACACTTACCCTCTGTTCCCTTCCTTTGCTTCTTCACTCATTTTGTTTTTCTTAATTATTTATCTTACTCGTACACACACACCTCATCCTCCTCTCAACACATACACACACCTCTAACATACACCCCACACACACACTACACACACACCTTATACACACAAAAAATCCCCCCACACACACTCTTCACATACACACACACACACATTCCATACACACACATACATCGCACACATATACACCCCACACCCATACACTCCTCACACATACTTCACACACCCTCACCTCCACCCACACCAAAACACCCCACACAGCCACACCCACAGACACACCCACACCCCTACCTACACCCACTGACTCCCTATAAGTCACACACACTGCATTACTTATCTTTCTTTTCTGTTTCACTCAACCCCATTCAGGTACTGTTTCCTTTACTCTCTTTGTCCTTTCTCTTTGTCACTCCCCATGTCTTATCCTAATTCAATTTTTCACCCTCTTTCACCCCTCTTTACTTACACTAACTGGTCTTTTCTTACCCTCATTCACCGTTCTTCATTTATCCCGGTTACGCCACTACCCTTTATTCTCAATTTTTTACTGTCCTTTCTTTTTCTTTCAACACCCACTCACATTCTCCCACTATCTCTACTTTAGTCTTCTTCTTCTCTCTTCCCTTCTTTCTCTCCTTTAGTCATTTTACTTTTCTCACTTTCACCCTATTACACCTTCTCTGTTTTTTACTATGTAATAAACAATTCCTCTGTGTTCATCCTGTAGCTCTCTTTCTCTTAACATTACTCTGTTTGTGTTCTTCTCTCATGCTAACTCCTTCATTAATTTATTTTTCTATTTTTTGGGGGGCGCGCCCTGGTACGCGTACCCTAAGAAAAAATATTTGACATAGATCCATTAAAAATATAGGTTTATTTTTATAAACGAAAGGTAGTTCTAAAAAGAACTGTTTTTTTCTTCTTTTTGTTGTTTTATATTTTTTTTAATGTTTTTTTGAACATTTTGTACTTTTTTGGGCTTTTCAAAACAGTTTTATATTTTTTTTGTATTTTTCATGGGGAGAAACAAAAAAAAGGGAATTGAAAATGGCTCAACTGGAGCAAAAAACAAAAAACAGAAAAAATTACTATTTTTTGGGGCATTTGTGATTGTCACCAGCAAGGACGACGAGCTTCATGCTCTTTTCACCATAGGCGATGAGCTTGCCACATTGTATACATGTGATTCTAAAATCAGCAAATCGTGGCTGAATACAAGGCATCATCTCTGTTGTTTCTGGTCCCGATGGAGTGGGTTGTGTTCTTTTGGAGGTGGTCCTTGAAGACTTGGGGAGGTTACTGGCCAGTTCCCTGAGCTCTGCACGAGAATAGTTGTTGGGATGCTTCCGGATCATATGACGAATCAGGGTATTATTACCAAATGAATATTTTTTGTTTGGGTTGCCCCTTGAGAGTTCTTCACCACAGATTAAGCAAGTTACCTTGGCCGCACTCACTTTTTTCTTGCTCTCTGGGATTGAAAAAAACTCCCATACAATGTGTGACTTGGGCTTGTATGGGGTATTTTGTTCAGGCAGCCATCTTCTCCCCTCCTCCTCTTCCTCTTCCTCCTCCTCCTCTTCTTGACCACCAATGTACTGTTGTGGTGGTCCTCTTGGTGGTGGTGGTGGTGGTGGTGGTGCAGATGCTCCAGCTGTTGCAGCTACAGTAGCCATTTCAAAGTACAAAATATAAGACAAAGATATCCAAACAGGTCTTCCTCAGTCAAAGGACAAAGTCAGAATAAAGAAAGAAGGTGGGGTCTTTCATCATTTGGGAAAACAAAGTGTCCTGAACCAATGAGAAGTGTTATTTTCAGGTCATATGACCCGGGATTTACTCATTTGGAAACCAAAACTGTTCTGCACCAATAGAAAGTGTTATTTTCAGGTCACATGACCCGACGCGCTTGCGCTACGCGCCCCGGGGCGTGCCTGTAGTCGCGCTCCAGGGCGCGCCCCGGGGCGCGTGGCGTAAGCGCGTCGAGACGTTGCGCGATCGTATGCGCACCCGTGCTTCTGGGTGCGCTTACGCTGTGCGTCGTATGACGCATCACGCGTCTACGCGATACGTCACGATTAAGCATGAGCGCAAAATCCGCTACGCTCGCGGATTTTGCGAATTTTCGGTAAATCCGCGATCCGCGAACTCTCGCGAATTTACCGAAAATTCGCAATCCGCGAGCGGCGGATTCCGAGGCCAAAAGTTCAAGCCTTGCTGGCCTGTTGTTGTAACTATTTTACGATGGCGCCGGCAAGCTGCCAGCGCCATCGTAAAATAGTTACTAAATTAGCTTCAACAGGAAGCACTAATAGATAAAATCAAGCAGGCACTCGTGCATCTGCTTTATTTTATCTATTCGAGCTTCCTGTTGAAGCTAATTTAGTAACTATTTTAGGATGGCGCTGGCAGCTTGCCGGCGCCATCCTAAAATAGTTAACAGGCCAGGCAGCTGTGCCCTCCTCCCAAATATACCATCGAAAATCGGCTGTGATGCTGGACAGAGGCCTTTGCATCCTTGACTTTCACGAGCGCAATCCTCGTGCTGTTCCTGTGGCCAGGAGCTTTTATAGCTCACTCAAGGGACCCCTGCGCCCTTCGGCGCTATTGCATAGTAACACACACCTGGTCGCTGTAGACAACTCTCTGGCACTTTAGGCAGCTGTAGTGTAGTGTAGTGAAAGCACTATACATTTAGCCAACGAGGTATGGCACAAAACGGTGGCGTCTTCATGAATAAATATGAAGGGCAGGGTTCATTCTGGCACGATGGTCCTGGCAAAAAAAATTAAACCTCAACCGGAAGCACTTACAGATATCATTTAAGCGTGTGCCCTAGTTGAAGCTTAAATTCAGTGACTCATTCATCGGCCCAAAAAACAATCGTGAGCGTTGTCAAGGCTGGGCAGCTGTGCCCTCTTCCCAAATGTACCATCGCTAATCAGCTGTGATGCTGGACAGAGGCCTTTGCATCCTTGACTTTCACGAGTGCAATCCTCGTGCTGTTCCTGTGGCCAGGAGCTTTTATAGCTCACTCAAGGGACCCCTGCGCCCTTCGGCGCTATTGCATAGTAACACACACCTGGTCGCTGTAGACAACTCTCTGGCACTTTAGGCAGCTGTAGTGTAGTGTAGTGAAAGCACTATACATTTAGCCAACGAGGTATGGCACAAAACGGTGGCGTCTTCTTGAATAAATATGAAGGGCAGGGTTCATTCTGGCACGATGGTCCTGGCACAAAAATTAAACCTCAACCGGAAGCACTTACAGATATCATTTAAGCATGTGCCCTAGTTGAAGCTTAAATTCAGTGACTCATTCATCGGCCCAAAAAACAATCGTGAGCGTTGTCAAGGCTGGGCAGCTGTGCCCTCTTCCCAAATGTACCATCGCTAATCAGCTGTGATGCTGGACAGAGGCCTTTGCATCCTTGACTTTCATGAGCGCAATCCTCGTACTGTTCCTGTGGCCAGGAGCTTTTATAGCTCACTCAAGGGACCCCTGCGCCCTTCGGCGCTATTGCATAATAACACACACCTGGTCGCTGTAGACAACTCTCTGGCACTTTAGGCAGCTGTAGTGTAGTGTAGTGAAATTACTATACATTTAGCCAACGAGGTATGGCACAAAACGGTGGCATCTTCTTGAATAAATATGAAGGGCAGGGTTCATTCTGGCACGATGGTCCTGGCACAAAAATTAAACCTCAACCGAAAGCACTTACAGATATCATTTAAGCATGTGCCCTAGTTGAAGCTTAAATTCAGTGACTCATTCATCGGCCCAAAAAACAATCGTGAGCGTTGTCAAGGCTGGGCAGCTGTGCCCTCTTCCCAAATGTACCATCGCTAATCAGCTGTGATGCTGGACAGAGGCCTTTGCATCCTTGACTTTCACGAGCGTAATCCTCGTGCTGTTCCTGTGGCCCGTAACTTTTATAGATCACTCAAGGGACCCCTGTGCCCTTCAGCGCTATTGCATAGTAACACACACCTGGTCGCTGTAGACAACTCTCTGGCACTTTAGGCAGCTGTAGTGTAGTGTAGTGAAAGCACTATACATTTAGCCAACGAGGTATGGCACAAAACGGTGGCGTCTTCTTGAATAAATATGAAGGGCAGGGTTCATTCTGGCACGATGGTCCTGGCACAAAAATTAAACCTTAAACGGAAGCACTTACAGATATCATTTAAGCATGTGCCCTAGTTGAAGCTTAAATTCAGTGACTCATTCATCGGCCCAAAAAACAATCGTGAGCGTTGTCAAGGCTGGGCAGCTGTGCCCTCTTCCCAAATGTACCATCGCTAATCAGCTGTGATGCTGGACAGAGGCCTTTGCATCCTTGACTTTCACGAGCGCAATCCTCGTGCTGTTCCTGTGGCCAGGAGCTTCTGTATCTTCTTCATCCGCTGCTCTGATCGGTCTCTGACCTTTTATACACACAAGAGGCATGTGCACTCGCATGGAAGCCCCGCCCCAAATCCGCAAATCCACAAATACGCGGATTTTGCGGTTCCACGATCCGTGAAAACGCAAATCCGTGAATCGTGGATCCGCAAAATCCACCCATGCTTAGTCACGATGTTGTTTTCGTTCGCGAGAATAGCGCTAACGGGGCGCTCCCCGGTACACGCCCCAGGGCGCGCTGCGATCGTATACGCATGCGTACCTTCGGGTGCGCTTACACTGTGCGTCATATGACGCATCACGCGTCTACGCGAAATGTCATGATGTTGTTTTCGTTCACAAGAATTGCGCTAACGGGACGCTCCCCGGTACGCGCCCCAGGACGCGCCCCAAGTAAAATTTTTTATTTTTTTTAAAACAATTTGACATAATTATACAATATAAAATACGTTTTAAAATTTATTATTTTTTATACCTATAAAGATTTGCTATTAAAAAACCATTGAAATTCACTGAAAAACCATAGGTTTCACATATGATGTTACTGACCATGTCATGAGTGATGTGACGTCATCAGCAGTGCATTGCACGCGCAAGTTATAGTGAGTCCAACTAACTATAACGTGGGAATTTCAATGGTTTTATGCGAGTAAAACTTCCAGGTAACTATAACTGGTGTAAAACCCATGGTTTTTTCAGTGAATTTAATAGGTTTTTTTAAATGCTAATACCTAACTATAACTGGTGTGAAAACCTATGGTTTTTTCAGTGAATATATATATATATATATATATATATATATATATATATATATATATATATATATATATATATATATATAAAGCTCCAAAATCCTTCGTTCTCTCAGAAAAACAAAGAAAACCTCACTCGTGAGGTAACGTTCGAGGCAAACTTTTATTGATTTATCTTTGCCAAACAGACAGACGCGTTTCGGCGTATAGCCTTCTTCGGTGTAACCATCACCTAGCGCCGGACATGTTAATAAAGTTTTCTTGTTTGCATTTCCTGTCAACATAGACATGGACATAGACAAGGGACAAACCACTGTGAATAACATGGGCGCCATATTGGAGCATGTTGTTCTATCTAGTAAATACTAGTTTCATACCCATGATAAGATACACAAAGTGATGTCAATATCCATTAATGATTGCGGGTAATGTTTCTAGGTACAGTGGTGCAAAGAAGGAAAGAATCTGGCCGTGGATCGGCTTGTGTCCCTTGCTCGACCATGCTGATATATATATTCATTGAAAAAACCATAGGTTTCACACATGTTATAGTTATCTGGACATTTCACTCATACAAAACCTTTGAAATTACCCCGTTATAGTTAGTTCAGCTAACTATAACTCGCGTGCCCGCAATGCACTGCTGATGATGTCACATATTACATCACTCATGACATGGTCAGTGACATCACTCATGACATCACTGATGACATCCCAAATGACATCACTGATGACATCATCCAGTGAATGTGTGTCTTTCTGAAAAATAAATATTTTTTATATATGTATATCTAAAGGTCGATGGAAGAATAAATGGGTAAATAAGTGTCTAAATGGATGATTGTTTTTGTAAAATTGATTGGTTAACTGACTTATTAAGTGTATCTTAGTGAATACATATATTAGCGAGTAATGTTTAAATATTTAAATATATGTATCAGTGTCTCACTTTGTGTATAAGTGGCTGCATGGGTTTGTGAGTAGCTACATGAGTGTGTATATGGCTTATTAGTTGTTTTTTTGAGTATCAGTATGAGTGTCTGTATGGTTTGGTGGGGGTATTACTTAGCGCATAGATGCATGAATGACTGACTCACTGTTTGTATGTGTTTTGAAGACAGCATGTGTGCAGGACTGTATGGGTGGATGAGTGTGTGTATGGGTGTGTTACTGAGTGAATGACTGTCTCAATAGTATCTTTATGAGTAACTACATATGTTTTAATCTAGTATATGTGAGTATTGATGTATATAAGTGAGTATATGTGAGAGTGAGATATTGGAAGAGTTCATGTTTAAATAAGTATGTGTTTCTATAAGTGATTGTTTAAGTGAGTAAGTATGTGTAAGTTTCCGTAGAAGTAAGTGTGGTAGTGTGTGTATAGCTGTACATGCAAATAAATGAATGTTTGATAGTTTATTTGCATGTGTGAGTATGTGTGTGAGTAACTCTATGGATGAATGTCAGTGTGTAACAGGATGTATAGGTGTATCAGTACATATGATGAGTGAGTACATGTGTGAGTGACTATATAGAACTGTTAGTGAATTAGTGGATGTGTATATAGATGGTGGAATTACTGAATATGTTGTTGTAACTTTTATTGGTAGCTCCATTTTTTAGAAAATGTTAGTTTCCATTTTTGAATGTGTGTATCAAAGGTTATATTACGCTGAGAGGAGGTCTGCCACTCTTTCACAAGGATGGTGTCATCAGTGATGTCATTTCAGATGTCATCAGTGATGTCATGAGTGATGTCACTGACCATGTCATGAGTGATGTAATATGTGACGTCATCAGCAGTGCATTGCGGGCGCGCGAGTTATAGTTAGCTGAACTAACTATAACGGGGGAATTTCAAAGGTTTTGTATGAGTGAAATGTCCAGCTAACTATAACATGTGTGAAACCTATGGTTTTTTCAATGAATTTGCAATGTTTTTTAAATGCTAATTCCTAACTATAACGTGTGTGAAACCTATAGTTCTTTCAGTGAATTTGCAAGGTTTTTTAAATGCTAATTCCTAACTATAACGTGTGTGAAACCTATGTTTTTTTTCAGTGAATTTCAAAGGTTTTGTAAATGATAATTATTAAATGTATTAATTGTTATATTTTTTTATACCGATTTACTACATTATTTTAAACTATTTATTTTTAGATATTTTATTTTTTAAATTACATTACATATTTTGAATATAAATTGAAAAAAAAATGTTTTAAAAAATATTTTATTTGTAATATAGATTTTTTAAAATTAATATTTTTTAAATTTATATATATTTTATATAGCAGGCAATGATATTCTATGGAATGAAATTCAAGTTACTGGTAAGTACAGTTAAATTTACTTTTCAGGAATAGTATTGAGCTAGATTGGGGAATGAATTCCTCTTCAATCCTGAGGTCCCCTGTGAGCCAACTAGCCCACCAGGTACCTCCAGTATGCGCCAGGCAGCTGTGTTGCAGAGAGGTGTTCAAAGGGCACGCCCCCTTTTTACAACACTCTGCAACACAGCTCCGTGGCACTTACTAGAGATACCTGTTGGACTAGTTGTCCCCTAGGGGCCCTCTGGATTGAACAGGAATTAATTCCCCAACTTAAAACGCGCCTCAGGGCATGTTTGCTCTCACATCACCTCAAGCCCCGTCCCCTACCTTCACCACTGTGCTAACGCGCCCTGTAGAGTGTTCTAAGTTGGGGGATTAAGTCCCCTTACATACTGGGGGTCCCTGGGGGCCAACTAGCCCACAGGGAACCTCCAGTATGCGCCAGGGGGCTGCCTTGCAGAGAGGTGTAATGAGGCCATGCCCCTTTTTACACCTCTCTGCAACACGGCCCCCGGGCGTGTTTGCAGAGGGGGAACTAATTCCCCGTGCATACTGTGGGTCCCTGGGGGCCAACTAGCCCACCAGGAATCTCCAGTATGCGCCAGGGGACTGCATTGCAGAGAGTTGTAATGAGGCCACACCCCTCTTTACACCTCTCTGCAACGCAGCCCCCGGGCGCTTTTGCAGAGGGGAACTAATTCCCCTTGCATACTGGGGGTCCATGGGGGCCAACTAGCCCACCAGGAACCTCCAGTAAGAGCCAGGGGACTGCATTGCAGAGAGGTGTAATAAGGCCATGCCCCTTTTTACACCTCTCTGCAACGCAGCCCCCTGGCGCGTTTGTAGAGGGGGAACCAATTCCCCTTGGAACCTCCAGTATGCGCCAGGGGGCTGCGTTGCTTTGCCCCGGGGGGTGGCGGTCCCCGGGGCAGTGTGGGGGGGGGTTGGGCCGCCCCACACTTCTTTTCACTATGCCCCCAGCATTTGGTCACCCCGGGGGGTAATTTGAAAAAAAGCAGACCGGGTTTTTTGAATTTTTTTGGGGGGTCTTGGGAGTCCGTGTGGGTCCACCTGAGCAGGCCTAGGGGGTCAGGGTGTTTCTACCTTGCCCCCTTTTTGCATTCTACACGTTTGTTTCTCTGCTTTCTTGTGCCTTGGTCTACCGAGCACAAGATGGCTGCCAACACTTCCTGGTTTGGAGTGTTGAAAGCCAATGAGCATGCAGCTCGTGCTCCGGAAGGTATGCGTACGGTACGCGTACCCCACAATTTTTTGTCAACAATTGTCAACAATTTCTGGTTTGGAGTGTTGACAGACAGTTGACAGCCAATCAGCATGCAGCTCGTGCTCGGAAAGGTACGCGTACCGTACGCGTACCGTACGCTTACGGTACGCGCGCCTAGATATATATATTTTTTTCTTTTGATTTTCTAAGGCACTACTGGAGGGATTTACACCATTTGAGCAAAAGCGTGATCTGCGAATCAGATTCTACCATTTTGCAAAATTTCTTGTAATTCCGTTCAGTAGTTTGGGCTGTAGCTGTGTCTAATCGTCCTATGGAAAATGACATGGGGAAAACACGTTTTGGGACCCCCCTTTTTTCTCAGCCCCCACTTGACATATCGGTCAAGGCATATGAATAAGACTCATCTGAGGCCATTGAGGACGGTGATTATCACAACTAATGAGGTGCTCTGGTCAGCTCCTGTCTTGAAAATTTCGGGGTGATTTGTCAAGCGGGGGCAGAGAAAAAAGGGGGATCCTAAAATGCATTTTCTCCATGTTAATTTCCATAGAAAACTTTTGTCGGTATTACACCAAATTTGGCAGAGGTAGCTCTTTGTGCAGAGTGCACTCTTTGCTTTAAATTTTGTAAATCCGTTCAGTAGTTCCTTAGAAATTCAATAATTGAAAAAATTATATATCTGTTGAACGTGGTGGATCAGCGAACCCTCCCTATCACAAGCTTGTCTCTGTAATGCACCTCCTGGTAAAGTAATAGTTGGGGGATGAAGTCCAATTAACTCCTGAGGGACTTTGGAGGCGAAGAAGCCCTCCTGGTACCTCCTATTAGTCCTACGCACCAGAATTCCTGAGTGCTGGTTGGAGGCCCAGCCCCCTTCCTCCACCACTCTATAAATGTGACTACTAGTTAAAGAAGCATTTGCAATGTAATTGGTCTCACATTTGTGAGAGTTAGAGCTATTGGCGTTGTAAATGTTAAAGTTTTTTCTAATGGTTTTTGAGGCGGAGGGGATGTATTTTGTGTGTAGTGAAATTATGTGGAATGCTATGCAGTGAAATTATGTGGATAGAACGTATATGGTATTTAGTATATAGGAATTATGTAGAGTGGGTTTATGTGTTGCAGAGAGTAATTGTGTGGTATGGAAGTCTGTGATGTGAAGCGGTAAACTCAGTTTTAGTCTTTCTCGTTTCCATAGAAGCTAAGCTATAAACTCAATGAGACAAAAAAAAGAAGGAACCACTGACAAGCTCTTCTGGACTTAGCAGAGGTATGAGCAGGGTCACTGGAATTATTTGACTGTTTGGCTGCACCAACTTTCGCACTATTATACATTTTCCGCATTTGCCACATAATTCATCATCTGCTGCATAATCTGCAGATTTGAACAAAAAAAACTTGTTTCTAGCTCAAATGGCTCAAACATTACCAGAAATGCAGCAAAAAGTGGTATAGCTTGGTGGAAGGCCCTTTGTAAACCTAGAATAATCCCCTCTTAACTATTGCTAAATGTGGGTGTTAGATTGGTACTAATGGTGTGCAAACCACTCATGCTTGTTTCTGCACCTCTCTAGTCTCTTTCTGCATTTCTCTTGCTTCTTTCTGCACCTTTATTTTTTCTGTACTTCTCTTGCCTCTTTCTGCATTTCTTTTGCTTTTTTTCTGCACCTCTTGTTTCTTTCTGCAACTCTTGTGTCTGTTTCATCACGTTTTGCTGCTTTCAGCACTTCTCTTGCCTGTTTCTGCACCTCTCTTGCCTCTTTCTGCACCAATGTTGCTTCTTACTGTACCCCTCTTGCCTCTTTCTGTATCCCTCTTGCCTCTTTCTACACCCCTCTTCCCTCTTTCTGCAGCTTCCTTGCTTCTTTCTGTACTCCTCTTCCCTCTTTTTTCACCTCTCTTGCCTCTTTCCGAACCCCTGTTCCCTCTTTTTGCACATCGTTTGCCTGTTTCTGCAACTCTCATGCCTCTTTCTACAGTTCTCTTGCCTCTTTCTGCACCTCTGTTGCTTCATTATTAATTTCTCTTGCCTCTTTCTGCACCTCTCTTGGTTTTTTCTGTACTGCTGTTGTTTCTTTCTGCCCTTGTCTTGCAAGTTTCTGCACCCCTCTTACCTCATTTTGCACCCTTTTCTATCTTTCTGCACCTCTCTTGTGTCTTACTGTACCTCTCTTGCCTCTTTCTGTACCCCTCTTGCCGCATCTCTTTTGCTTGTTTCTGCACTTCTTTTACCTCTTTCTGTACCCCTATTGCCTCCTTCTGCACCACTGTTGGCTCTTTCTGCACTGTTCTTGATTCTTTCTGCATCTTTATTTGCCTGTTTCTGCAAATCTCTTGCATCTTTCTGTCCTTCTCTTGCCCCCTTCTGCACATCTGTTGCTTCTTTCTGCACCAGTGGAGTTTCTTCCTACTGCAATTCTCTTGCTTCTTTCTGCACTTATGTTGCTTCTTTCTGTACCTCTTTTGCCTCTTTCTGCACCCCTGTTCCCTTTTTCTGTACCTCTCTTGCCTGTTTCTGCAACCTACTTGCCTCTTTCTGCAGTTCTCTTGCCTCCTTCTACACCTCTCTTGCTTCATTCTGCACTTCTCATGCCCCTTTCTGCATGCCTCGTATTTGTTTCTGCACCTCTGTTGGTGCTTTCTGGACTGCTTTTGCTTCTTTCTGGACCTCTCTTGCAAGTTTCAGTAGCCCTCTTGCCTCTTTCGGCACACCTCTTGCCTCCTTCTGCACCTCTGTTGGTTCTTTTTGCACTGTTCTTGCTTCTTTTTCAACTCTTTTGCCTGTTTCTACAACTCTCTTGCCTCTTTCTGCATTCCTCTTGCTTCCTTCTGGACCTCTGTTGATTCTTTCTGTACTTCGCTTGCCTTTTTCTGTACCCCTCTTGCCTCTTTCTGCACCACTGTTGCCTCTTTCTGCACTTCTCTTGCTTCTTTCTGCATTACTGTTGCTTCTTTCTGTACCTCTTTTGCCTCTCTCTGCACCCTTATTTCTTCTTTCTGCACCTCTCTTGCCTGTTTCTGCAACTCTCTTGCCTCTTCCTGCAGTTCTCTTGCCTCTTTCTGTACCTCTGTTGCTTTATTCTACACTTCCATTGCCTCTTTCTGCCTGCCTCTTGTCTGTTTCTGTAACTCTGTTGATTCTTTCTGCACTGATTTTGCTTCTTTCTGGACCTATCTTGCACATTTTGGCACCCCTCTTGCCTCCATTTGCATCTCAGTTGGTTCTTAATGCATTGCTCTTGCTTCTTTCTGAATCTCTTTTCCCTGTTTCTGCACCTCTTTTGCCTGTTTCTGCAGTTCTCGTGCCTCCTTCTGCACATCTGTTGTTTCTTTCTGCATTTCTCTTGCCTCTTTCTACACCCATCTTGCCTATTTCTGCACCTCTTTTGGTTCTTTCTGCACTGCTCTGGCCTTTTCTGCACTCTCTTGCCTCTTTCTGCACCCTCCTCCCTCTTTGCACCTCTCTTGCCTCTTTCTGCACCCCTGTTGGTTGTTTCTGCACTGCTTTTGCTTCTTTCTGAACCTATCTTGCAAATTATGGCACCGCTCTTGCCTCTTTCTGCACCCTTCTTGCCTCCTTCTGCATCTCTGTTGGTTCTTACTGCATTGCTCTTGATTCTTACTGCACCTCTGTTGCTTTTTTCTGCACCTCCCTTGCTTTTTTCTGTACCTTTCTTGTCTCTTTCTGCACCCCTCTTTCCTCTCTGCACCCCTCTTGCCATTTTCTGTACCACTGTTGCTTTTTTCTTCACTTCTCTTGCCTCTTTCTGCAGCCCTCTTGCCTCTTTCTGCAGCTCTCTTGCCCCTTTCTGGCCCCCTGTTCATTAATTCTGCAACTCTCTTGCCTGTTTCTGCAACTCTCTTGCCTGTTTCTGCAACTCTCTTGCCTCTTTCTGCCATTCTCTTGCCTCTTTCTGCCATTCTCTTGCCTCCTCCTGCAGCTCTGTTTCTTCTTGCTGCACATCTCCTGCATCTTTCTGCATTTCTACACCTCTGTTTTTTTTTCTGAACTGCTCTTTCTGCATCTCTCTTGCAAAGTTTGCCACCCCTCTTGCCTCTTCCAGCACCCCTCTTGCCTCCTTCTGCAACTCTGTTGGTTCTTTCTGCACTTCTCTTGATTATTTCTGCACCCCTCTTGCCTCTTTTGGAACCCTTCTTCCCTTTTTCTGTACCTCTCTTACCTCTTTCTGGACCCCTCTTGCCTCTTACGACACCCCTGTTGCTTCTTTCTACACTTTTCTTGCTTCTTTATGCAATTCTGTTGCTAGTTTCTGCACCCCTCTTGCCTCTTTCTGCACCCTTCTTCTCTCTTTCTGCACCTCTCTTGCCTCTTTCTGCATCCCTCTTCCCTTATTCTGCACATCTTGTGCCTGTTTCTACAACTCTCTTGCCTCTTTCTACAGTTCTCTTTTCTCCTTCTGCACCTCTATTGCTTTTTTCTGCACCTCTCATGTATATTTCTGTACCCCTCTTGCCTCTTTCTACACCCCTCTTGCCTCCTTCTGTACCTCTGTTGGTTCTTTCTGCACTGCTCTAGCTTCTTTCTGCATCTCTCTTGCCTATTTATTCACTTTTCTTGCCTCCTTCTGTACCTCTGTTGCTTCTTTCTGCACTTCGCATGCCTCTTGCTGCATCCCTCTTGCCTCTTTATGCACCTCTGTTGCTTCTTTCTGCACTTCTCTTACAACTTTATGTACCTCTCTTGCTTCATTTTGTACTCCTCTTGCCTCTTTCTGCACCTCTCCTGCGTCTTTCTATACTTCTCTCGCCTCCTTCTGCACCTCTGTTGCTTCTTTCTGTACCACTCTTACCTCTTTCTGTAACTCTGGTGCTTCGTTCTATACTTCTCTTTCTTCTTTCTAGACTTTTCTTGCTTCTTTCTGTACCCCTCTTGCCTCTTTCTGCACCCTTCATCCCTCTTTCTGCACCTCTCTTGCCTCTTTCTGGATCCCTGTTCCCTAATTCTGCAACTCTCTTGCCTGTGTATACAACTCTCCTGCCTCGTTCTGCAGTTCTCCTGCCTCCTTCTGCACCTATATTGCTTCTTTTTTCACTTCTCTTGCCTCTTTCTGCACTCCTCTTGTCTATTTCTGCACCTCTGTTGGTTCTTTCTGCACTGCTCTTGCTTCTTTCTGCACTTCTCTTGCAAATTTTGGCACCCCATTGCCTTTTTTGACACCCTTCTTGCCTGCTTCTGCATCTCTGTTGGTTCCTTCTGCACTGCTCTTCCTTATGTCCACACCCCTCTTGCCTCTTTCTGAACCTCTGTTGTTTCTTTCTGTACTTCTCTTGCCCCTTTCTGTACCCCTCTTGCCTCCTACTGCACCCCTTTGCTTCTTTTTGCACTTCTCTTGCTTCTTTCTGCACTTGTGTTGCTTCTTTCTCTATACCTCTTGCCTCTTTCTGCACCCTTCTTCCTTCTTTCTGCACCTCTCTTGCCTCTTTCTACATCCCTGTTTCCCTTTTCTGCACCTCTCTTGCCTGTTTCTGCAACTCTCTTACTCTTTATGCAGGTATCTTGCCTCCTTCTGAACCTCTGTTGCTTCTTTCTGAGTTCTCTTCTCTCCTTCTGCACCTCTGCTGCTTCTTTCTGTACCTCTCTTGGACATTTCTGTACACCTCTTGCTTTTTTCTGCATCCCACTTGCCTATTTCTGCATCTCTGTTGGTTCTTTCTGCACTCTCTTGCTGGTTCTGCACTTCACTTGCCTCTTTCTGCACCTCTGTTGCTTCTTTCTACACTTCTCTTGCTTCTTTCTGTATCTATCTTGCTTTCTTTCTAGATCTGCTGCACCGCTGTCCAGCGCCATGAAACCGTCCCGGTATAAGTGCGCTTAATAAATATTTTAAAATTCAAATTCAAATTCAAATTCTGTACCCCTCTTGCCTCTATCCACTTTTTTCACCTCTCTTGCCTCTTTCTGTACCTGTTACCTTTTCATGTACCTCTCTTGCCTATTTCTGCAACTCTCTGACCTCTTTCTGCAATCAATTCTCTTGCCTCAGGGCTGGACTGGCTACTAGGCAGTGTGGAATGCAGCTGAGCTGGGGGCTGATTTCCATGTGTGCAGGTTTCCTGCATGTGCAGGTCTCCATGAATGGAATCAACCCCCACCGCAGTGAAATCAGCCCCCAGCTCGGCAGCTTTCCAAATTGCCCGGTAGTCAGTCCGGCCCTGCTCCTTCTGCATTTCTGTTGCTTCTTTCTGCACTTCCCCTCTTCCTACTATGCCCTTCGCGCCGACCGGCCCGAGGGGAGAGCTGGAGGCGGTGTTGCTCTGATTGCCCGTGTAGGACTTCATTTCCAATTATTATCACCCCCCTCTATTACAGTGGTTGATTGCCTTGTGGTACGTTGCACTTCTTTTCAAGTCCCAATCACCTGCGTCTTAATCTATCGCCCTCCCCACCCAAGGCCACATTTTATTTCTGACATCCAGGAGCTGTTGGCTACGCTGGTAGTTAATAATTCCTCTGTTCTGGTATTGGGGGATATTGGCCCGCCGACCCGGCGGAGGACGTCATGTCTAAAGAATTCACCGAACTCCTCCTCAGCTTAAATTTCGTGTCTCATGTCCACATACCTACTCACATCCGAGGTCATACTCTGGACCAAATTTGGTAACTCAACATTCCGATCACCGCCCCCATTGTTACGCCCTAAATTTGGTCAGACCACTTCCTTATTTCTTTTTTTTTAGACTTGGCTCGGAACTGGAATAAAGCCGATATTCCCACTCTTTGTTCGTCTCTTTCAGCCTCTTGCCCTGTTTTGCAGGGACTTACCCCATCTTCCCAAGCAGCCTCTCTCAGTAGTTGGCTCGCTAGAGCGTGCGACCAAGTAGCCCCCCTGAAGCGCGTCACAATTAGAGGTTCTCTGAAGACCTCAAGGAGAAAAAATTGGAAACACGACGGGCAGAGCGCGCCTGGAGGCGTGCATACAGTCCTGCCCTCAAATTACAGTACACCTCCACCCTTAATGAATATAAAAAAGCTATTCTCCTTGCCAAAACTGATTACTTCTCTAGTAGAATCCTCACAGCCGACAACCAGCCTATGCCATTTTTGCCACGGTCCACGAGCTGGCCTGCTCTGACAGAGCCACCCTCAAACCTTCTCCTTCCCAATCTCTCTGCGATTCTCTCAACAACTTTTTTATTGAGAAAATCACAACTATCAAGGCCAATATACCACCCCCTTCTCCCACGTTCTCCGACCCCCAACCTCCGCCCAACACTTTTCACCTGGATCACTTACCGCCCCTGACCAGTCAAACTTTTTCCCATTTGCTGGGCCGAGTTAAGTCAGGATCCCCCTCCGACATTTGCCCTGCATATGTTCTCAGGGAGATCTTTCTTGCTTGTCCCCAGCCTCCCCTTACCTTTCTGAATGACTCCCTTAAATTGGGCTTTGTTCCCAATTCCCTTAAGTCAGCAACAATAATTTCCATTTTAAAAAAGCCTGGTATTGATCCATCTTCCCCATCTAACTATCGCCCTATCTCCCTTCTCCCCTTTCTTGGTAAAGTCCTTGAGTCTCACGTCACCAAAGTCCTCAGCTCATTTGTGGAAGAGTGTGGATGCTTAGCCTCATGTCAGGCGGGCTTCCACCCACTACATTCCACTGAGAAGGTTGTCATCTCTGTCATGGACAAGCTTAGAGAGGGGATGGACACCAATCTGCCCCAGGCCCTTGTCCTCCTTGATTTGTCCGCCGCCTTTGACACAGTAGATTATTCCATTCTTCTTACCCGTGTCAAGGCGGCGGGCATCGGAGGTCGGCCCTGGCTTGGTTCCTTCCTCAGCGATCGTTCTCAGGCTGTCCATCTCGGTGACTTCTCTGCTCCTCTACGTAAGGTACAGTGCGGTGTTCCTCAGGGTTCTTCCCTCTCCCCTCTTTTGTTCAATCTGTACATTTTCCCCTTGATTTTTGCTTTACAGCACATGGAGGTCACGGTTTTCAACTATGGCGACGACCTCCAACTCATTTTCAATATTTCACATTCCCCGGGCTCTATCCACAACTTCCAATCAGTCATGACCTTCCTCAGGGACTGGATGAACTACAACCATCTCAAATTGAACCCGGATAAAACTGAGCTTGTACTCACCGGAGGTCATAGCAGGCCCTGGACCCCTACCTTCTGGCCCCCCTCTCTTGGTTCTCCCCCATCACCCTCTTCCTCAGTTAAAACATTAGGGATCACACTTAACCAACATCTCACACTACACTCCCAGATTAGCACTGTAGTTTCATCCTGTTTTTTCACCCTCCGCACTATTCGAAAGATTTCCTGTTTTTTTTCCTTCTCAGCTCTGAAACTCCTTCTCATTGCACTCGTTCTATCGCGTCTGGACTACGGCAACATTCTGTATAATGGTATTCCTGCCTATGCCCTCCGACGCCTCCAACTCGTTCAGAACCAGGCCTCCCGCCTTGTCTTTGGTCTCCCTAAATCTCATCATGTGACCCCTCTGCTTAAGGCCCTGCACTGGCTCCCTATTAAGGAATGTGCTCTTTTTAAGCTGGGCTGTACAACCTTTCAGGCTCGTGCTGGGACCGCCCCCACCTTCATCAGCTCTGAAATTAAGACTTACACTCCCTGCAGAGAGCTACGTTCATCCTCTCAGTTTCTTCTTTCTGTACCACGGTTTAAGAAGAATAAATCTGGTGGGATGAAATTTGCGGTTCTTGCTCCTACCTTTTGTAACACCCTACCTCCTCACATAAGATGTAACAAAAAGGTCATATCAGTGCACATCCACAGTAGTTTCTTTTATCCATGTGCAATTGGTGCACTCAAATACAAGTTCTTAGTCCAAAAGGAATCACGTAGTGTAGATACCTGGTTACGCGTTTTCATCGTTTGGGACATACATACCCGGCGGAATGCTGGAACTTATCATGGCTCTGTGACTGTTATATAAAAGAACGACTATATTTTTTACAATAAAATAAGGTGTGGATATTTGCTGTACAGCGTACGTGTAAAGGAACAAAAGATAGAAGAATTTTTGAAAAACAAGGTTCGGTGATTACGGTGTTTTCTTAGCCTTGAAAAAGCCCATATCGGGCGAAACGCGCGCCGGCTGTGAAGAACCTGGTTTTAAAAAAAGAAATAAAGATTGTTTTGTATCTACACTACGTGATTCCTTTTGGACTAAGAACTTGTATTTGAGTGCACCAATTGCACATGGATAAAAGAAACTACTGTGGATGTGCACTGATATGACCTTTTTGTTACATGGATGGGACATTCTATAACACCTTTTGTGGTGGGCGGATTGTCCTTGGTTAATGCTGTAGAAGGATAAGCATTTTGCATATCATAGCTGCACTTCAGGAATATTGGAGTATCCACTGAGAGATATTGTTCTTATATAATAAGGAGACTAATGTTGATGTGCAGATCAATCATAGCAAATCCTTCCTTTTGTTCTTTGTAAATCCTCACATAAGATCTGCAGGCTGCTATCTTAAGTTTAGCAGGGTACTTAAAACTCTCCTCTTTCAGCAAGGCTTCCCTTCCTAGCATCTGCTCCCCTGACTTTTAGGGTCTGTGTCCTTCAGTGCCAAGAAACCGCATGGTAATCGTGCGCTTAATAAATACTTTTTAAATTAAATTAAATTAAATTCTCTTGCCTCTGTTTGCACCCCTCTTAACTCTTTCTCCACCTCTTGTGCTTCTTTCTGCACTACTCTTGCCTCTTTTGTGATGTATTCCTATAGGTTCTGTATCGATCCCCCTATTCCTGGCCCGGTTCTGGCTAACAAACTAACTAGCAGCCATCCTATGATGCAAAACCGTTATCTGATTAAGCCGCACCACGGCACAGGAACGCGTTATCTGATTAGGTCATAACGCTTACCATCTCATTAGGCAAGCACTATTCCTTCAGCCCCCGATAAAGCATACGGAGTTCTCAAAACAAATCAAACCTGTGACAACCTGGGAAAAACCCTGCGGCCATTGTTTTGATTTCTCAGAGAACTTCAGTAAAGAATGTGCTAACGATCAGTTCGTATGACATCCTTATTGACGTATCTATGTCCATCCTTACGTCAATCTCGGCACCTTATAGGTATAAATATTACCGACATTGCCTTAAGCAAACACAAGTGGTGGTGACGAGATCGGAGCAGCGAGACTTGCCGAGGAGCCCAGCAGAAAGCGAAGCCCACTGGCGCAGCCCCGCCTTCCTGACGCGCTGAGAACGAGACGCTGCCTTTCTCCTGCCGAGAAATCCAGCTCCGGCGCTTCCAAGCAGCCCTTGCAGGCAGCCTGGAATATCAAGACCAGAGACGAGAGATACCATCCCTCAACCATTCTAGATCTCAGGTACAGAACTGAATAACCCTTTACAGAGAATTCCTAAGTCAGTCACTTGGCAAAACAAACCTTAACTTAAACTGTTACTTATCTACTCCCGCCCACGTATTAGGCTTAGGTCAGGTACACTGGGGTAGGCGTAGTTAGAAGCACCAGTTGAGTACGATTAGTAAAATATATATATGTATGTATCTATTTTATCCATTTTAAACCATCATATGGCTTAGAAACCATATAAATGTTTTTACAGTATTATTTTATACTTCTGCTTTTATCATATGCACTTTACTTAATCATAAGTATTGCAATAATATCGATTCATTTCTCTTGTACGAGAAAAGAGACTGATCAATAAATACCATCTTTTATTGAACACGCCCGTCTCTTCCTTTTCTCTACAATCTGGTGAAACTAAGAATGCACTGAACTGACTGAGCAAAATAGGTTGTCTTTTGTTTTCACACGACTCTAGAGATACACTCTTGATTAGGAGAGAGCAAAGTTGTCATGTTCTATGGTTGTCAGAAACTAAATCCCTTCTTGTCTATCCAGGGAGGTTCAACACCTCCTGCCTATTCGAGAAAGTTTCTAGTGAACTCTGAGCTAGCTGGCAAACACAAAACTTTAAGTCTAATATCGTCAGTAGAAGACCTAGTTAACCTCTGCCCTAGGTCTATACTATTGAAGATATTATTCCAATGCGCAGAGCCTATTGGGATAATAGGAACTACACTACATGGCGCCCAAACGTTTGGAAAGGCGATAAAACTAACGCAAGACATTAGAGTAATTCAGTCGTGCTTTTTCACACAGAACCCCTTTTTTCCATAATACTCCAAAGACGTCTGGAGTGGGTGAAAGGTCATATCCGCCAAACCTCGCAGGAGGAGACTCCTATGTATGGTTCTTGGTTTAGTCAACGTTGAAGGATACACTGTTCCAAAATATTGTGCATCTAATCTTTGTTTCCAGAGAAACCTGATCTGCAAACAAACAAAATAACCTTCCTGACAGTAGAATGTCAGACACTGAAGAAGAAAGAGAGAAAGCTAGAATAGCAGCTGAACTACTAGCAGCTGATAATACTATGCAAGAAGCAGACCCGGATATAATACTCATCCCGGTCAACAAAAGGAAATCAGTAACTTTAAAACTAATAGAAAATGGACTGACACCGAGTGGTGGTACAGTCATATTCGTAATTGAGGCACACGAATATCGGCAGACAGAGGTATTCTATTCATGGATAAACTTTCCAGCAGCAAACGCTGTAACAAAGGACTTCCACTATTACAAAATAGAGGAACCTCCTAATGAGTACACTCCTTTCGAGGAGGTGGAAGTACCACTCAAATTCCAAGAGCACCTGCTCTTGTTTAATGGCGCCCTAAAACATAATAATCACATCACCAGGCTCGGTCCACTAGGTAGACCAGGAGCAACGTGGCCGGTCCTAGCAGGATACACACCACATCCAGACATTGAAGAAATGCCTGCACCAGAGCTTTTAATACAGCAAAAACAATTAATAAAAATACATAGACAATTAGTCCAATACGTAATGCGGACTTCAACAGTTCAACCAGCTATTAAAATTCCACAGCTGACCCCTCATCAGGGGAACACAAATAAAATTACACCACAGAACATACAGTCCTGTCTAGGTAAAGTACCCGCAAAACGGGAACAAATACCTTTCTGGTTAGCACAAAAAATCACTCAAATAGAGGCGGTGTTTCCAGACACCACTCCTCTTGAGAAACACAGGATTCTGACTATCTGTCTTCCAATGGGAATCGCACCACACGTGGAGGACTGTGACACTTGGGGAACAGTCTTTGCTTCCATTTACACAAAAACACATGGTGTACCATCCATGTCAGTAATACCAGACACAACCTACTGCACAGAGGCAGTACCCAATTAAGCAAGAAGCTAAAAAACAGGTAAAAGAGATCCTAGATCAACTTGAATACCAGGGGGTGATTGAAACTTGCACCTCACAAATGAACAACCCTTTGTTTCCTGTCTCCAAACCAGACAAGCTACACTTCTTAACGTATATTGACTGACGCCGTTGGGCACTCGACGTCACCTTGCGGAGCACCAAAAAATCACCACAACATCACTATAACAAGTTGATCATTATTTCTAATCGCTGTGCATCCATCCAATCTAATCCAAACCAGACAACTCATATCGTCTAGTTTTGGATTACAGACACCTGAACTCATGTTGCAAAACTTTTGCAGTGCAAAACTCGCATAGTACTGCACTAATGAATAACATAGTGCGCAAAAAATACAAAACAACATTAGACATCTCTAATGGGTTCTTTTGTCAAAATATAGCACCAGAGAGCAGACATTTGACCGCATTCTCAATAAATGGCGCTCAAAAAAGATTCTGTAGGTTACCTCAAGGGTTCAAGAACAGCCCAGGATTATTTTCAGCGAGAGTAACAGAATTACTACAAACATATGATGACGAAGCATTATCCTATGTCGACGACATTTACCTAACAGATGATGACTTGGAGACTCACTTGAAGAGAGTGAACACCATAATACTTGGGTTCGCAGTAGAGGGTTACAAATTCAACTTTAAAAAGTCTAGAATTGCCCATCTAACAGTCCTGTTTCTAGGATATGAACTATCAAGTGAAGGCAAAAGTCTGGCTGACAATTTCCTAGAGAAATGCGCAGTACTCCAAGCACCTAGATCACTAAAAAACTTACAATCAATTCTAGGCTTCCTAAATTTCGGAAGAACATACATTGCAAATTACGCAGAAAGGGTAAAAACCCTTTATGATCTAATAAAACCAGATTTTAAAAGAAACAATTGGACTCAAATACACACAGAAATTTTGAGATCATTACAAACAGACATGTTAATTAAAACAAAATTAGAAACACGTGACAACACACGCAATCTTGTGATTCGAGTCATCCCAGGAAGATGCGGATTCACATACCTGACCTCTAATGAGGGAGAAAAGGTACCAATTGCATACAAATCACACTTGTACACAGAAGCTGAAAAGAAGTTCAGTATTAAAGAAAACATTGTTCATGCAGTTCAAACGGCTATAGCAAAAGAAAAAGACAAAGCAGACGGTAGACGTATCACAGTCAGAACAGCTGAGTCAGCCTTTGAGGCATTAACAACCCCATGTAATTTACCAACAACAGCGTTGAATCCAGAATGGATACAATGGGTGAATTCAATTACAACGGACAAAGTAAAATACTACTTTGACCCAGAATTAAAAGAATTAAAATATCTAGAATATGAAATGACATACCCTCTGCCAATCGACATTCGGCCCTTACGACAGTACGCCTGTGTAATCTATACAGACGGCCGTGCTCAACCACCAGGGTGGGGAGAACAAGCATATAACCCCACATGTGGAATCACAAAAGAAGTGTGGCACGGAGGGAAACTGAGACCTCTGCTAATAAAAACACACTCAGTAGAAACTAATTCAGAAAACCAAACTGAAATAATAGCATTGAAAATGGCGCTAGATAATGCAGATCGCGAATTCCCGACACTTATAGTGTCCGATTCATATTATTGCGTCAAATCATATAACAACGATTTGCAGAAATGGATTCAAAACGGATACAAAGATGACACAGGTGCAACAATAAAGCAACAAGTGCTTTGGAAACAAATAGTTCTTTTACAGAAAGAACTACCAAAAACTCACGTGATACACTCACTGAGTCATCAGCGTGATGGCGTTCACGTTGCAGGGAATTCATTGGCTGAGACAGCCACAACGGTAGCAACTGAATCGGCTTCCGTAGTTAGAAAAAAGCGTGCAGTAAAACACATTGACGGTGAAACAGTGCTGGCGGTGAAAACGTCATCAAAAGGCGACTGCTTAGCGCTACCGATCAACTATCCACTCAATTATACATACATAATCGATGCAAACTCCGTCCCTTTTTCTCGAATCCCTGGAGTGGGGGACAGAGTAATTCCAAACACGGACAGGAGAGGCTTGTTAATAGCAGACGCACATATGGGTGAGGGTCTCACACACCTCAAACTAAAAGATTCACTGGAAGAATTGCAATCAGTTTACTGGTGGCCAGGCATGAGCCTGCATCATCACATCTTTATAAAAAACTGCCCAGACTGCAATAGAAATCGCAGTGGCGAGAGAAACGGTATACTACCATGGCGTTTCACTCCAGAATTGATCAACTGTAAAAAGGAATGCTTCCGATTAACATATACAGGCTAGTTTCCACTTATAATGTGGATCTCCGGCACTCGGCTGACGTCTGAACTGTTATAAAAAGATTTGCGAGTCTATAATAGCATATACGCTAGAAGCATGCTACGTTAGGCAAAAGTTTTTTCCGCGTACCCTAATGCGTGTGGGAAAACAAAGTCAAATGAGCATAGCATAGCGGGACTCTTCTCACTTCCTACCTGAGGGAACGGGATGGTGTAAAGAAAAAACTAAAGGCATAGAGCAATCTATAACAGCGAAGGTATTAGGTTCGGGAGCTGGGTGGGTCAAACATCTAATAAGTGTCCAACGTAGTCTAAACAACCTGCCAAGAAATTCTCTGAAGGGATTCAGTCCGTACGAATTATTGTTTGGGACAAGAATGATAGTCTTAGATCTTGACAGTCAGACTTCAGTGGTTAAAGACAAAAGCTTTGATATCAAAGATCGTTTGGCTATTTTACAGGACTTAAACGAAACAAGGAAAGACCTGAGCAACATAAAGTTGAAACAACAGCCAACAACCTCTGAAGAAAAACCACCTGTCCCAGCAAGACCTGTCTGGATTCCAAAAGTCGGGGATCTAGCCAGAGAAAAGATCGCGGTAAAGAAGGAATTTGGGCCTTCTTACAGGAAAGCAGTTCCCGTCTTATCTATCAACGGGACAAGATCAGTAGTACTACCGCCCCTTGCTGGTAAAAAGGAGAACAGAGTTGTATCAATCGACCTGGTAAAACCACAATCATGGGGCCGATAACAAACAGTAGGCCAAGTGGACTCCCGATAAGTAGTAGAACACCAAGATTTGCTACAAACACAGAGGTTCAATCTAAAAGGCTACTCACATTTGAAAAGTCTACAGATCAACAACAAGGACTATGCAACAATGCTATGGAACTTAAACCTCTAAAAACCCAAATAAAAACTTTTAGCAGAGAAACACCAATCTACAATGAAGTAACTAATGACTATGCTGCTGCAACAAAACACACTGATAAAGCAAACAGTAATCCTGAAGCAATTGGAACAATAGACAGAACGGCATCGGGCTACTTCATCAACTTCGATGATTCATCTGAAGATCTGAGTGAATCTAAAGAACAGACACCAACAAAAACTTTTAAAGATAAAGCTAAGGAACTTTTGAAAGAACTGAAAGAAACCTATCTGATTTCTCCATGGATTGAATTCTGGGTGGCCTTAGGTGCACTTATCCTCATACTTTGGCTCATCATGATACTATGTTTGGGACATTTCATTGAGGGAAAATATGCTAAAATGGACACAGCAAGCCAGAAAATCAACTTGGTCCTCAAACCACACACGTCTTCACACGTAGAGAAAAGAGAAATTTCTTCAGTCAACTTCACAGCCAATCCTATACCCGGTGGGGTAGCATGGGACACAACTGATTATGAAATTTATGGTCCGGTTGAAATCCTGAAATATCCACATCAAATCAAGATCTCATTGAGTGACTTTGTAAAACCAAGTTCAATTGCTGATGATTGGGACTTTGAAAGTATTAATGATATGGTGTCTGACCTAGTAATGTCTGCTAAATTTACACAACATGATTATTTGCAGGGTTCGTCTAATTATGATAAGATGTTCTGCTATATTCACTTCGGTAACCATTATCTGCATAAATCTGCACAACCTAGAAATGTTTTAAATTATAATCAATGGGAACACTGTGCAACTCCTCCAAAAGGTAGCTCAAGAACTTTTTATGACAAATATTCATATTTTTCAGGGTTCAACACAAGTAATGCAGAAACATTTTATTTCAAATTGTCAAATAAGACAGGTGCAAAGACCATGCTTACAAACACTAAATTGATATATTCAGACTCATTTTTTCAGCAAATGAGTACATTTGGTTTTGATTATTGGGACAAAAATGTTGAAGTAAAAAGTGTTTGGGGTACAAAAGAATGGCAAGTACAAGGTATAGAATCATTGTTTAGAGCCTGCATGATCCCTGAACAAATTATATTTTTGAATGACACTATTCAACAAACTACCTGTCTTGGCCTAGCCAAAATCAAAGATTTGAACAAACCGTCTATTCCAAAGCCAACCATGAACAGTAATAGCTCTATAGATGAGGAGATAGACGTAAACCATATATTAAGCAAAAACAGAACACATCCTGATTGGAAACAGTGGTTGATCTGGCCAACAGATACTAATAACTGTCAAGACAGATTCCTGAACAAAACACAGGGGTTCAAATTGACCAGGCCAGACCCTAGATATTCCCAAAGACAACACCCAGGGATAATTACCACGTACAGTGTGGGCAAGCTATGCCTTCAATGGCTACAAACATCCACACTGGCAGAAATTAAGCAACACCTAACTTTACTTACTGATGGTGCTGACTTGCGTGATTTCATTATGGGACCGCGCAAACAGCGTCAAAAACGCTTCATAGCAGCCTCTGTATATGCAGCTTATAATGAAGCCTGGAAAGTAATTCAAATTGAAACATCAGAAAAAATACGGGAAATTGACCGTATCAATTTGGAAAAATCACTTTCTGTAGTAGACAACGGGTTAATGACTCTGTCCTCCAGAATATACTCTTTGGACAGAATTGTGTCTTCAGCAATCGACATAATATTGCAAGACTTACTGGTGTTACAACACGGTCAGTCCCAATTGCGTTCTATTATACAGCTTGGCTGGACGTTACAAAATCTGCGTTCAGGCTATGTGCCTTGGCGTTTAAGAAACACAACGTCACTATTCAATATCTTTAACCTTACTGATAAACAAATCAGTATGGCACAGAAGGGTGCTGATTATACAATCCTGAGCATTGAGAAACTCGAGAGATTACCTATGACAATGTCAGAACGACCTGTCATTGAATGGATAATACATGGGATAATTAATATTCCAATATCTACTTTCAGGTTTCAATACTGCCAAAAATATATACAGGCTGGCATGTACGAAAAATTGGGTAAAGGGTACATTAAGTCAACATGGAACTTGCCCTATTCACATGCATGTGTCAGTAATAAAGGCCAGAAAGTGTTTCTTAGTGGCAATAATTGTGCGATGTCACTAAGCGGTACACTACTGTGTAATGGAATTAGTTTATACGGAGCCTGTGAAGGGTCTTCAAATAACCTTTCATGTCACCAGCTAGGCACACCTGCAACACAAATAGAACCATCCTTTAGGAGACTATCGAACGGGAGTTACATTCTGATTGTAGAACGCAGATGTTGTAGTTTGCTGCCCGGAGTACCTTATCTCGTAACTACGACTGCGAAGGTCATGTGCTGTGAACGAGTATTGTTCCCCAGCGCAATGCCAGACAGGGAGGCAAGGTTATGGCCGAGTTTGAAATTTGCTTCTATTCGAATTGATACTTTAAGCAGAATGAAAACAGTGCTTCTTCAGACGCCGACCATGCTCACGTCATCAAAAGAAACGTATGATCTCCAAGTTGCAAGGACAATGGCAGAGATTCATTCATTGTTATCAACTAATTCCCCCATACATTTCGCAGAAGTCCTGAACGAAATCTTAAATATTTTTGATACCAGTGGAGTCTCAAAGGTATTTAAGACAGTGTTTTCGGGGGCTTTAACACCATTCAAAGCCATTCTGGGTATTTTTCCAGACTTTGTCCATTCCATCTTTGGTGGACTTCCTCTTATTTTTGGACTAGTGGCAGGAATCCTATTTTTGATCCTGATATTTCGCTATGGCAGACCGAGTCACAGACAAAACACCTGCGACAAGGGAAGAAACAATCCTAGCCATTGGATACCGGGACCGGATATCTAAAATCCTTGGAATATCCCGGCTTAGAGACCTGAACATGACTTGGTTTCTTTCATTTAGACCAATGTGGCAAAGATGTGTTTTACCTGTATTAAGGTGCTTGCTCTGCGGAGAAGAATGCGTGTTGGACACCTGTCTGACGCTACAATCGGATGCGCCAATGGATGCAGAAACTTTGTTGGGTCCGGTTACGGCTCATGCATTGTGCTGTCCCCAGCGGCTACCAATCCTGATGACGGCATTCGTGGAAACTTCACCACTATGATTGAGGGGTAGTGAGGTTCAAGATGAAAGCAGGATCGATCAGGTACGACCTTCTATCAGCTATGCTGATCAAAACATCAATGGAGGCAATCATGCTCATGAATGCATGGTGACCACTTTTTCAGAGTTAGTGGAACTCTCACAGGAAGCAGTTGACAGCTTTTTCGACAGTCTAAATGATATGATGTTCACACCAGAGCAGAAATAATGACTTTTGAGCAAGCTAGCACACGGCATTCCCATCGCCCTGAATTTGGCCTTCAACTTTAGTGATAAAATAACATGAACAGTTTTTTCTCCAGTCTACGGACAACAGATTTTTCGCAATCCCCTACAAAATTCTTATTTTTCCCGGGACACTTATCTTCTGCTTAAAGTAGAAACTATTCTTGAAGAACTGAATTTCTATTTTAGGAACTTTAGAGAAATTAGCTGCCGTCTGACATGTTAATGGATATTTTTTGTTTTGTAATGAAATGGACTCGCAATTTTTCTTCTGTATTCAGAGCCATTTCATGTGTCATTTTCATATCTTGTTGATAATAATGTATAGATATGCGTGATTATTTTAGCATTCCTCTACTACTTATGTGCATATAGTGCTTATGAATATATTTTTCTCGCATATTACATGTTTCGAAATACATATGGATGTATTTTGGGGTGGTACAGTATACACATATTTCACTGTATATTTACTATGCCTAGATTTGTAAACATGGACATAGTTAGCGTGGAGTGGGTGTGATGTATTCCTATAGGTTCTGTATCGATCCCCCTATTCCTGACCCGGTTCTGGTTAACAAACTAACTAGCAGCCATCCTATGATGCAAAACCGTTATCTGATTAAGCCGCACCACGGCACAGGAACGCGTTATCTGATTAGGTCATAACGCTAGCCATCTCATTAGGCAAGCACTATTCCTTCAGCCCCTGATAAAGCATACGGAGTTCTCAAAACAAATCAAACCTGTGACAACCTGGGAAAAACCCTGCGGCCATTGTTTTGATTTCTCAGAGAACTTCAGTAAAGAATGTGCTAACGATCAGTTCGTATGACATCCTTATTGACGTATCTATGTCCATCCTTACGTCAATCTCGGCACCTTATAGGTATAAATATTACCGACATTGCTTTAAGCAAACACAAGTGGTGGTGACGAGATCGGAGCAGCGAGACTTGCCGAGGAGCCCAGCAGAAAGCGAAGCCCACTGGCGCAGCCCCGCCTTCCTGACGAGCTGAGAACGAGACGCTGCCTTTCTCCTGCCGAGAAATCCAGCTCCGGCGCTTCCAAGCAGCCCTTGCAGGCAGCCTGGAATATCAAGACCAGAGACGAGAGATACCATCCCTCAACCATTCTAGATCTCAGGTACAGAACTGAATAACCCTTTACAGAGAATTCCTAAGTCAGTCACTTGGCAAAACAAACCTTAACTTAAACTGTTACTTATCTACTCCCGCCCACGTATTAGGCTTAGGTCAGGTACACTGGGGTAGGCGAAATTAGAAGCACCAGTTGAGTACGATTAGTAAAATATATATATGTATGTATCTATTTTATCCATTCTAAACCATCATATGGCTTAGAAACCATATAAATGTTTTTACAGTATTATTTTATACTTCTGCTTTTATCATATGCACTTTACTTAATCATAAGTATTGCAATAATATCGATTCATTTCTCTTGTACGAGAAAAGAGACTGATCAATAAATGCCATCTTTTATTGAACACACCCGTCTCTTCCTTTTCTCTACAATCTGGTGAAACTAAGAATGCACTGAACTGACTGAGCAAAATAAGTTGTCTTTTGTTTTCACACGACTCTAGAGATACACTCTTGATTAGGAGAGAGCAAAGTTGTCATGTTCTATGGTTGTCAGAAACTAAATCCCTTCTTGTCTATCCAGGGAGGTTCAACACCTCCTGCCTATTCGAGAAGGTTTCTAGTGAACTCTGAGCTAGCTGGCAAACACAAAACTTTAAGTCTAATATCGTCAGTAGAAGACCTAGTTAACCTCTGCCCTAGGTCTATACTATTGAAGATATTATTCCAATGCGCAGAGCCTATTGGGATAATAGGAACTACACTACACTTTCTTCACTTCTCTTGCCTCTTTCTGCACTTCTCTTGCCTCTTTCTGCACCTCTGTTGGTTCTTTTTGCACTACTCTTGGTTTTTGCTGCACCTTTCTTGCAAATGTCTGCACCCCTCTTGCCTCTTTCTGTACCTCTCTTGAATGTTTCTGCAACTCTCCTGCTTCTTTCTGAACTTCTCTTGCCTCTTTCTGTACTCAAATGGGAATTGCAGGCTGTCAAGTTTAAAGGTCTGCATGCTCTTGTGACTGAGGTATATGTCTGCTTTTATATGTATTCTTACATATGTTATGCATCTGAAGATGGCAGCTTAAAAAGCAGGTAACTTCTCCTAGATGTTGTCAAATCTTCTCAGTTCTGCTCTGTCATTCTATTGCACCGGCAGACATGTCTTATGTGTATATATGTGATAGAGACCCTCAAACATACTATTGAATACCCGTGTGCCATGTATTGTGGGCAGAAATAAATACATAACCTTTTTTACGCAAATTTACAGAGTATGCTGTTTGAAACACAGGCATTCAAGTATTTGTATGTTTATTTTCATTTAACATGTCACGAGGTAAAAGCATAGATACCTTCACAAACTTGGTCAGACTTACAACAATGATATGCTTAGGATGGCTGTTTTATATTTAGGAAGCCTAACATTCTAACATTCTGAACAGTTGATTAATAGTGAACCTTCAAGAAAAAAGTAAGGTTTAAGACATCTTCGGAGAAGGATTAGAGATTAGGGTACTTTGTATGAGTCTGTTGTGAGCTACAGTCAAAGTAGAACTCTTTCTGTACCTCTGTTGGTTCTTTCTGCACATCTCTTTCTTCTTTCTGCACCTTTCTTTCTCTTTCTGGAATTCAGTTGCCCCTTTCTGCATTTCTCTTGCTTCCTTCTGCTCCTTTCTTCCTCTTGTTGTGCCTCTCTTCCCTCTTTCTGCACTTCTCTTGCTTCACATGTCCTATCTATGTAGGCATAGTTTGAAATAGGCATTTAAAAAAACCTTAGAAAAGTCACTGAAAACACCAGAGTTTTCATGGACTTTAAAGTAAGGATTAGCATTAAAAAAAACAGTGAAATTCACAGGAAAAAAAACACAGGTTAAGGGACGTTATAGTTAGGGATTAGCTTTCAAAAAAATGTTATATATTCACTGAAAAAACCACAGGTTTCAGGGATGTTATAGATAGGGATTATCATTTTGAAAAACTTAGAAATTCATTAAAAAAACTGTAGGTTTCAGGAACGTTATTGTTAGGCAGATATTATAGTCGTACAAAACCAGAGAAATGTGTCTGTTATACTATAGACTATAACTCACGTCCCCGCAATGCACTACTGATGATGTCACATATTACATCACTCATGAAATGGTCAGTGACATCACTGATGACCACACTGATAACATCTCAAATAACATCACTGATGAGATCATCATCACTGATGAGATTATCTCTGATGCACCTCGTCACACCCTAATATAACCTTTCACACACCCACTCTAATATACAGACTACCAATCTCAATTCCATAGATACACCAATACTAGTTAGTACATACCCACATACTGATTCATAGGTCTACACACACATCCACTCACTAACCCATACATTTACTTATTCACGCAATCACTCAGTCAGTCAGTCAAAAAGCTTTATTCGACGATTGTCATAAAAGCAATACATCAAGACAATTCATGCAATAAAAATAAATAAAATTCACACAAAGACACTACAAAGACTAAAATTCATCAAAATAGGAAAATATCATCAGGAATTCGGAGATCAAGAGTCATAGGGATAATCATGGCATTACTTATCCATTAGAAGCTTTTACTTCTAATGATTGTCATAAAAACAAAACATTAAGACAATTCATGCTATAAAAATAGTAATACAATTCTCACAGAAGTACTACAAAAGCTAAAATCCATCAATATAGTAATGTTTCACCAAGACTAGGGACATCATGAGTCATAAAGTTGATCATAGGATTACTTATCCCTTTATACATTTGCTTCTAATGACCCATGCCCATCCCAGAAATTTGGCAACTGCTATATAAATTAGGGGGCTGGGATTCGTACCAATAATTCTAAGGGCCAGTAGTCCACTCCTAGTGCCCAACAACTTAGCCATTGGGCGCAACCAAGCTCCACGTGGGGAAGAGTATGCTTGACATTAAAAGAGTAGGTGGCTAATTGTTTCCTTAGAATTCGGGCAAAAGGGATTTCCACCACTGGACCACCTGGATGTAAATGCTCTGACAGGAATACTTCCAAGTCTCAATTGAAAGTAGAGCTTTCTATCCAGCGGTTTAGTTATGTCGTCCCAGAATGGCTCAAATGATGTCTCGTCCTTGAACTCCATAAAAACCCCGGTTAATGAAAGTGGGGGGGGTAGCCCTAAACAGTTTGGAACATATCATTCCGAAATACATGCCCTTTAAGGCTTTTTTTGACGGAAAGGTAGCATTCGCCGGGTCCTCCCATGTCTCCACCAGACCCAGCTCTCTGAGAATCGCTCCAATTCCAGAGAGCCACTTTATCTGGTGAAAGACATCACTTTTGATAATGTCAAGGAGGCCTCTTGCAAATATTTCCAGTTCCGGTGTTACCCATATTCGCCTCCAGTATAATACCGGGCGAAGGTTTGCAATGATTTTTATCGGTTTCATGCCTAGGTCCTGGAAAACAGGTCCCATGGGGGTACTCTGTGGCAGAGTGGTAAGTTTACGCAAAAAGCTGTTTTCGGAACATGTTAATTTGCTTAAGTTTCCTTGCCCCCAAATTTGTACACCGTAAAGGGCTGCACCCATAGCCTTTGCTTTGTAGACCATAATTGCAGGGGCCAATGGTTTGGTCGGGGACTTAACATATTCTCTATTCAGTACCCCGGCAAGTTACCTATGTTTTAATACTGCGAGGTCTATCTGTTCGTTCCATCGCAGGTCATGCTGGATGGTTACGCCCAGGTATAAAAATGATTTTACTTGTTCCAGGGGTTGCTTATTCATTAGTATTTTCCCTTTAAATTGTGCTGGGTAAAAGACATGAATTTCGATTTTAAAACGTTAATTTCGAGCCCCTGATCAATACAGAAAGCTTTAAAGATTCCAAGTGCTTTTTGCGAGCCACTCGGAGTCTTTGAAATAATAAGGCAATCGTCGGCGAACATTAAAATAGGTATTTTGGCGCCTGCTAAAATTGGAGCATCAGCACTTGCCTCGATCAGGACCTTGGCCACATTATTAATATAGAGAGAGAAGAGCGTTGGGGCTAACACGCAGCCTTGGCGCATACCTCTCTCTACTGGGAACTGGTTGGTGACACTACCAGGGGGTCCCCATCTTATTTGGGCATAGTTGTGCTCGTGTAGTTTCACAATCAGGGAAAGTAGGGTGGGAGGCATGCCAATATCTTTCAATACAAGCCAGAGGTTTGTACGCGGAGCAAGATCAAAGGCGGCCCTCATGTCAATGAAGGCAGCATACAGACTACCCCCTCCCAATTGGACAACCTTCCAGTGGAGCATGGCAAAGTGTAGGACTTGGTCTACTGTACTTATGCAGGCCCTGAACCCTGCTTGAAGATGAGACAAGATTCGCATCTCGCGCTCCCACTCGAGAACTTTATTTATTACCAGTCTGCCATAGATTTTTTGGATGGTGTCGATTAGACTGATAGGGTGGTAATTGCCTGGGAGGGACTTATCGCCTTTTTTGAAGACAGGGATTATTTCTGCACCCTTCCATGATTTAGGTATTGGTGATCCTTTGGCTATCGAGTTTGCCAGTAATAAAATATACTTTCCCCATGGTTCTCGGTCGTGCAGGAAGATGTCAGCTGGGACACCGTCTATTCCTGGCGCTCTACCAGGTGTAACGGAGTCCAGCGCACATTCAATGTCCCTGATAGTGAACGCATCTTCCGCCCAGGGGGTATATTCTATTCTCTCTCTGCGCTCTGTAGGTAAGTCCTGGCCTCTAGCATATTGGGGCATGAAGTAGGGCACCCAATCTCCTTGGGCTACCCAATTTTGGGGCTTTTCCGGAGAAGCTCCCGACCCCCATTTTACTAAATCCCAAAATTGCTTGGAATTCCTGATTGTGCTAGCCTCCTTAAGCTCCCTCCACCTTTTTTCATCCCAGGCGCGCTTAGATTTTTGGATTACGGTTTTGTATGTGCTCCTGGCTAGACGAACACCATCACTAGAACCGGTTTTAAAGGCCTGTCCTAGATCTAACCTGGCCTTTCTACAGTCGTTGTTGTACCACCTGGGGGAATAGTTAGTTGGGGTTTTATTCAGAGTATGGGTTTTAACAAATAGGCCCTTTATTTGGGTGAAGAGAGTTTCGTGCACCTTAACCGCACTATCACTCCCTTCCATAGAGGCGTCATGAACGGCGCAGGCGCTCAATTCCTTAATGGCTCGGTGAAGATTTTTACAAATACAATCAAGGTTTGACTGACTTTGCGCTACTTTTGCCCACTTCAAATGGCGCATATCATTTGTGAGGAGGGCAGCTTGGGGAGCTAGATTACTCAAATCCTCTGTTACGACTGGCACTTTCCAGTATGAGAAAGTCATACAGAGAGGGTTGTGATCGCTCTCAAGGCGGTCAACAACCGACATGTCAACTACATGTTTCCACAACTTTAGGTGGACTAAAATGTAGTCGATTCTACTTTCTCTTTTGCCACTCTTAAACGTGACAGCACCCATCTTATCTTTGGGGGTTCTGCCATTAGCGGCCCTTAGCCCTTTGTTTAGGCAGATGGAATTAATCTGAATAACCAGATCAGTCCACCTCGTGACTGGGTTCAAATTTAGGAACCCCCCACTGGCTGTCCTGTTCCTCAAAAAGATAGGTATCGTCATTTGATAGGGGTTCGAAATTTACATTAAAATCTCCTGCAACTATTATCCGTGAGTGAGAGGAGTATTTATCCATAAAATCATCAAGTGCAGCAAAAATACCAGACTTCTGCCCCCCTGTACTTCTAGCGTAAACATTATAAATGTCCAGTGTTTCTGACTGGTTATAGGAAAGGGAAAGGATCTGGATATCCTTATGACTCTTCGGGAACTCCTTTATAGTGATTCCGGAGTCCTGCTTGATCCAAATTGTAAGGCCACCAGAGGGTCTTCCCTGATCACTCTTTTCAGCGGGGATGCTAAAGTTCAAAAACCCCTGAAAATGCAGGGGGGCAAGGAGCCAAGTTTCCTGAAATATGCAAATGGTAAATCGGCTAACAAACAAAGCCCACTCTGGGCTTTGCATCTTAGCACTCAACCCCGCAACATTCCATGATATTATAGAGCCAAAGGCCTCAAAACCCGCTAGAGTACCTGCTTCGTAGGTCAAATCTAAAGGCCTATTGTCCCCTATAGCCACTTCGTGATCCGATGTTACAGGGGGTATATCCATAGAGGGGCCTTGGGGTATTATTAAGGAGTCTGATACTATGTGACTACAAGGATTGAATTCAGGCACATCTGGTAGAAGTCAATCATTATTGTCCAGACTAGACCCACCCAAACCTGTCCTTGGTAATTGGGTTCCCCTGGGATTTGACCAGTGTTGTGGCAATGAGAATCTCATTTGAATAAGTGAGTGATCAGGGGAGCAGGATCTAAACTCCAGCAGTGTAAGATTGTAAGCTAGATTTGCATGTTTTAGCGTGAGTGCAATGCAGTCAGTTTTAGATCCTGGATGTGAGAGCCTCGTAGCCCTGACAATATCTTCCCTTATCACGGAACGACATCCTCTTGTATGCCTGATCCAATGTATAGCTTTGTTTTTCAGGGCATCTTTCGTTTCAATATCCTTCCCTGGGCTCAGTTTTGGGACATTTACCAAGTATACTTTGGATCGGTCGGGAAGAATGCGGTGGGATAATACGGGGCCACTACCTGTGGTTTTGTTAGGGGGGGCTTATAGGTGTTAGGGGTATTAGTTGGTCTAGCATCAGGTTTTGTTTTCCCAATATTATTTACTCTTTCGAGTGGCTTATAATTAGATGTTTTCATAGGCAAAAGATTGGCTGGTGCCTCTTTACCTCTAACAGCTGCACTATACGATGCATCCGCCTTCCCCCTCGTGCTACCCCTAGAATGCTGCAATAATGGTTGCATAGCTGGTGATCTTTGTTTCTCAGGGGGTACAATGCTCTGCTGTTCATTAACTAACCTACATCTAGAGCACGTGTTTGGATTAGAGATTACATTAAGTACCTGGGTAGTTAAGTTATCAACCTTATCTTGGATGCAATGGATGAAATTACACAAACGATTCACAAGATTGCATAGATTAGTAATATCGTCGCTAGCACCCGAATCAGCTTTAATCGGATTTAATTCTAGTACACGTGTCCCCTCCCTGGACCCACAAGAAGCTCAGGTCTGGGAATCCACGTTATTCCCAAGTAAACTGTCAATATCGGCAAGGCTAGAAAATCTGTTTGAGCAAAGCACAATGGGGTCAAGCGGGGTTACGCTAGATGTATCTGGCCCCGCGTCTATGCCCCTAGTCGTGGGGCTTTCAGCTACCCCATGATTTGCGTCAGAGTTAGGCCTGTTTTTTCTATCTGTAAACATTCGAGGGATAACAATAGGACCCCGTTTGTCACATTTCTGTGCAAAGTCTATATCATTCTCCCTCTCAATAGTAACCACATTATGTTCAGTGGGGGGTTTAGATGTGAGTATGTTGTTACAGTCTTCAATCAGCTCGTCAATACGTGACATTACACAGTTCTCTCCTGCATGTCTAATTGCTTTGATAGCCTTCTTTGATTTTCTCCTCTTCACACGAGTGGTAGGACACTCTGCTAGCCCCTCGATATTTTTCCTCTTCCCCATGTTATTTGTCTCTTGGGCACAGTACCTGGATATGAGGTGGGTGAAAGCAGATGTTGGTGGTGAGGCCCAACCCAACCACGTTCAGCCACGGACTGTCACAGACTGTCCGCCCTTTGTCCGGGCTTCGTCCGGCGGATGTTGATGTATACAGCGGTGCGCAGGGAGGCGGGGATCCTCACAGGTGGAGACACGCACGGGCTCCTGGTCTCTGGAGTCCCGTGCGGCGTGTGGGATTCAAGTTTCTGCCCTTCAGCAGGGATTAGCGGTCCGCCCTCGACGAAGAACCTCTCTGGGCGCAGCAACAGCTCCAGTGACAGGGAGCTTGCAGGACGAAGCGGGACCCGCGCCTGCGGGTCCGGCGAGCTGTTATCAGGTCCCGGTGCGCAGGGAGGCGGGGCTCCTCACAGGTGGTCATCGATACAGCCACTGTCTTATGTCTTCTTGTCTGTACATTTTAGGATAAATTCAACAATATCATATTGGTGGATTTATCAATACCATTCCAGTAAGTCCATTAATGATATTTTTATCTGGGTTTCCTGGAGGGAATGATTAATTAATTACTTCTTGCTATGTTAACCTATGGGCTTGGGATCTACAATGGGGAAAATGAACTGGGAAATTTCTCCTACACCGGGGCTTATAAAACATATTTTATAAGGACCCTGCCTATAGCTAGAGGACCCCCACCCACAGAACACCTAGGACACTTTAGGGGTTCTGAATATGTAAACATAATGCAGATCCTTACTCCACAACGCACCTAGTTTAAGGTTCATTTTGTGAAGCACTTTACTACAATGTTGGAAGTGAAATGTGCAATTTCACTAAATCCAAGGCATATAAAAACTATTTTTATAAGGGTCCTTCTTAGAAGTACCTGACCCACCACCACTGGAACACCTAGGATAGACCCTGGTGCTACCTAATGTACCAACATGCTGTAGTTTATTCATTTGTAAGTACCCCAAACACCAAAGATGGGTTTGGCCATAATTTACATGTTAAAAGCTGTCCTACAACACAGGGCCCCTTTTAAACAGACCTCAGGCCTCAGGCCTCAGCAGTGCACACATGCAAGTGCAGAAATGGGCTGTTGGCCTCTCAACTGTTTTGCCCCTTTACATACTATAGACTTAAAGGTAGTTTTGACACCCCTGCCCTATTATGTACTAGGGCCTTATAGGGAAGGTCATGCCTATCATGGGGTACCCAAACCCATAGTGAACCCTAGTTTATGAAGGTATTTTCACTGCATTCTAAGTGTGTTTTCAGCATAGCACTGGCCCTGGGCCTGCTTAGCTAGGGCCCAGGGACAGTCAGAGCCAGTTACCACCAGTACCAATCAGCAAACAATAGGGGTACCCAGGGGACAGGATGACTTCGCAACATATTGATTAATTTGCAAGTGCTCAGATAGAGGCAGACAGGTTACACCCATCTTGCTGGCTGATGCCTCAAACAGCAGCAGTTATACTGTTATAAAAACACCAAGAAGAAAAAACATTTGCCACTGCAAGCATCACACATCCTTATGCCAAGAAAATCAAGTATAAAGAAAGAATTTAAACAATATGCCAGTGAAAACAATATAGAAAGAGTAAGAATCATTGAGAATGACCATAATATGTCAAGAATGATGTCAAGTCAAGTCAAGTCAAAATTTGTATAGCACACTACTCACCCAGAGGGTCTCAAGGCGCTTGAGGGAGGGGGGAACATTACTTATCGAATATCCAAGTTTTAAGTTGTTTTCTGAAGGAGCGGTGGTTCCGTGTAAGGCGGAGGTGGGTGGGGAGAGAATTCCAGGTCTTGGCCGCTAAGTAGGAGAAGGATCTTCCCCCCATGGTGGATCTTTGGATGCGTGGAATTGCGGCGAGGGCTTGATTGGACGATCGTAGTTGGCGGTTGGGGGTGTAAAAGGACAGGCGCGAGTTGAGGTATTCGGGTCCTAGGTCGTAGAGGGCTTTGTGTGCGTGGGTGAGGAGACGGAACGTTATTCTCTTGTTGACGGGGAGCCAGTGGAGGTCTTTCAGGTGACCGGAAATGTGAGCTTGCTGCGGGATGTCTAGGATGAGTCTGGCTGAGACGTTTTGGATGCGTTGAATTTTTTTCTGTAGTTTGGCTGTCGTTCCGGCGTAAAGGGTGTTCCCGTAGTCCAGTCGGCTTGTGACCAGTGCATGGGTGACCGTCTTTCTTGTTTCGGTGGGGATCCTACGGAAGATTTTTTTGAGCATACGTAGGATGTTGAAGCATGATGCTGAGACCGCGTTGACTTGTCTGGTCATCGAGAGGGAGGAGTCCAGGATGAAGCCCAGGTTACGTGCGTGGTCCGTTGGTATGGGTGCGGTTCCCAGGGCCGGTGGCCACCAAGAGTCGTCCCAGGCGGAGGGGGATGATCCTAAGATGAGGACTTCCGTTTTGTCCGAGTTCAGTTTTAAACGGCTGTTCTTCATCCACTTGGCTACTTCTTTCATCCCTTCGTGTAGGTTGGTTTTGGCGGTGTTTGGGTCTTTAGTGGGGGAGAGGATCAGCTGGGTGTCGTCTGCCTAGGAGATAATATTGAGGTTGTGTTGGCGCGCGATGGATGCGAGGGGACTCATGTATACGTTGAAGAGGGTGGGGCTGAGTGAGGATCCTTGTGGTACACTGCAGATGACTTCGGTGGCCTCTGATTTATACAGGGGGAGGCGGACCCTCTGGGTTCTTCCGGTGAGGAACGAGATGATCCAGTCCAATGCTTTACCTTGTATTCCGACGTTGCTGAGGCGTTGTATAAGGATGCTATGACAGACTGTGTCGAAGGCTGCGGAGAGGTCAAGTAGGATGAGGGCAGCTGTTTCACTGTTGTCCAGTAGAGTTCGAATGTCGTCTGTTGCTGCGATCAGGGCGGTCTCGGTGCTGTGTTTGGCTCGGAAGCCGGACTGTGAAGGGTCGAGTGATTTGTTGGATTCGAGGAAGGCGGCGAGTTGACTGTTGACGGCTTTCTCGATGACTTTGGCAGGGAATGGGAGGAGCGAAATGGGGCGGTAGTTCTTAAGTTCAGTGGGGTCTGCTGTGGGTTTCTTCAAGAGGGTGATGAGTTCGGCATGTTTCCAGCTTTCCGGGAAGGTAGCGGAGTTGAAGGAGCAGTTGATGACGTCTCGGAGATGGGGAGCGATCAAGGAGTCTGCTTTGTTGAAAATGTGGTGGGGACATGGGTTGGTAGGCGATCCTGAGTGGATGGTGTTCATCAGGCGGATGGTGTCTTCAGTGGTGATTGGGTTCCAGGCGCAAAGGTTTTTGGAGGGGGGTTTTGGTTCGGAGGTGGGTGGGGTGGACTGGTCTCGAAAGCTGTTATGTATGTCAGCGATTTTGTTGTGGAAGAACGAGGCTAGAGAGTCGCAGAGGTCTTGGGAGGGGGTGATGTCGTTGGTGCCGGCGGTGGGGTTGGAAAACTCTTTGACGATGTTGAAAAGTTCCTTGCTGTTGTGGGCGTTGTTGTCAAGTCGATCTTTGAATGCTGATTTCTTGGTGGATCGGATCAGGTGGTGGTGTTTGCGGGTGGCATTCTTGAAGGTGGCTAGGTTGTCAGTGGTTGGGTTTTTTCGCCAGGCTTTTTCGAGGGTACGACAGGTCTTCTTGGATTTCTTAAGGTCATCATTGAACCAGGGGGCTTTTTTGCTGCCTTGCTTGATTTGATGGTTTTTCAAGGGTGCCAATTCATCAGCGCTGAGGGTGATCCATTGTGTGAGGTTAGTGGCTGCTTGGTTTGGGTCCGATGATTTTGCAGGAGGGTTTTGGAGAAGCGATGTGAAGAGCTGGTCGGTGGTAATTTTGTTCCAGTTTCTCCGGGGAATTGGTTGTGGGTGGTGTGGGTCGTAGTTTTATTGTAGTTGAAGTGAACGCAACTGTGGTCTGTCCAATGGAGAGCTGTGGTGTGATTAAAGCAGACGTGCTTGCTGGAGGTGAAGATTGGGTCGAGCGTGTGCCCGGCATAGTGGGTGGGGGTGTCAACAAGTTGCTTGAGTCCGAGATTGGCCAGGTTGTCCAGAAGGGTGGTGGTGTTGCTGTCGTTGTTCTTTTCCAGGTGGAAGTTGAGGTCTCCCAGTAGAATGTAGTCCTCGGAGGGGAGGGGGTGTGGGCTGAGAAGTCAGTGATGTCTTCGCTGAATTGTGTGCGGGGTCCGGGTGGTCTGTAGATGAGGGTGCCTCTGAGTGTGGTCTTAGGGTCGGTGTGAATCTGGAAGTGAATGTGTTTGGCGGTTGTGAGGTTGTCATCGAAACTGGTCGTGATGCGGATGGTGTCCTTATGGACGATGGCGATGCCTCCTCCTGTTTGGTTGATGCGGTCCTTTCGGATGATCTTGTAGCCGTCCGGGACGGCTATGGCAATGTCGGGCATTGATGAGGCGTTCATCCAGGTTTCTGTAAGAAAGGCGACGTCCGGCGATGTGGTGTCGAGTAGGTTCCAGAGTTCGATGGCGTGTCTGTGGACCGAGCGGGTGTTGAGCAGGATGCACTTCAGGTGGTTAGTGTTGGAGCTCTGTTTGGAGTCTGTGGATTTGGTGTGGGTCCTGATGCAGTCGAACTTGCAGGAGTGGCAGGTGAAGGGTCCATGGGTGTGTCCTGGAGCGGCTTGGTAGCAGATTGGGAGTCGGCCGGGGTTAAGTGCTGAGAGGGTAGCGGCGTCGTACGTTAAGCGGGTGGAGTGGGTCTTGCGGGGACCAGGGGGTCTGGCGCTGGGCGCGGTGCAGGCGCGGACGGGCGTAGACGGGCTTACCTTTGGCGCACCTTCGGCGTGCATGGGGCGCGTCCGCTGCGCGTGAACGCTGCGCGAAAGTGCATCTCTCATAAGTGGATAGTGAAGGGGGCGGAGCGAGGGAGGAGCAGCTGGGAGGCGGGAGCGGGGTGGAGAGCCGGGCTGGGAGGCACAACAACAAACAACAAAATGGCAGCCAGCCAAAAGCCTAACAGGACGAGATTGGGGCACAACCTGAATAATGGCTAGGAAATGGGCAATGGCACCGGCACAATCAGGCACAAATAGATTAAGCAGGCAAAGGCAGCAAAGCACAATTGATTAATAATTAATGCGCACTTTGGCAGTATAGCGCTACGATAAATTTCATCAGCAATCAGGCACAAATAAATGCAGGAGCAATGTGAGCAATGCGCTATTGATTTCACTAGCAAAAGAGCAGTCTGGCAGTATACCGCTACGATACCAGATTCCAGATACCAGATAAGAGCAGGGAGCACGTGAGGAGCGACCGCTTCTGAGGAGCTCAGGATGGTCACCACAATTATGAAATCAGTAATCCCGAATGGAGTTTCAGATTTGTGCTATCAATCATTAACCCTAAGTTCATGTTTGCATTTAATTCATTTCTCATTAATCAATAGTGCTTGTTTAAATTTGCCCCATCACTTGGTAATCATTTGGTAATGTTTAGATTTGCACCATCAAACCCATTCATGCATCACTTACACATCCTTAGTACAGAACCATAATTACTCCATCACTCAGTATTTCTTGGTAACATTCTATTTGAAGACACATAAACAAAATTGCCACACTTTCAAATACTATAATAAGTCATTTTTATATGCACATGACTAAAGGGCCTAAGTATGACATTGGTCGGATGTAGGTCAAAGTTGCCCCGACCTGCATCCCTGCGGTTTAAAAACTGACCGACCTTCGGTCGGTGGTATGACACCACAATTACGCAAAGATCGCGCATGATGCGGTTGCAAACTCCTATTTCCCTATGGGAGCTCGTGCGGCGGTCGAATACCAGCCGCACCACAGTTCCGATAGAGAAATGGGAGTTCTGTAAATTCCTGAATGGTGGCTGCCACACAGTGTGGGGATTTATAGGGGGCACCATAGGTGCTCCACAGGCCCACAACCAGAGAGCCAGGGGAAAATGGGGCCTGGCTATTGGCCCCCAAAGTTGCTCTGCGACAGCCTTTTAATGTCAGAAAGGCTGACATGGAAAGGCTTTTGGAATCTAACATCATAATCACGACGGCGGAACCACCGTCCATAATGGATTATGATAGGTTTCCGACAGGCTGAAGGGCTACTTTAGCCCAACGGAAGCCATTCAGATTGACCGGCCAATTTACTCTCCGATCGCCAACATTGTAATCAAAGGTCAGACTGTAAACCTACCATGTCGGTCGAAGGCTTACCGACTGACATCGTAATCCGCCCCATAGTGTTTATACCTCTCCATGCTTACCCAACAGTGATTGTATATCGGGTCCTTCATCATTATGCTGCCAGATGCATAAGGATGCAGAACTACAGGTAGTTACAGAGGTCCCTTCAAAGTCTGCAAAAAAGGTTTCTGTATCACAAGTCATTCCTAGAGGTGTCTATGAAGCCAGAAGAATGTGTATAATGCCTCAGGCAATTACTAGAGCTCTGTTTATAGTCACCAGAAAGATAGCAGCACACATCCATATTTGCAGCACCATCACACAATAATACTGGCTTGCATTATCACACAATAATACTGGCACATCGCATCTGCAAACTTATAAACAAAAATACCAAATTTGATAAGTGCTATTTTCATAGATAAATCATATAGGGCCTGATGTACATCAGCCACATTTACAGACTCCTAAATTGAATTTGCAATAACTGATCTTAGAAAATGCTGAAGTTGATTTAGGTATGTATATCCCATGTAAACAGCTATTCAGAACCATTCAGTATTTTTAAATACCAACCCATATATTGTGATTCGGTATAAAACGCAGTTTGTTAATCTTGCACTGTGAGTTAATTAGGACCACACCCAGTACATGAAGTTACCTGATGCAGCATAGCATATTAAGAGATTGCCTAACATTCTAGCAGGTTTTCCCTTGAAGATGTCAAGCCAGGAGCCATAGGAGTAGTGTGGTCGAGCAAGACAATCCATCTAGGAAGGCTTCCATGTCTGTTCTTGTGTGCACTAAAAAGCATATACAGAGCTGTGAAAATATTATCCTTTTTTCACTGCCCTCCCCTATTTTTTGACTGATAACCAGGTTCAGGGCCAGTGCTCTGATAAAAAAGGAATCTTTATTATTTGGTATAGTTACAAATAGTAATGACAGACCCCTGTAAGTACCTAGTATATATTAAGGCACGGGAGATTCAAACTAGGTCAAGTCAATTTCCTGCACTGAAATGTGCACTACCGTGCTGCCTGCTGTAATTTTGTAAGGCAGCCCTGCTTGTCAGACTATTTTTACAAGTGAATTATATGTACATTTAACTTTAGAATTAAAGGTACTTACAAAGTGATAATCTACCTTATGTTTACATATGTCACCCCTATGGTCTTCCCTAGGTGCCCCAAGGGTAGGGTGCCATGTAACTTTAAGCAGGGACATTGTAAAATATGTTTTATTAGCTCTGGTGAGGGAAAAACAGCCGATTTTGTTTCCCCCCATTGTAGATTACTAGCTCTATATGCTAACATTGGAATATTTCATAGTATATATATTGCTAGGAAGGTGCTCATGTTCAAAATGTCATTCTAAGACTTAAAATATTGGCAATGATAAATCCAACAACTTGTCACTGTTTAATTCTATCTTAACTGGTACAGAAAATCAGTTATAGAACTTTCTTTACTGGATGATGATGATGACCACCATACCATCTTTACACGCTGTCAGTCAGTTTGATCTGAGAAGATTGATGGAATATGTTAAGGAAGTGGAATACAAGGTAAACACACAACCAATCAACAAGAACCACAGCAGACCTAGGCTACATGTGTGTGCAGTGGTGGAATAGAATAGTGGTATGATTGACTGACATTGGCGCATTGATTTAATCACTTGTTTTGGAAAATGCTAGGTTGATGTATATGCCTTTTGTCTGAAACTGTGAAAAATGTAGGTAAATGGAGTTTGGGCCACAGACTCACGGCCCGGTGTTGTGGTGTGGCCTTGTAACTGTTCTGTGCTGGCTCCTATCTTGTTGTTCTTTTCGATGACTGCTGTGCAACTAGAAGAGTAGAGTTAATCAATGTATCCAAGCAGCCTCAGTCTGAAAATCTTCTCGCTCACGAGTCTTGTCTTTTTTGCACTACACCGTAATTGATTTTTATATTTTCATTCAGTTAACTTATTTTGTAATACCCCATTTCTTCTTTCATCAACACTTACAGGCCGGCCTTTCACCCAGCGCTATTATACGTGGAGCAACAACTCACACTTACCTTACCAATCCTCCTCATCATCATCCAGCCAGAGGCTCCCAAGAATGATATAATCAGTCACAGTGTCCATGGAAGGGAGGACAAAGATGAATGACGAGATACAACTACACATTGGCCCTGGATAATAGATTAACTTTAGTATCATTTTCATATTTTTCTTTGATTCCTTTTTCCTCTTCATTTATTTTACCCTTGTGTTTGGTAATTGATTGTTCACTTAAACTATCTCTTAATTTTCTTTGCTAGCTTTCAGCCCGCTACATCAGGTATTACGGTTTCTCAGAGGGCATACAGCCTAGGCAAAAGTCATATTCATGTCATATATAATAAATACTTCCTTTGAATTGTGTAGTAGTAGTTAAGTAATTACCACTTATTATTAACCATCAAGTTAATAATAGACCTTCATCATGCATCCATTTCATTTTTCTTACTTGACTTTACATTTATTGGGTAGTTGTGGATCAGCAATCATCGTCTTCATTGTTTTGCTTTTGTTGTCTCCATGCGTACTGTTTTTCTTTATCAAACCTTTCCCCAAACCCCCGTTCCCATCCATTCATCAAACCCTAACCCTCTTCCCCCGGGCTGTGTGGTTTTATATTGAGGTGTGATGTTACTACATAAAATCTACACCAACAATTGATCACACGCTTGCTGGGGCAGATGTGGTGAAACCAACACTAATGAAATCAAATGTCAACGAGGCAGGGCGAGGATCTTCTTCTGCTTGCCCACCTAAGCTCACCTTATGTACTAGTGTACACAGCAATTAATTTCCCAAAGTGACCCAACGAATAAATGTAAATCATTGCTGGCATTGTTTGAATTTAATTTTAGAGCATTTACATTTACGATTTGTATTGTGTTTTTATGACTCCAACGCAACTACAGTTATCTTCTTGTACTTGGCACAGTCCCCGACACCATTGATTTCTTTGAGTTCGTTTAGCAGTTGCAATATTGTTTTTTTTTTGTCAGTATTATGTACTGTAATTTTCTACTTCTCCCACATTCTCTCTCAGGCAAATGACTGTCTCTTTGTTTTTGTTTGCCAATGCTAGTGCCAGTGTCTAGTCTACTACTACCATCACACAACCACGGCATATTCTCTGTTGTCTTGGGAAACCATGCAGCCCTTGCAGTGCCAAACTTAATCATCATCAATCACAGGTAAGAAGAAAAGTTTGCTGGGAGGTATAATGGAGGAGAGGCTGGTAGTACTAATAGGACAAATATAACTGAGTGAGGGGTACAGCATCTATCTGTTTGCATGTTACACATGTGGTCAATTAATAAAGTATTTCAATCAAACACTGGCCGCTGCCCTGCATCTAGAGTAAACCTTGTGACGTACAACAGTAACCCCCCACAAAACAACATCATATGTGTAAGTTGAAAATAAATAACATTTATTCATGTAAAAAAATATCCTCCTAGTCCTCCTATCCCACCCCTATCCCCACCCTAACCCCAACCAATGTACAAGTCCAAAGAATGTCCCACAAAAATAACCCCAACACCCAATTCCCACCCACCAACAAAAGTATTAAAAAAAAGGGGCAAATCGACAGGGTCTATTACAATTGGCGGGCTTTGAGGTGTTTGTCCACTAAAATCTTGACGCGCTCCTTTAATTGGTCCTCCAGCTTGGCCACCTGGAGGAGTTTGAGTTTGAGTTTAAAACATTTATAGAGCGCGCGTTCACCTGGCGGTTTCATGGCGCTATAGTGTGCGGAACCCAGAGAACAAAGAGATCAGGGGAGAAGCAGAACAAAAAAATTACAGTGGAAAGGCTTGTGCAAAGAGAAAAGTTTTCTAACGCCTTTCGGAAATGTAGATATTGAGTGGAAGATCTAAGATGGACAGGGAGAGAGTTCCAGAAAGCGGGGGCAAGTGTGGAAAATTTCGTGCCCCCCCACTTTTTGCGCCTAAAGCGGGGAACTGCCAGCAGATGTTGGGAGGAAGAGCGCAGCTCCCTGACAGGGGCATAGACTTTGATTTCCGAAGAAATGAAAGCAGGGGCTGTGCCAATCCGTGCCTGAAAAGTAATGCAGCCCATCTTGAACTGAGCTCGTTCTCGAATAGGGAGCCAGTGCAAGGACTTAAGGAGAGGGGTGACATGGTGGGACTTGGCCAGATTGTAAACCAGGCGAGAAGCCTGGTTTTGAACCAACTGTAATCGCCGCAAACTGTAAGCGGGCATGCCACCATATAGTGCATTGCCATAATCAAGGCGAGAGATTACCATCGCCAGGACTATGAGTTTTAAAGCAGAAAATGAAAAAAAAATGGAAACTTTACGGATAGTGCGGAGTGAAAGAAAGGAAGAGGACACCACTAGACTGACCTGGGAGTGCAAAGTGAGTTGGTTATTCAACTTAATCCCAAGGGTTTTCACAGAGGAGGATGGAGAAGGGGAGGGACCCAGGGAGGGGGGCCAAAAAAAGAGGTCCAGGGACTGGAGCAACCACCTGTCAAAACCAGCTCAGTTTTGTCTGGGTTTAACTTCAGGTGGTTGTAATTCATCCAGTCCCGGATAAAAATCATAACAGACTGGAACTTGAGCATGGAGTCAGGGGATGGGGACAAATTAAAGATAAGCTGAAGGTCGTCCGCATAATTGTAGACGGAGACCTCCATTTGCTGAAGGGCAAAAATAAGAGGGGCAATATACAAGTTAAATAAAAGGGGGGAAAGGGAGGAGCCCTGAGGAACCCCGCATTGTACCTTCCGGAAGTCCGCAGAGAATTCACCCAGGTGCACTGCCTGGGTGCGGTACGTCGGGAAGGAGGACAGCTAGACCATGGCCGAACCACCAATCCCCGCCGCCCTGACACGGGAGAGTAAGATGGAATAATCAACCGTGTCAAAGGCGGCGTAGAGGTCAAGGAGGACCAGGGCCTTGGGCTGGTTAGTGTCCATACCCTCCCTGAGGTTATTGAGGACCGATAACACCACGGACTCCGTAGAGTGTGCGGGGCGAAAGCCAGCCTGACGGGAGGCTAAAACGCCGTTCTCCTCCACAAAAGTACTGAGCGCTCTGGTCACATGGCGCTCCAGTACCTTCCCCAGAAAAGGCAACAAGGAAATGGGGCGGTAGTTGGCAAGAGCGGAGGGGTCCGCGCCCGGCTTTTTAAGGATGGGGACAATGATGGCCGATTTAAGTGGTTGAATAACAATGACCTGAGACAGTGAGCTGTTAAGAAAATTGAGAGGGGGCTGAACACAAACCGAATAAATTTGCTTGAGGATGTGGGCAGGGCAGATGTCTAAAGGGGAACCTGATTTGACCATAGGGAGGAGGGAGAGAAAAGACTCTTCCGTCAAGAGGGGGATCGAATCTAGGAGAAGTTGTTGCCGAAATGCACGGCACCTACATTTGCATCCATGCTGTGTGGGGTTGGCAGATGTTAATTGCCGGCGGTGAGCGGCTGCCTGGCCGCGGCGCCGTACTCCTGCAGGTGGGGCCTTGCTGGGGCCAGACGCATTGGAAGAGGCAGCAGCTGCTGCCGCCGCCTCTTCCTCCTCCTCCTCGGCCTCAGCCACCAGCTTGCGGTACTCCTCCACAATGGCCTGCAGTTTCCTTTGCCGGGCCCTGGCTGCCAACTCCCTCCTTGATAGTTTTTGGGAAGGAGTATGAGTATCTATAAAAAAAGAAGTAGAATTGTAACTGAAACTCTTCAAAATTAATTCAACAGTACATTGTGGCATAGTAGCACTACCAAGCGCAGTACATACAATTGGTGTCAACTTTTAGTATCTATCTAATCTATCCTCCTGCTTCCCCTGCCTGGCGCATTAGTTGAAGTTTTTTCCGGCATTATACTTGCCCTAGTACTGGGTGGCCTTGAGTACACAGAAGAACACCAGTCTTTTTTGTATCTCCTTTTATTTTTCCAAAGTAAGACTCTGCTTCCAGTGACAGTCTACACCTATGATGAATACAATACATTGAGGGGGCATCCACCCATTAAAAGTAAATGTCTATCATTCTTTATTATCGGCTTAGCTGGTTTCACTTTCACCAGCAACCATCCATGCGTCCACTCCTTCCTTGCCTTGGGTTTCATTGACACAAACTCCGCTCATGATTCTTGCTATCCACTATATCCATGCACCCATATTGTTTTGCCCAACCAGGCCTGCATTTTCTTTGACCTTCCAGTTCTACCCATCCTTCAACAACCCATGCATCGGATTCATATCAGCCACGTGAATGAACCTTCCAAAGTACCCTTCTATGGTAGTTAGTCTTATTATTACATCTCTTTAGTCCTTCCTCCTTCCACCCTAGTTCACTTCTTTCCTTTTTTGTTCAACACATCCCTCAAGGTCATCTGATCTGACTTTTAGTCTTCTCCATAACTTTCACAGCTGAGTTGGAGTCTGATGGAAGAGGCCTTGTTTACTCAACTCACACTGGTAATGCTACAAAGGGTGTCTTCTTCAACCAATGTATATTGTCCAGTACAACTTCAAATTCATACTTTCTTAATAAGTCTCATAGCACAGTGAGGGAAATGTCCCCCTTCCACCTAGTAATGCAAATAAGTAATGAATATAACTTACCACCGCCTACCGCTGAAGTTTCCTCCCCCACTGATGCTCCTGCAGGTGCCGCAGCCACTGTCCCCTCCTGGATGGCAATCGCATCGCCGCTGGCCCCATCGGCACTGGTGGTTGGTAGTGATTGTGCACCTATAAAAGCAAGTACACCTTTTTAGATGCCTGCACACCTCGCCCTATTTTTCACCAGGAAGGAAGATTGAAAAAACAGTTACGTACAACATGAATTGTTGTGTAACTAGTCCAAATTGTATCCTACTGTACAGCAGTCACATTAGACAGAGTTTAGTTTTAATTTATTAGATGGTCCCTGGGGTCATCTAATCTATACTCCTACTCTAGTCTTTGGAAAGTTAGCCTGAGCCATATAACCATTTTAGATCCGGGTCTACTGCTTTGCCCATGTTACCTCGCAGCTTGTTGCACAGTAAGAAAGACACCTTTGAGGCCACATGAGTGTTGCATACAACTAAAGAGGTTGACAAACCAGTATTGTTAGTCCCTTTTGCTTATCCATAATGTTGCACTTTTTGCCATGACTGCTAAAAACTGGCATAGTTGTATTCACTGTCTAACGTGCAACATTTTTCTCATAGGCAGATGAGAAGAGAAGATTGACTTCTACGAAACAAGGGATTTGCAGAGCTTTCGAAAGATGCATGTGTAACCAGTATACGTTCAACGGTGAGGGGTCTCCCACAATTCACACATTTCTCTATCGTGCACTAGATGTACAAAATGTACAGTATTTAATCTTCTTCATTTTGCATTTACAACAATACAAAGCTTGTTATTAAAAAAATAAAGTTATTGAACTTCCACATAGACTCTGTGGTATATTTTGAGTGTCTGGGGTGTTGTGGACTGAAACGAGTGAGTGAGCGAAAGGGTGTTCTTCTGTTCTGGAAGAGGCAGCTGATAGGGTTTGTAATTACAGATACCCAGGCGCTCTACCTAGGGTACACGTTAAAATTCATAGGAAAATGATGTCTAAAATGTGGTGCGTAAAGAGCGAACGGAGTAACCCTAAAACCGTTCCAAGAAAATCTAAACAGACTTTCGTTCATGAACTAAGAGCTAAACTCTCGCAACCACAAGCAGTGTGCATAAAAAGTACAACAGTGATTACAATCAAGTAAATGCAACAACAGATCTTCAGGTTCTTAAGGTTTTCCAGAACATTTATTGGATCCACATTCAGCCGACACGTGTTTCGTCGTGTTCCAAAAGTTGAGTCAACACGACTCTTCAGGGCTGGTAAATAGACCCAGGCATCTAAGGGTCGATGCCACACGTAGGTGTTTCGAGCGAAGAATCCAAATCAAGATTGACATGTGGTCAGTCTTTAATATACGCCAAGAGCCCTGGTTCCGGGTTCCAAATAGATTGTGTCTCTACTAATATGACAGAAACGCTCAGTAAAGCGCAGAGAATCAGAACAAGAACAGGGGAGACAAGACACGTGTAAGTGTCAGTCAATACCGGGAGGGGATCCCAAACGGTAGTAGCGGAGTGAGTTACTTCTGCGTAACTGCGAGACGAGAGTGCACTGTGGTGCGGGATCCCTCCTCTGTGTGTTCCCGGTCGCCGTGTTCCGAGGACGCAGAAGTAACTCACTCCGCTACTACCGTGTCGGCTGAATGTGGATCCAATAAATGTTCTGGAAAACCTTAAGAACCTGAAGATCTGTTGTTGCATTTACTTGATTGTAATCACTGTTGTACTTTTTATGCACACTGCTTGTGGTTGCGAGAGTTTAGCCCCCTGTGTTCTTCTGTTCTGGCCTGGGTTGTGTAATAAAATCATTGGGTATATATATCTAACTATCTTCGTGTGGGGGTCGGGAATGGGACAAATGACTATGACCGAGACACTTAGGTAGGTAGACGGTCATTGGATTGTGGGTTCTTCTCACTGAGTTCTGTGACTAGGGTGTAAGGTGTAAGGTCCAACCTCCCTATCACCAACATCAACATCCTATTTTCTTGTGCATAGTTCTGTATGTGTATGTGCAGAGAATAATAACCACAACAGTAGTAGTAGTATACTAACTGAACAAAAATTAGTAGGCAAACATCTGGTTGTGCATTTTGTTGGGGGGAATTGACAAAGACTGGAGATTACAGAGGAAAATGCAAAAGACAGGAGTGGACCCAGTGGCTACAGCTATTCTATCACAGCTTTATTCAAAAGAATACCTTAACTAAAGAGTGGCCAACAGGGCAAGCTTAGCTACACACAGTCTAATAGTAGTTGCACAGAGAGTCTTAGGGCAGAGGCAGTTTGAAGGAACTGAAAGTCAGGGATGGCATTGGATACCCAAAATTTGGAAAACAAATTTAAGACCAGGCTTAATAGTTTGGAAAAAATTAAGGTGCGTTAAAAAGTTAGGGAAATATAATTGTTAATAATATAAGCACTGTAGGACTTACTGGGGCCAACAGCAGGATCCTCGGTAGAGGAGCGCTCCTCTGGTGGTTGTCCCGCCAACTCGGACCCCGTATTCTTGCCCTTGGGTGGTGCTGATCATGTAGGAAATAACAAAGAAAGAGAAACATTAAGTGCTGTGAAACAAAGACCTCATTCAAAAATCCTCTCAAACATTTTAGGAAACAACAATTCCAATAAAATTGACTTTGAAGTATAAATGACTACTGGCTTGCAGGATTCACAGACCGTCTACTTATAGAACACTAATCAAATGTTCCATAAACATTCTGATTGCAGAATATACTAACGAAGCCAGTACCACCTGACCTACACCACCTATTCAAGAATCCAGACGGGACAATTGTTCAGTAAGTCGGCATTTCCATTTTATTTTTGCCCGCAAACATGCATAGATAATGAGATGGAGGACACATGCATAAATTTGTGCATACACGAAATTGTTGGTTGCTTGCGTCATATGAACTGCTACTGACTCACCTGACCATGCTATTGCTGCTAAGCCTACCACTCAGTAAACAAACTTCAAACCGGTTCTATAGAGGGGTGGGGTAAATAAAGAACTAAGCATTCAGTGACAGAGGAGGCGTCATGCAGACCGTTAAAAAAATATGAACTAATACTATCCATCCACCACTATTTCACTAAAGGACAATGTTAGGAAGGACTAGACTCCAGCAATAGCATTAACTAACTTCAGTTCTCTAAAAACTCTAACATGAATAATCACCAGCCCAAGCTAGCGCAAAGTTACAAACCAGTAAGAGAAGTGGCGAGCAGCACCTGTGTCATACAATAACAGAAGATTTTGAGACGGAATTGATCTGCAATGTAACTAAGCGCACCAGTAATCTTGTTACTTTTTCGTCCATGAAATATACACAATACTTATACTACTATATTATATATTAAATATTACTAGCTTCTCACCAAGCCCCACGACCTCGACACCTAGCAGGTCCAACAGGTCCTGCTCCCTGTCCAGAATGTCTGCCCACTGGTGGGCCAGCTGCTGGTGGGTGCGCCGGATATCCGAGCGACGGTAGACTGCCCGGCGCACCTTTGCCCACCGGCGGTGACGCTCCTCTGGGAGGTAACCGGAGCCTGGCCTGCCGCCTGCTGCCAAGGTCAAGGGGAGGTGGCGCTGGATGAAAAAAACCAGGGCGGCCACCTCCGCCTCCCCGAAAACATTCCGGGCCTGCACCCCTGCAGGTCTCATTCTGCCGCAAGGCAGCCGGCTCTTGGGCGCAGGCGCCTTGCCCTTCGAGCCGGTTCTGATGCTCCCCTTTGCCATGGTTCTGGGGTGGAGGTGGAAGTGGAAAAGAAAAGTTAGAACAAAAGGAAAAAAAGTTAGGGGGAAGAAGTAGGAGCTTAAATAAAGAAGTAAAATAAAACAGTAGAAAAGTTTAAAAAAGGTGGAAAAGTAGAAATAAATGGCAAAAAATAAACTTATGGACAGGGAGAGATAGATGATAAGTAAAAACAGTAAGAAAAACTGTGAAAATAGGTAAAGATTGCACAGATATAAGGTGGATAGAAAACTAGGCCCAGAACCATAGCATAGAGTCTGAAAAACAAGATGGCCGTGCCCATCGCGACCACGTGGGTAAGTTCGTGCGCCATTTCACGCGAACACGCACTTTGTCAGCGTGAACAAGTAGTTGTGTTCCCGAACAAGACGTGCACTGCGCGAACACGTTATACGCGACCCGGAAGAGGAAATAGGGGACGCGAGAATCGAAAAAACAAGATGGCCGCGCCCATAGCCCACCACATGGTTAAGGTCGCACGCTACAATCCACCGAACACGCAGACAGCGCCCCGAACACGCACAACGTGCTCCGGAGCATGAAAAACGGCTCGCGAACGGGACCAGCAAGCTACTACGCACGCTTACGAAGCTACGCGAAGCTCGCGTAGTGCGAGAACCTCTTCGCGTAGCTTCGCGTAGCGTGACTACGCGTACTACGCCCAGGGGTAGTGTTTTGGACACTTTGAACCCACAAGAGGAACTTCAGGAAGAAGTTCCAGAAGTTTGGCGATGTTTGGAATAACTGTTGCATAAAAGGTCCATAAGTGGACCGACCTGATGTCAAGAGTCAAGCTGATTACCTACAACTGTGACCTGGTTTGGATTTCAGGTTACGTCCCACTCGGAGCTCCAGAGCTCAAGACTTCCAGGAGCTCTGCTTGAACCAAGTAGGCAAACCCACTGCGAAATGGCCTGACAAAGTGCCTTACTTGTGGTTGAAAATTCTCCAGAAAAGGTTTTAAGTGTGAAGGTAAAATATAGACCGGGCCTCCCACTTAGTGTATCTGACCAGGGTTGTTGTCAAATGTTGACTTTGTCCCTGTCAAGCGCGACTAAATGCCCCAAGTTGGCACTATATGTTTTTAAGTACTATAAAGTTGTTAAACTTTACAAATATATATCTCCCGTTCCCTATATATGATGTTTGTCGTATTGGTGTCATTTTAAAAATAAAAATATTTCCTATTGTTATAAAATTTGTGTGGGATTTTTATTGTGTGTTGTGTTTTACTTATGTGATGTACTGGTGTGTCTAATTGCTTTACATAACTGTATTCTGATGAAAGCCAGCCTGCTCAGAGACAGCTACCAAGGGTTGAGCCATTGGGCTGATGTTTTGATTTCTTTACTGGACCTTATAATGCCTTGGTTGCCATATTGCTCATGGTAGGTGCATACTTACCCCTACTAATAAACCACCTTCCCACAGAGCAGGCCTCAGAAACAAATACATGCGATCAGTGGAAGGCCCTTAGTATCAATGTGACCATTGCTACCTGTTACATATAAACACCATTACTGGTAGCATATTGTTGGATTTATCAATACAATCCTAGTAAGTCCTTGAATTATATTTTTTCTTGGTTTCTGGGGGAATTATTAATTAATTACTTCTTGCCATGTTAACCTATGGGCTGGGGATCTGCAATGGGGAAAATGAACTGGACTATTGAAACAGGAGATCTGTTCTTTTTGCCTCTCTAGCTTTGTTTTTAGCTTGTTGCAGGACAGGATGTTAGTTCTCTCTGACTGCTAGCCTCTCAGAGATTTCTCTTTCAGCCCGCTTATACTCCCCATTAGAGCCACAGATTCTTTTGGCTCTCAAAAGCTCACCATAAGGAATACTGTTCTTAATTGATTAGGGGTGTGAGCTATTTGCATGCAATGTTGTATTGCCCGCTATAGGTTTACGAAAGACTGTGGTATAGAGACACTGTTCCTTTACCTCTACTTTCATGTCACAGAACTCGATTTCGGTATTACTGATTCGACTTGTGAATAGTAGGTTCAATTTGTTAGAGCTAATACAATCAACAAACCTTTCCACAGATTCTAGATCGCCTCTCCATAAAATGAATAGGTCTTCGATTTACCTTAACCATATCACAATGTGGGATGACCACCTTTCCATTTCTGTATTATTTAGTGCCTGCTCCTCCCACCAGCCTATAAGCAGATTTGCTTGGTAGGGGCGAAGCAGGTGCCCATTGCTGTTCCCTGTTGCTGTCTGTACAGTGTCTTATTAAATAAGAAGATGTTACATGTCAGGCATCACTTAATCATTTTGATCAGCATCTCATTGTGATCAGCAAATTGTCTCGTCTACTATTCAAAAAGTGTTCAAAAACCCTCAGTTCATCTTCATAGCGAATACTCGTCTAGAGGGAGTTGACATTGAAAGCTAACTCACTTGCCAGTCCCAAACTTTACTTTTTATTACACATAGACCACCCCTAAGGGCAGGCCTTGGACAGACCCATGGCCAGGGTGCAGTTTATGTAAAAAGTATGACATTTCCTTTTACATGTCCTGGTAGTGAAATACTCTTCAATCGCTTTTTCACTATTTCAAGGCCTATCTCTCCAAAAGGATCACACTGGGATTGCCTTATTACATTTTATAAGTGTAATTTCCAATTGGGCACAGATAGGATCCCCGAAGTTGGTGTCTGTGGTATTACAATTTGAAATTACAATTTAGGATGAAGTTGGATTTTAAATTGCAATTCTGAAGTGATACTTTCTAGAAAGTTGGCTTTTTCTTACTGTAACTATTTAGTGCCTTCTGTCTGTCTCTCAATACACATCAGGGTTGAGTGACAGCTGGCTTTGTGCATTCCTCCCAGACAGCCACACACAAATGGAGCTTAGGTGTGATTGATGGGCCATCCACATTCTGATGGGCCATACTGGGCATCATGTAAGGGAAGAGATGACAAGTACATCTGAAATGGCAGTGTCCTGTCCTCACACAAAGGGCTGCATACCCCTATGTAGTGAGTCTGGTGCCGGAGCAGGAAAGGCAGTGATCTGTACACTTTAAAGGCGTCCCTTTGCAGTCTCCCCTACTTTAAAGGCTCAGCTTGGTATAAGCACTGGATTTCTGAAACTACCAAACTCAGAACACTTCTGGAACTGCGGACATTGTACCAGGAAGGACTGCTGTGCTGTTAGAGGGAATGACTCTCTGCTGGACTGCTTTGTTGTGCTGGCCTGCTCTCTTGTTGCTTGGGAGTGAGAAGTACTGGACATGCACCTCTACATCCCAGAACCTAAGTATCTCCAAGGACTTGTTGGCTTGCCTCCTGTTCTGTTGTCTCAGAGACATCAACGACTTCTCTTCAAATTACAAACAGCACCTAGACTTTGCTTGCTGCAAGTCTTGCTTTGCCAAGTGATACCAATCAAGTCCTGGGTGCTTGGAAGTGAGTATAAAGTGCTGCGAATGCTAGAAACCATGCATCAACTCTGTTGCTCCAATTGGAACTGACAGATCACCGCCATTGCCTCTGTAACTGCTGCTTTGGAACAGCCACATCATTGCCACTGCACTGCATTGAAAAGAGCCACATATCGCCTCTACAGCGTGGAGAGAAACGGTGCATCATATCCAGAACCACTGCTCGTTGAATGTGATGGATCGCTCGCAGATACGATGCATCACCGCCTTTGCATGAAAAAATCCAGCACATCCACCATGAACCTCCCAACCACTAAAATTCAGGTAACCGACAGACGGTGGCATAAACTTACACCTGGGGAATGGGCCGCAGTCCTTGCAGAATCCACCCCCGAGCTCTCCACCGACCTTATTACGGCCGATAAGCAGTTTGAGGAGTGGATTACCTGTTCCTTAGATACACTTCTCCCTAAAACGGCGACCTTCAAACATCCCAAAAGAATAACATCGGCTCCATGGTACACTCCAGAACTTAAAGCTCTGCGCCAAGAGTGTAAGAGAACAGAACGCTCTTGGAGAAAAAACAAATCGAAGAGTGACAAAGATAGCTACTCGACCTCCCTTCTAACCTACAAAACCGCTATTCGAAAAACTAAAAGCGCGTTTTTCAAGGAAAGAATAGAGAAAGCGGGATGCTCTAGTAAGGAATCCTATGCCATCCTCAAAGAGCTTTTGAAAACCCCAGAACAGGGACCAAGACACCCCACAGATCCCAAAGCCGATCAGGAAAAATGCCAACAACTGGCTAACTTCTTCCATGATAAAATCAAAACAATTCTCGATTCAATCCCCCTTACGAATCTGTGTGATGAAAACGATCCCCCATACCCCTCAATACCTACTTGTCTCTCCTCTTGGGGACAAGTCACAACTGAGGAGGTAGGAAACACGTTGAATGCCATAAAGAGTGGATCTCCTAGGGACCCCGCCCCTTTCCGGATTCTCAAGGAAGTAGCTCCCACGATCACCCCCCCCCTGACACATCTGATCAATGCCTCACTCCAACAGGGAGTTGTACCCCCGAGCTGGAAGAAGGCCGTCGTAAAAGCCTTACTCAAGAAACCTTCCCTCGACCCCGAAAATTTGGCCAACTACAGGCCTATTTCCCTACTCCCGGGAGTAAGCAAGATCGCTGAAAAGTTGGTTAACAGGAAACTCTCCCAGTTTCTGGAGAGTAACAACAAATTAAAGAGCTCACAGACGGGCTTTCGTCCAGGGCAGGGCACTGACATCGCCCTCCTGGCCGCGGTTGAGGAAGCCAGAACACTGCTTGACGAGGGAGGATCAGTGGCAGTGATCCTCCTCGACCTCAGCGCGGCATTCGATACCGTCAACCACCAACTTCTCATCAAAAGACTCAAGAGAGTAGGTGTGGAAGGCTCAGTCCTTTCCTGGATCTCATCCTTCCTAGATCAACGGACCTATCAGATCTGGGAAAAGAACGCCCGCTACTCCGAAATTCCCCTCCAATGTGGTGTGCCTCAGGGCTCCTCCCTGAGCCCCACTCTATTCAATATCTATATGTCCACATTGGAGGAGGTTATCACCCCATTCCGAGTTAGCGTCGTCAGCTACGCCGACGACACACAACTAGTGGTGTCTCTATCTCACCCCAGACAACAATCAGCAGACCTATTTAACTGCCTTTCACAGGTCCATCTCTGGATGAACAACTCAGCCCTAAAATTAAATGGGACAAAAACCGAAGTTTTGCTCAACGGTCCAAAAGGGCTTACACTCTCCCCGAACATCTGGCCAGCCTGTATGGGCCCCCCCCCTGACCCAAAAGTAGAGGTAAAAAGTCTAGGGGTATGGCTCGACTCGGACCTCTCATTCACTGTGCAGGCAAACAAAGTAGCCGGGACTTGTTTCGGGCTCCTGAAATCACTGAGGAAAGTCCTGCCCCTCTGCCCTTCAACTCTCAAAAATTGCTTATCCAAGGCTTGATACTCTCAAGGCTTGACTATAGTAATGTGATCTACCTAGGCGCCCCTGAAGCGACCCTCACCAAGCTTCAAAGAATCCAGAATACTGCGGCCCGGATTATCACAAACACCCATGCCAGAACCTCCGCCAAACCTGCCCTCAAACTCCTCCACTGGCTTCCCATAAGGGAGCGGGTCAAATTCAAGGCCTTGTGCCTAGCCCACAAACTACTTCAAAAGCAAGGCCCCCCCGTTCTCAGTAAACTTATCACACCCTATAGACCCACGAGATCTCTCCGGTCGGACACAGAAAATCTCATCACCACCCCCAGATTTAAGAAAACCCGCTCAGGCGGAAGACGTTTCTCAGTCCAAACTGCACGACTTTGGAACTCGCTCCCCCGCGACCTGAGACTAGAAACACGGTACCTTCACTTCAGGAAGAGGCTCAAAACTCATCTTTTTCCCCAATGATTTACGCCCACTCTAAACATTGATCCCCGGTCCCCCCCTTTCCTTCTTCAACCGTCCTTGAACCGGCCCAAACTAAAGAGATAGGGTGCCTAGCGCTGGGATACCTTAGGGTGACTATGCGCTCTACAAAATAAAATAATAATAATAATAATAATAATCAACCCAACTGTGTAGGGATCACCAAGGCGTCGCATGGCTGCACCCCGTATCTCGTTGTTTGAGACCCGGATCAACATACTTTTGCTCAGTGGGCCTTGCATGGGTCTTGTACCTGGCACACACTCCATCGTGGTCAGCCTGAAATCTGACTTTGTGTGGGCCAGCGCAACCAATTTAGTGTTTAGGCGCCTACTATTTCTAAGAGCCATTTTCACATTTAACCTTTAAAAAAGTCATATTTCGACTTCTGTTGATTTGAAGTTTTGCCATTTTGATCTTGTTTTATTTATGGAATTATTCTTTATTTCCCTAAACTGGTGTGGAGTCTTTTTGTAGTATTTTGATTGTGCTACGGTTTGATGTGTTGCACAAATACTTTACACATTGCCTCTTGAGTTAATCCTGACTGCTCTGTGCCAAGCTAACTGAGGATGAGCACAGCTTAATTTATGGTGTGTTTGTGACCTACCCTGACTAGGATTGGGGTTCCTGCTTGGACAGGGTGTGTATCTCTGCCAACCAGAAACTCCAGTTTCTAACAGTAGGACTACAAAAACCATAGTTAAAAATACTTTAAAGAACATAAAATCAAGCAGCAAGAATTGTCATTGTCCTTCAAAAGTTTGAACATATCACCTACTCTGACACAGAATAAAATGTAAGATATTATGCATTATGCATAAGGTATTATATCAATTATACCCATTGTACCCAATTACTGACCTCACCATACAGTTCAAAAATGAGTTTGAGAATATCCACCACATTCTAATTCAATCAATGTATACCAAAGAAGTTTACATTTGGAGAAAAGTCATTACGAGTCTTGAGATCATGTCTCTGGAGTACTTTGCCATCTTTGCTGAATAATCAATAGGATCTTCAACACTTCAGGAGAGACTTGATAACTTTACAAACACCGCATCCCCCGTTTAAAAGCCCACCAGTTAAAACTATTTTCATTCCTTATCCAGTCTTTCTATTTTACAGCATCGACCCGCTTCCCTCTAACCCTCCTATTCACTCCTTGTTCTTACTTTCATAGTGCTCTAAAGCGGCAGTTGGTTGATATATAAATGCTTGAGAAAACTCCTTAAATAAATACATAAATGAAATCAGAAGATTTCAACAACTGAATGGGCAGGACAATTTGGTCTTGGAGACCAGATTCAGCAACCGTAACAACATAATTGTAGATATGACAGCCAGATACATCCACGGTATCTATTTCACTCATACTCAATGCACAACATGCATGGTCTCTAGTGTAACAGATTTATACTTGCTTACCAGGACAACTGATACCCTGACTATTACAGAACTTAAATTGATGTACTGATGTGCACTCCAAGCACTCATTATATTTTTCATTAAAATTTTTTAATCTTGCCTCCTCACTTTCTCCACCATCATACTGTCACATATCTATGAGACAATGGACATTCTTTACAATATTCTGGAGTATTTTACCATAACGGTGTTGATGCATTGATTAATGGTGGGAACATTCTGGCTTATCCTGTCATAGTGGTGAACCATTATAGAAACAATGGACATGCTTGGCAACATTCTTCCTGTCTAGAGTGGGATTATTAATTTGGGAGGCGGTGTCCCTACCAATTTTGTACATCCACTCTGATACGGTCAGTTTGAAGAATCTTTGCTCAATTCCTGGACGCTACGGCACAAGTAGCAGGCAACCACCAGAGCAGTGTGTGTTGAGTTCACACAGTACCAACAATTTCAAGGCTGGGAACAAAACGTAATAAAATACCCAAACCACTTTAAACAAATGGAAACTCATTTAATTAGCAAAAAGTCCAATATTGTCAAAATAGAATACAACAATTTGGAAACATGTCATTTTAAAGGTTTAAAGCAAAGAAAATGTCTTGCACCAATTTCCACTTAATGCACATCAACTTCAGTTGCTTCCCAACACCCCCAATAAATTATACTGCACATTGCGCACCTTGTAGAAGATTAAAAGTGAATTCCCCAAGCACAGTCTATGCACACAGCATCCAATGCCTTGAAACATTTGCATCAATGTAGGATACCCATATTGCGGACATGACTCAGTGGTTCTGTGCAATGAGTCAGGTACCAATAAGAGGAGAAGAGTGGGTACATACGAGGAGGAAAATATTACATTTTCCTGAGAGGTGAGAGAAGAAGTAATTTTTCATTTTTCTTTTGAAAGAGAGGAGTGGCGGCTTCTCAAATGAGGAGGACACTGATAGCACACTGTTATTGGAAGGTCTCTTTTGAAATGGAATTTAGTGACCATATCTTTATAAGAGATATGAGGTGGATATGAATTTCAAGGGAAATTAACTTTATTTGAAAGCAAGAAACTATAGAATTTGATGACAATACCTTTATTAGGGAAGTGATGTGGATATGAATTGAAACAAAAATTCACTTTATTTGAAAGCAAGAAACTATGAGGCCTGAAGAAGTTTGCATAAAATGAAATGCATTAGCTCTGGCTACATACTTTAATGTTTGGTGGATTATCCATCAATAAAGAAGAATTCAGTAATGAAAATTTTTGAATGTCATGAAATCCTTGGAGACATGTTCCTCATCCATTATATTTGAACAATGCATGAACTTTTGTTGATATAAAGTTGGAATACCATGTTAGAGTGTTAGACAAAATCTTACATCTCAGATCTGGAATTTGTTCCTGATTCTTGGTACATAGTTTGCTATCCAATTTTCTCCTTCTTTTATCTCTTGGTTTCCCTTGTTGCAATGTTCTTGCCCTGGGAGGTGCGGGTGTTACCAGAGATTCTAAAATGGGAGGCAAGAAAAGGTGTCTGCATGTGACGTGTTTTGAAAAACAGATTACATCATTCAACAACTGTTTCCAGACTTCTCAATCCATCCTTCACCATATTCTATCTTCTCTCACCATCCCCTTAGCCATCTCACACGCCACAAGGAGAAGCATACTCATAAAAAAAATCTCCTTTCTTTCCAGGAAATAGAAATACTAACTTACACCACTGTTGGATCATATCCCTGACTTTCCTATAATCAGCAAAGATATCAAAAGAATCAAGGCACAACCTAATCAAAAAGCAGTGGGAAATGGGAGAGCTTATTCTGAAAAGGCACCTATTTTTTATCTTCTGATTAACAGCTCACAGTAGAATAGGACTGGAGAGAAAAGAAAACTAGAAGTTATTTTGTGGATCTACACTGACAGTAAAAGTTACAACATGAACTGGGTGATATCAAGATACGCTATCAAGGAAGAGGGACGAAAAGGGCTTATGGAGATCCAGCAAACAGGCCCTAGTCTAAATACCAAACAAAAAGAGTATGCAGTTCCTAAAGGTAGCTAAGCGTGGGGCAGGATCCAATAGTGGCTAACGAGAGCAAGGATGGGGAATCCTTCCTATCGGAATGAGGACCCTTCATCATAGTGCTTGCTCCTCGTCGGGTCGGCTCTGCAATACCCGACGGGCACCCAAGGTAGGGGCTCTTTTGCAGAGATCTTTTATTCCTTAGCGTATCGTGCAGTGCGTGTAAGGGGCCCTAAAAGTGTAGAAGTGAAAATAATGGGGTTCTAATAGACCATGTGAGTTAAAACTGGGAAATGGGAGGATCAGGGAGACTAATTTTAATGATCCTGCCTCCCACCCTGATTAAAATCGGTGTGGTGACTATCTATATCCATGTTGCAGTTGCGCTTAAATTACTTTGGTCGACATGTTTCTTGCCTATTTAGTCGGATGGATCTGGCGGAAATTCTTCAGGACCTAAATAAAATGATGTATCTACACTCAAATCAGTGGTAATGTGGTATATTAACCTAGTTTTAACAGCTTGTTGCACCAGATATCCGTCGGTGCAGTAGCCAATCTAAAATATAGTTATGACTGGCCCCATCGAATCGCGGCATATAATGGATACGTTAAAGCAACGTATGACGCTTGTCTCGCGCCCACTCAGCGGAGGACCTACCCTACGTGCCGAATTTGGCACCGTAGTGTTGGTCCCTACGGCAAAGCAAAACACCAGAGACTTAATTCAGCCACATTAGAAGAACATCTTTTGTATTTTCCAGGGTTTGGCAAAGCAATGGAAGGCATATAATTGGCAACAGAATACGTGATCTCTTCCCTTATTTCACACAGGAGCATGTTGAGCAGATTCAGAGTATTCAAGCACAAAAGAGAAGATCATACCTGGAAATGCAGCCCGATGATTACGCAGTGCTGCGTCACTTTTCATTGCGCCTTCCTTGTGACATGCTGGATGCGTCATATTTACAGTATGACACATCATGTTGCAAGAAGTTACAGATACGTCAGTGTTTCTGACGTATCTGTAGGCGCAAAATGACACATTGCTGGAGTGTGTTACAAAAGTGATACAACCCCAGCAATGTGTCCTTTCACATGGGGCAAGCCCCATGTGAAAGGGCCTGCGTCAGTCTTATGCTTGCTGTGAGGCAGGCGTAAGATATTGACGCAATGGCGTCCTAGAAGTGACGTAGTGAAATCTCATAGATTTCACTTCGTCACTTCTACGAGGCTTACTTCCGTGCGAACGCCCGCCCTGCATACATTATACCTGACCCAGGTATAGTGTAGCGCAGGGGGTTACAAAGTGACACATCTGCTTAGATGCGTCACTTTGTAAATAGAACGCAACAGGGGGTATGTTTTACGCTACCGTTGCGTCACAAAAAGTGATGCAACAGTAGAGCAAAACTGCCGCATGGCCTCATAAATAAGGACCTGTGTGCTTAAAAACTAGCGGTTAACATGGATAAAACAAAGATTCTAAAGATGGGAAGAAGGAAATCAAGGTTTAACTGGTGTTTGGGCTCCATAAAGTTGGAAATAGTGGATGAATACAGGTATCTGGGCATGTGGTTTCAGAAAAATATGAACTGGGCCACCCACCTCGAAGCATTAAAAGTACGCACATCAGCTTCGGTCAGTGGCTTAAAGAAATTCAATGGAGTCTATGGGGAAAAGTCGGACAGTCCAGTTTTAAAAGCTTGTGTAGCCATGGTCTCACCCCAATTCCTTTATGGGGCTGCACTATTATATTTGAGGCGTAGATGAAGCTGGGATGTTGAAGAATGAAAAGTCCTGAAAAACCGATGTTCACTGACTAAGACCTCAATGGTGCAGGCAGTGAGGCTCAAAACAGGCATTACTTCATGGAGCATAACTGCCTGTACGGCCCTAGAAAGATTTTGGCAGTATCAGGGATCAGAAGAAGACTATAAAGTTTTCCAATGGTGAAGAAACAAGACCTTGAAGAGTAATATATCATGGGCCAAAGGGGTTAGAGGCTGTAATATTAAAGCAGGTAGATTGTTGAGACTCAAAACTAACCCCTTGACATTACAATTTGAAGTTGAGAGGAGGGAACTTAGGTGCCTGGAAAAAGAATGATCTAGTGTCCAGGACCAGGAGTACCTTATGGGGAAAAAATTGGCATGCTTTACGGCCTTGTCGTGGCAAAATGCTGCTCATTTCCCCTACATTGATAGGTTGCCCTGTCGATGCCTGAGAAGAGAAGTATTAAGGCTGAGAATCGGTGTCAACCCTTGCTATCAGAATAATGAGACAAAAAGAGTAATGATCGGTAATAATGGGAAGTGCAACTGTATCCTGGGGACAACATGTGATATTTTACATATTTTATTAGATTGTTATATGGTTTTAAAGTTATGGAAGGAGATTTTATGTCCAATGTTTAAAAAGTATAGTATAACTAATAGGACACAGGCAGCAGAACTTTTAACTGAAATGAAGAATTTTGATACAGACTGTGCCCTGGGGAGGTGTATCCATGAGCAAAAGAAAACTGGAAATGTGTCCAGTATCAATATGCCTTCCTGTTCGCACATTTTGAGATAAGATATATGATTCAAAGAAATGTTTAAGGATGTTAATCCAGATTTGTAAACTGATGTATTAATTGCCTGGGCCTGGAGGGAGTATATATAAAATCTAAAGAAACCCGACCAGTGTTAGGAATGAAATGATTGACTCATGGTATGTAAAGTGAATTACTAGGTCTGAAACATGGTACAGGATTTTAAATCATGAATTTTAAGATGATGAGTCTAAGTAAAAATGTTATGATTGTAGGAATTGTATTTATGCTGATTTTATAACTTTGAGGACTGTGGAGCCCAAATAAACTTTGTCTTGAACTGAACTGAACTGAACTGAACTGAAAATGTATATTTGCTTAGTGTCAAAAAAAACTAACTAGACAAAAAAGTTAATTTCTACTCCCTATCCCTCTACTTCCACCCCATAAGCATCTGTCGCACAATGTTTGTTGTAACTCAGAAGTGAAAAAGGAGGCTCAATGCAATTTCACCATGGGAGAACTTCATTTATCTTATTGAAGAGTTTCTCACAGAAACCCTCTAGAGGTGATCCTCCATTGTCACCCCTGTTGGGAGGATGTTTGGCTACCATCACCTGTATCTACGCGGACTATCCTGTAGCTCAAATTGCGGTTTCCAGTCCCGGGTGTCTAGTCCACTGCTCTCCTTCTCCATTGAGACCTCGGACACTGGCATCTCACTGGCCTCACCCAGTACCAATTGTCTTCACAGGCCTCCCCACCAACACTATTTGGTTGGTAGCAGGACCGGAGGTCGTTCTTCCACCGAACCCTATACTTGATGTGGTTAGTCGAAGACTGGAGATTACCTGTTGTGAATGACTTTTAGCTTGGCTGGATATAGGAGCATGTCTTTAATCTCCATAGCATTGAGGTTTTCTTTTACCTGCTCAAAGGACTTCCTTTGTTCTGGTCTTGTCTAGTAAGAGAAAAAGTTCCCTCCTAGGCCTCAATTATTCCAGATCTGTATTTATCAAATTCTTCATATAAAAGTGACAGAATTGCACCAACCACATTTTTTTCTCATTTTTTTCAAAAATATATATCATTTATTATCTTTATACTTTGAAGTATTAGCATTGCTTTCACAGATACGATACAAAATTCATTATTTGGAAACACCAGATGAAGCTAAATCACAAAATCCATATAGCAAAAGTAAATTATTAACACAATATATACAACAAAAAAAGGAAATCACTATTTACACCAACATTATACAAAAGACGGAAAGAATTATTTTCGTTTAAAAAGGAAGAAAAAACAATTCATGTGTCCCAAAAGGTTCTCACCCACACAAACAACTAACACACTCATGCATACACATTCACAAATGCTCCAATTGTGAAAAGGTAGCTGGGTACTAGTAGACAGGGAGCCCCCTGTCACTAGGACAGTCTCAACCAAATTTTTGAGACCCGCACTCTGGTAGTCGACGCGCGTTTCGGCGGCTCTAGGCCACCTTCCTCAGGACCTTTCCCCAGATGAACAGCAACCCAGTGAGACCCAAGGGGACCTAAAAAATATAATAACAGTGGTTGTAGGCGCTGCCACCAAACAAAATTGCAAAAACCCACAGACTATTAGCAAGATAAAAACAGATTGTTGACACCAATCCCAACTTAGTGACGCACCACTGTCAACCTCCACATAGGAATACATTTAATGTCGATCTTACAATGAGATGATACAATAAATCATAAGGGTCTCGTCATATCCTAATGCCCATATATCAGGACTTTATCAAGAATTCCACACTGGTCAAAGATAGCAAAGAAGAGACAATAAACACTCACACCGTAAGGTCTTGGTGTGTGTTCAAGTCTTGATGTATATTCAAGTGAGTGGCTATATCACAGGTATAAGGGTTTTCTTTCTATTCATTCCCTATAACAGTAAGAGAATTATTATTAAGAGTCATAGTCCAATGGTCACTATACATGTGACTCATGTGTGCTCCAGCCCAGAGCCATACCTTACCTCATTATCCAAACATGGGTGTCTCTCCAAGAATGCCCAATTGATAAGTACCCGATGTCACACAATTGTGTCGCTTGATCCGTGGATTTATTGAGATGGACTGTACCATAAAGAAAAAGGAAAAGCAAAAAGTGGACCGTAGGTGGTCTCTATATGGTATCAAACAACAAAAAAGCCATAGATTACATGTATCTAGGCAAATGGTACCCACCTATAGTTAATAAGCATGATTGCTTACATGTTGTGCCAGGAAATTCCTTAATTTATAAGACAAGAGCGTGTCTTTCCGTTTCCGACCTGAATGCCCACAGTGGAGGATTCTCTAAACAAAGAGTAAGATGGAGACCTTTAGTAAGTGTGCAGTCTCTTTCTAAACACACATATCAACTATATTACTTTAAAATGCAATAGTTCCTCCCTAACGTGAGTAATCAGGTTTCTATTGCAAGACTCCGTTTTGCCAGCTAACTCAATATCCGTTATGTATCGTGAAAAAGCCTATGGACAGAGTAGAAGTCTCAAGACTGTCACAAAAACAGGATATCGTTTCTCAGGGTGTGAGTACCCGACATAAGTAAAACACGCGGAAGGTGTAGTATCATTTCTCAGGGTCAGGACACCCGACATAGCTAAAACACGCGGAAGGTGTAGTATCCGCCTACTCTAACTATACTTAAAACATGTAGATCAGCCTGACGTTCGTATTTAAACAAAGTTCTACATGAACACATAATCCAAAAGGCCCTTGCCATATATGTACGAAAATTGGGAAAAAACCCGACCGAAGTGCCGTAATACCACGAGGCATAGCCCCAGTACAGTCCATAAGCATATTAACTGGAAGCGTAGTCAAAATATTAAGGGTCAAAGCTAACTTTACAGCAAACGGGAGGCTCGGACAAAACGTGAGTTCTGAGCATGTTCCTACTCCTACCATAAGACACGTAACCTAACGAATCCTTACCGCATATGTGCACAAAGTGCACCGTCAAACAGGAACACCACGGTCAACGGCGACATCGGACAGAGCCCTGATGCAACCCGAACGTATTTGTAGAGGAAAGGTGGATTATCGCGATATCCCAGGAAGTGGGCAGATCATGGAAACAGAGGCTGGACTCGATCTATTCACTCTCCAATGTGTCGACACGTGATGTAAACATAGTATAATTATAGACCACAAAGGCGAACTCCTATGTATAAACAAACTCGGCGTCCACAACAGAAAAAAACCCTTTTTAAATAATTCATGAAGACAGGAATTGAAGTAAATTCAGTTCCTCGCCATTATGTGGACACGTGGTGTAGACAATGCGCAATGGTCAAATAAGAGAGGCGGACTCCTACACACGATATACCTGGGACTACGCGATAACACAAAAACCTGCGCCATATTGGAAGGTTGTAATACTGCCCAGGGGATGCAATAAAGTTGCAAAAATCGGTAAGATTGCAAATAATCGTCTAGTGTCAGAGTCTAAATTCCTTAGCTACAACTCGACGTCCAAAACAGTAAAAAGTAGATAAATCATCAAAACCAAAGGCTGGGTCAATTTCTTTACCATTATATGAGCACATCTACCTACATAAACTGTAAATGGGAGTCCGCAATAGCACAAACCTTGCGCCATGTTGGGACGGTGTCATGCTGCCCAAGGAGTAAGACGAAGTTACGGAGGCCGGTAAGTTTACGATAAAGGTCCCCTGCTCTCATAATAAAGATTTCCTCGCTGCAAAGCCCAGAAGAACTGTACCTAGTATGGTACCACCATGTTGTTTATGATTGTCCTTCTTGTCATAGAATGCAGAAGAAACCACACTCCGGACAGGTCACTGTCGCTAGTTATGAGCCCATATAAATAAACTATGGACTCCAGTAATGTTGGGAAATCACAGAGGCTGACAAAATATAGAGGTTGGATTCACTGTAACTCGAGCTATATATATGGACACAAATATATTACCGAGTGATATACCAAGAAATTTCCTAATTGAGGCCGTGTCTCACGCAATCTAATTGGTATATCCAAAAGGTTTCCCTTTTCTTGCGTGTAATGTCTACCACTTGGCCTAATTTAGGTTGCACTTTTTCCAAAATGCACCATTTGATCTCTTGTTCATCATGGTTCATCTCGAGGAAATGCTCCACCAAGGGGGCTGACGTTCTCTTTGTTCTGATCGCCGATCTGGTCTTGTCTAGTTGAATCCCAGAAGATCAGGATCTTACAGGAGTCATATTTGATATATCTGCACTCTTATGCCATTTGAAGGCTGAGGTCCCTGTCAGTATTAGTTGAGGAGTCTGGCTATAATAGACCTGGTGGTGTGCTTGCTGGAGATTGTGAATAAAGGAACTGCGGGCACGCTAGGTCAGGAAGCATGTAGAGTTCTGATCTGCCGGCAGGAAAGATTTGTGCCAAGTTTCCAAAAATGTTTCAGTTTGTATCCCCTCACACGCCTCCAAAGAGGTGCAGGTTGTTGTGCCTAGAGTGGCCCTCTGTGTTCTCGATAGGCAGCCATTTCCCCCAGGGGCAGCTCTAGGCTCATGGCGGCCCTGGGCAGGGAGCGTAGGTAGGGGGCCCCAGGAGGAATGCACGCGCGGAGGCCAGTGAAGAGGGGGGGGGTCCGGGTGTTTGGTAGAGGAACAGAGCCGGAGGCCACCAAATCCCTGCCAGGGGCCACAACACAAATATGTATCCATCCTCAGAGGATTACAATATATTAAGGATATATATTGGCGTGGTGGCCCCTGGGGTTTGGCGGCCCTGTGCAGGTGCACAGCTTGCACATGCCTAAGGCCGTCCCTGTTTCCCCAGTTGTACAATTCAAATTCCGAACCATTTGGCAAATGATTGCAGCTGTTGCTTCGAGTGTGGCAATAGGATTTCTGCTTCAATGACCCGAGCGGTGATGTCACAAAGGTCTTGTCTGTGTGGAGGGTCACATCTACACCAGGGGTGGGCGGAGCTCCAGGAGTTGCACTACGCGGATTTCCGCTCATCCATTCTAAGCCCTGGAAAGATGCATATTTTAGGCCCATGAAGCACGCAATGAACACACAGAGCTGCGCATCACCCTCCAATTAAAAAAATGCACTCACGCACCGTCAGCTGTGGAAGAAAGCCTGGCTTCCAGCTTCGAGATCCTGCGCTCCAGAAATATCTCTGTCAACTTTCATATCCAGCCACTGCTGGCAGATTGAACGCTCCCCAGGCAGCTCGACACCTCCACACCTTCTGTATCCGTGCTCACTGTCTGCTGAATTATTGATCCCCGCTGTAAGTTCATTTATAATGTTTGGAAGGGAAGAACCAACTCTGCACAGACATCACACACAAACGTTAGCGCAGCTAACACGCCTGCTGCCAAGGATTGCGGTTTCGTGGCACTCTGTATAAAGTGTTACCAATCAGCTCTCTTGTTGCCCAGTGGAGACGTAGGTTGCGTGAATGCACATTGTTATGGCTACACTTCCTTTTGTGTTGACGCTCTTGGTTTTAGCGCTACACAAAGACACAAACGATAACCGCATAAGCTAAGTGCTCGCTGCTGCAGCCTGCCATCGTTAGGTCACGTGCTTGCAAATTGATGGCATCACACAGGCTTTTCATCCTCCCAAAAGTCAATTAAAATGAACAACAATCTTAGTAATAAATAACCCCAAAAGCACTTTACACGAGAACGGACTTCCTATTACACACAGCAATTGTAAGGATATACAAGCACACATTAGAAGTGAAATTCTTAAAAATGGATTATACAATGGCAGTCCTTGCACGGATACAAAGACATGCATACTAGTATAAGTGGCACAGTAGGTGCTTGGGGAAGGCAGGACAGAGATGGCACATTACAGACAGGGAGGTTGGGGGCTCCCTATGCTCAAGGAAGCAGCACAAGTAGTAGCACAGAAGAGACACACTTTTCCAGTTCAGAGCATAGGCTTGTTCAAGAGAGATGAGTTATGGTTGCACTTTACCTCAGCCGCGGGACTGCTGTTGGCACTTTAGGCGCTCAGGTAGCTGCAGTTTATTTCCATGCTGCTACGGTGGAAGCCGTTCAACTGCTTGAGCAGGACTTGCTGCTTGCATTGCATGACTGAATACTCAACTCCTGGTTGCGGGGATTCAGAGAGTGCAAGCGCTGCTGGTACTCTGCTGCTGCTGGCTTCTGCTGGTACCGGGCTGCTACGTGCACATGTGTGATGGTTTAACTCGGTTACTTTTGCTATTGGCTCTGGGTTACCTCATAAGGCACTGGGGTACTGGGAGCACCCTGGCACTACGGTAGCAACATGCTGCTAGTTGCACACAGGCACTGCCTTCAAAGGGCTGCTGCTGCCAGCGCTTCCTGCGCGTAGCAAGAGTCCATAGGTTCTGAGTCACTCTCCCTTCAGACCACCCTTCGTCACCCAGAACCACCTCCATACAAGTGCCATATTGAAGGAAGTACAAATATACAACATGCTCCTTGTTTTCCTTAATAAGAAGGCAGTGACTCAGCTATTTCTAATGATGACGCCCTCAGGCTAGCGTCACATCTGCCTTCTCCTCCTAATCAGTCATAGCCAAGAGGCTATTGTCTGTTTCACCTTAGAGGGGGATCACACTGACCAATGGCTGTGGCGTCCACCCCTCACCACACTCTCTGTGACCGCTGGCAACTCCTCTCCGCTTAGGTGGAGTTTGTACAGAACTCTGTGCTCTAGGCAGAGCACAAGGTGGCACAAACTCCGCCAGCAGAGCAGAGTTTACCACTCACGCCTAATCTACACCCACTACTCCAATTTTTGTTTTGATTGCCAAAGGAGAGAATTAAATAACTTGTAGGATGGTTCCTGTGATGGTTTGGCACCAGTCTATCCGCACTGCATTGTTGAGTTTGGAACATGTTGAAACTCCCTCCCACTTTGTATCAATTTGGTACATGTGTCAAGTTTCCTTTGTTTGGGAAGAGCGTGGTCTTTTACCATGGTAGTGGAAGCCTGAAGCTTTGGGCAGTAAAGATCATGGGCTCCAGGTGGGTACATTCTAGAACTGCCAAAACTCCAAAGGAGAGTGACACGAGCAGTCCACCAGAGGATATAGGTGAGACACAGGGGCAGAAGCTGCCACCCATCATATCTCTAGTGAGTCCCAATCTCAAGCTCCTGGTCTTTTTTTCCCAGAGTTTTATATAGCACGAAGTTGACCCAAAGGTTTCAGGTATCAGAGCACTTTACATGAGCACCCGTTGCGTTACACGAGGACACATTCATTTTTGTGAGGCACAGGGAGACTAAGGGCCATATGTAGGTAAATACTGTTTACCGATTCTAAAATACCGAATTTTACCGATTAGGTATTTCAGAATCGTTAAATGGTATGTAGTTAAAAATTCGGTAAATATTACCGATTCAGTAATATTCGGTATTACTGAATCGGTATTTACCGATTTGGTAATGCCCATTCATTCCTATGGGCCTGAAGGCCCATAGGAATGAATGGGAAGGAAGCCATTCACTATTACCGATGGCACTGATGAAAAAGTACAAAACTGCTTTTTCAAAGGTTTTAGATATTTACCACCAACTTGTAGTTGGTGGTAAATAACTAATCCTTAAAGCACATAAACACTCTTAAATGTGCTCCCTACATATCCAATTCGGTAAAAATGATTCAGTAAATACAGAATCGGTAAATACCGATTCTGTATTTACCAATCATCACCACATTGGAAATGGCTCAATACCGGTCGATAAGCCTGAAATTTACCGAATTTCGGGTTTACCGACCGGTAATGAGCCATCTACAACGGGCCCTTAGTGATTTCCCCAGAATCACAGGGTGTTGATTGTCCCTGCCGAGACTCGGACCCAATTCCCCAGTGTTGATGGCGACCACTCTAGCTGTAAGGCCATATCCTCTCCCCTCATCCTCTTTGTTCCAAGACGCCAACTCAGCATCCTGGAGCCAGCAGATCGATTGTGTCTCTCCTCTCGGATCATCACACACTTCAATTCAAAGTAATTCATTCAATGTATCAACAAATGACGGCTTGTGCTCCTCCCTCCAAATATAATGGAGGGCACTGTGATCTGACATCAATCGATTCCTCATGCCTCAATCAATCAATCAATCAATCAAGGCATTTGTATAGCGCGCTACTCACCCGGAGGGTCTCAAGGCGCTTGGGGGGGGGTCCGCTACTGCTCGAATAGCCAGGTCTTGAGTTGCTTCCTGAAGGAGAGGTGGTATTGGGTCAGGCGGGGGTGGATGGGGAGGGAGTTCCACGTCTCGGGCGCAAGGTAGGAGAAGGATCTTCCTCCCGTTTTGGCTCTTCGGATGCGGGGAACGGCGGCGAGGGCGTGGCTGGTTGATCGTAGCTGGCGGGGTGGAGTGTAGAAGGTCAGGCGGTTGTTGAGGAATCTAGGGCCTTGGTTGTGTAGAGATTTGTGTGCGTGGGTGAGAAGTCGGAACGTGATTCTCTTGCTGACGGGGAGCCAGTGCAGGTCTCTCAGGTGTCCGGAGATGTGGCTGTGTCGGGGGATGTCCAGGATGAGTCGTGCTGAGGCGTTCTGAAAGCGCTGGAGTCCTTTCTGAAGTTTGGCTGTAGTTCCGGCGTAGAGGGAGTTCCCGTAGTCCAGTCGGATGGTGACAAGCGCCTGGGTGACCGTCTTCCTGGTTTCGGTGGGGATCCACCGGAAGATCTTCCGGAGCATGCGTAGGATTTTGAAGCAAGACGCGGAGACGGCGTTGACTTGTCTGGTCATCGAGAGGGAGGAGTCCAGGATGAAGCCCAGGTTGCGTGCGCGGTCTGTTGGTTTGGGTGCGCTGCCCAGGGCAGGGGGCCACCAGGAGTCATCCCAGGCGGAGGGTGGTGATCCCAGGATGAGGACGTCCGTCTTATCTGAGTTCAGTTTCAGGCGGCTGTTCATCATCCACTCGGCTACGTCTTTCATCCCTTCGTGTAGGTTGGTTCTGGCGGTTGCTGGGTCGTTGGTGAGTGAGAGGATCAGCTGGGTGTTGTCGGCGTAGGAGATGATGTTGAGGTTGTGTTGGGGTGCGATGGCCGCGAGGGGGCTCATGTAGATGTTGAACAGCGTGGGGCTGAGCGATGATCCTTGTGGTACGCCGCAGATGACTTCGGTGGCCTCTGATCTGAATGGGGGGAGGTGGACTCTCTGTGTTCTTCCGGCGAGGAAGGAGATGATCCACTCCAGTGCCTTCTCCTGAATTCCGATGTTGCTGAGGCGCTGCACTAGGGTGCGGTGGCAGACCGTGTCGAACGCCGCAGAGAGGTCCAGGAGGATGAGTGCCGCTGTTTCCCCGTTGTCAAGCAGGGCTCGGATGTCTTCTGTGGCTGCGATGAGGGCGGTCTCGGTGCTGTGGTTGGCTCTGAAACCGGACTGCGAGTGGTCGAGGTATCCATTCATCTCGAGGAAGGCGGTCAGCTGCCTGTTGACGGTCTTCTCGATGACTTTGGCAGGAAAAGGAAGGAGCGAGATGGGGCGGTAGTTTTTGAGGTTGGTGGCGTCCGCTGATGGTTTCTTCAGTAGGGCACTGAGTTCGGCGTGCTTCCAGCTCTCTGGGAAGGTGGCGGTGTCGAAGGAGGTGTTGGTGATGTCCCGGAGATGGGGTGCGATGATGGAGTCGGCCTTGTGAGGAAAATGAAATTTTGCCTGACCAATGTGTCCCCTGCGTGTACCCTATGTTCCATATATGTGCATGTCACCCATGCATTTTCCCGTAGTGGCCTGAATAACAAGGCCTCTGCAATCACGTCCTGCTTTAAGATGCCAGTAATTAAGTCTCCCATGTAACAAAGTTAAGTTAGCAGTAAGGCCCATGTTTTTGCATTGTGCACGTTTAATATCGAGATGAACCCTTTTTGTGGTTCAGCCTGAGCCACTTTCTGAATTAAGGGTTTTTCATGGCTCAGACACTCTGAAAGCTACAGTTACGTATCCCTGACCTCGCATACTTCTGGCTCAGCCGAAAGAGGCCCAGCAAGGGTTGCCAAGACAGTATATTTTGCTTAACAGTTATCTGCTTGCTTTACAGAATCACATTCTTGCCCGGTGAGGAAGGTAAACAGAATCCGTCTGCAGAGATAGGGCCCAGCTTTTCTGTCTCTGTTTAAATGAAATTACAGTACTTGCATCCATAGAAAGCTCACAGCCCCCATGCAATGAACGAAGAAATATATGCCCTTTCTGTCTTTTAGTGATGAGCAACCTTTGCTTCAGATAATACATCCCTGACTCAAGATATCAGATAGTACCAGACGTGCTGGTCGCCCTGACACGGAAGGTTTCTCTACTAGACTTAAAGTCAGCTTTCCCCCCAGTTACACGTCAATTGCACGTCATGATCAAGTTGCGTGCACAAGTAGGGCAAAGTTCCAGCTGGCCATGTAACTCCTCCTCTATGTAGCCACCCACCTATCACCCACCTATGACTCATCAAGTGTACACCCTCATGCACGCCCACATGCTCTTATCTTCTTTTCTCTCTTGCTCTGCCTCGAGCGCTCCTCCCTATGTACAAGATTGTACTATAAATATGTACTCTGTAAATAAATGTTTAGAAGACCCTTCCTGAACCTCAGTGGTGATGGAACAGATTCTCCCTTAACTCGAGTTATTGGAATAAAGCCCTTTGACTCGGATACCACGGATTCTGCCTCTCATTTAATGCATGATGCATGTTTATGCCTAGAAATTATGATAGGGTAATATTTTATTTACCACACTTGTTGAAGACGTGGTGAGGGCAGGGGTCGGTTGGTGATCCGGCTGGATGGAGTTCATTGTGCGGATGGTGTCTTCGGTGTTGATCGGGGTCCAGGCGCGGAGGGTGGTGTTGGGGGGCGTAGGCGTGGTCGTAGGGTGCGTCGGCTGTGTGCTGAAACTGTTGTATATATCTGCGATCTTGCTGTGGAAGAACGAGGCGAGCGAGTTGCAGAGGTCTTGCGATGGGGTGATGTTGTTTCCGGCGCTAGGGTTCGAGAGCTCTTTGACGATGTTGAAGAGTTCCTTGCAGTTGTGGGCGTTGCTGTCTAGTCGTTCCTTGAATGCGGTTTTCTTGGTGGTGTGGATCAGCTGGTGGTGTTTTCGGGAGGCGAGCTTGAGGGTGGTCATGTTGTCTTGTGTCGGGTCTCTGCGCCAGGCTTTCTCGAGGGCTCGGCAGTTCTTCTTAGAGCTCTTGAGTTCGTCGATGAACCAGGATGCTTTCTTGTTGCCGGGTCTGACGGGGGGGTCTTCAGTGGAGCGAGGTCGTCTGCGCAGTTGCTGATCCACCTTGTGAGGATGTTGGCGGCTTGGTTGGGGTTCGCTGAGCTGGCGGGAGGGTTCTGGCTCAGGGATGTGGCGAACTGGTCGGCTGTGATCTTGTTCCAGCTTCTGCAGGGAACCTGTTGCGAGTGGTGGTGGAGCGTGGTCCTTCTGAAGCTGAAGTGGACGCAGCTGTGGTCTGTCCAGTGGAGTCCAGTGGCGTGGCTGAAGGAGAAGTCCTTGCTGGAGGAGAAGACGGGGTCAAGCATGTGGCCGGCGTAGTGGGTGGGGGTGGTCACCAGTTGCTTGAGTCCGAGGTTGGCGAGGTTGTCCAGCAAGGTGGTGGTGTTGCGGTCGTTGTTGTTCTCCAGGTGGAAGTTGACGTCCCCTAGGAGGATGTAGTCAGTAGAGGGGAGGGCGTGTGGGCTGATGAAGTAAGCGATGTCTTAGCTGAATAGTGTGCGTGGTCCCGGGGGTCTGTAGATGAGGGTGCCTCTGAGGGTGGTTTTGAGGTCGGTGTGTATCTGGAAGTGCAGGTGTTCAGCGGCGGCGAAGGTGTCGTCGGAGCTGGTCGTGATACGAATGGTGTTCTTGTGGATGATGGCGATGCCTCCTCCTGTCTCGTTGACGCGGTCCCTCCGGGTGATCTTGTATCCGCCCGGGATGGCGATGGCGATGTCGGGCGCTGAGGAGGCGTTCATCCAGGTTTCCGTGAGGAAGGCGACATCTGGGGATGTGGAGTCGAGGAGGTTCAAGAGTTCTACGGCGTGTCTGTGGACGGAGCGGGTGTTGAGCAGGATGCACTTCAGGTAGTTGCTGCTGGTGCTCGACAACAGTGAGGCGAGACAGAGGGCGAGAGAATACAAGAGCAGGCACTATACAATACAATACAGTTACTGGCAAACTAATAGAAATACAGGTACTGCGAGATCAGGGGCAACAGTGAGGCAGATACTAACGGGCAGCAGCGGCAGCAACGGAGACCCGGCACAGTGAGGGTGGGCCACGTGGCGGGTGCAGCGACCGGCTCTGACCTGGTCAGGTCAGGTCACAGCTCCCCGCCTCGCGGACCTCACCCTAAGTAGCCAGTGGGAGGGAGGAGCAGCTGGGAGGCGGGAGCGGGGTGGCGAGTGGGGAGGGGAGCGGTGCTGTGATGCTGGAGGGGACGGGGGAGGAGCCGCGGGGGAGCAGCGGCTTGGAGCGGGGAGCAGGGAAGTGCAGGGGGAGAGGAAACGGCGAAGGGGTCACACAAACGCAATCAGGGACACAACGGAGGACGAGAGAGGACAAATACTGGCACAAAACAGTTACTGGCACAAAATAGTTACTGGCAAAGTAATACAGATACAGGCACAACAGTGAGGCGAGACAGAGGGCGAGAGAATACAAGAGCAGGCACAATACAATACAATACAGTTACTGGCAAACTAATAGAAATACAGGTACAGCGAGATCAGGGGCAACAGTGAGGCAGATACTAACGGGCAGCAGCGGCAGCAGCGGAGACCGGGCACACTGAGGGTGGGCCATGCGGCGGTTGGAGCGACCGGCTCTGACCAGGTCAGGTCAGGTCACAGCTCGCCGCCTCGCGGACCTCACCCTAAGTAGCCAGTGGGATGGAGGAGCAGCTGGGAGGCGAGAGCGAGGTGGCGAGTGGGGAGGGGAGCGGTGCTGTGATGCTGGAGGGGACGGGGGTGGGGCCGCGGGGGAGCAGCGGCTTGGAGCGGGGAGCGGGGAAGTGCAGCGGGAGAGGAAACTGCGATGGGGTCACACAAACGCAATCAGAGACACAACGGAGGACGAGAGAGGACAAATACTGGCACAAAACAGTTACTGGCAAACTAATACAGATACAGGCACAACAGTGAGGCGAAACAGAGGGCGAGGGAATACAAGAGCAGGCACAGTACAATAGAATACAGTTACTGGCAAACGAATAGAAATACAGGTACGGCGAGATCAGGGGCAACAGTGAGGCAGATTCTAACGGGCGGCAGCAACGGAGACCGGGCACACTGACGGTGGGCCACGCGGCGGGTGGAGCGACCGGCTCTGACCAGGTCAGGTCAGGTCACAGCTCCACGGCCTCGCGGACCTCACCCTAAGTAGCCAGTGGGAGGGAGGAGCAGCTGGGAGGCGGGAGCGGGGTGGCGAGTGGGGAGGGGAGCGGTGCTATGATGCTGGAGGGGACGGGGGTGGGGCCACGGGGGAGCGCAGCGGGAGAGGAAACGGCGATGGGGTCACACAAACGCAATCAGGGACACAACGGAAGACGAGAGAGGACAAATACTGGCACAAAATAGTTACTGGCACAAAACAGTTACTGGCAAACTAATACAGATACAGGCACAACAGTGAGGCGAGACAGAGGGCGAGAGAATACAAGAGCAGGCACAATACATACAATACAGTTACTGGCAAACTAATAGAAATACAGGTACGGCGAGATCAGGGGCAACAGTGAGGCAGATACTAACGGGCAGCAGCGGCAGCAACGGAGACCGGGCACAGTGAGGGTGGGCCACGCGGCGGGTGGAGCGACCGGCTCTGACCAGGTCAGGTCAGGTCACAGCTCCACGGCCTCGCGGACCTCACCCTAAGTAGCCAGTGGGAGGGAGGAGCAGCTGGGAGGCGGGAGCGGGGTGGCGAGTGGGGAGGGGAGCGGTGCTGTGATGCTGGGGGGGCGGGGGTGGGGCCGCGGGGGAGCAGCGGCTTGGAGCGGGGAGCGGGGGATTGCAGCGGGAGAGGAAACGGCGATGGGGTCACACAAATGCAATCAGGGACACAACGGAGGACGAGAGAGGACAAATACTGGCACAAAACAGTTACTGGCAAAGTAATACAGATACAGGCACAACAGTGAGGCGAGACAGAGGGCGAGAAAATACAAGAGCAGGCACAATACAATACAATACAGTTACTGGCAAACTAATAGAAATACAGGTACGGCGAGATCAGGGGCAACAGTGAGGCAGATACTAACGGGCAGCAGCGGCAGCAACGGAGACCGGGCACAGTGAGGGTGGGCCACGCGGCGGGTGGAGCGACCGGCTCTGACCAGGTCAGGTCAGGTCACAGCTCCCCGCCTCGCGGACCTCACCCTAAGTAGCCAGTGGGAGGGAGGAGCAGCTGGGAGGCGGGAGCGGGGTGGCGAGTGGGGAGGGGAGCGGTGCTGTGATGCTGGGGGGCACGGGGGTGGGGCCGCGGGGGAGCAGCGGCTTGGAGCGGGGAGCGGGGAAGTGCAGCGGGAGAGGAAACGGCGATGGGGTCACACAAACGCAATCAGGGACACAACGGAGGACGAGAGAGGACAAATACTGGCACAAAACAGTTACTGGCACAAAACAGTTACTGGCAAACTAATACAGATACAGGCACAACAGTGAGGCGAGACAGAGGGCGAGAGAATACAAGAGCAGGCACAATACAATACAATACAGTTACTGGCATCTAATAGAAATACAGGTATGGCGAGATCAGGGGCAACAGTGAGGCAGATACTAACGGGCAGCAGCGGCAGCAACGGAGACCGGGCACAGTGAGGGTGGGCCATGCGGCGGGTGGAGCGACCGGCTCTGCCCAGGTCAGGTCAGGTCACAGCTCCCCGCCTCGCGGACCTCACCCTAAGTAGCCAGTGGGAGGGAGGAGGAGCTGGGAGGCGGGAGCGGGGTGGCGAGTGGGGAGGGGAGTGGTGCTGTGATGCTGGGGGCACGGGGTGGGGCCGCGGAGGAGCAGCGGCTTGGAGCAGGGAGCGGGGAAGTGCAGCGGGAGAGGAAACGGCGATGGGGTCACACAAACGCAATCAGGGACACAACGGAGGACGAGAGAGGACAAATACTGGCACAAAACAGTTACTGGCACAAAACAGTTACTGGCAAACTAATACAGATACAGGCACAACAGTGAGGCGAGACAGAGGGCGAGAGAATACAAGAGCGGGCACAATACAATACAATACAGTTACTGGCAAACTAATAGAAATACATTGCCTCATTATCTTGTGCCAGGGGGCAGGGTTAACGCAACACCCACCCACTCCTGCCCCTTAGCTCTTCTCACCCTGGACTAACCATATGTTGTGGGCCGGGGGTCTTACGCTCAGATGTTCAATGCAAGGGCCCCTCTCACTTTTGCATGGAAGCGCACTGGATGTAGATCTCCCAGTGACTCCCATTTTCCCAAGGCCTGCCTCAGGGCCACATGAGCCCCACCACCGATGTAGTCATGGGGTCTAGGAAGGGTGCCAGGGATGTTTTACTGACCATGCACAATGTAGTGGACAATTCCAAGGCCAGAGTGGTTTGCAGCAGTTAAACTTGGCCATTGCTCTCCTCCCGATGGCGCTGACAGCCCTTCCCGCACCTTAGATGTCATACAGAGCAACAAGGTGGCAGGAGAGGTGGCAACCTCACCACTAGGGGGGATTTCCTCTTCTTCCTCCTTCAGTGTCTGTCCGAATAGTTCCATGTCTCCTGCCACTAGCCTAAGCCCAGACCTGTCATAGCAATCAGTCGTAATACACGCTGATTGAATGTTCAAGTGTCATCTTTCACAGTCCCTGAATCCCAGTAGGTTGTCATTGAGCCGGGGGAAGAGTTGATTTTGTTGGATGGCTGCTGCAAGAGCAGGATAAATGAAGAATAATCAGCATCGACCTGGAGTGCAGTGGTTATGCGACTGCCAAATTACACTGCCGGCCACACTTCCCTAAAAATAGAAATCTTTGGTGACAAAGGAACAATAGACAGAGGGACATTACAGTACCACAGGTTGTCAGCTGGTGCTTTTTCCTTGAAGCATCTTTGCATACTTTTAATTTCTTTTTTTTAAATATTAATTTAAGACGACAAGTATTGATTTGAATCCTGTGGTGGAAAGTACAGGATTGTGCTGGATCCTGGTCCCGGAAACAATTTATCTTAAATAATCTCTGTTTTTTAAATGAGTCAAACAGAGATTGGACGAAACACAGAACTCTCCCAGAACGGCATTAATCACAAGAGTTATTTTACCACTTATATAATCTCCTCAAAATTGCTGGGCGCACAAGGATCGTGTTATGCTATGCTATGTTATGTATTGTTGTGTTATATTTTGTTATGTGTATTTGCATAGCACACAACTCACCCGCAAGGGTATCCTAGCACTAAAGCAGGAACTGTGTGGGATGAGGCAGGCTCTGATGTGGAGGGGCTGGTCATTCCCTGGGTTTTGAAGTCACAATAGAAGGCAGGATCGATAAATCTGGTTCTGCATTTACAGGGTGGTGGTGGGGAGGGGGGTAATAGGAGTCAGCCTAGCAGAAGTGTCTGGTTGATTAGTGGAAATGTATGCAGTTGTTGAGGAATGTTAGGACCATTGTTGTGTAAGGCTTTGTATGTGTGTGTGAGGCCTTTGAAACGTGCTCAATTGTGTATTGGGAGACAGTGGAGCTAGTCCAGCTTGCTAGTGATGAGGTCTTGGATGAATGTCCTGTGAGTGTTGGTTGGGGGTCATTTAAGGATCTTTTTGAGCATCATGAGTGGGTGGAAGCAGTAGATGGAGACTGCGTTCATTTGGCCTGTCACCGTAAGTTGGTTGCCAAATACCATTCTGAGGATCTTTGCATCGGTTGCATGGAAGGGATGTGGGTCCAAATATGGCAGGCCACCAGGGGAAGTCCAAAAACAAAAGGTTTTTGCTGAAGATTGCTACTTCCGTCTGTCTTGAGCTTGAGCCAGATGGTTTACATCCATCTAGCGACTTCGGTCATATAGGCGGAGAAATTTGTCTGGGTGTTTGGTGTTTTATCGGAGAGGGAGAGTAGGACCTGGGAGTCATCAGCATATGATATGTTGGTTTCATGGGCAGGGATGATGCTGGTGAGTGGGAACAAATAGAGGGGGCTTGAGTGAGGAGCCTGGTGCAACTCCAAAGATGAGGTTGATGGCGTCCGAGGTGAAGGGTGCCAGTCTGACCTACTGGGTGCGTCCTGTCAGAAGGAAGCAAATCCAACGAACCGCAAGACCTTGGATGCTGGCTTCGTGTAGTCATTGGATACGGATAGGATGGGAGATGATGTCAGCAGGTGTTTTAACCCTGTAAGATATTTTAGAATGCAGTCCCTTTCTGACCAATTAAGCAGCTATAACAGGTTTGCTGTCACATTTGCCTACTTCATTGCATCAGATTTTTTTTTAAATAAATGTATAGGTTGACTCTCAGAGTCTGCTTTTCATACTCTGCCCCTCATTACTCCACCCCCTCTCCTCTGCCACACCTTGACACCTAATTTATGGGTTGCCAAAGTATATTTCTTCCAATTCAAGCACTGCTTGAATCCATCCACACCAAATAATCAACTATGCATGATGAAAATAAGTACCATGTAATAAAGTCAGAATAAAAACCAATCACAAAATATTGAAGTTCAGATTAGTATTTAAAATGCAGATATAGAGTTGCTGGAACTCTTTAAAATGAAAGAAGCGTAGGTACACAGTACCCGACGGTGCCTGCACATTCAAAGCACTGCCCTAGGTGAAGCCAGGAAGATGCAGAACAAAGTTCTTAGTTAATCGAGGGTACCAAAACACTCTGATGATTGTCACTCATATCTACTTTTCAGGCAGCTTTCTTACATCATGTTTTAAAAACATTTGTCACAACCCTGCCATTGAATGTCTAACCCCCAGATGCATCAAGCATCAATTTTGCGATTCCTTATTAGCGAAAAATAAGGACTCGCTAATAAGGAATTGCAAAATGGTATGCAAGAAGAAATCACTTTAAAAATAGCGATTTCTTAAAATTCCTTAATTGCGATTCGTAAATTGCGAGTCGCAATTAAGGAATACCCCCCCATTCATTCCTATGGGCCTTGAGGCCCATAGGAATGAATGAGAAGAATTTTCAATTTGCGAATCGCAATTAGCGAATCGCAAAATGAGAATGCGATTTCAAGGGTGCAGGGGTCCAAAGGACACCCTGTTGCACCCCTGAAATTGATCTGTGCACAAAAGGGCATGTGTGTGCGCAACATGAAACTTTGAAAAATGGACTTTAGTGCATTTCTCCAAGTTTTTGCAAATTACCATGAAGTTGTACTTCATGGTAATTTGCGAGCCCTATTAGCGAAATCGCTATTTTTTAAACTTTAATGCATTTTATTTAAGGAATCTCAATTTGAGATTCCTTAAAAGCAAGTAATCGCTATTTAGCGAATTCTCAATTCGCGATTTTTGCATTTGGGATGATGCATCCCAAATGCAAAAACACCGGTCGCAAAGGGGCAGATTCTGAGAATCTGCCCCTTTGCGAGCGGTTTTTAGCTTCATGCATCTGGGCCTAAGTTTGCCATTCCATTCACGGGACAGCGCATTCCGTCCAATGTGACCCCTGTGGTTTTAGTTTTTTTTGTCCTGCTGAACGACCGCTTTTGGAATTCTTTTTATTCATTGGAGGAAATTGGTTTGCACCTTCTATGTCAGACGTGACGCGAGATCTAATCGCCGGCATGCATTGCTGCCCGGATGGCTGTCTTCATCCACAATTAAGGTCTGGAAAGCAGGCGGCCTCTGCTCGCATTCACAACTCTGACGGGGGTCAATAGGAGCGTCAGCCGAACCTGCTGGGAATTGCCTCCTAAAAGCCGCTCCATAATCATTGTTGAATGCAGAATGGGAAATAACTTTAATCTTTACGAGAAACAACAGAGCGGTTCCGCAGTGAACCACAGTCATCATTCACCGTCCCTTTCAAAGTCAATACTCTATTTCTTTTCTTGTTTATCACAAAGAGATTGCGTAGAAAGGTTTCCCCTGTCGGCCCGATGCCTGCCTTTCCCGTCACATTCAAGAAGCCTAGCGGAAAGTACTTACCGACCTTATAGGGGCGCGAGAAGAAATCCCTGTTCCACTGACACTATCTGGAGTTTTCAAAAAGTGAATGCAACTAGTTTGGAAAATAACAAAGCGTAAGAAAAATGAATATGTATTTCTGATAAAGTAGTATAAATTGTGAACACTTTGGGCCACATTCATAAAGCCCTCTGCACGAGGAGGGTTAGAATACGTGCACGAATAGCTTAATTTACTAAAGACATTCGCAAAAGTCACTAGGGAAGTATATAGGGGCATATTTATGAAAAAATTACCTGGGGCCATATTATCAAGAGAGGGCGATACATTATCGCTGCTTTTATCGGCAGAAAACTGCCGCTAAAGCGGCGATAATGGGCTTGATAATATGCCCTTGTGAATTCCCATAGAAGCCGAGGTTCTGGTGTTAACCTGGGCTTCTATGGGAATTCACAAGGGCATATTATCAAGCCTATTACTGCCGCTTTCTTGATAATATGGCCCTTAGTTCGATGCCCTGAGTGATAGGGATGGGCAGGTGTGCGCCGTATTTTACAATATACAGCGCCTTTCTGTCTTTTCCCTGCGCTTGCACACAATGTACTGCTTAGCGCCTATGCAGGCACCGATGCACCATGGTGTAAGAGTGTCTGCATTGTGTCCTGCACAAACACAATCCTCTAAGACATTTTCCTCTTTCATGTGTACTGTTGAATGCCGCGCATACAGGAAGAGAAGTAACAAGGAGAAATAAAGATATTTCTCCTCATTACGCCTTACCTAGGGAGATGTATCATTTTGACGCATTCCCAGGTTACCAGAAATGAGAAATTTGAGAATGCACTGAAATCCATGGGTGAGAACACCCACGCTCCACCCATGAAACGCCTCCCTGGGGCAGAGTAACGCAATGCAGCGATGTGCACTGAATTGTGTTACTCTAGATTTATCAAGCCATGCAAGGCCAGATAAATCTAACGTAAGAGTTGTGTCTCTCTTGCGCACTATTGTCTGGCACAAGGGTGATGCAACTATTTGATCAATTTGGCCTTTAGTCTCAGGAAGGATTCGTGTCAGTAAATCTCCTCCTTGAGGGAAGTGGATGTTCCAGAGCAGAAATTCTCTGGAACCCCGGGAATATACACAAAAGTAAATTTGTAGGAATTCATAAACTCCAACATTCAAGCACTTCTGTCTCGAAACTATCAGAGATTTGGAGTTATTCCATTTCCAGGATATGAAGGAAATGGAACATTTCCAAAATTGCTTAGATGTAACTCTTGGGAAAAATATTTTTACACAATGAAAAAAACAGCAAAAAAATAGCAAACGTGTTTGCTATTTTTTTCTAGTATGAACATATGCACATATACAAGTGCTGTGTGTGGGGCCCTGTATCTTGGACCCCAGCCATATTTCAGGTGAGGAACTGCCCACGCGGTAAATGGGCGGATCCCGCTGAATCCGGTATCCAGCAGCTAATATTGGGTGGGATCCATCATCCTGTTAAAATCTAGATTGTGGCATAAACATTATCGGCGCCATCTTGTCCTTTTCAGATCTATATGTGCGCGTAAGCAGCAGCCGTTTTGACTGCCATGGCCTCCCTGCCCACTGCTGATAGCCAGCGCGTCTCTCCCCCTCCCTCTCCGGCCTCGCAAGCATCCCCCGCGCTCTGATAGCCCCCGATCTCTCCTGCCTGGGCCATGAACGCACCTCCAGCGCGACCCTGCCTCAGAGCCACATCCCGTGCGGTACCCTCACACTCCTTTCATCTCTCTCACGCGAGCGGGCCTTTTGATAACCTCTCCCTCCTCGTCTATTGTCCGAACCGTTCCCAGGCCACCACCTAGCCTTGCAGCTGCAGTTTATTGCCCCTACAGTAAGAACTCACCCCACATCAAAGGAGCGGGGGTTAATCAATACCCTCACACCTCCAGATCCGACCGATCGCCCACTTTCCCGTTCCCAGCGGAATGTCCAGCAGCGCGATAACCTCCACATGCTGAGATCGGGGTGGGAACTCTACTATAGATGTGTGTGGGAACGGGCCTGGACCGGGGATTCCGAGGATGTCTTTTCTGGCCTTCAAAGAAACATTACGGATGCAATGTATGTAATAAAGCCATAAACCTGTGTATAAGAGGCCAGGCCTCAGGGATGCGGTTAGAGCACCTCGAGAAGATACCCTGTTGTCTGATTTGACGTGTTCTGCTCCATCGGAATAAACTCCTGTTTCCTGCCTTCCTGTCTCCAGCGCCTGCCTCTTTGTTTGGTAATCTTGAATGGTATGAGAGGCGGCTATCGCCGGGCAAACACTGAAGGTTCTTGGTCGACATCGGCCCTACCTTTCCACAATTGGCGTCCCAAACGTGGGGCCCATCAGTGACACGTGAATCCAGTGGGAGAGGTCCCAACGACAGAGTGAACGACTGCAACGATCGGGAAGAGCTCCTGCCCGATAGACCCTCATCTGGCAGCCGATCATCCGAACTTCACCGGTTCCGAGCAGACCTCTCTCGAGTGATCTACGGTCCTGACTGGGAACCATCAGGAGTGCCACAGCAATTACGGAGAATAGAGGACGATCGGGCGCTGGAAGCGGAAGACGAGAAACCGTCCATGCGGTCCGGGTAAGGTCGTGTAACACGACGAATTGCGAATTGATTGTTTGATTGTTTGAAAATACTAGTATTACTCATTTGATTGTTTCTGAATGATTCTCTATTTGCAAACAAGCACAGAGTCGCAATACTCTGTTTAGTCTTTGCAGATAGTGAAGGGTAGGTAACGCAGGCTTTTGCCCCCGTTGTAATCCGTCGTGCCTACTTCCCTCTCCATTTGATTGATTGTTATCCAAGCATTTACTGTTTTGGAATTGGTTCTCTTTGGATCATTCTCTATTTACAAACAAGCACAGAGTCGCAATACTCTGTTTAGTCTTTGCAGATAGTGAAGGATAGGTAACGCAGGCTTTTGCCCCCATTGTAATCCGTCGTGCCTATTTTTATCCCTCATTTGATTGATTGTTTATCCGAACATTGATTGTTCGGAATTGGTTCTCTTTGGGTTATTCTCTATTCACAAATAAGCACAGAGTCGCAATACTCTGTTTAGTCTTTGCGGATAGTGAAGGATAGGTAGTGCAGACTTTTGTCCCCTTTGTAACCTGTCATCCCTATCTTCGCCCCGTTTGTTGGTAGTTGGTTCAGCCCAGACCGCTTATTAGAGGTGAACCATCCGACTCCACTGGAGGGCACCCCTAATAAGGACATGTTTACTAAATATGGACTAGTCACCGTGGCTTATAGTAAGCTGTGGCATAAATACACAAGAAAGGATCGGGAAAGTCAGTGGCCACTGATAGGATCCTTTGATAACGATAAAATAAACGCGCTGGAAACAGCCCTTTATAACAATAAGACAACACCCACTATGCTCGATAGCTTCGGCATGTGGCGCAAAGAAACAGAACAGCGGAAAAAGAGAAATGAGGTCAGGTTAGAAAAGGAATTACGCAAAGCAGCTCACCTAGCCGCTAACAAATTGAAGGAAGAAATAAAAGAAAGAGAAGAAACCAAGCTAAAACAAGATTCCGAATCATCGGGCCAGTGTCCCGTCAGGACACCCTCTACACTTTACCCCGAGCTACCTTCAAAACAGCGAACGAACGATGATTTACTACTAGGTCCCCCGATCATCTACATGCCCCCTCCATATGCCCCTTCCCAACCCTTAGCGCAGCACCCACAAACCCCAACGACAGGCGAGAGTAGTGCCGGAGCCTCGGTCCTCATGGCCTCTGGGCCGACCGAACCCCTCGTACTCAGCGCAGCACGAGCAGCGACTTCAGATGATCCTGAAGCTGGGAGGAAAGACCCCGCTAGATCGAATAGATTAAGTAAGGATGAACGAGCTGGGATCGATAAGATTGTAAAAACACTGGTGGTGCGAAAGGAAAGTGAGGATTATGTAACGGATATGTACAATACATATGCCAATAGCCAGAGACGACACTTTGTCGTACGCTTTTGTTACCATACCCTTAATGCCTATGAAGACCGATACCAAGGAAAAGGCCCTGAAAACGTAACGACTCTGTATAGGAAAGTTGATGTCGGAGATGGAGGCGAGTGTGATGTGACGAACCTCTTCACGCGTACGCTTGAAGTTTTCCGCCACCTCACGGAACAGAAACCAGAGACTAACACCACGACTCCCGCAGCAACTGAAGCCAGAGTAGAAAAAATTGACACGATGATGCCCATAAAGGAGGCCGCTCCCTATTGGGTTCCCCCACGAGGACAGGTAACACACGACGATATTAACCACCAAGATGCGAGAGGGAGGGTAGTTTACAACTGTGGGATCGGCAAGACATCCTGACTTTCCGAAAGTCCTTGCCTGATCTGCGAAAGAACCCCACAGCCTTCTATACAGAATTAGCCACCGCATTGGGTTCAACGATTATGACCCTGGCGGATATCGATTTGTTTTTCGGGCTATGTCTGCCAGCTGATGTGTGGAAGCAAATCCGGAAAGTCGACCACCTTGAGCTGTTCGGACATACCTGGATACAACTCGGTGATGTAGACAAACAGCGAGAACCAGGACAGAAACCTTTGAAAGCCATTCTAGACCTACCAGATAAGATCGTGCAGAAATTAAAAACCCTAGTCCCAGAAAGGAAGGTGGACTGGTCGATAGTAACGGCCTGTCGCCAGAAACCCCAGGAAGACGTATCAGAATACTTCTCCCGGTTTGAAACGGTGTTCTCCGATTACAGCGGCCAGGACATGACCACTGCAACCGGACATCACTTGTTTGTCCAGAACTATGTGAAAGGCCTGACACCAGAAGTCTCGCAGAAACTACAGACTAGCGAGAGTAGTTGGGCGGCCTCCAAGCCCGCAGCTATCCTTCAGATGGCTCAATACTATGAGCGACAAAAGAACGAGAACGATCAAGCGACTGAGAAAAAGAAAAAGGACTTGAAAGAGAGGGTGATGATTGCTCAGTTGCAAGGGGTGACTATAGGAAGGGAACAGTATAGAGGAAACTACCAGTCGAATGCTCCTAGAAATCCACCCCCTAGAAAACGCACACCCGCACCCGGCGCTCCACGAACAGACCTCGATGAGGACCAGTGTGCGTTTTGCAAAGGATTTGGCCACTGGAAGTCTCAATGTCCAGTTCTGCAAGAAGCATTCAGAAATAAAGACACAAGAGACGTAGCGGGCGGGCCGAGAAATAGAGGACAGGGGCAAGGGCACACAAACGACGCCAACAATGACAGACCTGGCAGACCGAACACGTTTGACCGTCCCCGACAGAATCAGTGCCAACAGTCTGACTGTGACAATGCCCACGACTTTGCATAGGACTGCCAAGGGCAAGGAAGGGATCCAGTCGAGCTCTATGTTGACCAGCAAGGTCCTTATGTCACCGCTAAGGTCCTAGGTACGAAGTCTCCATTTCTGGTAGAAACTGGTGCAACATGTAGTGCGTTGTCTAAACGATTGATTCCCAGGGCACCCTTGTCTGGCTCACATGTGACATCAATAGGTTTTGATGGAACGCCCTCCACTAATCCCTTGTCCACACCGATCTCTTTTAACTTGGACAATAACACCACTGACACGACGTTTTTGCTCTCCTCCAACACCCCCGACGCCATTATGGGACTTGACTTGTTGAAACATTTTCGAGCCACTATTAGGTGTTCACAAGACGGAGTTCGAGTCATTCTGTACGACAACCCAACGCTGCTCAGATCTTGTCGCACACAACGCATGTTTTCCATCACTGACGCTGACTTGTCCTTACTCGACACCCTACCTCTGTACCTATGGGCAAAGACTGACTCGGACGTAGGACGCATGATGATAGACCCTGTACACATAACTGTTCGACAGGACGCAGTGCTCCCAAAACTCCCACAGTATCGGATATCATCCGAAGGCGAGAAGGCATTGGTAAAAATCATCCAGTCCCTGGTAGACGCAGGAGTGGTAGAAGAAGTAGTTAGCAATGTTTGCAACAGCTCTATCCTACCCATTGTGAAGAAGCAGGGTGAGGGAGATGAAAAAGCGTACCGCTTCATCATCGACCTACGAGAAGTCAACAAAGTAGTTGTACCTCTGTGGAAAAGTCAGCCCATAACGCTCCTGATGCCCAGGCTGCTGGCGCAAGGCGCCTCTTAGTTCCCATCATAAATAATTACCAAATGAAGAGACGGGCACTGGAAGCAGGAAGACAAGGAAAAAGGTTTATTTCTCATGAGGAGAGCCTGTCATTTCGGACACTCGCATAGTGTCTTCGGGAGGTGCTCTAACAAGTTTCTCTGAGGCTTCGTCTTTTATACACAGGTTTAAGGTACACACACATCCTTCATTACAATCAAGACATTGTGAAGTATGAAGATATTCCAACACGTGGCTACAGTAGGGGCCCTTATCCTCCATACAATAGGAGGGGGCTGTCACGCAGCTGAGCGTTCTGCTGATTCCATTGGAATGTGTGCGCCTGATCGAATCTCAGGGGGTGGGGTGGTCATGATCAATAGTGGCTCCTTTCAAGAGAGGTGAGTGCGTACAGTGGTGGGCAATAAACTGTATCCTCAGGCTAAGGGATGACCAGTGGTCCATGTGGACAATTAGGTTCAGAGGAAGAGGTCATCAAAGGAGAGATATTCAAGGGTCAGTGTGGAAAATCGAGCGTAGAGAAAGGGTTTATCAGAAGAGGGGTATTCATGGAAGGAAAGGAGGTGTTGGTCAGGCGCGGGGTGTGATTCTTAGAGACAGAGTCATGCGGGAGGGGAGGGCTCATGACTTGTGCATGTGAGAGCGGGGGCGGTCAGGGTGCATGGGGAAGCTTGCCGGGTCAGGGAAGTGTGCCGACGATCGATCGTGAACAAGGAGACCATGATACCTAAAATGGCTGTCGTGTACGTGTGTGCATGGGTCTATGCTAGCGGGATAACACAGTCAGTGTTTTAGCGATATCCGTTCTGCTTACAACAAGGGGTACTGTGAACAGAAATGAACGCCGCTTATGTACACATACATTGCCATTTTCAACAGTCGCCGCTTTTTTACATAAGCAAGTTCAATTTCTACATAGTCGATGCGATAAGCAGAATGCAATACATGTTAATTTACATTTGTTGGGTTCTTCATACAAGCCTAGAGATCGGCATAATATTTAGTCGGAGTCAAGAAAAGAGGTTCCGAAACATTACAGAATCAAGTTCAGACTTTTTCTCCGATGACATATGAGACTTTTGGACTTGAGTGACCGATGAAACATTTTTTTGGAAGCAATAAAAATTGAGGGAGGAATTCAGGTCGATGTAAACAACTAGTCAAGGGGTTGGTAGAAAGTTCAGGAAGGGGGGGTCTTAGTGAAAATGTCTTTTTCAACGACGAGCCACCACTGGTAGACTCTGGTGGTCCGTTTTCTTTTCGTTGGCGCTTTTGAGCACCGGCGGTGGAGCTATAAGTCCAGCTCGGAATCATCCTTACGCGTTGCAGGGTGCGATCAGTCCTCTGCTGTTAGATCACAGTCCTGTTTCCTAACTGATCTTCTTAGGGGTGCCTTATGATGGGCACCTGCGTGTCTTTCTTCTTCAGTGGCAAAACCTAATTCTATAGTCAAAGCTTATATGAAAGAGTTTGTTGAATAATCGAGGGAGGAGAGGGCGGAGTGGGGCCAGATCTTCGAACACACCAAGGGACCAAGGGAGCAAAGGACGACGAGCAGACAGGCCCATCAGTCGGACTAAAAAGGGGACGGGGACTTCAGGCACGAGTGGGTCAGCAAGTCGAGGGCTTCAAGGCAGCCCTTCATTCCTTCATCTGCCGAGTTTGAAAGTTGTGCCTCGTCCCGCGTCTCGTTGCTCTGCGGCTCCACCTTTGGTTGCGGTCACATGTGCTTCATGATCTGTGGCCAGGCGGTGCGTCACGTCCAACTCCTCTCCTCCGGTTATTGCATCTTTAAATGAGTACAAAAACAAGTTTTTTTAGAAAACTGGTAGGAGAAGACATTTATACATCTCAATTACGTCCCCAATCCTATGTAGGTGGGGGATAAGTTCATCGGTCACAGTCAGAAGTCGTCACTTATGGAGTCTGTAGGAGTGAATTCATAACCCTGTTTGGCGTTCATTCACGACGTACGTGGAGAGAAATTGGACCTTTATACATAGTGTATTATATCAAACTCAAAATCGAGTCCTTATGTAAAGACTCGCCCTTCCCTTTAACCCAAGTATCGATAATCTTACATCTCCCTTCGGAGTCAGCTAACTCTTGCAAGCAGGGGCGTTATCGTCATGAAGAAGGGGGAGGGGCGGATGTAAAACATGCTTTCTTGGGGAGTGCATCAATTTCGCTTTCGAGGGTAGATGACATGAAGCTGGGGTTAATCGGGGGAAACGGGGGCGCTTTGGATGGGGAGCTGGGGTCGATCGGGAGAAGCGGGGGCACTTTGGACATCCGCACTTAAGTGTAGAGGGGTGAGGTAATCTGCGCATCGGGAATTGCATTCTTAGCGAACCGAAAAACAGAAGTCCATTGACGTTATAGTCCCCCCATAAAAGGCCAGATTAGGGGACATCCGTCGTCTTACCTATCCTTTCCTTCATGACCAACTCGGGTTCTATCGTTTTGCAGGAAAGGGGAGGTAGTAATATGGCGAGTCACAATCGTTTAGTTCAGGTCAATTTTTCCAAACACCTTTGTGTTCGAGGAGACCCAATTAGGTGTTGTGCCGGGGGGGGGCACAACGTTACCATACAAGGAAGGAGGGAACGGGGGGGACTCTTTAGAGAGAGAGAGAGAGAGAGAGAGAGAGAGAGAGAGAGAGAGAGAGAGAGAGAGAGAGAGAGAGAGAGAGTGAGAGAGAGAGAGAGAGAGAGAGAGCACTCTAAGTGGTCCATTCAGTACACGCACGACATGGAGAGAGAAAGAGAGAGAGAGAGAGAGAGAGACGTGTACAATATTGGACCATTCAGTGCGCGCACAACATAGAACAACAGGGGTTAAGTAATACAGAAACACAAGCGGAGGGATGACGTAGATCCATACATTACGTACACGCAAACTCAGACGGGGTAGACAGTACATGTATTATATACAAAAATCCAAGACAAAACATAAAACAGTTATTGGCCAAAATTATCTTTTTCTATATGCTGCGCATCCTTATCATCCCAAGCTCTTTTTACCTCTTTCTTCTCTTTTATTCGTCGGCAACCTTTACTGGTGGCTTTGATTGTACACACTTACGCCGTTGGCTATTGGTCATGAACTGACCTGGTCGGGCTAATGCTCATGGTGGTATTTTCGAGTCATTTTAGTAAATGTGTTTCCAGGCTGAGACAACAGTTGGTGTCAATTGGAGAACAATGGGGCAGATTTTAGTTACATGTCTATGAGAATGCGAAAGGGAGGTAGTAGGTTTGTAAGTATTGGCAATATTCCTAATCCTCCCGGCGGAGGGTACTTGTGTAAACCTTACCTCGGAATATTCCTTAAACTTTTCCCTATTTAGTTAAGTGTGAAGTGCTTGATCATGTGTGCACATTATTTTTGGTTGTATTATTCGGAATGCGTGGGCACCATAATCGAACGCCTTTTTCTCGTCTTCTTCGTCCGTTAGATCACCATTTTCCTTTTTTATATTTTTAATCGATGTTCCAAAGTGACCTGCAGAAAGAGGGAAAAAGAAGGGGGGCGGGGGCAGCATTTAAGAACACATCAGCGCGCATAAACCCGAAAAGGGTTTTACTTACTACATACTCGGTCTATCTCCCCGGAACGCAGTTCTTGCCAACTCGGCATTTGAGCCCAGATGAACCTTTTGGTGTGGGAGAGATGATTATCGGAAGCCGGTGGATAGCATAGGTCACCCAAGTGTGGTATTACGGATCGTATGTAGGGAGGCCAGATGGCACTCCTTCGAAGCGACTTAGGGGCATTTTAGCACAATTTTCCTGATACAGGTAGCATATAAAGTATAGACTGAATTCCAGGGTCTTTTAGCGGTTGCTTTAGGCTGTACAAAAATGTGCAAAGTACATACAACAAAAACCTGGACCATTCATATTTGCAGTATTTCTGCGTATTATACCCTTTAACCCTTATCTAATCGAGCTGAGTCATTTCACCTATATTTTAGTTATATCGAAAATAGTGATCATTCATTCGAAACTTATCAATTTACGCGGGACAACTATGTTTGCTTTTTCCAAAAATCTTTAATAAGAATGTCGGTGCACAAATACGGCCTACAACCCCGTGGGCCGGCCACGGAGCAGGCTGGAACTGTATATGTGGGGATACCTATTAGTGAAAAACTTTAATGGAGTCGGTGGTCGTTTATTTCATAATAAAAAGTGCGAAAAGTGCAATAAAACCATGTCGCGACTTCAGTGTGAGCGAGTGTCATAAGTGTTGGGCTTCGAACTTTCAATAATCATGATGCGCAAAACTTAACAACAATTCATTGTCCGAATGTTCAATCAATGCCCATCTGATGTCAATTTACTGTCTGAACACATAATCAGTACCCATCCAATATCAATTCATTGTCCGAACATATAACCAGTACCCATCCCATATCAATTCATTTCCCGAACTGACAGTACACATCCTGAATCAATTAATTGTCCGAACATATAATCAGTATACATCCTATATCAATCCATGTGGTTAAAAACCTGCACACATATCTCATGACACCAGGGCTGAACAATCGGGGTACAACAAGGAGTTGAAAGTTTCATTTGCATCGGCGCCATTTTGGGTGCAGTCAGGCAGAACCAGGCATAGTCTAAATCTCTACTAACTCGTGGTTGGCCCAGAGCTTCCTTTGGCAGTCCAAAAGTTCAGTTAAAGGGCAAAAGAAAGGATCGGTGGTCTGAACCATCAGTCAAAAAGGGGAGGGAGGCAACAATTTTCCTACCGGGTCATACTGTGTTTTCACCTGAACTGATCCGAACTGTAGTCTGCAGGATTCTAGTCATTCAAACTGAGGCTGGTGCCAGCATGGGAGCGCCGACGTCCTGCGGCTACATTTCCATCGTTCCGAGGGCAATCATGGCAGTCATTCCCCATCGGGGGTATCTGCGGGAGTCGGGGACTCCCGCAGCTCCTCTAGAATCTTCAAGGAATGGAGAGAACTTTTATGATGGTGGCATCCACAAGCAACCGGGCCATTCCTTCATGCTGGGCCCGCTCTTGCAAGGTCGACCGCCATTTTGAGAGTTCGGCAGCTACCGGCGATCGCGGGGTCAAATGAGCAGACGGGCTCCAACCTGCCGGGCGAGGTGTCGCAGCATTCGCCACAGTGGAAGAACCCTTTTCCGGGCGCCTGGAGCGTTGAGGGTGCAGCTGGGAAGCCTCCACCTGGGGAGGCGGGAGAGGCTCGTTCGCGCCGCCTCTCCCTCCCGGTGCACCCCACGGCGTCTCGCTTGACATTTGTTATGGCCGGACCAGGCGATGAGGACGAGGGGGGGGTCGGAGGCATGTGCAAGACATCCCCCCCCCCAGGGTTGTCGCAGCCATTATAGAAGAAAGAAGAAACGTCCAGTGCGTCTTTTGGGGCGGGCCTCTGGGTGATGGTGGCCGGACGCTCCTTGCCACGGCCCCAGGAACGGGTCCCTTAGTCCATCCTTGGGACAGACCTTGGCGCGTGGCGCCTCTCCTGGGCCTTTCGTGTAGTGGCCTCTCCACTCCCAGGCCCTCCATGGATGCTGGTCCAGACTGGGAGAGAGACGGGGGGGTCGAGGACACGGACATTCCCCCCCTGCAACTCTCCAGTGTTGTCGTAGCAGCCATCGCGGCCGGATCCCGTCGGCCTCGGCCTCTTATGATCTCCGGCCGACGGTTGGCAGCAGGACCCGCCCTACATGTGTTGCTGGGCGTAGCCGTAAACCTGTTGCACTTTGGGAGGTTCCAGAATGGGGGCGGATGTCTGCTGACTTGTATCTTTCCCAGGTTGCCGTTATTTGGGCGTGGCAGGCGGTGGGACAGACATGTTTGGAGCAGTGAGGGGCGGTGAAGCCTCGTTGCCTCATGGCCGTCGCAATGTCAAGCTTGGCTTCTCTTATCATTTTCAGGTTTCTTATTACGGGCTTATTTCTAACGTTTCTTGTTTCTAGGACAATAATAGGTTTTATCATTAAGTATTGTTATCGTTTCCTTGTTCGTTATTTAATAAAAAGTTCATCAGTGGCCTACTGATTTCGTTTTCCTATTCCTTTCTTTCCAGGTTGTTTCATGCTAAAGTTTCTGTTAACAGGATACAGTGATCACTTTATTATTGCATATGTCCTTTTCACTAGGGGTGCTCTCTGGTCGGGCCAGATGACCTACCTCTAGTAAATGGTCCGGGTGAGACTGGTGCATCAATCAGTGGGGAGTAGATAGGCATGACAAATTACAAAGGGGGACAAAGGTCCGCATTACCTACCCTTTCACTACTTGCAAAGATTTTCCTACGTTTATTTGCAAAGAGGGAATACCTCCAAAAAGAACCAATTCCAAACAGTCAATGTTCGGACAAACAATCAATCAATGAGGAATGAAATAGGCACGACGGGTTACAATTGGGGGCAAAAGCCTGCGTTACCTACTCTTCACTGTCTGCAAAGGGAGAGAGAATATTCCTATTCTTCCCCGTTTGTAGGCAGAGAATGATCCCTAAGAGAACCAACTTCGAACAATTCAATGCTCGATTCAAACAATCAATCAATGGGGAGAAAAATAGGTATGACGGATTACAATGGGGACAAAAGTCTGCATTACCTATCCTTCACTATCTGCAAAGACTAAACAGAGTATGGCGACTCTGTGCTTGTTTGCAAATAGAGAATCTCTCAGAGACAATAAAGTGAGTAATACTAGTATTTTCAAACAATCAATCAATCAATTTCGCAATTTGTCGTGTGTCACGACCTTACCCGGACCGGACCATGTGGACAGTGCTTCGCCTTCCTTTTTCCAGCGCCCGATCGTTCTCTCTCTCCATGTTTTTACCGCAGCATTCATGTGGGATTCCAGTCAGGACAATAGGTCACTTGAGAGAGGTCCGTTTTGAATCGGGGAAGTTCATTCAATCGGCAGTCGGACGAGGGCCCTCTCAAGGCAGGTATACTCCAATCATTTAGATGTTCACCTCATCGTCTGGACCTCTCTTACCGGACCTTATGTCGCTGATGGACCCCGCGTTGGGACGCCAATTGTGGAAAAGTCAGCCCATAACGCTCCTGATGCCCAGGCTGCTGGCGCAAGGCGCCTCTTAGTTCCCATCATAAATAATTACCAAATGAAGAGACGGGCACTGGAAGCAGGAAGACAAGGAAAAAGGTTTATTTCTCATGAGGAGAGCCTGTCATTTCGGACACTCGCATAGTGTCTTCGGGAGGTGCTCTAACAAGTTTCTCTGAGGCTTCGTCTTTTATACACAGGTTTAAGGTACACACACATCCTTCATTACAATCAAGACATTGTGAAGTATGAAGATATTCCAACACGTGGCTACAGTAGGGGCCCTTATCCTCCATACAATAGGAGGGGGCTATCACGCAGCTGAGCGTTCTGCTGATTCCATTGGAATGTGTGCGCCTGATCGAATCTCAGGGGGTGGGGTGGTCATGATCGATAGTGGCTCCTTTCAAGAGAGGCGAGTGCGTACAGTGGTGGGCAATAAACTGTATCCTCAGGCTAAGGGATGACCAGTGGTCCATGTGGACAATTAGGTTCAGAGGAAGAGGTCATCAAAGGAGAGATATTCATGAAAGGAAGGGTCAGTGTGGAAAATCGAGCGTAGAGAAAGGGTTTATCAGAAGAGGGGTATTCATGGAAGTAAAGGAGGTGTTGGTCAGGCGCGGGGTGTGATTCTTAGAGACAGAGTCATGCGGGAGGGGAGGGCTCATGACTTGTGCATGTGAGAGCGGGGGCGGTCAGGGTGCATGGGGAAGCTTGCCGGGTCAGGGAAGTGTGCCGACGATCGATCGTGAACAAGGAGACCATGATACCTAAAATGGCTGTCGTGTACGTGTGTGCATGGGTCTATGCTAGCGGGATAACACAGTCAGTGTTTTAGCGATATCCGTTCTGCTTACAACAAGGGGTACTGTGAACACAAATGAACGCCGCTTATGTACACATACATTGCCATTTTCAACACCTCAGTACCCTGTAGTCTCGGACATCACCACCATTCTGACCCTGATTCCTTCCACTGCCACCACCTTCACGGCAATCGATCTCAAGAACGCATTTTTTCCATCCCCATCCACTCAGACAGCCGCTACCTTTCCGGCTTCACTTTAAAATCCCGCTCATATAGATTTTGCAGAGCACCCCAGGGCTATACTGAAAGTCCAAGCATCTATAGCCAGGCCCTCAAGAGACAGCTGGATGCAGTCCAGTTACCGGATGGAGTGGTGTTGATACAGTACGTCGATGATATCCTTTTGGCGGCCGACACCACTCCACTTGCAGTCACAGCCACCATCCAAGTCCTGCACTTCCTCGCGGAAAACGGCCACAAGGTCTCCAAGAAGAAGTTGCAATTTTGCCAACCTCAAGTCACTTACCTAGGCCACCTCTTGTCCAAAGATGGGAGAAAACTCACACCCGATCGAACTCAGGCTATTCTAGAGACCCCTATGCCTAGAACCCCGAAGCAAGTCCGCTCTTTGGTAGGCCTCACCTCCTTCTGTCGACAATGGTTGCCAAATTTCAGCCTCATTGTGAAACCACTACTTTCCCTACTGGCTAAGGATGTCCCCTTCCCGCTCCCTTGGACCCCTGAATGCCAATCCTCCTTCAAGGAACTACGAGACGCCCTTTGTTCAGCACCAGTCCTAGGAACCCCTGATTATACAAAACCCTTCTCTCTCTACACTCACCAAAGGGAGGGATGCGCTTTGTCTGTCCTGACTCAAACCATCGGCCCCAAACAACGACCATGTGCCTATTTCTCTGCCACTCTTGACCCTGTAGCGAGAGCTTTGCCTGCCTGCCTTCGAGCAGTAGCTGCTGCTGCTGTCTCTATCCGACAAAGTGAGGGGATCGTACTCTCGAATTCCCTCACGGTACTAGTGCCTCATGCTGTTGACACCCTCCTAAACCAGACCAAGACACAACACCTGACCAGCGCACGACTGACTGGGTACGAACTGACACTGCTCGTACCTCACATCACGTTGAAACGATGCACCACACTGAACCCAGCCACCTTGTTGCCTCTGCCCGAAAATGACCCACATGTCCCCCCTATACATGACTGTGTGACCCTCACGGACGAACAGACTAGGAGTAGAGTTGACCTCCGAGACACTGCCTTCCCAAACCCTGACGGAGAGCTATGGGTAGACGGCTCTTGCATTAAACTCCCCGACGGCACCACCTCAGCTGCCTATGCAGTTACCACAGCCCGAACTGTAGTTGAAACCGCCCGCATCACGCAACGATCCGCACAGGCGGCAGAACTGATTGCCCTCATACGAGCATGTATCCTAGCAAAGGGGACGACAGCAAACATTTACACGGACAGCCAGTATGCCTTCGGGGTGGTTCATCATTTTGGGCTCTTATGGAAGGAGAGGGGATTTCTGACTGAAGCGGTTCTCCTCCCCAAACGGCTTGCCGTAATCAAATGCCAAGCACACAAAAAGGTGACAGACATCATTGGTCAGGGAAATGCACTGGCCGACATCACTGCCCGAACCACAGCTGAGAATAGGACGACGACTCACATGTACGTGACTAGGTCACAAGCAGAAAAATGGACGGACGCTAGGGAAACTATTAGGGACATCCAAATGGCGAGCTCACCACACGAATTGACTGAATGGGCACGGGTTGGATTAAAAGACGATGAAGGCTGCTGGCGGACAAAAGACACGAACAAATGGTTGCTACCCAACTCGTATCTGATCCCCATACTGACGGTGGCTCATTCCCCTGCACACATAGGATCTGCCCCTATGACCAAACTTGTCTCCCGAGTTTGGCATAACGATAGAATTGCAGCCTCAGCCAAACGATTAGTCCAGCAATGTCTAGTCTGCCTGCAACACAACCCTGGGAAAGGAACTGTCGTACCCCGGGGAGGGTTTGGGGTCCCCAACCATCCATTTGAAGTCCTACAGATGGACTATATCCAGTTAGAGAGATGTCAAGGACTGAAGTATATACTTGTTGTTGTATGCGCTTTTAGCAAATGGGTGGAAGCCTAACAGACGCGTGACAACACTGCCATTGCCACTGCAAAAGTACTACTGAAAGAGTTCTTCCCTCGCTACGGCCTTTGCCGTATTTTATGGAGTGACAATGGCCCCCATTTCGTAGCCGAGGTTATCCAGCTTATCCTGAAAGGACTGGGGGTACGACAGAAATTCCACGCAGTTTTTCACCCCCAATCTGCTGGTCTGGTCAAGCGGCACAACGCCACATTGAAACTAAAACTGGCGAAAATAGTGGCTACCACAGGACTAAAATGGCCAGACGCTCTTCCCCTGGCATTGCTGTCAATGCGTTCCACCCCCACCAAACACCACTTGACTCCTTACGAGGTCGTTTTCGGCCGGCCCATGAGTATCTGGTCTGCACCCAAACCGACATCTATTCACGACGTCCCGGACGTCCTAATGTCTGACTATCTGTATAACCTAACTAAAACACTGTCTGTTATTCATCATCAGGTGCTGCAGGCCATCCCCGATGCTTCCAGGGGCCCCGGACATACCATCCAGCCAGGAGATTTCGTCCTAATTCGGAACTTCCAGCGGGAGAAGAGTCTGGAACCCCGCTGGACGGGCCCCTGGCAAGTCTTGATCACCACCCGAACAGCTCTTCGAGTGGAGGGGAAGCGAAATTGGCTGCATGCACATCATTGCAAGAAAATCTCTCCGACCCTGACATCGACCGAAGACGTGACCACCCAAGAAGAGCTCCTGCACAAAGACCGACCATCCCTGAGCTGCTACCCTGAAACAGAGACACTCGAATTGGGGAAATCCCCTGATCCCACTGTGCCATCCAGAGAAGGGTATAACCTGCGACGAAAGGATGGAGCTTCGGCTAAGTAGACCACTGACTAAGTTACCATTCTCAGAGCGGCGGCCTAACACTACAAAGGCTGCCAGGAGAGAAAGCAAACGAAGTCTGTGGTTCTGCCCACTACCGAGCACCTTGAAGATGATGGAAGCGCCCGATACGAAGATGATGGAAGCAACCGGACATCCGAAGACCCACTACAGAAACCCGAAAACTGACAGGTTACACAGCTCAAAGACTATTGCTCTTCTTATCGCTCTTCTCTTTTGCCTCCTCCTCATGACTACCTTCTGGATCGTGGAAGAGAACGCACCGGCTCATAAGACATTTCTAACGACTGCACGGCCTACCACCATGAAAGAACATTACCTGGTCTCTCTTTCACCTCAAATCCAAGAAAGGCGTAAGGAGTTCTGGAACAACTCCTTCGTACAGTTGCTGCACCAACACAACCTTGCTGCCAATGCCACAAATTGCTGGATCTGTGGATTGATACCACATGCCACCGGACATTCCATCCCCTTCATCCCTTCACCTTTCTCTGTTCATGGCTCCTGCCTTGCTTGGCTGATCCTCTTGCAAGAGAGCTACAGAGACAATGCCACTTCCAGCGAAACTATGTCACACTTTTATCATGGAGTCTGGCTGAACAAAACTGGAAGAACTGCTGCTCCCTTTTGCCCTCTATCCTCCAATGCCTCTGTTCACATGGACATCCCCCCCAAAGAAATGGTGGAGATGCAAATATTCAACAATCCAGCCAGACCCACCTTATCCTACCTCCGGACACGAACAGCTGCCACCCTGACTGTGGCCCTATCCGTCGTCAATGTCTCGGGCCTTGTATGCATCACAGGCCATGGGACACAAATGGTGGGCCACAGCACTTGCCGCATCACCAGAACTTTGGACTCAACCGACCCACCCTCTTTTGTCACCTCCCCAAACATGTACTTCGTCTGTGGTACAAAAGCCTACACCTGGCTCCCAAAGGGCTGGGGAGGTACCTGCTACATTGCCTTCATCCTTCCTCCAACCTATGTGGCTCCGGCAAATCATCACCGACAAAGACGAGCAAAGGACATTGAGCAGGCCGACTCCACTGGAGCACAATTCTTGGATGCAATGAAAGGACTTGTTCCACTTTGGGGTCCGATGGCGAACAGTCGTGCCATTCGGCATTTATCCCAGGCAGTCGAAACAACGATGAACATTACAGCTGGTATCCTCACAAACAATACAGCCGAGCTTCAGGCGGTCCGTCTGGTGGCTCTTCAAAACCGCCTTGTTCTAGATGTGGTTCTGGCGGACCGTGGAGGAGCATGCCGTATCATTGGGTCCAGCTGTTGTACCTACATACCAGACAATTCACCCTCAGTCTACAAGGCCATTGAACACCTCCACAGACTCTCCTCAGAAGTTCATCAGGAACAAGAAGGATGGTCGCTTGGGAGTTGGTTCTGGAGTGCTGTAAAGGACTGGGGATGGAGGTTGTTCATGATCGTACTGATACCAATCGTCGTAATATGTGGACTCTGCCTGGGTATTCAATGCTTGCCACCTCTGTGTTCACTATTTGCTAACTGTATTTGGCCTAAGACTCCGAACTTCGAAGCCGAACGCATGAAAGCTTTGTATGATATCGAAATACGTAAAATACTGGGGATAGACATAAATTGTCAAACTGGCTAGATATGTTGAAAAGGGAGGACTGTTAAAATCTAGATTGTGGCATAAACATTATCGGCGCCATCTTGTCCTTTTCAGATCTATATGTGCGCGTAAGCAGCAGCCGTTTTGACTGCCATGGCCTCTCTGCCCACTGCTGATAGCCAGCGCGTCTCTCCCCCTCCCTCTCCGGCCTCGCAAGCATCCCCCGCGCTCTGATAGCCCCCGATCTCTCCTGCCTGGGCCATAAACGCACCTCCAGCGTGACCCTGCCTCAGAGTCACATCCCGTGCGGTACCCTCACACTCCTTTCATCTCTCTCACGCGAGCGGGCCTTTTGATAACCTCTCCCTCCTCGTCTATTGTCCGAACCGTTCCCAGGCCACCACCTAGCCTTGCAGCTGCAGTTTATTGCCCCTACAGTAAGAACTCACCCCACATCAAAGGAGCGGGGGTTAATCAATACCCTCACACCTCCAGATCCGACCGATCGCCCACTTTCCCGTTCCCAGCGGAATGTCCAGCAGCGCGATAACCACCACATGCTGAGATCGGGGTGGGAACTCTACTGTAGATGTGTGTGGGAACGGGCCTGGACCTGGGATTCCGAGGATGTCTTTTCTGGCCTTCAAAGAAACATTACGGATGCAATGTATGTATGTATTAAAGCCATAAACGTGTGTATAAGAGGCCAGGCCTCAGAGATGCGGTTAGGGCACCTCGAGAAGATACCCTGTTGTCTGATTTGACGTGTTCTGCTCCGTCGGAATAAACTCCTGTTTCCTGCCTTCCTGTCTCCAGCGCCTGCCTCTTTGTTTGGTAATCTTGAATGGTATGAGAGGCGGCTATCGCCGGGCAAACACTGAAGGTTCTTGGTCGACATCGGCCCTACCTTTCCACAATCCTGGCTGGACACAGTGAAATATACTGAATATAGAATTTGCAGACACTGGGAGACATTCAGTAGGGCTGCATGTTGTCTTCTTTATTTTGCCAAACAGCGAAGCGTAGGTGATGAAAGGGGCATTATTATTTTCAGTTCCACTTGTGCCCAAAATAAAAGGCTGATTTGAAGGTCACCAGGCCTACTTTTGTTCAAATATTATCCTGGGTGACTCCTATCTGAATACAAAATATAAACCAGCGTCTATAGGAAAAAGACAACAAATGGAGAAGCTCCTAAGCAAGATTTCAAAATGTGTTGCGGTAAAGTGACATATAATTTTATATGTATTGGATTCCCATCAATCACCAAGCCTGGTGATAAGCTTCATCATTTTGGTATCCTTTTTGGATGGTATGACAGTCAAGCTCCATGTGTATCAGAGCTCTCGAGTGTCAAAGGATATGTTTAACCAAGATGAGCAATGTTACGTTTGTGGGATCAAATATCGTAGTGCAGTGCAGAAAGTGAAGTGTAAAAAGATATAGAGTGCAATGAATATAAAATTTATGCGTGAACAAACTGAGAATTTATTATTGTTAGTCACGATCAATGGTTAAAAACAAAACTCTAGGACCAGTTTTAACAAATAGCTGCCCTTAGCAGGAATGGTCAACATGTTTCAGCACTTCTAGGCCAAAGATAAAGCCACGTGCTTTCGTCAGGACCTTTGAAGAAAAAGCTACTGCTATTTACAATACTAAAAAAGGATATAGTGTGAGTATAGCATCTCACAGCCCAGGAATCCTCACAGTGTAGCACTGGGGAAATTACCGAATCAAATTGTCTGGCCTTCTAGGACCCCCACAATTACGAATTGGGTTAACTCTTCATACAGGGGAATCCCAACACATTTCAGCACCTCCAGAATTAATTCGATTTTGGATAAGGTCAGCTTATAGCTTACAATGCACTGGTGAAGACACAGGGACAAATATGGGAATGAAGTAGAGTACAACCTTCTACAACTCCTGCACAACAATCGCTGCTTACACATGGATGAGTGAGAAGGGCATCTGCCATACTTTATAGCTCATTACTGACCCTGCGGGCTACCCCACCACTGTTTCTGAAGGCTGGATGGGAGCAAACCACAGGGGAAGAAATAATGGTTAGACTATGGACCCAAGCACTAGAGTTCGTTCATTGAGTCTCCCACAATGTTCGCCTATACACAATTTCATTACTTACACAAGACTTACCTCATCCGCAAATACACAGCCCATATGTAGGAGGGATCAGATTCCTTATGCCAGCACTGCCGCCACCTGCAGGCAGGATTCTTGCACATGGCGTGGCAATGCCTTGCAGAGGCGCAACTAGAGCCACATTCCGGTGGGGGGGCTAAGAAATAATTCCGGGGGGGGGGGGGGTGAAACATTAAGCAGTAGGTATAGTGGCACTGCAGGGGCTCTTAGAAGGGATCCACAAAACCTCTTTAACATGCACATGGTCTTTTGAAGACCTGTGAAGTGCTCGGGTGTGGCTGTGTATGTGCCTGGGCTGCCACACACGACGGGGTGGGGGGCTGAAGCCCTTTGATTCCATTGGGTGTTGCGTGCCTGATGCCTTGTAATACTGCGGTTCTGGGAAGAGGCACTTGTGGTGCTCACAGAACTAACAGAGAAAAACAATACCACTGGAATCAGCACTATGTCGGAAGTGCTTAATACTCAGACAGAAATTTAATGTATGTGGAATTGTAGAGGGCTGCTTGTCACACATAGGGGTATCACGGCGCTGTAAGGATCCAAATAACTCATGAGATTTATAGACCTGGCACATGTTTTGCTAAAGTGGTGTATAGAGATGACCTGGAAATCCCTAAAAGTCCCCGAAGTGAGCCCATGGTCGAAGCTGTTGCACTGGCCACCTTGGAGAGAGGTGGGGGGGAGGGGCGAGGTCAGGAAAAGATGAAATGTGAACTGTTTGGGTTGGCAGTAAAAGCTAAGTCAGGCACACGTCCCCTCTTAAAAGAATATTGGTAACCACTACATTCTGCTGCATCACATAACTTCTTCCTGCCTGGGGTCATCACTGTTAGCCAGTTTTAAACTTCGGTTTGAATGCACAAAATATTAGACACGTAAAATATTGTAAAGTTTGGCGGGCGTAGGGGGTTACAGGTGTAATAGCTGGACAAACTTGTGGTAAAACAATGAACAAATACGAAGAACACATCAAATGAAAGCCTAAGTTTAAATTTCGAATTTTGAATTTGCTTCGTTACAGAGGGGGGGCGGGGACACCCATTTAAACGGCGGTGTTATCACGCGCTGCATATTACAAACTGAACATTAAAGGATTCAAATACAAATTGCCCCAGATACTATGATGAATACTTTCTGAAAAACGATTTTATAGCATGCGATGTGAAGAACTGCGATGTATTTTCCTAAAGCGGCAGAGACACTACAATAGCGTGGGGACAGCATTCGCACTGAAGGCATGCAATGTGATGCCGTTTGTGATGTAAAAATGGTGTGGTCTTTGCTGGCGTTGTGGCGGTTAGCGATGATCATCATACATCCGGTTTCTGCCAGGGCGAGGTCGGCCGAGCGGTGGTTTCTTATGGGTACGTGGAAGGAGACTCTTTCGTTGAGGTATTTGGGTCCACAGTTCTGGAGGAATTTGTAGGTATGGGTGAGTAGCTTGAAGGTTACTCTCTTCTCGACGGGGAGCCAGTGGAGGTCTCACAGGTGTTGGGTGATGTGCTCATGCCGTGGGATGCCGAGGACGAGTCTGGCTGCGGTGATCTAGATATTCTGGAGTTTTCATAGCAGGGATTTGTTGATTCCAGTGTAGAGGGTGTTTCCGTAGTGCAGTCTGCTTGTTATGAGTGCATAGGTGATGGTCTTTCTGGCTTCACGGGCAATCCACTTGAAGGTCTTGTGTATGTTGAGCAGGGTGTTGAAACAGGTGGAATCAACAGCGTTTATCTGTTTGGTCTAGGTGAGGGAGGATTTGAGTGCCATGCTGAGGTTTCAGGCATGGTCCATAGGGGTAGGAGGGTGCGCAGTGTGGGGGGCCACCAGGAGTTGTCCCACGTGGAGTGCGAGGGTCTGAGGAATAAGACTTCTGTCTTCTCTGAGTTCAGTTTCAGACAGCTGCTGCTCTTCCAAGCGGCAACGTCCTTCATTCCTTCTTGGAAGCTGAGTCTGGTGGTTTCGAGGCCATCTGTGAGGGAGAGGATGAGCTGGGTGTCGTCGGCATAGGATACGATGCTGAGTCTGTGCAGTCTGAAGATATCAACGAGGGGTGCCATGTAGATGTTGAAGACCGTTGCACTGAACAATGATCCTTGTGGAATTCTGCAGTCAATCTCTGTGGATTCGGAGAGGAAAGGCGGGAGTGTGATCCTTTGGGTTCTGCCGCAGAGGAAGGGGCGGAGCCGGTCGAGAGTGGTTTCCTGTATACCTGCATTGTGGAGTCTGGCTGCGAGGGTGCTGTGGGAGACAGTGTTGAAAGCTGCGGAGGGATCGAGTAGCATGAGAGCTGCGGTGTGGCCTTGGCCAAGGAGCGTGCAGATGTCATCTGTGGTGGCAAGGAGGACGGTCTCAGTGCTAAGGCTGCTGTGGAATCAAGATTGGGAGGGGTCAAGGATGGAGTTCTCTGCTATGAAGTTTGCCATCTTGGTGTTGATGATCTTCTTGGTGACTTTGGCTGTGAAGGGAAGGAGAGAGATGGGTTGGTAGTCTTTCAGGTCCGTTGGGTCTGCCAAGGGTTTCTTGAGGAGGGGCTTAACTTCTGCACATTTCAAGTTGTCTGGGTAGGTGCCGGATTCGAAGGTGGCATTGATGGTGCATCATAGCTGGGGCGCAATGGCAGCAATGGCTCTGTGGGAGATGTGCAGAGGGCAGAAGTCCTTGGGGCTCCAGAGTGGCTAGTAGTTATGTCCAGGCTGTGATGGTGAGTTGGCTATCGTTGCTGGATGGAAGGGTGGTTTCTGGAGTTTGCTTACTGAAGTTGTCGTGACGTGGGAGTGACATCTCTAACTTTGCTGTGGGGCTTGGTGAATTGCTGGATGATGTTGAAGAGGTCCTTTGAGTTGCTGAGGGTTGTGTTCTGGATTAAAGTTTTCTTTGTGGATCTTATGCGTTGGCGGTAGTCGTCATGGTTTTCTTGTTGGTGGTCAGGAGCGCCTGGCATCTCAGATGTCGTCTGTGAACCAGGTGGCCTTCAGGGGGCGTTGCCTGTTGGTGGTGCAAGCTTTTCTACGCAGTTGGTGAAGCTCCTTGGCTGCAGAGTTGGCATCGGTCGAGGTGGGGGAGTCGCGGCTGAGGTTGGAGTTGAGGTGGGGGTTTGGGAATGGTTGCAGTTTTGAAGGTGAAGTGTACGCAGTGGTGGTCCGTCCAAAGAGGCTGCGTGGTGTGGCTAAAACTGATGTTTCTCCTACCTGTAAAAATGAGGTCGAGGGTGTGTCCTGCCTTGTGGGTAGGGGTGGTGATGAGCTGGTTCAGTCCAATATTGTTGAGGTTGTTCAGGAGGGCGGTGGAGCTAGGGTCGCTGAGGTTGTCGAGGTGGAAGCTCAGATCTCTGATGACTATGTAGTCCATGGAGGTGATGTCGTGGGGTGCGATGAACGGCATTGGTAGTGGCAAACAAAAGGCGGGGGTCAAGGGGTCTGTAGGCAAGGGTGCCGCAAAGAGTGGTTCTAGCACTGGTCTGATCTGGAAGTGAAGGTGTTCGGTGGTGGCAGAGGAGTTGCTCGTGGTGAAGGTGGAGAGTCGGAGGGAGCTCTTGTGTATGATGTCGAGTCCTCCTGCTGGGTGGTCCTCCTTCTGTATCTTGTAGTCGTGGAGAATTGAAGTGGCGATGTTGAGGTAGGAGGAGGCGTTGTTCCAGGTTTCCATGAAGAAGGCAACATCTGACGAGAGGGTGTTGAGGAGGTCCCAGATCTCTATTGCATGTCTATGCATTGAGCGCCCGTTGAAGAGGATGCACCTCAGGGCTTGTGGTATTGCCATCTGGCATGGGGGTGGCGGCCGTGGAGGTGCGGAGGGTGATGAAGGTTCGGCGGCCTTGGTGGCAGCAGAACTGGCCGTGGGTGGTGCTCGGCATTGACAGCTGGCAGTTGTTCCTTCCGGGGTTGAGTTAGAGAAGTGTGGCTCACTGGTTAGAGGCGGCAGACCCGTAAGCAGAGAACGGCCCGGGACCAGGGTTCGATTCCCGACGCGGCAGGGTCGTGGACCAGGGTCAGCGGACTCGATAATTCTCGCCTCGGTGCCTACTCTAGTCAGAACCACACTCGGCAACTCTGGGCATCAGCTTGCCTCATCTTCACAACGGCCCCCCTAGACCGCCGGGGATGCTTGGTCGCACCTTAGAGATACCCATCAGGGACCATCTCTCAGGGTGAGCCAGGACGGGTTCCCCAGCGGTCGAAGCGTGGAGATACTCCTTCGGGAGTCGATTCCTAGCGCTATATAAACCCGCAATTAAATTAAATTAAATTATATTAAATTAAATTAGTCATACCGGTGGCTGGAGAGGGGCAAGGGTCTCTGGCGCTGGTTACGGTTGGGTCACGGAAGGGGGCAGCGGCCGCATATATTTAGTGGAAGTGGGGAGGGAAGTGCAGCAGGGAGATGGGAGCGAGAAACCAGCAGGAGAGAGGGGCCGCTGGGGCAGCAGGGGGAAAAAAATGGGCACAGAGGGTGCGAACAATTAACAAAGAGAGAAATGAAATAAGGCAAATAAACAACAGAATAGGTCACAAAAGGACACAGGGACACAGGGCAGACTCAAACCCCTACCAGCAGAGGTAGAAGGGGCATCGGCGGAGGCACAGTCATTGGAGCTTCATGGGCGGAGATCTGGGTCACTGACTAGGAGGTCAGAAGTCCTGCTCAGACATCCACACAGCGGCCAGGATTAAATAGGAGAAGGGGAGGGAAGTGCAGCTGGGAGGCAGGAGCGGGAAACCGGCATGGGGAAGGGGTTACGGGTCAACAATGGCAAAAAAACAGGCAAGGAGGGCACGAACAATGAACAAAGAATGAAATTAAACTAAGGCTAATAAACAACAGAATGAAATTAAACTAAGGCAAATAAACAAATGAATTTGTCACAAAAGGACACAGAAACACAGGGCAGACTCGAATTCCTACCAGTAGAGGTAGAAGGGGCAGCGGCGGAGGCACAGTCAAAATGAATATTTTGCAACCGTAACTCGGTTGCAAAATATTCATACATAGGACTCAAAAGTGGTATTTGGAATGATCGCCCTAAACTCGCCCCTTCCAAATACCAAATCCCAAACACAAATTGCAATTCAGTGACGTCTTACGGAATTGCAATGTGTGTTTTGTACACAAGTAGAAGCATATATATGCGGCTGAAAACGGCCCGGTGTGTCCATTTACAACCACAAAAATGGTGTGTACATATGTCCCTTTTGTAAATAAATCATCCTTTAGGCACTTCTCACACCCATGTTTTGACTAATACTGGTGGTTACTGACTTTGATTGTGCCCTGGGCTCTGCTAATCAGTCCAAGGGCCAGTGCTCTGTGTAAAAGTTCTATGGTAATTAGGTCTGATTACAATTGGTGTGACAACCTACATGTAAGCCCTTAGAATATATTACGGCATGAAGGTTTAGAGACCTAGTAGATTTAATACACTTAAGTGTGCACATCTATGGTGCCTGCTGTCATTTTAAAGGCATCCTTGATTTGAGGCTACTTTTAAAAGTAAATGATATACAAATTCGACTTTAGATTTAAAGGTACTTCCAAAGTCTTAAATTAACTTATTCTTACATATGTCACCCCTAAGGTCTCCCCTAGGTGCCACAGGGATAGGGTGCCTTATACCTATAAGCAACAACATTATAAAAGATGTTTTATAAACCCTGGTGACGGAAAAACTATCAATTTCATTATTCCCCATTGTAGCACATTGGCTCCATTGGCTAACTTGCGAACAGTTTAATAAAGTGAAACTAGTGCTAGGAGTGAGTAAAAAATATACTTCAAAGTCAAAATTATAGAATCAATCCAACAATTAGATTTATTCTAACAATCACAGAAGGAAGTAAGTTATAGAACTTTCTTTTATGATAAGCCAAATTCCAGCCTTCCAGCAGCACGTTTCTGATTGGCTGGCCTCTGCCAGGCTGAGCAAAGCTGTCTGAATGAGATGCAAAGTGGACTGGGCTGAGACAAAGGAAACATCTGGTCAGAGGAGAACTGTAGCTGCAGTGCAAAAGGCAGGATAGGTTGGAGTAACAACAAAATAGAAGGAGGCTCCACAAGGGTTTCTAATTATAGACAGGAACAAGGGGGTAAGAAGTACACTTAAAGAAGAAATACCTTGCCAACATATATTCTAGGGGGGTCCTAGGCGAGGATCCTAACAGATAAACGAAGCACACAACCCGCCACAGTGAGCCAAAACAAAACCTCATTCCATGATATTTGTATTTTTTTATTATAATTTATTGTTTACTCCTCATTTCTTATATATAAAAATAGACATAGAGACCTATACACACATGATTTTCACAATTTCATAAATTTGATTTCCATTGATAAGGATATAAAAACACACATATTCATAAAACATCAACAATAAGACATATACAAAGGCTGACCCAGTCCCACCCACATCATGTCAGTCACATTTATATCATCATATATTCAGGGAAAGTCATTCACTCAATCTTCCATACATCAAAAATTGGTACAAAGCACCACCCAGTGAATAGAGAGATGGCCAATTATCCATAAAGACAAAGAGATGTAGCGGCAGAGACAGATGTCAAACAATCGGGCTGGTGATGGAATAACCAATCCACTCTGCCAAAAAGCGAGTTACGCCGACGCGCGTTTCGGTGTCACAGTCCTCAGGGACCACACCTTCGTAAGGGCGACAGTGTACCATGGAGAGTGGGACAGGACAACTAAAATACAAATATACATGTCACATATCTGAGCATTTATTCAATCACAGATTTCATGATACATAGAGTCAAATGCATTGATATTAGTTTGGCTCAGGATAGGTTGGAGTAGCCAGCTCACCCCCACATCCTGCACCCCAGCCAGACAGGAGCCTAAGTAATTTGGTCAGCAGCGGTGCTGGAATGAGAATGTTAAGAAAACTTAACCACGCCAGTGGGATGGCTTAGCTAGATTCTAACCTCCCGGAGAGAGTTTATCCATTTTGGATTTTGAAAGACTTTTGCATTTTTGGTAAAGAAGATACATACTTTGGAGGAAGGGGTCATACCTCAGGGTGGCACTCTTCATTCCATTGGTCAGGGGTTGCCTGTTGCTCGTCACCCAAGAACACTGGATACAAATTTAAGAGATGCCCAGCAACTCAGATCCCTGCCTGAAACTACAAAGAGAAGAAGGATGCGCACCTGGAACGCTGTCCTGCACCCAAAGGGCTGCACTCTGAATGACTGCACCTCATGCACACTGTAGAACACAGCTTTCCAAACTTTTCATGTTGGTGACACGCCATTCTGGAAAATCAAATTTTGGGAATTTCGAAAATTTTTGCGCAACGAGCGAGCCCGAACTAACCCAAGGCGCTTGCCAAGGCCGAGCCTACTGAGTTTGCCAATGCTTGTTTCAATGGCATTCAATCAAGATAGCGTATTTACAAATCCGAAACCTGTTTAAGAAGCAATCAATCTACAAAATGTACTTCAGTGCATCTATCTGTAGTAAGTGTGATAGTGTTTCAGTTGATTTCATTATAGATTATGCTCACCAAATCCTGGGGCCCAATTCACAGAACTAACTTAAGACAAAATCCTAAACTTACTACTTTTGGTATTCACAGAAGTTAGGATTTTGTCTTAAGTTTGTCTTAAGACAGACTTAAGACAGACTTAAGACAAAATCCTAACTTAAATCTGTCTTAAGTCTGTCTTAAGACAAAATCCTAACTTCTGTGAATACCAAAAGTAGTAAGTTTAGGATTTTGTCTTAAGTTAGTTCTGTGAATCGGGCCCCTAGATTTTAATCACAGGACTAGTTTGGGCACCGAGTCGGTATCTGCTGTGCCTAGAGCACACAATTAACGCCAACTAGCTGCAGTCTGTGCAGACAATTAACGTCAGGCAGATGCAGCCTGTGCACACAATTAACTTTAGCTAGCTGTAGTCTGTGCATAAAATTAACTTCAGCTAGCTACAATCTGTGCACACAATTAAAGTCAGCTAGCTGCTGCCTGTGCACCCACTGACTTTCAGCTAGCTGCAGTATGTGCAATCAATTAACTTCAGCCAGCTGCTATCTGTGCACAGAATTAACTTAATCTAGAACCAGTCTATGCACACAATTACCTTCAGCTAGAACCAGCCTGTGCACAGTTAATGTCAACTAGAGCTTGTCTGTGCACAGTTAACTTCAGCTAGCTACAGTCTGTGCATACAATTAACTTCAGCTAATTGCAGTCTATGCACACTATCTTCAGCTAGAACTAATCTGTGCACAAAATTAATTTCAACTAGATCCAGTCTGTGCACACATTTAACTTCAGCTAGAACCAGTATGTGCACAAAACTTCATCTAGATGCAGTCTGTGCACACAATTAACTTCAGTTAGCTGCAGTCTGTGCACACAATTACCTCCAGATAGCTGCTGTCTGTGGACACACATCTTCAGCTAGAACCAGTCTATGCACACAATTACCTTCAGCTAGAACTTGTCTGTACGGACAATTCGCTTCAGCTAGCTGCAGCCTGTGCTCACAACTTCAGCTAGAATCGGTGTCCGTACATAACTGACGTCAGTTAGCCCCAGATTGTGGGCACTTCATGCCACCTGACGAGGGCTCACACGGAACATAAGTAAAATCAGTTGGTTCCAGTGCTTTGCCCTGAAATGAATGTCTCAAAGCTCAAATTTGGACCCACGACCAACCTCGGTTGTCTCGGGTGTAGGCAAATATCCAGCAGCACCTGGAAGCCCCAGATACTGGACGCAGCACTAAAGCCATCAGGCGCACAACACCCATTGGACTCAAAGGGCTTCAGTCCCCTCCGTTGTGTGGCAGCCCGGGATGAGACAGATCCAGGGCACACACACAGCCGCACCCGAGTACTTCACAGGTCTTTAAAAGACCATTTGTATGTTAATGAGGCATTGCTGTTGTTTCACCCCTTCTAAGAGCCCCTGCAGCTCCACTCTGCATGTTAGTTAAAGATTCAATCCCCCCCCCGAAATTTTTTCTTAGCCCCCCCCCAGAAATGTGGCTCTAGTTGCGCCTCTGAAAGCCATCACTAGGGTGTGATTCAGTTTGAGTTAGAGTTTAAAACATTTATTGAGCGTGCGTTCACCTGGCGGTTTCATGGCGCTGTAGTGTGCAGAACCCAGAGAACAAAGAGATCAGGGGAGAAGCAGAACAAAACCATTACAGTGGAAAGGCTTGTGCAAAGAGAAAAGTTTTTAACGCCTTTGGGAAATGTAGATATTGAGTGGAAGATCTAAGATGGACAGGGAGAGAGTTCCAGAAAGCGGGGGCAAGTGTGGAAAACACTATCAACGTACCCTGACCCTGACATTTGTTCACGTCGAAATGGGACGCACTAAACCGTCACTTTTTGCACTTCCACGAGATCCATATGTTTCAGCCCCGAGATATTGGTTAAGGAACTCGTGAAGAAACCGGACTTCTGGGAAATTAAACATATTTGGTATCTGATGAGCTTGAGTTGCGCTTAGGTCTGTGCAATCTCTGCTCGGGAGGTGAGCATGTTAATGCTTCCCTTATCTGTAAAATTAATCGCATTACGAGTGCAGCGGGGAGGGGGCAGAGAGGTGTCCGATCAGGATGCTCCAATTCACTTTTCAGTTATAGCTCAGCAATCCTTGTGGGCCCCTGGTGCAAAGCAGGAAGGTGCAGGCAATGAGAAACCAGGGGCCGATCGGGCTTATTGGTGTGCTTTTCACATAACTATCTGGCTGAAGACCTCTAGTAGAAAGGATCCCAAGGCAGAGAGGCCCCAGAGGTCACCCTGGGAGGACCAGTCGCACACATAGCCAGCACGCCCCAGCAAGAAGGAGTCGGATCTCAGCCCGTGTGCTCACCCATCCCAGCCGCCGGCCCCAGCTACCGGTCCTGTGCACTTCTTACGTGGGACTCGGAGGGTGCCGGTCGTTCCACTGCTGCTGCGGAGAAAGATGGCAGATCTGGTGGGGGGGTATCACTCACCGATGGCAGGCTCTGTACGGCTCTCCAGGCCACACCAAGGAAGTGCGCCATCCGGGACTGCCAGGGAGCGGTGGCTCCGATGCAGTAGCCTCAGGCCCGGGGGGAGCGGCCCACATTCCTCGTTGCCCCCGGGAATGCTCCGGAGCGTAACTTGCAGTGCAAGGCTAGTCTCGGGCCTCAGTGGTCATCTCCAACTTCAGTGTCCTACGGGGAGCCGCTGAAAGATTCGTGCAGGTTACGGCGGCCCGTTCAGAGCTCACACTATAGGCTGCAGCTCCCTCCAAGTCTGGACCCGCCGATTTGGGGTGAAATGGCACCCCTCGCTCCACCAGCCGGCGCCGTATTCCTCCCGCTTATTCTCCTCATAGATCACGCCACACAGTTTGGAAAGCTGTGCTGTAGAACTACATCCCTTTGGACTTTGCCTTGCTTCGGGAAGTGAAAGAGTGGATTCTCTGAAAGCAACAGGCTAAAAGACATTCTCCTACATCATCCCTACCAAGAATAACCTAGCTGCACTGCATATGGCGGACGGTTAAGGATTCTGCCAATGTGCATTCAGGGAGACAAAGTCCCAACAGCCCAAGGAACATCTAAGAGCTTCTAGACCCTTAGATTTGTGTGCAGACACGTTGAAACCCAAAAAGAACCTTCTTGAAGAAGATCCAGAAGTTTGGAGAAGATTGGAAACATTTTAGTAAAAGTCTCCATAAGTTCACCGACCCGTCAATGAGAGTCAAGCCACCAACGTCGAACCACAAACCAACCTGGATTTCAGGTTTGCCCCACTGAAAGCTCTGTAGCTCCTGTTGTGAACAAGACTTCCAGGAGTTGACAGAGGCATCATGCTGAGCCAAGCCGTCCTGACAAGGAGCCTCTCTAGACGATGAGAGAAAAAGCTCCGGAAAAACATTTTAATGTGAAGATAAAAACTTGACCGAGGCCTCCTGGTCAGTGTATTTGACCTCAAACATTGACTTTTTACTGGTCAAGATGTCCCAAGTTGGTGCTTTTAATTTTTAGACACTAGAAAACATTTAATCTTTAAAAATTCATATCGCCTGTTCCATACATTGGATTTTTGTCATGTTGGAGTCATGTTAATCCTATGTCCTATTTTTATATATTGGTGTTGGATTTGTATTGTGTGTTGTGTCTTACTTTTTTAATGAATAGGTGTTTTGAAATACTTTACACACCTGTGTCCTAAGTTAGGCCTGACTGCTTGTAACCAGCTACCAAGGGTTTAGCAAGGGAATAATTTACTGAGACCTTGGTTGGACCTTCTATAGTGATTGTGACCTCATTACCAGTGGCAGGTACCTACTTACCCCAACTAATAAACCACCTACCAACACCTATATGTTAAGAGTGCTAGGTCAGAAAAAACACAAATTCAGAATTTATAAAGAAACGCAGTGTTTAGGGTTTGTGTTCTAATCAGACTTCAATACTAACCTTTGGGGACCCTTTAAAGCAACCTTAGAAGAATTACATATTGAAAAAACAATAATACCCTAAGACAATATATCAGTGACAGTGAAAATATATACCTATCAATCTCTTTTGATGATTGACCACCCTATTGCTGACCTTAACCTAGACCAAGCCTTTTATTTATCAAATTTTCTTTCTTGTTTGGCTCTCGTGCATGTCGTTTTTGTTCTTTTTTGTTTACCAGTCCAATTGTTACTCCACTTCTTGTCATGTAAAGTGCTCTGATACCCACTAGGGTCATGTTCGCGCTGTACAAAACATTGGGGCCGATTATGATGGCGGACGGACCTGAGTCCGTCCGCCACCATAGAGAAGGAGGGACCGTCCGCAGGGGCAGCGGCGGTCCCTCCGTGCAAATTAGGATGTGACCGCCACCCAGCACCCGCCGCAATGATAAAAAAGTAAGTTGTGCATTTGCCTGCACAAAGAGGCAGGCACCTTGCGGTGCCTGCCGCTTTGTGCAGGCAAATGCAGGGGGGTACCATAGGTACCCCCCATGTGCACCCCCCAACCCCCCTTCAACCCTGGGGGCCCGCAACGGGCCCCCAAACACAAATCCGTATGCCTTTACACGGCGGAAATACCGCCGTGTAAAGGCATCTTTCCACTGTCATCCTAATATGGCTGGCGGTGTCTGATAGACACCGCCAGCCATGTTAATGCTTTTCCGCCGCGGGCGGATTCCGCCCGCGGCGGAAAAGCGGCGGACAGATAGTAAGACCCACCAGCCATCCTAATATGGCGGTGGGTCTTGCAAGGCTCCCCGGCGGATTTCCCTCATCCTCCGGGCCGGCGGTGGCTTCCGCCGGCCCGGTGGATGCGGGAAATCCGCAATCGTAATAGGCCCCATAGTTAAGAAAAATAAACAATACATGCATTGCAGTTCACATGCAGCTTCTTGTTGCTGGTTCAAAACTCACTGTGCTATATTGAAATGACAACAATTTATGAACTATAAGGAGCAAAAGGATGTCTGTGTCAAAAGCAGTAACTACTTATCTGTCTACATTAACTCTGTGATGCAGTTGGACTGTGGGCTTAACCCGCTACGCTCTTTTATGAGTCAAGACTGTGATGAAACAAAAGATAGATCTCTTCAGACCAGATTTCGCATTTGTTTATAATTATCCCCTCAAAATTGCTGGGCACACAGATATCGCTGCATCTGGTGCCTTAACCCCATAAGGCGTTATAAAATTCATCCACTTTATGATCCAGTATGTAAGCAACAACAGATTTACTGTCACATTTTCCATTGTTGCCAATTTCTTTGCAATTGATTGTTAGACTCTTCTTTTCATGACTCCTCCCCTCCTGACCCCACCCCCTTTCCACTACTACACACTGACTGACCTCACAATTCTTGGTTGCCCAGAGTGCATTTGTTGCAATTCTAGCATTGGGGACTGCACATTTACAGTTAGAGTGTGCATTCTGAGAGGGCAGGGATTTGGGGGTTTTTATGGAAGTTTTATATAGTGCAAACTAGGTCCAAAAGTATTAGAGCGCTTTATATGAGCACCAGTTGCGTTACAGATGAACACATTCATTTTTGTTAGGCACTGGTAGATTCATTGATATGCCCAGAATCACAGGATGTTGAGCATCCCTGCCGAGTCTCGAACCCGGATCCCCAGCTCTGAGGTCGACTGCTCTAGCCCTTAGTTGAATGGCAATGATGCAGAAGGAGACAATGTTAAGAAGAAGGGTCTGAGAATAGAAATGGAAATGTGTGAGCAGAGGTATGAGGATATAGAGAGTGCACAGTGAGAGCAGAATAGGGCAGAGAGCAGAGAAGGCAGTGTGCATGCAGAGGAAGTGGGAAGCAGAGAGGGTATTTTGAGAGCAGAAGAGCAACTGAGCAGAGAGGGTAATGTTGAGAAGAATGGGAATGCAGCAGAGAGTGTACAGTGGGTGCAGAGGGTGTAATGTGTGTGTGCAGAGAGGGGATGGAGCAAAGAGAGGAGTGCATGATTATAGAAGATAGGGCACAAACAGTACAGTGTTTGAGCAAAGTGCCGTGGACCAGAAAACGCAGTGTACAATCAGAGGGGCAGGTAGGGCAGTATTTGAGTAAAAGAGACTGCCTGGAGAAGAGAGGGCAGTGTGTGAAGAGAGATGGCAGAGCGCAGGGGGCAATGTGTGTGAGAGTGAGTCAAGAAAGGCAGCACATGTGCAGAGTGGTCAGGGAGCAGAGATCAAAGACTGCAGAGTGAGAGTAGAGCGGCATAGTGTGTGTGTGTGTGTGATTGTGTGTTTGGGCACAGAGGTGGCTGTGTATGAGCAGATGTATGAACGGATTTAAGGATTAACAGGAATGTCAAACTCATTGCCCAGTCTTTTCAAATGTATGCAACTGCATACCTTTCGTAAATCAATATGTCCTCTACAAAATTTGAATCATGCGACCTGGGACCCAATCATTTTGCAAACGTGGTTTCCATGAATTTGCTCATGTATATTTTAGGTCAGAAAATGGGTTTCACAAAGCATTTTCAAGATTACACCTAGAACAACTGTAACATTGAAGAGATTTGAGAGTTTACAAATTTGTAATTACACCCATGTGAGTTAGTAAACCTCTGATGCAGATTTACAATATTGCGTGGGAATCGAGTCCTCAATGTTCGTTGGATAAAGAGTTTGCAGTTTATGGTATAAATTAGATCTGAGCATATATCCCACGTATGGTATCTAGTTTGTCTGCCATGCGGTCGAAGCCTACCCGCACCCGTTCCGCCAGCTGCTCCTGGCACCACAACACACGGCGTTGGAAGGCCATGTGTTCTTCGTGGGGGACCTGGGAGGCAGCCGTGGTGGTGGGTGTTGGCTGCTGTGTGGTCTGTGCAGGGGGTGGGGTCTCCTCGTAGCTGCTGGGCTGTCCAGCTCCTGGAAGGGGTCTGCCTAGGCTCTCCACGAGCTGTTGGAGGCCGTCGGAGTCGAAACTGTGGTGGTTGTCTTCGTCATCAGAGAAGCGAGGGTCAGGCTGCTCTGCAGTAGGTCTTGATTCTCCCTCTGCAATGTGAAGGGGAGATGCAGTTTAACAATGTGTCCACATGTATGTTGTCGCATTGTACATGTTTTCATACAGACGGCATGACTGTGTACATTGTGGCTGTTTGGGAGGAGCTGCCTATTTGATGGGGGACAGTGGACATTTTGACAACAGACGTGTGTGTGTTTGTACTTGTACATTATCAACTCACATTTCCCTGCAATGCCAAATGTGACTGGCCAGTGTCTACACCCAGCGGCACCAGTTGTGTCCTGTGTTCTGTTGTAGATGTTTTGCGGTTTATACCACATTGTTGTCAGTGTTGGTGTGCTCTGCATGTTATGTGTGTGTGCTGCATTTTGGGGGAGCCGCCCCTGCTGCTATGATTTTGCTGCCCCTTATCCCTTTCATGCAATGTGCCTTTGACTTTTGTGCATGTAAAGTGCTGAGATATTGCATACTTGGGTACATTAGTCTCTTGGTGGGAGTTGGGGGTCTGGGGCATGGTTTGTCCGCAGATGTGCTATACTTAATTGTGCACATGTGCCATTGTGTCCATCTCCCCCTAACCCCCCAGTCCCTGGTTGTTACTCACCCAGGTGCTGTTGTGTCCGGTCATGTTGAGCAGTTTCCAGTCCCCCAACTCCTGCCACTGTCTCCCCACTGATGACGGTGGACACCGTTTCCTCTGAAGAAACTCAAATCTTCATTCTCAGGGGTACTTGATAATAAAGAAATTGGCACAGAAGCTGAAATATGAAAAGACATCTTTATTAAACTTAAATAAGTGAGACTACGTCACACAGGAGCCTTAGCAACTGAATGAGGCAGTCTGAGGAGTACAAAAAACAGAGGCATTACATATGCTTAGAGTTACAAAACTCAGCACAAAAATAAGGGGCAGTCCTAGCTTATACAAGCATGCAAAAATGCCTAACATGGACATGCAAGATCTTCGAAATGTTAGCGAATAGGAAAACATTCAAAAAAAGGCATCATGTAACCAGAACATCCCCCTTGAGTCGTGCTTTCGTCCAACCCGATAAGTCAATCTATGACAGCACCTATAGATCAATCAGTAATGGCAGAACATGTTTGCGTGCTTCAAAGGAAAAGGTTGTGGAATAGGAAAACACAGGGACACAGGGAGAGAATAGCGAAGGCCAAAATATAAGATACAGCACAAGAAGAATGCTAAAGGCTAACAGATAGTTGATACAGGGATTAGATGGTCCAGACAAGAATTAGTTAGGCCAGCTGGTGTCTGAGATTGGGTTACAAACAAGGACAGAGGGGGTTTTCAACACGTTGCAGTCCAAAGGGCAGAGACACCTCGTGACTCATGCAGCCTGTTTAAAGGCAACAAAAAATGGAGTTGAATGTAAAATGGAGTCAAAATTAAGGAACCTCAGACCCTCCTTTTGCCATTCCACAGGCAAATCCTAATTCATTGCTTAGGCGAGCATTCTACTCATTTCATTTAAGTAGGTATATGTAAGCTATCAGCAGGAATACAAAAAGAACAAAGCATCGGGTCATAATCAACATTAAGCAAGTAATGACCACTATTACAAACAGCATTACCATTTTTTCACAACCCTAGGCAAAAGCAAATCCTAAAATTATTTAGCAAACATTTTCAGGGCTCCTATGTATTTCAGTGACTATTGACAATGCCAGTAGAACAATAAGAATCAGTCTCCTAACACCCATTCTATGCAATCACACAATAACTGCTTGTGCAACCATAACTATACCCAACGTCCGTCTAAGCCTCTCTGACAGGCTTCTATTGTCCATCAAATCTGCTTCTGTTGTTTTCTTCCACATGGGCCTCTTCATTCAGGCCTTTCATGAAAATAGTGCTTCTCAGTATCCGTTGGAGTGCCCTCCTGGCAAACACTCACAGCTCACTTGAAAGTCTCAATGTCTCAATGCAGTGCACCAATATATTTCCTGTGCTGCAGGCACTACAGATACTGTGCTCTTCGTTGGTCATGGGCACAGATCATCTCATGCAGACCCAAGTACTATTAATTGGGAAAGAGCAACAGACTTTCACACTCAGCAACACTTTCAGGCTCCAACACTCGCATTTCAGTGTCAGAGGATGCTCGGGCTGCTCTTTCATTTAATCATAGGTACCACAATGTAGTGCCTTTTGCCAATCTTGGATCCTCCGGTGCACTGCCCTTCCGTTGGAGCAAAGAATAGGGGGTGTGTGGCCAAAACTCAGGCCAAGGGGCTCAAGGGACTGCACACTGTCAGAGGTTACCAGCACATGACAGGTGAAAAACTGAAGCCTCAAAACAACAGGAATCCTTCTCTTTTGCTATTTTGCCCTGAAACTCTGGTTCTGTGATATCCAATGCCAACTGATGGAGCAAGTACGATGCTTTGGAGACACCATTGATGGCGCACTGGCAATCGCTTGTCCAGCCTTACAGCTTTTCTGGGTGCTGGGACCTTTCATCTATAGCTGTCACTGATGGGATTGTGGGTGAGTTCCGCAGGTTATTATGACTTAATCCCGCAGAACCTAGTGACGTAGGAAATGTGACACAGTTGTTAGTTTCCTTCAATTTAGTACAAAAACAGTTTATTGTTTTTAACAAGGGGACTGTAAGCAGGTGGCCTGCAATCTGCGATGGAGTGGCCATACGCCATGGGACAATTCTGGTCTAGAACACACTGTCATTCTCAAAGGCAATACTTCTAATCTCTTCAATTGGGTATCCTTAATTATCCTCTGCCATCTAAGGGTAGATAGTTATATGGGAATTCTATCTGAATGGATGTCCTCACACATGGTGGCATTGTCTAATGGGGAAAACATTTATTTGTTCTTTTTCAATGATTACGTCTAGGTGTTGCTAAATTCCTTATCTAGAACATCTCAAAAGAAACATCGCATAATACGGATTATCAGGGACATGTAGATACCTCCCTTTTAATAACTGTGCATCAGGTGCACTATGCAATACACAGGCTAATGATCAAAATGTGGGAACAAAAGACATGGACTAGAGAGTCGTGGTATTTCCATTATTTAGGACACATCTGATCCCACCAAAAATTAAAGAAGTAGGAACAAAAGAGTAAAAATCCAAATTAAAATAGTCATTGAAAATTTGTCATGTTCAAAAAAATAAATGTAAGGTATCTCCTATTGAGGTGGAAAACTTGCCTTACTTAGTATTGAGTCATTTAACCAGTCCATCACTACCATGACGGTCAGACTGGAAAACATCGAAGTAGGCCTAAAGAAAATTCTTAAAAACCAGTCTGGTCATGCAAAAGGGAATTATACACAATATGGGGTTCTCTGGTACATTACTGCAATCTGGAAGTGTGAACCTAATACAATAATATTAATAAAAGGGCTAACTGGTGAAAGGAATATGGAAAAGGGGAATGGGACTAGGACACAGCTAAAAAAATAACTGGGCATGATGCGACATCGGTCAGGGGAGAAGCTACAAAAGAAAAATCTATAGGAAGAACAAGAAATTACTTGGGTGATAGTCAGGCATGTGACACAACACCAAGAGTACAGGTAATACACAAATATAAAAATATTTCACAAATGTTAGCTCTACCGCTGGCAACTACACCATATACGGTAATCTCAGCTAATGTTCCAGTTCCTTTTTCTAGGAAAAAAAAATGATACCTTGTTTCCTTTATGGTACAAAGCCATACACTATTTTAGGAAGCAGAACAAAACTGACTAATGTAATATAGAAATTAGGTCACCATGTACAAGAGTCACAGATTTATAATTTATCCTTACGTCAAATCAGAATACATAAATCTAGGGCTGCCTGTTCCTTAAGGGAAGGGGGCAGTAACGTGACTAACTGCAGGTGACACACTTTGATCCTGTATATCTCTTTTATTTTTCTTCAAATACCATTATAGCCAAATTTGACATACACTAATGAACTGTTGTCTGTCTTCTTTACAGTATGAAAATATCATATCTGTGAAATTTAGTGTCAGAGGAAATCTACCCAACTGTTGTGCAGTGATACGCATCGTCATGTTTATGCCTTCACAACACAGGTAAACTTGTAATAGTATCAAAAGCAGCAACATAAAACAAAAACATTCATAAAATAAAAACAACGCACAAAACGCACATGTCAAGCCATCAGATATACTTGCTGTATATCAAGCACAAAAAACATAGACAAAACAATAGCATATGTGAATGAGCGGTGACGCACACACTTCATGTCATGTACTTTATGCACTTTGAACCTGCAGCCCAAAACCCAATATTCAGGCCTGCTTAATTTGTCAGGTTTAAAATCAAAATTACACTTTCTTTTACTTTCCTCATTTACTTTCCTCAGCCTCCTTTTGTCAGCTGGTCACCAGTTAGTGGTGATCAGCTGTCAATAAAATCTACTGTGTCACTTCTGACATACAGGACCAGCAAGAACAATTCATGATAGGACCAAATACACAAACATAAAAAACACATGAACATTTCTTTCCAAAGGAGTTACGCAAAAACCCATCTCTTTTTAACCAACCAAACTCACGTGTCTTGTCATCCTTAAAATCACCCAGAACAATCGATGGATGATCTGTGGGCAGAAGCAAAAAAATACACAACACACAAAAGAGAGACATTTCTCATAACAAACAACCATCCATTATAACTTGTAATCTGAAGACAAAACATGATACCTATTAACAAACACAAAAATACATTTCCATTACTTAACTGTTACCATCTTGTCAGTCAGCTTGCAACATTAAGCCATTTTAACTTTCTAAAAGTAAAATTGCTTCACTGACACTCCATGTCAGCTTCGCGCCACAATTTCACACAGTGAAAAGTAATTCTTAATTAGCAAATCGTTCTCACTTAGGCATGTAGCTTTCAAAATTTTAATAAAAAGCTTTGTCTTATTTTCTGTCTAAGACTTAATGCAATACCTCATTTTCTGTCAAATAAAAGCAACTAGCGGACATTATTTTTTTTAGAGCAGAGATACAAATTCTGCAGAGCATTTAGCATGATGTTGGGACTTTCAAAGAAACCCTTTTTTCATATTTTTCCTTTGGAATTAAGTTCTTTAATGTATTGATGTTCTTATAGAGAAACCAGAAACCCCACTTTTAGAGGCCCGTTTAGCAAGGTCATTCTGCACTTCACAGAGACAAGGCCCTAATTTACGAGGTCACAGATGTCACAGATGTCAACACGACAGCCTCCTTCCATTGTTTACAGGGAAACTAAAGATAGCACCTCAGCGCGACTTGAGCCAGCCTCTGCAGCTCTCCTAGCCCCCAGCTTCTGATCACTAAGAAGTTTGTCAAAGACAAAAGGCCTTCCTAATTCCTCCTAACCTGCAATAATTCACTCTATTTTGAAAAATATTTTCTCCTTTTTAGGGACTAAAAAAATTATCTCTATTCTCAGATTATTAAACAACATTTACTGTGAATAATTCACTAGAACCTAATAACACACATACCAGTTTTTAGAACAAATGTTTGTTGCAATGGTACTCATTTCATCAACTTTAAATGGATGAATGTCTCAGTAGGTCCAGCTAAAGTTAAAACCTTCCAACCTGATATTAACTCAAACCTCTGCACCAGGCACATTGGCTCACTGAGCCATTAAAAGCAACCCCAAATAGGAACAACCTGCAAATTTGTATTATACCTAAATATATGCATTTACTGAAGCCTAAGACACTTTAAAGCTATTATAAATGGCAAGAAAGCTTTTAGAATAGTCCATTTTACCCAAATTCGACTTTAATATTTGGGGCACTTAAAAATAAATATCCTTTAATTGTGTTACATATTAATCATCCTCAGAATGTACTTTACAAATTGCAGATATTGGACATTAGACATATCTCATGTAAATCCTTAGAAAAATTAGTTTTTGACGCCTGCGCTGAGTGAAATTCAATATGCTAATGTCCTCATTATGCAGTATAACATAATTTAAATTAAATTATAATGCTAGGAGGTCACAGTATGAGTATTAAGCTTCATGAATAGTAAAAAACGAATTTTGAAGCACTTATTTTTAATAACTATTTTTCATAATTAATAATTATTTTTAATAAACCCAATCACTTTTGATAATTCCACATATAAAAGCAAGCTGCACCCTTTGCCTATCATTTTAGATGCATTTATTTATAAGCCCAAACACAGACAAAATGTGGCGCCACATTTTTTCTTTCTAAAAAGGACAATTTTTTTTTAGCAACAGAACCAAGAATATGCGTACAAAAATGTTTAAAGAGAGGAAAACCCTTAATTGAAATGTCTTCCTGTAATACAAAATAATGAACTTTGGTTTTGGAACCTTTTTAAAACAACATTCTGAAATGCCAAGATTCACCCGTGCAACTGAGGGCGAAGTCCTGGCTAGAGTAAATATTCCTGTTTATTCTGTGTCCTACAAAAACAACTACTCTTTGCTCAGCGGCAATAAAAGCTTTCCTCTCTTAGCTCGGAAAGCCGGGGCCCCAATTTTGAATCCATCCGGGTTGGAAGTGAACAACATCGGCCGCGAGACTTGGGCCATGTCCGGCCCCCCGAAGGGGAGTGTATCCTGCCTGGTTTGAATGGTCATTTGATGGTCGGTTGAATCCGAAATATAATGGCGTGTTGCACCGGTTGCCGCGGTCGGGGGTCCGTTGCCCGGAGGCTTTGCTGCCCGCCCGGGGTCGACGGGCTCGGGCCCTCGCAGGAGGCGACGGTGTTGATATTGCGACATTGAGAGCGCCCACTGTCTCCAACGGCACCACCTATGCCTGTTACCCCGGAGTAGTCGCCCTCCGGGGTTCAAAACCTGCTCGGTTGTTTTGCCAGAGGGGATGGAGCGGGTGGAGACTAAGCCGTCGTTGCTGACCGTAATGGCCGCCATTGGTTCCACTTGAGGGTCACCGCCATCATCCAGAAACTGATTGACAAAGCTGACTCTATCAGTCTTATACCGGACACCGGCCCTACGATTTGTCTCCAACAAGATTTGTCACCAGCGGAACAGATTATGCCCGTGATTGAGGACCCGTGCCGCAGCCAGATCTGGCGTTTTTAGCCTATTTCCACGCAACGGATAGTGAGCCCGTGACTACCACACGCCCAGTACGATTAATGCCGACACCGCCCGAGATGGACAGAGAAGTTCCTGTACGCTTTACCAAGTTTATCAGAGACCATGGGAGGGATTCACCGTCCTTTCCCCCCTTACTGTTGCAACCTCTCTCCTTGGTCCTATCTTTTGCGGACGATTCCCGTTTGACTTGTGGTCTTCCAGCGCAGATGTCTTGGCTCCTTTCCAGCCAAATTGACTTTGACTTTGTTAAACATTTCACCTTTACTATCGATATGGCGGTCCGAGCGGAGAGGGTTCGTACGAAAAGTCGACGTGGCCAAGGTTGATTTGATAGCCTGGGTGTGATGAAAGGGTTTCATTCGACGCGGGATTTGTAGGTTGTAATAATGTGGGAGTCTGGCGATCCTTTTAAACTCCCCCGATGTAGTTAACTGTTGCTTAATATTGTCCTGTTTATGATCGGGGGTGGTTTGCTTCTGGCCGGGGCTACGGGAGACCGGGAGCCTGTTTGTTTTCTCCTCCTCCACTTTCTTTCTCCGTTCTTTTAGGACACGATTCTGGGGCGACAGGCATGCTGATAGTGGGGTGAGGCTGTAGCCATTGCAGGGGTGCAGGGTGGGGGGATTGGGGGGGTTTTGTTATTTTGTCTTTGTTTAGTTCTATGGCGTCTTTTTCTTTTCTTTTCCCTCTTTGCGGGAGGTGCTTTGTATATCCTGAATCGTGTTCTCTCACTCATCTTGGTGTCTACTCTGGTTCTAACTATCCTGAGTCGTGGGTGGAAGGGTTCTGCAGACTGTTGTTTATTGAATTGTTTGACCGTATTGACTCTCCTGTTCGTATAATACATTCTTTTGGTATATTTTACTTCCATGTACTGCTTTCTCTGCATTTCCTCACACGCCTGCCGAATATTGTAATGTAATTGAGTATGACACCAGACTTGTGTAACGTTTACTCCTGCCTTTCTTCAATAAAAATATATATAAAAAAAAAAAAGCTTTCCTCTCAGTTTTAACATGAGCATGGTGGCAGTCTTTTTCAAACTAAGGCACATCAATGCGTGTTCTATAATATGCGTCTGAGTTCAGCAAAAATTTACTTCAGCTGAAGTGTTTGCCTGGAAATTTCTAATACAATGTATGTAAGTAAAAAATGCTCTAAGTTACTTTTTTCTACAAAACACACCATTCGTTTTTGGGGGCCTTTTTATTCCTAGTGAATGTAAATTTTAATTTTATTTTTTTTAAGCATTTAGACATTTTGCTTAATAGACTGAAAACATCAAGAAAACCACAAACACACATTGAGCTAATTTCAGACATAAACAGGAAGGGGTCAAACACTCAGGACACACAATACAGCGCGCTTTAGCCTTTTATTTCGTGAATAGCGCCATCACTATCCACTTACAGAAGTTGCACTAATGGGAAAACCACATAGACATTTAAACACACATTTAACCCACAAATCTATACCCAGGACAAAAACAGAGGACAGCCCTCAGACTGTACTTAAACCAAACCATTTGTAAATACTAGTTGTAAGTCATATTTACAAGAAGCGCTTCTCAATTGTGTTTCAAAAGACTGCAAAAACAGCCCAACAGACTGATGTATGTCCAAGAAGCGAAAATACACTCAATTCACTAGCTTTGGTTAGCAGAACACCAAAAATCGTTCTGCATATCAAAAAAATTGCACAGAACAAAGGATCCTTGTATGTATTTTGTCCATATTTTAATTCCCTGGGGATACAGAATCACCAAGGAAGAAATATGTTTGTATACCTAAACCTATTTAGGTATTCCTTCTAGGAGAGCCGGCTAATTAATTTCACATCACACTATGGTACCGCCAAGAAAAAGCAGCACATTCTTCGATGTGAGCTTTGAAAACAGGCATGCCAAAAATACTGAGGAATATGCAAGTATTATAATCAAAGTAGTGCTTAATGTACTTATTGTACGTGCACCGTTCAACAAAACCAGATAGAGAAAAATCTCCTCATTACCTGTCTACACAAATTGCAATTTGCATATCAAATACATATCCAAAGTTGGCCAATACAAATTCCAAAATTCCAAAGCTACAGCAAGCGTTACTAAACTACCTTACTCTTACCAATCCAAAAGGTTGTCCAATTTCTAACTGCCAAGTTCTGAATGACCAAACGGTCTTTTATAGAATACTCATGCCAAAAAGGTTGTCATTCAGGAGTGACATCATGTGGAGGATCAAAATCAGGAAGATCAGAAATATACTGGGCTGCAAAGACAGAGAATCCCCAGAATCCCTGTGCACAGAGTACTTTCCTTAGAAGAGTCCTGTCCTCCTCAGTAGATTTCAGTCTCCTGACAAGATCACTCCTTCAGAAAGTCACTTCTCTGATGAGGCCCATGTTGGCCGCGCCATTTGAAGAAACTCAAATCTTCATTCTCAGGGGTACTTGATAATAAAGAAGTTGGCACAGAAGCTGAAATATGAAAAGACATCTTTATTAAATTTAAATAAGTGAGACTACGTCACACAGGAGCCTTAGCAACTGAATGAGGCAGTCTGAGGAGTACAAAAAACAGAGGCCTTATATATGCTTAGGGTTACAAAACTCAGCATAAAAATAAGGGGCAGTCCTAGCTTATACAAGCATGCAAAAATGCCTAACATGGACATGCAAGATCTGCCAAATATTAGCGAATAGGAAAACATTCAAAACAAGGCCTCATGTAACCAGAACATCCCCCTTGAGTCGTGCTTTTGCCCAACCCGATAAGTCAATCTATTACAGCACCTATAGGTCAATCAGTAATGGCAGAACATGTTTGCGTGCTTCAAAGGAAAAGGTTGTAGAATAGGAAAACACAGGGAGAGAATAGCGAAGGCCAAAAGATAAGATACAGCACGAGAAGAATGCTGAAGGCTAACAGATAGTTGATACAGGGATTAGATGGTCCAGACAAGAATTAGTTAGGCCAGCTGGTGTCTGAGATTGGTTTACAAACAAGGACAGAGGGGGTTTTCAACACGTTGCAGTCCAAAGGGCAGAGACACCTCGTGAATCATGCAGCCTGTGTAAAGGCAACACAAAATGGAGTTGAATGTAAAATAGAGTCAAAATTAAGGAACCTCACCTCCATATTGTTCAGATCCTCCTGTGGCGCAGGACTCCCACCTCCAGTCTGTATTGCTGCCTTCCGGTTGTTGGCGAGTTTCAGCTTGGTTTTGTGCTTCACAGCTTTCCAGTGCCTCTTGACCTCTTTCATTGTCCTCATCAGCACTCCGACTGAATCCACCTTGTCCACGATGAACTGCCATATTCCATTTTTGGTTGGCAATGACACAGTGGAGGTGATGAACATTTGTTGATGGTGTTCTACTTCTACCACGTCCGTTATCAGGATCCTGTTTTCCTGCGGACTGTACCACTTCTTCCTACTCTTCTTCTCCTTGGCCTTCCCTGATCCCGAGGTCGCAGGCTGGTCCTACGGGGGACTTGTGGGGTTCTGGTTCTCCTCCGTACTTGCTCTGGCAACATCTATTGTGCTTAGCTGTTGTTTGTCATTTGTTTGTCTGTTTTTTTCTTCTTTTATGGTGATTTTTCCCGCCTGATGCATGTGAATTGCAGGCCTGTTGCTGGTTTTCGCTGATTTTTGTATCGTGATTGGCCTCTCCGCAGCTTTTTTTGTGTTTGTGTTTTGTAATTTTGTGGCGTGGCATTGACTTTAATGTGGTCATTTGACGCGTTATCTGGAGACTATCGCATGGTACTGCCATGTTGTGAATACTTGGTTAACATGGCGTCATTTTCCCGTGATAGACTGCGATGTTGAAGGTTGCGTTAAGTTACTTTTGCAATGGTGAATATTACACTTTCTTGAGAATATGCCCCACAAAGAGGAAAGACAGAGGAAAGAATTGACGAAAAAGCACTCTAAAGGGAGAAATCATGAACCTGCAAGAGTAAGATGAACCGGGAGCGAGTGTCTTATAATGGATTATAGAAGCATGAGGAGGATTCTGTTTCAGGACCTGAAGCTCATATTATGCTTCTCTTTCTTCATTATATCTTAACAGCAGGCAATTAGAACAATTAAAAAACAATGTTTAAACAACTACAAATCCGATGAATCACCTTAAAACACTCCCTTCCCTAATCTCTTCAGTCCACCTGTCCTTTCCAGGTATCAAACTGAGATACACCATCTTACTGCCTCTTCCTTTGCTTCTCATCAGTCAAAGATTTGCCGCTCAGTTTTGGGCAACTGCTATATGTCCTATATATTGTTTAAATTCTATATGTCTGGCTGTTACTGTTGATAGGATTCTCTGTTACTTTTAATATTGTTAAAATATTTTATTCTTGTGGTTGCCATTCAGTATCACAAGTAGTATATACTACATCTCCCATGCCCTGAGTGACCCATGCTTTGATTAGTTAGACATGGCTGTTCCCACCATGCTTCCGGTCTCCCCCACTTCAACCGCCCCAAGATGTGATTACCGTCACATAGTGACCCTGAATTGCTGATTCCCTCTTTCCAAGGCCGCCTACCTGAGTGGCCACCTGCTTTAATAGGGGTGAGGTTAGTGTGTGTAGCCCAATTGGGCGTCACATGCAGGCCTCTTTCTATCTACAGCTGCACGTACTCACTTTGGGACATGAAGCGGCTTCAAAAGGTCAAATGTAGTGGAGGACATGGCATCTCCATGCTGCAAGAACATCTTCTCTTTTGAGGTGGCTGTTTCAAAAAGCGCTTACTTACTCATTAGCTCCCAGCCAATGTCTTGCCTTGCAGAGCATACCAGATCTGTAATAATAGTGGTTCACTGATAGAATATCGCTATTAAAAATATTTATAGTAAAAATAGCAAAGTAAAAATGTAGATAGTAAAAATATCGACTCCCTATACTTGAACAGGTGAGTACAAAAATAGTGAATCAAAAATATCGAAGTTAAAAATATAGATGTAAAAAATATCAATTTAAAAACCTAAATAAAATGAAATATAATATATTAAAAATATAAAATATTAATATTATCTTTAATAAAAGTAATTTAATACACATGTTAACTAAATATACAAAATAAACTTCATTTGAAAAAATATAAACACACAAACTTGATAATATATACATATACATATATATACTTTAAAATAATGTATTAACTATTAACTTTATTTAATTTGTAAACTTTTAAATTATACAAAAATAATATATATACATATATCAATAATCTATATATATAAAAATGAATGTATGTCTGTCTGTTTGTCCTTTATGCATTAATACACCATTCATCCGATCGCCATGAAACTTTGGGAAGTTGTTGAATACACTCCCGCGAAGGTTTCTGGCATACATTGTTTTTAAATATCGGCCCCCCCAGGGCCCTCATAATCTTTCGAATACTGAAATTGTCAGCGAAATTGCGAGCATCGTCGACAGTTATGCCCCCCAAACGCAAATCAATTGGTCGATCTACATCTGAAGCACGAAAGAAACAGGCATTACGAGCTTCAGAAACAGTCGAGCAACGGGAAGCAAGATTAGAAGCTGTACGAATACAAACTTCTCAAGCCCGTTCTGCTCAAACGAACGAGCAACGACAATCAAGATTGGAAGCCGATGGAGTACGCACTGCTCAAGCCCGTTCTTCTCATACGAACGAGCAACGAGAATCAAGATTGGAAACAAATCGATTACGCGCTGCTCAAGCCCGCTCGAATGAAACAGGAGAGCAACGAGAATCAAGATTAGAAACCGTTCAATTACACACAGCTCAAGCCCGCTCGAATGAAACAGAAGACCAACGAGAATCAATATTGGAAGCCAATCGAGAACGCACTGCTCAAGCCACACTTTGAAATGCTTTCAAGATTAAAATGAATAAGTTTCAATAAAAATGACACAATGTAAATTGAATGTTATCACAACGAGTTTCCTTGGATTTCCTTTCTTCTGAGATCGCAGCAACGCGCAACGGGTAAGCTAGTTTGAAATAAATAACCCATTCTATAATTAATTAAAACATTAAATAAAACATACATTTCACAACACAATAAATACAACTGTTGGGAAATTGTTGGATAGCGGAGGGGTACTATTCCCACTCCATTGAGTGCAACAGTAGGGAAAGTATTGGGTAGCAGAGGGGTACAAATTACTATTTCCACTCAAGTGAGTGCAACAGTAAGGAAAGTGCTGGATAGTGAAGGGGTCAAGATTACTATTCCCACTCCAGTGAGTGCAACAGTAGGGGAAGTATTGGGTAGCAGAAAAACAACAATTACTAACAACATTTCAACAATTAAAAAAATATATATATTCCTAAAATAAATAAAAAATATTTAAAAAATATACCATTAAACATATTAGACATATAAAACAACACATATTATAATGTTAGTTACATATAATAAAAACCTACTAATATACTATTAAAAAAGAATTATTTATAAACAATATTTATATAAAAGAAATATATATTCACAAAAACACATTTTTTAAAACATAAATGTATTTGTTTATTTTATTTCCTACCCTACACCACCACACCAATAAAAAAATACATCTACATTTTTATTAAAATGTATCTCCATAATTATCATAATTAATAATATATTCAAAATATATTATTATTAAAAAAAGATAATAAACATTTATTGATTACCCATTCTTTAACACTAATATCCACAACATACACCTAAAATTAATTACACAATTACGATGAATAATTATAATTAATTCATTTAAATAAATAACCAATAATTAATAATTCATCAATAAAAATAAATTCCTTCCCATCCTTCCCACCTTTTATACCCATAAACACCACAACACACACAGACAATTAAATACACAATTTGTATAATTAATTAGTAAATAACCAATTTAAATTAATTAGCAACTAATTAATAATTTATTAATAAAATATTAATTACTTCCCACCATTAACAACTATAAACACCCCAACATACACCTAAAATCAATTACATAATTACCATAATTAATTAATAATTATTTAATTAATAACCAGTAATTCATGGGGGACTGCTAACATTGCCCAAAGTGGAAACGGACATTGCAGGGGACACTGTTGCAGATTTTGCCCACCTGTGTTGCCTGGATTTGCAGAGACACGCTTCGTGGCGCAGTTTGTGCTGGGCTGCTGTGAGGGGAATTCTTGTGTGTCCTGCGTGCTTGGGGAGAGAGGCAGGCTCGGGGCTAGAGCGCTGCAGGGACTCGCCTTCCCAGGAGTCCCTGCGTGACCTGTGTCACTTGGTCAGCGCCCCCTGACAAGCACCGCCCCCTGGCCGGCAAAGATCCTCATAAGCACCTACCTTCCCTGATACGAGTGGGGACTGCTAACATTGCCCAAAGTGGAAACGGACCTTGCAGGGGACACTGATGCTGATTTTGCCCACCTGTGTTGCCTGGATTTGCAGAGACACGCTTCGTGGTGCAGTTAGTGCTGGGCTGCTGTGAGGGGAATTCTTGTGTGTCCTGCGTGCTTGGGGAGAGAGGCAGGCTTGGGGCTAGAGCGCTGCAGGGACTCGCCTTCCCAGGAGTCCCTGCGTGACCTCTGTCACCTGGTCAGCGCCCCCCTGACAAGCACCGCCCCCAGGCCGCCACTTCCTCTGCATCATTGGGTCACATCACCGCTGCTGCGCGGGAGCGCGCGGGATAAGCCCGGGCAAAGGGCGGGCCGTCTACGGCCGTCCAGGGCCGGTCAAGGCTGGGCTGGGCCACCCCCCTAAAGTCTTCTGCTCGTCGGTAAGATCTTTCTAGTTTTGGCCCTGGTATTGTGGTACAGACTGACTATGTCCCCTATTCCTGGATCTGAGGGGAAACGCTGCTTGACACCAGCCACTGTGGGGGAAAGACTTACTGGAACACTTGATGATTTTTTAACGAGAGCAGCCAGGCGTAGTGGGCAGAGAGATCGCATTGACTGAAGAGCGCTTGTCAATGGAGCTTTTGAGCGTTAGACGTTCTTCTTTAGGTGACCTAATTAATGCTGTTTCACTGGCTAATCTACAACCTAAGACCATACTCACATGTAGCCCCATTGATTTGGAAAAACTTGATTTACAGTTTGATTACTTGTCTGGGGATGAAGTTGCTTCTACCTTCTTGAATATTTTGTCTAGTAGTAGTACATCTCTGAGGGCTTCTATCCGATTGAGGCTAGGAAAAGCTTACAGCCTATAGATTTTCAAGTTAGTCCAGAAAAAGTGCAGTCTCGTCCAAATTTAAACGGTAAAAGGAAGAGCGTTGGGGGTCGTCAAGTAGGCAGGCCACCGAAAGTAACAAAGTTTTTACGTAACCAGAATGCTTCATTGCCAAAGAAATCTACCAAGATATCTAATAGGCATACGAGAGGCCCAATAGATCCAAGTGTTAAGGCCAAACAAATTCAAATAAAAAGGGCATTAATCAAGGGAAACGAGGAGGAGCTAGTGATGTCGTTCTCCAATATGACACATTTGTTAAGATCTTTTACCCTCCCGCTGATTGAGAGACTGAAAGTCCATATCGGGAAGCTTGACGCCCTGTGCGAATTAGCTAACGATAATTCACGCAGGCTTGACATACTAGCACAACCTAAGCTCAATACTGATAAAGAGATATTCTTTGGTAATAATAAAGACCCTATAGCTGTAGTTAATTCCGCTAATACGGCCCCTACAGGATGTAATATCACCATCCAATTGTCGAATCCGTCAGTATATTAACCTGTTGAATCTACTACTCCTACTATGCCACTACCGGAACCAAGTAAGAATAATGGGGGGGGAGATAGTGCAAGCGAGGCATGAAGAGCGGAACAACCTGCCAGTAATTAACCTCCCGCCTGAGTCCTCACCTCTAGTAGTAGTGCTTGTGAACGTTCCTGTACTGAATAAAGGCATAAGGGAGAATTTTGGCCAATTAAAAAATAAGGCGGCCCATTGGATCACAAATAATACATCAGAGGGTAATATGATTTGGCAAGATATCATTATGGCCCGTAGAGTGTCCTGGATAGGCAGAACCCGCAAGAATAAAGCGGGGGATTGTATCATACTAAATTTTAGAAGACCTGATCCAGTCAGACGTATTATTAATGAGTCTAGGTTCAATTCCAAATCACAAAGTAAGGGCATTGAGATCCTCCCACTTGATTATTTTTACAGGGAAATGAATAGACTCAACCTTAGTAGGGAAATCGACCAGGGTGGCAGGAGAAATTATCATATTCCAACCGGGCAAGGTTGGGAATATCCTAGAAAGTTTTACCCTAACCGGCCACTGAGAGGAGTTGATGGGCAAGCAGGAAGGTTTGAAGGGGTCAATCGCTATTCAGCTTTGAGTGGGCTGGAAGGAGTCGACTGACGCCCACTTACTGAAGTTGCCGCCATCTCTAGCCTGGACACAGAAAACACGACAGAAAATACATTGGTGGCCAAAGAGGGCGACCAACTGAAGGTAACCTCAATGCAAGACCAATTTGGGATCCACTTGGAGTCCCGTAAAACAGCTGGTGCTCTAATGGAACCCCAAAATGTACATGTCTTGCCATTGAGAACTAACTTAACTACAGAGGTTCATATTAAAGTAGCCAACTGTATACCGAGTAATTCGGGAAGAGACCACAGGTTGCTAAATGCAAGTGAAGATAAAGATAACAGGAGGTTAGCCTGTGCGGTGGCGATCTCGGAAAAGATAGCGGTCCCAATAATTAAAGGCAAGGTTAACTTACCGCCACCTAAGGCAGTGGAACAATGAAACTCAGTTAAGATTGTCTGCTGGAACATTTGTGGTTTAGAGAATAAGGTTTCTAACCCAGTGTGGAGAGACTTTATAGATGAATTTGACATCCTGTGTATTCAGGAAACATGGTTAATAGGGGAAAAACACTTGGATGGTTACAAAACTTTTCATACCCCGGCTCTACACTCTGCACATGGTAGACACAAGGGGGGAATATGTGTGTATGTATCTAACTTGTTAAGTGTGCGGAGGATAAAAATGTTGAAGAGCTCCCCCTTTTATCAAATGGTGGCAATTTATTTCTTATCTGGACTAGTTCTGTTGGTGGTGAATTTTTATAATAACATAAAAGAAGGGTTTGAGGAAGTACTGAATAATTTAATGGATGACCTAAAACACTTGTACCTTGCAAATGTTAATGATATAATTGTTGTGTGGGGAGGGGATTTTAATGTTAGCATTTGCAACTTGAATGCTTGTACCGTGAGTGAGGTATAGTGGGAAGGAAATAACAGTACAAACCATTTTAGGCACTCAGGAAAAGGGGATAAATTAAATGACATTATGGCTACCCTCGACCTGGAATTTGCAAACATGATGAGTTCCCCACCGGTGGAATTTAGCCCAACCTTTATATCTAGGGGCCTAGAATCAGTCATAGATTTTTTATTAGTACCCAATAAGTTTCATAACTGGGTGGAGAAGTTTGAGATCCACTCAAATGGCCTTAGCGACCATCTGCCTATTAGTCTTCAGCTATCTCTACCATCTTCCACTAAATCCTCTACAATAGAGTATTTGGCATGGGTGCAGAATATAACTTTGTCTCGGCAAAATGGTTTTTCCCTAAAGTGGAGTGCGTTAGACCCCGTTGAAACAAATAAGGGGATCGTTACCAAAGACCAGTTATATATTCAGACCTGTTTAGATGAAACGGCTTCAAGAAAAGAGATATTGGATGCCTATGGTAGCATTACTACGATAATCCAGGAGACTCTTAGAAGAAATATCAAAAGGCGCCCAAAAAATACAGGGTGGTTTGATACTCAATGCACTAAAGCTTATACCAAGTTAAAAGCTACGCTTAGTGCTAAACCCAGAGACGCAGAACTTGTGAGGTCTTGTAGAAGGCTATATAATCAAGCTAGGGCACAACGCAGAAGGGATTTAAAAGAACAAGCATGGCAAAATGTACTCCAAGCCTCTGAAAGCAGAAACCCAAAGTTATTTTGGCAAGCGGTGAAAGCACCTTTTTTTACTAAAGAGGACATGTCAAAAGTTGAGGTTGCCATTGATGAAAAAGCATGGATCGACTTTTTTTCTAATGTTCATAAAAGGGATGGGGAAAGCCTGTTCCCTATTAAGGATAAGGATGAACAATATTTTACCCACTCACCAATAGGCCTAGAAATTTGCCTTGATGAGGTTTTAATGGCCATAAACACTAGTAAAGGAAATAAAGCACCAGGCCCTGACGGGGTACCAAATTTTAAAAAAAAACCCGGACCTCTGGGCCCCAATATGTACGCGTGTCATACAATCATGCTGTGCTATAGGATTCATTAAAACGTGGGCTGAATCGGTTATAATACCGATATATAAGAAGGGGGATAGAGAGAGCCCATCTAATTATAGGCCAATATCCTTACTGGACTCCCTCATGAAGCTAGCGGGAAGGGTGGTCCCAAGCAAACTACAAACCTGGACAAATGACAACAATATCTTAAGTTCGGTGCAATATGGCTTTAGAGAGGGAATAGGTACTGTGGATCAGGTCCTCAATTTCGTAATTATTCAGGGGAAATACGCTCGGGCTAAGAAAGAACGCCTATATGCCATCTTCGTTGATCTCACAGACGCGTTTGACTGTGTGCATCATGCGAAGTTATGGCAGACCCTTGAGAAAATAGGAGTGGAACCAGCCCTAGTCTCATTCCTCCGCCAGCTGTATTCTGGGACAACAGCTAGGGTACGGCACGGGACCAAGGGAGAATGCACTGGGCCTTTTCCCATAGAGAAGGGTGTCAGGCAGGGCTGTGTGCTGGCCCCATTCTTATTTTCCATTTACACTAATGCTCTGGAGAAAGAATTGGAGGCCAGCAACATTGCTTGCCCAAGATTTGGCAAGAAACAAGCTGTTTCACTCCTTTATGCGGATGACGCAGTGCTTATGGCCCGTACCAAGATAGGAGCCAAGAGGGCTTTAGCAAAATATAATCACTTTATGGCTTCAAGAGGGCTAAGAATTAATGCCAAGAAATCGTTTATGATGGTATGTGGGAAGGGGCGGGCCGAAGCAAAGGGATTAAGGGTGGATGACCTTACAATCGAATGTCTAGGGGTTCTGCTTGATGGTACGGGGCAGTGGGGAGCAGCCATAAAAAGTAGGACCTTGTTATTTAAGCGCTCTATAGCGGCAGTTATGAACTTTTCGAAGCAGTTGGGCAAAAGACCCCCGGAAATTCTTCTAAAAATATACAAGGCAAAATGCAGGAGTATTGCCCTATATGGGGCTGGAATCTGGGGAATTCAGAATGCTCGGACTATTCAGGTAGCTGAGAATTGTTTTCTAAGATATCTATTGGCATTGCCACAGGGTACAGCGACGTTTAATTGCCATGAGGAATTAGGTCTAGAGTATATTTTTGACCTTATAAAAATTGAACCAATTTTACTCTGGCATAGGGTATGGACCGGTGAATCTTTGGAGTTAAATCGGGACATCATAAAGGATGCAATGGCCCTCGACAATGTAAATTGCATCCCGTGGCTAATTTATGTTAAAAATACCTTTACGGATCTGCAAAGACCAGAATTATACAGTGACCCGGAAAATATATGTGGGATATCCAGGAAAGACTTGAAACTATAATGTACGAGTCACTTTGGAATGTTAAGAAGTGCGTGTGAACTCCCGAAACGTACCGTCTTAAAGCATCAAATGACCCTGCTATGCCAGACGATCCAAACATATCTATCTATTTGCAGTGTGGGTTTTGACCGTTTTCTCTTAACGCGGTTCAGATTTGAGATATTCTTTCGCATGGTAACTTTTCCATCAAGGAATGACTGGTCCAGGGACTTGGAACCCTGTACTTGTGATGATCTGTCAAATCAATCTACTTTCCACCTGATTTTATTTTGCAAACATTATGATAGGTGACGTAAAAGATGGATTAGACAGTATTTAAGACAAGGTCATTGGCGCCAATGCAGACCAGTGTATCTAAGCCTCCTGCAATTAGGTAGTGAGAAATGCATTGTGGTTATGACTTGTTTTTTAAAAAGTATTTAAAAAAAAGCGTAAATTATTGATGGTAACTGACTGATTAACGACCTCATCTGAAAAGTAATGTTTATAAGGATCTGCTTTATATCAAAAAGTTATTAATTTAATATCTTTTAAATTTTGTTTTAAAGTAGGATGTTTGAGTGTTTGATGTAATGTGTATTTATTGCGACGCTTTTATGATTTTATACTTTGCTAAAATCGAATAAAGCATTTTCTGAATCTGAATCAATAAAAATGAAATTACTTCCCACCCTAGCCACAACACTCTACAGAACTAAAAATGCAAAATTCCATTAAAAAATAAATGAATAACTACTATAAATAATCAACACAAGTTATATAATTAAATTACTTCCCACCCTATTCCCCTATAAACCCACAACACGCTACGGAACTAAAAATGCAAATTCAATAAAAAAATTATTAACTACTAAAATGTTAACACATATAAGAAAAATACAAACAATTCTTATACAAAAAAACAAACATCACACACATTTAAAATATATATTAAATACATAACATTAATAAAAAATCTATATTTTTAACTACATATTTTCAGAAACGATATTTAATATTTTGATATTTTTTAAAATCGATAATACTTACCTATAATCAATATTCTTGACCACAATATTTTTTCTGTCGATATTTCTGACCCACAATATTTTTACCTCAATATTTGTGCAAATAGATTTTTTACATCGATATTTTGTCTCTGCGCCAATAATAGTGAACACAAGCCGTGCCCAAGGAGCAGTGATTTTACACTAGTTTCTGCATCTTAATTTTGCTCGGCCATGACAGGGCTTCTCCCGCCTCAGTCTCTTTGCAGACCCTATGACCCTGTTGAATATGGCCGATTCATCTGAATATCATTTTGAGAATGGCTTCGTTGAAGCCTTAGATCATTCGGTGCAGCAGTCAGTTAATAGAGCACTAACAACAGAACTGCAACTGTTTACAGAATACTTTGAACAGTATGCCAAGAGGTAGAAAAAACCTCAAGCATCACTTTTCACTTCAACGCTGCCCCCCTTCACCCTCCAAGATATTGTGACCAAGTCTTATAATTGGCTTCACACTGAGGCTTTAATGAAGCTCTCACACGACTAGTTGGGAGACCACATGTATAGTGTTCATGGCCCCTCTAAGCCCTTGCAACAAAAGGATATTCCCATTGATACAAACATTGGGCCGATTACGATGGCGGACGGACTGGAGTCCGTCGGAGATCGTGGTGGTGACTGGGACCATCTGCAATACATACGGCGGTTCCGCACACCAAATCAGGGTGCGACCGCCACCATAGAATGCATTTTGACATTGCGGCGGGTGCTGTTGTCAGCAGCACCCGCCGCAATGTTAAAATAGCATGTTGTGCATTTCACGGCGTGACGTGGCAGGCACCACACGGTGCCTGCCACTTGGTGCAGTGAAATGTAGAGGGGTACCATGGGCACGCACACCTCACCCCAACACAAGGGGGGCCCGCAACGGGCCCCGTAAATCAATCTCCACCAGCCGTTCAATGGCGGTTTACCCGCCACGGAAAGGCTGGCTGGAGACCGCTCCTTCAGGCAATTGCAACTATTGCCTGTGGCGGTTGGGTGGTGGACCATCCTTGCGTCCACCACGGTCCAAACGTGATTCCCACGCCATTGTAATGTGGCAGGGGGAAAATCGTGGTCTGATTGCGGAATTGCATGGATGGCGGTGGCGCTCCTTCCACAATCGTAATCGGCCCCATAGTTTCTACCTAATGCTCTCACTCTGATCTTGCTAAACCTAAAAATCAAAAATAATCAAGCTAAACCCAAGAACAAAAATGCAAGCAATTTGGAGTCCCTTTACAGTTTGAAGCTGGGCCCTCCTTGGTTCCCAACCCTTTGACATTTTACCTCAAAAATAATGTACAGCCTAGATCGTCAGAGTGGACCCATGCCCCTGCTGTGGCAGACTATATGCAAAGCTGTTTACGTAAACACAAAAGCAGACTATGGGTCAAATTCCCCAGACCTGACCTTTCTGGCAAAGCTGCAGAGACTCCTGATACCGATTCTAGTATTTTGACATTTTTGAAAATGTCTGCCAGAGATCAAAAAAAGGTCTGGATTGTGCCTCGAGGACAGGCCAAGACAAACCTTTAGATATCACGGTCCCCAACTTACAATTGGTGTTAAATTGCAAATGTTTTGTGACCGCATTTCGGTTGCAAAACATTTGTATATACCATTCGAATTTGGTATTAGGAAGGGACACCTACAACACGCCCCTTCTAAATACTGAATAGCAAAACCCAATTTGCGGTTTGGTAACAGGTTACTGAATCGCAATTTGGGCTTTGTACATCACGAAAAACAAAATTGCAGATGTAAACAGCTGGATTCGCAGAATCGGGCTGTTTGCAAACACAAACATGCTTGTACATGTTTCCCTTACTTCAGGTTACATCTCTAATAAATCAGCAATTGATAGAAAGTGTTGATGCAGTCTAAATGTATAGATGATCAAAAAGAATCTACAGAACAAGATAACATATATAACAAGAAAAATATGACCCAAACAGGTTCCAGAGGGGAATTCCTTATTCCAACAAAAGTATCAAAAGTGACAAGAGGATATTCGGGGACGAAGGTGTCAGCATCAGATGAACCCGATTTGGGGATAAAATGGTTCAAGCAAAGGAAATCAGCAGAGTTGAGAAGAGATCATCTCCCAGCAAAGTTAGGATAGGGTCTGATCTACTATTCTAAAGAGCACTCAATTAAATCACGAAGGAAGTTTCCAGAAGGCTTCTCCTTATCATTTTCCACTGAACAAACCATTCAAAAGACTGTGTTCTCAGGGGCAGGTATACTCCCTAGTTTTCCAGCTTCCATCAAAGAAGCAATCATCTGGACGACCTCGGATGTCACATAAGTCCTGTTCGCCTAGTAGAGTATGGTATCTCCCACCATCTCAGTCTTCATATCTAAGGCCAAAAGTTAATTAAGGTATCAGAAGTCTAATAAGATGAACAATGATACTATTCAAAACTAACAAGGACCTAGATAAAACATCAGCTAAAACATCTGCAAAGAAAAGGAAAATCAAGACGCTTGCAAAGCATTTTATAAAACACAACATGTACACTGAGGCCTAGTTACAGGTTAGGCCAACATTAGATTTAAACAGGCACTAAATGCGTACATTTAACATAAGCGATTGTAGCAAATGCAATTTAGAAGAGAGTATACATTGCTTTCATGGTGATTACAATTACAGATAAATATACTGATGGCTCGCATTAAAAGGGGCATACAGCCACTTACTATAAATGAGTAATAAAATACAGACGTTTAACACACATACAATTTAACACATATTGAATGTGTATGTACGTAGAATATGAAAGGGGTGGGCACTAAGTTATGCTGCTCCAATGGGTGTGCAATTTCATCTCTAAAGGGCAACAGATGTGGTTTACAAATGAAGGTGCTTCGTCATTGATTATTGATCCTGTGGTATTGTGAATCAGTGAGTGAGTGAAGGCAAGAGAGAGCCAGTGGGTGGCTTTGTAGATCAAAGGTTGCAAGAATGAGTGACTCAGTGCATTAATGATGAGTGGCTGAGTGCATGCAATGATGTATGAGTGACTGATGAAATTGCCAATGCTTGTTTGAGTCTGGAGTTATCCAAAATCTTTAGATTTTACTAAAATTATTTAAATATTATCTTTACTCGGCCAGCTCTCTTCATTCATTGGGCTGTTATGTCATTCACATTTTGCTTCTGCCCACTAAAGCAGCGGGTCTGTGCGCCACGGCATCCCAGTGCGCCATCAAAACTAGCCAGGGGCACAGCAAAAACAGAAGTGCACCAGGCAGTTTTGGAACAACTGCATGGTATAATAACGAGCTAACGCTATCCAAAGAGGAGTGCCCAGCGGATTAGACATGCTGGACTAAAATGGATATAAAGCTACAAAAACATCTTCAAAAAGATCTAAGGGGCATATTATCAAGGAATGGCGTTAAAATTATCGCCGTTTTAGCGGCAGGAAACTGCCGCTAAAACGGCAATAATGGGCTTGATAGTATGCCGTAGAGAATTCCAATAGAAGCCCATGTTAACACCAAAACATGGGCTTCTATTGGAATTCTCAAGGGCATATTATCAAGCCCATTATCACCACTTTAGCTGCAGTTTTCTGCCGCTAAATCGGCGATAATTGTAACACCGTTCCTTGATAATTTGCCCCTACATCCGTACCACAGGCAAGCAGATATCTTCATTTAAAACCGCTGTGCTACAGATATAAAAAAAAAATACCCACCAACTATGAAAAATTTAAAGCCACAGCTTCTTTTCTTCCTAGTTGCACTCTATTCAGACCTGGTGCTTCAACCTCTTTTCTCTACCAGCCTATCAGGGCATCACTTTCAGACTTGGCAGTTTAGAAACGTGAATGCTCAAAGTCTTCAGTTGATGCTACCGGAAGTGTCTCTCCAAAGCAGTATTGCCTCCCCCTGTGACCTAAGGTGCCATTGCAGGCCCGTGGATCAGGAGGGCACATCGGAGCTCGACTTTTCACAGGAGCATGTTCAAGAGGCCTGTCAGGAGATGGACCGCCCCCAGCTTTGGGATGGATGGCAGCTCTTTGGAGACCATGGACTTACAATCTATCGGCTCTACGACAAAGTGCGGCTGCCCCAGTATCCTTCTCTTTCATGCTGTAACTTCAGTGGTGTCCATCCATTTAATAGAATCCATTTAATTGAAGACCCCTGTATTTGAGTTTGATTAACGTCAGTCTTCGTTTGATTGTTGGCACAACTGCTGAGGGTCATGAAGGTCAACATTTTTTTACTTCCATTTCCATTTTGTCAATAATTATGGAAAATGAAATGCTGGCACTGTAGAAGCGTAGGAAGGCCAATATTCGGCAACATTTGAATGTCTGTTTACATAAATAGATAAATAAATAAATAAATAAACAAATAAATAAATAAATACAATACAATATATACTGGGACTGTGATGGAGCGATATTCAGAAATGTTTTTCATTTCAACTCGTGAAGTCACACTTCCATAAATAAAATAATAAGATTAACAGTTGTGCTATGTGTGTATTAATTCAACCTAGTTTTAAGTTACATACACGAGAAATTACATAAAGGGCTACTAACATGTGTGCTCATAAACGTGCATTATGTTGCATTTCCTTGTTTGTGAAAAATAATAAAATAATCGTGTCTATTTGTCATGTCAAAAATTAACTGCAGCTGTTTAGAATAAATGGCATGTGCTTATTTTGCTTCCCTGTCTATGTGGTGTCACTCTATTCTTTATATGTGCATAAAGAACCTTGCTGGATAATAAGAAGAATGGTAGATATAACATGCTGCTTTATTTGTTTGCTTCTGCTAGGTAATTTAGACTAATGGGTTAATTATTAGCAATGGAGGGTGGCAACAGAACAAATTATATTACTCGCATTAATTATTCTCTTGTGTTTGTTTATACAATAGTTAATGAAAAAGGTTTTGGGCCTAGTGAAATTTTCCGTGCTTGCAAAAATCTGCTTGGAGCCAGAGTGAGTCCATGATGGCAACAGTTTTCTCCTGCCTGAAAAGTTTGTTGTGCTGAGATGACATTCTCTTAGCCGAACAAGGCCAAGGCCAGGAACCGGCAAAAGGCTTGTGACATCCATGTATCCGAGGAAGCTAAAAACTTCATTTGTTGCAATTGTTGCGAACTGGAGGAAACTGCGTTGTTCGAAAACTGGAGACAATGGTCTCTAAGAATGATGACGGAACTATGATTCTGAAATGTGGTGACACGTCGCCTGTCACTTTTGAACCAATGGGACTCCAACTCAGCAGAGAAAAATATACAATTTTTAGATTAGCTTAGCGTAGAAAGGTATAAAAACTCTTGCCCCGTGGAAGGGTTATGCTTCTTCTTGCAGACCTTTTGATGAGGGCGTTATGCTGTTGGACTTCTCTTGGAACACGTAAGAACCCTCAAAGACTTTACTCTTTAAATTTTCTTTATAGTTAGCATTAGTTAGGGACTTAGGTTTTGAAGAATGCCAAACTGATAATTTTCATTTGCAATAATATTTTTGATTCATAATAAAATTGTCATAACCATTTGCAATGATTCAAATAAAAATGCTTAAATAAAAATTCTAATACATATTCCAAATGAGTAGCTAATAAAAATCTTACTTTGGAAAACAAGCTGGTCTTGTTATTTTCATGAGTATTGGTTACTTATAGCTAGATCTTATCACCACAGTGGCTTAATTAGCTTGTAGGGTTGTGAAGTACCATGAATTCATTTACCATGGTTGTATATAAATGTATATAATTTGTGAATAGGTTAATTAGGTCACATGATCCAGTTGGTTATTATATGTCATGTTAGATTTATGGGCCTTATGAGAGTTTATTGATTGATGGTGTATATAGTGGAGTTGGGTAGCGTTGCTTATGACATATTTCCTATAGCCCGCTGGATCAATTTTTCTGGTAGCAGAGGTTGGTTGCTATGGTAACCGATATGTTATATGGTAGTTGCATAGGATCAATGATTAACATATGTTGAGTTTGTTTATTTGTGTTATGTGTAGTCGAAAGGTTTTTTTCCTGCAGTGTGAAAATTCCTAGTTGTACCGGTACAGAGTAGTGTGGCCAGCGTGAAGTCACAAGTCACACAGTGCATTTGATCTGTTTCAGAATAGTGGTATCGTCGTGTATCACAAGTGTTGTCGTCGTGCAGCACATGTTAGGGATATAGGTGTGTCAGATAGAATGTATGCATAGTGAGGATTGTCTGTGAAATCGAAGCTTTGAGGATAGGGACAATGCGCCCATTCTAAAACTCTCTGTGGGAAAGTAATAGAATTAATTGGAGGTTGAGTGAAGGGTAAGGTAACGTCGCTTATTTTACTGACAATTCATGTTATCAGTGGGGGGTTAGAGTCCCGCCAGGATTTCATGTGCGTGTGGTTAGGGATGCTTTCCGTTTGAAAGTGTGTAAATGGTCTTGTAATTCCGTTCGAGTCAAACTTTGAATTGCTACTTTATGTGCATTCAGAGGGAAGCGCGTTCGTTATTACGTGTGTGAAGGGTAGAGTAAAAGTTTACTTTATCGGCAAATGTATATTCTGTGAGAATAGCGTTGTCTATTCCACGCAAAGAATTTCTCGTGTGCCTGTAAAAACTATCGCCTTAATTAGAGAAACAGACAAATGGTTTGTTCTTTATGTTGTTGTTAATTGAATTTCATTGAGAAAAGCGTCTTTTAAATGGCGCTGTGAAAAGTTTTTGTGAAGGAAGGGTGAGCGCTGAGAGTGAGACACGAGAAACCGCAGCGACTGTGTACGTCACACGGTCCTCGCAGGGATTGGGTACTATACGTCACAGGCTATACTCTGATTGGCTCACGTGACTTTGTCGAGCTGAACGCTGATTGGCTTTGTTGGGAAGCTCTGTTTTTACTGGTTGAGCAAGGTGGTGACGTAGCTCGAACCTGATTGGCTTGTTGGTGTGTTTCACGCACGGATTGGCTGGTGTTGGGGAACAACCAGTAAAACATTTACGATCATTTCTGATTAAGCAGATTTGATTTAAAAATGACTTATTATTTTAAACATGTTGAGAAAAAGACTTCGATGTTACAAAAATTTAAAAAATTTATTTCACCCGACAAGAAAATTCAAACGCGAGGTGGTAAATTACTTCATAAGTACAAGACACCTGCAGCGTATATGGAAGGTGAATATGGTTACCATACTGTCCTGTGGTTTGATGTTTGGAAACATTACACAAAGGACGACGGCGTATTGGCTTGGCCGGATGATGGTTCATTTAATGTTAAGGTTTTAAGAAATCTGAGAGAGAAAATGTCAGCTCTAGTACCACGGCCTAGACCAACACAATTTGAAGCTTTAGTTGAATGGGAGGATGAGATGTTTCAACTTCAGAAGGAAGCGAATGGGATAAAAAGACCTCCAAAAACACCGAGTTACAGACGAGAAACGCATGAAGATAGAATGCGTATGTGGAGACAGGGAGATATGTGCGATGGTCTCTATTTAATTAGGGAAATGGTTTTAGGGTCTCCAGGTGAAAAGAGAACTGATAAGAAAAATAATGTCGTTATAGAAAATGAAACAGAGGATCCAGTCTTAGAAGAAACTTTTACGACAAATAATAAAAATGCCCCTTTGAGACAGCCTCGTTCATGGTCCACTCCAACGGTTTCTGCCGGAACCACTCCTAGTGCACCCCCAATAAATGATTCTCCAAAATTGTACCTAAATAATTGTGAATCTTTTGGAACTCCAGAACAGTTTGAGACAATAACTAATTCTAGTGCTTGTATTGAAAACAGAAGTTTTCCAATGGAAAGGGAAGCCCCTAGAAATTTAATGAGAACTGACAGGAATGAGGAAGTTGCAAATACTTCAGATTATTTGCGATCGAAAGAAAAATTAATTCAGCAGATAACGAAGAGCATGGAAGCAGCGACAGTTCCAGTAACGATTGGTCCTGTTCAGCCTGTTTTTGATCAAAAAGAAATTAAACAGCCAGGTTTAACAATTCCATTAAATGCAGAAATCCAAAAAGTAGCTGAAAAATGTTATTCAGATTTATCTGAAATAAATCGTGAAAAATTAAGGATGCCCGACTTGACTTTTAATTAAGGTTCTTTTAACCAAACACCAATGGGTGCAGAGTCAGATGCTGAGTCTCCTGAGAAAAGAGAATCGGATTCAAAACTTGATGTTGCAAAATTAAAAGCAGATTTGGAAGAATTAATAATTGGCACAATTGGTCCTGACAGTTTAAAATTTTACGAGATGATGAACTCCTGTTCATCAGCAAAAGTATTCAATGGAAAATAAAGAATAAATATGATCAGTTGGAGGAACTGGCAGAGGAATTAGAAATTGATTTAAACAAACAGAAAAACCTGGGAAAGCATTACAGATTAAATTTTACAGAAAAAGACATTGAAAATTTCAATACAGGAGGAAGAATTACACACATAAAAGAATTGATTGTTTACATCAAAAAATTGGGTGACTTGAGTAAATGGAGAGTGAAATGGACCAAAAAGAAGGAAGATGAAAGGTTGGATAGGTTGGATAATCTGTCCAAACAGTTTCCGATGAGAGAAATTGCAGGTGGAGGGTATGTACATGTTCCCTGGACAAGACAGGACATTCTGCTCTTTACTAATGATTTTCCTCGGCTGAGAGAAAAACCGGTGGAATGGTACCGACAGGTAGACAGATTTATTAAAGTTTCAAAAGTTCTGTGGATTGATCTGGATGGCTTTTTCGACATTGTTGTCCCATCAGATCTCTGGACAGAATGCAAAATTGCTGTGGGTTGGCCAAAAGCTGAACCAGATCGAGTTAAAGATACTGGTGCTCCAGCACCCGAGGTCATGGAATTTTATGAAAAAGTGATTTACTGGTTAAAACAAAAAATTGCACCAAAGGAGGTTGATTGGGTTAAAATAGACAGGACAAATCAGGAACCGAAAGAATCAGTTCATTCATTCTATGAAAGATTATTATTGGTTTTCAAACAATACAGTGGCTATGAAAAATTAGATGAAAAGGATATGAGCCACTTTATTTACAGATTTGTTTATGGTCTTAGACCAGAAATTGGAGAAATGATCAGGAATAATATTGTCGGATGGCAATCAAATTCAGTTGATGATATTTTGAGGAAGGCAAAATACTGCTGTGATGAGTTGGAGGCTAAACAGAAAAAGTTAAAGGAAAAGGCAATGTGGGCACAGGTAAAAGTGGCTGAGCAACAGATTACAAGCCTTGAAAATAGAAATGGGAATTTTGTGCAAAATGGAAATTTCGTGCAAAATCAGGGTCAGGGAAAGTTTAAAAATAACTTTAACAATTCTAACAAGCCGAAGTTTAATCCGAAAATTGAAGAATTAAAACAAAAGATGCCTTGTTTTAATTGCGGGGAGATTGGACATTGGAGGAATGAGTGTAAAAATCCACCCAGAAATTTTAAAAATGCATCATTAAACCCACAGATGCAGAATGATGTTGATCTGCAGCAACAGCTACAGCTGCAACGTCAGTTAAGCGATCTGAGTCTTCAGCGACAGCTACAACAGCAGTTGACCCAGCAGCAGAATCAGATTCCACTACCTCCTTTCCCTAACTGTGGGGGAGGTCAAAAATTCAATCCAGATATTGGATTCAGCGGATGTGATCAGGTAATAAGAAATCAAAGACAAAATTTGCAAAGTGCATCAGGACAATTTTTGTTAACAGGAAACCAAGGAAGCGATTCTGATGACTGCTTCTGACGGTGCCCGAGAGAGGGGGAAGAGTGTGTGATTGGAGCCACTCTTGAGGTTGACCAGTCTGGTCCATTTGTAAATGGAAAGGTGAACGATGTAGAGATCACTTTTCTTGTGGACACAGGTGCAACCCGTTCTACTGTTAGATCAGTGGAAATTGAAAATCTACCTCTCTCTGGGGATACCATCCAATTAGTCGGAGTTAGCAATCAACAAATGAAGACTGATCTTACTGAGCCTGTGAATGTGGAAATAGGCAATTTCAAAGACAAACACAGATTTGTAGTTTGTAATAGCAGTCCAGTGAATTTACTAGGAAGAGATATATTGTGTAAAATGAATTGCAGAATATATTGCTCACCTGGTGGAATTGAATTACAAACCATGGAGGAAGATGGGTTGTATAGACTGACTATGCTAATGATTGAGGCAGAAGCAGAGAAATTGTTTCCTACTTTTGATAAAGAAAATTTACCAGAAGAATGGAAAGAGACAGTTAAATCTGAAATTTGGGATTTAACTGGAAATGAGATGGGTCTGATGAAACATGTCGATCCAGTCAAAATCACAGTGAAGCAGGGAATAGATTTTCCAAACATTCCTCAATATAAAATGAAGGCAGAAACGATTGAGGGTGTTATTCCTGTAATTGAAAAGTTCATCAAGCAAGGTGTTTTGAAAGAAATTGAGAGCAGTCCTTGTAACTCACCGATTATGGGGATCAAAAAGCCGAATTGGACGTACAGAATAGTACAGGATTTGAGAAAAATTAACCAGATTGTTGTTCCTTGTTGCCCAGTTGTTCCAAACCCTGCTGTCATTCTTTACCAGATTCTGCATGATGCAGAATGGTATACTGTCATTGATCTTTGCAATGCTTTCTTTACTGTTCCATTGCATCCAGAAAGCCAGGAAATATTTGCTTTCCGGTTCCATAGTAGGACCCTCGCATGGTGCAGAATCCCTCAAGGGTATACAGAAAGACCTTCTATCTTTAATGAATTGTTGAAAAGATATTTGGAGGATTTGAATCTACCTGGCAGATCGACATTAGTACAGTACATTGACGATCTGTTAATCGCAGCAAAAACGAGAGATAATTGTGTGACAGACACGAAAAATACCTTGGTCATAGAATTGCAAAGGGAATGAGACAGGTGACAATCGAGAGAATCAAAATGATTCAGGGAATGCAACCTCCAAAAACACAAAGACAGGTGAGAATGTTCCTGGAAATGGTTGGTTACTGTCGTCAATGGATTAGTGGATTTTCGGTAATTGCGAAGCCACTGCAGAGACTGACAAAATCAGATGTGAAAGATCCAATTGTTCTTACTGACATTGAGTTGGAAGCTTTTGAGAAACTAAAAAGAAGCCTATGTGAAGCTCCAGCTCTAGGCATGCCGGATTACAAAAAGGGTTTTCAACTGTATTGCAGTGAAAGAGAAGGATGTGCTTTGTCTGTGTTAATTCAGAGACATGGTAACATGAGAAAGCCTATTGCTTACTTCTCAGCAGTTCTTGATCCAGTTGCAAGGGCCTTACCAGGTTGCTTAAAAGCAGTTGCAGCAACAAGTGTTAGCCTGGAGCAGAGTGAGGGTATAATAATGGGATTTCCTGTAAAAGTCTATGTTCCCCACTCAGTTGAAATTCTCCTTACAAGGAGTAAAACGCAGCACCTGACAAACAACAGATTGACAAAATATGAGAAAATTATTCTGGGATCAGATAATGTGTCAATTGCTAGGTGTGTGAATTTAAATCCTTCCACGCTGTTACCTGACACTGAAAATATTGATGAAAATGACGTGGATCATGAGTGCTTGGATGTCATGGAATACTGTACCAAGCCAAGGCAGGACATTAAAGATGTACCATTGCCTGAATCAGATCATGTCTTCTTTGTAGATGGATCTTGTCTGAGATCAGAGGGAGGTGTTTTGAGAGCAGCATACTCGGTCTGCACAGTGGCAGATGTTGAAGAAGCTTCATGTGTTGTAGGAATTCGTTCTGCACAGGTGGCTGAATTAATTGCTTTAATTAGAGCCTGTGAAATAGCAAAAGACTTGAGAGTTACCATATTTACAGATAGCCAGTATGGGTACGGAGTTGGGCATGATTATGGACATCTTTGGTCTCAGAGAGGCTATATGACGTCAGCAGGTTCTCCAATCAAAAATGCAGAATTTATTAGAAGACTAATTGATGGCATACAAATGCCAAGGGAGATTGCTCTGGTAAAGTGCGCAGCACATCAAAAAGGTGAGGATTTTATCACCAGAGGCAATGCTTATGCAGATGAAATTGCTAAATTTTGTGCAAGAAATGATTATGCACTCAATCGGGGAAAGAACAAAGATTATGGTTCAAGTTCATTGTTGCTAACATCTGTTGTTGAGACATGGAAGGAAATTAGGGACTTGCAAAATGAAGCTGATGATGATGAGAAAAACACATGGTTGAAAGCAGAATGTAGGCCACGAGATGAGGATGGAGTTTGGACTTACAAAGATGGCAGAGTAGTTTTACCAAATTGCATGATTGCTGACATGGCCAGAATGTATCATGGCCCTGGTCATATTGGAAGAGACTCTATGATCAGGCTTTTCAAAGAGACATGGTTTAATACCAAGTTCATGGACAATTGCAGAATCTCTTTGTCAAAGATGTTTGACTTGCCAACAAATGAACCCAAACAGGAAATCAGTTGTGGGAACGGGGGTCATAGGACGGGAGGGTGGTCCTTTTACCAGATTACAGATGGATTGCATTGAGATGCCCATACACAACTGTTTGAAATATGTTTTGGTGATTGTATGCTTGTTTTCAACATAGGTAGAAGCATTTCCCCCACGTCATTGTGATTCAATTACAGTGGCAAAGTTGCTTCTTCGACAGATAATACCAAGGTATGGTTTCCCAGTCACTATTGAGAGTGATGGAGGGGGACATTTTGATAACAAACTGATGAAATTGATCTGTGAAGTATTACACATTGAGCAGAAAATACATTGTGCATACTGACCAGAGGCATCTGGAGTAGTTGAGCAGATTAATGGAACGATTAAAATCAGAATTGGAAAAATGTGTCTTGATACTGGTGTAAAGTGGACAGATGCTCTTCCACTTGTTCTGATGACTTTGAGAAGTACACCAGATAAAAAGACAGGTCTGAGTCCTCACGAAATCCTTATGGGTAGAGTGATGAGGCAAGCTTTTGTACCAGTAGGAAAACTGTTAAGCATTAATGACAGTGCGATTTTGGAGTATTGTAAACGACTGTCTGACGTAGTGACTTCTGTGTCTAATCAGGTGGGAACTGAAGCACAATCAAAAGACAAAGTGCAGACACATGATCTGAGACCCGGAGATTGGGTCAGATCGAAAGTTCACCGAAGAAGGAACTGTTTGGTCCCGAAGTGGCAGAAACCGAGGCAGGTGATCCTTGTAACGACGAATGCAGTGAAGTGTAGAGGATTGAAAAGGTGAATACATCCAAGTCACACTATTCCAATACCTACACCTGAAAACTCTGATGAAGAGAGTGATACGTCAGATGATTCAGACTCTGAAGAGGAAGTAGAAAGGAATCCAGATATTGAAGATCGACAGAGTGGTCGACATCTCGAAAAACCATCTGTGAATGGAGATTTGATTGGAAAATACTTGAAGATTATTGAAATAGATTCTGGAGATGAAAATAATTTGCTAGACAAAGAATCAGCAGTAGAAGCAGAAAAAGAAACAGGTGAAGAGAAAGAACCTGATCAAGATTCGAGAAAAGAAAAAGAAACAACAGAAGAGTCTGATCAAGTTCAGAAGAAAGACCAGGAGGGTATCGAAAGGCAGGAAACGAGCTCTGAAAGCAGGAACAAGAAATCCGGATCTGGGAAGTTAAAGGTGATTGAGGAATTGGAAGAAGACGAATTACCGAGTACCAGTGATGGGAGAAGGAGTGCTGTTCCTAACGGAGTAAGGCTGCCGATTAGAAAAGATCCTGGGATAACAATTGAAATTTCTGACAGTGACTCTGGAGAAAGTGATGAAGAATGTCAGAAAGGAGGAGTGAAGAAAAGATCATGGAAAACAGAATCTAATGAGTCTGAGCCAAAAAGAAAAATCTTGAGGAAAGGAGAGACCTGGCCAACTGAAAACGGAGGGTTGAGAGTCAAGTTAGTGAAAAAATCGAAGGAGCAGGTGAATGAGATCACTAGTCAGGGGGATCCTGAAAAGAAAGCTGAGAAAGGAAAGAAAATAGAAGTGATTTCTAGAAAGACAAAATGAGTTTTGAGACCGAATCAAAAATATAAGTCTCCTGAGTGGGCTTATATAATAATCCCACCTGTAATTGAAATAAACAGTAGCAGTCAGGAAGAAATTGAGGACAATAGTGACAACGATTGAAGTACTAACCTGTTAGAATTTAGGATTAAGTTTAGGTTTCTGTTTTTGGCGTAAGGCTGAAGAAATTGTGTTAGGTGACACAAGGTCAAAGAAATTGTATTTAGTTGGAGAAATACTTGTGACACCCATGACCTTAACGTACTCTGTAAGGAGAGGTACAAAGTCAATATGACAAGCAAAGCTTCAGTTAGTCAAGACAAACATAGTGCAACACACAAAGCTAACAAGGTTATTGATCACAGACCAGATGTTCATCAGGACAGGTCTGTTGGTGATTTTTCTAGCAATACATTTTCAAGGCTTTTGGGAGAGTACGTTAAGGTCATGGGTGTCAAAGATTGCTATATCTGTGTGAAGTTGCCTGCTTCTGTTTCTGAGGGAGTGACATACAATATGCTTCCTCTTACTTATGGCATAACATGCAGTGTGATAGCTAGCTTATTTTACCAGACTGGTCGTTTGGAGTATTATTATTCCAACTATGATGAGATTTTTGCTAACCTGAAAACAGAGAATGCTTTAAATAAACATAAACAAGATAAACAGATGAGGGAATTCTTTTTAGTAACTAATGAGCTTACTTACGAGTACGCATACAGAAATAACTTAACTTGCAAATTGAGAGCTGAGGAAAAGACTTTCCTGAATCTTGTTGAGGAGAGAAGGGCAATTTATAAAAGAAACGAGATGGTCAAACAGACCAAATCGAAGTTCTGGCAAAAGGAGGACGCTAAGCTTAATGGCAAATCTTTTGACAATGTTGCAATTCACATAGACAAACCAATTAGTGGCAAGCTTTGCATTATGAGAGATAATACTCTATTTGATAATTATTTTGTAGGAGCTAGCAATTGTGAGGACACTTACCAAATCATGGGGGGTTGGGGATTCAAAGGTGGTAGAGATCCAATTTTTCCTGGGATCTATTTTGTCTGCGGAGATAAGGCTTATTATAATCTCCCGGACCATTGGTACGGGACATGTTTTGTTGGTCTTGTTTTCCCCAAAATATTTCATGTTGACAGAAATGCAGAAGGTTCTTTTGAAATCATTAGCCATGCAAACAGGTATAGAAGAGAAAGTTTCTCAGAAATTTTGGGAGACATCTTTGAGGCAGTGATACCCTTAGTAGGTATAACCTTGAATGCAGGAAGAATCAGAAAATTGTCTACAATTGTTGACAGATTGTCCACTGACACAGCAGGTGGTTTTCAGTTAGTGGATGTGGAGGTCATTGCGGTCAGATCAATGGCGATGCAAAATCGCCTTGCTTTAGACATACTCCTAGCAAAAGAAGGAGGAGTCTGTGGCATTTTACATGTACAGCATTGCTGTACTTACATTCCAGATGAGAGTAAGAATATTGAAATGTACATTAGAAACATCACAGAGATGCACTCAGAAATAGTCCCCTTAGAAGAGGATGATTTTTCAGAACGTCTTTCAAAAAGATTCCAAGCTATCAAAACCTGGTTTCAAGAAATTGGTGGTTCAGTTCTTGGCAAGATTCTAACACCTTTGTTTGTGATAATTTTTGTGATAGTTCTGACAAAGATCAGTTGCATGTTACACAAGAGAAAGAAGCACATAAGGGAAAAGAGAAGAATTTACAAAATCAAAAAGGAACAAGAGAGAGAGATAGAGCTTGAGGAGTTACGCAGAGCACAATATGAAAGTTGCAAAGATTTTGCTGAAACAAGCCTTTAGAAAATACCAACAGAGTGAAATTGAACCATTTTCGTTTGAGATAAAAATTTACCAATTTTTTGGGTGTGGTGTGGTGATTGGTTAATCACCAGATGAGGGAGTTGATGGAGCGAGATTCAGAAATGTTTTTCATTTCAACTCGTGAAGTCACACTTCAATAAATAAAATAATAAGATTAACAGTTGTGCTATGTGTGTATTAATTCAACCTAGTTTTAAGTTACATACACGAGAAATTACATAAAGGGCTACTAACATGTGTGCTCATAAACGTGCATTATGTTGCATTTCCTTGTTTGTGAAAAATAATAAATTAATCGTGTCTATTTGTCATGTCAAAAATTAACTGCAGCTGTTTAGAATAAATGGCATGTGCTTATTTTGCTTCCCTGTCTATGTGGTGTCACTCTATTCTTTATAGGTGCATAAAGAACCTTGCTGGATAATAAGAAGAATGGTAGATATAAAATGCTGCTTTATTTGTTTGCTTCTGCTAGGTAATTTAGACTAATGGGTTAATTATTAGCAATGGAGGGTGGCAACAGAACAAATTATATTACTCGCATTAATTATTCTCTTGTGTTTGTTTATACAATAGTTAATGAAAAAGGTTTTGGGCCTAGTGGAATTTTCCGTGCTTGCAAAAATCTGCTTGGAGCCAGAGTGAGTCCATGATGGCAACAGTTTTCTCCTGCCTGAAAAGTTTGGCGTGCTGAGATGACATTCTCTTATCCGAACAAGGCCAAGGCCAGGAACCGGCAAAAGGCTTGTGACATCCACGTATCCGAGGAAGCTAAAAACTTCATTTGTTGCAATTGTTGCGAACTGGAGGAAACTGCGTTGTTCGAAAACTGGAGACAATGGTCTCTAAGAATGATGACGGAACTATGATTCTGAAATGTGGTGACACGTCGCCTGTCACTTTTGAACCAATGGGACTCCAACTCAGCAGAGAAAAATATACAATTTTTAGATTAGCTTAGCGTAGAAAGGTATAAAAACTCTTGCCCCGTGGAAGGGTTATGCTTCTTCTTGCAGACCTTTTGATGAGGGCGTTATGCTGTTGGACTTCTCTTGCAACACGTAAGAACCCTCAAAGACTTTACTCTTTAAATTTTCTTTATAGTTAGCATTAGTTAGGGACCTAGGTTTTGAAGATGCCAAACTGATAATTTTCATTTGCAATGATATTTTTGATTCATAATAAAATTGTCATAACCATTTGCAATGATTGAAATAAAAATGCTTAAATAAAAATTCTAATACATATTCCAAATGAGTAGCTAATAAAAATCTTACTTTAAAAAAAAAGCTGGTCTTGTTATTTTCATGAGTATAGGTTACTTATAGCTGGATCTTATCACCACAGTGGCTTAATTAGCTTGTAGGGTTGTGAAGTACGATGAATTCATTTACCATGGTTGTATATAAATGTATATAATTTGTGAATAGGTTAATTAGGTCACATGATCCAGTTGGTTATTATATGTCATGTTAGATTTATGGGCCTTATGAGTTTTTATTGATTGATGGTGTATATAGTGGAGTTGGGTAGCGTTGCTTATGACATATTTCCTGGAAGGAATTGATAAGAACTTTGAAAGTTCTGGCTAGCTGCTACACATAGTTAATAGACCACATCTTTGTGGGAAGCTTCGAGGTTAGGATACTGCCTTGGTTATTTTAATGAAATGTAATTATCTGTTTCAGGGAGAAAAATGGAAGTGTCCTGGGGGCCGGGCCCACATCCCCCCATCCGCCAAAAAAAGGTAACATAATGGGGAGCCGCGGCCAACGTAAAATTGATCTCTTATTCTTTCAATTTTCTTGTCTGTCTGTCTGTCTGTCTGTCTGTCTGTCTGTCTGTCTATCTATCTATCTTTACAACCCTTTCTATTCAGGCCTCTTTGCTAGCCTCTCTATTTATTTATCTATCTTTTTATCCCTCTCTACCTAGATATGTTTGCATGCCTCTCCATTTATCTATCTTTTCAATGCACCTTTATCTAGCTTTACTTGCAACCTTTCTATTCATCTATCTTTTCAAATCTCTTTATTTGTAAAGATATATTTACAAAAACTTTACAAACAAAAATTAGCAAAGTCAAGAGGCTGGCAGCCAATGACAGACCGACTGGCTTTTTTAGGTGTAGTGTTATCTAGGATCTGTAGGCTTTACTACAGTTATGTGTATAAAATAGTTACCTGTAGGGATTTTCAGCCAGACATCATCCATTACCATGTTGCATCATTCACGTTTTTCTTCCATCCACTCCGGTGGGCATCATGGGGCAATTGGTCAGCCCACTTCAGCCATTGGCTGGCTTCACTGTGAGCAGAGTAAACCCTGCCTGGTAATCAAATATAGACAAAAGAACAAAATAGGCATCTACTCACAATACAAACAACAGAATACAAATCACCATGGATCTCATGATACAATTATTCTCATAAGAGTAACTATTTTGTTTTTATTCATTGTTATCAATCACATGAAAAAATATTTCCTTTGTGGACTATAAAGACAATAAAATGACATCCAGAACATCCACTTAGCTAAGTAGCGAGATCTCTGCAACCCCCCCACCCCCCCAAAACGTCATTCGCTCAAAACTCACACTCAGACAATAACAATCATACTGAGAAAATCCCACATTTCAGTCATTCAAACATCAAAATCACAATTCGATGAAGACTCTCTCGGGCATTTGGATGCACCAGGCTTATCCATTTGTCTCTCAGGCATGAGTCTCTTTGTGACACACACACGATGGTCTTGATTGAAAGTACAGAGGGTTTTAAAGTAACCCTGGACTAATCTTTGCAATCTGCTGATACATGCTTACGTATTCAACAATTATATGCATGCTTGGGTGACATAACACCACATGTTCAAGGACCTTTGCTTTCAGCTTTGCCTAGTGATGCCTTTCTGCATTTGCTACACAAAATAACCTTGAGCTGTCTGCTGTACCAAGATCATTTTGCTGCTGCACTTTTAGACGTTCTTAATTTTATAAGGGTCAAAAATATTTTAACAAGTTTATAGATCTTTTATTACCAGATGTTTGTTTTATGGCGGGAATCCACTCTCTATTTGTAAATGATTTTAGGTAATCATACAATAAAGATAATTACTTACTTACAAATTCGATAAAAACAACCAGAAGGACTAATTCAAATGCCAGGGGAGGAAGTCAATTGAGCAATTACATATCCTTATTCAACACTTTCTGAGTATTCATACAGCCCATGATAGCTTCTTCGTCCAATGTTACTCCAAATAAATTGATATCCTGGTCTAGATAGTTGTGAAATAGGACTTTAACTGTGGTGGTACTGCATGCTACCTTTCACAAGGAGGACATCCACCCAAAAAATTGTTCACTTCAGTGTCATGGTCTACTATGGTAATGTGTGATTTTTGAGTCCCAAACATATTTTGCCTTGCCAATGATGTATATAGATTAATGAGTGCCCAGAAGCTTCCCCAACAATAAAGGTTATCACAAATCATGCCAGAAGAAAGCAAGTTTTCCCAAAGCCAAAAGTCTAGTGGCCAGTGCCAGAGCTATTGGCTTTTTCATGGCTTGTTCTCTCTTTGAGTCTTGTGAGAAACTGGATTGCTTGTTGAAGGAGGGTGACCCCCCTATTCAAGTAAGAGCCTCAGTCCCCGTCAGGGGGCACCACAAAAAGTCCTAAATTGACCTGCCTGTGCTCAACCCTCTGGTAACTTGGCACAAAAAGCTTTCAGACTTGACTTAAATGCAATATGTAATTTATATATGCAGCACACAAAAAGTGATAAAGTGAAAAACAACACAAGAAAAATCCCACACCAATTTAGAACAATGGAATAAAATGTAATAAAGAATTTGACACCAAAAGATCAAAGGCCCAACCACAAACCTCTAATCATGCATGACCAGATCAAAGTCGGAAAATATGGCAGACCACAATGGAGTGCGAGTCAGATACAAACAGGTGATTGGGCCCAGTTAGCACTTATCTTCAGACTTAGAAGAAATTTTGAAGAAAAAGTTCTGAGAAGGTAAAGTTCAGATGGCCAAGGCTGCAGGGGATGTTTGAGGAGGAGGTGCCATCGTCGGGATGCCGCTGGACGAAGTCAAGGTGAAGATTCCAACTTTAAGACTTAATCTCATTTTTAGAAGGGGAATAATTTCATGGGACACAGCTGTAGCCTGTTGCTGATGAGAGTTCCAAGAGTCCGGACACCCCTTCGCTGAGTGACTGCTAAATAGGATTTGCTGCCACAGAGAAGAATATATTCAGAGCTACAGCAGGGTCCATCTGACTTGGTATGCACCTTGGTCGGATAGACAAGCAGGTTGGTCTTGTTCTTCCCTTGGCTGTCAGAGCAGTTTTTAGCAAAAAAATGTCAGAGTCCCAAGTTTTACATCTTGGTTATCTGGGCACTTATATCACCTTCACCAAGAGTCCACGTCTGGAGGTGGACCACTCGGGGTGGTAAGACTCATTCAGGCTGGGTCCAGGTATGGGTTAAAGATGGTAGAATAATTTTATTTCCTTGATTCTCTGATCAGGAGACCAGCAATGTAGCCCTTGTAGTCACTCTGGCAGTCCTGAGTTCAAATGATGAAGCAGGCCTCAAGCAGCAGGGCAGTCCTCTGAGGGTTAAAGGCAGGTTCTAGGCAGCAAAGCAGTCGTAGGTGCAGCAAAACAGTATTGTGAACTACACAGCAGGTCACAACAGTAAGCAGTCCTCTGAGAGTCTTTTTTGCAGGCCCAGAAATTGAACTGAGAAGTGGGTCTGAGGATCCCTTTTATATAAATGGTGCGTTCTTTGAAGTTAATGTTAATGTTAATGTTAATTGGAATTTATTGAGCGCTCGTACGCCCGGAGGCTTCATGGCGCTATAGAAAAAGAACCAGGCAGGCAGTCAATAAGAGGAGCTGTGCTGTCAGTAGTGAGCTTGGGTGAAAAGCCAAGTTTTCAGGGATTGTCTGAAGCTGAGGATGTTATCGTTCAGTTTTATGTGGAGGGGAAGAGAGTTCCAAAAACCAGCAGCAAGGTGGTCAAAACAGCTGCCTCCAAGGCGTTTCCTTTTAAATGGAGGTACGATCAAAAGTGATTTGTAGGTCGATCGGAGATGACGGGAGGGGCAATATTTTTTGAATAAATCTCTGATGAATAAAGGGCCAGAGTCATTCAGAGACCTGAACAATATGCACCCGGCCTTGAAGGCCACACGCTGTTCAACTGGCAACCAGTGAAGCTGTTTAAGGCCAGATCTGATAGATTGCCTCCTAGGTATATTCAGAAGAAGCCTGGCGGCTTGGTTCTGAACAAGCTGGAGACGTTTGAGCTCTCCTATTTGGAGGCCAAGATAGAGACTGTTAGAGAAGTCAAGCCTGGACAGAACCAAGGAGATAACAATCTGTGCGAGGGCTGCTGAGGTAAAGAAACGAGCAATTTTTTTTATTTTCTTCAATTGGAAAATACTGGAAGATACCACCGCTCCAATCTGTCTTTTTAGCGAGAGATCCTCGCTAATAAGGATACCTAGGCTCTTGACCACAGTTGACTTAGATGGGGGGACTCCCATACTGATGGGCCAAAAGCTGGAATTCCAACTAAGCGAGCTCTGTCCGGGCAAGACCAGCTCGGTCTTGCCCGGATTAAGCTTCAAATGATTGCAGCTCATCCAACTCAGTATGTGGGACATAGTTCTTTGGAATTCAACCACTGAGTCCTGGGTGTTAAGAGGGAAGATGAGCTGCAAGTCATCCGCATAGTTGAAGATGGTTACATTTGCATTCCGGAGGGAGTGCAAAAGAGGGCGTAGGTATACATTAAAGAGCAGGGGGGATAACGAGGAACCTTGTGGTACCCCGCAGGTGGTAGATATGGTAGGAGCAGAGAAAGAGCCCAGTCTGACCGATTGAGTACGGCCCGTGAGGAAAGAGCGGATCCAGCTCAATGCAGGACCCCTGAGGCCTGCCTGTTCGACACGGTCGACCAAGATGGTGTGGTCGACCGTGTCGAATGCAGCAGAGAGGTCGAGTAGCACAAGCGCCTGATGGATTCCTGTATCTGCGTTCCGCCTTAGAGTGTTTAACACCGAGAGAATGACCGCCTCGGTAGAATGGCAAGGTCGGAACCCTGCTTGATTAGGTGCCAAGTACTCGGTTATTTCCAGAAAGCTGGAGATACTTTCACAAACATGTGACTCCAGAAGTTTGGCACAGTATGGCAGCAGCGATATAGGTCTGTAGTTAATAGGATCTAATGGGTTTGCTCCTGCCTTTTTTATGAGGGGAACGAGAAGAGCTTTTTTTAGACTACATGGAACTTTGCCCTGTAAAAGAGACCCATTCATTAGAGAAAGTAGACACCCGGGAAGATTGGTGCCCACTTCTTTCAAGATGTAAGGGGGACAGATGTCATCGGGGGAACCGGTTTTGACTTTGGTAAGAAGTTTGAGTAGTTTGATCTTGTCTATGAGGGGATAAGAGTCTAAGGTGGTAGGGTTGTACAGAGTGTCATCAAACAAAAGAGGACGCTGAGTGATGGGGATACTCTGCTTGATAGTACAGATTTTATCAAAGAAAAAAGAATTCAGTGTGTTACAAAATTCTTGGGTGGGGACTATCGGGAGAGAAGTTCTATCATTAGAGCTAAGACAGCTCTTTTGACTTATTTTGGGCTTTGAGAATTTTATCCGAAAAGTAGTCAGTTTTGCATTTAAGAATGAGATTTTGATAGTCCCTGCGAGCCCTGCGAAAATTGACCCTATCGTGTTCTAAATAGGCTACGCGCCACTTGCGCTCCATTTGACGAACCTTAAGTTTAAGGCTTTTCAGGTGAGATGTAAACCACCTGTGAGCGTCATTGGGGCGAGAGCGGGAGAAGTCAATACAGGGTGCATGAACATCAGCTGCCTGGAGCAGCCACTCTGAAAAAGCTTCTTCTGATTCATCAATGTCTTGATCAAGTGATGGACAGGTGGAGGTTAATGAATCAAGAAATGCCGGAATAGCAACATTCTTCCACATTCTTGCCTTCCCACCTTGTTGAGACTTAGGTTTGCTGTTTTTTGCGATGGTCATGCTGAAGTTGATCAGAAAGTGATCCGACCAGATGCAAGGCAAGATGGAATTAACTGCCAAAGAGATGTTTTGAGACCAAATTTGGTCAAGGCTATGCCCTTTCTCATGGGTAGGGAGATGAATGTGTTGAATGAGATTGAGGTCCAAAAAAGTTTCCTTCAGTGTGGCTGCCTGAGAGTAAGAGAAGTTTCTAGAGATGTCCCTTTAAAGTGCTTGCTGTTTCCTGACCCCCCCCCCCCAGCCCTGGTTCAAATCTGGCTGCATGGATGTGCAGGGGTAACAAGTCATTTCTATGAAGGCAGAGCACAGCCTATTCAGTTGCAAGTGAGGCTGTGTTCATCTCCATTCTCTCCAACCCTGCAATTCGGTCACAGCTAATCCTCTATCTTGTGGCTGCCTGGGAGGAATAAACAAAATCCAACTGCCAACAATACCCAGTCAAGTGACCCAGGGGAGGCTTCAGGCACCAGATAGTTCAGGACAAGAAAATGCCACTTTTCAAAAGTGGCATTTTCAAGATTGTAACCTAAAATTGACTTTACCATTAAAGATGATTTTTTATTACAATTTCTCAGACAACAAACATTACAATATTACCTGTTCCTTATCATATGTAAGCACTTGTTCAGTGTAATAAGGCAACGCTATTCTATCCTATGGAACAGGCAGGTCTCATAGTAGTCAAGTCAAGTCAATTGAGCTTTATTTCGATTTAGAATATAAATCATAAAAAGCGAACAACAATCATATTACAATACATTTGGTTTACAATAAAATCAATATGTACAAATAAAAGAGACATACCTAATCTCACAGGCATGAGGCTCAGTTAAAAACAGAGCTGTTATTCTTTATCACTTATAGAATGAAAATAAGACACTGAGCCTATGACTTCTCGCTTTTAGGTTTGTTAAAAACTTAGTTAATACTTTTAGAGGTTCGCTGAAAATTCATGAGATGACTCATTATTGAGAGACAGATAGTTAACTTAAAAACGCTCTATGTCTAACCGTACATTTAAGAAAGTTCACGAGATAGGTTATCCTCTCTCCCTCCAACTGCTGCAAAAATAGAAATGCTAAACGACATTGTCTGTATCCAATTTGCTGGAGCAATGGGACCAGCCACTTTTTCCTGAAATCGTGAAAGAATTTACAAAAAAGGACGGTGTGCATGGTCGATTGTGAGGAGGTGTCATCGCAAGGGCACAGCGGAAGATCTTTGGCCCAGTTGTTTCTAATGGGGAACGTTACCAAACGATGAAATAAGTTCAGCCTGAACCCTACCAGGAGATACCTCTCGTAACTTGTGTTGGTAAATGTGAGGTATGGCTGAATGGAGGCAGTCGTTTGTATTTGGAGGGTAAGTGCTACTGAAGATTTTGTTGCCTCTTTCGTTAGTCTCAGTTCCTCTAGATGGGCCAGACATTTCATTTTTAGTGCCTTACTTGTAACTTCGGACATTGAGGAGGGATCATGATAGTACCTCACCAGTCCCAGATCTTGCAGGAACTTCTTGATGTAGCACAAACACCTAGAGTTGTGGACTTTGTCCAGTGCTAAACAGTCAGTGAGGATAGACTGGGTGAGAGTAGCTTTATCGGATCCCCAAATTCTATGCCATAACATTATTGGTTCAGCCTTTGCTAAATCAGTGACGTGTGGGAGACCCAACTCCATATGGCAGGCCATGGTGCCCGTGCTCCTTGGGACTGCCAGAAGATACCTCAGGAAGGAATTTTCCACTTTCTGAATTTCAGATAAAGGCACAAACCCCCAGAGCCCTGCTCCATAGAGAGCCACTGATAAGCATTTGGCATTGTAAATCTTGACTAGTTCTCGAGGGGGTCTCTTGCCCAACTTTTTAGAGAAATTTGCAAGTGCTGCTGTGAATCTTAGAAAGAGTAACTTTCTAGTTTCCACAGCAGTGTTCCATGCTAGTTTATTATATATTGCTACGCCCAGATACGAATAATTTTGCGTGGTCTCTAGTTTTTGGCCATATAAGTAAATATCCCTCATTTTTCGTTTGTGTCCTGTACCTGCCCTCATAACGAAGGTTTTACTTGTGTTGACTTTCAAGTCAAGACCTGCCATAAAATCCGAGTATCTGTCCACGCTCTTTTGGAGTTCTAGGGGGGTACGGGCTAAGATGACTGCGTCATCGGCATAAAGGAGCGCAGGTATTGGTCGGCCATTCACCATAGGAAGGTCCTGGGATCCCCTGATCATCACATCCTCCAGGCCGTTAGTATAGAGTGTGAAGAGGATGGGAGCCAGGACACAACCTTGCCTAACTCCTTTTTCTACAGCAAATTCCCTTGTTAATTCCCCCTGCACCCCATAGCGGACTCTAACTGTGGCGTTAGAATAGAGTTCCCTCAGAATCTTAAGCAAGTTTTGTGGAACACCCATATCGCTCAATAAAGTCCAGAGTTTCGAGTGGGACACGCAATCGAACGCGGACGATAAGTCCACGTAGACCATATACATGTCACCCCTTTTAATATGGACATATTTATCTATTAATAGTGTCAGATTCAGAGCCTGCTCTATGGTACCCAACCCTTGGCGAAATCCGTATTGGAGGTCCGAAATAATCCTGCCATCGTCCACCCAGTCCTGTAGTCGCTCGAGTATTAGCCGACCTGCCACCTTCCCCAGCAAATCCAGGAGTGAGATAGGACGATAACAGGCTACCGACCCCCTATCTCCTTTTTTAACAATTGGAAAGAGTATGGATTTGGACCATGAGGCCAGGAGACCTATAGAGCATGTTGCGTTGAGTACTCTGGTTAAAAGTGGGATCCATATGTCCATCTGAGCTTTAAAAAGGTCAATGGGGACACCGTCTGGGCCCGGTGCCTTGCCACTTTTACTTTCACGTAGTGCCCGCTCGACTTGTTTCATTGAAAACTGAAGGTCAATCGGAAAAGGATTATCAGGTTTATCAGTGTATTGGATGTCCTGGTTGGAATGATCATGGAACATGGGATCATCTGGGTTGATCTTAAATATCTTAGAAAAATGCTGTACCCACTCATTTTCGCCTATTACAACGTCTATTTTAGGGTGATCGATGTTGTTTGCTTAAAAAGGGGACTTAATGACTTGCCAGAAGGCAGCAGAGTTTTTAAGAGTGCAGCTTTCTTGCAGTTGGGCCCAGAGAAGAGTCTTTAGCTCTTTTTTCCTGTTCTAGAGCTATGTTATATTTTTTCATAAGATTCCTTATTTCCGGTGGATTTCTCACCGTTTTCCTTAATGCCATTTTTAAGTCTTGATATGTGGCCGTACATTCATGATTGAACCAGCCCTTTTTTGGCTTGGACTTGTGTTTAAGTTCTATCCATAAGGCATGTTTTATGGTTTTAATGATCCTTCCAAAACTGGAGATAATTTACTCGCCTGTAGTGTCTGGATCAAGGCATTTCGAGATGGAAGGAAGAGCCCCTGTAATCACTTGCGTGGTTATTTTCTTTGGGTCTACTTTCCCCCATTTCAGGGTATAGCCATTTAGTCTGTTCAAAATCAGATTGTTTTGCTCTAGGATAGAACCAGGGTTAGTTTTGGAGTTACTGGCTAACAGGTATGTGATACTTAATGGATAATGGTCACTAAGGGCACTAGAATGTCTTGTAAATACTGTGTCCCCTGTCCTCTCCCCGTTTGAGACCAGAATGTAGTCTATCGTTGATTGATGGCCCTGACCATGAAAAGTGGGGGCCAATATTGCCTTATCATTGTTAAAATTGTTTGCTTGGACAAGGTTTAACTCAAACATGGTCTCGTTGAGTTGACTTCCTAGGGTACTATGTCTAAAATGAGATATGGGGTTATCCCTTTCATCAAGAATTCCGCATATGTTCGTGGTGCCAGCTGGACAAGAGCCCATATTAAAGTCCCCCCCCAAATTATCACTTTTTCCCTGTTACCCTTCTCTGTGTGGGTTCGGAGGGTATAGCAGATCGAGGATACCAGGTTCGTTGCCTCTTTTTCTGAGAGATTGTTATAGAAATTTACTATAAGGAACTTTTCCCTATTATTTAAGGTTAAAGCAATGATCTGGTAGCTAGGCTCAACTTTTATGGTGTCTACTTCCATCACTGTCAGAAGATTGGAGATGTAAATAGTTAAGCCTCCCTTTGCTCGTCCAGACGTCGATGGTATTGCTGATGAGAAATAAGTCTTAAACCCGGCAATGTGTATAGGATCAAGTAACCATGTCTCTTGAAGGGCAAAAATGTCAAAGTTGGAAATAAATGTTGCCCATTCCTCTAGCAAAACTTTAGTGCGTTGCCCTGCTATATTCCAGAATGAGACAATGAGGGAAAACCTTGCTTCTCTCTCTTTAACTCTCCTTTTTTCTTTATTTACTGGGTGAATTTTTAGGTCCTGTGAGGGACCGATAACAACGGGAGGTTGATTGATGGCAGTAATTTTGATTACAGGATCTTTAATGACAACCTGGGGCTCATTTTGTTTTTTTAGAGAATCACGGGGAGATGATCTGGGGTTTGTCTCAGTTTTTTTAGGAGCGGAAATAGACTTGTGATGCAGTCAATCAACTCCCTCTAGTCCATAAAGACTCGCATAACGATTTTGGTGAATAATTGGATATTTAACCTGGAAATGATTGTTGATTCTGGGATTATGATTTCTAAGATTGGGCAGAGGAGCCATTAAAGACCTGGGGTAGAAATAGGTCAAATCTCAGGGCGAGATCAATTTATTTCCCTCTTCAGGGAACCAGTTTAAGATGTAACTAACTGTTCTGTGGTCTCTAAAATTGATGACGATTATGTCTCCCTCTTTGTCCTTTGTTCTGGAACCGAGCCATGGCAGACGGCGGACGTGTAGTATCTCGCCGTTTAGATTTGGAGGGAGGGGACGATTCTGCCTGAGCCAGTATATGGTTTTATCTTTTAATTGAGAGTGATTTTCCCTCTTTCCTTCGTCTAGGGTTGGGACTCCTGTTAAGACCACCACTAGTGGAACCGCTTCCGGTGGCAGTTCCACTCGGCGCCACCTTGGCTTTATTAATCCCGCTGAGGTATTTTTGTCAAGTTTACTTTGTGTCTTTTCTAAGTTTGAAACTGTCTTCTTCTTTGGGGCCTCTACAACTACGTGTTGTGCGGCGTGGTGCGTTAATTTTGCCAGTCTCTGGCCTTATAGATTTCGTTTTGCTTATCTCTGGGCTTAGTGAATCGTTTTGGGCAGTACCGTTTATGGACAGTACCATGGGTAGATTAGCTGGAACAGGCTTGGGAATACCATTAAGTAGTCCTGTATTTACAACTAGTTTTTCCTCTAAGGAACCGAGCCTGTCTTCTATTTTTTTTAGTCTTTCTATTAATGACAGTGTAGAGGCTCTAATTAGATGTTCAATTGTTCCTATTAGATCCTTACAGGGAGTTTCTAGTGCCGGGCATAATAAAGGGGTACCTGGATCGGATGTTGTCACAGTGCTTGGGATATAAGGTTTGGTAGTTATACCGAAGTCAGTGTGGCTAATTTTTTTCCTCTGCGGCTCATTTCCTTTTTTTCTACGTTTCCTTGGCGGTGATCCCTGTACTCTAGAGTGTTTAGAATTTTTCAAGCTTTTGCGCGTAACCTTTACTACAGGTAGGGGTGTGTCAGGGATAAGTTCGATCTCTGGTGGTGTATTAGCAAGAGGTGTTGGGACTGGACTGTGTGGTATACTAACTATATCAGGGGTGGAGGTTACATCTTGTAAGAGGATAGGGATACTGTTAATGGTTGTGTCTGGGTCCTCGTTTTCAGCAAGGCTGCTATTATGTGATATAGTTTCTGGCTGTGGCTGCACGGGAGAGACCCGATTATTTTTGATCAGTTCGATTGAGCGACGTCGTTCAGCTCGTCGTTCTGCAAGGGTACTCTCCCTGTCCGTGTCTGAGGGGATCCTAAACACAAAATTGTCCAAAGTCCCTTTGTTAAGACCACTAGAGTCTTTTGTGTTGGCTAGTGCCATGATGCAAAGCGACGATTATCCGGGATGGAATCAAGCAAGGCGGTGTTAGAGTATGACCCCGAGGTGCTAGGAGCTTGATCAAATAAAGCTGGGAGGCTAACGGGGCAATAATCATAGCGGGGAGCAAAACATATGAGGACTTGGTACCTTACGATGCAGGAGCCGATGGAAGAAATGTCAGGGAGTTGGCCCAGCCCGGCCTCCTTCGGCTCCTGAGGGCTACAGAGGGCCCGCCCTTTGCCCGGGCTTCGCCCTGCGCGATCCGCGCGCGAATCGCGACGCGGGGGCTGTCACAAATTTAAAGCGCCTCCGAGCGCGGGACCAGCAGTGGCGGCTTCCGGTGTCCAGCAAAGCAGGCTGGTAGCTGTAGTCTCCCTCCACTTGGCGGCCATTTGGATGGCTGACTTCGGCGGCGGGAGGGAGACCAGAGTGGCAGCGGGAGCGGAGCTCTGCAGCAGGGGCAATAAACAACAGGTAGGTTCCCCTCCGTAATCCTTAGGCGAAAAATGAGCATGACCTCATAGTAGTGAAACATGAATTTAGGAGTTTTTTCACTACCAGGACATGTAAAACCTATAAGTTCATGTCCAACCTTTTAAATACAATGCACCCTGCCACATGGGCTACCTAGCCACTACCTTAGGGGTGACGTTTAGGCAATAAAAGAAGAGTTTAAGGCTTGGCAAGGAAATTATATTGCCAAGTCAAATTGGTAGTTTAAACTGCATTTATGCAGCAAGGCAGGCCTGGGGCATGTTTTAAGGGACTACTTAAATGGGTGGTACAATACATGCTGTACACCCACTGGTGGCATTTAATTTACAGGTCCTGGGTGTAGGGTTTACCTCTCTGTACGGGACTTTAAGCAAAATGAAATATGGGAATCAGGTGCTAACCACTCTTACCATGCTTAAAGTTGAGAGCATAGCGTGTCAGAACTTGTTAGCAGTATTAAAGTGCATAGGGCCTGATTCACAGAACTAACTTAAGACAAAATCCTAAACTTACTACTTTTGGTATTCACAGAAGTTAGGATTTTTTCTTAAGTTTATCTTAAGACTGACTTAAGACAGACTTAAGACAAAATCCTAACTTAAGTCTGTCTTAAGTCTGTCTTAAGTCTGTCTTAAGACAAATTTAAGACAAAATCCTAACTTCTGTGAATTCCAAAAGTAGTAAGTTTAGGATTTTGTCTTAAGTTAGTTCTGTGAATTGGGCCCATAGAGTCTAGAAGCCAACAAAAATGAATTCAGCAAAAATAGAATGGGTCAAAGCAAAAAGTGTGGGTGAAACCCACTCTACGACTGACTGGTCTAACATTTTTCATCTTCTGAGCCTCTAGCAATGGCCAGGATTTTGCCTGTCCTCAGACAGTAAGTCCAGGTGGAAGGCAGTATTTTAAGGCCATGAGACAAGTCTACCTCTCTTCTGTTCATTTTGGCAACAGATCTCTTCCAAGCACACTGTGGGGGGTTTGAGCTACCCCTACGAAGTGGGGTTGGAGATTGTACATCAAGGCAATGTATGTAACAGTTTGAAACGTCCTCTTCAGCAAGCACCACATGGCCAGACCACAAGGATTCTTCATCACAGTTTTAGACAGATGTGCTGAAGGGCCAAATATTGTGTAGCACCAATCCAACTCATTCCTAATGTTTATAGCAATTCCAGAATGGAATGTGAGCATGTGCAGGCCAACACAATTGTGTCTGATTTTCTTAGGATCCTCTAAATCCCACAAGGATACTGAAGCACAGCATGACAACAAATAGCTGCATTGTGCAGATTAATGTATTCAAACGACAGCTTCTGAGGATTAATGCAAGGAGCCTGTGATTATCCTTACGCAGTCGTATTTGTGTCCTTCGCAGTCATAAGGCTCTGAAAAGAAATCTTCTAGAATGTGTCTTACCTTGCAGGGTACAGCTTCTGAAGTACTTTTTGCAAATGTCAAAACCATTATGAGTCCCAGGAAAGGTTTTTAATTGAACTTATTTTTAATGCAACTTCCTGCACTCAGCAGAAAGCCCATGATGCCATTGCGCAATGGCCTTTTTTACATTCCCCCATCTGGTAAAAGCAAATTACCTATAGCTCTGTTTAGAGCAGGAAGGTCTGTGCTCTGAACCGTTTTCTTTTTGACTAGCAATCATGTCTCTGAAATGTGCTATTACTGTAGAGCTGCCGAAAACAAAAGCTATTTTGAGCATTCAGACAAAAGCAGGAGGAAGTGTGAGAAGCTAGCAGCTCAAGCACCATATGAATTTTTTTCTTTTCAATTGTGCATTTGGAATATATTTTTCTGTCTTCGGTTTGACACCACAGGCTTTTAAGATCCGACTGGTTTAGTGCTTATGAACCTTATTGTGGGCTGCTGTTCGTGAATTCGTAGTGTATTGTTATAGTTTCCCATTATTTATAGATCCTTTTAGCTAGACCATGAATTACAGTACGCCTCTTATCCCAGCTCTCTTTGTTTCAGTCAGCATTTTTTTCACATCATCTCTGATGTCATGGTCTCTATTAGGGAGAGAGAGAGAGCAGTTTTAGGCCTAACTGCGTGAATCATAGGAAAGTAACTTGTCAAATCTGTCACATAAACAGATTACAGATGTATGGAGCTAAATAACTGTTCTTAAAAAAAGAAAATATCTGCAAAGACCAGCCTGCCCGGCAGAAGAATAGAGAAAAAATAGTAGCTTATAAAATGCCCAGTACACTTGCTGTAACTAAAGAACACATAAGGAAAGCAAAGTAAAAAAAAAAGGTAAGTACAGAAATTTTATATGTGCCTGTTTTTCTGTATGTTGTGTGGAATGGGTGAATAAGATGTGAATGAATACCATGATATGTGCAGGCCCGACAACGCCAATATCAATAAGTGCAATGTCAATGTATGCACTGTTTTCAATGTTTATAAACTTTATTTTGATTTAAAAAAAAATCACAAAAGTCATCACTAGACAACATAGAGACTAAGTTGGACAATACATCATATCGCTATATCAACACACTTGATTATGACTTGGACATATAATATTCAATATTAAAACAATAAATAATTTAATACAGCTATAAAACGCTCCCATAACAGCGGCCTGGAAACAAATTTTCCTTTTTAAAAGAGCATCAAATCTATACAATAAAATTCATATACAATTAAAAAAAATATTAAATGATTAATAAGGGGGGAAGTTTACCTATACCTCCCTTAAATCCAACGAATCACCCACACCCAGCCCAAGAACTTGGCTGTGGCAATCACAGTGGGGCCATCTACTGCGGTACTAAGTAATCTGAAAGCCTCACTGTATACCCTAGTCCCCAAAGATAAACACAAGGGTTTCAACCAGCATCGCCTCGGATTGTTATAAGCTGGGCATGCAAACAGAATGTGGGCCAAAGATTCAACCCTATTAGGGCAAAAAAGGACAGTTGCTATTATTTGCATGCAAATTAGACAACTTTGAAGTAAAAGCCTTAGTGGGTATTGTTCCCAGTCTAAAGTGGTGGAATCATTTTCTGTCACGTGTCGATGTGATTAGATCCCAGTACTGTTCATATTTTGGTTCACATTTAATTTCAAGAAAGGTGGTGTACAGGGTAAGACTACTTGAAGCTGAGAACTGCCGGGAATATATCATGTGCCAGTTAGCTGCCTTTAACTCTGTTTTACTGGGAAACGGACTTCCCGCGGGGGAAGTCCACAGCCGGCTCAATCCCAGCTCACAGAGAATATTTTTTACACTCCTAAACCACTCAATTTTATTAGTTACATCCATATCCCGAATTTCTAATGTCAATGTATGCAAGAACCTGTGCTCTGAATAACAATGTCAATACCCATAAATGCAATAACAATGTATGTGTTGATACCGGCAGTAACAATGTCAAAATATTCCATAATCCATGGAGCTATAACAATGTTGTTACCAGTAGAAACAATGTTGATGCACACCATGATCTAGACACACATAACTATGTCAATGTCAGTAAAGACAATATTGATGTACACAATGACAACTGTACACACAATGTGTAGTATCACTGCTGTAAGATTCACCCATGGTGACCTCCCCATCAACCAAGAGTCAGAGGTACGTGGTCGGACAGGTCCTGCGCCCAAAACCCACGCCGACCGAGTGACAGGTCACTCAGGTGGGGTCTCACATAGCCCAAAGACAAACACACTCCCAGGGAAAACCCTGAAAGATCCCACAGATAGTTGCACCACAAATAGGTCCGAGGAATTTAGCCCCAATAAAACACATTCAGCCAAAGGCTCACATTCCCCAAAAAAACAAAAAGGCAGATTCCACATGTAGAAAGGAACACTCATCCAATCAAGACCCACCATGCACACCACACGTAGTTATCACACATGCCCCCCACACCAGATATCTGGACACATACACACTGGCTCACACTGGATCACCCCGAGGTCAAGAGCCATCTGTGTCCTTGTCTGATGATTAAATTTATTAATTCAATCCCAATCCTCAATCCCAGCTCGTACTCGCAACAACCGCCCTCGTCGCACCCACAACTCTTCTTCTGACCTCGACACACTCACCCTTCTCCGCTCCTATGACCCAGCCCCCCAAATTCACACAACCACCCCACACCTCAACATTCCCACGATACACTCAAATCCCCTTAGACCACCCACACTAAACAGCAGATTCTCCATCCCCAATAACCTTAGAAAAGTCCCTCTCTCTCTAGAACCATCTACCACCCTCAACACACCCCGTCTCAAATGCACTCTTCTCAACTGGAGATCAGCCAAGAAACATTCCGCCGCCATTGCTGACCTCCTCTTATCGCGGGACCTTGACCTAATCATCCTGACTGAAACATGGCTAACTGAATCTTCGACACCTATAATGGACATCTTGGTTCCTCCCAACTACCACATTATCAGGCTCGACAGAACAGGCAAAATAGGTGGTGGAATCGCATGCATCTACAGGAACAACCTCTCTGTTCAGAAAGTCAATTCCACCTCCCTACCATCCCCAACATCCTGGGAATACATCTGCCTCGACATTATTAGTGAGGGCAAACCGATATGCTCTCTTCACAGCATTTACCCCCCACCCAGGGACAACTTCACCTTTTCCCAACAAATCATGGATTTGATCTCAACCAATTCCGGACGGCAACTCACCCAAATATACCTTGGTGACTTCAACCTCCACTGGAACGATCGCAACGACGCAGTGGTAAATAGTCTTTAAAATGTCCTCGATGCCCTTAACCTCACCCAAATATGCAACAGCCCGACCCACGAGAAAGGTTCTACCCTCGACCTGATCATCTCCAAAGAGGACTCTATCCAACTCGAGTCCATCCAACCCTGTGACTGGTCAGATCATCATATTGTCACATTCTTTATCAATGAAAAAGTCAAAGTTAACCCGGCTCAACTCTCCAAGCCCAAAGTCTGGAAAAGAGACTCGAAAAAGCTCAACCCAGGCTCTTTGCCCCCTAACAGTTGCAATCTCCTACTCCCACCGACAGGCGCTACGGACGTCCAAACTCTGACTGACCACTATCTCAACACTATGACCTCTATAATTAATGAGGCTGCACCTATGGAGCTGAAAAGAGTCTCTACTAAAATCTCCAAACCATGGTACGACGGGAGTCTCAATGAGGATAGACGAGACATGCGAATGGCAGAGCGTACCTGGAGATCAGCTCCCTTTGCAATGCACCTAAAAGATCTGAAGAAAAAGAGAAACGCCTACTTCAGGAAAATAAAACGCTCAAAATCAGACTTCTTCAGCCTCCAACTCGACCAAGCAAAAAACCGCCCGAGAAAACTGTTTGAGCTAATCAATTCACAATCCAAGGAGCAACCCCAACCACTCAACACTAGGCGTGAGGCACCCTCCTGTGAAGACTTTGCTGCTTTCTTTATCCAAAAAACTGACAAAATAAAAAGCGATCTCCTCATTGACGCAAGCCTCTACTCCAAACCCCAATGCCTAGCACCCACTGAACCAAAAAACAATGCTACATGGTCAACCTTCGGTACATACTCGGAAGAAGAAATTGGCAAACTGCTCAGCACCCTGAAACCATCCAATCACCTCACGGACCCCCTCCCTGCCTCCGCAGTAAAAGACTTTATCCCTTTGCTTCTCCCTCTCTGGACTAAAATTATCAACAGCTCTCTCCAACAAGGAAGCATACCTGACTCCCTCAAAGTTGGTCAGGTCACACCTCTACTAAAGAAACCTACAGCCGACCCCTCTGATCTCAACAATTACCGTCCCATCACCAATATTCCCACTCTCGCCAAACTGCTGGAAAAATGCGCACAACTACAATTGACTAAACACATTGAGCAATTTGATCTCCTCAACCCTCACCAGTCAGGCTTCCGAGCAGGACACAGCACAGAAACTGCTATGACTCACATAATTGTCGACGCACTTCAAATGCTAGACCAAAACAACACCTGCCTCCTCATCCTTCTTGATCTCTCTTCAGCATTCGACACCGTTAAACATGAGAATCTACTAGAACTACTAAACACAAGAATGGGTTTATCTGGAACTGTTCTCAAGTGGTTCACTTCCTTTCTTCACAACAGGTCGCAGAAATTCAAGAGTAACAACCTGATGTCCTCGCCAATACCTGTAACGCTAGGCATCCCCCAAGGATCCTCTCTATCCCCAACTTTGTTCAACCTAGTCATGGAACCTCTCACCACCTTGCTACAAGCATCCAATGTACACTTTCACATGTACGCCGATGACACCCAACTTTACCTCAAGTTACAATCCCCCAATGACATCTTGCTCCTGAAGTCAACGATCAGATGCACCCAATCCTGGCTTGCCGATAATCACCTCAAACTCAATGCCCTGAAAACAGAGTTCCTTCTGATCTCACCTCCAGCGAAGATATCCACCACTCAAATTTGGCTTAAACTCCTAACCGCACTCAATGTCCAACCCACCATCGTGGACTCAGCAAAATCTTTAGGCATAACACTCGACACCAATCTCAACATGCAGCAACATATCAGCAAGGCAACAAAGGGAGCGAACTTCCAGATCAATACTCTGAGGAAACTTAAACCCTACCTCCCAGCCAAAGACTTCCAAACCGCAGTACAAGCGCTAGTCATCCCACAAATTGAATATGGCAGCACCGCCCTCTGCGGACTCCCCCTAACTACAACCGCACCACTAAGAGCTTCTCTGAATGCTGCAGCGAGACTCATCACTGGGTCAAAAAAGCACTCCCATATTACCCCTGACTTGAAATCCCTGAATTGGCTGCCTTTTGAAGCCAGAATACATCTGGAAATCGCCTGCATGACACACAAGGCGGTACACCTAAACTCACCCGGCTACCTCGCTCAGAAACTGACAATCTCTGGGGGAATTAGAAACACGAGAGGCACAAACAATCTTCTGCTGAAACCTCGAAGATTCCGGAAGGAAAAAACATACAAGCGCTCCTTCTCAGGAATGGCGCCTAGGATTTGGAACTCACTCCCTCCCGAAACCAGCCTTATCTCTTCCACTACACTCTTTAAAAAAGAAGTAAAAGCTATCCTCATGGCTAAATACACTTGAACTATTATCTCGAACTCTGTTAACACCCTGCACCGATCTGTACTACATGTTTGACCCATTTACTTATTTGTATGAGTTGTATTATTACTCACGTGATGGGCTTTGCAGCCACATATTTGTACTGTGTGATCTATTGATTTATTTGTTTGACTATGTTCCCTCATGTACCCCTCTATGTAAAGCGCTCTGATACCTGCGAAGATCTTGTTCGCGCTATATAAAACTTTGAAAATAAAATAAAAAATAAAAAAAATTCATGACTGAGATGCTTTTTCAACGATGCAGAAATTGTTTTATTATGCCTCACGAGATGTATATAATGTCAGCTGAAACTTTGTATGGAGATACTTACCTCAGACGCATTCTGTAGAGACTCTTACGGCTGCTGCTTTTATTTAAACCAATTTGTTAATGTTTTGCCAAATGCCTCTTGTCTTTTTATTTCTCAAGGTAAATTCGCATCTGAGCAACATTTTGGTGAGCCAGATAGGAGAGATTGGTTCATCGAGCCCAACTGCTGCATAAGGACAAGGACCCCTGCCCGAAAGGATTTACATTTGAGCAAACAAGACTGGTGAGCAGGCGCCATAATTGATTAAAAGGTCTGCTGAATCTGTGTAGTGGATGGCCATCCGGAGTTTGCTGTCACAAGGATAAGAAACTACATCTGATCCTTAGTCCCAGCATATGGCATATGAACAACTAGGACAAGCACATAGATAATTTTTTCTCTCGCCAGTATGCTAGAGAAAGGTGAGGATAGCTACAGTTTTTAGCTTGAACAGTTGGGTGTGACACAACAGTACACCCAGGACCCTTGGTGTGTTATTTAGGGATACCCTTTTCAGCTTGAACAGTTAGGCATGACACAACAGTACACCTCTGACCATTGGTGTGTTATATAGGGTCACCACCTTGCTACTATCTTTTTGTCAAGTGGTTTTCTTAAGAACTGCTGGGTTTTCTTAACACTGGGAGGATCTACAAGAAGGGGGAAGGTGGATTTTATGCGGTTAGACTGCTGGGCATCAGGCAGTTGATACGCACTGACCCTGGGTGTGCTATAGGGTGTAATTTGGAATGCTAGAGAACAATTCTGACTTCGGAGACTAAAGTGTAGCTTGTGTCTGGCCACAGGGGGCTGCTAGTTGCCAGGTTATTCCTTTTTCTCTGCACAGTGTTGCTATCTTTGTCCACTGATAGTGACATACTATCAGGCTCACTTAGCTCTGCATATTTCAGGGAGCATCCCCTCTCCTTCGGCAGTAGGCGCTAGGAGGAGGGGCTAAGGTTTTTGGGACAAAGTAATACTTGTTTCTGTCAACCTTTTTCTTTTAGTCTCTTTTAGATTCTCCAGTTTATGGCATTTAATGATGTTGTGGTGCTGTTAAATTTTGCAATATGCTGCGTGTTTAAATGTCATGTCATGTTAGTGAGTCTATGCTTTATGAAATGACAACCATTTTTCCAGATCAGAATTTTACGTTTGCTAGTTTACTGCTACAAATCAACTTGTACTGCTCTGAACTAACAACTGCTTTTTGTTACAGGTTGTTACCATATCATTACATTTGTCATTGTTTTTTGATAAATGTTTTTTCAGATGCATCAATTTTCATAGAGCTCTTAACCAGTAGATTGTTTTTGGTACCACCCTGTGTACACCGTTCCCCAAAATTAGAGTATAATTTATAATCAAGTAAAGAATCTTGACGCAATCAAAAACTTGCAAAATCTTTAAAATAGATTCCCAACTCCATCATGGAAACCCCACTAATGCTCAAGCAAGCGAGGTTTCATACCCAGGCTAAGAAACTACAGATGCACTGCAGTGAGTGGCACTCCCATACGAAAGCCCAAGCAATTCCCTGGCCTGAGGGGGCAAGTTCAATGCCAATACCACAGAGCGTACAAAGACTCACATACAGACCAGGTATACAGGACCCAAAATGGCGAGCAGCCCTACTAGAACTGTGGGCCTTCTTCGAGGTGGCTCAAGCCAACAAGACTAACCCTAAGCCTGCAAGTAAAGCATCTGCACTTCCCCAACCATACATCACCAGGGACCTGCTCTCGCCATCCCAGTCGCTGCCGCACTGGGTTACACCAATCCACCGGGCAAGGAGGCTGCTGGACCACCCCTTAGCAGCAAAACACCAGTTGGAGAAGAGATCACAGGTCTCACCTACCCGGACACAGTCCAGTGTAATGCCCCCTTGGGCTTGACCACCTACCCATCGGTCCCAGCCCATAAGTTCAAAGCTAAACGCAGAGCAAATGCTTCTGGATGCCCTACCAGGCACCATAAGGTCAGAGGGAGGTTTGTGGCCCTCCTGGTAGGCAATTCAATCAGTGGAGGGAAAGAAAGGGGTGCCAGGCCTGCAAAATCTGACTCCAAAGGGGAAGCCATGGGCTATACTCCAGTAAAGTGGGCCTATGGCACATGGGAAGCATGAGGGAGTGAGGTTGAGGATAAGACATTGCCTAGAAAAATAGCACATATCACTGAGAGAAGGAGGCAACTCAGGTCGGAGGTAGAAGAAAGGAGAAAGCTAAGGATAGAAAGAGAGTGAGCTTTCACCTCGGAATTGAAGCAAGGAGGGGAATCAACTTCCCCTACCCCAGGGGAGCAGGAGCTAGGCATCGGGCCGCACATAGAGATGGCCCAGGGAAGGGAGGCCCCATTACAGAAACACACACATCACATGGACATCGGCATAGAAGAGAGGCTGACCAGGAAATAAGTAGTCAGGAAAACCTGACAAGGACGCAATTGAGACACAGAAGGAGCAGAATGCCACCTTCACGTGTACATGAGGAGAGTGATGATGAGGAAGTCCACTGCTCCTCCTGAATGCCCTGGTCAGGCAGATCAACCCATAGAGAGATATTATCCAGAAAAGAGGATGAGGCCTTTTCGCTGCCTTTTTGTCATCTAGTGGCCTGTTCGACCGAAAGGAAGTGCCAACAGTATGATCATCCCTGGTCGGAGGGGGGGATCCTTCAAACATGAGGACATGGCCCTTGCAGAGGACAGCATTTGGCATGAAGGGGTGGAGCCGAAATGGAGCTACCGCTACATGCAGGAATGCCTAAGACAATTGGAGCAATGCGTCAGGAAGAAACCAACAGAGTCGCCCAAAGCCAGGATTTTTCCACTACTGCAGAACGGTGCAGAAGGAGCCATCTATGTGCCTTGGGTGCAGATGGACAAAGAAGGGCTCAGGTAAAAACTGTCCCCATTAATAGACGGGGCGAGGAAATTGATCTCATGCTTTGAAAAGAACACAGCAGGTATACATTTAGCTATAGATTACATCAAATTCTGGTCAGTAGCTTCATTGGGGAGCTACCAACACAGTGTTCTCCTGAGCCTTCATCCCCACATGTTTATCAACCTTGAGTAAGACGGGCTGCATTTAAATATCAGTCAACAGATATGGATGGTCCTGAGGGAGATATTCTCTGACTGCCCAGATGAAGGAGGACTGATGGCAGAGAGCAAGAAGCCTGAGGAGACTGTGACTGAATTCCGAGACAGAATGAGAAAATGATGGGGGATGGAGACAGGACAGCCATGGATCAACACAGCTCCCCCTATTGTATTCTTCTACTACATCCTCAAGAGGGGACTATCTAGACCATATTAGATAGTGTAGTAGGGCTCGACACCAAACATTAGTGGGAAATACAGACCCACATATTACACTACTACGGGAAGATACAGGAGAAGGTTAGGGAGAAGCAGGAGCAGGCCCAGAGAGACACTGCCAAATGGGTCCAACATAAGTTGAAAAGAAAGCCCTTGAGAGGGCAGCATTAGCCGCAAACTTTCAGATGGTACCCATCTCAAGGGTAACTCCACTTATGGACCACAGAGGGTATCCACCCAGTTCTAGTGGCCGAAGTCAGTGAGGTAGGGTCCAAATCAGCCTTGTAGAGTGGCACTATTGTCAGAGAATGGGCCACATGGCTAACCAGTGCGATCTAAAAATATACCACAATCAGAATGGAATAGTACTGGGCAGCCCCACAGAGTATCAGCCCCCAAAACCTAGGTCAAAACAATGCACATGCATTGCACAATATGATTGAAGGAAATCAGATTGCAGCCACCCCATCACAAAGGGGGCTGTGTGGTTGGCTAAGCACAGGGCAATCCCTACAACAGACAGGGAGCTCAGTACAGCAGGCCCCCGGTCCACAATCCCTGCAAGGAGGGGTAACTGTCTAGAGTGGCAATGCCTTAGCACAATCACAGGAGAAAGTCATGCTATTTGTCCAAAACCATCCCCCAAAATGACCTATCACCTTCATGCCACTCCCAGTCATATTTTGTTACCCGCCATAACAGGCAGTTTTAAGGACGGCCATGCAATGTCAAATGGGAATCCATGCTAGAGTTCACCATCTGTGTACCTGCGTGGGTCCGGTGCCCCCACTGCTGTTGGTGTCCCAGGGAGGGGTTCGCTGACCGCGCCTCCAAGGGAGGACAGTTTGATGAGGGAACAGGGTGGGCGTCCAACAGGTGTAAAGAAAACATGAACTCAGGACCACTCACCCAAGTCCAACTTTGGGTGGGCTAAGAATGTCTCAATCGCCTCAGGGTTTACCACCAAACAGAAGTCCTCCTTTAGTTCCAAAATGAGGTGAATGATCCAGCTTCAGCATCAGGAGCCGGGTTCTTCAACACGCAGAGGGCAGTGATGGCCGCGATGGCAGCAATGTCCTCAAAACTCCAAGAAATCCAAATTACATGACCCTAGTCCATAAGAATACCCAGAGGGTTCATTAGCATCACTTCCATCAGGCTGAGACATTTCCCTGCATTTTCCTATGGGGTCCACACAAGGCCTTCAGACCACCTCCGTTATCTCTTATTAAAATTAAGATAAGAAAAGAAATGCTGGTAAACACCCACCGGGACCCGCACAAATCAGCCTAAAAACAGTCCATAGAAACTAAACCTCTCCAGAAGAAGGGCATAACCCAGTAACTCAACCTAGGTAGACAAAAACCTCATTCCAAGCCATGTGCAGAGGCCCAAGGGAAGCACATATGTCAACGAAAACATTAGCCAAAAATACAAACATCCACTTCCCTTCACAATTGCATGCAGCACATGCAGGTCAATAGGACACACCTGCACCCAATGAACACATCACACCTTTATACAGAGCAGGTCACAAGGAAAGAGTACTGTCCCCACTGTGCAAGGAGAGGGGGGAACACAAGTTACAATTAAAACAGTTTAAAAACTAACCTTTCCCCTAAAATCCTAGAATCTCTGAAAATAGATTAAAACTCACAATTCCCCTAAAATCCTAGCACCTCCTTTCAGTACCCCACTGGAAAAAAACAGCTCACAGTAAAACCATTGAGTACATCTGTAAAATATAAACACAGGAATTTTCCAAACAACTGTCCAACAATGTGGTTTTTCCAGGTCAACCTACAATGTACAGCTCATATCCTACAGGTCTGCAATCGAGCTGCAAGTGCACCAACAATGCTGGGGTCCACCATCCCTTTGATCAAATCTTCCTAAAGGAGTTTCTCAAGGCAAATAGGTCAAGTAACACTGAATACAAATTGACTTTGGCAACAATTTTTTAATGAGACTTTTTGGGCACTGCACCAAGACAAGACACCTCTAGGTGCCCAGATGACAGACAATGATTTTTAAGTTTAGTATTTTGTATTACTGTACTTAAATTAGGAAGTATGCACATAGCTAGTGAAAAAGTAACTGACTGTACAGACACACACACACGGCTGAATAATATAACGGTCATGAGCTATGAAGAGGATAGAGTAGTTAAAAATTCAACTAGAGGAGGGAATGTTGGAATGGGTAAATACGATGTCAATGAATACCATGATATGTGCAGGACCCACAATGACAATTCCAATAAATGCAATGTCAACGTATGCCAGAACCTGTGCACACATAACAATGCCAATACTCAAAATACAATGTCAATGTATGCCATAATCTACGCCAGCACAAATGTGTTGATACCGGCAGTAACAATGTCAATGTATACCAGAATCCATGCACCCATAAGTATATTGTTACCAGTAGAAACAATGTCAATGTACACCTCTTTTGCCTAATGCCTCTTGTCCTTTCATTTCTATAGGGTAAATTCATATGCGAGTAACATTATTCTATTTTTCTTTGCATATCTTCAAACTGTACAAAGTAAAATGTTGGTATTCCACCAAATTTAGCACCACCAAATTAACTTTGTAGTGTCAGGGGGGCCGATTCACAGAACTAATCTGAGACAAAACCCTAATCTTACTACTTTTGGTATTCACAAAAGATATTTAGTTAGGATTTTGTCTTAAATTAGGATTTTGTCCTAAGTAAGGATTTTGTCTTAGGTTAGGATTTTGTCTTAAGTTAAATTTAAGCTTTTGTCTTAAGACAAAATCCTAACTTAAGACAAAATCCTAACTTTAATACTACTAAATGCCTTCTGTGAATACCAAAAGTAGTAAGTTTAGGATTTTGTCTCAGAGTAGTTCAGTGAATCGGCCCCAGGGTGGAACACAATCATAAGTGTCAATGAGGGATAGCAGGCTACCAAGTGTCACCATAGCACTGGCAGAAAAAAACTCTACTTTCTGTAGATTCCACACCTTGGCTTTGCTTGGCTAGGACAGTGCTATCCACAAGGCCATGTTTAAATAAGACGGGCAGCCACCATTTTGCAGTCAATGGTGAAGAATGGATGGGCCTGCTTGCTACCTGTGGCCAGATTTGTTTCTGCTGCACCTGTGAATGTTGTCTGTGCATGCTTTATTGGAGGAGTCATGTTTTGTTTTTTATTGGTTTTACCTATGTGTTTTCTTGGGGATGGCTTATGGCAGTTGTCACTAAGCAGTCAGGCTATACTTATCAGGCAATGTATTTGTGCAACACATCAAACAGTAACACAGTGAAAACATCGCTGGTATCTCCAAGTTGTAAAGACAATGCATCAATCTTCTCTACACACTGGTGGTGATGCGGCGAGTCCGATGCAGTAGTTCTGGAGGTGATTAGTCGTTCTGGTTACCACACCATCAGCAATGCGATGGTTTCGATCGGTGCAACAACGTTGATGTGTGTTTTAGCAGATGGAGCACTGTAAAATCTCTTCTGAGGGCCCGGGACTGGCTTGGCACAACTTGTCAGAGCAGGACTCACAGACGACAGAGTCCAGATGCTGTTTGCAGGTTAAAGAGAGGAGTTTCTGATATCCCAGAGAATTTAGAAAACAGGAGGCAAGCAATCAAGCCTTGAAGATACTTAGGTTCTGGGATCTAGAGATGCTTGTCCAGTCCTTCTCACTCCCAGGTATGAGGGCAGCAGTCCAACACAACTAAGCATTTCAGCAAAAGTGGCAGTCTCTCCAGCAGCACAGCAGCCCTTCTTCCTGGTAGAATGTCCTCAGTTCCAGGAGTGTTCTGAGTTCATGTTGTCAGAGGTCTAGTACTTATACCCAGTTGGGCCTTTGAAGTGGGGGAGACATCAAGGAGTTGTTTCAAGTGCACAGTCCCTTTCTTTACTGCCTTGGCTCCAGACTCACTCCAGGGAGGGGGTATTCAGCTGTTTGTGTGGAGACAGCACAAGGCCCTTTTAAGGTGTAAGTGTGAGATCCTCCCTCCCTTCCTGCTCAGGATGCCCCATGAGCATGGCTACTCAGTCATACCTACCCTTCATTTGTGTTTTGCTGTCTAGAGGGAATGCAGGTAGCCAAGAACCTGCTGGGAAGGCCTCAAAAAGTGGTACCGCTCTACTACGCAATCTAAAGTTATACATCATACAGAGTTATAACGCTAAAGTTGGATACAACCAGGTGTTGAAAGAGCAGCAAATAGCAAGATCCAGTTTTGCAAGATAACACTGTGACCAGAAGCGCTGTGAGGCAGGAATCAAACAGGTCCCAGACAGTACAAAAAAAATCCTAAGAGCAAAGCGATTTTGATGCAAGAAACAATCATCTGCTTACCAGAACTGAGTAAAGGGAATCATCATCCCTCAGAATTGCCAGAAGTGTCCCAAGAAAAAGTACACAGTGTTGTATTTACAGAGTCGTCCATACTCGCAGTGGCACACCACCATAGCTGCTGCGTGGGTCTCATACATCTCCAGAGGTCTCTGAAGATCAGAAAGCAGAGAGCAGTGCTAGGAATCGTGAAAGTTTGCTTTTACAATGAAGACCAAGAAAGAGTTCACATTTGCTTTATTTATCAATGATGATAAGTCCTCAGAGATGGTTTGCATTAACAAGATCACAAAGCAGCATCGGAAAGAACATTACTCTCCACAACAGTAAGTTCTACCAATGGTTACAATGCCACTGCCTTCCTGAAACCAACACCATTCGATAACACAAAAAATAGTAGCGACAGGTGAGCTGCTTGGTTAGAGTTATTTGATGATTTCATTGATATACTAGAGGAAACAGATAACAAGAAGATTATCAAATACCTTAAGAATCTAGCTGGTGAAGATGTAAAAGAAGTCATAAAGAAAATGCTGCACATTCTCAACTTCAGTCCAATGGTGAATGTAGATTACAAAAGGTACATTTTCAGTCAAGAAAAACAGAAATATGGTGAAACCATCAACAAATTTGTTGAGAGTGGACATGCTCATGAATCACTGTTGGTTCAATAAATTTATTGATGAGGAAGCTATACGCCTCAGGGTTATTGGCATATGCCTGCCAGATTCATTCAGGCGAATGCTGAGAGAAACTCTTATTCTGGAGCAAGTTCTAAGGGCTGGCAAAGCTGACGAGCATGGCAGTCAACAAGCTGCTAACAGAAAGGTCAGAGATGTCCAGAGGGAGTCTGTCATGAAAGTAAAAAGTAAGCCAAAGCACAACGCAGAGAGATATGAAGTGATGTCTCCATGGAAGAAGCAGTTGCACTTCAGGTGTGGACCATTTGCACATGAAGGTAAATGTCCCGCCATTGGACAGGGTTGCAAAGGCTTTGGGAAAAGAACCATTTTGTAACAGTTTTCAAGGAAAAGGAAATAAGAAATGCATCATGACACAAAGATAAAATGCTTCAGAAGCAACGCACACCGTCAAGTCCAAGCAACCACACCAGTTAAGGCAAATTGACACAAAAAGCAGTTGATTGTCATCCAAATCGATGTCAAAGAGTTCTTCAGTATGTACATCAAGTGAAAGTGAAGCTGATAGTTGTGCAATGTCAGAAAAATGCGTGCATGTTGGACTGGCCACATATAAAGAAAAACACAGGTCAAAGAAAAGTCAACATGAAAAAGCACCAAAGTCATTCAAACATTGTTCGAAGATTAAATTAAAGATCAATGGTTTAGCAATAACTTTTATTATCAACAGTGTTGCGTCGATAAACATTAAACCTGAGAAGAAATACAATGAACTATCTCCATTGCTACAACTTAAACCATTGAAAACTAATGTGTATAAATGGGCTGCATAGAAGCCATTCAAAAGTCAAGGTTCATTTGAAACAACAATGAAACACAAGAAAACAATAGTACAAGCACCCATTCATGTACTTTAAGGTACAGCCTCAAGTGCCTGTTTGCTCAGCTTTAGCACACATGCTGATATGGGACTGATATCAGTGAACAATACCTTGAATTCTCATCATGAAATAGTAAGTCAATTCCATTCATTGTTTCATGGATTAGTAAAACTCAAGACTATGAAAGTAGAATTACACATCAAAGACGTAGACGAACTGCATTTCATTTACATGAAGCTGTTAAAAAAGAACTTGAATATTACGCAACATGATATTGTTTAACGTTCTACTGACCTAATACCGTGGGCTTTTCCCACAGTGGTAATGCCCACAAAAGACAGTGAAGGAGCTGTATGCATCTGCGTTGACATGTGTCAAGAGAACATGTCAACTGAACTAAAACAACATACTTGTCCCCACATCATCGACATAATAACCCAATATAATGGTGCGATGGTCTTCTCTCGCCTTGATTTGAATAGAGGATATCAACCGTGGGAGCTCAATGAGAGTTTGTATGTGTATTTATAGATACTTGTAGAGCGCAAAATTCATCCCAAGGGACATCACAGCGCTAAGACTAATCAGAGTGCGGTGCAGGCAATTGTAAGAGTTCTATTTGGTAGGTCAGAATCTAGGGAACCCATCCTGACTTTAGTCGTACGTTTGACTGTTGCCAATGCCTGATGGGTAGATCTCAAATTACGCGAGGGTACATGAAAATCTAATTTGCCTTGTAGGATTTGTGGGCCAGTCTTATATAAGGTTCTATGTGCATAGCATAGCTTAGCTTAGCATAGCTGGCTCTTTGGCATTCTGGTAGCCAATGTAACTCCTTCATGCAGAAGGATGCTGATATGTATCTACTTTTGCTACAGATCAGTTTAGCAGCAGCGTTTTGGACCACTTGGAGTCTGGTGAAAAGGTAATCAGCCATGCCGACATATAGTGCATTGCCGTAGTTCAGCCTACTCACAAGAAGTGCCTGTGTCACCATTTTTCTACAGTTCAAAGAAATCCAGGGAAAAAGTCTTCTGAAGTGTTTAATGTAGCGAAGCCTTTCCCGCACAATGAGCGTACTTGATTCTGCATGGATAGGGCGTCATCAAAGATGATGCCCAAATTCCTAACAGCCTGCCTTGGTTCAAGGGAGGTGCCCAACGCTTGAGGCCACCACCTATCATCCCAGGTTGCATGTGTGCCCCCGAAAAGCAAGAGCTCTGATTTTCCGGCATTTAGATTTAAGCAATGTCCGGACATCCAACCTGCTATTTCTGTAAGGCAGTGGATGAGGTTGCCTTTGGTGTCAATTTTAGTCAGTCTATCAAACAGGGAAAATATCAATTGTGTATCGTCAGTATATGAGCATATGTCGAACCCCATTTCCTGCTGATATCTGCCAGGGAAGAGACATATATATATTAAAAAGAGTAGGGCTCAAGGTGGCTCTCTGTGGAACTCTGTAATCAATTATTTTTGTGATGGAGGAATGGGGACCCATTTGGATTATCTGGGTTCAGTTTTTAAGGAAAGACGCGAACCATGCCAGGGCATTTGAACAAAGCCCTTTTTTATGGAGGATTTGTGGTAGTTTATTGTGGGATACAGTGTTGAAAGCAGCAGTGAGGTCCAATATGATCAATGTTACAGCTCTGGCTTGGTCAACTAGTGACCTGATATTGTCTGACACCGCTAGCAGAGTGGCCCTAAATCCAGTTTGTGAGGGATCTAGTAAATTATTGGTTTCAATAAAAGTCGTAACTTGTTTATTGACCAATTTCTCCAGAACTTTAGAAAAGTATGGTAGTTGGGAGAGTTGCAGGTATATTACAAACTTTTCTATATATATTAGTCTGTTCCTATACAAAAGAATAAGTTTCGCTGTGTGATCAGCTACAGAACTGTTGATGTCATTCATTATATCTTAGAGCCTGACATGAATGTGTTTAATTATAGTGATGATATTGCTTTTCTGAGCTACATAGAAGGAGCATGATAATTCTGTCACACAAGTGTGTCTTTTACTTCCGTATGCCGACAAATGTGAGTTCCGTAAAGCAAAGCTAAAATTCTTCATCCATATCTTTTCTAATAGGTGCATTATATGCAATCCAGCTAAAGTGCAAACATTGTCAACTGCCAGTCCCCCACAGGAAGTTTCCATTTAACATTCACTCCATGGCATCGCCAGCTACTGCTCTAGATATATGCAAGACTTTGTCACCATTAGTGCTCCTTTGAAAGACTTGAAAAAAAAGAATATATCATTTCATTGGTCACATGAATGTGATCAAAGCTTTAAATAGATCAAACAAACTATTGAGAATGCTACTAAAAAGGCATACTTTGATCCACAGTATCATACAGAGGTTGTTGTTGAGGATGTATGACATTACAACGCATGCTTTTACATCGCATGCCTTTACAATGCGGGTTTTACAACGCAAACCTTTACAACGCATAGCGCTTTGGGTTGCTGGATAGTGAATAGTTTAATTTACTATTCCAACTCCAGTCCCCGTGGACACTAGGGAAGGTGTTGGATAGTAAATTAGACTTATTCCCTATCCTAGAGTGCCCCCGAGCGCAATGCGTTGTAATGGTTTGCGTTGTAAAAGTTGCGTCGTAAAGGCACTGCGTGGTAAAAGTTGCGTTGTAAAGTATGTTTCCCGTTGTTGACCCTAGCCAAGTCTAGTTAGGCACAATCCTTAAACAGAACAGCGGGCACCCAAATGCTCAAAGCCAATTTGTGGCAAATGCAAGCCGAAGTTTGTTCTAAACTAAAGGTGCTTATTCAGAACCTGAGAGAGAAAGTTTAGCACTGGTGTGTGCTTGTGAACATATCTGTGTATTCTTATATGGAAAGCCTTTCATGCTTGAGACAGAGAATCAAGTGTTTTTGAACACCCTAGGCAATCCAAAGGACAAGATGCCTCCTCTCATTGCGCGTTGAGGTCTACGATAAAAAGAATACAACTGCACAATTGTGCACTGTCCAGGGAAAGTTCCAAACCTTGCAGACTACTTCTTACAAGTGCCTCTACAGTGCCATGGTACTCCTTATAAGACAGCTGAACTTTACATAAATTTCATTGTGAAATCCAGCACACCAGATGCCATTTTGTTGGAAAAATTGTCACTGCCATGAGTCAAGATAGTGACATGTTAAACCTGAAAGACATTATTGCACATCAGTCTTAGAACCAGCACATTCGACCCCTTACCAGTGACAGTGAGTACCAGAGGTTTCAAAATGTAAAAGATGGATGGTGCATTACTCAGGAAGGCCTTATTCTAAGAGGTTCAGGAATTTTTATTCCAGAGAGACTAAGACAACAGATAATAGAAGTGGCCCATGAAGGACAGCATGGAATTGTTGCCACAAAATGATCTCCCCGAGAGCGAGTCTGCTTTCCCTATCTCGATGAGAGTTGAAATACATTTCTAATCCCAGTTTCTAATACTAATTTGAAAACGTGTTTTATGCCTTTATGGAAGTGTAATGCCAGGTTGCTGAGTAGCATATTGAGGGTATTTTGGGCAGGAAATCTAAATAGTTACCAGCTCCCAGAACCCAAGGTCAAACATTTTGCAGTGGAGCTAGTTCAAGCACACCTGATGTATTTCCAATTTTAGAAGTTTGCTCAGAGCAATCGTTGTGAATGAAAAAGAGCCCTGCTACTCTAGAGAGCAGATCATTGACTTATAAGAAGCTCAATAAAGTACAATGAAACAAATTATTGTATCCCTCACAGTTACAGCTAACGAACATCCATAATAGGTACAATTTAGCACACAAAGATGTTGTATCATTCACATGATCTTTTTAATATTTCTCTTCGTAAATTTTATAAGAAATTCAATTAGTTTAATTTCATACATTTTTGGGGGGTTTCTTCTATACTAAAATACTGTTCTGTAATATTATAGTGGTGAGAAATCCTATTAGTTCTGTGGTTATATCCACTCCCTTATTTGTCTGTTTAGCTGGAGAGTACCTTCTTGTGTCAATTACCCTAGAAATTCCTTTGTACTTAATGGATCACTCAATCGCGTAGTAGTCTTGAGGCTTTACTCCTAGTGTACTTGAACCCTCTCAAGGGCCCCATTGCTATTGTATGGATAATTTCAGTAAATATCTCTAACTCCAGTAAATTCTTCATAGTGCCAACAAAATACTGTCCAACAATAAATGTGGTGTTCTGTGGGGTTCCAGAGGCCGCTCGTGTTGTTCTTGGAATCTGTCAGCTTGCGACAAAAGTCCTGTGTATTAAAGTTGTTTGGCATTGCTCCTTGGAAAAGTAATGTATTTTAAGAAAACAGATAAAGAGGCATACATACGGTATAAATAACGCCATCTTCCTTAATGAGTCTATTAACATGTTCCTTCCCATGTGTTTGCAAAAATGTATTTTGCACTGAAAAATATTTCACGTTTACAGTTTAAAAGCCTGGATTGGGTTTATTTTTTTCACAGTCCATTTGTCTCCTTTGCGATGGAATAAGTGTCACTGAGATAAATAATGGCATAGCCTGATCTAAACCACTCAATCCCCACAACAGACAGGGCCCCAGCTTCCACGTCATGACAAGGTCAGGTAACATTATTTGCCACATAATTATGAGCTGTTTGTCATTGTGGAAGGATGCTGTTGGCGGTTGGGGGGCAGTCAGTCTACAGCTGACATTAACCCCAATTTCCTCTTCCTCGATGCTGAGGAAATCATTGGACATTCCTTCACTGGCCTATCAAACAAACTTAGGAGTCAGTTGAATCTCTAGGACATCCCTCATACCTGGGTGTGGAAGAATGCTCCCATCACTGCTGCACAGCTTTGCGAACTAGTTCCTTCGCTGTGATGTCCACACACCAGGAAATTCCCCAGGATTCCCAATTGACCTTAGGGTCCAAGCACACAAGGGAAGTTAATCCTGCAGATTACCAGGAAAGATAATTCTGTGGATTACCAATGTCTTCGAAGCAACTAGGGCCAAGACAGTTCTTGGAATTTCCTTTGCCAATAGCATACACATTCCAAATGTTGGCAAAAAAATGCCCGAGCATTCCCCAGGGGTTGGCTGCCCTATAAGGCACAGTTAATAGATGGCTAGGCAATGTTCTCACAGGAATACGGAAATCAACATGACCTGCTGTTAGACCTGTCAGTCATACGGTGTCTTCCTCCAAACTTTTTGCCTTATGCCTCCTATTTTTATTGAATTTGTTTTTGTTGACCTTAGTACTCTGCACACGTTATCAGTGTTAACCAGGGCTACAGTAGTTGTGCCCTTTGATTTAAAAATGGTGAAATTGGCTTACACCCAATTGCCACATTTAATATATTTGTAAGTGTCTAGTAAAGTGGTGATACATGTATCCATGGTCTGTTAGTTAAATACTACTAGTGGGCCTGTAGTACCTATTATACCACCCACCTAAGCAGCCCTTCAAACATGACTCAGGCTTTAAATTTAGGTTGGAAGGCCGAAACTGCCATTTCTTCCTGGCAAAATAAACCTTTTGCCAGGCCTAATCCCTCCTTTTCAATGCATATAAGTATGGTTGGTCCTTGAGAGCTCAGAGGGCAAGGTGCAGTGTGTATGTAATTTTAAGTTTTACATGTCCCGGTAGTGAAAGCTCTTAAATTTGTGTTTCACTTTTGCAAGCCTTGCCTCTCCCATCAGATATCATTGAGTTACTTTATTACATTTAGTAAGTGATAACTTGCAATTGTGAACAGGTAGGGATGTTGAATTTGGTGTCTCCTTCCCTTCCCGGCCAAAGTCATCGAGAAGACCGTCAACAGACAGCTTGCCGCCTTCCTCGAGACGAACGGATCCCTCGACCCCTCGCAGTCCGGGTTTCGGGCCAACCACAGCACCGAGACCGCCCTAATCGCAGCCACCGACGACATCAGAACCCTGATCGACAATGGAGAAACAGCGGCCCTCATCCTCCTGGACCTCTCCGCGGCGTTCGACACTGTCTGCCACCGCACCCTAGTGAAACGCCTCAGCAACGTCGGAATCCAAGAGAAAGCACTGGAGGGGATCATCTCGTTCCTGGCCGGAAGAACCCAGAGAGTCCGCCTCCCCCCGTTCAGATCTGAGGCCACTGAAGTCATCTACGGAGTACCACAAGGATCTTCACTTAGTCCAACCCTCTTCAACGTCTACATGAGCCCCCTCGCAGCCAACGCACGACAACACAACCTCAACCTCATCTCCTACGCCGACGACACCCAGCTGATCCTCTCCCTCACCAACGACCCCACCACCGCCAGAGCCAACCTACACGAAGGGATGAAAGACGTCGCCATCTGGATCAGGAACAGCCGCCTTAAACTGAACTCAGACAAGACGGAAGTCCTAATCCTGGGATCATCACCCTCCGCCTGGGATGACTCCTGGTGGCCCCCGGCCCTGGGCACCGCTCCCAAGCCAACGGACCACGCACGCAACTTGGGCTTCATCCTGGACTCCTCCCTGTCGATGACCAGACAAGTCAACCCCGTCTCATCTTCGTGCTTCAACACCCTGCACATGCTCCGCAAGATCTTCAGATGGATCCCCACTGAAACCAGGAAGACCATCACCCAGGCACTCGTCACCAGCCGACTGGACTACGGGAACACCCTCTACGCCGGAACCACAGCCAAACTTCAAAAAAGACTCCAACGCATCCAGAACGCCTCCGCACGACTCATCCTGGACATCCCCCGACACAGCCACATTACCGGACACCTGAGAGACCTGCACTGGCTCCCCGTCAGCAAGAGAATCATGTTCAGATTCCTCACCCACGCACACAAGGCTCTCCACGACCTGGGCCCCAAGTACCTCAACGACCGCATGACCTTCTACACGCCCACCCGCCAGCTACGATCGACCAGCCACGCCCTCACCACCGTACCACGCATCCGCAGAGCCACCGCCGGAGCAAGATCCTTCTCCTACCTGGCAGCCAAGACTTGGAACTCCCTCCCCACCCACCTCCGGCGAACCCAAGACCATCTCTCCTTCAGGAAGCTGCTCAAGACCTGGCTGTTCGAGCAGTAACATCCCCCTCTCCGCCAGCGCCTTGAGACCCTCCCGGGTGAGTAGCGCGCTCTACAAATGCCGTGATTGATTGATTGATTGATTAAAGAATTGTATTTTAAAGAATTGTGATTTAGGACAATGTTTGATGGTAAATTCAGATTTTAAGTTACAATTCAGAAAATGCCACCTTTAGACAGTTAGCATCTTCATTTACTGACCATTTAGTGTCTGCAGCCTATATCCTGAGTCATTTGACTAGGTGCAGTTGGCAGTAGGCCTTTATGTAGTCCTTCCAGACAGTGTCATAAAAGGGGGACTGGGGGATGGCAGGACGGGACATCCTGATGGGGTGGGAGATGCAGAGCAATCTTTATTACACTTGTACCTCAAAGGAGGTACCTCAACAAACACACAAATAACTTCACAATAGCCATTTATGACCCCAGACAGCCTGGGACCAGGTCACGTGAGTAACCGATAATCCAGAACAAGATGTGGGGGAGAAGTCCAGATGTTTCTCCCACTTCAAAGTTGGCTCTTGGTATACATATTGGACCCTCAGACCAACTCTTCAATACACTCCTGGATACTGCAGAAGAAGGACCTCCCTGCTGGTTGAGGCTTGTCCTGCTGTCTGAGAAGGAAGATTAGACCAGTTCCCTTAATCCAAAGCCGAAGTGACTCCAGTGGTCAGCAGACTGACCTCCTCTTCTGAGATACAGGGACATAACAAGTTCCAGAGGCTTCCCTGCAACTGCCCAGCGGGCCTGCTGCAACTGGACCCAACTGGACCTGCAACTGAACCTACCTGAGCCCTGCTGGCCTCTGCTGGAGGGAGTTCCTGGTTCCCAAGAGGTGCCTCCCGGGTCATGGACCCTTGATTTGGCATCAGTGGAGTGGAAGAAAAGGAGAAACCCTGAAGTTATGGTATCTTCGTGATTGCAAGCACTCCCGTTTATACCAAGATCTTACTGCTCGTAAAGACCACCAATGCAAAGCTCCAGTGAATCCACCAGAGACAACTGGCAACAAAAAATCTGCGCTTCACATTACTGCATCGACAGCAATGCTTGTCCTCAACTCCGGACAGGCTCTTTGCACTACAGAGATGATCATTTGTGACACCTTCCTGCTCTTCAGGCCCCTGTATCGGCCCGACATTCCATTGCAGTCAGCCTGAACTCGTCAGCCTGAACTTGTGACTTTGTCTGACCCAACCGAATAACCACTGTTGGCACTTTGTGCTTTTAGGCGTTTTATCTACTTACATCTTTTTTTTAAAATGTGTTTATTGCATTTTCAGTTAATAACAGCAATGCTGCATCATGAAGATCAGAGGAAGTCAATTTGAATCGCATTACATCCAGGTCCCATAAACTTGAACACTCATATATGTAGCATACTTATGCAATCAGGAAAGGGAGTGTAAAGGGGAGGGGTGGGGAAAAGGTGGTGAAATGAGGCAACAATGGCACAGAGAGTGCTAGCTACTGCAGGCCAATGACGAATGTGATAGTCCATCGACAATTGGGCAGAAGAGCAGTTGGTAGATGGGGAAACCGGCGGATCAGCCAGAGGCAGTGTCAGTAGTATAGGAGTCCACCAATTGGCCTCTAACTTTAGCCCGACTGCTTTTGCACCAAGCTACAAGAGGGTAAGCGCAGGTTAGTTTTGTGACTTTTGTGGTTTCAGCATAACACGGATTTTGAATGCTGCTTTTGAAGGGCTCACAACCCCCTCAACCAGCAACCATATTACTCGCATATCAGTGCACATCATATTGACGATATGCAAAACCCATGTCATTCCCAGCTCCGAAGAACACCTTGAATATTGACTGGCTACAGGTGATAGTATTTGTTATAAAGTACAAAGTGCAAATGTGAGGAAAACATAAAAATTGAAAATAATGGATGAAAAAAGATTGGGAACATTAAAAGTTAAAAGAAAATCAGTAAACCTAAAAAACATTCTGGCAATATAAAAGTGAAAGCAGATGTTTAGAAACGAGTAGGTTTCAGGAAAATTTTTTGTTAAGCATAACTTCTGGTAGAGGTCAGTAAAGAGTGAATGGTAAGCTTGTGTTTCAAGGTAAAGTTATAGCTAAGAGGAACTGGACATATACAGATAAAGATAAGCTTTCAAGATAGAATTAAAGTTGTCTATACTCCTGCAGTTAACGATAAGGTGATGGGATAGATGAGTGGGAGGACTAGTGGTAGAATTAAGGTGTAAGATGGTGTAAATGTAAGTGTTAGAGATAGGATTAGTGTATGTAATATGAAAGTAAGTGGTAGGGTTTGCATTATGATTATGGGCTGAACAATGGAAAAGATTTAAAACTTTTGGTAGACTGTATGACATTTCAAATGTTGTGTTTTTACTTTTGCATTCTAATCTTTCTCTCTTTCACACTCATTTTCTCTTTTAAAATTGGAGCCAGGAAAATGCAGAGTCATTTGCAAAACTACTCAGCCTCTCCTTTAAATGCCTTGGAACACAAAGTGAGATACCTCTGGACTAAAAACAAATTCATCCCTGATGGACCAGTCTGCTCAAACAGCTGCAACTTCTCATGATCCCAAAGAGTGATTGCAAGAACTGATGAGACTGGTGCTGCTCAGTGCGAACTTTTGTTTGGGAGACAATCTTCCTCCGAGCATATGCACCTCCCACAACCTTCTTTAGTTCAATAAATAGCTGAAAATTCAACTCTTTAAAATCTCAGATGGGCCTTCATCTCTAGTTCTCTCTCTTACACGCATCTAACAATGGTCCAGTTATACAGAACTCGATATGAAATGTGTACTTCATCATCATCTCATCTTTGTCTTTATTCGACCTTCCGAAGACAGGCCATAAAAGGTACACAAAACAACAAACAACAAACAACGTTAAAATCCATACTCATTTGAATATTGCAGTCGCAGTACAGGCAAGAACAATATTTGATCAAAGATAAAGTGGCTGTGCAGATGAATTAGATAGAAGCAAATATAGGCCTGTAACGAAAAAATATTAAAACCAAACTTATAAAAAAAGAGAAAAGTCAGCAGCAACAATAAGTATTTGAGCAGCAATACAAATACAGTACATACCAAGGCTGTTAAAAACATTGATATTAAAACAACATGTTACTTCTTTTGGCTAAGATGCACTTCAAAAAGCTTGCAACAGCAAACGTCACTAAGTTGCATTAAAAAGTACAAGGCCACTTTATATTTAGAAAACTTTTATCTGTGTAAAAGTGGTAATAAAAATGTCCTGGTGAATGGGAGATAAAATTGGCAAACAAAGACAAAATGTAAAATGGTTGAGCTCAAATGTTCATTGCAAGGGCAAGTAGTAATAGTTTCAGAAAAATACTGTTCCAAGGGGAAACATATCAGCCAGCGAAAAGACCCCAGCCTAAATCTTGTCAGTAGTTTCCTTTCATGAGCATTATTTACATACAAAAGAAACAGGGCAACAAAAGGAGGATCTTGAATAAGGCAATAATCTCTGACAGAAGGTTGGGACACTTCAAACAGTTTCCTGGAGGATTCTTTGTGTTTCCGTAAGCTATCCAACACCCTATGTCGTTCCCCTTTGCCAAATGATTCAGGGTACTCAAACAAGGATACGTAACCAAGATCAATGAGGCAAGATTTAATATATTGTAGTCAAGAGATAGAAAGACCTCAGGAACAACTTAAACAGTCTCTAGTAATGGCCCGTTTTAGTTCTGCTTCTTTGTTGGTCCAAATGGAGCACCAGGTGGCTAAAGGTGCTGGGTTTATAGTATCCTGTACATAGTCAAGACCTAGCTCCAGATGGAGAGAGAAATGTGGTAATGAAGTGGGAACTCCTAAAACTCTGCGACAAAATCTATTCTCTTCGGTCTGTATAGCATGCACATTCCTACATCCCCAAATACTCATGCCATATGTTAAGATCGGTACGCATTTACAATTATAGATCTTTAAAATAGGGGCAATGGGCTTTCTACCTATAGACATTGCAAGGGAGAAGGTGGTCCCAACTGCTCTCGTATAGCATATTATTCTATTGTTTATGCAGGTATTCCATGCACAGCCTTCCTCGAATTTCAAACCTAAATACGGGAAGGATCTAACCCTCTCCAGCCTCTTGACTCCACACTCAAGCAGCGGGATTTGGTATTTTTGGGGCTACAAATCATTCTAAAAGTTTTCTTATAGTTTGGTTCCTGATCCAGGCCCTTCATAAAACAGACATAACTGACAATATGTTTTTGAGGCCATTCGAAGTCCTTGCCAGAAGTACAGCGTCATCCACATAGAGAAGAGCTGGTACTGCCATTTTCTCCATTTGTGGGTCATCAGCCGCAACTGAAGCCAAGGTCTTCTCCAATTAATTTGTGTAAAGGAGAAATAAGATTGGGGCAAGGACACAGCCTTAGCGCATCCCGGGCTTGATGTTAAACAACTCTGAAAACTCCTCGGCATTGCCATACCTCATTGAAGCAGAAAGATCGTGATGAAGAAGCCTCAGTAAAGAGACCAGGCCCTCGTCGACTCTCGTGTTAATTAAAATGTCCCACAGCTTAGAGTGTGAGACATAGTCAAATGCAATGGACAGGTCCATAAAAGCCAGATGATTGGAAGCCCCCTTTACATATTTATATTTGGCCAAAATAAGGTGAAGATTAAGGCACTACTCGATTGTGCCTAGTCCCTTCCTAAAGCTAAACTGCCTAGGGGCCAAGATGTCGTTTGCATTAATCCAGTTCAGTAGGTGATCTAGCACGACTCTCCCGATAATTTTAACTGAAGAATCCAAAAGGGATATCGGCTGATAACATTTGGGGTCGTAAAAATAGGGCACAATGATCAATGAGCGGCAAGACTTTGGCACTCCCTCGTAACAAACAGAATTAAAGACTGCAGTAAGTACCGGAGTCCAGAATACTGGATCTTCCTTAAAAAGATCCAATGGGATTCCATCTGGTCCTTTGGCCTTCTTGCCTTTGCTACACTCAAATGCCTTTCGAACTTCCTCTCCATTAAAAACAAGGTTTGACTGTACTGACTCAGCTGTAACAGCAGAGTCAATGGAATAGAGACCAGCGGAGTGTGTCACCCAGGTCTCAGGTGATATATTGAAAGTTACAGTATGGCCTGGTAAGGTAGGAGATAGGACTAACCGAACTGCTTTCCAGAAGGCGTTGGGATCTTTTGAGTGACAAGCACCCACTATTAATTCCCACTTCTCCTCCTTCAAAGTGGACTTTCGCTTTTTTGTGGCAAGCTTGTACAATTTCCTACTTTCCCTAATCGCAATCAAACCTCTGGGTTTTTGCTTTAAAGCCCTGCCTAGAATGTTATTAGCTTCTCTGCAGGCATTGTCAAACCAAGGATGTGCTTGAGTGTGAGGCTGGGTGATGGGTCTAGAAGGAATTTTTTTAACTTTATCTAATAAATCTACAAAGCTAGACAGGATACAGACTGAGTCACACGGCATGCAATTACAAGTAATGCAGTAGGGCTGAACTGATGGATATTACCTGGGACATTATGCTGTTCATGTTGGCTGAGCGCCATACCACCTTACGCCCTGCGTCCTTGGTGGATAATAACTGGGTGGATGAGAGCTTAGGCCTCTGCTGCATAAGTGGGAGTGCTAACTTGCCAGAGATCCGATTGTGGTCATTATAAGTCTGAATAAGAATCTTGCAGTCCTTAATAAGGCAGAACATGCTCCCGGTGACAAAAATATAATCAATGATAGTTCCAGGCCCCTGTCCCATAAAGGTAGAAATGTGATGATCTGTTGGTACGGGGGCCCCAATAACCATACCTCTTTCTAACAAATAAGAAGATAGAACCCGCCCCCTAGCATCCATCACATTGAAATCCGACTCTTGGGCAATTGGCTCAATGGTGGTTGGAGAAAAAGACGGTGGATCCTCCAATTTTGCATTGAAGTTCCCCACCAACAGCAGCTTAAAGGGACAGTCCGCTCGAGCTTCTCTTTCAGCAAGCATATCAATTAATACGAATAGGCGGTGGAGACCCACTTGGAAGTAAAATTGTTATTGTAACAATTTACTAAACACAGTTTATTACTATCATTCCAGGTAAGGCAAAAGGCCTGTGCGTCCCCCTGTTCCTGGGATAATTGCACAATCAGGCCAGCAATTTCCACTTTAAACCAAGCAGGCAGGCCCCCTTTAGCTCTACCTGCTTTAGATGGGTTGGCGGGCAGGCTCAAACAAATAAACCCATCAAAAGTGATATCTTTGCTCTCCCAAGTTTCTTGCAAGAAGACTATATGATAGGTCAAGATAAAAGATCACCAACCCTCCAATATAATCTTTGAAGCTACTCCCGCTATATTCCAACTTAAAATTTTCAATCCTCGATTGTCTATTTGGATATGCTTGTTGCCTTCTGGTCCTCCAGACTTTCCGTCTCCACTTCGGGGAGGCTCAGGGTGGTTGAAGGAGGCCCGGTGAAGGCTCATCAAAGGAAGCATTGTGGGATGGCTGTTGCGTCTGCTGTGGCTTCACCTTTTGGCAGAGGAGGATCGGAGTTTGCCTGGGTTTGGCCCCTGCTCCACCGCTCCACCATAGCCCATAGCTCAAAGTTGGAGTGGAGTGGTGCGGTGGGAGCCGGTAGGGCGTCCCCACTTCATCCCCCCAGCTATAGTATACTAATTGGATAAATATGAGGTCCGGCAGAGTGAGAAATAACCCACCTATTCCTAAACTTGCGCAGAAAGCAACGAAACCAACAAAAAGGAAAAAAATGTCAGACAATGGGAACTATGGGTACAGGGTCGAGGATCCCCTTGGCTATGTCCTAGACGCTCAGAAAGTTAAATGTGGTAGTCTCGAGGAAAATAATGACATCTCACCACCTGAAGAGCACTACAGTACAGCAACAACTGCCCCAGCTGATAGTTCAGTAAACTGCAGCCCACGTCGAATTACTAACAATGTCTCCCCAATACAAGTCCAGACACCATCAAAACCAAAGCCTAAAGTAACCAAGTCAAATACAAAGGCCACCCTACGGCCGAGCCCAGGAACCATAAACTTAATTACAATAGAGGGCTCCTCCAAACGAAAGAGCCCGCACTCCTTCCAACCCAAGATCTATACTAAATTTGCGTTCTTGAAAGATCCAGGCACTATAATATTCTCAAAAACCAGTGATATTAAAGGACTGCAAACTCCATTGCAACCAAGCAATTTTACTTTCTCCTCTGAGACTGATATAAAACCAAACTTAAAACAAACAGTGGTACAAATCCACACAATAGAGCCAAAAAAACACATCAAATGCAACAACTGGAACTGAGTGGGTCGAATAACAGGCACTTAACTAACATCACGACCATTTAAGAGCACAAATCGAACGGCAATCCAGAAAGGATAAAGGTCTTAGAGTTGGAACCAGAAAATGTAGCGGAACCCAGCTCCAAAAAACAAAAATAGGAACTTGGGGACCCCGCAAAGCATTTCGACATAGAAAAAGCTCAAACACAACCTCCTACCTCTCTATACCTACAGGCAGTAAGAGGGTCTATTAAGTCCCCCCTCAATAAATCTTCCCAACTTCCACTGATCACGGAAAGCAACGAAATCGAGCTAGGCACACAACCACTATCACGGCAAGATCTACTAGTAATGGCTACAACAACTACACCTCAACAGTACCCTGCAAAACTAGAAGACCAACACCTCACAACCAATACTTCTACTCCACAACTATTAGGCCCAACTCCAATCGTCCACGTAAGCACGAACCAGGAGAGCATAAAGAATATAGCACAAACAAGAGATCAATCACCTAATGTGCAAACTACTAGTGGCCCTTCCCAATATTGGCCAACCACCAGAGAGAATAAAGCACGAACAACCAATGAACATACTACGCCAGGATCTAGCCAGGCGCAAATTACTAGTGGTTTGTCTCAATATTGGCCGACTACTCAAATAATTGAATCAGGCATAAATGATGAATACATCAGGCCAAGGCATAACCAGGAGCTAACCACCAGCGGCTCTCTTTACCCCCAGGCAAATACTAAAGAGAGTGAAGCACAAGCACTTACAGATAACATCGCGCCGGGGCACAACCAGGCGACCCATTGTATCTCCAACTGCGACTCGTCGTTTCTAGAATCCCATGAATGGGAGGAGCTAGTGGCCACATATAACAAAGACTCCCAAAACAAACCAAAAAGCTTAAAAGCAGAAACTAGTAAAAAAAAAACAGACCAAAGACGATTTTTGTTAAACAGTCCTCAGCACGATGCAATACTCAACAGCAGCGCTTCAATATCAATCATGCAAAATGGACTTACAACTCACAGTGCTTCAAACCCTGGCAGAGTTTACATCTGCAATAGATAGGAAGCTGGCTGACTTAAATGGACTGATAAAAAGAGGACAGGAAGCAGCCTTTAATGACAAATTACTTCAGCAAGACTGTACCTGTGCCCCAATTATAGACAAACTCTCCCTGCTACCATCATTACTCGGCGACTTACTATCCATTGCAACAACAGCAACTTGAACAGCAGGAGGTACGGACCAACCAGTAATGGGCGGAACAGAATCAGAACTCGGTCATACAGAGAAGCCACCTCCAAATGGGTCTGAAGAAATAGGAGAGCACAGGTCTCCGCTACATCAAGAGGCTGTCACTCCAGATAAAGTAGCAACAGAATTATTCAAATCAAGCAAAAAATTTACGCCAATGAAAATCGGCCGCCGAAGCAAAACAAAGGGGAAGAAAAGAAAAACCACAGCCCAGACCCAACATCTGTCCAATTGGTTATCACGGCAACCAACTGATATGAACCCCAAAGTCATAAGTAATCAAAACTCTCCAGCATTATCATCAAAAGAAGGCACCGCAGGCGACCTTATGCAATTGCAAAAAAGGCCACAAGGCGATTCATACTCCTTATCAAAAGTAAAGCAAATGGAGGCAAGCGGGGTTGGAAAGGAAAAAACTTAATCCAAGTAGCCAATTCGAAATATCACCAACACTCAAAATCCAGGTGTTCCCACACGAGATAAAAGCCCCAGTCAGGCTGTCCCTGGCTCAAAACTAGAAACTGAACATGGGAGTCTAGTTACACCAGAATTCACGATTAGAGAATTATGTCAAGACCCACCAAAAAACATACCCCTAAGTAGGTACCCGGAAGCAAATGCTTGGGATCGCCAAATCAAATCAACAACAAGTAACGAAATTATCGGAAGGATTTCCCTGGTCCCTGGATTTCCCTGGTCCCAGACATCAAGTTGGCAGCACGGCAAGCCACAACCCTGCGCATCCGACCCAGGACTTCACCCAAGAGGAGGAGTCCGACACAATCATTTTCATCCCTTTATACAAGTCGCGAGGCCGAATTGATACCCTAAACAGAGGGAACATATTACGGCTCTTGCAAGCCATCCCCAAGCTAGCTAACATTCAAAGTTCCGATCTACTGAATGTCGAATTCTTACTGAACAATGGTCTGCCAAACTCAGACGCCTCCAAAACTAGATGGAAAACACTGGAGATAGCCAGTAGAATCATCCAAGAAAACAAAAAATTTCAAAACTGGGGGATTACACTAAAATCAGTCCCTAAACCACAATACCCAGCACCATTTCTAACTACAGACAGTTTTCTCCGACCAGTGACTTCAGTCATAAGGGGAGTAAGGGGTCGGACTCCAACAGCAAGTCATTCCCACTCAAAGGAATCCTTGGTCATGAATGTTTACAACTCGGTCTGTGCACCAGGAGCACATTTAGCCAGGCTTGTGTTTTTATTTCATATTATTATTTTTAACCGATAGCATTCTGTATTCTGAAACATGTAGTTCCTTTTCCCTATTTGAATTGGGGACCTACAAGTCCTAATGTGCCAAGCGGCATTGGGAAGAAACATGATTGGCAGAAGGTGCTCAGGCTGATATGTGGCAAGTTAGAACCGCCCTGAGATACACTTCATTGTTTCCAGAACTTTAACTCGGATGAAAAAGCCTTTTGATTGATTGATTGATAGGACTATCAATCAATCACGCCCTCTCAGGTCACGCCCTCTCAGTTAAATCGGAGTCCGAGCCTTGGAGGAGGAGTTTCGCGCCAACGCCAAGCACTTCTGGCGATCGGCGTTCTTGGGAGCCGCTGTCAGGGCCGTTATCAGAGCCGCTGGAGCCGCGTTGGAGCCGCGGCTGAGGGTGCTGGAAGCTGCAGCGAAAACCGCTGAAAGGGCGCCGTGGGGGGGTCGGATTGATGAAGCAAAGCTTTGCATATTTTGCGGCTTGCCGAAGTCAAGAACCTCATTTATGTGTAATAAGGTAACAAATGTATGTTCTACTAACGTTTATTTTTGTTTAGGCAAAGTTCCCGAAGCTTGCCTATGTGTATTTCTAATGCATTTAATCCGTGTCCTTTAATATGGCCGCCGCTTGTATTTTAGTTACTGCGCATGCGTCAGCCACACTCACGTGTCCTGACGCGTCTGCAGAAGTGGAGGGAAATTTATGCGCATGCGTAATTCATAGCTGTGCTTATCATGTGGTACTGCTCGTGCCACTGCTCTTGTGCCCGTATCAATGTAGCTAACATTTAAACCGCATAAGAATATTTTATGATGATAAGTAGAAAGTACAAACCCTGTGATGTGTTTTCATGATGACATTATTATGTATTAATTTGTTTTCGCTTACTTTTCATGTATCGCGGGGAATGGGGGTCTGAGTGAGAGGAGAGCCATATTGGAGGTCCCTTCTGCGCCTGCGCCACTTTCGGCAGCACAGTAGACCTTGACTGATGGAACATAGCCAGTTGGCAGCGATGGGCGAGATGCTCCTGAGAAAGTCACCTCTGCCCTGCGAGAACAGCGAATGTGGCTCCTTATATGTTACATTGTAATGTTGTGCTACTGTTTGCCGTGTAGCTTCTCATGGGAACCCCAATCTTACTAGGCGGTGCCCAAACATGCAAATACTGGCTTGAATTGTTAAATTGTGATTGGTGTGTTACCCAAATCCTACCTTAGGACCAATCGAAATTGAGGGATTTTGACACTTTGCAACATTGGGGGGTGGTACACTGTCCCCAAACTGTATATCTACCCTGGGTTCCCCTAGGGAGCCGTCCGACTTGTCTGGTTTAGCTGACCTGTCACTGACCCATCGTACTCAATAGGTGACTGAAGATACAGAGCGCAGCAGAGCACTCTGTCCGAATTTGACCATAGACTAAGGTTCTACTGAACCTTAAAGTGCTGGCGAAGCACTTTGCTGGGAGTTCGCTGACCCAATCGGGGTCTTGATCGATAACTGCAGAGCGGGTGGAGCGCAGGCGTTGCTTCCAAACTGTGGGTTCCGGTCCTGTCCTGAGCGGTCCTGTCCTGAGGGTTTGCTGTCCTGTCCTGAGGTCTTGTCCTGATTCCTAATCCGAGGGTATCCTGTCCTATCCGGGGTGTCCATTCTGCACCTGCTGTCCTTTGAGGGGTATCCTTCCTTGAGGGTTTCCTGTCCTTAACTAACCCGTGGCCAGGGTTTGGTTATCACACCTTTCTAGGTAAATATTGCTCCGAACCTCTTAAATCTTGCACCTTCTGAATTTCTAACTTTTGCTTTAATAAAGTTCATCATTGCATATGTTATATTTTTCCATGTCTTTCCGCAACTACTGAAAGTCAATTTCATATTTTCATAAGTTTGTTCCTATGTCTTCGCACATGTTAGAAATTATATTTTGCATTGCAGGTTGTCATTTCCTGATATGGTCTAGAACTTCATTGCCTAGACTGTTTAAAGGCCCCTTTACCTTAAGCGAAGCGTGTTACTCTTTATAGGCCCTCCTATAGTTACACATGCATAAATTGTCCATGCTTAAACATTTCTGAGATTATATAGTATTTTTCCATTTTGCATTCCATATTACATTTGAATGATTACCTTGACTTTATTTCTTTATAGCTATATAATTTACGTTATCTTGGTTATTGATTGCCTTATTTTACTGTACCTCATGCACGAAACAAATGAACTTTAGATAAACATTTTAAAACTTTCAGTTGTCCGTGGTCATTTCAACAGAATTTTGAATGTTATTGGTTGGGTTTGTATTTTGCTGCCTTTCCTTTACAGCTAGCTCCCTGATTCATTGTGGTCATTAGGTACCCGCATCGGTGGATGGTAAGTCGGGTGCACTGAAAATTAATAGTAGGGAACACACACACAAATTGGTAGAGCTCGTGAAGTCACCTGATCGATGTATATGGTGATTTGAAAGTATATGGGCCCTGAAGCCGGAAACGGCGAAAACTATTGGTCGGGTGGCCTCGCGCGCTCTATCAGTTTTACTGGTAGCCAGAGGATGGTTAGGGACTAGGTGAGAGTAAGGCAGGGATTAGTTGGACTAGTTGAGTCGGAAGCTGCTAATATATTGATGCTGCTAGAAGAGCGGCTGTTCTAAGAGACCTGATCATTCTCTTGTGAATACGCTGTTTTGGAATTCATGAATTACTGTATTGTTATTATTCTTGTTCTTATATTGTTATATGTACTAATCCATGCATTTGTCAATCGTTTAGTTTCTTGTTGTCCGAACTCCCCGGGGAATTGAAAGGGCAAGTGGTGAATAGAATCCATTGTCCTGAGGTCACAGGCTCGAGGAAAGTTAGGTGCAGGTTAAGATAACCGGGAAGCACTAACTAGGGTTTTCTGAATACATGTGTGAATAAATGTCAGTAACGGGGTTCATTGGCAAAATTCCAATAGTGGCGTAACCTGGTAAGGGTCACATCGGAAGAGTAGCAGGTTCCTCGGAGCTAGCGTGAAAGCAAAGGGGTCCGCTGGGAAACCTTAAACTCGGAATATATCCCGGAAAGAAGTGGATGAGTTTAGGGTAATAACAGGTTCACCGATGCTAAAGTGAAGGGTAGGCGGAAGAGATCTACTCGCAGCGAGTGAAAAGTAAATGGAAGTAGTTTACTTGCAGTAAAATAATTCTTTCTCTATCTAGACACTTGAGCACTGTGGCGAATGTGTATTTGTTGTAAAATAACCAAGCACTGAGCACTTTAAAAGAAAGAAAGTTTCCGTTACCTTGTGAAGGGAGGGAGTCAGTCGCGAAGCGCCTCTGACGTCACTCTGTGCCGCGCTGGGATTGGTAGAAGCAGCGGGCGGGTAGCGGAGCTGGAATTGTAAAGGAGGGGTGAGAGCCAGAGCGTGGGAACTGTCTCACGAAGGGGTCGCGCACCCATTGGCGGAGAATATTCAGAGTCGCGCACCCATTGGTCGCACGGATTTCCGAAGCGCGTTCTGATTGAAGGTAATTTGTAAACAAAGTTTAGCGTAAAAGTCGTATGTGGCACTCGCAGACTACAGGAACTCGACCTGATCCAAGGCACCTAGGGTTTGAAAGGGATCAGTGGAAAACTAATAGATACGATATTATGTACGGAACAAAGAGAAAATTGTCCCTTGTAAGTAAGGTGAAAAATTATTTTAAAACGGACAAACCAATTAAATCTAGGGAAGGTGTTCTTGTCCCACCACCTAATACTCCTGCCTCATTCATGATGTTTGACCGAGGGTACAATACCTGTGTGTGGTTGGAGAATTGGGTGAAGTACACAAAAGATGATGGAGTATTGGCATTTCCATTAGATGGGACTTTCAATGGTAGGATCCTATTTAATTTAAGGACTCGGATGAACGAATTGCATCCCAGACCGAGACTAACGCAGTATGAAGCATTAGAGGAATGGGAGATTGAGGCTTTTGAGAGAGAAAGACCCCGAATGGACAAGGGTTTGACCAAGTGGTACCCCAGGCTGAAACAGGAATCCAGGGATAAGAGGATGAAACAGTGGAGGCAGAGCATGATTGTTGAGGGTTTGTTTCCCATGATGCCGGCATGTCATAACCCTGTAGCGGGTGAGAAAAGTACTGAAAAATGTAAACATTGGGGGGCCCCGGGGGAATCAGATGATGAATTGATAGATGACATCTGTACCAGGAGTCCGCCACCTTATAATGAGGGAACCCGACCTTCCAGTGTAGGAGATGCTCCCCGACGCCACTTCCTCAAGGAAGAAGACAGGTCCCTAGGACTGGGAGGGGGTGGTCAAGGGTTACCCTATTTTGAGAAACCCGAACCGACGGAAACAAGGGATATATATCCCAAAGTGCCCGCAAGTCAGGAAGAAAATTACTCACGTACAAAAATGTTCCTTCCCAGACCATTGTATGAAAAAGAAGAGAAACCATCGAATTCAGGACTGCCTTTTGTTCAACCTCCATATGAGGAAGAACGCAGGTCCTTTAACACTGGAACTTTATTCCCGAAACCAAATTATGGTGGGGGACCAAGTGAAACGCATCCTACTGCCCCGAGTTTTACTCCTCCTTTGACCCCACAGATATTACATGACACGACTTTAAGAAGGATACTAGTGGAAAAGGAGCAAGAGGCTCTAGCTAGACAAAGGACAGAAATAATTCAGAAAATCTCCCAGTTAAATACCAGCCCTGAGGCATTGACTATTCCAGTAACTATTGGACCAGTGGTCCCGTTATACGGAAATGGTCAGGGAAATCCGATTACTCCAGTTATGACCCCAGTCATGGCACCCCCGAGACAGGAACCGATAATCATAGATGATCAGTCCAGTGAGTGCGAGTCTGAAGTTGCGTTCTTGGACTTGCCAAACAAACCGACCGGAAAGGGAATGCAGCAGAGGCATAACCCTTTTAATGCGAAAGAGATTAAATTAGAATCAGCAACAGGCACTAGGAATGTCTCTCTGGTAACTCCAGATGAAATTGAGAGTTGGAGTCGTGAATTAGAGAAACAGACTCCGCAAACGAAACCTTTAGACCTCTACAATCTGAGGGTAGAAATAGAAGAATTAATGGCAGGAAATGTGGGGTTGGATCGATTGAATACCTACTCTGAAGAAGAATTGTCGTTTATATGTAAAAGCTTTACAAGGAACACCAGAGTGCTCCACGAAAAACTGACCGAAACAGCAGTTAGTATGGGGGTAGATATCTCAAAATCCAAGCCCTTACAGAAACCGTACAGAGCAGACTTCTCAGACAAAGATATAGAGCACTTGAATGTGGCAGGAAAAAAGCTGCAGATTAAAGAATTATTGGGAATACTGCAGAAATGGGGAGATGTGGAAAGATGGAGAAGCAGGTGGGCGAAAAAGAGGGAAGAGGCTCGCTCCCGACAAGTGACTCCTGAATTTGCTTTAAGAGAGGTGGAGAAACCTGAACAGTTATGCCCCATGCGCGAAGTACCTGGAGGGAAATATGTGCATGTCCCCTGGTCTAGACAGGATATTGTGTCCTTTACGAACGATTTTCCAAAATTACGAGAGAAACCAGTAGACTGGTACAGGCAGGTGGAAAGGTTCGTGAAGGTACAGAAATGTCTGTGGAAAGACCTGGATGGGTTTTTCGACATTGTGGTTCCGGTAGATTTATGGACCCAGTGTAAAATAGCCATAGACTGGCCCAGTGAGGAGTACCCAAGAAATAAGGAAACAGGGGAGCCATCAAAGGATGTCATGCGAAAATATGAGCAGGTAATTCAGCATTTGAAAGAAAAGGTGCCCGCAAAGGAAACTGATTGGACAAAAATAGATAGAACAACACAAGAAAGGGACGAGACAGTGCACTCCTTCTATGAGAGGTTATTGCAGGTATTTAAAACATACAGTGGTATTGATAACATCGATTTGAAGGACATGACGCATTTTATTTACAGGTTTGTAAATGGTTTAAGACCTGAAATTTGTCAGTGGATAAAAGATAATAAGATCTGCTGGCATACAAAGAAAATGGATGAGGTCCTGCGGTACGCTAAGTACTGCGAGGACGAGATGGCAGAAAAGAAAAAGGCCCTTAAGGAAAAAGTGATGTGGGCTCAGGTGAAGCTCGCAGAACAGCAGGAAAAACAATTGAGTAACATGGTTAAAAATGCTGAGAACAAAAGTCCTGGGGGAGGGGGTGGAGGAAAGCCCCGGCCAAAATTTAGCAGGGAAGAGGCTATGAAGAAATTTCCCTGCCATCAGTGCGGCGAAATTGGACACTGGCGAAACGAGTGTCCTCAATTAATAGATGATAATGCAAAAACTCCTGATTTAACTCCACAGACGCAGAAAGAAAGACCAAGAAAGACTCAACCCCAGGTAAAAACAGTTCAGGTGCCTCGAGCACCCAAGCAGGTATACAGGGGAAAGCAAGCAGAGGGTGAGGAAATAGAAGTTTGGGAAAGCGGTGAGAACAGAAATACAGCAACTTCGCAGTATCTGCTAAATGATACCTTCCTTTGTAATGATCAGGACTGACGGGGCCTGAGAGGGGAGGACGAGGAGTGCGTACTTGGCGCTTCCTTGCCGGTAGACCAGTCTGGACCATATATTGAAGGAAAGGTTGACGGAAATGATGTCACCTTTCTGTTGGACACTGGCGCTACCCGTTCTACTGTAAGAACAGTGGACGTTCCAAACCTACCCCTCTCGGGAGAAAATATCCAAGTAGTGGGTGTATCTAATCAATTGATTAGTACTCCTGTTACCGAACCAATGGAGATTTCAATTGGAAATTTTAAACAAATACATAGGTTTGTCGTCTGTGACACCAGTCCAGTGAATCTACTGGGTCGTGATTTGCTGTGCAAAATGAACTGTACCATCTTTTGCACACCAAAAGGTGTTGAAATACAGACCCCGGATGAAGATGGCATTTATAAATTATTGTTACTTAGACCTGACTCAGAAATTAAAAGATTGACCCTGCAGGATTTGCCCCAAGAACTCCAGGAAGCGGTAAAGCCAGAGGTGTGGGATTTCACTGGAAAAGATGTGGGATTAATGAAAGATGTGGACCCCATACAGATAGCCATCAAGGACAATGCAGTATATCCTAACACTAAGCCCTACCGAATGAATGCTGAAGTGAAAGCAGGTGTCACTCTGGAAATACAAAAATTATTAGAAGGAGACATCATACAGGAAGTGATGAGCAGCCCATGCAACTCACCGATTATGGGCATCAAAAAGCCTAGTGGCAAGTATAGGGTAGTGCAAGACCTAAGAAAGGTAAACAAAATTGTAGTTCCTTGCTGCCCTATTGTCCCGAACCCAGCAGTGATATTGTACCAGATTCCTTGGGATGCTGAGTGGTTCACTGTGATTGATTTATGTCATGCATTCTTTTCGATACCCCTGCACCCCGACAGCAAATTTCTTTTCTCATTTGCCTTCGAAGGTCACGTGTATTGCTGGAACCGGGTCCCTCAGGGGTATACAGAGAGCCCTTCTATCTTTAATCAGATCTTGAAAAAATGTCTAGAGACTTTGATCTTACCTGGGAACTCTGTCTTAGTGCAGTACATAGACGACCTTCTATTGGCGTCTAAAAGTCATAGGGACTGTGTAGTTGACACCATTGCCCTACTAAATCATCTGTGTGAGAAAGGGCATAAAGTGGCCCCTGACAAACTACAGTTCTGTGCAAAATCAGTGAAATATCTAGGACACCAGATAGAAAAGGGTGTCAGAAAAGTAACATCAGAAAGAGTGAGAATAATTCAAAAGATGCAGTTGCCCCGTACTCAAAAAGACGTCAGAATGTTCCTGGGAGTACTAGGATACTGCAGGCAGTGGATTCTGGGATTTGCAGTCTTAGCCAGGCCTTTGATAAAAATGACCACGAGAGGAATGCCAGACATTGTAGAATGGGACGATGAAAGCCTAATGGCTTTCACAAGACTGAAAAACTGTCTGTGTACAGCCCCTGCGCTGGGAATGCCAGATTATTCCAAAGAGTTTGCCCTATTCTGTGACACTCGCGATAATTGCGCATTGTCAGTCCTGACTCAAGAACATGGCACGACCAGAAGGCCTGTGGCCTATTTCTCTGCCACCTTGGACCCAGTAGCTGCTGGGTTACCAGGCTGTCTGAAAGCAGTAGCTGCTACCTGTGCAAGTTTGGAACAGAGTGAGTCCATAGTCATGGGACATCCTGTGACTGTGTATGTTTCACATGGAGTGGTAATTATATTGACCAGAACTAAAACGCAGTATCTTACCCCTAGTCGGCTGACTAAATACGAGAGGATTCTTGTGGGTGCAGCAAATGTAAGCATTGTTAGGTGCGGTATTCTGAATCCTGCCACTTTACTCCCCAACTCCCTGGAAATGGAAGGTGGGGATGATGATGAACATGATTGCATTGATCTGACAGAGTTCAGCACAAAACCACGCCCAGACATAAAAGAAACGCCATTGCCTGAGCATGATAAAGAGCTGTTTGTAGATGGTTCCTGTCTAAGACATGAACTAGGAGGCCTGAGTGCTGCTTATGCAGTAGTCTCTTTAACAAAAATTGAAGAAGCAGGTTACCTATATAACATCAAGTCTGCACAAGTAGCCGAATTGATTGCTATGATAAAAGCTTGCAAAATTGGGAAGAACATACGCATAACAGTGTATACTGACAGTCAGTACTGTTATGGAGTTGTGCATGACTTTGGCCAATTGTGGCTACAGAGGGAGTTCCTGACTTCCTCAGGTACTCCCATTCGGAATGCAAAAGTTGTTCATGACCTTTTAGAAGCCATCCAGTTACCCAAGGAACTGGCAGTGGTAAAATGCGGTGCTCATAAGAAGAGCATGGACAAAGTATCACTGGGAAACGATTATGCTGACCGAGTGGCCCAATGGTGCGCCAGAGATCGGTATATCGTAAATCCAAAACGAGGGGGGCCAGGAACCAGCTGCCAACTTCAGGTGTTTGAGGAAGTGCCTACTTGGGATGAAGTGAGAGAGTGGCAGGAGTCGGCTCCTTGGCAAGAAAGAGAGAGATGGAAGGAGGATGGGTGTAGACCGAGACGTGTGGATGGTGTCATCTTGGGCCCAACTGGTATGCCTGTATTACCCCGACACTTGCTTGGCACAATGGCAAGATTAATACATGAAGGATCACACATTGGTAGGGATGCCATGATTCTGGTATTTCAACAGACTTGGTATAGTAAGAAGTTCAGGAAAGTAGCAGAGTCCCTCTGCCAGAGGTGCCTGTCATGTCAACAGATGAACCCAGGCAAGAGGACAATGGTTGAACTGAGCAAAATTGGGAGATCAGGGGGTCCCTTTGTAAGGATACAGATTGATTTCATCACCATGCCCCGTTGTGAAGGGAAGCGATATGTCCTTGTCATTGTTTGCGTATTTTCCAAATGGGTAGAAGCTTACCCTACTCCCCAAAGTGACGCACTGACAGTAGCGAAGTGTTTACTAAAAGAGCTGATACCTAGATTCGGGGTGCCATTCATTATTGAATCAGATAAGGGTGGACATTTCCAGAATGAAATACTGGCTGAACTCTGTAAGGCCTTTGGAATAAGGCAAAAACTTCATTGTGCATACCACCCAGAGGCTTCTGGAATAGTGGAACAAGTAAATGGAACTATCAAAAACAGACTAGCAAAGCTGACAGATGCTACTGGCATGACCTGGGTGAAGGCCCTGCCCCTGGTCCTGATGGGACTGAGAAGTGTTCCTGACCGCAAGACAGGCCTAAGTCCCCATGAAATCATTATGGGAAGAGTGATGAGACAAGCATGGGTGCCAGGAAGCAAACTGTTGAGTATTACTGATGATTTGGTGCTTGAATACTGCAGAAGATTGGGTGACCAAGTGCGTTCTATCTCTCGCCAGATTGGAGACGACGGCATCCTCAATCCAACGACTCCTCTCCACAGCTTGGTTCCAGGAGACTGGGTCAAAATAAAGAAGCACACTCGATCAAACTGTCTGGCACCAAGGTGGGGAAAGAAACGCCAAGTAATCCTGGTAACAACCACTGCAGTGAAGGTCGCAGGTATTCCCCAGTGGATCCACGCTGGACATACCCAGAAGGTATTACCCGACAAAGAATTTGCAGAAGAAGGGCAACCAGCAGAGGACTCTGCAGGAGCCAGACCAGAAGCAGCTGACACCGAGCAGCCCAGCACCAGTCAGGCTGCAGGAACAGCAGACGTTGGCCCAGGAGTAGTTGACTACGAACTGCCAAGAATCCAGCCTGCTGAAGAGGTCCAGGAAGCTGAGCCAGGAGTAGCTGATGACGAGCTGCCAAGCATATGGCCAGAAGAATGGATACCGATGATTGATCTGACTGAAGATCCTATCAGAACAAGAGAGCGACTTAGTGAAGGTAGAGAGTGGACTAGTCAGGAAAAGCAAGGCACAGGCGAAGAACCTCAGCCGCCTGAGATTCACATCAAAACTGAGGAAGGAGAAGGTCAGACAGGGACAGAACAGGTGTTCGATACACCTCCACTAACTCCTGATGCGGATAAGGGACAGCTTAGACATAGAGTGATAGTTCGAGCAGAAGAAAATCAAGAGATCGAAGTGCTTGAACAGGATCAGATAGGGTTAGAAGAACGGGTTCAGGAAACAGAAACAGAAACAGAAACAGAAACAGAGACAATCGAAAGCCAAAAACAAAATATTCCTGAACTAGGCCAGATTAGTAACCAGGCAGAAGAAATTGATGATAGCCCTGGAACTAGCGAGATAAGGGAAGAAGAAGAAGAAAGTGAAGCAGAATTGCCACAAGCTAAAGAGAATAAGAGGATAAGAGAAGAAAGTGAAGTCCAAGTACCAACTAAGAGACTAAAGAAAAGAAACAACCTTGAGCCTAGGTTCGTAAAGAGACTAAGGCTAAGGATAAAGACGGTGGAAGAAAAACGTGCAAAAGCAAGGAGAAGTGCACGGATAGCAGAGCAAGAAGAAAACTCTTCCAAAAGAAGGAGTGAACGAATAAAAAGACAAAACAAGAAATACAAGTCTCCTGAATGGACACTCGTTTTGGAAGAACTTGAAGATCTTGATATAACTGACGTAAGCGACGGAGAGCCCGTCCCTGAGTACTCTGCTGAAGAAGAAGACGAACCACCGTGAATTTGCACAAAGTAAGCTAGCTGTGTAAAGACACAAAGAGGGGTCAAGAAACTTCTTCTGAGCCGAAATGTCTGATTCAACTGTGAATGGTAGACCAAATTGCAGTCGTTGCAAGACGTGCTGCAAGGTGTGTATATGTAGTATAGTAGTACTGATAGTAATATGGATAGGACTAACAATCTTTATACCCTTTACTGTAAGTAAAGATACTAACATTGTCCCTACTGAAATTGTAAATACCGACAGTGAGGAGTTGACAACACAGAGTGTAGCAAGACATGAGAGAGCACTGAGACAAACAAAACGAGACTTAGAAGCATCAGATGAGGGAGGACTACATTATCATGGAATTAAGAACAGGACACACTTAAATGTTTTTGCAAACTTGTTAATACACTATGTAGAGACTATGGAAATTGAAGATTGCTATGTCTGCATGAAGCTACCTACTTCTGTGGCTGAAGGCGTGACATACCATCACTTGCCATTAACATATGGAATCTCCTGTAGCATTTTAGCTAGTTTATTTTACAAAAGAGGACCGTTACAGTACTATTACTCTAATAATGACGTAATCTTTTCTGAACTTCCTATACGTGGGAACTTGAATCCTGTACATACCAAAAGCGACACCATAAGATATATGGGAGACTACTTCTTGACTATAGGTAACATTGACATAGCAGATGCACACAGAGATAACTTGACTTGTTCTTTGCGTGAACAGGAAAAGATGTTCCTGAACATGGCAGAGAAAAGAAGAATTAAAATACAAAAGAAGGCTAATGACGAAAGTCAGAAAAAGCCAAAGTGGGCAGAGAACATGGAAGGCACCTCAAATGGTGGGGCGGGACCTGCTCTGTTGCTGGATTTTGAAAAGAAAGGCAAGCTATGTCTTCACCGCGAGAAGACTAGCTATTATAATAATGTTTTCATTGGTTCCAGTGAATGCGAACATAATTACAAGGTAATTGGAGGTTGGGGTTTCAAAAATGGGTCAGAGCCTGTGTTTCCTGGAATTTATTATATTTGTGGGGACAAGGCTTATTTCAAATTGCCGGATCACTGGTATGGAAGCTGCTATTTTGGCATTGTTTTCCCGAAAATATACCATGTGAATGGAAAAGCTGGAAGCAATGAAGATACTAATGGCTTAGTGCGTAGTAAAAGAGAAAGTATAGGTGAAATTATGGGTAGTATTTTCAGTGCACTGATACCTGGAGTGGGAGTGGTTCTGAACACTCACAGAATTTGCAAATTATCTACTATAGTGGATGTGCTGTCTACTGAAACAGCTCATGGATTTCTGCTGGTCAATACCGAAATGGTTGCGATCAGATCAATGGTTTTGCAGAATCGACTTGCTCTTGACACCTTATTAGCGAAAGAGGGCGGAGTCTGCCGGATGTTGAAGGCGCAACATTGTTGCACTTATATTCCGGATAAAAGTGTACAGATCAAAAGATATGTGAAAAACATTACTAATTTGACAAAGGAACTCAAACCACTCGAGGTTGATAGTGCCTGGAAGAGACTGGTAGATGGTCTCTCCAATGTAGGTCATTGGCTTGCTAGTGTAGGTAAAAGCTTATTGTTCAAGATACTGATGCCAATTGGTATTATAGGTCTTATTATATTTCTCATTTTTATCTGTTGTAAATGCCGCAAGCGCACCAAGAAGCATGAAGTGAATGCTAGAGGGGTGAAACGAAGTGTGGATGAGATTGAATTGGAAGAAGTGAATGATCAAATATACAAAAAGGTGAAGACTTCTCACCCTACCAAAACTGAAAGAGAGAAATTGGAACGATTGCTGGAAGAGATAGAATTGTATAAAGTGTGAAAGAAAGTTGGCATCTGGTTCCATTTTTGTGATGATAGTAAATATCATCAAAGAGGGGATTGATGAAGCAAAGCTTCGCATATTTTGCGGCTTGCCGAAGTCAAGAACCTCATTTATGTGTAATAAGGTAACAAATGTATGTTCTACTAACGTTTATTTTTGTTTAGGCAAAGTTCCCGAAGCTTGCCTATGTGTATTTCTAATGCATTTAATCCGTGTCCTTTAATATGGCCGCCGCTTGTATTTTAGTTACTGCGCATGCGTCAGCCACACTCACGTGTCCTGACGCGTCTGCAGAAGTGGAGGGAAATTTATGGGCATGCGTAATTCATAGCTGTGCTTATCATGTGGTACTGCTCGTGCCACTGCTCTTGTGCCCGTATCAATGTAGCTAACATTTAAAACGCATAAGAATATTTTATGATGATAAGTAGAAAGTACAAACCCTGTGATGTGTTTTCATGATGACATTATTATGTATTAATTTGTTTTCGCTTACTTTTCATGTATCGCGGGGAATGGGGGTCTGAGTGAGAGGAGAGCCATATTGGAGGTCCCTTCTGCGCCTGCGCCACTTTCGGCAGCACAGTAGACCTTGACTGATGGAACATAGCCAGTTGGCAGCGATGGGCGAGATGCTCCTGAGAAAGTCACCTCTGCCCTGCGAGAACAGCGAATGTGGCTCCTTATATGTTACATTGTAATGTTGTGCTACTGTTTGCCGTGTAGCTTCTCATGGGAACCCCAATCTTACTAGGCGGTGCCCAAACATGCAAATACTGGCTTGAATTGTTGAATTGTGATTGGTGTGTTACCCAAATCCTACCTTAGGACCAATCGAAATTGAGGGATTTTGACACTTTGCAACATTGGGGGGTGGTACACTGTCCCCAAACTGTATATCTACCCTGGGTTCCCCTAGGGAGCCGTCCGACTTGTCTGGTTTAGCTGACCTGTCACTGACCCATCGTACTCAATAGGTGACTGAAGATACAGAGCGCAGCAGAGCACTCTGTCCGAATTTGACCATAGACTAAGGTTCTACTGAACCTTAAAGTGCTGGCGAAGCACTTTGCTGGGAGTTCGCTGACCCAATCGGGGTCTTGATCGATAACTGCAGAGCGGGTAGAGCGCAGGCGTTGCTTCCAAACTGTGGGTTCCGGTCCTGTCCTGAGCGGTCCTGTCCTGAGGGTTTGCTGTCCTGTCCTGAGGTCTTGTCCTGATTCCTAATCCGAGGGTATCCTGTCCTATCCGGGGTGTCCATTCTGCACCTGCTGTCCTTTGAGGGGTATCCTTCCTTGAGGGTTTCCTGTCCTTAACTAACCCGTGGCCAGGGTTTGGTTATCACACCTTTCTAGGTAAATATTGCTCCGAACCTCTTAAATCTTGCACCTTCTGAATTTCTAACTTTTGCTTTAATAAAGTTCATCATTGCATATGTTATATTTTTCCATGTCTTTCCGCAACTACTGAAAGTCAATTTCATATTTTCATAAGTTTGTTCCTATGTCTTCGCACATGTTAGAAATTATATTTTGCATTGCAGTTTGTCATTTCCTGATATGGTCTAGAACTTCATTGCCTAGACTGTTTAAAGGCCCCTTTACCTTAACCACTTGGATGCTAAGGCATGCCGATCATGCCCATTGACTTTCCATTGAAATCAATGGAAACTCCATGACGAGTTACCCTTGTCATTAGCGCTGAAGGGGTTAAGCGAAGCGTGTTACTCTTTATAGGCCCTCCTATAGTTACACATGCATAAATTGTCCATGCTTAAACATTTCTGAGATTATATAGTATTTTTCCATTTTGCATTCCATATTACATTTGAATGATTACCTTGACTTTATTTCTTTATAGCTATATAATTTACGTTATCTTGGTTATTGATTGCCTTATTTTACTGTACCTCATGCACGAAACAAATGAACTTTAGATAAACATTTTAAAACTTTCAGTTGTCCGTGGTCATTTCAACAGAATTTTGAATGTTATTGGTTGGGTTTGTATTTTGCTGCCTTTCCTTTACAGCTAGCTCCCTGATTCATTGTGGTCATTAGGTACCCGCATCGGTGGATGGTAAGTCGGGTGCACTGAAAATTAATAGTAGGGAACACACACACAAATTGGTAGAGCTCGTGAAGTCACCTGATCGATGTATATGGTGATTTGAAAGTATATGGGCCCTGAAGCCGGAAACGGCGAAAACTATTGGTCGGGTGGCCTCGCGCGCTCTATCAGGATCACTCGACCCATTCTGATCCCCTTGCGTAGCGCTGGGCACCACAACACCTGGACATGACCCCGCTGACCTGCTGGTTGCGAGCACTGGATGCCGGAGATCACGGAAGGCGCAGCCACAAACCCAAGGCGCAGGTGAGAGCTATTGAGAGCTATTGAGAGCTATTGAGAGCTGCCAGGAGCTGCCAGGAGCTGGAAGCCCGGGGACGGCGCAGCAGTGAGAGCAGTGAGAACCCTGCATGCGCCTGAGCTCTCTGGCTCCTGATCACATCAGCGCAGTGAGAGCCCTGAATTCGCCTGAGCTCTCTGGGCTGGGTTGATTTGAGCATAAGAGACAAAGAGATAACATAGCAAAAAACAGTCAAAACAAAGCAAGGTAAGCTATAAAGTGAGGCTTGCAAAAGACCCTTGCAAAAGACCCTTTACTGTGTACCAAGCGCTGGACAACAGGCACCAGGCTCCAGGCACTTATCAACACTGGGCCGAACCTTTGCGCCACCTCACCTCTATACCTCACTTCCATTTTCCGATCTTTCCCTTACTTGATACTGCCAATTGCTGGCTGCTGGTTTCTTGCTGGTGAGGGTCAACTGCCCATAGGTACCCACGGGTGACGACTGACGGCTGGCCATGTCCGAGGATCAAGGTGGAAGGCGGCCCTCCTGCGACTCCTATGTGGCTGCTGACATTTGGAGGTAAGCCGCTGCACCTTTGCGGGGATTCAGGTGGGGGGAAGGAACACCAAGGAGCCTAAAGACTCCCTAGCCACATATGCCCCAAAGATTTCACCAGCTACGCATATCAAGGCCATCTACTGCCCCTCTACTGCCCCACTGCCCTGCCTACTGACCTTCTGCCGCTGCTTGTTGTATACCGATTGTCACTGGTCGCAGATCGGCCGAGCAGTATGAGATCAGGGCGGGTTCGTGGATGCCCTATGAGCAAAGGAGGCACGAAAAAACACAAACGAACGTCAAAAGCGTTTGAGGAAATCAGAGGGGAACCACCGACTAAAACCCAGCAGACAACACAGAGCGAATGCTCATTAATCGATATAACAATTGACAAACCTGACTCTAACAGCCCAAGAAGCGAGCAGACAACAAAAGCAGAAAAGAGCAGTAAATTAAAAACCAGCCACGCTATGTTCCAACCAAAAATCTACACAAAGTTGTGCTTCTTAAAAAACGCGGGGGACACCTTACTTTCAAATATAAACGAACCTTCAGGCCTACAGCAACCTATTGAACCATCTCACCTCCCCAAGCCAGCACAGTACATTGGTACACTGACAGACAACAATATTAAGGGAAGCCCTAGCCCTACAGCTAGTGGCTCACCACAAGTGACATCAACCCCTCAGCGCGATAAAAGTTGCATTACTCAGGACTTTACAACCAATGGGACAAAGCCTGGAACAAAAATTGTGCTAGAAGCAAACCTTATCCAAGTGCACAGGGCAAACAACGCAAAAAACCTGTCTGCAGACAAACTTTACAAGAGCTTCACAGATCTCGGCAACTCTGCAAATGACAAACCTTGTGAGGATAATACATTCAGAGCATGTAGCAAAACCAACGCACCAATGAACTGTGAACCAAAAAGCCAAAAACCAACTAAGCGCTTTAGCGACCTCAAGGAGGCAAACGTAAGCACCGAAAAGGAGTACTGGGAGGAGAATGACCCAACTCTGGGAGGCTTAACTCCAACTAAAACTGCACAAGAGACTGACTATAACAGAACATCGAGGCCTAGGAGTGATACAGCAAACACAGACAGGCCATCAACTTCCCCGTCAGAGGTGATAGAAATATCCTCATATCTGGAAAAGGAGGAGAGGGAAGATCTACTAGCTGCGTACTCCCAAGACAAAAGCAGAAGTGAGACAAGCACTTATACACCGATCACGATAAGTGATGGCTCAAATGAACAACCGGCGACGAGTGCAGGGGCGTCAGAGAGGGGTCACAAAATATCCACAACTTCAGAAAATCATGCAGAAACCCCAAAACACACAAAGCACGAAAGCGCTTGGCCTAGCCTGCTCAAAACAATACAACTCTTGGTAGAAGCCCTCAACTATCAATTGGACAAAATGGTCACCCAATTAATGCTATTGGACACACTGGCTGTATTTGTCATCGCCATTGACGGGAAGCTGGGCATACTAAACACGCTTCTTCAAAACAAGCTGGATCTGCCGCAACACGCAACCAGGTATAACAGAGGTGGATGTGGATGCGGCCCAATCATCGACAAATTGTCGACACTTCCAACAATATTGAGCGACCTGTGCACACAGCTCAAAAGGTCTGCCCAATGCCAACAAACTAACCCTTGCAATGATATCTCCGAAGAAGAGATAGACAACTCAAGGCAAAAGGAAGTGCCGGTAATTAATGAACAAGGAAACTCCAAAACAAGAGCTCCCTCTCTCAAACCTGAAACAACAGGGGCAAACGAAATTGGAATTTCGGTCCCTCCTTTCTCTGTAAACTTGGAGGAAGAACAAGCACACACAAACATGAATGCTAAACAAAAAAGAGCTAAAAAACGCAAAGTCTTTATGCACCTCTTTGGGAATACTCCAGCCACAGAACAAAGCATAGCTCAATCTGAGGGTGGCACTTGTATATCAGAGACTGAGGGAGGCACTAGTAAACCTGAGACCCCCGCCAAGGCAACAGCCCCAACCCAACCAACTGATGGGAAGGGGAAAAAAACGAAGAACTTGGAAATACTTGGACACATCACACAAGAAGACTCCAAAGCCGGACTACAAGACTCATGTCTCCAACTCTGCGGGGCCAGTAAAGCAACTCGTGAACCCAATTCAAAACGGGCTCCAAAAAGCAGCAGGATGTCTGGCACTAATCGTCCTCAACTTACTGAGCAAGAACATACTTCGGGCAAAAAGTCTGGGTACAACAAGAGACCAAAGTATATGGGGAATGGCAAAGGGTCGTTAGACAATCAACTATCTATAATTACTCAAGCGATCCTGATCGCACTGACAGAAGAAGAACCAGCTATCACAGTGACAGCGGATGTAACGCGCCACCCCAATTGGCCCGGTGAGAACTACCAACCGGCCAAGCCGCCTGCACCAAATCAGCATACACCTGGCGGAGAGCTAAGAGTCACTGCAGCTAATATTAATCAGACCAATTCAACTGCAACACGACTAGTAGAGCATATGCCACCAAGCCAATTCAATATAGAGAGTGGGTTCACAAATGAACAAAGAAACGCAACAGGCGCCACATGGTTTAACCCAGACTACACTTCGCAAGGAAGACATGACATACTCAACAGAGGCAACATCCTACGGCTGCAATCCCAAATTCCCTCTCTGGAAGAAGTAAAAAGCTCTGACCTGGTATCCATCGAATTCATAGACGAAGATGGCACAGGCAAAGAAAAAACGAAAGCAACTTGGACATCTTTGGCAATTTCTCAGAAAATACAAGCCGAAGCAGAGACGTTTAAAAACTGGGGATCACAATAAAACCACACTTAAAGCCAAGATACCCAGAAATACTAATCCCGGTGGAAAAGGCGGCAGATGAAGCTATTGTAAAAAGCCCCAGAACTTCAGTTCTGAGAGGAGTGATAGGGCCAGTTGAAATAAACAACGACCAACATACCGGCACCTCCGGACGGACCAGAGAGGAAAAAACACGAACAGCTGGATTGGCTGACCTAAGATGGATAGCCAGAACTCTAAATAACAACAATTGACAAACCGGCCCTAAGACAAGCGAGGGCTTTCATGACTTATTAAGAATATGTTTGTGGAACATCAACGGCTTAGCCTTTAAAATAACTGACTCAGAATTCATGCATTACATTAGAACTTTCGACGTCGTGGCATTTCAAGAGACATGGCTTGCAGATCCCCCGCACCTTCAGGGATACTTGCGCTTTTACACCGGCGCAAAAAGGACAGCTAAATACGGGCACCTTCAAGGTGGCCTAGCAACTTATGTATCAGCCACAAGCATCCTGACGGCGAAAGAAGTTGGACCTTCCTCTACAGCCTCGCTGGCAGTAAACTTTCCCCTGGCGCAACCAAAAACAGGCATCGCTGTTACCGACTTCACTCTAATCAACGTCTATGTTCATCCGAGAAAAAAGAGAAAAGCTGTCAAAGACCTATGCAATTACATGGAGGAATGCATAAGAGAAAGACCCACAACTAACGTTATGCTTACTGGGGACTTCAATCTCAACCTCATGGGCATCACGCAAGAAGATGAGCTCCTAACCCAAAACTCAGGGGTATATTATCAAGGACAGGCGATACATTATCGCTGCTTTTATCGGCAGGAAACTACCGATAAAGCGGCGATAATGGCCTTGATAATATGCTCTATGAATTCCAATCGAAGCCCATGTTAGATGTGAACACATCTAACATGGGCTTCGATTGGAATTCATAAAGCATATTATCAAGGCAATTATCGCCGCTTTATCGGCCGTTTCCTGCCGATAAAAGCGGCAATAATGTATCGCCTGTCCTTGATGATATGCCCCTCAATTTGGGATATTCCATCACAAGGGAAGTCACAAGTATCCAAACAAACTAAAATAGGCAACAAGACCCTAGAAGAACTGGAACATTTTGACATCAGGGCCCTAAATGGAAGAACTTCCGGAGACAACCCTCCGGCCTCAACATTTCACTCAACAAGATATAGCAGCATTCTAGATTATACCTTCATCTCACTACCATTATTTCAACACATAAGTTCTTATCGGATAGGCAGAAGCGGAGATAGTGATCATTGTCCCCAAGAAACCACCCTTGAAACTGTAAAGCCAAACTTTGAGCCGTCCAAAGAATCAAAAGAGTCAGCCCACACTGTTAACTTTAAGAAAATCAAATACTCAGCAGCAACGGATGAAACCCTAGTTGAAAGGGCAAAACAGCATTTTGAGGCCCGCACTGGATCAAGCGAAATGGGAACAATTTACAAACACTATGTCAAATTACGCTACAAGACCCAAGCCACACGCAAAATCAAGCTATGATAGATCGAGCAAATTCCCTCAAGAGCACAAAGTAAAAATCAAAGGCACAAAAACATCGATTTACAGCACAATGAGAGAACTCCAACAGAAACCCATGGATTCAGTAAAGCAGGACCATCTACGGAAATTAAAATCAACATTGAAAAAACTAAAGTGGGAAGTAAATAAATCCTTGGAGGATAATCTTTGGGCAAGACTTCACTCCGACATCAAACGAAACGACGGGGCAAGGTTCTGGAAATCGATAAACTCGTTCATAAGACCTACGCACCATGGGGTCTCATCCAACATCACAGAGGAGTCATGGGCAAACTTCCTCGGATCCCATTTTAACCAGGCAACAGGAAAAAACCATGTGTTATCATCGGACCGCGAGAGGGATACTCATAAAAAACTATCATCTAACAGGGTCAACAGCCTCAAAAATGCCATAACTCGACTCTAAATGATGATCTGCCGAAATTACAAAATATTATCCGGCGCCAAATCAAGAAAGGAAGAAGTGAGGGAGCTCCGGGACCAAACGGCATCCCGCCAATTCTTTATAAACAAGACGCGGAAGGCTGGGCAGCAGCTCTCGAACCGCTTTTTCTGGAGATAAGATGCTACAACACCCTGCCAAGCTCCTGGAAGGGGTCCATCATTTCTCCAATACATAAGGCAGGAGATAAGGCTTCCCCTCAAAATTATCGATTGGTGACTTTAATCGATAATGAGGCAAAATATTTTGCAGGCATCCTCCTAGAAGAATTGCTGTCATGGGCCACAGAGAGATCCTTAATCCCGGTTAACCAGACAGGCTTTGCCAAATCAGTAGGTACAATGACCAATATTTTGACCATGGGCATGCTCATAGACAAGGCAGAATCAAACAAAATGCCCATCCATTTCTGCTTTATAGACTATAAGGCTGCCTTTGATCACATAAACCGGAACATTTTATGGTCTAAACTGAACGGTTGGGGGATATCGAGACCTCTGTTGGATCTGCTGATCAACCTTCATACAGAGACCTGGGTACAGATTAAGGTAGGGGATGGATCAGTTTTGTACAGGCGCATACCGACCAACAAGGGCCTGAAACAGGGCTGTGTCTTGGCCCCCACTTTATTCAACCTGTTTTTAGGCGACCTTGTTCCGATTCTAAACAGCTGCAACTCCCACGCTCCTAAGTTAGGAGGACTCCAATTACCCTGCCTACTATATGCAGACGACATTGTCTTAATAAGCCACACAAAGGTAGGGCTCCAACATCTCCTGAACGCAACATACAGCTATTCAAAGGAAAATGAGCTGACAATCAATCTGGAGAAAACCCAGACGATGACCATCAGTAAGAATAAAAGAAAATTAACATCATGGTACTGGAACAACACAAGAATCGGAGATACCCCAATATACAAATACTTAGGAGTGAAGATCGACAACGGCGGGCAGTTCTCCACTCAGAGAACAAGAATACGAGGAAAAGGGCTATCTTTGGCAATCTCACTGAAAACATTAAACAGCAAACTTTCTGGTCCTTCTCTTCTTCCTCTGGCGCAAATGATACACGCCAAACTCCTTCCAGCAATCACCTATGGGAGTGAGGCACTCAGAGGAAGGGACGCCAAGATCCTCGATAACACAATTACAGCTGCTTACAGAATTATTTTTAGCCTGCCCAAGCGAACCTCACCAGCACAAATCAGGCTAGAATTCGGCATTGAACAACAGCTCTTGGCAAGACAGGGAGCCTATATCTCAGCCTGGGACAAAGTGAGGAAATCTAAACATGGAACATTAAACAAGCATTTATGGACGGAGCTACCGCAACATCCGTCCTCACCAGCAGCCAAGTTCCTCACAGGCAGCCTGGTGAACACGGGATTGAAGCAGCTCTGGAACACCCCAGTAAACCATACAACACTAAAAAAGCTGGTCAAGAAATCGATCAAACAACTATCGTGGGTCCAAGATAAGGCTGCCCTTTCAAAAAGAACGCATGGCTGGATGACCCTGAACTCTTACTCAACGATAGCACCACAGAACTACTTTGGCGTGGGTTGCGCAAAATCCGTCAAAATGTGCTTCCTAAAGTATAGGTTAGGCTTGCTACCCTGCATTCAAAACTTCCCACGCTGGATAAAAACCAAAGTTGGTCCCCTTTGTCGCTTATGCGGCTCAGCGCAAGAGGACATGCTGCACTTGATTTGCTCCTGCGAGAAACTGCTGGACGAACGGAAACATCTGCTGAAGCAACACTTCAACCAACGAGAGATACGCACACGAAGGAACGCAGTTCTCGCCTGCTTCTCATCCCAAGATCCTCAGCTGAACTGCAGTTTTGTAAAATTTATGAAGGCAGTGTAAAAGAAGATGCCAAAAAACTAATCTCCAAGGGGCGTGATTTGACTAAACATTACATCATCCACTGTCATTGCTGACTTCATAAGGACATGAGGGTGCCGGGATAGCAAAAACATTTTATAACAGAAAACAGAATCAAACTTTAAAAAAAAAAAAAAACTAACCGCACCAGGAAGACATCCTGTGTATAATTGCACCGAGGAAATGTGACTGTTAAATGCTGATTTTACTGAACATGTAGTTTTAACAAAATTTTCTTTTAATCTGTTTTGTACTGCAATGGTTTTAAGTAACTATGCTACATAAATTACTGCTACTACTACTACTACTACTGGTCACGAATGGAAGGCAAGGGCTCCAACGCACTATCCTTTTAACACACTCAAATTGCCACAGGAAGCTACCAACATCAACACTCCGTCTGGGCCTCAACGAAGTCAAAATCTGCATCTGGAACATTAACGGCTTAAATTCGAAGTTGAGCAACCATGACTTCTTGAACTATCTCAAAACTTTTGACATTATATTATTCCAGGAGACCTGGGAAGATAAACCCTTCCACTTACAGGGATACACCTCTAGCTTTACCTCTGCTATTAAACACTCCATATTTGGACGCCGATCGGGGGGTTTACTCCTTCTCTCCTCTATAACAAAAATTGGTGAGATGCATCCAATAAAAACACAAATCACCGCCCCAAGCTGTATTCAGGCTGCAACGATCATGCTGTTCTTCAATCAGACAGCACAAAAGGTAATCTTGATAAACATCTACCTCCATCCCAAACACCAACTAAAAGCATCAAAAGAAGCAATTAAAGAAGTAACAAGAATTATAGAAGAGCCTGACATAGACAAAGTCATCTTGACAGGAGACTTTAATATGCATCTTCTAGGGAATAACCCAGAAGATGACCTCACGCAGGATCTAAATGAAATATGGGACATCCCTACCCAGGGCCGCACCACGGTAAAGAAAAAATCAAAGAGCTCAAACTACCCACTCTCAGAACTAGAACATCTGAATTTGAGGGCAGTTAACGGCCGCTCAAAGGAAGATAACCCCCGGCACCCACATTTCATTCATCTAAAGTATCCTCCTACCTTGACTTCACCTTTACAACACTATCTATGTTCGACAAGATAACTTCACATGACCACATGCCACAAGAAATTACACTTTATACTACAGCAACATTATTTCAGGAGGCCGAAAAATCCATTGTTACAGTAGGAGCAACCAACCTTCATCGTATTAGGTGCAATTTAACAAACATAGAAACAGTAGCAGTAACAGCAAAAGAAGTGCCTAAGGAAGTACACGACCACTTAGGTCACCCGTTGGAAACCTGGGAAAAATTCACTGTCACATTTTGCAATACATTTCCTATCAGCAAAGGTCCAAAACGAAAGAGCGCAAATGAGCCTCCACATTTGATAGCAACGAGCCCACCCTCCAAGAAACTGAAAACATCAATAAACCAATTATTACGGCAACTCCGGAGGTCACCAGGAAATCAAAATTTGCATCAGTCTCTACGTGCCTCAAAGGCCCTTCTCAAAAGAAGAAGATGGGCCAGGAAAATGACAGTGAACAACGAATTTTGGGCTAAACTGTATCATGATGCCAAACAGAAAAACAGCTCAAAATGTTGGCAAACAGTAAATAGAGTACACCGGCCGAACCATCACGGAATTAACTCCAACATCTCCGAAGAGGTTTGGACAGCGTTCCTCTTTAATCATTTCAATAATAAAGAAGAAACAGTCTCATACCCCAAAAGTCCAGAGCCTGTGAGCTGCAATAGCGACGCAAAAGAGCCAGTACCACTCTGTCAATCCCCTACTGAAGATAGCAACAGATCTGTACTAATCCAAGAACAATGAGTATTAACAGAATCCCAAGCACTAAATGCCAATCGGAGATTAAAGGAGGGGTACACTACCCAATCGATCAAACAGATAAAGAAACAAATAGCAAGGGGCCGACTGGCAGGAGCCCCGGGTCCTAATGGAATTCCACCTATGCTGTTTAAAAATGATCAGGACTACTGGAGCAACTCACTTTAACCTGTTTTTAAGTATGCAATTAGAAAATACACAATTCCAGAATCGTGGAGAGGTTCTATTATTAGCCCAATTTATAAACAAGGAACAAAGGCTGAGCCGAAAAACTATCACCTAATAGCTCTGATCGACATCGAGGCAAAATACTTTGCAGGACTCCTCCTAAATGAAATAACCATCTGGGCTGAAAAGAATCAAATAATACCATTAACACAAACTGGATTTCGGAACGGGCAGGATATATAACCAACATAATGGCCCTGACCCTCCTGATGGACGCAGCTAAACAGGGGAAATATCCGCTCTTCCTCTATTTTATAGACTTTGTTGCAGGATTCGATCACATAGATCGAATTAAACTCTGGCAAAAACTAGATGGCTGGGGGATTCCTTCAAACCTCCTACTTCAGAATAAAGCTCGGAGACGGTCGACAAATATAAAAAAAAAATCCCACCTCTAAAGGACTTAAACAAGGTTGCGTTTTAGCCCCTATGCTATTCAACCTCTTTCTAGCGTACCTACCAGCAAAGCTGAATAGCTGTGCAGCCCGCGCACCAAAACTAGGGAACTCTACTTTGTCAAACCTGCTTTATGCGGACGATCTAGTTCTGATAAGCAGGACCCCAATAGGTCTCCAGCACCTACTGAATGTCACTCGGACATACTCACAAGAAAATGAACTAAAGATAAACTACAACAAAACAAAAATAATGGCAGTTAATTACTGCAAGAAGTAACATCTGAGCTGGTTCCTTGATGGCCATCGCTTGGAACAAGGAGTAAGCTATAAATACCTAGGGGTAATGTTGGAACAAAACAATTCATCAAAACCACAAATAGAAGCCCTGCGGAGAAAGGGGGTAACGACCTACCTAGCTATAAAGCCCTTAAAAAAGCTTTTACCTGACCTGACAATCGATCCACTACTAAGGATCTTGCAAGCAAAACTCCAGCCAACGATTACTTACAGGAGTGAAGCGCTGAAGGGAAAAGATGCAACAACTCTCGATAATATAATATCTAAATCATACCGCGCAATTTTCCAACTCCCGAAAATGGTCTTCCCGGCCCAAATACGATTGGAATTTGGCCTCCAAAAACAGTCCCTTGAACGCATGGGAGCCTTTGTGAAATGTTGGCACAAAATTAAAGGCGATGAAAAGGGAACCCTGAACGACCAACTTTAGATGGGGCTTTCACGTCCAGGGAAATCACCAGTAAGCGTTTACCTTGAGAATCTATTAAACATCTAGGTATAAGAGAGCTGTGGGACGTTCAGGTAAACCATCTAACATTCAAAAAAACGGTGACAAAGGTAACCTGTTTACTATCCGCAATTGAGGACAAGAAAAAATTAGCTAAGCGATCACACGGCTGGATGGTTCTGCCTACATACAACAAATTAAAACCCCAGTTTTACATGAACATGGGATTAAAAATTAATATCAAGGAAAAATTCCTAAGACTCCGACTGGGGGTCGGCCCCTTTGAACAATTCCTGCCGCCTTGGGAGAGAAAGGAAGGAGCTCAGCAGTGTTGTTTATGCGGCAGTGGAGTTGAGGATGTAATTCATGTTATATGCATCTGCAACACGTTAAAAGATATAGGGGTTACCCTGCTAAAGCCAGCATTCAAACAGTACGGAGCCAGAACATGCAGACAAGCGCTAATGTTATGCTTCAACCCCGATCTGGTTCAGCTAAATAGCCGGCTAATTAAATTCCTCGATATAACTGCAAAAAGAATAAAATACGGGAAAGAGCCGCAAAAAGACTAATCTTAACATGAACTGACTGGAACATAACAAGAATAGCCATATTCAAAACAATATTAGTAATGAGCAAGGCTAATGTACAGAATGTCTTAAAAATGTGTGTTATTTTAATACGACGTAAAACCATTTTTTATATAACAATTTTAACACAAGAAATGTTATCCTTTGTATGCAATGGTTTTAATCAATCAAGCATAATAAAATAAAATTAAAAAAACTATTTGGATATTTTCTATACCCACGCACACGCTGGCCTCTAGAAGAAAAGGGTTCTTAATGGTACCAGGGGGCAGCTGACAACAAAGACCTCCTCAGAGTTTTCGAGGTCCAGTCCTGCACCCCACGTATTATCTGACGAGGAATTATTCACTTGTACAGCTGGAATAGAGTTACAGGGAAACAAAACCTTCTCCATGTGGCCAGGCACCTTGGGCAGAGGATGATGTTGGGGGGTTGGAAATTGGGTAAAAATTAAATTATCAGATAGCTTGTCCTCCTCCTGGAGATCAGGATGCACAGTCACCTCCTTGAACCGTCAATCGATATCTTCCAGTCCAACCAATGGATCAAATCTGTTGGACAAATGGAGAGATTCGGAAGGAGGATTCTCAAGATGCTGATAAAAGAAGCCAAGGGCAACTATCGTCATTGAACTTATTTTGACTATTCCCATGCTAGCTTTGTGCAATATTTCCTTTACTAATGTCGGGGTACGAAAATTAACCACAGTGACATCACCATAGCCCCTACCTTTTCCCCTAAATGCCTCCCGCCCTTCTAGCCATCAAAAAGTCTTTAGATATGTCCCAGTTACCTACAGGGTTATTGTTCAGCCAGTGAATGGATTTGTTCATCAGCCTCTAGTGGGTTCCATGTTGGTTGCTGTGAGCCTGGGCACATTAGTCAATACAACGACGTACGGGCGGAAGCTGGGGGAAGATCTATCACCGGAAGGAGGGACTGGTTGGGGGCAGGGACTGCCTGCTGGGTGGCAGGGTGGCTAGTATGTAAATTGGGGTGTGGCTGAACATCAACATTGCTCTCGGTAGAAATAGTAGGAGTAAAATCAGAGGCCAAATACTGGGTACAAGAAGTCCTAAGATCCGACGATTTTGCCAGGTTGGATTCTATTTTCTCTAGGCCATCCAAAATTAGACGAAACTTGGAGTCCAGGAGGTCGAAAAGACATTTGCTGAAGCCGTGCTAGGTGTTATCGTTAGCCTCAACCAAACCACTGGTTGGGACTCCATCTAAATCCTTATTCTGCAGAGTAATTTTAATAGTTCTAGCAGAGTTGCTTGGCTTGGTGGATTTAACAATTTTTCTCCTCCACTTCACTCTTGGGAGTCACAAAGCTGATCACCACCATCTATGCTACTTAGACGGAAAACACGGGTCCCCTCCGAGTACGTCCCCCGAGCTGACTAAGCCCTCACCCTCGTTGTAGACCGGCGACACAGAACAAGCCTGGCTGGTATGTGCCACAGGTGAGCATGATGCCCCCGATGTACTCTGGGTTGCTGGCAGGCTGTGTTGACTTTGTTCAAAAAGTGGATAAATGGGCTCTTTAAGTGTAAGAGAGAGACGGCGCTAATACCAACCGAATCTTATTTGGAACCATGTCCACAGCTCGGGTGAGATAATTGACAATAGTTGAGCGAGTGCGGAGGGGAGGTATATTACTGAAGAAGCTTGGGGCAACCTTTCTCTTGCCCATTGTAAAAATTCTATCTGGCTGAAGAGCTGGTATAGTATATTGAAACATATAATATGGTGAGCAGAAGAAATGGACGTAATTTACTCAAGGCAGCCACTGCTCTCGTAGTATCAAGGAGAAAACAAACACTGTAGTTTAGGAATGTCAAAAAGCCTCACTGCAGGTCTTACAGGGGTGGCCCAGCCCAGCCTTATATTGGCTTTGACAGGCCTGTCCACACGCGTCCCGTGCTGCGGGACCCGTGCAGGTGCTTTATGCGTCTCCAGGCGTAGATTGGCAGTAGTGGCAATGGCCACAAAGCAGAGGCACCTGTGGCTTGTAGGCAGGCTGCCACTCCTCTCTGGACCCAAAAACGGGCTTCCGTGCCTGTTCTCTGCCCAAAGTTATACTTAAATAAATACATTCTCCATTCATGATGCTCTTGAGAAACCAAGACTAAACTTTTTTGTGAGCAGTTACTTTTTCAACATCACAAACAGCATCAAATCTTTGAAAACACGAATGGATAGGAGCAGCTAAGTTTTAAGACTGCTGTTATGATCTTAATTCAATGCCCCTTGCTTCACTCCCATAATGACATTATGTCGGAAAGCACTTACCTTGTACTCTGAATCCAACAAGAGCGATTTATGTTTCCACACCTTTCCAAACTCGCCAACCATACAATGAATGATATGTTGGTTAGAAGAAGGCAAAAGGAAATGAGAAAAAGATAAGAGCAAAGTTTGAGACAATGGGTTCCACAACAGTGCTTGATCAAGCAGCTAGGCACTACCTGTAACCGGAGCAGTGGTGACATCTAGGAATAAGAAGAGGTTTTTAGTGCTATTATCAATCATGCTATTGCGTCTGATTTCTAATAATGTATATAATTTACCAGCAGTTCATCTCTGTGCCTATAGTGCTCTAACATTTCATGGAAATCTGTGTCTTCCTAGAACTGAAACACAATTGTAAATGTGTAAAAAAATGTTCAAGGTATTTTAGGACTAATATGATTTTCTCACTATAGACCTCTTGTGACAGGTTCATAAACTGAAAAGTAATTAATGTACCTGACAAAAAGTAACCAATTCAATTTAATTTCATTGTGTCAGAATAAAAAGCCTTACCAATATGTTTTTATCCAATAAAAGTAGTCTTTCATAGCAGGATCAGTATAAAAGCATTTCGTGCTTAACTACAGAAAAATGACATTCATAAAATACACAATACACCAATCAAAACATTCCTTCTATAAAATACATAATGTAAAATGGCTCATTTAGATAATAAAACAAAAGAGAGTAATAAATAAACAAATTGAGAAGCAGATATATATCACCACATAGTAAACTGTGGAGGAAAGGAAGGGAGGAACAGATATTTCACAGCCTAACACAGATCGTCACTTCCACAGTCTGTGTTGAGCAATGCTAAAATGCGTATATGTAACAACAAAAAGAGAGATAGGGAGATTTCCGACACACTCTTAATCCCCGGTCAAGGTACTCAAACAAAAGAAGAGGGTCAGTGGAATAAGAGTAAACCACAAAAAGGAGCAAAGAGTTGAAACTGACCTGACTTAGGTTAGTTTAGAAAGCCCTCACTCACCGACCTGGTCGGTGACATGTTTCATCATCGGGCCCCACTAAAGAGGCAGAGTGCCTCTTTAGTGTGCTGCGACGCCAGAAATACTGCGGAGCAGGTTTTTTGTGTAAAGGCTTACAGTGAAAGTAAAGGTAAAAGTGTCTCAAGTGTATCAAAAAAACTTTATTTATAGATCACTAGGACACGGTTATAAAAATTAGTTTATGTGTCAGGAATTATGTCCAAGATTAATTTTATGGTTAATTCCATTTACTAATAAAATCAGTCAACATGTTTCTGCCTCTGAAACGGTGTTAGTTTACCAGGCATTCATCAGGACCTTTAATTGTGCTAAACCCTGGCGGTATGTGCACCCTAAGGCTCACCCTTACCTCGGGGCGTGAAAGTGAAAAAAAGGTAAAAAGGTGAAAGTGCAAAGGGGAAAGAGCAAATGCCCAGTCCCTGTTACTCCTGGTTTAGGAGGCTTACCAAAATCAGGTTTCTGCACCTGGAAAAGGAAAATGACACAGACATACATAGAGGACAAAACAAACATTAAGTAGCTGGTCTTGTTCACAAACATACATCCGTGGTGCTCCAAATATGTGGCAGGACAGTGGATGGCAACTACACAATATGGTTATCACCAGCCTCTGTACCCTATGGGAACTACTATTAAAGTTAGGGGGTGTTGTGAGCTACATGTGGACTAAATCGAGCCAAGTAGCTGGAAAGGTTAAAAACAGGGGAGCGACTGCTCCGGTTTCAGATCAATGGACCAAGGGTCAGTGATCCGATCGTAAATATCCAGTTAATTAAAATTGTCTCACTAGTAAAAGGATTGCGATCTGCACCATGGGTCACGGGAGGGTGTGGAGGCGTAATTGGCACACCCTAAATGCAGGAAAGAAACGAATTATCAGGTATTTGCCCAAGGGTTACTTATCACAACAATGCCGCTGGAATCGTCAGCCCACTCACGCCCTCGACACCAGGCACCCTCTTGGAACCTGTGACTCCCTCGTACTGGACCCCGACAATGGACTACGGGGCCGGGGAAAGAGATTAAATCCAAGCAGCGGGAAGCGACTCGTTTCCGGGTTGGGCGTGGTCGTGAGTATGGATGGGCGTTCTAGGAATGCTTTAGCCAATCACCGAAGTTTGCTCGGTATGACGGTGCAAGTAGGCAACTCGCTAATGCTCGCTGCATGCAATGATGCCGTAAGTCACGTGGAACGGCAAGGACTGCAGCAGGGGCTGAGTTCAGGATTAGGTAACTTTATTGAAAATAACAGCAGAACTGGATGAAAAGCTCTGTGGACTTCAAAGAATGGAAAGCGCTACAGTGGTGCGCTGTCAATATCAGCTAAATGTGAAGCACACATGGCACAAAGGAAAATATACCTTTAGATGAAATAGAGCGTGATATCCATTGACAATGCTAGATCTGTGAAATTACCAACTGAGTCCCATAAAGCGCTCTGCTGACAAGGATGAAGTGTCATAGACAATGCTAGTCATGTGACATTATCAACCGAGTCTCGATGGTGCTAGGGACGATTTGGTAAAGCCACTCAAGAACAAATTAATTATGAGAGCGGATTAAACTAGGCATTAGAATATTCCGTGTAGATTATTTCAGATACTATTAGTTGTACACAGATTGATCATAAGAGCAAGTCATTTGAGTACTGGGATCTCGTCATTTAACCCAGTAACTTGCCGTTTTTTTTCGTAAATTAAAGCTCAAGTCCTTCTTTGAAAATAAAGACGATCCTGACGAAGCTACTCGCCAAGGAGATACGGGTTTAAGATTAAACTCTACTTTCATTCCTCCACCACACACTGTACCAGCAGCTATTATAGCCTTTGAACAGGCTGTATACCAGGACTTAGAAACATACAAAGAACCTAATACGTTTGGGAATTTTACAACTGCTGAATATCAAGCTCTCCAGAATCTCCAAAATGATCCCACGGTTACCATCAAACTGGCAGACAAAGGTGGCGGAATGGTAATCCAGAACACAGCGGACTATGAGAAGACGTGTCTAGATCTTCTGGCGGACAGAAAGAACTGCATCCCTCTAACACAAGACCCTACTAGTGAACTTAAGACACAGATTACCACCATAGTCAGAAGAGAGGAGGAGAACGGACAACTGTCTAAAAATGAAGCTGACTTTCTGAGCTCCAACAACAGTGTCATCCGCTATTTCTACACATTGCCGAAATTGCATAAAAATAGGCTACCACCTCCCGGACGACCTATCGTCTCTGGCATAGGTTCTTTATTAGAGCCATTGTCACGGTTCTGTGATTACTATCTCAAGCCCATTGTGCAGAATACCCCTACCTATCTTAAGGACACCAAAAGCCTTCTACAGCTTCTTAGAGGGATCTCCTTTGCTGAAAACACTGTCACACTAGTAACCCTAGATGTAGAAAGTCTTTACACCAGCATCCCCCAGGACGATACCATCAAAGTCCTGGGGGCAGCTTTGGAATCAATAGACTGGAATTATCAGACGTCCAAGGCATTCATCATGGAATGCGCTACTTTTGCTCTAAAGGAGAATTTTTTCTCCTTTAAGGGGCAGCTGTTCCTCCAATGCACGGGTACCTCCATGGGTAGTACCTTTGCTCCCAGTGTGGCAGGGTTGTATGTGGCGGATTTTGAAGCCAGACATATCTTACCATTAAATGGACCTTTTTACTCCTCCATACTGTTATGGAAACGTTACATCAACGATGTTCTGTTGCTATGGGAGGGTAGTGAAAATGATCTCGAGAACTTCCTAATCTGGATCAACACATTGGATCATAACATGAAGTTCACATACACCGTAAGCAAAACAGACATTGTCTTCCTTGATGTGATCATTACCTTGAATGGTACCTGCCTCTCAACTAAAACACACTACAAGCCTACAGCCAAAAACAATCTGCTGGAGTTGACCAGTTTTCATCCTCGCCCCCTGAAAGAAAACCTACCGTATGGACAATACCTGAGGCTTAGACGCAATTGCAGCGACGTGCATAAATTTAAGACACAATCTGCTGACCTCACAGTTAAATTACAAAACAGAGGATACCCACAAATTATTTTGGACAAAGGCTACAAGAGAGCGCGTAATAAACCACGTGATGCGCTCCTAGAAGATAAAATCATCACCCCGGTTGAAATTCCTCTCACTTGTGTGACCACATATAAAAGCCTTTCTAACTTCATGAAGAAAACTGTTAACAAACAAGTGCAAAAAAGACATGGGAAAAACCTTTGTTTTCCTTTAAAAAGGGCCGTAGTTTGAAAGATGCACTAGTACATACACGCCCCAAAGAAAAAACACCACCGGGAGCGCGCTCAGTGACGGACTCCTGGGTTTTACCCAAAATAACTGGACACTTCCCGTGCTCAGACTGCAGCGTGTGTCATCTGACGACACCATCAAAGACCCTAACACTAGAACAAGGAAAAGTATGGACGCAAAAGGTACACACGAACTGCAATTCACTAAATGTGATATGCCTCATCACCTGCCCCTGCGACTTATGATACGTTGGGATGACCACACGAAAGATTAAGCAGTGCATCTGCGAGCACAGGAGTAATATCAGGTGTAAAATGACAACAACCAAAATGAGCAGACACTTCCTTGATAATAACCACGCCACCAATGACCTACGGTGGATAGTGATAGAACAAATCAATGGGAGCAATAACATCACTAACTGACTTTTTGAGCAAGAGCAACGGTGGGTCTACCGTCTGGGGACCCACCTTACTGGGTTAAATGGCGAGATCCCGTGGAACTCAGTACTCAAATTACTTGCTCTTATAATCAATCTGTGTACAACTAATAGTATCTGAAATAATCTACACAGAATATTCTAATGCCTAGTTTAATCCGCTCTCATAATTAATTTGTTCTTGAGTGGCTTTACCAAATCTTCCCTAGCACCATCGAGACTCGGTTGACAATGTCACATGACTAGCATTGTCTATGACACTTCATCCTTGTCAGTAGAGCACTTTAAGGGACTCAGTTGGTAATTTCACAGATCTAGCATTGTCAATGGATATCACGCTCTATTTCATCTAAAGTTATATTTTCCTTTGTGCCCTGTGTGCTTCACATATAGCTGATATTGACAGCGCACCACTGGAGTGATTTATGCCCTGTGTGCTTCACACTTAGCTGATATTGACAGCGCACCACTGTAGCGCTTTCCATTCTTTGAAGTCCACAGAGCTTATCATCCAGTTCTGCTGTTATTTTCAATAAAGTTACCTAATCCTGAACTCAGCACCTGCTGCAGTCCTTGCCGTTCCACGTGACTTATGGCATCATTGCATGCAGCGAGCATTAGCGAGTTGCCTACTTGCACCGTCATACTGAGCAAACTTCGGTTATTGGCTAAAGCATTCCTAGCACGCCCATCTTTACTCACGACCACGCCCAACCCAGAAATGAGTCGCTTCCCGCGGTTTGGATTTAATATCTTTCCCCGGCCCTGTAGTCCATCGTCGGGGCCCTGTACGAGGGAGTCACAGGTTCCAAGAGGGTGCCTGGCGTCGAGGGCGTGAGTGGGCTGACGATTCCAGCGGCATTGTTGAGATAAATAACCCTTGGGCAAATACCTGATAATTCGTTTCTTTCCTGCATTTAGGGTATGCCAATTACGCCTCCACCCCCCTCCCGTGACCCATGGTGCAGATCGCAATCCTTTTACAAGTGAGACAATTTTAATTAACTGGATATTTACGATCGGATCACTGACCCTTGGTCCATTGATCTGAAACCGGAGCAGTCGCTCCCCTGTTTTTAACCTTTCCAGCCACTTGGCTCGATTTAGTCCACCTGTAGCTCACAACACCCCCTAACTTTAATAGTAGTTCCCATAGGGTACAGAGGCTGGTGATAACCATATTGTGTAGTTGCCATCCACTGTCCTCCCACATATTTGGAGCACCACGGATGTATGTTTGTGAACAAGACCAGCTACTTAATGTTTGTTTTGTCCTCTATGTATGTCTGTGTCTTTTTCCTTTCCAGGTGCAGAAACCTGATTTTGGTAAGCCTCCTAAACCAGGAGTAACAGGGACTGGGCATTTGCTCTTTCCCCTTTGCACTTTCACCTTTTTACCCTTTTTTCACTTTCACGCCCCTAGGTAAGGGTGAGCCTTAGGGTGCTCATACCGCCAGGGTTTAGCACAATTAAAGGTCCTGATGAATGCCTAGTAAACCAACACCGTTTCAGAGGCAGAAACATGTTGACTGATTTTATTAGTAAATGGAATTAACCATAAAATTAATCTTGGACATAATTCCTGACACATAAACTAATTTTTATAACCGTGTCCTAGTGATCTATAAATAAAGTTTTTTTGATACACTTGAAAAAACTGCTCCGCAGTATTTCTGGCGTCGCAGCACACTAAAGAGGCACTCGGCCTCTTTAGTGGGGCCCGATGATGAAGCATGTCACCGACCAGGTCGGTGAGTGAGGGCTTTCTAAACTAACCTAAGTCAGGTCAGTTTCAACTCTTTGCTCCTTTTTGTTGTTTACTCTTATTCCACCAATGCTAAAATGCCCCAGCATTCAGCACTTTTTGGGACACCCGGGCCCATAAGATACTTCTTTTTCAACTTACCTCTGGGTACCATCCTGAACCGGAGCGCTACTTAATAGAAAATATAGACAGTAAGAGAGAGTGTACTCTGACTTTCGTAAACAATTAAAAACTTGGTTATTTAATCAACGAGTCTAACCTAGGTTTTCAGAGTCGTTTTCTGGAGCTGCGCTGGGAAACCCTTTTTGGGTAGCTGTGCGCATTAGAAAAATTAATTAACATAACATAACATAACATATTAAAGTGCATAGTATAATTTGACTTTAGTCTTCATACTGTCCGCCAATTGGTACGCAACTATATATAAAGTGCTAACAGTTATAAGGTGCCTGATGCTCTAGACATCAGACACGTGTAAAGTGTAAATCATGTTCCTACAAGGTGCAAAATAGTTAAGGAACATTTGGGTAGATGCATCATTGTTGCCGTTTGCGATTCCTAAATTGCGAAAATTAAGGAATCGCAATTTAGAAATCGCAAATGGCAATGCATGAAAAATTTGCAATTTTTTTGCGAATCGGTATTTTTCCTTAATTGCGATTCACAATTTGCGAATCGCAATTAAGGAAGCCCTTCCCATTGATTCCTATGGGCCAAAAGGCCCATAGGAATCAATGGGAAGGCATTCACATTTTGCGAATTTCATTTTGCGAATTGCAAAATGTGAATGCAATTTTAAGGGTGCAGGGGGGGTCCAAAGAACCCCTCCCTGCACCCCTGAAATTTAACTTTAAGTGCAATTTACACACACACATGCCCTAAGGACATGTGTGTGTGTAAATTAAAACTTTCAACAATGTAATTTGTGCATATTTGAAAGTTTTCTGTAAATTACCATGAAGTTCAACTTCATGTTAATTTACCCCTTCCAAATTGTGAATTCACAATTTCAAAATAATCATGCATTGCATTTAAGATATCTAAAATTGCGATTTCTTAAATGCAATCGCAATTTTAGAAATCGCAACATAGTTGCGATTCCTAAAATTGCGAAAAGCATGGTGCATCCCAGATTTGAGAATTGCATTCGCAAACGGCCGAAAATAGCAATTCGCACCGTTTGCGAATGCAATTCACAATGATGCATCTAGGCCATTGTGCTTGTTGATCAATTTGTTACAATTAGATTGCTCCTATTGATATTAAGGCGATGCGGGCAATTCCATGCAGTTATACCTACATGTATTATGACTGGCTGTACTTCATATGACTTTATATAAAACTGCGAGCACTATCAGGTGTGTTTTTCTTTTTTTAATTTTTCTGTCATTTGCTTGACGACTGGCCAAGTCACCCAAAGGAAGGCAGATACCTTGTTGAAAATATCCTCCCTATCTATCCTACAGCATAACTCAGTCGCATCTGCAATGCCGCAAATCCCGTAAAACTCAAAGTGAGGCTGTAGCCACCCGGATCGAACGGGAAACACTTTGAACAAGACAGAAGCAAGAGGATTAAATATTCCACCCCAACTATGGAGCAGTTACAGAGAGAATCCTCCTCCCTTAAATGTTTTATTTTCATGACATATGACCTTGTTGGAAATATCCCTAGTCTACAAAATGTCACCCGCCTTCTTTCAGTAGGTTAATTTGTATCCAGGTAATCTTTGAACCCTACCTCAGTCCTAGACCAAAGATTAGGCCACCAGGCTGTGCACTCCCAGACTTCACATCTCTAAGTAAAGTGCAATAGCGCTCCTTAACGAAGTCTGCCATATCAGGGCTCACCTGCCTGGGATCTTCATATAGGTTAATTCTGTCCACGGCCATTAGCTATTGGCTTATGTGAAGACCACACACACACGTCTTTACCGGTGCTACTGCTCACCTCCTTAAATTGCTCTTGGCATTTATGTTCCTGTTTAATCTAAACCAGCTTAGAATTGACTAATTCAAGCCTGATCCTTTTTAGAAACTACACTCAGTGCCTCAAGAATGGGAACCATGGGAGTGCCACATACTAGACCTAACAAGTATCTAATAAAGCTATTTTCAGCTACCTGCATCTTCCTCATTAACTGCTGGGAGGAGGAGGAGGATAAGAGAAGCCAAGAGGAAAGACGGAAGGCATCAGGGTCTATTACAAAACAGGGAATAAGTTACTGTTTCAGGACTCGTAACCCAAGCACTCCCTCCACCCTTATTGCCACCCCTACCAACACTGACCAGCCCCCGTTCGTACTTCCCAGAACCAGCGGGGAACCACTCTAAACATCCTACTCCCCCCTATCGGTATCAGCTAGGGATAGAAACACAGGTCTATGATTGAGAATTATCCTCTCATTGAGATCCTTTTTTAGAAACTTCCTGATAAGCAAACAGTGGTGGTAGCAGAGGGAATGATGGAGGATGAGTTGATATTGAGATGCGGGCAATTGCATGCAGTTATACCTACATGTATTATTACTGGCTGCACTGCATATGACTTTATATAAAACTGTGAACACTATCTGGTGTGTGTTCTTTTTTTTATGCTTCTGTCATTTGCTTGGTGACTGGCCAAGTCCCCCAAAAGAAAGGCAGACACATTGTTGAAAATATCCTCCCTATCTATCCTATGGCATAGCTTAGTCGCATCTGCAATGCTGCAAATCCCATACGACTCAAAGTGAGGCTGTAGCCGCCCGGATAGAATGGGAAAACATTTTGAACACAATAGAATCAAGTGGGTTTAAGTATCCGCTCCCACTATCGAGCAGTTACAGAGAGAATCCTCCTCTCTTAAATGTTTTATATTCCCGAGATATGACCTTGTTGGAAATATCTCTAGTCTACAAAATGTTATCCCCCCTTCTTTCAGTAGGCTATCTTTTACCCGGGTAATGTTTTAACCCTACCTCAGTCCTAGACCAAAGATTAAGCCACCAGGTTGTGCACTCCCAGACTTGACATCTCTAAGTAAAGTGCAATAGCACTCCTTAACGAATTCTGCTATGTCAGGGCCCACCTGCCCGGGATCAATCAATCAATCAATCATAGCACTTGTATAGCGCGCTACTCACCCGGAAGGGTCTCAAGGCGCTTGGGGTGGGGGGCCGCTACTGCTCGAACAGCCAGGTCTTGAGTTGTCTCCTGAAGGCGAGGTGGTCCTTGGTCAGCCGAAGGTGGATGGGGAGGGAGTTCCATGTCTTGGCCGCCAAGTAGGAGAAGGATCTGCCTCCGGCGGTGGCTCTTCGGATGCGTGGATCGGCGGCGAGGGCGAGGCTAGCGGACCGTAGCTGGCGGGTGGGCGTGTGGAAGGTCCGGCGGTCGTTGAGGTACTTGGGGCCCAGGTTGTGGAAAGACTTGTGTGCGTGGGTGAGGAGCCTGAACGTGATCCTCTTGTTGACGGGGAGCCAGTGCAGGTTCCTCAGGTGGCCGGAGATGTGGCTGCGTCGAGGGATGTCCAGGATGAGTCGGGCGGAGGCGTTCTGGATGTGTTGGAGTCTTTTCTGTAGCTTGGCTGTGGTTCCGGCGTAGAGGGTGTTTCTGTAGTCCAGACGGCTGAAGACGAGGGCCTGGGTGACCGTCTTCCTGGTTTCGACCAGGATCCATCGGAAGATCTTGCGGAGCATGCGGAGGGTGTGAAAGCAAGAAGAGGAGACGGCGTTGACTTGTCTGGTCATCGAGAAGGAGGAGTCCAGGATGAAGCCCAGGTTGCGTGCGTGGTCTGTTGGCTTGGGGGCGGTGCCCAGGGCTGGGGGCCACCAGGAGTCGTCCCAGGCGGTGGGTGATGTTCCTAGGATGAGGACTTCCGTCTTGTCTGAGTTCAGTTTCAGGCGGCTGTTCTTCATCCACTCGGCGACGTCTTTCATCCCTTCGTGGAGGCTGGCTCTGGCGGTGTCGGGGTCTCTGGTGAGGGAGAGGATCAGCTGGGTGTCGTCGGCGTAGGAGATGATGTTGAGGTTGTGTTGGCGTGCGATGGCTGCGAGAGGTCTCATGTAGACGTTGAAGAGGGTGGGGCTGAGTGATGATCCTTGCGGGACGCCGCAGGTGACTTCGGTGGCCTCGGAGCGAAACGGGGGGAGGCGGACTCTCTGTGTTCTTCCAGCGAGGAACGAGATGATCCACTTCAGTGCCTTCTCTTGGATGCCGGTGTTGCTGAGGCGTTGGACTAGGGTGCGGTGGCAGACAGTGTCGAACGCGGTGGAGAGGTCCAAGACGATGAGTGCCGCTGTTTCCCCGTTGTCGAGAAGGTTTTCGGATGTCGTCTGTGGCTGCGATGAGGGCGGTCTCGGTGCTGTGGTTGGCTCTGAAACCGGACTGCGAGGGGTTGAGGGATCCATTCGTCTCGAGGAAGGCGGCAAGCTGTCTGTTGGCAATCTTCACGATGACTTTGGCAGGAAAAGGGAGGAGCCAGATGGGGCGGAAGTTTTTGAGGTCGGTGGGGTCCGCTGTTGGTTTCTTCAGTAGGGTGCTGAGCTCGGCATGCTTCCAGCTCTCCGGGACTGTGGCGGTGTCGAAGGAGGTGTTGATGACGTCTCGGAGTTGGGGTGCGATGGTTGAGTCGGCCTTGTTGAAGACGTGGTGGGGGCAGGGGTCGGTTGGAGATCCGGAGTGGATGGTGTTCATCGTGCGGACTGTGTCTTCGGTGGTCACCGTGGTCCAGGTGCGGAGGGTAGCAGTGGGGTGCGTTGGTTCGACGGTGGGGTGCGAGGATGGTGCGCCGAAGCTGTTGTGGATGTCGGCAATCTTGCGGTCGAAGAACGTGGCGAGGGAGTCGCAGAGATCTTGTGATGGGGTGATGTCGTTGTTGCCGGTGCTGGGGTTGGAGAACTCCTTGACGATGCTGAAGAGTTCCTTGCTGTCATGGGCATTGTTGTCCAGTCGCTCCTTCAGTGATTTCTTCTTGGTGGTGTGGATGAGCTGGTGGTGCTTGCATATAGGTTAGGTTGTGGGATGAGCCTTGCATTTACACTGTGTTAAGTTAGCATGAGCTTATTAGAAGTTTAAACGCCATTTTTCCTTTCGTAATAATGTGTGCCATGTGTCTTTGCACACTGCACACATTATTACAAATGTATAGAGTCTAGCAGACTGTTTTGCTTCACACGAGAATAATATGTTATCCTATAGTAGCAGCTTTGCTTGGTAAGCTTTGTCTGAACAGTGAGTACTGAGGCCTTCAAGGGTATTTCAACACAGTGGTTGTTGTTCGTTCTGATCAGTGCACGTTCTAGACATAACATATATGCAGCTGTGGCCACCTCTGATTTTGGCGCGTTTAATAATGCACTGCGCAGGCATGCAAACACACTTGGAGAACATTTGCATGCAGAGAGCTGGTGTAGAAAATTATGTAATCCATTTCTACTAGGACCAGAGGTATGGGGCCGCCCTTATAAACCCATGAGACCTCCTGTAGTTATAAAATAACCTACTAGCAAGGGAGGGTGAAATCTAGGTGTAATATAGCCTATTTCCATTTGGCATTTTAACATGCTTTCTCCTTTTGTATTTTATGGAATAGTAACTATGCTGATAATCTTGTTGCTTATAATATGTCTGCTTGTATTAGCTAAGATACTGCGCCTGAGAACACGGCATTAGAAATAAATATTTCAAACTTGCACGTATCTTCATTTACTTCCCGTTTTGGACTGGTATGAGAGTATAACGAAAGAGTGTTCATGTGTTCCACATTGCCTGAGGTATTCTAAGTTCCATATTCTGGGTTGTCTAATCATTGGGGGTATGGAAGAACCAATGAGACATTGATTACTAGTCTGGTAGGGGATTTTGGCTACTAAGGTGAGTTTTGGTGCACTCTAATTCACTGAGGTTCCAAGTCTCTATGCACAGTTCTGTGTATGAGCAGAATCCCTGCTACAGTGAATCCGGCCCATGGCCATTAGCGTATGTGCAGACTACGCACATACTCCTTTACCAGTGCTCCTGCTCACCTCCTTAAATAGCTCTTGGCCTTTATGTTCCTGATTAATCTAGACCAGTATAAGGTTGACTCATACTAGCCTGATCCTTGATAGAAACTACATACAGTTCCTCAAGAACGGGAATCATGGGAGTGCCACATACTAACCCTAACAAGAATCTAATAAAGCTGTTTTCAGCTACCTCCATCTTCCTAATTAAGCGCTGGGAACCTGCCTTTTATCTGAACTTAAGTACCACTCAACTGCTTTGTTGCAAAGTAACGGTTGCCTTTGTTAGATTGCCATTCCAGTTTAATTTGCTGTTCAGACGAGTAACAAGATAATCGCAATGGCTGACCACCTCAATTTGGTCTTCGTTTACCATGATCTTTCTTTAAAATACCGGGGATGGATGTATTACCATTGCTTTGGTTTTGTTCATGTTAATGACCAGGCCCTTGCTAGCACAATAATCCATGAACCTCGTCAACAATTTATGCATGACAGTTTCTTTACTGGAAAATAATACCACATCATTGGCAAATAGGAGAATAGGGACCTTGCTATTTGCAATTTTAGAAACATCACAGGGTATTTCCAGAAGATTTTCAACTACATTATTTATAAATAAAGTTTAGATAGAGGGGCTAATATACACCCTTGTCTTACCCTCTTTTCAATTGAGAATGGAGCGGTTTATACTTATGGGGAAATTGTGTCCCCCAGTCACTCCAGAGTCTCCCATAATTTTGGGTGATTGACAAAGTCTAAGGCTGACTTAAGATCAACAATAGTTAGGTACAACGAGGTTTTATGAATAAGAGTAGATTTACAACATGCTAGATATAAGCAACGTATCTGCTAAACTGTCCAAACTTTTGATCTGAAGGCAGTCTTGGACTCTGTCAGTAGGTTGCAGGAACCTTCCATACCTTGTACTCCATTGAATAATACTTCTCTCAAAGTTTTCTCTGCTTCATATAGGAGGGAGATTGGGTGGTAACTTGATGGATACCCTGGACTACCACTTTTATGGATTGGCATTAAAATTGCTGAACGCCAGGAAGTAGGTTTACAGCACCTATTTATTACAGCGTTAAAGACCTTTGTGAGGACCCATAACCAGTAACTTGCGGCCATCCAATATAAATCTAATGGAACAGCATCTGGACCAGATGCCTTATTTTTTTCATAAACTTAAGAGCTTGCTCACCTTCTGGTTTTAAAATTTGTAGATGAGTAATCTCCCCTTGGTTGGCATTCCTGCTCTTATATCCATGGTATATGTGGCCTCCCTTTTCCCTTCCACTTTTCCACCCTGTATAGGTTACTGAAATAATGTTCCCAGTCCTTTGGACTGATTTGATTGCTTATCTGGTTGGTGGTTCCCCTTTCGACAAAACTAACTAATCTCCAAAAGAACTTGGAGTTGGTTTCAACTGCTGCCTGCTTCAGCTCCTCCCGTAACAGGCACTGTAGGCTGAGTTTCTTGGTCTTTAGCAGTTGTTTGCAAGTCCGCCTATGGGTCAGGAAATACATTTCACTTCGCCTGTCACAGTGTCGATAAATAGGAGCCTGTGAGACTAGTCTTTTTTCCTGGCAGCATTCATCATCATACCAAGCACATCTAGGTTTATTGACTTGACCTTGGTTGGTGTAGGCTGGGAATATGTTGATCTCTGTTAGCAGTGCTCGAAAAGTTTCCAAAATGATTTAATTTGCTATGCTCTGCTCAACAAAAAAGACATCTCCCATTCTTTAATGGATTTCTAGGTGTGTGATTTCAGCTAAATATTTAGCATACTTCTAGAGTTTTGTTCTTCTCCTATCAGCTGAATAATTAGGACAGTATAGAGGTTCTCAGTGTGTATCTGGGCCCACTAACTACCAGACCTGACTGCAAGTATTACAGTGCTAGAGACATGATCGCTTTCTACCCACCTCACTGCCAGCAATAAGTAATCATTTTCCAACATACACATAGCCACCAATACCATACAAGTATCAAATAAAGATGATCAAAGTCTGTGAAGAGATGAACATCCTTTTTGTTCCTCATGTGGAACTAATAAGATGAACAATATACAATTTTTTAGACCTCAAGAGATGACTCCTGAACATAGTACTTTCAAATAGAATATAAATAGTTAAGCATGAGTACCTATTACGGGAATACCTGTGTCACAACCCCATGCATGAGGGACACAGAGCAGACAAGGGTTACTGGGCCCAACCATGGGGGTTATGTACTTTTACTCTTGGTGTCCTGAAGCCCAAACTACTATGGGTCTTGAACGGGAAACATCCTTTACAACGAAACTTTTACAACGCAGTGCTTTTACAACGCAGGTTTTAAAATGAAAACCATTACAACGCATTGCGCTGGGGGGCGATCTAGGATAGGGAATAGATTTAATTTACTATCCAACACCTTCCCTAGTGTCCACGGGGACTGGAGTTGGAATAGTAAATTAAACTATTCACTATCCAGCACCCCAAAGCGCTATGCGTTGTAAAGGTTTGCGTTGTAAAACTGCGTTGTAACAGCATGCGTGGAAAAAGCATGCGTTGTAACGTCATACATCCGTCTTGAACAGCAGGGCGCACAACTAAACCTTCAGCACTTTCAGTGATAGCGTGGGACGAGCAATCCTAGACTTCTCGGGGGTAGAGGTCGGTGTCGTACCGAGGTGCAGAGGGCACTAGGACCCTGCACAAGAATGAAGGGAGCGGCCAGCCACTGGACACCACTTCCAGTCAGGGAAGGGGCAATATTGGGAGACCATTGAAGAGCAAGGGTGTGCCTACAAGCACGAGACAAGAAATACCAATAAAGCATGAAAAGATCCTTACCTGTGTCCTGGTGTGTTCATTTGGATCCAGTGCAGATGCAGGACATGACAGTTGGTAGGTGCAATGCATACATAGACACAGGATTCAAAGTATGAACAGTAACCTCAATAAGCTGATAACATAATCAAATGCTCATTTTGTGATAAAATCAGTAATTAATACAAAACACAAAGCATATCAACAGCACACTAAGTAGTATCCACAGTCTCTTAAGATCAGCAGACAAGTGTCATCCTGGGCAGTGTCTCTGAGCACGCCTTCCTTTCTAAAGGGCTGATTATTCCCCATTCAATCATGGAGGTGACTTTCAGATGTACCCCATGATAGTTCCCATGCAACACACTCTTACTCTGGCCTTGAAATCCAATTTGATCAGCCCTACTCTTCACTTTGATCCCCACCTGGGAAACAGAGGTAGCTGTTTTACTCCAGCTAGGGTGACAGCCTGAAACTTCATTGTGACCACCACTGGCATACAGAGGTAGCTGACTTACTCCAGCAATAGCGACGGTCATAACATTCATGGTGGCCCACACCTGGCAGATGGAGGTCACAGACTTTGCATCAGAGAGTCAGACAACCCATTCTCATGCAAAGGTATAGACAGATCCGGAGGTCTCATACTTCGCTCAGTGGGATCCCCTCAACAGAATCCTCGCTCCCTCTAGGTGCTCTCCTCCTCTTCACTTGGTCTACAGTTCTTAACAGGTATGCAGAAGACTGGTGGCCCAGGTTCAGGGCAAGATGTCGTGACATCCTGGTTGATGGTCCTTCACCCAGCAGGGACACTAGCAAACCTTGGTTCACAGTCCTGGTTGCAGCAGTTTAAAGTCTTGGTGATCTTTCAACGCTGATGAGCAGCTTTTGGGACTTTTGCTCTCAATTTTAAAGTACAAATCCAGACACAGAAGTGACTTAAAGTCTGGGCCTTTGAAATTTGTGTTGTGAGTATTGACTGCTTTGAAGTGCCCTCTTCTCTGTCTTGTCCTTTGCCAAAAGACAATCCGTCACAGCAGGAGCGTCTGCAGTTCCGAATGGCCCATAAAACAGGTCAAAGGAGTAACCAGGGATCACACCTGACTGTCAGCCTCCACTGAAATATGTCTCACAAAGGTTCAGAGGCCTAAGTCTTATCCTCTATTAGGTTTCCTGGTCGTACAGTGAAACCTTTAACAAACCCACTATCTCACCTGACAATGAGCCCAGACCCCATTGACCAGTAATACTTTCTTGAATCAAAGAGACCCTTGATGTGCACAGAGGATGCTCTGTTCCCCTTCCTCCAATGTGAGTGTTCCCACCTGAGCCCTCAGGAATGTCAGCACTTCACTGTTCCTGCTTAGGGCTGCATTCCTCACCTCCAACTTGTCTTTCTAGGCCTTGGGCTTCCAAAATTAAACCCACATGCTTCCATGTTATGTGCACACATATAACAAATCACACCAACTATCACCTGCTGCCAAGCACTACATACAGCCATCATAGAGGTCAAGGGTGAGATCAGTACAAAATAATGGAATTTTAAATGAGTAGGAATGTTGGTGCCATTCCAGTGACACAGGTAAAATGGTCTATACCTACAACTGATTCTTATTAAATCAAAACAGTTATGCTGCCACCACCGTACTTAACTCCCGGCAAGGGCAGCAGCCCTCTACCACCTTGATGGTAGTGTTTTGTGTGTCCCACTATATCTTACAAGACCGCACTTCCTTAAGACAGGCCCAGGTAATGGTGCACATGCATCATCCACTTTCATTCATGACCACAAATCAGTGCCAGGAATCCAGATGTCCAATGCAGCTTGGGCACTCAGGATAGGGGTACATATCCGTCATCATCCAGGGGACTTTTCCATCTCAACATGTTATCTGGAACTAGTTCAGTCTTTTGTCAAATACAAAGGCTAGTAACTAACTGCACTGTTTCTTATACCTGTGGCAAAAAGATCCCACCTGTAGGAATAATCTATCTTCATTGCTTACCAAGGACACTCTGGACCATAAGGAACTTATACATGTTTACATATAAAATAACTTGACTATGCCCACCTTTCATTAAAGACTCTGCAAAAGAACCCTCTCAATAACAATGACTCAGTCAGGGAAGTCCTTACCTGCAATGTTGCCAAACCTACACTAGAATATGTAAGTATCTTTTCTTGCCTGAAAAACAACAACTGAACAGATTCCTAAAGGTCCAGAATGCAGGAGACAAACTGACCACATTGTCAAAAAAATCCCAATCCCTGGCTAAGCTCCCCTGACTCTTCCTCCACACATCAACCAATTCAAAATCCTTATTCAGACCCACATGTCTTTTCCAAACCTGTTCAACCTACCAGCACAAGAGCTGATTGAGAGGTAGGTTCAAGTCAAGTCAAGTCGGAATTTATATAGTGCACTACATACCCAGAGGGTCTCAAGGCGCTTGAGGAAGGGGGTAGGTTTATTTATCGAATATCCAGGTTTTAGGCTGTTTTCTGAAGGCTAGGTGGTTTTGAGTAAGGCGTTGGTGGGTGGGAAGGGAGATTAGGGTAGGTTGGGCACTCCTCACATCAGTGACCTGCCAGCTCCTTGGAATGCTGTGCTCCAGATATACCATTGAGATGACGTCTGTTTCTCCACACAGACCACGATGCTGCGGAATAATCGCCCGCCTGGGATCAAAGTTAGCTCCATGCGCCTCTCCATTGAGAGCAGTAAAGACTGGTTCATTCTTACCATGACTCCTCCTTAAAAAGCCACCCACCATCTTGCGACAACGTTTGCGGCCAGTAACCCACCGTCTCCACATTTACGTCTACATATGTGCCCAGAGACAGTTGAGTTTGTCGAGTAAGCAACACAAATCTAATAGGTAAACATTAAAGAGATTTTTGTAATATTGAACACCAGACCAAAACAAATGGCTTTTTATAGAGAAGACTGCAGAGGTCGCAAACCAATATTATATTCATGTGCTTAAACTCGCTTTGGTAATGAACTGCACTCACATGTTTTAAGGCCTGGCCACCCTAGTATAATCTAAAAAACTTATTTAAACAAATACCTACATGGTAACGGTAATTAGACAACGTATTTTCAAAAATCCCTCTTCAAATATGCTTTCTTTTTTGTGCTATCTCAATTTTAAGTTCTCCTTTCTAGAATGTGTTTACTGCAATATAGTCCATGACTTGCTTGAAGCCAAGACATAATGCAAATTTATAGGTCCCAATTCCTCGCCCGGGGGACAGTAGTCATATTTATGCGTGTCATATATTTTGCTGAGGAATCTATTTTGTATTATACATTTTAGTATCAAGTGAAGAAAAGTTCTGTAGTTCCAAAGCGTATTAACGCCGAAGATATTTCTTTCAGAATAAAATACTATAAATAATACGAATTTTTCCCAAAATCCTTGAACATTTCTGCTGCTGCAATACTTACAAACCCTGACATTGCCTGAAAACTTTTTTTTACCGCATTCTCAGTTACTTTTCACAGTGTCTCTTTGATATGCCCTAAACACTTACACTTACCCTGTACGCATTAAACAACCACCATAACACGTGGCTTTGGGTTTCACTCTCTTGGTGATTTTGCACATTTTATTTCCTTCTTAATGCATAAATTCAAATCCACAGTCCCCTAGCCATCAATATTTCTCTTACACTGCACTTTCGAATAAAGAGCAATATTAAATAATTTATATATTCTGAGAATTATGAAAATACATAATAATTATGAATGTAGAAGTCAAAATTTCTCATCTATGTCTTGGGGAATTGCCTTACACGTGCTTCATTCTAGCACGTAATTAAAGAAATACTTCTTAACAGAAACGGTATATTTTAAAATAAGTTTAGAATGACGTCTTGTTTTATATGCCCATTTATGCCTGTCTCTATGTCTAATTACTCATGACGTGTCTTATTTAAAAAACAGGATATTGTAAATTTGTATCTATGTTGAATTTTACATAACTTATGATAGGCATACATGTTAAATCGGAATCAGAGTTAAAAATGAAACAGAAATAGTTTGCTTCCAATACTAGTCTTAATTAGTATATGGTTGTATTTTGGTATCTTTCTTTGTAGGAAAAGTTTCTTGTATTTCACATTTTGAATACGCATGTTCCTATTACCGATGAAAAAAGGTGAACAAGAATGACAGTACGTGTCATAATAACTAAAGGTGCTGAACAGTGTGAGCTTAATGGACTTTATGAATGGGTCGCTGGTTTATAAGCCACATAGGGCCAGATGTAGGAAGCGTAATTCCGGTCAGTAACGGCAGAAATTACAGAATTTCTGACCTTACCGACCGGAATTAGGCTACTGAGATGTAGGTGCCCAAATTCGTAATTCAGTAATTTACCGATTCGGTATCTTAAGGAATCGGTAAATATCGATTTTGCTATGTAGGGAGCACTCAAATGAGTGCTTTTCCCATTTTAGGATTCGTTTTTTACCACCAACTACACGTTGGTGGTAAATAATGAAAACCTTGGAAAAAGCATTTTATTTGCATTTCCAACAGTGCCATGTTGCAGACATACATGCCCCCATACACAATTGAGGGGTGCAACAGGGTGTCAAAGTGACACCCTGCCACCCTGCCACCCTTCAATGTTTCCCCCTTTTACCGAGGCCCATAGGAATGAATGCCGATTCGGTAATTTTTTCGGTAAAATTACCTACATCCCATTTGCCTGTTCTTAAATACCGAATCGGTATGATTCGGTATTTAAGAATCGGTAATCTGGGATTACCTATATCGGGCTCATAAAGTCTAGGGTTGTTTAAAAATCTATGCATGCTGGTGCCAATATGACAGGTAGGTGAATTATTGAAATATTTGCTGAACGTTTCAAGTGAGTTAGTATTGACAAATTAATGTATTAAAATGTTGGTAGTTCCTCCAACTAATTTAAAATACTGATATAAAATAATATAGTGAACAGGTGTCCCCCCTTTTTTTTTATATAGTATTTGTAAAGAAGTACCTTTTTTGTGGGGTCACCCCCATTGTTGTTGGACTGATGCACTGGTTATTTTACCATGTGCACTGGAACACTGCTTAACAGGCAGAATGATTGTGCTATGACCCCTAAAACATGATTATTACATTGTATTGTGACCGCTGTAGTCTGTCTCCAGGTGCATTGCAGCATCTGTACATCCACCCTTGATTGTCTCTCGCCCCAGGATTTTAGTCATTTCAATCATAGTCCAAGTAGCACTCCTGAGGACTCAGTGCATTTAGTATATGCATATTTTACAGTATTTTTATACAGGACTTGTTAGGCGATAACATTTTGGCACAGAGTGTTTTTTTATATATTTGTTAATATGTGGATTTTAATAGGTGCCCCCTAGATACGGATAATCTGCTTCATAAATATCAATGTTTTTCTGTGATTATGTATAGATGATATTTGATGTCTACTAACATGCTTGATGGTTTTACATGTTTTAACTTTGATTTACACATTGTGGACATAATTTATGTGAACAATTTTAATTAAATATACATTTTCTTAATATAAGGAGACAGTTATCATTCATGATGGAGACCAAGAGGATATATTAAATATTTTATTCAGTGCACTATAATTTGAGATATTTTGGATATTAGGAGGGCACACAAAAAGGAATTGGTTTTGGATTGGTTTTACTTACCCCGTACCTTTTGGCCATAAAGGGTGACTCTTTTTAAATTTAGAGTAGTTTAGTATATGCAAGCCCTACCCAAGATTGAATCCCAGGGAGCAGCACGGCAAACCAATCTTGCCCCAGGTTTGGATTACTTCTGAGGATCTAGCTGTTTGTTAAGATCCCTTGAACACCTCAGCGGTTAACTGGAGAAACCTCTGGCTCTTGGCCTTCTAACACCTTTTATTTGACAGTCTTATGCATGTGGCTCGAGGAGCTCATGTGGAATTTCCTTGAGTCATGTGACTCTGCACCCCTTTTGGTTTTGGGACAAATCTATATAAGCCACACCCTCCATTTATGCAGGTGCTATACTATTCATCTCTTGACCAATAGGATCGCTTGTGCCAGGGATCCCGACTTACCTACTTCCACTAATCTGAACCCTAACATACCTGGCTTTTGGGGATCTTCAACCCTTCCTTCCCTGTGCAGCTGCACCAATAATTTTTCAACCAGTGACAACAAAGGAGCAAAAGCTTACAGCCTGATTCATGAAGCGAAATAGCGCCCGCAATGGCTGCGAAAATGCAATTGCGGGTGCAAAATACGGAATCGGCATTCAAGAACAAAATAGCGAAATCGCAAACACAGAATAGCGATTATAATAGCGATTACGCTATAATAGTCGCAGAGTCCCGGTAGTCGAGCATTAGCGATACGGAAATAGCGACCAACCACGGAATCTGCGAAATGAATAGCGAAACGCAATTAATTCTCAATCGGCATTCATGAAAAATATACAATAGCGGAAAACCCCAAAATCGCAATTTTGCGCGGCGCAAATTAAGGACAACTCAAAGCAGGTGGTAACCATAAAAGCCATGAATAAGAAAAATTAGAAAAACAGTTGGCCAATTACCAACAGGTCCAGGCCTGACCAATCACACATAAGGACATTCAGCAGCAGCATTAGGCGTTCCACAATGCCAGGAATGTACATGGTAGTGAGGCGGCGAAGGTTACAGCGAGCAGCACGGAGGAGACGCATGAGGCAGGAAAGGATTTACCGGCAGCGGGTCACCTTGCTGGGCCAAACCAGAGAACAAATATATGCTAAATACAGGCTGAATGGGGAAATGATCATCTGGCTGATACATGAACTTGACCCCCTCATGCAGCACCCAACAAGGCGGAACAATTCGGTGCCTACACATGTGCAGGTATTGTGCAGCCTGCACCTCCTGGCCTCCGGCAGTTTCCAGGGCATAGTAGCGGCTGCTGGGGGGATATCCCAGCCCACCATGTCACGCTGCCTCCACACTTTCGTTGACGCCATGCTCACCCAGCTCCACCGCCACATCACATTTCCCACGAGCCAACAGGAATTGGACCTGACAAAACTTCAATTTTACAATGTAGCCCATTTTCCCCATGTCCTCGGCTGCATAGACTGTACCCACGTCGCCATCTGCCCACCAGCTGCCACGGAGTATATGTACCGCAACAGGAAGTCCTACCACTCCCTCAACATACAGATGGTCTGCAATGCCAAGACCATCATCACTGACATTGTCGCCCAGTACCCAGGGAGTACCCATGACTCCTTTATCTTCAGGCACAGCGGACTCCACACACGACTGCTCAGGGGAGAGTTTGGGGAAGGACACCTACTTGGTAAGTACACTTTGTCGACAATGTCACATTGCAAGGAAGTCACTGCGCTGCACAGGCAATCAACATCTGCTCCTCTCATTCAGGTGACAGTGGCTACGCCCTACGGGAATACCTCCTGACCCCTTACCTCAACCCTGCCACACCTCAGCAACGGCGCTACAATGTTGCGCACATCCGGACAAGGAACTGTATAGAAAGGACATTTGGCCTGCTCAAGAGCAGGTTCCGTATACTGCACAAGACAGGTGGGGCCATGTATTACAGTCCTGCTGCCTGCTGCCGCATTGTGGCTGTCTGTGCAATGCTTCATAACATTGCAACCAAGCGCCGGATACCTGTTGAGATCTCAGGCAGTGAATCAGAAGGGGACGACCGGCCACCAGCACATGCGCACCATGCACGCGGGGAGTACCCAGCTGAAGGCCACAGACGTCGCAACCACATCACAGCGAACAATTTCTAGCCCACCCTCTACCCCCACCCCACATATCACAATTGCATGCAAAATGTAATGATCACACAAGGCTAATGTGTGCAGCAAAATAAATATATTTGTTTCATTCACAAGAAAAAGGTAATCAGTACAACTATTTACAACCAACAGTATTCCTTCATACTGCAGTGTGCAAGTACTTGGCAGGCTTATAGTCAGCCTGTGCCAGTGTTATTCGGACAGAGTCAAGTGCGCCTCCTGCGCGTTATGCCCAGCCGCCTCTGAGGCTCATCCTCCTCCGGGGCACCTGTACCAGGCGTTGCCCTGGTGCTGCGCCTAAGTGGCGGGACTAGTGTTGCAGATTGGCTGCTGACGCTTGAAGCCCCCTCACTGCCATCGTCACCCCCTACAGTGGCAGGTAGAGCTGGAGGGTGTAGTGCCGTCACCGCGGTGGTTAGGTGCTCCAGGACCCTAGTGATGTCCTCACAGCACTGGACTAGTTGGTGCTGCTGTGTGAGTGACCGGCGTGACAACTGGGAGGTGGCATTTGCAGCCACATAATTTGACCGGCTGTAGGAGGCCAGCCGGCTCATGAGCTGGTGGTGGCGCCGGCTTGCTGCCCTGCGCTGCTTGCTCATCGCAGCAGTGTTTGCCTCCATGTCTGCAGTCATGCGGCCCATGGCCGCCGTCATGCGGTCCATGTGGTCTCCCACTCCCGCCACATTGCGCCCAATTTTGTGCAGCTGGAGCTGTATGGCACCTTGCTGCTGTGACTGGCGCTGATGGATCCTGAGCATGCGCCTCTCTACGCTCAAACAGGCATGGCGCTGTCCATTGCCCCTCCTGCTGATTGGAGCTGTGGTGTGACGGTGCGAACTCCCACGCCTGCTCTGCTGGCCTGTCACAGTGGCTGGCCGCTGTGTTGCCGCTGTCGCAGGCCCAGATGACGTAGCACCAGCTGCAGGTGGTGTCACAGCAGGCGTTGCTGGTGCGGCAGGGACTGGAGGCACATTAGTGGGGTGCCTGGCTCTGGCTGCGGGTGGGATGGCAGATGCAGAGGCCACAACGGTGGGGGGCCTGGCTTTGGCTGCGGGTGGGATGGCAGATGCAGAGGCCACAACGGTGGGGGGCCTGGCTTTGGCTGCGGGTGGGATGGCAGATGCAGAGGCCACAACGGTGGGGGGCCTGGCTTTGGCTGCGGGTGGGACGGCAGATGCAGGGGCCACAACGGTGGGGGGCCTGGCTGCTGGTGTTGTTGCAGTGGCAGGGGCTGGTGCCTGGGTTTCCGGTTGTGAATCCTCCTCCTGGGCCTCCTCATCTATCTGCAGCCTCTCGCTGTCACTGCTTTCTGCGCCACCTGTGAGGGTAAGTGGATACTCATTAGTTGCATGTGACTGCCAGACGTGCTGATGTTACATGCATGCTGGGTGACATTCCCTGGATGGCTGTGGATTTGCGTACTTTGGAACCTGTCTGGCTGCATTGTGGTACTACTACATTGTGGACATACTACATCTCCCACAATGCTTCAGGGCATTCCCTGATGCGCAACAAAGGCATGACTAAGGGCCAATAAGTGAGCCTATTTGGTCAGGGACGGTCATAGGGGACAGGGTCGCAGTCGCATGCCACTTACCTTGGGTGTCTTGGGTGGGGCGGGAGGAGTCCAGAGGTGTGACGCCAACGCACGCCTCCCTCTCAAGGGTGTTCTCGACCTGGTCCTCCAAGGGTGTGTTGGGAGGGACTGTCGGTCCGCCACCTCCAGTGCCCGATGCCTCTCCAAGGCGCTCCGCCACCCTCTCCTTGGCACGACCTCGGAGGTCATACCATCGCTTCTTGAGCTCCTCCAATGACCTATCGGCCACACCCACGGAGTTCACGCTGGAGGCTATTCCCAGCCAGATCCTCCGTTTGTCTTGCTCTGGGACCTTCCTGGAGTTGATCCCGAAGAGTCTGTCGTGGTTGGCCACCACCCCTTCTATCAGGTTCTCGAGCTCCTGCTCTGAGAACTTCAGCTTCCTCTTACGCCCTGCGCTGTTGCTGGGGCCAGGAACAGGTTCCTCAGACATGGCAGCAGTTAGGTCGCTAGTAAAGTCGTTAGTGAAGTCGCTATCACTCGTTTCGCTGCTGCTTTCCGACTTGCTCCCTCGAAGGTTTGCCTCACTGTGGTGTTTGGGGGTGGGAACTGCCTTCTTCCTGGTTGTGATGTCATCACTGTGCTCGAAAAGCGACTTCCCGTTTTCCCGATCGCGCGAGATTGCGAGTCGCATTCCCGATCGCACGAGATTGCGAGTCGCATTCACGATCGCACGAGATTGCGACTCGCATTCCCGACGCAGGTAGCCGGGAATAGCGATTTTTCTGCGATTTTAGTTAGTCGCTAACGGATTTAGCGCCCGCGTGCGAGTCGCTATTTTTTTCCCGTAATGTACATGAATGCCGTTTTGCGTGTCCTCAATAGCGAGTCGCTATGAATCGCTATTAGGGCCACGCAAAACGGCCCGTACATGAATCAGGCTGTTAGTCTCTTCCCTGGTGATGATTAGAAGAGTAAGGACAAAACAAGAATGTAAAATTGGTGTAAGGAAATGCCTCCTGTTGCATGATGACTCCCAAAGTTTTGGAATAATACTGCCAATTTTTCGACTCTGGAGGTGCATTGAGGCCTATTAACCAGTCCACAGTGTCAGTGCTTTGACCCTTTGATTGGTTGTACCACAATTTGTGTAAATTACTTATATTTCCCTTGTATATTAAGTTAAAGTAAGTTACCTAGATATGTAAGTTGAAGTGTCCGTTGTGACCGTCTCGACGCTGTTGTGTGCGGTCGCTCCCCAGGCTCCCTGCTCGGGCTGGTATCGTTGTGCTGCGCTCCTCAACTAAACCTGCTGCTTCTTAATACTGCCTCATCGCGATCAGCTTTGCATTCATTAATACAGAATCTCAGGGCGTTTTTGCCAACTTTAGCACGATAATTTTTCCTGACGCTGCTGTAACGCTAATTATCTGAGTTTGCCTCACCTGATCAGCATATAATTCATAGTAGCGCATTTGCATACATTGTGTCATCGTTGCATTGATCTTTGTGGCTGTGTTTATTTCACTTTCCTATCCGCTGCCATTTTGTTGTTGTTGTCCCTGCAAGCCCGTCCTCTAGAGCCCGCCCCGCCTCCCAGCTGAGCCTCCCTCGCCCCTCCCCCACCACCCATTTATGACAGATGCCTTTCCGCGCAGCGTTCACGCGCAGCGGTCGCACCCCAGTTGCGCCAAAGGTAAGCCCGTCTGCGCCCGTCCGCGCCTGGACCGCGCCCAGCGCCCGTCCCCCGACTCTATGCCGCTCCCAACCCCCCAGAGTAACTTATGATGCCGCTACACTCCACGCCCTCAACGCCGGACGCACTCCACTTTGCTGTGAAGCCACCCCAGGACGTACCCACGGCCCATTCTCCTGCCTCACCTGTAAGTTCAACTGCGTCAGGACCCTCACCAAACACACTTCCTCCACACACAGCTCCGAACCCAACGACTTGAAATGCATCCTACTAAACACCCGCTCGGTCCACAGACATGCAACCGAACTCTGGGACCTAATCGACACTGCGTCACCTGACATCGCCTTCCTTACTGAAACATGGATGAATGCCTCTTCCGCCCCCGACATCGCCATAGCCATACCGGACAATTACAAGATCATTCGAAAAGACCGCACCAATAAAAAAACTGGAGGAGGCATCGCCATCGTCCATAGAAACACCATCACAATTACAACCAGCTCTGACGTCAATCTTGCAACCGCCGAACACCTCCACTTTCAGATTCACACCGACCCCAGAACCACACTTAGAGGAACCCTCATTTACAGGCCCCCAGGCACCCGATCTCAATTCAGCGACGACATCACTGACTTCGTCAGCCCGCACGCCCTCGCCTCCGAGAACTACATTCTTCTAGGAGACCTCAACTACCAACTTGACAACATTCTCGACAACAACACCACCACCCTTCTGGACAACCTGTCCAATCTCGGACTCAAACAACTTGTTGACACCCCCACTCACATAGCCGGACACACGCTCGACCCTATCTTCACCTCCAGCAAGCACATCTCCTTCGATCATACTACAGCCCTCCACTGGACGGATCATAGCTGTGTTCACTTCAGCTACAAAACTACCCTGACCCACAACCGTCTACAACCCATTCCCCGAAGAAAATGGAACAAAATCACCACCGAACAACTCCTCACATCACTCAACCAAAACACTCCCACCCTGGCAACGGACACAGACCTAGCGGCCACCAACCTCAGGCAATGGATTACCCACAGTGCGGACGAACTAGCACCCCTGAATAAACACCAGTCGAAACCATCCAGCAAAAAAGCTCCCTGGTTCAATGATGACCTTAAAAAATCCAAGAAGACATGCCGCACCCTGGAGAAGAATTGGAGAAAAGAACCAACTTCAGACAACATGACCTCCCTCAAGACAGCCACCCGCAAACACCACCAACTGATCCGATCCGCCAAGAAATCAGCACTTAAGGACCGTCTCGACAACAATTATCATAACAGCAAGGAACTCTTCAATATCATCAAAGAATTCACCAACCCTCCCGCAGCATCCAACGACATCACTAACTCCCAAGACCTTTGCGATGCGCTATCCTCTTTCTTCTACAACAAAATTGCCGACATCCACAACAGCTTCAAGAATACTCCCAATGACCAACTCACCCCACCCTCTTCAGATCCCACCCCTCCAACCAACTACTTCAACTCCTGGAACCCAATCACCATTGAAGACACCATTCGCCTCATGAACTCAATCCACTCTGGCTCACCTTCTGACCCCTGCCCCCACTATATCTTCAACAAAGCTGACTCCATCATCGCTCCCCAACTCCGCGATGTCATCAACTGCTCCTTCGACTCCGCCACCTTCCCAGAAATATGGAAACACGCCGAACTCAGCGCCCTTCTGAAAAAACCAACAGCAGACCCCTCAGATCTGAAAAACTACCGACCCATTTCCCTCCTCCCTTTCCCGGCCAAAGTCATCGAGAAAGCCGTCAATAGCCAACTAGCAGCCTTCCTTGAATCCAACAACTCCCTGGATCCCTCACAGAACGGCTTTCGAGCCAAACACAGCACCGAAACCGCCCTCATTGCGGCGACCGACGACATCCGAGCACTCCTGGACAACGGTGAAACAGTGGCCCTCATTCTACTCGACCTCTCCGCCGCCTTCGACACTGTCTGTCACAACACCCTCATACAACGCCTCAACAACATCGGCATACAAGGAAAAGCCTTGGACTGGATCATCTCATTCCTAGCCGGGAGAACACAGAGAGTCCGACTCCCCCCATTCTACTCAGAGCCCACCGAAGTCATCTGCGGCGTACCTCAAGGTTCCTCACTCAGTCCCACCCTCTTCAACGTCTACATGAGTCCCCTCGCCTCCATCGCACGTCAACACAACCTCAACATCATCTCCTACGCCGACGACACCCAGCTTATCCTTTCCCTCACCAAAGACCCCAACACCGCCAAAAACAACCTTCACGAAGGTATGAAAGAAGTAGCCGAATGGATGAAACAGAGTCGCTTAAAACTCAACTCAGACAAGACGGAGGTGCTCATCCTAGGATCCTCCCCCTCAGCTTGGGACGACTCCTGGTGGCCTTCCGCTTTGGGATCTGCGCCCACACCCACAGACCATGCACGTAACCTTGGCTTCATTCTAGACTCCTCCCTCTCAATGTCCAGACAAGTCAACGCCGTATCGTCCTCCTGCTTCAACGTCCTTCGCATTCTCAAAAAGATCTTCCGCTGGATCCCCCTCGAAACAAGAAAGACGTTCACCCATGCACTGGTCACGAGTCGACTGGACTATGGCAACACACTCTACGCCGGAATTACAACAAAATTGCAGAAAAAACTCCAACGCATCCAAAACACATCAGCAAGACTCATATTAGACATTCCGCGCCAAGAGCACATCACCGGTCACTTAAAAAACCTCCACTGGCTTCCCGTCAACAAAAGAATTACTTTCCGCCTTCTTACCCACGCACACAAGGCCCTTTATAATCTAGGACCCGAATGCCTCAACAACCGACTGTCCTTCTACTATCCCACCCGCCAACTAAGATCATCCAATCAAGCCCTCGCTGCAATCCCGCGCATCCGAAAAACCACCATGGGTGGCAGATCCTTCTCCTTCCTGGCTGCCAAGACCTGGAACTCCCTCCCCACCCACCTCCGCCTTACTCAGAATCACATCTCCTTCAGAAAAGAACTTAAAACATGGCTATTCGATAAAAAGTAATCCCTTCCCTACAACGCCTTGAAACCCTTCCCTCCAGCGCCTTGAGACCCTCTGGGTGAGTAGTGCGCTTTATAAATACATGAACTTGAACTTGAACTTGTGGACTGCAGCATTTATTATGCCACCAGGAGTGTGACAGAGCAAAGCAAGAGTCTCAGCCATCCATTGCAGGCTGGCAGGGCAGTTGTCTTACTACTATCTCGATTTTGCCATTTAAACTAATGTCAAGGACCAGACCTTCCTCTTTCATATATATGTCTGCCTTTAGGTAGGCCTATTGAGCCATAAGGAAAGGTAGGGTATGCGTTTTTATATGTTCTAATAGTAAAATCTCCAAATTGTCATTTTGGGAACAGGTGTATGAATTGGGCAGTCAATAAGAATGGAATAACAATGCAACTCAGACTTCAGCATCATGAGTGATGAAAACGTAAATCTGACACCAAAGGATACTTTAAAATCATCAACATTGCCATACACTATCCTGAACTTGTAAGACTAAACACAAAGCTTGCAGATCACTCTAAACCGAAGTAATAATAACTCTTGAAAGCAGACCAGCAATTCAACGAGTAGGTTGCTTTAATTTCCTGAGTATAGCCGTGCCCCATTATCCCAGTTCATCTATGATGTTGAACGCTAACATTTTGAAGTTAGATCGCCCCTAAGATTGGATTGAAATGTTTTAACTTTGAATTTATCACAGTAATACTAACTATTGGACCCCACAGAGGGTAAAAGTCAGATGTTTTCAAAGTAACAGGACTGACAATCTATTTTATACTGTACGTTTTAAGTTACGATTTTCTGAGCATTGAAACCTACATCCTGATCCAAGAGCAAACATTTACTGTTCAACCTGGTTTCTCCTGAAAGTCAAAGCATAAATAGGAGGTACTTGTCAATTCCATGAACTTACAGCAGTATCTAATTTCTCGAGTTACACTGACTCCAGACATTACTTTACAATGATGGCTTCCATTGTGTCTTACAATTCAAGGGAATGTACTATTAGGCACAAGAGAAAACCCAGGAACTTTTTCAGCAAGAACAATGACAAATTCATGTGTGATGTTGTGGGAATCCGAGGTGTTTTCAAATCCTTGTTCTTGGCTATTCCAAGACAGGAAGTCTGCTGCACTGTGTCATTCAAAAAGATGATTTGCTGTGGGATGAGTGACACTCTAAATAGTGCTTCTGTTGCCTGGACTTGCCATTTTTTTGACCCCAGACTGATTTTATGTCTATAGTGTCCTTCCATAAGTCGAAACCCTGTTCAGACATTGCTCAGGCAATGAAGGATGCAGAATTATTCTTTTTGGTGTTAATTTGCATATTTTTCTGTGCAGTTGTAAGTGCAACCCTATAGTAATATGACATTGGGTCAGAAGTGTTAAACCCTTATAAATAAGAAAATGTCTGTGCAAACGTTTTCGAACTACCTTTGGGTAGTGTTGGACAATGTTCCCATTGGGTGGTATGTGAAAATATTACGTGGGTTACTGGATTTGTGTAAGAAATGATGCCCATATTGATGGTAACAGTATATAGTATTATAATCTGATGTGTCTTCTAACATTTCAATGCTAGAAAATGCGGCATATTTTTCTAAATCTGATAACATATTATATACAGTTTCAAAATCCAAATCGTCAGAAAATGTACTGGAGGTAATGATTTCATTTAGAGAAATTTTAAATTAATGTGATATCTTCAAAAGTTCAGTGGGAACAAATACATCAAAATCAATCTTGTCCCAAACTATACCATCAGGAACTGGAACAACTTTAATGTTCACGAAAGACCGGTCTCTTTGTACTCGTGAGAAGATGTATGAGGTTTCAGGACCAAGTTCACATTAGATACTGCAGAGTGTTCTCGAAGATAGTTTTCATGTATGAGTACACAAAAGACAGTCACAAGGCCAATCTAGAACAGAAAAAAACAATATTCCAGTTATTATCCATAGCTGGAGCCAAGGTGATACAAGATAAGTCTTTTTCAGAAAAATGTGAAATCACAAAATTGTTGCTTACGGACACTGGATCTGGCGTTGTTTCAGGTTCACTGGGATACAGAGATAATTTATTCAAATCGATGAGGTAGCCAGATGCAGTTCTATCTATTTTTGGTAGCTCTGCAGGTTTGGTTGAACTGGCAGACGTCTCTTGTAGAGGAATATTGATGTAGACATCAGTGTTAGGCCAAATTTATATGTGTCTTTCATTTGTGGTTTGAAGTTCTGTTTCATTTCATTGTTGGAAATTCCATCATTTTGTATTGGAGACTCTTCAAATGTTATGAGTCTTTCTGTCTGAACATCTTCTATGGTGCAGAGAGGAGAGTGTCAGCTACCCAGGAGCCCACAAGGCCTATTATTCAGTATCAGCCAAATAGTGTGGTTTGATCAGATCAATGGAGACTAATATCTTTTCTTTTTTACCAGCAAGAGCCAGAAGTACTGTCTTGGTTACACCGACAGCCAAGACAGGGACTGGCTTTCTGTATGACGGCCCAAATTATTTTTTATCCACAATCTTAGCTCAAACCAGATCCTCGATTTATGGGCCCAGGCAGGTCTTGCTGTGACTGATTTGACTACCCCAGTTGTGGGGCGTTTTACTTGCACGTTGCTTTGTAGTACCCGGAATACATTGAGATCCTGTAAAAGGGGCAAACCTTTATTGATGTAAATGGTTTTTCATCCGCCATTGTGCTTTCACAATCGAGATAAGGTACCCACATTCTCGTAGAGGAGTGACACCTCATAGAGAACTACTTGGCATAGTATTATGGGTTAGTTGGACCTCGTATAAGTGATTGACCCAACTACCAACCGAACCGAAGAAAAAATTACCACTGCCTCCAACTCACCTAGAGAAATTTTCCAGATAGCAAAATCTCTAATCGACACCCCCCCGATTCCCATTGACCCCAGCAAAGCTCAGGCTCGCTGTGATAGTCAGGCTGAATATTTTCATAAGAAAATACAGGACATTGCCTCTGCTTTTGATCCACCTAAACTGGCCCAGGACGGAGGAACTTTTCCTCCACACACCCGACCCACAAATTGGATGAGTTCCCTTTGCTAAAAGATGATTCCCTTGATGCCCGCATGCAGAAAATTAAATCTGGATCTCCCACTGATCCTGCCCCCCCTGTCAATTAATAAAGATTAAGGATACCATTAAACCTGTTATCCTTAATATTTTAAACACCTCCATTATTACAGGTTCAGTGCCTACTGCCTGGAAGCGTGCCCAAGTCAGAGCACTGTTGAAAAAACCAACCTTGGACCCTGAAAATATGGCCAACTATCGACCCATTTCATTACTTCCATGGGTCAGCAAACTACTAGAGAAACACATTAATGCCTCCATTACTCAATTCTTGGAAAATAACCACTTGCTTCATGACTCTCAAGCAGGTTTCCGTCCCAAACTGGGAACTGAGGTTGCTCTTTTGGCAGTAACTGAGCTGGCCAGGAAAGAGATGGATCAAGGCGGCACTACAGCAATTATGCTGCTTGACCTTAGTGCCGCCTTCGACACTGTTAATACCAGCATCCTTCTCCACCGCCTTGGCCAAATAGGAATCTCAGGGAAGGCCATGGACTGGCTTCAGTCTTTTCTGGAGAATCGCTCCTTTGAGGTTGCAGAGGGCAATACCCACTCAAAAATTTGGCCCCTAGATCAAGGGGTGCCTCAGGGCTCTGCCCTGAGCCCCACCCTTTTTTATATTTATATGCAACCTCTTGCTGACATAGTGTATTCATTCGGCATAGACATAGTGACCTACGCCGATGATACACAACTAGTTGTGTCCATGAACCAATCGATCCCTCCCGTTCGAATCTTAGCAACTGCTTGGTAGCAGTTGCACAATGGATGGCTGCCTCGCATTTGAAATTAAATGGCGAGAAAACAGAGCTCATGATTTTAGGTAATCCAACTATTCCTAGTCCTCTGATGGACTGGCCCCCTTGCATGGGCCCTCCGCCCCAACCAAAGCCCTATATAAAAAGTTTGGGCATTTGGCTAGATGCAAACCTAAGCTTCACCCAGCAAGCAACCATTCTGTCTGCTACCTGTTTTGGCCTTATGCGAATGCTCAGGAAAGTGCTTCCACTTCTCCCTGCCCAAGCACGAAGAATAATGGTACAAGCCTTATCCTGTCCCGTTTGGACTATGGGAACTCCTTATATTTGGGGGCACCTGCCTCCACAATAAGGAAGTTCCAGGTGACACAAAACGCTGCAGTCCGTCTTTTTTTGGGCCCCAGTCAGGGGGAATCAGGAACAGCGGCTTTGAGGAAACTGCATTGGCTTCCCGTTAAGGCTAGAATAATGTTCAAATCTATGTGCATTATGCACAAAGCCATGAGGAAGACTGCACCAACAATGATTTGTGCCTTAGCAACTCCCTACCTCCCTCATAGAGCCCTACGTTCTAGCACTGCTTTCCTGGCCACCGTCAATAAAATCAGACGCACCAGATGGGGTGGGCGTTCCTTTTCTTGGAATGCCGCAAAAGCCTGGAATTCCCTGCCCACTACCCTCCGCAGTGAACCTGACCTACTGAAATTTCGGAAGGAACTAAAAACTTTCCTTTTTATCTAAAAAGCCTGTTTATACTGTTTCTGTTCAGTTTTCTTTAGTTTGACTTTACACAGCGCTACGAGGCCTTTGGGTTGTTTGCGCTTAATAAAACACAATTAATAATAATATTAATAATAACCTAATTCACTTGTTGTTAAAGATTGATGTAAGTCTTGTTTCTCTCTGGATGGTACGGAGAGGAGTACCGCCATGCAACAGCCAAACTACTCATGGCTTCCTTGTAAGCCCTAGAGCTAAATGCAGGGCCATGGCCAGAATGTAATATGCCAACTGCGTATGTCCCTATAAAGACTCCCAAATCTTTTATAACAGTTTGAGCATCAGCGAAGTGCTGAGAACATATCCATAGGAATCTAGGGCATGAATCTACTGCCACCAAGATGTACTTGTAAGCCGCATCCAATTGTAGGGAGCCGCAGTGGTCCAAATAGAAACAAGATAGTGGTCTGTATGATATTAGTAATGATGTCTACGCTGGAAGTACCATGGTGGAACCCTTCATCTGCTGGCAGATGTCACAATTGAGGACAAAATTATTTGTTTGTTTAGTTAACCCAGGCCACTGATAGCGCTGTTTTAATAGAGAAACCGTTGCAGTAATCCCTGTATGTGCAGAACCTAGACTCTCGTGTGCAGCTAGAAGTAAACATAATCTGCGCTCCATGTTTGGTATTACTCTATCCCCCACTCCTGGAATTTGAGTATACGAAATGTTATTTGCATCTAACTTTTAGGAGTACTTGAGTGAAAAGCCTTTCTGTAAGTCTGTGCTGTTTTTGCGCGAAGCAATGACAGCTACCATTATCTGTCCGTCTATTCTCGTTTTTGAACAAGTGATTGCAGCTACGGTAGCAGTATGTACTGACCCCTTTGCGGCCTAATCAGCCAATTAGTTCCCTTCAACATGAATGAAATGAAAGCAAATTTATAACGCGCAGACTCAGCCCCATAGGCATCAAGGCGCCTAACCAAAAAATACTGACATATCCAGAGGGCTAATTACTAGTAAGCTTTCTTGAAACACCATGTTTTGAGGGCTTTTTTGAAGAGGGGCAGTGAGGATAGGGACTTAAGCTCTAAGGGGAGTGCATTCCAAAGACGAGGGGCAACTGTAGAGAAAGCTCTTCCTCCCCATCTGGTCTTCTTAGTCCGAGGGATCACCAAAAGATTCTGTTGTGATGAACGTAAACATCTGCTGGGAACATAGCCAGCGAGAAGTGATCCCAACCCATCAGAAGTTCCAGCTTTCAGAGCCCTATGCACTAAACAAATGATTTTAAAGGAGATACAGTGCTCTATAGGAAGCCAGTGGAGGCTCTTTCTGGCTAGTGTCGCAGAGGAAGAGCAGGGAATGTCTAGTACAAATCTTGCTGCCGCATTCTGTACTATTTGGAGGCGCTGGATCAGTCCTTTATTGATCTCTGCATACAGTGAGTTGCAATAGTCCAATCTTGAACCGACCAACGCAACCACTGTCTGTTTCCTAGCTTGCGGGGAGAGGTAATGTACTATTCGTCGGAGAATTTTGATAACTCCCCAACAGGTTGCCACCGTTCTATTGACCTGAAGGGTCATTGCCAGCGAGGTATCAAAAATGACCCGAGGTTTCTAGCTGAATGAGAGGGGACTGGGCAGGTTCCCAAGGATTGCGGCCACCATTCATTTGACCACACATCCTGGTTTCTTCCAAAGATCAGCACCTCGGTCTTATCGCCATTCAGCCTCAAGGAGTTGAGTATCATCCAGTCAGAGACTGATTGCATACAACTCCTGAAGCTGAATGCGGAGGTGCTAACCGATTGGGCCAGCGACACCATGATCTGAGTGTCGTCTGCATACGACACTACTTCCATTCCCTGCGCTTTTACTAATCTCGCTAGCGGGGCCACATAAATGTTAAATAGGGTCGGACTTAAAGCCGACCCCTGTGGTACCCCACATTGCAGAGATTTAGCAGGGGAGAGGTATTCTCCCAGTTTGACCCTCTATTCTCTAAGGTCTAAAAAAGAGGACAGAAGGCTCAAAACTGGCCCCTCCACCCCTATCTCCCTCAAACGAGATGTTAAAGTCGAGGGAGATAGGGTGTCGAATGCTGCGGTCAGATCTAGTAAGACCAGCAGCGTTGTCTGACCCTGGTCCACTTTCATTCTGATGTTGTTTGTCACCATGTTAAGTGCAGACTCCGTACTATGGAATTTCCTGAACCCATGCTGGGTCTGATCTAGAAACCCAGAGGAGTCCAGGAAGGCAGATAGGTGCGAGTTCAGGTGGGCCTCAAGCATTTTGGCGGGGCAGGAAGTAAGGAGATGGATCTGAAATTTTTTAAGATTGTGGGGTCAAGGGAGGGCTTTTTAAGTAGTGGCTTAACAATCGCTTTCTTCCAGACTGAAGGAAAACCCCCATGCAACAGGGCACTATTCATTACCTCCAGTAAAGGAGGAAGCAATGTGTCCCTACACTCCTTCATCACTTTGAGAGGACAGGGGTCCAAAGGAGACGAAGATTTAGTCCTGTTCAACAGTGAGTTAAGGTTATCGAGTGTGATCGGTGGGAAGTTAGAGAGAGTCTTGGTAGGATCTTTAGACCATGTTTCTAAGTTTGTGAGAGCCTGGATAGTGTGGTTCCCAAGGGATTTTTTCTGCATTTCCAGGTTGAAGGAGATCTCATCGATTTTAGCATAGAAGAAAGTTGAGATCTTGTCACAGAGCTCCTGCGATCCTATCACTGGGTCTGGGACTTGTAATAAGCATAGGGAATCCACTACCTTAAACAGCTCCTTCGATGAGGCGAGAGAGGTTGTAAGGTCAGAAAAGAATTCCTGCTTAGTCTTAATGACGGTGGCCTTATATTCACCTAACAATCGTTTATGAGTCTCTCTGTCTGTAGTGTCCCATATTTTCCTCCATTTTCACTCCTGTCTCCTGCACCCCAGTCTCATCAGCCTAAGTGGCTCAGTGAACCAGGGGGCGGAGGGCCTGCGCCTCGCTGAATATCGGCGTATAGCTGGAGCTAGAGCATCTATTGCTCCAACGATGGAGTTGGCAAGTTTTTGTGCTGCCTTCTCTGGGTCAGACGGCAGGGAGACAGAACTAATGACAGGGGCCAAAGACTCATTAGTGATGTTTTTATAATTCCTTTTGCCCTCTCTCTGAGCCTGTCCCTTCATGGATGGATCTGAGTGAGGAAGGGTCAGTTCTATAGGTACTGCCAGGTGGTCTGTCCAGACCAGCGGTTCAGGAGTACCCGTCTTAACCCTGGGATCGTTGGAAAAACTCCATCCAGCATGTGGCCTGCCCGGTGAGTTGGGCCTTTTACCAATTGAAGAAAGCCACAAGCTTCGAGGGGATCAACCAAGGAAGAGGTATCTTTAGAGGTGAGGTCTTCTAAGTGAAAGTTTAGGTCCCCTAAAATAGTGAAATGGGGCTTACCAACATATGGCTCCAGAATTCTAAACAGATCACTGCTAAAATTTGATCTAGGGCCTGGGGGCCTATACATAAGGAGGCCTACAAAGGATGCTGATGGAGATGAGGAGATAGAGAAATGCAGTACCTGAAAGGGGTCAGATGGTACCGACAGAGCATTAGTACGGCAGGTAAGATGCGACTAGTAGAGAATCGCCAATCCTCCGCCCCTTCGCTTGGCTCTGTCAAATCTGAGCAGTGCATAACCCTCCGGGATTGCCATTAAAAGGTCGTGTCCTGAGGTCTCCGTGGCCCAGGTTTCCGTAATAAAGACCCATACAGGTTTTCTAGACAACACAAAGTCATAGAAGGCCACATTGTTTTTAATTATGGAGTGAGCATTAAGGAGGTATCCTTTCTCCGAGTGGGTACTTTTAGACGAGGAGCAATTATGTTGATGTGAAAGGGTAATCGTGGGAGAAGTGTCAGGATTCTGAGTACAGGCGTTATATGAGCCCATTAACAGTAAATCCTCAGGGATATGATTATGCTGGCATAGGAGATCACTTGGTTTCAAGATCAACATTTCCTCCGAAGTGTAAGAATGTAATACCTGAGAGGGAAGCTCCGGGAGCCCGTCCTGCAGCCCGTCCTCAGCGCGGACGGGTGCAGACGGGCTGAACTCTGGCGTAACTCCGGCGCTAATACGGCCATCAAGTTGATTACTCAGTGTGTGTATCACGTGAGATCTTCGTAGTTCTTTTTTCAACTCAGCTACTTGTTCCCATAGCATTTTATGCTTCATTGTGCCACCTTTTTAGTCTTTAACCCCATTTTGACCCCAGTAGTGTAGACAATCTTTGTATGACTGGACACAATAAAACAAATTGCACACATTCAGTGTGGGGAATTCTCTATCCGTATTTATTAGTGCCAGTAACAGGGCTTTTTGTTCTGACAGCTGAGCCGTACAGTCTCCTAGGGACTGTGTCTTCGTACTGCATACAACCCTTCACAATCGCACGCGCAGCGCTGAATTGCTGTTTACTTCCTATGGCTGGCTGAGTGGATCCGTAAGTGTAAATGATGTATTCATACTGATCTATAAGTATTTTTTATTTGGGAGAGGATATCACTGTTCATGTTGCAGGAATGCTTGCTTCTTTAGACTAGAGTTATATCTTTATCCTACATCCATCGCAGTGAGAGAATTATCCCATTGGATCCATCTTGGAAGTAAAGCTTTAGCATTAGGAATACTTTCCTTTGTAGCAGCCTCTAAGACTGGTACAAGAGTTATGACAATTATTTATTTTCCCTGAGCCCGTGCTATTTCTCTCACTACAGTGGTCTGTACTTCTGTCAGTATTTTTTCTGTAAAAGCAAAGAGCATTTCAGCATTTGTGTTCAATTGTGATTTGTATGCTATGGGTACCGTTTCTCATTCATTGAAGGTTAGTTAAGTGCACCCAAATTGACCTCTATAACCCGGATCACCAGGTTGCGGACAATTACACATGTCTGCAAGTGTTTTAAAGCTATCATGTCAGTTTGTAGGGAACAAGGGATATCTGTGTGTTCCTATGTCCAATGCCTAGCTGAAAAATCAGATCTTATTAAGTCGTAGAAAGGTTTTACTTGTTCTGCGTAATCTAAAATGTATGCTCTGGCAAAATTAAACAATCCCAGTATGGAAAAGTCTGATTCTGTTGTGGGGCATAGTTCTGTATACTGTTATGTGGTCTTTTTCTCTTAGCGACGGGACACTCTTGGGAGTAGCCGTGCGATCTATAAATACTAGATAACATAACATAACATATCATCGTAAGTTCTTCAAAGATTTAGGATGTTGGAGCAACACACAATTTTCTAAAAAGTTAGCTGCCAGGCTTTTACCTTCACTTGGTAACTCATATCCCAAAAATAGGACATTGAGGTGGGCTCTGTTTGATTTTTTAAAGTTACATTTGTAGCCCACAGAGGCGAACCCCAAAATTATGTTGCTCACCCTGGTCAAGTGATCCTTTAAATCATCAACCGTCAGATAAATATCATCTACATAGGACAATGCATCTTCATCAAAATTCTGAAGTACCTCTGTACCCTAGCTGAGAACAACCCAGGGCTATTCTTATACCCTTGGGGGAGTAGACAAAATTGACTCTGGGAACCTAGGGCTGGTAATGCTGTCAAAACGCTGCTTTCAGGTGCTTTATTTTTGGCAGAAAAATCCATGTGTTGTTTTGTGTTTTTCCTGCACAGTGTTAATGCAGCTCTGTGTACATTCTGTACTGCAAATATTGTAGTGCATGCGTTCAGAGAGTCTGTAGTCTAAAACTAGACAGTATGAATTATCGGGTTTCATTACAGGAAACAAAGGATTATACATGGAGGAGGTGCAAGTTTCAGTTACACCCTGGTATTGAAGTTGATCTAAGATCATCTTTACCTGTTTTTTTGCTTCTTGTTTTATTGGGTACTGTGTCTGTGGAGTTGAAGTAGTTTTTACTGGTATTATATGGTGAGGTGACTCAGCATCCCGCCCAACATGATTGCGATATAAGGCTGGAGCAAGGGCTACCACCCACTCTTGCCTGTATGTATGCTTTAATTATATTTGGAACACGGTCGGAAATAGCCGGCAAAATCCCTGTTTCTCCCTTTGGCAATCCATATCAATTTCAGGTGGCCAATCTCTGTCAGCTAAAAGGATGTCATAGCCGTAAGTCAGGTTCTCCCAAAAGAGACGTTTAATTTTTCTGGGTTTGTCCCCCTCCATCTGGAGTGTTATTTCATGTAACCTATGTGGGAAACTTACCCTTGCATCAGGTGTTTCCACTGTGATATGCTTATTCAACTCCGCTGTCACCAGAAATTCCATCAGGTTCTGGCAAGCTATTGTTACTTCTGCTGCGCTGTCTAGCATCGCCAGAGACCATTCCCCGTTCAGAAGTTGAGTCCTCAGAACACTGGGCATGGCTAAATTTAAGACCTGCTACTTTCTTCTTTTTAAATTGAAGATTTAATTTTAGTTTTCCTTCTTTTTTGGAGCTGTAGTCTGAAGCATGCTGCGTGTCTCTGGACTTTGTAAAGGAACGAGAGGAGCGTGTTTCAGTATCCTTATACCTGTCAGGTTTTTTTATCTGATCTCTATTCCTGAGGTTGTACTTCCTTTCGGAGGGCTCCTGTTGAGGAGATCTTTATGAATGATTTTTCTAAATGTTATGTTCTTTCGAAAGAACAGGGGGTCTCTATGTCTCATGTTTGAAAATTATGATGTCCTAAGCTATCATTTTGTCTAAATTAAAAAAGCACATTCTTTTTACGAATCCATCTTTGTTTGGTATCAGTGATATATTGAAAAATATGAAATGCATCTTGGCCTGTAAAAGTTGGACCTAAGGGGAAACAGACACTAATTTTTAAGTGTCGGGGTACGTGTTTTTGTACATTGCGACACACAGCAACTGTTGTCAGATGCTGCATGTCTTACCCACCCAAGGTAGTAGGGTGTTTTTTTAACCCTGAGTGGCACTTCAACCAATTGTTTCTTTGCTATTGATGACAAGGGAATATCAAGAATATCACTTTAATTGCTCAGTCTGATTATATACTCTTTTTGAAGTGCGAACTATTGGACACTACTACCACTTTTTTGTACTTTATCATTCAGTATATGCTTGAGTGTGTGCAATATCTTACGCCATTACATATCAACAATCAATCAGCAGAACATTAGCACAGTGCAGTGAAATGAATACAATGACATGGAAAAGCCTTAGAAAAAATCTCATGTACATAATGTGAGCCTTATGGAGCACTTTGAGGTGAAGTTCCTCTATCGGTTGTGTTTCCGCATTTGTGGCCCGGGAAGTCCAGGGTAAGCGTCAATAGAGGTCCCAAATGTCTTTGGGTCATGACTTTTGGGGAAGTAGTTCACCATAGTATGTAGCTGCTTGACAGTACATTACATCCTTGAACTAATCTTTGAATTTGGGTGCCCTCCCTCTGCCCCATCTGTTGTGAAGTACTGGGGCTATGGTTTGTCTATTAATTCAGTGTAGCTCAGTAGGGCCAATAGGTGTGTGGGAGCTAAAGTAGTTGTTGTCATCGCTGCCAGAGCTTTGAAAACCTGATGCCAGTAATCGTGTACACCTGGACATTGCCACGCTAGGTGGAGGAAGTCAGCCCCATTCATGCCACATCTATCGCACCAGTCTGAGTCTTTTAGTTTATATTTGTGCATTTTAACCAGCGTGTAATACAAGCGATGCAGAAATTTTAAATGCGTGATGCGGAGTCTACTGCTTGTTGAAATTTGCTCCGTGAGTTTGTGACCTAACTCTGCTTTCCAGTGTGTACGAGCAGCGCTTGTGGTAACTTCCTGTTGAGTATGTTTTGTGTGATAGAGTAGGAGACCATGTGCCCTTGTGAAGTAACATGTAGCAGGAGGTAGAAAGGGGCCAGTGCCGGGGGCTCTAGCGGGAAAGCAGGAGTATTATGTCATATACGCTGACGGAGTCGAACATATAGGAACACATCCAGCGGAGAGGAGAGAGCATCATGAAACATCTGTCCCTGTGAGAGGAAAGTCCCGTCACTGTACAGGTCGCCTCAAGTTAAGGTATTTGTCCGCTCTGCTACGTGACGAACCACTGCCTCTTGAAGTAGCTGCATTTGGGGATGATATAGCAAAGGAAGTAGTGGAGAGTAAAGTATTGGTGCTTTTAACAGGGACATAATGCACCTCCATGCTGCAACAGTACACACAGTAGATGTGGAATCTTTGTCTCTAGGTTGAGGAGTAGTATAAATTATGCCTGCGAGGGGGACAGGGTCTGCCAGCCACTGTTCCACAGTGGTTTGCTGCATATACGTGGGCTGGTTAAACCAATAATAAGCATAATGTGTTTGGGCACATGTATAGTATAGTTCGAAGTTAGGTACGTCAAACCCTCCCAGCGAATATGGTCTGATGAGTATATTCCATTGCAGACATGGCTGCTTTCCTCCCCAGATTAACCAGATCATCTCTGAACGCAGTGCTTTAAAAAAGTGCCCTCCCGGGTGGTACGGGCTATTTAGGAATAAGTACAGTAGTTGTGGGAGAATCACCATTTTGATGTGTGAAACAAGTCCTGCCATGGAAAGCGGCAATGAGATAAAATGTGTGATGCATCCAGAGATATGATCTAGGGCCCTACCATAATTTGCGCAGTAGCTCCTCCCGAGATGCGGATACCCAGATATTTCATATCAGACTGGCACCAGTCTAGGGGGTAATCCAGTGGGAATTGCGTGGCAGCAGGTGTGAGGGGGAATATTTGCGATTTCCCCCAATTCATTTGAATCCCGGAGAGACTCCCAAAAATAATGAAATCTCACAGCAAGGAGTTTAGATTGTGCTGTGGATCCCTAACATACAGAGTAATGTCGTCCGCTTAGAAGGATATAAGTATCTGACGCATTTTACAACGCAACGCTTTGTCCTGGTGGTGTTGTCGCAATTGAGCTGCCAATGGCTCAACCGCCAGGGCAAAAAGCAAGGGGGAGAGTGGGCATCATTACCTAGTGCCCTGTGGTGATGGGAAAGACCAAAGACATTAGTCCATTAATCAGGACCCTGACAGTGGGGAGCTGATATAATAGATTTATGCAGGAAAGAAACAGTGGAGGGAAGCCCATTCATTGTAGAACCCCTAGAAGATAGTCCTATTTGAGGGAGTCATGAGAAGATCAACTGTGCTTCTAATTCCCTTGCAAAATGTTTCACGTGGTGACGACCCTTCAAGTATATGTGTTGAAAGTCCCAATTGCACAGTGTAATGAACTGGCAATCTTTTTACAGACTAAGATCCAGATCATCTATAATACATTTCAATCCACCAAATATTATGACTCAGATAACCTCAAGGAACAAAAGACTGATACCAACATTGCAAAGGTGATTGGATGTTCCTACCGGACTTTGGACAGCTTCTCCTAACTTTTAATTAAAATAAAATCAGGGTCCTCAAAGGACCTAGCTCCCATTCTATTTTAATCAAAGTAAAAGAGGTGATTGCATCCTCCCTGCTTGAACTGTTTAATCTTTCCTCAACCACTGGCCTGGTTCTAAGAGCATGGAAACACGCTATGGTAAAACACTCTTGAAAAAGCCCAATGTCGACCCCCAAGAGCCAGGAAATTATCGACCTATCTTTCTTTAGCCAGGGATCAATTAAACGCTTGGAAAACATGTTAACATCCAGCTTGCAGACTTCTTAGGGAAACATGATTGTTTACATGCTAAATAGACTGGATTACACCCCTTGCAATGCACAGAGATTGCACTCCTAGCTGTGGTAGAAGAAGCTAGAAAGCTTTTAGATCAAGGAGGTACAGCAACAATCCTCCTCCTTGAACTCAGCTCAGCGTTCGATAAGGTAAGTCCCAACATTCTTATGGACAGAATACAGAGTGCTGGAATCTGCAGCACTGCCCTAGCTTGATTAAAATAATTCTGGAAGACAGGACCTTTCAGATTTAAGAGGGGGATTACACATTCAATATTTTCCTCCTTAACTGTGGAGTACCCAGGGGCTCTTCATTGAGCCCTACTATTTTTAACTTATATATGAAACCATTGGCTGATTTCGTCTTTCCCTTTAGGATCTTAATAATATCATAAACAGACAATACACAATTGTGTTTTTTCATTAACTCAGAGTCATGATTCGGTATCTCCTACTATAGGCCCTTGCCTTGAATCAGTTGCGAAGTGGACGGAAAGCTCTTGTCTTAAACTGAATGCAGACAAAACAGAGTTGATGATCTTGGGAAATAATTTGAGCCGATTCCTTGACTTGGGCTGGCCAGGCTGTTTGGGCTCCCCCCAGTTTATAAGACGGACAAAAAAAGCTTGGGAATTTGGCTGGACACATCTCTTTCTTTTCATCCTAAGGCTGTAAATTAGCGGCTGCCTCCTATGGCATGATGAGGATGCTATGCAAAATCCTCCCTCTTCTTCCTCCCTTCTCTAAAAGGCTGGTTGCCCAGGTGCTCATTCTTTCACGCCTGAACTATGGCAATGCATTGTAATCGGGAGCGCTTACAGCCACTCAAAATAAACCACAGGTAGCCCAGAACTCTGCGGCTCGTATATTGTAAAATATACCAAGATACCAATCTGTGAGGCAAACCCTATGTGATCTCGACTGGCTCCCTATAGCAGAAAGGATCACTTTTGAATCACTGTATATTGCCCATAGGGCGCTGCGTGCAAAGGGCCTTTGATCGCTTATCCCTTGCTATCGTTTTACATTCTGGGGAGAGCACTGCACTATTCTAATGCCTTTTTAAGGAAGACACCTGTTATTAAGAGGGTGAAATATGGCGGGCGTTCAGTCTCGTACAGTGTAGCCAGACTTTGGAATATCCTCCCCCTCTCTCTGATTTCTCCCGAAAGGAACTAGCTTTTTTTAAATGCCTACATTTCCCTTTCATCATTCTGTGGTGCACTTACAGTACTGGGATGACTCCAGGTAGCTATGTGCTAGATAAGCTCCTTTAGAATAGAATAGAATAGACGTTAAGCCTGAAGAGGGGCTGAGGGTAGTTGTTTGTGATTCAATATGAAACTCTATTGTGTTAGAGGAGCATTCCACACCATACTTATGTGAAACATAATTCACTCTGCACACTGATCACCATTCCCTAATTCACCTGTTTACAGCTAAGAGAACAAGATGAGCTACAACTAAAATCTCAAAGTGTGAAGGATTAAAGGAATGAAGTGAAAACATTAGGTATTCAAAAGGTGTTCAGAATGTGACAGTGATTTGTTCATCCCATTTGCCGGCTAGTGAAAGAGAGAAAAGGAGTATTGTTGAGGATTACAAGTCAAAAAAGTTCAGTTTGTTGAAGATTTCCTGGTAGATAATAGGATGGTGAGGCATTTGTGTTTGTGTGTGGCTCTAGAAGGCTTATGGATCAAAAATTGCAAATGGCCCATGAATGTCATTCAGCATGAGGGCCTTGCAGCAGGCACTATCATATAAGATTTTAGGTCTCTCTTCCTAGACAGATCAGTAGAGCATTTCTGATGAAATTTGTTTTTCATGTAATGTGCAAAAAATTGCAAATGTCTATTCGTTGTCCAATAATCTATATGTCTGTTCTATAAACTGCTTTATTTCAGGTTCTTATGGTGTTTTAGGTGGAGCATCTTAATATAGTCATGAACGATTTTCAACCCAAGATTCCTTTAATGTGTTTTTTAGACAATATCCAAGGTTGTGATTGAATTTCAGTGATTTCTTTCATAATTATTAGAAACAGAAAAATTCTTGATTTTACACAACCTTCCATTGAGAAATGGGAGGGTTTGTTCATCCCTGCAGCATGTGGCAGGCACCTGAAGGTGCCTGCTACAAGGTGCAGGGATCAACATGGGGGCACTGCTACAAACTGGAGGCTGCACGCACAAGGGGGCCCTGCTGGGGGCCCCAAAACATGCTTTCCGACATTGTTTCCATGTAGGACAGGCCAGCGTGGCAACCATGTCCGAAACCGTGCATGGTAATCCCAAGGGCAGAAAGGCCCGCCCTTTGGGATTACGAGCCAGCTCCAACTGGCAGATTTGCCGACGGGCTCCTTGAGCCCGTCAGAAGCCAGCCGGTTTAAACTCTTACCACCAGCATTGTAATGCGGCGGTCGTAAAGTAAACTGAGTGACCAATTACGATGCAGCCCATCGGTCAGTGCCATTGTGGCTGCTTCGTAATCAGCCCATAAGTATACAATGCGCTCCAAAATCTAAGGTCCACGTATCTCAGCAAATAATGATCACCTGGTAAGGTTGTATGAAGATCATTTGGTTACGTTTGCAGTGTGTGGGTTTGGTGACTTGCTGCAGAACATTGAGGAGTATATAGAAGGACTTTTTATTTTCCTAAGTCCTCACCAGAGACATTGAATTATTTGAGGAACATGGGCTGGGTGTGTTAAATAGAATCAGAGATGATCAGATCTGCGCCTTGTTTTGGATGAATGAAGGACAGCTTTAGGAAGGAAAAATACGCTGTGTAATCAATTTGAGGTTCAAGAGAAATACAATATAGATATGAAAATTGATGCCATAGATTGTGTAAGGGTCAGGTTCCAAAGTTCACAAAGAGAAAGCATGATTTGTAAATCTAAATATATAGTGAAAGAGGAATACAGCAATTGGGTTGGAGAATGGTAAGTTGTGAAATAAGACGTTACCTTTGGTGATCCCCGAAATAAAGAAGAGTGTGTGTGAGCAATTGTGTGAAATGCACAGTGAGCAAGAAGGAGAAATGGACTCTTTGATATCCCTAATACAGTATATTAAAATAATAACTAAGTTCCTGATATGCTTCACACATCCCTCAGATTTTCCCTCTCCATGTCACTTTAAATATATTTAATAATAAAAATGCATATGGCCTGATTCACTAAGATGTTGCTTTGTGTAGATGTACCTTACTCTTGAACTACTCCTGTACTACTTCTAAATTTCAGTAGTAAGCCAGGAGTACTGAACATGTACCTCCCATCAAGTAATTATTTGAATCTACCTCTTAGTGTTCAGCTAACCACGCCCATCTCGCTCATGCTCACTCCTTCCATTTCACTTTCATTATAAAAATATGGTGTCCTACCATCCTCACATAGGTGGTCTTCACTATCTTGCCCTTTCAGGGCAATTTGCTTCCCATGTTTTTTCTTTTAGAGACAAACTGGATTGGAGATGCCTTAGTCATCATCGAGTCTGACAGGCATATCTGCTGCCAAGCATGGCTGAGATCTGCTGCCCCAGGCACCTGGGTCAATTCATAGTAGGTAACAGACGTGGAAGTGAGTGACATCATATCACCTACCATTAACTCAGATTGTTGATGATGAGGTGGAGGTGGAGGAAGACTATTGAGAACATTAATGAATTTCTCCTGATCTCTGTGATACCACAGCCAGTGTAAACCTAGAATTGTTTCTTCTGTTGTAAAGTTAAAGCAACAAATGATTGGGGATATATTTTACCATTGATGGATTATAAGGAACGCCATAAAAAGCTTTGCTATTACAAAGTCATTGTAGAAGTGAAGAATGACTTTTCTTTTTATGTGATGTTACATCAATCAAGCAGACCATGGATATCAATTAGTGGTTGCATATGTTGCTGCTGGCTTACCCCTTGGTGCCCCTCACACTGCCATGCTATCCCTGGTCCCGTGGGCAGTAGCAGGTGCAAAAAGTAAACATGGCTTTCATAACTGTCAGCATTTTCCACCACTTGCCCCATTTATTGCCCTGCTGCATTTTGCAGATTGAAGAGTGGTTCAGGGTGGGTCCACGGATACACCTGTATGTCATAGGCGGGCAAAAGATGCATGAAGTAAGTTTCAGTTCTGCTGAAATATTGGGGAAATTGGCATCCATGAGAAGGGCATGCATTTTCATGCCTGGCCAAGACTGACCATGACAAGCAGTACCGAACACCAAAGTAATCACATATGTTGAATTTTCGATTCATTTTTATGTGAAGAAAATATTTCAAGATTATAATGGCCTCATTTCACTGCACTTTATGGACCATGATGGAAGCAGCTTTTGTTAAAGTCAATGCAACTTAATGCATTGTTCAAGTATTATTTAACCTATACAATTCGATTGAAAAGCTATATCAAGGTTTCATGCATAACAAAAGATTGACAGTGAAAACTTTGTCAGATTCAGTGACAAGTAATACCAGGAAGCACAGATGCAACAATATCAGTTCACATGCATTTATCTGCAGATGACAATACACATTTTAAACATAAATACAGAGAATGAATCATAAGAGCGGTAATCAACAGTGACCCATTTAAGAGGAGCAACAATAACCTCCCTATTTTTCACTGTATTTAAGATGATCTCTCATTTGTTGGTTGGGGCGAGTGAAGAGTTTTCTGTTTAAAATAAAATAAATGCGTTCAATAAAAATAACATTAACCAACTGCTTCAAAGACTTGTAGTTCTCTGTAGAAATATATGTAACACCGAAAATCTCAGATTTTGATGTAGAGTGAGGGAGACTTCATTCACCATGCATTGCTGCTCAAGTATTTTTTTAATTAACATATTTTAGCATGAATAATTTCTTTGAAAATGGATAGCAAGCACAATAAAAATCCCGACTTCAAACTAAATATGATTCAGTCCAATACATATACATTTTGTATTCACAATCAAAGGCATCCAATGAAACAGTTCTTACTTACAACATTACAGTTGTTTTCTTGCTAAATATGATGAACTGTACATGCGTAATTAATATCAATCATGGGGTTGATTTCCGCCAGGGGCTCCTAGTGCTATCAGGTAGACAAATAATATCATAACATGTACCTGTAGGATGAAAAACTCCTATTATTGATAGCTATCCATCAATATTTTTATGTTGTGTAAGGCCCACATTTCAGAGTAGCACCTGTAAGCTGAAGCCTTGAACCAGCTGTACAGGGAGCATTCTTCATGGAGGAGTAATACACCCCCCACCTTTATATTTTTCCAAACAAAGGAAATGTACCGCTCACTCAGTTTATGCAGAATCACCACATAGTTTATTTCAGCATAAACATACAAGTTTTGGCCACCAATGGCCTTGATCACATGATCACCCCGTGGATTCAAACTTTTTAAAAAGTGATAACAGCGAAAAAGGACTGAAAAAAGGTGCAAAACAAACTGTGAATTGGACACTATTTTGTAGTTAAAAACATACCATTGCAATTAAGGTAAAGCAGTTTATGTAGTATACATGGTTCTGGATAATAAAGGGTAAATTATTGTCAGATTTCATAATTGCATCAATACATTGCACAACAATGAATCCCTAGTGGAATATTATCATTCAGTTAATAGACAAAGGGGTCTATTGCAATGTCAGGCGGATCGCCACCGCCCGCATGGCGGTGGCGATCCGCCAGACATAATCTCCCGCCCGCCTTCCATTGACCCCCGCCATATTATGATGGCGGGGTACCGCGGCGGACGGGAAGCCTGTCCACTCCTTTTCCGCAGAAAAGGGTTGAATATGGTGACGATGTCTGCTAGACACTGCCATCCATATTACAATGTCTGCGGGAACCAGCCTTTCCGTGGCGGCAACGCGTCCACAGAAAGGCATGCGTTTTTTTGCAGTAAGGGGCCCCCAGGATGTTGGGGGGTGAGTGGCACATGGGGGGTCCCTATGGTACCCCCCTGCATTTGCATGCATGACTTGGCAGGCACCGCCACAATATTAAAACCTTTTCTGCCCGGTCGACTCATCGACCGGGCAGAAAACCGGCGGACGATCTTTCCGTCCGCCGGTGTCCCCCCGCCGTAGTAATATGGTGGGGGGAAATGGCATGCAGGCAGGAGAGAATGTCGGTCGGATCGCCACCGCCATGCAGGCGGTGGCGATCCTCCCGACATTCTAATGGGCCGCCATGTCTCCATATCTATGATACATTTAGATTCTTTCCTACTCAGAAATGTGGCTCTATCACCTTCTCTAGTCTTACAATATAAATGTACTGTGGCATAGAATGCAAGTTTAGATCTACCATTATAATGTGATTCTTTGAAATGTCTTGCCATAGGGTAGTGGGGCTTGTTCTTATTGATGACCCACACGTGTTCAAGTTTCCTCTTTTTAACAGCATGTATAGTACTGCCCACATATTTTTTTGTTGCAGGGACATGCTAAAATGTAAATAACTAACAAACTACTACAGGCTAACTGTAGAATACTTGTTGTGCCATTGTCATAGGGTACTTCAAATTCTGCTATACTTTTACTATAGAAACAAGCTTTGCACTTGTTGCAAGGGAAGGAACCTTTTAGTTCATGGTTTATCTCTTTTGGTAGTTACAACATTGTGGACAAAACGGTCTCCTAGTGCGTGTCCTTTCCTAATATGACATTTTGGGTTAACCTTCAATGTTATGTAAGCAAAGGTGACATTTTAATCTGGTCTTGATCTGGGCCTAAATATGATGATTTCAATGATATGCTAAAGATTCGGAAAAAATAAGCAAAAATGAAATAGCCAAGTGGTATAAAGGGACCTCATTGCAGAACAATCTGAAGAAATAAATGGTACAACTTGGCTTATCGAAAAACACACTATCAACAGCACCAATCACAAACCAGAAAAAAGTAAGTATATGTAAATTATTTTAAAATAGAAACTCCCTCTAAAGACATAAAAATACACACTCAACAACCTCAACCTCTGCAAACTACCAACAAACTACAAACTACAATTAGCATTTAAAATGAAACTGCTACTCACATAAACAGAAAAGAAAGCACCTGCTTAATATTACAACACCCTCAACTTAAAAGCTGCAACAAAGTGTGAAACATCTGAGAAGAACATACATGTAAGTATCAATAAGAAAAGTATTTGCATAATTTTATGTATAAATAACGAATGTATAAACATTTTAATTTAGTAATTCTTCATAGAAATACACTATTTTCATACATAATGAAATAAAGAGAAAGATACATAACATCACAGAAAGAAAAGCTAATTTTATGTCACATGGGTTATACCTACAACCAATATAGTACATCGCTGGAAACTGTGAATTAAAATCAACATATTACTCAAATGCATGCTAAGGGAGAGCCACTACAAAAGATGATGTTGAAATGAATATGAGGGGCCACAACCACCCTCCAAATGTAACAGAAATAGTAGTAAGGTAGGTAATGCCAGATATATATAAGTATTTAATAGTTTATTTAGACCTAAGATTTCAATTAACAATAATGTATTAATGAGATTTGGAACTAATGATCAACGAGAGGATGATAGATCCTTTGTTGCTTGCTTGTTCGCCTCTTCCGTGCTCGTGATGGAACCACTCTGTCATGAGACACGGGCGGCCTGTACTCATGACGGCGTGGTTCCGTCATGCCGCGGCCGCTCCGCCCACGCTGAACTGATTCCCCGCCTGTGTGGGCGAATTGATGATCAAGCGTGGTCATGACGGAACCACGTCATCATGAGCACACGCCACCCGTATCTCATAACGGCGCGTTCACCCCCAACACCTCAGCGCCGCACCAGGAACTCGCGCTGCTGTGAAGGAGCTGGACAAACTAGGGCATTCTGTTCATCTGGTAAGTAGAATATTATTAGAGGTGTTCTGTACTTGTGTCTGTGAGTCATTGGTTCAAAATCTCGTTATTAATGTAAGAGTTGACAAAAAGTGCTTTTGAACCATACGTTGCTTATTAGTCCATTTTATTAATGCAGTTAGCACATAATTAAGTGAAAACATCCTGCTAGATAAATGGGTCAATGAATTGTGGCTTTAACACAATGTCAACATTGTGTCATACACAGACGACACTCAACTCATCCTCTCCTTATCCAACGAACCCAAAGCCGCCAGACACAACTTTCAAAAAGGCAAGGAAGCCGTTGTCAAATGGTTGAAAAGCAACTGCCTACAACTCAACACTGACAAAACAGAAGTACTCATCATGGGCCCAAACCCTGATGCCTGGAATGACGCTTGGTGGCGCCCTGCCCTTGGGAGCCCACCCACCCCCACTGACCATGCATGCAACCTTGTAATCATCCTGGACTCCAAGCTCAAAATGGACCGCTGGATCAATTCCGTCGCATCCTCCTTCTTCCACACCCTCCACCTCCTACGTAAGACCTTCAAATGGATCCCCCTTGACCCCCAGAGCGCAGAAAGACCATCACTCACACCCTCATCATAAGAAACATCAGTTACATTGTGGTGTTTACACCGCAATACCTTTACAACGCAGGTATTTCAACGCAAGTCATTACAATGACTTGCGCTAGATGGCGCTCTAACTTAAGGAATAGTATGATTTACTATTCCAACACCTTCCCTACTGTACGTAGACTGGAGTTGGAATAGTAAATCATATTATTCCTAAGTCCTCCGCCCTCCAGCGCAAGTCGTTGTAAGGACTTGCATTGTAATGCCTGCATTGTGAAGGTATCGCGGTGTGAAAACCGCAATGTAACTTCCTATATTCCCTCGTCACCAGCAGACTCGACTACGGCAATGCACTCTATGCCGGAATAACAAAAAACCTCACCCGCAAGCTACAAAACATCCAGAATGTTGCCGCAAGACTGGTCCCCAATCTGCCAATACACTTCCACATCTCACAGCACCTGTGCACACTCCACAGGCTCCCCATCGAGACTAGAATCACCTTCAAGATTCTCAACCACGCACACAAGTCCCTCCACGATACCGGACCAGCATACCTGAACTACCGACTCAAATTCCACACACCCCAAAGGACCCTACAATCAACCCTGCTCTCCTACGCTGTAGTCTTCCCACCAGAAAGACCAGATTGGGAGGCCGTTTCTTCTCCTTCCTTGCGGCCAGAGCCTGGAACACCCTTCTGTCCCACCTCAGACAGACAACATTTCTACCCTTCTTCGCAAGAAACTCCATGACCTGGCTCTTCAGCAGACCCCCTCCTTGATGGACTGGAACCTGCAACAACCCCCAGCACATTTAGACCCTTACGGGTCAGTAGACACACTTAACAAACACCTGACTGATTGATTGATATATAATTGAGTCCCTACATCTCAAGCAAACTTCATTAACAGTTGTGCTTGGGTAAGCAACTCTTTCAGTGTTAAATAAATCAATATTCTCTTGTTTTATTACCTCAGTCAAAGAAAAAATATTAAAGTACTTCAGGAAATCGCTGAAAACCTTTCTATATAGGTGATTTACTGAGGAGTCTTTTGCTGCTTCCTTCTCACCCAGCGCGGGGACACGCTGAGATTGCGTAACCATTGCGCTCTACAAATATTTTTTAATATTTTATTATTATATTACTTTAGATCATTAAAAATAGGCATGGCCCATACATTAATGCTCTTATTTGAAGTTATGGATTTATCCAAAAGATCATCCAATAATTCCTCTTTCCCCAATATTTTTCTTACCAGAGATGAAGACTTTAAATCATGAACAGTCACATTTTCTCCTGCTAAGTCAGATGAAATGTAATAATCTCTACTTTTATTTAGATCCCCCTCCCCCTCCCCCTAGGCATGGAAAATAGAAAGGGATACTTCCAGGTGAGGCCGGCACAGATAGGAGCGGTGGGCCGGCGGAGCGAGTCGGCGATGCAGAGAGCACAAGGTAAGTGGTTTATTTATTTATTTTACCCATCCTGCCATCTGTGGATTTATCCCCTGCCCTGCCCCTCCACCCCACTGCTCTTACCTGTGCCAGCTGCGCCGGGATAGTTCTCATTTTGAGGGTTGAAATGACCCTTGGTGCAGTGACTTTATCTGTTGAATGAGTGGTGTCCTGTGCATCCATAGGGGGGCTTTGATAGTGAATAATACATTGTTGGATCTCCTGTGTGTACAGAGTCCCTATTATACTCCAACAGATGAAAAGCTCAATAATGTTTACTTTTACTCCTAAGTCTCCATTGAACACCTTTTTAAACAAGTTTTGATAACACCTAAATACAACTGACGGTGCAGTGAGAAAATAGCCAGGCTTCTCCAAGGAGTAGCTCACAAGTTTTCTAGTAGCTCTCCAGCTACTTGTATGTAGCTCTCCTGTATGCGTCCCAGCCTACTAAATTACAACCTTTTGTTTGGTCGAATGAATATATCTATGCCAAAATTGTGTATTTGATGCAAAAATGTGCATATATTCTGAATGTATAGGCTGCTGCATAAAGACAAAAGGCTGGATTTACAAATTAATGGGTAAAGTTGATTTTTGAGTGATAAATTATGTTGCTAGGCTTATTATAATTACATTTGTTCCAGGAGCACTGCAGGTTTGGCTTTTATGTGTTAGCTATGTAGAGGCATTCCAGGTTCAAAATACTTTTTACAATGCAGCTGGCAACCCTGCCTGATGCACTGTGATCACTGTTAGTAATGTGGTCACTGTCACAAACTGGTGCAACACTGCACTACCGAAACACTGCTGTAGGAAAGTAGGACATGCTTCTTATGGTTACCCCCATTGTTTGCTAAATGTGATATTGCTTTTGACTAGTCTGACTGGGTTCCTGCTAATCAGGATCTCAGTCTATCTGCTTTCTCCCTAAACTGTTATGTCATGTACTTAGGTATACTCCAGATTGGATACTGGGGTACCCTTGTAAGTCCCTAGTATAGGGTGCCCATGTACCCAGGGCATAGGTATCCCAGAGGCCTCCCATGGGCTGAAGCATGTATTATGCCACACCTGAGAGGCCATACAAAATGGAACTACAGGTCTGTCTTTGCAGCCTGTGTATTTTAGTGATTGCACCACTTACATAAGATATAGGTTTACTTAATCTAAGCGTCACTGCACTTAAAACCTATAAGTCACCCTTAAAGCAGGCCTTAACAATACTGAACGCAGGGTGCTTGGTACTAAGTTAGAAGGTGCCAGTTCATGAGCAGGACACCCCAGCAGCCTACAGAGTCCATTCTCCTGGGTTGGTAGTGAAGCAGCCATTTACAACATACAGAGTGGCATTATGCGACCGCATGATGACCAACTCTCTAAAACGGCTGAAAGTAACCCTATCGTGTTTGGTGTCAAAACATTGTGGAATCATATCCCCACACCGGTAACTGGTGTGGGAGGTATGATTTCACCCTTCAAAAGCGAGCTTTGTTGGGTCCTTGGTGTTCCCGGTACCAGCCTTCTGGTCCCAGGCTGCACAATATTGTTGCTTTTGGCTCTGAGTATCCCAACCTCTGGAACTATTTCCTGCCAAGAACTTTGACCTCCTCCCATGGAGTGCTCAGTGGGCTGCTGTTTGGTGAAATTGCTTCCGGTCCTCTTGCGAGTCCTGTGCCTCCGGCCTGTGAGTCCACTTGAAGGTCAACTTTGCTTTTCTTGGGTTTCCCTGGTTGCTCCAGGTCTGCCCTGACTCCATTTGCTTTGGTGAGTCCCCTGGACCTTGCTGGTACGAACCGTAACCTTCTTTGACCTTCTGCGTGGGTTGACACAGCCAATACTTGTTGGTGCTCCTGCCAGACACCGACCCCTCAGCACTCGACATCCTTCATGGGACAGCTCATATTCAGCTCCTGGTTGTCCTCGACGTCTCCTGGTCTGCGTGTCTGCAGAGTCAAGAACCCCCTCAAAGCACCTGAAGCACTTGACATTGGTGGGCATTCATATACTGACCCCCTGGGCACTTCTGAGTGACGCAGACTCTGTCCCCTCTGCTTTCAGGTACTCCAACCAGAATCCACCTTTGGATTCCAACTGACACTTTTCTTACTTCCAGCAGTGGCTCTTCTTCAAAGTCCTCCATTGAGATCAAGGGTGGTGTTTGACGCCACTTCAGACCTATGCTCCCGGCTTCCCTGGCATGGGTAACTCTGGTACTAACGTATCCATGGGTGTGGTGGCTCTCAAACCTCCTAACTTCCACGGGGTTTCTTCGAAGTCCACTGTGAAGGGTCCTTAAACTTTAAAACTTCAACTGCAACTTCCCCATAGAATTTTACGGCGCATGCGGTCGTGTTCCCTCACTGCACCCGTCCTGCGTGGGGTCCCTACTTACTCACCTTGGGTGGTTCCTTGGGGTCCCAGTGATTCTATATCCTCTAGAGTCTGTCTTGACTGTAGTCGTGGTTCATATACCACTATTTTAGTATATGGTTTGATCCCCCCTGGGGCCCACTGTGTATTAGTGCTATTTACTATTGTTTCTGTGCTACAGGATTGTGTGCTTTGTGAGTATCTTTGTGTAGAAGATACTGTGTCATACTAGAGACTGTTGTATTAATAAATGCATATTTTTATAACTACTGTGTTGTTCTCCTTTCATTTAACCAATACTATAAGGTTGCACTCTGGTAAAACAAGCTGCTTAACATTCCTTCAAGACTAAGCCTGAAGGCTGCTCTCCACAGCTACCACTTGGATTGCTTTCTAAGGTAATCTTTGACCTCTTAAATCACCATTAGGGTTGTTTGGACTGGTGCAAGGTGCCCACTTTAATTCGTGGACAGCATATACCAGGCCAACTTCTCACAACTGCACAGTTAACTAGCCGTAATGGCACCATCTTCTCACAGGGCGCAACCCCATCAACCGCCCCACAGACCTCCAAACTCCACAAAACCTCACCTCACTCAGTGGCTCCTCAGCCGCACTGCCTCCGGCAGCTCTCCACCTTCAGGGGCTATTTCTCAAAACATAGAGCGTTGGTGAGACAGCAAGCCACAGGGCTTAGAAAAAGCTGATTCAGTCCCGCGAGGCATGAATGCACCCAGCAGCTTCCGCAATCCATGCTCTGTCGCGTGGTGCATTTGTCCTATAGCAGCAGGAGTCATCCAGACAGTAGAGGCTACAATTTAAATAGCAGTCTGTGTAGACTAGCAGACATAACTGCTTGTGCTCCTGCTCACTTCAACAGGCCAGTGGGCCAACAAAACACTTAAAGGAGATTTCAGCTCCTTCTCGTTACTTCAATCTAGTGTCTTGTGGTCCGAGAGGGCGCTTTTAATCCACACCACTCCCCGCAAGGTTCGGCAACCAGCCTGATCCACGTGTGCAAGCACACGTGCTCTGACTTTCAAGCAGCAGTCATGCCCTCATTTTTCTCTCTATCCTAAGCACTATTTATCTCTTTCTCTTCACACTTCTCCCATTTCAAACATCCAATTTCTCTTTCAAACTATTTTTCCACCTTGCTCACTTTATAATTGTACTTTCACCTGCTCTTCCATTTCTCCTTTCTATAGTCTTTTATTTTACATTCTTCAAGTTTCTTCTTTTTTCCCTCATTTTCCTTATCTTTCTTCTGAGCTTCTCATCTTTCTTTGCCTTTCTTCACCTCTTGCAAAAAGAACAATTGATGGACAGAATTCAGAACAATGTCATACATTCACCCCAGTATAGAGATCTGGGCCTAAATCCATCGTTCTTTTGCTCACCATGCCCAGATCAGTTGACTGGGGGTGAGTGCTTGCAATGTTCAACACTGCATCCAGCATCCCCTTTGGTTTTGCTTTGTTCGCCCTAAATTGGCAGGGGTTGCTCACTTTGCTACTGGATTCAAGCGAGCCTGGTTGATGACGGCTGATTAGCCAGAAACCGGTCCCAGGATGCTTGTTTCCATTCCAGGGAAGACGTGGCCTGGCAGTTTGGGCTGGACTGTTCCCATGAGGCACAGGGTTAGAACGATTTGCATTGTCTGAACTGGGGTGGCAGAGTGAGCTAATGAATGATGAGGGATTAAACCCAGATCAGTTGACTGGGGGTGAGTGCTTGCAATGTTCAACACTCCGTGCATCATCCGCTTTGATTTTGCTTTCTTCATCTCTTGTTAGACTGCATACACCTGCCAAGCCCATCAGGGTTTGTGATTAGGTAAGTGGATATTACAGGACCCTGCTACAATGATGCACAACTCTAGCTCTTTTCCCTGTGCAAAAGGTCTACATCTTTTCTTCATATCTTGAAGTGGCCATCATTTCAAGTCCATCATAATGTAGCCACATTTTCATTTAAACGCATTACCCACTTTACTGTTCTGGTCATGGAACCCCAGACAAAAATCAGAAATGTGGTCCCAAAGGCATATGCATATATGGGGAGGGCATTACAGAAGTGACGAAATGTATAAATAATTCCAGGGTAATTCATATGATTTTGCTACTACTTGTATATGAAAATGCATAAAATGTACATTTCAAGAGTATTTGCACTTAAGAACACACGTTTTCAAGTGCAGAATATTTTCACCATCGTGGAGAAGCTCCTTCCTCTAGACCCCGCAAAAATTGGTCTGTCTCTAAATTAAAACCCATTACTCAGAGAAGAAAAAAAATGACTCAGTCATTTCTGACGCCTGAATGGAATGTGGCGTGACAAATGACGTGTTTGCTGCTACTAGGTAAGCTTAGGTATGCAAAATGTTTCATAACCGGGCCCTACTTGTTGAGGAAGTGGGACAAATGCATTCTATCAGTAAATATTTGAGTAGGGCCATTATTTTTGTTAGAGGTGAAGTGTGTACAGAGTAGACCCAAAGCACGTCACCCACCGCTTGTAAACTACATTTCACTTTACGAAAGCCCCGACTGCAAGCGTTGTCTATATTTTAATTCCAATATCAGGAAATCTCCAATTAGGGTTGAGACAAAACACCTGTTGGCGAGCAGCCATCAGTCCGCTTGAGTTTCCTGTGGTACTGAAAACGTTCTGTGGATGTTTGGCACAGAGAGCTCCATTTTGCAGTGCATTAAGTGGCCATTTTGCGGTATCGCTCTTTGGGAAAGCAGGTAATAGGTGTTCAGCGTGCTTAGGAATAAGCCATTTGGCAGCGCACACCACAAATTATTCTGAAGTGCAATATTTCTGTCTCTTCTTTCTCTGCCGCAGCCTGGGGACCTATTTATTTATGCCTTCAAATGAGGCTGGAACATACACCGGGCAGCGTGTTCGCGTCGTTCTTTATATCTCTGGAATTGACTGGTGCAGTGTTTTGCCTTTGGCTGTTCTTTCTCAGAGGTATTTGTTCGTGAAATATTTCTTCATCGTGACAAAATCCGCTGATGGTAGATTTTTCAACATGACATATGTGCCTGGGTGGCACACTTTGTGCTTGCCCACCACAGAGCAGTTTTAAGACGTTCAACTATATTCCAAGAAGAATCTAAGTACATCTCAGTATGTTTTTTTCTTTAAATCTGCTTTGAAAACTTCTTGCAACAGCGGCTCTCGTTTGTGGAGCCCCGCCGTGCAGAATGGATTTGCATGTGTTACCGACATGATAAACGGTAGCCGAGAACACATTTATTCAGCGCAGGGTCACGGATAAGCTCACTGCATAAGAGACGAGCCAGTTGTTCGCTCTGCAGGTGGGGAATAAGTCGAAGAGCTATTTGATTTGCAACAATATTTCGAGATATGTCAACAGAAGGTAGCCGGTGTGCGAGAGAATGCCTATCTTTTTCCTTACAAGAATGAAAATGCATTGACATTTATAATTCTCTGCAAGGGTCATGAAATACAAGGATGAAAATGCAGTAGCCTGTGTTAGACAGGCAAAATGTTCAAACTAAGGAGGTCATTACGATGGTGGGAGGATCGCCGCCACCAGCCGTGCGGTTGCGATCCGCCCACGGCGGTGGCGATCCGCCCACCATCACAAGTACATTTACCCGACCGCCAAATTAGCATGGAGGTGGGTACCGCGGATGACAGAAAGTCCGTCCGCCACTTTTATGCTGGTCGGATTGCCGCCAGGCGGAAAAGGCACTCAATATGGTGGCCGCCAGCCGTGCGGTTGCGATCCACTCGAGGCGGTGGCCATCCGCCCGCCATCACAAGCACATTTACTCACCACCAAATTAGCATGGCGGTGGGTACCGCGGCAGACAGAAAGTCTGTCTGCCGCTTTTCCGCCAGTCGGATTGCCGGCCAGGCAGAAAAGCGGGTGCTGCTTACAGCACCACCCACCGCAATGTAAAAGATGCGGGATGTGACCGCCAGGGTGGCGGTTGCATCCTAATTGGCCCCGCGGCACCACTGCACCTCTGATGGTCGGTCCCGTTTTCCGTTACGGTGGCAGACGGACAAAGTCAGCCCGCCATTGTAAAGGGGCCCTAAGTCTCATGAGGGGTTATGGAATAGGGATATGGCGTTTTCTCCCGGATCCCACGAAATACCTAGCTAAGTACTATTGGGGTGCTCCAAGAGGTAGGAAGATTCACCCATCTCGCCAATGTGAGTGATGAAAGACCACTGTATATATAACATTCCAGCTTCAAGCACTCTCTGCATTACATGATAGAGTACACAAGCATATATCATAATCTGTATTCCAATGATCATTTTAACTATTCGGCCTGCCGGCCCCTTCTTTTTTTTTAGCCTTAAAGCCAACACGTGTTTCGTCATTTATAGGGCGTACCCCATGACTTCCTCAGGGCTGTAAGATCAAAACAGTGTGAGCTCTAGGATTGCGCCTTCCTTCCAGTTGTACTTCCATCCTGGATAAAATCAATGGTAAAATCTTCCAAGTCGTTACAAATATATACAACCATGAGTCCTTATCCCCAAAGTTGTAGATTCATCCAAAAATAAATGTCAAGTGGTGTCTCCTCTTACAGAGATAGCCTCTTTGCTGCCAGTCATGAGCCATCTGTTACTCTCCACAGTACGAGCCAGTACACTCGAAACCAAGGCGGTAGGCAGATTAATTAAAAAAGATTATTGGAATGCAGATTGAGATTTTTAATATATGTTTGTGTACTCTAGAATTGTATGCAGCCTGGGCTTGAGGCTGGAATGAGACAACATTTTACATTTATTATCTATTTTAATAAAACACTAGAATTAATACATTGCGATCCTGCAAAAATTATAATTTTATAACGTAACAGGATGTGGTCTCAGAAACTTAACTAGCAAGTAGTAAACTGCAGGGAGCCTTCCTTATTGCAAACCATGTACAAGTAATGAACAGAAGCTTCTCAGGCTAGGTAAGAGGTCAGCCACCATGCCCGGGCATGGCTCGCTGGCCTTCAGTCTCCTATCCCTTGGCTGTAGCAGTTGGGCACACCCCAACCTCTGATTAGTGTTTTTCCTGGGCACGGGTAACAATCTACGAATCTACATCACTCACTTGCTTAAACAGCTACTCACAAATTTCAGTCCATGGTTGTAATGTCTCTCAGGAAGTCTAACATTGTCACACTTGTGCAAGAGAATGGGTTCAAAATTGCAGAACTGGGAGAAAGTCACACGGAAAGTCAAAGGAGACACCCACTATGGAAAATTCTGATCTCAGAATGTACAAAGTATGTGTCTTCTTCAGCTGATGGGAGTTCTCAATGTTCTCCATTGAGCATTAAGATGGATTTTGTATCATCGTCCAGTACCATGTGCAGCCTCAGACTACTTTTGGTTTCTGCTTGAACACAAGCCATAGTTGTACGACAAAATACTGTGCACAAAAATATCGAGGCACATAAATATTGTGTCAAAAATATAGTTTGCCTTAATATCGTTGTTCTATATGTATTAGAATGCTAAAAATATTGGGTCAGCAATATCATGGGATGAAATATCATCCAGAACAAGGTAAGTATATTGATTTGTATATATATCTATATACATTAAAACTGGTATCAACATATTTAAATTGCAAATATGCAATTAATAAGTTTAGCAGTAAGAACCTATTTAAGGACATATGTGAAATAATTACATAATATAATGAATATAGAAAATTATATTTTAAAAACAAACACATTTTTTCCAGTAGTAATAACATACAAATTATTAGAAAAATATAATCATACAATTTTAAAACGCAATACAAAAAATAATTACTATAAATACTGTTTAACAAACATCACACGAAGTGTGTACCTCTGCAAGGGATTAATTTACAAATTCTACTCCATCCTAATAAACAGGAGAGTAAGTGTTGGACTTCAGGAGAATTAGATTTGCTATTTCCAATCCAGTCAAAGCACCGGCACAGAAAGTGTTGGACTCTGAAGGGGTTTGATTTACCATTCCCACTCTATTCTAAGGGCCTTATTATCAGATTGGCAGTGTGGGAACAGGACCACCTCGCTCCTACACCGCCAAACCTGTGTAGTAACCACCCGCCAGATCAGGAATTTTCCTGGCGGGTGGTTCTTTGGCGATCCCAAACAAATAGGCCCTGCAATTAGAATGTCAAAGGCAGTACCTGCACAACATGGACTGCTCAAGTCCATGCCGTGCAGGTACTGGTGTGCATGCACACAGGGGGGCACATGTTGTGCCCTCCTGTGAGCACCACATTCCGTAAGACACCAGGGGGCTGTTTCCTCACCACCACACTTTTAATGGCAGTCTCATCGCCATGAAAAGTGTGGCGGTGAGGAAACTTATAATATGCTTCACCATGCAGATTGCGGCTTCAAGACTGCTGCACAATGGCCAGAGTATGGCGGTTCCTGGGCGGTTGTGGTGATCCCAGTGTGGCCCGATTGCCCTAGTCGTAATAGGGCAGTAGGAAGACCGTGAGCCATAATAAGGCCGTAAGTAACAATAGTGAAAGTGTTTGGATCCTGGAAGGGTTCTGTTTACTATTCCCTCTCCAGTCTAACCAAAACTGAAGAAAGTGTTGGACTCCAGAAGGGTTAGATTTTTAAAATTCCCACTCCAGTCCAACTAACAGTAGGTAAAAGTCAAAGTCAAATAAATATATTGAGCGCACATATCACCCTTAGGTCTCATGGCGCTAGCGTACCACTCCACTGGAGCTGGAGGTCAGATAAAGGAACGTTATAGATGATCAAGTAGCCAGGTTTTTACTTCCTTGCAAAATCGCTTGTGATCTGTTACAGAGAGTAACTGAAATGGAAGTTTATTCCAGAGGGCAGTTACAAGAAAAGAAAAAGATCTACTGCCATTCCTGGCAGTGCAAATTTTACCTAGGGTAAGTAGGGATTTGGTGATTGATTTCTGTACATGTTCTTGTGCGCCAGACAGAGGATCTTGAAGCAGACTAATTTCCTAATAGGGAGCCAATAGAGAGTCTTCAGACTAGGCGCTGATGGAGACCTCAAAGGGGGGTTTAGTACAAGTCTGGTGGCAGTATTTTGTAAGACTAGAGTAGAGCTCTTCATTGATTGAGGCCAACAGGCCATTTCCATAGTCGATACGGCTTATGATTAGTCTCTGGACAAGTGGTTTCCTCGATTCAGGTGGGATCCATTTAAAAATGTTACATAGATTGCACATTATTCCATAACAGGTGCTGACTATATGGTTTATATGGTTTTTCATTGACAACTGGTTATCAATCATTACTTCAAGGTTCTGCACCACAGATTAAGGAGATGGACAGGGACCCAAATTCCGGGGCCACCAGTCATTCAACCAAAATTCGTGTGCCATACCAAAGAGAATGACCTCTGTCTTGCTACCATTAAGATTAAGATGATTGGTGCACATCCAGTTATCGATGTGGGTCATGCAGTTTTTAAAACGGATCTTAGTGTGGGTGGGATCAGGGCCTAGGGTGATCAATGATTCAGAAAAGGGGGTGGTGATGAACAGAGTGCCTGAATTAAGCAGACCACTCTTACCCAGTCCAAAGATCATGGCTTGATCCATCACCGTTTTTTAGCTCACTGCACCATCCTAGCTCAGAACTTGGCTATATGCAAATTAGTCTGTTCCTGTCCCAGTGCATGATGGGAACAGGGCAAACCAAACTACCAAGCCAATTCTTATACTGGGAAGGAAACAAGCTTCCGGGGACCGGTTTCTGCCATTTCAGGCGTCGTCGGCCCGGCTTGCTTGAATCCTGATGGTGCAATGAGCAAGGGACTCACATCTGAGTATACCCTTCCACGCTTATGGTGGACAAAATGATTCAGAAAAGGGGGTGGTGATGAACAGAGTGCCTGAATTAAGCAGACCACTCTTACCCAGTCCAAAGATCATGGCTTGATCCATCACCGTTTTTTAGCTCACTGCACCATCCTAGCTCAGAACTTGGCTATATGCAAATTAGTCTGTTCCTGTCCCAGTGCATGATGGGAACAGGGCAAACCAAACTACCAAGCCAATTCTTATACTGGGAAGGAAACAAGCTTCCGGGGACCGGTTTCTGCCATTTCAGGCGTCGTTGGCCCGGCTTGCTTGAATCCTGATGGTGCAATGAGCAAGGGACTCACATCTGAGTATACCCTTCCACGCTTATGGTGGACAAAATGATTCAGAAAAGGGGGTGGTGATGAACCGTTTTTGGCCACTATAGGTGTGGCAGGGTATACTCAGACATGAGTCCCTTGCTCACTGCTCCATCAGGATTCAAGCAAGCCGGGCCGACGAGGCTGAAATGCCAGAAACCGGTCCCCGGTAGCTTGTCTCCTTTCTGGTGAAGAATTGGCTTGGTAGTTTGGTCTGCCCTGTTCCCATGATGCACTGGGCCAGGGACAGACTAATTTGCATATAGCCAGGTTCTGAGCTGGGATGGGGCAGTGAGCTAAATAACGGTGATGGATCAAGCCCTGATCTTTGGACTGGGTAAGAGTGGTCTGCTTAATTCAGGCACTCTGTTCATCACCACCCCCTTTTCTGAATCGTAGGGTGATCAATAGCTGGGTGTCATCAGCATATGACACCACATAGAAACCGTAGGACCTGAACACTTTGGCCATAGGTGTCACATAGAGGTTAAAGAGCATGGCACTTAAAATGGAGCACTCAGGGTCTCCCATTTTTACTGACCGCCTGCGGGAGGCCAGGGTGCTGATCTGTACGGCGGTAGTTTGTTCAGTTTGATAATTTCTGAGCCAGTCCAGGGCCACACCCCTGACACCCATCTCCCAGAGCTGTTGTTCTGAAAGGCTATGAGAGATGGTGTTGAAGGCAGCTGACAGATCCAACAGGATAAAGTGGCTAGTCAGGTTTGTTATATGATAAATTAGGACTCACACAGCCAGTTTGTGCTGCGTGACCTAGACGTAATGTATTACAAAAAATGTTTTTATTTTCATTTATAATTGAGTTTCATTAATTCATCCATATGTCTTCAAAGGAAATTCCTGTCAAAACAGTCGAATCAATGACATACAATTGTTGGCGCAATATATACAGATGTACAAAAGTTCACAATGGATACTCAAAATTCACGACACCAAAATGCAACTTATTACATAGTTATAACATTCAAAACAAATTACAACATAAAAAAACATTTAAACAAAGAAAAGTGCTAAGCAAAATGAACCACTACGACAGCTAATAGCTCCCTTTCAAGGTATAGGGTGCGAAGCCTATCTGCTATTCCCTGCTCGGCTCAAGGTCATTGTTAAAGGGAGGGCGCAGATGTTTTTCTCTGAGATTAAGGCACAGGAATACTTGTCTGAGCTGAAGGGAACAAAGGGGGCAGTGAGAGGGTGTAAATTATTTTTTCCACTCCAGTAGGAATTAGATTGAGGGTACTTATAGGAGTTGGTTTTTCTATACTATATGGCCGATGTTTCTATTATAACTTTAACTGTAAGGGGTGTTCAGTCAGTCTTCTTTTTGCTTTAACTATGGGCTGAGCCCGTCTACCTCCTTAAAATGCAAAGATATGCTTTTTCTTGTCTTTTTTTCTGCTTCTGCTATTTTTGTTTCACTTTTTTAGGACCATAAGACACAAGCGAGGCACAGAGGGTGCTTTTTTATGATGGGGGGCCTTTTTCTCCAGGAGTTTTGGGCAATTGGGGAGAGGGAGCCAGCGGCGGCGCACGATGGGAGTCACAGTGGTCACACATAGGTCATGCCTTACCTATTTGTCTGTATGGGGAATGGGGAGGTGGGGGTGAGGGCGAGGATATCAGAAAACTGTTTAAGAGGGAGGTTACCGTACGGCACAACACATCACATTACTTGAGGATGAATATAGGGAATGTAAAAAATCAGTACAGGGTGCATTCAAGAATGAAGGATCGAAGAGCTGAAATGAAAGGACTAAAACAAGTGAGTCAAAAAACTGATAATGTAGGGTTCGCGCAGGATAAGATGACCAATATTAAACAATGAATCTCCGGGTTGCAACTATTAATATATGTGGCCTCAATGATCTGACTAAGAGACAAAGGGCAGCAGTGATCCTGAAAACTATGCGAGTAGACATTTTATGCATCCAAGAAACTCATATCGCGGATAGTAGGGCCAATCTTATTGTACAACTGGGCTTTAAATTAATTATTAACACCAAACAGGGCACGAGGACTAGAGGGGTTGCTATCTATCTCGTCAAAATGAGGTTGCTTGTAAAAAGAAAATAGCTGATAAATGGGGTCGCTGGGTGTTGGTGGAATGCAAGTGCCAAGAGGAAACGTTCATATTATGCTCTATTTATGGGTCAACGGGGGATGATCTCGAAGTGCTAGAATTCCTGAATGTTGAATTAGCAACCTGGCCCTCCCCAGTTATCATGTGCGGGGATTTTAATATCAACGATTTGGGGGGTCTGTGGGGTGAGGGGGAAGATGGTATTTGGGCAGAAAGAAAAGAGTATATGGGGCACTTACAAATCTTGTTCAAAATAATGTGCTTACTGATATTTGGGCTCAGTCAAACCCCACCGATCCTGGGTGCACATTCTTTTCAGCACCTCATAAGATTGTTACCAGATTGGACTATTTCTTTGTGTCTCGTTCGTTAAAACCAAGATGTAAGATAGAAAAGCACTCCAGGTTAATCTCAGATCACAACCCCTTAGTTTTAACACTCATCAAGGGAGAAGCGGAAAGACAAGAGAAAGCATGGACATTTGAGCAAGGACTTTTAAAGGATTTAGAATATGTTACCCATATGAAGGAGTGGATTAAGGGGTTCTGGGAGATTAATGGAGGGAGTTCTAGTCCTGGGATTGTTTGGGATGCGTTTAAAGCCAGGGTGAGGGGGGAGACACTAGGCTATAGTTTGGGATGGCAGAAGAGGGAGGCTCAACAGATGAGAATTTCATTTAAGGTTCTGATGAATATGGAGGAGGAGCTCGCAAGGGCGATACAAATGAGTAAGCCACTCGATAATATAATATTGAGACTGGCAATAGCCAAGGCGGAAATCAGTGATTTTGCTGCAAGGAAAGCTGCAGAAAAAATTCTTGCAAAATGGGAGCAGTGCTACAAGTTTAGCGAAAGAGTAGGGCACACTCTGGCACTACGACTCAAGCAAAAAGCAGTGGCCGGTGAAATTAGGGATATTATGGATAGCCGCGGAAAGCTAATGGAGGGCTCATTAGGTATCTGGGAAGTTATTTGCCAATAATACGAAGATCTATATAGGGAAGAACAACAAGGGGAGCAGAGATTAAACCAGGAATACCTACAGGGAATCTTGCACAGAATTATTGATTCCGAAGATAGAGAGGCACTTGATTTAGCATTGACGCAGGACGAGATATATGGGGCATAAGGGAGTCTTCCGGTTGGGAAAGCTGTTGGACCAGATCTAATCCCCTTAAAGTTCTATAACACATTTCTTGATGCTATTGGACTGGACATGGTGTCTATAATTGGGGAGGTCCAATAAGGGGAGGCTGCTCCAGAACTCATGGGCTTGGGCGGGTCTGATCGTGTTCTTAAAAAAGGGTAAACCAACTAGAGAACCGGGCTCATATAGACCAATAACACTGATGAACAGCGCTGCTAAAATTTACTCAAAGGCTTTGGCAACTCACCTGAATCAGATAATATGGAAAATGGTCCGTCCCTACCAACACAGCTTTATTACCGGGAGGGGGACTACAGAACATATTGGTAGAGTAATAACTCTTTTTGATGAAGTGGAAGTCTCAGAGGACCCTATGGCTTTAATCCTCATGGACGCTGAAAAAGCGTTTGATTGGGTCCCCTGGGACTACCTTTGGGATGTGATGAAATGGTTTGGGATTGGAAGCAATTACATTAAGCCCGTACAGGTTCTATACAAAGCTCCAAGGGCTCGGATCAGAGTGAATGGGGGGTACACAGCACCAGTAATAATTAATCGAGGGAAAAGGCAGGGTTGCCCTTGTTCACCACTGCATTTTTCACTTTACATCGATCCCCTGTTAAGAAAGTTGGACGCCTCTAGTAGTATTAGCCCAATGCAATATCATGGGTAGGAGGCCAAAACTCTGGCTTACGCAGACGATGTTGAAGTGGTCACCTCTAACCCCCGAGACACATTGGGTGTAATAGAAGAAGAGGCTCAAAACTTTGGAGCTGTTTCGGGTACATGCTAAATAGCCAGAAGACGTTGACAGTCCAAAATAAATGGGCTAAACTAGAAGATTCGAGAGTGGTTGACTCAGCTATGTACGTAGGTATAAAAATTACTCAAGATCTGGGAAAATTAGTGAAAAAGAATATCAAACCAATTATAGGGAAAGCCAAAAAAGATTTTGATTGATTGAATAATTTACATATGACTCTTGTTGGCTGCAGCAATGTGGTAAAGATTGTGCTCCTACCCAAAATACGTTATCTTTTTAGGGACATACCGTTAGAGTTTGAGAAGTATTGGATTAATATGCTTGAGCACATTGTGTTTAGGTTTATATGGGCCCATTGGAAAACCAGGAGGGCTATAAAATATATGTCACTGCCTAGGGAGAGAGGAGGGTGGGCAGTCCCAGATGTTAAGCAGTATTATTGGGCTTCGGCGCTTCAATATATGTTTGACTGTTCGGAGATCTGGGAGGTCCCAGGGATACATTGGGTATCCCAGATGTATATGAATTGCTATTGGGTGAGGATGCAAATAATTGCTTTATGAAATTTACCGAACCTAGCTATTATAAAAAAACAAAATTAACATCTGGGCTGCTTTTAAAAAGAAAATAGGCCTCAGCAGGTTTAATTATTATACACAGCTTTATAGAAACCCAACGCTCCCGGATATCTTTTCTGATGCAATTATGTTTGAGTGGGAAGGGAAGGCACTAAGGGGGATGGGGGATTTGAATGGTCCTAACGCCATGCGGACGTTTAGTGAAATTCAGCAAGAGTATGGGATTAATATAAGAAACTTTTTTAAATATCTGCAGCTGCAGAGCTTTTTTAATGGGAAAAGGGGGGGGCTGCGGCTTTCAGAGATCACTACTTACCTGCCGCCACCGCCTAGAGTCACCACAGCAGCCAGGAGAACGAGCCGCCACCGCCGAGAGTCAGGAAGCACTCCAACATCGCGCCGCCGCTCCGGGGACTTCAACACCCGGAAGGCCTCGCGGCGGCGCGTCCCTGACGACACAGATGCGGGGAGGGAGCGCCAGGAGGCGCGTTAAATTGGCAGTCACCCCCGCGTCGCGGGACGTGAGCAGGACGCCCGGGGCTAAGCCCGGGCAAAGGGCGGGCCCTCTACGGCAGGAGGTGACAGGGACAGGGCCAGAAACCCTGCATGAAGCTCGAGAGATAACCTACTATCCAAGTAAGACATTGATGTACATACACTATACCTAATAGTGTTATGTTATGTTATATATATGGATTTGTATAGCGCGCGGCTGCCCCAGCCAAGGGGCGTCCCGGCGCTGCGAACTGACCAGAGTGCGAAATGAGGGTGCACAAAAGAACGGATTATTGGAAAAGATGAGTTTTAATGGCTTTCCTAAAGGCTAAAAGATCATGCATCCCCCGTATGGTAACAGGCAGGCTGTTCCATAGTTTGGCAACAAGGAGGCTGAAAGAACGTCCCCCAACTCTAGCAAGTCTGGTGCGTGGGATGGTCACTAGATGTTGTCCCTCTGAGCGGAGAGATCTGCTGGGTGTATACTCAGACAGGAGGGGGCTCAGCAGTGGGGGGGAGGCGGTTTTAAGGATCTTGAAGGCCAAACACAGAGCCTTAAACTGGATCCTTCTTCCCACCGGGAGCCAATGCAGTTTCCTTAAAGTTCCAGAAACAGAAGAGTGGCGAGGTAGGCCGACCAGAGCTCTGGCAGCCGCATTCTGGACTCTCTGCAGTCTAGTGATTTCGGCCAGGTTTGCTCCCAAAAGGAGAGAGCTGGCATAGTCCAGTCTTGAAAGGATCGTCGCCTGGACGATGAGCTGGCGGGTGCTGCAGTCAAAAAACTTCAGGATGGGCCTGATGTTGCGTAAAATGCCGAAGCACGTGGCGGCCACTTTCTTGGTGTGGATGGTGTATTTTAGAGCCGAGTCGATCCAGACGCCTAGATTTTTAACACAGTCTTTTGGCTTAGGGGGAGAGCCCAAAATATCAGGCCACCAGTTATCTCCCCAGGAAGCGGTGTTTTTTCCCAAGAGGAGAATCTCGGTTTTACCGGCATTTAGTTGGAGAAAGTTCGCCGTCATCCAGTTGGTGATGTCGATGAGTGTCTGTTTGAAATGACGGGCTTCCAGACCACTGTTGTTATTCAAAGCCACCACCAACTGGGTATCATCTGCATATGATACTAAAGCCATTCCATTCCTTCTGGCCACCTCCGCTAACGGGCGGACATAGACATTGAACAGGGTAGGGCTAAGGGACGAGCCCTGCGGCACTCCCTGTCCAATGCTATGCTCCTTCGAGATGTAAGGGGGGGTGGAGACTCTAAAAGACCTGTTAGACAGGAAGTCTCTAAACCACCCCAGGGCTGCCCCTGTGACTCCGATTTCCTCCAGTCTCATCAAGAGGACCTCATGTGACACCGTATCAAAGGCAGCACTGAGGTCCAATAGGACCAGTGCTGCAGTGCCGCCGGCGTCAAGGATGGAACGGAGGTCCTCAGAAACACTGAGCAAGGCTGTCTCGGTGCTATGACCAGCTCTAAACCCGTGTTGGGAGTCGTCCAGGATGTTATTGGTCCGGAGGAAGTTGGACAAGATGTTATTAACGTGTGCCTCGGCCACTTTAGCGGGCCAAGGGAGCAGGGAGATCGGCCTAAAGTTTTCCGGGAGTGAGGGGTCCAAGGTGGGTTTCTTCAAAATGGGGGATACCCATGCCTGCTTCCATTTAATAGGGACCCTGGCAGTGGAGAGTGACCGATTGATAAAATCACGAACGTGGTCTGTGATGAGTGCATGAGCGTCACAGAAGAGGTCAGGCTTTAAGGGATCTGCCGGAGACCCGGATTTAATCTTTCTACAGATTTTAGAGAAAGTATCACGGTCAAGTGTGGGAAAAGAAATGAGGGAATGCCTGGAAGGATCAAAGGTGACCGGTGCCTGTGGGTCTTTGGGGAAGGTGTCGTATATCTTCTTGATTTTGTCTGTGAAGAAATTAGCCATGTTGTTACAGAGGTCAGGCGAGGTAGTAATGGCGTTGACAGTTTGTTTTGCCGTGAGGTCTTTCAAAATTTTAAAGACCGATTTTGAGGTGTTAGAGCTGTTGTTGATTTCACTGGCATAATATGCCGCTCTCACTCTGCAGACTTTACGGTGGTAAGATTTTTGATGCAGGACATAATCTTGTTTAAGGCTGGCAACATAACTTTTCCTCCAGCGTCTCTCTGCCTTCTTACATTCCTTTTTCAAGGCGGCAAGTTCTGAGTTGTACCAAGGACTCGCCGTATGGGTGCGGGCCTTGGTCCATCTGGCAGGGATAAGAGTGTCGAGCGCCTGGGTGATCCAAAGGCAGAACTGGTCGTATCCTGCATCCAGGTCTTCACTCGGGGGTAGGGGATGTAATGCCAGAATGTCATGGAGTTCATCAAGATGGAGTTTTCTCCATGGCCGTTTCTGAACTGAAGAGGTAGATGCTATAACAGCACTTAAGTTGCAGGGGATGGTTAACGTCACTAGATAGTGGTCAGTCCAGGTCATGGGAATAGGTATGCCTGAGGACCCGCCAGTGATGTTGGTGAAAATGGGGTCAAGGAGGTGTCCTGCTCTATGGGTAGGGCCACGGACAAGTTGCTCGAGTTCGAAAGCCGCAAGATCCGCTAAAAAAATTGCCGCCTTCGACTCGGTATTCTTGTCAAGATGTAAATTAAGGTCGCCAATGATCGTAAAGTTGGCAGAGTTAATAACATTGGTATTTAGATATTGTAGGAGGGAGTTAGTGAAGGGAACGTCAGCACCAGGAGGTCTGTAAACCAGAAGGCCAGTAGCACAGAACTGGGGATTGACTTTAATCGAGAAGCGAGCACTTTCGCTACCCTTGATGTCCACTTTATCAAGTTGACATTGAAAGTGGGATTTAATTATGAGCGCTAGCCCGCCCCCTCTCGTGCCCCTGTTCACCGTATAGATAGAGTAGCCTGTAGGTGTTGCCAGGTTACAGACCGAGTCCATCTCATCAAGGAGCCATGTCTCAGTCACGAACAGGGCATCTAGAGCATAGTCCGTTAAAAGGTCATGTATTTCTGAAGAATGTTTGTACATGGATCTTACATTGAGATGACCAAGCCTGAAGGTGTGGACAGGGAGAGGTTTAGATTTGCGCTTGGAAGTAGAGCACAGTTGGGAGGGAGTAACAAGCGGGTGGTGTATATGAGCAGGATTGCATCTTTTGCAACAACAGGAAGAATGCTGAAGACTCAGCAGCTCGGATTTAGAGTAACACATCCTGCCAGTTTAATGGCAGGATGAGGAGCAGAGTGCCCAGCGCCCGGCGCTGCCTTAGCGCGGACGGGCGCAGACGGGCAGCTCTTTGGCGGGGCTGCGCGCGGCCGCTGCGCGCCCAAGAAGATGTGAGGGCTAAATACCCATAGGAAGTTGTGCACTAGAGCGCTAACCGCTCTGCAAGCTGGCCGACCGGAAGTGCCCCAGCGAAGCGATGCAGGGAACCGGCACCTACAATCAGTAACGTGACGTGTGGTGCAGGGGTAAGTGAATTTTTTAAAAAGGCACTAGTCACAGAGTAAATACAAACATAACAATTTTAAAAGCGTTTTCAATCAGCGTTTTTCAATCAGCGTGTAAGCTTACACTCGGTCAGGTCGCGAAGCGGATCAGGGACACTGCCACTGTCTCCTTTCCGCGAAGCGCTGCAGCCCAGTTCTGCCTAAATACCCACAGGAAGTTGTGCACTAGAGCGCTAACCGCTCTGCAAGCTGGCCGACCGGAAGTGCCCCAGCGAAGCGATGCAGAGAACCGGCACCTACAATCAGTAACGTGACGTGTGGTGCAGGGGTAAGTGAATTTTTAAAAAGGCACTAGTCACAGAGTAAATACAAACATAACAATTTTAAAAGCGTTTTCAATCAGCGTTTTTCAATCAGCGTGTAAGCTTACACTCGGTCAGGTCGCGAAGCGGATCAGGGACACTGCCACTGTCTCCTTTCCGCCAGTGAGACTGAGGAGTTAGTTCCTTGGATTTACTGACAGGATGTCAAAAAAAGGTACTGCTCCCATAGTAAACACAATGGAAAATTATATGGTTCAAACTGTGAAAAAAATTAACTCACAGAGGAGAGAATCTTTGGGGTTGAGTCAATCACCTGATTTACGTTGTTTGAATCCTACCCTAATTCCCCTAACTGATGATATTGTACCCCTGCAGACTTATCCTGAAGCTTGTTCTAATTGCTCTATTAATCAGGATATTAGTACTTTAAATGAAAATATTCTGTCTGGACCAGAGGTACTTATTGTGGACCCTGTGAATAATATAGACAGTGATTTGGATCAGGACATACATGTTGGTCCCTCAGAAGAAGACCACTCTATTTCTGATCAAGCTTCTCGGTCAGATTTCTCTAAGGCAAAACCTCAGCCAAAACGGGGAGGCTTAAGGTCGGGGACAAGAAGGAAGAGGGTAAATACCCCAAAGGCTAATCTGAAGGAAAACGGAGAGGAAAGAGCTAAGTCCAATGTTATTGTTGATGATGAACTGTTTGTCAGAATTGCCGAGCTAATCGAAAGTAAAATTAAAGTCATTGTTAAACCTTTAATTACCAAAATAGACAAATTACAAACTGAGGTTAAAAAGTTAGGTGGCCAGCTGAATAAAATAATGGAGGGTGTTGATAACGTTACATCGCTGGTAGCAAACTTGGACAATAATATTGGAGAGCATGATGATCAGGAGGGTGAGGACACAGAAGAACTATTACATAATAATCCCCCAACCCAGATACCGGTTTTGAAAGCTAATGAAACAAATGGTAGAGGGGATAGTCCTTTAACAGTTGAGATTCCGCCTGCACAAGCTCAGCTAATTGACCCTCTACAATTTATAGTTGAAGCCTCACCTGTTGTCCTAGTACTAGCTAATGTACCGCCCCTAGAAGCTGGTATAGTAGAATCTCCTTCCTCTTTGTCTAATAAGGCGTTGCAATGGCTTACAAATAACATGAGGTTAGCCCCAGGGGGGGGCCAACAGTTGGCCCAAGAGATTAAGACAGCTAAAAGGGTTTCCTGGTTAGGAAATCGCCCCAAAAAATTTAAAGGGGATTGTGTGGCAGTAAGTTTCTCACAAACTGGCGTTTTGCCAAACATCCTCATTAATTTACTCCCACCCCAACGCAGGCAGGGTTCTGTTGTCCCATTAACTTTAAAATTTTTTTACGGAGAACAGCAGAATGTTACCTACCCTAAGACTCCAGCCTTTGGATGGGACAGTAATTGGGATTCAAATAAAAGATGGGGCCGTGATCAACATCGAAACATTGTAAACCATCCAGCTCTCCCAGTTCATCAGAATCCTTTTGCACAACCTCTTTTGTTGTCCAACTGATATGCCCCCCTATCCTCTTTGGATCAAAACGACTGACTTTTGCCCGAACATATAAGTCATGAAGAGAATAATGTGTCAGTACTCAGTATGCTTACTTGGAATATCGCGGGTATCAGGGCTAAAGTAGGTAATGTGACATGGACAGATTTTATGACTAAGTTCGATATTATTGCATTGCAGGAAACCTGGGACACAAATAACAGTTTTTCTCTAGATGGCTATAGTTATTTCTGTATTCCCGCAGTGTCCAGCGCAGCGGGAAGAGCCAAGGGAGGATTGCTAAGCCTCTTTAAACTAGACATTAAAGGAAGCCTCAATAAATGTGACTCGGGATTAGAGCAATGTTTAATTGTTGAACTTTCTTCAGTAGAATCTCCAAATATTTTATTTATAAATTTTTATATTTCCAATGCAACAGACTGTACATCATACAGCGTAGATAGATTGGATCACTTTTTGTCAGTCTAAAGTGAAGATGTTAACTCTTTTGAAATTATATTTTTGGGTGATTTCTATATACACCCCTGTTCACTAATGTGTGTCTGTGATGACTCAGAATCCCCTCCTAATTGTGCGCCTGTCCATCTTGAACATAACAAACAGGGGGCTTGTTTAGAGAATTTTCTAGCAAGATGGAACTTGTACGAATCTAGTTGTGGGGAGGGGGGGGGGGGAAAGGGCCCCTACTTTTAAGGGAACAGACAATGGCTCCATTATTGATTATATTTTTATCTCAGCGTGTTTTTTAGTCAAGGTTTTAATGTATAAAACTGTGGTTTCTGCTTTCAGTGATCACAATCCTGTCTCCCTGGACCTAGTAACCTCTGATTTTATAGGGCGTAATTATGGTCCCTGTAACAATAAATCAGCATTTAAAGTTAAGGACCAGGGACGCAGACTGAAATGGGATAGCATAATCCCGGAACCCTTTGTACAAGAGGTACTTTCTGAGGCTGAGGATGAGGTCGGTGTGTGTCTATCCAGTGTGTCCAATGATAGGGAGGTGATACTTGCATTTGGTAGCATATGCAGAAAGATAAATTGTAGGCTTTCTGTGACTTCTAAACCTAAGTTGATGCCCACTAAAAGATGGTTTGATCGCAGATGCTCAAAAACACATTCTGCATTGCTCAATGCTTTAAAAGCTGTTCCGAAGAATCGTGAACTTATTACCATCAGTAGAGCCCTATACAAAAAGGCCATTTCAGACAGGAAAAAACAGATTAAAGATGAATCCTGGACACAACTCTCAGATCCAGCAATACTAAAAAATAGTGGAGAATTTTGGAAGATTGTCAACCAATCTCTATTCACAGGGGAGGAAAATTCCCCCCTTGAAACTAACATCCCTGACGAAGGTTGGATTAAACACTTTAGTGACATCTACTCAGGTCATACCAATGGAAAACCCAGGGTGCAGGAGGTTGATGTTAACACCATTGGGAACCAATTGCACATTGAAGTAAAGGAAGTATTACATGCTATAGACTGTACCCTGAAGAAAAAGGCGCCAGGACCCGATGGTGTTCCTGCAGACGCCTTTAAATGCTTCCCTAATTTCTGGTCAAGATTACTTTGCAGGGTCTTTAACGCCTTAAACCATGACAATATTCCCGAAACATGGAAAACATCTATAATTATCCCTGTTTTTAAAAAGGGAAATAGGCAGGATCCTGCATGTTATAGACCAATCTCACTGATTGATTCTTCAGTTAAGATATTAGGGAGAGTTATACTAGTAAAATTGAATGAGTGGGTCACAGAGAATAGTATTTTGACAAATGTGCAATATGGTTTTAGACCTAAAAGAAGTACCCTGGATCAATGTCTTAACCTCCACTTGCTGATTGAAAAATATACTAGGGCCAAGGAGGGGTCCATGTATCTAGGCTTCATGGACCTCTCCTCTGCCTTTGATTTGGTCAACAGATCAAAGCTATGGTCAAAATTACTTGAAATGGGCCTGGATAGGAATATAGTTAATTTATTGGCTGACCTTCATTCTGGCCTTACTGCAAAAATTAGAGTTTCCTCGAGTGGAAGGTGTACCGACGCTTTTGCTTCTGAAAAAGGAGTCAGACAGGGGTGCATATTGGCACCCCTGTTGTTCACATTATATGTGAACGCCTTGGAGCCTGCTCTCAGGGGCGTGACCCGCGACATTCCGCGTGCAGGGGAACAGGGGGTTCCTGTTCTCCTTTGCGCGGATGACGCGGTTCTTCTGGCGCGCACCGGGGTGGGGCTTCAACGACTCCTGGACGCCTTTGAATCTTTTATGGGTTCACTTGACCTGAAAATAAATGCTAAAAAATCACAGGTTATGCTTATGGGCAGGGCAGCTAGGAGACCTTTTCACAAAATCTTTCTTTGCGGACAGGAAAAGCTTGTTCGCGTAACCTCCTTTCCCTACTTAGGGATTACCTTTGATGAGAAGGGTAACTGGGGTCCCCATGTTAATAATAGAGTAACCATGTTGGCTAGGACATCTGCAGCCCTTCAGGGGTTCTCTAAAAAACTTGGGGGTAGGCCAATCGCAGCTGTTATTAAAATCTATAAGGCCAAATGTATCTCAGTGGCATCATATGGTGGTTCATTATGGGGATATAGGGGAGTGGAACCTTTACAGACAATAGAAAACACATTTTTTAGATCTGTTCTTGGCGTCCCACAGTCAACCCCGTCCCACACCGTCCATATGGAATTAGGGGAAGGCTACATCACAGACCTGATAAAAATTGCACCTTTAGTTGCTTGGTTGAGGTTGTGGCTCAATAAAGAAATTCCTCTAAACCATATTATAATGAGAGACTGTTTGTCTTTGGACAAAGCTAATAATATTAGGTGGTTGACTTATATTAAGGAAACTTTTTTGAGGTTGGGAAGGCCTGAGCTTTATACTGTAACTGATTCTATAACATCCAAAGATATTGTGTCTACAAAACATGCAATGAAGGAGCTCCTATCCCTGGAGAGGGAAGAATCTGAATTGAAAAAACCCTGTGTCAGGGCCAGTTTAATACTGTCCATACCTGACGGCCCAGAAAGTTACCTGAACATGGTGACCCATCCATACCACAGACTTATTTTAACTTGTTTTCGTTTTAATTTGATACATTTTAATCTTGGATTTTATCCTGTATGGAGTACCCCAGAAAAGGCGCCACCATGTTCTTGCGATCATTTCTCTGATCAAAATACTATGCATTTTGTAATGTTTTGCAGTCACTACATTGATGCTCGGAGAATGTTCCTTGTGCCTATACTTAAGGAAGCTGGATTTATCCTAGTTAAACCTGCTCTATTTTTTTTTACAACTGTTACAGACTCGCAGGATTATGTTTCATGTGGCTAGTTTTCTGGTGAGAGCTATTAGGAGCAGGAACATTGGATTAAAAAAAGTGTCTACTTCCCTTTGTAGCACGGATTGTGCACTTTAATTAGGCTTTTTGTAATTACATTGGGACTGTAACTATAAAAACTATTGTAACAGGGACATTTGGTGTCGGTAACGATCATCTTGCTGGGGATTTTTTTCTTAACTTTAGCTCTTTGCACATTAGCACTTTGCACTTTATACTTCCTACTTGATATGAACTGTAATACGGTCTATGATGACTTTTATCTTGTTGTATTTTAACTGTTTTTAATGTACGTATTTCTTGTATTTGTTTTAATGTAATTTGTATTTTGCCATTGTCTTTGTATGATATTAAGTTATCGCAATAAAGTATTTTGACTGACTGACTGACTGAATAGATGTTATTAGAGCAGGAGAGAACTGTACTATCAGGAAAATGTATGCCGTACTACAATTGTCAAAACCATATGACCTGGATAAGTATGAGAAAAAGTGGGCAGAAAAACTGGGCATGGATCAGACCTGCTTTTTCTGAATCGCTAGAAATGGGTCAAAGTATCTTATGCTCAGCAGGATTGCAGGCTCAACATTTTAAAACGATCTATTGGCTGTATTATATGCCAGCTAGGATAGCACAATGGGGTGGTCAGGAAGGAATTATGGGCTAGATGTAGGTAAATGGTATTTACCGATTCGTAAATACCAAATTTTATCGATTCGGTATTTACAAATCGGTAAATGCTATGTAGGTAAATATTCGGTAAAAATTACCGAATCGTTACGATTTGGTAATTACCGAATCGGTATTTACTGATTCGATAATTGCCATTGATTCCTATGGGCATTGAGGCCCATAGGAATCAATGGCAATTACCGAATCGGTAAATACCGATTCGGTAAAATTACCGAATAGTCAAGGGTGGCAGGGTGTCACTTTGACACCCTGTTGCACCCCTGATTAGTGCTTGAGTGCCATGTGGCACACATACATGCCCTAAGGGCCCTTAGGGCAAGTATGTGTGCCACATGGCACAGGTGTACATGCACAGATTTGCATATACACAGGTATTCGTTATTTACCACCAACTAATAAAATAACGAATCCTTAAGGCACTGTGAGACTGTTGACAGTGCCACCTACATCTCAAATTACAGATTCGGTAAATTTACCGAATCGGTAATTTTTAAAGCCCCTCCATCTTAAACTCCAAATACCGGTCGGAAATCGGCCGTTACCGACCGGTATTTGCCTACCTACATCTTGCCCCTGGTGTTCCCGCTGTGATAGCTCCGAAGCTGATTTAATACACATGTTCGCAACTTGTCCCCAGCTGGATAACTTAATAAAATCAATAGAAAAATGTAAGGGTCAAAGTTTGAATATACATGTAGTGCTAGATCCAGCTTTAATACTTTTGGAGATTCAATCGAATCGAAAGCAAAACTCATTTGATTTTGCCTTATTTCTCGCTATGGCTGCATTCCATATCATTATCGCCTCTGCCTGGTTGGATCTGTCTGCCCCATTATTCCAGCAATGGCTAGCTAAATTGTTAGCAATACAAAATATGGAGAATGGGATATATAAAAGGAAGGGTAAGAAAGGAGAAAAACTTAGCTGTCGCATATGAGGACCCATATATAGCTGGAATGAAGCTTTGAATGATAGTCAAGGCTGAATGGTTTTAATTTCATAATGATGTATACATTTTAATTTGATTAGTGTGACAATAATACTAGAGATTAAATAATGTTCTAATTAAGTATGGGCGAAATTTGTGAATTCGTGTTCCGCAAATTCACGCGAAATCGAATTCGCAATCCGCAAAATCCGCGAATTTGTGCGAATTTGTGGATTTTTGGGTTTTTGCGTGTTCGCGGGTTTTTTTGCATGTTCGCGGGGCTTTTTGCATGTTCCCGGGCCGCTTGCATTGCGAAGTTACCCATGCAGTCGTGTATGGGCACAGCACCCTCTGGTTCAAACTGCCACCCTCTGGTTCATCACTGCCACCCTCTGGTTTACCACTGCCACCCTCTGGTTCACCCCTGCCACCCTCTGATTCACCACTGCCACCCTCTGGTTCAGCACAGCCACTCTCTGGTTCACCCCTGCCACCCTCTGGTTCAGCACTGTCACCCTCTGGTTCACCACTGCCACCCTCTGGTTCATGACTGCCACCCTCTGGTTCATCACAGCACCTCTGGTTCACCACTGCCACCCTCTGGTTAACCACTGTCACCCTCTGGTTCACCCCTGCCACCCTCTGGTTCACCACTGCCACCTTCTGGTTCACCCCTGCTACCCTCTGGTTCACCACTGCCACCCTCTGGTTCATCACAGCACCCTCTGGTTCACCCCTGATACCCTCAGGTACAGCACTGTCACCCTCTTGTTCAACACTGCCACCCTCTGGTTCACGACTGCCACCCTCTGGTTCATCACAGCACCTCTGGTTCACTCCTGCCACCCTCTGGTACAGCAGTGTCACCCTCTGGTTCACCACTGCCACCCTCTGGTTCACCACTGCCACCCTCTGGTTCATCACAGCACCGCTGGTTCACCACTGTCACCCTCTGGTTAACCACTGTCACCCTCTGGTTCAGCACTGCCACCCTCTGGTTTATCACTGTCACCCTATGGTTCACCACTGCCACCCTCTGGTTCACCCCTGCCACCCTCTGGTTCATCCCTGCCACCCTCTGGTTCACCACTGCCACCCTCTGGTTCAGCACTGCCACTCTCTGGTTCACCCCTGCCACCCTCTGGTTCAGCACTGTCACCCTCTGGTTCACCACTGCCACCCGCTGGTTCACGACTGTCACCCTCTGGTTCATCACAGCACCTCTGGTTCATCACTGCCACTCTCTGGTTAACCACTGTCACCCTCTGGTTCAGCACTGCCACCCTCTGGTTCACCACTGCCACCCTCTGGTTCACGACTGCCACCCTGTGGTTCATCACAGCACCTCTGGTTCAGCACTGCCACCCTCTGGTTCACCACTGCAACCCTCTGGTTCACCCATGCCACCCTCTGGTTCACCACTGCCACCCTCTGGTTCACCCCTTCCACCATCTGGTTCATCACTGCCACCCTCTGGTTCACCCCTGCCACCCTCTGGTTCAGCACTGCCACGCTCCGGTTCAGCACTGTCACCCTCTGGTTCACCCCTGCCACCCTCTGGTTCATCACTGTCACCCTCTGGTTCATCACTGCCACCCTCTGGTTCTCCACTTCCACCCTCTACCGAGACCTTTTGTGACGCAGCAGCAGCACAAAAGATGCGCCATGGTGCTGGGTATTAACAACATGACGCATCGGAGAGATGTGTCACGTTGTAAAGCCCTGCGCCATCAGGAGGCGTTCCGGCGCAGGGGAGGGCGTTCCTGCGCAGGAACGCCTCCTAAAAGTGGCTGAATGAAATCTACAAGAATTCACTCAGTCACTTTTAGGCCAATGCTGCGTCAAAACCCTGCGCCTGCTTGAAGCAGGCGCAAGGCTTGATGCAGCATTGAGGAGATAGGGCCCCCCCAGAGCATTGCTGAAGCTGCGTCGCAAGCGCGACGCAGCTCTAGCAATGCGCTGCTTTTACGGCAGAGATGCGTGACGCATCTGTGCCGTTTTTGCCACATGGTGCGCCGCATTGTGAATGCGGCGCACCATGGGTGGCGGAGCTGTGGCGCACAATAACTGGCGCATCCCTGGGGATGCGCCAGTTATTGTAAATCTGCCCCTATACATTTGGCCAACGAGGGAGCACTTACTGATTAGACAGTAGAAAGTACTCCAGTTGAGTAGAGGTATTGCACAAAAAGGTGGCATCTTCGTGGACAAACACGCAGGGCGGGATTCATTCTGCCCCCCGTTAGACTTGTTTTTTGTGCCCTTCTGCCCTCTGTTAGACTCGTTTTTCCCTTGTTTTCTGCCCTTCTACCCCCTGTTAGACTCCTTTTTGGTGCCTTTCTGCCCTCTGTTAGACTCATTTTTCCCTTGTTTTTCTGCCCTTCTGCCCTCTGTTAGACTCGTTTTTTGTGCCCTTCTGCCCTCTGATATTCCCTTCTTTTTGTGCATTTCTGCCCTCTGTTCGACTCGTTTTTTGTGCACTTCTGCCCTTTGTTAGACTCGTTTTTCCCTTGTTTTTCTGCTCTTCTGCCCTCTGTTAGACTCGTTTTTCCCTTGTTTTCTGCCCTTCTGCCCCCTTTTAGACTCGTTTTTTGTGCCCTTCTGCCCTCTGTTAGACTTGTTTTCCCTTGTTTTTCTGCCCTTCTGTCCTCTGTTAGACTGTTTTTCCCTTGTTTTCTGCCCTTCTGCCCCCTGTTAGACTCGTTTTTTGTGCCTTTCTGCCATCTGTTAGACTCGTTTTTCCCTTGTTTTTCTGCCCTTCTGTCCTCTGTTAGACTGTTTTTCTGTGCACTTCTGCCCTCTGTTAGACTCGTTTTTCCCTTGTTTTTCTGCCCTTCGGCCCTTTGTTAGCCTGCTTTTTGTGCCTTTCTGCCCTCTGCATCACCACATCATCACTCAGCGCTATCCCAGCATCACTCAGCACCACCACATTATCACTCAGCACCACCACTATCACTCAGCACCACCACAGCACCACTCAGCGCCACCACAGCATCACTCAGCGCCACCTCAGCACCACTCAGCACCACCACAGCATCACTCAGCACCACCACAGCATCACTCAGCACCACCACAGCACCAATCAGCACCACCACAGCACCACTCAGCGCCACCACAGCATCACTCAGCACAACCACAGTATCACTCAGCACCACCACAGCACCACTCAGCACCACCCCAGCATCAATCAGCGCCATCCCAGTATCACTAAGCACCACCACAGCACCACTCAGCACCACCACAGCACCACTCAGCACCACCACAGCCCCACTCAGCGCCACCCCAGCATCAATCTGCGCAACCATTCAACAACAACTGGTTCAAACATGTTCTCTCAATGTTTCAAACTTTATTACAAATGTCACAAAAATATGTTAATATTTCACTTCTGTTCTTGGATTTTCGTCACAATAAAATACACTGAACATAATCTTCACAAAAGTTATTTACAAAAGTTTAAGCTATTGCCATCATAAATTAAAATCACTTTTATTTAAGTATTAATTATTTAAAAAAACTTAAAAGCCATTGTAATTTTTAATATCAATACAGCTAAGTCATGTAAATACAAAACATGTTGCATTACAAATTCTATAGGTGTCACATTTGCGAAAGTTATGACTATTGGCATTGTAAATGACAAAGCTATTAATTTAGTTATTTTCAAAACCAACACATAAATAAAAAAAAAATTCATTTACAAGACTTTTGCACCTGCTGCTGTAACCCTGTAAGTGCTTGGCTGAAAATGTGTCCCCGCTGATTCGCGGATTTTACCGCGATTTCGCGAGATTCGCGGATCGCTCCCCACCTACCCCAGTAAAAACAGTAAAGAGTCTGGGCGTCTTCATCGACACCGAGCTCTCCCTCAGGGCTCAAGTTGGAGCGGTGGTCTCCTCTTGTATGTATCAACTTCGGAGGATCCGCAAAGTTCGTTACCTTCTTCCCCCGGCAGCACTCACCCAAACTGTTATTTCGCTGGTACTTTTCCCGTCTTGATTTTTCCAATGCCATCTACCACGGTCTGCCGCAATTTCTGACACAACGTCTCCAAGTTGTTCAGAATCAAGCGGCCCGCTTGATTCATGGAACCCCCAGATGGCAATCAGCTAAGCCTCTGCTCATGAGCCTCCATAGGCTCCCAGTCGATCGAAGGGTCGCCTTCAAGGTGGCATGCCTCACCTTCAAAGCACTTCACTGCCCTGGTCCCGCTTTCCTAAAATCCCTCATTCGCCCTCACTGTCCCACACGCAATCTCCGTTCAGCCCACCGCGATCTGCTGATCACCCCCAAGAGAAAAACTAAGAGATTCGGCGGCCGCCGTTTCTCCCACCTTGCTCCTGGGCCTTGGAATCTCCTCCCTCTCCCAATCAAATCCTCCCCTTCCCTCCCGAACTTCAGAAAAATGTTAAAAACCCACCTCTTCCCCATCTCTGGCTAGAATTTATCATCTATGCTCCCCCCTCATCTGTTCTGTCTTTCAGCGCCAGGAATCTTCGGTGTCAGTGCGCTTTATAAATTGCATTTAACATAACATAACATAACATCGCGAAATCGCGGAAAATCCGCAAATTCCGCGTGCGGAACGAATTTTCAGCCCATGCTTAGTTCTAATGGTCCTTAACATGAACTAAAAAATATGAATTTGTACTGTATTTTGATGTGATCCTCAAGTAGTAATTGCATGTTTATTTTTCTTTTTGTATTGTACCTCTTGGGCAAAATAAAATACAATCTTTAAAAAAAATAAAAAAACATCATCAATGAAAAATAGTAAGTATTTTTATATCAACAAAATAAAAATAGCAGCTAAATAAAAAAAATAACACAATAAAATGTAACACTTCAATAACAATAAAATGTTACTCTTATACTAACAGAAAAAACCGAAGTGGGTTAACATCAACAACAGAAGAAAATCCATCAAGAAAATAAAATCAAAATACATGTAAGTGTCTCTCAAACATATTAATTATACACAATATTTATTGTTTAAATTAATATTATACATTTTTACGTTTGTAATACTTTATTCGATATAAATATTATCATAAAAGTACATACATTTTGACAGAAGAAAGGAGAATTAAAAAGAGGAAAATTGATAGATATTGCATATGTTAAAAGACAGTAAAAAGCAGTAAAAATACATATGTACAATTTAAAACAGTTTTTTTAGTAGTCTATCATACAAATACAGTGGTGAACATACAGGGATTCTGCTCCTACAGGCTCTATACATTGTTGCAGTTTAGCAGCTTAGAACGGGTGAGCCAGGCACTTGATAGGTACTTAGCGACTCCGCATACAACAAACAAAGATGTATCAGTTGAAAGGATGCGGAGGGCTGCCCTAAAGTCTCTGACCCCTAACTCCCTGCATACTGGTTTCAGCCATCGTGCTCTCGCCTTCTTGTATGCTTTGCATCCAAACAAAAAATGCTGTGTGAATTCGATCTGACATGGGCAGCTTGGACAGGTGCCATGTGGGGCCCGCCTTCCTTTCCAGCCCTCCACGAATTTGTTAAGTGGAAGTGTCCCATACCTCATTTTTTAGAAAATAGCTCTATCTTTTGGCTTTTGAATAAAGTCTAAAAACGGTTCAAACCTCCCAATGGGCTTATGCTCTAAAAATTGGGAGGTTAGCGCTCCCCATTTTGTTCTCCTAAGTTCCTCAGTCTGGATCCACTCCCCAAAAATTTTCTTGATAATTTGCTTTGGGGGAGGGGACTGTGTGGTCCATGCTTCAACCAACCCCAGTTTTATGACCAACTGCCTCAGTTTGTTTACCCACTGGATCTTATTCGCACCATTCAAGGCAATAAGTTCGTCCAACACCAGTGCGTAGTTTGCTAGTTCTGGGGTCCTCCTCAGGCGCACCCAGAACAGCAAAGGGCGGAGACGAACTATATCTGATATCGAGCGTTTGCCCATATCATGGAATAGGGGCTTTAGTGGGGTTGAGATGGGGAGAGCAACTAGGTCCCTTATAAACTTGTTCTCAGCTCTAACCAGGTCTGTTACATTTTCACTGCCCCATAGTTCAGACCCATAGACTGCAGAAGTCAGCGCCTTCCCTTCATATACTGCAAGCGCGGGGGCTATAGGCCTGCTAGCAGACATACGCTGACTCCTCAAGATAGCGCCTGATACTCTCTTCAAATTTATCAGCATCTTAGCGATGTGGGAATCCCATTTCATTCTATTATTTAATCTAATTCCCAGATAATCAAAGTTTTCTACCACTTCCAGGGGTGTGCCCTCAAGAGTGATATTAATTTTCTTTGTATTTTTTGAGGGGGGCTGGACCATTAACTTAGTTTTAGATGTATTGATGGTCAGCCCACGTTTGTCACAGAACAAGCAGAATCTGTTCAGTAATTTCTGGAGTCCAGAGGGGGTTTGGACAACAAAAGCGTATCATCTGCGAAGAGGAGTGTGGGTGTTTTTTCCCCCGCCAGGACCGGAGCATCGGCATTGTCCTCCCTCAAATGGTCTAACACCCCATTAACAAAGAGGGAGAACAATGTCGGGGCCATCACACAGCCATGGCGTACTCCTCTATTCACAGTCACCTTACCTGTTAACTGACCCTGCCCGCCCCATCTGATCCTGGCGTAATTATCCTGATGGAGTTTAACTATAAACTCAAGAAGGTACTGCTGGAACCCCATATCCAGCAGCACCCTCCAGAGTTTATCGCGGGGCATCAGGTCGAAGACGCTTTTAAGATCAATAAAGGCAGGTAGAGGTTCCCCCTCTTGATGGTTACCGTCTTCCAGTACGTGGCCCAAAACCTGAAGACCTGGTACATTGTACCCACATTCTTTCGGAATCCCGCCTGGAAATGGGACAGAATGTTCCCTCCCTCTAGCCACGTGTCTATTCTATTTACAATTACCCTGCCGACTATTGTTTGGACGGCATCGATTAAACTAATCGACCTATAGTTTGCAGGGTACTCCCTGTCGCCTTTTTTGTGGACTGTCACGACTTCGGCCCCCCTCCATGAATCAGGAACAGGCCGGTAGCCCATCAGGGCCAGCAGCTTTAGAGGGGATAATGGTCCTGATTGCATCAGAGACTTCTCATGCTAAAAAGGGCTCTACAGATGCTAGCTCCTCTATGGAGAGGTCATACGTTTGTTCCCTCCAGGATTGGCATCTCTCATCTTCAACACAGTACAAACTAAAGAAATGGGAATGCCATTGGTACTCGGTTATGTGATTGGAGAGAGGCTCTGCTCCTTTCCTGTCATATTTATTTATCAAGGACCAGAACAGGATAGCATCCTTAAGCTGCTGCCAATATACTTCTTCCCTTGCCTTCTTAGCATTTATAATGCAGACTTTATAATCCCTTCTAGCCGTCCGTACGGCGGTGGTGTCCTTCTTCCTAATTGCATCGCCTATGACCCTTCTCTTTTTCCTGCATTCTGCAGTATACCATGGCGTGCCTGTTTTTGGAGTATTCTTCTTATTGCCTGCTCTAGTGTCTCCTATGATAAAGAACGATCCAATTTCCTCTATTAGACTCATATAGGAGACCATAAAATTAGCACTCTGTTCAGTAGTGTGCACCAGGTTACAGGATACGAGTTCCATGGTTCCCGCTTCTACTAAGTCTTTAATGCAGGTTAGGCTCTCTTCTTGGCACACCACCCTATTCCATTTTAATCTACGCTTGCAATTAGACAGAACTACATCTTTTGTGGTCATTAATGTACCGGTTGTCACTGCCCTATTTATTATTAATAAATATATATGCATATATTTACAGATTAGCCATCATATGGCAGAGGGAGCCAAATTCATTACTTCACAAAAAGGAAAACTACTTCTCTGCTACATGAGGGACACGTGTACCCAAGAGAAAATGAGTGGAAACAAAACACATTGAAAATGCAGTAAATATTACTCTAACTCTTATTATGGTAGAGCCGCTACAATAGAAACCAATGTAGTAGATGTCAAGGAACATAGCCATCCCCTAAATGTAACTGAAATTGAAGTTAGAGATGCTCTCGAGACAATAAGGGAAGCAAGTACCAGCTCACAACAGACAAGTACCCAATTACTTAAAAATGTGTTACCTATGGTACCTGAGCATGTTACAAGACAACTGCCTTCTACCCCCACTCTAAAAAGATTTGGGGCCATATGTATCATCATCACCATTTGCGATTTCTAAATAGCGATTTTTAAGGAATCGCTATTTAGAAATCGCAAAATGGTATGTATGTAGAAAATCGCTTTTTTAGCGATTTCCAATCATTCCTTATTTGCGCATTCGCAATTTGCGAATTCGCAAATAAGGAATAATTTCCCATTCATTCCTATGGGCCAGAAGGCCATAGGAATGATTGTGAAATGCATTTCATTTTGCGATTCGCAATTTGCTAATCGCAAAATGAGATTGATTTCAAGGGTGAGGAGTCTGAGGACACCCTGCTGCATCCCTGAAATCAGCATGTGTGTGCATATGGCGCACATACATGCCCTATGGGCATGTATGTGCGTCACATGCCACTTTAGAAATGCCAATTTGTGCATTTTGAAAAGAAATCGCAAATTACCACCAATTGAAAGTTGGTGGTAAATTGCGATTTCTTAAGCTAAATTCGCTATAGAAAAATGCTTCATACATAGCATTTAAGGAATCGCAAAAATGCGATTCCTGAAATGCTATAGCAAAATAAGGAATCGCTAATTTTTGTGATTCCTTACTTTGCTAATTTTTCATACATTTCAAAATCGGAAAAAAGGCCGTTTGCGATTAGCTAAGGCCGAAATTCTGCGATTTTCGGCCTTAATGAATCGCAAAAGGCTTGATACATATGGCCCTAATTTCCTGAACTAAAAGAGCTACAACTCAAACACCACCTACCCCGCAATCTTTTGCTGAATCACAAATAATACCTGAATATACCGTCACTCATAATGATGAAAAATTCCTTCTCCATGATGACAAAAGTCTTGAAAGATGAATGCTCATCTTTGCAAAAAAATACCAACTTACAAAAACGTACACATGGATGATGGATGGCACATTCAAAGTTTGTCCCAAGCCTTTCTATCAATTATACACAATACACAGCAAATTTGAAAATACTAACATCCCCTTGCTATACACACTACTCCCTAATAAACAGAACACCACGTACATAGAGCTCCTAACAAAAGTCAAACAATACACCAACATCATTGATTTTGAAAAATAAAATTTTAAATTATACCCACAAACTGCAATACAAGGTGTCTACTATCAATCACTTTAATCAAGGTATCTGGAGGCACCTACACAATTCGACTTTAAGTATAGAGTCTGCCACTAACAGCAACTTCGCCTCCCAAATTTAGCAATTAATAATCCTGGCCTATGTACCAACAACTGAAGTAGCAAATCATTACAACGTACTTCTTGAAAGCCCCTCCTATCAGGCAAATGAACCCAAACTAACTTCCTTCCTAGAATACTTCAAAGGTACTTGGGTGGGCAGGTTACATAGGTCAGGGTACTGTAGACAACCTAAATTCCAAATATTTTGGTGGAACGTATATGATAGTTCTGTAGCTCAAAAGGCAAAAACAAACAATGCAGTAGAAGGATGGCACAATGCCATCCAAGCCACAATTGGAGAGGACAACCAACCCTACATAAACGTATAGAAGATATTAATAAAGAACAAAGCTATCAAGAGCTCAGGCTAGAGCAATTCCTAACAAAAATCAACCCTAAACTAAGTAAACAAACTAAAATTATGTATGAATACCTGCAACATAAAATTAGACTATTCACAAGCAACAAAGTTCTAGAATGCTTAGACATGATAGCTATATCTATACTCTAAAACAACAACAATACCAAAAACATTTAAAACTTCAAAACATTTAAACAACATAATTGTACTATTAAAAAAAAATCACAACTATGTCACGAATAATTTAAATCATTATTTAATTAAAAAGATACAAATAAATAATCGTAACCAAAAACATTTCCCACCTATAATAATATAAATAACTTACAGTTGTGTAGCAGAAAATTCAATTATTCAATAGAAGATAAGTAGAAAACCAAATCGATTAGAAAAGGGAACCCCCCCAAAAAAGCAAAAAGCAAAAATACAACTGTAGAAAAAAAGCAAAAAGCAAAAAGCAAAAATACAACTGTAGAAAAAAAGATCCAACAACGCAATGCTCTCAATTACGAATCTCTCCAAAGCCCGAAATATAGTTTTAAATAAAAAAATGCTCCAACAAACCCGAAAAATAAAAGGAAATATAAAAATTATTGTTTTCAACCAACAAACATTTCAGTTTTGTAAAAAAAAAAAAGGGTGGAGACCACCATCCGTTCATGATAGGGAAAACCTGCAAAATAATAAATAAAACAACACCCACCCACAATAACTTGTACAAACCAACAAACATTAACATTAACAATGAACACAACATAACACAATTATTCGACACATAACTAATACTACATAAAACTCTACTCTAATCCAACACTACGGCAAACACATAAAACACTAAACTCCCAAAACAACACCTGACTACACTAAAAACAAACAAACACGGTTCTCAAAAACTTAACTACACTCCTACTACCTCGCCTGTACCCTAATACTACTTTTAAAGTTAATTAAAGCAAACTTACCTTGAGCGACCTAAGGCAACACCCAACCACAAGGTTCAGTCTTCCATGACCTAAAAATTAAACAGATATATAGAAAAGTGGGAAAACTAGGAAAAAAATGTCTGTGTATTAGAAATGAAAAAAATACTTGCACCCCATAGAAAAGAATAGAGAAATATTATTAAAATACCAAAACATAAATGTAGATGTTTATTTATTGGAAAAAAAATTACAAATGTTCCAAAAATATGCAGAAACTTTTACAATATATATGAAATATTATCCGCTTAACCACGGCGCAATTTACACCGCAGTGCGGCTGTTTGAAAAGTGGGCGGGGCCGCATCAGCCAAGGGACTTGCGCAGCACTACCGAGGTGGTGCTCGTGATGGCCGTTGGCCACTGCGCGCCGTGATGGGGCTAAGGGGCTGATTACGATCGCATAGGCAAAAGGGACCGCCCGCCATAGGTGCAGCGGTCCCGCAATACAAATTATGATACGCCCGCTACACTGACGGGCACATCCCGTATTTTTACATTGCGGCGGACGGCAGCACCCGCCACAATGTAAAAATACATATTTTGCATATGTATGTACAACGTGACAGGCACCGTGCGGTGCCTGCCACCATGCACATGCAAATGTACGGGGGTACCATAGGTACCCCCCACGTGCAGCACCCCAACCTCCTACCCTCGCGGTGGCCCGCAACGGACCCCCAAAGGCATTCATTGCCTGAAATTTTGTGGCGGGATCTCTGCCAAAAAAGACAGGCATGGATATGAACAAAGCGGTGCCTGCAAGGCACGGCCAGAATACCCCCATTGTACCATGTCCCGCAAGGTGGGCGGAAAAGGACCGCCTTGAAGGACCACGGCAGACGGTCTTTCCGTCCGCCGCAGTACCATTCCCATTCCCACCGATATCCTAATTTGGCGGTGGGAATATCGAGGTTGATGGCGGGTGGATCGCCACCACTGGGCCGGCGGTCCTCACCACCGGCCCGGCGGTGGCAATCCGCCCGCCATCGTAATCTGCCCAATAATTATCAGAAAATGAAAAATATAGGGGGTCATTACGATGGCGGACGTAAAAGCCCTCTGACCGCCGTGCTTGCAGAAAAAAAATGGCAGCATGTTCCGCGGCAAAACCAGCAGTCACATTATGATGAAATGAATGGAAAATCCAACACGGCAGTCGTAATTCACAAAAATCCATCCGCAACATCCGGAAAACCTGAAAATCCAACCACAGCAGACGGAAAAGCAGCAGAAAGCATGAAAAAGGCCAACCCTCACATAGAATCGCCACAAGTGATTACCGAACAATAGGTAGTCAGTGTCTGCACCCTGTTATCCCTCTCAAAATGTATGGAGTCATATGACCAGCACATCCCTCACCTGTTAGCCAACTCTCTACAGACTAAAATGTCACATCCAGTGCACACAGAGCTAAGCACATGTAAATGTCCCAGCAATGACACTTTGAATCACAATGTCACATGAGAAATAAAATCATGCAATCATGCAAAGCTCACAATGCAATGTGTAATTACCATAGTATGAGAGCATGAAGGCTCATATGCACATGACACATGCATGTCCAGTCTGTTAAGAAAAGTTGATGTGCACAAAGTTAGCAGATGATGTCAAGTCCCTGTAAACACACAATCTGTACATGTCAAATCGTTTTTATATACATGTCACAACAAAAACAAGTAATGTATGTACCTCCACATCATGTCATGATGTTGATAATCTTCTACCAATACCAAGTGTTGTAATGTGAAATGTTTGGCGTATCAACTGAAACATCCCAAACTGTGTCACCAAGGTTGTGGAGTGTACTTACCTGCCAATCTAACCTCTGTCCAACAGGAGATTCACAAGCAATATCTTGTGAAAACACCACCAACCAGCAGAGCCAGTCCTCCCCACTGGAGCATGAACTCTCTGATGCTGATTCTCTACGTTTTTTGGATGAGGAGCAACAACCTGGCCCCTCAGGACTGACAGGGCGTACTCCATCTCAGGGCCTCATTGTCCGCCACCACCAACACACCAGCGACAACCACTATGCTGACCCCTGCTACAACGACCTGTGCTTAAGCCACCTCCACCATCACCACTGCTGCCTGCAACACTGTCCCTGGCTCAGTGTTTACCATCAGCACCACACAAGCCAAGGATGCCGGGGACAGTGGGCAGGTGTGTCGAAAGCCAATGACACAGGTACGTGTCAGCAGGGCAGGTGTGAGGGTAACTGGGGGACAATCACATTAGGGCAGTGAAACAGAAGCATTGAGTGCATGGAGGTAGTTGGCGTCATTACGGCATCGGGAGTTGTTGCTCTCGCAAGGGCCAGGGTTTCTGGTGCTGGGCGCGGTCCTGGCACGGACGGGTGCAGACGGGCTTACCTTAGGCGTGCCTTTGGCGCTTCAGCGGCGCAACCACACAGTGTTGCCATAAGTAAGGGAGGGGTGCGGAAATGTGGGTAGGGAGGCGGGAGCGGGGCTGTGACATCGTGGGAGGGGCCACCGGGGCAGCAGCAGCAGGTAAACTTGCGGGAAACTCATAAAGGGGGAAGTAAAGGCACAATAAGGGCACTACAATCGGTGTAACAAAAACAAATCAGTAGCAGAAGGCAAAATCAGGGCACAACAATCAGGCACGACACTCTAAGGCACAGTTAATGGATACCAGCAGAGGTAGCGAGGGGAGCAGGAGTCTCCTGGAGACTGGCGGGAGACTGGCGGGCCACAGGCCCTAACTCTGAGCTGTGGATGATTCGAGGCTGCGGTGGTGAGGCGGACCTGCTGGGGAGAGTGTTACCTGGACAGAAGGTCTAGGTATCACGCACACTCCCCCACAGTGGTTGCCATAAGTAGGGGAGGGGGTGGGATTGTAGAGTACTAGGTGCATACCAACAGAACCAGGACAGGTTGTAGAAGAACTTCACGAGCTCCGCCTGCTGCAGAGGTCCATGGACACACGAATGGTACAACTTGTGGGTGTTCTGAGGGACATACATGCTGCACAAATGATGGCTCAACACCCCTCGAGGGGCAAGCCTGCTGAAACTCCCACCACCTCAGCTGCAGCCACAGAGATGTTCGGGCAGGATTTTGTTGGACTGTAATTCCATTGTTGTGGGGACTAATCTATTTGTCTCTTTTACCATCACTGACAACTCATACACTCACTATGCACAATTTACCTTTCATTCACTTTAAATTTAACACAATCTAGTAGAAAATAAACACTGTTTACACACCTATGGCTTTGTGTCAGTTCCATGTTTATCACAGTATGTACATTGTCAACTCTGATTCCAATGTTTAACAAGCTCTGATAGTGATGAGATATTTATGGGGCGGAGGAACCTTGAAAGACACAAGAGGATGACATTTGCTTGTCATATGATGGCATTATAGCAATGCCACACCAGTAGTCAACACCGTACAAGATTCATCACACATAACAATGAACAACACCATCAACATAGACATGAGATAAGTGGAAACAAAAAAACTGTGCCACACACATCAGCCCTTAGCAGTGAGCCAACAACAAACAGCATCCAAACTCATCATCTATGCTTTGCTACTAACATCAAACCCAACAGACATTGTCATAGTTGCTCAATGATAACTTACACTCAGGGGAAGTAATTGGCGATAAGCTGTTGACGCAGGACAGCACTTTCCTCTTCTCCACTACCATCGTCACTGGGCATGTGTGAATTAGCAGCCGGGGGCATCTGCTCTTCATCAACGTCCAGAATCAGGGGGATCTCTTTGCGCAAGGCCAGGTTGTGGTGCATGCAGCCTGCAACTATGATCTGACACACCTTTTGGGGAGAGTAGAGTAGTGCATCACCACTCTTGACCAGACACCAGAATCTATCCTTTAGAAGTCCAAAAGCACGCTCCACTACACAATGTGTATGTAGGAGTCATGTGCAGAACCAGGAAATGTGGCACCTACATGGGAGATAATCATATCCGCTTGGCATCAATCAATCAATCAAGCATTTGTAAAGCGCACTACTCACCCGTGAGGGTCTCAATGCGCTGAGGGGGGGTGCCACTACTGCTCGAACAGCCAGGTCTTGAGGAGTCTCCTGAAGGTCAGCAGGTCCTGGGTCTGGCGCAGCTGGGTGGGTAGGATGTTCCATGTCTTGGCGGCGAGGTAGGAGGATCTGCCGCCGGTGGAGGTCCTGTGGATGTTTGGGATGGCATCGAGGGCAGGGTTGGCCAAACGGAGCTGGCGGTTCGGGGTGTAGAATCTGAGGCATTTGTTGAGGTATGCTGGTCTGGCACTGTGGAGTGCTTTGTGAGCGTTGGTGCGGAGCTTGGAGGTGATCCTTTTGTTGACTGAGAGCCAGTGCAGGTCTTTCAGGTGAGCAGTGATGTGGGTGTGGTGGGGTATGTCGAGGATGAGGCGTGCAGAGGCGTTTTGTATGTGCTGGAGTCTTCTCTGGAGTTTGGCCGTGGTTACTGCATAGAGGGTATTGCCATAGTCCAGTCTGCTGCTGTCGAGGGCCTGAGTGACCGTTCTTCTAGTTCCGATGGGGATCCATCGGTAAATCTTGCAGAGCACGCGAAGGGTGTTGAAGAAGGGGAGGAGACAGCGTTGACTTGCTGGGCCATGGAGAGCGATGAATCCATGATGAGCCCCAGGTTGTGTGCGTGGTTGGTGGGGATGGGTGCTGCTCCCAGGGCAGCTGGCCACCATGAGTCGTCCCAGGCGGAGGGGTGGAGCCCAGGATGAGGACCTCTGTCTTGTCTGAGTTGAGTTTCAGGAAGCTGATCTGCATCCAGTGGGAGATGGCCTTCATTCCTTCATGGAGGTTGGTTTTGGCAGTGGCGGGGTTCTTGGTGAGTGAGAGAGTCATCAGAGTGTCGTTGGCGTAGGAGACCATGTTGAGGTTGTGTGCGCAGACTATGTTGGCGAGCGGTGCAATGTAGATGTTGAAAAGAGTTGGTCTGAGGGATGATCCTTGGGGTACATAGCAGATGATCTTTGTGGCGTCGGAACGGAACGAGGGAGGCAGACCCTCTGGGTTCTGTCAGTGAGGATGGAGGTGGTCCAGTCCAGGTATTTGTCATGTATTCCAGCACCGTGTAGGCGTGTGCATAGAGTGTGGTGGCAGATGGTGTCGAAGGCGGCCGAGAGGTCCAGGAGGATGAGGGCTGCGGTTTTGCCGTTGTCCAGTAGGGTCCTGATGTCATCTGTGGTGGCGATGAAGGTGGTGTTGGTGCTGTGGTTGCTGCGGAATCTGGATTGGGACGGGTCCAGGATGTTGTTCTCCTCCAGGAAGTGGGTCAGTTGCTTGTTGACAATCTTTTCGATGACCTTTGCCGGGAACTGAAGAAGGGAGATGGGACAGAATATTTTTTTACGCCATTGGGGTCCTCTGTCGTTTTTTAGAGTAGGGTGTTTATCTCGGCGTGCTCCCAGCTTTCCAGGAAGGTGGCGGTCTCAAAGGAGTTGTTGATGATCTTTCGGAGTTGGGGTACGATGATGCGGTTTGCTTTGTTGAAGATGTGGTGAGGGCAGGAGTCAGATGGTGAGCCGGAGTGGATGGTGTTCATGGTCTTGATGGTGTCGTTGATGTGTGTCCAGGAGAGCAGGCAGCTGGTGAGGCTGAGGGTGGTGAGTCTGTGGTGTCGGTGACAGCAGGGAGGGTCTGGGCGTTGAAGCTGTAGTGGATGTCAGCAATCTTGCTGTGAAAAAAGGTGGCTAGGGATTCACAGAGGTCTTGTGACGGCGGGATGTCGTTGGAGCTGGGGCTGGGGTTGGAGAGTTCCTTCACAGTGTTGAAGAGCTCTTTGCTGTTGTGTGTATTGTTGTTGATACGTTCCTTGAAGGAGGTCTTTTTGGTGGCTTGAATGAGTTGGTGGTGCTTGCAGTTGGCGTTTTTTAGGTCCGCGTTGTTGTCAGGAGTCTGACCTTGGCACCACTTTTTCTCGATTCTTCAGTGGATCCGCTTGGATTCCTGGAGGTTGGTGGTGAACCAGATGGCTTTTCTGTCTGTGTGTCTGTTTGAGGGTTTTTTGATCGGGCGAGGGTGTCGGCACAGTCTTCGATCCATTGCCTGAGGTTGTGGGCGGTCGCGTAGGTTTCGGCGGTGTTCAGTGGTGGGTCTTGGGTGAGGGTGGTGATGAGTTGGTCTTCGGTGATCTAGTTCCAGCTGCGGTAGGGGATTTGTTGTGGTTGGTGGAGCGAGGGGTGTTTTTGAAGGTGAAATGGACACAATGATGGTCGGTCCAGTGGAGTTCGGTGGTATGGCTGAAGCAGACGTGATTGCTGGATGAGAGGATGGGATCGAGCATGTGTCTGGCGGTGTGGGTGGGGGTTGTGATGAGCTGTTTGAGTCCAAGGTTGGTGAGGTTGTCGAGCAGAGCGATGGAGTTGCTGTCGATGGTGTTCTCGAGGTGGAAATTCAGGTCTCCTAGGAGGATGTAGTCTGTGGAGGCAAGAGCGTGTGTGCTGTCGATGTTGGCGATGGAGTCGCTGAACTGTGGCCGTGGTCCGGGGGGTCTGTAGACTAGTGTTCCTCTGTGGGTGATGTTGGGGTCCGTGTGAATCTGGAAGTGCAGGTGTTCATCGGTCTTGGAGGTGTCTGCTGTGCTGGTTGTTGGTGCGGTCCCTTCTGGTGATCTAGTATCCATCAGGGATGGCTATGGCGATGTGGGGTGCCAAGGAGGGGTTCATCCAGGTCTCTGTTAGGAAGGCGATGTCCAGGGAGGCCGAGTCGAGCAGGTCCCAGAGTTCGAGGGCGATCTTGTGGATGGAGCAGGTTTTGAGTAGTATGCTCATGAGGTGGTTGCGTTTTGTTCTGGCAGGGTGGTGTAGGGCTTGTAGGTGTTCGGCGGCTTATGAAGCTGCATCCGAGGCAGGTGAAGGGTCCGTGGGTAAGCTTTGGTGTGGCCTGGAAGCAGTTGGGTGATAGTCTGGCATTGAGTGCATGGAGGTAGTTGGCGTCATAGCGGCATCGGGAGTTGTTTCTCTCGCAAGGGCCAGGGTTTCTGGTTCTGGGCGCGGTCCTGGCACGGACGGGTGCAGACGGGCTTACCTTAGGCGTGCCTTTGGCGCTTCAGCGGCGCGACCACACAGTGTCGCCATTAGTAAGGGAGGGGTGCGGGAATGTGGCTAGGGAGGCGGGAGCGGGGCTGTGACATCGTGGGAGGGGCCACCGGGGCAGCAGCAGCAGCAGGTGAACTTGCGGGAAACTCATAAAGAGGGAAGTAAAGGCACAATAAGGGCACTACAATCGGTGTAACAAAAACAAATCAGTAGCAGAAGGCAAAATCAGGGCACAACAATCAGGCACGACACTCTAAGGCACAGTAAATGGATACCAGCAGAGGTAGCGAGGGGAGCAGGAGTCTCCTGGAGACTGGCGGGCCACAGGCACTAACCCTGAGCTGTGGATGACTCGAGGCTGCGGTGGTGAGGCGGACCTGCTGGGGAGAGTGTTACCTGGACAGAAGGTCTAGGTATCACGAACACTCCCCCGCAGTGGTTGCCATAAGTAGGGGAGGGGGTGGGATTGTGTGTAGGGAGGCAGGAGCGGGGCTGTGACTGCGTGGGAGGGGCCGCAGGGACAGCAGCGGCAGGTAAACCTACGGGAAGCTCACGAAGGGGGAAGGGGGAATCAGCAATAGTAATGGCACAATAAGGGCACTACAATCGGTGCAACAAAAACAAAATAGTAGCAGAAGGCACAATCAGGGCACAACAATCAAGCACAACATTCTAAGGCACAGTAAATGAATTCCAGCAGAGATAGCGAGGGGAGCAGGAGTCTCCTGGAGACTGGCGGGAGACTGTTGGGCCGCAGGCACTAACCCTGAGCTGTGGATGACTCGAGGCTGCGGTGGTGAGGCTGAGCTGCTGGGGAGAGTGTTACCTGGACCGGAAGTCTAGGTATCATGCACGCTCCCCCACAGCGGTCGCCATAAGTAGGGGAGGGGGTCGGGACAGTGGGTAGGGAGGCCGGAGCGGTGCTGTGACAGCGTGGGAGGGGCAGCAGGGGCAGCAGCGGCAGGTAAACCTACGGGAAACTCATGAAGGGTTAAGGGGGATCAGCAATAGTAAACCAGGTCCTTGACCAGTACGGGTGGCTATATGGTGCTCCAGAGGTACTGGTAAGTGCATGAGTGAAAGTTTGAGAGTGCTCAGAATGCTCACATGATGTTACTGTACACTAGTATGTCCCTTTGAGTGCAAGCCAATGTTAATGCATTCAAATTTTGACAACAGCATGGTCCATACATGACCTAGAATGTTTTGCACTTGAGTATGTGGGGAGGATGGCAACATAGACACTGGTGCAGCTCTATTGAAGCCAAAGATCACACATGTTGTTCTGAGACTGGGTAATGTAGATGTGTGAAACACTGCCTAGCATGATGACTTCACATCAATGGAGTGTATACCCTTATCCCCCCGGATCCCTGACTGCATGCATTGATGTACATGACATACTGTGGTACAGCAGTTATACAGTTACGCTGCTGAGTTGAGAAAATCGGACTCTGAACAGACATTCCCTTTGCCATGTAATGTATTAGTTTATTAAGTGTGACATTTCAAATGTAGATTGTCCAGAGGCTACTGAATAATGTGTGTTCTGCTTTGAAATTGATCCTATGGAGATGTGCCCATTCTGCACAGGAGTACAAGGCCTGGATATATCACTATTTGCGGACAATCACCTCTGACACATCTGCTAAATGTACGGTGGACATGGCATCCTTGTATTGATTCCCTAATGTGTAGAGTCTTGCATGTATATGCACTGTTTCGCCATTCTCATTGTACATACATGTGATTTCTGTGATGGACCACGTTTTTCCTCAGTTAAAAGCCCTCTGGCTTGCCCAGTAACTGCACAATGTTACAAGGACCCATCATTAAAAGGACTTAGAAAAACATGTCTTCTACACCATCCTATTTTTGAAGGCGATATTATAGGCCTGAGGAGTACACAAGGCAGGTTTTCACCTTGTGACAGAGTGTGACCATGTAAGATCAGGTACTTAATTGTGACCTCCATGACACGTGTAGCTTTGCAATGGTCAAGGACATTAAGGGCTGTGTAGTGTAATACACAATGGGGCATATTCTCAAGAACGTGTGATAACTATTGCAAAATTAACTTAACGCAACTTTCAACATTGCAGTCTATCGCGGGGAAATTACACCATATTAACTAAGTATTCACAATACTGCGGTACCATACGATAGTCTCTAGATAACGCTTCAAATATCCACGGTAAAATCAATGTGATGCCGCAAAAATGCGAAACACGAACGCAAAATAAGTTGCGAAGGGGCCAATCATGATACAAAAAGCAGCGAAAACCAGCGACAGGCCTGCAAATCCCACACGTCAGATGGGAAAATGCACCATAAAAGGAGAGTAAGAAAACAGTGATATGACAACGTACAAGCACAACACCACAGCTGTGTCGCAGAACAAATGACCATTGTCCAAATCAGATTGGCATTTCCTCACAAACAGCCACAATGTACATTGATATGCATTCAGCATGTAACCTGCGGCAATGCGGAAACATACATGGAACACAGTGTGAAACCGCATCTCCTCTTCACATTGCAGAGGGACAATCAACACCCCATGCACACCGACGTGGCAGGTCCATGATCTAACAATAATGAAAGCATGGACTAATGTAGGGGCAGTGACTCCCCCTTAAGTACATGTCGCCCATGTCATGGGACATGAGTCACAGGGTACATCCCTTCCTGATGTCGGCACATATCAGAGCCAAAAAGGATCCTTGTTGTCACTTGTAGGCCACAAATGGCAGCCAAAATGGAATGAATTGGGACACATGTAAAACGCTGAATAGTGGGATAACGTAACAACTGTGACACAAAGAACTGGCAGTTTGAATGTGTGACACCCTAAACAGCCTCACTGCACAGAGGTGACACACCCACCATCCATTACCAAATTCCAAAATTGTCAGCACTACATGTTGAACCCACACTTGTCTGAGTGAAGTGCCTGTACAGATAAGTGACATGCATGCATGGAATGTGTATTGGAATGCATTTATTTGCACATGCTGTGCCTGTGGTAATTCATCATACTGTGACTAATTAGAATAACATAGAGAAGCACTCCTCAAAATAATCGCAATCTATGGGTTTTGCAGGGGCTCCTGTATATGCGAACACCTTTATGGCAAAATTTGAGTCAGACCTCATATATACAGACAAGGATTGGATGAACCATGCCGTAGTCTACTGCAGGTTCATAGATGACATTTTTGTGATTTGGAATTCGGACAGACAATTGATGGAAGACAAACTTGTTACACTCAATCAACATGATGAACACATTCAATTCACGCATAACATTATTGACACTTGGATTTCATTTTTGGATGTGGCTATACGTCTAGAAGACACCAGATTGCAAACAGAAGTTTTTCGCAAAGAAACTGACGTAAATAATGCATTGTTGTTCCAAAGTTTTCACCCTAAAAATCTTAAAGATAATTTACCTTTTTCACAATTCATGAGGATCAAGAGGATCTGTTCCAACAACACAGATCTTGAAAAACACTTAGACATTCAACAGCAGAAATATGCAGAAAGAGGATATACTGAGAAAATACTTAACAGAACAAGGGAACGCATAAAAGTGTGTGTTAGAGAGAATTTGTTGAAGCAGAAACCCAAAAAAAACATTGAGAGACATGTTTTTGTTGAGCTCACAGAAAATCAAAAATATAGTCAATCGACACTGGGGACTTCTTCAAAATGAGGGTGATTTTCATGGTATTTTTGATCAAAAACCGATTTTTGCCTCTACTAGGTCGAAAAATTTGAAAGAATTAGTAAAAATGCAGTTGAAACAAAAACAAACATCAATTGACAAAGGGATGAGAAAATGCGGCAATTGTGTACATTGCAACAATGTTATAGTTGGGTCATCTTTACATCACCCACAAACAGGAAAAACCATATCATTATTTCACAATACAAATTGCAATTCGAGTGTTCTGATTTACTACATAAAGTGCCCATGTGGGAAACTATATGTTGGAAAGACAGAACACAAACTAAAAGTAAGAATCTCTGAACACAAAAGCACCATTAGGAACCAGAATATCAAAAGTCCTTTAGCGGTTCATTGGAATGAGGCTAAACACAGCATAGCTCAACTACAGTTATCAGTATTAGAGAAAATTCAACAACATGAAGGGATGGATCTGACCAGGTCCCTCCTACAGAGAGAAATTTATTGGATAAAAAAATTGGAAACGCAGGATCCCAAAGGTTTAAATGAAAAAATTGATTTTTCATGTTTTTTTATGAGCACTCTTATAGATTGTGCATTATGCAAAAATGTGTGAAGCTCTGGTTGTATAACTTCAGTTTTGTCAAATATCACACACATGTCTGATGTACTTTTTAGTTTCGTTTTTCACTTGTTTTACCAGTTTATTGTTCATATTTATTTATTTTATTGCACTTTTTGTTTTGGGGGTCACCTGGCGTCATTAACACACAGCGATTTTACGGGCCCGTGTTTCTTTGTGTCGAGCAGCGGAGTGATTAGCATCTTCGGTGCGATCACGTGGGTAGAGTGTTTTCATGCACTTTGGCGACATTTTTTCACTCTCGGGTCAGGATTTCAGTTCTCTCACGATGTGGCACAGATTTGCAGCTTTAGGATTGGTTGTCAGCTACACGGAGGTCAGCGTTTCAGTTCTTGTATGACGTGGTTAGGTCCAAGAGGCTTTGGATTGGTTGAGAGTTTTACGGCAGGAGCGTAAAGATGGAGGATATCGCTGAGTTCATTTGACAGCGGTTCTTTGAACGAGTGAAACGCGGGGAGATGACGTTAGGAAAACATTGATGGTGTAATTTATGTACGTGCTAGCATTAGTTTGGTTAAGTATTCGTAGATCCATCTGGGGCAGTCCAGGTATACTAAGGTCGTTTTGTTTATTTTTCTAGCGGAATCACAAGCTTTATTCTGTTAACTGGACCACGAGTTCCAGCAGCCAGCACAGGAAGTGAGCGAAGAATTCACTGAGGGTGAGTTTTTACAATGATGAGCAAGCCTCAGCGCTTGCAAGGAGGATGTTCAGAGTGTAGATGTTTCTGACCATTCTTTCATGGATTGTTTCAGAACGAGAGATTGTCGTACCGAATTACCAGGAGGGTAAGCCTTATTAGTAGTTTCATCTAGCACTAGGGCAATTTTAGGCACAAGGTGGAGGTTTCTAGTCACTTGTTCTTTTTTCATTTTCTGGAGTACAATGATGTTAAGAGTTTCAAATGTATATTACATGGCCCCATGCTTGTCTGATTATGTATTTTAAAAAGAGTGTCCCATCTGTTTAGATTTCAGGCCCCAGAAGAAGAGCCACCTTGGGCTCGAAATGCATCGGGCATTAATGAAAACTGGACACACTGTTTATGCCTGAAATTTGTATTTCCGTTCTGTTAATTTGACTTTTGGCTGTTAAATTCCCCATGAATAAAATAATGATCATGTTAAAATTGAAAAAATGAATGTTCTAAAATTATGTTAAGGTTTCTAGCCTTAGTAAATACGTTAGTTCTAGAAAATATTTTATTGTGAAAAAACAAGTCACATTTTTGTTGATAAATAAATTGGAAAACTACTTTCCCACAACTGTGCACAATGGTCGGGTGTGATTTCACTCGAGGTAGGAAAATTCATCATACTGTACCATTACTGCTAAGGACCCTCACAATGTGACGTCAACCAGAGAAGACATTGTCAATGATTTATTCCCTTGGGGCTATTCCTGCTGCAGGTGTGGTCCACCTACCTTATCTTCATCATTATCGTCCCGTGAATCTGGCACTCGTATCCATGGGGCTTTGCTGTGTACACATGTGTTGTGCAACACACAACATGCAACGATAATCTTGCACACGTGGTCTGGGCTGTACAGGAGCCTTCCACCTATGACATCTAGGCACCTGAAACGTGACTTCAACACGCCAAATGTGCGCTCCATGATGCCCCTGGTGCGTTTGTGGGCCAAATTGTACTTCCTCTGGGCTTGTGTGTACAGGGCTCAGAGGGGTGTCATCATCCAAGCGCATAGTGCATATCCTTGGTCACCTGTGACAGTGCAGAGCGACATGAGTCAAGACTATGTACTGCATGATGTGTTGGCAGGCTCACTGGTTCATTGATGTATAATATGTGTAACTTAGTGATTCCTGTATGACAGGGACTGCTTGTTGCAAATGAGCGGCATCAATGTGTGTTACGTAGCCTCACTGCTGCTCCTCCCTCCCCGGGCCTATTCACTAGTGTGCGTAGTGAAGTTGCATCACTTGCACCCCTACGGCACACCATTGTTATGCCTGTCTGCCCATGTCCACAAGCCTGACTAGGACACAGTGATGATGTGTACAGAAGGTGGCCGGCCACATGTGTGTAGGCCCATTGTAAGGACAGGGCTGACTCGGAGCACCTGCCTGGCTGAACTCGACATGCAGTTGAGGGTACATCTTTGGCTCATGCTGCACTAATAGCAACACACAACAGTTGGCATGAGTAATACCTGACCCCGAGCGGGCATGCCCTCCTCCATGTATCCCTTCGGCCGAGCACGCACACCAGGGGCATGCCACAGAGCAGCATTGTTGATTGCAGGACGAGTGGCGTAGACCCTACAATAGAGACACACACATCAACCACATCCTTGGCAAGGCCTACACTGAACAACATCCAGATCCACGTGTCGAGGAGCCACACCCCTACACTGTACTGTCATACGCCTGTCCACCCCACTTACGCTCACCTGGAGGTACGACACGGTTCCATGTCCCAGGTCTACACCACTGCCTGCGGTGACATGGTTGCACACGCTGTACACAGCACAATGTAATGTGGAATGGCCCTGGTCCCTCATGCATACAGAATGACCACACAGGCACACTGAGTGAGTTTGTGGTACTGGCTACGGGCACATGCGCCGGCTGGGTGACATGGTTGCTTCCACTGTCCACTACACTCAATACACCAGCGGTGTATGTCGACATGGATATGTCTGTGGTCTGCATACTGCAGTCGGTCCAACACATCCACTCCACACTTGGCATTGTGTGCAGTGTAATTCTTCGGTCACATCGCCTGCTTCGCACATGCCTTGTTCCCTCCTCTTCCCACATTCTGCTAATGTGTAGCTGAGGTGCCATGACGTTGATGGCTCATGTACGTGTCTAGCCCAGGTTCCCAATGTGAGTTGTGCTGTCGTGTCTGGTGTGTGGGCATGTTGTTTGGCATGTCGTATGTGACTTTGTGACGTGTGCATTCCCAGAGTTGTGGATTGCATGATTGTGTATTTGAGGTGTGTGGTGTGTTCATTTAGTACTTACCAACGAGCAATGCATTTCTGCAGGTGCCATCCTGGAAGCACTGGTTGATGATGGACTGTTGAAAGATATACACTGCCTGGGTAGTTGGCAACAACATTGTTAAAGCTTCCCCGGTGGTCCACTATTGCCTGCACATTGATGGAATGCATGTGCTTTCTTTTGCAGTAATTGTGTGCTGTGTCGGCAGGGGGCACAAGTAGGACATGTGTGCAGTTGTTTGCCCCAACACATGCGGGAAGCCAGCTATGGCGTAGAAGCCTTGCTTGTTCTCCAGCTGTTCCTGCACAGTGTGAGGGAAGTATAGGTACTGGAGTACCAAGCTGCTGATGGCATCCAGGACAGGTTGGAGGGAGTTTGATAGGGCTGGCAGTGAGACTCCTCCGACTCTGGCTGTTGTTGGTTGGAAGGCACCAGAGGCCAACAGATGCAGCACACCCTGCAGCTTTGTCTGCATAGGGATGTTGTTTTTCCGCTGTGTTGGTCCAGTCAGCCTGTGGGCAATGATATTCAGTCTGCAGAGGATGGTTGTCCTTTTGAGTCTGAAGTGCTGGTGTTAAGTCTGTGAGTCTGGTGCGTTTTCTGAAGGTCTGTGATCTGTGTCTGCGCTGCCTCTGTGGTGGTCCGGGAAGGTGTGCAGGGGAGTCTGGGGGGGTGCCGGCCTGGGGGTGGTGGCGCTGGGTGTTGTGGGCCTGTTGGGGCTCCGAGCTGCATGATCAGTAACTCCATAGCAGCTGTTGCCCTTTCAGATGTTGCTCTGGGATGGGCTCCCTTATCTGGTGCAGGCTGTCGTCTGAATTTAAACCAGGCCAGGCTGGTGTTAATTTCCTGCTGCTAATGCACGTTATCGCCTGTTTTAAGTTCTTATTGCCGATTTGGCTGGTCATTGAGAATATTGCGGAGTGGTGTTGTTGCGGCTTTTTGCACGAGCAACGCCTACTCTGCATCTTAATACCCATAGTTGCCGGGGTCATCAGTGGCAATGTTTTTTGCGGTGGCTGTCGCAGGTAAACTGGTCATATGGGGGGTTAACACAAGCTTGTGAATGGGTCAATACATTAATCACCACTTTGGCTGCGATAAAGTGCAGTTTTTTCACCTTGAGAATATGCCCCAGTGACCACTACACATCATTTACAGTGTACCATATGGCATGTTCACTCACATAGTGCATCCAGAGGTGGTGCGTCCATTGGGAGCGTTGTGGTGTTGCCCCACCAATGCTACGGACCCACAGCCCCATTTGGGAATGTTCTACTTCTGACGCTAATTCCAGCAATCAGAACTCCTGATTGGAATGGAATTAGCATCAGAAATAGAACGAGGAACTCTGAAGGGGGTGGGTCTGAGTCAGCACTCAAGGTGAGTGACAGCGCAATAGTGCGCATCTTCGTTTTTGTGCTGGTCATTTGTAAGACCAGCCCGAACATGCGCACTGAGCCTTCCCTTTAGGAGAGCGAGGGTTGCTTCATTCGCAGCCCCGGGTCTCCTAATGGGCAGGGAGTGACCCTGCTCCAGGCCAATCCTGGCACGGCTGGACTCTGGAGCACCGTTTGGATTGGCTGAGAGCATGAGAGGGCTTGCCAGCCACTCACGCAGAAGACGACCATGAAGGTGCCAAACGCGGACCCCGGCCCAGAAGCAGACAGCAGAGGCGAGGGACCCGATCAGGTAAGTTTAAGCTTCTTTGCACTTTATTTTAACCCCCTCCACGGTCCCCCACCCTGTGCGAGACCCCCCCATTCCCCTCCGCGCGAGACCCCCCCACGAGTATTGTGAGCCGCGACTGTACATTTGGTCATAGAAATAAGTTTAAAAGCAAATGTATCTATGTGAATAGGGCCCAGAGTAATACCTATTTCACCGTGCCACCTCACCTGCTATAAATCTTATGTTGGTAATATTAAAAATCAGGATTGTCTCAAGACATTCCTAAGCCAATAATATAACAATATAAGGCCATTATCTGTCAACATCATATCTGCACGCCGAAGGACAGTGCGTGTGATAGAGCAGCAGTGCAACTGATATGATACCTTTAATCATTTCAAGATACTAGTATCTTCCAAGAAAATGATCTCAATGTCAGGTCTTTGACGAGTATAATATAAACAAGTAATTTCATGTGGGATGTTTTATTACTTTGCTGCGTTCTTTTATAACATATATCTTCGCTTATCACTAACGATAAAAGAGGAGTGTGTGCACAAGCAGGCGAGTTTACTGTCAAGAACTAATTTGTGTAAAATGGTTGCTGATATGCACCTATCTTTCTGTTGATTCCACTGCTGCAGTCTCAAAACTGGAACCCCCATTTTGCTCTCAATGAATGGTGATTTCTTACAAAAAACTATATTTTTTATAATGTACATTCATTTATTTGGGGTGGGGGTGGGGCGGGAGGGTGAGTTTTATATAGCAGGAACTCGGCCAGACGGTATCATAGCATTTCACTGTAGCACCATTTGCCTTACAGACCGACTCATTCATTTTGTTACGCATAGGAAGATTAAGTGATTTGCACAGGATGTTGAGCGTCCCTGCCGAGACTTGAACCTGCTTCCCCAGCTTTTAGGTCGACCGCTGAAGCTGTAAGGCCACATCCTCTCCCCTATGATAAGGACAGCTTTTTAATATACTGGAATCCTCTTCAAATCTTGTTTTCTTGAGGCGGTAGAGCGGTAGTTTTTGCAAGACAGACTTCAGATGAATTCATTTCACACGCCTATTTCTTTACATAAGAATGAGTGGCTTAGTTTTTGGTTTTTTGGTTTTTTCGTTTTTTATCCTCCCCATCATTGTACCATCTACGAGATTTTTTCCTTCTTTTTGAACGTTTTCACAACCGATTATTGGTTCGTGTGCACCCCCACTTCCTTGAGCTTTATATATACCGGATTGTCTGTTTCGATACAGAGCCGATCTCCCAAGATCTGTATTAGTCTTTTTTCCCTATCTACGGTCATGTGATTTCCCACCTGATCGGAACTTTTTTTAAAATATCAAAGCGGGACCGAGCATTTTTGTGCCGCTGCTACCGAAGATTTACAACGGACTCAAGCCTATTTGAGATTTTGATTTCAGGTCAGTTTACCCCCGCCAACAGGCAAACACAACCTTTTTGACAGTTCGCCTTATCTAACACCGGTCACACTGTAACCGAGCCCTCTTGTTCCTTTTTTATAGATGTGAACTACTTCACAACGAAAGGCATGTAAGTGGCATCACGTTTTTACCCATTCACAATGCGAACACCCCTTAACACCACTTTTCTACCTTTTAATTTGTTACCCCACAGCCACTGTTTTGTTCTTTTTGCAAACCAACAATGCTGAAATGATATTATTTGTGCCATATACTTTCGTATACTAGATCGTAATGGTAATTTGTCATGTTTTTGCAGTGTCATCTCCCTGATGAAGGGCATGATCATAATGCCCGAAATGCATTGGTAACATTGTTATGACATTGCCTGAAGAAAATAAAAAGTTTGAGAAAAACTAAGAGGATATTACAAGATGTTAAAAATCTTCAATCTCAAAAGTATCATGAAATAAAAACTAACACTAAGAAAGTAATAGGAGTGGAAGTCTTTTTCATTGAGAAGACAACTAATTGTGTGCCCGCAAGGGATGATTCTAGGTTCCATCTAGTCTCACTTCTCCAACTCTGGTTCTTGGTAATGCCATCTCCCACTCTGTGCACACAGAGATCATGCCCCTGACAAGAGAAGGAACTAGATGAAGAGTCTGCCAATGCCCGTGGTGCAGAGCAAGCGTATTTTCAGAGAGTCGTCTTTCTGCAAACCATTACTTTTTAAGAACATTACACGAGAGTGCTCATGCATGTCCGGCTGACGTGTGCCTTGCTCCTCAGGAGGAGCACGGCGAGCTTGGAGGCAAGAGAAGGGCTAATTAAGCCTGCACTGTCACATCAAATGTTCCCACAAAGTGTCCAAAGATGTTCTTTATCAGCTGTCTGTTTGTTTACTAAGATCTTTCCAACGTAAGTATGTTTGGAAAGCGTTATTAATGAGCATAAAGCTGCATGCACTATTTATCAGACTTATTCTTATAGTCTGTTTGCTTGCTCACATTTTACTCACAAAAGCTTAATTGTTGTGTGAGTCATGTCCCGATTGGACTTGCCTTTACCCACACTCAGGGTAGGGAACGTGCATTATTTTTAGAAGCCCATTGGTGCTGTGTACAAGATGGAGGCCAAGCTGCTGATATCCATTTTACACTTCCCAGTCTCCATCTAGATCGACCATTCCTGTCTCCCTCTGTGAACCCTGTCTTCCTGCCCAATCCTTTTGTCTGGTGCATGTTTCCTCTGTCCTGGCTGGATGGAACTAATACTTCCTTCATGTTACATGTGGAAGGAGTTTTGTCTAGTGGAACTTTTGACTCATGGAAAGGTAACGCAGAAGGTTAATGTGCCTGCTGCAAAGAACAAAAGGATCTCTCTGACAAAAGCAGTCACTCACTGACTTATTTAGATTATGTGCATTTTGTGATCATCGTCAGGTACACGTTCTTTGCAGCAGGCACACTAACCTGTTTTGTTACTTGCAGTTTGTAAGTTAAAATACTAACATACAACAGTGAGCTATTAACTGTCATCTAAGAGCTGCATGCAAACTGCATTAATGTAATAACTGCACTTTCACATTTCACGCTTTATTAACCTGCTTGCTTTCTCAAATTTGCTTGAAAATACACAATTTTTCCACTCTTTTAAAAAATATTTCTCTGGGGGAGAACCGCCTCGAACCCCCTTAGGTTCTTCGGGCTCGCTCGCTATGTTCGCTCACTACTGTGCAGTATGACCAGCATTTTTCGCCCCTCCACTTTCAAATGTCACCATCCGCCACTGAGTGCATCACAGATGAGGCCCATTTTCGCATTGGTTTCTGTGCTGGCACTCTGCAAGTGTATGAGATGGGCATGTGATGTGTCCATCATCATAAATGCATACATTGCAATGATATGCCTTAATCCGAGTGTACTATGGGACATGGTCTCTGGGCTATGCTCTCCATGTATCTGTGTGCTATGTGTTTACATGCTCTTGTACTGTCAGACAGTGGTACACAACAAAGTGTTGCAAAAAACCCATCTTTTTGCCTCCCATTCCTACAGCTCAAAGTCCATCAGCGTAAGGCCATATGGAGGACCATTGCCCACCAGGTGTGGTCCCTGAGGGTCTCAAACCAATGCCATACACACTGCCACACAAAGTGGGACTACATCTGCCAACTCAGCAAAAACATCGCAGAAATGACGTTGGCGCTGGTCCCTCGGAGTGGCAGGTTGGCGCACACAAACATGATACCACTAATGGCCTGCATCCTGGCAGGGATGTAGAGCCAGATGGATGCTTGAGGGCCCAACAACGATTCAGAAAAGGGGGTGGTGATGGACAGAGTATCTGAATTAAGCAGAACACTCCTACCCAGTCAAAAGATCAGGGCTTGATCCATCACCATTTTTTAGCTCACTGCACCATCCCAGTTCAGAACCTGGCTACATGCAAATTAGTCTGTCCCTGGCCCAGTGCATCATGGGAACAGGGCAAACAAAATACCAAGCCAATTCTTTACTGGAAAGGAAACAATCTTCCGGGGGCCGGTTTCTGACATTGCAGCCGTCTACGGCCCGGCTTGCTTGAATCCTGATGGTGCAGTGAGCAAGGGACTCATGTCTGAGCATACCCTTCCACTCCTATAGTGGCCAAAACGATTCAGAAAAGGGGGTGGTGATGGACAGAGTATCTGAATTAAGCAGAACACTCCTACCCAGTCAAAAGATCAGGGCTTGATCCATCACCGTTTTTTAGCTCACTGCACCATCCCAGTTCAGAACCTGGCTACATGCAAATTAGTCTGTCCCTGGCCCAGTGCATCATGGGAACAGGGCAGACCAAACTACCAAGCCAATTCTTTACTGGAAAGGAAACAAGCTTCCGGGGACCGGTTTCTGGCATTGCAGCCGGCTGTAATGCCAGAAACCGGTCCCCGGAAGCTTGTTTCCTTTCCAGTAAAGAATTGGCTTGGTAGTTTGGTCTGCCCTGTTCCCATGATGCACTGGGCCAGGGACAGACTAATTTGCATGTAGCCAGGTTCTGAACTGGGATGGTGAAGTGAGCTAAAAAATGGTGATGGATCAAGCCCTGATCTTTTGACTGGGTAGGAGTGTTCTGCTTAATTCAGATACTCTGTCCATCACCACCCCCATTTTTGAATCGTTTTGGCCACCACAAGCATGGAAGGGTATGCTCAGATGTGAGTCCCTTGCTCACTGCAACATCAGGATTCAAGCAAGCCGGGCCGAAGACGGCTGTAATGCCAGAAACCGTTCCCCGGAAGCTTGTTTCCTTTCCAGTAAAGAATTGGCTTGGTAGTTTGGTCTGCCCTATTCCCATGATGCACTGGGCCAGGGACAGACTAATTTGCGTGTAGCCAGGTTCTGAACTGGGATGGTGCAGTGAGCTAAAAAACGGTGATGGATGAAGCCCTGATCTTTTGACTGGGTAGGAGTGTTCTGCTTAATTCAGATACTCTGTCCATCACCACCCCCTTTTTGAATCGTGAGGGCCTAACAACAGCAAGTTGGGGGTGAGTATTGTGCTAAGTTTGACTTTGCTTATGAGTAACTGCATGAATCCCAGTCCATAGCAAGTGTGGACCTCTGTGATGTCTCTAGTGTTATGCAGTTGCTTCTAAGTAACCACAGATTTGAGTGCAGAGGGTATGCATTTGTACAACATTTTGTTTCTCATGTGAGAAATCCATGAAGCTTGTCATAGCAAGTCATCCTGGCATGTTTTCATATCACATTTTGTGAATGTTGTCTGAACTAAGACCTTCCTACACAGGAAAATTTGTTGTGTGAAGTGTGTAGCCTAGTATACATTAAGTGTGAGCGGTAAATCCGTTACGCCCACGGATTTTTCGGATTTTTGGGAAATCCGCAATCCGCGTATTTTACGGATTTCCCACAAAATCCGAAAAAAAATCCGCGCGGACGTAACGGGTTCAAAAGTTGAACCCCCACAATTTACAATGGCGCCAGCAAGCTGCCAGCGCTGTTGTAAAATAGTTACAAAGTTAGCTTGCACAGGAACCACTAGATAAAACGAAGCAGGTGCTGCTTTATTTTATCTAAGTGCTTCCTGTGCAAGCTAACTTTGTAACTATTTTACAACGGCACTGGCAGCTTGCTGGCGCCATTGTAAATTACAGCAGCAGCTCACCCAAGGGACCCCTGCGCCCTTCGGGGCGATTGCATAGTAACACACACATGGTCGCTGTAGACAACTCTCTGGCACTTTAGGAAGCTGTAGTATAGTAAAAGCACTATACATTTACCCAACGAGGTAGCACTTACTGATTATCCAGTAGAAAGTACTCCAGTTGAGTAGAGGTATGGCACAAAACGGTGGCGTCTTCTTGAATAAATATGAAGGGCAGGGTTCATTCTGGCACGATAGTCCTGGCACAAAAATTAAACCTCAACAGGAAGCACTTACAGATATCAATAAAGCATGTGCCCTAGTTGAAGCTTAAATTCAGTGACTCATTCATCAGCCCAAAAACAATCATAAGCGTTGTCAAGGCTGGGCAGATGTGCCTTCTTCCCAAACCTACCGTCGAAAATCAGCTGTGATGCTGGAAAGACTTTGCATCCTTGACTTTCACGAGCGCAATACCCAGGCACATTGTGTTCACACGGGTTTCTGCACGTTCGCGAGCGTTTTATACAATAAAACCCTCGCGAACTTGCAGAAACCCGTGCGAACACAAAAAAAAAAAAAATACACTAGGATCCGCGGATTTTGCGTATTTTCGAAATACGCAAATCCGCAAATCCGTGGATTGCCAATACGCAAAATCCGCTCATGATTAGTATAAATGTCAGGCTTGTGTGTGCCATGTGTCTACCACAATAGTGTGCTCATGTGATGAAGTCTAAGTGGCTGGAGGCATGCACAAATGTGGAGTCAGGGAGCAGTGAGTTGGTAGAGGTCACACCTGTCCCATGGGTTCTGTTTTTCACAATGATATAGATGACAGTATCACTGCAAAACATATTAGCCTAATATCAGCAGCATGACATCCATGATGTAATGTCCTGCCACAGTGACAGCAAGTGCACACACGTGCTGATGGGGTAGATGGTGATGATTGCAGTGATGCATTGGCTGATTTGCGTTTGCCATTTGTGCACATGGCAACATGACTGGGATGGTTAGACTCTGGAATTTAAATGCTATGTAGCTGAACCATGTGAGATTGTTTTGGCACTAGGGCTTAACATGGTTGAATGTGATTAGTGGGTATGTCAAATTGTGATATGACTGAGGTGTTGCACTGTAATTTGTTAGATGAAAAGAAGCAAATGTTACTAAGAGTATCAGCCCTCAGTATGCGTGCAATGTGGAGGGGTGTCCATGTGCATCAGTGCATGGTGAAGCTGTGGCTACTGTTTTTAATCAATTCGGTTTTTTTTGGGTACATTGATGTGTCATCAATATCATCAGTCATCACAACATAGGGATGTCATATGCCATACCCCAGGTATTGTCACACATGAGCTGTCCTAATAGAGGCACCTCACAACTTCATCTACAGAAGGCACTATCATGCCTTGGATCAATGAAGGCCTGTCAGGGGATTGGAAAGATGCTGGTATGTGACATGTCACAACACATGAAGGCATTGCATTACATTGCCCTTATCATGCTATTTTGCATTGTCTATGTGACTAGTTGGAGAACATATGGCACAGCGAGAAGTCACCGGGCAGCCGCTCAGCCCACAAAGACGCCATCCGCAACCACCATCACCTTATCAGGACTGCCAAGAGGACCTCCTTCAAAGACCACCTTGACAACAACGCACACAACAGCAAGGAGCTCTTCAACGTTGTGAAGGAACTCTCCAACCACAGCTCCAACGCCAACGACATCCCGCCGTCGCAAGCCCTGTGCGACTCCCTCGCCACCTTCTTCCATCGCAAGATTGCAGACATCCATGACAGCTTCAACCCCCGGATGAACCTAACAGGCTCCAACACACCGGACCCACCACATCCCACCGACCACGACCCCCTGACAACCTGGGCCAATGTGAGCATCGAAGACACAATCAAGACCATGGGCACAATCCACTCTGGCTCGCCGTTTGACCCTCTTCCATACCACATCCTCAACAAAGGCAGCAGCTCCATCGCACCCCACCTGGGCAACATCATCAACCTCTCCTTCGAGATCGCGACCTTCCCTGAGAGCTGGAAGCACGCTGAGATCAACACCCTACTGAAGAAACCTAAGGCAAACCCAAGCAAACTCAAAAACTTTCGGCCCATCTCCATGCTTCCATTCCCAGCTAAGGTCATCGAGAAGATAGTCAACACCCAGCTCACCCGCTACCTTGAACACAACAGCATCCTGGACCCCTCCCAGGCAGGATTCCGCAGCAACCACAGCACCTAAACTGCCCTCATCGCCGCAACAGACGACATCAGGATACTACTGGACAACCACGAGACGGCGGCCCTCATCCTTCTGGACCTCTCCCCCGCCTTCGACACCGTCTGCCACCGGACACTACGCACACGACTCCACGACGCAGGGATCTGAGACAAGGCCCTGGACCTCCTCCTTCCTGTTCGGCAGAACCCAGAGAGTGCTCCTCCCTCCGTTCCGATCAGAAGCCTCCGAGATCATCTGCGGCGTCCCGCAGGGAACCTCCCTCAGCCCGACGCTGTTCAACGTCTACATGGCCCCTCTCGCATGCATCACCCAACATTACTACCTCAACATAATCTCCTACGCCAACGACACGCAACTGATCCTCTCCCATACCAAGGTCCCCCTCACTGCCAAATCCAACCTCTACAGGGAATGAAGGCCATCACCGACTGGATGGAGGATAGCCGCCTTAAGCTGAACACAGACAAGATGGAGATCCTCATCCTCTGGCCCAACCCCTCAGCATGAAGCGACTCCTGGTGGCCCGCATCGCTGGGGACACCCCCCGCACCCACGAACCATGCCCGCAACCTGGGAGTCATCCTTGACTCGAAACTCACCATGACCAAACAAGTCAACGCTGTCTCCTCCACCTGCTTCAACACCCTCCGTATGCTCCGCAAGATCTACAGATGGATCCCGACAGACACAAGGAAAACAGTCACCCAGGCCCTAGTCAGCAGCAGACTTGACTACGGAAACACCCTCTATGCCGGAGCCCCGACCAAGCTCATCAACAGACTGCACAGAGTCCAGAGTGCCTCTGCACGCCTGATCCTCGATGTCCCATGCCGTGGCCACATCACCCCCCACCTGAGCAACCTGCACTGGCTTTCCATCGACAAAAGAATCTCTTTTAAGCTCCTGATTCACGCACACAAGGCACTCCACAAGACCGGCCCAGCCTATCTCAACAGTCGACTCTCCTTCTACGTACCCAACACGAATCTCTGCTCCGCAGCCCTCTCCCTTGCCACCGTCCCACACATCCGTAGAACCACAGCCGGAGGTAGATCCTTCTCCCACCGCGCCTCCAAGACCTGGAACACCCCCCCCTCAACCATCAACAAACAGAAGACCTTCTAACCTTTTGGAGATGACTCAAGACCTGGCTGTTCGGCCAGTAGCAACAGCATCCCCCACTCCCCACCCTCAGCGCCTTGAAACCCTTGCGGGTAAGTACTGCGCTTTACAAATTATTTGATTGATTGATTGATTGATTGACTATATTGGTACTTGGGGCTTATTTGCATTTCATCACCAAAAAAGATGTGTCCATGTGACATATGATGCAGTGTGAGTGTCAGAAACATCAACTGACAGTGAACAGCAGTGAGCATCATGCTAATGTGCATTTAGAGATGTGTGCTGTGCACTTCAAAGAAATTGCTACATCTAGGAAGTTGACATCAATGTACAACTGTAGTTGTGCTTCAGTGCCAAACCTAGTGGATTTAAGGGGGCAACATTGCAAATGGACAGGTTTTACTTTGTATCTGTGGTGTTCAGTCAAATATACTTCAAATGTGGCAGAGGCAACAAATTTGGATGTGTAGCTATTTTACCTACAGGCACGTAGGTGTGCCTACAGATAAATGTATGTGATGTTGAAATGTAGGTCCATTCACAGCAATTTGGCTGTGTAAATGCAACATGGAGCATGACTATCGACTAAGCATGTTTCAATGCATCAGCTGAGGATTGCACAACATTTGAAATATGCTGAAAGTACATGGAGTAGTTAAATGTGTAAGTTTCAGTCCAAGTATTTCTGTTTGTATTGCATATGATGTTTGTGAGTCTGCCACTTTACTGAACCTATGTCTCTGTCTCTTGCAGTATCTACCGAGAGGAGGGAAGCAGAGGAGCCCAACACTGTTGGGGAAAGTGCTTGCATGATTGGTACACCGTAGCTCACTGACACTGAGGGGACCAGCACCTCGGACGGGGACAGGAGTGCCCTGGGGGATTCCCTCTCGGAAATACCAAACTCCACATCTTCTCAGTCCAGCGGTGACTCCTCATGTTGGCGGGCACAGGCAGTTTAAGATCTTCATCTTCTTCTGAAAAGCCTCGTCCAGTGTCCATCCTTCCGGATGCTCCCCAAAGTGCTATCTGTGCCTGCAGCCCTAAGAAGGTTGGAGTCTCCTTCCCCCAGGCACTGCTGCTCCTGCCCTTGTCTCTCCTGCTGCCCTCATTGTGGAGGCCATAGACATGTTGCGGTAGCTGTGTGTGGGTCAGATTGTGCTCCTGAATGCCCTTCATAATCATGGCAACAAGTTGTCACAGTTTGTTGCGTTCATGGAGGTCATTAATTCGGATGTGGGTATCCTACACCAAACTGTCCAGTCTTTGTCCTCCACAGTAATGGCAGCCATCCAGCAGTCCCAAGCTCCCAGTCCAGCTCCTGCCCCTTCTGCAACCATACTCCCACTGCCCCCCCTGACCAGAGCAGACACACCCTAGAACACTCAGGCACCCAGTTATCTACAAGCAGCACACAACAGCAGTCCAAGTGAACAAGACACCATACACCATCACCACAGCTCACAAAGAGCACACATGACCGCACCGCAAAAAGCCAATCACAAGACACTCAGAGACATAAGGACAAAAATCATGCATCCACATTGCATTCTTCACCCTCCAAGAGCACTCCCATCCCCACACCTGATCTGAAACCTACACTTGCCCTGTCTGCCGTGGACCTGGTGCCTGCCACAAGTGCCTCAAAACATCTTCAGAAGGCGGTTATGCCCAAATCTTCAACCACCACCCATACCCCAGTGAAGCATGGACAAGAGGGCAAAAAGGGAAGGGACCGCTCATAGAATTCCAAAAGAAGCCCAGGTTAGATGTGCAGGGCATCTAACCTGGGCTTCTATTGGGATTCTATAACGCATATTAGCAGGCCCATTATCGCCGTTTTAGCGGCAATTTCTGGCTGCTAAAAGGGCAATACTTTTAACAAGGTTCTTGCGGATATGCCCCTCTATTACTATTCTAACTCCAAAATCAACAAAACTCAGGGAAAGTGCTGAATAATAAACCTAATTAAGTTACTATTCCAACTCCAAAAGTAAATAAACTCAAGGAAAGTGCTGGAAAATTAAAACATAACAAATTACTATTACAAGTCCAAAAGTTACAAAATTCAATGAAACTGCTAGAAAATAAAATATAATAAATAACTATTACAACTTCAAGAATATAATAAATAAAATATTATTTTTCCTAAATGTATCTATATAATAATTTTGAAATTAAAAAAATATTATTGTATCACAAAATATGTAGTTTCAAAATAAATTACCAACAATATACAAAAGTTTACTCAAATATATTTAATTTGTACTATACAATTAAAAAAAGTATTCTATTTGATTTAAACAATTTTAAATCAGCTACAAACATATCCACAATAAATACAACATCTCACAAACAAATATTTCTAATATTTCAAAATTATTTAAAAAATATTCTACAACCTTATCCCCTATAACTCCAATATCCCACTCCTAAAATAATACAAAGGGGGTGATGAGGAAGGCTGGCAGACTTTAGTGCGCCCGCCATCCTTGCGGTGCTGGGACCAGTCGCCAGATGCGCGGCGGTCCCGTACCGCTAATTAGGATGCGACCGCCAACCTGGTGGTCGCATTCCACATGTTTGCATTGCGGCGGGTGGTGCTGTAAGCAGCACCTGATGCAATGCCAAAGTGCCATGGCATGCATTTCCATGCACAACATGGCAGGTACCGCGCAGTGCCTGCCACCTGGTGCATGCAAATGGAGGGGGTACCATGGGTAGCCCCCAAGGGCACCCCCATCGCAATGGGCCCCCAAAGCACATCCCGCCAGCCTTTGCATGCCGGCATCGCCGTGATGAAAAGGCCTTCCACCGCACTCATCATAATATGGATGGCGGTGTCTGTAGGCACCGTCATCATATTGTGGTCCAAGTTCGCCCGGCCAGCAATCGGAATGATTGTCGATCAGCGAAAAAGCGGCAGATGCACTTTGCGTCCACCGCAATACCCCCGCCATTGTAATATGGCGGGGGTAAATCACTGTACGATAGCTGGCGGTTCGCCACTGCTGGGCCGGCGGTGGCGATCCGCCCACCATCTAAATCACCCCCAAAATGTGTAAATGACTCCAAATCCTTATCCCCTTTAAACCCAACAACCCATTCCTAAAATGGAACCAATATTTTGAAAAAATTTACATTTTTAAAACGACTCCCCATCCTTCTCCCCTATAATCCCAACATCCCGCTCCCAAAACATAATAAAAAAGAAAAACAGTTTTTTGCATTACATTACATTATTTGAAGATGATATATTTATGTAAACCAAAAACCTTACAATGTAGGAGTAGCTCATTACATAAGGCACACAATTGCAATGCCCAAAGATGTACGTACATTTAACCCCTGCCGTGCGGCGCAAGTTCAGCGGGTGTCGCGTGCCCCACCTCGGTAGTGCTGCGCACGTCCGCTGAACATTCCGGCCCCTCCCGCGCAATAGAACGTTCCGCACCAGCGCGGAACGTTCGGCGCAGCGGAGGGGTTAAAAAGCCACGAACAATGACGTATGGTATTTGTTGCAGCAGTTATTAAAATTACGTAACAAGATGTTGATACGTGCAAAGTGGGAGACAGTCTGAAATTGAGGTAGAGCTGTAAGTTTTACGGCACCTATTAGTGCGCAGACTAAACCAGAGAGGTCAAAACTAAGGAGAAGTGGTTATCAAAAATGCATTTAAACACTCAGACTTTGTGAATTAGTGATGCGTAAATTAATCATAAGTTAATGGGTAAGAGGTTCCATCCTCTAGACGCTTGCTTCTGGAATGACTCTGCTTGCAGACAAGACTTAGGGGTCGATTATGATGTAGGAGTGGATCCCCACCGCCAGCATGGCAGTGGCGATCTGCCCTACATCATACCCCGCCTGCCACCCATTTACCCCGCCCTATTTTCTGGCAGTCGACCATACGGAGAAGTGTCTGGATATGGTATCTGCTAGACACCGCCATCCATATTAACATGGGAGCGGGAAGCAGCCATTGCCGCCAAAGAAAGGCATGCGTATTTTGCTTTTGGAGGCCCGTTATAGGCCCCCAGGGTATTGGGGGGTGGGGGTGCACATGGGGGGTACCTATGAGAGAAAAGTCCTCTTTAAGTAACAGAAAAAAAGAGAGACTAACTTTCAGTACTAGGCAGTTTGCATATCAAACCGATCCCAATCAAATCAAAGGGCCTGATAATGAGTTTCGCTGTCCGCTTCACTGCTTATCCGACTGGCGTATCATGACTTTGGAGGTCGGACTCCGAAGGATAGCTGCTACTGCCAGGGATTCACGATCACTGGCACGCTTGCAGTGGTTTGAGGCCATTGTATGCTGGCAGGGCCGCTGCTGCATTGCCAAGCATATTTTGAGTGTCCTCCTTTTCATGGCAGTGAGCCCAACATGAAAAGGGTGGCGATGAGGAAACCAAGGGGGACTTAGGGCCCACAAGGCCTTGGTGCACTGGGGTGCATGCAGGGGGGCACATGGTGTGCCCCCAATTCTTTCTGCACTCCCAGTTCCTGCAGAGCATGGGCTTTACTTTCCATGCCATGCTGAAACGCACTGTGACAGTCCCACTGGGCAGCCTTTCTAATGCTCTCCTATGAGCCTTTGAGAGGCAGCGCCGTGGGCCAGCCATCGTAGGACCGCCCAGATTTCAACTTGTAATCTGGTGGGCAGTGGTGGAGTTTGGCAGTGTGGATGCAGGGCAGTGGTGTGTCGTCCCACTCCCATTCCGCCAAACTCATATTCAGGCCCTACATTGGCTAATAAAGCATTTATAAGCATTGAACAAGAGGTTAGATGAAGGACCAAATCCCTAATATGTTTTGACTCCAAAAGTTTAGATTCTAAGAAGCAGGTGACAGAACCATCTATAGGGAAAAGGCTGCAAATACAATTTTAAATGACATCCTTGCAGAGACAGGCAGCCAATAAGGCTCTCAGAAAAGGAAATGTATTGAATTAGAAGAGCTTCTGCTTAGTATGCGTGGACGATGGTTCAACCTTATTTGCATCTTGAATGCAAATCAGTACCTAGAGAGCACAGAAAAGAAATGTAAGATGGTGATTCATCAATTGTCATTGAAAAGGCAGCTACATTTCTTTGGGACAAAAGGTCTAATAGTATGAAACATCTCCATGAGGTAGTACCTAGCTATCACTACTGAACTAGTCAAAACATTCATGACCAGACAAGAGTAGAAAGAAACTTCTGTTCGGAATGGTGTCAAAATTACCAGACAAAAAGCATGAACAGTGTGTATTCCATTCAGCAAGCATACCTTCAGAGGCGCATTGCTAGATCTCTGTTTAGCATTATTTAACCCATTGCGTGTGTCGGACAGACCTCACAGTGGGCGTGTACGAAAGAGGCGGGGGCCGTCCGAATTACGCCCACTCATTAATTCCCCAGCACCGCAGCAGAATTTGCGCCGCGGTCAAAAGGTTAATCTAATACGCTTACTTTCTTCTCATTTGTAATGCATAAATAGATCAGTGAGAGCTCAGTGACATAAGGCAACTATAACCTACAATACATGAGCCTGCTTGGTCCCAATAAAAGTGTGCCTTACTTGTGATAAGGAAAGGGTGAAATTTTTATTATGTCAATGAAATTTCCGAAATGTGAAATTTTTTGTTAAGCAAAATTCACAGTTATCAAATAGAATCACACAATGTTGCCTTGTAATTACTTTACAAAGATGCACTCTGGGTAAAACAGTTGAACAAGTTACCACTGAAATTGTGGTGTACATTTGAGAAATATTTCAAGAAAAAAATTGCACAATTGCATAAACCTATATACAAAAAATCAAAAAATCATAGGGGAAGGATCACTGGTCCTGCATAACCAGGGTATGCAGGTAGGTACGTGGTGTCTCACAATTAAAAGACCCTCATGCACGTGTATTTGGAGTTTTCGTAGCGGTATATGTTGTCTCCCCGCTATTTTTCACACATGTGTGCATAATCCTTGGGTCAGTATTTATGCACCCTCCGCCTGGAGGATTTACCCTTGGTTAAAACAGTAGTGATTGTGGATAGTGGAGAAAGGGTGGTAGAGGTGAGTTAAAATACCCCGACAGCCAGATGCATGACTTTATTGGGTCTGGATTCGGGTAACGCCAAAAAAGTTTGGGGCAGTTATTTGATGTGCCGCTTTGGAATAATTAGGAATTCAAGCGCACTGTATGGTGTGAGTTAAAAAACGGTCGACATGTTTCAGCCTCGTTGCCTATATAGGTCGGTGGGCTTTCTTCAGGACCAGTGCAAAGAAATGTGAAAATAAGTGAAAATATGACCTGTTTTCAGTTAGTCTAAAGTCGCATTGTACCTTGCGAAATGCGGAAGCGCACTTCTTCGGGTCAGGGACTAAAAGGAGATGCCTAACTGTGGCGTGACTCCTCCCGCGTAGCTTGTGCTATCGCTGCCGCTTCTAACCCTATATACTACAACGCAACTGCTCTTATATTTCTATAATGAAACAAACCATACTCATTCAACCCATTCCAACCAACCACTGATTCAAATTAATATAGAAGGCACATGAAATGAAGAGAGTCAAAGGCTGCTGAATAATCCACTAGTAATGGAATTATGCATGCACAAAATATAGAGTTTTTAATACCTTGATATCTGAATATTGATTTAGGAATATTTTTAGTGAAAAAATGTTGTGTCATAGAATATAGAGGTTAAGCATATTGTTATTTTGGAATATAATTTTATTTTACATAATAATATTTTATTAAATACCATTACTTTAAATATAGCTTTAGTAATATCGTTTTCTTGATGAATGGTATACTATATAGGTAAAGGTATTAATATTAGATGTCAGTATTGTTAGTATAACTGCTAGTAATATTTTTAAGAAAAGTTATAATGTTAAAGCAGGTTTGTAGGGTAATAGGGTTGGAAGTAAATTAAATTAATTATTATTTTAAGTATGTTGTTAATTTTGTATTGTAAAATAAATATTTATTTAATTAATATTCACATACATTGTTTGATATTTAAATGTTATTTAGGTATTTAAGTTTATTTGGTTATTTTATTTATATTTGCTTTGAATCCCTTGCTAACACACAGCTGTTTCCACCTCTGTGCCAGTGTTCCGCTTTGGTTACAAACTCTGAGCAGAAACAAGGCAGGTACTCCGGTGTGCAATTAATTTTTGCAATTTTATTTGAGCAGCTTCAATCGTAGTTAGAATTATAACTGCACATATAAAATTGCCACTATGAACTGAACCCCGGAATGCCTATCCTCTTTCTGTTCAGAAAGAATTGCTTTGCAAAATACAAAAAATGAAACATTATATATACACAATCCAGTGAAAGATCCTCTTTGTAAGTAAACACACCGGTGCAGCGGCCTCGATGAAAAATACGTGTTTATTCAACACAACAAGAGTCCCAACGCGAGGTTAGGAGTTTCAAGTCACTCCTTGTTCACGTGCAAGGTTTCAAGTGAATAATCATACTTTTAAAGTGACAATGTACATTTTCGTTGAGCACCATAAACATAGTAAACATACTATCATGGTTTGTGCATTCAATAAAGTTTTCGTTCAAAACATTGTTATATGAGACATTTCTACTCTTACTCGAAATTAAAGCAGAGTAACTATGCCAGAGCTTGAATGCAAAGCTAATAAAATTGTTCTCAACTGTCTTAGAAAACTAATAGGAATACAATGTTTCAAATGAAATATAAAACGCAAGTTTGTTTCGAATTCAATGACAATGAATCCATAACATGGTGCATTTGACATGTTCATAAGTTTACCTCTCTGTAAACCCAATTATATTACACTCAATTCAACCCAAGTGGGTGACTGTACTGTGTACCCCCAAATCTATGAACCAAGCAACTACTTGACCTTTCGTTACTAAATTCATGGTAACTGCAGAGGATAATAATGATATATCACAAAAACAGCGAGTTATTTACATATATGTTGTCAAGCTCCAGTGAGCAGCATTAATCCTGATAATACATGACTTCCTTATAGTAGTTTGCAAGGTAAATATGCTTGTCTACACTCGGCTTCAGTATCTTGCAACAAATCAAATGATAATTGCATTCAAAGTTGAACTACTGTACACTGAATACTAAATAAAAATAAAAAACTACTACAAAACCTTAAAAAACATTGATGCAGTATGGGTGCAGCTTATTTATCTTAAGTGAACTGACATCTCTTCCAAATTCTCTTCCAAATTCAAACCGTGGGGCACCTGGTGTTATATATAATAATCATTTTTGACCCTAACTTTCTTAATTCTAATGTCCGATTGCCTCCCCTCTCTCTCTGGGGTATATAGTCTAAGACACAGAATTTCAGAAGATTGGCATTTTGGTTGTGTTTCAAGCTAAAATGGCGGGCTACTGGATATTGCTTGTAATTTTTGTTGATGGCACGCAAGTGCTCCAAAATCCTAATTTTTGCTCTATGAATCGTGCTTCCAATATACAATTAGTTGCAGGGACATCTTAGAGCATAGATGACATACTCTGTATTGCATGTTAGATATTTCAAAATTTTAAATGCTGGCTTATCGTTGTTGTTTTGCAACTTTGACTGAATTTGCAGGCTTTACATTTATTGCAGGCAGGGCCGGACTGGCTACCGGGCAGTTGTGTGTGCTGCCGAGCTAGGGGCTAATTTCTCTGTGGTGGGGGCCTATTTCGTTGATGGGGACCTGCGTGCGATTTGAAATTTAAAAAGAAAAACTAATTTCGTTTTGCACACGCAGATCCCCATCAACGAAATTAGCCCCCAGCACGGCAGCACACACAACTGCCCGGTAGCCAGTCCGGCCCTGATTGCAGGTAAAGAAGCCTTGCATACCACTTGTTTTTTTACTTCTTTAATAGTGCTCCTACCAAGTGAGTCTCTTAGAGACTTAGGGGTATATCAACAAGCGGCAGCGATAATTATCGCTGGCCACCCTTAGCGTGAGGAAGTTTATTGCCTGTTATCTCAGATAATTATCGCAATGCTAGCGCCATATCACCAACACATAGCACAATGGCGATAAATATTCCTGAGATAGCAATGTTTTCCATGGAACATCGCTGGTTTTCCAGCGATGTTCCATGGAAAACGGCGATATCCTTGTTGATAGGGCTGTGTGGTCTCAGCCCTATAATCAACAACCCATTGACTAACATTGTTTAGTCAAAGGAAAAGCAGGCGTAAGGAAAGTAGTGATAACCAAGGTTAGCGCTACGTTTGTTATCGCTATGCTTGTTAGCGTGCCCATTGATAATTGGAGAAATGTCGGATTGCGATATTTCTCCAGTTGTTTTGAGCTGGGACGCCCACTTTTCATCTCATTAGAGATGCAAAGGTGGGCGTTACAGGAAAGGCGCTAAAGCAAGGATTCACACGGTAGCGTGACCTTACTAATATTGCGATAAAATTATCTGCAATAAATAATTATTTATCACGGCCTTGTTGATATGAACTGCTTTTCTGAATGTAAGTGATGGATGATTTTCTAAACTTAGTTTTTAACATTTCCCAAAACTTTTGGAGACTTCTTCGTACCTCCAAAGCTTTATTTGGCAAGTAGTGATGAAACTTATTTTTTCATCTTTCTTCGCATTTTCTTTTTTAGGGAGTAACAAGTCCTCCTGTTTAAGATTAGCTACCTTTTGGGTGGCATCATTGATGATAGATCTACTATACCCACGTGCCAAAAAACTCTCGATCATAACCCGTTCCCACATGGAATGGCCCTTTTCCGTACTGCAATTTCTTTTGGCTCGCAAGAGCTCACCATACGGAATAATGTGAATGAGATTTTTTGGATGGCAACTCTAAGCATGCAATAAACTATTACCTACTGTGGCTTTTCTAAATAGTTTACTTGTTATTTTATTGTTCTTGATCTCTAGTTTTAAATCCAAAAACTCATTAATGTTGATATTAGTTTCACTTGTGATTTGCAAATTGAGTGAATTGTTGTTAAGCAGGTTACAAATTCCTGTGCATGGATTTCATTGCCATGCCAAATGCAGAAGATGTTGTCTATATATCTGGCCCAGAGGACGACAAGGTGTTTGTACTGTCTGGTATTTCTGACAACTTGCTCCTCCCACCAGCCGAGGTAAAGACCTGCAAAGCTGGGGGTGAAGACACTCATACATACACTCATACTTCAATACACCTTGGCGCATATATATATATATATATATATTGTCAGAATCCTTCAAACCTCCACATGCAGCAGTAACAGCAGCGGCGAGAGAAGAGACAGACCCCACGTAGTCCAGGCAAGATGTTGTTTATTTTAAGTGCCTTCCAAAATGTAACGTTTCGAGTACTGGCGTACTCTTGTTCACACACCACATTTCAAAACTTGGAAAGTTCTTTTATCTGCTTGGTGAAAGCCCACCCATTGGGCCACACCTCCCACACGTGAATCATATGGTTGTGTCTGATACCAGATAGCAAGAAATTTAAAGGCATAGTGCATCTATTTACAGTGACTATATACAATGGTTGCATCCAAAGAGAACACACATTGCTTTATGCTGCATGCTTGAATAATTATTGCTGGTACTTCAGATTGGTTACTGTTTGCAGATAAATGACAAACATTCTTGTGAATAGTAAAATAACTGCTTAAATGCATTATTGTTGTTGTACAAAACAAAATAACAATATTCATCATATGCATAAATGCATAGCATATCTCCTATTACCGTAACACCCAATCTGAACCATGACTCCAAAGACAAGCATAAAAAATATTGAACAGATGCAAATCATAGTCATATCAAACTTAATTGCTAATTGTACAGGCACTGCTTATCTGTGAAAGAACCGATTTTTAAAGTACCTATATGTGTAGGTGTCATCCGAAGGGTGGCACCTAAGTGTAAAAACACATTCTCGAGTTTTAGTCCTCTGTCATTATATTTAAAAGATATATATATATATATACAATGATGCATTCATATTATTCAAAATATTGTTGCAGAACTATTTACAAGACAATTATGTTTGTGAGAAAAAAGTGCTATAACAATTTTACAGTGACAAAGAAAATCACCACAAAAGAAAAAACCATTTCCAAATATAGTTAAAAGACTGCCCTGCTCAGAAACCTGGACAGCCAGCTCTAAGTTAAGAGACGGGACTATAGCCTTACCTAAAAAAGGTATTTGCTTACAAGAAAAATGTGTATGTACATATTACAGAAATTATGTAGTGTGTGATATTGGAAAAATCTATTATGGGAACTTCAGTTTGCTGAAAAGACATATAGTTTGTGCAGAATATATACAAAGAATTTGATGCACTTACAGAAAATTGTGCATGTACTCTGTCGCATTCAAACCATTGGGTTGTTTGCTGTCGAGTTTGATGATGTACTGCGTTTCTAAACGGCGTAATAGTTTTTCACGATCACCACCCCGTCTCAACGGAGCAACAGCATCAATGACGAAATATTTAAGGCATGACAGATCCCTGTTGTGCCTGCTGTTGAAGTGGCGTGCTACCGGATATGCCGCATCGTGATTAACTATAGCACGAAGGTGCTGCAATATTCGAACATGCACCTGTGCGCCAGTGCTGCCTACATAGCGCAGGCCGCAGGTGCAAGTAAGGACGTACACCGCAAACTCCGTACGGCAATTGTAATTGCCGTGAATTAATGAATCAGAATCAGAAAAAGGAGTGCGGTAATGGGTGGTATTCTGGCCGAACTTGCACGCTCGACATGAGGCGCATTTGTGAAAGCCTTTACCTCCAAACCAGTTGGTGATCTTCGGCAATTCAGGGCTAGATTGTACTAACTTGCTGCGCATACTGTATGCTCGCCTGAATGTGACCACCGGTTTGTCTGGGGTCCTGTCGCGTAAGACTCCATCTGTTTTTACAATTGCCCAATGCTTGTTAATTATGGATTTTATCTTGCGATGCTGTCTGCTGTACGTGGTTACCAATCTAGTGACATTAGGTGCGCTGTTATCTTCAGGGGGTTTAGGTACGAACAAAGAGTCCCTTGATCTTTGTTTGCTCTTTTGCAATGCTGTGGCTAAACAGGTTTTGCTGTAGCCCCTGGCCTCTAGTCTCTCAAGCATTGCCGTCGCCCCCTCCTCAAACTTTTCCTGAGTATTGCATATTCGCTTAAGGCGTAATAGTTCGCCCAGCGGAATGCTCATGATGACATGTCTGGGGTGGCCACTGCTGGCGTGTAAAATACTGTTGCCAGCAGTGGACTTTCTATGTAGGGAGGTGATAATCTTGTTGCCCATGATGTTAATAGAGACATCAAGAAAATCAGCCGAAGTTTCGCTGATATTAGAGGTGAAAAACAAATTAAATTGATTCACATTAAGTGCATTCACAAAATTTTTAGCACTCGCCATGTCCCCTTCCCATACACAAAAAATATCATCGATGAAGCGCATCCAATGTTTGACACGTTCAAATCCACAAATGCCTGGTAATTCCTGCTCCTCCCACAGCCCCACGTGCAAGCACGCGTAGCTGGGAGAGAAGCAGGAACCCATGGCTACACCACGTATCTGTTTCCAAATTTCTTTTCCAAACAAAAAATAATTGTTCTCCAAACACCATTGTACCAAATTACAAATCATTTTGTTGTGGCTGTAATACATGCATGATTTGCGCCCCAAAAAATGTCTTATACCCTCAATACCTTTCTTGTGTTCGATGCAGGTGTATAAGGACTCAATGTCCAGAGTGATGATGCACCAGTTCTTTTGCCATGCTATGGCCTCTAATTTCAAAAGAAAATCACCTGTATCTTTGATGTAACTGGGTAATGATTGGACATGCTCTTGCAAATAAAAGTCGATGTATCGTGAAATATTCTCGCCCATACTCTTGATGGCAGAAATGATGGGCCTCCCAGGTGTTGGATTCTGCATTTTGTGCACCTTGGGGATTAGATACATGTGTGGTATCACTGGATGTTCAATTAATAAAAATGCACATTCCGTAGAGGAAATCAGAGTTTCTCTTTTGTAGGACAAAAGCAATTTCTTGATGCTGTCCTTTGCATGTTTATATTGGATACCATTACTCCGTATATAACAATCAACATTGTCCAATTGGCGCTTTGCTTCTGTAATATATTGTTCTTTTTGCCACAAAACAATATTACCTCCTTTGTCAGAGGGACTCACAATGATTTCTTGATTTTTGGACATATATATATCTATATATAGATATATAGATATATATATATATCTATATATAGATATATATATATATCTATATATATCTATATATATATATATCCAGATAGTCGTCAAAAACAGAGCACTCGCTTCAAATACAAAATAACAAAGAGCAGACCCTTAAGTTGCTGGTGCAAAGAGATTAGTTTATTTGTGCCAGCGCGTACGCCATGACGCGCTTCGCCTCGGGAAGAAGCTTGATTACATGACAATTAAGTCTCCTTTAATGCTGAGGGTCCCTGGGGTCCAACTACTAACCCACCAGGTATCTCCAGTAAGTGCCACAGAGCTGCGTTGCAGAGAGGTGTAAAAAGGGTTGTGGCCTTGGACCACCTCTCTGCAACGCAGCCCTGTGGCGCTTACTGGAGAGACCTGGTGGGCAGTTGGCTCCCAGGGACCCTCAGGATTGAAGGGAAATGAATCCCCCAACTTAAAATGCACCACAGGGCGCGTTTGCACAGAGGTGCAGGGAGGGGGCGGGGCCTGATGTGACAAGTGTGCAAATGCGTCCTGTGGTGCATTTTAATTTAGGGGATTAAGTCCCATTGATTCCTGAGGGTCCCTGGGGTCCAATGAGCCTACCAGGAACTTCCAGTAGGTGCCACAGTGCTGCCTTGCTGAGAGGTGGTTCGAGGCATGTCCCTTTTTACACCTCTCTGCAACGCAACTCTGTGGCACTTATTGTAGGTTGTTGGTGGCCTAGTTGGCTCCCAGGGACCCTCAGGATTCAAGGGGACTTAATCCCCCAACTTAAAATGCGCCACCCCTACTTATGGCAACCGCTGCGCGGTCGCACCGCAGGCGTGCTGGAGGCACGCCAGAGGCAAGCCCGTCGGGCGCCTGGACCGCGCCCAGCACCAGAACCACTGGACCCCGTGAACGCCACATCGCCAAACGCCAATATGATGCCAGCGCCATCCACGCACTCAATGCCGGCAGAGACAACACCTCCTTCCAGGCTGCCCCGAAACGCACACACGGACCCTTCTCCTGCCGCACCTGCCACTTCACCTGCGACTGACCGGACCCAACCACCTCTGCTGCATAATCCTCAACACCCGCTCCGCACGCAAACACGCCGTCGAGCTCTGGGACCTGCTCGACACCTCCGCCCCCCATGTCGCCTTCCGGACCGAAACCTGGTGGAACGGCTCCTCGGCACCCGACATCGCCATAGCCATCCCGGACGGCTACAAGATAACCCGCAGGGACCGCGCCAATGGTATTGGAGGAGGTATAGCCATCGTCCACAAGTCCACCCTAAAGGTCTCCACCCACGCAGATGACACCCTCAAGACCGCCGAACACCTGCACTTCCGTATCCACACTGACCCCAACACCACCCACAGAGGAACACTCATCTACAGACCCCCCGGACCCCGGGCACCGTACAGTGACTCCATTGCGACCTCGCCAGGACCCACACACTCGCCTCCACGGACTACATCCTCCTCGGGGACCTGAACTTCCACCTCGAGAACAACAACAACGCCAACTCCGCCACCACTTTTCCACTAGCACCCACGTCACCTTCAACCACACCACCGAACCCCACTGGACCGACCACCGCTGCATCCACTTCACCTTCAAGAAACCAACCACACACCACCACACCCAACAGCTACCCCGCCGCTGCTGGAGTAAAGTCACCGAAAATCAACTGACCACCACCCTCGCCCAGAACCAACCAACCGACCCCACCAACCCAGCCGCCGCCGCCCGCAACCTCAGACAGTGGACCGACGACTGCGCCAACACCCTCGCACCACTCAAGAAACCCTCCATCAACCATGCCAGCAAGAATGCCACCTGGTTCACCGACGACCTCCAGACCTCCAAACGCGCCTGAGGGAAACTGGAGAAGAAATGGCTTCATGAACGCACACCAGACAGCCTCGCAGCCCACAAGGCCTCCATCCGCAAACATCACCACCTCATCAGACTTGCCAAGAGATCGTCCTTCAAAAACCGCCTGAATAACAACGCACACAACAGCAAAGAGCTCTTCAGCATCGCAAAGGAACACTCCAACCCCAGCGCCAACGCCAATGACATCCCGCCCTCACAAGAACTGTGCGACTCACTGGCCTCCTTTTTCCACCGAAAGATCGCAGACATCCACAACAGCTTCGACACCACAACCACGCCTGACTCCACCCCTACGAACACCATCCGCACCATCCGCCTGACCTCCTGGACCAACGCCAGTGACGACGAGACCCGCAAGGTCATGAACTCCATCCATTCTGGATCTTCATCAGACCCATGCCCACACCACGTGTTCAACAAAGCCGACGTAGCCATCGCACCCCAGCTATGAAAGGTCATCAACATCTCCTTCGAAACAGCGACATTCCCGGAAAGCTGGAAGCACGCCGAAATCAACACCCTCCTCAAGAAGCCCAAGGTGGACCCCAAGGACCTCAAGAACTTCCGGCCCATCTCCCTGCTCCCGTTCCCGGCGAAGGTCACCGAGAAAATCATCAACGCACAACTGACCCGCCACCTCGAAGACAACAACATCCTGGAACCGTGCCAGTCCGGGTTCAAACGAAACCACAGCACCGAGACAGCCCTTATCGCTGCAACAGACGACATCAGACGCCAACTGGACAACGGCGAAACATCAGCCCTCATCCTCCTGGACATGTCAGCCGCCTTCGACGCAGTCTGCCAGCGCACACTAAAGACACACCTTCAAGAAGCCGGAATCCAAGAGAAGGCCCTCGACTGGACCTAGTCCTTCTTCTCTGGCAGAACACAGAGAGTCCGTCTCCCACCCTTCTGATCCGAAGCAACCAACATCATCTGCAGCGTCCCCCAGGGCTCATCCCTCAGCCCGACGCTGTTCAACATATACATGGCCCCCCTCGCAAGCGTCGCCCGCCAGCACAACCTCAACATCATCACCTACGCCGACGACACCCAGCTCATCCTCTCCCTCACCAAGGACCCGCACAAAACCAACCTCCACAAGGGAATGAGGGCCTTCGCCGACTGGATTATAAGCAGCCGTCTGAGACTGAACTCGGACAAGATGGAGGTCCTCATCCTCGGACCAACCCCCTTAGCCTGGGACAACTCGTCGTGGCCGACTACGCTGGGAACCGACCGACCACGCACGCAACCTAGGATTCGTACTCGACTCCTCCCTCTCCATGTCAAAACAGGTCAACGCCGTCTCCTCCTCCTGCTAAAACAACCCCTGCATGCTGCGAAGGATCTACAAGAGGCTCATAACCGAAAGCAGCAGGCTAAACTACGGCAACACACTCTTTGCAGGAATCCCAGCCAAACACCTGCGCTGACTACAACGCATCCAAAACGCCTCAGCCCGAGTGATCCTCAACGTGCCCCGCCGCAGCCACATCACCCCCCACCTGAGAGACCTACACTGGCTCCCGGTCGACAAGAGGATCACCTTCAAGCTCCTCACCCATGCACACAAAGCCCTCCACAACGCCGGACCAGCCTACCTGAACAGCAGACTCAACTTCCACACCCCCACCACCAACTTCTTGTCCAGAGTGGTGCAGGGAGGGGGCGGGCCTTGAGGTGACGGATTGCACCACTCTGCAAACGTGCCACCTCAGCGCGTTTCCAGAGGGGGAACTAATTCCCATTGAATACTGGGGGTCCCTGGGGGCTAACTAGCCCACCAGGAACCTCAAGTATGCACCAGGGGGCTGCGTTGCAGAGAGGTGTAAAAAGGGGCGTGGCCTCATTACACCTCTCTGCAACGCAGCACCCCGGTGCATACTGGAGGTTCCTGGTGGGCTAGTTGGCCCCCAGGGACCCCCAGTATTCAAGGGGATTTAATCCCTCAACTTAGAACACGCCATGGGGCGTGTTTGCACAGTGGTGAAGGTAGGGTGCGGGGCTTGAAGTGATGTGCAAACACGCCCTGTGGGGCATTTTAAGTTGGGGAATTAATTCCTCTTCAATACAGAGGTCCCCTAGGGGTCAACTAGCCCACCAGGTACCTCCAGTAAGCATCACGGAGCTGCGTTGCAGAGTGTTGTCAAAAGGGGCGTGGCCTCTGAACACCTCTCTGCAATGCAGCTCCCTGGCGCATACTGGAGGTACCTGGTGGGCTAGTTGGCCCACAGGGAACCTCAGGAATGAAGAGGAATTAATTCTCTATCTTAAAATGCGCCACAGGGCGTGTTTGCAGACATGTCACCTCAGGCCACGCCCCCTTCCTTCATCAGTTTGCAAACGTGCCCTGCGGTGTGTTTTCAGTTGGGGAATTAATTCTCTTTCAATACTGAGGGTCCCTGAGGGCCAAATAGCCCAACAGGTATCTCCACTATGCTTCAGGGAGCTGCGTTGTAGACAGGTGTTCAGAGACCACGCCCCTTTTTAAACCTCTCTGCAACGCAGCTCTGTGGTGCTTACTGGAGGTACCTAGTGGGCTAGTTTGACGCTAGGGATACTTAGGATTGAAGAGGACTTAATCTCTCAACTTTGAAAGGTGAAAGGGCGCGTTTAGACAGTGGTGAAGGGAGGGGACGGAGCCTGACGTGATGTGTGCAAACACGCCCTGTGGCTCGTTTTAAGCTGGGGAAAAAATTCAACTTCAAACATGAGGGACCATGGGGGCCAAGTAGTCCACCAGGTGCTTCAAGGAAACACAACTGCACTGCGTTGCAGAGAGGTGGTGCATGCCGTGCCCCTTTTTACATTTCTCTGCCTCCGGGCCGCAAGCTCTGTCTACAAGCCGGAAGCTCCGCCTCTGGGCCAGAAACTCCGCCTCCGGGCCAGAATTTCCAGCCCGAGTGCGGACGTAACGTTAGTAGTCTCAAATCTATTCTGTGAATACCGAAAGTAGAAAGTTCATTCTGTGAATCCCGAAAGTAGTAAGTTCACTCTGTGAATCCCGAAAGTAGTAAGTGCATTCTGTGAATACCAAATAGTAGTAAGTTTAGGATTTAGTGTTAAGTTCATTCTGTGAATCGGGCCCTCTATTCTAGTCTTACTGATTTCACCACTCAATTTGATGTTCAGATCATTGGTGTTAAGTTTCTGTATGAAATTTTCAGCCTCCATTGTCGATCCTCTCCAAACAATGAACAAATCAGTGATGTAGCGAAACCACATTGACACCTGTTCCCAATCACTTTGGATCCGGTTGGGATCTTGCATCTTCCTCCCAGCGTCCCATAAAGAGATTGGCAAAACTGGGAGAGAAGCAAACAAAAATATGTTGTTTGATAGGCAATGTTGTAGCATTTTGATCAGCATGCTAGAATGTTCCCTGAATCTAATGGATCTGCTGTTCAGATAGCGTTCGCATGCTTCAAGTCCCTGTTTGTGATCAATAATGGTGTAAAGGCTGTGCACATCAAGAGTGATGAGCAACAGTCCCTCTTCCCAGGCCAGATCTTTGATCTTATTGAGGAAGTCCTTGGTGTCTCTAATGTAACTGGGAAAGGCCATTCCAAAATCCCTCAAAAAATGATCAATGTATTTTGACATATGTTCTGCGGCACTCCCTCTCGAAGATACGATAGGGCATCCCGGAGGTCTAATGGAGTCCTTGTGTACCTTCGGAAGAAGGTACAAAATCAGAAGAATAGGATAGTCGATCTTAAGGTAACAGTACTCTTCCCATGTGAGAATCCCCTTGTCTCTCCATGTTGTTATGAGGTCCCACAAACTAGTGGCGCTGGAGTTGTACCTTTCATTGTTGACTGATTCGCAGAATCTGTCATCGCTGAGTTGTTTGATCGCTTCCTCAGTATAAAGGCCCCGATCGAGGGCGACCACATTGCCACCCTTATTCGCAGGATGGATGACAATGCTGTCGTCCTTCATGCGCTCCTTTAGTGCAAGTCTTTGTTTTTACGTGAGATCAGGGATGTCATTTGAGATGTCATCAGTGATATCATCAGTGATGTCATCAGTGATGTCACTGACCATGTCATGAATTATGTAATATGTGATATCATCACCAGTGGATTGCGGGCGCGAGAGTTACAGTTAGTACAACTAACTATAATGGAGGAATTTCAATGGTTTTGTATGAGTGAAATGTCCAGCTAACTATAACACCCCTGAAACGTATGATTTGCTTCAATTAATATATATATATATATATATATATATATGCATATATATATATATATATTTCTGCATATATACATAGTGAAATAATTCATTCAAATATTTAAATGACATTATATAACATTTAACAATATTTTAAAATATTACTTAGCCTATATTTATTTAAAAAAACCAATATTCTCATCTTGTTTATACAATATTCCCTTCACAATATTTTTAACACAATATTTGTTGTCATTCCTATCATAAGAATAGGAGGACGATTTTATGTAAACAATATTTTTACCACAATATTCATATGCCTCAATACCTTTGTGCACAATATTTATTCATACAACTGTTAAGCAACTCCACCTCTTAGATCATCTGAGGGATCTTGGTATCGAAGCCAAAGCATTGGAATAGTTTTGGAGCTTATTGTTGGATAGATATTTTTAAGTTCAATTGGGAGCACATTCCTCCTGAGCCTACACACTGCACTCTGGGGTTCCTCAGGATTCTATACTGCCCTACTGCTATTCAACATTTATCTGTCTCCATAGGGTAATGTGATCCAATCTAATGAGTTCGATCTTTATATGCATGCTAATGACACACAGATCATTTGAAAAGTATTTAATGATCTGCGTGACACAAGTACTAAACTTTGCACCTGTTTGTCGTGGGTCAAATTCTGAATGGTCAATCATTATAAAACTGAATGGGAGCAAGGCAGAGATTCTCTGCCCTTTGACGCCTGCCCTTTGAGGCCTTTGGAATAGGCCAGTCTGGCCTGCTTCTTTGGCCCAGAATCCAAGACCTGTTCCATGTTTGAAAAATCATGGAGTCATGCCAGATTCAACATTAACCTTGCATGATCAGGTTAAATCTTTGAACAAGTCTGGCCTCTTTCAGCTGTACACCTGAAGAGACTTCTGTGCCTAGTGTCTTTCTCTGATAAGGTGATGATTTTAAGCACATTGATATCAGCTAGGCTGGATTGTGTAATGCAAATCACCTTGGGCCCCTGATTATTTGATTTTTAAACTGGGCTCATTTCAAAGCTGAGGCCAGCTGGCTCTGACCACAATTAACTAATTCTTGTTTGTCTCCACAGTTTACCAGTAAATGAATGGAGTACATGTAAGCCAATTTGGTGTGTGCACAAAGCAGCATATTTGTCCATCAATGCTATCTTGAAAGATTGCTTCAGGTGGCATCAGCCCAACCATTCTCCAGTATCTGCAGCTCAGTCGTTACTAATGGTTCCACGATCGCTACTCTTCACTTGTAGCCTGTGCCTTTTCTTTGGTAGGAAGATGGAACCAACTCCCATTTCTTAAGTTTAGGAAACCCTTAAAAACTTGAATCCTCTATGCAAAGTTTGTCATTTTGCTGGTTATTGTTCAGTTATTTTCCCAATTCCGGCTAATTTGAAGGTTTTTTTGCACTAAAATAGCCCCATAGATCTGATAGTTCGTGCTTTACAGATAACAAACTTACATGAGCATATTTGTGTTCTGTTGGTCATCACCCTTTGTTATTCATCCACAGTTTCTGCCGCTGTGTCTTTAGTGCAGCCTGCCTCAGTTTTTGTGATGTTTTGAGCTTCCTGGTTTGCAGACAGGTGTGAAACCTAGACGAAGACGCCATATGTTAATGACAAAAATATTACTTCAGAAGGTTAAACCATCTTTTTCACAAGTTGAATATACCTATTGAGAGTATGACTCCATTTCTCATATGGTTCATTCCACAGGTTTAAATAAAGTTTTTTTGTCAAACATTCCACACACAAAATTATTTAATTTACAATGATTTTATTTAACTCATTCCTTGTGCTTCTCTCCTGAGTCCAAAGGAGTCATGAATGACAGCTTCAAATTTAGAACTTCCTCACATGCACGTACCATGGGGGCCAAGTAGTCCACCAGGTGCTTCAAGGAAACACAGCAACAAGAGCAGCAGCGGTGTATCTATCAATAGTTCAGCAGGTGCAGTTGCAACAGGACCCTGTCTGCCCAAGTTATAGGCATACTACCCGGACTCTGTAGCAAAATGCACCTATAATGTGGATGTAAAGGGTCCCGTTACCACTGCACCTATTGCACTATTGATAGACACACCCTAGCTGCTGTGTAACCCACTGTTAATGCCATGTCACGTGCATGTGAGGAAGCACCACATTTGCTGCTGACGGAGTCATTCCTTCCTCCATAGGACCTAGGAGTGTAGCTCAAGAAGGAAGGACTTTTCAAAGCTCCAATCCTATTCTAATAAAATGAACTTTATTGATATGACATATACATGACAAAACAACAGATTGGGTACATTGACACTTTTCTACCTTTTTTGCAGCTGGATCTTATGACAGAGTCGGGCACCTTCCTGCACAAAACATACATGAGAGGCATATTCCCCTCTGCAGAATGCAGCACCCATTGAAAGAGTAAGTAACGTGAAGAAATAAAGATATTTCTCCTTGTTAAGCCTACCCTGGAAAGGTGTGGCATTTTGCTGCATGAATCAAAATCCATGGGAGTTGCGTTGGAACATCCATGCAACACCCAAGGAACTACTTCCTAGGGCAGAGAAACGCAATGCAGTGATTTGCACTGAGTTGAGTTACTCTAGTTTTATTAGGTCACTCACAAGCAAGCAAAGTGGCCTTGCGCGGCTTCATAAATTTCATTTTTGTGTTGTGTCGCGCATGCACCACACTGCATGGTGCACGTGCGACGCAACTGGCCACATAAACATGGCCCAGAGTTTCTCTTGAAAACGGACATGTTCCATCATGTAGACTGTTTAATAATAATTGAAAAGAGAAGAGAAAACACACTAAACTCTATGGTGAAAGTCCAACATTCTTTCCTGTTTTCCCACCTTAATACTGGGGGCCTCATTTATGAGGCTGTGCTTCACTTTTACGCCGCCGGTGCTTCACTTTTGTGACGCACCAGTAGCGTAAAAAATGCGCCTTGTTGCGCCATATTTACAAAGTGACGCATCTATGTAGATGCGTCACTCTGTAAACCCCTGCGCCACATTATACCTGGAAGGGGGGCGTATTGACGCACAAAAGGGTCATAGAAGTGACGCAGTGAAATCTATGAGATTTCACTGCGCCACTTCTAGGACACAAATGCGTCAATTTCTTACGCCTGCCTCAGAACAGGCGTAAAACTGACGCAGGCCCTTTCACATAGGGCTTGCCCCATGTGAAAGGATACATTGCTGGAGTTGCGTCACTTTTGTGACACACTCCAGCAATGCGTCACTTTTGCGCCATACAGATACGTGAGAAATACTGACATATCTGTAACTCCTTGCGCAATGATGCGTCATACGGTAAATATGACGCATCATTGGTGTCGCAAGGAGGGCGCAGTGAAAAGTGACGCATCGCTGTTTTCACGCAGCAATGCGTCACTTTTCATAAATGAGGCCCCGGGTATTTAACTAAGCAAAATATTCTTTCACATGATAGCCTTTGTTTTGCGCCTTGACTGGACTGTTAATTTCAGTGTGATTGATCTTTCCGTGAATAATTTCAGCTGCAAGCAAGCTGGAAGATTTTTTACCTCCTTTAATCAAACATCCACAAGATGGCAGTTGCTTCCCATTCTATTTTTAAAGCCGTCTTGAAATCGGTATCACAAACTTCCAAATGAAAATAAATTTAAAATAAAAATATCACACCGCAAGGAGGGTGAGCCACAATTTAAAACATATTGTTGCCGTCGTTAGTACCTTGTGTTTAAAACACAATTCGTGTTTTAGCCAATAGTCTTTACATTTCGAGCATGCATCCAGATATTAGGGTAAATAAAGCCAAAACATATTCTTTGAATATAGTATGCGATAAGCATACTTTGTCTTCAAAGTATACTCAAATCAGATAATTTATATGTATAATACATGGAAGCATGCTTTTTCTGTTTAAAACCTGTGTCTAATTTCGCAATTCAGTAGAGCTTGGCATCTCTGGACACCCGTACTAACAAAAAATAACGCTGCCCTTAATTGTAATAACTTATTACAGCTGAATTTTGAAGGCACAGTGCCTGCTAACAGAGTCAAGTTAGGTCACAGAGAATTATTAGAACTTCAGTTCAAACACCTTTTGTTCTTTTGGTCTGTTTTTCAGAAAAGAACAGTGACCAGCACAAAGAAGAGACTTATGGCAAAATGTTATTTTTTTTTGCATGATATAACTCATAAAAGTAAGATTCTCTCTGCATGTTACGACTCATTCTGAAGTAGTATTTTCTTAAATCTGATTTTAAACTGATCTGTTCATTAAACTGACTCTAATACGTATTTGCAGAAATTAATGAATAATTTTTGTGTGTTTAATTTTGCACAACATTTTTTGCCTTGATCTTTTATGTAAGAAACCATGGGGCACATTAGCAAGCACCTCGTTAAAATTATCGCCGTTTTAGCGACAGGAAACTGCCGCTAAAACGGCGATAATGGACTTGCTAATATGCGTTATAGAATTCCAATAGAAGCCCAAGTTAGATGTGCAGGACATCTAACCTGAGCTTCTATTGGGATTCTTTAAAGCATCTTAGCAAGCCCAATATCGCCGTTTTAGCAGCAGTTTCCTGTCGCTAAAGCAGCGATAATTTTAACATGGCTCTTGCTAATATGCCCCCATATTATCGCTTTCATGTGTGAGAGCAGGACACTAAGGAGGTATGTGCTTTGTGAGATGGGTTATGGTGCGACCACGCGTTATAAGGAATACAATACTCTCTGGTGTACATTAAAAGCTTATTGCAGCAAGTCACCTCAGAATTCCATAGCTTTATAAAGGAACTCAGGGGCAGATTTACAATAATTGGGGCATCCCTGCATATCAGCAGGGATGCGCCAGTTATTTCGCGTCACGGCTCTGCCACCATGGATGCGCCGCATTTACAATGCGGCGCACCATGGGGCAAAAATGGATAAATCCGTGATGCTGGAGTTGCGTCGCATGCATGACGCAGCTCCAGCACGGCTCAGGGATGCTCTATCCTTAAAATGCTGCGTCAATCCTTACGCCTGCTTCAAGCAGGCGCAGGGTTTTGACGCAGCATGGCCGTTAAAGTGCCTGAGTGAAATCTTGTAGATTTCACTCAGCCACTTTTAGGAGGCGCTCCTGCGCCGGAACAGCCCCCCCGCCGCTCAGATTTTTGGCCTTATTCAGCGGGGATGTGACTTATTGACTAGAGCTACCAACTCTGAAACCTGAAAGCCCAGGTGCTGAATGCTGGCCTCAGTCCTTGGCACAACATTATGCAATTCTGGGCAACTCATTTAATTTCATGCCAGCTGCCCCACTGAGGAACTTTTCACCATAGGGTCCATAAAGGCAGTCAATTCAGTTATGATATACAATTAGCAGCATTTCTCCTCTTAAATCGCAACTTAACTGGTGTTAGTCTAGAAAAGGGCACTTCCCTGTTTCTGGATCATGCAGGACAGAGCACCTACCCTCAGTGCTTAATTTGAGCTGGTGGTTTCTGGCGTACGGCACCGGCACTTAATTGTCAACACCATTGCTTGTGACAGTCTACCACAAGATGACGCTGTCTGGGTAATTTAGAGGTGACCTCAACAACAGCTAATTATTAATTCAATATACATTATAAATGACTATTACCTGCCGCCCAATCAAATATACATACAAAATTACTATTACCTGCCGCCTAAGCCAACCTTATAGATTTGGGGGCCTGGAATTGTCTGAATTGTCATGCTTGTAGGAGTTTGATGGTTAGTAGTTGTGTTGTGACTGTCATTGGCAGCATAGCAGGGTAATGTTTGGTGCAAACTACCAAAGACTGCTTACCAGAACCCTGCCACTTATTTGTTTTACAAATTAAGCACTGCCCACCATTACTGTCTGACTGACCAAGGGCACATATGTAGTGCATTGATATGTACTAAGGTCTGTTGTCCCAAAATGATTCTGAACAGATGTGTCTTCAACTGGTGTTTGATTGTGGAAAGAATTGTATAGATCTGTACATCAAGAAGGCTTCTCCAAAGAATAGTAGATAACGGGTTTGATGTAGAACTGACTTTTTTGGTCTTAACTACAAATGTAACTGTTAGCCAAACTTCGAAGGAATTGAGGAGTGGTATAAGGACTGATTTTTGATTAAGTAATCTGGAGATACACCATGGAGGCACTTGAAAGGTCAGGCAGGAAATGATGAAGATGCAGAATTTGAGCGCAAGCCTTTTCAATAACTTACTAAAGTTTTACATGGGCGCTCACATTGGGGAATGCAACACAAACGTAGTATCTATTTACCATATGTTTTTAATGCACATGCACACAGTGCAACATTGCTGGCTGCACGAGCGGCCACACACATGTCAGTAAATGTTTCCCAGTATCCCTTTTGAGGGGGTTTTAGATCATTCTAATAGCTGTGGTATTCTGTAGCACAGTAAATGGCCCCATAGGCTTCAGGGCGCTATACATAGAATTTGGCATTTATTGTTTCTGTTTAGAGAGTTAATTTTCTTTGAGGAGCATGAGATCATGGGGTCAATGTTCTAAGTATGTCAGTTTAGAGGGGGCCACTTTTGATGTTTACAGTAGAGTAAGGGAAGGCCACTGATACCATCTGGAAAGGGGATAACATTCATGGGGCCTCATGTAGGTAAATAGTATTTACCGATTTGTAAATACCGAATATTACTGATTCGGTATTTACGAATCGGTAAATGCTATGTAGCTAAAAAACCGATAAAAATTACCAAATCGTTAAGATTTGGTATCTACCGAATCGGTATTTACCGATTCCGTAACTGCCATTCATTCCTATGGGCCTGGAGGCCCTTAGGAATGAATCTCAATTACCGAATCGGTAAATACCGATTCTGTAAAAGGGGGAATACATTGAAGGGTGTCAGGGTGTCACTTTGACACCCTGTTGCACCCCTCAATTGTTTATGGGTGCACATGTTGCAGACATACATGCCCTAAGGGCATGTATGTCTACAACATGGCACTGAAGGAATCTGCATTAAATTGCTTTTTTTTTCTTTTCGTTATTTACCACCAACTTGTAGTTGGTGGTAAATATTGAATCCTAACATGGGATAAGCACTCATTTAAGTGCTCCCTACATTAGGAATTCGGTAATTTACCGAATCGGTATTAAAGAAATCGGTAATTTACTGATTCTTTAAATTACCGATCCAGTAAATTACCGAATCCCTAATTTCGGCCCCCTACATAAGAAAAGCCCATTGCCGGTCGGTAATGGCCGAAATTCATTAATTTCGGCCATTACCGACCGGTAATGAGACACCTACATGTGGCACATAGTTTTCATCCTTGGGTCATTCTGTGGGGTTCACATTTACATCCAATGACTCAATGTATGGAAAAAGTTGCTGTTTGACTAGGTTTCTGCACAGCTGCTAAACAGTTTCATTCCAGGGGAGTCATCAGCTATTTGTCTTTTCTTTAACCAACATCACAGCTCAAGCTGGAACTTCTATATTCATCTTTACAGTTGTACGGTTTGGCTAAAACATCCTGAGATTCAACACCCGGACAGTCTGAGGCTGTCACACATGGCGTTCTCCCCTCACAGCCACTCTTCTGTTGAAGGCAGGTCGTTGGATGTCAATTGATTCAAGACCTGGTTCGTTAGCAGTGAATATTAGACTTAGGTCAACAGTAGGTCTACATGAATGGATATTTTGTGGTCCTTCATCGCCATGTGGACAACATTTGCTGTTTGTTGGTGCAGCTGTCTTTTCCCTGCAAGAAGCCCTTTTGCTGGCTTCCTTGCATAAGCTCTAAGTCTTCTTTGTGTGGTGTATTAGCTGAATTGCGATCAAGGGTAATTTAAGAATACTTCTCAGTTTAGTGAAACAGTAAATGGCAGATTAAACAGCTCAACAAAATTGAAGATGGCCAGATCATTGGATATTCTATTGAATAGTGGTACAAGCAATTCAATGGGACAAAATATGGATAGAAGAAGAGTGTGATGAATTATATCAGGTCCCTACTGGGAAAAGTCACTCATCTACTTTTGACTTGCTACATCTCAGATGATAGGAGGGAGCAGAGTCCTCGGTTCTAAAATGTTGTTGTTAATTATGCACAGTATTATCTTAAAGAGTAGCCGAGGCATTCTGTGAGTAAAATTCCAATCAGCTATTGATGGAATAGAAGGTTGGCTTTTACTCTCATCTTGGCTGCTATTAACCGTCTGCATGTCAAAATTCCTTACCCAAAATATTTTACATTAAACGTATCATAAACAGTAAAACAATTACCAAACTGTATACCATAAGTCTTATCTATGCTTATCTGAAAAAATTTAATTTCAAGAAATGTTGGTAGTCGGTATTCTGGTTATGATATTCTTGTATCGCAATTTATAGAAATCGATATTCTTACAATATATCCTATTGGTGGGAAATGGTGAGCATAGACTATCTCATGGGCTCAGTCCTTTGTAATTAGAATCTAAGGGCTGCAGAAAACCTCACACAAATACAAAACCATTAAGAGACAGGGTAATGTATTCTTGATGAAACATAACAGTGGTGGCTGCCCACAGGGGCCGCCAGGGCATTGACCTCCTGCCTTGACCTACCACTTTTGCTCAGCATGTTACAGTTTTTACATGATAAACAAGTAGTCTCACAGATCTAAATTACTATCTCTCCAGTAAAAGAGGGCTCTACTGGCTGCATAAAGCATGTTTCAGGCTGGAGCTCCTGCAGCCCAGTCTCCCACAAACACAATACAGATCTGATATGATGAACTAGTGTCAAGAAGTGCAGCATGTCAGATAATGGAGCTACGGGGCTTGTTAATCATACTCCCTCTTTCTCTATCAGAAGCTGGAATAGAGAAAAAAGGTTTACCTTCATAACTTCAACCCTCTTCCAGTTTCTGATTGGGCGGAAACTAATGGACCGGCCTCAGTTATGCTGCAGAAAGAAGGAGGTGTTGGAAATCTCCGGATTGCAATGCAGACAAACAGCTCCTGTTGAAAACTGCAACAAGTACGTTTTGTGTATAGCAGTCTTGGGGGCATATTCTCAAGAACGTGTGATGACCATTGCAAACGTTACATAACACAACTTCCAACATTGCAGTGTATTACGGGTAACTTACGCTGTGTTAACCAAGCATTCTCAATATGGCGGTACCATGGTATAGCCTCCAGATAACACGTCAAATGTCTGCGTAAAAATCAACGGCACGCTGCAAAAATGTGAATGCAAAAAATCCTGCGATGAGGCGAAGTGCAGTACAAAAATCTGAGAAAACCAGCGACAGGCCTGCAAATCCCACGCGTCTGGCGGGAAAAAGCACCATAAAGAGTAAATAAATGGTGAAATGACAACGTGCTAGCACAACCCCACAGCTGTGATGCAGAACAAATGTCCATCGTCCAAATCAGATATGCAATTCCCAACAAATAGCCACAATGTCCATAGACGTGCATTCTGTATGTAACCTGAGACAATGCGAAAACAAACGTGGTACACACCGTGAAATCGCATCTCCCCCTCACATAGCAGAGGGACAAACAACACTAAGCATGGGCGTAAAATCCGTTCCGCTCGCGGATTTTGCGGATTTTTGGCAAATTTGCAATCCGCGAACTCTCGCAAACTTGCCGAAAATTCGTAAATCCGTGCGAAGCGGATTTTTTGCTTGGTCGCACTTGCCAACTAGAATACTATGAAATTTCGCGGGAGTAAACACTTGCGAACACGTAGATGCGGCGGGCAGCGACAATCTCGCAATTGCGAGATTGCAAAATTTGCAATTTCGCACAAGAAATCCACAAACAGGCAGCATAAACCTTGAAAATTATGATTTTTATCAGAATAACTCCTCAGGTTGACATTTGCCTGCACTTTTTTTTGCAAGGAGTCCATTTTGGGGGTGGGAGGAAGGAAGTGCCCCACAGTCTCCAACTTCCTGTTCCTGTCCAGCAGGCTCCTCCCAGTGCTTTCTTCATGTGCTGGTCACTATGATTTGGATCTTGACCTGGAAGGATTACTTTTTGTGGATGCTGCTGGATATTTGGATTTTTGCAAAACTGAAAGCACTCAGCAGGTGCAAAAGTTCAATCTTATCATTAGTAACCATTCCCTGTAGTGCTTCCTGAGGGGCCCCTTCAGAGTTCAGTTGCCTACTTGCAACTATTCTATGACCCTGCTCTGACCCTCACAGTAGGCTCAGAGAATAGCTACAAGTATACAACAAAGGTCCTGTTAAAAAAATTACACTGCAACAGAAAGCAATTACAGATAAGGAAGCAGGTGCCAGCCTGGAAGTTCAAATTCAGTGACACATTAATCAGCCCCTAATTCATTCATGTCAGTTGAGGAAGGGCAGGTGTGCTTTTCCCCCCATAATCTACAGTGATAAACTAGAGGGTGGCATGGGTGAGCCAGAGGGTGGCATGGGTGAGCCAGAGGGTGGCATGGGTGAGCCAGAGGGTGGCAGTGGTGACACAGAGGGTGGCAGTGGTGAAACAGAGGGTGCTGTGATGAACCAGACGTAGAAACAACATGGTCGCGACCGTTGCTACCCGACAAGTAAGTTCGCGTTTGCGAACTGGTAAAAACCCTTGCGAAATGGCAGAAACACTTGCGAACCCAAAAATAAAGGAATCCGCAAAATTCGCGAGAGTTCGCGGATTTTGCAGATTGCGAATCCGTAAATACGCAATTTCGCAGATTGCCAATTCGCAAAATCCGCCCATGCTTAAACAACACCTCCTGCACACCGACGTGCCATGTCCATGATCAAACAAGAATGAAAGCATGGACTAATGTGGGGGCAGTGACTCCCCCGTACTTACATTTTGCCCATGTTTAGGGATGTGAGAGACAGGGTGCATCCCTGCAAACATGGCGGCACATATCGGAGCAAAAAGAATCCCTGTTGTCACTTGTAGGGCACATATGACAGCCAAAATTGAAATGATTTGGGACACATGTGAAATGCCGAAGAGTGGGATACCTTAATAACTGTGACATAACAGAACTGGCAGTTTGGATATTTGACACCATAAACAGCCTCACTGCACAGAGGTGACTCACCAACCATCCATTAAGAAATCCCTCAATTGACAACACAACATGTCACACCCACACTTGTCTGAGTGAAGTGCCTGTACAGATGAGTGACATGCACGCAGGGAATGTGTATCGGAATGCTTTTATTAGCACATGCAGTGCTTGTGGTCAGTCATCATACTGTGCCATGACTCCTAAGGACCCACACAATGTGACGTCAACCAGAGAAGAAATTGTCAATGATCTAGTCCCTACGGCTATTCCTGCTACAGCTGCAGTTGGGTGTGGTCCACCTACCTCATTTTCATCATTATCGTCCGGTGCATCTGGCACTCGTATCCATGGGGCCTTGCTGCACACACATATGTTGTGCAACACACAACATGCAACGATCATCTTGCACACGAGGTCTGGGCTGTACAGGAGCTTACCATCTGTGACTTCCAGGCACCTGAAATGTGACTTCAACACACCAAATGTGCAGTCCATGATGCCCATGGTGCATTTGTGGGTCCACTTGTGCTGCCTCTTAGCCTGTGTGTTCGGGGCTCAGAGGGGTGTCATCATCCAAGCGCAGAGTGTGTATCCTTGGTCGTCTGTGACTGTGCAGAGAGACATGAGTCAAGAATACGCACTACATAATGTGTTGGCAGGCTCACTGCTTCATTTGTGTGTGAAATGTGGGACCTAGTGAATCCTGTATGACATGAACTGCGTGTTGCACATGAGCTGCATCACTGTGTACTACGTAGCCGCACTGCTGCACCTCCCCCCTCAAGAGCACAGTCTACAAACCTGAGTACGACACAGTGAGGGTGCAGCGCAAAATCTGTTCAGCCACATGTGCGTATGCACATTTCAAGGACAGGGCTGACACAAATGTAGAGCACATGCCTGGCTGCACTCAACATGCAGTTGAGGGTACATCTTTGGCCCATGCTGCGCTAATAGCAACACACACAATAGTTGGCATGTTTGATCCCAGACCCAGAGTGCACATGTCCTCCCCCATGTACCCATCCAGCCAACCATGCACTCTGAGGGCATGCCTCATAGCAACATCGTCCATTGCGAGACTGGTGGCGAAGACACAACAACAGAGACACACGCATCAGCCACATCCTTGGCAGGCCCACGCTGAACCACACCCAGATCCACGTGTAGAGGGCCACACCCCATAGCAGTACTGTTGTACGCATGTCCACCCCGCTAACGCACACATGAAGATACAACACGGTTACATGTCCCAGGTCTACACCACTGCCTGCGGTGACATGGTTGCACACACTGTACACAGCACAATGTAATGTGGAATGGCCCCGAGCCCACATGCATACATAAGGACCACACAGACACACTGAGTGACTTTGTGGGACTGGCTACGGGCATGTGCGCCCAGACCCTTTAACTGCCAGGGTGACATCTCCAATGACGCCTGTGCTGGATGGGTGTTGGATAGTGTAAGCCACCACTCAGGGGTTGGGTGGTGCTGGCAACAACCACAACAGTGAGGAGACAATCAGCAGTTCAAGGTACAGACATCATGTGTCCCCGTCTTGAGCAGCACAGAGTTTGTGGCACCAGTGCAGTTGTTGGTAGTGTCCCATCACCTACGTAAAGGTGAGCCTTTTCTCCTCCGGACTGAAGCACATTTTCCTCTTACTCCTCTCCTTGCGTACTGTGACATGAACACTGCCATGAAGTTATCAAGACTCAGTTCCAAAAATGTTTGGCCGCAGTGTCGGACGGAGGCTGAGGTCCGCATGGGTTCACCGCTGTCCAGCCATCTCCTCATGGAAATCTAACACACAATGTTTGAATGGCATATGTATTAGATTTGTAGGTGAGATAGGTAGTAGCACCAGAGCTGAGCGTGTGTTTAGCCAGTGACGATACCGTGTCCTGCCAGTGACGGACTGTATTGGTTTGGTGTGAGATCTGCAGGAGCACAATGTGGGCCATAGGTCGCAGTTAGCAAGTGCCCACAGACACGTTTGGTGCGAATACCATGCACAGACTTGGTGGCACCACATTGAAGGGAGTATAGTGACTTAACCTCTACCTTACATGATGTTCCCTGCCATGGTGTATTCAAGACTCATTTCCAATTGCGTTTCCTACTTGTCCGCTGTGTATGCCTGTGGAGTACACCAATGAGAAAGGAGTACTGCGGTCCTGTGTCTCGGAGGCTGTGACGGTCCGAGGAGGCTACTTAGGTCACAACCCTCGGGCCTGGAGCTTGCACTGGCACATGGTGGGCCCTCTTCGACACCTGCCGGTGTCAGCAGGTGAGCAGTGAGGCCTGGGTGCGTAGAGGCGGGCAAGACGGTTTCGAGGACCAGCGGACCGGGGTGCAGCAGGCGCACAGGAATGCAGGCAACATGGCTTACAGCGATGGCAATGGCCTCGTGGCGGGGTGAGGGCCACTGCCCTGGCAGGGATGTTGGGCATTCCGGAAGAGAACCACGCCCAGAGCTATGTGCTTTTTATTCACTTCCCTATGCTGCCCCCCTTAGCACCTGCCTAGTTCCCACCTCTCCCCAAAATCTGCTATCGTGTGGCTGAGGTGCCATGCCGTTGATGACTTCTGTGCGTGGCTGACCCAGGTTCTCACAGTGAGTTGTGCTGTCGTGACTGGTGGGTGGGCATGTTGTTCGGCATGTTGTATGTGAGTGTGTTACATGTGCATTCCCCAGAGTTGTGAGTTGCATGATTGTGAAGTTTAGGTGTGCGGTGTGTTCATTTGGTGCTTACCAACGAGCAGAGTATTTCTGTAGTTGCCATCCTGGAACCGCCGGTTGATGATGGACTGTCGGAAGATGAAGGAATCATGCATACTGCTTGGATAGTTGGCACCGACATTGGTGAAGAGTCCCCGGTGGTCCACTATTACCTGCACATTGATAGAATGCGTGTCCTCTCTGTTGCGGTAATTGTGTGCACAGTCAGCAGGGGGCCCAAGCAGGACATGTGTGCAGTCTATTGCCCCCAAAACATGCGGGAAACCAGCTATGGCGTAGAAGCCTAGCTTGGTCTCCAGCTGTTCCTGCGCAGTGTGGGGGAAGTATTGGTACTGGGGTATCAAGCTGACGATGGCATGCAGGACAGGTTTGAGGAACTTTGATAGGGCTGGCTGTTAAACTTCTCCGACTCTGCCGGTTGCTGGCTGGAAGGTACCAGAGGCCAACAGATGCAGCAGGGCCAGCAGCTTTGTCTGCGGAAGGATGTTGGTTGTCTGCTGTCTTGGTACAGTCAGCCTGTTGGCAATGATGTTCAGGATGCGCAGGATGGTTGTCCTTTTGAGCCTGTATTGGGCAATGACATACAATGGTGTCATGTCTGTGAGGTTGGTGTGTTTTCTTTAGGTCCGCGGTATGTGTCTGTGCTGCCACTGTGGTGGTCCGGGGGGGGGTGCATGGGCTAGTGGGGGGTGGTGGCAGTGGGTGTTGTGGCCCTGTTGGGGCTCCTAGTTGCCTGATCAGTAGCTCCATGGCATCTGTTGTTCTTCAGATGTGGCTGTGGGCTGGGGTCCCTTTTGTAGTGCAGGCTGCCGTCCGGTTTTGCACCAGGTCAGAACAGGTGTTAATTTCCTGCTGCTATCTCACCTTATCACATGTTTCGTGTTCTTATAGCCCATCTGGCTGGTGGTTGTGAATGTTGAGGAGTGGTGTTGTCGCGGCTTTTTGCTCCGGAGCGCCTACTCTGCATCTCATTAGTGATAGTTGCGGGGGTCATCTGTGGCGATCTTTTTTGTGGCTGCTATTGCAGGTAAACTGGTGCTATGTGCTGTTAGCACCAGCTTGTGAATGGGGCGATATATTTATTTTGACTTTGGCTGCGTTAAGATGCCGATAACTCGGCGATAGCTCCTTGAGAATATGGCCCTTAATGTGTGTTTATGTGCTCTGGAGTTCATGTGTATGTCTTTGTATGCATGCTTGCAACTGCATGTGAAGGTATGTTAGCTTTTATGCCTGAGTGAGTGTTTAAATGTATGTGTGCGTGCAATTGGAAAGGATGTGAATATATCTGTCCGGTAATTAGCAAGGCCCAAGGTTGGGTGCTGGAGAGTACTTGTGCGCTTCAAGGCTATTTGCTTCTGTAAGACTGGCCCCACCAGTTCCAAAAAATATACCAACTGCCCTGTCATGTACTTTTCACTAATTGGTCAAAACTGCACGTTTGCTGATGACATAAACTTAGGATGGTGCCAGACCATTTTCATTCACCCAAGCAGGATATGATGTCCTTTGGTCCAGCTAGCTCACATTGCCACCATTAGCCCCCCTAAACCTAGACAGGGAGCGAACAGTTCTGGCAACTACTGAACATGACAACTCTGTTCCCTGAGAAACCGTGGTGACAGGTAGAACTTTTTGCTCAGTCACTTGTGCTCTCTTTCGGTCAGAAAAAGGTACAAAGCATACAAGAAGGGACGTTTTTCATTATTTATTGAACAGTAGTGATTGTCGATTAAAAATTGTGTGCTGCAATGATTAATAGACAGAAGTAGACAAAGGTTATAAGAGTGTTAAAACAGTGTATAAAATTAAGAGTTCCACCATTTTCATACATATACAGTATTTTAACAATCTAGCTATCTCCTATGATGCAAACCCTAACCTATGTGTCTAGCGTGTGAATGTCTGGTCCGCCAAGGAACCCCCTTCTGGATTAACCAAATCCTTTACTTGGTGGGTGAGAATGTAGGACCCCGCATCGGTCACGAACTGGACATTCCTCATGGAGATGTCAGTCAGCTGTTAGGTGAAAGCTTCAGCATGCGGGGACCCCTAAAGCCAGCAGGAGTGTCTTCTCTGATTGTATTTAGAAACAAAAGGATATATATATATACCGTTGAACATTAATGAACTTGATTTGAATATGTTGGGCACTTGCCCTCAATCATGTATTTTCTAATTCCTTTATTGCCGCTTTCTGTACTAGTTTTGCGGTAGTTGGAAGTTCACTCAATGCACATATCACTTTAAGCGCAATGTTGCTCCCACAATTTTGTGTATTTAAGACCTTTGTTTGTTTCAATTAACGTCATGTGATCAAGCCTCGTTTGGGAGGTGAAACGCGTTATGGCGGATGGCTGGTGTGATTAATAAATAAATCACCGAGAAATTGGCACAAAATCTGGGCTCACTCTCGTTATTCTTTGGACTAAACTGTGGAGAAAAGAATGGCGTTTTCCCAATCTAATTGTACCAAGGAGCGTTCGTGGTACGAGTGAAAGCCCCTCCCTGAACCTTGGGCGTGGAGCAGCAGGAAGCTGGAATCCCGTAACCCGGAATTGGAATCTCTACTCCGGTAGGAGGAAGCTGCCCGAGCCCCTGCGAGAGAGCACACGTACTTACCTGGACGAAAGGAGTCGCGGTGGACCTGGCATAGTGCGGGGAGAACTGTCGATAGCCGAGCCCAGGTAGGACAGCTGTTGAAATTCGCAGTGGGGAGTGTGCAAAAGCGGTAAGCGCCAAGAACTGTCAAGTAGCGCTGTACCCGCTTATTTTCTTCGGTGTCAAATCACTTATACACCACAACTAGCCAACATGTCTGCCGACGTGTTGAAACGCAGAGCGGAGGATGCGGGCCACATGTTTGTGGAAAACCCGGAGGGTCCAATAACATCAGCACATGATGTTGGGGGAGCTGTGGGAGGCATTGACAGTCCCAATATCAAAGAAATCTTTCGAAAATTGGAGCCACTGATGAAGCGAGAACAGTCCAAGTGGTGGGAACACACCTCCCTTTCCAAATACCTCGATGTCAAGCGTGTTCCGCGGGGTTTGAGAAGCACTCTAGCCCCGAGCTATGAAAATCTGGACCCAGCGATGTTGGCCGAATGGGCGGACACAAACTTGGAATATTCCGCTCGATTAATGGCAATACTTGCAAAATACGCCGACAGTGACAGAAAGAAATTGCAAGTGGAAATCGACACTTTGGAGGCAGAGTTAACAACAATGGATGTAACGGAACAAACTGAAAAACTACGTGAGGAAATGATGAAAAGGCTTGCTAAGGAAGAGGAAATAATTAAAAAAAGAAAAACCTTCAAGTTTGAAAGAGATAGGCTGGATTATCTACACGGCCAAATTTTTACCTTCGCTCGCCGCTTTGATACTAAAAAAGCACAAGTGGGCAAAAACAACCCTAAGACAAGACAAGAGGCAACAGCTTCTGCCTCATCCACTGATTTAAGTTCAGCGGCAGAAAGTGATTCGGACAATGAGCAAAGAAGGAGAAAAAACTTGCAAGAGGGGTTTACCAAACTATCACTGGCACAGGAGGTAAATTGCCTCTGCGAGAGCCGTCGAGACACCCTAAGATCAAAATCGAAGGTAAACCCCCAACAAAACGCCAAAGAGCAAACTTCAAACGCCTCCAACGCCGCAAATGTAACGAAAGGAAATACAGCCGGGGGAAAGAGGGGCAATCGGGGAAGGGGTGGAAATTGGAACAGGTTTCAAACCCAACCATCGACGTCCGCACAACAATTGTAAATTTGACAGACATTATCCTGAGCGACAAGGAGAAACAAATCCTAAGCCTTGGTCTGTCTTACTGCCCCCCCAGCAATATGAACTATGCAAACCTTAGAATGGACACTTTTCGTTTCATTAGAAAGCTTAAACTGAGTAAGTATCATCGCACGCATCCGTACAAAGAACGTGAGACTGCAGAGGCAGCCAGTCCCTCACTACACTCAGTTGGAGCAAATACAACCTTTAATGAATTGTGGAGTTTGCAACAAGAGGGGTGGGAGAATTTATCATCTCAGCAAAATGACGGAGAGAGAAATAACACTCCAATAACAACACCGTTTAAGAAAAAATCAACCTTTTTTCCAATTATGACCCACGACAATATAGACCTGTATCAAGATTTCATCATCAAAGATCTGAAGAATCTGTACACAGCCACAAACAAAAAACATGCTGTTCTGAGTAGACAAAATCAACGATATAACAGCCTTATAAAGAAACTCAAGACTAATAAGAATATAATTGTGAAAGAGGCGGACAAAGGGGGGAATATCGTCTTATGGCATCGGGACGATTACATAAAAGAAGCTGAACTACAGCTCAGTGATTTGGACTGCTACAAAAAGAGCAACCCCATGGCAATGAAAACCGCATGGTCTGAATTAAATCTTAAACTGGTGGCTTGGAAAAGTGCAGGTCTAATTACGAATGATGAATTTAAATTCCTCAAAAAGGATTGTCCCGTTATACCAACGCTGTACTTGTTGCCGAAGGTTCACAAGAACATTTCTTCACCACCAGGAAGACCAATACTTTCGGCAATAAATAGTGCAACCGAAAACATCTCCAAGTACATAGATTTTTTTCTGAAGGAATGGGTATCAACATTACCATCCTATGTAAAAGACACTACTGACTTCATTTGCAAACTCAATAACCTGGCATGGAGAGATGATTATATTTTAATGACTTTGGATGTCACTTCCCTATATACGTCCATTAGACATCGAGATGGGATTGGGGCAGTTAACTATTACTTGTCGAAACGACCAGACTTTTGTTCTAATCACAACCGCATGCTCTTGGACATGCTAAGACTCTGTCTGGAACAGAACTATTTCCTTTTCAATGGGCAGGCATACCAACAGCTGAGAGGGGTCGCCATGGGGGCCTGCTTCTCCCCAAGTTTTGCATGCCTTCATTTCATATGGGGCTATGGGAGGAGCGGGTCCTTATGGGTACATTTGGTGACATTATGAACTCACATGTTGTACTATATTTGAGGTACATCGATGACCTCTTCTTTGTTTGGAAGGGTGAGAAATCTGATGCAGAGCAGTTTGTGGAACAAGTAAATGTCAACTCATATAATCTGCATTTTACCTCTCATGTAGATGAAATCACTGTAAATTTTCTTGACGTCCAGATCTATGTCGAAGATCATCTTTTGCAAACCAGGTTACACAGAAAGGACACAGCAGGCAACACAGTTCTCCATGCCGCCAGTCAGCATCCGCGCCACTTAATCAATAGCATCCCCTATGGGGAGATGCTAAGAATAAGAAGGATTTGCAGCACGGATGCTGAATTTAAGATATCACAACAGGAATGTAGGAAACGTTTTTTAGAAAGGGGCTACAGTGATAACATTCTTCAGGTAGCGATAAGAAAAACTAATTCCATTACTAGAGAGGTGGCTCTAACACCTAAGAGCAATGAACCCATAGAGATTCCCAATAACCTACATGTCAACTCTAGAGTTATAGTTCCGTTTTGTAGGCAGCATTTGGAGATCAAAAAGATTTTTCTTAAAAACTGGAATCTGATAAGGGGAGATCCTATAATTGGCAGCAATGTCTCACCCAGACCTGAGATTACTTTTCGCAAATCTCCATCAATGGAGAATGCACTGGTGAGCAATACCCTGGAAACCACCATATCAGGGACATGGGAGGCCCTCAGTACCGGTTTTAGAAAATGTGCTTTCTGTAAAGCTTGCAAATATGGAATAAATAAAACCCATTACACTAGTCCTTTCAGAGAACATCCGATTCCCATCATGAAAAGGCTGACATGCAAGATGGAGTTTGTGGTTTATGTGCTACAATGCCCATGTGGCTTGAGCTATGTGGGCAGTACTCGTCCAGTGGCACATAAACGCATTCTCCAGCATATCAGAGCCATAGTCAGTAAGGATCAAGCATACCCTGTGGCACGCCACTTCGAGGCAATACACAACAGCGACCCCAGTTTTCTACAGTATTACCTAGTGGATATGGTTTTACCTCTTAAACGTGGGGGGGATAGAGAAGGTAAACTTCATCTCCTTGAGACAAGATATATTTTAGAGATGAATAGCAAGAGTCCAATGGGACTGAATGATCGAGAGGATCTTTATACTTGTCTCAAGAGTCAGTAATCCTTTATATCCATCAATAACTGTACATATGCCTCTATACATATGCCACTACTATTTGGGCATGCAACATCTCTGGATCTGTAATTTCTTAGGATAATATGACCTCCCAGGCTGTCTTATTGGTCATGCGTTTTTTCACTTATGTTTTTGTAAATGTAGGATATCTATTTGAGTACCAGCTAACATTATCTACCTGTAAGTGGAACTTACCCACCGGGTTTCCCCAGCATTTCATCCTCTTTTTCTGTGAAAGAGTAACCTTTTCTTTTATATACTTTTTCTAATTATTAGGCAACAAGGGCACTTTATATTTCTTTTTGAATTGTAATTCACAGCTGCTAGCAAGGGTCTTACACATTAACTAAAGTGCAGTGCTGATTTGATCATTTTGTAATCAACATCGATATAGGGGCCTTCAGCTTTACACTTTTATTTAATATCAATTGTATTATTTGAATGATTCTTAAGTCTAGGTCGTTGCAGGAATGCACATGCATTTGGAGGTTCCTATACTGAGGCTCACAGATGACGAGACTTATGTGTACATATGTAAATAGGGATCAGGTGTATATAGTTTTTTTTGGATTGGAAAGATATATATTTTTGTAGCACATTCTCGTGTATATTAAATTGTACATATGTAGTATAATTTTAATATATATATATATATATATTTTTGATAGACTGATTTTGTAACAACTGATTATCAATTGATATTGAATGTTTTTTTGACGAATCTAATTATGTAGTAAAGCGATGAAAATGTCCCCTATACCGTTGAACATTAATGAACTTGATTTGAATATGTTGGGCACTTGCCCTCAATCATGTATTTTCTAATTCCTTTATTGCCGCTTTCTGTACTAGTTTTGCGGTAGTTGGAAGTTCACTCAATGCACATATCACTTTAAGCGCAATGTCGCTCCCACAATTTTGTGTATTTAAGACCTTTGTTTGTTTCAATTAACGTCATGTGATCAAGCCTCGTTTGGGAGGTGAAACGCGTTATGGCGGATGGCTGGTGTGATTAATAAATAAATCACCGAGAAATTGGCACAAAATCTGGGCTCACTCTCGTTATTCTTTGGACTAAACTGTGGAGAAAAGAATGGCGTTTTCCCAATATATATATATATATATATATATATATATATATATATATATATAAATTACCTACTGGCGGTCGCCAGTAAGTATATATAGTTAGGATTTTTTCTCTATGGGATTTTTGAAAATTCTATGTCTAATAACTTTGGCGTTTGTGGACGGAATTGGCTGAAATTTTCAGGAAAATTGAACATTTTGTTTCTGAGCAGCCACTGAAAATTTGGGGGGGGGTCGTCAAGGGGGGGCCAAGAAAAAAGGGGGGTCCCAAAACGCGTTTTTCCCATGTTAATTTCCATAGGGCGGTTGGCCTCACTTTTAGCCCGAACGGCTGAATGGATTTGCACGAAACTTGGCAAAATTGTAGGGACTGGTAGCCCGATGTGCCTTTGCTAGGTCTCAATATATGTGCTCCAGTAGATTTTGAGAAATTAACGTTAAAAAAAATATATATATCTGTAAGCGCGCTCCGGGCAGCGCCCCGGTTCGCGAAGCGAAGCTGATTGGCTCTCCGGTGTCTGTCAACATTCTAAACAGTCCGGAGCGGCCGCCATCTTGTCTCTCGGTAGGATCGAGAGACAAGAGGAGGCCAAAACAAAGGGGGAAATGACCATAAGGGGGCATAGTAGATCCTCCCTGACCCCCTAGGTTTGATGTGGAGGCTTTAAAAGGGCCCCGCGGGCCAAACAAAATAAAAAAAAATTGTTTTTTTGCGTGGGGAGCGCCCGGTACGCGCACCGGAAAGTGGTCCGGGGAGCGTACTATAAGGAAAAAAGAATGATAGACTATGATATTTTGAAATATTGTATGTTTATTGATTGTTCTTTTTGTTGTTTTTTTAAATTTTTTTATTTAAGTAGCAGTATTAATGATTATTAAATATAAATGTATTTTTGGAATTGTGCACAGTATACTATAAGTCTGACTTTACATTATAATCAATTTGGTACTAGTTTATGAATTACATATAAAAATGATTAAAGACTCAAACAATTTTTTAATATTACATATAATTTTATTTTTCGGATTGTTTTTCAAAATTTAATAGAACGTCTAACATTTGACTGTCCGATATGTCCTCTTGTTGAGTGAACATAACTTCCCACATTTGACCGTCATCATAATGAAGTAAATGATCCACAGATTCTACACATTGTAGAAGTTCATGGTCTCGTGATTCATCCATGAATTCCAAGTCAATGGGTTCAATTATTTCCTCATTGTTCATGTCTAGGACAATTTCAAAGGAAACGTTCTGTTCTCCTTGCATTTTTGTGCTGAAATTTGAAAAAAAAAATATATATCAGTAGAGATAGGGCACTGTTGGGTTTAAGTTCAGACAGGTACTTTTGAGGCATGAAGTAGTACTATTAAAAAGTGCCTGTGAAAAAGCCTATGTAAATTCATAATTATACCACAGAAACCTAAATCAATCCATAATTATAATAAACAAGCCTTTCTCAATGTCTAACTCTTACAGAGGGATAGTATATAACTATCTGAAAATGTTTTCAAATTTATAAAATAATATCTTACCTTTTAAAAACAAGTTTAAGTTGTGAGTGAAAATTATCTTGCAATGTAGTTCAGGAAGTAGTAGTCAAAATGGCTGTGTTTTTCTCTCTTTTTTTATATATATTCAGGTATGTAACCAATCAAATGTCAGGTAAAATAAGTAGAAAATGAAAGTAACATTTTAATTGGTTGTCAATTCCAACACTTCAGATGTGTTTTGTGAAGTAATTTACCTCAAGGTATTTAGAGAGGTCTACAGGCTAAATGGTATTCCAACCAAATTTGTGAAAATGGTAGGGATTGGTATGTAGTATGAGTTAATCTATATTTGGTGACATTGTCTCCAGGGTTTTTTCTGTAAATTACTTTTTTAATGGAGCGCTTCCCGGTGCGCGCCCCGGTACGCGAACCGGCAGCGTTACGGGAGTCCACCATTTTGTGTTTCGGTAGAATTGAGATACAAGATGGAGGGCAAATAATGTTCAGAATGGTTAGAAGGGGGCACGGTAGACGTATCTTGACCCCCTAGGTTTTCTGAGGGTGGCTGAGGAGGCCCATATGTGCGAAAAAAAACATTTTTTTTAAAAATTTCGCACGGTTAGCGTCCGGTGCGCGTACCGGGTAGCGCTCCGGGGAGCGTACTTTTTTGAAAATTAGTGAAAAAAATTAGAGTAAAATAATAATTGTGAGTGATCAGATGTAGGGTAGCTCTGAAAAGAGCTTTTGGGTCCTGTGGCTGATGTAGGTACCTACAAGTAGGTAGCAATGCACAGTCTTGAATTGAGGATGAAAATTCTGTTCCCCTCATCTGAGAAGTGAACTCCATCTCCTCTGTAGATATCTTGCATGTAGTAACGCAAGTTATTGTTGTAGATGGAGCCCATTCCATGGTCTCTCATGTAAGCTGAAACAGACTTATTTACATGCTTCCTCGATTTCTCAATTTGGGGACAAAATTGGTTCGACCACCTCCATTTCTGTCTTTGGCATATATTTGAATATACCAAGGCAGTTTGAGGAAAAAGTGCCATCAATTGCTCAAAGGTGTCCTTTAAAAGCATTTCCAGACCTACCCCAGTCAAAGTGCCCAAGTCATTACCTCCACAGTGCACAATTAACAGGTCAGGTTTTGGCAAATGCAAAAAGGTTTTCACCAATGGTATCAATTGGTGACATTTTAATCCTCTGTGGACAATCCACTTGATTTCCACATTTTGTAAATTGAGGTTAGGTAAATTTCTGTTATCAGCAAACCTTTGAGCCCAGTGGATATAACTATGTCCAACAATCCAGACAGAAAACATGGTGAGAGGAGGTTCTGCTGCAGTCAGATGAAGTGTGGCAATGAAATGGCAGTTGAAAAAATAAGAGTTTAAAATGAAAAAAACTGTTGAGTTTCTGTGTTAATGAAGCAGTAGCAGTGATTGGTGGATTTTGATTGCTGAAAACAGAAAGTTAGGGTGCATGGATGAGTTCTTTGAAAGATGTAATTTGAATGGTCAAAAAAAATCATTTAATGAAAGATTGCACTGGATATGCAGGTGTACTGAGAGTTCAGAGTTCAATTGAAACATTGTTGTGTGAACTTGCAAACATCAGAGGTCTTTCAGGAGGTGGTTGCTATGCAAAAAGGCAGAAAGGGCAGAGGGGGGAAGGGTGTTGATTTGAAAAAAGTGAGGGAAGAGTTTTGATTGGGTGACATGAGAGATATGTGTGATGAATTACAGCTTTTCTGTGCTTTTCATGGCTGCAGACTCTGGAGTGCATACCTTTTGCTCTGCTAAAGACACATTGGTGTGTTTCTGAGACTGTTTTGAAACTCATAAAGTATTTGCTAAGGTGAGAAAAGATTCATTTAATTTAGATAGAGAATAGTATGGTTTAGGGAGAAAATTATGAAGAAAGTTGTGTATTTAAAATGTTGCTTTGTGTCAAGTGTTTTACAAATAGATTTTGTTTCTTTGTGTTACATAGCCATGTTAAAAGTGACGCAAAAATAGTGCAAGGGTCTTACAAAAATGCTTTCATGTGTCTTAGGGTATTTTAACTCACTTCCCCATGAATGTATGAATATAATTGCTTTACAAGATGTGTATAAAAACGTTTTTTGAAAACAATTAGGTTTCTTGATATGTACTGCTAGAGTTTCATAGGTTGCTTGGGGCATATTTTCAAGGCTTTTGAGTTCCTTTGATGTAATTTTCCCCATTTTAATTTAAGACCTTTCCCCGTGGTGCAAGGTCCTTGTAAATATGCCCCCATCTGTGCTTGGCAAATTTAGATTTTAATTCTTTGACTAACATAGCCATGTTAAAAGTGACCCAAAAATATTGCAAGGGCCTTAAAAAAACGCTTTCATGTGTCTTAGGCCATTTTAAGTCATTTACCCTTGAATGTAGGTATATAATTGATTTAGATGATGTGTTTAAAAACGATTTTTGAAAACAATTAGGTTTCTTGATATGTACTGCTAGAGCTTCATAGGTTGCTTTGGGGCATATTTATAAGGCCTTTGAGTCTCTCTGATGTTATTTTTCCCATTTTAATTTAAGACCTTTCCCTGTGGTGCAAGGTTCTTGTAAATACGCCCCCATCTGTGCTTGGCAAATTTAGATCTTGATTATTTGAATTACATAGCCATGTTAAAAGTGATCCAAAAATGGAGCAAGGGCTTAAAAAAACCGCTTTCATGTGTCTTAGGGCATTTTAAGTCACTTCCCGATGAATGTAGGTATATAATTGATTTAGATGATGTGTTTTAAAACGTTTTTGGACATCAATTAGGTTTCTGGATATGTAGTGCTAGAGTTTCATAGGTTGCTTGGGGCATATTTATAAGGCATTTGAGTCTCTCTGATGTTATTTTTCCCATTTTAATTTAAGACCTTTCCCCGTGGTGCAAGTTCCTTGTAAATATGCCCCCATCTGTGCTTGGCAAATTTAGATTTTAATTCTTTGACTAACATAGCCATGTTAAAAGCGACCCAAAAATGGTGCAAGGGCCTTAAAAAAACGCTTTCATGTGTCTTAGGCCATTTTAAGTCATTTCCCCTTGAATGTAGGTATATAATTGATTTAGATGATGTGTTTAAAAACGATTTTTGAAATCAATTAGGTTTCTTGATATGTAGTGCTAGAGTTTCATAGGTTGCTTGGGGTATATTTAAAAGGCATTTGAGTCCCTTTGATGTTATTTTTCCCATTTTAATTAAAGACATTTCCCCGTGGTGGAAGGTCCTTGTAAATACACCCCCATGTGTGCTTGGCAAATTTAGATTTTGATTATTTGACTAACATAGCCATGTTCCATACAGTTCTCACCTTCTGCGTAGTCTTTGATATGCTAGACTCCATCTGCACTATGAGATACCTAAGCAAAGGAAACACAGGTGATGTGATTGTGAAATGAGGAAAAGAAATTCCACATTTTTCAATTACATCACCTGTGTTTCCTAAGTTTACGAATGACATTGTGCAGATGAGGTTTAGGCCTTAAACAAACATTTATTTTAATAAACACCTTAAACAAACCTCTGGATAGGCCACACCTTATCGTCATCCTGAATCAATCATTTAAAATGTTAGGGACAGATTTATGATAGGTGTATGCCTCTTTTGCGTCACTGTGCGTCACTTTTGTGACGCAGCGGCGGTGCAAAAGATTTGCTATGTGGCAACATATTTACAACTTGATGCATCTAGGCAGATGTGTCATGCTGTAAAGTCCTGTGCCACATGAAACCGATGCAGCAGTGATGCAAAAGATGCACCATGTTGCAAGACAGGCCTCACTTCATCTCCAACAAGATAAGAAGCTGAATCTTCTGTAAATGTCAAAATTGTTGTATACACTGCTGAACTTCTGTGTACTCTTTGATATGCTAGACTCCATCTGCACTATGAGATACCTAAGCAAAGGAAACACAGGTGATGTGATTGTGAAATGAGGAAAAGAAACTCCACATTTTTCAATTACATCACCTGTGTTTCCTAAGTTTACGAATGACATTGTGCAGATGAGGTTTAGGCCTGTCCATGGACACAGAAGAGGTCTGGCCTTTGTTCAAGAGTGAAGTGGACATGACTTACTTCATTGGTAGGCCTTCACATGTATTATCTCCTCTGTACTCTTCAACAAGTGTAAATTTCATCTGCAACCCTGAGTAGGCCTCACCTTAAACAAACCTCTGGATAGGCCACACCTTATCGTCATCCTGAATTAATCATTTAAAATGTTAGGGACAGATTTATGATAGGTGTATGCCTCTTTTGCGTCACTGTGCGTCACTTTTGTGACGCAGCGGCGGTGCAAAAGATTTGCTATGTGGCGACATATTTACAACTTGATGCATCTAGGCAGATGTGTCATGCTGTAAAGTCCCGTGCCACATGAAACCGATGCAGCAGTGATGCAAAAGATGCACCATGTTGCAAGACAGGCCTCACTTCATCTCCAACAAGATAAGAAGCTGAATCTTCTGTAAATGTCAAAATTGTTGTATACACTGATGAACTTCTGTGTACTCTTTGATATGCTAGACTCCATTTGCACTATGAGATACCTAAGCAAAGGAAACACAGGTGATGTGATTGTGAAATGAGGAAAAGAAACTCCACATTTTTCAATTACATCACCTGTGTTTCCTAAGTTTACGAATGACATTGTGCAGATGAGGTTTAGGCCTGTCCACGGACACAGAAGAGGTCTGGCCTTTGTTCAAGAGTGAAGTGGACATGACTTACTTCATTGGTAGGCCTTCACATGTATTATCTCCTCTGTACTCTTCAACAAGCGTAAATTTCATCTGCAACCCTGAGTAGGCCTCACCTTAAACAAACCTCTGGATAGGCCACACCTTATCGTCATCCTGAATCAATCATTTAAAATGTTAGGGACAGATTTATGATAGGTGTATGCCTCTTTTGCGTCACTGTGCGTCACTTTTGTGACGCAGCGGCGGTGCAAAAGATTTGCTATGTGGCGACATATTTACAACTTGATGCATCTAGGCAGATGTGTCATGCTGTAAAGTCTCGTGCCACATGAAACCGATGCAGCAGTGATGCAAAAGATGCACCATGTTGCAAGACAGGCCTCACTTCATCTCCAACAAGATAAGAAGCTGAATCTTCTGTAAATGTCAAAATTGTTGTATACACTGCTGAACTTCTGTGTACTCTTTGATATGCTAGACTCCATCTGCACTATCAGATACCTAAGCAAAGGAAACACAGGTGATGTGATTGTGAAATGAGGAAAAGAAACTCTACATTTTTCAATTACATCACCTGTGTTTCCTAAGTTTACGAATGACATTGTGCAGATGAGGTTTAGGCCTGTCCACGGACACAGAAGAGGTCTGGCCTTTGTTCAAGAGTGAAGTGGACATGACTTACTTCATTGGTAGGCCTTCACATGTATTATCTCCTCTGTACTCTTCAACAAGCGTAAATTTCATCTGCAACCCTGAGTAGGGCTCACCTTAAACAAACCTCTGGATAGGCCACACCTTATCGTCATCCTGAATTAATCATTTAAAATGTTAGGGACAGATTTATGATAGGTGTATGCCTCTTTTGCGTCACTGTGCGTCACTTTTGTGACGCAGCGGCGGTGCAAAAGATTTGCTATGTGGTGACATATTTACAACTTGATGCATCTAGGCAGATGTGTCATGCTGTAGTCCTGTGCCACATGAAACCTGCGTCAGTTTTCATATAGGTGTTTTGTTGCAGGGTATGCATTTATTTGCATGAAAGCCCTGTAAAACTAACACAGTGAAATTTAGAAGATTTCACTGAGTCAGCTTTATAGCATTGCTGAATCAAATCCTTACGCCTGTTTGAAACAGGCATAAGGAGTGATGCACCATGCAATGTGAGGCTTCCTCCTGTGCATTGCAGTAGACATGTCGCGCTTACGACGTGATTCCTGCAATGTGCTGCTTTTGCAGCACTGATGCGTGACGCATCTGTGCTGTTTTTGCTCAATGATGCTCCACATTGTAAATGCGGCACACCATGGGTGGCAGAGCAGCGGTGCACATTAACTGGTGCATCCGTGGGGATGCGGCAGTTAACATAAATCTGCCCCTTTACATTTAAGTATGAGCAGGGGACACAGAGTCGGTGAGGCTTATCCAAGGTTAAGAAGAGATGAGTCCTGTTCACTGAAAACTTGGACATAGGCCTCACCTCCTCAGCATCGCTGGACATGGCTAAATAATAGCTGCAAAATGTTACTCTTGTTAAACAATGTTACTATTATAATCTCTGAGATTTGTCTCTTACTCTGCAACATCTCATTGTTGTTCTCTTTCTTTAAAGATAACGACAACATCAACCATGAGTGATAATGAGCAATCAGTTGATCTCGACCTTATCATTGAACTTGTCATTGAAACGTCAGTGGAAGTAGATCCCTTGGATGATTTAAATCCTGAGGATGATGAAGAACATGATGAGGATGCCGATTTGTCAGAATTGTATGACATAGGGTGAGAAGCTGACCTGCTTGAGCCTATGGAACTATAAACATTTATTTTTAAAATTTACTTGAAGTGAAAAGTAAAAATGTAAACCGTTTCATTTAAAATTAAACACAACTTCAAAAACAGGTTATGTGTAATGTCTTTAATGAAATAGTAAAATATGCTCATAAAATTAGATCAGATTCACATATAAAACAGCACAGGTAAAATGTAGAAGCATTCCATTTCTTTGCTACTATTTGTGATTTCTAAATTTGCCAATGCACTAAAAATTATTCTATGTAAAAATAACAAGTAGTGTGTTAATTTTTTGATGACTGTTATTGATTTACTGTTTGCTAATAGTGGTTAATAAAATTTTTTATTATATTTTACCACAGATTCAACTGCAGATCATTTCAAAATTAAAGAATGCCTTCGAAGGACAGAAGGCGAAAGGCTACCAAACATCAAAGACAGCAGGTTAAAAAATTATTGCAGCAGACCTCTACAATAAAAACTTGTCAAGTCACAAAGAAAGCTCCGGGTAAGATAAAGAAATCATTCATAAGAAACATTTGTAGAAAAAAACTACAGAAAATGTATTAGTCCAGAAAAAGAGAAGCAATTTAAACGGAAAGGGAAGGCCAATCAAAAATGTTACTGCTAGAGCAGGAGATAACTCTGTGCATGGTAGTAGAAGGAAAAATCAGTTTAGGGACATTCGTAGACGAATGTTCCGCAACAGGATAATTGGCAATTTGTTAAAAAATATTAAGAAAGGTCAGCAGAAAGTGGTTTTTTATAAGAGAAAAAAAATTTGAGAAAGTCATTGATCAGGCACTTAAAATTAAGCAAAAGTTATTTATTTTGATAATCAATAGAATTAGGAAGCTAAACAAGGCAATTTATGATTTCAAAACAAATAGTAGATGGAAGAGAACAGTTAATCGTAGTAATTTTTGTGAAGTTTTTTCAGGAGAATGGATGCATAGTTCAAGTTGTGAGGCATTTTTTAATGAGGAGAGTTATTTCCAGGATAATGATTTGGTGCACGCAGTTGACACCAGTGGTCGAGCTTATGAGGTGAAAGATGGTTGTCCAGTTGAAAAAGAAACACTTGTGACAACAGAGGCAGAAGAGGTGTTAGGTAATGAGGTTTTAGGAAGACGTCCTAAGGGACCTGTGTACACCTGGAAGTGTAGTAGTATTTGCAGTGTGCAACAGGATTCCATCAATTTGCTTTGTGATTTTGTACGGACATTTAATAAGAAAAGTTTGAAGCAGAAAATGAAGTTGTTGCAAGAATTAGATCCTTGCAGAGTGAGAGAAGTGACAGGTTTGCATGGTCATTCACTGGCTTGTCTTTCCAGGAGAGTATGCCAGAGTGTTTTTCATCATTTCAGGATGCTAGCAGTGCATCATAATAAAGTGAGGAAATTAGTTAGAATGTTGTATTATGCTAAGAGTCCAGCAGTTATGCTTAAACAATTATGCACTGCTCTTTTGCATGGTTCTGAAATAGATGTGAAGAATATTTGTGAAGAAATTGAGTTTTGTTACTTTGGAAGTAAAGAGGAGAATGTTGAAATTGACCCAGAAGAAGAGGGTAATGTGGAAGATAGTGTACAGGTTTCCAGTACAGATAATTTTCAGAAGGAAATTGCCACATTTCAGGTGAAATCAAGTGAGAGGCCTAATTTCACTTGTGTGTGTTGTCGACACACTTATTATAAGAATCAGACTAAGTTAGTGGATTTATATGCAAAAAGTGAAAGGGAAAATAATAGTGAATGGAAGGATTTCGCAACATACTTGATGGTAGAAAATTGTTTTGATTTGGGATTGGATCAACGTGTGTGTACTTATTGTTGTAACAAATTAAATCAAAACCGGATGCCTGCTAGAGCGGTTCATAATAATCTGGAATTGGTTGAGATTCCTTCTGAATTGAAGGATTTAAATACTTATGAATCTATTTTGATTCAAAGTATCCATCCCTTTCAGGCTATTGTACGAATGGAGCCAAAGACAGGGAAATTGCCTCCATCAGATTTACAGAGAGGATTAAAGGGAAGAGTTGTTTATTTGCCTCTAGATTTGAAGAAAAACATTAATACAATTGGAGTAGAAAAAGTGGAAGAGGAACCTCTGGTTATCTTAGTTAATGGGGTTCCGACAAAGAGTAAGAAAATATGGCAAGATTTAGTGGATGTTAGGAAAGTCAAAAAGGCAACATTGTATTTGAAAAAAAACAATAAGTACTATAAGAATGTATATATTGCAGAATATATGAACATTATAGTGTTCATCCTTTGCATTCCAAGGAAGTCATGGGGAATGCTATTGAGTTGTTTCAAATGAAACAAGCCAAAGGGAGTCCCATTAGTGTTTGGGAGGAAAGTTTGGAAGGTCGGTGTTTCCCACAGCTATTTCCAACAGGTCAAGGAGGAAGATATGATGAGCGAACTCATCAAATTCCTGCTTCTGAATACCGGACTTTACGATTGTATGCAGAAGATCCTAGGTTTCGACAATGCATTCCCTATTTGTTTCATCTCCTGTTTGAAAGCGATCTGTCTGGACTGTCATATGCAGTGAACCACATCTTGAAAAGTGGTATACAGCTGCAAAACATCTCGGCAAGTGACTTTATGGATAAAGTCAATGTGCAAGACAGTATTTTGGATTCTCACCTGATTAATCTCATGGCGTGTCAGCGTGGTACTAATGAGTACTGGTACCGTCGTCATGGTGATTTAAAATGTATGTTGAGGAACTTAGGAACTCCCACATGGTTCCTCACTCTCAGCTGTGCCGAGTATGGCTGGGAAGACTTACTTGAATTTCTACAAGAGGCAAATGGAAACATTGAAAATATCGAATTCAGGACACCCGGAGAACTGTGCTCTTTGGATCCAGTGAATGTATGCAGGTACTTCAATCATAGATTTGAAGCTATGATGTCTTTCATCATGAACAAGAGAAATCCACCTCTTGGAGAGGTGTTGGATTTCTTCTGGAGAAAGGAGTACCAAGCAAGAGGTGCTCCTCATATACATATGCTGCTGTGGATCAAGGATGCACCTAAATTTGGAACAGATCCAGAAGACTTAGTGATGAGTTTCATAGAACAGTATTTTACATGTGCTGTTCCCAACGCAAAGGAGGACAAAAGCCTGGGAGAACAAGTTCTACGCTTCCAAAGCCATCGTTGCGGAAAGTACTGTTGTCGTAAATTCAGAAACAAGGACAAGTTCTACACCAAATGTCGTTTCGCCTTTCCACGACCGGTGATTTCTAAAGGAAGAGTGAACAGTTTGATGTCTTCGCTGCGACATAATGTGATGAAGAAATCACCTAAAAACATACAATTTGAAAAGGAACGAAGAGTCCAAGTATATCAACGACTACAACCCAGTGATTTTGTCCATGTGGAATGCTAACATGGATATACAGTTCGTGGCTGATAACTGTATGGCTGTGGCTCGGTATGTGACATCTTACATCACCAAAAAAGAAAAGACAGAATTGAAGGATATGTGGGAGGACATTTCCCATGAAAAGAGCCTCAGTAAGAAGTTGTACAGTTTCAGTTTGAAGATGTTGTCACATCGAGAAATCGGAGCTTACGAATGTTCTGACCGGTTGTCTTCAGCAAGTCTCTATGCCAAATCCAGGAGTATCGTTTGGGCGAGTCTTGGTCTTGCTGCAACGCGTAATCGAGTTCTGAAACCTGTGCGGGAAATTGAGTATTTGGCGGAACAGGAGCCAAACAGTACTGATATTTTGAAGACCAACATGTTGGATACATATTATCCAAATAGAAGCAGACACCTCGAGAATGTTTGTCTGTATGAGGTTCTACAAAATTACATATTCAAGAGGAACATCAAAGAAGATATTGATAAAGGAGTGTATGCTGTAATTGGAAGTGAGGGATGTCTTGTCAAGCAAAGAAAATGCCACTTGGTAAACCATCGAAAATTGAGTGGCGAATCTCCTGAAAAAAAAGAGTTTTTCTATTTAGCACTTTTGCAACTTTTCAAGCCTTGGCGTGCAGAAGAGGAACTGCTTGGAGATTTCCTCTGTTACGAAGACTCTTTCAATGCCGCCAAGAACACCATAGAATGTCCTGTTTTTCTCAAATATGTAGAAATGTTGAATGCGGAAATCGAGCAGGAAGCAACGATTGCAGCCGAGATTGCTAGAGACAGTTCTCAGGACAGTCAGAGTTCTGTTTCATTGAGTCAGGATCCACCAGGAGGACCAGTTATCAAAAATGAAGCTGCCACTGCCATGATTGAAGTGGAAAGAGCCATGGCACATGCTCAGGAGGATGCGGTTAACTTAGAATACTTGGAAAGAAAACTCAACGTTGAGCAAAGGAAAATATATGACGAAGTTACCAACCAAATTGATCATGGATTAAGTCATGAGAAGAAAGAGTGCATATGTACATCGTTGAAACCTGTCCGACTGTACGTGAGTGGAGAAGCGGGAACTGGAAAAAGTTTCCTCATTAAAGCAATTTCATGTTATTTGCAGAAAAGGACTGAGTCATCACTGTCTTGTGTTGTCACTGCTCCAACTGGACTGGCAGCACATAACATTAAAGGTATTACTTTGCATCGTCTACTGATGCTGCCAGTGGAGCATGATAACAAATTACAATACCACAAGTTATTTGGAGATGCTTGTTGTGAAGTTTCAAGAGTCTTGAAGAAAATGAAACCTCTTATCATTGACGAAGTAAGCATGGTTTCCAATGTCATGCTTGCCTTTGTGCATTTGAGAATGCAAGAAATTCTCAAAACAGAGTATGATGTGTTATTTGGTGGCAAACACATCATTGTTTTCGGTGATCTTCTGCAGCTGACACCAGTGAAAGGACAACCTGTGTTCAAAATGCTCACGCATGAAGATACCAGGAAGTGCCTAGGGAGCATTGGCAACGTTAATATATGGTTAAACTTCAATTATGCTGAACTACATGAAAATATGCGTCAGGCGAAGGATGAAGATTACAAGAATATTCTACAAGATGTTAGAATCGGAAAAGTGACCGAGCATGGGAAAGAAGCTTTACATGCACGATTACTGTCAAATTTGTATCCAGAACAAGACGTTGTGCCTGAGAATATTTTTCAGAAAATTACTGAGAAGAAATCTGGAATATGTTTGATGCCAACTCTTGCAGAATGTGCCATCTTCAACAACAAAATGTTGTATTTAGAAAACCAAGAGATTGTGAAACTGGAAGGTATTGACAGAGAAGAGCATATGGGATCAACAATTATTTTGTCTGAGAATTTGAAATCAAAATTGGATTCATTAGAAAAGAGTATATCTAAAACTGCGGGTTTTGAAAAGACTCTGAATGTGTGCTTAAATTGCCGTATAATTTTAAGAAGGAATTTACATGTTGAAAGAGGTCTGGTAAATGGATCAATGGGTAATGTTGTTGATTTTGTGAAATACAGAAATAGGGATGAAATTGAATTTTTAAAAATTAAATTTGATGGCATTGAGGAAGTACATCTAATTGGTCGTTGCTCTGCTAGGTTTTTGCTTGTGAAAGACTTATATGTTCGGCGTAAGCAGTTTCCTGTTTGCTTGGCATATGCGGTGACAATCCATAAATCGCAAGGTTTAAGTGTAGACAGTGCATTGGTGAATATTGGCAGTTCTGTGTTCAAGGAGGGTATGGCATATGTGGCATTGTCACGAGTCAGAACTTTATCAGGATTGTACTTGATTGAGTGTGATGTCACAAACATTTGTGCGGATCTAGACTGTGTTAAGGAATACAATAGGTTAAGAAGAGAGTATGCACCACATTTGCCTCAATATCCTTTGTTTGAGAAACGTGTGGTAGGCCGGAAACGAAGAAATGTGACCAATAGTAGGGAGGTTGTAGCAAAAAGACGAAAAGTCGATGAACCCGAAATTATAAGCAGAAAGAAAATGGATTCTGTTAAAGATGTTGTTGGTTTTCAATTGGAAAATAGTTCTGGTGTCAACTGATATGCTAATGTAGTGGTTAATGTTTTGTTTTCTCTAGAAACTTTAAAACAAGAGATTGTGGTCAATTCGGATCAGAGATTTTGCAGTTTGTTGAATTCTGTGTTAGAGAAATGTAGCACTGATAGAACAAAAATAGAAAGTGTGTCTGAAATTTGAAATCTGTTAGACAGATGTTCAGGTCAAACACAATTTTCTCAAAATATTCAGCAAGATTGTCAGGAGTTTTTAATGTATATGCTTGATGTATTGCATGATGAAGGTGTAGATGTAGATCACCTGTTTGGGCTTTCTTATCAATGGCAGCATGACTGCGAGAACTGTAGGGTATCAAGTACTACTAGTGTAGACTCAGAAAAATTTATATATTTAACTTTGCCAGACAGTAAATCAGTGTCTTTTAATAAGCTAGTAAAAGCAGCTGATCACAACATGGAGTGTAGCCAATGTAAGTCTGAAATGTTGTCAACATTATTTATACGAACATATGGCCAGTATGTTATTTTAATGTTCCAACGATGTAGGCCTGATGGAACAAAATTGACAACTTTGATTAAAAATTTTGTGGCTTAACAGTTGTCAATATCAGGAAGGACTTTTGTAACTGCAGCAATTATATATCATGACGGTCCTTCAATAACATCAGGACATTACACAGCTTATTTAAAGTCTAGAAATGGCTGGTCATTCTGCAATGATTCTGTTTTAACTTTTAAAAAAAAATTGCCTTTTGACCTTAAAAATTCTTACCTGGTGTTTTTAAAACCAAAATTTTAGGGAAGGAATCTCAGGATTTGCTCTGAGGAATTTCAAGAGGTTCTAATGGCTCCTACACAATTTGGCCTTGAGGATAAGTGTAGTACAGAGTCAAAAGTTATTTTTGAGTTTTAAATAGTTCCTGGAAAAAAAGAAGGTGTTCTTACAGAAAGTGGTGGGCACAGATTAGTTAAAGGACAACAGAGTATTTCCCAAAGCAAACGGTGTTCTTACCATAACACTTGACGTCATGGAAAAATAACTGCACTTTGAATGAGTTCAGAAAAACTGTTTCTTTTTATAAGCTAATTCAAGCAGCCAATAAAAACATGGAGTAGAGGTAATGTAAGTCTGCAATGCTGTCTAGATTATTTGACCAAACTTTTGGTTATAATGTCATTTTAAAATTCCAACTATATAAACCTGATGAAAGTAAGTCTTCAACTTTAATTACAAATGTTGTGGCTACACAGTCGTTTATTTTAGGAAGAACATTTTTAACTGCAGCTATTATATGACATGATGGTCCTTTGACAAGATCCTCTTATTACACAGCTTATTGAAAATGTAAAAAAAGCTGCTGTTTCGTAAATGATTCCTATTTGACTACGATACAATGTTGCCTTTTTACTTAAAAATATTCTTACTTTCTGTTTTCAGAAAAGAGAATTTAGAGTAGGGAACTGGCCTATAATGATTCTAGGGGTTGATATAATTTTATCTACTGTTTTAAATTGCTTTGTGATTAAAAGTGATGTAGAGAATTAAATAATTGTAGTAGTCATAGAGGTAGTGTAAGTCTGCTTCATAGTATGCAGTATCAGTGTCATAGGAAATTTGGAACATGAGTGAGCAAGAAGGGTAAGATATTACTAGTCCAGGATTGTGAAAGTGATCTTAAACGTTTTCTTTCTCAAAGTTGCGGAAATACAAAATGACGGGATTTGCTTAGAAGAATTCCAAGAGTTATAAATGGCTCTTACACGATTTGGCCTTGTGGAAACGTGTGGTAGAGAGCGAGAAGTCATTTATTGTATGTAACATATTTTTCAAAACGATGGAGGTTTTCTTTCAGAAAGTGGCGGGCTGAAAATAATAACAGCACAACAGAGTGTAAGCTGTTCATAGGACATCATTCGACGTCATGGAAAGTAAGTTAATTTTAAGGAGTTCTGATTTGTCATGTTGTATGGGTTTTTTAAACACAATCATTTTGATTGTGTTTTTTTTCCCCGCTGTTATATGATGAATACCTTCAAGTCACTGTTTTTAGTGAAATTTGATAAATTCTGAGAACAGCAAAAATAAACCATTTAACATGTATAATTAATTCTGTACTTTTTGTATTTATGATATACATTTAGAACTGTGTAGTAGGCATGAAGAAGCTGAGGCTTCTGTAAGTGTCAAAGTTGTTGCATACAGTGCTCACATTCTACGTAGTCTTTCATATGATAGACTACATTTCCACAATGAGATACCTAAGCAAAGGAAACACAGGTGATGTGATTGTGGAATGAGCAAAAAAAATTGCACGTTTTCCAATTACATTACCTGTGTTTCCTAACATTACACATCACATTGTGTAGATAAGGTTTAGGCCTGTTCCAGGAGATAGAGGAGGTCTGACATTTGTTGAAGAGTGCAGTGCACATGAGTCACTTCGTTGGTAGGCCTGCACATGTATTATCTCCTCTGTACTTTTCAAGAAGCCTAAATTTCATCTGCAAAACTGCGTAGGACTCACCTGAAAGAAATCTGTGGATAGGCTACACCTTATCAGCATCTAGAAACAATCATTTAAAATGTTAAGGGCAGTTTTATGAAGGCTGTGTGCCTCTTTTGCGCCGCTGTTCCGTCACTTTTGTGACGCAGCAGCAGTGTAAAAGATGCACCATGTTGCAAGATAGGCCTCAGTTCATTTCCAGCAAGATACCGTCAGTTTAAAATGTATATAATTAGGACTGTGTAGGGGGCATGCAGAAGCTGAGGCTTCAGTAAGTGTCAAAGTTGTTGCATGCAGTGCTGCACTTCTGCGTACTCTTTCATATGCTGGACTACATCTGCACAATGAGATACCTAACCAAAGGAAACACAAGTGATGTGATTGTGAAATGAGCAAAAGAAATTGCACGTTTTTCAAATACATTACCTGTGTTTCCTAACATTACGAATCACATTGTGCAGATGAAGTTTAGGCCTGTCCAGGGAAACAGAGGAGGTCTGAACTTTGTTCAAGAGTGCAGTGGACATGACTCACTTTATTGGTAGGCCTGCACATGTATTATCTCCTCTGTACTCTTCAACAAGCCTAAATTTCATCTGCAACCCTGAGTAGGCCTCACCTGAAACAAACGTCTGGATAGGACACACCTTATTGCCATCCTGAAACAATCATTTAAAATGTTAGGAACAGTTTTATGATGATTGTGCACCTCTTTTGCGCTGCCATTGCGTGCCTTTTGTGAGACAACAGCAGTGCAAAAGATGCACCATGTTCCAAGATAGGCCTCACTTCATCTGCATCAAGATACTGTTAGTTTAAAATGTATATCTTTAGGACTGTGTAGGGGGCCTGGAGAAGCAGAGGCTTCTGTAAGTGTCAAAGTTGTTGAAAAACTGTTTGTCCTTCAATCTTTTCCCTTGTCTTTTCTAATTTTTAAATACATGTTTTAATATTTTTCAAATGTTTGTTCTCTCTTTCACAGATTGAAAGTATAAAAATAACAAGTGACTAAGTTAACGACAATTATAAGGTAAATGTTTTGTACTCTTTTCGTTACATTTCTATCACATTTAACTACTATTAGTTCCACTGCTTCATTTCTTTAACCCTCACTTTCCTGCCTTTGCTACTTCCCTCATTCCTTTCTCTATTACTTACTTACTCTACTCCTTCCACTCCTTTTCTCAGTCCCTCTCTTCTCATAGTTCCTCACTCTTGTTCACTCACTCCGTCTCTATTACTCTTAGTGTCTCTGACTGATCACTCTTTCACTACTTGTTCATTATGCTTTCTCTCTGTAATTAAAACACACTAAGGGGCATATTATGAACACAGCCAATAAAATTATTGCTGCTTTTATCGGCAGAAAACTGCTGCAAAAGCGGCTTTAGCGGCAGTTTTCTGCCGCAAAAGCGGCTTTAGCGACACATTTCTGCCGATAAAAGCTGCGAAACTTTTATCGCCTATGTTGATAATATGCCCCTATGTTATTTACATTTCTTTGCTGTTTCAATTATTCCTTTTCTGTTACTTCTTCTTTTCTGCTTTCTGTTTTTTCTCTCTGTTATTCCACATGTTTTAATCTTATTTTGAACATTCACTCACATTCTCTAAGAAACTCTTCTTTGTTATTCTTCTACTCTCCTTTTTTTCTTTCACTTCCTTATCTATTTTGTTTTTCACAATTATACCCTCTTCCATCTTTTCTTCGGTAAATAGATCTATTAAACAGTATCTCTGGTTTAGTCCCTATAGCTGTCTTTCTTTTAACATTACTCTCTGTTTACTTCCCTTATACTTACTCTTCTTTTTTTTAAAAAAAATTTTGGTTCGCTCCCGGTTCGCGTACCGGGGAGCGAACCGGGAAGCGAACCAAAAGAAATAGAGGTTGCCAGAGTGCTAAACATTCTAGCAATTTTTTTATAAAGGGGAGGTAGTTCTGAAAAGAACTTTTTTTTTAATGTTTTTGTTGTTTTATATATATATTTTTTTTTCTGAACATTTTTTGTTTTTTTGTATTTTTTGAACAATTGTATGTTTTTTTTGGTTTTTTGGGGGGGAAACAACAAAAAACAGGTATTAGAAAGGGCTCAACAGGAGCAAAATTTTTTTTATTTTTTGGGGCGTTTTGAGCACTTGTGGTTTTCATATGCTCTGTTTATCAAATTAATACTCATATTTGCACATGAGAGTAAGTTACCACAATAAAGACACACTATCTTCATGTGCACAACATTTTCTTGAATGTTTGGCACTGTTTCCCGTGCCTCTGGCCCCGACAGAGTTACCTGTGCCGATCTACTGGCCACAGGAGTTGGTGGGTTGTCTTGGAGGTCACGCATCTCTGCCATGCTGTAATTCAGTGGATGCCACCTCTGCATATGACGGTGCATAGTATAGTTGCCGAAACTATACTTTTTATCTGTGCCTCTAGATAAATCTTCTTTGCATATGAGGCATGTCACATAGCGAGCATTCACTTTTTTTTGTCCTTGAGGAAAAGAAAAAAACTGCCAAATAAAACTATTTTTGTGGTGAGATATCCGGGGCTCCTCACGTAAAAACTGTCTTGGCTGTACTTCCTCTTCCTCTTCTTCATCCTCTTCCTCCTCTGTGTTGGGAAGGAACTGTGGAGGTGGTCCTCTCTTCCTTGGTGGTGGTGGTGGTGGTGGGGGTGCACCAGCTGCAGCTACTACTGAAGCCATTTTCTACTAAGCAAAATAGGTCTTCCTTTCACAAAGTTGAAAGTCAGAGTGAGAAAAAAGGTGGGGGCTTTCATCATTTTGGAAAAAAAATAGTTCTAAACCAATGAAAAGTGTTATTTTTAGGTCACATGACCTAGCCTTACATCATTAGGAAACCAAAAGTGAAATGAACCAATGAAAAGTTTTATTAACAAGTCACATGACCTGTTACGCTTACGTTACGCGCTGCGGGCCGCGCCCCGGATCGCTTCCGGGGATCTGCGGTTCGCGAACCGGAGCACTTCCGGGTGCGCTAACGCGGCGCGTCATAAGACGCATTACGCGACAACGCGATACGTCGCGCTTCCGCGACACGTCACGATGTTGATTTCTAACGCGGCAGTTGCGCTAACGGAACGTTTACCGGTTCGCGTACCGAGTCGCGGCACCAAATTGAGCTAACGGGAAGCTACCCGGTTCGCGGACCGGGAGCGAACGAAAACATAATAATAATAAAAAATGTATTAATAAACATATAAAATATATTTTTGATTTAAAGAAGAATACATTTTAAAGCTTTTGATATTTGCTATTAAAAAACCATTGAAATTCACAGAAAAAACCATAGGTTATAGACCATATATAGTTAGGAATTAGCATTTACAAAACCTTGAAAATTCACTGAAAAAACCATAGGTTATAGACCATATATAGTTAGGAATTAGCATTTAAAAAACCTTATTTTACTCACACAAAACCATTGAAATTCCATATATAGTTAGTTGCACTAACTATATATCGCGCACCCGCAATCCACTGCTGATCATGTCACATATTACATCATTCATGACATGGTCAGTGACATCACTGATGACATCACTGATGACATCTCAAATGACATCACTGATGACATCACTGATGACAACATCCAGTGACTGTATGTTTCTGTAAAGTTAAAATATGTCTTACATATTGAAGAATGAGTGGATGTATAAGTGTCTGGATGAAGGATTTAGTAGGTGCATGACTGACTGTATGAGTGAGTGATTAAATGTGTCTCACTGAGTGCATGGGTTAGTGACTAAACTGTTTTAATTTGTGCATCATTGTGTCTGTTGTTCTGTAATCTGCTGCATGTGTTGATCATTAGCTATATGACTAACTATATGGGTTATTGATTGGTTGCCCAAGTATTTGTATGGGAGACTGAGTGTGTGTGTGGGTGGCTGGGAAGTGTATGACTCTGTGCATAGATGTGTGAGCAGTTGATTCACTAGATGTATGGGTTCAAAAGTGCACGTGGAAACAGCTGTATGGGCGGTTGACTGTGTGCATGAGTGTATTGGTGAGTGAATGGGTATCTCAGTGCTACGTGTCAAAGTAAGTACATATGAGAGTTGACATATATAAATAACTGTGCATAAGAGCCAGTGAATGTGTGAGTGGCTGTATGGATCATTGTGAACTTGTATCAGGGATTGTATAAGAGAGTAAATATGTGTTAGTATATGTTTCAATAAGTAAGGTGTGTATAACTATATAGTTGAGGAAATGGAGGTGTGATTGATTCTTTGCAAGACTGACTAGGTGTGTGAGTAACTCCATGGATGAGTGACAGTCTGTGAGTGTCTGTTTACACTGAGTGTATCTAAGGTTATATTAGAGTCTGAAGAGGTTCATCGTATCATCACATGGATGATGTCATCAGTGATGTGATCAGTAATGTCAAATGAGATGTCATCAGTGATGTCATCAGTGATGTCATTTGAGATGTCATCAGTGATGTCATCAGTGATGTCATTTGAGATGGCATCAGTGATGTCATCAGTGATGTCACTGACCATGTCATGAATGATGTAATATGTGACATGATCAGCAGTGGATTGCGGGTGCGCGATATATAGTTAGTGCAACTAACTATATATGGAATTTCAATGGCTTTGTGTGAGTAAAAAAAGGTTTTTTAAATGCTAATTCCTAACTATATATGGTCTATAACCTATGGTTTTTTCAGTGAATATATATATATATATATATATATATATATATATATATATATACAGAAAAGGGCATCCTTGCCTCGGGTTGTGTTTGTGATCAGACTGCCTATTGTTTGCATTTCTCAGATAGCTGTATCGACATATGGATGTAATAACAAAATGCAAAGGCCATCTGATAGTGTTCTCTCCAAGTTCTTTTGTGTCTTAGAAACTAACCCAAGTGTTAGAAATGCATATGTGTGTCAAAGAGGGATGTGACATAGAGAAAGTAACTTTAGGAAAGAGCCATGTACATGTAAATTGACACTATTTCCTACCAGGCCTACTCTGGGACATGACAGCCCCTGACATGGCACCACTTGACAGGGCAGTCTCACAGATGGCAGGGCCATGTGCAGTTGAAATACACAAGTTGATTCTTTTGTTTTCTATAGACTGCCTGTTTTTAACTGAAGCCTGGGCCAGAGAGGACGCGGTCCTGATTTGGTGGGTGCGGTCCCTTTAGGCTGTGCTATTGTCAGACTTTATTTTTTTATTTTTTTATTTTTTTAAAACCTTTATTGTACAAAGAAAGCTCACAAATACGGGCCTACAACCCCACGGGCTGGCCACCACACGGTAAAGAAGCATATCAAAGGAGAATAAGTTCTTCACAGGAGTTGACACCAGGAGCACAGGAGAAACAACAAAGGCTATCGAGCAGTCAGCAAGAACAGGATAATAAAAGGTTAATTTTCTAATGAGGGGCGGGGGAACAGAAGACTAACGGGCCGTGAAGAAACAACAAGGGAGGGGCCGCGGCAAGCCGCCATTTTATGAACACAGAATGAGACAAAAAGCCATACAAACATAACAACCAAAGAATATACACATAATCGGAATACAAAAAGCAACAATGGCATCTGTCAAACCGCGCTCACTCAGCACCGCCCTCACCCAAATTGAGGAGACATAATCAAAAAGGCCCCCATTGCAAAGACAATACAATACGCACCCCAACGGAAATAAAGAAACCCCCATAAAGGAGGAAGGGGAGAAGGGAAAAAGGAGACGAAAGAAGGGACTCTCACCAAACCTCGCACCCCCAGGAGACAAGACAGGACAACATAATCCGGCAATCGATATACCAAAAAGTCAATACCAAAATAATCAGTGGGCCACAATCAAACACACACCGGAATACGAACGCCACAGAAACTCCCCAGGGGGACACATGAGGAGACAGAGTCCCGAAAAAGTAAATACACAAGAGCCATAGAACAAAAAGGAGGAAATAAGGGGGGAAAAAGACCCCCAGATACAGACAGACCCCCCCACCCACCCCTAAAGCCCACCCTGCACCCCTGCAGAAGGCTACGGCCTACCCCCCCGCAGCGTGCCTGTCGCCCTAATTAGAACCCGAAATATAGCGGAACAAAGTTGAGTCGGAATCAGAAGACAAAAATGGGAAGGGAGGGGGGAGGGAACACGGGATGGGAAACACACACACACACACACGGGGGAGGGCCGGGAGACAGGAGGAAACGCACCCCGCCACCCGCCTGAGTCGAAGGTCCGAGTCTCCGGGAAGCCAAAGATTATCAGGTTACAGTCCAGGAGCACCCACCAGTCACATATAAGCATACCAAAACACGTTGACCATCCAAACCAGCACAGGACTACCGCACGCAGAAGCCAATGCACATCATCCCTGTCCTTGTTTGTCCAAAGTGGGAACGGTCCGATCCATCGAGGACCAGGCCACGAAGAACTGAAGGCAGACAGCAGGAAAATCCAACGGCAGTCCAAAAAATACACGTGAAGCAAAACACGGAAGATCCAGGAAAGTCACAAAGAGTAGGAAACGATGCAGGCACAGTTCCAAGGATATGTTCAGAGAAACCGACCCATCTGGGCCAGCACAGGAGAGATCGCCGGGCAGCGGCAGCCGAAAGGAACCGGGAGAGTCATGAAGGTCAGGCCAAGCAAAATCCAGCTCCCGGGCCAGAGGCAAAGGAGGTAGCGCAGGAGGAGGAGGTGCCATCAAGTCACACACACCCGCAGACGCGGTCGTAGCCGGGGCCAATTCCGCCAGGATAATTCCAGCCGCACCCCGCGACGGCAAAGCCACATCCGGCCGTGGAGGCCCGGGAGGCCCGCAGCGAGGAACCACCTCCGAAGCTATGACAGGCGTGGCCACCAAGAGTCGCCAGGAGAGCAGGGCGTCCAGGACCTCCTTAAGTGTAGGAAAACCTTTACAGTATCCGGCATCCGGGCCATGCGGCGGGCCTCCAGCGCTCGTCCAGGCCCGGCCAAGACAATTGGGGTCGGCCGCCATTTGAGAGCCCGACCAGGCCGCGCGGCCAACAACCTCCGCCGGGGCGACGTCAAGGCAAATGTAGTCCCGCCAACCGGAGACAGAGCACACCGGGCAGGAAGGAGGGCCACCAGAAGAAAGGGACCTCGCCGGCTCCCCTATTCCGCCGGTCCCGTTCTCCGAGTCCGGGCGGCAAAATCAAAATGGCCGGATCGGAGAACAAAGGGGGAGCAAGCCAGATACACGAGGAGCTCCGACAATGGAAGGCAGCGCCTCCACCAAAGGCCTCCTCCCCACGGGAATCGGCCAGGAAGAACCTCCGGCCCACACGAACAACGACCTTCCGACCACCTCCACCGCGCCCCGAAGGGCAGACCCACGGGCTCCGTCCGGCCCAGGAGCCGGCAAGAAGATCCAGGCCAGTCCACCTCCGACTCCCCGAAACGATCGGGGGCACCGCACCGGATACACAGCAGCCAGGATAACCGGAACAAGAGGTAAGTGTCTGCAGGGCGTCGTAGCACTACCACACAGCAAAGAGGGCTTCCCGGGGCAGGATAACAGCAGGATAAATGTGGAAACACAGGCGGGCGAACGGAGCCGAGCTAAAGCGCGGCCATCTCGGTCGCGAGCTAGGCCTTGTCAGACTTTATTGGCTAGGCCGGAGTGGAGGTGGGCTCGGGATTATAACATGTGAGAGCTTAGTAAAGTCCATGAAGGTAGCCTCTTTAGGCTCAAACGTTCAGCCAATAACATATTTTCGGGTCTCCTGGTGTACCGTCCCTCAGGCCCTCTGGTAAACTTTTCAGAGGTCTGGTGCCAGACCCTAGAACTCTATATAATGCACATACAGCTTACTATCTTCTTTACCACATTTTCATTTTGAAGATGTTTCATTTAAGGACTCCATACACACTCAAACTCATGTCTAATTTCAGTTTTTCCCAGTTGATAAAATCCACTACACTCTCTGCGGGTAACACAATGGATGGGATTTTCACCAAATATGGGGATCTGGCTATTGAGGTCCTCAGTTGGGTAGATCATCAGGTGACTCTATTTAAAGTTCATCCCTCAAAACCTATACATGGTGCAGTCTGTCCTAAATATATTTATTGCAGGACTGTGAGCAAGATAACCTCTGAGGGTCTGGAACAGAGACTTAACATCTCTATAACCAGACCTGGCAGCTGTTTTGCTTATACGGTGGAAGGCTTTCAAGCCTGGATAAATGTTGCTTTGGACTCAATTACTCCCCATCAAGTATAAATTGCTACCAGATGCAAACTATTAGCAACCTTAGGGAAGAATGCCGCAGACAAGAGCAGAAATGAAAGGCCAATCCTTGCCTCATCAAAAGGGAGAAGCAGAAGGCCCTTCTACATGGCTATAAACATGCCGTAGTGTTTGCTAAATCAGTCTTCTTTACCGAGAAAATCAGGTCTCCTAATAACTCCTCTAAGCAGTTGCTCTAAGTTGTTAAGGAACTGTCCAACCCTCTGATTCAGCACTCTCTTATATCCTCTCAGGAGTTCTGCGATAATGTAGCATCGAAATTTCAGGACAAAATCCTCAATATATATTCTGAGTTTAACCTGCTGCCAGGAAGCAACCTTGCGCTGGAAGGTCTAACTAACTGGCCTCACTCAAATCAATTCTCCGAATTCGTCTGTTTCCTATCAGCAAACGAAATACTTAATGCTGAGCATAACATCTGGATGTCGTTCTGTTCCTGGCTTTCCCAAAACATGACAACTGCCTTCTTACCTTACTGTCACCTTCCTGCAGAAGGTGTTTAACCTTACGCATCAATCAGGAACCGTCTAAACTGCCTGGAAGGAAGCAATCGTCATTCCAATTCTCAAAAAGCCAAATGCAAATCCCGATGGCATAGAATATCTCGGCATCATCTCCTTGTTGCTGGCTCCTGCTAAGATTTCAGAAAAGTTTGCCAATCAGGAACTGGTAAAATGTATTGACACCTACGACAAAAACATCCACCATTAGGTTGATTGGGGGTGGCTGTCTTGGTAATGCTAGACTTGTTTGCAGCCTTCGATACCATCTCGCCCGTGCGGATGTTCCAACATTTGCAGCCAAATGGTGTCAGTGGGTCTGCCCTGAAACGTCTCTGCTCGATTTCATCAAACAGAGTCCAAACTGTCAGCTGTGGTGGCTTGAAAGCAAAGGCGTTCAGCCTCTCCTGTGGGGTGCCTTAGGGGTCATCCTTAAGCCTGCCTTTTTAGGTTTCACCTGAACAGTGCTTGCTCTGTGCTTGTGAAATCTATTGTATTCAATATAAATCTGAAATGAGGCTTACATCCCACTACCTTGCTTTTTATTGGTTCCTGTGCATGCCACTTACCTTTCTTTCATTTCTATTGGCTGTTGCATTTTCTGTTGTTCCTCTCGTGTGTTTCTCTGATCAGTCTCCCATGGCCCAAGTACTGTTTCAATCCACTTTGCGGAAACTAATTTTGCCTTACTTTGAAGCTACCATGCTGCCCGAGTGCCATGGGCTCGGTGCTCTGTGCTGGTCCCAGTGTAGACCTTGTGATTCCAGTTCTGCATGGCACTCACCAGTATCCCCGGGACACTCATCAGTCCCCCCAGGGCCAAAGTAGGCACCCACTCTAGTGCTCTCTTTTGTTGCAGAGACCCTATTGTGGCCACATAAAAGGTATTTAGCACACAGGAAGAATGAGCTGTTCCCCTCGCAGCTGTGTGCCTGGCGTCACTTGTTTTCATTTTGCATCATTTTGCAGGCTCTCTATCCAATCCTCGCATCCCGTCTGTATTTGTTGCTGTTTGCCCCGTCCTCCCTTCAATCTCCCTCCCATGGCTGCTTTCCATAGCTACAGATCCTACCTTCCCTACCCCATCATTGCTTTTGTGCTTTTCTCTTTTTGTATGTGTTCAGACACATGGTTTATGTCCATGAACGCTTGCCGTGATACTTTGTTTTTTTTAGCTGCACAGAGTGTACCTTTACACATTTAAAGTCACACTTACGAGGTGATGAAGCGGAACAGGCCAAAGGGGCATCATGATTTTGAGGCACATTCTGCTGCATTTTTAGTAATGGGGACCGCAACACCCCTCCATAACTAAGAAGTGCATGCTATACAGACAGCTGACCGGTTCTGTGGCTTTTAACTGAATATTGCCTGCGCAATACCTACTAGTTGTTTTGCCATTCCGGAGATGGTCATATCCTTCAGTGAGGGTTTCTTGATAAATGCAAATTGCCTCTCAACATTTCCTTCAAAACAGCAGACGTCTTGGATGCCAGATCTCTCCATGCTATGTTCAATGCAGGTCTGAAGGTTCAAACAGTGAAAACAGAAAATTAAACATCTTTTTCAATAGAGTAGCTGCTTTTATGAGCACCACATAAGTAAAGTTAGCACCACATAAGAAAAGTTAGTACTAGTCAATCTAATGTTCGTGGTGGTGCAAGAACTTACGATATGACCTGGATCTCTATCATTTGCTCAGATTGGCCCCCATTCTCACATGTTTCCAGCTGCCTCACTCCTTTGCCTTCTAATAACTTTTATCTATCGATCTATGTAACTTTATCAATATGATACCCTCCAGTGTGAAACATAAAATTACTTAAGCAATATCTCAAATAGAAATACTTCATGTTCTTCACCATGACCCCTAAGTGGAATCAAGATTCTGTCATTCACAATAAATAAAAAGCTGAAATTACATAAATCACAGGCCAAATTTTCGGTGGCTAGCCAAGTGCAAGAGACTGTGCAATATGTACGGCATGGAATAAGTGAATGCACTTTTGAATAGTAAATGACCATAATGGACGAGTGTGATCATGTCAAAGTGCAACTGACCACTTCGAGAACGCAGGGTGCAATTGCTAACCCCTAATAGCCTGTGCACACTTTTACATGGCATTGAAACCAAAACTAATTACAAAGCAGCAGACACATAGCTCCTTGAGTCACATTAAGAACCTACACATATACCCCTGTTCTCGAACAGCTTGGGGTGACAGGGATCACCCCCTGTGGCCAGATAATCTTCTGCTTAATATTTTGTGACTGAGGAGAGTAAAGTAAAGTCCACATTTGTAAAGCGCACAATCACCCGTAAGGGTCTCTAGGCGCTGGGGGCCGTTGGGAAGATTAAGCGAGATATTGCCCAGAGTCACATGGTGCTGGGCTAATCTGCCGCCGGAGCCGGGGATCGAACCGTGGTCCCCAGATTCCAGCGTCAGTCGCCCTGGCCGCGGTGCCACACCTCTCCCACAGTGAACAGCACTACTTAGGCATTTCCAACAGGGTGCGATTTTTGATCCTGTGTGGTGCCTTAGCAACTGATATTGTGGGCAGTAGCCTGAAACTTCTGATAACAAAGAGTATGTTCATTGTAATAGATGTTCGGGTTTGGTTCATTTAGCCTAGTGTTATAAAGAAAATAATCTGCAAAAGAATATGAGGTTGTGAAGAGTAGAAGTATTTTTATTCTTAAGCACCACAGCCATCAAGATCGCTATCAATTATCAAAAGGTAACTGTCCCTTTCAAAGTATTCCCACTCGAGGTTATATTACCTAATGTCATTCTTTTTAGGAGATTCCATGCTGCAGCATGTTGGCACATCGGCACAATACTACACACCTTGCTCCTAATGCAGTAAAAACATAGCACCCCTGGGCACATAACCTAAGTAAGACATGGTGAGCTAGTGATTGAGCAATACACATTTACATGGGCCAAAAACCAGGATGAAACACATGAACAATATCAAAACTGACACACATGCATTTAGAATGTACATGACCCTAAGCCTCAAACACTCACTTTACACCCCTTACACTTCAGAAAGAAATATACAATAGTTATAATAACATTACTAGAATGTACATGGCCCTAAGCTACACACACTCACCATACACCCTTTTAGCTACACACACTCTCACTCATCAGCATTGTCTGTAGTCGCTCAGATAATCAAGAGTTCTTGCCTTGCTTGCACTTCTCCTTTCCACCACACTTTCTCAGTTTTTTACATGATCAATTGGAACACCGCCACCAGGTGATACTTTCAACATATCTTCAGCCTTCTCACACCTCTTCACAAGATCCACTGGGTTAAAATGCCAAAATCTTAAGTAGTCTGTTTTTATAGCATTGGTGAATATATTCACAACTTTCACAGCTTCAGTAATCTTACATTTGTTACATTTTACCAATGGATTCTTTGTCTTGACAAGGTCTCCCCTGCACACTCATGTTTCTGTAGTACCTGGCTTCAGAGCAAGCCCCCACTTGAGAGCAACTATCTTCTCCGCTTCTCCGCCTGTCTAGTCACCCTCATAGACCTTACTATCACTGTTCTCAACCATCCACGACAGAGACACCAATGCATTGGTCCCCCTGAATACCAACTCAAATGGTATTCATCCTGTAGTGTAATGAGTGGTTAGCCTTTATGTGAGCCTTAATGAAGCCTTCCCTCAAACTTTCTGTCTCCTCCCTTCCTGTTTTGCTGAATTAATTTTTGTTGGCCCTAAGACTCTGTGCACTTCACCAGAGCTAACCACTACTAAAGTGCTTGTGCTCACTGTAATGGTAGTTGGTCTAGTGTCCACTGCTCATGCACCCCTACATCCGCAGGTCAGGCGTGGCCTGCAGGGAACAAATAAAAGGAAGGCTGCCACTCGTGGCACGTCACTTCCGACCGGACTCATGGTGTGTGGTTTTCCCTGCATCTTGCCTAAGGCGCGCCAGCCCCCGCGCTAGGCCTTCCACCCCCGTGGGGCATACCGTAATCCTGGTGTAAGACATCACACTGGTGACGAGCGCAGGTGGCCCAACTCTCGCTCTCACTGTGCTACACTCGGCTGGACCAGCCGCCTCCTGTGCACCCCGACGCGGCTGTGCACCACGTGTGTCTGAAGGCTGCCCGACATCGGCTGCGTGTGCGCGCCCACCCCTGCCTCTGCGCTGACCGTGCTTGGGAAGAAGCTGCTTCGGTTCCTACGCGCGACCTCACCGGCTCCCCCACTGTGCCTCGCCCGGGACGGACTGATCACCCTAGCCACGCCCCCACCGAGCTGCATCACACGGGGCTCTTCCCAGGGTCTGTATGGCCTGGAGCACTGCCTGCTAAGTGGCAATCGGCTGCATTTGATTTTGCTGGCGCTGAGACTGGCAAAAACACAGTGGAAGAAATTAAACCTGCCACACAGACTCATTGCTGCTAGCACCTGCACCCAACAGACTGTAGGAAAAAAAATAGGAAAAGGAGAAGGAAATAAGTGAAAAGTCACTCAAGTAAGGAGTGTGTGGGAGGGAATCAGCTCATTTAAGAAAAAAATAAAAAGCAAGACTAAGACTGATATAGAGCGCCACGTACGACATCCTGCACCACCCTAACCCAGGCCCTGCCGGAGTATGTGGCATGCCACCGGCCCACATGCCTTGAGACTCACCGCCAGGCGCTATGGTTGACCAAAACAACGCTGCCGCACCAGCCCGCATATCCTTACAGCACGCCGCATCAGGGGCCCTGCCTCCCTTCAGACAGCTGGAAGATCCTGCATCGGCCCCTCCCCGGTGGAGAATATGGATAGAGCGCCTCAACAACTACTTCATCGCGATGAGAGGAACGGACGAGGAGGTAAAGAGATCCTTGCTGCTACACTAAGCGGGAGACGAAATTTTCAAGCTTTTCAAGCATCTGCCCAACACAGGGGCTGCGAATGACTAAAATGTGGCAGTGACAGCACTCAATGGCCATTTTGACACGCAACTAAACCCGGATTTCGTAGTCTTCAAACTCGGACAAGCCCGCCAGAAGGAAGGAGAACCCATGGACATATTCTATGCACATCTCCGGGAGCTTGCCAGCACGTGTACCGATGAAGACCAGCCAAAAGAAATCAGGAGACAACTAACACAGGGATGCCGCGACAAGACCCTACGAGGGCTCATACTGCGCAAACCAAGGATCACACTGGAGGACATACTGGTACTAGCCAGATCACACGACCTGTCCGCGGCCAGGGCAAACAAAATTACTCAAGCCCTAACCAAGCCCTATGCAAAGCCAGACTCTATCAAGACGTAGCGAGCCGTTGATTTAAGGTCCAAGCACAGAGGAGACACGTTCAGGGGACCAAAAGGAGACGCCTCCAGATCAAGGTGCGGATACTGTGGCCATGAACCACACGCGGCTAAAGACTGTCCCGCCCAAGGGAAGACCTGCACCAATTGCGGAATACCCAATCACTTTGCATCCGTCTGCAGGAGGCGCAACAGGAACCGAGAACTTCGAGGGCCGTTCGACAGCTGTCAGTGGCAGAGAACACCCGCGAAACACCTACCGACCATAGAGGATTCCTCAGAGGATGACGAAGAGGAGGTATACATAGTATCCTTCGCAAGGGAACTCAAGCAATGCCGCCGACCACAGCCCACATGCATAGTACAAGTCGCGGGAACCGAGATGAAAGCGGTCCTCGACACAGGAGCGGCGGTGAATGTCATCGGCATACAACAATACCGAAGCCTACGCCCTCGCCCTCCTGTAGTACCATCCAAGACCAAAATCTACGCGTGTGGGGCAGACACGCCACTACCACTGAAAGGGAAGATTTCAGGACCCATCAAGACAGACAACCTTGAAGTGATGGCCACAATCCACGTCATCGACAGAGAAGCCGATTCCCTCCTGAGTAGCCACACTGCCGAAGATCTAAAGCTAATCGCCTTTGCCCGAAGGATCCAGACATACCAGGTGGAAGAACTCCTTGGGCCGTTCCCAAAGCTATTCCAAGGCCTCGGGTGCATTAAGTGTGACCCCATCAAGCTGCACATCGATAAGTCGGTCGCCCCAGTTGCCCTGCGGGACAGGAGGGATCCACGCTACATAAGGACAAGTGCCAGTTCTTCCAGCCTTCCCTCGAGTTTTTCGGCCACGTGTTCAACCAGGAAGGTATACAGGTAGACCAGAGGAAGTCGCAAGCCAACAAGGACAGCCCCGCACCAACGACACCGACCGAAGTACGGAGCTACCTTGGAATGGCCACATACTGTGGGCGATTTATACCTGGCCTGGCCACCCGGAGTGAGCCACTGCATGCACTCACCAAAGCCGATGCAATCTGGCACTGGGGCCCAAAGGAAGAAGAAGCATTCCAAGGGATAAAAGATGGCCTCCTAGGGGAAGCCACGCTAGCATACTTTGATCCGGCAAAACGAACGGAAGTACTGGTCGATGCAAGTCCAGTAGGGCTCGGTGCAGTATTGGCTCAGGAGCGTGAGCCAGGCCAGTGGGCTGCTCTAGCGTTCGCCAGCAAGTCCCTCACCTCCACAGAAGCAAGATACGCCCAGATTGAGCGCGAATCGCTTGCCATCAAGTGGGCCTGTAATCATTTCCATCTGTACCTCCATGGACAACCGTTTACCATGGTCTATGACCATCAGCCTCTGGTCCCCCTATTCAAAGGGATAGCACCGCACCCCCCTCCACGCATTGAACGCTGGGCCGTCCAGTTTCAACCGTATGAGATGGAGGTGGTGTACCGCCCAAGATCCAAGAACCCGGCTGATTTTCTCTCAAGACACCCAGTTCAGTCCGGGAAACAAGGAGAAGACAAAGACATCAAAGAGTATACCCAGCAGGTAGCTCTGGCATCATGCCCCCAGAGCATGTCCCTAGACGATGTCAGAGAAGCAGCTGCCACCGATGCCATCTATACCAAGACACTAAGTGCCGTGCAGGAAGGTACGTGGAGAGACTACCAATTTATGGACCCCGGAAGATCGGGACATCCTAACAATGATGTGGTGAACTCTCGAACTGAGCACCACCGGCGATGGCATCCTGCTGAGAGGACCCCGGTTGGTAATCCCGCATAGCCTCAAGAACTAGGTCGTCCAACTAGCCCACCGAGTACACCAAGGCATAACCAAGAAGAAGGCACGGATGCGAGAAAAAGTCTGGTTTCTAGAACTTGAAGACATGGTAGAGGAGTACGTTCAACGGTGTTCACTGTGCCAACTAACAAGTGGCCCGGAGAGACCTCTCCCGATCATCACCAAAGAAGCATGCACCATCCCATGGTCCAAGATAAGTGTGGATTTCGGAAGCTTCCCCGAAGGGAGGCACACCCTTGTCATCATAGATGCCTACTCTAAGTATCCTATTGCAGAACCCGTCACATCGACGGCCTTCAACCACTTTGGACCAGTATTGGAGAAAGTCTTTGCAATGTTTGGCTTCCCTTAGGAACTACGCAGTGACAATGGTCCCCCATTCCAAGGGGCCGAGTTTGCCACATTCCTCCAACAACGAGGCATATCGCACCGCTGCATCACCCCTCAGTGGCCCCAAGCCAATGGGGATGTTGAACGCTTCATGCGAACTCTGAACAAGATGTTCCGCATAGCAGTTGTGGAACAAGTAGACCCGGAACAGAGGCTCCACGAATTTTTGAGAGAATACCGAAGCACCCCTCATTGTATGACCGAGTGGAGCCTGTGGGCCCTCATGCTCCATGGTCCCCGCAGTGACCTGCTTCCCACCTGCCCGGGATGGTCATCACCACCGCTGGAGGTCAAGGAGGTGCAAGAGCGGAGAGCGCGACATAACCAAGATGCAAGTGTCAGACGCCGCGCCACTCATAGGAGGCTTAACCATGGGTCATCCTGCGGAGCCGACGCCAGGGAGGAAAGTTCCAAACAAACTACGAGCCTGGCACCTGGACAGTCACCGCGAACCATGGCTCCATGACAACGGCCCGTAGAGGAGAGGAAGTGTCCAGGAACATTTTGTGGTTCAAGGAAATCCCACCAGAACAATGCCAGGAGACTTCCAACGTCCACCCCAGTCCCATGGCTGCTAGAATGACTGGAGGACGGGCGGATGAGTCTGCGAGTGGCCAAGTTGGTGAGACCCCTGACGCAAGCCCCCCACCATGACAGGAGGGTTGTGCCGATGACTCAGGCCGAAACTAAACGGGAGAGCGTACTGGCACCCGAAGATACAGTCTGAGGCCTCATTACCACCCGAGTCAGCATTTGAGAGACTATGTTTGCTGAAGACCCGGGGCTCGCCAGCGGAGAATCACGCAAGTACCTCAGTCATGTGTGTGGACTGTATAATACATGTGAATCATTGTAACCATGTTAAGAACAAATTATAACAAAAGAACTGAGTTGGATAGGGATGTAATGGTTGTCGGTCTAGTGTCCACTGCTCATCCACCCCTACATCCGCAGGCTAGGCATGGCCTGCGGGGAACAAATAAAAGGAAGGCAGCCGCTTGTGGCACGTCACTTCCGACCGGACTCGTGGTGTGTGGTTTTCCCTGCATCTCGCCTAACGCGCGCCAGCCCCCGCGCTAGGTTTTCCACCCCCGTGGGGCATAACATAATCCAGGTCTAAGACATCACACTCACTACTTAAAACCTGAAAAAAATGGCTTATGCCTGACTGGCATATTTAATTCAATTATAAATCCCTAATAAAGTGGTATACGATATACCCACAGCCAGTAAACTAAATGCTTCTAGTGGGCCTGTAGCAATTATTGTGCCACCCACTTAAGTAGCCCCAAAAATATTTCTTAGGTTTTCATGTTTCTCCTCAGGAGAGCTTTGTACTGCACCTTACCAGAGAGGGCAGTTACAATCTGCTTGTTTGTTTTGTCCTCTACCATTCTCCCTGTGGCTACATGCATTTCAAACATGTTTGGCTGGTGCATGCTTTTTTTCATAGTCTTGTGCCCTTTACCTAATCTTCATTATATTACCACGAGTTATTGCACAATATATTGGCTTACTTAATAAACAAGACATAACACTTTTATGGAGTTTTGGTGCCTTCTGTGGCACAACTGCTTACGAAGCTAAAACTTACAACACCAACATAAAAACTTATATTATTCTCATAGGCAAAACCTGTTGCATTTATCAATGGTTGTTAATCTGTATGTGGCCGTATGCTGATGACACACACACGATTGTGTCCCTCACCAATAACCTGACATTGTGGTGGAGAAGTGTAACCATTGTATGTTCAGCATTAGTAGCTAGGTGAGAGTTAAATCCTTTAAACATAATGCAGACAAGACAGAGGTGTTATTGTTTGATGACCAGCATTCCATCTGGGTCAACATCTGGTGGACAGACGCTTGCAGAACACTTCGTGTTCCAGTGAAGTCTGCCAAAAATCTTGGGATTATTTTTGAGAACACCCTGAGTTTTGACTCACAGATCAGTCACACTACCAGCAGCTATTTCCCTATAATAAGCACTATGAAAAAGATGTTCCTGTATATTCCCATGGAAATGTTCTAATCATCTCACATTTGTGCTAGTACAATGCTCTGTATCTCAACATCAAGAGCTCTTACTTTAATAAATTTCAGGTTGCCCAGAATGTTGTCTCCCACCTCATCCTTAATATTTCCAAAAGCCTTTCGGTCAGAGAAGGGACACGCTCTCTGTACTGGCTTCCTGTCAAAAAGCAGATGATCTTTAAGGCTCGTTGGGGCACATAAATCATTGCTTTTTGCAGTTACAAAGGGGCAGATTTGCAGAATCTGCCCATTTGCGACTGCAATTTTTGCATTTGGGATGCCTCATCCCAAATGCAAAAATCGCTATTTAAGTAATCGCAAAATTTACAATTACTCAAATTGCGATTGCATTTAGGGAATCGCTAATTGCAATTCCCTAAATGCAATGCAACAAAAAAAATAGCTATTTCGCTTTTAAGAAACGCAAATTAGCATCAATTTAAAGTTGATGGTAATTTGCGAAAACTTGGAAAAATGCACAAAAGTGCTTTTTTCAAAGTTCTATGTTGCACACTAACATGCCCTTAGGGCATGAGTGTGTGCAACATATTTTTTAATTGCGCTTTCAGGGGTACATCATGGTGTCCTTTTGGCACCCTTGCTCCCTTGAAATTGCATGCACAATTTGCGAGTACCTATTTGGTACTCGCAAATTGCGCATGCAATTCCCATTGATTCCTATGGGCTCAGGGCCCATAGGAATGAATGGGACGCCATTCCTTATTTGCGATTCGCAATTTGTGAGTCACAAATAAGGAACGTGTAGGAATCACATTTGTTTTGCGATTCCTACATGCATACAGAATTTCGATTTTTAAATTGTGATTTCTTAAAAATCGCAATTTAGGAATCGCAATTCCTAAGTTTGATGCATGTGGCCCTTCGTATTTTTTTCTGCCCTGCACTGGAAAGGTCCTAGCCAATTGAAAATGCTCTTACATTGGTACAATCCAAGCAGGCCTCTCAGATCCTTTTGTTGTAAAAAGGTGATTTTTCTCAGATTACGGAAAGTCAGATGGGGAGGGCACTCAATTTTGGTTTCCACTGCCAAACTGTGGAACACCTTGCCGACTCACGTTTCTGAATTATTATCCTGTTCGGCATTTAAAATCATTTGGAAACCCAGTTCTTTTCAGCATAGTCTCTACTGTGCTGACCCTGACTGTTGAGTTTTGCCTGTTCTAGCACTATGAATAGATGTAGGTATTGCACTCTATTTTTGAATATACGCTTACTCGTTTATGCGATAGGTGTGCTACGCTAGATCAGTGCCTGCAAACTGTATATCAAAATGTATATGGCCTGGAATCGCTAGATATCCAGGACTGCAGCGTGCACTACAGTAAAAAAGTTTTCCAGTCAAACGTTTTCACAATAACATTTATCAATGATATGCCAAAAAAGTATTCATTGCAGTACATATGCTTTTTATATGATCATTCAATTCATCAAATTAAACAAAACATTACATCATATACATGTATTTCATAATACAGTGTATTCTAAAAACCCAATGCATTTCGGGGTCCATACCCCTTCGTCAGGGGTTTGCTGTAATAAAAAAAGAGAAAAAGGAAACTTAGTAACTAGGGATGCCATGGGAGTTATAGGGCGGTTAGGAGTGAGAATTAGAGAGTCTTACCATGTTCTAAGGGTCGTTTGAAGGAATTTGCAGAGTATTCCTTTGCTTTGTGATCAATCTAAAAAATCAGTTATAACCAAAGTCATCTTAATTTTCAATTCATTTAAACTGGAGTTATGAAAACTCTAGTAGTGAGAAAGTAATTTACCTGTATCGTAATTGCAGGAAGTCAGCAAAAAATATGTACATATAAGTATTTCATACATCACGTCTTTGCACGATATAAACAACAGAAAGATTGTGTATCGGCACCTTAACTAATACTTAATGCTCACCAACGGGTCTTTATTTACTGCCAATATGATAGCGGGTCTAGAAAAAGAAAAGCACAATTTTTAATGCTTCGAAAATTAACGGATTGTTACCGCAACGAACCTAGGTTCTAGGGATGATGAAATCATTACCTGCGAGCCTTAACGCTGTTGCCAACGGTCTCGCTTAAGAATACTCCGTCTCAGTGGATGAAAAAAAAAAAAACGACGAAAGCCGCGTTTATATATGCGGTTCATACTCGGGTATCTTATATCTACCGCATGAAAAAGCAAATATTTTCATGTGTGCTCTTACCGGTTGCCGTAAAGACTCCCGCCGTGAACGTTGTTCCAGCCTAGTTTGAGATACCGTGCTCTAACGTTATTGCCGTAGTCCCTTTTTTCACGTGTGAATGAGGGGTGTTAAAATTGAAGAAGGACTGCTAGATATGTAGTAAATGGCCGCCATTACTAAAGAGTGTGTTATCTTAGCTCATATTCAGTGCGAGCTTCTTCAGGCATAGGTGATTGAATTTGTAGCAACGAATGCCGGTTGCGTTATTCAAAGATCCCCTTGTTAGCCATGGATAAACTTAAAATAAGGTTAATCATATTTAGTGAAATTCACTTAAATCTTCGAGATATCGATAAACTCAAAACATAAGTAAACTAAATACAGGACAGTTAAGAATACACGTCTTTGTGAATCAACGTGTTCACACATTGCGTTGCTACATTCAAAAAGATTATAATATCTAATGTCAACAATCAATGCAAATGAGAAATCATATATATAACCTGCCTATTTACATACTAGACTCAAAATAATCCGCTGGGGTGATACTGAATGTGTAAATGTGCCTAGAAATATATGGGTGCCACTGTGTATTAGAAGTCCTTAAAGGTCAGATAGCCTTATCTACTTTCGTATGTTCTCAAAGGTAACAGACCATTTCAATTTTATCATTAAGTCCATTAGGAGCCAGTGTCTGTAATTTACGTATCCAAAGGTTTCTCTTTGGAGGAGGATTTTAGCGTTATTCAAACCCAAGCGTTGAGGCACATGCTCAACTACCTGAAATCGCAGTTGGGCTATTGTGTGGCCTTTCTCAATCCAATGTTTCGCCAGCGGGGACGTGAGGTTCTTGTTTCGTATACGACTCTTATGTTCAGAAAGTCGTGTTTTCAGTTTGCGGTCTGTTTTACCAATGTACAATAGTCCGCATGGACATTTGATTGAGTACACGACGTGCTCAGCATTGCAATTTGCTGAATGCCTAAGAAGTATCTTTTCTCCTGTTCGTGGATGGAGCAATACCTCCCCTGTTATGGCATTATTACAGTTTTTACAGTTATGGCATCTCATGGTCCCTTTATGGATTATTGTATGCTGATTTGTTTCATCACTTTCAGTAGGTTTACTGAGGAGTTCTTTTAGGTTATGCGCCCTCTTGTATGCGAATAATGGCTTATGGGTAAACAACATTCCAAAGTCCTTTTCAGCTTGTATGATCTCCCATCGCTTTTGTACTATTCTTTTTATGTCTCTCAATGCTGTTGAGTACTTGGATACGAAGACCATCCTTTTGTTCACCGTTTTATCTTTTTTCTCAAGTAGTTCCATTCTGGGTATTGCCTTAACCTTGTCTACTTGTGCCTCCAATAGTTTTCTAGGGTAGCCTCTGTCCAGATACCGTTGCTTTTGGAATTCAAGGGTTTCCTTGCATTGGGCATCATCAGATGATATCCTTTTAATTCTCATAAATTGAGAAATTGGGAGGTTGTTGATCAGATTCGTTGGATGGAAACTTCCATAGATTAGTGCCGTATTTTTGTCCGTGGGTTTTTTGTACAACCTAAATTGGATTGCGATCCCAGATATTTCAACCAAGACATCTAAGAATGGTAATGATGTGGAACTCATTTGACTTGTGAACTGTATCCTGGGATTAACAAGATTCAAACTTTTGATGTTCTGTTCTAGTTCTACAACTGATTTCTTCCAAATTACAAAAATGTCATCAATATATCGTTTTTAATATATGATGCCATCTTTCCAGGTGCAGTCTTCAAGAATGTAATCGAGTTCAAACTTAGCCATGAATATGTTAGCGTAAATGCATGCCCCGGGAAAACCCATGGCTGTTCCACTCAGTTGAGTGTAATATTCCTGTTGCCATGTAAAGTAGCTATTGTTAAGACAAAATTCCAAGAGTTGCATTATCAGGATTTTTGTTTCTTCTGGTTTGTCTGTTGCGAGCAGGGCCCATTCCATAGCCTCCATTCCTAGCTTATGGGAGATAGACGTGTATAATGATACAACGTCTATCGTACATATTGTCAAGCTTGTGCCTTCTTCCAATTCAATTGCCGAAATGTTTCTTAAAAAATCTGATGTATCCTCCAAATATGTTGGCCACTTTTGGATAAAGGCTTGCATATGCGCATCAATGAAGATGCTGACGTTCTCAAAAATTGACGAGCAGCCAGACACAATCGGTCTGACTGGGGGGTTGAGCAAATGCTTGTGCACTTTGGGCAAAAAATAAATCCTAGGTCTTCTTGGGAATATTTGCCTCAAAAAACGCTTGGTATTGTTGTTAATCCAATTGAATTCCTCTGCTTTGTCCAGAATTGCGTCCAAAATCCGTGAAATTTCAATTGTGGGATCTTGCTAAAGTTTAGCATATGTCCTGTCGTCCTGCACATGTTCATTGCCTTTTTGGATATAGAACTCCGAGTCCATGATTACAAGTCCTCCCCCTTTGTCCGCCTTTTGGATAATGATTTCTTTATTGTTGGCCAGGGCACGGATTGCGCTGTGTTCTGCTCTTGTTAAGTTCTTTAAGTTGCTTCTATATTGAATTTTACTCATGTCTGCCTTTACCAAAGTTTCAAATGTATCTAGAGTCTTATGAGACACTGGGGCCATGTAATTACTCTTAGGTTTGAATTGCTCTGTAGTATTATCCAATGTCTCTACTGGGTTCAAGATGGTAAAGAAATACTTCAAACATAATATCCTCATAAATTTGAAGAATGCGACTTCAGTTTCAAGTTCATTGGTACGATAGGTGCTGACAAAAGATGTTCCTTTATTCAACAGTCTTTCTTCAAATTTAGATAACGGATATTTGGAAATGTTTATGACTAAGTACTGTTCTGACTCCGTAGACCTGTCTTCTTGGCTTGTTCTTTTTCCTTTTCCTTTGCTTTTTCCTCTTCACGTTTTTTTTTGCTGAGTTGTACTGTTTCCTGATCTGGAGGTTTGCTGCTGGGCATGCCCTTCTCTAAAAAAGGATCCGATGTTGATGGAGATGCCGGGTCTGGTGTTGTCGCTTTTTGGAGTTCCTTCATACGAGATTGTTGCTGGACTAAAGGTTGTCTAGAAGTATTTGCCTCACTGTCCGATACTACACTTTCCTGTGATGATGTTGTTTGTTGTTTTTTGCCAGTGTAACGTCTAGTAGCATATACTTCCGCCCAAGTATAGGCCTCATTCAACTTATAATCAATCGTATCGCGTTTAAACTTACGCAATTTTGTTTCTTGAAGTTCCTTTCCATATTTATCCAGTTTTATTTCTATGTCCTCTAGATATTTGTTCCATGGCTCTTCTTCCATCTTGGCATATAATTCCTTTTTGACATTAAATATCTCTTCTTCCAAATCTCTTTTTTTTTTTTGTCCTCATATTCCCCCTTGGTGACTATATAGTAACAGAAAGATAGAGGAGATGACAGGGACACTGACCCAGATATACTGGGGGGGGGGATATTAATGATTCCTGCTGGAGTTCCCCACAGTGGATAGCATCAACCTCTTGTTCGTTACATGATACCATCTAGGCTAGCATGCTGCTATATTATACCCACTACGTAAACGAAATCACCCTTGTGGGGTATGTGTAGCCAAGGGGGACCAGTTAAGGAGACCCTTCCAAGCAGCGTAATCATTGGACATGGGGGGAAAAAAAACAAAAAAAAACCATGCTATTATATTCCATGATTACCAATTCACTAACAGCCAAAATCTTCTCTTATTTGGGTTCCCAACTCTGGTCATATCTAATTGTGATGTCTGTAGCATAGACGCACGCCAATCTGTAATAAGTGGAGGTGCCTTGTCTTTCCATCGTTTACATATCTCTCTCCTAGCCAGCAGACACCCATAGAAGACCAATTTTTTACCCATACCACAAAGCTCTGATAGGATGCCGAAGAAAACTAACACAGGGCAAAGACTGACTTGAGACCCTACCGCCAAGGAGAGGGACACACAGATCTCATTCCAAAATGATGTTAGGGATGGGCACTCAAAAACATATGAAGATCTGATGCAGCTACCAAACCGCATCTAGGACAAGCAACCAAAGCGTTATTGGGAAATTTTGATAGGCGTAATGGAGAATAATACGCCCTGTGCAATGTGAACAGATGGTTACGACGAAGCCATGAAGGTTTCACAATGTCCCCCAAGATTTTAAACGATTCTAGCCACAAACTCTCCACATCTATGTTAGTGATATATGTTTCCCCGAGCGAGCGGGGGAGCAAAAATTCACCATCAATCTCGTCTATCATGAGGTTATACCACAGTGTGATCTCTTTCTTAAAAGGTGGTTTATCTATCAGATGGGATAATAGATTATTCTCAGCACCTACTTTAAATCTACCCCTACCCTGATTCTGAGCATGAGCCCAGCTCTGAATTTGAAGGTACTTAAATCTTGAGAAACGCGTACCTATTTTTGCGCTCAAAGCCTCCCAGGAAAATAGAGTACCTTCGACAAACAGGTCTCCCCATGATGTAAGACCTGCCTTTCTAACAGGTAGAGCTAGGCTATCTAAGAGCCAAGAAGGAGAGCCCGGAGAATCCCAAAGTGGAGCCCTACTGTGATAGTAATCAAGTTTAAGTGCACGTCTAAAATTGCCCCATGTTCTAGCTAGATCCCTTAATACCTTTAGCTTGACTTTCTTGAAATACTTGGGGTCACCAAACTTTAACAAAAAGTTCACAGGCCTAACTTTTTCTTCTTTATGAAGTGCTGAAAATAGTTTCCCACACCTGGAGGAATTAGGGGTCTTTAAAAGCATCCTGACGTGAGAGAGTTGAAAGGCCCATCCATAATACTGCAAGTCTGGTGCCGCAAGGCCCCCTTTTTCTCGGCGACGTCTTATCTTCTTCCATGCCAATCTCGGTTGTATGGTGGTTCCATATAAATGTGTTTATTTCGGCTTGGAGTTTTGCAATCATGGATGGATAAAAAAAAAGAGGTATAGTGCTAAACAGAAACATAATCTTAGGTAAAATAGTCATTTTAACCAGGTTGGACCTCCCTATCAGGGAGATAGGAAGAGTTGACCATGTTCTCATCATCCTACGACACTCCTTAGCCACGAGAGCGAAATTTAAAGGGACGTTCTTATTAATATCTGCATAGATGTTTAAGCCCAAATATCTCAGGATAGAGCTAGGCTGTGCCCCTGCCCCCGGCACCGGATGATTCCAAACCATGATATCGGTTTTAGAAGCATTGACTTCATAGCCAGATACGGCCCCAAACTCTTCTGCAATCGATATCACTGTTGGAAACGCCGAACTTTACTCGGATGAAAAAATAAGAACATCATCCGCATATAAAGCGACTTTCCGCTCCCACCCTTCAAAAATAAAAGGTTTAATACTAGGGTTATCACGAATTAGTTGGGCAAAAGGTTCTATATATAAATCAAACAAAAGAGGGGAAAGGGGACACCCTTGGCGGGTTCCGCGCGTAATACTAAATGGCTCTGTCAGTTCCCCATTAACCAATAGAGAGGAGGAAGGATCTTTGTATAAAAGTTTTACAGCCCGCCTGAAATTATCACCTAAATTAAATTTTTCCAGGACCTCCGATAGGTATACCCAGTTTACCCTATCGAAGGCCTTTGTGGCATCCAGAGTAAGAACTGCCAGAGGAAGAGATGCAAACGTGGCCATGTCTATTGCGCCGATGAGGTCGTATGTCAACTCATATAGCTGCCGATCTTTTACAATTCCCTTCTGATCCAGGTGGAGAATGTTATTTGCCACCGCTCCCAATCTATTTGCTAACACCGAAGCAAACATTTTGTAATCTGTGTTAAGAATTGAAATCGGCCTATATGACCCACAGTTAGTTGCTGGTTTGCCTGGCTTTAGGATCAAAGTTATAGAGGCCCTATCCCAAGAGGTGGGGGGCAACGCACCATCCAGCAGGATATTATTAAACAGGCCCGTTAGGTAGGGAAGAATTGTTGAACAGAATACTTTATAGATTTCAGATGGTAATCCGTCGGGTCCTGAAGCCCTACCTTTTTTGCTATTAAGAACGGCCGAACGTATTTCCTCCAATGAAAAAGGGCACTCCAGAACATTTCTTTGTTCTGGTGATAAGGCTGGAAGGGAAATCCCAGACAACCATTCCATTGCTTGATTTGGTTGTACATTCTTGTCCTCACGATATATTTCACTAAAAAAGCTCCTAAAAGCCCCACTAATTCCCTCATCAGTAGAATGTGTTACTCCATCCTTACTAATGGAACTGATATTATTTCGGACTCTGTCTGTCTTTGCCTTCCAGGCCAGGAGCTTATCCGCGCCTTCCCCGTATTCAAAATGGGCCAATTTGGTGGCCTCCCATCTCTCCAAGACCCGCGCATTCAAGACTGAGGAAAGATCTCCTTTTAAAACTGTTAGCTTATCCTGCAAGTCCTCTAATGTGGCCTCTGATACTACTTGGAACCTGTCGATTTGTGTTTGAACTCCCTCAATCTCCAATTCCAGCGAGGCTACTGATTCCCTATATATCTTGTTTTTATATGCGGTTTTATTGGTTAAATACCCCCTTAATGTGGATTTAAACGCATCCCATGTGATGCCAGGAGGGGCAGAGCCCTGATTAATCTCCCCAAAAAATTAACTTCCCGATTTAATGCCTCTATAATATCAGATGAGGCGAGGATTGTTCTATCGAAGGACCAGTTTCTTACAGAGGCCCTGGACATGACCTCTAACTCAAGAAGAAAGGCTGTGTGGTCAGAAAGATGGAAAGGTAAATGACTCACTGATTTAACCTGTTTAACCAAGATATGACTAATCAAAATAAAGTCAATACGAGACTGGTGGTGAAATTTATAATTCCTGAAAGTGACCCCCTTTTGAGATCCATGAAGTGTCCTCCATATATCATTATAATTTAGTGTTTTCATATTATCTAACAAAAAAGTCCTAGTTTTAGATATAGTTTTGGCCCTATTGGAAGGTGATTTATCCAACAGAGAGTCAAGAACCACGTTATAATCACCTGCCAAGATGACCGGCTCTGGGAATAGGTATAGTTGTGAAAAGAGTGTAGCCAGAACTGATGGATCATCCTGATTCAGGCCATAGTATCCTACTATAGTAAATGGCGAACCTGAGATAATAACTGAGGCTATTGCTCAACGGCCGTATGGGTCCACCTGCTTAGAAACCAACCTCGTCCTGATAGATTTTTTAAAAAGAATGGCCACTCCCCTAATATGTGATGATTGTGATGTGACAACACCGAAGTCTATCCACCTATTCTTACCCAAACAATTTAGTATTTCAGCTTCTGCCAAATGCGTCTCCTGGAGCACTATTATTTGCGCTGCCGAGTCTCGTAGATATTGCATTATATTATTTCTTCTTGGACAAGTTTGAAGACCATTAGTGTTCCAGGACAGAATGTGGAGTTTATTCATTGTGATGGAGTTCCCACTCGAGCAAAAAAATCCCAAGGACCAAGGACCAATCTTGCCATACTCCCGTACATAAGTTATATAATAGCTTACACCTGTTTTTCACCTCTCGAAGAAGTATTAAAGGACGTTTTAGAGGACAATTTTAAAATTTTCCACCCCCCTAACCCGCCTCCCACTCCCAACCCCCCCTCGGGAAACCCCCACTCTATCTATCTGGAAAAAACCAGAGAGATAGCACCCTGCTATGGACTCTCGCTAAAACCAACGAGAAACCCCCGGGGACAAAAATCAAAGAAGGGATCAACAAGACAACAAAAAAAGAAAAATAGTCAAGAGCCCTCATGCATAACACTCTATGCTAAGTGAGATTAACTAGTGAGATTAACTAGGCGACAAGCCTTTTCTTATTTTTTTTTTTTTTAAGTTTGTATATGTAATCTTTTTTAACTCATAGGGGCCGATTAGGATGGCGGACGGACTTGCGTCCGTCCGCCACCCCTGAGTAGGAGGGACCGTCCGCATGGGCAGCGGCGGTCCCTCCATGGCAATTAGGATGTGACCGCCAGGGTGGCGGTCACATCCTCTATTTTTAACATTGCGGCGGGTGCAGCTTCAAGCTGCACCCGCCGCAATGTTAAAAATGCATGTGTTGCATTTACATGCACAAAGCGGCAGGCACCGCACGGTGCCTGCTGCTTTGTGTACGCAAATGCAGGGGGGTACCATAGGTACCCCCCATGTGCACCCCCCACCCCCCATTCACCCAGGGGGCCCGCAACGGGCCCCCAAAGTGAATGTCCGTATGCTTTTCCATGGCGGAAAAGCCGCCGTGGAAAAGCATATTTACACCAACATCATAATATGGCGGACGGTGTCTCATAGACACCGCCTGCCATGTTATAGCTTTTCCGCCGCGGTCGGAAGCCGACCGCGGCGGAAAAGCGGCGGACGGAATTCCAGACCCACCAGCCATCCTAATTTGGCGGTGGGTCTTTGGAGTCTCCGCAGCGGTTTTTCCGCATCCTCCAGGCCGGCGGACACTTCCGCCGGCCCGGAGGATGCGGAAAAACCGCCATCCTAATCGGCCCCTTTATTTTTAGTTTTTTTTGTTTTTTTTTCTCCTTCCCTTTCTCCCTTTTTTTTTCTTTCTTCCTTTTTTTCCCTTTTTCCCCTTTACCCACCACCATTTTTATTTTAATAATAGGCCTCTTTTTTTTTCTCATTATATCCAGTGTCAATAGAGGTTATACTCTTCAACATACCATGACTTAAATGTTAGTGCACATGTTAGTGCATATGTCAAAAAACTAAATGGAGAGAGAGAGGGAAGAAAAACCACAAAAGACCCAGCAAGGTAGAATATAAAAAAGCCTATAACTACTTAGCAGGCCCCGATCCTCTACTCATGGTCAGCAGCAACTGATCTGCAGCCTGCACTGATCTTATGTTATGCATGGTATTCTTGTGCATGACTCTTAGTGCCGCCGGAAATACCAACTGGGCAACAGCCCCATAGCTTCTAAAGGCCTCCAACCTCTTGCCTAACTCCCATTGTTTATCGAGTGTGGTTCTGGATAAATCCGATCTAATCTGAAAGTTGAACCCTTTAGCGTTTACAACCTTCTGTTTCAATGCAATATTCAGAATGGTTTCTTTGACAGAATAGGTAAGAAAATTAACCAAAACCTTTCTAGGTTTTACCCTCTGGGGGTTCCTCCGGAAAGGCTCTCTATGAATGCGCTGGATGTCTAAGGCTATTTCCTGTTCAGTCAAGTCTAATCGCAATGCTTCCTTTAGCAGAGAAACCACAAATTGCTTAATATCTGATCCCTCTTTCTCCTCTGGAACGTTCAAAATGCGCAAGTTGTTCCTCCGGGCATTATTTTCTAAGGTCTCCATCCTGTCGGACAAGCTCTGATTCTCTTGTCTAAGGTTCACTATTTCCGCCTTTGTAGCGTCCATGTTGATGGTCACTTCAGTAACCTTATCTTCAAGGACTTCTGTCCTAGTAGTAATGGCGCCAAGCTTACTGTCCAAAGATTGACAAAAGCAGCGAATATCGGCTTGATTTGATGCAGAGGTCTCAAAGCCCTTTTTAATGTCTGCGGCCAAAGTTGAGAACATTGACTGAAAGGAAGCCTGAAGTGTGGTAACCAAATCCGTGCTTGAAACACGGGATACGTCATGGGCAATGCCAGTACCCTCCCCACCCCCTAGACCTGTTGTTGTACCTGCATCTTGAATGACTGACTGCAAACTCAACCCAGGCGCGACAATAGGAGGGGCTAAAGAGAGAGGGGGAGCCAGTGGGGGAGCCAGAACCAAGGAAAAAGGTACTGGCAACATCAGCTCACTCGGGATATGACAATCCGCTAAATCAGCTTGGCCCATCTCTCCTGACCCTGGGAGGGTCTCTTGATCCAAATTATTTTTGTTGCTGTCGTTAGTATCATTATTGTCATTATTATCATTATTAGCATTGTTACTGGCATTGTTGCTAGCATTGTTACTCTTGACGACGTCATAGATGCTATTACCCTTAGGCGCCTCCACACCTTCTAGTGTAGGATTGAATATCGGATCACCCGGGCTCTCCATGTTCACCAAAGCTGACTTTTCAGCTTCATTAGTGGCCATCTGTACTTCCAGCATAGGTTCACCTGTACCCTGACCCTGTGGAATGAGGGGAATGTTATCGCCCAGTAGTACCAATTGAGGCACTGCCTTAAAATGGGATCGCAGTGACGGTGTTATTTTTGATACAGGGGCGGAATTCTTCGCTTGAATTTTTTTTTTCTTCCAAATCTCTTATTGTTGTAGCTAATTCCTCTACCAACAGTAGGATCAAATCCAAGGAACACTTATTTAATATTTCGAACCATTTCTCCATAAACTGTGGATTGTTATTCAGTCTATAAAGCATGGGTCGTATGGCGAGTCTGAGTCCTCTCGGAATTCTTTTTACACGGTGGTACTGGATGAGTGTTGACGCATGCAAGCGTTGATTCAATTCTCTTTTTGAAAGGTACTCCAATTGTTTTAGCTGCTGTACTACGGAGCCTCCTCGGGCATCGAAAGTCTTAGTTTCCTTGATTAACTTATAAATTTGGGTTGCTTCATCCTGTGTGTAGACTTTGGTGTTTGCTCTATTATCCGTGATTGCTGCTATAGAATCGAACAACATCTTGGGAGTGGTGCAAATACCTGTTTTTCTGCAGTAGGGTATCAACTATGAATAGATGTAGGTATTGCACTCTATTTTTTAATATACGCTTACTCGTTTGTGCGATAGGTATGCTACACTAGATCAGTGCCTGCAAACTGTATATCAAAATGTATATGGCCTGGAATCGCTAGATATCCAGGACTCCAGCATGCACTACAGTAAAAAAGTTTTCCAGTCAAACGTTTTCACAATAACATTTATCAATGATATGCCAAAAAATTATTCATTGCAGTACATATGCTTTTTATATGATCATTCAATTCATCAAATTAAATAAAACATTACATCATGTAGTGTAGCTCCTATTTTCCCAATAGGCTCTGCGCATTGGAATAGTACCTACAGCAGTAAAGGCCTAGGCCAGACGTTAACTAGGTCTACTACTGTCGATGCTAGACTTAATTTTTGGGTTTGCCAGCTAAGCTCAGAGTTCGCTAGAAACTTTCTCGAATGTTCAAGGAAGGAATTAACTCCCCTGATTAGACAAGAAGGGATTTAGTTTCTGACAACCATAGAACATGACAACTTTGCTCTCCCCTAATCAAGAGTCAATCTCGAGAGTCGTGTGAGCACAAGGCAATTATTTTACTCAGTCAGTACGTGCATTCTTAGTCTCATCAGAATGTAGAGAAAAGGAAGAGACGGGCGTGTTCAATAAAAAGGTGTTATTTATTGATCAGTCTCTTTTCTCGTACAAGAGAAATGGATCGATATTATTGCAATACTTATAGTTAAGTAAAGTGCATACATTAGAAGCAATAGTATAAAATAATACTGTAAAAACATTGATATGGTTTCTGAGCCATATGATGTTTAAAATGATTAAAATATATTTACATACACATATACATTTGACTAAACGTACTCAACTGGTGTTTCTAAATACGCCTACCCCGTGTACCTGACCTAAGTCTAATGCGTGGGCGGGAATAGAAAGTTACAGTTTAAGTTAAGTTTGTTTTTGCCAAGTGAATAACTAAGGAATTCTCTGTGAGGGGTTATTCAGTTCTGTACCTGGAATTTAGGATGAATGAGGAATGGTATCTCTTTCTCTGCTCTCGATATTCCAGGCTGCCTGCGAGGGCTACCCGGAAGCGCCGGTGCTGGGTCTCTCGGCTTGAGATAGCAGCGCGTCTCTCAGCGCGTCAGGAAGGCGGGGCTGCTGCCAGCGGGGTCTGCTTCTGCTCTCGGCTTCGGCAAGTATGGCTGCTCCGTCTTGTCACCACGCGTGTGTTTGCATAGGGCAAGGTCGGCAATATTTATACCTTAAAGGTGCCGAGATTGACGTAAGGATGGACATAGGTACGTCAATAAAGATGTCATACGACTTGCTCGTTAGCACATTCTTTTGCAAAAGTTCTCTGTGAAATCAAAACAATGGCCGCACGGATTATCCAGGTTGTCATAGGTTTGATTTGTTATGAGAACGTCGTATGCCTTATCAGGGGCTGGAGGAATGTCGCTTGTCTAATTAGATCTCAAGCGTTATGACCTAATCAGATAACACGTTCCTGTGCCGTAGTGTGACTGCGTCAGATAACGGTATCTGCATCATGGGGGATTTCTTGCCTCATGGGCTGACTGTTAGTTAACTTGATAGTTAGTTTAACCAGAATAGGGTCAGGAATAGGGGGACTGATTCAGAACCTATAGAAATACACGACACCCACTCCACGCTAACTATGGTCATATCTACTAATCTATGCATAGTATAACATAGTACAACATACTATAGAGTATAGTGTATACCTTACCACCCCAAAATACATAAATGCATTTCGAAATTTTCAAATATACTGAAAAATTGCAGTCATATATATTGTATGCACTTAAGCTATGAATTAAATGCAAAAGTAAACACGCATTGTTATGCATTATTGCTTTTTGGTATATGAGAAATACACATGAAATGGCTCTTAATACGGCTATACAGAAAGGAAGTCCGAGACCATTTCATCACATAATAAAATATTTGTGAACCTACCAGCGGGCAGCTAAAGTCTATATAAAGTATCTAAAAATAGAAATCTTAGTTCTCTAGGAATAGTTTCTTACTTTAAGCAGAAGATCAGTGTCCCGGAAAAATATAGGAAGAAAAATATTTTAGGGGCTTGCTGAAAAAATCGCTGCCCGTGAACTGGATTGTAATTGTTCATGTGACTTTATTTTTAAAGTTGAAGGCCGAATTCAGGGAACGCCGTGTGCGAGTTTACTCAAAAGTCTCTATTTCTGTTCTGGAGAGAACATCATATCATTCAGGCTTTCGAAAAAACTGTCAACAGCTTCATGGGAAAGTTCCACTAAGTCGGAAATAGGGGTAACCATGCATTCGTGCGCATGATTGTCTCCATTAACATTCTGATTTGCATTGCTGACAGAAGGTCGTACCTGTTCGATGTTGCTTTCATCTTGAACTTCACTACTCTTCAATCGTAGTGGTGAAGATTCCAGGAATGCCGTCATCAGGATTGGCAGCCTTTGAGGGCAGCACAAAGCGTGAACCTTGGTAGGAACCAACAGTGTATCTGCATCCACTGGCGCATCCGATTGTAGCATCAGACAGGTGTCTAACACGCATTCTTCTCCGCATAGCAGACACCTTAGTACAGGTAAAACACACCTTTGCCACATTGGTCGAAATGATAGAAACCAAGTCATGTTCAGGTCTCTAAGCCGGGAGAGTCCCAGGATTTTTGATATCCGGTCCCGGTATCCAATGGCTAGGATCGTATCTTCCATTGTCGCGAGAGTTTGATCTGTGACATGGGTTGCCATAACGAAAAATAAGGACTAGGAATAGGATTCCTGCAATTAGTCCCAGGATCAGGGGAAGTCCGCCAAAAATCGAATGGACGAAATCTGGAAAAATACCCAGTATGGCTTTGAATGGTGTTAATGCCATCGAAAATACTGTCTTAAATACCTTTGAGACCCCAGTGGTATCAGAAATATTTAAGATTTCGCTCAGGATTTCCGCGAAATGTACGGGGGAATTAGTTGATAATAATGTATGTATCTCTGCAGTCGTCCTTGCGACTTGTAGATCGTACGTTTCTTTTGATGACGTGAGCCTTGTAGGCGTCTGAAGAAGCACTGTTTTCATTCTGCTTAAAGTGTCTATTCGAATAGAAGTAATTTTCAAACTGGGCCATGCCCTTGCCTCCCTGTCTGGAAAGGAGCTGGGGAACAAAGAACGTCCACAGCACTTGACCTTCGCTGTTGTAGTTACTAGATAAGGAGTCCCGGGCATAAGACTGCAACATCTGCGGTCTACAATAAGAATGTAACTCCCATTATAGAGTCTTTGAAAGAATGGTTCTATTTCAGTTGCAGGTGCGCCTTGCTGGTGACATGAAAGGTTGTATGAATTCCCTTCACAGGCTCCGTGCAAACTAATTCCGTTACACAGAAGCGTGCCGCTTAGTGACATATCACAATTGTTGCCACTAAGAAACACTTTCTGTCCTTTATTACTGACACATGCATGTGAATAGGGCAGGTTCCAAGTTGTTTTAAGGTACCCCTTTCCCAATTTCTCGTACATGCCAGCCTGTATATATTTTTGGCAGTATTGAAACCTGAAGGTTGAGATTGGAATATTTATGATTCCGTGGATTATCCATTCACTGACAGGTCGTTCTGACATTGTCATTGGTAATCTTTCTAGTTTTTCAATGCTCAAGATTGTATAATCAGCACCCTTTTGCGCCATACCGATTTGTCTATCAGTAAGGTTAAAGATTTGGAATAGTGACGTTGTGTTGATTAAACGCCAAGGCACATAGCCTGAACGCAGATTTTGTAACGTCCAGCCAAGCTGTACAATGGAACGCAATTGTGACTGTCCATGTTGTAATAACAGTAAGTCTTGCGATAATATATCGATTGCTGAAGACACAATGCTGTCCAATGAAAAAATTCTGGAGGACAGAGTCATTAACCCATTGTCCACTACAGAAAGTGATTTTTCCAAATTGATACGGTCAATTTCCCGTATTCTTTCTGCTGTCTCAATTTGAGTAACCTTCCAGGCCTCATTGTATGCTGCATATACAGAGGCTGCTATGAAACGCTTTTGACGCTGTTTGCGTGGTCCCAGTATGAAATCACGCAAGTCAGCACCATCAGTAAGTAAAGTTAGGTGTTGCTTAATTTCAGGCAGTGTGGAAGTCTGTAGCCATTGAAGGCATAATTTGCCCACACTGTAGGTTGTTATTATCCCTGGGTGATGTCTTTGGGGATATCTAGGGTCTGGCCTGGTCATTTTGAAACCCTGTGTTTTATTCAGGAATCTATCTTGACAGTTATTTGTATCTGTGGGCCAGATCAACCATTGTTTCCAATCAGGATGTGTTCTGTTTTGGTTAAGTATATGGTTTACGTCTATCTTTTCATCTGTATCAGAGCTATTGCTAAACATTGTTGGCTTTGGAATAGACGGGTTATTTAAATCTTTGATTTTGGCTAAGCCAAGACAAGTGGTTTCTTGAACAGTGTCATTTAAAAATATCATTTGTTCTGGGATCATGCAGGCTCTAAACAAAGCTTCTATACCCTGTACTTGCCATTCTTTTGTCCCCCAAACACTTTTCAAATCAACATTTTTGTCCCAATATTCAAATCCAAATGTATTCATTTTTTCAAAGAATGAATCTGAATATATCAATTTTGTGTTGGTTATCATGGTTTTCATCCCTGTCTTGTTTGACAATTTAAAATAAAATGTTTCAGCATTACTTGTGTTAAACCCTGAAAAATATGAATATTTGTCATAAACGGTTCTAGAGCTCCCTTTTGGAGGTGTAGCACAATGTTCCCATTGATAATAATTTAAAACATTTCTAGGTTGTGCAGATTTATGCAAAAAATGGTTACCATAATGGTTATAGCAATACATACTATCATAATTTGTAGAACCTTGCAAATAATCATGTTTTGTAAATTTAGCAGACATTACTAAGTCAGACATCATGTTGTTAATACTCTCGAAGTCCCAATCATCAGCAAATGAGTTTGGTTTTGCAAAGTCACTCAAAGAGATCTTGATTTGGTGTGGATATTTCAGGATCTCGACCGGACCATAAATTTCATAGTCAGTGTTGTCCCAGGCTACCCCACCAGGTATAGGATTGGCTGTGAAGTTGGCTGAAGAAAGTTCTGGAGAAAGTTCTCTTTTCTCGACGTGTGAAGATGTGTGTGGTTTGAGGATCAAGTTGATGTTCTGACTTGCTGTGTCCATTTTAGCATATTTTCCCTCAATGAAGCGTCCCAAAGTAAATACCATGATGAGCCAAAGTATGAGGATAAATGCACCAAAACCCACCCAAAATTCAATCCATGGAGAAACCAGATATGTTTCTTTCAGTTGTTTCAAAAGTTCCTTAGCTTTGTCTTTAAAGGATTTTGATGATGGCTGTGTCTTTGATTCACTGAAGCCGTCAGAGGAATCATCGAAGTTGATGAAGTAACCGGATGCAGTTCTGTCAATTGTTCCAATTGGTTCAGGATTTCTGTTTTTTGCATTTTCACTTGGTACTTCAGTATAGATTGGTGTGTCTCTGCTAAATGTCTTTATTTGGGTTTTCAGAGGTCTGAGTTCTATTGCATTATTGCATAGTCCTTCTTGTTCTTCTTTAGGCGTTTCGAATGTGATGAGCCTTTTTGTTAGGACCTCTGTGCTGGTAGCAAACCTTGGTGTTCTGCTACTTATTGGGAGTCCACTTGGCCTACTGTTTGTTATTGGCCACATGTTGTGGTTTTACCAGGTCGATGGATACAACTCGGTTCTCCTTTTTACCAGCAAGTGGCGGTAGTACAACTGATCTTGTCCCGTTGACAGACAAGACAGGAACTGCTTTTCTGTAAGAAGGCCCAAATTCCTTCTTTACCGCGATCTTCTCCCTGACTAGATCCCCGACTTTTGGAATCCAGACAGGTCTTGCTGGGACAGGTGGTGATTCTTCAGTGGTCGTTGGCTGTTGTTTCAACTGTATGTTGCTCAGGTCTTTTCTTGTTTTGTTTAAGTCCTGCAAAATAGCCAAACGGTCTTTGACATCAAAGGTTTTTTCTATTACCACTGAAGTCTGACTATCAAGGTCAGAGATCAACATCCTAGTTCCGAATAATAATTCGTACGGACTGAATCTCTTCGGAGAATTTCTTGGCAAGTTATTTAGACTACGTTGGACACTTATTAGATGTTTGACCCACCCAGCTCCCGAACCTAATACCTTTCTATTATAGATTGCTTTCTGCCTTGGTTTTTTCTTTACACCATCCCGTACCCTCAGGAAGGAAGTGAGAAGATTCCCGCTGGGCTGTGCTCATTTGGCCATGTTTCCCCCCCAGGCTGGATTGCCTGAGTGAAAACAATGGTCGAACGTAGCATGCTCTTAGCGTATATGCCATTTAGACTCGCAAATCTTGTATAATAGTCCGGACGTCAGCCGAGTGCTGGTGATCTACATTATAAGTGGAAACTAGCCTGTATATGTTAATCGCAAGCCATTCTTTTTGCTGGTAATATTATCTGCCTTGATACGACGAGGTATTAAACTGCTTCTCTCCCCACTGCGATCTCTGTTACAGTTTGGGCAGTTTTTTACAAACATGGTGTAGTGCAGGCTCATGCCTGGCCACCAGTACCGTGATTGTAATTCTTCCAGAGAATCTTTTAATTTAAGGTGTCTGAGACCCTCGCCCATGTGTGCGTCTGCGATTAACAAGTTTCTCCTGTCCATGTTTGGAATCACTCTATCCCCCACTCCAGGGATTCGAGCAAAAGGGACGGAGTTTGCATCGATTATGTATGTATAATTGAGTGGATAGTTGATCGGTAACGCTGAGCAGTCGCCTTTTGATGACGTTTTCACCGCCAGCATTGTTTCACCGTCAATGTATTTTAATGTACGCTTTTTTCGATCTACGGGAGCCGGTTTAGTGGCTGCCGCTGCGGCTGTTTCAGCCAATGAATTCCCTACAACGTGAACGCCATCACGTTGATGACTCAGTGAGTGAGTCACGTGAGTCTTTGGTAGTTCTTTTTTCAAAAGAGCTACTTGTTCCCAGAGCAGTCTCTGCTTTATTGGTGCATTTGTGTCATCTTTGTAACCGTTCTGAATCCATGTCTGCAAATCCTTGTTATATGCTTTGACGCAGTAATATGAATCTGACACTATAAGTGTCGGGAATTCGCGATCCGCATTATCTAGCGCCATTTTCAAAGCTATTATTTCAGTTTGTAGTTCTGAATTAGTTTCTACTGAGTGTGATTTTGTTAATAGAGGTCTTAGTTTACCTCCGCGCCACACTTCTTTTGTAATCTCACATGTGGGATTGTATGCATGTTCTCCCCAAACGGAGGGTTGAGCATGTCCGTCTGTGTAGATTACACAGGCGTAATGTCGTAGGGGCAGAATGTCGATTGGCAGAGGATACGTCTTTTCATATTTTAGATTTCTTAATTCTTCTAGTTCTCAAAAAATTGTCAACCAGGCTATACTTGATAATTCATATCCTTCGTATAGAACTTTTAGATGGGCAATTCTGGATTTTTTGAAGTTGAATTTGTAACCCTCTGCAGCGAACCCAAGTATTATGGTGTTCACTCTTTTCAAGTGAGTCTCCAAGTCATCATCTGTTAAGTAAATGTCATCGACATAAGATAATGCTTCATCATCATATAGTTGTAGTAATTCTGTTACTCTCGCTGAGAATACCCCCGGGCTGTTCTTGTACCCCTGGGCTAACTGACAGAATTGTTTTTGAGTGCCATTTACTGAGAATGCAGTTAAAGATCTGCTCTCTGGTGCTATGTTTTGACAAAAGAATCCATTGGAGATTTCCAAGGTTGTTTTGTATTTTTTGCGCACTATGTTATTCATTAGTGCAGCACTGTGTGAGTTTTGCACTGCAAAGGTTTTGCAACATGTGTTAAGGTGTCGGTAATCCAAAACTAGACGGTACGAATTGTCTGGTTTGGAGACCGGAAACAAAGGATTGTTCATTTGTGAGGTGCAAGTTTCAATCACCCCCTGGTATTCTAGCTGATCTAGTATTTCATTTACTTGTTTTTTAGCTTCTTGCTTAATTGGGTACTGCCTTTGTGCAGTTGGTTGTGATTTTAACTGGATTTTGTGAGGAGGAGAATCCTCATCCCATCCTACATGATTTTTATATAAAGCAGGTGCTAAGGCCACTGCCCACTTTCTAGCAAGTGTGTATTTTTTATGAATCGGTATTTGATTCGAGAAGGCAGGCATAATTACTTCTTCGCCATGAGGGCACTCCCTGACAAACTCTGGTGGCCAGTCTTTTTCAGCTAGAAGGATGTCATAGCCTTTGGAGAGGTTATCCCAAAATAGTCCCCTTATTTTCCTAGTCTTATCTCCCTCTATACGTAATGTTATCTCGTATATCTTGTGGGGCTTGCTAACTCTGGTGTCTGCAGTTTCCACTTGAAGGTATTCATTCGTGTCCACTGTCTCCAGATGATTCATAAGGACTTTGCGAGCTATGCTCACCTCTGCTGCGCTGTCTAGCATTGTCTGAGCCCACTCTCCGTTTTTCAGTTGTGTCCTCAGTATTCTCGGCATTGTTAACTACCTTGATACTGGCTACCTTCTTTTTTGGAAATTGTAATTTCTTTTTTAGTTGAGCAGGTTCCTTGTCTTTGGACTTGCCGTGCTCTTCTGATCGTCCTCTTCTTTCCGATTTCTGCGAGGAAGTCTGAAAAGATTGAGAGGGACGTGTATCAATGTCTTGATATCTATCAGGTTTTTTAATATTATCCCTATTTCTAAGGTTATATCTATTCCCAGAGGGGTCACTCTGCGGTGACCTCTGTCTTTGGTTTGGAGATTTCTCTCTTCGCCTAGGAGACCTTCCTCTGGACTGGAATTTCTTTTCTTTAGGATTGGATTGTTTGTTTCCATCCCAGTTCTTTTTTGGTGAATTATTATTATTAAAAAATATTTTTTCTGGACTTGTAGTCAGTTGCGGTTTTACTGGTATTCCACCTAGACTATCTCTGCCTAGTTCTTCATAGGATTTTTCTATGATTCTGGCAATTTCAGCTGATTGGTCTGCTATATCTGTCTCTTTTAACCTCTGGCGGATCGCCACGTTTGCTGCTTCACCTTTTATGTTGGCTAGTAATATAGCCGAGACCTGTTTGAAGTCTTTTAGTAATTTCATACCAAGAGTTAAAGCAGGTTCTGGACCGTATTCATCTTGAATTTGTTTTAGCACATCTGGTATTACCGAAATGGATGGAACACCGTGCGTTTTTGTGTAGATGGAAGCAAAGACTGTACCCCAAGTGTCACAGTCCTCAATGTGTGGTGCGATTCCCATTGGGAGACATATAGTCAGAATCCTGTGTTTTTCCAATGGGGTGGTGTCAGGAAACACCGCCTCTATTTGGGTGATTTTCTGTGCCAACCAGAATGGTATTTGTTCCCGTTTAGCTGGAACTTTACCTAGGCAGGATTGGATGTTCTGTGGTGTAATTTTATTTGTGTTCCCCTGGTGAGGGGTCAGCTGTGGAAGTTCGCTGGCTGAATTGTTGAAGTCCGCATCACATACTGAACTAATTGTCTATGAATTTTTAGTAGTTGTTTTAGCTGTATTAACAGTTCTGCTGCAAGCATTCTTTCGATGTCTGGATGTGGTGTGTATCCGGCTAAGACCGGCCACGTTGCTCCTGGTCTTCCTAAAGGACCGAGCCTTGTAATGTGATTGTTATGTTTTAGGGCGCCATCAAATAAGAGCAAATGCTCTTGGAATTTGAGTGGTACTTCCACCTCCTCGAAAGGAGTGTACGTTTCAGGAGGTTCCTCTACTTTGTAATAGTGGAAGTACTTTGTTACAGCATTTGCTGCTGGAAAATGTATCCATGAATAGTATACCTCTGTCTGCCGATATTCGTGTGCCTCAATTACGAATATGACTGTGCCACCTCTAGGTGTCAGTCCATTTTCTATAAGTTTTAAGGTTATAGATCTCCTTTTGGCGACCTGGATGAGTATTATATCCGGGTCTGCTTCGAGTGCTGTAGTATCAGCTGCTGCTATTTCAGCTGCTAATCTAACTGCTTCTCTTTCTTCATCACTGTCTCCCATTTTACTGACAGGATGGTATTATGTTTATTTGCAGATCAGGTTTCTTTGTGGAACAAAGATAAGATGCACAATATTTCGGAACTGTTTTATCCTTCAACGTTGACTATACCAAGAACCATACATAGGAGTTCCCTCCTGCGAGGTTTTGGAGGATATAACCTTTCACCCACTCCAGACGTCTTTGGAGTATTCGGGAAAAGGGGTCTGAGTGAGAAAGCACGACTGAGTTACTCTAAATGTCTTACGTTAGTTTTATCGCCCTTTCCAAACACGTTGGGCGCCATGTAGTGTAGCTCCTATTTTCCCAATAGGCTCTGCGCATTGGAATAGTACCTACAGCAGTAAAGGCCTAGGCCAGACGTTAACTAGGTCTACTACTGTCGATGCTAGACTTAATTTTTGGGTTTGCCAGCTAAGCTCAGAGTTCGCTAGAAACTTTCTCGAATGTTCAAGGAAGGAATTAACTCCCCTGATTAGACAAGAAGGGATTTAGTTTCTGACAACCATAGAACATGACAACTTTGCTCTCCCCTAATCAAGAGTCAATCTCGAGAGTCGTGTGAGCACAAGGCAATTATTTTACTCAGTCAGTACGTGCATTCTTAGTCTCATCAGAATGTAGAGAAAAGGAAGAGACGGGCGTGTTCAATAAAAAGGTGTTATTTATTGATCAGTCTCTTTTCTCGTACAAGAGAAATGGATCGATATTATTGCAATACTTATAGTTAAGTAAAGTGCATACATTAGAAGCAATAGTATAAAATAATACTGTAAAAACATTGATATGGTTTCTGAGCCATATGATGTTTAAAATGATTAAAATATATTTACATACACATATACATTTGACTAAACGTACTCAACTGGTGTTTCTAAATACGCCTACCCCGTGTACCTGACCTAAGTCTAATGCGTGGGCGGGAATAGAAAGTTACAGTTTAAGTTAAGTTTGTTTTTGCCAAGTGAATAACTAAGGAATTCTCTGTGAGGGGTTATTCAGTTCTGTACCTGGAATTTAGGATGAATGAGGAATGGTATCTCTTTCTCTGCTCTCGATATTCCAGGCTGCCTGCGAGGGCTACCCGGAAGCGCCGGTGCTGGGTCTCTCGGCTTGAGATAGCAGCGCGTCTCTCAGCGCGTCAGGAAGGCGGGGCTGCTGCCAGCGGGGTCTGCTTCTGCTCTCGGCTTCGGCAAGTATGGCTGCTCCGTCTTGTCACCACGCGTGTGTTTGCATAGGGCAAGGTCGGCAATATTTATACCTTAAAGGTGCCGAGATTGACGTAAGGATGGACATAGGTACGTCAATAAAGATGTCATACGACTTGCTCGTTAGCACATTCTTTTGCAAAAGTTCTCTGTGAAATCAAAACAATGGCCGCACGGATTATCCAGGTTGTCATAGGTTTGATTTGTTATGAGAACGTCGTATGCCTTATCAGGGGCTGGAGGAATGTCGCTTGTCTAATTAGATCTCAAGCGTTATGACCTAATCAGATAACACGTTCCTGTGCCGTAGTGTGACTGCGTCAGATAACGGTATCTGCATCATGGGGGATTTCTTGCCTCATGGGCTGACTGTTAGTTAACTTGATAGTTAGTTTAACCAGAATAGGGTCAGGAATAGGGGGACTGATTCAGAACCTATAGAAATACACGACAATCATATACATGTATTTCATAATACAGTGTATTCTAAAAACCCAATGCATTTCGGGGTCCATACCCCTTCGTCAGGGGTTTGCTGTATTAAAAAAAGAGAAAAAGGAAACTTAGTAACTAGAAATGCCATGGGAGTTATAAGGAGTTATAGGGCAAAAAAAAGCAACGGTATCTGGACAGAGGCTACCCTAGAAAACTATTGGAGGCACAAGTAGACAAGGTTAAGGCAATACCCAGAATGGAACTACTTGAGAAAAAAGATAAAACGGTGAACAAAAGGATGGTCTTCATATCTAAGTACTCGACAGCATCGAGAGACATAAAAAGAATAGTACAAAAGTGATGGGAGATCATACAAGCTAAAAAGGACTTTGGAATGTTGTTTACCCATAAGCCATTATTCGCATACAAGAGGGCGCGTAATCTAAAAGAACTCCTCAGTAAACCTACTGAAAGTGATGAAACAAATCAGCATACAATAATCCATAAAGGGACCATGAGATGCCATAACTGTAAAAACTGTAATAATGCCATAACAGGGGAGGTATTGCTCCATCCACGAACAGGAGAAAAGAAACCTCTTAGGCATTCAGCAAATTGCAATGCTGAGCACGTCGTGTACTCAATCAAATGTCCATGCGGACTATTGTACATTGGTAAAACAGACCGCAAACTGAAAACACGACTTTCTGAACATAAGAGTCGTATACGAAACAAGAACATCACGTCCCCGCTGGCGAAACATTGGATTGAGAAAGGCCACACAATAGCCCAACTGCGATTTCAGGTGGTTGAGCATGTGCCTCAACGCTTGGGTTTGAATAACGCTAAAATCCTCCTCCAAAGAGAAACCTTATGGATACGTAAATTACAGACACTGACTCCTAATGGACTTAATGATAAAATTGAAATGGTCTGTTACCTTTGAGAACGTACGAAAGTAGATAAGGCTATCTGACCTTTAAGGACTTCTAATACACAGTGGCACCCATATATTTCTAGGCACATTTACACATTCAGTATCACCCCAGTGGATTATTTTGAGTCTAGTATGTAAATAGGCAGGTTATATATATGATTTCTCATTTGCATTGATTGTTGACATTAGATATTATAATCTTTTTGAATGTAGCAACGCAATGTGTGAACACGTTGATTCACAAAGACGTGTATTCTTAACTGTCCTGTATTTAGTTTACTTATGTTTTGAGTCTATCGATATCTCGAAGATTTAAGTGAATTTCACTAAATATGATTAACCTTATTTTAAGTTTATCCATGGCTAACAAGGGGATCTTTGAATAACGCAACCGGCATTCGTTGCTACAAATTCAATAACCTATGCCTGAAGAAGCTAGCACTGAATATGAGCTAAGATAACACACTCTTTAGTAATGGCGGCCATTTACTACATATCTAGCAGTCCTTCTTCAATTTTAACACCCCTCATTCACACGTGAGAAAAGGGACTACGGCAATAACGTTAGAGCACGGTATCGCAAACTAGGCTGGAACAACGTTCACGGCGGGAGTCTTTACGGCAACCGGTAAAAGCACACATGAAAATATTTGCTTTTTCATGCGGTAGATATAAGATACCCGAGTATGAACCGCATATATAAACGCGGCTTTCCTCGTTTTTTTATTTTTTCAGCCACTGAGACGGAGTATTCTTACGCGAGACCGTTGGCAACAGCGTTAAGGCTCGCAGGTAATGATTTCATCATCACTAGATCCTAGGTTCGTTGCGGTAACAATCCGTTAATTTTCGAAGCATTAAAAATTGTGTTTGCTTTTCTTTTTCTAGACCCGCTATCATATTGGCAGTAAATAAAGACCCGTTGGTGAGCATTAAGTATTAGTTAAGGTGCCGATACACAATCTTTCTGTTGTTTATATCGCGCAAAGACGTGATGTATGAAATACTTATATGTACATATTTTTTGCAGACTTCCTGCAATTACGATACAGGTAAATTACTTTCTCACTACTAGAGTTTTCATAACTCCAGTTTAAATGAATTGAAAATTAAGATGACTTTGGCTATAACTGATTTTTTAGATTGATCACAAAGCAAAGGAATACTCTGCAAATTCCTTCAAACTACCCTTAGAACATGGTAAGACTCTCTAATTCTCACTCCTAACCGCCCTATAACTCCCATGGCATCCCTAGTTACTAAGTTTCCTTTTTCTCTTTTTTTTATTACAGCAAACCCCTGACGAAGGGGTATGGACCCCGAAATGCATTGGGTTTTTAGAATACACTGTATTATGAAATACATGTATATCATGTAATGTTTTGTTTAATTTGATGAATTGAATGATCATATAAAAAGCATATGTACTGCAATAAATATTTTTTTGGCATGTCATTGATAAATGGTATTGTGAAAACTTTTGACTGGAAAACTTTTTTACTGTAGTGCACGCTGGAGTCCTGGATATCTAGCAATTCCAGGCCATATGCATTTTGTTCTAGCGCTATGTCAACTACAGGCTTAGTGTGCTCTACAAGTTGTGTTTAATTTAATTTACATTTCCTTTAAATTCATTCACTGACAAATCTCAATTATAATTTAATAAGTTGTTTCCACTAAACATAAGAAATACACAAATATATCACGACTTGAATACAATAATAGCAACAGTCTGAAAGGTACTTATTAGACCTGGTCCTTTTTGCAGGTTCATCCCCAAACTTTTTGCCTTTTGCCTCCTACTTTTCTGACATGTTTTTGTTGGCTTTAGAACTCTAGGCATTTTTCCACTGCGGATCACTGTTAAAGTTCAGATGCACACTGTGTAAATCATGATTATGATTGGGTATCTATGATTGGCATATCTGATTTACTGGTAAGACCCTAGTAAAGTGGACTTAGTATGCCAGGGCCTGTAAATAAAATGCTAATACTGACCTTGCAGCACTGGTACCACCCACATGAGTAGCCCTATAAATGTATCTCAGACCTGCCACTGCAGTGTCTGTGCATGCAGTTTTAAAATGTTATGTCGACCTGTCAAGTGCACCTACTTACAGGCTCTAACCATTTCTTTTCTTACATGTAAGGCACCACTCAGGTAGGCCCAAGGTACCCACATGTGCAGGATGCAGTGTATGTGAAAGGTAGGACATGTTCTGGTGTGTTTTACATGTCATGATAGTGAAATACTGCCAATTTCGTTTTTCACTAATGAAAGGCTGTCTGTCCCATGGGTTAACATATGAGCTGCCTTTTAACATCTTACAAGTGTAACTTTCCATTGGTAACTGCTGAGGCTTGGAGTTTAGGCTTCTTAAACTACGAATTTAATAAAAAATCTATGGATTATATGTATATACGGATTTTAAATTATCTTTTTGAAAATGCCACTTTTAGACAGTGGCCATTTTCTTGCTTAACCATCTTGTGGGCCTCTGCCTGTTTGTGTATTCACTGTCTGGTTTTGGAGTAACCGGAGCTGGGGATATGCATTCCCTTAGACAGTCACAAGGGGGGGGTGAGGTATGTCCTGCCTTTCCTGGGTAACTCATAGCCAGGCTGAATAGACGTTTTTACATTTAGGGCCAGATGTAGGTAGGCATTTACCGGTCGGTAACGGCCGAATTCGGCCGTTACCGACCGGTAAATGCAATTTGAGATGTAGGGCCCTGTATTTTACAGAATCGGTAAATTTACCGATCGGTAAATTTACCGATTCTGTAAAATACCGAGTCGGTATTTTTACCGATTCGGTAAAATTGATATGTAGGTGGGAGTCTTCTGAGTCCCACAAGCATTAAAAAATCGGTATTTTACCATCAAATCCTATTTGATGGTAAAATACCGATTCCGGTGTGCATGCACATGTGTGCATGCATACCTGTGCCATATGACAGGCAGACCTGCCCTTAGGGCAGATATGCCTGCCACATGGCACCCGAACCCGTTTTGGGGGTGCTAGTGGGTGTCAAAGTGACACCCCCTGCACCCTTGTGAAAATCGGTATTTACCGATTCGGTAATTACCGAATCGGTAATGCCCATTCATTCCTATGGGCTTCAAAGCCCATAAGAATGAATGGGCATTACCGGTCGGTATTTACCGAATCTGTAAATACCGAATTTTACCGATTCGGTAAATGCACATCTGGATTTACCTACATCTCGGTACTTCTATTTTACCACTTCTTAAATACCGAATCGGTATGATTCGGTATTTAAGAGGTGGTAAAATAAAATTACCTACATCTGGCCCTTAGAGAGGTAAGAGGAGTTTTCACTAGCACCTAAATAGGATGAGTCTGCTCTGCACAATACTGTCTCCACCTCCTGTATTGAAGTCGGACCAGGGAGGACAGAACTGGTCTTTACTGAGCTCAGAGACTCTCTGAAACAAAGACTACAAAGAGAAAATGGGGTATAAATATTAAACCTGAAATCCTAGAACTTTATATCACTTTTAGATACAAGAGGACCCTGACAAGAAGAAGAGCTGTGTGAGGAGCACTAACCTTTTATGTGTGAGGGTGGGTTGGCCTGCAGTTGCTGTTTCTATTTGTGGGCAGAGGAAATGGACTGACACTGTTGGCCCGGGGTGGAAAAGCGGCGGACAGTCTTTCCGTCCGCCGCGGTCACTCCGCCATACTAATATGGCGGGGGGTCATTTAGCTGAGGATGGCGGGCGGATTGCCCCCGCCAGGCCTGGGGTGGCTACCGCCAGCCTGGCTGGGGCAATCCGCCTGCCATCCTAATGACCCCCTAAGTGTGGTCGGAGGGGGCCCTCCTTGGACTTTGCAGGGGGGCCTCAAAGTTTGTTAAGCCACTGACTTGTAATGGGTGTTGCTGTGGGCGATCTACAGAAACACCCGTTGGTTTTCGACACTGCCCCAGATTCACAAGGATGTGTAAATCTGAGGCAGCGCCAAAAACTAATGCCACTGAAAAGCAGGTGTTAGAGCGGCACAACAAGGAAAAATACTTTTATTTCTCCTCCTTGTTTGCTCTTTCTATGTGTGCTGCATTCTGCAGCATACTTATAAGGAGCTAATCGCCTTCAATGATTGTTTATGTACAGGAAGGTTTACCTACCTTGCTGCACATAAACAATTATCCCTGCAATGCAGGCACCAAAGCACCATTGAGCAAGGGTGTCTGCATTGGCACTAGGCAGCTTTTTGAGAGCCTTCGCAAGGGAAAGCACAGGGGTGCACAGTAGACATATGTTGTAATCATACATATCAGAAGTTAGCAGCCCACTTGTAATGCAGTTTTATTATATAATACTTTCAAATTCTATTACGACTATTAGTAAACATGTTTGTCTTATTGCATAAATCCATCTAAAAATCATTTTTTCCTAACGCCTTTCAAAAAGCATTCATTTATTTAAACGGCTCTATCTGGCATGTTAACAATTTCTAAAAACAAATCAAGGTACCAGTCAAAACTATTTTAATTATTCACTTCTAATTTTTGTTCAAATTCTCTCCGATAGATTAGACATTACTTTACAGATAGTGTCACTGTAGTTGGTGCATCCAAAAGAACAACACAGCTGTTGATATTCATATGATTTTCAGTTCATTGCTTTGCACTTTTATGATCACTTGTAGAATTCCCTAATGACAAATTTGTTTATGATGAACTCTTCTTCACCATTATATTTATGGTAAACTGCAATTGTATAAAATTGCACTCCATCATTTCCTATAAATGAATGTGTGGAGTGTGACGCCTTATACCTCATCTACGGCTATTTTCCTTGTTTCCACCTACACTTGATAGTTTGCCATATTTTCCCCACTTGCCATCTGTAAACAGCGCAGCCTTTTACTGCTCATCTGCTCCACTGCACCCTTCAAGTTAACTTTCTAGTAAATCTTCACATAAATCAAAAGCACTTGCAACAGACAACCTTGTACATTAGGTCTACTTGCTTCCATTAGTGCTGGAAGGAAAAGAGACAGCAGAAACCGAGCCCAGTCCATATTCCAATATTATGCAGAGTTATTCCAGTCCCTGTTTTATGGTTCCACATTTTCTTCTTGCCACAGCAACAATTCTAAATTCCTTCCATTGCCGAAATACATTATAGGGGTTGCTTTGGATGTCAGTTTGGACAAACTATATACCTTAATATGTTGTGTGTGCCTTTTAAGTTAACAGCTTATCACGCAAACAACATCATCTCACTTTATTTTTTTAGTTTAGTATTTTTATTGAAAATACAGAATGAATACAAAGTGCAGTACAATGATCAATAACACTATATAAGCTCCTTGATGAAGAAAATATAGAAGACAATACATTTTTATAAGTGGAAGATAAAAGAAGAAAAATAAATTAAAAATAAAAGAAAGAAAAGGAGAAGAAAAGCAGAGGACAGGAAAGTTAGTTGCATCAGAAACACTATAAAAAGAAAAATATATCAAATGGTCTCAACAGTAACATATCATGAGTATTAATGACATGCAAATGATGTAAGCAATATATAAACAATGATCAATTGAAAAAAATTAAGTAGATAATGAGAAACCCAATAACATCTATAACAAATGAGATGTAGCTAGAGACCATGAACTGTCACTTTTGATTGCTAAAGAAGTAACGTAGATCCAATCTATGATTATGACACATTAAATTCCACCATTGTTGCTTCTGTTTTAAGTTAGGATGCAATTGCTTGTAGACCTATAGCAATAAATATTTTTCCAAGAAGTTTATCATGAGACCAAATATATTGTAGGCCTCCTAAAAACAATTTGTGTAATGAAAATTGAAACAACATTTGTAATTGAACATAATTTAAACTAAACTAATTTCCAGTACATTGTACATTTGGGCAAGGAGAAAATAAATGCATATATGAACCATCTGAACAATTACACCACCAAAAGGTCTGTTGACGGGTGAGGGTGAATGTAGACATTTTTTCTGGTGTATAATATAGTTTATTATAAAATAATTATATTATATTATAAAAGAAAAATAAAGTTTGTGTTAAAGAGCCCGAATGAGCAGTAGAATGTTGCTCTAACCATATTTTATCACCTAACTCCAAGACCAATTACAAACCAAGTCAGATTCCGGTTGAAGTTATTGAAGTTATATTTTACTCTAATCAAAGGTGGGTCACCGAGTATTTTTCATATAATAGAGGCTTTGTTATATTGTTCGTATCTTATTGAAGTATCTGAAGTGGTAGTCTTATCTAGGGGAGATTGTGAAAGATTTATTAGTAATAGAATTATTTTCATGTAAAAATATGAAATTTGCAAAGTTATGTAGTTTTTAAGTGTTATTTTGACGAATCATCAGAGTCAGAGAGTATAATATCATTATAAAGTAATTGTGAAATTGTAACTATCCCTTTGTCAATCCATTTTTTCCAATGTACCACACAGCCGTTCTGTGTAATATGTTTAGTGCACCATATATGAGTAGAAATAAATTGGTGTGCAAACCTAGGGTTGGCCTTTATGAACAGTTGAAACAGGGAACAAGTGTGTAAAATAACAGGAGCTAAGGAGAACCTAGGAACCAATGACAGAAATAAGACATGTGAATATGAGAACAGATGTATAAAATCAGATTCCAAATCCATTCATAATTTTTGTGAAGCAGAACAAGAAGAAAGAATACATTCTCGTGTTTGACAAATACCAAAGGCCATACGGTAAATGCATAAAATCAGTAAAGTTGACTCCATCTATCACCTTTGGAAGCTTTACCGTACCATACAAATCTTTTAAGGATGTTGTAAATAAGTGAAAATATATTGTTTCCAATCTTAACTGGTAACATTATAAGGAAAGAATTGAAGAGGGGAAGAAGTATCATCTTAATGGAATCCAATCTACCCCAGCACAAAAGAAACTCAGGGGACAACTTTTGTGTATGTTCATTAAGTTTATCCAATAAACGTACAACATTAAACTTAAGAGTATTTTAGAGTGTATTAGAATGCCAACTTCCCAGGACTTTAGTTTTGGAAGAGGTCTGTATCAGACCCGAATTACCATCTTGAGTCTTTACACCGTATTTATTTAGAGGCAAAACCTCTGACTTATTCACATTCAGTTTATGTTCCGAGACTTGGGAGAAGAAACAGTCAAATGTCTTCTGCATAAGCAGTAAATTTAATATGTTGATCTTTCAATTGAAAGCCAGAATAGGATGGGGAAGACTTAATTTTACATAAAAATGGTTCAAGACTAAAATAAAGAGAAGGGGAGAAAGTGGGCAACTCTCCCTAGTTCCCTGTTTTAGAGGAAAATAAGAAGATTGTATACCATCAACATATATAGAGGATTGGGGGAGGAATACAAAAGGAATACTTAATCTATGAATTTGGCTAAGATGCCAAACCATTGTAACACTTTCTATAAACATTGCGAATCAACCCTATCAAAATCTTTCTTAGCATCTAGGGATACTGCTGCTAAAGAATTTTTGCAACTTATTAGCTTTATTAATAATATTAAGGAATGTGCAAAAATGATCAGAAATAGTATATCCTTTCACATATCGCGTTTGTTCAGGACCAATAAAAACTGGTAAGAATTTTTATAAACGGAGAACCAGGGCGTTAGCAAACTTTTTACCGTCAATGTTTCGGAGGGATATTGGACTTCAATTTTGACATAGTGCGTGGTCCTTTCCTTGCTTTGGAATTAGACAACTCATTGCCTCTGTAAAAGATCAATGGGAGGAATTAGAGGTTGGGCATGAAGAGAATAGCTAAAATAAGAAAGGTAGTAATACATCCTAAAATTGTAAGTAAAATTCTACTGTGAAACCATCAGGACCACAGGTGGCGATGCTGAGCTGGGCCGAGCTAGCTGTGCTGTGAGCCGTGAGCTAGGAGCCGGGAAGCCAGGTGCCGCAAACTGTGTTCCGTGCAAAAAACCAGCGAGAGGCACCCGTCGGAGCCGGCCGAACCGCACCTCCCTCGTTGTCAACGGGAGCTGCAGGGAGCAGGGAGCTGGGCGCTGACAGCCGGGAGAGCCGAACTTCGGCTCCTTTACCCCTCCATCCCACGTCACCAGCATTGAAGCAGCGGCATCAGTGGCGGCGGTGTCGGCGGAGGCTTGCAATCTTGCCGCAGCCCCAGACCAGCAGACCAGCAGAGCAGAGCAGTGAGCAGAGTGGGAACTGCCTGCCTGCGGAGCCAGTGAGATACTGCACCAAGAGACGCCAAAGCGAGAAAGCCAAAGCAAAGCAACGCGGTGAGCCCGGGAATCTATAACCTCGCTGCTGTTCCACTGCCCTCTCCCCCCCTAGGAAATTGGCAGAGTTGCGGGAAGAATCGGGGCTCCGAAAAACCGGAGCAAAACGGAAGTAAAATCGAAGCCGCGAAAATCAGTAAAAAAAACCGAGGCAAGGCCGGCGGAGCCGGTGGGAACAGTCGGAGAGTAGTGGGGTCTGGGGGCCTGGGGTAATTCAGTAATTTCACTTCCTTGTGCTTCCCCCAGCCTCATACAGTCTTCTCTTAGCCACCTCATCCACCTACAGTTACCTACTACCTACAGCCATACACAGTGGCAGTGTTGCCTGACAGCTTGTTGATCAGTGGGCGGAGCCGCGTACATTTGTGGTTGCTGCTCGTTGCCGCCAGTTGCCACACTGTTTGGCGCTCCCACGATTAGAGTTGATTAGAGACTGTTTGCCACCGCTACTGTCCCTACTGATACCTGTGCTGCTGCCTGCCTCCATTGCCACTGCTGATCCGCGGCTGGCCCGGAGGCCCATATGGGCTGAGGCTGCGGCGGGGGGCACAAGCTTCGGAGCAGTACTCTAAACAAGACTTATGTAAATTGGATCAACACCGTTGTGACCACCCCACCAAGACTGATTTTTACAAGACTGATACTATCTTTAGGTGTTCTTCTTGCGGCTTCCTCCCACCGATCATCCCATTGCCTATTACTCTTAACCCTTCGGATAACAGTTCCCACTTAAGGCCACACAGGAACACATCCCTTAAATGCATCTTACTTAATGTTAGGTCTATGCCTAAACATAAATACGAGATAGAAGCTCTCCTTATCGATCACAGCGCTGATCTCATGTTTCTTACGGAAACCTGGGCATCTCAGGCTTCTGGCCCTGACTGGAACACCGCCACGCCCGCAGGCTACTCTGTTGAATGCCTGAATCGAACAGGACCGGTAGGTGGAGGAATCGCGATAATATATAGATCACACCTTAAAATTATCGTTTGCCCTCTACTAGATTTAGAGGCCGAAGCTATGACCTTTAAAATCAAAGAAAGTAATCATCTGATCTTTGAAGGACTGCTAGTGTATCGCCCCCCTGGCCCCAGAGATCTTTTTATTAAAGCTCTACACACCTTCTTAGAAACCACGTTTGATACAGTCACCTATACGATCCTAGGTGACTTTAATTACCACCTAGAGCTAAATAATGACTCTGACACAGCCACTCTTCTTGATATTCTCCTCAGCTTCGATATGAAACAGCTGATTGACAAACCCACCCATTCAGCAGGGCATACCCTCGATGGGATTTTTTCCAACAGCTACTCCATCAACATCGGATCCATTAATCCTGTACCTTGGACGGATCATAACGCCATCTTTTTTAACCTACAAAATAAAAATCCGCCAACACAACGTCGAAGCTACCAACCTCCTGAAAAATCCCGTCCCTGGAAAAAACTTGACCCCAACCTTCTCGCGGAGACACTGGATAGAAATCCCCCTGACTTCGTAGGTGGCAACAGCGATGACTGGGCCTCCAACTTCAACAGTTGGATCACCGAGGCTACCAATCTGCTGGCCCCAGTCGAACTAAAAAAAAACACTAAACGGCTCGTCACCGCTCAATGGTATAAGGCTGAGGTAAAAACAATCAAGATTAAGTGCAGACGGGCAGAGAGATCTTGGCGCACTGATTATAGCCACGAGAAAAAACTGGAATATCTTAAAACCCTACATGAGTATAAACTCACTATAGTTCAAGCTAAATCCGCCTATTTTACAGAGAAAATACAAAATTCCGCAAATTCCTCTAGAGAACTCTTCAAAACTGTGTCCCACCTAACTAAAACCCCTCGCGACACGGTATTTAGTCCTGACCAGTGTTTCGTAGATGGTATGGCCACCTTCTTCCAGAGGAAAGTACAGATAGTATATGACGATCTCAGGACCATGATATCCGCCACACCCTCCAATGTAGCTGAATTTACTGACAATCATCACCCCCCTTTCTCGAACTTCTCTGCACTTGATAATCAGCAAGTCTTAGATCTACTTACCCAGATGAAATCTGGCTCCCCACTCGACCCATGTCCCCCGTACGTGCTACACCAGATCCCTGAGACCATCGTAAACACCCTAACCCCTCTGCTCAATAAAATCATCTCTCATGGAGAGTTTCCAAAAAACTGGAAAATGGCCTGCATCAGACCCATTCTTAAAAAAGAGGCCCTTGACCCCTCGGAGCCCAAACACTATCGTCCCATCTCCTGTCTGCCCTTACCTGCAAAAATTCTTGAAAAAGCTATGAACCAAGAATTGATGCAATATGCAGAGGAAGTGAAGCTATCCGATCCTTCACAACACGGCTTTAGATCCCTTCACTCTACAGAATCAGCCCTTATCATGGCTACCGAAAAAATTCGTAAAACCATGGACGAAGGTGGCCGGTCGGCCCTGATCTTATTAGACCTCACAGCGGCCTTCGACACCGTAAATCACTCGGTCCTATTAAACAGACTTGCGTCCCTAGGTTTCACTGGCCCTGCTCTGGCTCTCATCACCTCCTTCCTAACCTCCCTCACCAACCAACTAATCTGGAACGGACTACAATCCGCTAAATTCTCTCTTCCGGGTGGAGTCCCACAAGGCTCGGCCCTGTCACCAATGCTATTCAATTTTTACGTCACCCCCCTTGCAGCCCTGATTAGATCCTATGGCCTCCAACTGGTGTCTTACGCCGACGACACACAAATCATTGTGTCTATTTCACACTCCATTGATGCTACGGTGGAACGTTTCAGGCAATGTCTCACTCAGGTAAAAAATTGGATGAGCAACAATTTTCTACGCTTGAACACAGATAAAACTGAAATCATTGAGTTCAGTCACAAACCCTCCATTTGGACTTATGGTGGCCTACTGCAGCAGGAACTTGCCCTCTCCCTGTTGACAAAGTCAAAAACCTTGGCTTCTTTTTAGACAAAGATCTCTCCTGCAAAGCCCAGGTGAATCAGGTGACGTCCACCTGCTTCTACAACATCAAACTGCTCAGGAAAGTCCTACCCTACATCCCGGCCACACTAAGGAAAACGGTGATGGGAGCCCTGGTAATGTCCCGGATAGACTACTGCAACTCCCTCTATCTGGGAGCAGGGGAAAAACAGCTATCCAAACTCCAGGCAATCCAAAATGCGGCGGCTAGAGCATTACTGAACCTTCCCAGACGTCACCCCACGTCTAGTGCCATCCGGGAGCTGCACTGGCTCCCGGTTAGACGTTGCATCCAATTCAAAGCCCTCTGCCTGGTTCACAGATCTCTACATGGCAAGGGACCTGACGACCTCAACAACCTCCTCCTTCGCTACGTACCTTCGCGTACATTGAGGTCTGCTACCCTTGACCTAGTATGCCAACCCAGAATAAAAAGAGCCCGATGGGGCGGTAAGTCATTTTCCTTCCAGGCAGCAAAAATCTGGAACTTGCTACCCCTTACACTCCGTGCCCAAAAATCTAAAGCAAACTTTAGAAAGGACCTAAAGACCTGGCTCTTTAATTAAACCGATCTATTCCCCTGCCCTCCCCTCTCTTTGTATCTCAGCGCCAAGACGCCGCGGCATTCGTGCGCTCTACAAATATTTCAGTCAGTCAGTGAGCAGAGACGTGGAAGGGTGGCCACAGGGTTCTGGTAGCACACCCAGACGGAGGCGGTGCAGAACGCACGGAGATAGAGAGAAAGAGTCTGCATCGTTGGCTCTGATCCTACGAAACGCCCCTTCACGTCATTTCACGTGAGACGCAGAGCCGCGAGCAGTGTGGGGCAAGCAGCGGAGTCAGTGGAGCTGCTGCGCTGGGAGCGGGTGCAGTTTGCCCGTGCCTTCGGCCGCCAGCCGCCGTGGGCTCGGAGGCTGAGATTTGCCGCGATTTGCCGCGATTCGCCGCAGATTCACAGGCACCGCACTGCCGCGGCACCGCGAGACTCTTTTGTAAAAGCGGGAGCTGGTGCAGTCAGGAGCAGCCTGCAGCAGCCTGCTGCTTGCAGCCAGGAGCCAGAGAGAGGGGGCGGAAAGAAACCACGGACACAGGTGAGAGCAGGCAGCTAGCAGCGGCAGCGAAGGAGGCAGGTGTGAGGCGGTAGAAACTGCATAGCCGCACTAGTGAGCCCCTCTGCCTTGCCCCTGCCCCCAGGTCTGCCTTAGCCACACCAGCGCCTAAACCACCAAATTACATATAGCCAAACCTAGCACCTAGCTCCGTGAATGACTTTTGAAACTTTTGATATTTATGTCTAAAATTGCCTAGAAACATACAAAAGTCCTCATAAGAGCTGCTATACCCGGTCGTACTTTCCCTTGGTGGTGTAGGTGGGAGTAGTGAACGCCAAGGAGCAGCAAGCGAGCGCGACTACCATTAGAGGTAGCTGCAAAGTAAGAGCCGGGGGTGGCTCGCAGAGGCGACCTGTCTAGGACAGGTGCAGCCAGCGGCCCTCCGTGAGCTCCGCTTGCGTGGGAGGGCAGAAATAATATTAGCAACGGCCCAGTGCTGGGAAAATACTGGACCAAAAAGGATTCAAAAGGAAAATAAAATCGCTCTGGACGAACTCCTCGTTTGATTCTTGCCTTAAGAGAGTCCTCAAGCGCCTCCTTCCGAGCGGACGATTAACCGGAAAGAAGCGCTCAGACTTAGCTGACTTGAAGCACCCGCAACAAAGCTCTGAGTCACTGTCATTGTCTCACGTAAAAGCAGCGCGGCACCGGCCAAACTCCTACCAAAACATGAGGTCCGGCAAAGTAAGAAAGGCTCCAGGCGAAAAATCAACTGCATTAAAGGGCACAGTAAAACGGAGAAAACTCGACAAAACATGTGCAAATAAGGCAAACAACACCTTAAAAAACCCTTTAATCTCACCAATCACCTCTCTCTTTGAAAAATCGGCATCAAATAAAAACTCTTTACAGAATTTACGATTCCAGTTTTTGAAAGACCCGGGGTCAGCAGTGTTTTCATCAACAGCAGAAGTTGCAGGATTATCAACACCCTTGGACCCAGTGAAAGATCTTGAAGCAAACAACCAGTTGGAAGAGGCAGCATGCAAATCAATGCCAGGGAATCTAATTGCGCAATCTAGCGTAAACTGCGTCTCCCCTAAAGAGCAAGATCATCTATCCGATTTTGTGCACCAAAAAAATCTGACCAAGACAAAAACCAGCACATTCACATCCGCAATAGTACACTCTGCCTTTGATGAGGATACTGTAAAAACCACCCAAAAAAGCCTCAGAAAAATCAAACAAGTCAAGCTCCCAGATCAAGTCTGGAACCAATGAATAAAACTCAATAAAACCATATTCAACTACTTCACTCAAGCTTTGATGAGCTTTCGCAACTATGGCTAAATTCTAGCCACTTATGTGATAATAGCAAAGAGAAAGATCAATTGGCTGAAACAGTTTTTGCCCAAGAGAAGAGTCAAGAGGAGGCAAATGCGGAAGCTGAAAAGCTCAGTGAAGGTGAGGTTCTACACTCATCAGACTGGAGTGACAACATAACTCTATGTGGAATAACAGGTCCTACAGAAATACACCCTGCAGTAGAAAACGCAAGGCATATTCAACCTACAACAAATGAAGCGGATATTCACTTATGTAAGGATGAAGGGCCTCTGAACTTTGTAGCCCCCCTTCTGCAAGCACTACAAACATCTATGGCAACTTTAATAATGCAATCTGATAAATTGGACATCCAAATTGACCTAATGAACATAATTGCATCTTACATAGCAGGGATAAACACGAAATTAGATAATCTTAATAATCTAATTAAAAGAGCCCAAGCAAATACTCCTGATCTCCAACCATTTTGCACTTGTGGTCCAGTTCTTGATAAATTAAGCACCTTACCAACAGTCCTACAGCAGATACATACCCTAAATAAATGCTTTGTTAACCCTGATAGAGACTCAGAATGGCCGGGTTCCGCCAAAATTGCGCACCATCATATAATCGACAACAAGCCCCTTGGAGAACAAACAAATGAGGAAGAAACCACTAAGCACGGGAATGCTATAATTAGTGATGAAACCGGCAAAAAATCCACGCCTGCGGCAATCATTTTTGGACCAATAAAACAAATATTATCTAAGAGACAAAGGAAAATAGAACGTAAGGCTAGGAACAAAAAAGGCGAAGTAGTCTCACAGCCACGCATTAGACTGTATCCAATTTTCTCAAATCTACACACAAGGAAAACAAAAGAGGGCTGTACCAAGGGAACTAGTCCGGATGCAATAGCAGGAGCTAACATGCCCTCTACCGCTAACTTGTCGCCAAAAAAGGAACTTAAGGATCACTGCCCACTAGGAAGCCCGACAAGCTCAACTCTGATGCTAACAACCAAGCAAAATGCCTCGTAAAAAGCGAACAACCTGCCAGTTATAGGCGCAGAACAAAATTCCAAGACAACTACGTCAAGGGATAACACCAGTATTATCGTTCCAGAGGACATCTTGCAGTCCAAAGACGTTTGGAATGGCATAACACCTCAAGATCTGGCGCCAGCCCTGGAAATCAACAATGCGGCTAGGCACTACCAACCCACCAATATAATACCAATACAAATACCCCAAAACATGCAAATTGGGGCACATCTTGAGGGTAGAAAAGGGGCTCCAGACTGCGCACCTAGCCAATTACAAATGGTCCATCATAAAGAAGCAAAAAAAACGGGTTTGGCAGCTATTGATTCAAAAATAGCACAACGACCAGGAACACAAGACATTGAACACAATTTACCGCCACACTCTCATAATCCAATATCAGAAACGCAGCGTAATCTTACTCAGGCCAAATTAAGCTTCTGCATACTGAACAAGGATATTACACAATTAAACCAGGAGGCGGAAGTAAAGCCAAGGTCAGACTTTACAAAGCCAGAGTACGTCTGTCTTCAAATCATCTTGACTCCGGAGTACAAGACACAAGGCAGACATGATATACTTAACAGGAGCAATATATTGAAACTTATGACGGAAATCAAGGAATTGAGTCACATTAAAACTACCGATCTTGAACAGGTTGAATTCCTAAGCGGATCAAGCGATACAATAAATGAACAAACGCTGACCACCTGGAAATCCGCCGCTATAGTGCAATTAATACTAGGGAAATCAGATATATTTCAAACATGGGGCATCCAACTTTCACAGCCCATTAATCCAAGATATCTGCTCCCTCTAAAAAAAATTAGCAGCCCGCAAATTACTAGGAAACTGGCTGAATATGCTCCCAAAAAATCAGTCTACTCTATCTTACACAACGCCAAAGGCAGAAGTGATGCAGCCACCACACAGGAAGGTTTCAATGCAGATAGACAGGAGGACTTGTTAATATTAAGCGATACCTGGAAATGGCTCCCCAGTATGCTAAATAATAAACGGAAGAACTGACCGAACGGAGCTGCGACAAACATAGCAGCAAACAACGATATACACATACTATCATGGAATATCGCTGGTGCGAAAAGACTTCTGGAGGATGGACTAGCTTTAGATGAATGGGACAACTGCGACATAATCACCCTGCAAGAAACATGGCTGCAGGAAGACATAGCACTGGTTGGATTCATTCATTATACTGTAGCCGCAGAAAAATGTAAGTCCTACGGTCGAGCAATTGGAGGCCTCTCAGTTTATGTGTCTACTGCTTTAAAAATCAATTCGGAACAACTTAAATCTCCAGATCCAAGCATTCAGCTAATTAAATTATCAGGACATAATTCAAACGATAACAAAACAATAATCCTGATTAATTATTACATTCAACCTAATCTACAAGCAAAAAAGATAAAAAATGCTTTGCTATGCAAGGTAATAATGAGTCTTCGAAGCACTGAGCCATCATGGAACATTATACTAACCGGAGATTTCAATTCCGACCTGATATATACTCCAGTTGAAGATGAAATACTAGCTGCAGAGAACATGCACTGGAGCGTTCCTCAGCAGACACAAGGCGCGACAAGGAGTCGGAAGGACCACATTGGCATAAACTTGGTAACGGAGCTGGAGTATCTAGGCATGCGCGTCCTGAATGAAAGGACTAAAGAAGATAGACCACCGAAAAAAACGTATTACGGCACGCACGCCCAATCAACACTGGACTTCACTATCGCTAGTCTTTCACTGATCCCTCAACTGATCACCTTCTATATTGAATATACAACGATGAGCGATCACGCGATGCAACGCCTTAAATTAAACTTCTGCATGGAAAGACTTCAGCCTTTGTATTCACTAGGGGGCCAACTAAGCACAATTAATCAGAAACCAATAAATTGGTCTAACTCAAATAAAGAGGAGTGGCTGTCAATAATAGAGGTCATACTGAATGAGTTAGGACGCACTACAACAAACGAGATAGAAGCTTGGTCTTGTTTTCTAGAGAAATTAAAGACAAAAATGAAATCATCCAACACAAGGGTTAAAAGAGTCAACTCAAAAAAGAAACTGCCGATGGAGCTACAAGACCTAAGAAGGGACTTACGCAGAAGTCAATAGAAGTTGTAGCTGAACGACAAAGATCGGCGTCACTTGGATAATTTTCTTGCACAAAGAAATTTATATAAAAAAAGGGTTTGGGTGCATAAAAAATGGATGAATGAAGACTTCTGGATCCATCTGCTGGCAAGCTCTAAACTCCGTGACTCAAGTAAATTCTGGAAGACCATAAACCAACTATCAAGGCCGCTAAACGTCCTGACATCGAACATTCAGGAATCTGAATGGGTAACTTTCCTGTCGTCAAAATTCAAAGAAAATCGAGTAAAGGCACTTGGCCAGCAAATCATTTCAGCTAATCTTATTAAAACCAGCAGCGAAGAAGAATGCTGTAGTCAGTTACCAACAATTGACCTAAGGTATACTTCACACCTTTCTGTACCATGTGGCACCTACTCTGAAGAGGAGATAATAAATATAATCAGAACGGGCAAAAGTAATGGGGCACCAGGACCGAACGGTATCCCGCAAGCCACCTTTAAATATGCACCAGAATTTTGGGCACCACCTCTTGAAAAACTCTTCGCAGAAGTGCAAACTTGCAATCTTACCCCTGAAAGTTGGCAAGGCTCTATCATCATGCCCATATATAAAGGAGGAGATAGATCTAACCCCCTTAACTATCGACTAATAACATTACTGGACGTGGCAGCCAAATATTTTGCATCTCTTCTTCTAAAAGATCTGGCAAACTGGTCAGAAGAGAAAGCAATGATCCCAATTAACCAAACTGGATTCAGAGCAGGAATCGGAACAACCTCGAACATTTTATCTATAACTATGATTGCAGAAAAATGCCAGCGCACTAAGCAAGAGCTGAACCTGTGTTTTATCGACTTGCAGGCGGCATTTGATAGTGTCGATCGGCATCTTCTAATGGCAAAGCTGAGAGCATGGAACATACCAGAGAGCATATTAAGGGGCCTGCTGTTATTCTACTCTGACACCTGGACACAAATCAAACTAGGGGATGGTTCACTATTATCAAGAAAAGTCTATACAACAACCGGCTTAAAACAGGGATGCGTCCTGGCTCCACATTTATTCAATTTATTTATTTCAGATCTCTCAGGTAAACTAAACAACTGCAATTCCCACTCGCCGAAACTTGGCAAGTTACAACTTACACATCTGGCATACGCCGACGACATTGTGCTTATGAGCCTAACTAAAGTTGGTTTGTCCAGATTACTAACAGAACTATCAGCATTCCTGTCCGCGAATAACCTTGCTCTCAATCTGTCCAAAACAAAAACAATGTTAATCACCAATCGACGATCAGCACATCTTAATATTATGCTGGAAGGAAATCACCTGGAAAGGGTATCAAGTTATAAATATCTAGGATTCTATATCGACGACAGATGTACCCTAAAAGCTCAGAAAAACTATATGAAGCAAAGAGCTGGAGCTTTAATATTTGCACTTAGCACTCTGTCAAAAAAACTGGAGGGCCCCTCGTTTAAACCACTACTGACAGTGATTGCCAGCAAAGTACTTCCAACCTTAGCATATGCTAGTGTAGCTATGCTGGGTAAGGACGCTATCATTCTAAACAACCTGATTACAAAAATTTATAAAAAGGCTCTCCGACTTCCTAGCTCAGCCTTACCAGCTCAGATGCGCCTAGAATTTGGCCTCATGAATGAAACACTAGGAAGACTCTACACAAGCATCAGGGTATGGTACCAAATTAAGAAGAACGCTACTGATAATAATCTTAATAGATTTTTATGGCAGGAACTGGAATTACAAAAAAAACTCAGAAGCTAACAAATACTTGACTTGCGCTCTGGAGCAAACGTGTACTGCTAACATGTGGGACAAAAACTTGCCATTCATCTCCTTTAAACAGGCATTAAATAAGGTGGCAAAATTTCATTTGTTGATTACTGACAAAGCCATTTTTTAAGACCGCTCCCATTCCTGGACTATGATCAACGGTTACAAAAAACTTACCCCGGCTGCCTACTTAGACACAACCTATTCTGTCTCTATAAAAAAAAGCTGATGGCTCTGAGATTCGGTAAATACCCAACCTTGGCTGACGAACCTGCCTGGAAATATTACGATACAGTTGTCTGTCGCCTTTGTGGCACCACAAAAGAAGATATAATTCATATCATATGTCATTGCAAGAATCTGAGTCGGGAGCGCACGCTCTTTTTAAAGAACATTTTTCGGGACAAGAGACTACGCACCTGCAGGACTGCTGGTATTGGTGGTTTGGACTCAACAGCTCCTATAATTAATTGCAAACTGATAAAGTTCTTGATAGCCTTTGACAAGCGCTTGAAAGAAACTGGTCATGTTTAGATCTAATGAGGCCTCTTATTATTATTAACTTTTCTTTTTTATACTGCTAGCTGATAAAGTTTTTGATGGCCTTAGAACAACGCTTGAAAGCAACTGGTCACCTCTAGATTTAATAAGACCATCATTTTATTTCAAACCTCGGTTTTAAACTGTATTTTGATGAATTTTACTTTTTCTTTTAATATTGGATACTTTTTGTAAAGGATATTTGTTATGGTTTTAATTAACTAAACAGTAAAGTTTACTTACTTACTTACTTACCATCAGGACCAGGTGATTTAATAATGGGCAGTTTTTCTATTGCAGAATAAAGTTCCTAGATAGTTAATAGTTGTCTAAAAAGATGTCTGAGGAAGGGTTGTCAGGGGTATTCAACTTAGTAATACTAGATAAAGCATTTTAGAATATCACATTGCAATAAACTACAGATCCTTTTGAGTTAATAAAAGATGTAATATTAGTCTTCTCCTTTTGATTTTGAGGTAATTTGCTTGAAGAGTACCTGATTTGTTTCTGCCACTGTAGAATTTAGAATTAACTTTTGAAAAATAACCAGAAGTTTTATATGTGGAAGTTTTATTAATTTGGATTTTAGTTTTAATTAATTTCTCTAAATTATTTGTATTCAGTTTTGTGGTAAAGAATTTGTGTTCTAAAATGTACCTTTCCGACAACGTTTTAGAGACTCTTAGTCCGCAGTCTTTGTTTTAACAGAGACATAGGTAATAATAAAACCCATGGATGTAGCTTTAAATGCATCCCAGACAGTGTGGGTTGCAATATTATAATTAAGATTCACTGTAACTGTTTGTATTGTGACTAAAAGGCCGAATCACTTAATAAGTTGTTATTGAACCTCCAACATGAGGAGTTTGATTTATTCTATAAAAGATCAAAATCAGATCATACCAGTGCATGGTCTGAAATAACTGTGGAACCAAATCTCTGAATTTTGTAAGGTTTGTGTCATGCTTTTACTAATGAATACATAGTCAATCCTTGATTGAGAGTGTTGTATTTCAGAGCAAAAAGTGTATTCTCTAAGACTTGAATCACCATGCATCTGTTATGGTCCTTTGCCTTCAGAAAAGATTGATGTGTAGCACTAGAGATGAATTGGACTACTGTAGGCCTATCTAAAAAGGGTTGAATATCTGATTACAATTACTCATAAACTCAAATTATCAATAGGATACTTTAGGAGTGTTTGTGATAAAGTGGATCAAAATTGGAGATCCGGATTAGTGGGACCATATATATTAACACCACATATTTCAATATTATCAACTTTAAGATGAACCCATCTACCTTCTGAATCCTTTTCCTCCAAAATCATGTTAACTGTTAAGCCTTTATGACACAACATTGCAAAACTGGCCTTATTACCCAATGCAGGAGTATAGAAAATATTTCCAACCCACTGTGTCCGAAGTTTGCCAATATAATTTTCCAATAAGTCAATTTTTTGTAAGAGAACAAATTTGCCCTCCAACCTTTAAAGATGAGATAAAACTCTCTGCCTCTTGATAGGATTCTTTAGGCCCTTAACGATCCAAGTAATAACTCAAATTTTCATTAGGCATGATTATGTAACTGGTAACAAAATTCACCATTGAAGTAACCAGGCAGATTCTTAGAAAGAGGAATGATGAGAAAATGGTGGAGCAAAGAAAAAAAAATGAATGAAAAAGGAAAGTTGGAAACAAAAAACTTATACAGGAAAGGGAAGACAAATTGCAGATAAAAAAACACAAAAAGGTCTGGCGACCATATTAAATAAGGTTACATGTGGATACCATTCAAACATAAAGACAGACCCTGAGTGGGGTGGAGGGGAGTGGGGATACCATTGAGAAGACATGCCAAACCCAGCTCCATCATATTTGAAGACAATATTGACAATTTTCATGACAATATGAAAAAGCATACCATTTAGCAAGAACATATTACAGTAATCAAACACAAAGCAAAAATAGTCACCTACCTACACATAAGACAAAAAAATCAAAACAAGAAATCAACAACAATGAACAACTACATTCCACTACACATGATGACTGGAAAACATGCAGCGACATGAGGACATAGAATTGAATGTCTGCAAGGGAAGAAACAAAAGGGATTATATTGGAACCTTCAAAACTAGAATAACAGAAGGAGATACACTATGCAATAAAGATTATACAAACAACCACCAAACTAAATTATCCACTTGCATGTGAACTACTTAGTATATTTTCCATCTGGTGTTGCAAAAATTATTTTAGGGTACCAGGATCAGAACAAATGGTAGTTCTATCACAATATGTCGGTGAAGAAGCAAAAATGTACTATCTCGTATCCTTCATTATTAGCCCGGAGGTTTAAGAACCAGAAATTGCTTTTGCCTTGATGCAGTTGTGTTGGAAATGTCTTGTGAGAGATAAACTGTGTTACCTGGCCATTGAAGACGTTTTTGCAACTTTTCAGCTTTGATTACATCCCTCTGATCTGTATATTGAAGAAACAATATAATAATGCCTAGAGGTCTAATTGTTGAAGATGAAGATATCTTTGGGCCCAAGCAATGGACTTGTTGTAGGCTTAAAGGAGGCACATAAATTAAATTAACAATCTATGGTTGGATAGACTGTATAAAGACAATCATATCAGGGCCCTCTGCTTCCTCTGAAATACCTTACAATGGTAAATTGTTTTTTCTGATTCTATTTTTCAAATCCTCTGTATCCCTCTTCAGCAACTGGACATATTTTTGCAACTGTGAAACATTGTGCACCATTTCTTCCATGTCACAAAGGTGTTGCTCCGTAGTAGAGATCTTTTGATCAAGCATATACCACTTTTCTTCCAACCTTTGTAAAGTGGAATTAGTTTCTTGAACAAATGGTTGCAGAGATTTTAGTTAATCTATTAAGTCTTCTAATGTTAGTGATGCTCGGGATTTGGGACTCGTCCCAAATGTGCAATCTCCCATCCTTATTTGGTCTTTTAACTGAACTTGAAGCAACAACTTTTTAGCAATGGCACCAGCGTCCTAAGAGGAAAAAACAATATCCTAAGCATCAGAAGGAGGAAGATCTATGCCTTTCATTATGTCTCCTTTATGACCAGGGCAGCGGTCTTCAAACATTTTATTCATTCATGTACCCCCAGACTAGGGTTTGAAAATGTATAACCTTGGATATAGTTGAAACAAACCGATTGTGTGAAGTCGTATTTCTGCCCATACATTAAAAAGATAAATATATACATTGAAATAAGAAATGGCTTAGTTTGTGGCTTATAAAAATACAAGGATGACACAGAAAAGCCTAATAAGTCAATATTCCCTTTTGTGAATAACACGTAGACAGAAATCAGCATCCATATACAATGGGATATATTCAAAATGACACTTGGAAAGAAAAATAGAACCAAAATCTTGTAAACGGTATATCCTACTGTGGATGAATAAATCCGTTTACAGAATGGTTGCTGTATTCTCCTCCCAATATTCAGTTATTAATGAATGCCATTTTAAAAATAAAAACAAGCAATCCAGGATCAGAAATGAATATACATATATCTAACTGAGGCATCAAGTATGCTCCATCATGCCTAAACAGCAGACTCTGAAAGAAATTCTGCTGATATGAAGGGAAAACAAAATGGCAGCCAGAGCAGTCTGCGAACCTTGATTTTAAAACTAAAGGAAAGCAGTGTTCAAAGCTCTTTAGACTTCTTGGATGCTGAAATCAACGGAATGCTACTCAGGTCAGTGTTTCCATGAGCCTTGAGTTATCCCGGGAGCTGGAGGTATGATGGAGCCTCACAAGAGAGCGGCCATCCTCTTCAGCATCAAAGCCAAGCCCCCGATCTCACTCCTTTTTAAACACTCTTCTGTGAGGGTGCAGTAAAAACTCTTCTAAATCGAATTCAGATCTCTTGGGTACTACTTACAGCATCCACATTCTTGCAGCTAGATATTGCTTCAATATGGGATTATTAACCCAGGTTTCCTAGTGCTTGCCCATTAGGATACATTCCGGCAAAGCACAGCATGCACAACCTAGGAGAGGTGACAGATGTTTTATAGGCAGCTTTTGTAGCAGATGCAAATCAGAGCGAGAAAATGAGTGAGAAAGAAAATAGACAATTAAAAAGATGAAAAAGAAGATCTGCAGGTGGGAAAAACTGAAATGCCTAAATGCTCAAATGTATTTGTATATTTTTGTCTGTCTCTGGGGAAACCGTGGAAGGAGGGTTCCTCTGTTTACTGGCAAGAACAGATGTTAAGTTCGCATCCTCACCCTTTTTCAGCTTCAGCTTGGAAACAATGATTTTAGAAGCGAGCCTTTCTGAGTGAAAATGTGCATTCTCAACTGACGTTGCATTTTTCAAGATAATTTATCGACTATTAGACAATTACTGCTAGCCCTGTACTAATTTTGCCAGTGAACTTTGCACAACTCAATCTCTAAACATGACATGGTCTCGCTCGTGACTAGCCCAGGGTAACACAGACCTGTTGCCTTTCTAATCACAACAAAACAGTGTCGTTTTATCCAAAGCCACATGTTACAGGCTGCTGGAATTAAAACACAGTATCATCTTCCCCTAAAAGGTTGTTGTATTGTATGCTATATACTCAAGATTATTATTATTCTAGCATGCTCTCTGGGTGACCTCAAGGTCCAGAGATGTTATACTTGTAGTTAGGATAAAGTCGGAGTGGTTACTGAGTGATGGCTTCTCCTGAACCAGAGTTCCAGCTACACCTATGATAATGACATGATAATCGACATTCTTTTTTTTTTAAATGTGTTATTAAAATGAGAGCGAAACATGTAATAATACAAAGGGATGCATTAAACAGTGCACCAATCCTCAACTTAAGCAAACCCCCCCCCCCCCCCACCCTCTAGGCATGTCAAGGATATCACATCATACAACTTCAGGAATCTGAGCATCACAGACACGTTAGTATATTACATAATAAACCATGATAATGGATAGAGTCTCTATATCAGGCGTTTCCCATCTATTCACAGCGCAGCATGTAGTAAATCACAGTATCACAAGTCCAGGTGTCTTAACAAGTATACAGTAAGCAGGATCAAAAATCTTTGGGACGAGAAGCCTCAGGTAGTTCCTCAGTGTAGGCTCCCCAATTGATCCCTACAGTAAAGTAAATTGCGAACCCATTTTTTAACAGTGGAGTAGACTTCGCGCCCCAGTTCTGTGCCACCACCCTCTTGGCCATTAGGGTCGAGACTGCTACAATGCGCGGGTTGCAGGGCTTGAGACTCTGAACGCTACCCAAAAGGCACACCTCCGGGATATACTGCACCAGTTTCAGTACAATATCCTTTAACACCTTCACGACCCAGACCAGAATTCAAAAACACCCGCACATGCCCATGCCAGATGCAGAAAATCGGCATCTGGCTGCCACACCGCGTACAACTGGGAAACATCCTTTACATCGCGGTGATTACACCATAATCCAGTTGCAACGCAGCCGTTACAATGCAAGTCGTTACATCGACTTGCGCTGGATGCTGCTATAACTTAAGGAATAGAAAGGTTTACTATTCCACCACATTCTCTACTGTACATAGACTGTTGTTGGAATAGTAAATCTTACTATTCCTAAGTCCAGCGTACTCCAGCGCAATTCATTGTAACGACTTGCGTGGAAAGGATTGCGATGTAACATACTGCGATCATTTTCATTGTGTTGTTACAGCACATATTCAAAGTGGATCATGCGGGGATTGCAATTTGATGTGAGGCGCCCAGGTAGTGCACAGCAGGTCTGTCACTGTTCAGGCGTTAATACAGATCCCAGCACCACATTCCATTTCAGATAAAAAGGGTGTTCTCCTGGCTCATTTTCTCTTTGCAAGGCATTATAGAGCCGGGTAATTAGGCCCTTTCTCTCCGTTCCTGCAAGCACCACCTTCAGTGCTCGCAACGTTCTAGGTTCAGCTGGAAAAGCCGGATAGATATCCTTAACCGCTTGCTGCACCCGGACATATATGAACCGTAGCATAAATCTACTACTTCGACCCCTCTGTACGTCCTGCAGCGATCCAAACTGACCATGTTTATACAAGTCCCCCAGTGTAGTGATTCCAGCGGAGGCCAGCTCCCGGAATGCAGGTTGCTCTTGGGCCGCTGAGATATCAAGGTGTGCTGCCAGTGGCAGCAAAGGGGCATACAGATAGGTAAGCTGGTACGTTTTAGCTAAGGCCCTCCATGCCCATGAGGTGCACAGAGCAGAGTTTATTTCGGCCCTGGGGCCGCCCGTACCCCCCGACAGGGTTGGCGCCTTCAGTGGCAGTGGGAGAACGACATCCAACTCTATCGCTGTGTGAGGTTGAAATTGCTGCGGGAAATGCCAATAATGTGCAAACTGCTCTTGAGCGCCGAGGTAATATAGCCATAGGTCAGGTGCCTCAAAGCCCCCACGGTCGAATGGTTGAACCAAGACATTCCAAGACATCCCAACTGGAAGGTAAGCAATACAAACCAAAGGGCATGGAACAGCGCGATATTCATTCTAGTTGGGATATTTACAAAAAATAAAGTAGTTTGGGCAAAATATTTTAATTACAGCAATTCAATCAGCTAGCGAAAGAGGCAAGCGGGTCCACTGCTCCGTTTGCTCAGTGATCCGTGTGAGTGCTCGGCCTTAGTTCCCAGAGATCACTCGATCTGGGTCCCTGTGTAACCATATCCCCAGATACTTCACCAGATTCCGAGTCCACGCCAGTGGGAAGTCCATCTCTACCTCCTGTGTACCCGCCATGAGAGGAAACACAGTTGACTTTGCCTAATTAATTTCCAGGCCAGAATACCTCTCAAACTTAACATACTCCCGGAGAAGTGTGGGTAGAAAGGTGGCAGGTTCCCTTACATACAGCAGCATATCATCAGCATTAAGTGAGACCACAAGTGGCTGCTGATGAAAGCGCAACGTAGCATGCTGCTGTCTAAGTTTACAAGCTAACGGCTGCAATGCGAGCGCGAAGAGCATTGGCGACGGGGGCAACCCTGATGCGTACCTCGCTCAATGGGGATCGCTGATGACACCCAGCAATTAACGCGTACTCGCGCCAGTGGTTCCGTATACAATACCCTAAATCACTGCAACTCAAAGTCCTGTTTCCAGTGTAAAGATAATGCCAATACTGTCGCCTGAACCATAACCTCCTCACCCCCCACTGACTTCAGCTTCCCCAACTCGCCAAAGCCATACCCTTGAGATACAACCTGCCCCAAACAAAAACAATAAAAGGTTACCGATTTGTGGGGTCCACCCATTCAGGGGGGGCGTCAGAGTGCTCCTAACCTCCCAACTAGCAGGAGGCGGCTGGGCAGGTCTATTGACTGTGCCACAATAGCCATCCAAGAGCACCGCAGAGCATATACTGTTAAGAGCCTGTCGACCTAGGCGAGCACATACTAATAGAGATACACAAATTACTCAACACATTTTATACGAAAATAGCAGAGAACCATAAGACAGTATTCCAGTTCCTGTAAGAATCAAGTCCTCCTCTACTGCTCCTCATCGTCTAGTGGTGCGCTGGACTCCCTGCGATTCTGCTTCAGCTGCTTCGCATGTTCGTGGGGGGCCTTAGGGTTGGTGAAGATTTTAGAGTCCCCATCAGGGCCGATCCTCAATCTAGCGGGGTACAACATCACATAGGGGACCACTTCGGATTCCAAAACATTTTTCACAGTACCTAATTCCCTGCAGGTGACCAGTACTGCAACTGTAAAGTCATGGAAGAAGTCCACGGCCTTACCCTGATGAACAATAGCTCCCTTACCTCTGGCCATAAGCAGAATGGCATCACAATCTCTGTAGTTCAACACCCTAGCTACAATAGGGTGGGGAAGGGCCCCCGGGACTGGGCGCGCTGCAAGGGAGCGGTGCGCACATTCCACAATAAACATATTGGATAGTAATTCGGTAGCGAAGATATCTTTGATAAGATTTTTTTTTACAAAAGTCTCTATTTTGCCCACATTGGTGCATTCTGGCAGCCACGTGAGTCTTATAATATTGCGGTGGGACCTCGCCTCCAAATCCTCATTCTTGGCCTGAACGAGTGCCAAGATCTTCTCAATATTTAGTGTCTTACCCGCAACCTCACTTAGGCCATCTTCCGTCGCAGATGCGCGTTGTTCCAACTCCCCATGCGGGTATTCTGTTTCTCCAACTGTGCAGACATATGGTCCAGATGGTGATTCACTGCTGCCAGTGTACCCTCTATAAACTGGAGGCTGCGCTGCATCGCCAGCAACGTGGTCTCAAGGGATGCCTCCACCTCTGAGTCCGAGGCCACTTTTTGTGTTTTTTTCTGAGATTTTCTTGCCTCAAACATGAGGTGAGGCTGCAATTTATCCGTTCTCCCTATTGTCAACCAGAAGGGTATATGACACCTTGGTAGAAAGTACAATATATACCTAGGACTGAAGAACGCCACAAACCAGCGCAAAAAGCAGGATATGTAGATAGAGAGCAGTCAGCCAACCCGCGTGATCAATGTCGCAGTGGAAGGAGTTGGCGCCGATCAAGCCCCCTACAGGTCTGCACTGAATCATAAGGGTGATGTAGACAAGGTCCCAACAATGGGTTCCCCCGACCGCTAGGCCAAGAGAATACGTTCCCAACAAGTCTAGCTACCACGTGCAGCGCCGACCAGGACCAGGGCGGTCCGCCGCTTAGCCCACAACCCTAACGAACTAGGCCCAGATGACAGCCCCACACATCGATGTCAGGCAATATCCAGCATACAGGGCTCACAGTCAGGGTAGGATTGACCCCACTTCAGGCCCTCATCCGAGCGGGTAGAGCAGCAGGCACCAGTCAAATAGGCCCCAATATGATGTGTAACACCAGCCCCTAGACATCACATCACATCAACCGCCACAGCAACTCAGGTAGAGGCCTCGACAGCAATCCCCTCCAGGCAGGCGAGGGGGCAGGCCACCAATTCCGATAATGCATGCGGGGAACAAGCACTTCAACACCAGAAGTCTCCACAGACCGCAATTGAGCAGCGCAAGGCCATAGATTCTCAGCAAGTCTTGTGCTCAAAACCCACACAGCTAGGGCTCATCCAAAGCCTAACAGCAGATACCAGGGTCGCATTCACTGGGTTCAAGGCACTGCAGCCACAAAGCGCTAATTACTGTGGAGCTCAGCTCTGGGGTCTCACAGCATTCTCCGCTCAAATTAGTTCAGGCCTACACCCCGGGAGCAGGCCGCAGATGTGGCGTGGATGTCCCTCCAGGACAGCAGGCTGCAGGAAGGGGATGAACTCAGCCAGTCCACCGCAGCAGCCCAAAATTCAGGCAAGGAAGCTCTGGCAAGCTGACCCTGCTTGCAGGGCCGGTGGCTCCACACACCGCGCGGCTCCCCCCCTGTGGGTGCCCAGGACTCCTGCCCCCTCCGCTGCTGCCTTGAGCCCTCAGCTGCTGTCTCGCTCCAGAGCAGCGTTGATCGCCCCAGTGCTTGTGTCTCCCACACTCTTGCCATCTGAGTGCCTGTCTGCCAGTATCTGTTGATTCTTGTTGTTACCAGTATTTTGTGCCAGTATCTTTGTGTTTTGTTTAGCTCCAGTATTTTGCAGATTCCGTGTTCCCCGTGATTGTTTCCCGCCGCATCTCCCCCTCCCCGCCGCTGCACCCCTGCGGCCTTCTCCCCCTTTTTATCTTCTGTACCCCTCCTTCAACCGCCTATTGGCCACCCCGCTCCTGCCTCCCAGCTGCTCCTCCCTCCCACTTCGCCATTTATGGAGGTCGCCGCACGGAAGCGCAGCGGACGCGCGCAGCGGACGCGCGCAGCGGGCGCGCTGCTGATGCACCGAAGGCACGGCAAAGGCAAGCCCGTCTGCGCCCGTCCGTGCTTGGACCTCGCCCAGCACCAGAATCCCTGGACCCCGCGCCCCCCGCTACGCCAGACTACACTACGACTCCAACACCCTCCACGCACTCAACACCGGACGAGCCCACCCCTGCTACCGGGCCGCCCTGAAACGCACCCAAGGACCCTTCACCTGCCGCAACTGCAGCTACACCAGCATCCAGCCCGCCAATACACCAGCCAAAGAACCCAACCACCTCTGCTGCATCCTCCTCAACAGCCCGTCCGCCCGCAAGCACGCCATCGAACTTTGGGACCTCCTAGACTCCACCGCCCCTGACGTCGCCTTCCTGATGGAGACGTGGCTGAACGCCACCACAGCATGAGACATCGCCACAGCCATCCCTCAGGGCTGCAAGATCTCCAGCAAAGACCGCGACAACGGAGTAGGAGGAGGAATCACGATCATCCACAAAGACTCCATCAGAATCTCAACTAACACCGACGACACCCACGCCACCGCCGAGCACATGCATTTCCAGATTCACACCGACCCCAACACCACCCTCAGAGGAACACTCATCTACAGACCTCCCGGACCCCGACCACAGTTCAGCGACACCATCACCGACCTCATCAGCACCCACGCCCTCGCCTCCACGGACTACATTCTCCTCGGGGAGCTGAACTTCCACCTCGAGCACAACAACGACGCCAACTTCACCGCCCTGATGGACAACCTCGCCAACCTCGGACTCAAACAACTCGTGACGACTCCCACCCACGCCGCTGGACACACACTTGACCCCATCTTTTCCGCAAGCCCCCACATCTCCTTCAACCGCACCACGAACCCCACTGAACCGACCACAGATGCGTCCACTTCACCTTCAGGAAACCCACCACACACCCCCGCACCCAACAGCTGCCACGCCGCTGCTGGGGCAAGGTCACTGAGGATCAACTGATGACCACTCTCGCCCGGAGACCAGCCACCGACCCAGACACCGCCACAACCAACCTCACACAGTGGATCAGCGACTGCGCCAAGACCCTCGCCCCTCTCAAGACCTCCACAACCAACCACACCAACAAGAAAGCCGCATGGTTCACCGAAGACCTCCGGACCTCCAAGCACACCTGCCGGAAGCTGGAGAAGGGATGGCTCCATGACCGAACACCAGACAGCCACACAGCCCTCAAGAGCGCCACTCGCAGACACCACCAACTCATCAGGTCCGCCAAAAGGACCGCCTTCAAGGACCGACTTGACAACAACGCACACAACACCAAAGAGCTCTTCAGCATTGTGAAAGAACTCTCCAACCCCAGCTCCAACACCAACGACATCCCTCCATCACAAGACGTGTGCGACTCCCTGGCCACCTTTTTTCACCGCAAGATCACCAACATCCACGAAAGCTTCAACTCCCACCCCCCCCCGGCACTCACCACCGAGCCTACCACCCGTGCAATTATCACCCGCACCACCCGCCTGACCACCTGGTCCAGCATCGACAAAGCGACGAAGACACCATCAAAACCATGAACTCCATCCACTCCGGTTTGCCATCGGACCCTTGCCCTCACCACGTCTTCAACAAGGCCAGCGCTACCATCGCGCCCCACCTCCGGAAAACCATCAACTGCTCCTTCGAGACAGCCACCTACCCGGAAATTTGGAAGCATGCCGAGATCAACGCCCTTCTGAAGAAACCCAAGGCCGACTGGATGAAGGACAGCAGACTGAAGCTGAACTCAGACAAGACGGAGGTCCTCATCCTCGGATCCGCCCCATCGGCCTAGGACGACTCACGCAACCTGGGGGTCATCCTCAACTCCTCCCTCTCCATGACCAGTCAAGTCAATGCCGTATCCGCGGCCTGCTTCAACACTGTCAGAATGCTCCGCAGAATCTTTAAATGGATCCCTATCGACACGAGAAAGACCGTCACCCAGGCCCTCGTCACCAGCCGAATAGATTACGGGAACGCCCTCTACTCAGGAACTACTAACAAACTCCTGAAACGACTACAACGAGTCCAGAACGCCTCAGCTTGACTGATCCTCGACGTCCCCCGTCGCAGCGACATCACACCCCACCTGAGAGGCCTGCACTGGCTCCCTGTCAACAAGAGGATCACCTTCAAGCTCCTCATCCACACACACAAAGCACTCCACAACACCGGACCAACCTACCTCAACAGCTGAATCAGCTCCACACCCCCTCCCGAAGCCTCCGCTCAGCCAACCTCGCCCTCGCTACAGTCCCTCGCATCCAGAAAACCACAGCCGGCGGAAGATCCTTCACCTACCTCACCGCCAATACCTGGAACACCCTCCCAAACACTCGACGACAGACTCAGGACCTACTGGCCTTCAGAAAACTCCCCAAGACCTGGCTCTTCGATCAGTAGCAGCACCCCCCCCCCTAGCACCTTGAGACTCTAACGGGTATGTAGCGCGCTTTAGAAATATATTGATTGATTGAAGCTGCAATCCGCGCCGGCTGCACCCTCTTCACTCATGCCCCACTCGTGTACCCTGATGCTCCCCACAATTTGAATAGTGCAACCCTCCTCCGGGGCCCGCATCCACCTCCGCAGCAGTGGGCCCCATCTCCACTCACCGCAGTCGGCACGGTGAGACCATATCGGTCAGTGGGCACACCTTGAATGCGGATCAGAGCAGGTAGCGTTCTTCGGGCCATCGTTCCTGGCCCGCACTCTGCAGAACTCCGCGCTGCAAGACAGAACCACGATGTCTCAGTAGCGGCCACCCCCGCAGCAATTCATGTCTGGTGCGGTGGCCCTCACACAGTGCCGGTTTCCGCCTCCCGGATCCGCCGCTAGTCCTCAGTTGTGCCGGACTACTCTCACAGCTTGGGCCTTAGCGGGAGAGCTCCTCCGCAGTGCTGCTCCAAATGCACCATTTTGAATGCGTTCACCCAGGACATGTGGAGCAGGATTCCCTAGGCTGAGATGACTTTAGGCTCTCCAAACTGCCCAAACGAGCTGCCAGGGAGTGTTACCCTTCAGTTCCAGTATAGCATTGTTGTGGATGCTGTGTTTTCGTGGCGGATAATGGGAGGATATTAGCTCAGTCGGGCAGAGCTACACTAGCGTGTGCCCATTTTTGCCGTGCGCCCATGATAAGCGACATTCTAATACAGCATTTCAGCACTCAATTAAAATGTGAACTTGAGGCCTCCAAAGTGTGCCCGAGGCAATTACCTACATATGTGTCTCTTTTCCTATGAAAGTCACATAGATACGCAGAACATTTATTCACTTAAGAATATGAATGACTGACAGATTTGTAGAGCATGAACAGCTGCTTGAGTCCTGTGTGGCTTTGTATTGCTTTATTCTTGCCACCTGTTAAAGAGTTGGTGCCATTTACATAGTTGCGAAGCTTCCACCGGTCAATAGTGATGCTATCCCACTTTGTATTTTTTTATTCTTGCTCCCTGTTAAAGTGTTGTTGCCCTTTACTGTGTTGTGCAGCTTCTACCTATTACTATACAGTTACCCATATATTAATGCATATATGCATTACTCCCTACTCAACCTACAGTATTTTAATCTTTTCTAAACCTGCTTACTGCTCCCAGATGTGTCCACTCGAGGAGACATAGCATTTCTGTCCATATTGCTAGTTTGTTGTGTTAACTTTCCCACAAGCTACACTCTGACCAGAGACCTAGCTATTTCAGAAAAGCATGAAACTTCACTTCAATTTCTTACACGAATATGTCATTTCGATTCAATATCTGGAAAGCGCTCATTTTGATCGTTCTTTCCAAGTACAAAATTGGTATTTTAGTTATCAATGTTTTCCAACCAAATTCCGATTGCAAAGCATTGAAATTTTACCAGCACCTCGAAGGAGGTGGTATTGCATTAGCGAAAGGGAAGGAGTGCACTTGGGACCCCTGCCCCATTGTGAATGTAAAAAGAGTTTGTTGAAGAGTAGGCCAACTACTGTTCACACACAAAAAAGTTAGGATTTTTCTCAGTTTAGGAGTCCTAAAGTTAGGAGTCCTAACTTTACTACTCCTAAACTGAGAAAACTCCTAACTTTAAGAGTTTCGGTATTCACAGAAGGCATTTAGGAGTCCTAAAGTTAGGAGTCCTAACTTTACTACTCCTAAACTGAGAAAAATCCTACCTTTAAGACTTTCGGTATTCAAAGAAGGCATTTAGGAGTCCTAAAGATAGTACTCCTAACTTCTGTGAATACTGAAATGAGTAAGTGCCTTTTGTGAATACCAAAATGAGTGAGTGCCTTCTGTGAATACCAAAATGGTAGTAAGTTTAGGATTTTGTCTTAAGTTAGTTCTGTGAATGGTCCCTATATTTTTAAGTCTCCACCTGTTACGCTTTAGCTATGAAGGCCAGTGGTAGGCCTGACTCACATTATTTCTAACAGCACATCCCTATAAATAACACAGAAAAGAGACTGTGTTTTCTTACTGCCAGGTTTGCATGTAGACCCCATGTTTACACTGACAGGTGTCTTTCAGTTTGATAGGTCACATACAAAAAAGCTTGCACCAAATAGTTGTATACTTCATGCTTGCAGCTTTTTCAATTACTCTTGTTTGCCGTTATACAACACTGTTATATGCTGCAATACAAAATGTACAATTTCTAATCATTTTCTTAACATGGAAGCTGTCTTACATACAACCCCATGATGTTCTTTATGTGAACTTCCTAGAAAACATAAGGAGGCACGACTTTTACAGCTCAGATTTACTACACGTGTTTGCATTTCTGACACGTTCAGTTGCAGCTTCTCTGAAACACAGTCTATTTAATTGTCTATCTTACGCATGTTCAATTGCAAAATTAATATGCATGACAGTGGTGCTGGAACAATTTTCGGAGTAGGGGTATTGGCTAGTGTTATCAGCTTAGTACAATTATAGAGGCTGTAAAAAATAATCGTACTACTGAGGGAACGAGTGAAACAAATGAGTTAAAACCTTTTATCATGGGAAGGGCTTCTTCCCTGGTCACATTTATAAAAGGCTCCCATTCATTTATATTTCTAAATGGATTGCAGCATTTTAATTACTCATTAATAATGTGCAGAAGTTTATCAAAATGGCACCTTGGCAATAATGCAGCATCAGAAACAACACATTTGTTTGTCTTATTTGGAGAGGAACATATTTTGCCTTCCTAATTTAGAATGGCCACTGATGTAAGCAGATGTCATAATTCTGTCTTTACAGAAATATTTCTCTGCATCTCTCAAATCTTAGCATTCCTTTTATATAAAAGTTATGCCCTTTTGGAACATGAAATTCACTATGAGAGCATTCTTGTGTAACAGATGAAACTCTGTACACCTGAAACAGTGAGCACCATCAGTAATGATCACCAGGAGCGGCCGGTGCAGGAAAGAGGGGTGAGGCAGTGGGGTGGCTGGGGGGGTCTCAATAGATGAGGACGAGGAGACATTAATTATTTATTTAATTTTCCCTTGTCGTCCTCTATCAAGTCCTCCCCACCACTCTTACCTGCACTGGCCACTCCTGATGATCACCATGGATAGATTACGAGGATAAACATAGATATCAGCAATAAGGTGTCAGGAATATAACACCAAGATGTGTTGCAGGGATTCTGCTCAGACACAGAACTGTGCACAGAGACTCAGGACCTCAGTTAATTAGGGTGTGCCAAAAACTCACCCTAGTACCTAAAATCCCCTACCAGACTAGCAATCAGTGTCACATTAGCTCTTAGTCCTGTAGCCAAGAAACCAATGATTAGACAACCCAGAACATGCGACTTAAGTTACTTCAGGTAAAGTGGGAAAAATGAACACTCTCTCGTTATAGTCTCATACCAGTCCAGAACAGGGAGTAAAGAGAGACACAAGCAAGTTTAAAATGTTTATTTTAACGCCGTGATCTCAAGTGCAGCATTTTTGCGAATACAAGCAGACATATGATAAGAAATAAGATTGTCAGCATAGTTACTATAAAATACTAAGGGAGAAAGCATGTTATAATGCTAAATGGAAACAGGTTAAATATATACCTATACTTCACCCTCCCTTTCTAGTAGGTTATTTTATAACTACAGAAGATCTCTTAGGCTTGCATAGGCGATCGCATACCTCAAGGATTAGCAGTAGTGAATCACATCGGGTTCTGCACAAGCTCTCAGCATACGAATGTTCTCCAAGTGTGTTCAATCATGCCTACACAGTGACAGTGCACTATTAAAGGCACCAGTATCTGAAGTGGCCGCAGCTGCATATGTGTTATATCTTTGACGTGCGCTGATCAGTTTGAACAACAACCACAGCGTTGAAAAAACCTTGCAGGCCTTGGCACTCACTGTACAGACTAAGCTTACAAAGCATGTCTAGCGATGTAGAAAAACAAGTTATTCTCATGTGAAGCAAAACACTCTGCCAAAACTCTAAACAATTAATAAAGAGTGTGCCATGTGCAAAAGACAGCAGAAAGGTAAAATGGCATTAAAACTTCTAATCAGCTCATGCTAACTTAACACTGTGTGAATGTAAGGCTCAGCCCCACTACACCCTCCCTTGATCGGAGCACGGATAAATCGCCACAATGGAAAATGGGAGCAAACACCGAATTTTGCCAATACTTCAAATCAATAATCACTTTTTGGGCACAGTGAAGTCAATGGGCTTTTAAAAAAGAAAAATAGCATCTCACTCCAACAGTGTATATGCACAGTACGTTGCAACAGCCTCCAGCAGGAAGTCATTGTTCTCATCCGAAAACATTTCAGTCATCCAATGCAGTAATGGGAATGAACATACATGTTCCTCAATAACCGTAGCCTCTAGTACCATCAGAGGACAACTCTGGTTCAATTCAATGTAACTGCGTGCCAAGAAGTCAAGCGCCCCTGCAAAAACATTACAACGTCCCAGGACTCCATGCATCACTGCAAAGGCCATAATCCCTCTGCCAGAACAAAGCAATTCATGAGCAACTAAGGGGCTCATCAGTTGATCATAATCCCGTATTGCAGAGACACAAATCTAGAGCCCATTCGAAATCGCAGCTCAGGCAATGAAAGACAGGCCGGACGCATGTGAAAAAGGAAAATCAAAACGATTATCCATCAGCTGCACTCAATGTAGCCAGAGGCAGCGCTCCATAGTAATCAAGCATTTGATTGCGGAGCAGCAACAGCTGGGGCAGATTGTCTTGTAACACAGGACGTCCATCCATTTTTAAGCAAACAAATTAATAGAAGCACTCCGGCAACCAGATCAAGCATCAAGGGAAATCCACCAAACAGGCTGGAAAAAATTGAATGGAAAAATGCCGGGAACACACCAAATATAGTTTGGAAAGAAGTCACAAGGCCACTGCTAACAACTTTAAAAAAGTGCGCCAACCCCGTGGTAGATGAAGCATTCAAGATAGTGTGAATTAGCTCTCCGAAATTCAGGGGCAGATCCATATTTAATAAAACATGCACCTCTGTGCGGGTGTTTGCCACGTGAAGGACAAATGTTTCACAAGCAGATGTAAGGGCGACCTCTTTCTGAGACAAAAAAGCTCCTATTCGACTCATCTTGTTGAACTCTACATTCAGGGTCGGAATCGACGGCCAGATGGAAACATCCAGTTTCCCATGTGGAGGAGGAAACATTACGTTTTTACAACAAACCACACGTTGGGAGATCGTAACGATGTAAGGAATTCCAGCTAACATCTCACAACAATCTTCATTATTTAAAAGTAAATAACTACCGATTGCTAGTAATGTGAATGTGGGTGTGATAGCAGGCATTGGTATACCTTTTAAAACACAAGTTAGATTAGGCGCATTCTGGTTGCACGAGCCATGCAATTGGATATTCCTACACACTAATGAGTGATCTGGTGTTTTTGTGCAATCCTCACCATTTAAATAAACCTCTTTTCCCTCCCTCAGGCACCTGTAGGTAAATGGTAGTGACCAAGCTTCATGGAGATAAGTGGTGCCCAGAGATTCATACCTGCCAATTGCATGGTACTACATGCAAGCTTCGAATTTGAACAAAGGGAAAGGTAACGTTATTAACCCATGGACGAGCCACACAGCAGAATTTGTTTCGTCCACAGAAAACAGTAAAGATTCTAACTTCTCAATATGTAACATAGAAAAAGTTGCATCTTTCATAGCCATAAAACGTTGCTTGTGTCATGCCTGTAGTGCACATGGGAGCGGAACATTCAATAAAACATAGTATAGAGTCAGTGTTTTGTTGAATTGTGCTGTTTGTTCTACTGCAGAAAAGACGTGGTTGGCAAATGGTTGGCATAATATGCACACGGGCTTTGGAGCATGCGTAGTCGACGCGCATGCACAGAGGTATAGTGTTCCCAGTCTTAAACCCGCCCCAAACAATCAGGAAATGCTTCGCGTTTAGCCAGCTTGGTATCCCTTTCGTTCCGGGTCACGGTGGCGGCTTCCGAGGAGCTAGTGGTTCGTGGTGGTTTGTACGCGGTTCCCGACGTGTTTGAGCTCTTTTCCTGATATCGTAAGTCTTTAGAAGCGTCTTGCTTCTAGGATTGTGTTCTGTTTTCGTTTTCTCTGTATTGCTTTATTACCGCTGAGGATTTATAGCGGTAGTTCTAAGTGATTCGTTACTCACATGACCAGGTGTGTTCAAGGGCTCTTGCCGCTTGGGTCATTGTGGTGTTTGTGTTGTTGAGATTAGTATAACGTTCTTGGTGAACAGTCCATGGTATGCTTTAAAGAGTTTTCAAGTTGTAGAAGTGGTGAGTTGCACACATAGAGGAGAAATACTAGTTAAATTTTTCATGTATGATTTATTTATCGTGTTCTTTTGTATTTAGATTACGGCTACATCAGATAGACAATATCCATTTCAACATTCAGTGTTCTAGAAGTTCCTCTTTTTTCTTTATCATTTCCCTCCACACTCTACAAGGTAACAATACAATACAACATACTCACTTCACTGGGGACTTCTAGGGAGGGGATAGTTTTCACTTATTGTTCTTGTGTTTTACTGCAGTGCCATTAGCAGAAGATAGAACATCCTCTGAGTGTAAGAAGATTGTGGAGTGCCAATTTTTCTCCCCTTCCTACCCTTGTTTTGCTCCCCTGTTTTCCCCCTTGGTTACTTGTCGGGGGTTAGCGTTTATTCCTGACTCCCAGGGGCTGACAGGGGGAAGACGAGGTGTAAAGCTTCGTGACTCCAGGACACTTCTGAGACAAAAAAGGTGCGTGCATGACAGAACACGACGCCCCTATCAAATTGTCTTTCGAGTGTCATGGATCTCACATTGCAGGATGTCGCAAACATGGTAGGGAATCTCCAGAGAGAAACCCAAACCATGTCAGAGAGGCTGGAGGCGTTGAGCGTACGTAGAGGAGAGGGAGCGAGTGCAAGCAATCAAACCCCTGTAGTACAAGTGGTTACCCCCATACCATTCCTCTGGCACCCCCAGAGAGGTTCTATGGAGATCCCTCGAAATGTGCAGCTTTCTTGACACAGTGTCAGTTGCATTTCCTGTGCAAAGCTTCCTGTTTTCCCAATGATCAGGCAAAGGTGGCTTTTGTTCTTTCATATTTAGGAGGTTCGGCAGCGAACTGGACCATACCCTTAATAGACAAAGACGATCCCTTGTTATTGGATTATGACGCCTTTCGTAGGGCATTACGTAAAATGTTTGATAAACATTCATTCACTCATGCAGCTGATACAGAGCTGCTAAATTTGAAAAAGGGTTCGAAAGACCTTATCACCTATATATCCACTTTCAATAGATTGGTAGTGGAAGCAGATTGGCCCTCTCATAAACGCAGCGCCCTTTTCTACAAAGGCCTGCGTGATGAACTTAAAGATGTGTTAGCTCACGTAGTGGATCCCCCTGATACATGCCCCGAATTAATTGACTTGGTGGTGAAACTAGACCATAGGCTGGGAGAAAGACGTAAAGACAGAGTAAGATATGACTACCCTAAAGTTAGTTATAGAGAAAGGAAACCAGAATCAGAAGCCAAGTCTGAGGATCCTGAACCTATGCAAATAGGCAGTATCAGAGGACCTTTGAGTGAAGCGGAGAAACAAAGACGTAGGGAGAACAGATTATGCCTTTATTGCCGCAAGGCTGGTCATTTCTTAAGGGAATGCCCAGTAAAACCCAAACAGTTCCGCAAGTCGGAAAACTAGCAGACCCGAGGGTAACAGAGACCTTACAGCCGGGTCCTTTGGTTCAAATGGTCTCATCATTAATGACTAATGCAGGACATTTCTTTATTACTTCCAGATTGTCATGGCTATCATATTCCATTACACAATCCGTTATGATAGATTCAGGGGCCTCGGGTAATTTCATGGACTACCAATGGCAATTACCCATGATATCCCTAAAGTACAAAAGACAGTCACAGAGGAAGTATACACTATCGATGGGAGTCCGTTGAAATCTGGTCCTATCACACATTCTAGTATCCTTTTGGACATGCATATTGAACCTACACACTGGGAGACTCTTGCTTTTGATTTGATTGAATCTCCTCAATTTCCAGTGGTCTTGGGTCTTCCTTGGTTACACCTCCACAATCCCCACATAGATTGGCAAAACTCCAGCATCGTTTTTGATGAAAAGACTAGTCAACAGACTTCCACTAATGGTATACATCTTCCTGATCCTTCAGCTCAGGTTAATACCGTAACAGTACAAAACACAATGTCTTTGGTCTCAAGTACTCCTGAAGAACCATATTCGGTAGACCAGCCTGATAAAGTATTACCCCCTGTTTATCATGAATATCAGACAGTCTTTGATAAGGAAAGTGCTACCAGTCTACCTCCCCATAGGGTATATAACTGCCGTATTGATTTGCAGCCAGGCGCTCGTATACCAACCAGCAGAGTATACTCCCTTACAGAAAAAGAAAATCTGTACTTAAGGGAATACCTTGATACCATGCTAGAGCTTGGATACATCAGACCATCAAGGTCCCCCGCTTCCTCTGCATTGTTTTTTATCCCCAAACGGGAGGGTGGATTACGCTGCTGCATTGATTATAGATCATTGAACACCATTACTATTAAAAACAAGTATCCCTTACCTCTCATCTCCTCTCTACTCGATCAAATAAAGGATGCGAAATGGTTCACGAAATTAGACCTACGTGGGGCCTATCACTTGGTTCATGTTAGAGACAGAGATGAGTGGAAGACGGCCTTCTGCACCAAGTTTGGTTTATATGAGTATATGGTCATGCCCTTCGGGCTCTGTAATGCTCCTTCAGCATTCCAATATTTCATCAATGAAGTGCTGAAGGAGTATCTTGATAAAAGCGTTATTGAATACATCGATGACCTCCTAATCTATTCCAAAACCCTTGAGGAACATATAGGTCAAGTGAAAGCGGTCTTAAGTCAGTTACAAGATAATGACCTTTTCTGTAAGTTGGATAAATGTTTTTTCCATCGCCACCAGGTCCCTTTTTTGGGATTTATTGTATCAGCAACAGGTTTGAGCATGGATCCACGAAAGGTCAGTGCTGTCTTGGAGTGGCCACCTCCCAAGAATGTAAAGGAAATACAACAATTCATAGGATTTTTGAATTTCTACAGTCGCTTTATTCATCAGTTCTCTGATCTTGTGGCTCCTATTACTCGCTTGTTGAGAAAAGGGGTCCCATTTCATTGGTCAGAGGAAGCCGACAGGGCTTTTATCATTCTAAAAAAGGCGTTTACGCAGGCCCCCATTCTCAAACATCCTGATCCGTCCAGTCCATATGTGGTGAAGGTGGACGCCTCGCAAGTAGCTGTAAGAGGTATTCTTTCTCAGGCGGATGGTGACACCGGTGAATTACATCCAGTAGCCTACTATTCACACAAGTTAACTCCTGCTGAGGTGAATTATGCAGTTGGGGAAAGAGAGCTCCTAGCCATTAAGAAAGTATTGGAGGAATGGAGACAGTATTTATTGGGCACAAACCACACAGTTACTGTCCTGACAGATCATCGCAATTTACAATATCTGAAGTCAGCTAGAGCTTTGTCCATGCGACAACTGAGATGGACACAGTTCTTCAATGAATATGATTTCAGAATACATTTCAGAGCTGGCAGACAAAATGGTAAAGCGGATGCTTTATCTCGCCTGGGGTTTGAGCCATTCCCCGTTGATGAGATGCCTCCTTGTATCATAGCTCCACAAAGAATAACCGGGGTGCTTACTACTGAAGAGGAATTCATTCTACAAGTAAAAAATGCCCAACAAGAACCCTCTTCTCAAGAAGTATTGCATCAACGTCAGTCAGTGGTCAAGACAGATCTCCATTATGTGCAGGGAGGGTTTTTCATCCCCACAATATCCCTTCAAAATCAGGTGATGGAATGGTGCCATACACATGGAGTAGCAGGGCATCCGGGGTACAAGAGAACTTTAGAATTGATAAAGAGATACTGTTGGTGGCCTCATATAGCTAAAGACGTACAACAGTATGTTAGAACATGTCCCATATGTGCCCAAGGAAAAACCTCACATGAAGGATTAGTGGGGTTGTTGCTTCCTCTTCCCACGCCTTTGGCTCCCTGGCAGTCTGTCTCGATGGACTTCATCGTAGAGCTACCTCAGACACAAAGGGGCAATAACACTCTTTTAGTTGTAGTGGACATGTTCACCAAATCAGCTCATTTCATCCCGTTAAAAGGTCTGCCTACGTCTGCTGTTCTAGCGGGTGTATTTTTACAAAACATAGTCAGCCTCCATGGCTTCCCTCTATTCTGGTTACTGACAGAGGCTCTCAATTTATATCCAAGTTTTGGAAACAGCTACGTAAATCTCTGCAAATGGAAGTCCGTCTATCTTCTAGTCATCACCCTCAGACGGATGGACAAACAGAGCGGGTGAATCAAAGCCTTGAGCAGTTCTTGCGTTGCCAATTACTGCAAGAACAGAAAGAGTGGGATGAGTTGATTTGGTTGGCAGAACTGTCATACAATATTAGTCATCACTTTTCTACTTTGTTCTGCCCTTTTTACTCATCATATGGCTTCCATCCTGAAGTCCTCCCTTTTTCTCCACTGAGACCTTGTGCCATTCCTGCTGTTCAAGATTTGGTCTCACACTTGCAAACAGTAAATTCCACCATCCATGACAATCTCGATAAGGCCAAACTAGATTACAAGAAGGCGGCCGACACACATAGACATGCAGGACCTTCTTACCAACAGAACGACAAAGTCTGGTTGTCTACTAAGCATCTAGCCTCGAAGGGTGCCTGTAAATTCAAGCCCAAGTACATTGGTCCTTTTTCTGTTATCCGAATAATCAATCCTGTAGCCCTGAAGTTGAAATTACCACCCTCGATGAAAATACACCCCGTATTTCACATCTCCCTCTTGAAACCGGTATTGCCGTATACACGCCTTCCAACGACTCCTCTTCCCTCAGTAGTAGAGGATAGAGATGAATACGAGGTGGGAGCTGTTATTGACCCCAGAAGAGTGCGTCGTCGCCTTCAGTATTTGATACACTGGAAGGGCTTTGGCGTTGAGGAAAGATCGTGGGAACCTGCCAGTCACGTACACGCTCCGCGTTTAGTGCGAGCCTTTCATAGAAGGTACCCCCACAAGCCCAAACCAGCGGGGGGCATTGTGGGAGGGGTGTTCTGTCATGCCTGTAGTGCACATGGGAGCGGAACATTCAATAAAACATAGTATAGAGTCAGTGTTTTGTTGAATTGTGCTGTTTGTTCTACTGCAAAAAAGACGTGGTTGGCAAATGGTTGGCATAATATGCACACGGGCTTTGGAGCATGCGTAGTCGACGCGCATGCGCAGAGGTATAGTGTTCCCAGTCTTAAACCCGCCCCAAACAATCAGGAAATGCTTCGCTTTTAGCCAGCTTGGTATCCCTTTCGTTCCGGGTCACGGTGGCGGCTTCCGAGGAGCTAGTGGTTCGTGGTGGTTTGTACGCGGTTCCCGACGTGTTTGAGCTTTGTTTCCTGATATCGTAAGTCTTTAGAAGCGTCTTGCTTCTAGGATTGTGTTCTGTTTTCGTTTTCTCTGTATTGCTTTATTACCGCTGAGGATTTATAGCGGTAGTTCTAAGTGATTCGTTACTCACATGACCAGGTGTGTTCAAGGGCTCTTGCCGCTTGGGTCATTGTGGTGTTTGTGTTGCTGAGATTAGTATAACGTTCTTGGTGAACGGTCCGTGGTATGCTTTAAAGAGTTTTCAAGTTGTAGAAGTGGTGAGTTGCACACATAGAGGAGAAATACTAGTTACATTTTTCATGTATGATTTATTTATCGTGTTCTTTTGTATTTAGATTACGGCTACATCAGATAGACAATATCCAGTTCAACATTTAGTGTTCTAGAAGTTACTCCTTTTTTCTTTATCATTTCCCTCCACAATCTACAAGGTAACAATACAATACAACATACTCACTTCACTGGGGACTTCTAGGGAGGGGATAGTTTTCACTTATTGTTCTTGTGTTTTACTGCAGTGCCATTAGCAGAAGATAGAACATCCTCTGAGTGGAAGAAGATTGTGGAGTGCCATTTTTTCTCCCCTTCCTACCCTTGTTTTGTTCCCCTGTTTTCCCCCTTGGTTACTTGTCGGGGTTTAGCGTTTATTCCTGACTCTCGGGGGGTGACGGGGGGAAGACGGGGTGTAAAGCTTCGTGACTCCAGGACACTTCCGAGACAAAGAAGGTGCGTGCATGACACTTGTCAGTCAAGTTAAAAGGGGCAAATAAAGATGACGTGTTCATTTAGTGCCAAGGCACTTTTCCTGCCTTTAACTTTTGCAAAGTCCATGCAAATTGCATAATGAAACGCAATTGATTTTGACCATGGTACAAAACAGAGGCATCTTCTTGCACAATACCAACAACAGATGAAACAATATTATCCAATGTATAAATGGGGGAAGAAATCGTGTTAATGCTGTTATCTACAACTGCCAGCACCTTTTCTAAATTTGCTTGATCTATAGCTCTTAAGCGAGAAGCAGCCTCAATCAGGAACAGTTTCCAAACTTCGTTGTAAATAGCATATGTATCCACCTTTTGGATCTGCCGGAAGCAGGGCCCCTGACAAAGTCATTCAGATCAACATCGTCAGTCAATTTAGACAAATGAAGCTTAACTGACGCTAACGTGGAGTGTTTGAGCCAATTCTGACACAGCTTGCCTACGGAATAGGTAGTTACAGAATGGTCACTCTCAAAACAGGGATCCACCCTAACTTGTGTGTAGCCAGGGGCTAAACCCAGAAAACGATGTTGGCAGGAATCTGCACTTTTGTGCCACAAGAACCAACCCTTAGGATCTAAACTGGATATGTTAAAAGTAGAATTCAGCAATAGGGTCTGTAATTCCCTGATAGAAATACTGCTATTATTACCCCAACCGGGGTACTCTTCCAATTCAGGAAAAGAAGGAGCATTTAATTTTTTAGTAGTAGCCAATCCAAAGCAGGTCGTCTGTGAAATAGTAGAATTCAAAAACAACAAATGGTTTGGGATGAGACATGCACGTTGCAAAGCTTCAGTGCCTTGCACTTGCCAACTTTTAGAACCCCAAGCAAATTTAAGATCAATAGTATCTTTCCACAGTTCATAGCCCCCAATAGCCAATTGGTCAAGAAAGAACTTGGAATATAATAATTTAGTGTGGGTAAGTCTAACTTTGGAAGAGGACTTTTCTGTCATCTTAAATAAAATGCATTAGGATTTGACTGACTGAAATCGGTGAAATATGTGAATCTCTTTAAAAGAGAACTCGAGCTGCCCTCAACAGGAGCGGGACAATGTTCCCATTGGGTATAATTAACTATATTCCTTCTTGTGTTTGCCTTGTGCAGGTAGTGATTGCCAAAGTGCATGTAACAAAACAACTCACCATAGTTAGCAGAATCTAAATGGCCAGGTCTCTCTTTATTCTGTGGCACGAGGAGTGGGGTGCCAATGTTTCATTAATTGGTCGAATAAAAGTTTGTTCCTCAACGTAGTGTCCATTCACAAGACGGAAAGAATACACCAAAAATCCAAATGACATTAACAAAAAAATGTAAAAAAGCACCAACCAGACTTAAGTCCAAGGGAAATCAAAAAATGTGCCTAAAACCACGTAGCAAAAACTGAGGCTTTTGAAGGGGACTTCAAAGTGGTAGAGTTAGTGTCAAATGAAAATCTGGACTCATTGGCCACACAAGTCTGTAAATCGGGCATAGATAAGTCAGTGGGGTAAGTATACTCAGTATCATCAAGATGAGCAGCAGGTGGGGAAGTCAACAAAGGGTTCGAAACTGCAGGCATTTCCAAAGCAACATCAGTAGGCCTGTTCCTAGGAGCCGGTGCCAAAACTGAATTTCTCAGCATTGCCGGACAGGAGACCGCAGGTGTCATACTTAGAAGTATCGGCCACTCTGTGTAGTTTGACATTGTCAATGGAGATGTACCTTTTTTCTTTACGACCTGGAAGTGGAGGTAAAATGACTGTTCTTGTGCCCTGCAAGCCAAGTACAGGAACTGGAGCTCGATACGAGGGACCAAATTCTTTCTTGTTCTCGATCTTCTCTCGGACCAGTTCACCGACTCGGGGTAGGCAGCCAACTACCGGGATCTGCAACGCAGCATCAGATGTGGAGGGCAAGCGTTCCTTTGCAAGACTGTCTCTAGTCTCCTGTAGATTCTGCAAAACATGACAATGTTCATCTACGTCAAAGGGGGCAGGAGCCGCCACCTGGTCTAGACCTTCAAGGTCCGGAACGAACATTTTGATACCAAAGAGCATCTCGTTTGGGGTCCGCCCACCCAGAGACCTTCTAGGGAGATTATTAAGTGCACGCTGTACGCTATTGAGATGGGCTAGCCAGTTCTGGCCTGTACCTATAACTCCGGCTGTCAATGACTGCTTTAAGTCTCGGTTCATTCGTTCCACAACACCATTACCCTCCGGTATGTATGGAGCTGAAAATTTGACTTGGACCCCCAATGAACTCATGGCATCCTTGTACGCCTTAGAGGCAAACGCTGGACCCTGGTCCGAATGGAAGGTGCCACACGCAAAAAATTCCCAAAAAGACACGCAAATCTTTTATGACTGTACGTGAATCTGCACTGCGGTGTGACCACACCCATACAAAGCGCGTGCAAGAATCAACTGCAACTAAGATGTACTTATATGCAGTGATCTAAATAAACACAACCAAGTGGTCAATTAGAAATATACAACTGTGTCTGGGGCAGGCGCGTAGCAGTCGAAGGTTTTATCTGCTGACAAATGTTACGTTGAAGGACATAATCACGCGTCTGTTTGTACAGTCCCCGCCACCAGTAACGTTGTTGTAACTGAGATACAGTAGCCGAAACGCCTGCATGCGCGGACGCAACACCCTCTTGAACAGCTGTAATCAGTGTTGACTTGTGGTCCGCGTTGGGAATCAATCTGTCACCAACGTCTGGCATTTTCACATAAGGAACTTTATCAGGACTTAAATTATAAGAATACTTTGTAGGAAATCCAGTAGGATATTTACTTTCCTTCTCGGTAGCGGCAACTGCTGCCAAGATGTCATCATCAATCTTACTTTTGGAACGTGTAACTGCTGCAACCAAACTATTGCCAACAGCGTGAACTCCCACACGTTGATGACCAAGAGTATGAATTACATATACGAATGGCAGTTGCTCTTTGAGTTCAGCCACTCAGAACCAGATCATTTTATGTTTTATTGTGCCAAGGTTGGAATCACGATAGTCGTTCTGAGTCCAAAAGAACAGGTTATCATTGTAAGACTGGACACAGTAGTAAGAGTCACTCACAATGAGAGTAGTCACACCAGGATCAGCGTACTCCAATGCAAGCCTCAGAGTACGGAGCTCTGCCAATTCGGCAGTACAGTCCCCTGATGTCTGTGTATGTAAGACATCGGACTTGAATTCACCATTCACCATGGTACTAACCACAATGGCGCAAGCTGAGATGTATGCGAGCTTAGACCCAGGCGCGACTTGCGCTGAACCATCAGTGTAAATGATACAATGGAAATCCTCCAAAGGGCGCATCGTCAATGGGGCAGGATGAACAAACTCATACTGCAAAAACTCCTGCGTCTGTAAGGAGGCATAAAAAATGAACGTGACATCCGGAGACGTCAACGATGATGCCCATTGTATCCACCGTGGGTGCAAAGCTTTAGAATTAGGTACACTGGCTTTCGTCACTGCCTCCAAGGCAGGATACGGGGTATCAACCAACATGCGTTTTCCCTACGACAGTGCATGTTCCTTTAGAATCGCTATTTGCACTGCTGTCAAAACTTTTTACACAGTGGAAAACCGCATTTCAGCCGAAGTGTACAAGTGTGACTTGTAAGCGATAGGTAATGTATCACCTTCGTTAAAAGTAAGGTATGTGAAACCCACCGCCCCAGGGATGATTCTTATCACCAGGTTGGTGTGGTTATCACGAGTCAGTAAGAATTTAGATTCTAGAAGATCAGCCTGCAAAGATTGCAAAATGGCTGAATGTTCAGGCAGCCAGCACGAATTGGTAAAAGTAGGTTGTAACAAAGCATATAATGGCTTGAAACACTGGGCGTATTCGGGAATGTATGTACGACCTAAATTCAAAAATCCCAGCAAGGATTGCAATTTTTTCAGTGTTGTGGGAGTGCACAGCTGTGCACATTTCTCCAAGAAGTGAGGAGCCAATCCGCAACCTTCATTGTTGAGCTCATAGCCCATGAACAACACTGTGTACTCTGCAATGTGTGACTTTGCAAAGTTAAATTTGTAACCGAAGTCCGCAAAATTACAAATTATGCGGTCAACGAGGCACAGATGCGCCCATATCTCGTCATCTGTGAGATAAATGTCATCCACATATGAACACGCATCTGGGTCGATTCTCTCTAAAAGAGAGACTATACGGGTAGCAAACACACCTGGACTATTCTTATAGCCCATTGATAAACGTTTACATTTTTTATTTGTGCAACCACTGGTGAGAGCGGTCCATTGACTACTTAAATCCGAAAGGTTGTGGGCAAAAAAAACATTGGATATGTCAAGTGTGGTTTTAAACCTTTTACGCACAAGACCATTCACTAGGGCAGAGCCGTGGTTATTCTGTACTGCACAGGTACGGTAATGGGAGTTTAAATACCGGTAATCCAATACCAAATGGTAAGAACCATCAGGCTTGGTCATTGTAAATAGTGGGTTATTCATCGGAGACACACAAGTTTCAATCACTCCTTGATATTCCAATTGTTCAAGGATTTCTGCTACCGAAGCCTTCGCTTCACGCTGCATGGGATATTGAGGTTGAGGCTGTGGCATAGACCGTAAGGGAATCGCATGTTGGGGAAAATTTACCCCAAACACAGTGAGTACGGTAAAAAGCGGCACAAGGACCTTAGCCCACTCTTCTGCAAAATTCAGCTCATGCTCCTTAGAGACTGTGTGCGCGAAACTAGGGAGGATTACCTCCTCCCCTCTCGGAGCTGCGAGAACAAAAGGCGGGGGCCAGTCAGCCTCCGCTAGCAAAATGTCATAGGTAGTTGTAAGATTTTCCCAAAATACCCCTTTTATGGTCCATTGTATGTCACCTTCAACTAAAAGGTCAATTTCAAAAAACCTATCCGGGGGTGCTACTCTAGTATCAGCTGTCTCAACAACAATGAATTAGTCAGTCGCTGTCACCTTCTGTAGTGGATGCAGGGCCTTTCGGACAATGGTAATCTCCGCCGTGCTGTCCAACAACGTCAGCACCCATGTCAGATTCGGAAGCTGCATTCTTATTATCTGTGGTATATCTCGCTGTTATAGTGGCAACTTTCTTTTTCTGAAACTGGGGTCTTTTCTGCGAAGAATCGTGCTGCTTGCCTTTTCCATCTTTCGGGCGGGGCTGGTTGCGACTCTGCTGGCCACCCCAACCTCTGCCGCTGCCTCCACTACCGGAAAGATGAGGCCGATGTGTTCTGTAAAGAACGAGGAGAACGTTGATCAGGAACCTGAAATCGATCAGGCAACTTAATCGTAGAGCGGTCGCGCAAGTCATAAGCGCGTTCAGTAGAAGCAGGCACAGGTGACGCGGGACGGGACTCCTGTTTCTGTTGTTGTTTTCCCTGTTTTTAATTTCTGTTCCAATTTTGCTTTGGAGCTTTGGGTTGAACGTCTTTCCCAGACTTCAAACCCTGAGGTTGTTTTTTCTCTTTGGTAGAAAAGGGCTTGACACCTAAACTATTACGGCCAATGGTCTTCTAAGCCGCCGTAATAATTCTCGGTAACTGATGGGGGTTGTCGGCATCGGGGACATCGAGTAAGGCATTAGCCATTTGGAAGTTCACCACATCTCCCTTTATATTAGAAAGGACGAGATCGGAAACTTCGTCAAACGTGCCAACGAGTCTCATTCCCAATTCAACCGCAACCTCAGGTCCGTGTTCATCCTGAACACGCTTAATGACCGTCAGAAGGACAGCCATTGACGGAGTGCCGAAGTACCTTGTGTACACTTCCGCAAAAATTCTACCCAATGACTCGCAGTCACCGGCTTCCGGTACAAAGTCCTTGGGCAAACTAATTGTAAGAGTCCTGTGTTTTTCTACGGGACTCGAATTAGGAGAAACTGTCTCCAGCTGGTCAAACTTCTCGGCAAGCCAAACAGGCATATCATCCTTATCTTGGGGATGCTTGCCCATAACCGCATTAACCATTACGGGACTAAGCTTCATTCTGCTCAGTCCAGCTGGAAGCGCCGCAACACCAGGGGCCCCGCCCTGGTAGTTGTGGGTAATATATTGAACTAGGGCCCTGATAACACTGATTGCAGAGTTATATAGGGGCCGCAATTCAGCAACGGGGACTGCACCCGCATGAGGATGTGGGGTATATCCTGCCAAAACAGGCCAAGAAGCGCCTGGAATGAATAAAGTACCTAATCTAATCTCGATTAAACTGTGGGGAAGGGCACCATTAAACCAAACATGGTGCTGCCATAGAGAAATCGGAATTTCCTGTGTCCTATAAGGAACATTTTCCAAGGGCACGACTGTGTGAGTATAAGTTTCAAGCACCTGAGTAGCTGCATCAACAGCGGGAAATGTCACCCATGAGTTGAAAATCTCAAACGGGTAAGCTATCTCAGCACTCACCTCCAAAATACCTGCCATGCCCTCCAAGGGTACTTGAAAAGCCTGCAAATGATTGCGGACCACAATGAGACTAGGCTGCGGTATATCAATGTCACCCATAAAGACACAGAAAAATAAAGGTACAATGTAAAACAATGTAGCACAACTGGGTAGTAATTAAAAAAAGAAACCGTTTTGAAAGATTCAAGCTTGAAAAGACCTATGTAACTACAGGTAGGTTTATTCGTCACCACTGTTAACTGGAAACAATAGTGAAGGAGTTAAGGACTGATATAATTACTACTCAATTGTCATAAATAAGACCACCATCGTTTGGGCGCCTTGTTGCAGGGATTCTGCTCAGACACAGAACTGTGCACCGAGACTCAGGACCTCAGTGAATTAGGATATGCCAAAAACTCACCTTAGTACCTAAAATCCCCTACCAGACTAGCAATAAGTGTCACATTAGCTCTTAGGCCTATAGCCAAGAAACCAATGATTAGACAACCCAGAACATGCGACTTAGGTTACCTCAGGTAAAGTGGGAAACATGAACACTCTTTCGTATAGTCTCATACCAGTAGAGAACAGGGAGTAAAGAGAGACACGAGCAAGTTTAAAATGTTTATTTTAACGCTGTGATTTCAAGTGCAGCATTTTAGCTAATACAAGCAGACATATGATAAGAAATAATATTGTAAGCATAGTTACTATTCCATAAAATACAAAGGGAGAAAGCATGTTATAATGCTAAATGGAAACAGGTTAAATATATATCTATATTTCGCGCTGCCTTGCTAGTAGGTTATTTTATAACTACAGAAGGTCTCTTAGTCTTGCGTAGGCGACCCCATACCTCAAGGATTAGCAGTAGTGAATCACATCAGGTTCGGCACAAGCTCTCAGCATACGAATGTTCTCCAAGTGTGTTCAATCATGCCTACACAGTGCATTATTAAATATCTGAGGTGGCCGCAGCTGCATATGTGTTATGTCTAGATGGTGCGCTGATCAGTTCGAGCAACAACCACAGTGTTGAAAGAACCTTGAAGGCCTCGGCACTCACTGTACAGACTAAGCTTACAAAGCATGTCTAGTGATGTAGAAAAACAAGTTATTCTCATGTGAAGCAAAACACTCCGCCAAGACTCTAAACAATGAATAAAGTGTTTGTTGTGTGCAAAATACAACAGAAAGGTAAAATGGCGTTTAAAGTTTTAAAAAGCTCATGCTAACTTAACACTGTGTGAATGTAAGGCTCAGACCCACCTCAGATGAATACGAGGCCAAGACAAATGAGTGCCTACCAAAACTAAACTCTGTAGCAGTTCTGTGCAATGTAATACTATACCTCCCAACAAAGTTCTGCAAAATATTAGGCCCATACCACTTCTGGGCAGCTCCCCCCACCCAGTTGATACTGTAAAAAGCCTTGGGGTCATAATCTGCAACGTCCTGTCCTTGAAACCTCAAATTAATGCAGTGGTATCTTCCTGTTTTTTTCATCTTCGCAGAATTCGTAAGATCTGCAGATTTCTGAGCACTTACTCTTGTCATTCTGGCCTTGGTCATCTCTCGCATCGATTATGCCAACTCACTTTATGTTGGCGTTCCAGCATCCCAAATCCGCAGTTTCCAGCTGGTACAAAACCAAGCAGCCAGGCTCATTTTCCATCAACCCAAGCATCAACATGTTAACCCTCTGATGAAGGGCCTTCACTGGCTCCCGGTGGCCAAACACTGTGTATTCAAATTGGGATGTACCATCTTTAAAGCCCTCGCTGGCCAGGGCCCAGCTTTCATCTCTTCTAGGATCCACCGATATGTCCCCGTACGCGAACTCCGCTCCTCCCACATCAATCTGCTTATGACGCCCACCATTAAATGCAAAATACATGGTGGTCTCAGATTTTCCTTCCTGGCCCCCCATTTTTGGAACTCCCTTCCAACTAAACTGAGATCTGTAACCTGCTACTCCCAATTCAGAACACTTCTCAAAACGCTTCTGTTTTCACAAGCATATGAGTAAAGCTCCTGTTATCCTTCTGCTGCTGTCCTCCCACTCTTAGCACCATGAAACCGATTGGTGTAAGCGCGCTATACAAATAATTTTAACATAACATAACAACATGCTCAAGAATTATTAGGGAATAGAATATAGCCATACAATATTGCCCGGTTAAATGAATCCTTGTCATAGATATCAACTAGTAATTTAGTTTTAGCATAAACCACATTAATCCCAAGATGCCTTCCTTAGCAACCAGTACCATTTGAAGACTGCTTTACGTTGGTGGAGCAGATCCAAGAGGGTGGTTTCATGTTCATCATCTCCATCCCCTTCCATCTTGATCTTTGCAGATAGTTGGTAGGATTTGAATCTGGATAAACTCTGGTTTGAGATGTTATTTAAGTAGTCCCAAGATAATAATTTATTGTTTTGCAACAAGTGACCCTATTTCTTAATGCCTTCTTCCAGTATTGGGGTTGACAAACTTTCCTTAAGACACAAAGGTGTACCAGGAGAGTTCCAAATAGGGGCACCAGCACTGTAGTACGGGATACTAAGAGTTTTCCTGACCTAATACCAGAGCTCACAGGCTGATCTCAGTAGCTTCAGTTTAACTTTTTTTGTTTATGTGGGATGGCCGAACTTAAAAATAAACCCATCTCCACCCAAGGGGCTATTTCTGGACGTTGCCTGAAGGAAGGGGGGGGGGGAAACAGGAGGAATCAAAATATAGAGATCTTATATTTTTTAATTGGAAGTCCCAGCAATAGAGACGACAATCAGGACTTGCTATTCCCCCATCTAACTTAGTGCTCCGCAGTTTCCTACAAGAGATCCTCATCCCTTTATTAGCCCAGAGAAAGCTAGATATGACACTCTGTAGAGATTTAAAAATGTTATAGTTAAAGGATAACAGGATTGCATCAAAGATAAAAGTGTATTTAAGCAGCCCAAGATGGAAAGTGGAAGTCTACTACAAGATCTTAATAGAGCCCCAGAGAAGAGACCTGCCTTCGATCGACATAGCATCTTTATGGCAAGTCTCGATGTGCACTTTATGGAGTGTTGTCAAAGCTGTACCCCTTAGAAGGAATCATTTGTTTTCACTCAACAGGGCCTACTGGATCCCCAAGAGATTGGCATGAATGGGAGGTGAAGGTGTGAAGCCCTGTTTTCAGTATGGTCTTGAAAATGTGGACGATCTGCATATGTTTCGGCAGTGCTCTTGGATTCAGGGCTTCTTGCTCAATGTTTGTCAGAGGTTTTCGGCCAAGAAATTGAGGTAAGCCCAGTTTTGGTTATTGTTGGCGTTCTCTTGGAGGAGAGTATAATTCGTAAGCTTTCTAAACTCCAATCCTCTCTGTTATTTATTTTAATCCTTCTGGCAAGGAGAGAAATTTGCTTAAAATGGGTTGCTCCTCAACCTCCAGTATTTTTTGATTGAGTTGCTTCAGTTGAAAGGGTATATAAGTTGGATCATTGCTGTTTTTCAAGAAGGAGAACTAGATTTTGGGTGGCCTGGGATGAATGGCTCAGTAAGTTTGACAATTTATCATCTCAATAAAGTCCAATGATTATTACATAAGCAAGATTATGGGAAGAAGGTCGAATTGGGGGAAGTGGCCTTAAACTCAGTCCTCCTCTAACTAATAGCCTTGCGGTTGGCCATTCTAGGAACCGCGGAGGTGGCAAGGATAAAGGTGAGACTGTGGCCTCCCTCTGAGGGAACCAGGAAGGAGCCCATATCCGCTTAAGGACAATCTGCTTATTTATAAATGAGGACAAAAAAAAGATGTCATCCTTATTACCTAAAAGCATACTTGCTAGTACTGAAGAAGGTCATTATCTGAGAGGATGCCCAACTAACAATTTTTTTTTATGGTTCATCCTGTTTGTTTTATCAATAGTGGTCAGGTAAAATCTTTTTAATGTTTCTCCATAAAGTGAGCTTGAAAAATCATGTCCTGGGCCCTGGAAATAAACCATACTCCAGCCTGACCTTGAGAGCCACTCGGACCACTATGTTTGGATCCTATATGGAAGACACATTCAATGAACCTCATAATCTGTGGTAACCTGCTGTGTGCACATATTTCCAAAGCCAATAACTGCAAAAATACACCTCAGTACATTGAGAATGTCCTGATTACGCCCTTAAAGTCAAATGTGGGCTGAAATGCTTTGACACCTCATGGAAGCCCTGCTAGCACTATATAACAAATCCTGCATCCATACTGTAAAATTTTGAGGAAATGACTTCCTGAGTGGAAATAATAGTTTTGCCATCCTTATTTAGCTGAAAATAAAAGCATATCTGCTTTATGATATAAGAACTAAAGTATAAACAAGTCACACTGAGACTAATGGGTAATCCTAATATTTGGTGAATACATGTGTCTGTGGATTTGTTATTGCTTGCTAATGCCATAAGTTTGGCAGTAAATAATGTATAATTTCTAGTCATACCTTATGTGCAAGAACTGGAATATTTAACAATGAATTCATTTTGTTTAAGATTAACTCCTTGGTACATTGTTAACAAATCCACAATTTACTCAAAAGAACCTTTAGACTTTTACCAGTTTAGACTAATCTTCCTTTTCCTTGATTTATTGTTTTCAAACTCTCAAAGATTGCAGTTACACTTCACATCTTTGTTCTTATTCCAATTAGGGCACTAATCCTGAGTTGGGTACAAACCGAAATTTTCATCTAAATTAGGATTACAACCATATATTGAAAACATTTGCGGTTTTAAAACCACATTTTCCACCATGCTATGCCTATCAGAAATCATTTGGGTAAATTATACTTGTCAAAGTTTCATGTGTTCCAATGTCATTATGTATCCAAAAAGGATGATTTGATTAAATTAAATTTCTCTGGAGTCTTGTTCATTCAACTTTTGACTGAATTATTTGTATCAAAAACAATTTGCAATCAGCCAGGCTAACACGTTTCGTCCCTTAGGACTTCATCAGGGTTGGAAAATCCAAATAATCACTTATTACCCCGTTGTCTAGGGTGTTGTCACAAGCTAAATATCCTCATCGATCTACTGAGGTGATACAAAGTGGTGACAAATGACGCTTTTGTGTTAATAAGAGGCAGGTGGAGTAAAGGTAGGTCACTGGACATTAAGTCCAATGTCATTATGTATCCAAAAAGGATGATTCGATTAAATTAAATTTCTCTGGAGTCTTGTTCATTCAACTTTTGACTGAATTATTTGTATCAAAAACAATTTGCAATCAGCCAGGCTAACACGTTTCGTCCCTTAGGACTTCATCAGGGTTGGAAAATCAAAATAATCACTTATTACCCCGTTGTCTAGGGTGTTGTCACAAGCTAAATATCCTCATCGATCTACTGAGGTGATACAAAGTGGTGACAAATGACGCTTTTGTGTTAATAAGAGGCAGGTGGAGTAAAGGTAGGTCACTGGACATTAAGTCCTCTGCTACCTTGCAAGCCTTTAGTACATCCGTCAACATTTAAATTAGTCCTTCATTTCAAAGATGGACATTTTCACTGGGGAAAGGTGGGACAAGTGTCTGCCCTATGCTAGGATTTCGGCTACCATGACATTTTATAATTTCTTCCTTTCAGAGTTTTTCCTGGCAAAACAAATAGCTTACTTTGGATCTTGTCCATCAGCTATCTGGCTTTGAGATGACTTTTTTGGATACAGCATCCTACCTTGCACCACTGGAGGGTTTCAACTTTAATTTCAAAAACTGTTATACCCAACATATTTGGCATCGTATTGCCCCAAACTTTTTGGCTTCACACCTGCTGTTTTCTGAATTTGTTTTTGTTGGCATTAGGACTTTGTGCATAATACCAAGCTACCCAGTACTAACGTGCTTTAGCTCTCTACATCAAATATGGTAAAATTGAGCACCACCTGATTGGCACATTTTATTTACATATTGGTCCCTAGTATATGTTACTACATGTATCAAGGGCCTATAATTTAAGTGCTACTATTTGGCCTGCAAAGCTCACTGTGGCAACCATTAAAGTAGCACTTTAACAATGTCTCAGCCTGTCAACTCAGCCTGTAGTGCTGTTTTAAACTACCATTTTGACCCGGAAAAATAAACCTTATGCCAGGCCTAAACTTTCCCTTTTAATGCATATGTCACACCTAAGGTAGGGTGGTGTACGAACCCCTACACTTAAAATACTGCTCTTAGGTATACATATTGGGCTTCTAAAGCCTCTTTTGAGCACACTCCAGGTCCTGTGGACATTGCAGAAGAAGGACTGCCCTGCCAACAGATGAATGTCCTGCTGCTACCAGAGGACTGTCCTGCTGCTTGAGGACTTCCTAGTTGTAAGAGAAAGAAGACTGGATCTGCTTACCTTCATTCCAGGCTCACCTGAATGACTACAAGATTCAGTTGACTGACCTCCTGTTTGACGTACAGGGACAGAACAAACTCCTGAGGCCTCCCACCACTGCCCAGCTGACCTGCTGCAACTTGACCTGCATTGATCTGGGACTAGACCTACCGGAGCCCTGCTGCTGGATTCTTCTGGATTGAGTCTTGATCCCCAAGAGATGCTCCCCAGATTCTGGACCCTTGGCTGGCATCAGAGTGTACTCCTCCCTGCCTAACTGCGCGTTTAATTGGAACTGACACAAAGAGACGCAAATCTATGCAGGACCTCGCATCTCAATCCTCGCAGCTCCTCATTGGAACAGATGCAGCATAATGCAATGCCTTGGATCAAGGACAAAAGGTACAATTCTCAGCAGGACTAACCAGGTTCCTGTATCTGGTCCATGCTTCCTCACTCTCAGCCTGAACTGGTGACGTTGCCCCGGTCCAGTGTGACCAGATTACAACAGTTGACACTTCGTGCTTCTAATAGCATGAGAGGTGTGGCGCAGCGGCCAGGGTGGCTTACTATGGATCCCGTGGCTTACGGTTTGATCCCCGCGGCTGGCGGCAGCTCAACCCAGCACTGTGTGACTGGGCAGTAGCTCACTTAATCTCCCTGATGGCCCACAGTGCCTTGACCCTTAGGGGTGATTTGTTTGAGCTTTACAAATACCGGGTTATAGTGCAAGAGGTGGTTTTTACCTAAATCTTTTAAACCACAGTTTTACCGATTGGATTTTTGTGGTTTTGGTATCATTTTATTTATGAACAGTTACTCTTTGTTCCTAAATTGGTGTAGAATATTTCTTCTGTTGTGTTCTCACTTTACTACTGTGTGTGCTGCATAAATACTATACAGATGACCTCTAAGTTAAGTCTAACTGCTTTTGTGCAAATCTACCAGAGGGTTAAGCACAGGTTAATTTTGTAACTTTTGTGACTCACCCTGACAAGGACTATAGCCTGAGTTGGGCTTCCACCCCACCCCCCCCCCCCCCCAACCAATAACAATATTTTTTACAGAGACTAAGTCAGAATGCAAAATCTTTGACTAGGATGAACCACTTGGTATATCTGACCACATGGTCCAATGTTGTAAGTCTAAAGCTTGAGACCTAATTTGAGGTCCAAAACATCTGCAATGGTACTCCAAATATAGGCACTGCTTTGAGTAGTGTTCCATTTACTTGCCTAGTTTGGTGTAATTCTGTTGAGCTATTGTTTTATATTGAAGAGCAAATCATTTATTTAATGGAAAATGACACTTTGGGACCCATTTTCAAGGCCCCACTTGAAAGATCTGCAAGAAACTTGCCATGAAAAACCTTAAGCGGATGTCTTTTTTGTTGTTGAAATTTTTGTGCAGATTTGTGGAACTACACCACAGTTATTTTTTATTTTTTTTGTCCTCATATTCGCCCTTGGTAACCATGTAGTGACAAAGAAGTATTGAAGATGACTGAGGCACTGGCCCAGATAAACTGGGGGGGATTTAAATGGTACCTAAGAGCGTATCCCACAATGCCACGCCTCCCAATTTTGTCCTCATCCAATGGTACCGACAGGGTTGGTTAACTGCTATGTACAACCCATTTTATAGCCAGAGTCGCATATATAGGGTATGTAAAGCAAAAATAAAAGGGATCAAAAGAACAAATGATCCATCCAAGCAGCACAATCATAGGACTTGGGGGGGAAAAAAAACCCTCAATGTTCTGGCCTATAGTTACCAGTTCAAGAGTAGCCAAAATCTCCTTTTGTGTTGGTTGCCTCCTCTAGCCAGATCTAGTTTGGACATCTGTAACATCGCTGATCGCCAATCTGTATAGAGAGGAGGAGTCTTATCTTTCCAGCGTTTACAAATTTCTCTTCTGGCTACTAAACAACTATAAAAGACCAGCGTTTTACTTATACCTTCAATCCCAGGTATAATACCAAAGAAAACTAACGTGGGGCAGGGACTAACTTGTAGATCGATTGCTAGTGAAAGGGAAGCACAGATACACCACAGTTATTAAGAAAACAAAAAATGCCTTTTCAATTGAAACAATGACCTAACCATAACTGCAAATGCAATGATACTTAGCAGGAGTCAATTTAGTGAAGCAACAAAGGTAGAACAGACTCGAACAAAACCAACAAGATATATGTCATAATACAAGGCATATGAACATGGTGAAACTAAATAAGAAAATTAGATGCATTGTAAAATATATACATTTTGGAAAATAATCGCATTCAAAAGTATATTTGATGTTTACATCTTGCAATGCCCATGCAATTTGAGATACATTGGGAGCACATCTTGCGAGTTACAAAAGAGGATCCTCTAGCACATTCAGACAGTCAAAAACAAAGATGCAAACTATTCTGTGCCTGACATTATTGGAATAAACATGATGGCATTCCCAAGTTTCTAAAATATTGGGGTATTGATATAATTAAAAACGGTTTTGAGGGAGGTGACAGAAGAAGGTATTGAAGGCAAATTGAATCCAAATTTATAATAAAAGTAAGAACCAAACTCCCAGGGGATATAACCTAGATGAAAAGTGGTACTTACAGCTTTAATGTTTCTTTCTCATTTTGTACCAAAACTATTTTTTTAGTGACCTCGAAGCCAGGACTCAGTATAAATGTATTTGGATGTAAGGATATATATAGGAAGATGGATGATATCTCACCTTCACCTAAGCTTAGATTAATATAATGTGAAGTTTTGGAAATGTGGCTATTAAAATGACCTATTTGGCTAAATAGATGAGGACATGGCACCCTATCACTTTTAATTCTTCACCATGTTACACGTATACTTGCAAAACGGAAATGTACTGTTAGAAATGGGGGTCTCTAGTTGGCACTGGCTGGTACCACCGTCCAAATAGGGTTCCTTCCTCCTAATTCAGGGCAAGTGGGTCACCCCTTTCGATAACCCCTGCTCAACCCTGTGGTAACGTAGCATGAGCAGTTAGACCTATCTCAGAGACAGTGTGTGAAGTGTTTATGACCACGTACAATAGGCAGTAATGACACCACAAAAGGACATAGCTCAGGTAGGTATAGAAAAATAATATCTTTCTCTAACAGTTTACCTCAACTGTCAAAGCGCTTCAACAATGACAATTCACATCAACCCGTAGGGACTCAAAGAGATAACAACATATCCACCAAAGCGTAACACTGACTGAGTTCAGGGACTGGGCCTACGCGACCCGTTGCGCACCAGGTACCGGTCGTTGAAAGGGGGGACAGCACGCAGCTTCTCAAAATACAGAGGCGGTGACAGGGGGACTCCCAGCAACCACAAAAAGGGGAGGCAGAGGTCCACAGCATGCACCCACACTGACTCGTGCACTCGGGAGCAGGTATGCTCTCAGGAGCAGCAGCACGTGGTGGCCCGTGTTGGGCGAGGCAAGGACTCTTGTTGTGTGGCTCCGTGGTGGGCACACAGCGGCAGCAGCTCTCTCTTTGCTGCGGCTGCCCACAGGACAATTTCTGGAGGTGATGCAAAGTCATCAAGGGTGTGGGAACTCAGAGGCCATAGCTCTCTCTCAGCTGCGGCGGCCCGCGGGACGATTCCAATGAGGGATGCAAAAGTGACATGGGTGCAGGCGCTCAGCAGCTACAGCTCTGTCTCAGCTGCGGCGGCCCGTGGGGAAATTCCAAAAGGGGATGCAAAAGTGTCAATGGTGTGGGCGCTCACCAGCTACAGCTCTCTCAGCTACTGTGGGACAGTTCCAAAAGGGGGGATGCAAGGTAGTCATAGGTGTGGGTGCTCAATGCCTACATCTCTCCCCTGACTGTGGCAGCCCATGAGACAAATCACTATGGTGCACAGTAGCAAAGGGTGTGGGCACTCAGAGGCTACAGCTCTCTCTCGGCTGCGGTGTCCCATAGGACAAATCACGATGGTGCACAATAGCAAAGGGTGTCGGCACTCAGCAGCTTCAGCTCTCTCTCGGCTGCGGTGGCCCATGGGACAAATCACGATGGTGCACAGTAGCAAAGGGTGTGGGCACTCAGTGGCTACAGCTCTCTCTCAGCTGCAGCGACCCATGGGACAAATCGCGATGGTGCACAGTAGCAAAGGGTGTGGGCACTCAGCAGCTACAGCTCTCTCTCGGCTGTGGATGCCCACGGGACAAATGCCGATGGTGCATGTTCCGGCAGCTCTCAGCGGCGGCAGCTCTCCCTCAGCTGCAGTGGCCCACACGGATCCTGTGGAAGGTTGGAGGGAACAGATTTAGGTAGATTCTCAGCGGCAGCGGCTCTCGTCTTAGCTGCCGCATCCCGCACAGGTTTAGCAAAGAAATGTTCAAAGGTTCAGAATTAGGAGGTTGCTCAGCGGCAGCAGTTCTCTCTGAGCTGCAGCAGCCCGCACAGGTTCAGCAAGGAAAGGTTCAAAGGTTCAGAGTTAGGCGGGCGCTCAGCAGGCGGCAGTTCTCTCTGACCTGCAGCAGCCCGCACAGGTTCAGCAGAAGTTTCCAGATTACTTGACAGGGGCCTCACTTGCAAGCAGAACTCGTTGCATGGAAATTCCAACGGCCGACTGGGCAAAGTCTAATGTCCCTGAGACTTCGGCAGGAGGCTCCCTCGATTTGGGCCCTCGGGTAGTTTCTTCGGCAAGATGGGCTTAAAGGTGCAAAGTCCTTTTCTCTGTTCACTCGGACAGAGTCTCGTCTTGACATCCAGAAGGAACACACTTGTCCAAAGTTCCAGCGCAGCATTTTATACCTAAAAAGTCTTTGTTCTCTAAGGTTGCAAATCACTGCCTCCAGTCAGAACCAGATTGGTAGGGTAGGGGAGCACTTGGTTCGCGAGGCAACATCCTGCCCTTTCAGAATGAGGGGGTCTGCCATCAGACACCCAGTGGGAGGTGGAGCCATCATTTACTTTGCCAGGCACGACCCTGCTTGGATTAAAAAGTCACCCCTCCCCATGCTTGGAATACCGATCTCTCTCTCCAGCCAGGTCTGACCCATCTGGCCCTGCTGCTCCAAAACCAGATGGCCAATCCGCATACTCGCAACAGCCTGCAGTAAAGCTTTAAACAAGAAACGTCCGCGTTTTTAGGAAAGGCATTTCACAACATATAATACCTAAATGGTCTGTACTAAAAGGTGACCCCCGCCGGCCTGATCATAAACATATCAAACTTGTAGTTTCTATCAGGTTCCTAGGCCCAGATAGTGTGATAGAAAGTAATCCTTAACAAAATAGGCTATACTAATGGAAGCGTCAGAGTTATCCTAATTCACACAGTCATTTATGTACATGGGACATTTGCGCTGTGGCACTGAGTAGCAGTGGCACGGCGCCCAGAACATCTATATCCAGCCAACATACAAAACAGGAAGAGTCACAGGGGAATGGAGACCTACACCAATGATGCCAGGTCTAACATGCACTATGGCACATTTTGACAGTCTCACAGAGGAATCCAGCTAACGTGTGAAATAATGAACTCAAAAGTATTGTGAACTGAGCAAATGAGTGATTTCATTTGCATTTATTTGAGGATCATGTCAATGCTATAAAGTGACATTTCCAATAGAAGGTGAATAATGGTGGAACCGTATTAGTATCATAAACTGTTAAAATCCTTAACCGCATGCGCGCTAGCGGTTTTCCCGCTGCGCGCTGCGATTTTGAAAATCGCGCGTTACGTGACAAAGCCAGCTCGTCATGCGCGTAGCGTAGGTAACGCCCATGACGAGCTGGCTTTGTCATGCGCGTCGAAGGGGTTAAACATCAAAACTTGTGCAGATGAAAGATCAAAAAGGTTTGCATTATAAGTTTTTTACCATAATGCCTTGCCCTCTGGAGGGCTTAGTGTCAGTGTTATATTTTGCAGTGTTTTTTTTAACTATAATGAGAATGTAATGTTTCCTTTAGGTTTGTACCAAGCCTGGGTGGAGTTCACGGAGTGCCGCTGTGCAGAACGCCACGAAGTGCAAAAAAACTCAGCCACGCTACGCAGAGCTTCGTAAGTGGCGGAGTGCATTACATAAATGCCATTTGCAGTGATTTTCAGCACTGGTTGTTTGCCCGCAGTGTGCAATCATCGCGAACGGCATCATGCACAGTGCAAGCGGGCACAAGCGGGTGCTTCTTCCTTTCTGCCACTCGAATGGATGGTTTCTCAACCACTCGCAATGAGAAATCCGATTGCCTGCATTGAGAAATCTCGCCAGGAGGTTGATTTCCCTTGCTCGATTGCCAACTTGACATTGACGATCGCGAATGAGGAAAAATCTCACCGGGAGACGGATGTTGCTTGCTTGTGCTCGCCAACTTGTTGTGACTCTGATCTGATGGGATCAAGTGCAGTGCAAAAAATATATATGGAAGTGGTGAATTTAATATAGGAAATTTTTTATTAATAAAGGGGCCTCCATGCAGGTATTTGGTTAAACTGCAAGGTACATATATTTTTGCACTGTTCTTGTTTTTAACAGGAAGAGGCTCCTTTATTAATAAAACATTTATTGGTGGTTCTCTATCCTATTTTAAATTCACCACGTCCATATATATTTTTTGCACTGCACTTGATCCCATCAGATCAGAGTCACATGGTCCTAAAGTGATTGTGGGTCGGAACCCCATTTCTCAATAAAGGGTATGATCAATGTCTCAATGATCTAGAGACACATGACCCTTAAAGGATAACCAAGTGATAATATTGATCATACATGCCTTTGATGGAAATCCTAAATGCTTTTCTTCTACAATCACTGGTGGCCCACTTTTTTGAAATTCCTTGTCCCAAGTCAAAACTAGTTAGTCTTGACTCTATCTTGATGCACTAATTGAGGCATCCAGATTATTACGTACAGGTTCTTAAATATCCTCTTTCTGAGACCCCTAGGTTTCTATGTTGTATATGTAGTTGCTGTGAGGAATATAACCTAGGCTGGTCTGTAAACATTCCTCAGACCCTCCATAAAAGTATTGTTGTTTATATGCATTCTCCATATCCCACTACATTTGTGGCTACTTAAAAGGCATCCATGCGCTAGCAAAGGTCAAAGGGAAGCCCTCTGATGAGAGTTATCTCTCTTCATGCTCTGTCCCCAGCACCTCAAGGCAGACCTTTCTCCTCCTGGGTCCCCCAGCAATCCATTCCTCTACTGTCCCTTAGAGAGTGTAAGAGGGTCAGCACCACTGGCCCTGGAGGGTTGATTCTACAGAATCCCACCTAGGCTAAGTCCACAGTGATTTTAATTTAAAAGGCTAGCAGTCATATTCCATTTTAACAGTGTTTATAGTATGTGAGACTCATAGTGAAAGGCAAAAAAACAGGTAGTTCCAAAGCAAAAAAGTCAGGGAGTTGAATGAATCGTTACACAATTTCCTACAAGACATGACAGCAAAACCTCAAATTTTTGTAGTGCTATATCCAGTGACAATCTGAAGGCGGAACTGCCACATAGGTGTATTTTATGTGTAGGAAAGTTCCCAAGTGAATACTCTTTCAGAATAACACTTTCTTCTCAAACTGGAGAATTTTCTGTTCCCACGAGTAGTAAATCTGTCCAACAGATGTACGGTTCTCATTAAGAAAATTATTGTTGTACAAGAAATCTCTAAAAAATTTATTGATCGGGGTTGAAGAATAAGCTATTAAAAAAAAAACAGAGTTTCTGCAAATATACTAACATTTCCCAGTGAAGAAACCCCTACTGCCACCCAGAGCATATTGTGGGATATTTCCTTACCCTCCGCCCACCCTGGAAAGGAATTTAATTATGCTGCTGACACACCTACATTTTCACCATTGTTCAGGGTCGGAAGAAGTCGTACCCTCAAAGTTGTGAGTTTGAATGTGTTAAAAAAATTCGGGCATTTCTTACCCTGGCACGGGTATTCAGGCCCACAGGAAGAAATGTGTTCACACAGAGACCTCTGTGTAAAAGCGACTTCTGTGAATTATAGATTTTCATCCTAAAACTTATTTTGACATTAAATAAAATGTTTTTTTACCGGGCGTGAGTCGTTTGGCACAAGCTAATGATTGGTGAAGGAGAACCATTGACGTCACCTCCAACTTCTCAGCCTTCATTCAGCATTTAGACCTGGATCGTGCCTTTAGCCGTTGCCTTTTTTTGTCCAGCATCCTAAAACTTAAACATATTGCAAGGCGCTAGTTTCTCGTCATAGCAAGCATTTGTTTGTATTAGACTTCAATATATAAGGCACGTTATTTTAAGTGGACATGTCTCACTGTTTTCAATTTATTGTTGCTGAAAATGCTAATTTGGGCAGAAAGAAATAAAGTCTCAGTGATCTGTTCAGCGGGATTCACGTTTTCGGTAAAAAAGAAATATAATGATAAAATATATTGGCGGCTTCTACTTCGCCCGCGTTTGCCCCTCACCCACACCAAAAATGCCAAGCTATCTTTTTTTTAAATTTAGAGAGCCACATATATCGCATATGCTTTACTCCTCTGTCAGGTGCCACCATTTTACTCTTTCAGAAAAGCAGCAGAGTGACAATTTTGAATAAAGTACGACCCCGCTCTGGTCTGCCAGTGGCATCCGTTCTACAACTACAGGCATGTACTGTAACTCATAAGGAAAGCAACTCGAGGCCTCTGCCAACCATTCACCTCCTGACAGTAATAAATGCATGGGAATCACACAGCATCCGCACACGCTGACGTCTGAAAGATGTCTCGACTCCCCCAAAAAATGACAGACGGCACGGAAAGCAAATCTGCGACTCATCGAACACCGAGATGGCTAGACAAGAACATGGAGGCGGGAGACGGCACGGCTGGCATTATCTGGAGCCGTGACAGGTGATACAGTCACTCGGAGCTCTTCCGAGACGCCCGGGGTCAGAGCTGGCAGAGATGTCGGAGTCTCACAGCGTCAGACGGGTGCCGCGAGGCCTGATTACAGTACATCTGAACCAGGCCAGCTCACTCATTACTAATGGAAATGCAGATCGGTGCCAGTGTGCCTTCATGCTTGGCATGGGCACCTGTCTCGCCAAGGTGTTAGCTTCCTCAGCAGTGTCTCGGTTCCTCAGACAGCCGACGGCAGCGCGTCAATGCGGTCACGCTCCAAGGAGCAGGGCCGCTGTTTACGCTTAACACGTTTTATTTCCTGGGCGTGCCTAAAACATGCAGTCTGCAAAAATGAAAGCCACAAACAGAACAAGCATTGGCAAAACCAATAGGTTTCGCCTATGGGAGATCTACTGGCTTTTGCCATTTTTTTTACAGGTATAGTAGCGCGAGCTGCCAAGTACCATTTCTTACAGTAAAAAAAACCACGATGACGAGGCTACTGCTGAGCACGTTATAGGGCTTTTCTGTTTATGTTAAGTCATGTTGCAAAGCAGATTGCACTGGTGCTCCTTATTTTAAAATAATTAACACAGTCATATAGCTATGTGCGAGCTACTTGGCTTTGTTAACGTCACAATTATTGACACCACTGAAGTTCAGAATTGCTGCAACATTACAACACAACACAAAGGGTAAGGGTGCTGGCTTGATTTGGAAAATGGTCCGATTTAATCAGAGGCGCATCTAAAGTCAAATTTCGGGGGGGGGGGCTGAGAAAAAATTTCGGGGGGGGCTGAATCTTTAGGCAGTAGGCAGAGTGGAGCAGCAGGGGCTCTTAGAAGGCGTACAACAAAAACAAAGCCCCATTAACATGCACAAGGTCTTTTAAAGACCTGTGAAGGGCTAGGGTGAGGCTGTGAGAGTGCCCGGGAAGTGTCTCATCCCGGGCTGCCACACACGACGGGGGGGGGTGGGGGGCTGAAGCCCTGTAAGGCCAATTGGTGTTGCGCGCCAGGATGTAATACTTGCCCTGAATTGTAGCGAGTAAAGTGAGCGATTCAGACCTCTTTAAATGGATTTAGATGGTGCTTTTTAAAAAATGTTTTGTAAAATAGTGAATTGTAGGAGTTTGAAAAAATATAATTTTAAAGATATCAGGAGATAGAAATATCGAAAATTAAATATTAAGACACAAATATTATGATTCTAAAATATTAACAGGAATATCGGTTTAAGAGGTAAATAATATTTCTTGTATATGACATCAATGTTTTATATATATAGATTTCTCTACTATAGTGGATAAACTATCATTTTATATTTATTTTAATGTGTTTTAGTTGCTCTATTAATTTTATGTCAATATAGGTTGAATACAGGTAGTTAGTAGTTTTCTAAATATAGCTTGCAATTTAAAGTGATTTAGAATGTTTTATTCATTTGATTAGTAATTTATAGTTTGATAGTACTTGGTTAGCTTTGTAAGGGATAGGGTGGGAAGTCAAATAGGCAATAAATAATTAAAAATCATTTAATAAATAACATTTGATTACATAATTGATATTTATTTTGTAATTTATGTAATAAAACATTATTTTTCGTATATGTTATTTGTGGGTTATTTGGTCTGTAGGAGTACAGAGTGGGATGTTAATTAAGCAATGATTAATTACCAATTACTTATTCATCAATTAGTGAATTGATGTTTAAGTACGATTGAATTTCAACAATATTTATATTGCTTCGCTTTTAGTGTTGGGCTGCTAGGTTTGTAGGGGTGTAGGGTGGGAATTGAATCAATTAATAATTGATTAACAATTTATTGTTTGTATATTAATTATGAACTTTTATTTCAAATACGTAGATTGTGGAGTACTTATTTAATGTAATTTTCTTTTAGCTGTCGGAAGCCTAGTATGGGTCTGGAGTTCTGGACTTTTTGGTTCCGTCCAGAGGTGTCAGGGATAACACCCGAAGACCCCGGAGTTCAACCTGCCTCGGTGCACAAACAAACAGAAACACGGGCTTCTCGATGGTGGCATCAAAGACCAAAGGTTTATTACTGCAGGGACACAGAAGTCACAGAAACTACACATGGGCAGTATCTAGGAGCCTGTTCAATTTGTACAAAGAGGGTTGCTCCTTATATACTGAATATTGGGCTTCAGGCAAATTTCTTTACATGTAAGCACATTCCAAAACCTTTGTATCTTAAACAATAAATATTTGGCGTTGCACAGGAATCGTCAACAATATCTGATGTCAAAACATTACGAACGAGGGGTTCCCACTATTCCATCATAATCCCATGTCAACTTTCCATTCAAGACCCGGACCGCCTCATCGTAAATTTCGTTACCTCCCCCTAATAAAGGCCCAGAAGGAAAGGAGCAGAGCCAGGTGCAGAAGATAGAAAAGTAGGATAAGAGATGTTTGTGGGTCGTAAATGGGCACGGTTACCAGCTTCGGCCGCCTAATCATGATCAGACCAACGAACACGAGAACCAGTATAGCAGGACTGGCCTCAGGCTGGGGAGGCAGCTCTTGCCGAGTCATGCTGCCATAGCGTTGCTGGCCTAAGGTGCACGTGTCACTAGCAAGGTGAATTGCCGGCTAAAGCCTACGTGTCCTTAAATGAAAAGAGGTCATTGCGTGTCCATTGACTATGTGAGGGCAAGGAATACAAAATGGCTTCCTTGTTCTAAGATGGATGCCACGGGTAGAACAGAAATGTGTTTGTAACAGGAGTGCTCTTGCTCGTAGCATAGCGAAAACACCAGGATATACTAAATGGATCATTTGCGGTTCACTGATACCAAAATTATGCATTTGCGACAATGTTACAAACACGGGTTAAAATCGTCACGGAACCTCAGACCCTCCTTTTGCCCTTACATAGGCAATTACTCAGTCTATGTCTGAATCTAACTCTATGCTCATTAGGTCAGTGACATGTTGTTGCATCATCATTCTGTCTCGTGTCTTTTCTCCTAATGCAGGTGGTTTTCTGAAACAGGTTGCAGCACAGAGGCTACACAAAGCGGGACCACATTGGATAATAAGGCAGCATGAGAACAGAAATACTAGGATGACACCAATGACCATCAGAACCTTCCATCCCCACGCTGATACCAGAGTCCAAAACCACTCCATGAAGGACCAGTTTCCCTTGTCTACGTGTATAGAGTCGGAAATCTTGTGTAGCTTAGAGATCGCTTCATAGACGGTTGGAGCATTATTGGGAATAAAAACACAGCAGCTCGATTGGATCATTCTGCACACCCCACCTCGATAGTATTACGTCTAGAACCATACGGTTCTGCAACGTCATGAGACGATCCGCCTGAAGCTCAGCTGTTAAGTTACTAAGGGCACCAGCAGTTTCTGTAATAGTAGATTCAACTACCCGTGTTAGTTGACGTAGATTTCTACTATTGGCCATAGGCCCCCAAAACGGAAGGAAACCTTTGAAGAAGTCTCCAGCTTCCTGACCAGCGGTATCTTCCTTGCTGAAGACAGCTCTTGCTACTCTGGTCTTGTGATAATCTGAAGAAGCAGTGTATGTCGGAGGTAACAATCGAGCAATATAACATGAACCTGAGAAGTCAGCAGGCAGCCATGTATACGCTCTGTCTTGACAGATGAAGTAAGTACCCCTAGCAGTAAGGAAGGCAGGGGAGGAGTTAGACGGAAATACGTAAGTCTCAACGCACTCACTCCTCCCTAGCTGAGCTCTCAGATTTCTCCCATTTCCTTGCAAACAGACCTGACCTCGGTGAGGCACGACCCAGACTGAAGTGGAGCTTTTACGCTTGCTTTCTCCCAAACTAAGGCGATACTCGGTAGAGTTCCAACTCAAATACACCCGTAATTCATCTCTAGGGTAAGATGGAGTATTATTGACGTCTTTAATCATGTCAATTATTCCCTGGACTAAAGCTTTGTTGGCTGAGTTGTATTTAGTGGACCGTGGTGGACGCGGAGGATAGGTCTCAAGGGCATAGGAAAAAATGGTCTGAAAGGCCTGAAATGATCCATTATAGCTAAAAGGCAAGACTAGATAGGGAATGCCTTTATCCATAGTGTGAGGTATCAAGCCACACACCCAGCAGTCTGTAGTATTAACTACCAGTTGGTGTTGATGCAAGAGCTGTACAAATGTATTGTTAATAAATTCAGAGCGTCGAGCTTGTTCGTGTTCAGGAAACGAGTGAAAAGAATGCATAGAAGAAACCGTAGAAGTAGTAGGATCAAGGGGAGGTACTGTAGTTACCGGCATAAAAATCAAATGCACACCAAAGATGATTCCACCCACCAACGTTATCAAAACAATAAAAAATGTAACTGCACATTGCATTAGAAAGCATTTGCTGTGAAGTATTCGGTACAGTCTATTTCTGCGAACATAAATTACATTCTTTCGTTGCAGCTCAGGAAGCTCCATCTTCTACAATCCGCTCGTGACCACTGATGATGTGTACGTAGATGAAAATGCCTCTATCAGCCCTGGGAGTTCCCAGAACTAACAGAAAGATCGACCTTATGTCTGACCCCCGCAGATTCAACTAGGCACACAGCCACGACCCTACGGCTACCCAGACGGCAAGGCAAAATTTAAAACAACAAAATAATAGCAAACTTCCTGGCTGGAGGCAATGTATAGAAAATTCAAATCTGAAAATAGGCAGTTTCCTGCTTTATTTGTCCATATTGCGAGGTCGCAAGTTGTATCTCAGTTTTGCAGGAGCTGTCTGATCTGGAAACAATATATTTTCAGCCGACGCTGCAATGTTCGCGTTTGCAGATGACAAATGTTCTTTTGGTGCAGATGGCAAATGTTCAGGGTTCAAAAGAGCAGTTTCAGGAGGAGAGTCAGAGTTTGATGTATCAGTGATCAGTTCTGCATCACTGAAAGGGATGAACCTGGGTATTTGTTCTGCTTCAGAGGCACTGATTCCTTTCTTTACCCAGTTGTTGTAAGGGAGTGGCAGAGGCACACGTTTGACATGTGTCGTGTGGATCCAATTCTTCCGTCCGGCCACTCGAATAGCAGTTCTCGTCGCCAATAGGACTTGGAAAGGGCCAACGAATCTGGGCTGAAGATTTTTCGTTCTTGCAAAATTTCTAATGACTACTTGATCCCCAGGTTTCAGCTGATGACCTGGACTCTCCGGTGGCTTTGGCAATGCATCGAAAACCTGTTGGTGAATAAGGCTCAATTTAGCAGTCAAGTCGAAAAGATAATCAATTAACATTGGGTATTCCAGCTGCTTAAATTCTTTCGGTCTAGGTACCCCCCAAACATTTGCAGGACGACCAAAAATTATTTCATATGGACTAAGCCCTACTCTAGAATGTACAGTTGCTCTTGTTGATAACAAAGCCAAAGGCAGTGCATCTGGCCAGGGCAAACCCGTGGATGCTTGTATCTTAGCAAGTTTCAGTTTAAGGGTGCCATTGTAACCCTCAACTAAACCCGCGGACTGGGGATGATTCGCACTGTGAAACTTTTGTCTAATCCCTAGGCCGGCACATACACTCTGCATAACTTTCCCTACGAACTCACTTCCGTTATCTGACCATACAATCCGTGGCATTCCGAATCTGGGGAAGTATTCTTTAAGAAGGATCTTGGCAGTGGACAAAGCAGTATTGTCCTTCAGTGGGTATGCTTCGATCCATCTGGAGAACGCACAAACTACCACTAGGACGTACTTTAGATTATTACAACGATCCATGTGAATGAAGTCTAGCTGGTTCACTTCAAAGGGGCAGGAAGGAGGAGCGAAGTGACCTGCAGGTGTGGGGATTCCCTTGCCAGGATTATGCATCAAGCATACCATACAATTTCTCACCACTCTCTCTGCACACTTACTAATCCCATCATTCTTCCAAACTGGAGCCAACATCTTACAAATCCCTTTAGAACTGATGTGCGCTGCTCCATGTGCCATCGTTACTACTGCAAGCACATACGCATCAGGCAACATCCAACGCTGTTGTTCCGACAAGCCAATCCAACACCCACTCGAGTCCAATTTACCCGTGCTCTCTTTCCATGCACGCTTTTCCTCCTCAGTCGCCTCTTTCTGAATTTCTTTCACGCTTTCCACTGTGTCCTCACACATTCCAGACTCAGAAATCCATCTTGCAGACGTTGCAACATACATTCTACTCATCATATTTCTAGCTGTCTGTTTTGCAGTCTCATCAGCAAAAGCATTCCCACGACCAACATCATCCGTGATTGCTTTATGAGCACTGCATTTCACAATCGCAACTTCAGTCGGCAAGGTTAGAGATTCCAACAAGTCATTAACTAGCTGGCCATGTTGAATCTTAGTCCCATGGGATGTAATGAAACCTCTCTCTTTCCACAAACGGCCAAAACTATGGGCCACGCCGAACGCGTACTGACTATCTGTGAACACATTCACTCTCTTTCCCTTAGCTAAAACGCACGCTCTTGTCAGCGCGATCAATTCTGCAGCCTGGGCAGAATTCTGACTCACTCTCGCAGTCTCCACAATCGTACTCAAAGTCGTTACTGCATAGGCAGCAGTTACATCACCATTCTCCAATTTGAAGCAAGACCCGTCAACATACAACGTGCCATCTGGATCTGATAATGGAGTATCTTTTAAATCAATTCGTCCTTTTGTTTCTTCCTCAGTTCTGAAACAACAGTCGTGTGGTTCGGAATCACTCGACTCTTGGCTAGTCGGCAACAATGTTGCTGGATTCAATACATTGCATCTTTTGATCTGAATATGACTTGCTAGCAATGTCAGTTCGTAACCTGATAATCTAGCACTGGTAAGGTGCTGCGTCTTGGTTCGGTTCATGAGTGTATCCACAGCATGAGGAACCATAACTACTAGCATGTTGTTCATTACCAAACCAGCAGATTGTCGAATGGAGGCTGCAGCTGCGGCTGTAGCTCTCAAGCAACTAGGCAACGCTCTAGTTACTGGATCTAATGTTGATGAAAAATACGCACAAGGGCGTTGTTTATCACCAAATTTCTGTGTCAAAACACTCAACGCACAACCTTCTCTCTCATGGACATAGAGCGTGAATGGTTTACTGTAATCGGGTGTACCCAATACAGGAGCTGAACACAGTGCATTTCGTAACTCAGAAAAACTCTCCTGACATTCGGCAGACCATGGCACTGGACTCGGAACATTTTTCCCAGTCAAAGCTACCAACGGTTTTGCCAAAAGAGAAAAATTTGGGATCCATTGCCTACAATATGAGGTAATACCTAAAAAGGCACGTACTTCTCTCTGCGTGCTAGGAACATTCATCTGTGTAATTGCTTTTATTCTCTCTGGGGTCAACTTCCTTCCCTCCTTTGACAAGAGATGACCTAGGTAGGTCACTTCTTGGCAACAGTATTGCATTTTTGAAGGTGACACCTTGTGATTCAAATTTGACAAATGATGCAATAAAGAAATTGTAGCTGTTTTGCAAGTTTCCTTGTCATCGGCAGCCACTAGAAGATCATCGACATATTGGATTAAAGCAGAACCAGGAGGAAGTACAAATGAGTCTAACTGGCTTTTAAATGCTTGACTGTAAATGGATGGGCTTTCACAATAACCTTGTGGAGCGCGTTTAAACCTGAAGCTTCGTCCTCCTAGAGAGAAACCAAAGATATCTCTGCTTTCCTCGGCTATCGGAATGCTGAAAAAGGCATTTTTCAAGTCGATAACTGAAAACCATGCCGCTGTAGCAGGAATTAACGTTAACAATGCAGTAATGTCTGGAACCACAGGAAACTGTGGAATCACAATTTTATTAACCTCTCTAAGATCAATTACAAATCTATATACTGGAGGTTTTGTTGGGTCCGTTCGTTTCAGAATGGGCAGTACAGGACTATTACAGACATTACCTCTAGTTTCTTCTATAACGCCTTTCTTGATCAGATCTTGTACTATCAGTAGGAGCGCACGCTCACCTTCAGTAGAAATTCTGTATTGTGGAATTCGTGGAAATTTTACATTCGCTTTCAAAGTTACTACATATGGTGGAATTTCTAAAAGACCTACATCATTAGGACCAGTCGCCCAAAGAGTATCAGGGAGTGAACGCAGCTCTGGTGGGAGTGCATCCATCGACAAGTACATTGGAGAGATGATTCTTTTACCCAACGTAAGCTGTACTCCTTCTGGAGAACAGTACAATGTCGCATATAGGCGTTTTAATAAGTCTAAACCAAGCAGATTTTCATTACAACCTGTCGTCAAAATCAGGGGTGCTTTCAATTGTCGGGGTCCAACAGAAATAGACAAAGGACCAGAAACAGGGTTGTGAACAGGGGCGCCTGAAAAACCTACTGAAACGTTTGTTAAGCCAGACAAAGGTGCGCCAGGGAGTTTCGCATGTATGATAGAACTTTTTGCTGCACCAGTATCCAACAGAAACGGTTCGACTATACCTGATGTTGCTACTGCGACATAAGGCCCACTCTGATCTACTGGAACTGATACTACTCCCTCTCTTTGTCCATGGCTGTCCTAGTACTCCCTTGGCTGAACTTCCTCACTAGCTTCATAGTAATCTTCAACATGATATTGTTGAGACCTATTCTGTTGGGCAGATTGTCCATTTCGTTGGTCGAAATAATTAGAAGGGCGATCACTTGTCTGTGGAGGCATAGCACCTCTTCCTCAACCTCTAGAATTCTGCATATAACCACCACGACCTCTCTGAGCTACCGCAGTATTATTTTGTGCCCGTACCGGACACTCAGTCTTATAATGGCCTTCCATTTTGCAATAAGCACACTGATTCCATTGGTACTGTGGCCTCTGAGAATTATACTCCGTTCTTTGATATGACCCTTGCTGTGTATTGGTCTGATTGGTGCGAGGCGGATATGCTTGCTGTAAAAGAACTTTAGTTTTTAACTCTTTCGTCTTTTTATCTGATTTTTCTTTCTCCTCTTTGTCCCTATTTTCATAGTACTGGGCAGTAGCAAGTATTTGCGCAGTCGTAGAGACAGCCCACGCACTTTCAGAATTTTTTAATTTACCACTAAGTTCTGGCAACAGATTGTGCACAAATTTATCAACAAATAATCTCTGGCCTCCTTCTGTGCTCATATCCTGACCACTATGATCCACAAAAGTCTCCTCGAATCTTGTGAAAAAGTCGGAGACGCTTTCGTCTTTCTTCTGTTTGCACGCGGACAATTTGTCCCAGTTAACGCGTAATGCTGGCATTAGGGTTTTCATTAAATCGATTATTCTACCAGGCAAATTAGCAATTAAGGGTTCAGGTTTAGAACCACCTATTTGTTGACCATCCGCTGCAATTATAGCTGCCCAATCACCACCTAGGGCAACTGGATGATTCTCTTTACGAATTTTAGCCCAAATTGGTTGCGGTACTACATTACCAAATAGCAGATCTATGTCAGCTAGATTTAATACACAAGCGTCAACTGTCTGAGCCAACTCTTTGTAGTACCCTGCAGGATTTTTACGCGGATCTGGCAAGGCCTGTTTCACTGCTAATACTTCAGCTCGCTTCCATGGAATATGTATCCATACTCTCTGGAATTGGGCCGGAGCGGCTGCAATACCAAGGTTTACATTAGCTTGCACAGCTTCACGCCAAATTGGTGGAACCTCTCTCATTGGATATTGACGATTTTGTTTCGTACTACGTTTCTCTGACTCCCTCGGAGAACGAAGGGATGGGTCATTCCTATAACTTAAAACCAGTTCCATCGCTTCTTTTATATTTTGACCAACTATCATACCTGCAGCAAACTCTTTCTGAACATTAATTAATTCTTCTAGATTTGATTCAGGGTCATCCTCTTCCAATTCCTCACGTAGAAGGAAGCACATTTCATCAAACACATATCGTTGTGTCGGTTCGTTCCATTGCATAAATGTATCTAATACATCTTATACATTATATCTTCCAACTTTCGAAATCCATCTAAGAGCAGTGGAATCTAATATCCCTCTTTCTTCAGTACTGGGAAGCTGACTACGTCTCTGCACAGAGTCAGAGGTAGGAGTCTTAATCAGAGTTTTATAGAAGGGAGATAGAATGTTAGAGACAGAATCAGTGATTCTTCGACGAACAGAAAGTGGAGTCATAATATTAGCAGAAGCAGTAAATAGAGTAGCAGTTGGAACAGATAGATTAGGAACAGTAGGAGTAGCGGGCAAAACAGCTTGTGAACTAGCAGGTGTGAGCGATACAGGTATAGGTAAAGAAGCCGGCAACCCTGAAAGAGGGGGTGCCGAAGGAACATTAATAGTGACCACAGGAGGTACAGGAACTTGATTCAGAGGAGCGGGAACACCAGGTTGTCCAGTAACCGGTAATTGAACATTCGGTATAGGTGGAGCCGTAGCACCCTGTGCATACGGTGGGGGTGATCGTAACAAGTAAGACAACAGGGGATCCTTTTCAGGGTCCTCTACTATCTTAGCTGTACTTGATGGCAAAGCAGGATAGCACTTGTCTATTGCTAAATTATGCTCTCTATTGGCCACCTCCATCGCTTTCTCAGACTCGTTGAGTTGTAGCTGCTTAGCAGACTGTTCTAAAGTCTACTCTTGCTCTTTCTGTTCTTTCTTCAACTTTTTAATTTCTCTCTGTTTAGATTCTTTTCGCCAATAACGGAAAGAATCAAACATTGCCGGCCGGGCTTTCTTCTTGAATAATTTCGTTTCTAAATTATCAAGAACTTGAGGTTCGAAACTACCATGCAGTGGCCAACTAAGGACACCATCTTTCTCTGTGTAGTGGATCCATACCTCGTTATAAGAGATAGGGCCCACACCAAATTTGCAATATAGATCATAAAGGGGAGTTCCAATCGGAGGAACCGAACACGAGTCCTCCAACTGGGAATCCCTGTTGCAACTAAAACAAGACAACATACAATTTTTCCGACTTACCATTTTATAACCCGGAACACAAAACAGACGAAACACAAATTAAAAGAAAGGTGCGCACTTGAACCAAGAACTTAGGCCTACCAGAACAGACAAACGTATCGATACCCGAACTGAACTGAATGATTATCGTAACCAGAATAACCAGCGATAATCTTATGAAACCGAACCAAACCAAAAACTAAAAGGATTATCCAAACAGGAGCAACCCTTACGAAGTAACCAACTATCAACCACTTAATACTTAACTGAGGCACTGAAGACGTCACCAAGGAGAAACCCGTCACGTCTCGCCGTACTAAGGACTGCACCTCGGGTCCAAGACAGGGCGACGGTCAAGGCAACGAACCACTGCAGCCGTCTGAACGGGAACCCTCGTGGAAGAGAACGTCGGGCCACTTTTGCGATATGCCGGGATCGATGAAGTGGGGCGCCTCCCTCTGAAATCTTCACACGAAGCTTCTCGAACTCTTCAGGCTTTTGGACCGGTACCGAATGACGTCGCCCCACGTTGGGCGCCAATTGGAGTTCTGGACTTTTTGGTTCCGTCCAGAGGTGTCAGGGATAACACCCGAAGACCCCGGAGTTCAACCTGCCTCGGTGCACAAACAAACAGAAACACGGGCTTCTCGATGGTGGCGTCAAAGACCAAAGGTTTATTACTGCAGGGACACAGAAGTCACAGAAACTACACATGGGCAGTATCTAGGAGCCTGTTCAATTTGTACAAAGAGGGTTGCTCCTTATATACTGAATATTGGGCTTCAGGCAAATTTCTTTACATGTTAGCACATTCCAAAACCTTTGTATCTTAAACAATAAATATTTGGCGTTGCACAGGAATCGTCAACAATATCTGATGTCAAAACATTACGAACGAGGGGTTCCCACTATTCCATCATAATCCCATGTCAACTTTCCATTCAAGACCCGGACCGCCTCATCGTAAATTTCGTTACCTCCCCCTAATAAAGGCCCAGAAGGAAAGGAGCAGAGCCAGGTGCAGAAGATAGAAAAGTAGGATAAGAGATGTTTGTGGGTCGTAAATGGGCACGGTTACCAGCTTCGGCCGCCTAATCATGATCAGACCAACGAACACGAGAACCAGTATAGCAGGACTGGCCTCAGGCTGGGGAGGCAGCTCTTGCCGAGTCATGCTGCCACAGCGTTGCTGGCCTAAGGTGCACGTGTCACTAGCAAGGTGAATTGCCGGCTAAAGCCTACGTGTCCTTAAATGAAAAGAGGTCATTGCGTGTCCATTGACTATGTGAGGGCAAGGAATACAAAATGGCTTCCTTGTTCTAAGATGGATGCCACGGGTAGAACAGAAATGTGTTTGTAACAGGAGTGCTCTTGCTCGTAGCATAGCGAAAACACCAGGATATACTAAATGGATCATTTGCGGTTCACTGATACCAAAATTATGCATTTGCGACAATGTTACAAACACGGGTTAAAATCGTCACGGAACCTCAGGTCTAGGGTGGGAAGTTAATTAAGTAATATTTGATTAAAAAATAATTATTAATTGATTATGTATTTTGTTTGAAATATATAAATTATCAATCAATCAATCAGGAGTTTGTTAAAGCGCAACTACTCACCCGTAAGGGTCTCAAGGCGCTATGGGTGGGGGGGTGCAGGTTCCATTCCATCAAGGAGGGGGTCTGCCGAAGAGCCAGGTTTTGAGGTTTTTGCGAAGATGGGGAGCGATGTTGTCTGTCTGAGGTGGAGCGGAAGGGCGTTCCATGCTTTGGCCGCGAGGAAGGAGAAGGAGCGGCCTCCCGATCTGGTCTTTCTGGTGCGGGGGACCACAGCGTAGGAGAGCTGGGCTGATCGTAGGGTCCTTTGGGGTGTGTGGAATTTGAACCGGCTGTTCAGGTATGCTGGCCCGGTGCCGTGGAGGGCCTTGTGTGCGTGGGTGAGCATCTTAAAGGTGATTCTTGCCTCGACGGGGAGCCAGTGGAGTGTGCGCAGGTGCTGGGAGATGTGGCAGTGTTTTGGCAGGTTGAGGTTATTGTTTTAGTTATATTTTAAGTGCAGGCTGCTAGGTGTGTAGGGGTACAGGATGGGAATTAATTAATTAATGAAGGAATAATACTTATTTATTCATTGATTATTTTTTGTTTAAATATAGATTATGTAAACTAAATGATTGCTTTTAGTTTTATATATATACACACACACACTTATATATAGGTATATATATATATATTTGTTTAAATGTTAATTTATAGTTTTATTTTATTAAGAGTTTACAATGTGTTCTATATTCATAGGGTTACTCACACACATAATGTGTTTGAATTGAAATATTTTCCCTCCTCAATTCAATTCAATTCATGAAGCTTTATTCGGTACATGATACATGACCATAAAAGAACATAAAAAACAAACAATCAAAGACCAAGATTACAAATTGTTGATTAAAACATGAATCAGAATAACAATTAAAAACAGATATCAGTAGAGATACAGTACATATAATTAAAAAATCATGTTTTTCCTAGCATAGATACATTTGTTTAAAAAAGAGGCAGTATAAAAACAAATATCGGCGGAGTTCAAATTACACAGTAAGCTCATAGCCTGGTTAAATGTACATACACCATATTTAAAAAACATAGGTTTCAGATAGGCGATACAAAAGTTTGTGTATAGTTTACAAAATAATAAAAAGTGCAAAGTGCTCTGTTTAGACACGCCATCACACAAACATGGCCCTGTTGGATGTTTTTTGAGAGTTGGTAGGGCCACTAAATTGTGTGCTACTCCAAACCTCAATCTTGTAAGCACAAACTTATGTGATGGCCTAGTCACCATTGATAAATAGGATGGTGAACCTTCAGAGACAATATATCTATTATAAAACTGGACAGTGGTCAAAGAACCTGCCGTTAACAACCGTTTCCTAGCTCTATAGGCCAAAAATGTATTTTTCAATTCGGCTTTGGGTATCAGGCATGCGGCACTGGGATCAATCAGGACATTAAGATTAAAGATTTTAGAATAACAGTCAACAACATAACTTAACCAGGGAATTTTCTTATAGTGATCCAATGATAAACAGTCCTCAATAATTGTTCTATTACAAGACTTCTCCTCCTGAAGCCAGATGGAACGCCAGATCAGGAGTGGCCTTAAGGATAATAGATCACTTAGATAATAAATGTCTAATTCCCGGTGAATCAACTCAGTTGAGGCAGTCTGGGGTAAACATAAGAGCTTTTTCAAAAAACAGTTTTCCCCCGTTTGTAAAACTTGAGAATATCTGTGACCCCACACACCTGCCCCATACAATGCTATTGTGGTACATCTTGCCTGATACATTTGGAGCATATCATTAGTGCGCCTATCTCCAACCTTAGCCGCAAATCTAAAAACACCGTGGGCGTTTTTTGCCATTTTATTACCCACATTGTTAAATTCATCGTCCCATTTTCTGTCGTTCGAGAAGGTAATACCAAGGTAACAACATTTTCCCACATGTAGCACTTTTTCATGATCAATAAAAAAGGAATTTGAAGATTTTTTTCCAGCCCCGCAGGTCATGGTGTGTGCGTTTTCCCCTTATTAATAGACAGTTTCCTGTCTTGGATAAACTTACAGAATCTGTCAATTAGGCGCTGGAGCCCTAGGGGAGTTCTTGAAAGCAAGACGGCGTCATCAGCATATAGTAACACCGGTATGGAAACACCATTCATCTGGGGGGCATCGGCCATTACATTCTTTAAAATTGCATCAACCTCATTAATAAATAATATAAAAAGAAGAGGGGCCAGGACACAACCCTGTCGAATCCCACGTTTTACACTGAATTTGGGGGTGCACTCTCCTTTGGTGCCGTAATGCACACAGGTTTCATGCTTTTCATACAACCTGGCCAAAAAGTAAATTATACCCTCCGGGGCTCCTAGCTTCAACAAAATTGGCCATAAAATAGCATGGTTGACCATATCAAAAGCACTGCTTAAGTCTGCAAAGCAGAGGTATAGCGAACCTGTTTTTGCTTCAGTGTATTTGCTAATCATTAGATCTAAGTTTATACACTGGTCCATTGTGCCCCTGCCCTTCCTAAAGCCATACTGGCTATCAGCCAAGATGTTCTCTTGCTCTGCCCATTCTTCTAATCTTATTAGCATTACTCTACTCATGATCTTGACAGAGGAGTCTAGAAGAGAAATAGGGCGATAATTTTTTACATCTGACCTACTGCCCTTCTTGTGAATTGGGATGATAATAGATTCACCCCAGGTTTTAGGGGGCTCACTACAGACTGCAGCGTTAAATACGATAGTCAAGAGAGGGCTCCACAGCTCTGGGGCTGATTTGTAGACATCAATAGGGACCCCATTGGGTCCCTGGGCCTTCCCCCCCTTACTAGCATGTATTCCCTGGTCAACCTCTTGAACAGTAATATGAAGTGGTAATAAAGGCCAACTGCTAGGATTCAAATTCTCACAACATTCAGATCCAAAAATTTTGGAAAAATGTGTAACCCAGTTTTCACTAGTGACGTTAGAGGATAGCTCAGGTATGCGGTCTTCTTTGAGAAAAGGAGAGTTAACCGTAGCCCAAAAGAGTGTATTATTAGATGTTTCAGATGCTTGGTTAAGGGAATCCCAAGCCTCCTGCTGTAACTTGCTCTTCCTACGTTTCAGTGCTAGCTTATACAAAAGTCGGGATTTGATTATTTGATCAGTGTCCCTAGGTTTTTTTAGCAAGAGCACCCTTTAATTCTGATAGTAAGTTGGTGTATGCATGATCAAACCACCCCGGCCCATTACGATGCTGATCTCTACTAGGTCTGGTAAACTTAACATTGATTAATCTGTTAATTTCAATAAAAGCAAATAAAACCTGAGCGGTGTTGGTGATGTTATCAAATATAAGCGAAATGTCTGTCAGGCAATCCTTAACAATGGAACTGGTTAAGTATTTAGCTTTTTCTCCCTTCCATCTCATTCTCACACCGTTTGGTCTGTGGGGTTCGATGTTAGTAATGATTCTATCAACTTCCACGGTGCATCCCCCCACAAAGTACATTCTAATGTAATACAATTATGATCACTAAGTGAAGTGACATCAATCCTAGGGGAGGCACAGTAGGGAGTAATATTTGAAGAAACAATCACATGGTCAATTACTGAACTGGTGTATCGGTTCTTAAAGTGGGGATAGTTTGTCCATTTTCATCTTTAGAGAAACCCATTATTTCTAGGTCATAACGGCTCATGATTTTATGCAAAATTTTTCCATATACGTTATGTTTAAAGTGTAAGTCATCTATACCAACATCATTAGTGACCCCACAAATTTTCTGGGTAGAAAACTCACATAACGGGATATTAAAATCACCCACCCAGATAAAATCAAAAACGACATTCATTTCTGTGCTTAGATTTTCCACAGCACTAGCCAGATTGTTAACTACTACCATCCTGGAATTATCAAAAACATTGTTATAATAATTTAACAACAGGATATTATGGCCCTCCTCATCAAGGAGCCAGAGAATTTGCGCGTGCACAACCACAGTCAAATATTTTTTCACTAGAATTCGCCGTTTGATGGAGACTAATATTAGGAGACCACCTTTTGCTCTCCCAGATGCAGAACCCTGTGCCAGTAAATTATAAGAGGCAAACCCCGCATAGTTGATGTCTTCCCTACACCAAGTTTCCTGGAAACAAAGAATATCATGGGTATTTATAAAACTTATCCAGCCCAAAGCATCACCCTTAGATTTTATACCGGAGATATTCCAGCTAACGATGGTTATGCCTTTGGTGCTTTTGGAATCCCTCATACTAATTTTCTCCAATGGTGCTATTGTAATTGGACCATCCCCTAGACTTGGGTTTCCATTTAAGGTCTCCCCCATATCTTTCATATTAGATTTAACCAACAGGTTAGGTTCCAGGGCAATAGCCTTGTTATTAGACTCTACATCCTGATGATTAGTAGTCTCACCTAACTGGGGCCCACCCGTCCAAGGGAGTCAATCGTTTGCATCCAGGTTACTCAAAGCTTGATATCTATTTACTGTTGGGACTTCAAAAACTGAATGATGAACAGGTGGTGGGGGTATGACCCTATAATTATCTGAGGGTACCATGCTGAGATGGCTATAAAAGTACCCAAGGGGGCGTGCACATACACTGTTCTCATCCTGTTTTAAAGAGGCAGCTCTTAACAAGACGGTTGCGACGTGTTGAGGGTGTTTAAAATTTACGATAACACAGTCGCCCCTGCACTTCTTCCTAGCATTACCAATCCAAGTTACCCTCCTGGTGGACAAAATTTGGTCCGAATAAGCCGGTTGAAAGCCACACTGCTTATGCAGCCAGGAGACTGTTTTGCTTTTAAGGGATGCATGTGACTCGGTTTGATACTGATTCAAAGGGGTTTCTAGCGGTGGTACATTAGTTAAAACCACTGTGTAAGGAACACAATCGGGGGGGAGATTGATGGTCCCCCTATATCTCGGTTCAAATGAGCCCTTATTGTTCGCTGAAGCTGGTAAAGTTACAGCTTGTTTTTTCTGGTTGACTAATGGTACATTAATAGGAGTGGGGTCTATCAGCACAGTTAACCCTACATTAGATGGCTTTGGTACTTCTTTACTTACTTCAGGGCCCTTTTCCACTACTACCCTAGGCCTCTCTGCCATAGCTATATGGGTATCTAGAAGACCGCCTAACCTTTGTACTTCTGCAGTCATCAAATCAAGTTTTATCACTAGGGGTTTGATAATATTTGCAATCTTGGTATTGATGATACTAGTCAGAAGATCAAATTGCTCGGTGTTCATTCTAACCGCTCCCTGCTTCTCCCCTGGCTCTACTCTGGCCATCATATTTTTAGGGGGTGAATCAACCTTTTTATTATTATTACGGGTACTACGGGTTCCCCCCCGTTTAGCTTGTACCTTCCTGCATGCCCTCAGTGCTCTCCGGGCCGGTGAGCGCTGCACCGGCGAATCGCAGGGCACGTTCTCAGAATCCTCTATAAGGTTCACTTGGTCAGGGACTGTAGTGGATAGAGTTTTGGGGTTATTAAGCAGACAACTTTTTCAAGAGGGCACGATTGGTTAATAGACGATGTGGGCTGTGAGGGTGATGTAACATGAAGACTGCCCCAGATAGTTATCTAGTGTAGCTCCCACTAACGGGATATTTACGGCTTTCTGTTTAGACATAATTCACCTAACAACCGTTTACAGTCACAACTAAAAAGGAAGTAACAACTGCTACAATAAAAAGAATTAAGCTATCATGAATTTCTACACACTAAAATTTTTGGGGCCCTATTACAGGCAATACATACAGAGTAGTTCGTAAATTTTCGCTTTGCGGGTTTGATTGACAGAGCCAAAGTCCATGGCCCTGCCCTGCCTCCTCCTGCCCCGGATGGCCACAGACGGCCCGCCCTTTGCCCGGGCTTCGCTCGGCGTACCGCGAGGCTGGGGTCGCGCTGTTTAAATGCGCCTCCTGGCGCTCTTCAGATGTGGGAGGGATGCGCCGCCGCTTGGCCCGCCGGGAAATGCAGTCCCGAGGCCGCGGTGCAGGTAGTTCAGCCCCGGGTGACTCTTGGCAGTGTCGGCGTAACAGTCTGCAGCCCCCAAATCCTTTGCCCGGTTAAGTCCTTCGTCTGTTTCTCTAACAGGAAGTTGAGTGTTGAAATATTTTCCCTACTCTTTCTTAGACTTCAGTTGGGATAGTAAAATTAACCTCTTCACTGTTCAACTCTTTCACTACTTTTGCGCTGTTTGTAGCGGGAAGAGTAAATGTCATCCCTTTGAAATCAAACCTGTTTCCTGCTGGTGCACAGACTTGAGTGGGAATAACTAATTCTACCTCTTTAAAGTCCAACAATTTCCCTACTGTTGTGCTGTTTGGAATTAATAGTAATTTTCACCCCTCCAAAATCCAGCGCTTTCTCTACTTTTGCAGAGACTGGCGTGCGAGTAGTAAATCTTACCCCTCTGTAGGCCAACACTTTCCTTAATGTTGCACAGATTGAACTGGGAATAGTAACTGTCCCCACTCCGAAATCCAATTATTTCCTTACTGTTGCACAGGCTGGAGTCAGAATAGTAAATTTAACCTCTTGGAAGTTCAACACTTTCCCTACTGTTGGTGTTGTTTGGAATGGAAATTCTACATTTTATTACTCCATAGTCCGAGTTCCCTACTTTTGCACAAATTGGAATGGGAATAGTAACTTTTACTGCTACGAAGTTCAGCACTTTACCTACTTTTGGGAATATCAAAGTTGTACGCTTTCTCTACTGTTGTGTAGTATGGAGTGAGAATACTAAATTAATTTTCCCACTCCAAAATCCAATGCTTTCTCTACTGTTGCTTGTACTGGAGTGGGAATAGTGAATCTAACTCCACTGAAGTCCAACACTTTCCCTATCATTGCAGTGACTGGAGTAGGAATAGTAAATCTAACCCCTCCAAAGTGTAACACTTTCTGACCTGCTGCATAAACTAAAGTTGGAGTAGTATATTTAATATTCATATTTGTTTTGACATTTAAATTTTTTTTTTGTGAATGTAGTTTTAGGATTTTTCAATTTGAATTTTTAAATGTATTGTCCACATTAACTATTATAATTTTTCTTATTCAATTGTTTATATTTTTTGTTTTTTTTGTGGCAGTCACCACCAGTAGGTAGTTATAGGTGTTTGCTTTTGGTTGGCAGGAGCTGTGACAGCTATCACCAAGCACAAGCAAACACTCCACTTCCAGCAAGCAGGAGTTATCAAAATGCTCCTGCTTTGCTGGATAAGGAGTTTTCATCTCTTTTCCTGCCCGCAGAAATGTGGGCATAGAAAGAGATGAAAGTGCTGCTGTTGCATGCAGGGAGCTGCATTTCCTGCGGCTCCCTGTGTGCAGGAGGAATGCCAGCTCCCGCAGGAGGCAGAGAGCCTGCTGGGACTGTAAGGGCATTGTGGGTCTTCCCGTTCCCCAACATGCACCCTGGGTACCCTGGGATGGGCAGGTCACCCAGGGAGATGTGGCTGGGCCACTGGGGCCAGGGTCTCGGGGGCCAAAATCAGCCCTGGGAGGGGGACAACGCAGCCGTCTTCCCCTTGTGTAAAACCAATTTCTCATCTTGACAAAGGCAAAGCAACTGTGTTTCCTCTCGTATTCCACATTGAAAAACAATGTGAAATCCTAAATGGAGGTGACTGCATCATTGATCTATTGGAGTGCAATTTGATCTGGGGTGACTGATATGAGTGGTTTCATTCTCGTCATCCCCTGGTGAGAACAGAGTCCATGATGGTTCCTTTTAATTACCTTGCTATGGAAATGCTCAAAATCATCTCTCAACTCAGCTTGTATGGCCACACCCTGTTTTCCTTAGTAGAATGTAAAGGTCCTTTTCCAATGTTGATGGACAGTTTAACCAAAGGTCCTTGAGCGTTATTCAAGCCAGTTTTGGTGACAATTTACTGATGCAGTGGAATACACATTCCACAAGACCACTCATGTATACACTCACAGATCCACACAACCACTCATACACCCACTCACACACCCATACAACTGTTCACACACTGTCACACTCATCCATAGAGCCACTCAAACATCCACTCACTCACCAATACAGCCACTAATAAAGCCACTCACTAACCCATAAAGCCACTCACCCACCCAGCCATACAGCTACTCACACACCCACTCCTAAACCTATACAGCCACTCACACATGCAAACACAAATCCATGAGGTACTCAGACATGCACTCACTCACCCATACTGCCAATGACTTACCCGCTCACTCATCTATAGATGAACTCCTACACCTACTCACTCACCTACACACACACACACACACACACACACATATCCAGTTTCACTCCCACTCAACCACTCACACACCCACTCATATACCCACACACCTACTCACAGACCCATACAAGCACTCACACACCCACAACCACTCACACATTCACACAACCACTCACTTACCCAGTCACACACCCATTCAACTATCCACACATCCACTGACACCTCCACAACCATGCAAACACCCATTCACACATCCATATAACCTCTCACACACACACTCACACACGGACACACAGAGTCACAGAGCCACTTACATAATATATGTTAGAAGTAGTGTCATTCACTAGTAGTACACCTACCATACAAATGTAAGTTTTGTAGTAGCTTGGTATATATGTTAAACACTCATAAACATTTAGAAAACATACTCAATGGATTATGTCATCTTTGATGTCATCAGTGAAGTCCCTGACCATGTCATGAGTGATGTCATATGTGAGGCCATTAGCAGTGCATTGCGGGACATAAGTTATTGTTAGCCCAGGTAACATTAAGTGCTGAATTTCACTGGTTCTGTGCGAGTGAAATCTGAGCCTATCTATAATGTCCCTGTAACCTTTGTTTCTTTCAGTGAATCTTTAAGGTTTTGGACCCATTCACTCACCAATACAGCTACTTACATTGCCGGTCACTCATCCATAGAGCTACTCACACACCCACTTATTCAAGCATATACCTACTCAAACACCCACATACTCACCCACACTGCCAGCCACACACTGCCTTACAGATCCATACAGCCACTCACACACCCACTCAGACCCACACAGCTACTCACACACCCATTCACAGACCTATACAGCCACTCACACACCCACTCACATACTCAAACAACTACTGACATAACCATTAACGGACCCATACAACCACTCACCCACCCATATGGCCACCAACACAGCTACTCACTGATCAATACAGCCACTAACACACTCATACAGCCACACACTCACACACTAATACACACAATCACACAGCCACTCACATAATATGTGTTAAGAAAGTGAATTACTCATTAGGAGTACACAAAGTATACAAATTAGAAAACACTCACAATCACTGGATGACATCATTAGTGATTTAATTTGAGATCTCATCAGTGATGTCATCAGTGATGTCACTGACCATGTCATGAATGATGTAATATGTGAGGTCATAAGCAGTGCATTGTATAGCTGCTGTTTTATTTATGAGTGGAATTTGAGCCTAACTGTAACGTCCTAGTTTTTCAGTGAATTTCTCAGGTTTTTTATTAAATTCTATTTCCTAACTGCGATGTCCCTATAATCTTGGTTTTTTTCAATGAATTTTTAGGGTTTTTCGAATTCTATTTCTTACCGGTAACCTTTGACAGTATGTGTGTGAGGGTATACAACCTTTACCACGCATTTTTTACCACGCACTACCATTACAACGCGGTTTTTACCACGCATACCATTACAACGCATTGCGCTGGGGGGCGCTCTAGGATAGGGAATAGGTTAATTTACTATCCAATAACCTTCCCTAGTGTCCACGGGGACTGGAGTTGGAATAGTAAATTAAACTATTCACTATCCAGCACCCCAAAGCGCTATGCGTTGTAATGGTATGCGTGGTAAAAACCGCGTTGTAATGGTATGCGTGGTAAAAGTATGCGTTGTAACATCATATATCCGTGTGTGAGTGAATGTATAAGTCAAAGATTGGGTGTGTCAGTAGCTATATGGGTATGTGTGTGAGTGGTTTTGTCAGTGTGAGTGGGTGTTTGGCTGTTTTACAGGAACTGAATGATTTCAGAATGAACAAAACATCATCCAAGTAAAATGAACCACCACTGGAGAAGTCAAGGCAGTGCCGGCGAGGCCCGGCTGGGTCCTGAAGGTTAGGGATCTGGTTAGGGAGAAAATTGTGAACAAGAATGTATTTTGGACATCCTGTACCTGCCCTGGCTGTTGAAGGTGTCAGAACCAATTTTTTCTGCCCATTCCTGGTCACAAAGACAAAATATTTGACTCCATTGATCTGATCAAACAACACTATGTGACCCATTCTCAACTGTAAGCCACATGAGCTCCTGAGTAGCTACCTGCTTCCTCTCGCTACAGTACAGGAAGTTCAGATGGAAGCTTTGATAACTAAAGAAGTGTCCTCTCTCCAATGAGAGACAACAATTGACAACAACAAAGTATGTCTTCTGCCTGTTAAAACTAGAACAACAGTTCAGTCAACTAGTACAAAAACCCAGATTTCAATTTGGAAACCTGACAAGAACAAGGTCTACGTCAATGTACCACAGATGAAGTCATCTCCCAGTTCTACAAAACCTGCTGAGCTACCAAAGATTGATCGGACTGCCTCCGGCTATTTCATCGACTTTGATGACTACTCATCGGATTCAACCAATACATCACCACTGCCTCTCCCTTTCAGGCTGAAAGTGCATGTTTTCTATCCTTGGCTGAAAAGGACATAATTTGTTTCTCCTTGGTTACATCTTTGGATTACGATTGGTTTACTTTTCCTGATTCTTTGGATTGGTTTGGTGACAGTCTTTTTCCTACTTTTATATGGACACTGTCTTCCAGGCTTCCAGAATGCATGCAGTACAACTGGTGAACTTATCACTCAAACCACAAGCACTATCACAGTGTTAAAGGAGAGACTTTTCCTGGTGAACATTTCAGCTGTTTCAGTTCCCGAAGAAAATGTTTGGGATAGGGTATCGTATGATGTGTATTGTCCCACTGAACTATTACAAATACCTCATTTGTTCAAAATTTCTTTAAATTATTACATTACCTCTAGTACAATTTCAGATGATTGGGGCATTGGTAGAAGATCTAGAGCATTCAACTAGGTTTCCTCAGATGAATTGTATGAAGGTACATATAATTATGAGGCCATGTTCTGTTTTAATATTATGGTCATAATTTCCTGCATAAAGCAAGTGATCCACGTGCTATTTACAATTAAACTCATTGGGAACATTGCCTTAAACCACCACACAGTAGCTCAAAAACATTTGCACATAAGGTTGCCTATTTTTCTGGTTATGACACAGCTGACCTAGCCTCATATTTTTCATAGGCTTGCACCATCACCTGCAAAGAAAAATATTCTAACCAACACCAAGCTGATATATGCCGCATCTTTACATTCCCAGCTGTACAGGGTTTTGACTTCTGGAAGGACACTAAAGATGTAAAATCTATTTGGGGGACGAGAGGCTGGCTGCTTCACTGAATGGAGTTTTCATTTTCGAGCATGCCTGATACCAAAACCAACAATTTCCCTGAACAAAACTGTGCAACAAATAAGTATTGGAGTAGCCAAGATGAAAGACTTGAACACACCACTATGTTCCACATTTGCACATTTTGAAAACTGGCAACAATTTACATACTACTGTGAGGATACATTGGATGCCATTCTGCGTAATAGCACATGCAATTCATCTGACCCCAATTGGAAGGAATGGTTAGCTTGGCCACTGGAAACTAAGTGGTATCAAGCATGATTCCTGGGTAGCACAAGGGCTTCAAAATGAAAAGACCTGACATATTTTATGTGCAGTCTGAACATTCATGGGTTGTGACAACTTACAGGGTTGGTAAATTGTGCCTTGATTGGCTAAAAACCTCAACAATGTCTCAAGTGAAACAACACTTGTCCCTTTTGTCTGGTGACCTGGATGTCAGGGACTTTTTATTAGGTCCCTGGAAGTCATATCAAAAGCTCTTCTTGTATGACATATACAATGAATTATGGAAAGTTTCTCAGCAAGATGCTACTGAAAACCTGTGTGAAAATGACAGGGTTAATTCAGAAAAGGCTTTGGCAGTGGTTGACAATGGTATGACCACCTTATCCTCTGGAATATACTCTTTGGGCAACATAGTGCCATCTGCAATAGACACTGTGCAACAAGACATGTCTGCATTACAACATGGGTAGTCACAACTGAGGTCTATTATGATATTAAGCTGTACACTTGAGACACTACGTTCCGGCCACGTGCCATGGCACCATGTTAATGCCACTAGCCTGTTTTCCCCATATCATATGATGGAACAGCTAATAATCATGGCACGTAAAGATGCAAATTACACCACTTTGCACATTGAAAAACTGAAGAAGTTGCCTTTCACCACTGCAGAAAAGCATCTTCAGATTGGATAATCCATGGGTATATTACTTTGCCCATTTTGACATTCCATTTCTAATATTGTGTGCAATACCACCTAGTCAGATATAAAGTGCTAGGGAAATGGTTTGTGACTGAGTGTGGGGAACTGCCTTTCAAGTTTCGCTTTATGGGGCTTGTAATACATCTGTAACAAATTTGTCCTGTTACCTGAAAGGTTACTGGTGGCTGTAATTCATCCAGCTATCAGACTGCTCTATAATGGGAGCTATTTGATGGTTAAGAATCAAGGCTGTTGTGGAATGAAGCTCGCCATTGCTTACCTGATGCCTGTAAATTCCACAGTTACTTGTTGTACTCAAGTTCTGTTTCCACCTGCCCACACAGTAAGGGAGGTAATCTCATGGCCTTCGATAAATGTTTCCAACAATGCTTTGATGCTCTGAGCAAACTGAAAGCCATGCTGTTTCAAAAAGGAGTGACCTTAACCCACTAAAGAGACGTTTGATCTCCAGGTTGCAGGTCCTTTCCAAAGAATCAGTCGCTACTCCTTCCTAACTTCACACTGCATTTTGAGAAGCTGGTCCATTGTATATTTAACATGTCTGATACAAAGGGAATAGCAACCGTTTTTAAGTCTGTAGGCTCCGTGTTGGTTAGAACCTTCCAGACAGTTTTCAAAGTAATTCATCTTTCATATCAATCAATCAATCATGCCATTTGTATAGCGCACTACTCACCCGGGAGGGTCTCAAGGCGCTTGGGGGGAGGGGTATGCTACTGCTCGAACAGCCAGGTCTTGAGTTGTTTCCTGAAGGCGAGATGGTCCAGGGTCAGCCGAAGGTGGATGGGGAGGGAGTTCCAAGTCTTGGCAGCCAGGTAAGAGAAGGATCTTCCTCCGGCGGTGGCTCTTCGGATGCGTGGTACGGCTGCGAGGGCAAGGCTGGTGGACCGTAGCTGGCGGGTGGGTGTGTAGAAGGTCAGGCGGTCGTTGAGGTACTTGGGGCCCAGGTCGTGGAGAGACTTGTGTGTGTGGGTGAGGAGCCGGAACGTGATCCTCTTGTCGACGGGGAGCCAGTGCAGGTTCCTCAGGTGGCTGGAGATGTGGCTGCGTCGGGGGACATCCAGGATGAGTCGGGCGGTGGCGTTCTGGATGCGCTGGAGTCTTTTCTGTAGCTTGGCTGTGGTTCCGGCGTAGAGGGCGTATCCGTAGTCCAGTCGGCTGGTGACGAGTGCCTGGGTGACAGTCTTCCTGGCTCGGTCGGGATCCAGCGGAAGATCTTGCGAAGCATACGTAGGGTGTTGAAGCACGATGAGGAGACGGTGTTGACTTGTCTGGTCATCGAGAGGGAGGGGTCCAGGATGAAGCCCAGGTTGCGTGCGTGGTCGGTTGGCTTGGGTGCGGTGCCCAGGGCTGGGGGCCACCAGGAGTCGTCCCAGGCGGAGGGCGAAGATCCTAGGATGAGGACTTCCGTCTTGTCCGAGTTCAGTTTCCGGCGGCTGTCCTTCATCCACTCGGCGACGTCTTTCATCCCTTCGTGTAGGCAGGTTCTGGCGGTGTCGGGGTCTCTGGTGAGGGAGAGGATCAGCTGGGTGTCGTCGGCGTAAGAGATGATGTTGAAGTTGTGCTGGCGTGCGATGGCTGCGAGAGGTTTCATGTAGATGTTGAAGAGGGTGGGGCTGAGTGAAGATCCTTGCGGGACGCCGCAGATGACTTCGGTGGCCTCGGAGCGAAACGGGGGGAGGCGGATTCTTTGTGTTCTTCCGGCGAGGAATGAGATGATCCACTCCAGTGCCTTCTCTTGGATACCGATGTTGCAGAGGCGCTGGACTAGGGTGCAGTGGCACACCGTGTCGAACGCAGCGGAGAGGTCCAGGAGGATGAGGGCCACTGTTTCCCCCTTGTCGAGCAGGGTCCGGATGTCGTCGGTGGCTGCGATGAGGGCGGTCTTGGTGCTGTGGTTGGCTCTGAAGCCGGACTGCGAGGGGTCGAGGGATCTGTTCGTCTCGAGGAAGGTGGTCAGCTGTCTGTTGACGATCTTCTCGATGACTTTAGCAGGAAAAGGGAGGAGCGAGATGGGGGCGGAAGTTTTTGAGATCGGTGGAGTCCGCTGTCGGTTTCTTCAGGAGGGCGCTGATCTCGGCGTGCTTCCAGCTCTCCGGGAAGATGGCGGTGTTGAAGGAGGCGTTGATGATGTTCCGGAGTTGGGGTGCGATGGTGGAGTCGGCCTTGTTGAAGACGTGGTGTGGGCAGGGGTCGGTCGGTGATCCGGAGTGGATGGTGTTCATCGTGCGGGCTGTGTCTTCGGTGGTCACCGTGGTCCAGGTGCGAAGGGTGGCGGTGGGGGGCATTGGTTCGACGGTTGGGTGCGTGGGTGGGGCGCCGAAGCTGTTGTGGATGTCGGCGATCTTGCGGTGGAAGAACGAGGCGAGGGAGTCGCAGAGGTCTTGTGACGGAGTGATGTCGTTGGTGCCGGTGCTGGGGTTGGAGAACTCCTTGACGATAGTGAAGAGCTCTTTGCTGTCGTGGGCGTTGTTGTCTAGTCGTTCCTTCAGGGATTTCTTCTTGGTGGTGCGGATGAGCTGGTGGTGCTTGCGGGTAGCGTGTTTGAGGGCGGTCATGTTGTCGGTGGTACAGTCGAGGAGCCAGGCTTTCTCGAGGGTGCGGCAGGTCTTCTTGGAGTCCTTGAGGTCGTCGGTGAACCAGGATGCCTTCTTGCTTCTGGGTCTGCTGGGAGGGTTCTTTAGTGGCGCGTGGTCGTCGGCGCAGGCGGTCAGCCACTGTGTGAAGTTGCGGGCTGCTTCGTTGGGGTCCGTTGTGTTGGCGGGTGGGCTCTGGCTGAGGGAGGTGGTGAGCTGGTCTGCGGTGATCTTGCTCCAATTCCTGTGAGGTACCTGTTGCGGGTGGTGGTGCGTCGTGGATCTTTTGAAGCTGAAGTGGACGCAGCTGTGGTCGGTCCAGTGGAGTCCGGTGGCGTGGCTGAAGGTGATGTACTTGCTGGAAGAGAAGACAGGATCAAGCGTGTGGCCGGCGTAGTGGGTGGGGGTGTTGACCAGTTGCTTGAGTCCGAGGTTGGCGAGGTTTTCCAGCAGGGCGGTGGTGTTGCGGTCCTTGTTGTTCTCCAGGTGGAAGTTGAGGTCCCCGAGGAGGATGTAGTCAGTGGAGGGGAGGGCGTGCGGTCTGATGAAGTCTGTGATGTCTTCGTTGAATTGTGTGCGTGGTCCCGGGGGTCTGTAGACGAGGGTGCCTCTGAGGGTCATCTTAGGGTCGGCGTGAATCTGGAAGTGGAGATGTTCGGCTGCGGTGAAGGAGTCGTTGGCGTCGGTCGTGATGCGGATGGTGTTCCTGTGGACGATGGCGATGCCACCTCCGGTCTGTTTGATGCGGTCCCTCCTGATGATCTTGTACCCGTCCTGGATGGCGATGGCGATGGCGATGTCGGGTGCAGAGGAGGCGTTCATCCAGGTTTCCGTGAGGAAGGCGACGTCGCGTCGAGGAGGTTCCAGAGTTCCACGGCGTGTCTGTGGACGGAGCGGGTGTTGATCAGGATGCACTTGAGGTGGTTGCTGCTGGTGTTTGTCTTGGTGGGTGCGGGGCAGGTTCGGAGGCAGGTGAACTTGCAGGTGCAGCAGGTGAAGGGTCCGTGGGTGCGTCTCGGGGTGGCTCGGCAGCAGGCGTGGGTCCGGCCGGCATTGAGTACGTTGAGAGTGGCGGCGTCGTAGGTCAGTCGGGTCGTCTTGCCTCGGCGGGGAGGGCCAGGGGTCCTGGCGCTGGGCGCGGGCCAGGCGCGGACGGGCGCAGACGGGCTTACCTTTGGCGCACCTTCGGCGCTCAATCGGTGCTCCCGCTGCACGCGTCCGCTGCGCGGTCGCTCTGGGGGCATCATAAGTAAGGAGCCGGGAGGGAGGAGCAGCTGGGTGGCGGGAGCGGGGCGGCGAATGGAATCACAGGGGGGCGGGGCCGCAGGGAGGCAACGGCGGGAAATTCCCTGAAGCAGCGGGCAATTCCCAGGAGCAGCGGGAAATTCCCAGGAGCAGCGGGCAGCGAGCGAAGTAATCTGCAGGCAGGAGGCGGCAAAGGCAGGCAGGAGCGGCAGCCGTGAGTGGGGCGACCAAGCCCTGTGGAGGGCTGAGCGGTCACACTCTGTGGTCCCCTACGGTCCCCTTAAGTAAGGAGCTGGGAGGGAGGAGCAGCTGGGAGGCGGGGCGGCGAATGGAATCACAGGGGGGCGGGGCCGCAGGGAGGCAGCGGCGGGAAATTCCAAGAAGCAGCGGGCAGCGGGAAATTCCCAGGAGCAGCGGGAAATTCCCAGGAGCAGCGGGCAGCGAGCGAAGGAATCTGCAGGCAGGAGGCGGCAAAGGCAGGCAGGAGCGGCATCAGTGAGTGTGGCGACTAAGCCCTGTGGAGGGCTGAGCGGTCACACCGTACTTGGAAGTATTTTTAGAGGTCTTCCGCTTGTCCTGGTCCTGGTTGCTGGGACAGTGATTTTAGTTTTTCTGTTCCTCAATGGATGTCTCAGTTCAAAACTAAATGGAACAAACACTACCACTTGTGCTGATGTGCCGTGAATGCGTGGTGCAATGCTTCGGTACACCTTTGCTTCAGGAACTAAATGAGCATTGGTTCTTGGCCTTTCGGCCTGTCTGGCTTCACTGAATGCAATCTGTATTCCATTGCCTACTGTGCACTTACAAATGTGTCCTGGATCTGTGTCTTGGATCGGAATTGGTTTAGCCATCAGACATAGATGTACTGGGGACCCCCTAAAGGCCAATTTGTATAGTTGTCCCTAGAGTATTCCATTGCTGCTGAATGTATCTTTTAGTCACACTGGGATGCTTCAGGTCCTAGTGAAAAAGATCTCAGCTCTGTGTCCCTTCTGCAAGCTGTGGTCACTCCCTCAGTGGCTCCTGTAGGGGCAGGATGGGAACATATTTGCTCCATAAACCTGCTTCAAGGTGTAACTCTGGGAACAGCGTCTGCAGTTGCTGGGAACAGATTTGTTTAGTCTACCACTCGGAACACTTAAACAATTAGCTATTCTGTTTGGTGGGAACTGTAAATTTAGCTTGCTTTTTTCCCAAAAGTGATTTTACCTTGATTTTATTAACTTTTATATGTCCTAAATAATTAAGCAATGGCTTTCTGTGTGCTTTGACATTCAAATTGCATGATTGACTTTTTAAGAATTCGTTTTCAGATAATTTTATATCGTACACTTTTATAATACACTGTTTTTATATGGCTTTTCTATTTTTCAGATGGCTAATTGGTCATTCCTTTGTTTGAGTAGTGGGTGTTACGTGTCTTAGTTAGGCCCATATAGAAACAAGGCTATCTTTATATCATGTACACATTTTCTAGGTTGTCTTCCCTTTTTTCACACGATAACCATTTACACACATTTGCATGTGAGACAATGTTGGATTCATTTCTCTGAAACTGCTTTGCTTACAGATTCCTCTTCGATGAACATTATCACAATTCCTTGATCACGATGTACAAGGCCTCGAAGCACATTGTGCTAATGTTGTTCTATTTGTCATCTATGGGGCGGCACAGCTATCTTTAGACCATAACAATTCTGGCTTGCACAGGACTCGCAAGGATTCTTTTCATTATAAATAAATAAGCATTTCTGGGTTTAGGCAGAGGAGCGCTTTTTGTCGGTGGCGAGGTCTTCAGACGCTGAAGCTTTGGCACAATAACTTGCAGATATCTCCTCAAAGGTGCTCAATTCGCGACCCAGATGGCAACTTACATTCTCTCCCTTCAGGCATCCTAGGTTGGATCATCCAGAACAGAAATTCTTGGCAGAACACATACACACATCTACTAGACACTAGGTTAGGGACTGCATAGTAGGAGTACACCAGATTTCGAGATTCTTTTATATGCCTGCATATATACACTGCAACTATTAGCACGATGGTGAAGATTATAATCACTTTCATCTGCTTCTGCCTATTGTCACGGCAGCACACATATTCTATATAAGAATCATGTTGGTTCGATAAACATTGAAAACATCCCACTGTGAATTCCTGGGGTGATCAGGGTTGTCACGTTCAGTGCTTCCCAGAACCTTTTGATAACCACTTATGTTTAGGAGCACTTAGGTTGTCACTGTGAGCTAGCTGGTCTATAAGACAGCATATCCTGTGGGGGGGTCATAGAATTAGTCTGGGACCATCTCAATGGTTATGTTATCCACAAACGCGTAGTTCCTCCCATAGGGTGGAAACTACACAACAGTCTGAGTGGGTCAGTCAGTGGGTGCAATAGTCCCACAGTGGGTCTGTGAGTGGGTTCATGTGTCCTGAGTGGATCTATAAAGGGAAACATCCTTTTCTGATGTAATGTTTCTCTATAACATCTTGGTTTGCGAGATTTAGAAGATTTTGGGCTAACCTTACCTCAGTCAATATTCCCTACTATACTACCTATTCCAAATCTCTCCTTAGTTTGGCTATTCTGGTTTCATAAGCATGATTTTAATTTTGGGTAAATCAGCTATTGTACCACAAATAATGTCTTCCCATATTCTAAAACGTTTAGTTTTATCCTGAAACGCCAGCTTTCATTTTAGTAATTACATGTTCTGCCCCTGTACCTCTCCTGTACATTTGTCACAAATCAACTGTTTCCACTCTTCATGCCCAATAATGGCCAACACATGCTACAGATGCCCAACAGTTGCCAGTTCATGGAATTAACATGCCAGTGCCTTCGTTATGATGGGGGGCACTGTCATGGAGATTATGCCATAGTAGGCTTATAATGGCTGCTATTATGGTGGAAGTGGGTGCCAAAGAATGCCCACAAATGCCAAGAATGCCTACCATTATGCCAGTGATCAGCCCATGGTGAGAAAGAGCACCCTGATGATATTTTCTTTGTAGTATGGTGAAGCCTAAACTGTCAACAAACTATTCAAAAATAAGCATTAGCATCCTGCAAATAAGTGAGTGAGATGTGTTTTACTTATCTACTGAGCTGTGTGAATAAAATATAAACAAGAAATGATTAATTACAGCAAGAAATAATTCACAAATTTAAGTTAATCGTCCCATGCTTGGACTACGACTTAGAGAAGCCTAATGTGCATCTCTGCCACCCTTCTTACCTATGTTGGCTTGCTTGGTTGTTTGATTGACATCAAAGGTTGTTTGTAGGCTATTCAAACAAAAACACGGATGTCTACAAATGCTTTGGACCACAGAGTGTGCTGGGAATATATTTGATATGCGAAACACCTTACACCATGAGATGAATACGGATGTAATACAAGTGAAACTGTCATTTGAAGTTAAACACTGGGAGAGAAAAGGATAACAGGTTTGGGTCAAGTCCTCATTTTGAACTGCATTATGTCATACATAGGAATTTTATCATTCAAAGAGAAATTGATACTTGTAAGTCCATGCACAAGTGTCAGCTATTATATCCAATCTTATTTGATTTGGTTCTTAACCAATGAGGTCTAAACTAGTGGTGAGCGTAACTTACGTAATTCAGTGTATCGTAATCATGTGGAATTACCCAAATATAATGCGAGATTACGCAGAATTACATGAGAAGAGGTGTTAGAAATGGGGGTCTCTAGTTGGCAGAGGTAGGTACCTGTGTCCAAATAGGGCCCAAGATCCCTGGTTAGCCGAGGTAGGTACAGCAGGCCAAGCAGGGACCCGTGAGGCCAACCTTAGGGAAAAGACAGGTCGCCTGCAGAGATAGTCCCCGCTCCACCCCCTTGGTAGCTTGGCACGAGCGGCCAGGCTTATCTTCAAGGCTTAATGTGTAAAGTGTTTGCAATTACCCTCACAGCGATCCAATGATGACACCACAAATAGACTCTACACGAGTTTCATAGAAAACAAGTATATGTTTATCAAACAATATACGATGCGACCACACAATACTAAACCAACATATGTGTCGGTGTAATGTTCCCCCCGGGCTATTACTATTGAGCTAAACTAAACAATCCTATGTAATCCTAATGTCCTAATATGCAGTTCAATATGCAACAGTTAGGTACTTCACAACATAAGAATAATGCAGATCGTAATACGGTTATCTGGCGATTTGTACTTTCACTGCAATGCAATGTGTAAAGCAACAACGTGGTAAACTATTATGCCCCGTAATGCAATGCGTATGGTCCCCCTTAAGGTACTCTGGTGGGATAGAGCAATGCAACGTGTAATACAGTCTTCAGGCAATTCGTTATGCAAAACTAAAGCAATGTGCAACACATATATTCAGCAATTCGGTATGCAACAATAATGCAATATGTAATATGACAACCAGGGAGATTGTGGTGCAGGATTAAGACAAGGCGTAACACATCTATCAGGTAATTCGTTATGCAAACCTAGTGCAATGCATAACACACCTATCGGGTAATGGGCAATACAACAAAACAGGCTGTCTGTTGTGCAGAAATAAAGCAATGCATTATATAATCATCAGATACTCCGCTACGCAGAACCTATGCAATACGTAAGTTACTCCAGCACCGTTCACGGTGCCTCCAACGGTCTCTCCCCAACTATTGTTGGCTTGCGGTTAGACTCTGGCCACAGTTGCCCCCCCACACGGGTAAGATAGAACACAGAAACTGCAGCTTCGCACTCAGGCTGCCACTCTCTTGGCACACGGGCCTCAATCCGAGCCGAAGCAGACGCTCTCACTGCAGAACAGAGAGAAAGGCCGAGAGTGTCTCTCTCCGAGCCCGCGCCCCTCCCCAGGAGTTGACACATGTTACATGGGGGGTGTGAACCCATTCTCCTCTCCTCGTCCAGTGACTTGGGCCTCCAATGCTATCTCTGACTTTCTAGGCAATGGGAAGATCCCAGGCTGCACACTACACCTGCACTCAGAGTCACAAAGACTCACAGGGGACTCTGGGTGCACATTAACCTGACAACTCCTGGAGTGGTGTGGCTCACTGGTTAGAGGCGGCAGACCCGGGAGCAGAGGACAGCCCGGGACCAGGGTTCAATTCCCGACGCGGCAGGGTCTTGGACCAGGGTCAATGGACTCGATAATTCTCGCCTCAGTGCCTACTCTAACTAGGGATCACACTCGGCAACTCTGGGCATTAGCTTGCCTCATCTCCACAACGGCCCCCCACATACGCCGGGGATGCCTGGTTTCACCTTGGAGATACCCAGTAGGGACCATCTCACAGGGAAAGCCAGGACGGGTTCCCCAGCGGTCTACAGCGCAGAGATACTCCTTCGGGAGTCGATTCCAGTGCTATAGAAACCCACAATCAATCAACTCCTCATGAGGGTCTCAGGCTATGCACGACAAATGCACGCAGTGTCTCTGAGACACACTTGATCTTCTTGTACCCATGATCACAAGGAAAAACTTGCACAGGCCTCAGGTAGGAGAAAGCACATGCGCTCCGTGTCACTGAGACACACTTTATCCTCCAGTGCCCCTGATCACAGGGCACCTCTTGCGCAGGTCTCAGGCAGTAGAAGGTACACGCACACAGTGGAGAGGAGCTGGCCTAACGGCTAGGGCGCTCGACCTCGGATCTGGGGATCTGGGTTCGAGTCTCGGTAACGACGCCAAAAAACCTCCTGTGATTCTGGGCAAATCACTTAATCTCCCTGTGCCTAAAATGAATGCGTGTCCTCATGTAACGTAACTGGTGCTATGTAAAGCGCTCTGATACCCGATTCAGTTCGGGTCTAGTTCGCGCTATATAAAACTCTGTAAAAAAAAAAAAGTGTTGCTTGAGACACACTTTATCTCCTGGTGCCCCCGATCACAGGGCACCTCCAGCAAGGGTCTCAGGCTGAGAATAGCACACGCACACTGCATCGCTGAGGCACACTTGCTCATCTGGTGTGCACGATCACAGGCCTATGCACACGAAAGCCTCAGGCTGCCCCCAAGCACACGCACACAGTGTCGCTGAGACTTACTTGGCTCCTCTGCACACACGTTCACAGGACAATCCTCTCAAAGGACTCAGGCTAGACAGAGTACACACACACCGCATCTCAGAGTCTAGTTTGGAACTCCTGGTGCCCAAGATCACATGGCACAACTTGTAAAGGTTTCAGGCTTGACAGTGCACATGCACCCATGGCATATCTGAGAGTGTTCTCTGGAAACGTTTAAGTTCCTGTGTTTCCAAACAGGGATCCAACTCACCTCAGGTCCTTGGGGATAGTTACTGCAGGACACAGCACACAGCAAAGTCCTTCAAGCAGGGGGACACAGCAAAGCCCCTCCAGCCTTTCATTGGTTAAAACAGTAAGCTGCAGGCCAGCCCCAGATCATACAGCAATAGCAATCCTATCCAGCAGTCTATTCAGTTGTTTCTTACTTGGCAAAGGCACGAAGTAGCTCTAGTCTTGTTTACACTTGATCAAGCCATTCTCCAAAGTTCAGAGGCTGAAGCTCGCATAGTTATACCCCTCAATGACTTTGAAGTCTTTGTGTAACCGGGGGTGTTACAGGGAGCACTAAACTAAAATGTTCTTTGTGCCTCCCTACCAGTGACACCTTCTCCCTTTTATTAGAGGGGGTCTGGATTCACAATCACTCAGAGGCGATGGGACAATTGTTTTATAGCACCAGCCCAGGCCTACTCCTCCTCCTACACACCAGATACAGGTCAGCCTGTGCTGTCCCACCTCCTCCCCTGGGTCAAAACATTCAAGCCAGTAAATTCACAACCAGGCAGAGACATACAGAAATGTTTAAAGCACACAAACCCAGCCACTTCTAAAATAGTGGCTTACAAAACACACAATGCAAAAACCATCTTCATAAAAAGAGGTGGGTGAGTTCAGGCATACTAAACTTCACCTTTCCATCCTAAGCCCTTGGGGAGCTAGTCTGGAAAACATATTACACAGCCTCCTCATTCTATTCTAATGGGCAAGATGGCCTTTCAGCAGTGAAAACAAAATGGAGTTATTTCACTGCCAGGACATGGCACACACCTTGGTACCCTTGACCCACCAGAGGGGTGCCTGATGTGTAGGGAAAGGGAAGGGCAGGGTCTGGTAAGTGCGTGCACTTACCAGCACAACATGGCAGTTTAGAAAACTGGGCGCAGGCCAAGCAATGGCAGACCCGAGTTCCCTTTCCAAGGCTACTTGGGTGGGTGGCACAATAAGTGCTGCGGGCCCACCAGTAGCATTTGCATTACTAGCCCTTGCCCACATAGTGCACTTCACTAGGGATTTTACTATTAAAGCAAACATACCAATAATGGACAACCAATCACCATTACACTTTACACAGGGAACACTTGCACTTTGACACTGTTTAGCAGAGCATCTAAGTTGGCAACACGTGTCAGAAAAAAATTCTAAGGAAAAAGCAAAATGTTTAGGGAACTTTAGCCAAAAAGGGCCAATTCCCACAGGCACCCTTGCTTCTAGTCAGGGTAAGGGGGATACACACTTTAGATAACCCCTGCTCACCCCCTTGGTAGCCTGGCACAAGCAGACAGGCTTATCCCAAAGGCAATGTGTTAAGTATTTGTACCAACACTCACAGTAACACAGTGAAAACACCACAAAAGGACACCAGTTTAGAAAAATAAAACATCTTTATCTAAACTAAACAAGACCTATTTTCTTTATGTAAAATACGCCCGTGTGTCCAAAACGAACACAAGGATACTTTTTGTGTTAATAAATAGCAAAACAGAACTCAAATAGTGAGTGCAAGCAGCAACCAGTGCTCATTAAATGTGCTCTTGCAGTAAGTTTTGTCCCCACATATTACTCCTAACTATGTGAGCGGGTGTAATCACATTATTATCTGTCATTTTGTGTCAAAAATTAACACAAAATTACCAAAATTACTTGAAGAAATTTCTACCAGGTCTAATCTAATCCAATGAGAATACATGAGCAGTGTCAATCCATATTTTGGGGAGGTCGAGAAAGGCCCCCACAAACATCCCTGTTAGAAACTCGGGCCAGAAGCTTGAGAGTGTAAAGAACTCCTGCTGGGCTTAAGCCAGAGAAGCATATCAGACACCTGCAGTTTGAGTGCCCGTCTCTTGAAACTTTCCTGGCTGTGCAACTCTGGATAAGGAAACCCTGTTGCACATTTCAGGAGAGTGATGCTGGTTAAGTGTGGGCTGAAAATTCGTTCCGCCCACGGAATTTTCGGATTTTCCGCGATTTCGGGATCTGCGAATCTCGCGAAATCGCGGTAAAATCCGCGAATCCGCAAGCGGGACATATTTTCAGCCAAGCACTTACAGGGTTACAGCAGCAAGTGCAAAAGTTAAAGCTAATTTCGTTGTAACCTTTTACAAAAGGGTTACAAAGAAATTAACTTCAACTTGGGCACCTGCTGCTGTAAGCCTGTAAGTGCTTCCTGGCGCCTCGTTGCCTACTTGCAACTATTCTCTGACCCTGCTATGACCCTTCAAGCAGGGTCAGAGAATAGTTACAAGTAGGCAATGAGGCGCCTGTCACAAAAATTAAACCTCAAAAGGAAGCACTTAAAGATATAAAAAAAGCAGGTGCCCGAGTTGAAGATCAAATTCAGTGAGACATTCATCAGCCCAAAAAAAATTGTGAGCTTTCTTGAGGCTGGACAGGTGTGCTTTCTCCCCACTTCTACCATCGAAAAATAGCTCTGATGCTGGATAGAGGCCTCTGCATCTTTGACTTTCACAAGTGCAATCCCCGTGCTGTTCCCCTATACAAGTATGCAATTCACATGCCTCTTGTGTGTAAAAAAGGTCAGAGACCGATCAGAGCAGCAGATGAGGAGAAAGAAGCCCCTAGAAACAGGAACTGCACAGTGATTGCGCTTGTGAAAGTGAAGGAAGCAAAGTGCATCCTTCACTTTCACGATCGCAATCCCTGTGCAGTTCCTGTGTCCTTCTCCTAGTCTGCTGCTCTGATTGGTCTCTGACATACACACAAGGGGCATGTGAACTCGCATAGAAGCCCACCCGTTTGGCCCCGCCCACACACCAGCAGTGTGTGCACCGTCTTCCCGCCATTTACCCACTATGATGGACAGCTCACTCAAGGGAACCCTGCGCCCTTCGGCGTGATGGCATAAAACACACACATGGTCACTGGGGACAACAAAAACGACACCTATAAAAAAAATCAGTGAATTCGCAAAATCCACAAATTCACAGATTTTTGGCCCCAAATTCGTGAGAATTTGCGGATCACCGATCCGCAAAATTCGCCTATGCTTAATGCGGTCTCTTATGGTGTATAGGTCATCAGTATCAAAGACTTTTGTAGGACATATTTTTGTTCACTTCTGCTCTTACCAAGTGGCTAAGTGGTATGTGTATATTGTTTAACTTTCTGGTTTAGTTTACCAGAGTGAGTAAGCAGTAATTCATCTTAAAATACCCACATGGTATAGTCCAACCTTAAGAACAATGGAAAAAAAGTGAACAGTATGGTAAAATACCCTTTTCTAGGGTTTTCTCTCAATCAGGAAATTACTCAGTGAAGAGCACTCTACAAAGTGGGATGTGTTGGAAAGAGAATGAGACTTTAAAGTGAAACAATGGCATGACATTATTAGTTGTGCTGTGAGGCATGACGCAAAATATTTCTGGGGGTAGGAACTTGGAGCAAGTAATCTCCTGTATTAATTTAATAGGTGCTTCAACCTGTAGAATGTATCTGTCAGATTTGCATTTTTACCAAAAGGTCTCTTAATCTGCTAAACGGTACTTCTCCCACTTCTTGGGTCATCCTCACTGGCAGCAAAATACATTGGAGTGGGGGCAGGAGTAACCAAGATCCCAGTAGTCAGTATTGGATCAAGGCGGAACTAATCCTGGAGAATCTAACATTATTGAGATCAAATAGTGCTCTAGGCACAAATGGAATACCCTGATCAGTTTTTTAAATCAGTTATTGAAATTGTAAGAAACCCATTTGTCAACTTTTTACATTCATGTTGAACACAGTTATTATACCCAAATCCTGGAGAAGATAAATTCTGCATCCCATAAATAAAATTGGTTGTGTAAGTGACCCAAAGAACTGTACAACAATTGCCTTGATTGACAGCGAAGCACAAATAGTTACGAGTATCCTTCTTGGGGAACTAGAGGAATGGAATCCCATAAAACAAACATTACCCTTGCAGCACACCAGTTTTAGACAGTGTTTGAAGGTGCTGAATAACATCTTAGCTATACATCTCGGGGTTGATTGTGATTCGGGGAAAAAATCGTCTGTATGATTCGTATCCGGAGCCCTCTCCGTACGAATCGTGAACATGCCGTACGAACCGAAGAGTACGATCCGGACCGGGGGATGAGGACGCGATTCATACGGTCCACGTCAGGTAAGGGTGATTCGTATGGAAAAGCACACATTCACATACACACCGAATGGTGCGTACACCCCATGATCGCAGGGGTACAGTGCATGCCCCTGCGATCATGGGTTGTACGCACCGTACCTCACGATTGCAGGGTGTATGAACCGTACACCCAGCGAACATGGGGCACGGTGTGTACACCCTGCGATTGCGGGGTACAGTGCGTGTACCCCATGATCGGGGGGGTACACACCGTACCCCTGCGATCATGGGGTGTACGCACCATCCCCAGGGGGGCCGTTCCGTACCTGATTCGAGGCGAACTCAGCTTCTCTGGATGTTTTCGGCTCCCGTAAAAAAAGCATCGTACGGTGCGTACCCAACACGATTCGTACTTGCTGGGTCGGAAACACGAGCCGCGAACCGTACGGATGTGGTGTACAGCGGGTTCCGAGGGAGATTCGTACGGGGATTTGATTCGTACGGACTCTGTACGATTCATACGGAGTCCTGCTCCTGGTACGAATCGTACTTCGGCGTACGTACGGGGGACGTTGCAGGGTACGATTCGTACGGGAAAAACACTCCGTATGGCTATTCGGAGTGGTTTTTCCTGAATCGGAATCGACCCCCTAATGTCCGAGAAGGATCGCAAACAAAGAATTGCTTCACACGCCTGTTATTTGGATTTTAGCAGGGCATTCAATAGGGTGAAAAGAGCCATCTTGTGAAAAAATCATCCCGAGGAATTTGTACACCTTTGTTTAAGCCAACCATAATGCTTCACACTGACACATAGATGAATGAATGATTGAATAGGCTTTTATAGAGCGCATGGCTACCCTTAGGCATCCCAGTGCTATAAAGATGCGAATGAAGACCCCATTGAACAGGACAGTGACAAAAAGCGTCTATACTAATTGGGGCTTGAAGAAGGGATGTGTGGTCACATCCATACTATCCAATCTTTACATAGCTGATATTTCAACCCTGTAGATGAATATTTTCACCCAAATTAGGTCTCATACACATTCTCGTACTTCAATATGTAGGCAATACTGTGTTATTGGCTTTATTGAAATTGATTTTCAAAGAGCCCTGACTTGATTTCATCATTAGAACTGCAATGATCTCACATTAAGCCTAAATATTTTTTAATGCAGAACAGATACAGAAAAATCTGCAATATATATATGGTGAATAGGTGGAGACAGTGTGGATCATTGCAGTGCAAACCAATACTTGGGTGTGTGACATGATGAGAAACCAAGCCACAAATTTCAATGAGCGGCAATGCGAGACTGAGCTAAGTATTTGCAACTCAACTTGTGAAAGTTGTATTACAATTTGCATAGCTAAATTGGCCCCTTTTAGAGCAAAATGTGCACTGCACTTACATATGATTTCCAACTGATGGGGCAAAATTAAATTCTGGTCTTAATAAATTTGTCTATGCAGCAATTTAAGAGATTTTTGTTTGGTCATACTAGAAGCACCCTGTGCTCTCAACTCAATTTAGAATTTGGTATGATGAACTTGAGCTCAACAACAGATTTTCAGTTTCTGAAGTACCATGCTAGAGCCCATAAAGAACTCGCCAAGATGGTTCAGACCTTTTACATACCCCCACTTACAAATGTCACTATGGAGATTCCCAGTGGTTCTGAGAGGCCAATGGACCTTTTCCACACTTTGGAGAATTAGAGCTTCCCAGAAGAAAGGTATTAGAGCATAATGGACATTTAGAATTTGCGGTGAGTCAATGAAGAGAGATTGGGATAGTTTTAAAACCTTTATTTTATCATAGGATTAGAGCTTCTAATTATATTTATTCAGTTTAGTAATTTCCAAAAATAAAGGAAGGGGTTAAAAATCAGCATTAAAGATGGCTCCATAAACAAACCCAAAAAACTAGCTATGGGACCTATTCTAATTAAGAACCCATGAACAGTCCAATTAGACAAAGAGGAATGAACTTCTCATAAAGAGTAGTTCTGGAAAACTCAGACAAGTATCCAACAGTTGCAATACCAACTGTATTTAGAATAGTTATCTGTGCAGTATCATCAAGCACAAGTTAATAAAGGCAAATCACCTCAAGAATATTTATAAGGAATCAAATCTCCATAAATAAGTGTCTTGAGGCAAAGGAAAATCAAGCAGTGGGACCACCTGACGGGTAAAGGAAATAGAGAGGTGTGTGTAACTAGCTAGAAACACTCATTATGACAGCTTTCTCTTTCAAGTATCAACTTGGATGGGGTCTCCACTTGATGTCCAATCAGTACAGTTTACAATGTGGTGTTGTCAGTCATGCAATGCATCTTCTGATTCCCATAGTCTTCTATCCTATCGCCAGGATTGATTCAGTGTTCTAGTGTCGTTGTTAAATGCGGTAAGGTTCCTATGAGAACCCTGTTAACTATGCTAAAAGATGCACTATAAGCTCATCGCAAAGAAAAAGACTAGTCAGTAATGTGAAGGCATATATCAGGTTATTTGGAAGCAACATTTATAAAGTCTATGTCACCATTTATTCTTTAAAGTTTCAATAACTTTATTATTTTCTAGTGAAATGATCTAGCATGAGGTCAGGAACTAAATGAACATGATATTAGAGTCACCACGTTTCTAAAGATGACATAAAAACTAGGCAGAGTCACAGAATGTTACTATAAGCAATGGTTGAAAAGAAAGCTTTGAACCTAGTCACTGCACAGGCAAAAGTATAGTTGCTTGGTGCAACATTTTGAAAAACACGCAATTATGAATGAAGCATTTCTAATGACGTCTTCCACTTCTACATTAGTTATAGTGTGATATATTTTCAGTTTATTTACTATTATCTAGCAAAGTGCATCTACGTTATTATTTGTAAGTCATTTTCTAAAACAAGCATTTCAATAGCCTTTTTTTGTTTAATTCTGTTTTTATTAGTTTCAGGTTTTTCAATAGCCTTTAAACATGTTTTAAAATGCAATTCTAACATAGTAATTAAATAAATCTTCAAAATATTTGGCCATTTTTGCCACTGTTACAGGCTTAATGGTTCAGAGGAGGGGTCACTCATGACTTATATTTAAAAGGAACTAAGTGACCATGCAAAATTATATTCCCTGAAGTGTTTTATCAATCTGCAGAAAATATTAACTTCATGGAAACTGCTGAAAGAATGACAAGGTGACACTTGTGATGGTGCCTTTAAAATCACAGCCAAAAAAGTGGCAGTAATGTCATCTTACTCAAAACACATCACAGAGTTCAGTAATCTTTTACACAGGGCCTTACTTTTACCATCTTACTCCTGTTTAACTATCCAATGTTATGTGGTATTAAGACCGAAACATGTCAGCAGAGTCAAGTTCATGAGACTGAGATTTCTACTGGTTGCCCAACACTGGTGGCGAGTGAACCTCAGCAGTTATGGGGTTAAATCGAGACCTGTTGGATTTGCTGTGTAACCCAGTAGGATTAATGTTTTGAACCACTGTGTATATGCTTTCAAAGCAATGAGGCTATTAAAGTGACATGGTTTGTGCCATACATGTGCTGTTGATTAGTTGAGAATCAATCCAGATCAATTAAGTCCACTTCAATTGTCCTACAGTTTCCTAGCATTTTTAGGAACGTTCAAACCTAAATCTTCCTAAAATGTGAAAAGTGGCTTTTTTAGAAATCTGTCCAGTACCACATACCTTATCCATCCATCTGTCAAATAAATTAAAGACTCCCAACTGTTTGTATTTTCCTTTCTCTCTGCCAGTATAAAGAAATTCCTTGGCATTATGACACCACAAGGTCAGATAATACCACAGAATGTATAAACGTGAGTTACAGAACAAGGGACTACTAAGACCCCCACCAATGCTGGTCTCTCAGGCCCACCCTGTCCCAGCTAGCCAGGCTTCTTCCCAGATTATACCTCTGAGCTGGTCCATTGATGTAGTCTCAAAAATGCTTAATGAGCCTACATACACCACAGGAGGTGCCAACCTCCATCCAGTCCATATGCAACATATACCGTGAGTCTCAAAGCCCAGTCCTGGGTCCAAGGGCTGCCTTAAGGCCTCTTCCACACTTTTATAACTTTCTGCTCTTGAGACCACAACCATCTTGAGTGTAGATGATTATTTATGCTGCATCTTCTGATTGTCTTTAGGAAATGCCAGGAGGGGGAACTAGTGTCTATCCTCCTTCCTCCTAGCAGACAGGACACCTAGATCATCACGCTGGTCCTCCATTGATGGGACATCAGTTTAACCTTTCAGGTCTGCACACATCCGGCTACATTTGGCAAGAGATAAGGAGACAATATTAAAGACTGCAACTTTTAGCACACATGTACATTTATAGGTGGCTACATACTTTGACCAGCAACAAGGCAGGCTGTATAGTCCATGCTTGTAGGACATTAGCTCTCATGGATGTTATTAATTGGAACACTTAGACGTTGTTCCTTGAGGCATTGAAGTTACATCAATCAATCACTCATTTGTAGAGCACACTACTCACCCGTGAGGGTCTCAAGGCGCTGAGGCGGTGGGGGAGCTGCTACTGCTCGAACAACCAGGTTTTGAGGAGTCTCCTGAAGGTCAGCAGTGAACATAACAGTGAACAACAAGCAGCGTAGGAAGCAATGCACCAGGAAAAGCAGATATATAATTAAGCTGTGATCCGCAGGAGTGCCCATGGTATACCAAGGTACCTCTCTAGACGAGGGACTCTTGTATGCAGTTGTTGGTAGTGGCTAATACATGTTTCTGTGTCTACATGTAGTCACACAAACATGCCATTTCATAAATTTCGGATCACTGCGGGAGCATTTGTGCTTCACAACCAAGCCTTTTGTCTGCTCGACTAGGTCCCTACTGGTGCACCATGGGAAGTCCTTCAGTTGCTCCCGCCATGCTCCAGACACAGCTTTGGGCACGTCAAGTTAAGACTATTTCCATCCTAATTGCCAGTTAGGTTGCTAGTTTTTGGAGAATCTGCGTGTGATTGGCTAAAGATTTCTCCCAACATTCATTATTCCGGTTTCATAATATTATGATAGGTCAGTTACTTCACTGTACATTTATGCTTTGGGCTTCCCTCAACTGATTTGTATTCTGACTCTGAAGCACTTGTCCTGAGGAGGCCGATTTTGGTGATTAATTCTATTTGAATATTTATTAACCCCAGCATTACTATTCTTCCCTTGGATTGGAACGCAGCTGTAATTCACCTTGCATTATTAGGTTGCAATGTGTATTTACTGATTTATTGTATATGAACTAGTAGCAAGGCAAATATTGTGTTGTCCTGATGATGATCCCAGATCTTAAGGGGGTCGAAATGTCGTCAACTAAATTACTCTGTTTTGTATGAATTTGCAAAATTGCTCCTTTGGGCACAGTAGTGTTTTCTTTTAATAGGCAATATGAATGTTTGATTCTACATCATTTTTTATATCAAACCCTTTTGTGGTGCACCCTGTAGGGGTGTCTAAGCCCTAAAAGAATGACTTTTAACTTTGCATACAGATAAAATACTGACTGTTTGAATACTTCCATTGCGTTCTTAGAGTGCACCAAGGGTATCACTCTGTTACATGTCGCCTTAGGGACCCTTGTGGCTCTAAGATTAGCCTCGGGCCCTAAGCATCCTTGGGTTCTTTTGTCTGATTGTATCACACCCAAGGGCAGCCACAGTGCATGTCTATGACTTGGGGGAAATCCTGTGTGGTACTGTAGTGCCATTTGTTAAATTGTACTGTGACTGTTGCCAGTGACTATGTTTGTGTCTTTTAGGACACCGGGAGACTGGCCATCAACCATATCTAATTTCCAGCCCTATTTTGGATGACCCAGAAGTAGAAACATGCCCAGACGACAATGGTGGTTGTGTTTCTCTCTTTTACGCCCATTCACTCCCCTTTCCCCGTCTGCGTTTTCTGGCCACCACGTTTGAATCGCGTGGACACAATGAGACAGAGGAGGGCATCTGGAATCCGCTCCAATCCGGCAGGATACTTCTTCATTGCTGAAACATAAGGCTAGTGTTTCAGGAATAGGCCACTCTGAACCCTTAAGGAGGCTGAAGCTGTGGTGTGGTTGTAGGGGAGAAAGAGCGAGGTTGGAAAATAACAAGCATTTGCAATGCAATCGGCTTCGCCTTTGGGACCTTATATGTATTTAGCTATGCAGCACATTAGCCTGGATACTGTACTTTAACATGGTGTTGAAACATTTACTGTTCTCTAACATGGAGGGAAAGTAAGCACCAAACTGCGTAACATGCCAGGTATGGGAACACATGGAGAGAAATATAATATATAATATAAAAGCAGGGCCTTCAGTGGTCATACCACTGAAAATACAAGATTTGAAAAAAATATTATTGTGTACGGATGCTAGTGGAAAACAATTTCTAGGGACTGGAATCTAGAGAATGCTAAAGTGATTCTGGTATTTTACTGACCTCTGCTGGTCGTTTTCTATCAAGAAAGTTAAATAGAGTCAGTTGAACAGAAAAATAGTCCCTAAGCCGAAGCGGACAAGTCCTAGGGCTGATCTCCAAAGCCCACAAAGTACATGCACATATAAGTATATACTAAAGTATATAGCAAAGTATAAATACTAAAGTATATACTAAAGTATATACAAGCCGTCTCGAATGCTAGACTTAAACATGGCCTAAAGCAGTAGTAATAGACTTTCCTCCAGGCCTCTTTTCCATTGCTAGCCTTTCTTTTATGTCTATGCCAAGAATTAATGATCTCACTTCCCTAGTAGGATTCATTCAGCATAGGATGAGCGACGTCAATACCCGACAGCGACAGAAGTCCAGAGAGATCATGGCCTCCATCCCAGCAGTCTTTGTCCAGCAAGCTGAGCACGCGCCGAGGAAATATTGTGCTAAAATGGAAGCTTTGTAGAAGTTTCCTGTCACACAAAGATTTCAACGGCGGCTACATGAGTTTGCTATGTGTCATACTCTTCAAATCCGTGGCAGTTCTCTTTCCTGCATTCGCTCACTGTAGATGGCATGCAAATTAAACAGCAGCCTGACAAAAATAGTACAACAAAGATGGAGCTTATCTTTTTTATTGAAAACGTTGGAAAATGGCAGCAGCAAAAAAATTCAATTCAGCAACTTGCAAAAGGTCAGTAGGGAAGCCGCACGCATGTTCTGATTAAGGAAATAGGTAAGGGTTTAAATGCCACTGGCAAAAGGAAAACACGCTCCGAAAGAAAGATGTTCAGCTTCCTCTGCCAATAGGTGCAGTCTGAGGCAGCCTCACAGTAATTAGCATAACTGCCACTAGAATGGATGAAGGTGTCAGGTGTTGAAGCTGGGAAATTGCTTTGCACTGCCCGGAATCTGGATGTGCAGACAGGTAACTGGACAGCGTGGGCAGCCTGACAGATTCAGTTGCCAAAGTCAGACAACAGCAAACTAAAACTAGTACAGTTATCACCGGCAGAACCGAGAACCCATAAACAGACTGTAAAGAAAATCCGTGAAATTGAGCTTACAATTAAAACCACAACAGTGCCTGTATTTTCAGATATTTAATCATGCAAAATGTAAAACAGCTCAAAAACAAGAGTGTTTTTTTAATTGTAGTTTTATGTAGCGCAAACTCGAACAGACGGTATTAGAGCGCTTTCTGTGATAAACAGCTATATTACACAATGACACATTAATTTTTGTGCATGTTTAGGCACAGGGGGCAGATTTACAAGCACCTTGCATCACTTTTTTGTGCCGCCATTGCGTCATTTTTAGTGACACAGTGGCGGCGTAAACAATGCACCACATTGTGGCCCATTTACAACTTGGGAGGTCCCTAGATGCGCCACGTTGGAAAGCCCTGCACCACATTATACCTGCGTCAGGTTTAATGTATGCACGGTGGGCGTCACCACGGAGGAAAACCTCGTAGAAGTGACTTCTAGGACGCTACTGCGGAAAAATCTAATGCCTGTTTGGAGCAGGCATAAGGAGTGACGCAGCACAATAAGTATAGGCCTCCCCATGCAATGCTGGAGTTGCATTGTGCTTGCGATACAACCGTAGCAAGTGTGACTTTTGCGCCAACAGATGCGTCAGAATTTCTGACGTATCTGTCAATCCTTGTGCCATGGTGCGCCGTATTGTAAATACAGTGGTCCCTAGACAAAATCAAGCAGAGAACAATTTATCAACATATGCTATATAGATACTATGTTCTTTGTCCAGCCAGACAGAATTTATTTGAAAAATAAGTTTTGTATATAAAGATGATGATAAATGCAAGTAGGGCGCAACCTGCGACCAACACATACAGAGCAAACAAATGGAGGGAGGGGGTTAAGGCAAGGAGAGGTGTCTGTATTCTAATATGTTTTTAGACAGACTTAATTTTCATATTAGTACCTTCGTACATTTTATCCACATTATTCAGTGACATATGGTCCAATTAGTGTCGATGTTTCGATCCCTGGGCTTAGATACATGGGATCATCTTCAGGACAGTAAGTTAAAACATGCCTGCGTGCAAACAGTTTGTTAAACCTTAGTAATTAAAGGCAATAATACAGTTCAAAAGTAAGGGAGAAAAAGGAGGGGAGAGAAAAATGAGGGGATATAAAAAATGAAAGGCATGTTAAGATATTACAAGGACAGGCCACACATTTAAAATGACTGTATCACGTGAGCTAGCAATTGGAGGAGGAAGTGAAAAGATGAAGCGAGAATTGATTTAACTTGTTATTGTTACATGTGGCGATCAAGAGACTAAAGTGCCGACAAGTGAGGGAGGGGGGGAAACGTTTGTTACGATGCGAAAGGATTTGACAACCCGTCAAGAGACAATACAGTAATAATTATCGGAAGTGAAGTGTGACCATCTAGAACACGTTGTGTGAACATGCCGCAGTGAATTTGGGTCGCGATGAAGATAATTACCCTGGAAGTCCTGGTGGCCTTCAACTCCTGAGTTAGCGAGCAGGCTTTAACTGGAGAATTGCTGTTTGGTCCGGAAATGTTGCTGCGTTGATACAGGCATAAGGGAGCGGGCGCTGACCGGAATGATACCTGTGGGTAAGGATGGGCTCATTAAAAACGATCTGGCAAGAGTGCCGAGATGTGTTGGGCATGTGGGAAACAAGTCTTACCCGGGTATGTGGCCTGATGGGGGTTAAAGGGTCGAGGACTGCTGGAGTTCGAGAGGTCCTAGCCCAAGAAACAACGGATTGGGTTACAATCAATGGAAAGCGTCGCGGATTGCGATCACGGCAGGGGACCTGTGAGATGAGATTAAGGTTAAACCCACCGGTGCGGGGCTACAGGCAGGGTGTCAGGAGGCACCGCTGCAGTTACACTTACCAAGATTATACTCGAGGGGCGGCCTGATAGTGCGGCTCCAGCAGGGTGATCGCGGTGAAGTGAAAGTAAAGGCAGTGACTGCTATAACTCAACGCGGTGTCATGTGATTACGGCGCACATGATTAGTGAGCGGGAAAAAAGAAAAGGCACAGTAGCAAAGTCAGGCGGCGGCCATCTTGGAAATGTGTGAGGCCATTAACGATATATACATGTGAAATTGAAAAAGAAAGGCAAGTGCGGTATTTACAATGTGTGACACAAAATTCCAATAGTAAAACGTACATTCAAAATCAAGAGGGCAACAAGAAGACAGGTGAGGGTTGAGGTCATATCAAGGCGAGGGATGCAGTCACTATGGGTGAGTCTTGACTGCACTATACAGTTCATGCAATTGCAAGAAGGCACTACGAGTCCAGACAGGGGGTCTATTGACAATGAGTTACAGTAATGAGGTCTAATCCTCGAGGCGATTCAAGCCATTGCGAATGCTGTTTGTTCTGAGTATCCAATTTAATTTCTCTTTGTTCAGCAACTGTGAGATGTCAGCTCCTCTGGGTGGGGGTTTAATTGCGGTGATGATTGTCCATGTGAAATCCTGTTCATTGTGCCCAAAGGCCAGAAAATGGTATACGAGTGGGGCATTAGGAGTTCTGCATTGGATCCTGCTGCGATGTTGTCCGATCCGTTGCCTGGTTTTCAGTGTTGTTTGTCCAACATATATTTTCATACAGGGACAAAAAATCGCATAAATGACATTTGCAGAGTTACAGTTAGTAAAATGTCTCCTTTCAAATTTTAGTTTGTCATAAGTGAATACTTTGCCTTCTATGATGGTGTCACATGCAATACATTCCCCACATTTGGCGTGGCCTACGAGGGTAAGGAGGCCCCATAAATAATTAACAGTGCCCCTAGGGACCGCCGGTGGAAGGGCTGCCCTTACAAGATGGTCTTAAATGTTTTTGCTCTCTTGAAGGCAAACATGGGGCGTTCAATGTTAAGTACACCTGCATTCAGGACTTTCAAATGCTTCAATACACTTTTGCGTATGGCATTCGAGGCAGGTGAAAAGGTGGTGACACATACAAGTCTCTCCTGGGGTTTCTTGGTTTTGGGTTCCAGGAGGACATCTCTGGGGCAGTACCAAGCCCTTTTAAAGGACCGTCGGACAAGTTTATGTGAGTAGCCTTTTTGAGTAGACGTTCCGTCTTCTCACCCACGCACACAAGGCCCTCTACAATCTAGGACCCGAATGCCTCAGCTCTCGACTGTCCTTTTACAAGCCCATCCGCCAACTAAGATCGTCCAATCAAGCCCTCGCCGCAGTCCCGCGCATCAGAAGATCCACCATGGGTGGAAGATCCTTCTCCTTCCTGGCTGCCAGGACCTGGAACTCACTCCCCACTCACCTCTGCCTTACTCAAGACCACATCTCCTTCAGGAAGGGACTTAAAACCTGGCTATTCGACAAATAATGAACCCCTTCCCCAAGCGCCTTGAGACCCTCTGGGTGAGCAGCGCGCTATACAAATGCCCGAACTTGAACTTGAACTAGCCTTGGGTACAGAGCTTGTCACTCAGTGTCTTGGCTTCAGTAAAGTAATCCTCTTTGTGATAACAATTCCGTCGGATATGAAGAAATTGTGAATAGAGAAATGAATCACGGAGAGCTCGTGGGTGGTGACTACTATAACTGAGTAGTGTATAGTGCTCAATCGGTTTACGATGTAGGCTAGTTGTGAGGAGACCATTTTGGTGTTTGATTTCAAGGTCATGGAAAGGGATAGAGACTTTGCTTTCTGACAGAGTGAATCTGAGTCCACTGCAGTTGTTGTTGACCCAGTGGAACAGTTGCATGAGGGAATCGGCATGCCAGCGCATAAATATGTCATCAATATATCTCTTCCACAGGGCAATGCCACAGTGGAAGGGATTAGTAGAGTTGAGGATGCATCTCATTTCTAGATCATCCATGTACAGGATAGCTAGGTTGGGAGCAAAAACTGCTCCCTTCGGAGTACCCCGCACCTGACCATAAAATTGGTCATTGAACAAAAATATTTTTTTTTTCAAGAAAATTTCCAGGAGTTGTAATATGAATAATGTTGGTACAGTGTGTGAACGGGGGAGCCTATTTAGTATTTGTTCAATGCCAAGCATTCCCTCTATTTGCGGGATGTTAGTGTAGAGTGACTCCACATCCAGCATGCACATTATGCTGGATGTGGGGTCAAACGGGTACTCTTCAATGATGTTAATCATAGACATGCTGTCTATTACAGAGCACTCTGTTTGCGGACCAAATCTTTAATAAAAAAGTCAATATACTGTTCCAGTGGTTCCGAAATTGAGCCGCACCCTGAAACAATAGGGCGGCCGGGTGGTGTTCCCAAATTCTTGTGAATTTTTGGCAAACAGTATATCACCGGTGTTCTTGATGTTTTTTTTTTACCCCCGAGCTCGCTGCCAGCCAGCCAGTAGCAGCGACAATGTAGCAAACAACTTCAGGCACTTTGTATTTGATATTATAACACGGCCGCTGCCTTTGCCCACACCGGAAAAAATAAAGCTGACCACTGCTTTTCTCCGCTGCTTTTCTCCGCTATTCGAGAACACCAGTGTTCACCGTCTATTGAATTAGGCTCCCCCAAGCTTCCAGCTAGCGTTTTCCAACTGTTTCCCAGTTACACCGCCTAGCCACCGACTCCAGACTCACCGTCCATGAATTGGATTACCCCAGGCTTTCCCAGCCCGACTGCGAGCCTCTCCACCGGCTTCCCAGTCGCTCCGCCTAGCAGCCGACTCCAGCGCACTCAGGTGGGCTGCAATTTCCAAACGCGCTTCCAGCTAGTGTTTTCCAACTCCTGGAAAACACTAGCTGTGTTTTCCACAGCTAGTGGGTTCGAGCCTGACTCTGCTGCCACCTGCCTCATTGTGCCCATTTTTTCCATTTGTATTGTAGATGTTTAGGTACTGTTTTTGTTTAATCCTGTCAATTGTTATTGTGGTCACTGTTATTGTTGTCACTGGTTCTGTGCGTTTCTCGTTTCCTGCCACTGCTCCCCCTTGGCCCCTCCCCCAGCCCCTCACGCTCCCGCCTCCCAGCTGACCTTTCCCTTCCTCCTCCCCTATTTAATGATGGCCGGTGCGCAACCGTGCAATGGTCTGCGCAGCGGACGCGCAAAAGACAAGCGGTCTCTGCCCATCCACAACCCGACCGCGACCAGTGCCAGGGACCCTGGATCTCCATCCATCCACCGCTACGCCTCAGCTACCCTCCTCGCACTCAACTCCGGGAGGAACAACTGCCAGCTGTCCACCTCAAGCACCACCCACGGACAGTGCTCCTGCCGCCACTGCTCCCAGATATTTAACACTTTCAGCACCCCCCTGGCCACCTCCGCCACACCGAACACCAACAACTCCGAAACCCTGAGGTGCATCCTTCTCAACGTGTGCGATACGAAAATGCTTATTGGGGAAACAATGTAGGTAAAAATATGGAGACCCTTCGACGTGGAGAATGGAAAAAAGATGATTGAGAGAAAGCAGGAAAAACCGAATTTCTTTATAATGTTTCTTTTCATCAGTCGTCAACATGCAAATGTAAATAGCCTTTCACCATCCATAACACAATTCCTCCCAGCTCCATTCTGATAGCCGATGAGGTTGACGTATCTCTGATATTTGACAAATATTAGCATATTTCTGAAACAGTCAGGACATAAAGGTTGTTTTTTTTAAACAGGAAGACATACATTGACATGTTTCAGAAGGTTTCCAGGGCAACGAGTCCTCAAATAGAACCGTACTCACCGAGATTCTTCTGTGATTTCAAAAGTAAATCTGGAAAGAGAATAATATATTTACTCGCTCTTGGTCACTAAATGAATATTGTAACTTAATTAAAATAGATCAGTGCCAGATTAAAGAGATTAATTCACATGTACACAAAACAGTTTTTTTTCTCATCAGACGACCTGTAATGGATCATTATTTAATAAATGAGAGCTGCTGGGATATGAAAGCACACGAGCTCAGCTCATGTAAATCAGCCGGCCACTATTTTCAAAAGGTTAAAATGAAAATCCAATAGCAGATTTATAAAATAATCGAACAACTTGGGTGTAAACTTTGAGTGGCTTATTTACAAGCTCCTTGCGCCACTTTTGTGTCTTTTTTAACATGGGAAAAATGATGTACGGGCGGCGCAAGGTGCTTGTAAATGAGCCCTTGAGTGCACAAGGTGGAGAAACGTAAAATGCTGGTAAGAAATGAAAATAATTCTGTGAAGCAGATTCCTTCCATAATGAGCATCAGAGGTAACGCCAGGATCTCCTAACACACTCCTGGTGAGCCACAGCGACCATGAGCCTCCTGAAGTGCGTTCATGGGCAAGAAACCTTTTGGTGTGGACTTTGCGCCGCTTCTGCATTTTAACGCCTTAACTGCGCCCGCGATTTTGCGGAAGTGCGGCACTTCCGCAAAACGGGCGGGCCGCTTCGGCCTTTGGCCGACGGCAGCACTGAGGAGGTAGTCCTGCCGTCGGTCAATGGCCGACGGCAGCACGGAACGGGTTAATATATGTTAGGGATTAGGCTATGGTTTTGTCTGACCAGGCCATCTGGTTTCGCTTTGACCTTTGTTTTTGGTGTTACTTGATAATGTATAGTATGGAACAGGTTATGGTTTTCTCTGAACAGCACTAGGATGCAGTTGGGTCATGTTCGCCCTTTAAAAACTCTCTTAATGAAAAAAAATAAAAAAAATACCCTTGCTCTAATAGCTGCATGTCTGTGGTTATGTTGGTTGTTTGTCCACTCAATTATATGTAGCAACATTCAGTGTCTTCTGTTTTTTCTTGTGTTTCCCATGGAGAAGCGAGAGGGATGAAGGGCTCAACCCACCCGGTTAAAGAGTTAGCTTTTTCAGAAACTATAGTGGGATCACTTTTGTTTGTTGTGCAGTACTGTCCTCTGCATCATTTTCTTCCCACACATACGAGTGAGCACTGATCACTTAGAAGCCTTGGGCAGTGTGTGCTCTTACAAGAGTGATCATTGAGTGAGGGACTGGTCCTGTTGTGACTCTGAAAGATTGGATGGCCCTGCCCTGTTAACATTAATGGCGTATCACATTATTTTGAAGCGTAAAAAGGCATTGAAGCACTCATATGTAGCCCTGATTCAGGAGATGTGCCTTCCCCTGCTGATTGCAAAAATAGCCATGCAGGGCAGATATATCATTAAAAGTCCCAAATATGGTCAAGGCAGAGTTCCTGCCTCGTTTGTCCAGAGTGCTAATTGGCAGATAGTTGAATGTTAGATCCAGTTTTGGACGAGTTTTCTGGTCAGATCTCAGTGACAATAAGAATATTAGTTTCCTTAACCCCTTCCGTGCGGCGCACGTTCAGCAGACGTCGCGTACACTATCTGGGTAGTGCTGCGCACGTCCGCTGAACGTTCCGGCCCCGCCAGCGCAATAGAACGTTCCGCACCAGCGCGGAACATTCGGCGCAGCGGAGGGGTTAAAGACATCATCGCTGTTGATATACTGGTTGACATATAGAGACTCCTACACCATAGGGCTGGGAATTTTCCTTTTTTTGTCTTTTGTACACTGTACGCAATTGGACTACTTTTTACGCTTACATGGATTGCTGTCAAACCCCACTTCATGTAGGTATAGGTATCTCCACAGGTCCTTTCTCTCTTCTTGTGTATTCTGGCCCCTCCACTGGGACTCTGGAGGATGAACACACACTGATATAGATAACCCACAGAAAGTGAAAGCTGAGGCTACATCTGATGGACTATCTATTGGCCAACTAGAGTTCAATTCTATCTAGTTTCTCGGGGTGAAGCCTCCCTAACTGATGAGATTTTGCAGGATTGCAGGAGAAACTGAAAAAAAGTAGTGCAATTTTTGATGGTGACAAAAGTGAGAGAACTGGTGTTACATTACAATTTTACCCCAGCACTCTTGTTAATGTGAGAACTCTCTTGGGTCAAATTGACATTAACGCTACGGTTATCACAGTCTGTACACTGATGAGAATACAGTGGAGGCACTACGAGAATGGTAAAAAAAAGGATGTCTTTTAGGAATGCACCTCATACTTTTGTAATTTTTCTGTGTCATTTTGACTTGTCTCACCTGTCTGAAGGTGGAAGGAAGGGCTGGCTTCAACACTGGTGGTGCCCTGTGGACAATGTTTGATGGCGCCCCCCCCCCCATGACCACATCTGCATTGGATTCCCTCACTAACACCCTTTAAATGTGCCCCTCTAGTCTAGATAACCACTGTCTCTCAGATTCATTTAGATTCATAGCTCCACTCATACCAGTGTAAGGTGTCAGAGTACTGTACATCACGCACACATTGCACAGAGACAATCATATGTGTGCAAATCAGTGTATAGGAAATGATACATCAGCCAGGACTACAAGGTGTAGTGTAGGAGTGACATGCCATCAATACTTGTAGGTACTATTGTTTAGGATTTCTTATTCTCGAAAAGCACAAATTCAGAATTTAAAACGTAACACCATTGTTAGGGGTTCTCTTTAATAAAAAGAATTGTTTTCTACCCAAATTAACCCTTTTGGCAAGATTAGGATAACGAAAGACTGGGCAAAAAACATATAGCTCCAACATATACCTTGCAGTTTGTATGCATCTCTTTGGCAGTATAAACAACAAGTAACAAAAAGAGCTCTCTTACAGAAGCAGTAACCAATGACCTATTTACATTATATGCACTTTGTTATCTGCATGGTACACATTCTTAGCAGCAGGCATCTTAACCCTCTGCGCTACCTTAGGATGAGTCAAAACTTCCACTAGACAAACCTCCAGTCTCTTTCCAGGAAGACGATTAATCAATGGAGTTATCTTCACATTATAATTGATGCCTGAAAATTGTTGGAGACTAGGAACATGACAGCAGGTGCTTTTAAAAATAAAAATGTACTTGCAAAAATGACGCCCCCACCCCAAGTGGCACCAATAGCACCACCCCAGAGCAAGGCCTGAGAGTAGGCAATTTCAGAGGAAGGTTTATTATCCCTAGGCGCTGAGGCTGGAGTCCTGTGAAGAGCAGCAGAAAGATTTAGAGTGTTTGTGTGTACCTAAGTGAAAAGTAAGTTCCTGACCTTCCCAGCTGCTCTAATGCAGAAGAGTTTGCTGTTAATGGTTCCTTTTTCTGTTTTTGTTACAGGAGTGGCCTCCAGTGGGTGCTGATTGTAATGGACATAGACTATATAGACACACTTGATACAATAGAAGTGTATTGGACTTAAAACTTTGAGAATTCATATTGCCGGAACTCTTACTCCAACGTTTTCCTTCCTGTGCCTTTTTGCTCAATAATGTTTTTTTGATTTGTCTGAATTTGTTTAGACATTTTATCGTGTTATTTTCGTAGACTCCATGCTGTTTGGTCCTTGTAAAATTAGAATGCATTTCGCCTGTGGAAAAGCCTATTGCTTGTGCCATAGCTACCAGTGGTTGAGCAGAGTTTTCTCAGTGAACTTTTTTGTAATCTAGCAGGTTAGTACCTTATTCGGTTGATACAAAATTAATAATTCACTTTCTCACACATACATCCTTGCAAGAATTAATGTGGGAGTAACAAACTGAGTGCCTGACTCACAAAAAGACCTCCGCAGTCAAGTGGGGATCTACACAATGAAAAACACGGCCCTCATCCTACTAGACCTCTCCACAGCCTTCGACAATTTCTCACAGAGCACCCTCATAGCTAGACTCCACAATGCCGGAATACGAGGAACTGCCCTTGACTGGATCCAATCCTGTCTCTCTAGCAGAATACAAGGGATCAAACTCCCCTCCTTCCTCTCTGAACTGACAGTGCTCATCTGTGGAGTACCCCAAGGATCCTTGCTCAGTCCCACACTTTTCAACATCTACATGGCCCCCCTCGCCTCCATTGTTGGACAGCGTGGGCTCAGCATAGTATCCTACACAGACGACAACCAGCTCATCCAATCCCTCACGAAGAACCCTGATGACACCAGACTCAGCTTCCAAGAAGGAATGAAAGACGTTGCAGCCTGGATGAGCAGCAGCTGCCTGAAGCTGAACTCGGAGAAGACCAAGGTACTCATCCTTGGACCCTCCCCCATGGAGTGGTACAGCTCCTGGAGGCCCCTGCTCTTGGAAACTCACCCACGCTGAGAGACCACGCCCGGAACCTGGACACCTCCCTCACCATGACCCGCCAGATCAACGCTGTCGCCTCGACCTGGTTCAACTCCCTCTGCATCCCCTGAAAGACCTTCAAGTGGATTCATCAAGAATGCAGAAAGACCGTCACCCATGCACTTGTAACAAGTAGACTGGACTACGGCAATGCCCTCCACGCCGGAATCAACAAAACCTTGCTACACAAGCTACAAACCATCAAGAACCCTGCGGCCAGACTCATCCTCGAAACCCCACAACACAAGCACATGACCCTGCACCTATGAGACCTCCACTGGCTCCCCTTCAAGAAGAGAGTAACCTTCAAGCTACTCACCCACACCTACAAATCCCTCCACAACATTGGACCCTTACTACCTCAACGAAAGAGTCTCCTTCCACGTACCCAAGAGAAACCTCCACTCCACCAACCTCACCCTAGCATAAACCCCTCACTTACGCAGAACCATGAGCAGGTGGAAGAGCCTTCTCCTATGACACTGCAAAGACCTGGAACGAGCTCCCAGTCAACATCAGACGCTCTCCCGCTCTGAACACCTTCAGAAAGAGTCTTAAGACCTGGCTCTTTGACTGACCCATAGCTGCACCCCTCCCCCCCCACACACAGCACCTTAAGACCCTCACGGGTGAGTAGCGCACTTTATAAACCCCTGATTGATTGATTGAGTGACTATCTCCCTGGTCTACATGTTTCAAACCTTCCCCTAGGCTTTTCTTCAGGACCAAAGCGATTGATCCCTATGACTACTCTTCTCTAACCTAAATGGTCTCCCCAATTAATATCAAGGATGAATATGCATTTAAACATGGATGAATACAGTTCCTAATTGGTATATTTCTTTAAAACAATATGGAATAATATAGTAAAACATGACATAATTATCATTGGAATATATACTCTCAGAAAACCACATCACCAAACTCATGGAAGATAAAAAGAAAGTGATATATTTTTCATTTGTGCACGACTACTCTTTTCAATCATATGTGAGTGCAGTGCTGCCCTTCTTTTTATATTGAAAAACTAGACAATACAAGACACATAACAAAAATCACATACTCTATATGTGTTTCCATCTATTGGGATTGCTTCTGTTTCTAATGAAGCGTGGTGATGAATATGAGAGTGAATAATTTATTTATCAGTTTTGCTCCTCTTCAGTAAGTAATTTCAAAAAGGGGGTGGTGATGGACAGAGTATCTGAGTTAATCAGAACACTCCTACCCAGTCAACAGATCAGGGCTTGATCCATCACCGTTTTTTAGCTCACTGCACCATCCCAGTTCAGAACCTGGCTATATGCAAATTAGTCTGTCCCTGGCCCAGTGCATCATGGGAACAGGGCAGACAAAACTACCAAGCCAATTCTTCACTGGAAAGGAAACAAGCTTCCGGGGACCGGTTTCTGGCATCACAGCCGTCTTCGGCCCGGCTTGCTTGAATCCTGATGGTGCAGTGAGCAAGGGACTCATGTCTGAGCATACCCTTCGACACTTGTGGTGGCCAAAATAATTTCAAAAAGGGTGGAAGGGTATACTCAGATGTGAGTCCCTTGCTCATTGCACCATCAGGATTCAAGCAAGCCGGGCCGACGACGGCTGAAATGCCAGAAACCGGTCCCCGGAAGCTTGTTTCCTTCCCAGTGTAAGAATTGGCTTGGTAGTTTGGTTAGCCCTGTTCCCATCATGCACTGGGACAGGAACAGACTAATTTGCATATAGCCGGGTTCTGAACTGGGATGGTGCAGTGAGCTAAAAACGGTGTTGGATCTAGCCCTGATCTCTTGACTGGGTGAGAGTATTCTTCTTAATTCAGAAACTCTGTCCATCACCACCCCTTGTTGTTAAATATTTTGTCCACCCTAAGCGTGGAAGGGTATACTCAGATGTGAGTCCCTTGCTCATTGCACCATCAGGATTCAAGCAAGCCGGGCCGACGACGGCTGAAATGCCAGAAACCGGTCCCCGGAAGCTTGTTTCCTTCCCAGTGTAAGAATTGGCTTGGTAGTTTGGTTTGCCCTGTTCCCATCATGCACTGGGACAGGAACAGACTAATTTGCATATAGCCGGGTTCTGAACTGGGATGGTGCAGTGAGCTAAAAAACGGTGTTGGATCTAGCCCTGATCTCTTGACTGGGTGAGAGTATTCTGCTTAATTCAGAAACTCTGTCCATCACCACCCCTTGTTGTTAAATATTTTGTCCACCCTAAGCGTGGAAGGGTATACTCAGATGTGAGTCCCTTGTTCATTGCACCATCAGGATTCAAGCAAGCCGGGCCGACGACGGCTGAAATGCCAGAAACCGGTCCCCGGAAGCTTGTTTCCTTCCCAGTGTAAGAATTGGCTTGGTAGTTTGGTTTGCCCTGTTCCCATCATGCACTGGGACAGGAACAGACTAATTTGCATATAGCCGGGTTCTGAACTGGGATGGTGCAGTGAGCTAAAAAACGGTGTTGGATCTAGCCCTGATCTCTTGACTGGGTGAGAGTATTCTGCTTAATTCAGAAACTCTGTCCATCACCACCTCTTGTTGTTAAATATTTTGTCCACCCTAAGCGTGGAAGGGTATACTCAGATGTGAGTCCCTTGCTCATTGCACCATCAGGATTCAAGCAAGCCGGGCCGACGACGGCTGAAATGCCAGAAACCGGTCCCCGGAAGCTTGTTTCCTTCCCAGTGTAAGAATTGGCTTGGTAGTTTGGTTTGCCCTGTTCCCATCATGCACTGGGACAGGAACAGACTAATTTGCATATAGCCGGGTTCTGAACTGGGATGGTGCAGTGAGCTAAAAAACGGTGTTGGATCTGGCCCTGATCTCTTGACTGGGTGAGAGTATTCTGCTTAATTCAGAAACTCTGTCCATCACCACCCCTTGTTGTTAAATATTTTGTCCACCCTAAGCGTGGAAGGGTATACTCAGATGTGAGTCCCTTGCTCATTGCACCATCAGGATTCAAGCAAGCTGGGCCGACGATGGCTGAAATGCCAGAAACCGGTCCCCGGAAGCTTGTTTCCTTCCCAGTGTAAGAATTGGCTTGGTAGTTTGGTTTGCCCTGTTCCCATCATGCACTGGGACAGGAACAGACTAATTTGCATATAGCCGGGTTCTGAACTGGGATGGTGCAGTGAGCTAAAAAACGGTGTTGGATCTAGCCCTGATCTCTTGACTGGGTGAGAGTATTCTGCTTAATTCAGAAACTCTGTCCATCACCATCCCTTGTTGTTAAATACCTCTTCAGTAAGTGGCACAACAGCCATGCACTACGTTGGTGACCCTCAGAGTTGGTTATAATTCACAAGGTAGCTCCTTGTGGCCTTTTGGCTAAAGCGGTTGACTTCAATGCTGGGGAACCGGGTTTGAATCTCAGCAGGGATGCTCAACATCTTGTGATTCTGGACAAATCACTGTATCTCCCTCTGCCTAACAAAATTAATATGTCTGACTGTAATGCAACTGGTGCTCTTGTAAAGCTCTCTGATACCTGCGGGTCAAGATCGAGCTAAGTAAAACTCTGGGAAAGAAAGACAGGAGTGGTGGGCGTACTCTGCTTCATTCTATCTTTGGAACAATTTGAAATGCTTTTTCAACTTGTACTCAAAAGATAGTTACTTTAAATTTTTGGGACTTCTTATTATAATCTTATTTTATTTTTGGTTGTCTGGTTTTTTATCTACTCATGCTTTCATTTTAATTTTCTATAGCGATGTATTTCATGATTTATCCTTGATTGTTTGCATGTCTCGAGATAGTGAAAATATGTCTGTGGTAAATAGGAAGTCCTTGGAGACAGGTATATAAAATTGGTTGGATTTATTGAAGCTTAGTTCCAGGTTAAGTTCATTTGAAGAAGATAGGTAGATGGAAAGTAAACCCCACCAGGAGAAGCCTCCCTGCCGCTCAGCCTGCCTGCCATCAACTGCCACTCCCCACACAAGCCAGGCACCAAACATTCCATGATATCATCAGGCATTCTACCACTCACACTAGCTAAGCAACCGGAAAGTCACAGCCAGGAAAAGGAAAGACACAAGTCAAATATAACATGTCTCCCCTCCTTAGGGAAACAATACAGAAGTGAAGGAAGGAAACATAAACATCAATATATACAATGCATTCTGAAAGAAAAACATTTACATTGCATTCTCAAATATAAATACACTGGGCCTCATTTATGAGAAAGGACGCATCGCTGCTTGAAAGCAGCGATGCGTCACTTCTCAGTGCGCACTCCTTGCGACATACCTGATGCGTCATATTTAATGTATGATGCATAATGTCGCAAGGAGTTATAGATACGTCAGTATTTCTGACTTATCCGTAAGAACAAAAGTGACGCATTGCTGGAGTGTGTCACAAAAGTGACGCAACTCCAGCAAAGTGTCCTTTGCCCCATGGGAAAGGGCTTGCTTTAGTCTTACGCCTGCTGTGAGGCAGGTGCAAGATATTGACGCAACAGCCTCCTAGAAGAGACGCAGTGAAATCTAATAGATTTCACTGCGTCACTTTTACAAGGCTTTTTGCAGGGGAACGCCACCCCTGCATACATTATACCTGACGCAGGTATAATGTAGCGCAGGGGTTTACAAAGTGACACATCGGCTTAGATGCACCACTTTGTGAATAGTGCGCAACAGGAGGCATGTTTTATGCCACCGGTGCATCACAAAAAGTGACGCATCGAAAGCGCAAAACTGACGCAAGGCTTCATAAATGAAGCCCACTGAGATTAGCCCCATCCCCCTCCCTTGGGGAAAATTAAATTAAACATTGATGCCACTCATTGGCATATCACTCAAAACTTGAAAATCTGGTAAACATCCAGAAATGGGGCACTCAGCTCCCACACCCTTCATGTAATAGGAAACACATGTCCCTATGATCCAGCACTGGGACACTTAGGTCCCAAAACCTCTTAAAATTGAATTGAGGCACACTGCTCCCACAACCTCCACATCATAGGGCAACACCATCCTACAATCCAGTACTGGGGCACTTAGCTCCCACAATGTCCACTTAATAGGGAAACACACCTCCCTATGATCCATAACTCGGGCACCTAGATCCCAAAACCTCTCAAAATTTAACTGGGGCACACAATTTCCACGTAAAAGGGGTAGGGAAACACACGTCCCCATGACCTATAACTGGGGCACTTAGCTCCCAAAACCTCTCCAAATTGAACTGGGGCACACATCTAGACTTGATGACACTTTCTTGAGGCAGAAGCCGGGAAAGTTAGGCTCTGAGGCATGATCTTTTTTAAACTGCGTAGAACTGTGTGTTTTTAAATTTGTAATTTGCACTGTCACTTGCACTACGTCTTGGGTGCCTACTTACCGCATCTCCGCCGCATCTCCACTCCTGATTCCCTCGCAGCCGATTAGGTACTGCCGCAGGACTAACTAGGGGGTAAGCCTCCATTTTGGGGGATTGTGAGGGTTGCGGACCAGTTGTTGGGATTCTCCCCCCCTCTCTGGGAGTTAAACTGCTTTTTGGAGCATCGCGCGTTATCTAGACTTGATGACACTTTCCTGAGTCGGAAGCCGGAAAAGTTAGGCTCTGAGGCATAATCTTTTTAAAACTGCGTAGAACTGTGTGTTTTTAAATTTGTAATTTGCACTGTCACTTGCACTACGTCTTTGGTGCCTACTTACCGCATCTCCGCCGCATCTCCACCCCTGATTCCCTCGCAGCCGATTAGGTGCTGCCGCGGGACTAACCTGGGGGTAAGCCGCCATCTTGGGGGGATTGTGAGGGTCGCGGACTAGTTGTTGGGATTCCCCCGCCCTCTCTGGGATTTAAACCGCGCTTGGAGCATCGTGTGTTATCTAGACTTGATGACACTTTCCTGAGGCGGAAGCCGGGAAAGTTAGGCTCTGAGGCATAATCTTTTTAAAACTGCGTAGAACGGTGTGTTTTTAAATTTGTAATTTGCACTGTCACTTGCACTACGTCTTGGGTGCCTACTTACCGCATCTCCGCCGCATCTCCACCCCTGATTCCCTCGCAGCCGATTAGGTGCTGCCGCGGGACTAACTAGGGGGTAAGTCGCCATCCTGGGGGGATTGTGAGGGTTGCGGACCAGTTGTTGGGATTCTCCCGCCCTCTCTGGGATTTAAACCGCGCTTGGAGTATCGCACGTTATCTAGATTTGATTACACTTTCCTGAGGCGGAAGCCGGGAAAGTTAGGCTCTGAGGCATAATCTTTTTAAAACTGCGTAGAACTGTGTGTTTTTAAATTTGTAATTTGCACTGTCACTTGCACTACGTCTTGGGTGCCTACTTACCGCATCTCCGCCGCATCTCCACCCCTGATTCCCTCGCAGCCGATTAGGTGCTGCCGCGGGACTAACTAGGGGGTAAGCCGCCATCTTGGGGGGATTGTGAGGGTTGTGGACCAGTTGTTGGGATTCTCCCACCCTCTTCCTGCCTCATAAATGGCCACTAGCATCCGTCCGCGCAGCGGGCGGGCGCAGCGGGTGCGCCGACGGCGTGCCGAAGGCAAGCCCGTTTGCGCCCGTCCACGCCAGTTCGTCGCCTCTCACGACTTGCTGGCCAAAATCTGCCGGATGGTGAATTTTATTCTAGAGAGGATTTGGTCAATCTGCGCCCGTCTAAGCCTCAAGGCTGTATGGCCCCTTTGCATCCCTTGAGTGGTCCTCTAACGTGCTCGTGCGGCTTGCTTGCTCTCTCTACACCTACTACTATAGGGGCCTCCTCTAAAATACCTTTGCAACAACAGTTACAGGTATTTCAGCTTAATGTAAGGTCTTTAGCCAAGCATCATGCGGAGATACGCGACCTTATAACTGATGAATCACCTGATATTTTTTTTCTTACCGTACACATGGATGAGTGATGACATGACGGCTATACCGAACTTGGCGCTCCCCCCTGACTATTCAATTTCCCTGGTAAATAGAGCTACCAGAGGAGGGGGTATTGCCGTGATTACGTGATCTGCCTACTCCTGCCTCTTTGAGAAGGTCAATATGGAAGGCGGAGAATGTGCAAACTTTAGTATCGTCATAAACACTCATTTCACCTTTTCAGGGCTTTTAATATATAGTCCCCCCGGACCCTCATCTGGTTTTAACAATACCCTCTCAGAAATAGTAGGAGCGTTCGCTGTGAGGTCAGCCAACTTTAGCGTCCTCGGTGACCTTAATCTCCACTTTGAGTTGGAGCATGATCCGACCATTCGCACCTTGACTGCCGATTTAGCTGCTTTTCAGCTCCTTCAAATAGTCAAGAACTCCACACATATAGGAGGTCATCTGCTGGATCCGATCTTTACTAACATTGAGATGCCCAACACTACTACTTCCACTCCTATAGCTTGGTCTGATCATTTTTTAGTCGATATGACCTTTTCTATTCCTACATCTACTTCTTGTAAAATCCAACGCTCTGTACTTAAAAGACCATGGCGTAAGCTTCGATTAGAAGATTTCCACGCACTGCTAGGATCCTACCCTTTAGGTCCATTAAATAACGTTGAGACAGGATATGATTCCTTTTGTGCATGGCTTACCCGGGCACTGGATATACTTATACCAGCTACCTGGGTTAAAGGGCGCACTCAGGACTCCAATCCTTGGTATAATGACACCCTGGCGGCCTTGAAAAAGACCTGTAAAAGGCACGAGCGTGAATGGAGGAAAGATTATTCCTCTGTGAAAAAAACTCACTATTTAACGGAGCTCAAAGCATATCATAAAGCTATATGCAGGACTCGGGCGGAGTACTATGCCTACGAGATTAAACTAAGCCCCAACCCTACTAAAGTCATTTTTAAGATTCTGAAAGAGCTTAGTACCAAAAAATCTCTTGAACTCACTCCTACGTCTGCAGCACAATGTGAGGAATTGGCCTCCTTTTTTGTGGGCAAAATTTGTGCAATATATCAATCTTTCGCCCCTCTGAACATATCTAGCTCCATTCCCTCTATAAGGCTCTACCCTGCCTCCCAACTGTCGGCCATTCCTGAAATCTCTTGGGAGGATTTGAACAAATTAACCATGCATATCAAGTCAGGTTCTCCGGCAGATCCTGTCAAGCCTGATCAGTTTAGAGACTCTTCTATATGTTGCCTGGCCCCGCTATATAATCTTATTAATGTCTCCTTTTCATCAGCTACTGTTCCAGCTAAATGGAAGCAGGCATGGGTCTCTCCTATATTGAAAAAACCTACTTTAGACCCCCTGAAGACTGAAAGCTTCAGGCCTATTTCCCTTCTTCCCTGGGCTGCGAAGATTGCTGAGTCCCATGTTAATTCTATCCTCACCAAGGTGTTGAACGCCAATAACATTCTGGACGAAACACAACATGGGTTCCGAGCAGGTCATAGTACAGAGACGGCTCTCCTGGCTATGACGGAGCACCTTCGTTCCACTCTTGACCACGGTCAAACGGCGGCACTGATCCTACTGGACCTGAGTGCCGCCTTTGACACTGTTTCCCATCAGATCCTCCTCCGCCGGCTTGAAGAGGCAGGGATCACGGATATGGCTCTTGCTTGGTTCAGATCCTTTTTGACCGAGAGGTCATTCCATGTTTCTACCCCTCCCTTTCTATATCGGGCACATGCTATTGAGCAGGGTGTTCCTCAGGGCTCGGCACTCTGTTCAACCTTTACGCCCAGCCACTAGCTGCGGTCACCAAAAAATGGTACCTTACCATCGTCTCATATGCTGACGACACGCAGCTGGTGGTTGCCCTTACGGAAGGTACTACCCCGGATCCTGTTAGATTTAAAGCTGGCCTGGCTGCTGTGGTGATTGGTTGACAGCTAACTGTCTACAATTGAATGCTACTAAGACAGAGGTGTTACTGGTGGAAAAGAACACTCACTTATGGCCCACTACCTTGGGTAAAGCCCCTAAGACCGAAGTTAAAAACTTCAGGGTCTGGCTAGACTCTTCTCTCAGCTTTTGTACTCACACAAAAAAAGTTGCTGCCACATGTTTTGGCATATTGCGTAGCTTGAAACCAATCCTAAAATTCTTTGACCCAGCCACGAGGCAGCTAATCGTCCAGTCCAGGGTCTTGTCTAGACTGGACTATGCCTGCTCTCTGCTGTTAGGTGCTAACCAAGCAGAAATTGCCCGAATGCAACGTTCCATTTCTGCTACCATCCGGAGGCTCCATTGGCTTCCGGTCGCTCAGCAGATACAGTTTAAGACCCTATGTATTTCGTTCAAAATTCTAAGACTTGCTACCCCCAAAATGCTTGGTACTCTGCTGAACATGTATATTCCTACTCGTGCATTACGCTCGGCTGGTCAAAACCTGGTCAAAGTACCTCGGATTAAACGAAGCCGAGCGGGCGGGCGTTCTTTCCGCTTTCCAGCAGCAAAACTATGGAACACCCTACCAGCCCAAATTCGTGGAATGGAAGGTCTGTTAGACTTCAGGAAAGCAATTAAAACCTATCTTTTTCCCCTTAACTTACCTCTCTGTAAGCCTGCCTTGTTGTTCCCTTAACGTCCATCTTGACTCTGGAAATAGCGCCGGGACGCCCCTTTGCTGGGGCAGCTGAGCGCTTTACAAGACTATGTAACATAACATAACATAACATAACATCTACCACAACTTCCACGTAATAGGGGAACACACCTCCCTATAATCCAGAATACGGGCACTTAGCTCCCACAATCTCCAGATAATAGGGAAACACACCTCCCTAAGATCCATAACTGGGGCACCTAGGTCCCAAAACCTCTCCAAATTGAAGTGGGGCACACAGCTCCCACAACTTCACACACCACGCCAAAAACTAAACTGGGGCACTTAGCTACACCACCCCACAACCTCCATGCAACAGGGAACACACCTCTCTATGAAGCCAAAACCAGAGCACTTCCTGCACCACAACCTACACATAATGGGTACTTAACACCTCCCTAATACCTAAACTCACCACCCTGCAGCCACCCCCACAAAACAATATCACAGCAATGAAATGGCTAAATGTTAAGTCTCTTACTCCAGCGAGCGATTTCTCACCTGAGGTTCTCACCAAAAGCTCCACATAGCCAATCACATCCAATGCGGTGTAGCATAGAAACTTCATCCTGGTTAGCATCTCACAAGGCCTTCAAAACTTGCCAATTTTGCATGTTGCCCTATTGACAACGACGGCCACTCCAATAACCAACCGGCTTCACTCTCCAAAGGCCGCCTGTCCTCATACCTAACTCACCACCATGCTTGATGTCCTCAAGTTCCAGCCCGCCTCTCGGCAGGTAGACCGCCCGCCTTTAAAGAGTTGACTTGCTTAGACTCCAAGTGCCCATCCTAGGAGCTTAAAGCCCGTCGCTATCCCCCTCTAAAACACGATCGCCCTCCCCTGCGCGCACAGATCGACCCCTTCCCACGCGACCAGTAAGATTGGCGCAATCGAAGCCCACCCAACAGGTCACTCAACCTTAGCTCTCACCCTCACAAAGGGGCTGCCCGATCTCTACTCGATGGCCACCTGAGCTAACTAATTAAGCCGAGGGCATCTGCATTCTTGAACCCAGGGTACGCCCTCAGAGAGGTCCCCTGACCGCTCCTCCTACTCCCCCGCCTCCTAGTCATTAGGCCCCTCCCCCTCCCACCTCCAGTCCACCCCTTCGGAGCATCCTCTGTGCGTAACACCCCAGCTCATACCTCATCGAAAGCCCAACCCCCCCACTAGTTAGACACCCCGTTACCTTCTGTGGCGAACAGCCCAGCCCCCTCCGTCTTACTCCCCCCCTTCCTTGCCCCAGAGGTCCCACGCCCCCCCCCCTAGTCCAGCTAGGTTGCCCCCGGCTGTACAAATGGACACGCATCCTTGTCCTTCACTCAACCACTTGTCTCCACTAGGGCAGAACACCTTCGCTATAACATTCCCACACAGTCTCTCCTTCAAAGCAAAGAAACGCTTCAAACAGAATTTAATCAGGCAACACCCCGAAACACTAGTTGTTGACACTTACCACTGCTCATCTAACGGACAGAGGAAAATGGACTTCATTTTCCATACCAACAGGCCTGACCTGTGGGCTACCATATTTAACTCACTCCTTCCCGTCTCCAAAACCACCTTCACAGAACACAAGCGTAAACTAACAATCTCCCCCCTGAACCAACAGTACCTGACTGGAGACATCTCCATCACCATTTTCGTGAATGGCACCATTGTAATTCAGACGAAAGACGAGAACCTAGATTACTTCGACTCTCTCTTCCCCACACTTAAGATAGATACAGCTCAGTACCCACACCAGCCGATCCCCTCCCCCCCCAGTGGCTCCGTACAAACTCCAAGTATTCGGAGCATGCTTTCGCCACCACAGTGGCCCCACCCCGTGCTTAGTCACTCCGCCAATCATACGTCACCCTCTGCCCTAGCTCCCCCATCTCACAACCCCCGTCCTCCACCCATCTCACCCAACCTTCCAGAACTCAGCCCCCTCTCATCCCCAACTGACTCCCAACCCCCATTCCCTAGCTCCTGAAGCACTCCTAGTTCTCAGTCTCCCACCCTTAGAGATCCCAGTCCCCCTAACAACTCCGATTCTCAGCCCCCGCTAAATCCCACCCCACTCGTTCACATCATCCCCCTCAGTGGAGAAAAAGTTCACCTCTAAAGAGACCGCTACCCCCCTCCCTCTCTAGCCCTCCCACATCTGAACTCTAAACTTGACAATGCCGATTCAAAGCCCCCCTCTAACCCCCACTCCCCTAGTTCACATCGTCCCCCTCAGTGAAGAAAACTGTCACCTCCAAAGGGACCGCAACACCCCTCCCTCTCTGGCCTTCCCACAATCGAACTCTAAAACTGATCCAGCTCCCCCCTTCCTGTTAACCCCCCCAGTAGTGAGTCGCCCCAAAGCCCCTCACACTCAGGGCTCAGCTCCGCCCACCCTCCCCTGCTCTTCCCTTCACTCAAGCTGACGCAACACCTCGACCTTCTAGAAGTGCAGATCGCTACCCTGATTCATGGCCTGAAGGAAACCTTATCCTCCTTAGGGAATCTCCAGCTGCCCTCCCCTCACTCCGCAACACCCCACATCCCTCCGCCTTTCATTAGGAATGACTCTCCGCCCCCCAACCAGTACCTCCCCCCCCCCCAGGTTCCTGGCCTCCACTCTCTAAACTCCGGACTGAGTCGCGAGCAGACAGTCCCAGAAGAACTATACCCACCCTCTTCCCCCAAGAAGTGAGCGCACTCGTCTCATCTTACGAACTCCCCTCTAACCAACTAGCCCAGACCCCACCCCTAAACTCTACTCTCATCTCCTCGATCCAAGTCATCACTGGAATGGGTAGGGACCCGCCCCCCCGAAGAGCCACTAGACCCCCAACGTATCTATCCTCCATACCCAGAGTCAAGCCTGACATTTTGAAATCAAAAGAAAACCCTCCCATTACCTGTATGCTTATCAACAGCCGGTCCGCCGTTAAACATGCAACGGAAATAGCTGAAGCCATCCTCTCTCATGACCTGCATGTAGCTTTCATCACGGAAACATGGCTAAACACCCTATCCCTGCCCATTCTGGACATGCTGGTGCCGTCCGGTTTCTCAATTATCCACAAAGTGAGACCCGAACACAAAGGTGGCGGCATAGCAATTATCCACAAAAGTGACCTCTTCATCTCTGAAACTCCCGCCTGCCTGTATAACTCCTTCGAATGCCTATCGGTCATCGTCAAATCTCCCACTCATAGTTCACTTCAATGCCATCTCCTATACCATCCTCCAGGCAACTCCAACGAATTTGGAGCTCAGCTGTCGGATCTGACCACCCAATCCGCACTCAACAGAGACCACAGAATAATTCTGGGCGACCTAAACCTAAGATGGAACGAAACTAAAAACCCGCTCATTCAATCTCTCAACACCCTTCTGCATGACAACGATATGATCCAACACTGTTTAGAGGAAATGCACCATAGAGGAGCGATCCTGGATGCAATCATTGCGGACAAAAATGCAATCACGATTGATTATATCATCCCGGTGGACTGGTCAGACCACCACATCATTCTCTTTCATATCAACCATTCGTACCTATCCCTCCCACCCACTCAAGCCTCCGATAAGTGGGTCAGGAACACATCCAGAGTCCCCCTAGACAAGTTAGAAGAGGACTTAGCTCACTCCTCCCGGACACGACGAAGCTCCTCTCAACCATGGAACTCACCTCGCTCTACCATTCCAACTTGGAGCTCACCCTGGATCAGCTGGCACCTCTGAAACTAAAAAAACCCAGAAGCATCCCCTCTAGGTCTTGGTTCTCCACGGTTATTAATGAGGAAAGAAGACACCTCAGAAACCTGGAAAGAACTTGGAGGAACAAGCCCACCTCCCTCCACCGGGATCAACTCAAGGCAGCACGCAAAAACTACTATAATCATATCAAGAGAAAAAGGTCATTCTTCTTCTGTTCTGCTTTAGACAATGCTAAAAACCGCCCCAAAGAACTCTTCAACATAATCAGGAACCAAACCTCCAATCCAGTGACTGCCAACCTGGCGGCGTCCAAAACCCATTGTGACAACTTTGCAAGTTTTTTCAATGGAAAAATCACCAAAATTGATCGATCATTCAGCTCAAAGCCCTCCCCCCGCACAGAGTCCCAGACTCCTGCAACTAACCACAACACCTCAGTAACCTCGTCTATCCGCTGGTCATCCTTCAGGCCTGTCCAGGATAAAGTGATAAGCAATCTTATCGCCTCCGCTAAACCCTCGTCACACTCCCTCGATCAGCTACCCTCGAGATTGACCAAAGAGCTGGAGCTTACTCTAGCCCCAATCTGGGGAAAGATCATCAACAGCTCGTTGAGCGAGGGTTCCATTCCTGACTGCCTCAAATTAGGTCAAGTCACGCCACTTCAAAAAAAACCTGGCCTGGACCACAAGGACATGAACAACTTCAGACTGGTTTCGAACCTTCCGCTCTTATCCAAAATTCTTGAAAGATGTGTGCTGTCACAGTTAACCCAACACCTAGAGAACACAAATCTACTCGAACCACACCAATCAGGGTTTCAGAAAGGGCTGCAGCACTGAAACTGCAATCCTACATGTCCTAGATGATCTGCACATGTCACTCGACTCCAACCAATGTAGCCTTCTCATCCTCTTAGACCTCTCGGCTGCGTTCGACACAGTTGATCATACCCTGCAACTCAATGTCCTCCAGGAGAGAGCGGACATTGAAAAGACGGTTTTAAAATGGTTCTCCTCTTTTCTCAACAACTGCACACAAAGAATACAAATCAACAGCTTTGAATCGGAATCCCTCCCCATTAGTAGAGGAGTTCCACAAGGGTCAGTACTCTCCCCGCAAATTTTCAACATCTACATGGAACCCCTCACCTCACTTTAAGGAACTCAAACATCCTCTTCCACCTCTACGCGGATGACACACAACTCTATCTGGAAACCACATCGATGGCAGACATTCACAGACTGAATGGTACTCTCATGGAGGTCCAACCTTGGCTCTCATCCAACCACCTCAAACTCAATGAAGAGAAAACAAAAGTGCTCCTCATCTCGAATAAAGATGAAAACCCCCAAATAGTAGAATGGCTCAAAGCATTAAACACCCTCAATGTTTCTCTTGCACCAACAGACTCTGTAAAATTCCTAGGGAATACTCTCGACCCCAAACTGGACATGAAAAAACACATCTCCAAAACCGCCAAAAGTGTGTTCCTTAACTTGAAACTTCTCTACAAAATAAAACCATTCCTCCCCCCGAAAGATCTGAAACAGGCCACTCAGGCACTGGTGCTCTCCAGAATTGACTATGGCATTGCAGCTCTGACTAGAACAGCCAAATCTCACCTAGGACCTCTTACCACTACCCTCAACGCCGCAGCAAGAATGGTCCCTGGAACAAACAAATATGAGCACATCTCACCGGCACTCAACGAACTGAAGTGGCTCCCTATAGACCTACGAGCCAACTTCCCTACAGCTTGCCTCACACACAAAGCCCTGCATACAGGCAAACCAGAATATCTGGCCAAGAAATTCAAAAGGGCCGGTCAGTCTAGGAACCTCAGAAGCTCCAACACGCTCCTACTCATCCCTCTGAAATCACAGAAACACAAAACCTCAAATAAATCCTTTGCGGGTAATTCTCCCAGGATCTGGAACTCGACCCTCCCCCTATATCAGAATAACCGCCTCCTTCCCGAAATTCAAGATGCTTCTCAAAGCCCTCTTCCTTGAGCGCTCTGGATCGTAATGAGAACCCCACGTCTGACTGTGAAAGACCGGGTATGCAGACAAAATATCGATATTTAAATATCGATATACAATTATATCGAAGTTTAAATATCGAAGGGACATAATATAGAAGGTAAGTAATATCGATAAATTTAATATCGATTTTAGTAATATCGAAGTTTGAAATACCGATGTCAGTAATATCGATGTTAATAATTTCGATGTTACTAATATCGATTTTTAAATTATTTTTGTGTATATTATTATGTATTTATTATGTTTTTAATAAATTTTTATGTAACTTAATAAAATTTTGTATTTTGGTACTGTAGCGGGTTGTGGGTTTATAGGGGAATAGGGTGGGAAGTAATTTAATTATATTAAATTAATTATTAATTAGTAGGAATTATAAATTAATTTTAATTAATTGGTAATTAATTGGTAATTAATTTTAATTAATTGATTAATTGATAAATATGTTCTGTAGCGGGTTGTGGGTTTATAGGGGAATAGGGTGGGAAGTAATTTAATTATGTTAAATTAATTATTAATTAGTAGGAATTATCAATTAATTTTAATTAATTGGTAATTCATTTTAATTATATGATTAATTGATAAATATGTTCTGTAGCGGGTTGTGGGTTTATAGGGGAATAGGGTGGGAAGTAATTTAATTATGTTTAAATTGATTATTAATTAGTAAGAATTATAAATTAAGTATAATTAATCGATAAATATTTTTAATTAATTGCTAATTAATTGTTATTAATTGATTAATTGATAATTATGTTCATTAGCGGGTTGTGGGTTTATAGGGGAATAGGGTGGGAAGTAATTTAAATGTAATTAAGTAATAATGTTCTTTAATTAATAGTGTTGTTAATTATATAATTGTTAATTAATTATTAAGTGGTAATTAAATATTATTATATGGTGTTTTGTTTTTATTTTTTTGGTTAAAATATTTTGCTAATCATGTTTTTAATAATTATGTATTGGTTTTTGTAAATGGTTTATATTTATTTAATAGTAAATATTTTGAATATTTAAAAAAAATATTTATTTATACGTTTGTTATTTTTACCCCTATGGTTTCCAACACTTTCCCTACTGTTCCACTCTCTGGAGTTGGAATAGTAATTGTTACCCCTACGCTATCCAACACTTTCCCTACTGTTGCACTCTCTGGAGTGGGAATAGTAATTGTTACCCCTACGCTATCCAACACTTTCCCTACTGCTACACTCTCCAGAGTGGGAATAGTAATTTTTACCTCTACGCTATCCAACACTTTCCCTACTGTTGCACTCTCTGGAGTGGGAATAGTAATTTTTACCTCTACGCTATCCAACACTTTCCCTACTGTTGCACTCTCTGGAGTGGGAATAGAAATTTTTACCCCTACGCTATCTAACACTTTCCCTACTGTTGCACTCTCTGGAGCGGGAATAGTAAATTTGACCCCTACGCTATCCAACACTTTCCCTACTGTTGCACTCTCTGGAGTGGGAATAGTAATTTTTACCCCTACGCTATCCAACACTTTCCCTAATGTTGCACTCTCTGGAGTGGGAATAGTAATTGTTACCCCTACGCTATCCAACACTTTCCCTACTGTTGCACTCTCCAAAGTGGGAATAGTAATTTTTACCTCTACGCTATCCAACACTTTCCCTACTGTTGCACTCTCTGGAGTGGGAATAGAAATTTTTACCCCTAGGCTATCCAACACTTTCCCTACTGTTGCACTCTCTGGAGTGGGAATAGTAAATTTGACCCCTACGCTATCCAACACTTTCCCTACTGTTGCACTCTCTGGAGTGGGAATAGTAATTTTTACCCCTACGCTATCCAACACTTTCCCTACTGTTGCACTCTCTGGAGTTGGAATAGTAATTGTTACCCCTACGCTATCCAACACTTTCCCTATTGTTGCACTCTCTGGAGTTGGAATAGTAATTGTTACCCCTACGCTATCCAACACTTTCCCTACTGTTGCACTCTCTGGAGTTGGAATAGTAATTGTTACCCCTATGCTATCTAACACTTTCCCTACTGGTGCACTATCTGGAGTGGGAATAGTAATTTTTACCCCTATGCTATCCAACACTTTTCCTACTTTTGCACTGTCTGGAGTGGAAATAGTAATTTTTACCCCTACGCTATCCAACCATTTCCCTACTGTTGCACTCTCTGGAGGGGGAATAGTAATTTTTACCCTTACGCTATCCAACACTTTCCCTACTGTTGCACTCTCTGGAGTTGGAATAGTAATTGTTAGCCCTACGCTATCCAACACTTTCCTTACTGTTGCACTCTCTGGAGTGGGAATAGTAATTTTTACCCCTACGCTATCCAACACTTTCCCTACTGTTGCACTCTCTGGAGTGGGAATAGTAATTGTTACCCCTACGCTATCCAACACTTTCCCTACTGTTGCACTCTCTGGAGTGGGAATAGTAATTGTTACCCCTACTCTACCCAACACTTTCCCTACTGTTGCACTTTCTGGAGTGGGATTAGTAATTGTTACCCCTACGCTATCCAACACTTTCCCTACTGTTGCACTCTCTGGAGTGGGAATAGTAATTTTTACCCGTACGCTATCCAAAATGTATTTAATTTTTTTTATTAGTTTAACGTTGTTATTAATTGTTATTTATATTATTATTTTATGTATATAAATTTATTTGTAATTTATTATATTTTCATTTATTTAATAGTTATTAAAATAATTATTTTAGAGTTATCATTAATGAAGTATATACTATGTATTATATCTTTATTATTATTAGTTTTTATAACATTATTTATTCATTTTAAATATTATAATATATTTTTAACTATGTTTATTACATTTATAAGTATTATTTTGTTAATATTACATTGTTTTTTTAATAAAATAAAACGATATCTTTTAAAAAACAATATTTTTGACATCGATATATTTTTTTCGATATTTTTGTACTTACCTTGTTAGAGATAGGATCTCGATATTATTGTCCTCGATATTTTTGTTCGATATTTTGGTAGGTAGATATTTTTGTCGTCCATATTTTGTCATAGATTCGAAAGACCGCTATCTCTTTGATCCAAGAGCCGGACGATTCGCTCCTGATCTCAGTCCCGTAGTATGCTCAAGTTGATGTTGCAGACTCTTACTTCCCGCCTGTGTCTCTTGTTTTGTTTTCCGTTCACATTTTCCTTTTGGTGCATATCTGTATTTGCTGTGAAGCGCTCTGATACCCTCAGGTCCAGTTAGCGCTATACAAAACTTCAATAAATAATAAATAAATTAAAGCTGGAAACTACCTCAGTTTTGGTACAGAGTGTTGCCAGAATGACATCTTAAGTCGCCCACAAAACACGCTGCTGACAATAGAACTGTTATTGTTCTCTGCTCCGGTTGTCGTAATTCCTTTAGCCACATACACAGCATCACGTGAGTCAACGCAGCAGTGTTTACACAAAGACAACTGAAAGCACACTGCCTCCAACCGGACATCATTATGGAGTCATGACATGGTTGGCAAAACGAGAAACATACAGGCTGATGTATGTTGGAGAAACTTGCAGTGCAGCTCCAGCCACAAAATGACGGCACGCACAGGTGAGGCACGCCGAGTGGCTCCATGCACACTCATGCTGTAAGACGTCCAAAGGCAGCAATGAGATCTGCATAGCAACAACGGGAAAACATCACATCGGACTATCCAGCTGATCCGCACAAGAGGTAAGGAGCGCGCGCCTAGTTTAAACTTTGGAATGTCTGCGCAGCAGATTTCTTTTAAACCACACAATGTGCCTTTAACATTAATTTCTATAACGGACTCATAAAGTTGATTAGGTTGTGACAACTTGCTAAACTGCCTACAAACCCCTGCTCATTTTAAATGGAACATTTCACATGGGTGCCGGTTTCCCTCAACTCAAGTCACTGGTGCCAATTCCCAAACACCAGTTGCTGCTGCCAATTCAACTCAGTAGCGTGACACACAATTGTAGTACAACCAGCAGGCAGGAGTAACATTTCAAAGGCAGCAGGATGACAGCAACCTCCACATTAGCTACATGAATACCGGCAGTAAAAGGTCAAACGCCCTCAGCTGCAGGCTGACCAGATGATGAGGGACACTGGTGGGGCTGACCAGGGCATTTCCATTACGTTTCTTTTTTCTATTTTTGCAATCTCTTTAGTCCTTAGTTCCAGTAGTTCCTTAGCTCCTTTAAACACAGTCTCTTAACTCAATGCGTAGATTCTTTAAATCGTCGGAAAATGTGTTAAATAGAAAGTCCTTGGAGCCAGGTATATAAAATAGGTTGGATTTATTGAAGCTTAGTTCCTGGTTAAGTTCTTTAGAAGAAGATAGGTAGATGGAAAGTACACCCCACCAGGAGCAGCCTCCCTGCCACTCAGCCTCCCTGCCATCAACGGCCACTCCACACACAAGCCAGGCACCAAACATTCCATGATGTCATCAGGCATTCTACCACTCACACTAGCTGAGCAACTGGGAAGTCACAGCCAGGAAAAGGAAAGACACAAGTCAAATATAACAAAGTATTTCTTCTGTTTCCACAACAAAGGCTAAGATCATAGTCTGCTTTTGTCTTACTTGGCTTAGAGTTAATATATAGCCTCAAGCCAAGTATTTCTTTCTTTTCCATATCTGAAGTAGTGCCATTCTACTACTCCATCAATTTATTTTCCCATATCTGTATCTGAAAGCTCACATGATTTTGTCTGGCAAGTAACATAATATTCCTCCAGTTGGAAAAATAGACCCCAAATAGTTGCAATATTAATCTATTTCTACGAGTGTGCTATCCAACCGTCAAAACAATTCTATCACTTTATTAGGGTTTCCATGATTCTGATTCTTATTGAGGTTTTTGTAGAGGTTGTTATATTTTCTAGGCTTTAGAATTAGTGGGCTGGGGAGGGCTTACTATATTCATCTTGTAGTTATCCTGCTGTTTTCACTTTTATTTCCATGGTTGTGGACATGCTCACAGTTCACAATTTCCATGCCCTTTAACTTTCCAATGTTAGGTGTGCAGGTGAATGTTTCTTTGAAAAGGTAATTCTTCCCCTTTTGCATCTAAAGAAAGGATGTCATACGAAGAGACCACTATGTTCTAGAACATAACAAGCCTGAGCAACAAGTTCCGCATTCCACAGTGTCTACAGATATCGGGGAATAAGAGTGAGCTGTGTAACACGTAAGAGGGAATACAAAGGGGTTAAGAGTGTCCAGGGATGACAATTGGTATCGGATAACAGAAATGCTATATGTGGTCCACCAAAAAAGCATTTTACTTAATACTAGCAGCCCGACCTGACGTTGTCCGGGTATGAAATAGAATGTGTGTAATGTGTGTATTTGGCAAGGGCAATTTATTTTAAAATCTCGTGGTAGACAAAATGTTTTGTTTAATTAGAATAGGGACGGAGAAGGTCCAGCTGCAGCCCTGATTGATGTTAGCAGGCGCGTGTAATTGGTGTGGTGATCCACCGCGTGAGCCCGGCTACAGCCCTGGTTGATGTTAGCAGGTGCGTGTAATGTCGTTGAATGAGAGAGTTATCAGCCGTGGGTAAATCCGTTTAGTGAGAGAGTTGAGTGACAGCGAGTAGGAGAAGCTGCAGTAATTGTCCCCGCAGACACGCTCATTTGCGTGTCCCCCGCTTGAGGCCCAGATGCAGGCCTGTTTGATGTTAGCAGCGCGTGTTCCCCCGCTTGAGGCCCAGCTGCAGCCCTGGTTGATCTTATCAGGCGCGTGTAATTAGTGTACTGATCCGCCGCCTGAGCCCGGCTAGAGCACTGGTTGATGGTGGGAGGCGCGTGTAATTTAGTTGAATGAGAGAGTTCAGTAACAGCGCGCAGGAGAGGCTGCAGTAACGTTACTTACCAGGCCTCCAGGTGAATGCGTTTGCCAGTGTTTTTAGATATTCTAATTTCCCCTCCTCTTACCAGCAGAGAAAGATTCATCTGAGGCTCATTGCCTCTGTAATGAATGGCTTTTATTTGTTTGTCTATTTGTAAAGGACTCTGCACGGCTAGAGGAGCAATATGAGAGTAGATTAAGAAAGTAAAACATTTAAAATATAAAGAAATATGTAAGATTGTTTACAAAAACACATCATTGTGGACTTGTATAGTAAGTCCCAACTAAGAGTGCCACTTTTTTACTAAGGACCTCAACAACATAAGCAGTTGCACCATGTTCCAGCATTTATAAAGAGGCATCCTCTGAAAGACCGCTGTTGATTTGAGAACCTCACATGCTGCTTCAGCCTCAGGATTTAGTCTTCTAACCCCCAATATTGCCATCGTCTTAAAAGCATGTTAATCAAAAGCATCATTGAGTGCACCTAAGGACGCGTGGCTTTACCAGACTGCTCACATGGCTAACTCCTGCATAAAAAAAGGACTTGCTCCATATAGGTAATTAGCTAATCCTCATGATTGCATTTGTAACTGAAGGGTGCTGCACTGGAACTCTATCTGAGTTTATAACATTCTCTGATGCCTCTCTGTGAGGTTGTAGTCAGACACTTCATCCTTCAAGTGACTCGGTTGATCTTTAAACAATTAAACTTCGTGGTAGGGGCAGTGGATATGACTGTCCTGATTAACCTCTTGTCTTCTGAACTGCTTACTGTTACTTTCACATAGCGAATTTCAACACACATTTTTAAAAACTGGCTACACCAACTTTTCTTGAGTGATAGTGGCTCGCCCCAGTGACATGCTTTTTTTTATTGAAGGGTTCATCCCAAACATCATCAAAGGAAGCTAAGACTATAATTGCTGGAATGTCCTTGGTGACACAAGTCACACATGTTACCTCACATGATTCTAAAACGTATTGTAAATCAAACCCCATTCAAATGTCACCATGGGCAATGTTCTGATACAATCCAATTGGAACACGTTATTAGTATCCACTTTCATGTACTAAGCAAGACAGGTCAGCTTCAGCAAGTACAAAATGATACTTTAAGAGGCCTTTGCAAGCTTGATCATATTTCTTTTGCACTATATGTGCTCCTTAGTTTGCCAATGAAGTTAAAAGTTTTTATATAAATCTGTAATTACATTTCACCAGGTTATAGTTGTGAATTATTTATTATTCCATGCAACTAAATGTAAGACTTAGGCTGCCTCTCATTTCTTTAGGTTGTCACACCAGGGTCTTATTAGCAGACCCACTCACAAAGTATATTGAAATCAGAGGAAATTTAATAAGGAAGGTCATCTAATGCGTTTGAGTATGAAAAACGATGACTCTGCAGTACTTATTTATGTACTCTTACTTTTTTTGTGAATTTACACCAAAACATTAAAATGCGAATAAAATGAGAATGTTTGAATCATATTTAAATACAATTAGTGCAGATTGAAAGGGCTGTGCCTTTCTTGCATTTTATGAAAAGAGAGTTGGGCTATTTGTGGCCAATCCAAAACCATTTCTAAAAGTATATAATATAGTATTCCTTTAGTACTACTTCCCTTGCTTATGAATCATTTGTGAATTGCCCCCTCTGTCTTTAGATAGAGACTCTACATAATTTTCATGGTCAGCTAAAGCTTCCAGATTGAATTAATTCTTAATTCAATTTGATTCATTCGGCCTTCATTTAAATACTAATTTCTTCTGGTACTTGCAGTGGACATATTGGCTATCAAATGCTGCAATGCAATCATAGTTAGATGCAGAACGTATTCTTCTTATGGAGCATTCTCCTCAAACTCTATCTTAAGAGTCTTGCCGACTAAAGGATACTGCTTACTTTGGTATTGAGATCACTCCTATGTAGGAACATATAAAAATGTCTTTATCTTGATAAGGTTAATTTCCTTCACATGATTTCTAAACTTTACGACAAGATCTGCTCAAGTAGTTATCTGTTTAGAGATGAAGGTCTTGCCAATTAATACATTAGTAGAGGAAGCCACAATTAAATACTGTCGTAGCCTCCCTGTGGTAAGTGTAAGGTTTTCCTACTGTTGCGACTTTGCTCGAAAAGGGCATTAAGTCCCGAATTTATATAATTTCGAAAGTCCTTATTGGATTATATTTTGCAGAAAAATTATATATTCAGGAATGATTCAAAGGATTCAAAGGTAGTGCCAACATTGCTAGTTAACTATGGTTTCCAAGAAACACCATATTAGCTACCTGATCTTTTGCATCCTATTGCTTTTCAGAAACATCAGTTTTAGATAACAATTCGTAGATAATAATTGTAGATAATAATTTGTTGCTACTATTTTACAGGCCAGTCACTGGAATTTAATTTGTAGAATCTTATTTAGATAACAAATAATTTGCTCTATTTTTTTGTAGTAATGCAGCTATGATTGGATTGAGAATTTTCTGTTAAACATTATGTTTACATTTGTATTCTACATAAATATCAACTTTGAAACATCCTCCCACAATCATTCCATAGCCAAAATATTGACTACACACCAAATCAACAAAGTAAATATACAGGTAAGCACTTAGTTTTATACATATGTATCTTGGCAATACATAATTCTCCAAGATACAATAACGTGGAGTTATATCTACACTTTTTTTTCCCACACTTTTGGCTCCTTTCTCTGACACAGCACTCTTTGAACGGTGCGATACCTTGCAACTGAGCCCGGTTGCTAATTCTTCTCACACTCTTTCCCACAGGAAATATTAGGTCGCACTCCGACTTAAATGATTCCAAAGCTTGTGCCCAGATTTGTTTTTCAAGTTTCAAGCATGTTAGCACAAAAACAAACTACCAACGTTTCGGTCTCGCCCGAGACCTTGCTCATGGTGACGCCCTCATTTTTCCTCACAATTTTAAACAGTGTCATACATCATTTCCTGTTTGTTTGTAACAAGGGCATTGTGGTAGTTGTAGTGTATACATTGTAACTTAAATTTTCTTCACATTATTTTGTGCCATTGTTTAGTCACACATTATGTACATTACATTCTGCCAACTATGTATACCAAATTATCTAGTTTTGAAATTCAGAGTATCTTCCGCCAGTGGTTTAAGTATATTAAGCATTCATATACTTATTGAGCATTTTTCCTAGCTTATCGGGCTGTTTCTAATAAATGTCATCCTCTAGTGGATTATGACTCACATTCTTTTGACCTTGCTTAATACATCCTCACTGTTCTTCATTTCTCATGTGTAACTATATACAAGGTCAAGAACCAGTTTATTTATATAAAAAGACCATTAGAAAATACATTTTCGGGGGCGTGGCTTGGCGCCCTGTGAGTGTGGCGGCTCCGATGTAGGCGCTCCGTCACTGCCGGTGGAAGTTCGCGGTTCACGTCCTCTACGAGCTTTGGAAATGGAGGCTTTCAATATCGGAACGCCTCAGGTACGCCCGACGGCTATTTTGGATTCCCTTTGAAGCTATTTTTCGCCTTTTTTCCACATAGACGCTCCGGTCGCGGCCGAGGGAGAGCCGCGACCGCCATTTTGTCTCTCCTCAGCGCGTCTCAGATGTGACGCTTTGCTACTTGCTGGACATATTTGATGCTGTTTGCCTATCCAAACGACTTCATTTCGCATTGCCTACATTATGACAAGCTATTTTTTTACCCCTAATGTTTCAAGTGCATTATTTCATTTCTTTTGCCATCCTTTGAGGTTTCATTCCCCTACGAAGTTTTGCAGCCATTTTGTGCCTTCCTCAGCTTTACCGCTGCCTCTACTTTGATCAACAATTTAATCTTCTCTTCAGACTGTCTCAGCTGCTGACTTCTCTCAGAATTTTGGGATTTGACGCCATGTCCTTGCTTCTGGAAGCTTCTATATTGAATATGTTGGGTATTACTTGTAGTTCCTTTAGTTTTTTCAGTTGGAGGACCTTGAAAACCAGAACAGGCGCAACAACCTACGTATCTACGGCCTGGTGGAGGGATGTGAGGGGAACTACCCCATTGTCTTTTTCAAATCTTCCCTCCCCAAGCTTTTGCATTTGCCAGAAGGTACTGTGCTCAATATACAGCGAGCAAACAGGCTTGGTCGTGCTCCTATTTCAACTACTACTACGTCGAGACCGAGAGGTGTCATCATGTATTTATTGGAATATACAGACCTCCTCAGAGTTCTGTCAGCAGCCAGAGCTTCTCCTCGACTTACCTGATCAGGTTCACTTCTGTTCTTCGCGCAAGAGTATGCTAAGGCCACGGCAACTCGTCGCAAGGCTTTCCTAGACATGCGAGCTGACCTTCGCTCTATCGGAGCCAGATATGGACTTTTCCACCCTTGCCTCTTCAAGGTCACCTACAATAACAAAACCACAACATACGAAGATCCTGTTTGTCTTCAAAGTTTCCTGAATTCTAGTCGCACATCTGTTATGGACCTTTCTGGCCCGTCTTCCTCCTTTCCTCCTTGATCCTTCGGGATCTTTACTGCCTTCTTTTTGCATGCTTTACTGTGCTGGGTTACTCGTTTCTTAAGACTGCTTGTTACGTTCTATTTGTCTTTTAATATATGTAGCTTACTTTTGCTCCAGTTGTTGTTTCTCATGTTCGCTATTTGACCATTTTTCACCATTGCTCTCCTCATGTCTTCATAGATCAAGAACCCCGTTCCGTGATGTTTCCTGGTGTGGCGTTTCGCTGACATTAGACGTCCTCCCGACTCCATGTGGTTTCACCCCCCTCCCCTTCTTCTGGTTTTGTTCCTGATTGTGTCCCCATACCTTTCTCCTTTGTAAGTATGTTTTTCCTTCAAATATTTCATGTAATTTTCTTTGTATTTTTATCCATCTCCCTCTCCCCTTTCCTTTTTCTTCTCTTTTCGACAGGTGTCGATTCATATATATTCCTCTTTCTCTTCGTATCTTTCCTTCTCTCGCTTCATGTGTCTTACTTCTTCTCTTATCATGTATCTTCTTTTGACTTCATTCGATTTGTTTATCATTGCTGGTTTTATTTTGTATGTCTTTAAAAGTTGTTACATGGAACGTTAAGGGTGTTAACTCCCCTATTAAGAGACAAATAATTTTATCTCATTTAGCTAAGTTGAATGTTGATTTTGCCTTCCTGCAAGAAACGCATCTCTCAGAAGTGGAATCAGCTAAACTCAAAAGAGGCTGGGTGGGAGAAGTCTTCTATTCCCCTGGGGATGGTAAACGTAGGGTACTATTATGTGTCGCAAGTCCCTTTCTTACAGTGTCCTAATACAAGAATCTGATACTGAAGGTCACTGGGTTCATGTCAAACTGTCATTAAAAGGTGTTCCAATCTCTCTTCTTAACATATATGCCCCCACTGGTGGTGATCCTACCTTCTGGCATACGTTCTCCACCCACATTACCAATTTTGTGGATGACAATTTTATTTTGGCAGGAGATTGCAATCAGCCCCTTGACCCCTTTATTGACAGAAATTCCAAAGTCTCATTTATCCCAAACAGGTCTCATAAACTTTTTGTTCAGGCAATTTCGCAACATAAACTTATTGATGCCTGGCGCATTTGTAATCCGATGGCAAGAGAATTCACCTTTTACATGCCTTCCCATCATTCTCAGTCGGGGATTGATTACATTTTTGTTTCCCACCACATTGCCCAGACTCTCACTAGCGCCGAAATTGGTCCCAGACCATTTTCCTGTATCTATTTATATTGATATTCTTCCTAAGGTGGATGGACCTAGGAGATGGCGTTTTAACAACTCTCTCTTATTAGTTCACCGACTCTTTCACTGACTTTTTCACCAAATTTTTTGAGAATTTGTAATTGGTTATGTGGCCGCAAAACGGAGGATCGCACAAAAATTTACGAGCGACCTTCTCCAGAAGATCAAGAGATTGGTACATTCTTATTACACGTCACACTCTCAAGACAGTTTGACGGCCCTTGTCGACGCTAAGATGCAATTTAACAGAAAATCTACAGACAATGCCTCTTTATATCTATTGAAGTCAAGCGCTAAGTTTTATGGGGGCAAAAATAAAGCTGGGAAGATTTTAGCTAATTATCTGAAAGTTAAACATAATAAGTTGAATATTGAGTCTATTTATGATACTAATTCTGTTCTTAAAGACAAAGATGTTGACATTCCAACTGAATTTTCCCTTTTTTACAATACTCTTTACTCTTCGGACACTCAACCTTCACCTCAATCCTTATCCACTTTCTCTTCTAGTGTTCACAAACCCCAACATTTTCCCCTCGATCTCACGTCCCTTGAATCAGATATTTCCCAACAAGAACTACTTGCCGCACTTCAACACCTTAAAAAAGATAAGGCCCCCGGACCAGACGGTTTCACAGTTGAATTCTATCTACACTTCTCACAACTTTTGTTGCCAAAATTACACTCCCTCTTAGGTACATTCCTCTCTTTAGGTAGATCTTCTGGTTAATTCTCTGACACTCACATATGTCTCATTCCTAAGGAAGGGAAAGATGCTAAACATTGCAAAAACTATGGGCCCATTTCCCTAGTCAACATCGACTATAAGATTTTTGCCAAGTCCCTTGCAGCGAGATTAGACCGTTTGTTACCAGATTTGTTGGGAGCAGAACAATCAGGTTTTGTTAAAGGTCGCTTTATCACCGATAACACTAGACTTTTATTCAATGTCCTATCGAAGTCCTCGCGCTTACAACATTCTCTTGCAGCGATTGCATTGGACGCTGAGAAAGCGTTTGATAGGGTCGAATGGACTTATCTTTTTGAGGCCCTTAAATGGATTGTTTTTTTTTTTTCACAACAAAATTTTTTATTATTCAATTGAAGGGAGGCAGAGCAAAAGCCGTGGTTCCCCACAATCAGGAGAGTGCCACCAAACATTGTAACACATTGTATGTTTGTCATTGTAATGCTAAGTAAATTGAGAATAAAGCAAAGTAGGCTACCCTTCCCTTTACCCCTATCCCTCCCAACATCCCCAAAGGCCCAACTACCCCACTACCCACCCATTATCCCACCCTAACCCTATGCACGTGTAAAATGAAAACACAGTTGTTAACGGTCGTGAGGTATGTCACAGTAATGAGGCCCTCTCAGAACCTCTGCCTAGAACTCCTCCTCATTCGCCGCAGGGGGATCAAGCGGCAACCCCCTATATTCCGCCCACCTCTTCCAGATCTTAAAATGTTTACGGGGGCAGCCTCTCGCTTCAAAAATCGGCCGCTCCAGTCCCATATAATAATCCAGGGCAGCCTTCCATGCACACAGGGGGGGGGGGCTCGGACTCCTTTCCATGCTCTGGCCAGGTCTCTCTTGGCCACCACCAGTCCTAGTAGCAACAGGTGGCGCTTGTATATGTTCCCACCACCTCCTTCGAGTACGTGGAGTAAGCCCAGACGGTGAGTGCGTGGGAGGTCCCAACCCAAAACCTCAGACAAGCAATTCCATACGCCCCTCCAGAATCCAATCAGTCGAGGGCATGACCACACAGTATGTATCAGCGTACCCACAGCCGCTCCGCACCGCAGACATTCCGAGGAGCTAATCAGTCCCGCCCTCCAGAGTCGCTCTCGAGTATAATAAGATCTATGGAGATATTTGAATTGAATCAGGCGAAGCCGCATCGCTATTGCAGTTCCGCGCGGGGACTCTAGGGCTTCCCTCCAGTCATCCTCATCTAGAGGACCAACGTCAACCTCCCAGGCCGCTTTCAGAGGGAGCAGGGTGGATGAGCAGTGGGTCACCATCGACTGGTAGATGCGAGAGATCTTCTTAGTACCAAGGTCTCCCATGAACACCTTCGCTTCAATGGGGCTAAACTCCGGGAGTGAGTCCAGGTCCGCAATGCTTGGTGTAAGTGCATGCCGAAATTGTAAGTAACGAAAGAACTGAGTTTGGGGCATATTGAACTCCGTGCTGAGTTCCTGAAAGGACTTAAGAGTAGTACCGGACATGACATGTCCCAACATTGATATACCTATGGCTTCCCAGCCATCAAACCCGGAGAGCGTCATCAGTTCGGGTAGGCGTCCATTGTGCCATAGCGGTGTCTCAGCTGTTAGCCTACCCCACCAACCCATACGACGTAATGCCTGTTGCCACACCGCAAAGACCACTTTCGTAACGCACGGCAACCCCCGCCGCAGCCGGGCCAAGTAGAGGATCGTGTGTAATGTATGATCACCCATCAAGGAGCGCTCCAGGGCATATGTTGGGTCCCCTCTGTCGCCATACCACCACTCATTGAGTACGAGCAGCTGCGAGGCCTGATAATAAGATAACAGATCCGGGGTGGCCAAGCCACCACAATACGTGGAAAGGAAACATGTCTTTAGTGCCACTCGAGCCGCGCCTCCAACCCACAGAAAGCGACTCAAGGCAGAATTAGCCTGCCGAAACCACTGGGGAGGAATAGGATGAGGGTAATTCTGTAGTTGGTACAAAAGACGCGGAAGAGCTACCATCTTAAATATCGCTGACCTACCAAAGATGGTGAGGGGCATTCGGGACCAGGTCTTGACATCCTCTTGAACTTTGTCCCACACGGGTACAATATTGCGCTCCCACGTAACATGGGTGGATTCGGAAAGGAACACCCCTAAATATTTCAGACCGTCAGTGGCATGCTGCAAGTCCATCGCCCAGGGGTCTATTTCCGCTGCGCCTCCCAGTACCCAAAGGGTGGACTTGCCTAAATTCAAGCAGAGACCCGAGACCTCTCCAAATATGCGCATGATTTCTAACACTCGGGCCCCGAGCGACGCAAATCCGTGAGAAAGAAGAGGACGTCGTCCGCGTATAAGGCAATCCTGTCGAAAAGGGTCTCGGACCAGACAAAGCCCCGAAGCTGGGCATCTATGCGCACCCAGGAAGCCAGAGGCTCCATGGCCAGAGCAAACAGGTACGGGGACAAGGGGCACCCCTGACGGGTCCCCCGTCCAATGGAGAACACCTCCGAAGTGGCCCCAGCAACCCTGACAGCCGCCGTGATATCAGTATAGAGCAATGAAATATAGGACAGATACACTGGGCCTAGGTTGAGGCGGGACAGGAGTGCAAAAAGGTACGCCCAGCTAACAGAGTCAAACGCCTTATGGATGTCTGCTAAGAGCAAAGCCGCTCTGTCCCCCAGTGTCCCCATCGCGTCAACCGCCGCCTGCGCACGTCGGATGTTGTGTCGTGTCGCACGGTGTGGCATGAAACCTGCCTGGTCCGGATGAACCAGCTCCACCATATATGGGAGTAAGCGGTTCGCTAGTGCCTTTGCCAGTATTTTGGCTTCCACATTAAGCAATGAGATGGGGCGATACGAGTCGTGCCTGTCTGGGGGTTTGCCAGGTTTCTGGAAGACCACGATCTCGGCGTGCTGCCAGTCCGGAGGCAATCTGCCCCGCTCTCGTGCAACCTCCAGTGTACTTCGATAATGGGACCCCAGGAGGAGCTGGAATTTCTTAAAAAACTCACAGGGGTAGCCATTTGGACCCGGTGCCTTCCCCGCATTAAGTTGACCCAGCGCCTCCCCAAGTTCCTCGGCCGTAAGGGGAGCTTCAAGTTCCTTCCTGGCCTCGTCAGACACCGTCCGGGGCGGTAAGTCGTCAATAAATTTAGCTATATAGTCTGCGTGGAGACTATCTTGTGGGGCATATTGTGACTGGAAATAATCAGCAAAACTCGCTGCAAGCGCAGCTGGGTCCGTAATCGTCACTCCGTTGTCATCAGTGAGGCCCGGCAACGTAACCGGTTGGAGACGGCGCTGACATAGCCTATGGAGCATGGTACTGGATTTATCTCCCCATTGGTATATTCTGCTCCGCGTGGCCAGCCACGCCAGTTTAGCCTCGTCCATCAAGATAGAGGCGTACGACTGTTGTGCTTGGAGGAGCAACCGTAGCGCCACCTCATCTCCCCCTCCCCTACTACGGTGTTCTAGGTCCTCTACGAGTCTGGCAGCTGTAGCGGTCGATTCTCGTCGTCTACGGCGGGCCTCGGCACACCATGCAATATCCACCCCCCGTATAGTAGGTTTCATGGCCTCCCAAACCACCTCAACATCCATATCACCCACTAGATTTTCCCGCCAGTAGTGTGCGACGGCTTCTCGTAGATGTTGGACATAGGTGGGCTGCTGTAGGTGCCACGACGACATCCTCCACCTGAAGGGTTGTCGCCTCGTTAGAAGTTCTATCGTGACTGACACTGGGGAGTGGTCTGAGAGCCCCCTCGGACGTATCGCAGCCTCGCGCACCCTGTGTAGATACATTCCAGGCACAAACATATAGTCTAGTCTCGAGAACGAGCCGTACACCGCAGAGACATATGTGTATTCGCGCACTGTTGGATGCAAATGTCGCCACACATCCACCCATCCTAGTCCCTCAGCCGTGGCCTGTAGTCGGGTAGGGGAATTAGGGGAAGGGCCAGCAAGCACCCCCTGTCGCCTCTGACGGTCCACACACACATCCATCACCTCATTCCAGTCCCCTCCAATCACCGCCAAGGACTCCGGGATATCCTCCCACACCTTAAACAACTTCTCGGACAGGGCCCACTGCAGGGGGGGGGGGGAGCATACACACTTCCAAAAACTATCGGCTCTGTGCCCAACATCCCTCTAATAAAGACATAGCGGCCTTGAGGATCCACCCACTGCTTCTCATGGACGTAGGCCACCCTGCGGTGCACCAGAATAGCAACACCTCTAGAGCCCCTGGCGAACCCAGCATGAAAGACTTGATGGTATCCAAACCTCTGTAAACTAAGTACTTTAGTGCCCAACATGTGAGTTTCTTGGAGCAAGAGTACATCCGCTGCCTCCCTCTTCCCCCAACGTAAAACAGCCCCCCTTTTAACGGCATCCAGCATCCCCCTGACATTCCAAGTGATGATCCGTAGGGACTCGCCGGGGAGTCTATGAGTCAAATCAGCCATAGTCAATCGAGGTCCAATAGGTATGCCTCCTGTGCCACTTCCACCCACCTCGCATTGTCTTCAGGTCAATAACAATCAGCACGTGCATTACCCCCCCCCCCCGCCCTTCCCAGACCCTCCCAACATCAACAAAAACTACCCCAATAGGTCTACTTTTCCCAGTCATCACTGCGCCCACATGTCCTGTCCCCAAACCCTGCTGCCAACACCCCCCATCCCCATATTCCATAGAACATAGAAGTACCTGTCGCGGCATGGGCCGCCCCGGGTCCAAAACAGAGGGCCCAAGACTAACCATACCAATGGATCCCAACACCCCTTAAGAACAGCAACACCCACCCCTCCCTCAGCCAACAACCACTGCGCGTGGTAGTCGAAGGCCCTAACAAGTCCCTTCCAAACCCTTCACCACCACCCAAATTACAACAAAACCTCCCGAGAGTTAGCATCAAAAACAGTGCCCACACTTCTAGGGATGAAGCCCAACCGTGGGCCTCCCAGTCACTCGAGGTAGCCGCAGCAGTGCAATCTCACCCATGGACTCAAGTATTATCGTCAGATTGGTCGGATGCAACAGTCCCCTTATCTTGGGTCGCGCCGGCAGAGGCGGACCTCTTCCTCGACCGGGACCTCCGCTGACGGCCATGTCGGGCCGGCTTACCCTGTCGATCCTGCGTCGAACCTCCAGGGGCACCAGGATTCAGACCCGGCTGCGCATGTGGCCTGATCGGCACCGACTCGTCGGTCCACTGGAAGACCTCCTCCGGGGAATCGAAGAAGTGGGTCCGGGACTGATAGATAACCCGCAGGCGGGCCGGGTACAACATGGAATATTGAATCTTCAATCCTCGCAATTTGGCCTTAGCGTCTAGGAAGGAGCGACGCTGCTGCTGCACCAACTTGGTATAGTCAGGAAAGATCATGATCTTCCGATTTTCGTACATGATGGTGCCTCTGGCTCTCGCCTCTCGGAGAATCACATCCCGATCATGATAGTTCAACAATCTGGCGATGACCGCCCGGGGTCGCTCCCCCTCCGGCGGCCGCTGAGTTAAGGCGCGATGTGCACGTTCAATCACAAAGCAAGTGGAAAGGGACCCTGTGGGGAGCCAGCTCTCCAGCCATTGGGTCAGAAACAGCTCCATATTGTCCTTCTCGCATCGCTCCGGAAATCCAACGAAGCGTAGGTTGTTCCTACGTGCGCGACCTTCAGCATCTTCCACCCTGGTCGCGAGGTTCTTTTGGGCATGTTCCATCGCCGCCATTTTCCGTTTCAGGGTCCCCACATCGTCTTCCACTACCGATATCTTCGACTCAGTTTCTGTAATCCGCTCCACAGCATTCCGCAGATCTTGTCGCAGCAGAGTCACGTCTGCACCCACTGCACCAATCTTCGCGTCCAGCATATCTCTGGACTGGGTGATCGCCGCCATAAGTGCCGCATTATCCGGCCCAGTTCCTCCGCCACCGCCGGGTGCTCCAGTGCCCCCACTGGGCCCTGTAAACTTGTCAATGGGCCCTTGTTTGGCCGGGCCACCACCTCCCCTGGTCATAGTTGCGTGGAACTGTGAAGCACAGGATCAAGAGGGTCCACAGAGGGGGCGGGGGGGGTCCCTCTCACACCAACACGTGGATCTGTCCGTGGTCCCGCAGCCCCCGGAGACAAAGCAGCTCCCCACCAGGTCTGGGCAGCGCCGACGGGTCAGCATAAATAAATCGCCAGGCAGCTTCCCCGACTCCCCCCCGGCTGGGCAACCGTGGGTCACTCAGTGGTCCGCCTCCGATTCCACAGGGCCCTTAAGTCCTCGTGCGTCCCGCCTGCACCACCTCTGCCCTCTGCAAGGACGACCCAGGGGGGAACAAAGGAGCCCGTCGGCCACCCCAATCAAGCTCTGTGCCACTGGTCGTGAAATGGCCCGGGGGGGGTCCACACCAGAGAGCAGCGCAGCGGTGTACCTCTCTACCGGCCGCAATCACCACCGTCACGGAGGCACAGATATATCTCCTATGGTCAGCATCAATCTCGCGTGCACCCGACCCCGGTCTCGGCTTACCGACCAGGATGTAGGCCTCTGCTCCTCCCAGGACCCCCAAGCCTGTTCCACGAGTGCAGCAAGGTCGGCAGGCACCCAGCCACAATTCCACGGAGCCACCGCCACCCAGGGTCAGTCCGCCAGTCGAGCGATCCACTGGCCCAGGCAAGCCCCGGCAGCCACTCCACCGCCGGTATCCCGGAGGCCTCCGAAAATTGAGGTCCCGGTCTCCCGGCCCCGAAGTAGGCCGCGACTCCCTCCAGCCCTCTCCAGACGTCAGAGCAGGCCCCCCTCACCACCGGAGGGTCCCCTCAGCAGCGCAGTGTTCCGCCAGGAAGGGGAGTTCCGCCAGCCCCGGGGAAGCGGATGATGACGGGTCGGCGCGAAGATCCCCCAGCCGGGGTGCGCCAAACTCGAGGCCCCGGCTTCCTCTGCAGGGACTAGGCCGCAGACTGATGTCGCCGAGCACGGCTCCGCCAGCGATCCGGGAGCTCCAGAGGACACAGCGGGCGACTCCACCTGCCTTCCGCTCTTCTTGCCGGTGGTCTGGGTGATGGAATCGGGTCAGGAAGCAAGGATAAGTACTCGGATAAAGAACGGGCCGGTGGGAGCTTTAGCAAGCTGCGTCCACCATCTTCGCCCGCGTAGCCACGCCCCCAAAATGGATTGGTTTTGGCCCTAAATTTATCTCTTTGGTTTCCCTCCTCTACTCTAATCCACGTGCAGCTGTTTGTGCTAATCGTTTAGTTTCCTCCTTTTTTGATCTAGGAAGGGGTGTTTGTCAGGGATGTCCTTTGTCCCCGTTCCTATTTAATTTAGCTTTGGAGCCTTTCCTTTCCAAACTCTGTCAACATCCTAATATCCATGGTTTTCAAACCCCGCAGTCCCATATCAAACTGGCTGCTTATGCTGACGATATTTTACTTTTTATATCCAATCCTTCCGAGTCTATTCCTGCTTTTCTCAAGGTAGTCCATTAATACTAGAATAGGAACTTAATCCAGAATAAAAAGTACCCATCAGCCCACTCACTAGTGGAACTTCGTCATCTGGGATTTCATGCTTGAAAATTGGTGTCCAAAAAGCCCTTCCTCATGGAGAAATTGAGGCTAGCTTAGGACCCAATGGTTGAACCCTCAACCAGAAAAGATGACAGAGTTAGAGGCTGATAGGGCTTAGTTGCAGTGCTCAAAGAAAGTATATAAGAATATGTGAAACAGACAGGATAATAATCCAAGTGATTTAAAAATGCCTATCTTGATGTCAAAGAGGAAACTTTATTGGGTCTCACGATCCGCTCTATGTCACCACCTCCCCCTCGGCTCAGAATAAGCACGAGGTAACGACGGAGAGGTAGGTGCGCTGCAAGCTGCGATATTTACTTTGTCTTGTCTACTCATTTTGGCATTGTTAAATCGAACGTGAAATACGAGGAGTGCATCATCCATAGCGATGACAGCGCTTGACTGCGTTGGTCCCTCAGATCACAACCAGCTCATTTCGGGAGGGTTTTTGATTCATTTAAAGGTGCACAGGATTAGTCTGTACAGGCTTACAACTGGTAAAAACGCACTGAGGGTAAAACGTGTTATCCATGTTTTTACGAGTAGGCTAGATATACATTCTTATCAATGTCACTTGACCAGACATAGATGATGTTGGAATGATGCATCTCTTAGAATAAACGTCACTCTTCCTACGGCCACCTATGTCACCTGCCTGTATCTACTCTGGGATATATTTGGATATTTTGATCCGATCTACAAGATGAACTGAAATACATTATTTTAAATAATTCTTTCTAGTGCGTGGCCTCCTTTAGCCTGAGCCGTCGCCAGGTGAGGTGAGGTTCTTCATCCCTAAAATTTGGGTAAGTTGCTAACAAGAACACACTGTACAAATCAATGTATATGCATATGATAATTGCTACAATGACCATAACTTTTTGCTATGTGGTCTGTTTTGTGTTCTTCTATATATCTTTTGACAGGAGATGATACACCATCCATAAGAATATCTGTAGTTTGTCTTTCACAGCACAAGAAGTAAGTGTTGCAGTAGTGATTCATAGGTCCTGACGAAAGCCTCTTAAGGCTGAAACATGTTGACCAGATAACATCTATGGTAAATAGCAAACCATTTTTTCTGCTACTATCACTCTGTTTTTTAATCATACCATCTTGATGGGCAGACCCAATAAAGTTTCCTCTTTGACATCAAGATAGGCATTTTTAAATCACTTGGATTATTATCCTGTCTGTTTCACATATTCTTATATACTTTCTTTGAGCACTGCAACTAAGCCCTATCAGCCTCTAACTCTGTCATCTTTTCTGGTTGAGGGTTCAACCATTGGGTCCTAAGCTAGCCTCAATTTCTCCATGAGGAAGGGCTTTTTGGACACCAATTTTCAAGCATGAAATCCCAGATGACGAAGTTCCACTAGTGAGTGGGCTGATGGGTACTTTTTATTCTGGATTAAGTTCCTATTCTGGACTGTACTTCAATATGTCCTATCCTTTGTATCTCTCCTGCTCCCTATCAATCTTGCTATTCCAGTTCCCCTTGTGGAATACTTTATAGGTTCTACATCGCTTCTGGATCTTACAGAGACCTGTGGCATCTTTCGTGTGTTTAAATGTATAGTTGGGGGACAAGTTGCTAGTAGGTCTATAAACTAATTCCCCTTGGGCTCTTCTCCACTCTGTAGTTTTATGAGTCCATTAATACTCCCTAATCTCTGGATATAAACTCAATAATGACAAATGTGAGATTTTGCCCTTGACAAAGTTTACTTTCAAGCCTGAATTTAGTGCCTCCAACTTTACCTGGAGTTCTTCACACATTAAATACTTGGGATTGCACGTTACACCCTCAATATCAGACACAGTTTCCTTATGCATGAAGAAATGCATCCAGAAACTTTCGGATTTATCATCCAGATGGCATCCTCTTTATCTCTCCTGGTGGGGTCGTCTCGACACCATGAAGATGATGTATTCCCTATAATTCTTCACACAAATTCTAATATCCCAGTGTCCATTCCCTCGAAATTTTTTAGGAAAATTAACTCTATTCTATCCTTTCTTTGGAATGGTAAGAAACCTCGGATGTCTCTCCACAGACTCATCCAACCAAAACTAGATGGCGGAGTTAATTTTCCGGACTTTCCAGCATATAAGAAAGCATTTCTTTTACGACAAGCTTCTTTCTGGCTGCAAGATTCTGTTGATCTCTGCCCTCTTTGGGTCATGATTGAACGCTCTTCACTTTCCCCATTTTCTTTTGATGAATACTTATCTTTTTCCCGCAAACCTGCCTCAATAGCATCCCCATTGCACAAATTCACCACCAAACTTCTTTTATCCTCTACTCCGCTTCCCATTACCACAGTGGCTGATCTTCTTCGCTCTACCATTTGACACAATCTACATATTTTAATCAACAATAAACCCTTTTACTGGAAGTCATGGAGGCAACAAGGGTTAATCTGGGTATCTCAATTATTCTCCAACTCTACATTCTTACCCTTCCCAACACTTCATCAGTCTTTCAATCTGCCTGCCTCCTTCGCTCGGAAATACCTTTTGCATAAAGAGTCTTTACTGTCCACTTACACTCGACTTTCGCAATCACGTGCTCCTCCCGAACTCCCTACCTCCGCTTCGCAACTTCACTCTTTCCTGCGCACCACATCTAAAGCTTCTGCCATCTACAAATACCTCCATCATACACAGCCTACTAGGCCTAAGACTAAAGTGGAAGATCAATGGGAATGCGACTTTGCTACATCTTGGTTGCCATCTTTATGGACCAAGATTTGGACTAAAATTCGTAAATCTTCCAGGGCAGCACATTTGACACAGTCCCTGTTTTTCATTTATAATAGGCTTCTTCTTACACCATTTGACCTTAGTAAAAGATTTTCCACAATCCCAGACCTATGATGGTCTAGCTCTTCCCCACACGCTACTCTATTTCATACGTTGTTTTCCTGTAAACCTGTTCACAATTTCTGGTTTCAGGTTTGGTCCCAAATTAATACCATTTTTCAGACTTGCATACCTTTCTCTTATACTCACATTTTCCTAGGTAGTCTTTCCTCTTGCTGGGAAGGTATCTCACTTAATGTTTGCATTGTTGACTTGCTGTTGGCCGTTGCGTTTCAACATATTACAGCCAACTGGAAAGATTTTTCAAATATTTCCTTCAAAGCGTGGTGGTATGGCGTGTGCCAAAATCACAGATTGGATACTGCTTTTGTTTTCCCTATCCATATGGCGACCAAACGTAGAGACTTATGGCTCCCAGTCACGCTTTACCTTGACGTTTGTGCCAAACGCTCTTTTCACTTGCTGCCTGCTCAACAAGAAGTCCCCAAGCCCCCTTAATCACCCTAACTGTTCCTCTTTTCTTCATTACTCCATTGTATCCCTTTATTATTGCATTGTTTTATATCAATAATCATTGTATACCTGTTGTTTAACTTTAAAACGTATTTTTCTTTTTAGTATTGCTTTCTTTTACTTGCTTTTTGATGTACGATTTGCTTGATTGTAAATGTCTTTACTTTTGGCTTGTTTTTTCATTTTGTATTGACACCCTGTTTTTCCTCAATAAACATTTCTTAAACTGAAAAAAGAAAATACATTTTCAAATTATCTCACTAAAACTAATTGCTGGAGGCTTTAATTTTTTCTTCAGTTATGCCACACATTCAGTGTCCTTTACAAATTAATATAAAGTTCCTCACTCTGGTTTAACCCGTGAGGGGTCAAAGTTCGCATGTTCAAAATGTGCCTTGATTCTTTTGGTCGTAATATGTTTTCTCTGTCATTTCACCTCACACGTTTTTTGACCATGTCTATTCCAAAAAACTGTAATATTTTCCAATTTCCTTCATGATTCATTTCCATATGTTTAGCTACTGTGTTTCCACAATATTTATGTTTAGTTGCTCTAACATGTTCAAGGAAACACTTTTTAAGTTCACACTTTGTGCTCCCTATGTATCACAAAGGGCATGGACACTCAATTATATATACAACGTACTGACTTTTGCAAGTAATAAGCTCCTCAATGTTCCAACTTCTTCCATCAGCCCTTTTGATTTCTTGGGTATTTTTGGCGAATTGACAGACTTTGCAATTGTGAAATTTTTTTAAACCTTTGCTGTGTAACCAGTCAGTCAGTCAAGTAATCTTTATTCGATTTAGTTAAAAATCATACAAAGAGCATAAAAACGTTTATATGCAAGTAAAATACAATTAAACAATTTCGTATCCATCGAATTCATGTGGCGAGGTATATCAATTAAAACAAGATTAAAAAGAGTATAAAAAACAGTTCATACAGGGTAGTTTTATAGTGTCTTGCGTGATTTTGATCTAGCCGCCGCCGCTAAAAAGTTGGCCATACAGAATGTGATGCGGATGTTACTCAATGATTGAAGATAAAACATGGCTGGTCTCACCTGGGAGAAGCCAGCTTCCCTTAGGACCGGTAACAAATATTTTTTCCTCTGATCAGAAAAGAAATCACAAAACATAATAAAGTGCATGGTGTCTTGTGCAGAAAATTATCACAAGTACAAGGCGGTGCTAACTCTGGTTTCACACAAGTTTTGAAACTTCCCAAATAAAAATGGATACGATTAAATCTAAATTTAGTTAAAAGAAACCTGTGAAATGGCTTGGTGACAAAACATAAATAAGGTTCTAGTGCAATTGAATTTACTAACAAATAATGTCGTCTTACTGTGGGCTTTAGTAATTCCCTTTCCTCTCGGCGCATTCTTTCCCTTAGCATAAATTGTTTTTTAATGATGACTACGTCTTGATTTGTTATGCCAGAGGGGTCTATAAAGAGTTCCGGCCGGCCCAGATCGGTGAAGGACTTCTTCAAATAGGCGAACCACGGAATTCTACTGCTATGATCCAACGACATGACCTCCTTCATTATCAAATGGTTAAGTGTTAATTCTGAATTCAGCCATGTCTTGAGCCAATAGATTAAGGGCGCCAAATTTAACCTGTCGCAAACATAATCCATGCCCACCTCTGCATGTATGGAAAAAGTTGGTGTCGACTGAGGTACGGACAAAAGGGAGCGTAAAAATCTATTTTCCGTCTTTTGAATATTTTCCAAACATGCATAACCCCAAAGAGGTGCGCCATACAGTGCCACAGAAAAACATTTGCTATTGTAGACCTTGAGGAGGGCTTCCATCGGTCTATGACCCAACCTTTTAGTGAAGCCCAAAAGGGCCGTTGATGTCCTAATCATCGCCAGGCTTTTGGCCCTTACCTGCGGGCCCCAAGTACCCTTGTTGTCGAAAAGCACCCCTAAGTAGGGAAAAACGGAGACACTAGACACAACTTCTCCTTTACATCTGAAGGTTTTTACCAGGGCCCTTTTCTTCTGGGGACCAACCACCATCGTGTGTGACTTGTTTGAGTTGACCTTCAAGTCTAGTTGGTCCATAAAAGTACCAAATGCATCCAAGAGCTGCTGGAGACAGACGCCGGTGCGAGCTATCAGCACCGCATCGTCCGCGTATAGGAGAGCGGGGATCTTAACTTCACCGACACGCGGAACGTCTTCAGCAGCTCCATCTAGATGGGGACCTAGGCCGTTTATATAGATTGTACAAAGCAGGGGGGCCAGTATGAAGCCCTGCCTAACCCCTCGGATAGAGTTAAAATGGAACGTGCATCTACCTTCTTTTGTGACCCGCACCACTGCAAAAAGCTCTTGATGGAGTGAGGCCATAAACCTAACCAGTGCCTCATCAATCCCAATCTTCAGGAGGATGTCCCAGAGCTTGGACCTATTCACCAAGTCGAAGGCCGAGTAGAGGTCCATGAACGCTAGGTACAAAGACCCCTCCTTGGCCACCGTATACTTTGAGATCAACAGGTGTAGGTTGGAGCACTGCTCTATCGTGCCTCTCTTCTCTCTAAAGCCGTATTGAATATCGGCCAAACCACCAGCGCACTCCAGACTATCCCTTAACCTTGCCAAAAGGACTTTGCCTAAGATCTTGATCGCAGAGTCCAATAGGGATATAGGCCTGTAACACCCTGGGTCATCCCGTTGCCCCTTCTTAAAGATGGGAACTATTTTTGAGGTTGCCCATGTAGTTGGGGGGGGGTTGCTGTTTGCAGCTGTAAATACGTTGGCTAGGATGCCTGCCCGTAACTCCGGAGAGTGAATGTAAAAATCAGCCGGCACCCCGTCTGGCCCAGGGGCTTTATTCCTAGTGGTGGCCCGGATAGCTTTTTCAACCTCGACCCTGTTGAAGCACATGGGAATAGCCTCGGGAAAAATCATATTGAGTGGCTGGGTAACCATTCCATTATCTCCATAAACGGAACTAAAATGTGCCAACCACTTATCATCCAGGATGACGCAGTCCGTGTCTAGATTAGGCGAGTCAGAGAAGTAAGGCTGGTTAATTACGGCCCAGAATTGCCTACTGTCCCGCAAGATGTCAATAGAGAGTAGGTTCTCCCAAGCCTCATTTTTGATATTATCCTGTCTGGCCTTAATGGCTCGTTTGTAATCTTTTCTTAGGATTGCGATATCTGTCCTGACCCTAGGGTTAACTTTAAGCGCCATTTTTAAAGATTTGTGGGCTTTTGAACATGAGGCGTCAAACCATCAACAGTGTTTGTTTTCCCCCTTTCTCAGTTTTACTGTGAGGTTAGAAGAAATTTTATTACATATGGTTTGAAAGGCGTCCATTATTTCGCTACCCTGGGAAACTGGGTTCTGACAGATCCTAACCTGTTCCTCAATTTGCGGGCAAATGTCAGCATAAAAATTGTTAGGAAGCACATTTGCCCACTTGAGCCTTCTACCCTGATCTATTGTGCATAGAGCAGGCCCTGGGAGGGCCTGCCCAGGCATCGGGCCCATAAAATCCCCCCACGTCACCTCCAAGAGGACGGGATTATGATCGCTAAGGGGAAAAGAGACTGTGCAGTAAGAAATAGCACGGTTAAGAATGGCTGGGGTCACAAATATATAGTCAATTATTGTACCTGGAACTGAACCCTAAAAGTAGGTGTTCTGGGCTCCCCTTCCGTATTCGTAGCTTCAAAAAAATTGAAGTTGGCCAAAACTTCTTCCAGATCTTCGCTCGGTTTGGTATGCTCAAAGTGGGGCCCCGCCTGGCCTGTGGTCACCATAGGATCAGTTAAACCACACCCAGACTTACTGGGATGAAAATTAAAATCGCCCATGAACACATATTCATAATTTATGTGAGTATTGTGACTGACTAAGTTTAAGAAGGAATCAAGAGCGACGATGTTTTCGCCTCAACCATCCCTATAACATGAATTATAAAAATGTATAAACAGGGTACTCTTAGTGGGACTAATTTCCCTTTCAACAATTAAGAAATTCGGGGAATCATATTCAATCTGCCTTAAAGGCCCTTTAAGGTCAAGTGAGAATAGAGTCAAAAGGCCTCCCCTTGCTCTGCCTGCATTACTAGGGGTTGCGGCTACAGTGAAACCAGCAAACCCATCCAACCAAAAGCTGGATGAGGTATCCCAGGTTTCCTGTAGGGCAATAACTTTGTGATCGGAGACAAATCTAACCCAGTCAGTGTCGCTAATTTTAGATCTAATTCCTGCGACATTCCAACTGAGGATTTTACATGCTGCAACCCCATTTGATTTGCAACTTCCCTCGGTCGGTATTAGTGCTGTATTTGGTAGTCAATCTGTGTCGTCCATACCGGACAGGGGGGCATAATGATTGCTCATAACCAACCCACCATCCCCTACCAAACCCTGTTGAGCCTGTGGTCGAGTTATCAGCGGGGCACTGAGGTCCATAACAAATTGAGTCTTTGTGCTGCAACCGACATTGCTCCGCCCTGATAATGCCCTCTGACCCTGCCATCTTGCTTGGTAATTGATTGTGTATTTAGTGCGGGATGGGGGTTGGTAAAAAAAGCCCAAGGGAACGGGTCTCAAGTGGTCCCTACTAGAGATCACCGAGCCGTCCCAAAACAACCTGTCGACTAGGTCGGCCCTAGAGAAATTTATTACCACGCAATCCCCGTGAGTAGTTTTCGGTTGTTTACCGATCCAACCCACCCTCCTTGCGTGGATGATCATGTCTGCAATATTCTCCCCGCAACCTTTCTCAGAGCACCACTTGTTCACCTTAGCCATAAGATCCCTGGTTGATTACGTCTCCCCCTCCATGAGTGGTGGGACCCCAATAAACACTGCTACCAGAGGAGACGCCTCTGGGGGAAGGTTAAGTTTATAAGTGCTTGGGGTAACCTTCCTATGGGGGGGTGGACTCTTCTGGGGTAGGGAGGATGTCCGGTCCCCCATGTTAGAAACACAAGCCATCGGGCAGAGGGGAGCACGTTTGGGCGCCTGAGGACTAACCTCTTTGTTCCTAGCTCTACTTGCTCTACTTGGGGGAAGTGTAGATAACGTGTTACCTGCTGAAACTAAGCTCCCTGCGCCATCCCCAATCGAGCCCTTACTAGGCAATGCCATATCGGGGGTAAAGAGTTTACGAGTCTATCTATGAGGGAGCATTTCTTTAAAAGGCCTCCCAAGCAGGTATTTAAAGTGTCCACAATATCTTTGGCAATTCCCATCAAAAGGGGTTCAACCCTGGCCACAAAAAGTTCCTCAAGATTTTCTCCTAAAGGGTCCACTTTTTCACTTGTAGTGATCATCATGTTATCGCTTTTCCCCTTCTTCCATCTAGCTGGTTTAGGTCCAATCTGGGGGTTCATTCTAGGAGGGATTGTAGGTAAGGCAGGGGTGATATCTTTGCTCAATTGAACCGAAGGGGAGGGGTTTACTATGGTGACAACAGGATCTAGAGGAAGTGCGGGTATGTTAGTAGAGCCTGAAACATCGTCCTCCAGAGATAAGGGTGGTACAGTATTGAGGTGGGAGGAAGATGAGATGCCCAGTTCATGCCCAGCATTGGCAATCTCCTTAGTTAAGGCCCCCACAGCAGAGGAGAGATAAGTCATAATGGAGTTGGAGTGTCTTGGTACTTTAGCGTTTTTTCCACCCTCCTCCACAGTCTGATTTTTCTTTCTCTTACCCATTTGTAGCAGCAGATGTTAGCAGGGTGACCCTACCCTGCCTCTTCCAGCCCCGGATGGCCACAGACGGCCCGCCCTCTGCCCGGGCTCCGCCCGCGCGCCTCCTGCGTGGCGGTTGGAAGTGCTCCCTCTTATGCGCCTCCGTCCGCGGGGTTGATTTGCGGCAGGCAGGGTCCCCGGATGTCAGGAGTGGACGCTGGGAAATGTAGTTCTGAGCAAATGAAGAAGACGCTCCCCCCTCTCGGCGGCCGCGATGTGTGGAGCGGCGGCGGGGGAGAGCGCGACTGAATGCCCAGGTAATGACAGGGATTTGCAGGTTTGGCTCTGTTCTGCTGTGTCCCACCGAGCGTTTGTTCCCGCTCGTCAGCTCGAAGTGCTCCCTCTTATGCGCCTCTGTCCGCGGGGTTGATTCGCGGCAGGCAGCGTCCCCGGATGTCAGGAGGGGACGCTGGGAAATGTAGTTCCTGAGCAAATGAAGAAGACGCTCCCCCCTCGCGGCGGCCGCGATGTGTGGAGCGGCGGCGGGGGAGAGCGCGACTGAATGCCCAGGTAATGACAGGGATTTGCAGGTTTGGCTCTGTTCTGCTGTGTGCCACCGAGCGTTTGTTCCCGCTCGTCAGCTCGAAGTGCTCCCTCTTATGCGCCTCCGTCCGCGGGGTTGATTCGCGGCAGGCAGCGTCCCCGGATGTCAGGAGGGGACGCTGGGAAATGTAGTTCTGAGCAAATGAAGAAGACGCTCCCCCCTCTCGGCGGCCGCGATGTGTGGAGAGGCGGCGGGGGAGAGCGCGACTGAATGCCCAGGTAATGACAGGGATTTGCAGGTTTGGCTCTGTTCTGCTGTGTCCCACCGAGCGTTTGTTCCCGCTCGTCAGCTCGAAGTGCTCCCTCTTATGCGCCTCTGTCCGCGGGGTTGATTCGCGGCAGGCAGCGTCCCCGGATGTCAGATGGGGACGCTGGGAAATGTAGTTCCTGAGCAAATGAAGGAGACGCTCCCCCCTCTCGGCGGCCGCGATGTGTGGAGCGGCGGCGGGTGAGAGCGCGAATGAATGCCCAGGTAATGACAGGGATTTGCAGGTTTGGCTCTGTTCTGCTGTGTCCCACCGAGCGTTTGTTCCCCATTTTTTATTTTCTCCTTTTGGAAATGGCTTTGAGTTAGACGGTTTCTTAGATTTATTGCTCATCTATATGTAATGTTTGGAGCACTTCCCATCAGTTTTCCCATTGTGCTGTACAACTGCAAAATTTTCCAATTTCTTTTTAATGAATCTCTGATTTGTTTTGATTCTTGGGAGAAAGTTGTAATGAATCTTATCGGATCTGGTTCTGAGGTTTCTTGATCGTTTTTTATTTTTAACTTCAAAAGGTCTAATCTTTTACATTTTGTTGGCTTTTTCCCATCCTGCTTGATTACTTTCTTTGTATACCTTCTTTTTTCAAATCTTTTTGCTGTCTGTATCCTGTTTTTCATCAATTCATTGGGTTCTGAGCATATACGCCTCAATATCAGAAACTCTCCATATGGGATGTTTTGAAATAGGCTTTGTTGATGAAAGTTCCCAGCATGTAGAGTAGCATTGGTGTCAGTGGTTTTTCTGTGCAGTGCTGTATGAATTTCATTCTTTGCAATGTACATTTTTACACTTGCTATTTTGGCTATGATTTTGTTTGTGGTACAAAAGGGGGTGGTGATGGACAGAGCATCTGAACCATTCAAACACTCACACCCAGTCAACAGATCTGGGTTTAATCCATCACCGTTCTTTAGCCCACTCTGCCACCCCAGTTCAGACATGGCCATATGCAAAACAGTCTGACCCTGTGCCTCATGGGAACAGTCCAGCCCGAACTGCCAAGCCATGCCTTCCTTGGACCAGACACAAGCTTCCTAGGACCGGTTTCTGGCATTTCAGCCGTCTTCAGCCAGGCTTGCTTGAATCCAGTGGCAAAGTGAGCAAGGGACTCACGTCTGAGCATACCCTGCCAACTTATGGCGAACAAAGCGGTACAAAAGGGGGTGGTGATGGATGGAGCATCTGAACCAATCAAACACTCACACCCAGTCAACAGATCTGGGTTTAATCCATCACCGTTCTTTAGCCCACTCTGCCACCCCAGTTCTGACATGGCCATATGCAAATCAGTCTGACCCTGTGCCTCATGGGAACAGTCCAGCCCAAACTGCCAAGCCATGCCTTCCCTGAACCGAAAACAAGCTTCCTAGGACCGGGTTCTGGCATTTCAGCCGTCTTTAGCCAGGCTTGATTGAATCCAGTGGCAAAGTGAGCAAGGGATTCACGTCTGAGCATACCCTGCCAACTTATGGCAAACAAAGCGGTACAAAAGGGGGTGGTGATGGACGGAGCATCTGAACCAATCAAACAATCACACCCAGTCAACAGATCTGGGTTAATCCATCACGTTCTTTAGCCCACTCTGCCACCCCAGTTCAGACATGGCCATATGCAAATCAGTCTGACCCTGTGCCTCATGGGAACAGTCCAGCCCGAACTGCCAAGCCATGCCTTCCCTGGACCGGAAACAAGCTTCCTAGGACCGGTTTCTGGCATTTCAGCCGTCTTCAGCCAAGCATGCTTGAATCCAGTGGCAAAGTGAGAAAGGGACTCACGTCTGAGCATATCCTGCCAACTTATTGCGAACAAAGCGGTACAAAAGGGGGTGGTGATGGACGGAGCATCTGAACCAATCAAACACTCACACCCAGTCAACAGATCTGGGTTTAATCCATCACCGTTCTTTAGCCCACTCTGCCACCCCAGTTCAGACATGGCCATATGCAAAGCAGTCTGACCCTGTGCCTCATGGGAACAGTCCAGCCCGAACTGCCAAGCCATGCCTTCCCTGGACCGGAAACAAGCTTCCTAGGACCGGTTTCTGGCATTTCAGCCATCTTCAGCCATCTTTTTTGGAGCACACTATTTCTTTACAGGATATTCAGGTTGTGAAAATTACAAAAGTTACAGATGTTAGGACCTGCAATGAGGCTTTGATGGAAGGTGCTACAACTTAATTTCAAGATTGTTTAAAAATGTTTACATTTGGTCTATATTACTCTTTCAAAATGTTAAAGTTAGTTATGTGCATTTTATCACAGTTGACTAAATGGTAGTAAAGAACATAATTAAGTTTCTTTATTTTTTTACCCACTTTCCAATGCCAGAGGCCCTGATTCACAGAACTAACTTAAGGCAAAATCCTAAACTTACTATAAGTTTGGTATTTACAGAAGGCACTTACGCATTTTGGTATTCACAGAAGGCACTTACTCATTTTGGTATTCACAGGAGTTAGGAGTCCTAACTTTAGGACTCCTAAATGCCTTCTGTGAATACTGAAAGTCTTAAAGTTAGGATTGTTCTCAGCTTAGGAGTAGTAAAGTTAGGACTCCTAACTTTAGGACTCCTAAATGCCTTCCCCAGCTCCATGAAACCGTCAGGTGTACGCGCGCTTTAGAAGTGATTTAAACTTAAACTTAAACTTAACTCAAACTTAAACTTAAACTTAAACTTCTGTGAATACCGAAAGTCTTAAAAATAGGGTTTTTCTCAGTTTAGGAGTAGTAAAGTTAGGACTCCTAACTTTAGAACTCCTAAATGCCTTCTGTGAACACCAAAAGTCTTGAAATGAGGATTTTTCTCAGTTTAGGAGTCCTAAAGTTAGGAGTCCTAACTTTACTACTCCTAGACTGAGAAAAATCCTAACTTTAAGTCTTAAAGTTAGGATTTTTCTCAGTTTAGGAGTCCTAAAGTTAGGAGTCCTATCTTTACTACTCCTAAACTGAAACAAATCCTAACTTTAAGACTTTCGGTATTCACAGAAGGCATTTAGGAGTCCTAAAGTTAAGAGTCCTAACTTTACTACTCCTAAACTGAGAAAAATTCTAACTTTAAGATGGCCACCTTATGGAGCTTTTTCCAAAAGTTGCTCCAAATTCCTCTTGAGGGTTTAAAGTGTCTAAAACACAAATCCATTGGTCTAGAAGCTCTGAGATGGTCATTGAAATTGTGGGTCTACAATGCCCACAATGCACCGGCCAAATCCCTAGAAGTCCATTGGATACACCCCGGGCTTTGGACTTCTTGGTGGCGATGGTGCAGGTGAGCTCTGTTAACAAGTTGTTTTTAGGGAATCCACTCCTTAATCATGTTTGAAGCAAGGCAAAGTCCTCAGGGCTGTGGTTCCAAGTGTTCAGCAGAGCAGTCTTTCAGAGTGCAAGGCTTTGGGGTGCAGACCAGGGTTCCAGCAAGGCTGGCTCTCACATATTTATCAGATGGTCTGGGATGGCAAGCCAGGGGGTACCCCTTACTAATGGGGTACAGGTTGCCAGCCAAAGCAAGACAGCTACCTCTAAAGTGTGGCATATTCTATCCCCACAACGTTCTGTACTTTAAAATTCAAGATGGAGAGTTCCTCTTCTTGGAAGTAAGATCTAGCTAAGCCAATCTATTGGTGTGACACGTTTTCCTTACTACTCCCATTCCAGACCTCCTGCAAATTCCATTTCTATGGCTTCCATCTGGCTGGGTGGTACAGAAAGAGGGAAAGCCTGGCTGGCATTTCTTAGTGTACTGCTCTGTTTGAAGACCAGTTTGCTGACCCAAACCCCTTCCTGGCTGGTACTCTGTAGCCGCAGAGCCCCCCTCCCCCACCAGATAACATCTGACTCTATGAAGGCCACTTATCACCTCATCAAAGCAGTTTGGCTCAGCCTGTCAAAACTGGCCAATAAGGAGAGGCTGCTAGAAGGCTGGATTTTGCCCCTCAGGAAAAAAAGGTCAATGATGTCTCTTCTGTATTAGTTAAGATAAAGTCAACAGTGGCAAGTTGTTGGATGTATCATTACCAATCTTTTATGTCCTTGAAATATTATTTTATATCACTACTATCAATAGTAATACTCTATTGCAGCATTCCCATGTTAGCCTATGGAGCTAAAATGCTACAATGGGAAACAACGAAATTGGTAGTTTTCCCCTCACCAGGGCATATAAAACATCTTTTAAAATGTCCCTTCTTATTTTTACAGGCCATTCTACCCTGGGGGTAGGTAGGGTATGCTTTAGGGGTAACTTATGTGTTCAAATAAGGTATTTTAATACTTTGGAAGTGCCTTTTATTCCAAAATCAAATGTGAATATAATTTCAGTTTGAAAGCAGCTTGCAAAGCAGGGCTGACTTTTGAAAATGACAGCAGGCAACACAGCAGTGTACACTTAAGTGTTTCAAAGCTACACATTTCGTTGCCAGAAAGCACCTCTTCATTAGTTGATTTCCAGTGCTGCAGCTACAGCTAATAGCTAGCAAGCTCACTAGTCCCAAGGAGCTTATCAAGGAGGAGGACCATTGGCTCAGGACCAGAGTCCACAAGAAGGCGTACCAGGGTGAACCCTGAAAAGTGTGGTTAAGGTCTCCCCAGCAGAGTAAGGGGGAGGTCAAGGGTGACACAGATACGTCCCACAGTGAAGTGATTAAAGGGTTTCTGTCACACTTCTGAGAAACTGGGGGAGGCTCTGGTGAACAGGGACCCAGGGCTCTCCCATTTCAAACTTAGTTGCTTAGTGTGTTTCCAGTTAAAACAAAAGTAAGGAGACTTGGCTTTAGAAGAAAGTAGTCCCCGAGAGTAGGGGATAAAACATGCCCTACTCTCCCCTACATAGGAGATATACTCAGACGGTTGGCTTGTTATTCCTAAGGGTGGGTTTTTACATTTTCTATCAGATCCCAGTGAATGGAATCCCTGTCACTGCTTTGAGAGAATCCGGTGCCAGCCTGATTATGGAAGTGAAAACGCTGGCTTCTCCAGATCTGTACCTGCCTGGCAAAGTGCACAGGATAAGCCAGGCCCTTAGGCAGGAATTTGTCTGCCCTAGAAGTATTTTGTCTGCTCGATGCCCTGGGAACTCTTGAATGGGGTGGGAGAGTGGCCCTGAGGAGCCCTGATACCCATAAGTGCCCTAAAAGCTCTGGTTTCTGGGTTCACTACTCCCACAAAGGAGAGTACTGCGGTCCAAATGGAGGGTCCCGAAGCAGAGAGAGTCCGCAGTGAGGACCAGTAGATCACGGGTTGACTGATGAGACCACTTCTAACCTTGAAGTGCTCTCTGCGCTGTCACAGAGACTGTGTCACCATTGAAGGGGCGGTGGTGCCTTCCCTGGGAGTCCAGGCTTGCACCTGTTCAGCCTCAGGTGAGCTGAGTGAGCTGAGTGGCCAGTCTCAGGCTTCCACCCCTGTACTGCAGGGAAGGAGAGTTTAATAGGATGATTAACACACAGGGCCATTGCCCTTCTGCACTCCGAGAAGCCCTACGGGTCTAGGAACTTGCAGGAGTAAGTATGGAACTTCTTGCCAGCCGCAATACTGGAAGTGAGGTCTACCCAAGGACCCCACTTGGAGCCTCCACCTGGCAGAAGATGGCCTATATCCTTGCTCTTGACACTGACAGGTGTCAGTGGCCTCTCCTGATGTTGTCCATATTGACAGAATTTTCCTTGGGCAGGGGACAGAAGTCTGATCCAAAGTGCAGAATGGGCTACATTGCTTTCTTGGCCATGGTGGTACTAGTTGCCTACTGGGATGCATCTGTGAGAAAACCAAGTTTAGGAGCTTCATGTATGGGGTCCACAGGTGAGGAGAAGGGTTCCCCATGAGTCAGTCCAATGACTAAGGAGAGTGTTGACAAAGGGATCCAACTGGGTTCACAAGGGCATGGAACTGAAAAGTGCCTGTGCAGTAGAGAGCCATTGTTCTGTCTTCTGAAAAGGGAAGCTCAACAAGGTATTGATTAGTCTACCCTGGCTTTAGGGTGGAGTGAACCTCCAAATCATTTGCCTTCACCCCATCTGTTTTCTTAATGTCAATGAAGTTGGCATCAGGACTGCCAACAAGTGCTAACAAGTGCTCCCTCCCTAAAACATGGTAAATCTAGTTTACACCTGATTGGCATATTTAGTTCATTTGTAAGTTAATAGTACATAAAACTACATGTACAGTGGGCCTTTAAATTAAATACTACGAGTGGGCCTGTAGCACACATTGTGCCACCCACTTAAATAGCAATGTAAACATTTTTCAAGCCTGACATTGCAGCCTGAAGTGCAGTTTTTAAAACTCTCCTTTTCAAAATAAACTTAAAAGCCTAAATCTTCCTTTTAATTACAAATATCACTCCTAATGTAGGTCCTAAAGGCTGATAGGACAGAGTGCATTGCATGTAAAAAACAGGATGTGTGGGTTTAAGTTGTACATGTCCTGGTAGTGAAAAACTCCTACTTTTGTTTTTAGCAACTGCAAGGCCGACCTCTCACATTGGACAACATTGATATACCTTATTACTTTTAATAAGTGCTAACTTTTGATTAGGAGCAGGTAGAAATGTCATGTTAGGTTCAAATTAACTCAAATTTAAAATCTTCCTTAATGGTAAAGTTGTTTTTTTGTCACAATTCTGAAAACGCTTCTTTTTGAAAGTCTGTCCCTGTGTGCCTTCTGCCAGTATCCTGGCACACATGACTGTCAACAGCTCTGCTGATGGATTGTGTGCTTTCCTTCTAGATATTGAGACAAATGGTATTGGGTGTACTCACGATGGGCCATCCAGCTGGAAAGGTTGGTGGCACAGTTAATCCCTGCCCCACCTACATTTCAAAGGCACTTGCCTCCAGCACAACCAGAATAACCTGATACTACTCTTTTGTCACCCCAGACTTCTTGGATCCTCGCCATGTGAGGGAAAAAACTTTCTAGAACCAGATCTGGGTCAAATATAGTGAATCCCATCACTTTGAAAAGCTGACACTAGTTATGAAATATTGGACAAACAGAGCCACTCTTCTGTTCACTCCTGGACCTGTGGACAATACAGAAAAAGGAGTGCCATGTTTCCCATAAAACTGACCTGCTGCTTGAGGCCTTCCTTGTTTCCTAGAGGACGATCCTGTTTCTACCAGAGGTCTGTCCCGCTGCTTCAGGAGAAGGAATTCTGGGCGTGCTTCCTTCTTCCAAGGCTAATTTGAGTAACGCCAAGGGTCAATTTGCTGACCTTCTGCTTTATAAAACAGGGGCACACCAAATTCTTGAAACTGCCTTGCATTTTCCCAGCAGATCTGCTGCAACTTGGCCTGTCTAGAACTGCAACCGAACCTGCCTGCACCCAGCTGGCCTCTGCTAGAGTGAGTCCCTTATCCCCGAGAGGTTCCTCCTTAGATACTGGACCTTTGGCAGGCATCAGAGTGCATTCCTCTACAAGAAATCATAAAGTTCCATTTACCTTGAGACTCTACAGCCTTTGACAGCCCCATTGCGAAGCTCTCGCAACAATCGTCTGTTACCCCAGACTGGATATTTGCGCTAAAGCGATAACCATACGCAATGCAAGACCTGCTATTCATGCTACAGCGGCGACCATCCACAATGCTCTCCCTGCTCCTCTTGGCTTTCTCCACCACAAACGGAACTCTTCTCCACAGGCTTTTATAAGGTAACTTTTCAGCAGGACTAACCTTTTCCCTGTATCCAGCCCGCACTTCACAGTGGTCAGCCTGAACTTGTGACTTTCCTCCGGTCTAGCACGATCAGATGATCTCGAGTGATGCTTAGTGCTTTTAGGAAATTGAGTACTGAAATTGCATATCTCCGGTTCTACTGATTGCATTTCTGCCATTGGGGTGTAATTTGATTGATTACAATTTACTTTATTGGACTAAATTAATTTAGTTTTTTCTTGTGTTGAGTCTTCACTTCATTACTGTTCGAAGTGCTGCATAAATACTTTACACTTTGCATCTAAGGTACGCCTGACAGCTTTTATGCCAAGCAACCAGAGAGTTAAGTATGGGTTAATTGTGTGACTTTTGTGGCTTACCCTGATAAGGATTTGTTGTTGTTCCTTGAAAAGACTTTCCCCCCTATTAAACAATAACTCTATTTCTTACAGCCTTTCAATACCTTTCCAGACAAAAGCCTGAGAACTCATTGAATAAAGTTTTATGGAAAGCAGTTCAGAAGAGGACACCCTTTAAAAATGCTCTTCAGACAATTAATGTATTTTGTACAGCTTTCTGCTTTTATTCTGAAAACATGACAGCCTTATCTGGGTACGGGCTCTTTCTGTGCATTTTAGGACATCCAGAAAAAAGAAAATTACTTTGTGATAAATCCATACACAAAATGAAAGAAACTAAACTGAACACAATCTATTCCTGCGACGATTGATAAGCTGTTGTAGAAGCATTTGCATGAAAGAACAACAATACGCAGAGAGGTTTAAAGGTATTTTCAAAGCCTTTTTAAAGACACGCAAAGTTTGATGCTTCCCCTAGGAAAACACACATACCAATAAGTAATTGTTCTTTGAGGGAACATTCATCAAGCGAAAAGTGGATTGTTCAGTGCTGTGAAAGCCAGGGACAGCCTTTTAGAAGCTCTCTATTGTTATTGGGCAACCTGTCTGAAATATGGATTTTGAAGATGTGGCTCATGATGTGTTTGGATGTCATCAAAAAGGAATCAATGCACCTCACTGCTGGTTCGTCTTTTCCAAATTCCATACTACCATACACAGTCTCAATTACTTGATAGGAGATAAAAGACGATTCATAAATTAGATGTTGCTTATTGTTACGCTATGGTGGTGCAAACTGTAAGCCATATTTTTAAAGTGGCGTATTTCCCAAAATGCATGCGGCAAAACCACCACCGAAACCAGCTGCACCACGCATAACATAATCTATGCCACGTAGCATTCACTCGCAAAATCTTTTGAAAATGTAACACAGTCATATTTATGGGTTTGGCAACCCGCCTTGCATAGTTGGGAAGTGCATTGCAAATCCTAAAATGCATCAGAATTGCTGTGCATCAGCAACCCGGGTGTAGGGAATGACGTAGTGGATGTGGCATAAAAAGAGCCACACCATGAATCATTTTCGCAAGCTAACCTATGCCATGGGGGTCGTCATATTGCAAATAGGAGCCGTTAGGGGTCTACCACCACCAACACAATCACGTTGGCAGCAAAGGAGGATGGATTGTGTGTTATGCCAGCGCATATCCCTCATTGACCTCAGGGAGGATTAGGTCATCAGATTCTACAGACTCAGGAGGGAGTCCATCATTCAATTGCTGCCAAAGATGGTGTCAAGTCTCCAGCCACCAACTGCAAGTCCCACTAATATTCCCCCACATGCAAAACTGGTGGATGTGCTACACATGCTGGCATCTGGTTCCTTTTAGATATCAACAGCTAAATTGGTAGGAATTTCACAAGGAGCTTTTTCTTCGTTTCTCCCCTCTGTCTTGGATGCCATCATCAAACTCACACCCCACCACCTCCTCTTCCTCAAAACTCAACAACAACAACTGGACACCAAGCAAAGATTATATGCCATTGCTAGATTCCCACACGTCCTTGGTGCAATTGATTGCACACCTGTGCAGTTGGTACCCCCTGCTGCAAAATCCCACCTCTTCAGAAACCAGAGGCACTCATGCTCAATCAATGTGCAGGCCATAGTAGATCACCATGGGATGTTTATCAATGTCTGGCCAAATATCTAGGGAAGAACAAAAGAGTGGTCCCTAGCTGGCCTAGAGATTAGGCAGAGAAAGGAGTGTTTTCTTTTTTAAAAGGATAAATAAAAGGGGGAGTGGGGAGGGGTGGACAGGCGATTAGCCTATAGGTGCCATAACCACATGAAAAATAAATCACAATATTTGAGGGAAAGGTACAAAACACAATTCATAACACAAGATTTAGAAAATTGTACAATTTTTAATTCACAGAATACAAAAATTAATATATAGTGCCAGTTAAAAACAATATAAAAATGTACTTTGAAATGTACATGGGTACAAAGAAGTATATTAAAAAAACATGAACACAAGTTGTCGACGCAGCGTTTCGGTATCTAAGATGTAACCTTCATCAGGACAGGGTTCTAAAAGAAGAAACATTCTATTAAACATGGCTATATTTCTTTTTTATACCAACATTTTATCCAAACGTTCACATAATTTAAAAAACCCACATTTTCAGGCATGATTAACTAGCAGATACTATATCGTCATGTTAATTTACAAAGATGGGCACATTTTTCACCTCTTTTATTAAGCATGTGGTATGGACTTAGAAAAATGGAAGCAGGTTGGCTAGGACTTGTCTATCTTTTACATATTTGCGACAAAAAAAAGGAAAAACTTGGGTAGGAGTATTGGCAATTAATTCTCAATACATGAAATATCTATACAGTGATATGTCGACCAGTCTTTTTAGTACTGGATCTTGTAGGAGTTCACTAATCCCCTGCAAATTCTAGGGCCAAAGACCAATTGATGGATTTCAACAAATACCTTAAAACGGAGAAGTATAGATCCTCTCTATTTGATTCTACGTTACTGTTGTAACGTCACACCAGATGGTGGCACATTCCTTTGGGTGATAGGATGGTTCTAAATAATTTGGAGAATGTTTCAATCATTAATATCAAGCAGTTAATGAATTATTGCTTAAACATGGATGCAGAATAAGGTATTACCTTAAGAATGGTGCTCTTGGTGTGTAATTGACTTATTTACACCGCTGAGATGGTTCAGTTAAATCTTTAAGGAGTTACCTTAATCAATTGGTAATTCTCTAGGTTGATGCTATTACGTCCTATATTATAGAAAGACAATATAAAGAATAAGTAATGTATCTAATTGAATCATATACGTATTTATTAAGGGGCCTAAAGTAGTATTCTAGTTACCTCATTATTTAGGAAGCAGAGAAGGAGAGTGGAGGTAGCCACCGTTGATAAGTTGCTTACTGTTAGTATCTAAAATAAAAGGTGGTGGACACTCATTTAGTGTATTATATTTTTAGACATTTCTAAAAATACGGTCCTAGTGACTTAATACTTACCAAGTCGTATGGGCTAGGAGGTATTTCCTGATATGTTAGTCCATTCTATACTGGCTCATCGCATAGTCAAATTGATGCGACGTTCTCTTTTGTCTCCAAACTGGGTAAGTTACATCACCAGGCTAGGGAGAGATTTGCATGATATCAATTTATGCTATTTGTGTACAGACTTCTGGTGACAGTTATATATACGTATTCAGTCTCTCTGAGTACTATTAAACACTTTTTCTTTTAACAGTATTAAGCCTACTTTTATTTGCAAGTATACTAAGGGTGATCAAATTATTATTTACTTAGCCTTTCACTCTTGCTGGTGTTATTGAAGCGTGCTGATCATAGGCCCTGGTATTAGTAATGCTACTGAATGACATAGCTGATTAGAGCCTAGATTTAGTATAGTAATATCTCTGTATAAAAGGCTCTCTCAGGGAGCAGCTAATACAGCAAGAAGGGTTAGAATACAGCGGATTTCCTAATGTCGCCCTCCTGATGGTTTCTCTTACCTTGCAAATGTGCTCCGGCCTCCCTGCTACCTCGCCTCTCTCTGTTCGTGAATGAGGCAGGGTGGCTGCAGACCGTGTTTATAAGCCACCAAGTGGGAAGACACAGCTGGCGCCTATTGTAATTGATCAGTTTACGCGCGTTTTCTATGGCGCATTAAACTACTCGGGTAGTTCCAATAGAAAGGACTACACGTGTAGTTTTTCTTATTGCGCTTCCCTAAATATTCGTCACTTCCTGTAATACCGTAAACCCTCACCGGTGAACGGGGAAAATTACTGTAGTGGAGTTTTACCGTTATACGGACATACCGAAGCACTTATACTCATAGGACAGAGCTAATCCAGTTGGTTCCATGTACCAATATAAGGCAGGAACAGTGCTACGATTACTTAATTTACGTGCATTTGGTCAGGCGCTTTGAACTACTTGGGTAGTACTCGGATCAAGCACGCTTATAAAAGAGCAAAATATTATAACAGGGACAATCTCCTCCAGGACAAACAAAACCAAACAGAAGCAACTAAACCACTCATTTTTGTTACCAATTATAGCTCTGTGAGCAACAAAATAAAGAACATAATAAACAGAAATTGGCACTTAATAACCAACAAAAAGAAAGAAAAAATACCCAAGCCAATGTTTGCGTTCAGACGCAACAGAACGATAAGGAACAGTTTAGTACACACTTACAGGGAAACTAAAATTGATTTGCAACCTAGTATTAATAATGCTCCCCTTCCAACAGGGACTTTTCCATGCGGCAACTGCGGTAATTGTAAATCAATAATAAAGGGTGCTTGCATAGAAGTAAACCAAAATTCCCACAAAATTCAGTCTATGATGAATTGCAGGTCTAAAAATGTAATATACCTGATCAAATGCCCATGCAATTTACCATACATAGGCGAAACCTCTAGAGAGATTCGACAGAGACTAAACGAACACAGGTCAGCAATAAGGACCAAGAAGAAAGGAGCACCCCTGACCGAACACTGGCAGGAGGCCAACCACTCACTAGATGACCTATCGTGGTGTGTGTTGGAACAGACACATATGAATGCCAGAGGTGGCGATATGGAAACCAAACGCAGGAAAAGAGAACAATTCTTTATGTCAAAATTCAAAACAGTGAAAAAGGGACTAAATAATAAAGAGGACTGGGAACGAATCCTGGTATAATTGGTCACCATAGACATCTTTTTCCCTGTTTTCCTTCTAGTTAAACAAATAATCTGAAAGTCCTTCAAAACTAACAAAACTATAACAACTATCATGAAATGCCCGAGTGTATTTGCCAGTGAGTAACAAACATCCCCAAGGCACTGCTAGGTGAAAAAAAAATTGTTATATCTCGCCCACCATTTTAACAAATAAAGTTCTCTCATTTATTTTAATTTTTATTTTCTTAGAATAAAAAGCAGCTCGCTTAGGTTTGGTATTACCCGCTAAGAACTATAGAGAATTTTTCGTGCGTTATACTGTTCAAACTCATGAGGAGTATTGGACGTGTCTAACAAGCAAACTTTTGAATACATTGGTTGGAACAGTAAATAACGAGCAACCCACGAACTACCTGAGTAGTTTCTTACGTATTGATAAGGACACAGGGGGTGGGAGCAGGCCGCTGACATGTCCAGCGTGTTTACCTCTAGCATCTTGGTTAATGTAGTTCATGTTTCTCGCTCAGATCTCAGTTCATAGCCAGTGCTCGCATCATTATTTCAAAGCGCATCCCTAGACACGTGTTTCTGGATTATTCCTTCGTCAGTAGGGAAAAAGTATTAACAGGTTTCTGGACATGCTGCCGTCATCTATCAGGATAAGTTCCGCTCTCAGCATGCAGGCACTGCTCCCGAGTTCGTCAACTCGGCGGCTTGCGGAAGCCATTTATAACATCACAGGGGGTGGGAGCAGGCCGCTGACATGTCCAGCGTGTTTACCTCTAGCATCTTGGTTAATGTAGTTCATGTTTCTCGCTCAGATCTCAGTTCATAGCCAGTGCTCGCATCATTATTTCAAAGCGCATCCCTAGACACGTGTTTCTGGATTATTCCTTCGTCAGTAGGGAAAAAGTATTAACAGGTTTCTGGACATGCTGCCGTCATCTATCAGGATAAGTTCCGCTCTCAGCATGCAGGCACTGCTCCCGAGTTCGTCAACTCGGCGGCTTGCGGAAGCCATTTATAACATCACAGGGGGTGGGAGCAGGCCGCTGACATGTCCAGCGTGTTTACCTCTAGCATCTTGGTTAATGTAGTTCATGTTTCTCGCTCAGATCTCAGTTCATAGCCAGTGCTCGCATCATTATTTCAAAGCGCATCCCTAGACACGTGTTTCTGGATTATTCCTTCGTCAGTAGGGAAAAAGTATTAACAGGTTTCTGGACATGCTGCCGTCATCTATCAGGATAAGTTCCGCTCTCAGCATGCAGGCACTGCTCCCGAGTTCGTCAACTCGGCGGCTTGCGGAAGCCATTTATAACATCACAGGGGGTGGGAGCAGGCCGCTGACATGTCCAGCGTGTTTACCTCTAGCATCTTGGTTAATGTAGTTCATGTTTCTCGCTCAGATCTCAGTTCATAGCCAGTGCTCGCATCATTATTTCAAAGCGCATCCCTAGACACGTGTTTCTGGATTATTCCTTCGTCAGTAGGGAAAAAGTATTAACAGGTTTCTGGACATGCTGCCGTCATCTATCAGGATAAGTTCCGCTCTCAGCATGCAGGCACTGCTCCCGAGTTCGTCAACTCGGCGGCTTGCGGAAGCCATTTATAACATCACAGGGGGTGGGAGCAGGCCGCTGACATGTCCAGCGTGTTTACCTCTAGCATCTTGGTTAATGTAGTTCATGTTTCTCGCTCAGATCTCAGTTCATAGCCAGTGCTCGCATCATTATTTGAAAGCGCATCCCTAGACACGTGTTTCTGGATTATTCCTTCGTCAGTAGGGAAAAAGTATTAACAGGTTTCTGGACATGCTGCCGTCATCTATCAGGATAAGTTCCGCTCTCAGCATGCAGGCACTGCTCCCGAGTTCGTCAACTCGGCGGCTTGCGGAAGCCATTTATAACATCACAGGGGGTGGGAGCAGGCCGCTGACATGTCCAGCGTGTTTACCTCTAGCATCTTGGTTAATGTAGTTCATGTTTCTCGCTCAGATCTCAGTTCATAGCCAGTGCTCGCATCATTATTTCAAAGCGCATCCCTAGACACGTGTTTCTGGATTATTCCTTCGTCAGTAGGGAAAAAGTATTAACAGGTTTCTGGACATGCTGCCGTCATCTATCAGGATAAGTTCCGCTCTCAGCATGCAGGCACTGCTCCCGAGTTCGTCAACTCGGCGGCTTGCGGAAGCCATTTATAACATCACAGGGGGTGGGAGCAGGCCGCTGACATGTCCAGCGTGTTTACCTCTAGCATCTTGGTTAATGTAGTTCATGTTTCTCGCTCAGATCTCAGTTCATAGCCAGTGCTCGCATCATTATTTCAAAGCGCATCCCTAGACACGTGTTTCTGGATTATTCCTTCGTCAGTAGGGAAAAAGTATTAACAGGTTTCTGGACATGATGCCGTCATCTATCAGGATAAGTTCCGCTCTCAGCATGCAGGCACTGCTCCCGAGTTCGTCAACTCGGCGGCTTGCGGAAGCCATTTATAACATCACAGGGGGTGGGAGCAGGCCGCTGACATGTCCAGCGTGTTTACCTCTAGCATCTTGGTTAATGTAGTTCATGTTTCTCGCTCAGATCTCAGTTCATAGCCAGTGCTCGCATCATTATTTCAAAGCGCATCCCTAGACACGTGTTTCTGGATTATTCCTTCGTCAGTAGGGAAAAAGTATTAACAGGTTTCTGGACATGCTGCCGTCATCTATCAGGATAAGTTCCGCTCTCAGCATGCAGGCACTGCTCCCGAGTTCGTCAACTCGGCGGCTTGCGGAAGCCATTTATAACATCACAGGGGGTGGGAGCAGGCCGCTGACATGTCCAGCGTGTTTACCTCTAGCATCTTGGTTAATGTAGTTCATGTTTCTCGCTCAGATCTCAGTTCATAGCCAGTGCTCGCATCATTATTTCAAAGCGCATCCCTAGACACGTGTTTCTGGATTATTCCTTCGTCAGTAGGGAAAAAGTATTAACAGGTTTCTGGACATGCTGCCGTCATCTATCAGGATAAGTTCCGCTCTCAGCATGCAGGCACTGCTCCCGAGTTCGTCAACTCGGCGGCTTGCGGAAGCCATTTATAACATCACAGGGGGTGGGAGCAGGCCGCTGACATGTCCAGCGTGTTTACCTCTAGCATCTTGGTTAATGTAGTTCATGTTTCTCGCTCAGATCTCAGTTCATAGCCAGTGCTCGCATCATTATTTCAAAGCGCATCCCTAGACACGTGTTTCTGGATTATTCCTTCGTCAGTAGGGAAAAAGTATTAACAGGTTTCTGGACATGCTGCCGTCATCTATCAGGATAAGTTCCGCTCTCAGCATGCAGGCACTGCTCCCGAGTTCGTCAACTCGGCGGCTTGCGGAAGCCATTTATAACATCACAGGGGGTGGGAGCAGGCCGCTGACATGTCCAGCGTGTTTACCTCTAGCATCTTGGTTAATGTAGTTCATGTTTCTCGCTCAGATCTCAGTTCATAGCCAGTGCTCGCATCATTATTTCAAAGCGCATCCCTAGACACGTGTTTCTGGATTATTCCTTCGTCAGTAGGGAAAAAGTATTAACAGGTTTCTGGACATGCTGCCGTCATCTATCAGGATAAGTTCCGCTCTCAGCATGCAGGCACTGCTCCCGAGTTCGTCAACTCGGCGGCTTGCGGAAGCCATTTATAACATCACAGGGGGTGGGAGCAGGCCGCTGACATGTCCAGCGTGTTTACCTCTAGCATCTTGGTTAATGTAGTTCATGTTTCTCGCTCAGATCTCAGTTCATAGCCAGTGCTCGCATCATTATTTCAAAGCGCATCCCTAGACACGTGTTTCTGGATTATTCCTTCGTCAGTAGGGAAAAAGTATTAACAGGTTTCTGGACATGCTGCCGTCATCTATCAGGATAAGTTCCGCTCTCAGCATGCAGGCACTGCTCCCGAGTTCGTCAACTCGGCGGCTTGCGGAAGCCATTTATAACATCACAGGGGGTGGGAGCAGGCCGCTGACATGTCCAGCGTGTTTACCTCTAGCATCTTGGTTAATGTAGTTCATGTTTCTCGCTCAGATCTCAGTTCATAGCCAGTGCTCGCATCATTATTTCAAAGCGCATCCCTAGACACGTGTTTCTGGATTATTCCTTCGTCAGTAGGGAAAAAGTATTAACAGGTTTCTGGACATGCTGCCGTCATCTATCAGGATAAGTTCCGCTCTCAGCATGCAGGCACTGCTCCCGAGTTCGTCAACTCGGCGGCTTGCGGAAGCCATTTATAACATCACAGGGGGTGGGAGCAGGCCGCTGACATGTCCAGCGTGTTTACCTCTAGCATCTTGGTTAATGTAGTTCATGTTTCTCGCTCAGATCTCAGTTCATAGCCAGTGCTCGCATCATTATTTCAAAGCGCATCCCTAGACACGTGTTTCTGGATTATTCCTTCGTCAGTAGGGAAAAAGTATTAACAGGTTTCTGGACATGCTGCCGTCATCTATCAGGATAAGTTCCGCTCTCAGCATGCAGGCACTGCTCCGAGTTCGTCAACTCGGCGGCTTGCGGAAGCCATTTATAACATCACAGGGGGTGGGAGCAGGCCGCTGACATGTCCAGCGTGTTTACCTCTAGCATCTTGGTTAATGTAGTTCATGTTTCTCGCTCAGATCTCAGTTCATAGCCAGTGCTCGCATCATTATTTCAAAGCGCATCCCTAGACACGTGTTTCTGGATTATTCCTTCGTCAGTAGGGAAAAAGTATTAACAGGTTTCTGGACATGCTGCCGTCATCTATCAGGATAAGTTCCGCTCTCAGCATGCAGGCACTGCTCCCGAGTTCGTCAACTCGGCGGCTTGCGGAAGCCATTTATAACATCACAGGGGGTGGGAGCAGGCCGCTGACATGTCCAGCGTGTTTACCTCTAGCATCTTGGTTAATGTAGTTCATGTTTCTCGCTCAGATCTCAGTTCATAGCCAGTGCTCGCATCATTATTTCAAAGCGCATCCCTAGACACGTGTTTCTGGATTATTCCTTCGTCAGTAGGGAAAAAGTATTAACAGGTTTCTGGACATGCTGCCGTCATCTATCAGGATAAGTTCCGCTCTCAGCATGCAGGCACTGCTCCCGAGTTCGTCAACTCGGCGGCTTGCGGAAGCCATTTATAACATCACAGGGGGTGGGAGCAGGCCGCTGACATGTCCAGCGTGTTTACCTCTAGCATCTTGGTTAATGTAGTTCATGTTTCTCGCTCAGATCTCAGTTCATAGCCAGTGCTCGCATCATTATTTCAAAGCGCATCCCTAGACACGTGTTTCTGGATTATTCCTTCGTCAGTAGGGAAAAAGTATTAACAGGTTTCTGGACATGCTGCCGTCATCTATCAGGATAAGTTCCGCTCTCAGCATGCAGGCACTGCTCCCGAGTTCGTCAACTCGGCGGCTTGCGGAAGCCATTTATAACATCACAGGGGGTGGGAGCAGGCCGCTGACATGTCCAGCGTGTTTACCTCTAGCATCTTGGTTAATGTAGTTCATGTTTCTCGCTCAGATCTCAGTTCATAGCCAGTGCTCGCATCATTATTTCAAAGCGCATCCCTAGACACGTGTTTCTGGATTATTCCTTCGTCAGTAGGGAAAAAGTATTAACAGGTTTCTGGACATGCTGCCGTCATCTATCAGGATAAGTTCCGCTCTCAGCATGCAGGCACTGCTCCCGAGTTCGTCAACTCGGCGGCTTGCGGAAGCCATTTATAACATCACAGGGGGTGGGAGCAGGCCGCTGACATGTCCAGCGTGTTTACCTCTAGCATCTTGGTTAATGTAGTTCATGTTTCTCGCTCAGATCTCAGTTCATAGCCAGTGCTCGCATCATTATTTCAAAGCGCATCCCTAGACACGTGTTTCTGGATTATTCCTTCGTCAGTAGGGAAAAAGTATTAACAGGTTTCTGGACATGCTGCCGTCATCTATCAGGATAAGTTCCGCTCTCAGCATGCAGGCACTGCTCCCGAGTTCGTCAACTCGGCGGCTTGCGGAAGCCATTTATAACATCACAGGGGGTGGGAGCAGGCCGCTGACATGTCCAGCGTGTTTACCTCTAGCATCTTGGTTAATGTAGTTCATGTTTCTCGCTCAGATCTCAGTTCATAGCCAGTGCTCGCATCATTATTTCAAAGCGCATCCCTAGACACGTGTTTCTGGATTATTCCTTCGTCAGTAGGGAAAAAGTATTAACAGGTTTCTGGACATGCTGCCGTCATCTATCAGGATAAGTTCCGCTCTCAGCATGCAGGCACTGCTCCCGAGTTCGTCAACTCGGCGGCTTGCGGAAGCCATTTATAACATCACAGGGGGTGGGAGCAGGCCGCTGACATGTCCAGCGTGTTTACCTCTAGCATCTTGGTTAATGTAGTTCATGTTTCTCGCTCAGATCTCAGTTCATAGCCAGTGCTCGCATCATTATTTCAAAGCGCATCCCTAGACACGTGTTTCTGGATTATTCCTTCGTCAGTAGGGAAAAAGTATTAACAGGTTTCTGGACATGCTGCCGTCATCTATCAGGATAAGTTCCGCTCTCAGCATGCAGGCACTGCTCCCGAGTTCGTCAACTCGGCGGCTTGCGGAAGCCATTTATAACATCACAGGGGGTGGGAGCAGGCCGCTGACATGTCCAGCGTGTTTACCTCTAGCATCTTGGTTAATGTAGTTCATGTTTCTCGCTCAGATCTCAGTTCATAGCCAGTGCTCGCATCATTATTTCAAAGCGCATCCCTAGACACGTGTTTCTGGATTATTCCTTCGTCAGTAGGGAAAAAGTATTAACAGGTTTCTGGACATGCTGCCGTCATCTATCAGGATAAGTTCCGCTCTCAGCATGCAGGCACTGCTCCCGAGTTCGTCAACTCGGCGGCTTGCGGAAGCCATTTATAACATCACAGGGGGTGGGAGCAGGCCGCTGACATGTCCAGCGTGTTTACCTCTAGCATCTTGGTTAATGTAGTTCATGTTTCTCGCTCAGATCTCAGTTCATAGCCAGTGCTCGCATCATTATTTCAAAGCGCATCCCTAGACACGTGTTTCTGGATTATTCCTTCGTCAGTAGGGAAAAAGTATTAACAGGTTTCTGGACATGCTGCCGTCATCTATCAGGATAAGTTCCGCTCTCAGCATGCAGGCACTGCTCCCGAGTTCGTCAACTCGGCGGCTTGCGGAAGCCATTTATAACATCACAGGGGGTGGGAGCAGGCCGCTGACATGTCCAGCGTGTTTACCTCTAGCATCTTGGTTAACGTAGTTCATGTTTCTCGCTCAGATCTCAGTTCATAGCCAGTGCTCGCATCATTATTTCAAAGCGCATCCCTAGACACGTGTTTCTGGATTATTCCTTCGTCAGTAGGGAAAAAGTATTAACAGGTTTCTGGACATGCTGCCGTCATCTATCAGGATAAGTTCCGCTCTCAGCATGCAGGCACTGCTCCCGAGTTCGTCAACTCGGCGGCTTGCGGAAGCCATTTATAACATCACAGGGGGTGGGAGCAGGCCGCTGACATGTCCAGCGTGTTTACCTCTAGCATCTTGGTTAATGTAGTTCATGTTTCTCGCTCAGATCTCAGTTCATAGCCAGTGCTCGCATCATTATTTCAAAGCGCATCCCTAGACACGTGTTTCTGGATTATTCCTTCGTCAGTAGGGAAAAAGTATTAACAGGTTTCTGGACATGCTGCCGTCATCTATCAGGATAAGTTCCGCTCTCAGCATGCAGGCACTGCTCCCGAGTTCGTCAACTCGGCGGCTTGCGGAAGCCATTTATAACATCACAGGGGGTGGGAGCAGGCCGCTGACATGTCCAGCGTGTTTACCTCTAGCATCTTGGTTAATGTAGTTCATGTTTCTCGCTCAGATCTCAGTTCATAGCCAGTGCTCGCATCATTATTTCAAAGCGCATCCCTAGACACGTGTTTCTGGATTATTCCTTCGTCAGTAGGGAAAAAGTATTAACAGGTTTCTGGACATGCTGCCGTCATCTATCAGGATAAGTTCCGCTCTCAGCATGCAGGCACTGCTCCCGAGTTCATCAACTCGGCGGCTTGCGGAAGCCATTTATAACATCACAGGGGGTGGGAGCAGGCCGCTGACATGTCCAGCGTGTTTACCTCTAGCATCTTGGTTAATGTAGTTCATGTTTCTCGCTCAGATCTCAGTTCATAGCCAGTGCTCGCATCATTATTTCAAAGCGCATCCCTAGACACGTGTTTCTGGATTATTCCTTCGTCAGTAGGGAAAAAGTATTAACAGGTTTCTGGACATGCTGCCGTCATCTATCAGGATAAGTTCCGCTCTCAGCATGCAGGCACTGCTCCCGAGTTCGTCAACTCGGCGGCTTGCGGAAGCCATTTATAACATCACAGGGGGTGGGAGCAGGCCGCTGACATGTCCAGCGTGTTTACCTCTAGCATCTTGGTTAATGTAGTTCATGTTTCTCGCTCAGATCTCAGTTCATAGCCAGTGCTCGCATCATTATTTCAAAGCGCATCCCTAGACACGTGTTTCTGGATTATTCCTTCGTCAGTAGGGAAAAAGTATTAACAGGTTTCTGGACATGCTGCCGTCATCTATCAGGATAAGTTCCGCTCTCAGCATGCAGGCACTGCTCCCGAGTTCGTCAACTCGGCGGCTTGCGGAAACCATTTATAACATCACAGGGGGTGGGAGCAGGCCGCTGACATGTCCAGCGTGTTTACCTCTAGCATCTTGGTTAATGTAGTTCATGTTTCTCGCTCAGATCTCAGTTCATAGCCAGTGCTCGCATCATTATTTCAAAGCGCATCCCTAGACACGTGTTTCTTGATTATTCCTTCGTCAGTAGGGAAAAAGTATTAACAGGTTTCTGGACATGCTGCCGTCATCTATCAGGATAAGTTCCGCTCTCAGCATGCAGGCACTGCTCCCGAGTTCGTCAACTCGGCGGCTTGCGGAAGCCATTTATAACATCACAGGGGGTGGGAGCAGGCCGCTGACATGTCCAGCGTGTTTACCTCTAGCATCTTGGTTAATGTAGTTCATGTTTCTCGCTCAGATCTCAGTTCATAGCCAGTGCTCGCATCATTATTTCAAAGCGCATCCCTAGACACGTGTTTCTGGATTATTCCTTCGTCAGTAGGGAAAAAGTATTAACAGGTTTCTGGACATGCTGCCGTCATCTATCAGGATAAGTTCCGCTCTCAGCATGCAGGCACTGCTCCCGAGTTCGTCAACTCGGCGGCTTGCGGAAGCCATTTATAACATCACAGGGGGTGGGAGCAGGCCGCTGACATGTCCAGCGTGTTTACCTCTAGCATCTTGGTTAATGTAGTTCATGTTTCTCGCTCAGATCTCAGTTCATAGCCAGTGCTCGCATCATTATTTCAAAGCGCATCCCTAGACACGTGCTCGGGGGCACTTGCTTGCTGAGAGTGGTATTATTCCTGAGAAAATTGCGGCAGCACGTCTAGCGACCTATGAATATTTTCCCTACTGATGAAAGAGGAATCTAGAAACACGTGTCTAGGGATACGCTTGAAGAGAATACTGGCACTGGCCAATGAACTGCAAGAACTGTGTAGAGAGCGAATAACACTGAAACCACATCAACCATGATGCAAAGAGGTAATTCAGCTGTGACGTGTCTAGCGATGTGCTCCAACCCCCTTTTGGACTGTTTAAAATGTCTCTCGTGAGCTGACGAGCTCGGGGGCACTTGCTTGCTGAGAGTGGTATTATTCCTGAGAAAATTGCGGCAGCACGTCTAGCGACCTATGAATATTTTCCCTACTGATGAAAGAGGAATCTAGAAACACGTGTCTAGGGATACGCTTGAAGAGAATACTGGCACTGGCCAATGAACTGCAAGAACTGTGTAGAGAGCGAATAACACTGAAACCACATCAACCATGATGCAAAGAGGTAATTCAGCTGTGACGTGTCTAGCGATGTGCTCCAACCCCCTTTTGGACTGTTTAAAATGTCTCTCGTGAGCTGACGAGCTCGGGGGCACTTGCTTGCTGAGAGTGGTATTATTCCTGAGAAAATTGCGGCAGCACGTCTAGCGACCTATGAATATTTTCCCTACTGATGAAAGAGGAATCTAGAAACACGTGTCTAGGGATACGCTTGAAGAGAATACTGGCACTGGCCAATGAACTGCAAGAACTGTGTAGAGAGCGAATAACACTGAAACCACATCAACCATGATGCAAAGAGGTAATTCAGCTGTGACGTGTCTAGCGATGTGCTCCAACCCCCTTTTGGACTGTTTAAAATGTCTCTCGTGAGCTGACGAGCTCGGGGGCACTTGCTTGCTGAGAGTGGTATTATTCCTGAGAAAATTGCGGCAGCACGTCTAGCGACCTATGAATATTTTCCCTACTGATGAAAGAGGAATCTAGAAACACGTGTCTAGGGATACGCTTGAAGAGAATACTGGCACTGGCCAATGAACTGCAAGAACTGTGTAGAGAGCGAATAGCACTGAAACCACATCAACCATGATGCAAAGAGGTAATTCAGCTGTGACGTGTCTAGCGATGTGCTCCAACCCCCTTTTGGACTGTTTAAAATGTCTCTCGTGAGCTGACGAGCTCGGGGGCACTTGCTTGCTGAGAGTGGTATTATTCCTGAGAAAATTGCGGCAGCACGTCTAGCGACCTATGAATATTTTCCCTACTGATGAAAGAGGAATCTAGAAACACGTGTCTAGGGATACGCTTGAAGAGAATACTGGCACTGGCCAATGAACTGCAAGAACTGTGTAGAGAGCGAATAACACTGAAACCACATCAACCATGATGCAAAGAGGTAATTCAGCTGTGACGTGTCTAGCGATGTGCTCCAACCCCCTTTTGGACTGTTTAAAATGTCTCTCGTGAGCTGACGAGCTCGGGGGCACTTGCTTGCTGAGAGTGGTATTATTCCTGAGAAAATTGCGGCAGCACGTCTAGCGACCTATGAATATTTTCCCTACTGATGAAAGAGGAATCTAGAAACACGTGTCTAGGGATACGCTTGAAGAGAATACTGGCACTGGCCAATGAACTGCAAGAACTGTGTAGAGAGCGAATAACACTGAAACCACATCAACCATGATGCAAAGAGGTAATTCAGCTGTGACGTGTCTAGCGATGTGCTCCAACCCCCTTTTGGACTGTTTAAAATGTCTCTCGTGAGCTGACGAGCTCGGGGGCACTTGCTTGCTGAGAGTGGTATTATTCCTGAGAAAATTGCGGCAGCACGTCTAGCGACCTATGAATATTTTCCCTACTGATGAAAGAGGAATCTAGAAACACGTGTCTAGGGATACGCTTGAAGAGAATACTGGCACTGGCCAATGAACTGCAAGAACTGTGTAGAGAGCGAATAACACTGAAACCACATCAACCATGATGCAAAGAGGTAATTCAGCTGTGACGTGTCTAGCGATGTGCTCCAACCCCCTTTTGGACTGTTTAAAATGTCTCTCGTGAGCTGACGAGCTCGGGGGCACTTGCTTGCTGAGAGTGGTATTATTCCTGAGAAAATTGCGGCAGCACGTCTAGCGACCTATGAATATTTTCCCTACTGATGAAAGAGGAATCTAGAAACACGTGTCTAGGGATACGCTTGAAGAGAATACTGGCACTGGCCAATGAACTGCAAGAACTGTGTAGAGAGCGAATAACACTGAAACCACATCAACCATGATGCAAAGAGGTAATTCAGCTGTGACGTGTCTAGCGATGTGCTCCAACCCCCTTTTGGACTGTTTAAAATGTCTCTCGTGAGCTGACGAGCTCGGGGGCACTTGCTTGCTGAGAGTGGTATTATTCCTGAGAAAATTGCGGCAGCACGTCTAGTGACCTATGAATATTTTCCCTACTGATGAAAGAGGAATCTAGAAACACGTGTCTAGGGATACGCTTGAAGAGAATACTGGCACTGGCCAATGAACTGCAAGAACTGTGTAGAGAGCGAATAACACTGAAACCACATCAACCATGATGCAAAGAGGTAATTCAGCTGTGACGTGTCTAGCGATGTGCTCCAACCCCCTTTTGGACTGTTTAAAATGTCTCTCGTGAGCTGACGAGCTCGGGGGCACTTGCTTGCTGAGAGTGGTATTATTCCTGAGAAAATTGCGGCAGCACGTCTAGCGACCTATGAATATTTTCCCTTCTGATGAAAGAGGAATCTAGAAACACGTGTCTAGGGATACGCTTGAAGAGAATACTGGCACTGGCCAATGAACTGCAAGAACTGTGTAGAGAGCGAATAACACTGAAACCACATCAACCATGATGCAAAGAGGTAATTCAGCTGTGACGTGTCTAGCGATGTGCTCCAACCCCCTTTTGGACTGTTTAAAATGTCTCTCGTGAGCTGACGAGCTCGGGGGCACTTGCTTGCTGAGAGTGGTATTATTCCTGAGAAAATTGCGGCAGCACGTCTAGCGACCTATGAATATTTTCCCTACTGATGAAAGAGGAATCTAGAAACACGTGTCTAGGGATACGCTTGAAGAGAATACTGGCACTGGCCAATGAACTGCAAGAACTGTGTAGAGAGCGAATAACACTGAAACCACATCAACCATGATGCAAAGAGGTAATTCAGCTGTGACGTGTCTAGCGATGTGCTCCAACCCCCTTTTGGACTGTTTAAAATGTCTCTCGTGAGCTGACGAGCTCGGGGGCACTTGCTTGCTGAGAGTGGTATTATTCCTGAGAAAATTGCGGCAGCACGTCTAGCGACCTATGAATATTTTCCCTACTGATGAAAGAGGAATCTAGAAACACGTGTCTAGGGATACGCTTGAAGAGAATACTGGCACTGGCCAATGAACTGCAAGAACTGTGTAGAGAGCGAATAACACTGAAACCACATCAACCATGATGCAAAGAGGTAATTCAGCTGTGACGTGTCTAGCGATGTGCTCCAACCCCCTTTTGGACTGTTTAAAACGTATTGATAAGGACTTCATGCCATGAAAACAAACAGGAAGTGATGAATATTGTGGGGAGCGCAAAGGGCTAAACTACTCACGTAGTCTTCCTTCCCAGAACTACCCGAGTAGTTCAAAGCGCCTGACCAAATGCAAGTAAATTAAGTAATCGTAGCACTGTTCCTGCCTTATATTGGTACATGGAACCAACTGGATTAGCTCTGTCCTATGAGTATAAGTGCTTCGGTATGTCCGTATAACGGTAAAACTCCACTACAGTAATTTTCCCCGTTCACCGGTGAGGGTTTACGGTATTACAGGAAGTGACGAATATTTAGGGAAGCGCAATAAGAAAAACTACACGTGTAGTCCTTTCTATTGGAACTACCCGAGTAGTTTAATGCGCCATAGAAAACGCGCGTAAACTGATCAATTACAATAGGCGCCAGCTGTGTCTTCCCACTTGGCGGCTTATAAACACGGTCTGCAGCCACCCTGCCTCATTCACGAACAGAGAGAGGCGAGGTAGCAGGGAGGCCGGAGCACATTTGCAAGGTAAGAGAAACCACCAGGAGGGCGACATTAGGAAATCCGCTGTATTCTAACCCTTCTTGCTGTATTAGCTGCTCCCTGAGAGAGCCTTTTATACAGAGATATTACTATACTAAATCTAGGCTCTAATCAGCTATGTCATTCAGTAGCATTACTAATACCAGGGCCTATGATCAGCACGCTTCAATAACACCAGCAAGAGTGAAAGGCTAAGTAAATAATAATTTGATCACCCTTAGTATACTTGCAAATAAAAGTAGGCTTAATACTGTTAAAAGAAAAAGTGTTTAATAGTACTCAGAGAGACTGAATACGTATATATAACTGTCACCAGAAGTCTGTACACAAATAGCATAAATTGATATCATGCAACTCTCTCCCTAGCCTGGTGATGTAACTTACCCAGTTTGGAGACAAAAGAGAACGTCGCATCAATTTGAGTATGCGATGAGCCAGTATAGAATGGACAAACATATCAGGAAATACCTCCTAGCCCATACGACTTGGTAAGTATTAAGTCACTAGGACCGTATTTTTAGAAATGTCTAAAAATATAATACACTAAATGAGTGTCCACCACCTTTTATTTTAGATACTAACAGTAAGCAACTTATCAACGGTGGCTACCTCCACTCTCCTTCTCTGCTTCCTAAATAATGAGGTAACTAGAATACTACTTTAGGCCCCTTAATAAATACGTATATGATTCAATTAGATACATTACTTATTCTTTATATTGTCTTTCTATAATATAGGACGTAATAGCATCAACCTAGAGAATTACCAATTGATTAAGGTAACTCCTTAAAGATTTAACTGAACCATCTCAGCGGTGTAAATAAGTCAATTACACACCAAGAGCACCATTCTTAAAGTAATACCTTATTCTGCATCCATGTTTAAGCAATAATTCATTAACTGCTTGATATTAATGATTGAAACATTCAACAAATTATTTAGAACCATCCTATCACCCAAAGGAATGTGCCACCATCTGGTGTGACGTTACAACAGTAACGTAGAATCAAATAGAGAGGATCTATACTTCTCCGTTTTAAGGTATTTGTTGAAATCCATCAATTGGTCTTTGGCCCTAGAATTTGCAGGGGATTAGTGAACTCCTACAAGATCCAGTACTAAAAAGACTGGTCGACATATCACTGTATAGATATTTCATGTATTGAGAATTAATTGCCAATACTCCTACCCAAGTTTTTCCTTTTTTTTGTCGCAAATATGTAAAAGATAGACAAGTCCTAGCCAACCTGCTCCCATTTTTCTAAGTCCATACCACATGCTTAATAAAAGAGGTGAAAAATGTGCCCATCTTTGTAAATTAACATGACGATATAGTATCTGCTAGTTAATCATGCCTGAAAATGTGGGTTTTTTAAATTATGTGAACGTTTGGATAAAATGTTGGTATAAAAAAGAAATATAGCCATGTTTAATAGAATGTTTCTTCTTTTAGAACCCTGTCCTGATGAAGGTTACATCTTAGATACCGAAACGCTGCGTCGACAACTTGTGTTCATGTTTTTTTAATATACTTCTTTGTACCCATGTACATTTCAAAGTACATTTTTATATTGTTTTTAACTGGCACTATATATTAATTTTTGTATTCTGTGAATTAAAAATTGTACAATTTTCTAAATCTTGTGTTATGAATTGTGTTTTGTACCTTTCCCTCAAATATTGTGATTTATTTTTCATGTGGTTATGGCACCTATAGGCTAATCGCCTGTCCACCCCTCCCCACTCCCCCTTTTATTTATCCTTTTAAAAAAGAAAACACTCCTTTCTCTGCCTAATCTCTAGGCCAGCTAGGGACCACTCTTTTGTTCTTTACTGTTGTTTTCTCCTCGTCCCCGATCGGATTTGAGAGGAGACCTCCCTTCTACTTATTTGTTCAAATATCTAGGGAGCCACAGTATCATCAAGGAGCGGTTCCAGAATGGCGCTCATGGGAATGGGATACTCATTGGTAAGGAAAGCAGAAATTTACATCCAGCTAATTAACAAGGTGCAATGTATGGCATAATAGCCATCTCTGGTTTGTCTACAGAGGTTGTGTCATGTACGCATAATGGGAAGACTCACTACAACATGTAGATAATGCTGTTCCATTGTGTCATTCCCTCACTAATCATGCAATGTATGTTGAAAAATAACAACTGTGAGAAGCACTGTGTCATCTCACACTGTGTGAAAGGACAAAACAACATAATCGGCAGCGGTCAGCAAATCAATACATAAATCATGTGGTACACAAGTAAAGTCAATTTGAGTACAAAGGGTACATATTAGCTAAGTGTATGAGTGTATGTTCATATATGTACATGGTCTTGCTGTACCACTGCCTGCCCGTAAAAAGTATTTTTAGAGACAGTCACAAAGTGGAAGGGGTCGCCTGGGGACCCCTTCCAAATTGCAACTGCATTATCACCCTCTTGAAGAGGATGGAAATTTGCAAGTGTTTTGCAACTGCAATTGCGGTCACAAAACATTCATACATTGCTTTGGGGACGCTATTAGGAAGGGAGCACCCCTTCCTAACAGTGAGTCGCAATTCCTAAATAGCGAGTCACAAATACATTGTAACTCCGTATTTTGAAATTGTACATGGCTCTGGAGCATTTTGCCTGTGCAAATGGGTCGCAAACCCATTTGTGCATGCAATTTAGGGTCGTACATCTGGCCCTTCACTCTCTAAAGTAAATGTGCCACAAATTAAAGCAAATGTATATGTTGATTGAATCATCTGGAGCAATACTGGAAGAAGTATTGCCAAATACCATGTGTGGAATGTAATGTCAGTGCAGGCACAAATCGTTTGTTAATGTAAAATCCTGGTCCACATGTCATACCAACTGTTCGACCTACACATATGGCTCAGCCATACTTAGAGTTGTGGTCCAAATATGCACATAGCTATCAACCCACATTGACAAACTTAATGTTATCAATGACCGGTGTTGTGCTGCAAGTTGCCCACATTATTTACATCTGAGTCAATCTATGTAACACACACACAGTCACTCAGCATGCAGACAAACATGGCACACAGCAGTAACAAAAATAGGATAGATTGCAACCAAGGGAAGGTCTCACAGTGTACTCTGGATCCCAATCTCAAGACTCTCAATCCACATCAAGTGTGTCAAAATCAAGGAATCTAATGACAAGTCAAACTCACATTCAAAAATGTGAAATCCTAAAGTGCTGTGTCTAGGTCTGTGTTTAAAGGGTACTTGTATCTATAACAGTTTGCCCCACATAAGAGACCATATATACCATATATTTATATGACAATCTTAGTTCACCATGACACCTTGCCTTTCAAGAAGCATTATCTGTTGGTTGACCACCAAATATATAAAGATCCATGTCACACGTTGGCAATGCACTACATGTACTAACCAAATAGTTACGCTAAATTTAGTGAAGAAATCCAAGGCTGTGCTGTAGTTATGTTGGCTAGCAATAACATCAGAGGTGTCAAAAGGACACATGTATGTGTGAATGTTAGAAAGTGCTGGCACCAACACAATCTGCCTAGTGGTGAACATATGCCAGATGAAAGAAACTTAGAGAGCATGATATAAATGGTTTATGAATTTTCTCCCCTTTTGTAAAGTAAATTTAAAAGATTTGAATTCTGTAAATATTTTTTTAATATGTAAAATTGCTGGGCTAATTTTTAGTATTTTTAATGTTTATCATCATGTTTTTATTGTGTACTTTTATGATTTTAACTAATCAAATAAAGTGATTTTGACTAGACTAGTTGACTAGTTGTGAACATATGCCAGGTGAACACATCATAATGATGTCACTTTACATAGATAGTGAATACAAATAACATTGAGAATCCAGGAAATCTACAAAGTCAACATGTAGATGTGTTCTCAGTATCAGGACATGGTCACAATTTGCAATTAAATATTGAACTTGAAGATAGAGGTTTAAAACAATGGTCAACAGTATTTAACACATATTGATCCACATTGAAAAGTCTGAGCTTGTCAGCAAAGATTATACATGTGGACAGGTATGTCTGTGTAAAAATTTGCATATTGTTGACTGTTGTCTTATTGTAACTACAGGTGACCAAGGATAGTGGTTGTAGCCATGGGTCATGACCCCATTCACCCAACCCCAGATGGAGGCCGAAAAAAGCTATATCACAGCGCACACCACAAATAGGAGAAATCCTGTTTCTAAAGTCAAGGTCCAGATATCTGGACATGTCTGGGGGAGGAATTTTGTATTCTCCCCCAGTTGTATGCAAAATAATTCCTGTCTGTGCCATAGTGCACAACATCTGTGTGAAAACAAATCTCCCTTGGGACCATGCGCCAACACATACTGAGGAAATGAGGAGGAAGGAGATAGTGAAGGAGACATCCAGCACACATTGGCTGGCCGGCAAAGACGGGGCCAAGTTTTGTCTTATTTTGTTAGCTTATCCTTAGCATCTGAGGACAAAATATTCAGAAATTATATCAAATGAATGTTCATCATATAAATACATTAATTGTGTTGTCTTCATGTGCTGAGCCTGCTCCAGGCAAGGTCGCCCCCACACACCGCTGCTCCTTCCCGCTGACTGCCTGTGCTCTGCTCTGCTGCCTTAGTTCTGGGCCCTGCCTTGCATTGTGCTGCCTTCATTTTTCTCTTTTCCCGTGTACTGTTGCCTCCTTTTCCCCCCATCTGCTGCCTTCATTTTTTCCTTTTCCTGTGTACTGTTGCCTCCCTTTCCCCCATCTGCTTCCTTCCCCCTGCCTTGTGTGCTGTTACTTCTTTCAGCCGCTCTCCCCCGGACGACCCAGCCGCCGCTGAGCCGCCCTCAGACCTCCTTCCCGCCTCAGACTTCCGGCGACTCCGCCCCCCTCCTGCCCATTGGCCGCCTCGCTCCCGCCACCCAGCTGTGCCGCCCTCCCGGCCCCTTACTTAAGGGGACCGCGTGCAAGTGTAGGGAGCGACCGCTGAGCCTGCTCCAGGCGAGGTCGCCCCCACACACCGCTGCTCCTGCCCGCTGACTGCCTGTGCTCTGCTCTGCTGCCTTAGTTCTGGGCCCTGCCTTGCATTGTGCTGCCTTTGTTTTTCTCCTTTCCCGTGTACTGTTGCCTCCTTTTCCCCCCATCTGCTGCCTTCATTTTTTCCTTTTCCTGTGTACTGTCGCCTCCTTTTCCCCCCATCTGCTTCCTTCCCCCTGCCTTGTGTGCTGTTCCTTCTTTCAGCCGCTCTCCCCCCGGACGACCCAGCTGCCGCTGAGCCGCCCTCGGACCTCCTCCCCGCCGCAGACTTCCGGCGACTCCGCCCCCCTCCTGCCCATTGGCCGCCCCGCTCCCGCCACCCAGCTGAGTCGCCCTCCCGGCCCCTTACTTATGACACCCCCTGAGCGACCGCGCAGCGGACGCGCGCAGCGGGAGCACCGATTGAGCGCCGAAGGTGCGCCAAAGGTAAGCCCGTCTGCGCCCGTCCGCGCCTGCACCGCGCCCAGTGCCAGACCCCTGTGATGTATTCCTATAGGTTCTGAATCGATCCCCCTATTCCTGACCCTATTCTGGTTAAACAAACCAACAAGTTAACTAGCAGTCAGCCCATGAGGCAGAAAACCCCCATGATGCAGATACCGTTATCTGACGCAGTCACACTACGGCACAGGAACGTGTTATCTGATTAGGTCATAACGCTTGCGATCTAATTAGACAAGCGATATTCCTCCAGCCCCTGATAAGGCATACGGAGTTCTCATAACAAATCAAACCTATGACAACCTGGGCAAAACCCTGCGGCCATTGTTTTGATTTCACCCAGAACTTCAGCAAAAGAATGTGCTAACGAGCAAGTCGTATGACATCCTTATTGACGTATCTATGTCCATCCTTACGTCAATCTCGGCACCTTAAAGGTATAAATATTACCGATATTGCCCTATGCAAACACACGCGGTGGTGACGAGACGGAGCAGCCATACTTGCCGAAGCCCAGAGCAGAGCAGACCCCGCTGGCACAGCCCCGCCTTCCTGACGCGCTGAGAACGAGACGCGCTGATTTCTCCTGCCGAGAGATCCAGCACCGGCGCTTCCGGGTAGCCCTCGCAGGCAGCCTGGAATATCGAGACCAGAGAGAGAGATACCATCCCTCATTCATCCTTAATTCCAGGTACAGAACTGAACAACCCCTTGCAGAGAATTCTTTAGTTATTCACTTGGCAAAAACAAACTTAACTTAAACTGTAACTTTCTATTCCCGCCCACGTATTAGGCTTAGGTCAGGTACACGGGGTAGGCGTATTTAGAAACACCAGTTGAGTACGTTTAGTCAAATGTATATGTGTATGTAATATATTTTATTCATTTTAAAACATCTTATGGCTTAGAAACCATATCAATGTTTTTACAGTATTATTTCATACTATTGCTTTTAATGTATGCACTTTACTTAACTATAAGTATTGCAATAATATCGATCCATTTCTCTTGTATGAGAAAAGAGACTGATCAATAAATAACACCTTTTTATTGAACACGCCCGTCTCTTCCTTTTCTCTACATTCTGATGAGACTAAGAATGCACGTACTGACTGAGTAAAATAAATTGCCTTTTGTTCACACGACTCTCGAGATACACTCTTGATTAGGGGAGAGCAAAGTTGTCATGTTCTATGGTTGTCAGAAACTAAATCCCTTCTTGTCTAATCAGGGAAGTTAATTCCTTCCTGAACATTCGAGAAAGTTTCTAGTGAACTCTGAGCTAGCTGGCAAACCCAAAACTTTAAGTCTAATATCGTCAGTAGTAGACCTAGTTAACGTCTGGTCTAGGCCTTTACTATTGAAGGTATTATTCCAATGCGCAGAGCCTATTGGGATAATAGGAACTACACTACATGGCGCCCAACGCGTTTGGAAAGGGCGATAAAACTAACGTAAGACATTTAAAGTAACTCAGTCGTGCTTTCTCACTCAGACCCCTTTCTCCCATAATACTCCAAAGACGTCTGGAGTGGGTAAAAGGTCATATCCGCCAGACCTCGCAGGAGGGAACTCCTATGTATGGTTCTTGGTATAGTCAACGTTGAAGGATACACTGTTCCAAAATATTGTGCATCTAATCTTTGTTTCCATAAGAAACCTGATCTGCAAACAAACAAAATAACCATCCTATCGGTAAAATGGTAGACAGTGATGAAGAAAGAGAGGCAGTTAGATTAGCAACTGAACTCGCAGCAGCTGATGCTACCATACAGGAAGCAGACCCGGATATAATACTCATCCCGGTCATTAAAAGGAAATCTATAACCATAAAACTTATAGAAAATGGACTGACACCTAGAGGTGGTACAGTCATATTCGTAATTGAGGCACACGAATATCGGCAGACAGAGGTATACTATTCATGGATACATTTTCCAGCAGCAAATCATGTAACAAAGTACTTCCACTATTACAAAATAGAGGAACCTCCTGAAACGTACACTCCTTTCGAGGAGGTGGAAGTACCACTCAAATTTCAAGAGCATTTGCACTTATTTGATGGCGTCCTAAAACATAATAATCACATCACCAGGCTCGGTCCTTTAGGTAGACCAGGAGCAACGTGGCCGGTCCTAGCCGGATACACACCACATCCAGACATCGACGGGATGTCTGCAGCTAACCTATTAACACAGCTAAAACAATTAATAAAAATACATAGACAATTAGTCCAGTATGTGATGCGGACTTCAACAATTCAGCCAGCGATTAAACTCCCACAGCTGACCCCTCACCAGGGGAACACAAATAAAATTACACCACAGAACATCCAGTCCTGCCTAGGTAAAGTACCGGCTAAACGGGAAAAAATACCATTCTGGCTAGCGCAGAAAATCACCCAAATAGAGGCGGTGTTTCCAGACACCACCCCGCTAGAAAAGCACAGGATTCTGACTATCTGTCTTCCAATGGGAATCGCACCACACATTGAGGACTGTGACACTTGGGGTACAGTCTTTGCTTCCATCTACACAAAAACGCACGGTGTTCCATCCATTTCGGTAATACCAGATGTGCTAAAACAAATTCAAGACGAATACGGTCCAGAACCCGCTTTAACTCTTGGTATGAAATTACTAAAAGACTTCAAGCAGGTCTCGGCTATATTATTAGCCAACATAAAGGGAGAAGCAGCAAATGGGGCGATCCGCCAGAGGTTAAAGGAAACAGATATAGCAGACCAACCAGCTGAAATTGCCAGAATCATAGAAAAATCCTATGAGGAACTAGGTAGAGATAGTTTAGGTGGAATACCAGTAAAACCACAACTAATTGAAAGTCCTGAAAAAATATTTTTTAATAATAATTCAACATCACAGAAAAAGAGCTGGGATGGAAACAAACAATCCAATCCCAAAGAAAAGAAATTCCAGGCCAGAGGAAGGTCTCCTAGGCGAAGAGAGAAATCTCCGAACCAAAGACACAGGTCACCCCAGAGTGACCCCTCTGGGAAAAGATATAACCTTAGAAATAGGGATAATATAAAAAAGCCTGATAGATATCAAGACATTGATACACGTCCCTCTCAATCTTTTCAGACTTCCTCAGAGAAATCGGAAAGAAGAGGACGATCAGAACAAAGAGAAGAGCACGCCAAGTCCAAAGACAAGGAACCTGCTCAGCTAAAAAAGAAATTACAATTTCCAAAGAAGAAGGTAGCCAGCATTAAAATAGTTAACAATGCCGAGAATTCTGAGGACACAACTGAAAAACGGGGAATGGGCTCAGACAATGCTAGACAGCGCAGCAGAAGTGAGCATAGCTCGCAAAGTCCTTATGAATCATCTGGAGACAGTGGACACAAATGAATATCTTCAAGTGGAAACTGCAGACACCAGAGTTAGCAAACCTCACAAAATATACGAAATAACATTACGTATAGAGGGAGATAAGACTAGAAAAATAAGGGGACTATTTTGGGATAATCTGTCCAAGGGCTATGATATCCTTCTAGCTGATAAAGACTGGCCACCAGAGTTTGTCAGGGATTGCCCTCATGGCGAAGAAGTAATTATGCCTGCCTTCTCAAACCATATCCCAATTCATAAAAAATACACACTTGCTAGAAAGTGGGCAGTGGCTCTAGCCCCTGCTTTATATAAAAATCACGTGGGATGGGATGAGGAGTCTCCTCCTCACAAAATCCAGTTAAAGTCACAACCTACTGCACAAAGGCAGTACCCAATTAAGCAAGAAGCTAAAAAACAGGTAAAAGAAATACTAGACCAGCTAGAATACCAGGGGGTGATTGAAACTTGCACCTCACAAATGAACAACCCTTTGTTTCCGGTCTCCAAACCAGACAATTCATATCGTCTAGTTTTGGATTACCGACACCTTAACACATGTTGCAAAACTTTTGCAGTGCAAAATTCGCATAGTGCTGCACTAATGAATAACATAGTGCGCAAAAAATACAAAACAACATTAGACATCTCTAATGGATTCTTTTGTCAAAACATAGCACCAGAGAGCAGATATTTGTCTGCGTTCTCAATAAATGGCACTCAAAAACAATTCTGTCGGTTAGCCCAGGGGTACAAGAACAGCCCGGGAGTATTCTCAGCGAGAGTAACAGAATTACTACAAATATATGATGATGAAGCATTATCTTATGTCGACGACATTTACTTAACAGATGATGACATGGAGACTCACTTGAAGAGAGTGAACACCATAATACTTGGGTTCGCAGCAGGGGGTTACAAATTCAACTTTAAAAAATCCAGAATTGCCCATCTGACAGTCCTGTTCTTAGGATATGAATTATCAAGTGAAGGCAAAAGCCTGGCTGACAATTTCCTAGGGAAATGTGCCGTAATCCAAGCACCTAGAACACTAAAAAACGTACAGTCGATTCTAGGCTTCCTAAATTTCGGAAGAACATACATTGCAAATTACGCAGAAAGGGTCAAACCCCTTTATGATCTGATAAAACCAGATTTTAAAAGATCCAATTGGACTCAAACACACACAGAAATTTTGAGATCCTTACAAACAGACATGCTAATTAAAACAAAATTAGAAACACGTGATATCACACGCAATCTTGTGATTCGAGTCATCCCAGGGAGATGCGGATTCACATACCTGACCTCTAATGAGGGAGAAAAGGTACCAATTGCATTCAAATCACACTTGTACACAGAAGCTGAAAAGAAGTTCAGCATTATAGAAAAAATTGTTCATGCTGTTCAAACCGCAATAGCTAGAGAAAAAGATCAAGCTGACGGTAGACATGTCACAGTCAGAACAGCAGAATCAGCCTTTGAGGCACTAACAACACCATGTAATTTACCAACAACAACACTGAATCCGGAATGGATACAATGGGTGAACTCAATTACAACGGACAAAGTATACTACTACTTTGATCCAGAACTAGAAGAATTAAAAAATCTAGATTATGAGAAAACATTCCCTCTGCCAATCGACATTCTGCCTTTACGACATTACGCCTGTGTAATTTATACAGACGGACATGCTCAACCCCCCGTTTGGGGAGAACAGGCATACAACCCCACATGTGGGATTACAAAAGAAGTGTGGCGCGGAGGTAAACTAAAACCTCTATTAACAAAAACACACTCAGTAGAAACTAATTCAGAACAACAAACTGAAATACTAGCATTGAAAATGGCGCTAGATAATGCGGATCGCGAATTCCCGACACTTATAGTGTCAGATTCATATTACTGCGTCAAATCATATAACAAGGATTTGCAGACATGGATTCAAAACGGTTACAAAGATGACACAGATGCACCAATTAAGCAGAAACTGCTCTGGGAACAAATAGCTCTTTTACAAAAAGAGCTACCAAAGGCTCACGTGACACACTCACTGAGTCATCAGCGTGATGGCGTTCACGTTGCAGGGAATTCATTGGCTGACACAGCCGCAGCGGCAGCCACTAAATCGGCTCCCGTAGTTCGAAAAAAGCGTACATTAAAATACATTGACGGTGAAACAGTGCTGGCGGTGAAAACGTCATCAAAAGGCGACTGCTCAGCGCTACCGATCAACTATCCACTCAATTATACATACATAATCGATGCAAACTCCGTCCCTTTTGCCCGAATCCCTGGAGTGGGGGATAGAGTGATTCCAAACATGGACAGGAGAAACTTGTTAATCGCAGACGCACATATGGGCGAGGGTCTCAGACACCTCAAACTAAAAGATTCTCTGGAAGAATTACAATCACGGTACTGGTGGCCAGGCATGAGCCTGCGTCACACCATGTTTGTAAAAAACTGCCCAAACTGCAACAGAGATCGCAGTGGGGAGAGAAACAGTTTAATACCTCGTCGTTTTACTCCAGAAAAAATCAAGAGTAAAAAGGAAGGCGTGCGATTAACATATACAGGCTAGTTTCCACTTATAATGTAGATCACCAGCACTCGGCTGACGTCTGGACTGTTATACAAAGATTTGCGAGTCTAAATAGCATATACGCTAAGAGCATGCTACGTTTGACCATTGTTTTCACTCTAGCCCTCCAGCCTGATGGGAAACATGGCCAAATGAGCATAGCACAGCGGGAATCTTCTCACTTCCTTCCTGAGGGATACGGGATGGTGTAAAGAAAAAACCAAGGCATAAAGCAATCTATAACGGAAAGGATATTAGGTTCGGGAGCTGGGTGGGTCAAACATCTAATAAGTGTCCAACGTAGTCTAAATAACTTGCCAAGAAATTCTCTGAAGGGATTCAGTGCGTACGAATTATTATTTGGAACTAGGACGTTGATCTCTGACATTGATAGTCAGACTTCAGTGGTGAAAGAAAAAAGCTTTGATATCAAAGACCGTTTGGCTATTTTGCAGGACTTAAACAAAACAAGAAAAGACCTGAGCAACATAAAGTTGAAACAACAGCCAACAACCACTGAAGAACCACCACCTGTCCCAGCAAGACCTGTCTGGATTCCAAAAGTCGGTGATCTAGTCAGGGAAAAGATCGCGGTAAAGAAGGAATTTGGGCCTTCTTACAGGAAAGCAGTTCCTGTCTTGTCTATCAACGGGACAAGATCTGTTGTACTACCGCCACTTGCTGGTAAAAAGGAGAACCGAGTTGTATCCATCGACCTGGTAAAACCACAATCATGTGGCCGATAACAAACAGTAGGCCAAGTGGACTCCCAATAAGTAGCCGAACACCAAGGTTTGCTACCAGTACAGAGGTCCTAACGAAGAGGCTCATCACATTCGAAACGCCTACAGAAGAACAACAAGGACTATGCAACAATGCAATAGAACTCAGACCTCTGAAAACCCAAATAAAAACTTTTGGCAGAGACACACCAATCTACAATGAAGTACCAAGCGAAAATGCAGGAAACAGTAATCCTGAAGCAATTGGAACAATTGACAGAACTGCATCCGGCTACTTCATAAACTTCGATGATTCCTCTGAAGGCTTCAGTGAATCAAAGACACATCATCAAAAACCTTTAAAGATAAAGCTAAAGAACTTTTGAAACAACTGAAAGAAACATATCTGATTTCTCCATGGATCGAATTTTGGGTGGGTTTTGGTGCATTTATCCTCATACTTTGGCTCATCATGGTACTTACTTTGGGACGCTTCATTGAGGGAAAATATGCTAAAATGGACACAGCAAGTCAGAAAATCAACTTGATCCTCAAACCACACACATCGTCACACGTCGAGAAAAGAGAACTTTCTTCAGTCAACTTCACAGCCAATCCGATACCGGGTGGGGTAGCCTGGGACAACACTGACTATGAAATTTATGGTCCGGTCGAAATCCTGAAATATCCACACCAAATTAAGATCTCATTGAGTGACTTTGCAAAACCAAGCTCATTTGCTGATGATTGGGACTTCGAAAGCATTAATAATATGATGTCTGACTTAGTAATGTCTGCTAAATTTACCAAACATGATTATTTGCAGGGTTCTACAAATTATGATAGTATGTACTGTTATAACCACTATGGTAACCATTTTCTACATAGATCTGCACAACCTAGAAATATTTTAAATTATAATCAATGGGAACATTGTGCAACCCCTCCAAAAGGAAGCTCAAGAACCTTCTATGACAAATATTCATACTTTTCAGGTTTTAACATAAGTAATGCTGGAGCATTTTATTTCAAATTGTCAAACAAGACAGGAACTAAGACCATGATAACAAACACAAAATTGATATATTCGGACTCATTTTTTGAACAAATGAATACTTTTGGTTTTGATTATTGGGACAAAAATGTGGAATTGAAAAGTGTTTGGGGACAAAAGAATGGCAAGTACAGGGTATAGAATCTTTGTTTGGAGCCTGCATGATCCCAGAACAAATGATATTTTTAAACGACACTGTTCAACAAACTACCTGTCTTGGCCTAGCCAAAATCAAAGACTTAAATAAACCGTCTATTCCAAAACCAACAATGTACAGCAATAGCACTATAGATGAAGAGATAGACGTAAATTATGTATTAAACCAAAACAGAACACATCCAGATTGGAAACAGTGGTTGATCTGGCCCACAGATACTAATAACTGTCAAGACAGATTCCTGAACAAAACACAGGGGTTCAAAATGACCAGGCCAGACCCTAGATATCCCCAAAGACATCACCCAGGGATAATAACCACCTACAGTGTGGGCAAATTATGCCTTCAGTGGCTACAAACTTCCACACTGACAGAAATTAAGCAACACCTAACTTTACTTACTGATGGTGCTGACTTGCGTGATTTCATTTTGGGACCACGCAAACAGCGTCAGAAACGTTTCATAGCAGCCTCTGTATATGCAGCATACAATGAGGCCTGGAAGGTTACTCAAATTGAAACAGCAGAGAGAATACGGGAAATTGACCGTATTAATTTGGAAAAATCACTTTCTGTAGTGGACAATGGGTTAATGACTCTGTCCTCCAGAATTTTTTCTTTGGACAGCATTGTGTCTTCAGCAATCGACATATTATCGCAAGACTTACTGTTATTACAACACGGTCAGTCTCAATTGCGTTCTATTATACAGCTTGGCTGGACGTTACAAAATCTACGTTCAGGCTATGTGCCTTGGCGTTTAATCAACACAACGTCACTATTCCAAATCTTTAACCTTACTGATAGACAAATCAGTATGGCACAAAAGGGTGCTGATTATACAATCTTGAGCATTGAAAAACTCGAAAGATTACCAGTGACAATGTCAGAACGACCTGTCAGTGAATGGATAATACATGGGATAATAAATATTCCAATCTCAACCTTCAGGTTTCAATACTGCCAAAAATATATACAGGCTGGCATGTACGAGAAATTGGGAAAGGGGTACATTAAAACAACATGGAACCTGCCCTATTCACATTCATGTGTCAGTAATAAAGGACAGAAAGTGTTTCTTAGTGGCAATAATTGTGCGATGTCACTAAGCGGCACGCTTCTGTGTAACGGAATTAGTTTGCATGGAGCCTGTGAAGGGAATTCATACAACCTTTCATGTCAACAGCAAGGCGCACCTGCAACAGAGATAGAACCATTCTTTCAAAGACTCTATAATGGGAGTTACATTCTAATTGTAGATCGCAGATGTTGTAGTCTTATGCCCGGGACTCCTTATCTCGTAACTACGACTGCGAAGGTCAAGTGCTGTGGACGCTTATTGTTCCCCAGCTCCTTTCCAGACAGGGAGGCAAGGGCATGGCCCAACTTGAAAATTACTTCTATTCGAATAGATACTTTAAGCAGAATGAAAACAGTGCTTCTTCAGACGCCTACAAGGCTCACGTCATCAAAAGAAACGTATGATCTACAAGTCGCAAGGACGACTGCAGAGATACATTCATTGTTATCGACTAATTCCCCCTTACATTTCGCAGAAATCCTGAATGAAATCTTAAATATTTCTGATACCAATGGGGTCTCAAAGGTATTTAAGACAGTATTTTCGATGGCATTAACACCATTCAAAGCCATACTGGGTATTTTTCCAGATTTCGTCCATTCGATTTTTGGCGGACTTCCCCTGATCTTGGGACTAATTGCAGGAATACTATTCTTGGTCCTTATTTTTCGTTATGGCAACCCATGTCACAGACCAAACTCTTGCGACAAGGGAAGAAACAATCCTAGCCATTGGATACCGGGACCGGATATCAAAAATCCTGGGACTCTCCCGGCTTAGAGACCTGAACATGACTTGGTTTCTATCATTTCGACCAATGTGGCAAAGATGTGTTTTACCTGTATTAAGGTGTCTGCTATGCGGAGAAGAATGCGTGTTAGACACCTGTCTGACGCTACAATCGGATGCGCCAATGGATGCAGAAACATTGTTGGGCCCGATCAAGGTTCACGCTTTGTGCTGCCCTCAACGGCTACCAATCCTGATGACGGCATTCGTGGAAGCTTCACCACTACGATTAAGGGGTAGTGAAGTTTGAGATGAAAGCAGCATCGAACAGGTACGACCTTCTGTCAGCAATGCGAATCAGAATGTCAATGGAGACAATCATGCGCACGAATGCATGGTTACACCTTTTTCCGAGTTAGTGGAACTTTCCCAGGAAGCTGTTGACAGCTTTTTCGAAAGCCTAAATGATATGATGTTCTCACCAGAGCAGAAATAGAGACTTTTGAGCAAGCTCGCACACGGCGTTCCCTGAATTCGGCCTTCAACTTTAAAAATAAAGTCACATGAACAATTTTACCTCCAGTTCACGGACAGCAATTTTTCAGCAGCCCCAAAATATTTTTGCATATTTTTCGGGACACTATCTTCTGCTTAAAGTAAGAACTATTCTTAGAGAACTAAGGTTTCTAAATTTTAGATAGCTTATAGACATTAGCTGCCCGCTGGTATGTTCATAAATATTTTATTGTGTGATGGAATGGTCTCGAAATTTTTTTCTGTATTAAGAGCCATTTCATGTGTAGATTCTCATATACCTAATAGCAATAATGTATACAAATGCGTGATTACTTTGGCATTATTCTACAGCTTGAGTGCATACAATACAAATGATTGCAATTTCTTCCGTATATTTGAAAAATTTCAAAATGCATTTATGTATTATGTATTTTGGGGTGGTAAGGTATACACTATACTCTATAGTATGTTTTACTATGCATAGATTAGTAAATATGTCCATAGTTAGCGTGGAGTGGGTGTGATGTATTCCTATAGGTTCTGAATCGATCCCCCTATTCCTGACCCTATTCTGGTTAAACAAACCAACAAGTTAACTAGCAGTCAGCCCATGAGGCAGAAAACCCCCATGATGCAGATACCGTTATCTGACGCAGTCACACTACGGCACAGGAACGTGTTATCTGATTAGGTCATAACGCTTGCGATCTAATTAGACAAGCGATATTCCTCCAGCCCGTGATAAGGCATACGGAGTTCTCATAACAAATCAAACCTATGACAACCTGGGCAAAACCCTGCGGCCATTGTTTTGATTTCACCGAGAACTTCAGCAAAAGAATGTGCTAACGAGCAAGTCGTATGACATCCTTATTGACGTATCTATGTCCATCCTTACGTCAATCTCGGCACCTTAAAGGTATAAATATTACCGATATTGCCCTATACAAACACACGCGGTGGTGACGAGACGGAGCAGCCATACTTGCCGAAGCCCAGAGCAGAGCAGACCCCGCTGGCACAGCCCCGCCTTCCTGACGCGCTGAGAACGAGACGCGCTGATTTCTCCTGCCGAGAGATCCAGCACCGGCGCTTCCGGGTAGCCCTCGCAGGCAGCCTGGAATATCGAGACCAGAGAGAGAGATACCATCCCTCATTCATCCTTAATTCCAGGTACAGAACAGAACAACCTCTTGCAGAGAATTCTTTAGTTATTCACTTGGCAAAAATAAACTTAACTTAAACTGTAACTTTCTATTCCCGCCCACGTATTAGGCTTAGGTCAGGTACACGGGGTAGGCGTATTTAGAAACACCAGTTGAGTACGTTTAGTCAAATGTATATGTGTATGTAATATATTTTATTCATTTTAAAACATCTTATGGCTTAGAAACCATATCAATGTTTTTACAGTATTATTTCATACTATTGCTTTTAATGTATGCACTTTACTTAACTATAAGTATTGCAATAATATCGATCCATTTCTCTTGTATGAGAAAAGAGACTGATCAATAAATAACACCTTTTTATTGAACACGCCCGTCTCTTCCTTTTCTCTACATTCTGATGAGACTAAGAATGCACGTACTGACTGAGTAAAATAAATTGCCTTTTGTTCACACGACTCTCGAGATACACTCTTGATTAGGGGAGAGCAAAGTTGTCATGTTCTATGGTTGTCAGAAACTAAATCCCTTCTTGTCTAATCAGGGAAGTTAATTCCTTCCTGAACATTCGAGAAAGTTTCTAGTGAACTCTGAGCTAGCTGGCAAACCCAAAACTTTAAGTCTAATATCGTCAGTAGTAGACCTAGTTAACGTCTGGTCTAGGCCTTTACTATTGAAGGTATTATTCCAATGCGCAGAGCCTATTGGGATAATAGGAACTACACTACACCCCCTGGCCCCCGCAAACACCAGCCCACCTGCCTGACCTACGACGCTACCGACCTCAACGCACTCAACGCCGGCCGGATCCCCGGATGCTACCGAGCCACCCCGAGACGCACTCATGGACCCTTCAGCTGCCACTCCTGCAAGTTCTCCTGCATCCGGACCTGCACTGCACCCGCACCCACCAAGCCGAGCACCTGCAGCAACCACCTGAAGTGCATCCTGCTCAACACCCGCTCCATCCACAGACACGCCGTGGCACTCTGGAACCTGCTCGACACAACAGCTCCTGACGTCGCCTTCCTCACGGAAACCTGGATGAACGCCTCCTCAGCGCCCGACATCGCCATCGCCATCCCGGACGGATACAATATCATCCGGAAAGACCGCGCAAATCAGACCGGAGGAGGCATCGCCATCGTCCACAAGAGCACTATCCGCATCTCGACAAACACCAATGACACCATCACAGCCACCGAACACCTGCACTTCCAGATCCACACCGACCCCAAGACCACCCTCAGAGGCACCCTCATCTACAGACCCCCGGGACCACGTACACAATTCAGCGAAGACATCGCCGACTTCATCAGCCTGCACGCCCTCCCCTCCATTGACTACATCCTCCTCGGGGAACTCAACTTCCACCTGGAGAACAACAACGACCGCAACACAACCACCCTGCTGGACAACCTCGCCAACATCGGTCTCAAGCAGCTGGTGACCACCCACACCCACTTCGCCCAGTCTTCTCCTCCAGCAAGGACATCGCCTTCAGCCACGCCACCGGACTCCACTGGACGGACCACATCTGCGTCCACTTCAGCTTCAGAAAGAACACGATCCACCACCACCAGCAACAGGTTGCACGCAGAAGCTGGACCAAGATCACAGCCGACCAGCTCGCCGCATCCCTGAGCCAGGACCCCCCTGCCAGCTCAGCGAACCCCAGCCACGCCGCCAACAACCTCACGAAGTGGATCAGCAACTGTGCAGATGACCTCGCCCCTTTAAGGACCTTGCACAGCAGACCCGGAAGTAAGAAAGCACCATGGTTCACCGACGAACTCAAGAGCTCCAAGAAGAACTGCCGCGCCCTCGAGAGAGACTGGCGCAGAGACCCAACACCAGACAACATGAACACCCTCAAGCTCGCCACTCGAAAACACCACCAACTGATCCACACCACCAAGAAAACCGCATTCACGGAACGACTGGACAACAACGCACACAACAGCAAGGAACTCTTCAACATCGTCAAAGAGCTTTCCAACCCCAAAGCCGGAACCAACGACATCACCCCATCACAAGACCTCTGCAACTCCCTCGCCTCCTACTTCCACAACAAGATCGCAGACATACACAACAGCTTCACCACGCAAGCAACGCACCCCACGACCGCACCTGCACCCCCCACCACCACCCTCCGCGCCTGGACCCCGATCAACACCGAAGAAACCCGACGTACGATGAACTCCATCCACTCCGGATCTCCAACCGACCCCTGCCCGCACCACGTCTTCAACAAGGCCGACGCTGTAATCGCACCCCACCTGCGGGACATCATCAACACCTCCTTCGACACCGCTACCTTCCCAGAGAGCTGGAAGCACGCCGAACTCAGCGCTCTACTGAAGAAACCATCAGCGGACCCCACCGAACTCAAAAACTACCGCCCCATCTCGCTCCTCCCGTTTCCAGCCAAAGTCATCGAGAAGACCGTCAACATGCAGCTGGCCGCCTTCCTCGAGACGAAAGGATCCCTCGACCACTCGCAGTCTGGCTTCCGGGCCAACCACAGCACCGAGACCGCCCTCATCGCAGCCACTGATGACATCCGAGCCCTGCTCGACAACGGGGAAACAGGGGCCCTCATCCTCTAGGACCTCTCCGCGGCATTCGACACTGTCTGCCACCGCACCCTAGTGCAGCGCCTCAGCAACGTCGGAATCCAAGAGAAGGCTCTAGAATGGATCATCTCCTTCCTCGCCGGAAGGACACAGAGAGTCCGCCTCCCCCGTTCAGATCAGAAGCCACCGTAGTTATCTGCGGCGTTCCTCAAGGCTCCTCGCTCAGCCCCACCCTCTTCAATGTCTACATGAGCCCTCTTGCAGCCATCGCACGCCAACACAACCTCAACATCATCTCTTACGCCGACGACACCCAGCTGATCCTCTCCCTCACCAACGACCCGCCACCGCCAGAGCCAACCTGCACGAAGGGATGACAGACGTAGCCGAGTGGATGATGAACAGCCGCCTGAAGCTGAACTCGGACAAGACGGAGGTCCTCATCCTGGGATCCTCGCCCTCCGCCTGGGATGACTCCTGGTGGCCCCCTGCCCTGGGCAGCGCACCCAAACCAACAGACCACGCACGCAACCTGGGCTTCATCCTGGACTCCTCCCTCTCCATGACCAGACAAGTCAACGCCGTCTCCTCGTCCTGCTTCAACATCCTATGCATGCTACGTAAGATCTTCCGGTGGATCCCCACCGAGACCAGAAAGACGGTCACCCAGGCCCTCGTCACCAGCCGACTGGACTACGGCAACGCCCTCTACGCCGGAACCACTGCCAAAATCCAGAAGAGACTCCAGCGGATCCAGAACGCCTCAGCAAGACTCATCCTCAACATCCCCCGACACAGCCACATCTCCGGACACCTGAGAGACCTGCACTGGCTCCCGGTCAACAAGAGAATCACCTTCCATCTCCTCACCCACGCACACAAAGCCCTACACAATCAAGGCCCAAGATACCTCAACAGCCGCCTCAACTTCTACACTCCCACACGCCAGCTTCGATCGACCAGCCACGCCCTCGCCGCCGTCCCCCGCATCCGAAGAGCCACTACGGGAGGAAGATCCTTCTCCTACCTGGCCGCCAAGACTTGGACTTCCCTCCCGACCCACCTCCGCCTGACCCACGACCACCTCGCCTTCAGGAAGCAGCTCAAGACCTGGCTGTTCGAGCAGTAGCGGACCCCTCTCCCCAAGCGCCTTGAGACCCTCCGGGTGAGTAGTGCGCTATATAAATGCTTTGATTGATTGATTAGCAATGTAACAATCACGCCACTAACAGCTCCTTAACTAGATGTAGGCCTCAGTCTTTCAATCAATCATGTAGTGTGAGCTGTTGATCAAAATGGGATCATAACTAAAACAATAAATTACCTTATAAGCAGCAAGCCAGTGTGATAGCAGTGTACTGCATGAAAAGGACAGGGAAGGTCTGGAGAGCGAGGGCCGGGGGGCGTTTGGTCCGCTGTCTGTCGGCGAAACTTTGGAACTCGTTCCCGGCCCCTATTAGAGCTATTCCGAACCATCTGGCATTTCGAAAAGCCTTAAAGACCTGGCTTTTCCCTACTTCTGCTGTCTAATCACCCTGCTACACCTTCAGGCTCCAGACTTCGGTCTCTGGTTGAGCTGGGACGCCTTGTTGCTGAGGCAGCCAGGCGCATTACAAATTAGAAAAAAATAAATATAGGCTTGCCACATACCAACATGTTAATGGTCCATTTCTCTCCTCGTCCACTTAAGCAGAGCTGTGCAGCACAACAGTGTTCTGCAGTAGCCACATGTGTACCATGTGGCATGTAGTGATTGTTGGACCACACATCTCCCAAAGTGTCCATACCTGAGGCAAACACCTCATTGTTTTATTTTTTTTAATTTTTATTGAGTTTCATGACAGCAAGCGGACATCATAAAAAAGAAAACAAATTCTTACAGATCAGCAGGCTTTCAAGCACCATAGTTTAGCGACATTTGTAGCTTAATACAGTAGATCTGCAGTAAACCAGAGCAGGTTTTCTTTCCAAATCAGTACAAATTGTATAAAATATAAAATTAAGTAAGCACCAGCAATAGCATAATGTACCCATCTTCATTAAGAGCCTATCCAATTAGTTATTGGAGACCATAACTTATACCCAAACGTTTTCTTCCTCCTGCCCTTAATTTTGTACAATGCATACTCCAGATGATAAATGGATAGTCATTTTGTTTGCGACTTAATAAAATTTGGTTGTTCCACATCTAGCCATTGAGACGTGATACATGAGCAATACACAGACATACATATGAAGATGAAGTCTTCCTCTGCAGCTGGGGCCCGATAATCCATACTCTCTTCACACCCAAAAATAACCAAAGGTGCCGTTAACTTTACATGGATGCCCAAACTGTTCATTAAAAAGAACTTTACGTCTAAAATAAGCTGAGACAGCTTAGGGCAGAGAAAAAACATGTGAGCTACATCAGCTGCGTACAGACCGTATCGGTTACAAGTAGTCCCCCACCCTGAGTTCCATTTGACCAGTTTGCCAGGTGTATAATACAACTCGAAGACCGACATAAAATGTTGGCTTAACAATGAACCATTCAGCAAAACATTAGTGGCTATTTCGATGCTTCTCGCCGGATCAACATGTTCAATGTTCAATTTATTTTGCCATTTGGCCTACCAGACCTCTAAATCATCATCAGCTTTCTCCAAAAGCAGTGGGTAAAGGGGCCCCATTTTTTGCCTATCCTTAATCGCTTCAATTATTGCAATTTTCCCGACTTTAGTCACATTTTTTGATAGCTTCTGATCACAAAAGCTGCGTAATTGAAGATATTTAAAGAAGTCTGTACGTTGCAACTTATAGGTCTCCCATAAATGATCAAAGGAGGCAAAGTAATTTTCCTGAAACAGATCACCAATCTTACAAACCCCCAGATTATACCATCTTAACATCACCTGGTCATAAAATATATCTGGAAGAAGAGAACAGTTTAAGAGAGGAGTATACATATTAATGTTTGGACTTATACCTAATCTCTTTTTAACTGTCCTCCATGTGACATAAGCAGAATAAAGGGTCTTAAATTTAGTTTTTTTATAGTAACTTGGCTCGATAATCCGGTTTAAGCATTGCTTTGCCTCGGCCCCCAAAAGCATTTCATATATAGACGGAGCAGAGAACTCCTCAGTCGGATCTACTGGTAATAAGAGAACACCCATATGCTGTAATATCGCTACGCAATGATATATCTGGAAGTTGGGAATCCCCCATCCTCCTCTCTCTCTGGGCAGCGTACATTTTTTTAAATGCTCTCCGAGCCCGATGATACCCCCACAAAAAACGTGAGCACATTCTCTCCATTCGAGAAAAATAAGAGGTGGGTATAACAAATGGAATAGCCCGGAATAAGTACAGAAACTTTGGGAAGATAAGCATTTTTAACACATTGCTGCGCCCCAGGAGTGAGAACTTTAAATTGTTTATTCTATCTAATATTTTGTTAGTAGACACAATGATGGGATTCACATTTATCGGAATAATATCTTCAGTGTTAGCAGTAATCTTTATGCCTAAGTATGTAGCCTCCTTTTCAAACTTATTATTCACTGGACGGCCAGCCTCCGAATGAATGAGCTGTGTCTTTTCGATTTTTAATTTGTAACTGGAGAGTTGGCCGAAGACCTCAGCTTCACTTATAATATTGGGTAATGCCATGGTTATATCTGATGTCTGTACAGCAATATCGTCTGCATATGCACAAACTTTAAAGTCGTAATTGTTTAAATGCACGGGTCTAATTGCAGTGTTCCTCTCCAAGGTAACAATGAACGGGTCAATATTTAGCGCAAACAGCAGGGGGGAACAGGGACATCCCTGTCTCGTCCCCCTTGCAATGGATATCTTCCCTGATGTTTTCCCTGAAATCCTGACAACGGCCGATGGATGGGAGTACAGTGTCTGGATTGCCCTGACAAATTCCCCTGGAACCTCTTTTTTTACAAGAACCGACCACATAAATCTCCAAGAGACCCTGTCGAACGCTTTTTCAGCGTCCAACAGGGCCACACCGACAGGGGAACTAGTACACTGCGACCAATCCAGAAGGGATCTGATCCGTCTTATGTGATCTGTGGTGCCTCTATGTTGTATGAATCCATGTTGTCTTAACGAGACCAAGTCCGGAATCATATCATTTAACCTATTAGCAATGAGTTTAGAGTAGATTTTGCTATCAGAGTTTAATAATGTTATGGGCCTATAGGATCCCATTTCCGTATCTTTTTTCCCTTTCTTTTTAAACACCACAATTGTGGCGTTGGACCATGATTGAGGAGCCTTTCCTAAGAAGGCCTGCTGACAAACCTCAACCAACTCTCTTTTCATCACATTCTTAAAAATCCTATAAAATTCCAAGGGGATATTATCCGGACCCATGGCCTTGCCCGAAGATAGGCCTTGTATCGATAATTCAATTTCCTCCCACTCTGGCGGTGCCTTCAATATCGTTCTTTGCACTTCCGATAGTAATGCGGAAGTCACATCCTCCAAATATTCACCTGCTTCCATCCACCCAATCTCATCACTATATAGTGCCTGATAAAACTCTTGGAAAGAGGTCAGCACTCCTTCCTTCGTCTCTTGCAGAACCCCCTTAAGAACTTTAATTCTTGAAATATCGTTATAAACCACTTTCTCCCTTGTTCTTTTTGCCAGCACTCTACTCGCTTTTTCCCCAAACTCATATAAGCTTTCTTTATGCTGTACAAATTTTTCAGCAATTTGATCCGCAATGCTGGCGTACGCGCTAGCCCTTTTTATGGTGAGGTCCCTTTGAGCTGCCGATATTACATCTAATTCTGCCCCTGATCTTATTACCTCTGCCAGATTTTTCTCGGCAGTAAAGACCAGCTCAAAGTCCTGCCGGTGTTTAAGCCAAACCCTTTTGCGTTTAAAGGAGGAGAAATTAAGAGTTTCCCCGCGTACCACTGATTTAAACGTATCCCACACTATCTCCTGTGCAGCCAACCCATTATTAATCGCAAAAAATTCCTGGATTATATTAGCCATAAACTGGCAATATTCCTCATCCAAAAGTAGTTTTCTATCAAAAGACCATTGTGGAATCTCCATTTTTACATCCGAGTCTAAAACCAGTTCTAATATAAGCGGATTATGGTCCGAGACTGGTTTAGGATTAATCTCAATTTTAACGTTAACCAGGAAAGCATTGAAAAAAAATAATCTAGTCGAACAAATTTTGAGTGAGGAGCAGAAACATAATGTGAAACCCGACTCCCCAGAATGTTTTAGATTCCACACATCGTAGAGACCGTGATCCAAAATCAAGCCCCACAAGGCTTTAAAAAACAATTTTTTCCTTCCTGTATATAGATGATTAGAGCGGATATTTATTCCTGCTTCAATATTAATATTAAGGTCACCACACATTAAAACTGGTGATGGCCACTGTGCTAGCTCTAAGTTAAAAAAGTTAAACAATTCCGCATCATCCAAATTTGGCCCATAGATATTACACAGAGTAAATTTACATTGACCAACCTTGCACTCAGAGATAGCCCAGCGGCCACATTTGTCGGCCTCTACAGGTATGTCTGTGTAGAAATGTGCATATTGTTGACTGTTGTCTTATTGTAACTACAGGTGACCAAGGATAGCGGTTGTAGCCATGGGTCATGACCCTATTCACCCAACCTCAGATGGAGGCCGAAAAAAGCTATATCACAGCGCACACCACAAATAGGAGAAATCTTGTTTCTAACATCATGGTCCAGATATCTGGACATGTCTGGGGGAGGAATGTTGTATTCTTCCCCAGTGGTATGCAAAATAATTCCTGTCTGTGCCATAGTGCACAACATCTGTGTGAAAACAAATCTCCCTTGGGACTATGAACCAACACATACTGAGGAAATGAGGAGGAAGGAGATAGTGAAGGAGACATCCAGCACACATTGGCTGGCCGGCAAAGACGGGACCAAATTTTGTCTTATTTTGTTAGCTTATCCTTAGCATCTGAGGACAAAATATTCAGAAATTATATCAAATGAATGTGCATCATATAAATGCATTAATTGTGTTGTCTTCATGTGCTTAGCAATGTAACAATCACGCCACTAACAACTCCTTAACTAGATGTAGGCCTCAGTCTTTCAATCAATCATGTAGTGTGAGCTGTTGATCAACATGGGATCTGAACTAAAACAATAAATTACCTTATAAGCAGCAAGCCAGTGTGATAGCAGTGTACTGCATGAAAAGGACAGGGAAGGTCTGGAGAGCGAGGGCCGGGGGCGTTCGCTCCGCTGTCTGTCGGTGAAACTTTGGAACTCGCTCCCGGCCCCTATTAGAGCTATTCCAAACCATCTGGCATTTCGAAAAGCCTTAAAGACCTGGCTTTTCCCTACTTCTGCTGTCTAATCACCCTGCTACACCTTCAGGCTCCCGACTTTGGTCTCTGGTTGCCCTGGGACGCCTCGTTGCTGAGGCAGCCAGGCGCATTACAAATCCGAAATAAATAAATATAGGCTTGCCACATACCAACATGTTAATGGTCCATTTCTCTCCTCGTCCACTTAAGCAGAGCTGTGCAGCACAACCGTGTTCTGCAGTAGCCACGTGTGTACCATGTGGCATGTAGTTATTGTTGGACCACACATCTCCCAAAGTTTCCATACCTGAGGCAAACACCTCATTATAGTGTGCTTCACCAATGCATTACAATTCAGAATGGCAGCCCTTTGCAGGAACAAATGTTGTTGCATACACCTTCATAGATGAAATACAATTGTCATGGATAAAGGCCTAGTGCCAAGTCTAGATGTAAAAATGGCATGGGTACTGAAGGCATGCATGCATCTGTGAAGATCCACAAAACACTAAACATGTGACTCTTTTCCTGGGCAGATTGTCATGCAAACCACTTCTGGCCGTAGGTGACAAAATACACATCCCATGCTTTGCACAGCAATGTAACGAAGATTCAAGGCCTGTAGCACACCACTATGAACAGATGGCCTTGCAATGTGTGGAATTACCAACAGAAGTAAGACATTGGAGATGTTTAGCAACACTCACATCACCTACAAAATACAGAGATTGTAAAAGTGTGAAGTATCCATGTCAAACGTTAAGCACAGACGTATGTGTAAAGACATAAACCCATGGTGCAATAGAGGTGTTCGGAATAAAGTTGCCTCTGTATGGCACACGTAGTGTACCCCCTGCCCTGACTGTACAAATGCTTAGTTGTAGGATTCACTAATTCTTGTGTGACCCCAAAGGCGAACATGGAATATATCTATGTGTCATTACATAGGTTTATGTCATGGATTACTGTTTTCTTGGGTGAGGAGGCCCACTGAAACACCTGCCCTCACAGTAGATGTACTGCTACTGGCTTTGAAAGGAATAATTCTTATCAACGAGAGAGGGAGGGAAGGTAAGATACACTCTCAGTCCCCCAAAAAGATCAACTTTAAACAACAGAAGAGTGAATCTTTATACTAGTATTCCCCAGGATGACACTCTGAGGGTTCTGGGCTCAGCACTTGACTTCATAACTTGGGAACATCAAACACCCAAACACTTTATCCTGCAATGTGCGACAATAGCTTTGAAGGAGAACTTCTTTGAATACAAGGGCAAACTATACCGCCAAAGCACTGGCACTTCGATGGGCAGTACATTTGCCCCGAGTGTAGCGGGATTGTAAGTGCATGATTTTGAAGTGAAACATATTTTGCCCATGGATGGCCGTTTTTCCTCCTCCATAGGATTATGGAGGAGGTATATAGATGACGTCCTCCTCATCTGGAAGGGCGGAGAAATCCTGCTGGAACAATTTTTTGACTGGATATACACCCTAGATCCTAACCTGAAATTCACCCATTGCTGGAGCAAACAAGAAGTAGTAATCCTAGATGTTGTAATCACAGTGAGAGGTACAACTCTATCCACCAGAACACACTACAAACCAACTGCCAAGAACAACTTGCTTGAATTCTCAAGCTTTCACCCTAGACCGCTCAGGGAAAACTTACCATACAGTCAGTATCTCAGGATCTGGAAAAACTGCAGCAACATCAAGGACTACCGGGAACAAGCAAGTGACCTAACCTCAAGACTCAGATCAAGAGGCAACCCTGCAAACATCCTGGTCAAAGGCTACAAGCCAGCTAGAAATCAACCTCGCCAAGCACTTCTCGAAGACAACATGGAAGAGGGCAAAGAAATACTACTCACGTGCGTCACCACATACAGCAGCCTGACAGACGCAATGAAGAAATCAATTAACAAGAATTGGAGTATTATCACCAGTAACAACAAAACCTGGGAAAAGCCCCTTTTTTCTTCTAAAAAAGGACGGAGCCTGAAAGACTCCCTAGTTCATACACGCCCCAAAAATGACACCCAGATCACAGAGAGATCCATCACTGATGCCTGGGGTCTCCCACCGGTGACTGGTCACTACCCCTGCTCTAACTGCAGTGTGTGCCATTTGACCACACACACTAACCAACTCACTTTGGAACCAGGCAAACCGTGGGCCCAACGAGTTCACACAAACTGTAACTCCACCAATGTGGTTTATAAGATCACGTGCCCGTGCCAAAAGAGGTACATAGGCATGACCACACGCAAAATTAAACAGAGAATATGCGAACATCGTAGCAACATCAGGTGTCGCAAAATTACCACTAAAATGAGTGAACACTTTCTTCTCTTAAACCATACCACCAACGATCTGAAATGGACAATTATAGAACAAGTGTGTATCGGAAAAAATACCATCAATATACTGTACGAAAAAGAACAACGCTGGGTCTACCATTTGGGGACCCATCTAAACGGCCTGAATGATGGGCTACCATGGTCTACAATACTCAAACGCTAAACATCATAGCTATCATTGTTTGAAATGTATCAGACCACATATTGCCAATCAGGCTCATAATCTGTGTCGGGACAACTGTCTGACTGTCCCTGAAAATCCCGGTATCCCTCCAATACTGGAACAACTGCCTGATTGTCCCTAGGTATCTCTAGCCTAACATCACCTCTAACTTTGCCACTCACTCATTGACTAACAAAGAATAGAGCGCACTAATGCACCAATCTAGTGCTCCATTAAAAAAAAGATTGTGTAACAGGCCACGGCGTCCGTGCCGCCAACCCACTACTAACCCGTAGTAACATGGCCTGCAAAAATTAATGCATTGCTCAAACAGGACTGATAACGATCTGTGTCTTATGCAAAATGGCCCTTTGTTTGATATCCTCAGACAAATCTGTGGTGACACCTTCACCGTTTGTCCTTTCCATGTGCATCATACGATCAAATAAAGTTTTATAGTACCAACATCCTAATTGAAATAAAGTTCTACTGATTCAATGACCGGGATGTTTTTTGCTGACCCTCCCCTTTCTACATGTAATCAGAACTAATCCTCTTGTCATTTAGCACATCTTGACTCAACAGAACTAGGTCCAATAAACTGTGCATTATGGGCTTTTGTTGATACCCGTAGACAATCGGTAGTGAATTCCTCACCGTCTGTCTTTTCATTTAGATACCATGTGTCAATAAAGTTTTATTGAATCAACATCATTATTAAATGTAGTGCCGACTGATCGAGTGACCAGAATGCTCTTTGCCGATCTCCCACCTTATGGTCTTCCTACTTAACAAATATGACCAATTCTTCTGTCATGTAGCACATCTTGACTTACCAGAACCCTTTCCATTAGATTGTGCCGACACTATGCCTAAGACACCCTTTTCTGCCTGCCTCGTAACCCTAATCGAGGTTAACGGTCTAGTCTTTCCCATCACGTCATACCCCGACGTGGCCTTCGATTGGACGCACGCCGACCCATACAGTTTACCGCGGACCACTTCCGGGTTCACTAGCCCTGAAGTAACTACTGTAACAATGTGGCCTCCACCGGCCCACATCCAAGAGGTCCGGTTAGAGGCCACACGCAGGTATCGAGCGGGTGCCTGGTGTTGCGGGCGTGAGTTCCATTCCCCGTCTTTCATAGCTAAGTACTCTCTCAATGATTCGAGTAATTTTCACGTCGTTTTTCAACTCTGCTTGGTATGTAATTTTCCTCCTACAGGGTGTGCCATTTTCGCCTCCACCCCCCTCCCGTGACCTATGGGGCATGGATCTTTTATTTTACAAGTGAGAGTCTCTTCATTGTAAACATTCAAATCGAATCTGCTGGGTCATAGCAATGACACTTGAACCCACCGGCCCTGCCTTACGGCCCATTGATCTCTAACTTACACCATTACAGGTATGACGCCAGAACAGGCGTGCAGGTGCCTTTATGTGTGATATATAGCTTTGCATGCATTGCTACTGGCCCCTCTCTTCAAGGCCAGTATACCTACCACTGTAAAATAATATTACGGTCACCATTTGGCAGCCACCTTTTCAGTGGTAAATCAGAAGCACATCTCATAGAGCAAAGTTTTATCAAACCAACACAATATATTTGTAATTATTACGTGTTTTGTCCTGTTTTTATGTCTGTGTGTCAATTGTTCTTTTGCAGACTATACAGGTTACTCTGATTTTTAGGTAATTTACCCCATAAAACTTGTTGGTTTGTTTTTTGCACCATTTTACACCGATTTTTAACTTTCACGTCCTCTGGTAGGGTGGGCCTTATCGTGCCCATACCGCCGAGGTACACTCCCCACGGTCCTGACGAATGCCCAGTAAATCACACATCAACGGGCAGAAACATGTTGACCCCACTTTAAGTGGAAATACCTGAACAATTAATTTGGTAGTTTCCAAACACATCGCTTTTAATATGTCAGATTGGCCACTGGATAAAACATGTTTTTGTGTGAGACACAATCTGTACATTTTTAACCTATCACATTCACACACTCCTCACAAACAACCAGCTCCGCAGTAATCTGGCGTTGAAGCACACCGGGGAGGCATTAGGCTTCTCCTGGTGGGTCCGATGATGAAGCATGTCACGAACCAGGGTGGTGAGTGAGGGCTTTCTATACAAATCTAATAGATTTGCTTATTCATCCTCTTTCCTTTTGTGCTTCTATGCATTTACTGAATTACACTCTTCTGTTGTTTAAAGTTTGACAGGAATAAGACAGAACTAAAGGGGGGCTGGCAGCATGCTGTGTAGTTAACATGACCATGCAAACCTTGTTCCCTGCAGTGATGTCTACTGGCTTACTCATTTCTTCTAAAGGTCTGTTGGTGCCTGTTACACTCACCCCCACCCAATATCATGTTGAGCTTAAGCTTAAGAAATGCGCATGATAAAGCCATGTGCAGAATGCATGTTCCTGTGCAGGACATACACAACACATAGGTTCAAAAGTGGTACAGTGTGCACATGGTGATGTGTGTGTGCTGGCAGTGTGTGTTCACCCTCACACACTCAAGTACAGTCCAAAGGCAGTGTAGAACCAAACTGTGTGTGGTGAATGAGTGTGTGCGCTCCATGTCATAATGCTAGTGGTAGTCAAATACATGAGAATCAGAGTATTTCTCTCCAAATGGTGGGTGTCAGTGAACAGAAGGGCATCATATGAGCATGGTCACACAGTGCAGCGCAGAAAGTCACCCTACATCATTACTATGTTTAAAAGCACAAGGGCAAGAATGTGCTGCATCTAATGGAATGCAATGCATTCCTTCCTTTTTTTCCTCTTTACTGGTGCTGTTTATACTGGCTAGGCCAAATGCGGGCACCATTGCACCATGGTACTAGGAGATTGTTTTGCATGCAGAAATGTATTTGTGCATGAAGGTGTGCCTTCCTGCTAAGCAAAATATGCCATACTATGAGGCATATTCTGCCATGTATGTGTGCTGCACATTGAAAAAGATGAAGTAACAAGGGGAATCAAACGTATAACACTTTGTTATCTCCCTCCTGGGAAGGTTGCACTTTCTGGCACATTCAAAGGTTTCTCTTGTTCTGTAAGTATGAGAATGCACTTCAAAGCATGGGAGTTGCATGGGTACACTCATGAAAGGGTAGCAACGGTAATGGATCCTCTTTCTGCTGCTGAGTAAGGCAATGCAGTATTTTGTTATGCATTGCATCACTCAAGATAAATGACCCCTCACAGGGCTAAGCAAGGTGGCAGAAAAAATATCATAATATTTTTGTATTGCATATGTACCATGTTGCATTGTGCAAGGTCAACACAACTCAGGTCATACATATACCTCTGAGCACTGAAGTGCCTGTGCTACTACTTTATATGGAGGACATTGTCTACCTTTGTGCATAAGACATAGTTGACTGACAAAAACATGTTGAATATTGGAATTACACCTGATGGAGTTTAAAAATCTGGAAGTGTGCAAGCTGGGTGGGACATACTCTGTAGTATGGGTGACCCAGATTTTCTGTGTGCTTCCCTAAGTGTGTGCCACATCACAACGAAGGATTCCTCACACATGGCATGAATGGAGAGCCTCGCCAGAATATGGAATATAATTGTGTGGCCAATAGGCCCCAGGAGCCAACTTTACTTGCACATATGAATAAAGGGGGACATCCAGGAGTGTACCCTGGTATTGGATGTGGCAACTGATGTGTGATCCTACAGCTCATAATGTCTGCCTTCCTGTGCTGCCATGCTGTCTACTGATTCTCATGGCTGGGTTATAAGGACTGCACATGCATTCCTTGGACCTAGACTGAATCCATGGTCAACCTGCTGCACCACTTGTTACAAGCACATGAAAGTCTTTCAACCACCCAGATTCACCACCTTGACAATGCCCTCTGTCACACAGACCTGCCAAGTGTGGCACCCCAGTCCTAGCCCAATGGAAGTGTGCCCAAGGTGTGTGATCCACCATCACCTAGACCTTTACAGTTGATCCAATACTTTGGGCCGGTTGAATGGGTCACAACGCTAGCATTGTATCTCTTGTGTGGCGCGTTACAGCACTTGCTTTGGTCAGAAGCTGTGCATATACACCTGAATAGGCTGGACCCTGTCCACACACAAAGGACTACAAAACGCCTATAGTGCTCCTAGAGCCAGGGCAGGAAGAAAGGACCTCTGTGCACTTTAACAACCCTTGTTCGAAGTCACCCCCCACTTCAAAGCCACAACTGGTTATAAGTACTGAACCTCAAACTCTACAAACTCAGTGGATTTATTGACCTGAAACCAACTTGTCAAGAAGAAGAACTACTGTGCTAAGGACTGCCACTCTGCTGAAAAACGTCTTCCTTGCTGTGCTGCCCTTCTGCCTGCTGTTTGACTGGACCTTCTTCTCTTGTCCCAGAGCGATTCCAAGGGCTATCTGACTAGCCTCCCATTCTTTGAAGACTCAGGGACATCAAAGTCTTCCATCCTACTCCTGTGCCTTGTTCATTGAAAGTGGACCTAGGTACGTGCTGTGAGAGCAGAATCAATGCATCGCCACTGTTGCAGAAACAGGACCAGTGCATTTCACTCAGAACCAGCGCATCGCCATTGGAACTGCTGCATGAGAACCACAGCATTGCAGCCACTGCAGAAAGACTACTGTCAAATTCCTTTGACTGTGTGGAGAAACCCGGTGCATCAGCTTCAGAACCAATGCGTCTCAGAACCAGCACTTCATCTTTGGAACTGGTGCATTGCCATCGCTGCATGGAGAAAACCAACACATCAACAATTGCAGGATCGACACCAATGCACCGCTCGGCTGGACCCCTGCATCTCTTTGTTTGCAGCCAGAATTACGGCACTTTTGCTCACAGGAGCCTGCATGAGCAGTGCATCAAAATAGTGCCCCTGCAAAAGCTCTCGGGCCAGAAGGGGTAACCGTCCACTTTTTTAAGTCTGTCGAATCAATTAGGTTGCTCATATTAACCCAAGTATGCAATGCAGTGGCACATGGCCATTTCCCCAAAACATGGAGCGATAGTGCCATAGAACCAATTTTTTTAAAAGGGGACTGGGGAGACCCTAGGTGCAATAGCCAGATATCCCTTTTAGGCTCCTCTCTAAAAATAATGGGGAGGATGATCTTGGCCAGACTGGAATCCTGGGCACAGATAACCATATATTGTCTGATTGCCAGTACAGGTTTAGGAGAGAATCTGGCATGGTGGAGCAAGGTAATAATTTACATCTGATAAAAAGCTAATTCACAGTAGCATGACATGGACAAATCCATCTTTGCTTTGCTGATCTGAGCAGTGCATTTGATTTAGTGAATCACTGTATATTATGGCAGACTTTAGCGGAAATGGGCACCCCAGTTCATATATTCAGGGTAACTAAAGGCATTAGGCAGGTTTGTGTCTAGGCCCCTTTTTTACCCTTTTTTATTTTCATTATATATCAATGGGGTCGACACTATGATCCACAGCTTAAATGTGGATGCATCCAAAATCGGTTTGCGCGTCATCCTGATTATACTATAGGCAGATGATGAGGTGCTGATATCAAGGATAGCTAATGGCTAAAGGCAGAAGATTAAAACGTAGCCTGACTACAACATATACCATGGTCTGCAGCAAGAGAAAGAAGAATGACACAAGATTGAATAGGTAAAAACATTTAGAAACCTGTGTATCCTACTTTCACAAGATGGGTTATGGGACGCCATCTATAGAACCCCTACTTGAAAATATTCTCAATCTTCTGAAGCACTCTTTAGATTTGCCAAGAAAATAGAAATGAAACCCATCAGAGAAATGGTAAAACTGTACAAAAGCAAATGCCTCCCTGTTGCAATATATGGGGCACCATTCTGAGGCAAAACAAATAGCAAACCGATCCAGACACAGGAAAATGGCACTTTAAGCAGACTAGCAACAGTCCTGCGTTTTACCCCATTTTACAAAATCCATAAAGAACTTGACCCCTGTATATTGAAGATCACATTAATCTTAGTAGTATTATCAAATGGCCCAGAATCCAGTCCAATCAAGGCACACATTTTAATAGAGACATCATAAGGGACTGCCTAGCACTTGACCCGTATGAAAATTTCAGATTAAGTGTACTCCGCCCATTATTCATATCTCAGGGCCTTTTTTATCACCAGGTGGCCTGTGATCTCCTCAGGAAATTTCCAGATGTTTACACGTTACATCATTGTAACCTATTTCAAGAACATAATCAGAAGGCGCAAATCATTAAGGCACCTAGATGGGCTGTGTTACGAGGCTGTATAAATAATGGGCCTAGTTCATTAAGCCTATTTCCTTGTCTATCATAACAATTAACATGCAAGGAACCATGTGTAACCACCATCCTTTTCTTTTTAGCTGTTTTAAAAAAAAAAAATTATATTTCTTATTCCTTCATTATCATTATTAGTGCTTTTTTAAGAGTCTGGATTGATTATATCATTTTGATTCTGTTCCAGCATTTTCCACCTTTACAAATCTCATATGGAGCTAGGAGTGCGATTTTTAAAATCATCAATATATATTCATGTTTTATATAACTTATTGTCGATTTTGTTTCATATTGTGTTTTACGATATCGTAATATTTTACACTGCCAATGGGCGAGAGTTTTTTTACATATGTATTTCGTTTGCTGTGCTTTTATGGATTCCATGTCAAAATCCGAATAAAGCTTGATTTGATTTGATTTGAATCCTGCATCCAGCCTGCACTCCATTGCGGTTGGCCTAAACTCTTAACTTTGTCCAGGTTCAGCGCGACCAATTAACTCTTTAGGCACTTGCTGCTTCTAAGCTCTATCTTTGAATTTAATCTTTAAAATGTTATAACTTGGCTTCTACGTATTGGATTTTTGTCTTGTTGGTCTTATTTTATTTAGACATTCATAATCAATTTTTATAAACTGGTGTGGAGTCTTTTTGATGTATTTTCACTGTGTTACTGTTGATGTGTTGCACAACTACTTTACACATTGCGTCTTAAGTTGAGCCTGACTGCTTTGTGCCAAGCTACCAGAGGGTGAGCAAAGCTAAATTTATGGTGCATATCTGACTTAACCTGACTAGGATTGTGGTTCCTGCTTGCACTGGGTGCGCACCTCTGTCAACCAGATACCCAGTTTGCCATTCTGTTATTCATCGAGTCCAATCAAATGTTTGTAACAATCATCCTGGTGGAATGGAGTAAAAAGCTGTTTCTCTCTATAATCCTTCACCCCTTCCCTTTTTAAAAGCATTTGTGCTGTATTCTTTTGGAGACTGATTCAGGGAGTGACACCACTGCTAAGGGGAGAAGGTGAGATTAATCTTGCACTCCTGTGAGCCACATTACAGGGGTCATTACACCACTGCCCCCTTTCGCCTCCAGAAATATGACAAGAGTTTGGTTTACACTGTCTACGTTTGGAACAGTACACTGCATGGTGTATCTGGGGCGCCCAATATTTATAGTCATCAAGCACCATAAAGAACCAGATCATATGTGGTATTGTCATTGGACCATGAAAATAGAAAAATCACCTTCTTTCTCCGAGTCTTGTGATGGAGCTGTATGGGTGACACAGGATGTTCCAAACAGTACAAGAAACATAACAGAATTAGGTCATGCTAGAGGATACAGAGGCAAATCTTCTTCATCTACTCATAGAAAAAAGAAACATAAATTCTCAAAACGTCATTTCAATTGATTATGACTGGGGCTGCGCACTAAGCCTGAATACCAAGCGAGGCAAGCCAAAGAAAGGTTTTTGCACATCTCAGCTGGTATAGGAGGTTATCATGATGTCCCTCTTACTAAGAGAGTGAACACTTTGCAGTCATATAAACAATTTTTGTTCATGGACCTGAAAAGGTTGACAGTGCTGTAGCAAGATATGAGGCTCTCCATGCATCCGATCCCTTGTAACCTCACCATAAATGTGCTTCAATTCATGGTTAAACAATCAACACAATGTAAAACAATAAACACCGGTGTCGTGCATAGGAAAGGCCATGTAGCTGTCAAAGCAATGTTGTTGAAGCTTCAGCAAGGGTGCTAACAGAGTGCATCATCACAATACTTCCTCTATGTCACATATGAATCGGATAGCAAGAATGGCTGATGGTACATCCTAAATAAAGGGCAAGAGCATGTGTTGGAAAACGATTTACAAATAACAATTTTGATAAAGCCATTGCTTTGTGTTTTTTTCTCTGGCTTACTCCTGCATCCCAGGGGAAATGCAAGGCTGAACATAGTGAAAATGGACACCGGTGTGTGCTTCTCCACAGTCATTCTAGATCCACGCTAAGGGTCAAACCTTTGCCACAATTTTCAGAGTGGACATCAAAAAGTAGCAAACAATAAATCATGAAAAGGGCTCCAGATCATTGAACTCACAACTGCAAAATGAACACCATAAATATAACATGAAAAGAGAGGAGAGGTGTGGCTCACTGGTTAGAGGCGGCAGACCTGTAAGCAGAGAACGGCCCGGGACCAGGGTTCAATTCCCGACGCGGCAGGGTCTTGGACCAGGGTCAACGGACTCGATAATTCTCGCCTCGGTGCCTACTCTAACCAGGGAACACACTCGGTAACTCTGGGCATTAAGCCTGCCTCATCTCTACAACGGCCCCCCACAGACGCCGGGGATGCCTGGTTTCACCCTGGAGATACCCAGAAAGGGACCATCTCACAGGGAAACCCAGGACGGGTTCCCCAGCGGTCTACAGCGCCAGGACACTCGGGTAGAGTAACAGTGCGCTTTACAAGTATCCAACAACAACAACAACAAGAACAAAGAGAAAATACATCCTCTACCAATCAGGAAGTAGAACCCGGACTGGGGCTGCCATTTAGGAGGTTTGAAATTCATTTACACCGCTGACACAGTCCATAGCTATTCCACTTCCTTCTGGAGATGCATGTAGATACGGTACCTAAGAGTGGTGCTGTGCAGAATGGTACCAGTATTGTGAGGCCGCCCACTTTTGCAGGCTGCTATTCCACGCACGACAGCAGCAGCGCAGGCTTCTGAGCATAGCCTTCAATAGCATACACTTGTGGTCAATTGTACTCCATGTGTGGGTCTGTGCACTGTTGTATGACTGCTGCTGCACAGTCCCTGGTTCTCACTCTGGGGCCAGGCGCTACTCTTTTAGAGGGTAAGCAGCATCCCCTACATGGGATGCACATTTGTCTTTTCCAATGTAGGGGGCAAGTAGCTCAATCGTCATGCACTGCTTGACTGAAAACCAATTACAACAAGCATTTGCAATGCAATAGGTCTCGCATTAGGAAAGTTTGAGCTATTGGTCTTGTAAATGACAATTTTTTTTATTTATGTGTTGGTTTTGAAAATAGCTAAATTAATAGCTTTGTCACTTACAATGCCAATAGTTATAACTTTCGCAAATGTGACACCTATAGCATTTGTAAAGCAAAATGTTTTGTATTTACGTGACTTAGATGTATTGATATTACAAATAACAATGGCTTTTAATTTTTTTAAATAATTAATACTTATATAAAAGTGATTTTAATTTATAATGGCACTAGCTTAAACTTTTGTAAATACCTTTTGTGAAGATTATGTTCAGTGTATTTTATTGTGACAAAAATCCAAGAACAGAAGTGAAATATTAACATCTTTTTTGTGACATTTGTAATAAAGATTGAAACATTGAGAGAACATATTTGAACCAGTTGTTGTTGAATGGTTGCGCAGATTGATGCTGGGGTGGCGCTGAGTGGTGCTGTGGTGGTGGTGCTCTGGTGGTGCTGAGTGGTGCTGTGGTGATGCTGAGTGGTGCTGTGGTGGTGCTGAGTGATGCTGTGGTGGTGCTGAGTAATGCTGTGGCGGTGCTGAGTGATGCTGTGGCAGTGCTGAGTGATGCTGTCGTTGTGCTGAGTGGTGCTGTTGAGTGATGCTGTGGTGGTGCTGAGTGATGCTGTGGTGGTGCTGAGTGATGCTGTGGTGGTGCTGAGTGATGCTGTGGTGGCGCTGTTGTGGCGCTGTGGTGGCACTGAGTGGCGCTGTGGTGGCGCTGAGTGGCGCTGAGTGTCGCTGTGGTGGTGCTGAGTGGTGCTGAGTGATGCAGGGGTGGTGCTGAGTGATGCAGGGGGGTGCTGAGTGATGCTGTGGTGGTGCTGTGGTGGTGAGGAGTGGTGCTGTGGTGGTGAGGAGTGATGCTGTGGTGGTGCTGAGTAATAATGTGGTGGTGCTGAGTGATAATGTGGTGGTGCTGAGTGATAATGTAGTGGCGCTGAGTGATAATGATGTGGTGCTGAGTGATAATGTTGTGGTGTGAGTGATAATGTGGTGGTGCTGAGTGATGCTGTGGTGGTGCTGAGTGATGCTGTGGTGGTGCTGAGTGATGCTGTGGTGGTGCTGAGTAATAATGTGGTGGTGCTGAGTGATAATGTGGTGGTGCTGAGTGATAATGTAGTGGCGCTGAGTGATAATGTTGTGGTGCTGAGTGATAATGTTGTGGTGCTGAGTGATAATGTGGTGGTGCTGAGTGATGCTGTGGTGGTGCTGAGTGATGCTGTGGTGGTGCTGAGTGATGCTGTGGTGGCGCTGTGGTGGCGCTGTGGTGGCACTGAGTGGCGCTGTGGTGGCGCTGAGTGGCGCTGAGTGTCGCTGTGGTGGTGCTGAGTGGTGCTGAGTGATGCAGGGGTGGTGCTGAGTGATGCAGGGGGGTGCTGAGTGATGCTGTGGTGGTGCTGTGGTGGTGAGGAGTGATGCTGTGGTGGTGCTGAGTAATAATGTGGTGGTGCTGAGTAATAATGTGGTGGTGCTGAGTGATAATGTGGTGGTGCTGAGTGATAATGTAGTGGCGCTGAGTGATAATGTTGTGGTGCTGAGTGATAATGTTGTGGTGCTGAGTGATAATGTGGTGGTGCTGAGTGATAATGTGGTGGTGCTGAGTGATGCTGGGGTAGCGCTGAGTGATGATGTGGTGATGCAGAGGGCAGAAAGGCACAAAAAACAGTCTTACAGAGGGTAGAAGGGCAGAAAAACAAGGGAAAAACGAGTCTAACAGAGGGCAGAAGGGCACAAAAAACTAGTCTAACAGGGGGCAGAAAGGCACAAAAAACAGTCTTACAGAGGGTAGAAGGGCAGAAAAACAAGGGAAAAACGAATCTAACATAGGGCAGAAGGGCACAAAAAACTAGTCTAACAGACGGCAGAAGGGCACAAAAAACGAGTCTAACAGGTGGCAGAAGGGCAGAAAAGCAAGCCATAAAAGCGGCGCATTGCTGGAGCTGTGTCGCAAGCGAGACGCAGCTCCAGCAATGCCCTGGGGGGCCCTATCTCCCCAATGCTGCGTCAAGCCTTACGCCTACTTCAAGCAGGCGCAGGGTTTTGACGCAGCATTGGCCTAAAAGTGACTGAGTGAAATCTTGTAGATTTCACTCAGCCACTTTTAGGAGGTGTTCCTGCGCAGGAACGCCCTCCTCTGCGCCGAAACACCTCCTGATGGCGCAGGGCTTTACAACGTGACGCATCTCTCAGATGCGTCACGTTGTTAATACCCAGCACCATGGCGCATCTTTTGTGCTGCTGCTGCGTCACAAAAGTTACGCAACTGCGGCGCAAAAGAGGCACAAGCGGCTTGTACATCTGCCCCATAGTGCTTTTACTACACTGCAGCTGCGTAAAGGGCCAGAAGATGTGTCTCCAGTGGTAGCCCATCATTTTGTAAGCTGCTGTTTACTTTTTTGAGGCATTAAAATGGCTAGTGTAGCCCAGGTGTTTGATTTCTCAATTTCTTGGCCAGTACAGGCATCTTTTTCGGCATGTGCCAAAACAGTGGACATTTACAAGCAATTCAAACAGGGTGTAATCAGGACCACTCCTTTTCATGAAAAACGTTTGCTTCCCTGTTCATGCGAAGATCATGCCTGCATGAAAGTGTTCTCAATACAGCAGCTATTGCAGGAAGGGTCCTCTGATTTTGGATGCAACCCACATATTCTGCGTGTTCAGCATCAAATGGGATCTGGGTGGGATGCATGGATGATAAATAGATTATACACAATGATGCTGGGCTAGAATGCTTTGTGTTGTACATCTCGTAGCACCAACTATAGATGCTTGGTGGTTAGATCACGATCAGTAATGTGCCTTTACTAATATAATATGCAGGATAAATAATGTGCATTCCCTCGCCACTGCATAAGACCTTCCTTTGTCTAGCAATTCCCGTAAGGTTAATTCTGGGACAGTCAGTCAGAGTGAACGAGCCCTGTGAGGCTGGTGGAGCTGTGGCAGTGTCAGTCATATGTCAAATGCACCGTGTTTCTCAATACAGTTGATATGAGTGGGGCAGAGTGATTGAAAGGTAACCGGATATGCCGGTTTTTCGGGTACAAGTTCCCTCTGTGGTCTTAATCCCCCCCCCCCCCAATAAGCCTGCATCCAGAGCAAATTATAAAGACCCCTTTATACACATTACGGCCGGCCCTTTCTTCACCAGATCCCTCAGATGAACCGAGAGTAGTCAGTGATTTTTCAGTGCATAGTCATTCACGGTGAGCTGAAACTTTACATCTGGGCCAAAAACTACCATTAACTGCCGCGCACTCGGTATCATCCGAGCTGGTCCTTGTGATTGAATAACTCGTTCCCTCCGATCATCTGATTGGCTTCTGGGGTTGGGTGTTTGGCTGGCATCCAGAGGCTCACTTAAAAGGACATTGTTGACCTATGAAGACTGCTCTTTATAGAATACCTTTCAGCCAATCAACGTTATTCTTCGAGGTCACACCCACACCAGAAAAGGAATCTCTGTTTGTTATTGGCTCCCAGCATAGCCTAGCACCATGGTCCCTTGGCCACAAATCCTAGACGCCCCGTATACACACACCCCTTCGATTTTACTCAGAAACATCATGAACCCGTCTATGTGTAATTTATTCACGTGGCATACAGACAGGCCATTAACTTCAACATATAGATTCAAATATGGGTTTTGCTCAAGTATACCAATCTAGAAGGTATGTCCTGGGGAACATATGTCGTGGGGAGGAACTAACTCCCTCTTCAGTTAAAAAACCATGCCAAACGTATTGGCCTTCAGAAAGGCTCTGAAAACTTGGCTGTTCTCAACATAATCTGAGATCGCAAGGATGGAAGACACATGCGGTCAGTTTCCCTTTCGGATCACATGTATGGGATAAACAGGCAGCAGCTATGAATAATTGAGCGCTTTATAAAACAAGTGGCAATTTAGCCGGGCTCGCGCCAGTGCACAAACTGACAGACGTGCTCTGCTACACGGGCAGCCACCGGCGCGCGGGTACGGCGTGCCCGCCCCTGCCACCTCGCGCGCCATGAGCCAGCTGTTCGCTAGGGCTCACTTCCAGCCATCCGTTGCACCTCCGCGTGGGAGGGCGGGGCCTCTGACCCTCAAAGACCTGTGGCCACCCCAAATTCCCTTTTGCCAAAGGTCACTAGCTCCTAGAGTCGAGCGAGCCAACAAATTAACAGGCGAGCCAGAGCCGCCAGTGGTCTGGCTTGGCTCTTAGAGCCCGTGCAGGAGCCCTGAAAAAGTTTGACATGTAAATCGTACAACAAACCACATGAAATATTCTAAAGAATATTCAGAATTTCAAAAAAGTGCCTTTCTTTAACATGTGGAAGCGTAGACACTAACACGTCGAATTATAGAACTGAACTGAGAAAAACTTACTAAAAATGCTACTTTTTAAACCATTCTTGCCCCCACCTCCACCCTGGCCATTAGCAAACTAAGAGTTTGTCGTTTGAATCCTGTATGTGGCCCAGACTCTTATATAGAGAGCAGCATTATTATAATCTATTACATCATACACAATGGGTTTTTGAACAGCTGTAATTAGGAACTCAGGTATTTGAACGTGCCTAAGATCACACAGGTTAGTCGAACTATGATTACACCAAGTTTTCTGGTTTCACTTTGCACATATCGGCCACTAAATATGTATCTGTCTCTCCTTTACATCTCAAATGATGATGCTTTGTTTTGACGCCTTTCGACCGAGGGAGGCAGGCAGAAGACACGTGCTCGTTATGAGCTCGAGCTTCCAATGGGGTCTGCTGAGCAAGAGCCAGTCTTCAGGCTCGAGCCTGGCTCGAGCCTTCAGCAGCTCGCCCGGCTCTACTGGTTCCTCAGCCACGGTCTCTCGGTTCCCTGGCTAGCTTTTTAAGTCAAAATCCCTCAATTCTGTGACCCTAAATTTGCTATTCCCATCAAATGTATCATCATTCTGAGCATGTTCTCTTGAGCCCTAGGTCCCTCAGTTCTGATTCCCTCTGTTCCTAAGAAATCTCTGATTCTCAGGAGTATGGGATGGAGGGAGGGGGGGGGGTAACTAGTAGTAGCGCAGCAGGTGCAGTGGCCCAGGTGCATCCTGCGTTATGGCACAGAGTGCTCTTGCTACAGCTGAAATGGTGGTGGGAAGGCACCAAGCCTACCTTTGGTCATATAGCGCCATGGGCGAAAATACATTTGCCTTTTTGTATGCTTGATAATACAAAGAGGATGCCGGTAGCCCCTTTTATGTTCAGAGTTAGTCCCTGGGTGAGCAGTGACTGGCCCTCGAAAACAAACATCTCCCCTCCTGGCCAACTCACCAGAATCACCCGCAGCTAAACTGTTGCACTGGTGGCAACTTGCTTTTAGGAGGAGGGAGACGCTGGTGTGTGGAGGAAAAGAGTGCGAAGGAGACTGGACGATAGAGAAGGGGTTTGATGTGGTGTTGAAAAGAGAGCTGCGGCATGTAAAACATATTAAAAGCAGTATAAACCGAATCATTGGAGCCACGCCAGGTGTCCCTGCTGCTGTTTGCATGACCTTAAGGCACACAGCTCTGAGCGCCACTCTGGCGATAGGTGCCACGGGAATGGGTCCAACTCGTTCAAACCAAAGGCCAGCCCTGGGAGGGATGTCGAGGTCTAATTCATTTCCTCTCATTCTCTTCTCTCTCAGGTCCCGTTCTCTCACATTTTGCTGACCTTTAGAGCCCGTTCATCTCTCTCTTGTCCCTCATTGCTCTGATTCACAGAGTTTCTCTGTTCTGTAAACCTCAATATGCTTAATTTGTGGGGGTGCTTGCAAGTCTGGGCACCAGGACCCATTTTTGTGGGCCTAGACTTATTGCTCAGAGAGACACACAAAAGAGAGAGAGAAAGAAAGAACCAAATAGGAAAACTGCGACAAAGAAGAAGACAGGAATGGAAAAGAACCTGCAAGGGTGTAGGGTGGTAGAAAAAAAAAGAAGGGAGGTGGAATCAGATTGGTCTGCCTTAATGTTCGGTAACTGATCCTGAGAAAACTCTGGCCCCTGAACTTATTTTAGCAAATTAACACTAGTTTCCCCGCCCTTGAACATTTCCAATGGTTAATTTTGCTTTCTACACGCGTTCCTTTTCCAGGGGGATGCCCGCTGTTACCAGTGGATCATGGGTAGGCACACAGTATTCACTGATTTCGTCATTTTTTTTTACATTGGTTCGTCAAAACCCTCGACCGGCTTGCGAGAGCCTGATTCCCAATTCTGAAACGCCCACAAAGGTGGACAGATCGCACCTGTGTCGTACGTGCAGGGGGTGCAGGTGCTACAGGGGCAGCAGCGCCCGGGACGGCAGACGCAGGCGGCGCTCACCTTGGACTGCGAGAGGTGGGCGACGCTGGCCAGGAGCAGGCTGCACACCGCTATCCAGGGTCCCATGGCGGCTCCGCTGGGGACCGGCGCCGGGTCCACAGCCCTGCCGGCGGGGGTCTACGGCCAGGGGGCCTGGAGGCGCCCGGAGACCACCGGGGCCGGACGCGGCAGGGTCGGCGGTGCCCGCCAGGGCTTCATGACAGCCGCGAAACCGCGGGCACTGGCAGGAAGCAAGCCGAACAAATCCACCCAAAAAGAACGGACTCCGAGGGGCAACTGTAAAGATGACCAGAACGCAGGTAAGCGTTAAAGTATTTATTTAAGTAAACACCTGACACCAAAGTACGTCTGCTTGCAATAGCCACAGACAAGGTACTCATTCCAACTGTCAACCTGCCGGTGGTCAGGTAGAACACCCTGACGTCACAATGCACCGGCAGGTAGCGCGTGCAGGGAACATAGCGCGCGTGCATAACCATAGACCACAGTATTAGATAATAAACATAACACATCTCCCTTCCTAAATTTACAAGGGAACCCTAAGGTGCTAGGCTGTAGCATAAGGATGAGGAGAGGAAAACCACAGCTAATCACAAATGAAATCTTGTAACTTAGCTGGAGGTTTGACTACTCTTCCATATCTGCTAACAGTAGGTTCATCCTCACAAATGACATCCTGTGACATAACATCTTCATAAACAGATTCATCAGAATCAGAATTTGTATCTCTGTTGGACAGATAACTGTACTCTTCCGATGTCACCTTGCTCTGCCTACTACTACTGTCTTCCAACCGTGAGGGATCAGAAGTGTTCTCACTCTCAGAAGATACCTCGTTTGCACCTAAAGATACAACGTTAGTACCACCTGACCGAGACTCCACAATTCCCTCACGGTCCAGAATCCAATCGTAGTTTTGAGAACAGGAAACCTCATAAATTTCTGGAGTGGATTTAGAACTACACAAACCTTTTCCCTCCTTGCATAATGATAAAGCAGAAAAATGCCAAGTTTTCCCGTCACTCAAAAGAGCAGAATTACAAAACACTTTCTCTACTTCCATAGGTTGAGAGTACTGATTTTTTCCCTTACCGGTACTTCTAGCATTTTTCACTCTCACCTTGTCACCTACCATGATGTTGACCTTTTTACATGCATGCCTATTGTCATAGTATTTCTTACCTATGGTTTGTGACCTTAGTACATTTTCTTGTATCTCCTCTGGAGACCACATCACTCTTTCTGGGGTAGCCCAACTCACGTTATCCTTAGTTATAGGAGTCCTCCCTCTCAAAAGTACGAAGGGACTAGAACCTGTAGATACACATGGTGTAACCCTGAATGACCAGAGATTTTTGATTATTTGTTTCCTCTATGACATGTCATTCTGATTCGCCAGTTGGATTATGCCTTTAATCACCCGATTAAACCTTTCAACTGCACCATTGCCCGCAGGATGATAAACAGACGTAGTTTTGTGTTCTATCCCATGTTTCATCAGAAACTCTTTGAACATCTTTGATGTAAACTGTGGGCCATTGTCCGACACAATGCATTTTGGAAGGCTCTCTCTTAGAAAAAGTTTGCGCAAAAAACTTACAACGTTTTTAGTATCAGCATCTTGTACTACTTCCACCTCTGGCCATTTTGAGAAATGGTCTACTAGTACAATAAGATACAACAATTCTCCATGTTCACGAATGGGTCCACAAATGTCAATTCCCAGTCTGACCCATGGCATGTTCGGACAAGACAAGGGTTGAAGAGGTGGCCTCAATGTGTGTTTTGTTTTGTCCGAATTTTCACAGGCAGTACAATTCCTGACACTTCTTTCAATGTCTAAGTCATACCCTGGCCACCAGTATGAATTTCTTACTCTACTCTTAGTTTTACCAATACGAAGGTGTCCTTCATGGCAAATACTGAGGAGCTTTGTCCGTAAACCTTTTGGTGGAACAACCTTCCCATTTCTTACAATCAAGTCACCTTCAATAGACAATTCGTCTCTCAGTTCCCAAAAGGGACGTAACAGAGCAGGTAATTTTTTCTTAACAGGCCATCCTGCTCTTATGTATTTCATTACCTCATGTAGAACATCATCTTTTTCCATATTTTCTGACCACTCTGCACCTGAAATACACGGCACTTCTTCTATGACATTAGCTATGCAGAAAGTGTCTATATCTGAAACTTGATCTTCATTGTTAGGTAATGGTAAACGGCTTAAGCAGTCCGCTACCTTGTTTTTCACCCCAGGCAGGTATTCAACTTCATAGTTATATTCTAACAGTTTCATTGATATCCGTGACAATCTGGGGGAAGCAACCCGGAGACCCTTTGTGGACAGCACTTTTACTAAAGGTTTGTGATCGCTCCTAAGGGTGATTTTATACCCCCAAATGTACTGTCTAAAATGGTTCAACGCCCATGCACATGCTAGTGCCTCCCTCTCAATCACAGAATACCTTTCTTCTGTAGGCGTGATTGAACGTGAGGCAAAAGCAATGGTAACTTCTTTTCCATCCCCATTGACCTGTGAGAGTACTGCACCCAAACCCTTATTGCTTGCATCAGTAGTAACTATGCTCTTTAAAGAGGGGTTAAACCCTTGAAGGGGTGGTGCATCACAAATGTCCTCTTTTATCCTGTTAAATGCCTCTTCACAAGTAGCATTCCACTCAAATTTATTTTTCTGTTTAATGAGTTCTCTCAAGTGTAAGGTTTTAGAAGAGAAGTTCTTTACAAATTTTGCATAAAATTCTGAGAGGCCTAGGAATGCTCTGACCTCTTCCTTATTTTTGGGTGAAGGGGCTTGCCTAATTGCTGACAGCAGCTCTTCCTTTGGTTTTATACCATTCCCATCAATTTCATGTCCCAAATAGGTGACTTTATTCGCAGCAAATTTACATTTGCGCAAATCAGCTGTAAGTCCATGATGTTCTAGTAACCCTAGGACCTTGTTGAGTTTTGCATCATGTTCGCCTCTACTTTTGCCAGTTATCATGATGTCATCTTGGAAAATTAAGAGATCCTTTTCTCCTTTAAAAAGTTCACTCATCAACCTCTGAAACATGGCCGCAGCGGAGGCCAGTCCAAAAGGTACTCTTTTGAACCTAAAACACCCCAGTGGGGTTACAAAAGTGGTTAAGCTTCTGCTCTTGGGATGTAAAGCCACCTGGTGGTAAGCAGAGCTTAGGTCAATGGTAGAAAACCATTTTGCTCCATTAGTACGGGACAACATCTCACTAATCTTTGGCAAAGGGAATTGATCTACCAAAATGTTTTTATTTAGATCGCGTAGATCAATACATAAACGAAGCTTGCCATTAGGCTTCTTCGCGACAACCAAAGGTGAAACCCACTCTGCTGATTACACTGGCTCGATGATGCCCTCTCTCTGCAACTTTTTAAGTTCATTTTCCACTTCCCCAATGATTGAAAACGGTATGTTTCTGGACTTGTGTATGCAAGGCACAGCATCTCTTTTGAGTTTAATTTCATGGACAAAACCTCTAAGTTTTCCAATGTTCTCTGAAAATACCTTTGGATACCTTTTTGTGTAATAATTGTTACATTCTTCCTCAGTTTGTAAGATGAGGACAGGATCCGGACTGTTAGGATCCAGGATTATACCAAATTCTCCCTGATCAATCCACCCTAACACAGATGGACCCACCTTAGAGACATACAGTTTGCCCATTGTTTCACGGGATTTAAACTGGAACAGAAGTTCCCTGTAACCTAACATTTCAATAGGTTCATAATTAAATGACTTTGGTGAAATATCCGGATTCTTTAATCTTTTCCCAATGACAGGTACAAATTTCTCTAACCATACCTCCTCATTAACTATAGTATATGGCGAGCCTGAATCTGCTACAATTGACATGTCCACCCCGCCAATGTTCATGTCACAAATCGGCTTCTTTTTTTTGTTTACCCCATCTTCTACATTCAACACAAATAAATTCATATCATCCTCATCAGAAGATGTAAATTCTTCTTCTTCTTCTAGAATTACAGCTTTTACATTTCCACTCCCTTTTTGTTTCTTAGGACACATTGCACTAAAATGTCCTACCATACTGCAATTTGAACATTTTTGTCTCACAGCTGGACACGATCTGTCGTTGGCCAAATGGTATCTACTGCCACATCTATAACATTTCCTGTCATCTGAAAGCTTTTTTTTATGGCTAGCATCTCTATTCTGTACATATCCAAAATTGGGTTTATTATTACCTTTCCTAGAACTCATGACTTTAGCCACCATAGATTTTTCCTCCACGGAGGATTTTTCTTCCTGCAAAACAGCCTTTGCACATCTTCCAGTTAATTCAGTACATTTAACTATTTCTACTACTTCTTCCAACGGTAATTCACCTTTTGCCCACAACTTTTCCTGTACATGTTTATTTGAGGATCTCATAACAACCTGGTCACGAAACAGTTCGTCATGTAATGCCCCAAATCTACACGTTAGTGCCAAGTTATTCAACGCAGCAACATAGTCTTCTATAGACTCTTCAGGTGCTTGCTTGCGTTGAAAAAATTTGAATCTGTTGACTGAAATAGAAATGGTAGGTTTAAAATACATTGTCAAATCTTCTAATGCAACAGTATATACATCTCCTGGCCTTGTTTTTTTGTTTATTCTATTATAAATTTTCATAGCCTTTGCACCTAAACAATGAAGAAGGATTTTCTTTTTCTTCTCTGGGGTCAATTCTTCATCCCCCTCAAAAGTGGATAAATAATTCTCAAAGTACTCCCTCCACTCTTCCCATTTAAGTGCGTCATCCCCTGTAGAGGGTATGAATGGTAAGGGTGGAGATAAATTCCAAATATTCCCTGAAGCCATCTCTTATGCTTTCAAGTAACAGTTAAAGACCAGTGCTAAAGAAAATGCTATATTTCCCTGTATACGTCACTGAACTTAAATATGCAATAACTTATTCAGATTATTACTTTGATGAATGTTATCAATTTTACATTCACAAAACCAAAAACAACTGAACATTCCCCTTAGAACTAGATGTGTTCCATATTATTTTAGCTATTCAGTCGAAGTTTTTTTTAATTTTTTATCTTAATCCAAATCTCCTGTGAAACTCCTGTGTAACTGTAAGTGTTTTTCTTAAAAATAATATTCCTTTTAAGGTGTGCGTGTCACTGCTCTTGACAACGCACAAGTTCCAATTTCCAGCAATACAAGTTTCTTATCGTGATGTGGTGTGCGTATCACCGTAAGAATGACAAGCACGCATATTCATACAATATGCCCAAAATGGCCGCCAGACGTCGTCGAGCGCTGCGTTTCACTGACGTCACCGCTGAACCTGAGAGGATTTATGTTTCAGGAAGCGTTGTGTGTGTACGCGGGAAAGCAGTCCATGCTTATGCCTCCACACGCGAAGACGCTCCTCCTGAAAACAGCCAGCTCACGCACTTCCTCCACACCGACAGGACTGACACGGAGGGCGAAAGACACACACGGAAAGCGACGGCAATTTTCCTCGCATCCGCAGAACAGAAACTTGTCAAAAGATGAGGGCAATCAGGAACCAAAATCAAAGGCAGCGACCAGTACGTCTTAACACCTCTCTTTTGGAAATCCCCCCCCAAAAAAAATATCCTCTGCTCATCCAATTCTCATCCCCAATTTCCTCATCCGCTCAGGATTGACGAAATTGCTTAACACCCCGACAGCACGCAGGACTTACACAATCAGCAGGTATATGCGACTCACCCAAAAAAATGGCATGGTTCAGCGTGACATCCCGAATAGCTTCCTCAGGAATGTTCCTTATACGCCCACAAGTTCCGTCGCATTAAGGGGATGAGTGACTCAGTTGACACACGCAGCGCCAGTCTGGATGAACAGCAGCACTCCCAGAGATTCCGCCTCTCTTCACATACTTCACGGAACTCCGATGAGATGGCATAAAATTGCAGTTCAAGACGTACCCAACAACAGAATAGGTGGCTTCTGGTGGGTTCTTCCTGGTGTCAGGCTCTCCGCATCGTCGCCACTTGTAAAGATGACCAGAACGCAGGTAAGCGTTAAAGTATTTATTTAAGTAAACACCTGACACCAAAGTACGTCTGCTTGCAATAGCCACAGACAAGGAACTCATTCCAACTGTCAACCTGCCGGTGGTCAGGTAGAACACCCTGACGTCACAATGCACAGGCAGGTAGCGCGTGCAGGGAACGTAGCGCGCGTGCATAACCATAGACCACAGTATTAGATAATAAACATAACAGCAACGTTCCTCAAAATGAGCCAAGCCCCCGTCAAACAAGTCCCCGCCGGGCCGCCGCGCTGCCTGCGACGACCCGGAAGTGGTTGGGCAGCCGGCGAATCCCATCGCGGCCCCAACCGGAAGTCCCGCCCCATCGCGGAGAGAGCGAGAGAGAGCCACGAAGTCTCCGGAGTCAGTCCCGGTCCCGAGATGGGGGACCGGGTGAAGAGCGGCCGGGCGCATGGGGAAGGCGGGGCTCTCATGTGGTGAGAGAGCCCCGCAAAGCGCTACCGCCGCCCGAGAGGCAGAACCGCCGCCGAGCACCGCCAGAACAGGTGAGTGTGTTGAGGGAGAGGAGGGGTGAGTGGGGGTGGGGTGTACGTGCGTGTGTCTGTTTGAGTGTGTCTGTGCGTGCGTCTGTCTGTCTGTGTGCGCGTCTGTCTGTTTAAGGGAGGGTGCGTGTGTGTATGAGGGTTGAACGGGAATTTCACAGGTTCGTTTTAAGAGGGGTTTATAATCTGTATGCTTCTGCCTGTCCTGTGCGAGCGTGCTTTTCTCATTAGCGTCAGAATAGCGCGCACATGCATTATTTTGCCCTGAGGGAAGGTATCAGGGCTGAGCTAAAGGGTGTTGGTGATTATCCTTTGCGCTCGCCACGTTAATCAACCTGTTTATGGTGACGGTATTTTTAAGGCATAAATTACTCGTGTATTCAATGCACTTCCATGTTTGATATTTCACTATAGCTCCACACTCTCTTTGTTTCCACTATCCAGAAGAATGTACTTTTTTTTTGCAAAGTGTCATTGCAAGGGATATCCCCTCCAATACTTTCCCAGCAAGTAATGTCAGCTACAGGGACAAACAGTATTTTTGCTCGTTCGTTGCTGCACCCTGAACATTTAGTTCCGAATGTACGAAAAGCTCCACAGCCCCCGCATCGCCCTGCAATGCAATGACTGGCAGCTCTGCGCTCCTCCAGAATGTGCACTTTCTGACATTTTGAGTGGGGTTATTTGGAATCATTGACATTGATTTGAAATTTCGTGCAGAAAGTTGTTTGTGTTTCAGTCTTTGAATTATTCAGCAGCTGCAGACACACCGCAGATGGAATCGAATATATTCCATCCGATGTCTGCTTTTAATATTCTCCCCTTGGTCTGCAATCAGTCTTTAATGAATGTCATTTTTTTCTTTCGGACCTTTTTGGACCTTTTTATTGGGTGGTATAGGAAGGGAAATGGATAATGTGCCAGGGATTATTCTGGTCAGCTCCGTGTCCCTCCAGATGTGTGGCTGGTATTTTGTTTTATCTTGTTATTCGAAGAAATCCTCATAAATATGCATTCTGAAATTGCAACATGTGTTGGAGTTCTTAATGTCAACAGTGTTGATTTTCCTTTAGCTCTCCGAGGTTATGGCGAATCCATACATTTATATCAGTTCCCGAGCGCACCTAGCTCCATGCTTTGAGGAGATAATGAGGAGAGCATTGGAAATTTCAGCTCCAATTAACTATTGCAGATAAAATTAGGATTTCCCATGGGGATGAGTTTGAGCAGTCTTTGAAATAGGTGGGAGAGATTTAAAGAAGCTACAAAATCAAAGATTTGTAACACAATCAACAGCACGTATATGGTCATCTTCCGGCTGAGGATTGTACCCTGAAATATCATGTGTCAGAATATTGTGGCACACTAAAATTGTGGTCGAAATATCGAAAGGTGAATGCAAATTGTAAAGTATTGATTTACTCTCCTAACTCAACGTCTATGTACATTCAAGAAATATATACATATGTACATACATATCTTCAAGGTACAGGTGTACGGCATTAACCCCCAGATTCATCAATGTCCCGATTTGCGAGTCCTCAATAGCGATTATTAAGGAATCGCTATTAAGGACTCGCAAAATGGGATTCATGTAGAAATCGCATTATTATTTGTGATTTCTACAGCTTCCTTATTTGCGATTAGCAAATTGCTAATCGCAAATAAGGAATGACTCCCCATTCATTCCTATGGGCCAGGGCCCATAGGAATGAATGGGGAGTCATTCCTTATTTGCGATTAGCAATTTGCTAATCGCAAATAAGAATGCGATTTCAAGGGTGCCAGGGGTGTCCAAAGGACACCCTGTAGCACCCCTGAAATGTCAATGTAGACTGATGTTGCGCACACACATGTCCAAAGGACATGTATGTGTGTAACATACAACTTAGAAAAATGCACTAAAGTGCATTTTTCTAAGTTTTCACTATTTACCACGAAGTCAGACTTCGCAGTAAATATCGGCAAAAAATAGCGAATTCGCAATTTTTAAAAGGTTCATGAATAGCATTTAAGGAATCTCTAATTGAGATTCCTTAAATGCGAACGCAATTTGAGAAATCGCAATTATTTGCGTTTTTTCAAATTGCGAGTTCATGAACCATTGATGAATCTCAAATGCCATTTTTGCGGGCGCAAACGGCCGAATTTTGCGATTTGCACCGTTTGCGCTCGCAAAAATGCTTGATGAATCTACCTGTAAGTACAGAAAATCTATACATATTTACCTTTTGATATTTTATCCATTGATTGCTGTCTGCGATATTTGTATCCCACGATAATCTGTAGTTGATATTCAGGATCTGCACCCTGGCTGAGGTCCGTTAACCACCAAAGAGTAAATGCAAAGTCCTTGGTAACAAATACCTAGGAGCATATTTACAAGGGGATTGCACGACCAGAACAACACTTTTACCGACGTTACGGTAGCGCAATACCATACTCCATATTTACAAAGTATATATGGTACCCTTTCACGCAGGTATTTGCGTGAAAGGGGCGTGGAATGGATGCTGCTGTGACCGTTCCACTGCAACACCCATTACTTTTTGATGCTGCCACAGATTTACAAGAATCTGTAAATCTGAGGCAGCATCAAAAACTAATGCAATGCAAAAGCAGGTGTTAGATTAGCACAACGAGGAGAAATACTTTTATTTCTCCTCATTTCTGCTGTTTTCTGTGTGTGCTGCAAAATGGTGTCTGTGTTGGCACTTGATAGCAATTTTAGCGACAGTGCTAGGAAAAACACAGTTGTGCACAATATTCTTGTAAATATGTTGTATCTCTACGTTTTGGAAATGGCACAGTGCAGCGCTGCAAAATCAGCTGTTGCGGTGCACTGCGCTATTTCCTTCTACATATGCCCCCCAGTCTACACTATAGTAACCAAGCTGATGTATACTTGTCTTCCAATAGAGCAGAGCATACTTTGTCTTTTGAAACTAACATTAATGTCAACCATGGAGGAAATGGGGCAGTAGTCATTTTAACCTAGAGTGTGGTCATTGCTTCACTTCACAAATGCTTAATTTAAGCATTGTATGTTAGATGTGTTGAGCTATTGCAGCCTGCATATACTAGAGGATTGTGGTGTTAGAATCAATCTAACACCAGTATCTATCTATCTATCTATCTATCTATCTATCTATCTATCTATCTATCTATCTATCTATCTATCTATCTATCTATCTATCTATCTATCTATCTATCTATCTATCTATCTATCTATCTATCTATCTATCTATCTATCTATCTATCTATCTATCTATCTATCTATCTATCTATCTATCTATCTATCTATCTATCTATCCATCCATCCCTCTATCTATCTATCTATCTATCTATCTATCTATCTATCTATCTATCTATCTATCTATCTATCTATCTATCTATCCATCCATCCATCCATCCATCCATCCATCCATCCATCCATCCATCCATCCATCCATCCATCCATCCATCCATCCATCCATCCATCCATCCATCCATCCATCCATCCATCCATCCATCCATCCATCTATCTATCTATCTATCTATCTATCTATCTATCTATCTATCTATCTATCTATCTATCTATCTATCTATCTATCTATCTATCTATCTATCTATCTATCTATCTATCTATCTATCTATCCATCCATCTATCCATCTGAAGCCCTAGTGCTAAAAGAACACAACACAGTCAACCCGAAGAAACTAATTTGGTAACTTTTGTTGTGAGGGTTAATAGGGACTGTGGGCAAATGCTCCCATTTAATCTGTTAACGTTTAAACTTGACATCTTTTAGATGGAGACTTTTAGCACATTTTGCTTGTGTGTCATAATATACTCAGAAAGTGTTTTGCTCACAAAAGTATTTCTTCACCTGGTATTATCACAACAGTGTACATCTTGTTCAAAGACCAAGTACACTGAGTGCAATGCCCTTGCATTTTGTAGTCTGTAGAATAAGCAATGACATTGGCATCTGAATGCAGGCAGAGTGGAAATGGGTCCAGTTTTATTATATCAACTGCCCCCAAGCCATTTTTTGAGAGCGGAGCATTTCCATGAATTATCCTAGTAGTTTGTGTGTGTCTGACATCCAGCACTGCTGACTCTCATCACTATCCTGGGAGGGATGGTGCCTGTTCTACACCAGACTGGCTTCCACATGAATTCAACACAGAGGTAAATGGGGAGTTAGGCCACTCCAAGTTATCTGGCAGAAGTGCATTCTCACTATGCTCACTAGGATAGAGAGTGCAAGGTAGGAGTACAATTATATGTATTCATATAATAATACCTGCACTAATTATGATGGTTGAACTAGTCATCTTTTTTTTTAACCATTTTTGAAATGCTGGTTACAGTGCTTTGTTTCCTTCTACTAAAACTTGCAGCACATGCATTTTACACAAGAATCCAATTGCTTCAATAAATGTTTGAAGTGCTAATTTGTGGATTTCTTGTGTCTCCTTTTGCGCATGCCTTAGACAATAACTGAAAAGCAGATCATTTTCCACAATGTCCTTGGGGGAATTATGGCTGTCATGTTCTGAGGTTGTAGACACCATCTGGTACCTTGTGAGGTTTAGGGACCCAGGTGGCACACTTTGAGCTGTCACAAATCAGGCCTAGATATTCTGATGGTATGAGTGGACTTATTCCCCATAGTTTTAATGCATATGTTGTCCAAACCAGCAGTCTAACTTAATTAGTACGAAAAGTACAACATGGTAACACCAACGTTATAGGCGAGACACTTATTTAATGGTCTCTTTTTTTTTAATAAATCTTTTTATTAAACACCGTCGACAAAATTCACCTTTGTAATGCATGAGCAAGAGACATTGTCAATATCAAACTTTCAGTCTGGTACGCAGATAATCAAAGAGCATTTTACAATGCGTGATAAATCAAGGGGTTTCTAGAGTCTCAGAATACTGAAAAGGAGCCGGTGGAGTGCAAATATCCCCTCTGTGTTGATTCCAGGGTCCCCATACTCTATTCCATTTCCCAGTGCACCAATCTAGGTCCTTCTTCCACCTTCCCGGTGTAGTTGACTGACGGGCCCCCCAGGGCTGTGCAATATTCCGTTTCGCAATTATTAGTGCCAGAGTTGCCCATTGTGTAGTATGAAAGGTGAAATCCGTAGGCTCCCAAATGTTTAGAAGGCACCTGTGAGCCTCGGGTTGCAGGTCAATATGAAGCACTTCCCATAGGGTGTGATGTATGGCTTGTCAATAAGACTGTATGTGTACACAACTCCATAAGATGTGCATAAATGTGCCGACCTCCCCGCACCCACGTCTGCATTATCGAGTTTCTGCTCTACCCATGCGCACCAAGTTGTACCAGCCGTAACCTTGCCTGGACGGCAACTTCTCTCGGGGAGGAGACCGCCACCTGCCAGTCTTCCTCATCCAATTCTAATCCATCTCTAAACCATTTCTCCTTCAACGATTGTAGTGGATCTACCATATTGTTGATTAGCTTTTTGTAGATCAGGGAGATCGATTTCTTGGGGAGGTGGCCATCCAACAACCTTTCCTCCAGGGGGGAGGCCTCCGGGAGTGTGGATTTAGCAGTAATGTGTGTGAGCAAAGCATGTTGCACTTGAAGATATCTATAATAATCAGTTTGAGCCAGGTGGTACTGTTGCTGGAGGGCAGCGAAAGGAAGAATTTGTTCCTTGCCCCAGACATCTTTGATCTGTGAGATCCCAATAAGCTCCCACCTATCACAGCCTTTGGACCGCCACAGACCTCCCAGCCTCTCACAGTTCCACAGTGGAGTTTCCATGGTGAGTCTGCAGTCCCATCACAGTTGTTTGTTAACTACATGCCACACATGGACCGAGTGTGCAGTCGGTCCTGTGAGGGGGTACCTACGGGGCCCGGCATATAGTGCTCTGCTGTACTCTCCCCCAGGGAGCAGCCATCCCATCTATCCATGGCATATCCGGGGTCATCCGGTCGACCGTAGATCCCCTGATTGATAGCTGCCAAATGGGACGCCCAGTAATACTTATTAATATCTGGCAAGCTGATGCTCCCGTCGTACCAGTTAAGGGTTAATTTGGTTAAGGCGATCCGGGGCCTACCGTCCCATAGAAGATCTCTTTGAAGGCTCTCTATTTCTTTGAATTAAGACGAGGGAACCAGGTCCATTGAATTCTGGAGAGCATACAGGCAGGGCAATGCCATGATTTTAAAAAGGACCGCTTTTCCTAACAAGGAGAGGGGAAGAGACTTCCATCACTTGACTTCACTTTTCAGCCTCTGTATAGGATGAACCAAGTTGTGGGCAAAGCGGAGCTCCGAGCTCAGTGTAATAAAGATTCCAAGATAACGGAAGCCGTCCGGTGCTATTTGTATCGGGTGGGCCCTCAGGAGAGTGGGTGGCTCTCTCTTTAGGACGTAGGCCACAGACTTTGGACAGTTTATGTTTAAACCGGAGTATCTCCAGAACACCACGAGAATGTCCAGAAGTCCAATGAAGGAGGCTCTTGGGGAAGTCAGGTAGAGCAGAATATTGTCTGCATACAGCGATATCTTATCTTCCCAGCCCGGGGACCATCTCATCCCACAAATCACTTGAATCCATCCCGCCAGGGGTTCTAGGGCTAGCGCAAAGAGGAGTGGAGATAAGGGGGCACCCCTGACGTGTGCCATGGCCCGGCTGGAATGTTGAAGACTTGTGGTTGTTCACTACAACCTGAGCCATGGGGCTGGAGTACAGCAGTTGGACCCAGCTCCTAAAGGCAGAACCAAATCCCAATATGTCCAGGACGGCAAAAAGATACAGCCACTCAACCACATCAAATGCCATGGTGGCATCCAGGGATAACAATATGGCTGGTTCAAGGATAGTGGGAACCCTGCCCAGCATGCCATGCACACGGCATAGATTAAGGGAGGTGTTGCGGTGTGGCATGAAGCCCGACTGATCTGGGTGTACCAGTGTATTGATAACTTTGATCAGGCGCGGAGCTAATAGTTTTACAAGGATCTTAGGTTCTGCATTCAGCAGTGATATTGGTCTGTAGGATGCACAGCAGGTTTTGGGTTTTCCTTCTTTATGAATGACTATGATATTGCGACCCTTTGATCAAAGGGGAGCATCCCCTCGTCCCTTCTCTCCAGAAACATCAGGCGGAGGTACGGGGCTGTCTTGTCCGGTCTCAACTTATACAGTTCAATTGGAATGCCATTGGGACCCGACGCCTTTCCTGAATTTACTCCCCTTATTGCCTGTGCCGTCTCGACATCTGTGAAGGCGGTCTCAAGATATTACCTATATTCGTCCGAGAGTTGCAGGAAGTCTGATATCTCTAAGTAATTCACTATTTTCGTCCTCTGTGTATTTACCCATCGTGCAGTATACTGTTTGCTAATAGTCCACAAACCGGTCAGCTATTTCCTGCGGGTTTGTTATGAGGATGGTGTCCTTGCCCTGTAGCTCTGGTACCAATCGAGCCACCCAGGTCCTCCTATCCAGCCAAGCTATCAGCTTCCCCTCCTTATCATCATGCTCTTAGATCTTACTCTGAGTGTCTCTGCCCTGCGTCCTGGCTCTGTCCTCAGCTAAGCTTTTGAAGTCATCTTGTTTCAGGGCAAGGAGATGTAGTTTTCCGGGAGTCACCGGCTGTGCTATGTCCTCCTGTAGAGAAGTGTGGCTCAATGGTTAGAGTGGCAGACCCTGATGCAGTAGTCTGGCCGGGACCAGGGTTCAATTCCTGCCTCGGCGGGTCTCGGGCTCAATTTCCTCGGACCTGATAATTCTCCCCTCAGTGCCTATTCTAATCATGAGTCCCACTCTGCACCTCTGGGCAATAGCTTGCTTAATCTCTACAAGGGCCCCAACAACGCTGAGGATGCCTGACTTCACCTTGGGGGTGCCCTGGAGTGAGCTCCTCACAGGGAAAGGCCAGGAAGGGTTCCTCGGTGGTATTCGTACAAGCGCCGAGATGCCTACTGGTAGTCGTGCGCTATACAAGTGCGTAATCATTTCATTTAATTTCATTTCATTTCATTTCTCCTCCACTCTCAGTATTGCCTCTTCTGCTTGTACTAATTCTACTTGCCTGTCCTTTTTCTTACCCGCTATTAGGGACGGGGTTTCCCCACGAACAACTGTTTTATAGGCTTCCCATAGTGTCCGAGTTGAGGTAACTGTCCCCTCATTATCCTGAACATAGTTATCCGTAGCTTGGCCTATTTTCTTCAGAGTTTCCGGGTCCCTCAGGTACCATGGATTAATGGGGCCTATCCTTCCGGTGCTCCCCTGCCCCAGGACTATTTTCATCCAGACAGGAAAGTGGTCTGAGATGCCCCTACCCAGGTGACGAGCCTCCCTGATATTGAGTGCCTGTACAGCCGGGACCAGGATATAATCAATTCAAGATAGACTATGGTGGGCTCCCGACAAGAATGTATATTGGGCCCTGTCTGGGTTGTGTAACCTCCAGCCATCCACAAGTCCCATTAACTCTAGAAAGTTCAGCAGTCACCTCTGGGAGGGTCTGATTTCCCATGGCAGATAGCGGTCAAGTGTTCCAGACAGTACTGCATTAAAATCACCTCATATCACCAGGACTCCAACTGGGAGCTATAAGAGTATATTACCTAGGTCCCTGAATGGGTCTGTCTGGAGGCCGGGGGGAACATACACCGAGAGAAATGTAGCCAACCTGACCTCCGACCTACCCAAGACTCTGATGTATCTACCCCTTACATCTGACCATGTGGCTTGCACGGCGAAAGGGAAAGAGTTTTTGATCAAGATACCCACCCCTCGCGACCCGGTAGTAAAACCTGCATGTTCTACCAATCTGTATCCCCCTTTGTTCAGAGCCTGACACGAACTCCCGATAAGGTGCGTTTCCTGCAGGAGGACGACGTCTGGGGCCTGTCTCCTGACGTACTGGTTGACCATGCGCCTTTTGATCTTGTCACCCAGTCCATTTACATTCCAACTGAGGACTCTAACCCCTCTTTCCCACTGTGTACCCATCTAGATCAAAGCATAGAAACCGCTCCTGCTTAATAACCCATGTTGGTGTTGTCGAAAGAACAGACTCAACGTATATTTCAAACAATAAATGAGTCATGCAATCAAGGTTTTTTTGTTTCATTCAACCTGAACATGTCTTCTTACCACCCCCCTCCCTGCTACCCTGCACTCCGGGCTTCAAACAGCCCATGATTAAACTTGCAGAGTGCCTGTCGCCCTTTCAACTAACCAGAGGTAGAAACTTAGGGTACATGGTGCCCTTCCTCCTCATTCCCCCAGAATAACTCCCAATCTCACAATAGTATATGAACACATCATATCACCCCTAACTAATATGTACTGAGGAAGGCCCAAGAAGGCAGAGGTTACTCACTGGCATATCCTCTTTCAAGATCCCAGGCCCAGCTCCTCAGCACTGCATAGACATCCAATTTGCAATCCATCCCACTCAACAATTCTACCCCATCCCACCATCCCCCCCCCCCAAGTGTCCAAAGTTCCACTGGTCAGCGATTCTCCAGACATTCTGCCACCGATTCCGAGTGTTCAAAAAACCAGGCCCTGCCATCAGCTTTAACTCGTAGTCTGGCCGGGAACAGCATGACGTACTTATAGACCTTATCCCTCAGTGTCTTTTTGAATACCAAAAGGAGCGTCTCTGTCTTTGGACCAGCTGGGTGAAGTCCGGGAAGAATGCGATGTCCACGTTCTCATATTTTAAGGGTTTTCCTGCCCTGGCATGCTGCAGTATGACATCCTTGTCCCATAGGTTGAGCATCCAGGCAAGGATCGGATGAGGGAGGGCCCCGGTCTTGGGCTGACCCCCGGGGACTCCAGGGGCCCTCTTGATTACGAAGAATTTTCCCAGTCCCTTGGGTTGCAGGTGCTTCAGGATAAGGTCTTCCACAAAGAGATCTGTGGACCGCCCCTCTGATTTTTTCGGGACAACTAGGATTCACACATTATTGCGACGTTGGTGCACTTCATAATCATCTAGTTTGGATTATGCGAATTTATGGCATGCTTGTAGGTCTTTGACTTCCCTTTGTAGGTCGGAAGCATCTTCCACCAGACTCACAGTTGTCAACTCAACTTGCTTCACTTGTTCGTTGTCTTTATTCATATCTGCCCTAAGTAGGTTAACTTCAACCGTGATGGTGTCCATCTTATGCTCAAAAGAGGTTTTGATGTTCGCGATTGCTGACAGCACGTCTTTCAGTGTGGTTCCGTCGAGGCTTCTCCTTGTGCAGTGCTACCCTTGCCACCAGGGGAGGAATAAGGAAATGAGGTCTTGGGGACTGTGTATCTGTCAAGCCGGTTCTGTTGTACTGATTTGTTGCCCCTGGATAAAGACATGATATCTCTAATTGGTCCCCGGTGCGACAGCTGTGAGAGGTCACTCTCCTCTATAATAGATCACTCCGTCTCTTCACTACCACCTCTGCGATTGGTTGGGTTCCATCCTCTGAAACAGCGACCACGCAAGGAGATCTTGTCCACATTGATACCCTGCCTTCCCTCTTCCCCGGCAGTCAACAAAATGGGTGCCCACCACAGCTCAGGCGGGAAGGGGGGCAGGAAGAGAGAAGGGCCCCCCGCACGTACCTGAGTGACGATACCTGACACTCCCCAGTGGGCAGCTGCATCCCTCAGGCGATCACAGAGTGAGCCCAGCACCGCCAGGGGCCCAGGCCAAGTACCTCACAATTCATGACCTCTACAATGCGAGTCACTCCCGGGCAGTCATGGGAACAAGCAGGCAACTTACTGCTAATGTGTCACAGTGCCAGCGCAGAAGGTAATGCAGCAAGCGTAGCGGTGATGTGTTGCTAACAGCTGGTCTGTGCCAGCCAGTGTAGCAAATCCAGCGGCCCTTAGAAATGACCTTATGTCATGATCCCCAGTTCATCTGCGATCATCGTAGGGCAAGCAGGTGGGGGGGAGTCACCGAGGTTTCAGCAACGTTCCCTTCAGCAGGCCTCCGGTACTCCCCGCTCCGGTCACCCCCAAGTCAAGCTCTCACTCCGGGTATGGGCCTCTGTAGACCACCACACTGCCCCCGCGATGCTCAGCTCACCCGTGCATGAAGCACCGCCGGCCTCAGTGTCGTTGATAGGAAGGAGGGGTGATGGGGGCCCCCCAAGCAGCATCCAGCCAGCCTGTTGTGTTCTCCTGCCAGGATACGCCGCAGGACCTCAGGTGCCTCCCGGTCTTGATCCGACCGCCCTGGTAATTTAGGCCCCAGCGCCAGCTCTCCCGCTAGGCCCCGGGAGCTCCGAACTCTGTTCCGAGACTCCTGAAGCCGATATATGTGCCCCACAGTATGGTATATCCGCCATGCCCTCAGACACCAAATTTGCCGCCGGGGGGGGGGTATATTCGGATGTAGCCTCACTTCCTGCTCTGACTTCCACTCGAGGCCCCGGTCTTATTGTCTGCACCAGGCCACGCCTCAGTCCCAGACCAACATAGGTCTCCGGAGCTTCCTCAGAGTGCGCTTTCACTCCGTCTGTGTGTTGGGTAGTATCCTTATCAAGGGCCGTGAGATTGGGCCCCGGATAAGTGTATCTGATATATGGGGAAGGAAGTAAATCAGCGGAGCTCTGCTAAGCCGCATCCATCGCGCCTCGCAGCTCCTTTAATGGGTCTCTGGAGTAATTTCTTACATGTTCCCAAAGTCCCTAGTCACCTGTGGTGTTAGGGAATAATCCACCACAGGTAAATAGGGATCCCCTGTGTCTGATTGTAGGTTTGTTCAAGCTTGAACCTTTCAGAGGATCATCCCACTATAGTTACCCTTCTCTGATTTCTATTCATTAATATGGCTAATACAGTACCTGTGGTTATTGCACCGAATTGCAGACATGCTTTAACACAAATGTTACAAAAACATGGGTCTCCTCTTCTGGGAGGAGATATTGCCTTTGTGGAGAGGCCCACAAAAGAGAGGTATTATAATTATGGGTTTCATTTCTGGCAGTAGATGCCAACACGAGAGTTTTTCAGCATCCAGACCAAACAATTACAGAGCTTATGAACATTTAGAAATAGTACTCACATTTCAGGAACACACTAATTGGTTCAAAGACAGCCTACCACATCCACTAGCACATGTAAGAAAGGATCCCCTCAGCAATAATGGGACAACATGGCCAGTCTTAGCCAGCTACACACCATATCCACAGTTATGAGCATTTACACTGGTCTAGTAAGATTATATGGTTGTATGACGTTTCAACGCATGCTTTTACCACGTATGCTGTTACAACGCAGTTTTTACAACGCATGCTGTTACAACGCATAGCGCTTTGGGGTGCTGGATAGTGAATAGTTTAATTTACTATTCCAACTCCAGTCCCCGTGGATAGTAGGGAAGGTGTTGGATAGTAAATTAAAACTATTCCCTATCCTAGAGCGTCCCCCAGCGCAATGCGTTGTAATGGTTTTCGTTGTAAAACCTGCGTTGTAAAAGCACTGCGTTGTAAAAGTTTTGTGGTAAAGGAAGTTTCTCGATTATACAGACGTACGACACAGATCATTATGTGAACAATAACAACAAACCCAGCAAGGCTTGCTCAAGCTATACAGCTGCATTTAGCAATGCATGCTATTAGTCCATTGATAGAGGGGCCTTTTTTATCGACCTTGGTAGGATGAAGGTCTGATGTGAGCCCTACTTGACAAAATCTGAAAATATGCTAAAATGATAAATTTTCACCATATAAAATCAGCAAATGAAATCCCACGGATCCCCTGAATCCCGGGTTTGTAGGCCCAAGACAAGGGCCAAAGGCCACCGCCTTATGTTAACAAAATCCACTGGGCCTAAATAAGTTTTAAACGTGCATTTCTGATGTACTGAACACAGCGAGGCAATTAAGCAAACCTGGAAAGTACAGTAGCCTTTCACAAGCCCCATTGCAAGACACCCCCCACACACACACGTACACAGACCCAGCCAGTACAAGTTGGCACATCTTGGACTCTTGCAGAAATATTGTTCTGAAAGATAGCTTGCATGAAATAAAAGCCACAGCACCTCAGCACCTGTCGTAAGTTCCGCTCTCACATATATTTTTAGAAATGTACGTAACAAAATGTTCTTTTGTCAGAAATGTACAAAATGTTCTCTTTTAAAATGTATGTAACAAAATGTTCTTTAAAGATGTCCTTCCGGTGTCCTAGAACACATGTGGTTAGACCGCCTGCACTGAATGGGCGTAGGCCAGTGTGTCACCATAGAACCTGGTTCCGCATTTTCAGGTATATCAGACCCAACCGTCAAATCTGAAGCCAGAGCTCTGCTGATGCGACCTGTGCATGCAAGCTCTCCGGCCAGCCGATTGTCTGACTTGGGACGTCAATTCCTCTGTCTCAGGTGGTGGACTTCCTAATATACAAGGGGGCCCCCTGTAATCAATACGGGCAGACGTCAGGGGAAGAAAGTACTTAACTAGCAGGAGAAGCCTACCCTACTAATTTAGACAATGGCCCAACATAGGTCCCAACAAGATAGACAACCCATAACACGGAGCTTACCTAAGGGTTGAAGAGCAGTCACACGGCACACAAATAGGTTTATGAAAAAGAGTAAAAATGTTTATTTATTTTTTTATACATGTTTTATATATTCCTAATCAGAACAATTTTTTTTAATGAGCAAGATATAATGTTCTGGTACATGATCAGTAGACTTAAAAACATCCTAATAATACATATTCAAATTTGTCACCCCACAGAACCTCACACGCTCCACATCCTCTCACATCATTCATTCACTCTCATCCAATCACAAGTCGACAAAACAGTAACACGTTCCTCAACGGAATCCCTAAGATGGTACAATCAGTAGAAGGGTCTTGGAAGATCTTAGTGGCCAATTGCCAGATTGTTGTTCACAGGATCCAAGACACACGTTCAGCCGACGCGTGTTTCGGTGCTCAGCCTAGATGTACAGGCGCACCTTCGCCATGGCTCTCACGTCGAGGTGGAGGGGGACACAACACAAGAACCAAAATTCCGTATTCAATCTCCCGAAAGATCTAGTAACGCTAGATTAAAGCCACAGTCTCTTTGCGGGATGCGCCAATACTGCAGAATAGATTAGGGGCCACCTCAGTGTGCAGAGTCACAGTAATCGCCTGAGGACCATCGATTCATTCCTTCCTTGCTTTTAATCCGGCGGGGTATTGCGTCCCTCCAGGGGCCGGCGATCTTAATGCGCTTCTGATTCTGCTCCTAGATTAATCATTCACATCGGCAGTTTCACGGATTACACCTCGCAAATATTCTGGCAGCAGGGCGTTCGTCACCTTCTAACTGGCTTCTCTCAACGGCGGTCGGTAACAGCAGACAACGGGATTGCAATCCCGTTGTCTGCTGTTACCGACCGCCGTTGAGAGAAGCCAGTTAGAGGGTGACGAACGCCCTGCTGCCAGAATATTTGCGAGGTGTAATCCGCAGCTCGCAAAAATGTCGGTAACAGCACACAACGGGATTGCAATCCCGTTGTCTGCTGTTACCGACCGCCGTTGAGAGAAGCCAGTTAGAGGGTGACGAACGCCCTGCTGCCAGAATATTTGCGAGGTGTAATCCGTGAAACTGCCGATGTGAATGATTAATCTAGGAGCACAATCAGAAGCGCATTAAGATCGCCGGCCCCTGGAGGGACGCAATATCCCGCCGGATTAAAAGCAAGGAAGGAATGAATCGATGGTCCTCAGGCGATTACTGTGACTCTGCACACTGAGGTGGCCCCTAATCTATTCTGCAGTATTGGCGCATCCCGCAAAGAGACTGTGGCTTTAATCTAGCGTTACTAGATCTTTCGAGAGATTGAATACGGAATTTTGGTTCTTGTGTTGTGTCCCCCTCCACATCGACGTGAGAGCCCTGACGAAGGTGCGCCTGTACATCTAGGCTGAGCACCGAAACGCGCGTCGGCTGAACGTGTGTCTTGGATCCTGTGAACAACAATCTGGCAATTGGCCACTAAGATCTTCCAAGACCCTTCTACTGATTGTACCATCTTAGGGATTCCGTTGAGGAACGTGTTACTGTTTTGTCGACTTGTGATTGGATGAGAGTGAATGAATGATGTGAGAGGATGTGGAGTGTGTGAGGTTCTGTGGGGTGACAATGTTGAATATGTATTATTAGGATGTTTTAAAGTCTACTGATCATGTACCAGAACATTATATCTTGCTCATTAAAAAAAATTGTTCTGATTAAGAATATATAAAACATGTATAAAAAAGAAAATACATTTTTTTACTCTTTTTCATAAACCTATTTGTGTGCCGTGTGACTGCTCTTCAACCCTTAGGTAAGCTCCGTGTTATGGGTTGTCTATCTTGTTGGGACCTATGTTGGGCCATTGTCTAAATTAGTAGGGTAGGCTTCTCCTGCTAGTTAGGTGGACTTCCTAAGCCAGATAATACTTCTGTCTTTTTAAATCTCTGTCCTTGCTCTGTATTTTCCATTCACACCCAATTCCTTGCATTTTAGGTTCCCTTCAGCTATTAGGCCCTGCTGGGATAGTCTCCATAGCTAAGGTGTTTCTAGGCACTAGACTTTATAGAGTGTTCTGCTTTCCCTAACTAATTTCAATTGTGTCTTTTAAAAGGATCCCAGTCCTTTTGCACCTTGGATCTCTTTGGAATGTTAAACTTGCATGGGTAATTCTCTTCAGAAAAGCACATTTGTAGACGCCATGTTTTCATAGAATGTATTCTGAACCTTTTTTTGAATAGCCTACTGATTCCAATTATACCGCTTACAGGTCCTCATTCCAGCCTGTTTTCTAGGCTCTTGCACATAATAAATGTGAACTTGCGTTTTTTGATCCTGGCAGATTGAAGTCAGACTTTCAAACGTTTCATTGCTCAGGCTGATCGATTAATAAATGCATTTTCTGATGTACTTAAGACTTAACGAATAAAATGCCACTTCAAATGTGATCTTTGTCATCTCATATCATTGTTCCTTGTTCCTCATTGAAGTGTTGCGTCGATGACCTGTGACCACGGCTCATGACTACAGCAGGGTGGTTTGTAACTTGTGACCACACCCTAGAGGGCTTCCGTTCTCCCCTCATCAGCTGGCAACCACCGAATAAATCATACTACATACGTCTGCAGTGGATTTGGTGCACCCCCGACAGGTTCCTGAGAGCCCCGCCTTCGCTCCTTTGCGGCTAGGACCACGGGTAGGACAAGGTTTTGTTTTTTCCCTTGAACCTCCTTGGTCTGTGCTGCCTGGGGTACGAGTGACTCTCTTTGGCCTGTCTCTGGCTGTCGCCTGTCCCTGCGGCACTATCTCTGGTCATGATTTGAACCCAAAGTCTCCCCCTTTGTGGTCACGATTTTGCTCGTCCTTCTTTCATACAACGAGCCTTCGCCTCTTGATTTTTGACTTGTGCTTCTTGTGGTTTCACGTGTAGTGATTTTTGTGGCATTTCTGATTTGCCCTTGCCAGTTGTAAAGACGGAAGGGATGGTTCACACTTGGTTTCCGCTCCCTCAAGCATTCCTGATAAGTATATGGGGTCGGCGTTTCACTTTCCGACAAAGTCTAGGGTCTTGGTCTCTCAGCATGCGTGAGGTCGAGGTTTGAATTCCCGACTGATTCTAGATTCATACTCCCTCAGTACTTCAGAGTTTGCGTGGGGTCAAGGTTGCATTCCTTGACAGAATGTAGGTTTTACATCCTTCTTGGTTGAATTTGCTCACAATGTGCCTTATACTATGGTTTCAGATTGACCATTCATGTCATTTATTGTTTTCATTGTGATTTGAATTGTGCCTTGAAATTACCTTTCATGGTCTTTGTGCTCTGCATTTTGCTCCTCTGTGCCTCTAGCCCCTGCAACTTCATTGGTGAGGACTCCCTTTCTGCCCTTTCACTCTTTTCCTTCCTCATCTTCATGATATATTTCAGCAAAAAGTAGGTATTATTGTGTTCTTTGGGCTGCCACTTCTGATTCGGCTTGACGGCACAGCTTTGACAGATGGCTCTCTGCGCGCACAGAAACAGGAAGTCACTTGTGGTATTTTCGGATTTTCCCCTCCTTTCTGGCCCATTCTTGCGCAGCTTGGTGCTCCACCATGTTTAGTGAGATTTAATATCTAGGTCCTTTTTACTGTACTTTCAGTTTTTATGATGCATCTTTTCATATGTTTTTGATTTGTCTTTGAAAGTATTGTAATGGTTGATATTTGTTTTTGTTCAATGTCATCTGTCCATTGCCTTGCTCTGTGTAAGTAGATGTGCTTTGAAGTTGCTTCTCTGTGCGTCCAGTGACATAGCGCCTCAGTCCTAGTTGCACCATCTCCCACAGCCGCCCGGTGCCCTACACGGCCTTCCCTTTCCCATTGCTGTCTGGGTTGTATCTCCCTTTCCTTATTGCAGCCCTGCTAGGTAGGCGGCTAGCCGTCTAAAGACACGCACTGACGTTGCTTCTCCTTGCCTCTGATATAACAAGTGTTTTTTGTCTATCATTAGCCAAGCAACTGATAGCCAAAAGGGGGGACAAGTATTCAAGTATTCCTCCGAACCCCTTGACGTCCTCATCACATCCTCTATATTCGTGATGTCCAACCCCACCCCACGTACTATAAATTGCTCTATCCATCTAGTGCATGACGTCCCTGTCTCAGTCCATAACACCACTTTTAACACGATAACATACCTTGCTAACAAGAGCCGAGAGCGCCTAGCTATCGCTTGGGACGTTCTGGGGTTCATCTTCACTCCCAACACCCAGGTTAACATCTCTACCATTTCCATGACTGACGTATTTGCAGCCACACATGCATTATTCTGCAACTCGTCTAGCTGTGACTCCCTATCGACGTCTCAGTCCACTCATTCGATCCATTCCGGTCTCTCAGACGGCTCAAATTCCATTGTCATCACTGATGGGGAAGACGCAGACTAATCAGATTCTACGCAGTCTGTTGTAAGTCCACCCATTCGTCACTACCAAGACAAAAAGCCCCATGCAGAAGCTTCAGGCAGTGTTTGAGAAACGAACACTAGATCGATTCCCCACCTTTCCCAGCATCTAGGGTAGAGATACATAGGCAGGGCACACCCACCCTCCGTGCAAGCAAATAGCATTTCTCCTCACAGGCTCACAGTGAACAACATAGATACTAGTGTCCCTATAAATAGGATACTGAGTTCTACTGTATATAAAATGCCTACTGACTTTCACACATATTTTATCTTAGAAAAAAAAATATAATAAATAAATAAATAAATAAATATATAAATTAGAAGTTGGGAAAGACTGATAATTCTATCAGGCTTTTGAACGAAATATCCACTTCAGTCTAAGATTGCCTATGCCAGTTGTGGCGGCCAGCTCCACTACCCTGGTTGCGCCCCTGCACAGGATCAAGAATTACAAGAAGGTATATACCTCTGTGTCATTAAGGGTATAGGAGAGGGACCTATACCAGATCTCAATTACAGCCACTAAGAAAGAGGAGCATAGGCAGAGTGTAGTTCACACCAAAGACCCCATTAAAAGATTATCTTGCATTTATACATTTAACAGGGGGGTTTAACATGGAATGCTTCTAGGTTGGCAATAAATGGCAGCTAAAGCTTCAATGACTCTAGCACCAAGGAAATAATATGAGGAATAAGACTCCCAATGCTGCATGATTTATTAACTCAAAGTTAAGCTTTAAGTATATTGGCAAATGCAACAACTTTCTTCGAACATCACCATACGCATTTTAAAAGATACCCATATTTTTATATAAAATACATGCTTTTCAATTTTGATATACATACATTAATTCAATTAAGCGCAAAATAGGTTACAATTTCGTAAACTGAGCTGCATACTGGAGAGCTACCAGTGGCTCAAGAGCTACTGGTTGGAGAAGCTTGCTGCAATTACAAAGCAGTGGTGGCTGACATGAGCATGTAGTGTATTTTTAAATTGTAGGTTACATTTTGGAAATATTTCCATTGATTTCAAATATTATTATTTTTTTTTGATTTTTTGCATTTTTGCATGAGTTTTGATTTGCTCTCCAGAAATGTGCCTTTAAATACCAAGACTTTGCTAAGGCTCATTATTGAATGTTAAAAGGGTTCTTCTACCATATGAATAAGGGAGTTATTTATCTCTATCATGTGCACATCTATTTACGTCATGAATTTGCAAAGCACCCCCTCAAATAAAATAAAAGCCGCCTTGGTTCAGTGCCACAGGAACATGACATTTCACCCTTTCATTGCATTTGTATGTGCTTTGAAGTTGTAAATTTGTGCACGGTTAAAATTTACGCATTTAGGGATTTCTGACTGATTGCTATTAAACTTTTAAATAGTCATTCTAAAACTAATAAGTTGTCATGATAGCTGCACCTGTAAGTCAAATGACGACAGTCACCACCTTCCCCCAGAATGCCATGATTGCAGCCGCAGCCAACATACCACCTGCGCTGCGACAACAGCTCACCATGCAATACATCCAGGCCCCATTACAGCCTGCCATATTATACGTAGAGCCACAGCCACAACAAGATGTACAATATGTCCCGGCACAACGACAGCCAGTTGATCAGTACATACAGCCACAGCCCCCAGAACAATACATAGCAGCACAACATGCCTACAGAAATGACCAACAAAATTATTATATAAATAACAGAAAGAATGCCACCAGAAAATCGGGTATACAGGGAAGAGTGAATGGAATGGTACAACTGAGGTTCCAATCACAGCCAGCACAGCGCACTTGTTATTATTGCTACAGAATAGGTCACATGCAAAGACAGTGCCGCACTAGGCTTCGAGACCAAGGCCAGACACTTATGTGCCCCACCCAACAAGGACTAAGCCCCTATGAATGTGGCCCAAGTCCAACATTAGCTCCTGTGAATGCACGTTCCAATGCAACAGCAACAACAGACACCTATATACAAAATGATGCCCCAAAAAGAAAAATTACTGCAGCACCCAGGTACTAAGTACAAAATAATTTATTCTTACCAGCATCCAAATTCAGTACTAGCTTAAGTAGGCAAGCAATGGTCTGAATGCAGGAACAGATCGGGGAGGGTGTTACAACAGGGCACTGACAGTTGATGTTCGCCATTACAAAATAGGGTTTTTGAACTTTTGGCTCGCGTTCAAGTTGAATGATGCCACTGGCCTTAGAGCAACGTAGATGTCGGAGCAGATAATAATAAACTGAAAGAATCTCCCACAATTTCTTATGCACAGAAATAGTGAGAGAATAGGGGGATAAAATAGTGGAATGGAATACACTAGCATGTATAGGCCCTTTGGTGCACAAGATTAGAATGTGTTTGATGTGATATTAAATATTCTGGTCAGCATAGCATATAACTAAACTACACATGTTTTTAGATGTTACAAGGTAACAGAAGAGTTAACAGGTTTTCTCTCGGGCTGCCGTTGGAAGTAGCCAACCACAGATTCTGGGCGTTGAGCCAGGCAGGAAATACACTTCCTGTGGTTTGGTTTGTAACGAGAGTTTTAGGCAGTTGGAACACCGATCGCAGGATCGCACAAAATGAGAAATATACACATATATATATATAGAAATATATATATATATATCTGCATAACAGAAGTAATATGTGGGTATATTAATAATTTTTATTTCTAGGTTCTTAAAAATTGCAGGAAATAATGTGTACTCATACTGTAAGGCGACTGTGCTAAAATGCTTTTTAAGCAGTACATAAGCCAGGGACTACAATACTGTGTGTGCATTGACAAAGCCAAAAGGTTAACAAAATATTTTGAGGCCTACTGGATTTGGCAAGGCTTGTTTATTTTTATGTTGCAAAGAAATGGTACGTACCTGATTCGAGTAGTTTAGTGAAATGTTTTAGCATTTCGTTTTATGAGCCTGGGGCAGGTTGTGAACAGGTGTCACTGTGACAGAGATTTTCAAATATGTTTGACGTTGAGACAAACTATAGCACAACATTTTTTAAATTCCTTCTTTTAGATAATGGATCTTTCCTTAAAATATCTTATAGAAAAGGCAATATAATTCCCAGTTCTTTCCTTCATTTGGAGTTCTCTCCATACCCCAGCTAGCCAACATACAGCATACAACAGTGAATAGCACTACCATTGCCAGGCCGGTTGAAGTACAGTTGCAGACTTCAGATGGTTGTGTATATTTTTTACCTGCTTTAAAAGTTTAGATACGCTTGGAATTATGACAGTATGATGTTTTTGGTGCGTAGTGCATTTTTTTAATGGATGTTCCAAGGTTTCACAAAATTATTATTTATGCATCAACACAAGTGAAAAGTCTTCTGAAATAATGAAAAATATTTGTATACACTAACATGCACTGCGAGGTTTCTTTCAAAGTCAGGTTTCCAGGAAGTGGGGCCACATCAGTTCTGGCCTTTGACATATCAATAATGGAACACAGATCTTGGCCCAAAGACTTTTGGAAATAATAGACTACTAACCAGCAGCTGTCCCCATTGCCAAGAGGAAAGAAATAACAGAACAGAGTTCAGGGTCAACTCTGCAAACTAGAGAAGATTAACTTGTTTCCATTTGACTGTCCAATAGGAAGAAGGCGGTGACAACTTGGTCGTTTATGGATTCTGACGTAGCCACAACACCTGCCGCACAGAAGTGTCTTATCTAAAGTTATGTATTTTGTATTATAACATTTTGCAATACTGGCAGAAGTGGCATTAGGTAGATTGAATTGGTTTTGTCTCATTGTGTTAATAGGAAGAGTTGTATTGCTCACATTCTTGAAGTTGCCAATAGCAACAAAGTCACCTTCACTATATCAGTTAGCACATGGAGTAAATGGCCCTTGCAAGAATGCAGAAAGGTTCAACAGTCCCTCTACCAGCACAGTTAGCACCCCAGAATAATTGTATTCGCAACATGTGTACTCATCGCCCTCCCCTGATGGAAGTAATAATGCAATAATAAGAAATAGTGCCCAAACAGCTAGACAGCATCCTGCTCACGATTCTCTATGCAGTATGAGATACAGTCAGATGACAACAATAGGTAGACAGAAGACTAAGACGCACTGTTACATGACTCATACAATCCCCATGCAGGGAGAACAGATAGATTTTCTCACCTAGGCAGATACGACCACAGACTATAGAACACCTCCTGCAGGATACACAAACTAATGTCAGTTTATTGAGGCCTCTGTCTCTGAAGTGTTTATACATAGAACAGGAAGGGGCGACCCCTCCACCTCAATGAAGCATGAGGTCATCACTGACACATGCAGAATAGAAGTGAAGGCAACAAGGCTTTTTTAGATGACTGTTCATGGTATGGCCCATAGTGTAGTTTTTTGCAGCATCAATGAGTTTATGATAGCAGGTTCTCTGTTAGACTATCATTGCTCCATCCCCCACACTCTCCATTGCCCATGACATATTAGAACGGTGTTGTTGTTATTAGCACGAAGTTACACCCATGGCAAAATTGAGTGCCCAAGGTTAGTTAAGGTATAAAGAAGCGCTATTAGGGCAACATAGGGTAGACTAGGATTAAAAGATAAGATAGACAGATTGTCTACTTAGGGTTTCTAAAATAAAAATGTGCAAAAGTATGAACTGATTTCAAACTAAAAGACATGTCTTCTCTGTTTTCTAGAATGGCATGTTACCTGTGGGACGGCACACAGCAAACAGCACTGTTTTTTTTTCCGGACAATAAATATGGCACCCTATCCAAATTGACTTTTACTGGGCCTGCAGAGAATGGCTCCATCTCCAACAGCCCTTACGAAGGAGCAGCCTGAGCTCACTAGAACATTGCACAAAGTCACCATGATGGTTCCAACAGCAAATATCTCCAACATCGATGCCCATCTCTGGCTCTGTTATCCGGCTCCACGGACAAGAGCAGTGTGCTCAGTTCTAAGGGTGGACAGTGTTCAAAGTCCCACCAAAGGAGGTTTGCCGGTTGAGCAGAGTCCAGTTCTTTTTCCTTTACCATCATTGTGATGCTCCAGACCAAGGCAGAAGGACTCTGGCTTAGGAATACCAAGAGAAGAGTATGCCTTTGGATAAGGAGTGAGCTGTACATTTCCAACAACGCAGAAAATGGCTTAAATGACCAATGCCACTAACAACTTGAACAAGATAGAAAAGAAATGGATTGCTGGAGGAGGTGCCATAGTAGATAACCATTGACTTGTTGAACTTTGACTGGATACCTTTGTGGCAGTTCTAAAAAGTTTTTATTTTTTGCTGTTTTTTTAGGTCTCGTGACCTACAATGCGCGCAAGCGCATTGAGGGATCGAGAATTCAAGTGCTCGAAATCCTCATCAAACCAAGGGCTTCTTGCGCTGCGGTTTTCTTAGAGTTCACGTGAATCACGTGACAAAACAAGCACGCGCATTCACGGCCGCAGAGCACATCAAAGGGCTTCGCCCAGCGTGCGCTCTGCGACTTCTCCTCCCCTAATTGAATCATGGGCGGCCGCAGGCCGGCCGTACTTTCAGTTTCCCGGCCGCCGCTCTGCATTATCAGGTACGTGTTGTTTTCACTTGTATCAGGCGCTTGCATGGAGCTTGCATGGAAGTGCATGACGAACTACTTTATAACTAAAGCCCTCTCTGTCTACGCCTCTGTTTCTGCGTGTGTTTTGCTCAAATGTGGTAACTCTGTCTGCATTAGCACATTAAACCGATCCCTGTTTGCTATGCCAATGCTTCGTAACTGTTCAGTAACTGACATCACCTAGTAACTATGCCATACACTGCTTCATAAAATCTTTCAAAGTTTTTTCAAACCGACCCCATTCATTTTTTTTTTTTTTTTGTTTTGCTGAATTTTTTGTACAGTCACAGAACTTGCTTTATTTGCTGCGGTGTCCGCTTTCACTTTAGCAGCGCGCTTCTTTACTTAACTAATTTGCATGCTTCACGGTCCGCTTTCAGTTAAGTGGCCACGCTTTTTTATTGTTTAATTAATTTCTGCAGCGTCCGCTTTCACTTTAGCGGCCATGCTTGTTTATATAATTAATTTGCAGACCCCCATGTGTGCCCTTGTGCCTCCCTCTGCCCATGTGTTAAGAAACACTGCTCTAGACCGGTTCGTCTTCCCAGCCCCCAGTGCCTGCACAACACGTGATTAATTAGCATGCTCTCCTTCCTCCCCGGAGCGCTGTCCTACACCAGTGTGGCCAGATCTAGCTGAACACACTCGCACCAGTGCCAGACACCTATGGTCACTCAGCCTGACTGAGGAGTGAGTGTGTGTGTGTGTGTGTGTGTGTGTGTGTGTGTGTGGGTGGGTCGGGCAGGGGGATAAGCTGCTGCTGAACAGGAAATGTCGGACAGAATCGCAACACATGTAACAGAAATAATCTGTGTGAAGTAAAGTCAATGGAAAGTTCCCGCAGTATGTTGTGAATTTGTAAGCATTGTGTGTACATACTCCTTCGACCTCTGTGGCGGGTCTTGTATGTCGGAGCTCGTGGCTGCAGATAACCGGTCTCCATAGAAAGTCTTGTTTTCCAGCTGCGCAGGTGATGGGCACTGACTAACTGCGTCCTATTCCTTGTACCTTTTTACCGCATCTTGCTCGCCACTTTCCTTCTCATCCTGCCCCCACCTCTTCTTTTGCCTCTCCTTCCCACCCTGCCGCGCGCTGCGTCCTCCATAATCCCTTTCCCTCATATGTCGCCTCATTGTCTCTCCTATCTCTGTGTAGTGCTTTAGGGGTGGCCCGTTAAGCGCCATACAGACAACCAACGTGACATGATAGCAACTAGCGGGAAACAAGGCGCCCAAGTAGCCCGTACTTAATCTTACTGTATTTTAAAAGGATACTTACTGGGCTAGAGGTGTTCTGATAGTCTACCGAAGCACGAGTCACCGTGGCTGGTAGGTTAAGAAATTGAAGAGCCATAAGACAACGATTAGTTGAGGATTACTATAATATTGCCATGCTTTAATTGGTTAACTTGTTAGCAGTTAGTCTGTTTCTGGTGGGATTTGCTAAGAGTGATGTTTTACACGGTAGTGAACTGGTGCAACACATTTAAATGTATGCGATTTTTCAGAATAATAATTGTGTATATATATATATATATATATATATATATTTTTTTTTTTTTTACTTTATTTATATTGTTTGGCGTTTACATACATTATTGGTCGATGTATACAGAAAAATGACATTTGGAGCTATTACAATTGCAAATAACAATGCCTTTTATTTTTATTTTCATTTTAAAAACATAAAGGGCTTTGTCATTTACAAAACCAATAGCTCCAACTTTCCTACTGCGAGACCTATTGGCAACGCCAGTGCTTGTTTTGTGTTGCCTCCCGCAGATGAGTGTCATTGGAGGAAAAGAAAGTTAGCACCAAGATAGTAGGGACAAGTTACACAAGCATAGGGATTTACAGTTAGCTGAGTATGAGGACAAAGATGGTGTTCATTGGGATGGGACTGGAATACAAATGGAGATGAGCGAGTTAGCAGCACATAGCACCAACAATGGAATACAGGCAGCTCCTCCACTTCTCCCAGGTAGAGACTGTCTGAGTAAGAGCCCAACAGCAGCCCAATATGAACGCCTGCTTAATGAGCAAGATGCAGAGTATGCAAAAATACTCATTAGGCCAAATGAAGACTAAGTCTACAAAATAGATAAATAAAAAAGGTAGCTTTAAGTGTTATGTTAATGACATGCCCTGGATACTGCCACTGGCTGAAGGGTCACAGAGATACTCAGTTGAAAAAAAATTATCATTGAATGATCAAGAGGAGGGAGATGATAGAGGGGCCTTTTTTATCGACCTTGGTAGGATGAAGGTCTGATGTGAGCCCTGCTTGACAAAATCTGAAAATATGCTAAAATGACCAATTTTCACCATATAAAATCAGCAAATGAAATCCCACGGATCCCCTGAATCCCGGGTTTGTAGGCCCAAGCCAAGGGCCAAAGGCCACCGCCTTATGTTAACAAAATCCACTGGTCCTAAATAAGTTTTAAACGTGCATTTCTGATGTACTGAACACAGCGAGGTAATTGAGCAAACCTGGAAAGTACAGTAGCCTTTCACAAGCCCCATTGCAAGACACCCCCCACACACACATGTACACAGACCCAGCCAGTACAAGTTGGCACATCTTGGACTCTTGCAGAAATATTGTTCTGAAAGATAGCTTGCATGAAATTAAAGCCACAGCACCTCAGCACCTGTCGTAAGTTCCGCTCTCACATATATTTTTAGAAATGTACGTAACAAAATGTTCTTTTGTCAGAAATGTACAAAATGTTCTCTTTTAAAATGTACGTAACAAAATGTTCTTTAAAGATGTCCTTCCGGTGTCCTAGAACACATGTTGTTAGACTGCCTGCACTGAATGGGCGTAGGCCAGTGTGTCACCATAGAACCTGGTTCCGCATTTTCAGATATATCAGACCCAACCGGCAAATCTGAAGCCAGAGCTCTGCTGATGCGACCTGTGCATGCAAGCTCTCCGGCCAGCCGATTGTCTGACTTGGGACGTCAATTCCTCTCTCTCAGGTGGTGGACTTCCTAAGCCAGATAATACTTCTGTCTTTTTAAATCTCTGTCCTTGCTCTGTATTTTCCATTCACACCCAATTCCTTGCATTTTAGGTTCCCTTAAGCTATTAGGCCCTGCTGGGATAGTCTCCATAGCTAAGGTGCTTCTAGGCACTAGACTTTATAGAGTGTTCCGCTTTCCCTAACTAATTTCAATTGTGCCTTTTAAAAGGATCCCAGTCCTTTTGCACCTTGGATCTCTTTGGAATGTTAAACTTGCATGGGTAATTCTCTTCAGAAAAGCACATTTGTAGACGCCATGTTTTCATAGAATGTATTCTGAACCTTTTTATGAATAGCCTACTAATTCCAATTATACCGCTTACAGGTCCTCATTCCAGCCTGTTTTCTAGGCTCTTGCACATAATAAATGTGAACTTGCGTTTTTTGATCCTGACAGATTGAAGTCAGACTTTCAAACGTTTCATTGCTCAGCCTGATCGATTAATAAATGCATTTTCTGATGTACTTAAGACTTAACGAATAAAATGCCACTTCAAATGTGATCTTTGTCATCTCATATCATTGTTCCTTGTTCCTCAGTGAAGAGTTGCGTCGATGACCTGTGACCACGGCTCATGACCACAGCAGGGTGGTTTGTGACTTGTGACCACACCCTAGAGGGCTTCCGTTCTCCCCTCTTCACCATATACTATAAATGCAAATATGGGTAAGTTTCCCACCAGATGGGAGGAGACTCTATTCTGGATTGCACAAAAAACAAATCTGTTTGGACTAGTGTTTCCCCTTTTGGGACCCCAAGACAAGGATAGAATTCTCACATGACTACTATTACGGATGGTTCCCCCAGAAGACAATTGTGCCACTTGGGGCACAATTTGTGCTGAAATATATACCATTACGCTTGGTACACCATCCATAACTGTTTTGCCAGATGTGCTAAAACAGATAAAAAATAAATACAGGGTAGCCCCCGCCCTGGATTCGGGGATGGAAATTATTGGCAAATAGGCCGTGGCAGCCTCAATATTAAGTAATATTAAAGGGGAAGCAGCAGCATTGGCAATACAAAAAATGCTTGCGCAGGTTGAATTAGCAGACCAAGCTCTCAAACAACAGAATATTATGAATATAGGTTGAAATAATTTGGGAGCCAGAACTTATAAACCTCAAATAAAGCTAATTCAAAAAATTATATCCAGAGACAGGTACCAGTGGCTTCTAAAAAATGCTGGAATATACAGAAAAATAAAGAAACATTTAAATCACGGGGTGGATCTACGCCCTCAACAGGAATTCTATAATCTGCGTAGCTGTGAAACAATTAAGAAGCCTGGTAGTTATAAGTATACTAATGCATGCCCCCCTTGTTCCTTTCAGGAAACATTAAAAAAAGCTCAGACAGAGGTGGACAATCAGAGCGCCGATCAGAGGAGTACAGGAAACGGAAGAAGGATTCACATCGCTCTTCTGACAACACAGTAGAAATGGAAGAAAAACACAACAGAAGCCTCAATTCAAGAGAAAGAAAGTGACAGGTATTTCACTTAAATATTCTACACATATTGCGGACACTGCCTCTGAACAAGGATTGGTCTTTGAATATGGTAGACAATGTGAGAGAAGTCACAATAGTTTGCCAGTATCTTCAAGAGCTTCTGGTGGTGAGAGAAGCCTATGATTTTGTTCAGGTGGAAATACCAGAACAGAGTTAGTTCTCCAGGTATATTGTATAATTTGGAACCCCAAATTGAGAGTGATATAACCCACACCATTGAAGTTCTTTTATGGGAAAACTTGACAATTGGCTACGATATTCTGTAGGCCGAAAAAGATTGGCCACATCAGTTTGTATGAAAAGTCACACCAGGGGAAAATGTGATATTGTCATCCTTTTCTGTCCTTGTTCCTGAAGCAGTTAAACAAGCTAATGCCAAGGAGTAGGTTCTTTAATAAGCCCACAGCATTATTTCACAACCATGTGGGCTGGGATGATGATTTGCCTTATCATATAAAACCTGTGAGGTCAAGCCCACAAGTGCAACCACAATACCCCATTAAACATGAAACTAAATGCCCAGCTAGAGAAATCCTAACACAATCAAGGCATAACTGAGCCTTGTTTCCCACCAATGAACAATCCTTTGTTCCTGGTACTAAACCAGACCATTCATACTTCTTAGTCTTAGACTTCAGGAAATAAACAGCCACGTTCGCACACTTGCAGTACACAATTCACACAGTACAGCATGAGTAAACAATATTGTGCGCAAAAACACAAAACAATATTAGACAATTTGAATGTTTTTTTGCTGCCAAAACAGTGCCTGAAAGCAGGTATTTGACAGCATTTACCATGCTCAGGTCACTAAAACAGTACTGTCAGGCTCGGAAAGGGTTGAGGAACAACACAAGCATGTTATCTGCCTGTGTACCATCACTGTTACAGAATTATGACCAAGAAGCATTTGTACTACGTCGATATGCCTTATGGACAATGAGTTTGGAATACATTTAGAGAGAGTACATCACATCATTGTGGCATATACTAATAACAGATACAAATTCAATTTCTAAAAATTGCCTCTTTCAGTGTCCTGTTCTAGGGATAAGAGCTCTTGAATAAAGGCAAGTGCTTAGCGCCACATTTCTTGGAGTAATGAGCACTCTTACAATACCAAATACAATATTAAAGCTACATTTAATTTTGCGCTTTCTCAACATTGGTAGAAAATACATACCAGATTATGCAGAATGGGTAAAACTGTTTTCTGAATTAGTACATCTAGACTCTTCAAGGACACATTGCACACCAGAATATACCCAGAATTTGTTCTCAGTACATACTGACATGCTAGCTTCAAAACACTTACACACATGTTTACACACAAATTTGGTGATCTCGTCATCGCTGGGTCACTGGATACACATATGTCACTTTCAACAAAGGTACCAATTGCATATAAATTGCAATTATACTCCAATGCTGAGATGTATTTGCACCTACGGAAAAAATACCTACTGCTGTTCAGATGGCTGTTATGAAGGTACAATCATGGACTCAGAGGCAATGCATAATTAATGTGACTCCCATCCCAGCCTGAAAGGCTGTTACACAGGCCAGAATATGTCTTTGACTCAACACTATGAGCACAAGCATACCTAAAATATGAACCAGAATGCCCTGTGCCCAGTGAGCTTATGCCTCTAGATTAGTACTTCATTTTCTACACAGATCGTTATGCCCAGCCCACAGTTGGAACCAAACATCAAAACTCCACTGCTTTTGCAGCGGTAAGAGATAACATGAGGGATGGAATATACCAGCCTCCTAAAACATGTATGCAGTCACTAGATCCTGAATTGCTCACACTGATATTGTGTAATTCATGTTATTGTGTCCAGTCGTACAATGGGTACATATTCTATTGGAGCCATATTGGATTCAGAAACTATAAATTGTATACAATCAAGTACTAGCTACTTTGGGGAAAGGTAGCAAATCAAGTGTGCCACTGGCTCATGAAATTTAAGTCATCAATGTTTTGGAATACACATTGTTGGCTGCAATTACTTGTTTGCATACAAGAATGGATGGAGACATCAGGATAACTGTTACTGCTTCCTCCTGTGGCACACCCTTACCTAAATCATATCTAGCAAAGTACATCTACCTGCTGAATGCGCAAAACATACTGTTTGCTCGTCTTCCTAGAGTGGGGGATAGAGTAAATCTAAATTCACATTGCAGACCAGAATAAATCATGGTTGCTCATAAGGGGTTAGCTTGTGTTCATATTGGTGTGGTGGCTACACTTTAATTACTACAGCAATGCTATTGGAGGCCAGATCTATACAAACAGATTAAACAGTCCATCCATAGTTGCAACAAGTGGTAACAACCCAAAGTTTCCACCGCAGAATACCCACCATGGACATCTTTCTTGATTTCTTACAAGACTTTGACCTGGGTATATCTGGACCACTGTGGACCGTTAAATAAATCCTGTTAAGAGTGGATTCATTTTCGAAATTCCAATCGGTATGGCACAATGATCAGCTGATGCTCGAAATGATATAAAAGACCTGCTAGTCTTTATGGCGACATATGCAGTAGCTGCATTCCACTTAGCCCAGGTACCAGTGTTCGCCTCTTAGACTTACGGGGATACCATGGGTACCTTGGGTGTGGCTGTGCCCTATTCCTCCCCCTATCATCCTGAGAGAAATTCAATTGTGGAGATGAAAACCATGACTTAAAACAGTCTTTAACAGCTGCAAATATGCCTCTTGGCGCACTTCCCTCAGGACACAAGGGGACCTCATCGCCCCACTAGCAGTATACCAAGAAGTGCCATTGCTGAGTGGTGGGCATGGCCTCCTACCACCTCTCAGCAATACCACTGTGTGGGGCTTACTGGAGGTACCTGGTGGGCTAGTTGGCCCCTACGAACCCTCACCTGTGAAGGGGACTCCCAACCCACTGAGTGTCAGGGGGCACGTTTGCAGAGTTTAGCAGCGAGGGGCGGGACCTCCGGCGAGTTGCCGGTTTCTTTTTTTTGTATTTAGGGGGCTGTGTGCCCCCCTTCCGTTGACTCTTTTGGGCCCCGGGACCACATCTTCCGGGGCTTGGGCCAGTAGGAAAAAAAAATAGAAAAGGGAGGGGGTGCGAATCCCCTCTTATCAGGCCGATTATGACCCTGGGGACCCATCCTCCTGGGCTAGGCATTTGTTTACTTTGATTTTTTTAAAGGGGATGGAGGCCTTAAGTTTTCTCTGGTCGTTATCGGGCCCAGGGATCCCATCCCTTGGGTCATGGCCATGATGTTGGGGACCACGGGGATCCCTAATGCCCCCGCGGTCCCTGCCGACTCCCCGCCTCCTCTGGGAGCTGGCATTGCTATTGGGCAAAGGGAGCTGCTAACATGCAGCTCCCTTTGCCCAAAAGTAATTCTGTTTCACTTGATGAAAGCAAGAGCAATTTGTGTAGAAGTTTGCTATGGCATGGCAGGAGCAGTGCTCCTGCCCTGCCAGAGTAAACTGCGATGTTCCAGGGGTGGGCACTGTGAGACAATGCTGGAGCCGGCCCTGGAGAGGTGGCGATCCCCAGGGCCATGGAGGGATCCTGGAGAGAGGCCAGGCAGCACCCCTCCCATCTTGTGAGTAGCCCCGGGGAGGAGGTGGTGGTGCCAGGGCCAAGGGTCCACAACAGACCCCTGCATTTACATAATGTATACGCCCGGGGAGATGGTGGTCCCTGGGGTAGTGGGGGTGGCAGGAGCCCCCTCGCACCTTTTATTATTAAAACAGCCGGGGGAGGTGGTGGTCCACAGGGTTGCAGGGGGCCGCAAGCCCCACGTATTTAACGATTAATGCTCTGGGCAGGAGCCCCCCACGGCTTTTATTTTTTTTAAATCCAAGGGGAGGTGTGGGTCCTCTGGGCTGCAGGGGGCTGCACGGCCCGCTGCATATAAAGCCCCTGGGAGGTTGCTTTCCCCTGGGCAGCATGTGTGTGGCACAGGAGCTTGTGCTTCATTTGAGAAACGAATTCCGCAGGATTTAAGACCCTATGCGAATCCTGCCAAATTTATTTTAAACAAAACATTTTGGGGGGCCCTAGGAGTTAGAGTTTTTCTACCCTGCCCTCTTTTCTTGTTTTTTTTACCTTTTTTCATGTGACCCCGTTGAACCGAGTCACAAGATTACTGCTAACACTTCCTAGTTGGCAGCCAATCAGAGTCGGTTCGAGATCCGGAGGGTTCATAGATCCACCAGATATTAATATTTTTAAATATATGTATTTCCCAGGAACTACCGAATGGATTTACATCATTTAACAAAAAGAGCGCGCTCTGTACCAAGAGCTACTGTTCTGCCAAATTTGGTGTAATACCTTTCAGCACTTTAGGCTGTAGCTGCGTCAACAGATTCCTATGGAAGTTAACATTTAAAAATCGTATTTTGGGACCCCCCCATTTTTCTCGGCACCCACTTGATGAATCACCCTGAAACTTTCAAGACAGGAGCGGACCTGAGCACCCCAATATTTTGAACATTTTACGAAGATTCATCAAACAGCGCCAATGATATTGGCAAAAGAAAAAAAGGTTTTCCTATGGAAACGAGGCCCTAACAATAATTACCTACGGGCGACCACCAGTAGGTAATATATATATATATATATAGGTAGTTATAGTTAAAACCTGGTTTCCATACGAGTACCGTACACGTACCTTTCTGAGTACGAGCTGCATGCTCATTGGCTGTGAACACTCCAAACCAGGAAGTGTTGGCAGCCATCTTGTGCTCGGTAGACCGAGGCACAAGAAAGCAGAAAAACAAACGTGTAGAATGCAAAAAGGGGGCAGGGTAGAAACAGCTTGACCCCATAGGCTCAGGTGGTCCCACAAGGACCCCCTAGGCCCCCAAAAATGTTTTTAAAAACCGGTCTGCTTTTTTTCAAATTACCCCCCAGGGTGACCAAATCCCGGGGGCGTCGTGAAAAAGAAATGTGGGGGGTCCCAATCCCCCTGACACTGCCCCGGGGACCACCACCCCCCAGGGCAATGCAGCGCAGCCCCCTGGCGCATATTGTAGGTTCCAGGTGGGCTAGTTGGCCCCCATGGACCCCCAGTATGCAAGGGGAAATGGTTCCCCCTCTGCAAACGCGCCAGGGGGCTGCGTTGCAGAGAGGTGTAAAAAGGAGGGTGGCCTTATTATACCTCTCTGCAATGCAGCCCCCTGGCGCATACTGGAGGTACCTGGTGGGCTAGTTGGCCGTCATGGACCCGCAGTATTCAAGGGGAATTAGTTCCCCCTCTGAAAACGTGCCCGGGGGCTGCGTTGCAGAGAGGTGTAAAAAGGGGCGTGGCCTCATTACACCTCTCTGCAATGCAGCCCCCTGGCGCATACTGGAGATTCCTGGTAGGCTAGTTGGCCCCCAGGGACCCCCAGTATGCACGGGGAATTGGTTCCCCCTCTGCAAACGTGCCCGGGGGCTGCGTTGCAGAGAGGTGTAAAAAGGGGCGTGGCCTCATTACACCTCTCTGCAATGCAGCCCCCTGGCGCATACTGGAGATTCCTGGTAGGCTAGTTGGCCCCCAGGGACCCACAGTATGCACGGGGAATTAGTTCCCCCTCTGCAAATGCGCCCAGGGGCTGCGATGCAGAGAGGTGTAAAAAGGGGCATGGCCTCATTACATGTCTCTGCAACGCAGCCTCCTGGCGCATACTGGAGGTTCCCGGTGGGCTAGTTGGCCCCCAGGGACCCCCAGTATGCAAGGGGACTTAATCCCCCAACTTAGAACATTCTTCAGGGCGCGTTAGCACAGTGGTGAAGGTAGGGGGCGGGGCTTGAGGTGATGTGAGTGCAAACATGCCCTGAGGCGCGTTTTAAGTTAGGGAATTAATTCCTGTTCAATACAGAGGTCCCCTAGGGGGCAACTTGTCCAACAGATATCTCCTGTAAGCGCCACAAAACTGTGTTGCAGAGTGTTGTAAAAAGGGGGCGTGCTCTTTAAATGACTGTCTGCTACACAGCTGCCTGGCGCATACTGGAGGTACCTGGTGGGCTAGTTGGCTAACAGGGGACCTCAGGATTGAAGAGGAATTAGTTCCCCAATCTAGCTCACTACTATTCCTGAAAAGTAAATTTAACTGTACTTACCAGTAACTTGAATTAGGATATAATTGCCTGCTATATAAAATATATATAAATTAAAAAAATATTAAATATAAATATAAATATTACAATTTCAATATTTTTAAAAACATTTTTTTCAATTTATATTAAAAATGTGTAATGTAATTTAAAGAATATAATATCTAAAAATAAATAGTTTAAAATAATGTAGTAAATCAGTATAAAGAAATATAACAATGAATTATCATTTACAAAACCTTTGAAATTCACTGAAAAAACCATAGGTTTCAGTCATGTTATAGTTAAAAATTAGCTTTAAAAAAACCTTAGAAATTCACTGAAAAAACCATAGGTTTCACACACGTTATAGTTAGGAATTAACATTTAAAAAACCTTAGAAATTCACTGAAAAAACCATAGGTTTCACACATGTTATAGTTAGCTGGACATTTCACTCATACAAAACCATTGAAAATCCCCTGTTATAGTTAATTCAGCTAACTCATGTACCCGCAATGCACTTCTGATGACGTCACATATTACATCACTCATGACACCACTCATGAGATCTCAAATGACATCACTCATGACATCACTGATGACATCATCCAGTGAATGTGTGTCTTTCTGAAAAATAAATATTTTTTATATATGTATATCTGATGGTAAATGGAAAAATAAATGGGTAAATAAGTGTGTAAATGGATGTATTTTTTATAAAAATGATTGCATAACTGACTTATTAAGTGTATCTTAGGGAATACATGTATTAGCGAGTAATGTTTAAATATGTAAATATCTGTATTTGTCTCTCACTTTGTCTATAAGTGGCTGCATGGGTTGTGTATATCGTTTGGAGCTATTAGTTTCCTTATGGCCAAAGGGTGGATGTCATGTGGGTTAATAGAGTCTGTGCACAAACGCTCTCCTTTTACATGTTTGCTTTGAAACTTAACATTTCTATAGCCGTTTACTTTTATTTGCTTGCAATAATGTACTCAGAAAGCGTTTTCTTCACAAATGCATTTCTTTGTAGGCATATTGTGAGAACACTGTACATCTTGTTCAAGGACCAAGTACAGTGAGTTCTTTGCCTTTTATTTTCTGTTAGGAGAAAGCTCTAAGACGGTCGAGCAAACAATAACTCAGACATCTGAACTCAGACACAGTGTGAATGGGTCAGTTTTTATTAGCTCAACTACCCCCAAAACATTGTTTGACAGAGGAGTATTTCCATGGTTTATCCTATTTGTTTGTGTCTGACTTTTAGCCCTGCTGACTCTCACCACAATCCTGAGTGGGATGGCATTCTGACAGGCTTCCAGATGCATCACACACATAGGTAAATGGGGTGTTAGGCCAATCAAATGTATCTGGAAGAAATGCATTCTCACTATGCTGTCTAGCATATGTAGTGCTCGGTAGGAGTACAATTATATGTATTCATATAATCACTGCAATAAATATAATGGTTTAACTATTCATCTTTTTGACTATTCTTGTAATGCTGTTTACAATGCTTTTTTCCTACTGCTAATAATTGCAGCGCACATATTATACACAAGAAACCAATTGCTTCAATAAATGTTTGAAGTGCTAATTTGTTGATTTCTTGTGTCTCCCTATTGGCGTGCCTGAAATAACAATGAAAGAGTTAATCTGTTTCCAAGTTTTCCTTGGGGGATTTGGGGTTGTCATGTTCTGAAGTTGCAGACACCATCCGGTACCCTGTGAGATTTAGGGGTCTGGATGGTGCACTGTGGACCAGCCAGGAATTCAATCAACATATTTTGATGGTGTGAGTAGACTCAGGCCCCATAGTTTTGACGTATATGTTGTCCAAAGCACAGAGTCCTACTGAATTAGTAGGAACTGTACAGCACTTTTTCCCCAAATAGTACAAGACTGATAGTGTTGGAGACTACTAAAAGCAAATTATGTTATTGCACAAAAAGCGAGAGCAAATGAATAGCAAAAACCACAATTCTGCTGGTGATGGCATCACGGCAAAATCAACAGATGAAAATGAAAAGAGCCCATTTCTACAGTTACTGTATTCATATTTATTATCATTACCTACAAATGTACAGTTTTATTTGTAATTCATACTGTTGAGGGTGCAGACCATGGTTAATAATCAATTACATGAATACATTAAACTGTTGCTCTGACATGAATTTACCCTAAATAAATGAAACAACACGAGGCAATTGTCAAAACAGGAACAAGTGGTTTGATTAAACTCTGCAGCTGGGAATGCCTAGACAGAATGCGTCTCCTCAAAATCTCTCGATGTACAAAGTTTTGACTGTCAATTTATACAGGTCATGAGGTACAATAAAATGTAAGGACAGAGATGGCTCTTAACCTCAGGGAGAGCTAATTTGGGACAGTGTGTATGTGTCCAGATGTCTGACATGAGGAGTGTGTGATCACTATGTGTGGTGTGCATGTTGTGTTCTGATTGGTTAAGTGTAACATGTGGCATCTAGCTTTGTGGTAATTCTGTTGTATGCGAGCCTTTGGCTAAATGGGTTTTGTGGGGCCAATTATCTTGGACTTGTTTGTGGTGCAACTATCTATCTGTGGAATTAATCAGGGTTTTCCCTGGGTTTGGGGTTGCCTGTAATTTATGGGGGGACCCCACCTGTGACCTGTTACTTGATAGGCATGGGCACGGGTCGTAGGACTTGCCAGACCATGTATCTTTGGCTCAGAGTTGTTGGAGAGGTCACCGTGGGTGAATCTGACAGCAATGAGGTGAGTTCATTTGAACTCCTAAACACATATGACAGCCACTGGCATCATGCTTTCCGACATTATCGTCACTTCGCATACTGTTGTCATTTTGTACATTGAAATCATTTGTGCTGGCATTACCAATAAAGTTATTGTTCTTATTCAAAAAATACTATTATTGTGTGAGCATGGATCACTGACTACATTGGTGGTATTATTGTTGATGCAGCACTGTTGTGCGGGCATAAATAATCGTATACATTGACATTGCATTGACGAGCATTGTGCGGGTACAAGCGGTGGCATGCATTCACATTACATTTACTGACATTTCCATTGTCGGGCCAGCACATATCATGACATTCATTGACATTGTATTCACCCGTCCCAACAAAACAACCCTAAACTATCTCCCCAAATTAAATTTGAGAAAGAGACTTTATCCTACCAAACAAATATGATTAGATAGATCACTGTGTTTGGAAAGTGAAAAGCCAAGAATGATGCTGAAGACTTCATCAAGACTGAGAAAAAAGGAGTCTGAGTAGCTAAAAAAATACCAGGGAATGACTATGGATGTGTAGGAAGAAGTAATAATTGAAGGGTTTAAACTTAATAAACTTGAGAAAACACCAGACTCTGATGACTGTCAAAAACTTTCCATTCATACAAGAGGCAACACCCAGAGATAGAGTTATGTGCATTTAGCATGCTAGTTTACAAATACTTCCAGCACATTTGTTGGAAAGACTGTAAAATGTGGAAAAATCTTAAACTCTAATTGCATATACCTTCATTGGCTGCCATTGATGTTGACCAAAACATGCAATGTTTAAGTAGAAAGCTGCATTCTGGCCATCAGATACTTTTTGGTTTTAACGTAGAAGGCATATTTGAAGCCTGATCTTGATTCAAGTGCAGACATGACTGTATGTAGTCAAGGTTAATGCAGGAAATACATATTTATTACTTCCTTCCCGTTATCAAAGCAGGATTCAGAACCAACTTGACTTAACTTAAATCTTATCACAAATTCCTGATTCATGTTACTGGTTTCTGTCAAGCACCCATCACAATGAGCCAGAAGAAAGAGGCACATCCTGTCAATGTTAAACTCTAGCTTTTGACTTTTCAGATCCCACATATCATACACGCTTCATACTTTGGCAACTATCCTTGCATCCAGTTGTGTCAGACTGTTGATGCCATCTGCATACATCTGCCTATGTAACCCAGAAGATGAGGCAAGGCAGCAAGAAGGTAGAACTAGAAATTGAAAAGTTTGCATCCACTTAGAATCCCTGAGGAATGCCACATTGTATTTGGTGATCCTAAAACACTGTTTCTATAATATAATATTGTGGAAACAAATATTTGGTCACAAATATTGTGATGTTAATAATATCATGGGACAGAAAATAGAAGGTAAGAATATTGTTTTTTTTAAATGCAGCTGTACATAATATCATTTTTAATTACTTAGTAGAGTCTCATTAGATTTTATCCTGTAAATTGTTATTATTTTGAAGTTAGATTAGTTACATTTTGTAAGTCTCTTTTTGTTTATTTGGAAATATACATCTTTTGTTTTTTTAATGTATGTCAATTATTTTGTTTTGCTGGTGGGCTGTAAATTATGTAGACAAATAGGCTTAGACGTTTTTTAAAATATTAATATTTTATTGTTTATAATGAATTCTCTGTCTTAGCTTGGTAATTATTTATATAAATATTTCTCCAAAATATTCAATACAAATCTTTGGAAAACATGGCAATATATTTTGTATGTGTTAATGGTTAGGTAGATAATTGATTTTGTTAACTATTATATTGTTTTTAATCATTTGGCTATTATTAAATTATATAATGTTTGAGGTTTTCTTGTATAGTAATTGATTATAGGTCATAGTATTTTTTTTAGGTTGAGCATCCAAGAACTCTTGTATATACTTAAGTACATACTTATTATATACTTATATGTGTATGTACTTTGTGGGCTTTGGAGATGAGACCTACGATTTGTCTGCTTCCGCCTAGGGACTTTTTTTCTGTTCAACTGCCTCTATTTAACTGTCTTCTTAGAAAATGACTAGCAGAGGTCAGTAAAAGACCAGAATTGCTTTCTGCTGAGGGACTTTCTTTTTGTAAAATACCAGAATCAATGTAGCATTCTATAGATTCCAGTCCATAGAAATTGTCTTCCATGAGCACCCGTAGACAATAATATTCTTTTCAAATCTTGCATTTTCAATGATATGACCACCGAAGGCCCTAATTTTATATTAAGAACAGAGCTCTGGACTATACCATTTCCCACTGAACGGCATTTTTTCTCCCCTTGTGTTCCCACACCTGGCGTGTCACGCAGTTTGGTGCTTACTTTCCCTCCATGTTAAAGAACAGTAGATGTTTCAGCACCCAGGCTATTGTCCTGCATAGCTAAATACACATAAGGTCCCACAGGCGAGACCGATTGCATTGCAAATGCTTGTTTTAAATGTGTATTGTTATTTTTCTGTTATTAATTGATTTTTTTGTGGTTGGTAGAATTGCAGAGTGAAAAGGGTGGGAAGTATTTCAATATATATATTATAGTTTTATGTTTATTAAGTATTATGAATTCTATTATGTTACAAATATTTATTTATATGTTCATAGTAATACAATATATGTTTATTTAGTTTATTGGTATTTCATTTATTTCGTATTTCAATACTGTAGCAAAAATTAAATCAGAGCATTTTAAAGTTCATCAATTTCCCTACTGTTGCTTATGCTGGAGTGAAAATAACAAATATGACCCCTAAAAACTCTTTCCCTACTGATGCTTAGATTGGAATAGGAGTGGTAAATGTAACCCTCCAAAGTCCAACACTTTCCCTGCTGTTGCTTATGTTGGAGTGAAAATATTCAAATTAAATTTATTTTGATTGAGAATCAAGTACCTTATTACATAATGTGCATATTTGTTTGATAAAATGCTTGTTTCTGTATTGTTTGTTTATCGTTTAGCGGTTCAAATCCTTGAAATGTTTAGGGCAGGTTCCCTGGGTTCCAATTATAACTCAGTGGGGGGCCCTGATTCCAATAATAAGTCAGTGGGTTCCCCAATTTTCATTAAAGAATAAGTATGGGTCATCAGAAGTCAAAAGGTTTAGGACCACTAGCAACATCATAGACTTCGTCACACCCCTTATCATCACCACCAGCACCTTCATCCTCTTTGAACACCTTAACTTTCAAAACCTACTGCCCTTCTAGAAATCCTCTGAAACCCTGGCCTCACCCAGCATGTTACTGAATTCACTAATTGGACCTGATGTTCTCCTCAATCAGCAAAACCATAGTTGAAAAGCCAGCAACCATGACCTGGGCAGACCACACCCTTGTTCATTTCAGCATACACATCTTTCACCACTACAGACATACCACTACTGGAACCACCTACCGCAGCTGGAAAAGCATCACAGAAGAGGAGTGGCATCTACCCTCTCTACCACCAGCCAAAGCACACCAGCAACTTGTTAAAAGCCATCATGAAACTCAACAGAGGGATAACAGTATATGCCACCACCTAACAGTGTCTCCCTGGATATCCTCAAGCACAATCCAATGGCAATAGCCAAACCACAAGCCATTTGGTACAGAGGGGTACTTAGGCAGACAAAACACCACCGCAAGCAACTGAAGCACAAATGGAGAATAAGTCCAGACTCCCAAACAAAGATATTTTTAATTCAACCCTAAGAAGTTACCACCGGCAGGTATGAAACACCCAGTGCACACCTCTTTCAGATCACATCAATGTTAGCACTAACAGCAGCAAGGAAATCTTCACTATCATCAAATATTTACCTGCACCCCCTGTTGCGTTCATGAACATCACTCCCTCACAAGACAATTTCATCAAGCTCTCATACTTTTTCTGTAACAAAATCACTTCCATGTACTACAACTTCGTTCCTCAACCAGATCACGTTGCCATCACAACTCAACATCCGACCAAATAAACTCTTACCTTGTGGCCCATTGTCAACACTGTCAAAATTGATGCTGCCGTCCATTCAGAGTCCTCATCTGACCCCTGCCTCCACAATGGCTGCACCAAAGAACCCAAGCACTAACTTCTGTCTTCAATGCCTCCATCGACTTTTGTTGCACCTGGAAACATGTCACCATCTTGCCGATGCTCAAGAAACAATCCTCTGCCCAGCTACAATTTCTAACCACAGAACCATTTCTTATTTTTCCTACCCGACAAAGGTCGTGGGCAATCAATTAACTGATTCCCCACCAACCACCTCCACAACCACCACCTTACCAACATCACACAGTCCCGATTCAGGTTCAACCACAGTACAGAAAAAAGTGCTCATGAAAACTAAACATAACATAACTAAACATAACATAAATAAAAATGAAATACCGAAACATAATCATAACTCAACATAACATAGCGAAACATAACATAAACATAACCATAAGTATAATTAACCATAACTTTAACTAAACATAACAAGCTAAACATATCTAAACATACCATAACTAAATATAACTAAACATATCATTATTATCATCGCTAAATATGAACATAAACATAACTAAGAATGAACATACTATAATTAACCATAACTATAACTAAACATAACATAACTAGTCATAACATAAATGGAACTAAACATAACTGAAAATAACATAACTAAACATAGACATACCATATCCCATACCTAGAAATAGATTTGGGAATTCTTATTCTTAAATTTAAAAAATGAATCTTTAGTAATTGCATCATTGTGGTCTTATTTTGCTTTCACACAGTGATTAATAAAAATGAATTTTGCTGACTGCAGTGATCTTCATAGTCACATAACATTTGCAACATTCTTCAAATGTTGGTAAATAACAAAAAATGATTCCTGTGAAAATATGTTTTATTTTTATTTTTTACAAACATCAATTTTTTACTATTTTTGCTTTCAAGACCCATCTCTCCAGAACAGCGAAGTTGATTGATTACCAGTTTGCTATGAAGGAGCATAATCATTTTTTGAGAAAGCAATCAGCTTAACACCATGACCATCATCAAGAGTGCAACCGGTATCTTTAGGCAAGGATACCACTCTAGACCATTAGGAGTAGCACAGTATTTCCAACCCTAGAATTACCAGGCCCCCAATACCAAATTTATTAATTCTGCGTCAGGGAATTTGGTTTCATGAAGTGCAGTTCTCTAACCTGCAATACTAGAAGAGAGATGGTGGCAGGAAAAACTGCAGGAAGAAGCATAGGCCACTCCTCGATATCCCCTACAGCAACATAAATCAGTCATTAGCACAGCCAGTGGCTGACGTTTGGCTGTGCCCTAACACCCATCATGTGATCAGGAAGAGTCCGAGGCAATGACAAAGACTTCTTGCACACAGGGCCTCCATAAACAGACAGAGGAGGATGAAGGGAAGGAGACCATAATGCTCCACCCAGCTGTGTCTCTTTCTGTCTTTCATCTCTCTGCTCCCCCAGCCTGCTCATGACACCCCATATGTTTCTGAGAAGTGCAGTGTGGATTTGAGCCTCATACTCTGCATGGAAGGGTGGATAAACCTAGGGCTTTGCACGATGCATTTCAGAGTCTTTATTTTATTCACCATAATGGGAGAATAACTCATGGTCTCTGGGTTTAGATGCATTGATACTCAGCAGAAACAAGAAATTCTGAGCCCTCTTGATCCTTCCCCAATAAATCAATCTTTTAATGCAGCACTAGGTAGCTTCAACCTAGGGTATAAGGAGACCGCCAGATGAAATTACATGAAATTGGGGAAGAGAGAACCAATTCTACGGGGTAGATTTACCAAAAACATTTAAGGCTAGTGGAAGGCTCCCACAGAAACCAGGTGAGACACTAAAGTGGCAAACAAAAGATTTCTTTAGTAAGCATGCTTGCAGGGGGCATGGGCAACTATGGTGGACGTGAGCTGGAGGAGCTCCGTCCCACACCCCGACACTAGACACTTTATCCTGTCACTACCTGGACCCTCAATGAAATAAATCGTACATACCACGAATGGAGCACTCTGGACGTGAGTTGCGACCTCTACGAGCTGAGGATGCGGTGCCCAAGCCGGCATCCTGACAGCCGAGGTGAACAAAGTGAGGAAAAAGACAGGGCCGTGACCGAGGACACTGCGGTCCGCATGAGGCAGACGACACCGGAGCACGCTCTGAACCCAGGAGATCGAGGTCTGTGGAGGGAACGGCAGAATCTGGTGACTACAGGCAGCGGATAGGACGAGGCGAGTGTGACTGGTTTCAGGACGGCAGTTGGCGCAGGGAGTGTGGCGGACCGAAGATGGCGGCCAGGGACACTGGTATAGCTGTATCGTCCCGCTGAGTGCATGCCTGGACTACAACGCCGGGCAGGTCCTGGCGCATTGTGAGACTGCGAGAGTGAGGGCCTGCACACAACTGCTGGGAGGAACCCCTCTCCCCCCTCCCGTGGTGGGCACCAGCAACAGACATGAGGTCTGCAATACATGCAATCTGCGGGGGGAGGGGAGAGAAGGGGTATACTGGAGGCGCCTGCCCTACTGTGAGATGGGAATTGCCTGGAGACCATCTAAGCACTTGGGGAGGGCATAAATTGTGTGGAGACTGCTACACAACTGCTGGACATCCTGCTGTATACTGGAGTGGGCATAATAACTGGAAAGCGGACACAGCTGTTTCTGCTTGCGTGTATGCAAGGTTGGTTGCACAGCGGTTATTGGCCTTGAGGAGTAGGCAATTGTGCGCCGGATGTGAGAACAGCGACGGGCCCCTGATACAGGCCAGCAGTGCCTTGGGAGCTATGTGTCAATACCGGAATGATGGAATGAGGCACAGTGCGGAGGCAGTGTGTTTTCCTGAAGAATAGTAAGATATTGCTGAGGTGAAAAGTTGCACAGAGTCGGATACAGTGAGACAGAGGCGCTGTGTGATGGACACTGGTGGTGTGCTTGGTTCAGAGTCACCATATACTAACACCTGCTGGCTGGGACTGCGATCTGGATCGCTGGTGATTGGTGGAAACGTCAGGACTACATATTCTGTGCGGATTACACTAAGGTTACGCTGGAGCTCCGGACTACACAAGTTCGTCGTGACAATATGGGGCGCAACAGAGGCAAACAGCCCGGCGCAGCGGTCAGTGACAAAGCCCACTTCGTACCTAACAGTGACCCTTGGTGCAGCTTGGACAATGAAGTGGTGCCCCCCATGGGAACTGATCAACATGCTGTCAAACTAGACTTAATACTGTGATTGAATCGCAAATGGAGCTCAATCCACTAGTCTAAATTTGCTGCAGCGGGACCATAAGAAACTAGCAGACATGGTGAAGTCTAATAAGATAGCTCTAGACCACTTGATACCCCAGCACACTATGCATTCCTCACAACTTAAACAATTCCAACGCCAGATGAGGGGCTTGCAAGACAGGGTGGATGATGCAGAGGGGCGGTCCCGACGTAATAATGTCATAATTCATGGTATTCCAGAGAAAAGCGAAAGACAGAATCCCACTCAATTTGTGGAAAACTGGCTGCGAGACTATGTGGCGAAAGAAGGACTGTCGACCCTTTACAGTGTGGAGAGGGCACACAGAGTACAGCAGAGACCACCTCAGCTAGGTGCATCGCCAAGACAATTAATAGCACGTATTCTGAACTTTAAAGATTGTGATATGATCCTGAGAGCGGCGAGGGAGAATGCCCCTATACGCTTCGGAAATAAAACAATTTCCCTCTACCCGGATTTCACCTTGACGGTACAAAAAGCCAAAGCCACCTACTTGGACATAAACAAGAAACTGAGAGCATGGAATCTGAAATACGCGCTGCTCTTCGCGGCACGACTGAAGGTCATCTATGGGAAAAAAAACATCTTTTTTTGACAGCGCGGGGGAAGCAGCGGATTGGTTGGAAATAACATTTACACCCTAGACTTCACAGACCTCGCTGCCGTCGGGTCATTCGGGCCGGAGACTTACACCGGGGCACCCAAAGAACCATATGGCAGATGACAGAAGAAAAGCGGACTCATCGGATAATTGGCCAACACCAGAGCAAATCAAGAACAGTCAAAATGACGCCCTTCTTACGGCGGCGGCACTGGCCGAGCATGATGCCCAGACTAAAGCTTCTTCGCCACAATCATCGGATGCAGAGACGTTGCGCTCTGAATCCGAGTCTAGCCTAACACTGTTCCCTACACAAATGGCCAGAGAATACTAGAACTGTAGCATGGAGATGGTCGGGAGTAGTAACGTATATGACACTTTATACACTGTTTTGATATTGTAAACTAATGGAGGAAGGTCCAGATGTCTGGGACTGTATGGGGTAGCGCACAAAACTGCAGAGTTCATTCTTTTGTTCAGCAATGCCTGTTTGTAGACGGACTGTTGTCACTTTCACCCCCACAGCGACTGAACTACGGAGTTTCTTATTGGGTGTCCATGTTGGACTTGTGTTTCATGCTTGGTCCTCCATTGTTGTTTGGAGGAACCTGATGTTTGGGAAGTTAGAGGGGAATGCTTGCTCGGCCCTTACATCCATGTTACCATGTGGGCTTAGGAATTTGCATGTACTAGGACCACCTCACCCCTGATTTCAAAATGTTGATCCATAATAAATGTGAATATTGCATCTGGAATGTGAGAGTCATGGGGTTGGTACATAAGTGTAAGCGTGGGCGTAAAATCTGTTTCGCGGGTGAATTTTGCGGATTTTTGACGATTTTGCGATCCGCGAATCGTGCGAATTTGCCCAATAATCCGCAAATTTGCAAGCTACGAATTATTTTGCTTGGTCGCGCTTGAAAAATACAATATTGCGCACACGGCGTTGACTCTGAGTCCGCTGAGTTGTTTTTCTCCCTGTTTTGCGTGTGCTGCGCCATTTTCGATCTTGCTGCGTGATCGCGCAAGAGTTTTTCGAATGCAATTATGTTATCGCGGCTTGCCATCTTGCACAGCGAGAGTTTGACAACGCGAGTACGTCATAAAGGCGCGCGATCACGCATTGCGGGAGAAAACAATGCCGAACACGTAGATGTGGCGAGCAGCTGACTTCCGCAGGAAGCATAAACCTTGTGAAAATGATGATTTTGATCAGAATGACATCTGGCTGCACGTTTTGGTGCAGGAGTCCATTTTTTGGGGTGGGGTGGGAGGAAGGAAGTGCCCCAGAGTCTCCAACAACCTGTTCCTGTCCAGCAGGCTCCTCCCAAAGCTTTGTCCATGTCCTGGTCACTTTTCATTTGGCTGTGGAGCTGGAAGGATGACTTTTTGTGGCTGCTGCTGGATATTTGTATTTGAGGACTTTTTGGACTTTGGAATTTGGATCACTTTTGGACTTGAGATTTTACAAGTAAGTTGGTGTTGTTTGTTTGGGGCATTGCAGTTGAGGCAACTCCAGTTCTAAAACTTTTTTCCCAACTTTAACAAAATATATATTGTGGTGGGTAGCCACAGTATCCAGTTGGCCCAGGGTTAGTCATGGGTGCATGATACAACTGTTTATGTGATTTTTTTAAAATGAATTCTCATTTATGTCATGGAATTTTAGTTCACTGTTATATGTTGATTTTTTTTAATGTTGGGGTGCCAGGGGTAGTGAGTGGTGCATGGACCAAGTCTTTCTGTGGGGTGTCTTGAATTTAAACATCATTGAGGGCATGTATGGCATTGGATTGTGGTGATTTTTGTGTGTTTTTCGAGTTTTGGGGGTGTTGTTGTCGCCTGGCCATGTGGGTGGGGGCCATTTTGAGGCCTGGTCCAGGCAGGGCCTGGTCATGTTGCTGGGGATCAAGGGTCCATTTTGAAGCCAGGCAGTGTGCTCAGGCCTGCACTCAGTTTTCCTTGCTTTCAACCATTATGCCCAGGGGTACTCAGTGGTGCATGGGCCTAGTCTTTCTGTGGGGTGTCTTGAATTTAAACACCATTGAGGGCATGGATGGCATGGGATTGTGGTGATTTTTGAGTGTTTTTTTACTTTTTGGGGTGTTGTTGGGGCCTGGCCATGTGGGTTGGGGCCACTTTGAGGCCTGGTACAGGCAGGGCCTGGCCATGAGGTGGGGGTCAAGGGGCCATTTTGAAGCCAGGCAGTGTGCTCAGGCCTGCACCCAGTTTGCCTTGCTTTCAACCATTATGCCCAGGGGTACTCAGTGGTGCATGGGCCTAGTCTTTCTGTGGGGTGTCTTGAATTTAAACATCATTGAGGGCATGGATGGCATTGGATTGTGGTGATTTTTGTGTGTTTTTCGACTTTTTGGGTGCAGTTGGGGCCTGGCCATGTGGGTGGGGGGCCATTTTGAGGGCTGGTCCAGGCAGGGCCTGGCCATGTGGCTAGGAGTCAATGGCCCATTTTGAAGCCAGGCACTGTGCTCGGGCCTGTACCCATTTTGCCTTGCTTTCATCCATTATGCCCAGGGGTACTCAGTGGTGCATGGAACAAGTCTTTCTGTGTGGTGTCTTGAATTTAAACATCACTGAGGGCATTGATGGCATTGGATTGTGGTGATTTTGGAGTGTTTTCCGACTTTTTGGGGTGTTGTTGGGGCCTTGCCATGTGGGTGGGGGCCATTTTGAGGCCGGTACAGGCAGGGCCTGGCCATGTGGTGGGGGCTAAGGAGCCATTTTGTAGCCATGCACTGTGCTCAGGCCTGCACCCATTTTGCCTTGCTTTCATCCATTATGACCAGGGGTACTCAGTGGTGCATGGACCAAGTCTTTCTGTGGGGTGTCTTGAATTTAAACATCATTGAGGGCATGGATGGCATTGGATTCTGGTGATTTTTGAGTGTTTTTCGACTTTTTGGGGTGTTGTTGGGGCCTGGCCATGTGGGTTGGGGCCATTTTGAGCCCTGGTACAGGCAGGGCCTGGCCATGTGGTGGGGGTCAAGGGGCCATTTTGAAGCCAGGCAGTGTGCTCAGGCCTGCACCCAGTTTGCCATGTGTTCAACCATTATGCCCAGGGGTACTCAGTGGTGCATGGGCCTAGTCTTTCTGTGGGGTGTCTTGAATTTAAACATCATTGAGGGCATGGATGGCATGGGATTGTGGTGATTTTTGAGTGTTTTTCGACTTTTTGGGGTGTTTAACTGATGTTCCTCTGGCTTCCATTGCTTTTAGGTGCACAAGAGAACCACGAGTGCCAGGAAGAAGTCCTGCAGCGGTGTGTGCAGCACAATGTCACGCGACGTCCCGTGTGGCCACAGACAAGACAACTCTGCAACTCGTGCAACTGCGGCCTGCTGTTCTGACATCTGAAGAAGATGGGCCGAAAGAAAGGTGGCCGTAGCGCCTCAGCGAAAAACGTTGCCAGTGCCACTGCCCGTAAGAAGGAGCAGAAGAAGCAAGTGGCACCACCTACCAAGGAGACTGGTGTGCCCACCGACACCTTTTTTGGGAGAAAAAAAACTACGCCTGCAGCACCAGCGGTGTCCGCCGGGGTCCAAGCTGGAAGCAGCATCTCCGCTTCATTGGGCTCAGTGCCACCACGCCAAGTTAGGTCCAAGACCATGAGTGCTACTGCGGCAGCCACCTTGGTTGTTCAATCACCATCGACCAGTGATTTTGGCTCATCACAAGAAAGTACCATCGAATCAACACCGGGTGTAACTCAGCTGACGAGTGTTCAACAACCACAGCCGCAACGACAACCACACATGCAACTAGAACATGCGCAAGTACATGGGCAAGGAGAGGCGCAAGGAGAGGCACAAGTAGAGCCGCAAGGAGAGGCGCAAGTAGAGCCACAAGGAGAGGCGCAAGTAGAGCCGCAAGGAGAAGCACAAGTAGAGGCGCAAGGAGAGGCGCATGGACAGGTGCATGGAGAGGTGCAACTAGAGGTTCATGGAGCGGCACAACTGCCTACAACGCTTGTTCCTCCAGAAGTAGGGGCACATCAGGAAATTAATATTCAAGAGGAGGTATCATCCGAGGAAGCCACTCCTCCTGATGATGATTATCCATTGTCTGCCAGTTCCCCAGCAAGAAAAAGGTCAAGGAGGGATACTACTACTACTACAAGTTCTTCTTCAAGCCCCCTTCATTCTGATGACCTTGATCGTGATTGGAACCCAGCCCTGCAGTCTGAGAGTGAGTCACGCCTTGAGCCGACAAAGGTAGCTAAGCCTAAAAGGAAGGCTCTGCAAAGCTTCGACCTATGGGTGATGACGACGAACAAGAAGTGGTGTCTTCTGCTGCTGATGAACAGTCTGACGACGACCCAGTCATCACAGTCGTCACTCCCACCCCAGCGGGCATGCAGCAGAAACACATTTTGACCCTATCCCGAATGGCTGCTGAGCGGGATATGGGCGGCGTGGCACTGATACCACCACCGTTAGCTACAGCTCCAACACGACCTACAGCTTCCATCTTTTTTAGTCAGAAGGGCCGGCATGGACCTCCATCCAGCTCGACCTCAAGTAGTGGTGCTGTAAGTGAACAACAGAAACTAATTCAGCCACGCCCATCCTACTCTTCATCTGGCATTGAAAGTCAAAGTAGCACCTCCACCTTCAGCAGACAACACCAGTCCCCAGTTTGGGACTTCTTTACTGTTAGCCAAAGGGCAGAAAACAGGGTTGTTTGTTCGATTTGTAAAACATTAGTTAGTCGGGGTAAGCTTGGTACCAACTATGGTACCGGAGGCCAGAGAGGTCATCTCAAGCAACACCACACTATCATTTGGGAAGCAGACATGAGGAAGATCGAGGTAGGCAAAAGAAAAACAAATCCAAATGTATCCCTTGATATTGCATCTGATGATGACGAGAGGCTGATCGTGCAGGGGGGAAGTGAAGAAGCGACAGACATTTTTTCTGGTACACCCAGTTCTGCTGGCAGCCGCACTGCAGTGGTATCGCCCCTACCCTCTACCCCTGCAACATCTATGAGGCACACTAAGAGTGTGGGAGAGACACCTATGCGAAAAACGACATCACTGGGCCTAACTGGTTTGAAGACGTCATCATCATCATCACGTAAAATGATCCAGCCCACCATTCGCGGAATGTTGTGGTCGGAGGCGCCATTTGAACGCAACCATCCAACGGTATGTCTGTATAACGCAAAGCTGGCTAAAATGCTAGCGCTGGACCTTCTTCCTTTTTCTTTCGTGGAAGGGGTGGGGTTTCTAGAATTAGTGGCAACAGTCTGCCCTAAATGGAAGGTTCCTAGCCGGTCCTATTTTGCCAGAGTTGCGGTTCCAGCACTACATCAAGATGTGCCGGAGGTGATTGGGGCAGCTTTGCAGAAGAGAGCTGTTCACACTATCCACTTGACAACAGACAAGTGGACCAGTTGCCAAGCCCTTGATTACATGTGCATCACTGCAGACTGGGTCTCTTTTGCAGGGTCTTTTGCAGGGGTTAGAGACAAGTCAAGTGCAGTTGTTGACCTGGACACAGTTTTTCAAGCTACTCGGAAACATGCAACATTAGCCATGTTTGCCATGGAGAAAACTCATACTGCAAAAAACATTTTGGAAGAGTTTAACAGTAAGGTCTCTGAATGGCTACAACCAAGAAATCGCATAGTTGGTTATGTTTCCATGGATAATGGCAGTAATATAGTTAAGGCCATGCGTCAAGGTGAATATTTCAGAGTGCCGTGTTTGGCGCACTGTATAAACCTGGTTGTGCAAGATTTCTTGAAAACTGAAAACACAGCCAAGAAGTTACTGACCACCTGCCGAAGAATCTGCACACATTTCAGCCATTCTTTTAAGGCCCAGCAGGAGCTGAGGAGCATTCAACATGAACGTAAAGTGCCAGTCAAAGGACTCATCCAGGAGGTAGCAACACGTTGGAACTCAACCTTTTACATGCTTGAGCGTCTGTCTGAGCAGTGCATGGTAATCAATGACTATGTCTTTCAACTAGGTTCTGATCATAAAGACAAGAGGCTAGAGTTGGAGGAATGGAAGCTAGTTAAAAGCCTGACAGACATGCTTCGTCCTTTTGAGGTCTTCACGTGTGAAGTCAGCAGGGAGGACTGTTCTTTGGGCAAAGCTATCCCATTGTTGGTCATGCTAGAGCATCAACTGAAGGCGGTGTCTTCAACGTTCAGAGATGCTGGTGAAAAAAAGCAAGACGCATATCAGTTGGTGGAGAGCTTATTAAGCTGCCTAGTTGCCAATGAAAGGCTTAAAAACATACATACAGAACAACATTACATTTGTGCCACTATTCTGGATCCACGGTACAAAAAGGCAGTGGCCAGCAAAGCGTTCATTCCTTTTGATGAAGCAAATGTTTCAAAGTACAAACATTGGCTAGCTGTGTCAGCCAGTCGGTTCGAAAAAGAGCAGCAGAACCTTCAAGGAGGCGGCACAAGTACAACTGAATCAGCAGGCCATCCAGCGTCAAGTTCCACTTCTGAATCGGTGGGCGAAGGGAGCCACTTTCCCTCACTGCCGTTAACAACACCAGCAGCAACCGTATCATCATCCTCACCTGCACCAGGCCCAGCCATAATATTGTCGGAATTGGATTGGCTAACTCAGCAAGGGTTTGCTCGTTCCAGTGCTGCGAAGGCCACAGAAGGTCTGCAAAGTGGAGCAACCGTGGAGAACCTTGAGTTGATGGTGCAGGCCTATCTGGATGATCCAACAGAGGTCTTTGTTATTACGAACCCATTGCTGTATTGGTACAGAAAAATGGCTCTATGGCCACTGATCACCAACCTGGCTATAAATTATTTGTCTTGCCCACTCACAAGTGTGCCTTCTGAACGTGTTTTCAGTGCTGCTGGTGCCATTGTAACTTCAAAAAGGACCCGCCTCTCGGCCAAAAATGTGGAGAGGTTAACACTGATCAAGATGAATCAGCACTTGATACCACCAGATTACAAAGTATGTGAATGCATGCAGGAAGAACATTTTCTAAGCATGAGTCTTTGCATTTTTGCTTTTTGCCTGTTTAGGGGTGTTCTGCTTTTTTGCGGGTGGCTGCAGGGGCCTGGGGGCATAGCTATGAAGGTCTAATATCGGAATCAAGTGTTTTGGACCAATTCCATGGTGATAAAGATTTTCAGTTTTTGCTCACTTGCCTGTTTATGGGGTGCTGTTTGGGGGGCTTCTAAGTTATTGGGGGTGGGATTTGGGGTCTTGGAGCACTGCTGGCACAGTCTAATGTTGATTGCATTTGTTTTTTAGGAAATCCATGGTGGAAAAGGGGAGTTAGGTCCTAGCTGCACAGCGCATTTGGACTGAATTCCAGGTAGGCCCGAAATTTGCTGTTTCACTTTTTGCGGTTTTGCTTTTTGGCTGTTTGGGGGTGTTAAACTTGTTTCCGCCTGGGTTGTCGGGTCTGGGGGCATTGCTGGGAAGGTCTAATACCGGATAAAAGTGGTTTGGAGAAAATCGAAGGTGAAAAAGTTTTTCCATTTTCAGGCATTTGTCTCTCTTTAGCGTTTTCGGGGGGCGGTTTGGGGTGGTTACTGGTGTTTGTGGGGGGGTTTTGGGGTCTTGGAGCAACGCTGGGTATGGATACTTTTGATTGCAAGAGGTTTGAAGAAAATCCATGGTGGCAAAGGGGACTTAGAGCCTAGCTGCAGAGCGCGCACAGAGTGATTTGGGATTGAGGGCTAAATAATTGTCTCACTTTTTGCGGTTTTTCTTTTTGGCTGTTTGGGGGTGTTAAACTTGTTTCCGCCTGGGTTGACGGGTCTGGGGGCATTTCTGAGAAGGTCTAATACCGGATAAAAGTGGTTTGGAGAAAATCGGAGGCGAAAAAGTTTTTCCATTTTCAGGCATTCCGCTCACTTTAGCGTTTTCGGGGAGCTGTTTGGGGAGGTTACTGGTGTTTGTGGGGGGGGGAGTTTGGGGTCTTGGAGCAATTCTGGGTATGGATACTTTTGATTGCAAGAGGTTTGAAGAAAATCCATGGTGGCAAAGGGGACTTAGGGCCTAGCTGCAGAGCACGCACGGAGTAATTTTGGAATGAGGCCAAAATATTTCTAAGTGCCCGTTTTTGTATTTTTGCTTTTTGCCTGCTTGGGGGGTTCTGCTTTTTTGCGGGTGGGTTGGCGGGTCTTGGGGCATTGCTGGGAAGGTCTAATATCGGAATCAAGTGGTTTGGACAAAATCCATGGAGAAAAGGTTTTTCACTTTTCAGAGTTTTCGCTCACTTTCGTGTTTTCAGGGGCCTGCTTGGGGGGGTTCCTGGTGTCTGGGGGTGTTGGGAGGTCTTTCTTGGAGCAATGCTGGGTATGGATAGTTTTGATTGCAAGAGGTTTGAAGAAAATCCATGGTGGCAAAGGGGAGTTAGGGCATAACTGCAGAGGGCGCATGTAGTGATTTTGGAACTGGGCCAAAATATTTCTAAGTGCCCGTTTTTGTATTTTTGCTTTTTGCCTGTTTGGTGGTGTTAAACTTGTTTTTGCCTGGGTTGACGGGTCTGGGGGCATTGCTGGGAAGGTCTAATACCGGATAAAAGTGGTTTGGAGAAAATCAGAGGTGAAAAAGGTTTTGCGTTTTTGCTCACTTGCCTGTCTTTGAGGTGCTGTTTGGGGGGCTTCTAGGGTTTTGGGGGTGGGTTTTGGGGTCGGGGGCACTGCTGGTACAGTCTAATGTTGATTGCATTTGTTTTTCAGGAAATCCATGGTGGAAAAGGGGAGTTAGGGCCTAGCTGCAGAGCGCGCTTGAAGTGATTTTGGAAAGAGGCCTAAATATTTCTAAGTGTGAGTTTTTCCGGTATTGCTTTTTGCCTGTTTGGGGGTCTTCTACTTTTTTTCGCCTGGGTTGGCGGGTCTGGGGGCATTGCTGGGAAGGTCTAATACAGGATAAAAGTGGTTTGGAGAAAATCAGAGGTGAAAAAGTTTTTCCATTTACAGGCATTTCGCTCACTTTAGCGTTTTCGGGGGGCTGTTTGGGGGCGTTACTGGTGTTTGTGGGGGGGTTTTGGGGTCTTGAAGCAACGCTGGGTATGGATACTTTTGCTTGCAAGAGGTTTGAAGACAATCCATGGTGGCAAAGGGGAGTTAAGGCCTAGCTGCAGAGCGCGCACGGAGTGATTTGGGATTGAGGGCTAAATAATTATGTCTCACTTTTTGCGGTTTTGCTTTTGGACTGTTTGGGGGTGTTAAACTTGTTTCCGTCTGGGTTGACGGGTCTGGGGGCATTGCTGGGAAGGTCTAATACCGGATAAAAGTGGGTTGTGTGAGTTTTTCCGGGTTTGCTTTTTGCCTGTTCGGGGGTCTTCTACTTTTTTTCGCCTGGGCTGACGGGTCTGGGGGCATTGCTGGGAAGGTCTAATACCGGATAAAAGTGATTTGGAGAAAATCCATGGTAAAAAGCGTTTTGGCACTTTTTTTTAACTTAGGGCTCGTTAGGGTTAGCAGCAGTATTGCATGTGTTTGGGGGTGTTCTAGATTTTTGCAACTGGGTTCTGGGGTCTTAAAGCACTCGTGGGAATGTGTAATTTTGGTTGCAAGTGGTTTGAAGAAAATCCATGGTGGGAAAGGGGGGATTTGGCCTAGCTAAAGAAAGCGTTTGGCACTATTCTTAACTTAGGGCTCGTTAGGGTTAGCAGTATTGTATTGCATGTGTTTGGGGTGTTCTAGATTGTTACGACTGGGCGGGGTCTTGGAACACTTGTTGGAATGTCTAATTTTGATAGCAAGTGGTTTGAAGAAAATCCATGGTGGGAAAGGGGGGTTTGGGGCATACTTTCTAAGTGCGTTTTGGCACGATTTGTAATTAGGCCTCTGCGAGGTAGCAGCAGTATTCTGCACGTTTTTGGGAGGGTATTGTGGGGTGTTCTAGATTTTGGGTATTGTCTTCTCTGAAACTGAAAGTGTAATTTTTGCACTACACAGCGTGCCTTATATATTTTTTTCTCCGAGGTGTATTTATCACTTACTGTTGTGTTTTTCCATCATCAATTACAGGCAGGCTTTTACCCTGTGCCATTGATGTACTACTCAGGCTTACAATTAGCAATCCGCAATTCCGCATCAGGCAGGCAGTAGACAGTGTGCCTGGTCACCAAGATTGATCGACAGAGCATCTGATGGTATGAAGGAGTACCGCGAATAGGATGAATGGCTGGATGCATCAACTTCACAAATTCAACGGGACAACTACAAAAAACAGTAACAGTATCCAAAATTCTCCTTATCTTTTAAATGATATTCTTGTGAACTTGAACTTACTTCTACGAGTGTGACTCTGTGCGTTTGTTTGATCTCTGCTCCAAATTCATCCCTCCAGCTATTTGATACGTCTTTGCTATGTTTAACACTAATTTAATGTTCTAAGTGTTTATTCTCTCTGAGGGCAGAGAGGCAAGTGAAATTGCGTAATGACTGCAGCCCTGTACTGTCAACTTGTTTCTTCGTAGTTACTAGTAAGTTGCAGTAAGTAGTAGTACTACTTTTCAGTAACCTAACCATCCATTTAGGAAACAACTTCTGGCATGCAGTAGTGCACTTCCTTTATGTCCCTTTAAAGATGTATCAATATCTTCAAATCCAAAGATTTGTTTGTTACTCTTCATTTGTTGTTAGACAGTCCATGCTGTGTTTTTTTCCTCTCTACCAAACTTTCCCAAAACCCCCCATTCCCATCCAATTTTCAAACCCTAACCCTCTTCCCCCGGGCTGTGTGGTATTTCATTGAGGTGTGACTGACAGCAACAATACATTTCACACACTTGCTGGGGAGGATAAGGTCAAAGCAACCAGAAGTTCATGTGCGCCATTGTGGATTGATAAGAACATCCTCCTCCTACAAGACGTGAACAATCAAATGCTTAATGCTTACCTTACGTTGGCACTGCTTAGGCTACAATTTAGGGCACTGTTCTGTACCGTACTATCTATTGTACTGTTTCTAATTCTACGCTCAGGCCACTCAATGTTTCATTTCCTCTTTTTTTCATATGGTGATACTGCCAGGGTGTAGCGCTACTGCTACCAGCACAACAATGATATTGCATTAATTAATCACCATTTGCAATGCAGCCAGCCCTGGGGCTACCCCGATTCTCAAACACAAATCACAGGTAAGATAAGCATATTGGAGAGGTAGTAGATTAATGGGCTAGGAGGACTAAGTTGGGAGGAGAGCAGAGACTGACAGTACTACTAGTAAAGTACAGTAGTAGGGCTACTAAATTCACTAACTCGGTTATTTGCATTTTGGTACATTTCAGGACTAGATGTTTCATTCATGCTGGTAAGTTTGAAGAAAACTAACGTCCACTAACCACCGCCAACCCTTACACAAAATAATATATGAACGCGTAAACTGTGTTTTAGTAAGAAAAATAATTATTAAGAAATATATATTCGTGTTGTTTTCAGCACAACAATAAAATAAATTACCCAAACTCACCCCCCCTCCCTAACCCAACCAATGTCAAAAAGTCCAAAAGTCCCCTTTCCCAAACACCCAATTCCCACCCCCCCAACAGTCTTTAAAAAAGGGGCAAGGGACAGTCACTTCCTCCGGTGGCGTAGTTTGGCAAGCTGTTGCTGCACGTCCCGCAGCTCTTTCCGGAGGTCCCGGAGCTGGCGCTGATGTTTTTCGCCCAACCGCTCCAGGTAGTCCACTCTTCTACGTAGCGGGTGCACACGAACCATCCAGGATCTGGGGGGGGGGGGCGCTGATTTTGTTGCTGCTATGCGGCGGCGGCGGGATGTTGTCGGGCCACGGCTTCGTTTGGCTGGAGGTTTCTGGCTGGTGGACCCGGGGGCAGTGGAGGAGGATGTAGAGGTTGATGTCTCCTCATGCTCCCGAGCCCACAACCGCGATACTCGGCACAAATAGCCTCCAGCTTACGGGCCCTGGCCCGGACAGCCATCTCCTTGCGGGTGAGCTTTTTGGGAGTAGCATCTATGAAAAAAGAAAGAAAAATACTGTAGCCAATAGTCTTTAACATAAAGTCAAAATAATTCAACGGAAAGTTGACACTCAGTAACACCAGCAAGTAGCAAACACAGTATAACATTTTGGCATGCATCTTTCCGCTGTCTTTGTAAGCCTGTGACATTACTGGGAGTTTCAGGAATTCCACTAGCAGCACTATGGGTGGACTCACTACTACATACATAGTCAGAGAGTACTAAAAAAGTCCTTTTTACTTTTTTTCTCTTGTTTTGCAAAAGAAATTACTTGTACGTGAATGTGTGGTCGCCGCCATTATGGCAGCTCACTCAGCTTTCACCCAAGAAATACAGACACAGGCCATGATGATGCAGACTCGCAGTACTTTAAGCAGTACATGCAGGTGGGGATAGGAAAGTCTTACTTTTCTATAGGGGTGGCACTGCCACTGGCCATACTTCATCCACTCAGCGTCTGCTCTACTACATCTTACACCTCTGCAATCGATGAAGAGGATAAAGAAGATAACATCCAGGCTTCCAAAGTACGTCTATGATTCTTCTTAATGTCTCAAATGTACCAAAATTTCTTTTTGTCAACAACCAACTAACACTCTTTTCATTATATTTTGGAAACCGCCGTCTTCTTATGTTGAATTGCATTCAACAAAACCATTCTTTACAGTCATAAATATTAAGACTCGCTCGTCCTTCGTTTCACCCTTCTTTAACTTTTCGTTCTTCACATCCCTAAACTACATCTGATATGACTTGGCTTCACAATAAAAATTTGCCAGCTGAGTTGAAGTGAAATAGAGGGGGTCATTAGTTACCAGAGAAGTACCGCCGCTAATGCAATTACAAGTCAAGGTTGACTGTCTTCTCCGTGTAGCCCAAAAATTAGTTCTAAATTAGTAAATGTTCTTAAGAGTACAGTGTACTTATGCTAGTGTACTGTGTACTACTGTACAGTACATCATACACTCCTTTGCGAGCCTACTCAAAAAAATGTCAGTAAGTAAGGAGTATAATAACTTACTACCGTCCTCCGCCACTGAGTCTTCCCCCCAGCTCCTCCTGTTGGCGCCGCCGCATCCAGAGTGGACCCCTCCGCACTGCTGGCCCCGGCACTGGTGGTCATCTGTGCCGCATCAGATGTTATGACGTCTAGGAAAAACATTTGATATTTTCAGATGCCATACACAACCCCCTATTTTGTCTCGTAATGGAAGAAAATGTTACATAACACATTTTTTATTACTGGGATTGAAAAAAAGTAACGGTTTTGGGGAGGGTGTTAATCTTTTATATGCTTATTCCATTAAATGCTACACTTCTTCTTATGACAACTGATGAATGCTTGCTTAATGTGCACCATTTTTCTCATTACAGAAAGAAGATTCCATTGCCCTTCTGCCAGACGATTCACCAACTACTAGTAAGTCATCACCAGCAGTACTTTAAGTACTTTAAAGAAGGTGGGGGCTACCGCACAGTTATTCTAATAATTTCATGTGTCTGTTAACTAATATTAAGTTTGAGTCATACTAATTTCATTCATGGGAATGTTGTTTGAACTTTAACGTCATCTTCATCCATCACCATTGCTCGCTCAGAATACTACGCTATTAAAAATAAAGAAATAACGTTTTCATTTCTTAATTGAAAATAAAACTTTAAAACTAACAAACACTGTGTGGTTTTTGTTCACGAGTGAGTGAGCAGAAAGGTTTGAACTACTGCACTTGGCAGTCTTGTTTCAGTGACTCAGATAGGCCGGGACTCGGCGGTAGTCTTCTTCTGTTCTTCTGGGTCGTAAAATCATTGGTCAGACACACTAAATAGTCGGTCAGGGGATTGGGGGTTCAACTTCTGTTCGGACTGAGGTATGTCGAAAGTCGAACTCCACCTATCATCAACAATGTCCTATTTATCTTGTCCATACTTCTTTGTGTGCAGAATAGTCCCTGAAACACTAGCAGTATGGGATGTGCTCCTCTCAAATCAAAAAGGCAACTGCTACCTTTTACTTGGTGTAAACAATGACATTTTGTTGTTAGAAATTGTCAAAACACTTACATTAAGAAGACTGGAATAGACAGCAAGGGCAACCCAGAGGACTGCACTCAGTGCCTAGAGCTATTGCTGTATCAGAGTTTTGTTTCACACCATTTGCCGAATAGGCAAGCTTAGCTACCTACACAGACCGACTCATAATCGTAAATAGTAGTAGCACAGAGAGTGATGGTAGAGGCAGGATAAGAATGTAGAAAGTGGTCTACATTAGAAGAAGATCAAAGACTATTTTGTAAAACATAGAGTTATTAGGAAACAGTTTGTGATGAATAGGAGCTGTAAAAGTTAATATAACAATAGAACAACTTACTGGGGCCAGCAGAAGAGCCTGCAAGGGACTGATCCTGTCCACCTTCTGCCACCGGAGTCTCAGTCGCCGCCGGTGCCTTGCCCCTGGGAGTTGCTGGTGATCATGAAATAAAGAAACACAACATGGATGATTGTTTTTTTGGAAATATTTGATTTCTTTGAACACAATCTAAAATTATGTTGGGGAAACAAATTAACAACAATTGCATCTGATCTAGTAAACTAGGAGGATAGTAGTACAGTATTGCAGGATTCGCAGACCGTCTAATAGGAAAGTTATGTAATTCACTAACTACATCAACAACAAAAAGGTTCTACTACGACTGCCATCACTCAGCAGCACGAGACGTCGCGTGACAGACACAGTCCGTCATCATGATTGCAGACCACTAACAAATGTCCTATAACAAGTAATAAATAATATACTCAACGTATCAATCCCCCACTATCTCTTCAAAGTGGCAGCAGCAGGAGTACAAAGAAGGACTAGACTTGAGTCTACTGCCTCTAGCATTACGCAGTAATGCTCTCAAATGACTAAAAAGTTGCAAACAAGTAAGCATAGTAGCAACGCCAATTACCAGGCGAGCACCTGCAATGACAGAAGCTATGTAAACATTAATTTACCTGCAATGTAATCGGATCAGCAGCATTCGTACTCTTCAGGAAAAAAATAGATTAGCAATATAACAGAGCAGAAGGAAAAAAAGTATTTATTAAATAGCTACTTACCAAGGCCAAGGATCTCCAATCCTAGCAGGTCGAGCATGTCATGCTCCCGGTCCAGGATGTCAGTCCACCGGTGCGTCACTTGCTGGTAGGTGCGCCGGACCCCAGACTCCTTACACATGCGCCAGCACACCTTCTCCCACAGCTGGCGATGCTCCCGGAGGCCGTAACCCGAAGCAATCCGCCCACCAGCTGCCACGGTCTTAGGGAGGTGGACTTGAACAAAAACCATCAAGGCGGCCACCTCCACCGCAGAGAAGATCTCCCTGGCCTGGACTTCCTCCCCCCTCAAACGCCCGCAAGGGAGCCGGGTACGGGGTGCTGGGCCCTTCCCTTTGCCCTTGTCGACTCCCTTAGCCACGGTCCTGGGCACAAGAAGAAGGAAAGAAGAATAGGTGTGAAAAAAATAAGAGAGAGAGCAAAAGAAATAAAGTAGGTAATAATGTAACAAAAAGTTAAAAAAAACACAAAATATAGATGTAGGAAATTGTAGAGATAGATAATAAGCAAAAAAAAGTTCAGAAAAACATAGGATTAGAAAGATGTAAGATGGATAGAAAGGTAGCATGCCCAAAAACCATAGCAATGAATGAAAAACAAGATGGCCGTGCCCATAGAGGACCGCGTGGGTAAGTTTGCGCGATATTTCCCCCGCGAGCATGCAAAAACGCCCATGAACCCGTAAACGCGCCACGCGCACAATGCGAGCACGCAGCTAGCACCCGGTACCGGAAATACGCAACGCGTACAAGATGGCCTCGCCCATGTACGACCGCATGGGTAACTTCGCGGTCGTTGCGCTGCAAGCGGCCCGCGAAGACGCAAAAAAAAACAATCCGCAAATTTGCACGAATTTGCGGATTGCGAGTTCGATTTTGCGCCCGCGAATCTCACGAAATTGCAGAAAAACGAATTTTGCACAACAGAAAGCACTTAGCAGGTGCAAAAGTTCAAGCTACTTTGTAACCATTCCCTGTAGTGCTTCCTGAGGGGCCCCTCCAGAGTTCAGTTGCCTAATTGCAACTATTCTCTGACCCTGCTCTGATCCTCAAAGCAGGGTCAGAGAATAGTTACAAGTATGGCACAATGCTCCTGTAAAAAAAATAACTGCAACAGGAAGCACTTACAGCTAAGGAAGCAGGTGCCAGACTTGAAGCACAAATTCAGTGACACATTAACCAGCCCCAAATTAATTCATCTCAGTTGAGGCTGGGCAGGTGTGCTTTCCCCCCATAATCTACAGTGGTGAACCAGAGGGTGACAGTGCTGAACCAGAGGGTGGCAGGGGTGAACCAGAGGGTGGCAGTGGTGAAGCAGAGGGTGGCAGTGGTGAACCAGAGGGTGACAGAGCTGAACCAGAGGGTGGCAGTGGTGAACCAGAGGGTGACAGTGATGAACCAGAGGGTGACAGTGATGATCCAGAGGGTGGCAGTGTCAAACGAGAGGGTGGCAGTGATGAACCAGAGGGTGGCAGTGATGAACCAGAGGGTGGCAGTGATGATCCAGAGGGTGGCAGTGGTGAACCAGAGGGTGGCAGTGATGAACCAGAGGGTGGCAGTAATGATCCAGAGGGTGGCAGTAATGATCCAGAGGGTGACAGTGCTGAACCAGAGGGTGGTAGGGGTGAACCAGAGGGTGGCAGTGGTGAAGCAGAGGGTGCTGTGATGAACCAGAGGGTGGCAGTGGTGAACCAGAGGGTGGCAGTGATGAACCAGAGGGTTACAGTGATGAACCAGAGAGTGGCAGTGATGAACCAGAGGGTGGCAGGGGTGAACTAGAGGGTGCTGTGATGAACCAGCGGGTGCTGTGATGAACCAGAGAGTGGCAGTGGTGAACAAGAGGTTGGCAGTGCTGAACCAGAGGGTGGCAGGGGTGAACCAGAGGGTGCTGTGATGAACCAGAGGGTGCTGTGATGAACCAGAGAGTGGCATTAGTGAACCAGACGGTGGCAGGGGTGAACCAGAGGGTGGCATTGGTGAACCAGAGGGTGCTGTGATGAACCAGAGGGTGGCAGTGGTGAACCAGAGGGTGGCAGTGATGAACCAGAGGGTGACAGTGATGAACTAGAGAGTGGCAGTGATGAGCCAGAGGGTGGCAGGGGTGAACCAGAGGGTGCTGTGGTGAACCCGAGAGTGACAGTGGTGAACCAGAGAGTGACAGTGGTGAACCACAGGGTGGCAGTGGTGAACCAGAGGGTGACAGTGCTGAACCAGAGGGTGACAGTGCTGAACCAGAGGGTGGCAGGGGTGAACCAGAGGGTGGCAGTGGTGAACTAGAGAGTGCTGTGATGAACCAGAAGGTGACAGGGGTGAACCAGAGGGTGACAGTGGTTAACCAGAGGGTGCTGTGATGAACCAGAGGGTGGCAGTGGTGAGTGCTGAACCAGAGGGTGGCAGGAGTGAACCAGAGGGTGTCAGTGGTGAACCAGAGGGTGTTGTGGGGAACCAGAGGGTGGCAGGGGTGAACCAGAAGGTGCTGTGATGAACCAGAGGGTGGTAGTGGTGAGTGCTGAACCAGAGGGTGGCAGGGGTGAACCAGAGGGTGTCAGTGGTGAACCAGAGGGTGCTGCGATGAACCAGAGAGTGACAGGGGTGAACCAGAGGTTGACAGTGGTGAACCAGAGGGTGCTGTGATGAACCAGAGGGTGGCAGTGGTGAGAGCTGAACCAGAGAGTGGCAGGGGTGACCCAGAGGGTGTCAGTGGTGAGCCAGAGGGTGCTGTGATGAACCAGAGAGTGACAGGGGTGAACCAGAGGGTGACAGTGGTGAACCAGAGGGTGCTGTGATGAACCAGACGGTGGCAGTGGTGAGTGCTGAACCAGAGGGTGGCAGTGGTGAACCAGAGGTTGCTGTGATGAACCAGAGGGTGGCAGTGGTGAACCAGAGGGTGGCAGTGATGAACCAGAGGGTGACAGTGATGAACCACAGAGTGGCAGTGATGAACCAGAGGGTGGCAGGGGTGAACCAGAGGGTGTTGTGGTGAACCGGAGAGTGAACGTGGTGAACCAGGGAGTGACAGTGGTGAACCAGAGAGTGGCAGTGGTGAACCAGAGGGTGACAGTGGTGAGTGCTGAACCAGAGGGTGGCAGGGGTGAACCAGAGAGTGGCAGTGATGAACCAGAGGGTGGCAGGGGTGAACCAGAGGGTGCTGTGGCGAACCCGAGTGTGACCGTGGTGAACCAGAGAGTGGCAGTGGTGAACCCGAGAGTGGCAGGGGTGAACCAGAGAGTTACAGTGCTGAACCAGAGGGTGACAGTGCTGAACCAGAGGTTTGCAGGGGTGAACCAGAGGGTGGCAGTGGTGAACCAGAGAGTGCTGTGATGAACCAGAGGGTGACTGGGGTGAACCAGAGGTTGACAGTGGTGAACCAGAGGGTGCTGTGATGAACCAGAGGGTGGCAGGGGTGAACCAGAGGGTGCTTTGATGAACCAGAGGGTGGCAGTGGTGAGTGCTGAACCAGAAGGTGGCAGGGGTGAACCAGAAGGTGCTGTGATGAACCAGAGGGTGGCAGTGGTGAGTGCTGATCCAGAGGGTGGCAGGGGTGAACCAGAGAGTGTCAGTGGTGAACCAGAGGGTGATGTGATGAACCAGAGAGTGACAGGGGTGAACCAGAGGGTGACAGGGGTGAACCAGAAGGTACTGTGATGAACCAGAGGGTGGCAGTGGTGAGTGCTGAACCAGAGGGTGGCAGGGGTGAACCAGAGGGTGTCAGTGGTGAACCAGAGGGTGCTGTGATGAACCAGAGGGTGGCAGGGGTGAACCAGAGGGTGACAGGGGTGAACCAGAGGGTGACAGTGGTGAAACAGAGGGTGACAGTGGTGAACCAGAGGGTGGCAGTGGTGAACCAGAGGGTGGCCGCGATAAACCACAGGGTCGCAAACAGGCTGGACACATAGAAACAACATGGTTGCGACCGTTGCGACCACACAAGTAAGTTCGCGTTCCCGAACTTGTAAAAAACCCTCGTGAACTGGCAAAAACCCTCGCGAACACGCAAAAAAAGAAAAATTTGCACAAAATTTGCGGATTTTGCGAATTGCGAGTTCGATGTAGTGCAAATTTGCGGAACGCGAATTCGCAAATTATGCCCATACTTACATAAGTGGCATCGTATTTTGGCACAACTAAACAGAAGGCAGATAGATGTGGCCTTACTTCAAGAAACACATCTGAACCATGATGAAGCAATGAAACTGGGGAAAACATTGAGCGGTCAACTGTTCTTCATGACTTATTCCACATTTGCCCGGGGGGGTGGTGGTTTGGATGTGTAACACTGTCCCTTTTAAATTTCTGGAACAGAGAGTAGACCTTTACGGAAGGTACGTCGTGCTCCATGTCCTATTGGATGGGATACACATCATCATCGGGAGTCTATATGCCCCGAACACAGAACAAGACACCTAGAGATGCTTAGCGTGACGTTATCGGAGTGGACTGACTATCTATGGATGTTAGGGGGTGACTTCAATGCAGTGTTAGATATAGATCTGGACAGGTCACACCCCCGCTGCACATGACTGAGAGTCGGAAGCAGGCAGAGGCACTCAAAGGATGGGCTGGGGGTTGGGGCTACATGACACCTGGCGGGTGAAAAACCCAAACAATAAGGAATATTCCTTCTATTCGCCACCAAATTGGCTACATACTAAGATAGACAGACTTTTCTGCTCAGGGACGTTGCTCGCCTCTACTGACAGTGTATTGCACCTGGGCAAGACACTGTCAGACCACAACTCAGTGGAGTTGTCTCTGCAGTGGGGTAGGATTCCGACCCCGATACCGACCTTCAGACTGCAACCCCAACTATTAGAGGACCAGAGGTGATTGTTAATTATTTCTCAGAGAACATAGGGTCAGCTAGCACACGACAACTAGAATGGGATGCATTCAAGACAGTTATACGGGGCGTAGCAATAGGCACGAAATTGGGAGTCAGACACACACTTGTAGACCGACTAATGGAAGTAGAGGGCAAACTGCACGCTCTGAAAGGAGAGGCGGTAGGGACAAATGAACAACTAACACAACTGCGGGAGGCAAACATACAATATGCGGAACTCATGGAGGAGCTGCGGGTAATAGATTTTAAACTCTACACGCAGAAACAACATACACAGGCAGACAGGGCGAGGCCCTTACTAGCTAAACTGGTTAAAGATGCTCCCATACCATCCCCCATTTTGGAGATTCGTGACATTAGGGGTGGAATCACTACCACACAACTGGGAATTAACACGGCGTTCAGGGTATATTATGAACACTTATACGGACAACCGACGGGTCACACTGACACTGACTTTAGGCCCTACTTTGAAGGACTACAACTGCCACAACTCACGCAACAACAGCGCGACGACTTAGCGAGACCGTCATCTGGATCAGAAATTAGACAGGCGATCAAAGCTTTACCATGTGGTAAAACCCCTGGCAATGACAGTCTGCCTGCAAAATTTTATACCCAATATACTGACTTGTTGGTACCCCACCTGGAATGTTTACATCAGGAGTCGTTGAAGGCGGGAGTGCTCCCACTCACTATGCTACAAGCAACTGTGGTCTCCTTGTTGAAACCTAGGAGAGATGAATCAGACATGTCCGGGTACAGACCCTTATCCCTACTCAACTCGGATTACAAGATACTGAGTAAAATACTGGCCAATAGACTGAGTCAGCTAATTTCAAAGTTGATACACATTGATCAGTGCGGATTCGTTCCGGGGAGAAGCACGGCTCTTAACATTAGACGGCTGCACCAGATTATGGCTGGTACACCTGACTCAGGAACGAAGGAGGGGTGCATATCACTTGACCTAAAACAGGCATTCGACTCGTTACACTGGGACTATATGTTCACTAGGTTTGGCATACTGGACGAATATATTGCCTGGGTGCGGCTATTATACACGCATCCCAGAGCTCGCGCACGAACAGGACAGCATATATCTTCACAATACACAGTAGCCAGAGGTACCAGACTTTTGCACAGGATCCGCTCCTTGTCTGGGTGACTGGGTATAGTGAGAGGCCCAATGACACAAATTGTCTCTGCATACGCCGACGACATTATTTTATACATTAAGGACATGGATATGGATTTAGAGACCCTGCCTACAGTTTTCGACACCTTTCAGGAGTTGTCGGGTCTCATGATTAATGCTGTTAAATCTTATGCTTAGTTTTTTGACAGCCCTGCACGTACCGGACGATTGCGTTTTGGTTGCCAGGAGTTTAATATAGCACCTGCCACTTTTCGATACTTAGGGATACAGGTTTATCGTAATATAGTGGATTTACTAAATGGCAACTTGTCCCGAGCTGTTGCTGCCCTTAGGGCGCAGGCGAAGTTTTGGACCTCGCTCCCCCTGTCGGTGGCTGGAAGAGTCGCCATAACTAAAATGGTGATTTTGCCGAAGCTGCTCTATTACTTCACCAACCTGCCTATTTTGTTACAGGGAGGGATTTTTAAAACACTGAACTCTTTAATGACGGAACTGATTTGGGGGACGGGACGCAGAAAATTAGCCTAGCAAAATTACAACTGGGCACAGGGAGAGGCGGACTGGGAGTACCTGATTTAAAGGCGTACTGCTGCGCTAGTCAGTTGCAATGGCCAGCGTACTGGCTGGCAAGTCAAAACATGCAGAGGTAGGAGTGTCACACCAGGAGTGGGAGCGAGGTGATATCCACAGACTCTTCTTGCCAAAAGCCAAGATCCCAACAACAGCGCCACAATTGCTACGGATAGCGCTGCTAATTTGGAGGCATGCACTGGGTACCACTATATGCTCCCACCATTCCACTACTGGGGATCTATTTGCAAGCAGGGATGATGTCTAACCGCACTCTGAGGGCATGGTCCGATGCAGGGATAGATACAGTGGGGGCATTCTTCTAATGTCACACAAGGCTTTCGTGTGGGAGCATGGCACCCCGCACACATTGTTTCTTCTACATCTTCTTCAGAACACTACTGCACCTGCGGAAGAAAAGATAATGGTCTGCTGTCTTTGACCTTATAGGAGCAGTGAAGGAATGAACCAACTCTATTTTGTACCCAGGACAAATAAATTGACTATCAGGGACCTAAGGCTCACCTCCTGTTCAAGAGACAGGGAAACAACAAGCCACAACAGGCCTTTTCCATCACCTGTCCAGCTGCCAAGTTTCAACTGGACCTGCTCTGGACCATGCTGTTTGTCTTTGCTAGAGTGAGTCGTGACCTTCAAGTTCTGTGTCAGAGGTCCTGGAACCCTTGGTTGTATATTTCCTGACTTCTATTACCACTCCTGAAAATGTGGGACTTAGATACTTTTCCAACTTCAAAACCTTCGAAGGAGCATAACAAACATGCCATGTCGATCTGACCAAGGTGCACTGCAGCTTGGCTGAAGATTTAGGTGTTTCCCTCTCTGAGCTTCTCCACAGCAACAAATCCTGTTCATCGGAACCTAACAGAAAATGTATTTGACCTCGTGGAGCTCTCTTTCGCAACAGTCTGCAACTTCGCCCCATGGACGGATTCCGAGTTTTGAAAAACCAACTAAGTGAGAACAACAAAATCCTACCGCACGAAGGTGCTAGTGTTAGAAAGTGCCTTATTGGTAGTAGTGAATATTTGTTTGCCACTGGTAATAAGCCCAACATGAGGACCAAAGCTCAGTATAGGTCTTAAAAAGTTATTCCCATGCGCAACCCTTGGTTACCTGGCTGCGAGCAGGCAGGTTTAACTTCAAAGACAGGTATATAAGGCATTTAAAAACACCATTTCAGTAAATAATTAAGATAAAACTCAGTATAAAAATCCAACACCAATTTATAAAAATAGAAAATATTGTTATCTTTAAAATGACACCAACATAAAAAAAATCCAATGTGGGGAACCTGAGATATGAATTTTTAAAGATTTAGCACTATATAGCACATAGAAACCTATAGCACCTATTGGGATATCTGGACGTGCTAGACAGGGTCAAAGTCAAAATTTCAGGCCAACTGCAACAGAGCCCTGCGCGGCTAAACCTTGCGGTAGGTCTTGGTCAAAGACTACACTTCCTCCCTTAGAAACCTTTCTGGAGCTTTTCTTCCCAGGTTCCCTGAAGCTCTCTGGATTCAGTGAGAGGTCAAACCTATGAAGTCAGACCTCTGGAGCTTTCCAGCGGGACGAGCCGGAGATCCAGCCCGGCTTCTGGTTGAGAGTTGACAGCTTGGCTATTGCGGTTGGTCCCTGTCACCTTTTCAACCTTTGGCTTAGAAACATTAACAGAATTTTTTCTCGTGGGGTCCCTCAATGGTCTTCATCAGGCTGCTTGGGTTTTGACCAACTGCCTGTCAAACTTTGGAAGACAGACCTCTGGAACTTTTCAGTAGGAAAAACCTAGGGGCAGGCCAGCTCACAGTTGAGGGTCACTGGCTTGGCTGACCAGGTTGAGTCAGTCCATTTATGGAGCTTTATTCCAAAGTTGCTCTAAGCTTCAAACTTGCGGAACTTCTTCCTTTGAGGGTTCCAATGTGTCCAAAACTTACTTTAAGGGTCTGGAAGCTCCAAGATGGTCCTTGAAAGTTTGGGACTTTAATTCCAAAACACTTGGACAAAACCCTTACAAATCTACTGGTAGTACTCTAGGCTGGGGATTCTTGGTGATGATGGTCCAGATAAGCTCTGTAAACCGGTAGCTTGCAGGGAGTCCACTCTTTAGTCTTTAGGTTTGGTCCAAAGGGCTGTAGTTCCAGATTGTGTTCCAGGCGCAGTCAGTCAGAGTGCAGGGACTATTTGGTGCAAATCGAACTTCCAGTTTCCTTTAGTTTCAAGTAGCAGATCTGAGAGGCACTGCACTTCATTACCGATAGTCATTAAATGTTCTCTGGGGTCATACAGGAGGGCACTCCTGTTGAATGAGGTGCACAACAACACCCCAGAGCATGACCATTTCCACCAATATGTGGCACAATGTTCTCCCAGAAACCACTACTTCTCAAAAATTCTAAATGGCTGAAGTCTCAGCGGAGAGGCAAAAACTGTCTAAATCTACCTCCAGGATGGCTCAACTCCATATTATCCCTCCCCCAGGCATCTGCACATTCCTTCCTTAAGCCAGCCATCAAGCTGGGTTCAAAGAGTAGGGGTGTAAATGAAAATAATTTCTCCTGCCTGTCTACTATTGAAGAATATCGTTTACAACCCATCCCCCTGCTCTGGCATTCCTATGTAGCAGAACTTTCTCCTCCCAGAATGGTTCTTTCACCTCAGGGGCTACTTAGCGCGCCAAGTCTGGGCCCGACCGTGCCTTGACCGCGCCCAGTGCCAAGACCCCTGGTCCCCGAAGATGCCAGCCAACACGATGGACGTACGACACCGCCACCCTCAACGCACTCAAACCCGACCGGAACCCCGCCTGCTACCGAGCCACACCGAAACGCACCCACGGACCCTTCACCTGCCAAGCCTGCAAGTTCACCTGCCTCCGGACCATCACCGCACTCGAAAGGCCAGGCACCAACAACAACCACCTCAAGTGCATCCTGCTCAACACCCGCTCCCTCCACAGACACGCCGTCGAACTCTGGAACCTGCTCGACTCAACATATCCAGACGTCGCCTTCCTCACAGAAACATGGATGAACGCCTCCTCAGCACCCGACATTGAAATAGCCATCCCGGACGGATACAAGATCACCCGGAAGGACTGCGTCAACCAGACTGGAGGAGGCATCGCCATCATCCACAGGAACACCATCCGCATCACGACCAACTCTGACGACACCCTCACCGCCGCCGAGCACCTCCACTTCCAGATACACACCGACCCCAAGACCACCCTCAGAGGCACTCTCATCTACAGACCCCCGGGACCATGCACACAATTCAGCGAAGCCGTCGCAGACTTCATCAGCCCACACGCCCTCGCCTCCTCTGACTACATCCTCCTAGGGGACCTCAACTTCTACCTGGAGAACAACAACGACAGCAACACCACTACCCTGCTGGACAACCTCGCCAACCTCGGACTCAAGCAACTGGTGAACACCCCCACCCACTACGCCGGCCACACGCTTGACCCCGTCTTCTCCTCCAGCAAGCACATCGCCTTCAGCCACTCCACCTGACTTCACTGGCCCGATCACAGCTGCGTCCACTTCAACTTCAAGAGAACCACGCCCCACAACTACCTGCAACAAGTTCACCGCAGGAGCTGGAGCAAGATCACCGCCGACCAGCTCACCACCTCCCTCAGCCAGAACCCTCCCACCAACACGACGGACCCCAACAAAGCAGCCCGCATCCTCACACAGTGGCTCATCAACTGCGCCGACGACCTCGCACCACTGAAGAACCCTCCCAGCAGACACGGCAGCAAAAAAGCCTCGTGGTTCACCAACAAACTCAAAACATCCAAGAAAAAGCCTGGCGCCTCGACCAGACCACAGAAAACAAGACCGCCCTCAAGAACGCCACCCGCACACACCACCAGCTGATCCACACCACCAAAAGGACATCATTCAAAGAACGCCTGGACAACAACACCCACAACAGCAAGGAACTCTTCAGCATCGTCAAAGAGCTCTCCAACCCCAGCACCGGAAACAACAACATCACACCCTCGCAAGACCTCTGCGAATCACTCGCCTCCTTCTTCCACCGCAAGATCGCCGACATACACAACAGCTTCGACGCACCAACCACGCACCCAACCACCGAAACAATGCCTCCCACCACCACCCTCTGCAACTGGACCCCGGTCAGCACCGAAGACACCACCCGCACGATGAACACCATCCACTCCGGATACCCTACCGACCCCTGCCCCCACCACATCTTCAACAAGGCCGGCTCCATCATCTCACCCCAACTCCGGAACATCATCAACATCTCCTCCAACACCGCCACTTTCCCGGAGAGCTGGAAGCATGCCGAGCTCAGCGCCCTCCTAAAGAAACCGACAGCGGACCCCACCGACCTCAAGAACTTCCGCCCCATCTCGCTCCTCCCTTTTCCTGCCAAAGTCATCGAGAAGACCGTTAACATACAGCTCACCGCCTTCCTTGAGACGAACGGATCCCTCGACCCCTCACAATCCGGTTTCCGAGCCAACCACAGCACCGAGACCGCCCTTATCGCAGCCACCGACGACATCATATCCCTGCTTGACAACGGGGAAACAGCTGCCCTTATCCTCCTGGACCTCTCTGCAGCATTCGACACAGTCTGCCACCGCACTCAAACACAGCGCCTCAGCAACATCGGAATCCAAGGGAAAGCACTGGAGTGGATCACCTCGTTCCTCGCCGGAAGAACCCAGAGAGTCCGCCTCCCCCGTTCCGTTCCGCGGCCACCGAAGTCATCTGCGGCGTACCTCAAGGATCCTCGCTCAGCCCCAACCTCTTCATCGTCTACATGAGCCCCCTCACAGCCATCGCACGCCAACACAACCTTAACATCATCTCATACGCCGACGACACCCAGCTGATCCTCTCCCTCACCAACGACCCGGCCAACGCCAGAGCCAGCCTACACGAGGGAATGAAGGACGTCGCCGAATGGATGAAGAACAGCCGTCTGAAGCTGAACTCAGACAAGACGGAAGTCCTCATCCTGGGATCATCCCCCTCCGCCTGGGACGACTCCTGGTGGTCCCCTGCCCTGGGCACCACCCCCAAGCCAATGGACCACGCACGAAACCTGGGCTTCATCCTGGACTCCGCCCTCGCAATGACCAGACAAGTCAACGCCGTATCGTCATCATGCTTCAACTCCCTCCGCATGCTCCGTAAGATCTTCCGATGGATCCCCACCGAAACCAGGTAGACGGTCACCCAGGCACTCGTCACCAGCCGAATGGACTACGGGAACACCCTCTACGCGGGAACCACTGCCAAACTACAGAAAAGACTTCAACGCATACAGAACGCCTCAGCACGACTCGTCCTGGACATCCCCCGCCACAACCACATCTCCGCCCACCTGAGAGACCTGCACTGGCTCCCCGTCAGCAAGAGGATCACATTCAGGCTCCTCACCCACACACACAAAGCTCTCCACGACCTGGGCCCCAAATACCTCAACAACTGCCTCACTTTCTACACGCCCACCCGCCAGCTGCAATCGACCAGCCTCGCCCTCGCCACCGTACCACTCATCCGCAGAGCCACCGCCGGAGGAAGATCCTTCTCCTACCTGGCGGCCAAGACATGGAACTCCCTTCACATCCACCTACGGCTGACCCAGTACCATCTCCCCTTCAGGAAGCAACTCAAGACCTGGCTTTTCGAGCAGTAACGGACCCCCCCCCCAGCGTCTTGAGACCCTTCCGGGTGAGTAGCGCGCTTTACACATTGTTCTGATTTATTGATTGATTGATCAAAATCAGGCCAGAACACTGGAAGGCAGAATTTTGGCTTACAGACAAGATAGTCTTATAACTTCTTGTCTGAACTTTTTAGGACCAATTCAACAAAAGCATATGGATGGATTTTGCAAGACCATTTTGTAAGTCCTTGAATGATATTTTATGATTCTCCTTGTAGTAATTGTTAGTTAATAACTTCTTGCATGTTAACCTATGTGACTGGGGATCTGCAACGGGGAAAATTAACTGGCATTTTCTCCACCACCAGGGCTTATAAAACATCTTTTATAAGGTCCCTGCCTATATCTAGAGGACACCGACCCCTGGAATTTTTAGGGAAGACTTTAAGGGTTCTGAATATGCAAAAATATTGCAGATCCTCACTTCACAGTGCTTCTAGCGGTAAGCCCAAGCATAATAAACCTATTTTAAAGGATCCTCCTCATAAATACCTGACCCTCCACCACTGGAACACCTAATGGCGATCCTGGGGATAACTGATATGAAAAAATTGTAGTCTAATAATTTTTATGTTCCCCAAACACCAAAGTTGAAGTTGGGCACAATTTACCTGTTAAAAGCAGTCGTGCAACACATGGCTGCTTTTAAACTGACCTCAGGCCTCAGCAACATACACATGCAAGTGCAGAAAGGGCTACAGGCCTCTAAACTGCCATGCCCTCTGAAATACTAGGGACTTAAAAGTAGTTTTGATCCCCCTGCCCAATCATGTACGAGGGTCTCACAGGGGAGGTCCTTCCAATCATAGGGGTGCCCTAACCTATTGACCACTCTAATATATGTAGGTTTTTTCACTGTATTCTAAGTGTGTTTTCAGCATAGCACTGGCCCGGGACCTGGTTAAGCAGATCCCAAAGACAGTCAGAGTCAGTAACCACCAGTACCAGTCAGCAAAAAATCGGGGTGGTCAAGGCACAAGGATGACTTTGCAACAGTTAGCTAGAGGACTTCTTCATACGTGTAGCTCAAATTTCTCCAATTCTGAAACTTTGCCGCAAAAAACAACGGCTGCATTCAAATGCTATCCAACCGTGTGGAGCTATCTTCTCTGACAACCTGCTGTCATACCCTGCTGAAGACTTTTGAGTACCTGTTTTGGAGAATAAGGGCCACATTAGGATGGCAGGTGAATTGCCCCCGCCGGGCCGGCGGTAGTCACCGCCGGCCCGGCGGGGGCAATCCGCCCGCCATCCCTGTAGAAAAGACCCCCCACCATATTATAATGGCTTTTCCGCCTGGTTGACATGTCGACTGGGCGGAAAAGGGTTCAGTATGGTGGCTGTGTCTTTCAGACACCGCCAGCCATATTAGAATGTGCATTTGTGAATGCCTTTCTGTGGCGGTATTGCAACCACGGAAAGGCATGTGGAGTCTGCTTCGGGGGCCTTTTGCGGGCCCCCATGGACTCCGGGGGGGGGTGCACAATGCCTTTCAAAGAACAAGATGACAGGCACCATGTGGTGCCTGCCACGTTGTTCTTTGAGAAGGACAACATGCAATTTCAGCACCGCCCGCCGCAATGTTAAAAATACGGGATGCGCCCCCCAGTGTGGCGGGCGCATCATAAAGGGGTGTGCAGGACCCCCGCTAGCATTGCGGGCGGTCCCTTTCCCACTGGTATGACGGGCGGACAAAGTCCGCCCGCCATACTTATGTGCCCCTATGGCTGATTTAAATTTAGACGAATGAGATACTCCACCAGTAACTTGGCAGACATCTTGTCCACTGTATCACAAGTGCATTATATAATATGGATCTTGTAATCCGGTTGATGGAATATATGGCATGTTTGTGTCAAAGTATCCCATCTGCCAAGATCTAAATTAGGCCCTAAATCTAAAGTAAATCCTCTGACTCGGTCAAACCTGGATTTTGTGTCTGACCTGTGCTCCACCGCAGTCTGCCTCAAATCACGCAGAGGGCCCGGTCTACAGTGACCAATTGTCTGTGATTAAAGCCTAACACTCTTTGGGCTATTTTTATATATTTTTATATGATTAAAAGATCACATTTCTGGTTCCCCTTATTGGATTTTGTCATTTATGTGTGATTTAGTTTATTCAAATGTGCTGCACTCCTTTAATTCAGTTTTGTATTTTTAATGTGTTGTTTTTGACTTAACTGCTGTCCTGGTACTGCATTAAATATCTTACAGATTGTCCTAAGTGAAGCCTATCTGCTCTGTGCCATAGCCATTAGGGGGGCTGAGGTCAGGGTATTTAGTGACTTTGGGATCTCACCATGAATAATGATTATTACCCAAGGTGGGTAGTGACCCCTCATGACTAATAACTCAATGTTGTACAGACATGTATGGACATTGTGACCCCTCATGACTAATAACTCAATGTTGTTCAGACATGTATGGAGGATTTCGGGCACCAAAATCTCCTTTCATCACAAATGCCCAATAGAGAGGGAAAACCCTTAACCGCTATGCACTAGCTAGCCTTGGCAAAACAATAGAGTTCCCTTGGGCCAGGATGGTTAGTGTGGTGTCAGTTCCATATTATCTTCTGGCTGCTCTTTCAGTGTAAGTAAAGGATTTGTATTACTTAACACTGCTCTAAAATGGCTGGACAGTGCCATATGATCATTTCTATGTCCCACAAAAAAGGAGAAATGATTTATTTAAAAAATCAGGGAAGGAGGCAGCAAGATACTAGGGTGTTTAGCGGTAGTCACCTTCAGGTTAATACGGCACTCGAGACTCACACAGCAGACAAATTACCAAGGCAGCAGCCAGGACTGCACTATTAAGACTTGGGACAATTCCGAAAGACTTATATCTTGGCCTGGTAGTGATGATTGTGTCAAAATGAACCTCAGTAGACTGGGTTCAGGCTTCACCATCTTCAAAGGAGTCCATAGGAGTGGGCCGTGGGCTTGAGGAGATGACCTTGCCATATCCCATCCAGGATGAGCTGCTTCTAAAAAAGAGCTTTGACATATCAGGACAAACAGGGACTATATTCATTTCAATTTCCATGCATTGGGGCATAGAATCAAGGATTTATCATTGAGTCATCGGTACTTTATCGCAACCAAAGTCATGATAAATGTATCGCCCCATTCACAAGCTGGTGCTAACAGCCCATATCACCAGTTTACCCGCGATAGCATCCGCACAAAACATCGCCACAGAGGATCCCGGCAACTAACGCTAATGCGATGCAGAGTAGGTGTTCCTGTGCAAAAAGCTGCAATAACACCACTCCGCAACATTCTCAACAACCAGCCAGATCGGTGATAAGATCCCAAAACATGCGATAAGTCGCGTTAGCAACAGGAATTTAACACCTGCTTTTACCTGGTGTAAAGATGGATGACAACCTGCATCAGAAAAGGGAGCCCAGCCCAGAGCCACACCAGAAGAACAACATATGTCACGGAGCTACTGATCATGCAGCTCGGAGCCCCAAGGGTGCCACAACACCCACCGCCACCACCCCCAGGCCCGACAACCCCGGACCACCCCGCCCCCTCCCAGACTACTACAGAGGCAGCGCAGACAAAGACAGCAAACCTTCAAAAAACACACCAGCCTTTCAGACCTAACACCAGAGGATGTCATTGCCCGCTACTTCCTCAAAAGGACAACCATCCTCTCCATCCTGAGGAAGAGTTTCACAGCCATCCCTATCGAAGTTCCTCACAACTGTCTTCGATGCCATTATCAGCTTGGTACCCCAGTACCTTTACTTCCCCCACACTGCGCAGGAACAGCTGTAGACCAAGCAAGGCTTCTACACCATAGCTGGATTCCCGCTTGTGTTCGGGGCAATTGATTGCACACATGTCCTACGTGTGCCCCCTGCCGACACTGCACACAATTACCACAACAGAAAGCACAGGCATTCCATCAATGTGAAGGCAATACTGGACTACCGGGGACTCTTCACCAATGTTGTCACCAACTACCCAGGCAGTGTGCATGATTCCTACATTTTCCAACAGTCCATCATCAACCAGCACTTCCAGGATGGCACCTACAGAACTGCTCTGCTCATTAGTAAGTACCAAATGAACACACCACACACCCCAACTTCACACTCATGCAACTCACAACTCTGGGAATGCACACATTTCAAACTCACATACAATATGACAAACAACATGTCCACCCACCAGACATGACAGCACAACTTACTGTGGTAACATGGGCTAGCCATGTACATGAGCCATCAACGGCATGGCACCTCAGCCACACAATAGCAGAATGTGGGGAAAGGTGGGAACAAGGCATGTGCGAAGAGCCATGAAGTGGAAATGCTGGCCAGACTGCGGTATGCAGACCACAGACATATCCATGTCGACAGACACTACTGGTGTTTGGAGTGTAGTGGATGGTGGACACAACCATGTGACCGCAGTCAGTGAGGAAGAATGTGGAAATGTAGCTTGTTACGTCCCCCGTAAGCCTGAGCGGACGTACACCAGGCCAGCGTAGGGGTGTGAATAAAAAGCACGTAGCCCTAGGCGTGGTTCTCTACCGGAATGCCCAACGTGTCTGCCAAGGCGGCGCCTCTCACCCCTCCATGAGGCCGACGCTGTGAGTGGTGTTGGCTGCGATCAAGTGCGCCTGCTGCACTCCAGGCTGTGGGTCTCCAAATCCGTCTTGGCGCCCCTGTGCACCCAGGCCTCACAACTCACCTGCCGACACAAGCGTGTGTCAAAGAGGGTCCATCCATGTGCCGGCGCAAGCTCCGAGCCCGAGGCCCCTGACCTTGGCAGCCTCCTCAGACCATCACTGCCTCTGCGACACAGGCCCGCAGTACTCCTTTCTCGTTGATGTACTCCATCGCTGCCTCGGGCCTACACAACGGTCAAGTAGGTCACACATTTGGAACTGAGTCTTGATATCCTGATGGCCGAGTTCATATGTTCAGGGGACATTTGATATCACTGTACTCCCTTTGATGTGGTGCCACCAACTCTGTGCATAGCATTCCAACAACACTTGTCTGTGGTCCGTTGCTGACTACTGCCTTTGGTCCACCCTGCATTCCAGTAGGTCACACATTTGGAACCAAGTCTTGATTTCTCAATGGCATAGTTCATATCATTGCACACGAGGAGAGGTGTAAGAGGAAGACGCGGTTCAGTCCGGAGGAAATAGGATCATAATTACAGAGGTGATCATACACTACCAACACTGCCCTGGTGTCACTAACTCTGTGCATCGTGAGGCAATGATATGTGGCTGTGTGCCCCTGCTGTCCGCTGCCTCCACCCTACACTGCGGTCGAGTAGGTCACACATTTGCAACTGAGTCTTGATTTATTTAGGGCAGAGTTTATATTATTGTACAGGCCTCATCGCAGATTGCATTCCCCTTCAGCCCTGATGCCACTAACTCTGTGCCTCGCAATTCATGGACACTCTCTGTTTGAACTTTGGTGGCGTCTGATTCTATGGCCTGGTGGTTGTCTTCCACATCATGTAGGTGGAACTGACTTGGTGGAAACTACCACCCTGGTTGTAGTTGTTGCCAGCACCAACCTGCCCCCGAGGGGTGGCTTACACTCACCCCACACCCATCCAGGACAGGCATCACTGGACATGTGACTCTGGCAATAAAAGGGGCTGGGCGCAAATGCCTGTAGCCAGTTCCAAAAACTATCTAAGTGTGTCTGTGTGGTCAGTATGTATGCATGAGGGCCCGGGCCCTGCCACATTACATTGTGCTGTGTACAGCAGACACAAACATGTCACCTCATGGGCCATGTAGCTGTGTCGAACCCCCCTGTGAGCATAAGCGGAGTGGATTTGCATATGACATTCCAGCATAGGGGGGTGGTTAATCATCCCGAGGCTCTGGGAGTGATCAAGTATAAGCCTTGCCAAGGGAGTAACTGATGCGTGTGTCTCTGTTGTAGTGTTAGCGCTCCCTGTACCTCAATATAAAATGTTGCTATGTAGCATGCCCCCAGAGTGCTCGCTCGGCCGAAGGGGTAAATGAGGGAGCACAAGCCTACTCTGGGTCACAGATCATACATGCCAATTGTTGTGTGTGTCGCTATTACCGCAGCATAAGCCAAAGCTCTACCCTCAACCGCATGGCAAGTTCAGTCAGCCTTGCACTTCACATATGTGTCCGCTCTATCCTTACCACATGCCTACACACACGTGGCTGCCCGCATTCAGCGCACAACATCACAGTGTCGTTGTCAGTCTTGTGGACTTGCTCAGACAGGCATGACAACAGTGTGCCGTGGGAGTGATAGTGATGCAACTGCGCTACGCACAATTGTGATTAGGCCCAGGGGATGGAGGAGCAGCAATGAGGCTATGTAATACAAATTGATGGCGCACATTTGCCACAAGCCATACATGTCACACAGGAATCACAAAGTCACACATTTAACACACTAATGTACCAGTGAGCCTGCCAATACATCCTGCAGAACAAACTATTGACTTATGTCTTTCTGCACTGTCACAGGTGATCAAGGTTATGCACTCTGCGCTTGGATGGTGACACCCCTTCGAGCCCCGAACACACAGGCCCAGAGGCAGTAAAATGCAGCTCACAAACACGCCAGGGGCATCGTGGAATGCACATTTGGCATGTTGAAGTCACGTTTGAGTTGCCTGGACATCACAGGTGGTAGGCTCCTGTACAGCCCAGTCATTGTGTGAAAGATGATTGTTGCATGTTGTGTGTTGCACAACATATGTGTATGCACCAATGCCACATGGCTAGAAGTGCTAGATGCACCGGACGATGATGATCAAGATGAGTCAGGTTGGCCACACCCAACTGCAGCTGCAGCAGGAATAGCCCGCTGGAACACCATCATTGACAATTTCTTCACATGAGCACGTCACATTGTGACAGTCCTTAGTAATCATGGGACAGTACAAAATGACCACAGGAACAGCATGTGCTAATAAATGCATTCCAAGACACATTCCCTCAGTGCATGTCAGTCATCTCTACAGGCACATTAGCATTCCTCATGCAAGTGTAAGTGCGACATGTAGTGCTGATGATTTCATACTTTGATGATAGATGGTGGGTGTGTCACCTCTGTACGGAGAGGCTGTTTAGGGTGTCACGTATTCGAAATGCCAGTTCTGTGTGTCACGGAACTCCATTTCGAATCCCACTCTTCGGAGTTTCACATGTGTCCCAATTCATTACATATGAGCTGTCATTTGTGACCTACAAGTGACAACAGGGCTTCTTTTGGGGTCAATTATGTGCCACTATGATGCAGGGATGCACCCTGTGACTCAAGTCCCACAACATGAGCAACATGTACGTAAGGGTGAGTCACTGCCCCTGCATTCGTCCATGCTTTCACACTTGATTGATCATGGACATGACATGTCTGTGTGCAGGAGGTGTTGATTGTCCCTCTGCAATGTGAAGGGGAGATGCGGTTTCACAGTGTGTTCCATGTATGTTTCCGCATTGGCGCAGTTTACATCGACTGCATAATACTGAACATTGCGACTGTTTGTGAGGAGATGCCTATTTGATGCGGGACAATGGACATTTGTTCTGCATCATGGATGTACATTGTCATCTCACAGTTTTTTTTCACTGCTTTTCTGGTGCATTTTCCTGCATCACGCGTGGGAATTGCAGGCCTGTCGCTGGTTAGCGCTGATTTTTGTATCGCGGGTTGGGACATCGACACTTTTTTCAGGCTTGTGTTTCTCATTTTCACGGCGTTGCATTGATTTTAACTCGATCATTTCACGCGATATCATGAGACTATCGCGTGGTATCGCCGTGTTGAGAATACAATGTTAACACAGCGTTATTTTCCCGCAATAGACTGCGATTGAAGAGTTGCGTTAAGCTTATTTTGCAATATTCATCACACTTTCTTGAGAATATACCCCATTGTGTCATTTAATAGAGATTAACCATCTGGCAGGTCTCCTGTATTGTATATTATATGGTGGCTGACTTACATTTTTAACTAATACTTCATAGTTCATATTTACATGTTTTTGTGTATTTGTGTCACGTATACTGGAGGGCATACATATCTCAGTATGGAATGTGATACAACTAAAGGAATACTTTGATATATGAGTATAATTGTACAACTAGAAGAGTTTTTTTTGCAAACACCGTGTGCTGCTTATGTAATTATGCATAATTCACCTTGGTCTTTTTAGTAGTAGCAGGTTTGTTTATTAAATGATGGAATGTACTCTATGGGAGAGAGGACGGTATAGAATCAATTCCAATGCAATGCGTTTTAATTATAATAATGAATGTTCTGCTTCTGTTTTCACACTTCCAGTCCTTTTCTTGTTTGTGTAGATCCCTTGTCTTGTATTGCAGGTTTCCTAGTTTGTTATGCATACTCCCAGGCTTTGCCTTCTTTGTATGCAGACACTAAGGGCCCCATTAGGATGGCCGGTGCTGGGACCGGCCGTCAGTGGTGCGGCGGTCCCGCCCTGGTGATTAGGATACCACCGTCACCGTAGTGGGGGCATCCTCCATTTCCAGCATTGTGGCGGACGGTGCTCACTTTACCACCCGCCACAATGCTGGGAATACACTGCATGCATTGTCAAGCACAAGGTGACAAGCACCGCGAGGTGCCTGCCACCATATCAATGACAATGCAGGGGAGTACCATAGGTACCCCCCATGTGCACCCCCAATACCCTGGGGGCTCGCAACAGGTCCCTGAAAGAGTGCCGCCACGGAAAGGCATGTTTCCGCCCCCATACTAATATGGATGGCTGTGTCTAGCAGACACCGCCACCATATTAAACCCTTTTGTGGCGGGCGGGGAAGGATGTAGGGCTGAACGCCACCACCATGCGGGCGGTGGCGATCCGCCCTACACCCTAATGGACCCCCTAGTCTTGTATATTATTGTTCCATGATCTATGTACTACCAGTTCTTGTTAGAAATTGGGTTACTGGTTGACATGGGTGTGAGCCCTGGTCAAGTAGCAACCGCAATCCTTGTTAGGGTAAGGGACAAGCAAATCCCAAATTAACCTGTGCTCAACCCACTGGTAGCTTGGCACAGAGGAGTCAAGCTTAATTTAGATGCAATTTGTGAAGTATGTGTGCAACTCTTCAAACTGTAAAACAGTGAAAACGCCACACAAAAAGATCTCCACAAGGTTAGAAGAATGTGGCTTAATTAAATAAATAAAACAAGACCAAAATGACAAAAATTCAATCAGTAAAGGTTTTTATTTTTTTAGGACTTTAGGGCCACATGAAAATCCTTTTTTGCGGCCCCAAATGGGAGATTGGCCAGTTTGCGACTGAAAGAAAGGTTCCAGGTGTGTACAAATGCAATTTTGCGAAAATAGCATATGCGACTCTACCTATTAGGAAGGGTCGTCCCTTCCTAATAGCAAATCACCATGTCATGTAATGTTGTTTTGCGACCGTATTTGCAGTCACAAACACTTGCAGTTAACCACCTACTTAAAGTAGAGGACCCCTTCCTCTTTGTGAGTGTGTGTGTTAATATTTTTAAGAGCACCTTAATCTTTAATTTTTTTTTTAATGCATCCTGTTTTCCTTTAAGGAAACGACTCAATTTAAATAAAACTGCTTTATTGAAAAAGCAGTCACATACATTGTGGTCGGCTGATCCCAGCAGGGCACCATCCCTATGAGTGCTGGCAATTCCCAATAAATATTGATGAGGCATTCAGTTTGCGTCCCCATTGGGGATCGCAAACAGTGTCTGAGACATTGTTGTACATTGCATTTAGCTAGTTGCAAATTCTCAGAAGACTTTGGGAAATGCAAGGTGGGTGAAATTTTGTGGATCCATGCAGACACCAGAACATTCCACCACAGAAATGTGAGGACAATGTGTTTTTTTTTTTGAGGTTTGCAAGGGATTCTGGGTAACCGAACCTGGTGAGAACCAGACAAGTCACCCCATCCTGGATTCCCCTGTGTATCTCGTTTTAAAAAATGTATAGGTTTGCTAGGTTTCCCTAGATGCCAGCAGAGGTAGAGTTCAAAATCTACAGCTAGGCACTTTGCAAAAAAGGGTCCGTTTTCACTGTGAAAATGTGGTGTTTCCACGTTGTGTTTTGAGCCGTTTCCTGTCGCGGGCACTAGGCCTACCCACACAAGTGAGTTACCATCGTTCGTGGAAGACTTTGGGGAATGCGGGGTGGGTGGAATTTTGTGGTTCGAGTCAGATTCCAGAACTTTCCACATTAGAGATGTGAGGACATTTTTTTGTTTTTACACATTTTGAGGTTTGCAAGCGATTCTGGGAAACAGAATCTGGTGAGAGACAGACAAGTCACCCCATCCTGGATTTCCCCGAGTGTCTAGTTTGCAAAAATATTTAGGTTTGCTAGGATTCCCTACGTGTCGGCAAAGCTATGGTCCAAATTCAACAGCTAGGCACTTTGCAAAAAAAAAGGTCAGTTTTCAATGTGAAAATGTGGTGTGTCCATGTTGCGTTTTGGGCAGTTTCCTGTTGGGGCCACTACACTTACCCATACAAGTGAGGGATCATTTTTATTGGGTGACTTAGGGGAACACAAAATTGTGGAGGTACTGTTATTACCTATTGACTTTTAATGCATTTCTGCATTCCAAATGTAAGACAATGCGTAAAAAAAGAAGACACTTTGAAAAATGACCTATAACTCTCATGCTGGTATGCGTACCCTCACTTTTGGAGATGTGCAAATAGCTACTGTTTCTTAAACTCTATATTTTGTTCCCATTTCAGAAATACATACGTGACTTTCATACCGATTTTATTCTGCTTATAATTTACAAATGGTGAAGAGCAGGAATATCGACGGAGAAATATTGTGGGACATAAATATCGCCGCAAAAATATTGTGGGGAAGAAACATCGACAACAAAAATATAGTAGACAAGAATATCGACTGACAGGTAAATAATATAGATTACAAAAATATTTTTGTAATAAATATCGTTTACAAAAATATAGTTGATAGAAATAACGATTTTTAATAATATGTATTTTAGTGTTTTTAATGAGATTTGTTTGTCATTTTATTATATGTTTTAGAATTTTACTTGTTATTAATTTATTTTCAGTTTAATTCTGCAGTTTTAGTTCCTTAGCGGCTCGTGGGTTTATAGGGGAATAGGGTGGGTAGTAATTTAATTATATTGTTTTAAATAATAATTTATAGTAGTTAATTTAGTTTTTTTAAAGTAGAATTTTGTGATTTTAGTTCCGTAGTGGGTTGTGGGTTTATAGGGGAATAGGGTGGGAGGTAATTTAATTATATAAAATGTATTGAATAATTAATGTATTAATGTATTAATTAATACTAGTTTAATAATTAATTGTTAATTAATTTCAATTAGTCAATTAATAATTAATTATGTTCATTGTTGAATTCATTTTAGGTGTGTGTTGTGTTGTTTATATGTGTAAATGGTGTGAAGGGTAGGAAGTAATTAATTTCTTATTGATTAATTATTAAATATGTTTAATTTATTTACCATTAATTAATTAGCAATTATTAATTGTAATTGTGTAATTAATTTTAGGCGTATGTTGTGGTGTTTATATGTGTAAATGGTGTGAAAGGTAGTAAGTAAGTAATTTGTAATTGATTAATTAATAATTAATATTACATTAATTTCCATAATTAATTAGTAATTATTAAATGTCATTGTGTAATTAATTTTAGGTGTCTGTTGTGGGTATTATTGTGTTAAATAATGTATAATTAATTATTTTATTATCTTTGTTAATAATAATATTTTAAAAATTAAATATTAATTATGTCAATATTGGAAATTGAATGTAATAAAAATGTTGATGGTTTTGTTTCATTGTTTTGGGATACAGCGCTTTTCCTACTGTTGCACTCACTAGAGTGGGATTAGTAATTTTCACCCCTATGCTATCCATTGTTTTCCCTTCTGTTGCACTCATTGGAGTTGGAATAGTAATTTTTACCTGTCCGCTATCCAGCGCTTTCCCTACTGTTGCATTCACTGGAGTGGGAATAGTAAATTTTACCCCTACGCTATCCAGCGCTTTCCCTACTGTTGCACTCACTGGAGTGGGAATAGTAATTTTTACCCCTCCGCTATCCAGCACGTTCCCTACTGTTGCACTCACTGGAGTGGGAATAGCAAATTGTACCCCTACGCTATCCAGCGCTTTCCCTACTGTTGCACTCATTGGAGTGGGAAAAGTAATTTTTACCCCTTCGCTATTCAGCACTTTCCCTACTGTTGCACTCACTGGAGTGGGAATTGTAAATGTTACCCCTCCGCTATCCAGCACGTTCACTACTGTTGCACTCACTGGAGTGGGAATAGTAATTTTTACCCCTTCACTATCCAGCGCTTTCCCTACTGTTGCACTCATTGGAGTGGGAAAAGTAATTTTTACCCTTAAGCTATTCAGTACTTTCCCTACTGTTGCACTCACTGGAGTGGGAATTGTAAATGTTACCCCTCCGCTATCCAGCGCTTTCCCTATTGCACTCACTGGCGTGGGAATAGTAATTTTTACCCCCACGCTATCCAGCGGTTTAACTACTAATGTTTGTTTTTATTTTGTTATTAAATGTATGTATTATGTTTTTAATAGTTTATTGTGTTAATTAATTATAGAATATTTGAGTTTATTTTAAATTATTTATATATGTGTTTATTTTATTTTTATATAATTTAAAACGTTTATAAATTAAATAAAGATAATAGTTAATAACATGTATTTAAGTAAATATATCTATATGTACACTTTTTGTGTTTTTCTTTATTAAATTAAGTTTATTTTTTATAATTAGTTAAAATATATATTACATTTAATTTATTTTGTTAATAATGTTAATATCATTTAATTAATTTAATTTAAGTTTTGTTATTTTTTAAAGTCGATATTTTTTACATCGATATGTTTATTCAATATTATTGTACTTACCTGTTTAAGTATAGGGAGTTGATATTTTTGTAATCTATATTTTTAGATCAATATATATATATTTTTTTTTAAAAACAATTTTTATTGTGCAGTACACATCGCAAAACACGGTCATATACATTTCCTTGGATGCAGCATCAACATTCCGCTGCAAGCAACCATTAGTGCAATTTTCCCTTTGTATACAACTCTCTGAAATAAAAAAAAAGGTCAACGATTGGCTAATTGGTACAATATAGATAGATCATTGGAGCGTTCATACGTATTAAGACAACGGGTAGAGCCATCAACATTACAATTAGCAGGTCCATCATTCCAACCATAAGAGTTCGGACAACCCTGGGGCTACCCTGTCGTGGCCCTACTCTACCTTCCCCTTCTCTATATTCTGCATCACCCTCATCCTCTGAGCTATCCATGTCCCCTTCCTCTGACAGCGGTTCACACAGATCCCCCCTATAAGTGTTCCAAGGTGCCCATATTTTATTCCACTTGCGTGGGTTGGCTCTCTGTCGGTACACTGCCCTTTCTACCACCATAAGCATGTCCATATTCCGGCACCATTGTGCCAGTGTCGGTGTCTCGGATGATCCCCACTTTTGCGCTATATCTCGCTTTGCTAGCATCATTCCAATGACCACCCATTGCCTGCCCCGTTGTGTAAGGTCGTTCGGGCCCCGGACATGCAGCAAACAAACTCGGGGGTCGGGCGTAATTGGGATTTGTAAAGTCTGGGCCATCGTGCGTGTTATTCGCCGCCAGTAGTCCACCATGCTAGGGCAGGACCATAGGGTGTGGTACAATGTGCCCTCCTCTCCACAGTGCCTCAAACAGTATGGAGTATCTGCTTTGTGGATTTTGTGCAGAGTGGTGCGTGTATAATATACTCGGTGCAGAATTTTAAATTGCACCAATCTAAATCTCGCCGAGATGCCTGCTTCTCTAGGTGACGCCAGCGCCGCATTCCAGTCTGTTTCAGCCAATTCTCCCAATTCCCCCTCCCATTTGTCCTTCAGTTTCTGTAGTGGGTCGGGCAGGTTGTTTATAAGTTTCCGGTAAGTGAGGGAAGTAGCCCTAGCCTCCATGTAGTCTGTAAGTAGTCGGTCCTCCAGTGGGGCCGATTCTGGGACATTAGTGCCTGGTGGTATTGCAGACAACAACGCGTGACGAATCTGTATGTAACGATACGTTTCAGTATTACCCAAGTCGTACTGTTCCTTGAGGGTCTCAACCGAAACCACCCATCCTTCGTCCACATATCACCCACCACAGATATCCCGATGTTATCCCACTGCTCGAAGCCTTTGCTGTGTCTCAGGTTTCCCAGAATTTTGGAGTCCCACAGGGGCGTGAGTCGCGTAACCACCCCCTCCCATTTCAGTCGTGATTGAGCTTTATGCCATAATGTCACAGTGTGTTTAGTCGGGCCGTTGAGTTTTGCCGTCAATCCTTTATTGTAGAGTGGGGCTAGAAGCGTGTTTAGTCCTAGCTGCTGTCTGTCTGCCCTATATGCTGGGTCCTCTTGCGGCCTGTGCAACCATTGGTTAATCACTTTGAGGTGGGCTGCCCAGTAATACAGTTCCAAATTTGGGAGTGCTATCCCCCCACCATACCAGTCTCGAGTCAGCTTCGCCTGTGCCACCCTGGCTGGTTTATTACCCCACATTAAGCTAGATAGTAGGGTCGAAATTTCTCGAAAGAACGACGATGGGACCAACGCTGGAGTATTTTCCAGGACGTAAAGGAAACGGGGCAGCGCCATCATTTTGAAAAGTGCAGCTCTGCCCAACAGTGTCAGCGAAAGGGTTTTCCAGTGACGCACATCTGACTTCAGCCTGTCGAGCAGCGGCTTGAGATTTAGGTCCCGAAAAGTCGCATGCTCTCGTGTGATATGGATCCCCAGGTATTTAAAGGAGGTGGTTTCCAATAGCAATGGGCAGTCCGTATTTAGGTTCGGCGGCGTGCCGTGTAGCATATATAGCACCGATTTTGCCCAATTTATTTGATATCCAGAGGCCGCACCATGCCTTTCACACAAGGATAGCAGTACCGGAATACCCGAAGCTACGTCTGTCAGGTAGATCAACATATCATCGGCATATAATGATACCCTGTCTTCCCAGTCACCTCCCCACCTTATGCCTTTTAGCACCTGGGTGGTCCTAATGATGGTGGCCAATGGCTCCAGCATAAGCGCGAACAGGAGCGGCGAGAGCGGGCATCCCTGTCTCGTGCCCCTTGCTAGTGGTATTTCTCTCGAGATGTGGCCATTCGCCGTCACTCGGGCCACAGGGCTTTTATATAGGAGCCGAATCCATGCTATGAATTTTGGGCCAAAACCCATATGTTCCAGAGTCGCGAAGAGATAGCTCCATTCCACTAGGTCAAACGCCATTTTGGCGTCAAGTGATAAAACAGCTGCTGGTTCTGCCAGAAACGGCGCCCGCGCCATTACGCCGTGTAGTCTCCTAAGATTCATCGCCGTGCTCCGGTGCGGCATGAATCCGGATTGATCAGGATGTATTAGATGCTCCAGATGAGGTAACATTCTGTTGGCTAGTAGTTTCGCCAAGATTTTACTCTCAGCATTAAGCAGGGATATTGGGCGGTAAGACCCGCAGTCCTCAGGTGGCTTGCTGGGCTTCGGTATTGCTATGATAGTAGCTGCGCGTTGATCGTGCGGCAATTGGCCCTGTTCCAGACTGGCCGTAAACATATTGAGAAGAGGGGATGCAAGCGTTTTGTACCATTCAATCGGTATCCCATTGGGACCTAGTGCTTTTCCCGAGTGAAGCGCTGCTATGACCAATTGCAGTTCCTCAGCAGTCAGATCTGACTCCAACTCTTCTCTATCTTCCGGTGGTAGTGTGCGAGTGGGCACTCCAACGAGAGACATCTCTGCCATCTCTTGAGTAACCTCGAATTCAGGGGAGTAAACTGTGTGAAAGTGATCAGCCAGGAGGTCAACTATCAGTGAGGGACATGTTTGCAGTATCCCTGCGGGATCTTTCAAGTGTGGGATGGCCCTCTGTCCCACCTGTTTTTTCTCTAGCCAGGCAAGAAGTCTACCAGCCTTGTCCCCCACGTCGTAAATCCTGTGTGCTGTCGCCGCTATATTATCCACTACCCTCCGGCGTATGTGGTCGGCAAGACGCTGTTGACACAGTTGGAGACTGTGCAGCGTGGCCCCCGTTGGGGCCGCCTCGTGATCTCTGTTAGCCTTGGAGAGGCAGTCCTCTAGATCTAGAAGCTCTTGTTTCTGTGTGTGTCTATATCTCGTGATGGTGGAAATAGCCTGCCCCCGAAGAACCGTTTTGTACGCCTCCCATAGAATAATGGGGAACTTAACGGACCCTGTGTTTTCAGCTAGGTACGTCTTCGTCCCTTTCTTAAGCGCTTTGGCAACTAACGGAACTTTAAGGTACCCCGGGTAGATCGGGTAAATGCGTGTTCGGGTTCGCCCAGGGTTCGAGAGACTCAGTGTCAGGGGAGAGTGATCCGAGACACCCCTAGGTTTGATCTGTACGTCTTCTATAGTAAGGGTCCCCTGTCCCAGTGTTAGGAAATAATCGATCCGTGATAAACTATCATGGACCACCGAGTGATATGTGTAGTGTTGATCGTTTGGGTGGAATTGCCGCCAGAGGTCCACCAAGCCCTGAGCTTCCAGAAAAGCGCTAAACCGGGAGGGCCCGGGGGATTGAGTTCTGGCCGGGAACCTGTCTACTGTGTTGTGTGCCACTGCGTTGAAGTCCCCACCCAAGATGAGGTCCCCGTCTGGTAGGTCTAGTAGGAATTTCCCCAACTCTGGGAGGGCAACTGTGTGTAGTGCTGGTGGGATATAAACCGAGACCACATTGAGCGATCTTCCCTCCCACTGCCCATGTACCGCCGCAAAGCGCCCTTGCGTGTTTAATTTCGTAGATTGGACTATGAATCTCGAGGAACGGTGCATCAGAATCCCCACACCTCGGGACCCCCTAGTGAACTCTGAATGTACAACCATACTGTAGCCCTTCCTATCTAGCGCCTTGGTTGCCATGCCCGTTAAGTGTGTTTCTTGTAGTAGGACCAGGGCTGGGTTCGATCGTTTTATACTCTGTAACACCAAGCCTCTTTTAACTTTGTCTCCTAAGCCCCTCACATTCCATGTCATGAGGCATAATGATGTCCCCCGCCCCTTCCTGTCTACCTCCCCTCCTGTGTCAACCCGTGTGGTGTCTGCCATGACCTTTGTAGTGGTTGATATGAGTATGCCTCGGGGGTTGTGCGTGAACGCATGTCCAATGAGTCCCCTTCCGGTTGACGTGTGCCCTACAGTTCCAATCCTGACCAATCAAACAATTTGAAAAATACAAAACTCCCTGCCCCCCAACTCCCCCCCACCCTGCTCCCCTGCTAAACGGACTTAAAACTGCCCTCCCCCCCAAATCAGCAGAGTGCCCAATCCCAACCCAAAACACCGTACTTGCATGCTGGGGTGAAGGACTCTCCGGAGTCGGCGGCCCCCCTTCTGAACCACGGAGGACCTCCACCCAGTGTCCATGGCAGCATTCCCGGTCAGTCACACATTTGGCCTACATAGGCCGCATCGGGAAGTCATTGATCTTCATTGTCTTCAGTTCCTGGTACGTCGGTTAGAGGCGAGCGTGAGTCCATGCCCCCCCCAGATGACTGGGAACCCGTCGGGGTCCGCCTTCACTATGTTTGTTCGGCCTGGTCGAACGGCGAGGCAGGCCCGTCGGTCTCCATCCCTCCAGCCAATCCTGAGCTGCCTCCGGAGTGTCAAAAAAACATGTTTTGTTGTCCGCCACTATTCTCAGTCTGGCTGGAAAAAGCATTGATTAGGGAATCTCCCTCGCCCTAAGTTCTTTTTTTACTTCATAAAAGGTTCGTCTTCTACGTGCGACTTCCGCCGTGTAGTCAGGAAAGAATGCCAATGTGGAGTTCTGTATTGTAACTGGAGGTGAGGTTCTTGCTGCTTGTAGGATTGCATCCCTATCTCGGAAGTTAAAGAGCCGCGCAAAGATCGGCCTAGGGTTAGCGCCGGTTTTTGGGCGACCCCCGGGAACTCGGTGCGCCCTTTCCACCGTGAAGAAAGCGGAGAGACCCTTGGGCCGAAGGCCTTGTTTGATCAGGTCCTCAACATACAGGTCCATCGCTCTTGTGTCTTCCGATTCCGGAACCCCTATAATACGGATGTTGTTCCGTCTCGAGCGCCCTTCCTGATCATCCAGTTTGTCCCGCAGCTCTTTGTTTTCTTTGGTGACACGCTCCATACTGATCTGTAGCTCTGAGACATCTTCCACCAACGATTTGGTCACCACCTCCATTGCACTCACTTTTTCTGACATTTTATGAAAGTCCGCACGTATAAGTGTTATTTCAGCTGAGATCGAACCCACTGTTGCTTGTACCTGAGTGAGGGCCCGCATCACATCATCTAAGGTCGCTTTCTTGCCCCCTGCTGTGTCCGCGGCTTTCCCGGCCTGCTGTTTTGCATCTGGTGGGGAGGAGGTAGATTTTTCAAAAGCATATTTTTCCAGACGGGCCTGTGCCGTTCCGCTTTTCTGCCCTTTACCGGCCATCCTGCCAGTCCTTCTGCCACTTTCCGCAGGAGCTGCTCTTTATGGCCCCGATCCCGACAGTTCTTGCGACCGGTAAGAGGAAGCCTCTTGTGGGGGACTTCAGGTCCCTGTACGTCCCTCCGTGTGGGCCGCTCGGTCTTAGGGGCTACCGATCAATAGGGTTGGAGCCCTTCCGTGCCTTTGACAGTAGCGAATTCAGCCCTCTCCTCCTGCCTAGCTCAGTCAACCGCCCAGTACCATCCGCAGCACCCAGTCGTTGCACCCAATGTTCCCCCGAGTCGCTGCAGCCCAGCTCTCCCGGTGTGTCGTCGTTAGGGGGGGGGGGAACGGGGCTCTGGAGGGATGTCACTGTGCTCTGGAGCCAGCTCCTCTTCTGTGGTGGTGAGATCTGGAGAGGCGCCTATGTGCCGCCGCCCCTAGTTGCGCCCCGCACTATGTGGCTTGCACTGTGTCCCACCGGTCAGCCAGCGGTCTATAGGATGACTTCCAGTGTCCTTTACCCAAACCGTTGGGCCTCGAAGGGGGTCAGTGCGATCTGTTCGCAGTTACGTGCCCCGGGCTCCCCCGTGCACCGTGTCTAAAATGGCGGCCTCGGCCAGTAGGACTCAAGGATCTCAGACGTGCTTTCACTGGGGGGTCTCTGAGCCTTCACGGAATGACCTCCAAGAATATCTGGTCAGCCGGGCCCCAGCCCTTCAGGATCGGCTATGGTGCTGGTCCACCGTCCCTCCCTGTGTCACTGGCACATCCGCCAGCGGGCGCTTCCGGTGGTGTCTTGCCCTGACTGGGGCACTTCCTGTCGGCTCACAGCTTCACTCTGCGGCCCGGCTGCAGGCCTCCCTCGCTGCCTGCATCGGCCGCCTTTAGAACTGCACTTCCCAACGCCGGATTTTCGTTCTGCTTCTCTCCGATTGTGCCGCCCGGTCCTGGGTGTCGGCCCTTGCCCGTTGGCAAACCTTTCGTGGCGGATTAGTGCTCGGATTGATGAGGAGGCCGCTTCAGCCGCGGAGCTCGCCTACTATGCTGCCGCCATCACCGGCTGCTAGCCACGCCCAGATCAATATATTTTTAATGAATTGCAATATACCTGGTACATAATAAAAAACCATTGCAAGACGCTGCTCAATTATTGGCTCTGGATTCCTCAGGTTCTTGGTGAACCTACAAGTCCTATATATCCCCACAACCAGAAGAGTCCAGCAGATGTAAAAGTATATTGCTTTCAAACATCTGTCATTCTTAGTAAAAGTTACAGGTGAAAACATTGGCACAAATTGCTGTTTTTTTAACTCATTTTCAATTTTTCTATTTTCAACTGTTACTTTCTATAAAAAAAGCTTGAAGGATCTAGACAAATGACCCTTTGCTGAATTTAACATGTTGTCTACTTTTTAGAAATGTATAGTTTTTCAGGATCCTTCATTGCTTACATACCCATTTTTACCATTAACTGGAAGAAAGTTGAAAGCACAAAAAATAACAAAAATAGGCTATGTCCCAGAAAAATGCCTAAACTGTGTCAAAATATTTGGTTTTCTGACAAAAGTCTGCTTGTCCCTGAAAGCTGGGAAGATGGTGATTTCAACACCATAACCCCTTTGTTGATACCATTTGCAGGAAAAAAAACAAGACGCTTTCATCTATAGCCCTTTTTCCCATTTTCCCCAAAAAACAAAATTCTGTTGTATTTTGGCTAATTTCTGTTTCCCCTCCAGGGGAATCCAAAAACCCTCTCTGCCTGTGGAATCCCTGTGATGTTGGAAAAAAAAGGAGGCAAATTTGGCGTGGATACCTTATGTGGTCAAAAAGCTACATGGGCCTAAGTGTGAACTACCCCAAATAAAGGCTTAGCACAGGGGGGAGTCCTAGCAGCGATAGGGTTATACACAGTTGTGTCTTTGATATGATGAGAACATTCTAGAGACATGCCTTTGGAATGCACAGATGCACTGAATTCCTATCCCTGGCCTACAGACTAACTACAGAGCCCTTTGTGTGGAGACAGTGCGCAATTTAGTCAAGTGACGTGGGACTTTCCCAGCTCCTCCCACCCACCCTGCCAGTGATGGCCCAATTTAAGTGTGAGAGGGGCTGGGCCAGAGACAGGCTTCAGGCACTAACTTTATAAGGCAAGAAAATGCCAATTTTTAAAAGTGTCCTTTTTTAAAATTGAAATGTAATATCTGACTTCACCATAAGTTAGGATTTTAAATTGTGATTCTAGAGACATCAAACATAAACTGGTTTCCTCTTCCTAGTTGAACATTACACTTCTAAAATATAATAGTGGAACTTCAAAGTTATCCTAGTGGAGAGATAGGCCTTACATAGTCAACATTTTATTTAAGAGTTCTCCAGGACAGGTAAAACTTAAAAGTACATGTCCTACTTTTCAAATACATTGTTCCTTGCCTTCTGGGCTGCCCAAGGGGTGACTTATTTTTTATAGAAAAGAAAGGTTTGGACCTGGAAAAAGGTTTACTTTGCCAGGTTGACATGTCAGTTTAAAACTACACACACAGGCTCTGCAATGGCATGTTTAAAGTGCTGTTTAAGTAAGAGGCACAATCAGTGCAACTGGCTCTCTTGTAGCATTTCATTTACAGTCCCTGGGCACAGGTAGAACAACCTTACTAGGGATGTGCAAGTATTAAATATGCCAATTGGGTATAAGCCAAACTAAGGAGAGAGCACAAGCACTTTATCCCTGGCCAGCAGTGGTAAAGGGGGAAGAGTCCTCAACTCAATCACAACATAACCAGCAAAAAGTGAAGGGAAAAGGCAACAAGTCTGGGGAAGACCCTGCAGAAAGGGCCAAGACAAACAGTTCTATTCTTATTTTTGAGAATCTAGTCCTGGTTTTCCCAGATCCTGGCTCTATTATCAGTTCTTCTAGCTGTGTTCCCTATGTCCTATGTAAATTGAAATCTTTGTTATTGTTACTGACAGAGAGTTTCCGTGACTTGGTGCCTCTTACATTTATGATTTGTGTGTCAGACTTGATGTAGTTTATTATAAAGAAATGTTTGATTATGTGTCAATTCATGTGCAGAGAAGGTAGCTTCTCCACAGGCAGATTTATGGCAAGATGTGCATGGCTGGATAGAGCTGGGGTGGGGTCTGGTTGAGAGTACTTTTTGTGTCCATTAGTTGTACAGTTCAGCGGTTGTGTTGGTATCATTACATGCGGTTTATACCAGATGTTATGGCACTGATTTACATAAATTTATGTTCAAGCATTCATGTTGGCAATGTAATTATAGTAGTGTTTTAGAACTATAATCTGCTCTTGTATTTTGTACATTAATTTGTCTAACACTTTCCCATCCAAATCTTTTGGGCTTTAACTGTGTTGTTTCAATCATAACTTATTTGCTTCTTATTTGAGCCTTTTTGTCTTTTTGTAAGATTATTGTTATGCTTTCAAGCAGTGGCAATGCCTGTCAGGTGAAAACGAAAGATGGGCAAATGTACAACAATTTTTTCAAGCGTACTAAGAGTATTGCTTGTGAAAATTACAGGTATTTCACAAATTATGCATAGTCTGTCATTGTGCATGAGAAATATCCCAGTATTCAAAAAGCATGTGTAATGTCAGCTCTATAAATTGTTGGAATGCGGTTTATTAGTTGGTTATGGTAGATGCCTACCACTAGTAATAAGGCAACAAACAATATTGGATCCAGTCACGGTCTTAATAAATGATTCCCCTGCTCAACCCATGGTAGATGGCTGCAGGGAAGCAGCCTTAATTTAGGAGACAGGTGTGTAAAGCATTTAGAAACACCAAAACAATTCCAACACCAATTTATATAAAACATAGGTTATTTTTTAATGCAAATTACACTAAAATTAAAATAATCCACTGTAGGGAACCGAAGGCATAATTTTAAAAACAAATGAACACATTCTAGTGCTTAAAAGTCAAAACCCCAAAATTGGAACATCTGGTCGCGCTTGTTCAAGACAAAGTCAACATTTCAGGCCGACCACAATGGAACAGTAGAGCCCAGTCAAGTTTTCACCTTCTGACATAGTCATTTTTTTAAAGCTTTTTCTCTTGATGCTGAGCAAGGCACCTTGTCAGGACTGGTTTTGAGTAGACAACGGTGGCTTGCTTCAGCACAATACCTCGGTCAACTCCTGGAAGTCTCATCACCGAGGGAAAGCTCTGGAGCGGAAAACTTGAATCTCAGGCCAGCTCACAGTTTGACGTCACCGGCTTGACTCTCTCTTCGACTGGCCGGTTATCTTATGGAGCTTTTTACCAAAAATTTGCCAGTCTTCTCCAAACACATGTATCTTCTTCCAGAAGATCCTTTTGGGGTTCCAAAGTGTCCACAAAACCAATCCAAGTTTCTATAGCTCTGAGTCTCTCCTTGGGGTGCTGGGACTACGTTTCCCACAAAGCACCTGGCAAAATCCTTTAAAGTCCAGATGAAGGTGGTCACTTACTTCTTTCTTGCTGGAGATGATGCAGGTGGAGTTCTTTTAATATACTGCTTTCAGGGAGTCCACTCCTTCATTTTTTAAAGCAAGGGAAAGTCCTTAGGGCTGTAGTTCCGAACGTGTGCAGCAGGCACAGCCATTCAGAGTGCAGTCCTCTTGGTGCAGGCCTGAGTTCCAACAAGACAGCCTTTCTTCTTCTTGCCGTTTCAGGCACGGGTCTAAATTGCTTGGCAGCTCTTCTATATGCTCAGTTTTCTTGGGTGTAAAGCAAAGGGGGCAATGGGGTGCAGAGTACCACCCTCAGGTATGACAACTTCCTCCAAAGTGTGACATATTCTTGTCCCAGTAAGGACTATTCCTTCATATTCCAAAATGGAGAAGCTCTCTCCTAGAGATTAAGATCTGGCTAAGATAACCCACTGGCATGGCTAGTTTTCCCTAACATTCCCCTTCCAGACTCACTGCTAATTCAATCACTGGGGCTCCTGTCTGGCTAACTGTCATTCTCTCTTTGAAGACCATTTCGGCTACTCAGTTCCCTTCCTGCCTTTTCCTCTGCAGCTTACAGATCTTCTCCAACCAGATGTCCTTTATGTCTATGCAAGCCACTCCATACCTCATCAGAGCAGTTTGGCTAAGCCTGCCAAAGGCTGGTCAATCAGATGATTTTAGTACATTCCAAAGTGTTCTGTAACTTTGGAAAGTCGTTAGATTTATTCTATCATTTTAATACTCTGAAGTATATTTTTAGCTTGCTTTCATCAATAATTAAACTTGATTAACATATTTCCATGTTAGCCAATGGGTCCAATGTGCTACAATGGGGAAACACAAAATTTGAAGTTTTACCCTCAACAGGGCATATAAAACATATTTTATAATGTCCCTGCTTATAGTTACAAGGTACCCTACAACTGGGGCACACAGGGAAGACCTACGGTGTGGCTTATTTGTAAAAATAAGATAGTTTAAGGCTTTGGAAGTACCTTTGATTTCAAAATCGATTTTGCAGATAATTTACTTTTAAAGTAGCCTGCAAAGCAGGTCTTTCCTTTAAAATAACAGTAGGCAACACAGCAGCTCACACATAAGTGCATTAAATCTGCTGGACCTCCAAACCTGCATGCCCTACCATATACTAGGGGCTTACAGAAGGTTGTGATACCAATTGTAATTATACCTAATCACATATACCTTTTACACAGAGCACTGGCCTTTGGTCTGGTTAGCAGAGCCCAGGGCACAATCAGTTAGTAACCACTTGTCTCAATAAAAAAATGGGGGTGATCAGGGCAAAAAGGATGTCTTTTTCACATATATTTTTCCGTACACTTTCTAAACTCACACGGTGAAGGCAGTGAATGGTATGTGTCATTTAGTTTAACATTTTCTACTACATATTTTCTCCCACATGTCTTTGACGAGCAGAAATTATCTGAACATCTTAAGTATAAGAAACATAGTATGTAAAATAGACTTACAACAACATTTGGACGTTCCACTTACTAAATATATATTTTAAACACCTGTAACAAACATCTAAGGATGATGCATGAGTGGCTTTAAATACAGCATGTTCTCTGCCTTTGACAGATGTATAACGGCACATTTATGATATATACTTACCTTGTGAAGATCAGTGAGGTCAAGCAGAAACATAACATGAGTTAGGGAGTAGAAGCATGCCTTTTATCTCTCGGAAATGGTATGATTGGCAGTTACATTTCTCCACACATCACTCAAAATCACTATAATTGACTAAAATAGGATATCCGGTTGTTTTTCAAACTCACCGTCGTACATTGTCCACATTCAAAGGAACAGAAATAGAAGGCTGGATATTTTTGGATGGTATATTGTTCACACCACATGGTGTTATTAAATACAAATGATACTTCTATCAGATAAGAGTCTGAGATCAAAAACAAAACTTGATTGGAGTGAGAATGTGCTTGTTTTGCACTAATTTCTTGACCTCCTCAGAATCCATTGGGTGCAGTGCTGCCGTAATAAAACCGATGATATCCAAGTAAAGGGAATTAACTACAGCACTGCATGCCATTATTCTACAGCAATCTGGCACCCAGATTTAGGCACTATTTTGTTTTATTTCCTCTGTAGCCTCAAAGTCACTATACGTTAGTTCACCAGGTTGTCTGACCCATTGATGCTTGTCTTACCTTGATGGACGAATGCAGTCAGGCATTCATGAATAGAACAATGAATGTTTGCACATTGAATCTGAATGCGGTTAAATCCAATGTACTGGTTATCCTAGTGTGATTAAACGGGTGAGTTTGTTAAAGTGCATGAAGCCACCTGTGAAAACCAATGGTGTTCCAGGGATGGGGATCATTAATATCTAAAATTATGCATGGGTTAAATCATTCAGAAAATGCTTTGAATCCATATAAACAAGTAAAACCCCTAGTAGAGTGATTTAAGTGTTTATTCAACCTAAGCCTAAACATGTCAGATGTAATTTACAGTAATCTTCAACAGGAGGCACCAGTTGCTTAAAATGGGCTCCTCTTAGTTTGAGCCATAGAGATCTGTTTATTTGAATCACCAAATTTAGGATAAAACCATTTTTAAATCCTTATTTTCCACTTATTTGTATGCAGAAATAGTGAAATTAAAACTCATGGGAGCTAAATAGAGAGAGCAAAGAAAAGAAAGAAAGAGAGAGAGAGAAAGAGAAACTGACTAAAAACAAGACATCCTTTTTATTTAATGTTATTTGAATGAAATCAGCTGTAAATGTTTTTTAGAAAGGTTTATTGTCTATTAAAAATAGAAATTTAACTGTACACGCCCTATAATTTGAAGCTAAGTAAATGGAACATTATTTTACAAAAAGAAATATGAGAAGTCAAATAGAGTAATTTTTCCTTTCATTTACCAATGTTACTCCAGTGAAAGGACCAGACTTGCTGCTGCATCCCATGGAGTGGACTCTACCATTGCTCTTTTAATTTGGGAACATTGTCTTTCATATGATACTAATTTAATGTCATGAAATTACTGTGTAATGTGTAATATATTTCATTATTTGTGTATGTTAGTGAAGACAAAGGCATGATCATCTCCATTGGCTGATTATGCTGGTTTATGACTCTATGCACTGGGACACAAACCCCAGTGAGTGTGGTCTGAGCCCTAAACATGTCAAAATTGGCTATACCCCTAATTGGCATATTTAATTTAGCTTTAAGTCCCTAGAACATGGTACAAGGTGTGCCCAAAGCATCTTAGTTAAATGTCACTAGTAAACTGCAACACTAATTGTGCCACCCAATACAGTGACTGTGCAAACATGACTGCATGCGTACCACTGTAGCGTGCCTGTACAGTTTCAAAACTCCAAATTCAACCTACCAAAATAGCCTAAGTCACTGGCCTAAATACGCCTTTTAAATATTATTAAGTCACCCCCAAGTAGGCCTTAATTCTCAAGGGTGCATGGTATTTAAAGGTAGGACATGTAAATGTTTAATGTTAAACATGTTATACGGTTAAAAGAACCCAAAAGCTTTTTTCACTGAAGCAGTCTTAGCAGATCCATAGGAAAGTATTCAAATAAAATATTAAATATGTTATCTCTGGCTAGGAGACAGCTACAGAAAAAATTAAATTACATTTTGTACTTTTGGGAAAATTAATTGCAAACCTAATTCACTAGTGAAGTGATGAATATTTGGAAAGAAATTTTAGAAAACTAGCTTTTCCTTGGAATCTAACAGCCAATTTGCATGAGCTTCAACTGTCACATGGCAGCTGAATCACCCCCTGTATGAGGTGTCAGCCTACTCACAGATCTGATACAAAGCCCTTGGTGGGGTTAGTTGTTCTGTTCTTCTGGCAGGATGACCATCTGGGATGTGCCCAGGAACTTGATTAACTCCAAAGAGGTCCACTCTGTCTTAGACAAATGTTAGCTGATGCATGGGCAGGCCCTCTTTTGTCCACCTAGTCAGACGGGCACCACCCCATTGGGAGAGGAGCTGGCCCCAGATCTGGTTTTGAGAGCCCACGGAGGAAGGGTTGCACATTTCTATGGCTACACCTCTGGAGGGGGTACAAAAGCGCTGTACCAGCAGAGAATAGTTTTGGCATCTTGGTTTTGAGTAAAGAGTGCTACTGTAGGAACTTTTTTAGTAGAGTACACAGAAACCGCTTCAAACATGGGTAGCGTTACCTCTGGAAACATGTTCCCTAATGGTTAGAGAAGGGCCAAGAATCACTCCTTCCCATAGGATAATGCTGGCATAACTGTGACATCTCAGGGCACCCTCTTGCAAAAACTCTTGGGCCTGGGAAGACAGAAGGACTGTACCAGCTGTTGAGGCATGTGAAGAGAGCTGAAAGGCTGAGTCCCACTTGAACTCAGGGCAAAGAAATTGACAGCAAGGGTCAATCGGCTGACCTCATCTTAGGCTACAGGGCTAGGAAAAGCAGCACCAAGACCTTATTTTCTGAAGAGCGCAGCACCCAGCTCCAACTGGAGCTCGCCTATACCTTACTGGTGACTTCTGCTGGAGTGGGTCTTGACTGACGACTGATGTTCCTGAGATCCTAGGGCCCTTGTCAGTCCAAAGTGTACTCCCACTAATGTACTGAGGGACCTGAGACCTTGAAATGTTTTGACTCCAGAGAACTGGTGCATACCTGGAAATGTCACTCTGATGAAGGTGCTTTCATGCTTCGACAAAGATTTAGGTTGCTCATGCTCAGAGATTTTCTTCAGCCACAAATCTGTTTCAGTGGGGTGTGGTGAGAAGGTATCCAGCCTTGTTAAGCTCTGTTTGGCTCAGCTTGCAGGCTTGTCTTGCTAGATGAGCCCAAGCTCCAAAAGTAGAAATCATCACCAGGGGAAGGCGCCAAAAGTATCCGGCTGGTGAGGAACCTTCTTTGGCCTCTTATTTTGAATTATTCAGGCTCGGAGCTTTCCAACCAAAAGTCAATTACTTCCCTGGGATCTCGTCCTAGAGCTATCTAGCCTCATCGAGGCATTCTCAGTAACAGCCTGCTATGTTACACTGCTGAGGATTTTTTACTTACTTTTCAAGGACTAAGTCAGAAGGTAAAACTATAGACCGAATCAAACCTGGTTCCCGTGGCAGACCTGCACTCCATCATGATTAGCCATAAATCATGCCTAGGTAATGATCAAACGCAACCAGATGGCTGCAGGTTGGCGCTTAATGGTTTTTGGGAGCAATTTTATTTAAAAACTTAAAAATTCATATATCTGGTTCCCCGTATTGGATTTTTGTCATTGAGGCGTCATTTTGTTTATTACATTTCATTTTTTTGAATTTTTAAAAAAATATTTTTATTGACAATTTTTACAGCACATTTTACCCCCCCCCCCCCCCGCACCAGACAATATCCTTTAACAGCAGGTATACTTCTAAATAATCACATAATAAAAGGGATTCCATTACATACTTCCACAATTTATACGTCTTGTAGAAAAACAGATTTAGAAGAAAATACATGAGAAGGAATCAATATTATAAAGCCAGTGAGACACAAATTAATAGAGAAAGGAGCTCAAAAGCACGACAATCAAGATACAAAATGGGAACAAGAATCAAGAACAGAAATCGTCAAAAGCAAGAGGACAGGTTAAACCACCGAAGAGGCAAAAACAAGAGGCATGAGTACAAAACATGAGTACAAATGGACACCTCTAGCTATTCACCCCCCTAAACATTTGCCATCCTTCTTTTCCAATCTGCAATAGGCTTCCACAACTGCAAACCAAGTTCTCTGCCCTTTTTCCCCCTTCTGGCATAAATAGCTTTCTCTAAGTTGTGGATGCACAATAACCTAGCCAGCCAGTGCTGGAATGGGGGTGGTGCCTTATCTTTCCATGCAGTTGCTATACATAGGCGTAGAACAGCCATGGCCACAAATATAAAGCCCTCATCTTGATATTGCGAATTGCTCCCTTCTACTCCTAATAGTATTACTTCTGGTATCAGCTTCAATTTATATGTCAACGATTTATCAAAGAATGATTCAATACTTTCTATCAATGGAGAGAGGTTTGGACACCCCGCAAACATATGCAGTATATCTGCCTCCATGCTGTCGCACCTTGGGCATCTAATCCCCTGTGTACCTCCCCACTGGGCGATTCTGGCTGGGGTATATTACAATTTGTATAGCGTCTTATAGTGTTGTGCCTGCAACGCCTCCGAGCAAAGGGTTTCTCTTCCTAACCTTAATGACTTTAAGAATACTCCCTCTGGTACTCCTAGGGCTTCCCTCCATTTAGTCTCGTATTTCTCCAGATCATCCCCTCGATGCTCTATAAGTTCTGCATATAATCTTTTAATTGTACAGGGTTCTGCCCCCTCAATCATCTGCAGAATCGAATTTCCTTTAAAGCCCATCGGTCCACCCCGTTTATTACCTAGGAAGCTTCTTATTTGCAAATATTTAAAAAAACTCCTACTGCTGACCCCAAATTCTTGTTGGATTTCTGTGAATTGCCGTACCCCTGATTCCCCTATTAAGTCCCCCATATTTTTAATTCCTGAACGAGCCCATTCCCTAAATATGGTATCGGCAAATATTTCTGGTGGCAGCATAGGATCCTCCATTATTCTAGTATATGCATGAAACCTCCCTAAGCCAAAACGTTTCTTAAACGATTTCCATATTTTGTCTGCCGCTTCTAATGTCTTAAACCTGGTTCGCTTAAAATAACTTGGCTCCGAGTATCTAAGGAGGGCGTTGTTTGTCTCATCGCCGAGAATTATCCCGTACACCTCTGTTGACCCTGTAGGATTTTCAGTTTCCCTCTCAGCTCCTCCCAACAACCCAGTCATTTGCTGCAATGCTGCCGCCCAATAATACATTTTAAGATCTGGTAATGCCCATCCCCCCCTGTCCCGTGGTAAAGACACATATTTCAGGGCTCTTCTTGTCTTCCCCTGGGACCACACAAATCGATTTACCATGTTCTCCACCTTAATAAACCAAATCATACTAAAAAACAGCGGAATAGTTTTAAATAAATACAAACATTTCGGCAGCAGATTCATTTTTACGTAGTTTACTCTACCTACTATGGACATATGTAAATTATTTACCCTGTCCAGGTCCTTTTTTGCTCTCGTAATAATAGGCTTAATATTAATTTCCACCAATTTTCCTAGTTCTGCCGTGATCTTAATACCCAAGTACACCCCCTCATCAACCACCCGTGCATCTGTACATATTGTGTGAGCGTTCTTTATAATTTGTGACTTACTTTTATTCAGAGCATACCCCGCTATTCGACCAAACTGATCTGCCTCCTGTTCTATTTCTCTTATTGCATCTATTGGGCTAGGTGTGATGACCGCAATGTCATCTGCATATGCTAGGACTTTAATGTCTCCCATCCTGGTAGTTAGCGGAGTAATTTGTTCATTCTGCTCAAATCTTCGTATCAAGGGGTCAATGTACATAGCAAACAAGAGGGGTGAACAAGGGCATCCTTGCCGCGTTCCCCTAGTAATAACCAGAGGTCTAGTGCGGCCTGAATTTACCCTAACACAAGCAGTGGGATTTGTATAAAGTGATTGTATAACTCTTACGAATACTTCACCTACTCCCCCCCTTCTTAAAACTGGCCACAGATACTCCCACGCCACCCTGTCAAAGGCTTTTTCTGTGTCCAATAACATGGCTGCCATAGGGTTCCCCTCTACTTCCCGAGCATCAAAAAGTGTTATCATCTTCCTGACGTGTAATGTAGTGTCCCTTTGTGGGATAAAGCTATGTTGATTAGTGCTGACCAGTTGAGTGATTATTTAAGCAAATCTAGCTGCCTGTATTTTCGAAAATATTTTGGTATCCGCGTTAATTAATGTTATGGGGTGGTACGACCCTGGTTCTGTTGCATCCTTCCCCTTTTTAAGTATGATTACGATGTCCGCCCCAGCTTACCGGAATCGCCTGCCCTTGCTGCACCCCCCCTAAATGTTCTTGCTAGATCCTTAAATATGGAGGGCAGGAATACCCTATAAAACTCTCCTGGTATCTGGTCTGGGCCAGCTGCTTTCCCCTTTGGTAAACCCAATATGGCCTCATTAATCTCCTCATCCCTCAGATCAGCATACAGAAAATCTCTATCCTCGCTATTCAGTACTTTACCCGGAATATTCTGTAAATAATCCGCTATCTCCCCCCTGTCCCGAGTTTGCTCTTCTTTATATAATTTACTATAGTACTCCCTAAATATCTCTGTTATCCCCCTCTCATCCGTAATTAACCGCCCCGCATTATCTTTTATTTCCTTAATCTCACCCTTGGCTACCCTTTGTCTTGTACGTGCTGCTAAAGTATGTCCTATTTTTTCACTGAATTCATAGCACCTTTCTCTCTGTGTGTCGTATGTCCTGGCAGCTTTGATTGCCACCCCTTCTAAAGCCTCTGCCCTTGCTATCGTTACTTCCAATACACGCTCGTTATACTCGAGCTGATCTACTATGGCCTGCTCCAATCTCGCCTCAGCTAATCTCAAGGCATTATTTAACCGTTCGCTTTCTATTTTTCCTTCCTTTGTTTAGCGATAGAGTAGCTAAGTGTCTCACCTCTTACCCCCGCCTTAAATGTGTCCCAATCATTCCCAATGGTGGTGCTCCCCCTAATAATCTCCCAGAACTCCTTGATCCATGAATGCATGTGTGTAGTATACTCATCATCTTTCAGAAATCCCCTTTCAAAGGTCCAAGATCTTACCACCCTCTTGAACCCAATTCCTTCTATTGTTAACTTTAGGGGATTATGATCTGACAATATCCGTGGCATCCTGTCTATCGTCGAAGCTGTTACTAGTGACCTTGAAACAAAAAAGTAATCTAATCTAACGCATTTCCGATGCGGAGCCGAAAAGAATGTATAACCCGGGTATAAAGGCTTCTGGGCCCCCCACACATCAATCAGTGCATTATTCCTTACTAGACTCTGTATTGCCCTACAAACCCTCTTTTTCCTTCCATAGTATTGTCCCATAGAGTCTAGCCCCAATCCCCTGGCCCCATCAATGTTAAAATCTCCTGCCAAGATAGCACTTGGTGCCCATGCAGATAATTCAGTATCTAAGAAATCAAACACCTCTGGATCATCCTCTGTTGACCCATATATAGAACCTATAGTGACCCATACCTCCCCTATGAAACACTCAATCGAGGCGCATCTCCCCCACTGATCCTCAAATTTCTTCCTTGTTCTTATATTTAAATGCTTTGTCAATATAGCAACCCCTCTAATTCTAGCCCCCTGTTTAGAATTGGCTAACAACCTAAAACCCATCTGTTCCAACAAAAAAGACCTATTCCCTTCCACATGTGTTTCTTGTAAACAAAAAAAATCTGCCCCGGTGTTTTTCAATAATAAACCTACCCGCTGCCTTTTCATTCTATCGTTCAGCCCACATACATTCATAGTCACGATTTTAATATTTGTACTCATTGAAAAAAAAGTTTTTTTAGCTCTTCTAGTATACTTATTTTCTGATCATTTAGCCCAACCCTTATGCTCTTATATCTACTCAGTTCATGCTTTTGTTGCCTCTCCTCATTTTTGTTAATTTCTTTTCTTTCCACTGTGTACTGTAATCTTGTTTTCCTTCTTTTCTCCCAACCTGTACGACCACCCATGTCTCTCTCCCTCTGGTGCGTCCCCCCTCCCCTATCTCCCCCACCCCCCCTGTCCACAGGCAACTAGGTCAATCCTGACCTACGTATGACTGGTTCCCAACCCCCTTGAGTGCTGCTGTACCCCCCCCCCCCCCTCCATGTATTCTCCCACATTAGATGCAGATACAAAAAGAAAACCCCTCCTTGTTCATAACCGCGCCCCACCAATTCAAATCCTACTGTACATATACATAGTGCTATAATCCTTCATCTCATTAGGACCTCTTCTGACTCGTTCTTATTCAGACAATATCAGTTAGTTTCATATATCTTTTGTTTGTATTATCTATTTCCTTCTATTTTCTCTTAGTTCAGTCAAAAAGCTCTGTGCTTTAATTTCCGAGAAGAACATTCTTGTACGCCCCTCTAGTATTACTTTCAACCTTTCGGGGAACAGGAAGTAGGCCTCACATCCAGCTTTTTGGAATGGATCTATCATTTGCCGTAATCTCCACCTCCTCTCCACCGTGGCGTGACAGAAATCCGGCCGGGCGAAAAAGGAGTTTCCTTTGAAAGCCCGGCGATCTGGTGGCCTAGCACTGTCCATAATCTCCTGTCTGGCCAGGAAGTTTCCAATGTATATAAGCATAGCTCTTGGTCTCTCGTTCTGCGCGCCATATGACTTCTTAATTGTCAGAGGAAATCTGTGGGCCCGTTGTACCTCGACGTCCCAGTTCCAGGTGGTGATCTCCGGAAATGATTCTCTTAATAAAGTAACCACAAAGGCCCTAGGATTCTGTTCCTCAGCCCCCTCCGGAATCCCCAGTAGCCTTATGTTATTCCTCCTCTGCCTGTTTTCTGCATCTTCTGCCTTCCATTGTAAGTCCTCATTGAATTTTTCCTGCGCCGTCTTGAACTCCTTCCACTGAGAGACTTCATCCTCCAATTGGCCTGTTCTTTCCTCTACTTCTGTCATTCGGCCAGCCATCTCCGCATACATCTTGTTCACTTTGCTCAGTGACCCCTCGATTTTTTTGCTTGTCCATTTCGCTCTCTTAGCTTCAACCCTCACTTCTCCCTGCATTTGCCTGAGAGTGGCATACAGCATCTCCATTGTGGGGCCCTGTCCTTGAGATTGTCCTTGAGATTGTGAGCCTGAAGGACCGTTATGTCTAGACCTACTTCCTCCTTCGTCTTGATAAATTTTCGAGGTAGCTGAATAGTCCCAAACCAGTTTGCTAGGCCTCTCAATATGCCTAGGGCTGCCCCTGCTTTGCGGTTTCCTGGTATTCTGTTGTTTCTTTCTTACCACCGTTTGCCTCTGCACACTGTCATCCAAAGATGAATGGGTCTGTCCAATCTCGGACTCTGTGTCTGTGTCTGTCTCAGAGCCCTGTTCTGACGTAGATACCTCTGTCTCTTCTAGGCTTACATCCAAATCAGTTGTCTCAGACTCAAGTGGTTGCCCCTTGTTTTTATGCATGCCCGAAGCCTTATCTGTTTCATCAGTCTCGTCGTTTAAGGAGAAGAAGATATCATCTCCTGGGGTCCCTGGTAGTGAAGCTGCCAGTGGACCTAACGCATCTGCTATTCCAACAACTGGGATCCCCCCTACTGACTGTGCAGAAGCGCCACCTTCCAGTCCATAATTACTTAGATGAGCCTTATTCAACACTCCTTTGTCCAAATTTAAGCCACTTGCACGGACGTCGACATTTTCCTCCATTGTCTTATCTGCACCATTCCCTACACCGCCCCCCTGGCCATCTGCTGTTTCCCTATGTGACACCACAAGTAAAGGGTCGTTGTGTAAATTCACTGTTGCCACCAAAGATTGGTTGGGGATGACCCCTGTAGCAGTAACGACATTGGTATGGGGCACTACATGACCACTACTGCTCGGGGTGTTAGTCTGATTATCAGGCCCACTACCACTGCCATTAGAATCCATTCCACCAGCCGTATCGCCTACTTTCTTGCCTTCTGTTGTTAACTGACTTACCAATGCCAATGCCGGGGCTAATGCCGGGGCCGCCCCCTCCAGTCCTGCACCCTCACTTGCCTCGCTTGCCTCCAGGACGGCGCTGGGTGTGTCCTTTCCAGGCTCGGTTCCCGACGCAGTTATCAGCTGTCCCAGGCCTGGCTCTGTAACTCCTACCAGCATACAATCCACCATGCAGGGCTCAGCCTCCCTCAGTGCTCCCGCTTGTCCGACTTGTTCTGCCTCTGCCACCGCTTACGCCGCTTCCCCGGGAGCTGGTTCTCATGGCGGCGGCGTTGTCGTGTTCACGGTGTCCTCTGCATCGGCCCGGATCTGTCCTCTGCTTCGGTCCATCGATGCCTCTCTGCTGTTGTTGCCGAAGGATTCCGCCAAGGTAGGCTGCCTCAGCCCCCCTCTTCCCCTTTTGGGGGTGATTTCCTTTGCTGCTGCCTCCTTCGCTGCCGTCTCCGCTCTAAGCGCTTTCTTCTCCGCCTGACCCGCATTAGCTGCCGCTGTCATAGCCCGGCGCTCAGCCTTCTGCTCGGCTCTAATTACGGCCTCGCTCTCCTTCTCCTTCCGCCTCAGCTCCCTCTTTTTTGCGGCTGAGTCCATTTCCACATCCGAATCCAGGTTCTTGTTTCTGGCAACCTGGTTCCTCGTCGCGATCTGCGATGGCATTCTTTCCAATCTGCTCCGCTCGTATTTTCTTTGAAGCGGCCTTCTCATGTCTTCTGCCACTACTTCGGGCCTCAGGAATAGGGTAACGTCTTTAACCAGCCGTGCCACCAAGCCCACACGCTTCAAAATCCTCTGCTCCAACCGTACCAAGTTAAATGCAACTGCCCCGTGATTCCTCGTTTCCAACCACATCGATATGGCATCTAAAGGGTCACCTTTTGCGTCTGCATACCTTCTGCTTCAATCAGGGGAGGAGAGAGAAAACAGCCTCTCACTCAGCGGATCGGTCCGCGGCCATCTTGCCCGGAAATCTGGAAAATAGCTTTACTGTGTCTGACCATTCAATGTCTTGTTTATTACATTTCAAACGATGTTTCTAAATTGAAAGTGGATTTTTAATGTGGTGTGTTTTCCACTTTTTTAGCTGTTTTGGTACCTCTACATGTTTTAGAGAGCTTTACAGCAGTGCCAAGCTAACATGGGATATGTTCAGGTTTCAATTGCTAAAACCTGTGACTGGACCTTGAAAGATAGTGACATTCTTATTTGTGGTGTTGTGCAGATAAAATGGGAAATTAATTTGAAATAGAAGGTACTAATAATTGTTGCAAGAAAGCAGACAGACTGCGGGTGGTGATGAATGCTTTTCCGTTCTATTTTTATTTAAAACTTTAAACATTGTATGGTTCCCTTCATTAGATTTTTGTCATGTTGGTATCATTTTATTAATAACATTTTTCTCTGTTTTACTAAATTGGAAGAGTATTTTTACTGTGTTGTGGTCTGAACTTTTATTAAACGGTTTTGCTAAATTTAAATGCTTTACAGCTGTTCCAAATTATTTGGGAGTGAACTCAGGTTTAAATTGCTGAAACCTTTGACCTGACCTAGACTAAAAGTGACTTTCTTACTTGTGGTGACATGCAGATAGCAGAAAACAGACAGTTCGCTTCAATGTGTATCCCAGATGAAAAGAAGAAGAAAATTACCTAAATAAAGTACCTGACAACACGCTTTTGACCTGCCTGGGAGTTAGCCAATTGGAGAATAGACAATCGACCTAACAAATCAACAACATATAGGAGGTCTGCTTCTTCAAAATGTAAGTCAAACAAAAGGCCATGAGAGAGGTTAATTACGTTCTGGGCCAAATAGTTGGTCAATCGTTTCCCAATGAAAAAGGATGAACCAAGCAGACTACATACCAGAAAGTATAGAGTATTATAATTACTCAAGACATTGGTGATGTTGTAGCATCCTGCCCTGTCCGGATATATGCAAATGATCACACCACACACAGAGCTTGGTATTGTACATATTTATTCCTCAGTGTGTCATCGTTAGCTGAACATTTTACATCATGAATTCCATCACCCGCTCCCAAGTACTCACGTCACTGTTTTATGGAGTTCGTCAGGTGCCAAAAGGGTCACGTCATTGCTAAATCAAAAGCCACTACATCTCCCCCTTTGTTATATAAAAAGTACCAAGAATACATATACATATCGCAACTCTTCAATAAGTTATTTTGGTGCTCGAATCAATCAGCCAGTTCATTGGTGACCTGGACATTGATACAATCATTAGGCTCTCTGGATTCTCAGGAGGACAAGTCTCACTCCTGACAGCTGAAATTGGTGAAGGTAAAGGCAGGTGCTTGATATGTGAAGCATCTCATGTAATGGAATTTTCAGGATGGTGAGCAGTCACCATGTGTCCTTTACTAGTCACAACCCTCAGTGGGTCAGTGTTAGATCTAGGGGTCTCTAGTTGGCAGAGGTAGGTACCACTGTCCAAATAGGGACCCTTGCTTCTAGTCAGGGCAAGGAGATAACCCTCTGAGATAACCCCTGCTCACCCTCTAGGTAGCTTGGCACGAGCAGTCTAGGCTAACCAGAGGCAATGCGTAAAGTATTTGTACCAACACTCACAGTAACACAGTGAAAACACCACAAACTGACTCCACAACAGTTTAGAAAAATAAAGGTATTTTAATCTAAACTGCACAAGACCAAAACGACAAAAATCCAACATACACAGTTCAAGAATATGGTTTCAAAAAGAGTTCTTAAGGTTGCGTTAAAGTTCTTCAAGTTGCGGTAAAAATAAACCACAGATGCGTGAAAAGTTCACAGTTGCGTCACGTTTACTCACAGTACCTTTAGTTGCAACAAAGTTCCAAAAGCAGAAGCTGGTGCGGTGGAAAACAAGCGATGCGTTGCTCCTGAGACCCTGGGGAGGCGATGCGACAGCCCCGCTGCAGCAGCGGGCGTGTTGCGACAAATCCGGTCTGTATGGGGAGGAAGGCCACTTGTATGGATTCCGGTGCGTAGGTTCCGTAGGAAGTCTGTTCTCACAAAGGCATGATGCGACGATCTCGTAGGGGCTGCGACGATCTCCGGGGCGACGATGCGCGGTCCAGCGGGGATCCTCTCTCTCGCAGCTCCTCGATGCGTTGATTCTGCGACGACACTCGCAGCGACGTGATGCGGTCTGCAAGCAAGCGGTGCGGCGTTCTCACCCAGCGACGACAGGCTCTGCGAAGATACTCGCAGCGATGTTCGATTCTCCCGCACCGGTCTGGTGCGTCCCACAAACGAAGGATGCGACGTCTCTGGCAGCGGCGTCAGGCGCTGCGACGATCTCGACCTCCATAGCGGCGGGAAACTTCTCGCACTGTCAGGGATGCGCTCCGCAAGCGAGCGATGCGACACTTTTCAGTTTCAAAAGTCACTCAAGCCTAGTTTCAAGCTTCCCAGCTCAGGTCCAACCTCCAGAGGCCCCACAACTGGATCAAGCACTCTAGGAGGGACAGAACTCTCTCAGCAGAGTTCAGGGAAGCTGGGGGTGAAGTCCTTTTGTTCCTGGGACTTCAAAACAGGGAGCCAGCTCTTCTCAGGCCCTTGGAGATTCCTTCAAGACAGGGGACACAGCTCAGCGGCAAAGTCCTTCCCCTCTCCTTGGCAGCAAAGCAACAGGTCAGTCCTGCAGAGCAACAGCAGGACAATCTTCCTTCTTCAGTTTCAGCTTTCTCCTTGGCAGAGGTTCCTTCTTGATTTCCAGGATGATCTAATTTTCTGTTGTCAGGGGTCCTGTACTTATACCCCTAAAGTCTTTGTTCTCTTGGTGCATGTGGGCCCTGAGCCCGGTCTGAACCAGTTCTGGGTGGATCCTGAGCACTTTGTTTTGCTGGCTGCATCTTTCCTTTCAGAGTGAGGGGCAGGGTCCTCAGCCGCCCAGCAGGGGGGTGGAGCCAGCATTGAGAAAGGCAGGCACAGCCCTATTCAGCCCAGGTGCTAACTCCTCCCATCACTCCAGTTGCAATTGCAGTCATTCAGCCTAGTGCTGACTCATCCAGCCTCCTGGGGAATTCCCCAGCCCCTGTCACTCTCAAACCAGACAGTCAATACACAAACAGGCCCAGGCACACAGAAGGGTCAGACAAGAGAACAGCAACTTTCTAAAAGTGCTGTTCTCAAACACAGGATTTAAAAACAACCTTTCCTAAAAGATGTGTTATTAAATTCTGAGTTCAGGGATACTAGATACTTATGTCCTATCTTGTTCCTATGGGAAGAAATGCTGTTAACCACTGTAGCCAGCATCCCCCATGTTAACCTATGGAGCAAGATAGCCTTACAGTAGTGAAAAACGAAAATGGCTGCCATTCACTACCAGAGCATGTCACCTGCACTAGTACATGCTCTACCTTTTACATACACTGCACCCTGCCCAGGGGTGTACCTTGGGCCTTCCATAGGGGTGGCTGATGTGCACAAAAAGGGAAGGGTTAGGCCTGGTCAGTGGGGACACTGACCAGGAGGACATGGCAGTTCTAAACTGCCCATAGGCACTGCAGTGGCAGGCCTGAGACACCATTTTAGAGCTACTCCTGTGGGTGGCACAATCAGTGCTGCAGGCCCACCAGTAGCATTTGTCATCACCAGCCCTGGCACACCCAGTGCACTTTACTAGGGACTTCATGGTGATACAAATATGCCAAAAATGTATATCCAATCAGAATAACAATTTACACAGAGAGCATATGCACTTTAGCACTGATCAGCAGTGGTAAAGTGCGCAGAGTCCTATTGCCAACAGCCACGGGTCAGGAAAAATAAGGGAGGAAGAAGCAAAAAGTTTGGGGATGACCCTGCAAGAAGGGCCAGTTCCAACACAACCCCCTTCCAGCCTAAAGCCAGGGTAGACCAAACGATACCTCGATGGGATTCCCTGCTTAAGGCGATAGAACACGGAAACTGGCCCACACAGCAGGGCAGTCCTGTTCTACGCCGTCCTAAACCCAGTTCAATCACTGTATCCATACTCTCAGGGTCCACCATGCCAATCCATGTGGAACCCTTCTCCTCACCTGTGGACACCACCTGTGCGGCACCTAGCCTTAATTTCCTCACAGGTGTGTCCCAACAGACCGACAGCAAGCCACATTGACCACCAACAGTGATCGGGGATGAGACCCAGGCCTCATGCCTCTCAGGGCTCTCATACCCCTGTGGCGTCAGAGGGTGGGGGGCAGTAGCCCCAGGTGCTTGGCACCCTTTGTCCACTCCCTCTCTTGTCAGGTCAGGTCTGACACTCTGGTACTGACCCACCAGTCCCGGACCTGTATCCGGCGGCTGGACAGGAGGCTGAGGTGGGCTTCCCCACACCAGGTCCTCTTCTTCCTTGGGGAGCTGTACCCTCCCACCTGGAGCGGTACCCCCTTCTAGAATAGCCAGGGCACCTGTGGCAGGTGTCCCGCACCATTCATCCACCAGTTCAGGACCTCCCTCCAGCAACTGGTCTCCCAACCTAGGGTTTAACCCCTCAGGTTGTACCGGGGTCAGAGGCGAGGACTCCCTCCCTCTGCACCCCCTTCCAGAGCGCTGTACCCTCCCTACTGGAGGGGTACACCTGGGAACCATATTGGTCAGGACACTGGTTACAGATGTCCTTCCTTCCAGGTCAGGCAAATCCTGAACCTGGTCTCCCAACCCAGAGACGAAAACCTGCGGTTGTGCATTTGCCTGGCACGCCAGGACTTCTGGGGACTCACATAGTACCCCCTTGAAGGGGACACACAACTCATGTGTCCTGTGACAGTCTGCCTGGCACAGATCTCCCGACCCTTGTCCACCTGACAGCGCGGGAAGATCCCCCAGGACAGAAGTGAGGTCACCATGGTCACTCACTGGGGACTCAGCCCTTCTGACCGGTCTCTGACCACCTGGTTCTCCCACTGGGGACTCCATCCCCCTCTCACCCCTCAGTCTGGACTTCTGTACCCTCCCAAATGGAGTGGCACTGCGAGACACCAGAGCTGATGGAGGCCTGGTTACAGGCACTCCCCGCTCAACAGACACTAGGAGATCCTCCTCAAATGGCCTACAAGTACAGTCTAGGTCCCTAACCTGGTGTTCCCTTAAGGAACCCTCCAGGTCCTGAGACTGGGTTTCGGGCACCATGAGACACACCGTCCCACACTCATTCCTTCTCCACTGAGTCCGGACATGAGCCCATACACCCCTCCCACTACACTGGGACCTAACTGGGGTACACTGAACCTCTTCCCCCTCACAGGTCTGGAAGATATCTAAGCCACTTCTTTTGGGATCACTCCCCAATGCCTCTTCAGACCCTTTGGAATCCACCAAGAGGTCTGCCTCCAATGTAAGCTCTCTGGGGTCAGAGAACTCACACTCCACCGGGTGTTGGCATAGCTCTGGAAAACAGGGACTTAAAATATGCTCTCCAACAAATGAATCACACAGCCCCCCACAGTTGTTAACCAAGCTACCCTTTGCCTCACCCTCCAGTGCCTCACACAAGTACCCCACACCACTCTCCTGAGACTGGCAAGACAGTATCTGACTGTCTCTGTCACACAACCCACACTCTTCTGGCTGGTCTTCACATACACACACCAAGGTTTCTACCATGGGGGAACCCCTCTCCCTGTACCTCTCATCTAGAGTCAGTAGAGTGTCCCTCCCACCACTAGGAATATGGTCCCCTGTGCCAGTCCCCCAATCTAATTCAGGGACACTGCACTCCAATGGAACTATATCATAAACCTGAACCCCCTGGTGTATGTCGACCCCCTCCCTCAAGTCAGGCGCCACATCTCTGGGTGTTTGTACCTTTCTCTCAGCACTAGATATCATAAACATGCTGCCACCATCTGAGCTGGACTCCACCTCCAACTCAGCAAAGCTCCTTCCTTGAGCATCCCATTTTTCTTTCTGGGCTAAGGCCCACCGGATCATACCTTCCTTGTTTAGCCGGTCTAATTCTCTGCACCTTTGCTCAGCAGCAAGGAGCCACTCATCTTTCTCTTCCTCACTGTCAGAGAAGTCCTCCTCCTCAGAATCATCTGCTAATGTTGCTTCCCAAATTCTGGCCTCATGGCAATATAGGCATGCCTCAAGATCCCTCCTTGTGGAACCTTTCTCCACGGGCAGCCCCCTCTTCTTGCAAAAGGCTTTTATCTCCTCTTCTGTGTAGATGCACAGGTGGAAAAAGTTGACTTCCATTTTGGCAGGATTTTACAGGTGCAACATTAGCCAGAGTCTCAATATCCAAAAAATACTTTCAGGAGGACACCGGAAAAAACAAACAGTATGTGGTGGCGTAGTGGTCTGCACTCACTAGTGATGTACACCAATTACTGTGTGTCTAGTACAAACACAAGTTCAAATCCCACCGCCTGACCACCAATGTTAGATCTGGGGGTCTCTAGTTGGCAGAGGTAGGTACCACTGTCCAAATTTGGACCCTTGCTTCTAGTCAGGGCAAGGAGATAACCCTCTGAGATAACCCCTGCTCACCCTCTAGGTAGCTTGGCACGAGCAGTCTAGGCTAACCAGAGGCAATGCGTAAAGTATTTGTACCAACACTCACAGTAACACAGTGAAAACACCACAAACTGACTCCACAACAGTTTAGAAAAATAAAGGTATTTTAATCTAAACTACACAAGACCAAAACGACAAAAATCCAACATACACAGTTCAAGAATATGGTTTCAAAAAGAGTTCTTAAGGTTGCGTTAAAGTTCTTCAAGTTGCGGTAAAAATAAACCAGAGATGCGTGAAAAGTTCACAGTTGCGTCACGTTTACTCACAGTACCTTTAGTTGCAACAAAGTTCCAAAAGCAGAAGCTGGTGCGGTGGAAAACAAGCGATGCGTTGCTCCTGAGACCCTGGGGAGGCGATGCGACAGCCCCGCTGCAGCAGCGGGCGTGTTGCGACGAATCCGGTCTGTATGGGGAGGAAGGCCACTTGTATGGATTCCGGTGCGTAGGTTCCGTAGGAAGTCTGTTCTCGCAAAGGCACGATGCGACGATCTCGTAGGGGCTGCGACGATCTCCGGGGCGACAATGCGCGGTCCAGCGGGGATCCTCTCTCTCGCAGCTCCTCGATGCGTTGATTCTGCGACGACACTCGCAGCGACGTGATGCGGTCCGCAAGCAAGCGGTGCGGCGTTCTCACCCAGCGACGACAGGCTCTGCGAAGATACTCGCAGCGATGTTCGATTCTCCCGCACCGGTCTGGGGCGTCCCGCAAACGAAGGATGCGACGTCTCTGGCAGCGGCGTCAGGCGCTGCGACGATCTCGACCTCCGTAGCGGCGGGAAACTTCTCGCACTGTCGGGAATGCGCTCCGCAAGTGAGCGATGCGACACTTTTCAGTTTCAAAAGTCACTCAAGCCTAGTTTCAAGCTTCCCAGCTCAGGTCCAACCTCCAGAGGCCCCACAACTGGATCAAGCACTCTAGGAGGGACAGAACTCTCTCAGCAGAGTTCAGGGAAGCTGGGGGTGAAGTCCTTTTGTTCCTGGGACTTCAAAACAGGGAGCCAGCTCTTCTCAGGCCCTTGGAGATTCCTTCAAGACAGGGGACACAGCTCAGCGGCAAAGTCCTTCCCCTCTCCTTGGCAGCAAAGCAACAGGTCAGTCCTGCAGAGCAACAGCAGGACAATCTTCCTTCTTCAGTTTCAGCTTTCTCCTTGGAAGAGGATCCTTCTTGATTTCCAGGATGATCTAATTTTCTGTTGTCAGGGGTCCTGTACTTATACCCCTAAAGTCTTTGTTCTCTTGGTGCATGTGGGCCCTGAGCCCGGTCTGAACCAGTTCTGGGTGGATCCTGAGCCCTTTGTTTTGCTGGCTGCATCTTTCCTTTCAGAGTGAGGGGCAGGGTCCTCAGCCGCCCAGCAGGGGGGTGGAACCAGCATTGAGAAAGGCAGGCACAGCCCTATTCAGCCCAGGTGCTAACTCCTCCCACCACTCCAGTTGCAATTGCAGTCATTCAGACTAGTGCTGACTCATCCAGCCTCCTGGGGAATTCCCCAGCCCCTGTCACTCTCAAACCAGACAGTCAATACACAAACAGGCCCAGGCACACAGAAGGGTCAGACAAGAGAACAGCAACTTTCTAAAAGTGCTGTTCTCAAACACAGGATTTAAAAACAACCTTTCCTAAAAGATGTGTTATTAAATTCTGAGTTCAGGGATACTAGATACTTATGTCCTATCTTGTTCCTATGGGAAGAAATGCTGTTAACCACTGTAGCCAGCATCCCCCATGTTAACCTATGGAGCAAGATAGCCTTACAGTAGTGAAAAACGAAAATGGCTGCCATTCACTACCAGAGCATGTCACCTGCACTAGTACATGCTCTACCTTTTACATACACTGCACCCTGCCCAGGGGGGTACCTTGGGCCTTCCATAGGGGTGGCTGATGTGCACAAAAAGGGAAGGGTTAGGCCTGGTTAGTGGGGACACTGACCAGGAGGACATGGCAGTTCTAAACTGCCCATAGGCACTGCAGTGGCAGGCCTGAGACACCATTTTAGAGCTACTCCTGTGGGTGGCACAATCAGTGCTGCAGGCCCACCAGTAGCGTTTGTCATCACCAGCCCTGGCACACCCAGTGCACTTTACTAGGGACTTCATGGTGATACAAATATGCCAAACATGTATATCCAATCAGAATAACAATTTACACAGAGAGCATATGCACTTTAGCACTGATCAGCAGTGGTAAAGTGCGCAGAGTCCTATTGCCAACAGCCACGGGTCAGGAAAAATAAGGGAGGAAGAAGCAAAAAGTTTGGGGATGACCCTGCAAGAAGGGCCAGTTCCAACAGTCAGCATCAGAAGGAGCATCAGACTTGCATTTATTTTTTGCTTCTGCCTGACAATAACTTGGTCTCCTCTTTTGAACACAGTGATCAGGGCACAGTGACGTCTGTCTGCAGAGGACTTATTTTTGTGTTTGTGAGACAAATCAGTAGTTCAAAGTTGATCAATGTCAATAGCTCTCACAGTGGTCCATTATGGCAATTTGATGCTTATGGCTCTCCCAAACATTAAGGTGGCAAGGCTCTCACCGTTTGGAGAATGGGGAGTTGATCTGCATAAATGAAGTGTAGACTGAAGAACTGATTTGAGTTGAAGCTTTTCCACATGATGCACTAATCTGGCTTCCATTTTTTCTTATGACGTGATGCACTTGATCATTTTCTCGCTTTGCAGACTATTTCAAAATGGTTATCATTCCCGCCGCCTTTGCATACCTGTCCATTGGCAGGACATCTAACGTCATGTGAAAAGGAAAATCCACATCAAAAACACAGCGTCTTTTTCTTTGAAGACATTACTTTATCACCTTCTGCTTTGTGTTTTGACTTACTTTTCACACTCAGCGCTGATTCATTTTGGGCCTTTCTGGCCTCCATGTCAGCTGCTCGTCTATCAGCTCTTTCCTCCCCTCTGGCAGCCAAGAGTACTCGCTCCGAGTGTCTCTTTCAGCATTCATCTCTGAAGAAATCAGAGAGGCAGCCATCTAATACTCTGAGATGCATCTTATCTTACTTTAAGTGGAATTTGTAGAGCGCACTGACACCATAGGTTTCCTGGCGCTGAGAGAGAGAGTGCAGAGATGTTGCAGGGCAGGCTAGCCAGTTAGGGTAAAAGGCCGAGTTTTCAGAAGTTTCCTAAAATTCAGTAGGGAGTGACTTGACTTAACTAATAGGGTAAAAAGGTTCCATAGTTTAGGAGCCAGGTAAGCAAACCTACGGCCGCCAAACTTTTTGAGTTTTACTGTGGGGGCGACCAGCAGATGAAGATGAGCCGAACGGAGATTGCGCCCCGGACGATGCTGCATAATCAATGTTTTAAGGAAGTCAGGACTGGTACAATGAAGAGCCTTAAAAGTCAGGCATCCGATCTTGAAGGCCGCCATTTGCTCAACTGGCAACCAATGTAGTTTTTGCAATAGTGGTTTCGCTGATTCCCACTTAGGAGTTTTATGGATGAGTCTGTCCGCCTGGTTTTGTACGATTTGAAGACGGCGAAGCAATGACTGAGGGAATCCATAGTATAGGGAGTTCGAAAAATCAAGGCGAGATAGTACCAAGGAGATCACAACCTGGACCAGTGCCGCGTGTGGTAGTAGGTGGGCTATTTTGTGGATTTTACGCAGTTGGAACATGCTGGAGGAGATCACAGCACCTACTTGAGCCTTGAGAGAGAGCTCCGCATCGATGATGACCACCAGACTCTTTACTGCACTTGCTGGGGCAGGGGGGGGCCAACTCCCTGGGCCAGAATTGGGGGCCCCAGAATGCTGGGCTATTGTCGCGATCGTGGGCCAACTAGGTTGGAAATGGACTAAGGCAGGGAATTGATACTCACCACATTTCCCTGTTTTGAATGTTTCATGCACACTACACTACAAGTCCCATAATTCCAAAGGGGACCATGAATGAGAGCTACGTCAGGTGATCAGCTTGGCAGTACTTAATCCCTCCCCTGAAAGAAAATGGTGCTTGACAACTGACCTGGAAGGTCATACTCCCGGAGAGCTCACCGCGAGTGGAGTTCTCATTTGCATCTTTGTGCTTCAACCCGTATCCAGAGAAGTCTCAAGTTGCTGAGGTATTTTGCTAGCTGCTGCAGCTTCCCCGGTTCGGTTTCGGCGTCTGGAGAGTGGAAGATCGCTCCAGGAGGAGCTCTCCTCTCGACGCGCGGAAAGGGGCGTTTCTTGCTTGCAAGCAGCCGGTGCCCGGAACAGAGACGCAAGTATTCCAGGTAATGCGGCGAGTCGACGAGAGTGGAAGACGGCTCCCGGAGAGCTCTCCTCTCGACGAGCGCATTGTGCAAACATTGTCGAACGCCTGATATTACTCCTCAAGGGTAGCGTGTGAGTGGAGCTTTCCGTGCTCTGAACGCTTCCCTGCGATCCTTGTGTGTTAGCGACTGTTTCGCGGTGGCATGTTTGTAATGCTACTGCGAGAGCTACATAACAATTCTTTATCTCGCTCATTGAAATACTGATTCTGAACTACTCTGCGAGTTGTTCTAATACAATTTTTTCTTGGAGTTATTTCAAAAACTACTTCGATCCAAATCGTTATACACTGGTTATCCTATGAAGGAATAGGGTGACACTGTGCTAAGACTATATTGCTGGTGATTGTAGGGAGGTTGGTTGTGTGCAGATACAATACCAAGGATCTTGCCATAGACTATGCTATCTTCCCTAAACAAGTGAGTGTTATGCTTGCAGAGTACTTTTGGAGTGCATGTGTGCTCTCTGTGTTTCTTACTTACTTCTGCCTTCTCTATCCATACAGAACACCAGAGTAGGCGCTCCAGTCCTGACCTGTGAAGAAACAGGATCTCTGTTTATTATTTTTTCCCTCTTCCCTTTTCCCTTGGGTACTCTCATTTCTTTCATTGTAGTCAAACAGTGTGGAAGTGCTAGTGTTCAGGGTAGGAGGGAGGATACTCTTCACAACATCGTTCCTGCTGACTGCTTTCAAAGGTTAGTGGCGCACCTCTTACTTGGACCTACTGACAGCCCTGACAGATTGTCAAGCCCACGTACGACATTCAGCCTGAATGATGGATACGAACGAGGTTTTGGCCTCTTTGTTGGAGAGCCTTAACGCTCTGCAACAGGAAGTCCACACCACTCGCGTAGAGAATCAAGACTTGAGGAAAGAGATGGGGACCTTAAGGAGGGAAGTGGCAGGTATGACATGACAGAGTAGGGGATCCTATATCAGAGAAGCTACCCTACCCCCTCCTCCATCTTCCATACCTCCCCATTCAGCAACACATACTTGGGGGTTCTTTGCCGCCGCACCTGCAGCCCCCACGGAGAACGTTCCAACGGTCCATGTCGTACAAAATACGGGAATACCGCTAGCTCCACCTGAAAGGTTCTATGGGGACCCTAAGAAGTTTGAGACCTATCTGAATCAATGTCGCTTGCATTTTCTTTGTAAACCTGCCGTATTCCAGGACGATGCTGCAAAGACCGCGTTCATGATGTCCTATATGGGAGGCAACGCGGCGAGCTGGACTATCCCGTTAATGGAGCGGAACGATCAGGTGTTGCATCATTTTGTTGACTTCTGCTTAGAAAGGAGGAAGCTCTTCGACCGTAAGTCCCACATGCTAACCTTGGACCGCGAGTTGATAACACTGCGACAAGGAACCCAGGACCTCCTCACGTATACCACTTCCTTCAACCGTCTTGTCGTTGAAACCGAGTGGCCCCAAGAAAAACGGTCTTCTATTTTCTATCAAGAGTTGAGAAATGAGCTAAAGGACATTCTGTCTCAAGTGGTCCAACTACCAAGAACGTGTGAAGAATTGATTGATTTAACGGTCCAGCTCGATCACCGCATACAGGAAAGAAAGGGAGATCGCGCTAAGGGAGAGACCCGTTATTTCCTTTCTCGAAGCAAGCTTCCCTCAGAAGAAACAACCCGACAACCCGATAAGCCGGAGCCCATGCAAATCGACGGAATCATAGGACCGCTTACGATTGAAGAAAAGGAAAAAAGGAGGAAAATGAAGTTATGTCTGTATTGCGGAAAAGGGGGTCACTTCATCAGAGAATGTCGTGCCCGAGCTCAAGTACCCAACAGAGGCAGTCCTGCTTGGGAACAAGCAGTTGTTCGAGGACCAGAACCGTCGGAAAACTAAGAGGCCTGAAGCAGAACAGGATCTCTGGTTAAACGGGCATACAAAACACGATCTCATCCATGATCGCCAACACCATGCAACCATCGGTAGCACATATGTCGGTGAGCGTCCACTTACAGGTGGGTGATCTACGATCCATAACAGTGATGGCTCTTTTAGACTCCGGGGCAACAGACAACTTTATGGACCTGCAGTATTCCAAGGCCATAGGGATTGCTTGGGAAAAGAAAAAGGCCCCGACAAAGGTTTGTGTAGTAGACGGAACCACGTTGACATCTGGGCCTGTATAGTACCACACTGTCCCTCTGAAGATGCAATTGGGAGAAAAGCATGTCGAACAGATTCAGTTCGATATAATAAATGCCCCGCAATTCCGCCTTATTCTGGGTATGCCATGGCTTACGTTGCATGACCCTACCGTGGGATGGGCGGCCCGAACTGTGGTGATGAATTCGACATATTGCCAGGAACATTGCGTCAACCAGGAGAGTAATCCTACCAAACCTTTAGAGTCTCAAGCTTGCCTGCTTGCAACCGCTTGTATTCCTCCTGAGTATTGCTTTGCCCTATTACTACCCAACGAATATGCGGAATATCAGAGCACTTTCGACAAATAAGAGGCCACTCAACTTCCTCCTCACCGAGTCTATGACTGCCGCATCGATCTACTACCCGGAGCAGATATAGCATGCAGCCGAGTCTACGCCTTAACGGACCCTGAAACACGTTATCTGAGGAACTATCTTGATGAGAACCTGGCTTCAGGTTTTATAAGACCTTCCTCCTCACCCGCTTCCTCGCCCCTCTTCTTCATCTCGAAGAAAGACTGTGATGAATTGCGTATCTGCATTGACTACCGCGCAATCAATAGGGTAACTGTTAAAAACCGGTATCCTTTGCTTTTGATTCCGGTCTACTTGACCAACTGAAAGGGGCTCAATACTTTACGAAACTCGACCTACGAGGTGCATACCACTTAGTAAGAGTAAAGAGCGGGCATGAATGGAAAACCGCTTTCCGAACAAAGTTTGGCCTATTCGAGTATCGGGTAATGCCCTTTGGGCTCTGCAATGCCCCTGCGGTGTTTCAGTACTTTATGGACGAAGTACTGAGAGGCTTGCTGGAGACGCTTTGCATTGTTTACATAGACGATATCCTCGTCTATTCCTCAAACCCCCAAGAACATGTCCTGCATGTCAAGACAGTCCTAGAACGTTTACGACTACACCATCTCTATGCCAAACTGGAAAAATGTCTGTTCCACGTCCAAGGAGTGGCCTTCTTAGGCTATGTCATAAACGCTCAGGGGTTCCAGATGGAAACAAGCAAGGTGGAGGCGATTACTCAATGGAAAACACCACACAATGTGAAATCCATCCAAAGCTTCCTGGGGTTCGCCAATTATTATCGGCGTTTCATTAAGGATTTCTCCAAGATCATCCACCCCATCTCTCACCAGTTACGGAAAAACGCCCCTTTCCTTCCATTGGGGGGAGGAAGCAGAGGAATCATTCAAGATCCTCAAGGAACGTTTTACGCAGGCCCCTACACTGCGTCACCCAGATCCAATTCTCCCTTTCATATTGGAAACCGATGCCTCACAGCATGCTCTTGGAGGAGTGCTGTCTCAACGTCATCCCACAACAGGACAAATACATCCTGTAGCTTATTACTCGAAGAAACTCGCCCCATGCGAAGTGAATTACTCCATCACGGATAAAGAACTCCTAGCTATAAAGAGAGGGTGCGAGGAATGGCGACATTATTTAATGGGAGCACGTCATGAAATAGAGATCTACACCGACCACAGAAATTTGTTATTCCTAAAAACAGCGAAAGCCTTGACACCCCAGCAACTGAGATGGACTCTGTTCTTTTCCGACTATGATTTCGTCATTAAATACAGACCGGGACCACAGAACGGGAAGGCAGATGCGCTGTCCCGCATCTCTGATCAGGAAGAGAGGTCCGCATTAGAGGAACCGAAACCCCCTTCTATCCTCCCCGAGACTTGTTTTCCTTCCTCTACGGTGGCCCTGATTACGTCACCTGATTTCTTGGAGGATTTGAAAGTGTCTCTCGCTAATACAGATGGTCCAGCCTGGATACAGGAACAACCAGAAGAATGGAGCTCAAAAGATGACTTGCTGTATCACCACCACGCTTTGTACCTCCCTGACGAAGAGCTACAAAAACGGGCCTTGACCTGGGCACATGACTCCACTTTAGGAGGACATATGGGAAGGTATAAAACCATTGCCAATGTGGAGCAGTACTTTTGGTGGCCTTTCTTTGAGGAAAGACGTCACTACGTATATCCAGACCTGTGCTGTATGTGCGCAAGGTAAATCCCATCACACCAGATGAACTGGACTTCTCCAGCCGTTACCTATTCCCCAAAAACTATGGCATACGATATCCATGGATTTTATAGTGGAAATGCCACCATGTGATGGGTATACAACGGTGCTTGTGGTGGTTGATCATCTATCCAAGATGGGTCACTTTATAACTCTCTAAAGGTTACCAACTTCAGTTGAACTGGCCCTGGTGTTCCTGCAGAACGTGATCCGATTACATGGAATACCTAACATCCTTATCACTGATCGAGGGTCACAATTCGTTTCTAGATTCTGGAAGTCCTTGTGCCAATCCATGGGTATTGACGCTAGACTTTCGAGTAGCTACCATCCCCAAACAGATGGGAAAACAGAACGTTTAAATCAGACGCTGGAGCACTACCTTCGTTGTTTCACTCTTCAAAACCCGACGGATTGGTATCTTCTGTTGTGGACAGCTGAGTTCACATACAATAACACGGTACATTCAACCTTGGGATGCTCCCCCTTCTTTTGTGTCAACGGTTTTCACCCGAACATGCTTCCGTTTCAGTGGCCGATCCAATCCCACCTCCCGAGTATAAAGGAACATCATGCTCACCTCAAGATGGTATTGTTGGGAGTGAGGCGACAGCTACAGGCAGCACAACTGACACAGAAGCACTATGCGGATCAACGAAGATCTCCTGAACCCCAATACCAAGTAGGGCACAAAGTATGGTTGGCTACCAAGAACATACATTTGAAAGGGATGAATACACTGAAACCTAGATACATAGGTCCCTATGGAATTGAAGAAGTCATTAACCCTGTGGCCATGAGGTTGTCCTTGCCTCCGGTATGGCGTCTTCACCCAGTGTTTCATGTTTCCCTGTTACAACCCTGCCTCCCGAATGTGAGACTCCCAGTACATCCCCTCCCTGTTAAGATTGAGGGCCAGGAAGAATACGAAGTGCAGTCGATCCTTGATTCCCGACTGGTTAGGGGCACTGTTCAATACCCCATAGACTGGAGGGATTTGGGGTTGCGGATAGAACGTGGGAACCTGTATCCAATCTCCATTGTCCCGAGTTATTAGAGCAGTTCCACACACTGCACCCTGGGAAGCCAGGACGACCACCGAGTCGGCGGTCCTCGAGAGGGGGTTCTGTCGCGATCGTGGGTCGACTAGGTAGGAAATGGACTAAGGCAGGGAATCGATACTCACCACATTTCCCTGTTTTGAATGTTTCATGCACACCACATCACAAGTCCCATAATTCCAAAGGGGACCATGAATGAGAGCTACGTCAGGTGATCAGCTTGGCAGTACTTAATCCCTCTACTGAAAGAAAATGGTGCTTGACAACTGACCCGGAAGGTCATACTCCCGGAGACCTCACCGTGAGTGGAGTTCTCATTTGCATCTTTGTGCTTCAACCCGTATCCAGAGAAGTCTCAAGTTGCTGAGGTATTTTGTTAGCTGCTGCAGTTTCCCCGGTTCGGTTTCGGCGTCTGGAGAGTGGAAGACTGCTCCCGCAGGAGCTCTCCTCTCAACGCGCAGAAAGGGGCGTTTCTTGCTTGCAAGCAGCCGGTGCCCGGAACAGAGACGCAAGTATTCCAAGTAATGCGGCGAGTCGACGAGAGTGGAAGACGCCTCCTGGAGAGCTCTCCTCTCAATGAGCGCCTTGTGCAAACATTGTCGAACGCCTGATATTACTCCTCAAGGGTAGCATATGAGTGGAGCTTTCCTTGCTCTGAACGCTTCCCTGCGATCCTTGTGTGTTAGCGACTGTTTCGCGGTGGCATGTTTGTAATGCTACTGCGAGAGCTACATAACAATTCCTTAACTCGCTCATTGAAATACTGATTCGGAACTAATCTGCGAGTTGTTCTAATACCATAGTTTCTTGGAGTTATTTCAAAAACTACTTTGATCAAAATCGTTATACACTGGTTATCCTATGAAGGAATAGGGTGACATAGCGCTAAGACTATATTGCAGGTGATTGTAGGGAGGTTGGTTGTGTGCAGATACAATACTGAGGATCTTGCCAATAGACTATGCTATCTTCCCTAAACAAGTGAGTGTTATTCTTGCAGAGTACTTTTGGAGTGCATGTGTGCTATCTGTGTTTCTTACTTACTTCTGCCTTCTCTATCCACACAGAACACCAGAGTAGGCGCTCCAGTCCTGACCTGTGAAGAAACAGGATCTCTGTTTATTATTTTTTTCCTCTTCCCTTTTCCCTTGGGTACTCTCATTTCATTCATTGTAGTCAAACAGTGTGGAAGTGCTAGTGTTCAGGGTAGGAGGGAGGATACTCTTCACGACATCGTTCCTGCTGACTGCTTTCAAAGGTTAGTGGCGCACCTCTTACTTGGAGCTACTGACAGCCCTGACAGCTATTCCCAGGAAGGATGAGCTCCGTTTTCCCTGGATTTAATTTCAATTGATTGTTGGTCATCCACAGCTGTATATGAGTCATCACTGCTTGAAAACGTTTGGCAGCATCAGGGGAATCAAGAGGGAAAATGATCTGCAAATCATCAGCGTAATTGAACACTGTGATATCCCACTTTTTAAGCGAATGAATCAATGGCCAGAGGTTTAGATTAAATAGAAGGAGAGAGAGGGAGGAGCCCTGAGGAATGGCCTCTCCATCGCTGAACTCATTGAAACTACAATGAATTATGAGCGAATCAAGCCTTTCTACAAACTCATCCATCATTTCACGAGGTGTCTGCCTTTCCTGACTTAAAATTTTCCTTTCATAGTCAACATTCGGCATTGGAATGAACTTAGTGTTTAAAGCCTCTTTGATTGGACACTGTGTCAATTCATCACCTTGTGGTGTTTTTTATATTAATTCTTTTACTCCTTTGCCTGCTGAATTCTTTAGATATTTAATGATCTTTATGTCATTTGCTTCTTCCAGCACAGCAATGAAATCATTGAAGATTTGAACCAGGCAGTCAATCTGTTGCCAATATTTTGCTATTTGCCAGTATTGAAGGGCGGCGGTAGTTTCAAAAGGCAGCAGTGTCATATGTTGTGCTTTTTTTCAGGAGCCATTGGAAAATGTCACTATTTCAATCCCCTCTCACAGCCTTTGAGTCGGTCCAATCTGATTCACCAGCCTTGTAAGCACAACCCCTGTGCTTTTGCATTAGATGATCTACCATGTGCTGAAGTCGGATGACTCTCTTTATTGAGATTATGGTAAGCGTGATCGTATTCTCTATTTCTGATTATCATCACCTCTAATGTTTCTCTGTGTTAACATGCTTTTCACAGAGTTCTCTTGCACCTGGCTGTCGCCACTTGTTCTTTTTCCGTGCCTAGTTGTCGCTGCCTTCAGTGTGTCTTGGTGTCAGAAATGTCTCAGCTTTTGACACTTCCTTGTATTCAGCTATCAATTTAGTGCCTCTCTGTACCTGGTTGTTGCTGCCTTTAGCGTTGTTGTATTGTACGAATGAAGGCTCTGTATCATGTTGAGGTGTTGTAGCTCTTGTTTTGCATTTACCAGCAAATTCTAGACAACGACAAATAAACTTTCTGTAAGGCCTTCACTTCCTTCACAGGCCTTGCACTGATTAGAGTGACGCTTTGACTCTACATACGCCAACTGTCGATTTTCACTTTGACTAAGGCGCACGTGGCACGAATGAGCAGTTTTCTGATCCACAGAAAACTCTCCAAGAAAGCGCACTTGGTTCTTAGGTTCACAGGGTTTATTTAATCTCCTATCCCATCACCAGTTGTAGCGTCCTCCTCAGTCCGGTTATGTGCAAATGATTATGCCACACACAGAGCATGGAATTACAAGTCTTTATTCCTCAGCGTTTAACCATTAACTAAATATTCTACATCATCAACTCCATCACCCACACCCACCCATCACTGTTCTATGGAGTCCATCAGGAACCAAAAGGTTTCCATCTTCTCTAACTCACAAGACATTACACGTGTCAGCTATCTTCTCTGCAGAGGGAAATAAAAAAGAACTGTATTTATTCATTTAAATTTTCATAGACAATATTGATCAAGGTGGAAGATTTTAAAACTCCCTGGAGAACTAGCGATAAGTCAGGGGCCGAGCTAGAAGATAGCCATGTTTCTGTCATTGTCACAAAGTCAGCATTATGCTCTAGGGTCATGCCATGTATCTAAATAAAATGTTTTGAGAAGAGCAGTTTATTCAATAACATTCTTGGGAGTGAAGAGTGGGGCTTCTTAATAGCACAAAATTGAGTCTCTCTTTGTTGTGTAATGTGGTGTAAAGTAGTCCTTAAAATTAATATCTACCCTAAGCAACAAAGAAATTGTAAAACAATAAGAGTCGTGTTCTCTTGAATAAAATATACAAAAGGGATCTTTTGTCCTCTAATAGTATGGTCAGATGCTCGAGCATTATGGCTTGGACTGATGTAGATCAGCCATGATCTACAAAATAGAAATAGGAAGTAGTAGCATCAGTCATAAGAGATACGTACAGATGAGCTCCTGTACAAACGTGAAATAAACAAGCATTGTAAAAGCCAATTGGTGCCTATAAGAGCGCAATTGGCCTTGTTAATTTTCTTTTGCCAGGTTGTACAGTAGAGCAGCTGCTGTGCTGCATGGTTGAAAATTTCAAATCAAAAGCACTATTATGTTGGCACATATATCCATTCCTTTTTTCTCTGCCCCAATATTTCTACTTTTTGGACCAAGGTATGCAAGTCAATTGCCCTTATTTGCTCTATTAATTTTCCCTTCGATATTCACTCCATATTTTTGGGTAGTAATTCCGTTCCTTGGTTGGGTGCTCGTAAACTTGGCTCTTTTCTAATTTTGTCCATTGCTATTGCTTTTCAGGTCATAACCTCTAATTGGAAGGATGCCTCCAAAGTTTCCTTTTCTGCTTGGTGAATCTTTTAGGTCACCATCACAAGCTTATGATAGAGCTTATGTTAACTCCTCACAGCTGCTTATTCGTAAAGAAGCGTTCTGGTCTCCTCTCACTAATTATATTTCTTCCTCTGCATTGCATGCCATTGATAGTGATTTTCTTTTTCAGCTGCCGTGGGTGCTGCACTTATTACTTTTTATAATATTCATCTTTTAAAGATTATACATTGCTAATTGCGATTTTGTATTATTTTTTATTAGAAAATTTTATTAGATTACATGATAGGATTGGTGATAACTCTCATCTTCCAATTCCTTTCCTCCTTTCCTTTTCTTTTTCCTTCTTTTCTACTCTTCTCTTCTTCTCCCCCTTTCTTTCTTTCACCCTTTCTCTAATCTGTAAAATTCAACACCAAAAAGTCAAAATGTAATATGGTACTCATTGATTTTATTTCAATCTTAATATAGATTTTTAATCCTGACAATGTAAGATTTTTTTTTTAGCACTTGTTTTTAATTTATATTCTCTAGATGTGTTATGTATGCTGTTTATTATAAATGTGTAAGATGTTCTCTTTATTTGTTTTAATAAAGCTTTCTAAACTAACTAAAAGCACTATGATGCGGCTAGTGCTGATCATGGGATTATCCACTTCCTTCACAAAAAAATCGTCTTATGTCCGAGCTGAAGTTTGCCACTTTTTCCCCGCATGAAGACAGCACCAAAAAGGCCATTCAGAACAAAGAGTGCAGTGCTATTGGTATCTTTCTAGTATTATGACACCCATTGGCATGACTTTTGGAAGGAGGCTCAGGAGTGAATAAAGGTAAATGGAGGTGAGGGTGATTTGAGGTTGCAGGAGCGGGTAGAGGTAAAGAGGGGTGAGGGTGACCTAAGGGCACGGGGTGGGTAGAAGTAAAGGACTGTAAGGTTGATTTCAATGTCATGGGGTGGGTAGAGGTAGATAAAAGAGACGGTGTCTTGAGGGATCAGGGGTGTGCAGACTCTGAGGTTAAGTTGGTGAGGGTGGTTGGATGGGTGAAAGATGGGAAGAAGGGAGAATAGGGTGACATGAGGGTTTAGGGTGGGTAGCGATAAAGGGATGTAATTGTGACTTGAGAGCTCAGGGGTGGGTAGAGGCAAAGGAGGTGAGGGTGAGTTGATGGTTGAAGGGTGGGTGGGTAGAGGTAAAGGAATGTGATGGTGACTTCATTGTTCATTGGTAGGTAGAGATAGAGAGAGGTGAGGGTGACTTGAGGATTGGGGGGTGGTTAGAGGAGGAGGGGAAAGGGTGAATTGGGGGCTCATATGCAGGTCAAATTAAGAGGTAAATGGAGGCGAGGGTGACTTGAGGATTGAGGGGTGGGTAGAGGTAAAGGGAGGTGAGTTGGGCGCTCAGATGCAGGTAGAATTAAGGGAAGGGGAGGGTGATTTGAGGGTTCATTGGTGGATAGAGGTAAGGGGAGGTGAAGGTGACTTGAGATTTCAGGGATGAAATGGGGTAAAGGGAGGCGAGGGTATCTTATGGGTTCAGAGATGGGTAGAGGTAAAGGGAGGTAAGGTTGACTTGGGGGCTTAGGGTGGGTAGAGATAAAGGGAGGCATGGGTGAATTGAGGGCAGAGGGGTGGGCAGAGATAAAGGGAGATGAGGGTCACTTGAAGGTTCAGGTGTGTATAAAGGATGCATTGAGGGCTCAGGGGTATGTAGAGGTATGGGGAGGTGAGAATCAATTCATGGATCAGAAGTGGGTACAGGTAAAGAGAGTTGAGGATGACTGGAGGGCTTAGGGGTGTGTGGAGGTAATGGGAAGTGAGGCTGACTTGAAGGTTCAGTGGTGGGCAGAGGTAAAGGACGGGCAGGGTGTCTTGATGACAGGGTGAGTAGAGGTAAAGGGAGGTGAGGGTGACTTGAGGCTTAAAGGTTATGGGGTGAGTAGAGGTAAAAGGAGATGATGGTGACTTAAGGACTCGGGGGAGGGTCAAAGTAAGGGAGGTGAGATTGACTTTAGGGCTCAGGAGTGGTTAAAAGTAAAGGGAGTAAACAGAGGTGAGGATGACTTGAGGGTTCTGGAGTGGGTAGAGTGAAAGGGGGATGAGGGTGACTCGAGTGTTCAGGAGTGGGTTGAGGTAAAGGATGAAGAGAGTGACTTGAGTGTTGAGTAGAGGTGAAGGGAGGTCAGGGTGACCTGAGGGTTCAGGGGAGGGTAGAGGATATGGCATGTTATGGTTTATTATTCTTTAGTATGGTATGGTTTGGTATGTAATGTCCTTTTATTGTATTGTATAGTTTATTATTGTATGAATATCGAATGGCATGTTATTGAGGCATACAACGTATGAACTGCAAGCAGCATGTATACATATGCACTTAGGCAAGCTCTAACATCAGCAGTTGGTACAATTAAAAACTATGCAACTTAAGCTGGTTTTCACAAATTGGGAAGGAAGGCAGCATTACACAAAATGCAACCAAAATGAGGATGAAACATTGAGGCCCTCATTACTATAAGAGTTGGAAAGCCCCTGATCGAAGGTCGGAGGCTTTCCGAGTCTCATCGCAGTTTTAGTTTTGACCGCCGCATTACGATGCATGTGGTTGAAAGTGAAACCAGCAGGTCATTCCAGCTGAAGTCCAAGTGGCTCATGGAGCCCATCGGCCAGTCGGAGACCGGCACGTAATACCTATGGATGGCGTTTCTGCCATAGGGATTATGATGTTGGTTTCCGACAGATTTTTTTATGTCGGGCCTCCTTCACCCTGTGGCATCCGGTTAGGGGACGAGGGGACACATATGGTGCCCCTTTATAATCCCTGCCACACAGTGCAGGGATAAACTGATTCTCCCATTTCTGTATGGAAGCTTGTGCTACGGCAGTTCACAGCAGTAGTATAAGCTCCCATAGAGAAATGGGAGTGTGCGACTGCACCATGTGTAGTCGTATTCCAATTGCGGTGCCGTGTAACCACCGACTGACGCAACTCCAACCGATATTGTAATAAGGGCCTTAGGGATTCTGCAACATAATACATTAAGACTATTTTACAAATTGTGTTGTTGTGTTGTTGTGTGGCTCGAATAAGACTGGTCAGAAAAATCCAGCTTACCGTGCTCAAAAATATTGACCACAATCAGAGCACAAGCAGCCTGGAAGAACGCTAATCAAGAAATAAATCAGTACTTGGTCCATGCTCCAGGCAAAGGAACATAAAAATAAAGATCAATTGAAAATTAATCTAACCAATGGTAAGTAATAGGTGGGCAAAAAAAATTTGTGGGTGATTTTTATTTAAAAAAAATAGATTGTTGCATGCAAGCGGCAGTGTACGCATACTTTTCAGGAAAGACTTAAAACAGGCTGCTGGACTTTATGAGACCAGAATTCTTTCTAGGCAAGGAATACTATGAAAAGAATATTATTAACAAACATCAATGGGAGAACTATCAAATAAGTGAATGGGTAGCCCACCGTGAGAATGAGTGCAGAAGTCATTGATCTGAACCAGATACAGCCAATAATATGTGTGTAAGAAAACTGCCTTGCTAAGCCTGGAAGACAACTGAAAAAGGACACCACTAAATCAGAATGAAGAATGTGATAGACTCAAAGCAATGCATTCTATTTGAAAGGATATGTACCCAAGTGTCACTGATGGATAATTATGAGCACCTCCTGACTGCTTTTCTTTGTACCTCACTTAGAGACGGAGTGTCAATCTTTAATGTCTAACAACTTGCAAAAATATCTATCACTCAATGCAAATCCATTCTACTGGCCAGTGTTGTTCCACTTTTGGCTTTGAAGGATTAGTAATATGACTTTACAAATATCTGGAGCTGTTTCACTGCTTGATTTGTAAAATAATGAGTGCCGTGCCAAAAGCACTCCTCAGAACTCCAGCTGGGGCCATTGTATTTTGGCGCACCGAATATGAGGATGCGAAGTTTTGAATCTACCTCAAGCATCTCTAACCACTGCAATAAACTGCCTGTCCCATTATCTCGTCCCTTGTTGATGCATTTTCATTTTTCCTTTCCTCCGTCTTGCCAGTTTATGTGTTTTTCTCTCTTTTGCTCTCTCGAAATGTCTGGTAAGTAAAAAATAAGTGCCTGGGGCCCTCACCGACAACCACCAGCTCAAATTAAGCACCTGATTACAATTAGTCCTGCAACCTTTCCACCCTTGATAAGGATAGAACTGACAGATGGTGTCACATTCATGTGTCTAATTTAGACCAGGGAAGTGCTACTAACAGTTTTGCTGCATGTTTTCAAGCTGGGCAGCCTGAATTGCTGTGCAGACTTGAGGAATTAGCACATTGGTACTTGTGCTGAAAGGGAAGGATGTCATTCCAAGGTCTTAAGTTAACCTACAGACATTGAGCATTGGCAACGTCATGCCTCAATGCCTGCTAGTAACAAGACTAGACACAAGAACAGAGGGGGGGGGACATGACTAAGATGCTAAGGACCTTAATCAGGGTGTTGAAGATTGGTGGTAAGTAACAGCTCATTACCACCTCATAGGACCTCCTCATCTCAGTCATTACACTATGAGGACTTTACAAGCACAAAAACAAGAAATAAATTTGACGGAGATATCATAAAACTCCAACTTTAATAAATCAAGCTTATGCCACTGCTGCCTTCACAACACGAACAGCTAAATTATCTATTGAAGCATCTAACATATCCAGTCGAAAGAGTTTAATAAAAGTGTGATGCGACTGCCAGGTGGCAGCCCTACAGATTTACTGTGTAGAAACTCCTACAGCCTCAGCCCATGAAGAAGAAAAGGTTCTCGTAGAATGCCCCTCATCCTGAACAGGATGATCCAGACTGAAGGGCATGCCTCGCCCATCTACTGGGTGTACAGGTAGCAACCTTTTTAGGTCGGGAATTCGAGACCTGTTGTAACTTCTCTTGTGTGCTTAAATCCATTCCCCTGATTCTGATTTGTTTGTGTTAGTGCACTTTAAAATTACTTGCTTGCTAGTGGTCAGTCCTGCCTTTTTCCCCCTCTTTTTTCTTCTCCTTACCTCCAGGCAGCAGGGACTAAGTATGGTATCATTACACTGTGGTTGTTGATTTGCTCTTTGAGGGGCTATTTGTTTTTTTAGTTTCCTACTCGACTTTCTGCCTGTGCTTGCATGTTAATGAAGTATTTGTCTCTCCCATTTGTGTGTTTGGCGACTCTATTTTTTTTTATTACTTGTTACCTGCATTCCGAAGGTATTGCAGTGCAAGCCGAAACATGGTTGCCGAGCTTCAAAGACAGCCGCTCTAGCCAATTGTGAATCAATTGCAGAATTTTTTATAGCAAAGGTTGAACTTATCTATGATTGTTTGGGTTCCCTGGTTTCTCCTGGGGAATCCATTCTGCCTTTTGAGTCTACCCATAGTAGTGCTTCTGACTCTGCAACAAAAATTACTGCCTGGTCACCTTTTGATGATGTATCCTTTGCCGATTAATATTCTGAAACAACTTGGTCCGGACTCCTGTGGTGTTTTAAAGGAGCTTTTGAACTCTTCTCTGAAAGAGGCTTTTGTCCCATTGGAGTGGAAACATGCAATGGTTAGCCCTCTCCTGAAGAAGGCTGGAGCGGACCCTTGCGAATGATCAAACTACAGGCCAATCTCGCTCTTGCCTATTCTATCGAAGATGTTAGAAAGGCTTAATAATACACAGCTTACCCACTTTGTGGAAAGCTCGGGATTCTTACATCCGTCCTAATCGGGTTTTAGGGCTAATCATTCCACTGAAACAACGCTTTTGGGAGTCACTGAGAAATTGTGTCACTGTATTGATCGTGGTGAAATATCTGCACTCATATTACTTGATCTTAGTGCGGCCTTCGATACGGTGTCACATTCCATCCTCCATGCATCACTTCGATCTCAAGGAGTTGAGGGTCCTGCTTTGGCATGGGAGGCATATTTTTAAGCAACCGTACTTTTCAGGTTTTTTCTGCAGGGGCCTCCTCCAAAATTTGCTCTTCAGTGTACGGTGTTCCCCAGGGGTCTATCCTGAGTCCTTTACTATTCAACATTTATGTTAGGCTCCTAGCTACTATTGTGAAGGAAGCTGGTCTTACTCTATTCTCGTATGCTGACGATACGCAAATTATTTTTTCTTTTTCTAATGCGGAAGATGGAAACACTTCTATCCTTAAACAAGGACCGATAAAGGTCTCTGAGTGGATGCGAAGTAATTTTCTAAAACTCAATGGAGACAAGACCGAGGTTGTTATCTTGGGCAAAGGGAGTAACTCATGGGGCCCTCAACATTGGTCTAAAGAAATGGGTTCTAGCCCCATACCTATTGCCCAGGTGCGCAACCTCGGATTTCTCATTATTGAGAATCTTTCTATGCGGCAGCAGGTGGTAAAAGTGGCATCTGTCTGCTTTACCATTCTAAGATGGCTCCACAAAGTTCTCTGGATGCTCCCTGCTTCTACTCAAAAGACAGTGGTCCAGGCATTAGTTGTTTCCTGCCTGGACTATGGCAATGTTCTTTATTTGGGAGCTGACCTAGGAACTTTAAAAAAACTTCAGGCTGTGCAGAATGCGGCCGCACGACTTCTATGTCATGTTCAGCAAAGAACTTCCATCTCTCAATCACTCTATATCCTCCACTGGCGTAGGATCGCCAGTCCAATTAAGTTTAAGGCTCTCTGCTATGTATTTAAGATTAAACAAGGCACGGCCCCTAAATATTTACAAGAACTTATTCAAGCCTATCATCCTATTCGTTCCCTCAGATCTTCAGGCAAAGGTAATTTTGTGACCCCGAGATTTAGGTTGGTGAAAATGGGCGGTTGCTCATTTTCCCACCTTGGTCCTAAGATCTGGAATGTCCTGCCTGTTGCTTTAAAAGCTGAAACTAACTTTTCCCGTTTCCGCAAAGGTCTTAAGACCTGGCTCTTTTGGCAATGATCTATGGCTGCTCTCCTCTCCCTCTTTTAATCTGTCCCTTGGCGCCGGGAAACCCACTACGGGTAGCTGCGCTCCTTATAAGTTGAATAAATAATAATAATAAATAATTATTACCCTTTTCGCACTTTTTTAATGTCAATCGTCACGTGAGTTTTTTCTTGGTAGAATAGTGTATTGGTTTTGGGCTTTCTTTTAGGGAGATTGGTCTTGTTTCGCTTCGGTAATGATGGCGGGCATATTTCCCCAAAAGCACGAGTTCCAGCAATGCATGTGTGAGTTTCATTGTTTATGTTTGATTTGCTTGTATGTGTATTATTTTATGATGTCCTTGCAGCCGTTGGATTTTGTAGCAATGGGGACATGGTGGAGTCTTGTACTCCAGAGAAGCCCCAGATGTTTTCTGCTTATGTGGAGGGCGCCTGCTGCATCCCCAAACCCCTCTTGCTTCACAGCTTCACCCGTCCTCCCCTGCCATTTCTAGCCCCCTCCTTGATTTATTTCTATTTACTGGGTTCCTGAAAGTAGTGTCTATTTACCAGCTGTTTGTTAAGTAAACACAATCTCCAGATTAATACCTGCAGGGAGAGAAGCCTGACTTTTACAGAAAAGGCTTTGCTGCACATGCCTTACACCACAGCACTTTTTGAATACATTATGCTTCCTCACCAGTGGCTCCTGCTCCTCTTGCCACCACTGCTTGACCAGATGATCTACCATGTTTCCAAACACTCTGTGCACCACAATTAAGCCAAAGCAGCAAACGTCTACAAGATTCACAAAGTGCACCAGCTACCCTCATACATGTCTGGCAGCTTAGATTGCGCAACTTTTACTTTGAATTCCAAACCTTGCCCGGCTTCAGTCCCCACATCTATTCTTTTTTTTAGATTACACAGGGCAGCATACGAGGCAAGAGCGCTAACTTCCCCATTTAATATACCGGCACTGAACGGCCTGCTGCAGGATGAAATAATTGCTAATCTTTCACTTTTATATACGGGAAAGGTAGATTAGCAAATAATGCTTAAGCTTTAAATGTGTTTGCTTAGAGCACACATTTACAGCAAAATACTTGTTGTGCACACTCAGAACTCAGGGGTACCTCCAGTACACTCTCTCCGGGAACTCAGAATTGGACAGCCATGGTCGAAAACAAATGAACTGGGCCTGCCTGTGCTGTCTTCGTGGTCTACTCGGCTCAGCTAAACGGCATTGAAAGCAAGTATCCCCACCCCTGCATGGCTTCGAATGAATCGAGTTGTACATGAATGTATTGTTAAATTCATGCAACTAAGATTAAATTATTTACAACTCGGAATTATGAAATTAAATAAAGAAACATTGAATACAATTTAAAAATCCACGGATTGAACTTCATTTTGATACTAATACAACCCCGGCTGGGGACATAGCAGTGACCAGGGAACGTCCGCCAAGTGAGGTAAATGTAATTTGGTCACACCTCAAAATAAATCACACAGCCCGGGGGAAGAGGGTTAGGGTTTGATGAATGGTTGGGAAGGGGTATTAGAGGGAACAGTTTGACAAAGACAAACACTATACATGGACAACACACAATCTTGGCAGACGACCATCATATTCATAAATCAGTAAAGGGAGTAAAAGAAAATGCATGCATGATGATTACTTGATGGTTAATAATGATAAGTAGTACTTACTAATTGGACCAGTAGACAGTACAGGGCAGCAGTATATTATTAATTATTATTATGCTATTTGCCTTGCATGCCTGCTCTCAGAGAGACCCAAATTACATACATTTTATGTTCTGTTGTACCGGGCTTCCATTTAAAGATAGCAACAAAAATTAAAAATATCTGTAAGGATCAATTATAAGCAAAGAACAAACATAATAACAACAACAACAAACACACAGTTGTAATGATTGGAGAGAGAAAAGAAATTAAATTATTTAAAAGAAGATGAATTTATTTATTATTTATTATAACACTTGTAAAGCGCGAACGAAGGCCCTTAGGCATCTCGGCGCTAGATAACTGAAATGTTTTTTCCCATAAAGACACCAAAAAACTGCATGGGGACATCAGATGTTAAAAAGCCAGGTTTTAACGCTTTTTCGGAAAGACCAGAGGGAGGAGCTGGTCCTTATCGATTGAGGGAGTGTGTTCCACAGTCTTGGTGCAGCCACCAGAAATCGTCTGTCACCCCAATTGACTGTTTTAGTGCGGGGGACCACCAGATCGAGGGAGCTAGAGGATCGCAGTGTTCTAGACGGGCAGTAGGGGATTAAGTTCTGGGTGAAGAACGCTGGTCCGGCATTATGTAAGGCCTTGTAAATCAAGCACAATGCCTTACACTTTATCCTCTTTTTCACCGGAAGCCAATGAAGTTGTCTTATGGTTGGTGAGACCGGTTGAAATTTCGGAATACGCCCTAGTAGCCTTGCCGCTGCATTCTGAATAGCCTGCATTTTGGCAAGCACTCTCTCCTGAGCACCCAGAAACAAGGCGTTACAGTAATCTAGGGTGGAGAGGACCAGAGCGCTCACCAGGGTTTTAGCAAGATGTTCAGGCAGAAAGGGCATAATTTTCTTGATGAGCCGAAGTTTGTAGAAGGCAGAAGAGGAGATCTGGTTGGCATGAGGTAGGAAATTCAAACGGTTGTCAAACATGACACCCAGATTCCTGACTTTGTCAACTGGGTCTGGAGGCTGGCCCATGGACGAGGGCCACCATGAAGAGGACCACTCTGGGGAGAGATTGCCGAAAACTACCACTTCAGATTTCTCGGAATTTAATTTCAAGCAGTTGTGGGCCATCCAACTGCTAATTGCCTGCATGCCCTGAGTAAGCATGTTGGCTCTTTGTGGCCCGTCGTTCTTGACCGCTAGGACCAATTGGGTATCATCAGCGTAGGACGTCAGGCTCATCCCGTGTGCCCTGATGACTTTGGCAAGGTCCGACACATAAATATTAAAGAGTGTCGGACTGAGGGATGAGCCCTGAGGAACTCCACAAGGTAATGACAAGGGAGAGGATTCAAAAGGTCCCACGGTGACAATCTGGGTCCTATTAGCCAAGAAAGAGGCAATAAGATTTTTGGCATTGCCTCGGATGCCCATTTTCTCGACACGGTCGACCAGGATAACATGGTCGACCGTGTCGAAGGCTGCCGATAGGTCCAGTAGAATCAAGATGGCCGAACCTCCTGCATCCCGGATGGATCTAATATCATCCGCCGCCTTGACCAGAGCGGTCTCAGTACCATGACATCGGCGAAAGCTAAATATACTAAAGTTACTATATGTTATCCTGGTCAAATTGGGGAGTTTCATCTCGGCATTCCTCTTGGTCCTCCCTTTGATGGACGCTGCATTTCTCACACTTCGGTGCCACTGCCTGCCTGGCAGATGTGGATTGGAAGTTGAGTGTGAGTTGTTTTTCTTTGTTAAGCACAGGGTAAAAGCCGGACTGTAAGTGTAGATGTAAAAACAAAAAGATATTGAAAAATCAAGGAGACATACAAAGCTTGAATTGGAGGAGCGCAAACACTTTCAGCAGCTGCATGGCTAAATCATTTCTACTCTGTTTTTATATGTGTCCAGCATTAACCTACAAAAGCAACAGGACAGAGCAGACCCTCGGCGCTGAACCAACCTCCACTTAGCTTAGATTTTGACAGAGACAGACAGTCACAGAGCACACATATACAGCAATATAGTATTTTCCAAAGTAGGTAAGTAAATACATTTAAAGCTGTCAGTCATACCACTACTACACTCGTGACTACTAAACTCCACCACTACTACACAGCCATGTAGGTCTGCTGTGGTTGTTGTTGACTTGTTTACCTTTTATGCCACTTTGTTATTTGAAACGTCCTGAGTTATTCCATCGATCATCTCTGATCCAACTGACTAACTGTGAAGATACAATGTGGTCATCATCATGGTGTTGTCCAACTCAGTCTGCAGTGTACCGAGTGAGTCCCTCCAGATCCATATTCAAAAATGCAATGGATCGGCCTGCAGTAGAAGTACAATTTTGTTTATAAACAACAAGAAGTGAAACATTGACTTGAGTCACTTCTAGTGTGTAGTACATTAATACTAGTACACTTTGACTTCACTACATGCACAACAAACACCAATCACTCAGAGTCAGTGTCCAATGCATTGCATCATTACCTGTTCCTTCTCATCTTAAGTTACGGGGCCGTCTCTCTCTGCTCGGAAAGGAAGATAGCTACAGTCATCATATTCCACTTTTTTGGAAGGACTCGATGAGGCAACATGTTGTGTAGTATTTTCCATCCAATCATCTGGCTTGAGGGAAATGGATTTAGGGTGAGTCAGGAGGATGGAGCAGGACTCCGAGGAGTGGACTTAAATGCACACAGCTGCAAATCCAATATGGCAATAAAAAGAAAAGACTGTGGTGATGGATTTGTTGTGATTCGAAACAGAAAGACAAAGACATACACAAATAATAAAAGTAAATAAGGATGAAAGAAAGTAACTAGTTGAAAGCTTAGTTGTAAGGGAAGTATAGCTTGTTCTCAAAATCTGGTGGTTCAACCAGAAGCAGATAATCATCTAACACAATACTTCTGTCACCTAAGTCACTGTCTTCATCATCCTGCTGTGATTCACGTATTTTGTAATTCAGGTAGTATAAAGTGCTGATTAATTTGATCATGGTTCACCTCTCCACATTTTTAGGCGAGAGACTGGTCATTTTCACTGTTACAATGGCACCAGCAGCACTTAAAACATGCTTAGAAGAGACACTTGCAACAGGGCAATCCAGATAGTTTATTGCCAGCCTGCTGAGCACTTGCCAGGTGCGCCTTTTCCCACACCCATACACCAATGGGTTTTGATCAATATAGACCTCTGTTGCATCATCCAGATAGGCCTGGACCATCCGCTCAATGCTCAGGGGTGCTCCACTTTGTTGGGACTCTTTTGCCTTTGCATCAGCACTTGCTGTAGATACCAATTCTGTGCCGATTTTACTGGGGTTGATGATGTTCCGATTCTTGATGTTGTTTATAGTGTTGGTGACTGCTGTGAGCCAAATGCACTGCCCTCCGGCTCTGAAGTTGAACTTGATGCCAGATGGCCTGCTGCAGTACTTGTTGTGGGTTGGAGTAGCAGGCCTTTATTCACCAGCCATTCCTTTTCCAAGTCACTGGCTGCCTGAGCTATCCAAGGTTTGTACTAGGCAACACCCACTTCTGAAAAAGGAATTAATGACTTAGTTTTCAGTGCTAATTTGTACCGTGGATCCCGAATTGTGTCATAAATGTAATGTTGTCTGCACAATGCTAGTTTGCACCCTTGTATTTTCAGATAAGCGAAGGGCTAAGCTCTCCACCAACTCATATGCTTCTTTTTTTCCTCCATACCTTTGTACGATTCAGACATTGCCTTCAGCTGTTGGTTTAGCATGAACAGCAATGGGATAGCTTGGCCCATAGTGCAGTCCTCCTTGCTGACTTCACGTGTGAAGAGCTCGAAAGGAAGTACCATCGCTGTTAGGCATTTAACTAGGCCCCATTGATCCATCTCAATGGTCATGCCTTTCACAGAAGCATCCCCTTGTCTTTGCATGACATAGTCACTGATTGGTCTGTACTGATCAAACAGACGACCAAGCATGTAATAAGATGAATTCCAATGTGTTGGCACCTCCTGGATGAGCGCTTTGACTGGTATTCTATGCTCACATTGAATGATCCTCAGCTGCTTCCTGGCTTTGAAAGTATGTCTGAAATGTGTGTATATTCTTCTGCAGGTGGTCAGTAAGTTGCTGACTAAGTCTTATTTTTTCAGAAAGTCTTGAACAATGATGTTAATGCAGTGCACCAAAAACAGGACCCTGAAATAGCCACCATTGCGCATGGCCTTAACTATATTACTGCCATGGTTTGTGGCAACAAAACCAATATTAAGCCCTCTTGGGTGCAGCCATTCAAACAAAGACCATGCTGTTAAGCTCTTCCAACATGTTTGCAGCCATGTTCTCCATGGTGAACATGGCTTTAAAAATCTCAGCAGTGTCAACATCACCTGTTGCAAATATCTTTTCCCTAACCGCCAAAAAAGAGGTGCAGTGTGCAGTGATGCTCAGGTAATCAGTGTCTTGGCATCTGGGCCAAATTTCTGTTGTCAGGTGGATATTATGAACAGCACTCTGCTGCAAAGCATGTCCAAGCAATTCTAGAATGTCGTGATGTAGGGTTGTCTTCGCACGGAGCCATCCGATTCACTCGGCATTAACCTATCTGTTGAATAATCTCCCGCGCTCCCGACGCTGCATGGAACACTGCCCAGCACCATACAAGCGTTTTTCCTGTCTATCGGTGCTGTTTGGCCACTGATGACGCCACAAGTAATTATATAAATGAGTGATTGGAGGACCCTTACCCAGAGACTTTTTCCCAGAGGATAATTGTTTTCCATCGAACTTTGTCTATCCAGTTCCACCTTAAATCAATCTCAGGTTGCCTGCCCCTACCCCTTGGTCCTGATGAAATCCCCGCAGCAAGGATGCTAACATTCCCTGCATTGACAAGAGGGTCGAAACGTCGACAATTGTTTCTCATGTGTCAACTTCACGCCACGATTGTTTAGATTAATTGTATTCTGTGAAGTATGTCTTTTTCAATGATGATTGCCATTACTTTGTTGGCTATTTTGGCTATATAACTAATTGCCAATGTGTCCTAAATGTTTGATTTTACTGTCACACATTCCTACCACTTCCTCATCCTCACTATGATCACTTCCCCCCTTCCTCCCCGGGGCACTGTATGACCTTAAATACTTTGACCGTTTACTGTGTATATTCATTACACTTGATCCCTCAGTGATTAAAAACTCTGCGGATTTAATTGTTGTTTTTTGATTATTTCTTTGAATCAGGTATATTGTTCCTTGTTCACACTGGGACCCCTTCCTCCTAGTACGTAGTGTTGGAACAGCAACTCTGGCCAAATAGGACCGGCTGGGAACCTTCCATTTTGGGCAGATGGCTGTCACAAATTCCAGAAAATCCACCCCTTCCACAAAAGAAAAAGGGAGTTGGTCCAGCGCTAACATTTTCACCAGTTTCCCATTGCACAAATGTGCCATTGGGTGGTTGCGTTCCTACTCCTCCTCCGACCTAAGCAGGTTGACAATGGTAGGCTGGATTTATTTCCTTTCTGGTGCCGCTGATGCAGGTGGCTTCTTGCACCTAGATGTTGTTAGGCTCAAAAATGCACTTTTTTTACTGCGTTACTCTGCTGCCTTGGTGTCTCAGCCTGACTCTTACTATGGTACCACTGAGATGTTTCTGAGGCTGATGAGAATGTGGGCGGCACCACTGCACTGCTGGGGACAGGGCTACTTTGTGTCTTAGAGAAAATATCTCCTTCTTGTTCACCTTCCACCGTGATCATATCTTCTTCTACTTCTTTACCCCCACCAACAGCAATGGGTGCAGTTTTACATTTTTGGCCGTTAAGGTGTTCCTTTCCACTTGATCATGTGGTGATTTTTCAGATGGGGTGCTTGGCCTCCGGTACCATAGTTTGTACCAAGCTTACCCCGACTAACACCTTGTCAACAAATTGAGCATATAGCAACGTTCTCCTCCTTACTGCTAACCAAAAAGAAGTCCTAAAATGGGGAGGTGAACTTTTTTGCGCTGCTGGAGGTGCCACTTGCAATGCCAGATGAACTGGGTGGCGTGCCTGGAATTTGACTCTGTGCAGTTACAGTACCACTACCTACTGATGTGGTGGTTGTGCTGGATGTAGGTCCTTGCCGGGTCTTTGGAAATGCAAATATGGAAGCTGGAGGTCATGTTGGTGTTACCTGTGTTGGTGGTATCTGTGCCACATCACTCACAGCAGTTTGGGATGGGGTAATAATGTCGGTCTCCGTCTCCACTGGAGTGATGTTCATGATGACTGGCTCGTCATCATCCTCCTCTTCTACATCTACCTCTATAATTATAAGGCTTTCTGGAACCTTCCTTTTCCCTAGCCTTGTCACGTGGCGTGCATCACTCTCAGACTGAGTTGGTGGCTTCCAAGTGGCATCTAGAGCATCAGAAGGGGGGATTGAAGAAGAAGTTGATGGACTAACCCTCCTTTTCCTTGCTGGGGATCTGGAAGTCAATGGGTCTTCTGAAAGAGTGGCTTGCTCTTCTTCCTCTGCAGAAAGCTCGATTTCCTAAACTTCCCCTACTTCGGGAAGAACAGCTACTATTGTGGGCGGTGATTGCGGCTGTTGTTGTGGCTGTTGTTGCGGCTGTTGTTACGGCTGTTGTTGCGGCTGTTGCTGCACACTTATCTGCTGAGTTTCCTCCTGTGTTGATTGGGTACCACTTTACGATAACGATAAGTCAAATTCAACATCACTGCTCGTTGGTGTTTGCGCAATTAGTCTGCCTGCCTCTGTGACACTCATGGGCTTGGGCCTAGGTTGGTGGGGTAGACCCACTGATGCGGTGGTACTGCTCCCAGCTGGCTCCCCAGACACCGCTGCTGCAAGATTCATTTTTTGTTTCCCAAAAAACAAATATGGGGGCGGCACACCAGTCTTGGTAGGTGCCACTTCTTCCTTCTTCTGTTTCTTCTTCTCACTGGCAACTTTCTTGGTACTGGAGGACCTGGTACCTTTCTTTGGGGCCATCTTCTTCAGATATCAGCTGGACGCAGTTGCACAAGTTGCAGAGATGTCTGTCATGGTTACACGTCACATGACGTCGTGCGCAGCCGGACTTCTGTCTCACAGTACAACCTGTGATGATGACACCTCCTCCTCAGTCTTTTAGTGCACCTAAAGGCAAAGAAGCCAGAATAACATCAGTGAAATGTTGTATTTGTTGTTGTGGTTCAATTACTACTACTACAAACAAACAAATATAATATATAACATGGGGGCCGATTAGGATGGAGGATTTTCCGCCTCCTCCGGGCCGGCGGAAGCCACCGCCGGCCCGGAGGAGGCGGAAAATCCTCTGCGGAGTCACCAAAGACCCACCGCCGCTTTACGATGGCTGGTGGGTCTTGGTTTCTGTCCGCTGCATTTCCGCCGCGGTCGGATTACAACCGCGGCGGAAAAGCTCTCATTTGGCTGGCAGTGTCTATCAGACACCGCCAGCCAAATTAGGATGCATTAGTAAACATGCTTTTCCGCTGCGGTTTTTCCGCCGTGGAAAACATGTGTACTTTTGATTTTGGGGGCCCGTTGTGGGCCCCCAGGGTGTAGGTGGGTGGGGGGTGCACATGGGGGGTACCTATGGTACCCCCCAGTATTTACATGCACAAAGCGGCAGGCACCGCGCGGTGCCTGCCGCTTTGTGCATGTAAATGTAAAGCATGCACTTTTAACATTGCGGCGGGTGCTGCTTGAAGCAGCACCCGCCGCAATGTTAAATATCCAGGATGTGACCGCCAGGGTGGCGGTCACATCCTAATTGCCATGGAGGGACCGCCGCTGCCCATGCGGACGGTCCCTCCTACTCAGGGGTGGCGAACGGACGCAAGTCCGTCCGCCATCCTAATCGGCCCCTTAGTGTGTGGGGTGACACTTGTTAGTGTTATATTATTAAATTGTATTAACTCAGGGCCAGATGTAGGTAAAAAGGTTTTACCGATTCTAAAATACTGAATTTTGCCGATTCTGTATTTTAGAATCGGTAAACCCTATGTAGGTAATTATTCAGTATTTTTTACCGAAACGTTAAGATTTGGTAATTACCGAATCTGTATTTACCGATTCGGTAATTGCCATTCATTCCTATAGGCCTGGAGGCCCATAGGAATGAATGTCAATTACCGAATCGGTAAATACAGATTCGGTAAAATTGTGAAATAGTCAAGGGTGGCAGGGTATCACTTTGACACCCTGTTGCACCCCTGATTAGTGCTTGTGTGCCATGTGGCACACACACATACACACAGGTGTAAATGCACATATTTGCATTTACATAGGAATTCGTTATTTACCACCAACTAATAGTTGGTGGTAAATAACGAATCCTTAAAGCCCTGTAGCTACCTACATTTCAAAATACAGATTCAGTAATTTTACAGAATCTGTAAATTTACCGATTCAGTAAAATTACCGATTCAGTAAAATTACGATTTGGTAAAATTACCGAATCTGCATTTTTTCATGCCCTACATCTCAGTATCCAAATACTGGTCGGTAACGGCTGAAAATCTGTATTTTCGTCCGTTACCGACCGGTATTTGGATACCTACATCTGGCCCTCAGTTATTAAATAAAACATAACAGTATACCCATTTGTGAGACTTTGACAACAAGGGCATTCATGGTATTATGTGTACACTCAAGAAGGATAGGAAAGAAGAAAAAAACAAACATATAAAAGTGATGGAAGTGGAACCTGTTTGCCATTAATTTGTGCATCACGTCATTCATGGTGCTGAAGCTGGCAAAGGGGAAAGTAGCAGTAGGCCAAGAGGAACAAAGGGAATCCATGCAGGCCTATAAGCCAAAAGCAGCACACTACTAAACTACCACCACAAAATGAACACCAGCCACATGGTTACTTACAGTCACAACAAGCAGGATGCCTGGAAAACAATAAATGAACTCAAGCAGGCCTATAATGGCCAGGCAAAGGAGGCATGCTTCTTAACACAGCTTTAATGCAAAAAATATGCGAAAATAAAAATCCACAGGACTAAACAAGGTTTTCAAGCTACACAACAACCACACCACACACACACGTCCAACAACAGCATTTATTTACACACACCAAAAAAGTGAAATACCCCCCAAAACATATTTTGCAATACAATCCAATGCCTTCCATGCCCTAAATGATGTTTAAATTCAACAGAAACAGTTGTTTCATGGAACCATGAGTAGCTCTGGGCCTACTGGCTAGTGGTTACCCACAATAAATGTAAAGAAAGTGATGAAAAGTACAAAACATTGTAGTTGCAACTTGCAATGCCCCAGTCAAAAAAACAACACCAATTCTCCAACTTACTTGCAAAATCTCAAATCCAAAAGTCCTCAAATCCAATGACATATGCTGCAGCAAACACAAAGAGTGATCCTTCCAGCTCCAAATCCAAATGAAGAGTGAACAGGACATGGAGAAAGCACTGGGAGGAGCCTGATAGGAACAGGAAGTTGGAGACTCTGGGGCACTTCCTTCCCCTTAAAAAAAAGTAAAAAATAAAAAAGGACTCCTTGCACAAAAAAATACAGCCAAATGTCAATCTGAGGAGTTTTTTTCATTCAAATCATCATTTTCAAGAAAGTTTTATGCTGCTCGAGAGATATTCTCCTCCAGATTGCAAACTCTGCATGTTCAGGATCGCAATCTTCACGGAACTTCCGCCGGAAGTCAGATGGCGCGTTGGAATGATGTGTTAGGGGGAGAGGTGTGGCGCCGCGGCCAGGGCAACTGGTGCTGGAATCTGGGGATCACGGTTCGATCCCCGACGCCGGCGGCAAGTCAGCCCAGCACCATGTGACTCTGGGCAATAGCTTGCTTAATCTTCCCAACGGCCCCCAGTGCCTAGAGACCCTTACGGGTGATTGTTCGCGCTTTACAAATGTGGATTGTTGTTTTTGTGTTCGAGATCGCACACTCTAACGGGATCACGCTGGCGGCTAACAAAATCTCGAGGCGCACTAGAACGGATAGGAAATCTCATCGGCTAATGCAGGGATCAGGGTAAGTCGCTACCGCATGCGCAAAAATCCATTTTGAAAGCGAGAACAAGAAAAAAACTCTGTTCCGCCACAGATCGCAGAGTTATCAGTAATTTTGCATTCTACATGGAACGCGAAGTTGCTGAAAAACGCAAATTCTGCGAGCAGAGCGGATTTTAACACCCAGGGTTAGATTAAGGAGATGGCTTGCATTAACGTTTGTTTAAATTAAGAATACATGTAATCATCAGTAAGCCAATCATGGCTAAAGATGACAGCGCAAAGTTTAGAAACAAAACACTTGGCTTCACTGTATATTTCACATATCAGAGGGATAAGTAAATGTTATCAATACCAACTACTTTCGAACAAAGCCAGAGCACATTAGTATTGCAACTGTCTGAACAGCTTCAGATGCCCATATCAAGAATATTTCTGCAAAGACATTTTTGACAAATATATTATCCTATCAAGTGTTGATTTAATGATCACATCTACGATTTCAATTTTTTATGCACAATTTTTAGCCAAGTCCGTTCCAGAGACACTCTTTCTGGAAAATCGTAGTTGGTGGGAACATCATGTGGACTGGCATCTGTGGGGTTAATCAGTCTTAAATTCACAGATACATTCCCTGTAAACAATGTTTCACACAAAAATTGGGGTTTTGGTACCGCTGTATTGATTGCTTTGTTAAAGTTGTTGCCATATTATTCGTCCAGGACTGTGCTGCACATTATGTTGTATAATTGCACTGTAAATTATGTTATATAAAAGAGAACTATTGGGGCAGGCACTCGTCACACATTGGACAATGGTTACCAAGAGGGAGCGCGATCGACGCAATGTGTGGTGAAGGTGTAACTCCACTCAAGAGACTACTGAATCCCTCATCTTAATTAGCACCTTGTGCACGAGTGCGCTGTTGCAACATGTTCTTCTCTTGCACAATGTCTCAGTAGAAGGAGAGTGCCGCACAGTCTGTCAACATGTATTGTGACATTTGAACTTATTTCATGTTCCAGCTCTGCATCAGTTATAAGACAAATGAGTCTGTTGCTGCACATAAGCACTGGCCATTTGCGTTTGGTATGGCTATACCCAGCCAGCGTGGTGGGGGTTGGTACCTTGTCATGGAATGTGATCACATGACCAGTTCAAGAGTATGCTGACCTAACCTCTGCTCTTTGTGGGGTAAATTACCTTAATCTCTGGTGATCACATGTTTCTGTCGATTCCCCATAGTTTCTGTTGTATATGCACACTCCCTGATTTCTCTTCTTGGTGATTGCTTTTCCATGCTGTCTACTTTCTTTCCATACTCTTGTTGGGCCTGCAAGCATACAACATAGACACGCCTAACCTTAATCAAACCTTTATGCATATTTTTATTTAATCCAACCCATCTCCTAAGGCATCATTTTCTTTTCATGATTTAGGAGTGTACAGATCTAGAAAAAATTCTAATTGACTTTCCACAATTCTTGGCATTTTTTTTTTTTTTACATTTTTTACTTACTATCTTCTAGTTCATTACATTTTGTGCACATAGGTTATCTTGTCAGTTTGCAAATCAGGTCTTTCAAACCCTTTTTAAGTTGTTTTGAGAAAAACATGTCACCAATATTCAGTTAGATTTCAGAGGCAAACGGTTTTAAATTTAAAGCCTGGATTCCCAAGGAAATAGTGCCAATTATCGTGTAAAAAACGACCCCATGGCTTAAAGTCAGGAAAATGTGGAAACTTCAAGAACTACGGGTTAGCCAGCAATCAACCCTCACATGAGACTTTACTTGACTAATTTAAAAAAGGCGCAGTTTGTTCATGAATATCTTCTCTCACAACTGGCGACATTTTCTATAGCCCTCAAACCTACATGTCTGAAATATTTCCTTTACGTTAGCTCTTGAAATGTTCAGACAGCTTTCACGTGTTTCTGAAAAACCTTTTTCTATGTCTTCAGAGGAGCTCATTATGAGTTTCACAGAGCATTTGGAGCAACTATGAGTGGTCTAATATTTCTGTACCAAAGATTATGGGGTCTTGAAACTCCAGACCTGGTTTTACTGGGTATGAATCCAAGCTCATTGAGAAGAGAAGTAACTACGGGCAGAGGCACATCCAAGCCCAAACGTTCACCTCTCATCTCCCTCCCCCACCCTCTGGATGCACATCTTCTCATCTCTCTCTCTCTCTCTCTCTCTCTCTCTCTCTCTCTCACACCTCTCTTTCATTCTCTCAGGCAGACTTCCCGCCACTCTCATATTAGCTCACTTCAGGTCTTCAAGCACAAATTCTTTCCCGTGCCATTTGAAAGTTTCAGTCCCTCAAACCCATGCTCTCCTCTTCTTCTTAGGGTCTCTTCTGCGTACACTCTTTATGCATCTATGGCCTATTTTCCTATTTTTAGGACTCGACTACGCAGTGCACAAGCGCTGCATAGGCAAAAGACCTTTAGCAATCGCTTTGGCTTTTCAGCCAAAAACGCGTTCAATTGCCTTCAATGGCAACGCATGCAAGTTTAGTGATTCCCTTGCAGGAGCGAGCAGCTGGCGCCATATGTTATCAATTGGCACCTTGCTACTCGCTCCCACAAGGGAATCACCCAGGCCCCCTCCTCTCACCTCTCCCCCTGCAGCCGCGTGTGGCGATTCCCTTGTGGGAGCAAGCAGCTGGCGCCATATGTTATCAATTAGCGCCTTGCTACTCGCTGCCGCAAGGGAATCGCGCAGGAACCCCTTCTCTCTCCCCTCCCCCTGCCGCCGCGTGAGGCGCACGCTTGTTAAAGGCTTACCGTATTTCAAACTGCTCTGAGTGAGCTGGTTGCCATATATTCCAGCATCTTTCCAGTAAGGAAGACACCATCACACAACACCTTAAACCCTACATGTGAGAGTTTTCAGAGAAGTAAGGTTTGGTTCGTTCTAGATATATAGTTGTTTAAAAAATAACGTGCCTATACCACGCAGGCCTTCAGACCCAACTTAAATAAAGAGAGACAACAAACATCACTTCCACCAAATGACATCCCCTTCCCATAAGTGATATGAGCCTCTCCTCCCATTTTCAGATGTCACCAATCTGTTCCTTCACATAATAATGTGAGGCTAATGACACAGGTCCCAATTCCTCCTCTGAGTGAGAAGGCATGCATCTCTTCAGGTGACAAAATTCCTCCTTCCTACCCCAGCGAAACTGGCCTACTTTTAATTATTATATTTTATTTTATTTAGCGCAATGAAAGCACCTGCTCATCAACAAGAAGTATGATTAACACCTGCCAGTTATTACAAAACCATACGCCAAAAACGCTATATAGCACATCATATCACATAAAAAAATAAAGCAACCCACACAACAAAACACCAACAGTTAAAATGACTGCAGGCACATGCTAACATTTTAGCTTTTGAAAATGAGATACATCCTCCTCCACTGCTACTCAGGTGCACCGTACTGCCCCCCAGGGCACGGGAGTACTCTTTACCCACGGAAGGTTGGCCTTGGCGAGCAGGTTGTGACTGTGCAGTTCGCCCAGAGTCAGCGGTCAAAACATGGTCCTGCCACAGCTCTTCAACTACAAGGTCTGGTACTGGAAGCAGCAGAGAAGCACCAGGCTCATAAGATCATTTGGGTTGAAAGCTCTTTCCTACGCTGACGACACGCAGATTATGGTCTCCATCTCTCAATCTTTGACCGTAACTGCCCAGAATTTCAAAAACTGTATGGAGGCGGTTGCCGGATGGATGGTTAAGAACTTCCTCAAGTTGAATGGGGAGAAAACGGAGGTCCTCATCTTTGGGGGCAAGAGTGAGATCTGGTCAATGGACTGGTGGCCTTCTGTTCTCGGCTCCTGCCCCCTGCCGTCCCTCTCTGCCCGCAATCTTGGGGTCATCCTGGACACTACTCTCTCACTTGACAAACAGGTCAGTAGAACTGTGTCCACCTGTTGCAATGCTCTGAGGATTCTCAGGAAAATTATTCATTACCTCTCCCCTGAAGCACGCAAACAGGTTGCAATTGCGCTCATTGCATCCAGGCTGGACTATTGCAATGCACTGTACTTGGGCATTAGCAATGGTCTGGTCCAGCGCCTCCAGACTGTGCAGAATGCGGCTGCCCGGTTTGTTGTGGGGGCTCCTAAACGCTCCTCGGGCACGGCTATTAGAAAGAACCTGCATTGGCTCCTCATGCAGGCGAGGATTAATTTTAACGCTCTTTGCCTTACACATCGTGCCCTTAATGAGTCTGGGCCTGAAGCCATTCGCGCTCTCGTAGCCCACTCTATCCCTGGCAGAGCACTTCGCTCTTCCAGGAAAAATCTGCTGACAGTTCCCCGAATATATAAGGTCAGATGGGGGGAAGGGCCTTTCTCTTCCTTGCGCCCAGACTCTGGAACACGCTCCCCAACGAGCTCAAGGGGATTCCCTCCCATACCCTGTTTCGTAAAGCTCTCAAGACTTGGTTATTTCAAGAAGCATACCTGTAACTTTTTCCCTGGTGACTCCTGAGCTTTTCGTGTACCATTCTCCAGCGCCTTGACGCCTACGGCTTTAGTTGCGCTTTATAAATCTCCATTAATAATAATAATAATAATAATAATAACGTACACCTTGAGCGGCGGCGCAGCGGACTGACGTCAAGAGCCGGCGCAGGGTACTGACGTCACATGCGGTAGTGTCACACCGTGGGTGTATGGGTGACCTAGTTTATGGAAGGAGAACCATTTCATTTATCGCGGTCTGCGGTTCAGCTGCAGGCAGCACCTGCTTTTCGCCGGCAGATCACTGCCTTTAGAGACTTCTGATTTCATTTTTGCATTTGCACATACAAGGTAATCAGAAGTCACAGTGTGCTGAGTGCTGTAAGCCGTGCTGGAATTTGAAAGACTTTACTCTGGAAGCTCATAAATTGGGGGCCCAGGTGGGCAACTAAAAGGTGGTGGAGTCATTGGGGGGTGGGTGGGTTTACGAAAAACCATAGTCAAGGGGAAGAATACCGATTTCAAGGCTCGGCTCCCGCCTTCTGAATCCTGCAATTATTTATGCGTTTTTAAATATCGCGAGCTTTACCCGAGGCTTAGGGTGACCAGATTCTCAAAACAACAAGCATTGAAAATGCAACAGGTCTCGCCTTTAATTAAGTGAAAGCCATCTGCTTTCCTAATTATAAGGTCCACAAGGCGAGACCTATTGGCTATGCCAATGCTTGTAGCCTTTCTCATCCACTCTTTCTGCTCCTCCATCTACAGTTCATTCACGTCTTTGTGCACAAACTACCTATCCCTCTATCTTATTTTTCCCTATTTTAGCAGGTCTTAACCCTATCTATTCACCATTTCACATAATTCCACCACGCAAATCTTCTCCCCACCACACAAATCCACTCTACATAATTCCCCAACTAAACATTCCAATTCAACCTACATAATTCCACTCCAAACAAAATACATCCGGTACACGCCAAATCAAAACACATAGGTAAAAGACAGTCATTTACAATACCAATAGCTTGAACTTTCACAAGTGCGAGACCTATTGCATTGCAAATGCTTGTTCCATTTAGTAACTCCATCAAAAGGGACAAATAGAGCAGGAGAAAGGGGAAAATCCTTAGTGTGCTGCAAATAGAACAGAAGAGCCCCTTAAACATCTGACGAGGAGGGGACCTGAACATCACGGTCATAAGAAAACTCAGGAAGAATAACCTCCTTTGGCAAATGGAACCTTGAAGAAACCTTTGGAACACAGAACAGATCACTCATACTTTCAATCAGACTTATGGTTCAAAAAGACTTTTAGTGCAGGCCAACGTGACTCTTTTTGAAAGAGGCGCACTGCTTCCTTCAGCATCTGTGCAACATAGAGGCAGAGTTTCCTTCCTCTTGCCATTTTCACACTTTTCAAGTCATTTATTATAATACAAGAGACACATATTTTTACAAAATGTATAAAAGAGCACAACTTTTATTCGAGCTTTACATAGAAGGTTTGTGAACACTTTCATTAGAATCGTATCCCATACACCACCTTTTATTAACCGCACAGCAGCTCTGTTACTTTGAATATGCAAATTGCAGATAACCCCGACATGACCTCTGTATGCACAGATATTCTTTAGCTTTCGAGCCAGCTGTAAATTAAGCATGCTCGAAGGTAAATGACGAATTAGTGTGGCCCTGGACAGCATTGCATGAACAATCACTTGTTCATGTTTCCTTCCCCGCATCAAACACCTCCCCCAGAGACGGAAACCCATCCTGAGCAGAACAGAGCAGGGGAAACCTGACAACACACTGCCTCAGCACCTCTCCTGGCCTCCTGATAAATTATCCAATATTTGTTCAGCAACAAGCATCTGCAGATTATCAATCAGGGTCTGATGTAGATGATTGGACGAGAGCGATTTGATAGATTTTGACGCGCCGTGAACATTATTTTCCGAGTGATCAATGCGCCTCCACCCCAGAAGCCATTTCTTTGACGCTCTTTCCTGCGCTCCCTTGAATCATTTTGCGTCCTCTCCACAGTCACCCAGAGATTAAAGGCTCCGGAAAGTTGCAGCGACCATCGAGGTCCGTTTAAGCTTTAGATCTGTGAGTAGTCAGCTGTGGGGCAGAGAATTGTTACCTGCTTAGCCGCTTTTGACAATCATTAAATGGTCTGTTTGATATCGCGAGCGCCGTCGTCTCCCTCCCTTCATCCGGATTGGGAGGCTGAGGTGAGAAATATCATTTATATGAAGTTTAGAAATGTGGCACATGTCAGATCGCATTAGACTCCCCAAGGCCGGCCCGAGACAGCGCTATAAAGAAGGAAGCTTTAAAGACGTGTCAAGGAGCGGTCTGATTTCGGAGCGGGCGTTCGCTACATTATTTATGTGCCTTGCTGTCTTTCTTCCCTTTGGGGGTTTGGTACTGAAGGTCACTGCATATCCGCTTCAGGTAGGGGAAGCAAAACAGTATTGCACCTGGGTTGAAGCTTCTTGTCACGAGGCGTCAGTTTTATGTGGGTGTTGTTGGGAAAAAACATCTATGCTAAACTGAAAGACCATATCGGTGCATTTACTCTTTCCACGCATACATGTATTTTCCGGAGAAAATAAATGTATTGCATCAGACTGCAGAATTGTGGCACTGCTTTTTAGTAAATATATCTTGTTTTTGTACTCAAAACTACGCGGTGCAAAAAATAAGACAGATAAGAGGGCACTTTAAAGTTGGTTTTCGAGTAAAGAAGGTGGAGGGGAAATTAATCAATAATTCTGAGCTCACAGGCTCCCAGGATACAAGCGCTTCTCTTAACCAGCACTGAAATCTGCCATATTTGATTCTCTTAGATGCACTGTGATGTCACAGAGAAGAACACAACAGATACCAACGCATTCCCTCTTGAGACGTCAGGATGTAATTATAAAAGACTTGAATGGAAATACTGGCACAAAGCCAATAACATTACCTGCTTCATACAGACCTACTAAGAGAACACCAATCACAGTCCGGTAACTGAGGAAGATCCCGACCATCTGATGAATATTCATGATCCAGGATGCTATCACCTCATGCATGGAGGCCTACATTGCAAAGCAGCCTTCCCTCTCGGCAGTATGGGACTGGCCTATAGGATTATCAGGCAGTGCATGATGGGCTAGTCTGACAGGTCATGGTGTGGGCCAGTTTTTAGACGTTTGTGGGCCAGTTATATAGGCCAGGTGGGCTGGTTTTACTGCTGATTTCATTGATATTACAACAAGCATTGCCTCCAGCCAACACAGATGCATGCAGTCTACCATACTTTAAAAAATACCCATACAGCGTGTCTGTAAAAATTCAAATTTGGCTTGATTTGTGAATGTGGGCACTTTTTTTTAGCTATCTGGCTCGCTAATGTCGGCCACTGTTATTTTTTATGCACAGGACGATTTTGTCTGTCCTGCTCCGGCCCTGAGTCTCAGCTTTCTAATTTTCAAACTGCCTGCACTGAGGCACTTTTACCTTCAAGAAACAGGAGTAAAGATGGCACATTCTGAATGCGACATTGGGAAGAGAGACATGCCTCGAAGATGAGTGTAAACTTTCATCGAGGTCTCCACCATATGCCCCTCATGTGTGTCTTAATGTGTGCATTACCCTTTTATAATGTTGAAATCCAGCACACATGAAAACACCCTCGGAAATAATTGCATTTAAAGGTCCATATACATGAATACTGCATTTGAATTAGTGCCCCCCATACATTTGATGTTTACCCATGGGAGCTAAAGCTGACAGAAACAACTTCAAAATGTCGCCTTCCAAAAAAAGATATAAAACACTTGCCACCCTGAATAAAAGTGTCACATGCATAAACATACTTTCGAATACCAATTCCACTCTAAACGAGGTTGTGCATTGTTCTTCACTGCAGATCTAAGTGAGACTGTACATATTTTCAAATAATCATACAAGCACTGGACTGTTTGTTGCAGTATTTTAGGGACTGGTCGATAACTTAGCACCTGCTCTCCAGCTTGTTTTATGCATACTTTAGACCTGAACACTTCTTTAGAGACTGCTCTACATTGCCCCTTCCACCCCCTTTTCTGTATCGTTTTTGGCCACTATAGGTGTGGCAGGGTATACTCAGACATGAGTCCCTTTCTCACTGCTCCATCAGGATTCAAGCAAGCCGGGCCGAAGAGGCTGAAATGCCAGAAACCGGTCCCCGGTAGCTTGTCTCCTCACTGGTGAAGAATTGGCTTGGTAGTTTGGTCTGCCCTGTTCCCATGATGCACTGGGCCAGGGACAGACTAATTTGCATATAGCCAGGTTCTGAGCTGGGATGGGGCAGTGAGATAAATAACGGTGATGGATCAAGCCCTGATCTTTGGACTGGGTAAGAGTGGTCTGCTTAATTCAGACACTCTGTTCATCACCACCCCCTTTTCTGTATCGTTTTTGGCCACTATAGGTGTGGCAGGGTATACTCAGACATGAGTCCCTTTCTCACTGCTCCATCAGGATTCAAGCAAGCCGGGCCGAAGAGGCTGAAATGCCAGAAACCGGTCCCCGGTAGCTTGTCTCCTTTCTGGTGAAGAATTGGCTTGGTAGTTTGGTCTGCCCTGTTCCCATGATGCACTGGGCCAGGGACAGACTAATTTGCATATAGCCAGGTTCTGAGCTGGGATGGGGCAGTGAGATAAATAACGGTGATGGATCAAGCCCTGATCTTTGGACTGGGTAAGAGTGGTCTGCTTAATTCAGACACTCTGTTCATCACCACCCCCTTTTCTGTATCGTGATTTTGGCACTATAAAGCGTGTGTCAATTTCCCGCTGTGCGGAATGTGGGAATACTGCTTTTGGGGTCAGGGACTGGATTACCTGACCCACTCTGCTCCTTCAGTACGCAAAGGGTGGGCTTTGGTGCTACAAAGGAACAGTGGCCTCTGGTGAAGTTTATGAGTGGTAGGCTGGGTTTGCTAGATGTGTCACACGTTAGAGTTGTATGGTATTTTTTAGGTGGCGAGTCACCATTTCCTGTGCAAATAATATTTAACAAAAATGGAAAAAAATATGCATTTTTCAGCCCACTTTTTTAAAGGTAGGCACGCCTGACTTTAAAGGTAGGCAAACCTGACTTCCTTCCTTCCAGTCAAGAAGTTTTGGGGTTGGTATCTGCCTCACAACATGTTGAGAAAATTAATTCTCTTATCTTCATGTGAGTACATTATATGTCAGGCTGATACATTGAGGGTAATAAAATAGGTAAGGGCTAATAATCACAATGTTAATGATGTTACAGTTGCATAAATAGGTCAGAACTGTCTATTGAGCCAGTGAATGCAAGATATAAAATGGCTTACAAGTTGATCATACAGAGTCATGGCATACTTATTCCACAGAATAATAAATTGGTTAGTCTTTATATAGTCAAACTCAAGATCATGCACAAAGCCAACTTTCCTAAACTAAAAGCAAATACAAACATGCAGAGATAAAATATATACATGCAACACAAACAATGTTTTCCCTAAGTTTAGCACATGTATGTTTATTTTCTGAATCGTATGTTCAAAGCCAAGTACACAGAAGGTGAAAGAAATCTTCTTATGGTATAATTGGATACAGATAGGAGAAATGTTCATTCAAAGAAAAGTAATGATGTTATCTTATAGAAAGTCAACCAAACTTTGAACTGGTCAAGTTTACAGTTGGAAAACAGAAAGAAAATATACATAACCCCAGAGCCATTTGGCCAACAAGTAAAGAAGAATACTTAATATATATTTACATTTAGGCAAGCAAGTGTGGTTAAATGCTTTCAAAAATCATTTTTTGAGAAAGATGACCACATTATTTGTACAGCGATGGTTTAATAGTTTAAAAAGTAAATGTTTATATACTTTAACATAAAGGGCCCGATTCACAGAATTAACTTAATACAAAATCCTAAACTTACTACTTTTGGTATTCACAGAATGCACTTACTACTTTTGGTACTCACAGAATGCACTCACTACTTTTTGTATTCACAGAATGAATTTACAACTACTAACTTTACATCTGCACTCGGGCCGAAAATTCCAGCCTGGAGGCGGAGCTTCCAGCCCAAAGGCAGAGCTTCCGATCCAGAGGCGGAGCTTGTGGCTCGGAGGTCGGGATTTAGCCATGGCTGAAATCTCCACCTCTGGCCCGAAGCTCCGCCTCCGGGCCGCAAGCTCCACCTCTGGACCGGAATTTCCGGCCTGAGTGCAGACGTAAAGTTAGTAGTCGTAAATCCATTCTGTGAATACCAAAAGTAGTACGTGCATTCTGTGAATACCAAAAGTAGTAAGTTTAGAATTTTGTCTTAAGTTAGTTCTGTGAATCGGGCCCTAAATACTTTGCACATCTCAAATAAAGACTTAGGTTATCCAGTAACTTAGAGAACTTATATAAATAATGAAATGAAATATGTTTTGGTGCAAAGAAGAAAAAAACACTCTCTTAAAGTTGCATGGGTTCACATATTTATATTATTTGGCACTCATGAAAACATCACTAAATCTTCCTAGTAAATAATTCTACATCTGCCAACTTACAAAAAGACATTGTTATATCATCATTTATCAATCGCAAAGAAGCCACTATTCAGACGCCCTTCCTGAAAATGTAAGTGCACCCTCATAGCTTGAACATCAGTGCCAGATGGTAATTCAACTCAGATTCTTCTAAACAAATGCACTTGATCAACATGAAGTGCTGCCACCTGTCTCTAATTTTTAAAAACTTTTTTACTTTGATGTTGAGCAATCCTGTTTGAGGTAATACGTCATGTGTAGATTTAAAGATATCCAATGGTCTCAAATAATTTAGTCTGCTCTTCAGTGGTTAAGGATTTTAAGCTATTCCGTTATGAAGTCCATCATGTTAAGGTAACAAATATTATTAAATTCACTTATTATCAAGCCATATGATAGATACAGTGAAAAAACACATAACTATGTCAAGGATTCTACAGGCCTCTACCAGTACAGCAAAAATTACAGTTTATGATTTTGCAATTAGGAAAAGTGTGAATAGCCATAGTTTCATCAGACAGATATCCAGAAGAAACTCCTGTTGGAAAGTGGATTATTAGTAGGGGCAAATGTATATCTGCCACTGGAAGGCAACTAGCACAATGTAGGCTCAGAATAGGTTTTAGAAAATTATTCCTGTTATCAACCCTTGGTAGTTTGGCTGCTAGCAGGCACGCTTAATGTCAAAGACAGGTATGTAAAGCATTTAAAAACCCAATTTCAGTGAACGATTAATACACAATACATAATATAAATCCCACACCAATGTATACAAATATAAAATATTTGTATCTTTAAAATGACACCAAAACGGCAAAAATCCAACGTAGGGAACCAGAGATATGAATTTTCAAAGATTTAGCACTTTCTAGCACATACAAACCTATAGCTCCTTATCGGGACATCTGGTTGCGATAGACCGGGTCAAAGTCAAAGTTTCAGGCCGACTGCGATGGAGTCCTGGGCAGCTACCCCTCGCTGTAGGTCTCGGTGACAGTTTTTACCTTCTGACTTAGAAACTTTTCTGGAGCTTTTCTTCCCGGGCTTTCTTGAAGCTCTCAGCCAGTCCGAATTCGGTGAGGGTTCGCCGGATTGCCTTGCGATGAGCTCTTGGTCAAACTTATGAAAGTTCGACCTCCGGAGCGTTCCAGCGGAGCAAACCAAGGATCCAGGCCGACAGGCGGTTGAAGGCAGGCGACTTGGATTTCGCGGTTGCTCCCGGTCACCATTTCTTCGTTCGGACTTAGAAACTTTTACGGAGCTTTTTCCCGCGTGGTTCCTTGATGCTCTTCACCAGGCCGGATTCGGTGAGGGTGCACCGGCCTCGGATTTCGACTATCCCCGGTCAAACTCTAGAGGTAAGACCTATGGAGCTTTTCAGCGGGACAAACCTGGACGGCGGGCCAACTCGCAGTTGAAGGCAGATGGCTTGGCTGACCAGTTTGAGTTGGTCCCCTTATAAAGCATTTTTCCAAAGTTGCTCCAAAGCTCTCCAAACTTCTGGAACTTTCTTCCCGAAGTTCCCCACAGGGTCCCAGAGTGTCTCACACTCACTCCAAGGGTCTTTGAAGCTTCAAAATGGCCCTTGAAAGTTGAGGTCCAACTAGCCCACCAGATACCTCCAGTAAGTGACACAGAGCTATGTTGCAGAGAGGTGTAAAAAGGGCTTGGCCTCGGACCACCTCTCTGCAATGCAGCCCTGCGGCGCACACTGGCGGTACCTGGTGGGCTAGTTGGCCCCCAGGGACCCCCAATATTGAAGGGGAATTAATTCACCAACTTAAAATGTGACACTGGGCGCGTTAGCAGAGTGTTGCTGGAAGGGGGCGGGGCCTCCGGCACAATGCTGGTCTTTCTTTTTATTTCTGCTTTTTAGAAGGGGGCTGTGTAGCCCCCTTCTTTTTGCTTTGTTTGGGCCCTGGGGCCCCTATCACCCAGGGCCTGATCCCTTTTTAAAAAAAAAAACATTCGGAACGGGAAGGGGGCCATGGGGGCCCCCCTCCTGTGGCCAATCCGGCCATGGGGAACCCATCCCCCTGGTCATGGCCACATTTATTTAAAAAAATTATCGAGGGGGCTGTGTGGCCCACTTCCCGGGCCACTTCTGGCCCGGGGACCCACCCCCCGGGACTTGGCCATTGCTTTTTAATTTATTTTTTGGAGGGGTCCATGTGGCACCCTTCCGCAGGCCAAATATGGCTCCAGGTACCCCATCCCCTCGGGTAGGCCTACCTTTTAAAAAAAAAAAAATGTAGGGGAGGGGGCTGCGTGGCCACCCTCCCAGGCCACTTCTGGCCCTAAGGACCCCATCCACCCGGCTGGCCCTGTCCGTTGGGGACCGTGGGGGGACCCCAATTCCTCCACGGTCCCTCCGGCTCCCCGCCTCCTGCTGGAGCCTGCATTGCTTTTTCATAAGGGGAGCTGCTGACATGCAGCTCCCATTATGGAAAAGCAATTCTGCTTTGCTTCATTGAAGTGAGAGCAGATTTCCCTGCTCTCGCTTCAGTGAAGCAAAGCAGTTTGCAGTGACAGGGGGGGACCGCACGGCTGCCACCCTGTCATTGCAAACAGTAGTATCCCGGGGGTGGGCACCCTGGGACACTGCAGGAGTTGGCCATGTGGGGTGGCGGTCCCCATGGCTATCAAAGGCTCCAGGAGGGGGGCTTTGTGGCCCCCTCCCATCACATGCACAGCCCCAGAGAGGTGGTGGTCACCGGGGCTCGGGGGTCTGTTCTGGACCCCCGTATTTAACTACTTAGTGCCCCTGGGAGGTGGCGGTCCCCAGGGCATGTGAGAGGGCTCGAGCCCCCACACAAGTTCTTTTCAATAAAAAAAAACAAGCCCCGGTGGCTGGCATCCTCGGGGCTGCGGGGGGCCATGTGCCCCAAGCAAATATTTAAAAAAAAAAAACTGGGGTGGCGGTCCCCCCACACATTATAAATAACAAGCCCCAGGTGGTGGTGATCCCCAGGTCTGCAGGAGGGCTGTCTGCCCCCGTAAATATTTAAGTAGAGCCCCGGTGTGGTGGTAGTCTCTGGGGCTGCGTGGCCATCCCTGAGCCCCCGTAATTACAATTCTGCATGCCCCCGGACTTGGCCCACCCGAGGGCTAAATAAGAACGAAACGCGGGAGCCAGCGCTTTGTTTTTTTTATATTTTCGGCCGAAAGTTGCACTGGGTGAGCAAATGTCGCCGATATTTCTTTTTAATGCTTTTTTGGGCCCTGGGGTCCTTGTGGGACCCCCTGGGCAGGCCTAGGGGTCAGGGTGTTTCTACCCTGCCCCCTTTTCTTGTTTTTCATGTTTGATTTTCTGTTTTCTTGTGACTCGGTTCTACCGAGTCACAAGATGGCTGCCAACACTTCCTGGTTTGGAGTATGGACAACCAATTAGAATAATGCTCGTGGTCGGGAGGGTGCACAGATCAACTGCGCCTCTATATATCAAAACTTTTCTGTTTTGATTTTCTCAGCAACTACTGAACAGATTTACACCATTTAAAAAAAAAGGTATTTTTCTGAATCAAGGGCTACCTTTTTGCTAAATTTGGTGAAATTCTGTTCAGCAGTTCGAGCTGTAGCCGTGTCTAAAGTTTCCTATGGGAAATTTATTTTCCAAACCCTTTTTTTTTATTTCTCAGGAACTACTGAACAGAAAGGTCCCTTTCTGAACCAAGGGCTACCTTTTTGCCAAATTTGGTGCAATTCCATTCAGCCGTTAGAGCTGTAGCCGTGTCTAAAATTTCTGATGGAAAATAACATGGAGAAAACCCGTTTTGGGACCCCCCTTTTTTCTCGCCCCCGCTTCACGAAGGGGGTGCGGTGGGATCGCGATCCCTCACGTTTACCCGCTTCATTCTAATTGGCTGCCATGACCACAAGTGTCATTCTAATTGGCTGCCAACACTCCAAACCAGGAAGTGCTGGCATCCATCTTGTGACTCGGTAGAACTGAGTCACAATAAATCAGTAAAACAAATTTAAAAGTGAAGAAAAGGGGATAGGGTAGAAACACCCTGACCCCCTGGGTCTCCTGGGTCCCACAAGGACCCTCAGGGTGAAAAAAGCATTTTTTTAATTGTAATTTTGGCAGAATGCATGCTGGGGTCGTGAATCCTGGCAAAATTACATTGAAAAAATGAAGCGACGGGTCCCGCTCTTCGTTTTCAAAAAGCCCCCAGGTGGGCCAGGTCTGGGGCACTCTGAAATTAATTTTCGGGGTTCCGTGGGGGCTCCCACAGCCCCAGGGTCCGCCACCTCCCCGGGGCAGAAATAAAACTGAGTCGGGGCCTTGCTAGATCCCCTGAACCTCGGGGACCGCCACCTCCCTGCGATTTAATTAAGTATGTAGGGGAGGCCTGGTGGCCCCCCGAAACCCTGGGGACCACCCCTTCCCCAGGGCTTTCAAAATAGAGGGAGGCTTCTGTGGTCTCCCAGGGTTCCCACCCCTGGGACACTGCTGTTTGCTACGGCAGATGTAAAAAGAACAATTGATGGACACAATCCAGAACAATGTCATACATTCATGCCAGTATAGAGATCTGGGCCTAAATTCCTTGTTTTTTTGCTCACCATGCCATTCCAGTTTGGACCCAGCCATATGCAAATCAGTCTTGACCCTGCACCCAATGGGAACAGTCCAGCCTGAATTGCCAAGCCAGGTCCTCCCTAGACTGGGAACCAGCATCCTAGGACCAGTTTCGGGGTTTCAACCCTCTTCAGCCAGGATAATTTGATTCCAGTGGCATGGAGAGCACAGGACTCATGTCTGAGCATACCCATCCCACTCGGGGTGACAAATGCAAAAACAACAGTTGATGAACAGAATGCAGAACAATGTCATACATTCACCCCAGTACAGAGATCTGGGCCTAAATCCATAGTTTTTTTGCTCACCATTCCATTCCAGTTTGAACCCAGCCATATGCAAATCAGTCTTGACCCTTTGCGTCATGGGAACAGCCCTGCCGGAACTGCCAAGCCAGGCATTGTGGGGGCACGAGTTATAGTTAGCTGAAATAACTATAAAGGGGGAATTTGTATGGTTATGTACGAGAGAAATGTCCAACTAACTATAACGTCCATAAAACCTATGTTTTTTTCAGTGAATTTCTAAGGTTTTTTAACTGCTAATTTCTAACTATAACGTGCCTGAAACCTATGGTTTGTTCTTTCTATTTTTATGTATATATATATATATATATTTTTAGCACAAAAGGAGCGGCACAACCGGATTACTTTTTTAAAGCTTTTTAATCAGAGCTTCACCCCACCAACGCGTTTCAGCCACAACAGGCTTTGCTCACGGTCAGTTAGTCCTTCTACTCTTTTTCCTTTTATACTAGCCCATCTTAGCCCTAGGTGGCATTATAGGATATGTAGTCCGGAAACATTATTTACAAAATTTCTAAACATAAAAGAAAGACTGGTTTGTGTCATGTTTTTTACATACATTAGTACACTGCACTACATGTTTAAATCACATGGGCAGACTTAATCCTTAAAGTTCATCAATGGAATCGTTCCCAATTAATTTCGATTCAGTTTTCGGGTGTAGTACCCTATTCAAATTTGAACATCTTAACTGGTACTGTCACAGTCACTCTAAATGTACATGGAGGTCCTCCCCAAAGTTCATGCCTTTCGGTATTTTTGTGCGTAAACGGATAATTAAGCGGGACTCAATTTGTCGCAGTTTACGAACTGTGTCACCACCTCTTTCCATTTTCATGAGCATTTTCAGTCCATAGAATCTCATTGATCTCCAGTCTCCTTCTTGGCATGCATTTATATGTTTCGCCGTTGCATAGAGCATATTTTTGTTCTTGACTGCCCTGATGTGTTCCAGGATCCTCTTTTTTTTAACATACAGGTAGTACTGCCTATATATTTGATCCCACATCTGCATTCGATTACATATACCACGTTTTTGGATGTACAGGTAATTTGTTGGTCAATGTACATTATCTTGCCTTTGGGTTCCTCAATGCTTTTTTTGCTGATTCCAATTTTACATGCTTTACAGGTGGAGCATGGTTTAAGTCCTTTGCGTTGATTCATCAGCCAATTGGTCTGTGGTTTTATTTGAAAGTGGCTGTTCACTAGGAGATCTTGAAGAGACTTGTTTTTTTTGTAGGTTATTTGTGGTTGCTTGCCTACTAGTTCTCCTGTATCCGGGTCCCCAGATATGAGGTGCCAGTATTTTTTCATTTTATTGGCAATGATTCCACTTTCTTTGTTATATGTAGTCACAAATCTTGGAGGATCTTTTTCAGTTGTTTTTTTTGGTTTTTCTACCAATAGTTCTGCTCTTGTTTTCTGATCAGCCTTCTTTTTACATTCTTTCAGGACACGATCTTCGTATCCCCTTGATTTAAATCTCATCTTACTATCTTCCATTTTCATTTCTGCATCCTCAGGTTTGGAACAGTTTCTTTTGAGCCTTATATATTCACCATAGGGTATGCTTTTCAAAAGTGCTTTCGGATGAAAACTGGTGCCGTGTAGCACACTATTGGTGGCTGTCTTTTTGCGGAACAGAGTAGACTCTAGTTTTCCTTCCGAGATATAGATCTGTGCATCCAGAAAGGCGATTTGTTTAGTGCTTGTTGAGCATGTAAATTGTAAGCCGACATTGTTTTCATTCAATTTTGAAAAATAATTTTGAAATTCAAGATCCGATCCATGCCAAATTATAAACAAGTCGTCTATATATCGGACCCATAAAATGATCCGATCAAGTTCCTGTTGGTTATTCATGTTCCACGCAATTGTCTTTTCCCACCACCCCATTGTGATGTTGGCATAATTTGGTGAGAATGATATGCCCATGGTGGTGCCACACTCCTGCTTGTATAACTCTTGGTTGAATAGGAAAACATTATTTGATAAGCACATATGGATCATTTTTAAGAGCATGTTTGTGTGTTCCAATGTGGTGATGCTTCGTTGTTTCAAGAAGTACTGACAGGCCTCCATTCCCACATTATGCCTTATCGATGTGTAAAGCGAGACCACATCTATTGTGACTAAAAGGTATTCATCATTCCATGTTATGTCTTGAATGATTCTCAGGAACTCTCCTGTGTCCTTAATGTAGGAGGGCATACTTTGAGCAATCGGGGCCAAGAAAGTGTCCACATATTTTGAAAGGTTCTCCTAAAAGGAACTGCATGAGGAGACAATTGGTCTACCTGGTGGATTTATCAGTGTCTTATGTATTTTCGGTAAGAAATAAATGCAGGGCATCGTTGGGAAATCGATATCCAAAAATTTCTTTTCTTCATCACTAAGCAATCCTTTCGAATGCCACTCTTTTAGATGATCTTTGAGTTCTTTAAGCATGCTGACACTCTGGTTGTTCGTTAGTTTAGAGTAGTTTTGCTGTACATTTAATTGCCTCATGGCTTCCATGACATAGTCAGTAGTTTCCATTATTACAATATTTCCCCCTTTGTCAGTGGGTTTGATTGTAATTTTCCCAGTTTTGCTGTACATTTAATTGCCTCATGGCTTCCATGACATAGTCAGTAGTTTCCATTATTACAATATTTCCCCCTTTGTCAGCGGGTTTGATTGTAATTTTCCCATTGTCCATGAGTGCTGTGATTGCTTTTCGTTCGTCTGTTGTTAAGTTTTCTCTGCTATTATTTCTTACTTTCATCAATTTATCCAACTCTTCATTTACCGCATCTGAGAAGAGATCGATTTTATTTCCAGGCGACAGGATGGGATAATACTAGACTTCCTTTTTACTTGTACATCCAAAAACGTGGTATATGTAATCGAATGCAGATGTGGGATCAAATATATAGGCAGTACTACCTGTATGTTAAAAAAGAGGATCCAGGAACACATCAGGGCAGTCAAGATCAAAAATATGCTCTATGCAACGGCGAAACATATAAATGCATGCCAAGAAGGAGACTGGAGATCAATGAGATTCTATGGACTGAAAATGCTCACGAAAATGGAAAGAGGTGGTGACACAGTTCGTAAACTGCGACAAATTGAGTCCCGCTTAATTATCCGTTTACGCACAAAAATACCGAAAGGCATGAACTTTGGGGAGGACCTCCATGTACATTTAGATAGACTGTGACAGTACCAGTTAAGATGTTAAAATTTGAATAGAGTACTACACCCGAAAACTGAATTGAAATAAATTGGGAACGATTCCATTGATGAACTTTAAGGATTAAGTCTGCCCATGTGATTTAAACATGTAGTGCAGTGTACTAATGTATGTAAAAAACATGACACACACCAGTATTTCTTTTATGTTTTGAAATTTTGTAAATAATGTTTCCGTACTACATATCCCATAATGCCACCTAGGGCTAAGATGGGCTAGTATAAAAGGAAAAAGAGTAGAAGGACTAACTGACCGTGAGCAAAGCCTGTTGTGGCTGAAACGCGTTGGTGGGGTGAAGCTCTGAATAAAAAGCTTTAAAAAAGTAATCCGGTTGTGCCGCTCCTTTTGTGCTAAAAAAGTGACTTTTTGGGTCTGGATCCGACCCCTGGGCTGAGCACACACTGTTGAGCGCTCTCGTTATCTGCTGAATCACATTGTTGTATATATATATATATATATATATATATATATATATATATATATATATATATATATATATATATATATATATATATATATATATATATATATATATATATATATATATATATATATATATATATATATATATATTACCTACTGGCGGTCGCCAGTAGGTAGTTATAGTTAGGACCTAGTTTCCATAGGAAATACACAAAATTCTATTGGGAATAACTTTGGCGCCGGTGGACCAATGTTTGCGAATTTTTCAAATTAGGTGGCCAGTTCCGCTCCGCTCCTTCCCTGAAAGTTTGAGGGGGATTCGTTAAGTGGGGGCCGAGATAAAAGGGGGGTCTCAAAACGTGTTTTCCCCATGTTAATTTCCATAGGGCGGTTGGACTGACTTTTAGCCCGAACGGCTGAATGGATTCCCACGAAACTTGGCACAATTGTACGGACTGGTAGCCCGATGTGCCTTTGCTATGTCTCAAGATATGTGCTCCAGAGGATTTTGAGTAATTTAGGTTAAAAAAATATATATTTCTATAAGCGCGCCCGGTACGCGCACCCGGCGCGTAACGCGAGTTCGCGCGCGGAAAGCTGATTGGCTCTCGGGTGTCTGTCAACATTCCAAACAGTCCGGAGCGGCCGCCATCTTGTGTCTCGGTAGGATCGAGACACAAGAGGTGGCAAAATCAAAGGGGGAAATGACCATAAGTGGGCAGGGTAGACCCCCCCTGACCCCTAGGTTTGATGTGGGGGCCATAAAAGGGCCCCGCGGGTCAAAATTATTTTTTTTTTTCGATTTTCGCGGGGAGAGCCCCCGGTACGCGCACCGGGGAGCGTACCGGGGAGCGTACCAAGGGGAAAACCCAGTGAAACAGTAAAATAATAATTTAAAGTGCTTAGAGGTAGGGTAGCTTTGCATAGAGTTGTTGTGTTGTGTGGGTGATTTAAGTACCAGCATGTAGGTACCAATACAGAGTCTTAAATTCAATGTACACCGTCTCCTCTGTAGATATCTTGCATGTTGTTACAGAAGTTATTGTGGTATATGGAATCCATATCATAGTGTGTCAGGAATGCAGAAACAGATCCTTTAAGCACTCCTTGAGAAAGCCTATGGGATCATGGGTAGTCTACCCTGCTCCATTATGATATTTTCAAGTATTACATTTTACTCTCTTGTGAATCTACACAAAATTGATGGTGATATGGTGCATTAGAGACAGACAGTGAGAGAAAGAAGGCTGTAGATCAAAAAGAGATGTCAAATACACATTCGAGATCATATAGTAGGAGAAAGGAAGTAACTATGAGCAAACTTATTATGTAACAAAAAAAGTTGTATAGTATGCACAGTATACTGTAAGTCTCACTTTATATTATAATCATTTTGGTACTACTTCATGAATTATATATAAAAATGAATAATGTCTCAAACAATTTTTAATTATTAAATATTAATGTATTATTCTGAATTTTCATAATTTAATAACACTTGCAACATTTCATTATCCGAAATCTCCTCCAAATTTGTACTGCATGATTCCATATTATCTACACACTCTATGAATTCTTGGTCAAGAGAGTCATCTAGGAAGTCAAATAAATCTTCTTGAAGTATTTCTTCATCAGTTATTTCGAAATGAATCTGCTCATCAGTTATTTTGAAAGAAATATTGTTGGTCTGTGGTGTATCTTCCATTTTCTTGCTGTAAATTGCATAAAAAATAACTATATCAGTAGAGTTAGGGCACTGTTGGGTTTGAGTTCGGAGAGGTACTACTGAGTTTTTAACAGTGAAGTTATCTTTGGGCAGTGTATGGTATGAGGTAGGAAGTAGAAATATAAAAAAGTGTATGTGAAGAAGCCTAAGTAAATTCATAATTATACCAGAGAAGTCTAACTCAATCCATAACTATAACAGAGAAGCCTATCTCAATCTATAACTATAACATAGGGACAGTAAATAACTATCAGAAAACGTTTTTACAAATTAACTTAAAGTGCCCCTTACAAATTAACAACTTACCTTATTAAAAGGTGACAAAGATAAATGGAGAAAATTCTTTCAAGATGTACCTCAGGTAGTTGTAGTCAAAATGGCCGTGTTTCCCTCTCATTTTTCATATATATTCATGTACATAACCAATCAAATGTCAGGAAAAAAAAGTAGAAAATGAAAGTAACATTTTAATTGGTTGTAAATCCTAACACTTCATATGTGTTTTTGTCATGTAATTTACCTCAGGATATTTAGACAGGGCTACAGCCCAAACGGCTCAATGGAATTCCACCAAATTTGGGAAAATTGTAGGGACTGGTATGTAGTAGGGCCTATTCTATATTTGGTGAAAGTCTCTCCAGTGGTTTTTATGTAAATTAACTTTTAAAAAATGTTGGGAGCGCTTACCGGTGAGCGCCCCGGTACGCGTACTGGCAGCGCAACGGGAGTCCTCCATCTTGTGTTTCGGTAGATTTGAGACACAAGATGGAGGACAAACAATGTTGGGAATGGGTAAAAGGGGCACGGTAGACACCCCCTGACCCCCTAGGTTTACTGAGGGGGGCTTAGGAGGCCCATATAGGCAATTTGTTTTTTGTTTTTAAATTTTTCGCGCGGTGAGCGCCCGGTACGCGTACCGGGGACCGTACCGGGGACCGTACTTTGGTGAAAAACAGTAAAAAAAGTTAGAGTAAAATAATAATTTTGAGTGATCAGATGTAGGGTAGCCCTGAAAAGAGCTTTTGGGTTCTGTGGCTGATTTAGGTACCTACAAGTAGGTTCCAATGCACAGTCTTAAATTCAGGAGGAATATTCTATTCCCCTCATCTGAGAAGTGCACACCATCTCCTCTGTAGATATCTTGCATGTTGTAACGCAAGTTATTGTTGTATATTGAACCCATTCCATAGTCTCTCATGTTTCCGTGCTTTCTCAAATTGTGGACAAAATTGGTTGGACCACTTCCATTTCTGTCTTTGGAATATATTGGAATATACCAAGGTAGTTTGTGGAAAAAGTGTCATCAATTGCCCAAAGGTGTCCTTTAAAAGCATCACCAGACCTACCCCAGTCAAAGTGCCTAGGTCATTTCCACCACAGTGCAAAATTATGAGGTCAGGGTGTGGCAGGTGGTAAAAGGCTTTCACCAATGGTATCAATTGATGACATCTCAATCCTCTTTGGCCAATCCACTTGATGTGCACATTTGGTAAATCAAGGTTGTGAAAATTTCTGATAGCTGCCTACCTTTGAGCCCAGGGAATGTAGCTATGTCCAATAATCCAGACAGAGTACATGGTGAGAGGAGGTTCTGGTGCAGTCAGATGAAGTGTAGGAATGAAATGGCAGTTGGAACAGTAGAAGTTTGCAACAAAAAAACCTGTGGAGTTTCAAGCAATGATTGGTGGATTCAGATAGTTGAAACCTGAAAGTTAGGGTGCATGGTTCTGTTCTGTGAAAGAAGTAATTTGAATGGTTAAGAAAAAGTCATTAAAAGAAAGATTTCACCTGATAAGCTGGTATATTGAGAGGTCAAACATCCTTGCTGAGTTGATTTGCAACATTGTAGAATAAACTTTTAACCCTGAGAGGTGTGTGAGGAGGGAGTTGCTATGGTAACAGACAGAAAGGGCTGAGGGGGGGAAGGGTGTTGGTTTGAAAATAGAGAGGGAAGAGTTTTAATTGGTTAACATGAGGGATATGTGTGTAGAATTAGAGGTTTTCTGTGCCATTCATGGTTGCAGTGCCTGGAGTACATACCTTTTGCTCTGCTAAAGAAATATTGGTGTGTGTATCTGACACTGTTCTCAATCTCCCAAAGCATTTGTAACGGTGAGTTATGATTCATTCAATATAGATAGAGAGTTCAGATTAGGAAGCACATTGAGCTTCTTTGCTGTTGGTTTGTGTGATGCTTTTTGAAAATGCATTGTATCAATATTTGCAATATAGAGGATTTGTAGTTTGTGAAATAGTGAGGTTTTAGTAGTGAAATTGAATGCTTGTACATAGGACCTGTGCTCTGTTTCTAAAATATTATTGAAAAAACGATTTGGGGGCAAATCAATGGCTTTTACATTTTTGAGAAGGAATAAATAGTGTGTGCATGATTACATAAAAATATTTGAACATTTCACAATCATGTCAACTGTGTTACCTCAGATTAGGAAGCAGACTGAGCTTCTTTGCTGTTGGTTTGTGTCATTTTTTGGGTAATACTTGGTAGGAATGTTTGCAATAGAGAGGAAATGTATTTTGTAAAATAGTGAGTTTTCAGTATTGAAATGGAATGCTTGTACATAGGACCTGCGCTCTGTTTCTAAAATGTTATTCAAAAAACGATTTTGGGGCAAATCAAAGGCTTTTACATTTTTGAGAAGGAATAAATAGTGTGTGCGTGATTACATAAAAATATTTGAACCTTTCACAATCATGTCAACTGTGTTACCTCAGATTAGGAAGCAGACTGAGCTTCTTTGCTGTTGGTTTGTGTCATTTTTTTGGTAATGCTTGGTAGCAATGTTTGCAATAGAGAGGAAATGCATTTTGTAAAATAGTGAGTTTTCAGTACTGAAATGGAATGCTTGTACATAGGACCTGCGCTCTGTTTCTAAAATGTTATTCAAATAAACGATTTGGGAGCAAATCAATGGCTTTTACATTTTTGAGAAGGAATAAATAGTGTGTGCATGATTACATAAACAATATTTGAACCTTTCACAATCATGTCACCTGTGTTTCCTCAAATTAGGAAGTGGATTGTGCAGATGAGGTGAGGCATGTCCAGGGGTGCAAAGGAGTTGAGGCCTGTGTCCATGAGTGCTTACCTCCTCTGACCCTTAGACAAGCATTATCTAATCTGTGCCCCTTGGACAGACCTCAATACATTGAGTATAATTGATGGTAACAGGGTGCAGATGAGAAGAGGCGTGTCCAGGGGTGTAGATTAACTGAGGCCTGTCTAATGGTGCAGATGAGTTGAGGTCTATTCAGTGTTGCAGATGAGGTGAGGATTGTCCAGGGGTGCATAGGAAGTGATGCCTGTGTTGAAGAGTGTAGTGGAAGAGAGGTCTGTCCAGGGGTGGAAAGAAGGTGAGGGCTGTATCTTAGAGTGTAGTGGAGGATAGGCTTCATGAAGTCCAATCCAGTGCACTCTTAGACATCAGTCTCACCACCTATGCTCCCCAGGACAGGCCTTACCTCATGTGTACAATCTGCTTACTAATCTGAGGAAACACAGGTGATATGATTGTGAAATGTGCAAATATATTTTTTTAATCATGCAGATACTATCTAATCCTTGTCAATAATGTAAAACCAATTCATGTGCCTGAAATATTTTTTTAGAATAACATTTAAAAAACAGAGATAAGGTCATATGTCAAGTCAAGTCAAATAAGTCTTTATTTCGACAATTTGTCATAAAAGACAATACAATAAAACATTAAAATACATTAAAAACTGCAATTCATGCTTATTGCATCCATTATTTTTAGTATACAGGAAAAATTCATTTTGATCTATCCGATCATTGCTATGTACAAGGTGTTCCAGTTCAATCATTTAAAAAAATAAATACTGTGTAAATATAAAATCCAATAAAATGCAATGCCATATTTTCTTGTCATAAATTCTTCAATACCAATTTATAATAGTGCAGACTACTGCAATTTCAATTTATTCCTACGTATTGTCCACATCCATTTTAAGAATTTAGCTAGTTCAATTGCCATACTATCGGTGCAATCTGTTCTAACAATTCATAGTGCCACAGAGCCACTTTGGATGCCTTTCTGTATGCAGATTGGTCTAATCCATTTAAGATGAGGGGCTTTATAAGCTGGACATATAAATAAAACGTGAGCTAAACTTTCAGATTGGGCTACACAGAAAGGACACAGGGCTTATGATTTCCTTTGCCCCATCTCACTATATGCCAGAAATCTGTCATGTTTCTGGACTTACTTGCCTCATATAATTCATCCCAGTATTTACTGTCCCAAGATTTTTTTGCTTCCTGCTGAGCTATTTTGTAGTGACGCCTAGCATCACGTATTAGGTGCCTATACATTGTTCGCACTGCTAGTGCTAGGGACTTATAAGCAATTCTGCAACTTTTGCCGTACCAGGAATCTGGCTTCTTTCTACCTTTGCGAGGTGGATCTTTTCTTGCCTTAATAAAAAATTTACCCAGATTTAAAAAAAGAGCTGTGTGAATTGGAACCACCCCGCTCACATAGTCATCATCGGATGAACAGCCCTGTAACTCAGAAATTGCACCCAACACCAGTGCATCCATTTCTGTAATGCGATGACAATTGCCTAGGCATTCACCCCATTTTAGTCGCCTTGTATCATTAGCAAGAACAATGTCATTTTTTTTTATTTTTTTTTAAAGACCTTTATTGATAGAAAAGGCAAATACAAATCAACAGGAGCCCAGGAGCTCACACATACGATACATTGCAATTTACTGAAGCACGAAGGATCCATTACAGAAGGAAGGAGGTCTAGTTTTAAAAGTGTTCCTTGTAGAATAGACATGAACAGGAGAGCGCGGTGCTAACAGGACAACATCAGTGTAAAACAATCAGGATAGGTAATCTTGAAGCATAAACAAACACCAAAGTCGGTACGAGGCACCAAGGAAAGAAGCATCTAAACCCCAGGGAAGGAAAAAAGGAAAAAGAATAGTAGGCCCATAGAACCAAAAAGAAAAACAAAAAACAAAAAGAAAGCATCCCCCCCCCTAAGTACCCCCCACCCTGCACCCCTGCAGCTGGCTACGGCCCGACCCCCCCTAGCAGTGTGCCTGTCGCCCAAGAAAAGGAGTCCCGAAAGATAGAGAGTAAGAAAAGGAGAGAATCCTAACACTCTCAGAAAAAGAAAAGTGGGGAGGAGCCCACAACCCGTCCCCCAGCTCCGCCATTCTGTACCAATAATTCCCACAGCGGTCTGACGCTCAACAGGTATAATATGTCCAATATGCAGAAAAAGTGGAGGCGCAGCAGCAGCGCGCAATATATATAAGGCAATAGCACCCAAACCAAGCGCAGGCCCCCGATATGATCTTCCATCCCCAACGATACATGTCCGAGTCACTCAAAGAAGCTAGATCCCTCGCCGTCCCACCCACCGGAATGGCACAAGTACAGGAATCAGTAGCTCAATCGCCATAGCACGGTCCCAGAGCACAGAAAGGAGCACAGCGGCAAGAACATAAAACAGAATACCAATAATATGTCCCCATCCGGCATGATCAGTAACCAAAAATCCATCAGCCCAATAACGGAAGCGTCTATCCTTGTCCCGTTTTATCCCTACCACCGCAGACCCGTGCAGTCGATACGGATGCAGACGGCAATTCAGGAAAGAAAAAGCGGTGTAGGGGATCCGGTGCCGGCAGGGCAATGAAGTCCAGGAGTACCAAAGGGAGCGCCGAGTATGCCATCTCAAAATCTCCGAAGGTAGCCAGGGCAGGGAGGGAAAGCGCCGTGCACAACTCTCCTCGGAGCGAGTCTCGGGGATCAGCTAACATTGCGAGAAGGGAGGGCTCGCATTGTGGCAAAGGTTCCAGAATACACGATTTCGGGGGCCACTCTCCCGTGACTGATGGCAACGACAGGATTGGGGTCACGAGGGCGCCACCGACTCCAGTGGGCGCCACCGGAGCACAGGCGAAGGCGGAACAAAGAGCGGTGCCGAGTCCCTGCAAGTCGGCCATCTTAGGACAAATCGAAGCACCGAGGATGCCCTCCATTTTGTCCAGCAGGATGCAGCCAGAGCGTAGAGCCTCAGATCGGAAGGAGAGGACCGCTTCCAAAACGTTCCCAAAACTGTGAGAGGGAGCACACAATGTATCAGGCATGTTTTCCATTCAGTGAGGCAAGAAACACCAATCACGGCCAAACAGCCACGACACACAGCAGGATGTCCACCATAGCATCGGGCAGGGAGACCCCAGGAAGAAACAGGCGCGCACCATACAAGGACAACCAGGCGTGCTACGATGTCAGAAGCCTGAGCCTGGGCGCAGACATTAGTGTAGTCCGACCAATACGCCGTCCGCTTAGTTTCGATTGCTCGGCCAGCTCGAAAGTACAGCTGCAATAGCGGGGCGAAATGCAGGCAATAAGCACACAAATCACAGTGCGAGTGTCCGTAGCGTCAAAGTTGTGGACTGGCGCAAGCACCGCAGAGCCAAAAGCGCAGCAGGATGCGAGCACGGGGTCCGCTGGCCGATGAGAGCCGCCAATCGGGACCTCACCGTCCCCAAGTCCGGGAGAGCGCGTCCGTTGACCGGCCTCGATAGTTACGCGAGGCCCCGGTCTGTACGTTGATGCGGGCCGCCAACTGCGTCCAAGTATTTCTCCGACTTGCCAAGGAGCAAAAGCGTCAGGATTTCGTGGCGGGTCAGTAGAGTACGTCCGCTGTCGAAATCAGCCACTGCGTTACAGGATATCAGGCAGGAGAGACTCGAAGGTGGAGACGGTCCCCGGAGCCGAGGGACTACACGTCCGCTCCGAGCGCCATCTTGGCTCCTCCCAACAATGTCATTTGTTATATCCCTTACAGCTCCTCCCTTGCCCTTAAGGAGCTGTAATTCTAGGCTAAGGGGATTATGGTCACTCTCAGTTCTTTTGATGACAATCATATCAAGTATAGCTGACCAAAAATCAAGATTGACTAGAATATAATCTATCCTGCTTGAGCTAATGCCATTGTTGAATGTGGGACTTCCATGCTTATCCCCGTGTGTTCTTCCATTGGCTGCTCTAAGTCCACACTCGAGACTTAAGGTCTTGAGTTGGAGAGCTGCTTGGGTCCACCTCTTTATGGGAGGTATATTTAGTTGAGGGATTTGCCAGCTGTCGTCCTCTGCCTCTGTTAGATCAATATCAAATTGGTCCAGAGGCTCAAAGGTGCAATTAAAATCACCACATATCAATACATTTGCTTTTCCCCTGAGTGTTTTTACAAGGTGACCCAGTTGATCGACTATCTCTGAGGATTTACCTCCTGGTTTCCCCCTGGCATACACATTGAAGATTATTAAATCTCTAGACATAGGGGAGTTTATTTTTACAATTAGAATGTCCTTAGAATTGGAATCTAATTGTGCAGTAGTGTACCTGTCATCCTGCTTGACCCATGTGGTCAGACCCCCCGTAGGCCTTCCCCTGTTTGAGTGGGTTGCTGATATTGAAAAATGTAGGTATCCTGATAAGGTCATATGTATAAGCATTATAGTGTTTATATCGTTTGCTTATTGTCATTGCTTTGTTGTTTGGTAATAGTGGTCTATAATGTTTTTTTTTTATTTGTTTACCACAGATTAAAATCAAGATTTCAATAGTAAGGAAATATGCCCTCAAGGCAGAGGAGACGGAAAGATGCTAAGCGGAAAAAATCAAAAACAGCAACGGAATTAAAGCAGTCTCCTATAACAAATACTTCAAAAAACGCGAGAAAAGCTCCTGGTAAGACAACTAAGTCTTTTTTTCGGAACATATGTAGATCCAAAAAAAATGATAATATACACGTGAATGTACAGAAGGAGAGAGCAAATTTGAAGAGGAAGGAGAGATCCCCAAAAAATTTTACTACTGCAGCAGGACACAATAATATGTATAGGAATAGAAGGCAAAATCAATTTAGGGACATTCATAAACGAATATTTCACAATAGGGTGGTTTTAAATTTGTTAAAAAATATTAAGAAAGGTAAACAGAGAGCTGCTTTTTATAAGAAAAAGAAAAGTGTAGAGAAGATTGTTGATCAGGCTTTTGGAGTTAAGAAAAAAATATTTATTTTAGTAATCAATAGAATTAGGACACTTAACAAGACAATTGATGTTTTCAAATCAAAGAGTAGATGCAAAAGAGTAATTAATCAGACTAATTTTTGTAAAGTTTTTTCTGGAGAATGGATGCATAGTTCAAGTTGTGAGCCATTTTTTAATGAGGAGAGTTACTTCCAGGAGAATGATTTGGTGCATGCAGTTGACACCAGTGGTCGAGCATATGAGGTGAAAGACGGTTGTCTGATTGAAAAAGAGAAACTTGTGCCTAGAGAAGCAGAAGAGGTGTTAGCTGATGAAGTTTTAGGGAGACGTACTAAGGGTCCAGTGTACACTTGGAAGTGTAGTAGTATTTGTAGTGTGCGGCAGGATTCAATCGATGTGCTTTGTAATTTCTAACGTACATATAGTAAGAAAAGTCTAAAACAGAAAATGAAGATGTTGCAAGACTTAGATCCTTGCTGAGTGAGAGAAAACACAGGTTTGCAAGGCCATTCACTGGCTTGTATTTCTAGAAAAGTATGTCAGAGTGTTTTTCATCATTTTAGGATGTTAGCAGTGCATCATAACAAAATGAGGAAATTAGTGAGAAGGTTGTATTATGCAAAAAGTCCAGCACTTAAGCTTAAACAATTAAACAGTGCTCTTTTGCATGGAACTGAATTAGATGTGAAGAAGATTTGTGAAGAAATTGAGATGTTATTTTTGTGAAAAAGAGGACAGTGTAGAAATTGACACAGTAATAAAAGGTAATGTGGAAGACAATGTACAGATTTCAAGTACAGAAAAGATTGACCAGGAAATTACCAGGTTTAAGGTGAAATCAAGTGAAAGGCCTAATTTTACTTGTGTGTGTTGTCGACGAACTCATTATAAGCATCAAACTAGATTAGTTGATTTATATGTAAAAAGTGAAAAGATAAATAATTATGAGTGGAAGGATTTTCCAACTTATTTGTGGGTGGAGAATTCTTTTGATTTGAGTTCTGATCAACGTATTTGTAAATATTGTTATAATAAATTAAATCAAAACAGAATGCCTGCTAGAGCTGTTCATAATAATCTTGAGTTGGTAGACATTCCTTGTGAATTGATGGATTTAAATACATATGAGTGTATTTTGATTCAATGTGTCCATCCTTTTCAGGCAATTGTTCGCATGGAGCCTAAGATAGGGAAATTGCCTCCTTCAGATTTACAGAGAGGATTAAAGGGAAGAGTTGTTTATTTGCCTCTAGATTTCAAGAAAAATATTGATACAATTGGTGTAGAGAAAGTGGAAGAGGAACCTCTGGTTATTCTAGTTAATGGGGTTCCGACAAAGAGTAAGAAAATCTGGCAAGATTTAGTGGATGTTAGGAAAGTCAAAAAGGCAACGTTGTATTTGGTCAAAAACAATGAGTACTACAAACATGTATGTGTTGGAGCAGAGGAAACAGCTGCAGATGAAGACAGTGATTGTTCAGCTGTCCAAATTGAAAAAGTTGATGTGTCTACAAGTGAAGAACTATATGAACATTATACTGTTCATCCTTTGCATTCCAAAGAAGTAATGGGGAATGCAATTGACTTGTTTCAAATGAAATCAGCAAAAGGAAGTCCCATTAGTGTATGGGAAGAAAGTTTGGAAGCTGGTTGTTTTCCATATTTATTTCCAACAGGTCGAGGTGGACGATATGATGATCGAGCACTTTAAATTCCTGCATCTGAATACCGGACTTTAAGATTATATGCTGAAGATCCAAGGTTTCGTCAATGTATTCCATATTTGTTTCATCTACTGTATGAAAGTGACTTGTCTGGGCTTTCTTATGTAGTAAACCATATACTGAAAAGTGGAGCACATCTGCAAAATGTTTCGGCGAGGGACTTTATGGAGAAAGTCAATCTGCAAGATAATATTTTGGAATCTCATCTAATCAATCTCATGGCATGTCAGCGTGGTACAAACGAGTATTGGTACCATTGTCATGGGGAATTGAAATGTTTGCTAAGAAACTTAGGAACTCCTACATAGTTCCTCACTCTTAGCTGTGCCGAGTATGCATGGGACGACTTACTTCAATTTATACGCAAGGCAAATGCAAATATACAAAATATAGAATTCAAAACACCTGGAGAACTGTGTTCTTTGGATCCAGTGAATATATGCAGATATTTTATACATAGATTTGAAGCTATGATGTCTTTTATTACCAACAAAAAAAATCCTCCCCTTGGAGAGGTTTTGGATTTCTTTTGGAGAAAGGAGTATCAAGCGAGAGGTGCTCCTCACATATATATGTTGTTGTAGATTAAAGATGCACCCAAATTTGGAACAGATTCGGATGAAACAGTGATGAGTTTCATTGAAGAGTATTCAACATGTGATGTTCCGAAAACTACAGAGGAAAACAAGTTTTACGCTTTCAATCCCATCGTTGTAGGAAGTATTGTCGTCGAAAATTCAAAAACAAGGAAAAGGTCTACACAAAATGTCGTTTCAGCTTTCCACGACCAGTGATTTCTAAAGGAAGAGTAAATAATTTGATGTCTTCTCTACGACATACTGTGACGAGGAAATCACCCAAAAATACATACAATTTAAAAAGAAACGAAGAATCCACGTACATCAACGACTACAACCCAGTGATTTTGTCCATGTGGAATGCTAACATGGATATTCAATTCGTTGCTGACAACTCTATTGCTGTGGCTCGATATGTGACGTCTTACATCACAAAAAAAGAAAAGACAGAACTGAAGGAAATGTGGGAGGATATTTCACATGAAAAGAGTCTAAGCAAGAAATTATACAGTTACAGTCTGAAGATGTTGTCACATCGAGAAATTGGAGCATATGAATGTTCTGATCGATTGTCATCAGCATGTCTATATGCCAAATCTAGAACCATCATTTGGGTGAGTCTAGGTCTTGCTGCAACACGAAACCGAGTTTTGAAATCTGTACAAGAAATAGAGTATTTGACGGAGAAAGAACCAGAAAGTACAGATATTTTGAAGACAAACATGTTGGATACATACTATCCAAATAGAAGTCCTTACCTTGAGAACGCTTGTCTCTATGAAGTTCTGCAAAGATATATTTATAAGAGGAACATCAGAGAAGATATCAATAATGGAATATATGCTGTCATTGGATGTGAAGGATGTCTAGTAAAACAGAGAAAAGGTCATTTGTTTAATCATCGAAAATTAAGTTGCGAAAATCCAGACAAAAGGGAATTTTACTATTTGACTCTTTTGCAACTCTTTAAACCATGGCGTACAGAAGAGATTTTGGAGACTTGGAGGTTTTCTCTGTTACGAAGACTCTTTTAATGCAACCAAGGATACCATAGAATGTCCTGTTTTTCCAAATTATCTGCAAATGTTGAACGAAGAAATAGAGCAAGAAGCAACAATTGCTGCAGAGATTGCGAGAGACAGTTCTCAAGACAGACAGAGTTCTACTTCATTGAGTCAGGATCCACTAGGAGGACCAATTATTCAAAATGAGTCTGCCACTGCCATGGATGAGGTGGAAAGAGCTATGGAACAAGCTGAAGAGGATGTAAGTAACTTAGAAGATTTGGTGAAACAACTAAACATTGAGCAGAAACAGATATATGATGAAGTCACAGAACAGGTTGAATATGGATTCAGTCATGAGAAAAAAGAGTGCTCATGTACATCATTTAAGCCTGTCCGACTGTATGTGAGTGGAGAAGCGGGAACTGGAAAAAGTTTTCTGATTAAAGCAATTGCAACTTATCTTCAGAAAAGGACTGAATCACCGCTGTCTTGTGTTGTTACCGCTCCAACTGGGCTGGCAGCACATAACATTAAAGGGATTACTTTACATCGTTTACTGATGCTACCAGTTGAGCATGATAACAAATTACAATACCACAAGCTATCTGGAGATGCTTGTTCTGAAGTTTCCAGAGTCCTGAAGAAAATGAAACTTCTTATCATTGATGAGGTAAGCATGGTCTCAAATCTAATGCTTGCTTTTGTGCATTTGAGAATGCAAGAAATTCTTAGAACAGACTATGATGTCTTATTCGGAGGAAAACACATTATTGTTTTTGGAGATCTACTGCAGTTGACTCCAGTGAAAGGACAACCAGTGTTTAAAATGCTAACGCATGAAGATACCAGGAAGTGCCTAGGAAGCATTGGAAACGTTAATATATGGTTAAATTTCAAATATGCAGAACTGCTTCAAAATATGCGACAGGCAAAGGATGAAGATTATAAAAAATTTCTACAAGATGTAAGAATCGGAAAAGTAAGTGAGCATGGGAAAGAAGCATTACATTTCAAATTTGTATCCAAATGAAAACATTCTTCCAGAGAATATTTTTAAGAAAATTACTGAGAACAAATCTGGGATATGCTTGATGCCAACTCTGCAAGAATGTTCCATCTTCAACCACAAAATGTTAAAGTTAGAAAATGAAGAGATTGTGAAACTGGAAGCTATAGATAAAATAGAGCATATGCGAGCAACAATTATTTTGTCTGAAAATTTGAAATCAAAATTGGATTCATTAGAGAAGAGTATATCTAAAACTGCTGGTTTTGAAAAGACTCTGAATGTGTGTTTAAATTGTCGTATCATTTTGAGAAGGAATTTAAATGTTGAAAGAGGGTTGGTAAATGGAGCAATGGCTGGGTCATGTTGTTGATTTTGTGAATTACAAAAATAGAGATGGAATTGAAATATTAAAAATTAAATTTGATGGCATTGACGAAATACAACAAATTTGTCGTTATTCAGCTAGATTTTTGCGTGTGAAAGACTTATATGTTCGCCAAAAACAGTTTCCTGTTTGTTTGGCATATGCGGTGACAATTCATAAATATCAAGGTTTAAGTGTAGATAGTGCTTTGGTGAACATTGGAAGTTCTGTGTTTAAAGAAGGTATGGCATATGTGGCATTATCACGAGTCAGAACTTTATCAGGATTGTACTTGATTGAGTGTGATGAAACAAAGATTTGTGTTGATCTAGATTGTGTTAAAGAATACAATAAGTTAAGAAGAGAGTATGCTCCACATTTGCCTAAATATCCTCTGTTTGAAAAACATTTGGTAGGCCAAAAAAGAAGAAATGAGAATAATTGCAGTGAGGTAGTACCAAAAAGACAAAAAGTAGATGAAACTGTAATTGTAAGCAGAAAGAAAAAGGATTCTGTTGAAGATGTTGTTGGATTTCAGTTTGAAAACAGTTCTGGTGTCAACTGCTATGCTAATGTAGTGCTTAATGTTGTTTTTTTTCTTCAAAATTTACAAGAACAGATTGTTGAAAATCGGGATCAAACATTCTGCTGTTTATTGAATTCCGTGTTTGAGAAATGTAGCAGTGATAGAGCAAAAATAGAAAGTGGTTCAGAAATTCGAAATCTTCTAGACATATGTTCTGGACAAAATCAATTTTCACAGAATATTCAGTAGGATTGTCAGGAATTTTTAATGTATATGTTTGATGTATTGTAAGATGAAGGTGTAGATATAAAAAATCTTTTTAGCCTTTCTTATCAATGGCAGCATGACTGCGATAATTGTAGTTTATCAAGTAGTACTAGAATAGACACTGAAAGATTTATATATTTGACTTTACCAGACTGCAAATCAGTGTCTTTTAATAATCTAGTTAAAGCAGCTGATCACAATATGGTGTGTACCCAATGTAAGTCTGCAATGCTGTCCACATTGTTTTTACAAACTTATGGTAAATATGTCATTTTAATGTTCCAACGATGTAGACCTGATGGAAGTAAATTGTCAACTTCTATTAAAAAGTTCGTGGCTTCTCAGTTATCAATATCAGGAAGAACTTTTGCAACTGTAGCTATTATTTATCATGACGGTCCTTCAATAACATCAGGGCATTACACATGCTATTTAAAAAGTCGAAAAGGTTGGACTAACTGTAATGACACTCATTTGACTTTCAAACAATGTTTGCCTTTTGACTTAAAAAAATCATACCTAGTGTTTTTAGAACAAAAATTTAAGTAAAGGTAATTGCCCTATGAAGATGGGAGCAGTTAATAAAAGTTAGTTTGCTGTTTAAAATTATATTGTGCATAAAAGTGATGAAGACAATATCAAAATTAGAGTTCTCATAAAGGTATGATAAGTGGATCGCATAGTAAGTGATATCAGTATTATAGGAAATGTTCAACATGAGAGAGCCAGAGATGGAATTATGATAATTTAAATATTGTGAACATTTTGTTTGAGCCTTTCTTTCAGAACGTCGGGAAAACGGTAATTTTAGAGTTTGTTTTAAGTAATTTGAAAATATACTGATACATCTGACACTATTTGGCCTTAAGGAAAGGTGAAGGAAAGAGCAAAGAGTCATGACTGAACAGAAGGAGTATATGAAAACATTGAAACATATTTCAGATGTTCTTCGAGCTTTTTTTCTAGAGAGTCGATGAAATGGATTTTTTAGAGAACAGCAGAGTACCTTCCAACGTAAAGGACCTTCATGATGTACTATTTGGCCTAAAGGAAAAGTAAGTGAATCAAAGATTAGTGTAGATATGTGATTTGTAAGTTTATATGTTTTTTTTAAAACACAATCTTTTTGATTGTATTGTTTTTTCCCGCTGTCATATGATGAATAGTTTGAACTCACTGTTTTTAGTGAAATTCATATATCTAACATGTTGTATGAATTATTCTACAGTTTGTATTGTGTAATTTATATTGTATTCCCATTGTCTCACACTCACTTTCCTTTTTCCTCTCTCTTTCAGCTCTCTTTACTCACTCACACTGCCTTTCTCTCACTCTGTTTCACACCCATTCGTTTACTGCACTTCTTTCACAACCCCTCATTTTCATTTAAACTGTCTGCATCCCCTCTCTCCCTTGCACCACTTTTCAGTTTTCAGTCTCTCTGTTTTACTTCCCTTTTCAGTCTTTTCCTCCTTTGCTCTTTTAGTATTTCCTCTTTACTCACTCACCAGTATTGTTGCACTTTATCACTATAACTCACCCACTCTTCCTTGCTTATCTTTGTTTGCTCCTTTTTTTACCTCTTCTCTCTATTTTCCGTTCACTACCTCTGTGTCCTCAGTCCCTCACTCTCCTTGTGTTATGTTCACTTGTGTTTATCTACCTTCTATCATTTCTCTTACAACAACTTCACCGCTCCTCTCTCATCGTTCTTCATCCCATTTCTTTTACTCTGGATCCATTACTACCCCTCATTCCCTATCCTTCAGTGTCCTTCTCTTTACTATCATCACCGAATCACTTTCTCTCAGTACCACTGTTTTAGTCCTCTTCTCTCTTTCCTTTTTTTGCTCCCTTACTCATTTCCTTTCCTCACTCATTGTACTCCACTTCACTCAGTCCTTCTCTTAGTCTCTCTGTCTACTAACTTCCTCACTCCTTTTCCCTCAATCCTTCTATATTATCCTCTCTCCCTTCATCCCTTCACTCTATGACTCTCCTTCACTTACTCTCAGTTATCTTCCGTTCCTCATTCTTCTAAATGCATCCTTAATTAGACTCCTTTCCCTCTCAGTCATTATCTTTTTACTTACTCCTGTTTCCTGATTTAGTTTTGCTAACTCACATTCTTTTAGTATGTTTCTTACCTTCAGTTCATTTCTCTCTTCTTCTCTTACTCTCTGACAGTGAATCTATATGCCTTACTCTTAGTAATTTGCTCTCCTTCTATTTCTTTTTCCCTCTTTTTGTCCTTCTACCTTACTTTATTTCCCTTTCTGTGTCCTTCACTCTTACTTAATTTCTAAATACACTGTTATGATTTTTAACCTCTTCATTTGTATCTTTTAATTTAAAATACATATTTTACTAATTATAACTTATTTTTTCTTCTCTCTTTCACAGATACAAAGTGTCGTAAAAAATGTAAATAAAGTTACATTAATTATATTATATGGTAAGTGTGACTAAAAAAATGTAGTTTGTCATCACCCTTTGCTACTATTTTCTCACCCTACCTCACTCCTGTTTCTTTACTCTGCTTCCCTCACTTATTCTTATCCTCCATGTGTACTCCCCTTTCCCTAACTCCCCTCCCACATTCAACTTCTTTCAGTCCCCCTTCTTTACTTCCCTTACCCTCTGTTCCTTTCCTTTGCTCCCTCACTCATTCTCTTTCCTCTGACACACACCCCACACACCCCACACACACACCTCACACACACACACACACACACTCCTCACACACACACACCCACACATCCCACACATACACACACATCCCACACACATACCCCCCACACCCACACACCCCCCACACACACCTCACACACCCACACCTCCACCCACACCCAAACACCCCACACACCCACACCCACACACACACCTTACACACCCACACCCCAACCCACACGCACACGTCCCACACACCCCCACCCACACACACCTCACCCCCCCCCCACACACACACACACCACACACACATCTCACACACACACACCCACACACACACTCCTCACACACACACACACCCACACATCCCACACACACACACACACTCCCCACACACATACACATACCCCCCACACCCACCCCCCCCACACACACCTCACACACCCACACTTCCACCCACACCCAAACACCCCACACACCCACATCCACACACACACCTTACACACCAACACCCCCACCCACACCCACACACCCAACACCCCCCCACCCACACACACCTCACCCCCCCCACACACACACACACCTCACAGACACACCCCACACATCCCCAACACACACCACACACTCCCACACACACACCTCTGACACACACCCCCCTCACACACACACACACCACACACACACCTCTCAGACACACACACACACCCACACACACACCCCACACCCCCACACACCCACACACACCCCCCCACACACACACCCACACACACACCCCACACACACACACCACACACACACACACTCATTATTTTTTTTTATTTTTTGGCTGGGTGCGCGCCCCGGTACACGTACCGGTACGCGTGCCCTGGAGAAAAAAAGAAAGACAGTGTTTTTTAAAAATGTAGCATTTTTATATAAATTGGAGGTAGTTTTGAAAAGAACTGCTTTTTTTATTCTTTTTGTTGTTTTATATTTTTTTATTGTTTTTTTTAAATTTGTTTACTTTTTTTGGCTTTTCTGAACAATTTTATATTTTTTTGTCGTTTTTTTGGGGTCAAACAAAACACAGGGAATTGCAAACAGCTCAACTGGAGCAAAAAAAAATAGGAAAAAATTAAAGTTGCTTACTGCAGTGATGGTTGTCTGCAGCTCGATTGAGTTAAGTGATTCTTTGCCCACCATATGAAATTGTTTTGTTGCAATATATGCAAACTAATTTAAATTTTGCATACCTGGTTTGTACATTAGGGACCATCTCCCTAGCCTCTGCACCCGATGGAGTGGGTTGATTGGAGGCTCTTGAAGAAGAAGGATGGGGAGGGTTCCTGGTCAGTTCCCTGACCTCTGCTGCCGAATAATTGTTCGGGTGCTTCCTCTGCATATGTCTAATCATAGTGTGGTTCCCAAAAGAGTAGTTCTTGTTTGGGTTCCCTCTTGACAGTTGTTCGCCACAGATGAGGCAAGTCACCTTAGCTGCATTCACTTTTTTTGCACCCCTTGGCATCTTGTAAAACTCCCAAATAAAATGTTCCTTGGGTCTGTATGGGGGATTGTCCTCAGGCAGAAAGTGCCTCTCCTCCTCCTCCTCTTTGTCCTCCTCTTCTTCTTGACCACCAATGTGATCTTGTGGTGGTCCTTGTGGTGGTGGTGGAGGTGGTGGTGGTGCAGATGCACCTGCAGCTGCTACTAGTGAAGCCATTTCTCACAGAATGAATGCAGGTCTTCTTCACTCAAACAACAAAGTGAGAATGAGGAAAAAAGGTGGGGTCTTTCATCATTTGGAAACCAAAAGTGTTCTGAACCAATCAACAGTTTTATTTTCAGGTCACATGACCCGACGCGCGCCCGTAGTCGCGCCCCTAGGCGCACCCGGCGGTGCTTACGTTGCGCGATCGTATGCGCTTGGGTGCTTCCGGATGCGCTTACGCAGTGCGTCATATGACGCATCACGCGGCTACGCGATACGTCACAATGTTGTTTTCGTTCCCGGGAATAGCACTAATGGGACGCTCACCGGTACGCGCCCCGGGGCGTGCCGTAACACTGCGCTCACCGGTGAGCGCATCGGTACGCGCTCCGGGGCAAAAAAAATAAAAAATACTATTACATAATTATACAATATAAAATTCGTTATAAAAAATATTACATTTCATACCTATAGAGATTCGCTATTAAAAAACCTATGAATTTCACTGAAAAAACCATAGGTTTCACACCAGTTATAGTTAGGAATTAGCATTTACAAAACCTATTAAATTCACTGAAAAAACCATAGGTTTCACACCAGTTATAGTTAGCTGGAAGTTTTACTCGCATAAAACCATTGAAATTCCCACGTTATAGTTAGTTGGACTCACTATAACTTGCGCGTGCAATGCACTGCTGATGACGTCACATATTACATCACTCATGACATGGTCAGTGACATCACTCATGACATCACTGATGACACCATCCTTGTGACAGAGTGACAGACCTCCTTTCACTGTAATGTAACCCTTGCAACACATATTCAAAAATAGAAATGTATGTATTAGTGTTTCACTTTGTGTATAAGTGGCTGCATGGGTTGGTGAGTAGCTACATGTGTATGTATATAGGTTAGAAGTTTTTTTTTGTTTTAGTATCTGTATGAGTATCTGTATGGTTTGGTGGGGGTATTACTTAGTACATAGATGCATGAATGACTGACTCTCTATTTGTATGTGTTTTGAAGACAGCATATGTGCAGGACTGTATGGGTGGATGAGTGTGTATATGTGTGTGTTAGTGAGTGAATGACTGCTAGTGTCTTCATCAGTAACTACTTTTGTTTTAATCTAGTATATGTGAATATTGATGTATATAAGTGAGTATATGTGAGAGTGAGGGATTGTAAGAGTTCCTGTTTAAATAACTATGTTTTTCTATAAGTGATTGTTTAACAGAGTAAATATGTGTATGTTTTCTTAGAAGTAAGGTGGTAGTGTGTGTATAGCTGTATATGCAAATAAATGGATGTTCAATAGTTTATTTGCATGTGTGAGTATGTGTGTGAGTAACTTTTGGATGACTGTCGGTGTGTAACAGGATGTATAGGTGTATCACTATATATGATGAGTGAGTATATGTATGAGTGACTACATAGAACTGTTGGTGAATGAGTGGATGTGTATATAGATGGTGGAATTACTGAATTGGTTGTTGTAACTGGTATGGGTATCTCCATTTTTTTGAAAATTTTAGTTTCTATTTTTGAATATGTGTTTCAAAGTTTACATTACAGTGAAAGGAGGTCTGTCACTCTGTCACAAGGATGGTGTCATCAGTGATGTCATGAGTGATGTCACTGACCATGTCATGAGTGATGTAATATGTGACGTCATCAGCAGTGCATTGCACGCGCAAGTTATAGTGAGTCCAACTAACTATAACGTGGGAATTTCAATGGTTTTATGCGAGTAAAACTTCCAGCTAACTATAACTGGTGTGAAACCTATGTTTTTTTCAGTGAATTTAATATGTTTTTAAATGATATTTCCTAACTATAACTGGTGTAAAACCTATGATTTTTTCAGTGAATTTCAATGGTTTTTTAATAGCAAATCTCTATAGGTATAAAAAGTAAAAAATGTTATAACGAATTTTATATTGTATAATTATGTATTTGTAGTTTTTAATTTTTTTGCCCCGCGGCGCTCCCGGGGCGCGTACCGGTTAACGCAGGAGTAAGCGCAATGTTAGGGCGCGCCACGGGTTGCGTACCGGTGTGCGTCCTGTTAGCGCTATTCCCGCGAACGAAAACAACATCGTGACATTTCGCGTAGCCGCGTGATGCGTCATATGACGCACTGCGTAAGCGCACCCGGAAGCACGCGAGCGCATACGATCGCGCAACATCATGACGTGCTTACGCTACGCGCCCCGGGGCGCGTAGCGTAAGCGCGTCGGGTCATGTGATCTGACAATAACACTTTTCATTGGTGCAGATCAATTTTGGTTTCCAAATGATGAAAGCCTGGATCATGTGACTTGAAAATAACACGCTTCATTGGTCCAGAACAGTTTTGTTTTCCAAATGATGAAAGCCCCCACCTTTTTTCTTAATTCTGACTTTGTCCTTTGACTGAGGAAGACTTGTTTGAACAACTTAGAGAAATATTTTGTACTTTAAAATGGCTACAGTAGCAGCAGCAGCTGGAGCATCTGCACCACCACCACCACCACCAAGAGGACCACCACAAGATTACATTGGTGGTCAAGAAGAGGAGGAGGAGGCAGAGGAAGAGGAGGAGGGGAGAAGATGGCTGCATGAAGACAATACCCCATACCAGCCAAGGCCACACATGGTATGGGAGTTTTTTTCTATCCCAGAGGGCAAGAAAAAAGTCAATGCGGCCAAGGTGACTTGCCTAATCTGTGGCATGGAACTTTCAAGGGGCAACCCTAACAAGAAGTATTCTTTTGGTAATAATACCATGATTAGACACATGACCCGCAAGCATCCGAAATACTATTCTCGTGCAGAGATGAGGGAACTGGCCAGTAACCTCCCCCAATCTTCAAGGACCACCTCCAAAAGAAAGAAACCCTCTCCATCGTACCAGAGACAACGGAGACGATGCCTTGCATTCAACCACGATTTGAGGATTACCCAATTACATGTATTTATTGTGGTAAGTTCATCTCCTACGGTGAAAAGAGCGTAAAGCTCATCGTCCTTGCTGGTGACCACCACAATTGCCCCAAAAAACCCTAATTTTTTCCATTTTTTGTTTTTTGCTCCAGTTGAGCCATTTTCAATTCCCTTTTTTTTGTTTCTCCCCATGAAAAATACAAAAAAAGTGTTCAGAAAAGCCAAAAAAAGTACAAAATGTTCAAAAAAAGCATTAAAAAAATATAAAACAACAAAAAGAAGAAAAAAAACAGTTCTTTTTAGAACTACCTTTAATTTATAAAAATAAACCTATATTTTTAAAGAATCTCGGTCAATTTTTTTTCCTCAGGGTACGCGTACCGGGGCGCGCCCCCCAAAAAAAGAAAAAAAAAATTAATGAAGGAGTTAGCATAAGGGAGGAACACAAAGAGAGTAATGTTAAGAGAAAGAGAGCTAGAGGGAGAAACATAGAGGGATTGTTTATTACATAGTAAAAAACAGAGAAGGTGTAATAGGGTGAGAGTGAGAAAAGTAAAATGAATAAGGGAGCGAAAGAAGGGAAGAGAGAGGAAGAAGACTAAAGTAGAAATAGTTGGAGAATGTGAGTGGGTGTTGAAAGAAAAAGAAAAGACAGTAAAAAATGGGAAATGAAGGGTAGTGACGGAACCGGGATAAATGAACAACGGTGAGGGAGGGTGAGAAAAGAGCAGTGAGTGTAAGTAAAGAGGGGTGGAAGAGGGTGAAAATTTGAATTAGGATAAGACATGGGGAGTGACAAAGAGAAAGGACAGAGAGAGTAAAGGAAACAGTGCCTGAATGGGTCTGAGTGAAACAGCAAAGAAAGGTAAGTAATGCAGTGTGTGTGACTTATAGGGAGTCAGTGGGTGTAGGTCGGGGTGTGGGTGTGTAAGGTGTGTCTGTGGGTGTGGGTGGGTGGGGTGTTTCGGTGTGGGTGGAGGTGAGGGTGTGTGAGATATGTGTGAGGGGTGTGTGGGTGTGGGGGGTATGTGTGTGGGATGTATGTGTGTGTATGGAATGTATCTGTGTATGTGAGGAGTGTGTGTGGGGGTGTGTGTGTGTATGAGGTGTGTGTGTGGTGTGTGTGTGGGCTGTATGCCAGAGGTGTGTGTATGTGTTGGGAGGGGGATGAGGTGTGTGTGTAGGAGTGAAGTAAATAATTAAGAAAAAGAGAATAAGTGAGGGAGCAAAGGAAGGGAACAGAGGGTAAGTGAACTAAAGAATGGGGACTGAAAGAAGTTGAATGTGAGAGGGGAAATAGGAAAAGGGGAGTAAACATGGAGAATAAGAATAAGTGAAGGAAGCAGAGTAAGGAAACAGGAGTGAGGTTGCTTGAGAAATTATTAGTGAGTTTAAAGCAAAGGGTTATGACAAACTAAATTTTTTTAGTCACACTTACCATATAATAAATGTAACTTTTATTACATTTTTTTACTACACTTTGTATCAGTGAAAGAGAGATGAAAAAATAAGTTATAATTAGTAAAATATCTATTTTAAAATAAAAGATACAAATGAAGAGGTTAAAAATCATAACAGTGTATTTACAAATAAAGTAAGAGTGAGGGACATAGAAAGAGAAATAAAGTAAGGTAGAAGGACAAAAAGAGAGAAAAAGAAATAGAAGGAGAGCAAATTAGAAAGAGTAAGGCATATAGATTCACTGACAGAGAGGAAGAGAAGAACAGAGAAATGAACTGAAGGTAAGACAGATACTAAAAGAATGTGAGTTAGCAAAACTAAATCAGGAAACAGTAGTAAATAAAAAGATAATGACTGAGACGCAAAAGAGTCTAATTAAGGATGCATTTAGAAGAATGAGGAATAGAAGATAACTGAGAGTAAGTGAAGAACAGGCATAGAGTGAAGGGATGAAGGGAGAGAGGATAATATAGAAGGATTGAGAGAAAAGGAGTGAGGAAGTTAGTAGACAGACAGACTAAGAGAAAAACTGAGTGAAGTGGAGTACAATGAGTGAGGAAAGGAAATGAGTAAGGGAGCACAAAAAGGAAACAGAGGAGAAGAGGATTAAAACAGTGGTACTGAGAGAAAATGATTCAGTGATAAAAGTAAAGGGAAGGACACTGAAAGATAGGAAATGAGGGATAGTAATAGAACCAGAGTAAAAGAAATGGGATGAAGAACGTTGAGAGAGGAGCAGTGAAGTTGTTGTAAGAGAAATGATAAAAGGTAGATAAACACAAGTGAACATAACAAAATGAGAGTGAGGGATTGAGGACATAGAGGTAGTGAACGGAAAATAGAGAGAAGAGGTCAAAAGAAAGGAGCAAACAAAGATAAGCGAGGGAGAGTGGGTGATTTATAGTGATAGAGTGCGACAATACTGCTGAGTGAGTAAAGAGGAATTACTAAAAGAGCAAAGGAGGAAAAGACGGAAAAGGGAAGTAAAGCAGAGAGACTGAAAGCTGAATAGTTATGCAAGGGAGAGAGGGGATGCAGACAGTTGAAATGAGAATGAGGGGTTGTGAAAGAAGTGGAGTAAAGGAATGGGGTGAAAGAGAGTGAGAGAACATTATAAGTGAGTAAAAAGAGCTAAAGAGGGTGGAAAAAGGAAAGTGAGTGTGGACAATGGGAATACAATTTAAATTACACAATCCAAAGTATAGAATAACTTGTACAACATGTTACATAGTTTATTTTTGCTGTTCTCAGAATATATTGAATTTCACTTAAAACAGTGAGTTCAAATTACTCATCATATGACAGCGGGAAAAAAAACACAATCTAAAAGATTGTGGGGCATATTATCAAGGGGGTTTATCTCTGCTTTTTTGGCTTTAAAAGCCAAGAAAGCGGAGATAAAATTATCTCCCTATTACCTAGCTGTCGCTAACACCAGTTAGCGACAGATAGTAGGAGATAGCGACCATCTTGGGCCCCACTTTGCATGTCAGTTATATTTATCACTAATGACATGCAAAGTGGGTGTGCCAAGATGTTAGCGACTGGAAACAGTCGCTAACATCGCTATCTCCTATTACCAACTTTTGGAGATATTCGCGCTAAGCGCGAATATCTCCAAAAGCTAACAGCTGCCCCTGAGCAGTTCTTAGCCATGTTATCCAATGGAAGGTGGATAACATGGCTAAGAGCATTAGCTCGATAATGCATGAATATCGCTGACTTTTCAGCGATATTCATGCATTGCGGCCGTTTTTTATCGCATTTGCGATAAACCTTGGTAATACCAAGGTTTATCTGCGGTAAAAATCGCTGCAGCTTAGCGGTAAAATTTTCTCTCTAACTAAGCAATAGCGATAATTATCGCTATTGCTTGGTAATATGCCCGTGTGTTTTAAAAAAAAAACCTTAGATACTGACAAATGACACATGTACACTAATCTTTGATTCACTTACTTTTCCTTTAGGCCAAATAGTATATCATGAAGGTCCTTTTCTCGTTGAAAAGTACTCTGCTGTTCACTAATAAATCCATTTCATCGACTTTCTAGAAGAAAAGCTCCAAGAACATCTGAAATATTTTCATTATTTTCATATACTTCTTTTTTTTAGTCATGACTCTTTACTCATTCCTTAACTTTTCCTTTAGGCCAAATAGTGTCAGATGTATGAGTATATTTTCAAATTAATTAAAAGAAACTCTGAAATTACCGTTTTCCCGACGTTCTGAAAGAAAGGCTCATACAACATATTCACAATATTTAAATATTCGTAAAACCATCTCTGAGACACTCATGTTCATCATTTTGTATAATGCTGATATCACTTACTATGAGATCCACTTACAGTACCTATATGAAAAGTAATTTTTTTATATTATATTGCTCACTTTTACTCAGAATATAATTTTAAACAGCAAACTAACCTTTATTAAATGCTCCCGTCTTCATAGACCAATTACCTTTACTTAAATTTTGGTTCTAAAAACACTAGGTATGAATTTTCTAAGTCAAAAGGCAAACGTTGTTTGAAAGTCAAATGAGTGTCATTACACTGGGTCCAACCTTTACAACTTTTTAAATAGCATGTGTAATGCCCTGATGTTGTTGAAGGACCGTCATGATAAATAATAGCTACAGTTGCAAAGGTTCTTCCTGAAATTGATAACTGAGAAGCCACAACATTTTTAATAGAAGTTGACAATTTACTTCCATCAGGTCTACATCGTTGGAACATTAAAATCACATATTTACCATAAGTTTGTAAAAATAATATGGACAGCATTGCAGACTTACATTGGGTGCACACCATATTGTGATCAGCTGTTTTAACTAGATTATTAAAAGGCACTGATTTGCAGTCTGCTAAACTCCAATATATAAATCTTTCAGTGTCTATTCTAGTACTACTTGATAAACTACAGTTGTCGCAGTCATGCTGCCATTGATAAGAAAGGCTAAAAAGATTTTTTATATTTACACCTTCATCTTCCAAAACAAAAAAAAATACATTAAAAATTCCTGACAATCCTGCTGAATATTCTGTAAAAATGGATTTTGACCAGAACATAAGTCTAGAAGATTTCTAATTTCTGAAACACTTTCTATTTTTGCTCTATCACTGCTACATTTCTCAGACACGCAATTCAATAAACAGCAGAATGTTTGATCCCGATTTTCAACAATCTGTTCTTGTAAATTTTGAAGAAAAAAAACAACATTAAACACTACATTAGCATAGCAGTTGACACCAGAACTGTTTTCAAACTGAAATCCAACAACATCTTCAACAGAATCCTTTTTCTTTCTGCTTACAATTACAGTTTCATCTACTTTTTGTCTTTTTGCTACTACTTCACCTCAATTATTCTCATTTCTTCTTTTTCGGCCTACCACACGTTTTTCAAACAGAGGATATTGAGGCAAATGTGGAGCATACTCTCTTCTTAACCTATTGTATTCTTTAACACAATCTAGATCAGCACAAATCTTTGTTTCATCACACTCAATCAAGTACAATCCTGATGAACTTCTGACTCGTGATAATGCCACATATGCCATACCCTCTTTAAACACAGAACTTCCAATGTTCACCAAAGCACTATCTACACTTAAACCTTGAGATTTATGAATTGTCACCGCATATGCCAAACAAATAGGAAACTGTTTTCGGCGAACATATAAGTCTTTCACAAGCAAAAACCTAGCTGAACAATGACAAATTTGTTCTATTTCGTCAATGCCATCAAATTTAATTTTTAAAATTTCAATTCCATCTCTATTTTTGTAATTCACAAAACCAACAACATGACCCATTGATCCATTTACCAGACCTCTTTCAACATTTAAATTCCTTCTCAAAATAATACGACAATTTAAACACACATTCAGAGTCTTTTCAAAACCAGCAGTTTTAGATATAATCTTCTCTAATGAATCCAATTTTGATTTCAAATTTTCAGACAAAAAAATTGTTGCTCCCATATGCTCTATTTTATCTATAGCTTCCAGTTTCACTATCTCTTCATTTTCTAACTTTAACATTTCGTGGTTGAAGATGGAACATTCTTGCAGAGTTGGCCTCAAGCATATCCCAGATTTGTTCTCAGTAATTTTCTTAAAAATATTCTCTGGAAGAATGTTTTCATTTAGATACAAATTTGAAATTAATCGTGCATGTAATGCTTCTTTCCCATGCTCACTTACTTTTCCGATTCTTACATCTTGTAGAATATTTTTATAATCTTCATCCTTTGCCTGTCGCATATTTTGAAGCAGTTCTGCTTATTTGAAATTTAACCATATATTAACGTTTCCAATGCTTCCTAGGCACTTCCTGGTATCTTCATGCGTGACCATTTTAAACACTGGTTGTCCTTTCACTGGAGTCAACTGCAGTAGATCTCCAAAAACAATAATGTGTTTTCCTCCGAATAACACATCATACTCTGTTCTAAGAATTTCTTGCATTCTCAAATGCACAAAAGCAAGCATTAGATTTGAGACCATGCTTACTTCATCAATTATAAGAAGTTTAATTTTCTTCAGGACTCTGGAAACTTCGGAACACGCATCCCCAGATAGCTTGTGGTATTGCAATTTGTTATCATGCTCCACTGGCAGCATCAGTAAACGATGAAAAGTAATCCCTTTAATATTATGTGCTGCCAGCCCAGTTGGAGCGGTAACAACACAAGACAGCAGTGATTCAGTCCTTTTCTGCAGATAAGTTGCAATTGCTTTAATCAGAAAACTTTTTCCAGTTCCCGCTTCTCCACTCACGTACAGTTGGACAGGCTGAAATGATGTACATGAGCACTCTTTTTTCTCATGACTGAATCCATGTTCAACTTGTTCTGTGACTTCGTCATATATCAGTTTCTGCTCAAGGTTTAATTGTTTCACCAAATCTTCTAAATTAATTACACCCTCTTGAGCTTGCTCCATAGCTCTTTCCACCTCATCCATGGCAGTGGCAGCTTCATTTTGGATAATTGGTCCTCCTAGTGGATCTTGACTCAATAAAGCAGAACTCTGACTGTCTAGAGAACTGTCTCTCGCAATCTCTGCAGCAATTGTTGCTTCTTGCTCTATTTCTTCATTCAACATTTGCAGATAATTTGCAAAAACAGGACATTCTATGGTATCCTTCGTTGCATTAAAAGAGTCTTCGTAACAGAGAAAATCTCGTAGTAGTGCCTTTTCTGTACGCCATGGTTTAAAGAGTTGTAAAAGAGCCAAATAGTAAAATTCTCTTTTGTCTGGATTTTCACAACTCAATTTTCGATGATTAATCAAATGACCTTTTCTCTGTTTCACTAGACATCCTTCACATCCAATGACAGCATATATTCCATTATTGATATCTTCTCTGATGTTCCTCTTATAAATATATCTTTGCAGAACTTCATAGAGACAAGCGTTCTCAAGGTAAGGACTTCTATTTGGATAGTATGTATCCAACATGTTTGTCTTCAAAATATCTGTACTTTCTGGTTCTTTCTCCGCCAAATACTCTATTTCCTGTAGAGATTTCAAAACTCGGTTTCGTGTTGCAGCAAGACCTAGACTCACCCAAATGATGGTTCTAGATTTGGCATATAGACTTGCTGATGACAATCGATCGGAACATTCATATGCTCCAATTTCTCGATGTGACAACATCTTTAGACTGTAACTGTATAATTTCTTGCTTAGACTCTTTTCATGTGAAATGTCCTCCCACATTTCCTTCAGTTCTGTCTTTTCTTTTTTTGTGATGTAAGACATCACATATCGAGCCACAGCAATAGAGTTGTCAGCAACGAACTGAATATCCATGTTAGCATTCCACATGGACAAAATCACTGGGTTGTAGTCGTTGATGTACTTGGACTCTTCGTTTCTTTTTAAATTGTATGTATTTTTGGGTGATTTTCTCGTCACAGTATGTCGTAGAGAAGACATCAAATTATTTATTCTTCCTTTAGAAATCACTGCTCGTGGAAAACCAAAACGACATTTTGTGTAGAACTTGTCCTTGTTTCTGAATTTTCGACGACAGTACTTTCCACAACGATGGGATTGAAAGCGTAAAACTTGTTGCCTTAAACTGTTTTCTTCAGTAGTTTTCGGAACAGCACATGTTGAATACTCTTCAATGAAGCTCATCACTGTCTCATCCAAATCTGTCCCAAATTTGGGTGCTTCTTTAATCCACAACAACATATGTATGTGAGGAGCACCTCTCGCTTGGTACTCCTTTCTCCAAAAGAAATCCAAAACCTCTCCAAGGGGAGGATTTTTTTTGTTGGTAATGAAAGACATCATAGCTTCAAATCTATGATTAAAATATCTGCATACATTCACTGGATCCAAAGAACACAGTTCTCCAGGTGTTTTGAATTCTATATTTTGTATATTTGCATTTGCCTCGCGTATAAATTGAAGTAAGTTGTCCCATGCATACTCGGCACAGCTTAGAGTGAGGAACTATGTAGGACTTCCTAAGTTTCTTAGCATACATTTCAATTCCCCATGACGACGGGTACCAATACTCATTTGTACCACGCTGACATGCCATGAGATTGATTAGATGAGATTCCAAAATATTATCTTGCAGATTAACTTTCTCCATAAAGTCCCTCGCCGAAACATTTTGGAGATGTGGTCCACTTTTCAGTATATGGTTTACTGCATAAGAAAGCCCAGACAAGTCACTTTCATACAGTAGATGAACAAATATGGGATGCATTGACGAAACCTTGGATCTTCAGCATATAATCTTAAAGTCCGGTATTCAGATGCTGGAATTTGAAGTGGTCGATCGTCATATCGTCCACCTCGACCTGTTGGAAATAGCTGTGGAAAACAACGAGCTTCCAAACTTTCTTCCCATACACTAATGGGACTTCCTTTTGCTGATTTCATTTGAAACAAGTCAATTGCATTCCCCATTACTTCTTTGGAATGCAAAGGAGTATAATGTTCATATATTTCTTCACTTCTAGACACATCAACTTTTTCAATTTGGCCAGCTGAACATCACTGTCTTCATCTGCAGCTGTTTCCTCTGCTCCAACACATACATGTTTGTAGTACTCATTGTTTTTGACCAAATACAATGTTGACTTTTTGACTTTCCTAACATCCACTAAATCTTGCCAGATTTTCTTACTCTTTGTCGGAACCCCATTAACTAGAATAACCAGAGGTTCCTCTTCCACTTTCTCTACACCAATTGTATCAATATTTTTCTAGAAATCTAGAGGCAAATAAACAACTCTTCCCTTTAATCCTCTCTGTAAATCTAAAGGAGGCAATTTCCCTATCTTAGGCTCCATGCGAACAATTGCCTGAAAAGGATGGACACATTGAATCAAAATACACTCATATGTATTTAAATCCATCAATTCAGGAGGAATGTCTACCAACTCAAGATTATTATGAACAGCTCTAGCAGGCATTCTGTTTTGATTTAATTTATCATAAAAATATTTACAAATACGCTGATCAGAACTCAAATCAAAAGAATTCTCCACCCACAAATAAGTTGCAAAATCCTTCCACTCATAATTATTTATCTTTTCCCTTTTTACGTATAAATCAACTAATCTAGTTTGATGCTTATAATGAGTTCGTCGACAACACACACAAGTAAAATTCGGCCTTTCACTTGATTTCACCTTAAACCTGATCATTTCCTGCTCAAACTTTTCTGTACTTGAAATCTGTACATTGTCTTCCACATTACCTTCAATTTCTGTGTCAATTTCTACACTGTCCTCTTTTTCACTAAAATAACAAATCTCAATTTCTTCACAAATCTTCTTGACATCTAATTCAGTTCCATGCAAAAGAGCACTGTTTAATTGTTTAAGCTTAAGTGCAGGACTTTTTGCATAAGACAACCTTCTCACTAATTTCCTCATTTTGTTATGATGCACTGCTAACATCCTAAAATGATGAAAAACACTCTGACAGACTTTTCTAGAAAGACAAGCCAGTGAATGCCCTTGCAAACCTGTGTTTTCTCTCACTCTGCAAGGATCTAAGTCTTGCAACATCTTCATTTTCTGTTTTAGAGTTTTCTTACTATATGTACGTAAGAAGTTACAAAACAAATCAATTGATTCCTGTCGCACAGTACAAATACTACTACACTTCCAAGTGTACACTGGACCCTTAGTACGTCTCCCTAAAACTTCATCAGTTAACACCTCTTCTGGTTCTCTAGGCACAAGTTTCTCTTTTTCAATCGGACAACCGTCTTTCACCTCATATGCTCGACCACTGGTGTCAACTGCATGCACTAAATCATTCTCCTGAAAGTAACTTTCCTCATTAAAAAATGGCTCACAACTTGAACTGTGCATCCATTCTCCAGAAAAAACTTTTCAAAAATTAGTCCGATTAATTACTCTTTTCCATTTACTGTTTGATTTGAAAACATCAATTGTCTTGTTAAGTGTCCTAATTCTATTGATTATTAAAATAAATAATTTTTTCTTAACTTCAAACGCATGATCAACAATCTTCTCTACACTTTTCTTTTTGTAATAAAACGCAGATCTCTGTTTACCTTTTTTAATATTTTTTTAACAAATGTAAAGCCACCCTATTGCGAAACATTCGTTTATGAATGTCCCTAAATTGATTTTGCCATCTATTCCTATACATATTATTGTCTCCTGCTGCAGTAGTAACATTTTTTTGGAATCTCTCCTTCCTCTTCAAAATTGCTCTCTCCTTCTCTTTTTCTACATACTGTCCAACATTTTTTTTGGATCTACATATGTTCCGTAAGAAAGACTTAGTTGTCTTACCAGGAGCTTTTTTCCTGTTTTTGGAAGTATTTGTTGAAGGAGACTGCTTAATTTCCGTTGCTGTTTTTGATTTTTTCCGCTTACAATCTTTTCGTCTCCTTTCCCTTGAGGGCATTTTTTCTTATTTTTGAAATCTTGTGTTAAATCTGTGGAAAACAAAAATAAAAATAAACAAAACATTATAGACCACTATTACCAAACAACAAAACAATGACAATAAGCAAACAATATAAACACTATAATACTTCTACATATGACCTTATCTCTGTTTTTTAAATATAATTCTAAAAAAATATTTCGGGCACATGAATTACTTTTACATTATTAACAAGGATTAGATAGTATCTGCATATTTAAAAAAATATATTTGCACATTTCACAATCATATCACCTGTGTTTCCTCAGATTAGTAAGCAGATTCTACACATGAGGTAAGGACTGTCCTGGGGAACATAGGTGGTGAGGCCGGTATCTAAGAGTCCACTGGACTGCACTTCATGAAGCCTATCACACACTGCACTCTTAGACACAGCCCTCACCTCCTCCTTTCCACCACTGGACAGACCTCTCTTCCACTACACTCCTCAACACAGGCATCACCTCCTATGCACCCAGGGACAATCCTCAACTTATCTGCAACCCAGAATAGACCTCAACTCATCTGCACCATTAGACAGGCCTCAGTTCATTTACACCCCTGAACACACCTCATCTCATCTGCACCCTGTTACCATCAATTATACTCAATGTATTGAGGCCTGTCGAAGAGGCACAGATTAGATAATGCTTGTCTAAAGTTCAGAGGAGGTAAGTCCTCTCCATTGCACTCATGGACACAGGCCTCAACTCCTTTGCACCCCTGGACATGCCTCACCTCATCTGCACAATCCACTTCCTAATTTGAGGAAACACAGGTGATTAATTGTGAAAGGTTCAAATATTTTTATGTAATCATGCACACACTATTTATTCCTTCTCAAAAATGTAAAAGCCATTCATTTGCCCCAAAATCGTTTTTTGAATACCATTTTAGAAACAGAGCACAGGTCCTATATACAAGCATTCAACTTCACTACTGAAACCTCACTATTTCACAAAATAAAAATCCTCTATCTTGCAAATGTAGATACCAAGCATTATCAAAAAGCATGACACAAACCAACAGCAAAGAAGCTCAGAGCCTCATTTATAAGGCCCTGCGTCAGTTTTGCGCTGGTGATGCGTCACTTCTTGTGACGCATCGGCAGCATAAAACATGTGCCTTGTTGTCCCAGATTTAAAAAATGACACATCTAGGTAGATGCGTCACTTTTTAAACCCCTGCACCACATTATACCTGCGTCAGGTATAATGTATGCAGAGGGGGCGTTCCCCCGTAAAAAAACTCGTAATAGTGACGCAGTGAAATCTATGAGATTTCACTGCGTCACTTTTAGGACGCTGTTATGTCAAAATCTTGCGCCTGCCTCACAGCAGGCGTAAGACTGACACAAGCCCTTTCACATGGGTCATTCCCTATTTTAAAAGATGCATTGCTGGAGTTGCGTCACTTTTGTGACACACTCCAGCAATGCGTCACTTTTGCGCTTACAGATACGTCAGAAATACTGACTTATCTGTAACTCCTTGTGACATGATGCATCATACATTAAATATAACGCATCATTGGTGTCGCAAGGAGTGCACAGTGAAAACTGACGCATCGCTGTTTTCATAAATAAGGCCCTCAGTGTGCTTCCTAATCTGAGGTAATTGCAAACACAACAGTGATGGACAGAATGTGGTAAGCATGGGCGTAAAATCCGCTCCGCTCGCGGATTTTTCGGATTTTCGGCAAATTCGCAATCCGCGAACTCTCGCGAATTAGTCGAAAATCCGTGAATCCGCTCGCGGCGGATTTTTTTGCTTGGTTGCGGCGCGCGGCGTGGTGCACGGCGTTCACTTTCCGTCATTTAGCGTTTGCCGAGTTGTTTTTCTTTGCGAGTGCCGCGCCATTTTGGATCTTGCTGCGTGATCCCGCGGGAGTTTGGTGCCCGCGAACACGTAATCGCGGCTTGCCACCTTGCACAGCACACCTCGCGAGAGTTCGCAATTGCGAACACGTAGTTGCGGCGGAAAGGAACAATCTCGCACTCGCGAAATAGAGCTTTTGCAATTCTGCACAAGAAAATCACCAGCAAACAGGATAAACCTTCAGAAAATTATGATTTTTATCAGAATCACTCCTCAGGTTGACATTTGCATGGCCTTTTTTTTTGCAAGGAGTCAATTTTTTTGGGGGGGGGGAAGGAAGTGCCCCACAGTCTCCAACTTCCTGTTCCTGTCCAGCAGGCTCCTCCCAGTGCTTTGTCCATCTCCTGGTCACTTTCATTTGGATCTGGAGCTGGAAGGATTACTTTTTGTGGGTGCTGCTGGATATTTGGATTTGAGGCCTTTTTGACTGTCTTTGGATCACTTTTGGATTAGAAATCAACTTTCACAAGTAAGTTTGTTTGGGGCACTACAGTTGCTGCAAGTACAATTTTGGAACTTTTTCAGAACATTAAATAAATTATATTGTGGGTTGCCACAGTATCCAGTAGGACCAGGGTTGGTTAGGGGTGCATGATACAACTGTTTTGTTGAATTTAAACACCATTGAGGCCATGGATGGGCTGGGATTGTGCTGATTTTTGTCGTTTTTTTGGGCCTGCTGGTGTGGCCCTTTGCCCAGGGGTGGTGAGTGTTGCATGGGCCTAGTCTTTCTGTGGGGTGTCTTCTTGAATTTAAACATAATTGAGGCCATGGATGGGCTGGGATTGTGCTTATTTTATTGTTTTTTGTCGGTTTTTTGGGGCTGCTGGTGGGGCCCTTTGCCCAGGGGTAGTGGTGCATGGACTGAGTGTGCCTGTAGTGTGGCCTCACTCTCTTTAATGTAAACATCATGGATGGCATTGGATTGTGGTGATTTCTGGCTGTTTTTCTGTTTTTTGGGGGTGTACTGTTGATGTGGACTTGCCATGTGGGTGGTGGTGGTGGCCATCTTGAGTGCTGGCTGGTACAGGCAACATGTGCTTGGGGTGTAAGGGGCCATTTTGAGGAGAGGCAGTGTCTGAGGCCTGCACTTATTTTGCCTACTTTTCATCCATTATGCCCAGGGGTAGTGAGTGTTGCATGGGCCTAGTCTTTCTGAGGGGTGTCTTCTTGAATTTAAACACCATTGAGGCCATGGATGGGCTGGGCTTGTGCTGATTTTATTGTTTTTGGTCGTTTTTTTGGGCCTGCTGGTGGGGCCCTTTGCCCAGGGGTGGTGAGTGTTGCATGGGCCTAGTCTTTCTGTGGGGTGTCTTCTTGAATTTAAACATAATTGAGGCCATGGATGGGCTGGGATTGTGCTTATTTTATTGTTTTTTGTCGTTTTATGGGGGCTGCTGGTGTGGCCTTTTGCCCAGGGGTGGTGGTGCATGGACTGAGTGTGCCTGTGGTGTGGTCTCACTCTCTTTAATGTAAACATCATGGATGGCATTGGATTGTGGTGATTTCTGGCTGTTTTTCTGTTTTTTGGGGGTGTACTGTTGATGTGGACTGGCCATGTGGGTGGTGGTGGTGGCCATCTTGAGTGCTGGCTGGTACAGGCAGCAACATGTGCTTGGGGTGTAAGGGGCCATTTTGAGGAGAGGCAGTGTCTGAGGCCTGCACTTATTTTGCCTACTTTTCATCCATTATGCCCAGGGGTAGTGAGTGTTGCATGGGCCTAGTGTTTCTGAGGGGTGTCTTCTTGAATTTAAACACCATTGAGGCCATGGATGGGCTGGGATTGTGCTGATTTTATTGTTTTTTGTCGTTTTTTTGGGCCTGCTGGTGGGGCCCTTTGCCCAGGGGTGGTGAGTGTTGAATGGGCCTAGTCTTTCTGTGGGGTGTCTTCTTGAATTTAAACATAATTGAGGCCATGGATGGGCTGGGATTGTGCTTATTTTATTGTTTTTTGTCGTTTTTGGGGGCTGCTGGTGTGGCCTTTTGCCCAGGGGTGGTGGTGCATGGACTGAGTGTGCCTGTGGTGTGGTCTCACTCTCTTTAATGTAAACATCATGGATGGCATTGGATTGTGGTGATTTCTGGCTGTTTTTCTGTTTTTTGGGGGTGTACTGTTGATGTGGACTGGCCATGTGGGTGGTGGTGGTGGCCATCTTGAGTGCTGGCTGGTACAGGCAACATGTGCTTGGGGTGTAAGGGGCCATTTTGAAGAGAGGCAGTGTCTGAGGCATGCACTTATTTTGCCTACTTTTCATCCATTATGCCCAGGGGTAGTGAGTGTTGCATGGGCCTAGTGTTTCTGAGGGGTGTCTTCTTGAATTTAAACACCATTGAGGCCATGGATGGGCTGGGATTGTGCTGTTTTTATTGTTTTTTGTCGTTTTTTTGGGCCTGCTGGTGGGGCCCTTTGCCCAGGGGTGGTGAGTGTTGCATGGGCCTAGTCTTTCTGAGGGGTGTCTTCTTGAATTTAAACACCATTGAGGCCATGGATGGGCTGGGCTTGTGCTGATTTTATTGTTTTTGGTCGTTTTTTTGGGCCTGCTGGTGGGGCCCTTTGCCCAGGGGTGGTGAGTGTTGCATGGGCCTAGTCTTTCTGTGGGGTGTCTTCTTGAATTTAAACATAATTGAGGCCATGGATGGGCTGGGATTGTGCTTATTTTATTGTTTTTTGTCGTTTTTTGGGGGCTGCTGGTGTGGCCTTTTGCCCAGGGGTGGTGGTGCATGGACTGAGTGTGCCTGTGGTGTGGTCTCACTCTCTTTAATGTAAACATCATGGATGGCATTGGATTGTGGTGATTTCTGGCTGTTTTTCTGTTTTTCGGGGTGTACTGTTGATGTGGACTGGCCATGTGGGTGGTGGTGGTGGCCATCTTGAGTGCTGGCTGGTACAGGCAACATGTGCTTGGGGTGTAAGGGGCCATTTTGAAGAGAGGCAGTGTCTGAGGCATGCACTTATTTTGCCTACTTTTCATCCCTTATGCCCAGGGGTAGTGAGTGTTGCATACTTGCATGTCCCTAGTCTTTCTGTGGGGTGTCCTCAATGTAAACATCATGGATGGCATGGGATTGTGCTCATTTTTCTGTGTTTTGTCGATTTTTTGGGGTGTATAACTGAACTGATGTTCCTCTGTCTTCCATTGCTTTTAGGTGCACAAGAAGACTCAAGAGAACCACCAGTGCCAGGAAGAAGTCCTGCAGCGGTGTGTGTGTGCAGCATAACGTCACGCGACATCACGTCTGGACACAGAACCCTCTGCAACTCGTGCAACTGCTGCCTGCTGACCTGCTCTGAAGAAAATGGCCCCCAAAAAAGTAACCCGTAGCTCCTCTAGCAAGAAAGGTGACAGTAAGGAGCAGAAGAAGCAAGTTACCAAGGACACTGGTGTGCCGCCCGCCCCTTTTTTTGGGAGTAAAAAAAAAAGTATGCCTGCAGCAGCAGCGGGATCTGCTGGGGACCAAGCTGGCAGCAGCACCCCCGCTCCATTGGGCTCAGTGCCACCACCACCACCAGGCCAACTTAAGTCCAAGGCCTTGAGTGCTGCAGAGGCAGCCAGTATAGTTCTTCAATCACCATCGACCAGTGATGTTGGCTCATCGCAAGAAAGCAGCAGCAATGTCCCTCAATCAACACAGGTTGTTGTAGCTCATCTGACCAGTGTTGAACAACCACAGCCGCAACAACAATCACATGTGCAAGTACAAGCCCAAGTACATGTGGAAGGAGAGGCAGCGCAAGGAGATGCGCAAGCAGAGGTGCATGGAGGGTCACAAGTGCCCACAATAGTTGTTCCTCCCGAAGTAGGGGCACATCAGGAAATCGACAATCAAGGCGAGGTATCATTTGAGGAAGCCACTCCTCCTGATGATCCTTCATTGTCTTCCACACCCCTAGCAAGGAAGAGATCAAGGGTGGTGTCTACATCTTCTTCAAGCACACCTCCTTCTGATGATACGGATCAAACTTGGGAACCAGCACCACAGCCGTCTGAGAGTGAGGCACACCATGATCCGACAAAGGTAGTTAAGCGTAAAAGGAAGCTCGTCCAAAGTCTCAGAGTTATGGAGTGTGATGAGGCTCAACAAGAAGTGGCGGATACTGCTGCTGATGAAGACTCTGCCAACGACGACCCAGTCATCATAAAGGTCACTGCAGCCCCAGCGGGCATGCAGCAATCAGACATTTTGACCCTAGCCCGAAGAGCTGCTGAGCGTGATGATGATGATGATGTTGTCGATGAGGAGGCAGTGGAAACACCACAATCATTGGAGTTAAGTAGTACACCAACTCGTCCCGCTTCCATATTTCTTTCTGGCAAGAAGAGACCTCCATCCACCTCGACCTTAATTAGTGGTGGTGAAAGTGCACAACGTACAAAAGTTGGGCAATCCAGATCGTCCACTTCATCTGGCATTAGCTTCATGACCACCACCACCAGTATCGCCGCCTCCTCCAGGTCCCACAGACACTTGAAGTCCCCAGTTTGGGACTTCTTTACTGTTTGTCAAAAAAATCCAAAGTTTGCCATTTGTACCCTTTGTAAGGTTGCAGTTAGTCGTGGTAAGCCAGGTACCAACTATGGTACCGGAGGCCAGAGAGGTCATCTTAGGAGACAGCACACTGTCAAATGGTTTGCGCACCTAGATGCGATCAAGAAAGGCCGAATTCAAGGAAACGTTGATGTTTCATCTGATGATGACGAGGAGGAAGAAGACGTGTCAAACACTTCCCTTACACCCAGTACCCCTGTCAGCAGCACACCCAATGTGAGGCACACTAAGAGTGTTGGAGCGAGTGAGACACCAACGCACAAAAGTTCACCAGCGAGCAAAATTGGGTCAACGAAGTCATTATCAGCCCGTAAATGCTTGGTCCAGGGAAACATTAGAACAATGCTTACTTCAGACGTGCCATATGAACGCAACCACCCACTGACGCGTCTGTATAACACTAAGCTGGCTAAAATGCTAGCTGTGGACCTTCTCCCTTTTTCTTTTGTAGAAGCGGTAGGTTTTCTAGAATTAGTGGCAACGCTCTGCCCTAAATGGAAGGTTCCTAGCCGGTTCTATTTTGCCAGAGTTGCGGTTCCAGCACTACATGAAGATGGGCTGGAGGCGATTGGGGCAGCTTTGCAGAAGAGTGCTGTTCACACAATACATCTGACAACAGACATGTGGACCAGTGGCGCAGGCGCTGATTACATGTGCATCACTGCACACTGGGTCTCTTTTTCAGGTGTTAAAGCAAAGCTAAACGCAGGTGTTGACCCGGACAAAGTTTTCAAAGCTGCTCGGAAACATGCAACACTAGCCATGTTTGGCTTGGAGAAAAGTCACACAGCAGAAAACATTTTGGAAGAGTTTGACAAAAAGGTCTTGAAAATGCTATCCCCCAAAAAACGCAAGATTGGTTATGTTTCCACGGATAATGGCGCCAATGTAGTTAAGGCCATGTCGCAGGGTGGCTATTTCAGAGTGCCATGTTTGGCGCACTGTATCAACCTGGTAGTTCAAAAATTCTTGAGTGATAGAGACAGTGCAGCGTTCGCGGTAATGGCCACCTGCCGCAAAATGTGCAACCATTTTAGCCATTTTTTTAAGGCCCGGAAGCATTTGAGGAGGCTGCTACTTCAAAGTCGAATACCAGTGAAAGCACTCATCCAGGAGGTGGCAACACGTTGGAACTCAACCTTCTACATGCTTGAGCGTCTGTATGAGCAGTATACGGTACTCGATCACTATTTCTTCACAGAGGGTACATCTCAGAAGGAGGACCTGCGGATGAGTGCGGCGCAATGGGACATAGTTAAAAGCCTGACAGACATGCTTCGTCCTTTTGAGTTCTTCACGCGTGCAGTCAGCCAGGAGGACTGTAATTTGGGAAAAGCTATCCCATTGTTGTGCATGCTGGAGCACCAACTGATGGCGGTGTCTTCTGAGTTTGAAAAAGATGTACAAAAAAAAGACCATTTTATTTTGTCTGAGAAATTATTAGAGCGCCTACGTGGTGATGAACGTCTTCAAAAGATCAAGTCAGAACAGCATTACATTTGTGCTACTATTCTGGATCCACGCTACAAAAAGGCGCTGGCAGGCGAAGCATTCTTTCCTTTTGCTGATGAAGATGTTCAAAATTACAAACATTGGCTAGCCTGGTCAGCCAAGAGGTTTGAAAAAGAACGGCAGGTTATTGAAGGAGAAGGCAGTACATCAGCATCAGCATCAGCAGGCCATCCCCAGTCACAAGAATCCACTTCTGCACCTGTGGCTGGGGCACAAGTGACCTCTCAGCCGTTAAAGACACCGGCAAGTGGATCATCTGCACCACACACAACACTAACAGTGGCTGCTGTGGAGGATTGGCTAAGTTTGCTTGGGTATGGTTCTCGAAAAAATGTCACAGGCACAGCAAAAAGTAAGCAAAGTGGAGGAACCGTTGATGACCTTGAGTCGATGGTGCAGGACTATCTGAATGACTCAACAGAGGTCTTTCTTAATGATGAGCCATTGCAGTATTGGCATGGCAAAAAACAATTGTGGCCACAGCTCTCCAACCTGGCTATAAACTATTTGTCTTGCCCACTCGCAAGTGTGTCTTCAGAACGTGTTTTCACTGCTGCTGGTGGCATTGTAACTCCCAAACGGAGCCGCCTCTCGCCCAAAAATGTGGAGCGGCTGACAATGATCAAGATGAATCAGCACCTCATACCACCAGATTACAAAGTACGAGAAAGCACGCCGCATGAAGACGAGGAGGACGGCAACGTAGATGAGGGGATTTGTTCTCTGTTCGGTGGCACTGACCTCATCCTGCCTGAATTCGCAGAGTATGATGACGAAATCTTCTTCTTATTCCCTGACACCGAGGCCTGAAAATGAGACAATGAATAAATAACTTTCTTTTTCGTCCTTATTCACTTTTATTCCTGTTTGTCTCTCTTTCTTTGTTTTGCACAGTTAATTTAATTCAAACTTTAATCACCTAATCCCAAAAACAAGACCATCAGCAGAACTGTCTTCACTTGTTTTCTTATTGATTTGAAGGTGCCGCAGTCTACATTCCTCAGGTTCACAAGTTCTGAAGAACATGCTCCTCTATCCTCCTCCTCCAGACTGCGATTTCCCTCAAAGCAGAGTGCTGGATTACGCCCAATGAAGAAAGACTCAGCACTTGTGGGGGTGTTGTACTTCTTTGCGGGTGAGTTGACGGATTTGGGCCCATTGCTGTGAAGCTCTAATAATGGACAAAAGTGTTTTGGACCAAATATGAGGTGGAAATTTCTTGCCGTTTTTGCTGACTTGCTTGCCTTTGGGGTGCTCTTTGGCGGGGTTCCGGGTGTTTGTGGGTGATTTTTGGTGTCTGGGAGCACTGCTGCGACAGTCTAATCTTGATTGCATTTGCTTTTCAGGAAATCCGTGGTGGAAAACAGGAGTTATGATGATTGATGATGATGACCTAGCTGCACAGCGCCGCGTTTGGACCGAAGGCCGAGAGATATTGTAAGTATGAGATTTAGCTTTTTCGCTGTTTGGGGGTGTTGTCGGGTGGTTTTTTCCGGGTGGGTTGGCGGGTCTTGCCTGGGGCATTCCTGGGAAGGTCTAATACCGGATAGAAGTGTTTTGGACAAAATCCTTAAGGAACAGCCTTTTTTTTGCTATTTCTTCTGTCATCTTGCTCAATGTAGCGTTTTGGGGGGCTTCCTGCTGTTCGTGGGTGGGTTGCGGCCGGGGTCTCTGTCGAAGCACTGCTGCGACAATCTAATCTTGATTGCATTTGCTTTTCAGGAAATCCGTGCTGGAAAACAGGAGTTATGATGATTGATGATGAATGATGACCTAGCTGCACAGCGCCGCGTTTGGACCGAAGGCCGAGAGATATTGTAAGTATGAGATTTAGCTTTTTCGCTGTTTGGGGGTGTTGTCGGGTGGTTTTTTCCGGGTGGGTTGGCGGGTCTTGCCTGGGGCATTCCTGGGAAGGTCTAATACCGGATAGAAGTGTTTTGGACAAAATCCTTAAGGAACAGCCTTTTTTTTGCTATTTCTTCTGTCATCTTGCTCAATGTAGCGTTTTGGGGGGCTTCCTGCTGTTCGTGGGTGGGTTGCGGCCGGGGTCTCTGTCGAAGCACTGCTGCGACAATCTAATCTTGATTGCATTTGCTTTTCAGGAAATCCGTGCTGGAAAACAGGAGTTATGATGATTGATGATGAATGATGACCTAGCTGCACAGCGCCGCGTTTGGACCGAAGGCCGAGAGATATTGTAAGTATGAGATTTAGCTTTTTCGCTGTTTGGGGGTGTTGTCGGGTGGTTTTTTCCGGGTGGGTTGGTGGGTCTTGCCTGGGGCATTCCTGGGAAGGTCTAATACCGGATAGAAGTGTTTTGGACAAAATCCTTAAGGAACAGCCTTTTTTTTGCTATTTCTTCTGTCATCTTGCTCAATGTAGCGTTTTGGGGGGCTTCCTGCTGTTCGTGGGTGGGTTGCGGCCGGGGTCTCTGTCGAAGCACTGCTGCGACAATCTAATCTTGATTGCATTTGCTTTTCAGGAAATCCGTGCTGGAAAACAGGAGTTATGATGATTGATGATGAATGATGACCTAGCTGCACAGCGCCGCGTTTGGACCGAAGGCCGAGAGATATTGTAAGTATGAGATTTAGCTTTTTCGCTGTTTGGGGGTGTTGTCGGGTGGTTTTTTCCGGGTGGGTTGGCGGGTCTTGCCTGGGGCATTCCTGGGAAGGTCTAATACCGGCTAGAAGTGTTTTGGACAAAATCCATAAGGAAACACCAGTTTTGGCACTTTTTGTAAGTTAGGGTTCGTTAGGGTTAGCCCTAGCAGCAGGATTGCATGTGTTTCGGGGGGTTCTATTGCAACGCAGTTCTGGTGTTTTAGAGCACTGTTGGAGCGATGCTGGCTATGGATACTTTTGCTTGCTTGCAAGTGGTTTGAATACAATCCACGGTCTGTATTTGGGCCTACTGTTACTTTCAAAGTACGTTTTGTCACCATTTTTCTGCTAGGCATCGTTTTTGGAGATCTGATTGGGGTTCTTCTACATTTTTGCGACTGGCTTTAGTAAGGGTCTTGGTGGGAGCATTGCTGGGAAGGTCAAATTTTGTTCTAAAACACAGTTTACAGTACACCTACCTTGAGGGGAAAGATCCGCTATAATATTTTGGCCATACTTATTTATCCTTAAAAAGGTGACTCAGACAGAGCACGCAATTTCAAAAATATTGTACTGTCTATTAGGGAAATCAAAGTGTCACTTTTTGAACCACACAGCGTACATACCTTTTATTTATTTATCAGTGATATTGTAATAGCACTTCCTGTTTTCCGTTCAATAATTACAGGCCGGGTTTCAGTCAACATCCGCCAGGCAGGCAGTGGACAGGGTGTCTTCTGTCAGTGGTCACCAACATTGATGGACGAAGCGTCAGCTGGAATGGAGGAGTGCCGCCAATAAGAGGAATTGTTTGCTGCATGCAACTTACTTACCAAATTCAACAGGACAACTCCAACAACATACGCAATACAGATACAGTATCCATTGTTTTATTCTATGAGTGTGACTGCATGTGCTTAGCCTTAGTTTGTACCCAAAAATTCTCTTTATCTTCAATTATTGTTTGTCCATGCTGTGCTTTTCTTTTTTTTTTTTCTCAACAAAACCTACCCAAAAAGAAACCCCCATTCCCATCCATTTTCCAAACCCTAACCCTCTTCCCCCGGGCTGTGTTGTTTTGCTTGATGTCTGACTAAAATGACATCAATAATTCCACACACTTGCTTGGGAGGATAAGGTCATAGCAACAGGCTGGTGAAGGAATACGAGGATATCTTCTAGACTTACTCAGCTTCAGTACTATATCTTCTAGTAGTAGGAGCCAATGTCAAATAAATTCAACGCAAGTACTAGTTATACTTGCAAGCAAATACTTTACCATTTGTTAGGCTACATTATGGCACTGTTCTAGTGTACTGTCACATGCTATATTCTCGATCGTACCGTAACCGTTGTAATGCTACAGTAAGGACAAACCAGGTTTTGTTTTCTTTTTTTCCATAGGCATGCAACTGTCACTGTGTCACACCACTAGTACCACCGCAATGAGGAAATTTCACCCGCCCAGGATTGCCAACGTTAATCCCCATTTCACGTGGAGCCAGCCCTGGGCCTAGCCCTAATTTCTAACACAAATTACAGGTAAGATAAGCGTTTGGTGGGAGGTAGTATAATGGAGTATTATTTAGGAGTAGACGAGAGATTGACGGTTGTACTACTAAAGTCCTACGACTGTTCAGGAAAACAAAGTTACTGTTACACCCCCGTCCCCCACCCACCAGACTGAAAACCAGTAAAAAACAGGTATGGTCAGATAAAGTTAAAAAATGTATATTTATGTATCCCTAACAAAATAATCTCCCTCAAGACCTACCCTAACGCCAACGATTGTCTTTGAAACGTCCCAAAACGATCCCAACTCCCAAATCCCACCCCCCAAAAGTCTATAAAAAAAGGGCAAGGGACACTCCACTACTGGAGGGTGCTGGTGCATTTTGCGGCATGGGCATCATACTCCTTGCGGAGGGTGGCAAGCTCGGAGCGGAGGCCCTTCACCAAGTTCTTATAGTTCTGGACCTCCTGCTCCAGGTAGGACATTCGGACTCCTAGGCGGCGTTGGCGTGCCTTGCAGCTCCTGTGGGGGGCAGCTGGTGTTTCTGTTGCTTGGCGGTGGCGGTTGGCTTTGTTAGCCCGGCTCGGTCCCGCTGGAGCACTGCGCATGCTGGCGTCCCGTGGGGTCACGGAGGAGGATGCAGCGGTCCCAGTCGAGGATGTTGTTGTTGCACCGGTTGACTGCGTGTCCTCCTCCTCCTCCAGGGCCACCAGCCGCCGATATTCGGCGACAGTGGCATCCAGCCTCCGTTGCCGGGCCATTCTAGCCTGCTCCCTCCGTGATGTTGATTTGGAAGGAGCAACTATATGAAGAAAGAAAGACATAGTCTGTAACCAATGCTCCTTAGCATTAATAACACAAAGTGATTGAGCCGAAAGTTGGGTCACAGTACAAGTAGCAAATTGAAAGCACAGTACATAACTATTGAGGACAGTATCTATGTAACCTCCCACTTCTGCATCCTTGCTCTAACATTAGTGGTAGTTTAATGAACAAATTCTACGACCACTATGGACTTCCATTACAGTCGACTATGACAGTACACCAGTCTTATTCTTCTTCTTCTCTCTTGTTTAGGAAAATTGGTACGTTATCTTATGCAAGCCGGCAGAATGACATTGACAGCACAGTGAACTTGCACCCGAGAAAAACAGTTGCACACCATGATGAGTGAGACAGACTTGCGTTACTGTACCGGTCCAGTACATGCAGGTGGTGAAGCTATTACTTTTCTATTACGGGTGGCACTGAGAATACTCTGTTACAAGGGCTACTGCTAATTAATTTACCTTTCACCCTACAGTGCAAATGAGTACTAGAAAAGGAAAATGAAGAAGCTAACTAATTTGATTATCTATCACTTCACATGGGACGTATTTGATGACATATGGGATGACTTTAGGTGCTTTGCTTAATATTGAGTGAACAGTGATACACCCACACATGAATGACGTACTACAAGTAAACTAAAGTTATTAAGAGAGGTACGGAGTGTCCACCGTAATAACCAGATATATGCTGTGATTGCAGTCGCAATACAAAGTACTGCTACTATTCATGGTAGTATTGGACACATTTACAATTTCTTTTCCTTGCCTTCCCTGCACTGGAACGGACGTGCGGGTGCGGTGGTACATGCTCTTCAAGGTAACACTTAGTTCATCCAGCGACCATCTACTCTCTCTAGATACACATGTGCTATCTAAGAGTCAGAGAATACCATGCTCCAGGCATCCATTCATTCAAAGTATACGCACACATACAGTTTCTGTTTCACCCACCCAGGCTGCTGTCCTTCCACCCATCCTTGCTTCATCATTGACCCAGCCATGCACCATACCATATTCTTTCCTTCCCAGCCACCTCGGGGGCCAAGCAAACACATATCGTTCTTCTTTGCCAGCCATCATACAATTTCGCGTCCCACTTACTTACACCCTTCTTTCGCTTTTCGTTCATCCCATCCATCACGTTCGTCTAAGAACTTATTGGGATTCTTCTCACCAAAAACTTCACAGCTAAGTCGAAGTACATTTCGAGGAGGCTACTACCTGGTTGATTTGTAATACACCCGTGCAGAAAGCACACTATGCAGTCTTCAATCTCAATAAGTAAGGAATATATAGCTTACCTGTTTCCGCCACCACCGTTTGAACCCCCACAGGACCGTCCGCCGGCTCTTGCACCGCCTCCTCCCCAGAGTCCTCCGAGTCCTCGCCCAACACCGCCACCTCCGCGCTGGCCCCGTCACCAGATGTTACACCTACAAAGTACATTTAAGAATGTTAGAATACACCACTCACTACTATATAATATTTGGTCTAGGAGAAATGTTAAAAAAACAGAATACAATGTAATAATTTGTGACTGTCTACTCTAAAGTAAAAATGTCCCTTTTTCCAGGGAAGGCTGTTGTCTTGCTGCACTTTTATGCACAACTGATGAATGCTTGCTTTTTATTTTTAACACGCACCACTTTTTCTCCTAACAGACAGAAGCTTGACTCCTAAGAACACGACCAGGATCAAGTTCAAACCAGGTGAGAGCTCGGCTCGACCACAAGAAATGTGTCCAATTAATCGTCAGCACTAACCACTTTTCCGTTTTCAGTGAAATAGTTTTATGACAAAGTAGATTTTAATAAATGTGTTTACTTTTAATAAAGCTTTTAAACTTAAATAGACTCTGTGGTTTTTGGTCCTCCAGACTAGAGGGGATGAGCTAAAGGTTTTGGAATTTTTGCAAGCATGAGTAGTGCCTCTGACACTTCTTGACTGTGCTGTGACTCCGTACTCTCTTGTCCTGCGTACGATAATCTAGAGATCATTGGGGATCAATAATCGGTGACTTCGGGAGCTGAATGACTCTGCCACACTATCTAGTCAGTAAGGAGACAGTGCATAGAGCTATTGCTGAATAGAATGGGAGTCCAATGGAATTGCCAAATGTCCAATCTTAGTTAGCTACACAGACAGACTAATAGGAATAATCTAGTAATACCACAGGGAGTCATATTAGAGCCAGGATAAGAATTTATATCCAGTCTACAAGAAGATCAAAGACGATTTAGAAAAAATCGAATGAGGAACGCTAGGAAAAAATAGGTACTCTTTATTACAATTAAAACTTACTGGGGCCAGCAAAGGAGCCCTCGCCTGCCCGATCCTGGCCTGCATCCTGAACAGCACCCTCCTCCTCCTGTGTCCTCTTGCCCTTGGGGAGAGCTGATGTACAACATGAAAGAAAGAAAGACCAGAAAACATGGATGAGATTTGTCAACCAAATCAACCATTTCAAAAGAACAATAACAACATTTTTTGGAGAAATAGCAAATAGATAGACAACTATTCCACGGGATCTATCTCATGTGGTATACTACGTTATTCGTATTGCCTGATTTGTGGACCGTTGACTTAGAAAGTTCCTATGTAACTCAATAAACAGACTACTAAAGAGGTTTGCCTAGGCCTGGCACTGCAGGCAGCAGTCCGCAGCACGCGAAGTGACAGACAAAGTCCATCCTGCTTGCAGATCAGTGAATACTCAAACTATCAATCCACCCACCACCACCACTATTTCTTCTTATAGCCATGTGTCTAAAGGAAGGAGTGGACTTCAGTCTGTTGGGGCTGATTTAGAAGTCCCTTGCGGCTCATTTTCCTCCATTGTTGCGTGACTTTTGTGACGCAGCGGCAGAACAAAAGACTCGCCATGGTGTTGGTGCGGCGTATATATTAAAAAAAAAGAAATTATGGGCGATGCATCACGTTGTAAAGCCCTGCGCCATCAGGGGGCGTTCCGGCGCAAGGGAGGGCGTACCTGCGCAGGGACGAATCCTAAAAGTGGCTGAGGGAAATCTACAAGATGTCAATCAGTCACTTTTAAGACAATGATGCATGAGTCAAACCCTGCGCGCTTGAAGCCGACGTACGGCTTGATGCAGCATTGGGGAGATAGGGTACCCCAGAGCATTGCTGGACCTGCGCCATCGTTGGCACGCAACTCCAGCAATGCGCCGCCTTTACGGCACAGATGCGTAAGGCTTCTGTGACGTTTTGGGCCAATGGGTGGTGGTGGCATGGCACACAATTACTGCCGCATCCCTGCTACTTTGCAGGGATGCGCCGGTAATTGAAAATATGACCCTTAGTGTCTAGCATTACGCAGTTTTTATCTTTACACTACACTCATACATAATTTCTCAGGCCAATGAAATGAACACAATGTACAAAACAAATAAGCATAGTAGCAAGCAAGGCTACTGAGAAGGAGAGCAGTGCACCTGAAATGCATAGAAGATTTTCAAATATAATTTACCTACAATGTAATCGGCAGCATTATTGCTCTTGGTAAAGAACAAAGATTTGCAAATAACAGAGCCGGATAAAACAGAGTAGTGATGAATAGCTACTACTACTCACCAAGCCCGGGGACCTCCACGCCGAGCGCGTCCAGCAAGTCCCGTTCCCGGTCCATGACATCGGTCCAGCGGTGGGTGGCCTGGTTATATGTGCGCCGGACCCCAGAGAGCTTATACATGGCCCGGCACACCTTCTCCCACCGCTTCCGGCGCTCCCGGATGCCATAGCCAGTTGCGATCTTGCCGCCTCCCAGGATCGTCTTGGGGAGGCGGCGCTGGACGTGGAAGATGAGTGCCGCCACTTCCTCCACGCTGAAGATCTCCCGCGGCACCACTTGCTCCCCCCTCAAACGCCCGCACGGGAGCCGGGCACGGGGTGCGGGACCCTTCCCCTTCTCAGGGTGCTTCCCGGCTCCCTTTACCATGGTCTGGGCAGAAATAAACTTAAATGATAAAGAAGAAATAGAATAGTGAAGAAGAAAAGAAAAGAGTTTAAAAAAGTAGTTTAAAAGTAACTAAAAGTAGCAGAAAACACAAAAATATACAGCTAGAAAAATAGAGGGATAGATAATAAGTAAAATAGATTAAATAAACTTCAAACAAGCAAAGGATGGCAGAGATTCAGAGAGGATACAGAAAGCATGCCCAGAACCATAGCAATGAATGAGAAACAAGATGGCCGCGCCCGTTCACGACCGCGTGGGTAAGTTCGCGCGAGATTTTCCTCGCGAGCACGCGCGAAATTGTACTAGCGAGCAGCACAGTTTGCGAGATTACACATAGCGGCCGGAAACGGAATTACGTCACGCAAACAAGATGGCCGCGCCCGTGTACGACCGCTAGGGTAACTTGGCAAACGTATAGCTACAAGCGCCTCGCGAACACGCGCAAAAGCACGCGAACATACACGTCGCAAAAAAAAAATACGTGTATTCGTAAGCATTCGCGGCTCCCGAAATCGATCTCGCACAGATTCGCGCCCCAAAAAACGCGCGAAATTGCAGAAAAAACGATTTTTGCTAAACTGAAAGCAATGAGCAGGTGCAAAAGTTCAAACTTAACATTTGTAACATTCACTGTAGTGCTTCCTGAGGGGCCCCTCCAGAGTTTGCAACTATTCTATGACCCTGCTATGACCCAAACAGCAGGCTCATAGAATAGCTACAAGTAGACCATAAAGGTCCTGTGAAAAAAAAATTCACTGCAACAGAAAGCAAATTACAGATAAGGAAGGAAGCAGGTGCCAGCCAGACTGGAACTTTCTAAATAACTGACACATTAATCAACCCCCAATTAATTCATGGCAGTTGAAGTAGGGGAGGTGTGCTTGCTTTTTTCACCCCCCATAAACTACAGTGATAAACAAACCTAATGGGTGGCAGTGAGGATGTACCAGAGGGAGGCATGGGTGTCCCAGAGGGTGGCAGTGGTGAAACAGAGGGTGCTGTGAACCTGTGATGATAAACCAGACGTAGAAACAACATAGTCGCGGCCGTTGCGTGCCGAAAAGTAAGTTCGCAATTGCGAAATTGTCCCAAAATCGGCGCGAACGCTCGCCAACACAAAAAACGGGAAAATCCGCAAATCCGTGAGAGTTCGCGTATCTTCGCGGATTGCGAATCCGTAAATCCGCAATTTCGCGTACGCGAGATCCGCTAGATCCGCCCATGCTTAGAATGTGGATCAATGTCACACATTCACCCCAGTCCAAAGATCTGGGCCCAAATCCATCGTTTTTCCACTCCACACCACCCTGGGTTAGACAATGGCGATATGCAAATCAGCGCTGACCCTGCGCCCCATGGGAACAGTCCAGTCCGAACTACAAAAGCCATGTCCTTCCCAGAACGGAAACAAGCATCCGAGGACCGGCCCGGTTTCGAGGTAACACCTCTCATCAGCCCGGCTAGCTTGATTCCAGTGGTGTGGAGTGCCTGGGACTCACGTCTGAGCATCCCCAGTACACTTAGAGCGGTAATTGCAAACACAACAGTGATGGACAGAATGTGGATCAATGTCACACATTCACCCCAGTCCAAAGATCTGGGCCCAAATCCATCGTTTTTCCACTCCACACCACCCTGGGTTAGACAATGGCGATATGCAAATCAGCGCTGACCCTGTGCCTCTCTATTGCAAACATTCGTACCAGGCATTACCCAAAAAATGTCACAAACCAACAGCAAAGAAGCTCATTCTGCTTCCTAATCTGAGGTAACACAGGTGATTAATTGTGAAAGGTTCAAATATTTTTATGTAATCATGCACACACTATTTATTCTTTCTCAAAAATGTAAAACCATTGATTTTCCCCAAAATCGTTTTTTGAATAACATTTTAGAAACACAGCGCAGGTCCTATGTACAAGCATTCCATTTCAGTACTGAAAACTCACTATTTTACAAAATATATTTCCTCTCTTTTGCAAACATTCCTACCAGGCATTACCAAAAAATTACACAAACCAACAGCAAAGAAGCTCATTCTGCTTCCTAATCTGAGGTAACACAAGTGACATGATTGTGAAAGGTTCAAATATTTTTATGTAATCATGCACACACTATTTATTCCTTCTCAAAAATGTAAAACCATTGATTTACCCCAAAATCGTTTTTTGAATAACATTTTAGAAACACAGCGCAGGTCCTATGTACAAGCATTCCATTTCAGTTCTGAAAACTCACTATTTTAAAAAATACATTTCCTCTCTATTGCAAACATTCCTACCAGGCATTACCAAAAAATTACACAAACCAACAGCAAAGAAGCTCATTCTGCTTCCTAATCTGAGGTAACACAAGTGACATGATTGTGAAAGGTTCAAATATTTTTATGTAATCATGCACACACTATTTATTCCTTCTCAAAAATGTAAAACCATTGATATACCCTAAAATCGTTTTTTAAATATCATTTTACAAACACAGTGCAGGTCCTATGTACAAGCATTCCATTTCAGTTCTGAAAACTCACTATTTTACAAAATAAATTTCCTCTCTATTGCAAACATTCCTACCAGGCATTACCCATAAAATGTCACAAACCAACTGCAAAGAAGCTCATTCTGCTTCCTAATCTGAGGTAACACAAGTGACATGATTGTGAAAGGTACAAATATTTTTATGTAATCATGCACACACTATTTATTCCTTCTCAAAAATGTACAACCATTGATTTACCCCAAAATCGTTTTTTAAATAACATGTTACAAACACAGCGCAGGTCCTATGTACAAGCATTCCATTTCAGTTCTGAAAACTCACTATTTTACAAAATACATTTCCTCTCTATTGCAAACATTCATACCAGGCATTACCCAAAAAATGTGACAAACCAACAGCAAAGAAGCTCATTCTGCTTCCTAATGTGAGGTAACACAGGTGATTAATTGTGAAAGGTTCAAATATTTTTATGTAATCATGCACACACTATTTATTCCATCTCAAAAATGTAAAAGCCATTGATTTGCCCCAAAATCGTTTTTTGAATAACATTTTAGAAACAGAGCACAGGTCCTATGTACAAGCATTCCATTTCAGTACTGAAAACTCACTATTTTACAAAATACATTTCCTCTCTATTGCAAATATTGATACCATGCATTTTCAAAAAGCATCACACAAACCAACAGCAAAGAAGCTCAATGTGCTTTTTAATCTGAACTCTCTATATTGAATGAATCATAACTCACCTTTACAAATGCTTTGGGGGATTGAGAACAGTGTCAGATACACACACCAATATTTCTTTAGCAGAGCAAAAGGTATGTACTCCAGGCACTGCAACCATGAATGGCACAGAAAACCTCTAATTCTACACACATATTCCTCATGGTAACCAATCAAAACTCTTCCCTCTCTATTTTCAAATCAACACCCTTCCCCCCTCAGCCCTTTCTACCTGTTACCATAGCAACTCCCTCCTCACTGAGCTCTCAGGGTTAAAAGTTTATTTTACAATGTTGCAAATGAACTCAGCAAGGATGTTTGACCTATCAATAAACCAGCTTATGAGGTGCAATCTTTCTTTTAATGACTTTTTCTTGACCATTCAAATGACTTCTTTCACAGAACACAACCATGCACCCTAACTTTCACTTTTCAACTATCTGAATCCACCAATCATTGCTTGTGATTCAAGAGCACTGAAACTCCACAGTTTTTGTTTTGCAAACTCCTACTGTTCCAACTGCCATTTCATTCCTACACTTCATCTGACTGCACCAGAACCTACTCTCACCATGTACTCTGTCTGGATTATTGGACATAGCTACATTCACTGGGCTCAAAGGTATGCAGCTATCAGAAATTTTCACAACCTTGATTTACCAAATGTGCACATAAAATGGATTGGCCAAAGAGGATTGAGATGTCATCAATTGATACCATTGGTGAAAACCTTTCACCATCTGCCACACCCTGACCTTATAATTTTGCATTGTGGTGGAAATGACCTAGGCACTTTGACTGGGGTAGGTCTGGAAATGGTTTTAAAGGACACCTTTGGGCAATTGATGACACTTTTTCCACAAACTGCCTTGGTATATTCCAATATATGTCAAAGACAGAAATGGAAGTGGTCCAACCAATTTTGTCCTCAGATTGAGAAAGCAAGGAACAATCAGCCTGATTCATGTACGGGCCGTTTTGCGTGTCCCTAATAGCGATTAATAGCGACTCGCTATTGAGGAAACGCAAAACGGCATTCATGTACTTTTCGGGAAAAAATAGCGAGTCGCACGCGGGCGCTAAAGGCGTTAGCGACCTACAAAAAACGCAGAAAAATCGCTATTTCCGGCTACCTGCGATCGGGATAGCGACTCGCAATCCCGATCGCACGGGATAGCGACTCGCAATCCCGTGCGATCGGGAATGCGAGTCGCAATCTCGCGGGATCTGGAAAACGGGAAGACGCATTTCGAGCACCGTGATGACATCACAACCAGGAAGCAGCCAAATCCCACCCCCAAACAACACAGTGACGCTATCAGTCGAGTGTTCACGACTGAAAGCTGCCGCTAAACCGCCGTTAGCGACTCCCGACCCCGCCGAAATAGCGACCGCCATGTCGGACGAACCCTAGCCAGGCCCCAGCAACAGCGCTGGCCGCAAGCGCAAACTGAAATTCTCCGAACAGGAGCTGGAGAACCTCATAGAAGGGGTGGTGGCCAACCACGACCAGCTGTTTGGTGCCAACTCCCGGAGGGTCCCAGAGCAGGAGAAGAGGAGGATCTGGGTGGGGATTGCCTCCAGCGTCAACTCTGTTGGCGTTGCGGACAGGTCTCTGGAGGAGCTTAAAAAGCGGTGGTACGACCTCCGGGGGCGTGCCAAGGAGAGGGTGGCGGAGCGCCTTGGTGAGGCATCAGGCACCGGAGGTGGTGGACCGACTGTCCCACCCAACACCCCCCTGGAGGACCAGGTAGAGGACACCTTGGAGAGGGAGGCGTGTGTTGGCGTGACCCCTCTGGACTCCTCCCGCCCCACCCAAGACACCCAAGGTAAGTGGCATGCGACTGCGACCCTGTCCCCTATGACCGCCCCTGACCAAATAGGCTCACTCATTGGCCCTTAGTCATGCCTATGTTGTGCATCAGGAAATGCCCTGAAGCATTGTGGGAGACGTAGTATGTCCACAATGTAGTAGTACCACAATGCGGCCAGAAAGGTTCCAAAGTGCGCAAATACACAGCCACCCAGGGAATGACACCCAGCATGCATGTAACATCTGCACGTCTGACAGTCACATGCACCTAATGAGTATCCACTTACCCTCACAGGTGCGGGTGATAGCAGTGACAGCGAGAGGCTGCTGATCGATGAGGAGGCCCAGGAGGAGGAATCCCTACCTGATACCCAGCCACCAGCCCCTGCGGCAGCGCCAACACCAGCAGCCAGGCCCCCCACCTCACCTGCTGCAACACCTGCAGGCCCACCGGCTGCCAAGGCCAGGCCCCCCGCCTCTGCTGCTGCAACATCTGCAGGCCCACCGGCTGCCAAGGCCAGGCCCCCCGCCTCTGCTGCTGCAACATCTGCAGGCCCACCGGCTGCCAAGGCCAGGCCCCCCGCCTCTGCTGCTGCAACATCTGCAGACCCACCGGCTGCCAAGGCCAGGCCCCCCGCCTCTGCTGCTGCAACATCTGCAGACCCACCGGCTGCCAGAGCCAGGCACCCCACCAATGTGCCTCCAGTGCCTGCCGCACCTGCAACACCAGCTGCTACAACACCTGCAGCACGTCCAATAAGATCTGGGCCAGCCACATCCGCTACACAGCGGCCCAACAGCAGGCGGGGCAATGGGCATCTCCATGCCTGCATGAGCGTGGAGCGGCGCATGCTCCGCATACACCAGCGCCAGTCCCAGCAGCAAGGAGCCATCCAGCTCCAGCTGCATAAGATAGGCCGCAATGTGGCGGGAGTCGGCGAGAGGATGAACCGCATGACGGCGGCCATGAACCGCATGACGGCGGCTATGGAGGACAACACTGCAGCGCTGGTGAAGCACCGCAGTGTTGCAAGCAGGCGACACCACCAACTGCTGAGCCGGCTGTCCACCTATAGTCGCTCCAATTATGTCTCGGCAAATGCCACCACCCAGCTTGCGCGGCGCTCGTTGACCCAGCAGCACCAACTGGTCCAGTGCTGCGAGGACATTACCCGGGTGCTGGAGCACTTGACCACCGCCGTCACCGCACTGCACGCACCTGTGCTACCGGCCATTGTGGGGGGAGATGATGCGAGTGAGGGTGCCTCCAGTGTCAGCAGCCACTCTGCCACGCAGGCCCCCCCACCTAGGCGCAGCACCAGGGCTACGCCTGGTACAGCTGCCCAGGATGAGGAAGAGCCTCACAGGCGCCTGGGAATTGTGCGCCGGAGGCGCCAATGACATTGTGTCAGGGACACAGGCGCAGGCTGAAGCTAAGCCTGCCATGAACCGTCTCATGCAGTATGCATGAATACTGCATTTTGTAAATAGTTGTTACCATGACCCTTTTTTTTGTGATTCAAACAAATACATTTATTTTGCTGCACACGTACGCCTTGTGTAATCATTACAGTTTGCATGCAATTGTGATATGTGGGGTGGGGGAAGGGGGTGGGCTAGAAATTGTTAGCTGTGATGTGGTTGCGACGTCTGTGGCCTTCAGCTGGGTTCTCCCCGCGTGCATGGTGCGCATGTGCTGGTGGCCGGTCGTCCCCCTCAGATTCACTGCCTGAGATGTCAACTGGTATCCGGCGCTTGGTTGCAATGTTATGAAGCATTGCACAGACAGCCACAATGCGGCAGCACGCTGCAGGACTGTAATACATGGCCCCACCTGTCTTGTGCAGTATACGGAACCTGCTCTTGAGCAGGCCAAATGTCCTTTCAATACAGTTCCTTGTCCGGATGTGCGCAACATTGTAGCGGCGTTGCTGAGGTGTGGCAGGGTTGAGGTAAGGGGTCAGGAGGTATTCCCGTAGGGCGTAGCCACTGTCACCTGAATGAGAGGAGCAGATGTTGATTGCCTGTGCAGCGCAGTTACTTCATGGCAATGTGACATTGTCGACAAAGTGTACTTACCAAGTAGGTGTCCTTCCCCAAACTCTCCCCTGATCAGTCGTGTATGGAGTCCGCTGTGCCTGAAGATAAAGGAGTCATGGGTACTCCCTGGGTACTGGGCCACAATGTCAGAGATGATGGTCTTGGCATTGCAGACCATCTGTATGTTGAGGGAGTGGTACGACTTCCTGTTGCGGTACATGTACTCCGTGCCAGCTGGTGGGCAGATGGCGACGTGGGTACAGTCTATGCAGCCAAGGACATGGGGAAAATGGGCAACATTATAAAATTGTAGTTTTGTGAGGTCCAAATCCTGTTGGCTCGTGGGAAATGTGATGTGCCGGTGGAGCTGGCTGAGCATGGCGTCAACAAAAGTGTGGAGGCAGCGTGACATGGTGGGCTGGGATATCCCCCCAGCAGCGGCTACTATGCCCTGGAAACTGCCGGATGCCAGGAGGTGCAGGCTGCACAATACCTGCACATGTGTGGGCACAGAATTGTTTCGCCTTGTTGGGTGCTGCATGATGGGGTCGAGTTCTTGTATCAGCCAGGTGATCATTTCCCCATTCAGCCTGTATTTAGCATAAATCTGTTCTCTGGTTTGCCCCAGCAAGGTGACCCGCTGCCGGTAAATCCTTGCCTGCCTCATGCGTCTCCTCCGTGCTGCTCGCTGTAGCCTTCGCCGCCTCACCACCATGTACATCCCAGGCATTGTGGAACGCCTATTGCTGCTGCTGAATGTCCTTATGTGTGATTGGTCAGGCCTGGACCTGTTGGTGATTGGCTAACAGTTTTTCAAATTTTGGTTAATCATGGCTTTTATGGTTACCACCTGCTTTGAGTTGTCCTTAAATTGCGCCGCGCAAACGTGCGATTTAGCGCTTTTTCGCTAATGTATTTCTTTCATGAATGCCGATTGAGACAATATTGCGTTTCGCTATTCAATTCGCAGATTCCGTGGTTGGTCGCTATTTCAGTATCGCTAATGCTCGACTTCCCGGAGTCTGCGACTATTACAGCGTAATCGCTATTCCGCTCGCTATTATTTTTTAGCGATTTCGCTATTTCGTACTTGAATGCCGATTCCGTGTTTTGCACCCGCAATTGCGTTTTCGCAGCCATTGCGGGCGCTATTTCGCTTCATGAATCAGGCTGCATGTGAATAAATCTGTTTTTGCGTACATGAGAGACTATGGAATGGGTTCAATATACAACAACAACTTGCGTTACAACATGCAAGATATCTACAGAGGAGATGGTGTGCACTTCTCAGATGAGGGGAATAGAATATTCCTCCTGAATTTAAGATTGTGCATTGGAACCTACTTGTAGGTACCTAAATCAGCCCCAGAACCCAAAAGCTCTTTTCAGGGCTACCCTACATCTGATCACTCACAATGATTATTTTACTCTAACTTTTTTCACTAATTTTCACCAAAGTACGCTCCCCGGTACGCTCCCCGGTGCGCGTATCGGGCGCTCCCCCCGCGAAAAGCCTATATGGGCCTCCTAAGCCCCCCTCAGAAAACCTAGGGGGTCGGGGTGTTTACCGTGTCCCCTTTTACCCATTCCCAATGTTGTTTGTCCTCCATCTTGTGTCTCAAATCTACCGAAACACAAGATGGAGGACTCCCGCTGCGCTGCCGGTACGCGTACCAGGGCGCGCACCGGGAAGTGCTCCCAACATTTTTTAAAAGTTAATTTACATAAAAACCACTGGAGAGACTTTCACCAAATATAGAATAGGCCCTACTACATACCAGTCCCTACCATTTTCCCAAATTTGGTGGAATTCCATTGAGCCATTTGCCCTGTAGCCCTGTCTAAATATCCTGTGGTAAATTACATGACAAAAACACATATGAACAGTTAGGATTTACAACCAATTAAAATGTTACTTTCATTTTCTACTTTTTTTTCCTGACATTTGATTGGTTATGTACATGAATATATATGAAAAATGAGAGGGAAACACAGCCATTTTGACTACACCTACCTGAGGTACATCTTGAAACAATTTTCTCCATTTATCTTCATCACCTTTCAATAAGGTAAGTTGTTAATTTGTAAGGGGCACTTTAAGGTAATTTGTAAAAACGTTTTCTGATAGTTATTTACTGTCCCTCTGTTATAGTTATAGATTGAGATAGGCTTCTCTGTCATAGTTATAGATTGAGTTAGGCTTCTCTGGTATAATTATGAATTTACTTAGGCTTTTTAACATACACTTTTTTATATTTCTACTTCCTGCCTGATACCATACACTGCCCAAAGATAACTTCACTGTTAAAAACTCAGAAGTACCTGTCTGAACATAAACCCAACAGTGCCCAAACTCTACTGATATAGTTATTTTTTATGCAATTTACAGCAAGAAAATGGAAGGGGAACAAGAAAACATCAATGTTTCTTTCGAGATTACAAATGAGGAGATTCTTAATGAAGATTTTGTTGACGAGGATTTTATGGATGAATCTTTGGACAAACAATTTATTGACTGTTTACAAGATATTGAATCATGCAATTTTGAGGAGATTCCAGATGAACTAATGCTGGAAGTTTTATTAAACTATGAAAATTCTAACCAATACATTTTTATTTCATAATTAAAAATTGTTTCAGACATTATTCATTTTTATATGTAATTCATGAAGTTACCAAAATGATTATATTTATATTATAATATAAAGTGAAACTTACAGTATACTGTGCAATTTTAAAACATCATAAGGGAGCAGGGTAGACTACCCATGATCCCCTAGGTCTTCTCAGGGAGTGCTATATGGATTCCATATACCACAATAACTTCTGTAACAACATGCAAGATATCTACAGAAAAAAAGGTGTACATTGAATTTAAGACTCAGTATTGGTACCTACATGCTGGTACTTAAATCACCCACGCAACACAACAACTCTGTGCAAAGCTACCCTACCTCTAAGCACTTCAAATTATTATTTTACTGTTTCACTGGCTTTTCCCCTTGGTACGCTCCCCGGTACGCCCCCGTGTGGGGAGTGTGTGGGTGTGGGGGTGTAGGGTTATGTGTGTGGGGTGTGTGTGTGTGTGTGAGATGTGTGGGTGTGTGTGTGTGAGGAGTGTGTGTGTGGCTGTGTGTGGGGGGGTGTGGGTGTGGGGGGTATGTGTGTGGGATGTGTGTGTGTGTGTGGGGGATGTGTGGATGTGTCTGTGAGGTGTGTGTGTGTGTGTGTGTGTGTGTGGGGAGGGAGGTCTGTGTGTGGAATGTGTGGGGTGTGTCTGTGAGGTGTGTGTGTGTGGGCGGGGGGTGAGGTGTGTGTGTGAGTGTGGGTGTGTGTGGTGTGTGGGTGTGGGTGTGGATGTGTAAGGTGTCGGTGTGGGTGGGTGGGGTATTTGGGTGTGGGTGGAGGTGTGGGTGTGTGAGGTGTGTGTGGGAAGTGTGTGGGTGTGGGGTGTAGGGTTATGTGTGTGGGGTGTGAGTGAGTGTGTGAGATGTGTGGGTGTGTGTGTCTGAGGACTGTGTGTGTGGGTGTGGTGTGTGTGTGGGATGTGTGCGTGTGGGTGTGTGTGGGATGTACTTGTAGGTACCTAAATCAGCCACAGTACCCAAAAGCTCTTTTCAGAGCTACCCTACCTCTGATCACTCAAAATGATTATTTTACACTAATTTTTTCACTATTTTTCCCCAAAGTACGCTCCCCGGTAGGCTCCCCGGTGCGCGTACCGGGCGCTCCCCCCGCGAAAATCGATTTTTTTTTTTTTATTTGCCCCGCGGAGCCTTTTATGGCCCCCACATCAAACCTAGAGGATCAGGGGGGGTCTACCCTGCCCCCTTTTGGTCATTTCCCCCTTTGTTTTTTGCCATCTCTTGTGTCTCGATCCTACTGAGACACAAGATGGCGGCCGCTCCGGACTTTTTGGAATGTTTATAGACACCCGAGAGCCAATCAGCTTTCCGCGCGCGAACTCGCGTTACTCGCGGTGCGCGCCGGGAGCGCTCCCCGGTGCGCGTACCGGTGCGCGGCTATAGATATATATCTTTTTTTAATCCCAAATTACTCAAACTCCACTGGAGCACATATCTTGAGACATAGCAAAGGCACATCGGGCTACCAGTCCCTACAATTTTGCCAAGTTTGGTGAAAATCCATTCAGCCGTTCGAGCTAAAAGTGAGTCCAACCGCCCTATGGAAATTAACATGCGGAAAACACGTTTTGGGACCCCCTTTTATCTTGGCCCCCGATTGACGAATCCCCCCAAACTTTCAGGGAAGGAGCGGAGAGCCGCAAGGCAAATTTGAGGAAAATTTCAGGCAGATTCCTCAACTGGCGCCAAAGTTATTCCCAATAGAATGTTGCAATTTCCCTATGGAAAACAATCCTAACTATAACTACCTACTGGCGACCGCCAGTAGGTAATATATATATATATATATATCCACAGATTCGATCCATTCCGCATGAGAGCGCTCGCCAGCGTGTGCTCAACCCAAAGGCAGGATCAAGGCCCCAATTCAATTATGTACAGAAAGGGCAGCACAACTGGATACTTTTTCAAAGTTGCTTTATTTCACAACACTCCACCAACGCGTTTCAGCCTCACGGCCTTTCTCACGGTTAGTGAGTCCTTTTTTGCTTTCACATTATATACTGTCCCATATTAGCCGTTAAGTGGCATTATGGGATATGTAGTTTTTAGCAAAAAATTTTTTTAACATATAAGACAAACAAAAGGACTTTAAGACCTGGGTACTATACCCATTACAACCCAATTTCATTATAATTTGTAAGCCATGAAACAGAGTAATTCCTGAGTAAACACTACTTGTGGCGCTGAGTACTATACTAGTGATGTTAACACACCAGTCCTTTTGTTTGTCTTATATGTTAAAAATTTTTTTTGCTAAAAACTACATATCCCATAATGCCACTTAACGGCTAATATGGGACAGTATATAATGTGAAAGCAAAAAAGGACTCACTAACCGTGAGAAAGGCCGTGAGGCTGAAACGCGTTGGTGGAGTGTTGTGAAATAAAGCAACTTTGAAAAAGTATCCAGTTGTGCTGCCCTTTCTGTACATAATATATATATATATATATATATTCACTGAAAAAACCATAGGTTATAGACCATATATAGTTAGGAATTAGCATTTAAAAAACCTTATTTTACTCACACAAAACCATTGAAATTCCATATATAGTTAGTTGCACTAACTATATATCGCGCACCCGCAATTCACTGCTGATGATGTCACATATTACATCATTCATGACATGGTCAGTGACATCACTCATGACATCACTGATGACATCTCAAATGACATCACTGATGACATCACTGATGACAACATCCAGTGACTGTATGTTTCTGTAAAGTTAAAATATGTCTTACATATTGAAGAATGAGTAGATGTATAAGTGTCTGGACGAAGGATTTAGTAGGTGCATGACTGAATGTATGAGTGAGTGATTAAATGTGTCTCACTGAGTGCATGGCTTAGTGACTAAACTGTCTTAATTTGTGCATCATTATGTCTTTTGTTCTGTAAACTGCTGCATGTGTTGATCAGTAGCTATATGAGTAACTATATGGGTTATTGATTGATTGCCCAAGTATTTGTATGGGAGACTGAGTGTGTGTGTGGCTGGCTGGGAGGTGTGTGACTCTGTGCAGATCAATGTGTACTTGTATCAATGATTGTATAAGAGAGTAAGTATGTGTTAGTATATGTTTGAAAATGTAAGGTGCTCTATGTTTAACTGTATAGATTAGAAAATGGAAGTGTGATTGATTCTTTACAGGACTGACTAGTTGTGTGAGTAACTCCATGGATGAGTGGCAGAGTGTGAGTGTCTGTATAGGTGTATGAGTGCATATGATAGTGTTGTAAAGATGAGTGATTGTATGTATGAATGATTGTATGGGTGAATGAGTGAGTGTTTGTGTAAACATAGGAATCAGTGAGTGCGTATGTAGTAACTAGTATTGGTGTGTCAATGGTTTAAAAAATTATACTCTGTATTTAACACTGGGTGTAACAGAGGTTATATGAAAGTGTGAGGAGATAAATTGTATTGTCACATGAATGATATCATCAGTGATGTGACCAATGATGTCAAATGAGATGTCATCAGTGATGTCATCAGTGATGTCATTTGAGATGTCATCAGTGATGTCATTTGAGATGTTATCAGTGATGTCATTTGAGATGTCATCAGTGATGTAATCAGTGATGTCATTTGAGATGTCATCAGTGATGTCATCAGTGATGTCATTTGAGATGTCATCAGTGATGTCATCAGTGATGTCACTGACCATGTCATGAATGATGTAATATGTGACATCATCAGCAGTGAATTGCGGGTGCGCGATATATAGTTAGTGCAACTAACTATATATGGAATTTCAATGGTTTTGTGTGAGTAAAATAAGGTTTTTTAAATGCTAATTACTAACTATATATGGTCTATAACCTATGGTTTTTTCAGTGAATTTTCAAGGTTTTTTAAATGCTAATTCCTAACTATATATGGTCTCTAACCTATGGTTTTTTCAGTGAATATATATATATATATAAATATATGTATATATATATATATAAAACCAAATATATCGCAACAGTTCAGCGCGCCCTCAGGTTTGAAAAACTCCAAATCAGTACGGTTCCAGTGCAGTGGAGCTGTGGAACCTTACTGATTCGGAGTTTTTTATCCCTCAGAGCACGCTGAGCTGTTGCAATTTATTTGGTGATTTAAGTACCGGTGTGCTCCGCTGGCGTGTGCGCCACTCTCCTTGTGTCCCCAACCCCACTTGGGCAAGAACACAATTTTCCGAACTGAGCAACTCTAGAGATTATAAATGTCCATATCAATAAAAGCCTTTTCAAACTGATATGATATTCCGTGTCTTCTTTTATTTGTTCCAAAGTAAATTCTTTATTTCAGTCCAATCACTAGGTAAAGATCATCAAGTGGTTCTTCAATAATACAGATAGCCAACAGAACTTGCCAACACGTGTTCCGTCTAGGCTTTCCAGCCAAAAGACTTCGTCAGGGCTAAAGACAAGCAAAGTGTTGTACTGAGTTAATATGTATGAACCAAACAAATATTATAGCTCGAGCAAAAGTGTCCTCCAAAGATGTGGAAAAAAGGGGGGAGAGAAAAGAAGTAGGGAACCTACAAGAGAAGATATATAGTGACTCAACGGTCGTGCTCTCAAAGATATTAGGTCCCAGATTGTAAACGTGATAGAAGTATACTATCCATAAGAAGAAAAAAGAAGAAAAAAATATATAAGATATATATAAAAAAGAAGAAGAAGAGGGGAAGTATAGATAAGTACTTACACCTATTGTGTCTAAAATGCCAAATTCGTGAATAAAATGGAAAAGAAGAGGATAAGGAAACGTATAGCTCCTACACCAAATATTGAAAGTGCCATCTAGTCTATACTTAATATACATACTAAAAAACCTGTATTAAGCTTACCAATAGTATATATTTATTTTCAGATTCGAAGTTGAATTAAACCAAATATCTATAAGAAGAAATTATATAATTATTATTATACCGGTCTACAGATAATTCAGTCTCCATATAGCAATCAAAGATTGCCTTTGGCTAAAAAATACATATAGGTATAGTGAGATGCAAACCATAATTTAAACAATTAGATTGATCTGAAATACTCGAAAACAAGAATGTATATGTTTTCAAGAATTAGATACCATTAGTATCATCTTATCATATTAGCCGTATCCAATGTAATTTTTATTGAGTATTAGTGACCGGTATTGCATTATTAAATTACCCAATGAGGATAAAAACTTGGCCCACGATCTCAGCATGACAGAATCTCCCATTCAGTATTATTAGTTGTTCGACAGCTAGGAGGCTCTATTAATGACATAGATTACAGAGGGGTCGAGATTTACCTATTGGTGAAATTCAGCGAAAATCATGGCTGCAGGACTATAATTCTGGTAATTAATCTCGTACATATTGACCCGAATCTGTATTTAATATTGGAACAGAGATTCAGTTGAAAACGAGACAGCATATCGCATGATTCATATCTCAAAATTGTATTATGGACATTAACTCAGCTAGAAGGGAAATCTCCTCTAGTTGATAAATATATATTCCTCTTGATCTTCTTAGTCTCGTTATTTAAAACCTAAAAGGAGACTAAAATGTTACGTTTATATATTAATGAATGTGATAGGTATGCCAATCATGAATTAAATTTTTTTTTATCTGGAAGCTGCTGTCAGGAGCATCGTCCTTACATTTGGGCCACTTGGGCGTCATGACCAAATATGAAATATATTAAAAAAATGTATTGAATGTGCTAATATCTGCATAATTTATTCAATGTAAAATTTTGATAATGTATCAATGCTTGATGGTCACTGTATTATCTCACTATTTTTTACTGACCAGCTTCCTTGTGCTTTGACTTTTCTCGTTTTGCAATTTTGTTTTATATTTTATAATGAATTGCAAGAAAATATATTGCGTAAATACTATCTGCGATTTACTTGACTAGCATTGGTATGAACTGGAACCTTCAACCATTATAATATGGCCACCACTATTTTTTTGTATACACTTTTCACTTGGTCTGTTTTTTATGTTTACACTATTGAAGAAAAAACTTTATAAATTTGTACAAAAATGCCTGTCATCTAGCGTGATCAAGGCATAAAGCTGAAACGCGTTGCTGTGTGACTGCAAATAAAGAAAATTTTGCAACGTACCTATGATGTTGTCAGTATATCTTCTTATTTGAGAAGGTAGTGAGCTGCAATATATATATGTGATCAAGCTCCGCCTGCGGAGCGAAATGCGTCAGGGAGGGCACTCGCTCTTGCACTTTGCTGGAATAAATATGGATTGCTGGCACTGGAATTTGTGATGTGGCTACTTTTTGATGTTTGATATTTGACTAAACATCGAGTATTGGAGTGGAGGTCTGCGCTTGTTGTAACCGCCACCTTTGGCGGTCAGGACTCTTCGTTTTATATATATATATATATTCACAGAAAAAAACATAGGTTATAGACCATATATAGTTAGGAATTAGCATTTACAAAACCTTGAAAATTCACTGAAAAAACCATAGGTTATAGACCATATATAGTTAGGAATTAGCATTTAGAAAACCTTATTTTACTCACACAAAACCATTGAAATTCCATATATAGTTAGTTGCACTAACTATATATCGCGCACCCGCAATCCACTGCTGATGATGTCACATATTACATCATTCATGACATGGTCAGTGACATCACTGATGACATCACTGATGACATCTCAAATGACATCACTGATGACATCACTGATAACATCTCAAATGACATCACTGATGACATCATGACACACCAATACCAGTTACTACATACGCACTCACTGATTCCTACGTCTACACACACATTCACTCATTCACCCATACAATCACTCATACATACAGTCACTCATTATTACAACACTATCATATGCACTCATACACCTATGCAGACAGTCACACACTGCCACTCATCCATGGAGTTACTCACACACCAAGTCAGTCCTGTAAAGAATCAATCACACTTCCATTTCTTCATCTATACAGTTAAACACAGAACACCATACTTCAGTGACATCACTGATGACATCACTAATGACATCTGAAATGACATCACTGATGACATCTCAAATGACATCACTGATGACATCATGACACACCAATACCAGTTACTACATACGCACTCACTGATTCGTACGTCTACACACACATTCACTCATTCACCCATACAATTACTCATACATACAGTCAGTTATTATTAGAACACTATCATATGCACTCATACACCTAGTCAGTCCTGTGAAGAATCAATCACACTTCGATTTCCTCATCTATAGTTAAACACAGAACACCATACTTTTCACACATATACTAACACATACTTACTCTCTTATACAATCACTGATACAAGTACACATTGATATGCACAGAGTCACACACCTCCCAGCCAGCCACACACACACTCAGTCTTCCATACATCCAGTCATTCTTCAATATGTAAAACGTATTTAAACTTTACAAAAACACACAGACACTAGATGATGTCATCAGTGATGTCATTTGAGATGTCATCAGTGATGTCATCAGTGATGTCACTGACCATGTCATGAATGATGTAATATGTGACATCATCAGCAGTGGATTGCGGGTGCGCGATATATAGTTAGTGCAACTAACTATATATGGAATTTCAATGGTTTTGTGTGAGTAAAATAAGGTTTTCTAAATGCTAATTCCTAACTATATATGGTCTATAACCTATGGTTTTTTCAGTGAATTTTCAAGGTTTTGTAAATGCTAATTCCTAACTATATATGGTCTATAACCTATGGTTTTTTCTGTGAATTTCATTGGTTTTTTAACAGCTAATATCTGTAGCTGTAAAATGTATTCTTCTTTAAATCCAAAAATATATTTTATATGTTTATGAATAATTTTTTTTTTTAATATTTTTTTTTCTTCGTTCCCGCTTCGCGAATCGGGAAGCTTCCCGTTAGCTGACCTTGATGCCGCGAAATAGACCGCGAGCCGGTAAACGTTTCTTTACCGCAAGTGCCGCGTTAGAAAACAACATCGTGACGCCTCCCGTCCGCATGACGTTTCACGTTGTCGCGTGATACGTCATATGACGTGCTACGTTAGCGAACTGGTACGCGAAGCGAGTCGCAAAGCGCAGGTTTCTGGAAGCAAACCGGGAGGCCCTGCAAAGCGCTTAACGTAAACACAGCAAGTCATGTGACTTGGTAATAACACTTTTCATTGGTTCATTTCACTTTTGGTTTCCTAATGATGTAAGACTAGGTCATATAATCTAAAATGAACACTTTTGATTGGTTGAGAACTCTTGTTTTTCCCAAATGATGAAAAACCCTCCTTCTTTCCTCACTCTGACTTTCATCATTGTGAGAGAAAGACCCTTTGTGATCACTGAGCAATGGCTTCTTTAGTAGCTTCAGCTGGTGCTTCCCCACCACCTCCACCACATCCAAGGAAGAGTGGACCACCTGCTCAAGTTATAATTCAACAAGAAGAGGAAGAAGAGGAACAGGACGACGAGCACGAAGAGAGGCAGTTTTTGCCTGAGCAGCCCAGGACGTCTCACCGGAAAGAAAACTTCATTTGGCAATTTTTTAAAATTCCCAAAGGTCAGAAAAAAGTAAATGCAAGATACGTAACTTGCCTTATATGTCAAGATAGACTGTCCAGAGGAACCGAGAAAAAATACAGTTTCGGAAACTACACAATGCATCGCCATATGACTAGGTGGCATCCTAACAACTACAGTGCTGCACAGTTTCGGAACGACCTAGATAATCTCCCTATTATGGCCAGAAGATCTGTTGTACCGGAAGTAACGGGACCAGAGGGCAGGGAGATGGTGCCAAATATACAAATGAAATTTGGTGAAGTAAAACACATCTGCGTATTTTGCGATGGATTCATTTCCTACGGAGAAAGAAGCATCACTCTGATCAACAGAGCTATTGACTATCATATGCAAGTTTGTACGAAATGCCCAAAATAATAAATACTTCTTTTTTTGTTTTGTTGCTCCTGTTGAGCCCTTTACAATGAATCGTTTTCATTGCCCCCTCCAAGAAAAACCCAAAAAAATATAAAACTGTTCAGAAAAATTCAAAAAAAAGTAAAGAAAGTTGCGAAAAATAATAAAAAAAATATAAAACAACAAAAACAATAAAAAAAAAGTTCTTTTCAGAACTACCTCCCCGTTATTAAAAAATTGGTACAATATTTGGAACTGTGCCAACCTCTATTTCTCTTAGTTCGCTTCCCAGTTCGCTCGCCGGTACGCGAACCGGAAGCGAACCAAAAACAGTAAGTATAAGGGAAGGAAACAGACACTTATGTTAAAAGAAAGACAGCTATAGGGGAGTAAACTAGAGATACTATTACCCGTAATCCACTGCTGATGATGTCACATATTACATCATTCATGACATGCTCAGTGACATCATCAGCAGAGGATTGCGGGTTTTTTGGCAACGTGCCTTATCCACGGTTTAATAACGCTGCCTTTTGCTTTATATAAGTTTTCAAATTGTATGAAATATATACCAATAGGTCGTTATGAACCTTTAGGTAGTGCTTTTCTTCATGAGGTCTGGTCGCTTCCATACACATACAGATGTTTCAAAGATGATCAAGAAGTTTATCTGAATGGAGAGGAATGCACTGAGACGCCAGATCATTCACTAATGTGTAGGCACATACAGTTACACGGTTCATGCAACAAACACCGACCAAATATGGCTTGCGTGTTGCAAGGCACGCCAGTTCCTGCTATCATCCCCACGTTCAAGTTGTTGGAAAATGGTAGTTATTTGATGCTCAATAATGAAGATTGTTCTGAGTTAATTAAAAGTATTCCTTTTATCGTAACAGTAAGTGAACGGGTTATTTGCTGCAGAAATGTTCTATTTCCTCCCACACATGAACATAGGGAGTTTTCAATCTGGCCACAAATACCAACCTTGGAACAGATTTCAACGGCATGGCAAGAATAAGAGCTCTTTTGTCTCAGAGAGAGGTGGCCTTGAGTTCGGCCCGTGAAACTTTCGTGCTTCACATAGCGAACACCCGTACAGAGGTGCAGACCCTTTTCAATTCAGATTTGCCTTTCAATTTCAGCAAGATGGTTCCGACTATCTTTAACGCATCCTCCACAAAGGCCCTGGCGCACTTTTTTAAAGTTGTTACCAGTGGTCTCGTGACTTCATTTGAGAAAATCTTTGGAGTCATCCCTGCTTCCTTTCATTCTATTTTCTCCACTCTGCTTCGTGGATTGGCATTTTTACTTGCATTACCAGCGGACGCTCTTGTGCTTTTTTACATTTTTAAATATGGATGTCCCTCCTATGCAACCTCCCACCCTGCAGCTGCTGACACTGTTCCGCAATCGCATGCTAGAATATTATGGCACAATGCCGTTGGCGATATTAAGCACGGCATATGGATTATCTTTTCGATTCTCCTACTTCACCTGTGTCAAGCCTGTATTTCACTGCCTGACCTGTGATTTCGATTGGGCCATTGATTTGTGTCTCTGCGGACCGGTTTCTCCTGACGTCGACTTTAATCAGCTGATGACTCCTATCATTACTCACGAGTTGGTTTGTCCTGGCGAAAGGATTATGGCTGTGGCATTGATGCATGGACTACTTGGTCCCTGGAATTCACTGGCGGCAGCACAGTCTTTCTTGGAACAGAGCTTTCTTGAAAACCCACCGAGCTGTCCTCTGATGGTGATAGAGGATCCGGTGCTGGGAGAGCACGTATGTTCTTTTCCGCTTTTAAATTGGATGGCTGAACTGTTTTCGGATGAAGACGGTGACTTCCTATTGGAGGCTGTTGCAGCTTATTTTGCATACACAGTTATGTCATAGACCTTTTTCATGTTTGATATGCTGAGTACTAGCATTTCATTGACAATTCATTGACTTATTTGTCAAGTTTTTATTATTTACCTTGCCTATTGGCTTAAGACTCGATAAAGTACTTGGCTGTTTTATTTTTCTTTAGCATTAAATTTTCCTAGTTTTTAATGCTTTACCTTGCGGACCGTCCACATATAAACTTGCAATCTGCTCTCATGAGATGGCACTTCTATTATCTTATTCAGTTTGTTTCCGGATCATGGGGAGGTGTCATCTAGGTCCTGGATATCTTTACACCGTGTTAAGTTAGCATGGGCTCATTACCGGTTTAAACGCCATTTTTCCTTTTTTGCAACTTCTGCACACGACACTTAGTTGTTGCTTTAGCTTTCCACCTAGTAGTTCATCGTGGTTTACATGAGAATAATATGTTATTGCTCTACTATCTGCTTTGCTTGTTAAACTATATCTGTACAGCGAGTGCTAAAGTTTCAAGAACAACACGATACAGAATTGTTATGAGGTCTGATCTCCACGACTTCATACTCATAACATAAGTGCAACTTCTGCCAATTCTGGGCATGAGGCGGGTTTTATATTGCTTTGCCGAACACACATACACAACAGTTGATGCGGTTCACATGAAGAGAGAGCTGGTGTATGCTGATGTGATTCCTTCAAATCTAAGACACTAAAGTATGGGCACGCCCTAAACCAACACAAAGAGACCTTCTTAGCAAATAATATAATATGTGTATTAGGGAGGGTGAGATATAAGCAGCCGCGGGCCGTGGAGGGAGTTACGGTGAGGCAGGGAGGCGGGGAGGGGGAGAAGCAGGGTGGAGCCCTCTCTACCTTGCCCCTCCCCCTCCCCGCCTCCCTGCCCCACCGTAACTCCCTCCACGGCCCGCGGCTGCTTATAAGTGTTGCTAACTCTTATTCATTTACAGCATGTTAACATACTGTCACCATTCGCTTTTTATGTACTAGTAACTATGCTGGTAATTTTGCTACTGATAATATGTGTACTTGTATTCTCCACCCTGCTTCTCCCCCTCCCCGCCTCCCTGCCTCACCGTAACTCCCTCCACGGCCCGCGGCTGCTTATAAGTGTTGCTAACTCTTATTCATTTACAGCATGTTAACATACTATCACCATTCGCTTTTTATGTACTAGTAACTATGCTGGTAATTTTGCTACTGATAATATGTGTACTTGTATTATCTAAGATACTACGCCTGAGAAGACGGCATTAGTAAATAAACATTTCAAATACACATGTGTTCTTCTTAACTCCATGTTCTGGTTTCTAAGAAATATATAACGACCGACTGTTCATGAGTTCCACGTATCCTGAGGTACTATAAGTTCATATTCTGGATTGTCTAAACATTGAGAGTTTGTTATATCCAATGTGACACTGTACCTAGCTTGCTAAGGAGTTTTTGATTACTAACGTGAGTTTTGGGACACCCTAATTCGCCGAGGTTCCAATCCTCTGTCCACAGTTCTGTGTGAGAACAGAAACCCTGCGACAGGGGCACCCCCGACCCTTGCTGGAGCTTCATCACACTTGCGATACAACTCCAGCAATGCGCCACCTTTACGGCACAGATACATCACGCATCTGTGCTGTTTTTGCCCCATGATGCGCCGCATTGTAAATGCAGCACACCATAGGTGACGGAACAGCGGCACAGAATGACTAACACATCCCTGGTGATGCGCCAGTCGTCATAAATGTATCCCTATGCTTCTTATCTTGTTAGAGATGAACCGCCATATGTATCATCAAAGTTTTTTGCATTGCCTAAATAGCGAACTTTAAGGAATAAATAGCGATTCTTTACCATTCCTAGTCTGCGATTAGCTATTTGCTAATTACAAATTACCCATTCATTTCCTTCATTTCCATAGGGCGGTTGGACTCACTTTTAGCTCGAACGGCTGAATGGATTTCCATGAAACTTGGCAAAATTGTAGGGACTGGTAGCCCGATGTGCCTTTGCTATGTCTCAAGATATATGCTCCAGTGGTTTTTACGAAAATTAACTTTGAAAAATATATATTGGGCTACATTGGCCTATATATATGTTGGAGCCCAAATGTAGCCCAATGTAGCCCAATGAAGCCCAATGTAGCCCAATGTAGCCCAAAGATGGCCGCCAGACACACAAAAAAACAAATGTAGCCCAAATATCAGCCAGATGTAGCCCAACTATAGCCCAGTGACAGAATGACCAATCAGCTTCGCAAACCTCCGTTACGCGAAGCGGAGCGCTGTTACAGATATATATCTTTTTTTGAACGTTAATTTCTCAAAATCCACTGGAGCACATATATTGAGACCTAGCAAAGGCACATCGGGCTACCAGTCCCTAATATTTTGCCAAGTTTCGTGCAAATCCATTCAGCCGTTCGATTATTATTATTATTATTTTTCTTTGCCCCGCGGGGCCCTTTTAAAACCTCCACATCAAACCTAGGGGGTCAGCGAGGATCTACTATGCCCCCTTATAGTTATTTCCCCCTTTGTTTTGACCTCCTCTTGTCTCTCGATCCTACCGAGAGACAAGATGGCGGCCGCTACGGACTTTTTGGAATGTTGACAGACGCCGGAGAACCAATCAGCTTCGCTTCACAAAGCTCCGTTGCGCGAAAAGTACGCGTCCTGGGACGCTGCCAGGTCCGCTGTTACAGATATATATCTTTTTTTAAACGTTAATTTCTCAAAATCCACTGGAGCACATATATTGAGACCTAAAAAAGGCACATCGGGCTACCAGTCCCTACAATTTTGCCAAGTTTCGTGCAAATCCATTCAGCCGTTCGGGCTAAAAGTGAGGCCAACCGCCCTATGGAAAACTCAATGTTAAAAACACGTTTTGGGACCCCCCTTTTTTCTCGGCCCCCCCTTGACGAACCCCCCCCCCAAATTTTCAAGGGCTGCTCAGAAACAAAATGTGCCATTTTCCTGAAAATTTCAGCCAATTCCGTCCACAAACGCCAAAGTTATTAGACATAGAATTTTCAAAAATCCCATAGAGAAAAAATCCTAACTATATATACCTACTGGCGACCGCCAGTAGGTAATATATATATATATATATACACACATATATATACACATACAATTTCAATATATAGATAGATAGATAGATAGATAGATAGATAGATAGATAGATAGATAGATAGATAGATAGATAGATAGATAGATAGATAGATAGATAGATAGATAGATAGATAGATAGATAGATAGATAGATAGATAGATAGATAGATAGATAGATAGATAGATAGATAGATAGATAGATAGATAGATAGATAGATAGATAATATAGCTTTGGCCATCCCGTGGAAATTTTGTTCTCTCATCTCCCAGCAGTGGCAGCAGGCCTAAGAAGTATGGCCTAGATGAAAATAACATGATTAGGCAAATTCTAGGATTGTAGTGAAGTGTCATACATGTGCAACAGGGGTGGAGGTATCAATGTCCTTCTGAGGCAGCACAAAGTAGAGTAATCAGGGGTTGCAACATGAATGAAACCTTGATATTTAAACAAAATGTGAAAACATTCGAGCATCAAATTGTGTAGTGAATATATAAAGAAAAATATGAAGGGGTGAAATAACAGCCGCGAAAATTAGGACGGTGTTGTTTGCATGTGACACAAGTAAATTTTTAATGGACTAATGGGTAAATTTCAGTAGAACCTGTTTTTGCAATCTGACCTCTTGAATATACTTGGCTATAATTTAATTTGAGTGGTTTTGCAATTATCGTGACCTGTCTTCCCTCACAAGCTTATCAATAAGGTAAAAATCTCTCTTGTGCACTGGAACATGTATGGCCTTGAAATGAAAACAATTTGCTGCTTCCTAACTATATTTCCTATCAAGCATCTTTACAAATGAAAGGCTCTGGGTTGAAAGCTGTGGTATCACACTTATCCAAGTTGTACCATGAACATGGTGTTGCACCCTTCAACTGAATGCATCAAGAACACGTGGAAAAGCAACTAATTTAATTATTTCATGTAGGAAGGATGGAAGGCCGAATGCATGTGTTTTCAATACATTGGTCGTGTTCGTTGATAGGCTCCAGACTACTTTTGTCGGAAAGACCTATATGTTTTTGGTGAATTAAGGTGGAATGTAAGAGGCAGGCTTAGTGACAAGATGGGCGAGGGCTGGGTGAGGGAGGTGAGTTGAGTAATTACCAGTAGCAATGAAATATGCTCCGGACTGTCAAAGTCATGCACCCAGTCACAGGCAGCAGTGTAATGTGCCTGATGCTGGTTGAGGAACGATAAAAGCACAGAATGCTCAGCCAATTTCTAAGATAGCACTTCCTCTGTCTATTTCCCTGATTTCACAAGCTCTTGCATTTAGCAGCTCCATTGAATGTGTTTACACCAAACATCATGCTGAGACCAGTGTGGATACAGACATTTGGCTCCTATTACCTACCACCTATCAGAAGAATGTGGGCATAGGTAGTTGCATATGAGTTGTTTTGTGTCTGTTAGATGTTATTGTCTGATATCGCAATCATGTAACTTTAAATTTTTTGCTGACTAGATATCTTATGCATTCAAAGACATACAAGTATTTACAAACTGAGGCCCAAATGCAGACCACAAAAGCAACCGGCCTCTGTTTACTCTTGAGAAGGTTGATTTTCTACCGATTAGCAATAATAAATACTTGCAACATTTCAATGCACTAAAACAGTTCTAAAATTAGCATAAAGTAAAAGAGCAGCCTGGATCTCCTGCTGTATTTTTTAAAGGTACACTTTGGAGTATTATGTTATTACTAGAGGGAAAGTGTCAGGCTGGACCTGCACTTTCCTCAGGTTTTGAAAAATTATCATTGTGGGAGTCATGAATTTTTGCAAAAACAAATCATCCTACCACATTACAGAAAACATTTTGCAGAGTTTGTTGGAGTGAGTTATATATTAACAAGGCTGCGTTGTGCAAGGAGAGTCTCGTGAAAAGGTAGCAGTTTTATCACTCAGATGAGTTTTTGTGATCTTGTCCCATCAACATATTCCTCCCCCTATTCTGACACAAGCAGATAGAGGGAAGTGAGTCCCATTACAAATAGCATGGTATATACATTGTGAGAATATATGAGTATTCATTAGTGTTGCTTGGTATGTAGTGGTTTGTGATATGTTAGACAGAGTGTTGCCCTCTTCGGGTATATATATGGGTGTCTGTGATGTTGGTCGTGTCTGAGGTCGTGAGTCCCTTGAATGTTGTGTACTGGAGCAGACTGGCAAAATTTTGAGGATATTTAGTTGTGATGCGAGAGTGCCTGTGGATATTTTGAGGGTGAGTAGGTGCATGTTGAGGATCTCTGGCGTGCTTTGACGATATATAGGCACATTGTGAATTCCTGGGTGGTATCAGGAAGGTGTCTGAGTATTTTAGGAGGGGGTTTAGAGACCACTGGGGTTGTCCAGTCAAGTGGTAATAGTGCCTTTGATGCACTTTGAGTATCAGGGCTTTTAGGGGATCTGAAGTGTTGGCCTATGAGCAAATTTGTAGCCATCAGAGACTTTATCATCCCAAAAAAAAGATAAACGCCGTTGCCGTTATCTTTGCGGCCAGCATTAATCGATAACAAAACCGCTCCTGCCTTGTGTATATTTATATATCATAAAAAATTGGCCCTGTCGCCTATTAAAAACATGTGCGACTTGACCCGTTATTCAGTGTGGTCGTTTTAAATTTGAGCTCTGCAAATCCGGTAGCATAGGCTTTGTTTTAATTACTAAGGTAGCGTGTATAATACTGAAATCACTGTTGAATCTTCCAAACGACCGCTTTTTTCATCGTTACACATTTCATCACGCGATCTTCGAGTAAAACATTTTAATTTTAATTTTAATTTTAATTTTAATTTTAATTTTATACATTGAAAACAAGACTAGAGCGATTTTGGCGCCATGAATATATCACTCCGCGGACAACACGCCGCTCTAATCTGAAGCGAACATTGATGTCAAAATAGGGGCTCTGGATGTCCAATTGCAGATTTTTTTAGATTGATAATAAGATGGTACCTTCCTGATGAAGACACTCACTGTGTCGAAACGCGTTGAAGAAACCACCATCGTTTAAACTTGATTTAATCAGGATATATGATTTATGTAGATTTTAGATATATTGCAAAATGTTATTAATTTTAATGAATTTGTATTTGTATTGAAATAATTAAAACTTGTGATTCTTATACAAAGAAAATATTGTTTGTAAAGTTTATTTTTTAGTCGCTGGTCCACATTGCATGTTTCATATTTTAGATTGCCTGGGATTGTTATTTGTTATTTTTCATTATATGTCTTACCCTGACCCAGGAATTTGATCCACATTCATGGGAGCAAATTTGTTTACGCATTTAGGGTATCATGGGGCTGTCTGGTGTGTGTTATATAACTTCCTAGGGTGTTTAATGCCTGATGAATTTATATGGTGCCCGGATGGAGGTGGGTGCAATTTAAGGGATAGAATAAACATGCCTGTGAGGAGTTTTAGAATGTGCAGGTAGAATGAGAATGTTTGGGCAAGTTGAGAGAGTGTCAAAGGGCTTTCAGAGAGTATTTGGAGGATTGTACAAGCTTTAGAACCATTTTGAATTTGTGGGTAAGTTGTGAGCATTCCTGTAGCTCCTGTGAGAGTCACTGGGACTCTTATGAAGGTATCTGAATGGGTTGTGTGGAGCTTAGGAGATGTCTTGCATCTTGAGTGTGTAAAGGTACATAGTGATATCGCATGTATAACATTGTGCAACTGTCTGAGCGTATTGTGGGCATATCTGAGGAGTGGTGGTGTCATGTGGAAGATTTGGGGTTCACCGGCATTTTAAAAGCATATGGTGCATTGGAATATATGACGTTAAAATGCATACCATTAGAATGGATGTATTTACATCGCAGTTTTTACAACGCAAATACCATCACTTCGCATGTTTCAACAGCGCATACCATTAGAACACATGTACATTGAGATACATTAAAACTACCATTACAACCCATTCTATTACAATGCATACTATTACTACGCATACCATTACAACGGGACGGGATGCAAGGGAAATAGGAGTTTTGGGTGGGGGAGTGTATTAATACCTGGGTATTAATTTTAGTATGTGTGTACTATTTAAAGTACCTTTCCAATAAAATACCTGAGTATACATACATATATGTACATTTTTTTTCAAAAAGACAGAAAAAGAAGCAACAATTTTAAACATTATACAATAAATAAACACACTACTCTAAGAGACAAAAATACATTAAACATATAGGGCCTTATTTATGAAGGCCTTGCGCTGCCGGTGCGTCACTTTTTCCCATTTTAAAAGTGGCGCACCGGCGGCGCAAGGACTTCATAAATAAGGCCCATACTTTTTTTTGAAGAACATAAAACGTAAGTCCTTCAACTATTTTTATTACGCTCCCTGTGCCAGCAACTACACAAAATGGCTGACATTCCAGGAAAGAACGTATAAACAAATATTTTTACACATGAACAAATGAATATACATTCTGTCAGGTTGTGAATCACGCGAAAATACTGTACCAATACTTTTAAATTATTGTTTACCCTCAAAAACATACAAAAGAAGGCAACCACCATTTTGTGCTCAGTGGTTAACTGACTTTTGAGGTGCCCACACAGCAGGACAGCAGGAGACTATTACAGGTCTCAAATTGAACACTGCCATCTACTGACCAAAGTAAGTGTATGATTACAGAAAACAGCATCAAAATATTGACACATAAATCACAAATACTCACAATATAATTTTACATTGAGTTACAGGAATTACACATTTTAGAAACCATCCAGCAATCAAAACTAGATATTCGAGAAAATATCTTAACATTAAAAATAAATGGGGGCGATTACGATGACGGTTGGTCCTCCTCCACCAGCGGTGCGGTGGCAGGCCTTCCACCATCAGACAGCAATTTACCTTCTGCCATGTTATGATGGCGGTGGGAATCGTTCAGGTACCGTGGCAGTCGCAAAGACCGCCCACCACGGTTCCACCACAGGCAATCATTCCAATTGTCTAGCAGACCGGCCTGTATGTTGAAAATGCTGGCGTGCCTAGCAGGCACCGTCCGCTAAATTACAATGCTAGCTCAAGCCAGCCTTTCCATGGCGGTGAAGATGCAGTGGAAAGGCTGGTGGGGATTGGCTTCAGGGGCCCGTGGTGGGCCCCTCTTGTGTTGGTAAGTGATGGTGGCACACTGGAGTGGTACCAATTATACCCCCTACATTTTCCTGCACTAAGTGACTGGCACCGCGTGGTGCCTGCCACAGAGTGCATGGAAATGCACAACCTGGCTGTTTAGCATTGTGTTGGGTACTGCAGCTAGCAGCACCCGCCGCAATGTTAAACGGGTTGGATGCGACCACCATGGTGGCGGTCACATCCTAATCCGTGGTGAGGGACCACCGCCATACAGGCAGGCCATCTCGGTTACTTCTACAATGGCGGGTGGACCCGAGTCCGCCCGCCATTGTAATTGGTCCCTAAGTGATTAAATGGAAAAAAATGTACGTTAATGTAAAATACTTATAATGTACATAAAAAATGTAATTACATTTGATATTAAAAGATTTTGGAAATACAACACCAAATACCTAGCAGGAAGAAAACAACCTTCACAAAATGCTAATGTAAGTAAAATGTGAACACTAACCTGAACATTAAAAAAAATTAGTCCCAGAAATAAAACATTAGCAGACAAAGATCAGAATTATTTTTTAAATAATACAAATAAACTGCCTCATATTTTTAATAGTGAAAGCTGAGGGACAGAGTTGGAAAATGGCAGGGGCAAATTTACTATTCTTACTACGACCCATGCTTGCCTCAGGGAAAGTGCTGGATGGTGGTGTGGGTAAATTTACTAATTCTACTCTGACCTGTGTTTGCCTCAAAGAAACTGCTGGATGGTGGTGTGGGCAAATTAACTATTCACACTTCGACAGGTGCTAGCCTCAGGGAAAGTGCTGGATGTGGTGCGAGCAAATTTACTATTCCTACTCCGACAGGTGCTTGCCTCATGGAAAGTGTTGGATGGTGGTGGGGACACATTTACTATTCCTTCTCTGGCCAGTACTTGCCTCAGGGAAAGTGTAGAATGGTGGTGGGTGCAAATCTACTATTTCTATTCTGACCTGTGCTTGCCTCATGGAAACTGGTGGATGGTGGTGGGGACAAATTAACTATTCAAACACCGACAGGTGCAAGCCTCAGGGAAAGTGCTGGATTGTGGTGGGGGCAAATTTACTATTCAAACTCTGACTGATGCTAGCCTCAGGGAAAGTGTTGGATGGTGGTGGGAGCAAATTTACTATTCCTACTCTGACAGGCACTGGCCTCAGGGAAAGTTCTGAATGTTGGTGGGGCAAAATTACTATTAATACTCCAACCTGTGCTTGCCTCAGGTAAAGTGCTGGATGGTAGTGGGGGCACATTTACTATTCCTACTCTGGCAGGTGGTTGCCTCAGGGAAAGTGTTGGATGGTGGTGGGGGCACATTCACTATTCCTACTTCAACAGGTATTTGCCTCAGGCAAAGTGTTGAATGGTGGTGGGGGGAAATTTACTATTCCTATTCCGACAGGTGTTGGCCTCAGGGAAAATGCTGGATGTCGGTGCGGGCAAACGTACTTTTTCTACTCTGACCTGTGCTTTCCTCAGGGAAAGCGCTGGATGGTGTTAGGGGCAAATGTACTATTCCTACTGTGACCTGTGCTTGCCTCTGTGAACGTGTTGGTTGGTGGTGGGGTAAAATTTACTATTCCTATTCTGACATGTGTTGGCCTCAGAGAAAGTGCTGGATGGTGTTGTGAGAAAATCGAGATTAAAAGATTAAAAGAAATGACAAACATTTTTTTAACTTCTATATAGATTAAACCGTAAAAATCAGCCAAAAAAGAGGAACACATTCCTCAATCACATTAAATTCAAAAACCCTTGGAGAAGTCAAACCTTACAAGGTAAAAATATACAAAAACAACATTATGCTTGTTTATGTGCAGGATTCAAGCACACAATCAATGCATTCTTAAAAGTATCTTTGCAGTAAAAATGTCAACCTCATAACCAACATCAACGTCAAAGGCACTTATCAATTTCTTTGCAGGCTAATTGAAAAACAAAAAAAATCCAAATAAACTATAAACATTTTGCCACTTTTTACAGAACGAAAGAATCCAAAACTCGAAACAAAATAGAGTGAAGAACCCAAGAAAACCAGCAAATACACCAGGCCTTTTCAACAAGACAACAGTAAAACCTTAAAAAGGTAACCTTTAACATTCTGTTAAGTCTATCCAAAATTACCCTTGCAATTTAAACATGGAACAATTTTGCACAAAACAAAAGCTGATAAATAAAGAATGCGTACTAACTTTTCACTTATTGGCAAATTAGTTTTTAAAATAAATTCACTTAAAATTACTAAAACATTCCTTTTCTCTTTTTCTCCTTTCTATGAGAATGGCAGCAAGAAAAAAAGAAAAATATATCCAATCAAGCTGTGGTAATAGACTGTTAAGTCACAGTGGTTACATTTATTGTAAGGAGACATTAACTGAGCCTAGGTGTCATTGGGGGTGTGTGCATTATTACTCATCCCATTGCACAGGCAGAGCGGTTACTCTTGGCGACACTGTTGAAAGGACCACCAAGCATAACCACTCTGCCTCTGCACTGGAGATAGACGTAAGAGAGAATATAAATGAAATTAAAACCTGGCATCCACCTCCAATGAACCCTGAGGCTCAGTTTTGAGGGAGGTGTCTAAAAACATTTACAATCTCCAACTGCGCATAATTATTCAGCATAAACAACAGGTAAGTAACTCCCTACGTGCAACACCCCAATTCTTTTCAGACAATAACAGTCCACCTAAACGTTCCGTAACACTTTCTTTTGCATGGCAATAAAAACCCTCTCAAAAGAATACTAATCTTTAGCACCGCCCATAATGTTGTTAAGTTGGAGAGTAGTGATATTTGGATGATGGATGGGACGTTTAAATGCCCACCCCATTCATTCATCCAAATATACACTATTCAAGCCTACATTAATCAAACAGTAGTGCCCTTAGTGTACAGATTACTCCCTCCCTCCCTCAACATACACTGAATTTCTGTCAGTAATAAAATCTAATACCATGAACAAAAGTCCTAGAAATGTGTTAACTTTGAATTACCTACGATTAACACAATTACCACAAAGTACATGGATACCTAAATTCAAGGATGTTTTTCTCACTTTTCACAGGCATATTTGTGAAAAATTAAAAAAAACATCCCTAGTTTGCTGTCTGATTATACATCAGGCAGCAAACTATAATATGAATTAAAAAAAGTAACTGCACGTTGCTTTGTTCCTCCTGACAGTATACATGAATACTATACATCTATTACTGAATCTGACTATTTTACTGCAAACAAGGACAAATTGGCACCCCTTCTAAATTACATCAAAGAGACATGGATTGACCATCAAAGCAGGTCATGCCACAGGAGGAAACCACGTTTCCATGTGAAGTGGTGGAAATGCTACTCTTCCTGCTTAGAGGGAGGAGCAAAAACCAATAATGCCATAGAGGGATGGCACAACTCCTTCAACAAATCTATTGGTAAACCACATTCTAACTTCTATCATTTCTCTGAAATATTGAAGACGTTTCCAGAAATGAGAAATGAGAATTGCACAATCATTAAATGCTAGTTTGAACCCACGAATCTCTAAAAGAACAAAAGAAATGTCCGAGAGACTATTGCGTGCAATTCAACAATTGTCGTTAATGGTGGCTTCAGACTACCGAGATAATCTTGCACATGTCCTACATTTCTAATATATACTAACTCTTTCATCTATTGCAAAAAATCCCTAATCCTTGAAATAATTCATGACCCGGGTTAAACTAACCGAACAGGGCACAGTTCGACAATGCCATGTTTTTAAAACAAAAAAGTTAGCTGAAAACTATACGCTGCACAACTACAAAAAACGCACCCAAAATTAAAATCAGGGAAAAAAATTCTTGTTTGTCAAAAACACTACAAGATTCCATTGATGTAATCCTCTCTCACTCGAATTCAAGTTAAAAAAAAAACACAAAAATTTAGTAATGTTTTGAAAAAAATCACAGCCCAAAAATTAATTGTTGCAATCCCCTCTCGACCCAAGTCTAGCAGAAGTTCTAAAATCCATATAGTTTAAACATGGTTTAAAAAATTCCAACCCATGAAGTCTTTCTCCATGTTCCTTTGTCCTATCCGGAAAACCGGAACACAGCAATTACAAACTTACTAAAAACCCGTTGCAACGAAAAACAAGACAAATTATAAAAAAGATTACTTTCATGACACTATTGTTTAATAGAAAAAATATGAAAGCTTTTAAAATTAATCCTATTACCACAAAAAGTGTTACGAAAGAAATCAACTGGATGTGGGCCTACAACTCCTTCCTGTTTTGGAAAAGATTTTTAAATTAAAACACACAATAACATCAAAATATCCCTTTCCTATGTATTACTGCCACCCTCTCTCCTTACAATAAACTTTACCATCCTTAATGTATTTTTCATAATTAAATTTGCCTTACCTGGATGCAACTCTCCTTTGCTTCTGATCCGGACAACGACGAACCTCACAATGACAATACTTACGTACACGCGGCAATGTAATCTCTTTCCATAAAAAGGAAAAAAGGAAAATTTCACCCATTGACTTAAATGGGAAACCGTGGTAAAACCTACAAAGAAATAAAAAAAAATCTGTTACAATACATACAAAAATATATGTATATTTAAAAAAAATATTATTTCCAAGAAAATATGTTTACAATATTTTTCGCAAATGTATGTATTCTGTTTTATATGTCTAATAAAAACAATAACAATATTTACAATACTATTAATGTGTCTATTCAATGTTTTTCTAAATATACATTTTGTTAAATTATATTTTTACCTTCACAGATTTTGTCTATTTTTGCATACATAAATTGTACAATTGTGCTCTATTCATTATTATATATAATCTAATTAACATTTAAATGATTTTTATTTCAAATGTTAATGTTAAAAATAGTTATTATAAAATTCAAAATATAAAATATATTTTCCCTTTACATCAAAACACCTCCTATCCAAAATCTTTGTTAAATTATCTGCACATTACTTTTGACTTTAAAAAATAAAATAATTTATAAGTATTACAATTAAAAAACGTATAAGTTAAGTAATGAATAATATTCAAGTATTAACATTAATACCATAGAATTAATACACTCCCCACCCAAAACCCCTTTTCCCCAGAATATAGTTGCAAATGCATTTTAAAGAATGATTTCCTAATTTCTTTTAATAAAATATACTAACAATAATTTCATTTTGCGCACGCGGGAGTGACTTCATTCGCCAATGATATTTCCTATCTATTTGTGTGCGCCACGTGATTTGGTAGCCATCTAACGGTCTGCGATAGTGTGCAATCGCGAACACATCATTCGGACACGCTATCAGACTTCCGTGGGATGTTCCATGAATATTATGATGCTGAACACGCAGAATTTGCAAGCTGGACAAGAATATCTCTCGAGTAGCATAAAACCTTCTCGAAATGATGATTTTGATTAAAAAAACTCAGATTGACATTTGGCTGTACTTTTTTGAGCAAGGAGTTCTTTTTCTTTTTTTACTTTTTTTTTAAGAGGAAGGAAGGGCCCCAGTGTCTCCAAAGTCATGTTCCTGTCCAGCAGGCTCCTCCCAGTGCTTTGTCCATCTCCTGTTCACTTTTCCTTTGGATTTGGAGCTGGAAGGATCCCTCTTTGTGTCTGCTGCATCATATATCATTGGATTTGAGGACTTTTGGATTTGAAATGTTACAAGTAAGTTGGAAAATTGTTGTTGTTTGTTTGATTGGGGCATTGCACCAGTTTCTTTTTGTACTTTTCATCATTTTGTTTTAATTTATTGTTGTGGGTGGCATGTAGTTTCAGTAGGGGTCTAGTTGTTTTTCTTTCTATGGAATTGTTCTGCTAGTTTTCTTTTATAAAGGAAACATGTTGCAAAGTTCACTACATTTAATCCAACATTTGCAATTAAGTTGCAACATTTATTTACTTCACTAGCCCAGTAGTCTGTCATTAGGCCTTTCAGCCAGTTGGCCAGAGCTACTCATCTGTGCATGAAACAACTGTTTCTGTGGTGTGTGTTGAATTTAACCATCATTTATGGCATGGATGGCATTGGATTGAATTCCAAAATGTGTGTTTTGGGGGTATTTCACTTTTTTATGTGTGTTAAATGAATGCTTTTGTTGGATGTGTGTGGTGTGGATGTTGTGTAACTTTCAAACCTTTTTGTAGCCCTGTGGACTTTTGTTTTTGCATTTTTACATTAAAGCTGTGTTGTTTAGCATGACTTCTTTGTCCAGCCATATAGGCCTGCTTAAATGCATTGTTTTACAGGCCTCCTGCTTGTTGTTGTGTGAGTGACCATGTGGCTGGTGGCCATTTTGTGGAGGTAGTTAGTGTGCTAATTTTGACATAGGCCTGCATGTTTTTCCTTTGTTCCTCTTGGCTTACTGCTTCTAGTTGTTGTGGGCTGGCCATGTGTCTGGTTGTAGTGGTGGAGTTGAGTCACTGTAGGGGAGTGGTATGGCTGACAGCAGTGTATTGATTTTGTTACTTAATTTGGAAAATGCTATGTTGCTGTATATGTGTGCTCTGTCTGGCTCAGTCAAAATCTAAGCTAAGTGGAGTTTGGGTGGGTGCTTTGGGCCTGCTCTGTCCTGTTGTTGTTATAGCATGGTTAATGCTGGGAACAGAGTACACATGATTTAGCCATGCTGCCTCTGAAAGTGTTCTTGTTGCACGCTTCAGTAATTTATGTGTTTTATTCCTTGATTTTCCAATATCCCTTTTGTTTTCCCATCTACACTGCAGGCCAGCCTTTACCCTGTGCAATACTGGGAAAAACAACTCACACTTACCTTACCAATCCGCATCCGCCAGGCAGGCAGTGGGGCACCCAAGATTGATGGACGGAGCATCCATGGAAGGGAGGACCAAGAGAAATAAATACCGAGATGCAACTTCCCAATTTGACCAGGATGATAACATACAGTAACTTATTATCATTCATCATCTTTGAATTAATTTGAATCATTTTTCTCTTTAATCATTACGACTGTGTGTTGTTGTTTATTATGTTTGCTCTTAGTCTTTGCTTATATCCCTACAAGTATGTTTTATTTTCTTTGTTTGCTTTAAAAGGAAGCCCAGTACAGCATAACATAAATAAAATGTATGTAATTTGGGTCTCTCTGAGGGCAGGCGTGCAAAGTAATTGCATAACATTAATAATTAATAATATACTGCTGCCCTGTACTGTCTACTAGTCTACTTAGTACTACTTCTTATTAACCACATTATGCATGCATTTCCTTTTTCTCCCTTTAACAGATTTATGAACATGATTGTTGTATGCCAAGATTGTGTGCTGTCCATATGTGGTGTTTGTCTTTGTCAAACCTTTCCCTCAAATACCCCTTTGCAACCATTCAGCAAACCCTAACACTCTTCCCCCGGGCTGTGTGATTTATTGAGGTGTGACTAAATTAAATTTACACCAATAATTGATCACTCACTTGCTGGGGCAAATGTGGTTAAAGCAAGTAAGCAACATTAATTCAAGGAAGGGAGAGGATCTTCTTCTGCTCTTAGTATATATATATCTATATCTTCGGCTACACAGGCAACAGGCATTCCCAGTGCCCACCCATGCTCAGTAGAATTCGCTCCTCTCTTTTTTCCCCAAAGGAACATAATTATATTAACCTATTATTAATTATTAATTGCAGTCAGGGATTTATCACCCTTACAGCACTAGTGATTAGGCAAGTCCAGTAGATAGGTTGAGTTCACTACTTCAGTTTGTTGTAACTTGTACTAGGCTATCCCTGCCACCATTATGTTTTATTTTACTTTAGCATTGATTATTATCAATATCATTCATCATCACTTTTTTCTTGTTTGGCAGTCTTCTTCTTGTGTAATTACTACTTACTGTACTTCTACTATTAATTTCCTAGTCTCCCTCAGGTGACTGACTTGTCGTATTTTCTTTTTTTGCACATGAAACTGTCTACTACTGCTACCACCATTGCACCTTAGGAAACCAAACATCACCATGCAGCCATTACTTCACCTAAACATCGATCACAGGTAAGAGAAGAAGTGTGGTGGAGTCAATAATGTATATCCTATGGAAATTAATTAATTCACACAACCACATCCTTCTGAGTACATATTACAAAGAGGTTTTAGTTGCACAATGCATTGACTAGGAGGAGAGACTGACAGAGGTAGGACAAGTGAGGGTACTGCATATAGCTGTTGGTGTGTTACAATATTGGCATATTACAAAAAACGGCTGTTACCCTGCAGAAAAAGGAGGAAACAAAAACAAACAAGGTGACGTAAAAGAACTATACATTTATTTCCCTAACAAATATAAAATAGTAGAAAAACCCACAACACCTGACCCACCCCTCTCCCTAACCCCAACCAATTTCCGGTAAATTAAATAAATGTCCATGTCCAAGTTCAAGAAAAAGTAAACCCCAAGGTTCCCCAACTAGTCCCAACATCCCACCCACCCCAAAAAAGATTAAAAAAGGGGCAAGAATCAAAGACAGAGGTCGGTGATGATGATGATGAGTCTGAAGTCTAGCAGCGGGGTTGCCCGCTAGTTCTCTTCAGGACCTCCTCCAGCTTGGCCTCCAGGCGCGTCACCCTGAGGAGCACGCAGCACCGAAAGTTCCAGCAGGAACAACAGGGGTGGGCAGCAGTAGATGTTGGTGATGGGCGGCGGGCAGCTGCCAGAACACGGTGCCATACCACTGGAGACCTGGGGGGGCTGGCTGGGCCCCAGGGCATTGGAGGAAGAAGCTGCAGCTGCTGCCTCCTCCGCCAGGACAACCAGCCAGCGATATTCATCCCTGATGGCCTCTAGCTTTGTTTGCCGGGTTCTGACTGCCAACTCCTGTCAGTGTTTGGGAAGGAGTAGCAATATCAAGAAAGAAAAACAAAGAGAATTGTTGTAACCAATCCTCTTAGCAAAACAGTAACACAAAATTAAATTACACACGTAAAAACTATAGTGGCACAGTAGTAGCGGTAGCACTAGCAGCTGTTGTATCCTCCTCTCCTCTTCACTTCCCTTCCTCTGCCCCTAAGATTTGGATGTGATGATTAAACTTTGAGGCACTAAGTATGGAGTAGAGTAGAAGTATTCTTTTTCTCTCTCTTGTTTAGCACACTTAATCTTGGAGGCATGCCAGCTCAGTCAGCTTGTGCCCTAGACAGACATACGTGTGACGCAGACTGATGTACTTTACTGCTGTCTGCATGTGAGGCAGCTGTACTACACAATTATATATTTCCATTACGGCCATACTCTGTTAAATCAATGGCAAATGCTTAAACAATTTCCCTTTCACCCTCACTACACTACTGCACTAAGGCACATGATGATGGTAAATGATCACTTGCTTATGGATGATGAGAAACGGCGTCACAACATCATGTCACTCACAGGATGATGATGATGACATACTGAGTGATTTGTAAGTACTAGTTAACATGCAGCCCATAGCTCACCCATGGCTGACACAGGGAGGTGACTGGAGCAGAAGTGGGCCTCGGTGCCAGAGGGAGGCAATTATGGCTAGGGTAAACATTTAGTCATGCACAATATATATGCTGTGCTTGCAAACTACTGTGAGTCAAGTGAGTATTTCCATTCTCAAATACAAGTACAACCTCAAATCTTTGAATCAAAAACCTTGCAATAACAGTCCTTGTTATTCCCAGGGCTTGTATTTTTTATTTATGTGCAGTGCATTGCTCTTCTGGCATTATTAGTTTTTAATTATTAATCTTCTTCACCCTTGGCTTTGGTACTCTGGTATGATTTAATGTTCTTTTATATTCACTTCATCCAGTCTGACTCTGTTTTCAACCACTATGATACCATCCAGGCATCCATCCATCCAAACATGGCTATCATAAACCGGCTTTCACCGACAACACCATTCATTTAGATATAACCAATCACCACCCATACCATGCGTCCTTGCTTGCCTTAGAGTTTGACCCCTCAAACCCAATAGAGGATTCCTTTCACCCATACAGTTTCACCCACCCAGGCAGGCATCCATTCTGCTTTCTCTTTTACCTTTACACACATCCTTCAACTACCCATGCATTCTATTCCTATCATCTTTATTCGCCATCTATGCATCCTGGGGCCCTCTCCTTCACGTATGCATCTTTCTGTGCCAGTCATACAAGTTCTGAGTGTACACCCTTTCAGCAAGTGTATTCATCATTCTCAATAAGTAAGGAATATGACTTACCGCCACCCGCCACTGCTGCTGGCTCACCCCATGTGGCTGGCGCAACTGCTCCCTCCAGAGTGGGATGGTACCCTCACCACTGGCCCCGGCACGGGTGGTTGGTACGCCTTAAAAAAAAAATCCAATTTTTTTAGATGCCATATACGCCTCCCATATCTATTTTTTTCATTAGCAAGATTGAAAATACATAATTAATAATACATATACACCACACAAATCACTATCTACAATTCGGATACTAGAGTACAGCAGACAGTATGTCCTAACAAAAATAACTATATAATATCCGGTTGGGCATTTTGTAGGTGAACATTTTTTAAAAGCCTCTCAAGAAGAGGGCAACCCATATGACTAGACTCAGTGACTAGAGGTATGGTGCATCTCATTTTTTGAAAAGAAGAAAGAGTGGCCAACTGGCGGATATGAGGTCTCTCTTAGTTGGAAAATGGTGTCCTCCTACTCCTCATACTTCCTTCCAGCCATGGTGCACGGTAACCGTTATTCAGTGTTCACCATCAATTGCTGCTACTAAAAAAAGTACTAGGCCTTGATTAGAGAAAGTAAAATACACAACTTTGGTGGGTCCTGCTCCTGTCCAACGTGAGTGACCACCATTACTGATTGAGCATGCTGAGACAGTTAAAGAAACTAAAGCCTTCTCAACTCACAATTCACAAACCTGTGGATATACCTTGCTTGTATAAGGCATGCAATCTGCTGTCTGCACGGCACATTAGTGCTACTAGTAGTAGTAAGGAGTCCTTACTAATACTAGTAGTAGCCTAGGACCAATGGGTTCTCTGAGTCTTACAGTGCCGCTACTAGGCAATCCACATAAGGGGAGAGAGAAAGCTCAGTGAAACCCAGAAGAAAGCAAGCTGCAGACAGACTGTTGCTGTTAAAATTATGGAAAAATCCACCTTTTTTACAAAACAGATAGAATCCACCAAGCATTCTGCAAGGGAACTTCTTCAGGTCATAAGTAAATTAACCAAAGCGCCAGAGGTAAATGGAGCCAACAATAGCCAATCTTTCTGTGAAAAGGTAGCCTCCCACTTCTGTGATAAAGTAGGTTGAATTTATAATCAGTTAACTTCCTCAGGCTCCACTGACTCCAGTATTAGCCCTTCAAAAGTTCACTTTCCTATTCAAGACTCTAACCCTCTGTCAGCAGCTTTCTATCTAAACTCAGCCAATTCACTTTTACCACAGTCCTAATTCGATCAAATCCTCCAAATCTGGGTCACCTTATGACCCCTGCCCCCCCCCTCCATTTATAAACAGATCCCTGATCCTATTGCCTTTTTCCTGATCATCATCTTTTCTTTTTTTCTTGAACATATTTTTTTGTGTGTACATGGTACCATCCAGGCAGCCGCCTGGTGTAATCAAAGTGAAACAATGGATTTTTCTAAAGTACCAGCATTGGATACAAAATGAATAACCATAGAAAATAGAACAATACAATCTTTGCGCAGGCAATCATGGCCAATATCTTTACTGGGAAGATCGGCATTGGGATCTCTCCTAACATGTTGAAAAAGGCTTATATTCTTCCACTTGTCAATGAGGCTAATCTGGACCCAAATAACCCGACAAATTATTGTCCTATTCCCAGGTTACCTTTTCATGCAAAAATCATAGAAAAAATAATAAATATTCAATTAACAATATTCATTCAATCAATCAAATCATTTACAGGACCCCACACAATTTGGCTTCAGGGCTGAACAAGGCAAAGAGACGGAATTAATAAAAAACACTGATTAGTTAAACACCATCCTGGACAGCGGAGGCTTGGCAGCACTCATTCTTCTTGACATGTCGGTGGCCTTCAATACAGTTGATCATTCCACTCTCCTCTCTTGCCTTAAACAACTTGGCATTAACAACAAAGCTCTTGGTCTGCTCCACTCCTTCTTGATGGGCAGAGAACACTCAGTGATTCTTGAGACGTTCTCATCTAGGCCATTCTCTCTTCCTTGCGGGGCTTTTCAGGGATTGTCATTGAGCCTTTAAATTTAATATCTATGTTTTAGAACTGGCATCCCTGATTAGAACTTTTGGGTTTTCCCCCACATCATACGCTGACAATATGCAGATCCTTGTGTTGGCCTCTGACAATGTCAACAACACCAATCCCCAGTTTCACAACTGTTTGACAGCTGCAAGTAACAGGATGGGCAAACATTGCCTTAAGTTAAACTCGGACAAAACCGAGTTCATTCTTTTCGATAATAGACCACAATTCTGCAGCCCTTCTTAATGGCCTTCTGACCTAGGAGCACTCCCTACTCCGGTTCAAAAAGTGAGAAATCATCTTTTAGATGATAAGTTGAATTTTAGATAACACATTAGTTCAGTTATTTCCTCGAGTTTTAACACCCGGAGAATTATCAGGAATATTCTTCCTTTTAATCCTCTCAATTCAAGGAAAACAGTCATTACACTGCTAATCCTCACCAAACTGGCCTACTGTAATGGACGGATGTATGTCACTACAACGCATACTTTTACAACGCACAACTTTACAACGCATTTTTTTACAATGCAACATCCATTACAACGCATTCCATTACAACAAATTTTTTAAAACTACCTTTACAACGCATTCCATTACAACGCATAATGCCTTTACAACGCATACCATTACAACGCATAACATTACATTGCATGTATGGTAAGTATTGGATAGTGTAGGGGTAAAAATTACTATTCTAACTCCAGGGGGTGCAACAGTAAGGTAAGTGTTGGATAGTGTAGGGGTAAAATTTACTATTCTAACTCCAGGGGGTGCAACCAACTACCACCCCATTTGAGTCTTTTGAATCTGGGCTGGATATCCATCATGTAGCTTTTAGATCGCAAGTCTCTGCTAGGTATGCTAGGGACTGTTTGCGATGGAGGTGGCCTAAGTCATTAAGAACTTTGTAGCTGAGGCATATATGCTATGTAATGGATGTTGCGTTGTAAAAGTTGCGTTGTAATGGTAGTGCGTTGTAAAAGTTGCGTTGTAAAGGTTGTTTCCCGTAATGGACTATATGTATGTTTAAAAAACAGTACTTGAAAAAATTACAGAGTGTGCAAAATGCGGTGGTTAAACTTCTTCCAAAGTGCAAGTCAATTTCTACTGCCTTCAAGGGACTCCACTGGCTTTCAGTGAGTAATCAAAATAAATTCAAGGCTCTTTGCCTCAGCTACAAAGTTCTTAATGATTTAGGCCACCTCCATCGCAAACAGTCCCTAGCATAGTATGTACCTAGCAGAGACTTGTGATCTAAAAGCTACATGATGGATATCAAGCCCAGATTCAAAAGACACAAATGGGGTGGTAGTTGGTTTGCCCCAGAAGCTGCCACACTTTGGAACAGTTTGCTTATTAACATTAGAGCAGCTCCCACCTTGCTGATCTTGAGGAAACTGCTTAAAACATGGCTTTTTAACATCTAGTCTCCCTCTTCTTTTTCTGTGTTGTCATAATGAATCAGCACCAAGACAAACTTGGGTATTTGTTCTTTAGACATTTATTAACATAACATAACAAAGAATTAGATTGATAATCCTGTACATCATATTTGGATTCTTCCCTGGAGACTAGTCTATCTATCATAATAAAACAATCCCACTCTGCACCCCAGGATGCAGGCAACCTCGGATCCAACAGCATCAGTCTAATGGTGTTCCCAAATACAGAAAAGAGAAGCATGGGAGAAAAAGGTAAAACAATATTTTCACCATTCTTTAGAAGGATTTGGAACCATCCCTATCAATCATGCCCCACTAACCAGCTTTTAAAGAAAGACATGTGCCTATAAATATACCTATGACTCTAAAGTAGACGTAGCGAAGATCAACCCTTTTATTTTGAGACAACTCCACTCCTTGTACTGGATTACATTGTATCATAGTACTACACACTCCTAACATGTCTAGTAATAATAATCCCTGAACTAAGGCATTCTCTGACCTTTGTTCTTCATTTTCCTTCATGAGCTAAGAGGGTGCGTTAATAGTATGTTGCAACACAAAAGTATGATGGAGGAAATGCTGAACTTTGTTAAACAATCACCCCAGTCACAGATCTGGGATTAACCCCAGTTTGGATCTAGCTGTATGTAAATCAACCATAGCCCTACTCCCCCTGGGAATATTCCAGCCCAAACTGACAGGCCCTCCCTGGACAGAAAATCAAGTATTCTGGTACCGGTTTTGGGGTATCACCCCTCATCAGCCAGCCTAGCCTGAAACCGGTGATTTAGCAAACACAGGACCCACGTCTGGGCATACATCTGGGCTGATGAGGGGTAATCCCAGGATGCTTCTTTTTGCAGAGGAGGCTAGCAGGGAACGGGGGTGGAGGGCGGGGGACGAATTATACAAAAGATACCACCTACCTCCTTTCAGCCACTTGCCGCAGTCTCTCCTTCATTGTTGCTTCAACACGGAAGCTCCCCTAAGCCAATCACAATGCTGCAATGGAACTCAGACAGAGGAGGACTGGGAGCCTGTGCATGTTCCCCACCAGGGTGTGTTTTACCAAACTGTCATGCACACTTAGGGGGTCATAAGGATGACGGGCGCCCGCCATCCTATCGGGACTAGGGACCGCCCGCCATAAGGGCGGGGGTCCCGTGGGTGGTATTAGGATGCATCCACCACAGTGGCGGCCGCATCCTGCATTTATAACATTGTGGCGGGCGGTGCTCACTGCACCGCACGCCACAATGCCATAAATGCATGTATGCATTTGCATACACAATGCGGCAGGCACCACCCGGTGCCTACCGCATTGTATATGCAAATGCAGGGGGGTACCACAGGTACCCCCGTGTGCACCCCCCACCCCTCCTTCACTTTGGGCGTTAAGTCCACATGCCTTTCGTTGGTATTGCATTACCGGGGCCGAAAAGCGGCGGACGGTCTTTCCATCCGCCGAGGTCCCCCCGCCATACTAATACGAGTGTGGATGTCGGGCGGATTGCCCCCGCCAGGCTGGCGGTGGATATCGCCAGCCTGGCGGGGGCAATCCACCTGACATCATAATGGGCCCCTTAGAGTGTACAATCTACTCCTCCAAGGCTTTGACACCAGCCCTGCCCTCCCTAACCCAGCCCCATAGCTATGAATAAGATAATGAAAATAACAATATCATTTTATTTTTCCTTTTTCCTGCTCTGAAAGCAGTGGGGTGACGCTCTTCTGCCTTAACGGAGGAGCCGCCCCTGTGTTTCTGGTCCTGAGAGGACCTGGACTGGCATTTCGGGCTGGACTGTTCCCATAGGAAACAGGATGAAGAATAGTTTGCATATGGCTGGTTCCAAACTGGGGTGGCAGGGTGAGCAAAGAAAATCATTGATTAAAACCCAGATCTGTGACTAGGGGTGAATGTGTGATTTGTTCAGCATTTCGGCTATCATTTGTTCCTTTTGATTTAGTGGTATATTGCCACACTGCACATAAAATAAACAAAGAAGTCATAACTACAGATCTGATCAACTTTAGATAAACAGCCACTTGTTTAGAATGTTTACCAAACATCTTGATTTTTCTTTCTTTTTAGCTCTCTTCCTATGAAAAATTTCTAAATTAGCTTATTTTTACAGTGTCATTAATTCTATGTTGTCTCAAGACCTCTGAAACCATTTAGTTCACGGATACATACATAACATATACATGTCATGATGTATATCATATACATTACTACTGCCCACACTGCATGCTTCTGGAGCAACTTCTTGTACTGACGAACCTGTTTTTATATGTTTTGAACAATGAAAAATTAATTTCCCCAATAGGCGCACACTGCTTCACTATTGATCAATTGTTTTTGAAAAAACGATGCTACTTCAAACAAGACCATGGCATCCTGTTGATGTAAGTTTGGGAAAAATAAAGCCCTGAAGTGCAGGAAAGGTCACATTCAACGTGTTTTCTTTTAAAAATAACATGAAGCTGCAGGGAACCGATATTTGAAGCAAAGTGAATAATTTCACATGGACAAACTTTAGGACAAAAACTAAGGTGTACATACATACCCTAACCTGACATAATCAGAGCTTGAAAAGACAAAAAGAAAATGTGACACGTGATGTCAATCATTACCAAAACATCCCAGGCTCTGTTCAGGAGCACAGATCTGCTAAACTGCATTGTATACATTATAGCGAGGGCAAATGTATATTTTTTAAAGAAGTAACATGAAGTATATATTTCATATTTGCATTCAACCTGATTCATGATTTCTCAAACAACAAGAACTAAGAATGGCACATCATTGCCATATGTCATTAGAATCTATCTCTACTAGTCTCTGTTGCGTGCTACTGGAAGGTAAATCTAACTCCAAAATATGTTTTAAGGTTTCTTAGTACTTTTATCAATGTATGGCCAAATTTATGGAAACAATTCACCCTTATGCTTGTGCATAATGTACAGCTCAGCACAGTCACAAAGAAATATTCGACACTAACAATAAGAGTTGATGTGCAGCACACATAAGGAATACATGTGTGAGCCTGATTTACAAAGGTGACTTACACTATTAAGTAAGTTTACACTTTGTAGTAAGTTTACTACTTTCAGTATTCACAAACGACGAGTGTAAACTTGATACAAAAGTGTAGGTTACATGTTTCCATCTCCGGAGTAGTGCAATTGGCTTACTTTTGAGTGGGTGGTGACATGCCTCCTTAAATCCCTCGCTGACCCTCCATACACCCTCTTTCTCCTCCCTCAACCCATCCCATTTAGTAGTAAGCCTGTCCCTTTTTGTAAGTACTCCCCTGTGCCCCTAGAAAAATGTACTACTAAAATCTATACTTACAAGTAAAGAGACTCTGCAGTAGGTGTGTAGAACTCCAAGCACAAGTATAGGTAAAACTTACAAAGTGAAGTTTGAGAATCAGGCAATTTATGGTAATGTATGTTTTAAACTCTTTAAAAAATGTTTAATGTAGTGGATACACAATACATGTTATCAACTTACTTCATTAAACACTGCCGTAACACGGACTCATGGCAAAACTACGTGTTGTCAACTACGGGTTGTCAACTTTATTGAAGTAAGTTGACAACCTGTATTGTGTATCCACGTTATTAAAGAAGAAAAAGTTAACTCAAACTGCGTATAAATGAAAGCGCGCTTTGCTCAAGTTTTAGACCGCCGAACCAGTTGGTGACACTGACTTCGTAAACCCTCAAGAATTATCGCTCTTCCACCACTCTTGCAGTAACGCAAAAGTAAGTCAGATACAATGTTTCGTAACAGCTATTTATCCAACCGGGGTTCAATATATTTCTAAGTAGCAATGTTTACTCTGTTGTTTTCAGAAACAGGAACAGTGTTGAAGGCAAATACAGCGCGGTGTCGGCATTAGAAAGTAACCGCAAAAGTAAGTTGGATACAATGTTCCGTAACAGCTTGGCCCCATATACTACTAAGTAGCAAAGTTAACTCCGTTGTTTTCAGAAACTGCAAAAGTCATGAAGGCAAAAACCGCACACCGCTGGCAGTAGGAATGAAGTACATTCAAGAACATAAAGTTTCTGCAGCTCGAGTGACTACACGAGTAAGCAGTCTTGCAATTTGCATTCTTGTTGAACATTTGAGTAAATCTCTCTGTTTACAGACAAAAACAATACTTTTTTAAATTACAGAACCCCACATTTTCCAACCAGAAGAAACTGAGACACAGCCACATAAACTGATACAGGTATCTTCGCCTCACCTAATAGTTGAGACAAAACAGTAGTGTTGCAAATAGAGAAGGGTCTACTTCTAATTATTCCTTCACGTTTTCTTAATTTTTCAGATTACATAGAGTCAATTTGCCCTGATGATAATCCCTTGATAATACAGGGATTTGAAACGCATCAGCAATTTTCTATATAAGACCATGAGGGCCATACATGAAATGTCTCCCAAAGGCAAGATAGGGATAATGAACTAAAATTTTATCCCACAAAGACCTTGAGGGCAGCCCCATGGTGTAACGAAATCTAATAAGTCCATTGAATAGTTGTTACATACAGAGTTCCCATAAATAGATTTTGACAAATTGTAGGTGTAACGCGATTGTTGCACTTTTGACTAATGTCATTTTTAGCACTTGTTTGTAATTTTTTCTGACAGCAACGGTGTGATTCATGCACTTATTGATAAGCTTTCTGTAATAATTATTTTCATCTTGTGATTTGAATTGTTATGATTATCAAGTTTATCGTTTTATGGTTTGGCATGCATTCAAATGTTATGAAATATGTGAAATAGAAATGTAAATGTTGGCAAAGAACTAACCAGGATGAAGAGAAAGAAACATTTCCATTGGTCCTCCATCTGCTAAAATAAATTGCAGGAACCAAAATAAGGTGGTCAGATCTTCCTTTTTCATGAAAACATTTCCTACGCCCTATCTGGCCACCAACATAGGGCGTATCCCCGTATTAGAATACTTTTAGAAAGTTGGCATCTTCTTGTCCTAACAATTTGGCACTTGTAGCCTGTATCCTGGATCATATGACTAGGTGTAGCTGGCAGTATGCCTTTGTGTCTAACTCCCAGACAGTGAGACAAATGGGGAAGATGTGTTGGTAGGATGGGCCATCTCTGTCAGTGAGTGGAAGGAGATGTCACCCACCACATTTACACACAAGCTCTGCTTCAGCAAACTCACACAGGGATTCCCCCGAGCTTTTTCTGCCCCAGACAAGTTGGACAATGGCAGGGATGTAAGAAATTCCAGACACCTCTGTAGGGAGAGAACTCTAGAAGATTCTCCCATTTCAAGGTTTATAAATATTGGACCCTCAGACCTAACTCTTCAAATCACTTCTGGACATGTGAAGTTTTGCCAGCTGACCTGCTTGCTGACCAAGCACTGCTTTACTGCCCAGGGCCTGCTGTTGATGCACCAGGAATCTTTTGTTCCTATGAGCTACCCTACTAAATCTAGCCTGCCTGTTTGGACCCAGAACTCCTGGTAATCTCCAAGGTTTAGTTTTTCCCTTGTTTAAATCAAAATGGCATAATGGGATTCTTCAACTTTAACAAATCTCCCTGTATTTTTGCACAGTATGACACAGCCTGTCATCACCCCTGGCATAGCATGAAGCAGCTCGTCCTCGATGTCAACGCATTTCAGCACAAGTCCTCACAAGCCCTGATGGCTTCTTTGATGTCAAAGCAGCCCAAACATAATCAACATCCTTATGTACCTTTTTGCAATCTTCATTCCTCCCATTCCCACAATCTGATAATTCTAAGGTTTAAAAAATCCTCCTGGAGTGGAAGAAGTTTTCTGGTCGGTACGACCAGACTTTGGAATGCCCTTCCTCTAAGGTTAAAACAAGAAACACACCTGCTGACCTTCAGGAAGGCCTTGAAGACCTGGCTATTTAACCTCTGACGGGGCCATGAATTGTCCAGTTAATTTTAGTTGATGGGCTAGCGCCTTGACACCTTTGGGTAAATGTTTGCACTTTATAAGTTGCCTTTTCATTTAATTTCATTTCAATGTTGACACAGGCCCAGTGCAACGCATCTTGTCCCATGTGCTGATGCATCGCAGCACAATTCTCTGCAAGCCCTCCGCCCCCTGCATCCTTAATGACAACACAGACCACACATTGCAGCTCTTTGTCGATGGTCACCAACTACTCTGCTGCACAATGCATCTCAAAGCCAGATCTCACATCACAGCTTCTTATTGAGAGTTCCTAGACACCAGTCCACACAGCTTAATGCCAGGACATTGTATCTTGACCCTAAGGTCCACAAGGTACTTTTCAGGAGACTGTACTCAGGGCCTCATTACGATGGTAGAGGGACCACCCGACATGCTGTCTGTTGCGGTCCGTCCGCCATATTATGTTGGCGGGGGAAGAGTGGTGGTGAGAAAGACCGACTGCCACAGTCCATCTGGGAGGATCAAATCTGACCGCCTGTTGGACCAACTGCTAATCTCTGCATTGTGGCGGTGCCAGCCAGGCACCGCTGTAGGGATTATGATATCCCTTTCCCCCGGTCGTTCTGCTGCAGTCAACCCGCAGCAAAATGGCTGATGGAAATGGATTTGGGGGCCCATAGCGAGCGCCCTTTAATCCCTGGGGCAGGGACATGTAGCCTATGGAGCACCTATGGTGCCGCCCTACACATCCCTGCACCATTTGGCATGCACTGCATGGTGCCTGCCACGTAGTGCAGGGATATTTCTGCACCCTATTTTTGTATTGCGGCAGGGGCTGCTGACCGCATCCCCGCCACAATACAATATATAGTTAATGAAGTTGCATCGTAACTTGAATGGTGGGTAGACTGCCTTGTAGGCGGCCTGTCCCAAATCTGATACAATGGTGGACGGACTGAAGTCCACCCGCCATTGTAATGAACCCCTCAGTCCTGTATCCAGCCAGCACTCCAAATCTGTCAGCTTGAACATGTGACTTGGACCAGATCTTCAAGCTTGAATTTTTTTGCCTTTTAGCACTTGATTTTTACAAAACCTTTATAATTGAATATATTCAGTTCTTCAGTTCTACTAATTAGATTGTTGTCGTTTTGGTGTCAATTTATTACACTTTACTCAGTTTTTCTTATTTGGAGTCAACAGGTTGTTTTGACACTGTTAACAATGTTTCGGGCTCAATATGGACGGTAATTCCGATTGATTTGACTTGACATTGGGTGATAGTTCAGGGATGAATCTGATTCATATAGTTAAAACCAGGTTTGGACTAGTTATTTTTTCTGAAAGGAGGCCTTCTTTTTTGGTGGGATTGAGCTTCAAGTAAGGCGTGGATATCCAGATCAGGGTGAGCTGCATTGTGCAGGTCTTGGATGTAAGGAGTGGCGGAGACATTTTAATTTAAGATGTGCTACCAGTGTACTTGTGATTTGTGTTGCTGTTGTCAGTGAGTTGAATTCCAAAGGGATCCATATTGAGATTGAAAATGAAGTGAAGTTGCTGGGATGTGGAGGTGGCCAGGAGGATGAATGTTTTAATTGTTAACTAGGTAGGATGAGGACAAAGGAGGAGATTACAAGTGCAGCCTATCCCATTTGAGACATGAGGATGTGGATGAGAATGGGATGGTCAATATTGGAAGGCCCGTTTGTAGGGGTGGGTGATGGGAGTTAAGAGACTTGGTGCTTTCAAGGGGCTGCCACATCATATTTTTTACTGAAGGAAAGGTTCAATCAATCAATCAATCAAAATTTGTATGGCGTGCTACTCACCCGTAAGGGTCTCAAGGCGCTGAGGGGGGGGGGGGGTCGCTACTGCTCGAACAGCCAGGTCTTGAGTTGTTTCCTGAAGGAGAGGTGATCCTGGGTCCGCTGTAGGTGAGTGGGGAGGGAGTTCCATGTCTTGGCTGCCAGGTAGGAGAAGGATCTTCCTCCGATGGTGGATTTCCGAATTCTTGGGATGGAGGCCAGGGCGAGGCTGGTGGATCGGAGCTGGCGGGTGGATGTGTAGAAGGTGAGGCGGCAGTTGAGGTACTTCGGTCCTATGTCGTGGAGAGCCTTGTGTGAGTGGGTGAGGAGTCTGAATGTGATCCTCTTGTTGACGGGGAGCCAGTGCAGGTCTTTCAGGTGGGCAGAGATGTGGCTGCGGCGCGGGACGTCCAGGATGAGTCGGGCTGAGGCGTTCTGGATGCGCCGGAGTCTTTTCTGGAGTTTGGCTGTGGTTCCGGCGTAGAGGGTGTTCCCGTAGTCGAGACGGCTTGTGACGATGGCTTGGGTGACCGTCTTCCTGGTTTCGGTGGGGATCCATTGGAAGATCTTTCGGAGCATGCGCAGGGTGTTGAAGCATGATGATGAGACGGCGTTGACTTGTCTGGTCCTCGAGAGGGAGGAGTCCAGGATGAAACCCAGGTTGCGTGCGTGGTCCGTTGGCTTGGGAGTGGTGCCCAGGGCAGGGGGCCACCATGAGTCGTCCCAGGTGGAGGGCGATGAACCCAGGATGAGGACTTCCGTCTTATCTATGTTCAGTTTCAGGCGGCTGTTCTTCATCCACTCGGCGACGTCTTTCATCCCTTCGTGTAGGCTGGTTCTGGCGGTGGCGGGGTCGTTGGTGAGGGAGAGAATCAGCTGGTAGTCGTCAGCGTAGGAGATGATGTTGAGGTTGTGTTGGCGTGCGATTGCTGCGAGGGGGCTCATGTAGACGTTGAAAAGGGTGGGGCTGAGTGATGATCCTTGTGGTACGCCGCAGATGACTTCGGTGGCCGCGGATCTGAACGGGGAAATTCCGATGTTGCTGAGGCGCTGGGCTAGGGTGCGGTGGCAGACAGTGTTAACATTGCGGAGAGGTCCAGGAGGATGAGGGCCGCTGTTTCCCCGTTGTCGAGCAGGGATCGGATGTCGTCGGTGGCTGCGATGAGGGCGGTCTCGGTGCTGTGGTTGATGGCATTCCTCTTTTCTTTGGTGGTTGGTTCTGGACAGTAAGGTGTGGGTTGATGCATTTTGCTTCTGTGGGATGCTTGATTGATGGCATTGGTATAGTGTTTAGATTTGGCTGCTGTGATTGGTCATCTTCCTGAACATATATAGTAATCAATAGGAGCTAGCTAAACTGATAACACTCATGTTGTATGTGTTTTAGGAAAACATATTAGTTTTATAGAAGGCTCCTAACCCACTAACCTAGTTGGTGGCATGCTTCAACATCGGACCACACCTGAGGCACCGGGTGTGCCTCAGGTGTGCTATGACGCCTGTTTGCAGCGGAGTAGGTTGTGTTAGGTGAGTGTGCAGTGATGGTGTTGAGAGTGGGGTTAAATAACTGTCCTAGAGGTCCCAGCGAATTACTTTATGAGTAGGCAGAGTTAAAAACAAGGCTTTTGGATGTGGTAGGAGAGACTTATGGTTTCCTACGTCCGGTGTGGTCAACTAGTTTCAGCCAGGCTTTGGATTAAAAACTGGCTTTCGTCAGGACCTATGTGTGAGTTTGGGTAATTGTTTATTTTTGTCTGTGTTGTTTTGACCTTTTTTAAAGGGATAAAGGTTGGGTATTAAATACATTTTAGATATTTAATTATCAATTGTTAATAGTAATATTTTTTCATTTAAAAATAAGTTTGAATTGTGTTTTATTACTTTATAGTTTAATTTGGGTGTGTGTTGTGAATATTATAGTGTTAAAGTGTGTGTAGTCAAGTAATGTTTATTTTTTTCATTAATAATGTTTTGAATTGATTATTAATTATGTTAATTATGGAAATACATTAATAAAAAATGTTGACTTGTTTTGTTATTGGTGTGGTGTTATAGGTTAGGAAATAAAATAAATACATTTAAGTTTTAGTTAGTATTTTTGTTTGTAAATATTTTCTAGTTTAAAAGAATTCTTTTTTATGAATGTATTTATTATTTTATTTAGTAAAAAATGTGTTGGTTTTTGTTATATGTAATTAATGTTATAATGTGTATTCTTTTTATATGTTTATTGTATTTGATTATTGTTTAAATATTGTTTATTTTTGTTTATGATTTTCAAAAAAACAAATCAGATATTTTTTTAACTGAATGTAAATAGTAATTTTTGTATCTTGGCTATCCAGCTTTTTCCCTACTGTTGCACTCACAGGAGTTGGAATAATAATTTTTACCTCTCCTCTATCCAACACTTTCCCTGCTGTTGCACTCTCTGGAGTGGGAATAGTAATTTTCACCCCAACCCTATCCAACATTTTACCTACTGTTGCGCACTCACTGGAGTGGGAATAACAATGTTTACCCCTATGCTATCCAACACTTATCCTACTGTTGCACTCTTTGGAGTGGGAATAGTAATTTTTACCCCTCTGCTAACTGACACGTTCCCTACTGTTGTTCCCACTGGAGTTGGAATGGTAATGTTTACCCTTTTGCTATCCAACACTTTCCCTACTGTTGCACTTACTGGAGTGTGAATAGTCATTTTTAAAACTCTCCTCATTCCAAAACTTACCCTACTGTTGCTCTCAGTGGAGTGGGAATAGTAATTTTTAACCCTCCGCTATCCAACACTTTTCCTACTCTGTGGAGCGGGAAAAGTAATTTTGTCCCCTCCGATATCCAACACTTACCCTACTTTTGCACTCACTGGAGTGGAAATAGTTATTTTTACCCCTTTGCTATCCAACCCTTTTCCTATTGTTGCACTGATTGTATTGTCAAATGTAAGTTTAAATATTTTTCTAATAGTGTAATGTTTTAATTTATAATAGTTTTATTTTTTATACTTGAAATCATTAAAATATATATATATATTTAAAAAACATATGATTTTAAACTTTTGAAATAAATTAAAAATAATAGTTTACTAATTGTTTTAAAGTAAATATATATGTATAAACTATTATGTTTGTGTGTTTATGTTTGTATTAATTTTTTTTATATAGTTTATTAAAAGGTATATTAAATGTATTGTATGTTGTTAATATATTTAATATTTACTATGTTTAATATATATATTATATTATTTTATATTTATATAAAAGTCGATATTTTATACATCTATATTTTTAGTCAATAGTTTTGTAATTACTTGTTTGAGTAAAGGAGTCAATTTTTTTGTTGATATATTTTTGTTATATTTTTGTCTCAATCAATATTTGTACATCAATGTTGTGTCAGTGAACCAATGTTCTTTATATAAATAATCACCATTGGAGCACTTCGTCATCTTCACTATGATCACTTATTTTGTTGATTGTTGCACTTGATTGTAGTCAAAACATTGCATGATGCAAACTATATCAGTTCTGTGTCTTTTCAATGAGTTCCACGGAACAATTGTTATAATAATACATCTCTACCCTAGTCCAAGTGGGCAGATAGGGTTTTCCTTGTTATTGATACACACATATTCTGTCTTTCAAGTAATTCCATCCAAGTTAGAAACATTTTCTTATAGTTGTGTTCAAAAGAAGTACCCCAATACATACTTATTTATCTTCCCTTATTAGATTTGAGCCACTGTGCCTTTTCTGGCTCAACAGCCTCATTTGGAGTATGGTGGACTGCTGTTTCTATGAGGTGGACTCGGTCTACATCAAACTGTGATGGATGTTTTGTCCTGCGTATTTTAAGTGACTTCTTGTCAATGGCATTGCACATAGGTTCACTGGTTATCTGGCACAATTTGACCAATTACTCTGTCCACCAAACTCTAAATAAGGTACTCAGGGCCTAATTTGGAGCCTTATTTATGAGTCCCTTGCACGTTGCGTGACGCACCAGTGGAGCAACCTGCTGCATTACATTGAAAAGCAAATGTAAAGCTACCCTGTGTGGCTTTACATGTGCTAATAAACATATGTTTTGGGAATTTCTTCAGAAAAACAGAACATTTGGAAAAGGTTGGTGAATGGCCATCAAATCCAAAGGTGGCCATCCAATAAACTTTGTCTTTATTGGAAAGAACCAGTATGACAGTGGTTCCTTTCAATGTTTAGAGATGACCACAAGGCTAGCAGTCATTTGTAAGTTTGATGAACTGTAGTCCATCAGGGCAGTGGATGTAATGCCTTCCAGCACCCTCACGGATGAGGTACCATCCGCCAAACTATAATCCAGACACTAAATCTTTCTAAAAATGCTTTCTAGGAAATTTGGGGGTGTCAAACCCAGGATTTTCACACATTTTTTCTAATGAAGATATGCTCAAGACGACCAAAGAGCTGGAAAAAATGTGTCTGCTTCCACTTAAATTGCACACAGTGGAAGGATTTTAATTTTGGCCAAATGGGTTTTGGACAGCCACATTGTGGATCAGGGATCAAATCAGGGGCTAAATTCCTGAGAAGAGCTCCTCCCACACACAGGGAGCTTCTAAAAATGCCATGGGAAGACATTAGTGAAGGCTAACTTGGACACATGCACAATATTAGTAAGGCGCCAGATCAAGACAGAGACATGAAATATTAGCATAGATTTGTTTTTATTGGGATATAGGGTAAGTAGAAGGCAGATGGTCAAGGTAGGAGTGACACATAGATCGCTAAACCCACCACTACTAGGATAGGTTTTGTCATGAAGACACACCTCTCCAACCTCTCATACAGGTCCACCTGTGAACACTCCACTCTCATGGGGCTTGTGTGCTATACAAATGCCATATAACACAAGAAAATGAAATTCCTCAGTGCTAGATGGGAGGATCATATGATGAAGCCTGCCACAATACATCAGCAAGGGCTTACCTTCCTATGCTACCTTTACCACATAGTGAAAGAATAAAACAAGAAGAAAGTGGGAAAAAGTATACTTCTAGAGAAAGTTCATTATCTGTGCTATAAGATTGATATTGCTAATGAGAAATGTTATACCATTCACCCTTCTCCTAAGTAAAATTATAACTGACATGAATGTATGTACCTTCTGAATTGGTGAGAGCAGTCAAGGTGACATCACCGAGTGTGGAGTATTTGGGCCGCAGGTCAGCCTGAACTTGTTCAACCCCCCATTCACTGGCATTTCTGTAAAGTAGAGACCTATGGAAGTCCAGGGTGATGTGCCTTACATAGATCCTTGTATGTGTTATTACCAACAAGCTTACGCGTTGCTGCGATCTCAGAAGAAAGGAAATCTAAGGAAACTTGTTATGATAACATTCAATTTACATTGTGTCATTTTTCTTGAAACTTATTCATTTTAATATGGAAAACATTTTAAAGTGTTGTTTTAATTCTGTTTATTTATTCAAGTGCTTGTGGATACATGTTATTTTTTGTTTTTCTGTCTGGTGCGTACACGAATAAATCAGAAGGTTTTCCGACGCGTGAGCTGGCCAGGCACAGTTGTCCATGAGATAAGCACGGATTCTCCAAATCTAGTCCACACACTTGCAGCGATTGTCCTTGTGCTTTGTTGATGGTCATTGCAAAAGCGAGTCGCACCGGGAACTGTAAATGTTGCATACACGAATAAATCAGAAGGTTTTCCGACGTGTGAGCTGGCCACATACAGTTGTCCATGTGAGAATCACTGATTCTCCAAATCTAGTCCACACACTTGCAGCGATTGTCCTTGTGCTTTGTTGATGGTCATTGCAAAAGCGAGTCGCACCGTAAACTGTAAATGTTCGAATTGGAAAGATTATGAGGGCCCTGGGTGGCCAGGGGGTCGATATTTAACAATTTTTTTAATTTAATTATTTTTGCCAGAAACCTTCGCGGGAGTGTATCAACAACTTTCACCATTTTTTTTATTTATTTATTTTGTATTTTTTAATTTTTTTTTAGCCAGAAACCTTCACGGGAGTGTACTCAACAACTTTCCAAACGTTTCATGCCGATCGGATGAATGGTGTAGTAATGCATAAAGGACAAACTGACATACTTTGGGTTTTTTATATATAGATACTGCACTGCAGATGTCAACACCTGGGTGAAAAAATTTCAATTTCACACACGTGACAAAAACACTCAAGAAAATATGGCAAAATTCTTACCAACTTGCATTTCTATACTTCTTTCAGTGAAATAAGTTGGACTATTGTCCAAGACAATAATTGACCAAACCAATGGCCAGGTGAAGACAATATTTAAAATCTATTTTGACTTCATATGGTGATAGTTTTCATCCGTACTTGTTCAGTAAAATAAGCCCAGACATAGAAGGGCATATTTTTTTTTATCAGATGGAGAGAGAGAAAACTGGGTTGTAGGACTTTTGTCTACCCTGACAAATTCTGATACATTTATTTGCAGAAAGGTAGAGAAAATCAGTAACTAGTTTTCAGAAATGTGTGGAACTGGTAGTTTTTCTGCGTGATGATCGGCCCTAATTCCAAATACAGGAGCTATTAGCATCACCAGAAATTACGAAATTCCAAAGGAAAAATCTTGATGTATCCATGTTGAATTTTCTGTCACAGGTGATAAGTCCATTCTCACATGAAATTAGGAGTATGCTTTTATCAAGAAAAGAGTGTCAGTAATCAAAGTTTGATGTTTCCAACAGATTTTGGGTAAGAAAATTCCCTAGGATTATGTAAGCCGCCCCACGTAGGACTCTCCGGTACAACTAGTTTTCAGAAATGTCAGAAGTTAGTAAGTTCAAAGCTAGGCCTAAATACCACAGCTAACCATATCGCAAGAAAGGATGAAATTCCATGGACAAATCTTGTTGTCTTCATGCTGAATGTGGAGGATGTTCCTGTCATGGCTGCTTAGGCCATCCACACAAATGGGGTTCTGTTTTTATTTGGGGTAAGTGTGGGAAAGACAAATGGTAGGTTTTTGTTGCTCATCGCGGATTCAAAACATCCTTGCTCAGAAACATCAGGATAATCATTAGTTTTAGCCAAAGCTTGATGGCTGCTAGTAATTCTGGGTAAGAAAATGAGTTGGGATCCATATGAGCCACACCACCCTGGACTCACCCCGGTGTGTCAAGCTTTTTGGAATGTCTGCGGTAGTAGGACTCTGGGCCAAAATACTGCAATTAACCTCATTCCCAAGAATACAAGTAAGGTATCATTTTATTCTGGAAATACATTTTGCAAAACATTCTTTTGATCAAATATTATTTTGGGTAACTTCAAATTTTGAGTTGTACAAATAACCATTTTTCGTAAACTAAGAATCTTGTGCGCATTTCGAAAGTGCATAGATGTACTTTATACCCATTTTTTTCATTTATTTGGTTTAACTTATTAATAGATGCATTGTCGATATACGATGAAGAATCGTTATTAGCTGCAGCTTGGTTGAGTGCTCTAAGCATCATGTGGTTTTGGTTAACCACAAACACTATTTATCCTTGGTAATGTAAAAGTCTGACAGTTGTAATGTTTTTTTTGCTTTTGTTAAGCCACCATTGGAGCAAACAATTACAGATGAAAACATTTCCAGGTATTTCTACTTTTTTCACACTCAATTTCACTAGCTTTTGACTTGAAAAATTTAAATGGGTAAATTATGAGCAATCTACAGAAATAACCATTTGCAGAATTCAGACTTTTGTCAGACCGTTACATCTTTTTTGAGTTCACCCATGAGTTCCACACTTCAATTCTCTCACAAGCTGCAAGTAGATTGAAACTGCAACAATAGGAAACATTCAATACCAAGTAGAAAATTGCAAAATGTGGTCACAATATTGTTTTCACTTTGCCTGTTAATGAAAACTGTGGCTGGGATGATCATAGCACAGCAGGCGTTTTGTGGATGGGATTTGTAGGTAAAAAAATCACACAATGTCCACGTTTGCTATATTTTGGCTATCATTTCGGGTATCTCTAAGGGAATCCACAATGCATTGGTACCCTTAGAATGACCAAAATGTGGGAAAAAAAGATGGAATATTGTACTGGCTATCTTTTAGGCTAAAAATGATTGACAGCTCAAGCTCAAGCTACCTCAAACATCAATAAGCATTGGAAGAGTCAATAGGTTTAGCGCTGTCCATCGGCCGTTTGGCAATTCTTGCAAAACGATAGTGTTCAGAGAACTGCATGGCATTCATCAATCAAAAAAAAGTCTATAAAATCTTTTTGGTCTCTAAAAACACATTTTACCATGTCATCGTCTGCCACTGAAAGGAGTTTCTTTGCATGTTGATGTGCTCCTTCGGAAAGGGAATCATGGCATGACTCATAGTGAAGTCAGCCAGTGGCTGAAGTGTGCTTGTGCATTGCCTCTTGATGTAAGCTAGAATAATTTCGAAAAAATGTGAATTGCACACAACAGACAACTGGAAGAATTGTGGTTGAAAACCCTTATAAGTAACTATTTCATGCACATAACTTTAGTAAAATCAAAAGATCTTGGCCAACACAGACCTAAAAAAGCCAATTGTTCTGCCATTGGCTTCTAGTACCTTGCCTTTGAGAAACGAGGAATCAAATAAAAGGAAGAGAGAAAAAAAAAGAAAGAAAGAAAGGAGGAAAGAAGGAAAGAAAGAAAGAGGAAGTAATGAAAGAATCAAACAAAGGAGGAATGAAAGAATGCTACAAAGAATAAAAGAAAGTAAGAATGAATGAAACAAACAAAGGAGGAAAGAAAGAAAGAAAGAAAAGAATGAAGGCAAGAAGAAAAAAAGTAAGGGAGTAAAGAAGGAAAGAATGAAAGCACACCAGAAATAAAGCAAGAAGGAAATGAACAAACGAAGGGTGAAAGAAAGAAAAAAGAAGTAAAGATGGAAATACATTAAAAAAAAGTGTTACAAGTGCTTCAAATTAAGCATGATAAATGTCTTTTTTATTAGGGAAAGTTTATTATAGAACCATTGGTGAAATTGAGACCAGAATAAACGTGTTCTGAAGGATTTTCTCCTCAGAAATTCAAATGTATAATCTCGAAGCATTTGGTTTGTGTACTGCAGTTTCAAATGGACACAATCTGTTATGCTCTGAAATACCAGCAGTTAGATAGAGAAACAGCATTGGCAGGAAACAGCACCTGAAAGCGTGTGGAATGTGGCCCAGCTTACATCTGGTATACAGCATCCTGCTTTCACCTTAGGCTCTAAAAACATAGGCAACAGTAAAGTAATTATGAAGCAAAAATAAAATCACTGGCACTGAAGGGAACTACTTTGTGTGTGGATGTGCTCATTGTGAAAAACCAAAATGAAGCCACTCAAAGTTCAGTTAGCAATTGGCTGAAGTAGACTGAGTGATTGCTCCATGCTGTATGCTGTGGTGGGCGGAAGCTAAATGTGAATGACATAGCAGCAGTCCAATGGACGAAGAGAGGTGACTGAAATACCTTTTAAGTATATTGTACATATAATTTTAGTAAAATCAAAAGGTCTTGGCTCACACCAGATCTACAATGTACAGAGCACTGAGGGTGGTAGGGCTGGAAAGGTCCGATGCCTCAGTACTGAAGTGGTTAATGAATGGCAGTCTCAATCAGTCGCAGTGTTTTCCTTTGTAGAAAAGTACATATTTCCATATTCATATTTTGCATTCTAATTCAGCCCTCTCAGTGGAAGTAGAGTGGTTAGCCTGATCTGGAAGAAGACCAACAACTGTCAGAATCAATTTCGCTTCTCTAATTCCTCATCATGCTGGTCTGCATGGGCAGAGAACATATTTTCGCATTTCTGATGAGGTCTATTGAGATAGTGATTATGTAAATAACTGCTAATAACTGAGATATATTTCTCAGAATCCTAATTCCCAGAGAGTTTCCAGTGGCTCTGCGCAGAGGATCGTGAGGAGCAAAACCTTACAGAAAATTAAAGCTTTATCAGAGGTAACCCATGATAATTTATGGACAGAAGTGTCTGTAATTACAAATAGCCATACATATTCATCCTCACAGTCCTAATTTCTTGGAACAGAACGTGATTGCACTAGCTAGTTAGTGGATTATTTCTCATTTCAATGTATGAGTAAATGCTCAATAAAGTTTGCCTGGTAATATTTCGCTAACACAGAACTCAACATAATGGTCCTGCTTCAGAAAGCCATTTGCGGCTGTTAAAGTGTACTTATAGATGAAAAGGGCTCAAATTACACCTTCCAGCAATCCACAAAAAGATAGCTGTGAGGCATAAATGTGTTACTACTGTGTAATTGTAGGTCACGAGTGGGTAAAATTACACAGTAGTAATCCCCATGCAACGGGTGGAGAGTGAGAGGCTTGCCATTGGAGTGTGCGAACAAAATCACACTTGTGAATTTTTTGTCAATCAACAACCCCTTTCCCACCCTGGAAGTGGTTCGAATTTATTCTTCAAAAGGGTTTCCAGTTGGGAAAGAAAACACAAAGCCCCTAAATGTTATGCATGTAGGCGAAAATAGTTCTTCATAGGGAAAAAAGATTCCCCTAGGTAGAATGTTTTTTTTTTTTTTTTTTTTTGCAAAGGCTGCATTTTTCCATTTCAAGATTTAAACTTTAAGAATAACTCTGTTTTGGAAAAATAGCAGGCGTCTCATCACTGGCACAGCTTTTCAGGTACTACTGGGAATTTGTGTGAACACCGACATGCCGTACACTTACTCCAAGGCGTAGGAGTTCGTCTAGGGTTATAAATGTGTCACATTTCTTTGTGAATCTTTTGCTGCTTGGCAACATGCAAACAGCTATGTTGTCCCTGCTCTGCGCGTAATTTACTTAATCTGTCTGTTTACAGATAGTAAAATGTAGACCTCTTCTTCTGATTAAAATACATTGTTGTTATTGTAATTATGTTTTCAGAGTATGTAGCGCAGAAGCTGCAATTAGTAAAAGAGGCAAGCGCTGTCCGTGGTCCTGGATTGACATTGCACGTTGTTGCAGGAGGTCCAGCTCAGTGCAAAGACACTTTGAGCAGGTTGTAAAGTGAAACAATACCCCTCTGTTGAGTGTTTCATCCTAAGAGTGATCGAACACTTTTTAGTAATTGGAAAATAAGGGCAGCATGGGCAGCTCCTGGCTCATGGCGGCAATGGGCAGGGAGCGTAGGTAGGGGGCCCCTGTAGGAACTTAGGCGCGGAGGCCAGTGAAGAGGGGAGGGGGGGTCAGGGTGTTTGGAAGTGGAACAGAGCCGGAGGCCTCCAAATCTCTGCCAGGGGCCGCCACACAAATATGCATCCATCTCAGAGGATTATTATATTAAGGATATATATTGGCATGGCGGCCCCTGGACTTTGGCAGCCCTGTGCAGGTGCACAGCTTGCACATGCCTAAGGCCGCCCCTGCAGGTCTAATGCTGAATCATACATAATCAGCCTGTACCTCATGCCTTTAAATTTGTGGGCCCCCTTTAGAGGGGGGCTAAAGTTTTCAAATGGAAGCAATATTTGCACCTTTGTACACATAGTTCTTCAGTTTTTTTATTAGCACTTTGATTTACCACCAGTTAGAATATGTTTCTAAAAACAGAGGGTATGTGGGTGGGTATGTGTGCAGTAACAGTTGAAAAGATCAGGTGCAGCTGTTGTCTCATTGGCATCAAATGCTAATTCTCACTGGAATGGCCTGCACATTCCTCACACAAATGGTAATTGCATTTTATGGTTTACCTGATAGTTGTGAGGGCTAAATCACTTTTTATGTGCATCTTTATCCAACAATGACAAGTTATGCCTTGAAGTCATATCCCAAAACAATGTTTGTTATGTGCATTTGTAAAGCAAACCAATACCCCTTGAGGGTTTCCTGGCAATGAGCAGGTGTGCTAGCCTAGCCCTGCCTATAGTAGTTTGGCTACTTGCAAAGCCAGGTCTTCAACTTCTTGCAGAATTCAAGAAGAGAAGAGAAGACTCTGATGTGTGGTGGGAGGTGGCTTGACACTTTTACAGCAATGTAAGTAAACACTAGACCTCCTGATCTCATTCTCTGTATGCTTGGGATATGCACAAGAATGAGTTATTTGGAGTAGAGGTGTCTGTGTAGTTGGCAGAATGAGATGCAAATGTTCAGGTGGGTGGGGCCTGTAGTGTCTTTAATGTGTGTGTGAGGAGTTTGAATTGAGGGTGTTTGTGTACCTGGAGGTATTGTAGTCCCCTTAGGTGTGGATTGATGTGAGTTCCGTGTGGGAGGTCGAAGATGATTCTAACTTCTGAGTTCTGGATTGTTTGTAGTCTACTAGTGAGTTGCCTGGGGATTCTGGCATAGAAGGTGTTCCTTCATTTCAACTTGCTGGTGAATAGGGTGGGAGTGATAGTTTTTCTAGGGTGGCTTGGGAGCCATTTGAAGATCTTCCTCAGTATCTTCAGGGTGTGGGAGCAGGATGCAGTGACTGCAATGACTTGTGCCGTCATTCCCAGTTTGATGTTGATTTGGAGTTTCGTGATGCGGATCCTGGTGTGAGTGTGTGTCCGAGTTAGGCCAGTCACCAGTTGGAGTCCCATGGTGAGACGTGTTTGACAAAGATCACTACTTCTGTCTTGTCGGTGTTGACTTTGAGACAGTTGGCTTTCATCCAGTTAGTGATTTTGGTCATGTAGGCGGTAAACTTGTTTACTTGAGCAGGGGGTCTTGTTGAAGAGGAAGAGTATGAATTATATTTTATCTGTGTAGGACAGGATGTTGATGTTGTGTGTGCGGATAGCGTTGGCCAGAGAATTCTTTACCCAATGAGATTCAGCATCGGTGTTCGTTGAAGAATGTAGCTGTATCTGGAAGTTTTGGCTTAAGAGAGCTATACCTTTGATAACCAAGAATTTAGTGGATTCATAGAACGAATTACATTGTTTTCACCACCAGAGGTTTTTTGGCACCTGCCTCCTACAAGCATCTGAGACAATATTGAAAATTGGGGTTCTTAAAATTACAGAAAGGACTTGTGGATGTCTGCTTGGTACCCTTAGAATAAGCATGGATATTTTAAGGTCTTTTGGTGAGTGTTTGCGACTCAACATAAAGTGGCTGTTCTGATGAATGCATTGCCACCGAAACACACATAGATATTCATAGCCACCTAACTAATGAATATAGATGAATTATATGTGTAACCACCTAAGAATACATATTGCCCACAGCCATTACACAAATTTGGAAATAATTGTTAGGTCATTTTATGAAATGTATATGGCCAAGATGTATTGCAGAAAATATTAGCAAAGTAGCATGGACTATTTGAGATTATTGTTTCTGTTGTGTTGATCATTCATCAACTTGTGAGATAATACAGGTTGATGTGTTTTTATTAGATGTAAAGGTGTTTTGAATGGGGTTGTTTTTTTGTTGTGGTGAATGGAGTATGTGGACTGACTGGAATTGAGAATGTAGGTATGTTTTTTATGTATTGTTTTCATCTGCAGAGTTGGGTTTAGCATGTCCTCATTACAAAGTTTGAGATCTATTTTACGAGCCTTTGTCAAAATGTGCTATTGCTATTGTGCTACCAATGTAAAGTAATATGTATTTGTTTATAGAAAATGAGTGTTGGAAATGGGGTTCTCTAGTTGGTGAAAGTTTGAACCTTTGTCCAAGTATGGACCCTTCTTCCTAGTCAGGGTAAGGGGGATACACTTATAAAATAACCCCTGCTCACCCCCGTAGTAGCTTGGTACGACCAGATAGGCTTATCTCAGAAGCAGTGTCTACAGCATTTGTGCATGCATACAGTAACATAGTGAAAACACTACAAATGGACACCACACCAATTTAGAAAAAAAAGAAAATGTAATCTAAACCAACAAGACCAAAAAAGAAAAAAATGCAACCTACAATACTCTTAAAAATAGTTACTGTGCAAAATACCCTTTAAATTGCAAGAAAAACGTTAAAATCAGTTCTTCCGACTCTCATATATGTGTCCTGTGATTAGGAAGGGGTGGGAGGACACTGCTTCACCTCCCAGCACAGTTCGCCCCTTAGCATTCTGGTCAATGCAGTTCATGGTACATGCTTACTTCAAAGTTCACTGGAGTATTTCACCAAAGTTGGTGCAGGTTAATGCTGTTAATCTAGACACGTGTTTCTGGATATCATCCGTCATCAGTACAGATAAAAATACATTTTATTAGGGGTTGCTGAGCAGGCTGCCACAATCTTTTCAGGTCTCAGTACCTCTCACAGGTGCACAGGTGCATCTCTACAAGCTCGTCAGCTCAATGGCTCAAGGGAGCCTTTTCAAACAGGAAGAGGTGTGAGCACACTGCTTCACCTCCCAGCAGAGTTCGCCCCTTAGCATTCTGGTCAATGCAGTTAATGGTACATGCTTACTTCAAAGTTCACTGGAGTATTACACCAAAGTTGGTGCAGGTTAGTGCTGTAAATCTGTAGACACGTGTTTCTGGATATCATCCGTCATCAGTACATATAAAAATGAATTTTATTTGGGGTTGCTGAGCAGGCTGCCACAACCTTTTCAGGTCTCAGTACCTCTCCAGGCGCACAGGTGCATCTCCACAAGCTCGTCAGCTCAATGGCTCAAGGGAGCCTTTTCAAACAGGAAGGGGTGGAAGCACACTGCTTCACCTCCCAGCACAGTTCGCCCCTTAGCATTCTGTTCAATGCAGTTCATGGTACGTGCTTACTTCAAAGTTCAGTGGAGAATTCCGCCAAAGTCGGTGGAGGTTTGTGCTGTAAATCTAAAGACACGTGTTTCTGGATATCATCCGTCATCAGTACAGATACAAATTAATTTATTTGAGGTTGCTGAGCAGGTTGCCACAATCTTTTCAGTTCTCAGTACCTCTCGCAGGCACACAGGTGCATCTCCTCAAGCTCATCAGCTCAATGGCTCAAGGGAGCCTTTTCAAACAGGAAGGGGTGGGAGCACACTGCTTAACCTCCCAGTACAGATCGCCCCTTAGCATTCTGGTCAATGCAGTTCATGGTACATACTTACTTCAAAGTTCACTGGAGTATTCCACCAAAGTTGGTGCAGGATAGTGCTGTAAATCTGTAGACATGTGTTTCTGGATAGCATACGTCATCAGTACAGATACAAATACATTTTATTTGGGGTTGCTGAGCAGGCTGCCACAATCTTTTCAGGTCTCAGTACCTCTCACAGGTGCACAGGTGGATCTCTACAAGCTCGTCAGCTCAATGGCTCAAGGGAGCCTTTTCAAACAGGAAGAGGTGGGAGCACACTGCTTCACCTCCCAGCAGAGTTCGCCCCTTAGCATTCTGTTCAATGCAGTTAATGGTACATGCTTACTTCAAAGTTCAATGGAGTATTACACCAAAGTTGGTGCAGGTTAGCGCTGTAAATCTGTAGACACGTGTTTCTGGATATCATCCGTCATCAGTACATATAAAAATGAATTTTATTTGGGGTTGCTGAGCAGGCTGCCACAACCTTTTCAGGTCTCAGTACCTCTCACAGGCGCACAGGTGCATCTCCACTAGCTCGTCAGCTCAATGGCTCAAGGGAGCCTTTTCAAACAGGAAGGGGTGGAAGCACACTGCTTCACCTCCCAGCACAGTTCGCCCCTTAGCATTCTGGTCAATGCAGTTCATGGTACGTGCTTACTTCAAAGTTCAGTGGAGAATTCCGCCAAAGTCAGTGGAGGTTAGTGCTGTAAATCTAAAGACACGTGTTTCTGGATATCATCCATCATCAGTACAGATACAAATTAATTTATTTGGGGTTGCTGAGCAGGTTGCCACAATCTTTTCAGGTCTCAGTACCTCTCACAGGTGCATAGGTGCATCTCCACAAGCTCGTCAGCTCAATGGCTCAAGGGAGCATTGTCAAACAGGAAGGGGTGGGAGCACACTGCTTCACCTCCCAGCACAGTTCGCCGTAGAATTTTGGTCAATGCAGTTCATGGTACATGCTTACTTCAAAGTTCACTGGAGTATTACACCAAAGTTGGTGCAGGATAGTGCTGTAAATCTGTAGACACGTGTTTCTGGATAGCATCCGTCATCAGTACAGACAAAAATACATTTTATTTGGGGTTGCTGAGCAGGCTGCCACAATCTTTTCAGGTCTCAGTACCTCTCACAGGTGCATAGGTGCATCTCCACAAGCTCGTCAGCTCAATGGTATCAAGCGAGCCTTGTCAAACAGGAAGGGGTGGGAGCACACTGCTTCACCTCCCAGCACAGTTCGCCGTAGAATTTTGGCCAATGCAGCTCATGGTACATGCTTACTTCAAAGTTCACTGGAGTATTACACCAATGTTGGTGCAGGTTAGTGCTGTACATCTGTAGACACGTGTTTCTGGATATCATCCATCATCAGTACAGATAAAAATGTATTTTATTTGGGGTCGCTGAGCAGGCTGCCATAACCTTTTCAGGTCTCAGTACCTCTCACAGGCGCACAGGTGCATCTCCACAAGCTCGTCAGCTCAATGATTCAAGGGAGACTTTTCAAACAGGAAGGGGTGGGAGCACACTGATTCACCTCCCAGCACAGTTCGCCCCTTAGCATTCTGGTCAATACAGTTCATAGTAAATGCTTACTTCAAAGTTTACTGGAGTATTTCACCAAAGTTGGTGCAGGTTAGTGCTGTAAATCCGTAGACACGTGTTTCTGGATATCATTCCTCATCAGTACAGATAAAAATGAATTTTATTTGTGATTGCTGAGCAGTCTGGCACAATATTTATATATGTATTCTCTACTGATGATGCTTAATATACCAGAAACACCTGTCTAGAGATCAGCACTATCTGCGCAAACGTTGGCGAAATACTCGAAAATATCGGAGCGAGCTACAAGAGACTGCATTTACCAGAATGCCAGGGGCGAACCTTGCCTGAGAGGTCAGCGGTGTGCTCCCACATCCTGTTGTCTATTTAAAGTACTCCAGTGAGTCATTGAGCTGACGAGCTCGTGGATGAAGCACCTGCGTGTCAGTGAGAGGTACCGGACCTGATATAATGTTTGGCAGCCTACTCAGCAAAACCCAAAATAAAGACTGTATTCTCTACTGATGACGGTTAATAAACCAGAAACACGTGTCTAGAGATCAGCACTATCTGCACCAACCTTGGCGAAATACTCGAAAATATCGGAGCGAGCTACAATAGACTGCATTTACCAGAATGCCAGGGGCGAACCTTGCCTGAGAGGTCAGCGGTATGCTCCCACATCCTGCTCTCGATGTCCTGTGATTACATTGAGATAAGACTCAAGCTGGAGCCCAATGACAAGTCTCAGCAGGGCTGAAATGGGCCTGGAGTTGCTTTTGTTCCCACCTGCAATGTATACAGCCTTACTATTTCAACAGGACCAATACTGATTTTAATATTTCTTATCTATCTCTTGGTTGACAAAGTGGGAAAATATTGGACTGGAATGCACCTCAAGTAATTACCACTGGCTGAAATTCAAACAACCCCACATCGCTTTTTTGTTTTTCTCAGTGACATATTACAGGAAGTCCTAGTATGGCCAGACATTGGTCCTGTGTTGTTCTGCCATAGTAATGATGCTGCACCTCAATGATGAGGACCAACAAGTCGGAACCGCTTGTAAGATTCACAAACTCCTTGGACATTCTTGTTTATAATTGTTTTATTGTTTTATCATGACGAATGGCTGACCAGATCTCATTGAAGATAGGTCAAAAGAGAAAACTTCAAGAGCACCTACGCAATAATTTTAAAATATTGTTTATCTCTACATATATCATTCATTTGTAATTCAAAAGACTAAACCCTTGCTAGAACCCCACCCATCAACCTTTATATTAAAAATACTGATTTATAAACACTGATAATACATGGAGTCTTCAACATATTCAACAGGGAAGAAGCAATAATGAGAGAACATAGACAGAAAAGAAGAGAAAAGGAGAGAGCTCTCCAACTTCTTTCAGAAGAAGGCACAGTGAATTGTTCACCCACTTTGTTAGTCTATACGATGATGTAATCTGTTGATGTTTCAGTCCCTTTCAGACAATTATCAGGAGCATCATCAGGATTATGTGAGGGTTACAAATTGTTTGAAAAATGATAAGCTGTTAAAGTTATGTACTCTCATGTAAATTCTCTTTAAAACATTCTACCAGTATTTACATATAGATTCTCCATTTCACAAAATTGTATCATATTCCTCCTTAATTTGATGCTAAGGCACTCCAAGTCTTAGATGCAGCATAATATACAATTTTTTACTTAAATAATTTTCAGTTAATATTACTTCTGAAATATAAGAAAACATAATCAACATTTTCATTATCCATTCCAAACTGGGTTTCTGGTTTTTCTATGCTCCAGACTGATCAACATATATGATAGTAATTTGCACTTGAGTTTCTGACATTGTTATTAATCAAGTAATTCATTTAACATAGTGCTTTGAACACAATGTGTCCTAAAACAATTGTCAATGCTGTAATGACTATAATACAACACAGCCTTTCCTGCGAAAGCAAATAGCGACCCAAGTATGAGTAGTGTTCACCTGTGAGTAGGAGGAGTTTGCCCGTGGTCTGCAGTTAGAGCGAGCGGAGTGAAGCCGGCATGAACGCCAGAGTGAATCCAGAGCCTGAGTGAAGCAGCGACCGGAGCTGGTGACTAGAGCCGGAGCTGGGGTTGAATCAAGCTGAATCGAGCGAGTAGAGCGAGCTGGTGTGGCGGCAGCTCACTCTCCCGCTCCTCGCTCCCTTGCTCACCCGCTCCCCCGGCTCTCACTTTCTTTACATTGAGCCGAGGCGAGGCAGACACAAATTTGATAGGAGCGGATTGGAGTTGCGAAAGGAACCGAAGCCAGGTCACCGGGTTGAGCAGGTAAAGCTTGCAACATTTAGCAAGACGCTCCCCCTACCCCACTCCCTCTGCCCCCTCGCACTCATCTCGGTGGATTTGTGCCACTGTAGCTTGGCATGAGTGGTTTGCTCATCAAAATAGCCAGTTATAAAGGCTCCAAAAGTTACCGGAAAATTATAACACCGCACCATACAGCACCAATTGGCATTAACGGTCATCAGTGAGTGGGGCAGTTTAGCAAGGAGTGCGGCCACCGGTAGTTGGTGGCCCTGAAGTGTGAAATCCTGTTAGACCACGGAGGTGACCAAACTAGGTTCTGGTGCAGCCTGCGGCCGGACGCAGTCCTCACCCGTCACCCCACCATTTCCTTCTTCCCTTACCTCCACTTCCAGCCTGGCAGATTGGCGGAGGAGGTACCACAGCCATGAGCAAGAACAGCACTATGGATTATCAAAGTACGGAAGACGGAGGGAGGCGAACGAGAGGCACCTTGAGACTACAGCAAAAAAGCCCAAAACAGCAAAACAACTGAGACCATCGGTATAGTTATAATTTCCCTCTGCATCAAACCTGCCCAGCCTGGAAGCAGAAACGGGGCAGAGGCAGCTGGATATAAGTGGCGCAGCTATGTCAGTTAATTATCAAGAACTCGCTCACAAAAAATTAGTTGTTCATGAGGAAACAGAAATTTGCCTAAATCACACAGCAGCAAATCTATGAATAAACTAAGTACCTATGTAAAAGGAAAAAAGTGGGTAGCTAAAATATGCCAAGAGTCCCTCAACTCCAATCTCTGCAGAGATTTTGCAGAGAACCCAGCCATAAAGAAGGTCAAGTGAGTGGATAATCATGGGTTTAAGCCTAGTAGCAAGGAGTATGAGATCAGGAAAAATCCATCAGGCACCTCCGAGCAAACCTAGGAAGAGAACACTCACAAAAGATTTAACTCTTATCTCAAACAAAAAGGAAAAGAAAGAGAAATCCACGTTACAAGAAGAGAGGCTGGTCTCAGCACTAACACCAGAATAGACCTTTTCAAATTTGGGGGCAAAAACGGAAACAGAAATTTTACTTTCTGAAGGATCCAGTGGCCGCAATTTATGCCTTCCCAGATGAGACTTCTGGCTTGCCAAGTCCAATAATCCCCAAAAAATCAGGAGAAGTAAGCCCCCTATGCTCAAAACCGCAAGCAGAACCACCACAAAATAGAGAACCTGGCCAGGAAATAACCGTAGGGGTGGCTAATCATGAAGAGGAACCTATTAAAAGGGGGTCATTAAAAAAACAGCACAGGTTCACCTGCCCAAGGCCTCATCAGATTTAAGTAAGGATGGGGAAGAAACAACTACAGAAACGTTCAACCTTCAGAAAGGCAAAAGCCACCATCACCCCCTATCACGATCTCGTCAGTTATCGGAATAGAATCAATTTCGGGGATTTCAACACAATCTATTCACACAGCTACATGGAGCAAAACACTGCCAAAAACATTATAGCAAGCCATAGACGTATTAAACTTCCAATCCAACAAATTAGAGGTTTGGTTGATTTAATTAACCTAATTGTGGTACACATTGCAGGAATAAATACAAAATTAGACACAATTACAGCTCAAATTACAAGAGGAAATAAAAAAGACGTTCATGGAAATAGACATTTGTTAAATCTAAAAAATGTTATGGGGTCAGATAATGGATACACTGGCACCTCTCCCTGAAATACTGACAGAAATCTTATGTGTTGTCCAACCAGCTGAAAACACAGACTACATCACCACAACAGAACAGAAGGACGACAAACAAGGCACAGCAGAACTAGCAATGAAGGCATGCAACCCCTTGCATGATGGTAGCATACAAAATAAGTGTGTGTACAACAAAGGGGGACAAAATTGGGGACGATATTTAAAGGGGTCCAGTGTACCTGTCCTAACAACGTGAAACAATAGAGTTGTGCAAAGTTCCCCTGGGAAGCATTTAAAAAAAATGTTTATGAAAGGGGTCTCCCTCTCTGAGTTGGATAATGTAGTCGGTATTCAGGGAACTAGTCAGGTCCCTTGTCGGAACTAAGAAACCTCACACAACTAATAGGCTGGATGACTTGTTTCATTTAGCCCTTGTGGTGTTGTATCATCATCGGCTTCCTGCTCCTGCGTCAAGCTGGCGCTGCAATGCCTGACGGGTAACAACAAGTGTCACACTTTTGTGGAGATCTTTTGTTCCTTGCCGTAATTTGATACTGTGTGAGGGACTTAGAAAAGGAAAGGTAGTGAGCATAGTTCCATGGGTTCAGAGAAATGGGTCAAGAGACTTTATCCTTCTTGCAAAGATTTGATATAATCTTACTACAAGAAACATGGAATCTGACATCAATATCTATTATTGGCTGCAAAGAACATCACAACTTGGCAGAAAAAAACGTCAAACAATGGGCATCCAAGGGGGGGCTGTCAATATACGTTACCATAAAACTCGATTGGAAATCAGAAGAGCTGGATATGGGAGAAATTTGGTTGTAAACTTTGAAATTGAGCAAAAGACCCACACATATAAAGCCCCGGCAGTTATTGATTTTAAATATATATATTCATCCCGATAAAAAGCAGAAAAAGGTATATTGTTTTGCTTGATAAACCTGATAAAGGCACTGCAAACCACTATCAAAACTATGAGATGATAATTTCAGTTGATTTCAATAGCAACTTAATAAGGGGCAATCCAAATAAGAGAAAATGCCAAAATGAGTACAAAGCTAACAACCTAAAACAAGAACTGGAAACTCTGGGCTTAACCATTCTCAACGGAAATACAAAGAGGATCAACCAGCTGGCATCACATTTTTGTGTGGTAATAAACAATTAACCATAGATTATACTATTGTCAGTAAGGAACCTTTGCACTTAGTCGACTCCTTTTATATCAATACCCGTCCGGAAAGAGACCACCTCCCACAAGATTTGGCATTACATGTTAACCTATTTCAGAAAAGGAACACAACAGCTTTAGCCAAAATGCCAAAGGCAAGCCCGTCTGCTCCCGTCCGCGCACGATCGGGCCGGGGGCTATGACCCCTGGCCCCCGGCTCCTGTACGGCCCGGAAGATCTGCGGATTTTGGCACACAACTCTGTGCCTCTCAATGCCTCTACTATTGATATTCTCAGATCCCATAAGGTGCTTAAAGCCCAATGGGGAACTATTGCACTTAAGCCTAATTTTCCCCCTGTACAGTCACCCGAAAACCCCGCATTACGGGGAATTAAGGTAGCTTCTCTCAACACCCACTCCTTACAAAAACACAATCTCAAGGTTTTCTCCCTCCTGCAGGATAACACCTTAGATCTCCTTGGCATTATGGAAACCTGGCTTGAGGAGCCCTCTACTCCGGATATTGTTGCTTCCCTGTCTCCCAATTATGCTGCCGTCTACCATAACAGACCGGGCAGCAATAGGGGGAGGGGCGGAGTAGCAATTCTATATAAAAAGGATCTGAAGGCCGAAATAATCTGTGCCGAAAGCATTGAGGGGGTGGATGTGCTGGGGGCAAAATTCTGCTCTCCAGCTTCCTGCCTAGCCATCATGATAATATATCGACCCCCGCACACATCCCCCAGGTTCGTTGAGGCCTTTATTGAACTGGTCTGTGATATTCGTACACGCTACCAATGCTTACTAATTCTGGGAGACTTTAACTTCCATTGGGATCAGCTTCCCATGGATAGTCAGGCCGTCCAACTTAATGAAGCATTGACCTCTTTGGAACTTAAGCAGGTGGTACATGTTCCCACACATGAAAAGGGACACACTTTGGATCTGGTTTGGACATCACATCCCTTTGTTCATCCAATAGACCTCAGTCCCTGTGCTTGGTCAGACCACTATTTAATTAGTGGCCAGTTACCATCTACTAAGCACGTATCTAACACTGTCCCTGAGTGGAAAGAACTACGAAACTGAAAGAAAAACCAAACAGTTGACTTGGTTAATATCCTAAATAATACAGCTCCCTCAAAGTTTATTGGAGGTACTCCGGATGCTGCTAGTACCGCCCTGTCAACTAGGTTGAAGCAGGCCTTAGATGTAGTTGCCCCTATGCAGAGAGTCATAATTAGAGACAAAGGCAAGGGAACCCCTTGGTTCAATGACCACCTAAGAGCCCTGAAGCAACGTCTCCGTCAACAGGAGAGAGCATGGCGGAAATCCAACAATGCAGATTCCCGCAGGGAGTATCTGTTAGGGCTTGGTGCCTATAATATCACTAGGAAAGCGGAATTCTATGAAATGAGGATCAATTCAGCTCAGGATATTCAAAAAGAAACCTTCCCAGTACTCTCTGAGCTAAGGCAAACAGAGACGCTGAGGCCGGTACACAGTCTAGAGGACTGCAACTTGTTGCAGTCCTTTTTTCTTGACAAGGTCAAGGACTTATTAGACGTAATTACCACCACTTCTATTGTACCCTGTTCAGCGTTACCCATCCCTTCAGCACCTTCTTCTGTGACACCACTCACTGTCTTTCCTATTTTGACAGTTGATTCCCTGTCCCACCTAATGGGACGGGTTAAGTCTGGCTCTCTGGCAGATTCATGTCCACCTACCATCTTCAAGATGGCGCTTCCCGGGATTGAGGATGATGTGTTGTCACTTCTTAACCAATCCTTGACTCTTGGCACTGTTCTTGCTAACTTTAAAGAAGCACGGGTCAATCCACTTCTTAAGAAGCCGGGAGCGGATGTGAAAAATTTAAGAAATTTCAGACCTATTTCCCAACTGCCTTTTTTGGCAAAGGTGTTGGAGCAACACATGCTGAACTCTCTTTCTTACCATCTCGATACAAATTATCTCCTGCAGCACAACCAGGCAGGTTTCAGGGCCCACCACAGCACTGAAATGGTTATGCTGGCAGGGCTGGATGATCTTAGGCGCCAAGTTGATAAATAGAAGCCGTGTGCCCTGGTTCTACTGGATCTATCCACGGCATTTGATAGGTCAATCACAAACTTTTACTGTCACGGATACATGGTCTTGGAGTCCAGGGCACAGCACTTAAATGGCTCACATCTTTCCTTAGTGGTCGGACCCAGAGAGTACAGTTGGCATCCCACATGTCTGGCTCGGGCAGTCTTTCTTGTGGTGTCCCGCAGGGATCGGCCTTGTCCCCTCTTCTTTTTAATGCCTACCTGCAGCCCCTGATAGGTGCATTAAACACCGTGGATTGACAGATCTATAATTATGCGGATGATACCCAACTTATCATCCAGATCGACAATTCCTTAGTTTCCCATGTTAAGACACAGAATATTCCTAAATTTATCAGCAACTGGATGACAGCTAATTCTCTAAAAATTAACCCGGACAAGACAGAGGTCTTGGCCATTACCACGGTCTCTAACCCGTGGAGCAACCTCTTTTGGCCTCAGGAACTTGGTGCCGACCCGGTCCCGTCCTTAGTCGTGAAGAGTCTTGGAATTCAAATAGAAGTCGACCTGTCCATGTCCCAGCAGGTGCCCGCAGTAGTGGGAACATGTGCCGGCCTGATGAGACAGTTACGCAAGCTCGCTCCCCTCCTGAGCTTCTCCCCTCTTAGACTGATCGAGTCGGCAATGATAATTTCCTGCCTGGACTGCGGGAACGCCCTTTACATCGGCCTTCCAGAGAAGCTGCTTCCTAGACTTCAAGTTACCATGAACAACGCGGCCAGGTTGATTTTCAAATTGCCCAAAGAAGCCCATGCCACCCCTCTCCTCCAACACCTGCATTGGCTTCCGGTAAAGCAGAGAGCCAAGTTCAAGGGCCTCTGCATTGCGCACTAAGCCATCTATGGTCAAGCCCCCCGGTATGTTAAAGATCGCCTAGTGCTCTACACTCCGAATTGGGCGCTCCGGTCCTCAGAGGCCTGTTTTCTGAAGTGTCAGCATTTCAGACTGGCCACCAAACGGAGTAGAGCCTTTTCCATCGCCATCCCCCCTCTGTGGAATAAACTACCAGAGACAGTGCGTAAAGAGCACGCCCTTCTTCCCTTCAGGAAGAAGTTGAAAACGGTTCTCTGCCAAGAGGCCTGGGGGTCGGGTTAATCTCTGCCCCCGTGCCTGTAGGCTAGTAAATCGTAAATCATACGTTCTTATATAGCGCCTTTTCACCGTAAGGTCTCAAGGCGCTTGCTTTGGGAACCAGTCCTGGCCTACCCTGCGAGATTACCCCTACTGGGCATCCCCAAGGTGAAGACCAGGCATTCCATCACGGTGGGGCCGTAGTGGAGATTAAGCAAGCTATTACCCAGAGTTGCAGAGTGTGAACCCACGATTCGAGTAGGCACCGAGGCGAGAATTATCGAGTCCGTGGACATTTTGAGCTCAAGACCCTGCCGCGTCGGGGATTGAACCCTGGTCCCGGGTCTGACCTCTGCATCAGGGACTGCCTCCTCTAACCGGTGAGCCACACTTCTCTAACCGGTGAGCCACACTAGTCCGTGTCTCTCTCTTCTTACAGCGCTTAGAGACCAGTTGGTGATAATTGCGCTTTACAAATACAAATACAAATACAAATACATGCTGACTACCATCCATGATGAGAGTACTTCACCTGTCACTGTTTGGGGTCAGGTTGCTGATGTGCACAAACCTGTGTGCATTCTGGACTACAATAAGCACATCGGTGGTGTTGACAGAGTAGATCAGAGGTTGGAACCTTACACTGCTATTCGGAAGGCTTATGTTTGGTATAAGAAGTTGGCCATCCATTTTTTCGAATTAGCAACTTTCAATGCTTTTATTGTGTTCAAGGAGTGTTCTCCTACGTCCAAGTTGGCATTTCTTCAGTTTCAGCACTCTGTGATATCTAGCCTTGTTGTTGTGGAACAAGTAAGTGTTCCTAGATTTGGAGTGGTGAATGTGAATGTATGTATTGGTGGTTTTATAGCGCACTCAATTACTCACGAGTATCCTGGCGCGTAGAAATGCAGAGGAGGTAGAGAAATTACAATGATAGTTTAAAAAGGCGAGTTTTAAGTGCTTTTTTAAAAAGATAAAAATCCAGGATAGTGCGAAGCGACAGAGGGAGAATGTTCCAGGCAGTGGCTGCCTTAACAGTGATGGACTGGCCACCAAGGCAGGATCGATTAAAACAGGGAACAACCAACAAATGTTGGGAGGTGGACCGTAATGGGCGACTCTGCGAATACCAAGCAAAGCGAGTCCTCAAGTTCGCGGGTCCTTGGTCATGAATGGCTCTATGCGCCAGAGTGAGAGATTTAAACAGAACCCTTTGTTTGACAGGGAGCCAGTGTAGACTACACAGGTGTTGATGGACACTAGACTGCCTTGAAATATTGAAAAGGAGTCTGGCCGCCGCGTTTTGTATAACTTGGAGACGATTGGTGAGATAGGCAGGAATACCAGAGAACAGGGCATTGGAATAGTCAAGGTGAGAGAGAATAAGAGCCCTTGCCACTGTCTCTTTGGCCGTCCATGGCAACAGGGGAAAAAACCTACGGAGGGCTTTCAGAGTGCCAAAGCACCCACAAGTGAGCTTTTTAATGTGCTCCTCAAATTTAAGGTTTTCCCCAAACCAAACTCTTTGCTGATTTGCCAACCACACTCGGGAAGGGAACATCAGGTGGCCCTAAAGATTCTCTAAAATTGGGGGGAAACTGCCCATAGAGAAGTATTTCTGACTTATTTTCATTACATTTTAATTGGGCCAAAGCGGGCCAGGAAAAGACGGAGGAGAGGCATACCTGGACCGCAGAGGTGTCCAGATCCGTGCCAGGCCAGGTAAACAGCAGCTGCGTGTCATCAGCATAAGCTATTATTTTTGCCCCTAGTTCCTCGGCCAAGAAGATCAGGGGTGTCCAATAGATATTGAACAACAGTGGGCTTAATGTAGACCCCTGTGGTACCCCGGTGGAAAGCAGCTTGGCCGAAGAAGCATAGGAGGGCATCCACACCTGCTGAGTTTGATTGGTCAAAAATGAAGTCAGCCATTCTATGGTAGAACCAGCAATGCCAATGGATGTCAACCACGAGAGCAGCTGCTGATAGGGCACCGTGTCAAAAGCGGCAGTGAGGTCTAACATAATCAGCGCTACTCTGCCGCCTCCCTCCAGGCACTCCCTTATAACCTCAGAGATTTCCACCAAAGCAGACTCAGTGCTATAGGTGGCACGAAACCCAGACTGAGCAGGATGGAGTGCCTGTGAATCTTCCACGAAAGCATCCAGCTGGCGAAATGCTATTTTCTCAGTAACTTTGGCCAACGCTGGTAGCAAAGAGATGGGGCGGTAGTTGGCTGGGATATCTGAGTTTAGTCCTGATTTTTTGAGAAGCGGCAGGAGTTTGGCCTGTTTCCAGCAGTCAGGGACTGTAGCCGTCCTGAACGAAAAGCTAATAATCTCTGCGACCTCAGAGCAGACTACCTCCACCACACCCCCTAAAATACGGGCCGGACAAGTGTCAGTGGTGGAGCCAGATTTCATAGATCTGAGGACAGCTAAAGTGGCTGCCACAGTAGGAGATGAAAAAACATTAAAAACAGGAGAAATAGGGGAGCAGGGACCAGAGGGATGTATATCCTGGTTACTCTGATCCTGGCAAATGACGCGCAGGCTGTCCTGGATCCCCATGATTTTGTCAATAAAAAAAAAGAGGACAGAGCCTCACACCATTGGGTGGAAGAGTGAACCAAAGGTTGTTCAGCATGGGGGGAAAGAAAACTTTTTACAATCAAGAATATTTCCTTGCTGTTATTATTTGCCCTAGAAATCCTGCCTGCATAGAATTCACTCTTGGCTGTTTTTATGGCGTCATAGTAACCCCTCTGAGCGGCACGTAGAGCCCCCTTAGCACAGGGGCAGTAGGCGCGTCTCCAACACCTCTCCAGCTTTTTACAGTTGAGCTTCAGTCCTTTCAAAGCATGTGAAAACCAGGGCTTGGAGGGTGTGCCGCGCTTGTTAGAGCCGGAGCCCTGTTTGACAGAGGCTTGCACCCCTGAGCCGATCCAGATGTCAAACTGCTGCACAGCAGCTGTAAGCCCAGGGCCAAGCAGTGGACGACTCTGCTGAAGGCCGATGGACAGGGCTAACACGTTAATCTTCTGATGGTGAGTGATGGGCAGGGTCGAGGAGGTAGATTTAATTAAAGGCCAAGACAACCTAATGAGCCGATGATCCGACCACGAAAGAATTTGAGGGTCGGATATAGTCAAAGCAAAATTAAAACAAATTAGGTCCAGAAGATGGCCACCCGAGTGTGTAGGTAGTTTTACCCACTGGGACAGCTGGGCTAGATTAAGAGATTCTAGCAGGCTTAACGAATCAGGTGACTCCTTCGTAGCAACATGAATGTTGAAATCGCCCAGAAGTAGAAACTTGGTGAACCTCAGAGCTCGGGGTACAATCACCTCCTCCAGCGCCGTAAGGAAGAAACCACAAGGACCTGGGGGGCGATAAATCAGTGTGCCGCCCAGTTTAAAATGAGGCGAAAAAACAAGGGAAAAGTGAAGGAACTCCCCATCTCCCAGTTCGCTGGAGGACTCACTATGAAAAGACGAGGAGTCTTTAAAACCAACCGCCACCCCCGCCTCTCCCAGCTACATGGTCACCTCTCATAATTTTGTAGCCCCTCGGGATGGAAAATTCAACCACAGGAGCGCAGGAGCTATTAAACCACGTCTCTGTGATGAACAAAATGTCAAGATTGCCCTCAGACAACAGCTCAAATATGTCCGCTGCGTGTTTCACCATAGAGCGAGCGTTGATTAGTGAGGCCGATATCGTATCTTTGGTATTAATTCTTGGGACTGGGGTGGTTGTAATTGGGGATAGTGTAAAGTTGCAGAGGGAACAGATTTTATGGGCGCAGTCAGAGACCACCCACGGTTGAATGACTTTGCAAACAGTATGGTTAAGAGCCATGAGCTCCCTCTGGGAATACCTGTTTAGACCACCCACAGAAGGGGAGGAAAAAAGGACAGCATGGCCAGCGCTAGGCGCGCCCGAAGCGCGGACGGGCGCAGACGGGCTAACCTTTGGCTTACCTTCGGCACGCCAGCGGCGCGCCCGCTGCGTGTCTGAGAAGGCATGCGTAATTTATATGTGGACCTCCCTCCCCCAGCTAGAGCGCTGCCACTAGCCCAGCCGGGGTCCGGGACTACACCCAAGATGGCCGCCCACCCTCCACACAATCGGCACAGCAAGTCGCGGTGGAACGGGGCAGGGAAGGCTCACCTCGCACCCTGGAGTAAAACTTGCAGGTATGCAATGCACAGAGCAAATTATAAAACCATAACATTAAGCGTGAACGCTTTCGCCCAAAAAGATCGATGTCAGCAGCTATTTAAAAGACAGCAGTCACAGTAGAGCATACTTGAAAGAAAAGTGCCTCTGAAAGAAAATTGCCTCTGCAGGTCTAAGCGGGACCGAGTAGGAGCTGCCACCAACCTACTCTAAACGCCCAGTGGAGGATGTGGCTCGATTGAAAGATCGCCACTTTCCTGATTACATTCCTCCTACATCTAAAAAAGACTTTCCCACTAGGAGATGTAGAGTCTGTTGGCGAAGAGGTTTGCGGAAGGAGACTCGTTTTTACTGCCCTGGGTGTCCTTCTAACGCTGGGCTGTGTGTGCCTGCTTGTTATAGAGCTTACCACACACAAAATAATTTTTGGGAGTATCCATGAGTGGTAAAATGAACTGCCTGGTCTGTATTTTTTTAAATTTGTATTCTGTTTTAAGGTTGGCATTTGTGCAATGTATTTAGTTACAGATTTTGTGTTACTAAATTTGTCTCTATTTGCAATTTGTTTGTGTTTGTTTTGTAAAAAAAATTCAAAATGTGATGGCAGTGTGCGTAGGCTGGCGCTTGGCTGGCGGTGAGCGTGGACTGGCGATTGGCTGGCGGTGTGCGTGGATTGGCGCTTGGCTGGCGCTGTGCGTGGATTGGCGCTTGGCTGGCGGTGTGCGTGGAGTGGCGCTTGGCTGGCGGTGTGCGTGGTGTGGCGCTTGGCTGGTGGTGTGTGTGGAGTGGCGCTTGGCTGGCGGTATGCGTTTAGTGGCACTTGGCTTGCGGTGTGCGTGGAGTGGCGCTTGGCTTGCGGTGTGCGTGGAGTGTCGCTTGGCTGGCGGTGTGCATGGACTGATGCTTGCATGGTGGTGTGGGTGGACTGGTGCTCGGCTGGCGGTGTATGAGTAGTTACTTTCTGTTGGTCACTACACACACTGCTAGCTGAGCGCCACTCCACGCAGTCCATCACTTTGTGTAGTTGCTGTGTCAGGAATGTGGGCGTGTGAAAGTGATGGGCCCTTGAATGGCGCTGTCTGCTGGCGTGGGGTTGTAATGTGATGGGCCCGCGGCTGGCTGTGTGAATGTTTTGTATGTGTCACACGTATGAAAGGTGTATGAATGGCCTGTAAAGAGGTTGGTGCCTTGACGTGGCTTTACAGCTCACGAGTTGGGAGTCACTGGTTCGGTTTTTATGCTTTTATTTATTGACAGAGCATTTCATTTGTGTGAAATATCTTGTTAATAAAATGTTATGTTCTGAACCATCACTCGCCCTTGTGCCAAATCCAACCAGTATGTGTGTGTGTTTGAGGAATAGATAGCTGTGGTGGACTGTTTGACTTTTGAGTAACTCTGTTAAGTTGTACATTACAGCTATGAATAACTTACTAAATATAGATATTATTGCTAAACCATAGGAATATATGGTGATGTTTCTCTTGTCAATTTCAAGGTTTTTTCATCCACAATGTCCTGCAAACTTGAAAATGTCTGTCACAATTTCCATGCAAAATCTCACGCTGGAGAACTGAAAACATAATTAAGTCAAAACAATTTGGTTTTGCAAGCTAGGAGACAGGAAGCTAGGAGACAGGAGCGTTTATGGCACACCAGCTGGGATTTAAGGGACAAGGAAGCCCATAAGATCCTGATAAGGAAATATAAGCTGGAAGTAATAAGGATAAAACAAGAATACTTTACGGCCCTCACCACCTCACTCTCCTCCCCTAAAGAGCTCTTTAGGATAGTGAATTCCCTCACCACCCTTCAGATCCCGGACCCGGTCATTGCGTCACAGGAGCTCTGTGATAACATAGCTTCCTTTTTCCAGACTAAGATCTCGGACATTTATACCGCCTTGGAGTTACAGAGACCTTTTACTACCGAGCCCTCTGTCCCCGTTAACCCGGACCCTGTTCTCTCGGAGAAACTCCCACCGGGATGTTTGGATTTTTTCCCTCCTCTCTCTCTACAGGATGTAGAGATCCTCCTTAATAAAACTAAATCCGGCTCCCCTCTAGATGTTTGCCCGCTCAAGATCCTTAAGCAGTGTAGAGAATCCCTCCTGCCTCCCCTTGTTGAAATCATGAACAAGGCCATGAGGGATGGCATTTTTCCCCAGCAGTGGAAAAATGCAGTAGTAAAACCTTTACTCAAGAAACCTTCTCTTGACCCTGGGGTATTAAAGAACTTCCGCCCCATCTCACTGCGTCCAGCCCCTGCGAAGATGTTAGAAACACATCTGAATAAACATCTCGCTGCCTTCGTGGAAAGTTCGGGCTGTCTGGATCTCTCCCAGCATGGATTCAGGAGGGAACATAGCACCGAGTCTGCCTCATCATAGTGCTGGATAATATCCGCACGTGTGTGGATGGGGGACAGACCTCCCTCCTGATCCTTTTAGACCTTACAGCTGCTTTCGACACCCTTTCTCCTCAGTTCTAACATCTCGCCTGAGGGAGATCGGGGTTCAGGGGGCGGCACTGGCACTACTCACCTCTTTCCTCGATCAACGAGAGCAAAGAGTGAAGCTTGGTAAATTTCTATCTCCATCCCTGTCTGTGCAATGTGGGGTCCCTCAGGGGTCGGCGTTAAGTCCGACCCTTTTTAACATTTATGTGACTCCTCTTGCCAGACTAATCAGATCTTTTGGGATGGAGGTAGTTTCCTATGCGGATGACACGCAGATCCTCGTCTCTCTCTCCCAGTCAGTTACTTCGACTGCCTCAACTTTAGATCTTGCATGGAGGCAGTCGGTCAATGGATGATTCACAATTCGTTGAAACTGAATGGGGAGAAGTCTGAGGTGATGGTGTTTGGAGGAAAGGAGGAGGTATGGTCAGCCGATTGGTGGCCAGACTCACTGGGAGCCTGTCTTGTCCCTGCTTCTTCTGCCAAAAACCTCGAGGTCGTGATCGATCCCACCCTCAGTATGTGTCAACAGGTTAATAGGACGATCTCTACCTGTTGGGGCATCATTCGCATACTGAGGAAGATCAGGCACTATCTTTCACAGCAGGCTAGGAAACAACTTGCTGTTGCCCTTGTTGGTTCCCGACTGGACTACTGCAATGCGCTGTATGCGGGACTGAATAAAAGTCTGCTGCAGCGCTTGCAGGTAGTCCAGAATGCAGCGGCTAGGTTTGTTCTGGATTTACCCCGGCGCACTTCGGCTACCTCCGCCAGAAAACTGCTTCACTGGCTTCCTATAGAGGATCGTATTCTTTTTAAGACCATGTGCATGATCTATAAGGCCTTAGCAAAAAGTAGCCCTACTGGAATTGGATCCATTTTGTCCCGCTACAGCCCTTGTAGGAACCTACCTTCCTCTAACAGACTCCTTCTATCAGTCCCTCATATCCGGAGAACCAGATGGGGTGGCAAAGCCTTCTCCAATCTGGCACCTAAGTGGTGGAACGCTCTCCCTGTGGAATTAAGGTCCCTTCCCACCCTGCAGTTATTTAGAAACGCCCTGAAGACCCGTCTCTTTGTGCGCGCATACCTGTAGTTGTGTTCTGCCTTTTCTGATCTATTTTTGGTAGGCGCCTTGATACCTTCGGGTTTTAGTTGTGCAATATAAATTACCTAATCAATCAATCAATCAATCAATCAATCAAGGGAGGTCACCTGGGTTTTTGGTCCTGTGCTCGGCGGCCATCGAGGGAAACCTATCAAACCCAAACACTTCTGAAAACTAGACACCTGGGGTCTTCCAAGGAGGTATGGCTTGCATGGATACCCCAACGTTTCCTTACCCAGAATCCCTTGCAAACCTCAATTTGAGCTGAAAAAAATCAGTTTTTTCACACATTTTTGTGTGGGAAAGCGTGGCATCACTGGGCTCACACAAATTTCCTCCCACCCAGCGTTCCCCGAGGTCTCCCAATATAAATGGGGCCAAACTTGTGTGGGAGGACCAAGTACCCGCGACAGGCAAGGGCCCAAAGCTTAGTTATGCGACTTCAAAATTGCCTATGTCAAAACCACCTGCTTTTGCAAGTGGGGTCACCTGTGTTTTTGGCCCCGTGCTCGACGCCAATCTAGGGAAACCTAGCAAACCTACACATTTCTGAAAAGTAGACACCCGGGGGCTTCCAAGAAGGTATGGCTTGAGTAGATCCCCCAACCTCCACTTATCCAGAATCCCAAGCAAACCTCAATTTTGTGTGTGAAAGTGTGGCATCACTGAGCTCACACAAATGTTCTACCCCCCAGGGTTCCCCCAGGTTTCCCGATAAAAATGATACCTCACTCACGTGGGTGGGTCAAGTACCCACAACATGCAGAGGGCCAAACACTATTGAGGCAACATCAAAATGACCTATCACAAAACAACCTGGTTTTGAAAGGGGGTGTCACCTGGGTTCTTGTCCCTGGGCTTGGCGGCCATCTTGGGAAACTACCAAACCCAAACATTTCTGAAAACTAGACACCCGAGGGGGTCCAGCGAGGTATGGCTTGCATGGGTCCCCCAACGTTTTCCTACCCAGATTTCCCTGCAAACCTCAATTTTAGGTAAAAAAGACACTTTTTCCATACATTTTTGCGTGGGATCACCGTGCCGGCACAAATGTCCTACCACCGAGTTTTCCCCTTGTTCTCCCAAATAAAATGATACCTCACTTGTGTGAGTGGGCCAAAGGGCTGTCACTAGGAAGAGCCCAAACCATAGGGATTTAGAGTAGAGCACCGAGAATTCTAAGCTCTACATTTGTTTTTAAATAAGTTTTTAGCCAGTTCTGCTTTGGACAACCACAAAAGTGAGGTATCATTTTACTCGGGACACTAGGGTGAACACTGTGGGGTTGGAAATTTGTGTCGGCACGGTGATTCCACACACAAATATGTGGAAAATGAGTTTTTTTAGCCAAATTTGAGGTTTGCATGGCATTCTATGTAGGAAAAAGTTGGGGGATCCATGCAAGCCACACCTCTTTGGACTCCCCCGGGTGTCTAGTTTTCAAAAATGTTTGGGTTTGGTACTTTCCCAAGATGGCCACCAAGCCCGGGGCCAAAAACTCAGGTGCCCCCCCAAAAATAGGTAGTTTTGCTATAGGTAATTTTGAAGTCTCCACCGTATGATTTGGGCCTTTTCCTGTTGCAGCCACTATGCCTACCCACGCAAGTGAGGTACCATTTTTATCGGGAGACTTGGGAAAACGCTGGGTGGGAGGAAATTTGAGGATTCACACAGATTCTAGAACTTTACCACACAGAAATGTGAGAAAAAAGTGTATTTATTAGCAAAATTTGAGGTTTGCAGTGGATTCTGGGTAAGAGAATGATGAGGGACCCACGCAAGCCATGCCTCGCTGGACTCCTCAGGGTGTCTAGTTTGCAGAAATGTTTGGGTTAGGTAGGTTTCCCTAGATGGCCGCCAAGCCCCGGGCCAAAAACTCATGACAACCCCCTTGCAAAACCAGGTTGGTTTGTGATAGGTAATTTTGATGTAGCCTCATTAGGTTTTGGGCCCTTGCCTGTTGCGGGTCCTTGACCCACCCACGCAAGTGAGGTACCATTTTTATCGGGAGACCTGGGGAAACGCTGGGTGGGGGGAAATTTGTGGATCCACACAGATTCCAGAGCTTTCCACCACAGAAATGTGGAGAAAATGTGTTTTTTTGTCAATTCTTTAGGTTTGCAAGGAAATCTGGGTAACAAAGCCTGGTGGGAAGAAGTCAAGTCACCTCATCCTGAATTTCCCTGGGTGTCTAGTTTTAAAAAATGTGTAGGTTTGCTAGGTTTCCCTAGGTGCCGGCAGAGCTAGGGTTCAAAAACTACAGCTATGCACTTTGCCAAAAAAGGGTCATTTTTCACTGCAAAATTGAGGTGCGACCACGTTGTGTTTTGTGCCGTTTCCTGTCGCAGGCACTAGGCTGACCCACACAAGTTAGGTACCATTTTTCTCAAAACACTTTGGGGAATGCGGGGTGGGTGGACATTTGTTGATCCACGCAGATTCCAGAACTTCCCACCACAGAAATGTGAGGAAAATGTGTTTTCTTTGTCAATTTTTTAGGTTTGCAAGGGATTCTGGGTAACAGAACCTGGTGGGAGGCAGTTAGGTCACCCCATCCTGAATTTCCCTGGGTGTCTATTTTTAAAAAATGTATAGGTTTGCTAGGTTTCCCTAGGTGCCGGCAGAGCTAGGGTTCAAAAACTACAGCTAGGCGCTTTGCCAAAAAAGGGTCATTTTTCACTGTGAAATTGAGGTGCGACCATGTTGGGTTTTGCGCCGGTTCCTGTCGCAGGTACTAGGCCGACCCACACAAGTAAGGTACCATTTTTCTCAAAAGACTTTAGGGAACGCGGGGTGGGTGGAAATTTGTTGATCCACGCAGAATCCAGAACTTTCCACCACAGAAATGTGAGGAAAATGTGTTTTTTTGTCAATTTTGTAGGTTTGCAAAGGATTCTGGGTAACAGAATCTGGTGGGAGGCAGTCAAGTCACCCCATCCTGACTTTCCCTGGGTGTCTATTTTTCAAAAAGGTATAGGTTTGCTAGGTTTCCCTAGGTGCCGGCAGAGATAGAGGTAAAAAACTACAGATAGTCACTTTGTCAAAAAAGGGTCATTTTTCACTGCGAAATTGAGGTGCGACCACGTTGCGTTTTGCTCCATTTCCTGTCGCAGGCACTAGGCTGAACCACACAAGTGAGGTACCATTTTTCTCAGACGACTTTGGGGAACGCGGGGTGGTTGGAAATGTGTTGATCCACTCAGATTCCAGAACTTTTCACCACAGAAATATGAGTAAAATGTGTTTTTTGGTCAATTTTGTAGGTTTGCAAGGGATTCTGGGTAACAGAACCTGGTGGGGGGCAGTCAAGTCACCCCATCCTGAATTCCCCTGGGTGTCTAGTTTTCAAAAATGTATAGGTTTGCTAGGTTTCCCTAGGTGCCGGCAGAGATAGAGGTAAAAAACTACAGATAGTCACTTTGTCAAAAAAGGGTCATTTTTCACTGCGAAATTGAGGTGCGACCACGTTGCGTTTTGCTCCATTTCCTGTCGCAGGCACTAGGCTGAACCACACAAGTGAGGTACCATTTTTCTCAGAAGACTTTGGGGAACGCGGGGTGGTTGGAAATTTGTTGATCCACTCAGATTCCAGAACTTTCCACCACAGAAATGTGAGGAAAATGTGTTTTTTTGTCAATTTTGTAGGTTTGCAAAGGATTCTGGGTAACAGAATCTGGTGGGAGGCAGTCAAGTCACCCCATCCTGACTTTCCCTGGGTGTCTATTTTTCAAAAATGTATAGGTTTGCTAGGTTTCCCTAGGTGCCGGCAGAGATAGAGGTAAAAAACTACAGATAGTCACTTTGTCAAAAAAGGGTCATTTTTCACTGCGAAATTGAGGTGCGACCACGCTGCGTTTTGCGCCGTTTCCTGTCGTAGGCGCTAGGCCGACCCACACAAGTGAGGTACCATTTTTCTCAGAAGACTTTGGGGGACGCGGGGTGGGTGGAAATGTGTTGATCCACGCAGATTCCAGAACTTTCCACCACAGAAATATGAGGAAAATGTGTTTTTTTTGTAAATTTTTTAGGTTTGCAAGGGATTCTGGGTAACAGAACCTGGTGGGAGGCAGTGAAGATTCCCCAGGGTTTCTGCTTTTCAAAAATGTATAGGTTTGCTAGGTTTTCTTAGGTGCCGGCAGAACTAGGGTACAAAAACTACAGCTAGGCACTCTGCCAAAAAAGGGTCATTTTTCACTGTGAAAATTGAGGTGTGACCACATTGTGTTTTGCGCCGTTTCCTGTCGCGGGCACAAGGCGGACCCACACAATTGGGGTCTCATTTTTATCGAGAGACTTAGGGTAATTCAGATTTGTAAATCAACTGTTATTACCTATTGAGTTTTCATGCATTTCTCCCTTCCAAATTAAAGACATTGTGTAAAAAAACAGTCATTTTGAAAAATGACCTATAATTCTCATGCTAGTATGAGTATTCCCAATTTTGAAAATGTGCAAATATGTACTGTTTCTAAACTCTATTATTTGTACCCATTTCAGAAATACATAGGTATCTTTCATACCCATTTTTCCATGTATACATTTTCAAAGAATAATTGCTCTAAACCCGGTACATAATAAAATACCATTGCAAGTTGCTGCGCAGTTTTTGGCTCTGGGTTCGTCGGGTTCTTGGTGAACCTACAAGTCCTATATATCCCCACAACTAGGAAGGTCCAGCAAATGTAACGGTATATTGCTTTCAAAGAGCTGTCATAATTATAAAAAGTTACAGGTGGAAACGTTGACACAAAAGGCTGTTTTCTTCAACTAATTTTTTATTTTTTCAATGTTTAACTGTTAGTTTCTATAAAGAAACCTTCATGGATTTAGACAAATGACCATTTTCTGAATTCAGAATTTCTGTCTAATTTTCTAAAATGTATAGCTTTCCAGGATCCGTTATTGCTTTCATACTCATTTGTACCATTAACTGGAAGGAGGTTGGAAGCACTAAAAATAGCAAAAATAGGCTATGTCCCAGAAAACTGCCAAAACTGTGTAAAACATGTTGGTTCTCTGACAAAAGACTGTCATTCCATAAAAGCTGGTAAAATGGTGATTTCAGCCCCACAAACCCTTTTTTGATAACATTTGCAGGGAAAAATCCAGAGGCTTTCATTTGCAGCCCATTTTTCCCATTTTCTGAAAGAAACAAACATTTTACTGTATTTTGCTTAATTTCTGGCACCCCTCCAAGGGAAACCACAAACCCTGGCTACCTTTACAATCCCCATGATGTTGGAAGAAAAGGACGCAAAATTGGCATGGATACCTTATGTGCTCAAAAAGTTACAGGGGCCTAAGCGCGCACTACCCCAAATAGCCAAAAAAAGGCTTAGCTCAGGAGGGCAAAAAGGCCTAGCAGCGAAGGGGTTAAGCCTGTTGCCTTTGGTGTTAGAACAAGTTGGTCTCCAGGTAGGCGCACTCTCCCTGCTGGCACACTCTTCCTGCTGGTAGTAGATTTCTCCTACTCACATATGCTAGGCAGTTGTTGGCCAGCTCTGTCCACTGATAAGGAATGAATACAAAAAAAAGAAATGAGTGCATATGTCCACTGCTTCATTTACATTCAAAAACCTTTCATTGAAATTTCAACAGCAAATTTGAGAAACTTGACATTGTGAAGACTACCATTTACCATGTTAGTTTTAAAGATAAAACCTTCACTGGTCTCAGTTATGGCCTCTATTTTATCAAGTAGTCACCCACGATTCCAATCATTTTAAACTACAATTTATATTAAGTATCCCTTTTCAGATTGAGACATGTATGTATGGTTGGGTCATAGTAAACAATCTACCTCGGGCAGCATGCTGATTACAATGGAAGTTATTTAGTGGTAGAATTGTATCATAAATATCGATAGTAAACATTTATACAATATTATTAAAAAATATAAATTCTTCACAAAAAGATGGTGGCCGCTGTTTAAAATGTAGGAAATCATTGTATGTTGGATTATAAGTTAAAATTACCAAATGCCAGCCTTACATACATCTATAGTGGCAACATTCAAAAGTCATTATTCAAACTGTACTTAATTATGATGTGCTTAATTGTTATGTGCTTAATTGTGCTTAATTGTTCAATCAATCAATCAATCACTGCATTTATAAAGCGCGCTACATACCCGTGAGGGTCTCAAGGTGCTGGGGGGGAGATTGGGCCGCTACTGATCGTAGTGCCAGGTCTTGAGGCGTCTTCTGAAGGCCAGCAGTTCCTGAGTCTGTTGTAGGCTGGTGGGGAGAGCGTTCCAGGTCTTGGCGGTGAGGTAGGAGAAAGATCTTCCGCCGGTGGTGGTTTTCCGGATACGAGGAACTGTGGCGAGCGCGAGGTTGGCTGAGCGGAGTCGGTTGTTGAAGTATGTAGGTCTGGTGTTGTGTAGGGCTTTGTGTGCATAGATGAGGAGTTTGAAGGTGATCCTCTTGTTGACGGGGTGCCAGTGCAGGCCTCTCAGGTGGGGTGTGATGTGGCTGCATCGGGGGACATTGAGGATCAGTCGTGCCGAGGCGTTCTGGATTCGTTGTAGTCTTCCCAGGATCTTGGTTGTTGTTCCTGAGTAGAGGGCGTTCCTGTAGTCGAGTCTGCTGGTGATGAGGGCCTGGGTGACGGTTTTCCTCGTGTCGGGAGGGATCCATTTGAAGATCCTGCAGAGCATGCGGAGGGTGTTGAAGCAGGACGCGGAGACGGCGTTGACTTGCCTGGTCATGGAGAGGGTGGAGTCGAGGATGACCCCCAGGTTGCGTGCGTGGTCTGTGGGTTCCGGGGCTGTGCCTAGCAATGTGGGCCACCAAGAGTTGTCCCAGGCTGATGGGGTGGGTCCGAGAATGAGGACCTCCGTTTTGTCTGAGTTCAGCTTCAGTCTGCTGTCCTTCATCCAGTCGACTACAGCCTTCATTCCTCTGTGGAGGTTGTCTTTGGAGGTGTGGGGGTCTTCGGTGAGGGATATGATCAGCTGGGTGTCGTCAGCGTAGGAGATGATGTTGAGGTTATGTTGTCGTGCGACGTGGGCGAGCGGTGCCATGTAGATATTGAACAGCGTCGGGCTGAGGGAGGATCCCTGTGGGACCCCGCAGATGATCTCGGTGGATTTTGAGCAGAAGGGTGGGAGGCGGACGCTCTGGGTTCTGCCGGAGAGGAAGGATGTGGTCCAGGCCAGGGCCTTCTCTTGATTTCCGACATCATGGAGGCGTGCTGATAGGGTGCGGTGTTAGACTGTGTCCAAGGCTGCTTATAGGTCCAGGAGGATGAGGGCTGCTGTTTCTCCTTTGTCCATCAGGATCCTGATGTCGTCAGTGGCGGCGATGAGGGTGGTCTCGGTGCTGTGGTTGCTGCGAAAACTGGATAGGGAAGGATCCAGGATGTTGTTGAGTTCGAGGTAGAGGGTTAGCTGTTTGTTGACAATCTTCTCTGTCACCTTTGCCGGGAACTGGAGCAGGGAGATGGGCCGGAAGTTCCTGAGGTCCGCTTTGGGCTTCTTCACAAGGGCGTTGATCTCAGCGTGCTTCCAGCTTTCCGGGAAGGTTGCTGTCTCGAAGGAACTGTTGATTGTTTTTTAGAGGTGGGGCGCGATGGTTGTGCTGACTTTGTTGAAGACGTGGTGAGGGCAGGGGTCAGATGGCGATCCGGAGTGGATGGAGCTCATGGTTTTGATGGTGTCTTCATCGCTGACGTTGGACCAAGCGGTCAGGCGGCTTGTGCGGGTGGTGGTCGCAGGGGTGGTGGACTTGGTGGTGGGTGCGGGGGTGTCAGAGTTGAAGCTGTCGTGGATGTCGGTGATCTTGCGGTGAAAGAAGGTGGCCAGGGAGGCGCACAGGTCTTGTGATGGTGGGATGTCGTTGGTGTTGGAGCTGGTGTTGGAGAGTTCTTTTACGATGCTGAAGAGTTCTTTGGTGTTGTGTGCGTTGTTGTCTAAGCGGTCCTTGAAGGCATTCCTCTTGGCGGCCCTGATGAGTTGGTGGTGTCTGCGGGTGGCTCTCTCTGTGGGTGGCGCTCTTGTGGGCTGTGTGGCTGTCAGGTGTTCGGTCGTAGAGCCATTTCTGCTCCAACTTCCGACAGGTGCGCTTGGAGATCCGGAGGTCTTAGGTGAACAAGGTGGCTTTCTTGTTGGTGTGGTTAGTTGTGGAGGTCTTATGAGGGGCGAGGGTGTTGGCGCAGTCGTTGATCCACTGTTTGAGGTTGGTCGCGGCGGTGCCTGGGTCAGTGGGTTCGGCGGGTGGTCTCAGGGCGAGGGTGGTGGTCAGTTGATCCTTGGTGACCTTGCCCCAGCAGCGGTGTGGCAGCTGTTGGGTGCGGTGGTGTGTGGTGGGTTTCCTGAAGGTGAAGTGGACGCATCTGGGGTCGGACCAGTGGGGTTTCGTTGGTGTGGTTGAAGGAGACGTGGGGCCTTGTGGAGAAGATGGGGTCCAGCGTGTGTCCAGCGGCGTGGGTGGGTGTCGTCACCAGCTGTTTGAGTAGAGGTTGACGAGGTTGTCGATCAGGGCGGTGGAGTTGGCGTTGTTGTTGTTCTCGAGATGGAAGTTCAGGTCCCCGAGGAGGATGTAGTCCGTCGAGGCGAGGGCGTGGGTGCTGACGAGGTCGGCGATGGTGTCGCTGAACTGTGGTCATGGTCCGAGAGGTCTCTAGATGAGTGTTCCTCTGAGGGTGGTGTTGGGGTCGTTGTGGATCTGGAAGTGCATGTGCTCGGCGGTGGTGAGGGAGTCGTCGGTGTTGGTCGAGATTCTGATGGTGTCTCTGTGGATGATGTACGAACACATTATTACTTTTGAACTTGAGTGTTTTTAAAAACAACATGCAAATTATTAACAATCATTCAATCCATTCTTTTTTAATTCAAATCGTCTTTATTGAAGAATAAGGAAAAGAAGACAATACAATAAGGTTCGTACACAAAGATGGGATAAAAATAGCTGGTCAGCAGTAATACAAAATTGAAAAACAAATACGAAAATACAAATACTCGACAATGCTTGATATAAGGACAACATATGCAGAAATAATAAATAAATAAAAGAAGTAACTTATAATTGTACAGTTAAATGCAAATCCAAACTGATTGTAGGTAAGTCAAGTTCATGAGGTTGCAAAAACACAATAGTGCCCCAAAGATATACATCATTACCTCGAGGATATGCATCAGTGCCTTGTGGCTAGGCATCAGTATGAGCTACATCACGGCGGATCAAAGTGAAATGAAGACCTATCGAGTGATTTCCAGAGATTCTTGTTAGAGGATTGCCCGGTGGAGGAGTGCAGTGCCGGGTTATCCGCTCCTCTCAGGAAGAAAAACCATTCCTGCCAAATCTGAAAATTGACCTCAGTGGTATTTTTCTATTTACATAAGACCACTTTGCACGCTAGAGTGAGCATCAAGTCTAAGAGCTGGCGGTCCTGTGTATTATGTAAATTTGGCTCCAGAGCCCCCATTATGACATATATGAATTCCCTCATTGGTTGTATTTTAAAAACATGTTGAATGCAGTCAAAGATTTTCCCCCAATAGGTTTGTAGGGTGGGGCAGTGAAAGAGCATATGGGCTACATCACCAGTCCCAGTCAGGCAGTTCCAGCACAAGGGGGTGTCTCTCAGGTGGCACTTAAAGAGTCTATCCGGGGCCCAGAATGATCTATTTAGTAACATGTATTTTGTCTGGGTAAGGATAGGCGATATTTTGTTGGAGAAAGCAGTTCTGTGTATTGTATCCCAGTCAATCGCAATACCCGTAGAGTTGGGTTCTGACTCCCATTTGAGTTCTACCTGCCTGTGCATTTTCTTGGGCATAGGAAGGAGTAACTTATACACTTTGGAGACAAAGTGGCCAGCCGCTAGGAGACGTGGTAGATGGGACATGAGCCAGGGCGTGTGGGGATTGAGGTCACACGTTGAGATGATGGCTTTCAATTTCAGGAATTCATAGAAGGCCATGGGAGTTAGGTCATGTGTTTTTTGCAGTGAGGAGAAAGGGAGGGGTTGTGTCCCATCATACAGGTCAGACACCATATTAATGCACTTCTCGGACCAGGATTTCAGGTAAAGGGGTTTTCCTTCACGTTTAAAGTAAGGGTTCCTCCATAAGGCCATGAACGTGGATTTTCTAATTTTTAAGTTAGATTCGTGAGCTTGGTCTAGTCTTAATAGAGCACGCCTAGTGTTCATTAAAATGTATTTGGAGTGGATCAAGTGAGATAGATCCATGGTCAGTAGGGCCGGTAAAGGTGAGTGTTTGATAATAGATTTTTCAATATTTATCCACAATGGAACGTAAGCTGGGGTGTCGACCAGCCACTGTGCCCCCTGTTTGCAGAGAAATGCTGTTTGGTAGTTCCTGAAAGAGGGAAGACCCAGACCGCCTTTTTCTTTTGCTAGTTGTAGCTTTTTCAGTGATATTCTGGCTTTCTTACCCTGCCACAGAAAGCCAACAAACAGTTTGTCCACTCTGAAAATTAAGTCATCAGTGAATGTCATAGGCAACATGCTGGCCAAGTAATTCACCGATGGGGTGATCATCATCTTAAGCGTTTCTGCCCTTCCTCACCAGGAAAGAAACTTGGGTGACCATCCATCCAGTAAAGTGGAGATCTTCTTTAGGGTTGATGTTTCATTGGTTTTTAGCGTGGATATTAGATCTTTATCAAAATCTAAGCCTAGATATTTAAAGCAGTGTGGCTGCCAAGTAAGACCCGAGTTACCAAGGATATCTTTACCTCCTATGTTATTGAGTAATTTGACCTCTGTTTTATCCTTATTTAATTTATAACCCGATACTCGGGAAAACTCCTCGATGGATGTCATAGGCGCTGGTATGGCATCATCTGCCCTTTCTGACAAGATAAGTACATCGTCCACGTAAGCTGTAAGCTTTATATTGCAGTCTTGAAATGGAATGCCGGCAATAGCCTCGTTATGTCTTGAATGGTAAAGGAATGGCTCGATCGCCAGCAGAAACAGAGAGGGAGATAGCGGACATCCCTGCCGCGTTCCCTGTTGTAGCCGTAACGAGGAGGAGAAGGATCCACCCGCCCTGACCTTCGCCATGGGGCAAGAATAAAGGGACACTACTAGTTTCGTGAATGTTGCCCCCAGATGAAATTTATTTAAGACTGCTTCCAGAAAGGTCCAGTCTACTTTGTCAAAAGCCTTTTCGGCATCCAGGGTTATTGCAGCTGTAGGTGTGTCAAGGAGTTTTGCCTTTTCCAGAACATGCGCCAATACCCTGGTGTTGTCACTGGACAGTCTATGCTTTAGGAAGCCTGCTTGCGAGGGGTGAATCAGTTTGGGTAGGACTCGCTGGAGGCGAGCAGAGAGGGTCATGGCTAGAAGATTACAGTCAAGATTAATGAGGGAAATGGGCCTATAGTTTTTTGGAAGAGAAGGATCTTTACCATCCTTTGGAAGCACCGCGATTGTGGCTTCAGACAATGTCCCTTTAACTTCTCCTGTGTCTTCTATCTTTTGAAAGAGGTGGAGCAGAGGTTCAACCAGAAGAGAGGGAAAGGCTTTATAGAATTTAGCTGTGAACCCATCCGGTCCGAGAGCCTTCCCATACTTCAATGATTTAATTGCTATCTCAATTTCCGTGGCCTCAATCGGTGCGTTGAGATTTAGCTGCTCTTCCGATGAGAGGTCACATTCTTTTAAATAATCCTTAATTTTGTCTCCTTCTACCAATTCATTCTGAGCATATAGGGTTGCATAAAAATCTTTAACCACTTCGGCTATCTTATCCGGTTCCGAATGGGCAACCCCAAGCGCATCTTTAATGACATTAATTGAGTTCTTCTGTATTTTAAATTTCAAATAGCTCTTGCCCGCTTTATTTGACTCACAGAGTTTGAACCTCTTTCTTCTATCTAACCACACTCCAGCTCTTTCGCTCACTATCTTGTTATATTCATACTTTTTGTTAGCCAGCGCATTCAGCGCTGTACCTTCCCTGTTTGCCTGATGTTTGTTTTCTAGGGCCAAAATTTCCCTTTCCAGAGTCTCCAATTTCAGGTTATGATCTTTATTCAATGCTGACCTAAGCTTAATGCACACTCCCCTAATAGTGCTTTTTAATGCCTCCCAACGAATGAGTTCAGAAGTATCACCTTGTCTATTATGCTCCAAATATGTCTCAATGGCAGACTGGATAGTAGCTCGATGCGGTTCATTGTCAAGTACTTCGTCATTCAACCGCCAGGATGTTTGTCGGCAAGAGGGTTTCACGTTATTGATGGATAGGGAAATGCATGAATGATCAGATATAACTCTTGGCTCTATTGATGTGTCTTCTATTCTAGGTACACCATTCTGTGTTATAAGGAGGTAATCGATACGGGAGTAAGAGTCATGTGGGGAGGAGTAGAATGTGTAGTCCCTGCCCGTGGGATTTTGCAGTCTCCACGAGTCGACAAGGTGAAAACGGTTGCATAGGTTAAGAAGGGCCTTGTGTGATTTGCTGGGTCTAAAGGTACATTTGGAGTCCCTATCAAGGGTAGGATCCATGGGGAGGTTAAAGTCACCAGCTAGTATGTGTACGACTGAGTCTGGAATGGTTTCAAGTTGTTTAGCTAGGTCCGACCAGAATCTTAGATCGTTAGTATTCGGGGCATAAATATTTGTGACGAAGAAGTCTGTGTTATCTTTGGATAGCCTGGCTGTAACCCACCTCCCCTTGCTATCTGCTATGGAGGAAAGTATTTCAACCTTCGATTTTTTCGCTATTAGCAACAGAACTCCATTCTTTTTACCTACTGCTTCAGCCCCCACGACTTCAGAGTAGTATTTATTTCTTAGTGTATAAAACTGTTTGGCATCAATTTTAGTTTCTTGCAGGAGCACAATGTCCCCCTTCTGTCTGGGCAAGTAGTCTAGTATTTTTTGCCTCTTGATAGGTTGGTTCAGACCTTTTACGTTCAGGGAGAGTATTTTCAAATTGTCCATAGTGGACATACCAAAAGGTGTATTAATTGCGGGTTGCACCATTTAAAAATGACATATATGACACATAATCCACATATACCATAGTTAAGTAGACATGCTCAGTAAGTTCTAATGACTCATACCAGTGAACCCATCCACGATGGACTTCTAGGATCCTTATCAATATAGGTCTCAGCCACCCTGCACGTAAGCTATTCCGTATTTTTGCAGTTATGAACTTTGGACTATTGTCTAGTATCGCGACAGCCCCTCTTAGACAGCAAGTACTAGTAGCAGTTTGTAGACTCGACATGTAACAGTCAGACAGTATCAGGATAGAAAATACAAGAATAAAAAGAAACATACCACACACACCCCGACCCCTTCCCTCAACCCCCCCACCCAACCCTCCCCCAAAGTACCTTGTAGGCATGGCGATTGGAGAGAAATCGCAGCATTCTCCCGTGGTAACGTCAGAATCATAGTAAGCATTGGAACTGCATCGCCAAGAGACCAAGAAATAATTTCGTTCCGCTCGCGTAATTTACATAATTTTGCGTTCTGCGGAGAATGCGAAATTTCCCAAAATTCTGCGTTCCGCGGAATTTTCTGCTTGTTCGCGTTCTCAAAATGCGTGTTCGTGAGATGTTTCTCCCCGAGCAGGCAAACATCGATCGCAAACAGGCAAAAAGCTTAGCGAACCAGCTATTCCGCGTGTTCACAGAATTTCTGCGTGTTTGGGGAGATTTTTTACCGTTTCGCAGAACTTTGCGTAGTGCGACTACGCAAATTCCGCCCACCCCTAGTTCTTAGGCTGGACTATGTTAACTCTCACAGAATCTGAGATGAGGAAGGTGATGGAGTGGTGGTCTGTCCAGTTACATGGGACGATAGATTAAACGTGAATGGAGTTCAATTTACTGATGACTCAATCTAAGATAGCTCCTTTTATGTGTGTAGGGCTGTACCAAATTTGAATTAGGTTAAGGTCTACCAGGAAGGATTTATGGCTAAAACTGCCACATCATTTGTGTCATTCGAGTGGAGGTTGAAATCTCCCAGGAAGATCTGAGTGCCATGAAGATCTGCGTTAGATGAGAATGTATCCATGATATTCTCTATGAAGGGAAGGTTGTCAAGTAGAGGGTGTAGAACATGTGCAATTTGCATAGATGTTTATTACTACAAGCAACCTCTATGCACACACATTCCCAAGATGGCACCTTGTCCACTAGATCTATCTAAGATAATGATGTCGTAGTTAGGAAGCATTAGTATGTCCAGGATGGGTGCAGATGAGTCATTTAGCCAGGTTTCAGTCAGCATTACAAGGTCAAGGCCATGTGCAAGGATGTGCACAGCAATGTCAGCAGCTTGTCTTGCTGCCGATCTGCAGTTGAGAAGCAAGCATTTAAGTTTGGGATTGGTGTCCTTTTGGTAGAAAGTGTGGTGGTGACTCTCGTAAAGTTGTTCTCATTTAAGGCTCTGGAATTTATCCTAGCTTCTCTGAAAGTGTCCATAAGGATTGCTTCTATTTGGTGCAAGTTTGTTGTGGTGGCAGAGTGTGTAGGATCATATGAGAGTAGGAGGGAATGAATATCCTTGTCAGACAGTGGATCTTTAAATCTAGAGGGCCGAGAGGGGTTATTAGGGTGGGGTACGGTTTTCCAACTTTGGGACGGGAATGCCATGTTTGGTGATGAGCTAGTTGGTGGGGTGAGAGTAGGAAGCCTGGTGCCCAAGTCAGATGGGAACACTTGGTTAAGGCAGTTAGTCTTTGTGGACCAGCTTAACCTCTGATTACCGGACAGCTCCGGGTGATATATAGTAGGCTTCAAACATCTGCCTTAAGTTGTTGGAGGAAAAGTGTGATCTCATCTAGTCTGGCTTCCAATGGGGAGTGGGTTTTTGAGGCTTGGAGCAGGGGACCCAGCTGGGGGGATAACTAGCAGATGACGGGATCAAAAGGCTTGGAAGAGCCTGCGGATGCAAGGTGGGGTGGGATTCAGGGACTTGGGACTGGGGGCTAGGAGGGAAGGGTGACTTTAGGGGAAGAAGGGTTAGACGGATACTGACCCGAAAGAACCTGTGGAAGCAGGGTAGGATTGTGGAATAAGTTGGAGGATGAGAGGTGCAGTCCTTTGCCAGAGTCGGTATTGTGGTTGTAGGAGACATGTTGTTAGCCCAGTTCAGATGATCAGACACCAGGGGTGTGACCGATTTTGATATAGGGAGAGCCTTGTGTACAATCACAACATCTGTTGTAATGGACTAGGAGGTCAAGGGAATAACCAGAGTGATGGTGTGACTTATGGAGATTGGCAAGTCAGAGCTAGGTGCTCTAGAGGTGAGGTGAACATGCATACTAGTTTGCTGGATGCACTGGAGGGACTCAGTCCAGGGGGGAATAGAAGAATAGGTGTTATTATGTGTGGTGGTCACTAAGAGGGAGCCTCGAGGGGCCACGGTAAGATCAAATGAGGAGTCAAAGATGTGAGATGTTAAACTTTGGAATGTGTTAGAAATGGTGGTCTCTAGTTGACAGAGGTAGGTGCCTTGTTCAAGTAGGGACCATTCCTTCTAGTCAGGATAAGGGAGTTACACTCCTAAAATTACGCCTGCTCACCACCTTTGTTGCTTGGTACGAGCAGTCAGCCGTTGGGTGCTGTGTTGCGGCATGCGATGCACTCAGATCGCAGTGCAGGCAGCAGCTCTGTGACAGTCATCCAGCTGCGTCGGTGAGACCAGGGCTGCGGTGAAGTGATGCGGTGCTGATCGTGGTGCTGGCAGGTCAAGGTGCAAGCAGCGTCGTTGTCGTTGCTAAAGGGCTCTAATCGGCTGATGAACTGGAGTCGATGGCGCTGACGTCGGTAGGCCAAGACTGCGGTGCAGGATGAGGATGGTGCATTGTGTAACTTACAAGTGGTGCCCTGGAACCACGCTGCAAGCAGCGGCGTTGATGTCTGTGTGGAGCAGCATCTGGGATACCAAGGCAACGAAGTGAAGCGAGGTGGTGCGGAGTGCGGTGCCCACAGGTCGTGGTGCAAGTAGCGTCTCAGTGGCAGGGATCAGCAGGCGTCGTCAGTTAGACCAAGGTTGCGGTGTGGCGCTGCGATGGTGCCCTCTGCTGTGCCTTCAGGGAACAGAGTCGAAAGTGCAACATAGACGGCATCGGGTTGCTTTTTCTTCTGTTGCAGCACAAAAACACAGTTCTCAGTGCTGAGTGCAGAAGAACTTGAAGTTTCTGTTTCTGAGACTTCTTGAACAGGGGGCAAGCTCTACCTCAAGCCCTTGGTGATACTCACTAAAAGAGATTGTTCAAGTTCAATCCTTTCACTGCCCAAGGTGAAGAACTGGGTTTTCAAGTATCCAGCGGCGTCAGGGACACGCCCAAAAGTCCTCTAGGTTCCCTTGCCTTGGTAAACAGAGACACAGAATACTTCTAGGTGGCGTCAGAGATCAAATGTATTAGCTGCAGCCAGTAGCAGAAATCCCAGTAATACAACACGGTGTACAACTCAAGAAACTGCTCAATTTTACTAAGGCGAGACATCCCTATTTATACACAAAAAGGTACATTTAAAATGCACGCCCCTGCACCAAAATTCAACCAATAGAAAATACATGACATCACACAGCATCATACAGTAAAGCTCATTTTACAGTGTCCCAACCCACAAGTTAATATTTAGGCATATCTAAATAATAATCTGGAAGGCCCGCACAAACCCTTAATTGAAAGCGTAACCCATGAAATGAAGAAATAGTCAAGAAAAGTAGTTTCAGATAATGTGCAGGATAACAGAGACGTACAGAAACTTAAAAGTTAACAAATGTCTTGAATGGTGATTGGAAAAGCAAATAACGATCTTGCAGGGAAATTGGCTTGGCAGGGTCAATTCCTAGGTGAAAGGCCAACTTCTGAAATTAACTCCAATGCACGAAGGAATCCTTGGTTAATGTATATATATATATGATTCACAATAGGTCAGACTGCTTTGCTCACAGACTAACTTCTGAGGCCTACATAAAAAGTAACACCAGATGGCAGTCACGACACATGGCCAAAACCCATGTTTAAGGAAATAAAATCTTAAGAAAAGAAACCATTTAGATATTGTTTAAGATAAGATATGTGCAAGGAAAACTAAAAGTTAACGAGGTCCTGAACAGTGATTGAAAAACTCAGACAACGATCAGCTAGTGAAACAGGTTTTGCAAAAGGTCAGTTTCAGGTGAAAAGGGTTACTCTCTCTCTGCAGTTCATTCAGAGTCAGAGAAACCCAAATTAATATATGCACGAACTCAGAAGGCAAAGCCACTTGTTTTGGGCCTACTTTACTGGCCTACGTGAGGGCAAAACTAAAATACAGTCAGGTTTGAGAATTACAGAACCACAGGCCCTCCTTTTGCCATTACGTAGGCAATAACCTAAACTGATGTCAATCTGAATCTAGGTCTATATCTATTCTCATCAGGTCATCAAGGTGTTGCTGTAACATCATCTTATTATCCTTCACTTCTCTCGGGGCTGGTCTTCTCACACAGATCATAGCACAAAGACTACAAATGGCGGGACCACACTGGATGCATAAACAACACGAGAAAAGGATAGCTAACGCCATACCAAGGAACGTCAGAATCTTCCATCCCCATTTGGACAACGACTCCCATAACCATCCCATCAACGACCAGTCTCCTTCGTCCACATGAATAGACTCAGAGATCTTATGTAGTCTAGAGATGGCTTGGTACACTGCCGGGGCATTATCTGGTATGAAAACGCAGCAACTAGATCTAATCAATTTGCATACCCCACCTCTATCTGCAAGTATAATATCTAAAACAAAACGGTTCTGTAATGTCATAAGGCGATCCGCTTGAAGCTCAGCTGTAATATTGCTAAGGGCACCTGCAGTCTCATTTATAGTGGCCTCAACCACTCCCGTAAGCTGACGAATATTCCTACTATTAGCCATAGGACCCCAAAAGGGTAGGAAACCCTTAAAGAAGTCTCCAGCTTCTTGTGCGACAGTATCTTTCGCATCGATTACACCTCTACCATATCTTGTCTTATGGTAATCGAAAACAGCAGTGTATGTAGGGGGAAGCAAAAATGCCACATAACATGTGCCAGAAAAATCAGATGGCAACCATGTGTATGCTCTATCGTGACAAACAAAATACGTGCCTTTAGCTGGCACGAACGGAGGAGATTTCTGGGACGTATAAACGTATGTGTGAACACACACACTCTTACCAAGCTGAGCTCTCGGATTCTGACCATTACCTTGCAAACAAAGATGACCTCGGTGGGGTACAATCCAAATAGGAGGAGACCTTCGCTGCCTTTCTTTCTCCGTCAAGCTAGCACTATATGTCGTCTTATTCCAACCGACATATGCTCGTACCTCATCTCTAGGGATAGTGTTATACGCATCGATATCTCTAATCATATCAACTATTCCCCGTATCAAGGCATTATTACTGGCATTGTCTTTGACGGAACGTACAGGAGAGGCTTCATTCGCATAGATAAACATTGATTGGAGTGCCCAAACTGACCCATTAGGCGAAAAAGGCAAAACCAAATATGGCATTCCCTTATCTGTAGTATGTGGCATAAGACCACACACCCAACAATTCGTGGTATTTATGACTAGCTGATGCTGATGCAACATCTGTATAAACGAATTGTTCACAAATTCTGATCTTCGTGTCTGTTCATGTTCAGGTAACGTATGAAACTCATGTGGAGAAACAGTAGAAAAAGAAAGAGTAGGTTGAGAAGTTGGTGCTGACGTCAATTGTGTAGAAGAAACAAATCAGAATATAATAGCTAATAGAATACATAAAAGTATTAAAATAGATAAAGCTATACCACACTTAGAGAACAACATTCTATAATATCGGTTTTTCATCTCTTGCTTTTTATCGTCATTCCTCAATACAATCTCCATTTTCTAATGTCCCTCACGCAATCTTGACAGAGTACTTCAGCTGTGATTATTAGCAGGTCATAGGGACACTGCAAGTCCTGCAGACCTACTGTCACAAACTGAACCGTTGGTACTCCTACGTGACCCTGCAACTGGCAAATGGTAACCAATCAAAAATTTAACAGAAAACCATAATACAATTTCAGAAAAAGCAAGAGAAAAAGAAAAACAAAAGTCAAATGCAAAATACTTGAAGAAATTGTCTCTTTTTGGTCTCAGTGTGAAAAAAAATAATGTTCAAAGTCCCTTTATTTATTCCGAGATCGGAGGTTGTAACGTGATTTAGTCGGCACTGTTTGGTCCGTAAACAAAAGTTCAGGTTCGGTAGTGTCCAATCTCAAACGTGGAGGAACAGCTTCTTGCAGCACATTGTCATCCTCGCGTTCTGACCGTGTCCATGTCAAATGAGCATCACTAACAGGCACGAATGTGGGGACTCGCTCGCAATCTGTATCAGCTATACCATCCCTCACCCACTGATCATACGGTAACGGCAAAGGGACTTTTTTCGTATGGGTGGCATGCACCCAGTTTTTCTTGCCAGCTACTCTAACAGCAGTTCTAGTGACCAGAAGAACTAAGTAGGGACCAGTCCATCTCGGTTCCAAATTCTTGGTACGCTGGAAGTTCTTGATGAGGACGTATTGACCAGGTTGGATTGAATGTCCTGGATCTGTAGCAGCTGTCGGCAAACTGTCATAGACCTGTTGGTGGAGAACACGTAATTTAGCAGTCAAGTCATGTAAGTAATCCACCAACATAGGGTACTCAATACTGCTGTATTCTTTAGGACGAGGCACACCCCAAACATTCGCAGGACGACCAAACACAATTTCATATGGACTAAGTCCCACTCGAGAATGCACAGTCGTCCTTGTTGACAAAAGAGCCAACGGCAAGGCATCCGGCCATGTAAGACCAGTGCTCGCTTGTACCTTAGCTAATTTCAGCTTCAAGGTACCATTGTAACATTCAACAAGTCCAGCAGACTGGGGGTGATTCGCTGCATGGAACTTCTGATTTATTCCCAATCCAGCACACACTTTCTTCATGATCTGACCCACAAATTCACTCCCATTGTCCGACCATACAATTCTCGGCAAACCATACCTAGGGAAGTACTCTCTCAGCAAAACCTTGGCTGTAGACAAGGCAGTATTATCCTTTAGGGGGTAGGCATCTATCCACCTGGAAAAGGCACAAACAACCACAAGGACATACTTCAAATTGTTGCATCTCTCCATATGTATATAATCTAGCTGTATCACCTCAAACGGATACGTCGGAGGAGCAAAATGACCAACTGGAGTTGGAGTTCCCTTACCAGGATTATACTTCAAACAAATCATACAATGTTTCACCACGTTCTCTGCACATTTCGGAATTCCAGCATTCTGCCGACTGTAAATAATATAGACAGTGAAAATATCCAAGTATATAATCTAGATAGTAAAAAATATAGTTTTTTAAATAATATTTAATTATTTATAGTGTGTTTATGTTATAATATGTGTGAAAAGTGTCAATTTATTTTATTATTTTTTTTAATTAATTATTTTTTTAATTATTGTGTAATTTAATTCTGTAGCGGGTTGTGGGTTTATAGGGGAATAGGGTGGGAAGTAATTTAATTATAATTAATTAAATATGTAAATTTATTAATTGGTAGTAATAATTAATTAATTGGTAATTAAATAATATATGTTAATTATTTAAAATTTAATTGGTAATTAATTTTATTTAATTGATTAATTGCTAATTATGTCAATTAAAATAATTTATTTTCTCTAGCGGGTTGTGGGTTTATAGGGGAATAGGGTGGGAAGTAATTTAATTATAATTAATTAAATATGTAAATTTATTAATTGGTAGTAATAATTAATTAATTGGTAATTAAATAATATATGTTAATTATTTAAAATTTAATTGGTAATTAATTTTATTTAATTGATTAATTGCTAATTATGTCAATTAAAATAATGTATTTTCTCTAGCGGGTTGTGGGTTTATAGGGGAATAGGGTGGGAAGTAATTTAATTATAATTAATTAAATATGTTAATTTAATAATTGGTAGTAATATTTAATTAATTGTTAATTAAAAAATGTTTGTTAATTAATTAAAATGTAATTGGTAATTAATTTTATTTAATTGATTAATTGCTAATTATGTTAAATGAAAGGGGTATTTTTAGGGTTCAGGGTCAGTTTTTAGTTTTTGGGTAAAGGGGTATTTTTAGGGTTCAGGGTCAGTTTTCAGTTTTTGGGTAAAGGGGTATTTTTAGGGTTCAGGGTCAGTTTTCAGTTTTTGGGTAAAGGGGTATTTTTAGGGTTCAGGGTCAGTTTTTAGTTTTTGGGTAAAGGGGTATTTTTAGGGTTCAGGGTCAGTTTTCAGTTTTTGGGTAAAGGGGTATTTTTAGGGTTCAGGGTCAGTTTTCAGTTTTTGGGTAAAGGGGTATTTTTAGGGTTCAGGGTCAGTTTTCAGTTTTTGGGTAAAGGGGTATTTTTAGGGTTCAGGGTCAGTTTTTAGTTTTTGGGTAAAGGGGTATTTTTAGGGTTCAGGGTCAGTTTTCAGTTTTTGGGTAAAGGGGTATTTTTAGGGTTCAGGGTCAGTTTTCAGTTTTTAGGTAAAGGGGTATTTTTTGGGTTCAGGGTCAGTTTTTAGTTTTTGGGTAAAGGGGTATTTTTAGGGTTCAGGGTCAGTTTTCAGTTTTTGGGTAAAGGGGTATTTTTAGGGTTCAGGGTCAGTTTTCAGTTTTTGGGTCAAGGGGTATTTTTAGGGTTCAGGGTCAGTTTTCAGTTTTTGGGTAAAGGGGTATTTTTAGGGTTCAGGGTCAGTTTTCAGTTTTTGGGTAAAGGGGTATTTTTAGGGTTCAGGGTCAGTTTTCAGTTTTTGGGTAAAGGGGTATTTTTAGGGTTCAGGGTCAGTTTTCAGTTTTTGGGTAAAGGGTTATTTTTAGGGTTCAGGGTCAGTTTTTAGTTTTTGGGTAAAGGGGTATTTTTAGGGTTCAGGGTCAGTTTTGGGTTTTTGGGGTACATATACAATATTGCCTATTATTTAATTAAATGTTGTTACTATATATATATGTTTTAAGAAATATGATTAAAAATATTTTTTTTTTTTACTTTCATTAAATATTTAATTATTAAAAGTTATTTTAAGTATTGTTAATTATATTTTAGTAATTAATTTTTTATATTAATGTAATTAAACATTGTTTTTAGTAAAGTCGATATTTTTTACAACGATATTTTTGTAAACGATATTTTGTAGTCGATATTTTTGTACTTACCTGTTTGTACATACAAACTCGATATTTTTGTAGTAGATATTTTCACCTCGATATTTTGGGTACTCGATATTGTGGTAGTCGATATTCTTTCAGTGATACCCTTCGAACTAATGTGAGCCATTCCATGAGCCATTGTAACCACTGGGAGCACATAGGCATCTGGCAACAGCCATCGCTGGTGTTCTGACAACTCAACCCAACAACCTGTCGAATCCAACAAACCCGTAGTTTCTCTCCAAACACTCACTTCTTTCTCAGTCGCTTCAGCCTGAATCATTTTCACACTTTCTATTGTGTCTTCACACATTCCACCAGCCATAACCCAATTAGCTGGGCCTGCGACATACATACGGCTCATCATGTCTTTCGCCGTTTCCTTTGCAACTTCATCCGCAAACGCATTCCCTCGACCAACATCGTCCACAACTTTCTTATGCGCACTACACTTCATAATTGCAGTCTGCTTTGGGAGAGTGAGAGATTCCAAAAGTTCATTCACCAACTGCCCATGCTGTATTTTGGTTCCGTGCGAAGTAAGGAACCCACACTCTCTCCACAAGCGCCCAAAACTATGGGCAACTCCAAACGTGTACTGGCTGTCGGTGTAAACATTCACTCGCTTTCCTTCTGACAACACGTACGCCCTAGTCAATGCAGAATTCTGTGGTATGCGTGCTGTCTCAACAACTGTATGTAAAGTTGTAATAGCATACGCTGCAGTCGTTTCACCATTCGGAAGCTTAAAACACGAACCATCTACCCATAGCGTACCATCAACATTCGCAAGGGGAGTATCCCTGAGGTCAACTCTAGCTTTCGTTTCTTCCTCTGTACAAAGAAAACAATCATGCTGTTCTTGAGGATCCGTCTCTGTAGAGATCGGTAACAACGTAGATGGATTCAGCACATTACATCTTTTAATGTGCACATGACTAGCCAACAATGTCAACTCGTAACCTGACAGACGTGCACTAGTAAGGTGCTGTGTCTTAGTACTATTTAATAAGGTATCCACTGCATGTGGGACCATCACAATCAAAGTGTTGCCCAATACCAAACCAACAGACTGTCGGATAGAAACATCCGCTGCAGTTGTAGCTCTCAGACAACTCGGCAACGCCTTAGGAACTGGGTCTAACGTAGAGGAGAAATACGCGCATGGACGCTGCTTGTCCCCAAATGGTTGTGTCAACACTGACAACGCACAACCTTCTCTCTCGTGCACGTACAACGTGAAAGGCTTACTATAGTCTGGAGTACCCAACACAGGAGCCGAACACAATGCATCGCGTAGTTCAGAAAAACTTTTCTGACATTCGTCAGACCAAGGAAGAGGATGCGGAGTATCTTTCAGAGTCAATGCTAACAGAGGTTTTGCCAACAGTGAAAAATTGGGGATCCACTGTCTACAATACGATGTAATACCTAAAAAGGCACGCACTTCTCTCTGTGTGGATGGTACATTCATTTGCGTAATTGCTTAAATTCGTTCTGGGGTCAATCTCCTTCCCTCCTTTGACAAGAGATGACCTAAGTAGGTCACTTCTTGGCGACAATATTGCAACTTTGAAGGTGACACTTTATGATGAAGGTCAGACAAATACCGCAACAAAGAAAGAGTAGCCTCTTTACAAATCTTTTCATCATGAGCAGTAATCAACAAATCATCGACGTACTGAATAAGAGTAGCACCAACAGGTAACACAAAACCGTCAAGCTGAGTTTTCAACGCCTGACTATAGATGGAGGGACTTTCACAATAACCTTGGGGAGCTCTCTTAAACCGGAAGCTTCGGCCTCCTAATAAGAATCCAAACATATCTCTACTCTCCTCAGCAATAGGAATACTGAAGAAAGCATTCTTCAAATCGATGACAGAAAACCAAGCTGCCGAAGCAGGAATCAAAGTCAACAAAGCAGTGATATCAGGTACCACAGGAAACTGTGGCACGACTATCTTATTTACCTCTCGAAGGTCGATCACAAACCGGTACACAGATGGCTGAGAAGCGTCAGTACCTTTAAGGATAGGCAAAACAGGACTGTTACAAACATTACCTCTCGTTTCCTCAACTACACCCTTCTTAACCAGATCATAAACAATCGCTAAAAGAGCTCTCTCACCATCACTCGAGATCTTGTATTGGGGAATACGAGGTAGTCTAGCATTTGACTTAAGAGTGACAACATAAGGTGGACTCTGCAAAAGACCAACATCATTTGGACCTGTAGCCCAAAGTGTATCAGGAAGCGAACGCAATTCCAGTGGCAAACAATCCTTAGACAAATACATTGGAGAAATCACTTTCTTACCGAGGGTAAGTTGTACTCCTGAAGGAGAACAATGTAATGTCGCATCCAATCTTTTCAGCAAGTCCAAACCCAACAGATTCTCACCACAACCAGTCGTTAAAATAAGTGGAGCTTCCAATTCACAAGGGCCAATCGAAAGGGACAAAGGACTAGAGACCGGATTACGAACTGGGGCGCCTGAAAATCCTACTGAAACATTGGTCAAGCCAGACAAAGGTGCGCCAGGAAGTTTAGAGTGCATAATAGAACTCTTCATCGCACCAGTATCCAAAAGAAAAGGTTCTACCACACCTGATGTAACCACTTCAACATAAGGTCCACTCTGGTCTACTGGAACTGACACTACTCCCTCACTTTGTCCTTGGCTGTCCTAGTTAATATTATAACCAGAACTTTCACCTTCGACATAGTAATCCTCAACATAATACTGGGCAGACTGACCACTCGGAACATTCTGTCTGTCAAAATAATTTGCAGAATTCTGTAGGGAAGAGGAACGCTCATTGTGGGTAAAACACACCACGTCCCCTACCCCTAGGAGCTTGCTGAAAACCACCACGACCTCTCTGACCAGATACACAATTCGCACGCTGTAACAAAGCCGGGCAACTATTCTTGTAATGACCTTCCTCTCTGCAATAAGCACACTGATTAGGGCCAGGAAGGAATCGCTGAACATAAGGCTCAGGCTTCTGTAACAATCTCTGAAATTGTGGAGGTTGCTGAAACTGAGGCTGATCCTGACGAGGCGGATAAGCTTGCTGCAAAAGAACTTTCGTCTTTAACTCTTTAGTTTTCTTCTCCACTTTATCCTTCTCATCTTTATCCCTATTCTCATAATATTGTGCAGTAGCCAATATCTGGGCCGATGAAGAGACAGCCCATGAACTCTCAGAGTCCTTTAACTTATTAGAAAGTTCGGGAAGCAAATTAAAGACGAATTTATCCACAAACAACCTTTGACCACCCTCTGTACTCATATCCTGACCACTATGATCAATAAACGTCTCTTCAAACCTAGTGAAGAAATCAGATACACTCTCGTCTTTCTTCTGCTTACATGCTGCTAACTTATCCCAATTCACTCATAAAGCGGGCATCATCGTTTTCATCAGATTAATAATTCTACCTGGTAATTCTGAAACTAGAGGTTCAGGTTTAGCACCTCCCTCCTGTCTACCATCTGCAGCAACAATATTCGCCCAGGTATCACCTAATTCAGCAGCATGATTCTCATGACGAATCTTCGCCCACAAGGGTTGAGGAACTACATTACCCATCAACATATCGATGTCAGCTAAATTCATAATACACGCTTCAACTGTCTGGGACAACTCCTTGTAATAACCAGCAGGATTCTTACGAGGGTCAGGTAAGGTCTGCTTAAGAGCCAAGACCTCTGCTCTCTTCCAAGGGACATGTACCCATACTCGCTGAAAATGAGCCGGAGCGGCCTGAATACCCAAATATACATTAGCCTTAACTGCTTCTTTCCATACCGGAGGAACTTCTCTCATAGGGTACTGTTTCACTTTCCTCCTAACAGAGGAATCAGGTTCATACAATGTCTGAGGCGGAAGTCTAGATCTGAAAGCAAGTATTGTCTCTACGGCATCTGTAACATCAGATTCCACTATCATCCCTTTGGCAAAATCTGACTGAACATCGAGCACATCCTGCGGAATCGGACCCAACTCATTATCTTCCCATTCCTGACGCAAAAAAGTACACATTACATCAAAAACATACCTTTGCTTAGGCGGTTCCCACTGAAAGAAAACATCCATAACTGCTGGCAAATTATACCTCGGAGCATTTAAAATCCTCCTACAAGCCAACAAATCCAACACTGTCCGTTCTTCAGAACTAGGAAGCTGACTACGACTCTGCTTACGTTCCGAAACAGGCGTCATATTTAGTGACCCAAACAATGGTGACAATAAATTAGAAACAGTTTCTGTCATTCGTTTTCGAACGGAAGGAGAAGAAGTAGACATAAGAACAGGAGAATAAGTATTCTGAGGCAAGGAAGGTGTAGGGACAAGAACAGTAGAAATCGAAGATGCAGAAGGCAAAGGAGTTTGAGGCAAAGCTGATAGCAAGGCTGGCGACCCTAGAATGGGTTGCGCAGGAGAAGGCAAAACCATCTGTGGAGCACCGGGTGGCTGAACAACAGCAGGAGGTTGAACAACAAAGGGTGAAACAACCGGGGGTAATAGAGGCGCAGTAGCACCCTGCACATAAGGAGGAGGCAATCTCAGTAAATGAGAAATCAAAGGATCTTTTTCAGGGTCTTCTATCACTTTCGGAGGAGAAGACGGCAAGGCCGGATAACATTTATCTATGGCCATGCAACGCTGTCTATCTAAGACTTCACTCGCACGCTCTTCTCCATCTTCCTTTAACTGTCTAGCAGCTTGTAGTACTGACATACTTTTATCTTTCCTATCTCTCTTTGCTTGTTTAATTTCTCTCTGTTTGGCTTCCTTACGCCAAAGGCGGAAAGAGTCAAACATTGCCGGCCGGGCTTTCTTCTTAAATAGCTTAACTTCTAGATTGTCTAAAATCTCTGTTTCAAAACTACCATGTGGGGGCCATTGCAAAACACCATCCTTTTTAGTGTAGCGGACCCATACTTCATTATAAGTAATAGGGCCCACTCCGTGTTTTGAGTACAGTTCATAAGTCGGAGTTCCAACCGGAGGTATCGGACATGAATCCTCCAATCGGGAATCCCTGTTACTACCACAAACAAACTAATTACCAAATTTACCAAGACCAGGCATCTTGCTCACTAGTCTGGTTTCAAACTTCAAAGGGAATCAAAAAATGATACACTCGTAAATATACAAGCCCTTCGGCTTTGGGTACTGCAGCAACCAAATAAAAACCAACCAAATCAAAACCAAGGAACCAGACAAAGTCGTGGGAGCGACCCACTTATACTTAACTAAATATCTTTCACGCCACCAGAAGAACGTCTATCGTCTCGCTTTACAAACATCAATCGGAGGGTCCAAGACAAGGCGACAGTCAGGGCAGCAGTCCTTCGCAGCCGTTGGAAAGCGGGAAGCCTCGCAGAAAAGTCCTTTGGTCCACGTCGACATGCAGGGGTCGATGAAGTGGGGGCCCTCCTCCAGAATTTCCTCACGTGGCTCCTCGCAATCTTCGGGCTTGGACCGGTACCACTGAAGTCGGCCCGCGTTGGTCGCGCCAACTGAAGAACCGGGTTTTCAAGTACCCAGCGGCGTCAGGGACATGCCCAAAAATCCTCTAGGTTCCCTTGCCTTGGTATACAGAGACACGGAATACTTCTAGGTGGCGTCAGAGATCAAATTTATTAGCTGCAGCCAGTAGCAGAAATCCCAGTAATACAACACGGTGTACAACTCAAGAAACTGCTCAATTTTACTAAGGCAAGACATCCCTATTTATACACAAAAAGGTACATTTAAAATGCACGCCCCTGCACCAAAATTCAACCAATAGAAAATACATGACATCACACAGCATCATACAGTAAAGCTCATTTTACAGTGTCCCAACCCACAAGTTAATATTTAGGCATATCTAAATAATAATCTGGAAGGCCCGCACAAACCCTTAATTGAAAGCGTAACCCATGAAATGAAGAAATAGTCAAGAAAAGTAGTTTCAGATAATGTGCAGGATAACAGAGACGTACAGAAACTTACAAGTTAACAAATGTCTTGAATGGTGATTGGAAAAGCAAATAACGATCTTGCAGGGAAATTGGCTTGGCAGGGTCAAATCCTAGGTGAAAGGCCAACTTCTGAAATTAACTCCAATGCACGGAGGAATCCTTGGTTAATGTATATATATATGATTCACAATAGGTCAGACTGCTTTGCTCACAGACTAACTTCTGAGGCCTACATAAAAAGTAACACCAGATGGCAGTCACGACACATGGCCAAAACCCATGTTTCAGGAAATAAAGTCTTAAGAAAAGAAACCATTTAGATATTGTTTAAGATAAGATATGTGCAAGGAAAACTAAAAGTTAATGAGGTCCTGAACAGTGATTGAAAAACTCAGACAACGATCAGCTAGTGAAACAGGTTTTGCAAAAGGTCAGTTTCAGGTGAAAAGGGTTACTCTCTCTCTTCAGAGTCAGAGAAACCCAAATTAATATATGCACGAACTCAGAAGGCAAAGCCACTTGTTTTGGGCCTACTTTACTGGCCTACGTGAGGGCAAAACTAAAATGCAGTCAGGTTTGAGAATTACAGAACCACAAAGGTAGAAACAGACACTGCAGGTCAACACAGCAAAGTTGTAATTCTTCCTCACAGCTTCTCCAGCTCTTCTTCTTGGCAGTCCTCTTGGTCCAAACGAGTTCTAAAGTTCTGGGGTCAGGGCCTCAATATGTATACCCCAAAATACTTTGTCCTGTCAGGCAGAGAGTGTCTGTGCTTAGTCCAAACCAGTTCTGTCCTCTCTGGCCCAGCTTCCTGGCAGGGGATGGAGACAGCATTGTCCAAGGCAGACGGGGCTTATACAGGTACAAGGGAAATCTCCTCCCACCACTCTAAATGCAGCTTGGGCTTATTCAGGTGCTCGTGGAAACTCCTCCCACTACTCTGAATGCAGCCCAGGCCTATTCAACCCAGCCCTGACTCATTCAGGAAAGGCAAGACACACATCAACCCCCTGATGGCCATCTGAGAGAATGCACCTCCCCAACCCCTGGCACTCCAAAGCCAGACTGTCAATACACATCCTAGCAGAGGCACACAGGATGGCTAAGCAAGAAAATACCTACTTTCTAAAAGTGGTATTTTCAAACACAGAATGTAAAAATCACCTTTACTAAAAAAATATTACATTCTGAGTCCAGACATACTAAACTTTATTTTTCCACCTTGTTCCCAGGGGTAGTTATGTTTATACGATGATATAACCAGACCCCCCCATTCAGTCCTATGGGAACAGGCAGCCTTGCAAAGGTGAAAACGAAATACACTGTAATTTATCACTGGGGCATGTCACACACACCAGTACATGTCCTACCTTTAACATACACAGAACCCTGACCACAGGGGTACCTTGGGCCTACCTTAGGTGGGACTGATATGTAGAAAAAGGGAAGGTTGGGGCCTGGCAAGTGGGTGCACTTGCCAAGTCGACATGGCAGTTACAAACTGCGCACAGACTCGACGGTGGCAGGTCTGAGTTACCTTTTCATGGCTACTTCTGCGGGTGGCACAACCAGTGCTGCAAGCCAACTAATAGCATTTGATTTACCAGCCCTGGCACTCTCAGTGCACTTTAGTAGTGACTTCACCAGTAAATCATACATACCAATCATGGAAACATCAATCCATAATACAAATTTCACAGAGAGCATGTGCACTTTAGCACTGAATTGCAGTGGTAAAGTGCCCTGAGTCCTAAAACCAACAACAGCAAGTCAGGAAAAATAGGAGGGAGAAGCAAAATGTTTGGGGATAACCCGGCAAAAAGGGCCACTTTCAACAGAGAGTCTGGGGGTCTTCAGAAGAACTGGCACTCCTAGATAGGGGGAGGATTTAATGCCATTCACTGTGTTCTTAATGGTGAGTAAAATATTGTCAAACATGGGATAGTACCGTTTTTGTAAAAGGAGATAGGAGCATCTGCTCTATATTCTGGAGAAGGAGCTGTTGTCTCACTAAGACAATGTGGTGTCGTCATGGAAGTGCAGATTTGAAGCAGTGAGTAGAGGACCTTCCTCCCTTGAGCATGTTGTAGAAGTAGAGCGTTCTGGCCAGATGGCTCCAGGAGGGGTGTGGACTTGAGGGCTTTGGATCCATGTCAATGCTAAACTCAGCTAGTGGCATAGGCAGAGTAAATAACTAGGATTAGGGATCCAGATAATAATTGGAGAGGTGTCTTATGTATTCAAAGCTAGAGGAGCACCTCTGAAGGGTGTGGCGAGAAAGGGTTTGTGGAGCAGGCTACAATATGGTCTGGTTGGCCTGAACTGGGTACAAGGAGCAGGGACTGTATAAGAGAGTTAGAGATTGGTGATTTGAAGAAATCTTAAAGGACAATTGTAGCTTAGAGGTCAAATAGTGACCAATAAAGCCAGACTGACAAATGGATCAGAGTGGGCTGTGTGGGCGTGACTCAGGACATAGTGGAGGGTAAGGCGAGTCGAGTGATAAATTGGTCCCAATTGTCCACCTCCGAGCGATCATATTCAATTGTGCTCACTAAATTTGCTTAGAAATCAATGGCTCCAACCAGGGTGACCTGGTAGCGCTTGTCTGAGGCACATCCAAAAGTTCAGTCTGACCGCGATGGAGTGTGGGTCAGATACAGGAGTCAGGCAAACATTGCTGACAGTACCTTGGATGCGTCAAAGTTCTGGACGATGATTTGAACAAAGGAGGAGATGTGTTGCTGTTGAAGGTGATGCGTCATTTCCAAAGTCGGGCAATATCACTGATGTGTCGATGTCAAGAGCACTGTGTGTCGGGCTGAGTTGTTGATGTTGAATCACTGGACTGTAGGTGATGCACTGGTGTGAGGACATACAGTCCCGGGAATGTGTCAGATCAGGGACAGAGCATTGCAGACATCGGTGATACAGTGTCTAAGACTCACGCCGCAGCGGTGATTTGGTGGTGCTGCATTAGCAAAGTTGTGTCACATTGTAAGTCAAGGTCGTTGCATCACGCAGTCGGTGAGTAGTGTCCACAGCTTTGGTACAAGCAGCGGCGATGCATCGATATAGCAGAGAAATGCACCACTTACAATGGACACTACAGTATCAAAGCATTGGTTTCTAGTGTTGCAGCACCTAACACTTACTTACGGGGATCCAGGACTGGATTTGGCACCACTTGGCAGAGCAGAACTCACAGCAGAGGAGCCCTGGTGCTGGCGGCAAGATGCAGGTAAAGGCTTTGATATCCATGAGACTTCAGAAACAGGAGGCACAGCCAGCACGTGCTTGGAGAACCTTTAGAGATGTAGAATGTACAGAGTCAAGTCCAGCCCTCTCACTCCCAGTCAAGAAGCAACAAGCGCAAGCCAATACAGGAAAGCAGTCCATCCTGGCAGCACAACAGTGCTTCTTCCTGTTAGAAGGCAATCAATTGCAGAAGTATTCTGAGTATATGGTTTCAGAGATCCAGTATGTATATCAATTACAGTCTTTAAAGTAGGGAGATCTTTGTAGTGCACAAAACCCTGCCCTTTCCTGCCCTAGCTCCAGACCCACTACAGGGGGGTATGGAGCTCTTTGTGCCCTATTCAGGTGCACGTGTCATCTCCTCCCTCTCACTCTAGCTCAGAAGGCCCATCTGCCTGGTGAAGGGCCATCAAATTATGCAGCCCAAAGGAGTTAGATCCGTATTTGGACGTGGAGTAGGCTGGACCCTTTATAACTACAAAATACACAATACGCCTAAACCACTATTCTTTTTCACAAAAGCACGATTATTGAGGGTACAGAATACTGTTTATTGAATTCTGACCAGGTATTTATTGTTTATATACCTATGACTTTCTTTTTACTTTAAGAATTTTTGACATTTATTAGCAAAAGCAGGACAAACTGTACACATATTTACAATCCTATACATACCAATATATAAACAATACATGCCAAAATATATTTACAGACTTGCTGGTTTTATATATTTATATAGGATTTTAAAGGACGATTCAAACCTTTCTTCTACCGGGCAAGCCTGAGGAAGGGAATTCCACACAGCGGATTGGGGCGGATCACTCTATTCTCAAACTCGAGCAACTTTGCATACCAATTAGCTATTTCTTTTTTCTTTGGATGCGGATGTAGAAAAAGCTGTTCGAGCTCCCAGTCTCCTTTGATCTCGCCCTTTTCCGCTTCATACCATGATCTCAATTGTATGTATTTGAGTGTGGGACCAATCGTGGCCGATAGATATTCCCAATGAAGTAAACCGTCCAAATCTACCAGTTCTGACCATGTCTACATACCCTGCCTCCTTAATAGAGCCGCTAAGACGTCCTTCAAGCACTCTGGGGTCCCAGGAGAGTCCCATATTGGGGCTAAGTTGGAAAAGTATCCCAGCCCCCATACTTGCCTCAGCCTATACCACGTTGACAAGGCAGCTTTCAGGACCTTCAAGCGTACTCGTTTAAAGAATCTGGGCGCCCCAAATTTAAACAGGAATCAACCTTGCCCGTTGTCTCCTTCTGCAATGGTCATTTCCCTCAAAAGACTGCCCCACTTAGATTTGGACGGTGTTGTGAGCAACATCCTAATGTTTTTAAACTGAAATGCCATTAAGTATCAGTTAATGTCTAATAAAGCCAAGCCGCCTTTTAGTAGCTTCCTTCTCAGTTTCTTCCATGACAGTCTTGCGCTTTTTTGTCCCCATATGAAACTTCCAATCTTCCCCTGGATTTTGTTAATAGCTTTGAATAGAACGGTGAGGGGGATGGTATTAAACAGTTAAGCCAATTTGGGGAGGACCGTCATCTTTACATGATTGACCCGGCCATAAATAGACAGGGGGACGTTTTTCCATCTTGCAAAGAGGTACTCTATATCTTTTTTAACCTTAGCCAGATTTAGCATGGGGATTTTCTTTAGATCTTTTATGATTTTGATCCCCAAATACCTAAACTCCCCACTTTCTGGGCCACCCCTGTACACTGTGTTCCAACACATAATCTCCATTTTAGCCGAGTTAGCAAGGTAACCCGACAGTGTCTCAAACTCTCGCAGCAATGTCTCAATCCGAGGAATAGCTGTGTTGGGATCACTTGTATATATAATGACATCATCTGTGTAGAGAGCTATTTTACACAGGTACTCTTGTGATTTAAATGGACTGATGGTATTGTCCAGCCTAATCATTTGTGCCATGGGTTCGATGTAGATATTAAATAGTAGAGGGGACAGAAGGCACCCCTGCCTTGTTCCCCTCTTTATTTCAAAACTTGGGATCAGGGAACCATTTACCAGGATTTTTGCTGACGCCCCGGAATAGCATTTTTTTAAGGTTTGTATGAATATGGGGCCCATTCCCACAGTTTCTAGTACCCCCCAAAGGTATCTCCAGCAAACTCGGTCAAATGCCTTAGCGGCATCTAGGGCCACTACTGCTAAAGGGTTGTTCCTCCTCTCAGCCAAATCGATGTTACCAATCAAGGTTTGCGTTTGCTCCTGGATAAACCTTCCAACCATAAACCCTTTCTGGTCGGAATTAATTAGGTTTCGTACAAGCTTTGCCAGCCTCCCTGCTAAAATACACATAAAGATTTTATAATCGGCATTCAGCAGGGAGATTGGTCGGTAGGAATCGGCCAACAATGGATTCTTCCCTGGCTTCAATATTAGAATTATTGTAGCCTCTTTCCAGGATCCTGTGCAATAAACTGAGTTGAAGAGAATCTGGAGGTTAGGTAAAAGCTCATCACTTAATAGCTTATAGACTTCGTTAGGGAGGGAATCAGGTCCAGCAGCTTTCTTGTTTTTCGCTTTCTTGATTTGGATCTTTATCTCCTCTGCCGAGATGGGTGTTTCCATTGATTCTTTATCTGTTTTAGTTAAGACAGGCATGGACTTGTCCCTAAGCCATGAGCTAATTGCTTCTGGGGAAGGTGTTATTTCCTCACTATATAAAGTTGTAAATAGAGACCGAAGACAATCCTGGATATCCTCTGTATTACTAGATTTTGTTCCTCCATTGTCTATGATAAGTTCATTTATATCATTTCTTGCTCGGTCTACTCTTGCCTTCCACACAAGCAATTTTCCAGCTCTCTCCCCATACTCAAAGGTTTCCATATTGCGTGTTTGCCATTGGGCCTTACATTTCCCATCCAGAAAGATCCTTAATTTTTGTCTTGCGTTCTCAAGATCGTTTTCTAGTTGCGCCCAGCGCCTAGGGCTGTCCTGAATAATTGATTTCTTTCTCTCTCATGGTCCGTTATTCTTGCCTCAAGAGTCTGCAGCTCTTGTGCACTTTTCTTATTTTTTATTCTTATTTGGGTGCCTAACACCCATCTTAAATTGCCTTTATAAGCGTCCCAAATATGATCCATTGAACTAGAACCCATATTAAACGCAAAAAAATCAGTTGAGGCCGCTTTTACTGCCTGAATGATATTTGTATCACTCAAGTAGGCTCTGTTGAGAGTCTACATTGACTGTCAACATGCTCCACTATTGGTGAAAGTAAAGAGTAAAGGGGCATGGTCCGAAAGATGCCTATATGCTACAGAGATATTTTGGATCTTGGCAATATCTTCTTTGTTGACTAAGACATAGTCTATCCTTGCAAGATGGTGGTATTTTTTACTGTGGAAAGTAAAGCCTTGTGTGCCTCCCATCTTCGCTCTTCAAACATCCACCATGTTGATATTGAGGAGAAGATTCTTCAGAACCCTTCTCGATCTTGGAGATCCAATCACTCTACTGCGATTGGACCTGTCCATTGCTGGGTCTAGGCGAATGTTAAAGTCACCCCCAACAATCAATGGAGGTGATGCTAAAATAAGATTATCTTGCAATCTAACCAAAGAAGAGGGGTCATCCACATTCGGACCATAAAAAGAACTACATGTAATTCTTTTACCTTCCACTTCTAACTGGGCAATGATCCATCTTCCTGATTGATCTGTCAGGACCGATTTTATCTCACATTTTAGACCCCTCTTAACTAATATTGCCACCCCTCGACAATGCACCATTGGCTGAGAGTGGCAGAAAAACTGTAACCACGGTAGTTTAGCGAAGATATTCTCAGACTCTATTTGTGTTAAATGCGTTTCTTGTAGTAGGCAAACCTGTATTGGCAACATCTCTATATATTTGAGAATTAATCTTTGTCGTCTTGGGCATCTTAGACCGTTCACATTCCAAGAAATGAATTGGATATTAAGACCTTTCATCTTGTTTTTTCATCTTGACTCCCCTACTTAGCAAACAACCGTCACCACACTGTGTAGATAGCCTGTGAGATGAGATTTTTTTTCCTTTTTTTTTCCTTTTTTTTTTCTGCCACCCTGTGCTCCCTCCCTAACTGTCCTTCCCAACCTTCCACCCCGTGCCTCTCTATCCCATGATTCCCTTGAGGAACCCTACCTACCAGAAAAAGGCTGAGTGCCTATTCGGGCATTTCCCCCCTCCGGGCTTTTAGTAAGAAAACTAATTTTAATATATACTTAAACTGGCGGCTTGGCTTGAGGCTTTGTTTAAACTTCTATTTCACCCCTTTCCTACCCCTCCCTGTTTTTCAAGCTTTATATCCGCAATTAGGGTATCGGCTTCTTGTGGAGAGCGGATCATGTGCATTTCGGCACATCGGGGAACAAGGGAGATTTCGGCACATCGGGGGACATGGCGGCCGCTGACTGAAATGGCCGCGGGCGCTCCCTCTCTGGGATCAAATGGCGGCATGAAGTGGGACAGAAAATGAATACCCCTCCCTTGGAAACCTTCTCAAAATGATCTGGATATACCTACAGTCAGGGGAATCGGTGTCGGCATTGTCAGCGTCCGCATTATCGCTGGTGTCTGCCTCGGCGTTCTTTTGGATGTCCCTGTCAGCACTCGTGGATTTGGCGGCTGTGGAGGAGGCGAGGGAGAGTGCGGGAGGAGCGGCCCACTGCCCATCTTCCGGTGGGAGCTGCGCGAGGGAAACACAGTTGGAGATGCCCAGTGAAGGTATTACGAGCGAGCCGACAGCGGAGCGGGCGATTTCAACGGCGACAGGGGGCTGGAGGTGGGAGAGAGCAGCCACAGAATTGAGATGGTCCAGGCAGAGGCAAAGGCTGAGTTTGTGGAAAAACGGCATTCTAAGGTCAGACTTCCTGGGAGAGGGAGGCAGATTGGAGGTTAAAGCGGAGAAGCAACGGGCAAGTCTTTTTGTTGAGAAGGCTCTGGGTAAAACGTGTGACACGCTTGGGGGATTAAAGATAGCTGCTTCCTGTGGGGCAGCAGTGGTAATTTTCGACTTCCCATTGTTCCACTGTGTTGGAAAAAGAAAGGGTAGACATAAGAATAATATTTTTTTTTTTTTTTTTTTTTTTTTTTTGCAAAAACCTTTATTACACCTTCAATTCACACAGCGAAATGCCTACATCCCAATGGGCTGGCCGCTATAGTAGTTTGTATGAGATAAGATATATGATTCCAGGTAGTACAACATTCGTGGAAATTACTACCTCATGTCCGCTGCTAAGAAGAAAAGGTGTGTTACAAGTGAAATAATACTCGTGAGGTTAGGTTCTTGGTTTTCAAATTTTCTTCCCCCCCCTCCTGCAAACAATAGAAACTGAAAAGAACAGTTTGGGATAATCACGTGTTCATAGAAGTGTTACCATCGAATTATCTCGCCTCCCGCAACCATGTGTCTTTAAGCCTGTCTCTTACTAATTTTCCTATCTTTCCCAACCACAATACATGTGTTGAGGTAATGATCCTTTTTTAGCTATGATCCGTATCCTTCTTGACCCCACTCCGCACTGTAGTGTGGCTCTACACCCTGCCCCATAGCCCCCCTTCCCCCCCTGGTACAGTTACTTCAGCCCTCCTCCTCCTCCTCATCTGAGTCCGCTAGGTCCTCCTCCGGCAAAGGGTCACAGATGTCCCCCCTGTAAATGTTCCAGTTGGACCAGATTTTATTCCATTTCCCCGGGCAAGCACGGTTGGAGTATACCGCCCTTTCGGTTATCATTATTCTGTCCATGTTCAGACACCAGGCTGATGTGGTTGGAACCTCCGCCACTCCCCACCTCTGTGCAATATCACGTTTAGCTACAACCAGTCCCACAGTTGCCCAAAGTCGCCCATGTCTAGTAATATCTGTAGGTGCCCACACGTTTAACAGGCATCTTTTTGGTTCTGGCACTAGGGACAATTCCAACGTTTGCGAGATCGTTCTCATTATTTGTCTCCAATATTCCCGTATGCGGGGGCAGTCCCATATGGTGTGGAAAAAAGTACCCTCCTCCCCACATCCTCGAAGGCAATAGGGGTGCTGAGCTCGAGATATACGATGTAGCATTGTCCTCGTGTAATATACTCTGTGTAGAATTTTTAATTGCACTAGTCTCAGCCGTGCCGAGATGCCCACCTCCTTGGGCGAGGCTAATGCCTCGTTCCATTCGTGCTCATCCATCTCCTCCGTGTCTCCCTCCCACTTCACCTTTAGGGAAAGCATTGGGTCCGGTAGATTATTAATCAGTTTGCGATATGTGAAAGATGTGGCTCGCTCCAGCATAAACTCAGTAAGGAGGCGGTCCTCCAGCGGGGAGGATTCTGGTAGGTCCGTTCCCGCGGGGAGGGCCGCCAGTAGTGCGTGTCGGATCTGAATGTATCTATAGAGTTCCCTGCCATTAAGTTCGTACAGTTCTTGCAATCTAGCGAAGGGTATGACCCCTCCCCGTTCCCATAAATCGCCCACGGTGGAAATGCCTATGGTATCCCAGTGCGAAAATCCCTTACTAATTCTCAGGTTACCAAGGACTCGAGAGTCCCATAACGGGGTTAGCTTGGTGATCTTACCCTTCCAACCCAGGGCCGCCGTTGCTGTGTGCCAGAGTGTTACTGACAGTCTAGTAGGACCCACCAGCGTGCGCGTTTTACGTTGGTCATAGAGTGGGGCCAGGAGAGTGGTGGTGCCCAATTGCATTCTGTCTGCCCGGAATGCGGGCTCAGTCTGCGGAGCGTGTAACCATTGGTTAATGGGTTTGAGGTGCGCCGCCCAGTAATATAATTTTATATTGGGAAGGGCAATACCTCCGTCAAACCACCCTCTATGCAATTTGGATTGGGCTATACGTGCTGGGAAGGTCCCCCATAATAGGGTTGACACCAGCGCCGATATTTTTTGGAAGAACCCCGGGGCTACCGGAAAGGGAGTATTCTCAAGGACATACAAAAGTCTAGGTAGAGCCATCATTTTATAGAGTGCAGCCCGCCCCAGAAGCGTCAATGGGAGGCCTGACCAAACTTGCACATCACGTTTGAGCCTGTCCACGTGGGGTCCTAGATTTTTGGACATAAATTCCACAGGGTCCGCGGTGACCTGAATGCCCAGGTATTTAAACGAGGTACCCGCTATCCGTAGAGGACACTCCGCCGCCAGGACCGGGGCTCTCCCTTTCAGTACGTACATCTCTGATTTGTTCCAGTTCAATGTATAACCGGAGGTCTTACCATAGGCATCGCAGAGGTGTAGGAGCGCAGGGATTCCTCTGTCGGGGTTGGAAAGGTATATCAGCATATCGTCTGCATACAGAGACAGCCGGTCCTCCCACCCTTCCCTCCAGTTGATGCCCTGAAGTCGAGGCGACTTCCTAATCAAAGTGGCCAAAGGTTCTAGTGCGATCGCAAACAGCAACGGCGACAGAGGGCAGCCCTGTCGCGTGCCCCTGCCCAGTGGGAATTCACGTGAGATATGCCCATTCGCCACCACCCGTGCTGTCGGGGCAGTATAGAGCAATCGTACCCATGCAATAAAGCGGGGGCCGAACCCCATGTGTGTCAACGTTTCAAATAGGTGGGCCCACTCCACGAGGTCAAAGGCCATCCTAGCATCAAGTGTCAAGATGACAGCCTGAGTAGTGACCAAGTCAGCACGAGCCAACACTCCGTGCAGTCTGCGTAGATTTAGTGCGGTGTTTCGATGGGGCATGAATCCGGACTGGTCCGGGTGTATTAGTGAAGCCAAGTGGGGCATCAATCTCAGCGCTAGAAGTTTGGCGAGGATTTTGGTTTCTGCGTTAAGCAGCGATATGGGACGGTAGGAAGAGCACTCCTCAGGTGGCTTGCCCGGCTTGGAGATGGCCACTATCGTAGCCACCCGCTGATCTGGCGGAAGTGTACCCCTCCCCAGGCAGTCCCTATACATTTCCAGCAAATGCGTACTGAGGGTCTCAGGCATTGCCTGGTACCATTCCACTGGTATCCCGTTGGGGCCCGTCGCCTTACCCGGGTTTAAAGCGTTGATCGCCAGTTGAATTTCCTCAGCGGTAATGTCCGTATCCAGTTCTGCAGACACCTCCGGGGCCAGTGTACTGACCCCGATAGGAGCCAACACCTCTCTGGCCATTGCAGGCGTCACCTCCCTTTCAGGGGTGTATACCCGTTCGAAGTGGTCAGCGAGCAGTTCAACAATGTGCTCCGGGTTGGTGTGCACCTCTCCACGGTCATCTTTCAACCTATGGATTCCCCTTGAGTTCCCCTCTCGTTTATCGAGCCATGCCAACATCCTTCCCGCCTTGTCTCCCACCTCATAAACCCTGTTCTGAGTGGTAGTTATGTCATTCTTAACGTGCAAGCGAATGTGATCTGTGTACATCTGCTGGTGTAATGTAAGTGTGTGTAGTGTAGCCGGGGTGGGATGTTGCTCATGTGTTGTGGTTGAGCCCTGTAATGTCAGTTCCAGGTTCGCCAGCTCCTGGGATCGCTCTTTCTTGTATCCCGTGATGGCATTTATAGCGTGCCCCCGCAGAACTGTTTTATATGCCTCCCAGAGGATCTCCGCAGAGTCCACCGAGTGGACATTCTCAGAGTAATACTGTGTCGTGGCCTTTTTCAGAGCTTTGCGAATCTGGGGCACCTTGAGGTAGGTAGGCTGTATAAGGTATATACGCCTACGTGTCGGTATCTGGGAGGAAAGTGTAAGAGTCAGTGGGGAGTGATCAGAGATCCCCCTAGGGTGAATTGCTATGTCGTCTACATATTGGAGTCCCCCCCCCAGCGTTAGGAAGTGGTCGATCCTAGACAGACTCCCATGCACCGCTGAATGATAAGTGTATGCCTGATCCGCGGGGTGGAGATGCCTCCAAATATCTACTAGGCCCATGGATGTTAAGAATTGTTGAAGCCGTAGGATCCCTCCCCCGGAGACCGGTGCCGGGAATCTGTCGAGTTGAGCATCTATAATTGCATTGAAATCCCCACCGAGGATGACCTCCCCTTCTGGGAGAGATAGGATAAAATCGCCCAGTTTAGGGAGTACCACCGAGTGTAGTGCCGGTGGGATGTACACTGAAACAAGACTAATGAGTTTCCCCTCCCACCGTCCCTGCAGGGCAGCAAAGCAACCTTGATCATCAGACTTAGTCAGCAGGGGGATGAATAGCGCATTTTTTTGTACCAGGATTCCGGTCCCACGGGATCCGGACGAGAACGCCGAATGGACCACCATTTTGTACCCCCTTCTATCCAGAGCCTTAACCGCCCCCCCGTTAAGTGAGTCTCCTGCAGGAACACTACAGTGGGCTTCTGTCTCTTAATCGCTGCTAGGACCAAACCCCTTTTGACTTTGTCACCCAACCCTCTCACATTCCATGTCATGAGTCTCAGGGTGGGACGTGTTCTCTCGGTATCTGCGGTGCCTCCGCCATTTAAAGGTATGTCAGCCATCTGGAACTACGGGTAGCATGGGGTTACGGCAGGCATACTTAGCATCAGCAATGAAGGTAAGGCCATGTAGGGGGACGGTGGACGACCCCACTGGGTCAGTGTCCCTCTTCACTCCCATCCCCTTCGGGGCAAACACAGACAGGGGCCTGACATTCTTCCGTGATATACTATTCCAACTCCAAACTACAAAAAACCAACAACAACCCTCCAACCAACCCCCCCTCCCTGCAACCCCGCCTAACGGACTTACAACTGCCCGCCTCCCCAACTTAGCAGAGCGCTTTACCCAACCCATAACCAGAGTACTTGCTTGTAAGGGGGAGAGTGTCTCCCCGAGCAGGCCGCATCCCTGCGTGCATCCGGGGTGTCCTTGCCAGTGTCCATATGCAGCTGTGAAACTGTGTTAAAACGGACGGTGATCGTCTCGACCTTAGAGTTCATTGGGGTGGGGGGGGGTTAGGTCAGTCCTCACCGCCCGCCCCCGCAAGGCCACGCGGCGGAGAGCCCTCCGCCTCCTCCCGGCCAGATGTTAGTGAAGCAGGCCTGCTGTCTCCCCTGCGATCCTGGGTAGATCTGTGTACTCTCCTCTGTCTGCCCACGGTGTGCCATCCCTCCAGCCAGTCCCGAGCAGCTTCCGGGGAGTCAAAAAACCACACCTTCTTGTCCGCTACTACTCGTAGCCGCGCCGGGTAGATCATTGAGTACGGCAGTTCCTTCTCCCGCAAAGTCCTTTTCACCTCCAGAAATGTTTTTCGCCTTCTGGCGACCTCTGCCGTGTAGTCTGGGAAGAAGGCTATTCGCGAGTTCTGGATTTGAATGGCCGGCGCTACTCTCGCGGCTTGTAGAATGGCGTCGCGGTCTCTGAAGTTGAACAGCCGGGCTAAGATTGGTCTAGGCGGTCCTCCTGTCCGGGGTTTGCCCCCTGGCACTCGATGGGCTCGTTCCACCGAAAAGAAGTTCGAAAGGCCCTTGGGCTGGAGTCTGGTTTTGATCAAGCCTTCAACATAGATGTCCATTGCTCCCGTGTCCTCCAATTCGGGCACACCTAAAATTCGTACGTTATTGCGCCGGGAGCGCCCTTCTTGGTCATCCAACTTTTCTCTGAGCAGTTTGTTGTCAGTTTGCAGTTGCTCCATCGCCGTCTGTAAAATAGAGACATCCTCTACCAAGGATTTAGTGACCACTTCAACTTGTTTGACCTTCTCGCTCATTTTCTGGAGGTCCGCCCGGATCATGGTAACTTCTGTGGCTGTAGCTCCCACCGTCGCCTGTACTTGGGCCAGTGCCATCAGGACGTCCTCTAACGTGGCCTTTTTCGCCCCCTCAGTTTCTGTCGCCTTTCCGGTGTTCTTGCGTTGCTCCGGCGGAGGAGTGTGTCTCTCGTACGCAAACTTATCCAGCTTGGCCTGGGTAGCGTTGTGTTTGGGGCCTCTGTTGGACATAGTGGCGTACTTAAGGGCTTTGCCGCCCGGTATTGGGGCCCGGGAGGGATATCTGTCGTGTTGCTGCGTCAATCCGCGAGGGCGTCGCGCAGGCAATTGTTCAGGGCGTGAGCCTCACTGACCCCCTCGGCCGTTAGGTGCAGGGTCCCAGCCCAGCAGGGATGTTAGGTCCGGCAAGGCCCCCGCTGTGTGCAGGAGGCAAGACGTGGTATCTTTCCTACTGGAGTTAGCGCTCCCGTGGCTCACTGAGCCTATATGGCAGCAGAGTGGCCCAAGGAGGCAGGCGAGTATGCAGCAGAGTAGGCGCAAGGCGTCTTACCGCGTCATAGTGTCCCAATGGCAGGTGTGCTGGCACTGTTCTTCTCAGCTATTCAATGTCAAGGTGTCTCCCGGGGGGGGGGCCCCAACTATCGCCCCCACCTTCGAGGAGAGGCACCGGGCAGTTCGTCCGCTCCCTTCTGTTTAGTGCCTCAAAGACAGCGGGTCACAGTCTCGCTGCCCCGGAGAGCAGGCCTCCTTCACTGGGGCTCCGGGCGCGATGTGTCTCCGGCGCTAAAAATGGCGGTTCCGAACCGCGGCTTGCCGGTGTTGGTTGCGCCGCCTCAGAAAGGGGCCCCACAGCCGCGTCTGCCGTCGCTGGATGCCTCCGGGTCTCACCCGCCACTTCAGGCCGTCAGGGGAAGTTTCAAGTCGTCGGGCACCGGGGACCGGCACTTCCGGTCTACCGTGGCCGCCAAGGGGGTCACTTCCGGGCGGATTCACACAGCCCACTACTCCGCTGCTCCCAGGATGTAGGAAGGCCCCTCCCCACTCCGGACGGCGCCTCACGAGTCTGGCCAGCCTCCAGGTCGCCGCCGCTCCGAATTCTCTCCGGCGGGTGCCGCAAGGACTCAGGGTCCGGTCCACCCCGTCAGACACTATTTTACTAAGGATAATTAGGTCGGATATTAGCGGGAAGCCGCCTCAGCACGGGAGCCCCTCTAAGCTGTGGCCGCCATCGTCGGCTGCCAGCCACGCCCCCCTCAAGAATAATATTTTTAACGTAGATGTAATTGTGGAGAGAGACATACTAGACAGGGTGGTTACTGGCTGTATGGAGAGTGGAGCATCCGTACAAGAGGGTATTTTTGCCCTCCAACCTACAAGATACTCACTAGGGGCTAGAGCAGCATACATTGGTTCAAACAAATTGATTACACATTCAATTATCCCACAGGGTTCGCCTCCCCCTGTCGCAGAAGTTAACACTGCGACCAGGAAAGGCAAACAGATTAAACAGGAGGGGCGCCTAGGAATACCAGTAACCCCAGGCCTTTTTAAAACACATAAGAACAAGACAAAATTAAGAGAAAGGAAAATTGTAGAGACAAAAGTAAGAATAACACCATCTCTGAAATCTTACTACCAAGGTATGTCCCTTACTTCTTCTAAAAACCCTCAGCCTCAGCTAAACCAACAGACTCCGGCGCAAGTCAATTCCATTCATGAGCCTCATGCAGTTACTATAGCACAAAATACGCTTGTTGAGGTCGGTCTGAATGAAAAAGAGAAAACACTACCAGAATCTAGCGTCATGGACAGTAGTGAGATCACCAAGAAAGCAGTAGCAGAACCTACATTACTACCCTAATCAGGTGCAGGTTCAGGTTCAGGCCCAAGAAGTACATCCAGACATTGCTCTTAATAATAGATTTGCTATATTTGATCAGCAAGAGGAAGCAACCCAAGGGCAAGAAATAGATCTGAGAAATACGCCAGATTTATCATCAGCAACTTTAGCAAAGGGGGTGAATGAAGAAGTGATAAAGGAAGACTCTATTTGTCCTCTGGTAGTGAAAGAAGTACCACCTTCTATCTCACACTCACTGGCAGATATTCTTCTGGCCCTGAAAGAAGAGACGACCAATAGGTTTACAGTCTCCGAGGCAAGCCAAGCAGATTTGGCCAAGAGGTTCCTGGTTTCTGAAGCCAATCAAGCGGCAATTCGGTTCTCTTGTGAGTTATTGGCTCAGAAATTGGAAGTAGTCACTGCACGCACGGACGCAATCGAGGAAGAGATTCCCAAGATCAAAACTGCTATTGAGGCTACGACATCACAGCTTGGGAAATTATCTGCACAAAACAAGGAGCTCAAAGATGACCTTGAAAGGTTGGAGAACAACGCGAGGAAGAACAACCTGAAGGTTATGAATGTACCCGAGGCAATAGAAGGGGATTATAATTAGGGCTTTTTAATCTCGCTCTTGAAACGTGCAGTACTCAAGGACCACTCGGGAATAGACCTAAACCATGAAATACAGAGAGTTCATAGAGATCCATTTAAAAGGAACCCAAGCCGGTCAAAGCCCCGGAAGATCTTGGTTAATTTTTTGTCTTACACAGTAAAAGAACAAATTCTGTCCGCAGCTCTGAAGGAAGGGGCTATCTCCTCTCCATTTGCAGAACAATTTTCATTTTCATTTTTTATTAGATCAGATGTTTCCCATATATCAGCTGAGAGGCAGTGGGAATTGGGAAAGAAATTGCCAGTGTTGAATGGACTTGGGGCAAGGGCCCAACTGAGGTTCCCAGCAACTTTGCGTGTAATGTGGAATAATCGCATTGGCAGCCTTGACACATGTTTGAAGGGATTCTCATTTGGGTGGCACAATCACTGTTGCAGGCCCACTAGTAGCATTTTGTTTCCAGGACCTGGGCACATATAGTGCACTGTACTATGGACTTATCAGTAAATCAAATATGCCAACCATGGGAAAGCCACATTCATATGCACTTTAGCACTAGTTAGCAGTGAAAAAGTGCACAGTAGCCTAAAGCCAGCAAAAATGAAATTCAGCACACAGCCAGGAGGGCAGAAGACAAAAATGTCGGGAAACCATGCCAAAAAATGCCAGGTCTAACACTGCCTCTTACTGTATTCAAGTTTCCTTTTAGTAGCGTTAGGGGATATCTCTACCCTGAGAAATAAATTATCTTCCTGTATGAGGAGGCATCTGCCATGCATGCAGAGTCTCTGTACTGCATGCAGAGGAAACCGTCAGGCATGTGGAGGAAACCACTCTACTTGAGTAGGAATCTATAAATACAGAGAGAGGAGGAAAAATGTTACACAGAGTTGAATGTTAAATATTGTAGAATTCATTTAAAATGTACACATACTTGTTTAAACTGTAAATTATTTACTACTTCATAATTTTCTACTTGCATAAACTATCTGAATAATTACATTTAATTGTAAAAATGTGAAATTGATAGAATGAGTGTGAAAGTGGAGAGCGCCAAGATAAGATCCTGTTTGAATCACACCACAATGATATTCCCCAACTATACAAGGATGGTTCAATAGCAGCGTCAATCATTCATGGTTTCAAAACAGAGACTGTGGACCTTAAAAAGTAATACCTGTTGGTATATCCGGCACGCTTCAGGGTGATCTTCAGTTCACAGACTCTATTCTTTAATACCCCAGAAGAGGTCTTTAGAAGATGAGTCTGTTTCAATAAAGCCTCATACTCCACCACGCATGGACTCGGACTAATCCTTGAGTGATAGACTCAATCAACCCAAAAAATCCACAGTGAAGAGTTGCAATCGATCCCATTCACCCTTCAGGAACATGCACCAACATGACAAATACTAGCAGCCAATCGATAGTATGGTGGAGCTAATGAGCACTAGGGTGAAGCAGGACAGATCTAGTATTCCTTGAGGTACATGAGTGGTAGATCCTTTACATATTCCTTTTAATGTGGCTAATATTTATTAGACTGCACCCATAGAGTAAAACAGTTTACGTTTCTCTAGCAAGTACATTAAGTTGGATAAGGTATATGGGGATCCTTTGGCGATGCCCTCTCCTGGGCCCCTGTTGGGTTTCGGGGGGTTTCCTCCACGACAGATACTTCTTGTTCACTGAAGTATTGGGAAGGGGAGAGGGGAAGACGGTTAGTTTGAATGTTTTCTTGTGATACTGCACAGTCCTGGCACTCATACCCTCAGGGGTCCGCATGCTGGGCCCCCAGAGATACCCACCATAGCTATTGATGAGTGATGCAGACCCTAATTGCCTCATAGGTTAGATTCATGTTCCTACATGGAATTTATGAGGTGTTCTTGATAAAAATCAACTGTGGCACTGTGCTGAAACAGGACAAGAGACTAGGGGCAGGGATTTTCCTTTTAAGGGAGATGCATCTTTTTGGATCTAAAGTTCTGTGTTTGGCTCTCTTTGGTTATGCACTGACATTCCATTCTGGGTTCACAAGAGGATCATGAGGTACTGGGATTCTCATCCACTGTAGAGTCCCCTTAAGCCCAACAGAGTATGGACAGATGAGTATGGTAGATACACATTAGTGACTGGTACACTCTACGGGGAACCACTCACATTGGGCAGTATATATGCCCCCCACTTGTACAAACTTTGGCTGACAGAATCATTGGCCTGTGGCGAGAACTACTAGGAAGTCTTTCCATGATGGGTGGAGACTGGAACGATGTACTACATCCAGTGATTGACATGTGGAGGGCTAGAGGCAGGGAGGTGGAGACTCAGGGGTCCAGGGCTCTTGGGTATCCGTACTGGGTTGGACTAATGCGCGGATGGCATATCATCCATCCGAAGATGGTGATACATACTATTCAACGGTACATGGTTCCTTTTCTAGGTTAGACTATCTACTAAATCCCACTGGATACACACATAGATTTTAGGAGATTGACATTCTGCTGAGGGGTCAGTCTGATCCTTCCCCAGTGGTCCTTCGTGTAGCCCAGAGTGCACTCCATTGCATTGTTGCATAACACCCTGGGCACTTGTGGAACCTGTTGCATAAAATGCTCCTATATCAGTCCCCTACAAAATATCTTTCCATTAATACAAATATGACGTCTTTCAAGATAGTACTGTAGGATGCCCTGAAACCAACACTCCGGGGGGGAGGGGTGTAGATATTAGCTCCTGTGCAGGCGAACGTGAGTGTAGACCCCACACTCTGCTAGATCTTGAGGGAAGGATGCTTACTCTACCATAGAGTATCCATGGGAGAGACGGTCCTTGGCATGGTATCAGTTACGTCTGACCAAGCGGCAGTATCAGCACCTGCCTCTTGACATTGCTAAACAAGTGTGGCAAGCACACAGAGCCATATATCAATGGGAGTCAAATCAAGTAGAATGCTACATAGGCTACCAGGCCAAACAGGCAGTCTTGTCAGTGGTGAAGGATTCCAGGGGTGAGCTGCTATCAGGTCCTAGGGAGGTTTTGGCATATTATGGTGAACTTTATGCTTGAAGGGATACGGCTAACTTAGACCAAATAATTGGGTTTGTCAAGGATCTGCCCCTATGGTCTCTGTCAGATACTTCTAGTGCGCAGATGGATGAGATGATCACAGAAGAGGAGCTGTTCGTGGCCCTGGAAGAGCTGCATATTGGGAGGGCCCTGGGGCCTAATGGAATGGCTTCCTCAGCGAGTTTCTTAAATCATATACGCTGCAACTAGGGAAACACTTGTTAGGGGCGATTCACTCACCATTTGAGGAATCATTGCTTTCACCAGATAGGGGACACGCTGAAATAGTTATCTTCCTTAAGCCGGAATGCCTGCCTGAGGACTATTCATCTTACCGCCCTATTTTGCTCCTCAATATAGAGGTGAAGGTCTTCGTTAAAACCTTTGCTAACAAACTAATGAGATATATGTCGGACATGATCTACCCTGATAAGTCAGGCTTTATGCTAACTAGGGGTACCCGTCATAATATTCGATGTGTCTATAAAGCCCTGGCCATAAAAGACCGACTGGGGAGGCTGGCGGCGGCGCTTCCAGCTGATATAGATAAAGCGTATGACTTAGTCAGCTGGGAGCATCTGTTTGTTCTTCTTCAGAAAATTAATTTGGGCCCAAGGTTCCTATCCTACATCCACCTTATTTATACAGATCTGACTGCTTCAGTCTGGATAGCTGGCAAGGTCTCTGCTCCTTTCCAGATCCATTGGGGTATGAGACAAGGGTGCCCATTGTCCCCCTGTTGTTTGTCCCACCCAGGGAGCCTTTTGTTGCATAGGTGAGGGTGGATGCTCAAGTGCGGGGTTTTCAATGGTCTGCAGAGCTGTCTGATAGAACAGCCTTATATGCTGACCAAGTCCTATTTTTCATTACAAATCTGGAGACTTCTGGAATTCACATCTTGCGGATCATAGATGTATTTGGTGAGACCTCCGGGGTATATATGAATGCTGGAAAGTTTGTGGTGTTCCCTCTGGGCGGTGCGGCTGGGCACAAGGAGTGGGCATCGAGGTTAACACTGGCTACAAATGGGTTCAAGTGTTTGCGGGTCTTTATCTCACAAGAATCAACCGTATCGTGGACCCCCAATATAGGCCCAATGTTATCGCTCGTTAAAGAAGAAGTGAAGACATGGTCCCGTTACCATTATCCCTTTTAGACCGATCAGCAATTTTTAAAATGATCTCACCACCCTGCATGCTATACCAGCTTCAGAACAACCCCTACACTATTACTTCATCATGGTTCTGATAGACTAACACAGTTTTAAATCAGATTTCATGGGGGGGAGGTGTTGTGACGCGCATTGCCATCTGAACATGCTTTCAGTCCACATATTGTGGGGGCAATGCCGAAGCTGACATGCAATCCTACTATACTGCTTCTGACTTACTGATCTTTCATGACTCATGGTATGGTGTTCAGGATGATCCCGCGTATGTGACAGAGAGATGGATGATGAGGACCACGCCTTTGCTAGACTTTCTATACAGCAGGAGAGGATGGGGTCACTTTCCCCCAGTGACTCATGTAGTCATACATATTTAGAGGTGATCCCTCTGGCGAATGGGGTGGTGATGAAGACTGACGCAAAGGACACCTTTGTGGCAGGGCATATTTCTTTGACAGGTGGCCCTATTAGGTGGTATTCAAAGAGGGGATGACATGGGGATATCCAGCCTGAGAGACATGTTGAGGGGCAGGGTTTTTTAATCATTTCGGCAGCTGCAGAATGACTACCAGCTCCATTGTAGCCAGTTTTACCGACATCTGCAGTTTCAGCCATATCTCCTTATTTGCATCACCTTTTAGGGGTTGCCAGAGTTCAGCCCGCTGGAGACCAAACTGTTAATGGGCGATTTAGACACCCACAAGATTACACAAAGTTATCAGACTTTGATCACTAATAGCTATACTGAATTGCATCCCCTTAGGGTAGAATGGCAGGGGTCATAGACAAAGTAGACAACACAGACAGGACCGAAGCCCTACAGGCCGTCCGTTGGGCAGCGATTTCCTCCCGTCTAAGCTTGATCAATTTCAAATATTTGCAAAGAGCTTACTGTAGTAGGCACCACTTGTGGCGCGTGGGTGTCATTGGATCCTCCATGTGTCTTCGATGAGGGTTAGGAGAGGTCACCTACCTTCACAAAAGTGTGGAGTTGCATGTCATTGAAGCGCTGATGTAGTGGGGGAACGTCCTTCTTGAGAAGGTCCTCTCCTAGGAAATCCCACTAGACCCTAAATTAATCCTCCTTCATATTACAGAGGGAAAAGGAAAGTACTTTTATAAAAGGCACGTGGTGATTCTATGGTTTACGCTGTCCAAAAGAGACGTAGCCAGAATGTGGGAAGCGGATACGCCACCATCAGTAGGGACATGGAAGAGAGGGATGGACGACTGTATGGGTCTGGATGTTTCAGTGTTCTAGGCTAGGGAATACCCACAGAAACTCCTGAAGATATGGCAGGGCTGGACCAATTATAGATGCATAGTTTTGGCCTCAGTATATACAATATACAACACAATTGGGTACTCAAATACAAAATGATGGGGCCATGGCATAAAGGAATGAGATGGAGCCCAAAAATGTATTTGAATGAGGGGCTCTATTGAGGGCATGTTGGATTCAGGGTGGTCAGGAATTGGATGTGCATGTTTTTGTATCATTGTTATTCATGGGTATTCACCCTACATTTTCTTATATATGTCTGTGGGCCATGCTAGCCTTCATATATTGCCAAAACCTAATAAAAGTTGCTATGAAAAGAAAAATACAGAATAGCATGTTTGATTGAGACATTCAGGTAATGCAACAGTATTGTCTCAGGTGAACAGTGAAATATCTAATAATTCACCATTGACAAGTCACTGTCCAACTACAAAAATCAAGTAAACTAACTAGGAGGGCAGGGGAAACATTAGGCAAATAGTCTATCTAGAACCTAGACACCCTGGCTTCAAGCCTGTTCCCCACACCAGGAACTTAGAAGTGGCCGTAAATCAAAGTTGATATCTTGATCACTATGATAAAAGCTACTTGTTGAAGATGACATTCCTTAGCATGGCACCATTCCAGATTTTTACTTCAACTATTTTTGCTGGCCATAGAGCTCTGTGTACTTTACCCCTGCTAACCAGTGGTAAAATACCTGTGGTCCAGTTTTCATCATGATGAAATTAGAAATTCCCATAATTTTCACCATTAATTTATTTATAAATCCTTAGTTTATGTTACCAGTGTACCCTGGACTTGTAAATTAAATGCTACTAGTGGGCTGAGAAAGTCATTGTGCCACGCAGTTGAATAGCATAGTAAAGGTTAACTCCAGGCCTGCCGCTGCAGCCTGGATGTGCAATTTTATACTGCAATTTCGACCTGGCAAAATAAACCTTTTGCAAGGCCTAAACCTTCCTTTTTAATACTTAATGGCTAACCATAAAGGAGGCTGCTGTATATGCCCAAAGGGAAGGGTGCATGGTATTTAAAAAGTAGGGTATGTGTATTTAATGTTTTATATGCCTTAGAAGTGAAAAACCTCCAAAGTCATTTTTTACTGGGACAAGGCTGTCTCTCCCATGAGTTACCCATGGTAACCCCCCCCCCATCATTGCTATACACAAGATGGCGCGTTGTCACGTTGTGCATGGCAATGCACAACATGGGCTTTACAATTGGGGCGGGTGCTGCCTAGAGCACCGCCCGCCGCAATGTTAAAGTCGAGGATGCGCTTGCCACTGTGGTCGGTGCATCCTCATTTGCCTAGCGCGACCGCCACAACTTCCGCGGTCGGTCCCGTGCTCCGTTGCGGTGGTGGGCAGACAAAGTCCGCCCGCCATCATAATAGGCCCCAGTGTGTGGTGTCACTTCAGCTACCCCAGGAATTTTGGTGGATCAACATCCATGGCACTAGTCCCGGAACAAAGACCTGGAACACAGACATGGCGTGTCTATCTTGTGTGTGCCTTCCTTTGGCACACACAAATGTGTACCCCCAAAGCCCAGATCTACGTAGGTATGGTCTGGTTTGAATTGAGTGGGTCTTTCTCGCATAGACTGTGCTGTCACGTCTTTTATGATTTGCAGATTTGGTAGAAAAGGTACTGGGTGTTTTTTTATTGGGTGATAAAAAACAATAGTACAGAAGGAGAGGGTATTATTATATAAAATTGTCTGCAATGTACCTCCGTGTAAAAAATGAAGCAGGAAAAAGAACAAGGGCTATCCCTGCACTTCAAAAGGGGAGTATACCCCCACATTTCTTTCATATGAGATGGGCTTCCTTCATACGTAATAGGAATTATCACACCCCTGACTCCTCAACCTCCATTCTCTATAAAGGGCTCTAAAATGCATCCCATCTTTCATACAGTGAAGCACCACAAACATACTACCTGCCCACTGTACCTCTGTAAGTCATGCAAAGCAAATATACCTGTGCCATCCAAGTCCAATAAGAACTGAGAAAAGGCCGTTGTTGACTGGGGCTGGCAGAACCTTCAAAGCAGAAGAGGCCCGTTGACAACTCTCCTACTGAAGCAAGAGGTAGAAAAGCCTCTTCCTTCTGTAGTCATAATTGGTCGCCACCACTGCCAGCGGTTCTCTGCCAGTTTGGCGACCACAGTTTCCCAGAAAAGAGGGGTACTCCTGGCGTGTCTCTTCACACAGAGGAGGCCTGCTCTCGGCCTTGCGCCGTTTCACACAAGGCCCTGAGTGCACATGTGTGATTGACACCAGAGCTAGAAAGGGGAAAAAAGCCTGTAGAAACACGCAAGAGGGTACATCTCTAGGAAGCCATGTAGGGGCGATATTTTAATTTTAACTATTGAATTTTGGATATCTAAGGGGCTGATTACGATGGCGGGCGGACAAAGTCTGCCCGCCATCGCAGCTGCAAAAAGAGACCGCCCGCCATAGGTGCAGCAGTCCCACTATACGAATTAGGATGCACCCGCCACACTGGCGGGCGCATCCTGTATTTTAATATTGTGGCGGGTGGCAGCACCCGCCACAATGTTAAAATACATGTTGTGCTTTTCTATGTACAACGTGAGAGGCACCGTGCAGTGCCTGCCACCTTGTACATGCAAATGCAGGGGGGTACCATAGGTATCCCCCACGTGCAGCACCCACATCCCCACCTCCCGTGGGGCCCGCAGCAGGCCCCCGAGAGCATTCTCCACCTGTCTTTTGGCGGAAGGATCTCCGCCGAAAAAGACAGGCATCGTAATGCCCACGGCGGTGCCTGCACGGGATCGCCTTGCGGGACTGCCTTGCGGGACCAACGGCTGACAGTCTTTCCGTCCGCCAGGGTAACATTCCCGTTCCCACCGCCATCCTAATTTGGTGGTGGGAATATTCAGGTCGATGGCGGGTGGTCTTCCACCACCGGGCCGGCGGTCCTCACCGCCGGCCCGGCGGTGGCGGACTTCCGCCATCGTAATCGGCCCCTTGGTTTGTTACTACCTAAAATGAGATGTGAGGATTCTGGATTGCCTTAATTATTCCATGGCCTCTACATACGTTCCATGTTTATACTGAATTATAATTGTGTCACAGAAACACATTTTTGTCTTTGATCTGAAAAAATCATTTCAATTAAATTATGGTATATCAAATCTTTTGTTACATTTTTTAAGAATAATGTCGAGGTGATCTGCTTCAGAATGATCCACACACATACTGTTGGTACTCTGTAAGAATGGCCTGGCGTAGAGGGAGAGTAGGTTTACATATGTAGACTGTATGCCCAGCACATGGAATACAAAATGGATGCGCATGGGTGTTTTACGACCGCACTAAATCGCTTTACATTCACATCAGGTTTAGGCAGAGTGTTTATCTTTATTTTGTAATTTTTCCAATTGCATTGCTCGACTTCAACGATTGAAATTTTATGACCAACAAATGGCATACAGTTCCTGTTTCTAAGCTAAGTGATTCTGGTCGCATGGAATAAATGTTAAAATATGCATAGATTTCTGGGAAATGACATTTAAAAATAAAGCAGGACAAAATGCATAACAGCATTATGCCCTTCAAGTGGCAAAATAAGGCTTTAGCAATCTCACACTTATCTTTGCGATAGCAGGAGCAAGCTATTAATGGGAAATGGTGTGACAATAATAAGAGTATATGGGAAAATAACAAGCAAGTGAGCTTGTGCCTACGTGAGTGGAGTGTAATAGTAGGCAAAGCTTAGACCAAACTTCTGAACAATTGAAATAGCATTAGCAAAATGGCTAATAGGGCACTGTTTTTTTCAGTTAGTACTTGACAGAGTATTTCTCTCACTGCATACTGTCCATTCATAGTCAAGTTTCAGGTCGGAATATAGCTCATTTGGTAAATGCACCTGCACAGATTTAAACCCATGCCTATTGGATCAGCGAATTATCCTTTCAATGTCAATGTAAAAATAATTTCGAGACAGAAGTAGCCCCTGTTTTATGTTGCTGAATAAAATACACTACTTACTACACTTATTTTAAGTGTTGTTTGAGTGCATGTTAGCAGCTCTGAAGTTCTGCACTCAGACAGTAATCTACAGGTCTGACACTCTATGCTGTTTTCTAAAACAATGGAGCCTGCCTAACGTGGCTACCCAATGCCCCCTAGTGGCTTGCCTTGATTGACGGCTAGTTGCCGTTCTACAGCACGTTAATTAGATTATATTATGAGTAAAACCGCTTTAGACAGGTTTGTTTTTCAGATATTTTGGGCGCATTTCACATTCGAAGTGGTCTTTACCTGCAGACAGGGGTGTCTGTCCTGGGCGTTTGACTAAAGATTATACATTAGGTCTTTCTCGTCCATCCCTGGTCATTCCTGTAATTAAGGTCTGGCTAGCACGGTAATACATTGTTGCTTATTTCCATATCAACCCTCTCGTCCTCCCGCTAATTACGCCTGACAATATCATCCCAATGTCCTTGAGACAGCTTTTCCTTGGTAATGTGGATCCTCGGTGGGCAGGCATTGTTTATTTAGACTTCAGACCTTAGCGCGGCCTCTTGCAGCAGAATCAATACCGGCGGACTCCGTGTGCCTGCTGATAAGGGGGGAAAGGGAGAGGAAACCATGTGGAATAGAATGATAGTATACTTAAACAATTGTTGCAACAACAGTATATTTAAAAAAAATGTTGCAACAATTATTTAAAAAGTATTCCCTCCTGGTAGTGACATAAATGTTAGTAAACATTATAATCAAGCAGACACATTGATACATTAAAGCTTTAATATGGGTCATGATTACAGCTTTAATATGAGCCCTTAGCAATGATGGAATAGAGTGGGAACTGTCTTGTACCATCAGCCCTACGAAATATCTCACCTGTGGATCGCGACTCACAAAGTTGTAGGTGAAACATGAGACCGCCAAACCATGCAGTTTATCAAAGCAAATAAAGACATGGCGAGCATTGTAACTTCACAATCTGCTAAGGGCCACGGCAGGTTTGTGGGGCGCGTACAGCCAGTGAGGAAACAATTACACCCGTCAAATAGTACGTTTTAAAGCACAATTGTCTCATGAATGAGCTCGAAAGTCATAGACTTTGACAGGGCACTAAATACATGATAAAGTACCTTCATTGGGGGATAAACCAATGAGAAAGACTGATTCAGCAAAGCAGTTGACTCTATTTTAAGGCAGCCCCCCCCTTGTTGTCAATAATTGCTGCCACTGTGACAGGGTCAGCATTTTGCCAGAGGTGCCCTCTACAGGCCAAGTATGTCTCTGTATGCCAAGAATTACGGACTATAAGCCAGTGCCAACAAGGGTGCAAGGGTGTCAATAGGACACCCTTTTGCACCACTGAAATAAACAGGTCTGGACATGTGGCGCACATACATGCGCTAAGAGCATGTATGTGCGCCACATGGCACTTTGAAAAATGCAAAAAAATCCATTTTTCGAAGAAATTGCAAATTACCACCAACCTCAAGTTGGTGGTAATTTGCGATTCCTTAAGCCAAAATTCACACAACTTGGGTGCTTCCTAAATTGCATTTAAGGAATCGCAATTTGCGATTCTTTAAATCCAAATGCAAAATAAGGAATCGCAAAGTTTGCGATTCCTTATTTTGTGTGTGGGTTTTTGTGTGCTTCATAGCATACTGCCCAAATTGCTGAAATTCTGCATTTGCGTTCGCAATTAGGCTTCCTACATGTGGCCGTTTGTCATCACAGGCAAATCAAGTTATCTCCCTGTGCCTGTGAAAAGTGTTGGTATAATCCCCGCTTGATGTACAAGGATCTGTGTAGCCTAGCATGTCATGTAATGCACAGAACTCCATTTCTTCCTGGCTGACTTTGTGCTATGTAAATACCGGTTCATACATGTAGAGTGTGCCGGTGTTAGCAGTTTGCTTTGGATTCCCTTTTTTGCCAAGAACTACCTGTAGGATGCCAGTGTTAGCATTATGTATGGGTGCTCCTAAGGGGTGCTCTAATAAGTCAGCATTGCACCATAGGTGCCCTTTAGGCCAAAATCTGCCTATAGTGTGCAGCACCAGCATTTTGTCATGGATGCCTCTTATATCTAGAATTACAACGAATGTGTCAACATTTTGCCATGGGTGCTCCTTGAGCCATGAATTACCTCTGGAGAGACAATGTAAACAATCTGCCATATTTGCCTCTTACATCAAGAATTACCTCCAATATATAAGCATTTTGCTGTTAGCCAAGAATTACCTCTAGTAAGCCAGGGCCTGTGGTGGACTAGAAAGTGTCAGGCACACACTCTCACTCATTGCACTCACTTATTCCAGATTCACACACACACTCTCAAACTAATTTAGTTACTATGCCACTCATTCTTACTGTCAGTCACTACCCCTCTCACTCAATCACTCTCACTGTCTCTCACTTGCACTCACTCATTCCAAATTCACACTCACACTCTCAAACTTATTTAGTTACTATGCCACTCATTCTTACTGTCAGTCACTTCCTCTCTCACTCACTCTCGTTCAATTTGAATAACACATGCACACCTCTTCACACACATACTCGTGCACACACACACACTTTTGCCCCTGCTCAACATACACCAACATGAGGTACAAATATGACTCAAGCTTTTAGTCTTTTGCTTTTTCATTAACACACTCTCAACTCATCACAGAGTAAGGCAAGGTAAGTGAGGCACCTGACCCTGTCCTGTAATGAGATGAGATAAGATAAGGCAAAGTGACAGCCTTATGGACTTACTGCCCTGGGTACAGCAGGGCTTAAGCCTAAAGTGATTGGACCGACCTTTATTGGTGATACTGCAGAATGTCACTGATTAAGTGGTAACCACAAAAAATAGAACCTTCGGGTGTAAAAGTTTAACAAGAGCAAGAGATATTATCTGAAACAATATGACAACATCCCCTTGAATATCCCTTTTTTAGGAAGAATTCCCTCACCCGCCAAAGGTGGCATGCTTTATCATTGGGATTCTCCTCATTCCAGGATACCTAGTGCCGGCATGACTACAACCCCGTCACTGAAAGGGAGTAGCTCAGGGATGTTTTGTTTCTAAACAGAGGTATGCTAAATTCCATAATGATGAGTAACAAATCAAGTCAGGTGAGAGATGCAGTGCAAGAAAAATGTGAGTGATTGTGAAAGATTGAAAGTAGCTACCAGGCATGTAATATACCTTTAGTAACACAACCCGGGCTATCATTAAAAATAGGGCACTGGCAGGGATAACATATACCTGCGGTTAGTGACGATAGTGGTCTACATGTTTCGGCCTATTGACCCTTAAGTGAGGTGTTGTGGCTTTCATCAGGACCAACCTTTGCTGCTGTTAAGTGAATTATGTTTCTACTTTTAGAGACAATAACAGATATTCAAAAAGAGTTTCTGAGTATCTCAAAATAAGGAAAAAAGATAATTGGAAAAGAACACAGTTACAAAAAAACAGTGATCCTTATTCCCTCAGTGGTATATTTTTCAGAGGATTCACTGGTGACACCGATACAAAAGCATCATTGGATAAACAAGAATTAGAATTTTCTATGCAGGGTTGCTAAATTTATATTACGGATATTATCTCTCTTTATTCTTGGTGTTACACTAAAAAAGGGGCTTGTTGGCGGTATGTCAACAGTACCCCAAACAATAACAAAATCAATAAAACGTACATTTTCATCTCAAAAGATACTCACAGTAAGCATATACATCTAATTAGTGTCTTACCGCATATTGCGAGACAACAGACCTCACCTTAACCTGGCATGCGGCTCCGAAAGGGCACCGCTCTGCAAAAACACATAATAAATTAGTTATGAGTCTCATCGTCATCGTCTGTTATCAAATAAAAATAGTCAGGCATTTCTGGGAGAAAATAATGGAACGACTTAAGTCATATGAGTGGTCACCTTTAAATGTGTCCCCATAGAAAATAGTGACATCTCTGTATATGTCAGGTGGAACCATACGTACCCTTAATATTAGCCCCTCAAATCCTGAATCAGTCCGTATTAATGGACCAACTCATGGCAAGTTCAGAGCAGGAGAAGAGAAAAGGACAGAAAATGGTTACGGCTGGCAGCGTTGGAGGGTAGGAGGTGCTCGTTAACCACGTTCGAAAGTTGGTATGTTGGGAAGTATCCAACTATAACGACAATTGACCTTACCTCTCCGTTGGTACCCCGGTAGTTTTCATCTGCTGTCAAAAATCGCTGAGGCGGCTCAATTTCTGTGTTTTGAAGGACCACGGGATGGCGTGTCCCACGGTCGTATAATTTACGATGTCAACTTGACGTCAGTAAACCAACAATAATGCTGGGAAATGTAGTCCCATGGTGTACTTATAACACATAAATAACCATGTATCATTTTCGCATATTAAGTATGTGTGTCCTAATCACAGAAGAAGATCTGCGAGAAAAGAAAGAGGAGGCAGTAAGTCTCCAGAGCTCAACTACTTTAAAATGCATATCAGTATTTCTCCCAGTGATTATGCATAATTACGCTCCAGGCAGTTTATTACAAAACCGAAACTTTGAGTGAAATTCGACAAAGTTTCTAATTTATGCTAATGGGAACATGTTGTTATTTGATATAGGTAAATGCTAACTTATTTTAGATTGCAGAGATAACACAAGGATTTCTTTAGGAAAATCGCCTACGCATTTAACTGTCTTACTTATACTATATCTGTGAGCTACACATACACTACGCTCTGCAGTGGGGCTCTTTATGAGTTATTTTTTAAAAGTCAAACTGTGATCAGAGAGTGCACACGGAACTCTCAATCAAATGCATTAATCGTGAGTGTTACCTTATCTGTAATTTTAAATTCATGTATGAGGCTTGCTTATTACTAATTAAAATAGTTAGAACACATTTATTAGGCGTGGCTTGGCACCCGAGGAACATGGCGGCTTCTTCGTGAGCTCTCCGCACCGACTGCTGGAACCTGCGCTACACGACGAGCCTCACCTTTTCCAGACCCGGTTTTCATTACCGGAAGGCGGCGAGCATGTTTCTGGCTCGTCTCCGTTATCGCTGAGGCTCCCCTTCTTCATTAACTCGACGGAGTAAGTACGGTCGCGGCCCTCCAACGGCCGCAACCGCCATTTTGTCTTCGCCTGAGATATCGAGGTTCCTGGCTGCTCCTTCTATACCATGCCTCATTTTGGAATTGTACACCTTATTTTGCCCTTTTCATGACTTTCTTTAATCTGGGCATTCTTACATGGGCGTTTCCTTCACCGCAACGACTTTGGTAGCTTCCTCTGACTGCAGCAGTTTTCTCATGGATGCCTAGCGGCCATTTTAGAAATCTCCGCAATTTTTCTTCTTTTTTCTTTTCTTAACGCCTTGTCAAATGCGTTTGCATTGTGTTTGCTGGCTCTAGCAGTTGGCGTTTTTTTTTTTTTGCTTCCTCTATTTTTATACCACTTGCCAACATTTGTCAATGACATTGCGGTTGTGACGCTTCATTGCTGCTAGTGTTCTGCCCTCTTCAGCATTGCCTCCTTTTATCTTTTACTTCTCCCTTTTTCTTACTTCACCATTTCTTTTTCCTTTTTATTGTTCTCGCATGGGCAGAACTAAGCAGCACCTGGCTTCTCCCACCTCGAACCGCACTCTGCTTAAAAACTCTAAGATTTTTTCTAAATTTTCTCAATTTGAGGTATCCCAGCAGCATCTTGCTCCTGACACATCTCCTGCAAAGGAATCCTCCTTACCAATCTCAGGAAAAGCTACATCTAAACGATTGAAAAAAGATCCTCCCTCTCCGCCTAAGCCATTATCCTCAGTTTCTGTGGAGCTATTACTGGAGGAAATCTGGGCTCTTCGTCCCTTTATGGAAGACACCAATGCTAAGCTACAAGTGCTCACAGACAATTGGTCGCAAATGGAAGCGAGGGTCGCCTCAGTTGAACAAAGTGTTTCCTCACTTCAAGAGTCTTCCTCCAAAACGTAGCACTTGTCTTCACAGGTTTTGTCTCTTCAACGTCAGGTGGAGGAACTTGAGAATCGTAATCGGCGCAATAATTTGCGTATCTACGGTCTTGCTGACGGCTGCGAGGGGAACGACTCCATCACCTTCTTCAGGTCCTTTTTACCAAAGCTACTGCACCTACCAGAAGGTACCGCACTTAACATCCAACGTGCGCACAGACTGGGCAGACCTTCTTTATCTCACCTACCTCTAGGCCGAGGAGAGTAATCATGTACTTCCTAGAATATAAGGACCTCTTGAAGGTCCTTTCAGCAGCTAGAGCCTCCCCTCGGCTCACCTGGTCTGGTTTTTCCTTATTTTTTGCGCAGGATTACGCCAAAGCCACAGCTGCTCGACGCAAAGCCTTTTTGGACATGAGACCTGATCTTCGCGCCATTGGGACCAGATACGGTCTCTTTCATCCATGCCTTTTTAAGGTCACTTACAACAATAAAACAACGACCTACGAGGATCCAGTCCCTCTTTGCAGCTTCCTGAATTCCTGCAGAACAACTGCTATGGATCACTCTGAGTCTTCCTCCTCTTTTCCTGCCTGATTCTTCTGTTTTCATGCCTTTTTTACTGCTACCATTTGTCTCCTTTGCATTATTTTTGCTTGGTGCTTCTTTCTTCTATAGCCATACCTTTTTGGTATTAATGTAGCTTCTCTGGTTCATCCTCTATGTTCTCTTGCCTCTTTGCATTCCTTCATTCTAACTCTCTTTTCTCTCGTTACCTCTATTCTGATAGTGTTGTAGATTTTATTGTTATTTCATGTTGATATGTTCACTTAGACTCTGTTGGTTTTTCCATTGTCCATTGTTTGATATTCTAACGTATTCATTTCCCCATATTTTCCGCAGACCTACCACTTCGTTCCGTGGGTTCCTTCGGTTGTGCGTCTCGCTGACCTCGGAGGTCAAGCCTGTTCGATGTGGCTCCACCCCCCTTCCCTTCGTCCTCATTTTTGTTCCTGATCCTCTTCAATTACCTACCCCAGTTTGTAGGTATGTTTTCCTCTTTATTGATCTTTATCCTTTCTCATATGTTTGCTTCTATTCCTTCCTTCCATTTACCTCGTTTTTCTTTTTTGTTCGGTGTCGTTCTCTGTTCTTTCTCCTATGCCTCTCTATCATTACCGTCACCTGATCATTTGCCTTTTACACTGGTCATGTGGGTCATGTTCCCCCTCCTCCTATTTTACAACTTTGATACCTTCCCTTTTGTCTTCTTTACACTTTTTTCCTTCTTTTTTCACCTTGCAGTGCGCTTTTTTGCTTGTTTTCTTTTTTCTCTCCCTATAATCTCTCTCCAATATTTTTCTCTTATCATCATTATGGTCTTTCACTTCCTTTGGTCTTTCCCATTTGGTCTTTGTACTGTGATTGGTATCTGTTTTCTCACGTTTGATGTCTGTTAAGATTGTTACGTGGAACGTTAAAAGTCTTCACTCTCCTATTAAGCATCAAAGAATTTTAACTCATCTTGCTAAATTGAATGTAGATTTTGCTTTCTTACAAGAAACTCATTTGTCTCAGGCTGTATCTCTCAAACTTAAAAGAGGTTGGGTGGGTGAAGTTTTTTATGCTCCTGGGGATGGGAAACGAAATGCTGTGATCATTTTGTGTCGCAAGTCCATCTCTTTTTCTTTAGTTGCTACAGAATCTGATCCTGATGGTAGATGGGTTTATGTCAAACTCTCTTTAAGGGGTGTTCCACTCTTTCTTTTAAATGTATATGCTCCCACAGGTGGTGATCCTACTTTTTGGCACACCATGGCTTCGTCCAATACCAAATACTTGGATGATAACTTCATCCTGGCTGGAGATTGTAATCAATCTCTTGATCCTTTTTTGGACAGACAATCCAAGGTCCCCTTTGTCCATAACAAGCTGCACAAGCTTTTTACACAGGCAATTTCACAACATAAGCTTGTTGAAGCTTGGTGTTTATGTAACCCAACTACTAGGGAGTTTACCTTTCATTCTCCTTCTCACCATTCCTAATCCCGGATTGATTATATTTTTGTCTCTCACCACATCTCCCAATCCCTCACTAATGCAGAAATTGGACCCATTTTGTTATCTGACCACGCTCCTGTTTCGATTAATATCGATATTTTACTTAAATCTGTGGGATCCAAACGTTGGCGCTTTAATAATTCCCTTCTTTTGGATCCCAAATTTACTGCTTCCTTTTCCAATTTGGTTGCCGAATGTTTTTGAGTTGAATGAGACCCCTGATGTCCCCAACCACACTATTTGGGATGCTTTCAAAGCTGCGGCAAGGGACTTCATAATTAGCTTTGTATCTAAGAAACGGAAAAGTTGCTCGCAACTATACTGGGGATCTTCTTCGCAACATCAAGAGACTGGAGCACTCCTATTATACCTCTCACTCACAAGACAGTTTGACCGCCCTTGTAGATGCTAAAATGAAATTCAATAAGCAGTCCACAGAAGATGCTTCCTTATATTTGTTGAAGTCTAGTGCGAAATTTTATGGGGGCAGGAACAAGGCAGGAAAAATTTTAGCTAATTACCTGAAGGTTAAGCACAATAAGTTAAACATTGAAGCTATTTTTGATAATGACTCTGTTCTCAAACATAAAGATGATGACATTTTGTCTGAATTTTCTCGCTTTTATGCTAATCTTTATTCTTCTGACACTCATCCCACTGCTTCCTCCCTATCCACCTTTTTCTCTGACATTCGCACACCTCCCACTTTCCCCCTCGACCTAACATTTTTAGAATCTGATGTCTCACAGCATGAACTACTTACAGCCCTGTGACATCTCAAAAAAGACAAACCTCCCGGTCCAGATGGTTTCACTGTTGAGTTTTACCTTCAATTTTCCAATTTTCTTTTACCTAAGTTACACTCCCTTATAGACTCATTTGTCACCTTAGGTAGCTCCTCTGGCACTTTTTCGGATGCTTACATCTGTCTTATTCCGAAAGAGGGGAAGGATACTAGACATTGCAAAAACTACAGACCCATATCATTGGTTAATATAGATTATAAGCTATTCGCCAGAGCACTTGCTGCTAGGTTAGACCCTTTTTTGCCAGATTTGCTCGGCCCGGAACAGTCTGGGTTTGTTAAAGGGCGTTTTATATCCGACAACACCAGACTTTGCTTTAATGTTTTATCTAAATCTCCACGCATTCAACACTCCTTGGCAGCAATCGCACTAGATGCTGAAAAATCATTTGATAGGGTCGAATGGCCATATCTCTTTTATACACTAAAATCGTTTGGTTTTGGCCCCAAATTTATTTCTCTAATTTCCTTCCTTTATTCAAACCCTCGGGCCGCAGTTTACGCTAATGGTTTAATTTCTTCCTTTTTTAATTTAGCCAGAGGGGTTCGTCAGGGTTGCCCCCTCTCCCCGTTTCTGTTCAATTTAGCCTTAGAACCTTTCCTCTCTAAACTTCGTCAAAATCCAGACATCTCTGGTTTTCAGACTCCTCTATGTCATATCAAACTCACTGCTTATGCGGATGACATTTTACTTTTCATGTCTAACCCTACTATTTCTGTGCCCGCCTTTCTCCAGGAAGTCCATAAATATTCTCTGATTTCTGGTTATAAATTGAATAATGACAAATGCAAAATTCTACCCTTAACAAAATTTACCTTCAAACCAGATTTTGTTGCCTCCAATTTTACTTGGAGCCCCTCTCATATTAAATGTTTAGGTTTGCAATTTACTCCTCTAGTCACAGACACAGTCTCCCTTTGCCTTACTAAATGTATCCAAAAACATACCAATTTAACCACAAAATGGCATCCCCTGTACTTGTCCTGGTGGGGTCGCCTCGATACTATTAAGATGATGCTGTCCCCCATAGTTCTTTATACCATCTCCAACACTCCAGTTCCCGTACCAACACATTTTTTAGAAAGATCAACTCAATCCTTTCTGCCTTTTTTTAGAGCAAAAGAAGCCCAGAATGTCCATTCTTAGATTAATTCATCCTAAGTCAGAAGGGGGTGTTAATTTTCCAGACTTCCCCGCATATCACAAGGCTTTCCTTCTGCGGCAAGCCTCTTACTGGTTGCGTGACCCAGATGACATCTCTCCTTTATGGGTATCGCTTGAGCGTCTTTCCCTTTCTCCTTTCTCCTTTGCCGAATACTTGTCCTTCTCACGCAAACCGCCCACACTATCTAACCCTATAATTAAATTCACTACTAGGTTGCTCCTCTCCTCCACCCCTGATCCTCCTGCTACACTCACCGAGTTTCTCAATTCCACCATTTGGCATAATAAATATCTATTAATTAACAATAAACCCTTTTATTGGAGATCCTGGAGGCAGAAGGGTCTAATTTGGATTTCTCAGTTCTTCTCTAACTCCACTTTTCTATCCTTTCCAACTCTTAGTCTCTATTTTAATTTGCCTGCTTCTTTTGCTCGACAGTATTCATTACTTTACATGGCAGTCATGGCACAATACACTCACTTCGCACAACTTCCATCCCATCATTCCCCTCTCACCCCTGCCACAAAACTTCACTCCTTTTTACACACCACTTCCACAGCATCTGCCATTTACAAGCATCTTCATACTGTAGACTCCGTCATACCGAGATCCAAGGTAGAAGAACAGTGGGAATCTGATTTCGATACCTCTTGGCCCATTCCTTTGTGGGATAAACTTTGGACCAAACTCCGTAAATCGTCTAGGGCAGCGAATGTAACTCAAACTCTTTTCTTCATATTCAATAGATTGCTCTTTACCCCACATACTTTGAGCAAGCAGTTTTCTGCAGTTTTAGATGTTTGTTGGTCTTGCTTTTCCCCACAAATTACTTTATTTCACATGTTTTTTTCTTGGAAAATTGTTCATGCTTTTTGGATACAAATTTGGTCCCAAATCAACTTGCTTTTTCACACTCATATTCCCTTTTCTTTTGCCCACATCTTTTTAGGAAGTGCCTCTCCATGTTGGGATGCTGTTGGACTTAATGTTAAGATTGTTGATTTACTGATAGCTGTTGCTTTACAACAGATTACAGCTAATTGGAAGAATTTTTCTAACATTTCTTTTAGGGCATGGTGGCATAATGTTTGCCGCAATCAAAGACTAGATACTGCTTTTGTATTTCCTATTAATCTGGCAACAAAACGTTTGCACCTTTGTCTTCCTATCACTTTACACCTTGATGTATGTGCTAAACGTTCATTTCAACTGTGCCCTACTCAGCAGGAAGTCGCTAAACCTCCTTGATTGCCTTATACATTCCTCTTCCTTCATTACCCGCTGTATTATATTTTTCCTCTTATTTGATGTTTTAATTTTTTTTTAACTCATTTGTTCATTTGGAGTTTTCTGTAACGATTGTTTTACTGCACTGCTTTGCTTTACCTGCTTGTTATCATTTTCCTTTTTACTGCTTTTCCCCATTGTAATGACACCCTTTATTTGATCAAGAAACTTTTTATGAACTTAAAAAAAAGAACACATTTATTAGCACATCTTCTTGTTTTCAGAGTCTGTGGGTCAGAGTTTCCCAAAAAACCCATAATGAATGGCCTGCCGTTCATTCAGCTCATCATGACTCTGCTTCTTTCAATGCCACCTCCAATGTATAAGTTCCCAGAGTAATCTATTCCTTTTCCAGCCCTAGCCCTGATTCAGGTGGAGGGTCACGCAAGCACATTTATTTGCAAATTTACTAACAATCACCACTAGTTTTTTATCAAAAAAATGACACAACCAACACAAACTGTTGATTTGCCACTTACTTTCAAGTGATAATTACTATTTGTGTTGGAAAGTAGCCCGAAAGTGACACAAAGAAGTGCTAGTGCTGCATTGAATTGCTTTGCGTTAAGAGGGCATACTATGGGTGTTTCTTGGGTGTTCCCATGCAACCACCTATGGTTTACAATGCAAATCCCTGTCTAATAACATCTTAAGACATTGCTGCTACACAAATTAAACCCTCTCTAGGAGTGACATTAAGTTGAAGTATTGTTTTTATTCCTCCAAACTTTTTTAAGTTTGCATATGTGTTGCCCTGTACAGCCCACATACAAAGTCGTAAAAGTTAAATTATGCCTAAGTATGCACCGGAAGCACTGAAAGCAAACCCTTCCAATACAAAACCTATGACTGACATTACACATTCGCTTTGGCACAATGGTTTAAGGGTATGTGTATTGGTACATGTCAGATTGAAGTACTCTAGCTCAGGGAGAGAGGAAAACACGTATGTATGGCACTGTTCTACTCTCTCCCTTTTATGCAACTCAGCATAACAACTTTGGTTTCTACACTGTCATGCATGGAAAGTTAATAAACCTGCCCATTAGTGCCATTTACCTGACCAACATGCAGTGTGCTATTACTGAAGGTGCTTCAAAAGCCTGTCTTTAATATTGCACAGGCTATCAGGAGATCAAGCATTTAAAATACAGTGTTTCCTAATATATGTGAGGATCCATTTGAAAGTCTATTGGAAACATGCACTGGGAAGACACAATTCTCCTTGGAGGTGTAGAATGTTGTCCACCGAAGAACTGGTCTATATTCTTAATGAATGAAATGAAATGAAATGAAAAAGGAACTTAATTAAGCGCACTGTGGCCGCGCGGCTTCCTGGAGCTGGGAGGGGGAAGGGGGAGGGAAGGGAGAAAGGGGTACGGAGGGGGGGGAGAGCGGATTCAGCACTGCAGACGATGGGAGCTAGCCGAGGAAAGCCTGGAGGAAGAGAAAAGCTTTTAATGCTTTACGGAAAGCCGGGTAAGTAGGGATTGATCGGATGAAAAATGGGAGACTGTTCCAGTACTGAGGGGCCATGACCGAGAAACGGGTGCCACCAATACGGGCTTTACGGTAGCGGGGAATTTGGAGGAGAAGTTGAGAGGACGAGCGAAGAGTGCGAGAGGGAGTGTAGGGGGTGATCAAGGAAACAATAAACAGAGGAGCAGAGTGGGTGAAGGCTAAAAAGGCTAGGCAGGCCAGTTTGAAGGAGGAACGAAAGCGAACCGGGAGCCAGTGAAGGGACTTGAGAACGGGCGTGATATGGGAAAATTTGGGGAGGTGAAAGATGAGTCGGGCGGCCTGATTTTGGATGGCCTGGAGCCGGCGCATTTCATAGGCGGGGATGCCGGAATAAAGGGCATTCCCGTAATCGAGGCGGGAGGTGATGAGGGCTGAAATGATGGATTTGAGGGCGTCAGTGGAAAAGAAGCGGGAGATTTTTCGGATAAGGCGGAGGAATAAAAAACAAGATGAAATTACAGCGCTAACTTGGGAGTGAATGGAGAGGTCACTGCTGACTTTAAGACCTAAAGTGCGAACAGTGGGAACTGGGGTGGGGGGGTGCCTAAAGAAAGGGGCCAGTGAGAGGGGGACCAGGGATTAGAGGGACCACCAGTGAGGACAAGCTCCGTCTTGTCGGGGTTTAATTTGAGGTGGTTCGTGATCATCCAGTCCGAAATGAAAGCTAAAGTAGAACTAAAGAAGGAAGAAGAGTCAGGAGTGGAAAGATCAAAGATGAGCTGGAGGTCGTCAGCGTAATTATACACGGAGACCCCCAGCTCGCGGAGAGAAAAAATGAGAGGATAGATATAAAGATTGAAGAGAAGAGGGGAAAGGGAAGAACCTTGGGGAACCCCACACACGAGAGGGCGGGGAGGGGCGGAGAAGCCGGCAAGCTGTACTGCCTGGGACCTGCCCTGAAGGAAGGACTTCAACCAGGAAAGTGCTACCCCCCTGATGCCGGCTGCGCTGACACGGTCGAGAAGGATGGCATGATCAACCGTGTCAAACGCAGCCGACAAGTCGAGGAGCACCAGCGCCTGGGGGAGGTTGGAATCGGCCCTTCCCTTCAGCTCGTCCAAGACAGCAGTGACGACCATCTCGGTAGAGTGACCCGGGCAGAAGCCCGCCTGGTGGGAAGCCAAGAGGCCATGCTTCTCAATATGTGAGGACAGGCAGGAGGTGACGTGGCTTTCCACAATCTTCCCCAAGTAGGGAAGAAGGGAAATGGGCCTGAAGTTAGAGGGTGAAGAAGGATCCAGGCCAGGTTTCTTTATTATAGGAAGAACAATAGCGGTTTTGAAAGAGGAGGGAACAGATCCAAGAGCCAGGGATGAGTTAAGAAGTGTTAGAGGGGGTCCAGGAGAGTGAGAGAAAAGGGTTTGAAGAATCCGAGCCGGCGCGCAGTCGATTGGCGATCCTGATTTGACCTTGACCAGCAGAGCAGAGAATTGTAGAGGAGTGATAGGGGGGAAGAGGTCTAACATAAAAGGGTGGGGGGGAGAGGGGGGATAACCAGGGTTTGAGAAACTGCGGGGACATTGGCTTTGATAGCAGAGATTTTGTCAATAAAGTAATTGTTGAGGGAAAGACAAAATGAGAGGGAAGGGGCGACGCTAACGTTAGTGCGATCGGATGTGGCAAGTTGTTTTACGAGTGAAAAAATCTCTCGGGATTTGTTGGAAGAGCGGGCAACTTTTTCGGAAAAGTATTCCATTTTTGCAGAGATAATGGCCTTTTTGTAGCTGTTGAGTAATGATTTATACTTAATGCGAAGAAGAGGGCAGTAGTGATGCCTCCATTGGCGCTCTGATCGCCTAAGATTAAGTTTTAACTCTTTGAGTTCACTAGAGAACCATCTGTGGGCCTCATGGGGCCGGCCAGATTTGATGTTTTTAAGAGGGGCGACGAGGTCACAGGAGGAGGATAGCCAAGCACAGACAGCATCAGCTTGATCTTCCAGAGAGAGGTCGGTCAGGTCAGGAGTGGTGGAAGCCAGAGAGGAAGAAAGAAGGGAGAGATCTGTCTGGTTCCAGCAGCGGGCTGTCAAGTTTTTGGGGAGAGGGACTTTAGGATGATAAGGAACGGGAATATTATTAAAAGAAATAAGAAAGTGATCTGACCAGAGACAGGGAAGGGTGGAGAGAACAGAGAGGGGGCAACGCAGGGACCAAATTTGGTCCAAGGTATGACCCTTAACGTGAGTGGATGAGAAGACGTGAGGAGTGAAGTTTAAAGAGTGAAGACTTGCAGAAAAGTCTTTAGAAGTTGGACTTTCTCGAGGATCGTCCGGCCAGTAATTGAAGTCGCCTAGTAGGACAACTGCCGAGTTGTTCACTGATAGGGTGGCCAGGATGTCTTGAAAGAGGGGAACAAATTGAGGCAAGGGCAGAGGGGGCCGATAAACGAGAACAAAAGTGAGGGGGTCGATAAGATTGGTGGACCGAGCGACCAGGAAATCCACGTTGGGTATAGGAGAGTGGTCAAGAAGCTGAAACTTCAGCGTGGATCGAATAATCATTGCCATTCCACCGCCGGTTTTACTGGCCGGGCGGTCCGCGCGGAGGGCATAGTATGTGTCAGGAAGAATAGCTAAAAGATCGGGAAGTGAATCAGAAGAAAACCATGTCTCCGTGAGAAAAAGATAATCGGGGGAATCTGAGGAGAGAAGGTTGAAGAGTTCCGTTTGATGCTTGACAGCTGACCGGGTGTTTAACAGGAGAGCCGAAGCTGCAGGGGGTGGCAGTGGGAGAGAAGGGGTTACATGATGACCCGTTGGAGGGGGGATGGAGGGTAAGGAAGGGGGGGATGAAGTTGGACAGGAAGGCGCAGAGACGCCAAGTGAAGCAATACGTGAGGCTACCGAAGGAGGGACAGAGGCGGGAGCCATGAGTGCGGATAATTGAGCAGAGGTGTAGGACACAAAATGGGCAGAATCTGTGGCCCCTGGTCCCGGCCGGTCGCGGACGGGCGCAGACGGGCTTGCCTTAGGCGCGCCTTCGGCGCGCAAACGGCGCGCCCGCTGCGCCCGTCCGCTGCGCGTACGGTAGAAGCACATGATTGGTAGGGCTAAAAAGGGGCGTGGCCAAAGAGAGTGGGCGTGGCCTGGGGGGGAGGCCGCTGAAGGCGGCGAACAGGGAGTCCTGTGTCCGCTGCAGCGTCAAGCTCAGCTGCGCGGGGATGGGTGTGGTAGGGAAAAGTCCCTGAAAGCAAAAGGTGAGTTTTAAAAGTAAAGCGCTAAGCAAGCGCTATGCTAGCAGAGAGTTTAAAAAAATGCTGAGGGCGTAGCTGTTGCTCCCGCGGAAGGCAGGGGAGGAATCCGTGTGTAAGACGAGCTCGTAATCAGCTCTTAAAGGCCCCAGGTGGGCGTGGCCAAAGAGAGTGGGCGTGGCCTTGGGGGGGGGCGGCCGCTGAAGGCGGCGACCAGGGAGTCCTATGTCCGCTGCAGCGTCAAGCTCAGCTGCGCGGGGATGGGTGTGGTAGGGAAAAGTCCCTGAAAGCAAAAGGTGAGTTTTAAAAGTAAAGCGCTAAGCAAGCGCTATGCTAGCAGAGAGTTTAAAAAAATGCTGAGGGCGTAGCTGTTGCTCCCGCGGAAGGCAGGGGAGGAATCCATTAATCCAGCTGAGGAGAAGGAAGAGAGCAAGCATTGTATCATAAGATGGGACTCAGTGGCCCTTTACAAAATCCAAAACCAAACAATCCTGGTGCAGAACGAGGCAATGCACCAGGACTACACATCTGGCTCTTAGTCATTTCAGTAAATGTTTGCACCTATTGTTTGAATGACGTTTAGGGACCTCCAAACTCATTTGTGCTCTCATAGACGCCTCCCACCCTCTTGAGGGTGGCCATACCATCTTCAGAGGCCCAATGCCACCCACTCCAGTACACCCTCACAAAGAGTTATTTTTATGTTTCTGCTCTGTGAGACTGTTGATATTAGCAGTGTAGTTTTGAACTAATATAGTATGAGAGCTCAAGGGTCAATACACCTGCAAATATCTCACATTGCAAACTAGCACATGTAAATCTAAAAAGAAACAAGTAGAGTATGATTCCTTTCCTATCACTGTTATAGGGCTGTTAAACCTTGATTTTTCAGCTGGTTTATCCCTAGACTTTTTGGTTTCCTGGTTTTGTTCATTTTAGGACTCTGGGCACTTTACCACTGCTGATTAATGCTACAGTGCATATGCTCTCTGTGTAAATTGTTATTATGAATTGGTGTTTCCATGATTGGCTTATTTAATTTACTACTAAGTCCCTAGTACAGTGCACTATGTGTTCCGAGGACCTATAAATCAAATGCTGCTAGTGGGCCTGCAGCACTGATTGTTGCCACCCACACAAGCAGCTTGACAAAAGGTTCTCAAACAGTATTTGGCTATTCATTCCTCACTGCAGGGTCTACAAGCAGTCTCTACTGCCATGTCAACCTGGCAAGTTCACTCACTTGCCAGGCCCTGACTGTCCCTTTTATTACATGCGAGTCACCCCTAAGGGAGGCCCAAAGTACCCCTGTCAGCAGGGTGCAATGTATGTGAAGGGTAGGACATGTCCTGATAGTGAACTACAGTGTAATTAATTTTTCACTATGGAAAGGCTAGTAGCACAAGAAGGGTACAAAGTTCCCCGGTGAGAGTGTAAAAACCCAGAGTGCGTGCAGCATAGAGGAAAGACAAAAGGGGAAAAGGGCATTTCCCTCTTTGGAACTAAAACCCTCACACACCTAGCAAACTAGATGTCATGCTTCATCATATGGGTTCTGCTCCTCGTCAGACTGGCGCTGCAATGTCTGACGGGCACCCATGAAGGGGCTCTTTATCGGAGATCTTTTGTTCCGGCCATATGGTGCAGGTGGGTGAGCGGGCAAGTGAAGGTGTAGTCGTGAAGTGGTGGTGAATAAAAAAGGTGGGTCAGTCCACAAGGAATTTTATTTGCGTGGCTGACACCCTTGGTTAAAAAGAGTGGGAGAGGAGATATGTGCTAAGAAAGTACTCAGCAGGACATCTGAGACCCTCTAGTCAGGTCAACATGTTTCTTGCTCCAATGGCAATTCGTCAGGACCTAAGTGTTCAGTACTACACAGTGAATAAAAGTGATTTACGACCTTATTCCAGGAGGTCAATAGGAAGGCAGGCCGACAGGTCCTGCTATTGAAAGACGACCCTAAGTGATTCCCTAAGGCGCCTCGTAGTCTGCTCTCGTGGGACCTGCGCAAATGGTCAGATACCTACAGGGAAGAAAATATAAACAGCGGAGACGCTGTTTTAGACTTGACTCACAAGGAGGTGTAGTAGCGAGTCAATATCATAAGGGCTCATTGGTGATGATGGCCGTGTAAGAAGTAGCTACTAACCACATCATGAGCGGCGAGAATCCTTTGCCAAGTGGTCAAGGAAAAGGGGCCAAGAGGTTGCACAACACGAACCGGAGCGTCGCGCACACTGAGCTCACCCGATAGACCCTCGCCCACCCCGACCAGCAAACTGGCGGGTATGGAAAGGCTATCTGTCCCATAGGAAAGAATGGGAGTTTATAACATCTTATAAGTATAACTTCCAATTGGGACAAGGTAGGAAGTGGGAGTTTAGCATGTCTGAACTCAGATTATAAAAATGCATCTTTTAGTAAAGATTATTTTTATATTGTGTGTATGAAAACACCACTTTTAGAAAGTGGCCTGGCCATCCTGGGTGCCTCTGCTGGTTTGTGGATTGAGTCTGGCTTCGGAGTGACAGGGGTTGGGGATGTGCATTCTCTCAGACAGCCACTGAGGAGGTTGATGTGTGTCCTACCTTTCCTGAATGAGTCAAGGTTGGGTTGAATAGACCTGGCTGCGTTAAGAGTAGGAGGAGGAGATTGCCTTGCACCTGACTAGGCCTGGTATGCCTTACACAATGCTGTCTCCACCTCCTGCCGGGAAGCTGGACCAGAGAGGACAGCACTGGTTTTGACTGAGAGAGAGAATCTCTGCCACCAGAGAACAAAGAGAAATGGGATATTAAGTATTGGGGCCCATACCCCAGAACTTTAGAATTGTTTTGGACTCAAGAAGAACCTCTGCGAAGCAGAAGAGCTGGGAAAACTGAAGAAGAAGCACTACCCCTTTGCTGCGTGGCCTGCAGCGGCTGTTTCTGCCAAGGAGAGGATAAAGACTTTGCTGTGTGCTGTGCACCCTGCTTTAAGAAGCTCTCCAAGGGCTTGAAGTAGAGCTTGCCTCCTGTTCTGAAGTCTCAGAGAGACAAAGAATTCAGCACCAGCTCCCCTGAACTTCCTTGATGGGAGTTTTGACCTGCCGAGAGGTGCTTGTTCCTTTGTTGGGTCTCTGGAGGTTGTTCCTGCTGCTGGGAGCTGGGAAAACAGAAGAAACTAAAGAAGCGTGATGCATCCGTACCCCTTTCCGATGCTTCACCGCTGTGCCGCTGAAAAAACCAACACCTGCCTGTGGCTGGACAAATTGCAGCACGCAGAATCTCGTGCACCGATCTCCAAAGTCCAATATCACAGCACAGATTTTGACACAGGCCCTGCTGTGCAACTGCAAGAACCAACGCATTGTGGGACCACAGCTGGAGAGACCAATGCATCTTTTGAGGGATAAAGAACAACATCTATGATTCTAAATAGCAGTTATATAACCCATATCAGAGCCCTGATACAGTTATTCACATACTGATCTTTTTCCACTCAATGCAATCATTTGATCCAATCTGGTCTGCTTTCTCCAGAAAACTCTAACGTGCCTCCCTATTGGTTAATATTCTCTCAATATTGTAGGCATCACCTACCACTTTTACAGACATGGCCTGACAATTCCACCTGGACTATTCCTATTGGAGCATGAACATTTCATATTTGCATATACCTTTTTCAATAGTGACATAAGGGCTTATTTACAAGCCCCTTGTGCCACTTTTGCGTCACTTTTCCCATTTTAAAAGTGACCCAAAAGTGGCGCAAGGGGCTTGTAAATCTGCCCCACAATGTATAAGAAAAGATCAACTGTAATAGATTAGTTCAAGCATTCCGCATATGATTTTTTGTAACCCAGTGAAGCTGAGTAGGGAGGCACTATTCTGTTTGAGTGCAATTGTTGGGGACTTGGGGAGATGCGCTTTTCTCTTGATTGAAAATGATGGACTCTAGTGCCACACAGTGTATACTAAACACTGAACTGAGGAAGAGCAGACGTCTTTCTGACCTTTGGGGCCCAAGTGTGTGTTTGCCTCCATTCTCAAGGCTGCAGACTTGGACCATCCAACTAGCACTCAAGCCAACTGGATGCTGGTCCGCTAGTCTGCAAGGCAGGGCATAGTACATCCACAGGCAGGTTTGAGGCACTTCATCAAGCACTGATATCTGTTTAGGCTAGTAAGGGGTGTACTACTCTGGGCAGGAAAGACAGGGTGATCACATAGGCCTGCTAGGGCTCTATTACACACTGCAAACAGAGCAAAACAGAATGACATCCACCCTCATGAATGCACTTTGGGACTGGGCCCCATGTGGCTCATTCCACTTTATTATATTTCATCTCAGCAGAGCCCTTCCAAGGTGGTGCGTGCATATGTACCAGTCTGTGTGGTTAGTCTAAATCGCACATTACATCCCATCCAATGTTACATACCTGGAATTGGCTGCACCTGGGCACACTCAAAGTCACAGAGCCTCTGGCTAGGTATTGGGTATGGCCTGAGTTGGTATTGCTGACACATCCTCCACAGAGATGCCACAACTTCTTCCCTACCTCTTGCCCTGATGACAACGTGGCCTCCTCTGGGGCTCCACTGGGACTCCACTGCGCACGTCCCTGTTGCCCTACAGATGGGGTTGCTCCATTCTCGCCAGTCGGCTCCACCTCCTCTTCCTCTGCTCCCTTGTGGTCCTGACTTTGGTTGTGTTGGAACCATGAGATGTTCCTTGTTGTTACTTCCTGACCTCTCTGAGTGGTGATCATCAGACTCTTCACTGCTGTCACTACCCAAGAGCCTCTCTCAAACAGGGGACGGAATATCCACCCTGGACATGGTCTCCTACTTCAAACCGTCTGGCAACTGCTCTACGATCTCGACTAGCTCTCTTGTTTGTCTTCTGCCTTCTCTGTTGGACATCCCCCTTTCTGAGGCGTTCAGGTTGCCACTTGGGCCCATGAGGATACTGTCCTTAAGGGGCCTCTGGAACATGAGATGCATCAAGGTGCACCGCGTCGTGCAGTGAGGTGTGGTGTGCTACACCCTTAGAAACTGGTGCAGCTCCCACTCGCAGTTATGGTTCTGATCGACGGCCATGCAAAGTGCCTTATTCAGTGTCCGCATGAAATACTCTACAGTGCCATTTGCCTGGGGCTACTGCGGGATGATCTCCTGATGCCGGACCCTCAGTGCCATTAGGTAGGAAATTCTGTTCCCTGGAACAGAGGACAATGACCTGTCTTGATGACTGCAAATGTTTTCTCTAGCTTGATGTGGGAAAATGCAGTAATTGTCATCAATTGTACCACTGGGTATTTGGACAGGCAACCGAGTAGGACCATGGTCAGCCTCCCATCTGGACAACTTCCAAAGTCAAAGCATACTCTCTCCCATGTGGCCGTTGGGGCATCATCAGTTGCACTGGTGCTTGTTGGGCAGGGCTCCTCAGGATCTGGCATGCCTGGCAGAGTTAAACTGTTGCCTCCATTTTCCCATCCATGCCTGGGAACAACACTTTGCTCCTTATTCTTGTTTTGAAGTTTTCCTCACTATGGTGTTCCTCGTGCACCAGGGCAATGATTTGGTCTTCCAGTGCCTTGGGATTTATGATGCAGTGACAACTATAATGATGCCCTCTGCCAGGGAGCTTAGCTCGTCTCTAACCTTCCACAGCTGCAAGAGTATTAACTTCTCATCTGGGTGCCAATGATTTGCATCTTTCAGGAACAGCCTCCATGCATTTCCACTGACCGCCTCCTCGACCCTCTGGAGGCAGTCGTCCTTTGCCATTCCTTTGCTAATGTCATCTAGATGTATTTCCTTTATGAATGCGGCGGTGGTCACCATGCAGGCAAACTGCTCCCCTTGCCATCAGTGTCTACTTCCTCCCCTCCTTCCATTGGGTTTCTTGAGAAAAAATCGACTGGGTTACTCGCTCTGGGCCTGTACATCACAGTGAACTGGTACTGTAGCAGTTTCACCACCCAACGTTCATCTCTAGGGGGTGGATGAGATGCTGCTCCAGCAAAAAGGCTCAACAGTGGTTTGTGGTCCTGAATTACCTTAAACTCTCACTGTAGATATACAGGTGACCATGGTGAGATGACCACTTGATTTTAATACACTCTCACTCAACTTGCACATAGCGTGCTTCTGTGGCCGTCAGGGCACAACTTGCGTACGCAAGTAGAGCCCTCACTGCTGGCTCTTGCTACTGGGTTAGGACAGTCCCCAGCCCTAAGGGTCTCACAGCCACCATCAGATTGATTGCCCTATCTGGATCAAAGTATGCAATCGAGGCATCTGATATGAGGGCACTCTTTATCTGTTGAGCGCTTCTTGATCAGTGGGGACACATGCCCATTGGACTCCAGTCTAGGTGAGGACTCTGAGTGGCTAAGACAGGCTAGCCAGATTTGAGAGGAATCTTCTACAGTATTTGGCTATTCATTCCTAGGAAGCTGCAGACTTACGTTCGCATTTTTGGGAGCTGCTGCCCCCTTTATCATTGCTTACTTCCTGTGATCAACCTGCAGGCTCTCCTGGGAGAACACACATTCAAAGAATTCCACTTTGAGATTAAAGAAGGAGCACTTGTCTTTGTGCAGGGTTACCCCCCTCTCTGGATGGTGGCTGTGAGGTGCTTATGAAGGTCAGCCAGGGTGGACCAGAAGATTAAAACATCATTGCTGGTATTAAGGACTCTCTCAAGCCCTGGTAGGGTTTCCCTGGTGGCATTCTGGAATACTCCAGTGGATGAGCATATTGCAGAATTGAGTCTTCTGTGGCATCACAGCCCCAGGTGGGATGAAAACATGGTAATGTACTAGCTATCCAGATGAAGTACTATATGGTGATACCCAGCATCTAGTTCAAGCTTACCAAACCACTTCACTTTAGTAGTCTCATATCAATACAGAGTCTGATGGCTCAGGTCAGCTTGGGATGTTCTGTGATTACAAGCAGTAATGGGCCCACACACTTTTTTTCGATTGCCTCAATTTTTTTAAACTTCCCCAGCTCACCCTCTAACTGCTGACATAGGTAAAATGGTACCCATCTGTGGCCCAGTGCAGTCAGCTGTATCACATTATCTATTTGCACCTTGACCAGGCCCGTTTTTTGCAGCCAAGCCTTTTGAAGACACCAGGAACTGTTCCAGTATGACGTTCACCTGGAGGGCATGGATTTCCTTGGCCAAGAAGACAAGACCTAGGTCTTCGGATGTATGGCACCCAAGCAGCATACCTTCTTCTTCCTGTGCCACGTAAAACCACTTCTGACTTCTTGGTCTCCATGTTGGAGAGCAGCTTCCATGGCACCAACCAGGGCAAGAGGTTCACTGCCTCTGTATGCATATTTGTTGGTGCATGAAGGCCTAAGAGGTGGGGTAGCTGTAACAGTAGATGCTGTCAGTATGTTCTCACATTTACTGATGTCCTTTTGCTGAGGAGAGCTGGCACCTCCGTTCCCGTGATGGTCACCCTCAGCAAGGCTGAGGCCTGCATCCCTTGCCGGCCGGGGCGGTGTAGGACACAAGCAATACCTCTCGATCATCCTCTTTACCTTTTTCATTTTGCCACCAGTCTTCATTTCCGCTGGCTGTCAGGGCCCTCTCACTGATGGACAGGTTCCAGATCACTCTGGTCGGTAGTCTTCTGCCCCGGCTCCTGAATCCACGCTAGCTACCCCTGCACACTCAAAGTGATTTGTTTGTTGCACACGAACATGTGCAGAATGGTGACGGACACCTCTCCAACCCACAGTTCCTGAGCAATGCCTCTACACTCGGCCTCACTCTCCCACATAGGATGGGGGCCTGCTGCGGAGTGCATCCACTACTTCAGTTTATGTGGTCAAAGTTCTCTGGTTGCTTCTGCCCCTTATTGAGTGCTATCTTCATCTCATATACTCTGGCACTGGAGAGGTCATGAGTAATGAGTGTGGGCCATTATTAGCATGTTTTCCAGCTTTATCCCTGGCTCCCTTAGGATGAGTCTCCTCAGGTTCGCTGACCTGCACCCCTGTATTAGCTGGTACCTGATCTCTTTCTGTTGGTCATCGTCGGTGCAAGCAGTTTAGAGGGCACTTAACCATGCATAGACATTGTACATTGAATCCCCCTCCCTTTGCCTTGCCTGTTAGAGTTTGAAGTGTTTGAAATCAGTATTTAGCTGGGGGTCAAAATGTGCATTAGAGCCAATATTGCAGCATCATTATCCTCAATATCCCCCATGCTGCGACGTGCTGAAACAGTTTGTAAATCTCATCTCACCCAAAGTGTAGCCGCAGGGACCATTTCACCTCATTGTCTTTTTCTCTCATGGCTCTGAAATAATCTCTCCACCCAGACCTGGCGGGTATTCTCCATGCGCAACCACGGTGAGTGGAGGACACGGGACAGTCATCCATGAAGAGAGGCTCTGCCTCAGCTTGCCGCCGGCTCTGTTGGTTGTACGAGCAGGGCCGCATCCACGCAGGTCTCTGCCATCGTCGCCAGTGTACTACTTGGGGGAAGGGAAGAGCGGATGATCATATAGGCATGCTGGGTCCCTATTACACACTGCTGTTAAATATTGAAGGGATTTGTTAGCATGAGCTGCAAGCCATTTTGTATTTCTGGCAGCCATCTAGTTTGCGATGTGCTGCCACATGCTCGCCATGTGCTCTGTCCTCCCTCAGTGTTGACTGCTCTTGTAATGTGCCTAGAAACAAACTATATTTAGCATCTTCTACCTTCGCACATGCTCAGTTGAGCTTGCAGCTATCCTTGCAACTCTTTCTAGTCTGTAAATGTCAGGATGTGTTCACCAGAATTAGCAACTGTTAGCTCCTTCCACTTTGTTGAGCAAGCAGATCTTGCATGCCCATCTTAGTCAGTTTTGCATGCTTACATGTGTCAGGACTGCCCCTTGGTCTTATGCTGACTATGTAACCCAAAGCAAATATAAGGCCTCCGTTTTCTATACTCCTCAGACTGCCTCATTCATTTTCTAAGGCTTCTGTGTGACACAGTCTCCCTCATTTGAGGCTAATAAAGATGTTACTTTTATATTTCAGCTTCTGTGCAATTTCTTCTTTGTTGGTTTAAAAGGACCAAGTATCAGTGGGACCCCTGAGAAGGTTTCTATTTTTTACAAATGGTGCTCCAACGTGGTCCTCATCAGAGAAGTGGCTATCTAAGGAGTGAGGAGGACAACACAGGACTTTACTAAGGAGGTACTCTGTGCATGGAGATTCTGGGGATTCTCTGTCTCTGCAGCCCAGTATATTTCTGATCTTCCTGATTTTGATCCTCCACATGATGTCACTCCTGACTGAGAACCTTTTTGGCGTGAGTATTCTAAAAAGACCGTTGGGTCATTCAGAACTTGACAGTTAGAATTTGGACAACCATTTGTTTGGTAAGCATCTTTCTGTGGCGCTTGCTGTTGGTTTGATGCCTTGGATTGGTAAGGAAGTTTAGTAACGCTCACTGTGGCTTTGGAATTTTGGAATTTGTGTTGACCAACTTTGTGTGTATGGAATAGATATACGAATTGCAATTTGTGTAGGCAGGTAATTAGGAGATTTTTCTCTGTTTGAATTTGTTTGAACGGCGCAACGTACGAAGAGTACCTTAAGCGCTACTTTTGGTATAATATTGGCATATTCTGCAATATTTTTGGCATGCCTGTTTCATTCTGCGACTTCAGTTCAACAACCGCTTTGGATATTGGTGAGAGAAGGCGTTAGGAAAAGCGTTTACGGTTCATGCAATGGCAATCGATGCATCGTCACGTTTTTGAATAATCGTGCGCTTTCGAAAACTTCGTTATCTGGGTCGGCCACGGCAGCGTATTCAGACAGTTGCATGAACCGTAAACGCTTTTCCTAACACCTTCTCTCACCAATATCCAAAGCGTTTGTTGAACTGAAGTCGCAGATTTTAACTTCGACCAAGTGTTTCCATCAATTGATCCTTTCTCAACCAACATCACTGACCTGGCTAGGAAGTGCATGTGGTTTTGATTTTAAAGGGTCAACATCCAAATGCACTAAAATGAATGTCCTGATGATGGTCTTATGAAAGCATAACACAAAGACCGAAACGTTGACAACTGTGTCTAGTTCTGCACGGGATTCACCCACTATTGATTTTCATCTACTTTTTGATTTGAAATCTTTATGTTTTATCTGCCAGCAGTTTAGACTTTTTTCTTTGATATACTTGTGGAATATTCAATACGCTCCCTGTATATCTTTAATGCATTCTTCTGTACCCTTTTTTATAAATGATTATTTTTGTGTCTTTAAGTAAATAACAAACTTTTCTGACTTCAAAAACCTGGGGGCATATTATCAAGGGGGTTTATCTCCGCTTTTTTGGCTTTAAAAGCCAAGAAAGCGGAGATAAAATTATCTCCCTATTACCAAGCTGTCGCTAACACCAGTTAGCGACAGCTAATAGGAGATAGCGACCATCTTGGGCCCCGCTTTGCATGTCAGTGATATTTATCACTAATGACATGCAAAGTGGGCGTGCCAAGATGTTAGTGACTGGAAACAGTCGCTAACATCGCTATCTCCTATTACCAACTTTTGAAGATATTCGTGCTAAGCGCGAATATCTCCAAAAGCTAACACCTGCCCTGAGCAGTTCTTAGCCATGTTATCCAATGGGAGGTGGATAACATGGCTAAGAGCATTTGCTCGATAATGCATGAATATCGCTGACTTTTCAGCGATATTCATGCATTGCGGCCGTTTTTTATCGCATTTGCGATAAACCTTGCTAATAGCAAGGTTTATCTGCGATAAAAATCGCCGATGTGCGGCGATAATTTTTGTCTCTAAACAAGTTAGAGACAAAAATTATCGCTAGTTGTTGGTAATATGCCCCTCGGTTATTGTATTATTTTTGATAATGTTAGTGTGGTAACATTATTTGCTTGCTCTTAAATTCACTTACCTCAGCCACTAGTTTACAACAGTGTGAGTTCTCAATTAATTTAAGTCCCACATCAGCTGATATTTGACAACATAAACAAAATCCCTTGCTGGCCCAATTTTATAATTGAGTATTAGAATCATGGCACGATTCAGGGGTACACGAGGGTGTACGGCGTCCACCATCTTTTTTCACAGAGTGAACGCCGTCCACCCTGCAAAGAATTTGGGCCCCAATAAATAATGTGCTATACTCGTCCTGGTATAATTTCCAAACACTGGAACACTTTCAGCAGCGACTGCACGTTGTTTGCATTCCATCTGCAACAAGCAACAACGTGCAGGCTGGGACAGGCTTTCTTCTTTTAGACTCCTGCTGGGCCCATGAATGCCAAATTTAAGAGTCATCAGGCCTCCTTTTGCTCCAGTCTCTTGGCTGGGAGCAGTCAGGAGCCTCACACCTGATGCAAATGAAGCGGTATGGAAGCAAAGGCTCACACCTTGTTAGCACTTCACACATACTTAAGAGAGGCAGCTTTTCACTTTGTTCAGTCTCTGTTTAGGAGACATGCATGCACTGTGAGAATATCAGATGTGTTTGTCTTTCCAAGTATTTACACATAGCAAATTGCATTTATATAGTACATACTAGCCCTGAGGAGGTGTTGAAATTATTTAAGTACCTCTATTTTTTCTTGTATAGCCCAACTCATTCCAATGCAGTGTGTCAGAGCACTTTGCATCAAAACGTGCATTTCACATGTACAATACATTATATAAGTTTGTAAAGGAATGTACAGGATATGTTACATTAAACTGTGGAATTGCAATGTGTAGAAGTCATATATCATCTTCCATAGCTCACTGTGCTATTATCTTTGCAATGTGCTCAAACGTACACATGATAGACCTGCTAAACATATATGTGAGGGTTTTAGATCTCATGTCACTTCTTGTAATGCCACTTCCTATAAAGTTGTGGCTTGTAATGCCACTTTCAATTACGTCAGTTCTTGTGATGTCATGTGTGATGTCGTGCGCCCTGATGTTCAACGCCGTGATGCTGCACGCCATGATGTCACTTGCAAACTGCCTAACTAGGTTAATTCCCCCACTTTTTTTTTAGGACTTGTGCCCAAATTTCATGATGCTGAGCAGTGTATTACAGCACAAAGGCAAGAGACTAGTGTCTTGCGCCTCTTTTATACTGAAGGTACACCCTCCTGCACAAATGTCTACACAATGACAACCGCCGGTGAGCAAGCCACATAAAGTGTCAGGTAGCGGAGTATCGTGTGGTATTCTGCTTGTCCATTGCTTATGAACGTTTTAATTTTGTGATAGGTTCTCACGCAAAGCAGAGTCACGGTGTTATAACAGATCGGGATTTCCATGAATGTTATTTGCACTGTGGCTGTCCTATTATGCTTCTTTTGAATATATTATCATAGGCTTGGTGCTAACTACTTAAAGCCATTTGGCATTGTGCGTTCATTCAATTCACGGAGCAAAAATTATTTTACAAGGGAAAGTTCCTCAACACTGCGATGTGCACCAATCTCTTCCTATAGGGTCACTTGGTGTTACTTGAGTGCCCACAGAAATGCATAGAAATTCTGTGCCAGATCATTGCTCTGCTCACCTACACTTGAGGAGCGTCTTGTAGAATCACTGGCAAATGCCCTCAAATTACATTTACACAAACCAGTGGCTAAGAACAAGCTTTGCCAGCTGAGTCATATAAATGGTATTTGTGCTGGACCCTTATAGCATCCTTCGAATCCGATGATCAAGCCTTTCTCCTACATTGCTCCATACAGAGTGGAACTGCCTGCCCCTAAACATAAGAACATCCTCCTAACTTCTTTCAATCCGCAAGAAGTGCAAGACCTTTGGAGAAGTCCCACTAGGCCATACGTTTGGCTAGACTCACAGCTGCTCATCACCATGATATCCTCCCAGATGATAATGTGCTCTACAAATCTGGATAAGCCAAATAACATTGCAATCCAAGGATGTCTAAGCGATCCCTTGACTTACCTCTAGCCTACCTCACTAGTGTTTAATTCAATCAGTGCTGGAGCACATTTATTTTCTGTCCCATTTTACCATGCCTGTCTTTTAATGTAGCAACATTCCGTCCATCAAGTGTTGGTTTTGCATTTGTCACCCCGAGTGAGACGGGTATGCTCAGACGTGAGTCCTGTGCTCTCCATGCCACTGGAATCAAGCTATCCTGGCTGATGACGGCTGATAGCCAGAAACCGGTCCTAGGATGCTTGATTCCGGTCCAGGTAAGACATGGCTTGGCAGTTCGGGCTGGACTGTTCCCATGAGGCACACGGTCAAGGCTGATTTGCATATGGCCATGTCTGAACTGGGGGGGGGGGTGTGGTGAGCAAAATAACGATGGATTAAACCCAGATCTGTGACTGGGGGTGAATGTTTTGCCATTGTGCAACATTCCGTCCATCAAGTGTTGTTTTTGCATTTGCCTATTATTGTAAGCATCGACTGTCAAATAATCCCAACATTAAACATGGCAAGCACATTTACTTCAATTCCTAATTAATTACATTTTAGAACTCAGTGTTAGATTAGTGATACATTGGTAAATACTCCAGAAACTAAAAAACACGCCTCCATCAGAATCTCAAATCTCAGAAGAAAGTTAGAGATTGCCCAGATAGCAACAGTTGTTCCAAACTTAACCTTTAGGTGGAAAGAATAATACCCTGTTGCAAATACGATTTTTAAATAATATATCCAATAATGAAAAATGTACAGAATTTATATTGACATACAACCTTTGCAAAATAAAATAGGCTGAAACATTTGAAACTAATGTATTGTATATTGAAGAGAAGGCAATTTGAACACATATCTTTGAATATGCACTACCTGGATTATAATAATTTAGGTTAATACCCGGCTCACAGCGCATTTTCTGCAGCTCTACAGGAACTCTCAGCTAAAGAGCGTATACATCTTCTTTCTATTGTAGTTTCACATAAAATCAAAATAAGCGTTTTCTACCGGAGCTTTTTCCCCACAAAGCAGACATGAGCAAGACTGCTATTAACACGTGTCTCGCTGAGTTACCAGAATTGCCGCTGCTCCCTTTGCAGTGCTCGCAGCAGGGGGTGCTGTGTGTGTGGGTTAGCGGTGGAAGGGGTTGCTTCTGTTGTCTGTCACTTGTGGCACCTGCAATTGTACCTTTCCTTGGGCCTCTGGCATTTGACATTGATCTTGTTGTCATAATTAGACGGTGAAGAATTCGACCCGCCCGGTGACCTTTTGCGCTCCATCGTTCATTATTTTGAGTTGACAGAGTGCTAGTTAAACTTTTTTTCTCTGAATTGTCAGCTCATAGCAGTCATTTCATTTTTATTACGTTGCTTAGGCCTAACATGTTGTGCTTTGAAATGCCAGCTTTTTGACTTGTTCCGAAAGATTTAGACAATGCATCGAATTATTCAGAGGGACTTCTGGACTGTTCACACATAATTATAGTCTGTGTGTTTATATTGGCCATTCATTCGCTTCAGAACTCTGATGCAAGAACGTAAACAGCAAAGAAGCCCATGGAGCAAACATTGGGTCCTGAGGGCAGAGTGAAACAAGGAGAGCCACTCTGAACTGCAAGCAATCTAATGACGACGAATCTTGGCTGTTGCCATAAAATATTTGCATGTGGGTGAGAGATTAATTATCATGCAAGCAATATGAAACCGTCCGAAGGCATCTGATTGGTTGACAGTAGGTAAGGGTGTTTCCAAAGTGTCTGGGACTTGGCTTAGGATTCTATGGCAGGACCGGAGGCTTCTGATTATGCTTTCTCATTTCTTTACTGCACAAACAGCAGCCAATGAAAGTAAAACTACAATGGTAAAAAACAACATTTTCCATGAGGGTTTGAACCACGCCTCTAATACAAAAACTAATCATAGTAGTAACAAGCATATAAAGTATCGAGACACTAATCTGGCCTCCTCTTTCTTTGCTGCTCCGCGGCCCAGATAAGTGCTCCTTACTTTTTATGCTTTTACGATCTCAGGTTACAGATTTCGCCTCTGGCGTACGTTTTTTCATGATCGAATTGTTATATTTAGACAATTGCTGGTACTGTGTACTGTTTAGTAATATGCTTATATTGGAGGTTACTGTTTAGTAATATGCTTATATTGGAAGTTTAAGTTACCGCGATGTGGCGCCCTGTTTACATACGCCACAGTCGGCGTTCCTTCTTCCCCGATCTCGGAGCGGTGCTTTTCTGGCCCGCTCCGTGCCCCGGTAGATCTGTGTGGAGCGCGTGTTGCGCCCGTAGGCTCCCCTCCTGTCCCTGATTGCTGCTCGCGGCTGTGGCCGCTGCTAATCACGGTCGCGATTAGGAGGAACTTGGCCCCCCCCTCGGGGAAGGAGGCGCACGTCAGAGCCCGGCGTGCGTCTTAAGGGACTCGCGCACGCCAGTGTGCGCGCGCAGCCCGCTATCAGTGCCGATCGAGACGCTCTAGCCCCGGCTGAAAGGGGTGAATCACGCAGTTTGGCCAGGAGCCGAGGGGCCGTTTGATCTAAAAAAAGCAGTGTTTTCATTCCCTTTGGCAATCGGAGGTCTTGGACATTAACCCCTACTTCCCAGCGACAGAGGAAGTGGGGTAATTTTTGGAAACCCTTTTTTCCAAGCTGATTAAGGGTTGTTTTCCCTCCGTTAGTCCTAGCATTGGACTTTATGCAATTATTATCTCTTGGTATTTCCGGCGCCTGCGCCTGTCACTTCCCCTGATCGACGCCCGTGCCTGGGCTTGCTTTTGTGCTTCCCTCTGGGGATTTAGAGTGGAATTGAAAGTTCCTTGTGAATATGGCAGACACTGAGTACTGCGAAGAGGAGGGTACTGCGTGAGATTACCAGGGCAATGATGAGTATTACGACGAGGAGTCTATGGAGGATATAATTGACAAAAAACTGGACGCTAAACTGGATAAGGCCCTTTCCTCGGCCCTGCTTCCATTAGCCAAAAAATTGGATCTGCTGGTCCCTGGTAATCCACTCCCTCTTCCTGGACAGGATCAGTCACGCCCCCCTCCCCCTAAGAAAGTGGCTCTTGACCCTTCCTTGCCCCACGCCCAGTCCTATGATAAGATTTATAAATCCAAGGAGTCTTCCGCTGGCGACAAGACCTTACCGTCCCGCCCCCCCCCCGAAGGATACCACTACTGATACTGATACTGATACAGACTCCTCAGACGCAAGCATGCCTCCCCTTCTGTCAACCCCTCGCCCTTCTCCTTTGACCCGTCGGACATTGCACACCCTAGGTCCTCTGACTGGCTCCCTCACCCAGCTGTGGCAGAATACCTGGAAGCTCACCTTCGTAAGGGTTTTGATAAAGAGGTGAGAGCACGCCTTAAGTCCGAGTGTCCCCGCCCCGACTTGGCCCACAAGGTGGCCGTCACCCCCGACATTGACCCTCCATGACTACTTTCCTCAAGAAATACAAAAAAAGACCCTAAGAAAGGGATTGATCGCGTGCTCAGAGCGTGCCAAGATAAGGTCCTTGACCTTTCGGGGCCATTGGCCGAGATCCTGGAACTAGCCCTTCAAGCTCAGGAGACAGGTGATGCTATTCATCCCGAAGTCCTAGCGGGTTGGGCACAACGTGCCATCTGCATGCTGGGGAACGCCAATTGCGCTTTAGCTTCTGAAAGGCTACGGATTGACCCTCAGTTGGTTGAATTGGCTTCGTCGGAACCGGGTCCTTTGGCGGAAGGACAGTTGTTCGGGGACAATTTTGTGAAAGACATTGGCAAATTTGTTGATACCTTTGCATGCCTTGATACATCTCAGGCCTCCTTGAAGAGGGTGTTGCACCAGGTCTCTAATAGGGCCGGGCGTGGCAGAGGACGCTCGACCGACCGCTATTAGAATACCAGTCCTCAGAGGGGATACGCCCCTAGACGGGGCAGAGGCTACACACAAGAACCGGACCAGGCCGGTTTCTAACCGTCAAGATCACGCGGCTTCAGAGGCCGATACAATCGAGGTGTCAACAGAGGTTACAAGAACTTCGACAATCAGTCCTCTGGTAAGTCCGGTGTACCCATTGTTCCCTTTAGGGGGCAGATTGCTTCACTTTGTGATGAATTGGACGAGTCTCATGTCGGATGCTTGGGTCCTACGGACCGTCCAGGGTTACCAGATAGAGATGTTAGAATGTCCCCTTCAACCCTTCCCCCCTCAGCCTCTCCTTTTTTCCCTTCTCGAACAGAGTTTTATCGACTCAGAGCTAGAGGAATTGTTAGCCAAAGAGGCTATTGCCGTAGGACCCTTCATGCCCGAAGGATTCTGCAGCAATGTCTTCCTGGTACAGAAGAAAGGAGGCGGACAACGTTTGGTTCTAAATTTGAGAGACTTCAATCCCTATGTCACTTACCGCCACTTCAAGATGGAGGGTATCCATCTTTTACGGGACCTCTTGTTGGAAAACGACTGGATGGTCCGATTAGATTTAAAAGACGCCTATCTGACAGTCCCCATCTGCCCCTCTCATCAGAAATTCTTGCAGTTTCCTTGGAAAGGGCAGTGGTACCGGTACAGCATGCTTCCCTCTGATCTGTCCTCTGTCCCTTGGGTCTTCACCAAGCTTCTCAAACCAGTGATCTCTCGCCTTCGAGAGATGGGAGTGCGTCTCATCGTCTACCTAGACGACATGCTTATTCTAGCCCAAGATCGGTCCCTTCTTCTCACCCACTTAGAGTGGACAACGTCCCTGCTGCAGAATCTGGGGTTCGTTATCAATACCAAGAAATCGGTGATGTTACCGAACCAGCAGATGGAATTCCTAGGTTTCCTGATAGACTCTGTGTCAGCTCAGCTGCTCCTCCCTCTTCACAAGATCAGGTCTATCAAGAGGGAAATAGTATCCACCCTGACCAAGGAGAAGATTTCCTTGCGTGTGCTAGCGAGGATTGTGGGCCTTCTGGCCTCGTCAATCCAAGCCATCTTTCCGGGCCCCTTACATTACAGAGCCCTTCAGAGACTAAAAATCTTTTACTTACAGAGGAACTTTCATTACGATCACCTTATTCCTCTTTCGCCAGAGGCCCGAGAGGAGCTTCAATGGTGGCTGGACCACATGTCAGCCTGGAATGGCCGGGCCATCTTCGGCGCAGCCCCGGATGTGGTAGTCGAATCAGACGCCAGTCAATGGGGCTGGGGCGATCGATGTTGATACTTTACCACAGGAGGACGTTGGTCAGCGGATGAACTCTCACTACACATAAACTGTCTAGAGTTGTTGGCAGGGTCATTTGCCATCAGGTCTGTCTCACCACTGAAGAGCAATTGTTGTATTCTCCTTCGAATGGACAATGTCTCAGCGGTGAGATACATCAACCGATTAGGGGGGACGAAGTCCCGAATGCTGGTCCACATTGCGAAGGAATTTTGGCACTTTTGCCTAGATCGCCAGATCTCTGTGGTGGCGGAATACCTTCCGGGGAAATTCAATCAGGTGGCGGATTGGAATTCCTGATTTCTCCGAGATTTCAGCGATTGGAGACTTCACCCATCGCTGTTTGCTCAGATCATGACTATGCGAGGCCCCTGTCAGATGGACTTGTTTGCCTCTCGTCTCAATGCCCATCTTCCCCAGTTTTACAGTTGGAGACCGGATCCGATGGTGGTGGGAACAGATGCGTTCCTTCACCATTGGGGGCAATGGAGGAATTATTACTTTCCCCCTTTTGCTCTGATCCCGAGAGTGGCGGCGTTGGTACGCTGGCAGAGTGCGACAATAGTGTTGGTGACTCCGTTCTGGTCGACTCAGTCGTGGTTTCCCACACTGTTGGAGTTATCTGTGGATCTTCCCTTCCGGCTCCCAGTCTTCCCGACGCTTCTGCAGGATCCAGTGGGAGCTTGCCACCCGTTAATCCTGCAGAATCAATTGACCTTGATGGTGTGGACGCTCTCCGGAGACATGAATGCCTTGCATGCCTTTCACGAGAAGCTTCCGGCTTTATGCAACAGGCGTGGGCTCCTTCCACCCGGAAACGATACTCTGCTTCTTGGAAGAAGTGGGTGGGTTGGTGCCTTTCAAAACAGGTTTTTTTTTTTTTGGGATCAAATGTGACTGATGTATTGAATTTTCCGTCTGAACGTGCAGCTTCAGGCCTGGCTTACAGGTCGGTTAATAATTTCAGGCCTGCAATTTCTGCTGGTCACGACCACATCGAGGGTAAGCCTGTGGGGATGCATCCCTTGGTTTGTAAGTTACTCAAAGGTGTGCGTGTGGCCAATCCCCCTCGGCCCAGGTATTCCACAATGTGGGATGTTACAAAAGTGCTTAATCTGTTGGAAACCTGGCCCGATAATGGTGATTTGTCTTTGAAGCAGCTCTCTGCCAAGCTCACTATGCTATTGTGTCTCATTTCATGTCGCAGAGTTTCAGATGTTGGAGCATTAGATTTGGCTGGTAGAATGTTTTCTCCGCAGGGTGTTTCCTTTGTTATTACACAGCGGACTAAGACCATGTCACACTCAGTGGAATATCCCGGCTTTCCTCATAACAACAAATTATGTGTGTTGCAGTGTCTCAAATGCTATGAAGAGCGTACTAGTGCACACAGGACGGATCCTTTGGGTCAGTTGCTAATCTCTGTTCAGAAACCCTTCAAACCAGTCGCTGCGGCTACCTTAGCCAGATGGGTTTGATGGATTATGTCAGAGGCTGGCATTGATATCTCTGTTTATGGTGCTCATTCTACTAGAGGTGCGATGGCTTCTAAAGCCTATGTATTGGGTTCTCGCTTGGAGGACATACTTAAAGAGGCCGATTGGTCTTCTGATTCGATGTTTAAAGTGTTTTATTATAAACCTATTCCTCATGTTTCTGATGCTGTGATTGATGAGCTTTGAACCAGCATGATCAGAAGCCTCCGGTCCTGCCATAGAATACAACATTTTCTAGCTATCGCGACATGAATTTTAGATTCTATTAAGGACACGGAGGCGAGGATTATCCCACCCGTTGGGACAGTTATGTAACTGTAAGTTGTTTTGAAATGATGTTGTTTAACAACTTGTACCCACCCTATGAGATATGTAGTTTGGTGGACGCTTTTTCTCAGACTTCTTTTTCTGTTTCAGGAAATGATTCCAACAAGAGTTGATTGCCTTCTTTGGATTGTGATGCTGCTCCTTCCTGGCAGAAGATGATTCCTTCGTGGTTATGGATTGTTCTCCGTTGAGAATTCTTATGGAACTGTTTTTTCTCTCCGTTGAGAGTTCAAGGATTGCTTTAATACGACAGACTGTTCGCGCAAAGAAAGAGGAGGCCAGATTAGTGTCTCGATACTTTATATGCTTGTTACTACTATGATTGGTTGTTGTATTAGAGGCGTGGTTCAAAGCCTCATGGGAAATGTTGTTTTTTACCATTGTAGTTTTACTTTCATTGGCTGCTGTTTGTGCAGTAAAGAAATCAGAAAGCATAATAATTGCCTCCTTCTCCTTAAAAGAATCTAAAATTCTTGTTGCAATAGCTAGAAAATGTTGTATTCCTTTGCGAAAAAGGCACCTTGTCTTGTGACAGATTTTTTGGGACCGATTCTCAAAGATTTTGCTGTACTTCTGAATTCTATAAGTAGGTCAGGAGTAAGCCTGGAGTTCAGCAGGATAGCTCTTGAAATGCATAAATGTAGCAAAATGCTCCTTTTTGCAGGTGTTCCGCATTTCCTGTGGACTGATGATGCTGTTTTAAAAAAAAGTCTGTGCACCGGATACTGCGGTCGAGGCCCCAGTGCATCGTCTCTGACCCTTAAAACATGGTAACATTTGCTAAATCCTAATTGCCACATTTCACTTTGCAGTAACACAACAGTATCTGGTGTAAGAAAATACACCAATAAAATAAAAAGTGAAATGTCACCTGAAGACTGCAGCACCAATCATGTCATTGGCCTGACAAGTAAACATGACTTCGGGGATACATGTGTAGTCTGCAACTTTTAAACACATTGGAGAACCTGTCAAAAGTTACAGGATTGAAACCCTTACTTTTTTCTAAATAAAGGGGTCAATTAGGATGGAGGACGTACAAAGTCTGTCCGCCATCCTGTCTGAGGACGGTACCGTCCGCCACAGGGGCGGAGGTCCCGTCCGTGGAATTAGGATGCACCCGCCACTGTGGCGGGTGCATCCCGCATTTTTAACATTGAGGCGGGCGGTGCTGAAAGAACATTAAATGATGGTTTTATGGAATCCATAGAAACGTAAAGTTAACTCTGCAGTTTATTTTTTTCCCATTTCAAAGTGCCACCTTTATACACAGCAGGCATCTTGCTCCCAGTGGCTGGTTGACATGATGTCATATTTATAACTAAACAATACAGCCATTTTTTTCAGTGGAAGAAATTTAAAGTGCTGCATTGGAAAAACAGGTTTTGAAGGGAGCAGCAGCATTGATTTTGAAGACATCTGTATCTTTTTACAGCAGGAAAAACGGTGTACAGTCTTAATATCGAGTCATTTATTTCGACTGGACATAATATCGACTAGAGAATATCGAGATGGCATTAATATCGAGGTAAGTAATATCGATTTTTTTTTTATCGATTGTTATGTATGTAAAAAATATCGACATAAAAAATATCGAGTAAGTAATATCGTCAGTAAAAAATATCGATATGTTTATTAGTTTAAAAATATCGAAAGTTGTGTTATCGACTGTCACAATATCGACTCTCATGATATCGAATTTTAATATGTATATATATAATATGTAATAGTTCAATGTACATTGTTTTAATGTTTTATAATAGCATTTTGTGTTAAAATGTATTAATTTTATTTATTTATTTATATAGAATTAATGTTAAAAATAATTAATAAATTAAAAAAAATGTATATTACTATAATAATTTCTAGGAGCGGGTAGTGGGTTTTTAGGGGAATAGGGTGGGAAGTATTTTAAATATAATTAATTAATTATGTAAATATATTAATTGGTATTAATTAATTAATTATGTAAATATGTTAATTGGTATTAATTAATTAAATATGTAAATATATTAATTGGTATTAATTAATTAATTATGTAAATATATTAATTGGTATTAATTAATTAATTATGCAAATATATTAATTGGTATTAATTAATTAAATATGTAAATATAATTATTGGTATTAATATGTAATTAATTGTTAAATTACTATTTAATTAAATATATAATATGTAATTGGTAAATATGTTATTTTAATAGCTTATTTGAGAATTATGCTTATTTAAATAATTTTTTTCATGTAGCCGGTTGTGGGATTATAGGGGATTAGGGTGGGAAGTAATTTAATAGTAAGTAATTAAATCTGTTAATTAATTAATTGGTAAGAATAAGTAAATACTTGTTATTTATCTAAAATATGTTAATTATATATAATTTAATTGTTAATTTATTTAAATAAATGGAATTATTGTTGAATATGTAAAATCAAACTTTTTTAGGATATGTAGTGGGTTGTGGGATTATAGGGGAATAGGGTGGGAAGTAATTTAATTGTAAGTAATTAATTATGTTAATTAGTTAATTGTTATGAATAATTAAATATTTGTAAAATAAATTAAATATGTTAATTATATTTTATGTAATTGTAAATTTATTAACATTAATGCTATTATAGTAAATTATGTTACATCTCACATTTTTATGTTATGTAGTGGGTTGTGTGTTAATAGGCGTATAGGTTGGGAAGTTAATTAATTATAAGTAATGACATATGTTAATTAATTAATTGTTATTCATAATGAAATAATTGTTAAAGACTTAAAATATGTTAATTATATAGATATAAATAGATATAACTAATATTATAATAATTAAATATAAAATATATATATATGAAATATAATTGTCTAATTACATTTAATTATATATATATAATATATTTATAATTAGATATATAAAGATATATATAACATATAGATATATAATTATAGATATTCTCATATATATATTATTTTGTATTTGGGGAAAGAGGTTGGTTTAGTCTTCTGGGTTACTTTTCTGTTTGGTTATTAAGGGGTATATGTTGTGTGCAGAGTCAGTTGTCAGTTTTTTGGTAAAGGTGTATTTGTAGGGGTCAGGGTCAGTTTTCATTTAGTGGGTAAAGGGGTATTTTTAGGGGTCAGGGTCAGTTTTCAGTTAGTGGGTAAAGGGGTATTTGTAGGGTTCAGGGTCAGTTTTCAGTATTTGGGTAAAGGGTAATTTTTTTCTTTCAGAGTTAGTTTTCAGTTTGTGGATAAAGGTGTTTTTAGGGGTCAGGGTCAGTTTTCAGTTTTTGGGTAAAGGGGTATTTGTAGGGGTCAGGGTCAGTTTTCAGTTAGTGGGTAAAGGGGTATTTGTAGGGGTCAGGGTCAGTTTTCAGTTAGTGGGTAAAGGGGTATTTGTAGGGGTCAGGGTCAGTTTTCAGTTAGTGGGTAAAGGGGTATTTTTAGGGGTCAGGGTCAGTTTTCAGTTAGTGGGTAAAGGGGTATTTTTAGGGTTAAGGGTCAGTTTTCAGTATTTGGGTAAAGGGTATTTTTTTGGTTGCAGGGTCAGTTTTCAGTTTATGGGTAAAGGGGTATTTTTAGAGGTCAGGGTCAGTTTTCAGTTTTTGGGTAAAGGGGTATTTTTAGGGGTTAGGGTCAGTTTTCAGTTAGTGGGTAAAGGGGTATTAGTAGGGGTCAGTGTCAGTTTTCAGTTAGTGGGTAAAGGGGTATTTTTAGGGGTTAGGGTCAGTTTTCAGTTAGTGGGTAAAGGGTTATTTTTAGGGTTAAGGGTAAGTTTTCAGTATTTGGGTAAAGGGTCTTTCTTTGGTTGCAGGGTTAGTTTTCAGTTTGTGGGTAAAGGGGTATTTTTAGAGGTCAGGGTCAGTTTTCAGTTTTTGGGTAAAGGGGTATTTTTAGGGGTCAGGGTCAGTTTTTAGTTAGTGGGTAAAGGGGTATTTGTAGGGGTCAGGGTCAGTTTTCAGTTAGTGGGTAAAGGGGTATTTTTAGGGGTCAGGGTCAGTTTTCAGTTAGTGGGTAAAGGGCTATTTTTAGGGTTAAGGGTCAGTTTTCAGTATTTGGGTAAAGGGTATTTTTTTGGTTGCAGGGTTAGTTTTCAGTTTGTGGGAAAAGGGGTATTTTTAGAGGTCAGGGTCAGTTTTCAGTTTTTGGGTAAAGGGGTATTTTTAGGGGTCAGGGTCAGTTTTCAGTTAGTGGGTAAAGGGGTATTTTTAGGGGTCAGGGTCAGTTTTCAGTTAGTGGGTAAAGGGTTATTGTTAGGGGTCAGGGTCAGTTTTCAGTTAGTGGGTAAAGGGGTATTTTGTGGGTTCTGGGTCAGTTTTTAGTTTGTGGGTAAAGGGGTGTTTTTAGGGCTTTGGGTCAGTTTAGGGTTTTAGGTTAGAGGGATACAGGGTAAAAATATGGTCAATTTAAATGTCTATTAAATTAGTTACTTTTTCATATATTTTGTATAAAATATTTAAATTAATATACATTAAAACAATTATTGGTATTGTAGGACTTTAAATATTAATACAATTTTTAAATATATTTAAATGTATAAGGTATTTTTAAATAGATTATTTAATATGCAAATAATATTTATATACAATAATAAAGAAGGAAACATAGACAGGGTTAAATGCCATAAATGAAAAATTGTTTATTCACATATAAAAATTTTTTTGTAAATAGAGAATCATTTTTTATTTATAATCAAAAATTTTCATTCAATGTTTTTATTAACATAACAAAAATATGAAGTACATGTATATGTTTTTAACACATAAATTATATTAACATAATTTTTTTATCTTTTACATATATTAACATTTAAATAGTTTCAGAAACAAATTGGTAATATGTACTTTTTATTTAATAACAAAATATTTATTCAGATACACATTGAATTTATTGTCATTGCAAATTATGTACATTTTTTTGTAATTGTAACATTTTTGTTTATTACCAAGTCATGTTATATTTTTGGAAATCATTATTATGAATATTGAACATATTTATAATATTCATTTTTAAATACATAAACACCAAAAACATTTATTATATACATACATAATGTTTTACATAATATTTGCAAATTTAAAAAAAACATTTCTTGTAACAAACTTATATATGCAATTTATTTTTACATTAACATTATTTACTAAATGTATTTATAAATCAAAAATTAATTTTTTAACTATAACATAACAGTTGAATAATTATTTCAAACTTATGAATATTTATGAAATAATTTTATACACTTTAAATAAATGTTTACACTTAATATAATACTCTGTGTATTTTTTAAAGTGTTGGAATATAGAAATTAAATAGCATTTAGCTGTATACAGGGACTACTTTTTAACCGCGTAATGTTACTTAGGCGTATTTGGTGCTTCAACAGATCGCGGTTGGGTGCTGCTTCGCGTTAGAGAGGGTAAGTTTGTTTTAATTGTGTTTTATAAGTTTCTGAACTTATTGCTAGTGTATGTGTGCTGTGTTTATGTTTATGTAGGTAGAGTTAATTAGAGAAGATTGTGTGTTCGGTGTTAGGTAGAGTGTACGATATTGGATTTTTACCGCGTTTTTGTTGTAGGTGTGTGAGGTGAGGTAATATGTTTAAATGTTACTAAGATAATATGTTTGATGTATAAATATGTGTTTTTATATATGTATGGGTGTTTTTATGTGGGTGGGTATGTTATTTAATTTTTTCTAGGTTATCGTCGCGTTTCGCTGTTTTGGAGGACTCCCTTCTTTTTTGATCACAGCTGTGTAACGAGTATTATATACTCTTATTTTTGCACACTATTTTTGGGGTTTTTACATTTTCTTGGAGCGTTTATTTTTCGCCATTACGGATTTTTGGGTTTTCTATGGTATCTGGTGTCTACTGAAGTGGAAAGGAGTCGCTATGCATTTGCTTGTATTTTTGCTTTTTTTTTAGGCTTTCATGGATTGTATGGGTTTTTGGAATGGTGTCCTATGGATTGCTTGGAATTGGATTACGTTTGAAGCTGTATCAGAAATATAAGTATTTTCTGGATTTTTAATGGGTGGGAAAACTGTTTTTAATTTTGCTTTACTTACGTTGTATGTAACATTTTGTAAATACATTATCTAAATACATTTTATATATGTTAATATTATGTATTTGATAATTTAATTGCAATTTGTTACATATTATAATGAAGAATTTTAGGAAAAATATGTTTAGTTTTACGTGTATAGTTATGTAATGTTTTAAAGAATAGTTTTGGCAATCATTGATAGATATTCTAGTCCTTTGCTAGTTGGATAGAGGGTAACTTGACTTTGGAGTGTGTTATACATTTTTTTACTTTCTTTGGTGAGTTTAGGTCCAATCAAAGTTACTGATTGCTCCATTCGGAGCTCCTGGTAACTTTGTTCTTTTTGTAAGGATTGTATTAATTTGTGAAGGGTAGGCGTTCCTCGGCCTGTAGTTGCTTGGAAGGCATTGTGCCATCCTTCAACTGCATTGTTTGTTTTTGCTTCCTTATTTAGTGTGCTAAGGTAGACATTCCACCAAGCTATTTGGTATTTGGGTTGTCTTCTATGGCCTGATCTGTGTAGCCTTCCTACCCATGTGTCTTCGAAGTAGTCAAGCATAGGGCTTAGTTTATCTTCGTTTCTTTTATAGTAGGGGCTGTCTATTAATAAGTTATAGTGCTCAGTTACATCTGTTAGTGGAACATAGGCTAGGGCGATGAGTTTTTTGATTTGATAAGCAAATGTGCTATCAGTGGCGTATTGGATACTCAAGGTTGATTTTTGTAGATGTCGCCAGATACATTGATTAAAGTGGTAATAGCAACCTTGTATTGCTGTGTGTGGGTATGTTTTAAGGATGCTGTTTATCATAGCTTTTTCAAAGTCAATGATAATTTTTTGTGGAAAATAGTTGTTAGTATGTTGCTTGACTTCAGTTAGTATTTCTTGATAGGTAGTTTGCTGTTTGTTTGGTAGAAGGGCATAAAGGAATGGAATATTTGCATTTTGGAAATGACCATGGATGGTGTATAATTGATAAAAAGGTTTGGGGCATACAGAAAAAGTACCGTCCATCATCCAAGTTTGGCATTGGGTAAGTTTTGTCATGTTGTTTGCTGTGGCAAACAGTATAATTCTTTTATCTTTAGATTTGTTGTCATAGAGTATAAAATTTTCTTTATTGTGAGTTACAGAGAGTTCAGGTGGAATTTGGACTTCTTCTAAAGTTTTTGGTGTGGGAGGAGTAGTGCATGTTGCTCTTTTTTGTCTAGCTACTGTTCTTTTAAGGGATTCTATAGATGGTAATTGGCTAGAAGCATGTTGGGGAAGTACACTTAAATGGTGTTTCAGAATAGCAGTTGTTGGTTGATCAGTGCTAGTACTAGCTTCTTTAAGGGAATCTAGCATTTGTCTAATCTCTATTTCTGTTACATTGGGTGGGTGATTATGTTCTTTAGTATAAGTAACAGTAGTTTCCTGAGTTATAGCTCTACCATAACATTTGTTGGCATAATATTTCGTACACTTCCAAAACACTTTCAAATCTTTTTGTTTCTCTTGAGTGTAGACATATCCCATGTAACAAAGAAGCATTTTCCCTTTTTGTGAATAAATGAATTTAGCTCCTTCAGTCATGATAGTATTGTAGTGCTAGGAGGTAATTAAAAGAGAATGTAAATATTTTTTAAGGAAAATAAATGTTCAAATCACATTATACAGTTTCACACATTTGTATTTTACCTGCAAATGTTTTGATGCTTTCAAGTCGTTATTTTCAGCTGTTGATGTTCTTCAAACTGTTATTTTCTGTGTATATCTTTTTGTACCTGTGGAAGTTGAGAAAATGTGTAGAAATATTTTATTACTATTTATGATAATTTGTTCGACGTTTTTTGCTAGTTTAGATTTAGTTACCTATCTATTAATTCTCGATTTTACATTTCTAATATATACTTACTTTTTTATATGTAACTTTTGATGTCCAGGTGTTGTGTAGGTCTTCTGTTTTATTTTTTCATCTGTAGGATGAGTGCTAAAAAAAAAAGATATATTTGATGTATTTTGCTTTAAAATATAGGTGTGAGCTTTGAGAGTTACATTTTTGCTGACTAATAATGTAGTAGTACTTACTTTAGATATGTGTAGGTCTCTTTCTGTTGAAGTCCATCAGTTTTCTTCCAGAAATCCAGCAGAGTTTCGTCTTCCTTTACTTAGGAGATGTATACTGCGTTTTTAGTTACTTATTATTTCATTTATATAGTATTAGGTTAATTGTTTCAGAAATAGGATTGGTTGTTTAAATGGATAGTCTGTTTTTATTTGTTGATTTGAATTTTTTTTTCTGTTATGCTAATTGCTTTCCTTATATGGGTGACGCAAATTAACGTTTATTGAATGTGTAAGGATTTATTTTGTATAGGTAATGTTCTAGGTAATGTTATTTTGATATTTGTAAAGTGGAGGAATATATGTAATTAGTTGTAAAAAATGTGTAGAAGGTCGAAACATTGTTTATGTATTATAAAATGTATGTTAGTATTTATTGTGTGTTGTAAATGTTATGAAAATAAATAATATATGTTATCTATTTATATTAACTAAATCTGTTTTTTTATGATCAGTATGACTTAATTATTAAATAATAAAGTCATTTATTTTAGGATCTATTAATGGCGATTTTTTTACAATCGATAAATTTGCTATCTATGTTTGTGTAATCGATATTTTGACTGTTGTTATATAAATATTTAATAATCGGTGTTTTAGAAATCGATAATGTTGTGAGTCGATATTGTTGTAGTCGTTGTTTTTAGTAGTCGATATTGTGTAGTCGATATTTTTGATGTTTGTTGTGTAAGTATAGTAAATCGATAATTTTGTTGTCGATAATTAGTCATCGATATTTTGCCCAGTCGATATTCGGTCTGTCGAGGTTATGTCAGTGATCCAGGAAAAACATCCAAGGGCCCAGAACTGGGCCTGGCACAACTTTGCAGGTCAGAACTCCCAGCAGTGGAGCGCAGGGATGCTTCAGGCAAAGTCTTTGATGGGCCTGAGACTTCTTAAAAGGAGGTGAGCACACACAAGACCTAGGAGAAACTTCACAAGCAGGATGCACAGCAAAGTCTAGCCCCTTTTCTCTCCAAAGCAGAAGCAGGAACTGCTGGCCAACCCAGCAAAGCAACACACAGCAAAGGGGCTCTACGCCTCTTTACAGCGCTAGCTCTTCTTCTTGGCAGAGTCTCCTCTTGAGCTGGGGCTGGGTTTTTAGGTCCAATTCTTATACCCCTTTTGGTCTTTGAAATAGGCATTCCTTTAAGGATAGTCTTTGTATTGCACAAGGTCTTGCCTTGCCCTGTCTTGACTACAGACACACTCCATGGTGGTGAAGACAGCATTGTGAGATGCCAGGCAGAGCCCTATTCAGGTGTCTGTGACAACTCCACCCACCACTTTAGCTCAGGAAGGCCCATCAGCCTGGTGATGGGTCATCAAGATATGCAGTGCACACTTCAACTCCCTTTGCATGACTGTCTAGAGTGAATGTATGAACATGCTCCTGTCAGTCCAAACCAGACTTTGATTTCACAGTCAGGCATAGGCACAGGGTGGTAAAACAAGATAATACCCACTTTCTAAAAGTGGCCTTTTGAAACACACAATTTAAAAAACACCTTTACTAAAAGATGTATTACTAAAGTCTAAACTCAGAGAGTGCAAACTCAAAAACTCTAGCTGTTTCCAACTGAAAGTTACATTTGTAAAATGTTACAGGGCAGCTCCAATGATAGCATAACCAAATTGACAGTATTTCACTATCAGGACATGTAAAGCATGTAAAGCACACCAGTACATTTCCTAACTTTCACATACACTGCACCCTGCCCATGGGGGTACCTTGGTCCTACCTTAGGTGTGTGTAAAAGGGAAGGTTAGGGACTGGCAAGTGGCAAGTGGGTGCACTTGGCAGGTTGACGCGGAGGTTTAAAACTCCACTCACAGACATTGCAATGGCAGGCCTGAGATTGGTTTACAGGACTACTGATGTATGTGGCACAGCCAGTGCTGCAGGCTCACTAGTAGAATTGGATGTACAGGCCCTGGGCACACATAGTGCACTGTACTGGGGACTTTCCAGTAAATCAAACAAGCCAATTATGGATAACCAATCAGAATCACAATTTCCACAGGGAACACTTGCACTGTAGCACTGATCAGCAGTGGTAAAGTAACCAGAGTACATGAACTACCAAAAACAAAGCCTGGCATAACATCAGAAATACAGGAGTCAGAGTCAAAATTACAGGAGAAACCACAACAAGGATTCCAGGTCTAACAAAAAATGCATAGATTTTTTGGGCGTCCACAAACGTAAATGGCAAATCATGCCTTCTTCAGCCTACGCCCATCCCCTGTACATGGTTTTCAATTGTGTATTCTTATATATACGTGAACAAGAATTACACTGTAGTAAAACTATTTATGTCGTCCAGGAATTCTTCTGTGGATTTTTACTAGGCATAAATTAAGCTATTAAGGCCATAACAATGCACATACACTTACAGGTATAAATGCCTTCATGAATGGGCCAGCATGTTTCCATTGGGTTGGTAGGGCTGGAAATGCAGGTGCAACCAGAGTAGTGTTTGTAATTGTGAAGCATTATACTATATCAACTGTGATTTCTTGAAGTCACTGTGAGATATGACTATTAAAACATTTTTGGGAGAGTGACTGTGTGTGGCGAGGGACTGGATTCCAACTTTTCCAGCAAAATGATGCAATTCAGTTCTGCATGCCCATTGGCAACAAGTAATGGACCTCATCCACACCTTTGAAAAAAACTTCTTTGTTTTTAAGACAGAAAACTGAAAGAAAACTCTAACACAAAGAGACCCAATTTCTTTATCAACCCCAAATCTGTAAAGTTTTTGCTTTGAAGCTAAAGTAATATATTGTATGCATGAGCCAAGCTGTTAATTAGGTTTTTGTGATGGTGCATTGCTACACAAACAGGCGCAGAGCACCACTCAGTATCTGGACAAAGGCCAGCTTTTATTTATTTGACCAAAGACTGCCAGAAGTTGAGACAAAACCTACTTACTTAGAAGAGGAAGGCGTGACACCCTTCAGTTCCTGGGTGGAATCTGGAACAGGGAATGTGTGGTCCAGATTCCACAGAAGGACGATTAGCTCAGGCTTGTTGAAGCAGCTTATATGCTTATCTCCTATTTACAATAAATTATAGAAACTTACCGCTGAATCCTGTCATCCGTTCCTGAGGATTGAGATCTTTTCTTGGTCTGGCAGAGTACTACGCCAAATTTATTCCTACATTCGCAGACAGAACAGTTGACATGAGAAATCTAATGAAAAAGCACCAAATGTTTGTATGGGATCTCAATTGTACAGATTAATTATCCCATATTAAAAAATGCATAGCCTCAGCACCTGCCTTGGCTCCTTTTGATTCTGCATCTGAATCTGTTATCGTTTCTGATGCCAGCAATGTTGGAATTGAGGCAGTGCTTATGCAAAATCAAAAAGGGAATCTTGTCACCATTGCATTTGCTTCAAGGCCTCTAAGAGGTGCTGAAGATAAGTATTCCACTCTTGAAAACCCTGCTTGTTGGTGGGGTACTGAATATTTCCTCAAGTATGTGTATGGTACTGTATTTAAAGTTAGGACTGATCATCGTCCTTTAGTAGAATTATTTACAACTATAGGCTGTGAAAAAGCAACGCCTAGAATTGCTCTTTGGCAATACAAATTACAAGATTTTCATTTTAAGGTAGAATATATTCCTGGTGTAAAAAATGTACTACCTGACTGTTTGTCAAGATTGCCTGTGAAATATGATAATGTCATCATGGATGATTGTGAACTTGAAAAAGTTGTGTCCATTTGTGAAGTAACTAAAGGGTGCATAATAGAAGATCAGTGGAAAACGGCCTGTGATAATGATGAGGATATCAGCAAAGTGATGTCTTTCATGAGGTCTTCCTGGCCCAAGAAAGCTGATTTGCCTCAAAGCCTCTTACCTTTTCTTCATCTTGCACAATAATTGTCCATTCAGGATGACATTTTGATGAGGGGTTTACAATTTGTTGTGCCTAGTGACCTCATACAAATTGTTTTAGATATGGCACACAAAGGACATCCGGGTATGACCAGTATGAAGAGGATTAGGAGTTATTTTTTTTTGCCTGCTGTCGACAGATGCATTGAAAGAAAAATCAGATCTTGTAGTGAATGTAGTATTAGTGACAAGTCACAAGAAACTCTTGTTCATCATCCCTCACATGTTTCTATACCCACGAGAGTGTGGAAATGCGTGTCATAGCTGGACCAATGTGTTTGTGATATAGTCCTTTATATACCATTGTTTTAATCAACCAACTTTCACAGTGGCCTGACGTTAAACTGGCTTCATAGGTTACCTCCAGAGTTGTTATACAATTTCTGAATGAGGTATTTGAGAAGGAGAGTTTTCCTGAATCTATACTTACGGACAATGGTGTGCAATTAACTTCTATTGAAATGAAGACATTCCTTGAGGGTCACGGTATTACACACAAGTGTTCTTCAGTTTACTATCCCCAAAGCAATGGAATTGTAGAAAGATGGATAAGAGTATTGAAACAAGGATTGCATTTTGCAATCAGCAGTGGGAAGAATTGCCATGATGCTATCAAAAAATTACTTTGGAATTACAGAAATACTCCCAGAAGCAAAGGGGATGTATCGCCCTTTGAAAAAATGAAAGGTAGGAAGAGCTTATGTAAATTGAGTCAGAGGTGGATGAAGCATCTAGTCTGCAAAGAAGATGTAGCCAGAAAACCCATGGTAGATCAGTCCAGTGTTACAAGCAACATTTCCTCTTCCCCTTTGCAAGTCAAGGATTGGGTGCATTTGAAAAAAGGTAGCATGGTACTGACAGGTGAGTCTAGGTTTTCTGCTCACAAAGTCAGAGGTGGATGAAGCCTCTAGTCTGCAAAGAAGATGTAGCCAGAAAACCCATGGTAGATCAATCAATCAATCAATCAATCATGCCATTTGTATAGCGCACTACTCACCCGGGAGGGTCTCAAGGCACTTGGGGGGAGGGGTTTGCTACTGCTCGAACAGCCAGGTCTTGAGTTGTTTCCTGAAGGCGAGATGGTTCTGGGTCAGCCAAAGGTGGATGGGGAGGGAGTTCCAAGTCTTGGCAGCCAGGTAAGAGAAGGATCTTCCTCCGGCGGTGGCTCTTCGGATGCGTGGTACGGCTGCGAGGGCGAGGCTGGTGGACCGTAGCTGGCGGGTGGGCGTGTAGAAGGTCAGGCGGTCGTTGAGGTACATGGGGCCCAGGTCGTGGAGAGACTTGTGTGCGTGGGTGAGGAGCCGGAACGTGATCCTCTTGTCGACGGGGAGCCAGTGCAGTTCCTCAGGTGGCTGGAGATGTGGCTGCGTCAGGGGACATCCAGGATGAGTCGGGCGGAGGCGTTCTGGATGCGCTGGAGTCTTTTCTGTAGCTTGGCTGTGGTTCCGGCGTAGACGGCGTTTCCGTAGTCCAGTCGGCTGGTGACGAGTGCCTGGGTGACAGTCTTCCTGGTCTCGGTCGGGATCCAGCGGAAGATCTTGCGAAGCATACGCAGGGTGTTGAAGCACGATGAGGAGACGGCGTTGACTTGTCTGGTCATCGAGAGGGAGGGGTCCAGGATGAAGCCCAGGTTGCGTGCGTGGTCGGTTGGCTTGGGTGCGGTGCCCAGGGCTGGGGGCCACCACGAGTCGTCCCAGGTGGAGGGCGAAGATCCCAGGATGAGGACTTCCGTCTTGTCCGAGTTCAGTTTCAGGCGGCTGTCCTTCATCCACTCGGCGACGTCTTTCATCCCTTCGTGTAGGCAGGTTCTTGCGGTGTCGGGGTCTCTGGTGAGGGAGAGGATCAGCTGGGTGTCGTCGGCCCAAGATCAGTCCAGTGTTACAAGCAACATTTCCTCTTCCCCTTTGCAAGTCAAGGATTGGGTGCATTTGAAAAAAGGTAGAATGGTACTGACAGGTGAGTCTAGGTTTTCTGCTCCCATGAAGGTTATCAGGGTTGGAAGACAAGTGGTTGAGTTGACAGGTGGAAATGTTTGGAGTTTTTCCAAAGTTGTGAAAGTTCCAAGTTGGCTTTCTCTGGTTGATATTAATCCCGTCCTTTGCTTGATCACAAGGCACTGTGTGAAAACATGAACTGGCGGAAAAGTGTTCAACCACATCCTAGCTATGGGAAAAGACATGATAATGTAAGACAGAGATAGGCACCCATCCCATATGGTGCAAAGATTATCACATGAATGTGTAAGGTATTATTTTCTCTCTTATAGTTTGGTCTACTGCAATTGGTGTTTAATGATTACATGTTACAAATCTTTATTCACGTTTCTTTACTTATCATTTCTTGTCATTGTTTTGTGAAGCAGGGGGATGTGTGGCATCCTTCAGTTCTTGGGTGGAATCTGGAACATGGAATGTGTAGTCTAGATTCCACAGAAGGATGGTTAGCTCAGGCTTCTTGAAGCAGCTTATATGCTTATCTCCGGTTTACAATAAATTATAGAAACTTACCTCTGAATCCTGTCATCCGTTCCCGAGGATTTCACTGAAGGCTTGTTCCATAGTGCCAATCTATGCTGACAGAGTAGTTACCCATTTTTCTCATTCAAACACTGTATTGTAAGCTGTAATAAGTGATCAAGCTGGCACTCTTCTCCAATAAAAAAAAAGAGAATGAAAAACCGCTCTGGTTAGGCTACATAAACCTTTGTTGTTTTGCAGATTTTTGTATACATTTGCTTAAGTTACCACCAAACAACTTTATCCCAAAAATGAAAGGTGATTGATCATGTCTAAATGGCTTCCTTCCAGGTGTTGATATTCATCCAAATATGTCTTTCAGCACCAAAGAGAAGCAGAAATACTATATATTTGAGATAAAATGTCCTGTAGTTCCATGGAATCTAACAATGGAGTAGGGTCTTCTCCTCAGTGCATGTGGTCGTAAAAAGATTGAAAATCTTTCAAAACTGCTTGGACGTTGTTACTACAACAGCATAGGCATGCAATAGCCTAAAAAATAAACTTTTGGCTACAAAAGAGCACTTCAATGCTCTTTTCTACTTTTCTCCTATTGGAATGTGGAAGAGATTTCTCCTCTGAAAAATCAGATCTTGTAGTGAATGTAGTATTAGTGACAAGTCACAAAAATCTCTTGTTTATCATCCCTCACATGTTTCTATACCCACGAGAGTGTGGAAATGCGTGTCATAGCTGGACCAATGTGTTCGTGATATAGTACTTTATATACCATTGTTTTAATCAACCAACTTTCACAGTGGCCTGAAGTTAAACTGGCTTTATAGGTTACCTCCAGAGTTGTTATACAATTTCTGAATGAGGTATTTGAGAAGGAGAGTTTTCCTGAATCTATGCTTACGGACAATGGTGTGCAATTAACTTCTATTGAAATGAAGACATTCCTTGAGGGTCACGGTATTACGCACAAGCGTTCTTCAGTTTGCTATCCCCAAAGCAATGGAATTGTAGAAAGATGGATAAGAGTATTGAAACAAGGATTGCATTTTGCAATCAGCAATGGGAAGAATTGCCATGATGCTATCAAAAAATTACTTTGGAATTACAGAAATACTCCCAGAAGCAAAGGGGATGTATCGCCCTTTGAAAAAATAAAAGGTAGGAAAAGCGTATGGAAATTGAGTCAGAGGTGGATGAAGCATCTAGTCTGCAAAGAAGATGTAGCCAGAAAACCCATGGTAGATCAGTCCAGTGTTACAAGCAACATTAACTCTTCACCTTTGCAAGTCAAGGATTGGGTGCATTTGAACAAAGGTAGAATGGTACTGACAGGTGAGTCTAGGTTTTCTGCTCCCATGAAGGTTATCAGGGTTGGAAGACAAGTGGTTGAGTTGACAGGTGGAAATGTTTGGAGTTTTTCCAAAGTTGTGAAAGTTCCAGGTTGGCTTTCTCTGGTTGATATTAATCCCGTCCTTTCCTTGATCACAAGGCACTGTGTGAAAACATGAACTGGCGGAAAAGTGTTCAACCACATCCTAGCTATGGGAAAAGACATGATAATGTAAGACAGAGATAGGCACCCATCCCATATGGTGCAAAGATTATCACATGAATGTGTAAGGTATTATTTTCTCTCTTATACTTTGTTCTACTGCAATTGGTGTTTCATGATTACATGTTACAAATCTTTATTCATGTTTCTTTACTCATCATTTCTTGTAATTGTTTTGTGAAGCAGGGGGATGTGTGGCATCCTTCCGTTCTAGGGTGGAATCTGGAACACGGAATGTGTAGTCTAGATTCCACAGAAGGATGGTTAGCTCAGGCTTCTTGAAGCAGCTTATATGCTTATCTCCGGTTTACAATAAATTAAAGAAACTTACCGCTGAATCCTGTCATCCGTTCCCGAGGATTTCACTGAAGGCTTGTTCTATAGTGCCAATCTATGCTGACAGAGTAGTTACCCATTTTTCTCATTCAAACACTCTATTGTAAGCTGTAATAAGTGATCAAGCTTCCACTCTTCTCCAATAAAAAAAAGAGAATGAAAAACCGCTCTGGTTAGGCTAAATAAACATGTGTTGTCTTGCAGATTTTTGTATACATTTGCTTAAGTTACCACCAAATAACTTTATCCCAAAAATGAAAGGTGATTGATCATGTCTCAATGGCTTCCTTCCAGGTGTTGATTTTCATCCAAATATGTCTTTGAGCACCAAAGAGAAGCAGAAATCTATACTACTATTATAAAGCAAGAACTTTGAACCTTTGAGGCGGGTAAACTCGGGAACCACAGCGCCAATCCACACACCCGATACATCATTGTAATCGTCAGGGTGTGCAGATGGACAAAGGCTATATAAACTATAAAAATATGCGTTATTTAAAAAATGTACCTTGAAAAAGAAAGTAGTCCCTTCGAAGGAGCGCCGGCCGCGACCTGGGTGCTGACGTCAGGAGCGCGGGGAGGAGCGGCAGCCAGGAGCGGCGGACATTGCGCGGGGGAGGAGCGGTGACGAGCGGCGGACAGGCAGTGAGGACCGGCGGACAGGCGGGAGGAGTGGTGACGAGCGGCGAGGAGCGGTGGAGCAGTGAACTGAGGAGCGCGAGGGAGGAGCGGCGGCTCATGTAAGGCTCCGGGGGACCCACGGACAATGTCGGGGCAGGCGGGGGTCAGGGCAGGCGGGGGACGGGGCGGGCTGGGGCCCGGGCTGCTGGACAATGTCGGGGCGGGCGGGGGTCGGGGCGGACGGGGTCCCGGGCTGCTGGACAATGTCGGGGCGGGAGGGGGGCGGGGAAACCTGATTGCTCCCGGACAAGGTCGGGACGGGCTGCTAGTACTATATATTTGAGATAAAATGTCCTGTAGTTCCATGGAATATAACAATGAAGTAGGGTATTCTCCTCAATGCATGTTGTCGTAAAAAGATTGAAAATCTCTCAAAACTGCTTGGGAGTTGTTACTACAACAGCATAAGCATGCAATAGCCTAAAAAATAAACTTTTGGCTACAAAAGAGCACTTCAATGCACTTTTCTACTTTTCTCCTATTGGAATGTGGAAGAGATTTCTCCTCTGAAAAATCAGATCTTGTATCAGTATTAGTGACAAGTCACAAAAAACTCTTGTTTATCATCCCTCACATGTTTCTATACCCACGAGAGTGTGGAAATGCGTGTCATAGCTGGACCAATGTGTTTGTGATATAGTCCTTTATATACCATTGTTTTAATCATCCAACTTTTACAGTGGCCTGAAGTTAAACTGGCTTCATAATTTACCTCCAGAGTTGTTATACAATTTCGGAATGAGGTATTTGAGAAGGAGAGTTTTCCGGAATCTATACTTATGGACAATGGTATGCAATTAACTTCTATTGAAATGAAGACATTCCTTGAGGGTCACGGTATTACACACAAGCGTTCTTCAGTTTACTATCCCCAAAGCAATGGAATTGTAGAAAGATGGATAAGAGTATTGAAACAAGGATTGCATTTTGCAATCAGCAATGGGAAGAATTGCCATGATTCTATCAAAAAATTACTTTGGAATTACAGAAATACTCCCAGAAGCAAAGGAGATGTATCGCCCTTTGAAAAAATGAAACGTAGGAAGAGCGTATGTAAATTTAGTCAGAGGTGGAGGAAGCATCTAGTCTGCAAAGAAGATGTAGCCAGAAAACCCATGTTAGATCAGTCCAGTGTTACAAGCAACATTTCCTCTTCCCCTTTGCAAGACAAGGATTGGGTGCATTTGAAAAAAGGTAGAATGGTACTGACAGGTGAGTCTAGATTTTCTGCTCCCATGAAGGTTGTCAGTGTTGGAAGACAAGTGGTCGAGTTGACAGGTGGAAATGTTTGGAGTTTTTCCAAAGTTGTGAAAGTTCCAAGTTGGCTTTCTCTGGTTGATATTAATCCCGTCCGTCCTTTATCTCCACTGAAAGTGGAGATAAAGAGCCTGCCATGCCGGGCAGGGAGGACTTGTCTTTTATGATTAGAATTACTTTCCAAAATCCATAATTTTATAGGGTTTGTTTACATATGACAAAAACCAGTCTTGCCAATAAATCTCCACAACTTTCAAAGAAGAACAGGCAAACGATTGGATGTGGGAGTATCATATCGGGCATCAAACTAATCTGTGACTTTCTTTTTAGGCTTTTGAAACCCTCATGAGTCTCTGATTTGTGGGAACACATCTCACAACAGGGCTCTTTGAACACATTTCCCTTTTGGACTTTTCATCTTCATCCACTGCTACTGAATCAGATGAAGAATCAAGGGCTGGGGTTTTTGCTGGTGGAGGCTCCACAATGCTCATGGGAACAGGAACAACTGTATCTTTAAAAAAAAAAAATGTATTGACAGCACGGGAAGACAAAGCAAAAGGAGAGTCATTTTCACTCATACAATAAGAGAAAACCAATTATGGAAAGATAAATAAATTATTATATAAACACATCATTAGTGAAAGCATATGGTTGAAACACCATTTGAGCTAAAACAAAAGATATGCATCAAGTCAAAAAACAGCTTTCTACATCAATGTCACAAGATAAATTTTCTGGTCATAATAAAAGAAGATTCTTTATTATTAAATTTAAATTCAGAAGAATGTTCCCCAGATTTTATCCAATTTCCTTATTGATCGAGCACCTCTTATTTTAGCGAGTGAGGACTCCATTGTGTATATTTCGTTGACCAATGTCCACCATTCCATGATGTGTGGTGGCTTTGAGGATATCCATGCCCTAGCTATAACCAATCTGGCACACAAGAGTAGAATGGAAAATTGATCTTTATGTAAACAGTGAGGTAGATGTATACTCAATAGTACCATGGGAACTGATAAGGAAGGTAGTATCACTTGTTTTTTATTTAAAATATTTTGTAATCCTGACCAGAACTCAGTTCCAGATGGGCATAGAAAGAGCATATGTTCAAGATCTGCAGCCACCAAGCGACATTTAGGGCATTTAGTACGATCATTTGTTAAGTTACTCTGGGACCATTTTGAAATTCTTTGCGGGGTGTAGTATAACGAACACACAATTTTATATAGTTGGTGCCTGAGACTAGAAGATTGTACCACATTATTAATACTAAGTAATGTAGAAGAAATATTATGAGCAGTTATGTTTATACCCAGTCTTGTAGACCATTTCGCAGCAAGCTTAGGACAATCATCAGCTTTGTAATAATTGAGACATTTATAGCCTTCACTGATTAAAGATTTCGTCTTCTCCGAGTATATGCAAGACCATAAATCCGAGTCAGATACTTCTCTCAGATTCATTTTGCGTAAAAGAAAATCTCGAATTTGTATATATTTAAACCGCATATACTCGGGCAACTTATGAAGAAGCTTAAGTGTCTCAAAATGTAAGAGACCCGCCGCACCGTAAAGGTCTCCTAGAGTATTGATACCGAAATTAGCCCACACCTTCCCTGCTCCATCACTAAAGATTCCTGGTAATCCCGGGTTATCCCACATCAGCAGCTTGGAATGAAAGAAAGATGTTCTACCAGTGGTCAAGATTAACTTCCATATTCCCTTTTAAAATAGTTTGGATCATTCACTCTTGCCAAAAATTGGTTAGTTTCAGTCCCTAACATAAATTGAAGAAAATTAAATTGATTATTAGAATTAAAGAGACTGCGGAGGCGGCCGAAAAAGGTAGCCAAAAAATATAATCTAAAATCTGGGAAATTAAGCCCACCTTTATGAAAAGGGAGCTTAAGTAAAGAGATCGATCTTCAAGCAGTTTTATATCCCCAAATGAAGCTACTAAAGATCTCATCCAATATTTTCAAGAAAAAATTATTAACACATAAAGGAATTGACCTAAATAAGTATAACATTTCGGAAAAATCTTCATCTTAATGAGATTAATCCGACCTATAAGATTGATAAGGATTTTATGCCATTTTTTTAAAAGGGCTGACACTTCCTTTAATAAGACATCATAGTTGAGTATGTTTATTTCCCTTATTTTAGATGACATTTTCACACCAAGGTAAGTAGCAGTCTTACAGATACCATGGACTGGAACCGGAGGTATGTAATTCATTATAACCTGGGTTTTATTTAAGTTTAATTTATAGCCAGAAATGGCTCCAAAATTATTTGCTTCCTCCATAATCCCTGTAATGGCTTCCACCACATCTGTTGCATATACTGCTAAATCGTCAGCATATGCAGTAATTTTAAGGGTGTTTGAACCAAATTTAAAAAGATCACTGCAAGATTGCATCTGAAGAGCATTTATAAATGGTTCCATGGAAAGCGCGAATAGTAAAGGTGACAAAGGACACCCTTGACGTGTGCCTCTTAAGATTGGGAAATTAGAAGATAACATACCAGCATAGCTAATTTTCGCATTCGGTTGATCATACATAGCGTTTATCCACCTCAAGTATTGGCCCTTGAAGCCAAATTCAGACATTACAGCCCAGAGATAATCCCACCCCACTCGGTCAAAGGCCTTCTCGGCATCTAATAATACCATACCGAGTAGAGTGACATTAGTTGTTGCTACATCAATTGCTGTGATCGCCGTGTTAACATGGGGTGTAGTGTCCCTGCCGGTCACAAAACCATGTTGTTGGGGGGATTCAAGATGGTGGGTTGAGGACGCCATGGAGCGGTAGCTCTTGCAAAGTCTCCCAATCCCCTCCAATTTTACCTAAAGAAGAACAACTGCCAGGAATCAAGAACGACAAACCAAAAGGGAAAACTTTACCTTCATACCGAGGAATTGGTTAATGTTACGGCTCCTACTTTCACGAGGCCGATATGGCTGGAGACTTCTGAACTCCCGACCCCCGGAGCCGCTGTGCCTTGCTAGGAAGTTGCTTCACTCGTGGCTTGGCTGCTCAGGTCTAGGGCTGCCCTTGCTCTCAATCGCGGCGCCGGCATCAATCGCTTCGAGCGTTTCAGGGAAGCGTTCCCGCTTAGTAACCATCTGTATGGCACCTAAAAATATCTCCCGGTCCACCCGGGCCGGGAGGGGACCCCCGGGTGAATCCCCAATGGTCACAGAGAGGACCGAAATCACCGCAGGAAGAGCAGCGGCAGCGGGGGCTGTAACAGTTGTAACAGAACTTCTCTCACCGCAGTCTCTGAGAAGCAGGGGAAACCTGGTAGATTGGACTCACAGCCTGGTAAGCAACAGCTAATTCGCCCTCCATTCTTTCTTCCCCCAGACAAGATTCTGTTTGTTGTGGAGAATCCTGCTGCCCCTATGGCTGAGAACTCTGGTAACTGTGTTGCACTGCCTCCCAGGATACTGGGAGCATACTACAATGTGGCAGTTAATGAAATCGAAACCGAGAGCAAAGGAAGGGCTGGTATTGATTCAGAAGCAGTATCTGTTGGGCTCTCCAGCTACAGTATGGAACAAGAGCTGAATTTGGAACCAGGGCAACAACCTTTGGCCTCAGATTTGAATTTAAGGGGCACAGAGGGGTTGACAGATGGCGAACTTAATGCTCTTGCTGAGGTAGCTGCAATCGCGGACCCAATCTTAGAGTTCTCGCAGACTGCTGAATCAGGGAGAGCTCAAGCAATTTATGGCCCGAGGCCCTTAATGTAAACTCTCTTGAATACCCGGAAAGGGCGACGGATGGTCTGGACGGCACTAAGAGAAGTGCCACTATGATATCTGAGAGGGTAGAGGATTGTTCCAACGATGAGTACGAAGAGATTGTAGAAGATGTAGAAGGCCGAAGTGGATCCCCCACTAAACAAATTGGCTGCAAAAAGGGAAAATCGAAGGCTAAAAATGAAAAAAAGAGAGGAAAGAATGTGAATCCCTCTGCTCTTTTCACCTCAATACTATCATCAAATACACGAGGAAAGCATCTTAGTGACAATAGTCCTCTACGAAAATGTATCCAAGCTAAAGGGGGGGTCAAAAATATGGTATTGCGTTTGTCGGGCACCAGCCCCATGGAGAAACATCCGAAAGCCTGTCATTAGACTGCTGGCAGCAATGTGCTTTCTCCGGACCCGGCTGCTCTCCCACCTGTACAAGCAGGGCCCGAAATAATCACTATAGCTATGACCAAGCCTCAGCCTGAATTTGTAAATGTTAATGTTGGTAGCGTTATAACAACTACAAAAACAACAGCTGCAACGATTGAAATAGGCTTACCGGTCCCGGCCATATCTCTTAGTCCAGCAGTAAAAGATGTGGGCAGCCTAACAAACACGACACCCTCAACTGCTTTCAAGTCCTCTTCTCTGGCGCTAATTCTGAAAACCTTAACAGAACATCGGCAGGAGGTACAGCAACATTTTCTGCAGCTGAGGGAAGACAACAATAAAATGCAGAACTGTTTACTGGAAGTGACAAGCAAACTTGGAGGAGTAACTCAAGAAATTGAAGAGCTTCAGCAGAGGGTGGTGGGTGTCGAATATCCGCCCGCACTGAGGTTTAAACTCACCAACATGAAACAGAGCTTAAGAGTCTTCAAAGCAAACTGGAAGATATGGAGAACAGACAAAGGAGGCAAAATCTTAGACTTTTCGGTATTCCAGAGAGGGCAGAGGGATCAGATCCTCGTGCATACCTGGTAAAATAATTTCATCATTACCAAGACAGGGTCTGGGCTCACTGGCAATAAGGACAAGCCTCAAATATATAACTACAAACCAACACGAGCACCACTATTGCCAACCTATTTCTACTTGGATCCTAAATGATCGCTCGAATTACTGAAAAAAACAGTAACTCTCAGGAATTTCTTTTTCCGGAATGAATCCAATGATTTTTATTAATTTTTCATTAGAACCACCAATTAAATGGTCACAAATTTTTTCTATTTTTAGTGCAAAACAATACTTTTTTAACTCCACATCACATATAAAAAGACATAATCATCCAACATAACGGCTTTCACTCAAAACACTCATACACAACAGCACATCAATATATACAACGATCTATTTTCTACAACTGTACAACATTATTTACAATTTCATGGTTAGAGAAAACGTAGCACTGGAAAATACAAATAAAGAGGTTTGTATGATTTAAATTCAATCCGATATTCCTAATGCTTGATAGGGGGGTCTACGCGTTTCGATAACCCCTTGGTGTGGGGAAATCTCATCAGGACCATGTGCCTGTAAGTGAAGGACAAAGATAAATCAGCCTGGAGGGGGAAGCTCGGGGTCTGTCACTACAGTGAGGAAGGGGAAATGAATCCTACCTCTTAGGTGCTCGATTTTCTTTTTAGAAGATGTAACTGAAAGCGAAAACAAAGCATCTTTAGCCTCTAATTCAGATAAACCTTAAACTCTATGTGGCTCACAGACTCATACGTGTATACTCACATATATTTCAAAACACCGAAGTTAACCGCAATTGCAGGAAGTGGAGATCTGTAAGAATTAGGTAAAGTGATTTTTAGCGCATGGCCTGGGGGTGCGAGTGCCTGCACTGAATTCAGATCAGAGAAGGGGGCCGACTTACTTTTGGGCATGTACGTCAGCCGGAGGTGAATTCCGGGCTCTTGGCGGCGGTTCTTCCCGCTGCTGTTTAGCTGCAATACAAGCGGAGACCTGGGTCGGATCTCAGTGTGCGCCTACATGCCTCGTAGGTCTGGGCTGTAATCGCGCTAGCGTTTTACCTTTGAATTACGATGAAGCTGACTCAATCAGGGTTTCCACGCTGTCTAGCCTCTGTCAGTCGATGCGGGGGCCAGCGCCAACTGCACGGTGTTGGTGTCCTCGCGTCTCTGTGTTTTGCATACTTCCTGGTTAAAGGGATTCTGGGGATTGTAGTTTCCAATGCCGGTCGCCTTGGCGACGGTGAGTTTAGAGGGGAACAAGTTGAATTGGACCTTATGCAACCGACCTCTTGGTCTCTAGCGGAGGATGCGGTTCTACATTCAGCAATATTTGTGTATTAGATTCAGTTTTGGTATTTACAAACGGTATATCTCAGAAAATTCATTTAAACCGTTTGTCGCCGTATCAAACTTAACAATTAGCATGGCTTCATGGCGTGACAGCTTCTCCTCAATATCTCCACCTCTGGAGTCTTTTTCAATTTTAGCGATCACTGTCCATTTAAGTTCTTCCAATGTATGTTCATGGTTTTTCCAGTGATTGACCAGTGGGGCAGTCGTCACATTCTTCTTTATTCGTGACTTGTGTTGGGTGATACGACATCTCACCTCCTGGCTCGTTTTTCCAATGTATAGTTTCTCGCAAGGGCATCTTATGCCATATATGACGTACCTCGATTTACAATTAGTAAATTTGTCGTGTCTCCAGAATTTATGTTGATGTTCAAACACATGCCCTTCCTCAGTGCTTGCGCAGCAAATGCAAGAACCACATCTATGATGTCCTTGGATGGGTGGTAATCCTAGCATTGTGCCAATAGTAGCTGTTTTCTTTTTTATCCCTGCTCGAACCAAATGATTTGCCACACTTTGGTCTTTTTTGAAGGCAAAAAGCGGCTTCTCCTTTAACGTTTCATCGATATTTTCCACCAGGTGCCAATTTTGTAGAATCGTTTTCTTAAACTGGTTGGAGTTTGGGCAAAACGTTGATACGCATACTATCCTGTTGAGAGTTGGTTTTTCTTTTTTGACTAGTAACGTTTCTCGGGGAATCCACCACACCCTCTTCATTGTTCTTCTTAGCAATTTCTTGGGGTACCCTCTTTCAGCTAGGTTGTCCGTCAGGTTGGAGGCGTGGAACATGTATTCGTCCTTAAAATGACAATTTCTTTTGATCCGGAGATACTGTCCGAACGGGAGGTTTTCTTTTAGATTGCGTGGGTGGTTACTCTTGAAATGTAGAGCCCTGTTTCTGTCTGTTTGTTTTTTAAAAAGTGTAGTTACCAAGCCCGTGTCTGTGGGATAAACCTCGACATCGAGGAATGCCATTTTCACTTTTGAGAAGCTGATGCTGAATTTGATTTCTTCTGTTCTTGAGTTGAGCCACTCGTGAAATTTCTGTAGCTCTTCTTCATTCCCTCTCCAGGTAATGAAGACGTCGTCAATATAACGGCTCCAGCTCGTTATATGTTTGACGAATGGATTAGCCTGGTATACAAATTTCTCTTCATATAGTGCCATATAAAGTACGGCTAGTTCTGGAGCGAAGGGGCAACCCATAGCTACTCCACTTATCTGGTAGAAAAATTCTCCATTGAAGTTAAAATAGTTCTTCTTTAGAGCTATAGATGCTAATTGCATTATGAAGTCAGTTGGAACTCTAGTTGGTCTAGGTCTTTGATCCAAGAAAAATTGAATGGCGTCCAGACCGTCACTCTGGGGGATCTGGGTATACAATGAACAGACATCCATTGTTACCAAAAAATCTTGGTTTTGTTCAAAAGGGATGGTGGGAAGTCTGTTAATAAAATCAGATGTGTCACGGAGAAATGATTTTACTTCGGACATACAAGGTTTAAGAAAAAAATCCACAAATTTGGAAACTGGTTCAAAAAGCGACTCACACCCGGAGACAATTGGTCTTCCGGGTGGGGCATTTATGTCCTTATGGATTTTGGGTAGGACGTAAAATAAAGGTATTCGGGGACACGTGCATCTCAGGTATTCAAACTCTTTTTTGCCGATAATCCCATCTATCAAGCCTTTCTCCAGAATAGGGTTCAGCTGTTGTTGTAATTCTGTAGTGGGGTCCTTCTGTATTTTTCTGTAGCATCTTGGGTTGTTGAGTTGGCTCATAACTTCTGTTATATATTTCTCGGTGTCCCATACCACGATCGATCCTCCTTTGTCCGCCTGTTTTATTATAACTGACGTGTCTTTTTTAAGATCTTCTAAAGCACTTCTTTCTGCTTGTGTGATATTAAATTTTGTCCAACTGCGTTTGCCTTCCATTTTAGTTATAGCTGATAGGATTGTTTTTTCAAAAGTCAAAACTTCCTTTGCAATTTTGTTTCCTGGTGGGCAAAATGATGACTTTTTTCTCAGTCCTGTGACTTCCACTGTTGGGCTGAACGTTGTTAATGCAAAGAACGATTTCAATTTAATTTTTCGGCAGAATTCCAGTGCCTCCATTTTCAGTTTCACAAAGTTTGTGTGTCGCGTTGGGACAAGAGAGAGCCCTTTAACCAAAATACTGGTTTCTGCTGGAGTCAAGATTTTATTAGACAAATTGAAGATCGGAGACGCTACCAGTTTTTGTAGTTCTGCCTCCGAGTCGACATTTCCCATGGCTGGTTGTAACGTGGGCGTGCTCGGTTTTGTGGTTGGCCTCTTCCTAAAAAAGGCGCCGATGATGAACCTGGTTGTTGTGCTCCTCTTTTATTAGCACCTCTCCTTTGGTTGTCGCCGTCACTCTCACTGCTGCTTGAAGCAGATGAGGTGTCTGAGAACGAGATAAATTTATTTGTGGATCGTCCTTGGTATTCTCCTAGGTATTTCCTTGAGTCAGGTCTGGAGTAGAAATCAGTTTGCAAATATGGATATGTCTTTTCCAAATTGAAATTCTTTTTGTCCTTTTGATATTGGTTTTCTTTTTGGTTTATTGTATAGTCCTTAAACTCTAGGATGTCCTTTTCCACTTTTTCAAGTAGTGTTTTTGCGTCCGTAATGAGCTGATTTTGCTGAATCTCTGTTTCCAAGGTTTTTATCTCCTCCAGTTGTTGGAGCGAAAGTCTTTGTGCTGTCTCCACCGTTAAGACCATGAGGTCTCGGCTACACTTGGTCTCAATAAAACTGTAACCCTTTTTGTAAATCGGGTCGTCTGTGAATATCACCGGGATATTTTTTATCTGCAGACCTCCTGGTATTGTGCCAGCTCTCAAGTGCTGGAGGAGGAAATGTCCATGCAGATCTGTACGAATTTGTTTCTTCTTTAGCCTCAAGAGTTTATCAGTTTCGTTTTGGTTCCTTGCGGATGTACTCAAGGTCACTGCATTGAACAGGGGGGGCTTCTCCAATAGATTCTTTATACGTTCTTCGCTATAGGCAAATGTTTGTTCTACAGACATACTGTGCACCAATCACTCACAACCTGTGAATATACACTAAAATCAAAACACTAAAAAATAAAAAGAGAAGAACTAACTTCAAAACACCAAATTTCAGCAGCACCTACTAGGGCCTGAAAAAACCTCGCAGAAAGCCTTCTGCTAAAGTACCATTACCAAGACAGGGTCTGGGCTCACTGGCAATAAGGACAAGCCTCAAATATATAACTACTTTGTTTTCGCTTTCAGTTACATCTTCTAAAAAGAAAAAAAGAAAATCGAGCACCTAAGAGGTAGGATTCATTTCCCCTTCCTCACTGTAGTGACAGACCCCGAGCTTCCCCCTCCAGGCTGATTTATCTTTGTCCTTCACTTACAGGCACATGGTCCTGATGAGATTTCCCCACACCAAGGGGTTATCGAAACGCGTAGACCCCCCTATCAAGCATTAGGAATATCGGATTGAATTTAAATCATACAAACCTCTTTATTTGTATTTTCCAGTGCTACGTTTTCTCTAACCATGAAATTGTAAATAATGTTGTACAGTTGTAGAAAATAGATCGTTGTATATATTGATGTGCTGTTGTGTATGAGTGTTTTGAGTGAAAGCCGTTATGTTGGATGATTATGTCTTTTTATATGTGATGTGGAGTTAAAAAAGTATTGTTTTACACTAAAAAAAGAAACAATTTGTGACCATTTAATTGGTGGTTCTAATGAAAAATTAATAAAAATCATTGGATTCATTCCGGAAAAAGAAATTCCTGAGAGTTACTGTTTTTTTCAGTAATTCGAGCGATCATTTAGGATCCAAGTAGAAATAGGTTGGCAATAGTGGTGCTCGTGTTGGTTTGTAGTTATATATTTGAGGCTTGTCCTTATTGCCAGTGAGCCCAGACCCTGTCTTGGTAATGGTACTTTAGCAGAAGGCTTTCTGCGAGGTTTTTTCAGGCCCTAGTAGGTGCTGCTGAAATTTGGTGTTTTGAAGTTAGTTCTTGTCTTTTGATTTAGTGTGGTGATTTTAGTGTATATTCACAGGTTGTGAGTGATTGGTGCACAGTATGTCTGTAGAACAAACATTTGCCTATAGAGAAGAACATATAAAGAATCTATTGGAGAAGCCCCCCCTGTTCACTTCAGTGACCTTGAGTACATCCGCAAGGAACCAAAACGAAACTGATAAACTCTTGAGGCTAAAGAAGAAACAAATTCGTACAGATCTGCATGGACATTTCCTCCTCCAGCACTTGAGAGCTGGCACAATACCAGGAGGTCTGCAGATAAAAAATATCCCGGTGATATTCACAGACGACCCGATTTACAAAAAGGGTTACAGTTTTATTGAGACCAAGTGTAGCCGAGACCTCATGGTCTTAACGGTGGAGACAGCACAAAGACTTTCGCTCCAACAACTGGAGGAGATAAAAACCTTGGAAACAGAGATTCAGCAAAATCAGCTCATTACGGACGCAAAAACACTACTTGAAAAAGTGGAAAAGGACATCCTAGAGTTTAAGGACTATACAATAAACCAAAAAGAAAACCAATTCCAAAAGGACAAAAAGAATTTCAATTTGGAAAAGACATATCCATATTTGCAAACTGATTTCTACTCCAGACCTGACTCAAGGAAATACCTAGGAGAATACCAAGGACGATCCACAAATAAATTTATCTCGTTCTCAGACACCTCATCTGCTTCAAGCAGCAGTGAGAGTGACGGCGACAACCAAAGGAGAGGTGCTAATAAAAGAGGAGCACAACAACCAGGTTCATCATCGGCGCCTTTTTTAGGAAGAGGCCAACCACAAAACCGAACACGCCCACGTTACAACCAGCCATGGGAAATGTCGACTCAGAGGCAGAACTACAAAAACTGGTAGCGTCTCCGATCTTCAATTTGTCTAATAAAATCTTGACTCCAGCAGAAACCAGTATTTTGGTTAAAGGGCTCTCTTTTGTCCCAACGCGACACACAAACTTTGTGAAACTGAAAATGGAGGCACTGGAATTCTGCCGAAAAATTAAATTGAAATCGTTATTTGCATTAACAACGTTCGGCCCAACAGTGGAAGTCACAGGACTGAGAAAAAAGTCATCATTTTGCCCACCAGGAAACAAAATTGCAAAGGAAGTTTTGACTTTTGAAAAAACAATCCTATCAGCTATAACTAAAATGGAAGGCAAACGCAGTTGGACAAAATTTAATATCACACAAGCAGAAAGAAGTGCTTTAGAAGATCTTAAAAAAGACACGTCAGTTATAATAAAACAGGCGGACAAAGGAGGATCGATCGTGGTATGGGACACCGAGAAATATATAACAGAAGTTATGAGCCAACTCAACAACCCAAGATGCTACAGAAAAATACAGAAGGACCCCACTACAGAATTACAACAACAGCTGAACCCTATTCTGGAGAAAGGCTTGATAGATGGGATTATCGGCAAAAAAGAGTTTGAATACCTGAGATGCACGTGTCCCCGAATACCTTTATTTTACGTCCTACCCAAAATCCATAAGGACATAAATGCCCCACCCGGAAGACCAATTGTCTCCGGGTGTGAGTCGCTTTTTGAACCAGTTTCCAAATTTGTGGATTTTTTTCTTAAACCTTGTATGTCCGAAGTAAAATCATTTCTCCGTGACACATCTGATTTTATTAACAGACTTCCCACCATCCCTTTTGAACAAAACCAAGATTTTTTGGTAACAATGGATGTCTGTTCATTGTATACCCAGATCCCCCAGAGTGACGGTCTGGACGCCATTCAATTTTTCTTGGATCAAAGACCTAGACCAACTAGAGTTCCAACTGACTTCATAATGCAATTAGCATCTATAGCTCTAAAGAAGAACTATTTTAACTTCAATGGAGAATTTTTCTACCAGATAAGTGGAGTAGCTATGGGTTGCCCCTTCGCTCCAGAACTAGCCGTACTTTATATGGCACTATATGAAGAGAAATTTGTATACCAGGCTAATCCATTCGTCAAACATATAACGAGCTGGAGCCGTTATATTGACGACGTCTTCATTACCTGGAGAGGGAATGAAGAAGAGCTACAGAAATTTCACGAGTGGCTCAACTCAAGAACAGAAGAAATCAAATTCAGCATCAGCTTCTCAAAAGTGAAAATGGCATTCCTCGATGTCGAGGTTTATCCCACAGACACGGGCTTGGTAACTACACTTTTTAAAAAACAAACAGACAGAAACAGGGCTCTACATTTCAAGAGTAACCACCCACGCAATCTAAAAGAAAACCTCCCGTTCGGACAGTATCTCCGGATCAAAAGAAATTGTCATTTTAAGGACGAATACATGTTCCGCGCCTCCAACCTGACGGACAACCTAGCTGAAAGAGGGTACCCCAAGAAATTGCTAAGAAGAACAATGAAGAGGGTGTGGTGGATTCCCCGAGAAACGTTACTAGTCAAAAAAGAAAAACCAACTCTCAACAGGATAGTATGCGTATCAACGTTTTGCCCAAACTCCAACCAGTTTAAGAAAACGATTCTACAAAATTGGCACCTGGTGGAAAATATCGATGAAACGTTAAAGGAGAAGCCGCTTTTTGCCTTCAAAAAAGACCAAAGTGTGGCAAATCATTTGGTTCGAGCAGGGATAAAAAAGAAAACAGCTACTATTGGCACAATGCTAGGATTACCACCCATCCAAGGACATCATATATGTGGTTCTTGCATTTGCTGCGCAAGCACTGAGGAAGGGCATGTGTTTGAACATCAACATAAATTCTGGAGACACGACAAATTTACTAATTGTAAATCGAGGTACGTCATATATGGCATAAGATGCCCTTGCGAGAAACTATACATTGGAAAAACGAGCCAGGAGGTGAGATGTCGTATCACCCAACACAAGTCACGAATAAAGAAGAATGTGACGACTGCCCCACTGGTCAATCACTGGAAAAACCATGAACATACATTGGAAGAACTTAAATGGACAGTGATCGCTAAAATTGAAAAAGACTCCAGAGGTGGAGATATTGAGGAGAAGCTGTCACGCCATGAAGCCATGCTAATTGTTAAGTTTGATACGGCGACAAACGGTTTAAATGAATTTTCTGAGATATACCGTTTGTAAATACCAAAACTGAATCTAATACACAAATATTGCTCAATGTAGAACCGCATCCTCCGCTAGAGACCAAGAGGTCGGTTGCATAAGGTCCAATTCAACTTGTTCCCCTCTAAACTCACCGTCGCCAAGGCGACCGGCATTGGAAACTACAATCCCCAGAATCCCTTTAACCAGGAAGTATGCAAAACACAGAGACGCGAGGACACCAACACCGTGCAGTTGGCGCTGGCCCCCGCATCGACTGACAGAGGCTAGACAGCGTGGAAACCCTGATTGAGTCAGCTTCATCGTAATTCAAAGGTAAAACGCTAGCGCGATTACAGCCCAGACCTACGAGGCATGTAGGCGCACACTGAGATCCGACCCAGGTCTCCGCTTGTATTGCAGCTAAACAGCAGCGGGAAGAAATGCCGCCAAGAGCCCGGAATTCACCTCCGGCTGACGTACACGCCCAAAAGTAAGTCGGCCCCCTTCTCTGATCTGAATTCAGTGCAGGCACTCGCACCCCCAGGCCATGCGCTAAAAATCACTTTACCTAATTCTTACAGATCTCCACTTCCTGCAATTGCGGTTAACTTCGGTGTTTTGAAATATATGTGAGTATACACGTATGAGTCTGTGAGCCACATAGAATTTAAGGTTTATCTGAATTAGAGGCTAAAGATGCTTTGTTTTCGCTTTCAGTTACATCTTCTAAAAAGAAAATCGAGCACCTAAGAGGTAGGATTCATTTCCCCTTCCTCACTGTAGTGACAGACCCCGAGCTTCCCCCTCCAGGCTGATTTATCTTTGTCCTTCACTTACAGGCACATGGTCCTGATGAGATTTCCCCACACCAAGGGGTTATCGAAACGCGTAGACCCCCCTATCAAGCATTAGGAATATCGGATTGAATTTAAATCATACAAACCTCTTTATTTGTATTTTCCAGTGCTACGTTTTCTCTAACCATGAAATTGTAAATAATGTTGTACAGTTGTAGAAAATAGATCGTTGTATATATTGATGTGCTGTTGTGTATGAGTGTTTTGAGTGAAAGCCGTTATGTTGGATGATTATGTCTTTTTATATGTGATGTGGAGTTAAAAAAGTATTGTTTTGCACTAAAAATAGAAAAAATTTGTGACCATTTAATTGGTGGTTCTAATGAAAAATTAATAAAAATCATTGGATTCATTCCGGAAAAAGAAATTCCTGAGAGTTACTGTTTTTTTTAGTAATTCGAGCGATCATTTAGGATCCAAGTAGGTTGGCAATAGTGGTGCTCGTGTTGGTTTGTGGTAAAATTATTTCAGCGGGCATTCCCAGAATTGGCAGATTGGGACTGGGACTCACAACCTCAAAGAGCGCATAGACTACCATTAGTCAATAGAAACAAAGAGAGTACATTTCCTCGTCCTTTTTTGATTTATTTTTTACATTTCTTACTTAGACAGGCAGTATCTATTAAGGCAAGATCTAACTCTCCTGTAACGATAGAAAATATTTAAAAAAATTATAAGATCAGATTTGAGCAATGTCACTATGGAAAAACGATGGAAGCTGCGTCAACTTATTGACCCTTTCAAATCTCCCGGCGGGCAGGTATATTTTCAGGAACCGGCACGTCTTAAAGTAATCAAAGCCGGTCATACATACTATTTTACTGATTTTAAGGAAGCTGAGGCATTACTCTCTAAACTCGGCTAAGTAATCTGCTTGCTACTAATCCAAGTTAGGTGGCTCTCTTGGGTTAGATTATATAAGATATGAGAAACTTTTCTGTAAAGTGGTTGAGAATCTTTTTTTTATAGAAGTCTGCCTATACTGGTATGCTGCTTTTTCCTTTTTTTTTCTTTTTACTGATTGAGCAGAATAAAATGTGACTAATGAAAGTCTATATAGAAATGTTTTCTTTTTTCCGCTCACTCTCTTCCTTATCTTTCTTCTTATTTAGGTGTTCTTCTTATTGGGCCACGGTGGCAGGTTTTTAAAAGAGGGCTGTGGGAGACTTTGGTGCTACCTCTCTGCTAGGCTGCCCTACCAGCGACAGCAGGAGATAGAGAGGGGCTTTCCCCTAAGGTACATATGAGTGGGGGGTAGGACAAAGGAAGGGGGTGGGAGGATAGGGAGGAGGACAAAAATGCTGAAAACCACAACATGAGAAGAGGAGCTGTGGAAGAAAAATATAGGAGGTTCTAATAAATATGTTAGCACAGATAAACGGCAGTATAGTTGCACTTAGGAAATTTATCAAATCAGATGTTTAGCCTGTAATGTCGCAAGCCTTAATAGTAAAAGTAAGAGGCAATTAGTATTTGAGGAACTTAAAATGTTTAATCCTCATTGGTGCTACTAACAGAGACTCATATCTGTTCTAAAGACAGGAAATTATTGCAGCAATTGGGCTATGATTTAATGGTCTGTACAATGTTAAATGTTTCTATTAGAGGGGTCACTATACTCAAGAAAAGACAACTAAGATTAGAGTTAATTAAAACTGCTTCTGATAGAGTGGGTAAATGGGCAATCGCACAAATAGATCTGGAAAAGTGTAAATATGTCTTATGTGCTGTGTATGGGCCTAATACTGATGACCCATTTATTTTTGATTGCCTGAATGTTGAATTACTGAATTGGGGAGGTGAACTTATACTTATGGGTGATTTTAACTGCATAATGAACTATCAGCAAGATACCACGAGACAGGGAGCTTTTCAACGAATGCGAAAGACACGAGCCGCCATATTAGAACTTGCCCGCTTACATAATATAAAAGATGTTTGGTGAAATTTGTACCCTAAGTTAGCAGGACATACCTATTACTCTGCACCCCATAAACTTTGTTCACGTATCGACATCGTATGGGCAGCCAATAAGATCTTAGATTCCTACAATATTGAGATTTGCCCACGGGTCACCTCCGACCATAACCCGATTCTTCTTTTGCTTAATATAACTTTAAGGGTACAGGAACCAAGGCTATTCTCATTTCCCAGATAATTATTGGTAGATTCTGTATTTACATCGCAACTTAAGGAACATATTAAATAATCTATAGATATTAATGTCAACTCTACTTCACTCATTTATGTTTGGGATGCTTGCAAGGCTAGCATAAGGGGATTCGCCCAGCAGTTTATCTTGCGACAGAATGCAGAACTAGGAAGTGAGATAAAAGTTATGACATCTAACATTCTGTCACTTGAAAAGCACTTGGCAGAAACTCTCCGACAAGGAACGCAAAGCTTGCAAAATGCTGCTCAATTAGAATTAAAACTAGTAAGTCTTCGATCTGCTATTAAAAGTTGTTTTAGAGACAGAAGCAGTATTAAACTTCATAAGTACAAACTTTTGCAATATGAGAGTGGAGATAGAATATGGAAGATACTGGCATATGAAGTCGCTGATGATAGGGCCAACGCATTAGTTAAGTCCATCAAGGGACCCAATAATGTCATATACAATCAATCTGCAAAAATACTGGAACACATTTGCTAATTATTATAGTAAGTTGTACACTCCTGAAAATCATCCTATTGAAGATAGCATACAAACATACATTCACAAAAATATGGTAATCAATCGAGACACTAGGATAGAAGATATGGAACAATTAGAGGAAAAGATCACTCTCACAGAACTCAAACTAGCGATCACTTCTCTCCCGTCGGGTAAGGCTGCAGGGAAAGACATGCTTCCTATGGAGTTATATAAAATATGCATTGATGAACTGCTTCCTCTTCTCTGCTCAGTTATTAATCTGATTGGCGAAACTGGAAAGGCTCCTTATTCACGGAGGACTGCTAAGATCATGTTTTTTTAAAAATAAAATAAACCAGCAATAGCATGTGGATCTTACAGACCCATCTCGCTGATTAATTCGGATCCAAAGGCATATGCGAAAGTTCTCGCTATGCGGCTAGCCCCTCTCATGCCAAAATTAGGAACAACTGTTGCAATCATTTGCTGCAGCTCAGAAAGTGATAAGGAAAATGTCTCGTCATCTCCATCAACAAAAGTTTCAAAGTAATTTTCTTGTTGCTTTGAATTCTTGAATGCTTCTCATTCTTCCTTCTACGCTGTCAACCAATGAATGACAACTAGACAGTCACAGCATTTCATTAATATGTTGCTAGGTAACCTGATCTTGCTCCTTGTGACACTGAGAAATTGCTTGAATTTCGAAACACAGGAGGAAATGAGCACACTATTTCTTCGGTCATATGCAGCAGCAGAACCCAAACCCCCACCTCTCTGTCTGGGATTCAGACACATCCATTGCTAAACTAGCAGGAGGGTTTGTAACTTACCCATAAAAAAGCATGGGGGGAAAATAATTCAATCTTTTATTATAAAAGAAGATATTGCAAAACTTCACTCTAAAGAAGATGTAAACAGCCCAGATCATTACCTCTTTTTCCTGTTCGACATACGAGGCATAGCGAGGCAAAGTCATTGCTTACCCACTTCATGGTCATTACTTCCTCTGTCAATGCCCTACTATCTCCTGGCTCTGCGGCTCCTAACCAGGGCAATTCGAGCTGGTTCAACCAAGCCTGCTCAAAAGCAATGAAAAAGTTACTTCCAGCTCTTAATGAATCGCCCAAGGATCATCTTTTGATAGAAGATTACAGTAAGAAATATATAAGGAGGCGCTATCTGCTGAGAAACATGCATTACATGAGGAAGCTTGTTCTTAGCTGTAGGAAGCTGCTGCTACCAATAATCCATTTTGTTTTGGAAGACAATCAACTCCCCATTTATTAGAAGTAGGATTGCCCCTTTCTTGACTTGCATGTTCCATTGCAGGCATTGGTAGATCATTTGTCAACTATTTTTAGTTCTCTACCAACAATAGATCCAGCAGACAAGGTTTTAACCGATTCAGGTTTAATTAAAATCGAGTGCAAGACTTTATAGGGCTATTGAGAAGAGTGCTAGCAGGGAAACTGCATCACCAGATGGTGTACCGGTTGAAATGTATAAACACTTGCCTGACTTATGGGCACTAATTTTCACACATGTACAGAAAGGAGAGCTAATGGACATATTCCTAAAACTACATACTAACTAAGTATCCAGAAAAGACATTAGTAATTCAATTAAATGGTTATCAAAGTCAGTCCATCGAGATGGAGAATTCTTCATTCAATTCACGAGAGCCTTAATTTGAATCTTCAAAGGATTTTAATTCTTAATATACAAAAACTCAGCCCAGCCAACATGTTTTGTCCTTTCAAAAGCGATTCCCCAGGGATGAACATAAGCATGACATGATCTCAGACTCCCTATTGCGAATATGAGGAATAGCTTGTAATAGTCACCATGTGGTAAATAGTCCACATGAACTGTTGGTCAGTGATGTCCTCTCCACACACAATATCGTTCTTCTGGAGCCATTACCTTTATAATCTATTAAAAAACTGGTGAAGTGTGATTTTTAATAAATGTTAAGGTAAAGTAACTTTAAGAAAGTTACCCTTTACCTGCCTGAGCTTGCAGGAAGACTAATTAGCATTAGCCTCTACCAACTCCCATATAGGAGCCAAGATTCACAATAGGGTGACCTGAACACGCAGGAATGACTCCTCTGAACTCTACAGAATCTTGAGGGTGGGGGCTGTTGGCATAATGTTGGCCCCACAGTGTCAAATATCGCTGCTAATCTGGTTGAGCCACATGCAACACTTTGGTGCCCTTGAAAGAAAGAAACAGTATGCCAGTTATTGAAATTGGTACTTTCTGGTTGGGTGATGCGGTGCCCAAGTCAGGCAGAAACTACCACTTCTGTCAGGATTAGGTGATTACACTCACTGTTTAACCTGCACTCACCCTTGAATAGCTTTACACTGAGCAGTCAGGCTTATCACAAAGGTAATGTGTAAAGCTTTAGCACAGCACTCTCACACAATAAATGCACTGAGCATCACAAAAGAGACTACACACAAGGTGTCTGTAAATAAAGATTGTATTCAACACACAAGGTGATTAACAACACATGAGCATACATCACACTTGGAAATATTACTAGCAGTACTAGGCCCAACATGTTAAAATTACATCAGTAATATGCACACCTGGAAAAACTCCTATTTTACCTCAGCGTCCTTAAACAGTGCGATACATTTTCAAATCTGGACTCACCCTGGCAAATAATACAATTCAAATCCAAGCATTTCTAAAGTTCAACCCAGGTCGCAACAATATCAGGAATGTGTACACACAGGAATTTATAACACTTTTCTGCAGCTGTGTGGGCCAAGGCCACACAGGTAAAACCAGTGTCAAAATGGAGTATTTGTTAGGTAGTGAAACAGCAAGTAAAACAACACCACTGTGTGGTGCAACTATTAGCAGGATGTTCTCAGGCAGCACACTCTCCCGCACTCACACATCACCATAAAGCAGTGCAAAGGATATTGGCAAATCTTTATGCAGCATACTTGCCCCCAATGCACTCATCCTTGTAATGCGGTGCAAATAGTATCCGGCAGGCAGTTGACAATAGGAATGCAGACCCTGTGGATCAATCCCTCCCACACCTTTCAGTTACTACCTCAAAACTCTGCCCAAAAGTTACATTCAAACCCCCCCACCCATTACTATACCTGTTTAAGGCCCGAGTCACACTCAATTAAGGGCCTGTAGGGGAGAAGGCTGGAGTAACTTTTAGGGTAACCAGGTAACAGTGAACAAATAGGGGGTTGGCTACAATTCAGGAAGTTCACCCACTTTATGTGGAGCAGAAATGGGCTAGAGGCTGTCGCAGTTCAATAAAGAGGTCCCTCAATTTTCTTCCTGGCACCTGTTCAGCTCTGCCAAGCACAGGGTGGTCACACTAACCATAGACGGAGAACTCCGTTCCGTCTACAGAGTATGCGGAGATTTGCCTACCCCGTGTTCCGTGGAGAACGCGGAGAAGGCAAATCTCCACACACTCCGCGGCGGAGCGGAGTTGAACAGCCCCTGCCTCCACATACCAGGAAAAGCGGCCCAACGTCCAGTGCACAATGATATGAGTCACACCAGACAATCCGGTTACAATCAACCCACCATGGGGATCACCGTAACTCCCTAAAATGAGGCACAACATCTGATGCGAAATGATAGAGGTCACACCAGACAATACAGATACAATCAGCCCACACTGGGGTTCACTGTACTTTCCTGGAACGAGGCACAATGTCTGATGCAAGATGATTTATTTATTTATTCATTTATACAAGATTTGTAATGCGCATGGCTGCCCCAGCGACGAGGCGTCCCAGCGCAGCCAGAACCGGCAGCGAGAACAGGGGGGCCTACAAACCCGGGAGATTACAGAGTGGGTAACAACCATGTTTTTAAAGATTTCCGAAATGGCAAAATATTGGGGGTCGGTCAAATGCTAACTGGCAGAGAATTCCAAAGCTTGGCTGCCATGAAACAGAAACAGCGACCCCCCGTCCTTGCCCTCCTCACTGGAGGGACACAGACCAAACCATGGTATGCGGAGCGCAAGGTGCGCCAGGGCAAATAGGACTTCAGCAGGCCAGATAGCCCAGTAGGGGCTTGCTGTCTCAGGATTTTGTGCGCAATGCACAGCACCTTGAACTGAATATGGGCTTCGATCGGCAACCAATGCAGTTTCAGAAGCACTCGTGCAACTGATTGGGATCTTGGGAGTCCCACTAACATGCGGGATGCCGCATTTTGGACCCTCTGCAGGCGTTTGATACTTGCCTTATTGGCCCCTAAGTATAGGGCGTTGCCATAGTCAAGCCTCGCAAAAATGGAGGCTTGCATGATGGTTTGGCGAACTCTAGGCGGAAAGAGACCAAGCAAAGGCCTCAGTCCTCTCATGAGGCCAAACCAAACAGCAGCGACAGCTCTGGTCTGCTTCTCGAATGTTAAACCGGAGTCGAACCGGACACCCAAGTTCTTTACCATCTCCTTCGGAAGTGGGGCAGGTTTCAGATGTTCAGGCCACCACTGCTCGGACCAGAGCTCCTGGTCCTTCCCAAAGAGAAGAATCTCGAACTTGCTGGCATTTAGTTGAAGGCAATTAGCCTTCATCCAGTCCGAGATAATTGTCAGATCCTCTTTGAAGGACTCCAGGTTGATATTAAAATGATACAAGTCGCACAAGACAATCCAGTTACAATCAACCCACAGTCAGGTTTGCCGTACCTCCAAGGAATGAGGCACAACGATTATTGCATGAAAATACAAGTCAGACCAGACAATCTGGTTAATAGCAGTTGGGTTTGCTGTACCTCCCAGGAATGAGGCACAATGGCTAGTGTGCGACAACACAAGTTGCACCAGACAATCTGGCCCCACACACACAGTCACAAGTTAAGTAGTACTGCACTGGGTAGAGAGAGGTACTACTATGGATGCATTCTCACTCCTAGTTGCAATCTGTGAATTGTACACCGCACACAATGAGGATGCAGTTGGTGTGCCACATGAAAGAGAGATGCTGCATTGACGACAATGCGGGTCAGGCGGGGTCCCACAACTGGTGAATCCACTCATCACCAATGAGAAATTTGTGCGTGCTGACACCCCATGATAGGGGCAACACTCCTTAGATACAGGTGTGGTTTGGTGCAGCTGCACAAGGCAAGTCAGTCTCCAGGCACAAGAATTAGTGTCACGCTCACACCGTACTGCCAGGATCCAGCAGACGAAGTAGGTACTTGAGAGGGCACTGCTTTCCAAGTGAAACATATAAACGGTGTAGGTCTCTCACAAGAGGTCTTTGAGACCTTCACAAAGAATAGGGGCAAGCCAATAAGCCCTTGGAGAGCACACTTCATGGCACAGTCCAGGCCAGCCACTATTTAGGCAAGGTACAGAGTCCCTTTCAATGGCTGTCTCCTCCTTGTACACATCATATTCCTGGCAGTGTGCCCCACACAGTCCAAGATGTCTGGTCTCATGTCCCTACAAGTGTATCTCTGCCCTGCTGAAGTATGCCATCAGTAGTTATACAGGAGTGTGCCCTTGAAGCTGGGAGTAGTTCAGAGGGTTCCTCTTTGAACCACAGATGTCTCCTCTAAATTTCAGTTACGTCTTCCATGAGGCCCTGGAATGCAGATCTTAATTAACCCTGGGCGTAGTGGGGCTCCGCGGAGCTACGCGGAGAGGGCGAGAAGCTACGCCCACTCCCGCACTCCGCGTAGCCCCACTACGCACCTCCCTCCCGCTCTCCCCTACATACTTTATTTAAGCAATTACACGGATTAAAACAACTTTAAAGCACTTACCTTGTCCGGGGCTAGTCCGGGTCTTCATCTTTGAATAGCGACCTTTTCCTGGATACCAATGCGCATGCACGGGCGGCCGCGCATGCGCATTTCTCCCGAGAAATGCGCATGCGCGGCCGCCCGTGCATGCGCATTGGTATCCAGGAAAAGGACGCTATTCAAAGATGAAGACCCGGACGAGCCCCGGACAAGGTAAGTGCTTTAAAGTTGTTTTAATCCGTGTAATTGCTTATATAAAGTATCTAGTGGAGGGCGGATGGGAGGCGGGTGGCGGCCGACTCGGCTACGCTCACGGAGTGGGCGTAGTGTTGCCGGCTACGCTGTCTACGCAAAATGCGTAGAAGGCAACACTACGCCTACTCCGTGGGCGTAGCCGATTCGGACGCCCACCCTTAATCTTAATCCTTAGTGCGGCCATGTTCTGGCTTCCCAAAGCCAAGTGTCAAAACATCTTTCCACAATCTATCCAGCCAAGTCCTCAAATAGCAGAAGTCTGTCATTCCAGTTGCATACCCAGTGTTTTATATATGCATCTGGTGAATGCAGAGATGTGCTCCCCTTCAACCACTATGGATGGGAATCTAACTAAGAGGCATATATAGAGTTTAGTGTACAGAAATGCACACCTTCTGGAAGTGACATTTCTAAGCTATTAATGACAAATCAACATTTTCCACAATGGAGGATTTGTCATTAGGAATCCAATGATACTAAACACCATGAGGCTGCTGCACTGTAAGCCACAACTGCAGCTTAAAGTCATCTCTCCGATTCCCCATGTCAGCCTATGGGGAGAGCGAATGTCATAGGTACTGAAACACACCTGGGTAGGGAAAACACCTGCCCTGCCTTTCACCTATCAGTGAAAGACACCCTCAGCATTGGCAAATGAGTTAGAAAGTCCAACCCAAGCATGAGTGCAAATGCGCACACCTAGGCTTGCAATGGCAGGTTTGAGACATGGTTGAAATGCTGTTCTTGTGGGTGGCACAATCAGTGCTGCAGCCTACTAGTAGCCAGTGTAGTACCTGCCCTGGCCCCGGGTATGAAGTATACCTCTTTACAGGGTACTCACAGGTACAGCATCAAAACCAATCAGGTCATCCCCATCTACTAGCTAATGCCAGGCCTAAATATTAAGCATGGGCGAAATCTGCAAAATCGCGGTCCGCGAAAACATGCGAAAGCAAATTTGCGATCCGCATAATTCGCGAATTCGTGCGAAATTGCGAATTTTTGTTTTTTGCATGTTCGCGGGGCTTTTTGCGTGTGTGCGGGGCTTTTCGCATGTTCGCGAGCCGCTTGCATGTCGCAGTTACCCATGCGGTCGTGTATGGGCACAGCACCCTCTGGTTTACCACTGCCACCCTCTGGTTCATCACTGCCACCCTCTCGTTCATTACTGCCACCCTCTGGTTCGCCACTGCCACCCTCAGGATCATCACTGCCACCCTCTGGTTCATTACAGCCACCCTCTGGTTCATCACAGCACCCTCTGGTTCACCAGTGCCACCCTCTGGTTCATCACTGCCACCCTCTGGTTCACCACTGCCACCCTCTGGTTCATCACTGCCACCCGCTTGTTCACCACTGACACACTCTGGTTCACCACTGACACCCTCTGGTTCACCCCTGCCACCCTCAGGTTCAGCACTCACCACTGCCACCCTCTGGTTCATCACAGCACCCTCTGGTTAACCCTTGCTGCCACACTCTTGTTCAGCACTCACCACTGCCACCCTCTGGTTCATCACAGCACCCTGTGGTTCACCACTGTCACCCTTTGGTTCATCACTGCCACCCTCTGGTTTGCCACTGCCACCCTCTGGATCATCACTGTCCCCCTCTGGTTCATCACTGCCACCCTCTGGTTCATCACAGCACCCTCTGGTTCACCAGTGCCACTCTCTGGATCATCACTTTCCCCCTCTGGTTCATCACTGCCACCCTCTGGTTCATCACAGCAACCTCTGGTTCACCAGTGCCACCCTCTGGTCCATCACTGCCACCCTCTGGTTCATCACAGCACCCTCTGGTTCACCACTGCCACCCTCAGGTTCAGCACTCACCACTGCCACCCTCTGGTTCATCACAGCACCCTCTGGTTCACTCCTGCTGCCACCCTCTGGTTCAGCACTCACCATTGCTGCCCTCTGGTACATCACAGCACCCTCTGGTTCACCCCTGCTGCCACCCTCAGGTTCAGCACTCACCATTGCTGCCCTCTGGTTCATCACAGCACCCTCTGGTTCACCCCTGCTGCCACCCTCTGGTTCAGCACTCACCACTGCCACCCTCTTGTTCATCACAGCACCCTCTGATTCACCACTGTTACCCTCTGGTTTACCCCTGCCTGCCTCAGGTTCAGCACTCACCACTGCCACCCTCTGGTTCATCACAGCACCCTCTGGTTCACTCCTGCTGCCACCCTCTGGTTCAGCACTCACCACTGCCACCATCTGGTTCATCACAGCACCCTCTGGTTCACCACTGACACCCTCTGGTTTCCCCCTGCCACCCTCAGGTTCAGCACTCACCACTGTCACCCTCTGGTTCATCACAGCACCCTCTGGTTCACCCCTGCTGCCACCCTCTTGTTCAGCACTCACCACTGCCACCCTCTTGTTCATCACAGCACCCTCTGGTTCACCACTGCCACCCTCTGGTTCACCCCTTCCAGCCTCAGGTTCAGCACTCACCACTGCCACCCTCTGGATCATCACAGCACCCTCTGGTTCATCACAGCACCCTCTGGTTCACCAGTGCCTCCCTCTGGATCATCACTGCCCCCCTCTGGTTCATCACTGCCACCCTCTGGTTCATCACAGTGCCCTCTGGTTCACCAGTACCACCCTCTGGTTCATCACTGCCACCGTCTGGTTCATCACAGCACCCTTTGGTTCATCACTGACACCCTCTGGTTCACCTCTGCCACCCACAGGTTCAGCACTCACCACTGCCACCCTCTGGTTCATCACAGCACCCTCTGGTTCACCCCTGCTGCCACCCTCTGGTTTAGCACTCACCACTGCCACCCTCTGGTTCATCACAGCACCCTCTGGTTCACCACTGTCACCCTCTCGTTCATCACTGTCCCCCTCTGGTTCATCACTGCCACCCTCTGGTTCATCACAGCACCCTCCTGTTCTTCAGTGCCACACTCTGGATCATCACTGTCCCCCTCTGTTACATCACTGCCACCCTCTGGTTCATCACTGCACCCTCTGGTTCACCACTGTCACCCTCTGGTTCACCACTGACACCCTCTGGTTCACCCCTGCCACCATCTGGTTCATCACAGCACCCTCTGGTTCACCACTGTCACCCTCTGGTTCACCACTACCACCGTCTTGTTCACCACTGTAGATTATGGTGGGGAAAGCACACCTTCCCAGCCTCAACTGAGATGAATTAATTTGGGGCTGGTTAATGTGTCACTGAATTTGAGCTTCAAGTCTGGCACCTGCTTCCTTAGCTGTAAGTGCTTCCTGTTGCAGTTTAATGTTTTTTACAGGAGCATTGTAACTATTCTCTGACCCTGCTTTGAGGGTCAGAGCAGGGTCAGAGAATAGTTGCAAGTAGGCAACTGAACTCTGGAGGGGCCCCTCAGGAAGCACTACAGGGAATGGTTACAAATTAGCTTGAACTTTTCCACTGCTGAGTGCTTTCAGTTTTCCAAAATTAGTTTTTCTGCCATTTCGCGAGATTTGCGGGGCGCGAATTTGTGCGAAATCGAACTTTCAATCCGTGAATTCGTGCGAATTTGCAGATTTCTTTTTATTTGCGTGTTCGCGCATTTTTTGCTTATTCGCGGACCGCTTGCAGCGCACCGACCCCGAGGTTGCCCATGCGGTCGTGTATGGGTGCGGCCATCTTGTTTGCGTGATGTGTTTCCGTTTCCGGGCGCTAGTTGCATGCTCGCATCGTATGCGGCGTGCGATTACGTGTTTGGGGGCGTTTTCGCGTGCTCGCAAGGGAAATATCGCACAAACTTACCCACGCGGTCCTGAATGTTGTTTTTCATTCATTGCTATGGTTCTGTGCATGCTTTTTAATCCTCCTTTCATCTGTGCAATCCTTTGTTTCTTTGGACTTTTTTTATCTTTTCTACTCTATATCTATCCCTTTTTTTTTCTAGATTCATATTTTGTGTTTTTTTCAACTTTTCTTGACTTTTAAAGCTACTTTTAAAAAATATATATATACTTTACTTTTTCCCTATTCTTTCCTTTTTTATTCTTTCTGCTGTTCAGGACCATGGCAAAGGGAGCCGGGAAGGAGAAGGGGAAGTGTCCCGCACCCTGTAACCGGCTCCCATTCGGGCGATTGCGGGGGGGGGGAAACGTCACAGTCCGGGAGATCTTTAGCACGGAGGAGGTGGCCGCACTCGTTTTTTATGTCCAGCGCTGCCTCCCCAAGACCATCGCGGCAGGCGGCAGGATCGCTGGTAGTTACGGGCCCCGGGAGCGTCGGAAGCGGTGGAAGAAGGTGTGCCGGGCCATGTATCAACACTCTCGGGTCCGGCACACCTACAACCAGGCCACGCACCGGTGGTCCGACCTCCTGGACCGTGAACGCGACCTGCTCGACCTGCTAGGCGTCGAGATCCCCGGGCTTGGTGAGTAGTAGTAGCTATTTAATCACTACTCTCTTTTCTCCTGCTCTATGTGTTATCATATTGCAATTTTTTTTGTTTCCGAAGAGCAATAAGGCTGCCGATTACATTGTAGGTAAATTATGTTTCAAAATATTCTGTGATTGCATTTCAGGTGCACTGCTCTCCTGCTCAGTGGCGGTGCTACTATGCTTATTTGTTTTCGATTTTTTGTGTTCATTTCATTGGCCTGAGTAATTATGTATGAGTGTACTTTACAGAACTGCGTAATGCTAGACACCAAGGGGCAGATTTACAATTACTGGCGCATCCCTGCAAATTAGCAGGGATGCACCAGTAATTGTGCGCCACGCCTCCACCTCCCATGGTGCGCCGCATTTACAATGCTGCGCACCATGGGGCAAAAACAACACAGAAGCGTCAAGCATCTGTGCCCTAAAGTCAGCGCATTGCTGGAGTTGCGTCGCAACCACGACGCAGCTCCAGCAATGCTCTTGGGTGCCCTATCTCCCCAATGCTGCGTCAAGCCGTACGTCTGCTTCAAGCAGCCGCATGGTTTAGAGTGACGCAGCATAGGCCTAAAAGTGACTGAGTGAAATCTTGTAGATTTCACTCAGTCACTTTTAGGATGCGTTCCTGCGCAGGAACGCCCTCCCTTGCCCTGGAACGCCCCCTTATGGCGCAGGGACTTACAACGTGATGCATCTCCCAGATGCGTCACGTTGTTAATATACCCCGCACCATGGCGCCTCTGTTGCGCTGGCGCTGCGTCACAAAAGTGACGCAACGACGGAGCAAAAGAGCCGCAAGGGACTTGTAAATCTGCCCCTAGAGACTCAAGTCCAGTCCTTCCTTTGTACACCTGCCACTAATAAGAGTGGTGGTGGATTGATAGTTTGAGTATTTTAATGACTGGTTATGTAGTAGGAAGCTTACTTTTTAGTGTTCTCACTGGTCTGCAATCACAATGGACTTTGTCTGTCACTTCGCGTGCTGCGGAGTGCTGCCTGCCAGTCCTAGTCGAACCTTTTTGTAGATGGTTTAGTGAGTTACATAACTTTCCAAGTCGACGGTCCGCGAATCCAGCAATACTAATATCCTAGTAGACCACACTAGATAGGTCAATAAATGTAGTGCAATTGTTGTCTATTTGCTATTTCCCAGGAAATAATTTGGTATTGTTCTTTTGAAATGTTTCATGTTGTACATCAGCTCCCCCCAGGGGCAAGAGGACAGAGGAGGAGGAGGTAGCGGCGCCAGCGGACAAGGACCAGGAAGGCCAGGATCGGTCCGGCGAGGGCTCCTCTGCTGGCCCCAGTAAGTTTTCATGTTAATATTAATAATTATACTTCTCTACCTTTTAGAGTACCTATTTTTTACTAACTTTCCTCATTAGATTTTTCCTACATCGTCTTGTAGACTGTTTCTAAATTCTTATCCTGCCTCTACTATGACTCCCTGTTGTACTACTAGATTATTATTATTAGTCTGTCTGTGTAGCTAACTAAGCTTGCACAGTTGGCAAAAGGTGTTAAACAAAACTCTCATTCTATTCATCAATAGCTCTATGCACTGAGTGCAGTCCTCTGCGTTGTCCATAATGTCTTTTGAAGTCTTCTAAATGTTTATTCTTTGACAATTCCCAACTAGAAACTGTCAATGACCACCAAGAAAGAATAAGATACTAGTTTACTTTTTGATTGGATAGGAGGACAATCCATACTACTAGTGTTGCAGGGACAATTCTGCACAAACAGAACTATGGACACTAAATAGTGCAATGTTTATCAATTATAATAGCCTCAGTTAGACTTTCCACATACCTCAGTCATAACAGAATTTGAACCCCCATCTCCTTACTGATTAGCTAGTGTGACAGAGTCATTTAGCTCCCTAAATCATCGATGATTGATCCCCAATGATGATTATCCAACCCAGGACATAAGACTACGGAGTCAGAGTCCAGAACTGTCAGAGCCACGGACTCATGCTTGCAAATTGCAAAGTATGGAAAAAAGTACTACTTTTTCATACTTCAGTTTGACGCCACCCCTGTGTTGGATATTAAATATCAGCGTCATAAACATGAACTTTGATTAATATTTTTAAATCACCCACTCCCTATTAGCTCAGGGCTCTGAAGCCAATTTACTTTACTCTTCACTTGTGAAATAACTTGTGGTTACATTAATAATTCTTGCACATCTCTTTTTCTTTATCACATTCCTTTTCTTTTCTTTCCATTGGACACTATGATGAGTGTTTTGTCAGATTTGTTTTCTAATGTATTGTAGATTGAGCACTTTGTGATTGATTAGCAATGTGCTTTGATGAATATATGCAATGTATGTATTATATGACTGTATGATTAAAATGCTGAATTTATAACGGTTCACTGGGACCCCCCTTTTTGTATACTATTGACACCCAGGTCCCTAGTGACTTATTTGGGTAACCCCCCTATATTTACCTAATTAAAAGTAAAAACATTTATTAAAATCAAGTTCATCATACAACATAAACGGTGGATTGAAAATGGAAAAGTGCTTAGTGATTTCACACATTAATTGCGGGTGAGCCCTCACCTGGTTGGAACTTCAAATGTTCTTTGTGGTGCTGAATCATTGATGACTCTGTCCTAGTGATGATGATCTGATGTTGCTCTTGTTCTTAGAAGGGAAGCTTCTGTCTGTTATGAGAAAAACGGTGCATGTTAAAAAGCAAGCATTCATCAGTTGTGCCAAAAACTGTAGCAAGACAAGCAACACCCTTCCCTGAAAAAAAGTGTAATTTTTAGTTTTGAGTTGACTAGACAGTCACAAATTATTACATTTGTTTGTGTAGTCGTAGTGACATTTTTTCATTCCTAGACAAAATACTAGGGAGTGGTGTATATGGCATCTAAGAATCTGAAATGTATTTTCTAGGCGGAACATCGGCACAACCATCCACCGGTGCCAACGCGGAGGTGGACACTCCTGGGGCGGAGGCGGTGCAACAGCCAGCGGAAGCTGCTGTGGGGGATGCCACGGTAGTGGCGGACAGTGGTAAGCTATTATATTCCTTACTTATTGAGATAGCAGACTGCAGAGTGTGCTCTCTGCACGGTGTATATGTTGTACAGGACAAGTATATTATACTGTTAAGAAGACTTAAAAATGTAGAACTAAGTTTTTATTAACCAGGCAGTAGCCTCCTCTAAGTTGACTTCACCTCAGCTGTGAAAGTTTTTTCGAGAATCCAAGTCAGATCAGAGATGAACTTAATGGATGGGATGAACGAAAAGGGAAAGAAGGGAGTAAGTAAGTGTGGAAGGACGAGCGAGTTAAAAGTAATGATGACTGGCAAAGAATGATACGTGTTTTTCAATGCTGCCCGAGGTGGCTGGGAATATGATGCATGGCCGTTTGAAGGATGAAGCAAGGATGGGTGGAAGGAGAAAGGAAAGAGGACTGCCAGGTGGGTGAAACAGAAACTATATGTGTGCGCAATATATCCTTTGGTTGAAATTCAAGTGCAAGTCAAGCACGGATGCATGGCTTGCGGTTTCCAAAATAAAATGAAAATGTTGTTTTCCAGTGAGAAAAAGTAAGGTTTGTCCATTTGAGACATTAAGAAGAATGATTGACATTTACTTTGAATGGATGGATGCCTGGATCATGGTACTATCTGACTCATAGATAGCATATGTGTATGTAGAGAGAGGAGACGGTTACTGGATGAACTAAGTGTTACTTTGAAGAGCATGTAACACCGCACCCGCACGTCCATTCCAGTGTAGGAAAGGCAAGAAAAAGAAGTTGTCATTTTTCCGAATACTACCATGAATAGTAGCAGTACTTTGTATTGCTAGCACAGCATATATCCGGCGATTACGGGGGCCACTCACTACCTCTGTCAATAATTTTAGTACAACTCTGTCATTCATGTATGGCCTATCAGTGTTAACTCAATAAAAAGAAATCACCTAAAGTCATCCCATATGTAATCAAATACATATCCTGTGAAGGGATAGATAATCATATTATTTATCTTCTTCATTTTCCTTTTTTAGTAGTCATTGGCACTGTAGGGTGAAAGTTAAATTAATTAAGCAGTAGCCCTTGTAACAGAGTATTCTCAGTGCCACCCGTAATAGAATAGTAAGAGCTTCACCACCTGCATGTACTGGACTGGTACAGTAACGCAAGCCCGTGTCATCATGGCGTGCGTCTGTTTTTCTCGGGTGCAAGTTGACTGCGTTGGCATTATGCCGGCTTCCAGAAGTTTACGTACCAATTTCGCTAAACCAGAGAGAAGAAGAAGAATAAGACTGGTGTACTGTCATAGTCGACTCTAATGTAGTGAGTCCATAGTGCTCATAGAATTGATTCCCTAAACTCCCACTAATGTTAGAGCAAGGCTGAAGAAGTGGGAGGTTAGATAGATACAGGCCACAAATGTTATGTACTGTGCTTGCAAGTTGCTAGTTCTACTGTGACACAACTTTCCGCGGAATTATTTTGTGTTAATCTTAAAGAGCATTGGTTACAGACTATGTTTTTCTTTCTTCATGTAGATGCTCCTTCCAAACTGTCACGGAAGGAGCTGGCTAGACGGGCCCGGCAAAGGAAACTGGAGGTGACTGTCGCCGAATATCGGCGGCTGGTGGCCCAGGAGGAGGAGGAAACGCAGTCGCAGACCACCACAACATCTACAGGGACAGCTGCATCCTCCTCCGTGCTCCCTGGGTCAGCCAGCCAGCACAGGCCTCCAGCGGTACGGAGCCGTGGTACCGCAGCCACCTGCCACCGCCAAGCAGCCAAAAAATCAGCTGCCCCCCACAGCAGGTGCAAGGCCCGCATGCACCGCCTAACACTCAGGGTGTCCTACCTTGAGCAGGAGCAGAAGAAGCTGAGAATCCTGCTCAAGAACCTCCGCAAGGAGCATGACCACCTGGCCCAGAAAGTACACCGCCGGCGGCTTTAGAGAAGGAGAGACTGTCCCTTGCCCCTTTTTTAAAGACTTTTGGGGGGTGGGAATTGGGAGTTGGGTTTTTTGGACTTTGGGGACTTTTTATTTCACGGACATTCTTTGGGGTTAGGGAGTGGGGGTGGGTCGGGTCTTGCGGGATAGTTTATTTTTGTTAGGGATGTAAATAATTATTACTTTCAACTTAAACATAGCATACGTGTTTTTACTGCAGTTGAGGCTGGAGGGGGGTGTTTAACTGTAAGTTTGTTTTCCGGAAACTTAAGTGGCTTCTTGACTCAAATTGTGTAAGTAATTACCCAAATGTTTACAAAAGTAAGTGCCTGTCACAGAGTTAGTGAATTCAATTGTCCTAGGACTTTACTAGTACTACCGCCAGTCTCTCATCTCTCATACTACTCCATTATTATTGCTCCCCCAAAAGCTTATCTTACCTGTAATTCATGTTTGAAATTAGGGCTAGGCACAGGGCTGGCTGCATGGCAAATGGTGATTAAGGTTGGCAATCCTTGGCGGTTGAAATGGCATCATTGCGGTGGTACTAGTGGTGGTACACAGTGGCAGTTGCAGCATATGAAAAAAAAGAAATTGAAACCTTGATTGGCCTTAGCGGAGCATTAGAACGGTACGATAGATACTATAGCACGTGACAGTACACTAGAACAGTGCCAAAATATAGCCTTACAAATGCCAAAGTATTGAAAGTATAACTACTACTTGCGTGGAATTTGACATTGGCTACTACTACAAGAAATAGTACTGAAGGTGAAGGACACAGCAGCGGAATCATTTGCCACGTGTAGGAGAAGGATGTTCTTCATGATCAATCCATTTCATAGCGCCCATGAAAATCTGCTTTGATTTACCAATAGTCATGGGTCTGTGTCAAGCTGACTAAGATTATATCCTTCGATTCCTTTACCAGCCTTGAAATGTAATTAATTTTCAGTTGCTATGACCTTATCCTCCCCAGCAAGTGTGTGGAATTATTGCTGTCATTTACTCACACATCAATGAAAACCACACAGCCGGGGGGAAGAGGGTTAGGGTTTGGAAATTGGATGGGAATGGGTTTTTTTGGGAAAGTTTTGTTGTGAGAGAGGAAAAAAAACACAGCATGGACAAACAACAAATGAATATAAACAAATCTTTGGATACGAAGATATCCATAAAGGGGCATAAAGGAAGTGCTTGCACTTCTGCAGGCATGAGGTTGATTGCTACATGGATGGTTAGGTTACTTTAACTAAGTAGAACTTTCTAATGAATGAAAGAATGCGACAGTACAGGGCTGCAGTAATTATGCGTTTTCACTTGGCTATCTCTGCACTCGGAGAAACACTTTGTTCATTAAATTAGTTTGAAAAATAGCAAAGTAAAAGTATACAATGGCTGGAGGGATGAATTTTGAAGCAGAGAGCAAAGAAATGCCGAGTCACACTCAAAGAAGTTCACAGCAATAACATTACTTAAAAGGTAAGTAGAAATTAATGGATACTGTTACTGTATGTTGTTGTACTTGTCCTGTTGAATTTGGGAAGTTGCATGCATCAAGCCATTCCTCTTATTTGCGGTACTCCTCCGTTCCATCTGACGCTCCGTCGATCAATGTTGGTGACCATAAGACACCCTGTCCACTGCCTGCCTGGCGGATGCTGAATTGCGGGTCGCTAATGTGAAGCCTGACTTCATCCTTTGTTCCATTGCACAGGGTGAAAGACGCCCTGTAAATGTTGATGGAAAAACAGGAAGTGATATTGAAACACCACCGAGAAAAAAACTATAAGGTACGTACGCTGTGTAGTGCAAAAAGTCACACTTTCAATTTCAGAATCGACAGTACAATAGTTTCGAAAAGGCGTACTCTGAGTCTCCTTTTGAAGGATAAATAGGTATGGGCGAATTTTGAGGCTCTTTCCCCTCAAGCTAGGTGTAGTGTAAACTACGATTTTAGAAACAAATTAGACCTTCCCAGCAGTGCTACCAGAACCTTAAAAACAAATGCTAAAATGTAGAATACCCCCAATCAGACCCCAAAAACGTGTGATACTGCTACCTGTCTGAGGCCTAGTGGAAAATGGTGACTAAACATACTTTGAAAGTAAAGTAGGCCCAAATCCCCCCTTTCCCACCATGGATGTTCTTCAAACCACTTGCAACCAAAATTAGACATTTCTCGACAAGTGCTCCAAGAGTAGACCCCAGAACCCAGTTGGCAAAATCTCGAACACCTCCAAACACATGCAATACTGCTAACCCTAACTAGCCCCAAGTTAAAAATAGTGTCAAACGCTTTCTTCAACTAGGCCCTAACTCCCCTTTGCCACCATGGATTTGCTTCAAACCTCTTGTAATCAAAAGTATCCATACCCAGCGTTGCTCCAAGACCCCAAAACCCACCCCCAAACACCAGGAACCCCCCCAAACAGGCCCCCGAAAATGCTAAAGTGAGCGAAATGCCTGAAAATGGAAAAAAAATTCACCTTCGATTATCTCCAAAACACTTTTATCCGGTATTAGACATTCCCAGCAATGCCCCCAGACCCGTCAACCCAGGCGCAAACAAGTAGAAGACCCCCAAACAGCCAAAAAGCAAAAATACAAAAATGGGGACTTAGATATTTTTAGGCAAATTTCCAAAATCACTCCGCGCGCGCTCTGCAGCTAGGCCCTAACTCCCCTTTGCCACCATGGATTTGCTTCAAACCTCTTGCAATCAAAAGTGTCCATACCCAGCATTGCTCCAAGACCCCAAAACCCACCCCCCAAATACCAGGAACCTCCCAGACAGGCCCCCGAAAACACAAAAGTGAGCAAAAATTCTAAAAAGTGAAAAACTTTTTCACCACGTATTTTATCCAAAACACATTTATCCGGTATTAGACCTTCCTAGCAATGCCCCCAGACCCTTCAACCCAGGCGAAAAAAAGGAGAAGACCCCCAAACAGGCAAAAAGCAAAACCGGGAAAACTCACACTGAAATATTTAGGCCTCATTCCAAAATCACTCCAAGCACGCTGTGCAGCTAGGCCATAACTCCCGTTTTCCACCATGGATTTCCTGAAAAACAAATGCAATCAAAATTAGACTGTGCCAGCAGTGCTACCAAACCCCAAAACCCACCCCAAACACCAGGAACCCCCGAAACAGCACCCCAAAAACAAGCAATTGAGCAAAAACGCAAAAACTTTTTCACCTCCGATTTTCTCCAAAACACTTTTATCTGGTATTAGACAATCCCAGCAATTCACCCAGACCCGTCAACCCAGGCGGAAACAAGTAGAAGACCCCCAAACAGCCAAAAAGCACAAATACAAAAATGGGGACAGACATTTTTAGGCAAATTTCCAAAATCACTCCACGCGCGCTCTGCAGCTAGGCCCTAACTCCCCTTTGCCACCATGGAGTTGCTTCAAACCTCTTGCAATCAAAAGTATCCATACCCAGCATTGCTCCAATACCCCAAAACCCACCGCCAAACACTAGGAACCCCCCCAAACAGGCCCCCGAAAACGCTAAAGTGAGCGAAATGCCTGAAAATAAAAATAAAATTCACCTCCGATTTTCTCTAAAACACTTTTATCCGGTATTAGACCTTCCTAGCAATGCCCCCAGACCCGTCAACCCAGGTGAAAAAAAGTAGTGGACCCCCAAACAGCCAAAAAGCAAAACCGCAAAAACTCACACTTTGAAATATTTAGGCCTCATTCCAAAATCACTCCAAGCTCGCTGTGCAGCTACGCCATAACTCCCGTTTTCCACCATGGATTTCCTGAAAAACAAATGCAATCAAAATTAGACTGTGCCAGTAGTGCTCCCAGACCCCAAAACCCACCCCCAAACACCAGGAACCCCCAAACAGCACCCTAAAGACAAGCAAGTGAGCAAAAACGCAAAAACGTTTCCACCTCCGATTTTCTCCAAAACACCTTTATCCGGTATTTCACCTTACCAGCAATGCCCCCAGACCCGTCAACCCAGGCGGAAACAAGTAGAAGACCCCCAAACAGCCAAAAAGCAAAAATACAAAAATGGGGACAGACATTTTTAGGCAAATTTCCAAAATCACTCCGCGCACGCTCTGCAGCTAGGCCCTAACTCCCCTTTGCCACCATGGATTTGCCTCAAACCTCTTGCAATCAAAAGTGTCCATACCCAGCATTGCTCCAAGACCCCAAAACCCACCCCCCAAACACCAGGAACCTCCCAGACAGGCCCCCGAAAACACAAAAGTGAGCGAAAACTCTAAAAAGTGAAAAACTTTTTCACCACGTATTTTATCCAAAACACTTTTATCCGGTATTAGACCTTCCTAGGAATGCCCCCAGACCCTTCAACCCAGGCGAAAAAAAGGAGAAGACCCCCAAACAGGCAAAAAGCAAAACCGGGAAAACTCACACTGAAATATTTAGGCCTCATTCCAAAATCACTCCAAGCACGCTGTGCAGCTAGGCCATAACTCCCGTTTTCCACCATGGATTTCCTGAAAAACAAATGCAATCAAAATTAGACTGTGCCAGCAGTGCTCCCAGACCCCAAAACCCACCCCAAACACCAGGAACCCCCCGAAACAGCACCCCAAAAACAAGCAAGTGAGCAAAAACGCAAAAACTTTTTCACCTCCGATTTTCTCCAAAACACTTTTATCTGGTATTAGACAATCCCAGCAATTCCCCCAGACCCGTCAACCCAGGCGGAAACAAGTAGAAGACCCCCAAACAGCCAAAAAGCGCAAATACAAAAATGGGGACTTAGACATTTTTAGGCAAATTTCCAAAATCACTCCGCGCGCGCTCTGCAGCTAGGCCCTAACTCCCCTTTGCCACCATGGAGTTGCTTCAAACCTCTTGCAATCAAAAGTATCCATACCCAGCATTGCTCCAAGACCCCAAAACCCACCCCCAAACACTAGGAACCCCCCTAAACAGGCCCCCGAAAACGCTAAAGTGAGCGAAATGCCTGAAAATGAAAATAAAATTCACCTCCGATTTTCTCCAAAACACTTTTATCCGGTATTAGACCTTCCTAGCAATGCCCCCAGACCCGTCAACCCAGGTGAAAAAAGTAGTGGACCCCCAAACAGCCAAAAAGCAAAACCGCAAAAACTCACACTTTGAAATATTTAGGCCTCATTCCAAAATCACTCCAAGCTCGCTGTGCAGCTACGCCATAACTCCCGTTTTCCACCATGGATTTCCTGAAAAAAAAATGCAATCAAAATTAGACTGTGCCAGCAGTGATCCCAGACCCCAAAACCCACCCCCAAACACCAGGAACCCCCCCAAACAGCACCCCAAAGACAAGCAAGTGAGCAAAAATGCAAAAACGTTTTCACCTCCGATTTTCTCCAAAACACCTTTATCCGGTATTACACCTTCCCAGCAATGCCCCCAGACCCGTCAACCCAGGCGGAAACAAGTAGAAGACCCCCAAACAGCCAAAAAGCAAAAATACAAAAATGGGGACAGACATTTTTAGGCAAATTTCCAAAATCACTCCGCGCACGCTCTGCAGCTAGGCCCTAACTCCCCTTTGCCACCATGGATTTGCTTCAAACCTCTTGCAATCAAAAGTATCCATACCCAACGTTGCTCCAAGACCCCAAAACCCACCCACAAACACCAGGAACCCCCCAACCAGGCCCCCGAAAACGCTAAAGTGAGCGAAATGCCTGAAAATGGAAAAATAATTCACCTCCGATTTTCTCCAAAACACTTTTATCCGGTATTAGACATTCCCAGCAATGCCCCCAGACCCGTCAACCCAGGCGGAAACAAGTAGAAGACCCCCAAAGAGCCAAAAAGCAAAACCTTAAAAAGTGAGACTTAGCAAATTTCGGGCCAACCTGGATTTCAGTCCAAATGCGCTGTGCAGCTAGGCCCTAACTCCCCTTTTCCACCATGGATTTCCTGAAAAACAAATGCAATCAACATTAGACTGTGCCAGCAGTGCTCCCAGACCCCCCGACCCAGCACCGCAAATCTAGAACACCCCCAAAGAAACCCCCAAAAACCTGCAATACTGGTATATTCAAAACATGGCAAATTACGCTGTTCACAAAAAACAAACAGCAATTGGTTTCAACAGAGACAGACAGCCATTGCTGTCCACTGCATGCCATCTTTTCATTATTCATTACCTGTTCTACTTTTTGTCCGCATCTTCTTCGGAAAGTGAGGGCCCACAGGGCATCCTCTCCTGTTAATTTCAGAAGTAGGTCTGTCAACAATCAGCAAGCATGTAGTCAGTCAGTTATTTCAGTCCCACTTGAGGGGACTCGTCTACGAAGACAAAGTTTGTTTTTTCTCCATAATCCATCCATCTGCCTTGAGGGAAATGGATAGGGGGAGTCTAGAGGAGGAGGATAGAGGAGCATGATTGAGTTGTGAACTTGTGAACACCTGAATGCAGATTGCGGCACCTTCAAATCAATAAGGAAAATAAGATGAAGACAGTGCTGATGATGGACTTATTGTGATTAGGTGATTAGAGTTTTGTTGTGATAAAAGTAGCAAAACAAAGAAAGACACACAGGAATAAAAGTGAATAAGTACAGAAAAAAAGGAAGTAATTTTCAGGCCTCAGTGTCAGGGAAGCAGAGCTCGTCCTCCAAGTCTACGAATTGAGACGGTAGTAGGTCTAGTGACCGAGAAGAACTTCCGTCGGCGTCACCTAAGTCGGTGTCCTCTTCTTCCTACGTGCATTCACGTATTTTGTAATCGGGTGGTATGAAGTGCTGATTCATCTTGATTATTGTTAACCTATCCACCTTTTTGGGCAAAAGGCGGGTCCTTTCTGAAGTAACAATGGCACCAGCAGCACTGAAAACATGTTCAGAAGACACGCTTGCGAGTGGGCAAGACAAATAATTTAGAGCCAGGTTGGTGATCAGTCGCCATACAGAGCTTTTCGTATACCAATATCCCAATGGGTTCTCATTATGACAGACCTCTGTTGGGTCATCCAGATAGGCCTGCACGACCGACTCAAGGTTCTCCAGGGTTGATCCACTTTGCGTACCATCTGCGACCTTTTCATCAGCGGACCGAGCCAACCCTTGCTGAGTTAGCCAATCCCCTTCCGACAATATTTGTTTGCGGACTGGTGCAGGTGAGGATGATGATATGGTTGCTGGTGTTGTTAACGGCTGTGAGGGAAAGTGACTCCCTTCGGCCACGGATTGAGAAGTGGAACTTGACGCTGGATGGCCTGCTGATTCAGTTGTACTTGTGCTGCCTCCTTGAAGGTTCTGCCGGTCTTTTTCGAACCGAGTGGCTGGCACAGCTTGCCAATGTTTGTACTTTGAAACATCTGCTTCAGAAAAAGGAATTAAAGTATTGGTGGGCAGTGCCTTTTTGTACCGTGGATAAAGAATAGTGGCACAAATGTAATGTTGTTCTGTATGTATGTTTTTAAGCCTTTCATTGTCAAGTAGGTGCCATAATAACTTCTCCGCCAAATCATATGCTTCTCGCTTTTCACCATCATCTCGGAACGTTGAAGACACCTCCTTCAGTTGGTGCTCTAGCATGCGCAAAAATGGGATAGCTTTGCTCAAAGAACAGTCCTCCCTGCTGACTTCACGCGTGAAGAGCTCAAAAGGACGAAGCATGTCTGTCAGGCTTGCAATTAGCTTCCATTCCTCCAACTCTAGCCTCATCTCTTTGTGAGTAGAACCCAGTTTAAAGACATACTCATGTATTACCTCCCACTGCTCAAACAGACGCTCAAGCATGTAAAAGGTTGAGTTCTGACGTGTTGCCACCTCCTGGATTAGTCCTTTGACTGGCAGTTTTTGTTCATATTGAATGCTCCTCAGCTGCTTCCGGGCCTTAAAAGAATGGCTGAAATGGGTGAAGATTCTTCGGCAGATGGTCAGTAATTTGACGACTAGCGCTTCTGTTTTCAAGAAGGCTTGCACCACGATGTTAATACTGTGCGCCAAACACGGCACTCTGAAATAGCCACCGTTCTCCATGGCCTTAACTATATTACTGCCATTATCCGTGGAAACATAACCAACTGTGCGATTTTCTTGGATGCAGCCATTCATTGACCTTCCTGGTAAACTCCTCCAAAAAGTTAGGTGCAGTGTGAGATTTCTCCATGGCAAACATGCCTTCTGTTGCATGTTCGCGAGTAGCTTGAAAAACTTCCTCCGTGTCAACATCTTTGTCATTTAACTGTTTTTCGACTCCTGCAAAAGAGACCCAGTGTGCAGTGATGCACATGTAATCAAAGGCTTGGCAACTGGTCCACATGCCTGTTGTCATGTGGATAGTGTGAACAGTACTCTTCAGAATAGCTGCGCCAATCACCTCCAGCACATCTTGATGTAGTGCTGGAACAGCAACCCTTGCAAAATAGGACCGGCTAGGAACCTTCCATTTAGGGCAGACTGTTGCCACCAATTCACGAAAACCCACTCCTTCCACGAAAGAGAAAGGGAGAAGGTCCAGCGCTAGCATTTTAGCCAGCTTTGCGTTATACAGACGCACCGTTGCGTGGTTGCGTTCAAATGGCGCATCCGACCAAAACATGCTGCTAATGGTGGGCTGGACCGTTTTACTTGATGATGATGATGATGATGATGCAGACTTCAAACCAGTTAGGCTCATTGATTTAGTTTTTTGCATTGGTGTCTGTCCCAGACTCTTAGTGTGCCTCATACATGTTGCAGGGGTAGAGGGTGTGGGCGCTACAACTGCAGTGCTGCTGCCAGGGGTACTGGGTGTACCAGAAAAAATGTCTGTCACTTCTTCACTTCCCCCCTGCACGATCAGCCTCTCATCATCATCAGATGCAATATCAAATTTTTGTTTTGGCTTCCTCGATGTCACTTAGGAGCTTATACCACAGGATAGGGTGGTGTTGTTTGAGATGACCTCTCTGGCCTCCGGTACCATAGTTGGTACCAAGCTTACCCCGACTAACTGATACTTTACAAATCGAACAAACAACCATGTTTTCCACCTTTTTGCTAACAGTAAAGAAGTCCCAAACTGGGGACTGGAGATGTCTGCTGGTGGTGGAGGAGCTACTTTGACTTTCAATGCCAGATGAAGTGGAGGATGGGCGTGGCTGAATTTGTTTCTGTTGTTGACTTACAGCACCAGTACTTGAGGTAATGGAGGTCGAGCTGGAGGGAGGTCCCTGCCGGCCCTTCTGACGAGAAAATATGGAAGCTGTATGGCGTGTTGGTGTTGTAGTTAACTGCGTTGGTGGTGGTACCAGTGCCACTCCGCTCATATGATCATCCCTCTCAGCAGCCATTCAGGATAGGGTGAAAATGTTAGTCTGCTGCATGCCCGCTGGGGCTGGAGTGACGTCTGTGATGATGACTGGGTCGTCATCAGACTGTTCATCAGCAGCACAAGACACCACTTCTTGTTCGTCGTCATCACCCATAAGTCGAAGCCTTGAGGGAACCTTCCTTTTAGGCTTAGCTACCTTTGTCGGCTCATGGCTTGCCTCACTGTCAGACTGCATTGCTGGGTTCCAATCAACATCAAGGTCATCGGAATGAAGGGGGCTTGAAGAAGAATTTGTAGTAGTAGTAGCGCTCCTTGACCTTTTTCTTGCTGGGGATCTGGAAGACAATGGATCATCATCAGGAGGAGTGGCTTCCTCGGATAATACCTCCGCTTCAATATCAATTTCCTGATGTGCCCCTACTTCTGGAGGAACAAGCGTTGTAGGCAGTTGTGCCGCTCCATGAACCTCTAGTTGCACCTCTCCATGCACCTCTACTTGCGCCTCTCCTTGTGCATGTACTTGCACCTCTCCTTGCCCATGTAATTGCGCCTCTCCTTGCCCATGTACTTGCGCCTCTCCTTGCCCATGTACTTGCGCCTCTCCTTGCCCATGTACTTGTGCCTCTCCTTGCCCAGGTACTTGCGCTTGTACTAGTTGTACTTGTGGTTGTCGTTGCGGCTGTGATTGTTAAACACTCGCCAGCTGAGTTACACTCGGCATTGATTGGATGGTACTTACTACTTTCTTGTGATGAGCCAACATCACTGGTCGATGGTGATTGAGAAAGTAAAGTGGCTGCCTCAGCAGCACTCATGGTCTTGGACCTAACTTGGCGTGGTGGCACTGACCCCAATGAGGCAGAGGTGCTGCTTCCAGCTTGGTCCCCGGCAGACACCGCTGCTGCTGCAGGCGTAGTTTTTTTTTTCCCCAATAAAGGTGTTGGTGGGCACACCCATCTCCTTCTTACTGGCAGTGGCACTGGTAACTTTCTTCGCTGAGGCGCTACGGCCACCTTTCTTTGGGCCCATCTTCTTCAGATGTCAGAACAGCAGGCCGCAGTTGCATGAGTTGCAGATTTGTTTGTCTGTGGCGACACGTGACGTCGCGTGAGGTTGTGCTGCACACACCGCTGCAGGACTTCTTCCTGGCACTGGTGGTTCTCTTGTGCACCTAAAAGCAATGGAAGACAGAGGAACATCAGTTATACACCCCAAAAAGTCGAAAAAAACATATAAATCACCACAATCCCATGCCATCCATGCCCTCAATGATGTTTAAATTCAAGACACCCCACAAAAAGACTAGGCCCATACACCACTGAGTACCCCTGGGCATAATGGATGAAAGCTAGGCAAACTGGGTGCAGGCCTGAGCACACTGCCTGCCTTCAAAATGGCCCCTTGCCCCCCAGCACATGGCCAGGCCCTGCCTGTACCAGCACTCAAAATGGCCCCCACCCACATGGCCAGTCCCCAACAACACCCCAAAAGAAATCGAAAAACACATAAAAATCACCACAATCCCATGCCATCCATGCCCTCAATGATGTTTAAATTCAAGACACCCCACAGAAAGACTATGCACCACTCACTACCCCTGGGCCTACTGGCTAGTGAGGCTTTACAGGCACCCCAAATTAAAAAAAACAACAACATATAACAGTGAGCTAAAATTCCATGACATAAATGAGAATTAAGTTAAATAAAAATCATAGAAACAGTTGTATCATGCACCCATGACTAACCCTGGGCCTACTGGATACTGTGGTTAGCTACCCACCACAATATATATTTTGTTAAAGTTGTGAAAAAAGTTTTAGAACTGGAGTTGCCTCAACTGCAATGCCCCAAACAAACAACACCAACTTACTTGTAAAATCTCAAGTCCAAAAGTGATCCAAACTCCAAAGTCCAAAAAGTCCTCAAATACAAAAATCCACCAGCAGCAAGAAAAAGTAATCCTTCCAGCTCCACAGCCAAATGAAAAGTGACCAGTACATGGACAAAGCACTGGGAGGAGCCTGCTGGACAGGAACAGGAAGTTGGAGACTCTGGGGCACTTCCTTCCTCCCACCCCACCCCAAAAAATGGACTCCTGCACCAAAAAGTGCAGCCAAATATCAATCTGAGGAGTTATTCTGATCAAAATCCTCATTTTCACAAGGTTTCTGCTTCCTGCGGTGGATTTCTTGTGCAGAATTGCAATTTGTGCAATTTCACGAACGCGAGCTGTTCAAACCTCCCGCCGGAAGTCAGCTGTGCCCCATCGCGGGCATTTATGACGTACTCGCATTTTCAAACTCTCGCCGTGCAAGATGGCAAGCCGCGATGACGTAATTGCGTTCAAAAAACTCTCGCGCGATCACGCAGCAAGATCGAAAATGGCGCAGCACACGCAAAACCGGGAGAAAAACAACTCGGCAGGCTCAGAGTCAACGCCGCGCGCGATATTGTATTTTTCAAGCGCGACCAAGAAAAATAATTCGCAGCTTGCGAATTTGCGAATTATTGGGTAAATTCGTGCGATTCGCGGATCGCAAAATCATCAAAAATTCGCAAATTCGCCAGCGAAACGGATTTTATGCCCACGCTTACTAAATATAGCACTCCAAGGCACCCTATCAGAACACTTTCTGGACCTGTGGAAGAATAAGATAGGACTAGACCTGCTGGCTGTGATGTGAGAGGAGCTCTGAAGAACTAGACCTGCTCCTTTTTTTAGAGAAAATAGGACCCCCAAGAGTCTGATCTCCTTGGTGGTATTAAGGATACCACAGACTTCAAAAGGCCTTTTTCCTAAAGTGCCCATCTGAGCAGTGCCAACTGGGCCTGGACTTGTCTTTGCTGTTGGCCATTTCCTGATATCCTGAGACTCCCTGAGCACACTCCAATGAGGTCCTGGGAATCTTAAAAGCATTGTTTGGTCTTAGAAGAAGTTTTAAAGTGTTTTCTTCAGATAGGGATAGGTGTCTAAAACCCTTTCTGCAATGGGACTTAAAAACTTTTTCCAACTTCTCAATGTTTTTTCTTCAGATAAGTGCCTGAGTCCCTTTCTGCCATGGGAACTTGAAATCTTTTTCAAACTTTTTGACTTCCAGACCACGACTCCATCACGAGTGACCTCAAGTTGCATGGAAGCCTCGACCTACCATTTCTAGGCATTATCATTGGTGCTTTGGGCATTAATGTGCTATTTCTACTTATCAGTAAAACAATCAGTGAGTTTCCCACAAGGGTATTGGGGTGCTGAACTGGCTGGGTTCAGTCGAACAGCCAGGTCGTGAATCCCTTTCTGAATTCTGTGAGAAATGGTGATGTTCGTATGTGAAGAGGAAGGTGGTTTCAGGCTTTTGAGGCGAGGCAGGAGAAGGAACAGCCTTCACCGGCAAGAGGAGTGCAGGGAGTGTTTGCAAGGGGGTGGGAGGAGGAGTGCATGTGTCGTGATGATCGGTGAATGTTTAGGTGATGGTGGTTGATGTCTGCTGATCCTTGGTCAAGGAGGGCTTTATAAGCACTTATCAGTATTTTGAATATACATATTTTCTAGATGAGTGGCCAGTGGAGGTTCCTGAGGTGGGGGGTAATGTGGGTTCACTTGACGGAGTCAAGGATGAGTCTGGCTGCTGCATTCTGTATTGTCTCTAGCATCTTCAGGAGTTGGGTGGTGATTCCAGTGTAGAGTATGTTTCTGCTGTTGAGGTGGCTGGTGACAAGGGCATGAATAATGGTTTTCCTGGTGCAAACGGAGATCCATCTGAAGATCTTTTGGAGCATGCTTAGGGCGTGGAAGCAGGTGAATGAGACAGCATTGATCTGCCACTTCATGGTGAGTTTGCTGTCTAGGATGATGCTGAAATTGTGGAAGTGATCTGATGGTGAGGGTTTTGGGCCTCGGTGGGCCACCAGTTGTCGTCCCACCAGGAAGTGTTGTTCCCCAAACATCATCACTTCCATCTTGTCTTTGTAGAGCTTCAGGCAGTTGGTGTTCATCAAGTCCGCAACATACATTATAGCATTGTGGAAGTTGGTTCTAGTGATGGAGGTATCTTCCCTGAGCGAGAGGCTAAGCTGGGTGTCATCAGCGTAGGATATGATGTTGAGGCCATGGGTCGGGACAATGTCAGCCACTGGTGCCATGTAGGTGTTGACCAGGGGCCGGCTGAGGGATGAATCTCGGAAGATGCCTCAGAAAATGCTCTTGGGATCAGAGGTGAAGGGTGGTAGCCAAACTTTTCCGGGTGTTTCTTGTGAGGAGAATGCAGTGTATTTGAGGGTGTCGGGATCAGAATGTTGTAGAGTCTCTTGATGAGGATGTGGTAGGATACAGTATCAAACGCTGCAGAGAGGTTGAGGAGGATTAAGGCTGCTGTTTCCCCTCCAGTCAAGGATGTTTGGTGAACTGGTGCTTGATGGCCTTCTTGAGGACCATGGTGGGGAAAGTGAGCAGCGAGATGAGGTGGTAGTTTTTTTAGTTCATTAGGGTCAGTGGAAGGTTTCTTGAGGAAGAGCCTGACTTCTGCATGTTTCCAACCATCGGGAAAGGCAACTGTGGTGATGGATGCATTGAGGATGGAGGTGTGTGCTATGCAGATTTCTTTGCTCCCATGGTAGAAGTGGTGGTGTGGGCAGGGGTCCGTGTGCGTTCTCAAGTGAATGTAGTTCATGATGGACATTGTATTATGTGTGGTTAGTTGTTACCATTTAGGCGAGTGGGTGGGTGACGTTGGGGGTTGGAGTTCAAAATTGCTGTAGATGGTGGATATCGTGATATGGAAGTAGTCTGCCAGAATGTCACAGAGTTCCTGGGGAGGCATGATTACGTTTTCGAGGGCGAACGGGCAGGAGAACTCTAACAAATCTGAAGAGTTGCTTACTGTGATTGCTGCTGTCACCGATGCTGCCTGCTATGGCATGCCTTTTCATGTCCTTGAGGCGTTGGTGGTATTTGTTGACGGCTGACTTGAAGGTGTCTCAGTCTGTGGGGTCTCTGCTGGTGGACCATATTCTTTCCGGTTGTTTCCAGTTGGTCCTTGGCCATGGAGGGGCACTCTCTAACGATGCTGAAGAGTTCCTTGCTGTGGTTGGCGCTTTCTCCGATGTGGTCTGCCACGGCATGTCTTTTCATGTCGTTGAAGGCATTGGTGGTATTTGTTGAGGGCTGACTTGAAGGTTGCTCAGTCTATGGGGTCTTTGCTGGTGCACCATTAGTTGTTTGTAGTTGCCTTAAAGGGTGCAGAGCTCTGATTCTAGTTACAAATTTAAAAATGTATAATTACAGTACCACTTGTTGGATTGCAGTCATTTTGGTGTCATTTTGTTAATTACATTTTAGTCTAATTCAGTTTTGGATTTTTATTGCTGTGTATTTTGACAATAGTGCTGATTTGATCCTGCATAAATACTTTACACGTTGCCCTATGTTGAATCTGTTTGCTCTGTGCCATAGATACCAAGGTGTTGCACTCAGGTTAATTTAGTGATTTGAACATTCACCCTGACAAGAGTTGTGGTCATTCTGTTTTTTTTCTTGAATAATTTTCTTGAAAAAAAAATATGCATAACAATTACATAATACCGGCCCCACCACAAGGGTTGGAGAAAACAAAATGACCACACAGTAATATGGTACCTTATTACAGGTAGTAACTCGCATCAATGCAATGCAGAGAATGTAACCTCCCCCAAGTTCACCAAATTGTGTTGAATGGCCACCTCCACATCCACTCTGCAAATCAGAATTGAGCCAGCACATCTAGACTGGGTCCTAAGCAGACGCAGTCCAGCAGTTTGCATGGGCAGTCCATTAAGAGGGACAGTGTTATTATTTCAATCTGTACTCTGTCTTCCTATAAAGGAATGGTAGGCCTGCTATAGAGAAACTAGCCTTTTCAGTGTAGGGGCATAGTAATGTTAATTTTCTACATGCTCCAATTTTAAATACCAGGCCCCATGCCTTGTGGGTTACAAAGCGTACATAGAAGTGGCTTACTAATATATAAAAGGGAGTTCTTTCCTGTCAAAAAGGGTTATTATGACTTGTCACACTACAGTTTTCCCTGCAGCAATCAGGCTACACAGGATGTGCCTGAACCCATGTTCGCACTGCCACTACAGGACATAGCACAATAGGTACTGCAGTCCACATGTAGCATTTAACTTCCAGGCCCTGGGTGCACTTTCTAGACCATATACTAAGGACTTATAGGCAAGTGAAATGTACCATTCAGGAATAAGCCAATTTAACTATGTTTAAAGGGGGAACACAAACACTTTACCCCTTTTTAGCAGGGTAAAGTGCGCAAAGTTCTAAAGCCAGCAAAAATAGGGTCCATAAAATGGTGAAAAATCCATGTGACCACCTGAAATATCCTACATTGTAGATTTCCTACAATGATGTATTGAAAATTAACATTCTTGTTGAATAATTAGTAAATAAGTACAATCTGCCGTCAGAAATAAAGCTGGACGTGGTATTAGAGACAAATGTTTGCGTAATCTATGGTCGATCTACTTGATTGATGTATACTGCCATTGCCCTTATGTAAAGGACGATGCCCCATCTTTTAATTCTAGTCTCAGGGGATTGACCTGGCACGCATTATCTGCACTGCACACCACATACCTGCAGCTATACGGTGAGAACAGCTGTCCTGCTCCGTTTAACACAGCACAATCTATGTTGCACTGTCTGTGCATTTACCATCCATTCACCAGAAGCAACGAGACAAACAATTATTATTATTATTATTTTTTACACTTGTATGGCGCATAGCTACCCAAAAAGGGTTTCCCGGCGCCGATGACATGTAATTGAGCAGAGGTATGAGATGAGCATGATTTAGCATAGTTGTTTATGGAAGAGCCAGGTCTTTATGTTCTTCCTAAACCTGGCGTAGTTTTCTTCTTTGCGGATGTAGAGGGGAAGTGTGTTCCAGAGAATAGGCCCTCTGACAGAGAAGGATCTTCCTCCCATTCTTGTCAGTCTGAACCTGGGGACCGCGAAGTTTGCAGCTGTTTGGGAGCGCAGGTTTCTTGCTGGTAGGTAGGGAGTGGCTAGTGATTGCAAATATTACGGTGCCGTTCCTGATTTAATCCTGTACATATAGCTCAGGGCTTTGAAACTGATGCGGTTTTCCACCCTGAGCCAATGCAGGTCGTTCAGGTGCTTCGACACACTGGCCATTTTTGGAATTCTGCACAGGTGTCTCGCAGCTGAATTTTGAACGAGCTGTAACCGTTTGATGACTGCCTGGTTTGAGCTCAGATAAAGAATATTGCCGTAGTCAAGACGCGATGTTATCAGTGCGTTGACTACGGTCTTTTGGGTGGCAAGGGGCAGCATCCATAGGATTTTTTTCAGCCACTTCATGATGGTGAAACAAAGGCCTGCCACTTTATTGGCCTGTTGGTTCAAGGATAGGGCGTTATCAATGATGACCCCTAGGTTTCTTACCTGGGTTGCAGGGGTGGGGAGGTTTCCCAACTCGGGGTGCAAATGGGAAGAGTTTCATAGTTCTTTATTTTTTCCTAAAAGGAGGATCTCGGTTTTGTCACCGTTCAACTTTAGCTGGTTGGTGGACATCCAGCTGAAGATTTTGTGGAGCCCTTGTTTGAGAAGGGAAGGAGCTAAAGGGTTTGATTCTGACAGTGAGAAGATGATCTGGGAGTCATCAGCGTAGGTCATGAGGGTGAGTCCTACGCTGTCGGCTAGGTCAGCTAAGGGTCTGAGGTAGAGGTTAAAAAACAGCGGGCTCAGGATGGAGCCCTTAGGTACTCCGTGTGGGGCGCTGAACGTATCAGAACAGGCAAGAGTAGAGGTGATCTGGAAAGTCCTATGTGTTAGGAAGGACTCGATCCATTTTAGTGCGTCACCGCGGATACCATTCTTCCCGAGTGTGGCCAGGAGTTTGCTGTGTGAGATAGTGTCAAAAGCCGCACTCAAGTCTAATAGAATGAGTGCGACCGTTTGACCGTCATCTAAAAGTTTCCTGATGTTTTCGGTTACGCCCAGCAGGGCGGTTTCCGTGGAAAATCCCGCTCTGAAACCCGACTGTGTTGGGTGAAGGAGGGCATTTTCCTCGGTGAAGAGAGTGAGGGCAGAATGAATGTGTCTTTCCAAGAGTTTGGAAAAGACTGGGAGCAGAGATATTGGTTGGTAATTTGCTAGTATTTCAGGGTCAGCTGAGGTTTTTTTCGAAAGTGGGTTGACCATAGCGTGTTTCCAGAATGATGGGACTGTGGACAGTTGGAGGGAGGAATTTAAAGTGTCGGCTATGATGGTCAGGGATGGGGTGTCAATCTGTTTCAAGATGCTAACGGGTAATGGATCACTGGGGGAGCCTGATGTGATGGTCTTCAAGGAGGACTTAAGAGAGTCCACGGTTATAGGAGGCCAGCGTTCTAAGATGTTGATTTCGGCCAACCTCTCCGGGATGTCTTCCTGTGGGACATTTGCGGTGGAAATTGAGTTGATGTCGAGGATGATTTTATCAATTTTTTCAGTGAAGAAGGAAGCAAGGTCTTGGCATTGTTTTTTGTTTAAAGGGCGGGTCGTTGTGGTTGTTTGAGCACCTGCAAGGTCTTTAACCGTGTTAAAGAGTGTTTTTGCCTTGTTGGAGGCAGTGTTTATTGTATTTGCTACATAAAAGGCAGGGGCCTTAATGCAGGCAGAGTGGTAGACATTTCTGGCTTTATTGTATATCAATTTTTTTTCTTGAGTGTAGTCCTTCCGCCACTGTCTTTCAAGGACTTTACACTTTGATTTTTCGATTTTTAGGAGTACATTGAACCAGGGGGCTGGGGACGATGGACATTCCTTTTTGCCTGAGATGGAGGAAGACATTCATCAGCTGCATTTACCAGCCATGAATGGGTTGCTTCGGCTATACTTTCCATATTCAGGGCCTGGATAGGGGGTTTATTGGCGAGGGTTTGGTTTAATTAAAGCCTGCAAATCTTTCTTAAGTTAAGGAAGCAAACGCTTATAATCTCTTGGTAATAGTTCTAAAATGATTTATTGTGCAATTATCTTTATTATATGAACCCTTTTCCTCATTACAACTTCAATCTGAGTGTTTCCTGCTGTGAAATTGGGGGCAATGGTGGCCAAAAACGAGTGGTCTAGCTAACATGCCTAGCATCATGCCTAGCATCAGCTTAGTGAGAAAATAAAGGATCTGTCTATAATGACACATTTTCCAAACACTAATATGTGCTCCCTTTTCCCAATACCAAGTGCATATTATTAGACAGCGTAAAATGTGCATTTATAATACACTAATCTGGTTTAAAAAAGTCCCTCAAACGAGTCTTAAAATGTAGATGTTAAACTATATGCTTCAATTTCAGCATCACATCTATATTTGGAAAATGCTGTCACCACTTGCCAATGCAAAGGAAAACCTTTGCAAACTTTAATTTAAATAAATTAAATTTTGTGCTGTTCTTGCATCACAAAGCAATGCAATTGGCGCAAAATATTTTTCCACAATTTACTTTCCAGCGCAAAATTGGTTTTGCAGTAGAAATTCACTTGTACGTTCGAACAAAGCAGCACCTAGTGCTGCATTGTATTGCATTGGTCCAAGTGCGGCGCCAAGTAGAGCATTCCATGAGTAGTGTATGGGTATTCCTATGCAACCGCCCATAGTTTTTGTTGCAAAACCCTCCCTTTAGGAAACAGTAGACAGAGTTTTCCAGGCGCTAGCAAGAGGAATTGCATTTTTTCTCCTTTCTTTTCTGACTGTGCACGTGTGCTGCACTGTACAGCACACATACAAAGTTGCAAAAATGTTAAAGTTACCTAAAGCATAATATTCTATGCTGGAAGGGTTCTCTTCCAGTCCAAATCCTATGGTAAACTCACTCCGACAACTTTGCACTAAGGTGCAACAGTATCTGTGTGGCACCAGCGCTAGGGAGAGAGGATGAGAGTGCCATATCACTGTAGATATGGAGCTGCCCTGCTCTCACCTTCTGATGCAATGCAGCACAGCACAACATCTTTGCTGCTGTGCTGCATTGCGTGAGAATCTAATACATAGACCACCTAGGCCCATGTTTAGAAACATGTCAAATAATGCAGTGTAGCAACCAGAGACCCTGGGCAACAGGAAGAGAGCAGGAGAACATCATATCTACAGAGATATGGCACTATCCAACTCTCTCAATAACACTGGTGCACAATTATGCTTCTGAGCATCCTGAAAAGCACGTGATGTCCGTCATAGGTTTGGTACTTGAAAGGTACCCTTCTAAAACAAAATAATATGCCTAGGCAAACCTGAAACATATCCCACTACGGCTGTGTGCCTAAGTCTGCAGCACACATGCAAAGTCTGAAAAGTTAGGGGAAATAAAAGCATTTCTTCTTTTAATTCCTTCCTCAAAGTGGCATTATTTTGTGGTGCAAAACCTTCTGTACTAACTTTAATAGAAAGATTTGTGTGTAAAAAGCGTGCGTGGGTGCGTAGGAATGCTGAGGTCTCACCGCACTTAAAGAAGGATAGTGCAAACTAGTAGAAATTGTACTGTGAGTTACTTTGAGGCAACTTTCCACTGCAAGCAAAGCTTTGTGCTGAAAAATACAAAAAAATGATTTTGTGCAGGATTGAGCCCCTTTTTTGGTGCAAACCCATCGCAAAATGTTTGTAAATCTAACCCCATATATCGGCAAACACAGCTTGTTTTGCTTGGCCGTTTTACACTTAAATGAATGTATGCCAAGTTAAAAGGCAAATCACCTTTCAAAAGTGGTGTACATTCGGCACTCTAGACATACTAGGCAGGGTGTTTAATTCTTGATCTATATTCTTTAAATTTCTCTCCTGGCCAGTTCCCTGTTCTCCAGTCTCACCCCTTCTGTTTGCCCATAGCTCACTGCGTGTTGTAGGCTAGGTAATATGTGTTCTTGCAATGCATGTGATGCTTGCAATCCACACCAGTGTCTCTCAGCATAGTATGCAATTAATTTGCAGCCTTCTTGTCATATAGGGTAATGGAGCACTGGGTATTACTTTGCTGAGTGCTCTGTACTAAGGGCAGGCTGGTTGGCTCTGTGCGCTTTATTCCCAAGGATTATGCTTAACAATTGGATGCTGGGTGCATTTTGATGGGAGGCAAGGCAGAATGCCCCTGTGGGGAATGTTCAATTTGAGTAAAGTATGGGCACAGCACCACAGGTATAGATTGCTAGAGTTACAACTGTACAAATGCCCTACTTCTTTTTATTAAACAAAAGCATCAGCAAAATCACATTACAGAGGTCACTGTCATGTTGCAATAATATAGCAGGGGGTACAAGGATAAATGAAATCTCAAATGAAAGGGAACTTCACAGGGAGGGGGGTCATCTAATACAGCATGACTAGGTGGCGTACAAATTTCTCCTCTGTAACGATTCCAGGGTCCCCATACCAATGACCATTTTTGAGGGCGTCCCCTCACAAGGTATGTCGTTTTTTCCCTAAACATAAACCAATCTAAGTTGTTTTCCCACACTTCCAGAGTGGAAGGCTGTTCGGCTCCTCATAGCTGGGCAATATTTCTTTTAGCTAGCTTGATGCCCAATGTAGACCATTGCTTCTGTGAGGTATTGAGGTCAGTGGGTTCCCATATGTTTAGGAGGCATCTCTTCGCCTCCGGCATCAAAGAGACCCCCAACACCTTGCGCATAGTGTCGTGTATTTTGCACCAGTATGTGGTGATGTGTTCGCATTCCCAGATGATCTGTAGAAATGTACCTGTAAGGGCACATTGTAGTCTACATAGTCCCTTATCAGACAGTCCCATGTGTACAAGTCGGGGTCCCGTGACGTAGACCCTATGCATAGTCTTGAGCTGAACTAGCCTTAGTCGAGCTGGAATGGCGACCTCCCTTGGGGAAGATACAGTCGTCTGCCAGTCCTCATCATCTAGTTCTATTCCATCCTGCACCCACCTATCCCTCAGTGTCCCAAGGGGATCAGCTCTGTGAATAATTAGCTTCTTGTAAATCAAGGAGATTGTTTTTTTGGGGAGGTGGCCGTCAAGAATTCTGTCCTGCAGGGGTAAGGCCTCCGGGGGATCGGCATCCCCAGGCAGCGCCACATGAAGCGAGTGCCGGACCTGTGCATAGCGGAAGTATTCGGCATTTGATAGTGCATATTCCACCTGCAGTTCATCAAATATTTTCATCCTCCCCTTACCACAGATATCTTTAATGGTGGAGATACCAATAAGGTCCCACTTATAAAACCCCTATGTCATCCACAGCTTACCTAGCCTCTCTGAGTCCCAGAGCGGGATGGCCATGGTCAATTTATCTCTCCAACCCAGGGAACTCGTGGCATCATGCTTGATACGAACAGTATGCTTGGTCGGCCTGTCAAGTCCAATTTTGTCGTTCTTGAGTATAAGGCCCTGCCATACCCACCCCCGGGAAGAAGCCATTTATCCATGGCATAACCTGGGTCATCAACTGGACCATACATGCCATGATTGATCGCAGCCAGCTGGGAAGCCCAATAATATCTTTTGATATCAGGGAGGGCGATAGAAGAAAGCCTGATTTGTAACAGGCTTTCTTCATGCTCTCTGGTATGGAAGGCAGCCAGGTGTAATACTGCGCTCTTCCGAGAGATGGCCTTCTGAGCAGAGTAGAGCCAGATCCGCGGAGTTTTGACCCGGCGTTTGAACGCCTTGAACGCGGTCAGAGTCAGCGGGCATTTTTCAGCAAAACAGGGAACTGTGAAGGCGTCGCTTGAAGGCGACCGGAGCTGTGGGCACTTTCCTTGCGGCCAGTGCCGGTGCTGCCGAGTAGTGTGGACGTGGCCGGCTGGGGCTTTACTGGGACTCTGCTGAACGCGGCTGGAGCCGCTAAAACTTTTCTCTTTGCGGCCAGAGCCGCTAAACAGTTTGAGTGCGAGTGGTTTGCTGCTGCTGCCGTGACGGGGTCAAGGTGCTCCCAGCATCAATCTCACATCAACCGCCACCGCCGCCACTGTCAACAAGCCATTGATACCGCCTTGCCCCCCTTCGTCTGCCCTTCTGTGCTGTGCCTTGCTCGTGCTCCGGTGGGTTCGGCCGGTCCGGGTCTGGTCTGTCCTGTTTTGCACTGTGGTGTGGTGCGGAGTTACGGCAGAGGCACAGCGGAGCTGAAGTGGAAGTGGAAGTGGAGCGGCAGTCCACGGCAGGGGGAGCGTAAAGTGGGCAATGGTTTGCGAGAGAGACGGGCCATAGGAGAGCCCGCAGGAGAAGCCGCAGGAGATTCCACCCCTGCCTATGAGCCGGTGAGCTGGTTGGGAAACGCTATTCCCCTCGGAGCTGAGAAAAAGGAGCTGCAAAAGGAGCAAGTAAGGGGGTAAGCGTTGGACTGGAGAGGAGGCTGTGGGGGTAGTTGTGGCTGTGAGCGTGGCTGTGAGCGCGGATCCCGGGTCCCGTGTGGGTTAGTGGGTTACGCCGCCCCACCCTTTGCAACCAGACATTGGGATCTTTGTTAGCCTCAGCCCTCCTCTTCTGCATTAAAGGGTAGCGCAATAAATGCAAAGAAAAATCGCTTCAGGACCTGTCTACGGGTTCCGGCTCCTGTTCCTCGAATAAGCCTTAAAGGACCTGGTTAAGCCCTCAATAAGAGGTGCTTCTGCTGCCCCTGCTGGTGACTAATAACAATTAAGTGCGCTGAGTACAAGCGTGCCTGACAGCTGGTATTACCCTTTCGCTGTGAGACGTTCCGCTGGCAGCAAAGGGCAGTAAAGGGGCTTCGGCAGGGGATACTGCTTGGATTTTATATACTACCAACTAAGTTTGGATTACGGCAAGGAGCTACCAGGTGCATCAGTTTGGTTCCGCAATGAGGTCTGGTAAAGTGAGGAAGGCATTAGGCGACAAAATACCAGCGTCAAGAAGTGTACTTAAAAGGAAAAGACTGGATAAAATTAATGCAAATAAGGCAAACAGTCCATTGCAAAATCCCTTGATATCACCAATTGCCTCCCTTTTTGAAAAGTCCATCCTAAATAAAAAATTGTCAATCTCACTGTTCCAGTTTTTGAAAGACCCCGGGGCAGTGTTGTTTTCTTCAATGGAGGGAGTCTCCAATTGCCCCCAATGTCACGACTTCCCCCAGACACGCGGCCGCCTTTGTTAAGACGGATGAAGCCTTTTTAACACCTACATCTACATCTGCATCTGCATCTGCATCTGCCCCGGGGAACCAAAGTCCTCAAACAATCAAAACCCATGACCCTATTAAGCAAACAGAACACCTGAATAATACCGACAATATAAAAGGTCTTTGGGGGACAAAATGTGGAATAACAACAGCAGCAATAGTACACATCACCCCCGAGGACACTTCCATCTTATCCACAATACCGCAGTTTCTAACAACCTCCACAATAGACAATCTAAACTCAGAAAATTTGGATCATGATAGTACGGCTCCAATTGAATCGAGCTTTGATGAGTTGGCTCTATCTCACCCTAACCCAAGCCAATCAATTAACAAAAGTAAAGGGAAGGATGTATTGGCCGAGTCTTACCCAGGCAACGAGGATGTAGCTGCAGAAGCCGCAAAGGGGTGTATTAAAGAGGCAAGGCAAGTGGGGAGTGCGTGTCTCATAGAGTATTTACACAGCCCAATGGGCCCCAGCGAGGTCAGATTACCAACAGTTGATACAAGTCATAATGACCCATCAAAAGATGAACTTGTAACTAATGGCCTTAAGGATGCTATGTCTGTGAATCTGGTTGCGCCTCTTTTAAAAGTTTTGCAAATGTCAACAACAACTTTGATAATGCAATCAGATAAGTTGGACATTCAAATTGATTTAATGAATATTATCGCTTCCTACATTGCAGGGATAAAAACAAAGTTGGACAATTTGAATAGTTTAATACTTAGAGCACAAGCTCATACATATCAACCTCAATCCTCCTGCACTTGTGGACCAGTCTTGAACAGATTAAATTCACTTCCTATTATTCTGGAACAGATTCTCACTTTAAACCAAAGATTTATCAATACGTATCTGAAGTCGGATGGTGCGAACAGTTCCAAACCTGACCAAGACTTATTGGCTGATAAAAATCCCTCACCTGATTTAACCACGAAAGAAGTTAACCCGGCAGTTGGAAAGACTAAAACGAATGATGACACCAATGCATCAGCTGAAATAGAGTCAAGTAATGAAGAGCCATTAAAGCAAATTCTAACAAAGAGACAAAGGAAAAAAGAGCGGAAAGCCAGAAATAAAAAAAGCGAAGCAGCCCCAATTTTAGGTAATGGAATATATTCCATCTTTTCAAATCCAAACCAAGCGACATCTAAAAATGTTTGCACCAGTGAAAGACACTCTGATATGATAGTAAATAATGACATGTCTAACAAAGGAGAGTTGATGTCAAAAAAAGTCCCGCAAGGCGCACAGTTATCAGGCACTGTGATTAGTCCTTCACACACCGCAAAAAAACAGCAAACTGAGATGTTAAGTACTAATCACCTGTCCTTTCCATCACATGATAAAAATTGCAATATAAGTGGCAAACAGGGTACGCAGATAGCAGTTAATTATAAGAACAACTCTTTGGAAGATTTAGCCCAAGGCGCGGATAATGATAACAAGGAGGGGCAATTGCAATCAAGTGGCATTATAATGAAATCAGCACCCCCAACATCGCAAGTTGAAGACCACTCAGTAGGTAAAAATGCTGTTCTCGATAACAAAATCAGCCATGCACGAAAATCATTGTGCAGTGAAGACGGGGCAAAGGCTTTGACAGTCTCTTCAGCCCAAACAATATCAGATCCAGACGTCCAAGTAATCATGGATAATGTTCGCTGTGAGCGCTAAGGATTGACCCCAGAAACACCAAGTACTCAGTCTCAGGGAATTTTAAGATTCTGTGTAAGGAATATAGATGTGATGCAAACAAAGGAGGAAGGAGGCATCGAGTCGTGTACAAATAATTCTAAAATCACCAAAGAACTACACCAAATTATTTGGTCTCCTGAGTACAAGTCACAGGGAAGCCACGATATATTAAATAGGAGTAATATCCTGAAACTCATGGCTGGACTTGAGGACCTAAAAGATAATAAATCAACCGACCTGGAACGGGTACAATTTCTTAAAGGCCCTTAGGCTACAATAAATGAACAAACATTGACAACTTGGAAAACGCTCGCCATAGGAAAAGCAATTTTGGGGAGATCAGATCTTTTTCAAAGTTGGGGCATTCAAATATCACAGCCCACTTCCCCACGCTATCCGTCTCCACTGAAGAAGCCGCACAGTGTTCAACTTATCAGGAAAATCTCTGACGCACACTCAAGCCTACGAAACCCAGTCTACTCAGTTTTATATAATGCGAAGGGCAGAAGTGAAGCCCCTCTTTCTTGGGCAGGAACGGAACCTGATAAATTGGGGGACCCTCAAAATTTTAAGGATATCTGGAAATGGCTGCCCAGTACCCTAAATGAAAAACAGAAGATTTGACCGTTTAGTGATAAACCGAAACAAACTGCTAGTAATGACATTCATGTGTTAACTTGGAACATTGCAGGCGCAAAAAGATTACTGGAGGGAAGATTGCCATCGGATGAATGGGGTGGATGTGACATAATTGCGCGACAGGAAACCTGGCTACAAGAAGAAGTTGCACTTGTTGGTTATATACTCTTTAGTGTAGCAGCAGAAAAATGTAAGACCTATGGCCGTGCCATCGGAGGCCTTTCAGTATATGTGTCAACATCTCTAAAAATTAATTCTGAACAACTAAAATCCCCCGATCCAAGTATTCAAGTAATCAAATTAACAGATCAAAATGTTACTAATATCATGTCAACTTTCTTGATCAATTACTATACGCAACCTAAATTTCAGGTGAAAAAGATAAAGAATGCAATATTGTGTAACGTAATTACGGACCTACGCACTACAGAACCACTGTCTAACATTATAATAACTGGTGACTTCAATTCTAACCTGATAATAACTCCAGAGGAAGATGACATATTAACAGCTGATAACATCCACTGGGGTGTTCCTCTACAGACAGAAGGTGGACTGGGGACTCGGAAGGATCATCTAGCAACCCAATTAGTGACTGAACTAGAGTTTCTCGGTATGCGTGTCCTAAACGGGAGGACAGCTGATGACCAAACCCAAGAAAAACTTATCATGGTCCACGTGCTCAATCGACCTTGGACTTTACAATTGTAAGTTTTTCACTAATTCCGTTAGTGATCACTTTTTATATTGAATACACCCCGATGAGTGATCATGCAATGCAACATATCAAATTTAACCTTAATACGGAAAGAATGCAACCTTTGTATATATTAGAGGGTCATCTATGTTGAGCTAATCTAAAACGTATAAACTGGTCCAACTCTAATGAAATTGATTGGTTCAGGACAATAAAGGATACGTTGAATTGTCTAGGGAATGCACCAATTAATATGATTCAAGCATGGTCTCTCTTTTTGGAGAAATTAAAATTAAAAATGAAGTTACCCGTGATGAAAACAAATACTGACGACTCGAAGAGAAAACTTTCGAAAGAACTTCAAGAGCTACGAAGGATTTTGCGAAGAACCCGCAAGAAGTTGCAGTCAGTAGCCAATGGAGCATGTCAGTTGGTCATCTTTCGTGCGCAAAGAAATATATACAAAAATAAGGTTTGGGAATTTAAAAAGAGGATTAACGGGAGCTTTTGGTCCAAACTGCTTTTTAGTTCAAAACTCCAGAACTCAAATTCATTTTGGAAAAAATTAAATCAGTTAATGAGACCCTGTAACACAGGAAGAGGTGTGGCGCCGCGGCCAGGGCGACTGACGCTGGAATCTGGGGACCACGGTTCGATCCCCGGCTCCGGCGGCAGGTTAGCCCAGCACCATGTGACTCTGGGCAATAGCTCGCTTAATCTTCCCGACGGCCCCCAGAGACCCTTACGGGTGATTGTGCGCTTTACAAATGTGGACTTTACTTACTTATATCGAATGTTCAGGAATCTGAGTGGTCCACGTTTCTTGCGACAACATTTACTGATACCTCCACAAAAATTCCAGGTATTGATCCTTATCCAGAAAATCATATTACAATGTCCATAGTTAATGAACAAGGGAGTCAGCCCCCTACATTTACCAGTAATCTTTGCAATGCATTAAGTACAGATCTTTCGATTAATCCATATACAGCAGAAGAGATAATCAAAATAATTAAAAAGGGCAAATCTAACGGGGCGCCAGGCCCGATTGGCATCTCACAAGCAGTTTATAAATATGCACAAGAATTTTGGGGCCCACGCCTAGCGTAACTGTTTGCAGACGTGCGAAGTTGCAATCAAGTCCCCGAAAGTTGGCAAGGATCTATAGTTATCCCAATATACAAAGGCGGTGAAAGATCAAATCCGACCAACTATAGATTAATTGCACTGCAGGACGTAGAGGCAAAATATTTTGCATCGCTACTTTTAAACGATTTGGTAACTTGGACAGATGAAAGAGAGTTGATCCCTATTAATCAAACAGGGTTCAGAAAAGGGATTGGTACAACATCAAATATCCTATCCCTCAGCATAATAGCGGAAAAATGCTTGAGTAGTAAACAGGACCTGAACTTGTGTTTTATAGATCTACAAGCGGCCTTTGACAGTGTAGACCAAAACCTGTTATGGTCGAAATTAAGAGCATGGTCTATACCAGAGAACATCTTAAGGGGCCTGTTGCTATTCTATTCCGACACCTGGTCGCAAGTCAAAATAGGGCATGGATCCCGGCTATCGAGAAAAGTGTTTACATCGATTGGCCTAAAACAAGGGTGTGTCTTTGCACCTCACCTATTCAACCTGTTCATATCTGACCTTTCCGGGAAATTGAACAACTGTCGGGCACATCCTCCGAAATTAGGCGATTTGCAGCTTACACATTGAGCATATGCCGATGATATCGTCCTTATGAGGGACTAATTAGACGAGTAACAGAACTTTCAGCTTTTCTGTCGGCAAACAAGTTGGCTTTAAATGTTACAAAAACTAAAACAATGGTAATAACCAACCGCCGTGTATCACAACACTCTATCTGGTTAGAAGGTAAACTGTTGGAGAAAGTCTCTAATTATAAATATCTGGGCTACTCTATCGACGATAAGCTGAACTTAAATAAATATGAGAAAGTTAGAGAAAAAATGGAGAGTCACACATCTGGCAGAGGATAAGGAAAGCTTTAGGAGGTCGTTTAAATGCTACCACAAAGCAATCCGAGCTGCTAGGAAACAACACATAGCAGTTCAATTGACAGAGGCTGGTACTAACGTAAAAACTCTGTATCAAATTTTACAGACATTTACTAAGCCCACTGCCTGTGATACTGATGGGATCGAATCTCAAGAGCTCTGTGATAATATCTCACAGTTCTTTGTTAGGAAAATTGAAGCTATCTACACTAAGATACTAACATCTAATTCCATCCCTAATAATCCAGTAAAAATTGACCATCAAGTCCAGCCTTATACTATAACTACATGTAATGAGGCTAAGAAGCTTGCCGCTTTCCCCCCCATCTCTATGGAAGAGCTGACTGTTCTTGTCGCTCGAACAAAAAGTGGGTGCCCCACAGACATCATCCCGGCACGTATTATGCCACTTCTGTTGGATGATTTGGGGGCTGGAATGCGACATGTAGTCAATCTGTCCCTGTGTTCAGGGGAAGTCCCTTTAGATTGGAAACAGGCCCTTGTGAGACCCTTGCGGAAAAACAACTCGATCCCCTGGTCCGATTTGACAAACCTGAGACCGATCTCTCTTCTCCCTTTTATGGGGAAGCTCGCTGAGAGATACGTAAATCAGCATTTGTCAAAGTTCATTGAACATGCAGGTGGGCTTGATCCCTCTCAGTCGGGCTTTAGGCCCAGGCACAGTACTGAGACCGCCTTGCTGTCCGTCGCTGACAATCTTCAGATGTTACAGGGCTATTCCGTTGTCCTTGTACTCTTAGATTTGTCAGCGGCGTTTGACACTGTGTCACACGACATCATGACCTCCAGACTAGTTGACATCGGTCTGGAAGGCAAGGCCCTGGCCTGGCTAAGGAGTTTCTTCATCAAACGCACCCAAAGAGTCATTTTGGGACCTTACCAATCTGAGGTGGTGGCGATCTCGAAGGGGGTGCCACAGGGCTCTTGTTTGAGCCCGACGTTATTTAACATCTACGTGGCACCCCTAGCTAACATCATGAGATCCCATGGGTTCATTCCAGTATCATACGCGGATGATACCCAACTCCTCTTCCCTTTTAAAACTATGACTCCTGAAGTGCGTGACTCCTTTGCCCGGGGGATGAAGGAGGTGGCATGCTGGATGGCAGCTAACTTCCTTCAGTGCAACGTCTCCAAGACCGAGGTTATGCTCTTCGGAGAAGCCAAACGCCTGTGGACTCCGGACTGGTGGCCTCAAGATCTTGGCCCCGTCCCTGAGCCCAAAATGGTGGTAAAAGACCTTGGAGTGAAATTGGATCATGAGCTTGCCCTAACACAACAAACAAATCAAGTGGTAAGCTCATGTTTTCATGTCATTGGGCTTCTCAGGAGAGTATTCCCTCTGTTGCCGGATACAACCAGGAGAACGTTGGTCCAGTCACTGGTGCTAAGCAGGCTGGATTACTGCAATGGGTTGATGCTAGCTGCCAATGAGGGGATTTTTGCCAGATTGCAGGTGGTGCAAAATACTGCTGCGCGATTGGTTTTAAATGCCCCGCCTCGTACTCCCTCAAAACCGTTGCTGACCAAACTCCATTGGCTTCCAGTGAAGCAGAGGGTGATGTTTAAGATCTGTTGTATCATCCACAAATGCCTCACTGGAAAAGGTCCTAGTTACCTTACGGAAAAATTCACCCCTTATGTTCCATCTAGATCTCTAAGATCAGGAGATCAGGAATTGTTATGTGTTCCCAGGGCCTTTAAGGCAAGAAAGGGTGGAAGGGCTTTATCAGTAGCTGGCCCCAAGTTGTGGAACCAACTCCCAAAGGATATTAGAATATGCAGGGAACATTTCCCTTTTAGGAAAAAACTTAAAACCTTCCTATTTAATTTTTAGCTGGCCTTAGTGCTTACTCAATAAATCAGGACTAGTTTGCTGTCTTCAGATGCTGCCTAAGGCGCGGAGATACTCCTTCGGGAGTCGATTCCCAGCGCCATACAAACATGCAAATAAATAAATAAATAAACTTAATGGACCAGAAAAAATATCTGACGCAAAGAGAGGGAGCTTTAATATTCGGGCTAAGCACTCTGTCAAAGAAACTTGAAGGAACATCATTAAAACCACTATTAATTGTGATGGCGAATAAGGTTCTTCCCACGCTGACATATGCAAGTGTGACAATGTACGGAAAGGATGCTGTCCTATTAAACAGCTTAATAACTAACATTTATAAAAAGGTACTCCGACTACCTAACATGACTTCACCTGCGCAAATGCGCCTCGAATTTGGCCTAAAAAACGAAACATTGGGAAGACTATATTCGTATATCAAGGTGTGGTACCAGATTATAAAAAAAGCAACTGTCAATAATCTCAATACTTTTCTCTGGCAGGAGCTGAAAACACATAAAAACTCAAAAGCAAATCAATTTTTAACGCATGCATTGGAGGCAACATGTACCGCAAATCTTTGGGACAACAACTTGCCATTTGCCGCATTAAAACAGGCTCTAAATAAAGTGGCAAAATTTCAGTCTTTGGTTACGGACAACGACATTTTTTCGCACTGTTCCCACTCTTGGGCCGTGATAAACGGTTATAAGGCACTTACCCCTGCACTTTACTTGGAAACAACCTATTCGATCTTTATTAAGAAAAAGCTGATGGCATTGAGATTTGGTAAATTTCCAACCTTAGCTGAGGAGCCCGCCTGGAAGCAGAATGAAGCTGTCATCTGCCGTTTGTGGGGTAGTCCCAAAGAAGATCTAATTCATATCATTTGTCATTGCAAAATGTTAAGTAAGGAACGGTTATACTTTTTAAAGCATACCTTTCGGATTAACAGGTTTGGACTCAACCGCCCCTCTAATACACTGCAAGCTGGTAAAGTTCTTGCAGAGATTCGAGAATCGCCTTAAAACTGCTGGATGTCTTTAAATTGCTGATGGTTAATTCCTCACGCTTCATTTTTGTTTTAATTACTAACATTTTTTATGTGACTGTCTTTTGTTTTAATGAATATTTTATAAGTTTTCTTTTTTTATTACTTGGTTGTGTGCTGCTAACGAAATTGTTATGGTTTTAATTAACTAAACTATAAAATTTCCGTTGTACCAGGGAAGTGACAGCTGATTTAGAGCAATATGGGGTCTGCCCTCCCATAGTAGACTACGCTGCAAACTTTTGACCTCACGAAAATAACTGGCATGTACTGCATCCAAAGTATTCTGAAGGGCATATAGGAAATGAGGCAGAGCCCGGACAAGGTAAACAGCACGCGCGCTTCGCTGCTGTATTGTAGGCTGCAGCGCTGATATTTTAAAAAATTTATAGTTTTTTCATTTTCTGTTATTTTTATTTGTCATTCTAGCACGATTTTTATTGTACTAGCAGCGCCCACATACCTGCATGTTAATAGTGCCCCGCACCGCATTTTGAGCGGATTTGATATCTTTCTGCTAGCGTTTCTGGCGCGAGGCCGCCATCTTGGGGGTGGCTAGTGGCGAGTGGGTCACTTGTGGAGCGCTCTAGCGCTTTTTACATCTTCAGCTGTGCCCTACTTAAGGTGAGCACTTCCTTTGCTCGCCCCGGACAAGGTAAACAGCACGCGCGCTTCGCTGCTGTATTGTAGGCTGCAGCGCTGATATTTTAAAAAATGTATTGTTTTTTCATTTTCTGTTATTTTTATTTGTCATTCTAGCACGATTTTAATTGTACTAGCAGCGCCCACATACCTGCATGTTAATAGTGCCCCGCACCGCATTTTGAGCGGATTTGATATCTTTCTGCTAGCGTTTCTGGCGCGAGGCCGCCATCTTGGGGGTGGCTAGTGGCGAGTGGGTCACTTGTGGAGCGCTCTAGCGCTTTTTACATCTTCAGCTGTGCCCTACTTAATGCTCACGGGATCCGCGCAGCGGTGACGCGCAGCGGTAGCGCCTGGTCGGCGCCTGAGTCAAGCCAGAGTCCTGCCCGTCTGCGCCCGTCAGCGACCCGGAGGCGCTCGGGGCGTCGGGTTGGCCTCGGTCTTGTATTATGTGTCGGTCAGGACCTCTCGCGCTGCGCTATACCGCGGGGGAGCTCCGTGCTTTCCTCACTGGCTCCAGTGGCTGCTGTACTGTCTTCCCTGGGCGTCACCGCGGTAAGTCCATCTGCCCTGGTTGCGGTTGGCGTCCCTCTCGTGCTCTGCCATGGCCCTCTGGCAATTCCAGCGCAAGTGTGCGATATCCCTGCATGCTACTTAACACCAGATCGGCATGCAGGCACGCTCAAGATATCTTCGAGCTACTGGATACGGCCAAACCTCTGTGCCTCATGCTTACTGAGACATGGTGGGGAGAGTCGTCGAATCCGGACGTTGCCATGGCTGTCCCGCCTGATTACAATGTCTTCAGGAAGGACAGAGCGGTGGGAAGGGGCGACGGAGTGGCACTGGTGGTGAGGAAAGATCTGGCCTGTACTATTCTGCCAGTGGAGGATATTCGTGGCTCGGAGGCCCTGGCCTTCTCCATCTCTCTGGCCCCGCATCAATCAGTGAAGGGGCTATTGGTCTACAGACCCCCTGGCCCTCCCGGAAGGTTTTTGGAAGATCTTGACTCCGTCTTACTGAGTTTGGCCCTGAACGCAGAACACTGCATTGTGGCCGGGGATTTTAACTTCCGGATGGATGATCCGCTAGATGCGGCCGCTATTAAAATCTTAGAGGCCACGGCACCACTGGGATTGCATCCCTATCTACACGGGCCGACGCACGACAAGGGGCACACTCTGGACCAGGTTTTCTCGACCTCCCCTTTAGAGGTGGTAGAGATTATCCCGGTTCTATGGTCAGACCATCGGCTGGTTAAATTTTCCATTTGTGGCACAGTTAAACTGACTGCTGCCGCCCCATTGCAGTATGGTCAAACCCATAGGGCGTATCATCGAGTGACCCCTGAGATGCTGGCTCAGGCTGCTCTGGATCATCCTTGCCCTCTCTCTGGAGACCTGACGAAGGACTTGGACTCCCTGCAGATATGGCTGACTGACAGGCTTAACGATCTTGCCCCGGAACTAGCCCCCCGTCGTACTCCTAAACGAGTTTCCGCCCCCTGGTTTACCAGTGCACTGTCGGCTAAGCGGCAGCAGTGTAAGGTAGCCGAAAGAGCTTGGCGGGTTAAGTATGATGAGGAGGCTAAGGTGACTTTTAAGAACATGGTTAAGGAGTATCACCGGGACATTCGCCTAGGTAAGAAAGCCTACCTGGCAGGGAGGATAGAAGCTGCCTCCAACTCCTGCAAGGAGATTTTCTCTATAGTCAGGGAATTTACATCTCCACGGTTAAACATCGCTGAGGAGAGGCCCTCTGACTCCTGGGCGGCGGATCTTGCCGGTTTTTTCACGAGCAAGATCCAACTTATACAGGCCTCTTACCCATCGGCTACATCTGCGGTGCAGACTGCCACTGAGGCCATTCGATCGCCTCCGGCCTTGCCAGGTCTGATACTGGGCGCTTTTCCATCCATTTCGGAGCCCGCCTCTTTAGCACTCATGGTCAACTTGAAATCTGGCTCGCCCTTGGATCCTTGCCCTGCTAAGATACTGGCGAAACTGGCTGATGTGATCAACCCTTTGGTCAATCCGCTGCTTAATCTCTCATTGAGCCAGGGAGTGGTCCCGCAGGCCTGGAAGCAGGCAATGGTCATCCCGCTGCTCAAGAAGCCTGGTCTGGACCCCAAGGCCCTTGTTAACTATCGGCCTATCTCTCTGTTGCCGGCTCTCTCGAAAATTGTTGAAAAGCACGTGCAGACGGTGCTTTCCAATTTTCTAGAGGCAAATGAGATTCTGCATGCCACCCAGTCAGGTTTTCGCCCTAACCTTAGTACGGAGACTGCGCTCCTCGAGGTCTCCGAAACAATCAAGGACATCTTGGATTCAGGGGGCAAAGCCATGCTGGTGATGTTGGATCTGTCGGCGGCCTTTGACACCGTTCCCCATGATGGTCTTCTCACAAGACTCTATGAGATAGGACTTCGGGGAACGGTGTTCAGCTGGTTTTCCTCCTTTCTAGCTGGCCGCCGGCAAACGGTCTGGGCCTCACCAGATTCCGCCGTGATGCCTCCTCTGGGAGTCGGGGTCCCTCAGGGCTCTATTTTGAGCCCGACCCTCTTTAATATCTTCATGACCCCTTTGGCAGCATTGGCGGAGTCGCTTGGGGCCCGGATCGTATCATACGCCGACGATACCCAGCTCCTCTTCTCGTGTAAGAGAGGAGGAGATTTTGAGGGAGAGAGTATCCGGGATTGCCTTGGGGCTGTGTTTCAATGGTTCCAACTGCACAGCCTCAAGTGCAATTCCGACAAGTCTGAGATACTCTTCTTCGGGTGCGACATGGAGCCTGACTGGCAGGCTTGGTGGCCTATCGACATGTTCCCCCCCACGTGTTCATCCCAAATGGCTAAAAACCTGGGTGTTAAGATGGACACGGGGCTGACAATGAAAGCCCAGATTCTGGGGGTGTCGGGCATGTGTTTTGGCCTCCTTAGGATGCTTCGGAGGTTTCTTCCCCTGTTATCGGAGGAGCACCGGAAGCTGACTGTACAGGCCCTGATAGGCTCCAGGTTGGATTATTCGAACATTCTATACCTGGGCCTGCCAGAGTACCTGTTACAGCGGCTGCAGGTTGTACAGAATGCTGCGGCAAGAGCGATCTATGGAGTAAATAGGCGTACCAGTGCTGCGGGTTTGCTCCAGACCTTACATTGGCTCCCAATCCGTAAGCGAATTGCCTTTAAGGCTCTGACTTTGACATATAAGGCCCTCCATGCGTCGGGAGCGAAGTATCTCCAGAGGAGACTGACTTTTTATCAACCAGCTCGCTCTCTGAGGTCAGAATCCTTATTTCTGGCTACTGTCCCACGAGTGAAGAGAGCACGTCTGGGAGGTCGCTCCTTTGGATTACTGGCGCCCCAGTTATGGAATTCTTTGCCCCTTTCCCTCCGGGGAGCCACTAGCTTATTAGCCTTTAGAAAGGATCTTAAGACCTGGCTGTTTATCCAGTAGGCCTTTTATGTGTGCTGTTTTTTTATTTTGGTCTCTCTTTCTCTTTTAATGTGTTATGTTAGTTTACTGCAGCCTTCTTCAATTAAAAGCGCCGGGACACTCTTTTTGAGTAGCCGTGCGCTCTACAAAAATCATTTTAACATAACATAACATAACATTTTAAAGAGGCTGCTCGGCCCAACAACAAAAGAGGGAGCCTCCTCCAGTTACCAATGTCACTCCTGAGCCTCTGCAAAGGGGGAAGAAGATTTTGGGCATATCTGACATTTGGTTCAAGAGAAATGAAAACTCCAGATACTTGAGACCTTCCGTATTGACTTGTATGGGACAGTTTCGCGGAGGGACCAGGGGGGTCTCCCCTCAACACAAACAAGACTGATTTCCCCCAGTTGATTGAGAGTCCCGAATTTCTCCGGAAGGAGGCCAGGACATCGAAGACCACACCTAGGGACTTACAGGGAGAGGTCAAGGATCATCGGCGTATAAGGATACGTGATCCTCCTATTCCGGGGACCACCGAATGCCCCGAATGGAAGGCTCCCAACGCAGCAAGGCTGTGAGAGGCTCCAGGGCAAGTGAGAAAAGGAAGGGGATAACGGGCAGCCCTGTCGGGTGTCCCGACCAAGCAGGAATGGCACCGAAACCCTGTTATTAACCACTATTTGGGCAAGCAGTTCATTATACAGCAGATGAACCCAACTGATAAATTCAAGGCCGAATCCGAACTTGGCCAAGACTGCCCACAAATAAGGCCATTCAATAGTGTCAAATGCCATAGTTGCATCAAGTGAAGCAATCACAGCTGGGTCCCGTAGAGTATGGGCTCTAGCTATCACCCCATGCAGTCTGTGCAAATTTAGGGCCGTGTTTCTGTGGGGCATGAAGCCCGATTGATCTGGGTGGAGCAGCCCACTCACAACCTTCACAAGTCTGTTCGACAAGAGCTTGGCTAAAATCTTGGGCTCTGCGTTTAATAAAGAAATAAGCCTGTATGAGGCACAATTAGTTTTGACCTTGCCCTCCTTATGAATTACGACCACCGTAGCCACTATTTGGTCCCTAGGCAGAGCCCCCGTCTCTAGACACGACATACATATCTTTCAAGTGGGGAGCCAACTTATCAGGCTTGAGCTTGTAGAGTTCAATAGGGATCCCGTTGGGGCCCTGCGCCTTCCCCGGGTTCAAGGAACGGATGGCTTGGGCAATCTCGTCAGTTGTTAATCCGCTGTCCATAAATTCCTGATCCTCGGGGGAAAGAAAAGGGAGTTGTATGTCTTGGAGCAGCAACTGGAAGTCAGCCTCAGACTGAGGAGAGACAGAAGTATAAACTGACTGAAAGTGTTCCGCAACCTATCCATTATGTCTTGAGGGTCAGTAAGCCATACTCCCTCCTATGTGAAGAGCTCCGGGACCAGGCGGCAGGCCCAGTCTCTTTTGTCAAGCCATGCAATAGGCTTCCCTGCCTTATCCCCCAGATCATAGAGCCTACCCTGCTGTTCTCTACCAAGAGCCTTGGCCCTGTCAGTTACTAGTGTTTTGTAGTCATGTTGTTTGAGGTTCAAGAGATGAAGTTTGGCCTGCGTCACTCCCAGTTACAACTCTCCCTCCAGCACACCAGTTTCAGTCTCCAGGGAAACCACTTCCCTATTTTTCTCCTTTTTCGAGCCCGCTATCAATGACAGTGCCTGACCCCTGATAACCATTTTGAAGGCTTCCCAAAGGGACCGGGAAGAGGGCACCGACCCCTCGTTGTTGGTGAAGTAATCATCTAGCGTTTTAATTAGATCTTTGCGGATTTTGGGATTATGTAGATGCCACGGGTTGATGGCGGCCACCCTTCCTGCTGTACCCCGAGTTATGATCACGTGGACCCATAAAGGAGAGCAGTGTGAGATGCCCCTGGCTAAGTGTGTGACTTCAGTTTTGTAGAACGCTTGTGCGGCGGGGACTAAACAGTAATCTAATCGGGAGAGGCTATTGTGTGCCCCCGAGTGGAATGTGTATTGTTTTTGATCAGGGTGTAGCAGTCTCCAGCCATCGACAAGGCCCATTGCATCCATAAAATCAGGCAGCCACCGCATCCCCGGCCCCGTCTCCCACGGGGGATACCATGTCCACCATTCCAGAGACGACTGCATTGAGGTCACCACCCAGGATTAGAGGTCCCTCAGGAAGATTAAATAAGAGCTTCCCCAAGTTTGCAAATGTCGTGCCCTGCAGCCCCGGGGGGACGTAGACAGATAGGAAGGTGATATTGTGTCCCTACCACAGGCCAGTGAGTCCAATGTATCTGCCCCCACCATCCTCCCACGTGGAGACAATTGCCAAAGGAAAAGCCTTGCAGATCAAGATGCCCACTCCCCTGGAGCCCGACGTGAAACCTGAGTGTGCGACCATCTTGTACCCCATTCTGTGCAGGGCTTTGCATGAGTTCCCGATGAGATGTGTCTCCTGAAGCAAGGCCACGTCTGGCGCTTGCCTTTTGAGATACTGAAGGACCACACTTTGTTTGATTTTATCCCCCAACCCATTTATGTTCCAACTCAAAATCTTCACTTCCCTACCCCCATCATCTACATAGTAGAATTGACAATCCTCAGTTTGCTGCGTAACGATAAAATGTATTGTGCTGATGCAACCAACAAACCACCCAACAGGTGAAACAAACTACCCTCCTTGAATCCCCCCCTCCCCGCCGCATTGCCCACTGGGCCTCAAACTGCCCACTGAAAAACGCAGAGTGCCTGTCGCCCTGAAAATGAAAAATAAAGAATACAAAAACATTTTGGGGGTAACAGTCAGCGAGCCCCGGTCTGCGTCCCATTTATATAGGAATTGGTCCTGCCAAATGTCAATTCTGCAAAGTAGAATACCCCTTGAGCCCCACTAATCGAGATGTCCCATTCCCCCCACCAACCCCCACCGCCCCTCCTCTAAACAGATCATGCGCTCAACTGCCCTCAGTTTCAAGAGGGCTGAGCGTCCGCACCGCCACCATCTCCTCTGTCCGCAGGGGCCTGTGTTCCCCGGTATTCGAGCCACTCCATCATTGCCTCTGGCTGATCAAAAAACCATGCTCGGCCCTCAGCCTCGACCCTGAGACGAGCAGGGAACAACATCGAGTATTTCATGCCCCTTTCCCTCAGATCTCGCTTCACCGACAGTTCGGATCTTCTTTGCTTTTGCACTCTTTGCGTGAAAGCCTGGAAAAGGGAGATGGTAGCCTTTTCATACTTAAGTGGGGCGTTGGCCCTAGAGCTCCGAGGATAGCGTCTCTGTTTCTGTAGTTAAGGACTCGGGCCAACACAGTCAGCGGGGGAGCGCCAGGCCTGGGACGGCCGCCCGGGACCCTGTGCGCCCGCTTTATGACAAAGAACTTAGGGCCAGATGTAGGTAAATAGTATTTACCGATTCTAAAATACTGAATTTTACCGATTCGGTTTTAGAATCAGTAAATGCTATGTAGCAAAAAATTCGGTAAAAATTACCGAATCGGTAAGATTCGGTATTTACCGAATCGGTATTTACCGATTCGGTAATTGCCATTCATTCCTATGGGCCTGGAGGCCCATAGGAATGAATGGCAATTACCGAATCAGTAAATACCGATTCGGTAAAATGGGGGACACATTCAAGGGTGCCAGGCTGTCACTTTGACACCCTGTTGCACCCCAGAATTGTGTTTGTGTGCAGATGTGGCACACATACATGCCCTAAGGGCATGTATGTCTGCCACATGGCACAGTTGAAAATGCACTGATTTGCATTTTCAAAGGTATTCCTTATTTACCACCAACCTATAGTTGGTGGTAAATAACGAATCCTAAAATGGGAAAAGTACTCATTTGAGTGCTCCCTACATTGCAAATTCGGTAATTTACCGAATCGGTATTTTAAGGAATCAGTAATTTACAGATTCCTTAAAATACCGAATCGGTAAATTACCGAATTAGCAATTTAGGCCACCTACATCTCAAATGCCCAATACCAGTCGGTAACGGACAAAATTCGGTAATTTTGGCCGCTAGCGACCGGTATTGGGCCACCTACATCTGGCCCTTACTGAGGCCCTTCGGTTTTAGGTGCTTGAGGATGAGATCTTCCACGAATAGGTCGGGTGCTTGCCCTTCTGACTTTTCCGGCACATCTAAGATGCGTAGATTGTTGTGGCGGAGGCGTCCTTCATAGTCATCCAGCTTGAGATCAATGGTATCGCGGGACTCCCGTCGCTCCCGGACCTCACTTTGCAGTTGTGAGAAGTCCTCCACCAGGCTGGAGGATGTAAGCTCAACCTGTTTTACCTTCTCATTAAGTTTCCCCATATCTGCCCTAATTAAGTTGATATCAATAGCCATGGAGTCCATTTTCTGTTCCAGCGAGGTCTTGACCCCAGTAATAGCATCCAATACGTCTTTCAAGGAGAGCTCAGAATCCTCCCTAGTCGGGGTCTCTTTCACCGTTTCTTCAGAGAGCCGCCCCCGTTGTGCGTCCTTGGTGAGGTGATCGTGTAACGATCCAGTTCATCGGCCTGGACCGTTTTCGAGCTTTTGGCCCCAGGGCCCTTCACTCGTTCCATCTCACAAGCAGCAGTCTTAGTTGAAGGCCAGCAGACAGGTTACAACCGGTGATCCGCCCTGCGCCACACACCCAGTCCTAGGACAGCAGTACCGCTCCGCACCCCTGATGGTCTCCGGAGCCGAGTAGCAATAGGTTTGCCCCCAGTGTGCCGCACAAGTGCTAACTGGTACGGTCTCCGCCCTTCGCAATGTAACACTATAACAAGGGGCGTCCACAAGTGCCATGTCATAGGGCTCAGACTGTCCTGGTGCAAGACTTGTAGTGTCCGGGGCCACCGCCAATCCACCACCCCCACTTCCCGGCACATCGCAATTTCAAACTGGCAATCCATAGCGCAATCAAAGGGCGGGTATATTATGGTGGCCGTTCAGACCCCAAGGCCATGTGCAAAGAAAGCGGGAGGGCAGGAGAGCTACATGCATCTCATCTGTCCAGGACAACCACTGAGTTATGCCCCGCTTGGGTCCAGCGCCATGTTTTCGGCAGGCGTGCCGCACTTCTATAAAGCAGGTGGGCTAGTCTCCACCTCACCCTGCCCAGTCCACCGCTCCACAGCGTGCCCGCCCGTACCGATACAGGCACAAAGCCCAGTCCCACCCTGACTCGCGGATCTCCTCTGGGATCAGGCGGGAGGTAGAAGGGAGTCAATCGTTTCAATGGGGGGCTCCCGACCGCTCCCCCGGGGTCCGGCGGCCGTCACCTCAAAATGAAAGGCCGTACTGGCGGCCACCGCAGCAAAACCGCCGTCGCTGCCTCCTCAGCCTCTTATTTCCCGGATGCGTAAGTGTTGCGCCACACAGCCCCAATGCGTGCTTTCCAGGCGGCTGTGTACCGGCAGCAGCACCGGCCTCGGATCCTCCGGCCGGGCGGACCGGAAATAGCTGTCCCTGGGCTGGAGTCAACACTGTGGGACCCGGCTTCATGGCCCACGCAGAGACAGCTTCCAGCGGGGGCCGCAGCTCTACAAAACCAGCCGCCACAGACACCGGGGCGGGCGGCCCGGGCCCCGCTACCCTACGGGCACCAGGAGATATGTACAGGACTACACGATAGTCCTTTAGGATAGACGAAAGGGCTCACCGACACCAGAGCTCACTCACTACGTGCTTGGCCATGCCCCCTGCCTGACTTCTTGAAGCTGACATGTAGTATGTTCTGATTTTGCAGCCAACAGGACCAAGTTTGAAAAACCTGTACACTTCACTTTTTTGATTATTACACTTTTTCATGGCTCTACAAGTCCCAGTATACTTAGTGCTATTGACTGATACGAAGACTGGCTCTGTGTTACCATTATGAAAAGCCAGTTCACTGCTATGCAATGTGCTTCTGGGTACAGTGCCATCGGTGCCCGGTGCAGTAGGCAAAGTCCAAGGCTAATACCCTTCTTGCTCTGGTTGTGTTAGAGGCCTGGCCTGAGTGCCACTGAGTGAACTGTACATTGTCTTGCACTGCCGAACAAGATGCTCTGGATTGCTCTCTACACTGTATTGGAGAGCTGAGCAGCGTGTGCATGTGCACTTGGATGGAAAACAGAGTGGAATACTTATGGGAAGTCTGCACAGTGAGGTAAAAGACTGGACAGTTTAGTTCCTATAGTATAGTGTGGATCAGGGCAGGGACTGTATTGTGCAGTAAACACATATTAACATTTGTGAGATCCTAAAAACATGATGACTCCATGTGAGAAAGTGCATTATTAGTTGGGGTGATTGTGAGACCTCGCCAAGCAATAATGTCACTATTCTGTGTCATGTCCATTTAGTGTGTTGATTTAAACCTTAGCTCAGTCATGGGTAGGTGTTGGACAAAGCAGTCAGGCTTAATTCAAAGCAAACAAGGGTAAAGCATTATCATGACCAAAACATTTAATGAATCAAAAACAACACAATAAAACCCCACTTCAATTTATAAACAATATCTAATTTTACTGACCACATAGGACCAAAAATTGGATCAGGGGATCCAGAGATAGTTTTTAGAGGGTTTAGAGTTTTCTCGCAGCTAAAAGTGAAAGGACCTTTTGTTCCCTTTCATGGATGCAATTCATGCCTACCAGCAGGCTGCCAGGTTACAGCTGGGGACTATCTTTGAAAGAGCTATTAGAGGCTTTAGGAAGAAAAATAGCAAATTCCTTAAAGTGCCATTTTGAAAATATTAGTTTCTGATCTGATTTTACCATCAGTTCAGATTTTGAATTACTATTAATTTGACTTCGTGAACCATGGTTTTAGCTATTCATAAACAACAGTTATACATTATAAAGTGAGCCAGCTTTCCCACAGTGAAAAATGAATCCGGAGATTTTTCACTGTTACGACATGTAAAACTTTAATACCCTTGTTGTACATGTAAAACTTTAATACACATGTTGTATGTTTGAAATACCATACATCCTACCCTTAGATATTTATGGCCTTCTTTAGGGGTGATTTATAGGTATTCAAAAAGAAGGTTTAGTCGCAGCAAATGGGTTAATTTGTCAGATTGAATTTGCAGTGTTAAAAATACACACTGAAGGGGCAGGCCTGTAGACATGTTTTGCCTTGCCTCTTTTAGTGGTTGCACAATAGGTGCTGCAGTCCACTCTAGCATTTAACTTACATGTCCTGCGTGCATCAGATACCAAATACTAGGGACTTACAGTAAGTTAAATATACCAATCTGGAATGAGCCACTTGTACATATGCTCTAGAGGTCATAACACATGCATCAGACAGAGGACGGCAGCTCCCCTGTGTTGAGAGTCCATACACCAGCAATACAACCCAAAAAAAGTGTTGGGGAGGGTGGTCACCATGCAAAAAGGTCATTTTCATACAGCAACAGTCCACTAACCACTACCTTTGGGTTCCGGTGCAAAGTGCTTTAACTCCTTGTCAGTGGTATGAGTGCTTTATACATGCACTTACAATACAATATGCAACATGTATCCTAGAGCTCCGTAATGGCCCAAATTGACATTTTAGCACAATATAAAACATCAGAATTAATATTAAAAAACAAAAGAAAACAATACTCCAGCTGTGTCCTACCATGAAGCATGGAAGCAATCCCCCTTCACAAGGTGCCTCCTCATCCCAGCACTGCGAGGCTCCTTCTGGGTTTATAAAATGTTATGCATTCATATTGTTAGAAATGACATACTTTTCGCAGAGATATCTGCAGTCCATTAGACAGACAAAGCGTATATATTATAAAGACCTAGACACAAACACAGCCACAGCCGCCATCTCAAAGCCTAAGTATATTTATTGAGAGGTGATAACATCCCAGTGACACTGATATATGACAGTACACATTTTACAGTACGTGTAAAGGGGATAGTGATTTCTAAGTGTAGCTATCATAGATGCAGCTGCTACAGCCTTATGTTCCATTTTAAATGATTAATATTGTTTGCTGCTTTCAAAGTGTCATTTTGGTTTGATTCCATGCAGTGTGCAGTCAAAGTGATTACTGTCTCTTGTGGAGCAGCGTGATTAATGACAGACAGATCTGTTTCATTTTTTACAAGCCTCTTGCAATTGAAGGGCTTCTGGTACAACATATCTCAGCTGAACTTTATGATTTAAATACAGATTCTAAAACTTTTTCCTTTGGTTACTTCCCATAGGAAAACAGTGGAGTTCAATTGCTGCTTTCTTTTCCTGCTTGGAGAAGTTTCTATGGAATATCATTATAACATCTAACTTCTGTCTGGTTTGATCTTTTGCCAGTGCAAATCGATATAAACATTGCCTGTTTGCTTAATTTATTATGTGAAATTATGCTCTTTAATCTTCTGTCTCTTCAGATCAAAAACAAAGTACGCTATAGCTTATCATCTTGCTGTACTTGATGTAATTGTTCATTATTTTTAATCTTTATTTGCCGATTTTGTATTTAAAGTCTAACATAGATATATGTAAGTGCCTTATATTTCTCAATGGACCCATTTCTATGTGGTTTGTTTACATCCTTGACACACAGCAGACAGATGCATCATAACACATCCCCCACTAGCAACCTACCGTATTATTTTTTTGTTTTCATAAAATCCATACCTTATGATGTAAACAACATACGCTTTGCTACGTCACCAGGAGGACACTAATCTTCCAATACCTGATTTCGAAGCCAATTGCACACATCTCCTATTGGACAACCCCTTAAATGTGGTCGTTTCTCTAAATACTGAATACATGTACTGTAGTTCTGTAACTGCATGTCAAGAAACATTTTGTAAATGTTGACAAGAACCATTTAAGCAACAGTTGTTATATAACAATATAGAGGAATATACCCTGGAACCTTGAGCAAATGCACTAGACCGCATCCCCCAGAGGGGTCCTACTGTATTCCTTATTTTGTTATACAAAATGCACAGCTTATGATGGAACACACAGATTTACCGGCAAATAGTACACATCTTGCATAATACGCAATAGTAGGCTTTAGATGGATGATAAAAATAATTAACCGATTGCAAGAATGAACTGCATCTCATTAAAGCACAGCCGTCACCCGACATTTATGTGAGAATCACTAGAAGGGCTTTGGCTCCGCCCAGATGTTGGGAACTGTAGTGAACCACCCAGCTCCTACACGCACGTTAGGTGTGACACGCATACCGTTGGCCGGGCGCGGCCAGAGGTGTTAAATAAAGTAAGGCTAGTCATTCGAGGTTAGATCCCACTAGCACTCTATGACGAGTGGCGTCTTTCTGGGGCGGCCCACATCCAACCTAGGCCAAGCCCTGCCAAAGTCAGAGACTGGATTCAACACTAGAGACGAGGATGGGATCACCCATTAACGTGTGCTGGAGGGCATGGGAGGTGCCCCCACTTCAACGTGAGCATAGCTAGGCGATGGAACAACACTTGTCATGAGCAAAGGTGTCGTACATTAATATGGAGTGCAACCACTGTTCAGCCTGAGAAGCCCGTGAGGTGTTTCAGTGGCGTGCCCTGGTGCCACTACATTAAACAAAGTGGAAGGAGTACATTCAGCAGTGTGCTGAGACTATCCTGGCTCCAGTGCCTGCAATCGTTATGCCCACCACATGGCAAGGGTCTGAAACCAGTGACCGCACCACACCACAGAAGGAGGAAAAAAGGTGAGGACGAGACAAGGAAAATAGCTGAACAGCCACGTGGCAGGGAAGCAACAGGAGGGACTCATCTTCTACCCTGCGCAGAAGCACCATCAAGTAAGCTGCAACGCAAAAGGGGCATAGATCAACATTTTCTCCCACAACCAAGGGCCGTTGAGATAGTGGGCTACATGGCATATGAGGGTGAAATGGCAAGAGGTGCCCACCATAGACTATATCATGTTCTAACTGGCCTAAGGTGTGGTGCAGCCAGATGCTGCTGCACCTGCCATGCTGACTCGGAGTACCTCAATCATGATTGCTGTAGTGCCCCACAGGAGGTCAGGGAGAGACTCACTCTCCTCTTCCATCCCGTCATCTGTCACCAAGAGCATGCACACTTCGGACCTCTCAAAGTGGGGTTCGAGGCGGTCCACGTGGAGGACCCTCAAAGGGTTCCTGGGAGTCTGCAAATCCACCAATTATATGACATCCCTGTGGCAGGAGTGTGATGGGACTTACAAGTTCACCACTCCTTACCACCCCCAAGGTAACGGTCTGGTAGAGAGATTCAACCAGACCTTGAATGGCAACAGACCCCATGAGGTGTAAGTGGTAAATCCTCTTCCCGTGCCTTCTCTTTGCATACAGGGTGTTATCACAGAAGTCTCTTGGGTTCAGTCCAGATCAACCTCTTGGGCTGCTTCCTGGAAGTCAGCTCAGTTAAGGGGACAACAATGGTGCCATAACCTTTAAAGAATCTCCAGTAGTACCCGGTGAGTCCTAAGAAGTCCCTCACCTCTGTATGGGTCTTGGGAGGCTCCCAAGACAGAATGGTGTCAATCTTGAGTTGTAGGGGCACCACCTGGCCGCTCCCTACCTGGTGTCCCAAGTGCGGGTGGCATGGACCACCAAGACCAGGATGTACCTGTTGCCCATGGCAGTCTTAGGATCCAGTGGCCCCACAACCGACTAGCATTCTTTTTATCTTTTCCTCCAATGCCCCGGTCCAACGCCGACATTCTGCCGGTTTGATTGGAGGGAAGCGGACACACCCCCTTTCCGGCCTCTCCAACCCTACCCTTCCAAAGGGTGTTCCAACAACTGGAAATGGTTGGGGAGGAGCTTTGACCTTCCTCCCACTCTTAGCATTTGCCTGGCAGGTTTGGCCAGACCGTCAATGTCCATCTGACTGCCTACGTATTTGGGGCCAGAAGAAGTAGGTAACAAGCCTGTCAAAGGTCTTGTCCTGCCCCAAATGTCCTGCCAAAGGCATGTCATTAGCCAGACTCAGTAGGAAGGTCCTGAAACGCTGAGCTACCACCAGCACAAGGTCTGACCCAGGCCCAGTGACCTTAAGCTCACTATAGAGGAGATCATTCTCCCAGTAGATCCAATGTAAGCCGGACTGATCACCAGCTGCCTGGTCTGCAGCCTGCCGCTGCAGACCCTAAAGAGAAGGGCACTCCTTCTGCCTTGTGGAATTCCAACCTGGTGGGACACCCTTCTTGCTGCCAATGGGTCAGCTCAGAGATGTCCCCCATTTCAGCTACCTGCTCCCCTGTAGGCACCCGGACGTCCCCCTCAAGGTCTTCCCCCTTCCGGTCTGTGGGAACTTCAGGGGCCGGTTTCCCACACCCCTTGCCCTTTCTCTTGGCAGGGACCTGGGCCACTGTTTCAGGCTCCAATTCCTCTTGACCACCCTCTGTGGCCTCCATTGACCGAGTGGACATGCATGCCCACTCTGGCAACCCAAGCATCTCCAAGTGGACCTGAGCTCAACATTCTTCTATAAAGACAGCTCCAGGTCGTTACCTAGCAGACAATCAACAGGCATGGAAGGGCTCACAACCACCCTCAAGGGACCTGAGACACCCCCTCGCTCGAAGGGAACCTGCGCCACCAGACACTGGTGCTCTGATTTGTGTACTGCAATTACTTGGTGGAAGGACCCTGGGACTTCCTGCTTCTCAGAGACCAGGTGACACCGGACTGAGGTCACACTGGCTCCAGTATCTCTGAGAGCCTCTACCCTTTTCCAATTGATGGTCACCCAGGTGCTGTATTTCATTGTGTTAGAGGGCACCTGGTTTCCTGGGACCACCTCACTGTCCCCTAGTGAGACGACGGTCATTTCTGCGGGGTCCCCACCCTCCTGTGGATACTCCTAGTCAAGGGCAAGAGAGAAGTGTACTGGATATACACCCTCCGGACTGCCATCAGAGGTCTGCATGAACGTATACCATGGCAGAATGCTCTGCTATGATCTTTGACTGTCCAAACGGCCTTCATAGGGCTTACTGGCCACTTACCTTAATACTTGTATTGTATCTCTGTTCCCAGGACTATAGCTGCATTGGGGATTAGATTCCTGGAACCATCCACCTTGCAGTATTATTTCTCTTCCATCCTGTTGAGAGCAGTATGTGATTTTTTTCATCGATTAGCAGTCCTTTTCTATATGGGTTATATATAGGGCACATATGCTAGGTATATTGGGTGCCACAGGCATTGCTTTGACCATTTATTCCCTTTGCAGAACTTTATTGGGTTTCCTATGTTCTTTGTTTTTTATCCGGTCTTCTATTTTGGGCCTGGTTTCAGACACTGTACCTGGTAATTAATTCACCTTCTGTTTCATTGGCCGTATCGCCACGCAAGATGGTGCCCGAATTCTTGCCGTTTCCCATTTAACAGCGACGTATCCAAGCCTTTTCCTATTATATTGTGTCTATTCTTTTGGCATTGTATTAGCAAACAATCGCGCTACTTAGCAGCTGATTATAAGCACCGTGACCAGTGAGTACTCTCACTTTTTATTATTTTCAAACACTTGTTATATGCAACATGGCGCCCGTTTTCCCGACTATATGCACCACAAGTCCGCGTTCCATGCCTCCGCATTAATTGGAGCCCAGGTGACTATAGTTTATGGCCAGCGAGCGTATATATTCCCAGTTATACGAGTGAGCCGTCAGCGGTTCGCGATGAGAGCAGACATATTGTCAGATCAAGGAGTGCAATTTCCTCAGGAGCAGATGACCTTACACCAAATCCACCAAACCCAAATCAGTGACAGGTGAAGACATCTGTCCCTGACTTAAATCCAGGGGAAAGGGGAAGTGGAAGACAAAACAAGAGAGACTGCTAGGCCACACCTCTTTCTTAACTTCTTTTCTTGAGGTTTTCTTATCTGAAATACATAAGTAACAGTTATCTTCTCTAACCTATCTTCCTAACTGAATACACTATCCCTTTCTTTCTATTTTTTCTTCTTAACCATAAGTGACCTAGATTAGCCCCTCTGTGGATGTTTCGTCTGGTGCTAATACTATTTGATTGACAAAAATAACTTGTGATTTGTGAATAATCAGTCTTTTACGAGTTGTCTCAGTATTTTGTTCATTGAATTTTGTCTCTTCTCTAGATCAGTAGATTTACTCTCTCTCCCTTCTCAATGTTAATCAGTACCATAAGTATTAGCAAGATCCTAGGATTCTGAGATTGAAAGCCAGAATTCAGTTCTCCTCAAAAATCAATCAAAGAATTGAACTCTGCCTCTTCAGGAAGTAGAACTCTGATATACGACTCTGGCGACAATCGCTATATTCAAATACTCTTACTTGTTGGTTGGAAATGATTTCTCGTCACCGAAGTTAATTTCCTTACTTCACTCTTTGTAGCCTTACTGTTCAGGTTCTCTGGTAAGGAATCTCTTGGAACTCCACTCGATTTTCTGTGAAGAACATATTACAACTCACAATAAACTTAGGAAGTCAGAGACACTAAAAAATTGTTATACTGAACTTTCCTTTTAAACTTAGACTAAGCTTTTCAACAACTCTAGAAATATTTCAGTCAGGATACAAGTGGCACGAAAACTAAACCGCTCCTCAGGTTTACAGTTGAAGTGCTTTGTGCGAAACTCGCACATGCGCACTATTGACTCTGAAATGTCTCGAGGGAAAAAGACTAGACCGCGCCCCGCTACAGGAAGCGGTCGCAGTAAAATCATTCCCTGGGATGACGAATCTTGGCAACAGGCGCAATACAGTTTGCAACAATGTTTTCGAACATGGCTTAAGTCTCTTCACAATGTAGAATCTTTTAATCAATAGCGTTTTCATGGCGCAGGTGGCGGATTTCTTTGCATGAGTACTGGAACTAGGTAAGGGGTTTCTTACAGTACTCCCCACCAAAGAGCATCCTCTCTCTCTTGGTTTTGCAGGATTAGCTTTATGAAATTCTCGTATGAGCCTTGGAGCATATACATTAGAAAATGGCTCCCAGGAACGCTCTTCTGGACCGCAATTCTTCCAATCAATCAAATAATTCAATTTACCTCTTCTAAGAATTGAGTCTAAAATCTTGTGTACCTCAAACTCTTCCACTGGGTCTACTAAGATTAGTTTGGGTGGTGAACGTATTCTCAAATTTAGTGGGTTCATTTTGATTAATGATACATGAAATGTTGTGTGAACCTTCAGATACGAAGGAAGTTGGAGCGTAACTGTAATTTTGTTCACCATCTTGCTAACCTTAAATGGACCTACATAACGAGGCTGAAACTTATGGTTCTCTTTTAACCTTACATTTTTTGTAGAAAGCCAAACTTTATCTCCATGGATGAATACTGGGCTAACTCATCTCTGCTTGTCTGCTTCAATCTTATAGGAGTTTTTTGCCTTAATTAAACTTTCTTTTGTTTGAACTAAGGAATTCTGGACCTCTCTAACCAACTCCTCCACTGCAGGAACTGAACTTTTTTCTTTTCCTAGGACTAAACTTGGGTGCCTGCCATTGTTTAAATAAAAGGGGGAATAACCAGTAGAAGAATGGTTAGCATTATATAAGCAGACTCTGCTGCCCAAACAAACTCTGTCCATTCAACTTCCTGTCCCAGCAAGTACAATCTAAGATACTGTTCAAGTTCTTGATTGACCCTCTCTGTCTGGTTGTCTGTCTGAGGATGAAAGCTAGTGGAATAACGAGTGTCAATCCTAATCTCTTGGTAAAAGCCCTCCAAAAGTGAGAGACAAATTGAGAGCCTAGATCTGAGATCATAACTTGTGTTACTCCATGCAGCCTCACTATGTGTTGGGAAAATAATTGAGCTAGTTGTGGAGCTTGAGGTATCTTTTTTAAAGGGACAAAGTGTGCCATTTTAGTAAAGGTGTCAACCATGACAAAGATTGTATTAAAACCTTGACTGGGGGAAGATCTACAATGAGGTCCATGAAAACTGAATGCCAGGGATGTGGGGGTGTAGGCATTGGCATCAATAGCCCTTGTGGCGCTTGACGACCAGATTTTCCTTTTAGACACCTCTCACAAGTGGAGACATACTGTCGTACTTGCTGCCTAATTCCAGGCCACCAGAAATTTCTTTCCACCAGATCTATGGTCTCTTGCACACCCTTGTGACCAGCTAAGATTTCAACATGGCAGGATTTATTTGCTTTTTCTTGTAGCTCTTGTGTCGATAGAAACAATTGATTTCCATGTTGAGGAAGACCATTCTTGATTTGCTTACCCACAGCCTCTTGAGACCATTGAATTAGTTCTTGATCTGTCACGGACTTCTTTACTTCAGTTGAAAAATCAAACTTAATTGTGGGGGATACAATCTTTTCTTCTGGAATAATAGGCAGTTTCTTTGGCTTTGGATTTAAAGAATCTGAGTTTATTCTAGACAAGGCATCTGCCTTGGGGTTGCTTGAACCTGGTTGTTTGAACCTGGTCGAAAGATTATTGCGAAATCAAAATCTGCAAAAAACAAGGACCAATGCAATTGTCTGGCACTTAAGGTCCAAGCAAATTTAAAAAATTGTAAATTTCGATGGTCAGTGAACACGGTGACTTTGTGTCTTGCTCCCATCAAATAATAGCGCCATTCCAAGAATGCACTCTTGCCTGCTAAAAGCTCTTAGTCAGCGATAGAGTAATTACTTTCCGGAGGAGTTAATTTTCTCGAATAATAAGCCACTGGGTGAAGCTGGCCTGTATCCTGATGTCATTGAGACAGAATGGCACCTATAGCTTCGTCGGAAGCATCAGTTTCAACATAAAATCGTTCTTCAAGTTTTGGATGTAACATAATAGAAGCCTGAGTGAAGGCCTTTTTCAAAAATTGGAAAGCTTCTTCAGTCGTCTGGTCCCAAATAAATTAAACTCCCTTTTTTAACAGATTGGTGATTGGGCTCACCTTTTTGGAGAAATCTGGAATACATCTTCTGTAAAAATTTGAGAAGCCAATGAAGCTTTGGATCTCCTTTACATTGTTGGGAGATGGCCATTCTTGAACTGCCTTAACTTTAGTTGAATCCAAACTAACCCCTTTCGGAGATAAGACAAATCCCATAAATTCGACTTTTTCCACATGAAATGCGCATTTCTCCAACTTTACATAGAGATGATTTTCCAATAATTTAATCAATACAGATCTAACAAGGGGAAATATGTTCTTTCGCATTCTCTTAAAAAATTAAAATGTCGTCAACATAGACAACTGCCATTCTGTCAAGAAATTCACCTAGGATATCATTTACAAAATGTTGAAACATAGCTGGAGCATTACATAACCCATATGGCATCACTTGATACTCAAATAAGCCATTACGGGTCCTGAACGCAGTTTTCCATTCGTCTCCCGGAGCAATGCTGATTAAATGGTATGCTCCAACTTAGTGTAGATCTTTGCGTTTTTTACCAGGTCCAAAAGAACTGAAATTAATGGAAGGGGTAATAGTTCTTTACTGTTACTTGATGAAGAGCCCTATAATCAATGCAGGTTCGAAGATCTCTATCCTTCTTCAGAATAAAAAATAAAGGTGAGGAAACTGGGGATTTGGAGGGGCAGATAAATCCATTTTTCAAATATTTGTCCAAATAAGTTTTGAGGTATTGGTTTTCTGTTTCTATGAGAACATAGATCCAACTGCAAGGGAAAATAGCTCCCGTATCAATCTCAATCTTACAGTTGTATGCACGATGAGAGGGTAATTTCTCTGCTTCTTTTTTGTCAAAGACGGATGATCGATCCTTGTACTCTCGGGGAATTTCCTTTGTCTCCAAAAGGCAAATCTCAACTGGATGTTGAGCTAAAGTTCTAGCGGGGGATTCTTCCAAAGCTTTTGGCTTTTCTCCAAAACTATTTTCTTTACAAATGGGAGAGTCCATCACCACTGATCTCTTATTCTAGTCGGTATGCGAATTTTGTTCAGTCAACCAAGGAAGACCTAGTATTAACTGAAACTGTGGCGCATCAATCAAATTGAATGTAATCAACTCCAAATGACCATTCAACTCAGTTAACTGAATCACCTCAGTTTCATGAGTAATGGGTCCTGAGGACAGGTTAGTACCATCCACAGCTCTGTCTGCCTCCACAAATTTCTTCTCAACAAATTGTATTCCCTTTTGCCCAGCATACTTTATGTCACAGAAGTTCCCGGTCCCTCCAGAGTCTATCATCACACATACTCCATTCACTTCTTTTTCTCTAAATTTAATTGCCGAGGAAACTACCAAATGAGGAGTTACAGATTGTAAAGTATTTACTACTTGTTGTGAGGTTGGAACCGACTTAGATTCTGCTTTCACCTGTGCAGTTCCTTCTATAAGTGAAGCTGACCTTTTCCCTGCTGAGGTGATTTGGGCTTCTTTGGACAATGTTTTACAAAATGCCCAGACACTCCACAATATAAACACAAATGGCCCAATCTTCGACGTTCCTTTTCCTCCTTAGACAAAGGCCCTTTAATGGAACCAATTTGCATGGGCTCTTCAGATGATACATTTTCAGAAATGTTATGTCCTTCTGCCCTGATTCGATCAAAACGAGGAGGAGGAAAACAACAATCTTTCCTCTTCTCATTTTGACATTTACTTAATCGATGATCCAACTGTATGAGCTCCGATACCTCAGTAGGCCTGTTAGGAATTTGAGCTAAGGCATCATTTAAATCGTCTTTCAAACCCCTGTAGAAAATGGCCCCTCTTTTTTCCTCTGGCCAATTTGTCTCGACAATTAATTTGTTAAAATGAGCCAAATGACCCACTAAGGGCCATATGTATCAAGCATAAATGCGTTCGCAAATGCCGGAATTTGCAGAATTTTGGCGTTTGCAAACGCATTTTGCTAAAAGGTATGTATGTAGCAAATCTATGTGCAAAATAATGAATCACAAAATTTGCGATTCCTTATTTTGCGATAGCAGTTAAGGAATCGCAAATGTTACGATTCCTTAAATGCAATGTAAGAAGCACCAGAAAAGTGCAATTTCGCCTTAAGGAATCGCAAATTACCACCAACTTCAAGTTGGTGGTAATTTGCGGTTTCTTTGAAAAATTCACTTTTTAAAATTTTTCAAAGTGCTATGTGAAGCACATACATGCCCTTAGGGCATGTATGTGTGCCACATGTGCACCCATGCTTATTTCAGGGGTGCAACAGGGTATCCTTTGGACATCCCTGCACCATTGAAATTGCATTCTCAATTTACGATTCGCAAATTGATAATCGCAAACTGAGAATGTTTTCCCAGTCATTCCTGGTGGTGGATTTCTTTGCATGAGTACTGGAACTAGGTAAGGGGTTCCTGACACATTTCGAATGTCAAAGCTTTAATTACCCGTACCAGGTAAGATTGAGTTGGAAGGGAAGGGCTGGCATAGGATCTCACCTGCGTGCAGGGAGCCCATCACTTGCTAATGTAACCTCTGATATGTAATTCTTGTCTCCTTAGTCATCATGAAGTAAAATAAATACTGATTGAGCATATCGCCAGGGTCAAGCACGGTACATTGCACTTCAGCTCTATCTTTCGCCATTTCCCAGTAAGTACGCGGGATGGTCTGGTGTTTGTTTTAATTTTATTGGCATTTAGCATCTTTCCTGAGTAGGGATGCCTTATACTTCCCCCTTTCTGTGCAGCAATATAGGACCTTCTTGAACCACGTAGTGTCGGGAAATTTGAATCCCGCAAGTACAGTCGGGACATGTGACTAGACGTCAGCCTCCTGAGTGACCTGTCAAGGGTAAGTATGATTAGGCTGTTTGTTCTCTAAGGGGGCAGCACATATTGTGTATCAGTTATTCTGCTTTCTGCAGCCCCCGCTATGCCTTCTACCTACAGATATAAACTGTTCCCAGTATATTTGGGCTGACAAGAACTCCGGTTCATTTTTGTCCTTCCTGAAGAGCCCCCTGATCTTGGGTCATTATGATAGGACGGACCTAGAGTTCATCTCTTTTGGACGTATATTATTTTTCACTGGCATATTTTTTGATACCTGATCGGTTCTGAAAGTTTGTCTTCTGTTCACAGACCAGGCTGTTTGTTGCTGACAGTGACCTCATCGTACTTAGTGTGTCATGGTAGATTTTCTACCTCTGAAGGGCATTATGCCTTCTACTTCAGAAATATTCGCTTAGGATTACGGTATGTTTGTATTTACATCTTTTATGTATATTCTGGTCTCTAACTGGGTATCCACACAAGTCTCCATCTTGGCACGTGTTACATGTATTTCTTACCTTTACTATTGGGTCTAGTGACTTCACTCTTTTAGCATGTATCTCAGATTCGATTCTTTAAGCACTTTTCATTCTGGACTCACCTTGTACACTGGTGTTGGTTCTTTCCACAGCCGACAAAAAATGTTTTTTAAATTTATTATTAATAGCTTATGTAATTTTATATATTATGTTCCATTGTCCTCTGCAGATGATATTCTTATATTGATTGAAATTAGAGACTGAGATCCTGTTTTGCTGCATTATACAAATTATTGAAATACCATTAAGGAAAGCTTTGCCTATAAAGAATTGTATCGACTGCGCCCTGACGAAGCAACAGTGAACACGGGTCCTACTCCGAAATGCACGTCAGTGCTTTCTTTTGTTGTATTGTTGTTTGTGTAATTTTTGTTTTGAACAACAAATGGAGGAGTGCCCCCTGGGTATAGCAGTGAAAGACTCTGTAACCACAGCTTTAAAGATCAATAATGCACAATGTGCCCAACCTTTTTGCAGGACATATGATGTCCTTTTTCAAGACCCCTCACTCACCAACCTAGTTGGTGACATGCTTCATCATCGGGGTCCCAACCCGCAGGCCGAGTGCCAGCAGTGTGTGCTTCGACACCTGACTACAGTGGAGCGGGTATTTCTTTTTATATGTACGGTGATATTAAAAGGTGATTAGTGATTTAAAAAGGGGCCAATGCTACTCACTCTAAGACTTTATTCCTGAGTGATTGGACACCCTTGGAGAAAGACTGTGACACCTATGTCTACTTAGGTAGACTCTGGTGTTCAAGACGTGTAGTGAATTAAAATAGCGACGAGTGCTATGTGATTAAAATACAGGTCTACATGTTTCAACCATCTTGCCAATGTGGGTTTTCGTCAGGACCAGTGTGGCTGACCTGGGCGGTACGCACACGCTAAGATGCGCCCTACCCTCGGTCATAAAAAACGGAACCACAAACTTGTGGCCCTTGTCAAAATAGTGATGTCTTCTCCCCGTTCTGGAAGAAAAATTCAGAAAGTGGCAATTGACCGCTTCATAGGCTTCCGGGTTCCAAGAGCTGTGTGCTCACGTAACTTGTGGCTTCTGCTTCTTAGACAGGTAACCTACTTGGTTCCTATTGCGGTACGCCCCGTTTGGTTGTTCAAAATATTCGGAAGGGGACCAGGAGTTCCCGCCTTACACGCATGTAGAACACCCTCTCTCTCTCTCTTTTGTTTGGAATAATGTGTAATTTTTGTATCATTGTTATTTTTGATGTTGGGTAAAGTTTGTGTCGCTGTTATTCAGCCGTGTATGGTATGATTGATGCTTGTGGGTATGTGTGATGTTATAAGGTGGATGAATGAAATTTGTGTATAGTATCTTGTTTTGGGGCTCTCTGTTTATGTGAACTATGTATAGTGACACATTTTATATATATGACAAATAATTTGATGAAACTGCCTTGCAAAGAATAGTCTTTTTTCGTTACATAATAAAAGAAAATAGTGTTTATAAATTTCTGTTTTGGTACAATGTTGATGTTAATTAAATGAACGATATAATATGTATGTATTAATTTGTTACCAGGGAGAGGTATCTGTACTTGTTCTAGTCATAACCAAACTGCTCATTCTGTCCTATAGGGAACAGATATCCTTGCAATAGTGAAAATACAAAATGGGCTGTAATTCACTATCAGGACATGCCACACACACCAGGGCATGTCCTACCTTTCACATACACTGCACTCTGCCCAAGGGGGTACCTTGGGCCTACCTTAGTGGTGCCTGACATTTAAGGAAAGGTTAGGGACTTGCAAGTGTGTGCATTGGCCAAGTCGACATGGCAGTTACAAACTGCACGCAGACTTTGCAATGGCAGGTCTGAGGTACCTTTTTAAAGCTACTTATGTGGGTGGCACAATCAGTGCTGCAGCCCACTAGTAGCAGTTGATTCACAGGCCCTGGCACACTGAGTGCACTTTACTAGGGACTAACAAATAAATCAAATACCCAATCATGGAAACATAAATCCATAACACAATTTACCACAGTAGCATTGTACTTTACCACTGATCAGCACAAAAACACTACGCCAGCAAAAACAGAGTCAAAACCGGGAGGGCAGATAGCAAAAACCCTGGGGAAACACGCCCAAAGATGCCAAGTCTCAGAACCCCCATTCACTCAGTTGACAGACTCAGCGACTGCAGCCCTGAGGTGGCAACAGTGGATCAGGAGAGTGAGACACTATTACAGCACCACATGTGAAACAGATGGTGCCAGAATGCGCTCAATAATTTTGTATCTGGGAGGCGATGAACTGTGTGATCTATTCAAAAATCTACCTGACACTGAGACAGAAGATAATTTTGAGGCAGAAGTTCTGGCACTCAACAGACATTTTGATCCTCAATTAACTTCTGATATTGAAAGATTAAGCTAAGGCAAGCAAGGCAGACAGAAGGTGAATTAGTCAATGCCTTTTTTGTGAAATGGCGCAGGCTGGTGAGGACCTGTGAGGGAATCGACAGACAAGATGAGATAAGTGCTCAGTTCATTCAGGGATGCCGCTCCTCCAACTTGCAGAAATTAATCCTGCAGCAACATGGCATCATTCTGGATAACATTTTGGTGTTGGCCAGATCTCATAAGTTGGCTACCCTCTCCTGTGGCTCGACGTACGCTAACACTGCGAGTGGAGTGAAGGTAAAGGAGGAGGACTTAGAGGCGGTGCAGTGGTGCCCAACTAAGCCAAGAGGGGCTAGCACCACCAAGCAGCAGAAGAAAGCATGCAGGAACTGCGGCCTGGCCCAACACACAGCAAAGGGGTACCTCACCCAAGGAAAAGCATGCCTGAGGTGTGGGCATCAAAACCACTTTACAAAGGTATGTTACAGTGCCTCAACCAATACTGATGCAAGAGGAAGATTACCGGCAAACATCCATCAACTGTCGCTGGAGGATGGAGAAGAGACGGAAAGCCGGCCACAGAAGACCATCTTGAGGAAGATAATGACAAAGATGTCTTGGTCATATTATTTACTGGAAGGGGCAATCTCAAGCAAAGCTGCTCCCTATGTGCCAAGTCACAGTGGGAGGTGCTACCATTACAGCTTGTTTCGACCCAACGGGTGTTGGTGAATGTTATTAATGAGGTTCAGATCTTAAAATTTAAATCCCCACTGCGGATAAGCCCCACCAATGTGAGGATCTATGCATAGTGGGGAACAGACCTGATTCTTCTAAGAGGGACCATAAAAAGTGGTGGTTTCAGCAGGGGCTATGAAGACACATGCCAAGTTCCACGTAATGAAGTGCAGCAAAGGGACTCTACTTGGCTGCCATCCAGCAGAAGAAATTAGACTGGTGTTTTTGCAAAGCAGGTGCACCAGTTGCATGTGGAGGGCATGTTGGAAGAGTGTTCAGAACTTTTCAAGGGGCTTAGGAGTACAAGTAAAACTCTGCATCAGCAGATCTGTATGATCCATTGCCTTACAACAGAGGAGGGTGCCATCTCATCTGTGACCCCTAGTCGAAAGGGAGCTGGAACAGTTGGAGCGAGATGGAATAATCAAAAAAGTGACTGGGCCCAAGCCATGGGTCTAACCACTAGTGATCACTCCGAAACTGAAACAACCCTGGGCAACATGAGGCTGCCTAACAAGGCCGTTTGCCGAGAACGATACCTAACGCCAACCTCAACGGTGCAAAATGGTTCTCAAAGCTGGATCTGAACTCTGTCTATCACCAGCTCACCTTGGATGAATATAGCAGATACAGCATAACCTTTTCCACCCATGTGGGGCTGCAAAAGTTTAAACAACCCAGTTTTTAGGGTCTCGTAGGTGGAGGAGGTCTTTCAGGATAGATAAGGGAGGCCCTGTCAGGACTCATAGCGGTGTTAAATGTCAGTCATCTACTCTACCACCCTGGAGGAACACCATGCTAGGCTTTGAGCAGCCCTGAGCCAACTTGCTCTGTGTGGCCTCACACTGCACCATCAGAAGTGTTTATTCTACTTGAACAACATTGAGTTCAATGTGTTCATGTTTTTAAAGGAAGGTCTACAAGTTGAGCCACGAAAAGTCGAGGCTCTGCGAATAGCTGCCATCCCTCGGGTCTACAAGTGATCAATGACCTATTACGATCTAGACCTCAACCAGCAAAAATTCCCACGGAGTTTATCATGGACCTATTACGTATTGCATTACAGAATAATTACTTCCTGTACCGCGAGACATACTATCTACAGATCAAAGGTGTCTCCATGGGAGCTTGCTTTGCTCCTAACTTTGCGATCCTCTTTGTTCATGACCTTGAAAAATCACTTATCCTCAACCCTGTCAATCCTTATCTACATCATGTTGATCTTTGGCGACGTTATATTGACGATATTCTTCTCCTGTGGCATGGTACTACTGATAACCTGGTTCCATTCATTGAATGGCTTAACAACACCCAGGAACGGTATGGAGTCAAAATATCGAGTTTTTAATATCGACTAGACACAATATCGAGTAAAAAATATAGAATGGACATAATATCGACTAGACATAATATAGACAACAAAAATATCGACTAGAAAAAATTAATATCGAATAGAATGGCATAATATCGAATCAAAAATATAGAATGGACATAATATCGAATCAAAAATATAGAATGGACATAATATCGACTAGACATAATACAGACAACAAAAATATCGAATTTAAGGTAAGTTCATATTATTTTTTATTTTTTGTGTAATATAATTCTCTAGCGGGTTGTGGGTTTATAGGGGAATAGGGTGGGAAGTAATTTAATTATAATTGATTAAATATGTTAATTTATTTATTGATATTTATTTAGAATTAATTGTTAATTAATTATTAATAGTTAATTAATTAAAATATAATTGGTAATTAATTATAATTAATTAATTAATAAATATTTTAATTTTAGTAATTTATTTTCTGTAGTGGGTTGTGGGTTTATAGGGGAATAGGGTGGAAAGTAATTTAATTATAAATAATTAAATTTGTTAATTTATTTATTGATATTTATTTAGAATTAATTGTTAATTAATTATTAATTGGTAATAATTAAAATATAATTGGTAATTAATTATAATTGATTAATTGATAAATATGTTAATTTTTTTTATTATTTTCTGTAGCGGGTTGTGGGTTTATAGGGGAATAGGGTGGGAAGTAATTTAATTATAATTAATTAAATATGTTAATTTATTTATTGATATTTATTTAGAATTAATTGTTAATTAATTATTAATTGGTAATAATTAAAATATAATTGGTAATTAATTATAATTGATTAATTGATAAATATGTTAATTTTTTTATTATTTTCTGTAGCGGGTTGTGGGTTTATAGGGGAATAGGGTGGGAAGTAATTTAATTATAATTAATTAAATATGTCATTTAATTTATTGGTATTTATTTTGAATTAATTGTTAATTAATTATTAATAGGTAATTAATTAAAAAATAACTGGTAATTAAAATAAATTGATGAATTTTTAAATTGTAAATTAATCTATTGTTAGTAGGTAATTAATTAGTATTAGTAGGTAAGTTCTATAATTAAATAATTTAAATTTGTATTTAAAAATAATTATTTAATATATTTTATACAATTGTAAAATATTTTAATTAATTTGTAATTGGTATTACTATTTATGTTATTTATATTTATATATGAAGTATTTACTCTCCCTACTATTGTATTCACTGGAGTTGGAATAGTAATTTTTACCCCTACACTATCCAACACTTTCCCTACTGTTACACTCTCTGGAGTTGGAATAGTAATTTTAACCCCTACGCTATCCAACTCTTTCCCTACAGTTGCACTCTCTGAAGTTGCAATAGTAATTTTAACCCCTACGCTATCCAACTCTTTCCCTACTGTTGCACTCTCTGGAGTTGGAATAGTAATTGTAACCCCTAGGCTATCCAATGCTTTCCCTACTGTTGCACTCTCTGGAGTGGGAATAGTAATTTTTTCCCCTACGCTATCCAACGCTTTCCCTACTGTTGTACTCTCTGGAGTCGGAATAGTCACTTTTACCCCTACGCTATCCATCGCTTTCCCCACTGTTGTACTCGCTGGAGTGGGAATAGTAATTTTTACCCCTACGCTATCCAACTCTTCACCTACTGTTGCACTCTCTGGAGTGGGAATAGTAACTTTAACCCCTAAGCTATCAAACGCTTTCCCTACTGTTGCACTCTCTGGAGTGGGAATAGTAATTTTTACCCCTACGCTGTTCAACTCTTTCCCTACTGTTGCACTCTATGGAGTTGGAATAGTAATTTTAACACCTACGCTATCCAACGCTTTCCCTACTGTTGCACTCTCTGGAGTGGGAATAGTAATTTGTACCCCTACGCTATCCTACGCTTTCCCTACTGTTGCATTCTCTGGAGTGGGAATAGTAATTTTTACCCCTACGCTATCCAACGTTTTCCCTACTGTTGCACTCTCTGGAGTGGGAGTAGTAATTTTAACCCCTACGCTATCCACCGCTTTCCATACTGTTGCACTCTCTGGAGTGGGAATAGTAATTTTTTCCCCTACGCTATTCAACTCTTTCCCTACTGTTGCACTCTCTGGAGTTGGAATAGTAATTTTAACCCCTACGCTATCCAACGCTTTCCCTACTGTTGCACTCTCTGGAGTGGGAATAGTAATTTAAACCCCTACGCTATCCAACGCTTTCCATACTGTTGCACTCACTGGAGTGGGAATAGTAATTTTTACCCCTATGCTATCCAACGCTTTCCCTACTGTTGCACTCGCTGGAATGGGAATAGTAATTTTTACCCCTACGCTAACCAACTCTTTCCCTACTGTTGCACTCTCTGGAGTGGGAATAGTAATTTTTACCCCTTCGCTATCTAACTTTTTCCCTACTGTTGCACTCTCTGGAGTGGGAATAGTAATTTTTACCCCTACGATATCCAACACTTTCCATACTGTTGCACTCTCTGAAGTGGGAATAGTAATTTTTTACCCCTACGCTATCCAACTCTTTCCCTACTGTTGCACTCTCTGGAGTGGGAATAGTAATTTTAACTCCTACGCTATCCAATGCTTTCCCTACTGTTGCACTCTCTGGAGTGGGAATAGTAATTTTTACCCCTACGCTATCCAACGCTTTCCCTACTGTTGCACTCTCTGGAGTGGGAATAGTAATTTTTACCCCTAAGCTATCCAACGCTTTCCGTACTGTTGCACTCTCTGGAGTGGGAATAGTAATTTTTACCCCTACGCTATCCAACGCTTTCACTTCTGTTGCACTCACTGGAGTCGTTACAGTAAATTTAAACCTCTTGCTATCCTACGGTAAAAATATAGTATATGTTTTGTTAATAATATGTATATATATATATATATATCTATATATATATATATATATAGATATATATATATATATATAGATATATATATTACCTACTGGCGGTCGCCAGTAGGTATATATAGTTAGGATTTTTTCTCTATGGGATTTTTGAAAATTCTATGTCTAATAACTTTGGCGTTTGTGGACGGAATTGGCTGAAATTTTCAGGAAAATGGAACATTTTGTTTCTGAGCAGCCCCTGAAAATGTGGGGGGGTTTCGTCAAGGGGGGGCCGAGAAAAAAGGGGGGTCCCAAAACGTGTTTTTAACATTGAGTTTTCCATAGGGCGGTTGGCCTCACTTTTAGCCCGAACGGCTGAATGGATTTGCACGAAACTTGGCAAAATTGTAGGGACTGGTAGCCCGATGTGCCTTTGCTAGGTCTCAATATATGTGCTTCAGTGGATTTTGAGAAATTAACGTTCAAAAAAAGATATATATCTGTAACAGCGGACCGGGCAGCGCTCCAGTTCGCGTACTTTTCGCGTTACGGAGCTGGGTGAAGCGAAGCTGATTGGTTCTCCGGCGTCTGTAAACATTCCAAACAGTCCGTAGCGGCCGCCATCTTGTCTCTCGGTAGGATCGAGAGACAAGAGGAGGCCAAAGCGAAGGGGCAAATGACATTAAGGGGGCATAGTAGATCCTCCCTGACCCCTTAGGTTTGATGTACCATTTTGCCAAGTTTGGTATAATTCCGTTCAGCCATTCAGGCTGTAGACGTATCTAAATGTCCTATGGAAAATTGCATGGGGAAAACACATTTGAAAGTGTTGAAATTTAGAACCAATTAAAATGTTACTTTGGTTTTGTATTTGTGTGTGATGAAAGTTAATTGGTTATGTATATATCAAAAATGAGAGGAAACCACAGCCATTTTGTGATACTACTGTCTGAGGTACATTTGTGAGGAATTTTTGGTGCTCAATTTCTGGTGTTTGATTTACACAGTACTAACGCTTCTCCTACTTTCAAAAAGGTGAGTTGTTAATTTGTAAGGGGAACTATGTTGTACACGTTAAGATAATTTGAAAAATGTTTTCTGTTATTTATTTACAGTCCTTCTGTTGTACTAAATACTTGATAACGTTAGTTTTATATTATGTATTACTAAAAACGATAAATGAAAGTGATTATTTTTTTCTGCAATTTACAGCAAGAAATTTCAAAATAAAATGGATCACAATGAAGAGACCGTGGCAATGTCTTTTGAATTATCCACTACATTTATTGAAATTGACAGCACCAATAATGAAATATTCTCACAAGGAGGAGATGACTTGAATGATTTTTTTGATCAATCTCTTGACGGCGAATTTATCGAATGTTTGGAGACTATAGAGTTACAAGAATCATCATTGCAGACTTTTCATGAGGAGATTCCTGATGAGATGATTGAAGAGGAAATTCCTGATGAGGACATGTTACTAGTTCTTTCAAATTATGAAAATTCAGAAGAATAAATTTATATTTAGAAATCAAAAATTGTTTGAGACATTATTCATTTTTATTTTTAATTTATGCGGTTGTAGCGAAGTGATTGTAGTATAAAATGAGACTTATAGTATAGAGTGCAACATTTTTATGTTACATAGTAAGTTTACTCATATTTACTTCCCTTCTCCCACTATATTATCTCCAATGTGTATTTGACATCTCTTCTTCATCTCCGGCCTCGACCGGTAGTGTGGGAGAGATAACGGGGCAGATTATCAAGGGGGTTTATCTCCGCTTTTTTGGCTTTAAAAGCCAAGAAAGCGGAGATAAAATTATCTCCGTATTACCTAGCTGTCGCTAACACCAGTTAGCGACCGCTAGTAGGAGATAGCGACCATATTGGGCCCCAGTTTGCATGTCAGTGATATTTATCACTAATGACATGCAAAGTGGGCATGCCAAGATGTTAGCGACTGGAAACAGTCGCTAACATCGCTATCTCCTATTACCAACTTTTGGAGATATTCGCGCTAAGCGCGAATATCTCCAAAAAGTAACACCTGCCCTGAGCAGTTCTTAGCCATGTTATCCAATGGGAGGTGGATAACATGGCTAAGAGCATTAGCTCGGTAATGCATGAATATCGCGGACTTTTCGGCGATATTCATGCATTGCGGCCGTTTTTTATCGCATTTGCGATAAACCTTGATAATAGCAAGGTTTATCTGCGATAATTTCTGACGATGCTTAGCGGTAAAAAATTCGTTGCTAAGCATCGTTAGCGATAAATATCGCTTAACTTTGGTAATATGCCCCAACGTCTGTTAATGTTCGATTCGAAGGAAATCAGGAAGTGTTGAAAAACATTGTCTGCGCCATCTTGCCTTTTTTCAAATGCCACACTTTTGTCGTGCACGGCAGCCATTTTAGATGCCTTGACCAGACCCACTCTCTGCACGCTGTCGATCCGTAGCATGGCTCCCCACCCTCGCAAGCATCTCCCCCAGGCACTGGTCACCCCCGCTCTCTGTCTTATGCATGGGCAATAAACCTCCCCCCATCTGCGCTGCTCTTCCCTGAGAATCACACTCTGTGCCCGCCCGACACCTCCCTTTCGCCCTATTCACTACCGCACCCTCTGACACTCCTCTTCCTCTGTGTCCGATTGTCCAGGCCGGTCCCAGGCTATCTGCTTGCCCTGCAGATGTAGTTTATGGCCCCAGCTGTAAAGAATCACCCCTCTTCAAAGGAGTTATAGTAGATCAAGGCCCACACCCGATGAGATCCGTCACACCACACGCGTTTCTACTATCTGAAAACCATCCTGTATTGTGATTGGGGAGGGGACCGAGCCTGAAGCGGAAGATTCCAGGGATGACTCTTTGTACATCAAAGTTTTTACAATTATGTGTCACATTAAAAATATATAGCACTCCAACAAAGTAGTAGGAATATAAAACTTTAATAACTTATAAATATATACAACAAAACAAAAACAGTAAAAACATTTAAACATTTTTAGGGAAAAAGAAGGAACAATGGTCAGTAGCGGTCGGTTGTGCGAATAGTCCCAAGGCAGCACAACGTCCAGATTTCTGGACGGCACCCAGGTGATGTTGCCTGGGTGCCGCACTGATTTGGGTATCCGGCGTGGGGCGTCCTGGGGGGTGGGTCGTCAGTAGCGGTCTGTTGTGCGAATAGTTCCAAGGCAGCAGAACGCGCTGAAATGTGGATGGCACCAAGGTGATGTCCAGTAAGTTGCCGCCCTCCGAATAACGGCGTGGGGCGCCCCGGGGGGGGGGGGGGGAGGCAGTCCAAAGTTCCGTTAAAAGGGCAAAGGAAAGGATCGGTGGTTTGAACCATCAGTCAAAAAGGGGAGGGGGTGCAACAATTTTTCCTACCGGGTCACACTGTGCTTTCACCGGAACTGATCCGAACTGTGGTCTGCAGGATTCTAGTCATTCAAACTGAGGCTGGCGCCAGCATGGGAGCGCCGACGTCCCGCGGCTACAGTTTCGTCACTCCACGGGCGATCATGGCAGTCATTCCCCATCGGGGTGTCTGCGGGGGTCGGGGACTCCCGCGGCTCCTCTAGAATCTTCAAGGTCGTGGAGGACTACGGTGGTGGAGTCAACCAGTGACCGGGCCATTTCTTTATGCTGGGCCCGCTCTTGCCAGGTCGACCGCCATTTTGAGAGTTCGGTAGCTACCGGCGATCGCGGGGTCAAATGAGCGGACGGGCTCCACCCTGCCGGGCGAGACGTTGCAGCATGGCCACAGTGGAAGAACCCTTTTCCGGGCGCCTGGAGCGCTGAGGGTGCAGCTGGGAAGCCTCCACCTGGGGAGGCGGGAGAGGCCTGTTCGCACCGTCTCTCCCTCCCAGTGCACCCCACGGCGTCTCGCTTGACATTTGTTATGGCCGGACCAGGCGATGAGGACGAGGGGGGGGGGGTCGGAGGCATGTGCAAGACATCCCCCCCCAGTGTTGTCGCAGCCATTATAAAAGAAAGAAGAAATGTCCCGTCCGTCTTTGGGCCGGACCTCCGGTGGATGGCGGCCGGACGCCCTTTGCTCTGGCCCCATGAACGGGTTCCTTGGCTCATCCGGTGGGGCAGGCCTTGGCGTGTGGTGCCTCTCCTGGGCCTTTCGTGCAGTGGCCTCTCCACTCCCAGGCCCTCCATGGATGCTGGCCCAGACTGGGAGAGAGAGGGTCTAACCTGCAATTCTCCAGGGTTACCGCCACCGCGGCCGGATCCCGTCGGCCTCGGCCTCTGGTTGATGGTGGCCGGACTGGGAGAGGGGAGGGTCGAGGACACAGACATTCCCCCCCTTGCAACTCTCCAGGGTTGTCGTAGCAATCCCCCTGGCCGGGTCCCATTGGCCTCGGCCTTTCCTCCGGCTACACCCTACGTGATGATCTTCTGCCGACGGTTGGCAGCAGGACCCGCCTTATATGTGTTGCTTCCGGCTGGGCGTAGCCGCAAACCTGTTGCACTTTGGAAGTTTCCAGAATGGGGCGGATGTCTGCTGACTTGTATCTTTCCCAGTTTGCCGTTATTTGGGCGTGGCAGGCGATGGGACAGACACGTTTTGGGGCAGTGAGGGGCGATGAAGCCTCGTTGCCTTGTGGCCGTTGCAATGTCACACTTGGTTTCTCTTACTGTTTTCAGGTTTCTTATTACGGGCTTACTTCTAACGTTTCTTGTTTCTAGGACAATAATAGGTTTTATCATTACATATTGTTATTGTTACTTTGTTTGTTATTTAATAAAAAGTTCATCAGTGGCCTACTGATTTTCGTTTTCCTATTCCTTTCTTTCCAGGTTGTTTCATGCTAAAGTTTCTGTTAACAGGATACAGTGATCACTTCGTTATTATTGCATATGTCCTTTTCACTAGGGGTGCTCTCTGGTCGGGCCAGATGACCTATCTCTAGTAAATGGTCCGGGTGAAACAGGTGCATCAATCAGTGGGGAGTAGATAGGCATGACAGATTACAACGGGGGACAAAGGTCCGCATTACCTACCCTTTCACTACTTGCAAAGATTTTCCTACGTTTATTTGCAAACAGGGAATACCTCCAAAAAGAACCAATTCCCAAACAGTCAATGTTCGGGCAAACAATCAATCAATGAGGAACGAAATAGGCACGATGTGTTAACCACTTCGACGCTAATGACAAAGCCAGCTCGTCATGGGTTTTACCTGCCCTGCGCTCATGACGAGCTGGCTTTGTCACAAACAAGCCATTTTCTACTTCTTCAGCGCACAGCAGGTAAACGCGGTAGCGCTGAAGCAGTTAAAGGTTTGCGTTACCTACCCTTCACTATCTGCAAAGGGAGAGAGAATATTCCTATTCTTCCCCGTTTGCAGGCAGAGAAGATCCTTAAGAGAACCAACTTCGAACAATTCAATGCTCGATTCAATCAATCAATCAATGGGGAGAAAAATAGGTATGACGGATTACAATGGGGACAAAAGTCTGCATTTACCTATCCTTCACTATCTGCAAAGACTAAACAGAGTATGGCGATTCTGTGCTTGTTTGCAAATGCTTGGATAACAATCAATCAAATGGAGAGAGAAGCAGGCACGACGGATTACAACGGGGCAAAGGCCTGCGTTAACTACCCTTCACTATCTGGAAAGAGAGAGTACTCCTAATAGAAATGAGGGGGGGGCAGCATTGAAAGCAGATCAGTGTGCATAAACACGAAAATGTTTTTTCTTACCACGTACTTGACAATCGACAGCTTATGATATTTGCTATTAAAAAACCATTGAAATTCACTGAAAAAACCATAGGTTATAGACCATATATAGTTAGGAATTAGCATTTACAAAACCTTGAAAATTCACTGAAAAAACCATAGGTTATAGACCATATATAGTTAGGAATTAGCATTTAAAAAACCTTATTTTACTCACACAAAACCATTGAAATTCCATATATAGTTAGTTGCACTAACTATATATCGCGCACCCGCAATCCACTGCTGATGATGTCACATATTACATCATTCATGACATGGTCAGTGACATCACTGATGACATCACTGATGACATCTCAAATGACATCACTGATATATAGGTCTATAACCTATGGTTTTTTCAGTGTATATATATATATATATATATGTATTAAAAATAAATTAATTTTTTTAGTTATATTAATTATTTTCTAATGTTACATTTATTTAAGTATTTTAAATAAGTTAAAAATAATTGTATTCATCACGGTTGTGAAATTTTTTATTTTTTTATTTATTATTATATTACTTTTACATTATTTTTAAGACATTTAAGAAAATCGATATTTTAACAGTCTATATTTTTTACACTCGATATTTTGGAGTCGGTATTTTTGTACTTACCTGTTTGAAAATAGGAAGTCGATATTTTGGCAGTCAATAGTTTTACCTCGATATTTTGTCATCTCGATATTGTGACTGTCGATATTCTGTCAGTGATCCCCCAAGAACATCTCAAATTTACAAGTGAATACAAAACAAATGACTTACCTTTTCTTGATGTGACAATTCCTACTGAAGATGGTACCCTGGGCACAGTACTGTACCGGAAGCCAACAGAACGCAACACCCTGCTGCAATACTTAAGCCACCATCCAAGAGGCCTAAGAGATGGATTGCCATATGGACAATTTTTACGCATCCGACGTAACTGTAAATGGCGCAAGGACTATTTTCGCGAAGCGGACATCCTTGTGAACAAATTGATACACAGAGGTTATCCACGACGACTGGTCACCAAAGCAAAGAAACGCGCTTGGTATAATCACCGTGAACATCTTCTCATCCCTAACACCAAAAAGACTATGACTATCCCGTTCGTCTCCACCATTAGTCCAGACAGCAACAAGATAAGTGCCATCATCAAAAAGAACTGGTGCGTGTTACGCTCCGACAAGCAATTCCAGGATGTACCCTTTGTTCTCTTACCAACGTGGAAACAATATCGCCAGTCACCTGGTACATGCCATCACATGGCCAGATTCCCCCAAAGACAAACATACTATTACATCAGCTTGGGGCCTCGAACCAGTTCTAGGACACTACAAATGCCAGAGCTGTAGCGTCTGTGATCTTACCTCCAACACCAAAGAATTTCTCTACAACGGAAAAAGCCACAAACTGAACTGCCACACTAATTGCAAATGCTCAAATGTGATCTACGCTATCCGTTGTCCCTGCGACCTTCTATACATCGTACAAACCACCCAGATGGTCAAACAACGTATTATTCAACATAAGAGTAGGATAAATTGCCAGGTCCTTTCGGCACCCCTTGTATCACATATCATTGAGCACAAACATCGGGACATTGACCTGCGGTGGCAGGTGATTGAACATCTCAAACTCCCCATCAGAGGTGGCAATATAACCAATCTATTAAATCGAGCTGAATGCAAATGGATTTCCTTGGCAGACTCTGTAAATCATGGTCTGAACACTCTTGATGAGTGGAATAATACTGTTACCTCTTGAATGTTGTCCTCTGCAGATTCTCCTGCCTCTGACCACACTGAGCCTACTTACTGTACATGCAAATGCCTTATGATGTTTAAACCAAATGTGTAATTTAATTGGATCAACGATATATTTATAACTACTCTCATTTTGATATAATTACTGTTTTTTCCAACACAGTGGATCTTTTGAATGTAAATACTGTTGCATGAGTTCCGTGTTTTGCTATGTCATGCCGAAATTCACTACTTGCTTCCAACATACCAATATGCTCAGCTGCGTGAAGTCACTTCCTCGCTTTTCATGCCCGTCCCTTCTTTCCCCGCCCCCTTTCCCACGTCATCCGCCCACCGCCTCCCCAACTGGTTCCTTTAGTGAGCTCTAGCAGTTCCGGGTTGTAATCCCCCTCATCGGAGGTCGGAACCCTCGCTCCTGATTCAGTCCTTGACAGCAGAAGTACAGATTTATTCAGGTAACCTTGCCCCGAATATTTCTCATTTCGCGTTCCGATGTCCTCTCTAGCCACGTACTGGTTACGTGACTGACACCCTGTTCCCTCTTTCAGACGCTGCCTCTGCATCGACTAAGACGCCTTGCATTCAGGTACGTCCCACACTTCTGGGCCACCACCCGTACTTGTACCCCCTCGCTATCCATTCTAGGAGGATGAGACCCTTAACGCCTGACAGTCTTTCTTCCACAGATACACCGACTTAGACGGTATCCCGTATCCGTACTCACTCACGATGTTCCAACCGTAAGTTCTCCCAGTTTTCACACGGTTGCTTCCCCCACACCAACGCTGCATCTTGAACCTTGTCCTTGATTCTCCAGGTTCCCTTGAATTTATCGTTCCACGACGACTGGGTACTACTTTGAACCAGCGCCTACCTGAAGCCCAGGTATGCCATAACTTCCCACTTCAGTATCCTATTCGGTTCAGCCCAACCCCCTCCCCCCCTCCCCTACTTCCCTCACCTGCCTTGTCCCCTTCCCCCCGGCCCTAGCTCACGCGCTATGCAATGCATGATTCTCATCACTTATCATCACGCAATTCCCTCCTGGTTTTGATCCAGACCATTTTTTGGCTCCACCATCATTGATTCGTGGCGTTTACATAGCTTCTCACATGGCTCACTTCCTCGTGTAAGGTCTTCCCGTCCCCCAGCTCGGTCCTCAATCTGAAATTTTGTCCCCCTGCAGCACTACAACAATCCACCAACCCCTTCCTGAAGGGGATCCCAATTAACTGTGGATCGAAACGCCGTAGACACTACAGCGCAATTGTTTGGCGCATTACAACACTTGAATTTATCAATTCTTGAGCCACCACTGTATATAACTTTGTCACCTTGCGCCGTCCACGCTGTTCACTCCCCTCACTTGCGTCGTCACCTTCACTTGTACATATCACCTTGTCACCAAGTGTTTCCTGGGTTGTCACATGATTTTTCGTGTACAGTGCTGCTTTTCAACTGTATTTCCATGTGTAATTATCAGAAAATTGGTGAATTACAAGCCATGTACTAATGAATTGAGCCTCCTTGTTTTCCTTCAGATGTAATGCTTTTTGCATGCACAACTTAATTGCCTGTCAATCGTTACCTATTGGGACATTGTGCTTTATATATACTTCATACCCAGTCCCAGTTTGGTCTATTGGTCCTACTCCTGTTCTTTTTCACTATCCCTCGGAACCCTGCAGAGGTTTGCAGTTTCTTGGGAATAGCAAATTACTGTGGCTGATTCATTCCCAATCTGGCAACACCCTCTGTGTCCCCGAGGTCACTGACTAACAAAGAGGTCCAGTGGGAATGGACCTGCCAGATAGTGCGGGCTTTCAGGGACATACAGAAAACACTCCGCCATGATGGCATGTTTCCTTCTTGTATGCCAAACTAAACTTATCATAGATGTCATCCCCATTGGGCTTGGCGCTTTGTTATAAATGCAGAGCAGCGATAAGTGGGTACCCATAGTTTATGCCAGCAGATCACACACAGCGGTGGAAACCCGGTATGCCCAAATCAAAAGGGAGGTGCTAGCGATCCATTGGGTGTTCAAACATTTTCATCTGTACCTCTGTCGTCAAAAGTTCCAGGTGGTAACGGACCACAAATCACCTGTGATGCTGTTCGCAAGACTTGCCAGAAATGGCCCTCCCTAAATAGAAAGGTGGGCTGTTCAGCTCCAACAGTACTCGTTCATGGTGATTTTCTGGCCAGGAACTAACAACGCGGCTGACTGCCTGTCCTGCCACCCCCTTTCAGCAGATCCTCCAACCCATGGGAAGATGATCCAGCGGCAAAGGATTCCATGAGAATGGTAATAGAAACTTCATGCCCAAGTGCCCTATCCCTCCAAGAAATTGCAGCAGCTACTCTGACAGATCCCTTCCTTTGTTATCTTTCATATTGTTACCCTGGTATAGGTCTAGGGAACATCGTACACTTTCCCTACATCATCTCCCCGTCATTTCATAAGAACGAGCCTTATAAGGACATAACTCTAAATAAGTACAGACTGCCTTGTACGGACATAATGCCTTATAAGGACTGTAGGCTTTTATGGACCAAACCGTTCACCTAGTTCCATGCCGAGGGTGAGTTTTTCCTAATCGATATTGCTAAGATGTCACCTTTAGCACATATGAATAATTTATGAGTACCCTCTATAGGAGGTCCACTTCCTCTCTCCCATCGCCGCAAAGGGTTTAATCCCCAACGTCATCCTCATACTGAACAATGGGGAACATACGCACATAAACTGTATACATACAGCACCTCTTGCTGTCAGTAAGCAGGAGGGAACCTAGACTTCAAGGCTGACACACTGGCCAGAGATGCTGCGGCTCCGGCATGCCATCGCTCCAGCTGACAGTGGTCTGACGATCCCTTGCAGGATGTCCAACTCAAGTCAAGGATGAGGTCCCACACTCTCACTATTCAGGTTTGGGGGTTCAACTAAATCCTAGTGGGATTCTTGGCTCTTAGACTCTTAGACTTAGGCTCCTAGGCTAAGGCTCTTTCGCACCTACTCACATGCTAGGTACACTTAGGTACAGACATCTTAGGAGTATGCACTTTATTTTGTAAATGCATTTCATATTCATGTATGTGTTCATGAATATTGTAAAATGGTAGAACAATACTATTTCTTTTTATTCACTCTACTGCTGGTTCGATATCTCTGCTAGTGTATTACAGTTGTAGCAGCGCACTTATTTTGCATGAGAAGAACTACGGTACAATAAATTCTTATTGTAAACACACTCAACTGTTTCTTCTATGTATCTCTCTGAGAGCAAAACACGCAAGCACGAGTGACTGGGTGAAAAGTGATATATTGTTTCCACACGTCTGTGGTTTTTATGTTTTGAAGTTGCAAAAACTAATCTCTCTGATAACAGGAGATTCTAGTAGCACTGCGAGCTAGCTAATTCGAAGACATAGGCTGAAATATTCAGTGGGGGTGCACCGACTCAGTTTGCCAACAAACCCACGGTATACGTTATCCGTAAATAGCGTAGGTCCTGCATGAAAGGGTACTATTGGAACTACACTACACCTTAAGAGGGTTGTGGAGGCACTGAAAAGACACCATTGGAGGAACTTCCTGGATGGAATGGTGAACCTCACTCCGGCAGAACAAGACACTCGGGCTCGGCTATGGAGATGCTGATATGAGTTCAGTTGAAGTGAAGAAGGGGTCATCTAATGGGGTCATCGGGTAATGATTCCACGCAACCTCTGGAACCACACAGTGGAGCTGGTGCATCAAAGACACAAAGGATTGGTTAAGACAAAGGCCAGGCTAAGGCACAAAGTGTGGTTCTCAAGCATGGACCGGTTGGGAGAAGAGAGGATCAAGAACTGTCCGTCATGCGCTATCACCAGAGAAGACCCTCCCAGTGTCACCCATCATTACAGAGGCTCCTTGTGTCAGGCTGTGGTCCTCCATGAGACTGGACTTTAGAAGTTTCAGGGACGGCAGGCTGACCCTTGTCTTAATGGACAGCCATACCAAATTACCTGTGGTCAAACTTGGGTGCTCTCCCGCATTCAAGTGTGTGAAACCAGTGGTGGAAAGGACATTCAGATTACTCGAGCTACATGATGAAATTAAAACTGACAACAGGCCCAAGGTTCAAGGCCACAAGTTCAAGGAGTATTTGCAACACTTCAACGTTCAACACTGCCGCATCACACCTCAGTGTCCTCAAGCTAATGGGGAAGTGGAGAGATTCATGAGAATCCTCAAGAAAGTGCTCCGTATCAGCATGGACAAAGGGGAAGACCTGGAGGGCTGTTTGCATCAGTTTCTGAGGGCATACTGGCTATCTCTTCACAGCAATAAAGGTGCACTCCAAATGATCTACTGATGAAGCTGCCCACACGGAACCTGTTTCCCACTGGCCAGAGCTGGAAGCCCCTGGTGCTCTGGATGCCCAGGCAGAGCACGAAAAAAGAAGGCGCAATAACAATAGGGCCAGTCATGTAAGGAGAGCCACTGACCCCACCATACAGGAGGGCAACCAAATAATCATCCAGGACCAACATACTGATTGGAACTTTTAGACCCCCTTTGACAGAGTAGCTTGGAGGGTGGTGAGAGTTTACGGCACGATGGTGACAGTGAGACGAGGGATGGTCGAGGTGTCAAAAAAATGTGTCATGGTTCTGGAAGGTTCCATGGGACCCATGTGAGAGCACCGAAGAAGATGATGACATCTAAGAGCCAGATATCAATAGGACTGACAACATGTAAAGGTGAGAAGGAGCGAGCATGCCGGGATGCCGGCCTTTGAGTGAGGGTAATACATCCCGAACACAACTGAATGCAAGAGTGGAGTGGTGCACCTGGGGCCATCCTTATGAATTAAGGGTCAACCCCCATCTGAGTCAGAGACTGCAAGACTTTATGTGCTGAACCCCGAAAGCCGGAGATAGCAGAAGAGGGTGACTTGAAGATGTCTCTTACCTGTTTTGATTCCATGTCTGTGTGTTTTTTTGTGTTTATTTTGATGAAAAGTTGGATGGTATGTAGTGAACCACCTGGCTCCTAAATGAAGGTTACGCATGCCATGCATACCGATGGCTGGGCGTGGGCAAAAGTATTAAATTAAGGAGGGCTAGCCACTCCTGTTTAGACCCCACTAGCACCCTACTGACGAATGGCGACTTTCCGTGGCAGTTCTCACATGCAACATAGGACCGGTCCTGCCAATGCCGGAGGCTGGATTTAACAGGAACCATTAGTACATATTTTGATTGGGCAGACGTTGTCTGCTTCCACGCAAAAAAGTGCATGCCCACCATGCAGCTTTGGTCATTTCGTTTTATTCAGGTGGCTGAGTTGGAACTTTCAAGGCCATACGCATGACATTAGAAAGCTATTAAAGTATTTTAGATATCTAAACGTTTATGGTGTTTGTCTTTATCTGGCAGGAGCACAGATGTGATGAGGGCAGGTATTAAGCTACATGGATATTTAGGTCTGGCTTGACAGGGAGACTGTCACCCAACATTTTAACCTACACTAATATTATTCTACAGTTTTTATGCTTCCACAAAACACATATTAATTTCCATGCCATTCATTTGTAATGCTTCACATTACCATACAACATTCCTATAAAGCCACATCAATCGGCATTACCAATGCTTGTTTAAGATGGCTATAGACTGAACTCAGGTGTGTGCTAATTTGAGGCAAAGTACTTGAGTCCATGGTTCTTTGCGGCAACTATGATGTTATGCTTGTCTCTTGGCACCACCTGACACCAATGCCTCTTTGCTGTGGCTGCAGCAAATTATTAAACTATAAATGTGTGTGCCATTCATGCAAAGTGTTGAACTATCTGTTCACTGCAAAATCAGTGCATTCACAAAAGCAAACATTGCAATTCAGTTCAAAGGTTATAGATTGCGGTATAGAGTTAAAACATGGCAACCAATTGCTAAAATTAAGCAGTGGGATTCACCCACTCATTTACTATCGTCCCTCCTTCATTGCCAGATTACCAAATAGGCAAAGTAGGCACCGACCTATGGACCCTACTCCTTTTAGGGGGCCATGACATCAGATCAAAATAATAATATTTTGATCTTGAAAGAAAATTACAATCAAGCTTTTTAAAATATTGTTTCCAAACGATAAAAAAAAAAGAATCAACTCAAAGAAACAAACATTTTACATTAAAGGCTCTATAGAGAAAATACTGTATTAATGTAATGAACCCATTAACAACTTAAAGACCATAAACCAGAGATATCACATTTACATAGCAGTTTTCTTTCTTATAAGCTCATCTTCTGGAAGCCGTCAGTTTGCAAAAACATTATGTGTCTTGGGTATTAGGAGATAATTTGTGATAGAGCCATCCATCTACACCCATGCATTCATCACTCACCCTCAATTATTCAATTAAACATTCATCCACATTCATACTTTCAACCTATCATCCATATAGCAACACTCTTCTATCTACGGACCCATCCACAGTTGTATGCACTCACAACCATCCTCAATCTATTCATGTATATGTACATCAACAAAGCCATCTTCCAAGCATCCATCCAACATTTGAATGTGTGTATATGTGCTGGTATGTGTGTTGTACGACTGAAGATATGTGTGGTGGTGGAACGTCTGTGAGCCTACACAAAACTCTGTATGTATATTACTAACTGTGAGCTTCCTCTTTGCTTGAGCATCCAAACAGATCACACAACATACGGCCATTATTACAACAAAATACAACAAAGAATTCACGAGCAGAAAATAACTCAGCAGAGCTTTTAGCTTTGACAATTCTTGTTTGTCAATTTGTAAGCGTGTACTACATCATGTTAGTGATTTTTTCTATTTAAATCTCTTTTTATTTGCAAAAGAAATAGTTTCAATACAGCGATGACTGTAGACATGTATCTTACATCTATAAACACGTCCATTGCAATTCTTCCATCATTGCGCTTCGCTGTCCCACCCAAAGTGGTCTCTCTAGGTAGAATTGTCATATTATATCGATAACTCCAAAGCCATTAAAACAGTCCCTCCACTTTGTGTGCACAACATTCCCGTACTTTCATTCCATCTCCCCTAGGTCTTCATCAATTTATGGAAACACCCCCTCGCTTTTTAGAATGATTTTTCGGCCTGAATACACCAGTCCATGTCTGCCTCCTGGTCTTTTTACTTTGGAGTGGTCGGAGCTCTCCACATTTTAACTATATTTCGCTTAGCCATCATAAAACCCAGCGTGACCAAACATCGGCCTATATTAGTCAGGTCTGCCTTCCCCCACATATTCAAAAGGCACCATTTTGTGGTTGGCATCATATTCCGTGTGTATAGTGTCCCGATAGAGAATACCACTTCCGCCCAGAATGTCTGAAGTGCCGGACAGTCCCAAATCATGGGGAAGAACGTAGCCTCGGAGCCACATTAACTAGAACAATGTGATGACTCAACCCTACTCATCATGACCATTGTGGTACATGAGCTGCACTAGTTGAAAATGAGAATTGACAGCTCCTTTTCTAGGGGATGCCATAGCCTCCTGCCACTCATCATCTTCTAACTGTCCCAAGTTGTTCTCCCACTTTTCACAAAGCTTAACCAGGGGGTCTGGGGAGTTATTGAGAAGTTTACGGTAGGTCAGAGAGGTGGGTTTTATGGGCATATAGCTGTCAAGCAATCTATCTTCCAATGGAGAGGCTCCAACTGATATTCTTATTGTAAGTTGCCAATGAACTTCACCTCCCCATGTGCCCATCGGTCCCCATTCGTGGGAGTCTAATTAGATCTCATTTTTCAAAGCCCCTATGTTCCCTCAGAACAACTAATTATGCGTATCCCACAGCAATTAATCAATCAATCAGGACATTTGTTAAGCGCACTACATACCCGTGAGGGTCTAAGGGGGCTGGGGGGTGGGGGGAAGCTGCTACTGATCGAAGAGCCAGGTCTTGAGAAGTCTTCTGAAGGCCAGTAGATCCTGGGTCAGCCGTAGGTGTGTGGGGAGGGTGTTCTAGGTCTTGGTGGCGAGGTGGGAGAAGGATCTGCCGCAGGCGGTCATTCTTCGGATGCGGGGAACTGCGGCGAGAGCGAGGCCGGCGGAGCAGAGGTTGCGGGTAGGGGTGTAGAAGCTGAGTCGTCTGTTGAGGTACGTTGGGCTGGCGTTGTGGAGGGCCTTGTGTAATGTGGTAATCTGCTGTGTAAGACATCAGCCTCTGAATCAGAAGACCCAAGTCACAATTTCTGTAAATCACATGCATGCCAATGTCTCAGTGAAAAATGATAACTATTTTTTTTTAACTTGTGAACTATATGAAAAAATCGCAAACATTCCAAGCCTCGAACAGGGTGATAAAGACCTCCTGAATCAAGTTCTGACTGAGGGTGAAGTTCTACAGGCCATCCGATCGTTAAATTCAGCAAAAGCTTTGGGCTCCAATGGCTTCCCGATCCAATTATAGAAAATTACGACATCTAAAACTGCCCATTCCTACTAAAGATGCTCCAAGAGATACGGGAGGCTGGGAAACTACCCGCGGACCAAAGACTGGCTAATATAATGGTCATACATAAAAACGGTAAGCTGTCTGGCATCTTTTCATCTAATAGACCGATATCTTATCTACATTCAGTGATCAAGATCCTGGCCAAAATCCTGGTGTTCAGATTAGTCTAGGTGATAGGTAAACTGATCCACCCAGATCAGTCGGGCTTCATGCCAAGGAGAAACACTGCACTTAAATTGAGACACCTGCAAGTGGTCCTGGGTCATGCAACATCTATCTGAGAAGATGCAGCGGTGGCGTTGTTGGGAGCCCTATGGCCTTTGATTCGATAGAGTTGCCTTTTCTGTTTGCGGTCCTGGAGAGGAAGGGGTTTGGCCAAAGTTTTTATCCTGGGTTCGATTGTTGTATAGAAATCCCCTAGTGCAGGTAAAAGTGAACTGTGGTATGTCAGGAGTTTTTCAGCTAGAACGAGGTATGAGACAGGGATGCCCGCTGTCACACAGATTTTCACCCTTGTGCTGGAACCACTGGTTGTCTGGATAAAAGGGGACTCATTGATTAGAGGTCTGGGAGGATAAAATCTCCTTCTACATCAATGACATCCTCCTCCATGTGGCGAGTCCATAAACTACGCTTCACAGAATATTTCATATATTTGAGCTACACACAAAATATTTAGGGTATACAATAAATTGGGACAAGTCCTTTATATATATCCTCTGTGGGACTACCCCACGCCTCCCCAGGAACTGTGCAGCCCGAGTAGTAACAGAGGGATTGAAATATCTGGGAATATTCGTCAATAGTGATCCGGCAACCTACAACCCCCCACCCTGCTGCATTTAAAAGGGGATGTGCAACACTGGATGAGGAGCTTGAAGGTAATCCTCATGTTGATGGGGAGCCAGTGTAGGTCTCTCAAGTGGGGTGTGATGTGGCTGAGGCGGGGGATGTTGAGGATCAGTCGTGCTGAGGCGTTCTGGTTGCGTTGCAGCTGTCTCAGGAGCTTGGTTGATGTTCCTGCATAGAGGACGTTTCCGTAGTCCAGCCTTCTGGTGACGAGGGCCTGGGTGCCTGTTCTTCTCATTTCAGTGGGGATCCACTTGAAGATCCTGCGGAGCATTCGGAGGGTATTGAAGCAGGATGAGGAGGTGGCGTTGACCTGTTTGGACATGGAGAGGGTGGAGTTGAGGATGATCCCCAGGCTGCATGCGTGGTCGATGGGTGTTGGGGCTGTTCCCAGTGATGTCGGCCACCTGGAGTCATCCCAGGCTGAAGGGGTGGAGCCGAGGATGAGGACCTTCGTCTTGGCCGAGTTCAGCTTCAGTCGGCTGTTCTTCATCCATTCGGAGATGGCCTTCATTCCTTCGTGGAGGTTGGTTTTGGCGGTGTGAGGGTCTTTGGTGAAGGAGATGATCAGCTTGGTGTCATTGGTGTAGGAGATGATGTTGAGGTCATGCTGTACGGCGATGTGGGTGAGGGGTGCCTTGTAGATGTGGAACAGCATTGGGCTTAGGGAAGAGCCAAGGGGTACGCCACAGATGATCTTGGTGGCAGTGGAGCAGAGGGTGGGAGGTGGACGCTCTGAGTTCTGATGGAGAGGAAGGATGTGGTCCACACAGCAATGTGTTTTGAGTGATCCGGCCTCGCCAACCCTGCACCCCCAAAGTGGTGTCCCAAAGTTTAATTGTCAAAAAAGTTGGTGTAAGTGATCTAGCATGACGTTTCCCTCCATAGGGGGCTCTAGGAAGCCACATATTTCGCCTGTCCATTCTGGATGCGGGATCGTCATGCGGAAGATGGACCCAGTGGCTGACTACAGTAAGTTGGGCTGCCTGATAATAGTATTGGACGGCTAAGAGCACTAGTCCACCATCATACCAGCTCCTAGTTAGTTTCTGTAAAGATGTACTGGGGCTCCCCCATCCCAGAGGAGTGTTTGAATCACTGCATCAATGTCTCAGAAGTATTGGATTGGGCCAGGTATGGTGTGTTGTTAAGAATGTACAAAAAGCGAGCAGAGCCAACTTTTAATCAACAACGCATTTCCCAGCAAAAACAGGAGAGGCCACTCCAGTGTTGCACATCCCCTTTTAAACGCAGCAGGGAGGGGAGCTGTTGGTTGCCGGATCACTAGTGAGGAATATTCCCAGATATTTCAATACCACTGTTATCACTCGGGCTGCACAGTTCCTGGGGAGGTGTGGGGTAGTCCCACAGAGGACATATATAAAGGACTTGTCCCAATTTATTGTATACCCTAAATATTTTTTGTATAACTCAAATATATGAAATATTCTGTGAAGCGTAGTTTATGGACTCGCCACATGGAGGAGGATGTCATTGATGTAGAAGGAGATTTTATCCTCCCAGCCCTCTAATCAATGAGTCCCCTCTTATCCAGACCATCAGTGGTTCCAGCACAAGGGCGAAAATCAGTATGACAGCGGGCATCCCTGTCTCGTACCTCGTTCTAGCTAAAAGACTCCAGACATACCACGGTTCACTATTACCTGCACTAGGGGATTTCTATACAACAATCAAACCCAGGATAAAAACTTTGGCCAAACCCCTTCCTCTCCAGGACCGCATACATAATAGGCAACTCTATCGAATCAAAGGCCATTGGGCACCCAACAACGCCACCACTGCATCTTCTCAGACAGACGTTGCATGACCCAGGACCACATGCAGTGTTTCTCCTTGGCATGAAGTCCGACTGATCTGGGTGGATCAGTTTACCTATCACCTAGACTAATTTGAACACCAGGATTTTGGCCAGGATCTTGATCACTGAATGTAGATAATATATCGGTCTATTAGATGAACAGATGTCAGGCAGCTTACCGTCTTTATGTATGACCATTATCTTATCCAGTCTCTGGTCCGCGGGTAGTTCCCCAGACTCCTGTATCTCTTGGAGCATCTTTAGTAGGAAGGAAACAGTTTTAGATGTTGTAATTTTCTATAATTGGATGGGGAGCCCATTGGAGCCCAAAGCTTTTCCTGAATATAACGATTGGATGGCCTGTAGGACTTCACCCTCAGTCAGATCTTCATTCAGGAGGTCGTTATCACCCTGTTCGAGGCTTGGAATGTTTGTGATTTTTTCGTATAGTTCAAATGTTAAAAAAAATTGTTATCATTTTTCACTGAGACAATGGCATGCAGGTGATTTACTGAGATTGTGACTTGGGTTTTCTGATTCAGAGGATGATGTCTTACCCAGCAGATTACCACATTCTGGGGCATATTTACAAGGGTTTATCACCTCAGGGACATCACTTTTTGTTACATTCCTGTGGCGATAATTTCTTTGCCTTATTTACAAGTTGGCATTCAGCCACTTACCGTGGCTTTACGTATACTTGTAAATAAGGCCCCTTTTCACGCTACACTTCGGGGCATATTTATAACGGAATGGTGGAGCATGGCATTAAGCATAAGCACAAAATGCTAACGGCATGCTCCACCATTCCGAAAATGCAGGGATGTGCTCTATTTACAAAGATACTGCATACTCCTGAGTTTCCCCTAGTGCAACTGCTAAAGTAATCAGCCTAGCGCCAATGCAGGCACCATTGCACCATAGTGAAGGGTTCCTGCATTGATGGAATGATTGTTTAGGTGCATTAAGTTGTCCCTTCCTGCACATAAACAATAACAAATGGTGATCTGTAACTTTTATCTATGTTGCTTTGGGCAACATAGAAGTTGCAAATGGTAATTTTTGAAATGATTGTTTATGTGCATTAAGGGACACTTTCCTGCACGTAAACAATAAATCATGGTGTTTTGATGTTTCTATGTGTACTGCACAATGTAGCACACATAGAAAAAGCAAATTCAAGGAGATATAAAGCATTTTTCCTTGTTTTGCCACGTTAAGACCAGGTTTTCCAGGTCTTAATTTTGGTGCCGCCTCCTATTTACACCACCCTTGTAAATAGAGGGCAGCATCAAAATCAATGTGTTTTGAGGTGGTACGCCTACCGCAACACCATTGCACACCCCTTTCACACTAAGTACAGCGTACCAGGTTGCCTAATTTAGATATTGGTATTAAACCACGTTAAGTAGCTTAATGCTGCCTTGTAAATAAGGCGAAGCCCCTGTCACCACAGGAACGTCCCTAAAAGTTATTTTTCTGTGGCAATAGGAGCTTGTTACTATGCCCCTTAGCATGAAAGGGGTGTGCCAAAATTAAGACCAGGGAAAACCTGGTCTTAACATGGCAAAACGAGAAGAAATGTTGAATTTCTCCTTGTTTTCGCTGTTTCTATGTGTGCTGCATTGTGCAGCACACATAGTAACATTTAACAACAAGGGGTGGTGATGGACAGAGTTTCTGAATTAAGCAGAATACTCTCACCCAGTCAAGAGATCAGGGCTAGATCCAACACCGTTTTTTAGCTCACTGCACCATCCCAGTTCAGAACCTGGCTATATGCAAATTAGTCTGTTCCTGTCCCAGTGCATGATGGGAACAGGGCAAACCAAACTACCAAGCCAATTCTTACACTGGGAAGGAAACAAGCTTCCGGGGACCGGTTTCTGGCATTTCAGCCGTCGTCGGCCCGGCTTGCTTGAATCCTGATGGTGCAATGAGCAAGGGACTCACATCTGAGTATACCCTTCCACGCTTAGGGTGGACAAAATATTTAACAACAAGGGGTGGTGATGGACAGAGTTTCTGAATTAAGCAGAATACTCTCACCCAGTCAAGAGATCAGGGCTAGATCCAACACCGTTTTTTAGCTCACTGCACCATCCCAGTTCAGAACCTGGCTATATGCAAATTAGTCTGTTCCTGTCCCAGTGCATGATGGGAACAGGGCAAACCAAACTACCAAGCCAATTCTTACACTGGGAAGGAAACAAGCTTCCGGGGACCGGTTTCTGGCATTTCAGCCGTCGTCGGCCCGGCTTGCTTGAATCCTGATGGTGCAATGAGCAAGGGACTCACATCTGAGCATACCCTTCCACGCTTAGGGTGGACAAAATATTTAACAACAAGGGGTGGTGATGGACAGAGTTTCTGAATTAAGCAGAATACTCTCACCCAGTCAAGAGATCAGGGCTAGATCCAACACCGTTTTTTAGCTCACTGCACCATCCCAGTTCAGAACCTGGCTATATGCAAATTAGTCTGTTCCTGTCCCAGTGCATGATGGGAACAGGGCAAACCAAACTACCAAGCCAATTCTTACACTGGGAAGGAAACAAGCTTCCGGGGACCGGTTTCTGGCATTTCAGCCGTCGTCGGCCCGGCTTGCTTGAATCCTGATGGTGCAATGAGCAAGGGACTCACATCTGAGTATACCCTTCCACGCTTAGGGTGGACAAAATATTTAACAACAAGGTGTGGTGATGGACAGAGTTTCTGAATTAAGCAGAATACTCTCACCCAGTCAAGAGATCAGGGCTAGATCCAACACCGTTTTTTAGCTCACTGCACCATCCCAGTTCAGAACCTGGCTATATGCAAATTAGTCTGTTCCTGTCCCAGTGCATGATGGGAACAGGACAAACCAAACTACCAAGCCAATTCTTACACTGGGAAGGAAACAAGCTTCCGGGGACCGGTTTCTGGCATTTCAGCCGTCGTCGGCCCGGCTTGCTTGAATCCTGATGGTGCAATGAGCAAGGGACTCACATCTGAGTATACCCTTCCACGCTTAGGGTGGACAAAATATTTAACAACAAAGGGTGGTGATGGACAGAGTTTCTGAATTAAGCAGAATACTCTCACCCAGTCAAGAGATCAGGGCTTGATCCATCACCGTTCTTTAGTTCCCAGTGTAAGAATTGGCTTGGTAGTTTGGTTTGCCCTGTTCCCATCATGCACTGGGACAGGAACAGACTAATTTGCATATAGCCAGGTTCTGGCCGAAGACGGCTGTAATGCCAGAAACCGGTCCCCGGAAGCTTGTTTCCTTTCCAGTGAAGAATTGGCTTGGTAGTTTGGTCTGCCCTGTTCCCATGATGCACTGGGCCAGGGACAGACTAATTTGCATATGGCCAGGTTCTTAACTGGGATGGTGCAGTGAGCTAAAAAACGGTGATGGATCAAGCCCTGATCTGTTGACTGGGTAGGAGTGTTCTGATTAACTCGGATACTCTGTCCATCACCACCCCCTTTTTGAAATATTTTGGCCACCACAAGTGTGGAAGGGTATGCTCAGACATGAGTCCCTTGCTCACTGCACCATCAGGATTCAAGCAAGCCGGGCCGAAGACGGCTGTAATGCCAGAAACCGGTCCCCGGAAGCTTGTTTCCTTTCCAGTGAAGAATTGGCTTGGTAGTTTGGTCTGCCCTGTTCCCATGATGCACTGGGCCAGGGACAGACTAATTTGCATATGGCCAGGTTCTGAACTGGGATGGTGCAGTGAGCTAAAAAACGGTGATGGATCAAGCCCTGATCTGTTGACTGGGTAGGAGTGTTCTGATTAACTCGGATACTCTGTCCATCACCACCCCCTTTTTGAAATATTTTGGCCACCACAAGTGTGGAAGGGTATGCTCAGACATGAGTCCCTTGCTCACTGCACCATCAGGATTCAAGCAAGCCGGGCCGAAGACGGCTGTAATGCCAGAAACCGGTCCCCGGAAGCTTGTTTCCTTTCCAGTGAAGAAGTGGCTTGGTAGTTTGGTCTGCCCTGTTCCCATGATGCACTGGGCCAGGGACAGACTAATTTGCATATGGCCAGGTTCTGAACTGGGATGGTGCAGTGAGCTAAAAAACGGTGATGGATCAAGCCCTGATCTGTTGACTGGGTAGGAGTGTTCTGATTAACTCGGATACTCTGTCCATCACCACCCCCTTTTTGAAATAGCACACATAGTAACAGCAAATCGCCATGAATTATTGTTTAAGTGCAGGAAGGTGCACATAAACAATCATCAAAAAAAATGAAGGCCAGCTTCCTGCACATGAACAATAATTCCCTCAACCGTGCAAGGGTGCCTACGCTGGCACTAGGCAACTGAGTTCAATACCAGCGCTAAGGAAAATGCAGGAATGTGGCGTACCATTATAAATACGGCACATCTCTGAGTTTTCAGAATGGCCGAGCGAGGAGTTAGCAATTTTTTGCTTAACGCCACTCTTCGCCATTCACTTGTAAATATGCTTATTGATACATCATGACTGATTAGTTAAGTATGGCCTTGCTAAATAGAAAAGTTATATTTTGTGTCTAGTTCTGCCCATGCTAATTCAGTTTCCATGCTGGGTGGATATGCAGTGCCACTCGATGTATTAGGCTTTATATTTGTGAATTACAGGCCTCACTTCCATCTTCAAGCTGTCAGCAGATATTGCATGCTTAGCATCCTTCCAAGCGATTTGAACTCCACTTTGTGGATTTTTGATAAATGAAGAGCTATTACATTTCCAAAGGTCATGGCCCCTAATTTTTCTTTGCCACTGTGTGAAAATGAGAAGTCACTGTCAGTTTCAGTGATTTATATTAACTGACAAGTGTGTGCCACTATTGATTACCTTTGCTGCAAAGAGACCCTAAATGTAATGCAGCAAAAATGAAGAGGAGATGGAGGCGAGCAGGGATGCGACTTGGCAGACTGTGAAATCTGCATGCGAAATGCAAGACCATCAACTAGACACGAGAGTGTGTCCATTTAGCTTTCTTAAACGAGGAAAGGTGTTTCAGGCTTAGGCAGCCAGATTCATGAAAGAAAAATCGGCTCGCAAAGGGCCAGATTCTGCGCATCTGGCCCTTTGCGAGCACAATTTTCACATTTGGGATTCATCATCCCAAATGCAAAAATCGCTATTTGCGAAATCGCATATTTGCGAGGAATTGCATTTAAGGAATCTCTATTTGAGATTCCTTAAATGCAATTCATTAACCATTTTTAAATAGCGAATTCGCAATTTTTGGTCGCTATTTACCACGAAGTCTGACTTCGTGGTAAATAGCGAAAAAATAGAAAAAAGCACTTTAGTGCATTTTTCTCAATTGCATGTTACACACACACATGTCCATTGGACATGTGTGTGCGCAGCACCTGTGTAAATTTGCATTTCAGGGGTGCTACAGGGTGTCCTTTGGACACCCCTGGCACCCTTGAATTCGCATCCTTATTTGCGATTGGCTAATTGCTAATCGCAAATAAGGAGTAACTCCCCATTCATTCCTATGGGTTTTTAGTCCCATAGGAATGAATGGGGAGTTATTCCTTATTCGCGATTAGCAATTAGCTAATCAAAAATAAGGAAGCTGTAGGAATTGCAATAAATATTGCGATTCCTACATGAATCCCGTTTTGCGAGTCTGTAATAGCGATTCCTTATGAATCGCTATTAGAACTCGCAAAACGGGTCTTTGATGAATCTAGTTGAATTGTCTGACCACTGGTCTTTGTGTCAGATTACAAAAACAAAAACATTTACTATAAATCATGAAATCCCTGCTGTAATAAAAAAATAGATTCCGTAAGATATTTGCAAAGCAAACATTTGAGAAGTGTTCTCAAAGAATGTTACAAAATTGCATACAGAAAATTTGGGGAAAAAAAAATAACATTATGAGAACATCTGAGTGTTTCGAGGAGCAAAAGCACGGCACAATACGGGTCTACAAAAGCAGAAATTACATGCACAAGCAATGCAAACGATTTGATCCATGGCTACATATAATATGGAAATGCTTAACGCTGCGAGGTGAGAGAACAGTGTACATGGAGTGGGTGCAGTACACTACAATTACACAGCTTGTGTAAAAAACTAATTACACATGCAATTTAATTTAATTGATTTAATTTAATTGTGGGTTTATATAGCGCTAGGAATCGACTCCCGGAGGTGTATCTCCACGCTTCGACCGCTGGGGAACCCGTCCTGGCTCACCCTGAGAGATGGTCCCTGATGGGTATCTCTAAGGTGCGACCAAGCATCCCCGGCGGTCTGGGGGGGCCGTTGTGAAGATGAGGCAAGCTGATGCCCAGAGTTGCCGAGTGTGGTTTCTGACTAGAGTAGGCACCGAGGCGAGAATTATCGAGTCCGCTGACCCTGGTCCACGACCCTGCCGCGTCGGGAATCGAACCCTGATCCCGGGCCGTTCTCTGCTTACGGGTCTGCCGCCTCTAACCAGTGAGCCACACTTCTCCACTTACAACATTTACAACATTCAAACTCTTTTTTTGCATCTCTCTTCAAAGGAAGATTACTAAGATTATTTGAGGTTTCCTGCGTGTATAAAGCATAAAAATAAAAAGCAGGAGGCATTAGGCGAAAGCATGTCACAGGTAATTAAAGCTAAAGGTGTAGTAACTGGTCAGAGCTGATTGCACCTCTCAAACACACAACAAAAATGACCGTTGCAACTAGTCGAGAGGTATGGACCTTGGGGTCATAGCCATGCACAAGGAAAAATAAAATATTTTGATTCCAGCAGCAAAATCACTCGAGAAGCTATGCCGACTGGTACACCGCATGGTGACGTTTGTACTGATTTTCCAGCAGGTAATAAGCTCCCGGCGCTAAATGACAGCGCGAGCAGCACAACATGCCTATGTTTGCCCGTTCGCTGAAGTTTTTTTGTAACTCCACAGTATTCCGCAGTCCGCAAGCTCCACCCAGGCCTTTTTCAAACCACCGTGCTGCTAGCCCAGCCTTGAATCAGTATTGCTCTAACATCTACTTGTTTGACATCCCACCTTTGCTAGGTTTTTGGGCAGCCTTGTATCTCTTCTCACCTGAGGCATATTAGATGTGTTTGCCCTCCTTTTTTTCTCCACCTCGCACATAAGAGATAGTGTAGGCATACATGGGTGTGTTACACTTCTTCACTGTGTTTGATGCTATGGCAATAATCTAGTCCCTCAGTTACATTGTGAGAGTAATCACCATTTGCAGCCTGCTGTTTAGTTTTTTTTTATTGTTGCTCTTCTGTAATTGTTCTTCTTAATTGCTATATCCAATGATAATGCTAAAGGGGTGACATGGTCGCCTGATGTCATAAATATGTCTTCCTTGTATCACCTACACATGTGTTGGTACTCACAAGTGCACCAATGTAACGGTTAATTTCTTCTGGGTAAATATCACATTGTCAAGCAGATGTATATGTCAAGCTATATGTTTAGTAAACCGATTGTTTTTATTTAAAAAAAGGCAGTGAAAGCAAAAGGTGTAAATCAGTGGCGGCTGGTGACATTTGAAAGTGGTAAGGTGTAAAATTGTCATACTGCAGCGAGCGAGCATAGCGAACGAGCCTTGAACAACTTACGGGGGGGGAAGTTCAGGGGGTTCTCTCACTTCTGAACTCAATTCTGGAGCAGCTTGATCTCCTCTTCCTCGCAGAGGTCTAATTCTCTCTACGCTTGCATCCCTATCACCAATTCTCTAATTTGTGCCTAATTTGTGCCCTTATTCCTGATGTTCGCTTTTCTTCCAATTCTTTATCAGCATGGTTCAATCTGCAGATTCCCTGCATCATTTTAGTCTTTGTCAAATCCACCTCATACCTTTGTGCCAACTGTGACAATGCTTCATGAGCTCGCTTTGCCTTCCTAGTTACATCCTTAGCTACAAATAACAATTTCCATATGTTTAAATTCTATCCAATGACAGATTCCATTCAATCACCTCATCCATATCAGATTTTAATCTTACCACATCTAACAATGGTGCCTTCATTGCAATTTGTATAATTCTCTGACCTCTTTCACTTCCTGATTCCTCCCTATCACAACTTTGTGTTCTTCTTGGCCCGCCACTCTCCGCCATCCTTAAAACGGGACGACTTTCTTTCTCACAACTTCGACTTCTCCAATGGGTCCCCTCACACAAATTCTGTGGTTCAAACAGTACCCTTGGCGCGTTTTCGTCTCATCCCCATTTCCTCTCTCAGTATCATTGACTCCCTCATCGGTGGAACCCACATTCTGACGTCTGACCTCTTGCCAAAGTTCCTGTTTGTCTTGGTTCCGACCCACTGTCTAGTCTCGACGGATCAGCTGAAGCTGGCAGTGGAGTACTAGCTTCCACTGGTATCTGAGCCAGACCCGTTCCACTCGTTGTAAGACTCGCTCCAGATATAGTCTCTTCCCCTTCTCCTGTTTGTAGTTGATTTCCACCTGTTCCCTCTCAAGAGTAATATATCGAACCCAAAGGTCCAATGGTAACTGGTACTGTAAGCAGGCATGTGCAAACTGTGCACCTGCACAGGGCCGCCAAACCCCAGGGGCCGCCACGACGAGGATCCGTTTCGTGACACTGGCGGCCCCCTGGCAGGATTTGGGGGCCTCCGGCTACGGCGGCTAGCAATGGCAGCGGCCGGCCAGCGCCGTTGTTTTGTTGTTTTACCATTACCTGCTAGTAGTTTCACTTTCCCAGAGTTAGGCAGCCAGCAGTTTGGGTGCCAGGGCCGTCAATCTTAGCACTACCAATGACGTGACGGCCCTCGGACAGCCCCTGCGGCGCGCGCTGCCTGTGCGCAGTGCGCAACTCACTGCACCTGCTGCGCAGCTAACGCGGCGTCACGCCCGGTCACGAGTGGTGGTCTGGTCACGAGACGAGAGAGTGCGTGCGTGCGTTGTCACTCGTCATCGAGAATAAAGAAAGAACATTATAACGCGCCACCGACGATCTCACAGAGAACACCTCTGTCCGACTCCGGTTCGTTCCCCGGCCCGACCCTATTTGGAAGTGAACGGTGAGAGACTGAGCAGGTCTCAGCGGACGACAGCGGACTTGCACTGCAGGTATATAGACTGACACAATTAATTTCAAATTTGAATCGATCTGTGAATATTACAGGCACTGTTGTGCAATGTGGGACGGTGCAGGCCTCGAGTCGAACAGACAATGAAACTTGAAGCCTGCCCAGTAATGGCTGAAATGGGGCTGAGGGACCTGCGAGCAGCCAGGGCCAAATAAGAAACGTCTTGATTCTGCTCAATGTGGGAAAACAAACACACACAATGCAACAGTTACCTGCAGTCACACAAACGGCTCAAAATAGGCCTTTCTAATGACCACTGGGCAAGCATGCCGTCACACTCCCAGTCCCAGAAGCAGATAAAAGCACCCAAATGTATTTTGATATGTGGGTCAGCACTGTGCAACCATCCAAATAAAAACAAAATTTCATTTAGGTTTTACCATTACCGAACTCAATGATACTGATTACCGAACTCAATGATACTGATTTAATCGACCTTGAGGCAACCTTACTAAGAACCTGTGGCCTACAGAATGTAGTCATTTTATTTACTACCTGCTGCAATTGAATGATTGAATGTCAAAGTCTAGAACGCATAATAATTTAGTGACATTAAAAAAACAGTTCACAGCGGCCAGCTTGATGCTTTCAAAACCACAATGGGGAGTTTAAACAAAACCAAATGCAAAGGCAAGTGGACAATAATGTTGGTATTGTGCATTTCTTAGTATCTTTCTGCAAAACATAAGGTATGGACGCCATCTAGTCACACGGCTGCGGGTGCCAAAGCCAATGTGGATACCAAGTACTTGAAAGAAATTCTGGGGCACAAGAAGGCATATAGTCACCAGCTTTTGAAGTTCGCATCATTTTCATTTATACTCGCATTTTTATAATCTTCACCTCAATAATACAGTTAAATAAGGACATGAAAAAAACAGCACACAATCTGTAACTAAACCACGTTTTTCACTCGTACTATGTTTAGTGTCATACAGTAAACATGTTCAAAACCAGCCATTATAGGCAATCATCGGCATAGCCAATAGGTCTCGCTTTGGGGCCTTATACGTTTTTAGCCATCCAGCACAATATTCTTTGTGCAACAACATTAACTGTTGCATGGCTAAACACTTATAAGGTTCCAAACGTGAGACCTATTGGCTATGCCAATGCTTGTTTTAACACTATCCAGATACGAGAAAAACTAAGCAATACTTCGCCTCTGCACTTTCAAGATGTATGACGATGCATCAGTTAAGCAGTTCAAACTGTTACAAATAGCTGAGTTTTTGTAATCTCAGGCAAGTCCAACAGAATAGTCCATGTGCCCATCAAAGCAGCCTGACCTGAGCTCTGCCCCGTCCGGACCCCCTCTTCCGGGGCCCCCACCTATGCTACCTGCACAGGGCCACCATGAGCCTAGAGCCGGCCCTGCTGTAAGGGATTCTGGTAACTGTATAGTACATGCAATTTCTCCTGGCTCATGATCTGCGTACCCTATCCCCCAGATCTTCCTGGAATTCTTGGAGTGGTGTGGAGTGGTGTGGCTCACTGGTTAGAGGCAACAGACCCGGAAGCAGAGAACGGCCGGGACCAGGGTTCAATTCCCGACGCGGCAGGGTCGTGGATCAGGGTCAGCGGACTGGATAATTCTCGCCTCGGTGCCTACTCTAACTAGGGATCACACTCGGCAACTCTGGGCATTAGCTTGCCTCATCTCTACAACGGCCCCTCACATTCGCCGGGGATGCCTGTTTTCACCTTGGAGATATCCAGTAGGGACCATCTCACAGGGATAGCTAGGCCGGGTTCCCCAGTGGTCTACAGCGCCACGACGCCTGAGGGCAGCAGTGCGCTTTACAAGACACATACATTTACATTTACATCTTGTTCCCACTGAAATCCTCCCTTACTCCTGCTGTCTGCTCCTCTGAACCCGTTCGTCCCACTCCTAAAGTTTCCTTTGTTTTCTGCATCTTCTCAGTCTCCAACCTAGAGTCACAAGGTGGAGGATGTTCTGCTAGCATTCTTTCAAGAAAACTGTCATCTGCATTACTTTCCTCTTCTCGCTTACTCTTTCCTCCAGACGCTCCTTCCAACAACCGAAATAGATACTCCCTCTATAGTGTCTACTCTCCATCTCTTCAGCTGTTCATCCTACCTTGTATCCTGATATGCCTTCATTGCTTTCTTCATTTTGCCCTGTGAAGCTTCTCTTCTCTTCACTATTGCCGCTCTAATCCATGCATCTAATGCCTCAAATTGTGTTGGTGGGCGAAGGTTTCAGAGAAGACATCACTCCTCTCAGCTGGTGCAGCACATCCAGTGGAAATGACCCATAATGAGGGAACGCCAAATCTCCCTCTTCCTCAGTAATTTTATGCCAATTTTGAAGCCACACTATAGTATGGAGTTCTACATTTGTTGCCATATAATGTGCCGGAGTATCCTCTGGTGGAGCTTCTTCTCCTACACGCGTCACCACCCCTGTGTCGCATCTACACACATCTCGCAACACCTTTAAACAACTCATCCTGAAATATCAATTAAATACAACCCAAGTTTCGATGTTCAACTTCTGTCAAACTTCCACCAATCCCAGTGTGGCTTTAAACCAACAGACCAATACCAACGCGGCACGCACCAACGTCACTGCTCCCTCTTTGCAGCGGCTAACCCTCCTTTACAATTTCACCCGTACACTTGCCCACACATTCGTACTAACAACTGACAATTCTACCCTCTCCATCTCTCATTTCCAGAATACCATGAGGTTCATCCAAACTTGGATGAACCAAAACCATCTGAAATTAAATCCTGGAAAAACTGAGTTGGTGCTGACATGTGACAGTGCGAAATACTGGGGCACCCACTACTGGCCATCAGACATGGGCCAAGCCCCTACTCCTACTTCCTCTGCTAAGACACTTGGAGTGACCCTGAACAGTGACCACTCTTTAAAAACTCAAGTGGGTCAAGTGGTTTCCAGGTGTTTTTTCCAGCTGAGAAAAATTCGAAAGGTGCGACGCTTCTTCACCTCAGAGGCCACTATCCAGGTGGTGATTACCACAGTACTGTGCCACCTGGATTATGCAAACTCTATATACATAGGCCTACCCTTATATCTACTGAAGCGTCTCCAGATGGTCCAAAACTATGCGGCCAGACTTATTACTGCTCAACCCAGATGGCACTCTGCATCTCCTCTACTTAGGGACTTGCACTGGCTCCCTATGGCCCAACGTTGTTCCTTTAAAACTGGTTGCATGATTTTTAAATCTCTTCACTGCAAAAGCCCCGGATTCATTGACAATCTCATCGTCAGGCACACTCCCTCCCGTAATCTGCGCTCTGCCCACCAAGCCCTCCTTCAGACACCCACTTTCAATCGTAAACGTTCTGGTGGCTGCAGATGTCTAAAATGTGTGCTTGTTTTCTTTCTGTGGCTAACATCGTTTTCCTACTGTTTTTCCCCCGTTTTGACCTGAATTGTTGCTTGTTTTCTCTGTGCCGTTTTCTCCGTGTTTTGACCTGTATTTAGCCTGTTTCTGTTCCAATTTCTCTTCGTGTTTTTGACCCCCATTGTGCCTGCCTCCTTCCTGCTTGCCCGCCTACCTCGCCGCCCTCCGCTCTCCCTCCCCGCTCCCGCTTCCCGCCACCGCCATTAGCCCCGCCCCTTTTTCTTCTGTACCCTCCCCGCTCCCGCCTCCCAGCTGCTCCGCCCACCCGCGCACTTCGCCTTAAATGGCGACCGTGCGAACGCGCAGCGGTCACGCGCAGCGGGCGCGCCGATTGTGCGCCGAAGGCGCGCCAAAGGTAAGCCCGTCTGCGCCCGTCCGCGACCGGATCGCGACCAGCGCCAGGACCCCTGGCCCCCGAAGAGCCCGACCGACCCGCCTGACGTACTCCGCCGCCACCCTCACCGCACTCAACACCGGCCGACTCCCAGATTGCCACCTTGCCGCTCCACGAGGTACCCACGGACCTTTCAGCTGCCACGCCTGCAAGTTCTCCTGCATCCGGACCAGCCTCGCACCAGCACCCGCCAAGACGAACACCAGCAGCACCCACCTCAAGTGCATCCTGCTCAACACCCGCTCCGTCCACAGACACGCCATCGAACTCTGGAACCTCCTAGACGCCACAGCCCCTGACGTCGCCTTCCTCACGGAGACCTGGATGAACGCCTCTTCAGCTCCCGACATCGCCATCGCTATCCCAGAGGGCTACAAGATCGTCCGGAGGGACCGAAACGCCAACCAGATGGGAGGAGGCATCGCCATCATCCACAGGAGCACCATCCGTCTCACGACCAGCACCGACAACACCCTGACCAGCGCCGAACACCTGCACTTCCAGATCCACACCAACCCGAACACCACCCTCAGAGGCACCCTGATCTACCGACCCCCTGGACCACGCACGCAATTCAGCGAGGACATCGCCGACTTCGTCAGCCCGCATGCCCTCCCCTCCGCCGACTACATCCTCCTGGGAGACCTCAACTTCCATCTGGAGAACAACAACGACCGCAACACCATCACCCTGCTCGCCAACCTCGCCAACCTGGGACTCAAGCAACTGGTGTCCACCCCCACCCACCTCGCCGGACACACACTCGACGCAGTCTTCTCCTCCAGCACAGACATCAACTTCAGCCACGCCACAGAGCTTCAATGGACGGACCACAGCTGCGTCCACTTCACCTTCAAGAGAACGACGTCCCACCACCACCAGAAACAGGCCGCCCGCAGATGCTGGAACAAGATCACAGCAGACCAGCTCACCACCTCCCTGAGCCAGCACCCACCTGCCAGCTCAGCGAACCCCAGCCAGGCCGCAGACAACCTCACGAAGTGGATCAACAACTGCGCGGATGAACTCGCCCCACTGAGGACCCCGCCCAGCAGACCCGGCAGCAAGAAGGCCCCATGGTTCACCGACAAACTCAAGAACTCCAAGAAGAACTGCCGAGCCCTCGAGAAAGTCTGGAAAAGGGAACCGACACCGGACAACAGGACCTCCTACAAACTGGCCACCCGGAAACACCACCAGCTGATCCGCGCCGCCAAGAAAACAGCATTTAAGGACCGGTTGGACAACAACGCACACAACTGCAAGGAACTCTTCAACATCGTGAAAGAGCTTTCCAACCCCAGCGCAGGAAACAACGACATCACCCCATCGCAAGACCTCTGCAACTCCCTCGCTTCATACTTCCACAACAAGATCGCCGACATACACAACAGCTTCAACAACCAACCAACGCACACTATGACCGAACAACCACCCCCCACCACCACCCTCCACGCCTGGACCCCGATCAGCACCGAAGACACCATCCGCACGATGAACTCCATCCACTCCGGATCACCGACCGACCCCTGCCCTCACCACGTCTTCAACAAGGCCGACGCTGTCATCGCACCCCACCTGCGAGACATCATCAACACATCCTTCGACACCGCCACCTTCCCCGAGAGCTGAAAGCACGCCGAACTCAGCGCTCTTCTCAAAAAACCCACAGCGGACCCCACCGAACTCAAGAATTACCGCCCCATCTCGCTCCTCCCGTTTCCAGCCAAAGTCATCGAGAAGACCGTCAACAAGCAGATGGCCGCCTTCCTCGAGACGAACGGATCCCTCGACCCCTCACAGTCCGGCTTCAGAGCCAACCACAGCACCGAGACCGCCCTCATCGCCGCCACCGATGACATCCGAGCCCTGATGGACAATGGAGAAACAGCGGCCCTCATCCTCCTAGACCTCTCCGCGGCATTCGACACGGTCTGCCACCGCACCCTAGTACGGCGCCTCAGCAACATCGGCATCCAGGACAAGGCGCTGGAATGGATCATCTCCTTCCTCGACGGAAGAACACAGAGAGTCCGCCTACCACCGTACAAGTCAGAGGCCTCCGAAGTCATCTGCGGCGTCCCCCAAGGATCATCTCTGAGCCCCACCCTCTTCAACGTCTACATGAGCCCCCTTGCGGCCATCGTACGCAAACACAACCTCAGCATAATCTCCTACGCCGACGACACCCAGCTGATCCTCTCCCTGACCAACGACCCCGCCGCCGCCAGAGCCAACCTGCACGAAGGGATGAAAGAGGTAGCCGAGTGGATGACGACCAGCCGCCTGAAACTGAACTCGGACAAGACAGAGGTCCTCATCCTGGGCTCCTCACCCTCCGCCTGGGACGACTCCTGGTGGCCCCCCGCCCTGGGCACCGCACCCAAACCGACTGACCATGCACGAAACCTGGGCGTCATCCTGGACTCCTCCCTCTCCATGACCAGGCAAGTCAACAACGTCTCCTCGGCGTGCTTCAACATCCTACGCATGCTACGGAAGATCTTCTGGTGGATCCCCACCGAGACCAGGAAGACCGTCACCCAGGCCCTCGTCACCAGCCGACTGGACTACGGCAACGCCCTCTACGCCGGTACCACCGCCAAGCTCCAGAAGAGACTCCAGCGGATCCAGAACGCCTCAGCCAGACTCATCCTCGACATCCCACGAACCAGTCACATCTCCGGACATCTGAAAGACCTTCACTGGCTCCCCGTCAACAAAAGAATCACCTTCCGCCTCCTCACCCACGCACACAAAGCCCTACACGACCAAGGCCCGAGCTACCTCAACAGCCGAGTCAACTTCTACGCTCCCAAACGCCACCTCCGATCAGCCAACCACGCCCTCGCCGCCGTCCCCCGCATCCGAAGAGCAACTACAGGAGGAAGGTCCTTCTCCTACCTGGCCGCCAAGACCTGGAACTCCCTCCCGACCGACCTGCGCCTGACCCAAGACCACCTCTCCTTCAGGAAGAAGCTGAAGACCTGGCTGTTCGAGCAGTAGCGGCACCCCCCCCCCCCCCCCCCAGCGCCTTGAGACCCTACGGGTATGTAGCGCGCTTTATAAGTGTCATTGATTGATTGATTGATTGATTTGCTGTTCTTGCATCTCGTCTATGGAACACCTTCCCCCTGGAGATCAGGTCCTGTTCTGACCTCATGTCATTCAGGAAAGCTTTAAAAACATGGCTTTTCAGACAAGCATTTCACTAAATCCCCATCTATTCACGTCCCCAGGTGTCGCTCTCTGTTTATCTTAGCGCCAGGAAACCAATCGGTGGCAGTGCGCTCAATAAATATTTTTTAACACAACATAACATAACATAACTAACTGTATATCCAAAAGCTATTAAACCAAGTAACTGCTCCTCACACAGTCACAATAACTTACAGTTACATAAAACTAGTAATTGTCCATCCGCTAAAATACTCTTACAAGACATTCATCTGCTGTGACCCCCGACCTGCTTCGGGCACTCATTCGCCATAGTCCACCCCCGGTACCTGAGGCTTCCTACCTGTGACGTACTCCTGCATTCACCCAAAATTCCCTGTCACTAGTGAATCATCGATAGCGCTTCACGACACCCGTATTAATCAGACAATTACAAATACAAAACTATCCCTGGAACTTGGACTTGTCTTGAGTCTGCCCACCAAACTTCCTGATCCGCATGTGTCTAAACCAGTAAACCAATAAACCCACAATCACTCAACTCGCATCCCAACTTCGCAAGACATCACACAATTAATTCATCACCGCAATCTAACACACAATGCAGTTTCATACTCATGCTACCATTGTTCCACAGCACCATCAACGTCTGCCGACTTCCATCAATCTTCGTCGTTGTCTACTCTGTGTCCAAATCCCTATTATTTTTCCGATCCTACTCCTAATTTCCCTTTTCTCCCCTCAATTTAAGAGGCTAACCATTTTCTGCTACCATTTGATTACGCTAAGTTTTACTCCTTGACTTCCCTACTAAATTCAAGGCAGATAGTCTTTTATAGCCTGCTAAAAATATTGAGGGGAGTAAAACAATTCAGGATTATACTTTCAATGTAGTCATGCTTTTAAAGGACCACAGACTCCGAAATCCAGTTTTGTGGATTTATGATAAGGCCAAAAATAAATGAATATAAACACACCTCAATATCAGAGTATATAGGTACATAAAAATCAATACAGAGCCAAGTCTATGAATATGATTCATTCTGCAAAAAAGGCATAATATGATGAACTCTAAAATCAAAATGCAACAAAGAATAGAAGCTGAGCCCAATTCTCTTTTCATTAGAGAACAAAACAAATGTATCTTTCCCTACTCTGCTCTGCATGAAAATCCTACCTAGTTCCCCAATATCCTATCCCAAAGGTGTCAGCACGTGTTGTCTTCCTAAGAAGTACTCACGTCAATGGGTCTAATAGCTTAACGCTATGGAGCTCGTTCTAAGATGCTCCTTCTCCTCCGAAATAAGCAGAAGTCCCTTGAATCTGTCCCTGCGCATCATTCAAAAAGGCAATGTTTAACCCACAATACGTCACACGGTAAACCTTTCCATTTACAACATCTTTCAGTAAGTTTCCACAGAAGTTTAATGAAATTGGTTCTTCTTCCAGTGGCCTTGGTTCCCAGATAGGCCAGACACAAAAGGAGTCCTCCCTTTCCGCCTTCCAACCTTCTTCAAAGACATTCCGGGTATCACCTTAAAGCTAAGAATAATGAGCTAGAATTCCTAAACATGCAGTAGGGTGAGAACACACTGCCTTCAAGCACAAAAAGGGTACATTTAATTATAATTCTTGAGCAACCAAGGAGAAAAGAAACTCACAACAACTTGCAGTTTGGGCCTACAATTCAGGATAAACACAAATTACATTACACAAGTAGTATGTCATCCTACATATTATACATACAGGAATTATATGTTTATTTAATACATACAAAGTGTTACTTAAATGTGTACACTACATTTCAATGCTAATATAACTTTAAATAAGTGCACCTTAATAATCATAAAACACTGCAAATGATAAAATACATGAGAGTGCATTTAAACCATGAGTATAGTGCACCCATACAATTTAGTGTGCTGTAAGCACTCTATCACTGGAAAACGAATGACTGAAACAGCCGAGGGGCAGAATGCTTAAGTAGTACCAGTGCGAGAAGCAGAAACATAAAATGGTACTTTTACCATTTTATGTTTCTGCTTCTCACACTGAGTAAGCAGTGGGACAAAACCCCACAAACCTATGGAGGAGCCGCCAATGGTGTAAATATAGTGATTTAAGTGCAACAGGAAAATATTATACAGAATACAACATTGAGGGTCCATACCAACAATAAGCTGAGCAGTGTGTTTTATAATCTTGAGCACTTAAACCTGTATTTTGTTAACTATTAACGGTTATATACTTGCCTCCAATTGTTTGCTTCAATACTCATTTCTTACTGGCCACTGGATGCGCTATGTTTTTTAAATAACACCCTACTTGTTAGATATTGGCGTCTGATTAAGGGTGGTAATTCAGCTGAAATGATAAGTTCTCATAAAAAACCCTTAAAGATAGATTTGGCTAGCAGAAGTCAACAATACGCATATTCCCTCTTGGAAGACACGTATTAAGCCTTTGCATCATACAGAAGAAGAGACATTTGGATCCTTCTGGAGTTCTCACATTCTCTTATCTCGCCAATCAGGAGGTGTTTCTTTGGAAAAGTCCTATTCTTCAGCTCTTTATGTTTCATTATGAAGCTGAGTTGCAGTATTGACAAGCTGGCAACAATGTGTGGCAGACATATGTCAGCTTGAAATGTTTTGTTGAGGTATAGCGTGAATACAGGACACTCAATTGTCATTTGGTCTTGATTTGTAAATTAACTTGTTAGACGAGAGATGTAGCAACACACTATCCAAAACACTGAGTGGTGATATAATCATGAAAAAATTGAAGGAGTTTCAAGATGAGATACCAAATGCACATAGAGATCCTCAGCTTATGAATGGGTGATACATTTTTATTGAAAGCTTTTGTGGCAATTGCAGCTGGAATGCAGGGCATAATGCCTTGTATTTCATTGTTAACTTTCTCCTCCAGCATCATGTCAAATTGACAACCTGACATGTTTGCTGATGCAGTTTTCTGTAGAGCACCAAGAAGAACCCAAATCCTTGATGATAGACTGGAGATGATTCTTTGACATGGGGCACATTGTGGAACATTAATTGAACTATTGTCCATTTCAGTTTTATTATCTCAGAATCTCATTTATTTAGGAAAAACCTACAGATTCAGTAGGCCTGGAGCACTGATTGGGCCACCCACTAAAGTAGTCCTTTAACCATGTATCATGTCTGCCATTGCAGAGCATGTGGGTACAGTTTTGAACTGTCATTACAACCTGGCACAATAAACGTTATGCCCAACCCAAAACATCCTCTTTAATACATATAAGTCAGCTCTAGTGTTAGCCCCAGACAGGCCAGAGCCCAGGGTGCAATGCATATAACAAGTAGGACATCCGCTTTTAACTTTGATATGCCCTGGTACTGGAAAAGTCTTAAATTCATTTTTCACTACTGCAAGGCCGATCTGTCCAATAGGATACCATTGGAGTGTTCCTATTTAATTTTATGAGTCTAATTTCCTAATGGGAAGAGATGACCAGTTCTTTTTTTGTGTCTCTGAAATCTCAATTTAAAATCCTTACTTATGGTGAAGTCGGATTTTAATTTTCAATTGTGAAAATGCCACTTTTAGAAAATTGGCATTTTATTGCTTTAGCTATTTGGTGCCTGCACCCTGTCTCTGGGTCACATGTCTGGGTGTGGGTGACAGTTGGGCTTTGTGTATTCCTCCTAGACAACCACACACAATCTCATCACACTCCACACATCCTCCACACTATAGATCAAGTTCCAAACCCACTGAGCTGCTTGATTCGCCACCATTTGCGTTTTCTCATCACCCACAGCAGAACGCACCAACTCTATCTCCATGCGTTCTTGAGCTGCTGCCCAATTCATTTCATATATCCCACGTGCAGGTGTTTCGACATTCTACAGTGTTTGGGGTGTCACACTCAAAGGGGAAAGAGCAGATGCAGAGACAGGTACAATCATGTAGGGAGTCAGGGTTGTAGGGGTAAAAGGGGGAGTAGCAGTAGATATGGAACAGATAGACAGGGCAGGAGAGCTAGCAGCACCTGCCCCTGTGACTCCTGTGAGTAAAGGAGAAGCGAGTGGGGCCGGGCCTGGGGCGGTAGTACCAGAAACAGAAGCACTAGGGGCTGATGACTGAGATGTCGGGACTGGCGGGTATATCCGTTCAGGGGCATAAGGTGGAGGAGGATGACAATCCAATAGCTCTTCAACAAAAATATCTATCTTTTCCCTTTCATAGGCCACTGCTTTCTGTGTTACAGTTTGCGTCTGTCTCTTCCGGGACTCTTTCTCCGCTCTCTTACGCCACTACTTCGCTTCTTTCTGCCACATTCTTAGAGAATTAAACATCGACTGCCTGCTCTTTTTAAAGAACAATTTGTCCTGCAAGAAATTCCATCTTTATTCATCAAATGAACCAGTAAGTGGCCATTGTAACTCAGCATTGTCCCTCGTATAGTTATTAATAAACAACTGGGACGGACCTGTCTAGCAGTGTGCCTGGCACTGCAAGGGTTTTGTAGAAGAACCCTCACATACCAACCTAGTTGGTGTTATGGTTCATCATCAGGTTCCCAGCTGAGTAGCCGAATGCAAACCAGCTGTGCTGCGACACCTGATTAAAGTGAAGCTGTTTTATTGTGTGTGAGTGTAATGAAGTGGTGTGTTAAAAATACCTCTGGGTCTCCAACTGATAATTACTTTATTCCCAGTCCAGGGTATATTAAAAATAGATGAGTAGATAACAAAAAAGCCTATTAGTTGCGTCTTAGTTATCAGCTAGGTCGACATGTTTCAGCCCGTGAAAAAAATGTAATAGGGCTGTCATCAGGACCTTTCTCTCAGTGAATCAAAATTGTGGTGTAAGTGAAAAAGTGAAAAGTGTGTGGCAAAAGATTTTAAGCCACGTGTATATGCATTTTGTAGGACACGCGCTAAGGTGTGCTAATTATGCTCTGTGGACTGACCATAATTCGCGTCCACATCTGTATGAGTATGTTGTTCACGAAAATACAATGTAACTCTAGTCCCGGGAGGCGAGAACCCCTATCTCACTCTTTGTTTCGAGGAGCTGACCCACATCTACACCTACTCCGTTCTCCTGTGGGAGTAGGTGCAGATGCGTGTGAGCTCCTCGAAATAAAGAGTGAGATAGGGGTTCTCCCTTCCCGGGACCAGAGTTACATTGTATTTGCGTAAACAACGTACTCATACAGATGTGGACGTGAATTACGGTCAGTCCACGAAAATACAATATAGCTCTAGTCCCGGGAGGGGAGAACCCCTATCGCACTCTTTGTTTCGAGGAGCTCACCCACATCTGCACCTACTCCGGTCTCCTGTGGGAGTAGGTGCAGATTCATGTGTGCTCCTCGAAACAAAGAGTGAGATAGGGGTTCTCCCCTCCCGGGACCAGAGTTACATTGTATTTGCGTAAACAACGTACTCATACAGATGTGGACGTGAATTACGGTCAGTCCACAGAGCATAATTAGCACACCTTAGCACGTGTGCTACAAAATGCATATACACGTGGTTTAACATCTTTTGCCACTCACTTTTTCACTTACACCACGATTTTGATTCACTTTGAGAAAGGTCCTGATGAAAGCCCTATTCAATTTTTTTCACAGGCTGAAACATGTCGACCAAGCTGATAACTAAGATGCAACTAATAGTCTTTTTTGTCATCCACTCGTCTTTTTTTTAAATACCTTGTACCAATGGGAATAAAGTAATTATCAGTTAGAGACCCAGAGGTATTTTTAACACACCACTTCATCACACTTACACACAAAAAAAACAGGTCCACTGTAATCAGGTGTCGCAGCACAGCTGAGTAGCATTCGGCTACTCAGCTGGGAACCCGATGATGAAGCATGACACCTACTAGGTTGGTGTGTGAGGGTTTTTTTACAAAACCTTTGCAGTGCCAGGTATTGCAGTGTCGGACATATTGCTAGACAGGTCCGTAGCAGTTGTTTAATAATAGTTACCTAGGGACAAGGACGGCCCACACAAGGTCCTAGCTCTCCCATTTGTTTAACCTTGTATTTTAGTGCCACGACATGCGAAACATAATAGGTCCAATACAGTGTTTGACGTATACGTCGAAATTTGGAGAACCCTGCAGAGGCGCAGGCTGGTTCTCTTCCAAACGAGCATCAGTAGAACAACATCGACATCCAAAACATCCTAACTTACTTAAACAAGGCATCTTAATATAAGACACATACTCTATCGCCAACAGACAAGTATATCACCAACGAAAATAATAAGTGAAAAAATGACAAGGAGGGGGCTGGTTCTTCCCTAGGTTTTTTTTGGCTACAACTACATACACATATACACCTATACATCCAGGTTAGGCTATGTACATTCAGGCAAATTACTTAAGGCACGCATTTTATGAATATTCAAGTGCTACTGTTTTTATCTGAACAGCTCATGGTCATCCTATTAGCATTACGGTAGAAATGTATCTACTATTTACTATATTGGTACTAGCAATCTCTTTTGTATGCTTCTGTCTCCTGGTTGTCGCAGCACATATGTTTTACACAAGGTTGTCGCTGGACCAATAAGTTCTTATTGAAACGTCCTAATCGCATCTTGCGTTGTTTCTGAGAGAAAGCAAGCACGAGTGTCTGAACAAAACATATTGTACTGTTTTCCACGAGTTGGTAGTGGCACTGTAGAGTCAGCTGGTCTAACGGGGGACATATGCTGTGGGCGGTGGAGGTCCAGAAGCGGTTGGGACACCAGGCCCTCAGTTTAGGTCATCCAAAACGCCCAGGTCCTGTGGGACTGCTAGGAACTACACAACAATGATTTAAGGGTTAATTATGTTCCAATAAACGTTTCTCAATTCCCTACCTGTTTCCCCTATGTACCAAAGACTACATGGACATAGTAGGAGACACATCACATTGCGATTACGGCAATTGTTAAGACTACTTATCACTAGTTTAACTCTATTATGTTCAATTATCTTGCGAACTAGGCATTGATAATACATGGTACAATTACCACATTTGTGTTTTCCTGTGGCCTTGGTCATCTGTAGGGTGGTTTGTTGCTCAGGTTTAAGTTCCCTATATGTATGTACCAGGGAGTTGCATACATTTCTGTTTTGCAGGAAAACAAAGAATATTTTTTTCTAGAGGTTTCTCTTCATTATCAATTAAGATTTTCCAATTCCTATTAATAATGCTTTTTATCTGATTACTAACACCAGACAATTGGCTGAAGAAAACCAACTTCTCAGCTCCACTCTTTTTAACACCCCCTTTTCTGAACCACTCTTTTTAACAGGCTTGTCAAACATACTACCCCTGTTAAAGAACCTAGGGCCAAAAGTAGGTAATCACATATTACCGATTCCTAAATACCGAATTTAACCGATTCGGTATATAGGAATCAGTAAATGTGATGTAGCTAATGATTCAGTAAATGTTACCGAATCGTTAAGAATCGGTAATTACTGGAGGCCCATAGGAATGAATGGGAATTACCGATTGGGTAAATACCGAATTGGTAATAGGGGGAAGACTTACAAGGGTGGCAGGGTGTCACATTGACACCCTGTTGCACCCCTGTATAGTGCACGGGTGCACATGTGGCACACATACATGCCCTAAGGGCATGTATGTCTGCCACAAAAATTGCAAAAAATTGCTTTTTTCACGGTTTTCGATATTTACCACCAACTTGTAGTTGGTGGTACATAACGAATCTTGAAATGAGAAAAGCACTCATTTGAGTGCTCCCTACATTAAGGATTCAGTAAATTACCGAATCTGTATTTTAAGAATTCAGTAATTTACCGATTCCTTAAATTACCGATTTTGTAAATTACCGAATCCTTCAATTTGGCGCCCTACATCTGCAAAGCCTAATACCGGTCGGTAGCGGCCGAAATTCGGTAATATCTGCCGTAACCGACCGGTATTAGGCTACCTACATCTGGCCCGTAGCTCTTTTAAATGAGTCGTTGACAAGTTGTCTAGGATAACCTCCTTCTTTTAGTTTTCTTTTTAGTGTATCTGAGTGTTTATAGAAATAATCAAAAATCCTGATACATTCTTAATGGAAATATCCAGAATGTCAAACTTATCTTTACTTTGGTGGACAGTGACTTAAGGTTCGGGTCACCTAAATTCAGTCATTTCAATACCTCCTCCAGCTGCTCACTAGGGCCTTCCCATATGAAAAAGATAGTGTCAATAAAACAATACCAACCCACAATATTTTCTTAGAAGGGAGCTGTTTCATAATAAATGTATTTTTCCTCAAATTCCCCAATGTAAAGGCAGGCCAGACTGGGAGCACGGTGGCTCCCATACTGTTCCCCTTACATTGGAGGAATAACTCATCTTTGAATAAAAATAAAAATAAGTTATTCCTCAAGACCAAGGAGACACATTGTGCAATTAATAATTTATTAACTTCTCATGTATCCTCATTGGCTAGCGTCTTCTTGACTACCTCAATCGTTTGTATATGAAGCCTTTATTTCAAGAGTGACAAGGATTTGTGAGTTTTCAATAAAACTTTTCCCCTCCAGAATGGAGATACGTGTGGAATCTCTTATTTATGATTTTGGTTTCAATATCAAAAGCTTTAAAAAAACAATCTGTATATTTACTCAGAGGTTTCAGGAGTGATCCCAGGCCACTATAGGTCTCAAGGGGTGGTCTCTTAGGTCCTTAATCATTTTAGGTAACCCATAAAATGCTGAAGGTATGATGTTACTGTTGTTCAAGAATCTAAGTTCATCCTCACAAATCCTGTTCTTTTCTTTAGCCTTCTCAACTCGGTGGAACACTACTTTTTTATGGGCGAGTATTTCACTCATGGGTACTTTTAAGTAATGCTCCTTAACTTGAAGGAGCCTCATTAATTGTTCTTCATAAGTAGTTGTGTCAAGGAGAACTACTCCTCTACTTTAATCTGCGGGTTATATTGTATTGTTGCAGTCTTGTTTTAACAAGAAGTGAATAGCCTCTTTTTGTTCTCTTGACAAATTGCTCAATTGAAAATGGGACTCCTCTATTAATTTTGGAACATTGATCTCAACTACTTTTTCAAATATTTCAAAATGTTTACTGACGTGAGTTACAGAGGATGTGAAAGTTGATTTGGGTTTTAGCCCTGGGCTGTTATCATCAAGTTGTAGTTGGCAGGTTTTTAAAAATTCATGTAGTCTAATTTTTCTGAAAAATTATTTTAAATCTTTCTTTAGCTCAAATTTAATCATTTTAGGAGTAGGAGCAAAACTAAAGCCTTTTCCAAAAACTGCCTGCTCAACTTTACACACTCTACTAGATTAATTCATGATAGAAACTGTTAACCACCAACACTTCTGATTCTTCCTTTTTAAGTATTCTTGTGGGGGATGATTTCTCATGAATTGGCCCTGCCTGAAGTGGGGTTGCACCTTTTACCTCTCCCCTGTCTCTGACCTAAAAGAAACTCCATAGTCTGAATTGGAGGTATGTCCTTCAATCTCATCCTGAAAGGGCCCCTCCTCTTCACTACTTGACCCCATTGTGCCAGAGAAGGTTACCTGTTTCTGACTCCTCTTGCATATATATTTCTACTATTGGATAGTCTATCCCATCCCTGTTCTTTTCTTTGCTGATAGTAGTCCTTGTTTAGGTAGCGATAGGCTAGTTCATAACTAGTTCATAACTGAACCTATTAATATAGATAAGTTAATTAGTATCAAAGAATTAGTCGAAAGCGAGACTAGTGAGCTTTCATCCTTGATCTCCTTTCAAGGCACTGAAAAATGTTCCAAATTTACAGACTCCTATAAAACCTTAATAGAGAAAATTGGCTCGTATTTTATTATTGAGAACACCAAAGGGCCCAGGAAGATCTCTAATACTAAAACGGGGTCACCATGGTACACAGCAGAATGTAGGAGAAAGAGAAGGGTAATATGAAACTGCATTAGATGTAAGGATGCGCCATCAGTTAGGGTAGCCAGGAAGGAATACAATATCTGCATTAGACGGGCTAAGAAGGAATGGGAGGAAGAGCATTGGCAGCAACTTAGGAATGCTGCCTATTCGAAAGACTCGACCCTGTTCTGGAACTTGATCAACAAATTTGACAGAATAGGAGTAGAGCCACTGCCTAACCATATAACTGCTAATCAATGGCATTCCCACTTCTCAAAGCTATACTGGGAAGAGGTAGGTTCGGGGCAAACCTTGTAGCCACCAAAAGATTTAACTATCGATGGGCAGGCATCTGTGGAACCTTTCGAACCACATGAAGTCTACGATGCCATTATAAGCATAGTCCCCTCCAAAGCAGCAGGCCCAGACGGGTTACCTGGTAATTTACTACTATATGATCCCAAGTTATGGACTAACTACATCGCCCTACTACTGAATTTAATCCTCTGTGGATATCCTGTCACAGAATCTTGGAGGGACGCTGAGGTTGTTACCATATATAAGAAAGGTGATAGGGAGGACCCTGCCAACTACAGGCCGATTAGTGTAATCGACGTTGTCCAGAAAGTAGTTGGCAGGGTTATTGTCAACAGAATAGGAACCTGGCTGGAGAAAGGGAACGTGCTGTCTCATTTCCAGGCAGGTTTCCGCCAAAACGTGGGAACAATGGATCAGGTCTTCAGGTTCTGTGCTATACATTGGAAATTTGTGACCATCATGAAGGGAACCTTATATCTGGCCTTCATAGACCTGAAGAGTGCTTTCGATCTGGTTCCCCGTGATAGGCTTTGGAGGGTGTTGCTGAACATGGGGTTTCCACTATATCTCCTGGAGCTTATTGCCAAGCTCCATCAGGGCAATTATGCTAGAATCAGATGGGGGAGTCAGAGACAACTCACAGAGGGGGTGCCTGTGAACAGGGGGGTGCGCCAGGGCTGCGTGATGGCCCCGACGTTGTTCTCCCTCTTCATTAATGGGGTGGTAGACCATTTGAGGGAGGACAACGCCGATGCCCCGGTCCTGGCTGGGGAAAAAACTCCAACCCTCCTCTTCGCAGACGACACCCTCCTGATGTCCAAAACCCCATCTGGTCTCCAGAGATTGTTGGACAGATTTACCCTGTTTTGTGATGAACATGGATTAATAATTAACACCTCTAAAACAAAACTAATGATAATGCCTCCTTCCACAAAAACAAAGAGAAGTAACATCACCCTTAACGGGTTGTCATTGGAGGTGGTGGAGGAATTTGACTACTTGGGAGTCAGGATCAACAGTAAAATGAAATTGGACTGCCATGTCGCCAAAATGCTCCTAAACCCTAAAAGAACATCTGGAGCTATTCTAAGGAACCAGCGTCTGTCTGTCAGCAGGCCCATAGCCGCAGCCCTTGCTGTTTATGACGGAAAGGCGTTGGCCTCTGCAATTTATGGATCCGAACTTTGGGGAAGCGAGAAAGTGGATGATATGGTTAGAGCTGAGAACAAGTTTGTAAGAGATCTAGTTTCCCTCCCTATCTCTACCCCATTGAAGCCACTTTACCTTGATATGGACAAACGCTCGATCTCAGTGTAGTCCGGCTTCGCCCTTTGCTGTTCTGGGTGCGCCTGAGAAGGACACCAGAATTGGCAAAATATGCCCTGGTGCTGGACGAACTAATCTCTTTGAATGGTGCCAACAAAATACAGTGGCTTAATAAATTGAAGAAGCTGGTTATGAATTTGGGGTTGGCTGAATCTTGGTCCTCACAGTCCCCACCCCCTAAGGGGGCTGTCAAGAAAATCTACTGGGAGTGGGTTCTTGCTGAGGATCTCAAAAGTACAAGGTGGGGAGCCCTAACTACCAAATTTTTGGAACATAAGTCCACGAGGAAGTTGGAACCATTTTTGGACTTTATTCAAGTTCCAAAAGGTAGATCTCTCTTTTTGAAACTAAGGTACGGGACTATTCCCCTTAACACATTTATGGAGGGCTGGAAAGGGTCACAAGTTTTTCTCCCTACCTGCCCAAACTGTCCATGCGTGCCAGAATCCTTATTCCACTTCCTGTTTGCCTGCAAAGCATACCAAAGTCCAAGATCAAGATGGCTAAAACCAGTATGCAGGGAATTGGGAGTCAGAGACGTTAGGATCGCCCTACGTATCCTCTCCTCAGACACAACATCTCTGTTCATTGTTTGTGGGGTTGCAAAATATTTATCAAGTGCTTGGTTGATTCGTAGTAGGCAGATCGATTCAAACAAAGCTGTAAATTTGCCTGTTTAGAAACCCCATTTGTATTCTTGCACTTTACCTCCCGTTATTAGGGTTTTTTCATATAGTAAATACTGTGTATATAGATTCTTTTTAAAGTTTTTATGGTTTTTATACTTGTATAATGGACAATTTTTTTTAAATGTATGTGTGATTCTACAAATGATATGTTATGTACTTTTATGATATGCAAATATCGAATAAAGTAATTCAACGTATTAATATCTTTCTTCAGTTTAGTTTTTTATTGATAAGATATTCTCTGTTTTCACAAACTTCTTGATTTAACTCATCCAACAGAGGTTGACTATCTCAACAGCTATTTAGAAACATTTAAGTTAGCTATTATGGAAACCCAATATTCAGAAGACAGATGACAAAATGTATCCCAAGAATGGTATTTTCTGAAGTTACGACAGGTGAAGAGGAAGTATAAAGCAGCAGAGAGAAGGTGGAGGTCTTCGAAAAATACTTTAGATCATCAAGTCCATAAGCAACAACTAAATGACTACCATAGGCTACATGAAAGAGTTAAAAAAGGCAATTGTAATGGCCCTAGAATATTTTGTGATGAACTGGATTTTTACACTCCTTTAAGAAATCTGAGATCCATCGATTCAGTTTTGGCAAACACTATTTGGATCAGAAAATTCAGAACAGTGGGACGCTCTTTCACACACTTGGTGGCGGCCCACTGGAATTTGGTACCCTTGGACCTTTGCAGCACAGTTTCAGGAAGAAGCTAAAAACTTGGAGAAAATGTGTTTTTCTCTGTTCACTTTTTCAGTAAAATAGCAATTGAATATGTAGCATCTGATAGCGCCATGATATCCCCTAGGGCAGGTTTGTTTGCACTTTAGAAATACTGCAAAAATGTGTTTTTTAATTTGAAAAAAGGGTTTGTCCTGGGGATAATATCCCCAGGGCCTTATAAGGATTGGGAAGAGGGGCTGCCTGGCACCCCTCCTCTACCATTTTTCATTATATTTGGCCCCGGGATGGTGGTGCCTGGAGCCTCATGAGGCGCAGGGAAGGGTGCTGGATGCCACTGCTCCTCTTAGATTTTGTCCCCAGGCAATGGGGCCCTTGGAGCCCCAGAAGGCTTGGGGAGGGGGTCCGCAAGCTCCCCACCCATTTGTATTGTAATTGGCCCAGAGGGATGTGGTTTCCGGGGCCTATTAAGGCTCTGGAGGGGGCTGCACATCCTCCTTCCCTGTTTAATTGCATTTGAACCTGGGGATGGTGTCCCTGGGGCTAATTAAGGGATGGGGTGGAGGCCTCACTCATCCCTCCCCTTAATATATATCTTTTAGCCCCAGGAGATGGGGTTCACAGTTCCCAAAGGCCAACCCTATGCTGTGCACTCCAAAATCTGTGTTCTGTGTGGGGTTGTCAGCCATCTAGAGGTTTAGTCATAGGGCCTGGTGGCAGGCCAAGCCCTGTGAACAACCTCCAGCTGCGCAAGGCCAAATGCTGTGTGCAGTATGTGGTTGGCTGCCTGCAGGGAGTTGGAAGCAAAGCCTGACTGCAACACAGGCACTGTGGCCAACCCTACACTGCACGTGATAAAAGGGCATGTGCAGCATGGGGTTGGCTACCTCCAGGTTGGTTGGCCACAGGACCTGGCCACAGGCAAGGCCCTATTGCCAACCTCCTGCTGTCAACAGACAAAAGATGAGTGCAGTGTGGTGTTGGCTGCCTGTGGGGGGGTTTGCAGCCGGACCTGCAGCCAGCCCCCACTGTGCATGGCCTAAGGCCGTACACAGCAGGGTTTTGACATTACACATTACGCATGGTAATAAAATATTTTTTTACATTAAAAAACCCTAGAAATTCAATAAAACAAAACAAAGGTCAAAGTAACATTAACGTTAGGCATAATAAAAAGATCTGTTTTACTTTTTAAGAAAAACCTTGGAAAGTTACTGAAAAAAACAAAGGTTGAAGTTAAGTTATAGTTAGGTGAATATGGCAGTGACAACATTAACGTTTTGAACTAAAAAGACCACAGACATTTACTGGCAGAGCTAACTATTTTTTGCGCCTCTGTCATGCATTGCTTATGGCCTCACATATTACATCACACATGACATAATTTATGACATCCCTGATGACATCTCAAATGGTGCTCTGCAAAGCTGCACCCATTGCCTGGCCTTTTGCCTGCCACCGACATGAGGTGGAGCAGCAAATAGAAATAATGCTGCCGCCTCCTCCACAGAACTTGTTTTGCACCTGGGATTATACATGCACAGCACTAGGAGGAGTCGTGCTGTGCCATAGTTGACTCGGGAGGGGGGATTAAAAATCAGTAAGACACATAATTAAAAAAAATGAAGCAAAAAAGCACAGTCACCAGGCTGAGTACCAAGATGCAAATTTGCAACATGTCAACTTTTCTGCATTGTTCAAGAAAACAAAAGAGGAATCACAGTTGAAATTGGACTGTTTCTAACACCAATGGTACATAAGTTCCAGTGCATGTCCATGAGCGAAATAATTACAGAGATTTTGCAATCGTATTTTTACATTATCCGTTTCCAATGTTTAACAAAGTAAAAACATGCATTGATATTTTTTTCAAAGTAATGTTTTACCGATAGTTTTTTCACCTGTATATCGAGTTAGCATGACATTTCCTTCTTTACATGACTCCTGGAGATTGATAAATTACACATTGGTCTTTTGCACATTTGTAAATTCCAGCATCTGAATGCTCTATATTTTGTTATTTTTCGTTCTTTCACTTTACTTTTCTCAATGCTGCACACAGTAGCATGTTTTCAGTTTCACTGTTTACGGTTGTCTGTAATTGTTGATCTGGCCTTCATGCTTGCTCATGTTGAACCATAAGATCTACCCATTATTATGCTGACATGGCTGTGACCTTTATGGGGCTTCAGAGTATTGGACTGCCAGGATAACAACATTATGGTAATGCTGTCAATAAAAAAGGAATTCGAAAGTATGCGTAGCTATTCCGCATGGAACACTGAGAATAATATAAACACGTACTTTCAATGTAAATTCTTCAATTTTCAGCCCGTTGCTGCAGTTAAAATGATCGCTGAATTAAATAAATATTTGGATCATTTACCATGGCCCATTTTACAAGCCACCCTGTTCTACAAGCTGCACTTTTCTGCCAGTCATAATGAGATGTGGGAGAGCTTCCCCATCTAGGCCACACATGCTTCCTTATCCTAAAATTAATGACTTGCATTAAGTGAGATTTCCCTTTGGATGCCCCACTCCTCCAGACAGTCGTCAATGCCTTCCAGGAAGGGCCCAGAGGTCGATCCAGCCTCTGTGGCTCTCAGTGGAAGCGAGCCTGGTTCTCCATCAGAGAGGCGAGTAATGTTAGCCGCAAGCCGAATTCAGAATTATTGATGGAGGGACATCAAAAGTGCATCTCTCCTCAGCAGAGACTCCCCAATAACACTAGATGCGCAATAAAACCCATCCCTGTCTGCCTGGTCCTCGGGGTGGGCAGAAGTCCTAATAACTTGATGGTTTTGTATCCAACAAACGTATAATTTTCTCTGCTCTTCCAGCCCTCTGCTATTAAACATCTGTATGACCAGAACACTGAAAGGTGTATATTTTCATTGCTTATTCTCTTTTAAGATTGTACATTCTTTGTGACACTCACTTTGAATTTTAGAAGAAAATTATTCTTTATTGAATTACAATATTTGCAAGAACTAATTAAATGGGTTTTTTTCAAATATAAGTGGCATTGTTGTATCTAGGCACAATTTGATATTAAATATGGAAGACGCAAAATTTCAGTTTCTGCAGCACACTTTGCACAATTGAAACACACATTTCCATGCAAATTTCAAAATACCACGGATGTTAAATATAGATTCGCTCCTTAACATGCGTATATCGTTCACATTCTGAGAAAATGAATATCATACAACGATCACATTGCCCGGTATTAAAATACAATTCAGCAAAGCCCTACACTTGATTGTCCCCAACTTCATCCTGACGTACGGCCAGATTCATCAAGCCAAAATCGGCTCGCAAAGGGCCAGATTCTGAGAATCTGGCCCTTTGCGAGCGCTATTTTTGCATTTGGGATTCATCATCCCAAATGCAAAAATCGCAAATCTAGAAATCGCTAAATTGCGAATAATTGCATTTAAGGAATCTCAATTTGAGTTTCCTTAAATGCAATTCATGTACCATTATAAAATTGTGAATTAGCAATCTGGGGCCTCTATTTACCGCGAAGTCTAACTACGTGGTAAATAGCGAAAACTTAGAAAAATGCACTTTAGTGCATTTTTCTAAGTTGTATGTTACACACACACATGTCCTTTGGACATGTGTGTGTGCGCAACACCAGTGTACATTACCATTTCAGGGGTGCTACAGGGTGTCCTTTGGACACCCTGGCACCCTTGAAATTGCTTCCTTATTTGCGATTCGCTAATGGCGAATCGCAAATAAAGAATGACTCCCCATTCATTCCAATGGGCCTTTAGGCCCATAGGAATGAATGGGAAAGCCATTCCTTATTTGCGATTCACAATTAGCGAATCGCAAATAAGGAAGCAGTAGAAATCGCAAAAAATATTGCGATTTCTACATGCATCCTGTTTTGCGAGTCTTTAATAGCGATTCCTTAAAAATCGCTATTAAGGACTCGCAAAATCGGACTTTGATGAATCTGGGGCATGTGTCTAAATCAGGGGTCTCCAACCTTTTCTGTAATAAGACCTACCTATGCTCATTCAGAGCAACTAAATTATTAGTTATTAGTTGTTAAACAATTACTACATCAGGCAAGATTACATTGGTGGTCACCATGTGCAAGATTATTGGCACTGGACACCTCAGTGCAGTGTTACCGGCAGTGATCACCACAGTGCCTCAGGCAGGGTTGTCAAAAGCAAAGCAAAAAAGGCTTTGTCAATTTGGAAAGCCTTTCATAGGTAATGCATAGCAGCAATTCCCCTGGCACCAACGTATTGAATGATATTAGAAAACGTCTCCCTAATGCCACTTGATTTCTCTCTTAAATATCGGCTTTAAACATATTTTTCTCCAAATATACGTTTATGAGGTCCGATGCATACATTTTCATCTTAGATGCACACTATTTTGGTATATGCATATTAATTAAGCCAACAAAAACGTTATATCTAGTAAACCTGACAACACACAAGAGAGCTATGTAAAGGTAGCTGGAGAGCTACCGGCAGCTCACAAGCTACTCGTTGGAGAAGCCTGGTCTAAACCCTCATCTTAAAATGCTAATACATGAAATAAACTAATCACTTAGTGCTATACTTGAAAAGGAAAGAGAATAAAGGTGAGGATTTTCCATTTGGAAATCAACATTCTTGGGATGCCTCATGGTGAGACCACCCAGGCGACACATTAAAATGGACAAAGTTAAGTAACTGGCAGGCAGAATGTACAGGTGTAAGACTGGTAAGAAGAATACTTAGTAAGAGTGCGTTTGTGTATTTATTCATGCATGTATTCATACTTCATTTGATCATGATTTTTCTATAGGAAGAACTTCTTATGTCTGGTGTGGTAGAATTATTTCTGTTACGTGAGGTGAAGTTTATATGTGGTACAAACTTTCGCCTGCTCCTATGCTGATGATGCTGAGAATCAGGGATTAGCTAAGAGTCAACAAGGAATTTATTTCAAGCATAGACTTATTCCTACTTGTGCCAATATGCTTAAAATTTACTGGAATACATTTCTACTTTTCAGAAGTAACTCTCAATCAATGCACATATATTTTCACAGTCCTCTCCTATCTTCTGCATGTAGTCATGCACCTAGAAAGAACAGAAAAATCCATAGCACAATTATAGCAAAAAGAAAATACGCATATCGATGTAAACTAGAGACCTGAACATGTGGACACCGGAGGTGTAATCTCTTGTTTTTAAAGAATCACCTACAGAACATAACTTACAATGAGACTCAAATAAGGGCTCCTACTCTATTGCTGTTCTTTACTGTTCACATAGGCCGGGATTGTAGCACCAAAATGGATTCTAGGGATAAAGAAGAAGGCACATTTTATTGTTTAGAGAGTACAATTTGGAGTCTTGAGAATTGACAAACTATGATAAGATCAACAGTGTTGTTCTCCACAGACCTGGGATAGCTACCACACTTGAGATTTGAAAATTGGATACTCATTACTGAGATGGTGAAAGTGCTGGAGGAAAAGTAGTAGGAAGTAGAAGTGGAGTAAAAAAAGAGGTTCTAAGACGATAAGAAATGTTTTATGGGGAAGCATGTGGTTGCTACAATATAAGAACTGAGCCCATTGGTACATCTCCAAGTCGCCCTCAAGCACCCCCATCATCCACTAATGGATGCTGCTTAGATTGGGAGAACAAAATAACAAATAGTGGGATACCCAATAGACCCTTGATGGCTTGGGCGGTTCAATATGAGCAGGTAAATGTGCCTACAAGGGATTTGTTCAGGGATATTCAAGCAATGGTTGACTAAAAAGATTTGGGTAAGTTCTATATAAGTTACTCACAATTAGCTTATACAAAAAACAATTCAGGTAATTTACCAGTGAATCGATCATCGCGAAAACAAATAAATGAACTAGAACACAGGAGTATATATTTAAAAATGATTTAGTATTGATTCAAATTTGTTCAATTATGCAGGGTACATAAAAAGCAAACAACACAATGTAGCCGGAAAAGAGGATTACATGAAATTGATTGTCCTTCACAGTTACAATTAATGACACCTTTCCCAAGATGTTTTTTAAGGCAATTTGAAGCGTTTACACAAGACAAACATTGCCTGTAGTACATTGAACTAAAGAATTGGTGTACTAGTCGATGTTTTGGTCTAATTATGTCTCAGTCCGTTAAACCATCTTCAGGACGTTGAATATGTTGATTAAAAAACCCTATATGTACACGAAAAAAGGAGCCAGCAATTAACGTGTAGTATTCATCATTAAATCAACTTATTTTTTAATGAAGTACATTCACACCCGTGTGATAGGATTATAAAAAAAGTGACTTTAGTCAAGGAATAAAACCAAGAAAAATGTGAAAAAAATAATAAAGAAAACTGTCTTATTGGTCAAGCAATAGAACCAGGGGCAAAGCGTGGAAGAACCATCTTCAACAGAATGAGAAAACTCACCCGAAGTAGATTTTGAAAGGAAATGGAAAGATATGATTTGTACACACTTACTTCACAATAGGTAGGGATTCTATTTAATATTTTAGAACCATAGTTTGTTGGATGGCAATAATTTGTAGCAAGAAATGCTGGACAGAAAAAAGAAAATAGTTTAAAACATGTCATCCCTATATAAATCAAGAACATTAGTTGGTATTAGATCTTAGGAGATCAACTTTATCCAATAGATATGGTATGGATGGCAAAGGCAACAGCGGCAGCCTTTCATCACTAACTAAATCCAATGTATACTTGAGGGGTGTACCTCTTAGTTAGGCAAATACTGAAAGGTGGTATATTTGCGGCAATCAATCATTGTGTTGATGTTTATTTCTGGTCAATCGTCATTTTGTAACTAATGCTCTTGTGAGCCTTTAAAATATTTTAGGCACATCACAAGTTAATACAATTAAAAAATGCTGGCAGTCAAAGCATAATTGGATAACTAGGGCGCTTGAAACAAAGTTTGACCGTTTTTAAAGGAACAAGCAAATCACTCGATTATATCACCAAATAAATGAAATCATGTTCTAATTTGTGAATGCTGGCAGTCAAAGCGCAGTTTTATAACAAGGACGCTTAAAACCAAACTTTATCAGTTTTTAAGAAAACAAGCGGATCGCTCCATATCATGACCAAGTAAATGAAGTCACATAAAAAAACGAATTATAAAATAATTCGACACATGAATCATTAGGTGTTATTATTTGGACATGTTATTAAAAGACACACTTACATTGTCGATATTTCACACAGGGACCAAATTATTTATGGACTCCTGAGAATAAGGTCAGAAAACAGAACTGCCATGGAAAAGGAGGACGTTCTCAGATCATGACACTCAGGTTAGTGGTTCAAGACCTTCCTCCACCCACAGTCACCCACCTGCACCTCATCCCTGGTGGTTTAGTGGTAAACTGTCTCTTCTGGGCTGCACTTTGTCTCTATTTTTTCTGTATTCTTCTTTTTCTTGGATTCTCTTTCTGACCCTTTTCCCCTTTTTCCTTTTTTTCTGCCGATCTCTGTCCCTGCCGCTAGGATCTCCCACAGCCCCGCCCCCCTCCAGTGCCACTTTCTGCTCTATGTGTTTTCAGACTCCCAGCTGTCCAACCTCCTGCACACTACTTAATCGCGGCTGTGCCGCTGGCATGCTGAAGGTGCTCCAAAGGCAAGCTTGTCTGCAACCATCCACACTTGGCCCACGCCCAGCGCCATGGACCCTGGAACTTCGACCTTCCGCCAATACTACGCTAGCTCCCTCCTTGCCCTCAACACCAGGTGCCACGCCAACTGCCACCTCACATCTGGAAAGGGCACCCAAGCACCTTCCCCCTGTCACAACTGCAGCCGCACCCTCGCCCACCTCTGCATTCCAGCTCGGCCCACTGCCATGCCGACCAACACCGCCCCTTTCTGGCTCAGCCACATCCCTCCACAAGCACGCCACAGAAATCTGGGACTGCCTCAACTCCCTCTCTCCCCACCATGCCTTCCTCATGGAAACCTGGACAAATCCTAGCTCTGGCCCAGACATCACCACCGCCATCCCCGATGACTACAGCATCACCCTCAAGGACCACACAAACACACTAGGAAGAGGCATCACAATCATCCACAAAAAAAACCTCAGTCTGACCACCCATTCGGACAACCCAATAGCAACCATGGAACATCTCCACCTCCAGATCCAGACTAATCCCAACACCACCCTCCGTGGCACCCTTGTCTATAGACCTCCCAGCCCTCCTTCACCCTTCATCAATGCCATCGTCGACTTAATCACACCCCAGGCTCTCACATCCACCGACTACATCCTTCTCCGTGACCTCAACTTCCACAGGGAAAACCGTAATGACCAGAATACTGCATACCTCCTGGTGAACCTCAGCAGCATACGACTCAAGCAGCTAATCACCTCTCCATCGCTCACAGTAGGAGACACGCTTGACCCCATCTTCTCCACTAGCAAAATCATCACCTAGAGCCACACGCCCGAACTCCTCTAGACCAACCTCCACTGTATGCATTTTGCCTGCACAAAACTCACCCTACACAATGGCCCTCACTGTACCCAACCATAGATGGAACAAGGGCACAGTTGAACATATCACTGCCTCCCTCAAGTCCACCAACTTCCTCCTATGCCAATACCTCAGCACACAACCTCCACCAATGGATCTCCAACTGTTCCAACACTCTGACACCCCTTATGAAGGCACCCAGCAACCAACACTCCAAGAAAGCAAGATGGGTTACCCCACCCTCCTCAAGTACAGACGCACCTATAGATGGCTCAAGAGGAGATTGAGAAATTAGAAAAACCCCAGAAACCCATGCAACCTTCAAAGATGCCATCTCCGCCCACCACCTTCTCCTCAAACTTGCTAAGAAATGGCCCTCCAAGACAGAATCAATGCCAATGCACACAACAGCAAAGAACTCTTTGCCATCATCAAGGGGGTCACTAGGCCCAACACTAAGACCACAGACGGCCCACCCTCCCATGACCTCTGCAATAAACTCAGCACCTTCTTCCAACACAAGTTCAGACACATCAATGACATTTTTGAGACCCAAGACCCTCCCACCACGCCTGACACCACTGCATGGGACCATGCCGCACACCAACAGATCCTGCTCAACTGGAACCTGTCACCAGAGATGACACACTGAAGACCATGAAGAGCATCCACTTCGGAGCACCCTGAGACCCATGCCTGCACCACATCTTCCAGAGAATTGCCACCTCCATCACCCGAGCTTCAATACACTATCAACTGCTCCATCAAGACCGCCACCTTCCCCAACTACTGTAACCATACTGAGATCAACCTCCTGCTGAGGAAGCCATCCGCCAACCCGAGAGACCTCTAGAACTTCAGACCCATCTCCCTGCTTCCCTTCCCAGCCGAGGTCATCGAGAAGGCCACCTGTCCTGGACATCTCCCAATCCAGCTTCTGAAGCAACCACAGCACTAAGACTGCACTCCTCGCTGCCACCAACAATATCCACTCCTGCCTCGACCTGGGAAAAACCACAGCTTTCATCCTCCTGGAATTCTCAGCTGCCTTCGACACCATCTCCCTCTGCACCTAATCACAAGAATTGACAATGCGGGCATTCACAACAAGGCCCCAGACTGCATCCACTCCCTCCTTACTGGTCAAACACAATGAGTCAGACTACCACCTTTCCGCTCTGAACCCACAGAGATCCGCTGTGGAGTGACCCAGTGCTCTTCCATGAGCGCCACTCTCTTCAACATCTACATGGCTCCGCTCTCATTCATCGTCAGGAACCACAGCACCCAGCTGATCCTCTCGCTCACCAACAAACCAACAATTGCCAGAAACAACTTCCACAGCGGGATGAAGGCTGTTGCCACTTGTATCTAAGACAATTGCCTCAAACTCAACTCGAACAAAACCACAGTCCTCATACTGGGGCCCACCCCCTCAGCTTGGGACAATTCCTAGCCGTCCACCGCCCTGGAACATCCCCCTACCCATGGACCACACATGAAACCATGATTCATACGGGACTCCTTGTTCACTATGAAATGCCAGATCAACGCGGTATCCTCATCTTGCTTCCTCACGCTTCGCCTAGTTCAGAAAACATTCAAATGGATTCCCACTGAATCCAGAAAGACAGTCACCCGCAGCAGACTCGACTACGGAAATGCAATCTATGCTGTCGTCACCAGAAACTCCTCAGAAAACTACAGAACATTCAAAATGCTGCAGCTAGACTGGTCCTCAACCTTCCCCACTGCAGTCTTATCACCGAACACTTTGGGAACTCCACTGGTTCCCAGTCAACAAAAGATTCACTTTCAAGCTACTCACACATGCCTACAAAGCACTCCACTATGCAGAACCAACATATCTGACCCACCGCCTCTCATTCCACTTACCCACCATACACCTCTGCTCCACCCAACTGGCCCTGTCCACCATCCCACCGATTCACAAGACCAGAACCGGAGGAAGATTTTTCTCCTACCATTCGGCCTAGACCTTGAACAACCTGCCTCTCCACCTCAGGCAATCCCCGTTGCTGACCCAATTCAGAAAGAATCTCAAGACCAGGCTCTTCGACTGAACCCCAGCGCCCAGGTGGATCAGTAACTCCCCTACAGCACCTGGAGACATTCACAGGTGAGTAGCTGTGCTTTATAATCTCCTGATTAATTGATTGATCCAACACCTTGCTATCCTCCTCTTCATCAACTTTTGCACAAGCATACAAACCCCAAAAGTGGGACACCCACTTGTCCAACAGAACAGAAAATTTTGGAGCAGTCTTGGGACCATTCAGACAAAGTGAAGCTTTCATTTAATATCCCTGACTAGCAGGGCTCTATGCAGGGAAGACCATATTGAGCATTCCCATTGCCTCTTGGCATGGTCCATTGTCTGTCTGTAGTTAGTCCTGCACCCCCACCAGATCACAGAGTGTACTGCTTGAAGGAGCTTGCCCTTGGCCTTCCTACAATCCTGGTTATACCACATTGCTGGATTGTGCCCAGTTTTCCCATTTTTTTGGATTGGACCAGGGTTTCTCTGATCTGCTTATAAAGAGCCTCATGCAAAGAACACATTTTCTCTAGACAATCTTCATTAGAGAGATTCAACAGCACTGCCGCCTTTTTGGATACCTTGCTCTCAACAATTTTGAGGGCCAGGGGATATTTCTCACCCAATCCCATCTTACCATCCTTAAATTATTGGCTTGGGAGGACATTCCCATAACTCTAAGTCCCTTGCAAACAGCGTTTATCTCTTTTGAGTTGGAGAATGTTAGGCTCAGGGATTTGTGGTCGCTATCAAATCTTTTGACCACCTTCATGTCTAGCACAGTGGGCCAAAGTCCATAATCGGCCAAACAGTAGTCAATCCAGCTTGAATGACCAGGTCTATTAAAGGTAATTGCACCTTTGTGATCAGAGTCTGTCCTACTATTAGTAGTTTTCAAATCATGCTGAATTAATTGGACCCAAACCAGGTCTAATTTTTTTGTTCATCAGATTTGACAACTCTAGCTGTGGGATTTTTCAGGTTCTGTCCCATTCTGCTGTCAAATCTGATGAAGTAGATGCAAAAGGCTTGAATGTATGGGAGAGATCCTTTATATCACATGTGATACATCGCATGCCATTACAACGCAGTCGTTACAACGAACGTGTTGTTACATGGCATACCTTTACAACACAAGTTGTTACAATGACATGCTGTAGGGGCACAAGGTGTTGGATTTAAAATTCAACACTTTCCCTACTGCTGCACAGACTGGAGTTGGAATAGTAAATCATACTATTCCAACACCCAGCACCCCCTACAGCGTTGTAAAGGTATGCGATGTAACAATGCAGTCTTTGCAACGGCTGCGTTGTAATGGCATGCAATGTATATGGCATGCGATGTATCGCATGCGATCTAACATCTCAAATTCAAATGTACAGTTAAAATTCCCTGCTACCATTAGGGAGTTGCTGCCAGTGTAATCCATTGGAGCTTGGTGAATGGTTGCTATGGTGCTAGTTTCCTCCTTACTAGGTCCCACTCTATTATACACACAGACCCTCATTTTCAAGCGGAGGGAAGGGCAAGATCAACTGCTCAAATAGTTGGGAAACTTTTAATTTTACATTGGAATGCAACTTCCACCCAGTTCACTAGGCCACCCGAAGTTCTCTTTTTCATATCTTCACTGCATTCTTGCAATAAGTGGTGTATCTGCTCCTGTGTGGGGGGGTTAGACTCCATGTTTCTTGCATCATTACATATCATGGGAATCTATACAATTTCGCCCATTCTTGTTCTAGGAGCATTTGGACAATCCCAGCAACATTTCACACCAAAACCTTTCACTGTGCTAGGGGTACTAAAGTGGAACTGGGGTTCGAACTCTGGTACGTTGGTGCACCCCTACCAACCTCCGGGAAGTTGTCCCCACTTGCACTAACTTTCCACCTCAGTCCACCCAATCATTCACTTGGATAACTGGTGGAATAGGCAGCTTTATATTTGGGTCCTCAGCTACATGTAGGTTGGCTGGAGAGGAAACTAGGTGGGTCATTAGAATATCGGGTGGATCACCACTGCCCACATGGAGGTGGCGATCTGCCTGAGATCCGTCCCCGCCCACCACCGATTTCCCCCGCCATGTTAATATGGCGGGAGGGACCACGGCGGACAGAAAGACCGGGCGGAAAAGAGTTTAATATGGTGGCAATGTCTGCTAGACACATCGTGATGGGTGCGGACACATGCCTTTCCGTGGCGGCATTGCCGCCACATAAAGGCATGTGGGAACCTTTGCGGGGGCCCGTTGCGGGCCCCAGGGACTCTGGGGGGTGCACATGGGGGGTCATTTCAATGTACAACGGACAGGCATCGCGCGGTGCCTGTCACGTTGTGCATTGAAATGCATGACGTGCATTTTTGGCATTGCAGCGGGCAGTGCTTTCAACACCGCCCGCCGCAATGTTAATATGCGGGATGCACCCGCCACTGTGGCGGGCGCATCCTAATGGCCCCCACGGGACCCCGGCCTTATGGCGGGCAGTCCCTTTTCACGCCGGGATCCGCCCGCCATCCTAAGGAGCCCGTGGGTATTCTGGTGAAAGATTCGTCCCATCTATCCCCCTCTTATTCTCGAAATTGCCTTCACCTTGAGTCAATCCTGTGAACCAATTACTAGACTGGCCATATCAACCCCTCCTCTACAAGCAGAATTACTCGTTGGGGGGTTCTCTTACAAGATGTCACAATACTCAATCTTGATGGATGTACCAGCCATCAGAATTGTACAAAATAATATGGGCATAAGACCATCTGCTAGGTCTTTGTGAACAAAACATACTTTCACCCACTCAAATATTGACTATGGGTGGGCGGAGCAGGCATAGTGCCTCTACTCGTTGTTCCACAGAACTGGAAAAAAATCAGTGGAACTCTCCTCACCTCCCCTCCCTCCCCTTCCCAAAGTAATTATAATAGAAAATAAAAGCACTTACCTGCTGTGGCTGCCTTTTCCTCACCATGGCTGCTCTCTTTCCTTGTCTTTGCCGTCCTTCTTCTTTGATAACCCCTATGCTGTACGGCAGGTAAGTGCTTTTATTTTACATTATAATAACTTTGGGAGGGTGGGGGGGCCGGCTAACTCCGTTCCGCCACAGAGTCGGAGTTTTGCCTAAGTTGCCTAGGAGGCAATACTCCGGAAACTCCGCTGGCGGAGCGGAGTTACCAGCATGGGGTTAATATTGACCCGGAAATAGTTAACTTTTCAACCTGATCAATATTGTCTCTTACAATTGAGTATCAATGGCAGGTATTCCTGAACCAATTGATGACCTTATTTTTAAGTGAATCATGATCTTGCCATCAGCCAATAGGGAGTTTGGGAACCTGCATCAGAAAAATCACAGCTTCATTCCCGTGGGCATGATTCTTAATATAAAAACCATATTCGACCTTCCATCTTGCATGGAAGTGAGAAAACCTCGTATCAAGGGGATTGCCCTCATCTAGGCCACCTAGTCTCTGTCCAATATTTTTCCCAACTCTCTACACCGAGGGGCACCACGTTGTATGAAACTTCTATCACTTAGCCAAGTGGGACCAACAGCATGGTTGGATAAAAGTTGATATATGAGGAGACCTGGAGCATGGGGAGGCCAATTACTTTTGCCAGTGTCCAGCACATGTTCTTGTTGGTTAGGAGGGAAAGGGGGGGCCTCCTGCTGACCTTGCCAACCGTAGTCCCCTTACATTTATCTACCGAGGCCTTTGCTGAGTAACTGGGCTAGGGCCCAGATCTCTGGTTGCCCTCTAGTCCAGAGCCTCAACCACCCTTTTCAGGGCTGCTACCTCCTCCTTAAGGCCTTCAATTATGCCCTTAGGTTATAGAAAAAGGACTCTACACTACTTCCACCACTGCTAGTGTCTACACCGGTACGAATGCTTGAGCGGGTACACTACTGAGATTTGCTAAACATTTAAGGAATGCGTTTAGTAGTTTTAAGAGCAGAAAAGTAAGAGGATGAAGTTTTGATCAGTTCTGAAGTTAAAACATCAGAGGTTGTAGGTATAGGAAGGGTAGGGTATAGACAATCACCTGGCATTCTGATAGCAAAATATTGGTTTTGTTCATGACATAACTGCAAGATGCTCCTGAGGGCTTTTTTGGTTAATGAAAGTCCATTGCTCCATCCTGGGCTTTCCTTTTGCCCATTACAACCCTGCAATAACAACAGAAAAGTAAACAGTAAGGAAAAAAACAAAGGTGGGGCAGCAGGAGCTAATCTGGCATGCACAAAAATTTTAAAACTTAAAACCCTGGGCCCCTAGTGGCGCCAGGGCGAAAACCAGTATAAAATTCTTACAGCTTCACTGCCGGGCAATAAAGCAGAAGTCACATGTGATAATCCTACCACTGAAGGGAAAGGTACCTTAGGCAGGTGCACAATAAATGTCTTCAGATGGCAAGAGTACTTAAATTTCAAATAAAATCAAAAAATCAATGGTGGTGGCCCAGCCCAGGATCTTCCAGTGTCTGATGGGTGCAGATGGACCACCCTTGGCTTGGGCGTGGCTCGTGCTGTGGGACTGCAGCGCGCCTTTAGTTCTGGGGCACATCAGGTGCAGGTGTGGAGAAGGAGGGGATTCTCCAGCGGCAGCAATGCAGATCACAGTGGTTCCTCCTCACTCTTTCTGGTGCCCCCAGGGTCACTAAGGTAGTGCAGGCAATAAAGCCCACAGTGGCTGCACAATGAAGATTCCTGCCCCGCAAATCAATTTCAACTCCCACACTGCGGAACCACAACACTCCTTTTGTACGGGGGCAGATCAAATGCAGGTGTGGAGAAGGAGTGGATTCTGGGACTTGCAGTTCTCCAGCTGCAGTGAAGCAGATCATGGCAGCTCACCCTCAATATTTCCGGCGCCCTCAGTGATACCAGAATCGTGCAGCCAATGAAGGCCACAGTTGCTGCACTACGAACATTCCTGCCCCCTAGATGTTGCTCAGAGCAACTCGATTTCAGCCCCTGATATTATGTCAGGGATCCCCTATGAAATGCCTACATAGTCTGAACTGACCCTTACAAAATACCCATTGGCCTCCGAATGACGTTTAACAAGGATAGTGTGGGAGTGGGCTGCATGTGAATCAAGCAACTACTCCCTGCCTGCAACCCTCTCAGCTGAGAAAGCAGTATCTGGCAATGACTGCTTCTCTGGACATGCAAAGATGTTGATCCTTTGCCTCTGTATCTTCTCTTTCCTCCTCCAAAAATTGTTCCTCAAAATATGAGACAATGGTGCACAGACATTAACCAACATAGTCAACACATAAAAGGGGTTTGATGTGTGAATTTATTTTTATATGGTAAACCTGCATGCCATTGGTTGGTTATGTAATCAGTTTCACCTCTACATGGGTGGTGAGTCATAACTCTATCACCCCTTGCATCATCAGATGTTTTCCATCTGTTTTAAGCCTTCTTGTCAGATGTTAGTTGAAAAATATGTTACAATTTTCTTTTAAATAGCTATTGAAATAAGATAAGAAATCTCATGAACACATTTTTCTTTCATTTTTCCAATTTTTCCATACTGTTATTTGAAAATACCTTTTTTTCCCACTAGAATTTGTTGCAGTATTAGTGGTTGGTCACGAGTAGTGCTTAGCTTACTCCAAGACTTGGCTGGAGTACAATTGAGCCTCTTTGTGTTTATTAAACCTGCAGTATAATTCGAAGTGTATTTTATGACTAGCAATGGTCATACTAATTTTATGGTGTATTTTTATTTAAGCATTTCCCTCCCTAAATCCCTCCTTAAATATCTATAAAACCTTCGTATTTTGTAGTAGTTTTCCCATTTTCTTACCAATTCCTGGTTCGTCCCACATTTACTATAAAATCAGATACCTACATATGCCGACATCTCCACACACATGTGCCAGATATGTCCATATAGAAAAGATAAGAGAGATGGTGGTGACGATGTCCCACCATAAGTTTGTGAATTTCGTATTGTAGCAATTCAGTAGAACTACCAAATTCCTATTTTGCATGCACCAAAAATGAAGTTTACGAATAAGGCCCTATATGATCTCCTTTGAGCTGGGCCCTGACTGCTCCTACATAACTACTTTGAGAGTCAAAGAAACCAACTTCCCATCAAAAACCAAGGGCATCATTACAAAGCCGGTCGGACAAGCATCCGACTGGTATAGTTTTCGGAAATGGACCACCCAACAGGGAGTCGGAAGAACCCACTCTCCTAATAATGATGTGGCCGTCTTCACGGCAGTAGGAAAGTGTATCTTTCCTATTTTGGCTTGTGTTGTGGGGTGCAGCATAAGCCACAATATGAATGATGCACTTCTAAAACATCCATGCACTGTGTGGCTGACACTATGCGGTGCCTACCACATGATGCAGGGACGTTTAGAGGGGTAACACAGGTGCCCCCAAGACCCATAGCGAAGGCCCAGAGGAACGGGGGCCCTGCTTGGGTCCCCCAAAGTCCCTTTCTGTCTGTTTTTCTATGGTGGTCGGACCCTATAGACAGGCAGATGGAAAGGAACATTGTAATCCCTACGGCAGTGCTTGGGCAGGCACCGCCCTTACTGTTGGGAATGCATCCCGACTTCTGGCCCGAGGCCGCATTTGGTCCCTCCGCCTGCTGCCTCTGATTGCCGCATAATAATGTGGCGATCGCACGGCATGGGCAAATGTCAGTGGGATCGCAACCAATGGCCAGTGGGTTGCAGTCTGACCTGCATTGTAATGACCCCTCAGTGTCAAGTGCCTTGCCTCATAAATTAACTTTGTCTCACAAAACTGATCAAGCATTGCTGCGTTTACTATTGCTGTAATATGAAAGTACCTATACATAATCCACCAGTTTCAGCATAGTTCATTTTCTCTTCTAAACCCATCTAAACTTAAAAAACTCAGCCTACATAAATGAAAGCTCAGATAAAAAAGAACAGAGCAGAGACGCATGAGTTACAGTTTCTGGCTTTCTTAAAATCAATAGTAAACTGTAATTGCAATTAAAGACTTGGCAGCTGTGTCTTCTTCCTTGAACAGAGGGCACACAACCCTTGCAGGCATCTACAGTGCATTAATTCACTTGAGTGATAGTATATTTATAGCATACCTCAAATTAAAGTTCTGCAGAAGGACTGGGAGAACATGGCTCCCGGATGAGCAGAGAGAATGTAAAAGATGTGATTCTGAATTGGTTTTTGCATGTTGGCAACATAAATAAACCAACCTCATAAGAACCCAGAGAGAAGGATTATCTTTATTTTGTCTGTGCTTGAACGGCTTTTGCTATACATTATTTGGTATGCTCTGGTAAAACGTCCAACACTGTTTTCTTCATATCAATTGTTCGGGTGATTGATTGACAGCACCCGCCCTGCAAGGCTGTGAGTTGGTTTCATTGAGTCGGTTCATTTAATGACTTCGATAAATTGATGTCTTGGAGGAGTGACACAGGATAAGCCAATACCGCAAAGCTGCACTAGCAATCATATTACACAAGAAGCAACTTAATACTAGTCTCTAATGAGTTTAACATGAACCACGTCAAATGTGTGTTTTATTTATCCGTTTTAATTTTATAACACTTATGCAGAGTTTTTTGATGAAATTGTTGATAGTATATAAGCAGCACGAATTATGTAAAGTTCAATATCCGGTCGAGCAGAAATATATTTACAGAAAGCATTAGTTAGCAGATGTTTCTTCAAGAGATATTTTCAACAAACCTGCTTTAGAAGACTGAAAGGAGAGGCCAGGATAGGCAAGAAGATGATTACATAAAGTAGGAGCCGAGAGTGTTATCGACCAGAACCAAGATGGGGCAGGATGGACAACGAAGGGCTGTATCACCGAACTGGCGTTCACCTTAATTTGCACTATTGAAACCTTCATTCAATGTGTCCACTACTGACTGGGTGATGAGGTCACTCACGACCACTGTGAGGGGCTTGATCACTCCTGCAATGGTGAGTACATCTTGAGTCTAGTTGGCCGGGTGCATTGGGGGCAGACCAAAGGGGCAGCACAATGAGTGGCGAGACAGCAATGCAAGCAGGTGATCAGGTCCTCCTAGGTGCCATGAGGTCTACCAGAAGCATGAAGCTTCTGTCAATGACTATGAACTACTATTGTGAGAAGGTAGATCCTGGCAGTAGGATCTACATTTCTAACATGCAACAGTTACTCTGACAGCATGTCTTGGTGCTGGCCCTGGCACGGGATAACCCACAAAGCATGATTCTGAAGTCAGGCTTTAAGTTATTTATGGAATAAAATGTAATTCTCTTGACCAGCTTTAGGACCTAAAATTAAAACTTCATGCACCGCAGAGCACTACAACGAAAAGTCCTAACTCCCGTAACGCTGCAAAATGACAGACAATTCTCCCCTGGTCACTATTCTGTGCACATTGGACACTTAGGCCGTCTTTCCAAACTTTAAAGGGGGGGTTTGTGGGGGCTGATGCACTCCTGGTAGCCTCCAAAACATGTTTTGAAACAGTGGTGGTACCCTTCCTGGGTCACCCCAGAAGTAAATATGTACATTTTTACGGAAACCCCAATGTCTTATTGGGTGCTACTTTGTCTCCCGGTTCCTCCGCACCCCACCCCCCACCCCCGCCTGCAATCTCATGTGCTGCTTTCCACATTTTAAAGGGGGGTTTTGTGGGGGCTGATGCACTCCTGGCAGCCTCCAAAACATGTTTTGAAGCATTGGTGGTACCCTCCCTGGATCAACCCAGAAGTAAATATGTACATTTTTATGGAAACCCCAATGTCTTATTGGGTGCTACTTTGCCTCCCGGTGCCCCCCCGCCCCCCAGCACTCTCATGTGCTGCTTTTACTAAACACAGGCACTGTTAGTGCGACTTTTAATTTTCACATGCACGAGGGGGATGCCACATGCTCCTCGCCACTTATACTTTCGTGGAATGATCGACTTGCCTGGGGGCTATTTTGGGAGCCATCGAGCATGGGCGAAGGATGTTGTGATCAGGCAGCACTGCAGCCATGCCACGTTTTCTGCATGGGGAATTATACAAATTGCTTTTTTTTCTGCCCCCTCTAGGCCAATGTTGATAGGAGTTGAAATCTTTTGCTCCTGTTGGTGAGTTTTAGCCAACAGGTACATTTTATTTTGGCCTATTTGCCCCTATAACTTTGTAGTTTTCTGAAGCGTATTTTCAACAGCTCTTCCATTGATGAAGGGGAGCTCAAGGCCTGCCTCCTGCCAACTAGCTCCTCCCTTGGGAATCATCCTGTTTCTGTGCTCCTTGTTCTTCCTTCAGCCCAGGACCTTCTCCAGAAGCACTCCACAGCCCTCAAGCAGAGGACCCTCCCTGTCTGCAACCCCAGCACCATTCCTTCCTAGCCACCTGCCGGGTGCTTTTGTGTCAGCAGGAGTCAAAGGGTCACCTCCTGCCTGAGGCCACCCACCTACAGGAGAAGTCCACAGAAGCTTCAGGGGAACGCTCTCCTAGAGGGAAACCCAGCAGTTAAAAACCAGAAAAAAATATATTTGAGATGCCCTAAATTTATGCAATTCCAGTAGAGTGTGAAGAAATGATAGACTGCACAGAAACCGATCTTAGGCTACTGGCCCCATTGTAACAATTTTCTTCAAGACGTTCAGATAAAAAAAGCAGGTTACACCTGCTGTGCTAAGGCGAGGTAACAAAGAGAGAGCATTGTCTAAGACAATATCCGAACAGTGTTGACTGTTTGCATGGCCATTTCAGCAGGTTCCAGTCTAAGGAACAAATGGTTGCGTGTACGACAACTACCATCAGCTCTATTTCTCTGAGTTCAACTTTAAAAAGTGCTTCTTGTGCAAATGGTGGCTGCTGGAGCAAATTCCTGAACAGCCTTTAGCTGATATTCAATTACCATCCAAATGGATGATAATTGCTGTGCCCTCAGCAGCACAGAAAAAGAGTAGGCAAATTAGATTAATAAGATTGGCCAGAGGTTTTGTATAAAAGTTAAAAAGTACAGGGTTTATCAAACTGCCTCGAGTGTCTTAAAGCTGCCTTGAGTGCTCTAAAAGAGGTATGGTACTAGAATTGTGCCCTAATTATCAGTGAACAAAAACAGAGTATCCTAAATATTGTTCGAAAACCTATTATGCCTTAAACATCATTTACAAAAATATTTCTCCATTGTTATGTTATGTTATGTTACTAAGTTTTATTGAGCGCGAACAGCTGCCCCAGCAACGGGGCGTCCCGGCGCTGACCCATAACAGTAACCAGAGGGAGGGAGGGAGAGAGAGGACAGAAAGGGATTAGGATGGGGAGAATAGAATGGTTTTAATCGCCTTGCGGAAGGCCAATAAATTGGTCATGGAGCGGATATGGGGTGGCAGGGAGTTCCAGAGCCTTGCCCCCAAGACTCTGAAAGAGCGGCCGCATATTCTGCTTAGCCTTATACGTGGGGTAACAACCAAATTTTGCCCCGAGGAGCGTAGGGCACGCTGAGGGGTGTAAGGCTCTAGGAGAGGGCGCAAGAGACCAGGGCAGTCAGTCTTGAGAATTTTAAAGACAGTAGTGAGAGCTTTGAACTGAACTCGGGCTTCCATACGCAGCCAGTGTAGTCTCTGGATGGTATTTCTAGCAGAGCACCTACGAGGGAGGCCTACAACTGCCCTGGCGGCAGAGTTTTGTATGCGTTGTAGCCGCGCCATCTCGGCTTTGTTAAGGCCAAGGAAAAGGACATTGGCGTAGTCCAGTCGAGACAGAATGATAGAATAACATTGGAATAAATAGTGAAAATATACATACAATGGAGCGATATTTTTGTAAATAATCTTTAGGACTTGATGTTTATTCCAGACTTTATTTTTATAAATGATGTTCTAATATACATTTCTACAGATAATTTTAACTAGAGTAGCTAAAAATGAGAAGCAGCTTGCAAGGACTTGAGAACTAACTCCAGCTGTCTGTAGAGGGTAGAACATAATTGATTTGCAGACAATTTTAAAGGCTGCTTCTAAAAAATGTTAGTATGATCTGGTCATGTTTCTTGTCCTTTGCTCCCAGTTGTGTACTGGACATGGGGCGCAGCTGCCTTTAACTATGACTGTTTGCTTCCCTACTTTAGTTTTTCAGTCTTTTTCACTTGCATTCTGAAGGTCTAGTGCTTGCCTGACCTTAACAGTGCTCTTGGCCCACCTTCGAGTAAAGTGGTGATGTATTTTTGCCTTCTGTTCTGATCTCCCTCAGTGTAATGCCTGGTCCTGGCCTTTGCGTAAACTGTGCTTCCCCTGGAGCCTTCTTTGGCTAGTTTACCTTGATGTGTCTGCTCCTCTTGGCTGCGTCTTCACCTTCTGTGTGTTAAGCGTGGAACGAATGGTTTGTGGATCATGGTCGGCCCTGTTTCTGGTTTGCATGGTGCCTTGCTTTGGCCAGTGTGCTCTTTTGGCCTATTTTAGATGTAGTTTGAATCAAGTTTATGACCCTCAACCTGCGTTCTCCGGGATGCTGAGTTGGGCTTGTTTTGGAAGTCTTTGATTCCTTTCTCGGATCTGAGCTTTCTTTTTAAGCTTTCCAATCCTGTCCATTCCCCATTGGATTGGGTTTGATGGAATCTCCTTCCTGGAGTTTTTGTTTTGCTTATGCTGCGGAGTTACTGATTTTTTAGAGAATCTTCCTGGTGTTACCATTATGGATGTACTCTCTTTATGACCCCTGCTCAAATAGGTGCACTTATTTTGTCTTCCACATCTTGTGCTTGTAGTACTGGGTGCATTTGGTCTGGGTCTTGAAACTTTTTGCCTTCTGATTTCAGCCCTTATATCTTTGTGTGCTGACTCTGCCCTTCTGACTGGAAACCTTGTTAGGAAATTGTGGTATCATGGCCAGTGAGGTTGAATGGAATCTGGTTGATAGGAGTGTTGTCCAGATTCCATACACCGACAGTTGGCCCAGGCTTTTTATGTAGCAACAACTGATTTTGAGTAATGGAATAAACTCACCCTTAAACCACAACTGGACGGTGTGGCTTCTTCGTGAGAGGAACATAATACTGGCGATGATTGCGACTGAACCAGAGGAAAGAGGAAAACCCGGAGGACTGCCGGAATCCATGAAGTTAAGACTTTGGCAGACTAGAGAGTGGTGATAAGTGGTTGTTGGTGAGAGCCGATGTGCTGTTTACTCCTGGTCGCTCCCGAGGACTGTCAAGTAGAAAGGAGTGGCTGGAAGCCGCGGGAATCCAATTTCAGCCCTAGATCAAACTGTTAGTGGGTTTGTAAGGTTTGGGAAATTAAGTATGGCAGTTGTGCAGGGGTGCGCAACTTCCCATCGCACGACTCGATCTGCAGGCATTGTGCATTCTTGGGGGCAGCAGCCTGACTAGTCGAACGGACAGCCAGGCACAACGAAACATGGCGTATCGGCCTTAGACAGCGGCCCAGATGTTTTACAGAGGCCATCTGGGAGCATTTTAACCCCTTCCGTGCGGCCGCGATTCCCCCCATGTGCGGCAGCCGCACGAACAGGGCGGGGCCGTGACGAACCCCAGCCGTCATCAGCACACGAGCACCGTGGAGCGTGACGGCTGGGGTTCGTCACCAGCATGGAAGGTGTTAATAAACTGATCACTGCGATTCGCACAATATGTTGTGCTTGCAAAACAGGGCACACAAGCCCTAAAAAACGGCCTGCATGTTGCATGGAGGCCATTTTGCGAAGCTTATATTAATTTAATAACTTTTTTTGCACAGCTGTGCGGACACCCATTACACTTTGTGCTTAACAGAGAATTATTGTGCGAGTGCGATTCGCTCTACCAGTGAAGGTTACGCAATAAAATGTACATTGAAAAAATAAAGTTATATTTATAGTCTAGAAGCATTCAATTGTGGTGATTCGCACACCTGTGCTGACACCTGTTAAAAATATATGTATATGGTCAAAAACAGTACAATTCATAATAGGTTTATTAGGAGATATATATTTATAAATGTGAAAAGTCAACTTTAAACAAAACATATTTCATGGTAATTCTTACTCATGTTTGGGGTGTGTAAAAATAATAAGTAGTCAGTTAATTTACATGGCAAAATGGATGGTATGGTGGCACCTCAATCTTTTCTTCCCAGTCCAGTTGATACAGTATTGAAATGGAAACAATTGATAGATGGTTTTGAAGCTTCGTTAGAAGTTATAGGTGGGATGTATAGACTGATAAACACAAATTAGCCATTTTGAACCATTGTTTAGGTGCCGAGGGGAGACAAGTTTTAAGTCACTTCGCACCCATTGTTGTGAATGACGAGGATGGCGATGAAAATGATGTTGATGTATATGAAATTGCCATGTCACAGTTGGATATTCGTTACATAAAGAAAGTTAACAAGGTGGTTGCCAGACAAACATTAGAGGACAACTACCCAATAAATCAATTGATTCTTGTGGCGATGACCAAGCAGCCAAATGTGAATATGATGTCTTTCATGACCAGATGTTACAGGACCAATTGGTTCATAAAATTGCTGATGCAAAGTAAAACAAAAAATGATTAGTTGCAGAAGATTTAACACTAGAAAAAGCTTTATATAGCTGTCATAGATTTGAAGAGATGAAGTTAGATATTAAGGAATTAGCAGCAAAACTTACCACTGAGGTGCAGGCCGTAAAGAGAACTGAGGAAAACAAAATATCTAATGAGAGTAGCAAAAGCAGAACTAAGTTTTTACACAAAATGTAGAACAAAAGAATATGTAGGTTTTAAATGTGGTTTACCTGGACATATAACAAATGATAGGCCAAGTCCAGCTGTAGGACACATCTGCAGATATTGCAAAAGTAAAGGGCACTATGCTCGAATGCGTAGGTACAAGAACAAGTACAGGGATAGGTATAAGTTTGCCCAGTGAGGTTGGATGAAATCTGGCTGACAACTGAGGTCCAGATTCCATACAATGAGAGTTGGCCCAGGCTTTCTATGTAGCAACAGCTCATTTTGAGTAATGGAATAAACTCGCCTTTAATTTACCACTGGATGAAGGGTCTTCTTTGTGAGAGGAACATAATAGCAATCGATGTAGATCTTGAATGCTTTGGTATCGACTCATGACATGAGGACCGGGGCAAAGAAGTGATGATCAGGTAATGCTTTCCTTACTTACGAATAATCCTGTTACTTTAAATTTACTTTCTTGTTCCATTCCGTCACGACCCTCCCAGCTGTCTTCCAGGCTTTGATTGTGGCATGTTGGACTGTTTAGGTGGTGAAGTCAGGAGGTTTCTGTGAAGAGATAGCCCTTTATAGACTCACACATACCTTGAGGGGAAGGCGGAGGTTTTTTAGGTATCCAACCGAATGCCTGCCTTAGGCTGTCAATACGCCTCACAATGTAATGGACAGATGCAGTTAAGGGCAACAGGGCTGTGGGCACGCTGTCACACAAGAGGTGCTGGTACTTACAGAAAAGTTCTTGCTTACAAAGACATAGGGGCCCATTACGATGTCGGGCGGATGGCCCCCGCCAGGCAGGCGGCAATCCGCCCGACATCCACACTCGTTTACCCTCTCGCCATATTAGTATGGCGGTGGGGACCTCGGTGGACGGAAAGACCGTCCGCCACGGAAAAGAAATAATATGGTGACGGTGTCTATCAGACACCGCCAGCCATATTAGGATGGGTAATTTTGGATGGCCGCCACGGAAAGGCATGCGGAGAATCCCTGCGGGGGCCTGTTGCGGGCCCCCAGGGACTCCGGGGGGTGGGGGGTGCACAGCATGCACCACGCGGTGCCTGCCATGCTGTGCATGGAAGTGCACAGCATGCTTTCCTGCCATTGTGGCAGGGCGGTGCTGAGTGCACCGCCCGCCACAATAGTAGGAATGCGGGACGCGCTGTCCTAATGCTGGCGACGGGACCCCCGCCCTTAAGGCGGGCGGTCCCTATTACCACGAGGAAGGCGGGCGGGTACTTTGCCCGCCACCCTAATGGGGCCCATAGTCTTAGGTAGGAATGTCTTACTCATTGAGTGTAGAAGAGCGGAACTTTAAAATTCTTATTGGGAATGACTAGCAAGCAGAGAATGATTGTGGAAATGAGGCTTGATTGAAAAATGCAATGCGTCCTTCTAGACGCACACCAGTGAAGATTGCAGAACAGCTCGTTTTGAGTTGTGTTTGAAGACATACAGGCAAAATAACAGCACCAGAAAGATATTTTAGCAAAGCAGGAACACCACAGTCCCAGCACAAAAGAGAGTCCAAGATAGGGACATCATCCGGTCCAACCCTTAGAGGAGTGGGCAGGTCTGGGAGCCTCATACAAGAAAGCCCAATTCTAACACTAAGGCCAGTCTAAATCATGGGGACCTCATTTAATTAAGGAGTGAATATTTTAGACCCCAGTAAAAGTACTTTTCAATTAATAAAGTACTGATCATTCCACATTTGACTGAAAAATCTAGTGCATACATTTTGAAAAGTTCTAAGGAAATAACTTGCAGGACAGCAATGTTGTGGGCTCCTCTGCATTTGTACGTTTCTCTATTTAACAAATTCATGTGACAATGGCAAACAAGAAAAATTAACTGGTTGCCTTTGGAATCCTCTCTTATGATGGCTATTTCTTTACTTTAATTTGTAGGTCTGCTTATAGGCAGCTGGTGCTGTCTCCAAGTCCTAATGCCATCAGCACACAATATACATTCAGGTGGGTGATGGATCATCCCCCTTCAGCCACTGTTGTTTGGAAGAGTTATCCACATTCTAGAACAGCCTACACTGTACAAAAATGAAGACAGGTGGATGAGAAGGTAGTATGAGGTTAATATGACTCCTTTGTCATATAAACTTCAGTGGAGACTGTGGACAAGGGTTCCATCAATGTGCTGGTATGGCTATGTGCAGCTATCTTGCCTTCCTTGACTCACCAACCTACTCACGTTCACCCAGTCTCTCACATTCACCAAGGGAAACACCATCAATATTCCTATGTCCAAATTCCCAGTCATTACCTTTTAGGTGGATTCTACCTCATGACCCCACCCAGCCCTATGCAGAATTCTTCCTGGGTATCTTCTGTTTCGAGGCTGAGATAAGGATAGGAATTTGGGATACCTCTGGGCTCAAGTCCCCTACATCTTACCTGTATTCTTCTCTGTATCAAGCATGGGGAGGGATGTCAGAGCTGCACCACCCACCAGAAGTAAATTGGGAAGTTATGGCAGTGATATTTACATAGATGGATGACTATCTTCACCCTATCTTGATTGTGGGTAGGTTGGCAAACAGCAAGACCTTGAAGGGCCTTCAGAAGGTTAATTAGATGAGTGGCCTATCTGCTTATGAAAGAGGAGGTATTCTCTGTGTCCGACTGCTGAAAGTAATGTCATTCTCCATGGTGAGATTTGATTTCTGGATAATTGTTAGACCTGGCATATTTTGTAGTGTTCCCCCGTCTTTTTGCTTTCTGACCTTCTGGTTTTGACTCTGTTTTTGCTGGTATTGTGTCTCTGCACACTTTTTCACTGCTGTTCAGTGTTAAAGTGCAAGCGCCCCTATTGTAAATTGGATTATGGATTGGTGTTTCCATGATTTCCATATTTGATGGACTAGTACAGTCTCCAGTAAAGTGCACTGAGAGTGCCAGGGCCTGTAAATCGAATGCTGCTAGTGGGCCTGCAGCACTGATTGTGCCACCCACATGAGCAGTCATTCAAAGGATTCACAGACCTGCCACTGCAGTGTGAGCAAGCAGTTTTTTGCTGCCATGTTGACTTGGCAAGTGCACCCACTTGCCAAGCCCTAACCTTCACTTTTAGGTCATATGAGTCACCCCTAAGGTGGGCCCATGGTACCGCTATGTGTAGGGTGCAGTGTATTGGAAAGGGAGGACATGTACTGGTGTGTGTGACATGCCCTGATCGTGAAATACACTATATTTTGTTTTGTTGTCGGCTATCTGTCCCGTAGGATAGAATGGGGAATACTCTAACATTTTACGAGTATATCTTTCTATTGGGACAAGATAGAGAAATGGAGTTTAGAATGCCTGAATTCAGAATGTAGAACTGCATCTTTTCGTAAAGATGATTTTTATGTTCTTAGTTTGAAAATACCACTATTAGAAAGTAGGTATTTTTTTGCTTAGCCATCATGTGTGCCTCTGCAGGGTTGTGGATTGACTATCTGGCTCTGGAGTGACAGGGCCTGAAGATGTGCATTCTCTTCAGACAGCCACTGGGGGGGAGGGGGTAGAGGTTTGTCCTGCCTTTCATGGGTGAGCTGGGCTGAATAGATCTGGCCCGCCTTTAGAATAGTGGGAGGAGATTTTCTGGCACCTGAATAGGCCTGGTCTGCCTTGGTCAATTCTGTCTCCACCTCCTGCTGAGTAGCTGGACCAGAGAGAACCAAGCTGGTTTGGGCTGAGCATAGACACTCTCTGCCCCATAAAACAAAGAGAAACTGAGTATAGATATTGGGTCCCAGACACCAGAACTTTAGAACTCACTTGGATCCAGGAACCTCTCAAGAAAAGTGATGGAAGAACTGCCAGGAGGAGTGTGATGTATTCCTATAGGTTCTGTATCGATCCCCCTATTCCTGACCCTGTTCTGGTTAACAAGTTAACTAGCAGCCATCCCATGATGCAGAAACCGTTATCTGATGAAGCCACACCACGGCACAGGAACGTGTTATCTGATTAGGTCATAACGCTTGCCATCTAATTAGACAAGCAATATTCCTCCAGCCCCTGATAAGGCATACGGAGTTCTCAAAACAAATCAAACCTATGACAACCTGGGAAAAACCCTGCGGCCATTGTTTTGATTTCACCGAGAACTTCAGCAAAAGAATGTGCTAACGACCAGCTCGTATGACATCCTTATTGACGTATCTATGTCCATCCTTACGTCAATCTCGGCACCTTACAGGTATAAATATTACCGGTATTGCCTTAAGCAAACACACGTGGTGGTGACGAGATCGGAGCAGCCAGACTTGCCGAAGCCCAGAGCAGAGCAGACCCCGCTGGCGCAGCCCCGCCTTCCTGACGCGCTGAGAACGAGACGCTGCTTTCTCCTGCCGAGAAATCCAGCTCCGGCGCTTCCGGGTAGCCCTCGCAGGCAGCCTGGAATATCGAGACCAGAGACGAGAGATACCATCCCTCATTCATCCTAGATTCCAGGTACAGAACTGAATAACCCCTCGCAGAGAATTCTTGAGTCAGTCACTTGGCAAAACAAACTTAACTTAAACTGCTACTTCCTATTCCTGCCCACGTATTAGGCTTAGGTCAGGTACACTGGGGTAGGCGTAGTTAGAAACACCAGTTGAGTACGATTAGTCAAATGTATATGTGTATGTATCTATTTTATCCATTTTAAACCACCATATGGCTTAGAAACCATATAAATGTTTTTACAGTATTATTTTATACTTCTGCTTTTATTGTATGCACTTTACTTAACCATAAGTATTGCGATAATATCGATTCATTTCTCTTGTATGAGAAAAGAGACTGATCAATAAATACCATCTTTTATTGAACACGCCCGTCTCTTCCTTTTCTCTACAATCTGGTGAAACTAAGAATGCACGTACTGACTGAGTAAAATAAGTTGTCTTTTGTTTTCACACGACTCTAGAGATACACTCTTGATTAGGGGAGAGCAAAGTTGTCATGTTCTATGGTTGTCAGAAACTAAATCCCTTCTTGTCTATCCAGGGATGTTCAACTCCTCCTTGCCTATTCGAGAAAGTTTCTAGTGAACTCTGAGCTAGCTGGCAAACCCAAAACTTTAAGTCTAATATCGACAATAGAAGACCTAGTTAACGTCTGGTCTAGGCCTATACTATTGAAGGTATTATTCCAATGCGCAGAGCCTATTGGGATAATAGGAACTACACTACATGGCGCCCAAACGTTTGGAAAGGCGATAAAACTAACGCAAGACATTAGAGTAACTCAGTCGTGCTTTTTCACTCAGACCCCTTTTTTCCCATAATACTCCAAAGACGTCTGGAGTGGGTGAAAGGTCATATCCGCCAAACCTCGCAGGAGGAAACTCCTATGTATGGTTCTTGGTTTAGTCAACGTTGAAGGATACACTGTTCCAAAATATTGTGCATCTAATCTTTGTTTCCATAAGAAACCTGATCTGCAAACAAACGGAATAACCTTCTGGACAGTACAATGTCAGACAGTGAAGGAGAAAGAGAGGCAGCTAGAATAGCAGCTGAACTAGTAGCAGCTGATAATGCTATGCAAGAAACAGACCCGGGTATAATACTCATCCCGGTCAACGTAAGAAAATCTATAACTTTAAAACTTATAGAAAATGGACTGACACCTAGGGGTGGCACAGTCATATTCGTAATAGAGGCACACAAATATCGGCAGACAGAGGTATTCTATTCATGGATACACTTTCCAGCAGCAAACGCTGTAACAAAGCACTTCCACTATTACAAAACAGAGGATCCTCCTAATGAGTACACTCCTTTCGAGGAGGTGGAAGTACCACTCAAATTTCAAGAGCACCTGCTCTTGTTTAATGGCGCCCTAAAACATAATAATCACATCACCAGGCTCGGTCCATTAGGTAGACCAGGAGCAACGTGGCCGGTCCTAGCCGGATACACACCACATCCAGACATCGAAAGAATGTCTGCAGCAGATGTTTTAATACAACTAAAACAATTAATAAAAGTACATAGACAATTAGTCCAATATGTAATGCGGACTTCAACAATCCAACCAGCAATTAAAATTCCACAGCTGACCCCGCATCAGGGGAACACAAATAAAATTACACCACAGAACATACAGTCCTGCCTAGGTAAAGTACCAGCTAAAAGGGAACAAATACCATTCTGGTTAGCACAAAAAATCACCCAAATAGAGGCGGTGTTTCCAGACACCACCCCGTTGGAAAAACACAGGATTCTGACTATCTGTCTTCCAATGGGAATCGCACCACACGTGGAGGACTGTGACACTTGGGATACAGTCTTTGCTTCCATTTACGCAAAAACGCATGGTGTTCCATCCATCTCGGTAATACCAGATGTGCTAAAACAAATTCAAGATGAATACGGTCCAGAACCCGCTTTAACTCTTGGTATGAAATTACTAAAAGACTTCAAGCAGGTCTCGGCTATATTACTAGCCAATATAAAGGGAGAAGCAGCAAACGTGGCGATCCGCCAAAGGTTAAAAGAAACAGATATAGCAGACCAACCAGCTGAAATTGCCAGAATTATAGAAAAATCCTATGAGGAACTAGGTAGAGATAGTTTAGGTGGAATACCAGTAAAACCCCGACTGATTGAAAGTCCTGAAAAAGTATTTTTTAATAATAATTTAACATCACAAAAAAAGAGCTGGGATAGAAACAAACAATCCAATCCTAAAGAAAAGAAATTCCAGTCCAGAGGAAGGTCTCCTCGGCGGAGAGAAAGATCTCCAAACCAAGGACACAGGTCTCCCCAAAGTGAGCCCTCTGGGAAAAGATACAACCTTAGAAATAGGGATAATATTAAGAAGCCTGATAGATATCAAGAAATTGATACACGCCCCTCTCAATCTTTTCAGACTTCCTCGCAGAAATCGGAAAGAAGAGGACGATCAGAACAAAGAGAAGAGCACGCCAAGTCCAAAGACAAGGAACCTGCTCATCTAAAAAAGAAATTACAATTTCCAAAAAAGAAGGTAGCCAGTATTAAAGTAGTTAACAATGCCGAGAATACTGAGGACACAACTGAAAAACGGAGAATGGGCTCAGACAATGCTAGACAGCGCAGCAGAAGTGAGCATAGCTCGCAAAGTCCTTATGAATCATCTAGAGACAGTGGACACGAATGAATATCTTCAAGTGGAAACTGCAGACACCAGAGTTAGCAAACCTCACAAAATATATGAAATAACTTTACGTATAGAAGGGGATAAGACTAGAAAAATAAGGGGACTATTTTGGGATAATCTCTCCAAGGGCTATGACATCCTTCTAGCTGAAAAAGACTGGCCACCAGAGTTTGTCAGGGACTGCCCTCATGGTGAAGAAATAATTATGCCTGCCTTCTCAAATCATATCCCAATTCATAAAAAATACACACTTGCCAGAAAGTGGGCAGTAGCTCAAGCTCCTGCTTTATATAAAAATCACGTAGGATGGGATGAGGACTCTCCTCCTCACAAAATCCAGTTAAAAACACAACCTACTGCACAAAGACAGTACCCAATTAAGCAAGAAGCTAAAAAACAGGTAAAAGAAATCCTAGATCAACTAGAATACCAGGGGGTGATTGAAACTTGCACCTCACAAATGAACAACCCTTTGTTTCCGGTTTCCAAACCAGACAATACATATCGTCTAGTTTTGGATTACAGACACCTTAACTCATGTTGCAAAACTTTTGCAGTACAAAACTCGCATAGTGCTGCACTAATGAATAACATAGTGCGCAAAACATACAAAACAACATTAGACATCTCTAATGGATTCTTTTGTCAAAACATAGCACCAGAGAGCAGATATTTGTCCGCGTTCTCAATAAATGGCGCTCAAAAACAATTCTGTCGGTTACCCCAGGGGTTCAAGAACAGCCCAGGATTATTCTCAGCGAGAGTAACAGAGTTACTACAAACATATGATGACGAAGCATTATCTTATGTCGGGGACATATACCTAACAGATGATGACTTGGATACTCACTTGAAGAGAGTGAACACCATAATACTTGGGTTCGCAGCAGAGGGTTACAAATTCAACTTTAAAAAATCTAGAATTGCCCATCTAACAGTCCTGTTCTTAGGATATGAATTATCAAGTGAAGGCAAAAGCCTGGCTGACAATTTCCTAGAGAAATGTGCCGTACTCCAAGCACCTAGAACACTAAAAAACCTACAGTCAATTCTAGGCTTCCTAAATTTCGGAAGAACATACATTGCAAATTACGCAGAAAGGGTCAAACCCCTTTATGATCTAATAAAACCAGATTTTAAAAGAACCAATTGGACTCAAATACACACAGAAATTCTGAGATCCTTACAAACAGACATGTTAATTAAAACAAAATTAGAAACACGTGATAACACACGCAATCTTGTGATTCGAGTCATCCCAGGAAGATGCGGATTCACATACCTGACCTCTAATGAGGGAGAAAAGGTACCAATTGCATTCAAATCACACTTGTACACAGAAGCTGAAAAGAAGTTCAGCATTAAAGAAAACATTGTTCATGCAGTTCAAACCGCAATAGCTAGAGAAAAAGATAAAGCTGACGGTAGACGTATTACAGTCAGAACAGCAGAATCAGCCTTTGAGGCATTAACAACACTGTGTAATTTACCAACAACAGCATTGAATCCGGAATGGATACAATGGGTGAATTCAATTACAACGGACAAAGTAAAATACTACTTTGATCCAGAATTAAAAGAATTGAAAAATCTAGAATATGAAAAAACATTCCCTCTGCCAATCGACATTCTGCCCTTACGACAATACGCCTGTGTAGTCTATACAGACGGACATGCTCAACCCTCCGTTTGGGGAGAACAAGCATACAACCCCACATGTGAGATTACAAAAGAAGTGTGGCGCGTAGGTAAACTAAGACCTCTATTAACAAAAACACACTCAGTAGAAACTAATTCAGAACAACAGACTGAAATAATAGCATTGAAAATGGCGCTAGATAATGCAGATCGCGAATTACCGACACTTATAGTGTCCGATTCATATTACTGCGTCAAATCATACAACAACGATTTGCAGACATGGATTCAAAACGGTTACAAAGATGACACAGGTGCAACAATAAAGCAAAAACTGCTTTGGGAACAAATAGTTCTTTTACAAAAAGAACTACCAAAGACTCACGTGACACACTCACTGAGTCATCAGCGTGATGGCGTTCACGTTGTAGGGAATTCATTGGCTGAGACAGCCACAGCGGTAGCAACTAAATCGGCTTCCGTAGCTAGAAAAAAGCGTACAGTAAAATACATTGACGGTGAAACAGTGCTGGCGGTGAAAACGTCATCAAAAGGCGACTGCTCAGCGCTACCGATCAACTATCCACTCAATTATACATACATAATCGATGCAAACTCCGTCCCTTTTGCTCGAATCCCTGGAGTGGGGGATAGAGTAATTCCAAACACGGACAGGAGAGGCTTGTTAATAGCAGACGCACATATGGGCGAGGGTCTCGGACACCTCAAACTAAAAGATTCTCTGGAAGAATTACAATCAGTGTACTGGTGGCCAGGCATGAGCCTGCAGCATCACATTTTTGTAAAAAAAATGCCCGGACTGCAACAGAGATCGCAGTGGCGAGAGAAACGGTATACTACCGTGGCGTTTCACTCCAGAAAGGATCAACAGTAAAAAGCAAAGCGTCCGATTAACATATACAGGCTAGTTTCCACTTATAATGTAGATCCCCAGCACTCGGCTGACGTCTGGACTGTTATACAAAGATTTGCGAGTCTAAATGGCATATAAGCTAGGAGCATGCTACGTTTGACCAATGTTTTCACTTTAGCCCTCAAGCCTGTGGGGAAACATGGCTAAATGAGCATAGCACAGCGGGATTCTTCTCACTTCCTTCCTGAGGGATACGGGATGGTGTAAAGAAAAAACCAAGGCATAAAGCTATCTATAACGGAAAGGATATTAGGTTCGGGAGCTGGGTGGGTCAAACATCTAATAAGTGTCCAACGTAGTCTAAACAACCTGCCAAGAAATTCTCTGAAGGGATTCAGTCCGTACGAATTATTGTTTGGAACTAGGATGTTAGTCTTAGATCTTGACAGTCAGACTTCAGTGGTGAAGGAAAAATGCTTTGATATCAAAGATCGTTTGGCTATTTTGCAGGACTTAAACAAAACAAGAAAAGACCTGAGCAACATAAAGTTGAACGAGCAGCCAACAACCACTGAAGAACCACCACCTGTCCCAGCAAGACCTGTCTGGATTCCAAAAGTCGGGGATCTAGTCAGAGAAAAGATCGCGGTAAAGAAGGAATTTGGGCCTTCTTACAGAAAAACAGTTCCTGTCTTGTCTATCAACGGGACAAGATCAGTTGTACTACCGCCGCTTGCTGGTAAAAAGGAGAACCGAGTTCTATCCATCGACCTGGTAAAACCACAATCATGTGGCCGATAACAAACAGTAGGCCAAGTGGACTCCCGATAAGTAGTAGAACACCAAGGTTTGCTACCAATACAGAGGTCCAAACTAAGAGGCTCATCACATTCGAAACGCCTACAGAACAACAACAAGGACTATGCAACAATGCAATGGAACTTAAACCTCTGAAAACCCAAATAAAAACATTTAGTAAAGACACACCAACCTACAATGAAGTAACAAACGAATATGCAAGAAACAGTAATCCTGAAGCAATTGGAACAATTGACAGAACTGCATCCGGCTACTTCATAAACTTCGATGATTCCTCTGAAGACCTCAGTGAATCAAAAACACAGCCATCAACAAAAACCTTTAAAGATAAAGCTAAAGAACTTTTGAAACAACTGAAAGAAACCTATCTGATTTCTCCATGGATTGAATTTTGGGTGGGCTTTGGTGCATTTATCCTCATACTTTGGCTCATCATGGTACTAACTTTGGGACGCTTCATTGAGGGAAAATATGCTAAAATGGACACAGCAAGTCAGAAAATCAACTTGATCCTCAAACCACACACATCTTCACACGTCGAGAAAAGAGAACTTTCTTCAGTCAACTTCACAGCCAATCCTATACCGGGTGGGGTAGCATGGGACAATACTGACTATGAAATTTATGGTCCGGTCGAAATCCTGAAATATCCACACCAAATCAAGATCTCATTGAGTGACTTTGTAAAACCAAGCTCATTTGCTGATGATTGGGACTTTGAAAGTATAAATAATATGATGTCTGACTTAGTGATGTCTGCTAAATTTACCAAACATGATTATTTGCAGGGTTCGACAAATTATGATAGTATGTACTGTTACAACCACTATGGTAACCATTTTTTACATAAATCGGCACAACCTAGAAATGTTTTAAATTATAATCAATGGGAACATTGTGCAACCCCTCCAAAAGGAAGCTCGAGAACCTTTTATGACAAATATTCATACTTTTCAGGGTTCAACACAAGTAATGCTGAAACATTTTATTTCAAATTGTCAAATAAGACAGGGACAAAGACCATGATAACAAACACGAAATTGATATATTCAGACTCATTTTTTGAACAAATGATTACTTTTGGTTTTGATGATTGGGACAAAAATGTTGAAGTAAAAAGTGTTTGGGGTACAAAAGAATGGCAAGTACAAGGTATAGAATCATTGTTTAGAGCCTGCATGATCCCAGAACAAATTATATTTTTAAATGACACTGTTCAACAAACCACCTGTCTTAGCTTAGCCAAAATCAAAGACTTAAATAAACCGTCTATTCCAAAGCCAACTATGAACAGCAATAGCTCTACAGATGAAGAGATAGACGTAAACTATGCATTAAACCAAAACAGAACACATCCTGATTGGAAACAATGGTTGATCTGGCCCACAGATACTAATAACTGTCAAGATAGATTCCTGAACAAAACACAGGGGTTCACATTGACTAGGCCAGACCCTAGATATTCCCAAAGACAACACCCAGGGATAATAACCACCTACAGTGTGGGCAAATTATGCCTTCAATGGCTACAAACTTCCACACTGACAGAAATTAAGCAACACCTAACTTTACTTACTGATGGTGCTGACTTGCGTGATTTCATTATGGGACCACGCAAACAGCGTCAAAAACGCTTCATAGCAGCCTCTGTATATGCAGCTTACAACGAGGCCTGGAAGGTTACTCAAATTGAGACAGCAGAAAGTATACGGGAAATTGACCGTATTAATTTGGAAAAATCACTTTCTGTAGTGGACAATGGGTTAATGACTCTGTCCTCCAGAATTTTTTCTTTGGACAGCATTGTGTCTTCAGCAATCGACATAATATCGCAAGACTTACTGTTGTTACAACACGGTCAGTCTCAATTGCGTTCTATTGTACAGCTTGGCTGGACGTTACAAAATCTGCGTTCAGTCTATGTGCCTTGGCGTTTAATCAACACAACGTCACTATTCAATATCTTTAACCTTACTGATAAACAAATCAGTATGGCACAAAAGGGTGCTGATTATACAATCCTGAGCATTGAAAAACTCGAGAGATTACCAGTGACAATGTCAGAACGACCTGTCAGTGAATGGATAATACATGGGATAATTAATATTCCAATATCAACCTTCAGGTTTCAATACTGCCAAAAATATATACAGGCTGGCATGTACGAAAAATTGGGAACTTGCCCTATTCACATGCATGTGTCAGTAATAAAGGACAGAAAGTGTTTCTTAGTGGCAATAATTGTGCGATGTCACTAAGCGGTACACTTCTGTGTAATGGAATTAGTTTGCATGGAGCCTGTGAAGGGAACTCAAATAACCTTTCATGTCACCAGCTAGGCACACCTGCAACAGAGATAGAACCATTTTTTCAAAGACTCTATAATGGGAGTTACATTCTAATTATGGACCGCAGATGTTGTAGTCTTATGCCCGGGACTCCTTATCTCGTAACTACGACTGCGAAGGTCAAGTGCTGTGGACGCTTATTGTTCCCCAGCTCCTTTCCAGACAGGGAGGCAAGGGCATGGCCTAACTTGAAAATTACTTCTATTCGAATAGATACTTTAAGCAGAATGAAAACAGTGCTTCTTCAGACGCCGACCAGGCTCACGTCATCAAAAGAAACGTATGATCTCCTAGTCGCAAGGACGACTGCAGAGATTCAATCATTGTTATCAACTAATTCCCCCATACATTTCGCAGAAATCCTGAATGAAATCTTAAATATTTCTGATACCAGTGGAGTCTCAAAAGTATTTAAGACAGTATTTTCGATGGCATTAACACCATTCAAAGCCATACTGGGTATTTTTCCAGATTTCGTCCATTCGATTTTTGGCGGACTTCCCCTCATTTTGGGACTAATTGCAGGAATCCTATTCTTAGTCCTTATATTTCGTTATGGCAAACCATGTCACAAACAAAACACCTGCGACAAGGGAAGAAACAATCCGAGCCATTGGATACCGGGACCGGATATCAAAAATCCTGGGACTTTCCCGGCTTAGAGACCTGAACATGACTTGGTTTCTTTCATTTCGACCAATGTGGCATCGATGTGTTTTACCTGTATTAAGGTGCTTGCTGTGCGGAGAAGAATGCGTGTTGGACACCTGTCTGATGCTACAATCAGATGCGCCAATGGATGCAGAAACATTGTTGAGTCCAATAACGGCTCATGCTTTGTGCTGCCCTCAACGGCTACCAATCCTGATGACGGCATTCGTGGAAACTTCACCACTACGATTAAGGGGTAGTGAAGTTCAAGATGAAAGCAGCATCGATCAGGTACGACCTTCTGTCAGCAATACTAATCAAAACGTCAATGGAGACAATCATGCGCACGAATGCATGGTTACACCTTTTTCCGAGTTAGTGGAACTCTCCCAGGAAGCTGTTGACAGCTTTTTCGACAGTCTAAATGATATGATGTTCTCACCAGAGCAGAAATAGAGACTTTTGAGCAAGCTAGCACACGGCGTTCCCAACACCCTGAATTTGGCCTTCAACTTTAATGATAAAATTACATGAACAATTTCCCCTCCAGTTCACGGACAGCAATTTTTCAGCAGCCCCAAAATATTTTTACGATTTTTTCGGGACACTTATCTTCTGCTTAAAGTAAGAACTGTTCTTAGAGAACTAAATTTCTATTTTTAGAAACTTTATAGACATTAGCTGCCCGCTGGTATGTTCATAACTATTTTATTCTGTGATGGAATGGTCTCGAACCTTTTTCTTCTGTATTAAAGAGCCATTTCCTGTGTAATTCTCATATTCGATTACTAGTAATGTATACATGCGTGATTAATTTAGCATTAGTCTACTGCTTAAGTGCATATAGTACATATGGCTATTTTATTTTTTCGTATATTACATAATTTCGAAATGCATTATATGTATTTTGGGGTGGTAAGGTATACACGATACTCTACAGTATGTTTTACTATGCCTAGATTCGTAAACATGGCCATAGTTAGCGTGGAGTGGGTGTGATGTATTCCTATAGGTTCTGTATCGATCCCCCTATTCCTGACCCTGTTCTGGTTAACAAGTTAACTAGCAGCCATCCCATGATGCAGAAACCGTTATCTGATGAAGCCACACCACGGCACAGGAACGTGTTATCTGATTAGGTCATAACGCTTGCCATCTAATTAGACAAGCAATATTCCTCCAGCCCCTGATAAGGCATACGGAGTTCTCAAAACAAATCAAACCTATGACAACCTGGGAAAAACCCTGCGGCCATTGTTTTGATTTCACCGAGAACTTCAGCAAAAGAATGTGCTAACGACCAGCTCGTATGACATCCTTATTGACGTATCTATGTCCATCCTTACGTCAATCTCGGCACCTTACAGGTATAAATATTACCGGTATTGCCTTAAGCAAACACACGCGGTGGTGACGAGATCGGAGCAGCCAGACTTGCCGAAGCCCAGAGCAGAGCAGACCCCGCTGGCGCAGCCCCGCCTTCCTGACGCGCTGAGAACGAGACGCTGCTTTCTCCTGCCGAGAAATCCAGCTCCGGCGCTTCCGGGTAGCCCTCGCAGGCAGCCTGGAATATCGAGACCAGAGACGAGAGATACCATCCCTCATTCATCCTAGATTCCAGGTACAGAACTGAATAACCCCTCGCAGAGAATTCTTGAGTCAGTCACTTGGCAAAACAAACTTAACTTAAACTGCTACTTCCTATTCCCGCCCACGTATTAGGCTTAGGTCAGGTACACTGGGGTAGGCGTAGTTAGAAACACCAGTTGAGTACGATTAGTCAAATGTATATGTGTATGTATCTATTTTATCCATTTTAAACCACCATATGGCTTAGAAACCATATAAATGTTTTTACAGTATTATTTTATACTTCTGCTTTTATTGTATGCACTTTACTTAACCATAAGTATTGCGATAATATCGATTCATTTCTCTTGTATGAGAAAAGAGACTGATCAATAAATACCATATTTTATTGAACACGCCCGTCTCTTCCTTTTCTCTACAATCTGGTGAAACTAAGAATGCACGTACTGACTGAGTAAAATAAGTTGTCTTTTGTTTTCACACGACTCTAGAGATACACTCTTGATTAGGGGAGAGCAAAGTTGTCATGTTCTATGGTTGTCAGAAACTAAATCCCTTCTTGTCTATCCAGGGAGGTTCAACTCCTCCTTGCCTATTCGAGAAAGTTTCTAGTGAACTCTGAGCTAGCTGGCAAACCCAAAACTTTAAGTCTAATATCGACAATAGAAGACCTAGTTAACGTCTGGTCTAGGCCTGTACTATTGAAGGTATTATTCCAATGCGCAGAGCCTATTGGGATAATAGGAACTACACTACAGGACTACTGCCCCTTTGCTGTGTTGTTGCATTGTTGGATTGGCCTGCAGTTGCTGCTTCTGCTTGGGTAGTGAAAGGACTGGACTGAAATTTCTTCACTTGTTGCTGAGTATCTCCAATGGCTTGCAATAGAGCTGCGTCCTGTTCATGAAGTCTCAGGGACAGCAAAGACTACACCTACATCTGGGTACCACCTCTGGAACCGTGGGTTTCAGTTGCCACAGAGGTGCGAAGCAGTCAACACCACCACCGACACCGTTGCGGGCTCTGTGTCCTAAAGGCACCGCAGAAGGCACCGACACACTTTGCACTGCAACCCTGGTCTCACCGGTGAAGACGACCACCACCAAGTTGCTGCTTGCACCGCGACCTTTGGGCACCACACTTTGCATCGTCTCAATTCACTCTGCCAATCTGGTCTCACCGCCGATGTCAATACCTGCTTACCTCAACACCCATGACTGGACCATTGTTAGGGGGCACCGCTCATAAGTCACATGATGCACCGCCCAGTCCCACACAGCAGTCTGGGCCGACTGACACCAGCTCCCATCAACTGGCACTGTTGCTTGTACCGTGACCTTTCAGCACATTCACGAGCACCGCCTCACTCCGCACCACAGTCCTGGTCTCACTGACGCTGCTGGGAGACCATCACTGTGACGGTGCCACGACCATCCACTGAAGTGGTTAGTCGGAACCAAAGGTACTGTTTATAAGTGTGCTGACACTAACGCCGGTCCGCACCAAAGCAGATGGCCGGAACTGTTGGATTTCGTTGTTTTCAGCACAACGGTAGCCCCGATTGGTGCAACCGGCTTGTAGGAACTGCATTTTAAAGTCATTCTTGCAAAGTGCATATTTTTGATTACTGTATGTTTACCTTTTGTCAATTTGGTCTTGTTTGCACAGATACATATTGGCTACTTTCCTAAAACTGGTTTGGTGTCCTTCTGTAGTGTTTTCACTGTATTGCTGTTGGTTATGTGCAAATGCTTTACACATTGCCTCTGAGATAAGCCTGACTGCTCGTGCCAAGCTACCAAGGAGGTGAGCTGGGGTTATTTCAGTAGTGTATGCCTCTTATCCTGACTATAAATAAGGGTCCCTATTTAAACAAAGGTGCAAACCATTGCCAACTAGAGACCCCCATGTCTAACAGTAATGCATGCACATTGTGAGAGGTTGGGTCACTCATGTGCATGTGCAGGTTTCGTTTCTGTTCCGATGCCAGTCTTTTCTTTCTCTTTATGTGGGGTGTGCTGGAGAGGTAAGCTGTGTTAGGAAACTCTAGGTAATTTATACCACAACAAGTCTGCACCAGTACAAGGTCATGAAGCTTCTAATATTTATATTAGCAGATGCATTCACTTAACAATTTCCATGGCTTATGCTTTATTTGGCACCACTATCCCAGTCCTCTACCAGAAGAGTTTCTTTATCATGATCTGGATTTTAAGGAGCAGCTTTACCAGAGATTTGTTGAGCTACCACTTGGGCTTTTCCCCACACATTTGTGAACCATTAGCGTATTCAAATCAAATCAAATCAAAATCAAAATAAGCTTTATTCGTTATCACAAGGATATCATAAAAGCATACATTACATTAATTGAATGAAAAAAGGGAAAAGCCAAAATTAAAAGCACAAAGACAGGAGATAAAAACATGTATAATAAAAACTGTGTTTTTTTTAAAAAAGTTTATGAGTAACATAGCTAAAATCGCAAGTAAATACAACCTATGCTATCGAATTCCTAAATTTTAGCAACAATTTTAAGAACTTTTCCATGATGGATATGACATTCCTATCCTCCAACTGTTGTAGGCGATCAAAGGCGTCTTTACAAGACCTCAATCCCCAATTCTTTAATAATGGCTTCACTAAAGATTTTCTAGGAGCTACATAATATTTACAAAATAATATGGTGTGGATATTGGATTGGGGAGAGGTGTCATCGCATGGACAGGGGGTCAAATTTTGGGACCAGTCATTGCAGGAGGGAAAAGTCACTAATCGAAAAAAGGAGCCCAGCCTAAATCTAGAAAGGAGCATTCTTGAAAAACAAGGATTATCAGTTGAAAGATATAATTGTAGCCCCTGGTTCAAAGTAGTCCTTTGAAAGTCCAGAATTGATTTTATAAATTTTTGAATAGTCCACCTCTTTGCTTCTAGATGGTCCATTAGGAGCTTTCTCAGGGCTTTCCTTGTGATATGCTCCATAGTCAAAGGGTCGTTAAAGAACTCTGGATGCCCAATTTCACAACAAACATTTTTAACATATGACATCCATTTTGTATGTTTCGCCCCCTCCAATTTTTGGTTATCCAAAATTATTTCTCGATTTAGTGCAGTTTCAGTAGTGGTCCAAATCTTATGCCACAGAAGGAGGGGCTCAGTTTTAATTACATCCGCGATGTAGGATAGCCCCAGCTCAATGTGGATCATATAGATTGATGTAGACTTTGGGACCCCTAATAGGTACCTCAAAAACTGGTTTTCCACTATCTGGATGGGTGATATTGTGTCGATCCCCCAGAGGCCAGCCCCATAAATGGCGGTTGAGACACATTTAGCCCTATAGATGGTGATAAGCTGCTTAACTGGTCTCCCCCCTAATTTACTGGCAAAGTCACGGAGCCCCCCAATATCTCTAGTGAAAGCCAGTTTTCTTGCTTTAACGGCAGACTGCCAGGCCACCTTTCTATGAAAATGGATACCCAGGTATGGAAAATGTTCGACTGTATCTATTTTTTGGCCTTCAATAAATATTGGGCATGGAGTTTTCTTTGTTCCTTTACTACAAGCCAAGGAGAACGTCTTGCCAATATTCACTTTCAGGCCCCTTTCATTCATAAAAAGTGTAAAATTAGTGACTGCCCTTTGCAGACCCAATCTTGGTTGAGACAATATAGCCGCATCATCGGCATACAACAAGATTGGAACGGCATGTCCCCCCACCTTCGGGTAATCGCATTCCACACTCTGGAGATGATCGCCAACAGCGTTTATATACAGAGAGAAGAGCAGGGGGGCCAATATGCACCCCTGCCTCACCCCTCTCTTAATGGTAAATCTTGGGGAACATTCCCCCCTCTGTCCATACCGCACCCTGGCCCCCGCATCCCTATACAGATTGATAATAAAATTGAGAATCGATGGATTCATCCCCTGCTGCTCAAGAATACTCCATAGATTTTCATGGTCCACGCAGTCGAATGCTGAGCTCAAGTCTATAAATGTTACAAAAAGATTGCCCTTTTTTGCCTCCACGTATTTCGACATTAAAAAGTATAGGTTCAAGCTCTGTTCAACTGTACCCCTACCAGTTCGGAAGCCATATTGAAGTCTGGAAAGAACGTTCTCATCCTCTATCCATCTGTGGATGCGTTTCGAGATGATGCGCCCCGCTACCTTCATTAACGAATCAAGAAGGGATATAGGCCGGTAACTAGAGGGCACATGCCTATCTCCCTTCTTGTAAATGGGTACAACAATCGCCTCAGTCCAAGTTGGAATTTGCCCATGCGCATTTGAAGAATTTAAGGCGGAGGTTAATAAAGGGTCCCAAAAGTCTATTTCGGCCGTAAAAACGTCCGCCGGAATAGCATCAGGGTCCGGGGCCTTCCCAGAGGGGCTCTCTCTTATGGCGAGCATAACTTCCTCACATGAAAATACAATGCTAGAGAGACCCATACTCAAACCCAAAGTGGTGCTATTAGTACAGGGAGTTGGGTCCACTGAAGAGGTATTTAAGGGGCTAGATTTGCTATATAGCTGTTGGAAGTAAACGGCCCATTTGTCTCCATCAATAGCCAAGTCCAACCTCCTGTCAGGCAATGTGACCCACGGAAGCGGGGCATTCACAAATTTCCAGAATGCTGAGGAGTTGCGGCTCTCACAAGATAATAACATGGTCCGCCAAGCTTCCGCCTTCAAAGAGTTTTTCCTATTTTTTAAGGCAAGGCGGTATCGAGCACGAGCCTGGCGAATCTCCAGAGGTAACTTTGGAATGGAGTGTAGAGCTTTCTTCAAAGATTTTAAGGCTCTGGTACAATCTTTGTCGAACCACCCTTTTGATATAATAGGACCTGTCTTATACTGACGGGAAAGTACCTTTTTCAAAGTTTCCTGTATTTTCAAAAAAGCAGTATGGCTTAATTGTGGGTGCTCTGTCGGGGTTAGACAAATATGTACCTCCTCCCACCTCTGTTGCAACAAATTTTTGAGGAGGCTAGCAGGATCAATTTTTTCCCATTTTAGGGTGTAACCATTTATCGCCCCTATATTAATTGGTTGTTCATATCTTATAGAGGGGATATTGTGACAACTGCTAGAAGGTGGTAACAGTATGGAGAAGGCCAGAGGGTAATGGTCCCCGTATATATGGTCAAGAGTATCCCAGAAGGATACCAAGGATGCATGTGTTTTAGAGAGGAGTACAAACTCGATGGTCGAGTTTGAACCTCTTCCATGAAAGGAAGGTTTAAATGGCCTCGGAGGAAGGCATAGGTCATTGGCAAATGTTAAGTTAAAGGAAACTAAAAAGTTATTTAATATCTCCCCTGTTTTTGAGTGCACAAAGTGATTTAAAGTGACATCAAATTCATTTTCTGGAATAGAAGAAAACTCACATATTCCCCTTGAAGCATATTGACAGGTATGACAGTTAAAGTCGCCCATAAAAGCAAGCACCCACTCCCCCCCACACTGCTCTTTAATAGAAACAATAGCTTGGGACAAATCATGTAACGTTTTCTCCAGACCCATTACCTGCATATTATTGTAAAAATGTATTATTAATAAACTCAAAGATATGCCTATTTGAATAGCAATTATTTGGTACGAATCGCTGCAATAATGTTTCCGAACCTTCAACCCTATAGTAACATTAACATATATACACAAATCCCCCCCTATTTCTACCTTGCCTGCTCTCTATTGCTGGGGAATGGAAAGTCTGGAATCCCAAAAGATGGATCGGAGTTTGCACCCATGTCTCCTGAAAACATAGGATTGAGAAGGAATTGACCACTTCCAGCCATGATGGTATAGCTATTTTGGTAGAGAGGCCAGCCACATTCCAGCTAAGAATCTGTAGTTCGAGAGATGTTACTCGACTTTCAGAGTGAGAGTAAGATGTTTCTTTAGAGTTTGTCTGCTGATCACAAGACACACTAGTAATGGGCTCCAGGGAAGTCTCTCCACTTACTGGCTCTTTATCGCCTAGTTTTATGGACAGGGTGGCACTGCTAGACAATGATACATCAGAGATTTTACCAAGATCCTTCTCCATCTCATAACTATCAGTACCAATAGGGGAGAGTCATTCGTTATTGTCCAGACCTGAAAGAGGTGCATAATAATTATGACAAGGAATATTCCAAGGATGAGTTGTAGGTGGCAGATAATGTCCAAAACCAGCCAAATCATGTAAAGAAGCAGAAGGAAATATATTTTCCATGAGTCTATGCCTAGGGGGATAAGATTTTATGATAATCTTTGTTGATGAGGGAAAGAATAGTTATCATGATGCTGTCTAGGATGTGGCCTTTCGCGAGGCATTAGGGATTCCGGATAAAAGTAGGACAAGACTTTAGGTGTAATCGAGCCTCTGTCATAGTCTGTAAACCAGTCCCTAATGTGCAGCATAACTCGAGGATCTCTAAAAGTGATAATTACTACATCACCCTCTATATCTTTAGGGCGCACTCCAACCCAATTAGTCCGTCTCACAGCTACAATGTCGCCGTCTATGTGGGGTGGCAATGGCCTATTAGTTTTTAGCCAATAAATAACTTTATTCTTCAGCCTAGTGTGGTTTTCCTGAGAACCGGAAGGTAAAGGCAAAACCCCCGTTAATACAATAACATTTTGTGATGCAGCTGGAGGTAGATCCACGTTTCTTTCACGTGTGTATCTTGTGGATTTTAGACCATCCTTATTCGTACCCGCTGCAACCTTCTTGTTACCCATCCTAGCTGATTGCATAAGAGAATTTATCTGGGAAGACTGTGAAGGTAAGTTTAAAGGCGTATTTGATGAAACAATAGGAGCTTTGTCATTATCTGGTTTTGATTTATCAGAGGTAGATTGGGCAGTAGAGGTGCTAACTACAGATATACTCTTAACCTTACTTATGATTTTTGTTGGCTCCTCTGTGGGAGTTGATTTAGCTATATCCTTACTAGTTGGAATTTTTTGAATAGGACGTTCCATAAGAGTATCTAATTGCGCACCAATTTTCTTAAATCTCTCTACTATGGGGAGAAGTAGAGCTTTCAATAGGTGTTCCATTGCATCAACAAAGTATTTTATCGAAGGTGGAGCATGAGAGGGGTTTATATTTTCGGAAGTATTAACTACCCCTTCTACAATTCCTAACAGTTCTTTTCTCAGTACGTCTTTAGAAGGCAGTAATTTACGGACTGGAGTGTTTATATTTCCCAAGCCTCTTTTTCTACGTATTTTTGGGGGTGAGCGAATAGTTTGCTGTTTCTTTTTTATGAGATTTGTTACAGCCGGTGCTTTTATTTTAGAAATCACAGTAGGAAGAGTACCAGAATGCATTTGCTGTTCAGCCCCCACGCACGATGCTTCTACCCCAGTTGGGTTTAGAGTAGAATGTACAACAACCTGCTGAGGTTTGGGCGTATCAAGGTCAATAAGATCAATAATTAGGTTACTACTGTCAGGGACTAAATCTAATTGAGTATCAGCGCGTGTGGTATTTTTAGGGGACGAGCTGATTTGAAATATTAGGGGAATGCTGTCGGTATTAAACAGATCAGCGTCTGTATTTCCCATGGAGTCGTTATCTAGATGTGGACTATTAGTAACCTTGGAAGAGGCAGTTGCTGTGTTTTTTAACATCTCAATAGAGAGACGACGGGCAGCCCGCCGCTCTGCAAGTGCAAGTCTCTATCGACCTCCATGTTGGCTCTTGGAAAGTATTTGTCCAAAGGGCCCAAGATAGAAACACCTACCCTGGGTGGCAGGTCGTCCGGAACAGATGACATCATTTATGAAGATCAGTGTGACCAGGTACGGAGTAGAACACGTTAGAGAATGTGCCACGCCACGCCTTGTATGGCCTTGGAGGGCCGTAGAGGGCCCGCCCTTTGCCCGGGCTTCGCCCCGGGCTGCGACCCGCGCGCGTCCCGTGATGCGCGTGTGCAGGTCTGCTTATCACGTAAGTGGGGGCGTGGCACTGGGAGGGGGCGCGGCTCGGCCGGGAAGAGGAACCAGCTGACGATGACTCTGGAATGCTGGTCCTTGCAGTCCCGGTCACCGCGCCTCTCACCTCCTCTGCGGCTACGAACGATCCTCAGCTCCTCAGCTGCTTACAGCCACAGCTTCCAATAGGGCAGGAACCCTCACGCAGTCTTCACTCCTCAGGGAAACAACAGAGGGCAAATGTCAATCTCGAGCGGCTCCCGCGAAGCGGGGGCCGCGAGAAGTAATAAGCAGCAGACAGGGCAGGGGACGCGGCACTGGGAGGGGGCGCGGCTCGGCCAGGAAGAGGAACCAGCTGACGATGACTCTGGAATGCTGGTCCTCGCAGTCCCGGTCACCGCGCCTCTCACCTCCTCTGCGGCCACGAACGATCCTCAGCTCCTCAGCTGCTCACAGCCACAGCTTCCAATAGGGCAGGAACCCTCACGCAGTCTTCACTCCTCAGGGAAACAACAGAGGGCAAATGTCAATCTCGAGCGGCACCCGCGAAGCGGGGGCCGCTAGAAGTAATAAGCAGCAGACAGGGCAGGGGACGCGGCACTGGGAGGGGGCGCGGCTCGGCCGGGAAGAGGAACCAGCTGACGATGACTCTGGAATGCTGGTCCTCGCAGTCCCGGTCACCGCGCCTCTCACCTCCTCTGCGGCCACGAACGATCCTCAGCTCCTCAGCTGCTCACAGCCACAGCTTCCAATAGGGCAGGAACCCTCACGCAGTCTTCACTCCTCAGGGAAACAACAGAGGGCAAATGTCAATCTCGAGCGGCTCCCGCGAAGCGGGGGCCGCGAGAAGTGATAGGCAGCAGACAGGGCAGGGGACGCGGCACTGGGAGGGGGCGCGGCTCGGCCGGGAAGAGGAACCAGCTGACGATGACTCTGGAATGCTGGTCCTCGCAGTCCCGGTCACCGCGCCTCTCACCTCCTCTGCGGCCACGAACGATCCTCAGCTCCTCAGCTGCTCACAGCCACAGCTTCCAATAGGGCAGGAACCCTCACACAGTCTTCACTCCTCAGGGAAACAACAGAGGGCAAATGTCAATCTCGAGCGGCTCCCGCGAAGCGGGCGCGCGAGAAGTAATAAGCAGCAGACAGGGCAGGGGACGCGGCACTGGGAGGGGGCGCGGCTCGCCCGGGAAGAGGAACCAGCTGACGATGACTCTGGAATGCTGGTCCTCGTAGTCCCGGTCACCGCGCCTCTCACCTCCTCTGCGGCCACGAACGATCCTCAGCTCCTCAGCTGCTCACAGCCACAGCTTCCAATAGGGCAGGAACCCTCACGCAGTCTTCACACCAAAGACACCACCCGGCGAACGGAGAAATAACAGCTCACCGACGCCAGACCAGGTCTCTGGACGAAGAGACCATAGAGCGCACAAACGTCCATTAGCGTATTCAGGAGTTGTGAATAGAAGGTTGTTCTTTTTGACAAAGTGTTTTGTGCTATGTTTCATCTTCAGAAGTGTTTCTGTTATGTCAGAGTGTTTTTTTCCCTTTCAAAGTTCTTATTTGTCATTAATGCTGACATTTTATATTTTATCTCTTGATAGAAGGGCAGCCAAGCTTTGGTGTTCCTCAAAATAATGACTGGGACGCATGTGAGGGGTGTAGGAATTACTGCACACTTCCTATCCAATTTTCTCTTATGAGGTGGGATCGACCTTAAAAGAAATTACTCCGAGATAATGAATGAATGAATGAAGAGATACTTAAATAGCACATCTTCTTCTTCGGAAGGAGCGTCCTGGTGCATGCGTGGATCAGGCTAGATTGAAAGGCTAGAGCTCACTAAACAGGACTATTTTTTACTGTGCCTTGAACAGGCTTTTACTAGAAATGCTATGAAGGAACGGTGGAAGATTGTTCCAGAGACTGTGGCAGTGTGACGAGGATAACTGCCAGTAAGTATTATTGCTTCATATCCTAATTCTGCCAAGTTAGTTGTCAGCCTTACAGTGATATTCCCCCAAACTGTTTACATGATTACCTCCTCTTTTTGCTGACTCTTTTTGCTAGACTTTGGACTCTGAGCACATTACCATTGCTGATAAGTGCTAAAGTGCATGCGTTTCCTCCTAAACATGGTAACATTGGCTTATCCACAATTGTCATATTTAATTTCATTGTAAGTCCCTCGTACAGTGGTATACCATATACCAAAGGCCTGTATATTAAATGCTACTGATGGGCCTGCAGCACTTATTGGGGGGCCACCCACACCAGTAGCCCTTCAAATTTGTCTCAGGCCTGCCACTGCAGGGCATGTGTGTTTAGTTTGCCTTTTTGACTTGGTATTTAAAACCCCTTGCCAAGCCTTAAACTCCCCTTTTATTACACATAAATCACCCCTAAGGTAGGCCGTAGTCCATAGGGCAGGGTGCAGTGTAAGTAAAAGGTAGGACATGTACTTTTAGGTTTTGCATGACCTGGTAGTGAAAAACATCTACATTTGTTTTTCACTACTGTGAGGTCTGTCCCTCTCATAGGTTAACATTGGGAATTAATTATTACAATTTTAATTTGTAATTCCTGATTGAGAAGGATTAGCTATGTCATGTTTTATATCTTTGGAATGGTAATTGTTAGAACTGGGATTTATGGTTGGCTAAGGCTTGCGCCAAAGCCAGGCAGAAACCACCACTCTAGTCAGGGCAAGGGAGTCACACGCCAAAGATAATCCCTGCTCACTCCCTTGCTAGCTTGGCATGAGCAGTCAGGCTTATTCCGGAGACAATGTGTAAAGCGTTTGCGCAACACACACAGACAGCAGCAACACACTAGGCACACCTAAAAAACGAACTCCACACAAGGATATATAAAAATAACTTTTGTATTCTCAAAACACATCAGATAGTAATCACACAATATACATTGAGCCAACTGGCACGGGTAATATTCACAAGGGATTATTTACACAGAACAGGGCCACGTGGGCCACTGTCAGGATCAACACTTAGTAGAAATTGGTACAAGTAAAAATAGATCATAAACCTACAACCAGTAGCCACTGGTAATCACTGTACTCCACCTCAACCTGTAACATAACTTTAAAGTATGCACAGTCACATCAGGCGCGAATTACATCCTGCGCCAACCTCACCTGCATAAACACAGTATGCCATCTCCTCACGAGTCTTACCACATTAGACCCTACCTCCTAAGAATAACTCACATTAGGGGCGTAAATCACAGAGTGAACCATCATCTTACTAGTATAACCACAAGAAATGCAAAATCACCTCATAATCATAAACCATAGGTAGAGGTATCAAAACAGGGTGCGTAAAACATACTAAATGCATTACATTTCCTAGCACCACAATCTACCAGCCCCTCTGGCCAACTGGCCATCCAAGAAGGGGCTCAAATGCCCTGTGTCCAGAATGTCAGGGTGCACTGCCAAGGCAGTGCCAGACAGGGGTGCGCCATCTGCGCAAACATAAATGTTGCAGCTGCCCACTACTTGCTGGGCAGCTGAGAACCATAATCTGGGGCCTAAACGCTGCAGCTGGCACTAAGTGCTGCGCAGCTGTGGAAGGCCTGGCACCACTGTGCCACTTCTGGGGCTCTCTTTTTCAAATGGCGCCTAAACGGTGCAGGTGCCCACTACTTGCTGGGCAGCTGTAGAAACAAACTGCGGCATGGGCCCTCACTGGCCCTTCAGAACAAAATTGCGCCTGAACGGTGGAGCCCTCTGGCTCTAAGATCAACTATCCCCAGGGAGCACACTGGCTCCTTAAATGATGGGGCCTCTCGAGGGGAAGAACTAGTTCCAGAATCATAATAGAGCCGGGGCCCCTCGGGGCCCGGGAACACAGGGGTGACCAATTGGGGGAGCCATCTGGGCTCAAGACTAAATGGCTGACGTGGGAGCCACTCAGGGCTCTTTGAAAGAAAACATGCCCCGCAGTTGGAGCGGCCCACTGAGCACCCGGGGCCACTCTGACTCAGTGCCCTACAGCCACCACATCCATCGTCTCACCCCCCACCGGAGCCCTACTCACCGGCTCTGACGGGGAGGCTCCCTCTTCTTGTAGAAGCAGCGGGGCAGGCACCTGCAATGTGCCTCGCGCCCCGCCCGCAGGAAATCGGCTGCGGTGCTGGTAGGGCTCTCTCTCCTCATGGGAGCCCCGCCATCTCCATGCGCCAGTCTTCACCCCCCATCTCGGGACCGGGACTTAAGGTGGAGACAGCAAGGCTCCGGGCAAATTCCTTTTTCCGGGGCTCCCGCTTGGTCAGGGGAGCCCCGCAACATTTGTATGGCTTTCCTGCTGGCGGCCCCGGGGCTCTCCTCAACTCATGGGAGCCCCGGACCGCGGGAGGCCTTTACCCGGCCAGCTCCCTTTTCCGGTCCTGCTGCGGCCCCGCCCCCATCACAAGCAACCTTGCCTGACTTCCGGGGCGGCCGCGGTGGAACTCCCAGGGCAATTTCAGCGGCCCAAAACTGAGGGGTAGGCACCCTCGAAATCAAAAATAATGTGGAAGTGGGGTGGGCACCCGCTCTGGACGCCAAAAAGCGGGGTGGATACCCGCTGCAATTATGAAACAAAAACGAAGACGCAGGGTGGGCACCTGCGCATCAAATACCCATGAGAAAAACACAATGCAGGGTTGACACCTGCAAGATTACTCATTTAAAATAAGCGGGGTTGGCACCCGCGCTGCCATTACAAATGCAGCAGTTAGGGGTAGGCTCCCTCAAGATCAGGGGTTAACAGGAGGAATGCACACAGCGCTCCCAGGGCGCTAAAAAGGTGCAGCAAGATCCTGGAGACTTTAAAGGCAAAGCAAAAATGGTCCCAGGGCAAGGAAAAGTTCCCAGGTCATCCCAGACAAGGCAGAGGGTCCCCAAGAAGTCCTCCAGGCATCCAGGGGCTGGGCAGGGCCCAGGGAGGCAAGCCTTCCCCTGGGCCCCAGCAGCAGCACTCCCCTGGTAGATTCAAGTTGGAAACAAGAACAAAATCATGGGGTCACAGCCCCTCTTTTATACACATAGTTCCTTTGTCTCCAAAGGTGCAGGCAAGGGGCGAACCAGATGCAACTGGTTCTTGAGCACTTTGTTTTGCTCAGCCCCTCTCCCTATTCACAGGACCAGCCAGGGCCATCAGACACACCACCGGGGTGGAGCCAGCATTGTGAAGGGAAGGCCCTGCCCTATTCAGGTCCCAGGTGCAACTCCTCCCTGCCACCAACATGCAGATCTCCCCATTCACCACCGGGCAGACCCATCCTGACTCCTGGAGCCAGGCACACCAGCCAGCTCCAGCCAATCAAAAGCCAGACAGTCAATTCACATTCACTTCACAGACATCCCAAATTCTAAAAGTGGCACTTCTACACTAGACACATTAAATCTGCGTACATCATCGCGCAGCATTTAATCTCATGAGTTCGCACATACCAAACTTGCCCCTGCACTCCCCACACATCAGGAACTACCATGGACACACATATTCCCCATGCATTCCTATAGGAGGGGAGGCCAATCTCACCACACACACTCAGAGAGGGCACGCACTTTACACTGGGCCACAGTGCTAAAGTGCGCAGAGCCCAGAAATCAACTAACATCATGTCATTATTAAAGGCAAAAGTTCAGGGGTGAATCTGCCAAAAGTCCCAAGTCCAATAGTAATGATAAGTCCTCTTTACTGGTAAAGTTAGACTTAGCAGTACTATTTTACAAATGCCACTCTTAGACAGTTGCCCTTTCTCTGCTCTTAAAGCTCTGTGTGCCTGCAGCCTGTCTCCAATTAACATCTGGGGTGAATGACAGCTTGAATTTGTGCATTCCCTCTAGACAGCCACACACAAACGAAGGCTAGGTGTGTCTGAGTCCCCACCTGCATCCTGATGACTTATCCTGGGTAAGGGTGGGAGGCAGTATTTGACACTTACACCATAGGCAGTGTCCTGTCTCAGGGCAAAGGGTTGACTACCCCCTACAGAGAGTCTAGAGCCAGGGTTAGGAAGAAAGGACTTCTGTGCATTTCAAAGACACTTCTATGAAATCACCTCCACTTCATAGCCACAACTCTGTATAAGTCCGGGGTCTCTGGCCTCTCCAAATCAGACACTTCTGGACCCGTAAAGAACCTCTGTCAGAAGGACTGCTTTGTTGTTATGAGCACTGTCACTATACTGGATTGCTCACCTGGAAGGATTGCTTTTCTGCTGTGCTACTCTGCTGCCTGCTGTTCTCTGACCCTGCTGAGGGAAAGCTGGAGTCTGCCTTGAATCCAGAGTGATCTCCAGGGGCTTGTAGGCGTGCCTCCTGTTTTCTGAGACTCAGGGATATCAAAGTCTCATCATCGGCTCCTGAGCCTGGTCCATTGGTAGTGGACCCAGGTGCTTGCAGAACCAATGCATTTCCCTTGTTACGGGAGTGGACCCGGTGCATCGCACTCAGAATCAGCACATCACCTCCAGAAACTGATGCATCAGAACAAATCGTTAACACTGTAGCAGTGTGGGAAGATCAAGGCATCCCCTCGACTGCACGGAGGAACCTCACACATTGCACTCTGAACTAACACATTTCAACCTCAGCGCTTCGGCTTTTGAATGGACGCATTACCACTACTAAATGCAGAAAATCGAGGCATTTCCTTGACCGATGGATCGACAAATATGCATCTCTCGGCTGCACCCTGCATCTCGCTGTTGCGACCAGGATCAAGGTACTTTGTCCAGCTGGCCTGTGTGGCTCCTGCATCGGCCTGCGCTCCATTGTGGTAAGCCTGAACTTTTGACTTTGCCCCTGTCCAGCGAGACCAGATAACCCTTATAGGCGCTTATCGCTTATACGCACTAAGAACACTTTTTATCTTTAAAACGTTCATATCTTGTCTTCTACTTATTGGATTTTTGTTGTTTTGGTCCTGATTTATTAATCAAATTATTGTTTCTTTTTTCAACTTGGTGTGGAGTCTTTTTGTTGTATTTTTATGGTGTTCCTGTGTTTTGTGTTGCACAAACACTTTACAAATTGCCTCTTAGGTTTAACCTGACTGCTCTGTGCCAAGCTACCAGAGAGTGAGCAAAGGTTTACTTTTAGTGTTTGTCTTGCTTACCCTGACTCTGACTATACTTGTGGTTCCTGCTTGGACAGGTGCCTACGACTATCAACCAAAAACCCAATTTCTAACATCAGTGCACTATAAAAAAAAAAACAGGGGACATTGTAAAGTATTAAAAAAGTACCCAATAACCCCCGAAATAACAGACGGATATGAGTATATCACTGAAGCTCCTTTAAAACTGGTCATTGTACATCCTTCCATATGCGGCTCACACTTCGTAATTATTTCAGCAGTAATTCAAAGAATTTTGGAGATTAGAGTGTTGTAATTGGGCACTGTAGTTACCTTCCACATAAGCTATCTGTTTTATTTAAGCAAAACTTTTCATAAAGTGGTGCTCCTCTCATCAGCCAGCGGCTAATGTAACAACTACTGGAGTCTGAGGGAAGCGCCATGACAACCGAACCTTCACCCTTGATGGTTCTACATATTACTCCAGCAGCCACAACAACAGACTGGATACTTCTCCTGTTTATCCTATATCTAAGGTGGTAAAACGTTGGAATTTATGGTCACCTGTTACGCTGTATATTGATGTAAGTGCCAAACACTATCTTTCGCTAACGCCATCTCAACAAGAAGTTCTCAAACCACCATGATTCCCCTGAACATTCCACTCTTTTTGTTTTATTACTTGTATCTCTTCTTCACTTTTCTTAGTTTTATTTTGATTGTATATTACTCCAATTCAAGATTCTTTTAAATCTTCTTTGTAATGTGATGATCCGTGCTTGAATGTATGCATTGTATGTTGACACCTTTATTCTCTCAATAAAATTCTCTTTGAACTTAAAAAGCTAAACTACTTTTTTAATATTTCAAAACACAATGTTTTCATTTTGCGGTGGGTGAGCGGAATTCAAACAGCAGAGAGGGACAAGATGGAGGGTGGCGGATGCAGCCATTTGCAGGACGCCTAGGGTGAAGTCTGCACACATTAATAGTGCATGTACCGCGCAGTAATACTAAAGATCGCGTGCTATGGCGGCTCCAACAAGCTTCATGTCCTCGCCGCCGATTAATTTAGCGCCGCCAGATTGATGCTGCCTGCTTTAAAGCCTAATTATCGCCGCCCTGTCATACATCTCTCTCGCAGACACCCTGCCCGCGGCATAGGTCATGCCCACAATGCGTTGCCCGGGGTCGAGTGAGGTCATCATCATTTCCTCCTAATCTTTTCCATAGGCTCCTGCTAATGGGCGCATGAATCACCGGGTGACGTAGCTGCAAGTTCACCCGGCTCCAAATTGTAAACTTTAATCAAACAATACGAGGCTCCCCTCGGGTCCCGCCTCGCCGGGGGAAGCGGGGAGATGATGAGACTGCTAACGCGGGCCCGGGCATCTTCCAGACTAATTATTTTATGGCTGCCACAGGAGCCGATTCAGCAACTGGCGGGATAAAGGGCTGGAGCTGGCATCTGAGCCCCGGCAGTTTATGAGCCTTGTTATTTTCACTAACCTTTGATATATCCCCGTGGGTTGAACATGATCTAAGGTGCCTGACACCTCCGCGGAAAAACGAGAGAAATCAGCCTCTAATTTCCATTCAGGCTGACTTCTGAGCTGGCGCCTAATGTTTTTCTTTCAACTTTTGTTCGCGAAGCGTCATGACTTTACAAAAACTATTAAGGGGAAAAAGTGCGCTGAATTATTCCGAGACATATGTTTCGCGCTCCTCCTCGCCGTCTAATAGACGGGAAGGAGAGGAGGATGAAAGAAGCGCGGACCAGCCCGAGGCACGTTTTACAGGCTCCCGTGCTGACACCTGTCCTCGTGCCTTCCTTGCTGCTGAACTTTCAGCCAATAAGAGAAGCGTCATGATTTATGCTTCAAAGAACCTTTCTTTCACTTCGGAAACTCGAATCCGATGTTTCTGCGTTTAAGGCACAGGTTGAGACGTCGGTTTTAGCTCAAAAACTTGGGGACTCGAAAACAGTCTGCTCCGTTCTTGCATTCATGACATTTTTCCTTAATTAAAACAGTCTGTTGTGAAGCCGGAAGTGTATAGAACTGCCTGTGAAGGCGTAGAGGACGCTTTAAGTTTTGCGCTTCAAAACATTACCTAAACAGCATAACGACGTGTGGATGAACAGTGTTAAACCTCAGTTTCATGAGGCAATGTGTCCTTGATATAAGGCACCTTACAGCATGTCAATACATGAGCCAAAAACTTAGGGTCTGACTCAATACCTGTGGCCTCATTTATGAGGCCTTGCGTGAGTTTTGCGCTTCCGATGCGTCACTTTTTGTGACGCATCGGCGGCGTAAAAAATGCCTCCTATGCGCACTATTTACAAAGTGACGCATCTAAGCAGATGCGTCACTTTGTAAACCCCTGCGCTACATTATACCTGCGTCAGGTATAATGTATGCAGAGGGGGCGTTCACACGCAAAAAGCCTCGTAATAGTGACGCAGTCAAATCTATGAGATTTCACTGCGTCACTTTTAGGATGCTGTTGCGTCAAAATCTTGCGCCTGCCTCACAGCAGGCGTAAGAGTAAGACTGACGCAAGCCCTTTCACATGGGGCTTTCCCCATGTGAAAGGAAGCATTGCTGGAGTTGCGTCACTTTTGTGACACACTCCAGCAATGCGTCACTTTTGCGCCTACAGATACGTCAGAAATACTGACGTATCTGTAACTCCTTGCGACATGATGCGTCATATTATAAATATGACGCATCAATCATGTCGCAGGGAGAGCGCAGTGAAAAGTGACGCATCGCTGTTTTCACGCAGTGATGCGTCACTTTTCATAAATGAGGCCCTGAGTTCTACGGCAAGAATAAAAAAATAAGGCTTTTATCACAAACATTTAACAGGTGCGGTACAGAGATAAAACATGTAAATGCATAAAGTAATTGCCATAGAGGCTTTCTATAAATAGAGTAATACAGAATTAAGTGCAAAATCAGAATAACTCTAAGTCCCAAGTCTGCAGCAAAATCAGTAAGAAAACAGGCAACATCCCTAGTAGCATCGGGGCAAATTCTGCCTGATCTCCAAAATTGAGGACTTGTATACAATTGTCTTGCACAGGAAATCATCATGGTGTGAGCAAAAGAATTATACTCCAGCAATTCACAGCACACCTCTCCTAAACGTCACATTGCCTTCCTATCTAAGCAGGGCCGGACTGGGAACAGAAACCAGTCCTGGCAAACTGCTCAGCTGCAAGGGGGTGAGGGGGAGTGAAGCTGAGAAGTTTGCGAGGGCCTGTTTCGGCCGCTTTTGTTACAGGGGGCCGATATTGCCGACCCCCGTAACAAAAACAGCTCCCAGGGGCCCAAAACCGGCCGCCACCCTAGCAGCCTACCGGGGAAACGCCCGGTGCCCGCTATGGCCGGTCCAGCCCTGTATCTAAACACTATCCCACTACATGAATAGTGATTCTGACCACTCTAGTCTAATGTAATCTGGAGATGGCTGGATCAGCTCCTTACAGAACAGGAAACTAGTGAGGAGGAATAGGGCACAGTGTCGGTGCTTAATTTGTAAAAAAAAGTAAGTGTCTGGGCCCTCGTCAGGAGGCAACTGCAGCTTGCGACACGTATTGCCCATGCCAGTGCTGGCAATGACAGAACCAACATAACTACTAACTATCACACTTCTACAAGTGTGACAATTCAGACTATTCCATTCGATTCTATAGGAATGGCTTGGTTCAACAGGTATAAGTCATTTTTACTATACATCGAACTATACATTGAGCGAATAAACACCTGTTGTCCTCATCTCTAAATTAGATATACAGCGCAACCATTTGACATACTGCTGTAAGTCCAGTGTGACAATTTAGCGCTGGTGCTGAGCACCAGACACCACAGGCTCAAATTAAGAACTGACTGTGAGCTGCCGGAAGTGCCAAGGGAAATGCAGCATTTTTGTGTCCATGTTGGAAAGTTATCTTTCTGAACAGCATGTACAAGCTCAATGGAAATAAACTTACAGAAAGAGGCTACCATTTTGAGCAAGATGACATTGAGGGCTAAATTGAGGCCAAATTAAAATACGTCATAAAAACACACTTCAACAAATCATAGCAAATTAGTTTAAAATACAACAGTACTATACCAGTGTGCACATGTACATTCAAAAGTATATCTACTTTCTGCACATTGATAATAATGCACAAAAATGTAGAATGTACAAAACTTCAACAGTTGCATACAAAGATGTGAAAGTACAAGGATGGCTGCATCCATTTAGGGACAACTGATTCACAACAATTCGAATGCTAGGCACGTTTATATAGAAAACCTGCTCAGTGAGGTTTTGCATTGTCTTGTGTTGCCAGTTATACCAAAAGCACTACATAACTCATCTACATCAACCTCATCCCAGTACTAACTCTTTGAGGCATTTTCTCCTTTCCACAGACCTCTTCCCACTCTTATGGAACATATCTCCCATTCAATAAAACAGTTTTTTCTACATCCATGCTTATGGACTAGAACAATGCTCTCCACATACCCCACCTCCAGTATCTTTTCTGTGATCGGGCGGATCAAGGATTTGATCACACAGGAAAACATGTGCAAGACAACCAACTCCATGGCCTCCTTAGCCATACAAACGGAAGGGTACTATGCTCAATAAAGTGGTACTAAATTTGATGTCCTACGCCTGCATGTAGTCATAAAGCAAATTTTGCTTGCAGAAAAGATGGACACAGGCAAGCCATCTTTATCTCGTTTTCTTTAGAAAAGAAACTCACTAGAAATTTTAACTCTACTTTTCCACAAAGACCAAAAGTCAACACTATTTTGGCCTCAATTCCTTCTACTTCTTCCTTGTTGTCAGAGGATTCAACCTTGCCGGATGTAGTTGATAGAAAAGTGGAAACCACACTAAAAAGGTCATTTGCAACATTGAATTTTGCTATCAGGACAAACAACTATTCTTCGAATGCTACTAAGATTCTCCTAAAGGATTTTCAATTTCTCTGTGATTGTCTACAAGAAAATAGGATCCTATGCCTATTTTAGCCAGTATACAACTTCTTTCTAAATTTCTGTCTAAAGTGTATATTGATGGATTATTCAGATTATCTTCCTCAGCTGGAGCAGTGACGACAGGGAGGGGGTTGTTGTGGATGAAGTCCTGAAAGCTCAACCCCTTGCAGAAAGCTCTGATCCACAAGCTGCCATTGACATGATCAAAGTTGTTTGGTGAGGAGTTTGACACTATGGTCCAAAAACAGTGGAAGCAAAAAAGAGATCAAGAAACCCTTTAAATTATAATCTGTTAAAAACATATTTGTATCAAAACACCAACTACAGAAAACACAAGACAAATATACCATTTGTAGCTAGGCCCGAGATCGGGGGCTGCATTTGCCAATACAACCTGACTATTCAACTTCCATGATCAAGGTCTTTCACAAACATGACTATACCAGGTGTGGGGCAAGGCTCAAGTTATTTCCTGAACAGTGGGAGGAGTACATTTCGGACTTATGGGTTCTCGACATTGTCAAACAGGGATACTCCTTTCTGTTTGCAGTAAACTTCCCAACCACAGGTTTGTCCGGCCATCCTTGCCAAAAGCAAAAAAAAATGCACAGTCTATGTTGCTGTGTTTCTTGGCTCTCTTTCAGAAAGAAAGTGCAATTCCTGTATCGGAACACAAGAAACAGGATTCTATTGTAATTTGAGTGCTGAAAGAGGACGGCAGTAATGACTCAGTGCTGGATCTAGAAGCATTGTACACACACATTGGTATAGAGTTTCTGTATTATTATGCTCCACTTCATTATTCACAAATATCAGCGGGTGATTTCCTACCCACCCAGGGTGTTAATTTTCATGTCCCTATTCATCAGTGCTGACAAATTTTCAAGCAATTTGCAGAGGGGTGCCAGAAGCTGCAGTTCCAAGATCTTCCCTTTAGAATTCCAAAGTCTCCCAGGGACTTCACAAAGGCACTTGCACCATTTGTTGTTTGCCTTCAATTTGATTGATTATCAAATTTTCTTTATCTTGATGCCTGGCTGTTGTCTGCTTCTTCCCTTTCTAAGGCCCAATTGAGAAAGTGACTGAAATGTAGCTGCATTTCGGCTTTATAATAAAGTTTCAAATATCCCAGCTTCAACTATGGGTCAAGATGTTTATAGGAGCCCAAATAATTGCAGAAGTAGGCTGAGTGTTACTGCCTCCGGCCTAGAATTGTGACACTTAAGAATAGTCTCTCTTTTCTCCTCAGCCAAAGTATTCTCTCTGCCAGGGGACGGTTGAGCGTCCAGGGACTAATGGTGGTTACAACTACAGTGTTACCTTGGGCACATTTTCATCTGAAGCCATTAGTGAACGTCTTGCTCCTGAATTGGTTCCCAAATTTTCCAACTAATGTACCATCATGTTCTGGTAACTCTTAAAAATCACCATGCAAAGTAGTGGTGGTTGGTTGGTAGAAGATAACTTGTCAAAAGGGGTGCCCCTGAAACGACCTACCCCGGAACAACTAACACAGATGCAAGTCTATAGAGATGTGGCATAATATTGGAGGACATATAGTTAAAGGGACAGTGGTCACTGGAAGAGAAGTTACGTTTCTTGGATTGGAGGGAACTACAAGCCAAGTGGAAAGCTTTGCAGGCTTTGGGTCACTCATTAGAGGATCGAAATGTCACAATAAGAATGAACAATCAGGTAACAAGAGCCTATTTTAAAATATATGGTGGGAAAAGGAACTCCAGTTTCAACCTCCTCACAACACAAATATTTTTTGGGCAGAAAGTCTCCTTCTATTATTGACAGAGTTTTACCTACTTGTATTATTGAACTTTTATGATGTACGGTCTTAGGCAAACCCTTTCGTCTTCTGTGATGTACCCTTTTTCTGTCCAGGACTCAATAAAATATGTGCATGACTGTGCACAAACTGTGAATTGATTTGTTTGTGACAGCAAGTAACTCTATGCAACCAATCTTTTGCAGAGCAAGATGATGTTGGCAAGTCTAGGTGATAGACCATCTCACAATCCTATGGCCAACTATGGGCAATATACCATCTCTCAATCAAATGGCCAGAAGGCATTTTGTATGTACTCCTCCTTCTGAAGATTCAGGAGGTGAGAACTTTGTGATCCGTATAGCACCATTTTTGCCTTGATGGCCTTGGTTTTCTCTCCTAAAGTCCATATCTCAAGAAGATTACATTCACCTATCAATACATCCATCACCTTATCAGTTTCCTCTCCTGACATTAGTCTGTCATCAACAAGGTTAATTAGAGTAAATTTACAACACATAGGATGCTCTGATGATATTGCTAGGGATGTCCAGTCTTTGAGACTTTGTTATACTATAAAAAACACTGGGGCACACTCTAAAGGTGGTGTTTATCAAGGGGCATATACCCCATATCTGTAGTAAAAGTTTTGCAGATGTTTCAATCAGAAACAGAGGATCACATATCTACATCATGAGGCAGGATCTTTATAATAACTTAGAGAGGACAACATATTTCAGGATATCTAATGCCCTATTTATCTCTCAGAGCTGTGAGAAGAACGGTAAGAAGGCAACTTCCCAATCTGTAGGCTGATGGGTTAAACAAACCATGTCACCTTCATGCAAAAATGTGGATGCTTCACCACCTGCATCTGTCCAGGCTACATTGACAAGCTCCGAGTCTGCAACTTGAGCAGAATTGAGAAGTGCAAATCTACAGAAAAAATGTAGAGCTGCCACATGGCCTTCACATTTGGCCTTTGTTAAACATTATAGGTTGGATTTAACAAATGACTAACATTGTAATTCTGCTTTTACCATGTTAAAGATGGCAGCAAAGTAATTACAGTCTAAATAAATCTATATTCTACATCTGTAACTAGTCGGTGCATATTTGTTTCTTTGGGGATTATTATATCCTCTAAGAGTTAGTACAGGTAGAAGGATGATGTAAATAAGTGGGTAATGAACACATTACTTAACATAAATAGTTATAACCCCGATTTGGAATCCTTCTCATCCTAGTCCATCCTTTCTATACCTTCTGGTTTCCCACTGGATTGATTCCTGTAAAATACAGGAGGTGGGGCAGGGAGAGGAGCATTTTCTACCCCATAAGCATGATGATAGAATAAAGACTTTTATTGAATGGTTTTTTTATCCCATAAGCATGATAAGAGGTCTGTCAGATAGGTGAAATACCTCAAACTTTTAGCACTGAGATAAGAGGGAGGCCAAATCAGGGTAATGAAGGCCGCTGTTGAGCAATGTGTTCATTCACAGACACATACCAGACCAAGTAAAAGATGTTGGTTTGAAATACCAATGAAATCGGTGCCCTCTTGCATGTTAAAGCAAAAGCAGCAGATATGATTTAGAACTTTGGTATCATAAAACACTTAAAAGGAGCTGTTGAAAGGTACTTTATTAGTAGGTGCAGGTAGGTACGTACCGAGAGTCACACAAATAAGGTCCAGTTAAATCTCAATAAATTAATACTTGCTCATCCCTTAGTGACTTGACTCATGAGCAGTCAGGATTAGCTTCAGAGACAGGTGTGTAAAGCATATAACATCACCAAAACAGTAAATAAGTTAGACACAACACACAATAAGAATCCAACATTAATTTGTCAGAATTGGAAATGCTTTATGGTTTAAATGACATCAAAACGACAACAAATCAATATAGCGTACTGTAGAAATGTGCTTTCTATACCTAATAGCATAAACCGCCACCAAGGACATCTTGACGTGCTTGCCCGAGACCAAATCAAAGTGTCAGGTCAACTGCGATGGAGCGTGGGTTAGATATGTTGGGTGGTGGAGGCCGATCAAAATTTATCTTCACCTTTAGTCCCTTTTTTGGTTCTTTTTCTCTCAGCGTCAAACTAGTCTCCTTTGCAGGATGAGTTGCTGTTCGACAATGGTGACTTGCCTCAATGCAAGGTCTCAGTGGTTCCTGGAGGTCTTGCTTCTCATTGTCGATGGCAGAGTGCTGTGGGGCATTCATTAAATCAATCAATCAATCTAGGGCTTTTAAAGCACGCTACTCACCCGTGAGGGTCTCAAGGTGCTGGGGTGAACAGCTCTGGGTCAGCTGCAAAGCCAGGCCTTGAGGGTCTTCTTGAAGGTGTGCAGGGTATGATGTTGACTGAGAGCTTGTTCTAGACGTAGGCTGTGACGTGGGAGGAGGCTCTTCCACCTGCTCTGGCTCTGCGGATGCATGGGGTCACCGCTAGGGCGTGATTTCTCTTGGGTGCGGGGAAAGAAATTCTTTCATTGAGGTATTTGGGACCGATGTTATGGAGGGATTTGTAGGCATGGGCGAGTAGCTTGAAACCTACTCTCTTCTCAACAGGGAGCCAGTGGGGGTCTCGCAGGTTTTGGGTCATGTGCTCATGTTGTGGGGTGCCAAGGACTAGTCTGGCTGCAGTGTTCTGGAAGGTCTGGAGTTTGTGTAGCAGGGATTTTTTGATTTCAGCATAGAGAGTGTTTCCGTAGTCCAGTCAGCTAGTTATGAGTGCGTGGGTGACAGTCTTTACGGCTTCAGGGGGATCCACTTTGAGGTCTTGATCCAGCGGGCTATAGAAAATATATCATAAACTACACTACCCAACTTCATAACCTATAAACAAAATTTCTATATTATATACGGACCCATCTATAAACTTGATATATTTTGGGCCTACTGAATCAGGTGGTCAAAATAAATCTATATATACATTATTTACAAACTATAAACATTTTATACATTTGCAAAAAGAATATTGTCATTAGAATATAACCCAATCATTTAAATGACCACTATAGGCGACGTGATCTAGCTAAAGGTAACCTATACTTCTAAATAATCAAGACCAGCTTGTTTGTCAAAAGTAAGATTTTATTTTCTAAATTATGGTATATATGTTGTAAGTCTTATAAATGAAATTTATTTGCAATAAAGCAAGCATGATGGTAAGAAATAAGAAAAATACAATTTAAGCAATTGAATTAACTTCAAAGAATTATATAAAGTTTAGCATTTCTAAAACATATTTTCCTAACTGAGCTAAATAGACAGAAATTAAAGTAAAGATCTTTGAGGATTCTTACGTGCTCCACGCAAAGTCCAGCAGCACATCACCCTCATCAGAAAGTCAGAAAGCAGCAGCCAACCCAACCCTAAGGGCATGACTTTTTATACCTTTCTACGCTAACTAAACTAGCAAAGGAAAGTTTTCAGAAATACTCGACGTCCCATTGGCTGAGAGTGACAAGTGACATGTCACCCAATTCTTAAAAAGTTCCACAAAATCATGTCTTACAAAGACCATTGTCTCTTCCACGTGAAGCCAGAGGCTTCCTGCGATTGCAACTTTGTTTTAAGTCATCCTCGCAGCTTCCATAATCTTACAGTGCAACTTCCGCGGATGCCAAGTTAAGGACTGACAAAAAGTTCACTTTCGACCTTGGCCATGTCCGACAGAATGATGTCAGCTCATCAGTTTTTGCTTTGTGAATGCAGCTTCAATAAACGTTTTAATTCAGAATGGGCGTCTCGTGACTTTCTGCAGAAATTCAGATCAGCTTTTATTTTGCGGCTCAAATAGCTAGGCCTCAAAAGCAGGCAACTTATGATTTCTAGTATAAAACAAACACAAGAAAAGTATTAATGTAAGAAATAAAGTATATTCTGTATCCACCCCATGGTTTACTAAATAATTAACCCACCCGATTAATCAAAATGTTACCTAGCCATTGCAAACAAATAAAGCAGCGTTTATATTTACCAGTCTCCGTTTTTCTATGAGACCCATATGCACCTAGAATAGTAGAAATGACATCACACAGACAAGAAAAAGCAAAACAAGCACATGCTTATTTTAAGTATGCAGCAGTTAGTAATGACAAAAACGAAAACAATAAATTATTTTATTATTTTGCACGAACAAAAAGATGCAACAAATATGCACGTTTATGAGCACACATGTTAGTCCCCCCACGTGTAAAGTTTAATCTAGGTTGTATTAGCACGACATATCACAAATCATTAATAATTTTATTCATGTTATGGAAATGTGACTTTGCGAGTTTAAACAAAATTTTGTTTTCTATCTCGCTCCATCAACTCCCTCATCTGGTGATTAACAAATCACCACACCAGCACTCAAAATTTTGGTAAATTTAATTTATAAGAAATCGATTCAAATTCATTGTATTAGTAAACCTAAAAGTCTGTTTCAGCATAATCCTTGCAATTAACATGACGCTCTCTATGTAACTCCTGCAACTCAATCTCCCTTTCCTCTTCTTTTCTGAGTTTATAAATTCTCTTCTTTTCTCTTAAATGCTTCTTTCTTTTATGCAACAGACAACCTACTTTAGTCAAAATAAAAATGAATATAATTATAATCAAAGGTGCCAGAATCTTGCCAAGAATTGAACTTCCGATATTATGAAACCAGTTTTTAATTGCTTGAAACCTATTTGAAAGTTTCCCAGTAAAATCTTCTTCTTCTAAAGGAATTATTTCAGAATGCATTTGTGTAATATTCTTAATATACATTTCAATATTTTTACTTTCATCCGGTATATATGTACAGCAATGTTGGACATGTAAAATGCCACAGACTCCTCCCTCCTTTGCTAGGAGTATGTCTAAAGCAAGACGGTCTTGAATTACCATGGATCTAATTGCAATAACTTCAACATTCACTAATTGAAACCCATCAGCAGTGTCAGTTGATAATCTATCAACTATAGTGGACAATTTTCTGATTCTCCCTGCATTTAGGGTTATACCAACAAAAGGTATTACAGCTTGAAAAATATCTCCCAGAACTTCAGTAAAAGTTTCTCTTTTAGCTCTATTTACATAATTATGAATTTTAAATAATCCTTCTGAATCTCTGTCAACATGAAACACTTTAGGAAAAACAATTCCCACATAACAAGTTCCATACCAATGGTCTGGAAGGTTGTAGTAGGCTTTGTCACCACAAACAAAATAAATTCCAGGAAAGATAGGATCTTTTCCACCTTTAAATCCCCAACCTCCCATAATCTGATAAGTATCTTCACAGTTGCTTGCACCTACAAAATAATTATCAAAAAGTGTGTTATCTCTTCTAATGCAAAGCTTTCCACTAACAGGTTTGTCTATGTGAATTGCAATATTTTCAAGCATTTTGCCATTTAGTTTCTCATCCTCTTTTTGCCAGAATGATGACTTAGTCTGCTTGACTAATTCATTTCTCTTATAAATTGCTCTTCTCTCCTCAACCATATTCAGAAATTTCTTCCCTTCAGCACTTAATTTACATGTTAGATTATTCTTGTAAGCATACTCATAAGTGAGTTCATTAGTAACAAGGAAATATTCTCTCAATTGTTTAGCTTTCTTATGCTTATTTAAAGCATTATCAATCTTGACATTAGCAAAAATCTCATCATAATTTGAATAGTAATATTCTAAACGACCAGTTTGATAAAATAAACTAGTTAATACACTACATGTAACAGCATAAGTGAGAGGAAGCATATTATATGTTACTCCCTCAGAAACAGAAGCGGGTAACTTAACGCATACATAACAATCCTTTGCATCCATTACCTTTACATATTCACTCAAAAGCTTTGTGAAAGTATTGCTTGAAAAATCACCTATTGATTTATCTTGATGAATGTTAGGCTGATGATCAATAACCTTTGCAGATGCACTATGTTTAGTTTGGCTAACCAGAGCTTTGCTTGTTATGTTAACTTTGTGTAATTCTCTATTCATTTCTAAAGGTATAATCACAGCTAGTACCAACCAGAGCAGAACTAAAATGAGCAGACACACCAGAGTCATCTTACAGCATCTTTTAAAAACAGAGCATTTTGAAGTGCTCTCCTTAATGTAAGGCATTTTTAGGTTAGTTTTAGCCTCAAAAATAAAATTAAAAATAAATTTTAAAATTTATATACAACCCCCTTTTAAAATATATTTTTCTTTTATAACCCTAAACAAGATTTCTTCGACCTTATGTCATACATAAGTTTTCTTCTATTAGACAGTTTTTCTTCGACCTTGTGTCAACTAACAGGATTTCTTCAGCCTTATGCCAATTTAATAAATTTGTACTTCAATCATTGTCACTAATTTCTTGGATTTCGTTTTCTTCTTCACTACTATCATATATGTCTATAACAGGTGGAATTACTAAGTAAGTCCACTCAGGAGACTTGTATTTCTGGTTTGGTCTAATTATTCTCTTCCCTTTTCTTGATATCACTTCTATTTTCCTTCCAACTCCAACCTCTTTTCCAGGACTCTTTTGACTACTGATTTCTTCAACTTGTTCTATTGGCTTTTTAATCAATCTGACTCTCAATCTTCCACCAGGCCAGTAGTCTGCTTTTCTCACGTACTTTTTCTTTGGTTCAGAATTATTCGATTCAGATTTCCAAGTCCTTTTCTTTCTGCTCTCACTTCCACCTTCCACGTCACTTTCCTCAGTTTCGTAGTCTGAAATTTCAATTGACTCAGGAACTTCTCTATTCGGCAATTTTACTCCTTCAGGAACTTCACTTTGTCTTCCATCACTGGTACTCGGTAATTCGTTCTCCTCCTCTTCCTCAATTACCTCTAGCTTCCCAGATTTCGGAATTTTGTTCCTTACTTCAGAGCTTGTTCTCTGCCTTTCGATACTCTCCTGGTCTGAAACTTCTTTTGGTTCAGCTTCTCTGTCTTCAACATAGACAACCGAATCCTCAGTTATCTTTCCTTTTAGCAGATTCTCTTCACCTTCAGAATCTATTTCAATTATTTCTAAGTCTTTTCTTGTCAGATTTCCATTCACTGGCACAGTTTCCAGATGTCGACTTTCTTGTCGATCTTCAGAATCTGGAATTACTTCACCTTCTGTTCTGTCTTCTGCTTCAGAATCAGAGTCATCTGTGGTATCACTTTCAACATCAGAACTCTCAGGAGTTGGTATTGGAATAGTATGACTTGGATGAATCCAACGCTTCAATCCTCTGCACTTTACAGCATTAGTAGTGATCAAGATTACCTGCCTAGGTTTCTGCCATCTAGGAGATAGACAATTCCTCCTCCGATGTACTTTCGTTCTGACCCAGTCTCCAGGTCTCAGATCATGTGTCAAAACTTTGTCATTTGATTGTGCTTCAGTTCCCACCTGATTAGACACAGAAGTTACCATATCAGATAACCTTTTACAGTAATCCAAAATTGCACTGTCATTTATGCTCAACAGTTTACCTACAGGTACAAAAGCTTGCCTCATAACTCTTCCCATCAAAATTTCATGAGGACTCAAACCTGTCTTTTTATCTGGTGTACTTCTTATTGACATCAAAACAAGTGGAAGAGCATCAGTCCACTTCACTCCTGTCTCTAGACACATTTTTCCAATTCTGTTTTTGATAGTTCCATTTATTTGTTCAACTACACCTGATGCCTCTGGTCTGTATGCACAGTGTATTTTCTGCTCAATGCTCATAGCTTCACAAATTAACTTCAATAGTTTGTTATCAAAATGGCTTCCTCCATCACTCTCAATGGTGACTGGAAAACCGTACCTTGGGATGATTTCTCTGAGCATTAGTTTTGCTACTGTAATTGAATCACAATGTCGTGTAGGAAAAGCCTCTACCCACCTTGAGAATAAGCATACAATTACAAGTACATATTTCAAACAGTTGTGTAAGGGCATTTCAATGAAATCTATTTGTAACCTGGTAAAGGGACCACCCTCTCGACCAATTATTCCTGTCCCCACCACTGATTTTCTGTTTGGATTCATTTGTTGGCATGACAAACACCTTTGACAAAAAGATTCTGCAATGGTTCTAAATTTGGTATTGAACCATGTTTCTTTAAACAGTCTGACCATAGAATCTCTTCCTAAATGTGCAGGACCATGATATAATCTGGCCATGTCAGAAATCATGCAATTTGGTAAAACTACTCTGCCATCTTTGTAAACCCACACTCCATCTTCATCACGTTGTCTACAATCTGATCTTAACCACTGGTCTTTTTCTTCATCATCTGCTTCGTTTTGTAAATCTCTAATCTCATTCCATGTTTCTACAATAGTTGTTAGCATTAATGAATTTGAATCAGTTTCTGTACTTCTATTCCGATTGTAAGAATAATTTTTCCTTGCGCAGTACTTTGCTGTTTCATCTGCGAAGGCATTTCCTTTGGAAATATAATCAGTCCCTCTAGTGTGTGCTGCACACTTGACTATGGCAATTTCTTTTGGCAATTGTATTGCTTCAATTAATCTTCTAATGAAAACTGCATTTTTAATTGGTGACCCTGTTGATGTCATGTATCCTCTCTGTGACCAGAGTTGTCCATAATCATGCACAACTCCGTACCCATACTGACTATCAGTAATGATGGTAACTCTTATATCCTTTGATATTTCACATGCACGAATTAAAGCAATCAATTCAGCTACTTGAGCTGAACGAACTCCTTCAAGACATGATGCTTCTTTAATGTTTTCGACTGTACAAACTGAGTATGAAGCTTTCAAGACACCACCTTCGGATCTTAAGCATGAGCCATCTACAAAGTAGACAAAATCCGATTCAGGCAAAGGTCTGTCTTTGATGTCTTTTCTTGGTTTTGTGCAGAATTCCATGACATCTAAACATTCATGTTCTGTCTCGATGTCATCAACAATTTCAGAATCAGGCAGTAATGTAGAAGGATTCAGATTCAAACATCTTGAAATCGAAACATTATCTGCTCCTAGTATGATTTTCTCATACTTTGTCAATCTGCTACTTGTTAAATGTTGAGTCTTACCTCTTGTCAGTAATATTTCAACTGAATGAGGCACAAAAACTTTCACAGGAAATCCCATAATGATTCCTTCACTTTGTTCAAGACTGATACTTGTAGCTGCAACTGCTTTTAAACAACCTGGTAATGCTTTTGCAATTGGATCAAGAACTGCAGAGAAATATGCAATAGGTTTCTTTAGGTTTCCATGTCTCTGAATTAACACAGATAATGCACATCCTTCTCTCTCACTGCAATACAGTTCAAAATCTTTCTCATAATTTGGCATACCCAAAGCAGGAGCTTGGCATAAGCTCTTTTTCAGGTTTTCAAAAGATTTCATCTCAACATCATTGAGAATAATTGGATCTTTTACATCTGATTTGGTCAGTCTTTGTAGTGGTTTCGCAATTACTGAAAATCCACTTATCCATTGTCGACAGTAACCTACCATTCCCAAGAACATTCTGACCTGTCTTTGTGTTCTTGGCGGTAACATTGCTTGAATCATTTTTATTCTCTCTATTGTTACTTGTCTTTTTCCCTTTGCAATTCTGTGACCAAGATATTTCACTTCCTGTTTGCAAAACTGTAGTTTTGCTGGGGACACTTTATGTCCTTCTTCTGCAAGGCGATTTAACAGAATTATTGTGTCTGTTACACAATTTTCTCTTGTCTTTGCAGCTATTAACAAATCATCAATATACTGCACCAGCGTAGACCTACCTGGTAAGTCTAAATCTTCTAATGATCTTTTTAACAGTTCGTTAAAGATTGAAGGACTTTCTGTATAGCCCTGAGGGATTCTTGTCCATCCAAGGGTCTTACCTTGGAATCTGAAAGCAAAGATTTCATAACTGTCTGGGTGTAGAGGAACAGTAAAGAATGCATTGCAAAGGTCAATGACTGTGTACCATTCAGCATCATATGGAATCTGAAATAGAATCACTGCTGGATTTGGAACCACAGGACAACATGGAATAACAATTTGATTAACCTTTCTCAGATCTTGTACGATCCTAAATGTTCCGTTAGCCTTTTTAACTCCCATAATTGGTGAATTACAAGAGCTACTCTTCATTTCTTCCAATACACCTTGCTTGATTAATTTTTCAATTACAGGTGTAATACCTTCAATTGTCTCTGTTTTCATTTTATACTGTGGAGTGTTTGGAAATTCTATTCCCTGTTTCAATGCAATTTTAACAGGATCTACGTTTTTCATCAGACCCATCTCATTCCCAGTAAAATCCCATATTTCAGATTTCACTGTTTCTTTTAGCTCTTCAGGTAAATCTTTTTCTTCAAATGCAGGAAACAATTTTGTTTCTTCTGCTTCCATCATCATCATTGTCATTCTGTACAAACCATCTTCCTCCATTGTTTGTAATTCAACTCCTTCAGGAGAACAATATATTCTGCAATTCATTTTACATAGTATGTCTCTACCTAATAGATTTACTGGACTACTATTACAAACCACAAATCTGTGTTTGTCTCTGTAATTTCCAATTTCAACTGGTACTGGATCAGTTAAATCTGTTTTAATTTGCTGATTACTTACTCCGACAACTTGGATGGTATCCCCAGAGAGAGGTAGGTTTTCAATTTCCACTGATCTAACAGTAGAACGGGTAGCACCAGTGTCCACTAGAAAGGTGATGTCTACATCATTAACTTTCCCGTTTACATAAGGACCAGACTGGTCAACCTCAAGAGTGGCTCCAACAACACACTCTTCCTCCTCTCTCGGGCACCGTCAGCAATAATCATCAGAATCACTGTCTTGGCTTTCTGTCAATAAAAACTGTTGTGAAGCATTTTGCATTTGAACCCTTTGCTGTTTTTGCTGTTTTTGTGGTTTTATTACCTGTTCACATCCCTGAAATCCCACGTTTGGATTATATTTTTGAACTCCCCCACAATTTGGAAAAGGTGGTTGTGGCAACTGGTCCTGTCGATTATTCACCTGTTGTTGTTGCTGTTGTTGTAATTGTCGCTGAATATTAAATTCATTTAACCCCTGTTGCATCTGTAGCTGTTGCTGCACGTTAACACCATTCTGCATCTGTGGATTCAATAAGGGATTCTTTAAGTTTCTAGGAGGATGAGGACACTCGTCCCTCCAATGTCCAATTTCGCCACAATTAAAACAAGGTAATCTTTGTTTCAGCTCTTCTATCTTTGGGCTAAATTTCTTTTGGAAATTATTACCTTTAAACTTTCCTTGTATCTGGTTCGTATTTCCAGTTTGAACAAAATTAGTGTTCTTATTTCCCATGCTGGCAATCTGTTGCTCAGCCACTTTTACCTGTGCCCACATGGCTTTCTCTTTTAGCTTCTTCTGTTTTACTTCTAATTCATCGCTACAATATTTTGCTTTTCTCAGAATATCATCAATAGATAGTGCTTGCCATCCGACAATACTAGTTCTGATCATTTCTCCAATTTCAGGCTTTAGTCCATAAACAAATCTATAGATAAAATGACTCATGTCTTTCTCATCTAATTTTTCATAACCACTGTATTGTTTAAAGATTAACAGTAGTCTTTCATAAAAAGAATGAACTGATTCTTTTGTTTCCTGCTCTGTTCTTTCTATTTTAACCCAATCAACTTCTTTGGGTGGAATTTTGTTTTTCATCCAAACAATTACTTTCTCATAAAAATCCATTACAAGTGGATTTGGGGCACCTGTTTCTTTGATTCGCTCAGGTTCTGTTTTTGGCCAACTAATAGATATTTTACATTCCGTCCAAAGATCAGATGGAACAACAATGTCAAAAAATCCATCCAAATCAATCCACAGAACTTTTGACACTTTGATAAATCTATCGACTTGCCTGTACCACTCAACAGGTTTCTCTCTTAATTTAGGAAAGTCATTTGTGAATAACAGAATGTCCTGTCTTGACCATGGGACATGAACATATCCTCCACCTGCAACTTCTCTCATTGGAAATTGTTTTGACAATTTTTCTAATCTTTCATCTTCCTTCCTTTTGGTCCATTTCACTCTCCATTTGTTCAGTTCTCCTAGCTTTTTGATATAGACAATCAAATCTTTAATGTGAACTATTCTTCCCATTGAGTTCAAACTCTCAATGTCACTTTCTGAAAAATCTAATCTGTAATGTTTTGCAAAATTCTTTTGTTTACTTACATCGATTTCAAGTTCTGCAGCTAAATCCTCTAATTGATCATATTTATTTTTCGTTTTCCATTGAATACTTTTGCATATGAATAGTAGTTCATCATCCCGATAGTAATTTAAACTATCTGGGCCAATTGTTCCAATTATTAATTCTTCTATATTCGCTTTTAATTTGGCCACATCAAGTTTTGGTGTAGTTACCCTGACTTCAGGACTTCCTACATCTGACATAGCACCCATTGGTGTTTTTGGAGATAAATCCTCATTAAAGGTTAAATCAGGCATTCTCGATCTAGAAGTGTTTAATTCTGTCAAATCTGAATAAAATTTTTCAGCAGGCTTTTGAATTTCTGTATTTAAAGGAATAGTTAATCCAGTTTTGTTTGTATTTCTTTGATCAAATACAGGCTGAACAGGACCTATTGTTACTGGAACTGTGACAGCTTCCATGCCTTTTGTCATTCTTTTAATTAATTCTTCTTTAGACCTTAAGTATTCATTATAATCATCATCCTCAACATTTCTTGTTTCTCTTGTATAATCTTTTGGAGGTTCCCTTGCTCTTGGAGTCATTGAAAAATGTCTACCTTCATTTCGAGCATTCTCAAATTCTGATCTTCTAGGAGTTTCAGTGATTTCACTATTATTTGGGTAAAGTTTAGGAGCTTCGCTAATTGGAGGTGCACTCGGTGAAGTTTCAGTAGAAACCACCGGAGTAGACCATGATCTAGGAGGTCTCAAAGGCTGATTAGGCTGTTTCTTTCTAGCAGTTGTATATATTTCTTCCATAACTGCATCCTCAGATTCACTTTCCATAGATTTCCCTGTAGGAGAACCCATTACCATTTCATGAATTAAATACAATCCTTCACTCATGTTTCCCTGTCTCCACATTCGTAATCTATCTTCATGAGTTTCTCTTTTCCATGATGGATTTTTAGAAGGTCTTTTAATTCCACTAGCTTCTCTTTGTAACTGATACATTTCATCTTCCCACTCAACTAAAGCTTCAAATTGAGTTGGTCTCGGTTTTGGAACAAGAGCATTCATTTTCTCTCGTAAGTTTCTTAAAACTCTTACATTAAATGAACCATCATCAGGCCAAGCCAAAACACCATCGTTTTTAGTATAGCGTTTCCAACTGTCGAACCATAAGACAGTATGATATCCGTATTCACCTTCCATGTACGCTGCAGGTGTTTTATACTTATGAAGTAGTTTACCACCTCGCGTTTCGATTTTCTTGTCAGGTGAAAATAAATTCTTAAATTTCTGAAATAATGTTGTCTTTTTCTCAACATGTTTAAAATGATAACTCATTTTTAAAAGTTAAATTTAATTCACAAAATCGTTCGTAAATTATTTCCGGGATGTTCCGCAAAACAACCAATCCGTGCGCGAAACACACCAACAAGCCAATGGCAGTTGAGCTACGTCAGTTTCCTGCTCAACCAATAATTTTGGAGATTTTCCTAAGGACCAATCAGCTCACAGGCCGTCAGAGACTCAGGAGCCAATCAGAATACAGCTTGTGACGTAGGTCACCCAATCCCAGCGCGGCTCTGTGACGTACACAGCAGCTGCGGTTTCTCGTTTCTCACTCCTGGCGCTTACCCCTCCTTCACAAAATCTTTTCACAGCGCCATTTTAAGAACACTTTTCAGTGTAAATTAATTCTTAACAATGACTTATAAAGACAACATCTGTTCGTTTCACTAATTAGGATAGTTTACATACATTCAAGTATCCACACTTCGGAATAGACGGCGCTATTCACACTAAGGATAATATTCAATTGTTAGTAGAGTAACCTTACCCCACCCTTCAAGCAAGTATAATTATGAACTCGCTTTGCTCTGAACCCACCGCGAAGTGAAAGTTCTAAGAGTTCCACTTGAACATAAAATACAATTCAAACTCGCACTTTTACACGGAAAATTCCCTAAATTCAAACACACACGAAATCCGTACAGGACTCTCACCTGTTTATAGAAATCATGCACCGTTAGCAAAATAACGACGTTATCCGTACAGGGCTCTCACCTGTTTATAGATATGAAACATGTACCCGTACAGGACTCTAACCTGTTTATAGATAATCATGCACCGACGTTAAATTTTACCCTTCACTCAAGCTTGGATATAACTAATACTCTCATCACAGTGAGTTTTATGGAAGGCGCTTTGTCCCTATTCTCATGCTGCTTTGATTTCTTAGAAAATCCTCACTATACAAGATTCAGACCTAGCCCTAAAACTGTGCTGCTCGGCGACAACACTATGGTACACGGCGATACCTCTTGTGATACTCGGCGATATCACTACAAACGAACAGATGGCTTGCGTGACTAATTTCTCGCCACACAATCTATACCGGTATAGCTTACAGATAGGCACGAAAAACGAACTTAACAAGTGTTAAAACATTAATCCTATTTGCATACCATGACGCAATCCTTAGCAACCAACATGTTACCTTGGTTACCGCTTAGCAACCATCAATTTCTGCTACCAGATAATTGATCCAGCGGGCTATAGAAAATATATCATAAACTACACTACCCAACTTCATAACCTATAAACAAAATTTCTATATTATATACGGACCCATCTATAAACTTGATATATTTTGGGCCTACTGAATCAGGTGGTCAAAATAAATCTATATATACATTATTTACAAACTATAAACATTTTATACATTTGCAAAAAGAATATTGTCATTAGAATATAACCCAATCATTTAAATGACCACTATAGGCGACGTGATCTAGCTAAAGGTAACCTATACTTCTAAATAATCAAGACCAGCTTGTTTGTCAAAAGTAAGATTTTATTTTCTAAATTATGGTATATATGTTGTAAGTCTTATAAATGAAATTTATTTGCAATAAAGCAAGCATGATGGTAAGAAATAAGAAAAATACAATTTAAGCAATTGAATTAACTTCAAAGAATTATATAAAGTTTAGCATTTCTAAAACATATTTTCCTAACTGAGCTAAATAGACAGAAATTAAAGTAAAGATCTTTGAGGATTCTTACGTGCTCCACGCAAAGTCCAGCAGCACATCACCCTCATCAGAAAGTCAGAAAGCAGCAGCCAACCCAACCCTAAGGGCATGACTTTTTATACCTTTCTACGCTAACTAAACTAGCAAAGGAAAGTTTTCAGAAATACTCGACGTCCCATTGGCTGAGAGTGACAAGTGACATGTCACCCAATTCTTAAAAAGTTCCACAAAATCATGTCTTACAAAGACCATTGTCTCTTCCACGTGAAGCCAGAGGCTTCCTGCGATTGCAACTTTGTTTTAAGTCATCCTCGCAGCTTCCATAATCTTACAGTGCAACTTCCGCGGATGCCAAGTTAAGGACTGACAAAAAGTTCACTTTCGACCTTGGCCATGTCCGACAGAATGATGTCAGCTCATCAGTTTTTGCTTTGTGAATGCAGCTTCAATAAACGTTTTAATTCAGAATGGGCGTCTCGTGACTTTCTGCAGAAATTCAGATCAGCTTTTATTTTGCGGCTCAAATAGCTAGGCCTCAAAAGCAGGCAACTTATGATTTCTAGTATAAAACAAACACAAGAAAAGTATTAATGTAAGAAATAAAGTATATTCTGTATCCACCCCATGGTTTACTAAATAATTAACCCACCCGATTAATCAAAATGTTACCTAGCCATTGCAAACAAATAAAGCAGCGTTTATATTTACCAGTCTCCGTTTTTCTATGAGACCCATATGCACCTAGAATAGTAGAAATGACATCACACAGACAAGAAAAAGCAAAACAAGCACATGCTTATTTTAAGTATGCAGCAGTTAGTAATGACAAAAACGAAAACAATAAATTATTTTATTATTTTGCACGAACAAAAAGATGCAACAAATATGCACGTTTATGAGCACACATGTTAGTCCCCCCACGTGTAAAGTTTAATCTAGGTTGTATTAGCACGACATATCACAAATCATTAATAATTTTATTCATGTTATGGAAATGTGACTTTGCGAGTTTAAACAAAATTTTGTTTTCTATCTCGCTCCATCAGTCTTGCGGAGAATGCGAAGTGAGTTGAAACAGGTGGAGGTGATTCTGTTGATCTGTCACATCCTGGTGAGGGAGGAGTCTAGAATGATGCAGAGGTTCTGGGCATGGTCCATAGGGGTGGGTGGTTTTCCGAGAATGAATGGCCATCAGGAGTTGTCCCAAGCTGTGGGGGAGGGTCAAAGGACGATGACCTCTGTCTTCTCAGAGTTGAGTTTCAGGCAGCTGTTGTTCATCAGGCTGCGACGTCTTTTATTCCTACCTGGAAGCTGAGTCTGGTGTCTGTGAGGTTCTTCATGAGGGAGAGGATGAGCTGGGTTTCGTCGGTGCAAGATACTATGCTGAGGCCATGCTGTCTTACGATGGTGGCGAGGGGGGCCATGTAGATTTTGAAGAGCGTGGGGCTGAGCGATGATCCTTGGGGTACTGCGCAGTTGATCTCTGTGGGTTCGGAGAGGAAGCGTAGGAGTCTTATCCTTTTGGTTCTGCTGGTGAGGACGGAGTGGATCCAGTCGAGGGTGGTTCCCTGTATGTCAGCATCATGAAGTCTGGCTGCCAGAGTGCAGTGGGAGACAGTGTTGAAGGCTGTGGAGGGGTCTAGCAGAATGAGGGACATGGTGTGGCCCTGGTCGAGTAGCACACGGATGTCGTCGGTGGCGGCGAGGAGGGCGGTCTCAGTGCTGTGGTTGCTGAGGAATTTGGACTGGGAGGAGTCGAGGATGGTGTTCTCTTCATTGAACGTGGTCAGCTGGGCATTGACGTATTTCTCAGTGACTTTGGCTGCGAAGGGAAGGAGACAGCAGGGTCGGTAGTTTTTCAGGTCAGTCAGGTCAGCCGTGTGTTTCTTGTGGAGGGACTTGACGATAGCCCGCTTCCAGTCATCGGGGAAGATGCCAGATTCGCAGGTGGCATTGATGGTGTGGCATATTTCAGGCACAATGGCGGCGGTTGCTCTGTGGAAGATGTGGAGAGAGCACAGGTCTGTGGGGGCTCCTGAGTTGGTGCTTTTCATGGTTGTGGAGGTCTCTTTGGTGGAGACCGGTGTCCAGGTGGTGATGGTGGGCTGGCTGTCATTGCTGGAGGAGATGGTGGTTTCTGGAGTCTGTTCGCAGAAGTTGTCGCAGAGGGCCTTGATTTTCAGGTGAAAGTAGGAGCCGAGCTTGTTGCAGAGATCCTGGGATGGTGTGATGTCTATGGCTTCACCGGGAGGTTTGGTGAACTGCTGAATGATGTTGAAGAAATCCTATGAGTTGTTGGCCTTGGTGAGGATTTTGTTCTGGATGAAGGTCCTCTTGGTGGCTCTTATGAGTTGGTGGTGCTCTGTTATGGTGTGCTTGTAGGTGGTTTTGCTGTTTCTCCATTGTTTCTCGAGACATCCCCAGGAGTGTCTGGCTTCTTGCAGGTCGGTGGTAAACCAGGCGGCCTTCAGAGGGCGTTGTCTGTCGGGGTTGCAGAGCGGAGCGAGCTTGTCTGCGCTGCTGGTGATTCAGGGGTATATTTCCATGGCTGCAGAGTTGGCTTTGGTCATGGCGGAGGGGGGGGTCGTGGATGAGGGAAGAGTTGATACGCTCCTATGTGACATTGCTCCAATTCCTTCGAGGTGGGCCCGGGGGGCTTTTGTGTGGTGGTTGTGCTGAAAGAGAAGTGTACGCAATGGTGGTCTGTCCAGAAGGGCTGAGAGGTGTGACTGAAGTGGATCTTTGTCCCTCCTGCTAAGATGGGGTTGAGGATATATCCAGCCTTGTGGGTCGGGGTGGTGATGAGCTGCTTCAGTCCGAGGTTGGCGAGGTTGTTCAGGAAGGCGGTGGATTTGGGTTCACTGCAGTTGTCGAGGTGGAAGTTCAGGTCTCCGATGAGTATGGAGGCGATGATGTGGGGTGAGATGAGGTCGGCAATGGCGGTGGTAAAAGGAACGCGAGGCCCAGGGGATCTGTAGGTGAGAGTACCACGCAACATGGTTCATGGGGCTGGTCTGGATCTGGAAGTGGAAGTGTTCGGTGTTGGAGTGGGAGTCAGTCGCACTGGAGGTGGAGAGTCGGAGGGAGCTCTTGTGTGCGATGGCGAGTCCTCCTACTGGACGGTGGGGGTGGTCCTTCCTCTAGAACCCATTGGGAATGGCGGTGGCGATGTCGGGTGCGGAGGCATCGTTTGTCCAGGTTTCCGTGAAGAAGGTGACATTGGGTAAAAGGGTGTCAAGAAGGTCCCAGATCTCAATGGCATGTCTGTGCAGTGAGCACACCTTGAGGAGGATGCATTTCAGAGCTTCTTTGGTGGGGGCGTCTGGCATGGGTGCGGGGGTCATGGGGGTACTGTGGATGGTGAAGAAATGTCGGCAGTGTCGGCAGGAGAACTGGCCATGGGTGGTGTTCGGCATCGACAGCTGGCAGTTGTTGTTCCTTCCGGAGTTGAGTGCGAGGAGGGCAGCTGAGTTGTAGCAGTGGGAGATCTGAGGGGCCTTCTGCTGGTCGCAGTCAGGTTGCAAATGGGCGCAGATGGGCATGCCTCTGGCATGCCTTCAGCGCGTCCGCTGCATGGCGGGTCCACTGCGCGGCTGCACATCGACCGCCATTGAATAGGGAAGGGGGAGGGAAGCGCAGCTGGGAGGCTGCAGGGGAAAGCAGCAGGGCGAAGGGGCTGTTGGTGTGACAGCAGCGGGAAAGGGAAAATGGGCAGAAAACAGAGAGAGACAAGGCAACAAAGAATACAAAGACAAGAAAACAGGCATAATTATAAAGACAAAAAAACAGCAAAAGTGATGACAGAAATAAACGGGCACAATACAGCACAGACAGAACTGGAGCCAGCAGAAAAGCAAGGCTCTCCCACTGAACCACCAGGGATGAGGTGCAGGCAGGAGCCTGCGGGTGGTGGATGGCCTTGAACACCTACCAGTCCAAAGCAAGTACACAGGGCAGCAGCACTTAACACAGGAGCTGCGGTGGGAGAGAGCAGGTACCTGAGCAGCAGGGCAAGCCTGAAGTTCAGCCCTAGTCATGGTTTGACATCACCAGCATGTCTCTCGATAACTGGTTGATCACATTTTGGAGCTTCTTCACAAACATACTCTAAATGATTCCACATTTTGGAGTTTCTTCTGGGGCCCTAAAGGGCCCACAACACCAGCCAAGGTTCTAGAAGCTCTGAGTCGGTCTTTGGAGGGTTGGGACTACAATTCCAACAATGCACCTGGTCATATCCCTCAAAGTCCAGATGAAGCTGGTCAGCAGGGCTTATCTTGGTGAAGCTGATACAGGTGACTTCTTGAAGCCCCTTTGTACCTTTTGCATTCAGGGAGTCCACTCATTAAGCATTTAAAGCAAGTCAAAATCCTTTTTTGTGAAGTCTAGAATGTGCAGCAGGGGCAGTCCTTTAGAGTGATGTCCTCTCTTGGCGCAGACCATGGGTTCAGCAGGGCAGCCTTTCTTCTCTTGATGTTTCCATACAGGGGTCTGGGTTGCTGGGCAGCTCTCCCATATTTATCCAGGTTTCTGGGCTGGCAAGAAGGGGGGTAACCCTGACCAATGAGGTACGGGGTGACACCCTCTGTGATGACAACTTCCTTAGAAGTGTGGAAAAAACCACAAGTGTGGCTAACGTTTCCCTACACTCCCCTTTCAGACCCTCTCCTAATTAAATTACAGGGGCTTCCATTTGGCTGGGGTTTTAGGAAGTGCGGATGGGCCTGGTTCCTGTCCTAACTGTCTTTCTACCTTTGAAGACCAGTTTGGCTACCCAGGCCCCTTCCTGTCCTGGCATCTGCAGCTACAGATATCCTCCCACTAGATGGATCCTTTGTCTCATCCCAGGCAACTTCACACATCATCAGAGCAGCTTGACTCAGCCTATCAAAGGCTGGCCAATCAGAAGAAGCTGGTACAGGGGTGTTTTTAGGTAACTTGAGGAAAGCAGTTTACAACTACTTTCCTGCATTAGTTATAATAAATCCAACCTCTGCAAGTTTCTTAGTGCAGTATAACTATTATTTTCATACTTTAAATTAGTATTTTAGCTCACTCCTGTCAAAAGGTAGGCTTTATTCAAGTTTAATAAAGCCTTCCAATGTTAGTCTATGGAGCTCATGTAATACAACGGGGAGAATGAAATTGGCAGTATTTCCCACACCAGGGAATATAAAATATCTTTTATAATGTCTCTGCTTATTACAACAATGCACCCTACCCATGGGCACCTAGGGTAGATGACCTTAGGTGTGACGTATATGTATAAATAAGGTAGTTTAAGACTTTGGAAGCATTTTTAATCCCAAATTCAAATTTGGGTATAGTTTTATTTCACAAGCATCATGCAAAACAGGGCTGTCTTTAAAATGACAACAGGTACCACAGCAGTGCACACATATGTGCATTAAATCCATCCACTGGGCCTCTAAACCTACATGTCCTACCATTTACTGGGGACTTACAGGTAGGGTGTTAGTATTAATTGTAATTACACCTACATGCGAATTATCTTTTAAACATAGCACTGGCTCGGGCCTGGTTAGCAGAACCCAGGGTACAATCAGAGTCAGTAACTACCAGTATCAGTCAATAAATGGGGTAGTCAAGGTTAAAAAAGGATGACTTTCTCACACTGCCCCCCTAAGACGAAAGGTGATGGGTAACTAACCTACAATCTTATAGTCCTCATCAGTCAGGTGGGGAAGTCCACCTGTATTGGCATATGGAGTCCCAGGTCTGTGTTCCACTGTAAAGGCCATCCCCTGAAGGGAAATGGACCACCTCAACAGTTTAGGATTCTCCACCCTATCTGCATGAGCCATCTGAGAGGTCTGTGGTCAGTTACTACCAAACAGGTATGGTTTTAGCTTCGTCAGACAGCAGACCACAGCAAAGGCTTCCTTCTCAATGGTACTACATCTTTGTTCTCTGGGGATTAGTCACCTGTTAATGAATGCCCTCTTTATTTACTTGTACCAACTCTGCCCAATCTCTTGTTCTGAGGCATCTGTCTGAACCACACATTCCTTTGTGTAGTCAGGGGCCACAAAAACTGGTGCTGAACACGCAGGCTGCTTTAGAGTGTCCTAGGCCTTTTGACACTCTGGGGTGCATATCCCTTTTTGGGCTATTTCTTTCAGGTGAGTGCTGTCAGAGGAGCCAGAATGATCCCGCAATTCTGAACAAATCGTCAATAGTACCTAGTCAGGCCTAGAAGGCCTGACTGGGTACTTACAAGCCTTCAAATCCAGGATAGTTTGGACTTTAGGATGGAGAGGTTGTAGATGGCCTCCACTGAAACAGAGGCCCAAATACACCACTGAACTCTGCCTTATCTGGCACTTCCTTGCCTTGATAGTCAGGCCCGCCTGCTGCAGGGACTGAAGCACTTCTGTTGCAGGAATTCTGCTAAATCACAAAACTGTGCTTGGGACCATGGCACCTTACTAGGCAGGGACTGAGTAATTCTAGCACAATTGTACCCACAAGCCCAAGAGCGACTAGCTATAGTGTCCTACTTGCCCTCCTACTCATTCACAGAGGAACAAATGATTAGACACTCTGGAGCACAACACTCGCAAACTCTCTCCAGAATCACGATGACAGGACACACATTTTTGCTCTCACACTCGTACTTGCCCACAATAAGTTCTGACCGACACACAAGAAAAGTTTTAATTATTTATTTTAACTATTGTGCTCTAGTATGCAGTACACGTGCCACAACAAGTAAAAAGTTGCCTAACACAAATACGGTAAGCATAGTAAGCGATCCATAAATCATAAAAGGAACTGTCATTGTATAAGACAGGGTAAACTAAAAGAAGGAAATTGATTATATATCTGGAGATATCTGAGTGTTTGCAGCAGACCCCATACTTGGCATGCACTGATGAAGGTTCTACATCTCAGGTGTAGCCGCAATCTCATCTGTGTATTTGCCTGTCTGTGTCAAACATTACATTATGAAGAGAAAAATATATATATATATATTTTTATCATTATAAGGTTTAAAAAAGTGCCGCCGGACCCCAAAACGTGTGATGCCCACTGAGAGACCAACAATCCCAGTAGTAAATCTGTTCCTTCTGAGAGACAAATATCAGCAATCCAATTGTGCAGGGCGAAGGAACAAATAAGCTTCTCAGTGCCAAATGACAATAGATCACCTTGGGGCAACCTGTGTTGATTTAGATGAAACTGAGATCCAGAAGACACTGTGCTGTTGCACAGAAACATTTCTGGCCCCTGGCTATAATACCTGTTTTTGAAGCAGCTGCATGCCCAAGGAACAGTCCTGGCAATGGCCCTCTAAGAGACTCAAAGTCAAAGTCAAAGTTTGCTTTATTCGGTTAAAATTTAAAACCATCAAAGCACAGGTCAATATTTCATGATGTAAATAACACATTACAACAAACAAATAATATCAATAACACATTACAAATAAACAAATACTATAAATAATACATAAGCCAAATATATTACATAGCACCATCAAAAAAGAACACTTGGCGTACAAATATATAGATTAACAAGTTTGTCATCCATTGAGTTCTCCATTTAAAATCCAATAATTCATCAGCTAAATCGTCACACCACAAATTTTCTATTTAAAGAAGTCACTATAAGTAAAAAGGTAGAGGACAGTTAGCGCTGTAGCTGTACTTTGTTTCTTCGCCTGATGGCCCCTGTGATGTAACTAGCTACCCCGAAGCACACCACTGAGGTCCCAAGCGTTTGCAAGTAGGCCATAGCCAGTCTAACTTGCTCAAAGTTACAACCCCGTAACAAAGACAACATACATTTCTTGCGTAATAAAACATAAAAATCGCTGAAAAAAACCCATATGTAAGGTATTCTGCTCAGAAAAATTATCGCAGGGGCAGGGCCCCAAAGCCCCTTCCTTGGAAAAACCTTTTGGGAATGATAATAGCCATGGGAGCATGTTATACTTGAACCTTAAAAACACAAACAGATGATATGGCTTGTTTATGTAGGTCAAGTACGGCTGAATTTCTCTCCCTATACTCAGCATTACAAAACTCCTGACTGAAGGTTTTACCAATTCCCCTTCTTCCCTCATTAACATTGCCCTGTTCAGGATCTGCGACTTTACGGCTTTAATAGCCGTCTTGCCTAGCGCACTAGGGTTCGTGAACAAATCAGGGCAGGCCAGTGAATCCATTTGGGTTTTAATATAACGGATCCATGGGATATCAAGGGCTCTGTCTAAAGACATACAGTCTTGGATCATCAATTGGTTTAGATTAAGTGGCTGCTGTGCCCAGATTCTCAACCAACCTAATTATGGGGCCACAGCGATCTGGTCTAAAATATAACCAGCACCAAGGTCCTCATGAATGTTGAAAGTTGCAGCAGAAGCTGGCAGCGACAACAACTTTCGTAAAAAGACATTTTCTGCTGTTTGGATTTCGCTACCATCTGTGTAGCCCCATACCTCGCTCCCATATAGCACCATTGGGAAACACTTAGCGTTATAAATTTTCATGAGTGCCGGGAGTGGTTTAGAACCTAACCGTTTTGCAAACCCTAACAGAGCCCCAGACGCCCTGGCAAGGGTATTCTTTTTATGAGCACGCTGCGTGACCCGTGACCTTCTATCGTAAAAAAGAATCCCTAAGTATGGGAAGGCTGGGACTTTAGTGAGCTCCAGACCTTTACAGAAAAATTTAGCCTTTTTTGCCCGTCCCCCACCTATTGACATAGAGTTTGACTTTTTAAAATTGGTTATTAAATCTAGACGGTCCATAAAATTAATAAAACAGTCTAAAAGGCATTGTAGCGCTCTTGCCGTTCTTGCTACTAAAACTGCATCATCTGCATAAAATAGTGCAGGGATAATTTTTAAGCCAGCTCTTGGGATATCCTTACAAGATGAAATTAATGCGTCACCCAAGTTCTTAATATAGAGCGTAAACAGCAGGGGTGCAAGAATGCATGCCTGCCTTACCCCTCGCTTAACTGGCCAAGCTTCTGTTAGACTCCCATTCTCATTATAAAGGACCGCTGCCGTGGTATTCTCATGGATATCAACCAGGAAAGATATCAGTGTAGGTTCCAGCCCCATACCATAAAGGAAAGCCCATAGCTTTTGCCTGTTTACAAGGTTGAAAGCAGTGGACAAATCCATAAAAGCTAAATGGATGTCCCCCTGCTTTGCGACCGTGTACTTCCCTATGATAAGATGTAAATGAAAGCATTGGCCCGTTGCGCACTTTCCCTGTCTGAACTCATACTGTAAGTCCGAGACAACGGAATTTTTATCCAACCAGTCTGTAAGGCGGGCTAGTACGGCTTTTTCCATAATCTTGGCAGCAGAGTCCAAGAGTGAGATGGGCCTATAACAGGCAGGATCTTCTCTTGAGCCCTTTTTAAATATTGGGACTATAACTGCTTTACCCCACTTTAGAGGCTGCGTTAAACACAGAAGTTAAAATCTTCGCCCATACACTGGGGTCGGCCCTATAAAGATCAGCCGGCACCCCGTCTGGGCCTGGTGCTTTCCCCTTTGCTGTGGACACAATCGCCTCCATTACTTCTTCCTCTGTGAAATTGATTTTTTGGGCCTGAATAATTTCCCCATGAGGAGTGAGCGGCGACTGACTGGTCTCGGAATGTAGGCAACTAAAGTGTTCCACCCACCTTTCTGGGAGGACGAGACAATCTTTAATTGTATTATCTGTCTCATCAAATAAAGGGCTATTAATCACTTTCCAGAAATGGGTGCTACTTGTCAGAACACTTGCTTGGCTGAGTTCATCCAAAGCCATCTCTTTTAGCTGGACTTTCCTTACTTTAATTGTGTTTTTATAGGTCCTTCTGGCCTCTGCAATCTTATTAATGTCCCTCACAGACTCTTTCAACACCTCTAAAAGTGCCGTATGAGCAGTAATACAAGCTTGGTCAAACCAGGTTTTAAATTTCTTAGGCCTTGGTTTACCACGTCGAGTCAGATTAACCGCTACCTGTTTTGTAATACGGTCAAAGGCGCCAAGGATTACCCTTGGCTCAGAGTCCGTATTTAGGCATAAACTTAGATCCTCAGAATTACTATTATACAAATTATCAAGGAAGTCAGCTTGAGTATTTACCTCCCATCTCAACCTTCGACCCTGACATTTGGGAGCTATGTTAGAATTTGAGATAAGGGCCAATGGTAACACACTTTCAAGGGCCTTAATTTTAATGTTCATCGTAAAGGGATCGTGGTCACTCAGACCATTCTGTGTGACACAAAAAAAGCCTATTAGGTCCATCAAATGGCATGATACTAAAATATAATCGCTAATACTACTGTGACCTTGACCTATATAGGTTGGGACAGGGCACAGGGTTTCTGCTTGTGATGGGCAGAACAAGTAATGGGCGGATAAAAGACTCTCCAGATACGTCCCGCTCTTCGTATGCTCAAAATGGGTAACCCACTGTGGGCCGTATTCGTGCTCAATACCTTGTAGACAGTTTAGATGACAGACATGAATATTAAAATCGCCAAGAATTAAAAGATGGTAGGGCATATCATTATTTACATCATAATCATCCCAAAAAATAGACAATGCTCTTAAATGGTCCAGTTCATCTGTCCTAGTAAAGGAATTATAAAACTTTACCACCAACATTGCTGGGAGATTATCACCTACAAGATTAACAGCTAAAATATTTGGGGAACTTGTCGCTACCAACTCCGGCCTGTACAATAGTATGAGGCAGAAAAATAACAAGAGACCCCCCCCTCGATCCCCCCATTACAGATGGTTCAGCGTTTTTACTAAAATAATGATACCCATCCAAATGGTAGGGATCTCTAGCATCCCAGGTTTCCTGCAAAGCAATAATATAATGCGTTGACAGAAAGGCCTCCCAGTTTATGTCCGCTCTTTTCGACCGCAGCCCGGCAATATTCCATGAAAGAATCTCTACTTTATTCTCGGATACAGTCTGTCCTGTTTGTTTTGTTTCCAAGACCGCTATATTAACCGGATTTGGCAGTACAAACTGGCGTGCGAACTCTTCTTCAAGGTCAGGCGCCAAGGCCGGGGACTTCCCCTCTGCCAGCAGCCCAGCCACTCGCCGGCGTACAACAAGCACGTCCCTGTCCTGCAGTCAACCTCGTTCATCTAAGTTGGTCAGAGCCTCAAAACTATTCGAGACTGGAATAAACAGAATAATCCCCCCTTGTGGTCTCACAGAGGGCCTATAAAAATAGCCCAATGGGAGAGCCGCAATACAGGTAGTGGTTGCGGAGTAATCTTGTGCTTCAAGGGTTGTTTGGGCAAATTCGGGTCTTCTAAAATTGACAATAACACAATCCCCCCTTATCTTTTTCTGTGAATTGCCAAGCCATGCCAATCTATGCACCATCAAGCTGTTATTTGATAAGTATGGTCTAAAGCCTTTGTGTCTAGTGAGCCAATCCACAGTTTTATTTTTTTACTGGGACCAGGTTTCAACTTGCTCTGATCTCAATGGAGGAACACCAGCCAGGACTACAACCAGGGGGCCCGCGGCTGATGGTAAATCAAAGATATTTTGGGCTGGATTCATCGTGATGTTATGGGCTTGTCTATCCTGCCGCTACCTTGCCCTGCTATGGGGACATTCACCGACCTAGAACGATTGTTTAAGGGTTGCAGATGTTGTACACCCGGAGGGTGTGGGTGAATTTGCTGGGCTAGATCTTGTTGTAAATTACCGGCTAACAATGTCTGGCCACCAGTATGCAAACTCCCACCCGCCACTAAATGATTAGGAATAGATTTTCTGGTGTTCGGGTGGTCAGTAGCCGTGATGGTCTTTTGCTTACCAAGAATCTCACCTGTCACTATGCTCCCTGGATGGATAATGGGTACATTACCTCCCCCTACGTTCTGTTGGTTAGTGCTATCTCTTACTTCAATATCTTTTACCAAACTAGTGACTTTGTCCTCAATGACCTCAAGCTTGATCCAAAAGGGGCGAGAATGGATGATATCAATGACTCCATACGCCCCCAGAAAACCTGACTGCCCCCTGGGTCGCATGGTTCATTTACATCAGAATTTACAACCTGGTCCTGGTCTTCCTCAACATCAGGGGTACCTGGTGTTTTCCCCTTCTGAGTTTTACTTTTCCCTTTGGCCTTATTTTGTGACTGTGTCGCTAGGCCACCCCTTGTCCGTTTTGCCAAAGGCTCCCCCAGGCCACCACTTGCACCGATACATTCCCTGGCCGACCTTTTCGGCCTGGTCGATCGGGTGTCACAAGTTTCCCCTTTATCTAAGGGGGGAAATATTTTAGCATTGGCTAGGGTTTGATCGGGAGGGCAGGCCAGATTATGCATGGTAAAAGGTACCACACTCCTGTCTTGCATTGCCTCAAACACAATGCCATTCTGGGGCTTGATACACTCCTGTGACCGTGGGTTATGCCCAATTCTCGAATCCAGAATTGGACTTAGAACTAAGTCCCTCATGTCCCCCTGTGAGTGACCTACGGGGTCACTATTTAAGAGGCTTATAGGTTGAGCCGCTATCACAGGTGATTTGGCCGATTGAATGTTACCCATTGAAGATCTTTTTTGAGCTGCATAGACTCCTAACGAAAGCCTTTTTTCTGTTAGCATTATCTCATGCTGGAGCAATGAACCAGCTCTAACCAAAAAGGCATCCAAGGTGCCTACCACACTTCCCCCTGCCCCTACCTTCTGTCACACTCCATTATGTTTGGAAGTCATAGCCCCGGGTTAGTATTGTGCTCTTAAGAAAGGCACTTTAAAAAGGTTTTATCCTGCAATTAGAGAGGCTATGCAACTATAATATGTCCACTAATCACTCCGAGGGTAACCCCCTCACCGCTAAAAAGCAAAGTGGTCAGCAAAGTCTTTAGTTCAATGTCATAGTAAATGCATTCTGCTTACTTTATGTCCAAGTTTGAGAGTTAGAGGGGTGGCCCAGCCCAGCCTCTTCTGGCCTCTGACGGCCGTAGACGGTCCCGCCCTTGATCCGGGCTAAACCCGGCACGACCCGCGCGCGATCCCGCAACGCTGGGGCTCTCCTCTAATTTATGCGCCTCAGGGCGCGGTATGGGCGGTGGCCGCTTCCGCTGCAAAGGCTCCCGGGGATTGTAGTCCCCCCTCTCCCCCTCTCCTCGGTGGCCTCGCTGCATTGGTGGGAAGCAGCGGCAGCGGGAGGGAGACCAGGGAGACCAGCAGCGGGACAAGGAAAACAGCAGCGATCAAGGTTTGCGCCCCAACGGTATCCTCAAAGCACCCGCTCCGCCGGGGCTCTCCTCTAATTTATACACCTCCGGGCGCGGTATGGGTGGTGGCGGCTTCCGCCGCAAAGGCTCCCGGGGATTGTAGTCCCCCCTCTACCCCTCTCCTCGGTGGCCGTGCTGCATTAGTGGAGAGCTGCGGCAGCGGGAGGGAGACCAGGGAGACCAGCAGCGGGACAAGGAAAACAGCAGCGATCAAGGTTTGCGCCCCAATGGTATCCTCAAAGCACCTGCTCCACCGGGGCTCTCCTCTAATTTATACGCCTCCGGGCACGGTATGGGCGGTGGCGGCTTCCGCCGCAAAGGCTCCCGGGGATTGTAGTCCCCCTCTCCCCCTCTCCTCGGTGGCCGCGCTGCGTTGGTGGGGAGCAGCGGCAGCGGGAGGGAGACCAGGGAGACCAGCAGCGGGACAAGGAAAACAGCAGCGATCAAGGTTTGCGCCCCAACGGTATCCTCAAAGACACTCATCAACAGTTCAAAATCGAGGGCAGCGTGTGATAGCTAGCGTTGCCAGGCAGAGATCTAGAGCCCATCAAAAGGGGCATCAGATGCAATGAAACACAGGTTGCACACAGATGAAGCAGGTGTAGTGGAAAGTTAAACAGAACTCGGCATCCAGAGCGTCCTGGGCCACTGCCCAAAGAGTCATAGCATGTGCTCATGGTACACCTGTAGCTATGCCTGTCATTGAAGGACCACAAATTGAGCATTCATTGCGGAATATCAGCAACAGCACTGTAATGCCTAAAAGTAGGATGAGCAACAGTAGGAACTAACTGAACATGATGGAAAAAATAGAATGTATAAAAGCAGGTATTCGTCCAAAAAATTGTTTGAAAGTTGTCAGAAGGGCGGATCCCACAAGTTTACAAAAGTAGGCCAGGCCTGTGGTGTCAGATGCATTAAATATTTGATGAATCAATTCAGAGAAATATAAGGGGAGATTTTTTTGTAACGATGACTATATTTCCCTGGAGGCTACCTGCAAAATCAAAGGCTTCCCGAGCTAAAGTGAGAGTCACCTCTTGTTGAAACAATAGCGCTTTGAGTCTGCTTAGTTTATGGAAATCTGTTTTTAAAGTTGGAATGGAAGGTCAGATTGAATTATCAAACTGCCGTGTGGAGGAGGAAACAGAACGTTGTTGCAGGAAGTGAGTAAAACTGACACACATACTGGATTCCTGCCTGCAAATAACAACAGTCCTTATTATTCAGGACAAGATAGCTTCCATTTGAAAGCAATATGAGAGTGGGAATAATAGCTGGGACAGGAGTTACTTTCAAATAACAAGCCAAATTAGGGGCAGACACATTACAGGCGCAGTGAATCTTGATTTGTTGACAAACAAGAGAATGACTGGCAGTGGAGTCTCATTCCTCCTGTGTAAGAAAACATCACTCTCAGCCCGTTGACAATGATATATAAATGGCAAGGGTCACAAATTATGAATATAACTGGTCCCAAGAGGTTCGTATCTACCAACTGTGAAGAGTTTCATCCAAGCAGTGAACCAAACATATAGGGAATGAGATAGCCCCGTTTATTAACCAGATGGCAGGCAGTGTTTATGCTATTGTAAAGGGAAGCTCTTTGAGTTTCTCTAAGTGTAACATAGTAAAATTAGCGTCTTTCATAGCCATCGATTGCTGTCTACTTGTCAAATTAAAGGATAAGAACAAAGCAGTTGAATTGAGGTAACACCAGGGAATGAGTCCGTTCTTAATTGTTTGGAGAGGCCAACTAAATTGCATCATGGATCTAAGTTGAGTCTGACCATGATATAATGTAGATACATCACTTTGCACAATTTCAATGACAGACAATACAATATAATCTAAACTATAAATAGAAGATGAGAAAGTATTAGTACTGCTGTCTATCACAGCAAGGACTTTATCCAAATTATCTTGATCAATTTGGCATAAATGTACTGCAGCCTCCATTTACGATAATTTCCAAATTTCTTTATATGCTGCATAAGCAAATAGTTAAAAACGGGAGGATTTTGCACCCTAAAAGAAATCAGAAAGATTCATGTCTTTGTATAAGAGGGAAAAAATGTGGGGGGCGCTAGGTGGCACACAACCAAAATGGCCACACTCCCGTGAGGCTCTGCTGTATGACATTGTTCTGCATTCTGTCCATCAACTGTTGTTTTTGCATTTGTCACCCTGAGTGGGACGGGTATGCTCAGACGTGAGTCCCGTGCTCTCCACGCCACTGGAGTCAAGCTATCCTGAAGACGGCTGATAGCCTGTAACCGGTCCTAGGATGCTTGATTTCGGTCCAGGGAAGACATGGCTTGGCAGTTCGGGCTGGACTGTCCCATGAGGCACAGGGTCAAGGCTGATTGCATATGGCCATGACTGGGGTGGTGTGGTGAGCAAAAAACAATGGATTTAGGCCCAGATCTCTGTCCTGGGGTGAATGTATGACATTGTTCTGCATTCTGTCCATCAACTGTTGTTTTTGCAACTGGCTGCTTCGCAGCATGATCCTACAGTAATCCTCTTTCGCTGCCTGCTAATACTGCTTGTTGTCCCTGGGAACTGCTCCTCTACCCGCCCGCTACCTCCGGTGCCTTTTTTCGGAGCGGACAACTCTCCCTGTGGACTCCAGTGCCGGTGGGAAACCAGAGCGGGGTGAACGTTCATTGGAGCCTGGAGCCCAGCCCGGCTGCGGGAGACACTCGATCTCCGTGGCGCCCACCTGATTAGGAGGCCCAGCGGCTGCCGCGGCTGGCGCGCCAGGAGGAAAGAGACCGGCTGCTGCCCTGCCGGGATCTTTGATTTCATCAGGCCGGGTGACGTGGGATATGAACCCTCCGAGAGAGTGAGTGCTCAAAGTGCCATGAGTGAGGGAGGCACACAATATACCCAATGGTGGCCTCAGTGGTTGCCGGGCTGCTGCATGGATTCCGATCTCCTGCTTGTGCATTGGTGTCTTGCTCCCCTGGCTGCTGCTCGTGATCTGGAGGGGCTGCAGAGACTGTTATGCCTGCCAAACGCACCGCTATTCTAATCCCTGTAGACCCCCCCTGCATACCTGCCCACCCTACTGCGCCTCAGAAGTAAAGGGGCCAACTTGCTCTACTTGATGCATAGAGACATGTGTGCTACTTTCCCGCTGCAGTGAGGTCTACTACGGCGCAGTGTATTGTCCATCCGGCTGCTGTGGGTACACCCATTTCAATGCCTGCGTTGGTAAGCTGAACGTGTGCCTTTGGTGGCCGACTGCTGAGGGTCTGCGGGGCACCCCATCCCGTTTGACAGATTGCGCACTAATACGCATTTTAACTGCATGGTTCTGCCACTGTGGAGGGCATGCCGCTGCATGGCGAATGCAGACGTGCTACTGATTAGTGATCCGCAGGAGGGCGCTGCCTGGATTTCGTGGCATTTGCCCCTCATCCCAGCTCTGTCTACGTCCCTTCTCTGTAGGTGAGAGTTGTTCTCTGGAAGTCAGGGTGGTCATTAAAAACAAGGCTATCACAGAAATCCTGCCTGCGCATATTCGCTTGGCTGTGGTGCCACCTGTCCACTGCTGTGAAAACTCCCTGCCCGACAACCCCCCCCACTAAGGAGTATTTTACGGATCCTGGAACTGTCTACCCTGCGTCCCTGCTTCTCCTCAGCTGCGATGGGGAAGCCGGATGGCCGCCAGCCTAAGCTGGTGTTCCATGCCAAGAGAGTGGCCATGTGCTTGGCCTCTGAGGATTCAATCCAGTAGGTCGGAGAGGCGTCGTAGGTCCAGGCTTCTTCCCTCGGGGATGAGGTTAAAACGCTGCTCCTCGCCATGCAACATAGCCTGACCGACCTTTCGGGGAAGATGGACTCCATGAATAGCCGCTTTGACTTCCTAGTCCAGAAAGTAGACAAGTGTTATGGGCAGGTCAAAGAAGCGGATCGGCGTATATCAGATAACAAGGATGCCAGTTTGCAGCTGCAGCTTCAGGTGTCGCAAATGGACAAACTTCTTAAGGTTATCGCAGCGAAGAATGAGGACCTCGAGGCCTGCAGCCATCTGAACAACATCTGAATAATAGGTATCCCAGACAGCACCAACACGGGCCGCATGGAGGAGTATGTTGAGCGTCTGTTGCGAGGTGGCTATCACAACGACCCATTCTCATTGCAGGTTATTGTGGAGAGGGCGCGCCGCTTCCTAGGGCTCTGTCCCCCTCCTGGCGGGCCTCCCAACCTATTGTGGCTCGACTCCTTAATTATCGAGACTGAGACGCTGCGCTGAAACAGACCCGTGAGTATAAGATGCTACGATATGAAGGCATGCAATTCACCATCTTTCCAGACTTCACTGTCGCGGTGCAGGAGGCACACCAAAAATGTCTTGGAATCAAGCAAAAACTCTGCAAAGCGCTGATCGAATATGCACTTCTGTACCCAGTACGTCTGCGTGTTTCCTACCACGGCAAACACTCCATTTTCACCAACCCACACCAGGTGGAAGAGTTCCTCAAATCCACCCAGTGCCGCTCCCTTAGGACCACACATCCAGATCACCTTCTCCTCACAATGATTTATTGACTCATATGGTATTACTTGGGATATATCTTCCTGGAAAATGGCGAACTTCTCTTTGACTGAAATCAAGCTGATTGGTGCAGAGACTGAGAACTTAGAGGCTATGCACTCTGTGTGAAAGGCCTCATTCCGCTCTGATATGTCACACTATCATCTACTCAACAAGAGCAGATAAGTGTTTCACCGTGAGTACAGACTTTACGCTTTTATTTGGGTGGATACACACACATGAGGCAGGTGGTTTGATACTGAACTATGACAAGCAGCCTCTCTTCCTACCTTAATCCCCTTTGGGGCACTGTAACACTGCCTGGGCAGTACTGTGAGAAGGGAGGTCTTCGTGCAGCGCCGGCGAACCCCGCATATGGGTGTTCGCCCCTGACTATGGTTTTGTTTTTTGAAATGCATTATGGATCTACTTTAACCTGGAATGCATTGTCATGGTTTTCCTGGGTTCTTGATGGGTGGTACATTCCCAGCATGTTTGGGGTGCTGTTGTGGGAGGAAATGGATTGGGATTGTTGTTGTTTTTTATTGTTTCCAATGTACTGTACTGGCAGCTAGACAAACCAGCACACTTTGTGATGCCCATGCGTAGATATTTCCATACGACATCTCTAGGCACATATCACCTCCATGGTAATGTCCTCGACCCCTGACACACTTTGCATAAATTTGCTCACGTGGAATATTAGAGGCCTCTGCAACCCCCGCAAATGTCAACAAACCCTCGCCTACCTTGATAGACATCCGATCCACATAGCAGTGCTCCAAGAGACGCACACAGACCCCTGTCGATTGCCCTGCTATGGAAGCAGATGGGCGTCGGATAGAGTCTTCTCTTCATTCTCAACATATTCACGTGGTACCCTGATTCTGGTTAAGAGAGACACGCCTTTTATTCTGGGCAATTCCCTTAGTGACCCGTCTGGCAGACACTGCATGCTCTGGGGCACGCTGGGTACGCAAACGGTTACACTGGTCTGCTGTTATGGGCCTAACACTGATGACCCAGACTATTTCACCACTCTATGGGTTCAGATCCTTAAAGTGGAATCTACCCATGTCAGCTGAGGGGATTTCAATATTGCATTGTGCTCATCACTTGATAAATCATACCCACAACCCAATCACTACACCAAAACTCATCAGATTCTTTCACACCTGCTCCCTGAACACCGTCTCATCGATGCCTGGTGCCATGTACATCCTCAGGGGAGGGAGGGTACATACTACACCACAGCCCGCGCTGCTTGGTCTCTCCTTGACTACTGGATCGTCTCTTGTGGGGTTGCGCAGTGGATAGTCTCCACAGAACACATGGCCAGAACTCTCTCAGACCACACCCTTGTATGTATGATGATAGCACCCCCCAACTCAGTCGCCACTCCACTCTGCTGAAGGTTAGTGCCGGAAGGCACTATTGGTTGCCATTTTTCAGATGGAGCTGGGGGAAGAGATCGCAAGTTTCTTTAGTTGTGACAAGGGCTTGGTCTCGCCTATGAGCATGCCCTGGTAGGCTTTTTAAATGACAGTGAGGAGATTCTGCATGGCAAAAAGTTTCAGAGTACTTAGAGACATCAGGTGTAGCCTACGTCGACTTGAAGGGGAACTTAAGCAATTGGAAGCAGATGTGTGGCGTGATGCGTCGGGCACTCAGAGGGCCGCACTTCGAGACAAACTCACTGAATACACCACTACAGCTGAGCGGGAAGTTCTCTTTTGTAGTAAATATTACACTGCTCATCAATATGGGAAAGGAGGGAGACCTGGTAGAGCGCTAGCGATAGATATCCATCAGTCTTGCTTCTCTAACTATATTGTAGACATACTAGATGCCTTGGGAGAATGCCACAGAGATAGTCAGGCTATCTTGCATGCATTTACAGCCTTTTACAGAGATCTCTACTGTACCTGGCGAATTGAGCCCCCTGATTTTACTCCCTTTCTTAAACACATTGCCCTAGGTTGGTTAACAATAGTACGGTGCAGTGAACGCCAAATGTCAGTGAGGCACATTGCTTGGGCTAAGTGTGCCATATGGGTGCTACATCGGGGAGAAAGTTTCTGGGGGTGCCTATCAAGCCTCTCATCCATTGTCATGTTGAAGTCTCCCCTTAATATAAGGGTACCAGGGGGGAGATCTAACAAGATTTTACCCAGATATTTCAGTGCAGCCCTCCTCAGCGCAGGTGGAAGATAGACCAACACCACATTCAGTGGTGTACCCTCCCAGAACGCCTCCAACACAGCAAATCTGTCCTGTGGGTCAGCCCACATGCGGGTAGGAATGAGGGCCAGATTTTACGTATAAGGATACCTGTGCCCCTGGATCTGGATGTAAACCCTGCATGTATCAGAAGCTTGTATCCCCACCTATCCAGGGCCTTACAGCTATTACCCAACAGGTCTGTCTCTTGCAATAATATCAGGTCTGGCGATTGTCTCTTAAGGTATTGCAGAATCACCCCCATTTTGTTTTATCGCCCATGCCGTTCACATTCAACGTCAGTATACTGGAGTATACGTCAGGAATACTGACCCCAGGACACCCCACACGCTGCACGGCTCTCCCGGATTGACCGAGTCTCTGTCCCCGGCGCCGCCGGTTCGCCCGAGGTATCTGCGATCCTGTCCCCTTGCCACTGCCTTTCCTCTCTGCTACCATTGTCAATTGTATTGTATTTTGAATTGTATTTTCACTTTGCGTACTTGTTCTGCTTTGCATTTAAGGCTCCCCTGCCCTCTGTGCCCCCCCCGCTTCCCGCCGCTGCTCCCCCGCGGCCCGCCCCCTTTTCTTCTTTACCCCCTGCCACTGCCCATTGGCCACCCGGTTCCCGCCTCCCAGCTGCTCCTCCCTCCCACTTGGCCTCTTATCGAGGCCGTGTGGTGCAGGTGAGTGTGACCTGACCCCAGGACACCCCGCATGCCGCACGGCTCTCCCTGATTGACCGAGTCTCTGACCCCGGCGCTGCTGGTTCACCCGAGGTATCTGCGATCCTGTCCCCTTGCCGCTGACTTTCCTCTCTGCTACCATTGTCAATTGTATTGTATTTTGAATTGTATTTTCATTTTGCGTACTTGTTCTGCTTTGCATTTAAGGCTCCCCTGCCCTCTGTGCCCCCCCCCGCTCCCAGCTTCCCGTTGCTGCTCCCCCGCGGCCCGCCCCCTTTTCTTCTGTTCCTCCTGCCCATTGGCCACCCTGCTCCCGCCTCCCAGCTGCTCCTCCCTCCCACTTGGCCTCTTATGGAGGCCGCGCGGCACAGCTGAGTGTAACCTGACCCCCAGGACACCCCCCACGCCGCGCGGCTCTCCCGGATTGGCCGAGTCTCTGCCCCCGGCGCCGCCAGTTCGCCCGAGTTATCTGTGATCCTGTCCCCTTGCCGCTGCCTTTCCTCTCTGCTACCATTGTCAATTGTATTGTATTTTAAATTGTATTTTCATTTTGCGTACTTGTTCTGCTCTGCATTGAAGGCTCCCCTGTCCTCTGTACACCCCCGCTCCCCGCTTCCCACCGCTGCTCCCCCGTGGCCCCGCACCCTTTCTTCTGTTCCCCCTGCCACTGCCCATTGGCCGCCCTGCTCCCGCCTCCCAGCTGCTCCTCCCTCCCACTTCGCCTCTTATGGAGGCCGCACGGCGGCCGCGCAGCGGGCGCACTGCTGGCATGCCAAAAGCAAGTCCGTCTGCGCCTGTCCACGCCTGGACAGCGCCCAGCGCCAGAACCCCTGGCCTCCGCTGAAGCCAAGCTACCCGACTGGGATACCCTGCCACCCTCAAAGCACTCAACACCGGACGACCACCCGCCTGCTACCAAGCCACCCTGAGGCGCACCCATGGACCCTTCACCTGCCAAGCCTGCAAATTCACTTGCCTCCGAACCTGCACCCCACCCACCAAACACACCAATGATAACAACAACCTCAAGTGCATCCTGCTCAACATCTGCTCCGTCCACAAACACGCCGTCAAACTCTTGGAACTCCTCGACACAACATCTCCAGACGTCGCCTTCCTCACGGAAACCTGGATGAACGCCTCCTCGGCCCCCGACATCGCCATAGCCATACCGGACGGCTACAAAATCACCCGGAAGGACCGCGTCAACCAAACCGGAGGAGGAGTCACCATCATCTCCAGTAACACCATCAGCATCACGACCAACGCTGAAGACACACTCACCACCGCCGAACACCTACACTTCCAGATCCACACCAACCCCCAGACCACCCTCAGAGGAACCCTCATCTACCGACCCCCGGGCCCACGAACACAATTCAGCGAGACCGTCACCGATTTCATCAGCCCGCACCCCCTAGCCTCTCCAGAATACATCTTCCTAGGGGACCTGAACTTCCACCTGGAGAAAAACAACGACAGCAACACCACCACCCTGCTCGACAACCTCACCAACCTCAGGCTCAAGCAACTGGTGGACATGCCCACCCACCTCGCCGGCCACACGCTCGACCCCATCTTCTCTGCCAGCAACCACGTCTCCTTTAGCCACTCCTCCGGACTACACTGGACCGACCACAGCTGCATCCACTTCACCTTCAAAAAGACCACCTCCCACCACCAGACACCGTAGATCCCCCGCAGATGCTGGAGCAAAGTCACCACATACCTACTGACCACATCGCTGAGCCAGAACACACCTGCCGACACCTCCGACACCAACGACGCAGCGCACAACCTCGCACAGTGGATCACCAACTGCGCCGATGACCTCGCCCCTCTGAAGAAACCCACAGGAAAAGACTAGCAACAGAAAAACTGCATGGTTCACAGATGCCATCAAAATCGCAAAGAAATCATGACAAACCCTCGAAAAAGCCTGGCGCCACAAGCGGACACAAGAAAATATGACTACTCTCAAAAACGCCACCCACGAATACCACCAGATGATCCGCGCCACCAAAAGGACATCGTTCAAAGATTGGCTGGACAACAACGCTCGCAACAGCAAGGAACTCTTCAACACCGTCAATGAGCTCTCCAATTCCAGCGCCAGCAACAACGACATCCCACCGTCACAAGACCTCTGCAACTCCCTCACCACATTCTTCCACCGCAAGATCACAGACATACACAACAGCTTCGGACCCCAGAACCTGCCTACAACTACCAAACCAATGACCCCCACCTCCAGCCTCAGCGCATGGACCGCCATCAGCACCGAAGACATCACCCGCGTCAAGAACAGCATCCACTCCGGCTCCCCCTCCGACCCATGCCCCAGCCGACACCACCATTGCACCCCACCTCCGGAACATCATCAACAACTCCTTCACGTCAGCCACATTCCCCGAAAGCTGGAAACACGCAGAAATCAACGCCCTACTGAAGAAACCAACAGCGGACCCCAAAGACCTCAAGAACTTCCCATCTCTCTCCTCCCCTTCCCGGCTAAAGTCATTGAGAAGACCGTCAACAAACAACTCGCTTGACACATCCCAGTCCGGATTCCGAGCCAACCACAGCACCGAGACCGCCCTCATCACATCCACCGATGACATCAGGACCCTGATGGACAACGGAGAGACAGCTGCCCTCATCCTCCTTGACCTCTCGGCAGCCTTTGACACCGTCTGCCACCGCACCCTAATAACCCGCCTCTACAACACTGGGATCCAAGGAAAGGCCCTGGACTGGATCACATTGTTCCTCTCCGACAGAACCCAGAGAGTCCGCCTCCCACCCTTCCGCTCCGAAGCCTCCAAGATCATCTGCGGCATTCCCCAGGGCTCCTCTCTCAGCCCTACCCTCTTCAACATCTAATGAGCCCCATCGCCGCCATCACACGCAAACACAACATCAACATCATCTCCTATGCCGACGACACCCAACTGATACTCTCTCTCACAAAAGACCCCCTCACCGCCAAAGCCAACTTCCAGGACGGAATGAAAGACGTCGCAGAATGGATGAAGCTCAGCCGTCTGAAGCTCAACTCGGACAAGATGGAGGTCCTCATCCTCGGACAATCCCCATCTGCATGGGATGACTCCTGGTGGCCCACGACACTGGGCACCCTGCCGATACCCACGGACCACGCACGCAACCTGGAATTCATCCTGGACTCCTCCCTCACGATGACCAAGCAAGTCAAAGCAGTCTCGTCCTCATGCTTCTACACCCTGCGCATGCTCCGAAAGATCTTCTGGTGGATCCCCACCGAAACCAGGAAGAATGTCACCCAGGCCCTCGTCACCAGTCGACTGGACTACGGAAACACCCTGTACGCAGGAACCACAGCCAAACTTCAGAAACACCTGCAACGCATACAGAACGCCTCGGCTAGACTCATCCTCAACATCCCTCGCCACAGCCACATATCTACCCACCTGAGAAACCTGCACTGGCTCCCCGTCAGCAAGAGGATCACTTTCAGGCTGCTCACCCACGCACACAAAGCGCTCCACGACACGGGCCCCGAATACCTCAACAACCGCCTCTCGTTCTACAGTCCCACCCGCCAGCTCCGCTTCACCAGCCTCGCCCTCGCCACCGTCCCTCGGATTCGCAGAACCACCACCGGAGGAAGATCATTCTCCTACCTGGCAGCCAAGACATGGAACTCCCTCCCCGCACATCTACGACTGACCCAGGACCATCTCACCTTCAGGAAACAACTCAAGACCTGGCTATTCGAGCAGTAGCGGTACCCCCCTCCCCCCTCCCCTCAGCGCCTTGAGACCCTCACGGGTGAGTAGCGCGCTTTACAAATTGATTGATCTCCCCTGTATCAGTCATGGCGGGTAGTCCTTCAGATCGTAGAGGGAGTGAAAGGCAACCATTGGTGGCGTGCATAGCAACCCCAATTTCTGAAAGTAGTTCAAGTTAAAAGCAAAGGTGGAGCCCCACGAGTCACGCCCTCCCAAGCATGTCGGCAGCGTCAGTAGTCTACTAAATTGACGTAGCGAAGCTAGATCCATTTTGATGCACTGTGTAATAAGAACTATAACAATAAAAACCACATTCCCTCCCCCACTCTGAATCCCCTGCCAGTGGAATTCCAACTTTCAACTCCCCAACAAAGCAGAGTGCCTGTCGCCCACCCCATGTGTGAGGTACCTGGCTAACTGCCTCCACCCCTCGCCTAGTCAGTGTAATAAAATTATGTTACACTAGAAGCAGTCAAATGCTAGTCCAATCCTTATGAATACTTGTGTGCTGATGGTGAACCATTGAGGCACAAGCTTGTTACATCCAATGCTGCTGTGAAAGCAGTTCAAACAATCACATAGAAAGCCATCCTATGTGGGCTGTAAATTCCGGAATAGGAGAGTGTGTATATAGTCTAATGGTGTTGTTTAGAGCACCTGGGGCTCGGTGCTTTGAGTAAGAGTTTTCCACCTGAGTCTTCTCCCCCAGTGGTTTTCACTTGAGGCTGGAGGGACGCGCTGGCTATTGTTGTGGGTCCTGCTGTTGCGACCCTCCGATGGTCCCCCTACTCGATGCTAGCCTTCCAGCCACTCCCAGGCTTCCTCCGGGGACAGTAAAAACCATACCTTACCCTCTGATTCAACCCGAAGTTTAGCCGGGAACAGCATGGAGTACTTTATGTCTTTGTCTCGTAGAGCTTTTTTGACAGCGGTAAAGCGGCGCCTTTGTGCTTGAACCTCGGTGGTAAAATTCGGGAAAAAGGTAATAGTTGCGTTGTCGATTTTCACGGAGTGCCGGCCCTTGCTGTTTGTAAGATAACGTCTCTGTCATGGAAGTTAAAGACCCTTGCAATTATGGGCCTAGAAGAGGCTTTGGACGTCCCCGGGGAACTTTGTGGACCCGTTCAATAGAAAATTAGCTAGATAGACGTTTGGGCTGGAGTTTGTTGATCACCATATCTTCCACAAAGCATTGCAGGCCCCTCCACCCGTTCAGGAACCCCTAAGATACGGATGTTGTTCCGCCTCGCCCTCCCTTCATAATCATCGAGGAGCTCCTCCATCCTTTTTTGATGGTCTTGGAGCTGAGCTATCTGCTGTAGAGGTGTCGGTCACAAAAGCTGTTGCAGTGGTTTCCACGTCTTTAACCCTGGAGTCCATTTTCTAAAGGTCTGCCCGCAGGAGAGTCACCTCTATATTTAATGAGTCAATATGAGTCTCCAAGGATGTCCATACTCCTGCTATCGTTACAGAGAAGGGGGTTGAACCCATGCAGTCGCGGGGACCTGGGCGCTATGTGGTATACAAAAAGAAGGGTCCCCGCAAGGAGACCGTGTTGTGTACTACACACACTGATACAATTTATAAACTAATTAACCTCAAAAAAGGGGAAATCAATCAGAGATACTCATGAAAGGTATTGTCCTTTATTTCACAATACCAAATTTCACTTATGAAAAAGCAAACATATGTACATTTAATAATGTGCCCCATAAGGGTAGGAAAAGGGAAGGGGAGTGCTCAGGGCGGTGTAAGATCACAGAAAGATAAACACAGTCAAAAAAGGAAATGAATAATAACAGTCGTAACTCAAATTTGAAACAAATCAGAAACAAAGCCTAAACAATTATGGCTTCAATTAGGAACTATTAAGCAATGAACCTTCCGCGGACACATACAAAGTTCAGAATTATCAGGGGCATGTGCCGGAGGTCCTAAATGAGGGAAAAGCCGTCGACGTTTCGACCCCTAACCGTAGGTTGCGTTAGATCCTTTGAATGGGGTCTTCATCAGGACACGTACAGGAAAGGAAAGCAGGGGTAAAGTGAGGCAGTTCAATGTTGGACACACTTGGCAAGGCACTGCAAGTTCTTAGCCACAGGCAAAATTAATTCGATCTGGCTTAACGGCGTCACTTTGAATTCAATTCGGCATACATATACACCGAAGGTTAGAACACAAGGGCAGTATTTTTTCTGAAGGCGCAACTCTTGAAAATATCTCGGGACGTTAATGTAAATCACTTAGTCTTTCGCTCAGTCTGAAGATCAGACGAGACGTGGTTGGGGCAACACCGACCGCGATGGTTAGAAAACCAACACGCTGCTCTCTAAATCAATTCGGCCGGTCTCACGGTGATTAACCTCCAGCTAATGGAGGGGCCGCTGTCAAACACACGTCTGCATGCACTCCGCGAAGCAGCTTGACGGAGACCGGAGACTGCCCCACTTTACCCCTGCTTTCCTTTCCTGTACGTGTCCTGATGAAGACCCCGTTCAAAGAATCTAACGCAACCTACGGTTAGGGGTCGAAACGTTGACGGCTTTTCCCTCATTTAGGACCTCCGGCACATGCCCCTGATAATTCTGAACTTTGTATGTGTCCGCGGAAGGTTCATTGCTTAATAGTTCCTAATTGAAGCCATAATTGTTTAGGCTTTGTTTCTGATTTGTTTCAAATTTGAGTTACGACTGTTATTATTCATTTCCTTTTTTGACTGTGTTTATCTTTCTGTGATCTTACACCGCCCTGAGCACTCCCCTTCCCTTTTCCTACCCTTATGGGGCACATTATTAAATGTACATATGTTTGCTTTTTCATAAGTGAAATTTGGTATTGTGAAATAAAGGACAATACCTTTCATGAGTATCTCTGATTGATTTCCCCTTTTTTGAGGTTAATTAGTTTATAAATTGTATCAGTGTGTGTAGTACACAACACGGTCTCCTTGCGGGGACCCTTCTTTTTGCATACTCCTGCTATGGCCTCTATAACATCCTGAAGGGTGAAGTCTTTGGCGGGAGGGTGAGGTTGCGAGGCTTTGAGGTCTTCTCCCGGTGTTGCGTCGGTATCCTCACCTGGTTTGTTCCAAGCAAATTTTGCCAGTTGTTTTTGGGCCTGGGGTTTAAGTCCTTCGCTGTTGGTCATCGTCAGGATTAGGAGACAAGAGATTGCGATAAATCAGCAGGAGGCACCTGTACTCACCTTCGCCTGAGCGGAGGAGAAAGCTGCCCACCGCTGGCCTGTTGGTGTTCCAGGTAGTACTGGTAGCTGCGCAGTGACTCTGATCATCTCCTGGACTGTCTTGCTGCTACAAGTCTCTCTCAGTGGAATAGAAGTGCTGGACCGGTGATGATTACCAGTGAGTACAACAAGCAGCTGTAGCGGAGTGTGGGGCTTATTTACAGCCCTCTGCCCTGCGTCTCCAAGCTAACCACAGGAAGGCTGTTTTGGGTCAATCATAGATTCCCTCTTGGCCCATGTGGAAACACAACGCGGAAATCTCTTCAAGAGGCCTCAACAGTCCAGGCCGGAGGATGGAGCAAGGGGACCCAGCACCACTTCCCACCAGGGCGCTCGGTCTGCCGGGCGGCCACAACAGTGTGAGTCCGTCTTTCTACTGAGATGGTCGATATGCGGCCTACGGACTGATGCTTCTAAGGCCCTACTTCATTGAGTTCCCTGCTGGGCACGCTACAAGTTGTTTGCCTGTCCTTGATGTGGGAAAGGGAGGGTGAGCACTCGGCCAGATCAAGGGGGCCCACGCCTGCCTCTCCTCAAATCCACAGGAGCCGCCACGGTGCAGGGGACCGGTTGATTTCTGGCTGGTTACAGCTCCTCCTCCAATGTCGTCCCGCAAGAAGGAGCACCCGAGGAGACCAGAAGACGTTGGGGACCAAGTTGCCTATCAGTGTATTCTGCTGTTGCACTATATGAGGGGCGGGGTCCCGGCATCACCTCCACTCGCTACTTTTGCCCAGAATCAAGGATATGGGCCCGTTTCCTGCCAATCTCACTGCTAGGCCTCAAAGCCAGGGCCTCGATTTCTCACAGCCTCCCGGCTCCGTCACTGTCTCAGTTGGGCTGCGGAGTCCTCCGGGTTGCGCCGGCTCCCGCCACAGCGCCCGCCTGACACTTCCTCACCTCCGCCTCTCGTTTGCCCCCGAGGAGAGCAGGAGCCCTGATCGAAGGTGATCTTGTCTCCGGGAGTAGTGCCGCTGATTGCAGCAGGCACCGCCGATAATCCCTCAGGCCGCCAATTTGATCCTCACAGAGCTCTTCCTCTCGGCAGCTCCCTCCGGCTTCGGAACGGGTATAGTCCGATTCTGGAGCAGCGCCTCTGTGCTGGATCGGCTTTATGGGAAATTCCCGGGCTTAGAGGGAAATCTTCCTCGCTGGTAACGGAGACATTTTCGGATAGTCGACTAGCCACGCCCCCATGGATCTGTGTGTCTTGCTACAAAGCTCAACCCAGCTCCATTCGTTTATTTGACTCCAGGACATTTACTGATATTTCATAGTACTGCAGACCCCGGCTGGACCCAGCTCCCCTTCCCAACTTGTGCAGCGCTATTTAATTATCCGCTGCAGTGCAGGCAGTGAAATGTCTGTCAGCAGGAAGAAGGCAGCCCGAAGGTTGCATACAACTCCAGGAGCCCCTCACACACCCTCTCTGCTCTAGTATCCAGTGTCACTGAGGTGTCGTGGCTTGAATGGCAACTCACAGAATGTACTTTGCGTGTGCTGGTGTTAATCTCACCCTCTACCGCCAGTGGACAATTGTCTCAGATTGCACCTCACTGGCCGCATGTGCCCATGTTGCTTAACTCTCTCCTGTGATTCTTTGCATCAAAAGCCATCCTAATGCTGCATGTGCCCTGTGATCAGCAGTCTTTCTTTTGGGCCCAGGTAAGCACTGCACAGGCTCTGTGGGGCAGGGTTTCTCTTTCTCCTTCTCTGTGGTACTCTGGCTCCAGCTGCCCCTCACATGACTTGTGTTCTCAGCTGCCTTACTCTTCCCTAACCAGGGTTCTGGGAGGCCCGTCTCAAACAGCTCCTGCCGGGCTTTGTCTACCCTCATGCCTAGCTCTCACCCTGCTCACCTTGGGTCCCTGGTTCCTAGAGCCAATCACAGTTCTGCCTGCCTAGGTGCTCAGCTCTCCATTTTATCACTAACCTGGAGTTTCCTGGCTCTGGCAGCCCCTCGTGTACATGGTGTGCCCTTAGGATCAGTTCTCTCTCTCTCATTGGAGACACGTGAGGATCATTCAGTCGGGCAGTCCCTCCGAGACTCAGTGTCTCCTGATGCTCTACTCTTCCTGCTTGGCCTCGTTTTCTGTCCTCCTTGCTCTAAAAGTCCCTCATGCTCTGTGTGCCCTGATAACCAGCCCCTCCCCCATCTCTCGCCCACAACACCCTCCAGACCATAGCTGCACAGAGTCCCAGCTCTCTCTCTCTCCCGACGGTAATCTGGAGTTTGCTAACTCTGTGAGCACCTTGAAGAATCCATGTGCCTGGGTGCTTATGTCCCTGCCCCTGAGATTCCCTGGCTCTGAGAGGCCATCAAAAGGTCCATGTGATCTGGTACCCATCTCTGCTCTGAGGCCTTCTGTCTCTCCAACTCCAAAGTGTGCTAAAACCACTCAGCAGCAGATCAGTGCTGAGCACCGCACTGATGACTAGATCTGGAAGAGAATAATATTCTTGGATATAAATATGACCACTGGAATTATGAGCTCTACAGGAAACAATTACGAGGCATAGTTAAAATCAAATTATGTGAGATTTTATTTTTAAGCACATTGTATGTCCAGGACCTTTTAAATACTGGCAGAATGCCTTTCATTCAACATGCATGGCAACGGTGCTTTGTTTTCCCTGGAAACAACAACAGTCACCTTGCAATGAGTCAAGGTACTCAAAAGCAATGCATAACTATTCATATTAAAGGTGATAACCCTGACAACAGTGGGGATGAACAATAAGGTACACACCAAATCTAGAAAAGGAAATTATATAAAAAGCAAAAGGAATGAAGCAAGTCAATAAAAGTGAAACAAAGTACAAAATGTGCGTATCTTTGCCAAATTTACATAATAAAGATGAAATAAATAAGAAAAAAAACAGGTCAAGTCATTCGTTTTTCCTCTATCATTTGTATGACATAGTTTCCAAGGAAATTAAAATCTGCATTCTCATTCTGCTGACTGGAGCCTGGTTTTGGAGAAAGGCCTAAGATATACGAAATGTTAAATAAAGTCAAGTATCCAATCCTTTTTGGAACACCACACACTTCTCAACTGAGAAAATACATCTCTAAGATTGTGACAATTTCATGGAAAACTGAAATGTCATTTTAACTTTACCAATTTCAGGAAGATTCCTAGCAAAATGAACACTCTATCTGAATGCAATAACATGTTTTGAGTTAGTTACGATATCAAAAATGTCAATCAATCATGAAGTGTTTTTTTTCTGATGTGGACAGCTTCCTCTTTGGAGAGCTGTTGTACGATGAGCCCTTCACTTTGATTTTCAATAGCATCTCTTGACAGGCTTATGATAGGTCGATTGGCTGTTATGTGTTCTCTTGCAAAAATGAGTTGTTGCTATATTTGGCACCCCTGTAAACAATGGGTATTTGGGACTATTTTGTAGGCTTCAATGAGAGATGACTAGGAACGACCTATCTTCCTGCACATCAAATACAACTATGAAATAATAATAACAACTCATTTATATGGCTCTTGTATCCAAAGAAATGTATGTAAAACATTTTTCTATACAGTTATTTTTCTTTAATCCAGTGTCCAGGGCACAGGTGAGCGTACAACACAGCAGAGCAACAGGGCCAGTGCCCATGCCAGGTGGCACAGCAAGTACATGAGAGGCTGCACAGGGGAGACTCCAACACAGCAGAGCAACAGGACCAGTGTCCATGGCACAGGTGAGAGTGCAACACTGCAGAGCAACAGGACCAGTGGGCATGGCAAAGTGCAGAGTCAGGACATGAAAAGCTGCACAGGCAAGGCCAGAACAGCAGTGAATGGCAAGGCCAGTGGGCATGGCAAAGTGCAGAGTCAGGACATGAGAAGCTGCACAGGCAAGGCCAGAACAGCAGTGAATGGCAAGGCCAGTGGGCATGGCAAAGTGCAGAGTCAGGACATGAGAAGCTGCACAGGCAAGGCCAGAACAGCAGTGAATGGCAAGGCCAGTGGGCATGGCAAAGTGCAGAGTCAGGACATGAGAAGCTGCATAGGCAAGGCCAGAACAGCAGTAAATGACAAGGCCAGTGGGCATGGCAAAGTGCAGAGTCAGGACATGAAAAGCTGCACAGGCAAGGCCAGAACAGCAGTGAATGGCAAGGCCAGTGGGCATCGCAAAGTGCAGAGTCAGGACATGAGAAGCTGCATAGGCAAGGCCAGAACAGCAGTAAATGACAAGGCCAGTGGGCATGGCAAAGTGCAGTGTCAGGAAATGAGAAGCTGCACAGTGAGTGCGTTTAAGTGTACCCTACCATGGCCAGCAACACACCCAGGTGGTAAACAATGGGCAGCAGTAGCACACCTGTATGAGAGACAGGGGTATGAGGGGGACTACCACTCACTCTTGGATGTCAGGCGGACTTTGAGCTGGCTGTGTGTCGGGGACAGCAGGACCACTTGACTGGGGAGACAGAGGCCCTGGTGATGTAGGGCTATCAGTGGCTTGGCAAGCTGGAGGGCTGTTTGGACCAGGTGGTGTAGTGGCACGTGGAGGCAGAGTCATGCAGACCTGTGACACGGTGTGGGTGGGAGAGGTTTGAGGGGTGCCTTTCCACTTCTTGGGAATTCAAAATACCTTCCCTGTCTTGGGGTCAATGGGAACTGGTGATGACACAACAGGCACACACACCAACAGACCCGCATCAGGTGCAGACACTGACACTTCCTCTGGTGACGTCTCTGGACCACCTTCCCCTGTTTGCCAGGTGTCCCCCCTACAGTGCCCACCTTCCCCTGTTTGCCAGGTGTACCCCCTACATTGCCCACCTTCCCCTGTTTGCCAGGGGTAGCCCCTATAGTGCCCTCCTTCACCTGCTTCACTGGGCTTTGAATTGGAGTTGATGTGGGTGGGAATGTGACCCTGAGCCCTTCCTAGCTGTACCCTTGCCATACAACACCTCCTCAGTGGGCATAAACACTGCACGCCTAGCTCTGCGTGAAGTCTCAGGGAAAGGAGAGTCTTTGCTGGTGATGCCTCTGAGGCATGTGAGCCTGATGTCTTCTTCATTGCTTTTTCGGCCTTGCACTTCCCTGACGGGCTCTTGTCTTTGCATTCTGGGTTGGCTCTGCTCTTCTGTGGGGATGGTGTCTGTGGGCGGGCCCGCTTGGGTTGTTTCTGCTGGGTGCTTCTTGTGCTGTATCGTGACTGTGATGCATAGGAACCGTGGTCACTATCATCCGATGTGGCCACTGACTGGGCAGATAAAGGCACTGGAGCAGGAATTGAAGTGTGCGCCTGTTGAAGGGCAGACGTCACTGTGGATGACAAAACCTGGACAGTACGGTGTAGCCTACCAACGTCAGAGTGTATACCCTCCATGTAGGCAACCACCTGGCCGAATTTTTTGTCATGGTCACTGAAGGCATTGAGCAGGGCTGTCTGGCCCACACAAAGCTGGCACAGGAGCTCTACAGACTCAGCACTGAGGGCAGCAGGGGGGACAGGTGCAGGCTCAGTGGTGCCAGGTGTGAATTTAACTCATCCCCTCTTACTGACACGGACACTGGCAGCACCAGAGGAGGCGGATGGGAGGGTGGGCACTGGCCGCTGTGTGTTAGTAGATGATGCAGAGTCCACATTCCCTGTGCCTTCCAACATGGAGGCATCCCAGCTGGCATCAGATGATGTTGTACTCTGTGTCTCAGGCACAGATTCCTCCTGCATACTACGGTCCCCCTCAGATGCGCTGGTGAGCTCTGTGTCACTGGGCTCCTGTGCAGCCGTAGTGCTACTCTGGCCATCACTGGTTACCGGCTCCTGAACCTCCTTGTCCACTGGCGATTCTGCATGAGAGAGAGATGCACGGTTGTGTTAGTGTCATCAGCGGGGCAAAGCAATACAATCAATGCAGTAAAGGAGATGCCCAAATCGACATGGAGACCACCAGACCCTGCAATCACATTGCAGCAACTCACTATATAGACCACAACAGTGCCACTAACCATGAATATCTGCCATGACTGAGCCATTTTAAGGCCAAACAGCACAACACCCTGCCCGTGGATGAAGTCTACCAGAAACACAGCTTGCTCTGCCCACACCTAGGGACATGATGTGGGGACACCACTTATTACCACTGACAGACCTTGAGGGAACAGGAGGGGACAACACACACACCTATTAGGACCTGACTGTCCACAATGGCAAGTAGCCCATAATAAACACCATGTGGTACTCTGAGGCACATTGTTGTCAGATGTGTGGGCCTCAACGATCATGGTGCATGCAAAGTAGGCATGCATGAAGTCACACTCAGATAGTGGATACTGCTGTTCACCCCTTAATACATTGCCCACACTATCTCAATGCTGAATGACCATGTAGATACTAACACATCTGGCTATGGGATTGCACAGCGGGTAGGATCAGCTTTGTAAGGCCGGTTTGGGCCAATGCATGACACTGTCACCCATCCCAGCAGCCACTCACATGACATAGCACTGCTCCACCCCACGAACATCACATGGGCCACCGCAGCCACAGGACCTGTACACATGCATCTGCTCCCAGCCAAAGTCACCCTCCCCAAATACTCACCCCTGCCTTGCTGCCGATGCTCCTTCAGACGTGCCTCCAGCTCAGGATGAGTCACAGCCAAGATGCAGCCCATCAGTGGTGTAATTCTGTGCCGTGTCAAATGCCCAGGGCGAGGTAGCAGCCCCAAGGTCATCTCTGCCACGTGTTTTGCCAACCTGCTGATGTCGTCCCACCTCTTGTGGCAGTGTGTGCGTCGTCCGTTAGATACCCCCAGGGCTCGCACCTTAGCTGCAATGGCGCTCCACACGGCCTTACGCTGGTGTACCTTGAGCTGCAGGCATGGGAGAAATGAAGGGTAAATGATCAGTGACACAGTGTCATGTACCAACATCTATCAGTACAGTTGCAAGACACAGGTTCATTACCAAATGTAATCTCTCTCCATCCCAAACTGGGGTACACTTCACAAGGGCACTCTGCATGGACCAAGTAGATGTGATTGCATGCATTTATGAGGGCGCACAGGGTCCCTGATATTCTCACACACATGCAGGATGACTGTACTGAACGCCCTCTGTGGCTTCCACACATCTCCAGTCTCATGCATGTCTGACCACTCCATACATCACATATCGAGCTGTGTCTGTGCGTCAAATGACTGTGTGCATGACTCAGCAGCATTCAATGAGCATATCCTGAATACATATGTGTATGTTATGTGTGTGGCATCTGGGTAAATGGACTCACCAACAAAATATCCATCTACACAGGTGTGGTCGTGTGAAATCATTCAGGGCTGAGATGGTGCATAATCCTATTTCAGTGTGAATGAACAAGAGTAAGGGCTTGGTAAGTGCCGTGATGTGATCTTGTCTTGGTGTGCGGGCACTGGGCATAGCCTCTGGGTTCACACTGAGTTGGACAACAGGGGCACACAGACACAATCAGCCGAGCAATTATTGTTCTGGCACCTGCTTGTCCAACATCCTGTGGCTCTTTATGGCTCACGAAGTAACACACTCTACTCAGACATACAACTGCAGGCAGGGAAAGCTGTGACATTGGGAAACACACACTCCTTCGCCCTGGAGACAGCTTGTTTGTCAGTGTATGACACAACCCCACACCCTCAGGCATATACTGTAGCAATACAACTACATGTCTGCCCCCCCTGCCCTACACCTCCCTTTACGATGACTTACCACAACATTGGGGGCACCATACAGCCTTGGGTACTGTGCGAGCACCTCGTCCACCAGGACCTCCAGCTCCTCGCTTGTGAATGGACTGGCACGGATCTTCTCTGTCCGTGCCATCCCTGTGGACATGGAACACCTGTGGTGGAAGTGGGTGGTGAGGGGTCCCAGGCAGCAGGCTCTGTAGGCAGCATCAGATGAGAGTCTCTGGCAGCAGGCTCTGGAGGCAGCAGCAGATGAGGGTCTCTGGCAGCAGGCTCTGGAGGCAGCAGCAGGAGAGGGTCTCTGGCAGCAGGCTCTGGACGCAGCAGCAGATGAGGGTCTCTGGCAGCAGGCTCTGGAGGCAGAAGCAGATGAGGGTCTCTGGCAGCAGGCTCTGGAGGCAGCAGCAGGAGAGTGTCTCTGGCAGCAGGCTCTAGAGGCAGCAGCAGGAGAGGGTCTCTGGCAGCAGGCTCTGTGAGCAGTGGAAATGTGAGGCTCACTCCCCCAGATCTATAGCCCCCTTGGGTCCTTTCTTAGGTGCCAAGCTGCAACAATTGGTTATCCAGCTCTGCCTCTTTCAAAAGCATCCAATGACCGCCTACGCAGTGGCGGAGCACGCCTTCCGCGATTTTCAAAACTGCATCATGCCACCGCAAGCATCGCTCCCATTGGCTGTAGGCAATGCTCCTTGGCGGTGATGCACCGCAGGGGCCTGGGGTGCGCTACAGCTATGGTGCACCGTTCAAAAGCATCCAATGACTGTCTCCGCGATGGCAGAGCACGCCTTCCGCAATTTTCAAAACTGCATCATGCCACCGCAAGCATCGCTCCCATTGGCTGTAGGCAATGCTCCATGGCGGTGATGCACCGCAGGGACCCGGGGTGCGGTACCACGATGGTGCATCGTTGAAAAGCATCCAATGACCGCCTCCGCGGTGGCGGAGCACGCCTTCCGCGGTTATCAAAACTGCATCATGCAACCACACTCATCGCTCCCTTTGGCTGTAGGCAATACTCCATGGCGGTGATGCACCCTGGGGACAGGCGGTAGCTACCGCGAGTAGGGTGGGGGAGCATGACCACCGCCATTTGTGCATGTCTCCATGCAAATGACTACCGCACTCATGTAAGGGGCGGTGCTGGTGACACACCGCTGGGGCCAGGCAGTAGCTACCGCAAGTAGAGTGGCATGCAATGGGAATGTCTATCAGGAATTGTTGAAAACGTACACAGTGGCAACATGGTGAAGGGCAGTCATGTTCATTTTACACACATTGGCTGGATGGTACGCTGCAAGGCGTGCATATGTGAAATGTGGGGCTTAGTATGTGTGCATTCACATTGACCTATGTGTTGTTTGAGGCACTTGTGTGTGGTGAATGGAGAGGTGTGCCCTCTGTATGGCTCAAACGTCCACCCATGTAACCTGGTGTGGCACGCATTTCTCAGGGCAGTGTTTGTTTTTCCGTGACATCCTTAACGGGATGTGCTGTGTCCATCTCATGATGGTTGTCATTGACATGTGTCCATTTTCATCTCAACTAGGAGGAGGCCTATTCTCCTATGTCACTTGACACTGCTGGAGGACTTGGAGGATGTTGCTATCTTTCGCAAATTGCGCCTCAACAGACCCACCCTGAAGACCCTTTGTGATCTGTTGGAGCCCTACCTGCAGCTTCGTCACCACTACCCAACAGCTTTCACACCAACGTACAAAGTGTTGGCAGCCCTCCATTTTTTTGCAACTGGTTCCTTCCAGGAGACCGTGGCCAGCGCTACAGGGATGTCTCAACCCATGTTCAGCCTGGTGCTGAGGGATGTACTTGCAGCCATGATGATCTATAAGGAAAGATACATACATTTCCCCAGGGGAGCAGAATTGGCTGTTGTGAAGTGAGACTTCTATCCGCTTGGGAACATCCCCCATGTTGTTGGTGCCATTGATTGCACACATGTCGGTCTGGTGCCACCACAGGCAAGTAAGCACATTTTTCGCAATCAAAAACATTATCACTCCATCAATGTGCAGGTGGTGTGCCTGGCAGACATGACCATTTTGTATGTGTGTGCCAGATTCCCAGGCTCGGCCCATGACTCATACATCCGGAGGAACAGCATTGTGCCCCGGATGATGGCAAATCTGCTTCCAGAGCGTGCTTGGATTGTGGGTGAGTATGCCTAATAATGTGGTGTGCTGTGTGTGTGACCTGCGGCCCTCTGCCTGTGCAACATTGCAATGTGTGTTTGTCATTCCTAGGTGACTCTGCATATCCCAGCCGTCCATCGCTGCTGAGCCCATTACGTAATCCCAGGACCCCGGCTGATATGAGGTACAATGAGGCCCATGGCAGGACCCAGTCAAGGTTCCGCTGCCTTGACAGGACTGGAAGTGCACTGTCATACTCGCCTGGGAAGGTCTGTAAGATTGTTGTGGCGTGCTGTATGCTCCACAACATGGCCATTCACAAGGAGATTCCCCTGCTCCTTGATAATGATGAGGAACCAAGTCCCCCACCTGCCCAAGGACCTGAGTCCAGTGATGAGGACAGTGGAGAAGAGGAAGGAGTTGACATGCGTCAACAGCTCATCGCCTGCTACTTCACTTGAAGGTGGGTGATGAGGTACAACTTGTACTATGTATGGTGTGATTGCTGTGTTCGGGAAGGGCTATGTGCGGATGGTACAGACAGGCACATGTAAAGTCACCTGTGTATGGAAATGTGGCAGTGTGTTGTCTGCCTGTTGACTCATGTAGATGGTTGGTGTAGTGTACTGTCTGTGATGTCACACTCATACCAGTGACTGTTGTTCTGTTTTGTCGCCCTAGGTGCCTTGAAATTTTCCATGCCTACATACTGTACATCTTTTGGCTAAATTATGGACATTTTGAACACTGTACATTATGAACTAAAGACGAAGCTGAACCAATTGAAGTGTGTAAGGTATTTTATTTACATAGTTGTCATGTGAGGGGTGCGGGCAGATTTAAATGAAGGTAGTGAGTTGACAGTCATGGTAAATGAGATGTAAGAGTAGATACCACATTGATGTGGTGACCCAATCCAACAGACAGGTGCCATTCACAAGACAGTGTGGGAAAGGACAGTCCAAACAGTCAATGCAGTGGGGCAGAGGGTTGCCATCAGGGCTGGCTCCGTGACTGGCGTTTGGCTGGTGCTTTGCCTCCAGAGACTCCGAGGTTCTTCTTTGGACGCCCCCTTGATCGCTTGGGCGGGGGGGCCCTGCTGCATGGCCAGCGGCGTCTGAGGACTCACCCCTCTCTGGTGCCGCAGGGGAGGATGGTGCACTGTCATCCTGCAGCGCAACAGAGGGGGGCAGAGGTGTTGTTTGGGACGCAGGCATGTCCCTCAGTAACGCCACTTGAATTGAATTTGAATTTAAAAAGCTTATATAGCGCATCATACACCATTACGGTTTCTTGGCGCTTTGGCGGCTTACAATAAAACAGGACTGGGCCATTTAGAGGGGAAAAGCCTGAGCAAACAAAAAAGTTTTCAGACCCTTGCGAAAAAGGGGGTATTGTTTTAAAGCTCGAAGGTGGTCAGGCAGGGAGTTCCAGAATACCGGAGCTAGGAAGGAAAAGTTGGAACCTCCCCATTTTTTCCTGATGAAACGAGGGACTAGCAATAGGGACCGATCAGACGAACGGAGTTGTCTGACGGGAGCGTAGTTGGTTAGAAGGGAGGAAATGAAGGCCGGGGCCGTTCCCTGTAGTGCCTGAAAGACCATGCACCCCATCTTAAAAAGCGAACGTTGCCGGACAGGCAACCAGTGCAGTTCCTTCAACAGAGGTGTAGAATGATGGAACCGGGGAAGGCCATAAACCAGCCGGGCTGCTTGGTTCTGCACAAGCTGGAGTTTGCGTAGGCTATATGCCGGAATGCCGTTGTAAAGGGCATTGGCATAGTCTAGCCGGGAGATGACCAAGGCAGACATTATGAGTTTAAGTGCCAGAGGGGAAAAGAAACGGGAAACAGTACGAATAGTTCTAAGCATAAGAAAACAAGAAGAAACAACAGCACCAACCTGTGAATGAAGAGTGAGCTGGTTGTTAATTTTTATGCCCAATGTTTTTACCGTAGAAGAAGGAAGGGGGGGGAACCAAGAGTGAGGGGCCAAAATGCAGAGTTCCAGGGACTGGAGGAGCCACCAGTAAGCACCAACTCGGTTTTATCCGGATTGAGCTTCAGATGATTGTGGCTCATCCAGTCCCTGATAAAAATCATAATAGACTGAAAATTGGAGATAGCGTGAGGGGAAGAAGAGAGGTCAAAGACCAGCTGGAGGTCATCTGCATAATTAAACACAGCGACCTCCAGCTGCTGAAGTGCAAAAATAAGAGGATAGATATAAAGATTAAACAATAAAGGAGAAAGAGAGGAACCTTGGGGAACACCACAAGTGATCTTCAAAGGGTCTGCCTTGAACTCTCCCAGCCGGACCGCCTGAGTGCGATCCCGCAGGAAGGACGAGAGCCACACTAGTGCTGACCCCCCGATTCCCGCCGCTCCGATACGTGAAAGCAAGATGGAATGGTCCACCGTATCGAAAGCGGCTGAAAGGTCGAGGAGCACCAGGGCTTGATGTTTATTTTGGTCCCGACCCTCCCTGAGGGTGTTTAGGACCGACACCACCACAGACTCGGTAGAATGTCTGGGGCGGAAGCCAGCCTGGCAGGATGCCAAGCCTCCCGTCGCCTCAACATGGGTGCTAAGCACCGCGGCCACATGCCGCTCAAGCACCTTGGCCAAGTACGGCAGCAACGAGATGGGCTGATAGTTAGAAGAAATAGCTGAGTCGGCCCCTGGTTTTTTCAGGATGGGCACAATGGTAGCTACTTTAAGGGCCGGGGTCACAATTCCCTGTAAAAGGGAACTATTTAGGAAGATGATCGGGGGCTGTGTGCAGACCGAGAAAATTTGCTGCAGGATACGAGCCGGGCAGGTGTCAGCAGGTGAACCTGACTTAACCTTTAGTAAAATTTCCCGGAACCCGGTTTCCGTGATAGGAGGAATTGATATTAGGCTAAGCGGCAGGGCTGGTGGGCAGGGATCAACATAAGAGGCAGAGGGAGGGGGAATGTTATTTTTAATGTTAAGAACTTTATCTATAAAGTAAGAATTTAATGAGTCACAGAGGGCTTGAGTGGGGAGGGGTTTAGATGTACTCCTATCAGAGAAGGCTAGCTCCTTAACTATCGAGAAAATTTCTCGTGGTTGATTCTCAACTGCTAAAATTTTTGATGAGAAGTAGGTGGTTTTGGTTTCTACGATAGCTTTCTTATAGTCCTGCCGAAGTGTTAAATAGCGAATTTTCAGATAGGGACAGTATTCCCTTCTCCAGAGTCTTTCAGCGCGGCGAAGGGACGATTTCTTATCTTTTAGGTTACTGTCAAACCATCTGTTCGCCTCCTTAGGTCTTTTAATTGAGATCCGGCGTAGGGGGGCCGCTGAATCGCAGCCTTCCATAAGCCAGGTATCAATCCCAGTGACTTGTGCTGACGAAGATAGACCGCCTAAGTCAGGAGCAGTGGTTAGGAGGGAAGATGATAACAAGGTCAGGTCGACCCGGTTCCAATTCCTGGCCCAGAAGTTCTTTTCCCGCGGAATCCTGGCTGGTACGCTAAGATGGAGGGTAAAACAAATGATGGCGTGATCAGACCACGGACAAGGGGACACTGCTACAGAGGAGATAGAGTAGTTGAGAGACCAAACTTGGTCAAGCACGTGTCCACCGATATGCGTGGGAACCTGAACACGGGAAATAAAATTCAAAGACTGGAGCAGGTCAGAGAATTGTTTCGAAGCCTGACATTCAGACGGGTCATTTGGCCAGTAGTTAAAATCCCCCAATATAAGGAGGGAGGCATGATTAACCGTCAGCGTGGCTACTAGGTCCTGGAAGGCTGTAATGAAGTGAGGGGTATTCTGAGGGGGGCGATAGGTAAGTAGACAAATCAAAGGAGGGGAGAAGGTATCAGAGCGAGCTACCAGATACTCAACGGAGTCAATAAAGGCAGATGGAAGTAACTGGAAGTTGTACTCGGTTTTGGCGATAAACGCCACACCGCCTCCTTTTTTCCCTGCAGGGCGATCTATTCGAAGAGCCACATAGGTAAGGGGAAGAACCGCTAAGAGAGCGGGGAGTGACGAGTCACCGAACCACATCTCCGTTAGACACAATATATCTGGCTTCTGGGTGTCAAGCAAAATAAATAGGTCCTGGTGATGTTTCACCGCTGACCTAGTGTTTAACAAAATAAAAGACAAAGAGGAGGGAGGGGAGGGCAGAGAAGGGCAGAGCGTCGGAGTAGGAGGGGTGAGACCAAAGGTTGAAATATTACTACTAATGACAGATGGAAGTGGCCACTCACCTTGTAAGAGTTTCAGACTAGCCGGGGAATAGGTAATAAGGGGAGCAGAGTGACAAGCCCCTAGCCCCGACCGGCCGCGGCCCATGAGGTCCACCATTTGTCCCATGCGTGAGTCGATGGACTTAATCAGCAGGATGAGCTCTCATAATAGTGCTTCAGACCTGCCACTTTGTCCCTGGACCAGTTTGTAGGCACCAATGACTCTGGTGAAGTGGTCCAGGGATGGTGTGCAAACCTCCTGAGGTCTGGGGGTAACCCTGGCCCTCCCACCTGCCCTTATGCCACGGACCTGTTGCCTCACCACTATGGGTCCATGCACACTATCCCTGTCGTCCACAGTAGTTGGTGAGGCTCGTCAGCCACTGGTACAGGGAGGATGCTGCAGGTGGCACTGGTGGTGGTGGTGGTAGTGGTGGCAATGGTGGAGGCACAGGCTGTAACTGCAGGGGTCTGCTGTGCAGTTGTTATTGCAGCAGACGAGGTGGTGGGGAGGATGTGGGCCTGGGATCTGGTGCTCCCTGGCACACCAGATAGGCAGGCCTGGAGCTCATCGTCCAAAGAATCCTGGCAGTCTACATCCGAGAGTCCATGGCCCGGGGGTGGAGATTGGCTCTGCTGGTCATTGTTGTTGTCCTCAGCAGTGAGTTCTTAGTCACCTGTGGATTAGATGGGGAATGGTCAGTGTTGTGCTCTGTACAAGTAATCTGTTAGCTGTCTGTCATCCACTGTCTATACACTACACAATTGAGAGTTCATCAACAATTTTTGTAAGTGCAATACTTTGCTTCATTACAGGATGCAAAGGTACATAAACTACTCGTACATCTCAGGTATCGCTGCATTGAATGCAATTGGTGGTGTGTCTTGTGATGCAGGTCTCCCTCCCACATACAGGCCTCCCAGAGAAGATGGCTACCTACCTGTTATTTTGTTTGGTGAACACTGCAATGACTTCAAAGTGCTTGTGGGAGGGAGGGAGGGCTCCATCTTGCTGGGGTGTGGGACAGGGGGCATGGTGGGAGTAGTAGTGCAGGCCTCTCTCCCACATACAGGCCTCCCAGAGAAGATGGATACCCACCTGTTTGTTCGTTTGGTGAACAATGTACTGGCTTCACAGTGCCTTTCTCCATCTTGCTGGGGTGTGCGACAGGGGTCATGGTGGGAGTATTAGTGCAGGCCTCCTTCCCTTCCACATACAGGCCTCTCAAGCAAGATGCTACCTACCTGTAAGGTGAGGGTGAAGAATACAATGGTATCAATGTGCATCTGGGTGGTGTGGGGGGAGGGCTCCATCTTGCTGGGGTCTGGGACAGGGGGCCTGGTGGGAGTAGTACTGCAGGCCACCCTCATACAAACATGCCTCCCAGAGAAGATGGCTACCTACCTGTAAGGTAAGGGTGAAGAATGCAATGGCTCCCATGTGCTCCTGGGTGGTGTGGGGGAGGGCTTCATCTTGCTGGGGTATGGGACAAGGGGCATGATGGGAATAGTAGTGCAGACCTCGCTCCCACATACAGGCCTTCCAGAGAGGATGGCTACCTACCTGTAAGGTGAGGGTGAAGAATGCAATGGCTTCCATGTGCTCCTGTGTGGTGTGGGGGGAGGGCTCCATGCTACTGGGGTGTGGGACAGGGGGCATGGTGGGTGTAGTAGTGCAGGATGTGCTTATGCTCCCATGGTTATATTGCTAGCTACATTTAGGGTACATGGGAGTTGGTGTCTGTTGGATCTGTGAGACAAGTTTTTGTGGGTGTGTGGTGCAGATGGATGTGATTTGTCTTGTTTGGTGTGTGCTTTTGGATGTGCAAAACAGTACATATCAGTGTGTTTGTTGACATTTGTTTGTACTTACCAGCCTCTACTCCCCCGGATACTCCTGTGAGACTCTCAGGATGCAGTATGGCAAGCACCTTCTCCTCCCATGGTGTAAATGTTTTCTGTGGGATGGGAGGGCCACTTCCAGTACGGTTAGCCATCTCCCAGTTCTTGCTCCTCCTGTCTTTGACAACCCTCTTGGGATCATGCCACCACTTCATGATCTCCTTCTTGGATCGCGGGGTGGACCCTACTGCATTGACCCTTTATACGATCATTTCCCACATTTGAGTCCTTGTGGCTAATGGTGTCTGTTGGACCAGGCTACCAAACAGTTGTGGTTCCACTCTGACTATCTCATTTACCATGACTGTCAACTCACTCTCGCCATGGTGTATGGTGTTTGAAGTGTTTGTGGGTGCAGGGGTGTGGGTGGTGGGTGTGGTGTTTTTGTGTGAGGTGTGTTATGTGCTGGGGGTTTGTTGGTGCTGGTGTGATGGTGGTGGTGGTGGTGGTGGGTGTGCTGTGTTCTCTTGCCTGTCCTGTCCGATATTGTGTATGCCCTTCTCTTCTGGAGTGTTGCAAAGGATTGTGGTCATTAAAGGGGCTGGTTTTATACACAGGTGTGTGGGTGTGTCCACATGGGATTGTGCTGTCAGGTGCGTTGTGGGGTTTGTCCTGGGAATTGTAGGTTTCAGTTTGGCATTTTTCCTTTTCATTTGTTTGTGTTTTGTGTATTTGGAGGGCATGGCTCCTTTGGTTTGTTCAATTGTTGGCATTGCGGCAGTGTTTTTGCTTTGGACCGCCATGTTTTTCATGTATCGTCTACTGCCTTAGCTATGCTGCAGTTCTTCTGCTGTCTCTCACATTCACTCCTGTATGCAACCGTGGCGGTCGGAAACAGCAAATCGTACTGCGGAACCATCGGGGATATGCTAATTTCCGGTGCAGTGTCTCCGCTATGCTTGCGGCGGTTTGTAGCTTTTCCGCAGCGTTTCCGACCGCCGCGGTTGTTTTTTGGACGTCACCGCCCGCGTCGGGCAGTTTTGGTTGGCACGCTACCGCCACGGTCGGTCTTTTTTGGCGGTTGTTCCTAATTTTACCACCGGTTTATCCACGGTCCCGACGGGCAGTTGTTTCCCGCCTCCATGGCGGTTGGGGTAGTTTTCCGCCCGTCATCCTAATGGGGCCCTAAGTGAGGGTGGACATTGCTGTTATACGTAGAAACATATTTGTCTACCAACTACTTATACATCTTGTATCCTCTCTCTTCCCCCACAATGTGTGACTGCAAGACAGCACCACCCGCATGAACCACATGACCCTTGTTATAAAAAACTAGAGGGTAAGCAAGACTTGCTGAGTATGTTTGACGCATTGTATAGGTGGTCCTGATTGAGGTCTACTCACATAGCAGATCATCCAGAGAAATATGGAAATAAACCTATAAAACCTGAAGCTAGGTTTTATATATATATATAGAAATTAAAAAGGAGGACACACATCACCTTAAGTAAAAAGATTAAGAACCAAACAACGCCTGACGTTCGCCGGTGAGCACCACAGTCACTGTTTTGAAGGGATAAAGTTTGTGTCAGAATAGATGTATATAGGTATGTGTTACTTGTCAATGAAACAGGGTCGTCCATTATTAGATATGACTGAGACTCTTGAATGGAATTTGTAATTAAACACTGAGTTGGGAGTCACCTATTTGTTTATTTCTTGATTGACCTTTCTGTCTAACAGAAAATCCTCTGCAAAAAAATCAAGACAGGTGAGAACTTTAGGCCTCACGAGTGTGCATGGTGTGTGTGCACGAGAGAGAGCAGGGATACCCAAAACACAGCCCTGACGAAGGCCCCAGACCCGATCGGACTCTTGGAGTGGGTCTAAACATGTATGCATGTATGTATGTATTGGTGTATTTGTATAGCGCAATGACTGTCAACCAGCGGGTATCCTGGCGCTTAGACTTAGATGATACATACACGATGTTATTAGGCAGCAACGCAGCTTACATAATTCTTGGAAAGAGATGTGTTTTCAGAGCTTTTTTAAAGGAGATAAAATCTCCCATGATCCTTGTACTGAGGTGAATGTATGACATTGTTCTACATTCTGTCCATCAACTGTGTTTTTCGTAAGCATAGTGGCAAGGAATTCCACAATCTCGCTGCGGTAAACCTGAAAGAGCGACCTCAGGATCTTAGGAACTACCACCAGGCAAGCTGAGGCCGATCGGAGAGATCTGGACGGTACATACCAAGAGAACAATTCTTGCAAAGAGGAAGGGCCCTGTCCATGAAGTGCCTTATGTACCAGGCAAAGGGCTTTGAAGTCAATCCGCTGCGGGATTGGCAGCCAATGAAGATCTCTAAGTGCGATGGTAGAAGAGTCATATCGTCGGCGCGATAGGGCCAATTTGGCAGCGAAGTTCTGCACACGCTGCAGTTTCCCACCAGGGACATAGGTAACCCCAGAAGTAGTGAGTTACAGTAGTCAAGCCTACTTAAGATTATACTTCGCACTACCTCTGGTCTGGTCTGGGCAGGGAGCATAGGCAATATCTTCTGCAGCATCCGCAACAGTGTCATACAGGTGGCCACCGTTTTATTGACTGACACATCTAGCTGCAGGCTGGGGTCAAACATCACTCCCAGGTTACGAACTGAGTCGTTCGGCAGACTGGTGCCCTGGAAGGATGGAGGCCAAAAATTCAATGGAAGAGGCCTAAGGGTACGATCCATTGAACAGTGTAGCACCTCTGTTTTAGAACTGTTAAATTGTAAAGAGTTATGGCTCAACCATTCCGCCGTGGTGGACATACAACGGTGTAAAGTTTCCTGTGACACAGCCTCCCTGCCCTCAAACGAGAAGACAAGTTGGGTGTCATCAGCGTAATTGGTGACCGCTATACCAAAGGACTTTATCAGTTTGATCAGGGGGCGGAGGTAGAGATTGAAAAGGATCGGGCTAATGGCCGATCCTTGGGGCACACCCTGCCCGACCCTTCTGATGTTAGATTTGAACGGTGGCAGGGCCACCATCTGGTGCCTATTATCAAGATAAGACACCAGCCAGTCAAGAGCCAGTCCCGATACCCCTATTTCCTCCAGTCTCCCTATCAAAATCGTATGGCTGACCGTGTCGAACGCGGCCGACATGTCGAGCAGAACTAAAATGGCTGCTCGACCTTGGTCGGCACGTGTCCGGAGGTCATCTAGAACAGTCACCAACGCAGACTCCGTCCCATGGGCTGGTCTGAACCCAAATTGGGCCACGTCCAAGCAAGCATTGGTCTCCAAAAAGCTGGAGAGATGTTTTGTGACCAGTTTCTCCAGAATTTTATTTGGGAATGGGAGCAGCGAAATAGGTCTAAAATTAGCTGGACTGGAGGGATCCAGAGTGTCCTTTTTCAGGAGTGGGAAAACCACCGCCAGCTTCCAACAGTCCGGTACCCGTGCAGACCTAAGGGACTGACAGCAGATGGAGAAAAGAGGAGGGAAAAGCTCTTCACGAAATAGTTTCCAAAATGTATGTGGAAGCGGGTCAAGTGGCGAGCCCGAGGATACCTCATCTGCCAATATACAGAAATCTTCAAAGGTCGGCAGGGGGAAGTTGTTCAAATGCACTGACTTACCCTCTTTCTCCAGGATGGAAGTTGAAGTAGGATTACACCAGGTCTGAGAATTAGAGCCTGGCGGTAAAGCGAGGTTGTTCAGAATGGTTGCAATCTTATCCTCAAAGGCCTGTGCCAGTGAGTCACATAGAGATTGAGAAGCGGGAATAGTCTTTACCGTGCAGGCGGGGCATGCCAAATAAGCATGGGCGGATTTTGCGTATCGGCAATCCGCGGATTTGCGGATTTGCATATTTGCGTATTTCGGAAATACGCAAAATCCGCGGATCCTAGCGTATTTTTATTTTTTTTGTGTTCGCACGGGTTTCTGCACGTTCGCGAGGGTTTTATTGTACACAACGCTCGCGAACGGGCAGAAACCCGTGCGAACACAAATGCATAGGCCTCTATCCAGCATCACAGCTGATTTTCGACGGTAGATTTGGGAAGAAGGCACATCTGCCCAGCCTTGACAACGCTCACGATTGTTTTTGGGCTGATGAATGAGTCACTGCATTTGAGCTTCAACTAGTTCCAGCGACCATGTGTGTGTTACTATGCAATGGCGCCGAAGGGCGCAGGGGTCCCTTGAGTGAGCTGTCCATCATAGTGGGTAAATGGCGGACCCACCGCAAGTGTGGACTGTGTGGGCGGGGCCAAACGGGCGGGCTCCCATGCGAGTGCACATGCCTCTTGTGTGTATATAAGGTCCGAGACCGATCAGACCAGCAGATGAAGATACAGAACCTCCTGGTCACACGAACAGCACGGGGATTGCGCTCGTGAAAGGCAAGGATGCAAAGGCCTCTATCCAGCATCTCAGCTGATTTTCGATGGTAGATTTGGGAAGAAGGCACATCTGCCCAGCCTCCACGACGCTCACGATTGTTTCTGGGCTGATGAATGAGTCACTGCATTTGAGCTTCAACTAGTTCCAGCGACCATGTGTGTGTTACTATGCAATGGCGCCGAAGGGCGCAGGGGTCACTGTCTATTTTACAATGGCGCCAGCAAGCTGCCAGCGCCGTTGTAAAATAGTTACAAAGTTAGCTTGCACAGGAAGCATTTAGATAAAATAAAGCAGGTGCTGCTTTATTTTATCTAAGTGCTTCCTGCGCAAGCTAACTTTGTAACTATTTTACAACGGCGCTGGCAGCTTGCTGGCGCCATTGTATACACGAGTTTGAACCCGGTACGTCCGCGGATTTTTTTTTTTCGGATTTTGTGGGAAATCCGCAAAATACGCAGATTGCGGATTTCCCAAAAATCCGCAAATCCGCGGGCGTAGCGGATTTTACGCCCACGCTTAATGCCAAATCTTTCACGATCTTAAATAGGGCCTGGGATTTATTCACAGCTGACAGTAGTGATTCCTCTAGAAAGCTAGCCTTGGCCTTTTTGATCTGGGCTTAGTAAGTCGCCAGCGCCTGTTTAAAAAGAACTCTATCTGGCTCCAGGTACTGCTTTCTCCAATTACTCTCAGCCCGTTTACACTGGAGTTTAAGTTGAAAAAGTTCTCCGGAGAACCACGGCATTGCCTGCTTTGTCCTAGTTCTAATTTTTCGCAGTGGGGCCAGTGAGTCTAATGATGCTAGAATTCACTGGTTAGGGTCTCAATGCTCACGTCCACATTATCTCCCAAAGTAAAGCCATCTGGAAGCAGAGTGGGGAGAGTGGATTGTTTGAGGAGCTTAGACCATTGTCTGCCTACCTTAGCGGCTCCTAAGCTACCTTTCTTTATTGATAGGGCGGGGAGGGAAAGAGAAAAATGGACGAGTGCATGATCCGTCCAGCACTGAGGTAGGATGTTCCGAATGGAGACTTGGCCTGCGTCAGCGAAGATCAAGTCTAAGATGTGACCCTTTAAGTGGGTTTGAGAGAGTACTAACTGCTGTAGCTGAATGTTACAACTGGCCTGGACCAGCTCTTTAAAAGCAGAGTCGGTCGGGCCGTCCGGCCACAGATTGAAGTCCCCCAACACTATAAGCCTAGTGTGGGAATTAGACAGGTCATAAATTAGAACAATAAGCTCTGTTACAGCAGACAAGGCGCTATATAAGTACACCTACATATAGAGCACCTCCCTGACCCTTAATTGAAAAGCCTAGTAGTTCACAACCTGGAATTACCTTTATATCAAGCAAGGAAAGTTCTATTGTCTCCCTAAAAATCAGCCCCACTCCTCCTCCTCTGGCCCCCACCCGGGGATTATGTCTAATTTTGTATCCGGGGGGGGCATGCTAGCCCTAATTCCACCGTACTATTAGCGCTAGTCCAGGTCTCTGTCATGAGGAGTATATCTAACTCATGAAACTCAATGAGTAACGCAATTTCCTGAGTGTTTACTAAGAGATCTCACATTAAGTAATCCACAAGACAGAGAGTCTAGCTGGCTGCCGATGGTAGAAGATTGGTGTCTAGGAGAAGTACAGAGGTTTAACCTTAAAAGATCATCACGCGAGTAAGTGAGAGCAGCTCGGCGCAGAGAGGAAGCAGTATCGGTGCCCGGCGCGCCCTGAGCACGAATGGGCGCAAACGGGCGCAAACGGGCTTACCTCTGGCGTACCTCCGGCGCACACCAGCTGCGCGCCATGGCTGCGCGCTGATTGACTATCCATCTTAAATAACCGTACACGTGGGAGTCGTGCATGGGAAACAACTAGTCCCCAACCAAAGATGGCGCCCGTAAATCGGCAGCCCCAGATTCCCTCTCCCAAGATGGCGGCCAAAAACGCCGCGAATCGGTGGATGTCGGTGCCTAACTTCCCTGAGTCCTGCCAAGTGCAGGGTGAGCCAAACAATTATTGTGCAGGTGAGAGCTACTGCTATAATGTTGCCCCAGACAGTCCTCTAGAATACAGCAAGCGCAGGTATGCAGCGCAATCAAATTAAAAAAGTTTAGCGCAGGTATACAGCGCGATTTAAATCATAAGATAATAAGCTTTAAAATCAACACGAAGGGTGCAATTGAACAATTATATTCAATAGACCCCAAGAGATTCACAATTTTATTCATTCTCCAGGAAGCAGCAAAGTAAATGAGAATATTTGGGTACACCTAGAGGTATTTTTAACTATTCACTCTTCTGGATCCCTGCATGTCCTGCTTGACTTTATCTAAGAGCTCCAATTACGTCTATGGTTGAGTCAGCCCAGGTGGTACCATCTTTCCAGGGTGGGATAGGCGCAGATGATGAAGCATGTCACGATAAGTGAGTGAGACGTCTACTCCAATATCTTTGGATACGGCAGAGGTGAAAACCAACTTCCCGATATAGAGGGGATTTCTTTATTTCCAAAGTTAGAATCCTTGATTAATCAGTTGCTCGTGTGTGTGAGTGTCGGCAGCGGGAGAGTGCAACTGGTTTGATTGGCTCTCACCCTCCATTGTGAAAACAAGTTCAGAGGGGCCTCCATAGCCATGAAAGCCACATAAGTTTATTAGTAGAGGCCAAAAACCTAGACAATTCCATAATTGAGGAGTGGCGGAAGGCCTTGCATTTGATGAAATTTATATAGAAAACAACGGTTCCTGTAGATAATACATTAACAATCTTAGTAACTACAGAGCATAATAGCAATATCAGTTGAGGGTTATGAGGGACGTTAAAGAGAGAGAATATGCTTGTGACACCAAGGCTTGTATGACAAATAAATTTGTATTGTTTAAAAAAAATAACATATAAAATATACACAATAACATTCTAACAGTGTGAAGTGTCCCAAGTGTATTTTAAGAACCAAAGAACAATAGTTGAGTGACATTCGGTGAAAATATTTACAGGGTTTCAAGAAAATACTGTCAATGAAAGCGACCGTTTTGAAATGAGATCAACAGAATATTACAGCAACTATATACAATCATAAGTGCTGTCTGAATGGTTTGCTTCCATAAATCGTCGACGGCGTTTCAACCCGACTTGTATTGTGGGGTCTCGTCAGGACCTAGGATGTAGGGGACATCGGAATTTCATGAAGCTCATTCACGTGTGGTGAGGCGTGCCAACCGTGTGTGTGAACAGAGAGTAAAAGATTATTTACTCACAGTGAACCCAGCCGGGTTTACTGGTGGTGGTGAGTGAGCTGGAAAATCGGAGACTCGCTGGATGATGGCTGGTCGTGGTGAGAAGCCCACGGTGGGGCGGCAGTCTTATTATGGTTCCAAGGATGATACCTTGGGAACTCGCTGTTATAGCGTACAGTGAGACTGTAAAGTACGCACCATTGTCCTGAGTGAGTAGGGTTCCCTTGTTCTTTCCTTCCATCTTGCATTTGATGACGACATAATATCGTCTATTTTATCAATACCATCCCTAATCCCTGAATCATCTTTGACAGAAACTAACCTGAATACTGGTGATTGGGAATCACTGAGTTATAGGGAACACAACTAAAATCACTGCTGCATGGAGCTATTCTGACTGAATACCTTCAGGCCAATATAGCCCCTAATGGTCTAATAGTCTCCTAAGCCTCCCAAATCTTTCTCAATGATCCAGATTTCGGACGCAGCGGGTCCCTCATAGCATGGAAATGCACGAGGGACTGGCTGGTCTTGATAATACAAACCTCTAAAAGACTATAAGATGCTCTTTTGATCGATATTAAAACAATGGAGAATGGATTAAAAACACAATGAACGGGGGAGGAGCTTCGCGCGCATCCGAGATGACCGCGTGAGCACAGGGCTCCCGAGGACCCTCGCTACCTCCCGCATTTATCCTGGACATTATCCTGATTTGATGGAAGATCATTGAAGACACAACCCGGCTGATGTACTAGCAGGTTCTTGGGTCGGAATCGGACGCAGGGTCCCCGAGTTTTGCCGTCTTGAAATTTGCGGCCTTCTCCATGAAACATCCTGGACCTTGAGTTGTAGCAGTGCCCAGGTCGTAAATTAACAACAACGGCTTGAGGGGATCAGATCACAGCCTCACTTCACTTTCGGTTTCGTTTCTCCGGCGCACTGCCCCATATCTACGGTGTGTCTGTTGATCGGATTAGCTCCGACGCCAGCTCATTGAGCTTCGAGCTGGCGACTGTTTGGCTGTGGACTCCGTTGGCTCAACTTTGCCTCCTGTATTCTTGTGTGTGAATTTTAAGGAGCCATTTGGACCAGATCCCAAGCCTCCCTCCGGGGCACCCGACTCGCCATGACGGGCAAGCCTGAGGGTGAGAAGCGGAAACTCAAGACCAATATCCGTGGAGGTTCAACCCAGACGAATGTCATGGATCGCTATACACTCTCTAAAGGATCCCCTGGTGGCGCACCTAAGACTCGGGAGGAGGCAGTCGACGATCCTACTGTATTGGCGGACTTAACGCTACAGGACGGGGTGGGCGCCATTGCTGGTGTTCAGTCTTCTATTGGCCAACAGTATGAAGCCTTGGCTCTGAAGTTGGACACGGTGGCTATTGATGTTAACCTCATTCGAACTGACCTGGCCAAGACGAATGAAAAGGTGAAGTCATTGGTCCTAAAGACGTCCAGCCTTACCGCGGATGTGTCCGACTTACAAACAGAAGTGCACAACCTTCGATCTGCTAATGACTTGTTTGCTTGTCGCTTGGAGGATTTTGAATGCCGTGCACGGCGCAATAACGTGCGTATTATTGGGGTCCCGGAAGATTCTAGTTCCCTCGCCACTGATCTTCGAGTGGAGGACCTCATTCTTAATCATCTTGCACCCAAGGGCCTGAGCAAATTCTTTGCCATCGAACGTGCGCACAAAGTGCCAGGGGGACAGGCGAAGCCTGGTATTCCCCCGTCCGATTATTGCACGGATCTTCAACTTTAGAGATCGCGACGCCATTTTGCAGGCGGCACGGACAAGCGGCCCTACGCAGTTCGAGAACGCTGCCGTGAACTTTTATCCAGACTTTTCTCAATCGGTCCAGAAACAACGTATGGGATTTCAGGGTGTGAAACGGCGACTAAGAGACATGGAACTGAAATATCCTATGTTATTCCCGGCTCGACTGCGTGTTGAATATGACAATCGAACATTTTTCTTCGTCAGGCCTGAGGAAGCGAGTGATTGGTTGGACACTTTGCCGACTCGCCGTGCTGGCCAGGGACATGCTGGTGGTGCTGAAGGGGGACTGATGGACCAAGAATGATCATGGTGCCTGTGTCCGGAACACTACTCAACGTGACCAGCTGAGGCTCACTGACTTTTTTGATCATTCCATTCGTATATTGGGAGGTTGCGGGGATGGCGGGACCCTTTCCAACTCTGGGGTTTTCTTTGTGTAGATTAGTTCTTTGTTTGTAATTGTCAGGGCGACAGGCACACTGCAAATTGGGGTGGCTTTTGAGTCGGTGCAGGGGTGCAGGGTGGGGGGGTGTTGTGTTGGGAACCTTGGGGGGATGGAGGGATATGTTTTGGGATTGTTCATTTTTTCTTTTTCAAGGCAGGGTACTTTCATTATTTTCGACATTGGTGTGATGCTCGTTTTGCGATGGGAGTTCATTGTGGGTTCGGATGGGGGTAGAGCGTTGAGGGTATTATGCTGGAATGTGAATGGGTTGGGGGATCGCATAAAGAGAGGGGTGGTTATGCAGCTGTTGAGGCGCCTTTCGCCTGATGTCGTTCTGCTACAAGAGACGCACTTGGTAGGAAACACTAGTCACGCTCTAAATAGACGGGGTTATCGTCTTGCTGCCCATTCTGGATTCACATCTAGTTCCAGGGGAGGGGGTATTCTGCTTAGGGCTTCCCTCCCCCTCGAAGGTTGATGATGTGATCCTTGTTGCCAGGGGTCGATATGTTGCACTTGTCGGGCGGTGGGAGGGAAAACCAGTCTCGTTGGTGTCGTTTCATGTCCCCCCGGGCTTACAATCCACGACATTGACGGACCTGGGTCGGATGGTTCTGGGCCTCCCGGAGGGTGTTTTGATACTGGGTGGTGATTTTAACTCTGTCGTATCTGGCAGGATGGACCGCTATCCCCCCCCAGATCTTCCTGCTGCGCAATCCTGGTTGGGTAACTTCCTGGAAACATTGGGACTCGTAGACTGTTGGAGACTAATGCATCCAGACCAAACACAGTTTACTTTCCATTCGGGAGCTCATGGTAGTCTCTCTAGGTTGGATTATATCCTGATACCAGTGGCACTGTCCCCCTCGGTTGGAGAGATTAGACACTTGGCCCGGGGTATATCGGACCACTCCCCTATTTGGTTTCATTTTACTCTTAGCATCGGGGCCGAAGGCAGGGTGGCTCATATTAGCCCCTGGTATCTCCTCAACCCTAAGACTCGCACTGAATTGATTAAATCATTTGATCTGTATTTTACTGAGAATGCTGGTTCTGTATCCTCGCCTGTCTCGTTGTGGGAAGCTTTTAAGACTGTGATCAGGGGACAGGCATTGTTTTTGGTGGGGTGTGCCAAGAAATGTAAGAATGAGGCAATTGTTCAGCTCGAAACTGAAATCACAGACCTGGAGACTGCACTGGAGCGGGGGTGTCTCGAGAAGCATTACATGTCCTCCGCCTAAAACAATTAGAATATAAAACTTTGGTTACTGATGCGGCAAAGACGATGAGTAGGGAACAGCAGGGACGGCTCTATGATGTGGGAGATAAAGCAGGAAAATTGATTGCCTGGCTGGACAGAAGGGAGAGAGCGAAGCGAGTGGTTCCGGTGATTGAGACATGCGGTGGTGTGAGTGTAACTGACCCTGTTGAAATTGTTGAATGCTTTGCTGAATATTTTCGAGAGGTCTATACCTCGGTGTCCGACAGGACCGAGGAGGATTCGCAGTTGTTGCTTCGGGATATAGCACTTCCATGTTTGTCGGACTCGGATCGTGACTGTTTGGATGCCACACCCTCGGTAGATGAGGTGGCTCTCGCGCTGCGCTCCCTCCGTTCCGGCAAGGCTCTGGGTCCCAATGGCCTCTGTATAAGTTACGCCCTGATACTTTAGCACCATATCTCTGTGATATGTTTTTGGCTGCGCGAGATACTGGCTCCCTCCCTAGAGATCAGCGTCTTGCGACCATTGTGGTGATCCATAAGGAGGGTAAACCACGAGATCGCTGCTCGTCTTATAGACCCATTTCGCTCTTAAATGCGGAGTCCAAGATCCTCGCCAAACTGCTTGCTAATCGTCTAATTACGGTTGTTAGCGACCTGATTCATCCGGATCAATCGGGTTTTATCCCGCACCGTAACACGGCATTAAATTTGCGACGTCTGCATGGTGTTCTCGCGAGGGCCCGACGCTGCGTGAACCGGCCATCCTGGCGTCCTTGGACGCCACGATGGCCTTTGATACAATCGAGTGGTCTTATCTCTGGGCGGTACTCGCCAAGTTTGGATTTGGCGCGGGTTTTATTGGTTGGGTCAAACTCCTGTATGCAACGCCACTGGCACAGGTGGTGGTTCATGGCCGCGCCTCCGTGCCTTTTACTCTTGGGAGGGGCACGCGACAGGGTTGTCCGTTGTCCCCGCTCCTCTTTGCTCTGGCATTGGAGCCTCTTGCCGCTTGGCTACGGTGGGAACCTTCGATGAAGGGTATACGCTGGACGCCGGAATTTGAGGATCGCATTTCCTTATACGCGGATGATATTTTGTTGTACCTTAAATCTCCCCAAAAATCGCTCAACGTATTGTTTGACGTACTTAACTCCTTCGGGAAGAACTCGGGCCTTATCATGAATTGGTCGAAATCCTACATTTATGTACTTGCGGGTGATGTCCCTTGTTTGCCACGGGGCTGTCCCATCCAGTTGTCGCAGTCTGGCTTTAAGTACTTGGGTGTGTTTTTCTCGATGGATCCGGCACTTCGCTATGACCGTAATTTACTCCCCCCACTCCAACGGTTACGCTCCAATGTGGCGCGTTGGCGTAAATTACCGTTATCTCCCCTAGGGCGTGCGGCCCTTTTTAAGATGATGTCCTTACCACTGTTCCTATATGCCCTCCAGAATAGTTTTGATGTCATCCCATCGAAATATTTTCGGGAAGTAGAATCGTTGCAGAGGCAACTAATATGGGACGGACGTTCACGCATAGCTCTTTCGAAATTGACACTTCCCTGGTATGATGGCGGTATAGCGCTCCCGGATATTCGCAGGTATTATTGGGCTACCCACCTTGCGGCCATCAACCACGGGATGTATGGCCCGGCGTTGAATCCAGCATTTGAAATGGATAAGTGGTTGCTCCTGGGAGGCGATTACTACAGGGCACTCTATTCGGGATCCTCCCATTCACAACTCACGGGACTTACCGCTATAGCCGTGCGGATATGGCATAGCGCAACGACGGCTATGGGCTGGAGTGATAAATTAACTGGTGCGACACCGCTCTATGCCTCTGCGAAGCTGGGTGGTCTATGGAGGACGAAGGTATTTGATAAGTGGGACATGATTGGTATTGGTAAAGTGCGTGATCTCTGGGTTAAAGGAAGGGTGAAGGCCTTCTCGGATCTGCAAAAAGAGTATGAGCTGAGTGACAGGGAAAAAGTTTGTTATATCCAGGTACGCCATGCTCTGAACTCTGTGTTGCCAGTGGGTAGTGATATTCCTCCCCCCTCGAGGATCGTATACTAGACGGTTATGTGCCAGATAGTACTATCTCACTGTTCTATAAGAAAATGATTAATGACCGATCGAGTATGCTCGATCGCCTCCGTGAGGCCTGGATTACTGATGGTATTGAACTGGATGACGAGGACTGGCAGTCCGCGATCTCCTCTCCCAAGGAGGTGGCGATTTCGGCCCGCCTCCGTCTGGTCCAACTCAAGATCCTCCACAGAACCTATGTCACCGGTCCCCGTCTGATCCATATGGGCTACTCCACGGATGGCATGTGTCGGCGTGGGTGTGGTCTCCTTGGCACCTATCTCCATATCATATGGGAATGCCCTGAGGTGGTGCGATTTTGGAAACGTATACATGAGATTATGGATGAAGTTACGGGTGTTGTGATGATGCCGGAAGCCTGACAATGTTTATTGAATGTATGGGGTCCGAATGACTATGACGTGTCGCAGCTCCGGTGGGTGACTCTGGCCAATATGGTTGCGAAGAGGGATATTGCTCAGTTATGGGGATCCCCAAGACCGCCTACAGTGACTGCTTGGAAAGAGAGTCTGGACTGGTGCATGTTTCTAGAGAAAACAGTGTATGTCGCAAGAGGCAGGCCCAGAAAATGGGGGAAGATTTGGAACCCTTGGACATAATACCGTGGAGATATTTGTATGCCCCCGCTCACCGCTATTCCGGGTCCTTCCCAGTCACCCTGACCCACATTCCTTCTAGCTGTGGTATACTGTGCTGTTCATTTGCAATTCTGCCTCTGCCGCCCTCCCCTCATCTGTATTCAAAGAATCTTTTCTCCTGTTGGCATGTATCTCCCGTCCTCCTTGAGCGCAGACCTAATGGCTGTATTATTACTGTAATGCCTTGCTTGTTTGTTTGATGTTTTGTTTCTTTGTGTTTCAAATAATAAAAAGTTACAAAAAAAAACAAAACACAATGGACATTCAAGAAAATGAACACAAAGAGTACCTGACAGAGGCAAAGATAAACACACTTATAAAAGATCTCAAGAGCTTTAACTTTGAAGGAACCTTCCTCTACTCCAAAGCAGATTACAACCCCAGAGAGTCAGACAAATCAGATTTCTCCGGCATAGATAGAATGGGATCCGAGAAATATTCCAGTGATTCCTCTGAAGAGGGCTCCAACCGAGCATGGAGCATGAGAAAAAGAGGAGGATGCCCACGTAGAAACAGGGGTTCCTATCAACCAGCTCTTCTATTCCAACCACAATCTTATGGATGGGGGCCCTATGCTCAACCAACCTTCTAACCCCCCATTTTGGCAACCAGTGGCATCCCTCCCAGGCACCTTTTTTAGGGAGAGGCAAAACCCCAGAAAATGAAGAGGACAAAAAGTACAGTGGCAAGCACACCAACAGTAGACATCAGAACAAGAACCACACCGAGCATCAGCAGGAACCCTCGGGAAAAGTCAAGGTAAGCACAGCAGTCTTCACAGAGACCCAATTGAAAGTGCTGAGAAAGGACTCCGTTTTGTCCCAACAGCAAGATCAGATACTTTCAACCTGAGGATAGAACTAGCAGAGTTATTCAGAAGACTGAGACTGTTTATCTTCTTCACAGAGAAGACTACAATATCCCCAAGTGAGGAAGAAAAAAATATTCAGGTCTGAGGAAAAGATCGAATTTCAACCCACCAAACCACACAATGCCACCAGCCCTACTAGCTTTTGAAAAAGCTGTGATCATGGAGATTGACGAATAGAGAAATGACAACACACATATGTTTACCAACTTGACACAAGCACAACATGAGGCCATCCGTGAGATTGACAATATGAAAGACATCATCCTAAAACCAGCGGATAAAGGGGGAGCCACAGTGGTTATCCCACTCAATATGTACCGTAGGGAATGCAAAAAACTTGTGAATGAACCAAGAAATAACAAAGTGTTACAGAGGAAATTTAACAAAAGAGATTGCAGAAGATATCCAATCCATGGTATATGAAGCCAAGGAAAGACACTGGATAACAACGCAAGATGCGGAATTCCTAAATGAGGATAACCCATGAACACCATACTTCTACATACTCCCAAAGATTCATAAGAACAAGAATCCACCACCAGGGAGACTGATTGTCTCAGGTATCGGATCTATCTTGGAACCTCTATTGAAATTCACAGGCCACTTCTTAAGACCATTGGTACGGAAGATGCAAAGGACATGTTTGTATTACTCCAGAACCTCAGATTCAACAAAAAAACAGATATTTTCATCACACTCAACGTAGAGGCCCTATACAGGAGTATACCAAAAGAGGCTTCCCTCAAATTGATAGAGACCCTACTGACGGAGGAGGAGTGAAATTCCATCACACCCAAATGCTTTATCCTGGATTGTGCACACATGGCTCTGACTCCAACTGCCTCGCTGCTGCCTTCCAATCCATCGTTCCTTGCTGGACTACAATTATCAATGCCTCTCTCCAGCAGGGCTTGATCCCCCATCTTGAAAAAGCCTTCACTGGAACCAGCCTCCCCAGACAATTTCAGACCTATCCTAAATGTTCCGCTACTAGCCAAAGTATTGGAGAAGTGTGTTCAACAGCAACTAAGCCAGCACATCAACAACTTCCACCTACTCGATGACTTCCAATCTTGATTCAGACCAGGGCACAGCACCGAAACTGCTATGCTCCACATCGTGGACGATGCCCTCCAAGCCCTAGACGAAAGCAAAACCTGCCTTCTAATACCCTTGATCTATCCTCCGCCTTCGATACGGTCAACCATGAAAAACTATTTGAACGCCTCAGACTCAGGATGGGTCTGGATGGTGTGGTACTAGAATGGTTCAGGTCCTTCGTCCACAACCGCTCTCAAAGATTCCTCATCAACGGCAAACTATCAGTTCCCACCCCAGTCACAATCGGAGTCCCCCAAGGTTCAACCCTCTCCCCCACCCTCTTTAACCCCTTGCATGCATGCTGATGACGGCCCCCAGCCGTCATGCACGACGGCACTCGTGTGCTGATGACGGCTGGGGGCCATCGTAAACCCGCCCACTTGCGATTCTGCCGTACAGGCGCAGAATCGCGGCCGCATGGAAGGAGTTAACCTTTACCTAGAGCCACTCACCGAAGTTCTCCGTTCCGCCAACATCTCCTACCATATGTATGCGGACGACACCCAAATATACATCAACATCTCTTCGCTCAATGAGATCTTCTCCCTGAACGAGACCCTGAAACAAACTGTCCAATGCCTAGCCAATAACCAACTCAAACTGAATGCAAATAAAACTTAATTGCTCCTAATCTCCCCATCTAAAGCCAACCGGGAGATTCAGATGTGGATTAAGGCCATCTCAGCCCTGAACTGCCCACCGACCATTGTGGACTCTGCCAAATCCCTGGGCATAATCCTCAACAGTAACCTCAATATGAGAGACCACATTAACTCGATGGCCAAAGCAGCCAGATTCCACTTGAGCTACCTTTGGAAGCTGAAACCTTTCACCGATGCACCGGACTTAAAAATGCCAGTTCAAGCACTTGTCATCTCCAGACTGGAATACGGCTGTTCCACCCTCACAGGATTACCTAAGACCTCCTTAGCGCCTCTAAAAGCCTGCCTCAACGCGGCTGCCAGACTACTCACAGGCACCAGGAAGTTTGACCACATCTCTCCACACAAGAAAGCGCTGAACTGGCTCCCCCTGGAGGCCAGAATTCAGCTGAAATTGGCACGCACTATACACAAGGCTCTATACACAAACTCCCCTGCTTATCTGGCACAGAAATTAGTGATATCCGGAGGAAGCAGAAACTCCAGGTCCGCCAGAAACCTCCTGCTCCAACCTGCCTCCTTTAAGAAAAAAGAACCTACAACAGGGCGTTCACAGGAGTAGCACCAAAAATTTGGAACTCTCTCCCACCTTCCATCAGGAAAATCCCTCTTCTAGGACGCTTCAAAAATGATACCAAAACCTTCCTCATGGGTAAATTCCTCGCCTAAGGCCTGCCCGCAACCACCTCATTGAGCGGGACTACTCTATGACTACCGCATTCCCATATCACCAACTGCCCACGACGAGAACATATGGAACCTTTGTTTTTGCTTCTGACTCTGACGATGATTGTAACCATACATGTTGATCTTGTTTGTCTCTGCACTTTGAACCTTTTGCTTGTTCAACAATGTATGCCGTGTAAAGCGCTCTGATACTCTCACGGGTCAGGTTCACGCTCTATAAAACACAAAAATAAAATAAAATAAAATAAAATGAATAAAATAGGTATACGGAACATCTATGTGGAGCACATTTGCCCCCAGCATAGCCTGCCTGTATGCCCATGATTTTGTATCAAAGAACAGCTATAAAAACAACAATCCTTTTGATGTGAACATACAAATATGGAAAAGATTCATAGACAACAACTTATGGAGAGGGACAGAAACAGAAGCAACGCATTTCTTGGAAGGGCTAAACACAAGGCACAAGTGACCATAAGCAGAGAATCCTTCATGTTCCTTGACATGAGAATCTGCCCTGAAAAGGAAGAGTTAAATGTAGAAGTCTTCTACAACCCAACAGATGTGAACAATTTACTACACTACAGCAGCTTCCACCCCAAAGCCCTCAGGGATAACTTACCAGATGGCCAATTTCTCAGATTACGAAGAAACTGCAAGGAAAGACTGACTAGAAGAAAAATCCTACCTGCAACAACAAATTAGAAGACCAATGAAGAGAGCAAGATACATCCCAAGAAGATAAACAGTCTCAGTCTTCTGAAAACCCCCAGAATAACAGACTGATGTCTCTCACCACCTATGGAACAAATGCAAATGCGGTAAAGAAAATAATACTGCGACACAGTAAGACATTAAATTCCGCTTCCTTGAAGCTGGAAAGACCCATGTTCACCTTCAAGTGCGAAAAGCACTTAGAGACCTCCTGGTACACACTTGACCAAAAAAGATTGAAATCGGGGAATGCACAGTGCAAGCCATGTGGAATCCCCTGTAGCCGTTGCAATATCTGCCCCCTAACAAAGACTTCTAAAGACCTGGGACAACGGACCATGTGGAAACTCAAGAAACACACTAATTGCAACAGCATCAACGTTCTATACATCACCACATGTAAGCGCCCGTTGAGACAGGTGGGCATGACCACAAGGAAAGACAGGACATGTATCAGCAAAAGTTTTTTCACATTCAGATGTAAAAAAAAAGTTCACCAAACTAATGCGGCACTTAGACATGGCAGGACAGACAGAGACTGACCTCACATGGACGGTGACTGAACAATTAACAACCATAGCCAATGAAAAACAACTACTGAAATTGAAGGGGGATGGGAGCACACTGCTTCACCTACAGCACATTTTGTCCCTTAGCATCCTGGTAAATGCAGTTCAGTTTAAATGCTTACTTGAATTTTTGTTGAAGTGTTTCACCAAAGTTGGTGCAGTTTAGTGCTGTGAATCTCTAGACGTATGAATCAGAATATTTTATTGTTGAATTAATAAAAATCCTTACAATTAGAAAAAGTACAATTAGCGGATGTCCGCAATACAATTTACATTAAAAATCGAAGCAACGGTTGATATCAAAGTTAAAAACAATTAAAACTTAAACTTTACGTCGGACCCCCCCCACTGACTACGTAGAGATTAATGGAATGAGCATGGGGGATAATACATAAAGAGTGAGCCTCAGGCAATGTTTTAAAGGATCATACACAGATCTGCAGCTGCTTCCAGTCTTTATCATAAATTTGAGACCCCTGCAAGTCAGAATTGGCGATGAACCTCCCAGCCAGATTATGACCGCATGGCGACATGTTCTTATGTTCAGTTTGATTAGGATATCCCGCAAAAATGTTCTTCTAGCCACCATGAGGGCCGGGCACACACAAAACAAATGGATTAAAGATTCATTTTGGTAACCACAGAGTCTGCATTTTGGGCAAGCATCATGGGGTTTCCAAGAGGGTCTTAGATCCTTGGACTCGTGAAGGCCCATACGGAAATCAATGAGAATCTTTTTTCGGTGTTGACTAAAATGTGTTGCCAAGTATGCCTGGGGTTGTTGACGTGAATAGGAAGAAATGACTGTCCAGGCATGACGTTGATGGGTCAATGTTTGTTTGTCTTCCAATAAGGACTTTATTTTGGCGTTTGAATTTGCAATTTTGCAGAAAGTAGCCTGATCACTTTTTTTACACCAAGCTTCGAGCAATCCAAGGTCTGAAAGGCAAGTCTGCAGATGGGTGGCCCAGGGCTGGGTGGAGTCAAAATTAATTTCCTGCCAACAGAGGTGGTTTAATGAGCCTGGTACAGCAGCGCGGAGTTTGTGGCAGAATTGAACAAACCTTGACTTGGATCTAAAAATTTGATTTTGAAGGCCAAATTCTAATCGCACCTGGGCTGGCGAGGCGCATTTCGGTACTTTAAATACAACTTTATAGATTTTAGTTTGTAAGGTGTTTAATAAACCGGCTCCCCTCCAAGCCATGTAACAAGACCATACGATAATGTAGGTAAAATCTGAGCGGCCATTACTTTTAAAAGATGAGTGTAGTTTAGACCACCTAGTTTTTGAAGGAGTCGCCTATATCCGAAAATTAGCATCTGGGATTTGGCTTTTAACACTGCAGAGTGCTCTTTTTTTGGGTTGTCGTTGGCTATGGTGACCCCCAAATACCGATATTGTGGCTGTACCCCAATGGCTAGATGGTTAAATGTCCAGCTAAATTTAATGGGCTTTCGCTCTATAAGACGTATTACTTTTGTCTTTTCTCTATTTAATTCTAGATGTTCTTCATTCAAATAGAGATATAGGGCATTTATCAGCCTTTGCAGTCCAATTGGGGTTCCGCTTAAAAGAACAATATCATCGGCAAACTGGATGATAGGCACTGGGGTGTTACCAAGCTTTGGAGCGTGACTTACATTTTGGCTGAGTTTTTTTCCTAGGTCAGCCAGGTATAAGTTAAATAAACATGGGGCCAGGACGCAGCCCTGTTTCAGTCCATCCTCCGTTGGAATTTTGGACGTAAGGCTTGAACCGTGCCCTTGTTTGACCCTTGCCCAGGTATCTGTATAAAGGAGCTTGACAGCGTGGAGGACATTTTTTGGTAGCCCCCACTCGTTGAGTTTTTCCCAAAGCCTCCCCCTACTGACTCGGTCAAAAGCTGCTTTAATGTCAATGAAGCAGCAATATAACCGTTTGTTGTTCGTTTTGGTTCTTTCCATCAAGAGAGCTAGGGCTGTGAGATTTGTTATAGTCCCTGTCCCTTTTCTGAAGCCTGTCTGGTAGCTTGGAATTAGGTTGTTGGTATTTACCCATTCCTGGATCTCCTCCAGAATACAAGAAGCATATAATTTAGCTTCCACATCGATTAAAGATATCAGCCGATAATTCAGTGGAGTACTCCTGTCACCCTTCTTGAAGATTGGGTGGATGATGTTACCGTTCCACGATGGTGACTGCTTCTTGCAGGCAAAGACTTGATTAAACAAGGCAGAAAGATGGAGTTCCCAAAACTCAGCGTTATGTTTGTATACTGCGTTGGGGATGCCATTGGGCCCTGGAGCGCCTTTGGATTTAAGATGGTTAATGCACCTTTTAACTCTGTCGCAGGAAAACAATTCCAGCTCAATCCCCAGATTGTTGAACCTTTCTATGTCGGGATGGGTTGATAGGTTATCTGTCGGTCCTTTCAAGTAGCTTAATATTGTTGTTGTGGAAGAGCGGTGCTGATTTTCTGAGACTGAAGGTTCCCTTTTACGATAGAGATTTTTTACGTGTGATTCCCAGGTTTGTTTACTAATGCCTGGGCTCTGAGTTGTTGGGTCCGCAGTGTTTAATTTATTTACAATAAAAAATACGATTTCCCTCACAACCTCTTTAGGTTTTTACCAGACAACTTCGTATCTACTTATTTTAGACACAAGGTGACTCCATATACAATTATTTTTAAACTTTTTTATTTATTTATTCATTTTTTGTCATTTCTTTATATTATTCTTTCATTTCATAGAAAAAGATTTGTTATACAGGAAAACATTTAAAATATATAAAGCAATTCATCACTAGACATCGTACAGACAAAAAAAACACTAAATATTCATTTCTTATACACTCATACAACCATTATCATACATACTACATTCACTCTACAATCTGTGTCGGAGGGATCACGTGTAGTTGTGTGATCTAATATGCAAGGTCGACACGTTTCGGTGGGTTGTGACCACCTTCCTCAGGACCTCTTGACAGAATAGTCGTTCACTCCAAAAAACATTAAACGTTCTGTATCGACATCTAAAGAACTACAATGATGTAGTCCAACTATTCTATTTTGGTTTGACTTGTAGCGATTTGTATGCCATCTGTTGGTTCAATAAGTATCTTCAAGTTAAAACATGTTGTTCATAACTTCAAATAACTGCGGACATGAGGAGCTTCAGGGAGTAGGTATATCTACTTGTTACGTGTAGTTTAATTCATGTGTATTCTGAGTACCAATGATATATGTCCTTATCGTCCTGATGTAATCACAAACGTGTCTTTTTTGTCTCAGTTAGAGTAACATGCCGCCATGCATCGCGTCCTCATGTGCGTCTCCGTCGTATTTGAAGTTATGAACAACATGTTTTAACTTGAAGATAATTGATGGCCATCCATTCGGCAAGATCTTTCATGCACGAACGGAAGCCATCGGCGGCAAGACAGGGCGCGTGCGATAGGGAGATCACCAGCTGCGTGTCGTCGGCGTAAGAGACCAGTTGGAGGCCATGGCTCTCCACAATCGAGGCAACAGGCGCGACATACATATCCTTAGATGTAGATTTGCACCATATACGTTGAGGTAGTTGTTCATATTTTTTAGGAGTACTTTTGGTTAAGGTTTAACGGGATCCATGACCAATCCTGTGTGGGGGGCCCGCCGATATGAGGATTGTTAGATGTAAGTCGAGTCCACCCACTTCTTGGGCTACTGTGGCCGAACGGGCACCCTGGAGACATGAGATCTGTCTGCAGTTAGATAGCTCCTCTCTGTTTATGTTCTGTATACTTTTTGCAAGCGGGAAAGGGTATCTCGGGCGCATATGTTGCATGATGGTTATGCCCCAGTGTTCGAATGGGCGTTTATTTTCAAAGATCTTTACTGCTATCTCCTTGGAAGCCCAGGTGGTCACAGAGACTTCGAAATTTGGGTCATCAATTTTTGGACCGAACTCAACTGAGACTAGGTCTTGCGAAGATATTCCTCTCAACTCGAGAACAAGACCAAATAGTCTTAACAAATTTCCTCTATTTAAGATATCGTGCCGGCCCTTTGACTCGTATTCGGGAGTGAAAGTCAGGATGGGTTCTAATTCTGCAATTGGGGTAATTGACGGGTCTTGCGAGCATGGAACTATGTAGTCAGACTGATTTACAGAGACAAATGTTTTTGTTTTTTGAATCACGTTTCCTATGATGCCCTTTTCAGTGGTATCCCTTGCAGGAGAAGGGGCAGTTCGTAGCATATGGTTGTCGTTAAATTGAATAACGGGGTTTGACCGAACTATGCAGTTACGATTTTGCCCGGTTTTTGTTATTATAATCGGAGAGTTACTCCTTTGTAATTTATTGGTTCCAGTTTTGTATTGAATTATTCCTGCTGGGGCCATTGGATTTTGTTTTATGCACTCTCGGTCGATCCCAGTTCTTGTTATTTTTATAGGAGTCAGGTCGTGTTTTGCCTGAGCGAGAGTTTGATCGCTGCTTCGATGCATCATGCGCTGTGTTATAGGTCCGTTGGTGCTCGTTGGTGGTGGCTCTAGTGAGTGATTTTTTTTGGGTGAATCGTCCCCGAGAGTTATTAGATTTCCTTGTACAGGTTTCTGCCTGATTTTTGAGGAGGAATGATGACTTTTCATCATTGATGTTGTTTCTAGTGCGGGGTTTGGGGCTGATTTTAAGTTTGTACAAGCAATCATTGCATCATGGGACTTGCTCAGCTCTTCAATTAATGAATGATCTGGGCCACCGGGCTGCGACCCCTGTTTTGGTTTTTTGGACGAAACTTTTTCCTGTGATAAGTTATGGCCTGCCAATAAATTAGTGACGATGTTTGAGGAGATGTTTGCTGATCCTAATTCTTTTGGCAGGACGGACACAGGTTTTGTGAAGAAGTTGTCGATGGTAATCCTTTGGTTGCTTTTTAATTTAGACCTAGCTTTCCTCGCCTTTTTTCTTTGCTTTTTCGTCTGGTTTTCGAGAGGCGGAGGTCGAATTTTTCTGTGCCTATGATTGGAAATGCTTTGTGACAAACCATTGAATGGTGTGACAATGCGGGATCCCTGTCCCCTTCTGGGCTCTTGTGTGCTGTAGGGGGAGCGATTAAGATGCTTGATTTCCCCATGTTGTGATTTTCTCCTGGCGAGTCTAATAAAGACTTCTGATTATTACCTTTTTTGACTGCCCCCAAAATATCTTTCAAAATTGCAGGGAGCGATGCCAGCTTCTCAATGATGCTCCCGCAGCCACAACTAGACAGAGGACTAATAGAACTTTTGTTAATTTGGGCATGTTTTGGAAGGGGAGTAACCGTGATTTTTTTGTTTGTCAGAAGAGTAATAATAGCGTCTGTTTTCGAGCTAAGTTGGGCGATATGCTCTGAGATGACGTTTATCAGGTCAATTTGAACCTCCATCTTGTCTGATTGAAAGTTGAGGGCCTTTATGGCCTGGTCCAAGGTGCTAATCAAGGTGTTCCCCCAGGGAGCAGTGGGCACTTGACTACAATAGCTCTTTTTTTGGTCTACCCGTTGTGGGGTTGTATTAGTTGAAGAGATTGATATGTGCGACAGTGTTGATTTTTTTTGTTGGCTGCTATTATTTCCAGAGCTGTCGTCAAACAGAATTCTGTGGTTTGAGCTTGAAGCGACAGTTTTTTGAGGCGTAGATGCCACTTGGCTACGGTTTTGGTCTAGTACCATTTGGTCATAGTTTAAATCTAAATTCAGTTCTTGCAAGGATTGATTTGGAACCGGAAGCGATAACACAGTGCCCAAGATAGGAGGATGGTAGCCAGACGGGGAGACTGGCTGGACGTTCAGTCTCGTAAATCTCTTAGTTGAGTGCGCCGTTGGTTTACTGAGTCCAGGAGAAATTTGGGGATTGTTGTGGTCCCCCATATTCGACTTGTTGTTGAAGACGTTAAAAAGCGCTTCCAGTGAATCCTGACCTGGAGATATAGGTGAGGGCAGGACAAGATTTTGCCCAGTCTTGATTGTTTTGAGTTTTTTTGGTGGGGAACTGGGGTTGTGAATCATTGCCTGGACAAGTTCAGTTTTTTTAATAGCTCTGGGCAGTTGCTCGATTTGTGACGCCGGTTGATGTTGAATAGAGGATTCTAAGGTTTGAATATGTTCCATCAGTGATTTGCCACAGTTTGAGGTTCCTGGATGACTATGAATTGTCATCTTTTCTGGTTGAATAGGACTTGGTAAGTTCCTTGATTCCCTTGTTGATGACAACAGAGCTGAGACGGGGTCTTTTAAAAAGAAAATTTTATTAATCTTTGGTTGTGATCCTGGTAAATGGCCTGGGCTAGGTTGAGGCTGAGTGGGACTTACTGACTTTCTACTCCCCTCACCGTCGCTGTCACGCCCCCTTTGCCGCAGAGCAACTAAAAGTGGGGTTGCTAGACAAGTGTTTCTGGGCATTATCCTTCATCAGTGGAGATAAAAAATGAAATTCTGGGATTTATGAGAAAGCTGCCACAATCATCTCATGTCTCTGTACTTCTCCCTGGCGCACAGGTGCATCTCCAAGAGCTTGTCAGCTCAGTGGCTCCAGCGAGCCTTTTTAAACAGAAGGGGGATGGGAGTACACTGCTTCACCATCGCAGCACAGTTCGCCCTTTATCACCTTTTAAAATGCAGTTCAGTTTACAGGCTTACTCAAATTTTCTTTTAAGTATTTCACCAAAGGTGTTGCAGGTTAGTGCTGTGAATCTCTAGACACATGTGTTTCTGGATAATATCCTTCATCAGTAAAGATAAAAAATGAAACTATGGAGTTGCTGAGGAAGCTGCCACACCCCTCTCAGGTCTCCGTACCTCTCCCTGGTGCACATGTGCATCTCCAAGAGTTCGTCAGCTCACTGGCTCAAGGGAACCTTTTTAAACAGAAGGGGGTGGAAGCACTCTGCTTCAGCTCCCTGCACAGTTAGCTCCTTAGCATCCTGGTAAATGCAGTTCAGTTTAAATGCTTGCTTGAATTTTTGTTGTAGTGTTTCACTAAAGTTGGTGCAGGTCAAATCAGAGTTACCATGTCGTAGCCCCACGTGTACCTCGGGCAATGACTAATATGATTCATGACCTTGGGCTAGCTGATGTATGGAGGGCTAAGATGGAGATACATCGGGTTTTACCTGTTTCAGCAAAAAACATGGTCATTCATCTAGAATTGTCTATGTTTTAGCTGACAGGTTGAGTTTAGAAAATCTACCTGATATCTCCATTTTACCCAGTATTCTATCAGATCATGCCCCTATCTCTTTTTCGTATTTAGGGAGGAAGTATAGCCTTAAGTCTAGATGGACGTTGAAAAGGGCAATGTTGTCAAATGTGGAAATAATCAGGATACTTAAAACTTTTACACTAGATTATTTTGCTGTTAATATAGGATCAACATCTTTAGACTATGTTTGGGATGCTTTTAAATCACACACGCGAGGCCAGTTACTTAGCCTGATTTGTTCCAAAAAAAGATAGGATGCCCAAGAATTCCATAAATTGGAGGGAGAGATAACTAAGTTGGAAGACAAAAGGCCAAGATGTTCCCAGGTCCATCCTGAAAAACTGACACAAGCTCTAAGTGATCTTGATTGTCTTGGCCAGGAATATAGGGGTTAATTCGACCAAAAGGTAAAGGCCCAGTGGACATCCCATAACATGCAACATTATGAATTTGGTGAAAAGGCGGGCGCTCGTCTAGTGTGGAAAGCAAGAGTGGATCGAACTAAAAATAATATTACTGAATTAATAATAGACGAGAGCGGGGCTACATCTTGTAAATTAGAGGAGATGCAAACGCGCGTCCTCTCCTTGTTTTCTGATCTGTATAGAGAGGAGATTACTTCCAGCTCAGAAAATATCCAAATATGGTTGCGGCATAAAGAATTACTTGAATTAGCAGAGGGCAGTCAAGATACTCTCGATGCCCCTATAACAGAGAGTGAGAAGACTCTATATAATAACATCAAGAAGAATAAAGCTGCAGGACTGATGCGCTTCCTGTTGAGGTTTATAAACTACTCCAGGAGGAGCTAGTTCCAAGACTGTGTGAATTATTTAATTATATCTACAGTCCAGAAGGTAAAGTTCCTAAGTCTTGGAAGGAGACCACGATCATTCTTATTCTGAAGCCAGGGGAAGATATTCTTTGGACAGCATTGTGTCATCTGCCATTGACATAATAAAGCAGGACTTGCTAATGTTACAACATGGCCAGTGTCAATTACGTTCTATAATGCTGCTAGGCTGGACATTACAAAATCTCCATTCAGGCTACGTGCCACAGCGTCTAATCAATACCACGTCATTGTTTACTGTTTTAAACCTTACAGATAAACCAATCTCTTTGGCACAAAGAGGAGCAGACTATATGGTGCTGAGCATTGAAAAACTGGAAAGATTACCATTAACCGTTTCTGAGAAACTTGTCTTGGAATGGATAATACATGGCACCATCACGATACCAGTGACGATTTTCCAATTTCAGTATTGCTTACAGCATATACCAGCAGGCCTGTATGAAAGGGTGGTTAAAGGATACATTAAGTCAACCTGGAATTTACCATACACACACAAATGTTGGAGTGGGGCAAAGGAAGTGTTTCTTAGTAGTGAAAATTGTAAGAACTCGCTAAGCGGTACACTTTTATGCGAAGGTATTAATTTACGTGGAGCCTGCGAAGGTTCTTCAAATAACCTCTCTTGTCACCTGCACGGTTCACCAGCAGCAGCGATAGAACCAATTTTCAAGCAGCTTTCCAATGGCAGCTATGTTATGCTCAATGATCACAGCTGTTGTGGCATGTTGCCAGGGAAAGCGTATCTAGTTAGTGTGTCAGCCAGGGACACTTGTTGTATGCAAGTATTGTATCCAAAAAGCAAGACAGACAGGGAGTTGGCGTTATGGCCTTCACTGAATATCTCATCTATACAAATTGATACTTTAAGCAGAATGAAAGCCATTCTTTTGCAAAAAACGGTGCCACTGACCTCGTCTAGAGAAACGTATGATCTGCAAGTTGCAAGGACTTCTGCAGAGATACATGCATTATTATCAACAAACTGCCCAGTACATTTCGCGGAAATGTTAGGTCAAATCTTAAACATGTCTGATAGCAGAGGTATTGCATATGTATTTAAGACGATTTTTTCGGGACTATTAGCACCCTTTGAAGCAGTCCTGGGCATTTTTCCTAACTTCTTCCACTCTGTGTTTGGCGGCCTGCCTCTCATTTTGGGGCTCGTAGCAGGGATCTTATTTTTATTCCTACTGCTTCGTTATGGCAAATCCGGCCACCAACGATACCCAAGCCGGCATGGAACATGGCTACAGGCGATGAGGTACCGTGACAGAATAACACAGGTCCTTGGCTTGGCTCGTTTAAGAGATCTGAATACCACTTGGTTTCTTTCATTTAGACCAATCTGGCAAGATTGCATCTTACCTGTTCTACGATGCCTGCTTTGTGGAGAGGAATGCATGTTAGATGTTTGTCTAACACTACCATTGGTTGCGCCAACGGATGCTGACGCATTACTGGGTCCAGTAACTGCTCACGTGTTGTGTTGCCCCCAACGGCTACCAATCATGATGAATGCATTCATTGAGATCTCACCAGCAAATCCAACAGGAGGTGAGATACGCGGATCAGCAGGCACACAGGTACCATCTGCTATGAACATTGCTAACGCGGTAACTGACGCTAACGGCGATGCTTCACATCTGTGCACAATTTATCTACTTAATGAAGTAGTTCCACTTTCACCTACTGTGATAGACAATTTCTTTGCCAGCTTAGACAATTTGATGTTTTCCCCCGACACCGAGAATAACTTTTGAATCCTGCACACAGCGTTCCATGAACTCTAAATTTGGCCTTCATTTTTCATAACAATCCTTCCAAAGCTTTGGAACTCTATTTTTCTACGGCTAATTTTGACTTTTTCCCAAAGAACTTAAAAATGATGAAAAATGTTTTTTTTTGGCACAAAGTAGTCTGCTTAAAGTGGAACAATTCTTAGAGAACAAGAAATTCCCTTTTGAATACTTCCTAGAGACAATATTTGACCTTATCCTCATAACCAAAACAGTATACTATTCTGCTATGGGATGGTCTCGATTTTTTTTCTGTAATTAGGACCCATTTCATGAATGTACATTTCATTATTGATTTAGTTAGTATTACTGCTTTCATGCTTTATACTTCATATGAAAACACTATTCTTAAATGCGTACAGTCAATTGCTCATTTTTTCGTGTGCAAACCTTTTCAAATGCATTGTTTGTATTTTAGGTGGGATTGCTTTAGATATGTGCTTTAGATATGTTTTAGTGCTTATAATTTAGTAATGTTAAACATAATAAAGTGGAGTGGGTGTTGTATATGAATTTAGGACCCTAGTGTAATTTTCCCGATTCATGCCCATATATAGGTATACATCCTTATATATATATCTTTATATAAGCATAGAAATCATAAACATATTTAGACTTAGCCTATGCAGTCCAAATACGGCATGGCTACTTCCACTAGTTCCGAAAATCCACAACGATTTCTTCGAATAACCCGCCTTCAGCAGTCAGGGACTTCCCCTTGCTTGAATATTGATTTATTCAAGAACTCATGGAGTTTTCAAAGAACTGAGTCTTTGATGACGTTATTATGTCCAACCTTACGTCAAACAAGGCACATTCAAGGTATAAATAGGCCCACATTTTACCTAGGTTAGGTACACCGGGGTAGGCGTATTTTAGTCTTTATTTAGTAATGTATCTATTCTATGTATTTTATGGCTTCGAAACCATATAATGCTTTTACAGTATTATTTTATAATACTCTACGTACTGTACGCATTGTACTTTGCAACCAGTATAACAATTGTGGCAGTTCATTTCCTCTGCATGAGAAAGAGGACTGTTCAATAAATACTTTTTATTGAAGACGCCCCTCTCTCTATTTCTCTGCACCTCTGGTGAAACGAAGCATGCACGATTGACTGAGTGAAATAACTATCTATTGTTTCGGCAACTCTAGAGATACATTTCTTATTCTTGGGAAACAAAGTTGTCATGTTTATGCGGTTATCAGAAACTAATCCCTTCTTGTGTATTCATGAAAGTTTCTAGTGATCTCTAAGCTAGCTGGCACTCACAATTAAGTCTAATATATTTGATAGAGACCTAGTAGACCTCAGTCCTACGTCACATCTATAGAATATATTATTCCAATGCGCAGAACCTATTGGGAATATAGGAACTACACTACAAACCCTTGGATGTGGTGGCATTCGATGCAGCCAAGGCTTTTTACAGGGTTTGCTGGGTCTTCCTCTGGGAACTTTTACAAATAATGGGATTCGGTTCAATCTTTATACAGACCTTGATCAGTTGTTAGCAGGGTGCCTCTGCAGTAATTCTGTTAAATGGTATACTAACAGCAAGTTTCAGTATATTCAGGGGAACAAGGCAGGACTGCCCCATCTCGCCCTTGCTGTTCGATCTATATATAGAGCCTCATGCTCAAGCATTCAGATTAGACAAATAAATCACCCCCTGTAGCTCTCATCAATATAGTAGCAAATTAGCTCTATATGCTGACGATTTGCTACTATATACTAACAATCCAGTGGAGGTGTTACCAAGAGTGGAAGCCCTTTTGGAGGAATTTGGTTTATATTCTGGTTACCTAGCTAACTCCGCCAAGACAGAGGTGATGTGCTGGAACATCAAGAACTGGGTGGGTAGATTGAGTAAGGAATTTAGATACTTGGGGGTCATTATAGTTAAAGATTTAGATGATATACCTTTGATCAACTTAAAAGAAGTTCTCTAGCTTGGTACTCTTTTGCTTTTCAATTTAAAAACATAAGGATGCTGTTGACCTCAACCGAGGAAACTAATTGGGGGAAAATATTGAGAAAAATGGCCACAGTTGAGGGTGGGGGAGAAGGTTTTCTATCCAAGTTTAGGGCACCAAGGTTTTTTAAAAAAAAGCACCTGAAAGTTTTAAAAGCAGCCCTTATTATGTGGTACAAGGTTAGATGCAGAGCGGGGATTGGTTACTATTCTGAATTTGGTCCCATTTGTGATTCCCCTGGGCTGCCTGCCTATTTGGAGGATAGTCTAGCGCTGCCTACTAAAAGGGCTCGCATCGTGATTTGGTCGGTCCTTATATCCTCAGATGGAGTCCATCCGTGGGAAGTTTTAAGATCAAAAATAGGAAGCACTTTCTCTAAATTTAAATATCTACAATTAGCATCATGGTACACAGCAGAAAAAAAGTCTATTTGTGTTGATTGGGAAATCAAGCTTATTGTTCAGAATTCTAACCCTAATTCTAACCCTAAACAAAAGGAGGTTGCATATTGGTACAAGAAACTTCACGATGCTGATGATGCAGATCTCCCTCCACAGTATGAAGCCTGGAACCAGTCATCCTTGGACTCTAAACCCGCAGATTTATATGATTTATTACTTCAAATCCTATATAGGTTTGTTAAACCAGCATCTTTAAAAAAGAATAATTTTTATGTTATTAATAGATTATATTACACCCCTGTGAAAATAGCTAGATTTGCCCCCTTAGTTTCCTCTATATGTCCAAGACCTGATTTTTCTGCTGTGGATGATGTACATATATTTTCGAGTGCTCTATGTTTGGGGACTCCCACCACATTAATAATACATAATGTTATCATACTCATTTTACAAACTTGGATAAAAGGGTGAGTAATCTTTCCATGGTTCAAGCCTGCAAACTGTAATCTGATCATACACAAGGGAAACAGCCTTTGCAATGTCAGCCGAACCACGTGCTGAAGTTACAGTACAGCTGTAACAACAAATGCGTCTTTACCACGCATTCCTTTACTATGCATGTCATTACAACAACATGCCTTAGGAAAAGTGCTGTTGGACTTTAAAGTCTAATGCTTTCCCTACCTTTGCATAGACTGGAGTAGGAATAGTCAATTTTACTGCTCCAAAATCCAGCGGTTTCCCTAAGGCATAACTTTGTTACATTATGCGTGGTAAACAAATACGTGGTAAGGACGCATTTGTTGTAAAGACTGCTGATTAATGGCATGTGTGATAAAGGCATGCGTTGTTTCGACACACAACCAAACACAGATCTCAACATAAAGTTCTGAGCTGGTTGTTGTATGTTAGGAGCGGATAGTTACCTTACCGTTCAGAAAGTACAACTCCTAAATAGAATGTAAATATCCAAACCTTCTCAAAATTCATAGATTGGCAGGATGATCCTGTCTTCAGAATCACGTTACATTCCATCATTACAGACCAAAATATTGTCACACGATAGACCACTACAGCTCCAGCTGGGAGGGACACCTTTCCAACTCCTGGAGGTGTTTCAGATTCTACAACAAACAACCCTGTCTATAAAGGCCAGCAATTGTCAGATAGGTAGTGTTTAGTGGTGTACCTAGGACACCTGATGGGTGGGGGCAAATGGCATCATATGGTTAGGCCAAGAATATTTCAACTTTCTAAAAGTGAAATTTTCAGAGTTGTGACTTAAAATCCAACATGACTATTAAAGTAGGTTTTAAATTCCAATTCTTGAGAGACTAAACTCAGCATTCCTACCTACTCTCAATCAAAAGGTTTCACTCATTAAATGTATTAAGGCAACCCAATGCTATTCTATGGGAAAGGCTTGCCTTACAGTAGTATATATTTATATGCATTAAATAAGAAGGTTTAGGCCTGATGAAAGGTTTATTTTTCAAGTTCAAATGGCAGTTTAAAACTGCATACACAGGTTGCAATTTCAGTCCTGAGATTTTTTTAAAGGACTATTGCAGTGAGTGGCACAATAAGTGTTGCAGGCCCACTAGTAACATTTAATTCAACATAAAAATAAAGTAAATTAAATGTGCCATATGGGTTTAAGCCTATTTCACCATGTTTACAGGAGAGTGCACAATCAGTTTAGCACTGGGCATCAGTGATAAAGTATACAGAGTCCCAAGGCCTACAAAACAAATTTCATCAGGGGGAGTAAAGGCAAAACCTTTGGGGGAAGGCCCCAGCAAGGTTGACAGGTCTAACATGCTCCCCACCAGCTAAGAGTGGGGAGAGGTACAAAACCTCCTGAGAGTTCTCATCACTAAGGCGGAAGTACCTGGATAGACCATCAGTTTTGTCATGGTCTGACCCAGGGAAGTGTTCCACCATAACATCTATTCCATGTAGGGAAATGGACTACCTCAACAGTTTGGGATTTTCACCCCTTATTTGCATGAGCCATCTGAGAGGTCTATGGCCTGTCAGAACCTGGAAGTGAATCCCTCACAAGTATTGTATCAGCTTCTTTAGTACCCAGATCACAGCAAAGGCTACCCTTTTAATAGACACCCCACCTCTGCTCCCTGGGAAGTACCCTCCCAGAGATGAAAGCTACAGTGTGGTCTAGGCCCTCCTCATTTAACTGTGATAACACTACTGCTATGCCATGCACTGAGGCATCAGTTTGCACAATTAATTCCTGGGAAACAACAGGAGTCATGAGTGCAGGGGCTGTATACATGGTCTGTTTGAGGTGACAAAAGGCTTTCTGAAAGTTCTCTTTCAAGATAATTTTGGGCTGCTTCTTGTAAGTAAGATGAATCAAGGGGCAACAATGGTGTAATATATCTTAACACACCTCCTGTATCCAGTGAGGGTCAGGAAGGCCCTCACTTCTGTCTGGGTTTTGGAGGTCTCTCAGACCAGGATTTTCTCTATTTTGGCATGGAGGGGTTGCACCTTACCACAGCCCACAAGGTGTCCCAAGTACTCCCCCAAACCCTGCCCTATCTGCACTTACTGACCTTGATAGTCAGGTCTGCCATTTGCAGGGCATGAAGCACTTCTTGTAGGTAAAACAGGTGGCCCTCCCAGTTGCTACTGTAGACAACTATGTCACCCAAATAGACAACGCTGAAGGCCTGCATCCCTGCTAAGACCTAGTTCACTAACCTCTGGAAGGTGGCAGGGAAGGTCTTCAATCCAGAGAGCATTAGTTTAAATTAAAAGTGGCCATCTGGGGTAAAAGAATGCTGACCTCTTTTTGGCTCCCTCAATTAGGGTGATCTACCAGTATCCTGAAGTACGGTTAAAAGTACTCAGGTACATGGCAGGCCCCAATGAGTTCATCAGCTCAGGGGATTGGGTAAGCATCAGTATTGGTAACTGAGTTGAGCTCCCTGTAGACCACACATAACCTGAGTTCTGAGGTGGTGCCTAGTGGGTCAGCTTTGGGTACCAGCATGAATTGGATGGATTAGGGACTACTGGAGTGCTCAATTACTCCCAATTCCAACATCTTTAAGACTTCCTCCGTAAGGCTGACCCTCACTTTATCTGTCTGCCTGCAGATTTTATTTTTGACAGGCAGGCTGCCCCTAGTATCAATATAATGGGTACACAAGGGTGTAGGCACAGGAGTGAGAAACAAAAGTGAGGCAAACTGTCCCAACTACAGGCAACAGTCCTCCCTGTTGTTATGGGATCATGGTAGGAGCCCACTGTCCCATCTTTCTTCTGAGATGATAGGAGGTTAGGGAGAGGTACACTTTCCTCCTCCACTCCATCATCTGTAACTATCAGCATAGTGACCTCAGACCTCATGTAGTGGGTTTTGTGACAAATGAGATGGAGCACTCTTAGGGAGTTGCTGGGGATCATGAGGTCCACCAGGTAAGTGACCTCCCACTTTATCTCAATCACCTCAAAAGGCTATGTCCAGTGGTCGTGGAGGGCTGTTGACACACCTGCTCCATAACCCACTCTTTCTAGCTAGGATTAAACTGCACCAGAGCTTCATGACATCCTGGTCAGCTTCCAAGTTCTCAGAAGTCTTCATCTAGAACTTGGCCATGTGGTTTCTGAGGGCTAGGATTTAGCTAACCACATCCTGGAGGGGCGTCTGGGGAATGTGTTTCCAACCCTCCTTCATTAGATTGAGAGGTCACTTAACAGGGTTTCCTTTAAAAAAATATATATTTATTGAATCATCTCCAATACTTTAAATACAAAAGGATTTCATGAGAGTAAATATTAAACAGCAACAAAAACATATGAAGTGACTACAGGATAACAGCGTCATCTTTATTATACAAACAAAACATAGAGACCCAATTTGTGGTCAAATCGGTAAAACAAAACAATTGTTTTCATGCATTCACATAACATACTGATGCCTGTTCTATACATTTTAATTACCCTCCTTCCATCTTTTATGAGGGGCCAATATGTTTTCCCCTTTTCTTTTATGCCCTTTTTTCATATACTTTTTCTTAATGATAGGTGGCTAATAATCTACCCAACCATTGCTGGAACCCGGGGGTCCAGCCAGGCTGACACTATGCAGATTCTTACCACTGCCATTGCAATGAAGAGAAAGGGGCGATGGTCCTCTAAAACATCATTATTGCTAATACCCAGCAAGATGTGTTGAGCCGTTAGATTCAACCTTATTTTCAATGCTGTATTCATAAACATTTCAATTTCGCCGAGCTAGGTGCATAGAATAGGGCATGTTGCAAACATATATGTTAAATCAGCTTCAGTGCTACTACAGCAAGGGCATGTGACTCCATCCTGACCACCCCATTAAGCAATTCTAGCAGGTGTATGGTGTAATGAAAACAGTGTTTTGTAGTGTTGAGCCTGTGATCCTGCAGATCGAAGCATCGTCCTCCCCAATTCAATTGACTCTAGAAATATATTCTGTGCCGTGCCCAACTTCTGTTCCCATTTGGACCCATGTTTTTCGAGGTCATCCTGGATTAGCGTGATCAGCTTTGAGTATATCTGACTAATTGTACACCCTTCTTCAGAACGAACCACATCCACAATATCATTATTATTAAAACCCGTTAAATCCCCTTTCTTTTGGGTTAGATAGCTCTGGACTTCCAAATACTTGAAAAAATCCCTGGCATGTATCCCAAATATAGTTTGTATATCACTAAATGCTAGCACACTGATGTATCTAAAAGATCTCGTATTGAGCAAATTCCTGCTTCCTTCCATCTAGACATAATGTTATGTCGGAAGATATACTGGCAATATTGGATTTTTAAAAAGTTGTGTATAGTAAATCAGGTGGCCAAGCCCAACTTTTCATTTAAAAGATACCCAAATCTTAAAAGCTGCCTGTAGGGTTTTGAACCAAACTTTTTTGTAATAGCTTGGCTCGCTATAATTCAAGAAACAGCCGAGTGCGGCCTCGCCTATTAGTAATTCATACACATCCTCTGATTCAAGTTGATTCCTCTGCTCTTCTATTTTCCCTCCCAACAACCCAAGCATTTATTGAAGGGTGGCCACCCAATCGTATAGTCTTAAATCGGGGACCCCCATCCTCCCTTCTCCCTTGTTAAGATCATACATTTAAGTGCCCTTCTGGTCTTCCCATGCGACCAGATAAACTCTGCTAAACATACTTTCCATTTCTTTAAACCAGAGCTTTCCAAACTCAAAGGGTATAGTCCTGAAAAGATAGAGGGGCATATTATCAAGACAGGAGATAAAATTATTGCCGCTTTATTGGCAGAAAACTGCCGATAAAGCGGCAATAAGGGGCTTGATAATATGCTCTATGGAATTCCAATCGAAGCCCATGTTAGATGTGAAGACATCTAACATGGGCTTCGATTGAATTCCATAGAGCATATTATCAAGCCCATTATTGCTGCTTTATCGGCAGTTTTCTGCCGATAAAGCGGCGATAATTTTATCTCCTGTCTTGATAATATGCCCCATAGTATCTTAGGAAGAAACAACATCTTTATTATATTGCATCTACCTACAATAGTGAGGTAAAGATTATGCCACCTGTCAAAATCTTTCTTACCTTGCCTGATTATTGGAGCTATGTTAGCCTCTACTAATTGTCCAAATTCCAATGTGATTTGTATCCCCAGATATGTAGCCATGTTTGTAACTCTTGTATCCCCAAAAACAGATGCACTATTGACAATGATTTGGGTTTTCTGCTGGTTGAGTTTGTACCCTGAGACCAGCCCAAATACTGCTGCTTCATTACCTATTTCATTAACGGCAGACTGGGGATCGGGTGTGACATCTGCCAAGTCATCCGCGTAAGCAAGAATTTTTGTCTCCGCTCCTAAAATCTCATTGGGTTAATTATACGGTTTCCTTTGATTCTTCGTATCAGAGGGTTGATATATATAGCGAAGAGTAAGGGGAGCAGGGACACCCCTGTCTGGTTCCCCTCTAAAACAGTATTAGTTCCGCATACTACCCGTTTACTCCGACGCGAGCCACAGGACTCTTATATAGACCCATGATTGCATTTATAAATCCTTTTCTAAGCACATGTCGTTCAAGTGTGCCCCACAGGTAGTCCCAGGAGACCCTATCAAAAGCCTTCTTGGCATCAATGAGTGCCATAGGGTCTCCTGAGACTGCTGCAGCATCGAAGAGTGTTATTACCCTGCGAACATGTCCAGTAGGTCCTCTTCCGGGGAGAAATCTGTGCTGGCATGGATGGATTACATTGCTGATGATAGAGCTTAATCTGGAAGCAAATATTTTTGAAAAGATTTTGGAGTCACTATTCATTAGAGTGATAGGTCTATATGAACCAGGTTTGCGTGGGGTTTGCCTTTTTTTAAAAAGACGACTAATACCGCCTGCGACCAGGGCTCGGGTATTGAATTCCCATCTTGTGCTTGTCTGAAGGTTTCTATCATGTCTGTAGAGAAGTGTGAGAAAGATGGCAGCTGACTGATTGCCGGGAAGGAGGTTCCCCAGTGCCCTGCTCTCACCCCTGAGAAAAACCCACTTGTGCAGAGTTATTGAAGGACAAGCAAACTAATATAATGCCCGAAAGTGAATACACACTGAATATTGTAATGCTAAGTCCTGATTATTCGTACCTGGTCGGGCGCAGCACTTAGGCGTGGTTGAGAGGCTTGTGGTGGCTGGAGCAGCGTGTCACTCTCTTTATTGAACGCTCCATAGGTTTGTTGGTCTGCGCCCATGGTAAGCTACTGCAGGATGTGGATATAGCCCCCAAGGTGAACAGACCGGCAGGGGAGGTTACAAAGTACCCAGGAGGAACTGCGGCGGGTCGCGGTCTCCAGCGCGGCAATGTGTCTGGGAAAGTGGAAGACGCTGATCTGAAGCCTGTCAAGGAGCAGATTGCAGATGTTCAGACTGGCCGCCGAATTATCGCCGAAGACCGTGGTGCATTGCCTCTCATCTCAGAGGTGTTTTCTGGGGCGCAGAGGTGAGAAAGGCTCTTCTAACTACATCTCAGGCAGTGCCTTTGCTTATGTCCACTTCAATGGGGTCGGAGAGTGTCGGAGCTGACTCCTCTTGTCCTGAGCCTGTGACCTCAGCCCCAGCAACAGACGTGCTGGCACAACCCTCGGCTGCAGGGCAGAGTGGAGGTCAGAGTGAGGATCGGCCGGAGCGGGTTCAATCCAGCCAGCAGGAACAAGACCAGGGTTCGAGTCCACAGAGAGAGAAATTAAGAGGAGACATGTCAGTTAAGCAGACAGGTAAGGTGAATCTTATGTATGATATAAATAATTTGGTTGCATTAACTGAACAGAGCCCGCTATTAGATCTAGTATTACGAATGAGGCTATAAGTGTAACTGTAGCACCAGATACCTCCTCAGCTACTTACCAGAATGGGGTAACGGCATTACAAGGGGAGCTGGGTGAGGCTTGGCTGAGGAATCCTGCGGTTACACCGGATTATTGGGGGGAGAAATGTTTTTTCCCTCACAGATGGGTCCGCGCTCTCAACGTCTTCTCCCGGGCTCACGGAAGACGAATCAGGGACTGATGATTCTTCAATTAACATAAGTCGGGATAGGGTAGCTACCCTAAAATTAAGATCAAAAGCTAAGGGGAAAAACCTGCAATTGGATAGTAATGCTGAAACCACTCATAAACTAAAATGAGACTACTCTGCCACAAGTCAGGTTTACAGCGAAGGCTCATTAGGCAAGACTCAAATGTCACCTAGTGCTTCTCCTGCCACTAATGCTGTTCCTTCCATGGAGTTAATTTACGCTACCCTCATTCAAATGCAAGGGGAAGCTCACCAAGAACATCGTAGAGCACACCAGGCTACAAAGAAATTTCAGGGCTTCATCCGGAAGGTGAGCCAAATGTGCTCCGAAATCCAAGAGAGGGTATCAAGGGTCGAAGAAAGAACAGCAACTCTCGAGGATGAACTAAGGAAGATACAGGAACATGAGGAGCTCCAAGGTAAACTGTCAGGCGACATGATGTGTAAACTTGAAGACTGAAAATCGGCAACTCCGAAACAACTTACGATTCCTAGGGATTGCGGAAAATAGCTAAGGCAGAGATGTCAGAACTTTTATGGTAAACTTACTGAAAGGAGCCTTTCCTGACCTGTCAAGCTGGAATTGGGACACTGAGTTTCAGCGGGCTTATCGCTTCCCAAAAAAATACCACAGTAGGGCAACTGGAGCGGCCCAGTGCTATCCCAGTTTTTTGGGGGAATTTCCTCCTTTGGCAGCTCATCTCAGACAAGGCAAGACCGGACGCAAAATGATCCCATGATGGCCACACTTTTTTCACGTGCCCAGACTTCTGCCATACTAGGTGGAAAGGCGATGGAGGTTACGTCAGCTAATTTCTCCTTTCCAGGCACTTGGTGCCAAACCCTACATATTGAGCCCTGAACGCCTTGAAATATTATACAGAGGAAAAGTCAGGGTGCTACCATAAGAAATTAAGGCTCAGGAGCACCTGAAGGAGCTACAGAAGATAAGAGGACAGGGGGCTTCTGGGACAAAAGAAAGATAGGGTGTTCTTTTACCACAATTGGAGACTGGGTGACGAGGGTGCAAGTGGGGGTATTATCTGAGTAAAATGAAACGTGGAAGGGTGAAACAATCACTGGTAGAAAACAGTAGAAAAACAGCAGAAAAATGCGGGATGTGTGTTTTTGGACTTCACAGATGGGGGTAGGATGGTGTATTACTTGGAAAATGTTTAATACACAAGGGTGGGGGATCGGGCGGCCGACAGCCAACATCACATGGGTCCCCTTGTGACCCTTTTGCTCAATGTTGGGTGGGGGGCTAGGGTGGAGTAGGAGGAGGGGGAGGGAGGGCTAGGGGGGTGGTACTGGGAGAGGGGGAGAGAAAAACAAGAGAGGAAAATCGGTTCACGAGGATAATGATAAAAACAGGGGATACAATCTAGTTGTAAACAGCATAGGTATGAAACAATGACAACTCTGGGAAATACAAAGTCAGGAAATGTTTTTTCGAATATCACATGATGAAAATTTGAATAGCATCAATTAATGTATATGGTCTGAACAATGCAAATAAAAGACAAAACATTGCAATAGAATTGAAAAGGTTAAGGGCTGACATTCCGGGTTTACAAGAGACCACATTGAAGGTTCCAGGGCTAAACACCTAACAGGGTTTCCATACAGATTTTCAAATGGGCTAAACCTAATTCCCTTCTATAGCACCTCCCTGTAGGTAACGTGGAGGCATGGTAAGAGGACATCCCACTTCTGCATCATGGCCTCAGTCTGGCCCATAAACATGCCTTTCACGTTTTGGTATGGTTGGGTGTGGAGAAATTGTAGGTTAACCCCACACTCTTCCCATGTGCACTTCATGAATGCTGACATGAAGCTGGTGCCCCTGTCAGATACCACTTTTTGGGGGAACCCTATTTGGGTAAAAATCCCTGTCAGGGCGCTAACCACTGTAAGTGAAGTCACAGTCCTTCGATGGATAGCCTCTGGGTATCTAGTGGCATAGTCCACCAAAACTAGGAACAATCTGTTGCCTAAGGCAGCTTTGGGGTCCGAGGGTCCTAAAAAATGGATGCCTACCCTTTAAAAGTGGGTGCCAAAGGCAGGCAAGGGATTCAGGGGAGCCTTGAGCTTTTTCCTCGTGTTTCCACTGGCCTGGTAGGTGAAACATGTCCTGAAGAATGTATCTGAGAAGGATGTCTTCATCTGGGGCCAAGAAAAGTGGGAGAAAAGTCTGGCAAAGGACTTGCATTTCCCCATATGTCCTGCCTAGGGAGACTTATCTTATAAGCCAGGCTCAGTAGGAAGGCCCTGTAGTATTAGGGGACTACCAACACATGTATTGTACCATGCACAGGTACCTTAGGCTCATTATATAGAAGGTAACTCTCCCAATAATGAGGTGATCTCCAGAGATGTCAGCAGATGCCTGTGTTTCAGGTTACCACCTCATGCCCTCTAGGGCTGGACACTCCTCTGTGCCTTACAGAACTCCTTCATGGTATGCACAGCCTCCACTTGCCATCCAGTGAGCTCAGTCAGGTCTAATAGTGATTCAATGTCCTCCCCAGTGTGTTCCAGGGTGGGTTCTTTGCATGCCACATCCATATGTACCATGGGAGATTCAGATGATGGCTTTCCATACACCCTGCTCCTCTCTTTCTTGCAGCTGCCTGGGACATTCTTCCATGCTCTGTGCTTCCTTGACTTCTCCTCCTGTCAGTAATTGACATGGTGGTCACATAGACCCAATCAGGCAAACCTATTTACAGGTGTGACCTGTTCTCCACTTCCTTCCAGGCAGTGTGCTCCAGATCACATCAAAAAAACAATCCACAGTCATGGAAGCATTCACAGCTACCCTAAGAGAACCTTGCCCTCTCCATTCTAAGGGAACCAGGGTCACAGGGTAGTGACTCTCACAGTTGTCTGTTACCTGGTGGAATGTATTGGGTATCACCTGCTTTGGTGACACCAGATGACACCTAACAGTAGTCATGCTGGCTTCTATGTTTCTCATCTACTTTCCTTTGATGGTGACCTACTGCATATATCTAAAAGTATTAGAATTCATGTGGGCTTTCGGCACTATCTGTCTGTTACCCTAGAACACTAAGGAAACCTCAGCTGCCCCCTCACACTGACGGGGACCATTGCTTCTCCAAGTGCTACACTGACCAATCCCTAGGACTTTCTACAACTGAGGGGCTGTGCTCTCGTAGAGCACTTGCCATTTATTATTTATTCAACTTATAAAGTGCACTATCACCTAGCAGGCATCCTGGTGCTGAGTGGCTACAAAGAGGACGGGGGGTGTCTGGCGGACAACTGGAACTAGGACTTAGGAAATAGCCAAGTTTTCACGCTTCTTCTGAAAGGGAGACGCTCCCTAATTTGCCTAATCTCCTCAGGAAGACTGTTCCACAGTTTGGCCGCTGCCACCCCAAAAGATCTTCCCCCAGAGCTAGCTTTTTTAAACCTAGGTATTCTCACCAGTCTAGCCGATGAGGAGCGAAGCAGTCTAGTGGGAGTATACCATGCAAATTTAGATTGCATGATTCGGGGTCCTAGCCCATGAAGAGCCTTAAAAACGAGGCAGAGGGCCTTGAATTGAACTCTTTGCCTAAGGGGAAGCCAATTTAGTTCCGCCAGAGCTGCCGAGGCAGATGACCTTCGTGAAACACCTCCAGCGGAGTTGAGTCCACACCCCCCCAAAAGAGAGAATAAGCTGAGTGTCATCCGCATATTTTATAATGTCAATCTTTTGAGATTTGATGACCGTCATCATGGGTTTTACGGAACTCCATTTGGCACAGAGGAAAAAGCGGATTGAAAAGGGGGGAGGGACACAGCCTGCTGTCTATCCTGCAGAAAGGATCGAAACCACCGCAGGGCGCACCCACTCACTCCAACCTCACTCACTCTTCTCAGAAGGATTTCGTGGTTTCGTGGTTCACCGTGTCAAAGGCGGCAGGCAGGTCTAGCAGGATCAGGGCTACTGCCTGACCCTGTCTGCACGCCTTTGAAGCTCATCCACAGCTGTCACCAAGGCCGTCTTGGTCCCATGGGCTGGCCGAAATCCAAATTGTACTTCCTCCAACAGCTGATGCTGCTCCAGATGTTTGGAGAGGGAAGTACTAACCGAACGTTCAACTATTTTTGCAGAGAAAGGCAGCAGGGAAATAGGCCTGTAGTTTTTTGAACATTCAGGGTCCAGGGATGGCTTTTTCAGCAGCGGGGATACCAGGGCCTGCTTCCAATGAGAGGGAACTGTGCTGCTGGCCAGTGACAGGTTGCAAATTAGGCGAAGAGTAGGGAAAAGTTCCTCTTCATACTCTTTCCAGATCTTATGTGGGACAGGGTCCAAAGGTGACCCAGATAAGATCCCCCACGCTAGCCTGCTGAATTTCTCCTCCGTTAACGGTGGACATTTTGATAATTGATTAGTGAGCTGTATGATGGGGACTTTAACCACCTCCTCCAAGGCCCGGACCCCATCTCCCTGAGCCCATACTGGTAGCACTCAGGGACAAATCTACTATTAACCTTGTTGCCAAACAAGATTTCTTGTGGTCAGTTTGGGACTGGGAGCATTTCCCTAGAAAACCATTTTGCGGGCCTTGTGAGAACTCCTTCCTGGTGTGATCTCTACCCTCTTTCTTCTGGTGGGAGTCTGAACCCTGGCCACCCTTTTGAGAGTCTCCTCCCCAGACACCTTCATGTGGGCTCTGGTGCTAAGCCAGGGGTCCACCTCCTTAGCAAGCTACCTGGGGTCAGAGAGTTTACTATCAACAAGGTGTTAGTTCAGCACTGTAAAACAATTGCTAAATATGTGCAAATAAATTATACAGGTAATAACAGAAATCATTGCCCTTCACACAACCATCCAGTGCTTTCCAAAAGTAGTACTGTTGGACCATCTTCTGGTTCTCCCTAAACTTCTGCCTATACTATCTTGGGTAAGCCCATATTTCCTGGTGAAAGTGTCCTTTATGAGGAGATACCTCATTCTGTCCCCTTTCTCTAGGGCTTGCAAGGCATGCCTCCCTTCATTGGGAATGTGCTTCTAGAGACTGACCCCTCATCCTCTTTAGGATCCCAGGGCATCTCCAAAGCAAACTCATAGACCTCAGACCATTTATCTATGTCATCCCCTACAACAAAGTTCCTAATCCTGGGGGATGGGAACCCTCCTTTCTCTAATGGATGCTGAAGTATTGCTGCCACCATTGCTGCTGGATTCTGAAGTTTGTCTGGCTTTGATCTCCAGCTACTTCATGACCAACTCATTCTCCAGCAGAAGTTTATTTTCAGCTTAGCACTTTTCTGCTTCAGCTTTCTCTCTGGCCAAGGTTCTCTGTGCTTTAGCCTTCTCCCTGGCCAAGGCTCTTTTTGCCCCAGCCTTCCTCTCCTCGGCTTCCAGCTCTATTGTGGTCAGCTGTAGCATCAGCTCCTTCTCCTCCTTCCTGACCTCCAGCTCCTCTGGGGACAGACACCTGGTAGACACACTTCTCCCTGCCCTCTCATGGGGATCCTGTGAGGGTGAATTGTGATCCTTCTGCAGTTCAGGACTCAGGTTTCAGTCCTTCTCCTCCTCATCATCTAAGTTGTCTCCCTCCTCCTCAGGGTTGTCATCCTTTTGGGTAGCTTACCACCCCTTGACTTCTGCATAGGCTATGAGGGCTTTCTGTAGGTACAACTTTGTGGCCCTCTTGCTTGCATTCACCCCTTTTCCCTTGCAGAGCCTCTGCAGCTCAGCCCTGGTGAGGTGAGGGTGTCAGTATTGAGGGGCTCCAGTAGGGTACTTAAATTTAGAAAACTAGGAAGAATTTAAAAAGAGGTAAACTCTGGTGCCAAATTATTTATATGGGATTTTTGTCTTACACAAATCACTGTATGGCACTGCAAAAATACAAGTACTGAACCCCACAACTGAACAACAATGTGAGAAATTGAATTGTTGGTTGAGTGGGATGTGACTGAACCCTGTAAAAAAAAGCCACAATTCCTGTCATGGTGCCACACTAAAATCACTAAATTAACCTGTGCTTAACCGTCTGGGAGTTTGGCACAAAGCAGTCAGGCCTAATTTAGAGGCAATGTGTAGCTTTTTTATGCAGCACCAAACAGTAATAAAGTGAAATAAAATCCCACACAAATTTGAAAAAAAGAGTAAATCATAATACATTATTTGACATCAAAACAACAAAATCCAATCAGTAGAACAGGAGTTAAGATTTTTTTAAGTTTAAGGTAAATACTAACTCCTAAAAGTTGAAAGTGCCAACCGCAGACTTCTAATCGCACAAGCCTTAGTCAAAGTTGAGAAATATGGCTGACTGCAATGGAGCATGAATCGAATACAAAGAGGGGATTGGGCCCACAATTTTTTTTTCTGAGAATGTAGAAGTTTAGTCGGGCAAGGCCACCAGCGGTGTCATTGGTGGGCAGCTGGACAAAGTTGCAGTGAAGTCTTCCATCTTAGACTCTTTTTTGGAAGTAAAAAATGTCCAGCCGTACACGGCTGGGGTAGTAGCTGATTAGGGCTCTGCGAGGCCGGATACTACTTCTGTGAAAAACCACTAAACAGAATTTTCTGCAGCGTAGAAGATAGCAGCAGCGACTGTGAAGTCAAGACAACTATGTTCTCAGAGTAGTTTTTAGCCGAAACCTTTCTATGTCCCAAGGCTTGGGTTTTGGCAATCTGAGCACCTGTAGCACCACTCACAAGGGACCAAGACTGGGGAGGCACCACTGGGATAGTTGGGACTCACTCAGGCTGGGTCCAAGGGTGGGTTCAAGATGCTTGGAGCCTTTTCAGTCCCCTAGGCCCTGAACAGGAGGCCAGCCAACTAACCCTTTGAGTTACTCTGGTAGTCTTGGGTTCAAGCAGTGGAACAGGGCTCAAGCAACAGGGCATGCCTCTGTGGGTTCAAGGCAGGCTTCAGACAGCAGAGCAGTCCTTTCAGGTGCAGCAAAGCAGTCTTCCGAAGTACACATCAGCAGGCACTCCTCTAACAGTCCTCCCCCAGGTCCAGCAAGTAAACTGAATAGTGGGTCAGAGGGTTCTATTTTCATACCTTGAGCCTTCATTGAAGTAGAAGTTTCTAGATAATAATTTTTTAAGGGCTTTGAGTTTCCTGCCTTCCCTGGCTAGGCTCCAGGCTAGACACATGAACAATACATTGATGACAAGTAATTTGTGTGAAGGCAGGGAACAGCTTATTGATTTGAAACTGGGGAAATGCCCAGCTCCCCCCCATTCTGCCAGGGATGGCCCATCATGGCACACTTAACCCCTCTATTGTGTGGCTGCATGAGAAGAATAAGCAAAGTCCAATTACCAACTACACCCAGTCATGTGATACAGGAAGAGGCTGCAGGCACCATACAAGGTACAAAAATTGCAATTTTCAAAATTGCAATAAAAAAATCTGAGTTTGCCATTAAAAAGGATTTTTAATTGTACTTTCCTAGACACCACAAATTAATTATTTTCCTCTTCCCAATCAAAAGTTAGCACCTATTAAATGTGGTAAGGCAACCCAATGTTATCCTATGGGACAGGTAGGCGTCACAGTAGTGAAAAATTAATTTAGCAGTTTTTTACTACCATGACATGTACAACGTAAAAAGTTCATGTCCAACCTTTTAAGTACAATGCACACTGTTGTTTGGGCTACATAGGGCCTACCTTGGCGTGGAATAAAAGGGAAGATTAAGGCTTAGTAAGGGGTTTATTTTGCCAAGTCGAATTGGCAGTTTAAAACTAAACTGCATGCAGGCTGCATTGTCAGACCTAAGACATGCTGTAAGGGGTTGCCTAAGTGAGCAGCACAATAAGTGCTGCAGGCCCACGAGTAGCAGTTAACTTCCAGGTCTTGGGTATATGGTGTACCAGTTTACTAGGTAAGTATCAGTAAATCACATACGCTAATCATGTGTAAGCCAAATGTTTTAGGGAGTGAAAACAAGCACATTAGCACTGGTTAATAGTGGTAAAGAGCACAGAGTCCTAGGGCCAACAATAACAAATTCAGCAAAATAGTAGGGTGAAGCCGAAAAAATTGTAGGAAAACCATCTTAAGGCTAGCAGCTCTAACAGGGCCTATACATGCTTTGGGCATTACAGGCAGGAATGGTCGTATGGCTTGAAGACAGTAATTTGTTGCTGCTGGGAAGTATCCAGATCAGGTGACTATTATTATTATTATTATTAATTAATTTTATACAGCGCAACAGCTACCCGAAGGTTTCCCGGCGCTAAGAACGGTAAAGATATGTGGGAAGGCAAAGATAAGTAGTGCAGGTATAATCCACTGGTTAAAAAGCCATATTTTTAAGTCCTTGGGATACTTCTGATACTGAGGTTCGATACGCAACGAGAAAGGCATTGAGTTCCAAAGTACTGGAGCCAGATAGGAAAAAGAACGTCCCCCCATTCTAGTTCTTTTGATCCTCGGAATTTGAAAGTTGTGCTGATTAGCAGATCGAAGGGATCTCGAGGGACGATATTGGTGCACTAGCGCCAGAAGATAGTGCGGTGCCACCCCTGAATTAATCCTATGCATGTAGCAAAGAGTTTTGAACTTAATGCGATTCTCAATCTTCAGCCAATGAACATCACATAGTGCAGCTGAGACGGATGTTCTAACTGGGAGATTGCAAAGCATTCTGGCAGCAGCGTTTTGGACTACCTGTAACCTGTGTAACACCTCCTTTCCCACTCCTAAATATAGAACGTTACCGTAATCGAGCCTAGATGTAATGAGGGCTTGGACTACCGTTCTTTGAGTGGGCAAAGGAAGCATCCACAGGATTTTTTTCAGCCACTTCAGTATGACAAAGCAAACAGAGGCTACCTTGCCAGCTTGTTGCATCATAGTGAGTTGGTCATCAACTATGAAGCCAAGATTCCGGGCAGATTGTACAGGAGTCGGAGGTAACCCCATCTGGGAAGGCCAATGTTTGGGGCCCCAGAGGGTTTTATTTTTACCAAAGAGCAAGAGCTCGGTTTGATCACCATTTAATTTGAGTTTGTTATTATGCATCCAGTCTGCAATGCTTATCAGCCTAGATCTCAGTGAAGAATTGTTACTGTTTGAATTGGTTGAGAGAGAATAAATAAGCTGGGTGTCATCGGCGTAAGAGTACACCGTGAGCCCTGCTTGTTCCGTAACGGCAGCTAGAGGGCTGACATAAATATTAAAAAGCAGGGGGCTCAATATTGAGCCCTGAGGAACTCCACATTGAGACCCATGCACCTCAGATTTAGAGGAAGCAGAGAAAACCTGGAAGGTCCTGTTAGTCAGGAAACTGGATAGCCACTTTAGGGCTAGTCCCGTAACACCACATGACTGGAGAGTTTTCAAGAGGATAGGGTGGGAAACAGTGTCGAACGCGGCACTTAAATCAAGGAGATATTATCCGTAACGCCCAGTAGTGTGGCCTCAGTAGAGAAGCCTGCACGAATTCCAGATTGGGAGTCATGCAGGAGATTGTGTGTCTCAATGAATTTAACAAGCTGGGCATTTATATGCTTCTCCAAAATTTTGGAGAAGATTGGTAAAAGGGAAATAGGGCGGACATTAGATGGTATTTCTGGGTCCAGGTTCGTATTCTTCAATAAGGGCATGACCATAGCATGCATCGAAGCTGCTGGTACTTCAGCTTCCAGTAGAGAGGAATTTATTAGTTGCATGATTAAATCATTGGTCAAAATGCTTAAAGTTTGAAGGACTGAGGGAGGAAACAAATCATTTGGAGTGCCAGATTTGATACTACTCAAGATTTTACAGAAGGAAGTAATATCCAGTTGGGCCCAGTAATCCAGAACAGCGTTATTATTTGAGGCAATCATATTCCTAGTGGTAGGTTGTTTAGAAGGGGATTATGCAGCTGATGCCTGTTTTTCAAAATCAGTATAAATAGTACTGATTTTTGTCACAAAAAAGTCGGCTAAATCATTACAGTGTTTAGCATCCAAGCATGGGGGCTTAGGCTGACATACAGCCCCGGAGAGCTCTTTAACTACTTTGAAAAGTGTTTTTGAACAGTTTTGAGCTTCTTGGATTATCCGATTTGCATGTTCTGCCCGGGCATTACGGCACAGTCGATGATAATTATTCAAGACTGACTTATACCGTAGTTTAATTTGAGGATCATATAATTTCCGCCATTGCCTCTCTAGATTTTTACATTTTGTTTTATTTGATTTTGAGGGCCTCGGAGAACCATGGAGCAGGAGTGTAGTGATTGTTAGTTTTTCTTTTGGCAAGGGGAGACATAGGTCGATAGAAGAGCTGAGCCAAGAAAGCATGGTCGCTTCCTCATTCGAGGTGGTATTTGAATCGACTGGTCTCGTATTTTCGAGAAGTAGATTGAGTTTCATTATATCCAAGTTTTTCCAATTCCTGCCCTTTGCCAGCCCCGATGGTAGATTTTTTTGATGCTGCTGCTGTTTAATTTGAAATTCGACCAAAAAGTGGTCGGACCAGAGAACCGGAATGGCTTGTTTGCAAAGGACAGTGTCTATATTAGAAAAAATTGGATCGAGTAAATTTCCTGCCTTATGGGTGGGACCTGAATTATGGAGAGTGACATTTAAAGCTGCTAAATCCGCTATGAAATTAGCATTAATTGGTTGAGAAAGTCATTCAAATGAAGGTTTAGGTCACCCACTAATATAAAATTAGGGGCTTCAAGCAAGAGCGGAGCAATATAATCCGGAAGGGATGCGGCCCAGGCACTGGCTGGTCCTGGGGGGCGATTTAGCAATACACCAGAAAGAGTAAAGTTAGGAGAAAGATATAATTTAAAAAGACCGGCTTCACATTCAGAGAAATCGAGATTGCTCCATTTGCATTTGTATTTATTCTTATAAATGACTGCAATCCCGCCTCCCTCTTTGCCCACACGATTTTTCCCCAGAAAGGTATAGTTAGGTGGGAGAGCACTGGCAATATCGGGACCCGAGCCATCATTTAGCCACGTTTCCGTGAGAAAGATGGCATCGGGTAGGAAGCCTGATAATAGGTCATAAATATTGTTCTTGTGCTTCGAGAGTGACCGACAATTAAGACTAAAAAAGATATATTCTGAATGTTTTTTGTTGTTACTGGCTACGCTGCTCGTAATGGGTTTGCAAGGTATGGAGGGGAAACCACACATGTGGCAGTAAAAAGGCTCAACATCACAGTTTAAATAAACAGAGGAAGCACAAGTATTGTGGCGAAGAGATAGAAGCATCTTACGCGTATATTTAAGTACACCGTCTGATCTTTGAACAGGGGATATAGCCCATGGCCCCGTCCTGCCGCGGACGGGCACAGACGGGCTTGCCTTTGGTGCGCCTTGGGGGCGCCATCGGCGCGCGTCCACTGTGCGGCCGGGAGGGGGCACACATTATATACCGGCCGCTGCTGGCGTCAGAAAGACTGGTGCGTTAACTCTGGGCTACCCCCAAGATGGCGGAGAAGTTCCCCGTGGCAGCGTCTAATCGGCTGCACGGATGAAGACAAGCGACGTGAGGGGGGAGGGAGGGTAAGTGCAAAGAACATGTTCAATTTAAAAGCATACAATTTTTAAAAGATGTCAGGTAGACAAGCGCTCCTAGCTTTCCGCCTCAAGAGCTTTCAGCGTTCTTTAGTAATTGCGTGCGGGACAGGAAGCGCGTCTTATGTACTGGCCGCTGCTGGCGTCAGAAAGACTGGTGCGTTAACCCTGGGCTACCCCCAAGATGGCGGAGAAGTTCCCTAGCAATCCCCGTGGCAGGGTCTAATCGGCTGCACGGATGAAGACAAGCGACGTGAGGGGGGGAGGGAGGGTAAGTAAAAAGAACAAGTTCGATTTAAAAGCATACAATTTTTAAAAGATGTCAGGTAGACAAGCGCTCCCGGATTTCCGCCTCAAGAGCTTTCAGCGTTCTTTAGTAATGGTAAGATAGAAAAGTAGGTCTAATCTCCTGCAGAAATCTGATGTTGTAAAAGACGAAGCAGTGCCAGGGGCTGTAAAACACCCTTACCAAATTTGGGGAGGACCTATTTGATCACATATTTTTGTCAGAGCATTCTATCAGGAGCAAAGAAAAACAAACCCCATTTAATTTGGTCTATCAGCACTTGAGTAACTGAAAAGAGAAATTGCTGCTCCTTTAGGAATCTCAACCAGGGAGCTGTGAGTTCATGGGTTCCTCTGGAGGATTAGAAGATTGATCCTGTGCAAGGACAACTCAATTCTCTACTAGAGTTAGGAGAATTACTCCTACTATCTAGAGAATCTTTAGGCCTGATTGGAGGGGGAATTCCTAGACATTGTGGGTATGCTACTCCCCTATTAACTCCTCTGCACACTGAAGGGTGCAGACTCAATCAAATAGGCTGGAGGAGTGCATCATAAGTGCCTGTATGAGGCAGGAAATGTTTCATATAATTCCTCATGTTGTCCAAGAATGGAACAAGAACCATAAAGCATTTTCTTGTGGGGGTTGTGGGACACCAAGAAGAAGGAGTGGGATCCCACATGTCCCTTAACTAGTTTTATGTTGTCACGAAAATGTCTTGCGGGATAAATTATAGCCCCATGAAAAACAGATTCTTGTTCTTAATTTTTATAGGGCTGATCTTTTGGTGTGGTCAGGGAGTGTGTTACATTGTAGGCCTATTCAAGCTACTTCGAGTACATAAATAAGTACTGCTTTGCATACGCCAACTTCCTCCAACATTTTTCTACCTTCCCAAATACTTGGAAACACGTAACTCTCACTAACTACAAACTGATCTCACTGCTACCAATTTTGGACAAGATCTTAGAAAAAATCACCATCAGACACCTCACAGAATACCACAACGAACACCAGCTCCTCAACACCAATCAGTCATGCTTCAGGCACAACCGCAGCATGGAGAAAGCCCTCATTGCCACCAGGGATTACATATGCATGACTCTGGACAGAGGAGCTACTGCGTCCCTCATCCTCCTGAGCCTCTATGCAGCACAGTCTCTCACCCCATCTTCAGTCAACTCCTGCATGTCATCGGAATCAAAGGTATCAACCTCCAATGGATCTGCTCCTATCTCACTGGAAGGACCCAGCCAGTCAGTCTGGCACCATACACCTCAGATGCCCGCAAACTCATTCTTCACGGATTCTCCTTGAGCCCGACCAGCTTCAACGCATACATGATCTATCTAGCCAGCATCATCCGCCCTCATGATATCAACGTATTCTCCTATGCCTATGACACATAACACATTCTCTCTATTATGGCACACAACTCAGTCTCTGTGTTATGAACCAGGGGCCCAAACCAGCATCAAGGTCAATGCCTGCATGACTGAAAGATCAACTGCCCAGATTTATTAAGGGCTTGCGTTGTCCTACACAAGCCCTTAAGTCAGATTTTCTAAGCCACTCAAAGCAGCCTTGCATGGCTCTAGTAAATCTGGTGTAATGCAAGGCAGTCTAATTACTGCCTTGCATTTCTCTGCTTTGGGAAGGCACTCCATGGGTGGAGTGTCGGCATTCCCCTGCATCCACCCATGGATTGTGGTGTATTCCCATATTTACTGAGAATAGTACACCTGGAAGTGCGTCAAAATGATACGTCATGCCAACAGAGATGTAACGAGGAGAAATATGTTTATTTCTCCTTTCTATTCACTCTTTCTATCTGAGCTGCATTCTGCAGCACACATTGCAAAATTAAAATTCCTCTGAGGATTGATATTGTGTACTTTTCTGCACAAAAACAATCCTACCAGTAGCACAGGCATCCTTTCACGATGGCGTAGTGTGCCTACTTTGCTGCTAGGCTGCACTCAATGCACCAGCATAGAGAGAAAGCAGAAATGCACTGTATCTTAAGCAATATAGCACATTGTTCCTCTGCTTATTTAACATAGTGTAGCACAAGAAATTGTCTTGCTGCATTGTGTTGAGCAAAATATTAGTAAATCTAGGCCCAACTGTCTAAAGTTGTCTAAAGACCGAAATCGTGCTCTTCAGGAAGAGCACATCACAGTGGGACTCTACTGTAAGGCCAACAAAGCTATGATCAACAACTCCTACAACCTATGAAAAGGACCTTGGGATCATCATCAAAGCAAACTCAACATGACCACCCAAGTCAATGCTGTCACCACCACATGCTTCCATACCCTAAGGATGCTGAGGAAGATTTTCAAATGGCTCCCAATCAGCATCCAGAAAACCATCACGCATTCCTCTGGTGCCCTACAAGCTGGTCTACAGGAACACTCCCTGTACCTGGATCAACAAAAACCTCACCAAAAGACTGGACACAGTTCAGAACTGGGTGTCAAAATCATTCTCAATTTTTAATGCCACACTCACATCACTACACATGAGGAACATCGCCATTCACAAATTAGCACAATTTAAACCCCTCACCCACACTTTAAAAGGAGTACATAACACTGGCCCAGAATACCTCAACAATCGCATATGCATTGCACAAGCGTTCTGGACACCTTCAGTTGTCCAGACTACTAATGCACAAATCCCACGCATATGGAAAAATAAATCTGGTAGTCAAGCCTTCTCTTACATTGCTCCTAAAGCATGGAACAACCAGCCCCTACACATAGGAGACTTCTCCTCCCTTCTTGAATTCCACAAGAAGCTGAAGATCTGGATTTTTGAGTAGTCTCACTAGGCCTTAGGTGTGCTTAGACTCACACCTCCTCAGTGGCAGGATACCCTTCCGGATGATAGTACACTCTATATAAATCTGCATAACAATAAACCTTGGATAGCCATGGTCTAGTGTGAAAAATGTCTGTGTTTGGTAGATTATGCTCAATGGTTGCTAAACCTGGGCTAAAGATACCGTAACCACCCACTGCCAAATTAGGTCATTTTTTGACAGAATATTTTTGGGCTAGATGTGTGCTGAGCACCAGGCTGAGAGACACAAGTGTGGTAGCATTTTCTGTGAAATGTGGAACACAGGAGAGTATAATGTTTGTTATTATCTATTGAATTTCTCTCTAATATTGGCTTCTAAATGTAAGTCAATCTGTGCACATTTCAAAAATACCTAGGTTTCCTTCATAACCATTTTTCATTGATTAGGTTTTACCATATACAATGAAAAATCATTACAAGCTGCAGCTTATTTGTTGGCACTGGGTATCATGTGTTTTTGGATAATCAACAAACTCTACATATCACTGTGACCAGAAGGGTCAGATTGACATAACAGTATGTTATTTTTGTAAATCAGCCATCAAGGCAATACATTCCACATAAAACCTTTGAATCCGATTGCCATATTTGACTTCTTATTTTCATCTTCATTTGATGTCAACCATTAGTTTCTTTTATAAACCGATTAGCAATCTACACAAATTACCCCTTCAGAAATTTGTCTAGTATTCAGAAAAGTGTATCTGTCCGGGTTCACCCATGAGACTCACACCTCTTTCCACCACAAACTGGAAGCAGGTTTAAAAAAAATGCAAAAACTATGGTAAAAAAAGGGGTTCTTTTGCAACTCTGCTTGTTCCTGGCATGCATCTTTTTCCAAGTTTTCCAGTAAAAGCTCACTTTTGCCACTATTTCTCAGTTCCCTTTAGAATCCCTAAAATGTAGGAAAAATGGACGCACATTTTGCCTGGATACATTAGTGGGAAAAAAATATGAAGGCCTAACTATGAAGTGCCCCAAACATCAAAAAATGGCTCAGCACTGGAGGTGGAAAATTCTCAGTAGCTAGCGGGGGGTACCTAAAAAAATAATTATTTCTTAATTTAAATCAAATTTTTCTAAAATTCCTCATTATTTTGTATGGAAAGATATCAGCTCTTGTGATGGAGTTCTCCGCAAATGTACAGAAAATTACTGTAAGTAACTGTGGAGAAGTGTGGCTCAGTGGTTAGAGGCGGCAGACCCGGAATTTGAGATCGACCGTGGACCAGGGTTCGATTCCCCGCCTCGGCGGGTCTCGGGCTCATAAATTCCACAGTCTCGACAATTCTCGCTCCGGTGCCTACTCGACTCACGGGGTCACACTCTGCGACTCTGGGCAATAGCTTGCTTAATCTCCACATCGGCCCCTCGCGGCGGGATGCCTGGCTTTCACCTTGTGGATACCCTGCCGGGGTTTCTCACAGGGGAATACCAGGACGGGTTCACTAAGCAAGCGCGGAGATGCCCCAGGGTAAGTCCTGCGCTATATAAGTTTCATACATTTACATTTACACATTTACCCTTGTCAATTCAGTCATAGAAGTATCCACTCCATCATTTCAGTTTTTAGGAATCAGCAGAGCTTCCAAAATTCTGGAAGATTATGAGAACAAGGTTGAAATGTTTCTCTTTAAGGGTGTGGCATACTGGACAAAGGTGGCTCGGGACAGTGAAAAGCTAGCTGGCCGGGAACAAGAGCAGGACTTCTTGGTCACGGCAGGCAGTGGTCTTATTTAAGCTTTAGGACACCAGTAGTTACACTGTCCTAATTTGTATACCTTTAGAAATTCTACATTACGCCTGGAATTCCAAAATTATGTGATTACATCGCTTTGTGTAATTACATGCCATTAGCCCTACAAATTTACCATGATATGTACTATTCGCTGTAAGCAAACAACAGAACACGAGAGGTTGTTGTCCATGGTGCTTTAGTTTTTTTCTTGCATCTAAAGTGTGAATTTCTATCAAAACAAGTAGATATCATTTGAGAAGGACAATCACCCCGCCACTGTTCCACCGCAGTAAATTCTGATGTAAATCACTAGATGAGATGTTACTTACTTTTTGATTGATAACATTTACTGTTACAGAGTGTGTTCTATGTTTCCTCTGTTCACAATAAAGGAACTGCATAACGATCTGTCCAAGGGTGCGGGAAAAGAGCATGTGGTTGGAAGTTAGATGACATAGATCCAACTGCATCAAGGCAGTGCTCATGTATATAGGGAAGACTGTGTTTTAGGTTGCATTTATTGAATATATTCATACATCTGGTTCCCCCAACATTAATGGTTTATCAAAATGAATGTTCAAATCACCCAGAAGCAGCAATTGCTTATTTGTGCTCAAGGATTTATTTAAGGTAGCTAATAAAAATTCAAAAGACTCCATGGATGCGTTGGGTGTGAGGTAGGCGATGGTGCAGCTCCAGTTAATCCCTGCTGGGTCTGAAAATCTAATGACTAAGGATTCAAATTGGGAGTCGCAACCTGGTTTTTTTTGTCTCACTTTTCTATCATTTCTTATAATCTTCGCCAGCCCTGATCTTTTAATAGATTGATGCACCTCATTTAGGGAGTTTCCTGTAGGAGATATACCTTTAAGTATTACCAAGACACCTCAGCATTTGTGGGCTCTAAAAGCCTATTACTTACTTACTTACCAGATGACGTGCCTGAAAACCAGGTTTCCATTATCGTAAAAAGATCCAGATCCCAACCTACTATCAACTCTTTAATCAAAGGTGCATTCCACCATTAAACGGCCATTCATCAGAAACCACTTACTCGCCTTACTTTTAAACTATACTTTGAATGAAACTGGGTTCTTTTGTTTTTATATTTAAACTTCCATGACCTCCATCAAATTTTGTATTCTTCTCTAATGGGAATAAACATATAAGAGGATATTTAAATGAGATTTTTGTAATCTTTTTTAGGTTTTGCCTGCACAACGCTTGCACTGTGCTTGTAAAATCTTGTTGAAAATGGTCACAAAATGACAGCCAGAGCCTTGTTTACTGACTCCTGAATGGTGTTATCAAAAGCCTTCACTGAGTGCTCCTCAAGCTGGTATTGAGAAGGGTCCTCATAATCATAACAGTCCTCAGAGCCTTCTTGGGAATATCCTACACTGATAACAAATATAGAAGGGTTTGTAACACACAGACAGGCACAGATAAGGTGGCAGAAAACCAAGGGGGCAACCTCAACAGGCACAAACAGAATCTGAAACAGAGAATTCTGCAAATACCGGTTGGTAAATTTATACTGGAGGGAGCAGCCTGAGCTCCTATGAAGTGCTAAGATGTCGAAAATATTTCTTCTACGCTCTGACTGCGGTTGACAAATGCGTGTGCCTCACGCATAAGCGATCTGAGAGAAAGAGGACTGCGTGTGTCAAGGCTAGCACACCTCCTCACTCCTGGCTCCCACTCCAGTCAATCAACAAAGAGGCTGCAGCCTCACTACATTCCTTATCAAGACACAGAATAAGTATTACACAATATACTAAACTGCAATCACATTTTAGGGACATATACTAAACTTTAAACAGAGTCATCGTAGCAACGCACTGGTATTTAACATTGTTTCGGGTTAATGCTGATCTCATACCTTTGCTAGAAGTGAACTCATTAATAGCGTAGAAAACATTTAACTAGTACTATTTCATAACTATAGGAAAGAATATCAGCCTTAGTTCAAGGATGCTGAAGCAACAAAGAAAGAGGAAGGATTATGCAGTCAGCAAGTTATATAGGCTATCCCGCAACATGATTGGTAGAATGCCGCTGCCCGTGTCCCACGCAGGGGGACATCAGCAGGGCAGCCCCCTTAGTGGTCACTAGTCGTAGCCCCCCCTTTTCTCAAGGGTTGGAGGGGAGGCTCTCGGAGCATCCCAGCCCCTCCCAGGGGACACCAAGGACGCACCTCCGGGGGAGGGCGCTCCCGTGGGGGCGGGCGGGCCGGGTACATATGCCCCAGCCGCCTCCAGATCGGCCTCTTTTTTAAAAATGTTGCCCCGTGGAGGATCCCTGCCTGCCTGGAGGGACTCTCCCAGAGTCAGGGAGAGTATAATGTCAAGTTGTAATGTCTTTCTTCAGATAATAGAGAGGACCCGTGTTATAATTGGGGATTGTGAAGGTAATGGAGACAAACAAGTCATCAAACTCTAAACAAGCTTTGCCTGGTCAGCGTGTGGGGCATTATGGGCCCCTGTCGCAGTGCGCAAAAAAAAAAACCAGGATTGGTAGATGAGGGGTGGGGCAGGCCTTCCAATGAATGTTTTCTGTCTCCACGGCAGGAGCCGCGCTGGAGAACAGCCCTACTAGTTTACTGATGAGTAGGTAGCCCCGTGGCATTATTGTGATGTTCTCTCTTCAAAGATCATCTGTTGAGCCTGGACATCGGGTGGTTTCACTGGGCAATAATTGGGGTGTTTTTCCCTGGAAGCAGTGGCAGACCAAGGGTGATCCATGCATTCCTCCATGATAAATCTAAATGCGTTTTACTGAAAACAACTGGCTGATCAGGACATATTACGCATTCCGTGTGCATTATAGAATGTGTTGTGTGGGACAACAGCCGGTGCGCAAATAAGGGGCTCTGATCCTGGCGATCGAGTGAGCGATAGCGTTCTTGGCATCACGGTTTGGGGGATGTTTCCAGGGATTTGTGCCTTCTCCCAGAAACACGCGGGTTTGCCCTAGAATGGCAAATCACGGCTAGCCGGCTGGCATGCCAGGGCCGGGAGCTGGTACACGGGGAGGACACACTGGGGCCAGTGTGTTGGGGCCGAGTCAGAAGGACCGGGATTGGATTTTAACCTTTTCTAAACCGCAGGACAAGCGAACCAAATACGCAGGCACCAATCTGAGAAGGTCAGGTGGTAATGTAAGCAGGTATAGCCAGGGCGTTCTCCGAGCTGGGGGCCTGAATGCTGTTCTAGGGGCTCTAGGGGGCGAGGTCACAACCAAGTTCAGATTGCTGGTAGGGGAATATAGGTAGTGTTAAGCGTAGCGGTTGCGCAAACGACCTTGACATTTGTCCCAAGTGTGCCCAAGTACGATAGGCAGCTGCTGGCATCCGCGCATAGGGGACAGGAGGAGTAACCACGAGGGTAGTTGTCTCCCTAAAGATTGTATATATGTCTGTCCCACGCATGCACAACCCAAGATCGGGTATCTCCATAGGCTGCCCCATAACAGGGTCTCTTTAGAGTTCCTTGCTGGTCTAAGGGGAGTAATTACTGTAATGGGCTCCCCCATCCTCATTGTTTAGTGCCAGCAATGAGTGTAATTCTTAGTCTTAGTCACTCATAGTGCATCGAAAGGTCGGAAACGTCACACAGGGCAGTTGAGACCTGGGCAGACATGGATGGGTGCGGTGAGCTCTCAGCTGGCGAGGTGAGGAAGCTAAATGGTTGCTGAGTAGTTTATGCAACTAGTAAGCATGGACTAAGCCAACAGCTGGCCTGGGTTCAGATGGAGTGCTCCTTTTGTAGATGTGGGCAGATAATAACAATAGTCCAATTCGAACTGCAGTGTTCACACCTAGTGGAGGGCCCTGGGTGGTGCACTAGTAAGCGTGCGGCCCGAGTCAGATCTATTTAGTGGTTATTCGGGTTCTGTATTCAGGTTCTGAGGTGGGGAGATCTTAGGAAGTATTTCCATGCCCGGAGGTGCACAGTGAGAAAGCTAGTGTCCCAAGTTGCCCAATTTGATTTCCATTAGATAGGGTGCTTGTAAATAGCCGCAGGGGGTCCAACGAATGCCCAACGGGGATGCCTGATCATGAGATAGTGGCAGTATTTACCCTACAGAGGGCACTGGAAGGGGATTGCTAAGTAGGTCTCTAAATAGCGTTGAACGCATGAAGGAGACAATTAGTGACAGGCCTATAGAGGTAAGCCTTGGTTAGGGACAGGATGCCTAGTTAGATAGCTTGGTCGGCATACAAATTCAGGTGATTCCAGCAGGGGCTTAGCTAAGCTTGCGACAGGCAGTGGCTGGCAACCAAGGTGATCATTTAGGTTGCAAGCATGCACCAGGAGATGGGGCCCAAGCCCACCCAAGACAGACAATAACACCTGCGCTAGAGCCAGGAGCTACGCTGTGGTGGTAGCTGCTAGTTGAAGATGGGTGGTGGTGCAATAACCTGTGGAGAACGTGGGGTCAACAGATTCTGGCCACAAGGATTGCAGAAGGTTTTTCTGGTGTTCCGACTGCCCAGAAAGTGATGAGTGTTTTGCGTTCAGGTGTCCCCCGCCCCCCTTTTTCAAATATCAAGGACTCAAGGACACCCGTTTCTAAGTCTCTTATACCATGGCAGGATAGTCCCCAAGGTGGGATATGGCCATTTTGTGCCCCGCCTGGGCAGGGACAGCCGCCCACACCAGCTGCAGCTGGTAAGGGAGATAAGGGTTGGACGCATAGACTGGGGGTGCGGGGCCCATAACCCCCTCACAAGGCCAGGGTACAGGGTAAGGAGCCTTAAAAGCGATGGGCTAGGGCACTATAGGGCTGAAGGGGGTGTAACAGCTTCGGCAGGGACACAGATGGGTCCCCAGCGAATCTTCCGGGGGAGGGCGCTCTCGTGGGGGCGGGCGGGCCGGGTACATATGCCCCGGCCGCCTCCAGATCGGCCTCTTTTTTAAAAATGTTGCCCCGTGGAGGATCGCTGCCTGCCTGCTGCGCTGCACCCACCCTATCCTGGTTCCCAGCAGCTGGGCAGGCGGCGCGTATATGGAATGTTTACATTTTTTCTCTTGTGTTGCAGGCGGAGTTACAGGGCGATCTGGAGGCAGACGGGTACAGTAAGGGTACCTCTGCGGCAGACTGGTACAGTAAGGGTACCTCTGCCTGGCACAGTAAGGGTGCCTGAGCCAAAGACCTGGAGCCGCAGGAGGTTCCCGGAAAACCGCGACGGCGCCCCGTTAGTCCTTCAGGCGGTTGGGGGGCCTTACCAACCGGGGGTGTGCATACCGCTCCGCTCTGAAAGGGGCGGGAGTATAACACGCGATCACGTGATCCGGAAAGGGATCTACAAAGGTGCTGCACTGTCGGGGCGTCGACCCACCGTGCTGGCTGGCTCATTAGGCAGGCAGGGCGGCGAGGGGCTGCCACCTTGGATCTCCCGTAAGAAAACCCATGAACGTCATACTGTGTTGTATGAAAATAAACCTGCAGCAGTTCTTACCCATAAACAATGTGTCCTGCGTAGTCATTATATGGTCAAAATGTGTAATATGTTTGGTGGGAGCGGATGACGGTGTGGGCACTAGGGGTGTGAGGTCATGAGACTGCTCATAGGAAATGTAGTTTTTGATGTTTACTGTAATGGTATTCTAATTTCATTGGCTGCTGTGTTTTTGCAGTAAAGAATAGAGAAGCATAATCCGAAGTCTCCGGTCCTGACAAAGAACTGTATAGCAGCGAATAGACGTATTTATAACCTGGCTACATTACCAGCCTCTCCTGAATTGGAAAGGCCCTGCAGTAGCCATGTTATTGGTTCTCCTATTATGTTATTATTAAGGAAATTAGGCTGATTTAAAAAAAGTTTTTACTTTTGAAATGCAAACACGATGGTCTGCTTTTCCATTCACTCCACCATCCCTATGAATTCTAGCCAATTTAATGGGGTTGCAAATTGTAACCTGACAAATTCATATTTATTAGGCAAGGCTGTTCTGCAACCCCGTATGATTCATTGTTTTGCAAAATAACCTAGTAGCACACAGGTTCGTTGACAAAAGTCGGTACTGATTGCATAAAAATGTGGTTGCAATTTGCTACCACACTTTGACTCCAGTATCTTATTACAACTGGCCTTTAATCACAAAAAACCCATACCAAGAGACAGCAATCTTTAGCTTTGGAGGAAAGAATCTAATTCAAACTCACCTGTATGAAATTCAAAGCCCACATACCTCAACAAGCCATCCGCCTACAATCTTACCTTCACATGTCAGGTGGGATAACACTTTAATGAGTAAACAGATCCTACATCTTGAATGCAAGAAATTCAAATTCAACTCAGCGCCACAGAAATCTTCTCTTGCACTGCCCATCAATTATAGAACTCTTTCCCAGATGACATCAAACTTTTGGAGGAGCTTTAGTTTTTCTCGTAAAAGTAAAAAATGCTAGAATTCAACCTGCATTTTAATGTATTTATCATTCTATTTATCTCTCTATCAGAATGAACAGAATTAATAGTCTTGATCCCTGCTTCTTGCATTTTGCGGGTTAATACATCTTCATCTCCTCAGCTCCAAAGCTACTTCCTTTCTATAAATATTTACTATATTGCCTAAATATTTTGTTTCTCTGATTTTATTGTACTCATGCACAGATACATATAAGCCTAAGAGCCCAGGTGAAATTGTTCCATGAAAAGTGCTCCCCAAGGGCTAGAACAGTGCTATATAAATAAAAATAAATAATAACCTAAATAAAAAAAGTAAGTAAACAAAGTAAAGTCACTAGGTTTACAACTTTATAAAAACATATCCTTTAATGTAAAGACTCTGCAGCCAGTTTTTGTTTTTACACTCTCCACCCTTTGAGACAGATCCTCCCATTTATAAGAAGAACATAATCATACATGCCAATAGACCTGATTCAAGATGACACTCTTGATTTTGTAAGCAAAAAATGCCTTCATTTTTGCTGTCTCCCATGTGAAATTGCCTCAGCTTCAATCAAAGTCAATGGGGAAATACATTATCCCGGTTATTTTTTTAAGCCTCCCACTTTTCTCTTCCTAAATGATGGCATGTATGCATCATGCAAAGATAGTATATTCTTGTGATTTGTCCAGGCTTGTTCAATTTACTAGCCTCGATTTGGGTCTGCTCTCATATGCTCTTGCCCAGCTGCAGAGAGTGTAGAATCTTTTGTCAGGAGTGTCATGTGGCTGTGAAAATTTGATTACGTTTGAAGAACCTCTAAATCTTTGAATTAGCTGGTGACAGATCAAAGGGTCATGTTTAAATGTCTTTAGAAGGTTCGCGCTGGACTGGTTGCTTCCTGTTTGATTGAGGGATTCTCCAATTATAGACCATCATGGTCAGACAATAAACTTCTCCATGAAAGTCTACTAAATAAAAGACATCGATACAGCACTTCAGCCTTTCGTCACCTTAGTCATAAGCTTTTGGCATAATGTATGAAGAATGATAGAGAGACAATCAAGGTGGGTTGTGGCCTGATGCCGATGGAGTGAGCAGCATTGTGCTGAACAGGGCACTGGGGAACTACCCTGCACCACTGAATCGGGAGCCTTATCTACAAACGCCCACTGCTCCAACACACTATGAAGTGGGGAGGTTGAAGCAGAGACTCACCTGCTGCCTCTTGGTCCGCCAGGTAGAAAACAATTGGACTGGGGTGATGACCCAGTTTTGGTCCCATCACCTATTGTGGCCCACTGATAGCGGCCGACCTTGCACCCTATGCAGAATTCCTCCTGCCCAGTGTTGATTTCCCTAGGAGCCATACACGCAGGCCGGTCTGACCGCCCACAAGGCTGACCAACCAAAGACAAAAATAAAAAAACTAAAGAAAAAGTCTGCACAGTTTGCCCAGCGGGCCTGATGACTTTGGTTCGATTACAGGGGCACTAGGAATGCCAAGCCTGCAGCCTTCAGCTCACCTTGGAGTTTAGGGCCCTGGACTCCACAAGAGGGGCATGGGGATGTCAAACCCAGACCTTGCCCTATCCATCTAGCACTCTGCCAGAACTAAAACCATGGGGAAAATGGCAAATCCTCCAGGAGAAAAGAGTAAGATCATCAGGAGATGAACACGGCTCCAACCGCAGAGTCAGCTGCCTCGCCAACATTGAGACCTACAACTGACCCCAAACTGCAGGAAATACTGCAAGCTATCACTGCATATAGGGAAGCTTTGGAACTGAAGATTGACCATATTGGCGCCAACCTCAACTTTCTCATGGACGTCCATAGAAAATTTGAAGAGAAGGTGTCCTATAATGAGCGTACATTAGCTGATCTCCCCCCCGGCTATAGGTGCAATACAAAAGTGCTTACAACTCATGGAATCCAAATTGCGGACACTAGAGAACAGGGCAGAGGATGCACAAAACCGCTATTGCTGCAACAACATCCGAGTGGTAGGCCTGCCAGAGAAAATTGAAGGAACAAATACAGTACAGTACGTGGACCAATGGATGCATACAGCCATAGCCCCCTAAGCACTGTCTGCAATTTTTGACCTTGAAAGAGCACACTAAGTTCGGGCCAGATCTTCCCAACCTGGTGCTCCTCCACGACCAATATTGGCAAGACTTCTTCATTACAAGGATTGGGATTGCATCACGGGGAGACCAATTGTCTCTGGAATTGGCTCATTACTTGAACCACTTTCCAAGTTTCTTCTTGCAACCAATGGTCAAGAAAATTCCTTCATTTCTCCAAGACACCAGGGATGTGCTCCGTCTTATAGACAACATTGAAGGGAGAGAGGGTGTAGACCTCCTCCTGACATTGGACGTGGAAGCACTTTATACAAACATTCCACAACAGGCCACACTTGAAGCTGTGGAGGCTACCCTCCTGCAAGAGGAGTGGTGCTCCCCTACGCCAGTTTCTTTTATCATGGCATGCGCCACTATAGCCCTCACTGAGAACTTCTTTCAATATGGTACACAACTCTACCATCAAATACAGGGGACTGCAATGGGTTCTACCTTTGCCCCCAGTCTAGCCTGCATCTACATGGCTACATTTGAGGAGAGAGTAATCAGAGCACCTCAGAACCCCTTTCTGGGCAATATAACACTTTGGCGCCGCTTTATTGACGACATCCTTGTCTTTTGGACGGGAGACCGTTTGTCATGCAAAACCTTTTGTACCTGGATCAATGGACATAATCCTTACCTAAAATTTACAGGGACAATTTCCGAGAGATCCATCCCCTTCCTAGACCTGAGGATCAACCTAGAGGCTGAGGGTTTGAGTACCACACTTTATCGCAAGAATACAGACAGAAACAGCTTGCTCCTATATGAAAGCTATCATCCGAGGGCCCTGAGGGACAATCTCCCATTCGGGCAATTCCTCAGGGTCTGCAGGAACTGTACTATGAATACTGACTTTAAACAGGAAGCAAGTATCCTACAGCACAAATTGCAAGACAGGGGTTACCCAACTAGATTGATTAAAAACTCCTACAAACGGACTGTAAATAATCCCAGGGAAGCCTTACTGGAGACTCGCCTGAAGGTGCCCGATGATGTAATCACTTGTGTAACCTCTTTCACAAAAAACTCAGCTTTCATAAAGAAAACAATCAATAAACATTGGAGCATCATCAACTCCGGGGGTTTAGATTTTCCACGCCCGAGATTTGCGTTTAAACGCACCTCCAATTTAAAGGACGCACTGATCCATACAAGACCTAAAAACTTGAACACCAATAACCAGAGTACATTATGGGATCTCCTGCCAGTAGAGGGCCATTTTCCTTGTGGGGGTTGTACAGTGTGTCCGCAGACTAGTCTAACCAAAGAGATCCAATTGTCGAATACTTTTGTTTGGCATATGTGAAGGCATACTAATTGCAACAGCGCTAAATGCATTTACTTACTCACTTGCCCATGTGACAAACACTATATTGGGATGACGATGAGACAAGTTAAATTACGCATTCAAGAACACAAGAGTAATATCAGATGCCTTAAGACACACACAAAACTGTACCAACATTACACACAACAAGGTCACCCAGCTGATAGCATCCGCTGGTTGGTTCTAGAATGCCACCCTGGAATCACCAAACAGGGCCTGTTCAGGATTGAACAAAGATGGGTGTATCGATTGAGACTAGATACAGTGGGTCTCAACGACGCAGTCCCTTGGTCCTCCTTTAATCACTAGACCAAGAGAGTGACCATCATTAGTTTTCCATACAATCATTTGATTTGGTCTATCCTATAGATAATACAGATCAAGTGCTCCTCCACTAGTAACCCCCAAGTGACCCACCCAAACATTGGTCACCCCCCCCCTAGATCCATACTTACTATTGCTGCGTTCATCTGACAGTACAGACTTTTATCTCTACCATCAGAACAAATAACCCACCCCCTTGGGGTATTTCTAAGAGTGACATTGACTCTCTCGCCCACCGCTATACCTGTATAGCCTGCCCTGTAAACCAAACACTATCCCCCTTTCTGTGGAACGAACCATTGAGATTTTAGGCTACTGTGACGAGTTTCTTAACCTTCTCACAACTTGTTGGATTTCATCACCCTATGGAATATGTAAAATGTATTTCTTAGCATGTCCGTCATGATTATGCAAGACAACTTACCCATTCATTAGTGTGAGCTGCACGAGAATGCGTGCTTGCTTTTCAAATTCACTGTTTTGTTTATATGTTCCATACGCCCGAGATGGCCGCCGGGTGGTACCTTCCTTGCCGTCAGCTTAACCAGACCGGCATTCGTTTTTACATCTACCTTTGCGATTGCGCGGATACTGACCGCGTGACCACGCCCCCCGCGGGACTCGCCGGATCATGGAGATGCAGGGTACAAGAGCGCTTTGATTACTGCGACTTCCCACCAGTCGCTCCGGATCCCTAACGGATTACGCAAGGGGGTAGGTTTGAAGGCAGAGACCGCACACTGCTTGGGTAAGTGTCCCACCAGCCTCATTTCGTGTCGGACCGTTACCCGATTTTCACCATGACAACGGATGAGGCCGATTGTGCCGTTCCACACTGGGATTGTTGTATTCGCTTTGATCGGTAAACACGGGGCATACTGGCATCTACAGGAGACGGTGGGCTCAGCTTTGTTCACCAGATGGCTCACTGGCAGGAAAGCGTGGGCGTAATCTCCCCTCAAATTCCCGCGCCTTCAGCACCTGATAGCGCTGTGGATATGAGATGGTTGATGAGGCCCAGCGCTTCCCCCTGTCAGTGTCTGCTTACAGGGTAATGGCTGCCCTTCCGAAATAACCTTGATTGCCTAAATCTGCCACTGACATCGATCTTAAGAGTGAGCAATATATGCCAGGGAGTGAACCTGGCTCAATTAGCCCGGTTGTGAGTGGTTGTTACCACGATTTGATACCGGCTTTCACTGAGGATATAAATTGCCCTCCTCTTTTTAGGTGCCTGACTCTTCTGTGCAGGTCCCACAGGAGCAGACTGCGGGGCACCTTAGGGATACACTTAGGGTAAGCGTTTCCCATCTTATTTCTCTTAGGCTCCTTTGAGCCTTTATACTAATTTCAGTGTGTGTTTTCATTGTGTAGAGAAGAGTGCACCTCGTTTGCTTTGGAGACCTACACTGACTATTCTCCGTATATGTTCTCCTTTTCTCCCTAGGTTGCACCATTTTAGGCAGGACCAGTTGGCCTGCTCCACTACTGACCTTAAGACTAAAGGTTGTATCAACTAATTTTTAATTCACTGTGTAGTACTGAGCACTGAGGTCCTGAGGAATTGCTAGAATTGCAAGAAACATGTCGACCTAAATAGAGGGTTGTAGGTATTTCGCCGCCAATACACGTGGCGTATATCTCCCCTCCCACCATTTTAACCAAGGGAGCTAGCCACACCATTAAAGTTCTTTGTGGACTAACCCACCTTTTTTAATTCACTACTACCTTTTCACGACTACACATTTATCTGCCCTCTCACACGCATGCACCATATGGCTGGAACAAAAGATCTCCGCTAAAGAGCCCCTTCGCGGGTGCCCGTCAGACATTGCAGCGCCAGTCTGACGAGGAGCAGAACCCATATGATGAAGCATGACATCTAGCTTGCTGGGTGTGTGAGGGTTCTAGTTCCCAAGAGGGAATCCCCCTTCCCTCTTGAATACCTTTCTCTCTACACTATACATACACACACTCCATTTACATAGTCCTACCGGGGTACTTTATACTTCTTTTTGCTACTAGTGATTCGGACACGTACACTGGACCCCGTTAAATATTGTCCACCCCAGGTTCCACTTCTTGTTGTTTTAACAGTGAGCATCTTCCCAGAATTCTCCAGGGAAGTCCAGAGGCAGAGGGTGTCTTACCAAGAGGTGAAAAGGAAACTGCAGCTGGTGAACCTTCCACATGCAATGCTCTTCCCGGCGAAGCTCAGGGTGGTGACCTCGGGTGGGGCATGGTTCTTCCAGTTGCTGCAGGAAGCATGGGACTGGCTGGAGACCCAAAGTGAACCAAAGTCTGACAGGGAAGGTGGAGGATGGCAACGATCAAGCAAGAATCCCAGAAACAACCGTTCAAACCAGAGCATGGCCCTGTCCTCCTACACCGAAGCTAGGCGAGGATGCCAGAGAGTGATGGAGGTTGTGGCCCAAATAAGCAGAGGCAAGGTGAGTCAGGAGGCAATGGAATGGGGATACCGGCTCCCAGACTCCGAATCAGACCTTTAATCCCATGCCTCATAGAATGCAAGCCTGGCATTACCCAAGTTCTCTCCGGGCACAGCAGACAACATCATATGACGTGCACGGTGCACCCCTTGGAAGTTGACAAGGACTGTGTCTCTTTGAATGCCGATAGGCTGCTCCCCCACCAGCCAGGAGATACATCCTGAATAACTATCTCACATAGTATATCACACCTATACTTAAGTAAGCTGGATGTGGCCTCGGCTGCCAGAGGGTTTCACAAAGCACCCCCACCCCCCCTTAGGCTACAGAACACTGTTGAACCCCTTCCACGAACTTTAGAAAATATTAATATGGTTTGGATGGGTGGCACGTTGCTGCTTGTCCTAGGGCAGGAGAGAGTTGGGGCTGTTGGCTGTTACTGTTGAGGTTGGGGCTTAGCGAGTCACACAGGCGACACAGAAGATCCTACATATAACACACTTTGAGGGGCGGACAAGACCATGCACTAGGCAAAGGGGGAACTCTCTTACTGCAACAGGAACCCCCATGGCTATCCAACTAGTTCATAAATACCTATCATGGAATGTTAGGGGTATGCATACCATGGCAAAACAATAAAAGTTATGTTAACAGAACTTGCAGAGCACATGGCTGCCCCAGCAACAGGGAGTCTCAGCACTTCACCTAGCCGAGGAATAGCAAAGGAAGCTGCTGACTGGAAAATAGCCACAACTTGATCATTTTCCTAAAGATCCAATGGTCGGACGTGCTACGGGCATCGAGAGGGATGGAGTTCCAAAGGGCAGGTGTCATTGCCCTAAATGAAAAACCACCTGCCCTTGCCCTGCGCACCTGCAGTATATGAGTCAGATGCAAGTCCGCAGAGCCCAAAGCACGTGCAGGAATGTACAGGGAGCACATATTGCTCAAGATCTGAGGACAAAGGTCATAGAGGATCTTATGAGTAGAACATAGAGCCTTAAAGTAGACTCTGCTCTATAGGTAGCCAGTGGAGTCAGCAAAGAAGGTCCGAGACATGGCAGAACTTTGGGAGTGCAAAGTCAGGGCGTGCAGCTGTGTTCTGGGCCCATTGAAGCCTTTTAGTCACTGACTTTTTAACGCCAAGGAGCAACCCGTTGCAATGGTCTAACCTTGACAGAACGGTGGACTGGACAATCACCTGTAGAGTGGATGCGTCAAAAAGCCCCAGGATGTGCTTCAGGCCGCATAGCAAACCAAAGCAAGTGCCTGCCACTATCGTGGCGTGCCCCTCAAAGGAGAGGGCACCATCCACCAAGACTCCCAGGTTCTTGACCACAGATTTAGGCTGAGTGGGTTCACCAAGGGCCACCACTGACTGCCCCACAGATGTGTATCTCTGCCCACCAAGAGGAGCTCTGAATTGGTGGAATTCAGTTGTAGATAGTTATCGGCCATCCATTCAGAGATGGCCATGAGATCGTCTTGAAATTTCACCGGATCCTGGTTGGAATTGCTAGAGAAAGTAAACACCAGCTGAGTATCATTGGCGCATGATACCAGGGCGATGTTCCATGCTTTAGCCATAAGTGCCAGAGAGTGGACGTAAATATTAAATAGGGAGGGGCTCAGGGCAGAGCCCTGTGGAACACCACACGTAAAGGGTGGACACCAGAGGAAAAAGGGGGAGCCGAGACCTGCAGGACTGGTCAGTCAGAAAGGACGAGAACCAGGTGAGGGCCTTAGCATTGACACCGATCTCCCCTAGCCAATGTAGCAGGATTTTGTGGGAGACCACGTCAAAGGCCGCGCTCAAATTAGGAGAATCAGCACTGAGGTTCTACCCTCATCCAGGGTGGATCAAAGCTGCACTGTAACCACAAGCAGTGCGGATTCTGTGCTGTGTCTAGGTCGAAAGCCATTTTGGGATATATCTAGAATTTAGTTTGATTCCAGATATTGCATCAAGATGGGATTGACATAGTATTCCATGATTTTGGAAAGGAATGCGAGCAGAGATATCGGTCAAATGTTTTTCAGCTGGGACACGTCCAGTGTTGTTTTTTTAACAGGGGGACAACTTTAGCATGTTTCCAGGACTTGGGAATGGCGGCCAATATTAGCAACCTTTTATTCTGCTTCCGGCAAACTGATAGGAGGCAGTGTTGACATTTTACAAAAAGGTCAGCTTTCAGAGGGTCGTCGGTAGACCCTGACTTTACCTTGGCCGACAGAACCTCCATGCTTTTTGAAAACATAGGTGGAAGGACTTTGATGAAGTGAGTCACAAGGTGACAGAATGTACTCTCTCGGAGGCTGGGGGGGACATTCCCCAGACAACAAGGTGTTTTGGTACCTGCTTAGGAGAGGTGTAGACATTGCACTACTACAGGAAACACACCTCACTGACAAGGAGGACAGGAGGCTGAACAGACAATAGAGGGGCCAGACATACTTCACCAAATACTCGGCGTATGCCAGGGTGGTCCTCATATGGATTTAAGCAGGGGTCCCATTTCAACTCCACGACACCCTAGTGGACACAAAGGGCTGGTAAGTAGCAGTCCCAGGGGAAGGTGTTAACTATGTTATATATTTATGCCCGAACACCAATCAGGGAGCCTTTTTTGCAAATGTATCGCAATGGATAGCCCCATTATTAACAACAGTGACGTTAATTGAAGGGGACTTAACTGCGTGTCCAATAACTCTGAGATCGATCTCACCGCCCCATGAGATTCCCAGATGGTCCACACAGGTAAAATCTTCACGGACTGGCAATGCCAATGGGGCCTGGTAGACTTCTGGAGATTCCTGAACCCACAAGGGGGGACTACTCCTTTTTGTGAACCTCCACGAGGTCCATGTTCACCTGGATTGCTTCTTCTCCACCCATGACGTACATAGTCTGATTGTCATGGTTGAATACCTATCCCGCACTATCTCAGCCCATAACCCAGTGCTGCTTCAGCTGGGATGGGTGTCCCCAGATCTTCAATTCCCACATGGAGTCTTAAGCCTGAAACGCTGGAGGACTAGGTCTTCTACAAAATGATCAGGACCAAAATCATGCAATACTTCGCTGATCACACTGAAACGGCATCCACCCCCCAAATAGAATGTCTTTAAAGTAGTGGTGTGGGGATACTGCATAGCCAAATCGAAAGGAGTCAGACAAACACTATTGAGCGATGTAGAAAAAGCAGAAGACCGACTAAAAGACTTAGAGATTCGGAGACCAAACTGCCCTGAGCTCCAACCTTAGCTCCTCGCAGCCAAGGAAGAGGTAGCAGAGCAGACCGAGAGCTACACAGACAGGACACAAGCTGAGCGCAATACATCAGGCTCTTTATTGGCATGGGTAGCAAACCCGGACAAGAGGGGCTCACTCATACTGGAAATAGAAGAGGAAGAGGGCACTCAGGTACACACACAAGAGGGGATCAATAATGTTTTCTCACGCTACTACTCATGGGGGTGGGCTGGTGTACAACCAGCCCACCCCCATGCGACTTACAGGAAATGCTAGCATACCCCACAGACCTCTGGATCCAAGTGGATAGGTGGTCTAGGAGGGGGCATACTTGAAATAGCAACCACTATTAATCACATAGCATGCAACAAAACCCGGGGTACGGACGTTCTCCCAGTGGAGTTTTACACCACATATTCTGCTGAGCTAAGCCCCATCTAGCAAAGCTGTATGAGAAGACCAAAGAGACAGGCTCCCTCCCAGACACTACAGGACAAGCAGTAATACTCCCCATTCTGAAACTCTGAAATCCCCCACTGTCAATGTTAAACATCGATTACAATTTCCTTAGCTGGATCCCAGCCACCTTCCCTTTTTCCCCTCAAGAACACACTAGTGCTTGAGTAACAAGTCAGGTTTCGCCCATCCTACAGCACAACAGGGAACATTAGACGATTGCTAAGTATTATGGAGGCAAACGGTGGAGATCAAGAAGGCGCAGCGGTTTTCGCTGTAGACATAAAATGGCTTTGACAGCTTGGACTGGCCCTACTTGTATGAAGTGATGACACACATGGGACTAGGTGAGGGCTTCATCAACTGGACCAAACTCCTATACACCAGATCAATAGCGAGGGTACGCACAGGGAGATACATATCAAGGAGATGGCCGGTGGAACGTGACACCCAACAGATATGCCTGCTTTTCCCCCTCCTGAACCACTCGCGATTGCAGCCAGAATGGGGCAAGCCTATAGGGGATTGAACGTTAGGCACAACCAGCACCAAGGAGTTCTTTAAGCCGATGATCTATTACTGTTTCTGAAGGGGGGGGCGAGAACTTACTGGGAGCTCAGACTCTACTGGCAAGATTTGGCTCCCCATCTGGGCTAAAAGTGAGTTGGCGAAAGTTGTGGCTCTTTCCTGTAACGCGGACACGATAACCCAGAGAGACCATGCACCCCTACAATGGAAACCAAGTTGCTTGCCATACCTGGGGATCCACATCTATGAGCTTTCTGATGAATGCTGCCACTCTCAGTAGCTGTCAGGGTTGCACTTCCCTACCTATTGAACTATTTCAACACGCTTCCACTGTGGATCCCTGCATCCTTTTTCAAGGAGCTGGACTTGCAGAGCCGGTCCTTTGTGTGGGACTCAGGCCGTTGCAGAGTTGCCCTGATGATAATGCAACGGCCGCGGGTAGACTATCCGCCCCTGACTTTGAGACCTACAACATAGCGGCACAGCTTCAATGGATGGTAAGAGGTATTGTTCAGGGATGAAAACAAACTGACACCCTGCAAATAGTTGCACCGCCACTACCTTACCTACTGCAAGTTTTCCTCAGGGTGGACAGATCAGCAGGAAGGGACCCCAAGAACTTAAGGTGTAGGCCAAATGCTGGTGCCGAGGGTTACAGAGAAAGAGGATCAGGGTTCCATACTCACTGGATATCCCATTGGATATGCTGAAGGAGAGCCCACACTGGGGCCACTGGCAGGACTTAGAAGCATGGATAGAAGCAGGAGCGACAAAGATGGGTGATGCATAACTACAACCATTTGAGTTCCAAGCAGAGTTTGGCCAGCCTTGTGGACATTTTCTATGACATAGAGCACTCACAGTAGCAATCTGCAAGCACTGGCGAACTGGAGCTATGGAACCCCCATCACAACAGAGCTGTTACTATATGGCCCTCTCAGCAGGCACTATCAAGGCAGGGTTCTGTCTGTTTGGAGCGCTCCACACATATGGGCTACAACTGCTGGAGTACCTATGTCTCCAGTGGAAAGCGGACTTAGCCACACCAATCTTGTGAAAGACCTGGGTCAACATATTGGCCGGTGTCACTAGGCTGTCCAGAAATGCATGCTTCAAATTGGCAAATTACTATGTCCTCCACAAGGCCTACTTGACCCCAGAATGTGGGGGAAGATACTTCCATATAGAAAAAGTGGCTTGACTGCGCTGCAGTGCTGAACACTGACATACCCTGCACATATTTTGGCACTACCCAAGGCTGCACGAATACTAGGAAGGGGTTTTACACATAGTGGGTGAGGTCATTGATAGGGTGCTCCCTTACTCCAAGCCCATGGCCTAGTAGGGTGGTTTCCCCACACATCAAAGACCAGAGTCTACATAAATTTAAAGACCTGCAATTTGTTCTGGCTAAGCGCGAAATAACCAGAAATTGGAAATCAATGGGGGGTCCTAGACTGACCACCTGGAAAAGAAACTCAAAATGGGTGAAATGCGAGGGGTGGATACTCCTAAGAGAAGCTAAAAGGGGACTGAGAAATATAGAGGTGGCTAGATCCTGGGAGGCTCTATTGCATGAGCCAACACACCCTGACTCAGAAGTCTCAGAGGGAGCACCTGAGGATCCAGAATGAGCATCCTCCCCATAGAGAGCACCATCAATAGTAGCGACACCCAAGCAGACCCTCCATGAACTAGAGCCAATCAACTACTGCAATGACTACATGTTACACAGCCCCTTCAACACACTTAGCACAGCTGATTCATATACTATTCTTGTACACCACACATACACTAGTACAACGTTGACTCACGGGGTGGAGGAGGGGGATTTACAGTTATAACTACAACTCTTGAAGATGTTTTAGAATACCCTGTCAGCATAGCAGAAATAGTTTCCACATGGATGAACTGGTAATAAAACTTAAAATATGAAACATTGCTGTAATGTTGGGTAAAACTGAATAAAGTTTGTTTGAAAAAAAATGATACAGAGACAATCAAATTGCACAGTTCAGAATATAGGCATAGATTCATGAAGGTAAAATCCGCTCGCAAAGGGGCAGATTCTCAGAATCTGCCCCTTTGCGACCGGTATATTTGCATTTGGGAAGCATCATCCCAAATGCAAAAATCGTAGAATAAGAAATCGCATATTTGCGATTACTTGCATTTAAGGAATCTCAAATTGAGATTCCTTAAATGCATTGCATTAAAGTTTAAAAAATAGCGATTTTGCTAATAGGGCTCGCAAATTACCATGAAGTTGAACTTCATGGTAATTTGCAAAAAATATGAAAAATGCACTAAAGTGCATTTTTCAAAGTTTCATGTTGCACACACACATGCCCTAAGGGCAGGTGTGTGCGCAACATATGTGCACAGATCAATTTCAGGGGTGCAACAGGGTGTCCTTTGGACACCCCTGCACCCTTGAAATCGCATTCTCAATTTGCGATTCGCTAATTGCAATTCGCAAATTGAGAATGTCTTCCCATTAGTTCCTATGGGCCTCTAGGTCCATAGGAATGAATGGGGAGGTATTCCTTAATTGCGACTCGCAATTTGCGATTCGCAATTAAGGAATTTTAAGAAATCACTATTTTTTAAGCAATTTCTTCTGCATAGCATTTTGCTATTCATTATTAGCGATTCCTTATTTTTCGCTAATAAGGAATCGCAAAATGGATGCTTGATGCATCTGGGGGATAGATCATAAATTACATTTTTGATTCAGATGCTTTTAAGGGATTCACCAAAGAACAGAGCTGGGCCCTACCTGCAAATCTCTAGGTCCTAGAATTATTACACCGACTGACCTCTGACTACTAATAATCAATAGTATTCACGTCTACACCCTGCTCTATTCTGTAATTACAGTACATTTGGGTGAACTTGCCACACCTCAATTGAGGCTAGTAGCTTAAAACTCACCACTATAAATCAATCTGGAAAGTACCAGTACTGTTATTACCATTCTTCAATTACCAAGTTAAATTTGCATGGGAATTGAAAACATCTATGTAGCACCAAAGTTTGAAGCTCCTATAAGTTTTTTATCCAAACAATCCTAAGTGCAACATTAAGTGCAATGTCACACCATCACTTGCCCCAGTCACAAATAATAAACTGTAATAATAAAACTAGGTAGAAACTGGCATACACATAACCCCTCCCAATACCTCCTACAAAAATTCTAAGATATCATAAAACAGCTAAAAGCAAATAACTATTTTGATATTGTTCCATGTTCAATCTTCTTTCATTGTCAAATTCACATGCGGTAAGTACTCAAAAAGACAATACTGCAAAAGGCCACTCCAACGTATAACATAGAGAAACATGTAATCAACAAAAAGATACCAAAATGACCAAAATCCAATAAACTGAAGATATGAGTTATTCCAAGATTAAAGCAAAATGCACTATTCAGTAGTCAATGTTCACAGTTGACCGGGACCTCCGCATGTTTTCAAACTAACCATAATGGAGCCCAGGTTGGACATGCCAATTCAGTTCATCCCAGGCAAAGATTTTACCTTCTTTGAAATGGAATTCATAATCCTCCTGCAGGGCATGGTTGCAAGATGTATCCACCAAAAATCTTAAGAACTCAAAAACACATCACAGCAAAAATCCCACTCCAATGTATAAAGTAGAGAAACATGTAATGAACAAAAATACACCAAAATGACCAAAATCCAATAAACTGAAGATAGATTTTTCAAGATTTAAGGCAAAAAGCGCTACTCAATAGTCAATGTTACCAGTTGACTGGGACCACTGCATGTTTTCAAGCCAAACACAATGGAGCCCAGGTTGGACATGCCAATACAGTTCATCCTAGAAAAAGATTTTACCTTCTTTGAAATGGAAGTCATAATCCTCCAGTGGGGCATGGTTGCAAGATGCATCCACCAAAATCCTCTCGATAGATCCAGCTTTAGTCAATATTTTGGCAGAAAAAGCTCAGAGAGGGAGAAATGCAATTTTTGCTGCCAACGAAGTATTCTTGTCAAACCTACTTTGTGCTTCTTCGCTTGGTCAATATTTAGAGGCTGATTTAGATTATAGCGGACCAATTACTTCGTCACAACAGTGACAGATATCCCATTGACGAAATATAAATCCCATAGGCTATTAGGGGACTTCTATTTTAGCGGACAGGATATCTGTCACCATTGTGATGGAGTAACCTGTTCGCCAACATTTAAATCTTGCCCTTAGTCTTTGTTATGCAGGTTAAAATTGTCCAATGGGCAAAGTCTGAATCTGTATCTAATGAAGTTGCACCAAAATTGGACACATTTACCACAAGGTCCCGATGATGCTCTAGAAGTCTTGGATGTCCAATATTTTTCATAAGTCCTAACTTTTCAGAGTTTCCGGTGCAACTCCTCTTTGCCACTTCTAATGTTCCAAGGATACCAGAGAGAAACACGTAAGGGTCAGAGCTCACTCCAGCAGAGGCCACCAGCTGGGTTGAGCCTAGTTCTAATTGCTACTGGACAGCTATTGGTCAGCTCAGCAAAAAGACCTACTGAGGCTAGTTGTGTCCCTGAAACCACACAAAAGATCAGCCATTTGCCCCATAGCATCCACCTCAAAGCCCTGGATACAAGGGGAGCATCCCCAGCCCTCAGGCCTCCACAGATAGTCCAGGAGGTACAGTACTCTTCTGCTCTTCTACATGTCCTGAAGTATTCCTGATGATTTGGGGTCAGATGTCAATTAACTTGGATTCATTAGCCTGTGTTTGGGGGTTAATTCAGTAAACTCCCTAACCATTGAGAATTGTTTTTAAGGGCAAACCTCATTTCTGCAGCACAACCTTTTTGTATTACTACAGACTATCCCACAGTGGACTATTCTGCTTAAATCTCATATGCTGGAACCCTTTCACCCTTAGAGGGTGCGGGTGTGCCAGACTGGGGTTTGTTTAGGGAATAAAGCTGTTTCCTCCTCCTCAACCACACAAAACTGGTTCTGAGGCCACCCTCTCCTCCCACTGGGCTGGTGCCAAATTGGTTACAGTAGGTCCCACGAATGAAGGCTTCTCTTACCCATGTCTCCTCTTACACCTAAATATGAATGGGCATGTCTCAACTTAGTTCCTTTCAAGTTATGCAATTCCTGAACTCTTACCAGCTGCCCTTACTAAGATTCATTTAGTTACAAATCTCATACCCAGCCTTGCTGCTAAAGGCCTTATTTATTGTTTCTGCCCCAGAAGAAGAATATATGTGTCACTAAGGGGAAGCACTGACATAGAATGATGGAAGGCCAATGCTAATTAGCCTGCTAGAATTTCAGGTAGACTGAGTCTCATTACTTAAAAATTTCTTTTCCTGAATATTTGTCAAATATATGTCACCATTAAGTTTAATTTTCAATAAACAATGGTTTATTAATTTCTGTAGCATATCCCAAACCTGAGTTAGAAAACAGTATTGCACTTTATTTTTCCTCATAGGGTAATCAACAATCCTGTGCAGTGAAAATAGCCTTTGGGAGCTATTCACTGTAGGAAAATGCCAACTATACATTTTTGCATACACCCATTTTAAATAATAGACACCCTATATTGTGGGCCTCCTGGCCTAAACAGGGGTGACCTATAAGTTATATGTTATTTTCGGTCACAAAATGTAATTTTGACAGGTTTTCCTGCAGATTTAAAAGCTGTAGATGTCAGGCACCATAGGTAGATCTGAAGCTATGATTTCTTTGTCAACCTAGTGGATGTGCTGCAGTCCACAATTGACATTTACCTTTCTAAGTCAATGTATTTACTGTACCATATAAATACTGTGGCCTTAAGGGTAAGTTAAATATGACAACTGGGGATTAGCCAATTTTACCACATTTTAGGGGCCAGAGCTGGAGGTGGGCGGAACTTGTGAAGTTTCACTCCGTGGAAGTCTGCAGAGTTACATGAAAACTCCGCAAGATTCCACATTATTCGACATGGGGCAGAAATCGGCAAGTTGCGCTGCTCATGCTGTTTTTTAGCGCCTGGATCTTGTTCTGTGCTAAAAAGTCAGTGTGAAAGACACCACATGACACGCCAGGGGGCACTGCTCCTCAAGTTGGTTTTGCTGCTGCTCATGCAGATTTTCTACCGGAGCAGCAGCTTTCTCACCACAAATAGTTGTGACTGCCAAAAATTGCCCACGTTGGGAAATTCTAGCTGGATGTCCTCTTTGGGCCCGAATATTGCGCTAGGGGATGGCGATTCTTGCTCTAGCTCCCCAACTTACCATTGGCGAGCCACACGAGAAAAACTCTGCCACACAGCGTTTGGTGGAATTTGGCCAGAACTCTGTGTTACACACATTATGTGTAGTGGCCAAACTCTGTAAACTTTGTCTGCGAAGTGGAATTTATAACCACCCCTTGTCAGAGTACATAAACTGGGACTGAATAGTGCTCCAGTCTTCAGAAACCAGGACAATCAGTCAGCAAACAAACCAGGGGCCTTATTTATGAAGGCCTTGCGCTACCGGTGCGTCACTTTTTCCATTTTAAAAGTGACGCACCGGCGGCGCAAGGCCTTCATAAATAAGGCCCCAGGTCAGCAAGCAGAAAATTAGTAAAGTGTATTGCTTTAATATTAATGCACTTTACCAAATGACTGGAGTTAGAATAGTAAATATTTATAGTGTTTTAATTATTAAAATACATTTTATATTTTGTATTTTACTTTGTTTTAGTGATTGTTTGTTGTAGTTTGAATTATTATTTCATTATTATTTAAAATATTTCAAGTATTGAATGAATAGCTTGATACATACACACATACACTCATAAAACACACAGGTGTCACGAGCATCTATGTAGGTATGGTCGGATCAGACTTGAACGTGCATGTACTGTTATGCAGACAACTTTGTGGTTCTCGATGAATCTGCACAAAACTTTCCAAAATAGAAATGTATTTAGTGTGCAAAAGTGACACTTCCCATTTAACACCCATAGGATTTGTTTCTCCTCGACACAATAAAATCAGCATAACGTCAAACTTGTGATGCAATTGAGACCTTACTCACTGACGTGCCTATAATTGGTTTGGTGGTAATCCATTCAGTCATGTTTGAGAAATTAGCATTTATGATGTGTATTGTTGTGGTACGAAGAGATTAAAGTAATATTGATGTTGTTTATGAAAACATGACTAGTTTATAAAAAAATTCTTTTAAAATATGAAACTAATTACATTTTTTATTACCAATATTATTAAACTTTTTTGATTTGTGTAAACAAATGTTCATAAATCTGATATCTATATATTTTAAATATTTATATTTTATATTAAGATAAGCGATTGTTACCAAGAATTTGTTTAGAGAGAATGTGTATTTTTGTTCACTATAGTAAAGTCTGCAATTGTTTCAAGTACGGTAGACTTTAGTTACTAGACCATTTTTGCATACAGACAGAAGTACTCCAGTAATAATAATTTGAATGAGCCTGCTTTTTTTTCCAATGTCGGGGGGTCTCCATCACAGTTTTGGGAGCAACACTAAAACACATCCAAAAAAGAGTATGACAATTTTTATTTGCAAACTTTACAACTAAATCTACTACAGCAGTAATAATGACAAAATAGACTCAAACAGTCCACAACAAAGCATTAGAGAATGTAAAGCACCACAATTATCCAAATGTTTGTATCTTAACACATTTGCATAGAAAACAATGAAGCCATGCAATAGCACTAACAACGCACATGAAAAAAACTGAAAATGAATTCAAAAATATTTTAATGCCTAAAAACCCATTTTATGATTTTATAATATTTCTTATTCATAAAATGATGTGTAGATATGAAGAACATTTCTGGGTACAAGTTATATAAAGCAATATTCAATCAAGGCGTTAAATACATGGGCACATGTGCTGGTGGAAGGGGGAAAGAATTACACAGTCAGGACTCTGCCCAACCCCATTAAACATTTAGGGCCTTATTTATGAAGGTCTTGCGCCGCCGGGGCGTCACTTTTAAAATGGGAAAAAGTGACGCACCATTGGCGCAAGGCCTTCATAAATGAGGCCCTTAAAGTCTTTGCAATATCAGCCAATCACATTGAGGCTGCCTCATAAAACAACTAATTACACACCCAAAGAAATCAGTTTACCATGTTGGTAAACATATTTGCTGGTTTGCCCCTCCTTTTAACCCCTTGCATGCTGATGACGGCCCCCATCCGTCATGCACTACGGCGCTCGTGTGCTGATGACGGCTGGGGGCATCATGAACCCGCCCACTCGCGATTTTGCCGCACAGGCACAGAATCGCGGCAGCATGCAAGGGGTTAAAGTAGACTAATTTTAACAGGAGAGACAAGATTACAGGCAAAATATCAACATATTTGCCATTTCAAGAAAGCAGACATTGCTAAGGATCACTCCTCTCCGGAAGTGATATGTGACACATTTGCAGACAGGGAGCAGGAGCTCAGATCACTTACCACTCACTCCCAGGCCATCCCTGCACATGTCAAAATACTGGGTCTCTTTGATGACCCATGCTCCTTTCAAGAGGGTCTATTGGGACACTGTCGGCAACTCACAGGCACACTGCTTGCTACAGGTATTTATATTCATCACCAGCCTCGTGCATCAGTTTATCACCATTCCACTGTCACAGGAGGAAAGGGAATAAGTGGCACAGGAATTGTTTGATATTACCCGCTCCCCTAGCGTGTAATGTGTAATTGCTTGCACCTACATGGCACCTAATCTGATGGAACACATTTTTTGCAACAGGCTCCCCTGATACTTCATCAACGTGCAAGTGCTGCCAGGGGCAGTTTCACTGAAATGTATACAGCATTTCCTAGGAGCACACACAGGAGCTATGTCTTTTAACTGTATCTCTTGCATGTCATGTCAGTTACTAACTGAGGACTTTAATGGCCTGTATAAGTAGGGTATGGTATTTTATATACTCAGTCTGAACTTCACACTATGGCTACACCCCGCCCTAAGATTACCATTGCAGACATTCATGCATATAATGTCTGCAGCTTGCCAATGAATCTACATGAAAAAAAAATATCAGGTGTCGTTGCTGCAGGTGATCCCAGGCATGCCCTCTCTAAGCATCCCTTTACTCTCGTCTGATGTCCAATCAAACAGCCTGAACAGCGGTACAGCAGGGCACATGCACATACCCAAGCCATCATTGAGTGCACTTTTAGCATGGTCAGCATCAGAGTCAAGTAATCACCAGCCTGTAGATGCGAATGTTGCTGTGGGTAGGACATGGAACCCACTAGTCTCCTTCTTTGTAGAAAGTATTTAATACATCCAAGTCTGCGCTTGACACTGACTTCAAAGAGGAAGGACGGGATAGGGATGTGAGAGAAGCTTGTCTCATCAGATGGAAGTTCACTCATAATTTCTGTTGTCTCTCAAAAATGACAGATTTATTACATTCCAAACATAACACAAGACTATTGTTACTCTCTTTTCATACATTACCTTACAATTCCACAGTAAATGAGGCCTAAGCAAGATTTACTTTAGTAACTGATGCAGTCTGGTAATGTAAAGAAATCCACCTTAATTAATAAACACAATCCCTGTCAGTGTGAACCACTAAAGTCAACAAGTTAACCTAACCTCAACCAATGGTAGCACACAGAAGACAGGTTTAACTGAGGGCAATGAGTAAAGGATTTATGCAGTACCAAAATAGTAATAAAGTCAAAACAAAACACAATAAATATTCCAAACCAAACAAGAAAAATAGTCTATGTTTTAATAATAACATGCCACCAAAACCAAAACTCCTACAAGGGAAACCGGAGGTATGAATTTTTAAGCTCAGAATTGCCCCCGCACCCTTTTTTCTGTTGTCAAAAAACTGACAGGAGCGGACACTATCCCTACACCCCCAGCTTTAGAGGAAGCCCAGTGCAACGCCATTGCGCATTTTTTCATAGCCAAGGTCGAGCGCATATACGACTCTATGAGCGCTCCCCCGACTACAAATGAACATCAATCGGGACAGTTGGCAGGTATCGAACATTCTTTGTTTCTCTCCTGCCTAAGCAGTGTAAGATCCGGCTCAGCCCGTGATCCTGTACCTGCGAAAATTCTTAAACAACTGGATCTAGAACCTCGGCGGGTTCTCATGAAACTCCTAAACGCATCATTAACAGAATCTCTACAGGACTACAGGACTGGAAACACGCAATGGTTGTCCCTCTCCTAAAAAAGGCTGGAGCCGATGTGTCTCATCTTGCCAATTTTAGACCTATATCCTTGTTGACTGTTCTCTCAAAAGTGCTGGAAAGGCATGTTAACATTCAGCTTAACCATCTTGTGGAAAGCTCGGGATTTCTACACTCTTCCCAGTCTGGATTTCGTGCACATTATTCCTCAGAGACCTCTCTACTCGGGGTGACGGAGAGCTTGCGACACGGTATCGACCGCGGGAAAACATCGGCACTCATCCTCTTGGATCTGAGCACAGAGTTCGATACCGTGTCCCATTCCATCCTTTTGAAATCTCTTCGATCCCTGGGAGTGGACGGTCCGGCACTGGCCTGGATTGCTTCCTTTTTAAGTGAACGCACTTTCCAAGACTTTTCCTCTAAAGCCACATCAGCTACTTGTTCATCGGCGTACGGCGTTCCGCAGGGGTCCATACTCAGCCCTTTGTTGTTTAACATCTATGTGAGACCTCTGGTGCCATCGCGGAGGACGCTGGGCTGACAATTTTTTCATACGCCGATGACACCCAAATTGTTTTCTCCCTTTCCAGCAGTAAGAGTAACAGTGTATCGATCTTGAAAACTGGATTGTCACGTATAGCTGAGTGGATGCAGATGCATCTCCTCAAACTAAACGGTGACAAAACCGAGATTCTCATCTTAGGGAAGAATAAAGATCTGTGGGGCCCCCAACACTGGCCCAGTGACATGGGACCTCTTCCTCAGCCTACTTCTGTGGTTCGCAGCCTTGGTTTTCTCCTAGATGACAAACTCTCCATGAGACAGAAGGCCACTAAGGTGGCCGCCATCTGCTTTGCCACCCTGCGATGGCTCCAGAAAATTCTATGGATGCTGCCTCATGCCACCAGGAGAACTGTCGTCCAGGAGCTAGTAACATCTCGCCTGGACTACGGTAATGTCCTCTATCTCGGTGCCGACGCTGCTACCATCAACAAACTTCAGCTTGTTCAAAATTCGTCGGCCCGACTTCTTTGTAACATCCCGAGGAGACTATCTGCATCACAGGCCCTTCGCGATCTACACTGGCTGAGGATTCCCAATCGTATTAAATTCAAAGCCCTGTGTTATCTTTTTAAAATCAAGCAGGGTTTGGCCCCAAAATATTTACAGAGTCTGGTCCAATCCTATAAGCCTAGTCGCACACTAAGATCTTCTCACAACTGCGATTTTGTGGTCCCAAGATTCAAGCTTGTAAGGATGGGGGCCGGGCCTTTTCCCATCTAGGCCCCAAATACTGGAACACGCTCCCCATTACTTTAAAATCAGAAACCAACCTTTTCTGCTTTAGAAAATTTTTTAAAACAATACTGTTCCAATGATCTGCCTGCGGCTTTAGCTGATTCATGGTGCTGTTGAGAGGTCTGTTTTTCTTCTTTAGTCTATCCCTTGCGCCGGGAAACCCACTGCGGGTAGCTGTTGCGCATTATAAATTTAAATATAAATAAATTAAATAAATAAATAAATAAAAGTTTTAACTAAAGCATCAAATAGACTCATGCACCTACTGTAGTCAACTGGCTGTGATAGACCAGGACCTAGGCACTAATAGAGGGCAACCTCAGTGGAGCACTGCTTGGATACTGGGACCAGATTCAAACCGGCCCCAGGTTTTACCTCGAAATTTAGGCCCTCATTAAGATGTCTGTCGGAAAGGCTCCGAGCTGCATTCGGATTTTCTTAACCCGAGTCAGAACCCCTGTTTCCGACCGACTCGGAAATATTTCCAACCAACCGATTATGATAGAAGGTAACCGTTCGGTATTCCTGCCATTTGGAGACTCTAAGTCGTTTGGAGCCAAATCGCACAGGTCTATGGACAGCCTTTCCGAATTGGTCTGTCCGACACGTAACAGCTGTCGTAAGCTGACTTTGGGGGCCTGTAGCAGGCCCCCTTCACCCTGAGGCCTCCAGTTGGGGCCCATGGGCCCGTTTTTCCAATCATGCACACTGTGACAGGCACCATGGGGTGCCTACGAAAGGGTGCAAGGTTTTCCGCAACCACCCCATTTTTCAATGGAAGCCTGTATTGTCGGCCAGAACACAGGCTCTCATTAAATTCAATGGGAGTCCGACCGAACGATGTTCGGAAATATTGTAATCGGTCAGTCGGACTCGCCGAGACTGAGTCAGTCAGAAACCATTTCGACAAAGATTCAGTGTGGTTGCTTTCTGACTGACATCGTAATGAGGCCCTAAGTCTGAAAAATGGAAGTCCAAAGTCTTCAGTGGGCTAAAGTAGCAGACTGTAGACAGAAAGAGCTCCACAAGATTGGATAGCGGATAGAGGCAGTGTAGCTGTTGGCTGTTGGCCAGAAAGTTCAAAATGGATAAAATTTGAATTTTATGCCCAGGAAAGTCCCACACCGGCAGGGTACTTTTGATGCCTCAGCCCCGTCAAGATTTTTTCATTCACACAATTTTCAACTTTGTACCGGGTCCCCTGGAGACCTTTGTGTCCAAAAAGTTTCTATTTCCTAGGTTTTTATTGGTGGTGTGATAAGTACAGGCAGTGAAAGCCATGGGTTAGAGGACCCTAGGAACAGCACATGGGGGTCAGGACTTTCTCTAGCAGATGCCAACAGCAGGTTCCAGGGCTGGTCCAGTTGGAGCTGGTCAGCAGGGAACTTGCAGGAAAAGCCTCTTGTAGATTATTGTATCCCTGTAGCTTGAATAGAAAATCAGCCTTTTGATCGTTGGAGTCCATTTCTTTGTCCTTTGTACAAGAGGAATGAGCTCCAATCCTTCAGGGCTCCTCGCAGGTTTCAGTCAGCACGTTTAGTCCTCGTCTGACTCATGTTCCACGTATAAATACTGTGCACCCTACCTTATAGGCTAAAAGGACTAATTATGGATGACGTATTAATATTTAAAAGAAAGGTCAAGACCAGTGAAAAAGATTTTTGACAGGTCAAATTGCAGTTTCTAAACTGCTTCAGTCAGGCTAAAATGATAGGCCTGAAGCCATGTTTGCACTGTCACTGTAGTGGATGGCAAAAAAGTTATTGCCATCCACGGGTTCCTCCCTTCATCTAACAGTACCAACTGATGACACTCCGTTTGTTCTTCATTAAAATTATTTGACCTTGCCAGTTCTTCCTCACCTCATTATCTTAGAAATACAATGTGCTTTTACTAACTAATGAATGCTTTTGGCCAGCACCTGCAGAGGACAACAATGCTGAAACATAAATTTCATATTAATATTAAATGTCTCAGCTGTAAACCTTGGGCTCAAAATCATGGTAACTTAACAGTTTTCTTTAAATGCATATTCTGCAAGCTAAATATAATCTAAAAATCGAAATCTTTAATAAAGGAATCACGCTATATTATACTGTACTCTTTATGTGGTACAATAAACTGATACATGTGTTAGTAAATGGAAATGACAACTGGCCACAATTTATAAGAAAAGATTAAACACATGTATCATTTATTCCCACTAATTCCTGGTGATTGCACTGCATTAAATGCATTTTAGTGCACCACCTACAATCTGCACCTACAGAACATTAATATCAGCAATCCAAATGTTTCTGAAAAGGAAAAAAGGAAAATGCACAGACATATATATCTAAACACACAATATATGCACTTTCTATACATTTGGTGCACCATATCTCATTGCTATAATTGCATCACACGAGTACACAAGGCCAAATGTAAATATATATGTGACCAAGTCAAACTTAAAAAGGATGGGGCCAAAATTATGCTGCTCCAATCTCCTCTCTGATGCCATCACAGATTACAGTCAGTTCATTGTCATAATGGACCAATGAAATCCTAGTGATCTTGAGCATATTTTGTCTAGACTCTTCCAGACACTTCAGATCATCGTAATATTTGCTCTGACCTTCTTGTAAGTCCACATCTGCTCCATTCTTGTTCACTCCCTGTCTACCATGTGGATGCTGATATCCTTTAAAGATCAGGTATAGGAATATTTCACAAAGGGCGATTAACAAAAGAGGTTTCAAAATAATGCCCATAATTCCACATCTAAAAATTCCAAACTATCGACCTATCAAAGCAAATCGATTTCCAATGGCTTCCCAAGCACCTTTCACTTCCAACGCTTTCAAATCCTTTGTCAGCCCAGATATATTCCTAATTTATTTCTCCAGGTCCTTACTTTCTTCTGGGATATAAGTACTGCACTACTGAACTTTTAACACCCGTCAGACTCCACCCTCTTATGCAAGCAAAAGGTCTATCTCAGTCAGTTTTGTAAAATCATAGATCTTATCGCAATCTAGGAGTTTGCGGCACTACTGTAGACAGCTTTCTAATTTTCTAATCATTCAGAATTGTTCCCACAGACTGGATTGTAGCACAGAAAATATCTTCTACTACTGCTGCACTAACATCCCATTTTGATCTGGAAGTCTTTTCCAATACAGGATTATTAAAATGTTCCACATGATAAATTTTAGGGAAAACTATGCCAAGATAACAGCTACCATGCCATCCACATGGCAATTTGAAATATTCATTTTGTCCACTCAAAAAGTGGGCTCCAGGAATCACAGGATCCTGTCCCTACAGGAAATGAAAATTCTTCCCTTTCACTTCAAAAGTATGTTCACATTTGCTCTCCCTTATAAAAAACGATTTCTGCTGTACTAAGGTAGGAGCACTATATGTGAAATAATAGACTGAAGTTTCTATCGTAAAGTGTTCCTGAGTTGTGGTACACTGAGGTAGGGGTGGTTTATGTAGAGCCTGCGATGATGCGTGGTTTAAGCAGAACGAACTAGTAACAATGTCTTTTGGCAACTGAGTTTTGCCTTAATAAGGCTATGTGGCGATTATTTGTGGTGTACTGAGTTAGTGGTACATGTGGTGCTCAGCGTGTGCTCAGCCTGCAAAGATGCGTGGTTTGAGCGGTCTGTACTCAAAATATTGAATGTTACATACTGGTCTGCATGAATTTTGAGGTTAAAAAAAACCCTTCATCAATGGTTATCAATTGCTCTGCAAACTATGTTTACTGATTGCTCTCCATAACAAATTAAACGATTGCATTTCACGCAGTGCATTCTAACTTTCTCAAACTGGGGACGTTTGTCTGGGTGCGATGTTAAAGGTGATACCCCAGAGGTACTTGGTATTACCGGTGGTGGAGGTACATTTTGGCACTGTGTTGTACTTTCTTTGTAAATATAGTTCATAGGATGTAGGGATTAAAGGTGCTTGTGCATACTAGCAGTGCCACAGGAGTATTTTTTGTGTGTGCCTTAAATAAATCAAGGCTAAATTCTCTACTGTTTGTAGTGTAGATACAAAACTGAATTGAAGTTGTAAACCCTGTTGTCCTCAGTGTAGACGTTAGGGTGGACTGCATCATCTGCAATCATGATTGAAGTAGAAGATCGAACATGTATGCAGCATGCATTTTATTATTCAACTAAATCTATAAGTGATATAAAATACGTTTTTCAAGGAAGCATAATAAAGGGCTATTGTGTAGGGTATGATAGGTGCTATATTAAGTTTGGTTTGCGCTTAGTTAGTGGTATCTAAAACAACAAGGTTCAGTGGAGCCTGCGTTGATGCGTGGTCCGGGTAGGCCGTACTGATAGTAATGTTTTTTGTGTTGTAAATGGTGCCTAAGTAAGGCAATGTCCTAATCATTTTTGGTGCACTGAGTTACTAGTACCTTTGGTGCTTAGTGTGTACATATGCTGCAATGATGCCTGGTCTGGGGGGAGGAGGGCACAGTAATTAGAGTAATGTCTTTTGTCGATTGGATTCTGCATGAATTCCACTTAAAAGTGATAGTATGCCTCATTGCTGACACAAAACTGTTCACTCTTCTTTCCGATGATTTATGGTGCACTGAGTTAGTAGTATCTTTGGCACTGAGCTTGTACGTACCCTGCGATAATGCGTAATGCAGGGGGGCTGTACTTGGAGCAATGTTTTTTGCCTAGTGAATTCTGCTTTAATAATGCTACGGGGAAATGACTTGTGGTGCAGTGAGTTAGTGGTACCAAAAGAACTCAGCGTGTGCATACCCTGTGATGATTCATGGTTCGGGGGGGGTCGCAGTGGTATAATGTCTCTTGTCTACTGGAATGCGTCCTGTACAATCATCATTCTGTCTGAAAAAATCTGAACACATATAGTACAATTGTCTCTGCATTAAATTAATCAAGGTTGAATTCTTTACTGTCCATAGTACATATGCAAAGTTGACTTCAAGTTGTGAACCCTGTTGTACACAGTGTGGATTGAAGGCATTGGTTGACAAAGAGATCGAGGAATGCTTTTGTTGTCACCTACTTTAACAAAATCTGACATCACAGTACTATTTATCTGCCTTAAATAAATCGAGACTGAATTTTATGTTGTCTGTAGTGCTTATGCGCCACTAGTATCAAGTGGTAAACTCTTTTGATCACTGTGTACATTTGAAAATAGAACTCAGTACAGTCATTGAGGAATGTTTTTCTGGTATCCTTTAACAAAATAGTCTTTGCCTTACATAAATCAAGAATAACTTGTATGCTATCCATAGTGTAGATGGAAAGCTGAATTGAAGTTGTGAACCCTGCTGTCCGCAGTGTAGATCGAAGGCAGTAGTCGACACAAACATCGATGAATGCTATTTTGTCACAGTTAACAGAATCTGAGGATGCAGTACAATTGTCTCTGCCTTAAATAAATTGAGACTGAATTAAATGTTGTTTGTAGTGCTTCTGGTATCAAGTAGTGAACTCTGTTGATCGCAGTGTACATTTCAAGGCAGTACTTTTTACAGACGTTGAAGAATGTTTTTTGTGGCATCCATTAACAAAATTGTCTCTGCCTTACATAAATGAAGGATAACTTCAATGATGTGCGTAGTGTAGATCCAAAGCTGAATTCAAGTTGTGAACCCTGCAGTCCGCAGTGTAGATCGAAGGCAGTAGTTGATACAGACCTGAGTCTGCGGTGCTGTGGCAGTGAGTTCACAATCGGCTTGTATCGAGGAGGCACGTGGTCATGGCGGCAGCCACGTGGCAGGGTGAGGACCTCGCTGTGGCAGAGTTTTTCTCTTTGCAATAGTGAACCATGCCCAAGGCGTAGCCTAATTATTTATACTCTTACGCTGACGTTGCGTACGTTGGATCAGCCCACTTCAGTTAAGTTTGAAGGGGGGGGAGACAACACAGCAACATGACCAAGATATTCCCCAGAGTCTGATATAATATGGTTGCGTCCACTGTGCAGTACACTACACGTATCAATGGTATATCTACACACAGAAAAGTTTTTGGTTTGTATAGTGAGTTGTGTATAGCATATCACCGGTAGTGTTAGCATTGTGTACATTATTTTTGATGTACAAATTCCTTCCCTTATACGTAGTTGGTTGCCACATTTCTGAACACTGAGCTAGTGTGCTGTTGAGGGGATATATTATTTTGGGAAGGTCCATTGTCCTGTTTTGCGCTGCCTCAGAGATAGTAGAGAGGGAGGGGTCAGGAGGGGTGGTTGTAGTGGTAGTGGCGCTGGGTATTGTGATTTTGTTGGGTGTCGAAAGTGTAAAATTAGTACCTCTATCACATATTGCTCTTTAAATATGGGTGTGAGTTAGATAAAATTGACGCAGTACATAGTCGACGTCCTTACACTAGTTAAATGTTGATGTTAATTTGTTAGTGGTAAGTGGAACTATTGCCTGTTTTTTTAAGTAGCATTGCAGATTTGGTTTCTTGTTGAAGATATGGGGAAGTGGTTAACATTATAATCAGGAATTGTCATTTGAAAAACCTTTGAAATTCTCGAAAAAAACATAGGTTTCAGGCAGGTTATAGTTAGAAATTATCATTTAAAAAACCTTTGAAATTCACTGAAAAAAAACATAGGTTTCAAGCAGGTTATAGTTACGAATTATCATTTAAAAAACCTTAGAAATTCATTGAAAAAAACCATAGGTTTCAGGGGTGTTATATTTAGCTGGACATTTCGCTCATACAAAACCATTGAAATTCCTCCGTTATAGTTAGTTGTACTAACTGTAACTCTTGTGCCCGCAATCCACTGGTGATGATGTCACATATTACATCATTCATGACATGGTCAGTGACATCACTGATCATTTAAGGTTAGAAATATTGTACTCAAAAATATAGAAGTCATTAATATCATTTGCAAAAAAATTGTTGTTTAAAATATCGATTTTCTAACTAGTGTTATGTATTTTAGTTTATATTTTAAATGTATGTGATGTATGTTTTTATGTATAATTATTTTTTATGGTTTTTAATATATGTGTTACATTTTTAGTAGTTATCAATTTTATTTTAAGAAAATGTTCAGTTTTTTTGTTCCGTAGCAGGTTTACCGGGGAATAGGGTGGGAAGTAATTTAATTATAATAAATTAATTATTATTTTTCATTTATTATTATTTTTTTTAGATTTTATAGTGTTAATTGTGGCAAGCAATTTATTTGCAATTAATTATTAATTAATTAATTGGTAATTAATCATGGTGATTGGGTAATTTCTTCTAGGTGTGGGTTGTGGGGTTTATGGGGTAATGGGTGGGAGGTAATATATTTGTAATTAATTATTAATTTGTTGTTAACTAATCTTAATTATTTGGTAAATAATTATGGCACTTGTGTCATTTTTCTTAAGTGCCGTTGTGGGGTTTATAGTGGTAAAGGGTAAGAAGTAATTTTGATTAATTAATAATTAGTTGTTAATTTATATTTATTAATTGATTGAAATTAATTAAGGACATTGTGCAATTATTTTAGGTGCAGATTGTTGGGTTTATAGTGGAAAAAGTGGGAATTAATTTATGTTTAATTAATTAATAATAAGTTGATCATTAATATTAATTAATGAATTGATATTTAATCAGAATATTTGTTTATATATGTGTGCATGGTTTTTACTTTTATAGCGGTACAGTGTTGGGAGTAAATTAATTTTACTTACTTCATGATTAGTTGTTAAATACTATCAGTTTTTAATTGAAAATATGTTTTAATTGTGTAATTAATGTTTTTAAAGTTTCATTTTACCTGAGGATTGTGGGATTATAGGAGTAAAGTGTGGGAAGTTAATACATTATTATGAGTCTTAATTTGTTTTTTAATTAATATTTCTTTATTTGGTCATTCATTATGGTATTAAAGGAAGTACCTTTAAAAAAAAACATGAGATGTGGCTAGTGTATTGGCTGGCGTTTTCAAGTAGGAAATAAAAAGTACATTTATTTAACAATTAGGGGCCGATTCTGATCCGGGTCGGAAGGGCACCGAATGAGATCTGGCTGGTAAAACTATGAGCCGTACATATGTTTTCCGCCCGACTTGTACACCTGTACTAGCGAGCAAGTATGATGCGAGCTACGTGGGATTCACGACCGAGTTGTTTCCGTTTCCGAACAGCTCCGTACGTCTCAGCCGTAAGCTAATCGTGTTGTGCAATGGATGCGATTTACGACCGAGCCAGTACGATGCACGCATTGGACAGCCAGTTTGAGACAAAGTTTGCGGCTCGCAAAATGTCCAGGACTTTGCCTTTGGGGGTCTGCATCAACCCCTTGTCACCCGCAGCCCTACGACTCGGAGACCCAACACAGGCATGTACGGTGCGGATGGCACCTATGCGTAGCCACTGTAGGGGGTGCCTTTGTGCGAGCCGTACCCATTCAGTAAATTGGAGCCCATGTACGCACCGTACAACCGGCCTCTATTGACTTCTATGGAAGTCCGACCGAAACGAGTCCGACAACATGCAGCCGTATCCTATTTGAGCAGTCAGACTGCAGGAGTCTGGCTCAGTCCAAAAACACTCCGGAGCCGGCTCGGTCGGAGAGCTTTCCGACCGAGATCGGAATCGGGCCCTAAGTGTTTTTTTCTAAATAACTAATTAAAAATATTTGTTTGAAATATTTCTTTTATTTTTTTATTATAATATTTGTAAGTATTTTTCATATTTATTTAACATTCTAACATGTTTTAATTTTTTTTAAAATATTAAATATATTTGTATTTTAATTTGTAACATATTTATACATTTTTTAATTTATAAAACATTTTTGTTGTTAATATTTTGATTATGGGCAAAAATACAATCCCAACCAAAGGCCCTGCAAAGCATTGTGGGACGAAATTAGGGGTGGCCAGTGAATATCATAGTATCTAATATCAAAACATTCCTCAAGGGGCAGCAGCTCTCGGGCTGAGCTGAGAGCTAATACTTTAAATTCTACAAAGAGTTGCAGTTCAACCAGTCGTTGCTAGGTGTCCCTCAAGTCAAATGCTTTCGCGTTTGACTCATGAGGGACACCTAGTAACGACTAGTAGAACTGCAGCTTGATGTAAGAATTTCAATGCTTTTGCAATTGACTCATGAGGGACACCTAGTAAAGACTAGTTGAACTGCAGCTCTTTGTAGAATTATTTCGATATTGGATATTATAATATTCACTGCCCATAATGCTTTGCAGGGCCTTTGGTTGGGAATGTATTTTTGCCCATAACTGTGCTTTGGGTGGCCCTAAGAGGATGGGACCACCACCGAATCGTTCAGCAAGATGTGCTCTTTGTTTTCAAAGCATCTGCTTGGTTCTCTCCCTAGGTTAGGCAGGATCCTAAATGTATCACCTCTCTCACTACTTGCTAAATTTTAATTTTCACTTTTGTGAAATGACTATATGCATTTTAGCAGGTAAAGACAGAGATACTTGTTATTTTATCTAAAGTATATGAGGTCTCTGTTTTATTGGGAGTCAGCCAGAGCGTAGTTGCGAACACAGAGTTTTTGTTCAACTTCGTAGAATTCCGTGTAGTAGTACTCGGCCAATTACACCCAACATTTTCCTTACTGTTGCACTCACTGCATTGAGAATAGTACTTTTTACTCCTCCGGTATCCAACACTTTCCCTACTGTTACAATTATTGGAGTGGGAATAATAATGTTTACCCCTCCACTATCCAACAATTTTCCTACTGTTGCACAGACTGGTGTGGGAAGAGTAATTTTTACCCTTCCACTATTCAACACTTTCCCTACTGTTACACTGATTGGAATGGAATAGTACGTTTTATCCTGCCACTATCCAACACTTTCCCTACTGTTGCACTCACTGGAGTGTGAATAGTAATTTTTACCCCTACGCTATCCAGCACTTTCCCTACTGTTACACTCACTGGAATAGGAATAGTACATTTTATCCCTCCGTTTGCGGAGATTTGTTAACTACACATACCATTAAAAAGACGGAATTCAGGCAAAATCTCAGTTCCTTGACGTAGAGGAGTCAGCTACTAAACTGCACCCACAAATGCTTTGATAAAGCAATTTTACATGCTAAAAAGCATAAAACCAATTCACAAAAGTGAACTTTGAAAATGAAAAATATCAGGCAATGAGAGGTGATGATTTTGGGGTCCCACCTAACCTAGGGGGAGGACCAAGCCGATTCCTTGAACACAAAGAGCATATAATGCTGAACAATTCAGTGGTGGTCCCATCCTCTTAGGACCACCCCAAGCACAGTTATGGACAAAAATACAATCCCAACCAAAGGCCCTGCAAAGCAATATGGGACGAGATTAGCAGTGGGCAGTGAATATTATAGTATCCAATATCAAAACATTACTCAAGGGGCAGCAGCTCTCGGGCTGAGCTGAGAGCTAATACTATAAATTCTACAAAGAGCTGCAGTTCAACTACTCATTGCTTGGTGTCCCTCAAGTCAAAACTCATGAGGGACACCTAGTATTGACTAGTAGTACTGCAGCTTGATGTAATAATTTCAAAAATTTTGCATTTGACTGGTGAGGGACACCTAGTAACGACTAGTTGAACTGAAGCTCTTTGTAGAATTATTTTGATATTGGATACTATAATATTCACTGCCCACTGCTAATCTCGTCCATCTCTCTCTGCTTGCTAAATTTTCATTTTCATTTTTGTGAAATGACTATATGCATTTTAGCATGTAAAGACAGAGATACTTGATATTTTACCAAAAGTATATGAGGTCTCTGTTTTATTGGGAGTCAGACGGAGTGAAGCTGCAGAATTTACTGAGTGTTTGTTCAACTTTGCAGAATTCTGCATAGTAGTATTACTATGCCTACCCTTATATCCAACACTTTCCTTACTGTTGCACTCACTGGATTGGAAATAATAATTTTTAGCCCTTCGCTATCCAACACTTTCCCTGCTGTTGCACTCACTGGAGTGTGAATAGTCATTTTTACCTCTCTGCTATACAACACTTTCCCTACCATTGCACTGACTGGAGTCGGAAATGTAAGTTTGAAGCTTTTTAAATAGTGTAATGTTTTAATTTATAATAGAATGTTTTTTTTATTAGATTGTATATTGGTGCATACATATATATATATATATATATATATTTGTAAATCTTTTAAAAGTTATTTTATAAATATTATGTATGTTTTTAACTTTTTTAAATTAAGTTTATCTGTTATATTTTTTAATTTATATTAAATTTACTTTATGTTTTATATTAATTTTATTATTTAACGTATTTAATATGTAGTATTAATATATACATATAAAAATCGATATTTTGTACAACTATATTTTTTACATCGATGTTTATTTCTCGATATTTTTGTACTTACCTGTTTAATTATATGAAGTCAAAAATATTGCATTCTATATTCATTCATCTATATTTTTACTTCTATAACTTTTTTTACATCGATATTCTTCCAGTGAACCGTTGCACAAGACTTGCATGACATGGGTTTTTAACATTTTTAGAAGCATTAAACTTCAGCCCCTTAAAGGTTTGCAGGGTGGGACACAGAACAGAGGTCAGGTTCTGTAGGTTTGTGACCAAACAGTGACCTTACTTTTCACCTGAGCTTCCACTTTGTTTTCTGCATCATAGTGATAGGACAGTGTTGGGTGAGTGACGAATGGCGGACTTAGACTTTATACACATGTACCATCCTGAGGTATGTTGCCCCACCATGATGTCAGAACTAAACAAGCAAGTCTCATTGTAATATTATTCACTCATGAATTGCATTTTAGGAGTCCAGCCTGCCATCACATAGAAATTGACAATACACATCTAATTATCCTAAAATGTTTTATTATTTAAAACATTTTCTTTCATGTTGTAGTTCAAGCATATAACATATTTACAATCTCGGCAATGTATTAGATTTTCTCCTCACTTGGTGGGGGGGAGGCTTTGGTTTCAGGACAGAGATCTCTACTAACTGTAATAAACCAGTCACCACAATACAATCCTCCTCTATTATGGTACTTTATTTGTCAATTATTTCCAATATATGGCTACACAAAGTGAGGGCACCCAGTTGTGTTCTAGAGAGGTGATCAGCTATACGAGGGGCCAGACAACCAGCCATGTAAGGCAGAATGGACCCAAATATAGAAGGATATTACCGCATGCTGCAGTGCACTGGACATCCATATGTGGAAAACCTGGGAACATAACTGGCACTGGGTATGACTGTAGGCCCTGGATGTACTGGGTATATGCTCCCAGTCACAGGTGTATCATCCCAGACGACTGCACTACAAACTAGGGTCTTGAGAACAGACTGGCTGCACCTCTATATTAGGCTTGAGACACAGTAGCAAATAGGTTATATCTCTAATGTGTATCAAACAAATATACATATATATCTGTGAATGTAAGTGCAATCATGTTTTGGAAGCCTTGTATAGTCAGGTCTCTTGTTTCATAGGTTTTAAATATATCCAAGTTAGATGTAGTATATGTTTTCCTTTATAATGTATGACTGTATTTATTTAACAGAATGTTTTAAAGAACTTGCTATAAAGTTGATAGTATGTCGCCACACATAAACGTAGCAATGAGAAAGCTTTAGCAATGTAAGGAAATTTATGAGTGACTATTTGCATATGGCCTTATTTCAAAATTATTTTGTGATGTTCACTAAATCATTATCATCCTATTATTTTTATACTATGTTAGAAACAGATTTTACATAATGCACACCACACTTCTCAGCAATATATATATACCTTGACACACAAAATGGTCATTATACATCACTATACGTACAATGAACTCTTATAGTTGAACATCACGGCTTGAAATAAGCTATGGAGGCTCGTCTCATCATCAAGTATGACAATTGTTCCTATTTGCTTCATAAATGGATGTTAGGCTGACATTATTCAAGTTATCGAAGATATCCCACATCCAAATTAATAGTCTTGTCATGTGTAACTTAGACAAATTATAAAGTTTACCGGAAAGTAAAATATCCTTCAGCTGTTTGTTCTTTGTTATAGACAACCAGTTGTCCTCCAGTACGCATTACAAGTCTATTTTCTATCACTGTAACTATATGTTGTGAACCTAAACATATATTATACATATATAGTCATATTGGTGTTAATGGACATAAAAAAATACAAAAAACACTAGATTGGGGAGGTATCATGTTAATGCATGCCCTCGTTGTCAATGGCCTCTTGATGGCAATTCTGCTCCATCAGATGGAAACAAAGCACTTGAAATAGGTACTGTTTTAGAAAGTACATAACGAGTAGCCTAATCATTATTACCTTTGGAATAAAATGTAGATATGAAAAAGCTATGGTGAGTGACAAGTGTGGGATGTGGACCTATCTGTAGGATAGGAGGGCATAAGAGTGTGATGAAAAAGCGGAAAAGGGAATATTAAAGGTAAATGGGGGTTACTTTCTTACTGGGCTTACTTTGAGGTTTCCCTGGAAAGGGCAGGCTACATAGTAGGTCATGAAATGATGAGGAGTGAATATGCTCATTGAGAGGCGTAGGATGGTGAGAGGTTCACACTGGTCTCCTTGTAGAGCTATTGCCACCTGTATCCTCTAGAACTTCTCCTTACCCTCCATCCTCTTATCTTGAAAATGTTTCTTGATTACTACACATACCACCATCAAAAACGCATTAACAATCTGTCAACGCCTGCCACATGGTCCCCTCTCTGCTCCATTGTTAATGCATGGAGGAAGACGGTGTATTTCCCTACAATGATCAATAAGGTAACAACACGGTCTGTCTCCTTATCACTAAAATGCATTTTCTTCTCGAGTGTTGTAGTCTGTATCCTGGTGGCTGGATGTGGTTCTTGTATTTGCATGGTCATGCTTTCCAAGGTGAAGACAGCAGAGCATGGGATGTGAGCAGTATTTATGTGTTTGGAGTGTTAACGTCTGTCAGGTTTTGTGGATTTGTGCCATGTGTATTGTTTCTCTACTCACATACATTCAGAGTTCTTTGTTCCAGTGGAGGCAATCTCCACAAACCGGTATTTAGTAGAAAACTGATAGTAAAAATACCAGTAGTAACTTGAAGGTCATAATTTCATTGGAGGAGTCTCCACCCTCTAATTTGAGACTCGTTTCTGATTAGGTCAGACATGATGATATATTGTCCATTTTTATGAGTCCTGGTGTAGACCACCAGGGGAGTCAGGTACTTGTAAATAGACAAGTCAAGAGCCAGACATTTCTGAAAAGTTTTTTTCTTTGTCTGATTCTTCCATGGCTTACTTACCAAAGCGTGGAGTCAGTTGAAATAGTGAAGTCTGTGATGTAAATTCAGACAGAGGGGATAATCTTGAAAACATTAACAAACCAAGTAGAGATTTCCACGTGGTGCTAGTAAATACCACCTCCGTGATAAACGGGCCCTGTATTTTTGTACTAGATATCTTTATACTTAACTATATGTTTAACTGTTGATATCTTTTTGTAAATATATTTTTGTCGTTTACAATATAGATATATAGGATCCCTAGTTTGGTTATAAATAATTTTACATTCATATTTTTTTACCACAACGTTTTTATGGTTAAAAATGTGACCTGTCCCCATTCCAAACATGCAGCCATGAAAAATTATTAACAGTTTTTGCAATAGTACAGTATGAGGTGTGATTATGACAGTACGAAATCACAGTTATAGCCACCAAGTTGTATTCACTCATTTGTTCGTTCATTTCCTAATTTAGTATTACATAGGCAGTACCTTAATAAACTACTTATGGCTGCAACTATGTACACACAGATCTGTGCAGCAGCAGACTTCAAAATAGTGAAGTAAAATGACAAAAGCACTTTCAACATTTTCAGATCAGAGAAAAGCATATAACAGAAAGCATCCCCACATAATGAGGGGATTACATTTTTCAAGAAGTATTAATGTTTTCTCTCTTAAGTTGAAAGAAAGTTAAGCCATAGAAATGATATAGAGAAACCTTTAGACGTTTGGCATTGGTATGTGAACAATGGTACATTATTGCAAAAGATGAACGCACCAATCAACTCTCTGCTGTATATTACCCGTGTTCTTGTATGCAGACCATATCCCGTGGAGGAGTTTACAGCCCTTAATGAGCAACATTAGGAAAGGTCAGGAAGAGTCTAACAGTGCTATAAGATGCTATCACATAAACATATTTTTCATTTAGACAATAACAGCATCTGCTCGCTTTGTAAAAGTGAAATCTTATTATATATCCAATGCTCTACTGCCTTATTAGAATCAACAGTGCGACGTTTTACTTTCTTTGCTGTAGTGCTGCAATACAGTGGTTCTTAACCTTTTGACTCCTGTGAACCCCCCCCGTCTGATAATTACAGGACCCCTCCCCCCTGCTGAATCATAATTGGAGTCCCGGGCTGACACTGAGTAATTACTAGAAGCCGGTGATCCCAGCCTAAGCATTTTTTTAAAATATTTTTGAACAGCAAAATCATACCAATTTCAAATTCCTTCACATTTGCAGAATGCTTTAATTTTTTTCAAGTACATTTTGCTTCTTTATTTGTATACACTTTATTAAACTGTTAATATTTAATTTTAAAAGCAGTCACAGACCCCTGGAGTAGGATTCGCCTGGGGAAGTGGGAAACACCTCTGTAATGTATTAAAGAAAGACTTGTGTACATTTAAACACTATTAAACACATTATTGTCCTCATATTTCAAGAACACAAGATCAGGGATGGTTATATTACACTTCTCAAAGGAATAAATGTTTGAATCTTTTATAATTTTGGAGGCATTTGACAAAACTGCAGGAATATTTCCCTAATTTTGAGTCATCCACACAGACTCACTCCTGTAGAGTTTCATAAATATCCATGGTGAGTGGTGGAGTAGAGGTGTGGCCAAATGTATTCGTGGGCTCAAATGTGTAATGGAGGAGTTCAACAAAGATTTCGATAAATTAATGCAGGTTGATTATTACCAATGTGTCAATCTGCAACTTAGTCCTTTCAAAGATATGGAGATGATGGATCTTACAGTTTGCTCACTTTTGCCTCATGTAACTTTACGTTTGCTTTTGTAATTTGTTCACTTGTAATGTTCTCATGTATGATTTCTGTTCCTATTGTGAAGCGCTCTGACACCTTCGGGTAAAGTCTGCGCTATATTAAAACGCATAAATAAATAAATACAGTTAAGTAGGTGGAATCAGGTCCTTCTGGAGCAGTATGAGATACAGAATTCATGGCTCATATTGGAGCTAAGAGTACAACAATGTTTCTGAAAATGGCAGAGATAATTTATGATGAGGGGTTGAATCAGAAAGAGTAGTGAAGTAGTGGCAGCTGAGACGGAGAAGTACAGGGCTTCTATTTTGGAACAGGTCCATATTAGAGAGTACAGTGCTATCTAGTATCTTATGGTAACTAAAAAGTTAGTTTATTTTGTATAGGAGGAAAGGCCTATGGGCAGGCATGGGAAAAGAAATATCAGTATTTTAAATGGATGATAAGAGAACCCAAACGAGGTTCTCAGATCACCTGGAGGGTAGAGTAGAGGCCAAATAAGTGAATACATATAGCAAAACCTTGAGGTACGCAAACTAGTTCAGAGATATCTATGTTGAGGTTTGCCAGGAGATGGAAAAGGACTAGTTAGTTAGGTAGGCAGAGAGCAACACGAGTGAACCCCCCTCAAATTTTAAGGGTTTAAATGCATTTGTGTAGATAAACCTTATCAAAAGTAACAGTGAGATCAAGAGAAATTAAAATAGAAAATAGATGACTTAAATTTAAAGAGGTGCGAAAGTTTGATATTAGTGTGAGAGCCATTGTCATGCAGTTGAATCTGTAACAGCTAGAGTGCAGTAGAGTGACAAGCAGAGCTTGCCATCTGGAAACAGACTTAGAAGTTTAAAAGAGTTTTAGTAAGATGTGATCATTTTTATAGCAGATAGGATCCTAGTGAAGAAATGTAAGATGCAGGCGAAAATTGCTATTTCAATGAGGCTATAAATGCTGATGTTATTCTCGTATGTTTGTGACTATTTGACAGTAAATTGGTATGCACCTGTCGTATGTGTTACTATGCCAATACAATGTTCTTTTAATTCCTTTAAAATTCGTATATACTTCAAAGAGACAGGGACAAGTGACCTCTCTGATTAGGTTAGACATGAAGATGTATTGTCAATTTGTATGAGTCCTGATGTAGACCACATGGTGAGTCAGTTCAAATAGTGAAGTCTGTGATGTAAATTCAGACAGAGGGGATAATCTTGAAAACATTATAAAAGGTTAGGTTAAAGGTAATACGTATACATCTTCAGGTAAGTATTAAGGGCCTGATTGCTCTTTGTGAATACTGAAAGGCATAAAGTTCGACTTTTGATGTTCACAAAGGGTATTTACGAGTAGTAAATGACTTTTGTGAATGCCGAAAGTAGTAAAGTTAGACTTTCGTCTAACTTTACCTTTGTGAATCGGACCCTACCAGTCGGAAGAAGCTCCACTCAAGTGGGACTATACAGCTGCACACTTAAGCCCTTGCAGAGAACACAGAGTGCACTAGCAGACCTCTAATGGTACACAGATTGCACTACCTATGGAGGGGGATGAGCTATAGGTATAACATACAGAATCACAAAAGGACAATCACACATCTCAAGCACTGACATGAACAATGCAAGGCACATTTAGGAAAATCTGGAAGCTGTTTTAATATGGTGGAATGGCTGCAAGATGTAGAGGAGCACACATGTTATGTTATGTTATGGTATGTTATGTTCTGTCATGTTAAGGTGAGTTTTATATAGCGCTCAGCTACTCCGAGGAGTGTCCCGGCGCTTCAGACCTGAAAAACGGAAAAGGGGAAGGCAATGGAAGACAGGACTACTGAACAAACAACCAGGATTTAAGATCTTTCCTAAAGGCTAGCAGATTGACATTCCTTCTCAAGGACACTGGCAAGGTGATCCATAGCTGTGGCGCCAGGCTTCTGAAAGAACGGCCTCCTATGCGCGATTTCCTAATACCAGGGACAGATGCCAAGGCCAGTGAGGCTGACCTAAGTGTTCTGGAAGGCAGGTAGAAAGCCAGCCGCCTTCTGATATATTTAGCGCCCATATCATGCAGGGCTTTGAAGGCAAGTGTGAGCGCCTTGAAAATAATTTGTTTCGAAGTGGGAGCCAATGAAGAGTTTTCAAAAGATCAGAAGCTCTGGTTCTCCGATGGAGGCCAAAGAGCTTGAGCGGCCGAATTTTGGACTACTTGCAAGCGTGATAAGAGATAATCTGGAAGTCCAAGCTAAAGCACATTGGCATAGTCCAAGCAGGAGCCTATAAGTGCCTGTACAGTAATTTTTCTATGGACCTGAGAAAGCAAAGGAAGAAATTTCCTGAGCATTTTGAGGAGGCCAAAGCATTTACCTGCTAGGCCAAGAATCTGGGACTTCAGGGAGAGGCCGTTGTCGATCTTTACTCCAAGGTACATTACAACACGTCTGATCTTATGCAAGTCTCTGCCAAGTAGGGGTCAGGAAAAATACTTGTTTGATATTCAATGGATATTGGCAGATTTTGAAAGTCATGAAAGTAAGCAAATCCTCTGAGTTTTAAAGACCGAAGAAAGCTTGAGAGGACTGGATACAAGAACATTTATAATCAATCAATTAATCAGTGGGTTTATACAGCACGCTGCTCACCCGTGAGGTTCTCAAGGTGCTGGGGGGTGGAGGTTGGTACATCTCTAGATCATTCTTGAGACTCTTCCTGAAGGTGTGCAGAGTGGGTTAGCGTCTGATTTTGACTGGGAGCTCATTCCAGGTCTTTGCTGCGAGGTAGATGAAGGCCTTTCCGCCTGCTCTGGTTTTGCGGATGTGTAGGGTCCCAGCCAGCGTGAGGTCGGTGGAGCGGAAGTACCTTTTGTGTACGTGAAAGGGGACTTTTTCATTGAGGGATTTGGGTCTGATGTTGTGGAGGGATTTGTAGGCATGGGTGAGTAGCTTGAAGGTTACTCTCTTCTTGATGGGGAGCCAGTGTAGGTCTCGTAGATGCTGGGTCATGTGCTCATGTCTTGGGGTTCTGAGGACGAGTCTTGCTGCGGTGTTCTGGATGGATTGTAGCTTGTGTAGCAGGGTTTTGTTGATTCCTACATAGACGGCATTAACGTTGTCCAGTCTGCTGGTCATGAGTGCGTGGGTGATGGACTTTCTGCAATCGGATCGGATCCACTTGAAGGCCTAGGAGGTGAATGTTAGTCCTTCCTGCGAAGATATGGTCAAGGGTGTATCCAGGTCTGTGGTTAGGGATGGTGATGAGCTGCTTCAGTCCGAGGTTGGAGAGGTTGTCAAAGAGGGTGGTGGAGTCTGGGTCGTAGTGGTTGTTGAGGTGGAGGTTCAGGTCTCCGATGAGAATGTAGTCCGTGGAGGCGATTGTGTGGGGTGCGACGAGGTCGTGTTGGTGGTGGAGGAGGAGTAAGGTCCGGTAGGTCTGTAGACGAGGCTCCTGCGCATCATGGTTCTGGGGCTGGTTTGGACTCTGGAAGTGGAGGTGCTCAGTTTTGGAGGGGGGTCGCTCGTGCTAAAGGTGGAGAGCAGGAGGGAGCTCTTGTTTGCGATGGTGAGTCCACCTCCTGGGCGGTTAGGGCGGTCCTTTCTTTGGATCTTGTATCTGTCGTGGATGGCAGTGGTAACGTCTGGGGCAGACATGGCGTTGATCCATGTTTCCATAAAAAGGCGACGTCTGGAGGGAGGGTGTAGAGCAGGTCCCAGATCTCTATAGCTTGTCTGTGGATGGAGCGCACGTTGAGGAGTATGCCGGTCAGGGATTCGTTGGTGCGGGCGTCCGTTGTAGGTTCAGCGGCCGAGGGAGGACTGTTGATTGTTAAGGATTGTTGGCAGTGTTAGCATGAGAACTGGCCGGAGTGGTGTGCAGCATTTATCTCTGGAAATTGTTGTTTCTTCCGGGGTTGAGAGCGAGGAGGTTATAATTGATTTATTTAAAAAGGCATTTCCAGGTATGAACCATTGGGGCTGAGAAGGACAGACTCAGCGATTTCACGAATTTACAGTGAGGTGTAAACAGCAATCATTAGTCTTTGGATTTTAAGGAAAATTTGTGGACATGAATTCTGGTATTTTTGTGCAATATTTCATAATGGCACACAGTGTATGAAAGAGAATGACCAGTTGAGGGTCATTCTTTTTTGTACAGTCTGATATCGCCACTGTGGGGAGAAGATGGTGTGAATGTGTGAATGTACAGGCATTTCTTCAGGCACCAGCAAAACTTCAAGGGAAGCTGGATATATTCTACCTCTCAGTAGGAGGGTTCGACCAACAGAAGGCATTGCAGGGATTACAACAATGTTGAATAGTGGAAATGGTAGAAACTAGGTATAATCACTAAAATCACAACAAATTTTATTTTGAGCCAACTATAATCGCTTGCTAGGCAGAATCTGATGTCTTGGTAGTAGATGTGGGTGTAGGTGTTGGGGGGTGTTGTGGCAGAAATGCAAAAATAAGGGAAGATAATGCAAAAAATGTTATTACGATCATGAAATATTGGAGGGCTACATTAGTTTGGTAAGAGAAGGTCTGTTGCAAGCAAGTTAACAGAGGTATAATCTGTACTCAGGAAACACATGTCTTCCATAGAGATCAAAAGGTGTTAGAATTTAGAAGGGATGGGAAAGAATTTGAGTATCTATGGGGATGGAAAGTACTCATATGATAAGAAAAGTTTTATACTAGGAGGTGCTGATATTCATAGTATGTGGCCGCAATCATTATTTAAAGAGAAATATATAGTCCATCGGATTGCTGGTGATGTTTAATACATGATCAAAGGAGCACATTATACTCTGAGCCCCATAAAAAACTAGCCCATATTGACATACTCCTAGCAGAAAGAGCTTTAAAAACACTGGGGCAAATAAACACATATCTAAATGTTTCACCCAATCACATCCCACATTTATGAGCCCTCAAGGCTACCAACATCCAGAGGTTATGCTCTATGTGGACATTTGACATATCTGTGTAGGCCAATTCTGATTATGCATGCATGGGCTATGGACTTAATGTATCATATTATTGGTTCTACAGCACTCCATATAGTGTTGAGATTAGTAGGGCAACAGAATGTAGTACCAAATGTGTATGTGTAAAGTTGCAGGTTGGATGGGAAACAACTGTCTTAAGTTAAACTCTGAAAGGACAGAGGTCCTACTTTTTGGAAAATGTACAACCTTCTGGAATCCTACTTAGTGGACCTCAGGATTTGGACCCTCTCCCTTGTCTATTCTCTAAGGTCAGAAATCTCTGGGGGGGGGGGCATTTTTTACTGCAAACTTACCTTTTCAGACCAGATACATTAACCACATGAGTCAGGTATTTCAAACCACATGTTTAATTTAAGAACACTGAAAAAGAGTCTTCAGTTCATCTCTTTTGATCTACAGAAATCAGTAATCACCATATTATATCTTCCTATGATTAATTACTGTAATGACCTTTATATATTGGCAGTCAAAAAGGCACATGAATAAACTTAATGGCACTTCAAAATGCAGAAGCTAGTCTTCTGATGAAAAGACCAAAATACACATCAGACTCTCAAACCATCGAGCAGCTTCATTGTCTCCCAGTTAGGTGAAAAATGGCATTCAAAGCTGTGCTTGGCATATAATGTGTCCCATGATTCAGTTCCACTCTATTTGAGAAAGGTTTTTGTCGTAATGAGAGAACACACAAGAAGACTGGAACAGGTAAGTCCTGTTTATTTTGTAAGTACAGCTGAGCAATCTCGGACAAAGCAGTCATGGCGTCAACAACCACCAACTGTCTTTCCCAGCACTCGTGTAGAACACTCACGCAGTGAGGTTCTACACCAATGAACAGTCCAGCTAAACATGGCTCGAGCTACTACATGGGTCTTTCCTAAACATATAATAGAAGAAGAGAAAAAGAACAAAGTAAGAAAAAAGAGAACAGAAAAGAAGAAAGTAACAACAGAAAGAAAACAGAGCCTAAGGAAAAAGAAAAACAGAGCTCCAGGAGGTGCAAGAAAAGCAAAATGACAATAAGCAAAACATAATACCAATCGATGTAAAGAATAAAAATAAAACAGTTAATCAGACTAGGAAGCTTCCTAATCCTAGAACTGCATTTAAAAACAGACTGACCATCATGGAAGAAACCACCTTGACCACAACTACAAGATGGTTTATCAATCACATTGGACTTTACTAAAAAACACTTGTTCCACCACTGACCATTCGCAAGCTTTACGGAATCACCAAAGACTTTTACCACCTCAATGAGAGAGGCAAACTTGGAACCACCCTTCCTCACATGGACAGGCTTCTTCACACGAACACAATCACCAACCAACAACTCAATCACCTTGACATTCTTCCTAGAGTCATAGTGCTCATTTTCCTTATCCTGAGTAAGACCAACCCGTTTACGAACACACACATCTGACCACTTTCCACCTTTTATCCATCTATTTATCCAACTGGGAGAGAAATAAGTAGTGGTTCTATGTCCACGCAGCAACTCAAAAGGTGACACACCTGTGGAAGAATGAGGAGTGGTACAATAGAACCAAAGCATACTTCTGACCGAATTAGCAACAACACACTTGTTGGACAAGGCCCACTGTATACATTCACCCAACACCCTGTTCATGCGTTCTACGAGACCATTGGTCTGTGGGTGATAAAGTGAACTCTTAAGATGTTTAATACCACTAGAAAGAAGAAAATCACCAACCTCACTTGCAACAAATCGAGTCCCATTGTCAGTCACAAGAAACTCAGTGAAGCCTTCTCTTAAATAAACATCATTCAAAAAGTGAACAACAACCTTCAATGTCACTTGCTTAATAAACCTGATTTCGGGCCTTTAGAATAGTAGTCCATCATGACTAAAGCAAACCTTGAGGAGGGATCAAGCGCATGAAAAGGACCAACAATTTCAAGCCCCAACTTCACCCATGGTGCTGAAGGCAATTCTATGGGAGAGAGAGGAGGAGTGCGCAACTTTACAGTTTTGTCACAGCTGGAACAAACTACACAAGACATGACCACTTCATCTACCTCCCTGTCCATTGCAGGCCACCACAATGAAAGCCTAACCCTTTTGTTTGTCTTAGTAGCTCCCGGATGTCCTTCATGGGCATGCAGAATAATGCCAGATCAGAGACAAACAGGAGGAACCAATTTATATCACTCCTAAGCAATAACCCGTCCTCAATAGACAATACGTCTGCAATTTGTACATATGTTTTCAATTCAAAATTGAGGTTCCTCTTCTCCAACCAACCGAACTTCATATACTACATAATATTCGTCAAAGGCACATCTTTGCTAAGAGAACAATGTCAATCATGCTCAGTGATAGCACACATCTGAGGGATATCAACAGAACCAACAATACATTCTTCCTTGTCCTCTTCATCAATAACAAACTCATCTTCCAAAGTTTTTTAAGAAGAATGAGAAAGAACGTCAGCACACCCATTCTTGTTTCCAGGATTATACACAGCTGAAAAATCTAGCTGGAGCAACTTAGATAACAATCTAGCTATGCGGGGAGTCAAACCTCTCACATATTTCCCATTCAAGATAAAGACCAATTGCTTGTAGTCAGTCTGGTGACAAAACTTCCTTCCCCAAATAAAATTACGAAACTTCATAACTGCCCACCACAAAGCTAACAATTCTTTCTCTATGACAGAGTGCTTCTATTCAGCAGGGAAAACAACTCTTGAAGCAAAACCAATGGTTCTTACTTCATCATTTTTAGTTTGACACAACATAGCCTCCACCCCTATACTACTTCTATCCACAGTCACAGTGCAGGGAAGATCTGGATCGTAATGTTTCAAAACTTTGGGAGAAATAAGCTGTCTCTTGATCCATTCAAACACACTCTGACAATCAGCAGTCCACTCAAATAAAAATCCTTTCATAAGCATATCAATTTGGTAGAAAAATCCTGAATAAAATGAGTCCTAAAAAAGACTTGAGACTAGCCATATCAGAGGGTGCTTTTGCTTTAACAATAAAATCTACCAAACTAGATTTGGGATGAATACCTTGTCCCGTGATCTTGTGTCCCAAATATTCAACCTCTTCTGTGAGAAAAACACCCTTGTCCTGGCATAATACCACCCCCTTCGACTGAAAACTTTGAAGTAGTGGAGAGGTGTGGTACAGATGCCAGGGCAGCTGACTTTGGAGCGCAGAGTTCACAGTTCGATCCCCGGCTCTGGTGGCAGCTCAGCTCAGCACCAAGTGACTCTGGGCAAAAGCTCACTTAATTTCCACGACGGCCCCCAGCGCCTTGAGACCCGTAAGGGTGAGTAGTTTGCGCTTTACAAATACAGATTTATTTAAGTATAGTATTATGGGTAGACCTATCTGGTGCAAAAACGAACACATCATCTTGTAAAACAGATAATCCATCCATCCCCGTAAGCATGGCAGACATTAAGCGCTGAAAGACAGATGCAGCAGACACTAGACCAAAAAGCATGCAGACATATCAGTAGGTGCCAAATGGTGAAACAAAAGCAGCCAATTGTCTGGAATAAGGAGGTAGATCAACATGGTTGTAGGGGGATGCTAAGTCTAATTTGTAAAAATGTTAGCATCTTTGAGCCTTGCTATGAGCTCATTAATTTTCAAAAGCGGATAGAAATCCACCCACATTTCCTTGTTAAGGCAACAGAGATCAACACACACCCTAAGTTCCCCACTCTGTTTACGGGTAACCACTAATGGGGACAACCACAAATAAGAGTTTATTGGTTCAATAATCCCCTTTGCACACAAAGACTTTAGTTAATTCTCTAAGTTTTGCCTAATACTAAACGGGACATTCCTGAGTTTGTGCTTAATAGGTCGCGCACCATCCTTCACTATGATCTCATGTTGGTAATCACTAATCTTCCCCAATTCTCCAGAGGAAACATGGGGGAATGTATTAATGATTTCCGCAAGATCCAATTTGCCCCTCACCACAGCTACTTGTTCACTGGTCCCAGGTCTTTGTACCATTCCGAAAAGACCCTGTTGAAACCAGCCAAGAATGTTTAACCCCTTGTGTGTGACATAAACTTTACCGGAAATTTCCTTCCTTTGAACTCCATAATATCCTCAATGTAACATAACAGATCGATTTCCCTTCCTTCATATAAAATAGCTTTACGATCAGGAGGCAAATGAGAACTAGTTGGCCAAGTTCTGTCAAAAAGTTCTTGAGTGATCATCGAAATTCTCACTCCAGAGTCTATCAAAAGCTTCAGGACTTTTTCACCAACTATTATATCAACGTAAAGAACGACACAGGATTACCAACTTTGACTCCTTCGTCTTGAAAAACTGAAATCATGTCTCCAAGATCTTTTGTAAAACATTGTTATCCCTTTTCATACACATTGTCATCCTGAACACACTTTACTGATGAGGTATGTATACCCTTAATAGTTTGACACACCTTAGCAAACTGACTTGGTTTATTTCGAATCCTACAAGTGACAAACCTTGCCGGACACTTGTTGAGCTCTGTAGCCACAAGCAACTATTCTGTTGAATGGCGTTTTAGATTCCGAATGGATTTTCCCAATTCATGCCCTTATATAGGTCCCATTCATGTTGCCCTTACATAGGCATAGAAATCAAGCCCTTATTTAGACATAGGCCATGCAACCCAAATACAGGCATGGCTACTTCCATCCGTTCACCAAACGTCACAACCATTTCTTGGAAAACCAGCTTAAGCCATTAGGAACTTCCCTTTGCTTGAATAATAATTTCTCCAAGAACTCAGTTAGTTTTACAATGAACTGAGGAGGTCAGTGGGCTAGTGCTGCGGGCGATTTTGGTCCCACACCACATATAAGACCCAGAATCCACTTAGCTACCATTGATAAGAGTTTAGATTCCTGAGGCGGAAGCCGGGAATCTGGGGACTTACTTTTTAATACTTATTTAAACGTTGTGTTTAACTTTATTTGGCCGCAATTTTAAAATATCCCATTTGCTTTCACCTACCTCACTTGCTCTCCACGGGTGCCAATCGCGCTTCCAAGGGCCTAATCGGGCTCACTCTGGTCGCGGGACAAGACACTCGGGCGCAGAGACACAGGCACCATCTTGGAAGGAGAGGAGGTCGGCGGGCTAGTGCTGCGGGCGATTTTGGTCCCACATCATAAAATGAAGCTCACATCCCGTTCGCGCAGCGGGTGTGCCGATGGCGCGCCGGAGGCGCACCAGAGTCAAGCCCGTCTGCACCCATCCGCGCCAGTTCGGGCATAGGGCTGGGAAACTCTGCTAGCGCCTCTGGCTCAGCTGTCACCTATTCGCGCAAAGCACTCCTCCAAATGAGAGGACATAGAAATCCTGCATGTGCAAATTCGCTTAACCCAGACAACTCCCATGCTCATTGCAGCTCTTGCCACTACTCTATGGCGAGGAAAAAGTCTCCTACCCACGCCACAACCCGGGTGAGCATGGCCCTACTGAATTGTAGGTCGCTGCCAAGGCACTCCTTAGAAGTCAACCTTTTAATTCAGGACTACAAACTTTTTTTCTTTTTTTTTTTTCTTTTTTTTTTTTAAAACCTTTATTGTGCAGATATAGCAGACAAATACGGGCCTACAACCCATCGGGCCGGCCACCACACTGTATTTGCACATAGGCCAGGAAAGAAACTCCAGCAGGTCTCCGATATAACAGATGCAACAAAGCAAAGCAAATAGCCACAAGGAAACCACAGTGAGAAGGAAAAGTGAAGGTTAATTTTATAATATAATAGGGTGAGGAGCAGGAACATTGCAGTTATTAAAGTCCAAAAGTCCGTGGCGGGTCGTCAACAGGCAGTGGAACAAAACACAGCGAGTTTCAAAAAAAAGAACAGCTACATCATAGCAAGGGCAAAACATGAGTCCCACATCAGCAAACAATACCATCCACTGCCCAACGCCCACCCGTTACCACAAGAATACGCATCAATATATAGAAAGGAAGTCAGGATTGCAATACGAAGCCATCCGCTACATCGACCCAGGGAAAGAGAGAAGGAAGGGGAAAAAGGGGAAAAGAGCATCAGAAAAAAGGGTTGAAAAAACAGGGAAAGAGGATGCGGCCCCACAGTATATGCCCCATGGCAAATAAAGCACACGAAAAAGGGGCAGCCCACGGAGCCAAAGGAAACAGGAGTAATAGATGCGTAATGAACATCGGTATCAGGGAGGCCGTGTGCCCACGCTAGCAAAATACACCCCAGGAGGCCTACATGCAGACGCAGCGCCCAGAAAAAGAATACACAAGAGCCATAGAACCAAGAACAAAAGAAAAACAAAAAGACAGACCCCCCCCCCACCCACCCCACCCTGCACCCCTGCGGAAGGCTACGGCCTACCCCCCCAGCAGCGTGCCTGTCGCCCTAACCGGAAACCCGAAATATAGAAGAGTCAAAAAGTAAGGAAGAAACCATATAGGCAAAAAGAGAGGAAAGGGAAAGGAAGGAAAAAACTATCGGGAGAGGAGACACATAATCAAAACTATCAGCCCCCAACTCCCCCGTCCGAGCACATTCAAAGCCCACGAGAAGAGAAGGTCATTGCAAAACAATAAACAGGTACCAGGAATATGAAGAGGAAGCAATCATACATGTAGAGCCGCAAGGCAGTCATCCGGTCACGCCACAAATAATAGTCCGGCGGTGCAAGGTCATCTCAACCCTGTCCTCGTCTGTCCAGTGCCATAGGCACAGAGTGCACAAAGAACCAGAACATGAGGGGGCAGAGGTGAAAAACAGGGATTCCAAACGTCGAGCTACTACACAAGTTATAACGGCTTCGGACCGGATGAGTAAAAAAGGACAGCAACAGCAGCAGGCAACTCAAGCGCAGCTCCGCAGACCAAGGGGAGAAAATTGTCCCGGTGAAACAGTTACAGGATCCCCGCTCGGCAGGCAGAGGCAAAAAATCACCGGGGGACCCGGCGAGACCGATCCGGACGGATCTCGGCTGGAGGCTCTCCAATGCATCCACCACTGGGAAGAACTCTTGACAATACCAGGCAGCAGGCATCTGAACGTCCAAACAAGCGGTGGCCTTAGTATTTTCAATTTCCAGGAAAGGCACCGCAGCACCCTGAAGCGGCGAAGCCATACACGCAGGGGACGGCCCAACGAGCCGGGAACAAAGGCTACCATCCAGCCCATCGACAGGCACAGTCATGGAAGCACGCCAGGAACACAAGGCGGCGAAAACGTCGCCAACTGTAGGCTCACCTTTACGGTATTCAGCAAACGTGCCGTGCGGCGAGCCAATGTCGCCGTCCCCAAATGGGCGTAGATGCAGGGTGTGGGCCGCCATCTTTGCAGCCCGGCGCGGCCGCGGCAATCTCCGACCCCAATCCAGCCACCAACAGAGCTCGATGGGAACCAGCCGGCGACAAGCAATGGAACCCTCAGGGCAAAAAGGCAGGCCACCAGAATATTGAGGCAGCTGGCGCCACCGACCCACGGGCGCCGCCCGCCGAGACCGGGCGGAGGGTTTCAAGATGGCCGGACAGGAGAACAAAGGGGAGACGAGTTGCCCATTCGGTCAACCCCCGTCCGTGAAAGGCAGCACTCCACCACCAGGTCCCCAGACAGCCAGACCAGGCCCGGTCAGTCGCCACCGGTCCAACCGCACAATGGCCGCTCCTGCCGACCCCACTCCTCCACCAAGGGGTCGGCCCCGGCGCTCCGCCCCGCCTGGGCGCCGCAGACGAGTACCAGGCCTGCCCACCCCGGAGGCCACGAAGCGAACAAGGGCGCAGCTCAGGATCCGCGGCACTTAAGAACATCCGGAGCAGACGGTGAGTGCCAGCAAAACGTCATAAGTCCATAGTCCAGCAAATAAGACTTCTCGGGGCAGGATAAGGTGCAGGATAGACAGTTCAGGCAGGAAGGTTTGACGGAGCCGAGCTACAACGCGGCCATCACGGTCGCGAGCTTGGCTCCTCCCAGGACTACAAACTTGACGTGATGTTCCCAACAGAGACCTGGCTATCTTCAAACTCCGATCCGGACTTAGTCCGTGCCCTTCCATCAGGATATCTTATCCAGGCTCAGAATAGGCCCACTGGCAAAGGGGTTGGAATTGCCATTGTATATAAAGATTCAGAAAAGGGGGTGGTGATGAACAGAGTGTCTGAATTAAGCAGACCACTCTTACCCAGTCCAAAGATCAGGGCTTGATCCATCACCGTTATTTAGCTCACTGCCCCATCCCAGCTCAGAACCTGGCTATATGCAAATTAGTCTGTCCTTGGCCCAGTGCATCATGGGAACAGGGCAGACCAAACTACCAAGCCAATTCTTCACCAGAAAGGAGACAAGCTTCCGGGGACCGGTTTCTGCCATTTCAGGCGTCGTCGGCCCGGCTTGCTTGAATCCTGATGGAGCAGTGAGCAAGGGACTCATGTCTGAGTATACCCTTCCACGCTTATGGTGGACAAAATGATTCAGAAAAGGGGGTGGTGATGAACAGAGTGTCTGAATTAAGCAGACCACTCTTACCCAGTCCAAAGATCAGGGCTTGATCCATCACCGTTATTTAGCTCACTGCCCCATCCCAGCTCAGAACCTGGCTATATGCAAATTAGTCTGTCCTTGGCCCAGTGCATCATGGGAAAAGGGCAGACCAAACTACCAAGCCAATTCTTCACCAGAAAGGAGACAAGCTTCCGGGGACCGGTTTCTGCCATTTCAGGCGTCGTCGGCCCGGCTTGCTTGAATCCTGATGGAGCAGTGAGCAAGGGACTCATGTCTGAGTATACCCTTCCACGCTTATGGTGGACAAAATGATTCAGAAAAGGGGGTGGTGATGAACAGAGTGTCTGAATTAAGCAGACCACTCTTACCCAGTCCAAAGATCAGGGCTTGATCCATCACCGTTATTTAGCTAAAAAACGGTGTTGGATCTAGCCCTGATCTCTTGACTGGGTGAGAGTACTCTGCTTAATTCAGAGACTCTGTCCATCACCACCCCTTGTTGTAAATAATTTTGTCCACCCTAAGCGTGGAAGGGTATACTCAGATGTGAGTCCCTTGCTCATTGCACCATCAGGATTCAAGCAAGCCGGGCCGAAGACGCCTGGAATGGCAGAAACCGGTCCCCGGAAGCTTGTTTCCTTCCCAGTGTAAGAATTGGCTTTTGTAGTCTGGTCTGCCCTGTTCCCATGATGCACTGGGCCAGGGACAGACTAATTTGCATACAGCCAGGTTCTGAAACTGGGATGGTGCAATGAGCTAAAAAACGGTGTTGGATCTAGCCCTGATCTCTTGACTGGGTGAGAGTACTCTGCTTAATTCAGAGACTCTGTCCATCACCACCCCTTGTTGTAAATAATTGTAAATAAAGACCACCTTTCCTGTAGGCTGGTCGACAGTGGTGTCTTAGATTGTGAGAATGCTCATTTCTCCATTCAGATCTCCCCCACTAGAACAATGTCAGGTCTCCTTGTGTACCGCCCTCCGGGGGGCCACGCGGCACTTTGGCAGCTCATTACTGGAGACAGTTGTCTCCTTAGCAACGACTTCCACTAACTTTACACTTCTGGGAGACCTGAATCTCCATTTCGATGACCCGCTAGACAAAATGGCAGGCGATTTACTTCTTGATTTTAAATCCTATGACCTCCTGCTCAAAAGCCCACATGCCACACACTCTAAAGGGCATCTTCCCTAATTCTGTTCAACTGGGAAACTATCTCAGACATACCCCAAATCCCGGTGACACAAAGCCAAGAAATATCATGGTCCAAACTCCCACTGGACAGCTGTAATTGTAATTATAAATTGATACTTGTATAGCGCACTACTCACCCGCAAGGGTCTCAAGGTGCTTGTACGAATACCGCTGTGGAACCCATCCTGGCTTTCCCTGTGAGGTGTCCACTCCTGGGCACCCCCAAGGTGGAGGCCAGGCATCCTTAGCGTTGTGGGGGCCGTTGTGGAGATTAAGCAAGCTATTGCCCAGAGTTGTAGAGTGGGACTCCATGATTGGAATAGGCACCGAGGCGAGAATTATCAGGTCCGTCGAATTTTGAGCCCAAGACCCGCCGAGGCGGGGAATTGAACCCTAGTCCCGGGCTAGACCTCTGCATCAGGGTCTGCCGCTCTAACCATTGAGCAATCTGCTCCTTCACATGACCCAGATCCGCTGATAGCGGACAGTAACTTCACTCTCTGGATCGAAAACTCCCTGGACGTTGCCCTCCCTAGGAAAAGAGTAGAGAAGAAAAGCAGACCTTTCAAATCTCCCTGGTATACGCCAGAACTTAGGGACCAAAGGAAAGGATGTATAAAACTAGAACGGGTTTGGAGGAGAGATTGGGCTAACAACACGAAAGTCGCATACAGGTGAGCCATTAGGTCTTACAAAACCACACTTAAAGTTTCTCAGGCCGCTTTTTATGAGGAGAGAATTTGTGTCTCCTCAAACTCCTCCAGAGAGACCTTCCGGATAGTGAAAGAACTTTTGAAAGTTCCAGAACCTCCCTCAATTCCCGATAGCTCAGGATCTAGATGTAATCTACTCGCGGAATTTTTCAATAGCAAAATCCAAAATATTCTAAAAAGTCTACCCGGCAGTGACCACACATTTGACCTCAACACTCCCAATGCCCTGGGGATTAGACCACGTTTGGAAGCTTTCTCCCCAATCAACAAGGAGGTATTCCAAAAAACACTGGGATCAATAAAAGGGATCCCCGGGAGACCCGGCACCAATGCATATCATGAAATTGGTGTCTGCAACCATCTCCCCCTTAGCCACTGACTTAATTAACTCCTCCTTTTCCCAGGGTATTGTTCTGCCCAGTTGGAAGAAGGCTACTGTGAAAGCCTTATGTCAGGAACCTAAGCCCAAGAGTGGCAGTAATCTCTCACCTGGTACATCAGAGAACGAGACGACATGCCAACAGAGACACGTGGACAAAAATAATTCAAGAATGGAACTCCCGAAAGGCCGTCAGGTCTATGCAGGGGGTTGCGGTCTAGTGTTTCTGGCTGACGTCATTCAGCTGAGTTCTGGTGAAGCGCGCGATGATGAAGCTCTGCGCACTTCACCTGACGACAAACCCAGTTAGGAGCGCCTTTTGATTTCTCTGAAGAATTAACGTCTTAGCCAGGAGTACTTGAGTTTTCACGTTCACTTTATAACTCAGGATAGTGAACGAGTCCGGAGAGTCTTCTTAAACGAGCTTGAGTTAATTACCGCTCGTTACTTCTGTCACGCTGTAGTGTGTGTAACCGTGCGGTTTAGAGAGAACCCGTTTTCCCATTCCCAGTGAATGCACTAGAGTGCGTAGCCAAGTTCTCTAAGTCCCCTCCTGTATCCTGTTAGAATCCCTTGCCAAGCATTCCTGTATCCCCGTAGCCAAGACTTGAGCGCCGACGTCTGGAGGAACGAGTCGGCGAGGAACCGGAGTTCGTCTGGACTTGCCTACGGAACCCTGCGGAAAGAAGAAAAGCGATAAGTGACAACAGAAAATATAAAACTCAGATTTATGAACTGAAATGTATTGAGCCTGATTGATACTTACCTCTGAGACACACCAGAGCAATATTCGTGAATGTATAGATTAAATGGAGAGTGAGAAGCTGGAAAGTAGCGCCCAGATATAGAAGGATAAAAGATTTCTGAATATAACAGATGACAAAATAAGAGACACAGTAAACAAGACCAGTCTGAAAACGAGACTAGTTGGAAATAGAATTAAGAATTGATAAGAAGAAAGAGGAGAGCAGGACAGCAATAAGTAAGTGATTAGGGACAGAGTATTTATAGGAAAAAAACGTAGAGTAGGAACACATTAATGAGAGAGGTGCTTATTCATATATTTCAGAAAAGAAAGAGCGAAAGAAGTTCTGCCAACACACCCAATTAAGAAGCTAGAGGAGAAGGCAAGGTTCTTGGCAAAACATGGTAGGTGAGAGTTCAGGCGGGAGGACTAGATAGAGTAGAGTAGATGTAGAGTAAGATATAATTGTGCTCTTCCGTTCCAGGGTTCTGGTGAAAGAAGGTCTGCGGGTCGGACTACACGAGTGTCAAAGCTAACCACGTCGTCCCTTACCTTGTCTTGGCTGAAGCCCTCTTGGATGACGTGGATGATTTCGCAGAGACGCAAGGGACCAACTTCCCTAATCTCTAATCAAAACTTACTGACTCAGAAGTATACAGCAAGGTTTTAAACTAGGAACTAGGGAGGAGGGCCGGTACTGGACGTTGGAGAGAAGACTTTAGATCTCGCTGTCGACCTGCGAAGCAACAAGGACCAAAGACTTTAGTATTCAGGTCAGAAAGTTATAACTCCTAACTATTCTAGGCCTCTTGCTAATACTCTATCTAGTGAGAATACCTAAATCTGTGTGGCGAGCTTTTGAGGTTCCCCTACCTGCGATCAGTAAGTTGTTGGCCTGCGTCCAGTATGTCTTTGTTTGATTGGGATGATGAAGTCATCAGACGTCCTCTAGGATTGGTGGTCAACTGGTGAGATGTCGGCTTATTTGTCTAGAAGTTGACGCAAAAGAAAGGAAGGATTACTTTACAATTCTTTAAAAGACCCTTTGCAAATCTTCCTATCTACTCCTATAACTTACTTGATATTAACTTCTTGTTTCTTGGTCTTGGGGTTCGTGTCTTTTCCACTAGTACTACTAAAAATAAACATAGACCAAGAGAACACCAAATCCTATATGTCTTTCTTCAATCACCTTGTTTTAAGCAAAATCTAAAACCACATTGTAAAATCTATTCACAGTTTAACACACATGTAAATGAACTGACATACATTCTTCCAAAATACTAGATGCATATAAATGTCCCAAGTCTCTTTCCTTGCATATTCTTCTGCAAATAAAAATTCCAAAAATTCTGTTGACCTTTCTTGCGAAGGGCGCCTTAAATCAAGTAAAGTACTTAGCTTTCAAAACTGGGCTTTCCAGATGCTTGTTCCAGGAAATGAGAAGAAGCGTCGTGAAGACCTGCCAGGATCGAGTTCTCCTTCAGGTGAGTTCCTCCAGCAGACGCGACCTTCTCCCAAAGAAATCCGAAGGCAAAGCACTTTCCAGAAGGCTGGGTGCGGTTTAAATACTGGACCGCACCCAGCCGCTCCCAGTTACACACTCAGAACGTGCGCGAAGGCGTTGCCTGCAATCCCCTTGGATGCGCACCAAAAAGGAGCGTGCAGGGATGCGGGGAAAGGAACCATGAGACCTTCACTGGGGCGAAGTGTTTACCGAGCCATACGCGAAGGGTCAAAACTCAGGCATACAGCGCTCACAAACCCAAAAACCCTCGCAAGGCAATACACAAGTGAACAGGCATAAGTTAAAGCAAGTTGAATACAATATAAAACCTATAAGGTGAAAGGCATGTATTATAATGGTATTAACACACCCAATCACACTGACTTTAATGCGTGCGGGGAGCACGGGACAGGGGTGGGTTTCAATGAGGGAAAACTCAGCACCAGTTTGCGGGATATGAGTATAACGTTATGGGTATGCAGAACCAGAACCATGACAGTACTCCCTCCTCAAGATCCCCCCAAGAACAGTGGAAATGGGCCTAGGTTTCTCAGGGTGCCTTAAATGGAAGGATCGGATCAATCTAGGAGAGTTTTTTAGATGCTCTAAAGGTTCCCATGATCTTTCCTCTGGGCCATAACCTTTCCAATCAATGAGGTAAAAAAGTTTTCCTCTAACTCTTTTGGAGTCTAAGATTGTCTTAACCTCAAACTCAGGGTGTCCTTCTATCATGATGGAAGGCGGAGAGTTAGAAATACGAGTCTGGGGATGGAATGGTTTAACCAGAGAGACATGAAAAACCGGGTGCATCAAGTATTTGTGAGGAAGAATCAGTTTTACGCAAACTGGGTTAATTACCTTCTCAATAGGAAAGGACCAATAAACTTTGGGTTGAATTTCCTGTTCCCTTTTAGTTTCAAATTCTTTGTACTCAACCACACTTTATCACCAACTTTATACTGAGGTTGTTCAGATCGATGTTTATCCTTGGCTTCCTTTTGAGTTTCCTTAGCTTTAGCCAAGTTGAATTTAGCTTCTTCCTGGATGGTGAATACCTTGGAAACATAGTCAGAAATTGCAGGTACAGAATCATAGTTATTAGAACTTTCGGGAATACTTTTTGGATGAAATCCAAAATTACAAATGAACGGAGACATTTTGATAGATGAATGTTCAGAATTATTATAGGCGAACTCTAGGGGGCTTAAAAGATCAGACCATTCTTCAGGAACATTAGGCAACATACACCGGAGATATTGTTCGATAGTTTGATTAGTTCGTTCAGTTAAACCATCAGTTTGGGGATGATAACTAGAAGATAAACGAACATCCATATGTAATAATGAACCCAGCTTTTGCCAAACCTTTGAAATAAATTGGGAACCCCTGTCTGATATAACCACTGAAGGAATTCCGTGCAATCTTATCACCTGGGACATGATTACATGAGCAAGTTCCAAGGCTGTGGGAAGCTTTTTTAAAGGAATAAAATGGGCCATTCGCGTGAACTGATCTACAACTGTTAGAATTGTATTAAATCCCTCCTTGGTTTCAGGTAGTTCGACTATAAAATCTAATGAAATTGTATGCCAGGGTTGAGGTGGAATTGGCAGAGGCATTAACAACCCACTAGGAGGTTGATGAGAAGTCTTGTGTTGAATGCAAATACTGCAAGTTTCTACAAATTGCTGAACGTCTTTGACCATTAAAGGCCACCAAAAGGTTCGTTTAATAAGTTCCATTGTTTTCAAAATGCTGGGGTGAGCAGATAACATAGTGTCGTGGTGAAGATGGATTATGGATTTTTGAATCTTTTCAGTAGGAACGAAAATCATATCATGTACCATCATCAAATCATCTTTCTTATATAGATAAGGATGATCTTCTTTCCACATCTCAACATCCTTTTCTTTCAAAGCCTCTTTGATGTTATTGACAATATCACTCATGGATATACTTCCCTGAAAACAAGAAGTTGGGATTACAGGATGGACAATTTCAGGTAGTTCTGGGCCTTTGTCTCCAATTCTAGATAAAGCATCCGCTTTCAAGTTCTCTTTCCCTGGACGATAAGTTATTACGAAATTGTAGTCATTGAAGAACATAGACCAACGTAACTGTCTAGCAGTCAGAGCCTTTACAGATCTTAGAGCTTGAAGGTTTCTGTGGTCAGTATATATAGTTACTGGATGACGAGCCCCTAACAGGTAGTGGCGCCATTCTTCAAACACAGCCTTTATTGCCAATAACTCCTTATCGGCGATTGCATAATTCTGTTCAGCTTCTGATAACTTTCTAGAAAAGTAAGCTATCGGGTGCATTTGGCCGGTATCAGAGTTTCGTTGTGAAAGGATTCCTCCCAACGCATATTGAGATGCGTCAGCTTCTATGATAAACGGGTGGTTGGGGTCTGGATGACATAAAATTGGGGCCATGGTAAACCTCTTCTTCAGAATTTGAAAGGCTTCATCAGCATCTGAGGTCCATAAAAATTGTACTCCTTTTCTCAACAACTTGGTGATGGGTGTAATAATTTGAGAAAAGTTCTGAATAAATCTACGATAAAAGTTTGCAAAGCCTAGGAAACTTTGAATTTGTTTCACAGTAGTGGGACTTGGCCAAGTTGTCACTGCTTCTACCTTTTTTGGGTCCATTTCTATTCCTTCTGGACTAATAATGTAACCCAGAAAATCCACCTTGGAAACATGAAATAGACTTTTTTCCAATTTCACATAAAGTGAGTTCGAGAGCAGTTTTTGAAGAATGGCGCGGACCTGTTGTACATGTTCTTTTTCTGAATCGGAATAGATGAGAATATCATCAATGTAGACTACACAACAGATGTCAATAAATTCATGTAAAACTTCGTTTATAAAAAACTGGAAGGCGGCAGGAGCGTTATATAGACCAAAAGGCATAACTTGGTATTCAAAGAGACCAAACTTAGTGCGGAAGGCCGTCTTCCATTCGTCTCCTTTTCTTACCCTAACTAAATGGTAAGCTCCTCGCAAGTCCAGTTTGGTATAAATTTTAGCTTTCTTTATTTGGTCCAAAAGTGTAGGAATCAAAGGTAAGGGGTACCTGTTCTTAATTGTGACATTGTTTATTGCCCTATAATCAATGCACGTGCGCAATTCCCCTCCCTTCTTTGGAATGAAAAAAAGAGCTGAAGAGACTGGAGATTTTGAGTGTCTAATGAAGCCGTTTGCAAGGTACTCATCTAGGTATTCTCTCAGATGAGTGGTTTCAGCTTCAGTAAGAGCGTAAATGCGACTGAAGGGCAAGGTTGCTCCAGGCATTAGATCAATTCTACAGTCGAAATCTCTATGTGGAGGAAGAGTATTGGCTCTTTTTTTGTCAAACACATCAGATAAGTCGTTATATACCGATGGAACCCCATCCAAAAGCAGTACATTGGGTGATTTAAGTCCAAAATCAAAACCTTGAACCACATCCTTAGATCTATCAATGAGGAAGCACTGTTCAGTACAAGTGGATGACTTAAAGGTAATTAGCTTGGTTACCCAATCTATGCTTGGGTTATGTTTTATTAACCAAGGTATGCCCAGAATCATCTTAAACTGAGGAGCATCTATTATGTCAAATTGTATTTTTTCTCGATGTATAGGAGAACAATCCATTTCTAAAGGTTCGGTCTGTCTATTTACAAGCCCAGAAGTCAACTCTTTGCCATCAACTGCTCTGACAGTTTCTGGGTGATCCTTAAACACAGAAGTAAAACCTAACTGTAGAAAGAATTTGGAATCCATAAAATTTCCTGTAGCCCCGGAATCTATAATGTCTTCAACTTTTCTTGTGTGAGATTCAGGAAGCAGACCTCGGAGTTCAACTAGGATAGAAAAGTGTCTAAAACCAATAGGAGGAAGAGTTGAGGCCAAACTAGAAAAACTACCCGATAAACTGACCTCTCCTTTTACCGAGTTTTCTAGTTTTCCGACTTTTCCTGTGTAATGGCTAAATCAGAAGATTTGGTTTTAAACTTGTTTGGTCGTGTGGGGCATTCCTTTACAAAATGTCCTGTCTTTCCACAATATAGACACTGATTTAAACGTCGCCTCTTTTCCTTCTCCTCCTTTGATAAAGGACCACGGATTGAACCTATTTGCATGGGTTCAAACGAATCAGGTTTAGCACCAGTGTCTCGAATTGAAGCAGACCTCTCCTTAAAGAAAACTACTTTATGCTCAGACTTCCCTCTCTCCCCTTTTCTCTCTGAAATCCGATTATTAAGCTTAACCACTAAGTCAATGAAAGCACTTATGTCCTCTGGAGGCTCTAGAATCTGAGTTATCATGTCTTTTAATTCCTCCCTTAAACCTCTGTAAAAGATAGAGACTCTTTTGTCATACGGCCAATCCGCCTCTAAAACCAAACGGTTGAAGGTAGATATATAATGCAACAGATCAGAAGATCCTTGCTTTAAACCTAAAAGCTCATTGTCCGCCGACTGAACAAAAAGATGTTTTGCAAACATCTTCTTTAAAGCCCTCTCAAAATCTTTAAAGTTATATAGAATCCGATCATCATTTTCCACTAAAGGAACTGACCAAAGAGCTGCATCCCCACCCAAATAGGATAACATAAATGCTACTCTGGAGGAATCATCTGGAAAAGCTGTGGTTTTAGCTATAAAATGTAAGTGGCATTGTTGTAAGAACACCGAGAATTTATTACAATCCCCATAAAACCTCTCAGGAGGGGCTAAGGGGGTGGGGAACGGAGTTACCACTTGGATTTGTGTTGTGGAATCTGAACTAGAGGATGAACTCTGAAAAGTGGTTGGTTTCAAGACTGACTTCTGCTGAATCGAGTCTTGAAGAGAGGATACATCCCTACGTAAGGCTGCGTTATCCTGTCTAATTGCTTCTAAAACTGCGGCCAAATCCTGCATATTTACTTGGTCCATTGCGTCCGGGCGAAATTATCTACGTGGGCTTTGCCTTCTGTCAAAGCTAACCACGTCGTCCCTTACCTTGTCTTGGCTGAAGCCCTCTTGGATGACGTGGATGATTTCGCAGAGACGCCAGGGACCAACTTCCCTAATCTCTAATCAAAACTTACTGACTCAGAAGTATACAGCAAGGTTTTAAACTAGGAACTAGGGAGGAGGGCCGGTACTGGACGTTGGAGAGAAGACTTTAGATCTCGCTGTCGACCTGCGAAGCAACAAGGACCAAAGACTTTAGTATTCAGGTCAGAAAGTTATAACTCCTAACTATTCTAGGCCTCTTGCTAATACTCTATCTAGTGAGAATACCTAAATCTGTGTGGCGAGCTTTTGAGGTTCCCCTACCTGCGATCAGTAAGTTGTTGGCCTTCGTCCAGTATGTCTTTGTTTGATTGGGATGATGAAGTCATCAGACGTCCTCTAGGATTGGTGGTCAACTGGTGAGATGTCGGCTTATTTGTCTAGAAGTTGACGCAAAAGAAAGGAAGGATTACTTTACAATTCTTTAAAAGACCCTTTGCAAATCTTCCTATCTACTCCTATAACTTACTTGATATTAACTTCTTGTTTCTTGGTCTTGGGGTTCGTGTCTTTTCCACTAGTACTACTAAAAATAAACATAGACCAAGAGAACACCAAATCCTATATGTCTTTCTTCAATCACCTTGTTTTAAGCAAAATCTAAAACCACATTGTAAAATCTATTCACAGTTTAACACACATGTAAATGAACTGACATAAATTCTTCCAAAATACTTGATGCATATAAATGTCCCAAGTCTCTTTCCTTGCATATTCTTCTGCAAATAAAAGTTCCAAAAATTCTGTTGACCTTTCTTGCGAAGGGCGCCTTAAATCAAGTAAAGTACTTAGCTTTCAAAACTAGGCTTTCCAGATGCTTGTTCCAGGAAATGAGAAGAAGCGTCGTGAAGACCTGCCAGGATCGAGTTCTCCTTCAGGTGAGTTCCTCCAGCAGACGCGACCTTCTCCCAAAGAAATCCGAAGGCAAAGCACTTTCCAGAAGGCTGGGTGCGGTTTAAATACTGGACCGCACCCAGCCGCTCCCAGTTACGCACTCAGAACGTGCGCGAAGGCGTTGCCTGCAATCCCCTTGGATGCGCACCAAAAAGGAGCGTGCAGGGATGCGGGGAAAGGAACCATGAGACCTTCACTGGGGCGAAGTGTTTACCGAGCCATACGCGAAGGGTCAAAACTCAGGCATACAGCGCTCACAAACCCAAAAACCCTCGCAAGGCAATACACAAGTGAACAGGCATAAGTTAAAGCAAGTTGAATACAATATAAAACCTATAAGGTGAAAGGCATGTATTATAATGGTATTAACACACCCAATCACACTGACTTTGATGCGTGCGGGGAGCACGGGACAGGGGTGGGTTTCAATGAGGGAAAACTCAGCACCAGTTTGCGGGATATGAGTATAACGTTATGGGTATGCAGAACCAGAACCATGACAGTACTCCCTCCTCAAGATCCCCCCAAGAACAGTGGAAATGGGCCTAGGTTTCTCAGGGTGCCTTAAATGGAAGGATCGGATCAATCTAGGAGAGTTTTTTAGATGCTCTAAAGGTTCCCATGATCTTTCCTCTGGGCCATAACCTTTCCAATCAATGAGGTAAAAAAGTTTTCCTCTAACTCTTTTGGAGTCTAAGATTGTCTTAACCTCAAACTCAGGGTGTCCTTCTATCATGATGGAAGGCGGAGAGTTAGAAATACGAGTCTGGGGATGGAATGGTTTAACCAGAGAGACATGAAAAACCGGGTGCATCAAGTATTTGTGAGGAAGAATCAGTTTTACGCAAACTGGGTTAATTACCTTCTCAATAGGAAAGGGGCCAATAAACTTTGGGTTGAATTTCCTGTTCCCTTTTAGTTTCAAATTCTTTGTACTCAACCACACTTTATCACCAACTTTATACTGAGGTTGTTCAGATCGATGTTTATCCTTGGCTTCCTTTTGAGTTTCCTTAGCTTTAGCCAAGTTGAATTTAGCTTCTTCCTGGATGGTGAATACCTTGGAAACATAGTCAGAAATTGCAGGTACAGAATCATAGTTATTAGAACTTTCGGGAATACTTTTTGGATGAAATCCAAAATTACAAAAGAACGGAGACATTTTGATAGATGAATGTTCAGAATTATTATAGGCGAACTCTAGGGGGCTTAAAAGATCAGACCATTCTTCAGGAACATTAGGCAACATACACCGGAGATATTGTTCGATAGTTTGATTAGTTCGTTCAGTTAAACCATCAGTTTGGGGATGATAACTAGAAGATAAACGAACATCCATATGTAATAATGAACCCAGCTTTTGCCAAACCTTTGAAATAAATTGGGAACCCCTGTCTGAAATAACCACTGAAGGAATTCCGTGCAATCTTATCACCTGGGACATGATTACATGAGCAAGTTCCAAGGCTGTGGGAAGCTTTTTTAAAGGAATAAAATGGGCCATTCGCGTGAACTGATCTACAACTGTTAGAATTGTATTAAATCCCTTCTTGGTTTCAGGTAGTTCGACTATAAAATCTAATGAAATTGTATGCCAGGGTTGAGGTGGAATTGGCAGAGGCATTAACAACCCACTAGGAGGTTGATGAGAAGTCTTGTGTTGAATGCAAATACTGCAAGTTTCTACAAATTGCTGAACGTCTTTGACCATTAAAGGCCACCAAAAGGTTCGTTTAATAAGTTCCATTGTTTTCAAAATGCTGGGGTGAGCAGATAACATAGTGTCGTGGTGAAGATGGATTATGGATTTTTGAATCTTTTCAGTAGGAACGAAAATCATATCATGTACCATCATCAAATCATCTTTCTTATATAGATAAGGATGATCTTCTTTCCACATCTCAACATCCTTTTCTTTCAAAGCCTCTTTGATGTTATTGACAATATCACTCATGGATATACTTCCCTGAAAACAAGAAGTTGGGATTACAGGATGGACAATTTCAGGTAGTTCTGGGCCTTTGTCTCCAATTCTAGATAAAGCATCCGCTTTCAAGTTCTCTTTCCCTGGACGATAAGTTATTACGAAATTGTAGTCATTGAAGAACATAGACCAACGTAACTGTCTAGCAGTCAGAGCCTTTACAGATCTTAGAGCTTGAAGGTTTCTGTGGTCAGTATATATAGTTACTGGATGACGAGCCCCTAACAGGTAGTGGCGCCATTCTTCAAACACAGCCTTTATTGCCAATAACTCCTTATCGGCGATTGCATAATTCTGTTCAGCTTCTGATAACTTTCTAGAAAAGTAAGCTATCGGGTGCATTTGGCCGGTATCAGAGTTTCGTTGTGAAAGGATTCCTCCCAACGCATATTGAGATGCGTCAGCTTCTATGATAAACGGGTGGTTGGGGTCTGGATGACATAAAATTGGGGCCATGGTAAACCTCTTCTTCAGAATTTGAAAGGCTTCATCAGCATCTGAGGTCCATAAAAATTGTTCTCCTTTTCTCAACAACTTGGTGATGGGTGTAATAATTTGAGAAAAGTTCTGAATAAATCTACGATAAAAGTTTGCAAAGCCTAGGAAACTTTGAATTTGTTTCACAGTAGTGGGACTTGGCCAAGTTGTCACTGCTTCTACCTTTTTTGGGTCCATTTCTATTCCTTCTGGACTAATAATGTAACCCAGAAAATCCACCTTGGAAACATGAAATAGACTTTTTTCCAATTTCACATAAAGTGAGTTCGAGAGCAGTTTTTGAAGAATGGCGCGGACCTGTTGTACATGTTCTTTTTCTGAATCGGAATAGATGAGAATATCATCAATGTAGACTACACAACAGATGTCAATAAATTCATGTAAAACTTCGTTTATAAAAAACTGGAAGGCGGCAGGAGCGTTATATAGACCAAAAGGCATAACTTGGTATTCAAAGAGACCAAACTTAGTGCGGAAGGCCGTCTTCCATTCGTCTCCTTTTCTTACCCTAACTAAATGGTAAGCTCCTCGCAAGTCCAGTTTGGTATAAATTTTAGCTTTCTTTATTTGGTCCAAAAGTGTAGGAATCAAAGGTAAGGGGTACCTGTTCTTAATTGTGACATTGTTTATTGCCCTATAATCAATGCACGAGCGCAATTCCCCTCCCTTCTTTGGAATGAAAAAAAGAGCTGAAGAGACTGGAGATTTTGAGTGTCTAATGAAGCCGTTTGCAAGGTACTCATCTAGGTATTCTCTCAGATGAGTGGTTTCAGCTTCAGTAAGAGCGTAAATGCGACTGCAGGGCAAGGTTGCTCCAGGCATTAGATCAATTCTACAGTCGAAATCTCTATGTGGAGGAAGAGTATTGGCTCTTTTTTTGTCAAACACATCAGATAAGTCGTTATATACCGATGGAACCCCATCCAAAAGCAGTACATTGGGTGATTTAAGTCCAAAATCAAAACCTTGAACCACATCCTTAGATCTATCAATGAGGAAGCACTGTTCAGTACAAGTGGATGACTTAAAGGTAATTAGCTTGGTTACCCAATCTATGCTTGGGTTATGTTTTATTAACCAAGGTATGTCCAGAATCATCTTAAACTGAGGAGCATCTATTATGTCAAATTGTATTTTTTCTCGATGTATAGGAGAACAATCCATTTCTAAAGGTTCGGTCTGTCTATTTACAAGCCCAGAAGTCAACTCTTTGCCATCAACTGCTCTGACAGTTTCTGGGTGATCCTTAAACACAGAAGTAAAACCTAACTGTTGAAAGAATTTGGAATCCATAAAATTTCCTGTAGCCCCGGAATCTATAATGTCTTCAACTTTTCTTGTGTGAGATTCAGGAAGCAGACCTCGGAGTTCAACTAGGATAGAAAAGTGTCTAAAACCAATAGGAGGAAGAGTTGAGGCCAAACTAGAAAAACTACCCGATAAACTGACCTCTCCTTTTACCGAGTTTTCTAGTTTTCCGACTTTTCCTGTGTAATGGCTAAATCAGAAGATTTGGTTTTAAACTTGTTTGGTCGTGTGGGGCATTCCTTTACAAAATGTCCTGTCTTTCCACAATATAGACACTGATTTAAACGTCGCCTCTTTTCCTTCTCCTCCTTTGATAAAGGACCACGGATTGAACCTATTTGCATGGGTTCAACCGAATCAGGTTTAGCACCAGTGTCTCGAATTGAAGCAGACCTCTCCTTAAAGAAAACTACTTTATGCTCAGACTTCCCTCTCTCCCCTTTTCTCTCTGAAATCCGATGATTAAGCTTAACCACTAAGTCAATGAAAGCACTTATGTCCTCTGGAGGCTCTAGAATCTGAGTTATCATGTCTTTTAATTCCTCCCTTAAACCTCTGTAAAAGATAGAGACTCTTTTGTCATACGGCCAATCCGCCTCTAAAACCAAACGGTTGAAGGTAGATATATAATGCAACAGATCAGAAGATCCTTGCTTTAAACCTAAAAGCTCATTGTCCGCCGACTGAACAAAAAGATGTTTTGCAAACATCTTCTTTAAAGCCCTCTCAAAATCTTTAAAGTTATATAGAATCCGATCATCATTTTCCACTAAAGGAACTGACCAAAGAGCTGCATCCCCACCCAAATAGGATAACATAAATGCTACTCTGGAGGAATCATCTGGAAAAGCTGTGGTTTTAGCTATAAAATGTAAGTGGCATTGTTGTAAGAACACCGAGAATTTATTACAATCCCCATAAAACCTCTCAGGAGGGGCTAAGGGGGTGGGGAACGGAGTTACCACTTGGATTTGTGTCGTGGAATCTGAACTAGAGGATGAACTCTGAAAAGTGGTTGGTTTCAAGACTGACTTCTGCTGAATCGAGTCTTGAAGAGAGGATACATCCCTACGTAAGGCTGCGTTATCCTGTCTAATTGCTTCTAAAACTGCGGCCAAATCCTGCATATTTACTTGGTCCATTGCGTCCGGGCGAAATTATCTACGTGGGCTTTGCCTTCTGTCAAAGAGCTAACCACGTCGTCCCTTACCTTGTCTTGGCTGAAGCCCTCTTGGATGACGTGGATGATTTCGCAGAGACGCAAGGGACCAACTTCCCTAATCTCTAATCAAAACTTACTGACTCAGAAGTATACAGCAAGGTTTTAAACTAGGAACTAGGGAGGAGGGCCGGTACTGGACGTTGGAGAGAAGACTTTAGATCTCGCTGTCGACCTGCGAAGCAACAAGGACCAAAGACTTTAGTATTCAGGTCAGAAGGTTATAACTCCTAACTATTCTAGGCCTCTTGCTAATACTCTATCTAGTGAGAATACCTAAATCTGTGTGGCGAGCTTTTGAGGTTCCCCTACCTGCGATCAGTAAGTTGTTGGCCTTCGTCCAGTATGTCTTTGTTTGATTGGGATGATGAAGTCATCAGACGTCCTCTAGGATTGGTGGTCAACTGGTGAGATGTCGGCTTATTTGTCTAGAAGTTGACGCAAAAGAAAGGAAGGATTACTTTACAATTCTTTAAAAGACCCTTTGCAAATCTTCCTATCTACTCCTATAACTTACTTGATATTAACTTCTTGTTTCTTGGTCTTGGGGTTCGTGTCTTTTCCACTAGTACTACTAAAAATAAACATAGACCAAGAGAACACCAAATCCTATATGTCTTTCTTCAATCACCTTGTTTTAAGCAAAATCTAAAACCACATTGTAAAATCTATTCACAGTTTAACACACATGTAAATGAACTGACATAAATTCTTCCAAAATACTAGATGCATATAAATGTCCCAAGTCTCTTTCCTTGCATATTCTTCTGCAAATAAAAGTTCCAAAAATTCTGTTGACCTTTCTTGCGAAGGGCGCCTTAAATCAAGTAAAGTACTTAGCTTTCAAAACTGGGCTTTCCAGATGCTTGTTCCAGGAAATGAGAAGAAGCGTTGTGAAGACCTGCCAGGATCGAGTTCTCCTTCAGGTGAGTTCCTCCAGCAGACGCGACCTTCTCCCGAAGAAATCCGAAGGCAAAGCACTTTCCAGAAGGCTGGGTGCGGTTTAAATACTGGACCGCACCCAGCCGCTCCCAGTTACGCACTCAGAACGTGCGCGAAGGCGTTGCCTGCAATCCCCTTGGATGCGCACCAAAAAGGAGCGTGCAGGGATGCGGGGAAAGGAACCATGAGACCTTCACTGGGGCGAAGTGTTTACCGAGCCATACGCGAAGGGTCAAAACTCAGGCATACAGCGCTCACAAACCCAAAAACCCTCGCAAGGCAATACACAAGTGAACAGGCATAAGTTAAAGCAAGTTGAATACAATATAAAACCTATAAGGTGAAAGGCATGTATTATAATGGTATTAACACACCCAATCACACTGACTTTGATGCGTGCGGGGAGCACGGGACAGGGGTGGGTTTCAATGAGGGAAAACTCAGCACCAGTTTGCGGGATATGAGTATAACATTATGGGTATGCAGAACCAGAACCATGACAGTACTCCCTCCTCAAGATCCCCCCAAGAACAGTGGAAATGGGCCTAGGTTTCTCAGGGTGCCTTAAATGGAAGGATCGGATCAATCTAGGAGAGTTTTTTAGATGCTCTAAAGGTTCCCATGATCTTTCCTCTGGGCCATAACCTTTCCAATCAATGAGGTAAAAAAGTTTTCCTCTAACTCTTTTGGAGCCTAAGATTGTCTTAACCTCAAACTCAGGGTGTCCTTCTATCATGATTGTAATTGTAATTGTAATTGTAACTGTGTTTTGTATCGCGCCAACTCACCGACAGGTCTCAAAGCGCTACTGACCAAGTACAGCAACAAGATGGAATAAAAGTACGGGGATGTCTGATCTGATAGCCGATTATTGGGATGGAGAAACATCCCTGAAGAGTAAAGTTTTCAGGGATTTCCTAAAGTGAAGGAGGTTAGGTTCTCTGCGAAGCGCCTCCGGTAACTTATTCCAGATGGTTGGTGCCTGAACTGAAAAGGATCTGCCTCCTTTAGTTGTTAACTTGAAGCGTGGACAAGATAACAGAAAAGATCCGGACGATCGCAGGGCGCGCTTTGGTTCGTATAACTTGAGCCTTTCTTTTACATAGGCTGGCGCGTGTCCGTGGACAGCTTTGTGACAGATACACATACTCTTAAATTCAACTCTCTGCGCTATAGGCAGCCAGTGTAGCCTATAGAGCAGGGGGGAGGCGTGAGACCTCCTCGGCAATCCGAAGATCAAGCGTGCTGCATCATTCAGGATAACCTGAAGACGGTTGATGGAGCTCTTTGGGAGGCCGAGGTACAAAGCATTGCCATAGTCTATTCTAGACACTATGGTGGCTGATACAATGGTTCGCAGCATATTTCTCGAGAGCAAGGGGGCGAGTTTACGTAGTTGTCTGATCAGGTTGGTACAGGAGCCTGGAAAGCGGAGAGTTAGAAATACGAGTCTGGGGATGGAATGATTTAACCAGAGAGACATGAAAAACCGGGTGCATCAAGTATTTGTGAGGAAGAATCAGTTTTACGCAAACTGGGTTAATTACCTTCTCAATAGGAAAGGGGCCAATAAACTTTGGGTTGAATTTCCTGTTCCCTTTTAGTTTCAAATTCTTTGTACTCAACCACACTTTATCACCAACTTTATACTGAGGTTGTTCAGATCGATGTTTATCCTTGGCTTCCTTTTGAGTTTCCTTAGCTTTAGCCAAGTTGAATTTAGCTTCTTCCTGGATGGTGAATACCTTGGAAACATAGTCAGAAATTGCAGGTACAGAATCATAGTTATTAGAACTTTCGGGAATACTTTTTGGATGAAATCCAAAATTACAAAAGAACGGAGACATTTTGATAGATGAATGTTCAGAATTATTATAGGCGAACTCTAGGGGGCTTAAAAGATCAGACCATTCTTCAGGAACATTAGGCAACATACACCGGAGATATTGTTCGATAGTTTGATTAGTTCGTTCAGTTAAACCATCAGTTTGGGGATGATAACTAGAAGATAAACGAACATCCATATGTAATAATGAACCCAGCTTTTGCCAAACCTTTGAAATAAATTGGGAACCCCTGTCTGAAATAACCACTGAAGGAATTCCGTGCAATCTTATCACCTGGGACATGATTACATGAGCAAGTTCCAAGGCTGTGGGAAGCTTTTTTAAAGGAATAAAATGGGCCATTCGCGTGAACTGATCTACAACTGTTAGAATTGTATTAAATCCCTTCTTGGTTTCAGGTAGTTCGACTATAAAATCTAATGAAATTGTATGCCAGGGTTGAGGTGGAATTGGCAGAGGCATTAACAACCCACTAGGAGGTTGATGAGAAGTCTTGTGTTGAATGCAAATACTGCAAGTTTCTACAAATTGCTGAACGTCTTTGACCATTAAAGGCCACCAAAAGGTTCGTTTAATAAGTTCCATTGTTTTCAAAATGCTGGGGTAAGCAGATAACATAGTGTCGTGGTGAAGATGGATTATGGATTTTTGAATCTTTTCAGTAGGAACGAAAATCATATCATGTACCATCATCAAATCATCTTTCTTATATAGATAAGGATGATCTTCTTTCCACATCTCAACATCCTTTTCTTTCAAAGCCTCTTTGATGTTATTGACAATATCACTCATGGATATACTTCCCTGAAAACAAGAAGTTGGGATTACAGGATGGACAATTTCAGGTAGTTCTGGGCCTTTGTCTCCAATTCTAGATAAAGCATCCGCTTTCAAGTTCTCTTTCCCTGGACGATAAGTTATTACGAAATTGTAGTCATTGAAGAACATAGACCAACGTAACTGTCTAGCAGTCAGAGCCTTTACAGATCTTAGAGCTTGAAGGTTTCTGTGGTCAGTATATATAGTTACTGGATGACGAGCCCCTAACAGGTAGCGGCGCCATTCTTCAAACACAGCCTTTATTGCCAATAACTCCTTATCGGCGATTGCATAATTCTGTTCAGCTTCTGATAACTTTCTAGAAAAGTAAGCTATCGGGTGCATTTGGCCGGTATCAGAGTTTCGTTGTGAAAGGATTCCTCCCAACGCATATTGAGATGCGTCAGCTTCTATGATAAACGGGTGGTTGGGGTCTGGATGACATAAAATTGGGGCCATGGTAAACCTCTTCTTCAGAATTTGAAAGGCTTCATCAGCATCTGAGGTCCATAAAAATTTTACTCCTTTTCTCAACAACTTGTTGATGGGTGTAATAATTTGAGAAAAGTTCTGAATAAATCTATGATAAAAGTTTGCAAAGCCTAGGAAACTTTGAATTTGTTTCACAGTAGTGGGACTTGGCCAAGTTGTCACTGCTTCTACCTTTTTTGGGTCCATTTCTATTCCTTCTGGACTAATAATGTAACCCAGAAAATCCACCTTGGAAACATGAAATAGACTTTTTTCCAATTTCACATAAAGTGAGTTCGAGAGCAGTTTTTGAAGAATGGCGCGGACCTGTTGTACATGTTCTTTTTCTGAATCGGAATAGATGAGAATATCATCAATGTAGACTACACAACAGATGTCAATAAATTCATGTAAAACTTCGTTTATAAAAAACTGGAAGGCGGCAGGAGCGTTACATAGACCAAAAGGCATAACTTGGTATTCAAAGAGACCAAACTTAGTGCGGAAGGCCGTCTTCCATTCGTCTCCTTTTCTTACCCTAACTAAATGGTAAGCTCCTCGCAAGTCCAGTTTGGTATAAATTTTAGCTTTCTTTATTTGGTCCAAAAGTGTAGGAATCAAAGGTAAGGGGTACCTGTTCTTAATTGTGACATTGTATATTGCCCTATAATCAATGCACATGCGCAATTCCCCTCCCTTCTTTGGAATGAAAAAAAGAGCTGAAGAGACTGGAGATTTTGAGTGTCTAATGAAGCCGTTTGCAAGGTACTCATCTAGGTATTCTCTCAGATGAGTGGTTTCAGCTTCAGTAAGAGTGTAAATGCGACTGCAGGGCAAGGTTGCTCCAGGCATTAGATCAATTCTACAGTCGAAATCTCTATGTGGAGGAAGAGTATTGGCTCTTTTTTTGTCAAACACATCAGATAAGTCGTTATATACCGATGGAACCCCATCCAAAAGCAGTACATTGGGTGATTTAAGTCCAAAATCAAAACCTTGAACCACATCCTTAGATCTATCAATGAGGAAGCACTGTTCAGTACAAGTGGATGACTTAAAGGTAATTAGCTTGGTTACCCAATCTATGCTTGGGTTATGTTTTATTAACCAAGGTATGCCCAGAATCATCTTAAACTGAGGAGCATCTATTATGTCAAATTGTATTTTTTCTCGATGTATAGGAGAACAATCCATTTCTAAAGGTTCGGTCTGTCTATTTACAAGCCCAGAAGTCAACTCTTTGCCATCAACTGCTCTGACAGTTTCTGGGTGATCCTTAAACACAGAAGTAAAACCTAACTGTAGAAAGAATTTGGAATCCATAAAATTTCCTGTAGCCCCGGAATCTATAATGGCTTCAACTTTTCTTGTGTGAGATTCAGGAAGCAGACCTCGGAGTTCAACTAGGATAGAAAAGTGTCTAAAACCAATAGGAGGAAGAGTTGAGGCCAAACTAGAAAAACTACCCGATAAACTGACCTCTCCTTTTACCGAGTTTTCTAGTTTTCCGACTTTTCCTGTGTAATGGCTAAATCAGAAGATTTGGTTTTAAACTTGTTTGGTCGTGTGGGGCATTCCTTTACAAAATGTCCTGTCTTTCCACAATATAGACACTGATTTAAACGTCGCCTCTTTTCCTTCTCCTCCTTTGATAAAGGACCACGGATTAAACCTATTTGCATGGGTTCAACCGAATCAGGTTTAGCACCAGTGTCTCGAATTGAAGCAGACCTCTCCTTAAAGAAAACTACTTTATGCTCAGACTTCCCTCTCTCCCCTTTTCTCTCTGAAATCCGATGATTAAGCTTAACCACTAAGTCAATGAAAGCACTTATGTCCTCTGGAGGCTCTAGAATCTGAGTTATCATGTCTTTTAATTCCTCCCTTAAACCTCTGTAAAAGATAGAGACTCTTTTGTCATACGGCCAATCCGCCTCTAAAACCAAACGGTTGAAGGTAGATATATAATGCAACAGATCAGAAGATCCTTGCTTTAAACCTAAAAGCTCATTGTCCGCCGACTGAACAAAAAGATGTTTTGCAAACATCTTCTTTAAAGCCCTCTCAAAATCTTTAAAGTTATATAGAATCCGATCATCATTTTCCACTAAAGGAACTGACCAAAGAGCTGCATCCCCACCCAAATAGGATAACATAAATGCTACTCTGGAGGAATCATCTGGAAAAGCTGTGGTTTTAGCTATAAAATGTAAGTGGCATTGTTGTAAGAACACCGAGAATTTATTACAATCCCCATAAAACCTCTCAGGAGGGGCTAAGGGGGTGGGGAACGGAGTTACCACTTGGATTTGTGTCGTGGAATCTGAACTAGAGGATGAACTCTGAAAAGTGGTTGGTTTCAAGACTGACTTCTGCTGAATCGAGTCTTGAAGAGAGGATACATCCCTACGTAAGGCTGCGTTATCCTGTCTAATTGCTTCTAAAACTGCGGCCAAATCCTGCATATTTACTTGGTCCATTGCGTCCGGGCGAAATTATCTACGTGGGCTTTGCCTTCTGTCAAAGCTAACCACGTCGTCCCTTACCTTGTCTTGGCTGAAGCCCTCTTGGATGACGTGGATGATTTCGCAGAGACGCAAGGGACCAACTTCCCTAATCTCTAATCAAAACTTACTGACTCAGAAGTATACAGCAAGGTTTTAAACTAGGAACTAGGGAGGAGGGCCGGTACTGGACGTTGGAGAGAAGACTTTAGATCTCGCTGTCGACCTGCGAAGCAACAAGGACCAAAGACTTTAGTATTCAGGTCAGAAAGTTATAACTCCTAACTATTCTAGGCCTCTTGCTAATACTCTATCTAGTGAGAATACCTAAATCTGTGTGGCGAGCTTTTGAGGTTCCCCTACCTGCGATCAGTAAGTTGTTGGCCTTCGTCCAGTATGTCTTTGTTTGATTGGGATGATGAAATCATCAGACGTCCTCTAGGATTGGTGGTCAACTGGTGAGATGTCGGCTTATTTGTCTAGAAGTTGACGCAAAAGAAAGGAAGGATTACTTTACAATTCTTTAAAAGACCCTTTGCAAATCTTCCTATCTACTCCTATAACTTACTTGATATTAACTTCTTGTTTCTTGGTCTTGGGGTTCGTGTCTTTTCCACTAGTACTACTAAAAATAAACATAGACCAAGAGAACACCAAATCCTATATGTCTTTCTTCAATCACCTTGTTTTAAGCAAAATCTAAAACCACATTGTAAAATCTATTCACAGTTTAACACACATGTAAATGAACTGACATAAATTCTTCCAAAATACTAGATGCATATAAATGTCCCAAGTCTCTTTCCTTGCATATTCTTCTGCAAATAAAAGTTCCAAAAATTCTGTTGACCTTTCTTGCGAAGGGCGCCTTAAATCAAGTAAAGTACTTAGCTTTCAAAACTGGGCTTTCCAGATGCTTGTTCCAGGAAATGAGAAGAAGCGTCGTGAAGACCTGCCAGGATCGAGTTCTCCTTCAGGTGAGTTCCTCCAGCAGACGCGACCTTCTCCCAAAGAAATCCGAAGGCAAAGCACTTTCCAGAAGGCTGGGTGCGGTTTAAATACTGGACCGCACCCAGCCGCTCCCAGTTACACACTCAGAACGTGCGCGAAGGCGTTGCCTGCAATCCCCTTGGATGCGCACCAAAAAGGAGCGTGCAGGGATGCGGGGAAAGGAACCATGAGACCTTCACTGGGGCGAAGTGTTTACCGAGCCATACGCGAAGGGTCAAAACTCAGGCATACAGCGCTCACAAACCCAAAAACCCTCGCAAGGCAATACACAAGTGAACAGGCATAAGTTAAAGCAAGTTGAATACAATATAAAACCTATAAGGTGAAAGGCATGTATTATAATGGTATTAACACACCCAATCACACTGACTTTGATGCGTGCGGGGAGCACGGGACAGGGGTGGGTTTCAATGAGGGAAAACTCAGCACCAGTTTGCGGGATATGAGTATAACGTTATGGGTATGCAGAACCAGAACCATGACAACGAGGAGCCAGCCAAGAAAATCTCTTCTCTTGTTGTTTATTATTTTATCCAATTCCCCTTCGCTTTTGGGTAAAGACTTTGGAGACTAGTGATACTAGCTCTGGGTGGTTGCTCAAGGGGGATTCGGAAATAAGGCATCTCTGTACCTGTGCAGCCCAAGACGTATCCTTTTATTTATAGACTCTGACAGAGTGAAGTGCCCAAGTTGCACTTTGCACCCGAACAGAGATGACTGAAGGAATAAACTTGCAGAATTTAGGGGCAATCCTAGACACAATTCAAAAGGAACTAAGCGCAGTCAGAGAAGAAAATTAAAACCTAAGATTAGAGGTAGTAAATTCTAGAAAGGAAACAGCAGACTTAGCGCAGCGAATTAGACACTCTTATGGTTCAGGTCAGAGTACACAAACCCCCGAAGCAGAAGGCACAAATAGAATGACGACCCAGGTTATACATTCACTGTCCCCGGTAATTCCCTTGGCAGCCCCAGAGAGATTCGGTGGGGATCCCCAAAAGGCACAAATATTTTTAACTCAATGTTCGTTGCATTATATGTGTCGCCCTTCAATATTCCCTGATGCGCAATCCAAAGTCGCCTTCGCACTGTCCTACCTTAGCGGAGATGCAGCAGCTTGGTCGCAGCCACTCATAACCAGAAATGATCCAATTCTGAGAAATTACGAAGAATTTAAACACAAATTTCTACGAATCTTCGATAGGAGAAGGATTTCTCAAGTGGTGGACAACGAACTACTGGACCTGAAGCAGGGAAATCGAGACCTAGTATCGTATCTGGCGCAGTTCAACAAACTAGTGGTGGAGACAGATTGGCTGGAGAGTAAGCGAGCAGCCGTGTTCTATCGTGGATTGAAGGACGAGTTGAAAGACGCCTTGGCGGGAATACCTAATCGACCCACCGAGATATCAGCATTGGTTGATCTGGTCTTAGAGATAGACTTCTGACAGGGAGAACGGAAAGGAGAAAAAAGAAAGGAGTTCAGGTCAACGATTCCGAGATTTGATCGTGCCAGATCTGAACATAGTCGAACAACCGATGGGGCCTCGGGAGTTGAGCTCATGCAAATTGGAACCATACGGGGTCCTCTAACGAAAGAAGAAGAAACTCCTGAGCAGCATAGAGTGGCTAACACCCTACAGTCAGCGGCTCCTCACTTGAGTTTATCTATGGAAGTGAGGTACAGAAACTCAACCTTAACGGGGGTGTCGGTGATGATGGATTCCGGAGCCACGGGAAATTTTTGCGATTTGAAATTCGCACAAAGAAACGGATCCAAGCCATTATGAAGAGCAAGAGTGAACCCGTGCGAGCTGTGGATGGCACCAACCTATCTTCAGGCCCGATCGTGAGTCATACTGAAGTTCTGCATTTAATTTCAAACAATGGTCATGAGGAAAGATTTCAATTTAATCTCATTGATGCCCCTCAATTCGAATTGATCCTTGGCTTACCCTGGCTCACTGAGCATAACCCAACGATAAATTGGAGCGACAGAACCATTAGGATGGATTCAGAATATTGTGCCGGAAACTGTTTTGGAAACAAGGAAAAGATGCAAGAACCAAACCTGGCCCAAGCTCTGTGCCATAATGGGGAATCGCTGTGCGTAATAAATGCCCCAGAAATTCCTGGAGAGTATGCAGAATTCCAAGATGTGTTCAACGAGGCGGAAGCGGAGCGATTACCTCCACATAGAAACTATGACTGTAAGATCGAATTGGAGCCTGGCGCCACGTTGCCCTGTAGTCGAGTGTATGCCCTGACTGAAAAAGAACACAGTCATTTAAGAGAGAATTTGGACAAATACCTCGCTAATGGATTTATCAGGCCCTCGCAGTCCCCCGTCTCGTCGCCTTTATTTTTCGTGCCAAAGAAGGAAGGCGATCTGAGGACTTGCATAGACTATAGAGCCATTAATCGGATCACTAAGAAGAATAGGTACCCTTTGCCTCTTATATCAGAGCTATTGGACCAAGTCAAAGGAGCACAAATATATACAAAACTTGATTTAAGAGGGGCCTATCATTTGGTCAGAATGAGAGAAGGCGATGAGTGGAAGACGGCCTTCAGAACCCGATTCGGCCTATTTGAGTACCAGGTAATGCCCTACGGTCTTTGTAACGCCCCTGCAGCCTTCCAACATTTCATCAATGATGTGCTAAAAGAATACATTGACCAGTGCGCTATTGTATATATAGATGATGTACTTATCTACTCAGCGGATAAGGAGAGGCACCCAGATCAAGTGCGAGGAGTTTTACAGAAGTTAAGAGAAAACAAACTTTTTGTCAAGCTGGAAAAATGTGCCTTCAACGTAACACAAGTGGAGTTTTTGGGTTTTATCATCTCTCCAACTGGATTACTGATGGACCGGCGAAAAATCGAAGCAGTAACAAACTGGAAGTCTCCAGAGAGTGTTAAGGAGGTCCAAAGCTTCATTGGTTTTGCAAACTTTTACCGACGATTCATTAATGAATTTTCTCACAAGATCCTACCATTAACGAAGCTATTAAAGAAAGGGATCCGATTTGAATGGACAGAGGAAGCTGAGAAAGCCTTCGGTTTGCTGAAACAAGATTTCACATCGGCTCCAATTCTTCAACATGCAGATCCGACAGAACCATTTTATGTGGAAACAGATGCATCAGATCAGGCAGTAGGAGGAGTACTATCCCAGCGGAACAAGGTCACTGGACAATTGCACCCTGTGGCTTACAGATCAAGAAAGTTATCCCCGGCCGAGTGCAATTACACCATCACAGAGAAAGAGTTGTTGGCAATAAAAGACGCCTTCAAGGAATGGAGACATTACCTCATGGGAGCTCAACATCAAGTAACGGTATTTACTGATCATCGGAACCTGAAATTTTTAAAGACGGCCAGAACGCTAACTCCAAGACAGTTGAGATGGTCTCTGTATTTTGCTGATTACGATTTTGTGATCACATATCGTCCTGGGGCGCAGAACGGAAAGGCGGACGCCTTATCAAGGATTGATACAGAAAATCAAAAAACGCCAGTAAAGGACCAAGCAATTATTCCAGAGGAAAAAATAATTGGGGTGACGTCCTCGGTGAGTCTGGAAACAAGTATTTCAGAAGTGATGAGTCCAGAAGAAATGCAAGAATGGGCTCAAGAAAAGGAAGATAGAAAAATCATTAATCAACTTCCTTACTATCAAGACCAGTTGTACATCCCTACCAAAGAACTGCAACAACAAGTGATGCAAGAATGCCACGACGCCAAGCTAGCAGGACATAAAGGAGAAGCAAAAACTAAAGAACTAATAAAACGCCACTACTGGTGGCCAGTTATGACTAAGGACATCGAAGAATATGTTAAGACTTGTGAGATTTGCGCACAGGGAAAATCTGAACGGCAGGTCCCGAAGGGGTTGTTACAGCCTTTGCCCACACCACCTTTCCCTTGGCACACAGTCACCTTAGACCTAATAGTGGATTTACCCCTTAGTCAAGGCAAGGACACCATATTAGTTGTAGTAGATTCTTTCTCCAAAATGGCACACTTTACGGCATTACAAGGACTCCCAACAGCCAAACAATTAGCTACATGCTTCAGTACAGAAATAGTAAAGACACATGGAATTCCAAAGGTGGTGATTTCCGACACAGTTTATTTCCCATTTCTGGAAGGCCTTTATGGAGAGTTTAGGGACCGAAGTGAGATACTCTACCAGTTACCACCCAGAGACTGATGGTCAGACGGAGAGGGTGAACCAAGAACTGGAACAATACTTAAGATTGTTTCTTTTGAAACAGGATGGAAACTGGTCAGAGTATTTGTGGGCAGCAGAGTTTGCTTACAATAACGCAGTAAATGTGTCCACGGGCTTCTCTCCTTTTTATATGAACTATGGCAGACATCCTAATTCCACACTTAGACAAACTGAGGTCACAGTTCCTGCTGTTGGGGACATAGTTTCACATCTAGAACAAATTCACCTAACGGCAACGGAAAGTCTGAGAGTAGCAAAGGAAAGGTATAAAAACTACGCAGACAAGAAGAGAAGAGTAGGGCCTGAGTTGGGAAAAGGGGATTCAGTTTGGTTAAGTACCAAGAATCTTAGACTAAAGGGTAATCGGAAATTCCAGCCCCGATTTATTGGGCCTTACCCAGTAGAAAAAAAGATTAATTCAGTGTCATACCGACTTCAGTTGCCGTCCAGATTGAAAATTCACCCTGTTTTTCACATTTCGCTGTTGAAGAAGGCTCCTGAAAATCTACGGAGAAATCTACCTCCGAAACCTCTTAATTTGGAAACAGGAACAGAGTATGAGGTGAAGGAAGTGTTGGACTCAAAAAGGGTCAAGGGTGAACTGTTTTACCTAATAGACTGGAAAGGTTATGGTCCAGAAGAACGGTCTTGGGAACAGGAATCAGACGTTCATGCTCCCAGAATGGTCAGGAAATTTCACCAACAATTCCCTTTGAAACCAAGAAGGAAGGAATCTACCTTGTTGGGGGGTACTGTCAGGAACCTAAGCCCAAGAGTGGCAGTAATCTCTCACCTGGTACATCAGAGAACGAGACGACATGCCAACAGAGACACGTGGACAAAAAGAATTCAAGAATGGAACTCCCGAAAGGCCGTCAGGTCTATGCAGGGGTTTGCGGTCTAGTGTTTCTGGCTGACGTCATTCAGCCGAGTTCTGGTGAAGCGCGCAATGATGAAGCTCTGCGCACTTCACCTGACGACAAACCCAGTTAGGAGCGCCTTTTGATTTCTCTGAAGAATTAACGTCTTAGCCAGTAGTACTTGAGTTTTCACGTTCACTTTATAACTCAGGATAGTGAACGAGTCCGGAGAGTCTTCTTAAACGAGCTTGAGTTAATTACCGCTCGTTACTTCTGTCACGCTGTAGCGTGTGTAACCGTGCGGTTTAGAGAGAACCCGTTTTCCCATTCCCAGTGAATGCACTAGAGTGCGTAGCCAAGTTCTCTAAGTCCCCTCCTGTATCCTGTTAGAATCCCTTGCCAAGCATTCCTGTATCCCCGTAGCCAAGACTTGAGCGCCGACGTCTGGAGGAAAGAGTCGGCGAGGAACCGGAGTTCGTCTGGACTTGCCTACGGAACCCTGCGGAAAGAAGAAAAGCGATAAGTGACAACAGAAAATATAAAACTCAGATTTATGAACTGAAATGTATTGAGCCTGATTGATACTTACCTCTGAGACACACCAGAGCAATATTCGTGAATGTATAGATTAAATGGAGAGTGAGAAGCTGGAAAGTAGCGCCCAGATTTAGAAGGATAAAAGATTTCTGAATATAACAGATGACAAAATAAGAGACACAGTAAACAAGACCAGTCTGAAAACAAGACTAGTTGGAAATAGAATTAAGAATTGATAAGAAGAAAGAGGAGAGCAGGACAGCAGTAAGTAAGTGATTAGGGACAGAGTATTTATAGGAAAAAACGTAGAGTACGAACACATTAATGAGAGAGGTGCTTATTCATATATTTCAGAAAAGAAAGAGCGAAAGAAGTTCTGCCAACACACCCAATTAAGAAGCTAGAGGAGAAGGCAAGGTTCTTGGCAAAACATGGTAGGTGAGAGTTCAGGCGGGAGGACTAGATAGAGTAGAGTAGATGTAGAGTAAGATATAATTGTGCTCTTCCGTTCCAGGGTTCTGGTGAAAGAAGGTCTGCGGGTCGGACTACACGAGGAGCCAGCCAAGAAAATCTCCTCTCTTGTTGTTTATTATTTTATCCAATTCCCCTTCCCTTTTGGGTAAAGACTTTGGAGACTAGTGATACTAGCTCTGGGTGGTTGCTCAAGGGGGATTCGGAAATAAGGCATCTCTGTTCCTGTGCAGCCCAAGACGTATCCTTTTATTTATAGACTCTGACACCTTACTAAAGAAACCACAGCTTGATCCTTCAGAGATGGCTAACTATCGACCTATCTCGTTACTGCCAGGGATCAGTAAGATCGTGGAGAAACTCGCCAACCAGCAACTGTCTGCTTTTTTAGAAGCAGGTGCGGGCTTGGCCAGCTCCCAGACAGGCTTTCGCCCTGGTCAGGGTACTGACACCGCCCTTATAGTGGTGGTTGAAGAGGCAAGGCAGATCTTGGACTCAGGAGGATCAGCGGCAGTGATCCTCCTGGATCTAAGTGCGGCCTTTGATACGGTGGACCACCGTATCCTTATCAAACGCCTCAGCAACCTTGGGATCACGGGCTCTGCCCTGGCATGGTTAGAATCCTTTTTACACTCCAGAACCTTTCAAGTCTTGGAAGGCAACACTTGCTCTAAATCGACCCCTCTCCAGTGTGGTGTACCACAGGGCTCGTCTTTGAGCCCGACACTTTTCAACGCATATATGGCCCCACTGGAAGATATCGTCACCCCTTTTGGGATTAAATTAGGCACCTATGCTGACGACACACAACTGGTTGTTTCACTCAATCAATTTGACCATTGCTCCAAGAACCTACGGTCCTGTTTGTTTGAAATTTTTGTCTGGATGAACAAATCCATGCTTAAAGTAAATGGAGACAAAACAGAGCTAATGCTATTAGGCCATAGCATTACATCTGTGTTTAGCTGTATGTGTCCCATATGCCTGGGACCAATTCCAACACCAAAAAATGAAATCAAAAGTCTTGGGGTATGGCTTTACCAAGATCTTTCGCTCAAAACCCAAGCCAAGAAAACGGCCGGGGTGTGTTTTGGCCTACTCCGCACTGTACGGAAAATTGTGCCCATCCTACCTCCCCACTCTAGGAGGCTTCTTGTGCAGGGTTTGATCCTCTCCAGGTTGGATTATAGCAACGCCCTATACTTGGGTACTCCAGTAGCCACATAATAAATAAACATATCCAGAACTCGGCAGCGAGACTGCTAACTGGCTCCTCAAACAAGCTTTCAGCCAAATCCGCCCTCAGATCCCTCATTTGGCTACCAATGCGGGAGAGAGTCAAATTCAAATCGCTGTGCATTATGCTCAAATCCTTACAGGGCAAGGGCCCACCCCATTTTGAGAAGCTTGGTCAGCCCCTATAAAGCCAATAGGGCACTCAGATCCGACCACCTGTACCTCGCTAATGTCCCCAGAGTAAAGAAGACTCGAACAGGAGGACGTCGCTTCTCCATGAATGCCGCGAAGCTTTGTAAATCCCTCCCCCTCAAGATTCGCACTGAACCCAGCCTTCAGATGTTTCGCAAGCTGTAGAAAACCTTCCTTTTCCCTTAAAGGTTCCGCCACTTCCGCTAGCTCTGGTCTAGTCTCTTCTCTGGGACGCCTACGGGTAACCACGCGCTCTATAAATCCTATTCCATTCCATTCCAACATCTATTCATTAGGGGTTCATTCATGACATTCATATGCCCGACTTGCGTCAAACATGGCATTCCTAAATACCTTCAAGGTATAAATATACGTTCACTTGCTATGGCAAAGCACGGTGGTTCAGGGCAGTTCGACGACCGACTTGCCCGACGCAGCTTGCTACAGCAAGTGCCAAAGAAGCCGACTCTCCAGCTGAGGCACTGATCAGGAAGCTGCCCTCCTCTGCTGAGAAATCCAGCTCCAGTGTTGGGAAACCGAGTCCCGAGACAGAGATACCAGACCTCCTTCATTCTAAGGTAAGGAGCTGATCAGGACCTAGAGAAACCTTTGGTAGATTCTTGGCAAAAACTAAACCTATGCTAAAGACCATACTTGCTACTTCCCTCGTACTAGACCTAGGTTAGGTACATTGGGGTAGGCGTATTTTAGAAGCACCAGTTGAGTATTTTAGCCTGTATTATTTATGTATGTATTTTTATATGGCTTAGAAACCATACAATGCTATTACAGTATTATTTTATAATACTATTCTTGCTGTATGCATTATACTTTGCAGTCTGTCTAACGATTGTAGCTGTTCACCTCTCTTGCATGAGAAAGAAGACTGTTCAATAAATGTGTCATTGAAAACGCCTGTCTCACTATTTCTCTGCAGCTCTGTAGAAACGAAGCATGCTCGATTGACTGAGTGAAATACTTATCTATTGTTTCCACGTCTCTGAAGATAGTTATTCCTGTCCTAGGGAAACAAAGTTGTCATGTTTATGTGGTTGTCAGGAACGAATCCCTTCTTGGGAATTCGAGAAAGTTTCTAGTGACCTCTGAGCTAGCTGCCACTCACAATTAAGTTTAGTATATTCGATAGAGACCTACTGACCCAAGTCCTACGTCATATCTATAGAATAAATCATTCCAATGTGCAGAGCCTATTGGGAATATAGGAACTACACTACAATTCTGTTGGTTGAAAAACAAACTCTGTTCCCCACCAGCACTGGATCGTGACTTGTCACTTTCTTGATTATCTTTTGAATCTGTAATCTGGACAGCAGTGACTGCTTCACTACGTTTCGGCTCTAACTCCTTTGCAGATATTTGAAACGTTTCAATACTTTTTGCCAATTTAATAGTTTCTTCCAACGTCGGGTTACACATCGAGAGAAGCTTTTGTTTGATAATCTTGTCCGTGCAGTGACAAATGAACTGATCACGTACCAGCTGGTCTGCAAAATTCTCAAATTGACATTCAGATACTAATCTTCTCAAAGCTGTTATATAAGTGTCTTCATCTTCACCACTGTTTTGGACTCTCAAAAAAAACTTGTGACACAAAACCACCGAACTAGGCTGGAAATCAAACCTAGTTTGTAGTCTTTTGACAGTATCTTGATACTGATTAAGGGTCTCTTCACCAACTAGAACAGGTGGGGGAAGATGTTTCAAAATGTCCTTTTCCCTCAAACGCTAAAGAAGGGAGTAAAAGGTACCTTCTCTCAGTTCTAAATCTTATTGCACCAATCAATATCTCAAATCCGTCAAACCACTGTTTCCATTTATTTGGAGGTTCACCTGGAGTTTCTAACAAAGGTGGAGGTGGGGATACAGTCTGCATCTTTTATATCAAATTTGTGTGAAAGTAGATGAAATAAGATGTGCTACAGAGTAAATCTTCCAAAATTATACTTTGTTCTAATATTCCTGTTGTCCTTTCCCTTGTTGATATCCCTTACAATTGTCTAAAAAAATGCAGTTCTTCCCACAAAATATCTCTGGAGAAAAGAGTTTGTAACAATCACCTTTTTTTACTATTGTCCCTTTGTGCCTTTGTGACGTGCACACAACCAGAACAATAAAATTCAATGAATCTGCCGTTCACGCGTCACAATAGAGACTGAGGGCATCTTTCAGTGCCTGGGTATCCATGGAGACTCCACGTCACAATGCAGAGTGTTCATCTCTCTGTGAGCCTTTCAGTAAAGAATCTCCACAGGCATTTCAACAAAAGATTCTTACGCTCACCGTGAACTCATCACCATGTGTCACCACGCCACCACCGTCCTCTTCACCGTTGGTGAAACGCACACCATCTTTTGCGTTTCACTGCTCGTCCACAACTCTCTTACCCGCGTTGCTCCTTTTTTCTAAGATCTAAGAGATAAATCACTGCAGAGACTTATTTAACTACAGTCCAGGATACTCCGCTCCTAGTACAGCAAGCCAGCAGCTTACTTCGCATGCTGGAGGCACGTAGGTCTGTTTAAATCGCCAACAAAACTGTGTCGTAATGAGAGAAGACACACAAAGACTGGAACAGGTAAGTGCTGTTTATTTTGTAATTACAGCTGAGCCATCTTGGGCAAATCAGTCACGGTGTAGACAACCACCAACTGACTTTCCCAGAACTCGGTGTAGAACACTCACGCAGTAAGGTTCTACACCGATGAACATTCCAGGTAAACATGGCACGAGCTACTACAGTTTTTTGCTGGTACATCCCCAGAAGACCCATCCACTCTGGCTCTACCAAATCAATGGTGAAGTCTAAAATTAGAAAACCAGCTTTGGGAGCTAGACGTCTCACAGATGCCACCATTAAATAGTGGAATATGCTTCCCCTGTACATCAAAGCTTCATTTTCCTTTTTGTAGCCAAGGAAACAACTCAAAACATGACTCTTTTCACAAAGTCTCGTTCTTTAATGCCTCCTTTCCATTTTCCATATAGATCTTTTTTCCATCAGTATTTACAGACGCCAGCGCCAAGGCACCCATAGGAATTTGAATGCTTTATAAATTATCAATATCAATACATTATGCTACTCAATTATGAAGGATAAAAACTCACAACATTGTGAATCATTCAGCAATTTTTCCATTTGTCACAGTTAGTACATAAACACTCAGAGGTAGTCCTTACAGAATCAGCTATATTCAAAAAATTGTTTAATGCAAAATGCATTCTGAGGGATGCCACAGGAGCACCCTTTGAAACGTAATAAGTCCCCAAAAGCCTTCCAGGAGGGTTGTATTGATAGCTCTTTATGAGGTTAATATGTTTTTCATGCACTCCATGAGCAGGGGCTTTTTTTTCATATTTTCTGGTGCAGGAACTGTTGTTATTGGGTACAAAGGGTACTTAGCTGCACTCTAAAAGTTGTAGGACTTATGTGCCACGTCAATTGAATATTGGAAGATTTTATTGACAATGACAATAGTGGCAGCAAATTATTGCATATATTAATGAATGACAGTGTTACATGGTACAACTCTTAAAGAGTTTGTTGTTGTTTACATTAAGTTTAAGGATATAGGGGCATATGTAGGTAATTTCCATTTTGCGATTCTCAAATAGCGATTTTTAAGGAATCGCTATTTGAGAATAGCAAAATGGAATGTAGGTAACAATTCGCAATTTTTTTGCGAATCTCTAACATTCCTTATTTGCGATTAGCAATTTGCGAATCGCAATTACGGAATGAATGGGGATACATTCTCAAATTGCGATTTTCTGTGAGAAAATCGCAATTTGAGAATCGCAAGTCCAAGGGTGCCAGGGTGTCCAAAGGACACCTGTTGCACCCCTGGAATGTGCCTGTAAGTACATATGGTGCACAGACATGCCCTAAGGGCATGTCTGTGCGCCACATGGCACTTTGAATTTTTTTTTAAATTGCATTTTTAAAGGAAATCGCAAAATAGCATCTACTTGAAGTAGGTGGTATTTTGTGATTCCTTATGCCAAAATCGCAATTTTTAAGGCACCCCTACATAGAATTTAAGGAATCGCAAAATTGCGATTCCTTAAATGCTATAAGCAAAATAAGGAATCGCAATTTTTTCGATTCCTTATTTTGCTTAGTGCCACTTACATACCAAAGGGGCGTTTGCGATTCGCAAACACCGAAATTCGGCGAATTTCGGCGTTTGCGAATCGCAAACGCCTACCTACATTTGCCCCATAGTCCTGCATTTATTGCTGTGGTGTCACTATGATAAAGCCAGTAGACCAGACATTCAAAAACTACACCCCAATACAAACTACATGAGAGTTGGAAGAAATCAGGTTATTGGTTCACGAGGGTGGAAGCCTCACTCAGTCAACAACCACAATCCTTGTCAGGGTGAACCACAAACGCCACTTAATTAATCTGTGCTTAACCCTTTGAAAGCTTGGCACAAAGCAGTCAGGCTTAACATAGTGACAATCAGTGAAGTATTTATGCAGCACACAAACAGTATTAAAGTGATAACACAGCTCAAGAAAAATCCCTAACCAATTAGAAAAATAGAATACATTTCAATAAATTAAATGGGACACGAACAACAAAAAACTAATCAGTGGAACCGGAGGTATGCAATTTCAAATTTGTAGGTAGGTATAGCACCTAAATTCACAAAGTGCCACTCACGTTTATCTGGTTGTGCTAGACATGGGGAAAGTCATGAATTCACGATGGAGTGCACACCTGGTAGAGGGGCCAGGTTATTCCTGCTGCAAAATGTAAGTCTGGAGTGAAGAGTCTTATCTGAGGTGGAAGCAGGTGGAGGCCGCCATAAGGAGCAGGTACAGCATTGCAGATGGTCTTCACTGCAGTGTGAAGAGCACGCCTTGTGTCGCAGATGATCATTGTTGCTAGAGTTTTGCATTGGTGGTTACTGACTGCTGTTATTGCTGTAGTGCAAAATGAAGATCTCGCTTTGCCAGTTTTTGCCAATGAATGCTATGGAGAGAAGAGTCAGGTTTACCAGAGCTTTGCGTTGGTGGTATTTGGGGGTGGCAGAGTCTCATTGTGAACAGGCCTGTTCACAGTCGTGAAGAACCCATTACTTCAGGATTGTGCCTTTTCTTGCATTGGATTTCACTCAATTCCAGCCAAGGGCCCAGGGCATGGGAATGTACCTCTTGGGAATCAGGAGCTCACTCTAGCAGAGGCCCTCGGGGCTCAGGCAGGTCCTCTTGCCGGTCCAGGCTGGTCCAGTTGAAGCATGTCTGCTGAGCAGTTGTTGGGTAGCTGGTGTTGCAGGGATGTACTCTGGAGAACAAGGCAGTACTTCCTCTGTAATATCCACTGGTACAGTGAAGAGTGATTTTTGAGGTCCAATATTTATACCTGGTGCCAGGCATTGAAGTGAGAAGATTCCCTACACTGTCCCTACATCTGGTTCTGGAAGTTCTTCTCTTCCCCTGTCAAAACTCCAAGAAGTCTGGGGTGACTTTGAGTGTGTTGAAGGCAAGCTCCCTTTGAAATGAAAGTGGGGCAGGGAGAAGCTTCACGCCAATGAATACTGGAAGGATGGGCAATCCTGCCTACATTCAATCCCCTTTGTCTCACAATCTGACAGGAATAAACAAACTGCAACAGCACAGCCAATCACATTTGTGTTTCCCAAGACAATAGCAAAGACACAAAAAAGGTTAGGGCAGGAAAATGCTACATTTCAAAAAGTGGCATTTGCAGAATTGTGATCTAGAATCTACAGTAGGATGAAAGGGGATTTTAAATTACAATTTGATTGAGTCTAACATAACATGACATTTCTGCCTGCTTGAAATCAAAAGTTTACACCTATTCAAAATAATAAGGTAACTCAAAGTTAGTCAATGGGAGAAATAATTCACCTTACAGTAGTGAAAAAAAGGCCCAGAACTAGCATTTCATTTACAGACCCTGGGTACATATATTAACTGTTAGAAATGGGAGGTCTCTAGTTGGCAGAGGTAGGTACCTTTGTCCAATTAGGGACCCTTGCTTCTAGTCAGGGTAAGGGGGATACACTTCTAAAATAACCCTTCTCACCCCTTGGTAGCTTGGCATGAGCCGACATGTCAATCTCAGAGGCAGTGTGTAAAGCATTTGTGAATACATACAGTAATACCGTGAAAACACTACAAATGGACACCACACCAGTTTAGAAAAATAAGTCATCTTTATCTAAACCAAACAAGACCAAAACAACAAAAATCCACAGTACAGTAACACAAATAAGACTTTCCAATGGTAGAAATAGTTCAGTTCATAGCAAATTGTAGATGCAACACTTTTCACACAAAGTACCTTGGATGCGTTACGCACACAAACATAAAGGGTCACAAGACAGGTGATGCGTCAGTTGCTTCCACTCAGGGAAGGTGATGCGTTGATTCCTTGCTCCAGGGGAGGTGAAGCATCGGTTTCTTACTGCGTCCCCCAGCGATGCAATGGGCTTGCCCCCTCGATCTGATGCGACGATGCATGGGGTTCTTGCAGCTGCAAAGCAGGCCTTGCGTCGGAATGGTGCAGTAATCTCAGACTTCGGAGATAGGTGCACTCAATACAGCGTGCAGTGACTTCTCGAGCCGTGGGCAGGCACTGCGATGATTTCTTCGGCGATGCATCGGAAACAGGTAAGGATGCATTGCGCTTCTCGAAGTTGCGTTACTTTTACAGCTCCCCGTGGCAAACAGCCTCCAGAGGTCCATAACAACAGCAGGCACAAAGTGCACAAAGTCCTAATGCTAACAAAGACGGGTTCATCAATACAAAGGGAAAATCTGAGGGAGACCCTGCAAAAGGGCAAGGTAGAACAAAGGTGTTATAGTTTTAGGGTTCAGTGCTTGCTGGAAAGTGTTAGGAGAGAAGCCCACAACAAGTTGTTCATACAATTGACAGTCTCTGGTCTGATCGATGTAAAAACACAGAGGGGCTTTGTTGGCTGTTAGGGTCAGGATGGTGGAGCCATTTTTCCTCCTTAGAGGGATGTGGTGGAACATAAAAAGGTGGCAAGGTGATGAAATGCCCGTGGTGAGTAGCTACGGTAGGAATGCTCTCTTCTTCTGGAGGGCCAGCTTATCTGGGAAAAAGGATGTTAATGCCTGTTTGCTTTGGCAAGGCCTGGAGTTTACTCACTCTCCTGGGAGATGTTGTGGAGTTAAGATGCACTGTATTTATGGTTAGCAGACATAAAGAACAACTATGCATCAGTTCAAAGAAAGTATGTAAGAACTGAAACTAAGGTCTCTTGGGGTGTCACAAAAGGTGTGCCATGAACATGTGGATCAGTCCATTTAGATGATTTAAAAAGATCAACTGAATTTAAAACCGTAAAAAGGATGAAAAGATAACCCTTAAGTGTTGCCACAGCAAACCCTCAGTGGACATTGCACACAAGGGTTGGAAGTTAAGGGAGGAACACCCCACAACAGACCTCTCCCAGCGTCTTCTATATTCAGCATTGGTGGATGGACACCTGGCTGCCATGATGATATCAACCACTTTGGGGGGGGGAGAAGGAAAGTCATCCACTGTCGCTGTTGATGCAGGTTGTTCAGGTTCCGGTGCAAGACTCCACCCTGTTGTTGCAACAGAATATCTTCACAAAGGGGCAGCCAGGTTGGAGGACAAAATGTCAGGGTCCCACATTCTCCTCGTCCTGTCACATTCTCCTCGTCCTGTCTGGAGCTATTCAGATGACTTTGGCCCAGTCCTTCAATATCTTTTTCAGCATCTGGGCAGGAGAGGTAGTGGCAGGGAGATGTACAGGAGTCCCCAATCCCAAGTTTTGGCAAAAGGTATGTCTAAGGGAGACCCACATTTCAAACTCTAATGTGCAAAAGCTTAGACAGTGTGTGTCCTCTGCAGTGGCGAATAGATAAAGCCAGGAGTCTTCCCATTTATGGAAGATGCCCTGTGCAACCTGTGTCTGTAACTGCCACCAGTGATCCTCTAGGCCCTTTTAAGTGAGTTTGTCCACCTTGGTCTTTAATGATCCTACCAAGTGTTGTGCTTTCAGGGAAGATGCCCTGAGAGATCAGCCACTTCCATTGATAAAGAGCCTTCTGGCACAGATAACAAATGTCCCTTGCCACCCTGCTTGTTGCAGAACCAGATGGCAGTCATTTTTCTGTGAGGACCTGTATCGATCCCCCTTTATAGTTTGGAGAAGTGCCAAGAAAAGGTCCTACATCTCGAACAGTTGATGTGGAAATGAGCCTCCACTCGAGACCAGAGTCCTTGTATCTCCATCTCTCTCAGATTAACTCCCCAACCCAGCAACAATTTGTCCGTTATGAACCTTTACCTCTGGGTGAAGTAGGGAGAGGTCTTTGCTGCTGGTTCAATTGTAGTTGAACAGCCATCACGGCAGATCTTTCACAAGTCTTCTCTAGGATAAAAACTAAAGGTTTACCTTGGTGCTGAGTCTACTGACACTTCAGATTCCTCTGAAGAGCATGCAAATGCCACCTGGTATGGACCATGAGCAAGATGCAGCAGGCTAAAAAACTCAGAATCGTCAGATCTTCTCTCACTGAGACCCAAACAAGAGATTAAGACATTGGGATCATTGCCGGAAAATGCTGGACTCGTTGAGGCAGATGGGAGGCACAGAAGTTTTCCGTATACAGGATGACTCCAACGAAGAGGAGCCCTTGTGAAGTAATATGGTGTAATTTTGGCATGTTAATGAAAAAGCTAAATGATGTCAACATGTCAGCTGTCATCTGAGGAGGCTGACTCCTGTTTGAGGTAAGCTTGCTTTCAGCATCCACTCATAAAGGTATAGGCAGACTGATATTAACAAACTATGCAGTTGTACTGTGAATTCCACTATCATCTAGGTGAACACCCAAGGTGTACTGTTAAGGCCAAATTGAAAGAAGGAGAACTGAAAGTGCCCTTTACCTATCTGAAAACATAGGTAACATCTGAGAAAATGAAAGACCAGGATGTGAAAATAGGCACCTGCAAATCCAATGACACCATCCAGTCTCCTGGATCTAGGGCAGACAGAACTTGGGCCAGGATAGCATTATACAACCTGTCCTTCTGAAAAAAGAAGTTCATAGGGTGAAGATGAAGGATAGGACAAAGGCCTCTGCCCATCCACTGCATCAGGAAATAGCAGGAGCAACTGGAAATCCCAATCACTGATGCTGGCCCTCTCGAGTGTTCCCTTGGCCAAAACAGCTTCAACTTTCCTACAGAGTACATACAAGCTGCATTTTAAGAGGTGTTGTGGTGCAGGAGGCATATCTGGAAGATGTTACAGCAAGTGTAGCGAGTAACTGTGTTCCTCAACCAAGAGCATCCATTCGTTGCATTTGATGCTCCTTCACCCAGGGTGGTAGAGGGTGGTACATCCTTTCACCAGGTGTTTTGGTACATCCTCCCACCAGGTGTTCACAGGCTGCCTTGTGTGATTTAAAGCTGTTTTGCAGCTGCTGCAGAGGGGGTTGTGGTTTGGGTCTTGTGTCCTGGATGCTGGTGCCCTGATCCTCTGTTACTAATCCAAATGTACAGAGAGGCATGCTGTTGTTAAGGTATACTCTGATGTTGCCTCGTCTGGTATTCCTTTGCATTTTAGTGGAGAAGATTACTGAACCCACCTGCCAGGGAATGCCTTCACCCTTTTTAAATAGAGGCAGTCCACCTCTAGTCCAAGTTGAAACTGCATTTTCAAATTGCGGCCCTGTCCTCCACTAAAGATCAAAGATCAAAAGATGTATTGCATAATTAATAAAAATTATTACAAATTTCACATGATAAGATAAAATGCAAAGTTAATAAAATTTTCTTGAGTTATTGCTTCTCAAGATCTAATGAAGTTAAAAAAAACGAATGCGCTCTCCTCGGCACACATGCACTTACCGTTGGAACTTGCACAAGACCTGATGACTGTCCCAGTTCCAGGCACGACCACTCTTGAGGGTGTCACTTGCTACAGTGCATTGTATACTGCTTGTACAGTAATATCTCTCATCGTGTGTGTCTTTTGTATTAAAGGAAATTTGTTTTGCAGGAATTCAAATTGCAGTGTGTTAATGTTCTCTGCATAATACATCAACTTATACTACAGTAGAAATGCATGTATATGGAATATTCATTTGTAACTTCTTGATATTATTGTTGAAAAGTGGATTATTAGTAGGGGCAAATGTTTATATGTCATTGGCAATAAGGCCACTAACACAGTAAAGGCCTCAGAATAGGTATTAGAAAACTATTCTCATGCTCAACCCTTGATCGCTTGGCTGCGAGCAGCCAGAAGTACCTTAAAAGACAAGTATGTAAAGCATTTAAAAACACCAATTCAGTAAATAAATAAGACACAATGTACAATAAAAATCCAACACCAATTTATACAAATAGGACATATTCTTATCTTTAAAATGACACCAAGATGACAAAAATACAATGTAGGGAACCAGAGATGTGAATTTTTAAATATTTAGCATTATATAGCACATAGAAACCTGTAGCACCTTATCGGGACATCTGGTCATGATAGACCAGGTCAAAGTCAATGTTTCAGGCCAACCATGATGTAGCCTTGTGCGGCTATCCCTCGCGGTAGGTCTCGGTCAAAGTTTTTACCTTCTGACTTAGAAACATTTCTAGAGCTTTTCTTCCAGGGTTCTCTCGAAGCTCTTCGCCAGTCTGGATTCGGTGAGGGTTTGCCGGATTGCTTTGCGATGAGCTCCCGGTCAAACTTATGGAAGTCTGACCTCCAGAGCGTTCCCGCAGGATGACCCAAGAATCCTAAAAAATCGATATTCTTGTTAACAATATTTCTGCATCACAATATTTTTGTATCACAAGAATTTGTCTCAATACTTCTTGATATTTAAATCTTGATATTTTGTCCAAACAGCTTCCCAGGTTTCCCACCAATGGTAGTTGTGGGAATGTGCCAAAATCCGTGGCACGCCTCCCTTCAGCAGAGTGAGGAATGGCAGCGATGTGCATTACTCGAGATTTATAAGCCATGCAGGGCAATGCAGGGCCTGATAAATCTCACCACGTTTTGTGTCACCCTTGCACCCTCTTGCATGGCTTGATGAAACTCAGTACAGTTTTGCCTCGCCCTTGCACCCCCTTTGCGTGGCCCAAGGGTGGCACAAAACCATGATACATGTGTCCTTATTTGCTTTGTGTATAAAAAGTTCAGAACAATATTTATAGTTCAGCATTTGTGAACATAATAATATAATTTGATTCAAATAAAGACAAATACATACAGCTAGATTCATCAACGTCCCGTTTTGCGAGTCTGTAATAGCGATTTATAAGGAATCGCTATTAAGGACTAGCAAAACAGGATTCATGTAGGAATAGCAAAAAATATTGCGATTCCTACATCTTCCTTATTTGCGATTAGCAAATTGCTAATCGCAAATAAGGAATAACTCCCCATTCATTCATGGGCCTATAGGCCCATAGGAATTAATGGGGAGTTATTCCTTATTTGCGATTAGCAATTTGCTAATCGCAAATAAGGATGCGATTTCAAGGGTGCAGGGGTGTCCAAAGGACACCCTGTAGCACCCCTGAAATGCAAATGTACACATGCGTTGCGCACACACATGTCCAAAGGACATGTGTGTGTGTAACATGCAACTTAGAAAAATGCACTAAAGTGCATTTTTCTAAGTTTTCGCTATTTACCGCAAAGTTACAATTCGTCGTAAATAGCGGCCAAAAATTGCGAATTCGCAAATTAAAATTGGTTATTGAATTGCATTTAAGGAATATCAAATAGAGATTCCTTAAATGCAATTCCTCGCAAATATGCGATTTCGCAATTAGCGATTTTTGCATTTGGGATGATGAATCCCAAATGCAAAAATTGCACTCGCAAAGGGCCAGATTCTCAGAATCTGTCCCTTTGCGAGCCGGTTTCACAATGATGAATCTATAGTTCCATTTCTTTTTTTCTTATCCGCTGTCACTGCATGTCTGGTTAAGAGTGTTTTGCATCTTTCAGCACAGCAGAGAGCAGAGACCAGATATATTTTAATGAACTACAAACAATGTCAGCTTAACAGCGAAAGTAGTTCAAAGCTTTACATAAATCCAAAGACAAAGTTGGCACAATGCCAGTCACTTTCAACCTCCCGGATGGATGACTTAAAAGGAATAATGTGGCTCGGCCAGCCCGGGCTGACTCAGTGGCTTTCAAAGTGACACATTTGTAGAAGAGATAGAAAGCAGCATAGCAAACTCGCTGCGCCTGCTTGGTCTGAGCAGTTGGAAGTAAACACTCCGTTTGAGTATGGTCAGGCACCAAGCTGCAAAGCTAATGAAATGTGGCTCTTCTGCAAACATGGAAGCTGTGATGGAGATGCCTTTGGCATGACATTCAGTTACACATCGGTGTGTTCACAGCCCTCCGACTGATAAAGCAGCCGAACGAATGGCAAATCCATTCTTCAAAGCACCGAAGTGAAGCTTTTATATCTCCAATGCTGAACAATTATGTTATCAAAACTTTCAACACTGATAACATTTGTAAGTTGCTTTGAATGCACCGGCAATTCTGCTAATGAACAGCATATATTATTTAACAATTCGGAGGGCGAACTAACATAAAAATGTATCACATGGCCTTCACCAGCCGTTCTTAACCTTTTAAATTCTGTGGACCCCCATTAACTCGTTACTGGAATCTGGAGCACCACTATGCTATTATTAGAAGCTGTGGACCCCCGCCTAAGCAATATCTGTGATTTGAGTTTCAAAACAATAAGGCAAAATTCAAAAAAAGTTACACTAAACAAATGCTTAAATATTGAATTTATTTTTAATTCAATATTTCAATTCAATTCATCTAGAAAAAGTATGCACATTTTCAATATTGCTTCTTAGGTATATATTCTTTAATATTATTAATTTTTAATATTCTTTCATTTTGTGAAACAGCCACTGACCCACTGGTCTACACCATTGTTGTCTTAAAATGCATAAGTGATCACCAGCTTTAATGGCGGCAAATGGTTGCTTGACGCTTCAAAATTAATAGAATGTGCTACTTACTAATGGAAACTTAGCAACCACATAAACAATTGTAACACTGCACCACAAAACAACAACACATGTCAAAGCACAACACAATAAAATAACCACTACCGAACGCAACACAGCATAACAACAATAATGACAACACAACCATGGTACAAAAACAGTGAAATAGGACAACAATACAATACAGTAATTAAACAGCAAAGAACAACAGCTGTGAATGACCCAAATTGTTCTTGTATAAAAAATAGGAACACAACACATTAAAAGTTCAGTATTTTAATAAGTTATGAGCCAAATATTCAAGGAAGTTAGTGGAGTTTTTAAGTTCCATGAAGTAGTATTGTTTCTGGGAAGGGATGTGAAGATGCATATGATTTAGGGTGTTTGGTGGTTAATTATCAGGTAACTTTACCATGTGAAAATGCTGACCTCCTACTGGGAATTGAATAACTGTGTCTGAGAGAAAATGTTTTATTCTCATGATATTCTCTTAGAGGCTAGGAAAAAGTTCAACAAAAAAAAAACTAAGCACATTTTCAATAAGTTCACACAATCTTCCTAAGCCATTCAAGAACAAAGTCTGACTTTTGGAGTAAAACATGTACTTCCAACAGCAACAGTAGCCTGTCATTTTATTCCCCAGTGTTCTACTGCAGCTTCCCACAGTATTCTAATTAACAGCTAGGGAACTAACATCATGTAATTATGACAAAAGAGTTCAAAGCAGCCAAACTTAAAGCATCTCCTTTGGAAATGAACAAAATAGGAGATGTTTTTGCCACAGAAATGGTAGATAGTGTTTTAAAATGAGGACATGTTTTGTATGGATTTGTTAATATTTGTCTCATTCAATGCAGTAAAACATTCGGATTTTTAGAGTCAAAAGTACTTCCAACATGAGTTGTCAGTTAACTCCCTAGTAGCCAACTGCAGCATCACCACAGAGTTTTACGCAACACCAAGAGCGCTAAAATGTTGTATGCAAGACAAAAGTGAGGAACTCCTAAATGCAATTTTGTTGGAATAGAAGTTGTTGAATAAAGGCATCTTGTGGAGAACGGGTTGAACTTGGTTAATACCAGTGCTTTCTTGAGATTCTAAACAATTGAAGGAATAGAGATGCTGATTAGCTTGGACAAATTGATTATGAATTCTTCCATTAAATATATATAGTAATAATATTTTTACAATATTGAAAGATGCTTGCAGGAGTCTTGCAAGAGGTGCGGGAAAGGAAACACACCATAAGGAAGGATTTTGATTGGTTGATATGGATGGCTTTTTTAGAAGAAGAAGAATATTCCATCCTTTTTGCTTTATCTTGCTTGCTCTTCTTTCCTGTTTCCTCTGAAGACAAAGATGTCTTCATCAGATTCTGATGTGCAGCCATGGACCGCTGCACCAACTAAACCACCCAAAGAATCCTTAGTGTGGCAGTTCTTTAAAATACTGCCAGGTGGCAAGAACGTTTCTGCAAAGTACATTGTCAGACGTGGGAGCAGAAATCAATAGTATAGTATGAGTATAACAGGCATGTGGAGTCATCTCAGAACTATGCATCTACAAATGATTGCTCGGATAGACGAGGCTCATGCTGTGGAGCTAGACCATCCTTTGGGGGGTTCCACATCATTTGCTCTGGGACATACTGTGCCTGCGCAGATAGTGAGTGCAGAAGCAGACAATAACACCTGCTTACCTGAATTGGGCACTATTTTACAGCTTGTGTAAGCAGATCATTTTTTCATTGGAGAGAAGCAGGTCTGCCCAGGAGAAGCTTGTCCCAAATCACAAATACCACTTTAGGCGGTTTTTTTTGCTAACCAGTTTTAAATAAAAGTTTTCTCCTTTTTGTTTTTTGGGAGATGGTTTTTTCCACCTCAAGTTGTATGTTTTTTAAACTTTATTAACAAAGTTTTAAAATAAAAAAAACTACCTAGGTTATTTGTGCTATGTTTCCCTTTTTTTTCTTCTGTAAATCTCTCACAAGACTCACGCGAGAGCCAGAAAAACCCACCATAATCGGTGGTTCTCGTGAGTCTGCTAAAGCTTGTTAATGACTTTAACGAGACTCTCTTCGGATCTAGCACAGTTTCAAAATTACCCTATGGAAAAGCTCGTCCTGTTTAACAAGTAAATGGGCACCGTACAAACAGCAGTTGGTCACAATCTAACCTATTTTTCTTACAGCAAAAAATCTACCAATTATATTTATGCTTTTGCCTCCTGCTTCTTTTTTTCTCTTCTCGTGTAAGTCCATATTCCTTCTGAACCTTTCCCATTCTGCTGAGCACTCCTCTTGTGACTGACATCTACATAATTGCCCCATGGTTCACCTCTGGATTTTACGACACAACTTCATTCACTAAGCTAGAGAATATGCCATTAATTGTGTTATTAATAAGAATCTTGCATTTCTAAACTTAACTCGGATTGGCCATAAAGGTATGAAGTGGCATCAATTGTTACCCATGGTTGATAGTATTTTGGATATGATCACTGACAAATCATCGACTCCTATAGTATTGACATACAATATTATTGAGTCACTAATATTGTGTACAAAAATATTGATGCCCAATACAAAAAACTAATATAACAGAAATATTGTCAAATAAATTATCGAATATAAAAATATCAACAACAAAAAATAGAATGCAAAAATATTGATGAAAATAACATAACATATAATACAACAAAAATATCAATATGCATAATATCGACAGCACAAACATTGATAAAATACATTCAAACAGACACTAATAAAAATAAATATAATATCACTAAAATTAAAACACAAACAAATATACTTATAAATCTAATAAGAAAAATACATAAACACTACAACATAAAAAATATCACCACTATCAAAAATAAACAAACATATATACCATATTTGAAAATATATATATAATTTATTAACACATGCATTTTAGCTCAGTTTAGTTTATGATCTTTATTCAGTTGAATATAAAGCAACCATAAAAGTACAACAGTAAAAAACCACATACCAATATAATTATAAAAAACAGTTACATCATTAAATCCAAATCATCGTAGTACTGCTAAAGAAAACAATAAAAATATTGTCAGTCATCATATGATATGGTGTAGTTAAAAGGGAAAACAGGTTAATAATCAGTTTCATTGCATTTAGTATAAAAAGTGCAATATTGTAACACATGAAGGGATCGCTTAATGACCCCAAATACTTCATCTGCACTTTACAAGATCTACTATTCTGGGTTAATAACAAAGGTTTTTGATACAATGCCCTGAGGTTCCGGTATAATTTACAGACTAATTGAAAGTGCAGGGTGCTCCGTCTACTTTGTACATCACAGGGACAGGGATATGTGTTGGGGGGAAAGGATCTCATGGAGGGAAAAGCAACAAGGTGATGCACTATTACACATCTCAACCTTGTCAATCAAATATACCAGGTAGTTGTTATCTCCCTCCTCCTTATGCAGAGACTTATAGAAATCGACTGATGATTTAAGCTCATTGTCTGACTCACATTTATCTTGCCTACTTTGGATAAATATGTCTATTATTCTGTACTTAGATAATGAGGTAAATAGGATAGGGTCAGAGATTATTGACAATTTAAATAATTTGCCCAGACGGGAGTCGATATACCATAATCAGGGTATATTTAAAGCCTTATCCATAGTTAAGCAGTCGAGAATAATGTTTCTGGTGACACTAGTCTCTGCCCTTGCCCATTTCGATGTCCATAATAAGAGGGGTTTCACTAAAAATGGTCTTCAAGGACCTGCTGACCTATCTTATTATGTACTATAATATTAGACGCACAAGGTGGCAAACATAGCAGTCATTTACATTTTTTATTTTCCTCCATTTGTAGTAGGTGGCCATTTACATAACCCCAGAGGCCCGCCCCATACGTTGCAGTTGTCACACCTTTTGCATTATAAACGGCAACCATTTCTTGGATGACTCTACTACCCAGTTTGGAAGCATATTTAAAGATCCCCTGGGAGACTATTCATTTTGGCTCTGGTATTTAACAAATATTGTTGCCAAGAACCTTTTCCTGCAAATGAGATGCCCAAATAACAAAAGGAATTAACTGAGACGATTCGGGTATTATCAATATAAAAAGGGGAGTTTCTACAGGGTTTTCATATTTGGCTACATATCATGGTAAATGTTTTGGTTTTGTTTATAATTATGTTTTTTAGAAGCCATGTATTCCCCAAAGGCGTTCATCAATTTCTGCAGGTCCAATGGTGTTCTAGCTAGAAGTACTGCATCGTCTGCCTAGAACAGCAGTGGTATTGGTTGCCCAGCAGCCATAGGGACCTGTACTGACTGTTAATGACTGTACACAGCATTAATAAATAGTGAAAACAACAGAAGTGCCAAGACGCAGCCCTGTTGGATACCACGCCCCACTTTAAATTTCGATGTACATTCCCATTGTCGGTTAAACCGTACTTAGCTAGGTAATTTCTCATAGAGTTGTGATAGAAACCCCACAATGGGTCTAGGTACACCTATTGAGATCAAAGCTGTCCATAATAGATTATGATCTCCCAGGTCGAAGGCACTACTCAGATTTGCAAAGCATTGATAAAGAGCTCTCGGTTTGGCCCTAGTGTTTTCCCCATTAGGAGCTTAAAATTGATACACTGTTCTACAGTCTTCATATGTTTCCGAAAACCATGTTCGACAGGGGTTAGTATCAATCGTTTCTTTGCCCAGTCCTCTAACCTTAATAGCATAACTCTACTCATTAACTTCATCGAAGAGTCTAAGAGTGAGATTGGGCAGTAGTTTTTGGATCAGCTCTATCCCCTTTTTTAATATATTGTTATAATAATAGATGTCTCCCAGGAAGATTGAATACAATTGGTTGTTACAGTATTAAAAACCCTAACTAAAATGGGACCCCAAAGATCTGGGGCAGATTTTTATACATCCACTGGAACTCCATCTAGTCCCAGGGCCCTTCCCCCGGTGCTAGTCTGTACAGAGAGATTTCGAGGTTAGATACCCCCAATTCAGCTTTCATCCCGGTCAAGTCCTCTTTGTTCTGTCTAAATGTGTTACAGAAATGGGCTATCCATCTATCACAGAGACATTACAGTTCAACACCGGTATGTCTTCGTTTTTAAAAAGGGCCCATTCACTGTATTCCAAAACAGCTTGGTGGTTTTAGTCTCTGCTCCAAGGGCAAGGTTAACCCATGCTTTATCTTGTAGTGTTTTTTTCCTTGCAACCAGAACCTGTTTATATTGAAGACACAATGTTTTAATGATCGAGGTATCCCGTGGGGAATTATTCAGGGCGTGTTTGAGTGCTCAGTGTGCTTTAGTGCAGGCAGGGCTGAACCATTCACTGTTAGTGACCCCAGCTCTAGTAGGAGGGCGGGTGGGACAGCAGAAAGGGGTGATTCCTTTCCGTAGGCACAGGAAGGTGGGTTGAGTGGGAGGGAGATGGTCAGATGAGACTATTTGGCCATTACTGGAAAACTGCTTCCTCTGACTGGTGGGTAGAGGGGCAGGGTGGGGGTATATAAATGTCCATAGTATATTTAAGGTAGCATTGTTTGAGCACAAGGTTGAGCTCAAGGGGAAAGGGAGATGTAAAAAAAGGAGATGCAGCTAATGTGGTTTTATAATATTGTTAAATATTGGATTTAAAATGTATGTGTTGGAATATGTCTGGGCTTAATAATGCAGGCAAACGCCATTTGGTAGTAGAGGAGCTCCGGGTGTTTTAAAGCCACATATCCTCGGGTTGTCTGAAACACATCTAGCTTTTAAGGACAGAAAATATCTTGAACAGCTGGGATATGATATGATTGTCTGTACCTTGCAATCAACTTCTATCCGAGGGGTGGCTATTTTGAAATCGAGAAAATGTTGCATTACGGTGCTCCAAACAAAGACTGACTCAAAAGGGAGGTGGGTGCTATCACATATTTTGGTTTATGGACGTAAGTTAACAGTATGTGCAGTTTATGGGCCTCATACTGATAGCTCTGATCCTTTTGTGTGTTTGTGCTCTGAAATATTCGATTGGGCTGGGGAGCTGTTTCTTATGGGGGACTTTATTTGTATCTTAGATAAAAAGTTAGTTACAACTAATACTTTATCTTGTGGTAGAAAGGGGAGGACTGTGGCTGCTGTTATGGACCTTCGGCATATTAACCAATTGGAAGATACCTGGAGAAAATTAAACCCCACGGTGCCGGGCTATACATTTTATTCCAACTCGTATAAAACATATACCAGAATAGATATGATTTGTATAAACAGTCGGGCTCTTGAAAAAGCATATATTGAGATACGCCCCAAAATAACATCCAATCACAATCCAGTGATGCTGACAATACAGGCTCAATCTGGGAACAAAGGTGTAGAGCGAGGATTTACATTACCTAGGAACCAGTTGGGTAATCTAGAATATGTGAGACAAATGCAAGGAATACTGGGGGAATATGTCAAAATGAACCCATAGAAATAGGTTGAGACAGCATGAAGGCTTTTGTCAAGGGGGTTACCTTGCAATACATTATTAAACTGAATCAGCTGGGGTTATGCCAACGGGAACAGAAGTATAGGCTTTATTTAGCATTGGAACAAAAATATGGTACTGATTTTGCTACAAAGGATCCTGGCGAACAGCAGTATATTAGTTGGTTAATGAAGCAAGAGCCAAACCTAAAAGAAATATGAGGGAAAGTTGCAAGTCTAAACAGTACGAGTATAGGGAAAAGGTTGGGTGGTTACTGGCTAATCAGATAGCCGATACAAGAGCTAGGTCTAATATTGAGTTAATCAAGGGGCTAGATGGATCCGATTATATTAGATACAAAGATATAGTAGAACAATTTGAACAGTATTATGCTAGTTTATATGGTGACTCTACTTGTTTTAATCAGAAAATAGGAATGTAGTACATTCAGGAAAGCGCTATGCCTAGCCTGAATCCATTTCTCTCTGAGCCACTGCAAAGAGATGTTGAAATTGAGGAACTCGAGGAAGCAATTAGTACATTGCCTACTGGTAAAGCGGGAGGAGAGGATACAATTCCTCTGGAATCTTAGAGGATTTTTAAGGACATTCTAGTACCGATCTTTTTGGAGTGATGTAATGCAATCATGGGTGGGGAAAGTGCCCGTGTTCCTGGAACATTACCAATGTTATTGTATTTCCAAAAAATGGGAAATCTGTAGAAGAGATGACCTCATATAGGCCAAAATCATCGATCAATTCAGATGCTAAAATCTTTTCGAAAATGTTAGCATCTCGGCTGGCTCCTGTCATACATGTTTTAGTTTCAAAGCAGCAGCATGGCTTTGTCCCAGTAAGATACACGGCTACCCACGTTAGCACAGCTATTGCTATTTTTGATAATGCAGGGCAGTTAAAATCCCGGGTTGGAATGCTGATGCTAGATTCCAAGAAGGCTTTTGATAATGTGGTTTGGGGGTGTTTATGGTCAATAATGACAGTATTAGGTCTAGGCCAGAAGTTTATTTTAGCAGTTCAAAAACGTTATATTAATCCTACTGCCTCCGTTAAGCTCAATGGCTTCTCGTCATCATATTTTTCGGTTCAAAGGGGGACGCGTCGAGGTTGTCCTCTAGCCCTGTTATTGTTTGCCCTAAACATTGAGCCTTTTATTCAACGTTTGATGCAAAAAGCTAGGATTTCTCTGGTTTCATTTAATGGGCTTAATCTGAAATTAACCGCATATGCAGACTACATAGCGGTCAACACTTCTACGCCTGAAGATGCAATCAACAAGATTACACTCGAAGACCAACAGTTTGGGCTCTTTTCAGGCTATAAACTAACCTTAAATAAAACCCAGACAATTTTGAATTACCATACTGACTCGCCTCCAGTTGCATTAGGCATTGCACACACAGCAATGTATTTAGGACAAGGTATTAGCAGCTTTGTAGAGGAAGTGATAAAACTTTAATTATGAACCGCTGCTTACAAACGTGGTTACTAATTTACATAGCTGACATTGTCTACCCCTTAGTATAATTGATAGGTGTAATGTCATTAAAGGATGTATGACATTACAAGGCATGCATTTACATCGCATGCCTTTACAACAAGTATTACAACACAGTCGATTACAACGCATAGTGCTTTGGGGTGCTGGATAGTGAATAGTTTAATTTACTATTCCAACTCCAGTCCCCGTGGACACTAGGGAAGGTTATTGGATAGTAAATTAACCTATTCCCTATCCTAAAGCGCCCCCCAGAGCAATGCGTTGTAATAGTTTGCGTTGTAAAAGTTGCGTTGTAAAGGTAGTGCGTTGTAAAAGTTTCGTTGTAAAGGCTGTTCACCGTCATTAAAATGTACATTCTTCCAAAATGTTTGTATTTATTTCAGGCAATCTCGTTGAGGGTCCCAACGGCATTTTTTAAACATCTCAATAGCGCTGTAGGTAGTTTTATTTGGACTTATCTGCGCGGATCGAGAGCACTACAGTACATTAAGCTGTCATATCAGCAGGGTGGTTTTAAAATACCAGATTTCAAAATATATTTTTGGGCTGCATTTTTGGGTCGAATCCAAAGCCTACTTCAAGGACCTGATTTTGGGGTTACTTGGTTTTCATATCAGGTAGCCTCTGGCCCTGACACAGGGTTTTTGCTATATAAAACAGCTGACCCTAACTACTATAAGAGGGTTTGTTTTAAAGTTGACAGGGACAGTTACATGTGCTTACTCGGCTGTGGGGTAATCCCATACTACCAGAGATATTTCACGACGCTGTTGGAAAAAGGTGGCAAAGTAAGTGCTTAGCGCAGCTTGAGCAGTTGCATGATGGGCAAGGATTCCGAACGTTCATTCCTTTAAAAGAAGAGTTTGGAATTGCGGACAATACATTTTACAAGTATTTGCAAATTAGACTATTTTATTAAGGTGTCTTGGTTTATTACCGCTGCCCTTTTCATCAGTGGTCTTGTCCGCATTTTTGCAGATTATAGGACGAGGGCAAATTGGTAAAATATATCAAGAATTGCTTTGCTAATGTAAGTGACAATGGGTTGCAAATTGCACTGACGTTAAGTCAGGTGTTCAGTACAGTAATAATTAAAGAAGATATACAGGAATCACTGGAAACGATGGACGTAGCAGTGGCATCTGTGAGTTTGAAATTGCAACAGCATCTGGTCATATTTATGCTATATTATACTCCGGAAATTATTTATAATTGGGCAGTGAATCAGCCACCCTCGCCTAAGTCATACTGTCCAAATGTCAGGAGTACGCTGCCGACTTAAGACACATGTTTATTAGTTGTTCATGGCTGAGTACCTTTTGGTTTGGTATTAACCATGTTTTGTCTTTGTTAGTCAGTCATGATATTCAGATGACTGAAAGGGATATAATCTTGGGGACAATTGAAGAACAGGGCTGTCTTACTAGGTTATTAATTTCAATTATAATTATTTGTGCTAGTTTCTGTATTGCTCAAGTCTGGATTGAAACTAACAGCCCTCGTATTAAGGATTTTTGGTTCTTGTTGAGAGACATATATTAAATGGAGATGGCACTTGACAAAGCTAGAGGCTCACGCTCTTGGCTAAAATTCAAATGTGTGTGGCCTTGAATTCAATGGGATTAATGCTTGTGTTTAATTTAACAAAATTAATTTAATGCTTAACTTAGATTGTTTGTGCATTTTAAGTTTTTGTCCACTGTGCTTCTTTATATTTATGTTGGATTGTGTTAATTGTAAATATTTGTGTATTTGTCTGTGATGTAATGAACTAAACTATGGCTAAAAAAAAATTTAAATTAAAAATTAAAAAAAGGGTGGCGGGTCACAGTGATTTTATAGAGGTAGAAATTTCATTAAAGTGGTTTACTATTAAGTTTGGTAAATGCTCTCCTGAAGACAATATGAAATTCACTTATAATTCTCATGGATGTTTTATTTTTTTGAATAATGGTAAGATCATTTCCTTCCCACTTGATTCTTATTCTGTTAGGTCTACTAGCAGTGATCTTATTAACTTGTTTTAAAAGAGTCCTGCCACTTGCCCCAAAAATCCAGTGATAATGATATCAGGTTATGGTCGCTGTGCTTATGAGTGGCATGCCATATGCGGCATTAGGTACCGCAGATATCAATATGTGATCAATAGTAGTAGTTGAATTCTACCCTGCAATGGTTGGGATTTGTTCTCTGTTAATGCCACTGCAACATCTTAAAAGCTGTAATTCATACTTAGCAATAATGAAATTTACAGCTTCACCATATTCATTGTGGCAGAAGCGATGACTCTGGGTCCCCTTTTGATAAAAAAAAAACACATTGAAAAGTGAACCGGCCTGTAAATTGAAGTCTCCTGCCCATAATAGTATAACATTAGAATCTAAGTTATTAAAAAAGGACTTCAATCATCGATCAAGCGCTGAAACGACACTACTACGTGCACAGTCATAAATATTGTTGTAAAAATGTACTAAAACCAAATCGGTCTTACCCTCTTTCTTCAACCATAGTATATGGAAAATTTGATCTGGATACAGGCTATTTTAACAGTAATTGTGATTTCGTTGAAGATAAGAGTCAAGAGCCCACCTTTTACCCCCCCAGCATGTGTTATTAGTGCTTCAGGAGAATATGATGAGAACCCTTCGACATGTACCGGATTGGTACACCAGGTTTCCTCAATACATAGAATGTCATATTCTTATATGAAATTAATCCGGTCTGTGTTCCCTATTTTATTGGTATGCCCATTCACATTCCAAGTAGCAGACCTAAATTTTCTTTCTGCGCTGCCTTCTGGGAGATTGCTGTTTGTTACCTCCCTTCTGCTAGTCTGGGTTTGGGCAGGTTACCTGATTAATGATAATCTGTCAAAGTACTCAGAACATGGTATCTATTTGATAGAAGATGATCATGAGAATGGGGATATTGTGGGTGGTGAGGCGTTAATGTCTGTACAATTACTAAACAAAATAAAACCAAATATTAAAAAAAAACACAATTAAAATTCATCAAATTAAATGACAACTGCCCAAAAATAAAAAATAAGCTATCTCAACCAATGAATTTAAACTACACAAACCAATACAAATCTCTAACTAATTAAATAAACACTATAAAAGCAATCAATTAATGAACACACAATTTACAGTGAAATGGACAAACACTGCTGAAAGAATCCATTTTAAGAGAAAGAAACAGAACGAAAAAGATCTGCACATGCAACTAAACAGAAATACTCACCATAAAAGGTAAGGACAAAACTTTTTAAATATATAAATAAAATTAGCATAGAAAAACATAAAAACAGAGTAACTTAAAATATAATATGTTATTCTATATATTTCATAGACTAAACTTGACTAAAACTCTACCTAGAAAATTCAAAACAACGGTTTCCTTGCAAAACAACTACAAAATCAACATTAATGAAAAATATAAAACAAAGTAAGTATATCTTTTAACTAACAAATAGAGTCAGTTCAGTTCAATAAGCTTTTATTCGGTTTGCAACTGCAACCATATAAGCACATAAAAATGAGATAAAAAACAACCATAATAACATTCTCAGGATAATCAATACTTGATAGAGACGGCTATAAGGACAGGGATAATTAAACATTATATATTTGTGCTAATACACAAATATATGCCTGTTACTGTACAAATAATAGGTGCTTAATATACCCTAAGTTTTCCTTTTACAGAGGTTCCATGTTGAGTTATAATCTATTCTTATTTTCCTATATACAAACTTCGTAAAGTGACAAGTGCCAACTATATACAATATGTGCAAATTACTCTATAAAGTGTCTCATGCCAACAGTATTCCTTCCTGTTCAAAATGCAAAAAAAGTGCAATGTGCCCTAATTTCCAACACTATTCTACACATTTAAAATATAATGGATTTTCTGATAGAAATGCACTTTAAAATATAAGATGCCACAAAATAGCAAACATCTGGGCTTTCCAAGGCAGATGCCATCCTCATAGCATTTTTTGTAGATCGAACAGTATATTTTAAAAACAGAGGTTTCAAGTAAAATTTCCTAATAAAAAGATAACATTTACAAAACAGTAAAAAATGACAGCAACTTTGTTTCGAGTCAATTGATTAAACCCAAAGAAATTATTAAAAAAGCAAAACATAGATAACAAATAGTTTACTTCCATCTATAGGCTACAACACAAAAACAAAAGCGAGAAAATAAAAATTGTAAGTTTTTTTTCAATAAAAACAACTAAATAAAAATAGGAACTAACTAAACTAAACTAAACTAACAAACAAAATGGAACACTTCAATAAAAATAAAAATAAATGTTTTAACCAACAGAAAAAAAACAGTGAATAACCTAAAAAACTTTAAAGCATTATCCAACAAGAAAAGAAAAATAAGATAAATGTGAGTATGTTCTAAAATGTAATAAATATATATAAATGTTTACTCTTCACTAATTAATAATTAACATATATATATATATATAAAATTACATTCACAGGATATACAAAGAAAATGGCAGAAGGTGCAACATGTATTTCCTCACGAAAAGAAAAACTACTTTTCTGCTACATGGGCTGTACTTATACACTAGAGAAAACAACCAAAAATAAAACCAATTGGAAATGTTGTAAATACCACTCCAATTCTTGCTATGGGAGAGCAACAACAATAGAAACAAGTGTTATTAATGTTAGAGAACAAAACCACCCCCCAAACGCCGCAGAAATTGAGGTGAGAGATGCTTTAGAAAACATCAAAGAAGCAAGCACCAGCTCACAACAAACCAGTACCCAAATATTAAAAAATGTACCAACACTGTTCCTGAATATGTAACAGGACAATTAATTACATTCTATCCCAACTCTAAAACACCTCAAAGCCAAAACTAAAAGATCTACTGCTCAAACACAACCACCCCCCTAAACTTTTGCTGGAATAGAAATTTTACAAGAATACATAATCAGACACAAATATCAAAAATGTATTCTTTATGACAACAGTAGTCATGAAAACAGAATTATCATCTTTGCCACAAACACCAACATTCAAAAGTTAAAAGAATGTGAAACATGGATGATGGATGGGACATTTAAAGTTTTCCCTAAACCTTTTTATCAACTATGAACAATCCATGGGGAATATGACGAAACTAACATCCCCTTCATGTACGTGCTACTCCCTGACAAACAAAATACTACCTACATAGTACTCCTTACAACAATTAAACAACAAACTACAACCTACATAAAATAATAATAGATTTCGAGCACAGAATGATTCAAGCAATTTTAAAGATATATATCCACATACTGCAATACAAGGTTGCTATTATCATTTCAACCAAAATATATCGACACATCTCTAAAAACCTACCCTAAGTATAGAATATACCACAAACAGCAACGTTTCTTACCAAATAAAAAAACAAATAGCCCTGGCCTATGTACCAACAACAGACGTAGCCAACCACAATAATATACTTATCAAAAGTCCTTTCTACCAAGCCAACGAAGCAAAACTAACACCCTTGCTTGAATACTTTGAAGATACCTGGGTAGGAAGACTACATAGGTCAGGGCACCAAATTCAAAATGCCCTGGTGGAATGTCCATGAAAGCACCCGAGCACATAAAGCTAAAACAAATAACACAGTCGAAGGATGGCATAATGCCTTCCAAGTCACAATAGGAAAAATACAACCAACTTTCCACAAACTAATGGGAGCCATCAAAAAAGAATAAAGGTGGTCATTACAACGGTGATGAACCCGCCACCAACAGGCTTTCAGTGGCGAGTTCAACGCCATGGTAAGGCAGTTTTCTGCCAGCCATATTATGATGGCGGGTGGTAACGTGGCACGTTTACGATGGGCTTCTTGAGATCGCCAGTGCTGCCGAGGCCCTAAACATGTAATGCATACCAGCGGTGCCTAACATGCACCACCGGTCAGATTACGATGCTGGCTCACCATCAGCCTTTCCATTGCGGTTCACCTGCCATGGAAAGGCTGGCGGGGTGGCCTTTGGGGCAGTTGGTTTTTGCACTTGGGGGCATCTATGGTGCCCCCTACATTTCCCTGCACCTTGTGGCAGGCACCACGTGGTGCCTGCCACTTAGTGCAGAGAAAAGCAAAACCTGCCTTTTTACATTGCTGCGGGTGCTGCAGCCTGCAGCACCCACGGCAATGGATAAAATTACGTTTACGGCTTCCGTATTGTAATAGCATAAGTAGGACCACTGACTTATAGGTGGCGGGCCCCAGCCCCAGGACAATGGCCGACGGACAGATATCCATCCACCATTGTAATCAGGCCCAAAGTTATCAAGAATTAAAGCTAGAACAACTCCTCAATAAAATAGGTCCTAAACTTAGCAAGCAAACAATAGCAATGTACGAACATCTACAGTACAAAACTAGACTTTACCCAAACTTCAATGGACTAGAATACATAATAGCCATATCTATACTTTAAAAATAAAATAATAGCAGACACCGTGCAGCATTTAAAAATTAAAAAAACAATGAAACAACACATTTCTACTCTTTATTAAATTAAAAATTATAATTATGTCATTTAAAAATTAAAAACGTACATACAAATATATGACATAACATAATTATTAAAATGAAAAAGAAACCAGCAAACAAAATGTTAACAAAAAACATTTCTCAACCATATTAATAAAAAATAACTTACAGTTTTGTCTCAGGAGATGTCCTCAAAAGCGTACACATCATTAGCATTCAAAACGAAAAATGAATCCATGAAAAATAGGATACCCCAAAAAGATTTAAATATGCACCTGTAGAAAAAAGGCTTCAGGGACACAATCCTCTCAATAACATAACCCTTAAAAACCCAAAAATTATAAAATGAAAATAAAATGAAATGTAAAAAAAGTAATTAATTAAAAAAAAAACTAAATACATTTTCAATGTAAAAAAAAAAAAAAAACATGTCTTCAACACCATAGCTTATCGGAACCAGAAATCTGCAACAGGAAAAAAACAACACCCTCCCACATAAACACGTGCAAACCCACACACATTAATGACAACATCAAATACCACATAACCTAATTAAATATCACATAACTAACACTATATAATACTCTACTACTCTTCAAAACCACGTTAAACACTAAAGTAAAAATCCGTATTTGTAAAGTGCGAATTACTAACCTTCTCAAGGCGCTGGGGGCCACGTTGAAATTAAGTGAGCTATTGCCCAGAGTCACATGGTGCTAAGCTAAGCTGCCACTGGGAATCAAACCGTGAATCCTGTGTTCTGAAGTCAGCTGCCCTGGCCGCTGCACCACACCTCTCTAAAGTACCAACACCAAAATACACACAATATGGACTTTTAACACTCTAACAAGTCTAACGACACTGCCACTGCATGTAAAAAGGATAGAGGACTGTACTGGAACAACATTCGAGGACTGTGATGGAAATTCATCTCTACTGTACATGAGCAACCATGACTGCAATCAAGTAGACTTAAAGAGCACATATCAAATTGTGAAACAGTACTGAGTGGCAAAATGGTTAGGGACACAAATCATTCTCCCACATTATAGTCTCACCCCATGGAGTGGTGGGGAGGGTCAAACACTGACATGGCATGGACTGGAAACTCTCTCAGTGAAGTGGTGTATACAGGAGTATTGCACATGTGAAGAGTGTACAGAGTAAATAGACAGAGTTGAGTATCTCACATTGTGTAGGCCTCAAATGGTCTACTTGTGGCTGGTATGTATTTGAATAACATATAATGGAGTAGATAAAGTTTTAAAGTGACATCAATGTATGTCAAAACTCACATATAATGTTTGTTTTCCAGAGTCAGTCAGCACAGTGAGAACAAAAGTAAGCAAGCGCTATGACTGATCCTAAACCTCACAACACAGACATTGCAGTGACATACTCTGCATACTCACAATTGATGTGGACAAGAAGTAGGTATACACTATGACTGCGAGGTCAAGCTGACACACTCCACATTGCTCCTGCAACAAGTTTAACATCTGCACATAACCTACAGCAGGTGTCTGATCATGTAAACAAACATGCACTCAGCAACTGGATCATACATGTGTGAAAGCGTCATGCTCAATGGCATATACACATTAAGACATCAGCTAATGACAGGACAATCACACTGTATGAGTACTCAAGTGCACACATGTAAATGTACCCATGTGACTATGAAACCATACCTGTCCAAGATGACTACACACCTACATTGTTGTGTACACATCAAGATAGATCACCCAGATATGATGTACCCTGTCCACCCCTCATCATGTCAATATAAATAGCTGCTGTTGATGTAGAACATACAAATATGACATGTGTACAAAAGTAGAGCCCAAACAAATTAATGAAGAGGACAAGAGTAGAGCATCACATTAGTTGCTGTAACCGCTGTGTAGACCCGCAATAGCAAATCAAGTACGCCAATATGAAAGTTGCATTTAGAGCATGGAACAGATGAACATATACACATACATTGTACTGCATCATTAGCAAGGCCAGCGGCAAAGCTCAGAACCTAAATTTAATTTGTATTACATAAACTCTGTATCTGCATTAAAAAGGCAAAACATGAAGGGCAATGGCCAGTCAAAAATAGAGTGTGCATGAAAACCTAAAACCAACTTGAAACAAAGTACACTGTCATGGAAATCTCCCCAAGATACAGGGCCTCAAGCGGGAAGTTTAGGCAATGCTCATGGAGGAATAGGGTTGGAAGAGGGAGACTGTTTCAAATTTGGGGGAGAACTAGAACTGGAAGGGGGAGGAGTGTCTGGGTAGTCGGACGACTGGACATTGGAGGGGGGAACTGTCTGAGGTAGAGGGATCACAGATGTGTGAGCCTAATGGCTGGCTGGACCTGTTGGAGTTGTGGCATGGGGAGGTAGAGAAATGCTGGGGTGAGGCTCAGTGGCTGATGCTGCATGTGGAGGGATGGGTCTCACTTGTTTGGGGATCAGATATCAACTAAGTGTCTTGGACCAAGGGAGAAGTGAGGTGGCCACAACAGCCTCCTTCTTCCCAGAAAGTAGATCAGGTGGTGGTGGATCTTTGCGTGAACATTTCCCTGATCTGGTGGTGAGCTGGGGGAGGGGTGGCCACCTCTGTTGTGGATGTACTTTTACCTCTTTGGTTTTCTGTCCATGCTTCACAGGGTTGTGGGTGATAGTGGAAGCTTTTGGTAAACCAGCCCTCTGCAATCGGGGGGGGGGAGGGGAAGTTGTGGACGGCACCAGGTCCACGGCGGGCAGGGAAAGTGTTTTGGTGGATTTGGGATCAGGTGTGGGGATGGAGGGCTCTTGGAGGACAAGGAATTTGAGGTATGCATTGTGGACCCATATTTTATGACTTTATGTTCCTGAGTGTCGCGTGATGGGTTTGTTGTTGTGCTGTCATGTTTGCTTTTGGGATTGTGTATGGTGTCTATGTCACTTTGACTGTTGTTGTTGTGGGCTGCTTGTGGATGACTGGGTGCCTGAGTGCTTTGGTCAGGTGGCGGCACTGGGAGGCTGGTAGTGAAAGGACTGGAGCTGGACTGGGAGCTTGGGACTGCAGAATGGCTACCATTAGTTAGGAGGACAAAGACTGGACAGTTCTGTGCAGGCCACCCACGTCCGAATGAATGCCTTCCAGAAACGCAACAACCTGTGAAAACATGGTGCCATGATCCTGGATGCCATTCAGGGGTGTAGTCTGACCCACAGACAGCTTCCGCAAGATGTCTATTGCCTCTACACTGAGAGCAGCAGAGGACTAAGGGGCAGGGGCAGCCGTGCCTGAGGGAAGGAAACTCTGCTCTTCGTAGGGCAGTGGGCCCGGATACCAGTTTGGGAGCATCCTGTAGGGTGGGTCCAGGATGGCGTGTGGTGGACAAAGAAGCAGATGTTGAACTTCCTTTGCCCAACAACACCAAGGAATCACTGTTGGAGTGCAAAGATGTGGATGGAGGTGGTTCTGGCCCAGACTCCTCCAGGGCACTGCTGTCCCCCTTGCTGTACTCCCGGACTGGGGACCAGTGATGCCAGGACCTTCCCCAATGTTGTCGGGCATCTCTCCTTCCCTACCCTGGGTAGATGCTGTAAGAGACAGACACATAGGTTCAGTAAGTGGCCTGCTTACAAACATGATATGCAATACAAACCAAAATCCTTGGACTAAAAACCCACATTTAACTTCTACATGTAATATCTGCATAGGCCCAATCTTTTGCATGATCACCTTATGCATGGACACATGACTATTGGACAGTCATGCTCTACGTTGCGTTGACACAGTCAAATTGCAGTACATGTGTCTACATCTCAACATCATATTTCATCGTCAGTAGGCACACCTACATGCCTTCAGGTAAGAGAGCTACACATACAAATATGTTGTGTTTCTCACACTCGAATTATGAGGTCACAGAGCCCCACAGATACAAACTGAAACATAACTATTGTTAAGTGACTTTAGCCTTCCATACAACTATGTTGATACTGCAGCACAACTAATGTTGAACATTGTGAACCATTTGTAGATGCATCAATTACACAGAAGTGCACACAACAAATATTTCAATGAACCTGAACATGAGGCGCACTGCTGTTTACTGCCAGTTGATGTCTCTGAGACTTACACTTTATTTATTTATTTATTTATTTTAGGAGTTGTATATAGCGCTGACCGACCCGAGGGTATCAGAGCACTTTAACCCCTTCAGTGCTGCGCGAATTTTGCTGCAGTGCTGAAGGGTCATAAATCAAATTGACTCATGACGGAAATGTTCCGTCATCAGCACCGGAGCACCGACGCTGATGACGGAACCGTTCCGTCATGAGCATGCAAGGGGTTAAAGCAGTGTTTCATAAGAGTTGCTTAGTAGAGCAGTCTTAAACATAAAGTTCGGAGTGCTGAGAAATCTTAAGGTAGTAGTTGAGTCCTGAGGTAGCCTTGTTGGATGATAAATTGAGGTAGTCCGAAAGTCCAGAGGTAACCTCAATTTTTTGCACACTTGGGAAGAAGTGGGCTGAGGTGGATCAATTTGATGCAAAGTCAAAGAGCAACGGAGTCAGGGTTGGCGTGAAGGCAACGGTTATACATTCGGGAGGTAGTATTTGAGGAGGAGGGCTTTTAGGTGTTTTTGAATTGTGTGTGATTTCGGGATAGTTCTGCTATCTGCTGGGATGGAGGTCCAGATTTTGGGCACGTTTCCAGTGAATGACCTAGCAGCAGTTTTTTGTTTGCGTGTTTTCATGGGGATGAGAAGGAGGGAGTTAGACCTCCTGAGGTTCCTTGTCTGACCAGCCCTCTTGAGTTTGGCGGCCAGATAGTCTAGTTTTACTGTGTGTGGAGCTTTGTGCATGAGGCAGGTCATTCTGGAGTAAGCCCGCTGATCAACTGGGAGCCATTTTAGTTCTCTTAGTGCTGGTGAAATGTGGTCATATTTCCTAATATCGCTGACCATTCTGGCTGCTGCATTGAGGGTTGTTTTGAGGGCAGCTAGGTGGGTTTTTGTGGTGTCGGTTAAGGTTGCGTTACCATCGAGTATGAATAGCACCAGTGATTTGGTGGCTTGTTTGAGGTCTTTGGTTAGGGATGAATGATTTAATTTTGTAGAGAAGCTTCAGGTTGAGGAAGGCAGTCTTTGCAGAGTTTTTGATGTGTTTGGTCATGTCCAGTTTAGGATCCAGGGTGATTCCTATTGATTTTACGGAGTTATCCAGGGTGAGATTACTGTTTAGAGCATCCATAGCTTTGAGACATTCTGTAATTTGTGGGTTCTCTTCTTTGTTGGAGATTAGAATCTCAGTTTTGTCCTGGTTGAATTTAAGGTGATTTTGGGACAGCCAGTGTTACATTTCTTTTAGGGTGTTGTTTAGTCTGAGGATGTCGTCTGGGGAGGACGTTTCCAGCTAGATCTGGGTGTCATCAGCATATAGGTGGAAGGGGATATTAGCATTTTTAAGTATGGCGGTGAGGGGTTCCATGTATATGTTGAACAGTTGTGATGAGAGCACTGAAACTTGGGACACACCCCTGCTGATGGGGTGAAAGTAGGAGGTAAAGTTTTTCATTTTCATCTTTTGTGACCGGTTATGGAGGTAGGAGGTGAACCAGCGGAGGACCATCTCATCGGCACCTAACCTTTCTTGTAGTGCCTTGATGAGAAGTTGGTGATCTACTGTGTCAAAGGCTGCCGAAAGGTTGAGGAGAATGAGTAGGCAGCAGTGATCAGTATCAAGTGACTTATGAATATCATCTGTGATGTTGAGGATCTCTATCTCAATGCTATAGCCTTTTCTGAAACCCGATTGATGGGGGTCAAGAAGGTTGATGTTGTCCATGTGCTGAGTCAGTTGTGAGAGGACACATTTTTCGAGGATTTTGGATAGGAGGGGGAGTTTGGAGACAGGTCTGAAGTTATTCAGGTCGGTGCAGTCAATGCCTGTCTTTTTTTAGTAGTGGCGTTATTTGGCCAACTTTAAGGCATTCAGGTATGGTGCCGGTTCTCAGGGAGCTGTTGATGATTCTGCACCAGAACGGGGCTATGGAGAGTTTGAGTTTTTTAGTCAATTGGGTGGATATATGGTAAAGGACGTGAGAAGCGGGTTTGGAGGTGAAGATTAGCTTGATAATCTCGGCCTCCGTAATGGGATTGAAGGACTTCCATGTATTTGTGTGGTGCAGGCATGTGCTTTCTATTGAAACTGGGGGCATGCTTTTGCAGGCGGGGTTGGTGGTGGTGTCTTTTAAAATTGGGACCAAATATCGTTTATAGGGGAAATCATAACAGTTACATTGGAACATAAAATGCAGCATATCCGGCGGGGACTGTTCGTCACAGCCGCAGGGAGCTGCCACCTTGCCTCTAGTAAAACATTTGGGTATGGAAAGCAGAAGGTGAAAAAGGTTCTGCTGAAACCTGGTTAATAGAAATTTTTCATGTGTAGACAGAGACCCCATAAGGTATTGCTCTGCCCTTGGGGTTGTTTTCAGTAAATTAGATTTTTGAACCTCCTTAGCTTCCCTTTCCGTATTCCTTTCTGACAGAAAGGCTACCTTAATTGCCTCCACATTCTTCTTCACAATGCATTTGGGGTTGTTAAATAGGTCCCTCCGACCTAGCCTTCCAAAGCTTCTCTTCACATAGCTCAGCCACGGAATGCGAGACGAGTTATCAAGGGCCATGCAATCTCTACTAATCAAGTGGGTGAGAGGGAGATCAATATTCAGCCAACTTTTTAACCAACAGGACTTGTGTCGCAAAGAAAGCACATCATTTAAATAAGGGACCCTCAGCTCCTCATGGATCACTAAATTGGATATACCCCATGGAACACATAATAAGCATTTCAAAAAGTTGTTTTCCAATACTTGAAGGGTCTGACCTGCGTTATATCACCATTTTTTGCAGAAATACGAAGCTATGGCTAGACGTTTCACCTGGTAAACTTGTAGCATGGCTCCAGTAGGCTTTTTCCCTAGTTTGGATGCAAAATTGAAGATTGCTGAGTTCACCCTAACCAGGTCCCCTTTTGTTTTCTGTAGTAAAGGGTCCCAATTAGGCTTGTCATCAAACAGGACCCCTATGTAGGAAAACACGTTAGTACAGGGAATCCTGGAATCTCCCACTATAAATTGGAGGTTATTCTTACCCAAGTGCCCCATGTGCATGACATATGATTTGGAGTTATTAATTGACAGATCCCTGTCTGACATAAAACTTGAGAAAGCAGATAAAAGCATTTGCAGCCCCTTTTCAATACTGGATATGAGAACGGCATCGTCCGCATATAGCAGGACGTGAATCCCACACCGTCCCACACTATGGTAATCAACACCTGTTGTATTAATGCGTTATCCAGTTCATCAATACAAAAATTAAATAAGAAAGGAGCCAATATACAACCTTGCCGGACTCCCTTTTTGATATTAAAATCCCTTGTGACACGCAGATCCTGTGAAAACCTAACATTGGCTTTAGTGGACTTGTGCAAGTCCTCCAAAAATATAATGATACTGCTCTCCACTCCCATTGGATGCATGGATTGCCAGAGCTTCTTCCTATTAACACAATCAAATGCTGATGACAAATCCATGAAGGCAAGGTGAATGGTTCCCGAGCGTGCAACCGTATACTTGCTCAAAATCAGAAATAAATTAAGACATTGAGCTACAGTAGACCGTCCACGTCGAAAACCTTACTGTATTTCCGACCAAATAATGTTGTCCTCTGCCCAGGATGATAATCTCTGAACAAGGACCCTCCCTACCACCTTTACCACTGAGTTGCCCATGAATGAGGACAACCATACTGTGCTGCCGCATTAAATACAGACTCCAGTATCGGCGCCCAAAAGGAGGGATCAGACTTATAGAGATCTGGAGGGATCCCATCTGGACCGGATGCTTTTCCAGCAGTTAGACCTGTTATGCCTTCCAGGAGTTTGCCCCTCTCAAATTTTATTACTACCTCCTGAGTGTCATAGGAAACCCTATCACTATGCCCAGGCCGACAATCAAACATGGTTTCAAAATGTAGTACCCACTCCTCCTTAGTTATGTGGGATTCAAGGCCCCCCCCCCTCCTGAGTAAACAGGGGTCTATTCACGACGCTCCAGAACTATGAGCTGTTTCTGAGGGTGCTGGATTCCAGCAGCTACCCCCATGCTTCATCTTTTAGTGTTCCCTTTTGAAAAGTGAGGGCCATTTAATATTCCCTGCAACAATATATAACGTCAGATTGAATTCTGGGTTTATTTGTCAAAGCTTCCCTCAACCTCTGCGCAGCTTTACAACAGTGGGAGTCGAACCATCTGGGACCAGACCTAACATGTCCTCTTGCTGGGACAGATAAAAGCGCAGACATCTTGAGAGAAATAGACTTGTAAGCATCTAAGATCTCTGTTGGCGAGGACCGCTCCTCTAGGCAGAGGGACAGTTTATTGGCACTTGCTGTTTTAACCACATCGTAAATTATTTCTGGAGTAACTTGTGACCATTTTAATCTACGCCTCCTGTCAGTTGGCCACAGTAGGCCCTGATTTGGTGCCTCCCCACCCTTTTCTGCCAGTGGACCTGTCAGATGGAGCATTAGGGGAGTATGGTTGCTAAATTCACTCCCTAGTATTTTGAAGTTATTCACAGATGACTGTAAAGAGGACAAAATTAAGATAAAGTCAATGAAGGACCCCTTACCGTGACCCTTAAATGTGGGCACGGGAAAGTTAGTACACGGGTCAGTTAAAGACATCGTGGCCAACAGATCTACTTAATTAATCATAGTGTTTAACAGCTCTCCTTGAACAGAATGTTCAAGGTGGAAACCGTGCATATGCTGGCAGCCTAATTCAGACATATAAGCCGTAAGTGGCTCACCGCAAGGGTGTATATTGAAGTCACCGGCTACCAGGAGACTGTGTAGGCTTTCGCTCAGAGCTTGTTTTATAGCATCTCCAAGGGCAACTAAGTTACTTGACGCTGCCGAAAATTAATTATAGAAATTAACAATTCCCCAGCTCGAGCCCCCCATATGGGCCATTACCTCCAGGATACCTGGGTGTAAAATGGGCATTACCTGCAATTTGCAGTTAATAGCCATGGAAATGTATGTAACTTATCCACCCTTGGGTCTCCCGCTCGGATTGGGTCTCCCGCTCGGAGATGGTCTAGCCGGGACAAAGAAAGCCTTATAGCCTTCCAGGAAAAGGTTGCAGTCTATCAACCACGTTTACTGTAGGTTTATTACCAAAAATTGTTTAACACAAGCTACCCATCTAGGATCCTGTAGCTTAGCTGCCAACCCCACTATGTTCTAGGATAAGAAGTTATTAGGAGACAGCCTTGGAGACCTTATTACTACATCCCCAAGATCCTGGGACAATGCAGCCTGCTCAGGCCCTGCTAAATCAGGACCCCGCAGTCACTCACATTCTTCCATACCAATCAGGGTGTCAAATCTATTGTTTAGCGCCAATCTATAGTCAGTGCCAAATGGCCTATCTAGAGATAGCAATGGATGAACTGGGGAAATAGAGTGGTGGCTGTGATATGGCCTTAATTGGCCACCCCCAACTAAAGGTTCACCCATGCCAACTGCTGTCCTGTCCCTACTATTAAACGGCCTATAAAAATAGCCCAAGGGTAAAATCTTAATCGCACAGCCCCCTAAGGGGGTAACACTGTAGTCCCTAGAAAGTATCCAACCAGCAGTGTAGGGCTTATCAAAATTTATGATAATACAGTGACCAGTCCCTTGTTTACGTGAGTCCCCAATCCAATTAACCCTACGTGCCATAAGTATGTTATTAAGTATGCATGGGCCAACAGTAGTGTGTGTGAACCAGTGATTTATTTTATTGAGGAGCTGATCATATTCTTCACTCTTCCCTGGTGGAAGAGCAGGAACACTCCCCAAGATCACTACGTATGGATATATTCCGCTGGAAGGTTAATGGTAGTGAGAGTTGACACCTGCAGAGTCTTCTCTTCTTGTCTCTTATCTCTCTGCAAGATAGGGGGCCCTGTTGCTATAGAAGACAGCTGTATGGGAACTGCAGGATCGATACTAGCGGACTTCGAACTAGTAGAACAGTTCTTATCAGGCGCCCTACTGATGGAAGATTGCCAGACACTGGGGGCTCCTCCTTCTCTGTCTTGCCCCGCTCTTCCCCCTTTCGTGGTTACTGGAGTTTTCAGCTCATTAGAGATTACCGTTGATTTCTCTGGGGGGGCATGTACCATCAGCTTCTCTAATTTAGACAACCTATTTTCAACAGAACTTATTTTCTGGATAATAGGGTCTATTAGTGTAGTCATCATAGTTTCTAGCCTACCCAAAAATCTCCCTCTAATCTGCTACCCGGTGATGACCCTGCCTTGTTCTGATACAAAATAAAGAGCTGGCCTCGCTGCTAAAACCCGCAGAGGGAACAGCATCCTTAGTTCTCCTTGTTGTGCTTGTCACAGTTTTTTTTGCCATCAAGGCACCCCGAGTCTTCCTCACTACAGCAGGTGAGTTGCTCGGGCGGTTCATTTTCATTTTAGCTTTCTGCCCTCTATTTCTTGATTTAGGTTTAACTGCGCTGGGTTCCTGCTCCATAGACGTAGAGGAAACTGAAATGTTCGGTGTTACAGGAACTCCAACTAAGGATTCACTCAACCGATCTTGCGTTGTAACGTGATTTAAGTATGATGGAGCTTCGGGAAAGGCAGGAGTGAGAGAAAGTCTACCATGTGACGTTAGGGGCTCGAGGGATAGCCTTTGTTCTGTTAGTAAAAGTTAATTATTAAAAAACGATTCAGCCCTTGTTAATATGGCGCCTGGGTTCCTACCACGCTTGACCCTGAAATAACTTTCCGCCTACTCATTTTTAGCAGAATGTCCACCTTTCAGTGTGAATTTAAGCAGCTCCCTTCTATTGTGCAAAATCGCTAATGAAAATAGGTGACTGTTACAATATAATAAACATTTATGATATAGGATAAAAGGAGATACATGAAACTAAACAAGACACAATGATAAAATATTTCTCAGAACTAAAATACAAACTTATGCTGTACACAATTAATATTTCAGCTAATACTTCTTCTGAACAATCAAGCACATCAAACACTAAAGTACACCTATCTTAAAAAAGTAGATTCTTGATACACCAATGATATCATTCTTACAGGTATGAGTTTATTTAATCGCTACGGGCAGCAAGTCCGGGAGTATCCAGGTAATCAAACACACCTGAGTCCTATCGCTGACACAAGAATAATGTCAAATGGACTCCAGGACTAACAATACCTGCACTAAAGTAATTTTGGGCGGCAGGAGCTCTCAGGTACTATCTTCTATCGCATTGCTCTTTATCGAGGCAGCGCGAATCAGCTGCTACTGGGACTAAAACCCCGACCTCAAGACGCTGTTCCCCTCACAGCTCAGGCAAATCCAGGCAACTCTGAGATGGGCGTTGCCCTCACCCATTAGGTTTAGAATAAAGGGCGCGTCGCTTGTTGAATCAGAACATTTAGAGGGGAGGCCTGACCCGGCCTCGTCGGGTCTCTGACAGGCTCAGGCAGCCCTGCCCGGGCGCGTCCTGCGCCGAGGGGGCCCTGCACAGGTCTTATATGCCTCCCGGCGTGTGTGGGCGGACTTCGCACTGCTAGGGATGCTGGAATTTAGAGTCCCTGCCGGTGTCCTCCGCTCACGGCTGGAACCGGGACTAAATGCCACCCAATTGACTCCTCTGGCGGTGGCGACAAGGATCCAAGGTGCAGCATATAGGTGGCAAGAGTAGTGGCAACACAAGAACAGCTCCAACCCCGCAGGGGCCCTGTGCAGGTCTTATACACCTCCCAGCGTGCGTGGGCGGCCTTCGAGCCGCTAGGGATGCTGGGATTTAGAGTCCCTGCCGGCGTCCTCCGCTCACGGACAGAACCGGGACTAAATGCCACCCTATTGACTCCTCTGGCGGTGGCGGCAAAGATCTAAGGTGCAGCAGGCAAGTGGCAAGAGTAGCGGCAACACAAGAACAGCTCCTCCACCCTATCAATGGTTTGTCACTATCAACGCTTGTAGTACATTGGAATATGAGTTTACATTGCACTTACTGTGATAAACATGGAAATCACACAAAGGCATGGAGGTGATGATTGTTTTAATTTTTTGTCATATTGTGTTTATTTTAACATGAGTGAGATGTTAGTTGTGCATCCAGAGTGGTTCAGTTGTCAGTGATGGTAACAGAGACAAATAGAGTAGTCACCACAATAGTGGAATACCACAGTCCCACAAACTCATGCCATCTACATGGCAATGTTATCTTGGATGGTAAAAAAAAATCAATGTTTAGTGCAACACTGGTGACATCATGGCTGGCTCAGTGACCTGGCTTGGTGCTTTGCCATGTGATCCTCCTGTGGTGTTTCCGGGGCGTCCCCTCTTGTGTTTAGTGGGGGGCTCTACTGCAGGCTCAGAGGTATCTGAGGAGTCATTGGCTTGCAGCTCTCCCCTCACTGTGGCCACTGCTGAATTGGTGGAAGTATAAGCAGGCTGGCCACTGGAGGGGGGTGCCGTAATTTGAGAAGCATGTATGTCCCTAAGTACACCCACAAGCTGGCCCATGAGATCTGCAAGGTGTCCCATTCAGGGGTCCATGGATCTCTGCAGCAGGCGGAGCTCAGGCAGTTCCTCTACAACTTGCCCCATCTGTCCCTGGTTCTGTTAGTATGCCCCAAGGATGCAACGGTGGCCAGGGCTTCAGTCTTAGTGTCCTCCTGTGATTGTCCTCCAGATGTCCTCCCACCTGCCCTGCACATACGGACCTGTGGCATTGGATGTCCCCGGCATCGTCAGCATGAGTGGAGGTATTGGTAACAACTGAGACAGGGACAGTGTTGCAGGCAGCAATGGTGATAATGGAGGTGGTTGATACACAGGTGGTTGTTGCAGGTGTCAGTGTTGTTGCTGTGTTGAGAGTTGTGGTAGTGGCACCAATGAGAACTTTTTTAAAAACCTTCATTTAAAGTTTCTCCTTCAAAGACAGCCAGTACATCATAGATCCATAGTTATACATGTGAATCATACCGCAACTATTCTCATCATCTTTTTTGTATGAGTACATACAATATGGGACAAAATCAATACAATAAATACACTGTTACAGCTACAGAGTGGGCTCCGGGTCAGTTTGCGAGCTCACCGATGCTTGGGCAAAAGATACGTTTTAAAAGGCTGACAGATATCAAGGGGGCAGGACATAGGAGGTTGCCACTGGGCGTACATTACGGAGTTAGTGTAGCAATAGGTCTTGCTGTACATCCAACCCTTCAACATAGGGGGTTTATTTCTGTAGTAGATAGCGAACTCCCTTTTATCCAGAAACAGTGCGAGTGCACAAAAACGTCTACAAGAGATGGGGAGACCACCAACATAACCTAGTAAGGCCATGAGGGGGATGGAGGGAGGAGTTGATCCAGCATTAAAGATAGCAACTTGAAAACTTTAGCCCCCAAAAAGGTGACTTTGGTGCAAGTCCATGCCATGTGTGTGAAATCAGCTATGGGAGTCCTACATCAGTGACACATGTGGGGTCTAGAGGGATCCATATGGTGAACCATGCTCGGTGTAATATATGCCCGCCGTAGGTATTTGAAATGTAACAATTTATGCCTGTAATTAAAGGAAATCTTGCGGGTTTGTTCGCAGCAAAAGCGCCACTCTTTTTCCAAGAGGGGATGACCCAGGTTGCGATCCCGTGCCTGCCTCAGTTTCAAATCCCTAGGTGAGAGAAAAGCAATAGAGGCTTTGTACATTTTAGACATTAAGTTGTCTTCACTAACATCCTTGAGTAGGAGTGTCAAAGGGGGAAATTCCGGTGGTTCTATTGGGTACATCGGGACAGTGGACCTCAGTGCGCTCAGTTTCCGGTACTGTATAAAGTGGTCAAGGAATGTGGCTTCAGTAAAACGGGTGTCCTCACAGCGAGAGAAGATGTGATTGTTCGGGAAAAACTCCCCGAATGTTCCCAAGTTAAATTTAGAGTGGGTGTGTCGCACTACTGCCTCCTTGGTGATGGGAATCCATAGGTTCCCCGCTAATGGTAGAGATGGGGATTAAAGCAGTGGCGCCCCTGTTGCCCGGGTCAGTTGATTCCATGCCCAACTAGTTGTGGATAGTGCTTCCATGCCGAGGGTGGGTTTTTCCCAATAGATATTGCTAGGATGTCATCCTTAGCACATACCCTACAGAATGCCCCGGAGGGCGAACCCTTCACTGAAAAAGAAGTTCGGGCAGCCATTGGAGGGTTGGCAATGGGCAAAGCTCCTGGCCTCGATGGGGTACCAGGTGACCTTTATAAGCAGGAGCCAGGGATATGGGCCCCCTATCTCATGCTGGTATTTAATGCGGTTCTGGGTGGAATGGAGATTCCGGATACTTGGCTGGGAGCAGAGGTGGTCCCAATATTTAAAAAGGGATCCCCTCTGCTGCCAGCCAACTATCGTCCCATCAGCCTTATCGACGTATCTCAGAAGCTCTTCGGTAGGCCGATGCTGGACCGGCTCCAGAAATGGCTGGAGGACATGGGTACCCTGAGCCCGTACCAGGCAGGATTCAGGAGGGGGGTCTCCACAGTGGACCAGATATTTAGACTGAATCTCATGTACTGGAAAACTGCACTGGTCGAGGGCGGCGGGCTGTACACAGTTTTCGTGGATCTGCGCGCCGCCTTCGACCTGGTTCCTAGACAGAAACTGTGGAGGGTTATGGCGGAGTTGGGCGTCCCAGAGGACATTCTGGCAGTCCTGATGAAACTACACCATAATAACTTTGCACGTGTCAGGTGCGGGAGAAGCGGTAAATTAACCGAAAGATTCCCCGTTCGCAGGGGGTTGAGGCAGGGTTGTGTGCTTGCACCAACCCTGTTTTGCCTCTTTGTGAACGGGGTGATCGAGCACCTGACAAGGATAGCCAACATCGACGCCCCGAAACTGTGCGGCAGCAGGGTGCCCGCAATAATGTTTGCGGATGACACCCTGCTGCTGTCCAGATCGCCAATGGGCATCCAGCGAGTGTTAGATGGCTTTCTGGACTTCTGCACTGCAAGGGGTCTTGAAGTAAACCCCCAGAAAACTAAGTTCATGATTCTAAACCCCTTGCCTTCCAATCGCCCTAATCCCATGCTAGGTCCGGTAAGCTTGGAAAGGGTGTACACATTTGAGTACCTGGGGATGACATTGAATCAACATCTGACATGGGGAGGCACACCAAACAAAAGTTAACATGAAATTATCCCAGAAGGTGGGGGGAATTCTAAGAATGGCCAGTAAATCATCCCATCGCCCTCTAGGTCCTGCATTGCAGATCTATAAAGTCCAGGCAAGGGGGGCAGTCACTTATGGGGGTGAGCTCTGTGGCCACCTACAATCACAAAGTCTCCTAATCACAGAAAATAAATTCCTTAGGCAGCTGACAGCTCTCCCCCCAGGCATGCCACTTCTACCCCTGAGATTGGATCTGGGCGTGAGGCCTATTACCGAGGAACTTGGCCTCAAACCGTTAACTTTTTGGCGTCGCCTCTGGAGTAGCCAAGATCTTACTATTTACAGAACTGAGCTCCAGGAATTTTTAACATTACCTAATTCTGCCAACATGCCCTGGCTAATCTACATCAGGAGGATCTGTGAAACTCTCAGAATGCCAGAACTATGGTTAGACCCGGAAAATGCCGGTACCAGAATCTCAAGGAAAATGCTGTCCAGAGCATATTATGACCACATGCTTGCACGGGCTCTGGAGGGCACTTGTGAGGGATCCTTATCGTCCCAGTTCATTAAAAATAAGGATTCCTATAATCTGGAAGCTGTTCTGAACGATATAACTCCGCCCCTTACAAGAAAGTTATTTCTACAGTGGAGGTACGGGACTCTTCCCCTCGGGTCCTTCACAAAAACATGGTCCGGCGAGTCTGGAAAAGGGACATGCCCGGTATGTGCCCAGTCTGAGGAGAACGAGGTTCATGTAGTATTCATATGCGGAGCTTACAGGAAAAGTAGAAAATACTGACTTGTCCCCGTCCTTAAAAATCTGGGATTCAGAACACTGTTACCCGCATATAGAGTTCGAAAAACTGACTTATCCCCATTGATTGTCTTTTCCATGGCAAAATTTTTAACTGCAATGTGGCATGTTCGCACTAGACTGGTAAAGGGAGGTGAAGTCCCTTAATAATTTTTCTTGCCCTTGATTAATTGAAAATGTTCTTAAAGTTGATTTTAACCATCAATGTATTTTAGAATAACGACATGTTTATCCTTTTTTTTGTTTTGTTTTGTATTTGGGTTTTAAACAATGTGAGATAATTTGTACATCTTTTATGATCAATCGATCGAAATAAAGATTTGAAACAACAAACAACATATGAATATTTTATGAGTACCCTCCCCAGGAGGTACACTTCACCTCTCCCATCGGCGCACACGATTTAATCCCCAATGTAATACTCCTACTGAACAATGGGGAACACAAGCACATAGACTGTATAAATACAGCACCTCTTGCTATCAGTATCCAGGGGAGGAACTGAAACTTAAAGGCCAAATAGCAATGCTTGGGGAGAACAACCAGTAGTCCAGACAGGTCCAGGTGTGATGAGGGGAGAAGAGTAGTGTGTGTATGCGGGTTCAGCTGAGTGCATATGACCCCAAGCGTCTGATAACCGATGGGTATCAATCAGTGTGGAAAGAGTTCTTCTAGTTCTCGGTTTTGTATCAGATGAGGTGGGAGTACTGTCCAGCCAGGGGTTAAGGAGATATTTAAGGTCACCTCCCAGGCAAATGTGCTCAGCTTCATTGCATCAATGCAGGAGTGGAGCTCAGTGAAACCATCTGGGCTGTCTATATTGGGCACATGGACGTTTACCTGCTGTTATAAAGTGTCCAGGGCCGCTGGATTGACAAATCGTCCGGGGAATTGTTTCAGATCTACGTGGCCATCTTGGTCCGTGGTCCAGCCACGCCCCGGCACCAATGAGAACTTGACACTGAGTATGCCCTGGCAGTCCTGAAGGGCCAGGTTGGTGCCCATCATCCAAGAAATGGAGAGAATCTGCATCTGAGAGTTCATGTTCCAGGGCGGGAAACTGGTTCTGCTGGTTGGTGGTGATCTCACCAGCTGTTGACAGTGATTCACCTGTTGAACAGAGGTAACGTTGTCAGCATATTAAGTACAGGCCCCAACTTTGGTGATCCTGTTTTTGATGTTTAAGTGGAGAAGACCAAACTTTTCACATTGAAAATACAAAAAAATGTGCAACTGTTTATCTGCAGTATGACATGATGTAGAGGTGCATACATTACTTGTTAGCGAGGCGACATGGCAATACCTAATATTTGACATGTACAGATTGTGTTTATTTAAAGGACGTCATCATCTACCAACTTGGTGCTCATCCACTCTACTTTAGGCAGGGATATTTTAGACTTTTATAACAATATGTTTCAGCTATGCAGAAACAACCTTAATTCTGTTGTTCATTTTGCATTGACATCATGTGGGTAGTGTCCTTTGACTGAGTGTCCATGCAGCCTTCATGCTTTCAAAAACTGGGACTCACACATTGCATTTAGAGCATAGTGTGATCGTGCTATGCATGTATTAACATGGGACGTTGTGATTCAAAGTGATTTATGTGACATATATGTGTGCTTAGCTTTGTGCACACTAGATGTGACACAAGGAGCATTGCAGAGTTGGCTACGAAGTGAGGTATGTGGGGGTCATATTGATCCATGCAGTTTAAGAATGAGGCCAAAGGCCCCTGTGCGAGTTGTATTGTTGTTCTAATGTCTCAACAACTCCCTCCCTAGTGAGCTGGCTACCTACCTGTAAGGAGGCACTGTGGAGGGAGATGGCTGCCACATGGCTGTAGTGGGGAGGGGACTCCATGCTGTTTGGGAGTGAGGATAGAGTGCATGATCTGGCTACCTACCTGTAAGGAGGCACTGTGGATGGACATGGCTGCCCCATTGCTGAGGGATGGGGAGGGAGCTCCATGCAGCTTGAGAAGGAGGCCAGATGGCCATGTGGGAGCTGTAGTGTTGTTCACATGTCTCAACAACCGCCTCCCTATTTTTTACCCACCCCCTCAGCAGCCTTGTTTTTACACGGAAGGACGGATGCAGTGGCACAAAACAAGAAGGGCCCCTGCAGCCTACGTCATTTTCACCCTTTTTTGCGGAGGCGGCCGGCATTAGGCCGTTGTGGCTTGCAAATCAGTGAGAATTGGTATGTTTTCTTCAGTAAAACAACCATCATCCCCTTGTTCTACCCTCGCATTTGTGTTACTACAGGGGGTCATTTGGCCCCACTGTCTCTCAAAATCACAATCTAATTTAACAGGAAAGGTGGCAAAACCCCATCGGATCAGCTTATCCAGGGCACTGGGGCCTGAACACCGGCTATCGACTGCCAGGCAGCTTCTGGAAAAAGAGGAGAAGATTGTGTCTTACAACCATCTCACATCCATCACCTTACCTAAACCCAATCTGATCACAGCAGCTGAAGGAGTGAGTAAGGGAAGTGCAAAGAAGCCCAGAAGAAGCTGAGAAAGGCTCAGGGGAGCTTAGAGAAGCCCAGAGAAAAGATGAGGAGGAGTGCAAGGTTAAGCGAGAGAGTGATCCCCAGCAACCAGACATTTATCAGTCCACTTTCGTTTACATAAGGTCATATTAGCTTATCTTTGATTATAACGGACCATCCTTTAGCATTCTTAACAACCAAACAAAGGCAGCCACCCATAATTTCAGTTTGCATTAAATTAAATCCTACATAGGAGAAAAAATTAGATCAGGAATGAACCGTCAGGCAGTTATTCGAAAAACCAGGAGAAGCACCCTCCCAAAGGTTCTCACGACCACTCCAAGCAAAACTGTGAAACAACTGAACAACGTGAATCAAACATGGCGGGACTCGGCGATAAAACAAAATCAACCCAAGCTGAAGTGGAAAAACCGCTGAATAGCATCAAATAGTCACCAATCAGTCACCAAAAACCCCAAGTTATATGTCCGAGACAACACTAAAATTGATATTCGGGCCAGAATATCCAACCAAGGGGAGACAAGACACACTAAATAGACACAACCTGCGAAGATTGTTCAAAGAGGTACCAGAACTAAGGGGTATAACATCAGCTGACCTTCTAGCTGTAGAATTCCAGCAAATGGTAAATTCTCTCGAAACAGAAGAAACACTAACCACTTGGACTTCCATTGAATTGGTGGACTAAATCTATGCAACTAGACCTATATTTGAAGCCTGGGCAATCACTCTAAAGCTCCATAAATACACCAAATAGCCATATCCACTTATACACAAAATAGAGGCATTAAAACTGGATAAATTACAGAAGAGGGCCCACAATCCTGCCTAAGGGGTGCCAGAAACACTTGCCCGATAGCACAGAAAAACTAGGATGAGATAGAAACTAGGCCAAGTGCACCAAGGCCCGAATTACAGACCGTAGATAATCAGGACTGGTCATGGGTGCCTATGGCCCTAAGTCACAGTGGACCTGATGAAAGCATAAGGCTGGAATCAGATGAAATTAAAGGTGTGTACATTGGCTCAAACATAGAGGACATCATCAAGATCTGTTAATGGAAGTTTCACAGATTTAGGGAATGGGACAAGATCACAAAACTCTGTCATTTCTACAAAGCTTCAACCTAATATTACTCCAAGAAACATGGAACCTGAAACCAACCTCACTTGCAGGTTATGAAGAACACCATGTACTGGCAGAAAGGCTTTCCAAATTCGGGTATCTGAGGGGGGGGGGGTTTGTCAATATATGCTATGGTAAAATTTGACTGGACTTCAATAAAATTGGACACCGAAGAAAATTGGTTGCAAGTTCTGAAATTTGTTTGTAAACTCCCCACCAAAGAAATAACATGGTAATTAATAATCATAAATGTATACATCCATCCTGAGAAAAAATGGAAGAAAGAAAGAACAATCTACCTGGTGAACCTGATAAAGGTATTACAAACCATCCATCAACTCAGTAAAATTATTATCTAAGGGCAAAATGAGTCTTAAAACCCGAAACTGAGACATGAGCTTGAAGAACTAGGCCTATCATTCTATGGTGGAAATTCAAAGGGTGACAGATCAGCCACCATCATGTTTCTGAGTGGAAAAAGGCAATCAACTGTATATTTTACTTTTGCTAGCAAGGACCTTCTTCATATGATTGACCTCTTTCAAATGTGTTTACGCCCAGTAAGTGACCATCTCCCACAAACTCTGAAGGTAAATATCAAGTTCCTTCCAACAGTTACAGCAAAGGCCCTAGTTGAACTTCCGGAATTGTACAACTTAAGAAAACTAAAGTTAAAGACTTATCCATGCATAGTCAGATCAGTTCCGTCGTGTCTTCTTGTTTTCTATCCCTCCGCCTCATCCGGAAAATCTCGCGATTTTTCTCCATCGACGCACTCAAAACCATAGTCATGGCTTTAGTCATCTCCCGCCTTGACTATGGGAATGGCCTGTACGTGGGCATACCCGCCTACGAAATTCGCCGGCTCCAGGCCATCCAATATCAGGCTGCTCGCCTCATTTTGTCCCTTCCCAAATCCTCCCATATCACCTCCGCTCTCAAATCCCTTCACTGGCTTCCTATTCGTTTTAGATCCTTCTTTAAACTGGCTTGCTTAGCCTTTCGGGCTCATTCTCGCTCTGCCCCCTCCTTCATCACTTCTCTCATCTCCTCTCACGCCCCCAGTCGCACCCTTCGTTCCTCCTCCCTCTCTCTCTTACACATCCCCCGCTTTCGCAAATCCAAAACGGGAGGCACTCGGTTCTCGGTCCTTGCCCCCCAGTTCTGAAATAGCCTCCCACTTTCTATTCGCTCCATTCCCATTTACACTCACTTCCGTAAGGCCCTCAAAACTTTCCTTTTTTCTCAGGCATTCCCTTCTTAGTTCTCCTGGTTTCCCCCTGTGAGCTCTGATCAGGTCCCCAGCGCCAGGAAGCCGCTTGGTCGCAGTGCGCTTTATTAAATATTTTTTTTCATTTCATTTCATTTCAAAGTCTGTGGAACTGAAATAAAACCAATTATGGATGTCATCTACGATTATGTGAACATCACAGGGACCTCAGGAAAGCAACATATTATAAATAACTGGGAATACTTAGGACAAATCCTTACACAAAAATGTCCAGCAAATCTAGCACGCAGGAGGAAAAAAGAGAGTAGGATTGAACCCTAATTTAACAGACAGCTGTGCAACCAGAAAAGAAAAATTGCAAGAGAGGTGTGAAATCAGACTGTAGCAGCAAGAAAAGAAATAGTTACAGACTGGAGTAAATTAAAAGTAATGAGGAAGAAATACAGGGATAAATGCAAGGTGGCAAAAATGGCAACCATTTGGAACAAACTACTCTGGCCAAGCAAACTGCGAAATAGTAGACAATTTTGGGGAATAATAAACAATCAAACAAAGGGACCAAGACTACATCCAGAGGCAGGAATTAGTGAAGACACATGGAAACAACATGTCCTTAAAACGTACAGCAACACAGAAAACTATAAGATTACAAAGGAGACGATGGAACAGTAAGAACCTCAAGAAGGAAGGCACAGTGAAATAAATATCAGCCCCCAATCCCAGGCAAACATACAATCAGTAGTAGCCTCACCAGATTCAAGTACCAATGGTCTGAACATCCTGACAGATGCAAAACAACGAGGAGTAATAATAACGAAACTAAAAATGGAAGCGGCAGCAGAAATGAATGGTCTCCCAAATACCCTATTCAAGCAAGCACCCAACTTCTGGGCAGATTACCTCATGCCTCTCTTTAATCATATATTTTGTCAAACAAGATAGCAAGATCCTGGAAAGGGACATATTCCACACCACTTTTAAAAATGGAAGTCGTAACCTACCTTAAAATTATAGGCTTATATCCTTGATCGATGTTGAGGCTAAACTGTATGCACTATGTATCCTGGTTAACCTTCTAGCCTGGTCGGAGGAGAACAGTGTAATCCTGAAGGTTTTAGGTCGGGCACGGGAACAACCATACATCTGGCATCTCTGGCAATTCTAACAGACAAAAGCTATAAGAAGAAAAACCAGACTATTTTCAGGCTTTATAGACTTAAAATCAGCGTTCAACAAAGTCCCACGAAAACGACTTTGGGAAAAACTGAAAGCATTGGGAATAACAATACAACTACTTGATGCCCCTTTACAGTGACACTTGGGCAAGGATGAAACTCAGGGATGGCAGCAGAGTGTCAGCCAGGATAAATACCAAGCACGGCTTGAAACAAGGCTGTGTTTTGGCACAAAGCCTATTCAATCTGTACCTAGCTGTCATAAACAATAATATGTTATCAACCAAGTGTCATCCACCCAACCTGGCTAATGAGTCAATTCCTTATCTACAATATACAGACGATATAGTGGTCTTGAGTCAAAATCCAATCGGCCTGCAAAGAGCCATAAATAATTATTTTGATCAACAAGGGCTGGAGCTGGATAGAAAGACTAAGGTGGTACATTTGGTGGACCCCCGGAACAACAAATTCAAATGGTACACAAATGGCGAACAGGTTGAAGAGACAGATTATTAGAAATACTTGGGTGCAAATTTGGGGTGAGGCTTGTCCAGCAGGGATCATAAAGGGAATTAAGCACCAAAGCTCAATCTTTGATCTTTGCCCCTTCTATAGTCACCTCTTGAAAGTGATGGCAGTGCAAATATTGCCCAAGTTGTCATACAGCTTAGAATCATGGCGAGGAAAGGAAATTAAATATTGAATGAGCTGGCCGTATTGGGTCTCCTCAAAGCTGCATCACCTGCACAGATTCGCTTAGAATTTGGTCTTTGGAATCAGAAATTTCAATGTATGAACTCCTTTGTGAAATTATGCTGGAAGTTCTGATACTCAGAATTTGGATCATTGAGTAATCTATGCTTAATAGAAATGAAAGCACAAATGGATCAACAATGATCTAACTCATGGGGTGCTCACTTGCGAATAGCCATAGAGGAACTTGATGTCCAATAAGTGTGGGACAGCAAGGAGGACAGGGCAGCATTTAAGGGTTTGTAATAAAATAAAAACAAATTGCAAATTGTCGCCTATGCTGACATAACAATGAAACAATAACCCACTTGTTGTGCATATGCCCTACATTGAAGGACCTAAGGAAGATATTCCTAAAACCGATTTTTAACAAACAAAATATTCTTACCTGTAGACAGCTTGTAATCTGCAGAATGGAGGGCTCATACTGTCTTGTCGAGAGGTAAAATCCTCACACAAAGAAGTAACTTCCTTCGGAAAGCAGACTCATAACAGCTAAATGGCCACACCAAGGGACTGTTTTAAAATTCTCAAATAATGAGTCAAACCAGAAATGAGAGTTGAAAATGTAAGTCAAGCATTGTAGATATAAACGTAAATGATTTTAATTGTAAACTAACACCCTTATCTTTTTCATATCAAATAGACCCCTAAGCGACAAAAAACCTACACTCAGTAAGCCCTCAAAGCACTTTCAGTACTTTTTTGTTTAGTGACCATAGTTTGCACTTGCACTTTACATTGTCAGTAAAAATCTATTATCGTGTCTCAAGTGCCACTTATAATTGTATAATCTACAACTATTTTAATATAACATAGTATGCATTTTGTAAGAAAGGATAAAGCAGATATCACATGTCAGATTAATTGTGCTATTGAAATTAAATGCAGTTTTTATCTTTTTGTAATGGTTTTAATTAACTGAGACAAATAAAAGAATACAGATAAAGCTAACGCTATTAAAAAGGCATACAAATACATAGGTGAGTGTTTGTTTGAGTGTGTCGGTGAGTGAATGGATGTGTCAGTGCTCTGTGGGGGAGCAACTGTATGTGAAAGACATTATAGGTGATTGTTGGAGTATATAAATAACTGTATGTGTGAGTGAGGGATTGTGTTTATGGCTGTATTGGTGAATGTGTGTTTGTGTGAGTGACTATTTGGGTGAGTAAGTATGTGTTACTATCTGTATGACTGAGTGAGATGGTGTGTGTATAACCGTACAGGTGAGTAAGTTGGCTGAGTGATTGACTCTGGGTGACTGAGTAGGTTGGTGAGTAGCTGTATGGGTGTCTGTCAGTGTGTGAGTGGCTGTATGGGTGGATGAGTGGGTATATCAGTGCTGTATTTGTGAATTGGTGTATGAATAGCTGTATGGGTAAGTGAGTGGATGTGTGTGTAAACCTATCAATCAGTGAGTGGGTAAATAGTTACTGGTATGGTTGTGTCAATGGTTTTGAGAATGCTAGTTTGGGTGGGTGTATGAAAGGTTATATTGGGGCGTGAGTGGGTGTGTCAGAGATTATGTGGATGATGTCATCAATAATCTCATGAGTGATGTGACTGACCATGTCATGAGTGATGCAATATATGAAGTCATAAGCAATGCATTGCAGGGGCGCGAGTTATACTTAGCTCAGCTAACTATAACTTCAGACTTTCTCTGGTTTTATGCATGTGTAATCTGAGCCTAACTATAAAGTCCCTGTAACCTTTGTTTTTTTCAGAGAATTTCTAAAGTATTTAAATGATATCTCCTAACTATAACGGTCCTGTAACTTTTGTTTTTTTCAGTGAATTGATCCATTGAGCTCACTCACAGCATTCCCCAAACTGCAAGCTGCGTCACTGCTATATATTTAACCTACTAGTGGTCACCATTAGGTAGTTATAGTTAGGACCTAGATTCCATAGGAAAATCATTTTTTGTGATGACCATAAATTTGACGCCCTTTGACGAATCTTCACAACATTTTCAAAACTAAATGACGCTCACTTCAGCTGATATCATGAAAGTTTTGGGTCGATCTGTCAAGACGTGGACAAGAAAGGGTGCTTAAAAGTGTGTTTTGCCCATGCTAATTCCCATTTCACCTTTATACACGGTTACAACCCGAACTGCTGAACTGAATTACACCAAATTTAACTGGCAGGTAAATGTTGGTTCTGGGATGTGCCTTTTTGTGAATTGGGTTAAATCTGTTCAGGAGTTGCCAAAAAAGATTAAGAAATTCCCAGTTGTATATATAGGGACCCAGTGTATCAGTGCCCCTTTCTAATCTCATGCTGAGATCTGATTGCCTGCCAACACTTCAAACGAGGACGTATTGGCACCCATATTGTAACTCAGTTGAACCAAGTCACAGCAAAAAGTAAAAAACATAAGAAAAGGGGTTTGGGTAGAAACACCCTGTTCCCTTAGGCTAAAAAGCATTCCAGGATCTTCCAAAATAAAAACAAAAAATGAAGAGCGGGTTCCCGCAATTTTTTTTAAATTGGCCAAAGGGTGGGCCAGGTCCCAGGGAATTATGGAAATATAGGAAGGGAAGCATGTGCCCCCCTGCGGGGGCTATAAAAGCCCTCGGGGACCGCCACCTCCCAGGGTAATAACATTATTGTATTCAGGGGAGCTTCACAACTCCCCCGCTACCCAGGGGCCACCACCTCCCTGGGGCAGAGAAGTGAAATACAAGTAAAAATAATGCAGGGGAGGCCCTACAGCCTCCCCCGCAGCCCCTGGGATGGCCACCCTCAGGGGCTAAATATTGTAAAGGAATGCGGGGGGTGCATGCTCCAGGGACCTCCATCCTGGGGCAAAATGTATGCAAAGTAGGGGGTCTGTCCCTAGTCCTTAAAATTAATGGTGGAGGAGGGGCTGCATGGCCCCCTCCTAGAGCCATTAATAGACATGAGGACTGCCACCCCCCAGGGCCAATTGCGCTATGTCCTGGTGTGCCCACCCCCAGGACAAAGCTTGTTTTCTGTGGCTTGCGCATGCCAAGACAAAGCAAACACTGATCCATTTTCAACAGAGCGAGAGAATCTCAGTTTTGTCCTGGTTGAATTTAAGGTGATTTTGGGACAGCCAGTGTTACATTTCTTTTAGGGTGTTGTTTAGTCTGAGGATGTCGTCTGGGGAGGACGTTTCCAGCTAGATCTGGGTGTCATCAGCATATAGGTGGCAGGGGATATTAGCATTTTTAAGTATGGTGGTGAGGGGTTCCATGTATATGTTGAACAGTTGTGATGGGAGCACTGAAACTTGGGACACACCCCTGCTGACGGGGTGAAAGTAGGAGGTAAAGTTTTTCATTTTCATCTTTTGTGACCGGTTATGGAGGTAGGAGGTGAACCAGCGGAGGACCATCTCATCGGCACCTAACCTTTCTTGTAGTGCCTTGATGAGAAGTTGGTGATCTACTGTGTCAAAGGCTGCCGAAAGGTTGAGGAAAATGAGTAGGCAGCAGTGATCAGTATCAAGTGACTTATGAATATCATCTGTGATGTTGAGGATCTCTATCTCAATGCTATAGCCTGTTCTGAAACCCGATTGATGGGGGTCAAGAAGGTTGATGTTGTCCATGTGCTGAGTCAGTTGTGAGAGGACACATTTTTCGAGGATTTTGGATAGGAGGGGGAGTTTGGAGACAGGTCTGAAGTTATTCAGGTCGGTGCAGTCAATGCCTGTCTTTTTTTAGTAGTGGCGTTATTTGGCCAACTTTAAGGCATTCAGGTATGGTGCCGGTTCTCAGGGAGCTGTTGATGATTCTGCACCAGAACGGGGCTATGGAGAGTTTGAGTTTTTTAGTCAGTTGGGGGGATATATGGTAAAGGACGTGAGAAGCGGGTTTGGAGGTGAAGATTAGCTTGATAATCTCGGCCTCCGTAATGGGATTGAAGGACTTCCATGTATTTGTGTGGTGCAGGCATGTGCTTTCTATTGAAACTGGGGGCATGCTTTTGCAAGCGGGGTTGGTGGTGGTGTCTTTTAAAATTGGGACCAAATATCGTTTATAGGGGAAATCATAACAGTTACATTGGAACATAAAATGCAGCATATCCTGCGGAGACTGTTCGTCACAGCCGCAGGGAGCTGCCACCTTGCCTCTAGTAAAACATTTGGGTCTGGAAAGCAGAAGGTGAAAAAGGTTCTGCTGAAACCTGGTTAATAGAAATTTTTCATGTGTAGACAGAGACCCCATAAGGTATCGCTCTGCCCTCGGGGTTGTTTTCAGCAAACTAGATTTCTGAACCTCCTTAGCTTCCCTTTCCGTATTCCTTTCTGACAGAAAGGCTACCTTAATTGCCTCCACATTCTTCTTCACAATGCATTTGGGGTTGTTAAATAGGTCCCCCCGACCTAGCCTTCCTAAGCTTCTCTTCACATAGCTCAGCCACGGAATGCGAGACGAGTTATCAAGGGCCATGCAATCTCTACTAATCAAGTGGGTGAGAGGGAGATCAATATTCAGCCAACTTTTTAACCAACAGGACTTGTGTCGCAAAGAGAGCACATCATTTAAATAAGGGACCCCCAGCTCCTCATGGATCACTAAATTGGATTTACCCCATGGAACACATAATAAGCATTTCAAAAAGTTGTTTTCCAATACTTGAAGGGTCTGACCTGCGTTATATCACCATTTTTTGCTGAAACACAAAGCTATGGCTAGACGTTTCACCTCATAAACTTGTAGCATGGCTCCAGTAGGCTTTTTCCCTAGTTTGGATGCAAAATTGAAGATTGCTGAGTTCACCGTAACCAGGTCCCCTTTTGTTTTCTGTAGTAAAGGGTCCCAATTAGGCTTGTCATCCAGCAGGACCCCTATTTAGGAAAACACGTTAGTACGGGGAATCCTGGAATCTCCCACTCTAAATTGGAGGTTATTCTTACCCAAGTGCCCCGTTTGCATGACATATGATTTGGAGTTATTAATTGACAGATCCCTGTCTGACATAAAACTTGAGAAAGCAGATAAAAGCGTTTGCAGCCCCTTTTCAATACTGGATATGAGAACGGCATCGTCCGCATATAGCAGGACGTGAATCCCACACCGTCCCACACTATGGTAATCAACACCTGTTGTATTAATGTGTTATCCAGTTCATCAATACAAAAATTAAATAGGAAAGGAGCCAATATACAACCTTGCCGGACTCCTTTTTTGATATTAAAATCCCTCGTGACACGCAGATCCTGTGAAAACCTAACATTGGCTTTAGTGGACTTGTGCAAGTCCTCCAAAAATGTAATGATACTGCTCTCCACTCCCATTGGATGCATGGATTGCCAGAGCTTCTTCCTATTAACACAATCAAATGCTGATGACAAATCTATGAAGGCAAGGTGAATGGTTCCCGAGCGTGCAACCGTATACTTGCTCAAAATCAGAAATAAATTAAGACATTGAGCTACAGTAGACCGTCCACGTCGAAAACCTTACTGTATTTCCGACCAAATAATTTTGTCCTCTGCCCAGGATGATAATCTCTGAACAAGGACCCTCCCTACCACCTTTACCACTGAGTTGCCCATGAATGAGGACAACCATACTGTGCTGCCGCATTAAATACAGACTCCAGTATCGGCGCCCAAAAGGAGGGATCAGACTTATAGAGATCTGGAGGGATCCCATCTGGACCGGGTGCTTTTCCAGCAGTTAGACCTGTTATGCCTTCCAGGAGTTTGCCCCTCTCAAATTTTATTACTACCTCCTGAGTGTCATAGGAAACCCTATCACTATGCCCAGGCCGACAATCAAACATGGTTTCAAAATGTAGTACCCACTCCTCCTTAGTTATGTGGGATTCAAGGCCCCCCCCTCCTGAGTAAACAGGGGTCTATTCACGACGCTCCAGAACTATGAGCTGTTTCTGAGGGTACTGGATTCCAGCAGCTACCCCCATGCTTCATCTTTTAGTGTTACCTTTTGAAAAGTGAGGGCCATTTAATATTCCCTTTAACAATATATAACGTCAGATTGAATGCTTGGTTTATTTGTCAAAGCTTCCCTCAACCTCTGCGCAGCTTTACAACAGTGGGAGTCGAACCATCTGGGACCAGACCTAACATGTCCTCTTGCTGGGGCAGATAAAAGCGCAGATATCTTGAGAGAAATAGACTTGTAAGCATCTAAGATCTCTGTTGGCGAGGACCGCTCCTCTGGGCAGAGGGGCAGTTCATTGGCACTTGCTGTTTTAACCTCATCGTAAATTATTTCTGGAGTAACTTTTGACCATTTTAATCTACGCCTCCTGTCAGTTGGCCACAGTAGGCCCTGATTTGGTGCCTCCCCACCCTTTTCTGCCAGTGGACCTGTCAGATGGAGCATTAGGGGAGTATGGTTGCTAAATTCACTCCCTAGTATTTTGAAGTTATTCACAGATGACTGTAAAGAGGACAAAATTAAGATAAAGTCAATGAAGGACCCCTTACCGTGACCCTTAAATGTGGGCACAGGAAAGTTAGTACGCGGGTCAGTTAAAGACATCGTGGCCACCAGATCTAATTAATTAATCATAGTGTTTAACAGCTCTCCTTGAACAGAATGTTCAAAGTGGAAACCGTGCATATGCTGGCAGCCTAATTCAGACATATAAGCCAAAAAGTGGCTCACCGCAAGGGTGTATATTGAAGTCACCGGCTACCAGGAGACTGTGTAGGCTTTCGCTCAGAATTTGTTTTATAGCATCTCCAAGGACAACTAAGTTACTTGACGCTGCCGAAAATTAATTATAGAAATTAACAATTCCCCAGCTCGAGCCCCCCATATGGGCCATTACCTCCAGGATACCTGGGTGTAAAATGGGCATTACCTGCAATTTGCAGTTAATAGCCATGGAAATGTATGTAACTTATCCACCCTTGGGTCTCCCACTCGGAGATGGTCTAGCCGGGACAAAGAAAGCTGTATAGCCTTCCAGGAAAAGGTTGCAGTCTATCAACCACGTTTACTGTAGGTTTATTACCAAAAATTGTTTAACACAAGCTACCCATCTAGGATCCTGTAGCTTAGCTGCCAACCCCACTATGTTCTAGGATAAGAAGTTATTAGGAGACAGCCTTGGAGACCTTATTACTACATCCCCAAGATCCTGGGACAATGCAGCCTGCTCAGGCCCTGCTAAATCAGGACCCCGCAGTCACTCACATTCTTCCATACCAATCAGGGTGTCAAATCTATTGTTTAGCGCCAATCTATAGTCAGTGCCAAATGGCCTATCTAGAGATAGCAATGGATGAACTGGGGGAATAGAGTGGTGGCTGTGATATGGCCTTAATTGGCCACCCCCAACTAAAGGTTCACCCATGCCAACTGCTGTCCTGTCCCTACTATTAAACGGCCTATAAAAATAGCCCAAGGGTAAAATCTTAATGGCAGAGCCCCCTAAGGGGATAACACTGTAGTCCCTAGAAAGTATCCGACCAGCAGTGTAGGGCTTATCAAAATGTATGATAATACAGTGACCAGTCCCTTGTTTACGCGAGTCCCCAATCCAATTAACCCTACGTGCCATAAGTATGTTATTAAGTATGCATGGGCCAACAGTAGTGTGTGTGAACCAGTGATTTATTTTATTGAGGAGCTGATCATATTCTTCACTCTTCCCTGGTGGAAGAGAAGGAACACTCCCCAAGATCACTACGTACGGATATATTCCGCTGGAAGGTTAATGGTAGTGAGAGTTGACACCTGCAGAGTCTTATCTTCTTGTCTCTTATCTCTCTGCAAGATAGGGGGCCCTGTTGCTATAGAAGACAGCTGTATGGGAACTGCAGGATCGATACTAGCGGACTTCGAACTAGTGGAACAGTTCTTATCAGGCGCCCTACTGATGGAAGATTGCCAGACACTGGGGGCTCCTCCTTCTCTGTCTTGCCCCACTCTTCCCCCTTCCGTGGTTACTGGAGTTTTCAGCTCATTAGAGATTACTGTTGATTTCTCTGGGGGGGCATGTACCATCAGCTTCTCTAATTTAGACAACCTATTTTCAACAGAACTTATTTTCTGGATAATAGGGTCTATTACTGTAGTCATCATAGTTTCTAGCCTACCCAAAAATCTCCCTCTAATCTGCTACCCGGTGATGACCCTGCCTTGTTCTGATACAAAATAAAGAGCTGGCCTCGCTGCTAGAACCCGCAGAGGGTACAGCATCCTTCGTTCTCCTTGTTGTGCTTGTCACAGGTTTTTTTGCCATCAAGGCACCCCGAGTCTTCCTCACTACAGCAGGTGAGTTGCTCGTTCGGTTCATTTTCATTTTAACTTTCTGCCCTCTAGTTCTTGATTTAGGTTTAACTGCGCTGGGTTCCTGCTCCATAGACGTAGAGCAAACTGAAATGTTCGGTGTTACAGGAACTCCAACTAAGGATTCACTCAACCGATCTTGCGGTGTAACCTGATTTAAGTATGATGGAGCTTCGGGAAAGGCAGGAGTGAGAGAAAGTGTACCATGTGACGTTAGGGGCTCGAGGGATAGCCTTTGTTCTGTTAGTAAAATTTAATTATTAAAAAACGATTCAGCCCTTGTTAAGATGGCGTCTAGGGTTCCTACCACGCTTTTCCCTGAAATTAGTTTCCGCCTACTCATTTTTAGCAGAATGTCCAACTTTCAGTGTGAATTTAAGCAGCTCCCTTCTATTGTGCAAAATCGCTAATGAAAATAGGTGACTGTTACAATATAATAAACATATACGATATAGGATAAAAGGAGATACATGAAACTAAACAAGACACAATGATAAAATATTCCTCAGTACTAAAATACAAACTTATGCTGTACACAATTAATATTTCAGCTAATACTTCTTCTGAACAATCAAGCACATCAAAACACTAAACTACACGTATCTTAAAAAAGTAGATTCGTGATACACCAATGATATCATTCTTACATGTATGAGTTTATTTAATCGCTATGGGCAGCATGTCTGGGAGTATCCAGGTAATCAAACACACCTGAGTCCTATCGCTGACACAAGAATAATGTCAAATGGACTCCAGGACTAACAATACCTGCACTAAAGTCATTTTGGGCGGTAGGAGCTCTCAGGTACTATCTTCTATCGCACTGCTCTTTATCGCAGCAGCGCGAATCAGCTGCTACTAGGACTAAAACCCCGACCTCAAGACCCTGTTCCCCTCACAGCTCAGGCAAATCCAGGCAACTCTGAGATGGGCATTGCCCTCACCCATTAGGTTCAGAATAAAGGGCGCATCGCTTGTTGAATCAGAACATTTAGAGGGGGGCCTGGTCCGGCCTCGTCGGGTCTCTGACGGGCTCAGACAGCCCCGCCCTTGGCCCGGGCTTTGCCTGCGCGTGTCCTGCACCGCGGGGTCCCTGCACAGGTCTTATACACCTCCCGGCGTGCGTGGGTGGCCTTCGCACCGCTAGGGATGCTGGGATTTAGAGTCCCTGCAGGCGTCCTCCGCTCACAGCTGGAACCGGGACTAAATGCCACCCAATTGACTCCTCTGGTGGTGGCGGCAAAGATCCAAGGTGCAGCAGGTAAGTGGCAAGAGTAGTGGCAACAGAAGAACAGCTCCGACCCCGCAGGGGCCCTGCGCAGGTCTTATATGCCTCCCGGCGTGCGTGGGCGGCCTTCGCGCCGCTAGGGATGCTGGGATTTAGAGTCTCTGCCGGCGTCCTCCGCTCACGGACGGAACCGGGACTAAATGCCACCCAATTGACTCCTCTGGCGGTGGTGGCAAAGATCCAAGGTGCAGCAGGTAAGTGGCGAGAGTAGCGGCAACACAAGAACAGGTCCTCCACCTTATCAATGGTTTGTCACTATCAACACTTGTGGTACATTGGAATATAAGTTTACATTGCACTTACTGTGATAAACATGGAAGTCACACAAAGGCATAGAGGTGATGATTGTGTTAATTTTTTGTCATATTGTGTTTATTTTAACATGAGTGAGATGTTAGTTGTGCATACAGAGTGTTTCAGTTGTCAGTGAAGGTAACAGAGACAAATAGAGTAGTCACCACAATAGTGGAATACCACAGTCCAACAAACTCATGCCATCTACATGGCAATGTTGTCTTGGATGGTCAACAAAATCAATGTTTAGTGCAACACCGGTGACATCATGACTGGCTCAGTGACCTGGCTTGGTGCTTTGCCATGTGATCCTCCTGTGGTGTTTCTGGGGCGTCCCCTCTTGCGTTTAGTGGGGGCTCTACTGCAGGCTCAGAGGACTCTAAGGAGTCATTGGCTTGCAGCTCTCCCCTCACTGTGGCCACTGCTGAAGTGGTGGGAGTATAAGCAGGCTGGCCACTGGAGGGGGGTGCCGTAATTTGAGAAGCATGTATGTCCCTAAGTACACCCACAAGTTGGCCCATGAGATCTGCAAGGTGTCCCATTCAGGTGTCCATGGACCTCTGCAGCAGGCGGAGCTCATGCAGTTCCTCTACAACCTGCCACATCTGTCCCTGGTTCTGTTAGTATGCCCCAAGGATGCAACGGTGGCCAGGGCTTCAGTCTTAGTGTCCTCCTGTGATTGTCCCCCAGATGTCCTCCCACCTGCCCTGCACATTCGGACCTCTGGGATTGGATATCCCCAGCATCGTCAGCATGAGTGGTGGTGTTGGTAACAACTGAGACAGGGACAGTGTTGCAGGCAGCAATGGTGATAATGGAGGTGGTTGATACACAGGTGGTTGTTACAGGTGTCAGTGTTGTTGTTGTTGTTGCTGTGTTGAGAGTTGTGGTAGTGGCACCAATGAGAACTTTTTTTAAAACCTTCATTTAAAGTTTTCTTTCAAAGACAGCCAGTACATCCTTATTCATATTGTGGAGAAGTGTGGCTCAGGGGTTAGAGGCAGCAGACCCGGAAGCTGAGATCGGTCCTGGACCAGGGTTCAATTCCCGCCTCGGCGGGTCTTGGGCTAAAATTCCACGGACTCGATAATTCTCGCCCCGGTGCCTCCTCGACTCACAGGTTCACACTCTGCGACTCTGGGCAATAGCTTGCTTAATCTCCACAACGGCCCCTCGCGGCGGGATGCCTGAATTTCACCTTGTGGATACCCTGCTATCTCACAGGGGAATACCAGGAAGGGTTCCCTAAGCAAGCGCCGGGAAACCCACTGCGGGTAGCTGTGCGCTATATAAGCTCAACTACATTTACATTTACATTTACATTACATGTCAATCATACGGCAACTAATCTCATCATCTTTTTTGTATGAGTATATACAATATGGGACAAAATCAATACAATAAATACACTGTTACAGCTACAGAGTGGGCTCCGGGTCAGTTTGCGAGCTCACCGATGCTTGGGCAAAAGATAAGATTTAAAAGGCTGCCAGATATCAAGGGGACAGGACATAGGAGGTTGCCGCTGGGCGTACATTACGGACTTAGTGTAGCAATACGTCTTGCTGTACATCCAACCCTTCAGCATAGGGGGTTTATTTCTGTAGTAGATAGCGAACTCCCTTTTATCCAGAAACAGTGCGAGTGCACAAAAACGCCTACAAGAGTTGGGGAGACCACCGACATAACCTAGTAAGGCCATGAGGGGGATGGAGGGAGGGGTTGATCCAGGATTAAAGATAGCAACTTGAACACTTTAGCCCCCAAAAAGGTGACTTCGGTGCAAGTCCATGCCATGTGTGTGAAATCAGCCATGGGAGTCCTGCATCAGTGACATATGTGAGGTCTAGAGGGATCCATATAGCGAACCATGCTCGGTGTAATATATGCCCGCCGTAGGTATTTGAAATGTAACAATTTATGCCTGTAATTAAAGGAAATCTTGCGGGTTTGTTCGCAGCAAAAGCGCCACTGCTTTTCCAAGAGGGGCTGACCCAGGTTGTGATCCCGTGCCTGCCTCAGTTTCAAATCCCTAGGTGAGACAAGAGCAATAGAGGCTTTGTACATTTTAGACATTAAGTGGTCTTCACTAACATCCTTGAGTAGGAGTGTCAAAGGGTGAAATTCCGGTGGTGCTATTGGGTACGTCGGGACAGTGGACCTCAGTGCGCTCAGTTTCCGGTACTGTATAAAGTGGTCAAGGAATATGGCTTCAGTAAAACAGGTGTCCTCACAGCGAGAGAAGATGTGATTGTTCGGGAAAAACTCCCTGAATGTTCCCAAGTTAAATTTAGAGTGGGTGTGTCGCACTACTGCCTCCTTGGTGATGGGAATCCATAGGTACCCCGCTAATGGTAGAGATGGGGATTAAAGCAGTGGCGCCCCTGTTGCCCGGGTCAGTTGATTCCATGCCCATCTAGTTGTGGATAGTGCTTCCATGCCGAGGGTGGGTTTTTCCCAATCGATATTGCTAAGATGTCATCCTTAGCACATATGAATAATTTATGAGTACACTCTCCAGGAGGTACACTTCACCTCTCCCATCGGCGCACAAGATTTAATCCCCAATGTAATACTCATACTGAACAATGGAGAACACAAGCACATAGACTGTATAAATACAGCACCTCTTGCTGTCAGTATCCAGGGAAGGAACTGAAACTTCAAGGTCAAATAGTAATGCTTGGGGAGAACAACCAGTAGTCCAGACGGGTCCAGGTGTTATGAGGGGAAAAGAGTAGTGTGTGTATGCGGGTTCAGCTGAGTGCATATGACCCCAAGCGTCTGATAACCGATGGGTATCAATCAGTGTGGAAAGAGTTCTTCTAGTTCTCGGTTTTGTATCAGATGAGGTGGCAGTACTGTCCAGCCAGGGGTTAAGGAGATATTTAAGGTCCCCTCCCAAGCAAATGTGCTCAGCTTCATTGCATCAATGCAGGAGTGGAGCTCAGTGAAACCATCTGGGCTGTCTATATTGGGCACATAGACGTTTACCTGCTGTTATAAAGTGTCCAGGGCCGCTGGATTGACAAATCGTCCGGGGAATTGTTTCAGATCTACGTGGCCATCTTGATCCGCGGTCCAGCCACGCCCCGGCACCAATGAGAACTTGACACTGAGTATGCCCTTGCAGTCCTGAAGGGCCAGGTTGGTGCCCATCATCCAAGAAATGGAGAGAATCTGCATCTGAAAGTTCATGTTCCAGGGCGGAAAACTGGTTCTGCTGGTTGGTGGTGATCTCACCAGCTGTTGACTGTGATTCACCTGTTGAACAGAGGTAACGTTGTCAGCATGTTAAGTACAGGCCCCAACTTTGGTGACCCTGTTTTTGATGTTTAAGTGGAGAAGACCAAACTTTTCACATTGAAAATACAAAAGAATGTGCAACTGTTTATCTGCAGTATGACATGATGTAGAGGTGCATACATTACTTGTTAGCGAGGCGACATGGCAATACCTAATATTTGACATGTACAGATTATGTTTATTTAAAGGACGTCATCATCTACCAGCTTGGTGCTTATCCACTTCACTTTAGGCAGGGACATTTTAGACTTTTATATCAATATGTTTCAGCTATGCAGAAACAACCTAAATTCTGTTGTTCATTTTGCATTGACATCATGTGGGTGGTGTCCTTTGACTGAGTGTCCATGCAGCCTTCATGCTTTCAAAAACTGGGACTCACACATTGCATTTAGAGCATAGTGTGATTGTGCTATGCATTTATTAACATGGGACGTTGTGATTCAAAGTGATTTATGTGACATATATGTGTGCTTAGCTTTGTGCACACTAAATGTGACACAAGGAGCATTACAGAGTTGGCAACGAAGTGAGGGATGTGGGGGTCATATTGATCCATGCAGTTTAAGAATGAGGCCAGAGGCCCCGGTGCGAGTTGTATTGTTGTTCTCATGTCTCAACAACTCCCTCCCTAGTGAGCTGGCTACCTACCTGTAAGGAGGCACTGTGGAGGGAGATGGCTGCCACATGGCTGGGGTGGGGAGGGGACTCCATGCTGTTAGAGAGTGAGGATAGAGTACATCATCTGGCTACCTACCTGTAAGGAGGCACTGTGGATGGACATGGCTGCCCCATTGCTGTGGGATGGGGAGGGGGCTCCATGCAGTTTGAGAAGGAGGCCAGATGGCCATGTGGGAGTTGTAGTGTTGTTCGCATGTCTCAACAACCCCCTCCCTACTTTTTACCCACCTCCTCAGCAGCCTTCTTTTTACACGGAAGGACGGATGCAGTGGCTCAAAACAAGAAAAACCCCTGCAGCCTACGCCATTTTCACAATTTTTTGCGGAGGCGGCCGGCATTAGGCCATTGTGGCTTGCAATTCCGTGAGAATCGGTATGTTTTCTTCGGTAAAACAACCATCAACCCCTTGTTCTACCCTCGCATTTGTGTTACTACAGGGGGTCATTTGGCCCCACTGTCTCTCAAAATCACAATCTAATTTAACAGGAAAGGTGGCAAAACCCCAGCGGATCAGCTTATCCAGGGCACTGGGGCCTGAACACCGGCTATCGACTGCCAGGCAGCTTCTGGAAAACAGAGGAGAAGATTGTGTCTTACAGCCATCTCACATCCATCACCTTACCTAAACCCAATCTGATCACAGCAGCTGCAGGAGTGAGCAATGGAAGTGCAAATAATCCCAGAAGAAGCTGAGAAAGGCTCAGAGAAGCTTAAAGAAGCCCAGAGAAAAGATGAGGAGGAGTGCAAGGTTAAGCGAGATAGTGATCCCCAGCAACCAGACCAATATCAGTCCACTTCCGTCTACATAAGATCATATTAGTTTACCTTTGATTATAACGGACCATCCTTTAGCATTCTTAACAGCCAAACAAAGGCAGACACCCATAATTTCAGTTTGCATTAAATTAAATCCGACATAGGAGAAAAAATTAGATCAGGAATGAACCGTCTGGCAGGTATTCGAAAAACCAGGAGAAGCACCCTCCCAAAGGTTCTCACGACCACTCCAAGCAAAACTGTGAAACAACTGAATAACGAGAATCAAACATAGCGGGACTCGCCGATAAACCAAAATCAACCCAAGCTGAAGTGGAAAAACCGCTGAATAGCATCAAATAGTCACCAATCAGTCACCAAAAACCCCAAGTTATATGTCCGAGACAACACTAAAATTGATATTCGTGCCAGAATATCTAACCAAGGAGACAAGACACACTAAATAGAGACAACCTGCTAAGATTGTTCAAAGAGGTACCAGAACTAAGGGGTATAACATCAGCTGACCTTCTAGCTGTAGAATTCCAGCAAATGGTATATTCTCTCGAAACAGAAGAAACACTAACCACTTGGACTTCCATTGCATTGGTGGACTAAATCCATGCAACTAGACCTATATTTGAAGCCTGGGCAATCACTCTAAAGCTCCATAAATGCACCAAATATCCGTATCCTCTTATACAAAAAATAAAGGCATTAAAACTGGATAAATTACAGAAAAGGGCCCAAAATCCTGCCTAAGGGGTGCCAGAAACACTTGCCCGATAGCACAGAAAAATTAGGATGAGATAGAAACTAGGCCAAGTCCACCAAGGCCCGAATTACAGATTGTAGATAATCAGGACTGGTCATGGGTGCCTATGGCCCTGAGTCAACAGTGGACCTGATGAAAGCATAAGGCCGGAATTGGATTAAATTGAAGGTGTGTACATTGGCTCAAACATAGAGGACATCATCAAGATCTGTTAATGGAAGTTTCACAGATTTAGGGAAATGGGACAAGATCACAAAACTCTGTCATTTCTACAAAGCTTCAACCTAATATTACTCCAAGAAACATGGAACCTGAAACCAACCTCACTTGCAGGTTACGAAGAACACCATGTACTGGCAGAAAGGCTTTCCAAATTCGGGTATCTGAGGGGGGGGGGGTTGTCAATATATGCAATCGTAAAATTTGACTGGACTTCAATAAAATTGGACACCGAAGAAAATTGGTTGCAAGTTCTGAAATTTGTTTGTAAACTCCCCACCAAAGAAATAACATGGTAATTAATAATCATAAATGTATACATCCATCCTGAGAAAAAATTGAAGAAAAAAGAACAATCTACCTGGTGAACCTGATAAAGGTATTACAAACCACCCATCAACTCAGTAAAATTATTATCTAAGGGCAAAATGAGTCTTAAAACCCGAAACTGAGACATGAGCTTGAAGAACTAGGCCTATCATTCTATGGTGGAAATTCAAAGGGTGACAGATCAGCCACCATCATGTTTCTGAGTGGAAAAAGGCAATCAACTGTATATTTTACTTTTGCTAGCAAGGACCTTCTTCATATGATTGACCTCTTTCAAATGTCTTTACGCCCAGTAAGTGACCATCTCCCACAAACTCTGAAGGTAAATATCAAGTTCCTTCCAACAGTTACAGCAAAGGCCCGAGTTGAACTTCCGGAATTGTACAACTTAAGAAAACTAAAGTCTGTGGAACTGAAATAAAACCAATTATGGATGTCATCTACGATTATGTGAACATCACAGGGACCTCAGGAAAGCAACATATTATAAATAACTGGGAATACTTAGGACAAATCCTTACACAAAAATGTCCAGCAAATCTAGCACGCAGGAGGAAAAAAAGAGACTAGGATTGAACCCTAATTTTACAGACAGCTGTGCGACCAGAAAAGAAAAATTGCAAGAGAGGTGTGAAATCAGACTGTAGCAGCAAGAAAAGAAATAGTTACAGACTGGAGTAAATTAAAAGTAATGAGGAAGAAATACAGGGATAAATGCAAGGTGGCAAAAATGGCAACCATTTGGAACAAACTACTCTGGCCAAGCAAACTGCCAAATAGTAGACACTTTTGGGGAATAATAAACAATCAAACAAAGGGACCAAGACTACATCCAGAGGCAGGAATTAGTGAAGACACATGGAAACAACATGTCCTTAAAACGTACAGCAACACAGAAAACTATAAGATTACGAAGGAGACGATGGAACAGTAAGAACCTCAAGAAGGAAGGCACAGTGAAATAAATATCAGCCCCCAATCCCAGGCAAACATACAATCAGTAGTAGCCTCACCAGATTCAAGTACCAATGGTCTGAACATCCTGACAGATGCAAAACAACGAGGAGTAATAATAATGAAACTAAAAATGGAAGCGGCAGCAGAAATGAATGGTCTCCCAAATACCCTATTCAAGCAAGCACCCAACTTCTGGGCAGATTACCTCATGCCTCTCAAATCAAATCTATTAAGCTTTATTCGATTTAAAAAATATAAATCATAAAAGCATACAAATTATTCAGAACAATCATAATAATTACATTTCACTAAAATAGTTATTTGCACGATTAAAAGAAATCAACATTTTACAGAGCTTAATATTTAGAGCGTGTTAAGTTCACATGAGTCAGCTAAGGGCTTCCCCAGTGTGAATCAATGTAAGCTAATCCACGCCAGATTCGGGGCAAAATCTAGAATTGATTTGAAGTCAGCATTTTATAACCATTTTGTACATATACATTTCTGACCAAGTGATGGTTGCTCTCTGCTATTGATCTTGACGGGGTGAGGAAAAACGCCCTGGGATAAAAGTCATGTAATTGCCATGTAGATATTGGCCCATCTCCCAATTGGGGCTGCCAGGATTGTAAATAAGGGACGACACGTTCATTTCTAAATCTTACCAAGACAAGATCCCCTTTGGTATCCTTAGGGAGCGATCCCAACCAACCCACCCTTCTGACACTTACTATCGAGCCGTCAATATGAGGTGGCAGGGGTCTGTTTTTCGTTAGCCAAAAAACGACTTTATTTCTTAAGTCGTGCTGTGTTTCCGATATTCCTTTCTTAAGTGGTGGAACACCCGAGAGGACACATACAAAAGGGGCGGCTATTGGGGGTAGATTTATGTGGTCGCTTCTGTCAGGGGTGATGCCTTGGTTATCAGCTATCCCATTATGAGGTGTTGGGCCTAGGGTCGACCTTACTTTGGGGTTGGACCTCTGGGGTGTAGTGGAGTGGCTAGCTACGTTTAGATTTTTTCGTTCTCTCCTATGTGCAACTATTGATTTGTTCCCACAGTTATTGCTTTGAGTAGGTGATTCGTGCACCACATTGGCAGCTCGAACAGGTTGCTGGCTGAGTTCTGCCATGTTCTTTATTAGTAACGTGCTGGCATTATTTGACGTTTCAATTTCACAGAGCTTTTCTCCTAAACTGTTTATTCTTACTATCAGTGGGGATATGATAGAAGTAACCAACCGTTCTATGACGTCCACTAAAGTGGCCTGGGAGGTAGGAGCATGAGATTCCAGAGTTTTGTGTATCTTAGCTGGTATGGGGGTAAGTATAGTAGTTGCTAGGGAACTTGGACACAATTTTCCTTGTTTGGTTTCACTTCCCATGCATGTTGTTCCGTGACGCTTCCTTTTGGTGGGTGGGATGTTAAGGGGCCCTATATGATTGGTGTTAAGTTTTACAAGTGGAGATGGAGAAAGGGCATCAGGTGTGTTAACATCTATCAGTAAGGGCGTAGTGGGCGGGGCATTAGGAGTTACTAAGGGACTGACCAAAACATGGAGTTGCTCGGTTACATAATCTGCTGCTACATACTGGGTCTTACAGAGATCATTCAGTTCTTTCAGCAAGGCTGATCCATATGCTACCTCGGCTGTCTGTGTGACTGGGTGATTGCAGAGCACGCTATCTCTGGGCAAGCGTTGTTCTAAACTATCTAGTTCATGAGTGATAGGGAAAATTACCCTTTCTAGATAGAAATCCATGGGCCCCGTGACACCGCTCCTCTGTGCGCCACAGCTCTTAGAAGCCATCTTACATGACATGAAGGTATAGTCTCGAAGTAGGGTCCGTAGCGAGGGTTTTTAGAGTAAGCAAATGATAATACGCATAAAATCAATGTCAGCATTTACCTTGCAAACAAACAACACCAGGAGGACAGGCCCGGTCCGGTCTCCTCTGGCCTCTGAGGGCCGTAGAGGGCCCGCCCTTTGCCCGGGCTTCGCTCGGCGTCCCGCGAAGCAGGGCAGAGCGCTGTTTATGGCGCCTCCTGGCGCTGGGTGCGTCACAGAAGCTGCGCCGCCGCTGTGGCAGCCGGGAGTTGTGGTCCCGGAGCGGCGGCGCTGATCCCTGCAGCTGGTGACTCCTGGCGGTGGCGGCTTCGATGTAGGGCTTCCTCTCCCTGCCCCCGGTAAGTGGTTTGCTGACCCCCACGCTCCGCCGGGCAGAGCGCTGTTTATGGCGCCTCCTGGCGCTGGGTGCGTCACAGAAGCTGCGACGCCGCTGTGGCAGCCGGGAGTTGTGGTCCCGGAGCGGCGGCGCTGATCCCTGCAGCTAGTGACTCCTGGCGGTGGCGGCTTCGATGTAGGGCTTCCTCTCCCTGCCCCCGGTAAGTGGTTTGCTGACCCCCACGCTCCGCCAGGCAGAGCGCTGTTTATGGCGCCTCCTGGCGCTGGGTACGTCACAGAAGCTGCGCCGCCGCTGTGGCAGCCGGGAGTTGTGGTCCCGGAGCGGCGGCGCTGATCCCTGCAGCTGGTGACTCCTGGCGGTGGCGGCTTCGATGTAGGGCTTCCTCTCCCTGCCCCCAGTAAGTGGTTTTCTGACCCCCACGCTCCGCCGGGCAGAGAGCTGTTTATGGCGCCTCCTGGCGCTGGGTGCGTCACAGAAGCTGCGCCGCCGCTGTGGCAACTGGGAGTTGTGGTCCCAGAGCGGCTTCGCTGATCCCTGCAGCTGGTGACTCCTGGCGGTGGCGGATTCGATGTAGGGCTTCCTCTCCCTGCCCCCGGTAAGTGGTTTGCTGACCCCCACGCTCCGCCGGGCAGAGCGCTGTTTATGGCGCCTCCTGGCGCTGGGTGCGTCACAGAAGCTGCACCGCCGCTGTGGCAGCCAGGAGTTGTGGTCCCGGAGCGGCGGCGCTGATCCCTGCAGCTGGTGACTCCTGGCGGTGGCGGCTTCGATGTAGGGCTTCCTCTCCCTGCCCCCGGTAAGTGGTTTGCTGACCCCCTCATGCCTCTCTTTAATTATATATTTTGTCAAACAAGATAGCAAGCTCCTGGAAAGGGACATATTCCACACCACTTTTAAAAATGGAAGTCGTAACCTACAATAAAATTATAGGCTTATATCCTTGATTGATGTTGAGGCTAAACTGTATGCACTATGTATCCTGGTTAACCTTCTAGCCTGGTCGGAGGAGAACAGTGTAATCCTGAAGGTTTTAGGTCGGGCACGGGAACAACCATACATCTGGCATCTTTGGCAATTCTAACAGACAAAAGCTATAAGAAGAAAAAACAGACTATTTTCAGGCTTTATAGACTTAAAATCAGCATTCAACAAAGTCCCACGAAAACAACTTTGGGAAAAACTGAAAGCATTGGGAATAACAATACAACTACTTGATGCCCCTTTACAGTGACACTTGGGCAAGGATGAAACTCAGGGATGGCAGCAGAGTGTCAGCCGGGATAAATACCAAGCACGGCTTGAAACAAGGCTGTGTTTTGGCACAAAGCCTATTCAATCTGTACCTAGCTGTCATAAACAATAATATGTTATCAACCAAGTGTCATCCACCCAACCTGGCTAATGAGTCAATTCCTTATCTACAATATACATACGATATAGTGGTCTTGAGTCAAAATCCAATCGGCCTGCAAAGAGCCATAAATAATTTGAAAAACTATTTTGATCAACAAGGGCTGGAGCTGGATAGAATTTGAATTTGAATTTGAATTTTGAGTTATTTTTAAAGCGCACGTTCACTAGCAGTTTCATGGCGCTATAGGATTTCAACCTGAGGGAGGGAGGGGGGAGAATTATGGGCTGAACGCTTGCTGGAACAGCAGAGTCTTAAGGTTTTTCCGGAATTCAGTATAGGATGACAGGGATCTTAGGGAAAAGGGAAGAGAGTTCCAAAAAGTGGGGGCCTGCACCGAGAATTTCTGGCCGCCTGAGCGGCTCTTCTTAAACCGAGGGGTGACTAGCAGAGATTCGGAGGAAGAACGCAACTCTCTTACGGGAATGTAGTTGGTTATAGCCGCATTGATGAAAGTAGGGGCCGTGCCGGCTCGAGCCTGAAAGGTAAGACATCCAAGCTTAAAGAGGGCTCTTTGCTTAATTGGGAGCCAGTGGAGGGCGAAAAGAAGAGGGGAGGCGTGGTGAAATTTTGAAAGGCCATATACCAGGCGAGCTGCCTGGTTCTGCACCAATTGGAGGCGTTGGAGTGCATAGGCCGGGGCTCCATTATAAATGATGTTGCCATAATCGAGTTTTGATAGAATCATGGCCATAACAATCATTTTTAGTGCAGAGGGAGAAAAAAAACGGGATACTTTCCTAATAGTACGTAAGGCAAAGAAGGAAGAGGAAACAACAGAACTAATGTGGGTGTGAAGTGTCAACTGATTATTGAGCATAATGCCCAGAGTTTTGACAGAATGAGAGGGGGTGGGAGAGGGACCAAAAGAGGCAGGCCAAAAGGATGGTGACCAAGGATTGCCACTCCCCCCAGTCAAGATCAGTTCTGTCTTATCCGGGTTGAGCTTTAGATGGTTAGCGTTCATCCAACCTCGGATAAACAGAAGGACCGACTGGAAGTTAGTGGCAGCAAATGAAGCAGAGGAGAAATTAAATATAAGCTGGAGGTCATCAGCGTAATTATAGACTGTGACCTCCATTTGTTGAAGTGCAAAAATGAGGGGGAAAATATAAAGATTAAACAAAAAAGGGGAAAGGGAGGAGCCCTGGGGGACACCACAATTCACCTTGCTGGGTGAAGCTGAGGATTCGGACAGATGAACCGCCTGGGTTCGTCCCTTCAGGAAAGAGCCCACCCAGGAGAGGGCCTGGTCCCCTATACCCGCCGCCTTGACACGGGACAGGAGGATGGAGTGATCTACCGTGTCAAAGGCGGCGGAGAGGTCCAGAAGGACCAAGGCTTGGGGAATGTTGATGTCTAGGCCCTCCCTGAGATGGTCCATAACTGAGATGACCACCTTCTCAGTAGAGTGCCGGGGGCGAAAGCCCGCCTGGCAAGGTGCAAGATAGTTGCTACTTTCGATAAAGGAGCTAAGCACCTGGGAAACATGGGATTCTGCTATTTTTCCCAAATAAGGGAGAAGGGATATGGGACGGTAATTTGCAGGGGAAGAGGGGTCCACTCCGGGTTTTTTTAATATTGGGAGGATTATGGCAGTCTTGAGGGGGGCCGGAACCTGTCCGGACATAAAGCAGCTATTCAAGAAGGCCAGGACTGGTGAAGGGCAAGCCGCAAAAAGCTGGCTGAGGATACGTGCCGGGGCAATGTCGGTCGGAGAGCCCGACTTAACTCGATTGAGTAGGGGGAGCAGCGATTCTCTGGCAAGTGGAGGAATAGAGGTCAAGGAGTAGTGATTTTCAGGGGGTTGAGGGGGAAAAAAAGTGGGGGAAGGGAGAGGGATGTTCGCTTTGATCAGAGCAATTTTATCAATGAAGAAATCATTGAGTGATTCGCATAAGGCCTGGGAAGGGGGAATTCTAGGTGAGGCTCTATCCGATGAAGCTAATTCATGTACCGTAGAAAAGATCTCACGCGATTTGCATTCCGCCGCTAGAATGCGCCCGGAGAAATACTCGGTCTTAGCTCTGAGTATAGTATTAGAAAGACTAAGGTGGTACAATTGGTGGACCCCCGGAACAACAAATTCAAATGGTACACAAATGGCGAACAGGTAGAAGAGACAGATTATTAGAAATACTTGGGTGCAAATTTGGGGTGAGGCTTGTCCAGCAGGGATCATAAAGGGAATTAAGCACCAAAGCTCAATCTTTGATCTTTGCCCCTTCTATAGTCACCTCTTGAAAGTGATGGCAGTGCAAATATTGCCTAAGTTGTCATACAGCTTAGAATCATGGCGAGGAAAGGAAATTAAATATTGAATGAGCTGGCCGTATTGGGTCTCCTCAAAGCTGCATCACCTGCACAGATTCGCTTAGAATTTGGTCTTTGGAATCAGAAATTTCAATGTATGAACTCCTTTGTGAAATTATGCTGGAAGTTCTGATACTCAGAATTTGGATCATTGAGTAATCTATGCTGAATAGAAATGAAAGCACAAATGGATCAACAATGATCTAACTCATGGGGTGCTCACTTGCGAATAGCCATAGAGGAACTTGATGTCCAATAAGTGTGGGACAGCAAGGAGGACAGGGCAGCATTTAAGGGTTTGTAATAAAATAAACACAAATTGCAAATTGTCGCCTATGCTGACATAACAATGAAACAATAACCCACTTGTTGTGCATATGCCCTACATTGAAGGACCTAAGGAAGATATTCCTAAAACCGATTTTTAACAAACAAAATATTCTTACCTGTAGACAGGTTGTAATCTGCAGAATGGAGGGCTCATACTGTCTTGTCGAGAGGTAAAATCCTCACACAAAGAAGTAACTTCCTTCGGAAAGCAGACTCATAACAGCTAAATGGCCACACCAAGGGACTGTTTTAAAATTCTCAAATAATGAGTCAAACCAGAAATGAGAGTTGAAAATGTAAGTCAAGCATTGTAGATATAAACGTAAATGATTTTAATTGTAAACTAACACCCTTATCTTTTTCATATCAAATAGACCCCTAAGCGACAAAAAACCTACACTCAGTAAGCCCTCAAAGCACTTTCAGTACTTTTTTGTTTAGTGACCATAGTTTGCACTTGCACTTTACATTGTCAGTAAAAATCTATTATCGTGTCTCAAGTGCCACTTATAATTGTATAATCTACAACTATTTTAATATAACATAGTATGCATTGGTAAGAAAGGATAAAGCAGATATCACATGTCAGATTAATTGTGCTATTGACAATAAATGCAGTTTTTATCTTTTTGTAATGGTTTTAATTAACTGAGACAAATAAAAGAATACAGATAAAGCTAATGCTATTAAAAAGGCATACAAATACATAGGTGAGTGTTTGTTTGAGTGTGTCGGTGAGTGAATGGATGTGTCAGTGCTATGTGGGGGAGCAACTGTATGTGAAAGACATTATAGGTGATTGTTGGAGTATATGAATAACTGTATGTGTGAGTGAGGGATTGTGTTTATGGCTGTATTGGTGAATGTGTGTTTGTGTGAGTGACTGTTTGGGTGAGTAAGTATGTGTCACTATCTGTATGACTGAGTGAGATGGTGTGTGTATAACCGTACAGGTGAGTAAGTTGGCTGAGTGATTGACTCTGGGTGACTGAGTAGGTTGGTGAGTAGCTGTATGGGTGTCTGTCAGTGTGTGAGTGGCTGTATGGGTGGATGAGTGGGTATATCAGTGCTGTATTTGTGAATTGGTGTATGAATAGCTGTATGGGTAAGTGAGTGGATGTGTGTGTAAACCTATCAATCAGTGAGTGGGTAAGTAGTTACTGGTATGGTTGTGTCAATGGTTTTGAGAATGCTAGTTTGGGTGGGTGTATGAAAGGTTATATTGGGGCGTGAGTGGGTGTGTCAGAGATTATGTGGATGATGTCATCAATATTCTCATGAGTGATGTCACTGACCATGTCATGAGTGATGCAATATATGAAGTCATAAGCAATGCATTGCAGGGGCGCGAGTTATACTTAGCTCAGCTAACTATAACTTCAGACTTTCTCTGGTTTTATGCATGTGTAATCTGAGCCTAACTATAAAGTCCCTGTAACCTTTGTTTTTTTCAGAGAATTTCTAAAGTATTTAAATGATATCTCCTAACTATAACGGTCCTGTAACTTTTGTTTTTTTCAGTGAATTGATCCATTGAGCTCACTCACAGCATTCCCCAAACTGCAAGCTGCGTCACTGCTATATATTTAATCTACTAGTGGTCACCATTAGGTAGTTATAGTTAGGACCTAGATTCCATAGGAAAATCATTTTTTGTGATGACCATAAATTTGACGCCCTTTGACGAATCTTCACAACATTTTCAAAACTAAATGACGCTCACTTCAGCTGATATCATGAAAGTTTTGGGGCGATCTGTCAAGACGTGGCCGAGAAAGGGTGCTTAAAAGTGTGTTTTGCCCATGCTAATTCCCATTTGACCTTTATACACGGTTACAACCCGAATTGCTGAACGGAATTACACCAAATTTAACAGGTAGGTAAATGTTGGTTCTGGGATGTGCCTTTTTGTGAATTGGGTTAAATCTGTTCAGGAGTTGCCGAAAAAGATTAAGAAATTCCCAGTTGTATATATAGGGACCCAGTGTATCAGTGCCCCCTTCTAATCTAATGCTGAGATCTGATTGCCTGCCAACACTTCAAACAAGGACGTATTGGCACCCATATTGTAACTCAGTTGAACCAAGTCACAGCAAAAAGTAAAAAACATAAGAAAAGGGGTTTGGGTAGAAACACCCTGTTCCCTTAGGCTAAAAAGCATTCCAGGATCTTCCAAAATAAAAACAAAAAATGAAGAGCGGGTTCCCGCAATTTTTTTTTAATTGGCCAAAGGGTGGGCCAGGTCCCAGGGAATTATGGAAATATAGGAAGGGAAGCATGTGCCCCCCTGCGGGGGCTATAAAAGCCCTCGGGGACCGCCACCTCCCAGGGTAATAACATTATTGTATTCAGGGGAGCTTCACAACTCCCCCGCTACCCAGGGGCCACCACCTCCCTGGGGCAGAGAAGTGAAATACAAGTAAAAATAATGCAGGGGAGGCCCTACAGCCTCCCCCGCAGCCCCTGGGATGGCCACCCTCAGGGTCTAAATATTGTAAAGGAATGCGGGGGGCGCATGCTCCAGGGACCTCCATCCTGGGGCAAAATGTATGCAAAGTAGGGGGTCTGTCCCTAGTCCTTAAAATTAATGGTGGAGGAGGGGCTGCATGGCCCCCTCCTAGAGCCATTAATAGACATGAGGACTGCCACCCCCCAGGGCCAATTGCGCTATGTCCTGGGGGGCCCACCCCCAGGACAAAGCTTGTTTTCTGTGGCTTGCGCATGCCAAGACAAAGCAAACACTGCTCCATTTTCAACAGGGCGAGAGCAGGAAAATATCCCTTGCTTGTTGAAAGCGGAGCAGAATTGGTTTACCAGACAGGGAGCTGCATTTCCAGCAACTCCCTGTCTGTAAAATCAATGCCTGCTCCTGCAGGATGTGGGGAGCCAGCAGGGATTGCGGTGGCTTTGAGGCTTTAACCGTGGTTCCTAACAATTGTCAATGGGTGCCCTGGGTGGTACCAGGCAACCCGAAATGGAGGGCAGGCCCTGGGGGATGGAGTTCCTGGGGCCAAAATCAGACAAAAAAAACTTAAGAAAAATAAAAAGAGGCTCTGCCCCAGGGTATGGTTTCCCTTGGGCCAAATTAGGCGTAGGAGGGGGGCTGCGCTGCCGTCTTGCCCTTACTTTTGAAAACAAAAGAAAAGTCTGGGCCCCAGGTGTTGAGATCCACAAGGATGAAATCAGCCCAGGGAGGCCAGCCATGTGGCTCCCCTAGCCCATTAAAAAAATGGCCTGACCCAGGGAAATGGGGTCCCCAGGGCTCAAAATGTCCCAGAGAAGGGGCCCACGCAGCCCCCCTCCCTTTAATTTTTTTTTTTAAAGCCGGGAATTTGCTGGAAGGTACGCCTCCAAAGTGGACTTCTCTCCCAACCAGTCGTGCACCAGGAGGCTCATTTGCAGAGTGTGTAAGTACTGGCATGGGTGTGTCAATGAGTTTGAGAATGGCAGTGTGAAATTGGTTGTAGAGGTTCTGTGGGGGTGTGAGTGAGTTTGGTAGTGATTCTGCAGATTATGTCTTCAGTGATGTCATTTGAGATGTCAGCAATGATGTCACTGCCAATTTCATGAGTAATGCAATATGTGAAGTCATAAGCAGTGCATTGCGGGGCGCGAGTTATAGTTAGCTCAGCTAGCTATAACGGCTGAATTTCTCTGGTTTTGTGCAAGTGATACCTAATCCTACATATAACCTCTCTGTAACCTTTGTTTTTTCCATTTATATATATATATATATATATATATGCACGAAAACTCCTCCACACCGCTTCCAATCCCACACGGACCAGCGAGGCGTTTACTGAGGAGACGGACCACAGGATCAGATACAGGTTTCTTTATTTTAGCAGTACAGCTAGAAAAAGTGCATTATGCGTTTCGGGCTAGGCAAGCCCTTGCTCACATGCAACGATTGTTTGTAACTTTTTTGTTTTTATAATGCTCAGTGACTTACCAATCCCAGCCCCCTGATCAAATCATGTGACCATAGACATAAACAACATACAATGTTGTAGTTCTTACTGTGCAAATACGCAAAAGGATATAAATAACAATATCAAAATAGGATAAACCTTTGTCACCTTCAATTATTACTGGATAACTGTGAGCAGAAAGGGGCTGGTAGCACACCATTCAAAATGAAGTCTACTTTTGTTCCTCTAATGGCAAAGGATGCTGTTGACACCTTTCATGATTGCATTACCAACGACATCAAGAAATGATACAAAAGTTCCAGGAAAAAGAACTAAAAAAATTTTAACAAAGAAAAAGAGTACAATAGACTCATAAAAAAATCAAGTGAAAACCCTAACATTGTGATCAAGAATTCGGATAAGGGCGGAAATTTGGTCATTTGGCCAAAAAAAGAATACATCATGGAAGCGAAGAGACAATTGTCTGACATAAACTGTTAAGAAAAATATGGTTAAAGGGATTATGATAAAGCAAAAGATGCTTTAATGAAACTTTTGTCTCAGTGGCGGAGGGAGTGTTTGATCTCTTCTGAAGAGTACAAATTTATGCATAATGAATTTCCCATCCTTCCTGTTCCTCTCTTATTCCCAAAATTCACAAGTGCGCTATTCCTACACCAGGGAGACCAAGTATCTCCGCAATAAATAGTGCAAGTGAACATGTCAGTCAATATATTGACTTTTTTCTTCAGGATTTAGTCAAAAACCTGTCAAGGACACGAGTGATTTTTTTACTCAAAATCAATGATTTGGAATGGAACGTAGATATGCTTTTAATCACTTTAGATGTAGAATCTTTCTATACCTCTATTAATCATAATCAAGGTATAGCATCTATCAAGCATTTCCTTGACAGCCGACCTCTTGAATTCTATCAACACAATAAAGTTTTATTGAGTATTACCGAATGGTGTTTGCACAACAATTACTTTCTGTTTGGAAATGATCTTTTCAAACAACTCAGAGGGGTGGCAATGGGATCCTGTTTATCCCCCAGCTACGCGTGTTTACACGTTGGCTGGTGGGAGGAACAGGTCCTTAGGAAACAACATCTAGTATGGGTTAATGAGAAGATAGTTAAATATCTTCGATACATTGATGATGTCTTTATTTTATGGCAGGGTGATGAAACTGAGGCTTATTTGTTTGTACAAGACATCAATAATAACAACCTCAATCTCAACTTTACGTCACATGTAAATAAGAAAGAAATTGAATTTCTAGATGTCAAAGTATACATCAAGAATGCCAAAATAGAAACCACCTTCTTCAGGAAACCCACGGCAAGAAATACTACTCTCCATGCCACTAGTCTACACCCCCAGCATACCATCAATAGCATTCCATATGGGAAAGCATTGAGACTGAAAAGAATTTGCAGCACCACTGGTGATTTTAATCTTTGTATTGATGAGATGAAGGAAAGATTGAAAAAGAGAGGCTATTTGGATAGCACATTGAATCAAGCTATAGCGAAAGCTAATTCCCAAACGAGAGAGTCTGTTATTTCCAAAATCCACTGATGTTGAATTAATTGAAATCAGTGAGGATAGCAACGATCCCTCAGAAATTCTTCAATGTCCCAGACTAGTCACCTCGTTCAGTAATGAGGAGAAAAAAATTAGGAACATTGTCAAGAAAAATTGGCCCATAATTTTGACTGATACTGGGATCGGGTCCAAGTTACCTAATTCTCCTCTTATCACTTTCAGAAGGGCTAAAAGCATGGGATCACTTTTAGATAAAACTAGTCCTGAGGTGTGCCTGAAATCTATGTGGGTACAGCCTACACATGGTTTTTACAAATGCTCCACGTGCAGAGTTTGCAAATTTGGAGTAAACAAGACACATTATCAAACTCCTTTTACCTCTCAGGAAATTGCTATAGCTGGTAACTTCAATTGTAAAACTGATCATGCTGTGTACGTCTTGACATGCACCTGTGGCTTGAACTATATTGGAAGTACCAAGCTACAGGTGCATGTCAGGATTTTACAACATCTTAGGGCAATTTTACACAGCGATCAATCTTATCCTGTGGTGCGCTATTTTAAGAGATTTCACGACAATAATTTGACATTTTTAAAATACTATGTGGTAGCGGCCATTCCTAAACTACGTAGAGGAGGGAACAGAGAACTCAGATTAAGACAATTGGAGACTACTATGATCTTGGAGTTTGATAGTAAATGTCCTAATGGGTTGAACAATGAGGTGGACATGCACAATTTTTTATGATCTACATTTCCCCATGCTCCCAAACACATTGTTGTCTTTAGAATACCATATGAAATAATTTTTGATGTCGTATAATTTTTTCCTCCAATGTATCCACATTTCTGTATTTTGGTATTTTTGTATGTATATATTTGTGTAATTTTTGTACTTTTATACGCTATTTATTAGCAGCTTTGCACATGGCATGTTTGCACTATGGTCAGAGTATAAGGGTAAATTTCTTGCACTGATGTCTTTCGACTTGCGATTTGCAAGTTTTTGCTTCTGACACTTTTTAGTGATGGGCCTTTTTAAGGTGCCTATTTTTGCTGCTATAGATACTTAAAACCCCTCCCTTTTTTGAAGAGCAGTGGTTCAATGGAATGTATGAAATAATTAGCTTAGAAAATCAGTTACTGTCTAAGTCTTTATCCGCTAAAAGTTCCACTGAGATATCAGAACAGGACTTTCCCTAAATAGAATGTAATCAATATGTTTATAACTATTGGATACAGTTGATATTCATCACACAATTAGCACTTTATAGCACCATGTTGCACCAATTTTTTCAATTTGCACTTTTTGCCCAGCTTTGCACATCGACCATTTTTGCTGCTAGTTTTTTACTAGAGATTGTGTATCATATACCCTCTAAGAATATACATGTTTTACTGTCCATATTTGAAGGGAATATTGAACTTGATACAACAAAAAATCATTGAACAATGTATAAGGTTTTTAGGATTTATCCTTTTGTATTTATTGTATTTATACAGTCATATAATTTACCATTTGCATTTAGGATTTTTAAAATGCTTTCTGCTAATGCTGCCCAATTTTGTTTTTCTAATTAGTCTGCAGCAATACGTTGTATCAGCCTTTTTGGACAGTCTGTTTATTATGCCTATTGGTCATGTGACCGGCATTCAGAGGAGGTGAGGATAGTATCACTTTAAATATCACACTATGCCGTTTGGTTGATGTTCTCCGCTTGTGAACAAGGGCTCCTGAGCCCGAAACGTGTCTATGCTGCCACTTAAAAACCTAAAAGCTAAAAATAAATAATCTTCACCTACCTGATCCTGTGGTCTGTCTTCCTGCTTCGCCGGTCCTAGGACCGGAGGTTGCTGTGGAGTATTGCTGCATATATATATATATATATATTCACTGAAAAAACCATAGGTTATAGACCATATATAGTTAGGAATTAGCATTTACAAAACCTTGAAAATTCACTGAAAAAACCATAGGTTATAGACCATAAGTGGAGAAGTGTGGCTCAATGGTTAGAGCGGCAGACCCTGATGCGGAGGTCTAGCCCGGGACCAGGGTTCAATTCCCCGCCTCGGCGGGTCTTGGGCTCAAAATTCCACAGACCTGATAATTCTCGCCTCGGTGCCTATTCCAATCATGGAGTCCCACTCTGCAACTCTGGGCAATAGCTTGCTTAATCTCCACAACGGCCCCCACAACGCTAAGGATGCCTGGCCTCCACCTTGGGGGTGCCCAGGAGTGGACACCTCACAGGGAAAGCCAGGATGGGTTCCACAGCGTTATTCGTACAAGCGCCTTGAGACCCTTGCGGGTGAGTAGTGCGCTATACAAGTATCAATTTACATATCAATTTACATTTTACCATATATAGTTAGGAATTAGCATTTAAAAAACCTTATTTTACTCACACAAAACCATTGAAATTCCATATATAGTTAGTTGCAGTAACTATATATCGCAATCCACTGCTGATCATGTCACATATTACATCATTCATGACATGGTCAGTGACATCATGCTGAATGGCAACTGAAACGGTAAATGGGCGCCCCACTACATTTAGGCATTGTAGGATGACCACACCAGTACAGCAACTTGCTAGACATCACCTCGGTGCCATCCGGATCTCGGCGCCCCACTGCAGATGAAGTGCCTCTCAACTATGAAACCACCACGGTGACATCCGGATCTTGGCGCGTTGTGCTGCCTTCGGCCTATTCGCACATCGGTCCGCTACTGACGCCATCTCACAGGCTAATGGGGTGACCCACGCCGAGTTTCAGCATTGTAGGATGACCACACCAACTTGCTAGACATCACCTCGGTGCCATCCGAATCTTGGCATCTCAACGCCTAGTGGTATCTTCCATACAGAAAATATTGTTACGCTGCCTTTGGCCCCATTCGCACATCAGTCCGCAACTTAGACATCACCTCGGTGCCATCCGGATCTTGGCATCTCAGCGCCTTGTGGTGTCAGTCAGAAAATATTGTTGCGCTGCCTTTGGCCCCATTCGCACATCAGTCCGCTACTGACACCATCTCACAGGCCAATAGGGCGCCCCACGCCGACTTTTACCATTGTACGATGGCCACACCAGTGGCAAAACTTGCTAGACATCACCTCGGTGCCATCCGAATCTTGGCATCTCAACGCCTAGTGGTATCTTCCATACAGAAAATCTTGTTACGCTACCTTTGGCCCCATTCGCACATCGGTCCGCAACTTAGACATCACCTCGGTGCCATCCGGATCTTGGCATCTCAGCGCCTTGTGGTGTCTTCTACTCCGAAAATATTGTAGAAAATATTGTTGCGCTGCCTTTGGCCCCATTCACACATCAGTCCGCTACTGACACCATCTCACAGGCCAACAGGGCGCCCCACGCCGACTTTTACCATTGTACGATGGCCACACCAGTGCCACAACTTGCTAGACACCACCTCGGTGCCATCCGGATCTTGGCATCTCAGCGCCTTGTGGTGTCTTCAAATCAGAAAATATTGTTGCGCTGCCTTTGGCCCCATTCGCACATCGGTCCGCTACTGACGCCATCTCACAGGCCAACGGGGCGCCCCACGCCGACTTTCAACATTGTAGGATGGCCACAGAAGTGCGACAACTTACTAGACACCACCTCGGTGCCATCCGGATCTTGGCGCGTTGTGCTGCCTTCGGCCTATTCGCACATCGGTCCGCTACTGACGCAAACTCACAGGCCAACGGGGCGCCCCACGCCGACTTTCAGCATTGTAGGATGGCCACACCAGTGCGGCAACTTGCTACACACCACCTCGGTGCCATCCGGATCTTGGAATCTCAGCGCCTAGTGGTGTCTTCTATTCCGAAAATATTGTTGCGCTGCCTTCGGCCCCATTCACACATCGGTCCGCTACTGACGCCATCTCACAGTCCAACGGGGCGCCCCACGCCGACTTTCAACATTGTAGGATGGCCACACCAGTGCGGCAACTTACTAGACACCACCTCGGTGCCATCCGGATCTTGGCGCGTTGTGCTGCCTTCGGCCTATTCGCACATCGGTCCGCTACTGACGCAAACTCACAGGCCAACGGGGCGCCCCACGCCGACTTTCAGCATTGTTGGATGGCCACACCAGTGCGGCAACTTACTAGACACCACCTCGGTGCCATCCGGATCTTGGCGCGTTGTGCTGCCTTCGGCCTATTCGCACATCGGTCCGCTACTGACTCAAACTCACAGGCCAACGGGGCGCCCCACGCCGACTTTCAGCATTGTTGGATGGCCACACCAGTGCGGCAACTTACTAGACACCACCTCGGTGCCATCCGGATCTTGGCGCGTTGTGCTGCCTTCGGCCTATTCGCACATCGGTCCGCTACTGACGCAAACTCACAGGCCAACGGGGCGCCCCACGCCGACTTTCAGCATTGTAGGATGGCCACACCAGTGCTGCAACTTGCTGGACACCACCTCGGTGCCATCCGGATCTCGGCGCATTGTGTTGCCTTCGGCCTATTCGCACATCGGTCCGCTACTGACGCCGCCTCACGTGCCAACGGGGCGCCCCACGCCGACTTTCAGCATTGTAGGATGGCCACACCAGTGCTGCAACTTGCTGGACACCACCTCGGTGCCATCCGGATCTTGGCGCGTTGTGTTGCCTTCGGCCTATTCGCACATCGGTCCGCTACTGACGCCGCCTCACGTGCCAACGGGGCGCCCCACGCCGACTTTCAGCATTGTAGGATGGCCACACCAGTGCTGCAACTTGCTGGACACCACCTCGGTGCCATCCGGATCTTGGCGCGTTGTGTTGCCTTCGGCCTATTCGCACATCGGTCCGCTACTGACGCCGCCTCACGTGCCAACGTATTTTCTCCGCATTTTACACCCTATGCCGCATAACAGGTCATGTGACTTGTTTATAAAACTTTTCATTGGTTCATTTTACTTTTGGTTTCCTAATGATGGAAGGCTTGATCATGTGACCTAAAAACAACACTTTTCATTGGATGAAAACTTTTTTTTTTCCCAAACGATGAAAGCCCCACCTTGTTTCTGGATGTTTCAGACTGAAGCTGGCGTCAGCATGAGAGCACCACCATCTCGTAGCTCAGTCGTGGTCATTCCGCGAGCAATCATGGCAGCCGCTCCCCACCAGAAGCCTGCAGGAGTCGGAGCCCCCAAAACTTTTGATGAATTCTCAAGGCGGAGGGGACGCTTTCGAGAATGGGGTCCAAGACCTAGCAGACAAGCGTCCGATTTCCAAGGTGTCCCAGGGCCATTTCAGTGGACCAGACCCAAAAAGGAAACAGCCTGCCGCCATTTTGAGAGTCCTGTGACAGCCGCCTATCGCTGCACCGCAAGAGTGGGCGCAACTCAGCTGAATTGCGGCTTTTGACACAGTGGACCAAAAACGGACGGAATGGCAACTGAAACGGTAAAGGGGCGCCCCACTACAACAGATGACACTCCACCTGGAGAGGCCCGTTCACGCCGCCTCCCCCGGGGCGCCCCGCGCCGTTATTCGGAGCAGCATTGTAGGATACCAAAACCAGTGCGGCAACTTACTGGACATCACCTTGGTGCCATCGTTCTGCTGCCTTGGAACTATTCGCGCAACAGTTTGCTACTGATGACCCACCCCCCGCGACGCCCCATGCCGTTATTTGCTGGGTGGCAACTTACTAGACATCACTTTAGTGTCATCTAGATTTCAGCGCGTTCTGCTGCCTTGGAACTATTCGCACAACAGTTTGCTACTGATGACCCACCCCCCGCGACGCCCCATGCCGGAAATCTGGACGTTGTGCTGCGTTGGGACTATTCGCACAGCCGACCGCTACTTCGTTGTTTTTCCCTAAAAATGTTTATATGTTATTACTATTTTTGTTTTCTTGTATATATTTATAAATTATTAAAGTTTTATAATCTTACTACTTTGTCGGAGTGCTATATATTTTTAATGTGACACATAATTGTAAAAACTTTGATGTACAAAGAGTCATCCCTGGAATCTTCCGCTTCAGGCTCGGTCCCCTCCCCAATCACAATACAGGATGGTTTTCAGATAATAGCAACGCTTCTGCTGTGACGGATCTCATCGAGTGTGGGCCTTGATCTACTATAACTCCTTTGAAGAGGGGTGATTCTTTACAGCTGTGGCCATAAACTACATCTGCAGGGCTAGCTGATACCCTAGGACCAGCCTGGACAATCGGACACAGAGGAAAAGGAGTGTCAGAGGGTGCGGTAGTGAATAGGGCGAAAGGGAGGTGTCGGGCGGGCACAGGGTGTGATTCTCAGGGAAGAGCAGCGCAGATGGGGGGAGGTTTATTACCCATGCATAAGACAGAGAGCGGGGGTGACCACTGCCTGGGGGAGATGCTTGCGAGGGTGGGGAGCCATGCTAAGGATCGACAGCGTGCACAGAGTGGGTCTGGTCAAGGCATCTAAAATGGCTGCCGTGCACGACAAAAGTGTGGCATTTGAAAAAAGACAAGATGGCGCAGACAATGTTTTTCAACACTTCCTGATTTCCTTCGAATCGAACGTTAACAGACGTTGGGGCATATTACCAAAGTTAAGCGATATTTATCCCTAACGATGCTTAGCAACGATTTTTTTACCGTCAGAAATTATCGCAGATAAGCCTTGCTATTATCAAGGTTTATCGGAAATACAATAAAAAACGACCGCAATGCATTAATATCGCTGAAAACTCAGCGATATTCATGCATTACCGAGCTAATGCTCTTAGCCATGTTATCCACCTCCCATTGGATAACATGGCTAAGAACTGCTCAGGGCAGGTGGTAGCTTTTGGAGATATTCGCGCTTATCTCGAATATTTCCAAAAGTTGATAATAGGAGATAGCGATGTTAGCGACTGTTTCCAGTCGCTAACATCTTGGCATGCCCACTTTGCATGTCATTAGTGATAAATATCACTCACATGCAAAGTGGGGCCCAAGATGGTCGCTATATTCTACTAGCCGTCGCTAACTGGTGTTAGCAACAGCTAGGTAATACACATATAATTTTATCTCCGCGAAGCGGAGCGCTGTTACAGATATATATCTTGTTTCTGAACGTTAATTTCTCAAAATGCACTGAAGCACATATATTGAGACCTAGCAAAGGCACATCGGGCTACCAGTCCCTACAATTTTGCCAAGTTTCGTGCAAATCCATTCAGCTGTTCGATCCTACCGAGAGACAAGATGGCGGCCGCTACGGACTGTTTGGAATGTTTACAGACACCGGAGAGCCAATCAGCTTCGCTTCGCAAAGCTCCGTAACGCGAAAAGTACGCGAAGCGGTGCGCTGTTACAGATATATATCTTTTTTTGAACGTTAATTTCTCAAAATCCACTGGAGCACATATATTGAGATCTAGCAAAGGCACATCGGGCTACCAGTCCCTACAATTTTGCCAAGTTTCGTGCAAATCCATTCAGCTGTTCGATTATTATTATTTTTATTTTTTTTTGCCCCGCGGGGCCCTTTTAAAACCTCCACATCAAACCTAGGGGGTGAGCGACAATGTACTATGCCCCCTTATGGTCATTTGCCCCTTCGCTTTGGCCTCCTCTTGTCTCTCGATCCTACCGAGAGACAAGATGGCGGCCGCTACGGACTGTTTGGAATGTTGACAGACGCCGGAGAACCAATCAGCTTCGCTTCACAAAGCTCCGTTGCGCGTAAAGTACGCGTCCTGGGACGCTGCCAGGTCCGCTGTTACAGATATATATCTTTTTTTAAACGTTAATTTCTCAAAATCCACTGGAGCACATATATTGAGACCTACAAAAGGCACATCGGGCTACCAGTCCCTACAATTTTGCCAAGTTTCGTGCAAATCCATTCAGCCGTTCGGGCTAAAAGTGAGGCCAACCGCCCTATGGAAAACTCAATGTTAAAAACACGTTTTGGGACCCCCCTTTTTTCTCTGCCCCCCCTTGACGAACCCCCCCCAAATTTTCAAGGGCTGCTCAGAAACAAAATGTGCCATTTTCCTGAAAATTTCAGCCAATTCCGTCCACAAACGCCAAAGTTATTAGACATAGAATTTTCAAAAAACCCATAGAGAAAAAATCCTAACTATATATACCTACTGGCGACCGCCAGTAGGTAATATATATATATATATATATATATATATATATATATATATATATATATATATATATGCAGACAAACCCCTCCATTACCGAAAGAGAGAGGCCACACGGGGAAATTTCACTTGGAAGCCTTTTATTTAAACAGATGTCTGCCACGATTCATTTCGGCTGGTTAGCCTTCCTCGGGTGCCTCTGTAATGCCAGGATGCTGCCCCACCTGTGTTTTAAATAGTCCTGCATCCCTCCGATTGGTGGAAGCGCACAGTGCTCCTGGTCATGTGCTCACCCCTCACAGTGTAATGCATTACACACTACATCTCCCAGAGTTCCTCTTGCCTGGGTGGAGGTTGCGCGGAGCCGGATCAAGCATCATTCCTCCCTTCTCTGCTGGTGCACTGCAGGGGAAACACAGGTGACAGATTGAAAGTGTCCTGGTTACCGTTTAAAATCACAAAGTGCTTCCTTAAGTCCCCTTACGCTCGAGCCTCTTGAAGATAGTGTCCACTGGGCTGCGGGTTTACATTGCAGTGAAGAAAACCCCTCGTGAAGTCACAAGCTGCACCTGGCAGCAGCCCTTGCATCTCCTACTTGCTGAGGCGGGCTGGAGAAATTCCGATACCTTGGATGAAAAAAGAGCGTTCCAGATGCAGGAGCCAGCAGTTCTCCAGCCAACTTGCAGAGCAGGGCCTCTTGACACGCTTCTGGCTAGCGTGAAAATATGCAGACAAACCCCTCCATTACCGAAAGAGAGAGGCCACACGGGGAAATTTCACTTGGAAGCCTTTTATTTAAACAGATGTCTGGCACAATGCATTTCGGCTGGTTAGCCTTCCTCGGGTGCCTCTGTAATGCCAGGATGCTGCCCCACCTGTGTTTTAAATAGTCCTGCATCCCTCCGATTGGTGGAAGCGCACAGTGCTCCTGGTCATGTGCTCACCCCTCACAGTGTAATGCATTACACACTACATCTCCCAGAGTTCCTCTTGCCTGGGTGGAGGTTGTGCGGAGCCGGATCAAGCATCATTCCTCCCTTCTCTGCTGGTGCACTGCAGGGGAAACACAGGTGACAGATTGAAAGTGTCCTGGTTACCGTTTAAAATCACAAAGTGCTTCCTTAAGTCCCCTTACGCTCGAGCCTCTTGAAGATAGTGTCCACTGGGCTGCGGGTTTACATTGCAGTGAAGAAAACCCCTCGTGAAGTCACAAGCTGCACCTGGCAGCAGCCCTTGCATCTCCTACTTGCTGAGGCGGGCTGGAGAAATTCCGATACCTCGGATGAAAAAAGAGCGTTCCAGACGCAGGAGCCAGCAGTTCTCCAGCCAACTTGCAGAGCGGGGCCTCTTGACACGCTTCTGGCTAGCGTGAAAATATGCAGACAAACCCCTCCATTACCGAAAGAGAGAGGCCACACGGGGAAATTTCACTTGGAAGCCTTTTATTTAAACAGATGTCTGGCACGATGCATTTCGGCTGGTTAGCCTTCCTCGGGTGCCTCTGTAATGCCAGGATGCTGCCCCACCTGTGTTTTAAATAGTCCTGCATCCCTCCGATTGGTGGAAGCGCACAGTGCTCCTGGTCATGTGCTCGCCCCTCACAGTGTAATGCATTACACACTACATCTCCCAGAGTTCCTCTTGCCTGGGTGGAGGTTGCGCGGAGCCGGATCAAGCATCATTCCTCCCTTCTCTGCTGGTGCACTGCAGGGGAAACACAGGTGACAGATTGAAAGTGTCCTGATTACCGTTTAAAATCACAAAGTGCTTCCTTAAGTCCCCTTACGCTCGAGCCTCTTGAAGATAGTGTCCACTGGGCTGCGGGTTTACATTGCAGTGAAGAAAACCCCTCGTGAAGTCACAAGCTGCACCTGGCAGCAGCCCTTGCATCTCCTACTTGCTGAGGCGGGCTGGAGAAATTCCGATACCTCGGATGAAAAAAGAGCGTTCCAGACGCAGGAGCCAGCAGTTCTCCAGCCAACTTGCAGAGCGGGGCCTCTTGACACGCTTCTGGCTAGCGTGAAAATATGCAGACAAACCCCTCCATTACCGAAAGAGAGAGGCCACACGGGGAAATTTCACTTGGAAGCCTTTTATTTAAACAGATGTCTGGCACGATGCATTTCGGCTGGTTAGCCTTCCTCGGGTGCCTCTGTAATGCCAGGATGCTGCCCACCTGTGTTTTAAATAGTCCTGCATCCCTCCGATTGGTGGAAGCGCACAGTGCTCCTGGTCATGTGCTCGCCCCTCACAGTGTAATGCATTACACACTACATCTCCCAGAGTTCCTCTTGCCTGGGTGGAGGTTGCGCGGAGCCGGATCAAGCATCATTCCTCCCTTCTCTGCTGGTGCACTGCAGGGGAAACACAGGTGACAGATTGAAAGTGTCCTGGTTACCGTTTAAAATCACAAAGTACTTCCTTAAGTCCCCTTACGCTCGAGCCTCTTGAAGATAGTGTCCACTGGGCTGCGGGTTTACATTGCAGTGAAGAAAACCCCTCGTGAAGTCACAAGCTGCACCTGGCAGCAGCCCTTGCATCTCCTACTTGCTGAGGCGGGCTGGAGAAATTCCGATACCTCGGATGAAAAAAGAGCATTCCAGACGCAGGAGCCAGCAGTTCTCCAGCCAACTTGCAGAGCGGGGCCTCTTGACACGCTTCTGGCTAGCGTGAAAATATGCAGACAAACCCCTCCATTACCGAAAGAGAGAGGCCACACGGGGAAATTTCACTTGGAAGCCTTTTATTTAAACAGATGTCTGGCACGATGCATTTCGGCTGGTTAGCCTTCCTCGGGTGCCTCTGTAATGCCAGGATGCTGCCCCACCTGTGTTTTAAATAGTCCTGCATCCCTCCGATTGGTGGAAGCGCACAGTGCTCCTGGTCATGTGCTCGCCCCTCACAGTGTAATGCATTACACACTACATCTCCCAGAGTTCCTCTTGCCTGGGTGGAGGTTGCGCGGAGCCGGATCAAGCATCATTCCTCCCTTCTCTGCTGGTGCACTGCAGGGGAAACACAGGTGACAGATTGAAAGTGTCCTGGTTACCGTTTAAAATCACAAAGTGCTTCCTTAAGTCCCCTTACGCTCGAGCCTCTTGAAGATAGTGTCCACTGGGCTGCGGGTTTACATTGCAGTGAAGAAAACCCCTCGTGAAGTCACAAGCTGCACCTGGCAGCAGCCCTTGCATCTCCTACTTGCTGAGGCGGGCTGGAGAAATTCTGATACCTCGGATGAAAAAAGAGCGTTCCAGACGCAGGAGCCAGCAGTTCTCCAGCCAACTTGCAGAGCGGGGCCTCTTGACACGCTTCTGGCTAGCGTGAAAATATGCAGACAAACCCCTCCATTACCGAAAGAGAGAGGCCACACGGGGAAATTTCACTTGGAAGCCTTTTATTTAAACAGATGTCTGGCACGATGCATTTCGGCTGGTTAGCCTTCCTCGGGTGCCTCTGTAATGCCAGGATGCTGCCCCACCTGTGTTTTAAATAGTCCTGCATCCCTCCGATTGGTGGAAGCGCACAGTGCTCCTGGTCATGTGCTCGCCCCTCACAGTGTAATGCATTACACACTACATCTCCCAGAGTTCCTCTTGCCTGGGTGGAGGTTGCGCGGAGCCGGATCAAGCATCATTCCTCTCTTCTCTGCTGGTGCACTGCAGGGGAAACACAGGTGACAGATTGAAAGTGTCCTGGTTACCGTTTAAAATCACAAAGTGCTTCCTTAAGTCCCCTTACGCTCGAGCCTCTTGAAGATAGTGTCCACTGGGCTGCGGGTTTACATTGCAGTGAGGAAAACCCCTTGTGAAGTCACAAGCTGCACCTGGCAGCAGCCCTTGCATCTCCTACTTGCTGAGGCGGGCTGGAGAAATTCCGATACCTCGGATGAAAAAAGAGCGTTCCAGACGCAGGAGCCAGCAGTTCTCCAGCCAACTTGCAGAGCGGGGCCTCTTGACACGCTTCTGGCTAGCGTGAAAATATGCAGACAAACCCCTCCATTACCGAAAGAGAGAGGCCACACGGGGAAATTTCACTTGGAAGCCTTTTATTTAAACAGATGTCTGCCACGATTCATTTCGGCTGGTTAGCCTTCCTCGGGTGCCTCTGTAATGCCAGGATGCTGCCCCACCTGTGTTTTAAATAGTCCTGCATCCCTCCGATTGGTGGAAGCGCACAGTGCTCCTGGTCATGTGCTCACCCCTCACAGTGTAATGCATTACACACTACATCTCCCAGAGTTCCTCTTGCCTGGGTGGAGGTTGCGCGGAGCCGGATCAAGCATCATTCCTCCCTTCTCTGCTGGTGCACTGCAGGGGAAACACAGGTGACAGATTGAAAGTGTCCTGGTTACCGTTTAAAATCACAAAGTGCTTCCTTAAGTCCCCTTACGCTCGAGCCTCTTGAAGATAGTGTCCACTGGGCTGCGGGTTTACATTGCAGTGAAGAAAACCCCTCGTGAAGTCACAAGCTGCACCTGGCAGCAGCCCTTGCATCTCCTACTTGCTGAGGCGGGCTGGAGAAATTCCGATACCTTGGATGAAAAAAGAGCGTTCCAGATGCAGGAGCCAGCAGTTCTCCAGCCAACTTGCAGAGCAGGGCCTCTTGACACGCTTCTGGCTAGCGTGAAAATATGCAGACAAACCCCTCCATTACCGAAAGAGAGAGGCCACACGGGGAAATTTCACTTGGAAGCCTTTTATTTAAACAGATGTCTGGCACAATGCATTTCGGCTGGTTAGCCTTCCTCGGGTGCCTCTGTAATGCCAGGATGCTGCCCCACCTGTGTTTTAAATAGTCCTGCATCCCTCCGATTGGTGGAAGCGCACAGTGCTCCTGGTCATGTGCTCACCCCTCACAGTGTAATGCATTACACACTACATCTCCCAGAGTTCCTCTTGCCTGGGTGGAGGTTGTGCGGAGCCGGATCAAGCATCATTCCTCCCTTCTCTGCTGGTGCACTGCAGGGGAAACACAGGTGACAGATTGAAAGTGTCCTGGTTACCGTTTAAAATCACAAAGTGCTTCCTTAAGTCCCCTTACGCTCGAGCCTCTTGAAGATAGTGTCCACTGGGCTGCGGGTTTACATTGCAGTGAAGAAAACCCCTCGTGAAGTCACAAGCTGCACCTGGCAGCAGCCCTTGCATCTCCTACTTGCTGAGGCGGGCTGGAGAAATTCCGATACCTCGGATGAAAAAAGAGCGTTCCAGACGCAGGAGCCAGCAGTTCTCCAGCCAACTTGCAGAGCGGGGCCTCTTGACACGCTTCTGGCTAGCGTGAAAATATGCAGACAAACCCCTCCATTACCGAAAGAGAGAGGCCACACGGGGAAATTTCACTTGGAAGCCTTTTATTTAAACAGATGTCTGGCACGATGCATTTCGGCTGGTTAGCCTTCCTCGGGTGCCTCTGTAATGCCAGGATGCTGCCCCACCTGTGTTTTAAATAGTCCTGCATCCCTCCGATTGGTGGAAGCGCACAGTGCTCCTGGTCATGTGCTCGCCCCTCACAGTGTAATGCATTACACACTACATCTCCCAGAGTTCCTCTTGCCTGGGTGGAGGTTGCGCGGAGCCGGATCAAGCATCATTCCTCCCTTCTCTGCTGGTGCACTGCAGGGGAAACACAGGTGACAGATTGAAAGTGTCCTGATTACCGTTTAAAATCACAAAGTGCTTCCTTAAGTCCCCTTACGCTCGAGCCTCTTGAAGATAGTGTCCACTGGGCTGCGGGTTTACATTGCAGTGAAGAAAACCCCTCGTGAAGTCACAAGCTGCACCTGGCAGCAGCCCTTGCATCTCCTACTTGCTGAGGCGGGCTGGAGAAATTCCGATACCTCGGATGAAAAAAGAGCGTTCCAGACGCAGGAGCCAGCAGTTCTCCAGCCAACTTGCAGAGCGGGGCCTCTTGACACGCTTCTGGCTAGCGTGAAAATATGCAGACAAACCCCTCCATTACCGAAAGAGAGAGGCCACACGGGGAAATTTCACTTGGAAGCCTTTTATTTAAACAGATGTCTGGCACGATGCATTTCGGCTGGTTAGCCTTCCTCGGGTGCCTCTGTAATGCCAGGATGCTGCCCACCTGTGTTTTAAATAGTCCTGCATCCCTCCGATTGGTGGAAGCGCACAGTGCTCCTGGTCATGTGCTCGCCCCTCACAGTGTAATGCATTACACACTACATCTCCCAGAGTTCCTCTTGCCTGGGTGGAGGTTGCGCGGAGCCGGATCAAGCATCATTCCTCCCTTCTCTGCTGGTGCACTGCAGGGGAAACACAGGTGACAGATTGAAAGTGTCCTGGTTACCGTTTAAAATCACAAAGTACTTCCTTAAGTCCCCTTACGCTCGAGCCTCTTGAAGATAGTGTCCACTGGGCTGCGGGTTTACATTGCAGTGAAGAAAACCCCTCGTGAAGTCACAAGCTGCACCTGGCAGCAGCCCTTGCATCTCCTACTTGCTGAGGCGGGCTGGAGAAATTCCGATACCTCGGATGAAAAAAGAGCATTCCAGACGCAGGAGCCAGCAGTTCTCCAGCCAACTTGCAGAGCGGGGCCTCTTGACACGCTTCTGGCTAGCGTGAAAATATGCAGACAAACCCCTCCATTACCGAAAGAGAGAGGCCACACGGGGAAATTTCACTTGGAAGCCTTTTATTTAAACAGATGTCTGGCACGATGCATTTCGGCTGGTTAGCCTTCCTCGGGTGCCTCTGTAATGCCAGGATGCTGCCCCACCTGTGTTTTAAATAGTCCTGCATCCCTCCGATTGGTGGAAGCGCACAGTGCTCCTGGTCATGTGCTCGCCCCTCACAGTGTAATGCATTACACACTACATCTCCCAGAGTTCCTCTTGCCTGGGTGGAGGTTGCGCGGAGCCGGATCAAGCATCATTCCTCCCTTCTCTGCTGGTGCACTGCAGGGGAAACACAGGTGACAGATTGAAAGTGTCCTGGTTACCGTTTAAAATCACAAAGTGCTTCCTTAAGTCCCCTTACGCTCGAGCCTCTTGAAGATAGTGTCCACTGGGCTGCGGGTTTACATTGCAGTGAAGAAAACCCCTCGTGAAGTCACAAGCTGCACCTGGCAGCAGCCCTTGCATCTCCTACTTGCTGAGGCGGGCTGGAGAAATTCTGATACCTCGGATGAAAAAAGAGCGTTCCAGACGCAGGAGCCAGCAGTTCTCCAGCCAACTTGCAGAGCGGGGCCTCTTGACACGCTTCTGGCTAGCGTGAAAATATGCAGACAAACCCCTCCATTACCGAAAGAGAGAGGCCACACGGGGAAATTTCACTTGGAAGCCTTTTATTTAAACAGATGTCTGGCACGATGCATTTCGGCTGGTTAGCCTTCCTCGGGTGCCTCTGTAATGCCAGGATGCTGCCCCACCTGTGTTTTAAATAGTCCTGCATCCCTCCGATTGGTGGAAGCGCACAGTGCTCCTGGTCATGTGCTCGCCCCTCACAGTGTAATGCATTACACACTACATCTCCCAGAGTTCCTCTTGCCTGGGTGGAGGTTGCGCGGAGCCGGATCAAGCATCATTCCTCTCTTCTCTGCTGGTGCACTGCAGGGGAAACACAGGTGACAGATTGAAAGTGTCCTGGTTACCGTTTAAAATCACAAAGTGCTTCCTTAAGTCCCCTTACGCTCGAGCCTCTTGAAGATAGTGTCCACTGGGCTGCGGGTTTACATTGCAGTGAGGAAAACCCCTTGTGAAGTCACAAGCTGCACCTGGCAGCAGCCCTTGCATCTCCTACTTGCTGAGGCGGGCTGGAGAAATTCCGATACCTCGGATGAAAAAAGAGCGTTCCAGACGCAGGAGCCAGCAGTTCTCCAGCCAACTTGCAGAGCGGGGCCTCTTGACACGCTTCTGGCTAGCGTGAAAATATGCAGACAAACCCCTCCATTACCGAAAGAGAGAGGCCACACGGGGAAATTTCACTTGGAAGCCTTTTATTTAAACAGATGTCTGGCACGATGCATTTCGGCTGGTTAGCCTTCCTCGGGTGCCTCTGTAATGCCAGGATGCTGCCCACCTGTGTTTTAAATAGTCCTGCATCCCTCCGATTGGTGGAAGCGCACAGTGCTCCTGGTCATGTGCTCGCCCCTCACAGTGTAATGCATTACACACTACATCTCCCAGAGTTCCTCTTGCCTGGGTGGAGGTTGCGCGGAGCCGGATCAAGCATCATTCCTCCCTTCTCTGCTGGTGCACTGCAGGGGAAACACAGGTGACAGATTGAAAGTGTCCTGGTTACCGTTTAAAATCACAAAGTACTTCCTTAAGTCCCCTTACGCTCGAGCCTCTTGAAGATAGTGTCCACTGGGCTGCGGGTTTACATTGCAGTGAAGAAAACCCCTCGTGAAGTCACAAGCTGCACCTGGCAGCAGCCCTTGCATCTCCTACTTGCTGAGGCGGGCTGGAGAAATTCCGATACCTCGGATGAAAAAAGAGCATTCCAGACGCAGGAGCCAGCAGTTCTCCAGCCAACTTGCAGAGCGGGGCCTCTTGACACGCTTCTGGCTAGCGTGAAAATATGCAGACAAACCCCTCCATTACCGAAAGAGAGAGGCCACACGGGGAAATTTCACTTGGAAGCCTTTTATTTAAACAGATGTCTGGCACGATGCATTTCGGCTGGTTAGCCTTCCTCGGGTGCCTCTGTAATGCCAGGATGCTGCCCCACCTGTGTTTTAAATAGTCCTGCATCCCTCCGATTGGTGGAAGCGCACAGTGCTCCTGGTCATGTGCTCGCCCCTCACAGTGTAATGCATTACACACTACATCTCCCAGAGTTCCTCTTGCCTGGGTGGAGGTTGCGCGGAGCCGGATCAAGCATCATTCCTCCCTTCTCTGCTGGTGCACTGCAGGGGAAACACAGGTGACAGATTGAAAGTGTCCTGGTTACCGTTTAAAATCACAAAGTGCTTCCTTAAGTCCCCTTACGCTCGAGCCTCTTGAAGATAGTGTCCACTGGGCTGCGGGTTTACATTGCAGTGAAGAAAACCCCTCGTGAAGTCACAAGCTGCACCTGGCAGCAGCCCTTGCATCTCCTACTTGCTGAGGCGGGCTGGAGAAATTCCGATACCTCGGATGAAAAAAGAGCGTTCCAGACGCAGGAGCCAGCAGTTCTCCAGCCAACTTGCAGAGCGGGGCCTCTTGACACGCTTCTGGCTAGCGTGAAAATATGCAGACAAACCCCTCCATTACCGAAAGAGAGAGGCCACACGGGGAAATTTCACTTGGAAGCCTTTTATTTAAACAGATGTCTGGCACGATGCATTTCGGCTGGTTAGCCTTCCTCGGGTGCCTCTGTAATGCCAGGATGCTGCCCCACCTGTGTTTTAAATAGTCCTGCATCCCTCCGATTGGTGGAAGCGCACAGTGCTCCTGGTCATGTGCTCGCCCCTCACAGTGTAATGCATTACACACTACATCTCCCAGAGTTCCTCTTGCCTGGGTGGAGGTTGCGCGGAGCCGGATCAAGCATCATTCCTCTCTTCTCTGCTGGTGCACTGCAGGGGAAACACAGGTGACAGATTGAAAGTGTCCTGGTTACCGTTTAAAATCACAAAGTGCTTCCTTAAGTCCCCTTACGCTCGAGCCTCTTTAAGATAGTGTCCACTGGGCTGCGGGTTTACATTGCAGTGAGGAAAACCCCTTGTGAAGTCACAAGCTGCACCTGGCAGCAGCCCTTGCATCTCCTACTTGCTGAGGCGGGCTGGAGAAATTCCGATACCTCGGATGAAAAAAGAGCGTTCCAGACGCAGGAGCCAGCAGTTCTCCAGCCAACTTGCAGAGCGGGGCCTCTTGACACGCTTCTGGCTAGCGTGAAAATATGCAGACAAACCCCTCCATTACCGAAAGAGAGAGGCCACACGGGGAAATTTCACTTGGAAGCCTTTTATTTAAACAGATGTCTGGCACGATGCATTTCGGCTGGTTAGCCTTCCTCGGGTGCCTCTGTAATGCCAGGATGCTGCCCCACCTGTGTTTTAAATAGTCCTGCATCCCTCCGATTGGTGGAAGCGCACAGTGCTCCTGGTCATGTGCTCGCCCCTCACAGTGTAATGCATTACACACTACATCTCCCAGAGTTCCTCTTGCCTGGGTGGAGGTTGCGCGGAGCCGGATCAAGCATCATTCCTCCCTTCTCTGCTGGTGCACTGCAGGGGAAACACAGGTGACAGATTGAAAGTGTCCTGGTTACCGTTTAAAATCACAAAGTGCTTCCTTAAGTCCCCTTACGCTCGAGCCTCTTGAAGATAGTGTCCACTGGGCTGCGGGTTTACATTGCAGTGAAGAAAACCCCTCGTGAAGTCACAAGCTATATATAGATATAGATATATGTATAGATATAGATAGATAGATAGATAGATAGATAGATAGATTGATAGATAGATAGATAGATAGATAGATAGATAGATAGATAGATAGATAGATAGATAGATAGATAGATAGATATTGTAAATGCTCCAAAGAAAAACTGTGGTTATGCTAAAAAGTGGCCTGGCTCTCCCAGGGCTCATGATAGTCCTCTGCCTCCATCAAAGATAAGTAGACAACTGCTGTCTCATGCAATCCACAGCAAACAAAAGGTGCCAATTCAGGTGATTCCACCCTTTAATTGTGCTCAGTTCTGATGCATTTTCTCTTCACAGAAGCCTTTGTCAAAGTAATTTCATTGTGCTTAATTTCCTCTAAAAAATCAATTTTTAATTCATAGAAAGCAACAACATACTGCAAGTTCATGCTTAGTTCAATTAGTGTATGACTACAGAAAGAAAATTTGACATGATTTTTCCTTACAAATGTATACTTAGCATGTATTCTCCAATACCTAATCATTCTTTATAAATATCACACAAATTAATTCATTTGTCTTGTAGCTCTAATAAAAACATTGATATCTTTGGTCCAAATATACAGCTCAATAGAGCACAGAATTACGAAGCTATACACTTATGAAAAATATATATTTATATATATATTCACTGAAAAAACCATAGGTTTCACACCAGTTATAGTTAGGAATTAGCATTTAAAAAACCTATTAAATTCACTGAAAAAAACCATAGGTTTGACACCAGTTATATTTAGCTGGAAATTTTACTGACATAAAACCATTGAAATTCCCACGTTATAGTTAGTTGGACTCACTAAAACGTGCGCGCCTGCAATGCACTGCTGATGACGTCACATATTACATCACTCATGACATGGTCAGTGTGCTACATTTTTAAAAAACTGTCATTCTTTTTTCTCCAGGGTACGCGTACCGGTACGCGCACCGGGGCGCGCACCCAAAAGAAAATAAAAAAAAATAATGAAGGAGTGAGCATGAGGGAAGGGGACAGAGAGAGTGAAGTTAAGAGAAAGAGAGCTAGAGGGAGCAACACGGAGGGACTGTGTAATAGATAGTTAGACAGAGAGAAGGTGTAATAGGGTGTTAGTGAGAAAAGGAAAATGAATAAGGGAGCGAAAGAAGGGAAGAGAGAGGAAGAAGACTAAAACAGAGGTACTGGGAGAATGTGAGTGGGTGTTGAAAGTAAAGGGAAGGACAGTAAAGGATGGGGGTAGTGACGGAACCGGAGTAAAGGAACAACGGTGAAGGAGGGTGAGAAAAGAGCAGTGAGTGTAAGTAAAGAGGGGTGAAAGAGGGTGGATAAAAGTGAATAAGGGTAAGACATGGGGAGTGACAGAGAGAAAGGACAGAGAGAGTAAAGGAAGGAGTGACTGAAAGGGACTGAGTGAAGCAGCAAAGAAAGGTAAGTGAGGGAGTGTTGTGAGTTATAGGGAGTGAGCATGACGAAAGAGTAGTGACAGAGTGTGGGGACAGAGACAGTGAGGGTAAGAGAGACAGAGTGAGGGAACGGGAGTGAGGAACTTTGAGGACAGATGGACTGAGAGAAGGAGTGAGAGGTGTGGAGTAAGTGAGTAAGAGAAAGGGAATGAGTGAGGGAGCGAAGGAAGGGAACAGAGGGTAAGGGAAGTAAAGCAGGGGGACTGAAGGAAGTTGAATGTGGTAGGAGAGTAAGGGAAAGAGGAGTAAACATGGAGGATAAGAATAAGTGAGGGAAGCAGAGTAAGGAAACGGGAGTGAGGTAGGATGAGAGAATAGTAGTGAGGTTAAAGCAAAGGGTGATGACAAACTACATTTTTTTAGTCACACTTACCATATAATTAATGTAAACTTAGTTACATGTTTTTACTACACATTGTATCTGTGAAAGAGAGAAGAAAAAATAAGTTATAATTAGTAAAATATATATTTTAAAATAGAAGAGACAGGCCAAGAGGTTAAAAATCATAAAAGTGTACTAGGAAATAAAGTAAGAGTGAAGGACACAGAAAGGGAAATAAAGTAATGTAGAAGGACAAAAAGAGGGAAAAAGAAATAGAAGGAGAGCAAATTGCTAAGAGTAAGGCAGATACATTCAGTGACAGAGAGGAAGAGAAGAAGAGAGAAATGAACTGAAGGTAAGAAAGATACTAAAAGAATGTGAGTTAGCAAAACTAAATCAGGAAAGAGGAGTAAGTAAAAGGGGAATGACTGAGAGGGAAAGGAGTCTGATTGAGGATGCATTTACAAGAATGAGGAATGGAAGATGACTAAGAGTGAGTGAAGGGGAGTCACAGAGTGAAGGGATGAAGGGAGTGAGGATAATATAGAAGGATTGAGGGAAAAGGAGTGAGGAAGTTAGTAGACAGAGGGACTTAGGGAAGGACTGAGTGAAGTGGAGTACAATGAGTGAGGAAAGGAAAATGAGTAAGGGAGCAAAAGAAGGAAAGAGAGGGGAAGAGGACTAAAGCAGTGGTACTGAGAGAATGTGATTCGGTGATGAAAGTAAAGAGAAGGACACTGAAAGATAGGAAATGAGGGGTAGTAATGGAACCAGAGTAAAAGAAATGAGATGAAGAACAACGAGAGAGGAGCAGTGAAGTTGTTGTAAGAGAAATGATAGAAGGCAGATAAACACAAGTGAGCATAACACAAGGAGAGTGAGGGACTGAGGACATAGAGGTAGTGAACGAAAAACAGAGAGAAGAGGACAAAAGAAAGGAGCAAAGAAAGATAAGTGAGGGAGAGAGGGTGAGTTATAGTGACAGAGTGCGACAAAAGAGGTGAGTGAGTAAAGAGGAATTACTAAAAGAGCAAAGGAGGAAAAGACGGAAAAGGGAAGTAAAGCAGAGAGACTGAAAGCTGAAAAGTGGTGCAAGGGAGAGAGGGGATGCAGACAGTTGAAATGGGAATGAGGGGTTGTGAAAGAAGTGGAGTAAAGGAACGGAGGTGAAACAGAGTGAGAGGAAGGCAGTGTGAGTGAGTAAAGAGAGCTGAAAGAGGGTGGAAAAAGGAAAGTGAGTGTGAGACAATGGGAATACAATTTAAATTACACAATACAAACTATAGAATAACTTGTACAACATGTTAGATAGTTTATTTTTGCTGTTCTCAGAATATATTGAATTTCACTAAAAACAATGAGTTCAAACTACTCATCATATGACTGCGGGAAAAAAACCACAATCTAAAAGATTGTGTTTAAAAAAAACATATAAACTTAAAAATCACATTTGTACACTAATCTTTGATTCACTTACTTTTCCTTTAAGCCAAATAGTACATCATGCAGGTCCTTTTTGTTGGAAAATACTGTGCTGTTCTCTAAAACTTCCATTTCATCGACTTTCTATAAGAAAAGCTCCAAGAACATCTGAAATATTTTTCGATGTTTTCATTTCCTCCTTGTGTTCAGTCACGACTCTTTGCTCATTCCTTCACTATTCCTTAAGGCCAAATAGTGTCAGATGTATCAGTATGTTTTCAAATTACTCAAAACAAACTCTGAAATTACCGTTTTCCCGACGTTCTGAAAGAAAAGCTCATACAACTTTTTCACAATGTTTAAATATTCATATTTCCATCTCTGGCTCACTCATATTCAACATTTCCTATAATACTGATATCACTTACTATGAGATCCACTTACAGTACCTATATGACAACTAGAATGTTTATATTATCTTGATCACTTTTACTCACAATATAATTTTAAACAGCAAATTAACTTTTATTAACTGCTCCCGTCTTCATAGGCCAATTACCTTTACTTAAAATTTGGTTCTAAAAACACTAGGTATGAATTTTTTAAGTCAAAAGGCAAACGTTTGTTTGAAAGTCAAATGAGTATCATTACAGAGCTTCCACCCTTTTTGACATTTTAAATAACATGTGTAATGCCCTGATGTTGTCGAAGGACCGTCATGATAAATATTAGCTATAGCAAAGGTTCTTCCTGAAATTGATAACTGAGAAGCCACAAAATTTTTAATAGAATTTGTCAATTTAGTTCCATTAGGTCTACATCGTTGGAACATTAAAATGACATGCTGACCATAAGTTTGTATAAATAATGTGGACAGCATTGCACACTTACATTGGGTACACACCATATTGTGATCAGCTGCTTTAACTAGATTATTAAAAGACACTGATTTGCAGTCTGGTAAAGTCAAATATATAAATCTTTCAGTGTCTATTCTAGTACTACTTGATAAACTAAAATTGTCGCAGTCATGCTGCCATTGATAAGAAAGGCCAAAAAGATTTTCTACATCTACACCTTCATCTTCCAATACACCAAACATATACATTAAAAATTCCTGACAATCCTGCTGAATATTCTGTGAAAATTGATTTTGACCAGAACATATGTCTAAAAGATTTCGAATTTCTGAAACACTTTCTATTTTTGCTCTATCACTGCTACATTTCTCAAACACAGAATTCAATAAACAGCAAAATCTTTGATCCCGATTTTCAACAATCTGTTCTTGTAAAGCTTGAAGAAAAAAACCAACATTAACCACTATATTAGCATAGCAGTTGACACCAGAACTGTTTTCAAACTGAAATCCAACAACATCTTCAACAGAATCCTTTTTCTTTCTGCTTACAATTACAGTTTCATCTACTTTTTGTCTTTTTGCTACTACCTCACTGCAATTATTCTCATTTCTTCTTTTTCGGCCTACCACACGTTTTTCAAACAGAGGATATTGAGGCAAATGTGGAGCATACTCTCTTCTTAACCTATTGTATTCTTTAATACAATTTAGATCTGCACAAATCTTTGTCTCATCACACTCAATCAAGTACAATCCTGATAAAGTTCTGACTTGTGATAATGCCACATATGCCATACCCTCTTTAAACACAGAACTTCCAATGTTCACCAAAGCACTATCTACACTTAAACCTTTAGATTTATGAATTGACATCGCATATGCCAAACAAACAGGAAACTGTTTTCGGCGAACATATAAGTCTTTTACAAGCACAAATCCAGCAGAACGACGACTGATTTGTTGTACTTGCTCAATGCCATCAAATTTAATTTTTAAAAATTCAATTCCATCTCTATTTCTGTAATTCAGAAATTCAACAACATGACCCATTGCTCCATTTACCAGACCTCTTTCAACATTTTAAACACACATTCAGAGTCTTTTCAAAACCAGCAGTTTTAGATATACTCTTCTCTAATGAATCCAATTTTGATTTCAAATTTTCTGACAAAATAATTGTTGCTCCCATATGCTCTATTTTATCTATAGCTTCCAGTTTCACAATCTCTTCATTTTCTAACCTTAACATTTTGATGTTGAAGATGGAACATTCTTGCAGAGTTGGCATCAAACATATCCCAGATTTGTTCTCAGTAATTTTCTTAAAAATATTCTCTGGAAGAATGTTTTCATTTGGATACAAATTTGAAATTAATCGTGCATGTAAAGCTTCTTTCCCATGCTCACTTACTTTTCCGATTCTTACATCTTGTAGAATATTTTTATAATCTTCATCCTTTGCCTGTCGCATATTTTGAAGCAGTTCTGCATATTTGAAATGTGACCATATATTAACGTTTCCAATGCTTCTTAGGCACTTCCTGGTATCTTCATGCGTGAGCATTTTAAACACTGGTTGTCCTTTCACTGGAGTCAACTGCAGTAGATCTCCAAAAACAATAATGTGTTTCCCTCCAAATAAAACATCATACTCTGTTCTAAGAATTTCTTGCATTCTCAAATGCACAAAAGCAAGCATTAGATTTGAGACCATGCTTACTTCATCAATGATAAGAAGTTTCATTTTCTTCAGGACTCTGGAAACTTCAGATCACGCATCTCCAGATGGCTTGTGGTATTGCAATTTATTATCATGCTCAACTGGTAGCATCAGTAAACGATGTAAAGTAATCCCTTTAATGTTATTTGCTGCCAGCCCAGTTGGAGCGGTAACAACACAAGACAGCGGTGATTCAGTCCTTTTCTGCAGATAAGTTGCAATTGCTTTAATCCGAAAACTTTTTCCAGTTCCCGCTTCTCCACTCACGTACAGTCGGACAGGCTTAAATGATGTACATGAGCACTCTTTTTTCTCATGACTGAATCCATGTTCAATCTGTTCTGTGACTTCATCATATATCTGTTTCTGCTCAACGTTTAGTTGTTTCACCAAATCTTCTAAGTTAACTACATCCTTTTGAGCTTGTTCCATAGCTCTTTCCACCTCATCTATGGCAGTGGCAGCTTCATTTTGGATAATTGGTCCTCCTAGTGGATCCTGACTCAATGAAGTAGAACTCTGACTGTCTTGAGAACTGTCTCTAGCAATCTCTACAGCAATTGTGGCTTCTTGCTCTATTTCTTCGTTCAACATTTGCAGATAATTTGGAAAAACAGGACATTCTATGGTATCCTTGGTTGCATTAAAAGAATCTTCGTAACAGAGAAAATCTCCAAGTAGTTCCTCTTCTGTACGCCATGGCTTAAAGAGTTGCAAAAGAGCTAAATAGTAAAATTCCCTTTTGTCTGGAGATTCGCAACTCAATTTTCGATGATTAATCGAATGGCCTTTCTCTGCTTCACTAGGCATCCTTCACACCCAATGACAGCATATATTCTATTATTGATATCTTCTGTGATGTTCCTCTTATAACTATAGTTTTGCAGAACTTCATACAAACAACTGTTCTCAAGATGACTACTTCTATTTGGATAGTATGTATCCAACATGTTTGTCTTCAAAATATCTGTACTGTTTGGTTCTTTTCCCGCCAAATACTCAATTTCTTGTACAGATTTCAAAACTCGGTTTCGTGTTGCAGCAAAACCTAGACTCGCCCAAATGATTGTTCTAGATTTGGCATAGAGACTTGCTGATGATAACCGATCAGAACATTCATATGCTCCAATTTCTCGATGCGACAACATCTTCAGACTGAAACTGTATAATTTTTTACTTATACTCTTTTCATGTGAAATGTCCTCCCACATTTCCTTCAGTTCTGTCTTTTCTTTTTTTGTGATGTAAGACGTCACATATCGAGCCACAGCAATAGAGTTGTCAGCAACGAACTGAATATCCATGTTAGCATTCCACATGGACAAAATCACTGGGTTGTAGTCGTTGATGTACTTGGACTCTTCGTTTCTTTTTAAATTGTATGTATTTTTTGGTGATTTCCTCGTCACAGTATGTCGCAGAGAAGACATCAAATTATTTACTCTTCCTTTAGAAATCACTGGTCGTGGAAACCCAAAACGACATTTTGTGTAGAACTTGTCCTTGTTTCTGAATTTTCGACGACAGTACTTTCCACAACGATGGGATTGAAAGCGAAAAACTTGTTGCCTTAAACTGTTTTCTTCGGTAGTTTTCGGAACAGCACATGTTGAATACTCTTCAATGAAACTCATCACTGTGTCACCCGAATCTGTTCCAAATTTGGGTGCATCTTTAATCCATAACAACATATGTATGTGAGGAGCACCTCTCGCTTGATACTCCTTTCTTCAAAAGAAATCCAAAACCTCTCCAAGGGGAGGATTTTTTTTGTTGGTAATAAAAGACATCATAGCTTCAAATCTATGATTGAAATATCTGCATACATTCACTGGATCCAAAGAACACAGTTCTCCAGGTGTTTTGAATTCTATATTTTGTATGTTTGCATTTGCCTCTTGTAGCAATTGAAGTAAGTCATCCCATGCATACTCAGCACAGCTAAGAGTGAGGAACCATGTAGGAGTTCCTAAGTTTCTTAGCATACATTTCAATTCCCCATGACGACGGAACCAATACTCGTTTGTACCACGCTGACATGCCATGAGATTGATTAGCTGAGATTCCAAAATACTGTCTTGCAGATTGACTTTCTCCATAAAGTCCCTCGCCGAAACATTTTGCAGATGTGGTCCACTTTTCAGTATATGGTTCCCTGCATAAGAGAGCCCAGACAAGTCACTTTCATACAGTAGATGAATCAAATACGGAATGCATTAATCGATCGTCATATCGTCCACCTTGACCTGTTGGAAATAACTGTGGAAAACAACGAGCTTCCAAACTTTCTTCCCATACACTAATGGGACTTCCTTTTGCTGCTTTCATTTGAAACAAGTCAATTGCATTCCCCATTACTTCTTTGGAATGCAAAGGATGAACAGTGTAATGTTCATATATTTCTTCACTTCTAGACACATCAACTTTTTCAATTTGGCCGGCTGAACAATCACTGTCTTCTGCTGCAACTGTTCCCTCTGCTCCAACACATACATGTTTGTAGTACTCATTGTTTTTGACCAAATACAACGTTGCCTTTTTGACTTTCCTAACATCCACTAAATCTTGCCAGATTTTCTTACTCTTTGTCGGAACCCCATTAACTAGAATAACCAGAGGTTCCTCTTCCACTTTTTCTACACCAATTGTATCAATATTTTTCTGGAAATCTAGAGGCAAATAAACAACTCTTCCCTTTAATCCTCTCTGTAAATCTGAAGGAGGCAATTTCCCTATCTTAGGCTCCATACGAACAATAGCCTGAAAAGGATGCACACATTGAATCAGAATAGACTCAAAGGTATTTAAATCCATCAATTCAGAAGGAATGTCTACCTCTACTATCTCTCTGTTTACCTTTCTTAACATTTTGTAACAAATTTAAAACTACCCTATTGCGAAACATTCGTCTACGAATGTCCCTAAATTGGTTTTGCCTTCTATTCCTATACATACTGTCCTCTCCTGCTCCAGTAGTAACATTTTTGGGGGGCCTCTCCTTCCTTTTCAAATCTGCTCTCTCCTTCTGTATATTCACATTTCCATTAACATTTTTTTTTATCTACATATGTTCCGAAAAAAAGACTTAGTTGTCTTACCAGGAGCTTTTTTGTGTTTTTTGAAGTATTTGTTGTAGGGGAGTGCTTTAATTCCGTTGCTGTTTTTGATTTTTTCCGCTTGGCATCTTTCCTTCTCCTCTGCCTTGAGGGCATATTTCCTTACTATTGAAATCTTGATTTCAATCTGTGGTAAAGAAAAAAATAACACATTATAGACCACTATTACCAAACAACGAAGCAATGACAATAAGCAACCGATATAAACATTAGTTTACAACATATCTAAGTTTATACCACAGTAACTATGTAACTAGGAGTAAGACAGAGAACAAGAGCTAGAGGGAGTAACACAAAGAGACAGAGAGAGTCAGACAAAGAAACAGGTAGAGGGAGTAAAACATACAGAAGGAGTAAGACAGAGAGAGTGTATAATATGTTGTAAGACAGAGAAAGGATGTAATAGGGAGAGGGAGTAAGTCAAAGAAAGGGAGAAAGGGAGTAAGTCAGAAAAAGGGTGGAACAGGGTGGAAGACAGAGAAAGGGTGTAAGAGGATGTAAGACAGAGAGAGGGTGTTAGAAGGGGAGAGATGCAAAAGAGACTAAAACAGAGAGAGGCTGTAAAAGGGAGAGAGAGAGAGTAAGTTTGAGAGAGGGTGTAAGAGGAAGTAAATCAGAGAGAGGATGTCACAAAGAGTAAGTAAGACAGTGGGTGTAACAGGAAGAGAGGAAGAGAATAAAAAAGTCAGAAAGAGGGAGAGAGGGTGTAAAACAGACAAAAGGTGTAATAGGGAGTAAGTCAGGGAGAGAATGTTACAAAGAGGAAGGTTGTAAGACGGAGTAAATCAGGAAGAGGATGTAAGAGAGAGTATGACTTACAAATTGCTGTAAAAAAGAGAGAGAGAATAAATTAGAGACAGGGTGTAAGAGAAAGTAAGTCAAAGAGAGAGTGTAAGAGAGTGTAACACAGAGTCAGGATATAAAAAGGAATAAGTCAGAGAGAGGGTGTTAGAAGGGGACAGGTGGAAAAATAGGGTAAGTCAGGAAGAGAATATATAATACAGACTAATACATTCTTGATAATGCTTGGTAAAGAAATGTTGGTGCATAAAGGAATTGTATTTTGTAAATGAGTGAGGTTTCAGTAGTGTAATGAAATGCTTATACATATGACCTGTGCTCTGTTTTGTAAATGTTATTTAAAAAAGATTTCGGGCACATGAATTGGTTTTACATTATTGACAAGGATTAGATAGTATCTGCATGATTAAAAAAATATATTAGCACATTTCACAATCATGTCACCTGTGTTTCCTCAGATTAGTAAGCAGATTGTGCAGATGAGGTGAGGCCTGTCCAGGGGTTCAGAGGAGGTAAGTCCTGTGTCCAAGAGTGCTGTGGACAGGACTCACCTCCTCCGACCCCTAGACAAGCCTCACCTCCACTGTGCCCCCTGGACAGGCCTCAATCTATTGGGTATAATAGATGGTAACAGGATGCAGATGAGGTGAGACCTGACCAGGAGTGCAGATGAGGTGAGGCCTGTCCTGGGGAGCAGAGGTGGCGAGGCCTGTGTCTAAGAGGGCAGTGGACTGGACTTCATGAAGCCTCTCCCCCACTGCACTCTTAGACACAGGCCTCACCTCCTTTGCACCCCTGGACAGGCCTCTCTCCCACTACACTCTTGAACACAGGCCTCATCTCCTCTGCACAGCTGGACAAGCCTCACCTCATCTGCAACCCTGAACAGGCCTCACCTCATCTGCACCCCTGACAGGCCTCACCTCATCTACACCCTGTTACCATCAATTATACCCAATACATTGAGGCCTGTCCAGGGGGCACGGAGGAGGTGAGGCTTGTCCAAGGGTCAGAGGAGGTGAGTCCTCTCCACTGCACTCTTGGACACAGACCTCACCTCCTCTGCACCCCTGGACATGCCTCACCTCATCTGCACAATCTACTTCCTAATCTGAGGAAACACAGGTGACATGATTGTGAAAGGTTCAAATATATTTATTTAATCTTGCAGACACTATTTATTCCTTCTCAAAAATGTAAAAGCTATTAATTTGCCCCAAAATCGTTTTTCCAATAACATTTAAGAAACAGAGCACTCGTCCTATGTACAAGCATTCCATTTCACTACTGAAACCTCACTATTTTACAAAATACAATTCCTCTATCTAGCAAATGTTGATACCAAACATTATCATTAAACATAACAAAAACCAACACGAAAAAAGCACAATCTGCTTCCTAATCTAGGGTAACACAAGTGACATGATTGTGAAATGTGCAAATATATTTATTTAATCATGCAGACACTATTTATTCCTAGTCAAAAATGTAAAAGCCATTCATTTGCCCCAAAATTGTCTTTCAAATAAGATTTAAGAAACAGAGCGCAGGTCCTATGTACAAGCATTCCATTTCACTACTGAAACCTCACTATTTTACAAAATACAATTTCTCTCTCTTGCAAATGTTGATACCAAGCATTGTCAAAAACCATGACACAAACCAACAAGAAAGAATCTCAATCTGCTTCCTAATCTGAGGTAACACAGGTGTCATCATTCTGAAAAGTTCAAATATATTTATCTAATCATGCAGACACTATTTATTCCTTCTCAAAAATGTAAAAGCCATTCATTTTCCCCAAAATCGTTTTTTAAATAACATTTTCGAAACAGAGCGCAGGTCCTATGTACAAACATTCAATTTCACTACTGAAACCTCACTATTTCACAAAATACTATTCCTCTATCTTGTAAATGTCAATACCAAGCATTATCAAAAAACATGACACAAACCAACAAGAAAGAAGCTCAATCTGCTTCCTAATCTGAGTTACCACAGGTGACATCATTGTGAAAGGTTCAAATGTATTTCTTTATTCATGCAGACACTATTTATTCCTTCTCAAAAATGTAAAAGCCATTCATTTTCCCCCAAATCGCTTTTCACACCACATTTATGAAACACAGCACAGGTCCTATGTACAAGCATTCCATGTCACTACTGAAACTTCACAATTGTACAAAATACAATTTCTCTATGCAGCAAAATCTTTTTGCCAAGCATTATCAAAAAACATGACACAAAGCAACATTAAAAAACCACAATGTGCTTCCAAATCTTCTCCATAGAGCATACAAGTCTCTATCTACATTAAATGAATCATTACTCACCTTTACAAATGCTTTGGGAGATTGTGAACAGTGTCAAACACACACACCAGTATTTCTTTAGCAGAGCAAAAGGTATGCACTCCAGACACTGCAACCATGAATGGCACAGAAAACCTCTAATTCTACACACATATCCCTCATGTTAACCAATTAAAACTCTTCCCTCACTATTTCAAAACCAACACCCTTCCCCCCTCAGCCCTTTCTGCCTGTTACCATAGCAACTCCCTCCTCACTGAGCTCTCAGGTTTAAAAGATTATTCTACAATGTTGCAAATTAACTCAGCAAGGATGTTTGACCTCTCAATACACCAGCATATCCAGTGCAATGTTTCTTTAAATGACTTTTTCTTAACCATTCAAATTACTTCTTTCACAGAACAGAACCATGCACCCTAACTTTCAGTTTTCAACTATCTGAATCCACCAATCATTGCTTGTGATTCAAGAGCACTGAAACTCCACAGTTTTTTTTGCAAACTCCTACTGTTCCAACTGCCATTTCATTTCCACACTTCATCTGACTGCACCAGAACCTCCTCTCACCATGTATTCTGTCTGGATTATTGGACATAGCTACATCCACTGGGCTCAAAGGTAGCCAGCTATCAGAAATTTTCACAACCTTGATTTACCAAATGTGGACATCAAGTGGATTGGCCAGAGAGGATTGAGATGTCACCAATTGATACCATTGGTGAAAACCTTTTTGCATCTGCCACACCCTCACCTCATAATTCTGCACTGTGGTGGAAATGACCTAGGCACTTTGACTGGGGGTAGGTCTGGAAATGCTTTTAAAGGACACCTTTGAGCAATTCATGGCACTTTTTCCACAAACTGCCTTGGTATATTCCAATATATGCCAAAGACAGAAATGGAAGTGGTCCAACCAATTTTGTCCACAATTTGAGAAAGCACGGAAACATGTGAAAAAATCTATTTCTGCTTACATGAGAGACTATGGAATGGGTTCAATATACAACAATAACTTGCGTTACAACATGCAAGATATCTACAGAGGAGATGGTGTGCACTTCTCAGATGAGGGGAATAGAATATTCCTCCTGAATTTAAGACTGTGCATTGGAACCTACTTGTAGGTACCTAAATCAGCCACAGAACCCAAAAGCTCTTTTCAGGGCTACCCTACCTCTGACCACTCAAAATGATTTTTTTACTCTAACTTTTTTCGCTAAATTTCACCAAAGTACGCTCCCCGGTACGTTCCCCGGTGCGCGTACCGGGCGCTCCCCCCGCGAAAAAATAAAAAAAATAAAAACTTTTTTTGGGCCTATATGGGCCTCCTAAGCCCCCCTCAGAAAATCTAGGGGGTCAGGGGGTCTCTACTGTGCCCCCTTTTACCCATTCCCAACGTTGTTTGTCCTCCATCTTGTGTCTCAATTGTACCGAAACACAAGATGGAGGACTCCCGTTGCGCTGCCGGTGCGCGTACCGGGGCGCGCACCGGTAAGCGCTCCCCCAAAAATTTGGAAGTTAATTTACATAAAAACCACTGGAGAGACTTTCACTAAATATAGAATAGGCCCTACTACATACCAGTCCCTACCATTTTCCCAAATTTGGTGGAATTCCATTGAGCCATTTGGGCTGTAGCCCTGTCTAAATATCCTGAGGTAAATTACATGACAAAAACACATATGAAAGTGTTAGAATTTACAACCAATTAAAATGTTACTTTCGTTTTGTATTTTTATGTGCTGACATTTGATTGGTTATGTACATGAATATATATGAAAAATGAGAGGGAAACACGGCCATTTTGACTAGTACTACCTGAGGTACATTTATAAAGGATTTTCTCTCCAAACCTCAACTGCTTTCTGAAAGGTAAGTTGTTAATTTGTAAGGGAACCTATGTTGTGCACTTTAAGTAAATTTTGAAAAACGTTTTCTGTTAGTTATTTACTGTCCCTCTGTTATAGTTATAGATTGAGATAGGCTTCTCTGTTATAGTTATGGATTGAGTTAGGCTTCTCTGGTATAATTATGAATTTACTTAGGCTTCATCACATGCACTTTTTTATATTTCTACTTCCTGCCTGATACCATACACTACCCAAAGATAACTTGACTGTTAAAAACTCAGAAGTACCTCTCTGAACTTAAACCCAACAATGCCCTAACTCTACTGATATAGTTATTTTTTATGCAATTTACAGCAAGAAAATGGAAGGTGACCATTAATATTTCTTTTGAAATTACGGATGAGGACATTCTTGAAGAAGATTTTCTTGACTTGGATTTCATGGATGAGTCTCTGGACCAAGAATTAATTGACTGTTTAGAAACCATTGAATCATGCAATCACAATTTTGAGGAGATTCCAGATAATCAGATGTTGGAAGTTTTATTAAATTATGAAAATTCTGAACAATAAATTTATATTTATTAATTAAAAATTGTTTGAGACATTATTCATTTTTATATGTAATTCATGAAGTAGTACCAAAATGATTATAATAGAAAGTGAGACTTACAGTATACTGTGCAACTTGTTTGTGTTACCATGTAAGTTTACTCATAGTTACGTCCTTTCTCCCACTATATTATCTCCAATGTGTATTTGACATCTCTTTTTCATCTCCTGCCTCCTTTCTCTCACTGTCTGTCTCTAATGCACCATGTCACCGCCAATTTTGCGTAGATTCAGAAGAGTAAAATGTAATACTTGAAAACATCATAAGGGAGCAGGGTAGACTACCCATGATCCCCTAGGCCTTCTCAGGGAGCGCTTAAAGGATCTGTTTCTGCTTTCCTGAGAGACTATGGTATGGATTCCATATACCACAATAACTTCTGTAACAACATGCAAGATATCTACAGAGGAGACAGTGTACATTGAATTTAAGACTCTGCATTGGTACCTACATGTTGGTACTTAAATCACCCACACAACACAACAACTCTATTCAGAGCTACCCTACCTCTAAGCACTTTAAATTATTATTTTACTGTTTCACTGGGTTTTCCCCATGGTACGCTCCCCGGTACGCTCCCCGGTACGCTCCCCGGTGCGCGAACCGGGTGCTTCCCCCGCGAAAATCGATTTTTGGGGGGTTTTTTTTGCCCCCGCGGGGCCCTTTTGTGGCCCCCACATCAAACCTAGGGGCTCAGGGGGGGTCTACCCTGCCCCCTTTTGGTCATTTCCCCCTTTGTTTTTGCCACCTCTTGTGTCTCGATCCTACCGAGACACAAGATGGCGGCCGCTCGGGACTGTTTGGAATTTTGACAGACACCCGAGAGCCAATCAGCTTTCCGCTCGCGAACTCGCGCTTTTAGATATATATATATTTTTTAACCTAAATTACTCAAAATCCACTGGAGCACATATCTTGAGACATAGCAAAGGCACATTGGGCTACCAGTCCCTACAATTTTGCCAAGTTTGGTGGAAATCCATTCAGCCGTTCGGGCTAAAAGTGAGTCCAACGGCCCTATGGAAATTAACATGGGGAAAACACGTTTTGGGACCCCCCTTTTATGTCGGCCCCCGCTTGACGAACCCCCCCCCCCAAACTTTCAGGGAAGGAGCGGAGCGGAGCTGGCCATTTCCTTGGAGAAATTCACCCAATTCCGTCCATCAACGCCAAAGTTATTCCCAATAGAATGTTGCGGATTTCCTATGGAAACTAGGTCCTTACTATAACTACCTATCTTGCCTTTGTTTAGCTGAAGATTGTTTTACCTCATCTTTGTTTGAGAATCCGGAATTCCTGATAGAAGCTTAAGGGGCAAATCCCTAAATGGGTACATGACGCTTGATCTTCCACTTCAGAGCTTATGTCTGAACTCGACCCAGTGGATAACAGTGGATAACAATTCTTGTTGCCATTGCTGTACTCTCATCAGTGCATTTCTTTGAACTGATTCAAATTGCCTGGACAGGGTCAGAACTCTTCTGCAGTTGATTACGGCTAACATGTAATTGTACAACAATGGAGTTGAAGGCAATCCAAATACAACACCAAAATTAAATACAATTGCTGGTAAGAAATAACATATCAGGGTAGATCATTTGAGGCTATGGAGATCAAAACCATGTCCAATAAATGAGTGTTAGGATGCAGTTAGGAAACAAGATATTTACAGTACATACATATTACCCCCTGGTCCCTCCGTCCTCGACACCTTCTTAATAACATGTGGAGATAACTATCTCCCGACAGAAAAAAAGAACAGAGGCATGCTGGGACCCTAATACTGCCCCTCCCACCGGGAGTACATAAGCAGTACTTACCCAGCATTCCGTCTGTTCTTTTTTCTGTCTTCGACAGTTTTTGATGTTGGATGCTTGTGCTGCTCCTGCTGGGCTTGAGTAGCTTCTGTTCCTGTTTTCCCCATCCGGCTGCCTGGCTGTGCGGTTGGGGTTCCTGGTTCCTTGCCTCCTGGCCTGCTGGGCTTGCTGGGTGGCCTGGTTTCTATGCCGGCTCTTTGTTTCCTCTGTTTGAGGTTTCTGGCGGCCCTTTGCGGCTGGTGAGCCGGCCTCCCGAGGGGATCCTTCCAGGTTACTGGAGGCTCGTCTTCCTGTGCTGGGCTGTGTGGATTTCGAGCCGGTTTCCTTTTTCCCCGGGGCTCCTGCCGGATCTCTGCTGCCTGTGCTGCTGGTGAGGGCTTCCGGGATCCTGGATGGCGGCTGGGGTGGGGGGCCCTGTGGTTGGATGCGGCCCCTCCTCCGGGGGAGTTCCGCATGGCGGTTTTCGTTTCTTGCCGCTTTACATTTATGCTAATGCTGTGCATGCTTTTTCCCTGAGCGCTGGCTGTGGGGGTCTTGTTGTCTGTTGGCCCCCGCTGCCGCTGGGTGCTGCTTACTTGGACCGATACATATGCCGCTGTTTCCTTGGGGGCTGGGTTTGTGCCTAGGGTTCCTCTGCCTCCTGGGGGCCGTTCTTTGGGGCGGTCTCCTGTTGTCCTGGTCATGGGCGGAGGGGGGGGGCTTTTTCCTTGGGTTCGCCCCTCTCCTTCGTGTTTGTCCCGCTTGCCTGCCTCCGTGGGGACCTGCTCGGGCGGGTGAGTCGGTCCTAGGCTCGCCCTGGTTGCCCGTGTGGTCTGCAGCGCCTGCCTCTGGGGATTTGACTCTGTTGGTTGGTCTTGGCTCCGTGGACAGGTTTTGCCACTGTGCCTGGTTCCTTGTGCTCTTCTGTGAGGTTGCCTGGTGTTGTGGTGGCTGTTTTTGGGAGTGCCCCTGGGGTTTGCTGGGGTTTGTCCCTGGGGCCTCTTGCTTGCGATGCCTGCGCTCTGCCGCTTCCCTGCTTCCGCGCTTGTGTCCGCGCCTCCTTGTCCTGGTGCTGCCCCGTTGGGCTCCCCTGGCTGCTCCTGGGTTTTCTTGCCCTGGTCGTGTGCCTTGGGTTGGGTCTCTCTTCTTGTGTGTGGCATTCTGTTGGCTCCCCTGGTGGGGGCTTCCTTTGGGGGCTCCTCTCTCCTCTCTGGTAGCCTTGGTGCTCTTCCTCCTGGGGCCCCCTGCCCTCGCCCCCCCCTTCGTGGCTTGGGTGTCTGGCCCGGGGTCTGTTCCGGTGGGCTCGTTTCCTGCTCTCGTAACCCTTGCTTTCCGTGGCTGGCCTCTGGTTCGGGCGCTGGCCTGTTTCCAGGTTCGGTGCTCTTTGGCCTCCGCTGCCCCTCGGCTGCCTTTGGCTTTGGCGAGGGCTTCTTGGGCCTGGGATTGTGGGTTTTTGCCTGGGCTTCTCCCTTGGTTCACTGCCTTCTGGTGGTGCCTCTGCTCCTGGACTCTCATGCTCCTGTGTTTTCTTTCAGGCGATTTGGGGGAAGGGATCCTCCTCTTCTCTCCTTGGCTGCTTCTCTGTGTTGTTGGCCTTCGCTCTTTTTGTTTGGTGGCCTGCCTCTGTTTGGCGTGGGTTCCTGTCGCCTCTGCGGTGGCTGTTTCCCTTTTTTCCTGGCCCCATGTGTGCTTGCTCCTGGGGTTCCCTTTGTTCTTGGGGTCTCTCCTGCCTGCTTGCTTCCGCCTTGCCCTTTGCGGCTTTTGTTTCGGGGTCGCCTTTCGCTTCCTCTGCGGCGGTTGTTGGGGTTGCGCTTCTGTTTCCCCTTCTCCCGGTTCCTCTGCGGCTCCCTGCCCCTGACTGCTGGTGGGTCGGTGTTCGGGCTTCTGGGGGGCTGCATGGGGGTGGGTCCTGTTGGCTCCCCTGGTTTTCTGTTCCCTGCCATGGGTTTGTTTTTTCCTGCTTTTCTTTGTGTTCCTCTGTGGGAACCCGCCCCATGTGACTCTGGGCTATAGCTGGTGCCGCGGCTAGGGCGGCTGACTCCGGTATCTGGGGCTCGCGGTTCGATCCCCGGCACCGGTGGCGGATTTGCCCAGCTCCATGTGTCTCTGGGCGTTGGCTTACTTGATTTTCCCGACGGCCCCTGGCGCCTTGAGTCCCTTACGGGTGATTGTGCGCTTTACATGTGTGTGTTGTTATGGCTCCTTCTAGGGTGGGGCCTTGTCTCCGCTGCGGCCTGGCTGTTGTTTTGTGGCCTGTGCTCCGCTTGCCTGCTGGCTCTGCGCCTCCGCTTCCTGGCTTTGGCTTGGTTGGTGGGGGTGTGGGGCTCGTGGGCTCCTGGTTTGTGCCTTTGTTTCTCCCGTCCCTTGGGGTCGCCTGGTCCTTGTTCGGTCTCCTGGTGTCCTTCCTGGTGCTCTCTGGGTGTTAGGCCTGCTCCTCGGGGGTTCGTCCTGCCTTGGTTGTGGCTGTTCGGTTCTCCTTTGCTCTGGCCTGGGGCTTCGGGTGTTGTCCCGGGGCCTTCTTTGTGCTTGGTTGCTTCTGGGGTCTGGCCGCTTCTGTTCTTCCTTGCTCTTGCCCTGGTTTTCCCTGTGCCTGCCTTTGGCTTGCTTTGGGTGCTTTCCTGCCTGCCCCTCTTGGTGCTGCCTGTTTTCCTGTCTGGTTTGTTCCAGGTTGGGGCCTCCTGTGGGTGCCTGGTGCGGCTTCTCTGGCTGCTGTTGTTGGGCTCCTGCTCTTCCTGTCTGTGGTGCTTCCCGCTCGCCGTTTTTTTTTTCTGGTGGTAGTTCGCCTTTTGGGCCCTGGGGTTTGTGCCTCTGCTTTTTGGGCCTGGCTGTCGTTTGCGGTTTGCCTTGTCCTTGGCGGGGTGCCTGTTTTCCCCTCTTTTGGTCTCCGGTTCTCCCGGTTGGGGGCCTATAGCCGTGCTCCCATTCTGCTCTGGCTGGGTGTCTGCTGGGGCTTTCTGCTCCTGCGTGTGGTCTTCTTTTTGGGCTCTTCGTCCTTGCGTGGGCTCCCTTTGGTGTCCTGGCTGGGCGCTCAGCTGTTATGGCCGCTTCCTGGTGGGTTCTTCGGGGCCTCTTCCTGACGGCGGTTCTCTTCCCGGTCTTCTTTCGACTGGGTTGGGGCCTTGGTGGGTTCCTGTGGCTCCGGTGGTCTGCTGGATTCCTGCTTGTTCTGGTTGTCCTCGGGCTGTGCCTCCTGGGCTTCCTGGCTGTTTTTGCCTGCTCTAGGGAGTGTTTTCTGGTGCGTTTCCTGGTTTTTGGTGTCCTGGTTCGCCTCTGGCTCCCTTGCTGCTCCTGGCTTGGTTCCCGCCCCGTCCGGCTGCCTGTCTGTGCGGTCGGGGTGTCAGCTGTCTTGCCTCCTGGCCTGCCGGGCTTGCTGGGTGGCGGGTTTCTTCATGTCCCTGGCTTTGTGGTTGCGGGCCTCCGTGGTGTTCTTGCCTCGGTGGGGTCCTCCCCCCTGGTGGCGGGTTGTCTGGGGTCTCCTGCTGCTTGGCCCTCTGCTTCTCTCCTTCCTCCGGCTTCCGCTTTGGCGGTTGTCTTTGTTTCTTTCCGGCCTTCTGTGTGGTCGGCCGGTGGTGTGCTGGGGGTTCCCTGTTCTTTCCTGCCCTTTTGCTGTGGCCTGGGCTTTGCGTGGGCTCCCTCCAGGGTGTTTTTGGGCCTGCGGGTCCGGCTCCTTGGTCCGGTTGCTTGGCTCTGGTCCTGGCTTCCTGGTTCCTTTGGCGTTTGATGCCCTGGTTTCTCCTGTTTTCTGGGCCCCTCTCCGACTTTGCTGGTGTCGGGCCTTGTGGGCTTTTGGTCTGGGTGCTGTGCGCCCTTTTGCTGTTTGTTTTTCCGCTGCTCCTGCCCGTGCTGTCTGCTTGGCCGGGGTGTAGGGTGCTTGTATGGTCCTCTGCCGTGTGGGCGCCTGTTTTTTTCCTGCCCTCTGAGCCTGGTGTGGGGGCGGCTGGGTGTTTCCCGGTTGCTCTGGCCCCCGGTCCTGTTGATTTCCCGTCCCTTTGGGGTTCGGGTTTTCTGTGGGCTCTGGCGGGTTGCTTTGTCCCCGCCCTTGTTGGGCTTGTTCGTTTTTCCGGGCTTGTTGGCCTTTCCTTTGTTGGTCGGCTTCGGCTGGTGCTTCCGGGGACGTCTCTGGCCTGTAGTTTTTGGGTTGGCCTTGCCTTCCCCTGCTGTTTTGGGTTCGTGGCCTTCCTGTTTTGGTTGGTGGCCTCCTTCCCTGTGGGGTTTTTCCCCTCCTGGGTTTTTGGGTGTTTTTCCCTTACCTGTCTCTGGTGCCGCGTCGTTCGGTTTGGTGGGGTGGGCCTGTTTCTGGCCTCTCCTTCCTCTTTTGATCCATGCCTTGGTGGCTGGCTTGTCCTGTGGCCTTCGCCTTGGTTCAGGGCTGGGCGGCCTTGTCTGGTGGGTTGCTTGGCTGTGTCCTTTGGGTCTTGGTTCCGGTTGCTCGGTCCCGGGTTTCTCTGGTTGGCGACCTTCTTGTTGATGTCCTGGCCTTCTGGGTTTTGGGCTGCCTCCGGTCCTTGTTTTGGCCCTGCTGTCCTGGGCTGCGGCTCGGTTGTTTCCTGCGGTTTCCTTTCCTCCTTCTCGGTGCTCCCTTGGGTTGCTGCTTTTGTTGTGGTTTCCTGGGTGTGCTTCTGGGTGCGGAAGGCCGGTTTCTGCTTTGGTATTCTCCACATGTTATTAAGAAGGTGTCGAGGACGGAGGGACCAGGGGGTAATGTCCTATTACTTACCGGTAATCTTCATTACTCCGGGTCCCGTAGTCCTCGACACCTTCTAACGCCCCTCCCTCCCTCCCGGGCGGCCGGCCTTCCTGTCTGGGCTTGGTTGTACAGACGGAATGCTGGGTAAGTACTGCTTATATACTCCCGGTGGGAGGGGCAGTATTAGGGTCCCAGCATGCCTCTGTTCTTTTTTTCTGTCGGGAGATAGTTATCTCCACATGTTATTAAGAAGGTGTCGAGGACTACGGGACCCGGAGTAATGAAGATTACCGGTAAGTAATAGGACATTACTATCAAATACATTTGGTGCTGCTTTTCAAAAGACATATGTGGAGAGCCTTAATGATATTTTCCCACAACAGATGCAGAACTATTATTACTTATACAGTGTGCTGTTTGTCCTTTATTGATCAGTGCTAGCTTTCTTTGTTGATCGAAGCAGCTGATTTGAAATGAATAGAAATATTTAAATTATATAATTGATGTTTTAATCAACATCGATTTCACTCATGTATGTGACTGATAAAGCATCGTACTTAGACAACTCTCTCCTCAATTTAAATTCTTCTTTTCGTTGCCAGACTGTATATTACCTTGTAGTTAGATAGGCTAATAGGATCTTACCTTAGGTTATGTTGAAAAACCATAGAAAATCATTGAAAAAAATCAAGGCTATAGTTAGGTATTGAAATAAGTTAACAACAAATATTTAAAAATAAAAAACCCTGAAATTTACCATTTAACAATAAATTGTGTCCTGCTATGCACTGCTTACGTTCCTACATATATAACATATCTCATTACTCTCATTATTGAGAACATCACTGAGGAGATCAGTGATAACTGCACATTCATATTTAGCATAAAATTACTGAGTGTACACACAAGGCTCAATAGAATGGAAATAGAGTAAGCCTGGAAGGCAATTGTATTTGTACATTTTGAAACTTATGTGCTGAACTATTTACACATTATGGGGGTGATTAGGATGGCAGGCGGATTGCCACCGCCGGCCCGGCGGTTGTGATCCGCCCACCATCACAACCTGATTTACCTACCAGCATATTATAATGGCGGGGTTATCGTGGCGGACGCAAAGTTTGTCTGCCGGTTTTCAGCTGGTCAGGGCCAGGCGGACTTGGGCCACAATATGTTGGCATTGCCTAGAAGGAATGGCAATCCATATTAGTATGTGTGGCTTCTAATGCCTTTCCACAGCAGTGATGCCGCCATGGGACAGCTGGTTGGGAATTGCTTTGGGGGCCTGTTGCGGGCCCCTGGGAGGGAGGGGAGCCTGCACTTGGGGCGGTACCTATGGTACTCCCCTACATTGCCATGCACAAGGTGGCAGGCACCGATCGGTGCCTGCGACGTTGTGCAAGGCAATGCACAACATTACACCTTGGCATTGCGGCGGGTGCTGCTGCAAAGTCAAAGATGCAGAATGCAACCGCCACGGTGGCAGTAGCATCCTAATTAGCGGTGCAGGACCACTCCAGGTCTGGCAGTCAGTCCCAGCACTGCTAGGGTGGTGTGCAGACTTTCCTAATAACCCCCTAAGTCTGGGGGTGAAAGAAGTAGTCCATGTTAAATAAGGCAAAGGCTTAGCGCACCTGATGTGGATTGTAGAGGTATGTTTGAAAGTAGGTTAGGGCTTTAAGTAAAAGCCTGCTCTAAAATATTTGTGACAAAGACCAAAGCTGCTGTTTACAATACAGTATCGATTTTTTAAATATATATAATTTAAAATATTAAAATAAACATACATTAAATAATAACTTTAATTCATAAAAAACATATACTTACATGTACATTTGAACAAATACAGCAAATAAACTTCCTTTTGAAAATGTAAACACACATATATATATATATATATATATATATATACATATATATGATTCTAAAAATATAAACAATATAAATACACTAATGTTTTAATTAATAATATAATTTAAAAAATCTTACATAGCATAAAATTATCAACATATTTAAATATAGCTAAAACATAAAATGGTAAAAAGGTAATCAATTAAATTTGAAATAAAAATTAGACAATACACATTTTTTACAATTTAATTACAATTAAATTACAAACAAATATATTGCAAATGTATTATTTTTAAAGATTACAGCAAATCAAACACAATTATATAAATTACAACATATAATAAATTCTTACAAATTAAAATAAATACATATACATTTCCCACCACTTTAAAAAGATTTGTTTTTATACTGAATAAAAATAACAATAATTATTCCTATCTAACACAACACAACAGTAACAACATATTTTACATTGCACAAAAATAAGATTTACTATTCTAACTACAATAAATATACAAAATACTACAGTTTACTATACCCACTACACTTAATACAACAAAACAATTTACAATAAACAAAGAAATAGCCTATTCCCACTCCAGTCAATAGAACAGTTGAGAAAGTGTTGGATTGAGGAGGGGTAAAATGTACTATTCCCACTCCAGTCAGTGCAATAGGAGGGAAAATGTTGAATTTCAGAGTGGTACAATTTACAATTCCCACTCTAGTCAGTGCAACAGTACGGAAAGCGTTGGATTGCAGAGGGGTAAAATGGACTATTCTCATTCCAGTCAATACAACATTAGTGCGAGTGTTGGATTGCGGAGAGGTAAAATTTACTATTCTCACTCCAGTCAGTGCAACAGTAGGGAAAGTGTTGGATTGCGGAAGGGTAATATTTATTATTCCCTCTCCAGTCAATGCACCATTAAAAAGAAATAAAAACACTTGAACAAATTTAAATAATTTAAAACAGAATCCAAATAAATTAAAACACAAATATGTTGAATAGAAAATATAAATATATTTAATATTAAAAATAATAAAAACATGTTACAATGTTAAATACATATCAAAAATACCTACAAATATTAATATAATAAAATAAAAAATAATGTTAATATATATAAAACATGAGTATTTATTAACAAAAATTGTTTCATTACAATAATTTAATTGAGTTACTTCCCATCCCATACCCGTACAAAACCCACAACTCACATCTCAAATAAAAAAAAAATTCACAATGAAAATACTTAATTCTCAAATAAACAAATAGTATTTATTAAAAACTAAATATACATTAATTAAAATTAATTAACTTCCCACACTTTTCCCCTATAAATCCCACAACCCCTTCTAAAATTAAACAAAAACTAATTAATAACGCAGTTAAAATCATTAATTTACAAATAAATCATTATTAGTATTTAACAAGTATTTATTATTAATTGGAAATAAATTACTTCCCACCTTTTACCCCGATAAACAGCACACCACCATCTGAAATTAAACTAAAAAAAGAATTAATAACACAGCTAAAATAATTAATGTACAATCAATGAACTAGTAGTATTTAACAACTAATTATAAAAGAATTACAATTAATGTACTCCCTACCATTTACCCTTATAAACACAAAACCCACAGCAAACAAATGTAATTAAACAATTCACATAGTTAATTATCAATGACTTACATTTAATATTCAACTAATTATTAATTTATTAAAAATATATGATATTGCACCCTTTACCCCTACTAACCCCACAACCATCACCTAAAAAAGACACAATTACCATAACTAATTATTGATTAATTAATTGATATTAATCAAAACTTATTATTAATTAATTACAAATAAATTACTTCCCACCATTTATCCCTATAAACCCAACCCACACTTAAAATGTACCCCCCAAAAATTAACACTATTAAATATCAATTAAATAATTATTACTAAATAAAAAATAAATATTAATTTATAAAAATTAGGAGCCCGCTTACGATGGAGGGCGGAGTTATGTCTGCACGCCACCCTATCGGGAATCAGGACCACTCATCAGGATGTTGGCGGTCCCACAGCAGGCATTTTGATGCGACCACCACCACGACGGTTGCAATGCCTATATTTTAGATTATGGCAGGTGCTGCTAGCTGCAGAACCCGCAGCAATGCAAAAAAGGGACACTTTAATATTCCAATACTAAGTGGCAGGCAGCATGTGATAACTGCTGCATGGTTCAGGGATATGTAGTGGGACACCATTGGTGCCCCCCAGGTCCTGTGTTTGGGGGTAAGAGAGGCCCAATAGGGGCCCACAATGTCCCTTTCTGCCAGCCTTTTCATGGTGGGTTCACCGCCACGAAAGGGCTGGCAGAAAGGAACATCATAATCCCAATGGCGGTACCACCATTTTAGGCACTATGAGCCCCTCTGGCAGGATCAAAGAGCCCGCTGGATGTGTGGTGGTTGGTCTTTCCGGCTGCCAACACACCACCTGTCATAATAATGTAGCAGGTGGTGATTCCGTCACCGATGGCAGTGGAACCGCCACCGAAGGGCTGTTGGTGGCAGTCTCACTGCCATCGTAATCCGGTCCTAAATTACTTCCCACCCTATTCCCCTATAAACCTACAACCTGCTATAGAACCGGCTGAGGAACTAAAAACTGAAAATGTAATTAAATTAAATTTAATAACTACAAAAAATGTAACACATATATTAAAAAACATAAATTACATCACATACATTTAAAATACATACTAAAATACATAACACTAATAAAAAAAGGTTATTTTAAGCAACTATATTTTGCAAGTAATATTAATGGATTTCATATTTCAAAAATCAATAGTACTTAAAGTCGATATTCTTGTCTGCGATATTCTTGCTCAAAATATTTCTGTGTCACAATATTTCCAACTCGATAATTGTGTCATTCAATATTACTGACTCAATAAATTTCATTTAGAGAGGATGTTTGTAAGGGGTGCGTGTTTTTTGCCACAACTTTGCTGAAAAATGTGAGGCATTGCACATTGCTGAATAGTGTAGAATATAGGAGTGACCCACTTAGCGGTAATTGAACTCACACTGGCATTGTAAGCATGGCCCCAAGGTCATATTCCTATGTAAGCATCTTAGGAATGTGTGTGGTGTATTTTACTACATTTTGGAGGATTGTACTCAGTAACTGACAGAGTTGTCATTTGAGGAGCACATGTGTACCTGTCATCTTCTCATTTTAAAATTGTTAGTAATGATAAGTCTTCAGGATGATAATCACATTAAGGGGGACATAAATGTGTCCAGAGATGTAGCATTTTGAATTTCTTCAACTTCTATAGGTCAGTGTCTCAATGATTTTATTATGTCATCAATGATGTAATTTAAGATGTCATCACCGTTGAAATATGTGAGGTCATAAGTAGTGTATGGTGGGGTCAAAAGTTACCACCCCGCTCTCCTATACTCTTGTTCCTCTTAGGGTTATACACCAGAGCCTTTCCCACTTCAAGGCTATTCTGCTCGTACTGGTTATTGGAAGGTGGGTTATTAGTAGGTGCAGGTAGAAACGTTCAGCTTGAAATAACACCACAATCCCAAGTAATGTTCAGTGAAGTCTCAATAAATTAGTCCTTGCTCAACCCTGGGTAGATTGACTGACAAGCAGACAGGTATGTAAAGCATTTAATATAACTAAAAAACTAAATAAGTATGACACAAAACAGAATAAAAATACAGAACTAATTTATAAAAAAATGTATATCTTTCAAATGACACCAAAATATCAAAAATCCATTGTTGGAAGATAAGAATTTGTAAAGGTTAAGGGGCTTATTACGATGTTGGGCCGAAAGCCTCCGCCTGACACCGTCTCAGATTCAAGGACCGACTGACTTGCAGTCATCGGTTCCGAACGCCGGATTACGATGCGATCCAACACTGTTCGGTCAGATTCCCATTGTTTCCTAAATGAGATCATGTTATGCCCAATAATTGGCCGTAACACAGGCTCCTATGAGGAAATGGTGTGTGTGTGTGTGGAAAACCCTGAACCCTGTCGCAGGCACCCCATGGACAGGCCGATGCGTAAAGGCTGTTGGAAAGCGACATCGTAATCCCAATGGCAGAAACGCCACCCATTGGGGCTTATGGCGCAATTCCGACGGATAGGAATACTCTGCGAGTTGCTTGGAACCAAGTCCGAATGACCGTTTGGTTTACAGTCCACCTGCGAAAATTGTAAATGGGTAGTCGGACTGTAAACCAATTGAGTCGGTCGGAAGGGCTTTAATGCACTGGCCAAGATTCTCTCGATAACGTAGCTAAACAAGAAAAATGGGAGATGTTTCCGATAGAATAAGAAAATAGAAGCCACTTACAGTTGATGAAAGGATCGTTTTTGATGAGTTGTTGCTGTAAATTACAAGAAATTTGCACGTATTGTATTGAAGAGTAAAAGTTGGCAGCCCACCGCAACTCTCAAATAACGAAAAATTAACCAATGAATGATGAGTTACCTTGGAATGTTGCTCCACATATAAGCTGATACATGTTGTTACCAGTTGACTAAACGAAGCCAGTATCGAAGTCACGACCAGCTCCAATATTGGCTACTAGGATATCCATACAGAGTTAATTTACTTTGGAAAGATCGACTGTTCTGCAAAAGGTCCTGAGGAAGGTGGTCTCATCCCACCGAAACGCGTCGACCTTGCGTATTAGAGCACATAACAATTTGTGACCCCTCAGACATAGAATAAAGAATGAATGTAGTATGGTTGAGAGAGTATGAATGAGATAATGGCGAGAGTGCATTAGGTTTTTGTTCTCTGTATGGTATTTGTATTTTTACTGTTTATATGATGAATTATATGTCTTTTTTTGTAAAGTGATTGTTATGAACTTAAAGAAATATTGCAAAAAATGAGACATTTTAAAAAAAAAGAAATAAAAATCATAAATGTGAAAAAGTACAGTTTGTCACCTTGTTTAGCAGGCTTTTGTTGAAAGTATATAGTCTGAAAATTGTGGAATTAATTAGGTCATGAGGGAATATCTTTCTGGCCAAGATTCCAACATTGTAATGAGCCTCTAAATGAACAATGTACTTGCAGAGACTGAAATTGAAAAGCATCAACCATGGCTATCTGTTTGCTCTGGACCAGGACCAAGTCAAGGTTTCAGGCTGACAACAATGAAGCGTGAGTCTGATACATCAAGTTGTTGGATCCTGTTACGTTTTCATCTTCGCACTTAGGGGGTCATTACGATGGCGGTTGGACTTCAGTCTGGCCGCCATCATATCGTATTTGGGACTGCCCCCCTCCAAGGCAGCAGTCCCACAGTACGAATTACAATGTGACCGCCACTGACTGCAGCACCCGCCACAATGCAAAAAATTGACAATTTACATTTCCCTGCACTACATAGCAGGCACCATTTGGTGCCTGCCACATCATGCAGGGATATGTAGGGGGACACAATAGGTGTCCTCCAGGTCCCGTGTTTGGGGGCCAGTCACAGGGGGCCCACTAGGGGCCCCAAGGTCCGTTTTCACCTACCTGTTCATGCCGGGTTAACCCGGATTGAAATGGCTGGTGGAAAAGGACATCGTAATCCCTATGGCGGTGCCTGGTAGGCACTGCCACGATTTTAAGGACTGGGAGTCCCTCCACCACACCGGCGGGCTCAAGGAGCCCAACAGATGCATGGCGATCGAAGTTTCTCACCGCCACAGAAACACCTGCCATCCTAATGTGGCGGGCGGAGAATGGCCTTCCTATGGCAGGGAGACCACCACTGACAGCCTGTCGGAGGCAGCCTCCCCGCCACCGTAATGACCCCCTTAGTCACTTTTTTGGTTTCTCTTAATGTATAGCGAGCGGCTTAAGATTCTAGACTTCGGTTAGACAGTGGCGGCCTGCTGCAGTGTGATGCCTCAGCTAATCCTCGAGGTGGCTGTCTACATCATTGACATTAAAGAGCTTTGAAGCTTTCAGAAGGGGCATACCTGTATGTTTGGGCCAAGTTGGAGTTCGACATCATCGACTTGACTCTCGTCGTCGAGGTGTTTTGTGTTATGGAGATTTTTCCTAAAGCTCTGATTTGCCTCCTGGGGTTTGGGGACTACGATTCCCACAATGCACCTGGTAAATTAAAGTAAAATTTCAGGTGAAACTGTTCAGCTGGCCTGTCCTGTTGTTGTTTATGCATGTGACTTCTTCGTGCACTTTTCTTCCTGTTGCTGATCAAGAAGTCCACTCATTGACCTATTAGGAGAGGCAAAGTCCTACTTTGTGAAACCGTGAGAGTGCAGCTGGTGAAGTCCCTCTGAATGTAGTCCACTATTTGTGCGGTCCAAAAATTCAGCAAGACAGGCCTTTTTTCCAGATGTTTTCAAACAGGAATCTGAAGTGCAGGCCACCTCTCCCATATTTATTCCATATTCTGGGCTGGCAAGCGGGGGATATCCCCCCACCAATGGGGGTCCAAGTTGCCGCCATCTCTTATGAACACTTCGGGGAAGTGTGGCATAATTCTGTCCAAAAATGCACATCTCCACAAAAATCAGAAGGGGGAAATTCTCTCCTTGGAGTTCAGGTCTGGCTATCCCAACCGTTTCCCTACACTTCCCTTCCAGCCCCTCTTCTAATCTAATCAGAGGGGCTGCCATCCAGCAGGGGTGCAGAAAGTGGAGGTGGGCCGGGTTCCTGTTCCATCTGTGATTCTCCCTCTTCACACCTAATCAGGGATCATCTTAGTTTTAGGCTGTCAAATGCTGGCCAATCGGAAGAGGCTGTTACAGGACTGTTTTAGGTGACTTCAGGAAAGTTAGTTCTAATACTATAAACTACTTTCCAGAAATAGTGTTAAAAAGTCCCCATTTTGGTTGTTCACTCCCAATTGTTTGTGCTGACTGGAACCGGTGGAAGCTGACTCTGTGTCCTGGGATCTGCTAGTATGGACCGGGGCCAGTGCTGAGAGTGCAAGGTTATTTTAATAGCAGCCCTGTGTAGCAGCACTGCTTTTAAAAGTAAATTCCATGAAAATGTAACTTTGGTGACATGGGCACTTAGAAAGTGATCAGTTACTTTATTTTTATATATTGGGAAGCCTCAAGGTCTCCCCTATGTGTTCCAGGTGTGGAGGGTCATGTAACTTTAAGCAGAGTCCCTATAAAATATGTTTTATAAACCCTGGTGCTTGAAAGCTTCCTGTTTCATTTTTACACAGTGTAGGACATTCACTACAAAGTCGACCTTGATTCTGTTGGCACTGTGAAGTAATAATCTAAATCATTTTTAATATTAGGAATCTACCAGGGGTCCCCTAGGTATTCCCTGGGCAGGGGGTCCTGTAATTGTGAGCAGGTGCTTTATAAGAGAGATTTTATAAACCCTGGGGGAGGAAGAAATTGCACATTTAATTATTCGTCATAGATAGTTGGCCTCATTGGCTAATGTTGCAATATTTTATGTATGTATAATTATTGCTAGGAAGGGAATACATATAATTCAAGGCCTTGGAAGAATGTAAATCCAACTGATTGCCATGGTTGAATTAATCATAACGTGTACAGAAAAGAAGTTATACGACTTTCTTGTCTGTAAGCCAAAACCCAGCCTTCCTGTAGTCTTCCCTGATTGGTCAGTGCTAGCAGACTTAGCAAGGCTGCATTGATTAGGTGATAAGTGGCTATCCAGGGCAGAGGCTATCTGCTGGATAGAGCTCGGCAGCGATACATGAATGCCAGCGCTGGGGAGAGGAGTCGTAAAGCACAAGGCTTAGAAGAAGGACAGGACAGGCAGGGTATGCCAGGCTTACCCATCCCCAGGGCCCCAGCCAGATAGCAGGCTTAATGAAGGAATTTGCAGAAGTTAGGGGGAGGGAAGGTATGGAAATGAGCCACACTATGATTTGGTTTAGTTAGCTCTTACTGCTCTGCTGAAATTTCAGCCATCATGGATTTTGAGAGAATAGTGCTTTGTGGGACAAGAAGTTGGCACACCTTAGAGGAAGTTGTAATGCTTTTGGGTGGCATCCAGCATCTCATTGGACTGAAGAGTCCCCTGGTTGTCTGCCATAGAGCACTGAATAAATATGTGGGATGTGCATAGCCTCTCAGTTCTGCTGCCTGAAACTACAAGAAGAAGGATTGTCCTGCTGGAATCCTGACCTGCACCCAAGGGATTACCTGGTAAAGACTGAACCTGCTGCACTATCCAAGACTACATATCTGAGGATTTTGCCTTGATTCAAGAAGGTGCCAGGAGTGGGCTCTGCAGTTACACTTTAACAGAGCTAACTGGCCATTCTCCAGCCAGAGTCAACCTCCTGGAATGCACTCAATGGGGTTTTAAGGGGATGACCATGTGCTCTGTGAGAAGTAAAGTCCAGGCCTGCCAAGGACCATCTTGGAGATTAAAGACCCTTTAGTTTCTGTTGTTATGTTATGTTATTAACACTTATAGAGCGCGCGATTAGCCTTGGGTGTCCTGGCGCTAAGCATTGGTCTCCTGCAGTTATCCGTGGGTTCAATGTGAGAAAAGCCACATCTTCAGGCTCTTCCGAAACATGAGGAGATTTGGAGCATTTTTTAAGGTCTGTTGTGGACACTTGGAATCCATCAGGAGACCTTATGGAAGGACCTCCAGAAGTTTAGGAAACTTTATGAAAAAAGCCCCCGGAGGTGACTGTAGAAAGCTGGCTCTGTTTAAACTTTACCAAAGTCAGGTATAGTCTGAACAGAGTCCAGAGGATCCCCAGAGGTAGGCAAGGTTAAAGTAGATAGTACCTTATTCTCTATGTGTGATATTGTGGTCGAGCAGTCAGGCCTTATCAGAGGGTAGTGCTAAGCATTTAATGTACACACTCAGTCAAGGAGTGATTTCACACACTCAAGGACTGAACTCAGACCAAGTGGGTTGTATTAAAATATTATTTGGCTGTAGTTAACTTTTCTAGAACCAAGCCAGGCCTGGTACAGGTATGTATAGCAATAGTTTATAAACATATATGCAATCAAATGACAATTCAAATGCAGTGAGTCAATATACAGTCTGATTACTTTGTAATTACTTTTTTTACTCAGCTAGGTATCACTAGATACCAGGCTGGAGCATTTCCTGTGGAAAGGAAGAATAGAGTCAATGTTTCTGCAAATACATTAGTTTTTATAATAAACTCATGAGCCAATATTTAGTTCTCTGAAATCAGAACTGGGTTTTTGGGTCCGATTGTAGCATTTGGTTCAAGGGGCACTCGAATCGCACCACCAGCAGCATCAAGATAGCTGGGTGCGGAGTGCTGGGTCTGTACATTAGTCAAAGGATTAGCACGGTTGTGGGAGTGGGGGACTAAAGCAAGCAGGCCACAAGTTGGGGAAGCAAAGACTCCTGGGGTCGGGGACAACACAGACACCAAATGGCCCGCACAAGAACTACACCGCCAGCAGCACAGAGGCGGCCTGGTGTAGGATGCAGTCTTGGCTGTGGTTGCAGGTGCTGGTCGAGGATCCCTCTGATTTGGTCTGTGGCTGTAGGCGAATGAGATCTTTGGGACTTGTTGCTGGTGGGTTTGCTTCGTTCGATGATGGAGTCTGTCGGACAGCTGCGGTTGCTTCCTTTGGCCCACTTCGGCTCAGAGTCATTCGGGTGTACGCCTTCAGTCTCAGTTGAGGGGATATCTTCAGTTGACGACTGTAGGTGGATTTCTGGATGCTTGCTAGTTGGGGGTCACTAGGATCCAGGCCTGGATCGCTGGTTTCTTGAGAGATTGTTTCACTCGGGCTCGGATTGTCAGGAGTGGAGTTGAGGTGACTGACTGAGTCGGCCAGAGTCAGAGTCGGTTTTACTTGAGCAAGTATGATGCTCACCGGAGACAAAATTCCTTTTGAGATTTGAAGGTAGGGTAAGTTCTCCGGGTTTTGGAGGACTGTTGGTTGGAGGGTGCACCAAGGGTCTCTTGGAGGAGTCTGAGGTCGGGACAGGCGACAGGATGGGGGCCAAGTTAGTAGTTGTCCTCCTCCTCTTTTCTCCACACAGCTGTTTGGTCTTTCTACTTCTTTTCTTCTAATTGGCTCTAGTCTGAGAAGGCAAGGTTCGGGGTTGACCCTAAACACAAAATTTAGGGGCGTTACTGGTAGGGACAGGTCGGGCCAATGGGTCCCTTCCTTTGAGTGGGTACACCCCATTATTATGCCACCCTCCAATGGGAGGGGAACATAGGCCTCACTCTGGTTGGTGGGGACCCCAATCTTGCAAGATGGTGGGGACTGAAAGTTGTACTTCACCTCGCCTCCCCCACCAGAGGGGTGGGGATGGCAAAGGTGGGCACACCTCTCCTAATGCCTTAGTTTTCCCACTGATTCTCTCACCCAAAGTTGAGTTAGAACCTGTGGGGGCCGGTTGCTGAAAGCAGCAAACGCCTGGGGTAGCTCACCATGCCTTTGTAGCTTCCCCTTCGTGGACCCAGCCCTTTCTGGGGGAGGAAGCTTGGCTCCTCACCCCAGGATGTGCTTTGTGTCAGGACCCCGAAAGAGGCAGGCTCTCAACCCAGGGGTCCAGAAACATGCCTGATGGTAGCAGCTAGTGAGCAGCCACTCAGCCAGGACACTAGAGTCAATTCATTTTCAGGGAGCACCTCTGAGGAGGCGCTCTGAGTGCATTCGTAAATAAATCCCACACTGACATCAGTGTAGGTTTAATGTGCTGAGAAGTTTGATACCAAACTTCACAGCTTTTATTAAGGCCGTTATGGTGCTGTGGAGTTCATAATGACGATCTCACATACCATATACTCTAATGGCATTACTGCACTTACAATGCCCAAGAATTGACATGCACACTGTAGGGGTATAGGGCTCATACACCTGTTCCCCAACACTGGTACAGTGCACCCAGGTAGAAGGGTGGCTTACCAGGGTTAGGGCAGTGGTTTGAAGACATGGCTCACAGGGATGTGGGCCATGTTGACTCTTCACTTTTGCTCTGCACCAAAACATGCAACCTGCAATGGAAGTGTGAGTGTATAGTCTCAGGGCCTCTAGGGGTTGCACAATTAGTGCTGCAGCCTTAAGAGGCATTTCCTGGTCACAGTGCCCTTGGTACCTCGGGTACCTTTTACAAGGGACTTACATGAGGCCAGAGAGTTGTCAATTGGGTTTGGCGGCATTACATTTTAGGAAAAGTACAAAGGCCCTGGTATCTGGTTGGCAGGAAACAAGGGTGCATTTGGTCAAAGCACATCTACATTGGCAAAAAATGAGGTAAACCATGCAAAAAGAGGGCACTTTCCTACCAGACTGCGGCCACGTTCAACCCCAACCCAGCCCAGATTCCAGGGTCATCCCCCTATAGAGCTCTGGAGGTCCGACTTCCAGTATTTTGACAAGGAGCTCTCTGAAAATCTAGCATGCGAACCCTCACAGAATCCAGACTGCTGGAGAGCAGCGAGGGTCCTCAGCTTGCTTGAAAAAACACGCAGCGGTAAAGGCAGGGAGTGGCAGTACCTCCTGGATCCATTTTGTGCACTGTGCTAGTGTTTGAGCTCTTTTTAAAATTACTATAACCTGTTTTGATCGTGAATGTCTTATTAATGCTTGGCTTTTTATCGCTACTTGATTTTAAACTGCTGAACATTTAATGCAATAGGGTGGCTTAAAACAATTCCTCCCTGAGCACTATAGTAATCAAGATCCCATATGTAAAGTCCACCATTTAGTAATGTATTTCTTTACAAATCCATATGTTCCAGTTGTAGATGCAGCCTTCAACAAGTTGGTGTTTTCTTAATTCAAAATAAAATTTTCATCCAAATACAGCTAAATATAGTTCCAAAACTCAGCCAACACATTTCGTCATGCACGTCTAAGGCATTTTGACTTCATCAGGGCTGCAACCCAAAAATAAATGACATGAGAACAATGTACCTCTTGAATTATATCTCTGACACAAGCTATTATAACAATTTAACCTCAATCATAAATCTATTATAAATTAAAACAACCTTTTTCTAATTCAAAAGAAAAAGATTTTGACAGATCAAAGTCCCAAGTCACCACTTGTCACCACTAGTGAGAAGTACAGAAAAGACCTTATAATATTGTTCAGATGAAAATTTTGTTCATCACCCTGGTGCATGAAAAACCCAAGAGATTGAAACATTATTAATGGCCAGTCTCCATAAGTCACCTTCTATGTCGAAAATCCTATCGCTTTGTGTATCCATCAACTAATACCCACTCCAAGAAATAAACATTTACAACATTTCTTATGTCTATATTATGCAAGTATCTTTAAATACACAGCTCGTCGATATATATATATTCCTCTTCCACAGACTGTAAAATCAGATTACTCTTATTATTCACTCAATCGTTAGCGGAATTAACTCCATTCCAGTACATCTACTTCGAAATAAATCTCTTTCCCTCTTCAACTTAGGTGCTAGAAATGCCCCACATGTTATTACTTGACTCTACGATTTCAGTATAAATGAAAACACAGTATGACAAATCACCCTTTCTTGTGAATTGACTTCATGTATATCTTTCCGCCCGAAACATACGTTACCTTGGTGCAATTCAAAATCGAATACTCTGTATATAGCACTTCCTTGAGGCATTCCCTCTTATATGATTATAATCCTTCGTATTAACATCCGTCCTGAAAAACATAGGTACAGGTATCCCTATTTAAACTGATCCAACCCCAATGCAAGGTTACAGTTGAGATCGACATTTATCGTACGAACCCTCATCTCACCATTAATTTTGAATCTCCTTATTTCATACAGGTAGAACATACAAGTCTGTCTCTTATCATGAGTACTTGATCTAACAAGACAGTAATTATAGCAATTCCAAGTTAATCTAAGTGATCCCGTACCGCCACTAATATTAAATACAGCGTCAGCACGGAGCCTAAGACCGGTATCTCACCTTATCTCGACGTATCCGCCATCTTACTTTTCCCATTTATGCAGCCACCACATCGGGCACCATATTTAAATAAACCCTATAATTAGTTTTCTGCCAACGTAAAAATGGGTTCCTGTTACATAAATCTTATTAATGATATACCCTACTAGATACTAGATGCAATTTAATGTCCCGTTGTAAGTTACATTCTATAAATATAGTTTTCTCGATTCACAGCCTTCCTTAGTGTTCGTCATCTATGAGTTTGTCCAATGATGGAAGTCGAGTCCCGTCTACTAAAAGACAATTCAATACTAAAGTAATGCGGGCAACCACAACTCCCGCTATTAGTTGCGAATAACAAAAGTTAGAAGGGAGGTAGAGGGAAAAAGGCATAGGCTCTCCCTCCAGAAACTGATAAGTCACAAAAGATCTCTGAGAAACAGAGATCAGGAGCCTAGCTGTTGAATATAGTCCTATTCGCAACACTCACTGGAGTTGGAATAGTGTATATAGTGATAGAAAAAGAGTATTGCTCTTTTTCTTGATGTCCCCCCACTCACCAGGGTTGCCCCACGGTGACATGCTTCATCATAGGGGCCATCCCAGTCCGCTGCGGACTGGGGCGTGCTGCGACTTGCGAATTACGTAGGAGCACTTACGATTAGACTATGTGTGGTGCGAGAGTTGTGATGTGATGGAGTGGGGTGTATGTAAATAATTAAAAATACCTGCCTAGTAAGCTTAAAATAGTTTATTCTTGCTCCTAGGTGGTAGAGTTAAAAACGGGGTAGAAATAGTAGGGTGCCTAAATGACAATGTGTTTAGGTGTACCTATCAACTTCTGTCTGTCAACATGTTTCGTGCAACCCCAAAGCACTTCCTCAGGACTACACAGGGGCCAGCCCTGTGTTCGCCACTCCTAATAGATGCCCTAATGAGCTAATAGTGAAAAGAAATTTTAGATAATAAATGCTGCAAATAATATAGCATGCATCCTGTACCTACGTTACAAATTTAATCACGGGGTTCCTGTAAGAAAAAACATAACGTAGTAGTCACGGGGTATCCAGACCCCCAATATATGCACTCAAGTTACACATACATTAAATGAACCAAATGGACAATGGTTATATTCCATGTAACCTGACAAAGTGCATAAGAAAAACGTTTTCCTGCACAAAAAACGTGGTAAGCACCTCGTCGTAAAGCAGGCACCCACACTACTTGCACACTCGTGTACTTCATTTTACATACATGTGATCGGGTTTAACTGTGCCCCATGGACTCGGAGGGGGTCAGTATCCCAGCAATCTAATGGAAGGGGAAGGAAGCAAAGTTGTTGTGTTAAATCGATCAGGTCCTATGTCTGTCACAACCCGCCCACAAGAACACAACCGAACCGAAGACCCTGCAATGCATCCTCCTCAACGTCCGATCCCTCCACAAACACGCCACAGAAATCTGGGACCTCCTCGACAGCACAACCCCAGACGTAGCATTCTTCACCGAAACCTGGACCAACACTACCTCGCGACCGGACATCGCCATCGCCATCCCCCAAGGATACAAGATCTCCAGGAAGGACCGCCCCATCCACCCAGGAGGAGGAATCGCCATCGTCCACAAATCCAGCCTCCGCCTGAGCACACTCCCTGACGAGTCCACAGAACTGATGGAACACCTTCACTTCAAGATACTGGCCAGCCCCACCGCAGCCCTCCGAGGAACCCTCATCTACCGACCCCCTGGACCCCGCGGACCCTTCGCCAACTCCATCACGGACATTATCTCCCCGCAGGCCATCGCATCCACCAACTACACCCTGCTGGGAGACCTCAACTTCCACCTCGACAATCAACTGGACCCCAACACCACATCCCTCCTGGACAACCTCCACAAGATTGGACTCCGCCAGATTGTGACCGAGCCCACGCACTCAGCAGGACACACCCTCGACCCCCTCTTCACTACAGGAAACTCCATCACCTTCAGCCACACCACCGAACTCCCATGGACCGACCATCGTTGCATCCACTTCACCTTCAGAACACCCACCATCCACAGACACCAGCACCGGCTTCCACAAAGAAACTGGACCAAAATCACCGATGACCAGCTCACCTCTTCACTCAACAACTCCACCCCAACCATCGCAGAAAACGACGACCCCAACACCGCAGCCCGAACTCTGCATAGATGGATCTCGGACAGCACCAACACCATAGCCCCCCTCAAGAAAAACAACAATACCCGTGCCAAGAAAGCCAGATGGTTTACCACCGAACTTCGAGAGTCCAGGCGCACATGCCGCCGCCTCGAAAAGGCCTGGAGAAACACCAAATCCACAGAAGCCCACAACAACTTCAGAGCCGCCCACCATCAACTCATCAGAGAAACGAGGAAAAAAGCGATTGAAGACAGAATCTCCACCCACGTACACAAAAGCAAGGAACTCTTCAGCATCATCAAGGAGTTCGCCCAACCCACCAGCGAGTCTACCGACATCCCTCCCTCACAAGACCTCTGCGACAAACTCAGCATCTTTTTCCACCACAAAATCAAGAGCATCTACGACAACTTCGACGAAGACAACCAACACACTGAACCCTCACCAACCACCCCCGACACCCGGAAACCAGCGATTGATGACTGGACAGCCCTCACCACCGAAGACACACTGAAGACAATGAAGTCAATCCACTCAGGGGGCCCCACGGACCCCTGCCCCCACCACATCTTCAACAGAGCCGCCAACACCATCGCACCCATTCTCCGCCAAACCATCAACCGCTCCCTGGCGACCGCCTCATTCCCCGACGACTGGAAACACGCCGAGGTCAACCCCCTCCTAAAGAAACCCTCAGCGGACCCCACCGACCTCAAAAACTACAGACCTATCTCCCTGCTCCCGTTCCCAGCGAAAGTCATTGAGAAAGCCATCAACAGCCAACTCGCCACATTCATTGAAGAACACAACATCCTCGACTCCTCCCAATCCGGCTTCAGAAAAAACCACAGTACGGAAACCGCCCTCCTCGCCGCAACAGACGACATCCGCACCTTACTGGACAAAGGAGAAACAGTAGCCCTCATCCTCCTCGACCTATCAGTGGCGTTCGACACAGTCTCCCACCGCACCCTAATACGCAGACTCTACGATGCAGGAATCCAGGACAAGGCCCTCGACTGGATCTGCTCCTTCCTCTCCAGCAGGACGCAGCGGGTCAGACTCCCCCTTTCCTCTCAGACCCCACACTTATCACCTGCGGAGTCCCCCAGGGCTCCTCCCTCAGCCCGACGCTCTTCAACGTCTACATGGCTCCACTTGCCCCCATCGTCAGAACCTACGGACTCAACATCGTGTCATATGCAGACGACACTCAGATCATCCTCTCCCTATCCAACGAGCCCAACACCGCCAGACGCAACTTTCGAGAAGGCATGGAAGCCGTCGCCAAATGGATGAAAAACAGCTGCCTACAACTAAACACCAACAAAACAGAAGTACTCATCATGGGCCCAAACCCCGACGCCTGGAGTGACACCTAGTGGCCCACCGCCCTCGGAAACCCGCCAACCCCCACAGACCACGCACGCAACCTGGGAATCATCCTGGACTCCGAGCTCAAAATGGACCGCCAGATCAACTCTGTCTCATCTTCCTGCTTCCACACCCTCCGCCTCCTTCGTAAGACCTTCAAATGGATCCCCCTCGAACACCGAAAGACAGTCACTCACGCCCTGGTCACCAGCAGACTCGACTACGGCAACGCACTCTACACCGGAATAAACAAAAACCTCATCCGCAAGCTACAGAACATCCAGAACGCCGCCGCAAGACTGGTCCTCAACCTGCCAAAACACTGCCACATCTCCCAGCACCTAAGGAAACTCCACTGGCTCCCCGTCGAGGCGAGAATCACCTTTAAGATGCTCACCCACGCACACAAGGCCCTCCACGGCACCGGACCAGCATACCTGAACAGCCGACTCAAATTCCACACACCCCAAAGGACCCTACGATCAGCCCAGCTTTCCAACGCTGTGGTCCCCCGCACCAGAAAGACCAGATCGGGAGGCCGCTCCTTCTCCTTCCTCGCGGCCAAGGCATGGAACGCCCTTCCGCTCCACCTCAGACAGACAACATCGCTCCCCATCTTCGCAAGAAACCTCAAAACCTGGCTCTTCGACAGACGCCCTCCTTGATGGAATGGAACCTGCACCCCCCCAGAACCCCCCCACCCCTAGCGCCTTGAGACCCTTACGGGTGAGTAGTCGCGCTTTAACAAACTCCTGATTGATTGATTGATTGTAGGAAAAAATGCCGTAATGATCGTGCCCCGTGTTAGATCAGGCAGAGCTATGGGGATACTCTGTCTGCCCAACGTGGCCCTACTGGATACGCGATCTGCACGTACTTGCTATCAGGATACCTCCCTCTTTTCCACCTATGTGTGCGCCTCCGGTCCGAATGTTGTAGGACCGGGGGCGGTGAGCCGCTTTTAGCTTCTTTCACTCCACTCACTTCCGCATTGTCATTGTGGAGGCGTGAGACGCGCAATGAGGTGCGCGTCAACTATGGCGGCCATGTTGGGTGTATCGATGTTATGATCCAAAAAACGAATTACTTTAGAAAGACTACACACTATTCCTTGATAAAGAATTTACTGTGTATTGCTCATCCGAGCGGGTGTTACCATATAATTTATGACATTTCTGGGAAAAATAAAAAAAAAATAGCAACACTCTTAAAACACAAGACGAGACCGGGTCTATTTCAGAATGTCTCCATGTGGCTGGTGGAGTCATGGTTAGTATGCTTTGTGTTCCTTTCAAGGCGCTAATATATAACAAGAAATCATATTTTCAAGGGTCTGCAGTGATATGTTCAGTTCTCACTCAATGATGCTGGTATGTTAACTGCATCTGATCAGACCTAGGTTTAAAATTGATAATATACCTAGCAGAAATCTTAATCTGTTCATGTAAGGATATTATGGCACGGGTCTGATTATGTGAATTGTCCCCATGGGATGTCATCATTCAGGCCCACAATGTGGGAACGGAGTTTGAAAACCCAATGTTGTTCTTTTTCCAAAAGTTTTTTCTCCATATCAGTGTGTGACTGTAGTGTGTCCTTTTTCCAGGAAGTGTGTAATCATTTTGGTGTTGGAGTGTTTACACCTAAAGTTACTACGGTGTTCAGCCATACGTGTACTGACCTTCCTGGTGGTCATTCCAATGTAGTGCAGATTGCACGTACAGGTGATCATGTAGACCACACCTGTCGTGTTGCAATTCGAGAAAGCCCTTAATTCCCAGGTCATCCCATTGTTAAAGATCACTTGCTTTGTTGCTGTAGTCAAATGACAAACTCTGCAACTCGTACACGGGTAGTGTCCGGATGGTAAGGGGTGCAAGAGGTGTACCGGGCCCACCGTTTCTTTAGGGCGTGTGTGGACCAGTAGTTCCTTCAGGTTCTTCCCTTTGCAGTGACTGAACATTGGCTGGGTAAGGTTTAGACCCCACTATTGAGCGTTCTCCAATGTTTCTTTACAATTTTCGTTACCTTTTCTGAGGCGACATTATAGGTGGTAATGCAGATCGGTCTCCTGTTGGTGTCATTGTCAGGTTCATCCATGGATTTTGGTTCCAACAGGGTGTCTCTATTGTTATTTGACGCTCTCTTTTTTGCCTTAGACACGATATGTCGAGGGTAATTCCTCTGCAACAGTTTGGTGCTCAGGTCTTTTGTTTGTATGTCATAATCCTGTATTTCTGAGCAGTTGCGCCTTAGGCATAAGAACTGCCCGAAAGGTAAATTTTCCCTCAGTTGCCTCGGGTGAAAGCTGTCAAATTTTAACAAGCAATTTCTGCCCGTGGGTTTAAAATGTATGGTAGTAGCCAGTTTCCCACCTTTAGCTTGGATGTTTAGGTCCAGAAAGACAAGTTTTTGTCTGCTCAGTGTGGATGTAAACTTAAGAAATGGATCTTGTAAGTTTAGCCAGGTTAGGAATTGATTGGCTTCCATCTCATCACCTTCCCAGATGAGAAAAACGTCATCAATATAACGTTTCCACATATGGATATGTCCTGAGTGGGGGTTGTTCGGGGTCAAGATTTTCTTTTTCTCCAGCTGGTGTACATACAACCCTGCCACACTCGGCGCAAAGGTACTCCCCATGCTGGTTCCGTGTATCTGACGATACAACGTCTGTTGGAATAGAAAATAGTTCTCGGTCAGTGCTAAACGGCAACATTCCAAAACGACATGTCTGGGTCTTTTATATTGCCAAGCGCTCTCAAACAATACTTCCTCTAGAATTTCTAGGGTTTCTTTGTGGGGCAGACTGGTGTACAGACTCTCCACATCGAGTCCGACTAATATTTGTGTGGTTGGATCAAAGTCAAGGTCTTTTATTAGGCATAGTACTGCTTTGGTATCTTGCAGGTACGTATCAGTTTGTTGTACTAGAGGTCGCAGGAAAGCATCCACGAACTTAGACAGAGGTTCTAGGATTGACCCTATCCCTAAGACAATAGGCCTCCCTGGGGGATTTTCCATTCTTTTGTGGATCTTAGGGATCGTATAAAAATACGGGGTCCTAGGGTGTTTGTTATCCAGAAAGTACGCTTCTTTTTTAGACAGCCAGTCATTCATTAGGGATTCTTCCACCATACTAGTAATTTCAATACTCAGACGTTCAGTAGGATCCTTGGCTAAGATCTCATAATTTCGTTGGTCAGCTAGATGCCGGAGGATTTCAGAATTGTAGTCTTTCGAATTTTGCACCACTATGGCTCCGCCCTTATCAGCGGGTTTTATTGTAAGACTGGTGTCATTTGACAATTGTTGTATGGCTTCTTTTTCAGTTCTGCTTGTATTGTGAAAGGTCTTTGATAACCGAGGGTCTAACTCACTCACATCCTTTAGGACCGCTTTCTCAAAATCCAGGAGTTCCACTGGCAAGCATGCTGCTGGAGGAGTGAATGTGGATTTTTTCTTCAACCCTGTATCAGGTGTGGATCACTCCAGTTGTGATTTGTCCTTAAAGAACACTTGTAGCTTAAAACTGCGAGTGAACTCATTCAACTCACAGCATAATTTGAATTTATCCAAATTGGCAGTCGGGACAGAACCCAAACCCTTTTCCAAAACATTTGTCTGGTCTTGGGTAAGGACCTTATCTGAAAGGTTAACTACGAGGCTCAATGGTTGCTGGTTGATGGCGCGCTCACCGGACCTTGGCTCTGCGTGTGGCTCCTGCCTGTTTCCAATGGTTGCGCCCATTGTACCTGTTGGCCTCTCGTTTTTCCTCTTCCCGGCCTCCTGCCTCTCACTAAAAAAGGCTTCTGTTGAGTTCCTGATGCCTGGGTATTATCACAAAAGGGAAAAGGTTGTTGTTGGTAGGGGTGATGGAATGGTGGAGGACCATAGATGTACTGGGGGGGTGGTCCCTGAAAAGGTGGCCACCCAAAACTCCCTCTGTTTCTCATCCTACCCCCTCTGGCTCGCCTGTTTATGGTCTGGATATGATTGTAACTAGAATCTGAAGAGTCAGATCCTGTGTCTGATCCCCCGCTATCAGTGTTATAGCCAGGGTTTCTTCCCGTGGGGATATAATCCTCCTTGATGTACGGGTAAAACTTTTCATGTGAAAAAGACTTCTTGTCTTTGTGAAATTTCACGTACTTGGTTTTCTTTAGTGAGATCTCGAACTCATTCATTGATTTATTTAGTTCCTCCAGTCTTTTTTTGAGTTCTGTCGGAGTCTGATATGTCTTTAGTTTAACCTCTAGGTCATGGATCTCAATTTTCATACTCTCCGCTAGGCATGCCGCTGTTTTTACAATAAGGACCAGCCAGTCTCTGGTACAATGCCAGCTGACCAATCTGTTTTAAAAGCAAGGTCCTGCTGAAAAAAGAATGGTTCATTTCTCACTAATAAGCCACGTGGTGCGGCATTCGCCCTGAGATATTCGCTCATCTTTATCCCGTGTACTATAGTTTTTACAAGATTGCGTTTCAATTCTGTCAGTTCATCCCAGCATTGGTTTGCCTCGCTGGTGTCCCTATTGGGTGTACCAGTGAGGGGGAGCATAGATGCTATTATCCTGTCCACATCGGCATCAGTAAAGGTGAGGCCTGTGATTTCTGCCATGGTTGTGTCCTTTGTATTGATGGTACTCTTGGTGTGCCTGTAAATATGTGCTGCTTTTACCTATGCTAACGTTAATGGTGTATGGTATTTATTGTCTCCCACAGCTGCACGCTGCATATGCATTAACAAAAGTTAGAAGGGAGGTAGAGGAAAAAAGGCATAGGCTCACCCTCCAGAAACTGATAAGTCACAAAAGATCTCCGAGTCCATGGGGCACAGTTAGGCCCGATCACATGTATGTAAAATGAAGTACACAAGTGTGCAAGTAGTGTGTGTGCCTGCTTTACCACGAGGTGCTAACCACGTTTTTTGTGCAGGAAAAGTTTTTCTTATACACTTTGTCGGGCCACATGGAATATAACCATTGTCCATTTGGTTCATTTAATGTATGTGTAACTTGTGTGCATATATTGGGGGTCTGGATACCCCGTAACTACTACGTTATGTTTTTTCTTACAGGAACCACGTGATTAAATGTGTTACGTAGGTACAGGATGCATGCTTTATTATTTGCAGCATTTATTATCTAACATTTCTTTTCACTATTAGCTCATTAGGGCATCTATTAGGAGTGGCGAACACAGGGCTGGCCCCTGTGTAGTCCTGAGGAAGTGCTTGGGGGACGCACGAAACATGTTGACAGACAGTACACCTAAACACATTGTCATTTAGGCACCCTACTATTTCTACCCCGTTTTAAACTCTACCACCTAGGAGCAAAAATAAACTATTTTAACCTTACTAGAGGTATTTTTAATTATTTACATACACCCCACTCCATCACATTACAACTCTCGTACCACACATAGTCTAATCGTAAGTGCTCCTAAGTAATTCGCAAGTCGCAGCACGCCCCAGTCCGCAGCGGACTGGGATGGCCCCTATGATGAAGCATGTCACCGTGGGGCAACCCTGGTGAGTGAGGGGACACCAAGTAAAAGAACAATACTCTTTTTCTATCACTATATACACTATTCCAACTCCAGTGAGTGTTGCGAATAGGACTATAATCAACAGTTAGGCTCCTGATCTCTGTTTCTCAGAGATCTTTTGTGACTTATTAGTTGCAAATACTCATAACACAACCAGTTTAGTGAACATTATTACTTGTGAAAAATGTTAAGCAAAAAATTTCTTAGTAGCTACATATATAAACAACCATCAAAATATGGGAACCCAGTTTCGAACCTGGGATCTTTCGTTCGTTGGGCGAGGTGTTAACCCCTACACCAACCCAGTATCATTCATCAGCCCTAAACTCCTACCCTATTTAATTTAGAACTAATACTCAATACCATTGAGTTAATACACACCAAAAATACTATCTGAGTTTCAAAGGACGGAGGGAAGAACCTCCACCTCACTACTGTAATATATTCCAAAAGTTATGTAGGAAAAGAGTGAAAAGAAAGAACTCCACTATGTAATTCCTCTGTCACAAATACCAAAGTCCATTAAACTGGCACCCAGTTAGTCATTATTCACATTGTATATATCAGGTATATCTAATACGATCAGGGTAAAAGACATTTTTTCTTCATAACAATTTCATTCTTCTGCATATTCCTTCAAATAGTTACATCTTTATAATGAAAACTTAAATAAGTTAGTGCTGACATCTTCCTATACATTATGGGCACAGGTTTACAGATATATTTCAACATAACAAGAATTTTCGTTACGTATTGATCTTAAATAAGTTATTGTATGATACTGACATCTTCCAATAAATTATGAATACAGGTTTCTAGTCACATTTCAACATAACAAGAAATTTTGTTACGTATTGATCATAAATTAACATTCCAAAATTAACATTTTTAATTTCTCATTGTCCCAAAAAATATTGCAGTTCACTGTCAAAATTCAACCCCCGTTCAACTGCTTTTAATTTCATAATCCAAATCGCCTCTTTTCGTCTCAATTTGAGAATCCTGTTACCACCTCTTCTATCCATCTTTACATGGTCTATTCCATGAAAACTGAATTTATGGTTATCAGTATCATCACAGTTTTGTACAGCATGAGCTGAAATAGGATACCTAGTGTCCCTGTTCTTTAATATTCTGAAATGTCCAACCATTCTGTCTCGTAACCGTCTGATTGTGCTTCCCACGTAATTTTAGTGCATGCGCACACAATGGCATGCACAACAAAAGTTGTGTCACAATTGACGAATGTATTAATTGTGTATGTCCCTGTGTCATTATATTCAAAGACATTGATTTTCTCTAGGGAGGAATTGTGGAGGGTCCTACAGGGCCTTGGGTTGCCCCTTATATCCTATTGCTCCTGATAAAATTACACTCAGGCAACTATGCACAGGTGCGGTGGGGTATGAATGGGAAAAAAACAGACAGGATTCCAGTGGGAAGGGGTGTTCGCCATGGGTGTGTGCTGGCTCCCACCCTGGCTCCCACCCTATTCTCCCTATATGTGAATGGTGTGGTTGAGTATCTGCTCCAAGAACCCGCAGATGCACCTTCCCTGGCGGGCACACGGATCCCAACACAGCTCTTTGCAGATGATACCCTCCTCATCGCAAAGACCCCCCAGGACCTTCAAAAACTGCTTAATCGCTTTCAGGAGTTTTATTCCCTTAGGGGATTGGTGATCAATGTTGACAAGACCAAATACTTGATCATGAATCCTCCTAGGAAACTGGGGCGCCCCCCGGTCTTGAACTCGGCTCCCCTAGATAGGGTATCTGAGTTCGATTACCTTGGAATCCACCTCAGTGATTCATTGAGCTGGACTCCGCACATTCATAAGATGCTTCTCAACCACAAAAGGGTGGGCGGTGTGCTGCTTAGTGAACAGCGTTCCTCCATAAAAAAACCTATCTCCCCAGTTGTGGAGATCTATAAAGCAAGAGGGGTCAGTGCAGCTTTGTACGGAGTGGAGCTGTGGGGCACATGTAATCTGGATGTACTAGTAAAATCTGAGACCAAATTCCTGAAAGATCTGTTGGTTCTCCCCTCGAGTACACCCACAGTCCCCGTGCTGCTGGATCTAGGCTGCAGATCAATTGCGGACCAGGCACGACTTCGTCCCTTGCTCCTGTGGGCCCGTCTTTGGAGGGTGCCTGAACTAGCCTCCTATGCTAAGGCATTGTCTGAGGTTATGGCAATGGGAGGCTGGCACAGGATTAAATGGCTGAGGGACGTTAAATGCCTTTTGGGGGAGTTGGGCCTTGGTGATGCTTGGGTTACCCGATCTGCCCCTCCTAAAGCCACGTTAAAGAAAATGTATTGGGAATGGGTCACTTCTAAACGTATTGTCGACCCACGTCATTGTAATTCCACCTCAGCCTTCTTGAAGATCAAAGACGTGGTAGTCTATGAACCATATCTCGACATGATTTCCATTCACTTCGATCGGGCTTTATACTTTAAATTTAGAGTAGGGACCTTACCTGTTGGTGATCTGGTATCCCGGTGGAAACCGTCCCCCCAGTCCTCCCCCTTCTGTGCCCTTTGCTCCACACGGGTCGAGACAGTGGCACATATCTTCTTTGAATGCCCAGACTATTCTGCACCTAGAAGGCATTGGCTCAAACCACTGTGCAGACTTTTAGGGACTCGCCAGCACCATGTGGCCCTACGGATTTTATTGTCTGACACATCCGCCTTGGTGGTTTGCGGTGTGTCCAAATTTTTAAAGTGGTCTTGGTTGATTCGTGTAAAAAGGCTTTTTGTTTCAATGTAATCCTAATTATAATTGTATTTATTGGTACTCACTTATGTCACTGGTTTTATTTTCCTCTCTATTAGTGAAGGCATTTTATATGTTGTAAATATTGTGACTATTTTATTTTTTGTACAGCTTTTAAGATATTGTATATATCGAAGTAAAGCCTATCAATCAATCGATTTTCTTTGTTACCCACCTGCATGAGCTACATTTCCACAGCTATAAAAGCCTTTCAATTGATTAGTAAGCCAGGGATGAATTGTTCTAAGCTTGTGTTGTACCCACCTGTGTGGGTATATTTGGGGTTGTTAGGTAACCAACCTCTCCCCCCTTTTGGAGCACTGTTTTTTATACATTTAATAGTTACTTTAGCCCAAATTGTTAGTTGTGCGCCCTAATCTAAAGCTGGTTACCTTGAGTGTGGCTTAACTCACACCTACCTCGGATTCACGTCCGTGAGGTGTGCTTTGCCTACCCCGGTCCACCGCGGCAATTAGTGCCATTTGAGTGGAGGGCAGCACGCCATCTTCGGTGTATTTCCGGATCCCGGTATGGCTGGAGTTGGCACTCTAGTTGGGAAGGGAATACTCTACTTAAAGTGCACGCATGAACAAACATGTAGCAGGAAAGGCAGGGAGTGGCAGTACCTGCTGGATCCGTTTTGTGCAACGTGCTACTGTTTGAGCGCTTTTTAAAATTTCTATCACCTGTTTTGATCGTGAATGTTTTTTTGCTGCCTGGCTTTTTCTCGCTACTTGAACTTTTAAAAACCACATTAGTGTGGCTTAACTCACACCAATCTCGGATTCGTGTCCGTGAGGTGTGCTTTGCCTGCCACGGTCCACCGCGGCAATTAGTGCCGTTTGAGTAGAGGGCAGTGCGCCATCTGGGGTGTACTTCAGATCCTGGTGTGGCTGAAGTTGGCTCTCTAGTTGGTGGAGGCAATACCCTACTTAACGTGCATGCTTGTACGAATGCGCAGCGATAAAGGCAGGGAGTGGCAGGATTTTTTGTGCTCCATGCTAGTTTTTGAGTGCTTTTTAAAATTTCTATCACCAGTTTTGATCATGAATGTTTTATTGCTGCCTGGATTTTATCGCTACTTGATTTTAAACTGCTGAACATTTAGAAACTGCAATAGTGTGGCTTAACTCGCACCTACCTCGTATTGGCGTCTGTGAGCACACCTCTTTCTCAAGACAGGTATAAACACGACAGTCCTAGCGTCAAGATGCATGTCGCGTTCACTCTGGAAACGGCTTGTTCCCAGCCGTTTCCAGAGTGAACGCGCCATTTAACGCATGAGCGGACTTCACTAACAGATACGCCGCCACACACAGAGCGAGGTTATTCAGAAACCTATGACGAGAGGACGTTGAAACTATCATGGCTTCAGTTGACATACATGCATCTTGACGCTAGGACTGTTGTGTTTATACCTGTCTTGAGAAAGACCCGTCGCGACCAACAAATTGGCGCTTAACAGGGTCGAAACGTCGACATTTCCCTACAGGCCCCATAACTCTAGAACTCCATCGAATAAAAAGAAATTAAAAGAGTTCAGGAAGTTTACATCAATGGAAGGCCTTTGTAAATCAAGAATATTGTAATTTTTGTATTGTATATTTGATCTGAATGTATTAATTTTGTATATATTGACACGTGACCATTATTCATTATTTTCACTGTTTTGCACTATATTGTAGATATTGACAGTCGTCATAGAGAAGGTTTTTCAGTAAAAGTGTGACCTATATAAAATATAAAGAGAATATATAGTCACTTAAAAGGCTGTTTCCTTTCATTCATTGTGAGAAAGTGCCTTTTTGTTTTGTTTTCAGAGGGGTTTGAATTATTGCTATTGTTGTGTTCTTTGCAGTTCTAAATCAAGTGGAACTCAGGCATTCTATGATAAAGAAATTGTTGTTCGCACCCGACAGAACCAATATTTTTGAACTACTAAATACCCAGGTTCTGAGGGACACAGGGTCAACCCCGTTGTTTTTATAATCTGGCTTTAAAATTACAGCAGATATCACAGCAGTGCACACTTCAGTGCATTATATCCACTGGTGTCTCTAAACCCACATGATCTACCATATATTAGAGACTTACCAATAGGTTATCTGAACCAATTGCAATTACGCCAATTACCATATACCTTTTAAACAGAGCACTTGCCCCGGTCAGCTGAGCCCAAGGCACATTCAGAGCCAGAAACCACCAGTATCAGTCAAGAACTGGGGAAGATCAGGGCAAAAAAGAATGACTTTCTCACATGAGGAAACATGAGCTGCTAAACAGTGGAAATGGTTGGATTCAGAAAACAGCAGCCCTTTTTTTGTTGTAAAGGGCTTGCAGGCCCAGCCTATTAAATCATTCCGACTGTGTCCCTATGTTGTGTTTTGACACTGGATACCCTCATAGGTGCACGTTCACTCTTATTTTGGTGCTTTGAAATTGGCATGCATTTTTGATGGACTTCAAATCAATTCTTGCATAAATTTGGAGTTGAGCAGGACAGACTAGAAGCGTATGAGTTACCCTTTTTTCGGGTAATGTCGGTCACATATATCGTAATGCAGGACTTGGGCTAATAGTGCCACCTATTTCCATGCTGTGGACCCTCTTGACATGATAGTAGCTGATTCTAGCATTATGCCTTCCCACCTCATGCATTATGAGTATAATTCTTGACATATTGTGGACAACCAGGGCATGCGTGTTTCCATTACGGTGCCATGGCTTGATGGCGGTAAATATTGAAAATCTGTCACACACATTGCAAGATGATGTCCGATTATGTGTAATGCTTGCACTGGCAAAAAGGTGACACTTCTTTAGATGTTATGGGCACAATGACGGCCAGTCTTCGTGTTCTGATTGCCCAGGGGTAATAGTGGCACTTGTTTGCATTGTAAAAAAATATGATTTCTGTTCAGTCTTCAACGAGTAAAATTGGTGTAAGATGTCTACACTCATCCCCCTAGTCACTCTCTGATTTATCCAGCCAGCAATCTATACACTCTTATGTTCACTGACTGATTTCTGCTTCCAACATCTATCCATGCACTCACTCACTGATTATTTATCCATAAAGCGTTAATCATCGATCCGAAAGATTACTGATGCTTACATTTCGTAAATCATCCACACAACCGCAGTTTTGCTAGTCACTTACAAAATACCTTGAACTATTGGCTTTGCCAATGCTTTATATTATCTTTTCCGGCATCCACTTAACATCTGAGAAGAGTCTCTGTATTGCCTGATGAAGGGATTGTCTACCTTACATCCACTAAACGCGTAATTCAGAGAAAAAGCACAAGTTTCATTGACCTACGAAGAATGAAGGGCTAAATTAAAAATGCCTGCATACGACCCTGTCATCAGGAGGGTAGACACAGATCTAAACAGTCGGGGGCAGATTTACAATAACTGGCGCATTCCTGCATATAAGCAGGGATGCGGCGGTTATTGTGCGCCATGCCTCCGCCATCATCGATGCGCCGCATTTACAATGCGGCGCACCATGGGGCAAAACGGCACAGATGCGTCACGCATCTGTGCCGTAAAAGCTGCGCATTGCTGGAGTTGCGTGGCAAGCCCGACGCAGCTCCAGCAATGCTCTGTAGGGCCCTATTGTTACAATGCTGTGTCAATCCTTACGCCTGCTTCAAGCAGACGCAGGGTTTTGACGCAGCATGGGCCCAAAAGTGACTGAGTGAAATCTTGTACATTTCACTCAGCCACTTTTAGGAGGACCCCCCCTGCGCAGGAATGCCTCCTTCTGGCGCAGGGCTTTACAACATGACACATGTCCCAGATGTGTCACGTTGTAAGTACCTCGCACCATGGCGCATCTTTTGCGTCAGCGGTGTAAAAGGGGCGCAAGGGGCTTGTAAATCTGCCCATCGATGCCTAACACTGATCATTATTATAAAAAAAAGTTTAAAAACGTATGCACGTTTTCTAACAAATAAGGTGCGCTGGTGACTAGACAGAACTCTCTCTAGGTTAACGAGATTGCGGGGCATATTACCAACGTTAAGCGATATTTATCGCTAACGATGCTTAGCAACGAATTTTGTAACGCTAAGCATCGTCAGAAATTATCGCAGATAAACTTTGCTATTATCAAGGTTTATCGCAAATGCGATAAAAAACGGCTGCAATGCTTGAATATCGCTGAAAAGTCAGCGATATTCATGCATTACCGAGCTAATGCTCTTAGCCATGTTATCCACCTCCCATTGGATAACATGGCTAAGAATTCCTCAGGGCAGGTGTTAGTTTTTGGAGATATTCGCACTTAGCGCGAATATCTCCAAAAGTTGGTAATAGGAGATAGCGATGTTAGCGACTGTTTCCAGTCGCTAACATCTTGGCACGCCCACTTTGCATGTCATTAGTGATAAATATCACTGACATGCAAAGTGGGGCCCAAGATGGTCGCTATCTCCTACTAGCTGTCGCTAACTGGTGTTAGCGACAGCTAGGTAATAGGGAGATAATTTTATCTCCGCTTTCTTGGCTTTTAAAGCCAAAAAAGCGGAGATAAACCCCCTTGATAATATGCCCCTGCATTCCTATGAAATTGGTGGATATGACAGCGCTGCGATAGCTCCTCATATGGTATAACTTTCTATGACGTCATTGAGCTTTCCACTTTGCATATGATAACGCGTCCCCGCATATATATTACACTTCTGCAATTTGCAGCAACGTTCACATCAAACGAAGATTCCTGCGTGCGTGACAAACAGGGCAGTGAGGATGACACTTTCCTTCCATAAATTAATTTATCCCAGACTCCTCCAGCTTCACTGTGCAAATCTGTTGAAACCATGACCACCGTTCCACACTCGGAAGTGAGTGAGACACTGAACTCACGAGCAGTAGGATGTTGCTTAAAAAAAGGAACATTTCTTGGAACATTAAACTTCGCCGTCGTTCACATGCAGTGCATTAATGTTTTTTTAATGCATCGTCTAGCAATCACGCCTTAATCTTCACGGCTACAAACTGGAGACCTAGTCAGCTCTCGGCTGTTAAGAGTTAGCTAAGTGCCTCACTTGCCAGCAAGTTTTTTAATCGCCATCTTAGAAGAATCAAGGCGCGGTTCACGGGAGACGATTAAGCAAATTATTTGTGTTCCAAATGTCAAACTAAATGCATTTCATTAAAGACATCAGTGACAATAAATGAATAGAAATGTTTTCAACTTTTCTTTAGCACAAATTGAAAGTAAAGGGCATTTTAAATGCATAGCTGCCAAGTTTTCATATTGCTTTTATGTGACATTTACATGGTTTCAATGTACTTATGAGTGACATTCAACTGTCAAATGTGTGCAGCATCGGATTGGTAACGCGGGTATTCGGGCAATGCCCGAGGGGCCAGTGTCCGTGGTCTGCTGTGGGCTGCTTTTTTTTAGCAGTCTGGGCGCTGTCTCAATTGTTCGAATACAGCCAGCGGCCCAGTGGGTGTCTGAGTGACCTTTCTGGAGGCAGATGGGCGCTCGTTACCTCGGTTTAGCAACAAGCAGAGGTGTCACTCCCTTGTCTCGCTGGCTGTCCCATTAATGTGTGCACATACTGAGCGGGGGCAGGGGGACTGAGTAGAAGTGGCCTAACTTGTTTCACCACTGTAAACTAACGTGAGCATTTTTTTACCCCCCCCCAAAAGTTTTTTTAATAAGATTACGCCAAAGCAGTGATTTGAGGAGTGATTATGCAAATGTGGGCCCATTTTTTTTTTTGCCCGGGCCGATTTTCAATCCCAATCCAACCCTGAATGTGTGACATGAAGGGCCCGAGTTCGGTTTCGTCGGGGAGAACCTCCGACCAGCTGTTGGAGGCTTTCCGCGCGACATCCTGTGTTTTTCCTCCGACCGCCTTATTTTGATTATGGTGGTCGAAGAGAAAACTTCAAGGGGATTCCCCTCCACCCGTCAGAACAGGAACGGAATAGTAATCCATTCATTGACGACATGGATTTTTCAATGGGAGCTTGAGCCGCATGTGGTTTTGTCCGACTGCACAAGAGCCATTAAAAAATGGAAGTTTGAGACCTCACCAAGTGCGCTCACCTCCACAGTAGGGTGTTGGAACTGCCGACCTAATTTCTAGCGGTTCCTTGCCTGCAACTGTGTTGGGCGGACTTGCCTGCAACTGTGTCAGGCGGGCGCAAGTCCGCCCGATATAGTAATGAGGGCCTCTGAGTAACGCTTTCTTGCGAGTAAAGCCAAGAAATGAAGTTCATGGAAAGAGATCGGTAAATGGCATCCCTTTAAGAATAGAAAAGCTCTAACAAGATCTTAAAACTGGTGGAAACCCCCTGAAATGGGAGGTCACTAACTTATTTTACAATATTGACCTGCATTTTTACAGTGCATCAAAATATTTATTTATATAATCCACTTATTCTTCAATGCAAATTGCTATATATATAATGCATATTTAAATAACGAAGCAAGCCACATTCACTGGATGATGTCATCAGTGATGTCATTTGAGATGTCATCAGTGATGTCACTGACCATGTCATGAATGATCTAATATGTGACATCATCAGCAGTGGATTGCGGGTGCACGAAATATAGTTAGTACAACTAACTATATCGGAGCAATTTCAATGGTTTTGTATGAGTAAAATGTCCAGCTAACTATAACTCCACTAAAACTTATAGTTTTTTGAGTGAATTTCAAAGGTTTTTTAAAAGCTAATTCCTAACTATATAACTCCTGAAACCTATGTTTTTTTCAGTGAATTTCAAAGGTTTTTTAAATGCTAATTCCTAACTATATAAGGCCTGAAACCTATGGTTTTTTCAGTGAATTTGCAAGGTTTTTTAAATGCTAATTCCTAACTATATAAGGCCTGAAACCTATGGTTTTTTCAGTGAATTTGCAAGGTTTTTTTTAAATGCTAATTTTTAACTATATAAGGCCTGAAACCTATGTTTTTTTTAGTGAATTTCAAAGGTTTTTTAAATGCTAATTCCTAACTATATAAGGCCTGAAACCTATGGTTTTTTCATTGAATTCTCAAGGTTTTTTAAATGCTAATTCTATTAGCGGATAACGTTTTTATATATTAAAACGTTTTTTAAATCTCAAATGCCTGCTTTGCTAACAGAGTTTTTAAGCACAGGCTCTTTTGTCTCTGGTGGCCATCTTGGGAGACTGCATATCAGAATTATTTTAATGAAATATAAGAGGATTTGAGAAGTCACTCAAAATGTGCCCTAATTTTTCTTTCTTCAGCACTAATCATAATTTGTATGTCAAAATGAACCCCCTCATTTTGTTCCTTTGCAAATTAAATGTTTTAAGTGTTAACACTTTATTCCACTCAAGATGACTTCAGGTGTGCCATACTTTTGTCATAAGTAAGACTGTTAGCGCTCTAGTTGTTCTTTAGAACACTCTGGGACATTCTGTCATTGGGCTATAGTTGGGCTACATCTGGCTGATATTTGGGCTACATTTGTTTTTTTTTGTCTCTGGTGGCCATCTTTGGGCTACATTGGGCTACATTTGGGCTCTAACATATATATAGCCCAATGTAGCCCAATACATATTTTTTCAAAGTTAATTTTCGTAAAAACCACTGGAGCACATATCTTGAGACATAGCAAAGGCACATCGGGCTACCAGTCCCTACAATTTTGCCAAGTTTGGTGGAAAACCATTCAGCCGTTCGGGCTAAAAGTGAGTCCAACCGCCCTATGGAAATTAACATGAGGAAAACACGTTTTGGGACCCCCCTTTTATCTCGGCCCCCGCTTGACAAATCCCCCCACACTTTCAGGGAAGGACCGGAGCGCTGCGAGGCAAAGTTAAGGAAAATTTCAGGAAGATTCCTCAACCGGCGCCAAAGTTATTCCCAATAGAATGTTGCGATTTCCCTATGGAAAACAATCCTAACTATATATACCTACTGGCTATCGCCAGTAGGTAATATATATATATATATATATATATATATATATATATATATATATATATATATATCCAAACAACCTAGAACCTCCAAGGACTGGTGAAGAAGGAGACGGACTACAGGGGTGTGGCGAGATGGTTTTATTAGACCCAGATTGTTTCAGCAATGACGCGTTTCGGGCCCAAGAGCCTTTGTTCACATACGGGTCACAGCAAAAATGATTCTTTTTAAATGCTTAAAGTGAACATCCACATCCAACACGTTTTTGGTCACATGACTATAAAAAAAATATATATATATTTGAAATTCACTAAAAAAACATAGGTTTCACAATCGTTATAGTTAGGAATTAGCATTTAAAAAACCTTTGAAATTCACTGAAAAAACCATAGGGTTCACACTAGTTATACGTAGCTGAACATTTTACTCATACAAAACCATTGAAATTCCCACGTTATAGTTAGTTGGACTCACAATAACTCGCGCGCCCGCAATACATTGCTGATGATGTCACATATTACATCATTCATGACATGGTCAGTGACATCACTGATGACATCACTGATGACATCTCAAATGACATCACTGATGACATTACTGATGACATCATCCATGTGATAATATGATGCACCTCCTCACACTCTAATCTAACCTTTGATACATCCAGTGTTGAATACAGACTACCATTCCTGAAACCATTGACACACCAATACCAGTTGATTCCTAAGTCTACACACACATCCACTCATTCACCCATACAATCACTCATACATACAGTCACTCATCAATACAACACTATCATATGCACTCATACACCTATACAGACACTCACACACTGCCACCGCAACCATAGGTTTCACACTAAGTATAACTGGTGTGAAACCTATGGTTTTTTCAGTGAATTTCAAAGGTTTTTTAAATGCTAATTCCTAACTTTAACGATTGTGAAACCTATGGTTTTTTAGTGAATTTCAAAGGTTTTTTAAATGCTAATTCCTAACTATAACAATTGTGAAACCTATGGTTTTTTCAGTGAATTTCAAAGGTTTTTTCAGAGCAAATGTCCTTGCTATATCGAGTTTGTAACCTACGATTTTTAAAGTGAATTATTACGTTTTTTTAGCAGCTGTTTTTTATAACTATTATTTTTTTTTTTTCTAAAATTAATTTTTCAATGTATTTTTCATGTGTTTTTTTTTTATCATTTTGTCTCGGAGCGCTCAGGGTGTGCACACCGGTAAGCTCACCCGAGAGCGCAGCGAGAGCGCTATTCCCTCTTGCGGAAAAAAAAGTATGTATTTAAAGTAAAAAAAAATGCAAGACATTCAGTGGCATACTTATAAAAGTAGTATTTTTGATTTTAAATACCCGTATTTTAACTTTAAACGCATTTCCGAAAAGCTAGGAAAACGTCATTTAGGCGCACCGCGTAAGCGCCCCCGGAAGCGCCTACATTCGTGCCGCGTAAGAGCCCCCGGAAGCGCTCCGGTGCGCGCAGCGTAAGTGCATCAAGTCATGTGACCTTAAAATAACACTTTTCATTGGTTGTTAACAGTTTTTTTTACAACTAATGAAAACCCCACCCATTTCCTTCACTACCTCTTTAACTTTGCAGAGAGCAAGACCTATTCCCTTCTGCTCTTCAATTCTTTAGAAAGAATGGCTGCAAGACCACCATGCAGCAGTGAGGACTCCGAAGAGTTTCTTCAAGAGGACCCTCCTCAGCCAAAAGTGAAGGAGCACTTCATTTGGAATTTTTTTACCATTCCACCAGGAGAGAAAAAGGTAAATGCTCCAAAGGTGGAGTGCAAAATTTGCCAAACTGTTCTTTCACGGGGTGACCCCAGAAGAAAATATAGTTTTGGAAACTCCACGATGATAAGGCATGTGCAAAGGAGGCACCCCCAGAACTATGCCCGGGAGAGTGTCAGGGACCTGGCACGTAATCCCCCAAGAGATGGTGCCTCAACTTCCACCGGAGGACCAACAACATCCGTGAGAGGAAGACCAGTTGAATTAATTCCAAATATTCAACCTGTTTTTACGGACATCACAATTAAGTGTAAGCAGTGTGACGAACTGCTTTGTTACGGAGAGCAGAGTTTTCTGCTAATTGTACGTAAAAGGGAAGAACATCGCTGCCCTCCTTAGCCCTAATTGTTCCCCTTTTATTGTTCCTGTTGAGCAGTTTGGCATTCCCTATTTTTGTTTTTGTTCTGAAAAGAATACCAATTTTTTTTTAAAACGTTCGGAAAAAGTAAAAAAAAAAAAAAAACCTAAAAAAGAAGAAAAAAAACAGTTCTTTTTAGAACTACCTCCAATTCTCCAAAACGAGCTGTATTCTTTACAAATTCAAAAGGAGTGAGTGAAGTGGAGTGCAGTGAGAGAGGAAAGTAAAATGAGTGAGGGAGCAAAGAAAGGGACGAGAGGGGAAGGGAAGTGAAGTAGGGGGATTGGAAGAAGGTGAGTGTGGGAGGTGAGTGAGGGAAGGGGAGTGAACAAGGGGAATGAGGATAAGTGAGGAAAGCGGAGTAAGGGAACGGGGTGAGGAAGGGTAAGTGAAGAGCAGTGAGGTTGCGGAAAGAGTGGTGATAGAGAGTGGATAAAGGCAAGTGAGCGTGAGACAAGGGGAGTGAGGGAGTGAGGAGACAGACAAAGTGAAGGAAAGAGTGAGAGAAGAGGACTGAGTGAGGGAGCAAGGAAAGATAAGTGAGGGAGTGTGGCTGAGTTATAGGGAGTGAGCGTGACAGAAGAGGAGTGAGAGACTAAGAGGACGGAGAGAATGAGGCTAACAGAGAGAGAATGAGGGAAGGGAAGTGTAGAAGTAAGAGGACAGAGGGAGTAAGAGAAGGAGTTAGTGAAGTGGATTAAGGAGAGTAAGGGAAGGGAAAAGAGTGAAAGAGCGAAGGAAGGGAAGACAGAGGAAGGGAAGTAAAACAGGAAATCTGAAAGAAAGTGAGTGAGGGAGTGTGTCTGAGTTATAGGGAGTGAGCGTGACAGAAGAGGAGTGAGACACTAAGAGGACGGAGAGAATGAGGCTAACAGAGAGAGAATGAGGGAAGGGGAGTGTAGAAGTAAGAGGACTAAGGGAGTAAGAGAAGGAGTTAGTGAAGTGGAGTAAAGAGAGTAAGGGAAGGGAAAAGAGTGAAGGAGCGAAGGAAAGGAAGAGAAAGGAAGGGAAATGAAGGAGAAGTTCTGAAAGAAGGTGAGTGTGGGAGGGGATTGAGGAAAAGGGGAGTAAACATGGGGATTGAGAATAAGTGAGGGAAGCGCAGTAAGGGAACGGGGGTGTGGGTGGGTGCGAGAAGAGTAGTGAGGTTAAGGAAAAGAGTGTTGAGAAACTAAATTTTGTACGTCAAACTTACCTTATAAGTAATGTAAACTTAATTACATATTTTCTGTAAATTTATTATCTGTGGAAGAGAAAAAAAGTAAGTTATAATATTTATAATATATATTTCACAATACAAGAGAGAAAGCAGGAGATTAAAAGTCATAAAAGGGTAGTAAGAGATAAAGTAGGAGCGAAGGACTCAGAAAGGAAAACAAAGGAATGGTGAAGATCAGAGAGAGTGAAAAAGAAATAGAGAGAGAGCAAATTACTAAGAGGATAATGACATGGATACATTCAGTGACAGAGAACAAGTGAAGGAGAGAGAAATGAAGTGAAAGTGAGTAAAGTACTAAATGAATGTGCATTAGGAAAACTAAAGAAAGAAAGTGGAGTAAAGAAACGAGAGTGAGTGACAGGGAAGCAGGAGTGAGTGATGGTGGATTCATGACATTGAGGGATGGAAGGTGAGCGAGGGTGAATGTAGGGTCGTAAGACAGTGAGGGGACAAAGGGAGTGAGGGTAACAGAGAGGGAGTGAGGGAAGACAAGTAAGAATATGAGAGAATAGAGGGAGTGAGAAAAAGAGTGAGTAAAGGGGAGTTAGGTGAGTGAGGGAAGGGGAATGACTGAGGGAGCAAAGGAAGGAAAGAAGGGGAAGAGAAGTGAAGCAAAGGGACTGGGAAAAGATGAGTGCTTGAGGAGAGAAAGAGGAAGGGGCGTTAAGGATGATGAATGAGGATAACTGAGGGAACCGGAGTTAGGGAACAAGGGTGAGGGAGGGTGAGTGAAGAGCAGTGAGGTTGAGGAAAGAGGGAAGATAGAGGGAGGATAAAGGCAAGTGAGCATGAGACAAAGGGAGTGAAGGAGTGAGGACACAGAGGTAGTGAAAGAAAGAGAGACAGAAAGGGACTGAGTGAGAGAATAAAGAAAGGTAAGTGAGGGAGTGTGGGTGAGTTATAGGGAGTAAGCGTGACGGAAGAGAGTGAGGGGATGGAGGTAGTGAAGCTAAGAGACAGGGACTGAGGGACGGAGAATGAGGATGTGACAGGACAGAGGTAGTGAGAGAAAGAGTGAGTGAAGTGGAGTAAGGTGAGTGAGGTAAGGGGAATGAGTGAGTAAGCGAATGAAGGGAATAGAAGGGAAGAGGACTGAAGCATAGGTACTGAGAGAAGGTGAGTGGAGGATGAAAGTAAAGGGAAAGGGAGAGAAAGATAGGGAATGGGAGTAAAAGAACGGCAGAGAGCATGAGTAAAGAGGGATGAAAGAGAGTGGAAAAAAGTGATTGAGATTAAGACAAAGGGAGTGAGGAAGTGAGGAGATAGAGGTACTGAAGGAAAGAGATACAGTAAGGGACTGAGTGAGGGAGCATAAAGGCAAGTGAACATGAGACAAGGGGAGTGAAGGAGTGAGGACATAGAGGTAGTGAAAGAAAGAGAGACAGAAAGGGACTGAGTGAGAGAGCAAAGAAAGGTAAGTGAGAGAGTGTGGGTGAGTTATAGGGTGTGAGCGAGACAAAAGAGAAGTGAGAGACTGAAGGGACGAAGTAAGTAAGGCTAAAAGAGAGGGACTGAGGGAAGGGGACTGAGGAAGTGAGAGGACAGAGGGAGTGACTTAAGGAGTGAGATAATTTGAGTAAGGTGAGTAAAGGAAGAAGAACGAGTGAGGGAGCAAAGGAAAGAAAGAGAGGGGAAGGGAAGTGAAGAAGGGAGACTGAAAGAAGTTGAGTGTGGGAGGGAAGTTAGGGAAAGGGCAGTAAACATGAGGAATGAAAATAACTGAGGGAAGTGGAGAAAGGGACTGGGGTGAAGTAGACTGAAAGAAGGGCAGTGAGGTTGAGGAAAGAGGAGTGATAGAGGGTGGATAATGGCGAGTGATTGTAAGACAAGGGGACTGAGGGAGTGAGGGCATAGAGGTAGTGAAGGAAAGAGTGAGAGAAAAGAACTGAGTAAGGGAGAAAAGAAAGGTAAGTGAGGGAGTGTGGGTGAGTTATAGGGAGTGAGTGTGATGGAAGAGGAATGAGAGAGTGAGGGGACCGAGAGAGTGAGGTTAAGAGAGAGGGAGTGAGGGAAGGGGAGTGAGGATGTGAGAGGACAGAGGGAGTGAAAGATGGAGTGAGTGAAGTGGAGTAAGGTTAGTGAGAGAACGGGAATTATTCAGGGAGCAAAGAAAAGAAAGAAGGGGAGGGGGAGTGAAGTAGAGTGACTGAGAGCTGGAAAGTGGTGGATGGGAGAGAGTGAAAGGGCAGTGAAGAAATGGAGAATGAGGATAAATGAGGGAAGTGGAATAAGGAAAGGGAGGTGAAGGAGAGTGAGAGAAGGCCAGTGAGGGTGAGTTAAGAGGAGTGATAGAGGGTGGAAAAAGGTGAGTGAGCATAAGATAAGGGGAGAATAATATATACAAAATAATTTGTACAACATGTTATATGGTTTATTTTTTTATGTTCTCAGAATATATTGAATTTCACTTAAAACAGTGACTTCAATACTACTCATCATATGACAGCGGGCAAAAAAAAAAAGACACAATCAAAATGATTGTGTTTAAAAAACCCATACAACGTTTCAATAAATAATGTAAAATTTAGAAAAAACGTATCTTAAGTCACTTTTGATCCACGTACTTTTCCACGAGGCCAAATAGTATATGGGAAGTCCTTTTCTTTGGAAATTACTCAAGAGTATTCCTAATCTCCCATTTACCCGAGTTTCTGAAAGAAAAGCTCCAACATCTTTTACATTATGAAACAATAGTTTGATTTCCAACTCCTCGCTTACTTTTGATTAATATTTCCTACAATAGTCACATCACACTACGTGATACACTTATACTACCTCTATGACAACTACATTTTTTTTTTATCTTCATCACTCTCACTCGGAAAGTAATTTTGAACAACAAACTACATTTTATTAACTGCTCCAATCTTCATAGGCCAATTGCCTTCCCTAAAATTTCGGTTGTAAGAACACTAGGTAAGAATTTTGTAAGTCAGAAGGCAAACGTTGTTTGAAAGTCAATTGAGTATCATTACCATTACTCCAGTCTTTTTGACATTTTAAATAAGCTGTGTAATATCCTGGTGTTGTTGAAGGACCATCATTGTAAATAATTGCTGCAGTTGCAAAGGTTCTTCCTGAAATTGATAATTGAGAAGCCACAATTTTTTTTATTAAAGTTGTCAATTTAGTTCCATCAGGTCTACATCGTTGGAACATTAAAATTACATACTGTCCATATCTTTGTATAAATAATGTTGATAGCATTGCAGATTTACATTGAGTACAGACCATGTTTTGATTTGCTTCTCTAACTAGATTATTAAAAGACACTGATTTGCAGGCTGGTAAAGTCAAATATATAAATCTTTCAGTGTCTATTGTAGTACTACTTGAAAAGGAACAATTGTCGCAGTCATGTTGCCATTTATAAGAAAGGCCAAAAAGATTTTCTACATCTACACCTTAATCTTGCAATACAACAAGCATATACATTAGAAATTCCTGACAATCTTGCTGAATATTCTGTGAAAATTGATTTAGACCAGAACATATGTCTAAAACATTTCGAATTTCAGAAACACTTTGTATTTTTGTTCTATCACTGCTACATTTCTCAAACACAGAATTCAACAAACAACAAAATCTTTGATCTCGATGTTCAGCAATCTGTTCTTGTACAGTTTGAAGAAAAAAAACAACATTAACCACTACATTAGCATTAATTGTTTTCAAACTGAAATCCAACAACATCTTTAACTGAATCCTTTTCCTTTCTGCTTACAATTACTGGTTCATCTACTTTTTTCTTTTTGCTACAACTTCACTACAATTTTTCTCATTTCTTCTTTTTCGGCCTACCACACGCTTTTCAAATAAAGGATATTGAGGTAAATTTGGAGGATACTCTCTTCTTAACCTATTATATTCTTTTACACAATTTAGATCTGCATTCATCTTTGTCTCATCAAAATCAATCAAATACTATCTACACTTAAACCTTGAGATTTATGAATAGTCACTGCATATGCCAAAGAAACAGGAAACTGTTTTCTGCGGACATATAAATCTTTCACAAGCAAAAATCGGGAAGAACGACGACTGATTTGTTGTACTTCTTCAATACCATCAAATTTAATTTTTATAAATTCAATTCCATCTCTATTTCGGTAATTCACAAAATCAACAACATGACCCATTGCAACTTTAACATTTTGTTGTTGAAGATTGAACATTCTTGCAGAGTTGGCATCAAGCATATGACAGATTTGTTTTCAGGAATTTTCTTAAAATTATTCTCTGGGAGAATGTTTTCGTTTGGAAACAAATTTGAAATTAATTGTGCATGTAAAGCTGCTTTTCCATGCTCACTTACTTTTCCAATTCTTACATCTTGTAGAATATTTTTATAATCTTTATCCTTTGCCTGTCGCATATTTTGTAGCAGTTCTGCATATTTGAAATGTAACCATATGTTAACATTTCCAATGCTTCCTAGGCACTTCCTTGTATCTTCATGTGTACGCATTTTAAACACTGGTTGTCCTTTCACTGGAGTTAGCTGCAGTAGATCTCCAAAAACAATGATGTGTTTGCCTCCAAATAACACATCATAGTCTGTTTTAAGAATTTCTTCCATTCTTAAATGCACAAAAGCAAGCATTACATTTGATACCATGCTTACCTCATCAATGATAAGACGTTTCATTTTCTTTAGGACTCTTGAAACTTCACAACAAGCTTCTCCAAATAGCTTGTGGTATTGTAATTTAATATCATGCTCTACTGGTAGCATCAATAAGCGATGTAAAGTAATCCCTTTAATGTTGTGTGCTGCCAACCCAGTTGGAGCGGTAACAACACAAGACAGCGATGACTCTGTTCTTTTCTGCAGATACGTTGCAATTGCTTTAATCAGAAAACTTTTTCCAGTTCCTGCTTCTCCACTCACGTACAGTCGGACAGGTATAAATGATGTACATGAACACTCTTTTTTCTCATGAGATAAACCATGCTCGATCTGTTCTGTGACTTCTTCATATATTTGTCTCTGCTCAACGTTTAGTTCTTTTCCAAATCTTCTAAGTTAACTACATCCTCCTGAGCTTGTTCCATGGCTCTTCCAACTTCATCCATGGCAGTGGCAGCTTCATTTTGTATAATTGGTCCTCCTAGTGGATCCTGGCTCAATGAAGCAGAACTCTGACTATTTTGAGAACTGTCTCTAGCAATCTCGGCTGCAATTGTAGCTTCTTGCTGTATTTCCTCGTTCAACATTTGCAGATAATTTAAAAAAAACAGGACATTCTATGGTATCCTTGGTTGCACTGAATGAATCTTCATAAGTAAGAACATCTCCAAGTAGTTCCTCTTCTGTACGCCAAGGCTTAAAGAGTTGCAAAAGAGCTAAGTAATAAAATTCCCTTTTGTCTGGAGATTCACAACTCAATTTTCGATGATTAATCAAATGGCCTTTTCTTTGTTTCACCAGACAGCCTTCACATCAAATTACAGCATATACACCTTTATTGATATCTTCTGTGATGTTCCTCCTAAAAGTATAGGTTTGCAGAACTTCATAGAGACAAACGTTCTCAAGATGACTACTTCTATTTGGATAGTATGTATCCAACATGTTTGTATTCAAAATATCTGTACTGTCTGGTTCTTTCTCCGCCAAATACTCAATTTCTTGTACAGATTTCAAAACTCAGTTTCGTGTTGCAGCAAGACCTAGACACACCCAAATGATGGTTCTAGATTTGGCATATAGACTTGCTGATGATAACCGATCAGAACATTCGTATGCTCCAATTTCTCGATGCGACATCATCTTCAGACTGTAACTGTATAATTTCTTGCTTAGACTCTTTTCATGTGAAATTTCCTCCCACATTTCCTTCAGTTCCGTCTTTTCTGATTTTGTGATGTAAGACGTCACATATTGAGCCACAGCAATAGAGTTGTCAGCAACATATTGAATATCCATGTTAGCATTCCACATGGACAAAATGACTGGGTTGTAGTCATTTATGTATTTGGACTCTTCATTTCTTCTTAGGTTGTATGTATTTTTAGGTGATTTTCTTATCACAGTATGTCGCAGAGAAGACATCAAATTGTTTACTCTTCCTTTCGATGTTACTGGGCGTGGAAATGCAAAACGACATTTCGTGTAGAACTTGTCCTTGGATTTGTATTTTCGACGACAGTATTTTCCACAACAATGGGTTTGAAAGCGTAAAACTTGATGTCTTAAATTGTTTTCTTCTGTACTTTTTGGAACAGCACATGTAGTATACTGCTCAATGAAACTCATCACTTTCTCATCTGAATCTGTTCCAAATTTTGGAGCATTTTAATCCATAGCAGCATATGTATGTGAGGAGCACCTCTTGCTTGATAGTCCTTTCTCCCCAAAAAATCCAACACCTCTCCAAGCGGAGGATTTGTTTTGTTTGTAATAAAAGACATCATAGCTTCAAACCTATGATTGAAATACCTGCATACATTAACTGGATCCAAGGAGCACAGTTCTCCAGGTGTCTTGTATTCAATATTTTCAATGTTTTTATTTGCCTCTCGTAGAAATTCAAGTAAATCTTCCCAAGCATACTCAGCACAGCTAAAAGTGAGGAACCATGTAGGAGTTCCTAAGTTTCTTAGCATACATTTCAATTCCCCATGATGACGGTACCAATACTCGTTAGTGCCACGCTGACATGCCATGAGATTAATTAGCTGAGATTCCAAAACACTGTCTTGCAGTTTCACTTTATCCATAAAGGTCCTTGCTGAAACATTTTGTAGATGTACTCTACTTTTCAGTATATGGTTCACTGCATAAGAAAGTCCAGACAAGTCACTCTCAAACAGTAGATGGAACAAATATGGAATGCATTGACGAAACCTTGGATCTTCTGCATATAATCTTGAAGGCCGGTATTCAGATGCAGGAATTTGAACAGGTCGGTTGTCATATCGTCCACCTTCACCTGTTGGAAATAACTGTGGAAAACAACGAGCTTCCAAACTTCACTGTGTCTACTGGCAAAAAACAGACCACATATATATAAGCAAGACATAACATTCCTTTTTCATTTCAAAGGCACACCCTGGATCTTGATTGCACAACTTAGAGCCTATTTCTGAAGTAAGAGGCCTAACAGACATGCTGCCTAAGATTCCCTACTAGTACATATGCTATATCCTAACTGACTTTAAGAAAACATGTATTTCCATATTTTTAAAGACATCAACTAAGCAAATTACTCACCCAGATCCATTTAAAATCAAGCTTGACTCACAGTGTGATCTTAGGCACATGACCAGGATGTTACATGTAATCTACTATGTCTGTATCTGCATGCAATATATGTGTTTGTGCTAATACTATCTCACTGTCTCTACTGGCAAAAAACTGACCACATATATATAAGCAAGACATAACATTCCTTTTTACTTTCAAAGGCACACCCTGGATCTTGATTGCACAGCTTCGAGCCTATTTCTGAAGTAAGAGGCCTAACAGACATGCTGTCTAAGATTCCCTACTAATACATATGCTATATCCTAACTGACTTTAAGAAAACATGTATTTCCATATTTTTAAAGACTTCAACTAAGCAAGTTATTCACCCAGATCCATTTAAAATCAAGATTGACTCACAGTGTGATCTTAGGCACATGAGACACATGTCACGACACACACACAAAGAGAGAAATGACACACAGAAAAAGAGAGATCATGCACGTGCAAAGTGACATGAGACACAGGCACAGAGTACCTTTTAGGCTAAGAGAGGCAAACTGTTAGAAGGCACAGGTGACAATATTGAAAAATGTGAAAATTTAATTCCTTATTTCAAACAGACACTAATGTGATCCTTGACCAAAATCTAAATGCCAGACATTTTACCAGAAAACATTTCCCATAGTAAATCGTTTTTGACACAAAGCACAGCCCATTTAAATGACCACTACAAAAACAAAGCAGAAACCTAACTCATTTCCAAAATACATTTCCAATATGCACCATTCAATTTTTAAACATCATTACAAAAAAACATGACACACAATGCAAGAATAAAGAAGCACAATATGCTTCTTAATCTTCCCCATACTGCATACAACAGTCTATCTTTATTAAATGAATCATATATCAGATAACACACAGGCACAGAGTAAGGTGAGTCACAAGCACAGAGTACCCTTTAAGTTAAGAGAGGCAAACTGTTAGAAGGCACATGTGACATTATTGAAAAATGTGAAAATGTAATTCCTTATTTCAAACAGACACTCAATGTGATCCTTGACCAAAATTTAAAAGCCAGACATTTTACCAGAAAACATTTTCCACAGTAAATCGTTTTTGACTCAAAGCACAGCCCATTTAAATGACCACTACGAAAACAAATCAGAAACCTAACTCATTTCCAAAATACATTTCCAATATGCACCATTCAATTTTTAAACAGCATTTCAAAAAAACATGACACACAATGCAAGAATAAAGAAGCACAATATGCTTCTTAATCTTCCCAATAGTGCATACAGCAGTCTATCTTTATTAAAAGAATCATTACTCACCGTTACAAATGCTTTGGAAGATGTAGAACACTGTCAGTCACACACACCAGATTTTCTTAAGCAGAATCTCTGAATAATGCTTCTGTCACTGCAGCCTCAGAATAATGGCACAGATTCCCTCTCATTTCAGACTCATATTCTTGTATATAACCAATCAAAATTCTTCAAAAACAAATTCAAAACCAAACTGCACATTTTAATTGGTTGTACATTTCAACACTTTGAAACTCACATAATATTCACCAATCCCCCCAGTGCTCATTCACCCTGTTACCATGGTAACTCCCACCTAACCCAGCACACAGTTCAAAAGTTCATCATAGTATGTTGCAAAAGAATCCAGCAAGGGTGTTTGACCTCTCAATGTGCTAGCTAATCATGTGCAGCGTTTCTTAAAATTACTTTTTCTCAACCATTAAAATGACTTCTTAAAAAAAAAAAAGCATGCACCCTAATTTTCAGTGGTGAATTTTAAGAAAGCACCAATCATTTCTTGTTTTTCAAGTGCACTGAATCTCAACCACTTTTTTTCATAATTCCTACTTTCAAACTGCCATTTCATTTCCACAACTCATCTGAATAGAAGCGTATCTACCTTCAAGGTGCCAAAAGTCTGGTTTGTGGGTCACAGCTTTGTCTTCTGGAGTGAAAAATTTGCAAGTAACAGAGGTATTTACAACCTTGATTTACCAAATGTGGGCATTGTGTGGATTGGACAGAGAGGATTAATAAGTCACCAATTGATACCATTGATAAAATCCTTTATGCATCTACCACACCCTGACCTTATAATTGTCCACTGTGGTGGAAATGACCTGGGCACTTTGACTGGGGTAGGTCTGGAAATGCTTTTAAAGGACATCTTTGGGCAATTGATGTCACTTTTTCCAAAAAGTGCCTTGGTATTTTCTAATATGTGCCAAAGGCAAAAATGGAACTGGTCCAACCAATTTTGTCCACAGATTGAGAAAGCAAGGAAACATGTGAATAAAACTGTTTCTGCTTTCCTCAGAGACTATGGTATGGGTTCCATATACCACAACAACTTGCGTTACAACATGCAAGGCATCTATAGGAGAGATGGTGTACATTTTACAGATGAGGGGAATAGAGTCTTCCTCTTGAATTTGAGACTCTGCATTGGTACCTACTTGTAGGTACAAAAAACACCCATATAACACAACAGCTCTTTCAGAGCTACCCTACCTCTAAGCACTCTAAATAATTTTTTTACTCTAATTTTTTACACAGTTTTTCCCCGTGGTGCGTTCAGGGTGCGCGTACCGGTGAGCGTACATGGGAACGCACCCAGCGCTTAACCCGCGAAAATTAAAAAAAATAAAATAGTTTTTTTGCCCTTCAGGGTCCTTCTAGGGGTGTCTACCCTGCCCCCTTTTAATCATTTCCCCCTTTTTATTTTCACCTCTTGTGACTCGATTCTACCGAGACACAAGATGGCGGACTCTCCGGACTGTTTTAGAATGTTGACAGACAAGAGAGGAACAGAAAGAGGCCGGAAGGGTGCAGAAAGAAGGAAGAGAAGTACAGAAAGAAGCAAGAGAATTGCTGAAAGAAGCAACAGAGGTGTAGAAAGAAGAAACAGAAGTGCAGAAAGAGGCAAATAAGGGGCAGAAAGAAGCAAGAACAGTGCAGAAAGAACCAACAGAGGTGCAAAAAGAGGCAAGAGAGGTGCAGAAAAGGGTAGGAGGGGTGTAAAAAGAGGCAAGAGAGGTACAGATAGAGGCAGGAGGGGTTCAGAAAGAAGGAAGATAAGTGCAGAAAGAAGTGACAGCGGTGCTGAAAGAAGCGTGAAAGGTGCAGAAAGAGCAAGACATGTGCAGAAACAGGCAAGAGAGGTACAGAAAGAGGCAAGAGAGGGACAGAAAGAGGCAAGGGAGTTTCACAGAGAGGGAAGGGGATAAAGAAAGAGGCAACAGGGGTGCAGGAAGAAGCAAGTGAGGTACAGAAAGAGGCAAAAGAGGTGACGAAAGAGGCAGGAGAGGAACAGAAACAGGCAGTAGAAGTGTAGAAAGAGTCAAGAGAATTGCTGAAAGGAGCAATAGAGGTGTAGAAAAAAGCAAGAGAAGTGCAGACAGAGGCAAGCGAGATGCCGAAACAGGAAAGAAAGGTACAGAAAGAGGGAAGACGAGTGTAGAAAGAGGCAACAGGAGTAGAGAAAAAAGCAATACAGTTGTAGAAAGAAGCATGGGAAGTGTAGAATGAAGCAACGGGATACAGAAAGAGGCAAGCAAAGTGCAAAAAGAAGCAACAGAGGTGCAGAAGGAACAAAAGAACCGCAGAAAGAGGAAAGAGAGTTGCAGAAATAAGCAAATGAGGTACAGAAAGAGGGAACAGAGGTGCAGACAGAGGCAAGAGAGGTGCAAAACAGGTAAAACGGGTGCACAAGAACCAACCGAGGTGGAGAAGGAGGCACGAGTACTGCATTAAGATGCAAAAGAGTTGCAAAAACAGGCAAAAGGGGTGCAGAAAGAGGGAACAGGTGGGCAGACTGAGGCAAGAGATGTGTAGAAAGAGGGAAGAGGGATGCTGAAAAGGGCAAGAAGGATGTAGAAATTTGTAACAGAGGTCCAGGAAGAAGCCAGAGCAGTGCAGAAAGAACCAACAGAGGTGCAGAAAGTGGAAAGAGGGGAACAGAAAGAGGCAAGTGAAGTACAGAACGAAGAAAAAGAAGTGCAGAAAGAACCAACAGTGGTGGAAAAAGAGGCAAGAGGGGTGCAGAAAGGGGTAGGAGAGGTGCACAAAGATGCAAGAGTGGTAAAGAAAGAGACAGGCGGGGTGCAGAAAGAGGAAGATCACTGTAGAAAAAAAGCAACAGAGGTGCTGAAAGAGGTACAAAGTGAGCAGAAAGAAACAAGACAGGTGAATAAAGGAGGAGCAGAGGTACGGAAAGAGGCAAGGGTGGGTCAGAAAGAAGGAAGAGAGGTATAGAAAGAGGCAAGAGAGTTGCAGAAAGAGGGAAGAGGGGTGCAGAAACAGGCAAAAGGGGTATAGAAAGAAGCAAGTGAGTTGCAGAAAGAGGCAAGAGAGGTTTACAAAGAGGCAAGAGAGTTACAGAAAGAGGCAAGTGAAAAGCAGAAGGAAGCAAGAGAACTGCAGAAAGAGGCAATAGAGGTACAAAAAGAGGCAGGTGAGGTGCAGAAAGAAGCAAGCGAAGTGCGGAAAGTAGCAACAGTAGTACAGAAAGAGGAATGAGGGGGTGGAGAGAGAGGGGTACTGAAAGAAGCACGACAGGTGCAGAAAGAAACAAACAAAGTGCAGAAAGAAGGAACAGAGGTGCTGAAAGAGGCAAAAAAGGTGCAGAAAGACATAAGAGGGATACAAAAAAAGGCAAGATGAAGGAGGGGTGCAGGAAGCCGAAGATATCTGCAGAAAAAAGCAATAGAGGTGATGAAAGAGGTACAAAGTGTGCAGAAAGAAACAAGACAGGTGGAGAAAGGAGGAACAGAGGTACAGAAAGCGGCAAGAGTGGTGCAGAAAGAGGAAAGATGGGGGCAGAAAGAGGCAAGAGGGTACAGAAAGAAACAAATGAGGTGCCGAAAGAACCAACAGACATGCAGAAGGAGGCAAGAGAGATGCATAAAGTAGAAGAAATTTGCAGAAAGAGGCAAGAGAAGTGCTGGAAAAGAAAGAAATGTGCAGAAAGAAGCAACAGAAATGCAGAAGGAGGCAAAAGAGGTGCAGAGAGAGGCGCAGAACGAAGCAAGAGTGGCTTGCACACCATTAGTACCAATTTAACACCTACATTTAGCAATAAGTAACAGGTGACCATTCTAGGTTTGCAAAGGGCCTTCCACCATGCTTTAACATTTGTCGCTGCATTTTTGGTAATGTTTGAGCCGTTTGAGCTGGAAACAAGGCATTTTTTGTTCAAATCTGCAGATTAGGGAGCAGATGATGAATGATGTGGCTAATGCGGAAAATGTATATTTATGCAAAATTCGGTGCAGCCAAACAGTCACATAATTCCAGTGCCCCTCCTCATACCTCTGACTAGGTCCACAAGTGCCCCTCAGTGATTCCTTCTTTTTTCTCTCACTAAGTTCATAGTTGAGCTTCTATGGAAACAATGAAGACTAAACCTAAGGTTACTACTCCACAACACAGACTACCATTCCACATAATTACTCTCTATAACACATAATCCCACTCTACATAATTCATATACACTAAATAACACATACTTTCTATACACATAATTTCACTGCACAACATACCACACAATTCCACTACACACATCGTACATCCACTGCACTTCAAAAACATTATTAACAATCCTTTTACATTTACAATGACAATAGCTCTCACAAATGCAAAATCTAATACATGGCAAGCACTTCTTTAACTAGTAGTCATGTTTGCAGAGTGGTGGAGAAAGGGTGTTGGGCCTCCACCCAGCGCTTTCACTGTGTAGGACTTACAGGAGGTACCAGGAGGGCTTCTTGGCCCCCAAAGTCCCTCAGGAATAAATTAGACTTCATCCCCTATCCCGTAGTCTGACAGGAGGCATGTTTTCAGAGTGGCAGAGAAAGGGGGGCATGTACTCCAAACACATCTTAGTAATTCCACTGTGTGGGACTTACTGGAGGTAACAAACAGTGTAGTTGGCCCCAAGGACATCCTTGAGGGTCAACTAAGCCTCATATTACCTCTACTAAGTCCCACACCGCAGGATTGCTAAGTTCTCATAGCAGGCCACGCTCCCTTTGCCAACCACTCTGTATACTCCCTGGCACGCTCCTGGATGGGGATTGAAGTCCCCTTCGCTGCTGGTGGTCCTTTAGGGGCCAACTAGCCTACCTGTTACCTCCAGTAAGCCCCACAGAGTTGGATTGCTGAGAGGTGGACATAGGCTACGCCCCCTTCCTCCACCACTCTGCAAAAACACATGCCCCTTTTCTCCTGAGGGTTCCTGGGGGCCAACTAGCCTCCCTATTACCTCCAGTGACCCATACAACTAGATTACTGAGTGTGCTCAAAGGCCACCCCCCCTTTTTACATGAGTCTGCAATGCGACTCGTGGCGCACAGCTGCTCGGCGATAAAGTCCACGTGTATCCTGAGGTCCATAGGACAAAAGAGACCCTCATTTCCTCACCAGCAGTGCTCCAAGAGGCGCGTTTTCAGGGTGTTGTAAAAAGGGGCGTGGTCTCAGACCACTTCTCTACAATCCAGCAGTGTGGCACTTACAGGAGGTACCTGGTGGGATAGTTGGCCACCAGGCACCCTCAGTATTCAAGGGGACCATTTATGGCCACGAGGACCCTATCCCCCGGGGCCTGGCCAGCCTTCTTTCTATTTTAGAGGGGGGGCCCCCCTCCTCAGGCCAATTATGACCCCGGGACCCCATCCCCCAGGGTCGACCACACCTATTTTATATTAAGTTATGCCCCGGGGAGGTGGTGGTCCCCGGGGCTGCACGGGGCCATGTGCCCCTGCACATAATTAAGTAAAGCCCCGGGGAGGTGGTAGTCCCCAGGGTTTGGGGGGCCTGGGAGCCCCCCACCCAAATAAAGAAGTCCCGGGGAGGTGGCGGTCCCCAGGGCTTAGGGGGGCTGTGAGGCCCCACACATATAATTAGCAATGCCCCGGGGAAGTGGCTGTCCCCGGGGCAGACACATTTTTGTTCAAGGAGGTGGCTGTCCCCCGGGCTGCGGCGGCCACCTCGGGCCCCCACATACATTATAAACATTGCACCCGGGACCTGGCCCACCGGGAGCTTACAGAACGAAATGTTTTTTTCTGCACCCAGCGCAGATTCGCCTGTTTTATTTTTTTTAAATGCTTTTTTTCATCCTTGGGTCCTTTTGGGACCCCCTGAGCAGACCTAGGGGGTCAGGGTGTTTGTACCCTTCCCCCCTTTTCTTGTTTTTCAACCTTTTTTTCCACTGTTTTCTTGTGACTCAGTAAGATGGCTGCCAACCCTTCCTGGTTTGGAGTGTTGACAGCCAATCAGGGTGAAGCTCGTGCCCGGGACGGTTGGCGAACCAATATTTTTATTTTTTAAATTTCTCAGCAACTTCTGATGGATTTGCACCATTAAAAAAAAAACACGCTTGCTCGACTAAGATCTAATTTTTTGCCAAATTTGGTGTAATTTCGTTCAGCAGTTCGGGCTGTAACCTATTTCAAAATTCCTATAGAAATTAACATCGAGAAAATGAGTTTTGGGACCCCCTTTTTTCTCGGCCCCTGATTGACAAATCATCCCGAAACTTTCAAGACAGGAGCTGACCGGAGCGCCCCATTAGTTTTGAAACTTTCGCGAAGATTCGTCAAATGGCACCAAAGATATTGGCAAATAAAAATTTTCCTATTGATAATAGGCCCTAACTATAACTATTTACTGGCGACCACCAGTAGGTAATATTTAGTTTTATATATATATGTATGTATATATATATATTTTTTTTTTTTGGCACAAAAGGAGCGGCACAACCGGGATACTTTTTCAAAGCTTTTAATTAGAGCTTCACCCCACCAACGCATTTCAGCCTCAACAGGCTTTGCTCACGGTCAGTTAGTCCTTCCACTCTTTTTCTATTTATACTGGCCCATCTTAGCCTTAGGTGGCATTATGGGATACGTAGTTTGCACATATTATTTCAATAAATTCAAAAAACATAAAAGAAAGACTGGTGTATGTCATAATCTTTACGTTTTAGTAAACAAGCGCTACATATTCAAATCATATGGGCAGGCTTAGTCCTTAAAATTCATCAATGGAATAGTTCCCAATTAATTTTCAAGATTTATCGGGTATAGTACCCTATTGCATTTGAAAAGTTTTAACTGGTATTGGTAAAAGTCACTCTAAATGTACATGGAGATCCTCCCCAAAGATCATTCCTCTCGGCATTTTTGTGCGTAAACGGATAATTAAGCGGGACTCCATTTGTCTCAGTTTACGAACTGTGTCACCACCTCTTTCCGTTTTCGTAAGCATTTTCAATCCATAAAACCTCATGGATCTCCAGTCACCATCTTGGCATGCATTTATATGTTTTGACGTTGCATAGAGCATATTTTTGTTCTTAACCGCTCTGATGTGTTCCAAAATTCTCTTTTTCAACAAGCAGGTTGTGCTGCCTATGTATTTACTGCCACAGCTACATTCAATGACATATACGACGTTTTTAGATGTACAGGTGATCTGTTGGTCAATCTGCATTATTTTGCCGTTGGGTTCCTCAATACATTTTTGGCTGGTACCAATTTTACATGCCTTGCAAGTTGAACACGGTTTAAAACCTTTGCGTTGGTTCGTCAGCCAGTCTGTTTGTGCTTTTATTTGAAAGTGGCTGTTCACTAGGCAATCTTGAAGAGATTGATTTTTTTTGTAGGTTATTTGTGGTTGCCTCCCTACTAGTTGTCCTATATCCGGGTCCCCAGATATAAGGTGCCAGTATTTCTTTATTTTGTTGGCAATCATTCCACTCTCTTTGTTGTATGTGGTTATGAATCTTGGCGGGTCCTTTTCCGTTGTTTTTTTTGGTTTTTCCACCAATAATTCCGTTCTTGTTTTTTGATCAACCTTCTTTTTGCAGTTTTTAAGAACTCGATCTTCATATCCTCTTGATTTGAATCTCATCTTGCTTTCATTTATTTTCATCTCTGCATCATCAGGTTTGGAGCAGTTTCTTTTGAGTCTGATATATTCACCGTAGGGAATGCTTTTCAAGAGTGCTTTCGGATGGAAGCTAGTGCCATGTAGCACACTATTGGTGGCTGTCTTTTTGCGGAACAGAGTCGACTCTATTTTTCCTTCTGAGATATATATCTCTGTATCAAGAAAAGCAATTTTTTTAGTGCTTGCAGAGCATGTAAATTGTAAGCCTACTTCATTTTCACTCAGTTTCGAGAAGTAACTTCGAAATTCAGAGTCTGATCCATGCCAAATTATGAACAGGTCGTCTATATACCGGACCCACAAAATGATCCGATCCAGTTCAAGTTGATTATTTATGTTCCACGCAATTGTCTTTTCCCACCATCCCATGGTGGTATTGGCGTAATTAGGTGAAAAAGATATGCCCATGGCAGTGCCACATTCCTCCTTATATAGCTCTTGATTGAATAGAAAAACATTATTTGATAAGCACAAGTGAATCATTTTTAGAAGCATATTTGTATGTTCCAGGGTCGAGATGCTTCGCTGTTTCAAGAAGTACTGGCAGGCTTCCATACCTACATTGTGCCTGATCGATGTATAAAGAGAAACTACATCTATTGTAACCAGCAAGTATTCCTCATTCCATGTTATATCTTGAATGGTTCTCAGGAACTCTGTTGAGGCTGAAACGCGTTGGTGGGGTGAAGCTCTAATTAAAAGCTTTGAAAAAGTATCCCGGTTGTGCCGCTCCTTTTGTGCCAAAAAACGATTTCTGGGTCTGGATCCGACCCCTGAGTAGAGCACACGCTGTTGAGCGCTCTCACTATCTGCTGGATCACTTTGTTGCATCATATATATATATATATATATATATATATATATATATATAGGGGGATCATAGCAGTAGGAAGAGAATGCTTGGAATGAGTAAAAGGGAGGTGGAGGTCAAAGGGAAGGGGAAGAGGAATAGAGTGGGGAAGAGTCTACAGATGATTATTTTGGGGACCATAGTAGTTGTGTGGGGTTTGGGATAAATGAGAGAGTGGAGGTAGAGGATATATTGGCAAAGGCAGCTGGGAGGTCCAAGGGAAGTAGCGCAGCAGCCCCATTGCGGTCAACTGTGTTCGTTAGGTCATCCCAGATGGCAAGGAGGGCAAGTTCTGTGCCTCTTTCTAGACGGAATCCCATATGGACGTCTGAAAGTATGGCATTCTTTTCAAATAAAGGTGCAGTCTGGGTGAATGCTGCTCTTTCAATCAGTTTGCCCAGGAAAAGTCCACTTCTCATCGATCTGTAGTTGTCAGGGTTCAGTGGGTCCAAGTTTGACCCTGCCAGCAGGTAGGTCACCCCCCAGCCAACGCACGGTCCTCCTGTGCAGCTGCCCGTCTGTGCCCTCGCTGCTGCTGCCGCCCGGTAAGCTCTCCTGTGCCTGCCGCTTCTGTGCCTCTGTCCTGTGCCCTGTTGTTGCCCCCTTCTCCTCTGTGCCCTGTGTGCCCCTGTGATTGTGGCCGTTTTTGCTTCTGTGCCCTGTGTGCCCCCGTGATTGTTGCCGTTTCCCTCTGTGCCCTGTACGCCCCCGTGATCGTGTCCGTTTTTTGCTCTGTGCCCCGTGTGCCCCCATGATTGTGCCTGTCCTTCTGTGACCCCCCGCTGCCCCCCGGTCCTCCTTCCCGCCACTGCATCCCTGCGGCTCCGCCCCCCTGCTGCCCCATTCGCCACCCCGCTCCCACCTCCCAGCTGCTCCTCGCTCCCACTACCCCTTTAATGGAGGCCGCGCAGCGGATGTGCAGAGCGAGCGCGCCACTGGAGTGCCAAAGGCGCACCTAAGGCAAGCCAGTCTGCGCCCGTCTGCGCCTGGATCGTGCCCAGCGCCAGGACCCCTGGCCCCCGACGATGCCAGCCCACACGACAGACTTATGACGCCGCCACCCTCCACGCACTCAACGCCGGCCGGAACCCCGCCTGCTACCGAGCCATCCCGAAATGCACCCACGGACCCTTCACCTGCCAAGCCTGCAAATTCACCTGCTTCCGAACCTGCACCACACCCGCCAAGCCAAGCACTAGCAACAATCACCTCAAGTGCATCCTGCTCAACACCCGCTCCGTCCACAGACATGCCGTCGAACTCTAGAACCTCCTCAACACAACATCCCCAGATGTCGCCTTCCTCACAGAAACCTGGATGAACACCTCCTCAGCCCCCGACATCGCCATAGCCATCCCGGATAGCTACAAGATCACCCGGAGGGACCGCGTCAACCAAACCGGAGGAGGTATCGCCATCGTCCACAGAAACACCATCCGAATCACGACCAACTCTGACGACACCCTCACCGCCGCCAAGCACCTTCACTTCCAGATACACACCGACCCCAAGACCACCCTCAGAGGCACTCTCATCTACAGACCCCCGGGACCACATACACAATTCAGCTAAGCCATCGCAGACTTCGTCAGCCAGTATGCCCTAACCTCCTCAGACTACATCCTCCTAGGGGACCTCAACTTCCACCTGGAGAACAACAATGACAGCAACACTGCCACCCTGCTGGACAACCTCGCCAACCTCGGACTCAAGCAACTGGTGAACACCCCCACCCACTACGCCGGCCACACGCTAGACCCCATCTTCTTCTCCAGCAAGCACATCTCCTTCAGCCACTCCACCGGACTACACTGGACAGATCACAGCTGCGTCCACTTCAACTTCAGGAGAACCACGACCCACCACCACCCGCAACAGGTTCCCCGCAGAAGCTGGAGCAAGATCACTGCCGATCAGCTCACCACCTCCCTCAGCCAGAACCCTCCCACCAACACGACGGACCCCAACGAAGCAGCCCGCAACCTCACACAGTGGCTCACCAATTGCACCGATGACCTCGCACCACTGAAGAACCTTCCCAGCAGACCCGGCAGCAAGAAAGCCTCATGGTTCACCAACGACCTCAAAAACTCCAAGAAAACCTGCCGCACCCTCGAGAAAAAAATAATTTACAACAAGGGGTGGTGATGGACAGAGTCTCTGAATTAAGCAGAGTACTCTCACCCAGTCAAGAGATCAGGGCTAGATCCAACACCGTTTTTTAGCTCATTGCACCATCCCAGTTTCAGAACCTGGCTGTATGCAAATTAGTCTGTCCCTGGCCCAGTGCATCATGGGAACAGGGCAGACCAGACTACAAAAGCCAATTCTTACACTGGGAAGGAAACAAGCTTCCGGGGACCGGTTTCTGCCATTTCAGGCGTCTTCGGCCCGGCTTGCTTGAATCCTGATGGTGCAATGAGCAAGGGACTCACATCTGAGTATACCCTTCCACGCTTAGGGTGGACAAAATAATTTACAACAAGGGGTGGTGATGGACAGAGTCTCTGAATTAAGCAGAGTACTCTCACCCAGTCAAGAGATCAGGGCTAGATCCAACACCGTTTTTTAGCTCATTGCACCATCCCAGTTTCAGAACCTGGCTGTATGCAAATTAGTCTGTCCCTGGCCCAGTGCATCATGGGAACAGGGCAGACCAGACTACAAAAGCCAATTCTTACACTGGGAAGGAAACAAGCTTCCGGGGACCGGTTTCTGCCATTTCAGGCGTCTTCGGCCCGGCTTGCTTGAATCCTGATGGTGCAATGAGCAAGGGACTCACATCTGAGTATACCCTTCCATGCTTAGGGTGGACAAAATAATTTACAACAAGGGGTGGTGATGGACAGAGTCTCTGAATTAAGCAGAGTACTCTCACCCAGTCAAGAGATCAGGGCTAGATCCAACACCGTTTTTTAGCTCATTGCACCATCCCAGTTTCAGAACCTGGCTGTATGCAAATTAGTCTGTCCCTGGCCCAGTGCATCATGGGAACAGGGCAGACCAGACTACAAAAGCCAATTCTTACACTGGGAAGGAAACAAGCTTCCGGGGACCGGTTTCTGCCATTTCAGGCGTCTTCGGCCCGGCTTGCTTGAATCCTGATGGTGCAATGAGCAAGGGACTCACATCTGAGTATACCCTTCCACGCTTAGGGTGGACAAAATAATTTACAACAAGGGGTGGTGATGGACAGAGTCTCTGAATTAAGCAGAGTACTCTCACCCAGTCAAGAGATCAGGGCTAGATCCAACACCGTTTTTTAGCTCATTGCACCATCCCAGTTTCAGAACCTGGCTGTATGCAAATTAGTCTGTCCCTGGCCCAGTGCATCATGGGAACAGGGCAGACCAGACTACAAAAGCCAATTCTTACACTGGGAAGGAAACAAGCTTCCGGGGACCGGTTTCTGCCATTTCAGGCGTCTTCGGCCCGGCTTGCTTGAATCCTGATGGTGCAATGAGCAAGGGACTCACATCTGAGTATACCCTTCCACGCTTAGGGTGGACAAAATAATTTACAACAAGGGGTGGTGATGGACAGAGTCTCAGATTCAGACACTCTGTTCATCACCACCCCCTTTTCTGAATCGTTTTTGGCCACTATAGGTGTGGCAGGGTATACTCAGACATGAGTCCCTTGCTCACTGCTCCATCAGGATTCAAGCAAGCCGGGCCGACGAGGCTGAAATGCCAGAAACCGGTCCCCGGTAGCTTGTCTCCTTTCTGGTGAAGAATTGGCTTGGTAGTTTGGTCTGCCCTGTTCCCATGATGCACTGGGCCAGGGACAGACTAATTTGCATATAGCCAGGTTCTGAGCTGGGATGGGGCAGTGAGCTAAATAACGGTGATGGATCAAGCCCTGATCTTTGGACTGGGTAAGAGTGGTCTGCTTAATTCAGACACTCTGTTCATCACCACCCCCTTTTCTGAATCGTTTTTGGCCACTATAGGTGTGGCAGGGTATACTCAGACATGAGTCCCTTGCTCACTGCTCCATCAGGATTCAAGCAAGCCGGGCCGACGAGGCTGAAATGCCAGAAACCGGTCCCCGGTAGCTTGTCTCCTTTCTGGTGAAGAATTGGCTTGGTAGTTTGGTCTGCCCTGTTCCCATGATGCACTGGGCCAGGGACAGACTAATTTGCATATAGCCAGGTTCTGAGCTGGGATGGGGCAGTGAGCTAAATAACGGTGATGGATCAAGCCCTGATCTTTGGACTGGGTAAGAGTGGTCTGCTTAATTCAGACACTCTGTTCATCACCACCCCCTTTTCTGAATCGTTTTTGGCCACTATAGGTGTGGCAGGGTATACTCAGACATGAGTCCCTTGCTCACTGCTCCATCAGGATTCAAGCAAGCCGGGCCGACGAGGCTGAAATGCCAGAAACCGGTCCCCGGTAGCTTGTCTCCTTTCTGGTGAAGAATTGGCTTGGTAGTTTGGTCTGCCCTGTTCCCATGATGCACTGGGCCAGGGACAGACTAATTTGCATATAGCCAGGTTCTGAGCTGGGATGGGGCAGTGAGCTAAATAACGGTGATGGATCAAGCCCTGATCTTTGGACTGGGTAAGAGTGGTCTGCTTAATTCAGACACTCTGTTCATCACCACCCCCTTTTCTGAATCGTTTTTGGCCACTATAGGTGTGGCAGGGTATACTCAGACATGAGTCCCTTGCTCACTGCTCCATCAGGATTCAAGCAAGCCGGGCCGACGAGGCTGAAATGCCAGAAACCGGTCCCCGGTAGCTTGTCTCCTTTCTGGTGAAGAATTGGCTTGGTAGTTTGGTCTGCCCTGTTCCCATGATGCACTGGGCCAGGGACAGACTAATTTGCATATAGCCAGGTTCTGAGCTGGGATGGGGCAGTGAGCTAAATAACGGTGATGGATCAAGCCCTGATCTTTGGACTGGGTAAGAGTGGTCTGCTTAATTCAGACACTCTGTTCATCACCACCCCCTTTTCTGAATCGTTTTTGGCCACTATAGGTGTGGCAGGGTATACTCAGACATGAGTCCCTTGCTCACTGCTCCATCAGGATTCAAGCAAGCCGGGCCGACGAGGCTGAAATGCCAGAAACCGGTCCCCGGTAGCTTGTCTCCTTTCTGGTGAAGAATTGGCTTGGTAGTTTGGTCTGCCCTGTTCCCATGATGCACTGGGCCAGGGACAGACTAATTTGCATATAGCCAGGTTCTGAGCTGGGATGGGGCAGTGAGCTAAATAACGGTGATGGATCAAGCCCTGATCTTTGGACTGGGTAAGAGTGGTCTGCTTAATTCAGACACTCTGTTCATCACCACCCCCTTTTCTGAATCGTTTTTGGCCACTATAGGTGTGGCAGGGTATACTCAGACATGAGTCCCTTGCTCACTGCTCCATCAGGATTTAAGCAAGCCGGGCCGACGAGGCTGAAATGCCAGAAACCGGTCCCCGGTAGCTTGTCTCCTTTCTGGTGAAGAATTGGCTTGGTAGTTTGGTCTGCCCTGTTCCCATGATGCACTGGGCCAGGGACAGACTAATTTGCATATAGCCAGGTTCTGAGCTGGGATGGGGCAGTGAGCTAAATAACGGTGATGGATCAAGCCCTGATCTTTGGACTGGGTAAGAGTGGTCTGCTTAATTCAGACACTCTGTTCATCACCACCCCCTTTTCTGAATCGTTTTTGGCCACTATAGGTGTGGCAGGGTATACTCAGACATGAGTCCCTTGCTCACTGCTCCATCAGGATTCAAGCAAGCCGGGCCGACGAGGCTGAAATGCCAGAAACCGGTCCCCGGTAGCTTGTCTCCTTTCTGGTGAAGAATTGGCTTGGTAGTTTGGTCTGCCCTGTTCCCATGATGCACTGGGCCAGGGACAGACTAATTTGCATATAGCCAGGTTCTGAGCTGGGATGGGGCAGTGAGCTAAATAACGGTGATGGATCAAGCCCTGATCTTTGGACTGGGTAAGAGTGGTCTGCTTAATTCAGACACTCTGTTCATCACCACCCCCTTTTCTGAATCGTTTTTGGCCACTATAGGTGTGGCAGGGTATACTCAGACATGAGTCCCTTGCTCACTGCTCCATCAGGATTCAAGCAAGCCGGGCCGACGAGGCTGAAATGCCAGAAACCGGTCCCCGGTAGCTTGTCTCCTTTCTGGTGAAGAATTGGCTTGGTAGTTTGGTCTGCCCTGTTCCCATGATGCACTGGGCCAGGGACAGACTAATTTGCATATAGCCAGGTTCTGAGCTGGGATGGGGCAGTGAGCTAAATAACGGTGATGGATCAAGCCCTGATCTTTGGACTGGGTAAGAGTGGTCTGCTTAATTCAGACACTCTGTTCATCACCACCCCCTTTTCTGAATCGTTTTTGGCCACTATAGGTGTGGCAGGGTATACTCAGACATGAGTCCCTTGCTCACTGCTCCATCAGGATTCAAGCAAGCCGGGCCGACGAGGCTGAAATGCCAGAAACCGGTCCCCGGTAGCTTGTCTCCTTTCTGGTGAAGAATTGGCTTGGTAGTTTGGTCTGCCCTGTTCCCATGATGCACTGGGCCAGGGACAGACTAATTTGCATATAGCCAGGTTCTGAGCTGGGATGGGGCAGTGAGCTAAATAACGGTGATGGATCAAGCCCTGATCTTTGGACTGGGTAAGAGTGGTCTGCTTAATTCAGACACTCTGTTCATCACCACCCCCTTTTCTGAATCGTTTTTGGCCACTATAGGTGTGGCAGGGTATACTCAGACATGAGTCACTTGCTCACTGCTCCATCAGGATTCAAGCAAGCCGGGCCGACGAGGCTGAAATGCCAGAAACCGGTCCCCGGTAGCTTGTCTCCTTTCTGGTGAAGAATTGGCTTGGTAGTTTGGTCTGCCCTGTTCCCATGATGCACTGGGCCAGGGACAGACTAATTTGCATATAGCCAGGTTCTGAGCTGGGATGGGGCAGTGAGCTAAATAACGGTGATGGATCAAGCCCTGATCTTTGGACTGGGTAAGAGTGGTCTGCTTAATTCAGACACTCTGTTCATCACCACCCCCTTTTCTGAATCGTTTTTGGCCACTATAGGTGTGGCAGGGTATACTCAGACATGAGTCCCTTGCTCACTGCTCCATCAGGATTCAAGCAAGCCGGGCCGACGAGGCTGAAATGCCAGAAACCGGTCCCCGGTAGCTTGTCTCCTTTCTGGTGAAGAATTGGCTTGGTAGTTTGGTCTGCCCTGTTCCCATGATGCACTGGGCCAGGGACAGACTAATTTGCATATAGCCAGGTTCTGAGCTGGGATGGGGCAGTGAGCTAAATAACGGTGATGGATCAAGCCCTGATCTTTGGACTGGGTAAGAGTGGTCTGCTTAATTCAGACACTCTGTTCATCACCACCCCCTTTTCTGAATCGTTTTTGGCCACTATAGGTGTGGCAGGGTATACTCAGACATGAGTCCCTTGCTCACTGCTCCATCAGGATTTAAGCAAGCCGGGCCGACGAGGCTGAAATGCCAGAAACCGGTCCCCGGTAGCTTGTCTCCTTTCTGGTGAAGAATTGGCTTGGTAGTTTGGTCTGCCCTGTTCCCATGATGCACTGGGCCAGGGACAGACTAATTTGCATATAGCCAGGTTCTGAGCTGGGATGGGGCAGTGAGCTAAATAACGGTGATGGATCAAGCCCTGATCTTTGGACTGGGTAAGAGTGGTCTGCTTAATTCAGACACTCTGTTCATCACCACCCCCTTTTCTGAATCGTTTTTGGCCACTATAGGTGTGGCAGGGTATACTCAGACATGAGTCCCTTGCTCACTGCTCCATCAGGATTCAAGCAAGCCGGGCCGACGAGGCTGAAATGCCAGAAACCGGTCCCCGGTAGCTTGTCTCCTTTCTGGTGAAGAATTGGCTTGGTAGTTTGGTCTGCCCTGTTCCCATGATGCACTGGGCCAGGGACAGACTAATTTGCATATAGCCAGGTTCTGAGCTGGGATGGGGCAGTGAGCTAAATAACGGTGATGGATCAAGCCCTGATCTTTGGACTGGGTAAGAGTGGTCTGCTTAATTCAGACACTCTGTTCATCACCACCCCCTTTTCTGAATCGTTTTTGGCCACTATAGGTGTGGCAGGGTATACTCAGACATGAGTCCCTTGCTCACTGCTCCATCAGGATTCAAGCAAGCCGGGCCGACGAGGCTGAAATGCCAGAAACCGGTCCCCGGTAGCTTGTCTCCTTTCTGGTGAAGAATTGGCTTGGTAGTTTGGTCTGCCCTGTTCCCATGATGCACTGGGCCAGGGACAGACTAATTTGCATATAGCCAGGTTCTGAGCTGGGATGGGGCAGTGAGCTAAATAACGGTGATGGATCAAGCCCTGATCTTTGGACTGGGTAAGAGTGGTCTGCTTAATTCAGACACTCTGTTCATCACCACCCCCTTTTCTGAATCGTTTTTGGCCACTATAGGTGTGGCAGGGTATACTCAGACATGAGTCCCTTGCTCACTGCTCCATCAGGATTCAAGCAAGCCGGGCCGACGAGGCTGAAATGCCAGAAACCGGTCCCCGGTAGCTTGTCTCCTTTCTGGTGAAGAATTGGCTTGGTAGTTTGGTCTGCCCTGTTCCCATGATGCACTGGGCCAGGGACAGACTAATTTGCATATAGCCAGGTTCTGAGCTGGGATGGGGCAGTGAGCTAAATAACGGTGATGGATCAAGCCCTGATCTTTGGACTGGGTAAGAGTGGTCTGCTTAATTCAGACACTCTGTTCATCACCACCCCCTTTTCTGAATCGTTTTTGGCCACTATAGGTGTGGCAGGGTATACTCAGACATGAGTCACTTGCTCACTGCTCCATCAGGATTCAAGCAAGCCGGGCCGACGAGGCTGAAATGCCAGAAACCGGTCCCCGGTAGCTTGTCTCCTTTCTGGTGAAGAATTGGCTTGGTAGTTTGGTCTGCCCTGTTCCCATGATGCACTGGGCCAGGGACAGACTAATTTGCATATAGCCAGGTTCTGAGCTGGGATGGGGCAGTGAGCTAAATAACGGTGATGGATCAAGCCCTGATCTTTGGACTGGGTAAGAGTGGTCTGCTTAATTCAGACACTCTGTTCATCACCACCCCCTTTTCTGAATCGTTTTTGGCCACTATAGGTGTGGCAGGGTATACTCAGACATGAGTCCCTTGCTCACTGCTCCATCAGGATTCAAGCAAGCCGGGCCGACGAGGCTGAAATGCCAGAAACCGGTCCCCGGTAGCTTGTCTCCTTTCTGGTGAAGAATTGGCTTGGTAGTTTGGTCTGCCCTGTTCCCATGATGCACTGGGCCAGGGACAGACTAATTTGCATATAGCCAGGTTCTGAGCTGGGATGGGGCAGTGAGCTAAATAACGGTGATGGATCAAGCCCTGATCTTTGGACTGGGTAAGAGTGGTCTGCTTAATTCCTTCAGACACTCTGTTCATCACCACCCCCTTTTCTGAATCGCACCCTCGAGAAAGCCTGGTGCCACGACCAGACAACAGAAAACATGACAGCCCTCAAGAACGCCACCCGCAAACACCACCAGCTGATCCGCACACCCAAAAGGACAACATTCAAAGAACGACTGGACAACAACACCCACAACAGCAAGGAAATCTTCAGCATCGTAAAAGAGCTCTCCAATCCCAGCGCCTGCAACAACGACATCACACCCTTGCAAGACCTCTGCGACTCACTTGCCTCCTTCTTTCACCGCAAGATCGCCGACATACACAACAGCTTCGGCGCACAGACCACGCACCCAACCACCGAACCAGCGCCCCCCACCACCACCCTCTGCACCTGGACCTGGACCCCGGTCAGCACCGAAGACACCATCCGCATGATGAACACCATCCACTCCGGCTCCCCATCCGACCCCTGTCCACACCACATCTTCAACAAAGCCGACTCAATCATCGCACCCCAACTCCAGGACATCATTAACAGCTCCTTCGCATTCGCCACCTTCACGGAGAGCTGGAAACATGCCGAGCTCAGCGCCATCCTGAAGAAACCCCCCGCGGACCCCACAGACCTCAAGAACTTCTGCCCCATCTCTCTCCTCCCTTTTCCTGCCAAAGTCATCGAGAAGACCGTCAACAAACAACTCTCCGCCTTCCTCGAGACAAATGGATCCCTCGACCCTTCGCAGTCCGGTTTCCGAGCAAACCACAGCACCGAGACCGCCCTCATCGCAGCTACCAACGACATCAGGTCCCTGTTCGACAACAGGGAAACAGCTGCCCTCATCCTCCTGGACCTCTCAGCAGCCTTCAACACCGTATGCCACCGCACCATGATACAGCGCCTCAGCAACACCGGAATCCAAGTAACGGCCTTGGAGTGGATTATCTCGTTCCTCGCCGGAAGAACCCAGAGAGTCCGCTTCCCCCCCGTTCCGATCCGCGGCCACCGAAGTCATCTGCGGCGTTCCGCAAGGATCCTCGCTCGGCCCCACCCTCTTCAACGTCTACATGATCCCCCTTGCAGCCATCGCACGCCAACACAACCTAAACATCATCTCCTACGCTGACGACACCCAGCTGATCCTCTCCAACGACCCCGCCACCGCCAGAGCCAGCCTCCAGGAAGGAATTAAAGACATTGCGGAATGGATGAGGCTCAGCCGTCTAAGAACTGAACTCAGACAAGACTGAAGTCCTCATCCTGGGACCATCCCCCTCTGCCTGGGATGACTCCTGGTGGCCCCCTGCCCTGGGCACCGCCCCCAAGCCAACGGACCATGCACGCAACCTGGGTTTCATCCTGGACTCCTCCCTCACGATGACCAAGCAAGTCAACGCCGTCTCGTCATCCTGTTTCAACACCCTGCGCATGCTCCGAAAGATCTTCCGGTGGATCCCGACCGAAACCAGGAAGACAGTCACCCAGGCCCTCGTCACTAGCCGTCTGGACTACAGGAACGCCCTCTACGCTGGAACCACAGCCAAACTCCAGAAAAGACTCCAGCGCATACAGAACGCTTCCGCACGACTCATCTTGGACATACCCATCACAGCCACATCTCTGCCCATCTGAAAGACCTGCACTGGCTCCCCATCAGCAAGAGGATCACGTTCAGATTCCTCACCCAAACACACAAGGCTCTCCACGAAATGGGCCCCAAATACCTCAACAGCCGCCTCACATTCTACACACCCACCCGCCAGCTCCGATCCGCCAGCATGGCAAACTATCGGCCAATTTCTTTGCTCCCTTTCTTGGCTAAGGTAATGGAGGTCCACGTTGCGAAATACCTGTCCAATTTTTTGGAGGGATCAAATTGCCTTGATCCCCACCAGGCAGGTTTTCGTCCTGCCCATTAAACAGAGGCAGTGGTAGTTGTGGTCCTAGACACGCTCCGGGACTGCGCTGACAGACGTTCCCCCCAGGCCTTGGTGCTGTTAGATCTGTCGGCCGCGTTTGACTCGGTTGACCATAGCATATTGATCGACCGTGTCAACCAGGCCGGCATTGGGGGCTTAGCTGCCTGCTGGCTGAAGTCCTTCCTAGAGACCGATCCCAGGCGGTTCGTCTTGGAGCCCTGGCCGGAACTAAACAGTCCATCACCTGTGGAGTCCCACAGGGCTCCTCGTTGTCACCCCACCTGTTTAATATCTACATTCTTCCTCTAATCCAGGCCTTAAGAGACAAATAGGTGACGGTGTTCAACTATGCAGACGACCTGCAACTGCTCTTTACCATAGACAACTCTACCTCCTCCATCTCCCATTTTCAGTCTACCATGAGGTTCATCCAAACTTGGATGAACCAAAATCACGTAAAACAAAACCCTGGAAAAACTGAGCTGGTGCTCACAGGAGACAGTGCTAAATACTGGGGCCCACATTATTGGCCATCAGATATGGGTCAAGTTCCTATCCCCTCCTCCTCAGCAAAGACACTTGGAGTCACCCTGAATAGTGATCTCTCACTAAAAACACAAGTGGGTCAAGTGGTCTCCAAGTGCTTCTTCCAGCTCAGGAAAATCCGGAAGGTGCGACGCTTCTTCACTCCAGAGGCCATCATCCAGGTGGTGATCGCCACAGTGCTCTCCCACCTGGATTATGCAAACTCCATATACCTAGGCCTACCCCTTTATTTGCTGAAGCGCCTTCAGATGGTCTAGAACTACGCGGCCAGACGGATCACGGCACAACCTAAATGGCATTCAGCAACTCCATTGCTTAGGAACCTTCATTGGCTCCCCATGGCCCAACGCTGCTCCTTCAACACCAGATGCATGATTTTCAAATCCCTCCACTGCAAAAGCCCTAAATTTATTGATAAACTCATCACCAGGCATATTCCCTCCCGCAATCTACGCTCTGCCCATCTAGCCCTCCTCCAAATACCTGCCTTCAAACGCAAGCGTACAGGAGGCTGCAGATTTGCTGTTCTGGCATCCCGTCTGTGGAACACCTTTCCCCTTGAGATCCGGTCTTGTCCGGACCTCATGTCATTTAGGAAAGCTTTAAAAACCTGGCTCTTCAGACAAACATATCAGTAATCCCAACATATCCATAACCTCAGGCTTCGTCTTCTGTCTTTCTCAGCGCCAGGAAACCAATCGGTGGCAGTGCGCTTAACAAATTATTTTTAACATAACATTTTTAACATTAACAGCCTCGCCCTCGCCATCGTCCCACGAATTCGCAAAACCACCGCCGGAGGAAGATCCTTCTCCTACCTGGCGGCCAAGACATGGAACTCCCTTCCCACCCACCTACGGCTGACCCAGGACCATCTCTCCTTCAGGAAACAACTCAAGACCTGGCTGTTCGAGCAGTAGCGACTCCCCCTCCTCCCAGCGCCTTGAGACCCTAGTGGATGAGTAGCACGCTATACAAATTTGTTGATTGATTGATTGATTTATTTTCTTTAGTAATGGGCGTATGTATGACTTTTGAGTTCTTGTGGAAATATTCTGGTAGTTAAGGAGTTGTTGATGATTCTCCTTACTGGAGTGGCAGTCAGCCGAACCAAATCACATGAGTTATTTATTTTCTGCATATTCACCGAACATTACCAACGTTTTTAAGAAAACAACCAATTCTTTGTTAATAGAAACTCTGACCTAATTGTAGCTAAAAACTGGCTATCTCCAGTATGTGACACACACACACACACACACACACAAACACACTTTCACAGAAGAAAACAAAGGTCAATGTTAAGTTATGGGCAACTTTAGTTACAGCACAAAAAAACATTACAAATCGGCCTAAACCTCACAGCTCTTCACCCACACTTTCAAGGCATTAAATAACACTGCCCCAACTTACCTCAACAATCCCATCTTCCTTCACAAAGCTTCCCTAAAAACACCTCTGCTCATCCAGAAGCAAAAATCTTACACATACAGTAAACCAGTTCTGGCAGTCAAGCCTTTTCCTACACCGCTCCTAAAATGTTGAATGACCTGCTTCTACACATAAGACCCTACTCCTCACTTCTTAAACCCTGCAAGAAGTTGAAGACCTGGCTTTTGATTAGTGCCACTAAGCCCTTGGTTTGGTAGGATACCCTCCTGGTTGATACTACACTTTACAAAACTGCATAACATACTGTTAAAAAGGAGTTATGATTGTGGTGAGGTTCTGGTGTCTCCAAACTTGGTGAGAAAACAGATCTGACCGTTCAGAGCTCATGTAACTCTTTTGGCGAGGCTGGACTCAGTCGGATTAGTGCCTGTGGTGTGCAAGGGAGTGATACCTTCATTCCAAGAGAAGTTCTTGGTGACTTTGCAAAGTCTGTAGGACTCTGGGGTTCTTGGAGTCTTCACAGGGTCAGGACGATAAAACACACCACGATTATTGAAGTCCCCGAGGCAGCAGGCAGTTTTCGGGCAACAAGTCTTCTTTGTCCTAGTCTTCTTCTTGTCGATCAAATCTAGGTTCTAGTTCTAGGTATGCCAACTAAATACTGAATTTAGAGGTGTTACAAGGGGAGACAGGTGGTTGCCAATGTGCTACCTACCTTTAGGGTAACTACACACTCTAAGTGCCCACCTCCGGTGGGAAGTGTCACTACCTTAACCCTGAAAGGTTGTTTCTCCACCATCCCAAGACGGTGGATTTCCAGGAGAGGGGCTCACATCGCCTACCCCACTCAAGGGGTGGTGCTGGCTGAATGTGGACACTCATCCTCATTTAACTAATTTCCCCGTCTGCCCTCTTCCTCACTGGGGAAGTCTGGGCTGAATTTGAAAGGTAGCATTGCCTTTGAAGCTTCCTGCTCCGGAAGGCCTTTCTGGCCTGGAGGAGGTGTGAAGCACTTCCGCCCAGAATAGGCTTTGTTTGTGGCCTCTGAGAGCTCAGATTCTCACCCGAAGAGGTCAGAAACACATTTGATGGAGGCAGACTGGCTATGACTAGTCAGAGGCCACACTAGTGGCTTTTCAGGGGATCCTCTAAAAGGTCTCATGTGTGCATCTATCAATAAATCCCTTACTGGCTTCAGTGAAGATCTATTAAGAAAGGATTTTCATCCAATCATCTTAGCGTACAGTGAAGCCATCATGGAGCTAGGAAACTCGTAATGACAAGTAATCAGCCAATGTACTCCTTATGGCTTACTTGAACACTGACAATATCCAAGAAGTGCTCAGATATTGCAGAGTCATTTCTGCTGCTGCAGATATGTCCACACATGGGATATAGTGCACCCTGACTTAGGGCTGTAAGGCCTGCCGTTGGTTGACTTACCTATATGTCATGCAGTATGGGAGGGCATGGCACACAGGGCTGTGTGCCATGTTGATTCTTCAATTTTCTCTGCACCAAGACATGCAGCCTGCAGTGGCAGTTTGCATGGTCTTGGCAAGGGGTCTCTGGGTGGCACAAACTGTGTTTCAGCCCAGTGGACCCTCTTCAGTACCCATGCGAGAGGTGTGGTGTAGCGGCTAGAGCAGCTGACTTCGGAGTACAGGGTTCAACGTTCGATCCCCGGCTCTGGCGGCAACTCAGCTCAGCACCATGTGACTCTGGGTAATAGCTCACTTAATTTCCACAACCCACCCCAGCGCCTTGAGACCCATAAGTGTGAGTAGTTTGCGCTTTACAAATACATATTTATATATTCATTTTACATGCCCTAGGTACCAGGGGTACCATTTACTAAGGACTTACAAGAATGGCTGAAGTTGTTCCAGTTGTCGTATAGGTTTTGGAAAGAGATCTGGCCTGGGAAACTGGCTAGCAGCAATCCAGTGAACTTACAGTTTGAAATCACATCAGGCTTCAAGCAAAATGTGTAGGCTAACCATGTCAAAAGAGGTACTTTCCTACATGAGCCCCCAGATTAAAGAAGATGAAACTAACCTTTCCCTAGGGAGTCTTCATCTTCTAAGTGGAATAACCTAGAAAAGCCCTGTGCATTGGTATGGTCAGTCCCAGGTCTGTGTGCCACTGTAAAGTCCATTCCCTGTAGGGATATGGACCACCTTAACAATTAGAGTTTTTCTCCTTTCAACTGCATGACTCCTCTGAAAGGTCTGTGATTAGGTTGCACAAGGAAGGGGAACAAGATATGTATGTCTGTGCTTCTTCAGTGGCCAAACCGCAGCAAAGGGGTTCCCTCTCAATGGCACTCATATGCGGCTTTCTGGGGACAAGCCTCATGCTTATAAAAGCAGCTGGTTGGTCATGACATCATCATTGGTCTGGGATAGCACCTCCCCTAACAACTGTTTAGAGGCATCTGCCTGCACTATGAACTGTATTGTATAATCTGGAGATTTTAGAATGAGTGCTGAACATATTGCTTCTTTTGACAACTCAATATCCAGTTAAACTTTTATGTCAATTTCTTAGAGGTCAGTACTCTGAGGGGGGGGCACAATAGACCCATTACCCTGAACAAACCTCATGTAGTACCCAGTCAAGCAAAGGATTGCTCTGACTTGGGTTTGGGTGGTTGGATATTACCAATCAAGAGTAATCTGGGTTTCGGGTAACCCTGGACGAAGTTCGTGTAGCCGCACTACTCGAGGCTACGCGAAGCGGCACAAAAACTCTACAACGCTACGCGGAGTTACGCGAGAATGCGGAGTTGCTACTCTCCGCATGCTCGCGTGTACTCGCGAATGGTCGTGAGATGAATTGAAAGTTCGGCAACACAGATGACGTGTTCGGGGGAAATATTGCGCGAACTTCACCATGCGGTCGCCAATGCGTGCGGCCATCTTGTTTTCCTATTCTTTGCATGGTTCTGGGGCCTGCTTTTCAATCCTTCTCCAATCGTTTCAATCTTTTCTTTTTTACACTGTTTTTCTGATCTTTTTTATTTATTACCTATACCTCACTGTCCCTAGGTGTATATTTTGCATTGTATTTCTACCTTCACTGCATTTTTTAAACTTTTTTCTACAGTTTTTTCTATATTACTTCCCTTTTTACTCTCCTACTTCGTCCCCCGACTTAATTTTTTACTGCTACATTTTCTTTTCCTCCTCCACCCACCCCATGACCACGGCTAAAGGTACCGGCTCCAAGGGCAAGGCGCCTGTGCCCAAGAAGAGCCACCTTCCCTGTGGCAGAGTGCGCCCAGAAGGGGGGCAGGCCCCATCCCTTTTTAGCGATGTGGAGGTGGCCACCCTTGTTTTGTGTGTGCAGTGTTACCTCCCCTTGACCTTCTCAGCAGGCGGCAGGTCTGGCTACGGGTGTGCTACCCAGGATTGTTACTGCCGGTGGGTGAGGGTGCGCCGGGCAGTGTTTCGCTGCTCTGGGGTCCGGCACACCCATACCCAGCTGACCCACCGGTGGTCAGACATCTTGGACCGGGAGCAGGACCTGCTGGACCTGCTAGGTGTTGAGGATGTGGGGCTTAGTGAGTAGCTAATACTAGTAGTATAGTATTGTGTGTTCTCTAGACTGTGTTACTGTTATTGCAAATATAATTTGTTTCCAAATAGCAAGAATGCTGCTGCTTACATTGCAGGTAAGCTATGTTTAAAAAACTTCTGTGAATGTTATTTTTCTAGACACAGGTGCTTGGCGCTACTAATTTTATGTATTTGCAACTTTGCGACTGTGCTCCCTTGGGCTGATTATGTAAAGAAGTTTACTTTAGCGAACTTAAGTTAGGTAATGCTAGAGGGACTCTAGTCCTTCCTTTGTCCTCCTGTCACTAAGATAGTGGTGGATTGATAGGTAGTTTAGTTACTTAGTTCATTAGTATTAGTTGGTAATTGTTTAGCGGTCTGCGTGACGCATCCTCTGTCACGTCACGTCTCATGTTGCTGAGAGGAAACATCCTTTAAAACGCAACCATTATATTGCACTACACTTACAACGCAGTCATTACATTGCAACATCCTTTCCAACGCATGTCACTACAATGCAGGCATTACAAGGCATGCCACTACATCGCATAACACTACATCGCATGTCACTACAGCGCAGGCATTACAACGCATACCATTACAACGCATACCATTATAATGCATAGTACCCCTACACTATCCAAAACGTACCCTATTGTGGCACCCCCTGAAGTTAGAATAGTAAATTTTACCCCTACACTGTCCAGCACCTCCCTACTGTTGCACCCCCTGGAGTTAGAATAATAATTTTTACCCCTACACTATCCAACACTTACCCTACTGTTGCACCCCCTGGAGTTAGAATAGTAATGTTTACCCCTATACTATCCAATACTTACCTTAAATGCAATGTAATGGTATGCGTAGTAATGGTATGCTTTGTAAAGGTATAATGCGATGTATTGGAATGCGTTGTAAAGGTAGTTTCTAAAAATACGATGTAGTGTCATGCAATGTAATGGAGTGTGTTGTAAAGGATGTTGCGATGTAAAAACTGTGTTATAAAGGCGTGTGTTGTAAATGTATGCGTTGTAACATCATACATTTGTTGCTGAGTGCTGCTTACTCCAGTCCTTAGTACAACCTTTTTTATTTTGTTAGTGAGTGAGTAATAGGCTTAGCAGAACATCAGCAGCAACCAACCAACAATTTGGTGTATGCAATAATGTATGCATGCATCCTCCATCTATGCATTTTGAGGACTAAAATAAATGGAGATGCAGACTTAGTGAACATTTGGCCCGTCTGGAATAGGTGGGCTAGGTCAGGTGGTAATTTGTCTAAGGATTCTGGAATCAGAATGGAACACTGGATTAGTGTTCATAAATAATAACTAGACGGTACACGAATCCCGCAATACTACTAGTCGATCACATCAGATAGGTCAATTATATTGCAATTGGTGTTTCCCAAAATTTTTGGGGAGCATTTTAAAATATATTTTATTTGTTTCTCACCTATCATCAATGTTTGTCTCTTTCTTTATTATACCTTACATGATTAGCGCCCAGGGGCAAGATGGGGTCAGAGTTAGCATGAGCAGCTGGTCAACAATATGCCTCCCAATCGCAGGGCCAGGACAGCTCCTTTACCAAGGGCTCTGCTGCTGGCCCCAGTAAGTCCTCCAGTTGTTAATATTAATTATCTTTCCTTAACTTTACTGCACCTATTTTTTCCGAACTATTATTTACGTTTCTTCTCTTACCTGGGATTGATGTTTAAACTTAGGCACAGCGATGTCTGCATGGTGATAATGGTTTGGTTTCCCAGGATGACATGGTTGTGGTGGTAGTACAGTAGACACTGGTAGTAGCAGCATTTGCAAAAAAAGAAAATGAGGCAGTCAGTGCCTGAGAGAGACTATGGAAGGAGCAGTAGAATGAAGTTAAGTACAGTACAGTACACAAGATGACTGCCAAACAAGAAACCATAATAATGATGATTATTAGCAATGCTAAAGTAAAATAAAACATAATGGTGCTGGGCTTGGCCTAGTACATCAAGTTACAAACTGTAGTTGATTTGAGTCACTGGACACAAGCTTAACCTTTAGTGCTGTGACTTAGGAGGGGGATGATGAATCCCATCGATGCCAGCAATTAGTTATGATGGATTATAACTAATGATCTTGATGGATTATGTTCCTATGGAAAAAATTGACTTGCAAATATATTGAGCATGGGTGGGCCTTGGCAAGCAGAAGGAGAAGATCTTTGCCCTGCCTTGATTGAAATTGAATTAGGGTTGCGTTCACCACATCCGCCTGAGCAAGTGTGTGATCAATTATTGGTGTAAATTTAATTTAGTGACACCTCAATATAAATCACACAGTCACGGGGAAGAGGGTTAGGGTTTCATGATTGGTTGGGAAGAGGTATTTGATGGAAAGGTATGACAAAGACATACACTACACATGGGCAACAACTAGTGAACACACACAATCTTGGCAGACGACCATCATATATCTGTTAAGGGAAAAAAAGGAAATGCATGCATGATGATGACTTGATGATTAAGGATGATAAGTAGTACTTACTAACTGGACTAGTAGACAGCACAAGGCAGCAGTATAATATTAATTATTATTATGCTATTTGCTTTGCCTGTCTGCCCTCAGAGAGACCCAAATTACATACATGTATGTTCTGTTGTACCAGGCTTCCTTTTAACCCCTCCCATGCTCATGACGAGCTCAGCTCGTCATCAGCCACGGTGGCCGAATGCTCATGATGAGCTGAGCTCGTCATGACCGTTGCGCCGTGCCCAGGCAGGGATAATTCCCCTGCTGTGCTGGGCGTTCCATTGGAAAGGGCGTGGTCATGAGGAGCTCAGCTTGTCATGAGCTCACAGCCACCGTGGCTCATGATGAGCTCAGCTCGTCACGAGCACTGGGGCACTGCGCGCACCCCTCCTCCCCCCAACACAGCGGGGGAATTAGCCCCGCAGGGAAGGGGTTAAAGCTTGCAAAGAAAATTAAAAATATCTGTAGGGATCAATTATAACTAAGCAAAGAGCAAATATAATAACAACAACAACAAACACACAGTCGAAATGATTGGAGAGTAAAAATAATTCAAATTATTTAAAAGATGATGAATGATAATAAAGTTACTGTATGTTATCCTGGTCAAATTGAGGAGTTGCATCTCGGCATTCCTCTTGGTCCTCCCTTTCATGGACGCTGCATCCGTTAATCTTGGGTACCACTGTCTGCCTGGCAGATGCGGATTGGTAGGTGAGTGTGAGTTGTTTTTCTCTGTTTAGCACAGGGTAAAGGCAGGCTTGTAAGTGTAGATGGGAAAACAAAAGGGATATTGAAAAATCAAGGACAAAAAAAAAGCATGAATAATGGAGGAGTGTAAACACTTTCAGAGCCGGCATGGCTATATCATGTCTACTCTTTTGTATGTTTAGTTTTCAGCATTAACCTACAACAGCAAAAGGACAGAGCAGGCCCACGGCGCCGACCCAACCTTCACTTAGCTTAGATTTCGACTCAGCCTGACAGTCACAGAGCACACATATAGAGCAACATAGCATTTTCCATAGTAAGTAACTAAATCAATGCATTGCTATCAGTCATACCACTACTACACTTGTGACTACTCGACTCCACCACTACTACACAGACATGTAGGTCTGCTGTGGTTGTTGTTGCCTTGTTTACCTTTCATGCTACTTCATAATTTGAAATGCCCCGAGTTATTCCATCAATCATCTCTGATCCAACTGACTGACTGTGAAGATACTATGTGGTCATTATCATGGTGTTGTCCAACTCAGTCTGTAGTGTACCTAGTGAGTCCAGATTCCATATTCAGTGGAAGTGCAATTTTGTTGTTATTAAACAACAAGAAGGGAAACATTGACTTGAGTCACTTTTAGTGTGTAGATTAAATACAAGTACACTTTGACATCACTTCATGCACAGCAAACAACAACACAAACACCAATCAGTGAAGAGATGCCATCCGTTAGTGAATAACATCTCACTATCTAGAAATAATGGGCATCAATTGAAGTGGGCGCAGGTGGAGAAAAAGAACCTGGTTCTTTACATATTAACTAAAGTGAAGGGGGACATTCTACTCTGCCTGACTGAGGATGTATCTGCTTCCCTATTAGTCTCCCAGTTTGAAATTCTTCTTCTAAAATGAAAAACCACACATACCCCTCACAAACCAGCAAATGGTACACCACCTGGTCGGTGGTTCGATTTACGTTGCTCCCTAGCTAAGAGAACCCTGGATAGTGCCCTAAAAATGAAACCCAGAATTACAGCACTGATAAGTTTACTTCGCAAAGATCATAAACAGGCAAGAAGTATACGTGTTAAGGAGCTAAGGGAGAAGGCCTGGGACGATCTGGCACAAGCCGCAAGTTCATGGGATAGCAGGGATTTCTGGAAAGTTATAAAAGCTTCATACTTCAAAAACTCAAATGATCCGTCCCTGGATAGCCACATAGAGAAAGCTGCATGGATAGGGCATTTTGAAAGCATTTTTGCATCACATCCCCCACAAGAGTCAACCCAATTATGACAAACTGTGCCATACTAATGGGACCTTGACCTTCTCCTTGCATGAAGTGAGAAAGGGATTGGAATCCTGTGTCAAAGAAAAAGCTTTGGGTCCAGACAGGATCCCAATTGACCTTTTCCAGGTCGATTTCGAGCTATGGGTATCGTTATTGACTAATGTCTTTAACAGTATAGCCGTGGTGGGTCCCCCAACTTCCTGGAGCCACAGCATAATAGTCTCAATTTTTAAAAAGGGAGACAGAGGTTGCCCCAGGAATTACAGGCCCATCTCCCTCCTGGATACAACTGCCAAACTTATGGGCCGGCTGTTGCAAGCCAGGTTGCAGGAGTGGGCCCAAAACCGCAACATTCTAGTGCAAGCGCAATATGGCTTTCAGAAGGGCAAGGGGACAGTGGACCAATGTCTCAATCTTTCGCTTTGATTAGACAAGTACACGAAGGCCAAAGGAGGGAGGTTATATACGGCCTACATGGACTTGTCAGCGGCCTTTGATTGTTTGACCCACCCTAGACTGTGGCTGATGATGGAAGTTATGGGGATCGACCCGCTGATTATCAGTTTCATTCGTCAGTTGTATGCCAATGCTACTGCCTCTATGCGGTATGGCAGAAATGGGGAGTGCACGGGGTCATTCAAGATTGAGAAGGGAGTCAGGCAAGGCTGTGTCCTTGCTCCGTTTCTTTTTTCCATCTATTCCAATGGGGGGGAAGCGGCCCTGTCTGGCCTCTCCCTAGATGTACCGAAATTTGACATCTCCCTCCCAATTCTGGCATACGCTGATGATGCAGTTTTAATCGCCAGGACTTGGATAGCCCTTCAGAGTTTTATATCCGGGTATGAGTCATTTATGGCCTCATTAGACCTCAGGGTGAACTAATCTAAATCATTCATTATGATAGCGGGAGCTCCTAGAAGCGTTAAAACACCATATTTCCATCTGGCCTACAACAAAATTGAGGTAGTTGATTCTTTCCCATACATGGGGATCCTGTTTGATAACAAGCAATCCTGGAACACACTAGTGGCAGCAAGGACCCTGGGTATGGAAAGAGGAACCCAAGCCATAAAGGGGTTTGCTAAAAAATTAGGCGCCAGCCCTCTCAATACAATAAAAAGCATATACCTAGCTAAAACTAAGGCAGTGGCAACCTATGGGGCTGGAGTGTGGGGAATTACCCAAATCGATCAATTGCAGATAGTGGAAGACACCTTTTTTAAGACCAGGGTCTCGTTACCACCGTCCACATCTAATTACATTCTGCACCTTGAATTGGGCCTCCCATATCTGTCTGACTTTATCAGAATGGCACCCATCCTGTTGTGGCTCTCGATTTGGTGAAGGGCCACCGTCAATCTAACCCAACATATAATTGGTGATTGCCTGGGTTACAGGGCCATAGCAGGATTGGTTGGCTCAGATATGTGGAGACTGAATTGAATGCAATTGGGATGGGAGGCCTCTTTAGGAACCCAACAGCCTGTATTACGGTCCCTAAACAGAAATTAATTAACCTTTTTTTGCTGAGGGCCCACTGGGACCCCTGGGAAAAGAACAGGCATTCTCAGGCGCTTGCATTCTATGATCAATCCCACAAGTATCAGAGGAAGGCTACTGTTACCTTTCTTCCGTAACAGTAGCCCAACACAAATTTATTCTGCTGTGCTTCCGCCTGAATTTTATTCCATTGATGTTGGGGTTCCCAGAGAAGAGGTACAAGTACGCAAATCTAAGGCCCTGTCCCTGTGATAACAGTTCACCACTGTCTGACCTACATTTGGTCTTCTTTTGTAAGTTTTATCTTAACGAAAAAAAGGTTCCTCCTCCCAATTCTAAGGCAGAAACATTTCTTGCAATGCAGAGTGGCACTGCATTTTCTGAAAGCTCTCTCGGACCCCCATGTCTGCTATCTTGTAGTCTCTTTTTTATGGGCCTGTTGGAGGAATAGAAGGGCCAGGGGTTTACTATGATGAATTAAGACTTCTAATCTTCATGAATTAAATTGTGCAGCCGATTTTGGTTTTATTAACACATTTTAAAAGTTTAATAAGGTTCTAAAAATGATTCATTTTCATTTTTTTTACTAAATGAGTTTTAATGTGATTTAATAGATGAATTTGTGCTTTTATGATTGTGTGTAGATAGATTGAATAAAGATTAAAAGAAAAAGAAAGACTGTGAAGATAATATGTGGCCATCATCATGGTGTTGTCCAACTCAGTCTGTAGTGTATCTAGTGAGTCCAGATTCCATATTCACTAGAAGTGCAATTTTGTTGTTATTAAACAACAAGAAGGGAAACATTGTCTTGAGTCACTTTTAGTATATAGATTAAATACAAGTACACTTTGACATCACTTCATGCACAACAAGCAACAACACTAACACCAATCACTCAGCGTCCAATGCATGCCATCATTACCTGTTCCTTCTCATCTTAAGTCAAGGGGCAGTCCCTCTCGGCTCGGAAAGGAGGATAGCTATAGTCAACATATTCCACTTCTTTTGGAAGGAATCGATGATACAACATTTCTTGTACTATTCTCTATCCAATGGCTGGCTTGAGGGAAATGGATTTAGGGTGAGTCAGGAGGATGGAGCAGAACTCGGAGGAGTGGACTTAAATGCATCTCCAATATGGCAATAAAAGAAGACAGTGGTAATGGCTTTGTTGTGATTCGAACCAGAAAGACAGAGACACACACAAATAATAAAAGTAAAGAAGGAAGAAAGAAAGTAACAAGTTGAAAGCCTAGTTTCAGGGAAGTAAAGCTTGTCCTCAAACTCTGTTGGTTCAACCAGAAGTAGGTCATCTCACACACTATCTCAGTCACCTAAGTTTCTGTCCTCATCTTCCTGCTGTGATTCATGTCTTTTTTAATCCAGTGGTATAAAGTGCTGATTGATTCATTTTGATCATGGTTAACCTCTCCATGTGTTTAGGTGAGAGACTGGTCCTTTTCACTGTTACAATGGCACCAGCAGCACAGAAAATACGCTCAGAATAGACACTTGCGATAGGGCAAGCCAGATAGTTTATCACCAGCGTGCTGAGGACTGGCCATTGGTTTTGATCAATGTAGACCTCTGTTGGGCCATCCAGATAGACCTGGACCACCCGCTCAACGCTCAGGGGTGCTGAGCTTTGGTGTGACTCTTTTGCCTTTGCATCAGCACACCTAACAAGCCCTTGCTGTAGATACCAAACCTGTGCCAATTTTACTGGGACTGATGATCCTGTTCTTGCTGTTGTTCATAGTGTTGGTGACTGCTGTGAGCCAAATGCACTGCCCTCAGGCTCTGAAGTTGAACTTGACGCCGAATGCCCTGCAGTACTTGTTGTAGGCTGGAGTAGTGGGCCTTTATTTACCAGCCATTCTTTTCAAAGTCTCTGGCTACCTCAGCTTTCCAAGTTTTGTACTTGGCAGCATCCACTTCAGAAAAAAAAATGTATGTCTTAGTGTTCAGTACTGATTTGTACCTTGGATCCAGAATTGTGGCAGAAATTTAATGTTTGTCTGACAAAATCTTAGTTTGCACCCTGGTATTTTCAGCTAATCGAAGGGCTAAGCTTTCCACTAACTCATATGCTGCCTGCCTACGTGTCAGACACCACCTTTAGCTGTTGCTCTGGCATGTGCAAAAAATGGGATAGCTTGGCCCATAGTACAGTCCTCCTTGCTGACTTCACATGTATAGAGCTTGAAATGAAGTAGCATTCTGTTAGGCATTTAACTAGGCCCCATTGGTAATTGTAATTCTGAAGCTTATAAAGCGCATGGTTACACTTACCAGTGTGTCCCCGCGCTGAATAAACCGCTGAGGAACCCGTCCTGGCCTGTTCCTGTGAGGCGCCCAACTCCTGGGCACCCCCCTGGTGAAGCCAGGCATCCTTCGCGATTAGGGCCGGTGTGGACACTAAGCAAGCTATTGCCCAGAGTTGCAGTGTGGGACCCCATGATTAGAGTCGGCACCGTGCCGAGAATTTTCGGGTCCGTGGACATTTGAGCTCAAGACCCTGCTGCGACGGGAATTGAACCCTGGTCCCGGGCCAGACCTCTGCATCAGGGTCTGCTGCTCTAATCAGTGAGCCACATTCCTCCTCCATTGTTCCATATCAATGTCATTACTTTCACAGTAGCATCCCCTAGTCTTTGCATGACATAGTCATTGATTGGTCTGTACTGCTCAAATAGACGCTCAAGCTTGTAATAAGTTAAGTTCCAGTATGTTGGCACCTCCTGGATGAGTGCTTTGACTGGCACTCTGTGCTCACGTTGAATGAACCTCATCTGTTTCCGGGCTTTAAAAGAATGGCTGAAATGTGTCCAGATTCTTCTGCAGGTGGTCAGTAAGTTGCTGACGTGGTCTTCTTTTTTCAGAAAGTTTTGAACAATAATGTTAGTGCAGTGCACCAAACACAGCACCCTGAAATAAGCACCATCGTACAAGGCCCTAACTATATTACTGCCATTGTCCGTGGCAACAAAACCAATGTGAAGCCCTCTTGGGTGCAGCTGTTCAAAGACCTTGCTGTTAAACTCTTCCAGAATGTTTGCAGCAGTATGAGATTTCTCCATGGCAAACATGGCTACAGTTACCTGTTTATGCGCGGCATTAAAAATCGCAGGAGTGTCAACAACACCTGCTGCAGATATCTTTTCTCCAACCCCCACAGAAGAAAGCCAGTGTGCAGTGATGCACATGTAATCATTGGCTTGGCAACTGGTCCACATGTCTGTTGTCAGGTGGATGTTGTGACCAGCACTCTGCTGCAAAGCTTTTCCAAGCAATTCCAGCATGTTGTGATGTATTGCTGGAACAGCAACTCTGGCGAAGTAGTACCGGCTGAGAACCTTCCATTTTCAGCAGATGGCTGTCACAAATTCCAGAAAACCCACCCTTTCCACAAAAGAAAAAGGGAAAAGGTCCAGTGCTAACATTTTAGCCAGCTTCGCATTGTACAAATATGCCGTTGGGTGGTTGCGTTTGTACTGCCCATCTGACCTAAGCATGGTGAGGCTGATAGGCTGGATTTTTTTCCTTTCTGGTGCCGCTGATGCAGGTGACTTCTTGAACCCAGATGTTGCTAGGCTCAGTGCCACACTTTTTTCATTGTGGTACTCTGTTGCCTTGGTGTCTCAGCCTGACTCTTACAACGGGGCCACTGAGATGTTGCTGAGGCTGATGACTATGTTGGCGGTAGTGGTACCACTCCACAACAGGGCTACTCTGTGTACCAGAAAAAATGTCTCCCTCTTGTTCACCTTCCACCGTGATCATATCTTCTTCTTCTACTTCTTCATCCCCACCAACAACAATGGGTGCAATGTTTTGGCCGCTAAGGTGCGCCTCCCACTGGATCAAGAGGTGTTTTTTCAGATAGGTTGTTTGGCCTCCGGTACTATAGTTTGTACCAAGCTTACCCCTACTACCATCTTGTCGATAAATTGAGCATATAGCAATGTTCTCCTCCTTACTGCTAACCGAAAAGAAGTCCCAAACTGAGAAGGTGAACTTTCTTGCACTGCCAGAGGTGCCACTTGCATGCCAGATGAACTGGAGGATGTTCCTGGAATTTGACTATGTGCAGTACCACTACCTACTGAGGTGGTGGTTGTGCTGGATGTAGGTCCCTGCTGGGCCTTTGCAAATGCAAATATGGAAGGTGGAGCTGGAATTGGTGTTGACTGTGTTGGTGGTATCCATGCCATGTTGCTATTTTTGCACCTAGTGAACATTAAGCGCTCCTGAGGCGGAAGCCGGGAGTTAGGCATTCCCCTCTTGTTTTATTCTTTTTTAAAAAAGCACTATCGCACTTTGAATCCAAAATTGTGTTGGCAAACGAAACTACGTTTTAATTGTTCCTTGGTCTCTCGCTGTCTGGGACAGCCGGGCGCTTGCTCCCACCTCATTTGCACACGCCGGGGGCCGATTTTAGGGCCTTCTCGGTGGAACTACAGGCTTGCAAAGGGCGACGACTTTGGCCGCCATAGCAGGAGAAATAACACGGTCAGCGCTCTAGCGGTCGGGCGAATCACAGCCCGGGCGTATAAGAGCAGCAGGCCTGTCAGGACTCTTCTTGCTATTTTTGCACCTGGTGAACATTAAGCGCTCCTGAGGCGGAAGCCGGGAGTTAGGCATTCCCCTCCTGTTTTATTCTTTTTAAAAAAAGCACTATCGCACTTTGATTCTAAAATTGTGTTGGCAAACGAAATCAGTGAACATTGAACATTAAGCGCTCCTGAGGCGGAAGCCGGGAGTTAGGCATTCCCCTCCTGTTTTATTCTTTTTAAAAAAAGCACTATCGCACTTTGAATCCAAAATTGTGTTGGCAAACGAAACTACGTTTTAATTGTTCCTTGGTCTCTCGCTGTCTGGGACAGCCGGGCGCTTGCTCCCACCTCATTTGCACACGCCGGGGGCCGATTTTAGGGCCTTCTCGGTGGAACTACAGGCTTGCAAAGGGCGACGACTTTGGCCGCCATAGCAGGAGAAATAACACGGTCAGCGCTCTAGCGGTCGGGCGAATCACAGCCCGGGCGTATAAGAGCAGCAGGCCTGTCAGGACTCTTCTTGCTATTTTTGCACCTAGTGAACATTAAGCGCTCCTGAGGCGGAAGCCGGGAGTTAGGCATTCCCCTCCTGTTTTATTCTTTTTTAAAAAAGCACTATCGCACTTTGATTCTAAAATTGTGTTGGCAAACGAAATCAGTGAACATTGAACATTAAGCGCTCCTGAGGCGGAAGCCGGGAGTTAGGCATTCCCCTCCTGTTTTATTCTTTTTTAAAAAAGCACTATCGCACTTTGAATCCAAAATTGTGTTGGCAAACAAAACTACGTTTTAATTGTTCCTTGGTCTCTCGCTGTCTGGGACAGCCGGGCGCTTGCTCCCACCTCATTTGCACACGCCGGGGGCCGATTTTAGGGCCTTCTCGGTGGAACTACAGGCTTGCAAAGGGCGACGACTTTGGCCGCCATAGCAGGAGAAATAACACGGTCAGCGCTCTAGCGGTCGGGCGAATCACAGCCCGGGCGTTACCTAATGAAGTCGGTTTTCCGTCCGCGCAGCGGGCGGGCGCAGCGGGCGCGCCGATGGCGCGCCGGAGGCGCGCCAGAGGCAAGCCCGTCTGGGCCCGTCCGGGCCGGACCGGGCCTAGGGCCAGCCACTATGCCCGTGCTCCCCCTTAGACCCATAAGGTTCTCTAGGGAGGAACTTCTATCAATACGACTCACTGGCAACCCTGGATGCCCTCATTGGGTTGGTTTAAGCCTCCCTTTCCGCCGATGCCCTGCGTGTCCGGTCCCCAGCAGTGGGGAGACGGTTGGTAAGAAGGCGGGTAGAACATTGCAGATGGCCCTCCTTAACTGTAGATCGCTGCCGAAGCATGCGGTCGAGATCAACCTGCTGTTAGAAGATAGCAATATCGACATGCTCTTCCTGACGGAGACATGGTTAACCCCTCATTCAGACTTTGATATTGTCTCTGCGCTCCCCAGTGGTTTCAATATTCAATGTTTGAATAGAGATAAAGGTAAGGGGGGGGGACTCGCCATAATCCATCGGGAGTCTCTGACCTGCAGACTGCAGGAGGGTGGAATTTCAGACGCTGAAAGCGCCAGCTTTAACATTCAGCTTTCAACCACTCACTCCCTGTCAGGTCTCCTTATCTATAGACCCCCGGGGAGCCTAAAACACTTCCCTGACTCCCTTCTAGAAATCACCTTATCAGCTGCCGCTCAGGCCCCGAATTTTCTGATCTTGGGCGATTTGAATTTACATTTCGACGACCCCAAGGATAACTCTGCTGCTGAACTGATCACCAACCTCAACTCCTTTGACCTGGAACTGGCAAATAAGGAAGCCACCCACAATAAAGGTCATTTGTTGGATCCGATCTTCTCCAACATCCCCCAGCTCGCAGCTAAACCCCCGCTGCCCCTATTATGGTCAGACCACTTCCTAGTACCCTTTTCATGGGAATTTTACCATGAAAAAACCAAGGTCTCCTGCCCCCGTACACTTCAAAGGCCATGGCCAAGGCTGTCAGTAGAGAATCTGACAACTGCTCTCGAACAATCCACACCCCCTGCAGAATCCGACGTTCTACAGGCAGATACAAATTTTCAAGACTGGCTTACTAAGGCCCTGGATTCGGTTCTGCCTCTTAAACTCTGCACTAAAAAGAGCAATATTTTCAAATCTCCCTGGTTCTCGCCTGAACTAAGAGAACTCAGGAAAGATTGTAAAAAAGCAGAGCGCGCATGGCGCAAAGACTGGGCACCTATTAACAAAGCAGCATATAAAGCGGCCCTAAAACTCTACAAACTAGGACGGCAAAAATCTAAAGCTGCCTTTTTTGAAGAAAAAATTTGTCTCTCTTCTAACTCTTCCAGAGAAACATTCAAAATTGTGAACCAGCTCCTTAAAGTCCCAGCCCCCACCCTGGTCCATAACGACCCGGTACTGAAATGCAATCAGTTAGCAAAATTCGGAAAATTTTAGACAGCCTTCCTCAATCCTCTGCCACTGGTCCCATCGAGACCCCTTCTCCTGACCCTACCTGTCCTCAATTTGAGGCCTTCAGTCTTATATCCAAGGAAGACTTTTGTAACATCTTTTCCACTATTAAAAGTGGCTCTCCCTCAGACCCAGTCCCGATGCACATTCTTAAGCAAACCCTAAACACCATTGCCCCTGTAGCCACCGAGCTACTTAATTCATCACTATCCTCGGGCATAGTGCCCCCGAGCTGGAAACAGGCCAGAGTCAAAACGCTTTTAAAGAAACCAGGTTTAGACACCTCCGATTTGGCCAACTTTCGCCCAATCTCGCTCCTACCTGGATTGAGCAAAGTGGCCGAAAAAGTGGTGAATAGGCAGATTTCAGAATACCTAGAGTCTAACCACCTTCTCAGCGACTCTCAGACTGGCTTTCGCCCGGGTCAGGGCACAGACACCGCCCTTCTGGCGGTGACTGAAGAGGTAAGATGCATCTTGGATTCAGGGGGATCAGTAGCTCTGATCCTCCTGGATCTAAGTGCTGCATTCGATACTGTAGATCATGCAGTCCTGGCCCAACGCTTGGCCCTGCTGGGCATTACAGGATCAGCCCTTAAATGGTTGCAGTCTTACCTGGAGGAGAGATCCTTCAGGATCTGGGAAAATGGGTCCATGTCGAAGGCCTTCCCTCTTCAGTGTGGGGTGCCGCAGGGCTCCTCCCTCAGCCCCACACTGTTTAATGTCTACATGGCCCCGTTAGAGAAGGTAGTAGCCCAATTCGGGATTAAATCCATAAGCTACGCAGACGACACCCAGCTTGTCGTCTCGTTGTCTCAACACGGGGGCCGCCCGGACGATCTCCCGGACTGTCTTACAGCCATTTCTTCCTGGATGTCTAGCTCGAAACTGAAGCTAAATGGATCTAAGACGGAGATCATGTTCTTAGGCAATCAATTCACCTCTCTGCCCCCTGAGATGTGGCCCGCCTGTATGGGAGATCTTCCACCCCCCAAGCAGCAAATCAAAAGCCTAGGGATCTGGTTCGAACCCCAACTGACCTTCAAGACCCATGCGCAGAAGGTGGTTGGAGGCTGCTTCGGCCTGCTACGAGCAGCCCGGAAGGTCCTCCCTCTCCTTCCGTTTCAATCCAGAAAGCTGCTAATCCAGGGTCTGATCCTGTCCAAACTGGATTATGGCAACTCCCTTTTCCTCGCAGCCCCTCATGCCACTATTAATACTCTTCAGCGAGCTCAGAACGCCGCAGCCAGGCTGCTGATGGGGGCGCCGAGACGGGCCTCAGCCAAACCACTGCTGAAAGCCCTGCACTGGCTTCCCATCCAAGAGCGGATCACTTTTAAGTCTCTCTGCATCGCACATAAGACTCTGCAGGGCAAAGGCCCTCCAGCCTTAAGAGGACTGATCCGACCGTACAAGTCGACCAGGGCCCTTCGCTCAGATAGAGAAAATCTGGCCATTGTTCCAAGAGTGAGGAAGGCACGAACAGGAGGCTGCCGGTTCTCACTGAATGTGTCAAATAAATGGAATGCCCTTCCTAGAGAACTCCGAATGGAACCGGGTCATCTGAAATTTAGAAGAGCGCTCAAAACCTTTCTGTTCCCTACCATCCCCTAACTCTGCCTCTCGCTTAAGTTCATCAGGTTCAGATTAGGATCAGCGCTGGGACGCTCCAGGGCAGCCATGCGCTCTATAAGTCCAAATCAAATCAAATCAAATCAATCAAATCATGCCACACCCCTCACAGCAATTTGGGATGGGGTAATGTCGGTCTCCATCTCCACTGGGGCCGGAGTGATGTTCATGATGACTGGCTCATCAACGTCCTCCTCTTCTACGTCTACCTCCATAACTCTAATGCTTTCTGGAACCTTCCTTTACCCTTTCCTTGTCGAGTGGTGTGTCTCACTCTCAGACTGATCTGATGGCTACCAAGTGGCATCTAGATCATCAGAAGGGGGGCTTGAAGAAGAAGTTGATGGACTAACCTTCCTTTTACTTGCTAGGGACTCCTACTCCTGAGGCGGATAGCCGGGAGCTGCACTTCCTGATTACTTTTAAAAATGTTAACCTTTTGAGTGTTGATAAATTACTGTGTTGTGTTTTATAAAGACTATCCGACCGGCAGACCTTACTTACATTGTCCTGGGAGCCTGCTGATCACGAGCAGTGCCTCCCTCACTTAGTCAAAACGCCCTCTGGCCGCCGCCATTGACAGCGTGCAATGAGGCCACGCCCCCTCTCTGGCCACGCCCCCCCGCCGAGTTAAAAGCGCGGAATACGAGCGCATTTGCAAAGACTCCTACTCCTGAGGCGGATAGCCGGGAGCTGCACTTCTTGATTACTTTTAAAAATTTTAACCTTTTGAGTGTTGATAAATTACTGTGTTGTGTTTTATAAAGACTATCCGACCGGCAGACCTTACTTACATTGTCCTGGGAGCCTGCTTATCACGAGCAGTGCCTCCCTCACTTAGTCAAAACGCCCTCTGGCCGCCGCCATTGACAGCGTGCAACGAGGCCACGCCCCCTCTCTGGCCACGCCCCCCGCCGAGTTAAAAGCGCGGAATACGAGCGCATTTGCAAAGACTCCTACTCCTGAGGCGGATAGCCGGGAGCTGCACTTCCTGATTACTTTTAAAAATTTTAACCTTTTGAGTGTTGATAAATTACTGTGTTGTGTTTTATAAAGACTATCCGACCGGCAGACCTTACTTACATTGTCCTGGGAGACCGCTGATCACGAGCAGTGCCTCCCTCACTTAGTCAAAACGCCCTCTGGCCGCTGCCATTGACAGCGTGCAACGAGGCCACGCCCTCTCTCTGGCCACGCCCCCCGCCGAGTTAAAACCGCGGAATACGAGCGCATTTGCAAAGACTTCTACTCCTGAGGCAGATAGCCGGGAGCTGCACTTCCTGATTACTTTTAAAAATTTTAACCTTTTGAGTGTTGATAAATTACTGTGTTGTGTTTTATAAAGACTATCCGACCGGCAGACCTTACTTACATTGTCCTGGGAGCCTGCTGATCACGAGCAGTGCCTCCCTCACTTAGTCAAAACGCCCTCTGGCCGCCGCCATTGACAGCGTGCAACGAGGCCACGCCCCCTCTCTGGCCACGCCCCTCGCTTTCCCATACTATATAATGTGTAACTGGAGGAAGCGCAGCGGACGAGCGCAGCGGGAGCGCCGTTTGCGCGCCAAAGGCGCGCCTAAGGCAAGCCCGTCTGCGCCCGTCCGCGGCCGGATCGCGACCAGCGACAGCCATGCTGCCTGTGCCCCTGCACACAAACAAAGGATATTCTGGTCTGGTGTGGAGCTCCGGTCACTGAATGTTGCCACTACCTGTCAGTCGCCTGAGCTCAATCTGACGACTCTGGATCTCCCTCCCCACTGCCCTCGCTGCCAAAAGTCTCTAGGCATCGTCCCTTCTCATACAACCTCACTTCTCAAAATAGCTAATAAACCATCCTGTAACACCTCCTCCATCCAGCTCAGGATCGGTCTACTTAACTGCAGATCCCTCCCCAAGCATGCTGATGATTTATGCTTGCTTATAATGGACTCACAATGGGATGCCTTGTGCCTCACAGAGACATGGCTCAATGAAGACAACATGGCATCCACTTCGCTAGCGATCCCGCCAGGCTTTAAAATGAGTTTTTCTAATAGAAAGGAAGGCCGTAGAGGTGGTGGAGTGGCTCTCATCTACAACGAGAAATATACTTTGTTGTCCTCCACTCCCACCACATTCACAAGCATTGAGGGGTTACATTTCTGCCTCCAAATTACCCCTCAACTGTCTCTTACAGGCCTAGTTATTTACAGACCCCCGGACTGTCCGACATCAGCCTTGTGTGAGCTTATGGACTATATAGTCCTAAATTCGCTAGACCACTCCTACTTTATTGTAGCCGGCGATTTTAATCTGCACGCCGACAGCCCTAACTGTCCACAGGCCACTCATCTTATCTCTACCCTGCATTCGGCCAATCTAACTCAAGTTATTGCTGGCCCCACGCATCGGGCGGGGCATATGTTGGATCTGTTCTTTTCCAACATATTGAACACAACAGCCATCTCTCCGCTACCACTGCTTTGGACGGACCACTACTTAATCACCATGGCCATCTCAATCCCCTCCCAATCTAAGAGCATAGGAAAATGATCCTATGTGCGGAGAAAATGGGACAATCTAACAGCGGACATACTGTGTCCAGCACTTCGAACAAACCCCATACCCCTTACCTCTGATGTAAACTCCGATGCTGCATCTCTGAACTTGTGGATAAGCAAAGTAGTGGACTCTACAGCGCCGGCCAGTATTGCTATGTCACGCAGAGAATCACCCTCGGCTCCATGGTTCTCCCCTGAGCTCATGGCCGAAAAAAGTAAATGCAAAAAACTGGAGCGCCTCTGGCGAGCAAATTATTGTGATTCAGCCAAAACCCGCTATAAAAAAGCTCTTCATGCTCTACATCTATCCATCAAAAAAGCCAAAAAATCTTCTTTGAGGCCTCTATTCTGCAGGCGGAACAATCGAGCAAAGAAGTTTTTAAGATTGTTCAATCTTTCTTTAAACCCAGAGCTATCGAGACGGATATTATCCCATCGGTCAGACTCTGTGAATCTATATCAGACTTTTTTGACACCAAAATTTTAAAAGTGTATGATACTTTTACAGATCCCCAGCCGACAGTATTGGATGAGTTGGGAGTTTCTGAGGTTCCCACTCCCCACTTAAACCAATTTCAGCCTATTACCCTCTCTGAGGCAGTAAAAGAAATACAAAAATGTAAATCTGGAGCTCCTGATGATCCTTGCCCACCTAAACTATGGAAATTAATGTCTGAAGCAATCGCAGTTCCCCTCTTACACATATGGAACACGTCCATTGCCACGGGCACGTTTCCGGACTGCTGGAAACAGGCCACGCTTCTTCCGCTGAAAAAAAAACCTCAAGGTGCACCGGATGACCTGAGCAATCTCCGACCCATTTCTCTCCTTGCAGCCCCCGGCAAAATGCTTGAAAAACTGATTCAACGGCAGTTAAACAATTTTATTGAAGAAAGCGGTGCCCTACATGAAACTCAATCGGGTTTTAGGGCCGGCTTCAGCACTGAGACGGCCCTCATTGAGGTTGCCGAGTCTATCAGGTGGTCCTTAGATTCAGGGGCATCAGCTATGCTGGTGCTCCTGGATCTATCAGCTGCTTTCGATACTGTAGATCACAGCAGACTGTTGACCCGACTTAAGAACATTGGCCTTGGAGACAAAGCACTTAACTGGCTACTCTCCTACCTCACCAATCGCTCCCAGAAAGTGGCCCTGGGTCCCTTCTCTTCTGGACCAAAAAACCTTTGGTGTGGCGTCCCACAGGGGTCGGCACTCAGCCCCCTGTTGTTCAATCTCTATTTGGCCCCGCTTTTCACCTTGATTGCCAAATGGGGGGTCAAGGCAATATCCTATGCGGACGACACTCAATTAGTCTTCCCATATTCAGACATGTCTGAGGCAGCCTTCAGTAAAATCAGGGGCTGTCTTCAAGACGTAGCCAAATGGATGAACACTAACAAGCTCAAAATGAATGCGAGCAAAACGGAGGTGCTATTCTTCGGTAATCTCAAACATCCCCCCCCAGATCTGTGGTGGCCAACGGAAATGGGCCCTGCCCCATCTCCCGGAACCCATGTAAAAAAATCTCGGAGTAAAATGGGATGAGAACCTGTCTTTCCTGCCGCATATACAACAGCTCACCGTTGGCTGCCTGCATAAACTTAGAAATTTGCGGAAACTTCTGCCCCTGCTACCAGTCGAATGCCGAAAAACGGTTGTTCACGCAACAATCACATCTCGACTCAATTATTCTAATGGCCTCTATCTTGGTCTACCCAAATATGCGGTGCAACGCTTACAGATCGTGCAGAATGCGGCTGCGAGATTGATAAAACGTGTCCCTTTCAGGCAGCACATCTCTCCGCATCTGCACGAGCTGCATTGGCTGCCAGTGGCAAGCAGAATTAAGTTCAAAGTGCTGACCTTGGCTTTCAGAGCGCTAAAAGGCACGTGTCCCAATTATTTAAAACTCCGACTCCCTCGCTACCACCAAAAACGAGAGCTGCGCTCAAACTCCTTGCTCAAGCTTACTGTACCGCGCGTGAGGAAAGCTAGACTTGGAGGCAGGTCCTTTTCGGCCGGCACGGCGAAACTTTGGAATACCCTGCCAACTGCCATCCAATCCGTCACGTCAGAAGCCAGCTTTAGGAAACTCCTAAAAACTTGGCTTTTTATGCAATAATCCTAATCTTTCTCCTGACTATTCACTCTTGCTGTAGGACTCGCTAGTGCCGGGACACCTCCCCAGAGGTAGCTGTTCGCGCTCTACAAGCTTCTGTATTATTATTATTATTAGGGATCTGGAAGACAATGGATGTTCTGAAAGAGTGGCTTGCTATTCTACTTCCTCTGCAATAAGCTAGATTTCCTGAACTGCCACTACTTCAAGAGGAACAACTATTGTGGGCATTGGTTACAGCTGTTGTTGCCCACTCATCAGATGAGTTTCCTTCTGCGTTGATTGGGTACTACTTTGCGACAATGATAAGTCCATTTCAACGTCATTGTTCATTGGCGTTTTCACGATTAGTCTTGCTGCCTCTGCGACACTTATAGGCTTGGACCTAGGTTGTTGGGGTGGGCCCACTGATGGGCTGGTGCTGCTCCCAGCTTGCTCCCCAGACACCGCTGCTGCAGGCTCAAGTTTTATTTCCCCTAAAAACATCCTGGGCGGCACACATGTCTCGTTAAGTGCCACTTCTTCCTTCTTCTCACTGGCAACTTTCTGGGTACTAGAGGAGCTGGTACCTTTCTTTGGGTCCAACTTCTTCAAATGTCAGCAGGACGCAGTTGTACAAGTTGCAGAGATGTTTGCGGTCACACGTCACGTCACGTTGTGCGCAGCAGGACTTCTGTCTGGCAGCACAATGGGTGATGGTGACTCCTCCTCAGTCTTTGGGCACCTAAAAGAAAAGAAGCCAGAAGAACATCAGAGAAATGTTCCATTTGTTGTTGTGGTTCAATTACTACTTGTACAAACAAACAAATATAATTTATAACTTAGTGTGTTGTGGTCACACTTGTTAGTGTTATATTATTAAATTTTATTAACTCAGTTATTAAAAAATATAACAACAGCGTAGCCATTTGTGAGACTTTGACAACAAGGGCTTCTATGTTATACTGTGTACACTCAGGAAGGAAAGGATAGAAGAAGAACAAAAACAAAAATACAAATACAAATGTAATGGAAGTGGAACCTGTTTGGCATTAATTTGCGAATCACGTCATTCAGGGAGCTGCAGCTGGCAAAAGGGATGGAAGCAGTAAGCCACGAAGAACAAATGAAAGACATGCAGGCCAGTATGGCAAAAGCAGCACACTACTAAACTACCACCACAAAATGGCCACGAGCCACATGGTCATTCACAGTCGCAACAAGCAGGAGGCCTGGAACACAATGGGGTTAAGCAGGCCTATATGGCCAGACAAATGAGGCATGCTAAACAACACAGCTTTAATGCAAAATTGCAAAAACGAAAATCCAGAGGGCTAAAAAAATTTTGCAACTTACACAACAAACACACCACACACACACTTCCAATAAAGGCATTTATTTAACAAACCCCAAAAAAGTGAAATACCCCCAAAAAAATAAATTTTGCAATTCAATCCAATGCCATCCATGCCCTACATGATGTTTAAATTCAACAGACACCACGGCAACAGTTGTTTCATGCACCTAAGAGTAGCTCTTGGCCTACTGGCTGAAAGACCTATTTATTGGGCCAGACTACTGGGCTAGTGAATTAAATAAATATTGTAACTTGATTGCAGAAGTTGGAGAAAATGTAGTTAACTTTGCAACATGTTTCCTTTATGCAACAAAACTAGTAGAACAATTACATACAAAGATAAACATCAATGCCCCTGCTGGAACTACAGACTACCCACAGAAATTAATTTGAAAAAAACGATGAAAAGTAAAAGAAAAATTTAGGTGCAATGCCCCAATCAAACAAACAACACCAATTCTCTAACTTACTTGTAAAATCTCAAATCAAAAAGTCCTCAAATCCAAGGAAATATGATGCAGCAGGCACAAAGAGTGATCCCTCGAGCTACAAATCCAAATGAAAAGTAAACAGGACATGGACTAAGCACTGGGAAGAGTCTGTTGTACACGAAAAGGAAGTTGGAGACTCTGGGGCCCTTCCTTCATCTTGAAAAAAGTAAAAAAAGAGAAAGGACTCCTTGCACATAAAAGTACCGCAACATGTCAACCTGAGGAGTTTTTTTCATCCAAATCATCATTTTTTAGAAGATTTTATGCTGCTCAAGAGATATTCTTCTCCAGATTGCAAATTCTGCCTGTGCGGCATCGCGATCTACACAGAACTTCCGCCAGATGTCCGATGGCGCGTCCGAATGATGTGTACGCAGGCTACCAAATCTCATGGCGCACTCGAACTGATTGAAAATCTCATTGACCGATGCAGGTATCCTGGTAAGTTGCTATAGCGTGTGTGAAAACGCATTTTGAAAGCGCAAACAAGAAAAAAACTCTGCTCTGCTGCGGTGCGCGGAGTTTCCGGTAACTCTGTGTCCTAAGCAGACGTGCAAAAAATCCGCAAACTGCGCTAGCGGAGCGGATTTTAGAGCCCAGGGTTAGTTTTGGGTTGCAGTGGCTGAACTTTGACTCTACCCACAAGGTGGCACAAGTACACAACCTTGCCCTATACTATCTGGCACTTACTTACCTTAATAGTGAGGCCTGTATGCTGCAGAGCCTTCAGAACCTTTTAAAGGTAGATCAGGTATTCCTGCCAGACGGAACTAAAAACAGCAATATCATCCGCATATGTTGCACTGAAGGATTCCAATCCAGCAAGGACTTTATTCAGCAACCTCTGAAAAGTGTCTGGGGCATTCTTTAATCTAAATGGCATCACAGTAGTAAATTGGAAGTGCCCATTTGGGGCTTAGAATGCTTACTTATCTATTGCTCTAGGGCGTCAGAGCTATCTGGCAGTACCCTGATGGGAGATCACTGGTACTCAGAAGTTTGGCTGCCCCCAAACTGTCCATCAGTTCATTAGCTGTAGGAATTGGATGTGCATCAGTTTTGTGACTGCATTGAGGCCCCTATAATCAACACAAAACCTAATTTCCTTCTTTGCACCCTGGGAATGAGACTTGGGGACTAAAACAACTGGGCTGGCCCAAGGGCTCTCTGAGGGTTTAGTGTCACCCAATTACAGCATCTTGCCTATTTCAGCTTTGATACTTTCTTTGGCATGATCAGACTGCATGTAGATTTTGTTTTTGACAGGTAGGCTGTCACTAGTGTCAACATCATGGATACACCAGCTAGCCTGACCAGGGGTCAAAGAAAAGAGCTCAGCAAACGGATTTTGGCCTTGCCTGCAATCTGTCTGCTTTTGGTCAGAGAGGGTGTCTCAGAAGACGGCTCCTTTCACAAGTAATCTTTGGGCTTCTGAGAGAGGTGGTCAAGGAGAGGTTCACTCTTTGCTTCCTGATTCTCAACAGTGATCATGAGCATGGTCAAGTCATTATAGGGTTTCAAGTGAGATACATGTATGATCCACTTGGGCCAAGGCCCACCAGGTAGGTGACCTCCCCTTTTCCTTCAGAAACATTGTAGGGCCCAGTCCAATTGTCCTGGAGCCCCCTGGGTGCCCCAATCTGAAAAAACTATACCTTTTGCCCTGTTTGGAACTCCACCATGTTGGCCTTTTGTTCATAGCAGAGCTTCTGGAGTTGTTGGTTGGCATCAAGATTTTTGTTGGCTTTATTTATGTACTCAGCCACCCTGAAATGAAGGACAACCACATAGTTCACAGTATTCTGCTTAGGCTCTTTGAGAGACCTCTTTTATGCTTCCTTTACAAGACAAAGTGGTCCTCTTACAGTGTGTCCAAACAATCGTTCAAAAAGGGGAAAGCCTGCTTTTTTTTGTGGCACCTCTCTGTAAGCAAAGAGCAGGCATGGTACTATGACATCCCATCTCCTTCTGGGTTTTTCAGAAAGTCCACCAATCATACCTTTTAAACTCTTGTTAAATCGTCCAACAGCCCATGTGTCTGCGGATGGTATGATGCTGTGAACCTACAGGTCACCCCACACTCAGTCCATGTATGTTTCAAATAGGCAGACATGAAGTTTGTACCTCTGTATAGGACGGAAGGATCATTCTGCATGGTTACCCCCACATTTTGCCTGCTGCTATGGTGTTTCTAACTAGTCTGACTGGGATCTTACTAATCAGGACTCCAGTCTCTCTGCTTTCTCCTCTAAATTGTTATGGTAAGTACTTAGGTACAACCAGATACCGGAGTACCCATATTAGTCCCTACTATATGGTATTAAGTTACCCAGGGCATAGGTATCCCAGGGGTCCCCCATAGGCTGAAGCATGCATTATGCCACCTATGGGAGACCATTCAAACTCTCACCACAGGACTGCCCTTGCAGCCTGTATAAGCTGGTGCTAGCACCACTTACGAAAGATACAGGTTTCCCTACATCTTGCATAGTTTGTGAAGTTTGCGCTACTTCGCACTACACTAATTGCACGTATTAGAGTGCGAACACGCCTAGCGGTCATTTTTTTGCTTGCTCTTGGTCCTCAATGTCAAGTTGGTGACCGCAAGCGGGCAAAATGACATCCAAGCAAGATTCTCAATGCCGGGAGGTTGGGTTTCTCATTGCGTATGCTCGCGACCGCTCGCGATGAGAAACTACCAGTCTGCGTTGAGAAGGCTGCTGCTCGAGTAGAAATCTATTTGAGCGGCAGAAAACAACTGCTTGAACTGCACAAGATGCAGTTTGCACTAATTGCACAGTGTGGAGAAGCATCCAGCACTGTGCAATCAGTGCGAACAGCATTTTGCACAGTGCATTACGCAGTTCGCATAGCTATGCATAGCTACGCGTAGCTCGTGTAGTGCGGAGTGCACTTCGCGTAGCTACGCGTAGCGCTACTAAGCAAACTACACCCAGGGCTACTTAAAACTTATAAGTCATCCCTACATTACACCTTTTCAGTCCTGAAGGCAGGGTGCTTGGTTCTAAGTGTGAGGGTGTCCCTGCATGAGAGTGAAGTAGTCACTTCTCTGCATCTGCAGGCACCACAACTAAGCTGATTGGACTGCTGATCATGGGCGCTCATGGACTGCTAAAGGCTCAGCAACACAGGTGCTGGTTCTCCACATCCCTCAAGGCCTGCCCTGCCCTCTCACCAAGTTTGAGGCCAATATCCCTCATCAGAGCCCCAGGATCCAAACACCTGTGCACTGCATCGACTTGCCATTGCAGAGGTTGGTTGGTTTCCTTCCATCAAGATCTTCGGACTTCAAGTATCTCCAACTCCAAGCATCTCCAGTGACCAAAATCTTTGACCACACCACATTGCTTGCACTGTGAGCCTACTTCTTTGGCAAGCTGCTCCACGTCCTCTTGCGACTCCAGTGCCTCGAGCCTGTGGGTCCTGTTGACGGTCACCTTTGAATTCTTTAGGCTCTCCTGATTGCTCAAACCTGCCCTGACTCCCCTGCCTGTGGTGAGTCTCCTGGTGCTTGCTGGTCCCGACATTGCACCTTTTCAACCTCCACGTTGGTTGCAGGTTTGTTGGAGCTCCTGCCGGACAGCTACCCCTCAACTCTCAACATCCGATGTGGGACAGCTTGTGTATGGCTCCTGGTCTTCCATAGCATTGCCTGGTCCACACAGCTACAGTTCCAATGTCACCGTCAGCTCTCCTGCAACACCCAACATTGGTGGGCATATGTCTTCTGTGCCTCCTGGTCACTCCTGAGTGGCATAGACTCTCTCCCCTCTACTTGGAGGTTTTTACTATCTTGAATCCACCTTTGGGTTCCACTGGACACTCACATTCTCCAGCAGCGGCATTTTCCTGAAGTCTCTCCCTGGGTTCGACGACGGTTTCCGATGCCACTTCACACCTATGCACCCTGCTTCCCTGGTCAGGTAACCTATTTCCCATGGTATCCACGAATGGGGTGGCTCTACAACCTCCTGTCTTCCACAGGTTTTCTTCAGGGTCCTCTGAGAAGAGTCCTCTTTCTCTAAAATTGCAACTGCGACTTACATGTTAATTTGTACAGAGAATGCGGTCGTGTTCCTTCACTTCACACGACCTCTGTGGGGCTTCTAGATACGCCTTGGGTCCCCAGCACTCCTACGTCCTCTGAATATTGTCTTGACTCGAGTCGTGGTTCGCATACCACTATTTTAGTGTATGGTTTGGTCTCCCCCTGGGTACCACTCTGTATTCTGTGCTACTTACCTGTTTCTACTGCAAAGTATTTTGTACATTGTGTATATCTCCGGCTAGGAGTATCTGTATGTGTTAGTGAGTATCTTATAATAAATACATATTTTTATAATATTGTGTTCTGGTAAAACAATCTGCTTTACACTCCTTCTGGATTAAGCCTGAAGGCTGCTCTCCACAGCTACCACTTAGAGAGCTTTCTAAGGTTGTATAAGACAACTAAAATCACCATAAGGATTGTCAGAATCAGTGCAAGGTGTCCACTTATATAAGTGTACATCATATGCTGAGCGAGCCTCTCAAACTCCGTCTGATACTACCTCCTTAGGAAACCCAACCCTATTAAAAATAATAATGAGAGCTTTGGCCACTACGGGCAGTGCTTATCCTCGGGGGAATTGCTTCAGGATACCTAGTGGCATGATCCACTACCACTAGTATGAATCAGTTTCTTGATGCTACTTGAAGATCAATAGGACTAACAATGTCAATCCCAACCCTCTCAAAGGATACCCCAACCACTGGAAGTGAAATTAAGAGGGCCTTCAGGTGACTGCCTGTCTTGCCAGTGACTTCACAGGCGGCACCAGAGTTTCAAATCTCCTTCACCTTCTGGGATATTCATCGCCAGTAGAAGTGGTTGACTAAACTACTTAAAGTTTTTGTCTGCCCAAGATACCCAGCTAGGGGAATGTCATGGGTCAATGTTAGGAGAAGCTCTCTAAACTGCTGAGCCACTACCACTCTCCTAGTGGCACCAGGTTTGGGGTCCAGGGTCTAAGTGCATAGAACTCCCTCCTCCCAATAAGTCATGACACTTCCCCTTTCCTGATCAGCAGGTTGCTGCTTTAGGCATTCAAGATTGGGGCAGGTTCTCTTCTCCTGGAACAGATCTTCCCCCGAGAGTCCACCTGGGCCCTGGAACTCTGCCATCTAAGGCCCTAGATCCCTGGGGCTCAGTTACCTCTGGTACTTACAAGTCTTCACCCTGAGGAAAGCGGACTTGATCTGGTTTCTGTATAGAAGCTAGCTGTCCAGACTACCTACCCTTTCCCTTGGAAGGTTGGTTCATAATTTCAGGCTCCGAACCTACTGTTTTATCCTGGGTTCTACTGTGTTCTCTGGTTTTCACACACACAGACACATTCAGGCTTTCCAAACATTGCTGCATGGGTTTTCTTTTCTACCTCAACCCATTCTAAGTATTCCAAATTGTTACCAAGCAGACACTGTACAGGGATAGCAGAATACTCCACTACCCTTTGAGGCCAATAACCACTTCCCAATCTAAGGTCACCAAGGCCACTGGATGCACCTTAGCCTGATTGTCAGTGTTGAGGACTGTATGTCTCTCCAAGCGGATATTGATCTGAGGACACCAGTTGTTCAGTCACTATGGTGATACTGGCACCAGTATCTCTTAAGGCCTCCACCCAAATCCCAATTATATCTGGCTCTTCAATCAATCAATCAATCAAATTATATTTGGCTCTTGTCCATACCTCTCAAAGTTACTGTGTGAGACAGCCAGGGAAGCTACATCCAGCCCTCCCCCCCGAGACCAGAGTTGCCCCCGTGAGCACCTTTACATTGTTAGGGCTCACCTGTGATCTGATTTGTAGAATCAACACTGCATTCACTGTAGTAGTGCTAGAGGTATTCTTATTGTTTCTACAGTTAGGGTCTCCAGTTCGTTGTCTAGTTGTCAAAACACCAAACCTTCTTTGGATCCGAGTTCTTACCCTGGTAACCACCCTTGGACTATAACAAGTTTATTGACCCAGTCTCCTGAGCAGGTTTTCAGGAGGCCTGATTAGGAATTTACAAAATACATATTTTGATCACCATCTTGCCTTTGGGGGTCTTTTGGCCTCTTTCTTTTGGTCACCCTCACCAGTGGTAGTTTTTCTGGTCTCCCTTGTTATGACCCAGTGGTCTGCTTTCTTCCCCAACTCTAGAGAAGAAATTGGACCTAGGTCTACCAGATGCTGATGTAACTTCTCATTGTAAAAATTACTAAAAATAATCTATTTCATAATCAAATTGTACAGCCCTTCATAGTCATGCACGTAGTTAAATGTTAACCAACCAACTATTGTTTTAACTGAAAAGTCAACTAATTCCACCCAGGACTGACTCTGGTCATTTTGAGTCTCCCTGAAATGTATTGTGTATTCTTCAGTGGTGAGCCCAAAGCCCTTAATCAGGGTACCTTTCATGAGGTCATACGTTCCACTGTAGGGAGGAGGTCACAAGTGTTGCAGAACAGCTGGTTCTTCGTTACCTGGGCTGGTGGTGTCGGGAGCAGAGCAGATAGGTCAGCCGGGCAGCTGTTTCTAGAAGTCCTCGTGCCAGGAGCACAAAGCTTGGAGAGGCGATTTCAGGACAGCTGTGCCATTCAGGATGTAGGCATCAGGGGTCTCAATATCCCTTGATGGGCGCTTGCTTCTGGTATCATTGGAGTCAGCTACGGACTCCTCCTCTTGCTGGTTTCTGTACGGAGTCTGGTACCCTGGGTATTAGCAAGTCGCAATTCCGGAAGATACTGGTGTCGCCAAACTTGGTGAGGAGAAAGATCAAACCTTCCTCAGCTGGTGTACCTATTTTGATTTGGGTGCTGCATCAAACTCATTGCGGAGCAGCAGGTTGACAAACCTAACTCAGGCGGATCGGTGGCTGAGGTGTGAAGGGAGTCATAACTTTACTCCAAGGGAGGTTCTTGGTGATTTTGCAAATCCTGCAGGAGCTCCAGGTTTCTTGGTGTCTTCACAGGTTGAGGACAACACAGCGCACCACAACTGTCAAACTCCCAGAGGCAGCAGGCAGGGTGTGACACCAATTTGCAGCAGGGCTTCAATTCTGGGGAATCCAGTCTTCTTTGTCATCATTTTCTTTTTGGCCATTGAATCTATGTTCTAGATCTAGAGATGCCACCTACATACTGCATTTAGGGGCATTACAGGGGGAGAACAGATAGTAGCCAATGACCTGCCTAGCTTTAGGGTGCCTACACCCTCTAACTGACCATTTTTGTGGGAAGAAGCACTACCTTACACCTGGGAGGTTGTTTCTCCACCATCCCGAAATGGTGGATTTCCTGGAAAGGGGGTTCATATTGCCTGCCACACTCCAGTGGTGGGGCTGGCTGAATGTGGATTGTCTTCCTCATCTAACTAAATTTCCCGCCTATCCTCCCACCAAATGTGGACCAGGAAATGGGGATTGGCATTACCCAATACCTGGGGAAGCCAGGCTTAATTTCAAAGGCAGCAACACCTTTTAAGCTTGTCACTCTGGAATGCTATTCCAACCTGACGGAGGTGAGAAGCACCTCCCCCAGAGCAGGCTTTGTTTATGGCCTCTGAGACCACAGTCTCTCACCCTATGAGGTAAGAAACATGCCTGGTGGTGGCAGACTGGTTATGACTTGTCAGAGACCAAACCAGTGCTTGGTAGGTTTTCTGGGGACCCTCTAAAGGGTCACATGAGGTAATTTATTACTAGTGAGGATTTGCTTGGACAAGATGTATGGCAACAAACATCTTCGGATACAGTGAAGCCATCATGGAGCTAGGAAACCCGTAATGACTGGTATCTATCCGATATACTGTGTATGAATGCCCTGTGCACTTACACTAGCTCAGATATTGCAGCACCATATCTGCTCCTCCAGATATGGGATATGGTTCAGTCTGTCTTAGGGCTGTAGGGCTGCCATAGGGGTGACTTACCTATATCTCATGCAGTGTGTGAGGACATGTCATACAAGGCTGTGTGCCATGTCGATGCTCCAGTAGACCCTCTTCAGTACCCATACCCTAGATACTAGGGGTACTATTTACTAGGGACTTACAAGGGTGGCTGAAGTTGTGCCAATTGTGGTACAGTTTTGATAAAGAGATCTCTCACTGAGAACCTGGTTAGCAGGGGCCCAGTGCAGTCACAGTTCAAAATCACATCAGGAATCAAGCAAAATGTAGGGGCTAACCATGCCAAAAGTGGCACTTCCTACAGCACTATCCTCACCTCACACAACAGGCATGAAAACAATAGTTGACACACCAAATCCTGTACACAATAAATCACATTTGATGCGAAGAGGCATTTCTAAATGCCATATAAGATATTTAAAAGATTACATTGCCATATTGTCCTTGACACTATGAAAGAGACAACTATGAATGTCATATTATTTATTGGTTTGAATATATACCATTGTTTGGTGACATTGTGATCTTAGGTGTTGCTACATTTTTTTAGAATATTGTAAGGCCATATGCATTGAATATGATGGGCAATTTGGTAGTAACATGTTAATATATATTCTAACAAACTGTAAAAAATGACTTAAAATACCACAGTTGAAGTGCAGATATAGTTATGTAGTAAATACTGGATAAACAAAGGTATGGTTAGGACCACAATTCATAAGTTGCACAATAGAAATGCAAGCCATAACTAGCACACCAAATGCAAGGCTCCTCACCTCACTCTTAATGAAACAGATGCAATTACAAATGGTGTGAATTATCCTATTCTTGACACTACACATCACATTACCCTTACCACGTTGATTGAGAATACTGCTAAAAATAGTATCATTTAATTGGTCTAAGTATGAGTTGTCCATTTTGCTTCGAGGTGTTACTATTACTTGCTATAAATATTTTGAAGTTGTAAGCATTAACTGTTCTTTAACTGAATCTTTGGACTGAAGTTCTGAGGTTTTGTTGAATCTATACTTAGGTCTTATAGCCAAAGCTAACAAGAACTTAATTTTCACCCTTTTTTCAGGAAGTTCTGAAATGTTTAGCTCATATACCACATACACCTGTAGCTTGGACTTAAGCATCTATTTACAGCCAGCACCAGCTATCCAAGGTATTCGGCCTTGCACAACAGGGGATGGACGCATAGTTTGGTCTTTAACCAGGCCCTGCGCCCAAACTGAGGAGATCATCCAAACCCTTCCACACTTCGCCTGCACGATTGCGCAATAGTGCTGGGCCTTGTGCCAGGACCTGTGATCATCCACTAGAGGCATTCAACCCCAAATGCAGAAATGACTCACAGGAACTGTTGTTTTTCATTTTTTAGTACTCATGGATCCTGCCGTGGAATTTGTGACCCATCACTGGCATGTGGATCTATACCGGGCCATCAGCGGGGGAAATGAACTTAGTTTCAGGTTCACAGAACAAGCAAATGGGGTTAACATGTGTCTATGAAGTTTGCATGAGTTTGTGGTAACGGTTGCATGGTGTTTTTACTGGGTTAGCATCTCCCAGCCAGAATATTCAAATCATCGGCTACAATGGGCCATAAATCCAGCCATAGGACATGCAAATCTTATGGCAAAATAAGCATTTTTTTGATATTTTAACCACACAATGGGTCCTTTAGGATTCCACCCACATGACCCAACAAATCAACACCGTGGCCTCCACCTGTTTCAACATCCTCTGCAAGATCTTCAAGTGGATCCTCCCTCTAAGCCAGAAAGACCATTACCCATGAACTCATAAATAGCAGACTGAACTACAGAAATGCCCTCTACGCTGGAATCACAAATCCCTGCTACTCAAACTACACACCATCCAGAACACCGTGGCCAGGCTCGTCCTCTGCATCCCATGACATGAGCACATCACCCAACACCTGGGAGACCTCCACTAGCTATTCATCCAGAAGAGAGTAACGTTCAAGCTACTCACCCACGCCTTCAAATCCCTCAACCACATTGGACACAGATACCTCAATTATAGAGTCTCATTCCATGTACTCAAAAAAACCCTACACTCTATCTACCTCACCCTAGCAGATACCCCACGCATCTGCAGAACCAGAGCAGGTGGAAAAGCCTTATCCTACATCGCGGACAAAGCCTGGAACAAACTTCCAGTCAACATCAGACACTCCCCTACCCTGCAAGACCTGGATCTTCGTCTGAACCAGAGCTGCACCCTGCCCCAGTGCCTTGAGACCGTCACAGGTGAGAAGCGCGCTTTAAACCACCTGATTGGTTGATTGATTAGGGCGTAGTATGGGAAGGGTAATGACATTTTCAGATCTCATCACTGATGTCATCAATAATATCATTTAACACATCATGTATTATGTAATATGTGAAGTCAGAAGCAGTGCATGACCTAAATGAATTTATAGCAAATTCACTAAATTATAACTGGTGAATTTGAGAGGGATTTCAATTTTCAAACGTTGGCTTTCTCACCTCATCACCAAACTACAGTTTCACTTTAACCCCTTCCACGTGGGGCTAATTCTCCAGCGGTGGGGGGGAGGGGTGCAGCGCGTGGTGCTCGTGACGAACCCAGCACATCATGCAGCACAGTGGAGCGGTGCTCATGACGAGCTGAGCTCGTCACAACTCCGCCCACTCCCATGGGGAATTAGCCCCACTGGGGCGTTCCGTGGCAGTTATGACGAGCTCAGCTCATCATGAGCACAGCTCCACTGTGCCATATGATGAGCTGAGCTCATCATAAGCGCTGAAGGGGTAAACCTTTGTTTTTGTCAGTGAATATCTGCTGTTTGTAACATAAACAAAATCTTATTATCATACTTAACTATAAAGTCACTCAAGCCTTTGGTTAGTTTACTGTATTTATGTGTGTTTTCGATCATATTATGCATAGGCCCAATCCACTTTAGAAACCTGTTTCCAACCAACTGCAGAGCAGCCAACTACTGGTGCGCGCAGCCATTGGCAGTGTGCTTTGGGAGTTGGTCATAGAGCTTTAATGTTGGCCATGTCTCTCAGCCAAACCACTGGGAGCAGCCAACCACTGCTGTAAATGGCCAATGTCCTGATTTGCAGCCAGTTTATGGCCCTGAGTCCCAGGAGCAGCCAATCTGCCCAGCAATATTGGCTTTCCAAAGGGACTGTGCCCAACCCACTGTGGGGGGTCCAACCTCCACTTTGCACAGCCTAATGCCTGCACAATGACAGTTTGCTAAAAAATCTGGTCTACGACTAGACCCTTATAATAATTTTAAAGGTTTATTGGGTACCCCGGTACAAGTACCATTGCACCACTGGGAGTGGTGCACTGGGTACCGCCATTCCAGGTTTGGTATTGTTGTACTGTTGACCCTCTCTGCATCCTTTTGTGGCCTTTCATAATTTTTTTAGGACTTAGGAACTGAGTCCCCGAGTGCTGTAATGGTTGTGGCATAATTTTCTTCATTATCACCAGATCATTCTGTAACACAGTAGCAGAACCGGTACAATCAGAGTAGGCTATTTTTAAAAATCTTTCAGTTCCGTGGGAGTTCCATAAGACTCCTGTGGAATCAACCGTTCAGATACCTAATTTCTTCTGAAGGTTAACCCGTTCATTGCCAACCTGAACCACTCTTTAAATGCTAATTCCTCTGAAACAGCTGAACGAATTAGCACCAAATCAAAAAAAGCAAGCTTTCTGAATAAAGTTCCAACTTTTTGACAAATTTCATGTCAGTCTGTACAGCCATTTATTTTGTGTCAGAGAGGAAAGTTTCCTAAATGAATTAATAGGGAAAATTCCTCTTTTTGCTGCTCCCCCCACACCACATTGTGCAGATTCGTGATTTGTCAAATGTCTTAAAAATTAGTAGCAAAGCAAAAAACATGCTCTTCCTATGGAAAGTCTGACCCAACTGTATAACTACATAATTGCAGCCATCATTGTCTAATTAATAGATATAGAAAATGAAATAGATATAGACTTAGATATCAATATAGATATAGATATTGATATAGAGAAAAATTGACAAATGCTTTTTAACTCATTTGTCATATAAGATGCATAGTAAAGAGGCTTTACTCTCACACTTTCAATTTTTTTTTAAATATTTGCAAAGTTTATCAAATCTGTGGATTTCTTGAAAGCTGCAGGTACAAAAAAAACTGGAAATACTTGTTTTGAAGCGCATAGAAACACCTGGGGCCATATGTACGACAAATTGGCAGAGTGTGTCGTTAGCCTCTTGGGTTTAACGACACGCTCCACCACTTCGGAAACGCAAGGTTGCACCATATTTACAAGAAAGAGGTGCAGCCTTACGTTTCCCCCTGCGATGCCGCTAAGTTTCACAACTTAGGATCAACTCAGGAACCCTTGCACCTGAGTGTCTGCAGGGGAGGATTGGTTATGTGTAGGAAGGTGCCCCTTCCTGCACATAAACAATCCTAAAATGCCATTTTGTAACTTTCATGTGTGCTGCTTCATGCAGCACACAAGTAAGTTAAAAAATGGCATTTTAAAAAGGTTTGTTTATGCACAGGAAGGGGCACCTTATGTACATAAACAAACCATGGTATTTTGCTTTTCGTTTCGCCACCTCAAGATCAGGGTTTTCCTGGTCTTAATTTTGGCGCTGCATCCTATTTACCCCACCCTTGTACATAGGGGTCAGAGTCAAATACAATGGGTTTTGCGGGGAACGCCCACCGCAACACTCACTGCACGCCTCTTTTCATAATAAAGATAGCGTGAAAGGGTGCTTTATGTATAAGTCAGCGTTAAGCCACAGGAACGTCACAAAAAGTGATGATCCCGTGCCGATAGGGGCTTGTACACTGCTTCCTAAATTATTTTCCTATCAATCAATTTTTTGAGTGTGAGTCTCCTATTTTGTTAAAATAACACTTGCAAACTGTCTGCAGGGAAAACTCCGACATCAAAAATGTTACAGGAGATTTTGGCTACCGTGCAATGCAATTAGCTAACATTAATGATAATGCTGTACCTTGAAGTACAAAAATATCATTTCACCAAACTCCAGTAGTGGAAACAATTATTATTTTCAATTTTTATGCTATGATTTACCAGATAGTTAATCATGCAGGTGGAGAATGAGCTTCATTTATCAAAAGTTAGCACCCCCAGGACTGCCAGCAGTGAAAGTAGTGAGGTATTCTGTTTTTTTTTTAATCTTGCCTGTTAAGCAAAAGTCAGGTAATGCAGCGTGCTTTTTGAAATCATTTCTAGGGATGGGCGACTATCTTCTTTTTCATTTTTTTGGTAAGGAAATTGTGTATCGCGGATTTGGAAAACATGTCGTGGCGTGCATTGATCTGTTTACTATTGTAAATTAATGTCTAAATCCAATAACACTAACCGAGGAATTATTGCAGCAAAAGCACTGTAAATAAAATCCATCATAACGCTTTATGCTATCCTTATTTTTTTTCTTCCAATTTCCAGGACTATAAAAACAGATCTCAGTGTGATAAATGTCAAGGAGAAATACGTTATATGACAGCTGACTAATTACTGTGTGCAGCAAATTCCCAAGCTAGAACAATATGCTCTCGAGGGGCGGCCCTTCAGTTCATGTTCTCACAAAAGGAATTGTGTCATAAAAAGATTATATTCCCAGTGCATACGCTAAAGCTTGCCTCCTCAAATTTGGGATACTGACAATACACTGAAAACTTAAAGAAAGCCCAGTCTTATTGGATTGTATTTTGAATAATGACAGACAGTTCTGCTGAAATTACTTAAAGTGGAAAAAGAAAGAAATGTATTTAGGGAGGGTAGTTGGGCCGACAATAATGCTGTGAATATTATGTAAAAATTAACAGCATGAAAAGAACAGCCAGAGATATTAAATCAATCAGTTTTTATGTTATATTATTATTTTTTATATCTTGTTTGTTAGACCTCTTTGGAGTGGTTTCCCCTGACCTTTTTGCTTCTGTACAGCTGTTTTGATAACTTGGGGCCTAAAGTGCCTGTGCTCTTTCCCTATAACATGGAACAATAGGCTTATCCACAATTGGCATGTCTTGGGGTATATTCTCTAGGATTTATCGCCGAGTTAACAGCACTTTATCGCAGCCAAAGAGGCAATAAATGTATCGCCCCATTCACAAGCTGGTGCTAACAGCCCATATCACCATTTTACCTGCAATAGCAGCCGCAAAAAAACATCGCCACAGATGACCCCCGCAACTATCGCTAATGAGATGCAGAGTAGGCGTTCCCGTGCAAAAAGCCACAACAACACCACTCGGCAACATTCTCAACGACCAGCCAGATCGGCGATAAGTTCACAAAGCAGGCAATAAGGCGCATTAGCAGCAGGAAATTAACACCTGCCCTGACCTGGTGTAAAGTTGGACGACAGCCTGCACCAGAAAAGGGAGCACAGGCCAGGGCTACACCAGAAGGGCAACAGATGCCATGGAGCCACTGGTCATGCAGCTAGGAGCCCCAACAGGGCCACAACATTCACTGCCATCAGCCCTGAACTCCTTCCTCCAAGGGATCACACAAAAAGTCAGTATACCACCCTATACATCGTGGGCCAAGAACCTCATCTGTGGAGTTCCCTAAGAATAATCTCTCAGCCGAACCTTATTTAACATCTGCATGACCCCACCAGCCAACCTTAGCAGATCGCATGGCAATAGTATTCTTTCCTATGCAGATGGCACCTAAATGATACTCTCCCCGACAGATAAGGCTTCTGTGACAAAATACAACTTTGTTACCTGCATGACAATGATATCCAACTGGATGAGATTCAACTGTCAACTCAAATCAGACAAGACCGAAGTGGTGATTTTCATAAAGAAAACCTCTGCTTGGTATTCCACTTGGTGGCAGGAAGACCTGGACTACTCACTGAGCCTCACCGCCCACACCAAAAACGTAGTAATTGTCCTAGACCACACGCTCAACAAAACTGCCCAGGTATATGTGGTGACTTCCACTTGTTTTCTCATCATGAGAAACATCTTCAAGTGGCTACCAGAGTGCACCAGGAAACAGTCCCTGATTAACTGCAACCTTAAATACGGAATAGCACTCTACACAGAAACAAATCACAACCACAACAAAAACATATTCAGCACATCTCACAACAAGACACCCACTCCTCCCTAAATATTTAACAATATCACCTACCCCTTCTAACAATTCTACCTCAATAATAAAAACGAAACGGGAAATTGTAAACAGAAAACACAGTTCATCGTTTTAAAGTCCCTGTTCAATAGTCACCAGGCTAGCTGACATCCTTTCTTATTTTTCTATGCTGTTTATTTTAGCACAATTACTACGACTGTAAGGGGAATGGAGGTGTGGCTATGGCTGAAGATGCAGTGCTAGCAGCTGTAGGGGTTCATTGCAGCCTCATAGTGTGCAGTGTTGATTCGAGGTGCTGTGACTGACATCTCTTTCTGCTCTTCATCTCCTCCTCCAACAGGTGGAAGGCTGATGTCCCTGCCTCCATTTTCTGATATTGCAACCTTTGCAGGCCAGGTACTAGGCTGATTATTTGGTCTCCTGGCCCTGCACTACACCAGACATTTCTTTTCTTCCTGGCCCTGCACTACAGCAGACAATTTTGTTCCTAAGGAGAGTATAAAAAACGAGGAACTAATTAACCATGGCATGATACATTGCAGTAAACACCTGTGTTTGCAAAGCAATATGTTGTACCTTGGGTCATCTCCTTGTTAGCTGCTCAACCAGTATGAATGTGATGTCTGTGTAGAATGTTGAATGCTGGATGACAGACTGAGTAGAATGTTAGTGTGCCTGGTGTGTGTGGGGAATGACAGTTGAAGAGAGTGGGCTGAGCAGTAACCATCCTGTTCCTGGTGGGGTTTTCTCCAGTTTATCTTGTTACCATCTTACTTGAATAAAGGAGCTTCAAGAAACTACATGACTATCCATTAATTATTCACAACATTTTGGCGACGAGGATGGAAATCGAACCCACGCGTGCAAAGCACAATGGATATATACTATATGCTTTATTTAAGGAATGCTGTTCTCTCCTATTTATTACAGGTTAATGCACACGAGTACTGAACATTTACACAGTCATTTTAACTTTTTGATGAAATAAACAGCAATTTAAGTAAGATTGATATTTATATATTTATAGTATTTCATGCAGCAATTTAAGTAAGACTGTAATGCTTTTTATGATTTATACAGCAGTTTAAGTAAGACTGTAATGTTTTAATAATTTATACAGCTATGTAAGTAAGACTGTAATGTTTAAATGATTTATACAGCAATTTATATAAGTCTGTTATACGTAAAGTGATTCATGCAGCAATTTAGTAAGACTGCTATACTACATTTATAATTATTTATACAGATATTTAAGTAAGACTGTAAAGTTGTAATGATTTATACAGCCATTTAAGTAAGTATGTATTACTTTTAATGATTTATACAGCAATTTAAGTAATTAATAATTTTACTTATGTGGTACATATTTAGTGGTACAAATTTAGCAAGATTAGCTCCTGATTGGTTGCATCTTGTAATTGCTGGTGCTTTAGTTTAAACTTTATTTTTCTTCTGTAGGGTTGTTGTGTATAAGAGCTGGCCTCCATACACTCGGTCTAGTTTGCAGTGCAGGGTGAGCGCACACCCTTTTCACTGTTTTCACCCTACGTAATCTTTGTGCTTAGTATCAGCTTTGCCTTTTATCTATCTGTACTCACTTTTATTGTACTATACCTACTCTACGCTTGATTATTATATACACATTTTGGTTTTATTGCATTTTACCATCTCCGTATTTCCCAAGGGAAGGGGATGTGTCTTGCTATATTTTCTCATTTTCTCTTTTGCACTCTTTCCTTGCTGTTTATCTTTTACTCGGTCTTCCTTTCTCTTATCTTCGGTATTATGGTCTTATTTTCAAAATATATTACAAGTTTTGTCTTTTGCTATTTATTTAAATTGCTATGTAGTACATTATTGTGTTTTATTGCTATTGAAGAAAAGGAGATATGTTGTACCTTGGGTCACCTCCTTGTTAGCTGCTCAACCAGTATGAATGTGATGTCTGTGTAGAATGTTGAATGCTGGATGACAGAGTGAGTAGAATGTTAGTGTGCCTGGTGTGTGTGGGGAACGACAGTTGAAGAGAGTGGGCTGGCAGTAACCATCCTGTTCCTGGTGGGGTTTTCTCCAGTTTATCTTGTTACCATCTTACTTGAATAAAGGAGCTTCAAGAAACTACATAACTATCCATCAATTATTCACAACACAACCCAATGCTGCTTGGTGCTAAACATTTTTCTATACATTTGCACGCCCTAATATTCTACCAATAGTCAAACATATATTTCCTGCTTTCAGGAAGACTGGATCAACTTTAAAGCTTTGGTTAGAAATACAGTAAGGAAAGGTGTGATAAATATGGTTGTGGTTGGAGAACAGATGTGTGTAGGTTATGTTTAGGTTTGGTTAGGGATAGGTTATGACTTTAGAAGATGTAAGTAATGATGAAAAGCATGGAATAAACTTTAGGAAGAATGTGTAGAAGAAGGGTGGCATGTGTGGTGGCATGTGCTGATGACACATAATTGATGGACGGAATGCAGAACAAATCAAAACATTCACTCCCAATCTAGAGATCTGGGTTAAATACATCACTCTTTAACTCACCTTGCCACCCCAGTTTAGACCTGGCCATACGCAAATCATTCTTGACCCTGTGCCTCATGGGAACAGTCCAGCCCGAACTGCCAAGCCTGGTCCTCCCTGAACTGGAAACAAGCATCCTAGGACCGGTTTCATGGTTTCACCCCTCATCAGCCAGGATAACCCTGAATCCAGTGGCACAGTGAGCCCAGGACCCATGTCTGGGCATACTCGGTGCACTTAGGGCGAGGAAGCAAAAGACACACAATTGATGGATGGAATGCAGAACAAATTAAAACATTCACCCCTAGTCAAGAGATTTGGGTTGAATCCATCATTCTTTTGCTCACCATGCCACGCCAGTTTAGACCTGGCCATATGCAAATCAGTCTTGACCCTGTGCCTAATGGGAACAGTCCAGCCCGAACTGCCAAGCCAGGTCCTCCCTGGACCGAACACAAGCAACCTAAAACTTACCCCTCATCAGCCAGGATAGCTTGAGTCCAGGATCCACATATGGGCATAACCAGCGCACTTAGGGTGAGGAAGCAAAAGACACACAATTGATGGACGGAATGCAGAACAAATCAAAACATTCACTCCCAGTCAAGAGATCTGGGTTAAATCCATCACTCTTTAGCTCACCATGCCACCTCAGTGTAGACCTGGCCATATGCAAATCATTCTTGACCCTATGACTCATGGGAACTGCCAAGCCAGGTCCTCTCTGGACCAGAAACAAGCATCCTAGGACCGGTTTCGGGGTTTCACCCCTCATCAACCAGTATAGCTTGAATCCTGTGGCACAGTGAGCCCGGGACCCATGTCCGGGCATACTCAGTGCACTTAGGGCGAGGGAGCAAAAGACACACAATTGATGTACGGAATGCAGAATACATAAAAGCATTAACCCCCCAGTTAAGAGATTTGGGTAAATCCATCATTCCTTTGCTCACCATGCAACCCCTTTTTAGACATGGCCATATGCAAATCAGTCTTGACCGTGTGCCTCATGGGAACAGTCCGGCCCAAACTGCCAAGCCAGGTCCTGACTGAACCGGAAACAAGCATCCTAGGACTGGTTTCAATGTTTCACCTGTCATCAGCTGGGATAGCTTGAATCCAGTGGCACATTGAGCCTGGGACCCACGTCTGGACATACCCGGTGCACTTAGGGCAAGGAAGCAAAAGACAAACAATTGATGGACGGAATGCGAACAAATTAAAACATTCACCCCCAGTTAACAGATCTGGGTTAAATCCATCATTCTTTTGCTCACCATGCCACGCCAGTGTAGACCTAGCCACATGCAAATCAGTCTTGACCTTTTGCCTCATGGGAACAGTCCAGCCCGAACTGCTAAGCCAGGTCCTCCCTGGACCGGAAACAATGCATCCTAGGACTCACCCCTCATCTGCCAGGATAGCTTGAGTACAGTGGCACAGTGAGCCCGGAACCCACATCTGGGCATTCCCAGCGCACTTAGGGTGAGGATGCAAAAGAAACACAATTGATGGACGGAATGCAGAACAAATCAAAACATTCACTCCTAGTCAACAAATCTGGGTTAAATCCATCATTCTTTTGCTCACCATGCCATGCCAGTTTAGACCTGGCCATGTATAAATCATTTTTGACCCTGTGCCTCGTGGGAACAGTCCAGCCCGAACTGCCAAGACAGGTCCTCCCTGGACCTGAATCAAGCATCCTAGGACCAGATTCAGTGTTTTACCCCTCACCAGCCAGGATACCTTAAATCCAGGGGCACAGTGAGCCTGGGACCCACGTCGGGACATACCCAGGGCTCTTAGGGTGAGGAAGCAAAAGACACACAAATGAAGGACGGAATGCAGAACAAAGCAAAACATTCACCCCCAGTCAAGAGATCTGGGTTAAACCCATCATTCTTTTGTTCAATGTGGGGTGAAACCCCGAAACTGGTCATTGGATGCTTGTTTCAAAAGTAGAACCTAGCCTGGCAGTTCGGGCTAGACTGTTCCCATTGTTCAAAAAAAGGACAGGGAGACCCTAAAAGTCTGAAGCGGGCAAGGGTGGATGTGTGCTAAAGAAAACAATTAAGTTCAACGCAAGGATAATATACCAAGAAAGTGAGTGAGCAAGACTTGATAGGGTAAAGGGAAATCAGCCGATTTCCTTACCACAGACAGTGATTTAAAAAGTGATGGTAAAGTGACTTAGTATGAAAAAAGGCATGGGAAATGTGAACAGTTAGATATTCGTGACTACGCCAGAGCCGTAAAGAGAGGCGGAACAATAGAGACGATAATTCATTATCGTCTCTATTGTTCCGCCTCTCTTCACAGGATAAATAATTATCATCTCTATTGTTCTGCCTCTCTTCACGGCTCCGGCGTAGTCACGGATATTTAAGTGTTCACCTTTCCAAACCTTTTTTCATACTGGTTCACTTTACCGACTCTTCCTGAATCACTTTCATTGTCAGCGTGCACGTTTTGATCGGAACTCACTTGTGTAATACACATGCTGTTAGACTCCTCTTGTGCATATATTTTGAAAGAAGGGGACCCCTATATAATATAGTTCTACTTGCTATACATAGGGAAAGAACAGGACATTTGGAAGAGGTCTATAGCCAAGTAGCAGAGATTCTTTTTTTGATTTCAATATTCTAGTGTTTAGAAATATCAACAAGTGTTGTCCAACTGTAGTAAACCACTTCAAAAAGATAACTTGTTTGATATTAGATTTTATTAATGATTTATATTTTACATATGATAAGTGTTTATATATCTTTTTTGATTTTTTTTATATTTCTCTTTTTTTGTCAAATTAGTAATTTATAAAGAACAATACAGTGTATACAGTGACTGATATTATACATAAAACTCGTGTATTTACATATTCATTTAAATTCAAGAAAGGTTTAAAAAAACATGAACACAAAAAATAGAAGACATGATCAATAAACTTAAAAACTCAACAATTGAGTTGAAGGCAATACGGTAGATAACACTACGCGCGTTTCGGCTCTTGGGCCTTCTTCAGGTGGCCGTCTATTGCTAGCAGGACAGATTGATAGACCCAGACTAGATGTATGGCAGCAGTGGATTCAGACAGCTGCAGAGTAGAGGAGTTGCTCACGTATAAAGATTTCCGAATATCTGAATGCTTACACCTTCTTGTCTCATAAGCGTAATTCACAGAGAAGCTTGGTAGCGATTCTGTATCCTCTTTCGTTGTCTGTGGATGAACTTAAATGTGATGATCTGTTATATTTCACGCAATGTGTGCAGGCAGGTGTTTTATCGGTATGTGGCCGCGAAACTTATAGTTGAGGATCTTTCGTTTTCCTGGAGTTCGAATCAGGTGAAAGTGTGCAAATAGCCAAAAAAACGTAACTGTTGGTAGTCAGTTGGTGACGAGGAACTCCCGGTATTGATACATGACGATAAATAAGCTCTCTGCGGGTGGGGCAGTCGGGTTCGAACCCGACTGCCCCACCCGCAGAGAGCTTATTTCGGAAATCTTTATACATGAGCAACTCCTCTACTCTGCAGCTGTCTGAATCCACTGCTGCCATACATCTAGTCTGGGTCTATCAATCTGTCCTGCTAGCAATAGACGGTCACCTGAAGAAGGCCCAAGAGCCGAAACGCGCGTAGTGTTATCTACCGTATTGCCTTCAACTCAATTGTTGAGTTTTTAAGTTTATTGATCATGTCTTCTATTTTTTGTGTTCATGTTTTTTTAAACCTTTCTTGAATTTAAATGAATATGTAAATACACGAGTTTTATGTATAATATCAGTCACTGTATACACTGTATTGTTCTTTATAAATTACTAATTTGACAAAAAAAGAGAAATATACAAAAAATCAAAAAAGATATATAAACACTTATCATATGTAAAATATAAATCATTAATAAAATCTAATATCAAACAAGTTATCTTTTTGAAGTGGTTTACTACAGTTGGACAACACTTGTTGATATTTCTAAACACTAGAATATTGAAATCAAAAAAAGAATCTCTGCTACTTGGCTATAGACCTCTTCCAAAAGACTCCTCTTGTGCATCATTCACTTTGTATCTTTTTATTTCTCTTCACGGCTCCAGCCACACCATGGCTTTATAATTGGTTGGTATAGTAATATGCCCACTAGATAACATCATTGCATGTACCACTGCCATCTGCATGCCTATTCCCCTAAATTAAATCAGGCTCTTTCTTCTTGTCCCTGTTTTTCCTTTTTTTCTTACTTATTTTTTTCTCTTTTTGTCTTTTTCTTTCTTCTTCCTGTTTTTTCTGTACTATATCTTGCCCGCGCTTATTATATCATATCAGCATATGGTTTTATGTATCTCTGGTATGTACTGCAATCTCTACCCTATCTGGCACCCCATACCTAAATAGCCAGATTTTAACCTATTTAACCATGCAAGACCTTGCCTCCTTGCTATACTACCTTTTATCTAACTACCTTTAATCTAAATACTTTAACCTTTTTTCCCCACACCCTTTCCCCAATTTCTTCCTTCTTTTATACTTATCCAGGCAACTTCCCAGTCACTTGTTTAACCGCTTAGTCCTGACGGGATCCCTATACCTCAATTGGTATCAAAACGTCATCAACACATACATCGTCAACTCTATACTAAAATTTGTATCCAATTGTGGTGCATGTGATGTAACCCTGATTGTGACTTTTTGTTTACCGACATTCTCACAAATTTAAAAGTCACTTTTTAAGTCACTTGCCTGTGGTAAGGAAATCGGCTGATTTCCCTTTACCCTGTCACGTCTTGCTCACTCGCTTTCTTTGTATATTATCCTTGTGTTGAACTTAATTGTTAATTAAAATCCTTATTTTGCATCAATACATTCGTAATACTAATTTTGATTACTAAATTGTGGAACTGTAACTATCTAACTTGTATGGGACCATTGTTTTCTTTAGCGGACTGTTTCCTTTGGGCGCAGGGTCAAGACTGTTTTGCATATGGGCGGGTTCAAACTGGAATGGCATGGGGAGCAAAAAAACAATGGATTTAGGCTCAAATCTCTGTACTGGGTTGAATGTATGACATTGTTCTGCATTCTGTCCATCAATTGTTCTCTTTGCATTTGTCACCCCAAGTGGGATGGGTATGCCTATCCTTGGGACCCATGCACTTCATGCCACTGGAGTCAAGCTATCCTGGCTGATGAGGAGTGAAACCCCGAAACCAGTCCTAGGATGCTTGTTTACAAACCAGGTAGGACCTGATCTGGCAGTTTGGGCTGGACTGTTTCTATTGGGTGCAGGGTCAAGACTGTTTTGCATATAACTGGGTTCAAACTGGAATGGCATAATGAGCAAATAAACAATGGTTTTAGGCCTAGATCTCTGTACTGTGGTGAATGTATGACATGTATGGCATTTGACGGGACTCAGCTAGTGGGGTTCCGGGCTGTTGTGGTCCCGACCGCCATCTTGGGTGGGTGTTTGTGCTTGGGCCACCTTTGGGCGCCATATTGCTCGGTCTAGTGGCTCTAGTAGCCGGTAGCCCGCGCGGCGTTATAGTATAAAATAGTATGGATGAACAGGCGCGCAGCGGGTGCGCGCAGCGGAAGCGCCCTAGATGCGCCGGAGGTGCGCCAGAGGTAAGCCCGTTTGCGCCTGTTCGCGTCCCGGGTGCGTCCGGTGGGTTTACCTCGGCCACTCTTCGTTTGTTGGACCCTCTAGTACATTCTCAGGACTCCCAGATGGATATCAATGCTGGTAAGCATTATACTAATACCCTTCCCCCTTCCACAGTCTTTTCTTGTGGACTACTAAATGTTCGATCTCTTGTAAAGCACCACGCTGAAATTGCTCTTCTGATAGACTCTTTACATCTAGATGTCCTTTTTGTAACAGAGACCTGGACTAAGGTAGATTGTGGGGTGGAACTTGGATGGGCCTGTCCTCCGGGCTATCTTATAAAACATTCTCCTCGAATATCCGGCAGGGGGGCGGATTAGGCTATATATTTAAAGACTCAATTTCCTTTACACAGCTGGTGGTAAAAGAGGTATCAGGGTTCGAGCTCATGGGCTTTTCCATCACGGCCCAGGGCGGCACTCTAGTAACGGGTCTTCTATGTTATAGACCACCCTCTTCAACCACCACTGCTCTTCAGCCACTGATTGACCTGATTTATGACCTTTCGAACTCCCACACCAGACTATTAGTGTTAGGTGATTTTAACCTTTGGCCTTCTGGTCCTCAAGATCTAGCATATAGAGAACTCTGCCAAGCATGTAGCAATATACAACTTGCACAGCTAGTTACGTCACCTACTCATGTTAAAGGGCATACTTTAGATCTTGTATTTGCCGATAAAGATATAGTCACAGTGGGAGAGGTCATGGATCAATGCTGGACTGATCACGCTCTAGTCCTATTGTCTATCTCTCTGCCTGGTTTGTTAAGGACAGTTGACCCAGGTGTTACTAAGATCAGTAGGCAATGGTCCCGCCTTTTGAAACAACCAACTAGACCTACCTTGTTGTCCAGACCATTTATGGTGAAGGATAGTGCGGATAAAAGCTACGCGGCCCTTTGCCAGCAGATTTCGACATCTCTGGATGGATTGGCTCCTTTAAGGAAGGTGAGGGACAGACCTAGAAGATCTAATGCCTGGTTCACTGATGATCTTGGACAGCATAAACTTTGCTGCAAACAGGCGGAACAACTCTAGAGGAGAGAATACAGGGAGTCGGATAAGGTAGCATATATAGCGACCTTGCAGGAATACAAGTCTCAGCTGAAGAAGGCCAAGGCTCAATTTCTGCAAGACACGTTGGCCAAGGCCTCTAATAAATCACAGGCATTGTTTAAATTAGTTGACAACTTAACCAACCCGCCTTGTACTGTCCCGCCTATCCCTGTCTCCCAGGAATTGTGTGATTCTTTGGCCTCTGCATTTGAGGAGAAGATTAGGACAATTTTGAACGGACTACAGATCTCTGGTCAGTCCACGTCCTCCTTGTCTCCCCTTGAAGAGTCCCCCCTTATGGCGGCGTCTGGGAAGGATGATAATCGGGAGGGCCTATTTCAGCTGTCCTGCTTTCCTAGTCCTTCTTTGGAAGAATTCTGTCTCTTGGCTAATGGTATCTTCAGGATCACCACTTGATCCTATGCCTCACAAGATCTGGAAGGCATTCCAAGATGAGCTGTTTCCTCCGCTCCATACCATCTGCTGTCAGTCACTGAGTACAGCAGTAGTCCCAGATAGCTGGAAGTTGGCAATTGTTACACCATTGTTGAAGAAGGCTTCTTTGGACCCTTTAAGTCCGGCCAACTACAGACCCATCTCGCTTTTACCATTCATAATAAAAGTTGTAGAGAAGTGGGTCACGAGAACATTATCCAGCTTTCTGGAAAATAACTCCTGCCTGGATACATCGCAATTCGGCTTCAGGCCGGCTCACGGCACTGAGGCTGCATTGGTCACCGTATTGGACGATCTACGAGCGCGTGTCGACATGGGCAAGTCAGCATTTTTAGTGCTGCTTGACATGTCGGCCGCGTTCGACACGGTGGACCATGCAGTACTATTGAGCCGCCATCAGAGTACAGGAGTAACTGGCTTGGTGTTGAGATGGTTAACATCTTATCTCAGCAACAGACAGCAGGCAGTGGCATTACCACCTTTTCGATCTACCATACAACAAGTGAATCAGGGCGTCCCCCAGGGGTCGGCGATCAGTCCGATCTTGTTCAATCTGTATCTTCGACCCCTGGTTGACCTGATAAAGTCATTCCGCATATCCGTCATCAATTATGCCGATGACACTCAATTGATTTTCTCATTTGAGGGTTCTAAGGCAGTATCTAAGGACACCTTCCACTGCTGTATGTCAGCAACAGCAGAGTGGCTGCGAGCTAACTCGCTTCAATTCAATGGATCTAAAACGGAGGTTCTTCATTGCTCCCTAGACCGTACCCCCCGTCCGCTTCCGGACGATTTCTGGCCTACATCCATCTTAGGTACGGTAGAGGCGGCTGAGTCGGCCCGTAATCTGGGAGTTCTGTTTGAACCCAACCTGCAGCTCGATGCCTCTGTGAATAGGACTACGGCGGCTTGCATGGGCTTACTTCGCGCCCTACGTAAGATCTTACCGCTCCTTCCCATAGAGGTCAGGGCAGAGGTAGTGCACAGTTCTATTCTCAGTCGACTAGATTACTGCAATGCACTACTTCTGGGAGCCCCCAAAACTTTAATCTTAAAGCTGCAGAGGATCCAAAATATGGCGGCCAAACTGGCTCTATCCCGCCCTCGCTCTGCCTCTTCTTCTGGCGCACTGGCTGATCTTCATTGGTTACCCGTCCAACAGAGAATTTCCTTCACAGCTCTATGCCTTGTTTTCAAGGCTCTGCATGGACAGGGACTGATACCGCTCCAAAATCTTTTTTCCTGGTACCACGCTGCCAGACCTTTGAGATCCTCCTCCGCGTTTCTAGTGACGGTCCCTAGGATCAATAGAGTGAGGATGGGTGGCCGTGCTTTCAGCTTCACGGCCGCTACTCTTTGGAACACCCTCCCGTTGACGCTGAGGAGTAGACAAGATCTCACTTCCTTTAAAAAGGATCTCAAGACTTTTCTGTTCCCCAGAGTAATGTAATTGTAGTTTATCTGTAGGAATGATGTGGTCTCAGCGCCAGGATACCCTTCGGGTGGCAGACGCGCTTAATAAGCAAATAAATACAAATACAAATATTGTTCTGCATTCTGTCCATCAATTGTTTTTTTGACTCATATGCTGATTACATTGCAGAGATATATCAATGATCTAAGAAAAATGGTTAGGAATTTGGTTTAGAGTAAAAAAAACGGAATGACTATAGTTACTATTAACAAATGGCAGTAACTGCCAAAGTAAAATTCATGAAGGCAGTGGTAAAAATTAAACTGACAATTTTTTACATATACATGTTATATTTGACGTACATTTTAGTCACAATTTCCACACCTCTATATTTAGGAAATCTCTTCTATTTTATTTTTTACACACAAGCAATCATCCTGTCACTATATCTATAATATGCATGACCTGAAAAGAGAAACAAGCAGCCTCCACATTCCATGACAATTAGTTAATTCACTATTCTCTACTTCAGTTAATAATAGAAGGAATTAAATTCTACTGCCTGAAGTGACACAGAAGCTGCCAAGCAGCACTGATTAAACCCTGAGTGGCAATGTTTCACTCTCTGCTGGCACTTTTTATTGCTTACCAAATTTTTCCAGCTCTCTAATTCTGTAGATCATATGAAATATGATATATATATGTGATTTTATTAAGTGCGTGGATTTGTAGTTTCAACGTCTGATCTTTGCGCTAAAACAGCAGGTTAGTCTAACTTATATACCTATTAATAATTGCAATTTGGAAATAAGGAACACAATTTACTATGCACCTTATTTCCTGCCCTCCATGTCTTCTTGATGTTGCAGTGTTGCCCGCAGACATAAAAGTGTATATTGATATGATCAACCACTATAAGCACATGGCAAAAAGTCAATAATAATTTAGAAAACTACTGGTTCAATAACTCATACACATCCTATACCTTCTGATCTATATCTAATAAATGGTTATGAAAGAACGCGCTGCAAGACTCATCCTTGACCTCCCGAAAGGAACTCACATAAACCCTCACTTCAAAATCCTACTCTGGCTCCATTTAAACAAAAGGTGGCATTTAAAACTACTCACCCACGCCTACAGAAACCTCCACAATTCAAGTCCTGTCAACCTCAACCACAGGTTAATTTCCACCAACCCACCAGACAACTACATGTCCCTCCACCTGACCCACACCCCCACATCCAAAAAACAGAAGCATCAGACGCGCCTTCTCCCAAGTGGCTGCCAAACACTGCAAATAACTCTCTCTGCAACTCCAATCAACAACTACCCTCCAAGAGTTCAGAATGAAATATAGAACCTGGCTGTCCAACAGATGTCCAGCAGCAGCAGCAGTGCCTCCCCCAAGTGCCTGTATAACCTCATGGGTGATAAGCAATGCTTTAGAAATCCTAATTGATCCATGCTCTTATACCAGAAATATTTATTGCATCTCCACCTTCCTCATACATCTCCTTTGTCTGCACACTAATGGTGTCTGCAGATTTGCTTAATTTGGCCCTTGAGTTTTTTAGATTCTGGGACTCAGGTCCACGCCTACAAGGTTTAGCTTTCCTACCCACAGTTGCCCCAACTGATTTCAGTGCACTATCACTTGAGCAGGGGTGTTAGGTTATTGTAACTCACTGAGGTTGAGGAAAATGAGCCTGACCCTTTCCACTTACCTGCAATCCTGGAGTCGAGTCCTCTTTCCAATGACTACAACTCGGATTTCACCTGTAATGAAAAATCAGGACACCTATTATGCCTATGACTGAAACACCCACATGTGACATGTTACAAGAGGAGGGCAGAGGTTCAACTTGCAGAAACCCGGAAGGAGGAGATAAACAGGAACCCCGAAGAGAAAACAGAGAGAAAGAAAGGAAGGACCAGACCAGCGGAGAGAACCTACCCATTACCCGCCTAGTGCAGCTGCAGGACTCTGCTGAGATCTTGCAAGCCGGACAGACTGATCCCGACAGAGTGGAAATAGCCTAAGAGGACGCCGAGGACATTCCAGAGAGGTGGAACGAGGAGTGATTGAGCCCGCAGAAGGATGTACAAGTATGGCCACATTTCTGGAGAGATGCAGCAGAGCGGGTAAGTCATCACAGGATGGGTGGGCAGTGTCTAAGTGTGGATGGGAGGGATTGCCCAGATGCAGACAGGAGCACAGATCTGGTTTTAAGGGAATCCCCTCACTTTTCCCATCAAAACGTATAAAATAACACATTGGCATTATTGAGGATATTACTTTTAAAAGGGGCAGAACTGGTGTGAGGAAATCACCGAACAAGGAGATTGTTTATATATTATGTAAGGATTATTGTACTCTCTACAAGGTGAGGAAACCCTACAGAATACAAAAGAGGAAAAGACGTCTCCTACGCCTTACTTAAAAGTGGTTAGGATTTCCCTTTGGGTCCCTCAAACAAAAGGAGAACGAGCAGATCTGACTACCTGAGCCGTTACCACTCTGATCTTGTTTTTTGCACTTTTTAAAAATGTTTTTGATCTTTTCACCCCACTAAGACCCTACTAGAGTTCTCACAAGTGGTGTGGTGATGGGTAGATAAAAAAACCTAATATATATATATATATATATATATCCAAAGAAAATCCTCAAACCTCCACACCGCACGGCGTGGCGAAAGAAGGAGACAGACCCCAGGGCTTCAGGCAAGAAGTTTCGTTTTATTTATAACCTTTCTGGCGACGCGTTTCGAGTAACGTGTACTCTTGATCACAGGATACATATATACATGGATTTTTTAGTTTACGACAGGCGTCAGAACATTAGGCCACGACCGCCGCGGAAAGAAAACACCGGTGCAACACAAGGAGGCGTGAAAGGAGGAAACTCAGAAAAGCCAAAACAAACAAACAAAAGAAGAGGAAATTGGAGAAAGAAATGAACAATGACACCAAGACTATTATAAATTTGAGCACCATGGACTTAACAGAGGCAGAGAAACAGCTCCTCACTTTGGGCCTCACATTTTGCCCTGAGAGCATATTTGATTACAGCAACACCCGGATTGATGTTTTTCAGTTCATCAGAAAATTTAAGTTGATCAAGTTCTTCAAACTTAAGCAAAGCAATGCCACTACTGCTAACACTGCACATGCTGGGCCAACTGTGGAACAATCACTCACAGTGGCAGACATCCAGACACTACGAATCCTGGGGGAACTAGCAGTACCTTGCACATAAAGGCCGACACAGCAAGTTCTACTGGATGAAGGCATCGAGTGTTCAAGCCGTATTCCTAGCCCCTTCAACCCGCATTCCACCTCTACCCCTATGATGCCGAGAGATGCAATAGACATCTACAGTGACATCATCACTGATGAGCTCAAAGCATTGCATCTGAAAACCAAGAGGCAGGTGAATGGAACACGCACACAGAACCTCATGTATAATGAACTCATGAAAAAGTTACAAAGCAACAATGAAGTCATCATCAATAAAGCGGACTTGTGGGGGGACATTGTGCTGTTGCCACATAATTTGTATTTGGAAGAAACCAACAGGCACCTGAGTGTCAGCAGCTGCTACAGGCTCTCCAACCTTAAGGAAACAGTGAGTAGTAACAAAGATCTCAGGAGACACCTCTATGACTTCAGATCACAAGGCCAGCTTAGTAAAGAGGAGTGTGCATTTCTTAGCATTGACCAGTTCTCCCCATTTTGTACTTTTTGCCGAAAGTGCACAAAAGCGTGACCCCCATCCCTGGCCGGCCCATCATCTCCGCCAGAAAGAGCGTTTGTCAAAACATCTCCAAGTATGTGGATTTCTTTCTGCAAGACCTTGTATCCGGCCAGAAATCCTACCTCAGAGACACCAGCGATGTCCTGCTCAAGGTTAAGGATGTACCATGGCACGAGGACTATTTGCTAATATCCATGGACATTACATCGCTGTACACCAGCATACGTCACCACGATGGTCTTGCTGCATGTAAATACTTCCTCAGTAAAAGACCTATCAACTGCCATAAACACAACGATATTATCTTGTTTCTAATTGACTGGTGTCTTGCACACAATTTTTTCATGTTCAATAGGAAGATATACTGGCAACTCAGGGGTGTGGCAATGGGAGCCTGCTTTTCTCCCAGCTATGCATGTTTACATGTTGGCTGGTGGGGGGAGCGGGTTCTCATGGTCAAGCACCAGCCAGTCTCCAGTATCAACATAGTATCTTGGCTGCGTTACATAGACAACGTCGTTTTAATTTGGCGAGGTGATGTTAGCAGTGCTAAAACTTTCATTGATGAGATCAATTCCAATGATCTCAATCTGGAATTTAATGCCAGCATTAGTACCACCTCTACTGAATTTCTGGACGTTAATCTGTACATCGCTAATGGCACTTTGCATTCAAAACTTCATCGTAAGCTTACAGCAGGCAATTCCACACTGCACGCATCCAGTTTTCACCCTAGACACCTCATAACCGGCATTCCCTATGGGGAGATGCTAATTCTGGCCAGAATCTGCAGCACACGTGAGGATCTCCTAGTTTGACAGGCTGAAGCCACCAAAAGAATTAAAGCATGCGGTTATTCAGCATCTGTCATACATAAAGCCATTGATAGAGCCGTTGGCATTCCCAGGGAGGAATTGCTACTGGTCCCAACTGCTGTTGAGATCACCAGCGCCACCACCATACTAGCTGAGCCTAACAGCTTGGAAACCCCCAGACTGATCATTACACAACACTGAAGAGAGAACCATCAGATCAGTCATTAACAATCATTGGGGGACTAGTAGATCTGACCCCATTCTGGGTTTGGCAATATCACAGAAACCCAACATCACATACAGGAGAGCTTTCTCTATGAGAGATGCTTTGGTTAGGAATAGTCCAGAGATAGTCACCACGCAGAACTGGCTAGCTGCCATAAAAGGTTTTGTTAAATGCCAGAGCTGCAGGGCTTGTAAATTTGGTAAGAACAGCACCAAAGTAGACTCTGCTTTCAGACACACTCCACTTACCATCAAACACAGATTAACCCGCAGATTGGAATTTGCGGTGTACATGCTCAAATGTAATTTTGGGCTATGTTACATTGGGAGCACCAAACTCCAGGTACACCTGTACATACTCCAGCACCTCAGAGCAATAGTAAACAATGACCCAGCCTACCCGGTAGCCAGGCATTTCAAGCAGGTGCACAACAACAATCTCGAGCACCTCCAATATTCATTCATTGACTGTGTTCCACCACTTAGGCGGGGTGGGAATAGGGAGAGGCTTTTGAGGCAGCTGGAGAGCAGGTATATACTTCAATTTAACACCAAGGTGCCTGTAGGTTTAAATGCCACGGAGGATCTGCACCATTTCCTATGATACTGCACAGCATTCACACACTTTTAGAACTGCTACCTTGCATCCCTGTCTTCATCAATGTATATAATGTATATATCCTTGTCTGCAACCACCTAGACTAATGCCTGTAATCCAAGTTTCCACACTTCTAGTATGCACATGATCACTCTGCATTTGGCCGCCGGGGCCTAACTCGATCACGGAGACACCACTTAGTATTTAGACTGTTATTTTGTGTGTTGATTTTAAGCATCTGCATTTTAGGCATCCATTTCACGCTGCGAAAGAAATATATATATATCAATGTATGTTTTGCCTTTTCATGCACCAATATGAATCAGATATTCACTTGCCTTTAATACGCTTGGAAATCATCTTGTGCTTTAGCTGCTAGGTAGACTATGTATAGTATTGGTAGTCAACACATATCATCTGCGCATCCACATGTGTATATATTTTTACATATTGCTTTATGCATTTATATGTCACTTCAATGTTCATGAGGAGGCACGATCACCACATTTAAATACACACTGTATATTTCCTCATTTGCACTTGCACACCTTCCTCATTTTGTACATACACGCCCACGGGCTCACGCAACCCTCGCTCATCCCCTCTATTAGTCACACTATGAGTGGCAGACTACATTTATGCCGTCAGATATTTTATTTTGCAATGACAACACTTTAGGACTAATTTAAAGCACTGTGCGCGCGACACGCCACCATTGATAGAAGTTAAGAATGGAGGCTTGGTATTTGCCTCTCACTCTCTTTGGGGCATAAACATCACAGTACAGGCTTTAGCAAAGCAGCCCGCATCACACACACGTTAGCCTGCACATATTACAATGATCAGGGCTGTATGTACTCACACAGGCGTTGGCTTGTAAACTATTAACTCTGGATTGAATTGCATGGGCTTACTTGTTACAGCGAGCAGCTTGTCTTGAGCTATCACCGGCTTGAACTAAAACACAAGAGTTATATAGTCCTTTAACATCGGTTTGACGCACTGTAGTAAAATCTGTGATGTCATGATGTTGTTTTACCACATGTTGCAAAACTGTTTAGTCATTTGGATGAACATAGTAGAAACACTGCTATTACACATATGCATATATACCACTCATTCACAACTTCAGCCCTATATGATCAAGGCCCCATGTCTGGCAGCCGAAATGCGTCATTTGAATGAATGAAAATGAATGAAAATGTTTTTATTCTGCGCATACTTTGCCCCATGGGCGTCAAGGCGCCTAACATCAAAACACAGCTTATCACTCCAGGGAAACGTTCAGTTAGAGATAAGACTTCCTAAAGAACCATGTCTTTAGCTCCTTTTTGAACAACTCAATAGATGGCGACCTCTTAAGCTCAATGGGAATCGAATTCCAGAGCTGAGGGGCCACCACTGAAAAGGCCCTAGCACCCCATCTTGCCAGCCTGACCCTTGGCACGACAAGTTGGAGCAATTCAGCGGATCGAAGGCCTCTAACTGGGACATAGCGAGCGAGCAAGGAACTAATCCCACTCATTGATCCCTCCGCCAATGCTCTATAAGTCATGCAAAGAATTTTAAAAGAAATTCTGTGCTGCACTGGAAGCCAGTGAAGATCTTTCCTGGCTTTAGTCGCCGAAGCCACCTTAGGAAGGGCCAATACAAAACGTGCGGCCGCGTTCTGCACAATTTGCAGTCGATGTACCAGGCTCTTGTTGGACTCCATATACAGGGAATTGCAATAATCCAACCTGGAGCCAACAAGAGCGACTGCAATTTGTTTCCGAGCTTGGGGAGAAAGATATTCACGGATTCTATTTAGAGTTCTAATCACACCCCAGCAGGTGGCCACGGTCCTGTTTACTTGAAGGGACATCGAGAGTGAGGTGTCAAATATCACACCTAGATTTCTGGCTGATTGGGAGGGAGAGGGGCAAGTGCCAAGAGACGAAGGCCACCACTCGCTCGACCAGACATCCTGGTTCTTTCCAAAAACCAGTACCTCTGTTTTTTCGCCATTGAGCCTCAGGGAATTAACAGTCATCCAGTCTGCCACCAACTGCATGCATACCCTGAAGCTCAAGGCAGATGTCACCACAGAGGAATGAGCCAGAGACACCATGATTTGAGTGTCATCAGCGTAGGACACTACCTCCATCCCCTGCGATCTTATAAGTCTAGCAAGGGGGGCCACATAGATGTTAAACAGGGTCGGGCTTAAAGCCGACCCTTGTGGCACCCCACATTGCAAAGACTTGGCAGGGGAGAGGTAGTTCCCAAGCATCACTCTCTGCTCTCTTTCTAAAAGAAAGGAGTTTAGAAGACTCAAAGCCGATCCCTCGACCCCTGCCTCCCTAAGCCGAGATGTTAAAATGGCGGGAGACAGGGTATCGAATGCGGCCGAGAGATCAAGTAAAACCAAGACAGTGGATTGGCCAGAGTCCACTTGCCGACGGATCTTGTCGGCCACAAGAGTCAGAGCAGACTCTGTGCTGTGGTGTTTCCTGAAGCCATGCTGTGTGTTATCCAAATATCCGGATTGATCAAGAAAGGCGGACAGATGAGAATTTAGATGCACTTCCAATATCTTTGCAGGTGCCGGAAGGAGGGAGATTGGCCTAAAGTTTTTTAAAAGGCCAGGGTCAAGGGATGATTTCTTGAGGAGAGGCTTCACGATGGCCTTCTTCCATACCGTTGGAAAGGAGCCCTGGGAAATGGATTTGTTCATAACCGTGAGCATGGAAGGAAGAAGACTGCTTCTACACTCTTTGAGCTTTTTAAGAGGTAGAGGATCCATAGGAGAAGAAGACTTGATTCTATCCAGCAGGAGACCCAGCTCCTCCAACGACAGAGGGGGGAATTCCGATAGAGATGGACTAGCAGTATCCCTACTGAAAGAATCAAGACTAGACAGCTCCGTATAGATACTCCGATCCAATAAAAGGCGTTCGACATCCAATGAGGCATGGATATCAAAAATCTTCTTATGGAAAAAAGCAGAAATCTTGTTGCACAGTTCCTGTGAATGGACTACAGGATCAGGGAGTTGGAGGGAACATAGTGAATCAGCGATTTTAAACAGTTCCCCCGGAGAAGAAAGAGAGCTGGTCAGATTAGCAAAGTAGTCCTGCTTCTCCTTTACCACTCTCAATTTGTACTCCCGCAGTGCAGACTTGTGGGCCTCTCGGTCCCTAAGATCCCATGATTTCCTCCACTTTCTCTCGGTACACCTACATCCCTGCCTCAAAAGTCTCAACTGGCTGGAGAACCAGGGAGCGGTAGGCTTTCGCCTTGCTACATATCGCAGCGAAGCAGGGGCCAGCCTATCAACAGCACTGACTATGGAGTTCGTTAGATCAGCGGCTGCCTCACCTGCATCCTTACCAGCAAGAGAGTGAGTAGAAGAGACAAAGGGAACAAGAGCTTTGTCCGTAACATTCCTCAAGTTTCTCCTGAGTGTATGAGAGGAAGTCGTCAGATTGGCAAAACTCGGGGCAGGAAGAATAAATTGCAACGGGACGGCAAAATGGTCAGTCCAGACCAGTGGAAGAGGAAGGCCAGTCGATAATCTAGGATCGTTGGAAAACACCCCATCCAATATATGACCAGCCGTATGAGTAGGACTGCTCACATGTTGTTTAAGATCACAAGCTCCAAGTGACTCGACCAGAGATGTAGTGTCTTTTGAATTGGTGTCCTCAAGATGGAAATTTAAGTCGCCCAAAATGGTAAGACACGGCTTACCAAAATAGGGTTCCAGGATTCTCAGTAGGTCCGCAGGGAAGCCCGATCTAAGGCCAGGAGGCCTATATATCAAGATCCCTGTAAAAGATGCCGAAGGGGCACAGGCAATACAGAAATAGAAGGCTTCAAAGCGATCTTGGGGCCCGGATAGAGGCTTAATGCTACATGGGAGAGAGGATCTCACAAGAATAGCAATCCCTCCACCTCTGCGGAGCAATCTATCCTGCCTGTGCAGAGAATAGCCATCAGGAATGGCCATCAGTAAGTCATGGCCAGAGGTGTCAGATGTCCAAGTCTCAGTAATGAACACCCAATCCGGTTGACGAGCATCAACGAAGTCATGAAAAGCCACATTGTGCTTGACCAGTGAGCGCGCATTAATGAGAAAGCCATTTCTTAGAGAGGTGGGTGGACAGGTAGGAAGGGGCAAGAACGTGGGCGGATCGTTGGAAACAAAATTAAAAGAGGAGAGACAGGCCCGGCAACATCGGGCATATAAAATCCCTTCTGGTGAAAAACGATGAGCACAAGACAGCAAGCGCGGTTTAAGTAAAAGGAGGTTAACCCTCGAGTATTGTCTGCTAGGATCGGAGGGGGAAAGAGGGGTAGCAGCCGAGTCCAGCCCGGCCTGCAGCCCGTCCTCAGCGCGGACGGGCGCAGACGGGCTGAACTCAGGCGTAACTCCGGCGGAAGTCCGGCGATCCTGCTGCGCGATTACGCTGCGCGTAAGCATGGCTCCAGTTTAAATGGTCGCGCCTCCTAAGTGAGGACTAGACCGCGCTAAGACTCACCCCTCAAGCAATATGGCCGCCGTCGAGACACTGGCGAGGGACCCGCGAAATGCGGTGCTTCCGCTATTATGGTGCAAGTAAGGGTGGCAGCGTGGAGGTAAGCGGGGCCAGGTAATTCTAAAATCAGGGGAAAATAGTGTGCGCTAACAAAGTAATAAACAAGATGAAAAACGGGAAGTTTAAAATCCTCAGGAACTGCCTGTAACAGAGCGCTGCCAGGGAGTGCGCTAAGCAAAAGTGAGAGCGCGCCTAAGATTTGCCTCCAGTTTAAGTGGTCGCGCCTCCTAAGTGAGGACTAGACCGCGCTAAGACTCACCCCTCAAGCAATATGGCCGCCGTCGAGACACTGGCGAGGGACCCGCGAAATGCGGTGCTTCCGCTATTATGGTGCAAGTAAGGGTGGCAGCGTGGAGGTAAGCGGGGCCAGGTAATTCTAAAATCAGGGGAAAATAGTGTGCGCTAACAAAGTAATAAACAAGATGAAAAACGGGAAGTTTAAAATCCTCAGGAACTGCCTGTAACAGAGCGCTGCCAGGGAGTGCGCTAAGCAAAAGTGAGAGCGCGCCTAAGATTTGCCTCCAGTTTAAGTGGTCGCGCCTCCTAAGTGAGGACTAGACCGCGCTAAGACTCACCCCTCAAGCAATATGGCCGCCGTCGAGACACTGGCGAGGGACCCGCGAAATGCGGTGCTTCCGCTATTATGGTGCAAGTAAGGGTGGCAGCGTGGAGGTAAGCGGGGCCAGGTAATTCTAAAATCAGGGGAAAATAGTGTGCGCTAACAAAGTAATAAACAAGATGAAAAACGGGAAGTTTAAAATCCTCAGGAACTGCCTGTAACAGAGCGCTGCCAGGGAGTGCGCTAAGCAAAACTTGATGCATCAATAAATCAACTTTATTGTTCAAACTATGCCTGTGGAGTCTGTTTCCTGGTGTTGCGCGGCTCCTTTGGAAGGCTGTACCCCTGGGATACTGTTATGAGATATATATATATATATATATTACCTACAGGCGGTCGCCAGTAGGTAGTTATAGTTAGGACCTAGTTTCCATAGGAAATCCGCAAAATTCTATTGGGAATAACTTTGGCGCTTGTTGAGGAATTTGCGTGTAATTATCCAAAATTTAGGCCACCTCCGCTACGCTCCTTTCCTGGAAGTTTCGGGGGGATTCGTCATGCGGGGGCCAAGAAAAAAGGGGGGTCCCAAAACGTGTTTTCCCCATGTTAATTTCCATAGGACGTTCAGACGCGGCTACAGCCCGAACGGCTGAATGGAATTACACCAAGCTTTGCAAAATTGTAGGGACTGGTACGCAGAAGTGCCTTTTCTATATTTGGTGAAAATTGCTCCAGTGGTTTTTACGAAAATTAACTTCAAAAACACATATATATCTATATGCGCGCTTCGAGCGCTTACTGGTACGCGTACCAGTAAGTGTACCCAGCGCGCCATGGAAGTGCGCGAGCGGGAAGCTGATTGGCTCTCGGGTGTCTGTCAACATTCCAAATAGTCCGGAGAGTCTACCATCTTGTATGTAGACACCCTCTGACCCCCTAGGTTTTCTGAGGGAGGCCTAGAAGGACCCTGAAGGGCAAAAAAATTATTTTTTTTAAAACAAAATAAATTCACGGGGTAAATGCTGTGTGCGTTCCCATGTACGCTTCCTGGTACGCATACCTTGAGCACACCACGGGGAAAAACAGTGAAAAAAAATAGAGTAAAAAAATATTTTAGAGTGCTTAGAGGTAGGGTAGCTCTGAAAAGAGCTGTTGTGTTATGTGGGTGATTTAAGTACCTTCAAGTAGGTACCGATGCAAAGTCTAAAATTCAAGAGGAAGACTCTATTCCCCTCATCTGTAAAATGTACACCATCTCTCCTATAGATGCCTTGCATGTTGTAACGCAAGTTGTTGTGGTATATGGAACCCATATCATAGTCTCTGAGGAAAGCAGAAACAGATTTATTCACATGTTTCCTTGCTTTCTCAATCTGTGGACAAAATTGGTTGGACCAGTTCCATTTTTGCCTTTGGCATATATTAGAATATACCAAGGCAGTTTTTGGAAAAAGTGACATCAATTGCCCAAAGGTGTCCTTTAAAAGCATTTCCAGACCTACCCCAGTCAAAGTGCCCAGGTCATTGCCACCACAGTGCACACTTATGAGGTCAGGGTGTGGTAGATGCATAAAGGATTTTACCAATGGTATCAATTGGTGACATCTCAATCCTCTCTGGCCAATCCACATAATATCCACATTTGATAAATCAAGGTTGGGAATACCTCTATTTGCTGCATATCTTTCATTCCAGTGAACAAAGCTATGACCCACAATTCAGACTTTAGGCATCTTGAAGGTAGATGTGGTTGTATTCAGATGAGTTGTGGAAATGAAATCGCAGTTTGAAAGTAGGAGTTATGAAAAAAAGTGGTTGAGATTCAGTGCACTTGAAAAAGAAGGAATGATTGGTGGTTTCTTAAAATTCTCCACTGAAAATTAGGGTGCATGCTTCTGTTTTTTGAAAGAAGTAATTCTAATGGTTGCGAAAAAGTCATTGAAATAAACATTGCACATGATTAGCTAGTATATTGAGAGGTCAAACACCCTTGCTGAGTTCATTTGCAACATAGTATGATGAACTTTTCACCTCTGTGCTGAGTTAGGTGGGAGTTACCATGGTAACAGGCTGAATGAGCACTGGGGGGATGGGTGAATATTATGTGAGTTTGAAAGTGTTGAAATGTAGAACCAATTAAAATGTTAGTTTGGTTTTGAAATAGTGTGGGAAGAATTTTGATTGGTTAAGTCAAGGGATATGTGTGAAGAATTACAGGGAATCAGGGCCATTTGTGGTTGCAGTGTCTGAGGTGCATTTCAGAGATTCTGCTTAAGAAAATCTGGTGTGTGTAACTGACACTGTTCTAAATCTTCAAAAGCATTTTTAAAGGTGAGTAATGATTCATTTAATATAGATAGAGTGCTGTATGCACTATGGGGAAGATTAAGAAGCATATTGGGCTTCTTTATTCTTGCATTGTGTGTCATTTTTTTTGTAATGCTGGTAAAAAATGTAATGGTGCATATTGGAAATGTATTTTGGAAATGAGTCAAGTTTGTGCACTGTAATGTAGTGGTCATTTAAATGGACTGTGCTCTGTCTAAAACGATTTACTATGCTAAATGTTTTTTGGTAAAATGTATGGCTTTAACTTTTTTGACAAGGATCACACTGAGTGTCTGTGTGAAATAAGAAATTATATTTTCACATTTTTCTATAATGTCACCTGTGTCTGCTCACAGTTTGCATCTCTTAGCTTAAAGGGTACTGTTTCTTTTTGCATTGTGTCTCATGTTAGTATGTAATGCTGGCAGAAAATGAATAGTGCATATTGGAAAATTATATTGGAAATGAGTCAGATTTCTGCCTTGTAATGTAGTGGTCATTGATATGGGCTGTGCTCTGTGTCTAAAACGATTTACTATGATAAATGTTTTATGGTAAAATGTATGGCTTTAACATTTTTGACAAGGATCACACTGAGTGTCTGTGTGAAATAAGGAATCATATTTTCACATTTTTCAATAATGTCACCTGTGTCTGCCCACAGTTTGCATCTCTTAGCTTAAAGAGTACTCTGTGCCTATGTCTCATCTCACTCTGTGCCTGTGTCTCATCTCACACTGTGCCTGTGTCTCATCTCACTCTGTGCCTGTGTCTCATCTCACTCTGTGCCTGTGTCTCATCTCACTCATTTTTGACAAGGATCACACTGAGTGTCTGTGTGAAATAAGGAATTATAGTTTCACATTTTTCAATAATGTCACCTGTGTCTGCTCACAGTTTGCATCTCTTAGCTTAAAGGGTACTCTGTGCCTGTGTCTCATCTCACTCTGTGCCTGTGTCTCATCTCACTCTGTACATGTGTCTCATCTCACTAATTTTTGACAAGGATCACATTGAGTGTCTGTGTGAATTAAGGAATTATATTTTCACCTTTTTCAATAATGTCACCTGTGTCTGCTCACAGTTTGCATCTCTTAGCTTAAAGGGTACTCTGTGCCTGTGTCTCATCTCACTCTGTGTCTGACCCATCTCTCTCTTTGTGTGTGTCATTTCTCTCTTTGCATGTCTCATCTCACTCTGTGCCTGTGTCTCATCTCACTCTATGCCTGTATCTCATCTCACTCTGTGCCTGTGTCTCATCTCACTCTGTGCCTGTGTCTCATCTCACTAATTTTTGACAAGGATCAAACTGAGAGTCTGTGTGAAATAAGGAATTATATTTTCCCATTTTTCAATAATGTCACCTGTGTCTGCTCACAGTTTGCATCTCTTATACTCTGTGCCTGTGTCTCATCTCACTCTGTGCCTATGTCTCATCTCACTCTGTGCCTGTGGCTCATCTCACTCTGTGCCTGTGTCTCATCTCACTCATTTTTGACAAGGATCACACTGAGTGTCTGTGTAAAATAAGGAATTATATTTTCACATTTTTCAATAATGTCACCTGTGTCTGCTCACAGTTTGCATCTCGTAGCTTAAAGGGTACTCTGTGCCTGTGTCTCATCTCACTCTGAGCCTGTGTCTCATCTCACTCTGTGTCTGCCCCGTCTCTCTCTTTGTGTGTGTCATTTCTCTCTTTGTGTGTCTCTTCTCACTCTGTGCCTGTGTCTCATCTCACTCTGTGCCTGTGTCTCATCTCACTCTGTGCCTGTGTCTCATCCCACTCAGTCCCTATGTCTCATCTCACTCATTTTTGACAAGGATCACACTGAGTGTCTGTGTGAAATAAGGAATTATATTTTCAAATTTTTCAATAATGTCACCTGTGTCTGCTCACAGTTTGTATCTCTTAGCTTAAAGAGTACTCTGTGCCTGTGTCTCATCTCACTCTGTGCCTATGTCTCATCTCACCCTGTGCCTGTGTCTCATCTCACTCTGTGCCTGTGTCTCATCTCACTCTGTGCCTGTGTCTCATCTCACTCATTTTTGACAAGGTGCTGCCTGGGATTCCTGACCCGACCTTGTGGAAGTGCTGCTTCCGTTATCTGCTTGCTTGCCGGCGCCTTATCCGGCCACTTCGCCACCACGCCTCGCGGCCCCCGCTCCGCGGGGGCCGCTCGAGGGCGAGAGACTTCTTCTGGGGATCCTTCCCTGGCCTCGGGACGTGCATTGGAGCACCAGTGTTGCACCAGGGACACCACAGCAGGTCATCCAGCACCGAGGCGGGACTGCGAGGACCAGCGTGCCCAGCGGCGCTGATTGGCCGCAGCTGGTCCTCTTCCCGCCCCCTCCACCGTAAAAACAGCGCGGTGTGAGTGTTGCCTGGGTGCTGCCTGGGATTCCTGACCCGACCTTGTGGAAGTGCTGCTTCCGTTATCTGCTTGCTTGCCGGCGCCTTATCCGGCCACTTCGCCACCACGCCTCGCGCCCCCGCTCCGCGGGAGCCGCTCGAGGGCGAGAGACTTCTTCTGGGGATCCTGCCCTGGCCTCGGGACGTGCATTGGAGCACCAGCGTTGCACCAGGGACACCACAGCAGGTCATCCAGCACCGAGGCGGGACTGCGAGGACCAGCGTGCCCAGCGGCGCTGATTGGCCGCAGCTGGTCCTCTTCCCGCCCCTTTCACCTACTCATTTCTCTGATAAGCCGCCATTTGAACGCGGACGCGGGACGCGCGCGGGGCGGAGCTCGGGGCGAAGACCGGGCAAAGAGCGGGCCGTTTAAGGCCGTTCAAGGACGGCAGAGGACGGCCCTGGCCCTGAACCCCTGTCTTATAGCCCTTATTTCATCAACAAGGTAGGCGGAACTGTGTTTTCTATCTCTTTTGCAAAAACTGGTGGCCGCCTTCCAGTTATATCATCATCCTCTACTGCCCTTGCGTCACAGATGTCAACCATGCGCAACAGAACTAGAAGCTGTACTAAAAGAGCCACGGCAGTAGCTCAGGTGACTGGACCTATAGATCTCTTTATTTCACGGGTGAACGAGACCATCGACAAAAGCATTGTTCTGCTGGAAAAAAGAGTTTCCTTGGATCTCGCGAACGCCAAGCGTTCGTCTTTGGGATCTCTTGCTAATGCCAAATCACCCTCCCAGCAGCCCTTGAATAACTGTTCCTTACCCTTATCCTTGCCTACTGCTGGCGCATTCACCGTACCGAATGCTGTCGATCTGTCAGTTACCCAATCTGACTCGGACCCGTCTTATGTCGATCTTGAGGCTACCCCTGACCTAGAAGCCTGTCAGTCTCCCGGCAAAGCGGAGCCGAGTCTAGATGGGCCAACTGATATGGAAACAGCTCCTGTACTTATTGATTCTGGGGGAAGGGTTATTATCCCTCCAAAGGTTACGTCCAAGAGCAAGAATAAGGAAAAACCTAAAGTTAAAGTCAGGAATCATAACCTGATATCACCTACCCCGCAATTGGCGCCAGGTATACCCTGCTGGGTTCAAAATATGGTAACAGATCTTAAACTGGACCTTGAGGCCACAATAGCAGCACAAATTAAGCCTTTGATTTCAAAACTTGACAGACTCACGTCTTTAATGCACTCGAAATGGCCTAATAAGACGATTGGGCCAGGGTCTGTTCAGCCACAAGAGATCAAAGAAGCCAAATGCTTATCTTGTGTCCAGCTTTCCAAAGATGCATCAAATAACGCACAAACAACTATAGCTCCCAGGGGTCCAGCTACACTACATCTGTCCCAAACAGGGAATAACTCTGTCCAACCCTCACCCCTATCTACTCCGAAGGTGGTGGGTTCTACTTTGGCTTATCAACACCCTGTTGACGGTAATAAAACCACTACCTCACAAGCAAAAGATGTCGCAGGAAAGTCTATGAACCCTTCAGTTACTCTTCCTACAAACAAGCCTGAAGGCTTTAAGCCAAAGCAGGCACGCTTTAAGTCAATCAGCCTGCCACCAGAAGTCTCCCCTTTTGTGGTTGTGTTGACAGCTGTTCCCCCACTGAAGGAGGGAGCAAAAGAAACCTTTGTAGAGTTAAGAAATAAATGCGCCCAGTGGCTCCACTTACATAGACCTTTACCTAGTAATATGAGTGGTGAAATTCTTACTGTGCGTAGAGGGGATTGGGTGGGCAGGAGTAAGAAAACAATAGCAGGGGACGTAATTACAGTTAACTTTAGGGATATAGGGGCAGCCAGCTACATATGTAATGCACCCAATAGTGGTCCTGCTACCCAAATTAATCCACTCCCTTTGTCCTATTTCCTTCCCATACCACCAAGACCAAACCCTTCTCGCCCTACTTTCCCAAGTAATAGAGGGTCTGTGTATCCCCCGCAACATACCATCAAACCTTGGCAGCAACCACCACATCTTTCATCTTTTCTTCCACACCATGTTAGTCTGCAGCAACCACCACATCTCTCATCTTTTCTTCCACACCATGTTAGTCTTCAGTGGCAACAACCTCCTCATTATCCACCACCTTTATATCAGTCTGCTCATCAGTGGCAGCAACCTTTTCAGCCCCCACAATCTGTTAAACCCCAGTGGCAACAACCATGGCAGGACATGCATCCTCCGCCTGATCCCTCGTATTCGCAATTCGCTCACCCTAACAGATATGCTGTGTTAGATGAGGTAGACTGACTCAGCCTTATTAAAGTTTCAGATTTAAACCTCTCTACCTCCAAAAATGATATGGAGAGTGTTTTTCCAGCCATACCTTTCTCCATACTTCTTGAATCCCCATTAGTGGCATCGTCAATACCACTTTTGCATACACTAACTAGGGCTAGTCCTGATGCTTGTTCATCTACCGTCATCCCCAGTCCAGGCCCGGATACAAATCTCCAGAAAGATAGTCCTACCTCACCATGTGTAATTCAGCCAGAATCGGCTATTGTCGGCGACATTGGTAAGCCAGCGGGACTTTCTCTTATCTCCTGGAATATTGCTGGCCTTGCCAGTAAAATAGGTTCACCCTTCTGGACCAGGTTTATTGGGGAGGGATTAGATCTAATCCTCCTCCAGGAAACGTGGTGTTTGGACCATATCAATATTGAAGGGTACACATCTCACTGCCTCAAAGCTACTAAATCCAGCTCGGGCAGGGCCAAGGGGGGCCTTTTGATGCTTTTGTCCAACAAGCTGTGTAATTGTACAGTTAAAAGTAGTACGACAGTTGGGACCCACAGTCAGGTAGTAAGGGTGGAGTGCAGTAAGAGTATTGACCTAGTTGTAGTACATTTCTACAACAATATTTTTGATGCCACTAGAGGAGATATTTTACCACCCCTGGAAAAGGAAATTGCCAAGGCCATGGGCATTTCGAAAAGAAAGGCTGAGGTTGTTTGGGCAGGGGATTTTATTCTACAGCCCTGCCATTTGTCCAATGGGAATATCTGTGGTTTTGGAGCGGCTATGAGCAGTCATTGGGGGGGGTTGGGAGCGAGGGAGGATTCTCTCCACTTCCAACACTGCAGTTACGGTTCTACATTAAACAACATGCTAGTTACACTAGACTTGACCCTGTTAAACTGTAATACAAATAACCAGGCAATAACATGCCCTACATTTACAGGAAGGTACACAGGGTCATTTATAGATCATATTCTTTTGTCTAGCAGTGGAGACTTTACTAACTTGTATGTAAATGAAGAAAGTCTCAGTGACCATAACAGCATTTGTGTTACCCTCCTAGGGCATGGTACCCCACCAGTTTCAGGTGAAAAGTGTTCTACTGACCTAGTACCCATCAGACCGAAGGGTTTAAGGATTAGATGGACTGGAACTAACTCCAAGGCCAAGCAGAAGGAGGTTCTTACCAGCTGTAAATACCAAATTAGTTCCTGTTTAGATAACAAAAGTGACCCTAGTTGCTTATTACTACACTTTGTCTCCATTAATAGTATTATTGATGGTATTTTTACTAAGGCCCCGATATCCAATAGTGGTCCGAAGCAGGGGTGGTTCGATAAACCCTGTATACTTGCCTTGCGAGAACTCAAGAACGCTTTAGGTACTAAACCACGTGATAACGAGGGAATAAAACACCTTAGGTCTAGATATAAAGCAGCAATTAATAACAGGAAAAAGGTATTACAGACTGAGGCGTGGGATAAGTTGAAAGAAGCAGCCGAGACCAAAAACTGCAAACTTTACTGGGAAACAATTAATAGTCCTTTTCTCAATAAAGAAGATGTTCCAGAATTAACATCATATGTTGCGTGCAGCGATTGGGTCAGTCACTTTTCTAAAATCTTTAATCCAGAAGGGTTATCCCTTGAGTCACCGCCTCCTGAGTCTACCTCTTGGCTATCTCTCCCTTTGGGAATAACATTAGAAGAAAGTCATGAAGGAATTTCTAACAGCAAAGGAGGCAAGGCCCCTGGCCCTGATGGGGTCCCGCTGGATTTATACAAAGACGAACCAGATTTGTGGGCTCCCATCCTGTTGAGGATATTCAACTGTGCAGCAGAAACCAATTTTCCTTCTACTTGGGGTCAATCGGTCATTATTCCCTTACATAAGAAAGGTAACAAATCAGAGGCTTCCAATTATCGGCCAATTTCCTTGTTGGATGCCTCTGTAAAGGTAATGAGTAGGATTTTGCTCAAAAGGCTAGAAGATTGGGCAACTGATTCAAATATTTTAACTAGAGTCCAATATGGTTTCCGGAAAGGCTTGGGCACATTGGACCAATGTGTAAATTTGGACCTTTTAATTAACAAATATACTGTGGCTAAAAATGGCAACCTCTTTTTATGTTTTGCTGATTTGAGCAGCGCTTTTGATTTGGTTAACCATGCTATTCTCTGGGAGGTTTTGCTTGAAGCAGGGGCACCGAGGGAAATCGTCCATTTCTTAGCTAGACTTTATGAAAAACTTTCCTGTAAGGTCCGCTATGGTACCCTAGGCGAATGCACCCCTTTTTTTAAAGTCTCACGGGGCATACGCCAGGGATGTGTTTTGGCCCCTCTTTTATTTTCCCTCTTCATTAATGGTGTTGACCGTTCTTTGGTTGACATCCCAGCAGACGCTCCCTTGATTGGAGGAAAACCCGTCCCGCTATTACTTTATGCGGATGACGCTGTTCTTTTATCTCGTACACAGATTGGCCTCCAGCGTTTAATTGATAGTTTTATGCAGTTCATTCAAATTAGGAGGCTTCGAGTGAATAAATCTAAGACGTATGTTATGTCATGCGGTCAGGCAGCAAAACAGTCAAAGCATACCTTTTTTCTGGATAAAGATAAATTGACACATGTTAAATCCTTTTGTTATTTGGGAATTACATACAACAACAGTGGGACTTGGACCTCTGAATTTGACTCTATTAGATTAAAAATGCTGCGGTCCACCAGCAGTATTTTTCGATTTGCTTCCAAACTTGGCTCAAGGAGCATTCCAGACATGATGAATATATACAATGTTTGTTGTGTCTCTTCTGCTCTGTATGGGGCAGGGGTATGGGGCCATAGTGAGGGCACATCCTTACAAAAGGATGAAAACAAGTTTTTAAGGAGGTTGTTATGTGTCCCCCCCTCTGCCTCTGTCCAACTGATCCATGAAGAGGTTGGGGTCGAGTTTATTTCTGACTTAGCAGCAGTTCGGCCACTTTTACTGTGGCGTTCTATTTGGGCTAAGCCAGAGACTCGATTCACTCAAGATATTATTCTTGACTGTATAGGTTTGGACCACTCTTCACGCATACAGTGGTTGAGATACATTCACCGCTGGTATCTTCTTCTTTTTAACATCGATGTGTTTCTTGAGCCCGAAGAGGTTGTTTCTATTCCCAAAAAAGAAATTAAGACAACGTTTCTAAACTTTCAAAAGGCAGAGCGAGAAAAAATTCTTGGTAAGTTAACCACCGTGAAATTTTACAAGGACCTGAATTTAACCTCGGGGTTTCAACCTTACCTTGTGTACGTGACTCGTCCCTCTCACCAATATGTATTAACACGTGTCAGATTGGGTATTGTTCACCATCTGGTTGCATTTCCAAACCCGAAATCCAGATCAGAGACACTCTGCCCGTGCGACAGTACATCTCGTCAGAGTTGTTGCCATTTTCTACTTTTTTGTAAATTTTTTCATTTCCTTAGGATAAAATACCTTAAACCGATTTTTATAAAGTATAACATCCGTACCACAAAAACTGCATTGATACTTTTATCCTCACTGGAGAACGAGGATATTTGTTTCTTTTTGGCCACCTACATATTGAAGTGTACAGCTGCCAGGAAAAGTATTGTACTGTAAAATCTTTTATACTTACCTGTCTGTACCCAAGTTATACAGCTGCCAGGAATTGTATTATGCTGCTATTACCTATTACATCCCTGTCTGTATAAGTATGTTTTTAAGTTTTTATTAATCTTTGTAATTAAGGTATAATTCTACCCGTTGATGTCCACAGTATGTACTGTATGGTCTCCCCCTTTCTTTTACTGTTAAATCATTTTTATGCTAGTCTAAAAATTGTCCAGAATCATTTTACCGAAATTATTTTACTGAAATGTACAGCTGCCAGGAGATGGTCTATTAAGTATACCTTATCGATTTCCTGTCTGTACACTTATGAACGTTTTGTACTATCGTAACAGTTTGTTGATTTTAAAAGGAAAGAATAATTTTTAACTGTTGCACACTAGCCTTTTGCACATTTACCTACTCCTTTTTCTTATTTGTGTCCATGTGGTGATTTAGTATTTTAAATTATGTATCTTATTATGCTTGTATGATTTGTATGTACAAATCGAATAAAAGCTTTTGAATTTGAATTTGACAAGGATCCCACTGAGTGTCTGTGTGAAATAAGGAATTATATTTTCACATTTTTCAATAATGTCACCTGTGTCTGCTCACTGTTTGCATCTCTTAGCTTAAAGGGTACTTTGTGCCTGTGTCTCATCTCACTCTGTGCCCGTGTCTCATCTCACTCTGTGCCTGTGTCTCATCTCACTCTGTGCCTGTGTCTCATCTCACTCTGTGTCTGCCCCATCTCTCTCTTTGTGTGTGTCATTTCTCTCTTTGCGTGTCTCATCTCACTTTGTGCCTGTGTCTCATCTCACTCTGTGCCTGTATCTCTTCTCACTCTGTGCCCGGTGTAGAGTCAAAATATTGAGTTTTTTATTTCGACTAGACATAATATTTAGTAAAAAATATAGAATGGACATAATATCGACTAGACATAATATAGACTACCAAAATATCGACTAGAAAATTGTAATATCGAATAGAATGGACATAATATCGAATCAAAAATATAGAATGGACATAATACCGACTAGACATAATATAGACAACAAAAATATCGAATTTTGGGTAAGTTAATATTAATTTTTATTTTTTGTGTAATATAATTCTGTAGTGGGTTGTGGGTTTATAGGGGAATAGAGTGGGAAGTAATTTAATTATAATTAATTAAATATGTTAATGAATTAATTGGTATTTATTTTGAATTAATTGTTAATTAATTATTAATTGGTAATTAATTAAAATGTAATTGGTAATTAATTATAATTGATTAATTGTTAAATATTTTAATTTTAGTAATTTATTTTCTGTAGCGGGTTGTGGGTTTATAGGGGAATAGGGTGGGAAGTAATTTCATTATAATTAACTAAATATGTTAATTAATTAATTGGTATTTATTTTAAATAATGTGTTAATTAATTTTTAATTGGTAATTAATTAATTATTAAGTGGTAATTAAAATGTATTAACTGTTTAAGTTATAAATATGTGATTTATATTAATTTATTTTCACAAGAGTGGGGATATTAAAATTTACCCCTATGTTATCCAACGCTTTCCCTACTGTTGCACTCTCTGGAGTGGGAATAGTAATTTTTACCCCTATTCTATCCAACGCTTTCCCTACTGTTGCACTCGCTGGAGTGGGAATAGTAATTTTTAGCCCTACGCTATCCAACGCTTTCCCTACTATTGCACTCGCTGGAGTGGGAATAGTAATTTTTACCCCTACGCTATCCAACGCTTTCCCTACTGTTGCACTCGCTGGAGTTGGAATAGTAATTTTTACCCCTACGCTACCCAACGCATTCCCTACTGTTGCACTCTGTGTCTCATCTCACTCTGTGCCTGTGTCTCATCTCACTCTGTGCCTGTGTCTCATCTCACTCATTTTTGACAAGGATCACACTGAGGGGCCGATTCCGATCCTGGAAAAGCGCTGTACAAATCGTGGTATGGAGCGTTTTCCCCATACAACTCGTACTTGTAAGGAGGCCTCTACAACCTAGGAAGTACGATCCGTACAAATAGACGCACTCCATACAAATTGTAAAAAAGACCATACAACTCGTATATACAAGCAATTCCGATTCGGATTGCTTTGTACACAACGTTCCCATGTATTCCCGGTAGCAGTTTACAACCCGGCAAGTACAATTCGTACAAACGGCACTCCATACAGCTCTTTTTTTACAAGAGCCAAAAAGTGCCGGAAAAACCTTGTACACCCCGAAAACAGTACGAGACAGACCCCCTCATGTACGCGTCGTACACCCCATGAATACAGGGGTACGGTGCGTATGTACGGTGCGTACGGATGGCACGGAAAGTGGGGTATGGTGCGTACATACGCGATGAAGGGGTACTGGTTGTGTACGCACCGTAAAAGCACCGTACCCCAAAATCGCGTATGTATGCACCGTACCCCAAAATCGCGTACGTACGCAGTGTACCCCAAAATCGTGTACGTACGCACCGTACCCCAAAAACGTGATTTTGGGGTACGGTGCGTACATACGCGATTTTGGGGTACGGTGCGTACACACGCGATTTTGGGGTATGCTGCGTATGTACGCGATTTTGGGGTACGGTGCGTACATACACGATTTTCGGTTACGGTGCTTGTACGGTGCGTACACGACCAGTACCCCAAAATCACGTATGTACTTTGCGTACATGCGCGATGTTGGGGTACGCACCATACACACGCCTCGCATGTGGGGGGACCCCTGTACGTCTCATACCCCTATACGACCCATACCCCGGTATGAGTCGTACCCCCAGAATGAGTCATACCAGGGTACAAGGCGTATAGGGGTTCGCTTCGTTGCCCGGTACAAATCATTCCCGGTATACAGGCCATTTTCCATACAAATCGTATGCTGACAACCCGGTACGAATCGTACTTGACGGGTTGGACAGCCTTTTTACAAATTGTATGGTCTTTTTTACAAGTCCGGGTCGTACAGCTTTTCCCGATCCGATTTGTAAGGATCGGGCCGACATTTATGTATTTTTCCCGTACGAATCGTACTGCACGGGTTGGAAGGGACTTTTACAATTTGTATGGAAAAAAATACAAATCCTATTTGTATGGAAAATAAAAATCCAGGATCAGAATCGGCCCCCGAGTGTCTGTGTGAAATAAGGAATTATATTTTCACATTTTTCAATAATGTCACCTGTGTCTGCTAAATCTACGTCTAACTCTGCAATACAGTTTTAATGTTGTTTTCTCTCTCTTGCTCTCTCTCACAGTCTGTAACAACATTTCTCTTTCTCTCTTAAACTTATAGACACTGCTGTCTGCTTGGACGTGTAGAAGAATTGTTCAAAAGAAGTTTTGAACTCGACTTTCTTATGTGCTTGGCCACTAGGTTTATACAACGGTAAGCACAGAGGCCTAGATCTACAAATTCTTCATAGCAATGCATTAGAAATAAGTCGGCATAACGGGCATCAGTAACGCAGTAGGCACTACCATATAGACACCACTTGAATGCGGCACTATAACAAGTGAAATGTACCAGGTACACTGCACTCGTAAAACTGTAGTGTAACCTTTATTGGTGAAGGGAGAGAGGGCCATATTATCAAGCCTTGGCAACAAAATTATCGCCACTTTATCGGCAGCAAAGTGCCGCTAAAGTGGCGATAATGGGTTTGATAATATGCTCTATGCAATTCCAATCGAAGCTCATGTTAGATGTGAAGGACATCTAACATGAGCTCCGATTGTAATTCCATAGAGCATATTATCAAATCCATTATCACCACTTTAGCGACACTTTCCTTCCGATAAAGTGGCGATAATTTGGTCTCCCAGGCTTGATATTATGGCCCAGAGTGCGTAGTGTACAGCAGCTTCTCTGTAAAATCTATAATTACCTCCGAGCAGTGACAACAGATAGGTTTCAACAGTCTGACAAACAGATCCACAACCTTATTACTCCACTTTTGAGTCACTTTTAAAATGGGCAAAGTGATGCAAGGAGCTAGTAAATCTACGTCTGACTTTTCAAGAAAAAATCTCAAATCCAGACTCTGCGACACAGTTTTAATGTTGTTTTCTTTCTCTTGCTCTCTCTCACTCTCTGTGACATAATTTCTCTTTCTCTCTTAAACTTAGACACTGCTGTCTGCTTGGACGTGGATAAGAATTGTTGAAAACAAGTTGTGACACCAACTGCCTGAAATGTTTAGCCGCAAGGTTTATACAACGGTAAGCACAGAGGCCTAGATCTACAAAGCCTTCATAGCAATGCATTAGAAATAAGTCGGCATAACGTGCGTCAGTAACGCAATAGGCACTTCCATATAGACACCACTTGAACGCGGCACTATAACAGAACTGGAATTTACAAGTCACACTGCAAACGTAAAACCGTAGTTACCAAAACTTATAGGGGCATATTATCAAGAACGGCGATAAAATTATTGCCGTTTCAGCTGCAGGAAACTGCTGCTAAAGCGGCAATAATTGGCTTGATAATATGCCCTTGTGAATTCCCATAGTAGCCCAGGTTAACACCAGAACCTGGCCTGCTATGGGAATTCACAGGAGCATATTATCAAGCCCATTATCGCCGCTTTAGCTGCAGTTTCCTACCCCTAAAACAGCGATAATTTTATCACCGTCCTTGATAATATGCCCCGTAATGCTTCAGCTCATTTACTCACATCTACATAATTCTAAACTCTAATTTTCTTTTTTCTTTTGCAGATTACCTATCGGACACCTTTTGGAATCCATTTCACAATTTGTTTATAACATTGTTTGTTAAAGTTATTTTTCTAGTTCTAATATAGTTATAATTGAGTTTCATTTATATTTATTGTTTAATAAAAGTTAATAAAAAAAACTACATACTTCTTTTATTTTGTGGGGAAGGGGTATGACGGTCCACAATAAAAATAATGTTGAAATACTATAGTAAGATATTCAAGACTAGGATTGAAAACTACTGAGTTCTAACTAACAGATATAATAAAAACAACGGTGAAAAACTACTAAAATGGCGGTGGACGGAGTATCTAATCAACGTTTGACGCCTCGGCACTACCTTTCAAATAAATATAGAAAAAATATGATTATTAATACTGTACAAAAGTACAGCAGCGGATGACACACACGAACCGGGAAAATAAAGCAACATATTTACTACCTGAAATAAAGAAAGGTTTGCTTGTTGAACTTGAAGAAAAAGAAAACGTGGGCTTCGAAACGACGCTGCGCATGCGTAGACAGTACAACTGCTACACAAAAAAGGAAAGCTTTACATACCATCATAAAAATGTAGGAGCATATTATCAACAAAAGGCGATACATTATCGCCGCTTTTTTATCGACAGGAAACTGCCAATAAAGCGGCGATAATGTGCTTGATAATATGGCCTTGTAACTTCTCATAGCAGCCCAGGTTCTGGTGTTAACCTGGGCTGCTATGGTTATTCACAAGGGCATATTATCAAGCCCATTATCGCCGCTTTATCGGCAGTTTCCTGCCGATAAAAGCTACAATAATGTATCGCCTTTTGTTGATAATATGGCCCATTGCTCTTTTTTTGACCAGTAAACTTAGGTGCATATTATCGAGGACCGGTGTTAAAATTATCGCAGTTTTATAGGCAGGAAACTGCCGATAAAACGGCGATAATGAGCTTGATAATACTGCCTTGTTATTTCCCATAGAAGCCCATGTTAACACCAGAACATAGACTGCTATGGGAATTAACAAGGACGTATTATCAAGCCCACCCTCCCAACATTAATAAAAACCATAGGCCCTTGTAAATTCCCATAGGTGTCCAGGTTCTGATGTTAACCTGGGCTGCTATGGTTATTCACAAGGGCATATTATCAAGCCCATTATCGCTGCTTTATCTGCACTTTCCTGCCGATAAAAGCGACGATAATGTGTCGCCTTTTGTTGATAATATGGCCCATTGCTCTTTTTTTGACCAGTAAACTTAGGTGCATATTATCAAGGACCGGTGTTAAAATTATCGCAGTTTTATTGGCAGGAAACTGCAGATAAAACGGCGATAATGAGCTTGATAATACGGCCTTGTTATTTCCCATAGAAGCCCATGTTAACATCAGAACATAGACTGCTATGGGAATTAACAAGGACGTATTATCAAGCCCACCCTCCCAACATTAATAAAAAACTCCAGACAATGCAGGTACCCGGAGCTGGGAGGTCATTTCCCCAGAAAGGTGGCGCTCCCCGCGGCGTGTATGGGGAGAGATAGAGAGAGAGCTCAAAACATTATTTTTTTTAAAAGAGCCGAGGGGTGCCGCTCATCGAGACTGCGGGGAGTAGGACCATAACCCCCCCGCATACTAAAAAAGAAAAACAGAGGATTGCCGTTCCCCAGTGCTCGGGGCACCTTACAAGCCCCCATTATGCAAAATGTAAAAAAATTGCCCCGTAATTTGCCCCCCTGGAACCTAATGAATAAAACGGACTACTAGTTTTTTTTCCACCTTTTCCACCCCGTACAAGTACTGCACGAGTACCCCGCCATTTTTTATTTAAAAAAAAATAAAAATTGAGCCTAAAGATCCATGTACCACGCCCTGACCAAGACTATAGGGTCAGAATGTTTCTACCCTGTGCCCTTTCCTTATTTATCAACTTTGTTTTACTGTGACTCTGCTCTCCCGACAAACAAGATGGTTGCCAACACTTCCTGGTTTGGAGTATTTACAGCCAATCAGCATGCAGCTCTTGCTCGTAATTGTACGTATTTCCATACGCGTACGCCGCGATTTTCCTTTAAAAAAATAAAAATTAAAAATAGAACCTAAACATCCATGTACGACCCCCTGAGCAAGCCTAGAGGGTCAGAATGTTTCTAGCCTACCCCCTTCCCTTATTTCTCAACTTTGTTTTACTGTTTTCTTGTAACTCGGTTCTAGTGAGGCACAAGATGGCCACCAACACTTCCTGGTTTCGAGTGTTGAGAGACAGTTCACAGCCAATCAGCATGCAGCTCCCGCTCGTAATTGAACAGATTTCCGTATGCGTGCTGAACTCCGTCTCTAGATATCGCTATGATTTCACTTGCAATTTTCTCAGAAACTACTGAACAGATTTACACCATTTAACAAAAAGCACAATCTGCGAACAGAACTCTACCTCTCTGCCACATTTTGTGTAATTCCATTCAGCCGTTCGGGCTGTAGCCCTGGCTAAACGCCCCTATGGAAAATTGCATGGGGAAAACATGTTTTGGGACCCCCCTTTTTTCTTGGCCCCCACTTGACGAATCACCCCCAAACTTTCAGGGAAGGAGCGGAACCGAGCAGGTCATTTTCTTGGAGAAATACACGAAGATTCGTCTACCGGCACCAAAGTTATTCCAAATAGAATTTTGTTGATTTCCTATGGAAACTAGGTCCTAACTATAACTACCTACTGGCGACCGCCAGTAGGTAATATATATATACATATATATATATATATATATTCATTGAAAAAACCATAGGTTTCAGGCCTTATATAGTTAGGAATTAGCATTTAAAAAACCTTGCAAATTCACTGAAAAAAACATAGGTTTCAGGCCTTATATAGTTAGGAATTAGCATTTAAAAAACCTTTGAAATTCACTGAAAAAAACATAGGTTTAAGGAGTTATATAGTTAGGAATTAGCTTTTAAAAAACCTTTGAAATTCACTGAAAAAACCATAGGTTTCAGGCCTTATATAGTTAGGAATTAGCATTTAAAAAACCTTTGAAATTCACTGAAAAAACCATAGGTTTCAGGCCTTATATAGTTAGGAATTAGCATTTAAAAAAGCTTGCAAATTCACTGAAAAAACCATAGGTTTCAGGCCTTATATAGTTTCTGTTTTAGAGTGTTGACAGACAGCGGCAGCCAATCAGCATGCAGCTCCTGCACGTAGGGGTACGCGTACGTACGCCTACGGTATGCGTCCAGCTAAGCTTAGGGGTAAGCTTAGGGTGAGCTGCTATAGATATATATGTGTTTTTGAAGTTAATTTTCATAAAAACCACTGGAGCAATTTTCACCAAGCATAGCAAAGGCACATCTGCGTACCAGTCCCTACAATTTTGCCAAGTTTGGCGTAATTCCGTTCAGCGGTTCGGGCTGTAGACTTGTCAGACCGTCCTCTGGAAATTAACATGGGAAAAACACGTTTTGGGACCCCCCTTTTTTCTCAGCCCGCACTTCACGAATCCCCCCGAAACTTTCAGGGAAGGAGCGCAGTGGAGCTGGCCAAATTTTTCAAAAATTTCACACAGATTCCTCAACCGGCGCCAGAGTTATTCCCAATAGAATGTTGCAGATTTCCTATGGAAAACAATCCTAACTATATATACCTACTGGCGACCGCCAGTAGGTAATATATATATATATATATATATATATATATATAAGAGCGCCGTGGCCTGACCGAAATGGAACCATTGTTTTTTGACTGCGCGAGCAACAGGTCAGGCGGGTGCCGCCGGAGACTTCCTCTGGTATTGGTTCCCAGACAATTTTGAAAATGAATTGTCAAGGACACGATGGACTCGGCATGAAGTAAGGTATGAGCTACAAACCCATTGGAGGGTCCAATAACATTAAGAAAATAAGAGACTACATTGACCACAACACCAAGCGAGGGAGCGAAACGCCCACTGAACAATTTACGAATAAAATGAAGTGATGTAGTCTCTGGCCATACCTGATTCAAATGGCAGTAGCGTTAACCCTTTGATAAAGCTCAGGAAGACCGAGCGAAACATGTTAGGAGGACGGGGCTGCCCTTGAATAAATTGATGCAGGCTCCACCGAGGTGTGCGGCTACTTACTTTCCTGTTGTGGGAAGGTGTTGGGGAGAATGTTTAACGGCGTGGTTCAGCCGTATGCGACGCACCGCCACAAGAGCGCCGTGGCCTGACCGAAATGGAACCATTGTTTTTTGACTGCGTGAGCAACAGGTCAGGCAGGTGCCGCCGGAGACTTCCTCTGGTATTGGTTCCCAGACAATTTTGAAAATGAATTGTCAAGGACACGATGGACTCGGCATGAAGTAAGGTATGAGCTACAAACCCATTGGAGGGTCCAAAAACATTAAGAAAATAAGAGACTACATTGACCACAACACCAAGCGAGGGAGCGAAACGCCCACTGAACAATTTACGAATAAAATGAAGTGATGTAGTCTCTGGCCATACCTGATTCGAATGGCAGTAGCGTTAACCCTTTGATAAAGCTCAGGAAGACCGAGCGAAACATGTTAGGAGGACGGGGCTGCCCTTGAATAAATTGATGCAGGCTCCACCGAGGTGTGCGGCTACTTACTTTCCTGTTGTGGGAAGGTGTTGGGGAGAATGTTTAACGGCGTGGTTCAGCCGTATGCGACGCACCGCCACAAGAGCGCCGTGGCCTGACCGAAATGGAACCATTGTTTTTTGACTGCGCGAGCAACAGGTCAGGCGGGTGCCGCCGGAGACTTCCTCTGGTATTGGTTCCCAGACAATTTTGAAAATGAATTGTCAAGGACACGATGGACTCGGCATGAAGTAAGGTATGAGCTACAAACCCATTGGAGGGTCCAAAAACATTAAGAAAATAAGAGACTACATTGACCACAACACCAAGCGAGGGAGCGAAACGCCCACTGAACAATTTACGAATAAAATGAAGTGATGTAGTCTCTGGCCATACCTGATTCGAATGGCAGTAGCGTTAACCCTTTGATAAAGCTCAGGAAGACCGAGCGAAACATGTTAGGAGGACGGGGCTGCCCTTGAATAAATTGATGCAGGCTCCACCGAGGTGTGCGGCTACTTACTTTCCTGTTGTGGGAAGGTGTTGGGGAGAATGTTTAACGGCGTGGTTCAGCCGTATGCGACGGACCGCCACAAGAGCGCCGTGGCCTGACCGAAATGGAACCATTGTTTTTTGATTGCGCGAGCAACAGGTCAGGCGGGTGCCGCCGGAGACTTCCTCTGGTATTGGTTCCCAGACAATTTTGAAAATGAATTGTCAAGGACACGATGGACTCGGCATGAAGTAAGGTATGAGCTACAAACCCATTGGAGGGTCCAAAAACATTAAGAAAATAAGAGACTACATTGACCACAACACCAAGCGAGGGAGCGAAACGCCCACTGAACAATTTACGAATAAAATGAAGTGATGTAGTCTCTGGCCATACCTGATTCGAATGGCAGTAGCGTTAACCCTTTGATAAAGCTCAGGAAGACCGAGCGAAACATGTTAGGAGGACGGGGCTGCCCTTGAATAAATTGATGCAGGCTCCACCGAGGTGTGCGGCTACTTACTTTCCTGTTGTGGGAAGGTGTTGGGGAGAATGTTTAACGGCGTGGTTCAGCCGTATGCGACGCACCGCCACAAGAGCGCCGTGGCCTGACCGAAATGGAACCATTGTTTTTTGACTGCGCGAGCAACAGGTCAGGCGGGTGCCGCCGGAGACCTCCTCTGGTATTGGTTCCCAGACAATTTTGAAAATGAATTGTCAAGGACACGATGGACTCGGCATGAACTAAGGTATGAGCTACAAACCCATTGGAGGGTCCAAAAACATTAAGACAATAAGAGACTACATTGACCACAACACCAAGCGAGGGAGCGAAACGCCCACTGAACAATTTACGAATAAAATGAAGTGATGTAGTCTCTGGCCATACCTGATTCGAATGGCAGTAGCGTTAACTCTTTGATAAAGCTCAGGAAGACCGAGCGAAACATGTTAGGAGGACGGGGCTGCCCTTGAATAAATTGATGCAGGCTCCACCGAGGTGTGCGGCTACTTACTTTCCTGTTGTGGGAAGGTGTTGGGGAGAATATATATATATATATATATATATATATATATATTCACTGAAAAAACCATAGGTTATAGACCATATATAGTTAGGAATTAGCATTTAAAAAACCTTATTTTACTCACACAAAACCATTGAAATTCCATATATAGTTAGTTGCACTAACTATATATCGCGCACCCGCAATCCACTGCTGATCATGTCACATATTACATCATTCATGACATGGTCAGTGACATCACTGATGACATCACTGATGACATCTCAAATGACATCACTGATGATATCACTGATGACAACATCCAGTGACTGTATGTTTCTGTAAAGTTAAAATATGTCTTACATATTGAAGAATGAGTGGATGTATAAGTGTCTGGATGAAGGATTTAGTAGGTGCGTGACTGACTGTATGAGTGAGTGATTAAATGTGTCTCACTGAATGCATGGGTTAGTGACTAAACTGTCTTAATTTGTGCATCATTATGTCTGTTGTTCTGTAAACTGCTGCATGTGTTGATCATTAGCTATACGAGAGGCTATATGTGTTATTAATTGGTTGCCCAAGTATTTCTATGGGAGATTGAGTTTGTGTGGGGGTGGCTGGAAGGTGTGTGACTCTATGCATAGATGTGTGAGCAGTTTATTCACTAGGTGTATGAGTTCAAGAGTGCATGTGGAAACAGCTACATGGGCAGTTGACTGTGTGCATGAGTGTATTGATGAGTGAATGGATATCTCAATGCTACATGTCATAGTAAGTACATATGTAAAACACAGTACATGTGAGAGTTGGCATATATAAATAACTGTGCATGAGAGCCACTGAATGAGTGAGTGGTTGTATCGATCATTGTGAACTTGTATCAGGGATTGTATAAGAGAGTAAATATGTGTTAGTATATGTTTCAATAAGTAAGGTGTTTTTAACTGTATAGTTGAAGAAATGGAGGTGAGATTGTTTCTTTGCATGACTGACTGGGTGTGTGAGTAACTCCATGGATGAGTGGCAGTGTGTGAGTGTCTGTATACACTGAGTGTATCTAAGGTTATATTAGAGTCTGAAGAGGTTTATCGTATTAGCACAAGAATGATGTCAAATGAGATGTCATCAGTGATGTCATCAGTGATGTCATTTGAGATGTCATCAGTGATGTCATCAGTGATGTCACTGACCATGTCATGAATGATGTAATATGTGACATGATCAGCAGTGGATTGCGGGTGCGCGATATATAGTTAGTGCAACTAACTATATATGGAATTTCAATGGTTTTGTGTGAGTAAAATAAGGTTTTTTAAATGCTAATTCCTAACTATATATGGTCTATAACCTATGGTTTTTTCAGTGAATTTTCAAGGTTTTGTAAATGCTAATTCCTAACTATATATGGTCTATAACCTATGGTTTTTTCAGTGAATTTCAATGGTTTTTTAATAGCAAATATCATAAGCTGTCGAATGTCAAGTACGTGGTAAGTGAAAACATTTTCGTGTTTATGCACACTGATCTGCTTTGAATGGTGCCCCCCCCCATCATTTCTATTAGGAGTACTCTCTCTTTGCAGATAGTGAAAGGTAGTTAACGCAGGCCTTTGCCCCCGTTGTAATCCGTCGTGCCTGCTTCTCTCTCCATTTGATTGATTGTTATCCAAGTATTTACTGTTTTAGAATTAGTTCTCTTTGGTTCATTCTCTATTTACAAACAAACACAGAGTCGCAAAACTCTGTTTAGTCTTTGCAGATAACGAAAAATCGTGTAAAAAAAAAGAAAAGGAATCGAGCAAAATCAGTAGGCCACTAATGGGATCTCTTTTTGACCTCGCTAAAATAGAAACATTAGGAACAACCCCTCATGACAAATACAAAACTAGTGAGATGAACTGAACTCCACACAATGATGGCTGCAAAACAGCTCGGCTCCGCCACCCACCCCGCCCAAAATAACGATAAAGAACGGCTGCCATGATTGGTTGCGGAATGACCACGACGGAGCTACGAAATGGTGCTGCTCTCATGCTAACCCCAGCTTCAGTCTGAAACATCCAGAAACACTGTAGACTACCAATTCGATCAGTTCCGGTAGCGCCCCAATGTAACCCGGTAGAGAAGAACTAGCCCTCCCCTCTTTGACTGATGGTTCTTGTTGCCTGTCCCTTCTATTGTCATTTAACAGAACTATTTAGCCTGCTGAAAGGGGTTGTGTTCCGACCGCTGGTTGGTGGAGACATTTTGACTATATTCTGTACCTGCGTTGTCGCGTAATGCGTCATATGACGCGCCGCGTTAGCGCATCCGGAAGTCATCCGGGGCGCGCAGCGCGTAACGTAAGCATAACAAGTCATGTGACTTGTTAATAAAACTTTTCATTGGTTCATTTTACTTTTCTTATTGTAATGATGAAAGGCTTGGTCATATGACCTAAAAATTACGCTTTTCATTACTTCCGAACATTATTTTTTCTTAAATATATGTTATAATGTTCCAGGCTAATGTACTTTCCCGGAAATTTTACAACTGTCCTGCAAGTAAAATATATTCTTTTTTCGAGAAAAAGAGCGTTTCTTCGTCCCATGACGGAGCCGTTGAGCAAAAGATGGTCGACCTGCTGTCTTAGTCGCCGATACGCCTGAATATGAGATTCTTATCGATCACTTTATGTTGCAGGAATAGAAACAGTCACTATTATTAAAAACTTTACCAATGTATATACTACTACCATGTTTTCTTTTAAAAACCTTTATTGTGAAAATTTCATTATACAAATACGAGCCTATAACCACGTGGGCCTGCCACAGAGCAAACTGTAATCGTATATGATGAATAGACATTTACACTGTAGAGGAACGTAACGGGCGGGCCATTAGGTTGCAAGAACTAAGGTGTCTAACAGTTACGGAATCGGTGGACGTACATTTTATAATTAAAATACGACAGGGCCAGTTACAATAAAATTATCTAGATATACATTTGCGGGCAAGTACCATGGGTGACGTTAATTCGAACTTTCAACAGTACAGTAATCAATAACACATCAGAACTTAATATCAATAGGGATGTCGAAATAGTCAATCAATTCTCGTCCCCGCCCGCCATGTGCTTCAAAACTGCATACGTATCTCGTGATTTCAAGGTTCTGCAACCAGTACACAACAAGGAGTTACGAGTCCCATTTATTCCGGCGCCATTTTGGGCGAGGACGGGCAGGTCCAGGATATAGTCAAAATGTCTCTACCAACCATCGACTATGATGATGTTCATATGCTGTATTTATTAGAGTAACACTCATCTGTCCACATGAAATTAATTTGCCACAATCTAAACATGTCATTTTAATCTTTCCAAAGTTCTTCTAAATATTTGGGACCGTTTCCCTTGCCTCTGAAGCTCTCAGTGCCACTTCTTTGATGAATGTACTAGCAGGTCAGGGGTTCTCCTCCAAATCTCTCTTTTATGCAGCACTATAATTAATTGGTGCCACCTCTCCATATGACGATGCATGGTATAGTTACCACAACTATATTTTTTTTCGGTTCCTCTGGAGAGTTCATCGTGGCAGATGAAGCGTGTAACGTACCGGGCATTTACCTTTTTTTGCATGTACAGGAAAGGAAAAAAAAATCGAGCGTCCGAGTTCTAAGGTGTCCCAGGGCCATTTTAGTGGACCAGGCCCAAATCCAAAGAACAGGCCGCCATTTTGAGAGTCCTCTTGCAGCCGCCTGTCGCTGTAGCATCAAGAGCAGCCGAAACTCAGCTGAATGGCAACTGAAACGGTAAAGGGGCGCCCCACTACAGCAGACGAGCCTCCTCCTAGGAAGGCCCATTCACGCCGGCTACCCCCCCCTTCGGGCACCCCACGCCGTTATTCGGAGCAGTATTGTAGGATGGCCACACCAGTGCGGCAACTTGCTAGACATCACCTCGGTGGTAACCGAATCTCAACGCCTTGTGGTGTCTTCTATTCAAAAAACATTGTTATGCTGCCTTCGACCTATTCGCCGCAAGTGCGCACACAACTCAACTGCATAGCTTGCTAGACACCACCTCGGTGCCATCCGGATCTTGGAATGTCAGCACCTTTTGGTGTCTTCTCTTCAGAAAATATTGTTGCGCTGCCTTTGGCCCCATTCGCACATCAGTCCGCTACTGACGCCATCTCACAGGCTAATGGGGCGCCCCACGCCGACTTTCAGCATTGTAGAATGACCACACCAGTACAGCAACTTGCTAGACATCACCTCGGTGCCATCCGGATCTCGGCGCCCCACTGCAGATGAAGTGCCTCTCAACTATGAAACCACCACGGTGACATCCGGATCTTGGCGCGTTGTGCTGCCTTCGGCCTATTCGCACATCGGTCCGCTACTGACGCCATCTCACAGGCTAATGGGGCGACCCACGCCGAGTTTCAGCATTGTAGGATGACCACACCAGTACAGCAACTTGCTAGACATCACCTCGGTGCCATCCGAATCTTGGCATCTCAACGCCTAGTGGTATCTTCCATACAAAAAATATTGTTACGCTGCCTTTGGCCCCATTCGCACATCAGTCCGCAACTTAGACATCACCTCGGTGCCATCCGGATCTTGGCATCTCAGCGCCTTGTGGTGTCAGTCAGAAAATATTGTTGCGCTGCCTTTGGCCCCATTCGCACATCGGTCCGCTACTGACGCCATCTCACAGGCCAACGGGGCGCCCCACGCCGACTTTCAACATTGTAGGATGGCCACAGAAGTGCGACAACTTACTAGACACCACCTCGGTGCCATCCGGATCTTGGCGCGTTGTGCTGCCTTCGGCCTATTCGCACATCGGTCCGCTACTGACGCCATCTCACAGGCCAACGGGGCGCCCCACGCCGACTTTCAGCATTGTTGGATGGCCACACCAGTGCGGCAACTTACTAGACACCACCTCGGTGCCATCCGGATCTTGGCGCGTTGTGCTGCCTTCGGCCTATTCGCACATCGGTCCGCTACTGACGCAAACTCACAGGCCAACGGGGCGCCCCACGCCGACTTTCAGCATTGTAGGATGGCCACACCAGTGCTGCAACTTGCTGGACACCACCTCGGTGCCATCCGGATCTTGGCGCGTTGTATTGCCTTCGGCCTATTCGCACATCGGTCCGCTACTGACGCCGCCTCACGTGCCAACGTATTTTCTCCGCATTTTATACCCTATGCCGCATAACAGGTCATGTGACTTGTTTATAAAACTTTTCATTGGTTCATTTTACTTTTGGTTTCCTAATGATGGAAGGCTTGATCATATGACCTAAAAACAACACTTTTCATTGGATGAAAACTTTTTTTTTTTTCCCAAACGATGAAAGCCCCACCTTGTTTCTGGATGTTTCAGACTAAACTGGCGTCAGCATGAGAGCACCACCATCTCGTAGCTCCGTCGTGGTCATTCCGCGAGCAATCATGGCAGCCGCTCCCCACCAGAAGCCTGCAGGAGTCGGGGCCCCCAAAACTTTTGATGAATTCTCAAGGCGGAGGGGACGCTTTCGAGAATGGGGTCCAAGACCTAGCAGACAAGCGTCCGATTTCCAAGGTGTCCCAGGGCCATTTCAGTGGACCAGGCCCAAAAAGGAAAGAGCCTGCCGCCATTTTGAGAGTCCTGTGACAGCCGCCTATCGCTGCACCGCAAGAGTGGGCGCAACTCAGCTGAATTGCGGCTTTTGACACAGTGGACCAAAAACGGATGGAATGGCAACTGAAATGGTAAAGGGGCGCCCCACTACAACAGATGACACTCCACCTGGAGAGGCCCGTTCACGCCGCCTCCCCCGGGGCGCCCCACGCCGTTATTCGGAGCAGCATTGTAGGATACCAAAACCAGTGCGGCAACTTACTGGACATCACCTTGGTGCCATCGTTCTGCTGCCTTGGAACTATTCGCACAACAGTTTGCTACTGATGACCCACCCCCCGCGACGCCCCACGCCGTTATTTGCTGGGTGGCAACTTACTAGAGATCACTTTCGTGTCATCTAGATTTCGGCGCGTTCTGCTGCCTTGGAACTATTCGCACAACAGTTTGCTACTGATGACCCACCCCCCGCGACGCCCCACGCCGGAAATCTGGACGTTGTGCTGCGTTGGGACTATTCGCACAGCCGACCGCTACTTCGTTGTTTTTCCCTAAAAATGTTTATATGTTATTACTATTTTTGTTTTCTTGTATATATTTATAAATTATTAAAGTTTTATAATCTTACTACTTTGTCGGAGTGCTATATATTTTTAATGTGACACATAATTGTAAAAACTTTGATGTACAAAGAGTCATCCCTGGAATCTTCCGCTTCACGCTCGGTCCCCTCCCCAATCACAATACAGAATGGTTTTCAGATAATAGCAACGCTTCTGCTGTGACGGATCTCATCGAGTGTGGGCCTTGATCTACTATAACTCCTTTGAAGAGGGGTGATTCTTTACAGCTGTGGCCATAAACTACATCTGCAGGGCTAGCTGATAGCCTAGGACCGGCCTGGACAATCGGACACAGAGGAAAAGGAGTGTCAGAGGGTGAGGTAGTGAATAGGGCGAAAGGGAGGTGTCGGGCGGGCACAGGGTGTGATTCTCAGGGAAGAGCAGCGCAGATGGGGGGAGGTTTATTACCCATGCATAAGACAGAGAGCGGGGGTGACCACTGCCTGGGTGAGATGCTTGCGAGGGTGGGGAGCCATGCTAAGGATCGACAGCGTGCACAGAGTGGGTCTGGTCAAGGCATCTAAAATGGCTGCCGTGCACGACAAAAGTGTGGCATTTGAAAAAAGACAAGATGGCGCAGACAATGTTTTTCAACACTTCCTGATTTCCTTCGAATCGAACGTTAACAGACGTTGGGGCATATTACCAAAGTTAAGCGATATTTATCCCTAACGATGCATTGCAAAGATTTTTTTACCGTCAGAAATTATCGCAGATAAACCTTGCTATTATCAAGGTTTATCGCAAATACGATAAAAAACGACCGCAAGGCATTATTATCGCTGAAAACTCAGCGATATTCATGCATTACCGAGCTAATGCTCTTAGCCATGTTATCCACCTCCCATTGGATAACATGGCTAAGAACTGCTCAGGGCAGCTGTTACTTTTTGGAGATATTCGCGCTTATCTCGAATATTTCCAAAAGTTGATAATAGGAGATAGCGATGTTAGCGACTGTTTCCAGTCGCTAACATCTTGGCATGCCCACTTTGCATGTCATTAGTGATAAATATCACTCACATGCAAAGTGGGGCCCAAGATGGTCGCTATCTCCTACTAGCCGTCGCTAACTGGTGTTAGCAACAGCTAGGTAATACAGATATAATTTTATCTCCGCGAAGCGGAGCGCTGTTACAGATATATATCTTGTTTTTGAACGTTAATTTCTCAAAATGCACTGAAGCACATATATTGAGACCTAGCAAAGGCACATCGGGCTACCAGTCCCTAATATTTTACCAAGTTTCGTGCAAATCCATTCAGCCGTTCGATTATTATTATTATTTTTTTTTTTTGCCCCGCGGGGCCCTTTTAAAACCTCCACATCAAACCTAGGGGGTCAGCGAGGATCTACTATGCCCCCTTATGGTCATTTGCCCCTTCGCTTTGGCCTCCTCTTGTCTCTCGATCCTACCGAGAGACAAGATGGCGGCCGCTACGTACTGTTTGGAATGTTTACAGACACCGGAGAGCCAATCAGCTTCGCTTCGCAAAGCTCCGTAACGCGAAAAGTACGCGAAGCGGTGCGCTGTTACAGATATATATCTTTTTTTGAACGTTAATTTCTCAAAATCCACTGAAGCACATATATTGAGACCTAGCAAAGGCACATCGGGCTACCAGTCCCTACAATTTTGCCAAGTTTCGTGCAAATCCATTCAGCCGTTCGATTATTATTATTATTTTTTTTTTTTGCCCCGCGGGTAAGCATGAGCGCAAAATCCGCTCCGATCGCGGATTTTGCGGATTTTCGGTAAATCCGCGATCCGCGAACTCTCGCGAATTTACCGAGAATCCGCAATCCGCGATCGGAGCGGATTTTGCGGTCAAAAGTTCAAGCCTAATGCATTTACGATGGCGCCGGCAAGCTGCCAGCGCCATCCTCAAATGGTTACTTAATTAGCTTCGACAGGAAGCTCTAACAGATAAGATAAAGCAGGGGCTCGAGCGCCTGCTTTATTTTATCAGTTGGAGCTTCCTGTTGAAGCTAATTAAGTAACTTTTGCAGGATGGCGCTGGCAGCTTGCCGGCGCCATCGTAAATTATTTACAGTGTCTTCTTGCATAAATTTGAAGGGCAGGGTTCATTCTGGCACGACGGTCCTGGCACAAAAAATAAACCTCAACAGGAAACACTTGCAGGTGTGCCTTGTTCCCAAATATACCATCGGAAATCCGCTGTGATGCTGGTCTCTGACCTTTTATACACACAAGAGGCATGTGCGCTCGCATTGAAGCCCCGTCCGTTTGGCCCCGCCCACACACTCGAGGTGTGCACCGTCTTCCCGCCATTTACCCACTATGATGGACATTTCACTCAAGGGACCCCTGCGCACTTCGGCGCGATTGCATTAACACACACTTGGTCGCTGGAACTAGTTGAAGCGCAAATGCGGTGACTCATTCATCAGCCCAAAAAAAATCGTGAAATCGTGGCATTTGCATCTTTGACTTTTAAGAGCACAATCCCCGTGCTGTTCCTGTGACCAGGGGCTTCTGTCTCTTAATCTGCTGCTCTGATCGGTCTCTGACGTTTTATACACACAAGAGGCATGTGCGCTCGCATGGAAGCCCCGTCCGTTTGGCCCCGCCCACACACTCGAGGTGTGCACCGTCTTCCCGCCATTTACCCACTATGATGGACATTTCACTCAAGGGACCCCTGCGCACTTCGGCGCGATTGCATTAACACACACTTGGTCGCTGGAACTAGTTGAAGCGCAAATGCGGTGACTCATTCATCAGCCCAAAAAAAATCGTGGCATTTGCATCTTTGACTTCTAAGAGCACAATCCCCGTGCTGTTCCTGTGACCAGGGGCTTCTGTCTCTTAATCTGCTGCTCTGATCGGTCTCTGACCTTTTATACACACAAGAGGCATGTGCGCTCGCATGGAAGCCCCGTCCGTTTGGCCCCGCCCACACACTCGAGGAAGCCCCGCCCCCAAATCCGCAGATCCGCAAAATCCGCGGATTTTGCGGATCCACGATCCGTGAATCCGCAAATTCGTGAATCGTGGATCCGCAAAATCCGCCCATGGCCCTTTTAAAACCTCCACATCAAACCTAGGGGGTCAGCGAGGATCTACTATTCCCCCTTATGGTCATTTGCCCCTTCGCTTTGGCCTCCTCTTGTCTCTCGATCCTACCGAGAGACAAGATGGCGGCCGCTACGGACTGTTTGGAATGTTGACAGACGCCGGAGAACCAATCAGCTTCGCTTCACAAAGCTCCGTTGCGCGAAAAGTACGCGTCCTGGAGCGCTGCCCGGTCCGCTGTTACAGATATATATCTTTTTTTAAACGTTAATTTCTCAAAATCCACTGTAGCACATATATTGAGACCTACAAAAGGCACATCGGGCTACCAGTCCCTACAATTTTGCCAAGTTTCGTGCAAATCCATTCAGCCGTTCGGGCTAAAAGTGAGGCCAACCGCCCTATGGAAAACTCAATGTTAAAAACACGTTTTGGGACCCCCCTTTTTTCTCGACCCCCCCTGGACGAACCCCCCCCCAATTTTCAGGGGCTGCTCAGAAACAAAATGTGCCATTTTCCTGAAAATTTCAGCCAATTCCGTCCACAAACGCCAAAGTTATTAGACATAGAATTTTCAAAAAACCCATAGAGAAAAAATCCTAATTATATATACCTACTGGCGACCGCCAGTAGGTAATATATATATATATATATATATATATATATATATATATATATATATATATACTTAACGCTCCTTTCTGTCCCCTTCTTCGAGCCTCCCAGGGGTGCTGTTGGAGAGAAAATGATTCTAAAGTGTAGGAAGAAAAGAAGGGAAGGAGACCTTAAAAGCTTGTTGTTGCCTTTTGGTTTCCTGAAGATACATTAAACCTTTACCATTATGAAGTACAGTTAACCTCCGCGTCTGTGTATCCGGAATACCTGTTGATGTGGTGTTTCTGTTTTCTGGGTCACTATTAATGCAATGGTAATTCAAACCCTATTTCGTTCTTTAGAATAGGACACTCAAGCACTGCACTAAGAAATGACTCTATATATGTTTAGAAGTGTTTTATTTCAACAGCCTCATCTTGCTGCTTAGTACATAAGTAATAACCACACAGAATATAATTAAAACAGAACTACTACATGTTGCTGTCAGAGATAACGAAATGAATAGTTTTAACATAATTCAAATATTTCTAGCACCCTGATACCCTAAAGACTACTTTTATGTGCTACAGAATGAGAACTTGGAGTAGCTAACATGCCTCTAGAGTACCTTGGAGTACAGCGCACTGCATACATGTTCGCAGTGAATCTGCTGTGGTTATTAGATGTCTGCTGGGATAGAATTTTCCCTTTAAAGTAAAACACGTAGGAGCATATTATCAAGGGCTGGCGATACAATTATCGCTGCTATAGAGTCCGTTTTCGGGCGAAAAGCAGCGGATAATTTTATCGCATTATTAATAAGGACACGCTAGCGTGTGTTTCCTTGATTTAGCTCCTGTTTTTGTTACCACTCGCATCTCTGTGGCTGTCAAAACAACACGGGAAAATATCGCTAAGGCAGCTTCGCTATATTAACAATGAGGCGTAGCGATATTCATAATTGCACTAACTCTGCCTTAACACAGGAGTTTAACATCTACTAAATTCCTGATTAGGGGATACCTAACATGGGAGGTGGATTATGGGGTTACGGCCACAGGGCCTAATCACCAAGCTTATCGCCATTTTAAAAGGGTTGTCACTGGTTTTTCAGCGATGTTTGGCCATTTTCCCGCTATCGCTGGAATATTTATCGCCATAGCACTAAGCGTTGATAATACAGCGCTAGCTTGACGATATATTCCAGCGATTATAAAAAGCGCGCTAAGCGTGCTCAGCGATAATTATTGCTGGGGCTTGGTAATATACCCCATAATTAGCTGGGCTCAGCTCCTCTTATTTCTGTATCGATGCTTGGCATAATTGTGGATTCTGTGGCAGTCTGGCAGGAGCTCTTGGGATAACCTGGAGTAAAGGCCTCTCAATTTCAATGTTTTTTAATACGTTTGGCCACTGACTTTTAGCCTCATTTGTGTGCCTTTCTACTAATCCAAGATGTAATGTTCTGTACCAGCATATTGAAAGTAGGTCAACTCACAATGTGTGTTTATTTTACAGTTTTACTGTCAGACCTTCAGGTGTGAATATTGAGTAGCTTGTAACAGACTTGTGCTGACTTATTCTGTTAACAAAGTCATTGTTTAGATCAATTGACATGCACAAATTCTGTGAAAGATAATGAGATGCTGAATGTGGGCCAAAGGCAGACAGGCTAACTTACCATGCTGGAATCGTCTGGAGTTTTATGACATTCCTTGCTTGTATGTCTGTGTAGGACATCATTGAATACATAAATAATGATGGTATTTTTTGCATTCTGTCATGTATGAATAGACTAGATGAAAACTAGGTAAAGTCCACACTCTTAAAAGAAGGATATATAATTCCTCATCAAAAATAAACAACCAGTAAAAATCAGCATAAACTAATAAATGTATAACAGTATAAAATAATGCATCTACCTTAGCATGAATACTGTTCTTTCAAGCCTTGTATGTTTCAAGTAGTAATATGAAAACTTTGCTTACATATAAAAGACATTTTCATAATGGTACATCAATTTAAGAAGAGATGTGTTTTGATAATTAAGAAGGCCAGGCGTAGTTTAGAAAAGTGGCAAATTAAAAAAAGATGTGGCTTGCTAAAAAGTGAAAATAAAATGAAAAAGAGTTTGGGTGATAGCCCTTTTTTCAAGGGGATCCATAACACTGTATTTTTCACTCAATATTACATTCTGTCAATTTTTTGGGTCGGATTGTGGGACAACCACCTTTTGTCATTGACTAAAGATGTTTCCACAGCAATGGGATCTCAGGTAGCATATGAATAATTGAAGAGTTGAACTGGCACCGTAGACCTGGAGTGCCTCGATCGGTGGTTCAAGTGACATCAGTGGTACACGCTGATGCTCTGGAAGTATTTCAAAGGATGAAGTCACTTCATCATAGGGAGTATAACCTTGATCCGAAAGGAGCACTTTAGCTCCAGAAGAGACTCCAGCGGATCCAGAACGCCTCAGCCAGACTCATCCTCGACATCCCACGAACCAGCCACATCTCCGGACATCTGAGAGACCTTCACTGGCTCCCCGTCAACAAAAGAATCACCTTCCGCCTCCTCACCCACGCACACAAAGCCCTACACGACCGAGGCCCGAGTTACCTCAACAGCCGAGTCAACTTCTACGCTCCCAAACGCCACCTCCGATCAGCCAACCACGCCCTCGCCGCCGTCCCCCGCATCCGAAGAGCGACTACAGGAGGAAGGTCCTTCTCCTACCTGGCCGCCAAGACCAGGAACTCCCTCCCGACCGACCTGCGCCTGACCCAAGACCACCTCTCCTTCAGGAAGAAGCTGAAGACCTGGCTGTTCGAGCAGTAGCGGCACCCCCCCCCCCCCCCCCCCCCAGCGCCTTGAGACCCTACGGGTATGTAGCGCGCTCTACAAGTGTCACTGATTGATTGATTGATTGATTGATAAAAAATTCCAAGTTAATTACTCAGGTTCTAAGGTTCAAAGACACTTTATTTGGATAACGTCTTATCCATAAAAGCACAAATACACAACAGCAAATTAAAAATTTACAAATTAGAAAATGACAATAAAACCATAGCAGCATACAGTGTACAATAATCTTTACATTCATAAAAATTCATTATTAGGTAATGTAAAAGCTCAAGGATTAGATACCATTTGACGTGCTCTAACTACAATTCTCAAGAAAGTGCCTGTGCGAAAGACCAACTCATCATACTCTGAGGTGAGTAATCTTAAATAAGTGTTTTCCAAGCTGATGGGCATGTGCTTTTTAAAATACGAAGTTAAAAGCACTTAATATACTTTAGATAATATTTATAGAAAAACAAGAAGTGCAAAATAGATTGGTCACTCTGGCTGTCACACGGACAAGGAATACAATCAAGGTCAGAGTGGTAACCAATGGGAAAACATAATACAAACTTAATAGTACCTGCCCTTAGATGAAACAAAAGGCTTCTCTCCCAGTGGCAGGGTGATATAATTAGCCAGTGGGTGTGCAGAATTTTCAATAGCTATGAACAAGAAATTTTTAAGTTCCTTTTCAAACCTTTCCCCTCTATATAGCGAATTGAGCACACTCCTGAGCTCACATTTGTTCGCGGCCATTGCTGTGCTAGGATCTGAATACATTCTTCCCCTATTGATGCTACAAAGGCTCCAATGCACCTCCGACAGCCATGGTATGTCTTTCCCTTTTGCACATCCTATACAGTAAACCCAAAGTACCCCTTGCGTTGAAATCTAGTACTGAGCAGGGAAACGTACAGGACCCATATGAGGAGCCTATCACGAGAACCATGGGCTTATGCAGCAGTCAGCCTGAATGTTCAATTACTGACAACAGTTAAATACTCTTTAAGTAGCTCAATTCACAAAAAGTCCTTAGGCAGTTTTATATGTATCCAATTAATGCATTTTATTTCACATTGTGCTCTTCATAACTCCAGTACGCCATTGAATGAAACGTCGTACCAATCGGTTTGTCCTAACAGTGGTGCTCAGAAGTTCTCCCCGAGTGCCCGCATCTACATATCGTCAAAAGGAGACATTGAAAATAAACAAGTCTCCGGCATTATTTAGAGCCCCAGAAGTGTGTGCATGGGTTTGCTTGATTGTTGAGCGTCGGTTTAAAAAAAGCCAGGCTTTCATTATTAAAGCTTTTTGGGTCTTGATGAGAACTCCACAGCAAGTAGGAGTTCGAAACGTGTAGACCATTGTTTGTTGAGCCATAAGAACTTGAAATCTAAAAAATACTGCTCCAAATTTATGTGAATAGACAACCTTATTGTCAAAGTGGTTTCTATGGTTGTTGTAAAATATTGTAAAAAGTATTGATTTGTAAATAACGTGTTGTTGCTGTGATTGTGAGAGTGATGTGTTTGAATGTTTGATAGGTTGAGTGACTGTGTGCATGGAATGATTATGAATATGTAAAGCTGATTGTTTTATTAAAATAATTTTTGTATTTGTGATGTATATGTTAAAAATGCAAATTTGGTGAAATTTAACCAACGCATGGATTGAGAAATAGAAATAAACAAAAAGATTAATTCAGACTGAATTATAAGTCTTGTACCCACATTTTCTTTAATTCCAACGTGCTGTGGCGAAAAGAGAAGTATTTAAGGTAACAGTATTGGCAGTTGTTCAGTTCTATATTGGTCAGTGGCTTGGCCTTACTGTTGGGAGCCCAAACCCAGTGCTGTTATTTGTCTTCATAACTCCGGATCACACCATATTAATCAATGTCAGCCAACGCGTTTCATCCAACAGGGACATCATCAGGGCTGTAAGTTAAAGAAACACTACTACTTATTTTCTGACTCTAGTGGTGCCCCAAGGAGGGGCAGGGGCACCACCACTGAGGTGCCCATGTATTGTGGGGGGCTGCATGATGTGCAGCAGCCTGCACAGCAATGTGTTTGGGATGTACCCTAACTCTCCCAGGCAGAAGCACACATAAGCCTGGGATATGTTTTTAGTAAACTTTACCCACTTCAAGAGCTGAAGCTTTTGTCCTTGGGTTTGAGTGTGGGGACCCCTGGTGGTTAGTCCTATGGCTGGCTACGTGGTGTGGCCTGTAACAAATAATGAAAGACTCAGACACTCATGTTGTTTTTAATTCAAATGCATACATACGCCCTTTACTGAAGAAAACAAACTTGGACCCGTTGAACCCTGACAACTACAGACCCATTACAAATGGACCATTCCTGGGCAAACTGATAGAAAGAGCAGCTTTCACCCAGATGTCACATTTCATTGAAGAGAATGACATACTTTTAGACTTCCAAACAGAATTCCGTCCGAAAAGAGGCACTGATTCTGCCCTCCTTGCCATCTGGGATGACCTAAAAAATACAGTTGACCGCAACGGGGTTGCTGCGCTACAACTCTTGAACCTCTCAGCTGCCTTTGACATGGTTGACCATGACACTCTGAAACAAAGACTCTGTGAAGCCAGCATAGAGGGAACTGCTTTAGACTGGCTAGAGTCCTACCTTCAAAACAGAACTAATGTCATCCATACCCCACCTTTCTCGTCCAAACCATACTCCACAAGAGCAGGGGTCCCTCAAGGTTCTATCATCTCGCCCATGCTTTTCAACATTTACATGAAGTCATTACCAGTACTGATCAATACATTTCACCTCACGTGCTATAACTATGCAAATGACACGCAAATACTCCTTCAACTGGAATGCCCCAAAGACATTGGAAAATCACCAATTTTCAGCTGTCTCAGAGCCTTGGATCAGTGGATGACCTGGAGCCATCTCAAATTGAATGCTTCAAAAACTGAAATACTCACATGTGGCGATTGGAAACATTAAAACCTGCTTGCCACATGGCCTGATGAACTGGGATCACTGCCTAAAGTATAGAAGGAAGTAAGACACCTCGGAATGACCATGGGCTCCAAGCTGTCGATGAATGCCCAAGTGGATAAACTAGCAAGATCAAGCTTTGTTACTATAAAAACGCTGCGACGAATTTTCCCTCATTTGGGATTTCCACACAAGGTCCAAGCTACCATCTCCCTTTTTCTGTCCAAACTTGATTATGCCAATAGCCTCTACAACGGATCACCTTTAACGACCATGAAAAGACTACAACGGATTCAGAACTCGGCTGCCAGACTACTCTTGCATATCAACCCATGAGACCACATCTCCCCTGCCTTGAATGCCCTGCATTGGTTACCGGTTGCCAGAAGATCCACGTTCTAGCTGCTTTGATTCACCCACAAAGCAATACATGGAATGGGACCGCTCTTCATCAGGAATAAAATCACCAAACACATTTAACAGAGGAACCTCTGCTCTAAAGGAGCTTCTTGCCTCAAATCCCACCATACAAGAAAAAAACCATGGGCGGCACATCCTTCTCTGTTCAAGCAGCCAAACTATGGAACTCTTTACCCTCCAACATAAGGTCCACTGACAACCACCTTATCTTCAGAAAACTACTCAAGATTTGGCTCTTCCCCACATAAGCAAAATACGCAAACAGAAATTTACAGCATATCCCTCTGTATACAAGCATTTTTTGTCCACTATAGATATGTACCTATCTTTGTGTATTACTATGTATAAACATGTAAAATGATTATGTTGTTGAGAGAAAAAATAACAATAATGAATAAATAAAAACCATCTTTGGTCTACATGTACATACTTCCATTGTGCATCTATGTACCTTCCATGTACTTGGATCTGTGTGTCTGTTACTTTTCTCCTGAAAAAGTATATCCAATGCACTACCCTATTTCTCATCCTGTGCCTCTATCAATATCTTTAATCTACATATAATTACCTCCTTTATGTATCTATATACTTTCAATGTAATTATGGATCTATTCATTTATCAATTTCTTCTAATTTAGCATTCCCAATGCACTAACTTATTTCTCAGCCTACTTCGCTCAATATATCTTCTAGCCCAACCTTTTGACTCATCTCAAACTTCTTCTACTACTCCTGCCAATGCACTACCCTATCTCTCATCCTATAGATCTATCAATATATCCTCTACATCCACTCTCTCATTTATCCCAAACTCCATGCCACTACTATGATTACCAAAATAACCCTTTCTAGACTCTCTCCTACTCTACCCCTCCTTGCATCATCTGACACCTCTTTTACTATACCGATCCTCTAAAACAACCCTTTTTAACTCTTTCCTGAGTCCTCCCCTCCAAAACTCCTTTTTACTCATCCAAAAGCCTCCTCCTATTGCTAAAACATAAAAAAACAAAAAACAATATTTCACTCTTTTATCCCTCCACTATCCTTTTCAATTGAAATTAACAGACTAACATGTTCACTTCTCAAATTCCATATTAAACTATACTAATATATAGTACCCAAATAACTGAATAACATATCCACTACTCAAATTACTTCATTTTTTTTACTATACTAATTTTCAACAATAATCCTTCATGGGTTCCGGAGTGGTGTGCTACTCGCCAGAAAAGCGATTCAACACCCATCAGAGGTAACAAGTGCTATATGAATGCACATCTTTCTTCCTCTTTTATCCCTCCGCTATCCTTCTCACTCTAAGTAACTGACTAGTATTCACCAGTGAAATTACTTCATATTTCACCATATTAATTCACCACTAATCCTTTGTAGGCTTCCTGAATAGCGTGCGTCAACAAGCGCTATATAACTACAAACCTTTGTCCTCCTCTATCCTTCTGCTATCATTCCAAATCCAAATAACTGACTAACCTATCCACCACTTAAAATGTACTTACATGTTTCACCATACTAATTCAACACTAAACCTCCATGGGTCCCGGAGTAGCGTGCTACTCGCCGAAAAAGTGCTTTGACGCCTCGTCAGGGGTAGTAAGCGCTATATAAATGCAATTACAATACAATACAACATTGACAACTCTTATAATGCGTTATATTAATAAATATGACATGGTTATTATTATTAATGTGGTGGCCATGTAACAAAGCCAATAGGGCGGTCCTATTTGATATGAGACTCCCATGTATATTTTGTGTTACATATGGTATAGATGGGAGGTATTGTGGCTATAGTGTGAAGGGCCCACTAAAAGTGCAATGCAATATTAGGGGAAAACCTTAGTTTCTTCCATCTACCTGAAGTTCATACTTGTAATTTACTTCAAGTGTTTAGTAATATGTGTAATAAAACTACTTTTCCATTTCATATAGCAAATGTATTTTTTGCTTTGCAAATAACTTTGATGCTGTTTAACGAATCTTCACTAAACACTCCATTTAAAAAGTTCCTTAACCTCAGCTCATTCCTGGAGAGTTTCTGGGTGAATCATCAATCAAGGGATGAGAAAAAGAGGGGCCCCAAAACGCCTTTTCCACATAGGAAATCTCAAACAGTGCCACAGCCTCAGAGGCTGAACAGAATTACACCAAATGTGTCAGTAAATAGATCTTCATTCAGAAAGCATGGCTTTTGTTATTTAGTATAAATTTGTTCGGTATTTTTTGAGAAATTAAAGTTCAAAATGTATAGCCATCTAGACCATTGGGCTCAAATTCTAAAATGTCAGCCTTCTGATTGGCTCAGTCACAAATGAGACCACTCTTCCATGGGATCAATGAGATGCTCATTCCAGTTGCCATTGCTCAATATTTTGTTGCAAACTTCAGCTTGCCATTTGCATTCTGGCACGGACCTTTCTCATTGCATTTTCTAGCAATTCTTCAGGTTTGTTCGATTGGCCGAAAATTGCACCATGCAAAATTTGTTTTTTCCATCAGTGCTTGACAGTCCTTTTCCAAAATTTGAACCAGTATCCCTTCTCTTCACAAACTAGGCATTATTCATACTTGTAATGATCATCATAGTTATCGCTTAGAAATGGTCTCTGTGTTAGTAGATAATACATTAATTAGAAAGTTGCTCATTCTTCCTCAATGGCAGTTGTCATAATATCATATAATCTATGCAGAATTACCTCTTTCTAAGCACTAGGTCATATATAACAAGTTTGGTGACCATGGGCCAAATCCAGTTGTGTAGCAAGGGTACTTTGGGGCCTAATGCAAGTCAAGAAAAAAGGTGCAAATCCTGTGCTCTGATGGTAAAAAAAATAGGGTGCTGAGAGCCTCTCAAAGCCATGTTCTCCGGTGCCACTGTATCTGCTGCACGTTTGATAGCTTTGTCTTAAGTAAAATCACATAAAAGACTTGGTCTGAGGTGTTTTTTCAGTAATAAATTGCGCATCACTTAATGTTAGCACCAAAATGTGCCATGTCATTTTCTGTTGGTTGCTTCTGGTGGTATTGAAATCATCATCATCGTTTATTTTGGATACTAGATCCATAAAACAAAAATAACACATATAAACTGTTTAGCCAAGTGACAGCGTGAATGCCATATACAATAAAGACATTTTAAAAAATATGTACTTCCTACATTAAAATATCTAAAAGTGCATTAGTGCAATTCATACAATTCAACATACATAGAACATAAACGTGAGATTAAAATATATCAGTAGTATATCTAATGTGGCTATAATATAAATTACCTAATTATAATCCTGGAAGCACACAATCAAATACCCAGGTCCCTCATATCAAAGTACAAGTGGCCTTTGTGAATAAGCCGGATAACATGGAGAAATTTCCACAGCAATAACAACCTCTTCACTTGTATCAGAACACAGAATTCTTAATGTATGTTCATATTGTCCAAAACCCAGTAGCTGACACACTGGTTTAATCCATTTCCTATGAGGAGATATATACAATTGAAAAAAATCCAAAGCAATGCAGGGTTTCAAGTTGTGATTTACAAGATGAACACAAGTTATTACTGCAGCTCAATGCACCACGTTTTAGACAAAAGCTAAGTACAGGTAAAATATCATACCTACGTTTGAGGTATAGCTGCTTAGCTTAGCGTCTAGCGATCAAGTCAAGACTACTTTGTGTGCAGGAATTATTTTGAGATCTAGAAAGTTACCAGTTAAGTTACCCGATGTAACCCTTTCTAGGTTCTCCTCCCAACCATATGCCTTAAATTGCTCTTTAATTTGTGTTTTAGAGACCTAGGCCCAGATTCACAAAGGTGTCACTCAATGCAGCACAGCATCCAAAGGTGTTAGTGCTGCATGTCATGACAGGGAGAGAGCAGCAGAGTGCCATATAGAGTCTCCCATGGTCTACTATAGGCTTTGTACATGAAGGGTACCCTTCCTGTATAAACTACTATGGCCCCTATTAGAATGTCATTCGGAGTTGCCTCTGAATCACACCGTCTTGGTGTGGGGACTGACCGACCGTAGATTTGCGGTTCCGAGCGCGGTATTTCGATGCGACCGCACATGGTGCGGTTGCAAACTCCCATTTCTCTATGGGAGCTTGCGCGGTGGGAGGAAACTGCCCATAAGCACAAATTCCCATAGAAATGGGTATTTATCTAAATCTCTGCCCCATGTGAGGAACCTTACGGTACCTGCCACATGGTGCAGGGATTTACAGGCCCCTAACCAGAGACCGCAGGAAGAAGGGGACCCTGTTAGAGGCCCTCACAAGTCGCTTTCCCACAGGCTTTGTATGCCAGAAAGCCTGATATGGAAAGCCTGTTGTAAACCAATATAATTATACTGACGGCGGAAAACCCGCACCGGATTATGATGGGTTTCCGCCTGGCCAACAGGCTCCATGAGCCAGTTGGAAGCCATCCGGAATGACCAGACGGTTTGAATTCCGACTGCCATAATCCTAATAAGGCGCTCGGAATTCAAACCAAAGATGTCGATCGGAAAGCCTTCGACCTGTGGTCGGAGGCTTCCGACTGACATCCTAATGAGGGTCTATGGCTATACAAGTTTAAGACCTTTTCCTACTTTGTATCTATGCTGTACATGCAAAGTCCGAAAAGCAAGGAGAAATTAAAACATTTCTCCTTTTAACATCAATTTTTCAGCAGCAATACTTTTTCGCACAAAATCCTGTCTACTAATGTTGATAGGGAACTAGATAGAATTTCGACTGGGAAATTCGAAAATGGTACAACTTCACAAACATCAAAGGCATATATAACAAATGTATTTTCATTGTGCTTCACAGTCCATACATTAACATAGCAATAAGTACTACAATGTAAAGAAAATAGGCGGTGGTAACACTTTCTAGGATTTAAATCGGTGACATATCGAGATTGCATGATGCGTCAAAATATTTACAAAATGCACAATATGTGATCCGGGAATATGATTTTTTTTGCTCGCACACCTTCTTTGAAAATAATAGATATGTTACTTGAAATCAGGTTTTGTTTTTCATCACGGATTTCCACATGCAGAGCGTCTGGTTAATGTCAGTGTTTCCAGAGTAGGCATCCACTCGGATCCGGCATAGGCGCGGGATTATTTTGATCTGTTTAAATATTTGTTGACACGTTCTAAGCCTTACTGTGTGTTTTGTTGACAAACTGAATCCCAAAAATCTTGACACATCTTGCAAACATTCTTTTGACAGGATTTACTGTACCAGAATCTTTCATATGTTGCCATGGAAACTGCACACTTTAGCTCCGTCAGAAGTAACTATTGTAGCAAAAAAAAATACGGCTCCTGAGGAGAGAGGCACGCTGGGTGAATCCGGGGGGCCGTCACTGGTTCAGTTTGACAGAGTGGGGCCCCTCTCAGAGGAAGACGCGGTGTCTGACCCACGAGCAGATGAGGGAAAGGGGGCTGCTGGGAGGCGGGGTCCTGAGATCCGCTGCAAGAAAAATACACACTGGGAGAAACGAGGCAGAGGCAAGGATTGAGAGCGAGGGCGTTAAGAATAAAATTCTGAATAAAATCGAAAAACAATACACCTAAAAAAATGAATGTGGAATTTTAGGACAATTGTTCTGGTTATCAAAAATCGTATTTTCCCGGAGCTTCATTGCAGCTCCTGGTTTCACGCAGAGGTGTGGAATCGGGTCGGATTGTTTGCAAATGGCACAGATTTAAAACTGCACAGAGAGAAGTCTGGCCATAATGTGAAAGGAAACACACTGCTTAAAAGCGGCAAAACATGCATTAAACGCGCCACAAGCTCTGATGGCGCACACCGTGCCTCATTTCAAGCATGAAAGCTGCTAATGAATGACGGATACATTGTGCCCTTGGTGGATACAAAATATTAACTGGATGGAAATTGACTACAAAAGCCACTGGAATTATGGGACAGGGGTGGACCAAATCATGTGGCAATTTGGGGCCATATGTATCATCAACCTGATTTGCGATTCTGAAATAGCGATTTTTTAGAAATCGCTATTTCAGAATCGCAAATTGGGATGTATGTACAAATTCGCAATTTTTTTGCGAAATCTTAGTATTCCTTAATTGCAATTAGCAAATTGTGAATCGCAATTAAGGAATACTTTCCCATTCATTTCTATGGGCCAGGAGGCCCATAGGAATGAATGGGAAGTTATTCTCAATTTGCGATTCGCAATTTGAGAATCGCAAATTGAGAATAATTTCAAGGGTGCCGGGGTGTTTGCACCCCTGAAATAAGCATGGGTGCACATGTGGCACACATACATGCCCTAAGGGCATGTATGTGCATCACATGGCACTTTGAAAAATGCAAAAATGTGCATTTTTCAAGGAATTCGCAAATTACCACCAACTTGAAGTTGATGGTAATTTGCGATTCCTTAAGGACAATTTGCATTATTTTTTTGCTTCATACATTGCATTTAAGGAATCGCAAAATTTGCGATTCCGTAAATGCAATTGCAAAATAAGGAATCTCAAATTTTGTGATTCCTTGTTTTGCACCAGATTTTCATTTATACATACCAATTGGCAAATTTGTATTCGCAAACACCAAAATTCGCAGAATTTGGGCATTAGTGAATGCGAATTTGCTTCATACATATGGCCCATAATTTGAGAAGAAAAATCAAAATATGCAGTGTAATGTGGTACATTTGTCGTCAGTATTACTGCATCATTTTGGCTCTTTTAGATATTTCAACACTGTCTGGGCAAAGGTCTCACCTTATTAGTAATAGTTTGTCATACAAATGCAGTAATAGGCAATTGAAGGGTGACCCATTCGACTTTTCTGAAGGACCTTCCACTATGTGGTAACACAGGTTGCTGAGGTTGAAGTAGTTTTTGACCCACTTGTACTAGAAGCAAAATGTTTTTGGGGTAAAACCTTCAAATTATGCAGAAGACGATGCATTAAGTGGCAAGGGCAGCAAATTCATACTTATGCAGAAAAAGCCACAGCCACAAAATCGCATAATTTGCAGTAGTCATGCATAACCTAACCTGTGCAGCACTATATTTGATTGTGGCATCAATCACTTAGATGTTATTAAAAGAGGAGCGAGCACAGGATTAAGCTTAATGTCTCTATGAATAAAAGACAGGGGTATGTCCTTGCATTGCCCTTGATGTCTATTTTACTATTACGATGCCATTATGTTAGAACTTATCCATGGAAAGATTCAGGAACACCGCAGACTATTATTGCTAGCACTACTTGGAGTGAGTCAATCAATCAAACAAACAAACTTTATTCAGCCAATTATGGCTATACAAGACACAGATTAATACAATACAATCATAGCAGAGAATTTAAAAACAAAATCATGCATAATAGCAAAGCTCAGGTACTCGAAAGGTAACGCTAAAACCACTTTGGAAAACCAGATCGCCCACGCTCTAGGAAAAGAAACAAATGTATTTTGCAACACTCACATAAAGTGCAAAGTGCAGAATAAATGGATATGAATAAACATTTTTGCAATACAAAACAATACTTCAAATACATAAAATGCTAAAAAAATTTGTAATAGAAGCATCACACACCAAAAGGATCACAACGAAACAATAGTTCCTCATGAGTGATTATGCATGGGCAGTTACCCTTCCATGTTTTTCCTGGCTCAGACTATAGATTTGAGGAATGAGGTCACCCTGAAACAAATATTTGGAGTTCTGAGCTGCTGCAGATGACAGAGCTACTCTACATCTGCCATGGCCCAATGATTTTAAAAAAGATTTCAGGAAAACTGCCCAGGAATAATCAAAGAAATTACAAAAAAACATATAATGCAATATGACTGTGCAGAGACCCCATCACAAGGACAACAGACCAATGGTCTCCCCCAGGTGTCGGACTGTTTATCAATGCTCATGAGTAGCAAACCAGCAGAACTCCCAGAAGAGACTCCGAACCCTTGATTTGGCTGCTTTCTTAATACTCATCGCGGGCTTAAAAAATGAAGCCAGCTTGAGCACCTGAAAGGTTTTAGAGATGGAACTTAGCCAGGGAATGGCACATCCTTTATGTAGGCTACGACAATCCATAATCAAATCTCTACAAAGCTGCACAAGTAGGCTGGCCCAGAGCAATAACGGGGCCAATTGAACCCTGTCCTCAATGACGCGCTGGTTTAATTCAGCGTGTACCATATAGCTTGTGGCAGTCGATGGTAGGTGTAAAAGCCTCTGGCATATTTGATTGTCCTCCAACTGAAGAAAGGAAGCATATCCCCAAATCACCGCCCATACAGAGCAGCTGGGACACATTGTGCATTGCATACCTTTAAAGGAGGCAAAACAGTCCCCCTCCCCCTTGGCCTTGGGAGATTAAATATGGCTCCCACTGACTTTCTCAGCTTAAGACATGAGCTGCCAGGAGCCCTTGGCATTAAAGATTACTCCCAGATAACTAAAGTCTCTGACACTGCCCAATGTCTGACCCTTAACGATCAACCTTGCAGTATCAATACTAAATTGCCCACAGGCCATGATTTGAGATTTACCATAATTGGATGTGAGTCACTTTTAGGAGTAAAGGATTGAAAATAGTTGTATATTTACAGCCAATGTGAGGACTAAATAAATTAGTGTGGCCAAATGCTAAATCATTCAAATTTTCAGCTAATTCCTAATTTGAGTATAGCAACATTTTTTAAACCTGGACCCAAATTAACTAAATGTATCAGAGTGCATTTACTTGCATTTTTAGGCATTTTAAAGTAAGACAAAAAACAAGCTGTGGAGGTTGGAGTCATTTTAAAAGCATTCTGAAATTAAGGTGTCCATCCAGGATAGACGCACTACAATGCAGCGTGACCACTCTGTCAATTAGCTCCAGGCTGTGAAGGCTGCATTTGAAACTAGCATCTAAGCTTGCAGAATAGCGTGCTCCTATTATAAATCCAATGATTGCCATATCAGTCGGACCACAGCAGACCCCTTCAGTAATGATTCCACCTCGTTACATGGGCCAGAGATGCTGGCATGAAACCTGACTCAAGGTCCCTTAGACTGGGCCGTCTCATAGACATTCGGTTACAATTTTGTCATTGATACAGAAAGGATAGCTGCTCATGGACAACTGCAATTATTATTTCCCAACCATATTAGCCTCTCAGAAGTGAAGATGCTTCTTCTAGTTTTCATACCTCCACATCTATGTTTGGAATGTGTGCCTCTACTTGCATTGACAGAGAATTCATATTTTGGGGGCATGGGTTCGCACAAGTAGATTTCACACTGTATGGGTTTAATGGAAAGCAATACTCTCCTCACCTCAGTCATTCACACCATCTCACTCACCAGCTCACTCACCAACCCATTCACACACCCACTTACACCCTTAACTCACTCACTTGCTAATTTCCTCTTTACTCGCTTACTCAAGGATTTCTTTGTCCCCTTTAATATATTCTATGTAAACCCTATTGAGAGTGCCAGGAAAACTTTATACAACATTGTATTGCATGCCTCATTTTAAGTGCTGGCAGGTCTAGGTACAGAAATGTATAGGTCAAACCACTCATGTCCAACCTAAGAAGCATTGTGACAGAACTGCACTCCCCTGCTCCATCAGTTTGATTTGATTTTGAAACCTAACAATAGTTTCTGAAGCACTGGATTTGGAAGAACCTACGACTTGTAGAGGACAAATAAATGTACAAGCACTTAATAAAATTGAACTCAGTCCTCTGGAATGAAATTTCAGTCTTAGAGTAAATGAAAGTAACATAAAGGGAGAGAGAGAATATTCGTGTGGATTTGTTCTCCCTGACTTAATATCTATAAACAACAAGAATTCACCAGCAAATGCCAAGTGTTCCCTATAGTAGTGGGGAGCACATAGTGTTTTTAAAATACCCCTCACACACCAAAAGGACTCTTGGTGTCATGCTTCATCATTGGGGTCTTCGCACCCCTCTGCGGGGTGCGGCGTGCTACTACCTACGACTACGCGGGAGCACTTATTTCAATGACTATGCATGGTGCGTGTGAGGGTTGAATGTAAATGTGAGTGGGTAGTGGGGTTATAAGTGAGTGATTAATTAAAAAGTACCTGGCTCATGGGGTGAACTCAACATTTTTTTTAATGGGCCCCCGGGCTGATACTGTTAAAAAGGTGAATTTTGAGGTGTTTATATAACGTTATGTACATCACCTCTTGTGTGCATCAGAGATCAACTCCTTCTTCAGGACGGGGTGCACAAATCCCCACCCTACTCACGTTTCACTATGTAAACATTTGTGGTTTTATTTACAGAAAAGTGAAAATGTAATGCAGGCTAAAATGTACCTACAGCAAAAGTATCAAAGGTTTCTGCTATTTGCACAACTTGTTTCCTCTCTGCTGGGAATGCATTCCCAGCGGAGCCGCGTGTGGGGGAACAAGGAGAAATCCTCTCCTAGGAATCGTAGCAGATTGGCATGAGAACCCCCAACGTTAGGAGTCTCATGAAGCTCATAAGGTTGAAGAAAAAAGTTGTGTGTTGGACCCGGTCCTTTGGGCAGGTCTACCCCGTGACTTTTTTTTCTTTTTTCCTAGCCTGTTTTTGGAACCTGGATTGGTGATTGTAGGCCTCTGCACACTTTTTCACTGTGGTACAGTGTAAAGTGCGTGTGCTTTCTGTGTATGGATGGTGAGTGACCTGCCCTCCCATAGGAATGACTGGGAATATGTATGCCCATGGTAGATTCCTGATGCATGGGGAGTGCAGGGTCGAGTTTGATATGTATAAACTCGTGAGAATGAATGCTGCAGAATGGTATATGCGGCATGGCTGTGTGTAGTCTAGAAGCGCCACTTTTAGAAGTTGGCATAATTGTGTAGTGAGTCTGCTAGCACGTGATTGGCTGATGGGCCTGGCCCAGGCATGCCTGGGCCTGTTGGTAGATGGACTGTCTGGTTTGAGTAGAACAGGGTCTGCAGGGTCCGCAAGGCCCCGAAGGAGGGCGTAGATGAAAGGCCCCCCATCTGCTGTTAGGGAGGAGTGGAGAGAGCTCTGGTGGTGCCAGGCTGTGTCTGTCGGCCCACCCTGGATGACTCTCCCTCCCGATGGCCCCCTGTCACCTCTGACCTGAGGCTGACAGGGGAGGGAAACCAGATACTCCCAGAGCTTAGGGCTCGCCTTGCACGAAAGCTTCAAAGGCTTCAAAGCTTTTTCTGTGGATAAGAAGGGGCTCTGCCCCTTCCAAAAGGTTCTTGTCTTTGCTCTTGTGGCTGACTGGGATCTACCAGGGTTGGGCGCTGCCCAGCCCCTGGACACCTGGATTCCTGGACTCCTGGGGGACCCTTCTGCCTGCCTGGGCTGAAGGGGGGACTTGGCTCTGCCCCTGGGGAAGTTCTGGGACCATGGCAGCATGGAGAAGCTGCCCTTTTCCTGTGGAGAGCGCTGGAGTTGGTTTCTAGCGCCTAGAGGCGCTGGGCTTCGCCTTGAGCGCCTGGGAGCGCTCTGCCTGCTGTCTAGCGCTTTGGAGCGCTTCATTTCCCCCAAGCGCATGAGAGCGCTGTCGCTGGACTTTCTAGTGCTTAGGAGCGCTTTTGGTGCTCGCTTATAGCGCTGGAGGCGCTGAGGATTCCTGGCCGTAGTTACTTAATTAATTACGAGTGCCCACCTCGATCTGCCGCGGTGAAAACAAACCACGAAGGGGCCGCGACCGGATTGGCCGGTGGATAGTCGCGTCATCGGCGAGGCCGCACTGCCATTGGTTGGCGGCCTCGCGTCATGAGAGGCTCGTCGCAGGAGCCGCGACGCGATTGGCTGGGCCGCCCCTGAGTCCGTGGTGGAAGAAAGGGGAAGGCGAGAAAGGTGGCGGCCGGTTAACAGGGCTCCCGTGTGCCGAGGGAGCCCTGCAGCGAGAGGAGAGCGGCCGCGAGCGGCTGAGCGGCCCGGCGGGGCTCCGTGGTGGAAGAGGAGCCCCGCGCTGGCCAGACGAAGAGAGCCGCCGCCCGGAGGAGCCGCCCCTGAGGCCCGGTGAGTTGAAGGGCTGGGGGGCTCCGCGTGGACCGGGTGAGACGGGGGCTCCGTGATGCTGCTGCTCCGTGAGGGAGCAGATGGGTTCTCGTGGTGCCGGTAGAGGCACCAAGGAAGGGCGGCCCCGAATGGCAGTGGGTCGCCCCACCGTGAGCAAAGAGCCCGCGAGGGGCTCTTGAGGGCCCGCATTGCTTCGTGTTGGTGCCGGGTTAGAGGCACTGCTTCAGGGCGGCCCCAGATGGCAGCGGGCCGCCCCAACGGTGTGTAGAGCCCGTTTGGCTCCAGAGAGGGCCATATTCGAGAGGGGGGGGCTTCGGGGCATATTGTCGGTGCTCGTCCCCTCCTGCCCCCGAGTGTGAGGACTAGAGTCCGGTGAGGCTCCTGGGGGCATCATTGTTCTAAGAGTCTGTGTGGCTCCAACGGTTGGCATGGTGCTTTAGAGCCTTTGAGAATCCAACGTCTGGGGCATGTGTGATATGCCCAGAGCCTGTGTGGCTCCAGCAGTGGCGCAGTTGGCGCCTAAGGGCCAGTGAGGGCCCTAGCACAAGTTTGTTGTTCTCCAGGTGCCCAGCACTTTGTGGGCACCTGCCACGTTTAGGCTTTTTATACTTTGAGACTGGCGCTGCATGGCAGCGCACCCTGACACTGAGACTCAGGGCGTCTGAGCCCCAACAAGGCCGTTGGCCTAGGGACTGCCACAGGTAGTGGCTCATGTGATAGTATTTGCCTAATGTGAGTTCTGCGCATTGTGATGTGGTGCTAGGAAATGTAATGCATTTAGTATGATTACGCACCTTGATCTTACACCTCTGAATGTTTTTAGACATCATGTGATTCTTGCGCTATTGCTTTACTCTTGACCCCTCTGAATGTGTAGGTTTATGCAGCATGTGTCTTACTTTTCCTGCGCTGCACCTCTGAATGTTTAGTCATCATGTGTCTTCTTGCGCTGCACCCCTGAATGTATTTTATTGCATCATGTGCTTTATTCTTAACACCTCTGAATGCTTTAGGCATCCTGTGTTTCTCTTTATTACTCCTCTGAATGTAGGTTGCTGCATCATGGGTAATGTGTTCTTTTCTTAGACCCCTAAATGCTGTGTGATACTTAGGGGGTTGTTCTTTTAGTACAGGTGGTCCTAGTGAGGTCCTGGTCCCCTGCGTGACAGTCTCCCAAGGAGTTTAGGGTTGCGTAGGTGGTACTTACCTGTTCCCAGTAGTTACTGGATGTGATCTATAACTGTTACTTTGTGTTACAGTGAAGTTTATATACTTTTATTCTAATTTCTGACAAGTATTTCTATATCTGCAAAGTGTTGATTCAGACAGTGGCCCATGTGGCCCTGTCTTGTAAATAATCCCTTGTGAATATTGCCGTGCCAGTTGGCACAATGTACATGTGTGATTTCTATCTGATATGTTTTGACAATACAAAAGTTATTTTAATATAACCTTGTGTGGAGTCTCTTTTGTGGTGTGCCTAGTATGTTGTTGCTGTCGTGCGCTGATGCAAATGCTTTACACATCGCCTCCGAGTTTAGCCTAGACTGCCCGCGCCATGCTACCTAGAGGGCGAGCAGGGGTTATCTTGGCGTGTGACTTCCTTGCCCTGACTGGAATGGTGGTTTCTGCCTGGCTTTGGCATAAGCCTTAGCCTACCAGAAATAGCCGGTTTCCAACATTGTGCAAATAGCAGAAACCTTTGATACTTTCGCTGTAGGTACATTTCACAGAGCATGTCACCCACACTAGTACATGCTCTACATTTCAAATACACTGCACCCTGCCCAGGGGGGTACCTTGGACCTTCCATAGGGGTATCTAATGTGTACAGAAAGGGAAGGGCTAGGCCTGGCCAGTGGGGACACTGGTCAGGTCAGTATGGCAGTTAGCAACTGCACACAGGCACTGCAGTGGCAGGACTGAGACACCATTTTAGGGCTACTCATTTTGGTGGCACAATCAGTGCTGCAGGCCCACTAGTAGCCCAGGCAGACTCAGTGCACTTTACTAGGGACCTACTGATGAAACAGATCTGTCAGTCATGGATAACCAATCATAATAGCAATTTACCTAGGGAGCACTTGCACTTTGACACTGATCAGCAGTGGCAAAATGCCCAAAGCATCTAAGCCAGCAAAAACAAAATCCGGCACAGCGCCAAAAATACAGGAGGCAGAGGAGTCAGGGGAAACCACGCCAAAGATGCCAGGTCTTTCACGTGTCCCCTCCAGCTGAAAGTGGGGAGAACTACCCACCCTCTTGAGAGTTCTCATCACTAAGGTGGAAAAACCTGGACAGACCATCAGCTTTGGCGTGTTCTGTACCAGGGCGGTGTTCCACCATAAAGTCCATTCCCTGTATGGAGATGGCCCACCTCAATAGTTTTGGGTTCTCACTCCTCATTTGCATTAACCATCTGAGGGGCCTGTGGTATGTCTGAACCCAGAAGTGAATCCCAATCAAGTGGGGTCACAGCTTCTTCAGAGCCCAGACCACAGCAAAAGCTTCCCTTTCAATGACACTCCACATCTGTTCCCTGAAAGCTACAGGTTGGTCCAAACCCTCGTCGTTCAGTTGTGAGAGCACCGCTCCCACACCATGCTCTGAAGCATCTGTCTGCACTACAAGTTCACTGGAGAAATCAGGTGCCTTGAGCTCAGGTGCTGTGCATATGGCAGTCTCAGGGCATCAAAAGCAGTTTGACAGACATCGGTCCAGTTCACTCTCCTGGGCTGCTTCCTTGAAGTCAGCTCTGTCAAGGGGGCCACAATGGTGCCATATCCCTTGATAAATCTTCAGTAATACCTGGTGAGACCTAGGAAGGCTCTCACCTCTGTCTGGGTCTTGGGGCGCTCCCAAGCCAGAATAGTATCAATCTTTGCCTGCAGGGGCTCCACCTGGCCGATCCCTACCTGGTGTCCCAAGGACACCACAGATCCCTGGCACTTGCTGGCCTTGATAGTGAGGACTGCACTTCGCAGAGCCTTCAACACTTTGCAGTTGTGTTGCAAATGTTCCTCCCAAGTGGAGCGGAACACAGCAACATCATCCAGGTAAGCAGAACTGAATTCCTCCAGGCCGGACACTACCTGGTTGACCAGTCTCTGGAACGTGGCAGTGGCGTTCTTCAACCCAAAGGGCATGACATGGAACTGGAAGTGCCCCTCTGGTGTTAAAAACGCAGACCTCTCCTTGGATCCCTCAGTTAAGGCAATCTGCCATTATCCAGATGTTAAGTCAAACGTACTGAGGTACTCGGCAACGCCCAACCCATCCACAAGCTCATCAGCTCTGGGGATGGGGTGTGCGTCCGTTTTGGTGATCGCATTGAGCCCACAGTAGTCCACACAAAACCGGAGTTCTAGAGTGGCACCGGGTGCAGCAGCTTTTGGTACTAAGACCACTGGGCTAGCCCATGGGCTGCTGGAGGGCTTAATTACCCCTAGCGCCAACATCTTGGAAACCCCTTCCTCGATGCTGGCCCTGACCTTGTCAGCTACCCTGTAGAATTTCAGTTTCACAGGTAGGCTATCTCCAATGTCCACATCATGGATGCACCGATTGGTGACTCCTGGGGTCAGGGAGAACAGGGAGGCAAACTGACCAAACACCTGGCGACAATCCCTCTGCTGTTCTGGGGTCAGGGTGGGCGAGAGGACCACTCTATCCACTGACCCATCTTGCTCCTTGGCTGACAGGATGTCAGTAAGAGGGTCACTATCCTCTTCCATCCCAGCACCTGTAGCAAGGAGCATTGTCACATCAGACCCCTCAAAGTGGGGTTTGAGGCGATTCACATGTAGGACCCTCAAGGGGTGTCTGGGAATCTGCAAGTTAACCAGGTAGGTTACATCGCTCTTGCGCTCCACCACCTCGTATGTCCCAGTCCACTTGTCTTGGAGCGCACAACGCTCCACTGGCGCCATCACCCACACCTTCTGCCCAGGTTGAAATTCGACCACAGTGGAATTCTGGTCGTACCATCTTTTAATTTCTTCCTGGCTAGCTTCCAGGTTCCACTGAGCGAGTTTCCGGAAGCATTGTGTCTGGTTGCGGAAGGCCAGGATGTAGCTGAACACATCCCGGGGGTCTTACCAGGGGATTTCTCCCAACCCTCCTTCACTAGACTGAGAGGCCCTCTCATAGGGTGGCCGTACAGGAGTTCAAAGGGACTGAACCCTAAGGTCTTCTGGGGCACGTCCCTGTAGGCAAACAACAGGCATGGTAAAAGGCATCCCACTTCCATCTTATGGGCTCCGCAAGGATCATTATCAAACCTTTCAGAGTTCAGTTGAATTTCTCAACCAACCTGTTTCCTTGAGGATGGTAAGGAGTGGTGAACCTATAAGTTACCCCACAGCCCTCCCACAAAGACTTCATGTACCTAGTGATGACATTGGTACCCCGGTCGGAGACCACCTCTCTGGGAAACCCCACACGGGAAAAGATCTCCGTCAATGCGCAGCCCACCACTGGGGCAGTAATTGTCCGGAGAGGGACAGCTTCCGGGTACCGGGTGGTGTGGTCCACCAAGACCAGGATGAACCTGTTGCCTAAGGCTGTCTTGGGGTCCAGTGGCCCCACAATGTCGATGCCCACCCGCTCAAAAGGGGTGCCCATCACAGGAAAGGGTTGGAGGGGTGCCTTCCACTTCCCGCCACTCTTCTCACTTGCCTGACAAGTCTGGCAATTCCTACAAAATGTACCAATGTGCTGCTTCATCTGGGGCCAGAAAAAGTGGTTGACAAGCCTTTGCAAGGTATTGTCCTGCCCCAGATGTCCTGCGAGAGGCACCTCATGAGCCAGACCCATTAGGAAGGCCCTGAAGCTCTCGGGTGCCCCCAGCACACAGGCTGCATGGTGCTTAGGCACACTATAAAGTAACCCAGTAAATAAGATGATCATTGGACTGTCCACCTGCTGCCTGATCGGCACCCTGCTGCCTCACCCCAATGAGAGAAGGGCATTCCCTCTGGGCCTTTCAGAATTCCTCCCTGGAGGGGCCCCCTTCTTGCTGCCCATGGGTCATCATAGGTAGGTCCCCCAGTTCGGCCACCTGTTCCTCATGTAGGCTCCAGGGCATCCCCCTCAGGTGCCACTCGTTCCTGGACCTTGGGAATGGCTGGGGCTGGTTTCCCACACCAACTGCCCCTTCTCTTCCTGGCAAGCACCTGGGCCACTGTTTCTGGTTCCAGGTCTGCTGAATCACCCCTACTGTCTGCCATGGACCGAGTGATCACACAGACCCACTCAGGCAGACCCAACATCTCCAGATAAGCCTGGTGTACTACCTCCTTCCATGGGCATTGCCTAGCAGACAGTCTACATGCATGTACGGACTTACAACAACCTTCAACAGACTTAAGACCCCCCTCCACTCAAAGGGAATCTGCACCACTTTGCAGGGGTGCACTGAGTTGTCAGCTGACACTACTGGGTGAAGTGCATTGGGAATTACCTGCTCTTTAGACACCCACTGACACCTTACAGATGTCACACTGGCTCCTGTGTCTCTCAGAGCCTCCATCCTCCTCCCATTGATACTCACTCACTGCCCATATTTCTTAGTGTTCTCGGACAGGTAGGTTTCCTGGACCATCTCATAGATTTCAGTGCGTCACTTCTACGAGGTTTACTTGTGTCAGAACGCCCACCCTGCATACATTATACCTGGCGCAGGTATAATGTGGCGCAGGGGTTTACAAAGTGACTCATCTACCTAGATGTGTCACTTTGTAAATATGATGCAATATGGCGCATTTTTTACGCCACTGGTGTCTCACAAAAAGTGACGCACTGGTAGCGCAAAAGTGATGCAAGGACTCATAAAAGAGCCCCAGTGTGTTTTCCTTGGGTACCCGGCCACCGCTCTCCCACTAGGCCTCACATAGTTACACTCAAGTATTTGCTGTGGAAATGAAAGCATCTGTGCAATCTTCATTACTGGCCCATAATGTAGAGAATAAATACCCCTCCCAGCTGCATGGTGGGTTTGTTTAGGAAGCAGGGCAAGGCTCCCCCACTTCTAGATTGCTCATGATAAAAGCTGTTTGGTGGACACACAGCTCTGGAGTGTCTCTGGTGATTACCATGAGCTGGAGTGTCATTTGTGCTTAAAATGAACTGTTTGTGCAGTAATGCACATGGAAAATGCACTCATATCTTTGATCAAGGCTACGTTGCAGTTTATGCAATCCAAGTCTAGAGTCTTAAACGTGTTTTGCAGCACAATCAACATTGTGTGATCCTGGGCAAATCGTGTGTATTTCTCTATCTTGAGCCTACAAATTTCCAATGGGGAGCAGGTATTAAATACGAAGTATGTAAATGTAAATGTATTGCGACTTATATAGCGCACGTATCACCCGAAGGTATCAAGGCGCTTGCTTAGGGAACCCATCCTGGTATTCCCCTGTGAGATAGCCCGGCAGGGTATCCACAAGGTGAAAGCCAGGCATCCCGCCGCGAGGGGCCGTAGTGGAGATTAAGCAAGCCATTGCCCAGAGTCGCAGAGTGTGACTTGTGAGTCGAGTAGGCACCGGAACGAGAATTGTCGAGACTGTGGAATTTTTTGAGCCCGAGACCCGCCGAGGCGGGGAATCGAACCCTGGTCCACAGCCGATCTCAGCTTCCGGGTCTGCCGCCTCTAACCACTGAGCCACGCTTCTCCACTCCAAAAAGTATCCGGCGCTAAATACGAATTGAGTGCATTGCCTAGTTCATTTTTAGATGGACAATTGACTTTATTATGCAATTTTTTTTTAAATGTTTTGCCATTCTTTGAAATTATAATTAATGTGTTAAATGTAGCTATATAATTATTTTAATTGTTTAATTAAAGGGAAAACGCAAAAACAGATGTGAAGCATGCATGTTAAAAAGTAGTTGGTTTAAATGAGAAGTACACAGCTGTGCTATTTTGTTTCTTACATTGTGGAAGCCTATTTACTGGGGCAGCTGTCGCGCTTTACAAACCCATAACACACAAGGACATTTGAATCCAGGTGTTAAATGCTGGTTGCACACTTATGAAGTGTTTTCTCTGAAAGGGTTCTTTGATCCACTTGCTGGAGGAGGCGGATTTCAAGACATGAGGGTCATAAGTACTTGACTATTAGGTATATATATCCACCAAAAATAAAATATGTATTATGTAATGCTGACTAATCAATAATTAATTCATGGACAAAGTTTATGAAGTTTGACCACATCTGTTTCATGGGTGATGAATGGTGAAATGTCTGTGTAAATGGCACAAAATATCTGCCCTTTAAAAAAATATATATATTTTGTGGATTGGTTAGGAGCATTCCCCCTTGTAATTCTGGAACCATAAACACTGAATTGTGGTTTGCCTGTTAGGTTGCTTCCTGTGTTACGTGTAATTTGTAGTGACTGCAGTCAGCACTGCCTATGGGTTTCATGTGATAAGTGTCTGTAAAAATATGGATTGCCAAGCTACTTTGATTGGGTTTAAAGTCCTTAGATTCAACCAAACTATTTCCAAACTGTTTAGGGTTGTTTCTTTTACTGTTCAAGCTCTCATTATAACGTTATTGGTAATAGGGGGTTGTCATTCTGTTTTTGTGTCTCACCTTTTACAAGCTTCCTGGTCGCGCAAGACCTAGTGTGAATTTACCAGGAAACTGAGGTGCTTAACACACCACCCATTGCTTACCATTGATTGATTTACCACATACTTTAATATCCTTAATGGTTAATGTAATGTAATGGGTAATATACTGAATGGCTAAGCACTTATAAGGTCCCAAAGGAGAGTCCTATTGGCTATGCCAGAGCTTGTTCTTTAATGGACATGGGCTGCTCGTAAAAAGAAAATGTTTCATGTTTGATGAAGTCTATGCATGGACAGAGGTCTGCTGACTCGTGCATGCCTCCATCCGCATTAAAAGCCAGACTCAAGGAGGGGGTGGGGACTGAGGTGGGGAAATGGGGAGGCACATAATGCGAATTGTCTAAATAAAATTCTCTTAGGTCCTTTTGTGACTCAGTGGGATTGAACAATTTGCAATGTCATTTACTAGTATTACAATGCTATTGCAAAATGCATTCCCTTTCACAAACAAGTCTGGGGTATATTCTCAAGGACTTATTGCTGAGTTATCAGCACTTTCGTGCCACAAAAGTGGCGGATTATTCATTGTCCCATTCTCAAGCCGGTGCAAACGGCTGAAATCGCCAGTTTTCCAGCAATAGCTTTGGCAAAAAACATTGCCACGGATGAGAGCGACAACTAACGCTAATGGTATGCAGAGTAGGCGTTCCCATGCAAAAACACACAAAAACACCCCTTTGCGATATTCTCAACAATCAGCCTGATCGGCGAAGCAATCCAAAAACAGGTCCTAAGGCGCGTTAGCAGCAGGGAATGAACACCTGCCTTTTACTGGTGTTAAGCAGGACGACAACCTGCAGTTTGAAAGGGAACCTTGCCCAGACCCACATCGGCAGACCAACACGGAGCTGCTGATCCCATCGAGGCAAGATCTATCTACAAGACTGCCTGTATCACCCACAAAGCCTTGCACTCCTCCTCTCCTAGCTACCTGGCGAATAAACTGAAACTCTCTGGATGCTCTAGACCATCACGTAATGCGGAAAATCTACTGCTTGAACCTCCCACCTTCAAGAAGGAAAGATCGATGGCCCAATCCTTTTCAGGCAAAGCGGTGAGAATCTGGAACTCACTTCCACCTCAGCTCCAGACCATCACCTCCTTCCGGGCCTTCAAAACTGACCTCAAGGTTCTCCTCCTTCAAAGACACTTCCAAATATAATACTCGCCCTCTCTATTATCTGAAGGAGGACCTTCCATTATAGGAAATTCCATTCTCCGTGACTATGGAAGATCTTTCCCAGTGTGTTCTTGTGGTTTGAGTGGTGTTGAGTGGTCTGCCATTTATTGAAGTATTATCCTTCTACCTTTGCCTGGTACTCTTTTGTAACATGCACACCTCACTTTTCTCTTGTAACACACTGTTTGCTACCTCCTTCATTTTGTTTGCTTTTGATACTTGCTCAAGTGCCACCATTGCCTACGTAACATTTGTTCTTGTGTTTGAGTGTCTGTCATTTATTGCAGTACTATACCTCTACTTATACTTTGTACGCCTATGTAACTTACACACATGTCACTTTTTTCTCCTCCTGTAATGTACCGTTTGCTACCTCTTGTATTTTGTTTGCTCACAATTGTCACTTTTACCTCATGTAACTTAACTTTTCCTTTTGTAATTTGTTCACTTGTAATTTTCTCCTCATGTATCCTTAACGTTCCTATTGTGAAGCGCTCTGACACCTTTGGGTAAAGTCCGCGCTATATAAAAATGCATAAATAAATAAATCATGCAGCTCGGAGACCCAAGAGGCCCACAACACCCACCGTCACCACCCCCAGGTTCCCCCTGGGCCCCCCTTACTGGACCGCCCCCCCCCCCGGGCCATCCCCCTCCCGGACTACCACTGAGGCAGCGCAGAATAAGACAACGGTCCTTCTGAAAAAGCACCCGCCTCACAGACTTAACGCCAGAGGAAGTCATTGCCCAATGCTCAAAAGGACAATCATCCTCCGCATCCTGACTCACATTGCCCACAGGCTGACGGTACCAACACAGTGGACAACCAACATCCCTCCGCAGACAAAGCTGCTGGCTGTGTTGCACCTGTTTGTCTCTGCTACCTTCCAATCAACAACTGCCAGAGTCAGAGGAGTCTCACAGCCAACCCTATCAAAGTTCCTCACACCTGTCTTGAATTTCATCATCAGCTTGGTACCCCAGCTCCTTCACTTCCCCCACACTGCACGGGAACAGCTGGAGACCAAGCAAGGCTTCTACGCCATAGCTGGCTTCCTGCATGTGTTAGGGGCAATTGACTACTTACATGTCCTACTTGTGCCCCATGCTGACACTGCAGATAATTACCGCAACAGAAAGCACACGCATTCCATCAATGTGCAGGCAATAGTGTGAGGTTCTGTGATTTTCGACTTCGCTTCGTAGTCAGCCGCCATTTTGTGATAGCCACCATTGTGTGTTGCCCTCACTCAGGCGACGTGGCGAACATAGTGTTTTTGCCTTTCCAGCTGCTCGTCTCTCTTGTTATAAAGTAACCCTTTATCCTTGTTTGTGAAACCGATGTCAGGGTCTGGCCGAGCTAGTTAATCCATGTCTAGACTGGATGATCCTTGTCTTAGTTGACTGTTTGGGTCCCACCATTCTTCCTTTACTTTATCTTGTTTCACTGGCCTTCACTATTCTCTCCGTGTATTCTCCTATTACACAATCGTCCTTTGAGGCTCGCAATCATGCCCTGCCACCTGCAAATTGAATTACATGCACTAGCATTGATTAACTTGAGGCAGGAGAGAACACGGGGTCTGAAAGAAGGGCGTATACAAGACACTTGATAGCTTGTTTTCAAACTTTTCTCATTTGTCAGTTTCATATGTTTTGGGAGTGGGCATTGTAAATATGTATGGTATAAAAGACTGTGCACCACGGAATGAAGTGGCAGTCTCCTAAGAATCTACTCTCTGTTACTTCTTGGACAACTGTGCTTAGCTGCAGCTAATAAACCTGATTTTCTACGCCTAACGGAGTGTCTCGTGTCTCTGTTTGATAAGGCAGGTGAACCCGGAGATTTTAGGCGTGCCCTGCGCCGCTCGGCCCATAAGGCCCAGTTCTCCAATTGGCGTCCCAACGTGGGGCAACTTCAGTGGTAGCGGTTCAGCCCGAAAATCGTGAGGAGCCTCGCAAGAAAATTCTGGAGTATTCGCGAACCACGTCAAGCGACCCCTCTATGTCGAAAGTGGACCGAAGGTCTTTTGCAGCGCGGCTACTCCTTTCCGACGGCTGCAGACGGCTGCTGCCCTGACTGTCGCCCTGTCTTGGCCCTCTGGTGATGATTGGTATCGCGAGACGTTAGACGGACACCTGTTGGCGTGAGAAAATATTTAGTTAAGTATTCGTGGGTAGCGCCCACTCTTTTGTTTTGGCTTTTTGTTATTCGACTCATACATTAGTCGAAGCTGAGGGGTAAGTACGTTTGTGATGTGCTAATTGCCTTCAAACCCCTTGAAGTTTGTGAATAGTCCAGTTCGTTACGAAATGCCTGGACTTAGTAAGTTTAAGAAATGTTGCTGTTTTAGTTGTACTAGGGATTCCCGGCTAGAGGATTCTTGTCCAATTCCTCCGGTTGGAACTCCCACTTATGAGCTCTATTTGAAACATGGTCTTGGCCCTATTATTTTTAATAAAACATGGATTCGATATACAAAGAAAGATGGTGTTTTGCAGTGGCCACAAAATGGTAGCTTTGAGCCTGACATATTAGATAATTTTGAAGCAATTTTGTTTAAGAGAACATCCCGGCCGGCAATGTTTGACTCTTTCCGCCTATGGCGTAAGGAAGCCAAACAGAAATAAATTAAACAAGCAAAAAAAGATAAGAAAGCGCAGGATATGACGATTCTACAAGCTACCCAACAGTTTAAAAATAATGAAACTGATCAGATGATTGAAATATCAGAAAGACAGCATCATATGGCACTAGATAGATTCTATCCTGATTTGCCGCCTTCTACAAAGAGTAAAGATCTCGACGAAGATCCCTTAATGTCTCATTTATTGTGATTACCTCCACCTTATGTATTAGGTGCTAATGCACCCCCATTACCACCTGTTGTTCAGCAACCTGTTGCTCAACCAGTTGTTCCGGTTCTTCCACAATTGCATCTTCCAGTAATTCCAGCTCCACCTCCTTTGTCACCGACTTCTGTACCTCAGTCTCCTTCCCCGTCAGTTTCTTTTACTGATAGTTCTTCTCCTGCTGTGCTTAACACGCTGTCTCTTGTTTTACTGTCAAATTCTCCTACAGCTCGTCAACGATTAATTGATACTGTTTCCGGTATTTTGTTACCTTTCTTCGGGTCTCTTAATTTGACTCCTGCTTCGTCCCGAAGACAATCCCGTAGTCAAATTCCAGATACGGACAAGCGAATTAGGTTAGACTCTCTCGCTCACAATTGGATCATGAGTGGTCCACAGTATAACGTGCACGATATTGTGGATACTTTTCTTCAATGGAATGCACCTACACAAAGATATGTTTTCAATACTATGTGTAATATTCTTGTTAAAGGATGGGGTGATATGGATTTGGATTTACCTCCTCAGGGTTTATTTGATATACAGGCTAAATTTGATAAGGGACTTGTTGTGGGTTCTGATGTCGAGAATGCTGTTCGAACACTTATCACTTTTAGGTCTTCCCTTTTCTCTCAAGCTTCTCTTGAACCTGTTCCTGCAGTAAGGCATAAAGTAAAACACTATCCTATGCGAGAAGTACCTCCAGTATGGAGGGGGATCCAGCGGCTAATCCGCCTGTCCCTGCTCATTTTCAGCGTATATGTGTACATGTCCCTTGGAAAAGATCTGAAGTTCTGGCGCTTAAACAGTCTCTACCGGACCCTCGTAAAAATCCTGCTGGATATTACAAGGAGTTGTCCCAGACTGTTGACGCGTGTGTTATGAATTTGGCAGATATCGATTTGCTGATGGGAAATGTAGTCCCTCAAGCATTATGGGCTCGGATTCGTAAGGAGGACCATGATCAAGTTTTGGGTGGTAATTGGGCTGCTTTGCTTGCCGCAGATGCAGCACAAGTAGGTGGTGCTAAACCCGATGATTTGATCACAGAGTTGCCTGGCAGAATAATAGCTCTAATGAAAACGATGATGCCTGCTCTTCGAGTTAATTGGAATAAGTTAGCTGCGTATAAACAGAAGAAAGATGAGAGTGTTTCTGATTTCTTTACTCGTTTCGAAGAGACGTTCATCGACCATAGTGGTCAAGATATGAGTACGGAGGGTGGACAACGAATATTTGTGGATAAATTTGTATTTAATTTGCTTCCCAAATTATCGCATAAATTGAAAGATTCCGAGAGTTTGTGGGCTGTTTCTTCGTCTGCCCACATATTAGCTACTGCTCAGTATTACGAGAATAGGGATAAGGAAGAAAAGGATAAAGTAGAGAAAAAGACTAAAGAGTTGAAAACGAAGGTTCTTTTGCAACAAGCCTATCCCCCTCGTTCTGCTCAGAATCAATCGCAACAGCCTCCACAGTTTCAGAGATTGTTACAGAAACCTGCATCGTTTGTTCCACGAGCTTTGTTAGGTCCTAATCAATGTGCCTATTGTAAAGAGGAAGGTCATTTTAAGATTAATTGTCCGGTTTTACTGCAACGTACTGGTGGACAATCAGGGCCTCGAGGCTGTGGTGGTTTTCATTCGACACCTAGGGGTAGAGGGTGAGGTGCGCCGTCTCAAGGACAGCGTTCCTTACCCCCTCAGAATACTATGAATTATTTTGATCAGCAGAATTCTCAGTCTGCACAATATTACAATGACGATTATTGTATTGAGAACGATAATTCTGATTCTCACACCAGCTAGGACAGCCATCGACAAAGCAAGGGAGTGGTATCAGTTCCAGTGGATCAGGATGGGCCTTATGTTAATGTTGTTGCATTGGGTGTTTCAGAGCCATTTCTTTTGGATACTGGTGCAATAAGAAGTTCTATTATTCATTCCAAACTCCATGGGGCACCTTTGTCTGGCTTAACGAATGTTTCTGTAGGATTCTCTGGCGCCCCAGTTAGCAACCCAGTTTCGTGTCCTTTGCCCATCTCTATTGGTCCTTATGATTTGGAAGCCCCGCTTATTTTAACGACTGGTTGTGGTGAGAATTTGTTGGGTTTGGATTTATTGAAACGTCTACATGCAACATTGTATTGTTTCCCCTCTGGTGTGCATCTTACTTTGGGTGATAAATTGGTTTCCCTATATATTTGTCTAAAGATCAACTACCACTTGAATTGCATTCACTTCCTGCTGTGCTTTGGGCAACGGGTCCGAATGATGTTGGTTTGCTTAAGATTCCGCCTTACATGATTACTATCAAACCTGATGTTCAATTGCCACGTATTCCTCAGTATAAGATTTCTAACGATGGCGAAAGAGCTCTGTTGGCCATTGTTTATGATTTAGTTCAGAAGGGTGTTGTTCAAGAAACGAGAGGAAATGTTTGCAACAGTCCTGTTTTGCCTGTTCTTAAACGTACTGATCCTTCTAAGCCTCCTGTATACCGTTTTGTCATTGATCTTCGAGAGGTCAACAAAATTGTTGTCCCTCAGTTTCCTGTTGTTCCGGATATTACTGCTCTGCTCACAATGATACCTGCTTCAGCTGTTTGGTTCTCAGTTATTGATCTCAAGAATGCTTTCTTTAGCATTCCTATTGCTGAGGAAAGTAGAGATCTCTTTGGTTTCTCTCTTGGAGGCGGAAGTTTTAGATTTCAACGTGCACCTCAAGGCTACTGTGAGAGTCCCTCCATTTATAGCCAAGCTTTGAAGTCCCAGCTGGATACCTCTTCTTTGCCCCAAGGTGCTACTCTTATTCAGTATGTGGATGACTTGTTAGTGGCTGCCGATTCAGAGGATGTTTGTAAAAATGCAACTGTTTTGCTTTTACGTCATCTGTCTGACTTACATCATAAGGTGTCACCTTCTTAGTTACAATATTGCCGCCAAGAGGTTACCTATTTAGGTCATCTCTTGTCGAAGGAGGGAAGGCGATTGACCCCAGAACTTATTCATGCAATTTCACGAATGTCTGTACCATCCACACAAAAGGAAGTGCGTGCCTTTTTGGGCATTACGTCTTATTGTATTGGATTCCAAATTTTTCTCTATTGGCTAAACCCCTGTTGGCACTTACTTTGAAAGACACACCCCAACCTCTTCCCTGGACTGACGAATGTCAGAAGAGTTTTTCTGATTTACGTACTGCTTTGTGTTCTGCTCCTGTGTTGGGTACTCCAGATTATAGTAAGCCTTTCACACTCTATGTGCATGAACGAGAAGGTTGTGCATTGTCGGTTTTAACACAACAATTTGGAGACAAGCAAAGGCCATGTGCCTATTTTTCGGCTACATTGGATCCAGTAGCCAAGGCATTGCCTAGTTGTCTCAGAGCAACAGCAGCAGCGGCGATTTCCATTCGTCAATCTGCTGGATTGGTATTAGATCACACTCTTGTTGTTATGGTACCACATACAGTGGATACTCTCTCGAATAGAACAAAAACGCAACATCTTACGAGTGCTCGCTTGTCTGGGTATGAGTTAACGCTTCTGGCTAGTCACATACATATCAAGCGATGTAACGTTTTAAATCCAGCAACATTGTTACCTAAACCAGAAGAGAAAGATATACAAGATCAGCATGATTGTTTTCTTCGTACAGAGGAGGAAACGAAAGGCAGAATAGATTTAAAAGATACACCACTTGTGGATCCAGATGGGTTCCTATGGGTAGATGGGTCGTGTTTCAAGCTTCCTAATGGTGATACGACAGCCGCCTATGCTGTTACTACTTTGCATACAGTAGTGGAAACTGCACGCATTTCACATAATTCAGCACAAGCAGCTGAGTTGATTGCATTGACGAGAGCGTGTGTGTTGGCAAAGGGAAAGTTAGTGACTGTTTACACCGATAGCCAATACGCCTTTGGCGTGGCTCATAGTTTCAGTCGCTTGTGGAAGGAAAGAGGATTCTTTACTTCCCATGGGACTAAAATACAGCATGGTCAGTTGGTAACTGACCTTCTCGAATCACTTGCCTTGCCTATCCAAATAGCGATTGTGAAGTGCAGTGCACATAAAAAGATTACTGATGATGTGGGCCGTGGGAATGCGTTTGCAGACGAGGTAGCAAAAGAAACAGCGAAAGCTGTTAAGAGTCGTATGTATGTTGCAGGTCCTGCAAGATGGGTTGGAGAAGCAGGTATGTGTGAGGACACAGTGGAAAGTGTGAAGATGATTCAAGGAGAAGCAACTGAGAAGGAATTGAGTAAGTGGAGAGAGAGTACGGGAATGTTGGACACAACAGGGTGTTGGACGGAATTGTCGGAACACCAACGATGGTTGTTACCAGATGCCTATGTACTGCCTGTAGTTACTATGGCTCATGGTCCGGCTCATATCAGTGCGAAAGGAATATGTAAGCTTCTGGCTCCAGTATGGCAGAATGAAGGTATTCCTAAATGTGCGTAGAATGTGGTAAAGCATTGCATTGTTTGTTTGATGCATAATCCAGGAAAGGGAACACCAACTCCGGCAGGTCATTTTTCTCCCCCTACATATCCTTTTGAGGTTTTACAAATAGATTACATTCATATGGAACGTTCCAATAACCTCAAGTATGTCCTCGTGGTGGTTTGTGCCTTTTCCAGATGGATAGAGGCCTACCCCCTAAAGGATAATACTGCCTTGTCCACTGCCAAAGTCCTTTTGAAGGAATTCTTCCCGAGGTTTGGTTTGCCGCGCATTGTCTGGAGTGACAATGGAAGTGAATTTGTGGGTCAAATCATGCAGAAGGTGTGTGCGGGTATTGGAATTAGGCAGAAATTCCATGCGGCAAACCATCCTCAGTCAGCGGGTTTGGTAGAGTGCTATAATGGCACTCTCAAGCTCAAATTAGCGAAGATCCAGGCCAGCACGGGCCTTGCCTGGCCCGACGCCTTACCTTTGGCACTTCTCTCTACGAGAACAACTGTACATTCTCGTTTAGGACTCAGTCCTTATGAGGTCGTTTTTGGACGACCAGCCAATGTTTGGGGAGTCCCGCGACCTAAAAAGTACTCAGATATTTCATACCCATTGTTGGTTGATTACTTACATGACCTCACCACTAAATTACGTGTTATTCATCAACAGGTCCAAAACACTTTGCCGGGGGCTTCCTCAGATCCAGGTCATTCTATTCAATCTGGTGACTACGTCTGCCTCAAGAACTTCCAGAGGAAGAAGAATCTGGAACCTCGTTGGGGGCCGCCGCGACAAGTGCTTTTGACGACACGTACAGCTGTAAAAGTCGTTGGGAAAAAAAACTGGGTCCACGGCGTGCACTGTAAGAGGGTACCCTTGCCTTTACCTTATGATCAGTGGGTCCAAGAAGGCATTGGTGATAGCGAATATGAGAAAGTACCCCGATTTGTACCTTTCAGTAGTGCACGCCTGGACTGGGCAAGTTCTGAGAAAGAAGACGACGACGTGTTGCAAGAAGCTGTACCACCACATTTGAGATTGGACACGACTAACCCAGAGACTTTGTTTCGGGACCAAACGATACCTGGCAAGACGCGGTACAACCTAAGACCCAGGTTTCCGAAAGACAATTGAACTTTGTTTTCTTTTTCCTTGATTACCTTTTTGTTGAAAGACACTTTCCTTTCACTATCCATCAAGTTGCAGGGTCACGGTATGAGTCTTAGGCTGTGACCTGAATAGTGACTAGGTCAACAGGACTTGCAGTGTCATAGAACGGCTAATAATTACAGCTAAGTGATCCAGGAAGATTACCGTGAGCAACGCCTTTAGAGTAATGGATACTAAAGTGGAAGAGAATGATGTTAAGATTGTAAAAAGAAATACGTACAAGAAACTATTGTTTAGTCGATGTGGCGTAGCATTATGTATTCTAGTGTTTATGTAGTTTATTAGCTTGTGTGGGATGGATTGTCCACATTATGCAGCAAGCACCTGCTCCGACTTCTGTTCCTTTGCTTTCCTCTGCTAACTCTCCGCATAAGTTCTATACACTCCAAGACCATGAACAAGTTAGAAGAACGGAATACTTCAACAATTCATTCATTCAGTTGTTACATCAGCATCAATTAGTAGTTAACACTACTGACTGTTGGGTTTGTGGGCTTATGGCTCATAACGCCGAGTAAGGGATGCCATATTTAGTTCTCCCGTTTTCATATGAAGGTTCTGCTTGGGCTTATTTAGCTATGTTTTCTAACGCATATCAGAACCAACTTCGATATCCTCCTTGTGATATATATACTGGTGGATCAGATAATAGTCATAGTCCTTTGATAAAGGGAATAGAGACTATGGCTAAAATTGTCGACATTAGTAAAATTCCCGTTGATGAGAAACGAGCATATGACGGTTGGAATGTGACTCGTTACATTACTAGCCTCACTAACAAAGCTAGAGAAAGAAGATCTTTACCAATTTGGACCGTACCTCATAAAGGTAACTTTACAGATATTTATCTGTTTACAGATAAATGGTCAGACTAACAAGAATAAACAGGAAAAGAGTGTTTGTTCTCATACCTATGTCTATTCTCCCTTGATTTCTTCTCCGTTAGTACCATCTCAAGGTACATATTTTGTCTGTCACGATAGGGCCTATACATGGCTTCCCACCTATTTCTCGGGAACATGTTATATAGCTTTTCTTCTTCCCCCTACATACACTGCTTCTTCAGGATATCACAGCAAAAGATATAGTGGAGGGGTTATTGATTCTGGAGACACAGCTGGACAAGAGGTAGGAGACTTTATTAAAGGGTTTCTTCCCTTTTGGGGCCCAATGGCCAATAGCAGAAACATCAGACAGCTAGTTCGTGTTGTCGAGGCTACAATAAATGTGACTTCTGGAGCCTTGAGTAACTTGACGGCCGAACTTCAGGCGGATCGTCTTATGACTTTACAAAACCAAATGGTTTTAGACATCGTTATTGCTGATAGAGGAGGAGTCTGTAAATTTATTGGGTCTAGTTGCTGCATTTACATTCCTGATAAGGCTCCTACAGTATACCAAGCCATTTCTAAGTTACACGTGATTTCTGAGTCTATTCATCAGGACACAGGAGATTGGTCTGTGATGGGATGGTTTGGGGGACTATTGTCCACATGGTAATGGAAAGTGTTAACGTTCCTTGGAAGGATTTTAGCCATCATTTTCTCTTGTTGTCTCTGTTTGCAGTGTGGTCCCGCCATTTCTGGTCTTTGTGCCACCTTGTGTGTTCCAAAGCCTGCGTCACAGAAAACAGAGAACATTAGAATGATGTTGCAGCAACAGCTCAATGACCTCATGACCATTGACATTGACTCAGATTAACTTGAGTCCTTTGTGTTTTGCCTGAGTAATGGCAAAAGGAGGGTCTGAGGTTCTGTGATTTTCGACTTCGCTTCGTAGCCAGCCGCCATTTTGTGATAGCCGCCATTTTGTGTCGCCCTCACTCAGGCGACGTGGCGAACATAGTGTTTTTGCCTTTCCAGCTGCTCGTCTCTCTTGTTAAAAAGTAACCCTTTGTCCTTGTTTGTGAAACCGATGTCAGGGTCTGGCCGAGCTAGTTAATCCATGTCTAGACTGATTGATCCTTGTCTTAGTTGACTGTTTGGGTCCCACCATTCTTCCTTTACTTTATCTTGTTTGACTGGCCTTCACTATTCTCTCCGTGTATTCTCCTATTACGCAATCGTCCTTTGAGGCTCGCAATCATGTCTTGCCACCTGCAAATTGAATTACATGCACTAGCATTGATTAACTTGAGGGAGGGGTGAACACAGGGTCTGAAAGAAGGGTGTATACAAGACACTTGATAGCTTGTTTTCAAACTTTTCTCACTTGTCAGTTTCGTATGTTTTTGGGAGTGGGCTTTGTAAATATGTATGGTATAAAAGACTGTGCGCCACGGAATGAAGTGGCAGTCTCCTAAGAATCTACTCTCTGTAACTTCTTAGACAACTGTGCTTAGCTGTAGCTAATACACCTGATTTTATACGCCTAACGGAGTGTCTCGTGTCCCTGTTTGATAAGGCAGGTGAACCCGGAGATTTTAGGCGTGCTCTGCGCCGCTCGGCCCATAAGGCCCAGTTCTCCAAGTGGACCACCGGAGACTCTTCACCAATGTTGTCGCCAACTACCCAGGCAGTGTGCATGATTCCTACATCTTACGACAGTCCATCATCAACCCCACAGCTTCGAGGATGGCACCTACAGAAATGCACTGCTCATTGATAAGTACCAAATGAACACACCACACACCTCAACTCCACAATCATGCAACTCACAACTATAGGAATGCACATGTTACAACATGACATAAAACATGCCAAACAACATGCCCACCAACCAGACACGACAATACAAGGAACTGTGGTATCAGGGGCCAGCCATGTAGACAAACCATTCACCTCATTGCACCCCTGCCACACAATAGCGGGATGTGGTGAGAGGTGCAAACCGAGTATGTGCCAAGGATGCAATTGACCCATGAATCAGAATGAACACAATGCCAAGTGAGGCGGTGATGTGCTGAACAGACTCAAGTATGCAGAGCACCAACATGTCCATGTGGACATATACTGCTGGTGTATGTGGTGTCGTAGACAGTGGACGCAACCATGTTACCTCAGGCAGTGGGATAGGCCTTGGATATGTAGCTATGTCATCCCCCCTTTAAGCATAGAGTGGGCTGGGCCAGTGTAAGAGTGGAAATTAATAGCCCGGGGCTCGGGGCGTGGTTCACTTTCAAGATGACCACCAAAGCAACTACTGTGTGTGTCTCTGTGTCCACCTTATCCTTACCATAGGCTTCCACACACATGGCCGACCACCTTCAACAGCAAATATCACAGTGTAGTTGGCAGGCTTGTGGACATGCGCAGACAGTCATGACAATGGTGTGTTTTAGGAGTGCATGTGATGTAACCGCGCAGCACACACAAGTAAATAGGCTCAGGGGACTGAGGAGCAGCTGTGAGGCAACATAATACACATGGATGCTGCTCCTTTGCCACATGCAATACACATCAAACATGAATCCCGAAGTCCCACACATCACACACCAATATACTAATAAGCCTGCCAACACAGAATGCAGAACCACCGATTGATACATCTCTCTCCCCTGTCACAGGTGATCAAGGATATGCACTCTGCCCGTGGATGATGACACCCCTCCGAGCCCCGAACACCCAGGCCCAGAGGCAGTACAATGCGGTCCACAAACGCATCAGGGGCATTGTGGAGCGCTCATTTGGCATGTTGAAGTCATGTTTCATTTGCCTGGCCATCACAGGTGGAAGACTCCCGTACAGCCCGCAAATAGTGTGCAAGATGATCATTGCATGTTGTGTGTTGCACAACATATGTGTACGCACCAATGCCCCATGGATCCATGTGCCCGATGAACCGGACGATGATGATGAGGATGAGGCAGGTGGACCATACCCCAGTGCAGCAGCAGCAGGAATAGCTGGAAGGGACACTCTTATTAACAATTTCTTCACATGAGCACGTCACATTGGGACTGTCCTCAGCAGTCATGGGACAGGACAAAATGACCACAGGCACAGTATGTGCAAATAAATTCATTCCAAGACACATTCCCTGTGTGCATGGCACTCCTCTGCATTAGCACATCACTCTGACAAGTGTAAGTGCAACATTTAGTGCTGACAATTTCCCCAATGGCAATTTGATGGTGGCAGTATCACCTCCGTTATCAGGATACTGTTTTCCTGCAGGCTGAACTGTGTCTTCCCCTTCTTCTTCTCCTTGCCCTTCCCTGACCCCGAGGTCCCAGGCTGGTCCTCCCTGGGGCTTGTGGGGTTCTAGTTGTCCTCTGTACTTGCTCTGGCTAACTCCATGGTGCCTCACAGTTGTTTGTGTTTTTTATTGCTGCTTTTAAACTGATAGTTGCAGCCTGACTTGTGAGACTTGTAGGCCTGGCGCTGCTTATCGCTGACTTTTTTAACGCAGTTGGGCCCAACGCAACATTTTTCGCGTTCGGGTTTGTATTTGTATCGCCGTCCCGGTAATGTTATCGCGGACATTTGACGCCTTATGGGGGACACTATAGCATGTTACCACCGTGTTGAGAATGTGACGTTGACACTGAATTATTTTCCTGCGATTGACTGCAATATGTGTAATTGCATTAACCTATTTTGGCGATGATTATCGCGTGTTCTTGAGAATTTACCCTTCTTTCTGCAAATTGAAATGCCAGGTTTACGATTGGAAATAATACATTGGATCCACAGTTTCCAACCTGTTTGATTGGTCAAAAACCAAAGAAAAGCAGGCATCATTCGTACAGATGTAATCATGTTTTTGATTTCACAAATGAACCCACTTAAACTGGGCAACTTTACTCAGTCGTTCTGAACTACATTCGAATATTACATTTAGTGAATTTGTCTTTTTTGGTTGCCTCGCTTGTTGCAACAATGGCTGTACAAAAGTGCTGCAGAGAACAGGAACCGCAGAGACGAAAGAAATCTTACAGTCTAAATTACAGATAATTTTGAATTTAGCAAGTACATTACTATTGAATTGCATTGATACAAATACACTTTTGAAGCCAGGGCCTGTGGCAATTCAGGAGAAGGCCACATTTGGAGATAGAAAATTATAATCGACTGTAAAAAAGCCGAATATGTCAAGTCGAAATAAGAAAATAAATACTTTGGCTCTAGGAAAAACATTTACGTGGTTCAAAATTAGATTTTGCTTCCATTGTTTAAAATTCTATAATATAATTATCTCATTCTCTACTTACAATTGCATTTTCATTCCTATAGTGAAAGAAATTGCCTATATACAATGAAACAACACACACGATTCTGAGACAAATTAAAGAACATATGAATGGTGTATCACTTCTTGACATAAACAGCACTCTCTTTCTTATCACACAGTCATTTAAAATTAATGTCTGTTAGAAATGGTTAGAAATACATTATTGTTTCATAGAAAACTAATAAACTCACAAGCAAGACGTTTGGACGGAGGTGCCATTACGGAAGCTTTATTTAAAATTGCTGTTCCGGTGCCGGTAGCCTTGAATTAATCAGGACATTTCCATATCAAAGCACATGTTGGAGATAGCAGAAGGTGGGCAGTAACATTATCTGAAATGCAGAAGTATGCGAAAATTAACTGCAGCTGACTCTGTAACAGGACATGCATCGACACCAGGAACAACTACTACATCAACGCAGCATTCTAAAATTGGAATATAAATGATATACGTGGAATAACCTAAATACTTTTCAGTATTTAAGCAAACATTTTTTTACAGATTCTGATAAGCGTTAATTTTTATTATGGACATTTTCTCCTCAATTAGTATGCCTTTGTTAAATTGTACGCCTTTATTATTTGAATTGATTTGGGATTTTGTTTCTTATTTATTTTGACCGTGTGATAAATGTAAATTTGATTAGTCCAATGCTTTTTCACTGTAAAATAATGTAATTACAGGGTACCCAAATTAGACTAGGGCTAATTACAATATCACACTCCAAAAGGGACTGAGGCATTTTATTTAACTTTAAGGGGGCGCTGATAGACACAGTGGTCATGCAAAGTTTATTAAATACAAACCATGCTGTGCAAGGTTGGGCGTTTGTTTTAGGATTTCTGTACTTATTCAAGTATCAGGAGTGACTTCACAGCTAAAACTCAGTCTCTTCTGCAATGATTGGCAGGCACATGATTCCGTGCATTGATACATGGGACGGTTACTTGTCAGCAGCCGCGGCCGGTAGTGGGAGTACTGGCCGGGCGGTGACGTGGGGAGGGGGAGGGGCATGGTGGGGGGGAGTAATGTATGGATTACGGACTTTAAAAGGTAAGTAAACATAAAAATAAATAAAACTAATTTTGTTGCACGCACTGCATCACAAAATGCGATGCAGTTCGCGCAACAAAATTCGGCTTGTCAGTATTCTTTGACAATTTCTCCTACTGTGTAGGTATGCCTGCATAGGCATTTATATAATGCCAATTAACTGTGTTTGCAAAAGATTACTGTAACAAACGGGATATTAGTTGATGGGGTTAAGTACCAACCTCGAAAAAATAACCATAAGTCTTGTTAGGGCAAATCCTTAAAGTCACCAATTTAATCTGAGCTAAATATCTGGTAGCTTGACACATAGCAGGCGGGCTTAATTTAGAAGCAATAAGTTAAGTATTTTTGCAGATCTGAAACAATATTAAAAGTTAAAATACAACACAAGAAAAATCCCAAACTGTTTTAGAACATATAGTAAATCTTAATACATAAAATAACACCAAAATGCCAAAAATCCAATAAAGGAAACTGGAGTTTAAGGTTCAAAATAGTGACAAAAAGGATTAAGCTGCAATTACAGTCACTGGTTGCACTTGATCAGTACCTAGGTGCAAGGTAATGCTGGCCGTGATGGAGCACGGGTCGGATACAGAAACCATGTTCCACACGGTCCGAATTTTACCGTCAACCAAGTCTCTGGAATGGAAGTTAAAAATCATCAGCAGTGCAAAGCAGCAGACTGTGAAAAAATATGGCTCTACTCCATAAGATAGCCATTGGACACGTTCTTGATAAAGACATTGACTTTTGGCAAGAAAGGCCCCCTCGCCAGCTGGATAGTTTTTGTTGCCTTTGCCCACTGAAAATTTCTACCTTCGGACTTAGGGGCTAATTTAGAGTTGGGAGTATGAGCTGCCATTCCTCCATTACAAAGTAGTTTATCCACATGCCATGCTCACAGTATATCGACTTCTGTATTTAGAGTTTGAAAATAATTTCCATCAACCATCAACCTTCTTCTTTAATACATATAAGTCAACCCTAAGGTAGGCCCTAAAAGCTTATCAGGAAGGCTGCATTGAATTTAAAAGGTAAGACTTGTGGATTTAGGTTTTACATGTCCTGGTTGTGAAAAACTCCTAAAGTTGTTTTCATTACTGAAAGGACTATCTGGGTTCCCTTATTACATTTAATGAGTGCTAGCTTCGAATTGAGAGTAGGTAGAGATGGCATGTTTACACTCCAACACATTTTTAAGATTTTAGGTCACTGTTCTGAAAATTCAACTTCTCAAAAGTTGGCATTTTCCTGTTTGGGCCATTTCATGCCAGTGTCTTGTGTTACATGACTGTGAATGACTCTTCTGTTGGGCTTTGTATATTCCTCCTATACAGTGTCACGAAAGAGGGCTATGTGTGGGCAGGATGGGTGATCCTGCCTGAAAGGCTTAGGCAGCATTGGAAATGGAGTCCTTTAAAACCTATGGACTGGGATGAAAAGTTACCCCTGCATGGCTCTCTAGATTTCGCCTTACAACATGTCTGTGGATTTTGTATTTTGTTTCCGCCTCAGCACACGTCAGTCATGCATGTAACCAAGGAGATTACGGCGGCCTTCTGTGAAATGCCATGAGCCCCCCAGCTAGTCTCTGCAGTCTGAAAGTACACAGCCTTTCTGAGAGTGAATGTTTTATCTCCCAGGCTCTCCACACCACTGGAGTCAAGCTATCCAGGCTGATGAAGGCTGATAGCCAGAAACCGGTCCTTGGATGCTTGATTCCGGTCTGGGAAAGACATGGCTTGGTAGTTCGGACTGGACTGTTCCCATGAGGCACAGGGTCAGAGCTGATTTGCATATAGCCAGTGTCTAACCCAGGGTGGTGTGGAGTGCAAAGAAACGATGGATTTAGGCCCAGATCCTTGTACTGGGGTGAATGTATGACATTGTTTTACATTCTGTCCATCAACTGTGTTGTTTGAAATTTTCACCCCGAGTGGGCTGGGTATGCTCAGACGTGAGTCCAAGGCTCTCCACACCACTGGAGTCAAACTATCCATGCTGATGAAGGCTGATAGCCAGAAACCGGTCCTTGGATGCTTGATTCCGGTCTGGGAAAGACATGGCTTGGTAGTTCAGACTGGACTGTTCCCATGAGGCACAGGGTCAGAGCTGATTTGCATATAGCCAGTGTCTAACCAAGGGTGGTGTGGAGTGCAAAAAAAACGATGGATTTAGGCCCAGATCCTTGTACTGGGGTGAATGTATGACATTGTTCTACATTCTGTCCATCAACTGTGTTTTTTGCAATTTTCACCCCGAGTGGGCTGGGTATGCTCAGACGTGAGTCCCAGGCTCTCCACACCACTGGAGTCAAGCTGTCCAGGCTGATGAAGGCTGATAGCCAGAAACCGGTCCTTGGATGCTTGATTCCGGTCTGGGAAAGACATGGCTTGGTAGTTCGGACTGGACTGTTCCCATGAGGCACAGGGTCAGAGCTGATTTGCATATAGCCAGTGTCTAACCCAGGGTGGTGTGGAGTGCAAAAAAACGATGGATTTAGGCCCAGATCCTTGTACTGGGGTGAATGTATGACATTGTTCTACATTCTGTCCATCAACTGTGTTTTTTGCAGTTTTCACCCCAAGTGGGCTGGGTATGCTCAGACGTGAGTCCCAGGCTCTCCACACCACTGGAGTCAAGCTATCCAGGCTGATGAAGGCTGATAGCCAGATACCGGTCCTTGGATGCTTGATTCCGGTCTGGGAAAGACATGGTTTGGTAGTTCGGACTGGACTGTTCCCATGAGGCACAGGGTCAGAGCTGATTTGCATATAGCCAGTGTCTAACCCAGGGTGGTGTGGAGTGCAAAAAAACAATGGATTTAGGCCCAGATCCTTGTACTGGGGTGAATGTATGACATTGTTCTACATTCTGTCCATCAACTGTGTTTTTTGCAATTAGGCTCAGCCATTCCCTGCCCCACTAACACTTGTAACGGCTTGTCTTCCGCACACAAAGAAATATCAACCACCCTTTTTTCACCCCAGACTTCTTAGAGCCTTGACAGGGAAGGAGGGGAACTTTCCAGAATCAGATAAGGGGGTATACAAAGGCTGGCACCAGGTATACATATTGGACCCTCTGAGAAACTCTTTGATTCCCTCCTGGGCCTATGGAGGACTTCAGAAGTACCGTTCTACCACCAGAGGACTGCCCTGCACCTACCAGATGAATGCCCTTCTTCTTGAAGGACTACTTTTCTACTTGAGAGAGACCTGGACCATTGCCATGAAACCGGGAACACAATAAATGACTCCTACGTTAGTTGGCTGCTCCCCTGTGTTAGCTACAGTGACATAACAAGCTCTTGAGACATTGAACACTGCTGCTGTCCTCCAGTGGAAGTGAGCCTTAAATCCCAGTGGTGCCTCCCAGGTTCTGGACCCATGGTAGTGTTGCTGGTACTTTTCTAAAAGCTGGGACTTAGAACATTTTTCAACAAAAACTTTCTGGAGTTCTGGTTGAAGACTGGAACCTACCTACCAGCCAATCTAACAAAGGTGCATTGCCAGTTGCTCCTTCTACGTGCTTCTCCGCAGCAGTACATTCTGTAAGCAGGACCTCTCGGCAAATCAATCAGGCTCGAAGAGCTCACTTCGGCTACAGCCTGCACCTTTGTCCCCTGAAGATTTGCGACTTCAAAAAGTTGTGTAAGTCTGGGCTTCACTGCGATCAGCTACTACAACGACCACCTCTGCCTGGAAAACTAGCTTCTGCCGCTCTGTGTGATTTTTCCCACCATTGTCGTTGGCTTCACCAACACTTCATCCAGTGGCTCCCCGGTGTAGACGGCTCATTTTCACTCACAGCCTGCAGCCTTCACCTGCTTAACTCTACCTTCTCAGGAACTTTTCTTCAAGATTTATTTTTTTATTCAATGGTAAACTGAGACCTGGCTCAATTTACTCTGTATGTCCCACCCGCTCCATCGCCAATAAGTTCAACCTGATTGCTTTTGTGCCAAGCTACCAGAGGGTTAAGCACATGTTAATAATTGAGTGACTTTTGTGGTTGACATGGATTGTGGTAGTTGCTTGAATAGGGGTTTCAACCCCCCAAAATTAATAACCCAATTTCTTACAGATGGTTTGAATTCACACAACACTAAATATAAGAATGTCAAGAAGTTTCAAGTTTTTTCATAGCATATATTAAAATATATTCCACTTATTGTATCCCAGTGTACTTAGATCATAAAATATCCTTCATTATAGGAATGCATAAGGCAAGACAGACAAGAAGATATACTTATTATAAGAAAACTTTTTTTTCATGTGTCTCCCTGACTTTTTGCCCCCGTTTGAAATACTAACTACTGATGTACAACTTTGCAAGTACACTGGAGCCTGCTAACCAGTTCTCAATGCCAGTGCTCTCTCCCTAAAACTAATACATGCAAATTGACATCCTCAATTGCCAAGGACTTTAACCCCCTTATAAGTCCCTGGTAAATGGTACCGCGGTACCGAGGGCATGGGAGTTAAGGGGTTCACCAAGGCCTGAGGCACTAATTGTGTCCCACCTGAGTGACCCAGGTAAACATATAACAGCAGTCATACCATTGCAGAGTTCAAGAGTAGTGCAAACTTCTCAAATTCGACTTTGGAAATGTATATAGTCAGGAGGTGTATATCCCCAGAAGGGTAGCCACCCCCTATGGTGGTAGACCTGGTCAGTACAGCCAAGGAAGGTTTCTGCCATTTTTGAAAGTGATAGAATAGAGGTTTCTGGATGGCAAAGGTGGCACACACCCCCAGATGTTGTCACCTCAGGGATTTATTAACCGCTGGAGTTTTTGGCCCTATTCGCTACTTGCACTCACACCCTTACACCCCTAAATCTAGGAGTTAAGGTGCATCCTTGGCACCAGGACCTCAGTTCTGACAGGAATTTCAACAGACGAAGAAGAGACCAGACGCTGCAAATTCAGGACTTGCACAAAACACAGACAAGGTATTCTAAGCCTATGGCAACCACATGCAACTGCACAACTGAGACTCCTTCTGAACCAAAGACCAGCTCCCCCAGACAGAGGGACCCCTTTGAAAGCCAAATGCAGCTCCATACTCGCTTGGACTACTGGCACTAGTGCCCTGCAGCCTGCAGGTAAAAATAGTGTCCTAGACCCAAAGAATGAGGGGTCGCCAAAAAGTAGATGATCCAGTGAATTGTCAGAAATGTAGTCATGACCTCCAGCAGGTTTCAGGTGGCTACAGTTTCGTCCAGACCTCCGGGAATCAAAGTATCTTCAAGCTTACTTTACCATTGCCAAAGCTTGTGGGTGACCAGTCTGGCTACCACTACCTTCACACGATGCTGCACTTCAAGGGTACTCTGCAGCACTGTCAACTGACCACCTCAGTGGCTCTGTTGACTTTTTGTATCCGTTTCCTCACCAGCACCACCTGAGCGGTAAAACAAGCTTCCCCCCCGGCTCCCACTTCGTCACCAAGGACAGCCAGAGCAACTCTGCCACCTGGGCCCTACGAGCCAGGTAAAGTTCAACTGACTGTCATGGCCTGGTCCTGGGACATACATCACCTTAACCCCCAGTGGGTTCCACGCAACTCGACTTGCGATTGTCACTAGTGCTTTTTACCATTGACCACAGTGTTAAAATGCTGCAGTATTGAAATGCATTGATTTTACATTCTAAAATCCACAACTCCAGTTATACTAATCTGATTGTCTTCATTTTGGTGTCCAAATGAATATACAAATCTTCTTTATTTTTATAAATTGGTTGTGTCGATTACTTATCATCCATGTTAGTACTTTGAAATGTTTAACACGTTCTTCTTGTAAAGCCTGATTGCTCTGTGCCACACTACCAGGACTGAGCTAGGGATTTATTAGTGTAAACTCAAATTACTTTTTTGGAGTATTGTGAAAGTATTACATAGTGAAGCCTAAGCAGCCTCACTGCATAATACTCCACTTTCCTGCACTTACCAATTTGGCTATCATGTATATAACACATGCAAATACAGCATACATTAAGCTAACATTCCACTATATTTCATAACTATTCTCCTATTATTCAAAACAGAGAATTTCTATACCTCTGTAACTCGGAAATCCTTACAATAGGATTCCAAACACGTGTCAGATATATTTTATATTTCTTCATAAAATTAATACCAAGCCATGAATTCAAGGAATGTCAAGGATGACATGGCTTTTCACAGATTTTTAGGTGGTTATTTACAAGATGTAGATCAGATCAAGGGGCAGTAGTCTTCAATGTATCAACCAATGCCGTGCCAGTACTTTAACAGATGACTGGATGACATAACCTTAAAAAAATACAACTATATATTAGAGTTTTTTTTATAGAATATAGCCATACATATACATCTGATTGCTATATTTTCTCACCTGTGCATTCCTGATATATGCAACTAAGTGGTTGGTCAGAGCCTGGAATTCAAATGTCACTATTTTTATGGACCACCCATTGTGCCACATACTGCAGTTACCCAACAAACCTGTCTACATTCCTAGCATTGTACAGCGTCTGTGCATTTATACACGGAAATATGAACGTGTGAAAATGATCCCTTCTTGACAGGTATGTATGCTCATTTAAGATTCAGATTATTGGCTGCAATAAATCTGTCTAAATGGTAGTCACACAATTAATGGAGCTGTGCAACAATGTTAGGCATACAGAACCTGTTGTCTGTGACCTGTGGAAAAGCCAATAAGAAATGCACTGGTTAGCCCTGTAAATTTGGTAAACAAGTGATCATTTTATTGACCACCTGTTCTATGCTACAGGGACAGTAGATACAACTAATGTGTTTTCCTGTAACTGCACAGCTGCTGTTTACACACTGTATCTATGGGAAGCCTCTTAGTTAGGGGACTGAGCTCAGGTGAGTTGGTGAATTTACCCGCTCCAGGAATACTCCAATTGTGTACCTTTACAATATTATACATACATATGCATACTGATTCTGTTAATATTTAGAATAGTGACAAACAGTATTATCTAACTAGACATCATAAAGGCAATTTCTGAAAAAATAAAATGCATCTTATCACAAGCTGCATACCTTCAATGAAGACTGGAGTTAATATTTGTTGACATAAAAACTATCTAACATCTTTCATGTCTCCAAAAATAGATTAAAAAACATTCATCTCTTACATACCTACCATTAGGCAAACATGTTTTCAATTAGTTTGCATTGGAATGCACTGCCATCATCATCACTGTCATTCTGCTGATGAATGCCCACAGCATCACCATTTGATTTGGTATAAATGGAATTTGCCTATGCAGGGTATTGTTGTGCAACATTAATACCACAATTTTGCAGACCTTCTCTGGAGGACGGCCCCACCAGATTCACTAAAATAATGGAACTGTGCCTTCAGGAGCCCAAATGTCTGCTAGACTAATCCCCCAGTTTTGACGCATGTCTCCTTGAAGCAGACGTCGCGTTGTATTGTTGAGTTCTGAACAGGTATTAGCGTTGTACGGATTCTGCTGGAAAGGCAGAACTTTGTATTAGGATGACAGGATGTCAGAGTGTAGGGATTGAGGGCCTTATTATGAGTTTGGCGGTCCGACTGCCGTAGGACCACATTTGCCCTCATCAGCAGGCCATGTCGCTGACGGTCCTAAGACCGCCGTATTACGAGTTGACCATGGGGCTGGTGGTGTGGAGGCGGGGATATTACATAGGTGGCGAGTATTTGTCACAAGTATATTGATGCCTGTGTGTGCATTTCGACTGCAGATATGTCAGATGCACACATATGCATGATATATGTAGAAAAATACCATATACCCATCACCAGGGTTCGGCCCATATATGAGCAGTATAGACAATTGGTATATGGTTTGAAAAGGACTCACCAGAAGATCACCGCACAAAGGGTCATAATCCTCAAGGTGAAGATCCTACTGTGAATGGGGGAACTGATGAAAATGACTCACATCAGAATCTGCCTGGAAGAAGAAAGGGGTGAGTATGCAACCCAAATCTTTTGTCACCTCCACCTTGACACAGGCGGTCAGACCGCCACGGTCCGCTCATGGAACAAGCAACTCCTAATACAGATGGCAATGCAGATCCTCTCTACTGCCCTATGGAGGCTGCCTTTCCTCAACGGTGAACCTGGCAGTCGGTGGTCTGCTGGTGGTTCCAGAGGTCCAGCAGTGGTCTTTGCAAAGCCAATCCACCGAACTTTTAATACACCGGTTAGACCGTTGATCTCACCATACTCTGATTGCTGATACTGAGGTCAAAGACACCACCAAACTTGTAATAATACCCTGAATCTCTCTATAACATCATTACCTGTTGGCCCAAGCTGGCTAGCTCACAGTGCCTCACCTAAACTCCTAACCTTCCCAGAGTAACAGGGAATTTTGGCAACATCAAGCATGACCCCTAATCCCCAAGGGAACTGTTGAATCAGATCCTCCCCTTTCGTTACTTACAGACTCACTCCGCAATGCCCATAGTAAACATAAGAAGGACACAGAGGAAGTTTACAATACATTTGTTGAATCTATTGTAGTGTATTATGAAGTAAATGTGCTGTGGTCATTAGTCAGATGCAGCTAAGCTGAGAATTAAGAACTACTAACAAACTGTATAAGACAAACATCCCAACCATGGCAAATTATATATCTGTCTCATTCTATTCTTACTATATAACATATGTATTTGTTCAGTGCCAGTTCATCCAAGGGTATCTTGGCGCTGAATAAAAGCATTATATGAGTACAGGGATATATTTGCGTTCTCCTTTGCGATCTCTGGTTTTGGCCTAGGCCCTCATACCTGGTGTATTCACTTAGGTGGTCCGCATCATGAGCTTGGTTCATGCAGGGATGCATGTCAGGCACTGATGTCCTTCCAGAACAGGCACCTCTGCCAGAATTCTCCCCTCTGGCCCCCAAGGGTACAGGACATAGTTTATATGATAAAATTATTGTGCTAGAGATGCAGCTGTGTGACCGTGTTATGTCTAAACATTAGGAACTGTTGCTGTAAAAGCAAAGCAAACATAACACTATTTTATGTATTCCTGGCAACCTGTACAAAATGTGTAGAACAAATCCCAAGAAGAGTTCCTGAATAACAAACAACATGTACTGCGTTTTCTAAAACAACTCCAGCAAAACAAATGTGTTCTATGTTGCTATGAAAAGTGAGCAGAGGCAGCCCAAAAAGCTAAACTAAGGGAGAACTAAAGTGGGTCCGGAAGGGAAACCACTATTTCGGAAGCCATGCATGATTTGGATATGCAGAATCAACTGTAAAAGATTTATGAAAGAAGGTAAACGACCTAACTGTAATGTACACCTTTTTCATGCATGTTAACTGAAGTAGAGATATAGATTCACAATCGTACAAATAAATTAAACAATGGCATCATATGCCTGTAGACTGCTTCTGTAGTATAAGGAGAGTTACATTGTACAACAACCTACCTTTGGATGTTCCTATTAATATGACATTATTATTGTATTAAAACACGTTTCACCAAATATGAGAAGGTATCATACACACACACTCTCATATATACACTGTGTGTACATTTCTAGATAATTATGTTTTATAGTGATATTCATTAAACCACAATATTTAAAATTGCATACACTTTCACTACATTTTGTGCAAGTCTAGTGGTCTGGTTTGCATAAAGTAATGGCTACATTATGATTGATACTCTATTTCATCAATTTTGTCTGTCATACTGTCAGGCAGAATTTTGAGGCTAATGCAACACATTTATTACCTGCAGAATACCTGAAGTGTTCATAGTTGAAGATTAGCTATTAATCTCATTATAGTGTTAATGTTTAGTCCGTCAATAAGAACTTGTGTTCAACGTCCATGATGGAGGGTTTACACTGTGCATTTTTACTTTTACCTTGACATAACCATCAGTCATAAAGTCATAGAAGCCTCCTTGCAGCCATTTTATCCCTTGTCACCTAGACTTCAATGGCACCACATTTCCTCAAATGTTGCTGCTTTTGTGATACAGTAGGATCCTAAAATAGTAGAGTCATCTGGGGATAGTGCTCCCAGCTTCAAAGACGAAGAGATAAACAGAGTGCCCTGAAAAACTAGGGTTCTGAAAAAATATAAAGTAAAAAATATTGAGAGGCAGAAATATTGAATTTTTAATATCATGATCCACAAATATCTTGATGCAGGAATATCATTCACAAGAATATCTATTTTCTACGGTAAGTAATATAAATGTCAAGCATATCTCTTTTATTAAAATAGTTTACAAATATGTTGTTAATACCAATGTAATAAATATCTATGTGGCTAACATTGTTTGCAAACATATTGTTGTTAATTATATCGTTTTTAATTTATTTTTCTGTATTTTAGTACATGTTTTAATTGTATGTGTTATACATTTTTTGTATAATTATTGTTAATATTTTACAATATAGTTTGTGAAGTTTTAGTTGTTTTTAAATTTAATTCAATTGTTATTGTAATTGTATTTTGTAGCCAGTTGTGGCTTTATTTATAATACATGAATTTTTTGTTATTATTAATTATTTAATTGATAATTAATAATGCAAATGGTAGAATCAATTTAGTTTTTAAGTTATTTGTTAGGTGCTCGTAGTGGGGTTTCTAGGGGTACATGATGGGAAGTAAATTAATTGTATATAATGAATATTTAATTTGTAATTATTCATTATTTAATTGATAATTAATTATGCAAATGGTGTAAATAATTTAGTTTTTAAGTTATCGTTTAGGTGCAGGTAGTGGGATTTGTAGTGGTTCATGGTGGGAAGTAAATTAATTATGATTATTTATTAATGAATGTTAAATAATACTAATTATTTAATTGATAATTAATAATGTAAATTATGTAGGAAAGTTTATTTAAAGTTATATTTCAGATGCAGGTTGGCAGGTTGTTGTGTTTGTAGGACTAATGGGTTTGAAAGTTAATTAAAATAAACATTTATTAGGTAATTATTGTTAATTGTTTAATTTATATTTACCTAAATTGTTTAATTATTATAATTTTAAAAATATATTTTAGGTGTGGGTTGTTAGGTTTTTACAGGTAAAGGTGGTCAATTAATTAAGAAGTAATTTGTTGTTAATTATTTAATTGGTAATTATGTAAACTGTGAAATTACTGTATTTGTTAAGTTATATTCTAGGTATGTGTTTAGTTTGCAGAGGTATAGTGTGGAAAGTCATTTGAGTAATAACACATTTAAAATTATTTTTTAATAATTAAACATTGTGTTATTTATATTAAATGTGTTATGCTTTTTAATTTCAATTACATTTTAATTGTTGGTTGGTATGACTGTGATAATATAGTGTGGTATTATAATGAAATAAATTGTATTTGTTTTAATTGATACTAATTAATAAAAATGTAATAATTATACAATTTGTTAACATTTTGTTAAAATGTAGACAATTTTACAATGCAAATATAAATATTTTTTGTTATTTGATAGAGTTGTTAAAATATGTTATTTCATCTAAGTAAATGGCTCTCTCTCTACTGTTGCATGGTTGCTACAGGATTTGGAATAGTATATTTTACCCCTCCTTAGTCCAACGCTTTTCCTACTGTTGCACCAACTGGGGTGGGAATAGTAAATTTTACCCCCCTGTTTCAGCCAAAGAGTTGGAATAGTAACTGTAACCCCTCCTGAGTTTAACAATTTCTCCGTGTTGTTGTAAAAACTAGAGTGGGAATAAAAATGTTACCACTTCTGAATCTAGTGCTTTTCATACTGTTGCAGCGACTTAAGTGGGAATAGTAAATGTAACCCCTCCTAAGTTTAATGCTTTCTCTGTTGTTGCAAAGACTGGAGTGGGAATAGTAAATGTTACCCCTTCTGAGTCCAGCTCTTTCCCTACTGTTGCAGTAACTTGAGTGGAAATAGTAAATTGAACCCCTCCTCAGTTTATTGTTTTCCCTGTGGTTGCACAGACTGGAGTGGGAATAATAAATGTTACCCTTTCTGAGTCTAACGCTTTCCCTGCTCAGGGCTCGAAAAGTATTTTCACCTGCTCATATTTGCGAGCCAAATTTAATTAGGACAAGCTTTTTTAGGTGTTACACGCCCTTTCTGGCGAGTACGAAGACAAATTGACTTTTGACCCCTATCTCTGACAGCAGAACAAATGTGACAAAATAACAAGATTTGAAGGCGTCTTTATTGCTCATAAGTGAATGAGCAATAAAAATGTCCAATGCTGTCCGTGCTGTTGCACACATTGGAGTGCGAATAGTAACCCCTCCTGAGTTCAGTGCTGTCCCTACTGTTACACGACTGGAGTGGGAACAGTAAATGTAATTTCTAAGTTTAATGATTTCCCTGTTGTTGGACAGCCTGGAGAGGGACTAGTACATTTTACCCTTTTTAAGTCCAACACTTTCTCAACTGTTGCACAGACTGGAGTTGGAATAGTAAATGTAACCCCTCCTGAGTGCAACGCTTATACGACTGTTGCACAGACTGGAGTGGGAATAGTACATTTCCCCCTCCTGTGTCCAAAACTTTCCCTACTGTTGCACAAACTAGAGTGGGAATAGTAAATGTCATCCCTTGCGAGTCCAACGCTTTCCCTGCTGTTGCACAGACTGGAGTGGTAACAGTCAAATTAACCCCTCCTGCGTCCAGTGCTTTCCCCACTGTTCCATAGATTGGACTGGGAATAGTACATTTAACACCCTCCTGAGTTAAATGCTTTCTCTACTGTTGTATAAATTGGAGTGGGAATTGTATATTTATTATTTATATAGTTTGTTTTATTAATATTGTTTAAATATATGTTATTGTGTGTTTGTGTATTTAAATTTATATTTGTTATATAGAAATGGAGGTACATTTTATGATTTTTTGGTGAAACTTATTTTTATATATTGTATACATTTTAAGTAGAAATAAAATGTAAAACGTGTAAACAAAATTGCAGTTTCTTGTACTTTTTACCTTGCACCAGTCCAAACGACCCTTATTGATGGTAGGTTAAACCTTTATAGAAAGCAATCCTAGTGGTAGCTGTGGAGAGCAGCCTTCAGGCTAAGTCTTGGAAGAATGTAAAGCATAATTGTTTTACCAGTCTATAATCTGGTGAATGACCAAATAAAAGGAGAACCACACCATGTATTATATCTAAAATATATGTATTTTTTCTAGACACATCCCACTAGTCTCTTTATGAGGCTAGAGGCAAAAGTACGTACAGAAAACTCAATAGCACACAGTAAATTAGCAAAATATATGTTGAGCCCTAGGGGCGTACCAAACCATATTAAGAAAGTGGTATAAGAACCACGACTTGACCAGACACAAGGCCTAGAGCCTGTAGAAGTGCTGGGGTCACAAGGAACCACACAAGGTAGTGTCACAGGGGAACCACAGAGGATGCATGTAGTGTCTAAACACAACCGGAATCACCATTAAATTCAATGGGGAACGTCGTGGTTGGACATTTAAAGATAAAGGACACTTAGGAGAGGACTGTGAGCACACCCATTTAGACTTAAGCATTTCTAGGGCCAACACCCATGGGAGCACCGGAGTACTCAAGTTACCTCACCCAGGGAAGCCGGGTGCATAGATGTCTTTTGGTGTCGGGAATCGCTGTCGTTTCCAATGGCGATCTGCTGCAAAGTGCTGCTGCTGAAGAAGTGGAAAGTGTCCGGTGTGATCCAAGCCTGGATCTAAGATGAGAAGAACCTGAAAGAAGAGGGGACTGAGTCTGGGTCACTAGCCAGTGACCAGGGGCACAATATTCAAATGCCCACAGATGTCGGGTGATTTCAGGTGAAAGTCGTGAAGCTTGACTCTTCTGCAAGGAGGACCAGGAGGCATTGACGATGACCAGGAGCTGAATTCAAGCTGTCCCACAAAGGATGTTGAGTGCTGCAATGTCGGTACCCGGATTGGACCCAACAAGCCTTGGCAACAGCCACCCACACAGGCATCAAAGAAATACTTATGTGCAGACCAGAAAGGTCTGAGGGACTCACCACTTGGTGGGGAGTCAGGGCACGTCTGGAGAAACCATGGAGGCCCAAGGAAATCAGAGTTGCCTTTACTGGGACCCACCAGTTGACGGACCAGGGATCGCAAAGGAGACTCAAGCGGAAATGCAAGAAGCGGGCAAACGGAACACTCGCGGAGTGTAGGCCCACAATCTTCAGTGGAGATGGTGCTCGGGGATTGGGCTACAAGTAACTCAAAGCACAACTTCAGGAGACGTTGAGTAGTCAATGCACTAGCAAATGTGCACGGTTTCTAGGAGTTCCGGTTCCACGTCACTCACGAGGACTGCGGGTCTCAGCTTTGCTGGGGATACAAGTGGGCCTCTGAGAAGTCTGGAAATCCTCTTCTTCTGTTGCAAAAACTTCAGAGTCTGCAGGACCTTCGGAAATGCAGAAAGGCAAGATGCTTCATTGGTATCTGCCAAGCAGGAGAGTCACTCCTTGACTCCAAGGGAGATTCTGTCCTCTAGTCTTTGGTAGAGTGTCAAAGTTCCAGGATTCAGTTTCAGAGTTTCTTTCAGGTGTAATCTAAAGTCCTTTTGTCAGGGGTTCCTTACTTATGGAATGAACTCCCAGAGGAACTTAGGTAAACTACCAACTACAACATCTTTAGGAAAGAACTCAAAACACATCTCTTCCCCAAAGACTGATGCACGACATACGGCCAATCCAGCTCCCATCTGCTAATACAGTCCTTAGCGCCGTGACATCCCTCGGGATAAATGTTGCGCTCAATAAATAAATAAATAAATAAATAAATAAAATTTTACTAAAGAAAGGGGTTGGACATACTCTGGGGACTCACCTATGGGAGGGTCTGGAAAGAGGGGTGGCTACACCCATTTCCTTTGTCCAGTTTAGCACCAGAGCAGGGGCTGGTAGCCCCTGCAACCGGCTTGAACTGGATTATGCACAGGGACACCAAATGTGCCCCTAATGCTGACTTCAAAGCACTCTTTGAGTGCACCCACCCAGCCCCAATACACTAAAGCCTGTCTGGGAGGTTGTTACACCTCCCTGTGGCAGGAAACCTATTGTCCAGGCCTCCCCTGCTGGGGTTTCAGTCAGCAGCAGGAGGCGAGACTCGTGTCTGTGGCTGCTGCATCCATTTTGTGATGCCAGAGCTCTTTTAAACTATTACCGGTTAGACCAGTGTGTACATGTCTCTCCCTCTAGAAGGGTGGAATTCTATCCCTGCCACCAGGACTGGCGGGAGGGGGGGGGTAGGATTCCAAAGTGTCTGACACCAAACACAACGTGTTTCCATGCAGCCATTCCAAAGTTAGCATTTACCTCAAGGTTATAATGCACTTAAGAGTATATGGTCTGGCTGCATCATTGAACAGCCCCAGAGAATAGATTCTGAAGGCTACAGAGAGGTCCAGCACATGCATGGGCGCCCTCTCACATGAAACCAAGCACCCTGCCTTAACGATTGATAAGGCCTGCCACAGGGGTGACTGATAGGTTTCTATGTGCGGTGATTTAAAGGTTGATATAGGTAACCTATATCTTAGTAAGGGGTGCATGCACCACCTTACCCAGGCTGCTGTAGCAGTCCTGTTGTGTCATATTGGAAGGCTTCCCAGGGGTGGCATAATACATGGTGCAGCCCCTGGTAGGCCTCCGGGTAACCTATGCCCTGGGTACCTGGTGTACCATATACTAGGGACACACAAGGGTTCCCCAGTAACCAAACTGGAGTGTATCTAATGTACATGCAATCAATTTAGAGAGGAATCAGCTAGGCTGGGGCCCTGGATAGCAGGGCCCCAGCCAGACTAAAGTCGAAAAACTGAAATACCAGCAAAAAGTGGGGGTAACCATAGTAAGCAGATCCTACTCTCCTACACATACCCTGTGTGATTCTTAGACTAAGGTCAAGTGGAGTGGAGGCGACAATAGGGTTGTGCTTTTCGGAGGGATTTTGCCCTTTAGCTATCCACACAAGCCTCCTTTGGAGGAGCCTTACTGATCATTATCTCTGTGGACGCGGTGCCCTGAGGGTGTCAAGCAGGATCAGCCTTGCCCGTCTGGATTGGACGCTGTCTGTGGGGGTCATTCTGATTGGTGGACTTACCGCTGTTGAGCATTCTGCCAGCATGACGAGGGACAGGCCCGCGGGGGGTTCGGCCAAGCAGAGCATGCTGGATAGTTATATGGGGCCTAGCATGTCAGTAGTGGACCTGGGAGCTTGCAGGGTGGGCTCCCAGACAACGCTGCCCTTATGGCTGAGATCACGCAGTCTCGAACTGCACTGGAAACTAAATTGGAGAGGTGGGCTCCGAGGTCCTACTCCTTCGGCAAGACCAGCGGAATGCAACGGAATGCATCACAGTGGCCGATTCCAGGGTCTCAGAAGTAGAGGACTCTGTTACAACATTGTAGAAGAAGATGGCAACGTTGGAAACTATCACTAGGGGTCTGGCCTCTCGTGCTGAAGATGCTGAGTGAAGGGCCCGAAGGAGCAATCAACGTTTTGTGGGGTTCCTGGAGGGCTGGACATGGAACAGTTCCTGACCAAATGGCTGGTTAGTTGGTTTCCCCCGGAATCTATGTCCTGCTGCTTGTTATCGAACGGGCGCACAGAGCTCTGATGCAGAAGCCGCCTCCGGGAACTAGGCCACGACCGATTATTGGGGACATTTTAAATTACCATGATCGGGACACTATCCTGAAACAGGCTCAGCTTAAGGAACCCCAGCACTTTGATAATGCTCGCATCCTTGTGTTTCCGGACTATACCCGACTTGTGCAGCAGAAGCGGCAGTCTTTCATGGCAGCGAAGGCTCGTCTTCATGAATTGAAGCTACCATATGCTCTCTTGTACCCCACGAGCCTGCGGGTAGTCTACCAATCCCACACACTGATTTTTGAGTCACTTGAAGAAGTCTTCAACTCTACAGATGAGACGGTACGGGTGCGTCTGCATACGCCCAAGCTTGAATCAGACTCCTCGACCAGTGAAGCTGCTTTCAAACTGCCTAAGCCAAAATGTAAGGGTGCCTTTCGATCACGGTCCAAACGCAGCTCGCAATCTCACAGCGATGCCAGTAGATCTGCCTCGGAACGGCGGCAGGGGGAATTAGCCTCATGATTTACAAGGAACTCTATCAGTTGGCGAACTTTCGTACAAATCCGGTCTGCAGGACAAAGCAAATATAGGGGTTAACACCCCCTGTTGAGCCTTGTGGTCTGGGCGAAATTCCGTGGACAATGTGTGGCTTTCAGGAGATCCATTGGTGGAGGTGGGCGGGTGGCCCCCGTTGGGGTCTCCGTGCCGCCTTCGCCACAACAGATACTTCAGCTGTTTTGAGGTATTGGCGGGTAGGGGCTTTCAGTTTTTACTGTGTTACTACTAAGTGGGTTGCTTAGGTGCTCCTTCCATGCAATTTGTTTCAAGTACCACGATTTGGGATGCTGTCATCATTTCACTGTTCTGTCATACCGCTGCTGTATACGTCTGCCTCCCTTTGGGTTGTTACATGCCCTGCTAATTGATATTGCTGTATATGTAGATGCCAGGCCCCATGGCTAGTTTGCGGCTCCCTGGTGGCTCTCCAGATCGTGAGCTGGAATGTCAGGGGGGCACTAGACAAGGTAAATAGGGGGGCCAAACACTATGGGGCTGATGTTCTGATGTTGCAGAGGACGCATTTGTTGGGGACAAAGGCACTCTGTTTTTTGAGATATGGCTTCTCACGGGTCTTTCATTCTGGCTTTACGAGGAGATCACGGGGAGCTGCTATTCTGACCATCTGAGGATCCCGTATACACATTCCAAGGCATGGGTCGACAAGCAAGGGAGGTACGTCTTTATTGAGGTGTCCATCTATGGGGAACACAAAGTGCTAGGTAGTGTATGTGCCCTGCCCCCTCTGGTGGTTGGGGGAGATTGGAATGATGTAATGGATGTGGCACGGGACAGATGGTGATGGGGTGGACCACCCGTGGCCAGCCAACCCACTAAGTTATCGTCCTCGGTTTCGGGTCTGAGTTGGGTGGACTCTTGGTGACAGTTGCATGGAAAAGAACAGGGCTATACATATTTTTCAACTGTGCACGACACATTCTCAAGGCTTGACTATATATTTGGGCCTTCCGGTATGACGGGCAGAGTGCGAGATGCCGAAATTCTTCCGAGGGACCTCTCGGATCATTCCCCGGTTGCTATCCTATTGCTGCTAGGGCCCACAAGGCCGCCCTTTTGTTGGCACCTCTCCCCTTGGCACTTGCAAGATGAACAAAATAGGGACCACATAGGCCAGGCCATTGATCAGTATCTAGCTTTCAATGTCGGTTCTGTGACGGCCGCAGAGCCCTTATGGAAGGCTATGAAGTCGACCATAAGTGGTGTGGACATCTCCTATTGCTCCGCCGCACATCGGGCAAAGAAGGAGTCACTGTTGCATTCGGAGGCCCCTATTTTAGATCTGGTAGGGATGAGGGGGTTGCCCTGGCGTGTCAGCAGTTGGTGGTGGCGCGACAAGCAAATGCAGATTTGCTAATGGATGAGGCCCAATTGGCGTGGCTAGCATCCCTTAGCAGGATCTATCAATGGGGGGACAAGCCACAGCAAAATACTCCATCATCTGTGTCAGGGTGTCATGCGCCCCCATGTCCTCCCTGGGATTCTGGGGCCCAATGGAGGGACTCTTGCGGATCCCTCTGCCATAGCGGAGAGCTTTGCACTGCACTATGCAGATCTATATGCCCGGGGGAAGTCCTGTCGGAGGACTTGGTCTGCCGTTTTGTAGGGGATCTCCCACCCCGGATACTTTCAGGTGAGGCTTGTGCAGAGCTGGGTCTTCCGTTCACGGAGGAGGAGCTGGGCTCAGCTCTTGGTGATCTTAATTCAGGGAAGGACCCGGGTCCTAATGGATACCCATGCAAATTTTTCAAGAGGTACCTAACGACATTGTGACCTCATCTCCTGCGGGTGGTGGAGGAGGCTCGGGTAAGTGGATGCCTCCTGCGGTATTGGAGACATGCTAAGGTGGTTGTATTTCATAAGCCGGGCCGTCCCCGGAACATCACGCATCATTTTGCCTTATCTCCTTATTGAATGGGGAGGCTAAGATTTTGGGCAAGGCTTTGGCCAACCGCCTCAATTCCCATTTCGCCTCATTGGTCCACTTAGACCAAGCTGGCTTTATGCCTCAGAGGGTGACGTGACACAACACCAGACTGGCACACATCGCCATAGACACTATTCGGCCGCTGGGGGTGCCAGCCGCACTCCCTTAGCTGGACGTATCGCTTTGCTCTTCTGGATCACCTGAATATGGGTCCACGCTTTTTGTCCTACTTAAAACTGGTATATATGCACATTATGACTGCGGTCCCGGTTGTGGGGTCAGTTTCGCTTACTTTCCCGGTGGGACGGGGTCCCCGGCAAGGGTGCCACCTGTCGCCATTTCTCATTCGTCATTGTAATGGAGCCTTTGGCAGCATGGGTGCGAATGGATGCACAGGTGGCCGGCTTTGAATAGGCCCAGGGACTATCATATCGTATTGCTTTGTCCGCAGCGAAAAATTTATTCCTCTTGCGGAATTTGCGAATTTTTGGCAATTTCGCAATCCGTGAATCACGCGAATTTGCCCAAAAATCCGCAATTCGCGAGTTGGCGGATTTTTTTTTCTTGTTCAAGCTTCAAAAATACAATCTCGCGCGCACGTCATTGACTTACCATGATTATGCGTTAGCTGATGAGTTTTCCTCCCTGTTCGCATGCGCTGCGAGATTTTGGTAGCTGGCCAAGTGACGCCGCGATCGCGAACACGTCATTGCGATCCGAAACAGGAAATTGCAAACGCGAACACATCATTGCAACCCGAAACAGGAAATTGCGAATGCGTACACATCATTGCGACCCGAAACAGGAAAAAGGCAAACAACATGTTCGCGACCGTTGCGACCGCATGCGTAAGTTCTCGTTCCCGAACTGGTAAAAAAATCTCGCGAACTCGCAAAAAACAAATTCGCAAGCTCGCAGAATTTGGCGGACTTTTGCGAATTGCGATGACGAATTTGCGCAAATTTACGTATCGCGAATTCGCAAATTCCGCCCATGCTTAGTTTTTTTACGGATATTAATAGAACGGGACCACATCTGCTTCGCATTATGGAAATCTTTAGTGAGTCATCAGGCTTGTTTATGAACCCATCTTATGGACGCTGAGGAGTCGGGTGGTACTTGGAGCCTGGGCCTCAGCGGTGCAGGTTACTACAGTAGGTGTAAAGTATTTGGGTGTTTTTTTGTCGTACTCCTCGGATGCGTTCTGGGAACGTAACATTCTGCTGGTGTGGGCGCAGATGCAAGACAAGTTGACGGTCTGGTCAGATATGCCTCTTTCTCGCCCTGATCGGTCGGCCATTTTTAAGATGGTTTCGCTGCCGCGGCTCCTCTACCAATTAAGGAACTATCCCTTCCCCATCCCCTTTCCTTGTTTTGCCTGGTTAATTTGGCCCTGGGTTAATTTCTCTGGGTGGGTAGGGCACATAGGGTAGCGCTGTGGGCATGTTTTCAGTCCACCTATTGTGGAGGGTTGGCCACCTCAGATGTCCGCTCCTACTATATGGCCTCGCAGTTATTGATACTAAGCGACTGGTGAACGGGGATAGATCCGACCCAGCTTATGCGGTGAAGCTCTGGCACATGGGTACACACACTCTTCATACCATCCTATATTCGGGCCTCTACACATAAGGCCTTGCCATCTGCCCCCAGGGTGGTTGTTTAAGTGTGGAGACAGGCTCTGCAGGGGATGGGGTGGTGGGGCAGGCTGACAAGGAAGACTCCCCTTTGGTCCAATGGTAGACTGCCGCAACTTGCCAGCCTGCGGGCTTTCGAGACTGGGACAATATTGGGATTTCTACCCTTGGGGACTTTATGCGTGGCATAGTCCTTAAATATTTCCAGGATCTTCAGCGTGATTTTCAGATGCCAAAAACACTATTTTACAAACATGTGTAGTTCAGGACTTGGAGTCCCTTCCAGAATTTAGTTCCATTGAGGTTAAATTGCTTATGGTTGACCTACAGGACCATAAGATATCTAAGATCTATCAGTCCTTGTTGACAAACTGCCCCACTACACGGGATAAACTCAGGGAGACTTGGGAGGAAGATTTGGGTCCACTGGAAGGCGATGACTGTTCAGAGGCACTGACTTCCCCCCCTGGGGAGGGGCGGCAATAGCAATGCGCCTCCGACTGATCCAATTCAATTATCTGCACTGGGAATACTACATCCGGGTCAGACTGTGGATGGCGGTTATGATAGCGTCCCCACTTTGCTTGAGATGCGGTCAGGAGGATGGTACTCTGTTTCATACAGTCTAGCAATGCGTGCAACTAGCAAAGTTCTGGCGGGGGTGCGGTCATGCCTGGCTGAGGTTTTGGCGTGGGAGCTTCCATCTTCGCCTAAACTGGTATTGCTACATATAATGGAGGGGGTAGAGGGAAATATTTATAAGCGCCTTCTGATGTTATTGGGTTTTACACTTGCCAAATTGACATAGCACTGTACCGGAGGGCAGAGGCCCTGCCCTAGTTATCATCATGGAAAAATTGCCTTAATTTCAATATGGACCTGAAGGCACCTATTTTTAAACCCCGGGGGTGTCCAACAAAGCATTTTAAGATCTGGAAGAGATGGGCAGACTATAGAGAACTCTACATTGAGCCCATGTCTATGGGAGATGCAGTTATGGGTTTCAGTGGGATTAGTCAGTGGTGAAGTGAGTGGGTACTTAGTATATGGTGCATAGACAGTGGACTGGGGTGAGTTTTGTTTATCTCTTTAATGCGTTTTGCAAAATATGTATATTAAATGTCAAAAGATGTATTTTTTGTATTGTAAAGGGTGGCAATTAGACTCTGGGGTACAGAGCTCTGCATTGTATTTGTAATTTGAGGCAATAAAAATTGTTTTAAAAAAACTACATTCGAAGTAAAAAACAAAATGTTTGCATATATTTCTTGATAGTGTAAAATAATATTTTTTTTATATTTTGTACTGACCATTATATGTTTAAGAAAAATGATATTTTAGTGATTGTTATTTGTGACATAATATATTGGGATCACAATATTTGTGGTTTCAATATTGTGTCAGTGAACCAAAAAAATACGCACTGACGGGGCACTGAAAAACAACAGCCAGTCATGTGGTCAAGCCAGTTATGTGGTAAGTGAAAAATACTAAAATGTGTATTTGCTTGTTAATTTCTGAAAATGAAAGTGCTATGTTGTTTAGAAAGAGATTATATTAATTAATGTCAATGGACATGACTTCAAACTAACAAACGTTTGTTGACTTTGTCACGCATGCCACAAACAACAGGCCTCGAATTTCAGGAAATCATTCTGATACTCAATGGCAATGACTTACGCCAAGCAACTTAGAGAGCCTAAGTATCATTGTGTCGCTCTCCGCAAACAGTTTTGAACATTAATCCACAGTCCATCAGTAGCCTGAAAATGCAAAATGACCAAGGCAACAACATTTTTCTGGTGAATACTGCAATCCATGAACTCTACCTCAGACTCCAGTAAGCCCAAATTGTCACAAATATGCAAACAAATATATGTAAAGACCTCAGTGAAATACATGCAGAGTAGGATTGTGTATGAAATTGGTTTATGTTGGCGGAGGTGTAAACCCGTCTCATGCAATAACCATAATCCTTGTCAGAGTGAAACATAAAAGTCACTAAATTAACCTTTGCTTAAACCCTCTGGAAGCTTGGCACAAATCATTCAGGCTTAACTGAGCAGAACACAAACGGTAATAAAGTGGAAATATAGTGATTAGGTTAGTCAGGTAAAATAGCTACATTATCAAAGTCTGATGCAAAGAGCTCAGTTAGCGGTGCAGGAGGCTGTGAGGAGCAGGGAAAGCTTTGTGGATGGTCATCACAGTAGCACGGAGAGCAGCCTGGCCTTCGCAGATGGTTGTCTGTGTAGTTCAGTTGACATCGGGGATGATCATTGCTGGAGCTTCATGTTGGGGATCGCTATGGGCTGTCATCAATATAGTACAAAGTGCAAATCTCACGTTGCAAGTCATCACATGCAGCAAGACCTCAGAATGTACTGACCCATTCTAGGTCGCAAACAGCCCTTCACAATGTCTCCTTTCTTCACAGACAAGTGCACTCTGATGCCAGCCATTGGTCCTGGACCTGAGGAAGCACCTCTGGGGGTGAGGGACTCACTCTGTCAGAGGACAGTAGGGTTCGGGTAGGTCCAGTTGCAGGTCCAGGCGTAGTAGCGTGCGTAGATAGATGAAAGAGGGTGAGTGGGAATACAGGCCACAATTGGTACATCCACAAAGATCACTAGCTGAAATAAGTGCATTGTATAGACACTAAGCAAAGATTCTGTGCTAGTCAAGGAATTATAGTGGTGAATTGCTGAGTAATAATATCAAATTATTTATTTATTTATTTATTTATTATTTATTATGAAATTTTATATATCGCTTGCCAGACCCGCGGGTAGCAGAGCACTTTGCAACAGTCATATAGCAAAAGACCAAACATACAAGAACAGTAAATACAGTGAAATTATCAATACCAGTGACAAAAATAACGTGACAGTATCTGGCATGGACGGTGCGTTTCAGCAGGTTAAGGAGCCAGGGTCAATGAAGACTAGTAATGCCTTCGCTGGGTGTCATAGTCTAGGGTCATACACCTATCCAGGGAGTAATGTCATTGGCGCTTCTGCGTCTCATGTCCCTTCGCTAGGAACTGATCTAGGAAAAGATTTTTGAGTTGTCCTTTGAATTTTGTGAAGGAGGGGATAGTTCTTATCTGGAGGGGGGGGTAGTGTTCCGGATTTTGGGCGCATTGACCGCAAAGGACCAGGCTGCAGTTTTTTGTTTGCGTGCTTTCAGCGGGATGAATAGTAGAGTGTTTGAGCTCTGGAGGGTCCTGGTCTGACCAGCTTTTTTGAGTTTGGAGGCAAGGTATTCAGGTTTGCCTGTGTGAAGAGCCTTGTGGGTGAGGAAGGCTGTTCTGAAAGTGGCCCACAGTTCAACTGCAAGCTATTTTAGTTCTCTGAGTGTGGGTGAGATATGGTCAAATTTCTTCACTCCTTTGACCATTCTAGCTGCTGCGTTTAGCGCTGTTTTAAGGGGGCAAGGTGCCTGAGAGGGCTGCGATCTCATAGTCTAATCTAGATAACACCAGTGATTGGGTAGCTTGTTTAAGGTCCTTGGATGGGATGAAAGGCCTTATTTTGTTCAGTAGCCGCAGGTTGAGAAAGGTGCTCTTGGCGGAGTTCTTAATGGGATTGGTCATATTGAGCTTCGGGTCTAAAGTGATGCCTAATGATTTTACAGAATCTGCCAGGGTGATGTTTCCCATTCCATAATTTGTGGATTCTCTTCTTTGTTTGAGATGAGGATTATTTTAGTCTTGTCTTGATTACGTTTTAGGTGGTTACTTGACAGCCACTGTTGGACTTCTCTGAGCATGTCGTTGAGTCTCTGAATCTCATCAATGGAGGTGCTTTCCAGATTAAACCTGTGTGTCGTTGGCACACAGGTGGAAGGGGATGTTGGCTTTTCTGAGTAGGGTTGTGAGTGGTTCCATGTTAATATTGAAAAGTTGTGGGGAGAGCACTGACCCTTGGGGGACTCCCCCGCTGACATGGTTTTGATTTTTAGTCTTTGGGTGCGGTTGTGAGGGAAGGGGAACCAATGTAAGACTACCTCATCTAGACCTGCCCTTTCTTGAAGCACCTTAATGAAGAGGTTGTGATAAACTGTGTCGAAAGCTGCCAATAGATCTAGGAGAATGAAAAGGTAGCAATTGTTTGCATCCAGTGATTTGTGGATGCCGTCAATGACGTTGAGGATCGCAGTTTCTGTGCTGCAGCCCTTTCTAAAGCCTGATTGGTGGGCATCGAGGAGGTTGATGCAATCCTGGTGTTGAGTTAGTTGCAGGAGCACACATCTTTCTATGGTTTTGGATAAAAGAGGTAAGTTTGAGACTGGTCTGTAATTATTCAGATCTTTTTTCTCTAGGCCTGTTGTTTTTTAGCAATGTCATGACTTGCCTGACTTTGAGGCTGTCAGGGACGACTCTGGATCTCAGGGAACTGTTTATGATCTTGCACCAGAGCGGGGCAAGGGAGAGTTTAAGCTTTTTGGTCAGTTGTAGCGGAAGAGGATCTAGAGCATGTGAGGCGGGCTTGGATGTGGAGATCAGGTTGACTATCTCATCTTCATGTATACGGATGAAGGATTTCCAGGATTTTGAACGGTGCTTAGATATGGGGTACTTGGTCCCAGGCAAGAATATCTTGCTAAGGGGATTGATGTTGATGTCCAATGAGAGCTCGATCTTGTTGATCTTGTCCTCAAAGAAGTTTGCATAGTTATCACGAAGCTCTTTGGAGGCTTGCACTGAGGAGGTAGTGGGCTTGGAGACTTGTTGTCTTATGATGTTAAAGAGCACCCTAGGCCTGTTTTTTGTGTTGTCCAGCGCAGTGCAGAAAAATTAGGTTTTTTCATTCTGGATATGTTTTTTATACTAGCGAGCTGCTTTGAGTTGCTCGTAGCGAATGTCAGAAGGGTTGCTTCTCCATAGTCTCTCTGTGGCTCTTAGATGTCTCCTTTTGGAGTTAATGTCAGAGTTAAACCATGATCTTGATGGAGTTTTTTTAATTTCAGGGGGGATATTTGATCCAGAATGGATCTCATATTTGATATGTAATGCGAGGTGAGTTCCGTTGCGGAGAGGTGATCAGAGGAGCTGGGGGGAGCGAGCGTATCCTTTCCTCTAGGTCCGTTAGGGGAATATGTGTTATATTTCTAGACCATTTGGCGGGGTCTTGCGGGGGGGGGGGGGCTGGAGAAGAGCCTTTTCGTTGATATGGAATAGGATGTTGTGGTGGTTGTCCAGTCCACGGGGAGGACGTGGTCGATCGTAACAGTGTCATTTTGAGCGATAATGGCATCTAAGGTTTCTCCTTTATTGTGCATTTCTGCAAAGCAGAATTGGGTCAGATTGTTGTCCTGAAGAAGATTGTTAAGGGTCAGTATTAGTGGATTGTGTGCCTCATTCCAACGTAGGCTGAGGTCAACGAGAATTAGGTTATTTGAGTCACTGTGTGAGCAGTGGGCAATCAGACCCGACAGGTGTTCCCCGAATGTGGAAGTGTTGGCTGGGGGATGGTATAGGAGATGGCAGAGAATTGCTCTGTTGTCGTTTGTCCTGAAGTTGGCAGTGAGACATTCAATGGTGTGGTAATTGAAGGTGTCCATTTCTATAATGGCAATAGTGTTCTTATGTATGATTGCTATGTCTCCACCTCTTTGGTCTTTTCTGTCCTTGTTGATGATAGTGAAGCATGGGGGCATCAACAAATCTAGGCTTGGTGCGGAGAACTCATTTAGCCAAGTCTCAGTTATGAACGCAATGTCTATGTCATGGGAGAGGATGGTTTCTGCTAGTTCTGTTGCATATTTAGAGGCTGTTCTACAGTTTATGAGAATGCAGTTGGTAGTGGACTCCTCTTTGGTGTGTTTCTTTATGGGGGAGGCTCTGGGAATGGTAGTGAGGAGGGCCGGGGGTCTTGGTGAATTCAAAGAGCGGTGGTCCCTTCCGAAACCGGTGATCACTTGTATCTTGGCTTTAGGGGAGGCTAGGAGAGTCGTAGGTTAGAGATAGCTCTGTCGCCTCCTTAGAGAACATGGCTGCTTTGGTTCTTCTGGGTCTCTGATTTTGATTCTCTGTACCGGTTTCTCTGGGTCTTTGTGTCGAGGTCGCAGGGGTGGACAGGGGCTCACTGGGTCTTTGAGTTCGATACTCTGTGTCTGCTTCTCTGGATCTTTGTGTTTATAATTATTGATTTTAGGTATTGTGCATTGCTATTGTAAAGATTTATTATGCAATGTTGAATATCAGGGGAAATATGAATGAATTGTGTTGGGAATGTAGTTATTAGTAGAGGACGAACATGTATGTCTACGTTTATTTTTGTAGTAAGGCCTGATGAACAGCAGGAAAATAATGATATTCCATTTATATGCATGTTTTAAAAAAAAATTGGGATTGTCTGTAAAAATTTGAATTTGCACTAGATTTATGTTCTTTGAGCTTAGAATTCAGATAGGAAACTTTTTAGAAAGTATGATGTTGCTGAGGTACTGGTAAAGCTAGTGACATTGGCTTGAAAGCTTAGAGCGGGTAACTTTTGGATTTTGTGCTCAGAGAAGACCCCTCACCTGGTGAAGATTTCTGTCTTCGGACCTAATCACATTTTTGGTGATTGCATTCTTTCAATGGAGCAAGGCTGCATGCTGTGGCTGTAGAGGGATCCAGGAGGTCATATAATCCTGCATAACCAGATTTGCTGATGTGGAGAAGAATGGAGACGGAGCAACATGAATCTTTGGCTCAGCAACTCAGCATGGCTGGTGGGTCCCAGTCCCTTTCCCCCAGTTCTCAGAGCACAAAATGGGCAAAATGTTTCTAAGTCCCAAGTTTTAAGATTTATTTAGCTTCTGTCTGACAGCTGCAAGCTCCTGAACATTAAGAGATTGGCGCTTTAGGCAGGTCACATGCAATGATCTCAAAGTACCTGTTCTAACATATTCATTACAAATTTGACTTTACCAATGAAATGTGCATGAAAGCAATTCTTTACTTGTATGACTTCTGTAGCAAATCCAAATCTCTGATCTTGTAAAGCCTCTCAAAAAACAGGAATGAAGTTTCGCATAGGCAAGCTAAATACATGTCCATCTAGGCCTGATCTGCTTCTACTGATTTCCATCTAGGCAAATGCAGATTCTTCTGTCACCCGGACCTTCTGCACTCTTTCATTTCAGTGTAAATGTACCCACAGGCAAGTAAGCTTCACACGGTAGGACCTGACCCCTATCTTTTCGGGGGGGGGGTGTCTGAAAAACAGTATGTTCCTTAGTCTTAAAATACGTTTTCCAGTCTGAGAGATTCAGGATAGGGTTTTAGGACAGAAGTCTCTTCACAGTTGTCTGTTAAGCAAATAGGGAGTCTTCCTGCAGCACCTAAAAGTAGTCATACAGGATTATCTATGCAACTAAAATAGTCTGTGACTGGAAACAACCTCTAACCAAATCATACACATTTTCTCACTGGTTCTCACTGTTTATCCACCCAATATTTTCAATAGTGTAGGTTTTGACAGAAATATTCTTCACAGCAGCACCTAGCACTTTGCACAACAGAAATCTAAGATACTAGAAGGGGGAAACACTTCTGGTATTTTCTGTCTCTCCAAACCTCCCTGAAAACCTGCTTTAAGACCTGTCTGCCTGAGGGTGGTCTTCCCTCAAAACATTTGTATACTTACTTCAATATTTGTGTGGAAATGAATTGTTGCTGGCATTGATACTCTGTGTACTTTGCCTCTGCTAACCAGTGCTAAAGTGCGTGTGCTCACTCCCCTAAACATGGTTTGGTTGGCTAACAACTGATTGGCATATTTAATTCACTTGTAAGTCCCTTGTAGAAAGGAATCCTAATATACACAGGGACTGTAAGTTCAATGCTACTAGTGGGCCTGCAGCACTTATTGGGCCAACCACTTAAGTAATGCTTAAAAACAAGTCCCTGGCCTGCCATTGCATCCTGAATACAGTTTTAAACTACCAATTCGACTTGGCAATATATCCTCATTGCCAAGCCTTAAACTTCCATATACATCGCTCCAAAAATAGGCCCTTGGGAGCCCGTACGGCAGGGTGCATTGTAGTTAAAAGGTTGTACATATACTTTTAAGTTTTACATGTGCTGGTAGCGAAAAACTCCTAAATTTGTTTTCCACTACTGTAAAGCTTGCCTGTCCCTTTGATAACATGTGTGCTCATTTTTTACTCAGACCAGGCATCCAGTTAATGTTTATGTAATAAAGCTTCTCTGCCCTGTCCAAACCGTAACACCGCCTTCCCTCTGGCCACCCACACCCCATTACCCTTAGTGCTTTCCTTTTCCCTCCCCTCCTGATGCTGTGCTCCCTGCTCTCATCAGCATAGAGAGCCTGTGCTGCTCTGACAGGCTTTCAGTGCTCTCAGTGAATGAAATGGATTATGGGTTAATGGTCAATACAGCAATAGGTCTGGAAGCACAATATTGTTGAGCACAGTTTTGAAAACATTGCCCAGTGTACATGGATTTCTTTTGTGAGCTGGATGTGTTCATAGTATAACATGCAAACTAATCCAAAAAGGTAAAACAATTCTGGGAAGAATCCTTATCTCAACTTTGAAAGCTAGACACAAAGGTGCCGACTACGATCTCACTAGGAAAGCCCTCTGTACGATTCGGATCCGGAGGGCTTTCCTAGCAAGTTGTGCTTAGACCGAGCGACTGATTCGATGTACCCGTATGGTGACGGACTCGGTTTGCTTGAACTCCCATTGAACTCTATGGGAGCCTTATACCTAACTTGTACACAGGCTCCAATAGCAAAGAGGGGTGAGTGGGGAAAAGAGTACACCCCATGGTGCCTGACACACTGTGCATGCATGGAAAGGGGGGGCCCATGAACACCCCCTCAGGACTGATTCGGAAGTTCCTGGGTTAAGGGGGACCTGCTACAGCCCCCCGATGACCGATCCCCACAGCTGTTTCATCTTGCTGAATCGTGCATCGTACTCGCTTGGAAGCTGGCTCCATTGCGCGGCTCGATTTGACTGCGAATGAGTCGGACTGACAGGATCGGGTTCAGAAATGATTTGGTCAACACGGACAAGATCTTCGCATCGTATGTGGTCGTTCGGAACAGGGGAAAAGTCTGTTGCAAAGATAGGGTCTGAATCCGATTTGCTCATTCCAGAACCCATCTAGAGGCCTTCCTAATGAGATCATAGTCATCCCCAAAGAAGTAAGACTTTCTCCGAAAAAAATATGTATTTATGCAACAACTAGTCAACAATAGTACATGTAGGAATTAAAGAGCATATAATGTCTACAGTTAGTTTTAAAACAATAAGAATTAAAATATTAGAATGTCACTAAATTTAAGTCAATCAATTGTGTAGATTAAAAAAGCAAGAATGACCTTTTAGAAAAGCATTGTAAAAGGGCAGCCAATTTCATCTTGTAGGAAATGTGAACAAATTGCAGTGTCACCGTTGTAGGTGACCGGTGCCTAAACACTTCTGTTGACTGACTCATGTGTGAAGATGATTGGGTGCAAGATAGCGGTTGATCAAACTGAATGGAACATTGAAAGGTTTTACAAGAAAACAATATCTTCATAGGGGCAATTTGAAACCTGTGTTTGGGACAAGCACACAATTTTAGATCTCTTGATCAGATTATCCGGCTGTAACCTCAAAGTTTGTGCTGAAAATTCAAGAGGGTAAAAAACATCAAAGCTAAACATGCTAGGTTAACAACTATTTGATGAAGTTTTTCCCAGTCCCCAGTAGAAGATGCTCAGTAAATTTTAGGAGATACAATGAAAGTGGTTAGTGTTTGACTTAGACCGCACTCTTGATATTGAAGGTAAAAGTAATTTGAGGGAGAAGGGGATATCAAGGAAATACAGCAGGATTATCAGTTGGACACTGTGTCCCCTAAAACACGAGGGGACTAGGAAATTCTATACTTAATTCCCATGGTTACTTCCTATTTTTTCATTAAATTTCATTCATAAGTTGAATGTTTGATTTTGTTCGGATTTGCATCCCCAAATAATGAATCTATAACAGCAAATTGAAATTAGTCACAAAAAGAGAATGGCTAATTGTAAACTGCATTTGATGACCTCATAACCAGGAAGTGAATTACCTGCCTCACATTCCTTGTGTAGAACCTAGAAGACATGCATCTCTGAGGAGCAGAAGACGATTGGAGAGTGGTGAAAAAATCCAGCCTAGATAAAGGCAATGATGATAGCGGGCTCAAAAGAAAACAGTTTTTAGATATTGTGATAGAGATTTTGGTTGAAGAATGTGTCTCTAATAATGACATTTTGGAAAAATATCTTTGTGCCATGTTCCTACCCAAAATAATCTAGGTGACAATACAGGAACGAATAAATGCTGTTGGTGTCACCAAATGCATCATTGATGAAAAATGTAAGAGGTAGCATTACCTAGAGTCTTGCACAAAGGGTAAATTGGCACAAAGAATGTCTGATGCTCTGTGTACTGGAGGGAGCTCTTCCTTTCCCTCCCCTTGCACATCCAGAGGAAATTATAGAAATCACCTTTGCTCCAAAAGCAGTATCCGGAGTTACAGATGTTGAAACTTCAAATGTTCCTCCTTCGAACATAGGTAAGAAAGCAATTTAAAAAAACATATTTTATGACAGTTACATCTTAATAATGTTTGTTTAAATTAGCTAAACAGACAAGATGATGGATGGAATGTTGCACAATGGCAAAACACTCACCCCAGTCAAAGATCTGGGTTTAATCCATCATTATTTTGCTCATCAAGCCACCGCAGTTCAGAAATGGCCGTATGCAAATCAGTCTTGACCCTGTGCCTCATGGGAACAGTCCAGCCTGAACTGCCAAGCCATGTCTTCCATGAACCGGAATCAAGCATCCTAGGACCGGTTTCTGGCTATCAGCCATCTTCAGCCAGGATAGCTTGACTCCAGTAGCTTAGTGACCACGAGACCCACGTCTGGGCATACCCTTCCCATATGGGGTGAACAGCAAAACACACAAGATGATGGATGGAATGTTGCACAATGGCAAAACACTCACCCCCAGTCACAGATCTGGGTTTAATCCATTGTTATTTTGCTCACCAAGCCACCCCAGTTCAGACATGGCCATATGCAAATCAGTCTTGACCCCTGTGCCTCATGGGAACAGTCCAGCTCGAACTGCCAAGCCATGTCTTCCCTGAACGGCTGGCGGGGAGGGACATCTCAATTTCACGGTGGGCCAGGCAGGCACCATTGTAGAGATTATGGCTGCCTCCGAAGCAATGGCAAGCTCAAGGCGCCCGGCAGATGCGTGGTGTTTGGTCTTTCCAACCGCATACTAACCACCGCCTTTCCGCCCAGCTCATCCTCTCCCTCACTAGCAACCCCGAAGATACCAGAATGAGCTTCCAGAGGGAATGAGTGGAGTAGCCACCTGGATGAAGGACAGTTGCCTCAAACTCAACCCCGAAAAGACCAAGGTTCTCATCTTTGGACCCAGCCCCTCAGCCTGGGACGACTCCTGGTGGCCTCCCGCCCTCTGCCCCCCTCCGACCACAACAGACCACGCTCAGAACCTCGGCATAATCCTCGACTCCTCACACTCCATGAACCGACAAATCAACGCTATTGCTGCTAACAGTTTCAACTGCCTCTGAACCCTATGAAAGACGGATCACTGACATAATATCGACGACACAAATATCGAGATACACAAATATCGAGTCAAAAATATCGATTGACAAAATATCGACTCCCTATCTTCAAACAGGTAAGTACCAAAATATCGACTCCAAAATATCGACTTACAAAAATATAGACTGTCAAAATATCGATTTTTTAAAATGTCTTAAAAGTAAGTTAAAACTAATATAGTAATAAATATATTTAATATAAACTTAGAAATAATTATTAAAAAAATATAATTTTAATAAATAATTTATATAATTAAAAAAATTATATCACCAAAAATTACACACACACATATATATATATATATATATATATATATATATATATATATATATATATATATATATATATATATATATATTAAACATATTATTAAATAAACATATATAACATTTTAGAAAATGTTTAAAATTTATTGTTACAACTATAGTGAGTTCAACATTAGCAAAAGTGTTGGATAGCGTAGAGGTAAAATTTACTACTCCCACTCCAGTGGGTGCAACAGTAGGGAAAGCGCTGGATAGCGTAGAGGTTAAAATTACTATTCCCACTCCAGGGATGTATGACGTTACAACGCATACTTTTACAACGCCTACCATTACAACAAAACTTTTACAACGCAAAAACTTTTACAACGCATACATTTACAACGCAAGATTTTACAACGCATATACCTTTACAACGCATACCATTACAACATAAGTATTGGTAAGTATATAATAATTTTTTGAATATAAATTAATAAAAAATATTATAATATAATTTAATATAATTTAATTTTATTAAATAAATGTAATTTAAATGTAATTTTACTTTATTTTTACAAAGTACCCCTGTACCCCAAAAACCCAAAACTGACCCTGAACCCTAAAAATACCCCTTTACCCATAAACTGAAAACTGACCCTGAACCCTAAAAATACCCCTTTACCCGAAAACTGAAAACTGACCCTGAACCCTAAAAATACCCCTTTACCCAAAAACTGAAAACTGACCCTGAACCCTAAAAATACCCCTTTACCTACAAACTGAAAACTGACCCTGAACCCTAAAAATACCCCTTTACCCCAAAAACTGAAAACTGACCCTGAACCCTAAAAATACCCCTTTACCCAAAAACTGAAAACTGACCCTGAACCCTAAAAATACCCCTTTACCTACAAACTGAAAACTGACCCTGAACCCTAAAAATACCCCTTTACCCCAAAAACTGAAAACTGACCCTGAACCCTAAAAATACCCCTTTACCGAAAAACTGAAAACTGACCCTGAACCCTAAAAATACCCCTTTACCTACAAACTGAAAACTGACCCTGAACCCTAAAAATACCCCTTTACCCCAAAAACTGAAAACTGACCCTGAACCCTAAAAATACCCCTTTACCCAAAAACTGAAAACTGACCCTGAACCCTAAAAATACCCCTTTACCCAAAAACTGAAAACTGACCCTGAACCCTAAAAATACCCCTTTACCTACAAACTGAAAACTGACCCTGAACCCTAAAAATACCCCTTTACCCCAAAAACTGAAAACTGACCCTGAACCCTAAAAATACCCCTTTACCCAAAAACTGAAAACTGACCCTGAACCCTAAAAATACCCCTTTACCCAAAAACTGACAACTGACCCTGAACCCTAAAATTAAAATATTTATCAATTAATCAATTATAATTAATTACCAATAATATTTTAATTAATTACCAATTAATAATTAATTAACAATTAATTTTTTAAAAATATCAATAAATAAATTAACATATTTAATTAATTATAATTAAATTACTTCCCACCCTATTCCCCTATAAACCCACAACCCGCTACAGAAAATAAATTACTAAAATTAAAATATTTATCAATTAATCAATTATAATTAATTACCAATTATATTTTAATTAATTACCAATTAATAATTAATTAACAATTAATTCTAAATTATTATCAATAAATAAATTAACATATTTAATTAATTATAATTAAATTACTTCCCACCCTATTCCCCTATAAACCCACAACCCGCTACAGAAAATAAATTACTAAAATTAAAATATTTATCAATTAATCAATTATAATTAATTACCAATTATATTTTAATTAATTACCAATTAATAATTAATTAACAATTAATTCTAAATATATATCAATAAATAAATTAACATATTTAATTAATTAGAATTAAATTACTTCCCACCCTATTCCCCTATAAACCCACAACCCGCTACAGACTTATATTACACAAAAAATAAAAATTATTATTAACTTACCTTAAATTCGATATTTTTGTTGTCTATATTATGTCTAGTCGATATTATGTCCATTCTATATTTTTGATTCGATATTATGTCCATTCTATTCGATATTAATTTTCTCTAGTCGATATTTTTGTTGTCTATATTATGTCTAGTCGATATTATGTCCATTCTATATTTTTTACTCGATATTCTGTCCAGTCGAAATAATTGACTCGATATTATGACTGTACACCATGAAAGACTTTCAAATGGATCCCCTCAGACTGCCAAAAGAACGTCATACACACACTCACCACTTGCAGGCTCAACTATGGCAACTCGCTCTACGCCGGAATCAACAAATCACTACTTCCCAAACTTCAAACCATCCAAAACACCACCGCCAGGCTCGTCCTAGGACTACCACGCCGGGAACACATGATGCTGCACCTACGAGAACTCCACTGGCTCCCCATTGAGAAGAGGGTCACCTACAAACTACTGAGGCACGCATACAAATCCGTGAACAACATCGTACCCAAATACCTCAACGACCGAATAAGTTTCCACAAACCCAAGAGGAACCTTAGCCCTTCCGATCTCGCACTAGCAGAGGTCCCCCGCATCCACCGAAGCAGAGCCGAAGAGAGAGCTTTCTCCTACACCGCTGCCACAGCATGGACCACTCTCCCAGTTGAAATAAGACGCTCGACTACCCTACTCACCTTCAGACGGGCACTTAAGACCTGGTTTTTCAACTGATCGGAGCTGCTAGACCTACCCCTCCCTCAGCGCCTTGAGACCCTCGCGTGTGAGTAGCGCACTTCACCAACCCCATGTTGATTGATTGATTGGTTTCTAATATGGAAGGTGGGAAACTTGCCAACCATGAAAGTGAGACTTTCACCAATGGGCTGTATGTGGCAGTCTCAGCGCCATCGTAATCTGCCCTCAAGTCATTTTAGCAGGGAAATTACCAAAGGGCTATACAAAACAACAATGTGTTAGATGAGATAGAAAATACAAATGCAGAATGCTAAGGGAAGTAGTGTAGAAGTGAGTGAAGAAACATCAGTGCCACCGCTGGTTGTCTGTGCAAGAGCAGTGTATTTCAAGACACAGTACTAGACAAACTCCAGATGTGCATGCACCTTCTACACCTACATGTAGTGACAGAGTGACTGGAATAAAAGGTGAAACATGATTTTGAACATAAAGCCAACAATTTTGTTGTATTATTTAAAGGTTGATTGTTATTTCAATTGTAAGAATGACATATTTAACTCATATATGCATATTTACATTGTGATTTAAACAACATATTTGTAAAAAATAACAAATGTTTTCTTCTATGTTCTATGGATAAAGAGAAAAAATATATTGTTTACCATTATCTTACCACCTTTGAGCAAGTCAAACATGCTAAAAAAATAATAAAGGTCACATTACAAATGGTTGTTGGTAATTAGTGTTCTAACAGCCCTTATATCAAGGGCTCTGTTTGCGTCCTTATCTTCTTGTTGTAGGCATGGTGGAGGTATGTTTTTGTCATCACCGTTGTCCTCTAATATCATGGAAGGCCTCTTTGTGTAGCTGTATTAAGCAGCATAGCACAGCATGCCACTATTTTGCCTGTCACAGCTGAACTGATCTTTGTCAAAATATTTCCATGGGTGTGTTATGGCTATAATAGTGAATGAATGGGTGTGTTAGCAACCTTATGTGTGAGTGTGTGGCTGTTTGTGTGGCTGTATGAAGTGCGTGGTTGTGTGGGTGACTGCCTGTGTTAGTGGCTCTATGGGTGAGTGACTGGGTGTGTAAGTGGATGTATGGATGAGTTAGTGGTTGTTTTAGTTGATGTATACTTGCATGAGTGGGCTTGTGAGTGGCTGTATGGATGTGTGAATGGGCATGCAAGTGGTTTTGTGGATTAGTCAATGGATGTGTGAGTGCCTGCATAGGTGAGTCAGTAGGTTTGTTAGTATCTGTATGGGTGAGTGAGTGGCTATGTGAGTGGCTGTATGGGTGAGCGAGTGATTATGTGAGTGATTGTATGAGTGAGTGGGTATGTGGAAGTAGTTGAATGGGTCTGTGGATGGGTATGTAAGTGGTTGTGTGGATGTGTGAGTAGATGTGTGAGTAGATGCTTGAGAGGTTGTTTAAGTGGGTGTGTTCTATAGATGTTGATCTGTCTAATTACCGATGGATTCTCTGATGCGGACATTCTCTTTGTTCTGTGTATGTTATTAGGCTCCAATGATAGGATAGCCCTACTACTACGAATATTGGAACGAGCGCTGTCATATGGCCAACACGGTCTCGTTTAGGACTACAATTTGAGGTAATTGTCCCTTTATTTTGACCAGGAATGTCTGTTGGCACGGTGTGAACCGTTACACATTTGAATATCTTTTGCTTATTCAGGTTATACCTTAGATTGGGCGGGATACCACAATATGTATGTCATTACTATGACAGATCAGCATTACTTTTATAGCAGGTGCGTTCTTATCTTGAAGGCACAGGTTGCTTCATATTTTAATCCTTATATCAATTTTTCTGCTTGCAGATACGATTTACTATTATTGAGGCACTATATCTATGAACCTCATTTGAATTCGAACTCGGAGCCTACAACTAGGTGAGAGAATATGGGATTTGGATTTGCACTCCCCTATTTTCCTGTCTGATTCTAGATGCATACTTGCCCTATTTGGGACATGATAACCTGGTGCCCCTTTTTCATTATGCTATCCTTTTTAATTTGTAACCATGCTTAAAATTTGATTTATAGGAGGCCTACCTCTGTATGAAGAAATTATCCATTTATGAGCATCTTACAGTTGGATTATTCGCCGTTGACGACTTTGTGATTTGTTCAAGGTATACACATTTGGACTTTTTCTGATTCTCATTTTGATTCAATGTGGGTCCACGCCATTTGCAGGTCTTAAACAGACTTCAAAACCCTACTTTGGTTTTGGTTTTAATTTACACCTGATAGCTTTTGACTCCACCTTTTGATGATATGTTTGGCAGATAATGCCTTGATATTTCTTCATTATTAGAATGGGTACCTTCTGGACTTTTCTAATCCAGTGTTGCATTACAGCAAAGACACAGATCTATCTAAATCAGACCACCTCTAATAAGGTGCTCTTTACTTGAGGTGAGATGGCATTGGACATTCATTTTATACAAACATCAGGAAGTGGTCCCTATCTCCTCGCACTTTTCTTCTGCATTTCTTTCCCCTTCTTTCCCTTATTCTGTCGCTTTTTCTAATGTATCTATCTGTCCTTGAGGTATGATGTATTTACCTTTGGCTAGCAATCATTTTTATAGAAATAATATACCTTCCAAAGTAAATGTTATCTCAGGACTTTGTAAAAATTGATTAAATTCATGTGCTCCTTTTTGATATTCTTTGATAAAATCTGCTATTTTTACCATTATTTCCATGTAGAATCTTTTTTTCACAAGGATTTAATAATCCAAAATGCACTTTAAATGTACGGGTCTTGTATATGTGTATATATTTTCTCTTCTTTTGCTTTGGGTCTAAATATATGTAGTGTTAAGCTTAGTGCTAATTTTCTTTTGGTATTGTGAATTTATGTCTTTTATATGTATATTTATGTTTTTTGTATGTTATGATTATTACAGCCCTGACGAAGTTCCCATGGCACAAAGGGAACGAAACTGCGCCACTTTTATGAAATGAATGAATAAAGAGAAGATCTTTCAAAAAATCCTTCCACGCAAATGACTTTATTGGAGTGCACTGTCCTTTTTTCTATGAACATGTAAGTGGTTGTGTGGATGTGTGAGTAGATGTGTGAGTACATGTTTGAGAGGTTGTTTGAGTGGGTGTGTTCTATGGATGATGCTATAAATGATATCATCAGTGATGTCACTGACCATGTCATGAGTGATGCACTTAGTGAGGTCATAAGCAGTGTATTGTGGGGGTGCGAGTTATAGTTAGCTCAGTTAACTATAACTGCTGGATTTCTCTGGTTTTGTACGAGCGAAATATGAGACTAAGTATAATGTCTCTGTAACCCTTGTTTTTTTCATTGAATTTCTACTTTTTTTAATACTATTTCCTAACTATTCCGTCTCTAAAGCCTTTGTTTTTTCAGTGAATTTCTACGTTTTTTTTAAAGCTAATTTCTAACTTTAACATCCCTGAAACCATTGTTATTTTTCTACCAATTTCTATGTTTTTTTCACTAGTAGTCCTGTTTGCAGAGTGGTGGAGAATGGCGGCTGGGCTTTCGACCAGCTCTCTGGAATCGCGCTGTGTATGATTTACAGGAGATACCAGGAGGGTTTCTTGGCCCCCAAGGTCATTCAGCAGTAAAGTGGACTTCCCCCAACCAGTAGTGCACCACAAGCCACATTTGGAGAGTGGTGGATAAAGGAGGCGCCTCCTCCATAGACCACTGAGAAATTCCTCTGTGTGAGACTTATTGGAAATAACAGGAGGGGTAGTTGGCCAAAAGGACGTCCTTGGGGGCCAATTATCCCCCCTATTGCCACCAGTAAGCCATACACAGCAGGATTGTTGAGGCCGAATAGGAGGCCACGCCTCCTATCTCCACTACTCTGCAAACGTGCCTCCTGGTGCACTAGGGGCCAACAACCCCTCCTGTTACCTCCAGAACGTCCCACACAGTGGGTTTGCTGAGAGGTCGTCAGAGGACATGCCTTTTTCTCCACCACTCTGCAAATGCACCTCCTGGTGTACTGCTGGTTGGGGTAAGAAGTCCATTTTAGTCCTGAGGCCCACAGGAGAACAGGGTACCTCATTTCCCAACCAGCAGTGCACTGAGAGGCCTGTTTGCAGATGATAAATGAAATCACTAATGACATCACCAATTACGTCATCCAGTGATTATGAGTGTTTTTAAAAAGTGTATTAGTGTTAAACATATATACCAAGGTGCATTGGTGAATCAGTGGGTGTATGAGTGCCTGTATGAATAATTCAATGGGTGCTTCACTGTATAAGTAAGTGATTTGGTGTTTCATTAAATGTATGGGTGAGTGACTGTTTGTGTGATTGTCTCTATCAGTCTGTCAGTTGGTGTCTAAGTGGCTGTATGGGTGTCTGAGTGGGTATATTAGTGGATGTGGAGAAGTGTGGCTCAGGGGTTAGAGGCAGCAGACCCGGAAGCTGAGATCGGTCCTGGACCAGGGTTCAATTCCCCGCCTCGGCGGGGTCTTGGTCTAAAAATTCCACGGACTCGATAACATCGCTGACATTTGCCCAGCTTACATTTTGCGCCAGATTTTTTCAGATTGTCCTTCCCCTCCTCTTACCCTCTTGAACGATTCCCTCACTACGGGTGTTGTCCCTGTCCTCTTCAAAACCGCCACCATCATCCCCATCTTAAAAAAACCCGGGGCTGACCCAGCTTCCCCGGCAAACTATCGTCCCATCCCCCTTCTTCCTTTTTTGGGAAAGGTCCTTGAGTCGTACATCACTCAGGGACTCAGCTCCTTTGTGGAGGATAGCGGTTACCTTGCACCTTGCCAAGCGGGCTTTCGCCCTCGGCATTCCACCGAGAAGGTGGAGATTTCGGTCATGGATCCGCTTAGGGAGGGGCTGGATACCAACATTCCTCAGGCTCTTGTCCTCCTTGACTTGTCCGCGGCCTTTGACACGGTTGATCATTCTATTCTTCTTTCCCGTGTCAAGGCGGCGGGCATGGGAGGCCCAATATTGGCCTGGCTCAGCTCCTTCCTGAGTAACCGTACCCAGGCCGTCCATTTGGCCGACTTCTCTGCCCTCCCCCGCTAGGTGCAGTGTGGCGTCCCCCAGGGGTACTCCCTTTCCCCTTTATTGTTTAACCTTTATATTTTCCCTTTGGTTTTTGCCTTGCAGCAGATGGAGGTCATGGTGTATAACTACACCGATGACCTCCAACTCATTTTTAATTTGTCCCCTTCCACAGCAGGCATTCACAGCTTCCAATCGTTCATGCTGTTTATCCGGGATTGGATGAATTCCAACCAGAGTTGGTCCTGATTGGTGGCAGTCGCAACCCCTGGTCCCCTTCCTTTTGGCCCCCCTCCCTAGGCCCATCTCCCTCTCCTTCACACTCAGTCAAAACCTTGGGGATCACTCTTAACCAACATCTTACACTTCACTCCCACATTAGTTCTGTTGTCTCTTCTTGTTTTTTTACTTTGCGTATTGTCCGGAAAATCTCCCGTTTCTTTTCCCTCTCTGCACTTAAGCTGATTTTAAGGGCGATGGTCCTGTCTCGGATCGATTATGGGAACATCATATACAACGGGGTTCCCGCCTACGCCCTCCAGCTAGTGCAGAACCAGTCCGCCCGCCTTGTGGTGTTGGGTTCAAATCAGGCCTACATACTCTGCTAAACTTTCGAACACCTTAGTATAGAAGTTGGCACGGACACTGGAAAAGGCAAAAGACAAGTTTATTAAGACCCCATGGGATGGTGATACATTCCTACAGCACCCTTCGGCAATGTAAGAAGTAGCACACCGAACATCGGTGCGCGACCTCTTTTATACAGTTTAATAGCAATAAAAAGATAGGCGGTTACAAGTTACACATTTTAGGTACATATAAGGTCATTTTTGGAACACAGCCAGCATGTGGGAGGAGTTCAATAGCACTGGTCAGTTAGTGCTAACATTCCTAAAGAGTGACCAGTTGATGCATAGTGCGCATGTACGCTTGACCAGTACTAAAAATAGCCTGTTGCCGAGCAGAATAGGTGACCATGGGTATCGAGGAAGGACGAAAGGGCACACTGACCACGAGGCAGTGTGTTCATAGAAAATGGAAGCCAGAAGGATTCAAAATGGCCCCCGTTCGTTTTGGTCAAGTTAACGAAAAGACCGTGTAGCTGTGCTAAACGCTAACTCAGGAGCTGCCAAAACACGACAGACGGCCCTTTTAGCGTTTAGCAAAAGCTACCTCATAGTGAACGTAATCAGAATGTTCATCATCAATGTTAATAGCCATTATTTTCAATACTTCATCATTGATCAGTTTCTCTTGCTTAACAATAGCTCGTTTAGACGGAATACAGGCTGTGATGCATACAGAACATAATGTAGGGCCACATTGAATACATAGACAAAGGGAAAATAGTACTCCAATAAAAACACAGAGAATCGTTAATAATTTCCAACCCCAAGTACTAAGCAGGGTCCAGAACCAACCAGAAAAGGTCCATGTTCCATTTTCTGGGTGGATCTCAGCAGCTATCTTATGTAATTTCGTAATCGAATCATACACGGAAGGTGAGTTATCTGGCACGTACACGCAACAACTACTTCCGATGACGCGGCATGCTCCGCCCCTGTCAGCTAGTATCACATCTAGAACCATTCGGTTCTGGAGCGCTACAATTCTGGTAATTTGCAATTCCTCAGTAATATTCCCTAAAGCAGAGGCAGTTTCATTAGCGACAGCTTCCACCACACGTGTAAGCCGCCTTATCTTCCTGCTATTCAGTGCAGCTCCTACAAATGAAAATAAACCCAAGTTGAAATCTACATATTGTTGTAAAGTGGTATCAGTTTGGTCGATTTCATCAAGATCTAATGTTCGTTTAACTCTGTTCAGTACGAAATCATGGTACAGCACGTAATCATTGTGGTACATAGGAGGAGCAATAAATACAGGTGGTAATACAAAAGCTATGTAACATGTTCCCAACCATCCCAATGGTAGACGATGATATCCCTTATTTCCACAAATAAAATATGTGTTACGTGAAGCTACAAATGCAATTCCAGTTGGCGTATCAAAGGTAAGTGTAATATTACATTCACTGCGGCCTACAGGGATTGTACCTTTATTTCTAATACACAGATCTGCTTTTGTATCAATAACTGTTATCATATGCAAGCTCGTCACATTTATAAGTTTTTTGATTCGTATATACACGAGGCGCAGAGACATTGTCCGGACGGTACTCTTCCCATTCAAATTTAGTTCCTTCAGCGTGTGGATAACCATCTTTGTCGTTGTAGCATATTTTATTCAATCGAAAAAGTAGTCCACCTTTCGTTGGCCATTGCAGGGTGAAAAGAAGAGTGTACCAAGCATGACAAGAACCATTATGAGAAAACGGGAGAGGAATGAGTGGAGTTCCTCCCCTCTTCTGATGCCCGGGCAACATTCCACATACCCAACAATTGGACGTATTGGTCATATTATGAGTATAATGCAAAATCTGAATAAAACTGTTATTCAAATAAGTCTGCCTATGTCTTTCTTCGTGAAAAGGCAAAGTAAAATGAAAATGTTCAGATGGGCTTGGAGTGGTGGGCAGCAAATGTTCTCGTGCAGGAAACAATTGTTCTATAGTCCAAGCTAATACTGCGATCACCACTATGGTCAAGACAAACAAAACAACACCGAGAATTCTCCCTGTTCGTGTCGAAGGAGATGCCATAGTTCACAAAACAATACTCTTCAAAAACAACACTAAGCGAAAAAATAAAACGATGGTTCTGGACATAGGCTGCCGTTGATTTGTTCTCCGGGATTCAAGACGGGTGTCGCTACACTGGGCAGAACTGATCCCCCCCCCTTGATATTCCCGGCTTCCGTTTCACAAACCTCAGAGCGGTTACCAACCAGTTCAAAAATACAAAAAGGAATCTTATTTCCTGGGACGTAGATTGTACTTCACTTTATCAGAAACAACGTGGTCCGGGAAGGCTCCCTCCAATTCATCAGGCGTGACAGCGGGGCTCTTTTTTGCATCCAAAATCTTTCTGTAGTCGGATAGCACCACAGGGCTCACCAGATCCGGAGAGACACGTCGGCAGTGCGTTGAATGTATCCACCGCTTCTTATTGGTGACTCTCACAGCAGTCCGCATCGCCAGCAGCACTTGCTCAGGGCCATGCCATCTAGGTTCCAAGCTGCTGGAGCGCTCGAACACCCGGATCATAACATGGTCACCAGGACGAAGATCGTGAGCCTCACCAGTGGAGTTATCAGGGAGCTCTTCTCGAACCTGTTGATGAATAGAAAGCAAATCATTTGTTAATCGTGCCAAATAATCGTTCATCATTATACAAGGCACATCATGTATTAAACGAGGTTTTGGAACTCCCCAAATATTCATCGGCCTTCCAAACACCACTTCATAGGGTGTGAGGCCAGATCGAGAATGTGGCACTGATCGAATGGATAGCAATGCCAGAGGCAAAGCATCCGGCCATTTCAGAGATGTGGATGCCACTATCTTTGCTAGCTTCAGCTTCAGAGTTGCATTGTATCTTTCTACCAAACCTGCTGATTGCGGATGAAAGACAGCGTGGAATCGTTGCTTGATTCCCAATCCTTTCAGGACGTACTCCACTACTTTCCCGATGAAATGAGGACCATTATCACTCCACATAAATTTACAAACACCATAGCGCGGGAAGTACTCTTTGAGTAACACCTTAGCTGTTGTCAATGCTGTATTGTCTTTCGTAGGGTAAGCCTCAATCCATTTGCTGAAGGCACACACCACCACTAGGACATACTTGAGATTATTACAGCGTTCCAGCTGGATGTAATCCATTTGCAGTACTTCGAATGGTGCAGTAGGTGGAACAAACCCTCCTTTAGGAGTATGAGTCCCTTGTCCAGGATTGTGCTGTAAACATATCAGACAGGTCTGCACTACTCTCCTAGCCGTGCTAGCAATTTCAAGATTCTCCCAAACTCGTGTAAGCAATTTAGTAATTGCGAAAGCTCCAATGTGTGCCAGCCCATGTGTCATTTGCACCATTGTTTGTAAATAGGCCGTGGGTAGTTTCCATCTCTCCATATCTTTACTACGCCAGCAACCCTCATCATCCAATACTCCTTCAGTGGCCCATTTCGTAAGTTCTGCTTCAGATGCTGACTTCTGTATATCTAGTATTTCTTCTCTAGCATCATGCCACCGCTCGGCTTGTGATTTCACCACGTACATGGGGAAATTATTTTGTAGCATAGCGGTCTCTCTCGCAATGTGATCTGTGAAAGCATTGCCTTGTCCTATTTTGTCCGTCACCTTTTTGTGTGCACTACATTTGACTATTGCTACTTTCTTTGGACATAATAGTGCATTCAGGAGATCGCGTACCAATTCTCCATGCATGATGTGTACTCCGTGTGAAGTCAAGAATCCTCGTTCCTTCCAGAGTAGGCCAAAATCATGCACTACTCCAAAAGCGTAACGACTATCCGTGTAAATGTTCACACATAGTCCAGCACTTAACTCACATGCTTTCGTTAAGGCTATCAATTCAGCTGCTTGAGCCGATTTCTGGGGTATTCGTGCTGCTTCTACCACTGTCTTAAGTGTCGTGATCGCGTAGGCTGCAGAAGTCGTACCATCTGGTAACCTCACGCACGATCCGTCAACCCACAGTTCCCCATCTACATCTGGAAATGGTGTATCCTGTAAATCGATACGACCCTTTGTCTGTTCCTCAGTCAGAAAAACACAATCATGTTGTTCTTCCTTCTGGGTCTCAGCAACAGGATCCGGCAGTAAAGTAGCAGGATTCAGTGTCGCACATCGTTTTAGTGTGATGTGCGGCGCCAACAACGTTAGCTCATATCCTGTCAGACGGGCACTGGTTAGATGCTGTGTTTTCGTTTGATTCAATAACGCATCTACCGCATGGGGAACTAACACCAACAATTTGTGTGACAAAACTATTCCCTCACTTTGTCGTATCGCTACTGCTGTTGCTGCAACTGCTCGAAAACATCCAGGTAATCCTCGAGCCACAGGGTCGAGTACCGCCGAGAAGTATGCACAAGGCCTCTGTTTGTCTCCGTGTGTCTGCACTAACACTGACAATGCGCACCCATCCTTCTCGTGTACATACAATGTGAAAATCTTCATGTAATCAGGTGTACCTAACACTGGTGCAGAACAAAGAGCTTGTCTCAATTGTTCAAAAGCATTCTGACATTCGTCCGTCCATTCAATGGGGATCGGTGTATCTTTAGACAACAATGCCAACAATGGTTTAACAATGTGTGAAAACCCCAATATCCATTGCCTACAAAAAGACGTCAAACTTATAAAGGCACGAACATCCTTCTGAGTGCGAGGAACGGGTGTGTCTAAAACTGTTTGAATTCGATCTGGTGTCAATGCACGGCCCTCCTTAGACAAAAGATGACCAAGGTAGGTCACCTTGGGTCTACAATATTGCAGCTTTTTCTTCGAAACCTTATGATTATGCTTGGCTAGGAAGGAAAGCAAGGAAAAGGTACTCTTCTCACATTGTTCTGGTGTGTCTGCAGCAAGTAAGATATCATCTACATATTGAATAAGAGCCACTCCATCTTGTAATTCAAAGGAATCAAGCTGTCTTTTTAATGCCTGACTATAAATGCTAGGACTTTCGGTATAGCCTTGAGGAACTCGACAAAATCTGTACGATTTATTATTTAATGTAAAGCCGAATAGATATCGACTGTCAGGATGTACAGGGATCGAAAAGAAGGCATTCTTCAAATCGATGACTGTAAAAGTAGTTGCCGTCGATGGGACCAATGTAAGCAACGTGGTGATGTCAGACACCACCGGATACTGAGGCACTACTATCTTGTTTATTTCCCTCAAATCAATAATGAAACGGTAGACCTTAGCATCTGAATCTCTTTTAAGGATCGGTAAAATTGGGCTATTGCAAACATTGTAGGGGACTTCCTCAACTACTCCTGCCAAAATCAAATCGTTCACAATGTGTATCAAAGCAAGTTCACCTTCTCTCGAAATCTTATATTGTGGGACACGTGGTAGAGATACTCCCTCCTTTACAGTGATACGTACTGGAGGAATTATCATCTGCCCTACATCCGTGTCAGAAGTGGCCCACAATGTTTTTGGTAAGGAGGCCAATACTTCAGATTCATGGAGAAAACACACTCGCTCAAATTCCGGGTAATTCTCATTCAATACAACTCGCACTCCTTCTGGGGCACAGCGAATAGTAGCTCGAAAGTGTTTTAACATATCGAGTCCCATAATATTATCTGGTGTATTTGGAGACAACAAAAAGGGACAAGGGGCAGCAAATTTATCAACATGAAATGCAACTGGTTGAGACAGTGGGCTAGAAGTGGGTGTTCCATCGAACCCTATAGCTGTAATTACCTCGCCAGACAGGGGAGCCCTTGGAACCAAGTATTTGGACAAAGCGCTACGAGTAGCTCCTGTATCGACCAGAAATTGATCAGTAGAACCCAAAACATGTGCTTCTATATATGGACCCCTTTGATCAACTGGTACCTCAACCGATTCCACACCCCATCCTACGCAATCCTATGCATAGTGCTCATCCCGTGGCTCAGCAGAACCACCCTCATTTATCTGATATTGATTGCGATTATCAAACGTATTATAATCTGTTTGACCACGACCCCTTGCTCCATATCCTCCACGATCATTCGTGCCATAACCTCCTCGATCATGCGTTCCCCATCCTCTTGGCCCTCCATAATTATTCCTAGACCTTCCACTTCCTCGCCCCCTCAAATTACACTGCTCTCGAAACACCGGACAGTCTGCAATCCAATGCCCAAACTGTTTGCAGTATGCACATTGATTCACAGAAATGTCAGAACGAGGGGGAGGAGCATTATTGTACGATCCTCCCCCTCCTCTGTTGCTTCCTCTCGTAGCCTGAACCTGAGCTAACATTACCTTCGTCTTCAAATCCTTCGCTTTCTTTTCACTACTTTCTTTTGCCTCCAATTCCTGTCGTTCATAATATTGAGCCATAGTCAATAAAGAAGCAGGGGTTGCTGTGGTCCATGAACTTTCACTCGCTTTTAATCGTTTCGCAATCTCCGGTAGGAGATTAGCCACATACTTATCAACGAATAAATGCCTGCCTGTATCTTCTGTCAATGATTGACCACTGTAATCATGGAACGCTTCCTCAAAGCGAGAGAAAAAATCGGAAACCGATTCATCCGTCTTCTGCTTACAAGAGGCTAATATAGTCCAATCAATCTTTTTAGCGGGAGCAAGAGTCTTCAATTTTGTTAGTATGGCCCCTGGGAGGTCTAATATTAATTGACACGGCTTACATGCTGGTTCCCTATCCAAATCAGCTTGAACAAGATCTTTCCAAGTGGCCCCGAGAGTCGTGTGGTCATCAAACTTACGAATCGCTCTCCACATATCAGGGGGCAATATCAACCCGAAAAACAGATCAATATCAACTAACGTCATAATACACGAAGAAATTGCACTTTCAACACTTTCATAAAAAGCCGCAGGGTTTTTACGGGGATCAGGCAAAGCATTCTTCAGCGCCATAACATCTGCTCTATTCCAAGGCGTATAAACCCAGTTATATACAAAATACCCTTTCGCATCTTTAGAGCGTTTATCATCATCTGTGCCATCCCCTTTGTGGGGAACATATAAAGGCGCAGCTTCTCGCATAGGTCTAACATTAATCGCAGCAATCTTATCTGTTCCAAAGATAGGGCATTCTTTGGATATCCCCGTCGCTCCGGACGCAGGCGGATTCTTCGACTTTTCCAACTCCCGTAGTCGTGTCGCCTCATTTCGTAGATGAATCAAACGTTTGAAGAATTCATCCGCATCTGAAAGAACAAAAAGACCTTTACGAAAATTCTCACGACCCTTGGATATATCCTTGGGTTCTAACTCTAGAGAATATTTTCTGAACCGGTCAACACCTCATCTCCAAAATGATCTAAGAAATACAGTCGCTCCTGATCAGACCACTGTTCCATTTGTGCAGTAATTTCAGAAACAGTAACAGTATTAATATTTAGCTTTCGTGCAAACGAACGTAATTCCGCAGTTCGTTCCGCATGTAACCTTGTACGCTGTGTACGATCACTATCCTCATCTGATTCCTCGTTCGGAGCCGTAGGTGCGGCGTACGGAGGCGGACAGCGATCTAATAATGAAAAATCATCTGTTTCATTAGTAAGGACCGGATAAAGAGGACGCCTGATAGGGAATTGACCATTAACCTGTAAATTGTGTTCTCGCGTCTCTCTCTCTTTCTTTTCCTGTAATTCCTTCTCCTGTAGCTGTAAAGCTTTATCATGTGCAGCCTTCCGCTGTACCTTCTCCGCCAAGGCTTCCTCACGCTTCACTCGTTCACGCGCCTCTTTCTCCCACATACGTACGCAATCAAACATATCTTGTCTAGACCTTCGCTGAAACAAACACTGCTCCACATACTGAATCTTTCGAAGGCTAAATGACCCATGTAGTGGCCACTGTAATTCACGATCAGTTTTAGTATACTTATGCCATAACGTACTATACATTATTGGTGGAATACCGAATTTGACATACATCTCACGATTTGGAGTCCCCTCTGGGGGAGCCGTCTGTGATTCATTTAATCGATAATTGGTACCATTTTCAAAACAGCACATCCTTCGGAGCGTGCTAAAAACAGGCATGTTCAAAAAGTACCACGAAAACGCGATACTACACAAAAATGGCACTTAATGTGCTTCATACACGGTGTGCCGTTCAAATCAAATAAATCTGAGAAATATCCCTACATGCCTGCCTATGTGAGGTGCACTTCACATATTCAAATTCAAATTCAAAGATTCAAACGTTAGCTAACTTAAAACAAATTCAAATTCAAATTCAAAATTCAAAAAGCCACAGTAAGTGTCAGTAGACTACCTCACCAATCAAAGCTTACCAAATATTTTCAAACGTCCAAGGTCCAACTGTCAAGTTATGTGGTCGAATCAGCCAAAACGGCACATCACGACAATCCAAGATCAGAATCTCAGTCGAAGACCGGCGCCACCTGGAAGGTCAGATCGGAAGGAAGGAAAAACACACCGTGGGTGCCAAGACTCGGGTCACTCAGTGGCAGCGTACGCGTCCATGGCGAGTTTCCTGACCTTCGTCACGACCTCTCCTTCGGGCATCCGAGTCGCCGATGAGTCCCTTCGTGGTCGCCAATTGTGGTGTTGGGTTCAAATCAGGCCTACATACTCTGCTAAACTTTCGAACACCTTAGTATAGAAGTTGGCACGGACACTGGAAAAGGCAAAAGACAAGTTTATTAAGACCCCTCTCCATATCTTTACTACGCCAGCAACCCTCATCATCCAATACTCCTTCAGTGGCCCATTTCGTAAGTTCTGCTTCAGATGCTGACTTCTGTATATCTAGTATTTCTTCTCTAGCATCATGCCACCGCTCGGCTTGTGATTTCACCACGTACATGGGGAAATTATTTTGTAGCATAGCGGTCTCTCTCGCAATGTGATCTGCGAAAGCATTGCCTTGTCCTATTTTGTCCGTCACCTTTTTGTGTGCACTACATTTGACTATTGCTACTTTCTTTGGACATAATAGTGCATTCAGGAGATCGCGTACCAATTCTCCATGCATGATGTGTACTCCGTGTGAAGTCAAGAATCCTCGTTCCTTCCAGAGTAGGCCAAAATCATGCACTACTCCAAAAGCGTAACGACTATCCGTGTAAATGTTCACACATAGTCCAGCACTTAACTCACATGCTTTCGTTAAGGCTATCAATTCAGCTGCTTGAGCCGATTTATCTGGGGTATTCGTGCTGCTTCTACCACTGTCTTAAGTGTCGTGATCGCGTAGGCTGCGGAAGTCGTACCATCTGGTAACCTCACGCACGATCCGTCAACCCACAGTTCCCCATCTACATCTGGAAATGGTGTATCCTGTAAATCGATACGACCCTTTGTCTGTTCCTCAGTCAGAAAAACACAATCATGTTGTTCTTCCTTCTGGGTCTCAGCAACAGGATCCGGCAGTAAAGTAGCAGGATTCAGTGTCGCACATCGTTTTAGTGTGATGTGCGGCGCCAACAACGTTAGCTCATATCCTGTCAGACGGGCACTGGTTAGATGCTGTGTTTTCGTTTGATTCAATAACGCATCTACCGCATGGGGAACTAACACCAACAATTTGTGTGACAAAACTATTCCCTCACTTTGTCGTATCGCTACTGCTGTTGCTGCAACTGCTCGAAAACATCCAGGTAATCCTCGAGCCACAGGGTCGAGTACCGCCGAGAAGTATGCACAAGGCCTCTGTTTGTCTCCGTGTGTCTGCACTAACACTGACAATGCGCACCCATCCTTCTCGTGTACATACAATGTGAAAATCTTCGTGTAATCAGGTGTACCTAACACTGGTGCAGAACAAAGAGCTTGTCTCAATTGTTCAAAAGCATTCTGACATTCGTCCGTCCATTCAATGGGGATCGGTGTATCTTTAGACAACAATGCCAACAATGGTTTAACAATGTGTGAAAAACCCAATATCCATTGCCTACAAAAAGACGTCAAACCTATAAAGGCACGAACATCCTTCTGAGTGCGAGGAACGGGTGTGTCTAAAACTGTTTGAATTCGATCTGGTGTCAATGCACGGCCCTCCTTAGACAAAAGATGACCGAGGTAGGTCACCTTGGGTCTACAATATTGCAGCTTTTTCTTCGAAACCTTATGATTATGCTTGGCTAGGAAGGAAAGCAAGGAAAAGGTACTCTTCTCACATTGTTCTGGTGTGTCTGCAGCAAGTAAGATATCATCTACATATTGAATAAGAGCCACTCCATCTTGTAATTCAAAGGAATCAAGCTGTCTTTTTAATGCCTGACTATAAATGCTAGGACTTTCGGTATAGCCTTGAGGAACTCGACAAAATCTGTACGATTTATTATTTAATGTAAAGCCGAATAGATATCGACTGTCAGGATGTACAGGGATCGAAAAGAAGGCATTCTTCAAATCGATGACTGTAAAAGTAGTTGCCGTCGATGGGACCAACGTAAGCAACGTGGTGATGTCAGACACCACCGGATACTGAGGCACTACTATCTTGTTTATTTCCCTCAAATCAATAATGAAACGGTAGACCTTAGCATCTGAATCTCTTTTAAGGATCGGTAAAATTGGGCTATTGCAAACATTGTAGGGGACTTCCTCAACTACTCCTGCCAAAATCAAATCGTTCACAATGTGTATCAAAGCAAGTTCACCTTCTCTCGAAATCTTATATTGTGGGACACGTGGTAGAGATACTCCCTCCTTTACAGTGATACGTACTGGAGGAATTATCATCTGCCCTACATCCGTGTCAGAAGTGGCCCACAATGTTTTTGGTAAGGAGGCCAATACTTCAGATTCATGGAGAAAACACACTCGCTCAAATTCCGGGTAATTCTCATTCAATACAACTCGCACTCCTTCTGGGGCACAGCGAATAGTAGCTCGAAAGTGTTTTAACATATCGAGTCCCATAATATTATCTGGTGTATTTGGAGACAACAAAAAGGGACAAGGGGCAGCAAATTTATCAACATGAAATGCAACTGGTTGAGACAGTGGGCTAGAAGTGGGTGTTCCATCGAACCCTATAGCTGTAATTACCTCGCCAGACAGGGGAGCCCTTGGAACCAAGTATTTGGACAAAGCGCTACGAGTAGCTCCTGTATCGACTAGAAATTGATCAGTAGAACCCAAAACATGTGCTTCTATATATGGACCCCTTTGATCAACTGGTACCTCAACCGATTCCACACCCCATCCTACACAATCCTATGCATAGTGCTCATCCCGTGGCTCAGCAGAACCACCCTCATTTATCTGATATTGATTGCGATTATCAAACGTATTATAATCTGTTTGACCACAACCCCTTGCTCCATATCCTCCACGATCATTCGTGCCATAACCTCCTCGATCATGCGTTCCCCATCCTCTTGGCCCTCCATAATTATTCCTAGACCTTCCACTTCCTCGCCCCCTCAAATTACACTGCTCTCGAAACACCGGACAGTCTGCAATCCAATGCCCAAACTGTTTGCAGTATGCACATTGATTCACAGAAATGTCAGAACGAGGGGGAGGAGCATTATTGTACGATCCTCGCCCTCCTCTGTTGCTTCCTCTCGTAGCCTGAACCTGAGCTAACATTACCTTCGTCTTCAAATCCTTCGCTTTCTTTTCACTACTTTCTTTTGCCTCCAATTCCTGTCGTTCATAATATTGAGCCATAGTCAATAAAGAAGCAGGGGTTGCTGTGGTCCATGAACTTTCACTCGCTTTTAATCGTTTCGCAATCTCCGGTAGGAGATTAGCCACATACTTATCAACGAATAAATGCCTGCCTGTATCTTCTGTCAATGATTGACCACTGTAATCATGGAACGCTTCCTCAAAGCGAGAGAAAAAATCGGAAACCGATTCATCCGTCTTCTGCTTACAAGAGGCTAATATAGTCCAATCAATCCTTTTAGCGGGAGCAAGAGTCTTCAATTTTGTTAGTATGGCCCCTGGGAGGTCTAATATTAATTGACACGGCTTACATGCTGGTTCCCTATCCAAATCAGCTTGAACAAGATCTTTCCAAGTGGCCCCGAGAGTCGTGTGGTCATCAAACTTACGAATCGCTCTCCACATATCAGGGGGCAATATCAACCTGAAAAACAGATCAATATCAACTAACGTCATAATACACGAAGAAATTGCACTTTCAACACTTTCATAAAAAGCCGCAGGGTTTTTACGGGGATCAGGCAAAGCATTCTTCAGCGCCATGACATCTGCTCTATTCCAAGGCGTATAAACCCAGTTATATACAAAATACCCTTTCGCATCTTTAGAGCGTTTATCATCATCTGTGCCATCCCCTTTGTGGGGAACATATAAAGGCGCAGCTTCTCGCATAGGTCTAACATTAATCGCAGCAATCTTATCTGTTCCAAAGATAGGGCATTCTTTGGATATCCCCGTCGCTCCGGACGCAGGCGGATTCTTCGACTTTTCCAACTCCCGTAGTCGTGTCGCCTCATTTCGTAGATGAATCAAACGTTTGAAGAATTCATCCGCATCTGAAAGAACAAAAAGACCTTTACGAAAATTCTCACGACCCTTGGATATATCCTTGGGTTCTAACTCTAGAGAATATTTTCTGAACCGGTCAACAACCTCATCTCCAAAATGATCTAAGAAATACAGTCGCTCCTGATCAGACCACTGTTCCATTTGTGCAGTAATTTCAGAAACAGTAACAGTATTAATATTTAGCTTTCGTGCAAACGAACGTAATTCCGCAGTTCGTTCCGCATGTAACCTTGTACGCTGTGTACGATCACTATCCTCATCTGATTCCTCGTTCGGAGCCGTAGGTGCGGCGTACGGAGGCGGACAGCGATCTAATAATGAAAAATCATCTGTTTCATTAGTAAGGACCAGATAAAGAGGACGCCTGATAGGGAATTGACCATTAACCTGTAAATTGTGTTCTCGCGTCTCTCTCTCTTTCTTTTCCTGTAATTCCTTCTCCTGTAGCTGTAAAGCTTTATCATGTGCAGCCTTCCGCTGTACCTTCTCCGCCAAGGCTTCCTCACGCTTCACTCGTTCACGCGCCTCTTTCTCCCACATACGTACGCAATCAAACATATCTTGTCTAGACCTTCGCTGAAACAAACACTGCTCCACATACTGAATCTTTCGAAGGCTAAATGACCCATGTAGTGGCCACTGTAATTCACGATCAGTTTTAGTATACTTATGCCATAACGTACTATACATTATTGGTGGAATACCAAATTTGACATACATCTCACGATTTGGAGTCCCCTCTGGGGGAGCCGGCTGTGATTCATTTAATCGATAATTGGTACCATTTTCAAAACAGCACATCCTTCGGAGCGTGCTAAAAACAGGCATGTTCAAAAAGTACCACGAAAACGCGATACTACACAAAAATGGCACTTAATGTGCTTCATACACGGTGTGCCGTTCAAATCAAATAAATCAGAGAAATATCCCTACATGCCTGCCTATGTGAGGTGCACTTCACATATTCAAATTCAAATTCAAAGATTCAAACGTTAGCTAACTTAAAACAAATTCAAATTCAAATTCAAAATTCAAAAAGCCACAGTAAGTGTCAGTAGACTACCTCACCAATCAAAGCTTACCAAATATTTTCAAACGTCCAAGGTCCAACTGTCAAGTTCTGTGGTCGAATCAGCCAAAACGGCACATCACGACAATCCAAGATCAGAATCTCAGTCGAAGACCGGCGCCACCTGGAAGGTCAGATCGGAAGGAAGGAAAAACACACCGTGGGTGCCAAGACTCGGGTCACTCAGTGGCAGCGTACGCGTCCATGGCGAGTTTCCTGACCTTCGTCACGACCTCTCCTTCGGGCATCCGAGTCGCCGATGAGTCCCTTCGTGGTCGCCAATTGTGGTGTTGGGTTCAAATCAGGCCTACATACTCTGCTAAACTTTCGAACACCTTAGTATAGAAGTTGGCACGGACACTGGAAAAGGCAAAAGACAAGTTTATTAAGACCCCATGGGGTGGTGATACATTCCTACAGCACCCTTCGGCAATGTAAGAAGTAGCACACCGAACATCGGTGCGCGACCTCTTTTATACAGTTTAATAGCAATAAAAAGATAGGCGGTTACAAGTTACACATTTTAGGTACATATAAGGTCATTTTTGGAACACAGCCAGCATGTGGGAGGAGTTCAATAGCACTGGTCAGTTAGTGCTAACATTCCTAAAGAGTGACCAGTTGATGCATAGTGCGCATGTGCGCTTGACCAGTACTAAAAATAGCGTGTTGCCGAGCAGAATAGGTGACCATGGGTATCGAGGAAGGACGAAAGGGCACACTGACCACGAGGCAGTGTGTTCATAGAAAATGGAAGCCAGAAGGATTCAAAATGGCCCCCGTTCGTTTTGGTCAAGTTAACGAAAAGACCGTGTAGCTGTGCTAAACGCTAACTCAGGAGCTGCCAAAACACGACAGCCTGATATACAGCCTTCCCAAATTCCACCACTTCTCCCCCCTACTCAAATCACTACACTGGTTACCCATCAAAGAGCGGGCTCTTTTTAAGCTGGGTTGCCTGACTTTTCAGGCTCTTGCAGGCACGGCCCCTGTTTTTATCTCTTCTGCTATTAAAGCCTACTGCCCCACTAGAGACCTGCGTTCTTCCTCCAAATCCCTTCTTTCAATCCCCCGCTTCAAGAAAAGCAGATCCGGTGGTTTGAAATTTTCTGTTCTCGCCCCCACCTTCTGGAACACACTTCCGTCTCTTATTAGATCTTCCGACTCCTATATGGAGTTCCGTAGGGCTCTTAAAACCTTTCTGTTCCAGCAAGCCTTTTTTCCCTAGCACTCTGTACTCCCGGCACTAGCATCCCCCAGCGCCAAGAAACCGCCTGGTGAATGCGCGCTTTACACATTCTTTTAAATTCAAAATTTAAATTCAATTCAAATTTTAAATTCTTTTACAAATTCTTTTAAATTCAAATTATGAGATTCTATGGGGGTATGAGTGGGTATGTCAGTGATTCTGGGGATGATGTCATCAGTGATGTCATTTGGGATGTCATAAGTGATGTCACTGATCATATCATGAGTGATGTAATATGTGAGGTCATAAACTGTGCAATGCTGAATTTCACTGGTTTTGTTTAAGTCAAACCTGAGCCTAACTATAACATACCTGTAAACTTTGTTTTTTTTCAAATGAAGTATTAAGGCCTTTTTTATTTCATTTCCAAACTATAACATCCCTGTAACCTTTGATTTTTCAGTGAAAGTCTATGGTTTTTTAACTAGTAGTAACATTTGCAGTGTACCAGGGGGCACGTTTGCAGAGTGGTGGAAAAACGGGGCAAGGCCTCTACCAACCTCTGAGCAATCCTGCTGTCTGGGAGTTACTGGAGGTCACATGAGAGGTAGTTGGCCCCCAAGGACCCTCTGGAGCCAAGGGGACTCCTTTCCCTAACCAGCTGTGCTCCAGGAGGTGCGTTTGCAGAGAGGTGGAGAAAGAGCGTATGACGTTTGAAGTCCGCTCAGCACTTCAGCTGTCTGGGACTTCCTTGAGGTAACAGAAGGGGTTTCTGGCCTCCAAGTGCCTTCAGCATCCACAGTGACTTTATCTCCCAGCCATCAGTGCGCCAGGAGGTGCGTTTGCAGAGTAGTGGAGAAAGGAGGCTTAGCCTCCGGCAACTTTCTGGGCTGCATTTTTTTTAACAGGAGGGTGGCTCTGTGGCTCCCCTTCCCTGGGTCAATCAGGCCCGGGTACCCCATTCCCCAGGGCCAGGCATTTTTTTAATGGGTGAAAACCATAGAAATTCGGCAGTTATAGTTGTACTTTGTTAAGAGACTAATACTAAAACTCACGGTCTAAAGTTACATTAAAGGCATGAATATAGTTTCTTCAGATGTGTATAACTATATCTGCTGAATTTCTATGGTTTTGTGTGGGTATAACGTGAACCTAAATATAACGTCCCAGAGATCTTTTTTTTCCAGGGAATTTCTATTTTTTTTACGTAATGTAATATAGAATAACTGTACATTAATACAACCACTGCCATGCAGGGCCTTCAGCTTTGTTTGAGGGGTTGACCAGAGGACCTAACTTGTGTCCAGGCCCTGTGGCTAACCCCCCCCTGCATTCACCCAACCTTACTCTACGTATGGCCTTTGGGTATGTGTGGGAGGGATATGGAGTGGGTGACGTTTTTTTTCCATTGGGTGAGTACCCATGAATCCACGCTTCCTATTTTGTTTTTTTTTCAATAATGGCTCCAAAACTACTGAACACATGTAATCCAATTGTAATAAACTCTGTGTCTTGACCAAGATCTAGCTTTCTGCTGAATCGAGTGTAATTCCTTTTAGCGGTTAGGGCTGTGGTCATGTTCCAGAACTGCAAAATACCCATCGACATTGCATGGGGAAAAAGCATTTAGTGGTCCTCCATTTTTCTAGACTCCCACTTAATGAATCACATCAAAACTTTCCACACAACAGCTGAACGAACTTGTGACCTAGTTGTGAACCTTTTGCAAAGGTTTGTAGAATGGTGCCGAAGTTATTAGCATAGACATACAGACAGACAGACAGACAGACAGACGGATAGATAGATAGATAGATAGATAGATAGATAGATAGATAGATAGATAGATAGATAGATAGATAGATAGATAGATAGATAGATAGATAGATAGATAGATAGATAGATAGATAGATAGATAGATAGATAGATAGATAGATAGATAGATAGATAGATAGATAGATAGATAGATAGATAGATAGATAGATAGATAGATAGGTAGATAGATAGGTAGATAGATAGAGAGGTAGAGAGAAGAGATAGATAGATAGATAGATAGATAGATAGATAGATAGATAGATAGATAGATAGATAGATAGATAGATAGATAGATAGATAGATAGAAACATAGATAGATAGATAGATAGATAGATAGATAGACAGACAGACAGACAGACAGACAGACAGACAGACAGACAGACAGACAGACAGACAGACAGACAGATAGATAGATAGATAGATAGATAGACAGACAGACAGACAGACAGACAGACAGACAGACAGACAGACAGACAGACAGACAGACAGACAGACAGATAGATAGATAGATAGATAGATAGATAGATAGATAGATAGATAGATAGATAGATAGATAGATAGATAGATAGATAGATAGATAGATAGATAGATAGATAGATAGATAGATAGATAGATAGATAGATAGATAGATAGATAGGTAGATAGATAGGTAGATAGATAGAGAGATAGAGAGAAGAGATAGATAGATAGATAGATAGATAGATAGATAGATAGATAGATAGATAGATAGATAGATAGATAGATAGATAGAAACATAGATAGATAGATAGATAGATAGATAGATAGATAGATAGACAGACAGACAGACAGACAGACAGACAGACAGACAGACAGACAGACAGACAGACAGATAGATAGATAGATAGACAGACAGACAGACAGACAGACAGACAGACAGACAGACAGACAGACAGACAGACAGACAGACAGACAGACAGATAGATAGATAGATAGATAGATAGATAGAGAGAGAGATAGATAGATAGATAGATAGATAGATAGATAGATAGATAGATAGATAGATACCCACTCACATACCCACAACGCTACTCTACACAGCCACTGACATACCTACTCACACGCTTGCACAGCTATTCCCACTTACACACCCACACAACTATTCACACACCCACATAGCCACTCACACACCTGCATAGTCACTCACACAGCCAATGACACACCTAGACACAGACAGTGATACCCTTATAGAAATTGTAATAGCATATATTTGTATTAAATATGTTATTGTTTTAGTATTAAATGTGTGCTTTAGGTTGGGAATAGATAAGCAGATCTATAAAATGAATTTAAAAAATGACTTAGTGCACTGCATTTATAGAAAAACTTCATAAGTTAGCTTTCCTTCAATTTAAAAATTCAGTTTCAAAGTATAACATCAGAGCAGCACAAAGCACCTCTTGCAGTCATATGGTTGTGCAAGACTGAATGAAGGTCACAAAACCAGTCTGACTACAATGGAGCGCAGACAGTCTAAAGTCTAACGATGCCTCTGGTCTGATTCTCAAAATCTATTTATGAAAGAGCAATATAAATTATCTCCTTCAGCATGCCTTTAATCATTTCCAAGAAACTGAATTTTGCCTCATTTATATACCCATACCCAGTTCCAACGCAAAACACCAATTTCCAACTTATGCTTTATTTTTTGTATGATTTGAAAAATTTGAACAATTATGTACCACAATGACTTATTAATTTTCCAAACAATATTTAGGTACAATCACAATGGAGCGCAGGCCAGACACAGGGACCAGGGTAGCACCACCGAAAAAGTTGCCTACTCAAAGTCTTCCTGAAGTGTCTCATTTTGTGGTGGAGGATGCCGTGAGGAGCAGGGAGAGTGTTGCAAATATTCGTCGCTGTAGCACAAAGAGCAGGATGTGCATCATGGATGGTCATCTCTGTAGTGCAAAGATCCTGTCGGGCTGCATGGACAGTGATTGCTGGAGTTTTGTGTTGGAGGTCACTATCGGCTGTCAATGCTGTAGCAAAAAGTGCAGATCTTGTGTTGCCAGTAGTTGCTGGTGGCTGATGTAGCAGGGAGAGTAAGTTTTACCAGAGCTTCACATTGGCGGTAAGCACAGGAGGCAAGATCTTGGAACAAGCAGGCCCATTCATGGTCACAGTGAGCTCAAAACTTCTGTATTTCTCCTTTTCCTCCAGAAGGAACTCAACCGATGCCACACCAAGGGGCCAGGACCGGGAAGGTATCTCTTTGGGATCTGACACTCAATCAAGCAGAGGACAGCAGGACTCAGGCAGATCCAGTTGCAGGTCCAGTCCAGTGCAGCACATCAGCTGGGCAGTTGCAGAGAGGCCACTGGAGCTTGTGGTGTCCCTGTGGCTCATAACTAGTCCTTGAAGTCCCTCTGCGTAGCCTGTGATGCTTTGAAGTGGATCAGAATTCTGTGGATTCCCTCCACAGAAGTATCTGGAACTCCCTACCCTTCTACTTGAATGCCAGGGGGCACAATACTCAAGTGTACATTTCTTTGTATGTTGTCATGAGGCCTTTGAAGTGCACGTGTGACTGGTCACAGCTTTGCCCCACATATTAAGTCAGGATGGGCCATCCTGCCAACACCTAGAGCTTCTATTGTGTGGCTGTCTGGAAAGAATACACAACAGCAACCTGCCCACTACTCATAGTCAATTGACTCAGTAACAGGTAGTAGGACAAGAAAATGTAATCTTTCTAAAAGTAGTATTTTCAGAATTGTGCCTTAGAATCCAACTTTACCATTAAAGAGGATTATAAATTACAATTTCCTAGACACCAAACATGACCTTTCTACCTGCTTCAAGGTTATCACATATTAACTGTAGAATGGCAACCAAATGTTATCCCATGGAAGAGGTAGGTCTTAGAGTAGTGAAAATGAATTTATGAGTTTTTCAATACTAGGACAGGTAAGACCTAAAGGTACATGTCCAACTGTTTAAATACATTGCACCCTGCCCTGTGGGCTGTTTAGGACATACCCTAGGGGTGACATTTGTAATAAAAAGGGAGTTTAGGCCTGGCAATGAATTTATTTAGCTAGGTCAAAGTTGCAGTTCAAGAATGCATACAGGATTGCAATGGCAGAGCTGAGACATGTTTAAAAGGGCAACTTAAGAGGGTGGCACAATAAATGCTGCAGTTCCACTTGTAGCATTTAAATTACAGGGACTTGGTGCATGTAGTACTATCTTTACTAGGCCCTTATAAGGAAATTAAATGTGTCAATTAAGCAGAAGCCAACTTTAGCATGTTTAGGGGAGTGAGCACAAGTACTTTAGCACTGGTTAGCAGTGGCAAAGTGCAGAGTTTCAAGTCAAAAACAAAACTGCAAAACAGAATGAGTGAAGGCAAAACATTTGGGAGAAAACTACACCAAGGATGTCATGTCTAATAGTACTTAATGCCAAAAGATGCAAAGAGCACAACACTTGAATGTGTGAGGCCAGGTAAAACCTGTGTTATTTCTCTTTGTTTTTGCTTTTTCCATGTGTGCCCCCTTGTGCAGTAGACATTGAAAAAGCAACCTGCCATGGATTGTTGATGTACAGGAAGGTCCCCCTTCCTGTACATAAACAGTCCTCAAAAAAATTGCCAGTTTGTGACTTTCATGTATGCTGCATGAAGCAGCACACTTAAAAGTGACAATATGGCATTTTAGGATTCTTTAAGTGCTGGAAGGGACACATTCCTACACATAAACAATCCTATTATGCACGCAGACACCCTTGCACTATTGTGCAAGGGTGCCTGCGTTGGCCCTACACTGCTAAGTGTAGCACCAGCGCAGGGGAAAACGCAAGGCTGCACCATATCCATATCCATGTAAATATGGTGCAGCCTTGCGTTTCTGAAGTGTCTGAGTGAGGCATTAAGCCAAGATGGGCAAGACCTAACTCTGACACATATCCCCCTGGGTGTTTTGAAGGACATGCAAGTCAGTCATAGTGAATTCTAGAAATTCCAGAGCATCCAACTCATATTTTGTTAGCATAGTGATTCACCTTTGTCCTTGTTTAATGCTTTGTGGAATCAAACATATGCAATTCCAAACATCAACATTACAAATGGCTAATTTCTTGCCACAACTGTGCAAAGCTCTTAGTTGCCTTTCAACTCTTTGCTAAATCCTCTCAGGACATTGGAAATGTAAGAAAGTCTCCTCCCTTCTGCCAATATTGTGCCTCACTTTCTCCAAGGCATGGATCTATATTTGATAAGGAAGGGTACCAGGAAACCCCTTCCTCCCACATGTGCCATTGTGTGGACAATCATCTCAAGTAAGTAGCTGAGTTGGAGGGTCACCCCAAGATGAGCAGTGAGGATGAGTCCAGCAAAAAATAAATGTTATTGGGTTTCACTAGAATGCCCTATTACTTACCAGTAATCTTCATTACTCCTGGTCCCGTTGTCCTCGTCCCATTCATAAAACAATGTGAGATAGGACTATCTCATCAACAGAAAAAAAGAACAAAAGAACGCTGGCGCTACACCAAACCCATCCCCCTGGGAGTACAAATATGTACCTATCCCAGCATTTATCCTGAAATACCAAGCCAAGATTAAGTATGGTAGGTTCGAGAGGTTAGTAATGAATGGGACAAGGACAACAGGACCAGAAGTAATGAAGATTATCGGTAAGTAATAGGGCATTACCCCCAGGTCCCTCCTGTCCATGTCCCATTCATGAAAACTTGAGAATACCCAAGCAACTACCGACATTCATCAACAAACCACCAGGACCCAAAATTGACTGCTAAACCCAGTCATTTAATGAAACAGCAGACAGGAAATTCAGGAGCACACAGCCAACATTACCCCCAAACCAAAGATAGCATCATCCCCCAGCAGATTCTGGATCCGATAATTCCTTACAAACGTATCAGAGGAAGCCCAAGTAGCAGCACTACAGATCTCGGACAGGGCCTACCACCGAACCTCAGCCTGGGCAGCCGCCACCCCCTGGGTAGAATGCCCCTGAACACCTGCCGGAAGAAGGGCACCTGAAAGAGATTAGGCCAACATAATAACTTGTTTCAGAGTCAGTGACCAATGGAAGAAGAAAAAGAAGCATTCCGCCCACGAGAGGCCACCCCAAAGGAAACAAACAGGGAATTTGATTTGCTAAAGGAACTTGTACGATCAAGATATACACTCAAAGCCCGACGGATGAATGACGTTACAACGCATGCTTTTACCACGCATGCTGTTACAACGCAGTTTTTACAACGCAAACCTTTACAACGCATAGCGCTTTGGGGTGCTGGATAGTGAATAGTTTAATTTACTATTCCACCTCCAGTCCCCGTGGACACTAGGGAAGGTGTTGGATAGTAAATCAAATCTATTCCCTATCCTAGAGCGCCCCCCAGCGCAATGCATTGTAATGGTTTTCGTTGTAAAACCTGTGTTGTAAAAGCACTACGTTGTAAAAGTTTCATTGTAAAGGATGTTTCCCAAGCCGGACAGACATCAAGCAAATGCCAAGGAAGATCATCTGTAGACACCGGATCAGCGAACAAGGCAGGTAAAACAAACTCCTGGGAACATGGAACTGCGAAGAAACCTTGGGAACAAAGGCTGAATCCAACCTGAGGACCTCCCCATCGCCTGAAAAAGACAAAAACGGTTCCCGAGCCATCAGAGCACCCAACTCTCCAAGGCGCCTAGCCGAAGTAATGTCTAACCAACACACAATTGCCAATTCTGATGTACATTCAATCCATCATTCAAACTAGATTATCACACACCGCAGTTGTTATGATCATTGCATGATTTATGTCCAGCAAATATTTGTAATTTTTTCTTTGTTTTTTTGTTTTGAAAAAAATTATTCATTAATATTTTAAGGATCCACGTTATTTAGAAATGAAATAATTAAAACTATTTTACATAACACAGGGATAACACACTTACAATTTACACCACATGGAACAAAACACACAGACTCTATACATTACATATACAAACTCTTGCTTCTGTAGAATTTAAACAATTTGGAAATAAAAAAAAAATCACCCCTGCTTTAGTCAATACACATTATACACTTGTATTTAGCACGGGCAGTGACCAAACAGTGGTCTTATTAGGCTCTTCTAGACATACTTTTTAATCTAAGAATGTATGTTTTAGTGAGCCACTGTGCAACAGCATAGTAGAACACAAAGTAAAAAATTACCAATATTTGCTGGAATATATTGAGCAATGATCATAACTGTGTTGTGTGATCATCTAGTTTGAATGATGGATCGAATGTACATGAGTATTGGCAATTGTGTGTTGGTTAATGATTATATAGGGTCTTGCCTTACTGATTGAGGGCGGAACTCTATATTTTTTAGACCACCTTTAAAGTCACAAATTTGATGTCAATCTCAGACAAAGGCTCAAGCGGAGAGGCCACAAGCGGAGAGGCCACAAGAACCCGCAACACCAGTGGAAAATCCCAAAAAGGCAAAGACAGTCGCACCACAGGGCAGGATAAAGAGAAACTCGGAAAAAAGCAAGAGCCCAAATCCTCCACATCAGACAAATCCCCCCAAGGGGAACGAAAGCCTTAATCGCGGTCCAGTGAGCCGACAAAGTAAAAACAGACAACCGTTTGTCAAAGCCCTCCCAGAGAAAATGAAGCACCACTGGTAAAGAGTACTCCAGAGATGACAAATCCAGAGCCTGACACCAGTGCTGGAAATTCCTGCAATGACGCTTATAGGATTTTAAAGTAGAAGGCTGACAAGATTGCCAAGGCCAAATGTTCAAGGAACCCTCTATGCCGCCACTCCTGCCTCTCAACTTCCACAGCGACAGTCACAGCTGTGGGAGAGACAACACTGGGGACGACCGCAGAGGAAACAGAAAGCAAGGGAGAAACCAGGGACCCTGCACAGCCAACAGCTTCAGAATGGGGAACCAAGACCGTCAAGGCCAAAATGGAACCACCACCACCTGAGACTACTGACGCAGGCGAGCCAAAAACTGGGAGATCAGCGCCAGTGGAGGAAAAGCAGGCGTGATGGCCAAGTAATGGACAGAACATCCACCCCCCATGATCCTTCCTGCCAAACCGGGGAGCATAACCAGGGCAGCTGGGTATTGTGCCAAGAAGCAAAGAGGTCAAGATAGGGAATACCAAACCTCTTGCACACAAGCCAAAAAGCCACTGGAGTAAGAGACAACTCTTGGGAGGTGGGCAAATATCGACTGAGGGCATGTACCACACTGCTGTCCACACCCCGAATGGGAACCACGAGAGAGACAACAGATGCCGCTCCACCCAACAAAACAATGAAATCACGACAGCATTCAGAGACTTGGACCTGAATCTTCCTTGATGGCTCAGGTAGGCTACCGACAGCATGTTGTCCGACCAGACCACCACATTGTGCCCCAACAACTGCCAGCAGAAACCCATCACAGCACAAGACACTGCAGTCAACTCCCTCCAATTCGATTGAAGCTTCCCCTGTTGAAGGGACCAATGACCCTGAAGAGACCCGGACTCCAAAGTCACCCTGTACCCAAATGCACTGGCATCTGTCGTAAGAAATGCCAGAGAAGAGGGCTGCAATGGCAGAACCAGAGAAAAGATGTTCCAACATTGTCCACCAGAACAGGGCAGGGAGGAGGGATGGAGACAACGGAACCCGAAAAAACTGATTCCAGGACAATGGATTCTGATGAGCCAACAGATACAACAAGAGGGGCCTGAGATGAAACTGAGCCCACACCACCATAAACATTGTTGCAGCCATGAAACCCAGAAGCTGCAACCTGAAACAGACCAGAAAAGAGCCCCCTGCATGAACCTCCTAGCAAGAGAAACAGGCAGGAAAACTCTGTTCATATCGGTGCGAAAGGAGATCGAGGGTGCAAATGAAATGGCCCAAGAGTACGAACAGAACCACTCGCTGAAGAGTCTCCATCCTGAATAGCAGATGAACCACAAACTTCTTTTGAGCCTTCAAGTCGTGGTCCAAGCGGACATCCCCAGTCACCTTGGGAACCAGAAAAATCAGAGCGAAACAGCCTGAATTCCCCCCTCCTTCAAGAGAATCTCGACCCCTACGGAGAATTTAAACTGCCTGGCCAGACAGGACAGCCAAGGAGTTGGACAAATCCCTGAATCCAGAGGATGCTCCGAAAATTCAATTTGATACCCCTGACAAACAATGTCCAGAACCCACACTTCGGAACAGGCCTGCCCCCATGCTGGGAAAGAACTGCAGTCGCCCTCCTACCAGGAACTCGAGAGCCCTGGACATAGAGTCAGGAATTAGGCTCTTTGGGGGGATTTGGACTTTCAATCCAACCCCAACCAGAAAACAACCTCCCGTGGCCCCTGGAAAACTGCAGACGAGAAGGAGGGTAAAAAAAAGGCTTAGGTTTGGAAGAAGGAGTCACAGCGGAGGGCTGCTTAAAGGAAGAAGAGTACTTTTTCTCTAGAAACAATGTATGCAATTTGCCCTCTAATTCCTCCTCAAACATCATAATCCCCTGAAAAGGCAAGCCTCAAGGTGCAAGCCTTCTGAGCGGAATCAGTTTTCCAGTCTTTCAGCACAAGATTGCGGCGGGCAGCCACACTTGTACCACTGGAAAGGGACGAAACCCTTACCACATCGAAGGACACATCCGAAAAGAACTCCACCTGCCGTTTGATATGTTCCGAAAGCCCCGATCAGTCCAACTGATATAGAGCCTTAATATCAGAGATCAGTGACTGAGCCACATAAGTCCCATAAATACCAGCCCTTAAGGCCAGATGAAACCCAGAGAACACCTTCCAGAGTGAAGCATCCACCTTTTTATCCACCAGATTTTGTTTTTTTTATAATTCTTTTTAATTGCAAAAAGCAACTCGTTGTTCATTACACATATATAATCACAGTTCTTACAGTGTTGCATTCGCAGATTCTTATACAAAACATATATCTTTAGATGTCATATTACTCAAGCTGTTGGCAGTACATAATTAGTTACGGCGTTAATGGTTCGTTAAGGGAGGGGATCAAGGGAGGTTCACACAAGTTTCCACGATATTCATTCCATTTTAACCAAACTGCCACCCATTTCCAGGGACAACCCTGGGCCACTTAGACTGTCTTCTCTTGCAGCATACACCAGTCCATGTCTTTCTTCCACTCACTGAGCGTTGGAGGTGTTCCCGCTCTCCATAGGCGGGCTGTATTGCATTTTGCGATTACCTGTCCAAGCGTCGCCCACATTTTGCCCTTTGCGGATAGGTCCGTGGGCTCCCAGATGTTTCAGAGGCACCTTTTAATTTCGGGTCGCAAGTCTCCCTCCCAGACTGTACGCATACAGTCATGCACCCGCTTCCATAAGGCTTGTATTATAGGGCACTCCCAAATTATGTGAGGATACGTCCCCACCTCCCCACACTGTCTCCTACAGAGCCTGTCTTCACTCCTCCCCATCAGTACTAGTTGTGTACCCGAGATATAAACTCGGTGCAGTATTTTTAGTGTTTTTATTTTGCCGATATCGCTACTTCTTTGGAGGAGAAAAGTGCCTCTCTCCATTCCTCGTCATTAATCTGTAGACCGTTGGCCTCCCATTTTCTTCTGAGTGCCAACAAGGGGTCAGGGGTGTGGTGTATGAGTTTTTTGTATGTGAGAGAGATAGGCTTTTCCGGTAAATGGCCGTCAAGCAGTCTGTCCTCAAGGGGAGAGGACTCCGGGAGCGTTGTACCAGGTGGAATGTTAGACTGGAGTGAGTGCCTGATCTGCATGTATTGAAAGTACTCTGTTTGAGCTAAATCGTAGGCTTGCTGTAATGAGGCAAAAGTCACCATCCCAGTGGGCCCCCATAGATCTTTTATATGGGAGATCCCTATCAGATCCCAATTACAAAACCCTTTTGTATGCCCCAACGTACTCAGCCTTTCTAGGACCCAGAGCGGAGTAGCCAATGTGAGTTTGTCAGCCCATTCCAGTATGCGGCTCACAATATGCCAAAGTTGGACCGAGTGTCTTGTAGATACTGTGAGTGGGTACTTGTTAGGTTTAGAGTAGAGCGCCACCTCAAAGCTCCCCCCAGGAAGCGCCACCTGTCCATGCCATACCTGGGATCATCTCCACCACTGTACGTGCCCTGGTTTATGGCTGAGAGGTGTGTTGCCCAGTAATATTTCCAAATGCCCAGAAGCTCTATACCCCATCATACCACCCCAGTGTGAGTTTTTGGAGCGATATGCGTGGCGTTCCAGCCCATAGTAGGTCCCTCTGAGTGGCATCGATGTCCGCAAAGTACTTTTGTGGGACCAAATCTGGGTAGTTTTGCAAGGCATATAAAAGATGCAGCAGTGCCATCATCTTAAATATAGATGCCCGACCCAGCAGAGACAGTGGGAGCCTCTTCCAAATGGCGGTGTCCCTTTTGAACCTCTGCAGAGGTGGTAGGAGATTCTTCTCGTAGCGTGTCGTCACATTCATGGAGATAAGGTACTTGAACCCCTCCGTGGCCATCTTAATCGGGCAGTCATGTGGTATTAAAGGGGGAGCACCATGGAGGAAGTAGAAAAGTGATTTCCCCCAGTTGATGCTATAACCTGAGTTTCTCCCAAAACTGGTGAAAATATCTAGTGCAACTTTGAGGGATTTGGAGGGGGAGGCGAGGTATAAGAGGATGTCATCCGCATAGAGCAAAATCCGGTTGTGTGACAGGCTCCAGGGAGAGGGCACAAAGCAGGGGTGAGAGGGGGCAGCCCTGTCGCATCCTTCTCTCCAGAGTAAAAACCTCTGAGATCTTGTTATTTACCACCCACCTGAGCTAGTGGCTCAGCGTAGAGGAGGCGCACCCACCCAATAAAATTAGGACCAAAGCCCATTTCTTTGAGAACCGTCATCATGTAGTGCTACTCGAGCGTGTCAAATGCCATAGCGGCAGCCAACGATACCACAACCGCGTCTTCCTGGATCATGTGGCTGCGTCTGTGGAATCGTCGCAAGTTGAGCACTGTGTTTCGGTGCGGCATTAAGCCCGACTGGTCAGGGTGGATCAGTTTGGTAATGATCGGCTTGATCCTATTTGCCAGGAGCTTCGCAAGGATTTTGGGTTCAGCGTTTAATAACGATATTGGCCTATAAGAGGCGCACAGCTCCCTGGGTTCCCTTCTTAAGGGATGGCCATCAGTGTGGAGATGCTTTGGTCCCTCTGCAGTTTCCCCAGAGCTCTACTGTCCTCGAACATATTCTTAAGGTGTTTACCCAGGCAGTTGGATTTGAGCTTGTACAGCTCGATAGGGAGACCGTTGGGTCCTAGAGCTTTCCCAGGCCGGAGGTCATTGATTGCCTTGGCCAGCTCTTCTGAGGTAAGTGCATCTTCCAAAGCCTCCCGGTCGTCATCCGAAAGGGAGTGCAGCTCAATGTCTTTGAAAAGCTCGGAGGAGTCCTCCTCCGGCCGCATAGACCCCTTACTATATACTCTTTTGAAATGTGCTGCAAACTTGCTAATTATCTCCTGAGACTCAGTAAGGAGGGCGCCTGCCTCAGTCCTAAGCTCAGATACCACCCTCTGCCTACTTTCTGTTCCCCAATAGTGAGGTGTGCCCATATAGGGGAGTCGTCACTTATACCCCGTGCCAGATGTTTAATCTCTCAAATAGTAGTGCTGTGCTGCAGCAGTGTAAGGATATAATCTATCCCAGAAAAAGTGTGGTGTCGTCCCGAGAAGAATGTGTACTGTTGTAGTTGAGGGTGGCGCATACGCCAAAGATCCACTAGTCCGAATGACTCCAGGAGGTTGGAGAGCTACATATGTCCTGTTGCCATGTCTCGGGGTGGGTGCCTATCCAGTCCTCCCAACACTACTACATTGAAGTCCTCACCATTTAAAAGCTGCCCCTCTGGAAGGGAAAGGAGAAGTTTACCGAGATCGTGGTTTGACAGGGTGTGGAGACCTGGTGGAATATAGACCGTCACCAAGTTGTGTATGCATCCCTCCCACCTCCCCGAGAGCAATGCATAGCACCCCAGCGGGTCAGTCTCTGAACGTTTGTTGACAAATGGAAAGTTACGGCGCAGCAGAATGCACACCCCACGGGATCCTGATGTGAAGCCGGCATGTATCGCCAATGTATATCCCCATCTGTTGAGTGCGTGACAAGTGTTACCGATGAGGTGCGTCTCTTGCAAGCATAGGCCAAAAATCCGCTCCGCTCGCGAAATTTTCAGATTGTTGGCAATTTCGCGATCCGCGAATCTCGCTCGTGGGCGGATCTTTTTTTTTTTTTGATGGCCAGCTCACTCAAGGGACCATAGTTACAGGCACACACGGTCACTGAAGGCAAATCTTCTGGCCCTTAACGCAGCTGCAGTGTAGGAAAAGCACTATACATTTACAAAATGAGGTAGCACTTACTGATTAGCCAGTAGAAAGTGCTCCAGTTGAGTAGGGGTATCGCACAAATCGGTGGCCTCTTCTTGGGGAAATATGCAGGGCAGGATTCATTCTGTCACAAAATTAAACCTCAACAGGAAGCACTTGCAGATATAAATAAAGCAGACGTGTTACTGTCAACCCTTTTCAACGCATTCCTGTGTCTCTGTACGTTTTATCCCTTCTCTCTCTCTGTCTCTCTCTCCCTCTGTCCTTCCCTCCTCTCTCATACCTTGCTGGTTGAATATCTCCTCTCTCCACCTTGTCCCTCCCTCCCCTACCCCATGTGCCTCGCCTCTCACTTTCGGTTTCTATTATTTTTGCTCTCCTTTGTGACAGGCTGTTTCTCCACACGCTCTCTGTCTCCTCATGTCTCTCTCTCTTAGGTGTCTGTCACTTTCTCTCTTTCTCTTCTGTATTTTCCTCTGCCTGCGCTGGTTCTTCCCTGTTCTGTCCATAAATCTCTACCCCCCACCCCCCACACCGGGACGCCTCTCTCATCTCTGCTCGCACATACACCCTGTCCTCTCTTTGTCCCTCTGTCTCTCTTGCCTGTCGGCCCGGCTCTCTCTTCCCTGTTGTTGCTGTATTTGTCATCCATGTGGGTACCACAGCCTCTCCTGGTCTGTCTCTCCCACTCACCGAGCCCCCTGACCTTCTTTTCGCTTCTGACTCACCCGGGTTGTTCCTCTGCGCTCTTCTGTCCTTCCTTCATCTCTCTCGTCTCTGACACCCCGGCCCTCTCCTCTGCCCCGTCTGCTCTGGCCAGTCTGTGACCTTTTATAAACACAACAGGCATGTGAACTCGCATAGAAGCCCCGCCCCACACACTTGGAGGTGTGCACCATCTTCCCGCCCTTTACACATTATGATGGACAGCTCACTCAAGGGACCCCGGCGCCCATCGTCGCACGTGGCAAAGTTACACACACATGGTCACTGGAGACAACTATTCTGGCCCCTTACACAGCTGCAGTGTAGGAAAAGCACTATACATTTACCCAATGAGCTAGCACTTACTGATTGGCCAGAAACAGTCTATTTCTGCAAATCCGCGAGTTCGCAATTTTTTTGCCTTTCACACCAAACAGGGGAGAACCCCCCCTTACCCCTCCCCCCGAGAAACTATTAAGTGGTGTAATGCACCGGCACCAACTCCAGCCACTGAACGCCCTTCCCCATACCATTAGTAACTTGTCAAGCATAAGCATGCATATTTCAAATGGATTCCAACGGTACCTACAGTTAATTCTGACCCCACACTAAATGTCAATGTCCTCGGACAGGCCGGGCATTCTGCCTGTGATGTGCAGATAATTAAAGTCAGGGAGTGCCTTCGCCCCCCCGCTCAGATCAAGCCCGTTTCGGGCATTGAGAGTACACCGCCCTCCCAGTTGGCACCATCCTGGGCTGTCCAGATACCCACTATCATAGCAAAGATTTATACATTACAGTACAACTTGCAGATGTCTGAATACGTAGTCCCTCCCATCCACGAGAGTCCACTAGCATCCCTGAGTGTCACCCATATCAGGACTGTGAGATCTCGATCGCCATGAGCGCTGACTCATTCTTTCAGTATCAGATCTGCCATCCGGTGAGCCTGGCGACTTGGCCCCGGTGTCTCTCCAATCGCCACCCGTGGTAGTGGCTGATGTCTGCGATGCGCCTCTATCTAGCCAGTCTTGTACCTCCGAAGGCGTAGTGAAGAAGTGGGATTTGCCACCGGCAATTATTTTGAGCTTTTTCAGGAAAGAACATCATATATTTTATATCTTTTCCCCGAAGCGCGCTTTTACCCCATCAAAGGATCGCAGCTCCCGCTGCACCTTGAGAGAGGGGTCTGTCAGTCCCAGGGCGGCAGGGCACAGGGAGGCGGCCACTTGCTGGCGAGGCCCGCCTCACATCAGTTTTCCCAAAAGGTGGAATGCCGCTGAGCCCACGTGCAGCCACCAACACGACCCTCACTTCACAGCAATCCTCAGGCCTCTCAGGTCTTCACAATCCCATTTTACTGCAGTCAGGGCCAGGGTGCACCTCGTGGCCCCCTTACGCTGTTGTGGTCTGTTTGGTGGGGGCGCAGAGGTCAGGCCCCCTTCCTGAGAGCAGGCACCCCCACTGGGTCCAATGTCCAACTGTCCTCTGGGCGGCAACAAGGGATTCCTTGTACTGGCTTACCGGTCTACATAACCACCACCGCGGGCCCTGGGCAGCACGCAACAGCAGAGGCGTCACCAAGCCTCCGCGCTCCAGAATAGTTCGCCGACACCATTCTTCACAGGGGCCGCCTCCCGCTGTACGGCCCCTCGTGGTGCCGCAAATGGAGTCAGTGGGGGGTTCCAAGGCTCTGCGGCACCCGCGAGGATAGGCGCCGCCGCAGCCCCAAACACCGGGGTGTCATGTAGGCAGCCGGCGGAAGCCTCACCCTCTGCCTCTCAGCGTCTCCCACCCGCCGCCGCCAGCACCAGGCACAGCGCAAGAATGGAGGCGTCCCCGAGCCTCCGCGTTGCAGAAGTCAGCACCGCTCACACTACTAGGCAGCCATCTTCGCTGGCTCCAAGCCACGTCCCCCATCCACCGGATTTTTAATCACTGCATCCTCAGCAAAGGGAGTCCGACCTACAAGACTAGCCACAAAGGAATCAATTGGCATAGAATCAGGTAATTCCTTAGACATATCCTGAAGCGGATAAAGTGTTGCCAAAAGCCGTGGAAGCATAATATAATCCAGAACCTTCAATTCCCTCCTCAGGAACCTCCCAGAGGTCCTGCACATCACCTGCAGCAATGAACTACCAAATATGCTGGAAGCGTCATTATCTGGAAAACTCATGTTGGTTTTGACATGTCTAACCAAATCAGGTAACATATCCTTATCAATATATTAGGCCTTATGTTCAGCACCTTCTATCCATTCTTCCTCCGAATCAGAAGACTGAGAGTAATGAATAGGAAGGGGACTTTTGGAACGAGGTACCCCATCTCCTTAATTAATTGCTTGATCCAAGTATCATCCCCTCCCTGAGGTGTTTAGACTGAGCCAGAGAAGGGGAGGAAGAAGAGGAGGAAGGTGAAGAAGAGGAGTGGGCCACATGCTTGCACTTCCTGGCCTGCTTCCTCATGCCAGCACTAGGATGCTGAAGATAGAACCACCAACTGACCATCAACCCAGCAAAGTCACGAAAGTGCTGTGACCACAAGCAGTTCAAGCAACACCAAAACACCTAAACAGGTAACTGCAGGACCACCCCTGTCAAGTGTAAAAATCATCACAAGATGACTTCAGGCAGCCATCAGGACCGGTCCGCGGGGGCACCAATCCAGCCCCAGCAAACAGTCCACCAACAGCTGAAATGTCCACATCAAAATCGTTACGCTTCCAGAATATGTTTCAAAACCGATTTGCAGTACTCACATTTATGCGGGTGACAACTCAGCCTCGCTACTGACCAGCAGACCAATGCCTGACTTCCTGGCTTGCCATCCTGCCGGTTGTCAGGCAGCGAGACCCGGAAGAAGAATACAGTGAACAGCTGGGTTTTACCAGAATCTCCACACCTCTCAGCAAGCCCTGCAACCTTGGAGGCACGGATCTGAATTCCTCCACAGTCCATCAACAGAGCACCTTGGGGGAGGGAATCCACCATCACCTCCCAAGCTCGGCAGGGAAGAAGACAGGGATACTTTGCAACGCCCCCCCCCCCCCCAACCGCCCGGCACTGGATCTTGTAAGTATCTAGGAGCTCTCCAGCTCCTGCTCATTGTCCGATTCTGTTGGAAGACAGAAAAAAACTATTGGATGAATTATGGGATAGGTACATATTTGTACTCAGAGGGATTGGGGTAGGGCCAGCATTCCTTTGTTCTTTTTTCTGTTGGTGAGATAGTTCCATCTCACTTTTCTATAAATGGGACGGGGACAGGAGGGACCTGGGGTAATTTAGCTTTAAATCTTGTCTTTTCAGTCCAAGAAGCATATCTGGCAGCAGAGTAGTGACTAATCAACAGTTATGTTTTGGAAGCATGTATACAAATGCATCCTTCAATTGTTCACCTCCGGAAGCAAAATTATGGACCCTCACAGAGAGAAGTGACATACCGGAGTGAAAATTATGGAAATTTTTAAATAAAAACATATTTTTTTAACTAAGTGCAAATGGCTAAGTAACCCTGAATAGCAGATTGTAGTGACTCCTGATCTCAAAATAGTAGAAGAATATTGTGATCAAAACAAAAGTATAGATTTCCTTACCAGCAATGCAAAAATTGTTGCTGTGCTGAACTGCATAGTACATTACTAAATGCTAACATTAGGCATACCATCAGCAACAAATAAAAGGAGAAAGTGAGAAGGGTATCACACACAATAGAATAATTCACCATAAAACAACTGTGCTTTTTACAACAGACCATAGGTTATACTCCCAGCTGACTGAACTGCAATTTAACATGGGCAATGCATTTTATAGTACCACATGCTTTAATGGCAGCCACCTGTCCACTAATTTTTCATGTCTGTGGAAAAAAAGAGTTGACAGGCATCACAATTCCATGCTATGTAAATTAATAGATCAAAAAGCCTGCACATGAATTTAAACTTGTAAAAACAGAAAGATTGAGAATGCAACAAATATATACAATTCATATATGTAAATGATGAATTGTGCTACAAGTGCCTGAAGGAGCATGTACAAAAGCTGCATGCAAGTGACATATAGTATCAAATGTAAAGATTGCAGCTACAGAATTGCCTCATGTCAATATTCAAAACAAGGAGCAGGTACAATGGACATGAAGATGATAACAAGGATTTTTTTAAAAGTGCATTTACTAAATGCATCATACATAAAACAATGAAAAACATTCTAGGGAGCATGATAAAATACAAGCACGAAGTGCGGTTTAAAAAAATGTAGAGAACTCATCATAGACAATAATTACATGAACGACAACAGAACCCACCAACAACCAACAGTCCTGTTATCTAAAGCATCTAAGAGACTATCTCACTAAACAGTTTTATAACATTAAAACACAAGACTAAAAGCCAGTTATCCGTCTATAGATTTATGTGCTCTGACCACCGCCTTTAAAAAGGAAATAACTCAGTGGCGGCTCGCAGCGATAACGCTGTGGGGTGGGAGGCGGAACGGGGCTGGGTGGGGGGTAATGGAGTCCGACATACGACCGCAGATATTTATTTATTTATTTACGTTGACCTTTTCCTTTGTATGTCCGACTCCACTAACCCCACCCAGCCCCGCCCCGCCCTGCCTCCGCTGAACTAACTCGAATGCACACATCCCACAAAGTAGTTTGTAGTTCAGAAAAAAACACACTAGGGTTATCGCGAGGATCCACAGTTGTCAGGCCTCCCTGTTCCAACCATGCCTCACTGATGAGGACCAGTATGGCCACAACCTGTCTGGAAATAATGGTGCTCCCATTGAACAAATATAGTTCAGCAGTCTGGGTTGCTTTATTTCCACTGGACCAATACCATTGCTGGTTTCGATTTGGTTAGTTGCAACCTGTAGTGGCACAAGGTACAAAAAAGTTAGAATGAAAGGCGTCCGAATGTGGTTATATCTCAGTGATGGACATTATGTAACCCAGCACGTGTTTTTTTTTAAAGTAGTAGTAGTAGTAGTTTATTGTGTGATTACTCAAAATCATTACAAAATTACATAAAACAAATTTCTCAATAAAAACTGTGATATCACATAAAAAGTAATCATTGGTACATGATAAAATTAAGGATGGTTTGATGAAGTCAAAAAATTTCTTTTTGTATTCCACTAACATAATAAAAAATCTTTAGCACAAACTACAATTGATTCCTATTTAGGGATACCCAGCTAGCACTGGAGGATGAAAAGCTTCTAGTTTAAAACCAACCATGTAGTTAAAATGCCTTAAAAGTGCCTAGGGGCACATGCATCAATGGAAATTGCATTCGCAAATGGTGCGAATCGCAAAATTCGGCCGTTTGCGAATGCAATTCAAATTTTTGGGATGCATTATCATTTTTGTAATTTACGCAATTTAAGAAATAGCAAAATTGCGATTTCTTAAATTGCGATTGCATTTAAGGAATCTCAAATTGAGATTCCTTAAATGCAATGCATCAAACTTTAAAAATTTGCGAATTCGCAAATAAGGGGAGCAAATTACCATGAAGTTGACCTTCATGGTAATTTGAGGAAACTTTGAAAAATGCACTAAAGTGCATTTTTCAAAGTTCCATTTTACACACACACATGCCCTTGGGGCATGTGTGTGTGCAAAATGTACTTATAGGCAGATTTCAGGGGTGCAACAGGGTGTCCTTTGGACACCCCTGCACCCTTGAAATTGCATTCTCAATTTGCGAATTTCTAATGGTGAATCACAAATTAAGAATGTCTTCCCATTCATTCCTATGGGCCTCTAGGCCCATAGGAATGGATGGGGAGGTATTCCTTAATTGCGATTCTCAATTAGAGAATCGCAATTAAGGAATTTTAAGAATTTGCTATTTTTTTAGCGATTTCTTGATGCATTGCAGTGTGCAATTCCTAAATTGCTATTCCTTATTTTTCGCAATTAAGGAATCGCAAAATGCAATATTGATGCATGTGCCCCCTAGTGCTGTATGGCCTGTGATGTTCGGACAAGCTATATTCATTTTTTTTCAACCAGTGTTCATGTTTGCTAGATCTGCTTGTCGTAGTAATTTCTTAATATGGGCAAAATATTTGACACCTCGACAAGACAGAATGATTGATGAGCCCTCCATCCACCCAATCACCGCTTGTCTGCATGTACGAATATTTAGCTTGTTAAAGATCAATTTTAAAGAGCATTTCCTTAGATCCTTTGCAGCTGGGCACACGCACAGCAAATGGGTTAATGTTTCATCCGAATAACCACATAGACAACAGTTCTCCTCTTGATGATTGCGTTTCCATGATAGCATAAAGTCCTTTAAGTCATGGATTCCCAGCCGATAGTGAATAAAGCTCTTTTTTATGTCGGAGCTAAAATGGGCTGCTAGGTAGGTTAGGGGCTTTGTGTGAGTATAGGAATGTATTACTGTCCATGCGTGGCATCATTTGGACAAGATGTTTTTGTCTTCCTCGAGCGAATTCTTCTTGGCGGACAGATTACTGGCTTTATTAAATATGGACTTTTCTGCCATGCTCTCCCATACTGCTTGGGTATCTAGCTTCACCACTGATTTCCTCAAATACGCTCCCCAAGATGTAGGTACTTCTTGCATCATTTGGGCTTTTATCTCATCCCAGCATAGATTGTTCAGTGTACTGAGGGTCGAATTTTATAGCAGAGCTTCTCAAAAGAATTCATGCTCTGGAACTTCTGATTTTGAAGGCCAAATTCTAGCGGTACCTGTGCGGGAGATGCAGACTTGGGAAGAGTAAAGACGGCTTTATATATCTTGGTCTAGAGCTCATTCAATAACTCAGCCTCCTTGCCACACCATGTTTCTAAACCATAAGACAGAGTAGGTAAAATTTGTGTTGCCATCATATTTAGGAGGTGAGTATAAGCCGGACAGCTCAATTTTTTGTTCAGCAGTCAAAAAGCAAAAATTAATGGTTGGGCTTCAGCATTTAGATCCTGTGTGTGGTCCTTGTACGAAATGCAGCGCCCCAATTTAATGCCTAAACATTTATATGAGGTTTGCTCTTCCACTTGATCTCCTTTAACGTACCATTTAAACTTATTTTTCTTGGGGTCCACTAGGCGTACCACCTTCGTTTTCTTTTTTTTTAACTCTAGATTTGCCCGGTCCAGGTAGATTACTAAGTTGTTGATTGCTCTTTGCAGCCCAATCGGACTTTGACTTAGCACTACGATATCGTCCACGTATTGTAAAAAATATATATAGGCTCTTTGGCCAACATTGGCAGATGGCTGTTTGCTGATTGCATATGCTCAGTTATGTCTGCTAAGAACAAATTGAACAAACTCAACGCCGGCGCAGCCTTGTTTTAAGCCGTGCTGAGTGTTCATTCTTGCAGATACTGTACTTCCATCGCTTAGTTTCTCTCTGGCCCAAGTTCCTGTATAGGGGACAATCATTGCATTTAATAGATTAGTCGGTAGCCCCCAGGTTTTTAATTTATTCCAAAGTCGAGTGCTAGTCACTCTATCAAACGCGGCTTTCAGGTGTTTGTTTTTTAAGTGGTGTAAATGAAATTGAATATCTTTGTTAATATTGTTTACAAGCTAACAGAGAAGGGATAAATCCATATTTTTGTTTCATGGCATTTGGCCTGGATGAAGTTCCCTCTTCAAGAGTTTTACAGTAACTGGGCAAACAGTACTTTTCTTCACTCTTTACAAGCAGTTCCAGACATATGTTGCGATTTGTGCAATTGATGTACGTGTACATTTAGGTATTTGTGAATCGGCTCCACCACGTATCTTGCCTGAATGTGTAAATGCATTTTTTGCCCTTGCTGTATTCTACATATGAAGAAAAAGTATTTTAGGAATCTGTACTCGAATATTTTGCTATACTTACATGCCATATTTAAACATCCTTTGCAATGAATGCATGAAAAGCTAATGTGAAATTTCGGGGCATATTAGCAAGAAACTCGTTAAAATTAACGCCGTTTTAGCGGCAGAAAACTGTCGCTAAAACGGACATCTAACCTGGGATTCTATTGGAATTACATAACGCATATTAGCAAGCCCATTGTCGCCGTTTTAGCGGCAGTTTTCTGCTGCTAAAACAGCGATCATTTTAACGAGGTTCTTTCTTATATGCCCCTTCATGATTAATTCAGCTAAGCAACGATATTTAGAAATATCGTTTAAAAGAGGCATACATTGTGCCCGCTTTCGAATTCTATCGGTACTCAGGGCACATGCGCTTTTATTTACCATTCTGATCGTTATCACTCCAATTTCAGCAGCATAGTATTTTTTTTATTCTAATGCCTTTCTGAAATATTGATGTAGCATGAGAAATAAGTGGTATTTGCAAAAAGTGAGTATGTGAAAAGACCTTGATGCATCACGTCTGACCGGAGGCAGTTGGACCATTTCAAATAAATCAGCCCCTTACATTTGCAGCCCTTTTTTATTTCATCCATGCATGCAAACCCCTCGAACAATACTTCATATCAATGATACTTCCCCACTACCATAATTGAATAGTGAAAGAGAGGTCTGTAAGCCACCCTCGCTGCTTCTCTGGTAATGCTACAATTCTGAACAGGTATGATTGTTAGGCGAGCTCATTCAAATGACAAAACACCATTTATATGCAGATTCTGTTTTTTGCTGCACACATGACCTTTTGAACTCCATTTTGTTTTTTCCTGACACATCAATTCCATCTTACACCGAGTCAGATTGAGCTGTCTGGTGTCAGGTGCTGCTTAGTGACTATGATGAAAAGCTTACTGCTATTAATGTGTCTGTACCTGTTTTTACTGCCTATTATTATCTCAAACATGAAGTTTTGGATCTTGAATTCATTGGTGAATATATCATGCCACAGGGACAAAGAGTACAATCTTAGTACGGGTGATGGCTTACTAGTCAGAATAGTCAGAAACTTACAGCATGGGCACAGAGGACATTTCCTAGGGCTTCCCACCTTCCAAGGGCCCCAGTGGGAAAGTGAATTTTTCTTCTATTTTAACTTTGTCCATCATATTTCTTAACCCCATCGCCGCATGGTATATTCCGTTGCGGTGCGAGGGGGGGTGGGGCTGGGCGTGGCGCTCGGGTACCCAGGACGGCTCCCGGCCGTCATAAGTGCTCATGACGTCCGGGAGCTGCCTAAACTACGCCTACTGATTAATTCGGGGAATTAACCGCACGTGGGCGGAGCGGCAACATTCGGACTTCCCGGCCGTCATGAGCATACGCTACTGTGACTCATGACGGCCGGGAGCCGTTCTGAGCATGGAAGGTGTTAATCTAAACAACCTTTCTCCTCTTTGCCTGACTCTGTGTCAATTTAAGAGTTTTTGGGTGCTGGCCAAAACATTTTTCAATTGTTTTATGTGCCCCTGTTAAAGTTTAACATATAATTTAGAACTGTTTGGAACCACCCAGGCTTGAATTAGTAGGAAATGGGGAATACAATTCTAATTTGTTCTGTACTGTTGCCCCAAATAAGTCTTGCCCAGGGCCCCCAAAATCCTTAAAATAACACTGTTACTACTATACTGTTTTATCTGAAACCGATGCATACCAATGCCTCAGATGTATGTATGCACTTACCTCTTCACATGCCGACCTTTGAATGGTTCACTTTGAGCATCACCATCTGGATGAAGATGGAATCCAGTATCCTCCGTACATTTTTACATAAATATCCAGCTTATGGTATGTCCACTGTAGAATTGGAATATAGTCAGTATTGAAATTCATTACTTTTTAACACTGCTCGCTGAAATAATATAACAATGTGTATCAGACTAATTTTTTTTAATCTTGCTTAAATGATTAAATGTATTGTGCTTTGATCTGAAAAGAGAAGTCAGACAGGAGATGAGTGGAAAGATTTATTTGCCATCAAGGAAGAAACAGTGCACCACGGGGCATATGTACAAGGAAATGGGGCAGAACCATTTCCAAAATGGAAGGATGCACCATATTTACAGAATATGGCTTACCCCTGGGGTTTCCCTAGCACTGGTGCTAAAAAAAGCTTCCTCGCCCCAACACAGACACCTTTGCACCATTGTGCAAGGGTGCCTGCATGCAGGGACGATTGTTGATGTTCAGGAGGGCGTCCCTTCCTGCACATAAGCAATCAATAATGGCAATTTGCTACTTCTACGTGTGCTGTGCAGCACACATAGAAGTAGCAAATCACCATTATTTATGATTGTTTTTGTGCATGAAAGTCCACCTTCCTGCACAAAAACAAACATTGTTGGCATGTTTCTCTTTCTATGTGTTTTGCAGAATGCAGCACACATGGGAAAAGAAAAAACGAGGAAAAAAAAAATATTTCACCTCATTGCACCAATCTAATACCTGCTTTTGCATAGGGTTAGTTTTTGGCGCTGCTTAAGATCTGCAGATCCTTGTAAATCTGGGGTAGGGTCAAAAAGCAATTGGTGATGCGGTGGAAAACCCACAGCAACACCCATTGCACGCCCCTTTCACGCAGAGTCCTGTTTGACAGGGCCCCATATTTACAAAGCGGCATTCAGCCTTGCAAAGTGGCTCAACGCCACTTTGTAAATATGGAGAAGAGTATTGCGCCACTGGAACATCAAAAAAAGTGACGTTCCACTGGCGCAATCCCCTGGTAAATATGCCCCGATGTCAGTTGTCTCTCCTGACTCTTTGGAAAGTCCACCGAAAGATGCTGCGACATGATGACATTTAAATCAGAATCTCTGCAAGAAGATTACAAGTGAAGATTAACAACAAAACAAGTTACAGAACATTAAGGAATGTAAACAGAAAATTGGTCCTTAAACATTTTTTATATCCAGTGCAATCTTCCAAATGTTTTGGATGTGGCACGGACATACCACAACTGCAATACACAAGGACCCTACCCATCCTTCACAGCACAATGCTGATGCTCGTATGACCTTATATTGCAATTTTCTCCTGTGAACGAGTTCATAGTCTGACTTTATTGTGCCTACCCAAGGCTTGAAAAAGCGCTCCTCGTGTGTGCGACATGGGGGCGCAAAATGTGTTAGCTATGCCCTCCTTATTGTTACCTATAAGAATATTTCGCGATCAAGGGAATATGATGACACTGCGGAACAACTCAATATACATTGTATCAATGTGTTTCTATATTCTCTGTTTACCCATAATGTTGTAATCCATCTCTGTACATGCTAACATAACAATTATGCTTTTATATTCCAGAAACATGCATTTTCCGTAACAAATTCATGGACATTGAGGAATTTAAGCAAAACATTGGCTCATGAAACAATGCAGAATGGAAGGAATGACTAAAAAGCCCATTTATCAATAAGTGGATGTAAAAAACAGATACATTATTGTTCACAGGTATCTATATCTACCATCTCCTTTGTAATATTAACTTGAACTATAAACAAACATGCATCATGCATGTATGCAAGTAAACAAAATGACAGTGTTGGTAGGAGTGACATCACAACCGTTTTGGCAACACTTCATGGAATCAAAAAGGCTGCAGGTATCAGGGCAGGATTGTTAAATTAGCTCAATCGTTGACACAAACAATAGTTACCAACAATACAATAACTAGCAAATTACTATGAAATTGCCAGCATATTCCAAGTGCAGCTTCATGTGTGCCATCCTATTTCAGTGCCAAGCTCATGTGCCAAGATGCACCAATCCTGTGCCTGGGCACAGCTATGAATTCCTGTAAAAGGTTACATTTGTAAATGCATCTATCATATGTCCAAGTTTAGCACCTTATGTTAAGTACATAATTCAAGGGGTCTTATTATGGGTAGGGTCCTGTGCCCTAGTCTGTTGCACAGTGCACCTTTAACAAGGGTCACCAGGTACAGACCTGACCAGTGCTTCCTATTACAGATAATGTGCTCCCCAGGGCAGACACAAAATGGCACCTGCCTTGGGGTCAGTCCCTTACTGAAAGGCAGTCTGACCGAACCAATTATCCTATATTTCACCTAGCAAGTCGTACCACTTGAAGGGGATGTCTTGTGGTCGCTCTCTCCCTCCTCCAAGGGTTCCCCCGAGGGAGTGTATAGAGAATGCCCCACATATTTGTGGCACACATTCAGTGTGCTTGCTGACAGCTTACACACCCCTGTGTCCACATCTATAATACAGCACTGGCACAGAGGCATGCTAGAGCTCATGCTGGTGCACATGTAGCACTGATGCAATCTGTATTACAGAAGGAGTTGCATAAACCTCAACAGCCACTTCAGTAATACCAAAGTGTTCAGGTGGCATAAAAGCGGGCACATACAGCTGCTTTACTACAGAGCTATGCACTAAGGTGTCTCATGCCCTGTCATCAGAAATACGTCACTAAGGGGTCTATTTACTAAATTATCAAACATTACAGTGCAGAAGCCATAAATATTGCACTGTGTTGCTTGAGGAGAAATTAAGACACGGGCATATCTACAAAGATATAACACTCTCCTCCTCTCTTCCTTGCACTCGTACACATTCAAGCTGCAGAGTGCTATGCACACACCTCCTTGTTAGAGCCTATTTTAGAAGGGCATTTTATTTTTATACAAAGCCAGGTCCACACTCTTTAGTAGATAGGGTTTTGTATGTTTGAACTGGAACGCCCATGCACCACCCATGGAATGGCTCTGTGGCGCTGCATAATGCAAAGCAGTTCTAGGTGCTGCTTGCACTACTTTCAAGTGAATTACCAGTGCAAAACAAGTGTTGCACTGAAAAGGAAATCAAAACAAATATTGTCTTGACTTGCATCACAAAATCCGAGTAAACATACTCCCAAATGCCCATTAGGTGGACCGGAGTCACATAAATAGAGGAGCACCCATGGCTTGGAATACCTATTGTACTTCTTTCTCCAATTAATCCCAACAAAACTAGAATACTTAGCAACTTATCTCTGGCTGTAGGGAATGAGATAGTTAAGACACTACTGAAAGTCTGCATTTAACAGACTCTCTTGGTCATTGCTTTTGGTGATGTTAAAGTGGGGTATTAATCAAGTTCCTCAGTACTTTACCATCCTTTATGCCGTTTAATGAACATGTCCAATCTACCAAACCAGCAGGGAGGCAAAAACTATACCTCCAGTGCCAGATTTAGACTTAAGCTATTTGAAATATGGGGCCCTTTATAAGTCCAGATATTCTATGTGACTATGTCAGTGACAAATATGATTTTCGGATACCTAGAGGGTTAAACTGAAATACAATTAAGAAGTATATTGATATTGAAATAATAAATCTTTAAATTCTTTAAATTAAAATCATTTTTATTCATAACAAACTTAAAAATGCAAACTCTGGTAAAAAAAAAAAAAGTTCTTTTAAAAGGCACAATTTACAAATGCTTCTTATCTAATCTCTTGAAACATGTTATGAGGATTAAGGAATTATATTAAACTAAAATATTTTCTTTCTTGCCTTTGCCAGAGCAAAGTCACTGATGACATCATCAAATGATAAACTGCGTAGTTTGTCACTTTCTATGCACATGAGACTGAGGGAACATAATTTATCTTGAGTCATTGTTGTTCTAAATTCATTTTTTATCCTCTTCAGCTGAGAAAAAGATCTTTCTCCAGAGCAATTTGCAACCATCATACTAAGAATTAATCTCAAAATTGCTTCTACATTAGGGAATGCTGATTGGACACGATTGTTAAATATTACCCTATACAGATCCTGATGTGTCAGACTATCTTGTTCCGCTGAACCGTGGGCTTGACTATGTCTAACATATTTATGAAAATGCTTGACTTCTCCTACAAGATTCATGTCCACATCTTCAGGATATGTTTGGCATAAAGCACTAACTCCTTCATGAATCTCTTCTTCTGTAGCTTCTAGTTTTGTTAAGAATGAAAACTTTTATGCAGCTTCATTGTATACTGAGGCCCTCTGTGCCTAATTTTGTTAACTTGCTAAGCTCTTCTTCAGCTCTCTGCTTCTTTTTCCTCTTTTGAGCTCCACTTTTATAACTTCTGGTTGACATCTTGCAAACTGTGGGCAGATTATGTAATATAACTATAAACCTACTACATTTAAAAGTAATATAATGCTGACATTTTTTTTTCATTGAAAATTTCCTGTGATATTACCACTACTTACCAGTAAGCGATATTTTTCTAATAAATAAACATGCAAAGAGAAAATTAACAATATCCTCTCAAGTTTTAATATTAGTTTAATTAATTAAATTAATGAAGAAAAAAAACAATTAACATATACATTATTACTTAGTTTCATACAATCAAAACAAAATAATATGTATTTTTTAATGTGCAGTTCTTTCAAATATATATTTAATAATAACAAATTGTAAGTTTATATATTAAACTTACAATTTGTTATTATACTGACAAAAAAAAACGTTAAAAATATATATGCTATATAAGAGCGGGCATTAACATTGGCGGCCACCGTGTTAACGGAAAGTGCCTGGCTGTAAGGACCTTCGATGTTAACCTCTGCTTCCACCATGCTTTATTCCTTAACGCATGGCAGCCGATGTTAAAATCCAAGGTACTTGCATGCAATGAGCCGCTTTCACCGACTACTACGCAAAGGCAAATGAAAGCGTGGTTAAGTCAGTGAAAGCGGATTAGTGCAGGCAAGAAACTTGCATTTAACATCGGATGCCCAGTATCTAAAAGGACTTTTAATTTTAACATTGCCTGCCCCTGCGCTCTATTACTGAAGGCAGATCTAAAGCGCAGAGGCAACCAACGTTAAAATCAAGGGGCCTTTCAGGCATTCTTTCGATTTTATCAACGCTGCTACTGCTGAGTTAGAGGCCCACTTACCTCTTAACTGCCCGATTTTACAGACTCTGCAACTGCTCGATTAGGGCCCACTTAACTCACAGCTGCTCCAGGAGACCCAGATCGAAAACAAATGCGAAGTACGGCTCCAGGCTGCGATGTACTGTTTCAGGCTGCAAATCGCGGTGCCAACCCGGAAATGACAGGTGGCGCATGACTAAGAGGAAGAACATCACGTTCTTCAGCCCGCCCTGCCCCAGCTAAGCTCACTTCAGCCAATCGGAGCAGCTGGTTTGTGTGAGGGCGGGCAAGGGCGATGATAGCTGTGAAAGACAATGAAGGATTACAAAATACAATGCTTATAAAGCCTTAAATGACGTCTCAATAATTAGATAGCAGCACAAGCTACTCTCAGAGGGTCGGCGAGCTACTACCGGTAGCTCACGATCGACCGGTTGGAGTTGGAGACCCTGCCCTGCCCTAGGCAAATAGAGCTTTGTTCTTCGAAAAGACGCGCTAAAAAATTTGGGTGAAGAGTATGGGACATCCCGGACGTGCAGCATTGGGACTAATAATATTTTTGGGGGGCCCCCAAGAAAGTGGGGGCCCCAAGCTATAGCTTGTGTAGCTTATACGTAAATCCTGCGCTGTATACCTCTTTATAAAGAGCTCCAGTTCAAACCTGTTGTTTATACCAGGGCCGGACTGGGAACTGAAGGCAGCCCCGGCAAATTTTGCCAGAACAGCCCCCGTCCAGTGCGTAGCGAGCACGCCCGACCTCTAATTGGGTGGATTGGGGGGTTCTCACCCCAAAAAAATATTGGAATACAACAGACCAAAAGGGTGAATTTTACAGCACATTTTTCATTACATATTCAATTGTATCAACTTTCAAAGCACAGTAAATAGTAGATGATGACCTTAAAGAGCACCAGGTTACCAAGTGGGGGGTAAAAAGTAGGGGAACTGTGGGCGGGGAATCAGAGGGTGGGAATAACCCAAGGATTGGATCAGTGGGTGGAGCCAGAGATGTGGCAAGAATGCGCAAACATCCCAATATATTAGTATTTGTTTGGCATTTCACTGCCCAGTTTAATCAACCAATGGATGACCATGATTAGTTAAGGTTATAGTGATTTATTGAGATTAAAATACATTTACAAAGTGGGATATGCTTCTAATCACAGAATGTCCCAAATACGATTAAATGTGGAAGCACAAGCCATTTGTCGCGAGTCATGGAGTTTCTGTCATCAGCACTTCTCCCTTTTTACACAACCGCAGTTCAAACATGAATGGCAAAATATCCTAGTTTGGAAATGTTTTCTATATACTCATGGCTCTGCTGTATTTGCCTTATAATGCAAGATCTGCTGCATGATCTAACCATTTAAACTAATAAATTGTTTAAAGCTCAAACGTATCAAAAGTTAATAAACAATGTGACGTGTGTTGCTGCAGAGTGGATGGCTTATTGCAAAGGTTGACTGGTCACTTTTCTTACTGCTGCATTTGTATGTTCCATTGGTACTAATGAGGCAAAATCTTTTCAGAGACTGTAAGCATGTGTACAAATGTAAAAAATAATAAACTATCAGAAAACGTACTGCATTACGTTGCAGCCTTTTTTTAATGCATAATTTAGTCAACACTGTGGCATCATTTGGTCTCCTTTGCTGCAAGATTCCAGTGGCCCCAGAGCAGGTAGCACATGTTATAAGTGCTTTTGCATGAAGCAAAGACACTGTGAAGTTTCCGAACTTACAGCCTGATTCATGAAAAACGGCATTTGCGAGTCTCAAATAGCGATAAAATGCGAATCGCTATTGAGAACTCGCAAATCAGAATTCATGTACATTACGGGAAAAAAAAGCGACTCGCACGCGGGCGCTAAATCCGTTAGCGACTAACTATAATCGCAGAATAATCGCTATTTCCGGCTACCAGCGTCGGGAATGCGAGTCGCAATCTCGTGCGATCGGGAATGCGAGTCGCAATCTCGTGCGATCGGGAATGCGAGTCGCAATCTCGCGCGATCGGGAAAACGGGAAGTCGCTTTTCGAGCACAGTGATGACATCACAACCAGGAAGCAGGCAGTTCCCACCCCCAAACACCACAGTGAGGCAAACCTCGAGGGAGCAAGTCGGAAAGCAGCAGCTAATCTGGTGATTGCGAAATTACTACCAAACTGCTGCCATGTCTGAGGAACCTGTTCCTGGCCCCAGCAACAGCACAGGGCGGAGGAGAAAGCTAAAGTTCTCAGAGCAGGAGCTCGAGAATCTGATAGAAGGGGTGGTGGCCAACCACAACAGACTCTTTGGGATCAACTCCAGGAAGGTCCCAGAGCAAGACAAAAGGAGGATCTGGCTGGGAATAGCCTCCAGTGTGAACTCCGTGGGTGTGGCCGATAGGTCATTGGAGGAGCTCAAGAAGCGATGGTATGACCTCTGAGGTCGTGCCAAGGAGAGGGTGGCGGAGCGCCTTGGAGAGGCATCGGGCACTGGAGGTGGCGGACCTACAGTCCATCCCAACACACCCTTGGAGGACCAGGTGGAGAACACCCTTGAGAGGGAGGCGTGCGTTGGCGTCACACTTCTGGACTCCTCCCGCCCCACCCAAGACACCCAAGGTAAGTGGCATGCGACTGCGACCCTGTCCCCTATGACCGTCCCGGACCAAATAGGCTCACATAATGTCCCTTAGTCATGCCTTTGTTGCGCATCAGGAAATGCCCTGAAGCATTGTGGGAGATGTAGTATGTCCACAATGTAGTAGTACCACAATGCAGCCAGACAGGTTCCAAAGTATGCAAATCCACAGCCATCCAGGGAATGTCACCCAGCATGCATGTAACATCAGCACGTCTGACAGTCACATGCAACTAATGAGTATCCACTTACCCTCACAGGTGGCGCAGAAAGCAGCGACAGTGAGAGGCTGCAAATAGATGAGGAGGCCCAGGAGGAGGATTTACAACCGGAAACCCAGGCACCAGCCCCTGCCGCTGCAACAACACCAGCAGCCAGGCCCCCCACCGTTGTGGCCCCTGCATCTGCCGTTCCACCCACAGCCAAGGCCAGGCCCCCCACCGTTGTGGCCCCTGCATCTGCCGTTCCACCCACAGCCAAGGCCAGGCCCCCCACCGTTGTGGCCCCTGCATCTGCCGTTCCACCCGCATCCAAAGCCAGGCCCCCCACCGTTGTGGCCCCTGCATCTGCCGTTCCACCCGCAGCCAGAGCCAGGCACCCCACTAATGTGCCTCCAGTCCCTGCCGCACCAGCAACGCCTGCTGTGACACCACCTGCAGCTGGTGCTACGACATCTGGGCCTGCGACAGCGCCAACACAGCGGCCAGCCACTGTGACAGGCCAGCAGAGCAGGCGTGGGAGTTCTCGCCATCACACCACAGCTCCAATCAGCAGGAGGGGCAATGGACAGCGCCATGCCTGTTTGAGCGTAGAAAGACGCATGCTGAGGATCCATCAGCGCCACTCACAGCAGCAAGGTGCCATTCAGCTCCAGCTGCACAAAATTGGGCGCAATGTGGCCGGAGTGGGAGACCGCATGGACCGCATGACGGCGGCCATGGGCCGCATGACTGCAGCCATGGAGGCAAACACTGCTGCGATGATCAAGCAGCGCAGTGCAGCAAGCCGGCGCCACCACCAGCTCATGAGCCGGCTGGCCTCCTACAGCAGGTCTAATTATGTGGCTGCAAATGCCACCTCACAGTTGTCGCGGCGGTCACTCACACAGCAGCACCAACTAGTACAGTGCTGTGAGGACATCACCAGGGTCCTGGAACACCTCACCACGGCGGTAACGGCACTACACCCTCCTGCTCTACCTGCCACTGTAGGGGGTGACGATGGCAGTGAGGGGGCTTCCAGCATCAGCAGCCAATCTGCCACACTAGTCCCGCCACTTAGGCGCAGCACCAGGGCAACGCCAGGTACAGGTGCCCCGGAAGAGGAAGAGCCTCAGAGGCGCTTGGGCATAACGCGCAGGAGGCGCAATTGACTCTGTCAGAAAAACACTGGCACAGGCTGACTATAAGCCTGCCATGTACTTTCACACTGCAGTATGAAGGAATACTGTTAGTTGTAAATAGTTGTACTGATTACCTTTTTTTTGTGAATGAAACAAATATATTTATTTTGCAGCACACATTAGCGTTGTGTAATCATTACATTTTGCATGCAATTGTGATTTGTGGGGTGGGGAAGAGGGTGGGCTAGAAATTGTTCTCTGTGATGTGGTTGCGGCGTTTGTGGCCTTCAGCTGGGTTCTCCCCGCGTGCATGGTGCGCATGTGCTGGTGGCCGGTCGTCCCCTTCTGATTCACTGCCTGAGATCTCAACAGGTATCCGGCGCTTGGTTGCAATGTTATGAAGCATTGCACAGACAGCCACAATGCGGCAGCACACAGCAGGACTGTAATACATGGCCCCACCTGTCTTGTGCAGTATACGGAACCTGCTCTTGAGCAGCCCAAATGTCCTTTCTATACAGTTCCTTGTCCGGATGTGCGCAACATTGTAGCGCCGTTGCTGAGGTGTGGCAGGGTTGAGGTAAGGGGTCAGGAGGTATTCCCGTAGGGCGTAGCCACTGTCACCTGAATGAGAGGAGCAGATGTTGATTGCCTGTGCAGCGCAGTGACTTCATAGCAATGTGACATTGTCGACAAAGTGTACTTACCAAGTAGGTGTCCTTCCCCAAACTCTCCCCTGAGCAGTCGTGTGTGGAGTCCGCTGTGCCTGAAGATAAAGGAGTCATGGGTACTCCCTGGGTACTGGGCGACAATGTCAGTGATGATGGTCTTGGCATTGCAGACCATCTGTATACTGAGGGAGTGGTAGGACTTCCTGTTGCGGTACATATACTCCGTGGCAGCTGGTGGGCAGATGGCGACGTGGGTACAGTCTATGCAGCCGAGGACATGGGGAAAATGGGCTACATTGTAAAATTGTAGTTTTGTCAGGTCCAATTCCTGTTGGCTCGTGGGAAATGTGATGTGGCGGTGGAGCTGGGTGAGCATGGCGTCAACGAAAGTGTGGAGGCAGTGTGACATGGTGGGCTGGGATATCCCCCCAGCAGCCGCTACTATGCCCTGGAAACTGCCGGAGGTAGGGAGGTGCAGGCTTCACAATACCTGCACATGTGTAGGCACCGAATTGTTTCGCCTTGTTGGGTGCTGCATGAGGGGGTCAAGTTCATGTATCAGCCAGATGATCATTTCCCCATTCAGCCTGTATTTAGCATATATCTGTTCTCTGGTTTGGCCCAGCAAGGTGACCCGCGGCCGGTAAATCCTTTCCTGCCTCATGCGTCTCCTCCGTGCTGCTCGCTGTAGCCTTCGCCGCCTCACCACCATGTACATTCCTGGCAGTGTGGAACGCCTAATGCTGCTGCTGAATGTCCTTATGTGTGATTGGTCAGGCCTGGACCTGTTGGTGATTGGCCAACGGTTTTTCAAATTTTACTTAATCATGGCTTTTATGGTTACCACCTGCTTTGAGTTGTCCTTAAATTGCGCCGCGCAAACTGCGAATTTGGGGTTTTTCGCTATTGTATATTTTTCATGAATGCCGATAGAGAATATATTGCGTTTCGCTATTTATTTCGCAGATTCCGTGGTTGGTCGCTATTTCCGTATCGCTAATGCTCGACTACCGGGAATCTGCGACTATTATAGCGTAATCGCTATTATATTCGCTATTCTGTGTTTGAGAATTCGCTATTTTGTTCTTGAATGCCAATTCCGTAATTTGCACCCGCAATTGCATTTTCGCAGCGATTGCGGGCGCTATTTCGCTTCATGAATCAGGCTGTTAGTCTAGTGTGCGTGCAAATCCTGCATTACCGATCCCTGATGAGCTGCAGTAACTACTTCTGAAACAAGGCCAATGGAGGTACCTATGGGTGAGGCAGACTGCCCTCAAGGTCAGGGCCGACCTTAGCACTGACGGTGCCCTGTGCATTAATGTTTGTTATTGCCCCCAATGATCACCTCCGCCATGGATTCTCACACTACCACCCTTTAACAGTGCACCTCAAGTCACCATACCCACACTCTCTCTCAGATGCATTTAGGATAATCAAAGATTGGGGGAAAAAACATAATGCTCTAATTCATACCTTAACCTCTTCCATGCTGGTGATGGAACCGCTCCGTCACCAGCCTCGGTCGCGCTGTGCTGGTGACGGAGCGGTTCCGTCACAGCCCGCTTGGCGCGCCTGCGCGGCGCTGATTTTGTGCCTGCGTGGCGCTTTCTATTGAGTGGGCGGGCCGTGATGGAACCGCTCCGTCACAAGCACAGCGCGTCCGAGGCTCATGATGGAGCGGTTCCGTCATGAGCATGGGAGCGCCGCGTGGCCCCGCCTCCCCCCCCTAGCACTGCGGCGGAATTGCCGCCGCAGCGAGGTGTTAATAGCTCACTGTTCTATGGATTTTAACTTATTAACTGCAAGCAACAATAGGGTCTCTCTGTCAAAAGCAGTAACCCACTGACCTATTTACATTATGTGCACTTTGTGATCTGCATGGTACATGTTCTTTGCAGCAGGCACATTAACCCTCTGAGCGACCTTTCCATGAGTCAAAACTTTCACTAGACAAAATTCCGATCTCTCTCTAGGACGATCATTAAACACCAGAGTCATCATGACATTTTTGTTGATGCCGAAAATTGCTGGAGGCCAGGAAGGAGGCAGCAAGCGCTTTTAAAACCTTAATATACTTGCAACCATAATGCCTCCACCCAAAGTCAGCACCCGGTGCGGTCACACCGGTTGCACTGCCCAAGAGATGGCCCTTCTCAAGGGTCCTGTGACCTCAGTGACAGAGTCATTGTTGTTCTAGGGTGTGCTGCTTCATAGGCCTGCCCGCAAGACTGGAGGTGAACTTCAGTATGGATTGTGGTGGATAAGCCTTGAAGGTTAAACCACACTTGCACCTGCTACGGTCCACCTGCTGGTGCTAAGACACCAGGGCTTCTTAGGTCTTGTGAAGTCTTCTAAGGTCATGCATGGGATTGTGCTCTCTCAGGAGAGTGTTCTGATGGACTGATTATTAAGCCTGAACTTGGTTCACCAGTTCCAAATTCAGCAGTTCTGGCCATAGTGCCACATTCTCTTCCCCACTGAACATCATACTGCCCCACTGAGAAAAACTCACACTGCCTTCAATTACAACCCAATTGGTGCCAGCTATAAACACCTGGATGCAGCTCAATTTAAATGAGGTACTAGACAAGAGCAATATGTGGCCTACAAAAAAAAGTAACACAATCCTGAAAAAGCAAACACTCATAGGGAATGCAAAATTAGCAAACCATGTGAAATGTAAGCAGGAACAACATGGTTAGCTTAACGCCTTTACATTAACTATTCAGAAATCAGTGAGTGCTATTGTCTGAAAAGTTGAGAACATGACTACAGGGCCCTGAATGGACCCATTTTAATGTCCATTGCTTATATCCTGACGAAACGTAAGTAGGATGGTAAAAAAGACCACATCCTTGGACGCAGAGCCGCAGTACACATTTTGTTTTCCAATCCACACATTGCCGTGCCTTCAGGATTGGTGTACAAGTTGGAAACCTAGGGAAAACAAAGACAAGAAAACAAAAATAGCGCTTCATTGGCAATCTCTGTAAAAGTGACGCTAATGTGTTTGGGTGTAACTAAAAACAATCTGGCCATTTTGCTACCACTCTGTCATACTTTATTTAGTTATTTTATCATATTTTTAACCTTTTATTCTCGATGCTGCACCTTGGAATTATACACTGAAAATTACGACCTTTCCAGCAAAAGTGTTTTTCTTTTTTGGATCCATTTCAAGGGGAGCAAATAAAAGAAAGGAGAAGAAAGAGACAGGGGACGCACATAGCACTGTGAACTAGACTGTCAATCAGCGCTGCACAGTCACTTAGTCCTGCGGCTTTCAGTGTCAGGGCTGGGCTCCGCGTCGCATGTCAGGCAGTAGACGATAATCATAAACCCTTACCTACATTCAAGCCATAAAATATCACTTCTTTCCTTGGAATAATTGACAACGATTCCACATGCCCCAAATAATGTTTGATCCGTTCTTTTTTTTGCACATACCATTCGATTAGGCCTCAATCTGATGGTATGTGCAAAAAAATTCATTGGACCTGTAATTTACTTCGTTGGCCGTGCCCTCTCCCGCAGCCCCCGAGAGGCTGAGGCAGCAATCACAGTAGGCAACACTTGAAGTAGGAGAACAAACAAAGCAGCCAGCCAGCCTGCATTAGCTTAGTTCAGTTCTCCTACTTTAATTGCGGCCTACCGGCCTGGATACCTGCACCATGCACACCAAATGAAAAATTGTAATCATGATGATGATTGATTCATCATCATAATTACATATTTTGATTTATTGCCCGCGACGGTCCTCCTGCGAGAGGCTGAGCTGAGCGCTCAACTGTTACTTAGGCCAGTGAGGCCACAGGTCCTTGATCCGCACTGCCTGCTGCCTGAGCCCCCCGCCCTGTTCACAACATGTCACTCACAACAAAAATTACAACACGGCAATCAAATAAAATGGAATCCACCACCACTGCGCGAGGGAGGCGCGACGCCCGCCCAGTGCCTACTGTGCCACCACCATGAATCATTAATTGGTGCCGGAAAACCTCACCTGCTGTTGGCGGCTGACAGGTGGGCTATGACTAGCCTAGGAAAAATTTAATTATGGATGTTTGCAAGCTCGGGTCAAGTGCGCACAGTTCTTCTCTCAGACAGTTGTCACTCGTGATGCTGCAGGGCAGGCAGTCATGCGCACTTTTTATTGCACGAGGCCCAAGGCGCATGTGGAAATTACATCAGCTGCACCCTAGAGAGGCGCGCAGATGCAGTGGAGCAGGGCCGTTTCTACCATTAGGCAGGCGTAGACGGCCGTCTAGGGCGGCAGAAAGTGGAGGGCGGCAAAAAAATGCAGCCTCAACAGTCAGGAAGCACTTACAGATATAAATGAAGCAGGTGCTTGCCTGAGTTGAAGCTCAAATTTAGTAAAGCATTAATCAGACCAAAAAATTATTGAGCTCGGTCGAGGCTGGGCAGGTGTGCTTTCTCCGCATATCTTATCTATCATCATAAATTAGCTGCGATCTTTGCATGACTGTTAATCCCAGTGACTTTCCGGTGTGCGTGCAACCGGCAAGAGGCAGAGAGACCGAGTTCCCGCTGCTGCCTGCAGGCCTATCAGGTACCGGGGGAGGCCGGGGTGGGATCCGGGTAGGCTGTGGCAGGCAGGTAGATGTAAAAAAATATAGGGGGCTAAAGGCCTGGTCAGTTAGTTATAACCTGGCCCAGACTAAGTATTAATAAGTAAGCAAGCAGTAAGTTTAGCGCCGCGGTCGTGTCTGTGTGGAGCCGAGAGGGGTTTGAAGTGTGTGCAGGGCCGGGTCATTCCAGGCACGCCATTAAACCATAGCTGCCAAAACTCTAAGACAAGAAGAGTTGAGCACATGTGGAAAAAGAGCCATTGGGATATGTATCAGGAGTTCCCAGGATGCACGGAAATCTCTGTCTGGGGCAGCTTTTTAGGCAAACCTCTGGGAACGTTTGCAAATAGAAGAGAAAAGTACTTTTAGCTGGAGATGTAAATATCTGCCCATATTTTTATGTTATTATTATGACTAGAACCTAGCATGTGGTTCAAATAGTTATGATGATAAAAGGGCTATAATAGAGTTAATATATTAGGATTACACTAATTGCAGAGATAATTAGACATCATTCTATACCTGGGATGGCGGATTTCTTGTTAATGCTATGTGTGATGTGATGTGCATAATTTCAGTGTAATTATGAGTGACGTTTCAGGGACTATGAGTGACACTTTCTGGCAAGCAACATAAAGATGAGGGAAGCACATAAATATCAGAAAATGCACTAATTTCAGCAACGAGAAACACTAAGAAGGCTTTAAACATACTGCACAGTTAGGTCATTGGACCAGAAATTGAAGGGCACTAATCTAGTACTCTTACAGATACTCAGGTGGGGGTGGCAAAACTTACTTTACTCAACTCTCTGTTCTTGGTGATCTGATCTTCATCCAGGCAGCCGTAGCGCTGTGTGTCTGGCCTCGGCCGTTGACTCTGCAGAAGCAGGCTAAGTGCTGCCTCGTACCACCTCCCACAGCAATCATTTTTGCTTTGCGGCCGGTGCCTGTGAATTCAGGCAGCTTGTCCGAGTCTTCTCCTAGCAGCCACTGCAAATGAACAGACGCGTGCTAGAGGTAAACAGCTAGATGGTCTTGGTCGACATAGCTGTGGAACAGATGCAGGTTGCTGGGTGCCTGCTTTGCAATAACCTAATTGTGTCTGAACTAGTGCCATGGCCAGAGGCCTGCATTACCTGGACAACATTGCTGTTGAGATCACAGGCAGCATTTCAGCTTTAGGCTGAGGTTGTCTCCACACCTGGAGGTGAAGGATCTAGAGAGTATATTGTAGTGCAAACCAGGGCAGGGTCTGAGAATATATTGTTATGGTGCCCGCTGCCTCTGTTCCAGACATTGAGGCCCCTGGGGTCACTCTTGTATTGGACTCAGGGTCATTGTCAGAGCTACAGGTGAAAGTTCAAACAAACACAGGAAGAGTGTCCTGCTCTACTAGGCCTATGCACGGTGGTCAAAGAACAAGTTGCCACTGGGGTGGTTAGCAGTCGAAGCTTGATCTGGGAGGAAGGTCTACCGTACAGAAAACCTATAGAACCAGAACAGGTGCAAGTACCTGTTCTGATAGCTCTAGTGGCACACAGAAACGTTATCTTGTTTCTAGCTCATAAGTTACTATCAGCCAAACAGACAAAGGACAGGTTAGATCTATTGTTCTACTAGCCAGGTATGACCAGCATCTAAAGTGAGTGGCAAGACTAGAGGCCATTCCAAGGCTCCTTCATTGCCTCTACCATTGATTGATGTCCCATGTGAGATGATGGACACAGGCCATAAGTGTGTCTAAGGTGTGGTGGACTATTCCAATATGTACTCCGAGGTGGTGCCTCAGATAATGGCGAGGGCCCTCTGGCACTCATCTTCATGGTTGGATTTTCAAAGAATGTGATATCCTGCCAAGGAACAAATTTTACCTTTTCACCTTTGAGGGAATGTGAGAGTCAGCTAGAGTGATTTACTGCATCGCTGTGTGCCAACCAACACCAATGTGTTAGTGCAATGCTTCAAAAAGACCCAAAAGACCATAATAGAAACTCTATCAAAGCAGGAAATGATTGAGGCTTTTAGCCTGGATGACATGGGGAGAGAGTGATGGTAGTAAAAGGGAGTGGGCGGCATTTTTCAATTCTCGCCTAGGGTGGCAAAACACCTAGAAACGGCCCTGCAGTGGAGGAGGAGACAGTGCATCATTCTGCACGCTGCGCACAGGCACCTCCTCCCCCTTCTGAAAAGTTGGGTTGCACACTGCACGGGTCAATCAGGCTGCGCTGTTTTCCCTGCAGCTGCAAGCTGTCCACTCCTGCACCACGGAGGCTGAACGAAGACACGTCGGGGGACAGTACAGAGAGAGCGGACTCGGAGTAGTAGTCTCAGGAAGTCTGGCTGACTGTCTGAGCCGGACACACAGACTGTCAGTCTGTCAGACTCAGACAGTCAGTCAGACTTCTCTCTGAAGTGACTCACGTCATTCACGGTCAGACCCAAAATCGGCCCTAGCCACAAAACCGGCCCCATGGCAGAAAACCGGCCCCCACCCCATCGAGCCTACCGGGGTATTGCCCGGTGTCCGAAAGTACCGGTCCAGCCCTGGTTTATACCTTTGAGATACTTTGATGAAAAGGGAAACAGTGATAAAGCATGCCACCTTAGTGGGTAAGGACATTTGTCCTTTTTAAGGAAACCCTCAGAGTATTTACACACTTCCTAGTGGTCTTCACCTCAGAGCTACTTATTACCAGATTGGTAACTCAGACAATAGGGCCTAATAATGATTCAGGTAAAGACAAACGGTATGCTGTTTTCGAGGGGGCTAGAGGGAGTCAAAGAGGAGTAAGGCCACGTCAGTAATGGCAGTTGTTAGTAGGTGCTAGAGAGTGCAAAGAAGTTAGTGCTCATCCAGGGATAGCTCCAATCAGGAGCAGGGCCCTCACATTCTTTTCAATAAATTGCTAGTCACCATCTATAAATGAACCTTCCAGTTGCCAAAAAAGTTCATCCCCAGCACAATTACGGGTGGAATTTAGACTACTCAAAGAATCTCTAGCAAGGATGTACTCAATCGTAAAAAGCTGGTACAAAATAAAACTTCTTCGAGAACACTTACAAATCAGTGAAGCACTTTGGAAAGAAATTAAAGTAGATAAAAAATCATCATACAACAAATATCCACACAAAGCCCTCCAAACCACCAACACAGGAGATCTGTGGGACAAAAAGCTGTCTTTTTCAGCTTTTAGGTGAATCACTAACAAAATGGCACAACTTTAATCGCTGGTAGAAGATAAAAACACATTCAGCAGGTGAACATATGCATGGATGATAATCAATAATTATGATTCGTTAAAGCAAGCACCCTACCTAAGCCTCACATTCTCTATTTTCTTAAAGAAACGACTCATGGTGCTTTGGTTTGGTGAGCTACCGACATTAGCGGACCTACCAAGTTGAAAATACAATGGTCCAACAACATGTAGATTTTGTGGACAAACAAAAGGGGGATTTTATTCCTCTGATTTGCATCTGTGCACATTTTCACATAGTATGAGTCACCTTATTGCAGGCAGACTTTAAAAAGAGAAAAATCAGGACATGCAGGTCCGCCATCACCCAGTCTCCGAACCCATTGGAACCCCAACAAAACTATAAGCTACTAAAGTTTTTAAAGTATCACAAATTAGCTTTAAAAAATATTTTGGTAGAACCGATAACACAAACTAAACCTTTGCACAATACTGAAGAGTCATTTTAGATTTTATACTTATGTAATAGCTGCATAGTGGTAGTTACATGTAGCTACAGTTGTATTTCACATATGGGAATATTTTATGTGTGACATTGTTTCGGTTTTAGACAATAAATTAATTTCCTAGTTTCATAGTCAGCTAAATCTTAATATCCATACATACTACAAAAACAGTCCAGTAACAAGACCACCATTTTAGATCTATTTACAAAATTAAACACATTAGAGGTCACTGCAGTGCTAATCACAATATGAATATAAGCATTAAATTAACAAAACATCTTGCTACTGGGTGCCAGGTCCCTATTGTAAGCCCACCAGACCTATACTTTAACCAGAACATGACATCCTTACTTCTTACCAAACCAAAGGAGCAGTATGTGCAACCCAGAAGTCAATGAGCTCTTAATCTGCTAACGAAGCATTGCTGCATTATAGAAACACATAAAGTCAAGCGGAGACAACTTACGAATTTTACTAACCAACTATCAAGTGGTCTTCCTGCTTGAAACATGACATTCCAAATCCTTTAATGAATTTAATTTTCATATCTATGAGATGTGGGCTATACAACGAACTATAAGCAGCCCAGTGGGCAGGCTGCTAATTTTAATACTGAACAATATTAGGCTAAACACTGCTTTAATCAATTCAAAATCATCAGTACTAATCCTGCCAGTTTGTATAGGTTAAAGATGGTAAAAGCTAGCACTACTATCAAGCACATATTTCCCACCTTCACTACTACAGAATGAATTAGGGGCTGATTAAAATGGACCGCTGGACCCGTGGTGGCAGTCCCTGGACCACCAGAATGGTGGTCTACCCATTGTATTACGATTACAGTGATGGGACCTCCACATGCCTGCCACAACCACCGGGGATCGTGGATTCTGCACCAGTGGCACAGCATTGAGAGGCCCTAATATGAGGGCAGTTTCACTGCAGCATCACTGAGCATAATATGAATTTCCTCACCACCACAGGTGAGGCTGCCATGAAGACTGTGGCAGTGAGGATGCTAAGAGGGGGCCCCAGTTTCTTTAGGTCGCTGGGGTGCCTGCAATGGGCGGCACATGTTGTGCCCTCCTGTATGCATTCACCCCACTTTCCTACATGACATGGACTGCACAGTCCATGCCGTGGAGGAACGGGATTTGGTGCTCCCACTGTGGTGTCTTTTTAATGGGCACCGCTGTGGGACCGCCAAAGCACCACCCGCCAGACCAGGAGAAAACTCCTAATCTGGAGGGTGATGTCAGTACAGCTTTGGCGTTGTGGGAGCTATACCCTCAAAGCCATAATTAGGCCCTTTGTCTTTTTGCAGTACTTGAAAAACGTATTGGACCAAATTTACAGAAGTATATTCATGTTTACTGGGGGACATTTACAATAACTTAGTAATCAACCATTGGAAGAATCTCCCATCTGAGGAACTTTCTCCACTAACAGGTGGAACAATAAGAAGTCGAAAAACTACTACACGTTTAAACTATTATTTGACCTATGATTTTGTGCATTAAATGGGAGATTTCCACCTATAAAACCAGCAAGACTCTCAGTCATCGCTTCAAAACCAAAAAGCAAAATTGATTATACCTTACTGCATCATACCAAATTTTTCTTCTGTAAGAACTATATGATTTATGAAAGACTGCAGACTTTAACTTAACAGGCACTTTAACCTCAATAAATCAAAGGTCAATCAGGGTGAATGGCTAGCTTCATCAAAAAATGTCACTCTTAAGTAGCCAAGATGTCATTATGTTCACACTCGAGTACCCGACTATCCATGCTCCTTCAATAAACGATTCAGATCGGTGTAGTGAATGGAATAAACTGCTACAGAGAATCGGCTGAGGCTACACTTGAAGAACCAACAGTCTCCATACTGAGATTTACGGATAAAGGATAAAAACTCATCAGGCGAGAAATGTTGGAAATGCGCAGAACTCATCAAGAAGCAGCTTGGATGAAATTACATTTTGTAATGGGTCAATTGGCCCCGTTGAGCGGCTAGAGATCACTTCACGTCATATGACATCTGGACGTTGAATACAGATGATCGTTGTGCCAGCATTACATCCACTGCACTCAAACTCTACATACATTTGAATTATCAAATCTCCCAAGAGGAAATCATAGCCCTGATTAAGAACTCATGATCTTCACCAGCAGCTGGTCCACATGGGATACCCTTTGAGGTTTAAAAGCAGACACTAATCTTTGGAGCATACTGCTTCAAATATTATTACTAGTACTTGAATCAGGCAAAATCCCAACTTCATGGAAATGGACTTTGATACATTCATTACACACAAAAAAATCTAAGAAATCCCCCAAATGACAGCCTTATTTTATTTTTAAGGGTTTTAGAACATAACCCTTGTGGGTATCAGAGCGCTTTAAAAGGGAAAAAAGATGAACAAAATAACACTTTTTGCCACAATTCTTGCTATACAAACATCTGTTATGAGGGTTAGATACATTGTTCATGTGAGTTTACTCATGAGTAGAGACTTTACTTCTTTCTTGAAAGAGGCAGTAGAGGGATTCAGTATGGTTTCTGGTGAGAGTGCGTTCCATATCGTTGGAGCGATTGCAGAGAAGGCCCGGTTGAAGCCTTAGTGCCCTCCTCGAGGCTGAAGGAAAACGTTTTGACAAAATATACTAGATAGTCTTTTTCCTTGGGTAATCAAAAATAACCTAATCTCAGTCAATTAAACTGGCTTCGGATCTGGCTGTTCAAAGGTTTATATTGTTATCACCCTCAAACATTTAGTGAACAAAGCTTTGAAAAAAATACCTTACAATGTATGCATATTACATCAATTATTTGTGTGCATTTGATCAGATTCAGCCAGAAAAAACTCTGGGACAAATTACCAAATTGTGGTGGCAGCCACACAATATAACATTTTTTGGTTTCCTTACTGAATACATTGGCTTGAAATTAAATTAACAAAGAGAGCTGTATCTCCAAAGCTAAATAGTATGAAAGGTCTAAAGCAAGGCTGTATTCTGCCCCCTTTTTTCTACACTGTGGGGTCGATTCCGATTCGGGAAAAAAAACGTACGTACGATTTGTATCCGGAGCCCTCTCTGTACGAATCGTACCCCTCCGTCCGAGTCGCGAAGTACGATCCGTATTCCGTGAATCCGTCCGAATCGTTGCGATCTGTACGTATTGCAAGGCTGAAACCGTGAACCGTACGACTCGTACACATACCGTACGACTCGTACACATGCCGTACGACCCGACGCACCGTACCCCTGCGATCATGGGGTGTACGAGCCGTACCCTCATTGTACGATTGGTGTATGAGCCGTACCCCCATTGTTCGATCGGCGTACGAGCCGTACCCCCATTGTACATCGGTGTACGAGCCGTACCCATGTACGATCGGTGTAGGAGCCGTACCCCATGTACGATCGGTGTACGAGCCGGACCCCCATTGTACGATCGGTGTATGAGCCGTACCCCGATGTACGATCGGTGTACGAGCCGTACCCCATGTGCGATCAGTGTACGAGCCGTACACCCATCGTACAATGGGGGTACGGCTCGTACGCTGATCGTACAATGGGGGTACGGCTCGTACACCAATCGTACAATGTGGGTACGGCTTGTACACCGATCGTACAATGGGGGTACGGCACCGATCGTACAATGGGGGTACAGCTCGTACACCGATCGTACAATGGGGGTACGGCTCATACACCCCATGATCGCAGGGGTACGGTGCATACCCCTGCGATCATGGGGGTACGCACCGTACCCGGGGGGCCGTTCTGTACCTGTTTCGGCACAAACTCTGCTTTTACGGCTGTTTACAGCTCCCGTAGAAAAAGGGTCTACGGTGCGTACCCGACATGTATCATACTTGCTGGGTCGTAAAAACCAGCCGCGAACGGTACAGATGTCGCGTACAGCGGGTTCCGAGGGAGAATCGTACGGAGATTAGAGTTGTACGGTTTCTTGTACGACTCGTACGAAGTACGGCTCCTGGTACGAATCGTACTTCGTCGTACGTACGGGACGTTTACAGGTACTATTGGTACGGGGAAAAAATGCTCCGTACGACGATTCGGAGCCCTTTTTACCTGATCGGAATCGACCCCTGTATGTAGCAGATCTGACTTTCTGCGAAAAGTTTATCACCAAAGCTAAGAAGTTAGGCCACATGTATCAAACATTTTTTGCATTTGCAAACAGGCCGATTCTCATATAAATGTAATAAATCCTATTTTGGGATCCGGTAACCTATTACTAATCACAAAATAACTTTGCGATTCAGTATTTGGAAGGGGTATTCAGACAGATTATCGAGTTGCAAATTTCGACTTGTAGAAATATCGAGTTGGAAATATCGTGACACAGAAATATCGACAGCAAAAACATTGTGGTCAAGAATACCGAATTTAAGCTAAGAAATATTGGGGCAGATGTATCAAAATACCTATTTGTGATTCTCAAATAGCGTTTTTTGAGAATCGCTATTTGAGAATTGCAAAATGGTACGTATATAACAAAATCTCAATTTTTTTGCGATTTCTTAAAATTCCTTAAATGCGATTAGCAAATTGCTAATCGCAATTAAGGAATAATTTCCCATTCGTTTTTATGGGCCAGGAGCCCCATAGGAATGAATGTGAAGTTATTCTCAATTTGCGATTCGCAATTTGAGAATCGCAAATAGAGAATAATTGCAAGGGTGCAAGGGTGTCATTAGGACACCCTGATGCACCCCTGAAATTTACATGTGTGCGCATATGGCGCACATACATGCCCTAGGGGCATGAATGTGCGCCACATGGCACCTTCACAAATGACAAAGAGTGCATTTGTTAAAGAAATCACAAATTACCACCAACCTCATGTTGGTGGTAATTTGCGATTTCTTAATTAGGAATAGCACAACTTGGGTGCTTCATACATAGCATTTAAGGAATCGCAATTTGCGACTCCTTAAATGCTGACGCAAAGTTAAGGAATCGCAAATTTTGCAATTCCTTAATTTTGCGATGCAATTTCAATAATACATCGCATCTTTTGATTTTTTTGTCGCAAACGCTGCTATTATGCGAATTGCAGCGTTTGCGACAAAAAAAATCGTTTGATACATCTGCCCTTTAGTTTCCAAAAATTTAGAATGAATGAATGAATGAAATTCTATTTCTATAGCGAATGACTACCCTGAGGCCTTGCAGCGCTGATTAACAGAATGCCAAGGAGGTCAGACCAGCGATGTTATGGAAGCAATCTGAATAGATGGGTCTTTAAGAGCTTTCTGAAGGCCAGGAGGTTATAGTTCTCTCGGAGAGCTAGTGGGAGGGCGTTCCACATTATTGCGGCATTGTACGTCCCAATTCGCTTTACGGATCTTCTTGGTGGTGGCCAGGCACAGAGAGCATGAGCGCAAGGGAGATAGGAGGTGACCAGAGGGTGCATAATAGTTAGGCCAGTCTTCCAGATGGCTTTATGAGCCAGACACACAGCTTTAAATTGTATCCTGGATGAGCCAATGAAGTTCATCCAGTGATGGTCTTGTAGATTGCCAGCATGGAGTCTGGAAGAGCAGACGGTCGGCACAGTTCTGCATTACTTGTAGTTTGTTGATCGTAGCCTGAGGGGCTCCGAGATATAAGGCATTCCCATAGTCCAGGAGAGAGAGTATAAGGGCCTGGACTATAATCCTTCTCTCCTGGAATGATTTTATGCAGCATTCTCATTAATCCATAACAGGAGGCTGCGAGCTTGGTTGCCTGGTGGGTTAAATTAAGAGAACTGTTGAGATACATGCCGAGGCTTTTTATCTGTGTCTTAGGGGGTAGGGCAGGGCCCAGACAGACCAGCCATAAGGGGGCGGGGACAGAGGCCGAGGGGTTACCCAGCAGCATGATTTCTGTCTTGTCCCCATTGAGTCTGCGGTATGGGAGTTCCATCCACTCAGCAACTCCCTCTAGGCAAGGACCAAGGGAGAAAGGCGATTTAAGGATACCACTAGCTGAGTGTCGTCTGCATATGTAATGATCTTGATGTCAAATGGATGGACAATCTCTGTCAGAGGAATCCTGTAGATATTAAATAGAGTGAGGCTCAATGCAGAGCCCTGAGGCACCCCACAGCTAAGAGGTAGCTTGGAGGATACCACGTCCCCCTCAAAGACCTGAAAAAATCAGTCGCTGAGGAAGGATAGGAACCAGGTTAGCACCACGCCCGACACTCCCAGATTTCTAAGTCGGTCGGCCAAGATGGTATGGTTGACCATATCGAAAGCGGTGCTGAGGTCCAGGAGGATGATGGCGGACGTTCCTCCTTGGGTCAGCAGCCTTCTTGCTTCTTCCGCCACCACCAGCAGGGCTGTTTCTGTCCCATGCTGAGGACGGAAACCTGTTTGGGAGGTGTCCTACAGATTATTTAATTATAAATATTCAGCAAGGATGTTATTAATATGTTATTCGATCAGTTTGCTCAGCCATGGAAGAAGGGAAATTGGGTGGTAATTGGACAGATTAGACTGGTCTAAACTGGGTTTCTTCAGGAGAGCCCTGACCATTGCACATTTCCAAGATGTAGGGACTATGCCAGAGGTGATCGAGGAGTTCACCACCTCCAGGACATCTGGGCGGAAGGAATCAATGACCGGGACAAGGTATTGGGGAGGGGCAGGATCCAGTGGGGAGCCTGAAGTCACTTTAGCAACTATCCGGTCCAGTGATTCCGTGTTTAAAAGACAGAACTGTTCTAACGTGCAATTGAATAGTGAAGTAGGGCTGATTGCCATAAATATTGTTTGCTAAAATATAATTGTTTAAAATAGCGATTTTTTTAATTATTGTCATGTATTTTATTTTATTTTTTAAATGTATATGTTGTATGTTTTTTTGTATAAGTATTGTTTCTGTTTTTAAAATATGCGTTACATTTTTAGTAGTCATCAATTTTATTTTAATTGAATTTTGCATTTTTTAGTACCATAGCGGGTTGTTGGTTTATTGGGGATTAGGTTGGGAAGTAATTTAATTATAATAGATTAATGATTAATTTGTATGTATTCATATTTAGTTAATTGAGATTTTATAGTGTTAATTGTGGGAAGTATTTTATTTGTAACTAATTATTAACTGGTTATTAATTAATATTAATTCATTAATTAATTGGTAATTAATTATGTTAAGTTTGTAGTTTTTGGGGGTTTATAAGGGACATGGGTGGGAAGTAATTTATTTTTGAATAATTAATAATTAATTGTTAATTTATATTCATTCATTCATTGAAAATTTATTATGGAACTTGTGTCATTAATTTTAGGTGCGTGTTGTGTAATTAATTTTAGGTGCAGGCAGTGGTCCCATGGACCACTGCCTGCTCTTAAAAACTGAAAGGTAAACTTTTAGTTTTTCATTTTGTAAACATCCCGTTTTCCTTTAAGTTAAACAGGCAGCTTTACAAAAGAGACAAATTGCTTTGTTTAAATGCAATCACGGACAGAACCCCAGCAGGCCACCATCCCCATGATTTTAGCAATTCCTAGGCAGTCGCCATATGCGACCCACCTCATTAATATTAATGAGGTAGGTTGATTTGCATCCCCCTAGTAGTCAGTAAATGAAACTCTTGGAGTTTCATACATTTGTAATAGCGATAACCTAACTGTGATTCCCTGAAAATCGCAACTAGGTAATTTCTATTGCAAGTGTTGATACATGTGACCCTAAGTTCATCATCTATCGGGCTTATATGGATGTATTACCATCTTTTCACTGACTCTATCAGGTCTCCAATTCCAGTTAACAAACTTGCAGGAATAAAATTGTGAAAACAATGTAAATACCAATCATGGAAAGACCAACACTTTATCTTTTGGCCAGTGACGTACTCTATCTGGAGCTCTCCGGCTGAAGTGCTGTGCTGAGGGAGCCCCTGGAGCTTAGGGGCCCAGCACCACAGGGGCTGCAGGGCCTGTGTTACACCCCTGCTTTTAGAAAATCTAGAAGCAGATGGATGCTGAAACTTGATAATTACATCTTACAAGAAGTTAGCAAAAAATCTCATCTCAAGTATGAAGACTAAATCCCACATCAGTAAAGAGATGTTCTAACATATACAGAAGTTGGGCCACTTGTCAATTTGTCAAGCCAATTGATATTAAACATGCTCCTTCTTCAATACATGCCTACGTTGCCTTCTAAGATAAGATAATTAATGACTTGAACAAAAATTACATGAAAGAAATAATATTTCGACTGCACCATTTTACTTCAGCTTTTCATAGCAGTCTAAGACTCAAATTATCTCTAACAACATTAACTATTAGACATTATGGGTCCACTTTAAATTATGCTTGTGACTGTATTTTGGCTAACCAAAATTCTTTAGAACACATTATACGCAAAGAGGTAATGAGTTCAATTGAATATACCATAGAATTGACCCTTGAAATTTCGGATAAAGCCATTACCAAGAACAAAGAATACTAGACTAGCTGACCTGATCACTCAACATAATTTACAAACACAAACACTAACTACACAATTCATTCATATACCTGCATAAAAATTGAATATTTTTTACTTCTAAATATATATTATTCTGTCTCATATACATTCCAATATCTCAGTCTGAAGGGTCATGTAATACACAGTGCCTACCCTCGAAAATATGTTGCATTTACAGTTGTTATTACAAATCCATATAGCACATTATGTACTATGTCTATTGATACTGGACCTGAAGAAGAAATATCTGATGACTGCATTCATCTTTGCCAATAGAAGGCCTATCCGGGAAGCTATCATGTACGGCTTTCCTGCAAATGACAGCCAATATTTGGGAAAATTACTATAATTTTAGATCCTACCTATATTCTGAAACAGGTAAACAAGAACATTGCATAATGATCAAATTACATAACAGTCCCCTGTTACTCAACATTTTGTAATCAGTATTGTTTTAATTATTATATATATATAACGTAACTCAGTGTTTTTATTATCAACTTGAATATTTTATTATTTCTATACAATAAAAATGCTTACTTTCTTATGCTTAACCTTGTAAGCCGTTCACTTTCATTTACATTCCAAATTTTAATTATTTTGGCTTTTAATGGGTTTTAACATCTAGTGATGTGTAAACGATGACTTTGGCATAGTTTTACAAGGTTTGCTTTCCCACCCACAGGTACACAGGTGAACGTAGTTTAATGCACTAAAGCTGAATGTGAACTACAGTATTCTAGTCCAGCAGAGCTCCACCCAATACATAGTGCAAGTAACTTCATTGCTTTGAGTTACTAATAATCCCTGGAAAGGGATCCGGGGCACCGTGACAACAGTAAACATATTTTGTTGTTCATCATATCACAAACTAGAACATTAAGAAGAGCAGATACTTTAGCTAAAAGTATTTTTTACAACTTAGCATATCTGTTCCTTAGGATATCCCAAATAACCACACAGGATACCATAAAAACATCAAGAAGGCAAGTTGTAAACAATGAAAATACAATAAACATTTCTAACATGGTTAAAGATACTTCAGACTATGCAACCATGAGGAATTTCAAACTGAAGGCCACCACCTTAGCAGAACCAGCTGCAAAAAAATGAAGCACTTTCCCTAAGACCAGGAGCACACAGCTTAAAGCAAGAAGCTGCAAGTTAAGTTCAGCAACAGAGCAGGAGATGTCTTACAAATTGCCAAGCCTAACTGGGGCACAAACAGCTTAATACATGTAAAATAAGGGCTTCAGGACAAAACCAAACCACAACTAATATCCATCGTAACTACACCCAACGAGAAATCTCCAATAAAATGTGTAACCCCTGCAACAGAGTTTCAGCAGCTTCAAGCAGTCGAGAACAACACTACTGATACCAAGGCACCACCTCTTGGTGCCACAGCAAGCCGAGCAATCCTAATGTATCCAGTTTATCAGTCGAGTGGCCACTGTGAACTACTCATCTGAGAAAATATCATCAATCAAAGAAGTCAAATTCCAGAAACTACCAATCTGACCTCCAACCAGGCATTGGCGGTATACTCCTTTCTGCCGGCGGAGTTTGCGGAGTTTTGTCGCTCCAACCAAATCCGCCTACCGGCATAAGAGCGGAGTTTTACTGGCACCTGCAGCTCACTCGACCCTCGAGATGTGCCTGAGAACGAGATTTTAGTTATTTTTCTTACTTCTTAGATCATAATGCTGCAAGAGTCATGCCTAGAAAAGCCGGTAGAAATAATTCTTTAAGGGTATTTCAATATGAACTTGCAGGGGACATCAAAAGATGTAGTTCTTCCCACAGCTCAGAACACATCCTGGATGGTCCCAGAATAAGTTCATAACCTCACTTTTAAGTATGAAAAAAAGGGCCGAGAGGTCATCAAAGAACTAGAGTTCCCGAAGTAACGTGCTGTCCATGGTCGCTTTTGCAGTGACTCCCCACCCTCGTTCACCTACCGGTTCCTCAATAAACTTCATATTGCTCTCCACTCCACTTATTCACCTTATTTCAAGTTTTTCAATTATCCCAAGGGACAATAGTGACCAACTAGCGCAAGAGCTATGCCTCACGCTTTCTCTAGATGATAGCAAACCAATAAAAACAATACAAGGTAACTACTACACAGTCAACTTCAAGAGACTAAAATGGTATTTCAGAACTGACAGCCCTCCTGGTCAAGACAAATCCCCTTTACACCAACTGGGAGCAATTTACAACAGATGTGTTGATGACCGAATATCATACTAGAAGTTCTTATAACTCCCATAGGACTGCTTGGTCAATAGTCAACAGAAAAACAAACTAACTGAAAAGAAGCATAAACCAGGCCCTCTCTGCTACATAAAAGCTTCTAATGTTGACACACTGAAAGCCAGGCTGACAAAGAACACCTTCAGAAAACACCTGTGGGACCAAAAAAGACTGGCACATAATAATTTAAGTGACAAAATTCTATATGACCTCAACACCGATAAGCACGATAAATTCTGGAAAACTGTGAAGAACCTAAATTACCTCTTTAAAACAAAAAGCAACAATCAGCATTCGAGACAAGAGATGATACGAATACCTCTCCAAACATTTCAGCTACCCAGTGTGTACGCTGTTCCTGGATAAGGTCATAGATCATCCCGTAACGGTTTAACCTAAACCTCAACACATCATGAATGGAAACCTGTCTTCTAGCCCTCTGAATGTCCATGCAGCAGCGATAGAGGGTCACATCTCAATAGGTCACCTGGAAGGAGCACCAGGCCCAAATGTCAGTTCAGCAGCCACCTTCTGAGAAGATAAATCATTCCTGGCTAGAGTACTGGAGTCAGTACATGAAAGCATAATCATCACAAACACCCCCACCTCCATGGAAAGGCTCCACCATCTCCTCGATCTTACAAAGGGACCCACATCTCAGATCCTGCAAACTACACACTTATAGCACTCCTAGATGTGGAATGGAAATACTTTGCTGGCTGTCTTCTCGAGGATCTAGAGTCATGGGTAGCAGAACACTGCCTCATTCTATGTAGCCAAACAGGGTTTGCAAAAGGAGTGGGAACAACAGCACACCAGCTGACCCCATCTGTCCTACCTGACCAAAACAGGTCAAATAAGCAGCCCTTTTGTCTTTCCTTTATAGACTACAAGACTGCTTTAGATCGTGTGGATAGAGGAAAGTTGTGGAACACATTAGCCAGGTGGAGCATTCCAAATCCACTACTGCAAGACTTGATCCTCCTTCCAACTATTTCTTACGGACTTACGGAAGTGAAGCCCTAAGGGGCGGAGACGCTGACCTCCTGGATGCAACTAACATCAAACTCTGCAAGTAATTTTTTTTCTTGCCACCCATTCATCTCCAGCCCAGCTGCACTTGGAATTTGGCCTAGTAAAACAATCTATAGCAATGCAATGAGCCTTCATCAATGTTTAAGAAAGCCAAAACTTCTCAGCCAGCTCTCTACCAACGTTTGAACTAAAGGCATTTTCTAACTAATCCCTAATTAAGGCCATTGTAAATAAGAGAGCCAAGAGTCACTCGCTTTTGGCAGACAAGGAGACATTTTCGCAAAGACGGCATGCTCAGCTTTTATTGTTGTCTTATGAAAAGCTAGCCCCTCAACTATAGCCTGGCACGACCATCAAAGTCCAGGTTACAACATTGTCTCTGAAATATTGCTTAGGTTGTTTACCATCACTCTTATACATACCACCCTGGAAACAAACCTGCAGAATAGAGGATTTCTGACTTTGCAATAAAGCTCTAGAGACCTTGATCCATCAAAGCTGCATATGGGAAGCAAACACAAAAGAAAAAAAACATTTTGATACCAGTATGGATCAGAGGTGAATACACTGCTGTAAGCCAGCAAGCATAGCTGGTTTTCACTCCTCAAATATACATCTAAATTTAAGGCTTAAAAGATACTTGAATAAATTAGATCATAAAATTAAATGCCTAACTGATGGCACAACACCTGTGGAGAATCATTATCCTCGAAAGTCTGCAACAGCCTTGCCTCCGTACTGAGACTGCAAGCAGCACAAAAAACTGAGTGGCATATTATCAAGAACAGGTGATGAACTTATCACGGCTTTATCGGCAGGAAACTGCCGCTAAAGCAGAGATAATGGGCTTGATAATAGGCCCTTGTGAATTCCCATAGCAGGCCAGGTTCCGGTGTTAACCTGGGCTGCTATGGGAATTTACAAGGGCCTATTATCAAGCCCATTATCGGCTCTTTACCGGGAGTTTCCTGCTGATAAAGCGGCGATAATCTTATCACCTGTTCTTGATAATATGCCCCTTAGTGGCTGGCAGTGACAGAGTGCACAAGCACAAGGCGCTTGCTTGTACAAAACCTGGACGCACTGCCACTTTCTCAAGAGGCCGAAAGCCTTTGACCACTGGTGTTCTCCGGTAGTACAGGCAAACTCAGAATATCAGGTACTAGCACCAAGGAGCACACAATTATCTCAGATCAAGCCCTCGGCACAAGACAGTGCTAGAGAAGTAGCGTACAAAACGCCAGTGGCAAACGTGTGAGAGTACATGAACATAGCAACTCTGCGGAAACTTTGGACAGTATCACCTTTATACCAAAAAACAGGATTCGTTTTAGACAGCCACTGTTTAATTTTTATATTGCTAAACCTGGTATAATATGCACTTTACATTTTGCACAAATTGCTCTTGTTTGCATTGTACATTGACATCTTGCACAATGATGTCTCTTTTAAAAGTTTCTTTTACATATTTTTATTGAACGTCATTTTGTGCCAACGTTTTAATTCTGTGTTACAGCATGTCTGGGCATATCCGCCCACTTAGGGCAAAAAGTGTTACAGCAAACACATGATGGATGGAATACTGAAAATGCAAACATTCTCCACCAGTCAAAAGATCTGGGTTAAATCCATCATTCTATTGGCCACTACGCCACTCCAGTTTGGTCCCAGCCATATGCAAATCAGTCTTGACCCTGTGCCCCATGGGAACATTTCAGACCCAACTGACAGGCCAGGTCCTCCCTGGACCACAAAGAAGCATCCAGGGACCGGTTTCAGGGTATGTCACCCTTCTTCAGCCAGGCTAGCTGGAATCCAGTGGTACAGTGAGCAAGGGACCCACGTCTGGGCATACAGGGGTGGTGTGGTGAGCAAAAGAATGATGGATTAAACCCAAATCTTTGTGACTGGGGGTGAATGTTTGCATTGTCCAGCATTCCGTCCATCAATTGTTTCTTTTGCAAAGGTTTCAATTACCTGCACACTTATATAAAAATAAACTTAAAACATGGCTACAATGTCGTCTAAAAGCCTAACACCATAAAACCTACTTCTATGCGCTACCCTAAAAGATCATGGAGTAGGGCAACTTTCAGTCTAAAGATTCTTAGGGAGAAGCTGCACACTGCATACCTTGTTGACAGGTCAAGCTGTCTCTAGCAAAAGAGCCATGGTGAAAGTGTTCCCTGCAAAAGGCAAACATGCACTGCCAGTAGCCTCCCACGGGTACTCAGCTCTTATCAGCGTCGGGCAAGATGCATGAGCTTTTCGCAGTGCCAGCAATAGTCAAGATTGACTCGGAAAGTATTTTAAAGGATAATCTGGGTCGAAGGACCTCTCTACCTAAGAAGTCAATTGGTGATACTTGATTGCTAAATGTTATCAGTGACAAAAACCTCTGACATAATTTCAGGAATGTGGTACATAGATTACGAATGCCAGAAGAAAGGTTCTAGACCTATCTTTAAGATAATGAGAGATGAGAGAATGTCAATTCGGATTACACATATTTGAAAAATTATCGTGGGATATTCCTAGATGTTATGTTATGTTATGTTATGTTAACTCCATTTTTAAGCGCACAGCTGCCCCAGCTAAGGGGCATCCCGACGCTGCGCCTGGAAAGGAGCACAACACAAACAGAACAGCAGAGGGAATCAAAAAAGAGGAAAATTAACAACTGTTTGGGAAGAGATAAGTTTTTACAGCTTTCCTAAATGTAAGAAGGTCATCAAGGGCACGAACATGGGCAGGCAGAGAGTTCCAAAGTTTAGGGGCAAGCACTCTAAAGGAGCGACCACCAGACCTACTTCTCAAGAAGCGAGGGACTATAGCTAAATTTTGTCCACAGGATCTCAACTGACGGGAAGGAATGTAGGGGAGAATGAGATGCTCTAATATCTGAGGAGAAGCAAGTTTTAGTATCTTAAAAGAAAGGCATAAAGACTTAAATTCTATCCTCTGAAGCACAGGCAGCCAGTGGAGCTTGACAATAGTACTTCTAGCAGAGCAGAATTTGGGGAGACCAACTAAAACCCTAGCTGCAGCGTTCTGGACGCGCTGCAATCTCGTAGTTTCGGCTTGATTGGCTCCAAGCAGCAACGATCTCGCATAATCGAGCCTGGACAGTAAAACTGCCTGAATTATCAGTTGTCGAGTCGGGGCATCAAAGAATTTCAACACCGGCCTAAGCCCACGTAAGATGCCAATGCAGGCCGCAGCTACTTTTTTGGTATGGCAAGAGAAACTAAGCGTAGAATCCAGCCAAACGCCCAGATTTTTCACCTCAGCAACCGGAGTAGGAGTAGGGCCGAGGTCAGCTGGCCACCACTTATCACCCCACAGATTACTCTGTTTGCCCACAATCAATACCTCGTTTTTTTTCGCATTGAGCTGCAGGCAATTAGCCGTCATCCAACCAGCCACCGAACTCAGACCCTCACGAAAGTTGGAGGCCTCAGGATCAGAGTCTCCACTAAGTGCAACCGCAAGCTGCATATCGTCAGCGTAATACACCATCGTAAGGTCCCAACGCTTGGCGACAGCAGCCAGCGGCTGCACATAAAGATTGAAAAGCGTGGGGCTCAATGCTGAACCCTGCGGGACTCCCTGTTCGATGATGTGAGGTTTAGACTCGAAAGGAGGTGTAGAGACCCGAAAGGTACAATCAGAAAGAAACGATCGAAATCATTCCAACGCCAGGCCCTTGACACCCGCCTCTCCCAACCGCTGCAGAAGTATTGCAAAGGAAACAGTGTCAAAGGCGGCACTGAGATCTAAAAGTACCAGAGCCGCCGTTTGACCCGCATCCAGCACTGCGCGCAGATGTACAACCATGGAGAGAAGAGCTGTCTCAGTGCTGTGCCCAGCACGGAGGCCATTCTGCGAAGGGTCTAGAATGTTAGCAGACTGAAGATGATTGGACAGAATGCCGTTTACATGGGCTTCTGTCACCTTCGCAGCCCACGGGAGAAGGGAGATAGGACGGTAATTCTCGAGTTTTAGAGGGTCCAGTGACGTTTTTTTCAGCATGGGAGTAACGTGAGCTTGTTTCCATCTCGAGGGGACTTTACCCAAAGAGAGGGATAGATTTATAAGATAGCGAATAGGGGGCAAGCAGAAGGCAGCTGAGTCTTTAAATTGGGCAGTTCTAAGTGGGTCCACAGGAGATCCAGATTTCACTTTAGACGCCAATTTCTCAAACTCCTCCTCCGAAAGAGCTGGAAGTGTCGATAGGATCAAATTATTACAGGAAGTGGGAAGCATATCCTCTCTTACCAGCGTAGTACTAGGGAAGGAGCGATAAATATTAGTCACTTTTTCCACAAAGAAAGCTGCGAGAGCCTCACAGTGAGATGGTGAGCAGACCTCAGGCACTGAAACTCTGTTAGCAGTGAGATCTTTCAAAACTTTGAAGATCAGCTTTGTGGGATTAAGGCTAATATTAAATTCGTGTGAATAATAAGCTGCTCGAGCCCTGCAAACCGCTTGGTGATAAAATTTAACTTTCGCAAGATAAAGAGTTTTCAGTCCCGCCTCATAAGTCTTGCGCCAAGCTCTCTCTGCTTGTCTGCAAGTAGCTTTCAAAAGCCGTAAAGAGTCATTATACCATGGACTGGATCCTTACCGGCGGCTCTTACTCCACGCCGCAGGAATCAGGACGTCAAGAGCTTAAGTGATCCAATCACAGAAGAGGGTATAACCAAACTCAACGTCATCAAATGGTGCCAAAGGAAAAGACTCCAAGAGATGGTGAAAATCTGCAAGTTTAAGTTTTTTCCAAGGACGTGTAAAGATTGTTCTGTCAGATGTAGTATACAAAAGGTCCTTAGTACTGACCTGAAACTCGATCAAATGGTGGTCACTCCAAGCTATAGGTCTGGGCAGACTAACCTTGACCGCACTCAAGTTGGTAAATAATGGGTCCAGGGTATGGCCACACTCATGTGTGGGGTGGAGGATCAACTGCGAAAGCTGAAGTGCATCTAGGTCAGCAAGAATGCCACTTATCATTGGAGTATCAAAGGCATCAAAATGGAGATTAAGATCCCCAATGATGCTAAAATTAGCTGAGGCAGCCGCCAGAGAGCTAACAAGTTCAGGAAGCGCTTTCCTAAATAGTACATCACTGCCTGGTGGTCGATATATCACCAACCCAGATAAAGTAAAATGGTGGTTGATAGTAGCAGCAAAAAAAGCACATTCACAGCCAGCTATATCTATAGGTTTCAAAATACAAGGATAGCAGGACTTTATAGCCATGGCAATACCTCCTCTGGAGCTGCGATTAAGCATAAAAATAACATAATCCGAAGTAAGTGCTAAATTAGTTATGGCCATGGCCTCGTCCTGCAACCAAGTTTCAGTCATAAAAAATATATCAGGAGATACCTGAGATAGCAGGTCATGGATATCCTGATGGTGCTTAGGCAGGGACTTGACATTAAGATATCAGATTTTTAAATCTGAGGATGACCGAGTATGAGGAACGGAAGTGGCCGACAAGGAATCCACTAAGCGATGGGGCGTCATATGAGTAAATATAGGAGTAGGGAAGGGGAGACACAACTTACCGCAAGAACAAACATAAGGACCACAAAGAGGATGTAGGTGGGCAGGCGTACAAGGGGTGGTCATATTCCGCAGCCTGAGAAGTTCCTCCCTGGAATACTGGAAAGCCATCTAGATGTAGGAACAGAGTCCCGCCACGCCAAACGCCTCCTTAGCGCTGACGAGCGCAGACGGGCAGGACTCTGGCACGACTCGGGCGCACCCGCTGCGCGTCACCGCTGCGCGCTGAGAGTAGAGCAACTTAAGTAGGCGGATCACGAGCTGCAGGAGCGCTAGAACGCTCAGAAATGGCGCCCAGATATGTCCCCTTCGCTCCCAATATGGCGAGCGTGGTAACAGATCCCTGGGACCGGACCCTCTGAAACAGCGGTGGTATCACAGTATTAAAATGCAAGTAAGTGGCCAGGAGGGAGCAAGCATTAAAAACAGGGGAAATACTAAATAATAAAACTCAAATACAAAACGGAAGATTAATAGCGGAAAACGCTGTAAAGTATGCACAACAAGTGCTAGGGTTCTGCGTTGCGAGGGCACCTTGTCCAGGCTGACCCCCAGAATACAAACGCCTTAAGTAGGCGGATCACGAGCTGCAGGAGCGCTGGAATGCTCAGAATTGGCGCCCAGATATGTCCCCTTCGCTCCCAATATGGCGAGCGTGGTAACAGATCCCCGGGACCGGACCCGCTCAAACAGCGGTGGTATCACAGTATTAAAATGCAAGTAAGTGGCCAGGAGGGAGCAAGCATTAAAAACAGGGGAAATACTAAATAATAAAACTCAAATACAAAATGGGAGATTAAAAGCAGAAAACGCTGTAAAGTATGCACAACAAGCGCTAGCGTTCTGCGTTGCGAGGGTACCTTGTCCAGATGGCCCTAACATATTGATAAAGGAACACTAGTTTCAGACTGGATGTCAAATCAAGTGTTATATCTAGGTCACTATTCGAATGACTTGATACTGTGTTAGGTATATCAATGATAAGGGTAGACAACATTCATGTTCTTATTTAAAAAAACAAGACTGAACAGAGCGACGGACTAGTCAGGTTGCACCTCTGCCATCTGACAGCAGTTTTCCTCCCGCCAGAATATGATGGCGGAGGGAATCGTCAGGGAAGCGTGGCGGATGAAAAGACCGTCCGCCACGGGTTCGCAAGGAGTTCCTTTTCCGCCCGCCTTGCGGAACCAAAACATAGGGCAGCAATGCGGTGGTGCCATGCAGGCCCTGTCGTAGGGATTACGATATCCCTTTCCGCCTGTGTTTTGGTGGCGGTCATCCCACCGCGAAAAGACAGGTGGAAACAGATTTGGGGACCCTTAACTGCCCCCCTTGTACTAGGGGGAGTTGGGGTGCACCTCGGCGGTACCAATGGTACCTCCCTACATTTCACTGCACTAAGGAGCAGGCACCATGTGGTGCCTGCCATGTAGTGCAGTGAAATGCAACATACGCGATTTTAACAACTAGCCTTTTTCATTACAAAGCCCTGAAGAAGTTCCATGAATGTATCTTGGGACAAAATGGCAGGGAAGACAGAAGCATTGTTTGGGATTGTCTCTGATGCTAATGTAATGGATGAATTATGTCTTCTGCAAAACATGTCACTGGCATTTCCGGTTGTTGTTCCAGTAGCAAACCCAGAGTGACCTCAGTCAGGCAATGTATGCACCAAAACACAGGTCTCGCCCCAATGTGTCCATTTTTATAAAGATTAGCACACCGTTTTAACTTACTTCAAACAGCCAAGCATGTTCTATGTAATCAATCAATCATAGACATTTATAGAGCGCTCTACTTACCCGGAGGGTCTCAAGGCGCTAGGGGGGGGTGCTGCTACTGCCCGAACAGCCAGGTCTTGAGCTTCTTCCTGAAGGCGAGGTGGTCTTGGGTCAGGCGCAGGTCGGTCGGGAGGGAGTTCCAGGTCTTGGCAGCCAGGTAGGAGAAGGACCTTCCTCCTGTTGTCGTTCTTCGGATGCGGGGGACGGCGGCGAGGGCGTGACTGGCTGATCGGAGGTGTCGTTTGGGAGCGTAGAAGTTGATGCGGTTGTTGAGGTAGCTCGGGCCTTGATCGTGTAGGGCTTTGTGTGCGTGGGTGAGGAGACGGAAGGTGATTCTCTTGTTGACCGGGAGCCAGTGCAGGTCTCTTAGGTGTCCGGAGATGTGGCTGTGTCGTGGGATGTCGAGGATGAGTCTGGCTGAGGCGTTCTGGATCCGTTGGAGTCTCTTCTGGAGCTTGGCGGTGGTTCCGGCGTAGAGGGCGTTGCCGTAGTCCAGTCGGCTGGTGACGAGGGCCTGGGTGACAGTCTTCCTGGTCTCGGTGGGGATCCACCGGAAGATTTTCCGTAGCATGCGCAGGATGTTGAAGCACGACGAGGAGACTGCGTTGACTTGCTTGGTCATGGAGAGGGAGGAGTCCAGGATGAAGCCCAGGTTGCGTGCGTGGTCTGTCGGTTTGGGTGCAGTTCCCAGGGCGGGGGGAGTCGTCCCAGGCGGAGGGCGAGGATCCCAGGATGAGGACTTCCGTCTTGTCCGAGTTCAGCTTCAGGCGGCTGGTCGACATCCACTCGGCTACTTCTTTCATTCCTTCGTGGAGGTTGGCTCTGGCGGCGGCGGGGTCGTTGGTAAGGGAGAGGATCAGCTGGGTATCGTCGGCGTAGGAGATGATGTTCAGGTTGTGTTGGCGTGCGATGGCCGCGAGGGGGCTCATGTAGACGTTGAAGAGGGTTGGGCTCAGCGAGGATCCTTGGGGTACGCCGCAGATGACTTCGGTGGCCTTTGATTTGTACGGAGGTAGGCGGACTCTCTGGGTTCTTCCGTCGAGGAAGGAGATGATCCATTCCAGTGCCTTCTCCTGGATTCCGACGTCGTAGAGGCGATGCACTAGGGTGCGGTGGCAGACGGTGTCGAAGGCCGCGGAGAGGTCTAGGAGGATGAGCGCCGCTGTTTCTTCGTTATCCATCAGGGTTCGGATGTCATCGGTGGCAGCGATGAGGGCGGTCTCGGTGCTGTGGTTGGCTCGGAAGCCAGACTGTGAGGGGTCGAGGGATCCATTCGTCTCAAGGAAGGCGGCCAGCTGCTTGTTGACGGTCTTCTCGATGACTTTGGCTGGAAACGGGAGGAGCGAGATGGGGCGGTAATTCTTCAGTTCGGTGGGGTCCGCTGTTGGTTTCTTGAGTAGAGCGCTGAGTTCGGCGTGCTTCCAGCTCTCAGGGAAGGTGGCGGTGTCGGATGAGGTGTTGATGATGTCCCGCAGGTGGGGTGCGATGACAGCGTCGGCCTTGTTGAAGACGTGGTGAGGGCAAGGGTCGGTCGGAGATCCGGAGTGGATGGAGTTCATCGTGCGGACGGTGTCTTCGGTGCTGATAGGAGTCCAGGCGCGGAGGGTGGTGGTGGGGGGCGGTGGTTCGGTTGAGTCGGGTGTGGCGTTCGTCGGTTGGGTGTTGAAGCTGTTGTGTATGTCCGCGATCTTGTTGTGGAAGTAGGAGGCGAGGGAGTTGCAGAGTTCTTGCGATGGGGTGATGTCGTTGTTTCCGGCGTTGGGGTTGGAGAGCTCTTTCACGATGTTGAAGAGTTCCTTGCAGTTGTGTGCGTTGTTGTCCAGTCGGTCCTTGAATGCAGTTTTCTTGGTGTCGCGGATCAGCTGGTGGTGCTTCCGGGTGGCAAGCTTGAGGGTAATGAGCATACATTTCTCTGCATCTTTGTTTGGCTGTATACATGCGCATCATGATGTTGGTTTTCTTGCCGTAATAGAAGGGAGACAATGTTACGAAAGTCGATTAGCAGTAGAATGGTTGGGACTCCTACAAAATACTGGAGAACAGAGAGTGAAAAAATTGACAGAATAAGTCTAAACATTGCTTTGAATACAGTCATGAGACTAGACCTGATGTTCATGAAAAGATGCACAATACCAGTGTCACCAGAGGCGTAACAAAACTTGAGGGGGCCCTCCTTCTAAAGTACATGGAGGGGCCCCCCCACTCTCTGGACCCTGTCAGGCGTTCTTAGCTGCCACCCATGCACAGTGCGAAAGGGGGCCCTCTGGAGCTTGGGTGGGCTACCATATCACAGAGGCTGTAGGGGCAATTGTTATGCCACACATTGAATATCGCAGAGCATGGGGTACTTACTGACTCTATAGGGTGCACTGTATTTCTGAAGCAGTTCTAGCTGAATACAGATTATACACCTTAGCTGCTGAAGTCAAAGAACTTCTTTTTGTAATTAAACTGACCAAAGTTTATTAAGGTCATCATAAACGCATGTATTTCTTACTAATACAAGGACAGTGAACATTTCTGATTGAATGTTTAGGAAGGGCGTACAAGGTTCTTCCACAGCAGTGTATTTTCTCTGAAACTGTTTTCAGGTAGGGTTGGCTAAATTCATGCAACAGCAAGTAACATTAGTTATAAATATATAGGAATCATTGTTCAATCGTTTATGGTGTGTAGGGATGGTCATAGTGTAAGTAAGTACGTTTATTGTGTTGATTATTTAAAATCTTACAATATTACATATTCGAGAGAGAAAAAAAAGTCAATAAAAGCTATATTCATACATAAAACAGTTAAAATATCATTCAAAATTTAAATATTTAAAATTGTTACATCTCCTAGTTTCCTTTTAACTATCGTATGAAATGTTACAAACGTAGCGTTTAAAATAATATCATTCGAGTCCAGACACCTTATTAGGGCCTGCCTGCATGACCTTATGCCTCGTGCATTTAGAGGAATCTTAAGCAAAGTTTTTCTCTCCTGGGAGAGTTACGGACAAGTACAAAGAAGATGAAGGATATCCTCCTCATAGGTGTTGCACAATCTACATTCGGTTTGCGTTACCGTTCTTGCCCAAGGTGGACAATGGCACAGGACTGGCATTTAGCCAAATCTTGCATTGAGGAGCACCTGTTTGTTTTTTTCCGTCCAGGGAGTCACCAAATATTGTTGGATTTCTTTCTTTTTATAAGCATTTATTACTGTCCAAGCGTATTTTCTTTTGGTAAGGATAGCTTTATCATTTAGAATAGATAGATAACTTGCAGTTTTGTTAATTATCCTCTTAAATGATGACTTGGTTATAATTGTATACCATATTGACGTCACCTCAAAATCTTTAATCGCTTTCGTTAGGTACAGCCCTGCCAGAGAGTTCATGTCATGACTTAATTCTTTCCATAAAAGTTGCGATATTTCATTTTGGTAATCAGATTTTATTTGGTTCCAAACTTTTATGAACTGTGCTTGCCTTGAATATTGCTGATTAGTTAGTCCGAACTCCAACCTTACTTGTGCCGGAGAAGCGTTTGCTGGTAGCCGAAATAGTGCCCGATATACTCTGGATATGTTTTTATTCAGGATTTCAGTATCCCTACCCATTGTAGCTTCACTACCGTATGTGATAGTCGGTTCTAGTCTTGCAGAAATAATACTGAGAAGAGGTCCGTAAGTTAGGCTGGGAAGGGATTTCAGCACAATTCTGAGAGCAGCAGACAATGCATTTGATTTCCTTTGGATATCCCTTTTTTGTAATTTGAAATTGCTTTTTGAATCAAATAGTACCCCTAAGTATTTATATGACTCCACTTGCTCCAGCTCGATGTTATCCATATACATTTTTATAGTGTGTTTTTTTGTATTATTTTTTGTAACTACCATAATTTTGGTTTTTGTGTCGTTTATGACCATACCATTTGCTTTAGAGTACGTGTGCATCCTCCTAATTAATCGCTGTAAACCCACTTTGGTATGGCTCAATAATATCACATCATCTGCATATAATAAGTTTGTAAGCCGCCTGTCTGCCAACTTCGGGGGGGCGCGCATTTTCATTGTCCAATATTGGCGTTAGGTCGGTGAGAAACAGATTAAAAAGGAGGGGAGCTAAAACACAACCTTGTTTTAGGCCTTCCTTTGCTGGAATCTCCTTAGATAATGTGGTACCGTCCCCCACCCTCACATTCACCCATGTGTCTGTATACAAGAGACGAATCAGTTTAAGTAGTGAGGTTGGTATTTTCATTCTCTCGAATTTTTCCCAGAGTAAATTCCTGCTTACACAATCAAATGCGGATTTGAAGTCTATGAAGCATAGATATAAAGGTTGCTTCCATCTAATTGACTTGTCATTAAGTAGGGTAAGAATAAGAATGTTTGTGGTGGTACCCAATCCTTGGATGAAGCCTGTTTAATTTAGAGGCAATTTCTTATTGTCCGACACCCATTCTGTTAGTTTGGTCAACAGGATTCTGGCAAACAGCTTGGCGTCCGAGTCTTGTAAGGTGATTAACCTATAGTTTTCTGCCAGTGCCTAGTTTCCTTTTTTGAAAATTGGTGTTATTAGGGAGCCTCGCCATGACTTGGGGACAGTTCCTGTTAGTATGACTTCTAAGAATAATTTCTCAAGAATAGGCGCCCATAATTCGGGGTTTTCCTTAAAAAGTGCAAATGGTATCCCATTTGGTCCGGGAGCACCATTTTTCTGTTTTTTTATCAATTTAATTATCTCTTCTTTATTTACTGGTATTTGCATATCCAAATCGTTATACTGAATGGAAGATTTCATGTTATTACCCTTTATATCCTCATAAGGCATAACCGGCGCGATTGTTTCAGTATTATCCTGATTCAGGTGGTTCCTCAGGTAGATCTCCCATTCCTGCTCAGTTAGCGGTGATGAGACTACTTGCTTATTGGGCCTAGCCAATTGATTGATAATTTTCCAGAAGTCTCTTGAGTTCTTCTGCTTACTGGCGTGAAATAGTTTTGCCCAGCTTTCTTGTTTTACTTTGTTTTTCTCACACCATATTAATTTTTTGAGGTTTTTATTTAGTTGCTTCAAAGTTCCCATATTTTCTGCTTTTACTTCTGGTTTCTTCATTGACCTAATAATCTTGTTGCGATCTTTCTTTAATTTTGTAATTGCATATGGCAGATTTAAGTGCTGATCCTTGTCCCTGGGTAAATCATTCCTTCTTCGGTTATTATTCGGCTGCAATTCATTTTGAGTCCTGATTAGTAGTCCAGTAAAGTATTCCCATTGCTCAATTCCTGTTTCTATTGCAGTATCTGTAAAGCATGATTCGATGAGGCTTTCTATCTGCTCATTCATTACTTCTTTGTTACCAACATTCCAAAATATTTTTTTATAGTTAGTTGTGCCAATTTGCCCTTTAACAGTCTGGTAGAGCTTATTTGTATTTGTTTTGATGTTCATTGTAATTATTTGCTGGGCATGGTCGCTTTCCTTTACTTTCATTAGTTGGAAGAAAGTAATGCTGTGAAACATATATAATGTGGTCATAGTAAAATCAAGCCTGGAGTGGGCATTATACCCAAAGTAACTATATGCAGAAGGCACATCTGATTTTATTCTGCCATTAAGAATTCGAAGTCCCATTGCTTCAATATCCCTTACAAATTTGTTTCCCATTCTGTTATTATTGACGATATTATCATTCCCTAAGTCCTGCTCCGGAATTAGCCATTGATGATTTTGCATTTGGGTTATATCATCTCTTATGTGGGTTGACATTAAGTTAAGGTTGAAATCCCCGGTAATCAAGTAGTCTGCTAGCGGTTCCTCTAACATCATAGTTATTAAAATATTATTTAGTGTTCCGCAAATTGTTTCTCTACTTCTGTTATTTGGCAATATATAGACAGTGATCAGGTGTAAGGTTTTAGTTTTTTGATTATTTGTTTTGTAGTTTAATTTAACTATCAAAATATTAGTGCTATTTACTTCCACTTGCTCGTGATAAACCTGTAATGTGTTTGAGATAAATATCGCCAAACCCCCGCTAGCTCGCCCGAACCTTTGGTCTTTCTTGGCATGTTCATGGTAGCCAGCGTATCCATATAAAAGAAATGGGTTGGTTTCCCATGTTTCTTGTAGTGCTACAATATGAAATGTATCTGCTAGGGCATCAATTTGCGCGTTCTGGATCTTGCCTCTTAGCCCGTTAATATTCCAAGAACATATTTTAATCCCTTCTGTATTATTGCCCATTCCTCTTATTTGAGAGATGGTACCATTTCATTGTTTGTACTTGGTATGGAGTGCCACATTGATCCATTTTTCATTTATTTCTAAATTTTTATCTTTCATGGGTTGGATTAGGGTACATACGTTTTTCATAGGTGATCTACCCAGTGCATTTTTTAGGACCGTAACTATCTGTGTATCTGCTTTATTCAGTTTTAGTGCTGGATCGTCCCCTATGAAGGGAATAGGATAGACCTCGGGGCTGTGTTTGGTTAATACTATTCCCCAGGTTTTGAATGTCGGACTCTCATTCAGAATCTGTTCCGATATTGTGGGAGATATTAGTGTGATCAACGTCGGGGTGTGGGTACTGTTTATCCCCTCTATGAATTCAATCGAAATAATATCCTTACTTACGATTTTATTCAGCGTTGGTATAGAATTGAAAAGTCTAAGTAAGTTCCCACGGTTAAGTAATTCTGGCGTAAACATCAGTTTTACACTAGATTTGTTGTTCTGGTGAGGGGGGAACTCGTTTATCTCAATTTGATTTGGCTTAATGCTAATTGTTTTTTTCCCCTCTTTACTTTTAATCTGTAGCTGATCCCATTCTTGTGTACTTAGTGGAGCTTTCACCTCCATCTCCCCTATAGGGACCCCTTCTTTTATTGTTCTTATGCTCAAACTCTGATTTAGGTTAGGAGTCGTTATTATGATTGATTTAATGGGGCTAGTTTCCGGCATTTTGTCAAGGCAATCTTTATTTAGCTCTTTTTTTTCTTCTTTTTGATTTATATCCATTTCGGTTAGCTGTGGCGGTATATCATGGGACCTGAAATACTCTGTCCCATCAAGCAGTTTGTTGTTCTTCCTTGTTAGGATTGGTGTTACACTTGTATTGGGTTTCGGTATTCTTGTTAGTTCAGTCTTTTGGGTTTTATCAAATATAGGATAGAAAATGTTTCTACCTTTTCTTAAATCTTCTGAGGTTATTATTGTCTGGTCCTCCTCTGACAAACTTTCAACAGTCCTTTTCAGTTTTTAATTTTTTCTGGCTTTACGGAGTTTTTTTCTTTGTCGTTTTGACATTGTCGTGAAACCAGTTGTTTCGATATTTATGTCTTTTCGATCCTTATGATTGGATTTACTCACAGTTTCATTTCGTATTTGGTATCTAACTTGGTAGACTGGTGAATTAGCTATTTCATCCTGTAGTTTTGATGTCTGTTTTAATTCAGGGACTTTCATGTCGACATCATCATTCCCAATTTCATTTTTATTCCTTTCCTTTGTAATAGCTTTATCTTTTGTAACTTTATCCTTGTTGACTTGGATGTTTCTTTTTGTGTCTTCTAGTATGCCAGTTAAGACTGCTGGTAGTGCTGCTAATTTATCCATAATAGGAATATAGATGTTGTCAGTAGATGTTTTTTCGTTTTCAGACTGAACTCTGATTATCAAATTATTTAGTTGAGCGAGTTTGTTGTCAATTCCCGCCACGTTGTTTGCCATCATTTTTAATAGATCAATTTGTATATCCATTTTATTTGATTGATAGTGTAGAGCTTCTAACGTGAGTGTAGAGGTTTGGTAGAAGATGTCCCATGGTATACCTGCTTCTTGTTGCTTTATATCTACATTAGTGGGTTTAGTGGAATTAGTTGGATTTTCCACCTTGTTTTTCAATTCCTCCTTTCTTTTTTCGGTACTATTCCTTGGTGTAGCGGTGTTTTCTAGAGGAGCTTCAAGGTCCGACCCCCGCAATGTTGATTCGAGGGGTTGCTCTTTGTTATTTACCCTCCCCAGCTCATCACTGTTCTGGTTTTGATATACTTTAGATTCCTCTATGGTTACCGGCAACCGTTAATTTATTTCAACATTGACTTAAATTGGAAAACATGATGGTTCATGTTCCATTCTCATTTCATGATATTGATGAGTAGTTCCCCGATTTTGCAAGTACAATTTATTTGAGGGAGAGTCAAGATCAAATACCTTTGCATCCGCCATTTCGTCTATATTTGTATTTGTATTGCCTTTTATCGACACTTTCGCAGGTTTTTGGTAAATTATTCTTTGAGTTTGATCTATAGAGAGTATTTCTTGGTCCTCTCTTTGGGTTTTGTCGCCAGTTTGGTCTCTTTGTTCCATTTGCTGGGTATTGAGTATCATGTTAGGTGTCTCACTACTAGTTGGTTTCATTGGAGTCTGTAGTTTGATGTTATTTGATTCTGTTTTCATTAGCATCAGAGCTCCGGTTGGATCCTTCATAAATTGGAATTTGTCCGGTATTTTACTGGACTTCTCGAACATCCGTGCAATCGGGGAGATAAGAGATTGGGACAGTCCTGTTGCGTTGGTTTTTAACTTTTTTGATACCGTGGATTGCTGCATCTTGTGTTTACTCTTTTTGTTGATGTCCCTAAAGTCCGTTCCCTTCCTGATCTCATATTATTGGTTTTGTTGCGCAGGCTGTTTTCTTTGAGTCAAAATATATTTTTTAGTTGTAATGATCCCCACACTACTGCCTCTGACCACTGCCTCTGACTACTGCCTCTGGCTAGTTAGTGTATCCGAATGTTCCACAGGGGTCTGCACTACCACCCAAGCCTGTCTGCCTTATATAATTTGTAGCCGTGTTACCGCTTCCAAGATTGATACAGTCTGAACACAGGTATACACAGTACGCAGTAAGAGCAACTGCCGTCAGGGAGGGGCAATGACTGTGTATATGTGTTAATAAAGCTTTTATAAGGCAGCAACAGTGCAGTAGTTTTTTACCAGTCTATGAGTCAGAGATAGTATTTTGTACAGACTAATTGAGTTTTAGTGCAGCTGGTTGTGGTTACCTACTGTGCATCAATAGAGTAGGGGTAAGTAGTTTGTAGTTTTGTTAAGTGAATAGTACTAGAATTAGTGGGGATTACCTTTCCAACACTCTCTCTCTCGCTATTAACCTCCTCCTTGTACAAAAACAATCCGCTGGACAGTGTGACGAATTCCTGATCACGAGAGCATCCCCCAGTCCAGTGCCCTGATTTCTGTTTTTAAGACACACTGTGGGGGTTTGGTGGGCTTTAGTGTTTGTCAATTTGGTAGGCTCAAGGTATAGCTGCCCAATAAACATAGAGCAACCCCAAATTTCCCCAAGATTGTGAGTTTGTGAGTTTGCTGGATGTACACTGTATATTGGACAATAATGGGCAGTCTATTTGCCTGTTTTGTGCGAGCAGGCTTACCTCGCCCACATTGTTGTCTCTGCAGTTAGATGCGCATCGTAGCCATTTCCCTCACCGCCTCTCCGTAAATGGAGCCACCACTCCTCCGCTGCCGCCTCCGCTGCCTCGGGTGCAAGTTGAGTGACAAGCGGCAAGGTGGCCCCTGGGTTTTAGCGAGTTGGTGCCGGTGACGTAGGAGATGACATGAGAGCCGTGCAGAGCCGTGCAGAGCAAGAACAAGAAATGGCAGCTCTTCGGCTCTACCGGCTCCGGCTCCGCCCCTACCACCGGCCAGCAAGCTCTCCGCACAGTCCTCCCGGCGGCTCCCAGCATCTCTCTAGGCTAAGGTCTCAGCGGCCACAACACGCTACGGGACACCGCAGCCCGGCTCCGTCTCAGCTGCCTCAGCCGCCGCTTCCGGGGTCTGGTGGTTTGCGCTCGGCGCTTGATGCTTCGGTGCCTCTGTGCAACTCTCTGATGGGGGCGACGGCAAGTTACCTCGTTTCCACCGCAGGGCCGCCCAGTTGCAGAAAACGCCGTCCCGCTATAGCAGCTCCATCGGACCTCCTCACTCCTCACTCCTCGGCTGCCTCAATCCGTAGTCCGTAGTTTACTCTCTCTAGCCAATCATGGTCATAGTGGGTTTCCAGATAAGATACAGTTTAACCCTGGCATGGAGGAGCTACATATGCACAATGTATGTCAAGGACTTGTACGAAACGGTCAAGGTGTCATGATAGTGTACTTACGAAGAGTTTTTGTAAGCAATGGAGTTTCAGAGAAACTAATCCTGCACTGTCACGTAACAAAATGTGTGGCAAACCTCATCATGTGGAAGAGAAGGCAACTTAAGAAATGTGTACATGTAGAAATGGCAGTATTTGTTCCTGTGACTAATACCAGTGTATGGATTTGTACTTCTGGCAGGTGTTAAAATTAAATGGGGCAATGGGTACAGAGATGACTCCATGTGTTAACCAGGTGATAGGTGGGACATTACTAACAGAGGAAAGGACTTTATCTATCTTCTCTAGGTTTAACAATGTGTTTGGGGCTCTTTTTTGCCATTATTATTTGGGTCAATGTCAAATTGCAAGGTTTAGTGATGTTTTGATTAGAAGCTGCCTAGGCAGAAAACCTAATATGAGTGTTTGTAAAGACCAATTCAAATTAATAATGGCTCACAATTTAGCTTTCCCATGTTGTAACAAACCAAGGCCTCCTCTCATGAGACCTTAGACTGAGGACAGTATATGATTTAACCAGTACTCTCTTTTGAGAAGCATATGCACACCATTGTCGATAACTTTAAAAACTGCCTCTAGATTTTCCCTAATACTTTTTGCAGTCTCTTTCTCTAAGTATTTAGTTAACTCATTATATATTGCATATATTCCTGTTGCCAAGAACCGATTATTTCTGCTAGGGTGTGGTCTCAAGAGGAAGTCAGAAAAATCCATGTTTGCACTAATCATGGAAAATGGTCTTTGACAGCTGACAGACTGGAATGCTCCAGCCATCTTTGGCAAAATTTGCCCAGACTGTATGTGATAACTATTACAGATACTTGTGTGTTGTAAGGGGGATCAGAACAATTAGCTTTAGGTCCAAGAGTGTCAGAAAGGAGACAACACACAGTTGTCTGGATCATAAGGCCAAACTCTCAAAAGGATATTTGGTAGAATTATAGGTTCCACTTTCAACCATTTAACGCAGATCGTCTTGGGCTTTCCATTTCAAGTTGCAAGTCAGTCTACAATGTAAGGTTAACGTTAGGTTTGGATGGCTACTTCAAGTCCTTCATTGTTCCAAATCCAAGACAGGTAGTCTGTTAAACAGTTTAGTTAAGAAATATTATTTCCTCCAGAATTTTGCATACACGAAACACGGCTTCTTTTCCTTGAATATGCCAAAATTTGGATCTCCATATACTTTTTTTATCAATATTGTTTTTCGAAAACTCATACCCCTGGGTAGCCAGATTCTGACTAAACTCAGTGGAGTAAATTAGTTAGTTAGTGAAAATTAAATGTTTTCAAAACTTTTGGGGCTCCTGTGAAAAATAGAAAATTGAGGGGTGCGAGCGATCTGTCCTCATTTTGAAAGGTGGGGTAATTTCTCAAAGAAAATCGGGATGCCTCACAATATTTCCTTTGTGTGCATTTGTAAATCTCTCTAGGATAGCTGGCCCCTTCATATGTAATAATGTGCCTAATGGTGATAACAACGCATTTCTTGTCGATTCGCTGAATTCAAATAAGGATCTTCATTATTTAGAGTAGCATATGCCTGTAAGTCAGACATCCTTTATTTAACAATTTCCGTAGCCCAGTCATCTTAATGAAAAAACAATGTCATTCATTGAAAACTTAAATAAATATAGTAAATTCAGTGTCTCAGTGGTTGCGATCCAAAATTTGCTATGGAATCTTCTCCTATCGGCCACAGGATAAGATGTGATGTTGGTAGCATAGAGGTCTCTGCGAGTTCTGTGGGAGGAAGAACCCAGCTGTAGTTCACAAACCACAGAGAATGCAACTGTTCGTCCAAGTATGAAATGTCCATTCAATCAATCAGTACTTTTAAGGCACGGCTACTCACCAGTGGGGGTCTTAAGGCCTGGGGATGGGGGGAGTTGGGGAGGTGTTTGCAGATCCGACTGGGCACTGTGGTTCATTCACAGTACCAGTTCTTGAGATCCTTCCTGAATTGTGTCAGAGAAGGGGAGATCCTCAGGTGGAGAGGCATGGCATTCCAGGATTTGGCGGAAGGGTAGGAGAAGGATCTTCCTCCGTTCCTGATCTTGAGGATCCAAGGGACAGTGACCAGGGCCAGTTGGGTGGAGAGGAAGTGTCTGGTGGTTGCATGGAATGAGAATTGGTGGTTCACTTAGGCCGGTCCGGCGTTGTGGAGGGCATTGTAGGCATGTGTGAGGAGCTTTAAGGTAAGATTTTAATCAAAAGGAGACTAGCTCATAATTTAATAAATAAATAAATAAAGAGACTCAGGTATGTTTCGTCATAAATCATATTAAAGTCTCCTTTTGATTAAAATCATATATAACCCCGGGGATAAGGACTAGCTATCTGGTCCTCTCTCTCTCTCTTGATTACGCATTCGAGCTTTAAGGTAACTCTTTTGTTGACTGGGAGCCAGTGGAGTTCTAGTAGGTGTTCAGAAATGTGTCTGCAGAGGAGGATATGGAGGACAAGTCTGGCTGTGGCATTCTGCATGTTCTGAAGTTTCCTGAGGAGTTTCCGGGTGGCTCCTACATAGAGTGCATTGCCGTAGTTGAGTTTGCTGCTGATGAGTGTGTGGTTGACCATCTTCCTGGCCTCAGTGGAGATCCATTGCAGGTCTTTCGAAGCAGGTGAAGAGTGGGGAAGCATGATGAGGCAACAGCATTGATATGGTTGTTCATGGTGAGCGAGGAGTCCAGTACGATGCTGAGAGTTTGTGTGTGGTTAATTGGTGTTAAGGGGGGGTTCCTAGCTCTGCGACACACCATGATTCTTCCCAGGTGGAGGTGTTAGGCCTTTGGATGAGGTCTTCGGTCTTGTCCGACTTGAGCATGAGGCAGCTGTCTCTCATCCAGGTGGCGACGGCCTTCAACCTATTGTGATGTTGTTTCTGGCAATGATGGGCTTGTTGGTGAGGGACAGAATCAGCTGGGTGTCATCGGTGTGGGATACAATGTTGAGTCCGTGGCTCCTGACGATGGTTGCGAGCGGGACCATGTGGATGTTGAAAAGCATGATGTTCAAGGAGGAGCCTGAGGCACTCCGCAGCTGATATCTGCTGGTTCTGAGAGGAACAGGAGAAGTCTGACTCGCTGTGTTTCCCCAGTGAAGGAGCAGATCCAGTCCAGGGCTTTGTCATGAATGCCAGTGTTGTGGAGTCTCGTGATTATGGTATGATGTTAGACGGTGTTGAAGGCGGCAGAGAGGTCAAGGAGGGTGAGGGCTGCTGTTTTTCCCCAGTTGAGGAGGGAGCAGATGTCATCGGTGGCGGAGAAGAGGGTGGTCATGGTGCTGTGGTCTCTCTCGGAAGCCGGATTGAGAGGAGTCCAGTATGTGGTGGTTTCAATGAACTCAGAAAGTTGGGCATTGATGGCCTTCTCAATGATCTTGGCTGGGAAGGGGAGCAGGGAGATGGGTCTGAAGTTTTTGAGGTCTTTCAGGACTGCTGGCAGTTTCTTCAGCAGGGGGTTGATCTTGGCATCTTTCCAGTCATCAGCGAATATGGCAGCTTTGATCGAGCGATTGATGGTGTGGTCTAGTTCGGGGGTGACGGTGGTGTCAGAGAATGTGGAAGATGTGGTGCTGGCAGGGGTGTGATGGGGCTCCGGAGTGAATACTTTTCATGGTCCTGAGGGTGTCTGTGGTGAGCAGGGTCCAGTTGAGCAGGATCTGTTGAGGTGCGGCGGCGTCACAAGAGGTGGCGGGTATCGGGTGTCAAAGCTGTCATAGATCTGCTTGATCTTGTGGTAGCAGTAGGTGCTAAAACACGTTTTGCCATTGTTTTGATATTTTAATGTATATATTTATATATGAATATATAGCATTACTTGCTAAAAATATTACATCATATTATTAATTTCAACATTTTTTTAATAAATTACTTAATATGCTATATATCTATTCAAATGTCATTAGTCTTATGTGTTTTTGATGATAATCAGTTTTGTGATATTTTTGACACAATATTTGGTATTCAACATACAAAGTATGTATACTTGACATTTTAGTGGACAATAATTTTGACATGATATTCTGGTGGTACAATGTTGTAGTTCAGGATATTTTGTCATACAACCATTTGCAGAAAGATCAATACTTTATGTATACTCTGAACATGTATTTCAAAATTAAAGTGACTGCTAAAACGTCAGTGGCGTAGTTAGCCCTTGTGCCAACCTTGGCGTTCACTGCTTTTGCTGCCTGTGACGGGCGCTTGAAAGAGCGGGGGTGTTGCCGGTGACTGCGTGAATGTGGGGAGGAGGCCACCGCCCGCAAAACTTGTGCCACCCGGCCCAGACCGCCCCCCCCCCCCACTACCCCTTTCCACCCCACTGTGAAATGTAAATCAACAATCTTTATACATTTCGATATTAATATTTCATATTTGTATTCAAGGTATGCCCTTAACTGTCAAAGTCTTTCTCTATATTGGCATAATGGATTTGCAATACAATTGCCTAATTATTGACAATTTAAATGCCAAGCTGACAATTGGAAACCCGCGGATGAACAGATGGAACAGCATTCATGAATAATGATGTATATAGAACATTTGTGCATTATAGTTTCCATTAACAGTTCACAAAAGACTCCAATATAAATCACGAAAAAGGATTTTACATGAAGATTTAAATCTATTTAGTTGCTACCGTGTGCTGTCCTGAGTTGTACTGTAAAATATGTACCGCCTGAGGCCTTCATGGACTCCTACAGAGAGTAATGTGTTCTGCTCTCTTATGGATAATAGCTTTTCAGTGCTTTCATCTAAGAACGAAAAGTAGTTTATGTTTGCCCTTGTTGTAGGTGCTTCAAGAAAAAACAATATGAAGAGACCTTCCACATAATCCTCATTTAGATATTGGGTAGCAGGGTCTTACCCAAAAAATACATTACATATGTGCTGCATTAGCAGATCGAATATGTAGTGCATTAGATCAAATCATTGTGATAATAACAACAAGAACAGTAATAATATTTAAAAACATAATATCATAATCATATTTAAGGGCCTAATTGAGAAGGGTAAACATGCACTTTCTAGTAAGTTTACAACTGTTTTGGAATTTTTAAACTGCATAATTTTAACATTCGAAATCTTACAACAGCAGAGACTCCACAGTCATAAATGTACTATCACCAAAGTTACATTTGTAGTTTGTGAAAACCAAAACAGTAGAAAACCTAGTATAAAATGAAAAGTTTACCTATGTGAATCAGGCCCATAAGCTGTAAGGGCTATCATTTCAGTAAACTAGAACCCTCGAACGATTGGGTGAGGGCCAAAAGAAACAAAGTTAACAATAAGAAAACTAGGGATCAGCCTGTCTGTGAAGATTATTAACCATGTAACATCAAACATCACATTTAAAGATATTTATTAAAAGAGTCTTGTCGCTCACATTATAGAAACTAAAGATGCATGATTAGTCTAAACATTGTCAAATTAATACTTTCAAAAGAAAGTCAAACAGCAGCAGTACAAATGCCACAATAAAGTTAATTTTTTTTAACATACACAATAAGCATCTATAAATTTGTCTGTTCTTAAGGTCAATTGATCCCAAGGGCAGATTTACTAACAGGTGTACTTTGCTCCAGGTTTGCGCCGCTAAAGTGATACGAACCCATTCAAAATATTCATTTGGTATTTACTTTCCAGCCCAATAACATATTTTATACTGATAATTTGCTAAAAAGTAGCACAAAGCAGTGTAATGTGCTGCTTTTTCTTGATTTAAGTAAAGGAAGTTTTCAATGGGTTGTACATGGGGATTCCCATGTTATTGCACATGATTTGTGACCCAAAGACTTATCTATTAGCAAAAGTCGATAGGTCTTTGCACCAAAAAAGGGTCCTTTTTTATTTCTTTTTATAGTATGTTATTTCTCCTTACTTATCTGACTTTGCATGTGCGCTGCACTGTAGAGCACAGATAGAAATTGGAAGAAAGTTTCTCTAGGCCAGTGGTCTTCAAACTTTTTAATCCCACCTCCCCCAGTATAAAAAAAATCATTGGGCCCCCGTCAGAATTTTTCTTAATTATTCTAATAAATGTCCAATGTTTAACTATGTCTAGACTTATTTAAATATTAGAGTGATGTTAAACCTTTTTCAAATGGCCCATTACAGAGTTTCTGACTGCTGATAATTTGTTATCAGCTTAAAACAAAGCACTTCTATCAGCGCCCTCAGTTTGAAGACCCCTGGTCTAGGCGTATTATGCTAGACATGATGCAGGCAACTTTCCACTGTAGTGCAATGGTGTGCGTCTGTGTGTGCATGTGTGTAGCGCTTGGCAGGCTGGTTGTGTGTCTGTGCTAGGGAGAGGTATTGCACTGTCCTGCCCACTCACACATCACTGAGCAGGAACTTTGGATGCTACACTGCATTGTGTGACAACTTTCTAAATCTGAGCCTTTGACTTATGAGCTTATCTGCCTATTAATACTGCTCTTTAATGACACCAGGTTCAAATATTTCTGGGACACCATTTCAGCTGTGTAGAATCGGAAAGAAAAGTTACTTACTACTAACCGTTGTTCTTAGACAGACATATCCTTTGCAAATTAATACCCGTTAAATTATTCAAGAAAATGTTCTCACCTGCAAACATATTTTTCCTATTTCAAAATTAGGTACTATTTTCTAAAATTGGAAACTAAAGAAATGGATGCTCTTCAAACTGCAGCAGCCTCCACAATGGGTGACTGTCCTTTAAACTTTGTTTCTAGGGTTAGTGGGGTCTATTTTGGTTCATAGAGGTGAGACACAGAGGATCTAGTTCACCTCTGTACACCTTCAGTAGCCTGCTCCATAGAAAGGAGGAAGAAAGGGCTGTTAAAGAAGCTGAAGATGATAGTGTTGCTAGGGGAACTATTGCTACAGGTTATATACGTTTTCTTCTCCAGATTGATGACCAAAAATAAAAGATGGAAAGTCAAAAAAAAGGAGATGGATATTAGAGGCTTATGAAATATAATATTTTTTTTCTTTTGTTCGAAAATATATGATCATGTATTTAGGATCTGAAAGATAAGACTAGAAACTTAATTTAGAGCTTGTTCCAGAATAATTTACACCTAGTGCATTAGCTTAGAAAAATGCAATAGTAGGAAGTACTCTCAAAACCTTTTAGATGTCCTAACTTTATCAATTCAAAGTTAACAATAATAAATGTTATCATAGATCTACCCAGTGATTACATAGAAATACGTCCTGGTTACAAATGAACCAAGCTGGAATTATGGATCTTGAATCCTGAGACTCCCCAGAGGATCCAAGAGCACATAACGCATGACAAAACTCACTCTACTCATCATATTGTTCCCTTTAGAGCTTTTTTCTATTTTTGTTTCACCATTAGCAAACAGGTGCTGTGAGCATGGGGAAGAGACATGTTTGGTTTTATCTGTGCATTGGTACCAAAACTGGTGAATTTCAGTCTTTTTGTGATTTTGATCCCAAACCATCCCTGGGATTTTAACACAGTGTTTCCAGTGATTTTCAATGGTTTTATGTGATGCTTTTAATTTCCACTGGGCATGACCTTTGACCGAACTAGGGTTAGACGTAATGCTTGCACAATAATCAGGGTGCCTGCCACTGTTCATAAATGAAGGTCAGGTTCTGCAGGTCGCAAGTGAAGTCTTCACCAAACCCTTTAGCCATGGGCTGGGCCATTGGTCATCGGTGAGGGGTTGCTTTTACTGCCGTCTGCCAATCTGGCATGGATGGCCTGCACTGCTCTGCATGGCCTTCGGTTCTGTACCGCAGTCATTGGCTACAAGGCCTACACTGAGTAACTACTCCCAACCCACAGTAGGTGACCAACACCCACTGCACATAAGGGTTGGGCAATAGGCCTTGGCCTTTGACCTGCCATTTATTTATTTGATTTTGATTCAAAGATCCTACTTCAGAACTGGACAGTTAAGGGCAAGCAACATTTCTGGGTGATCCAAATCCAAAGCACCCCTTTTCATCCTATGCAACCATCTCAGAGGATTGTGCTTCTGAATGCATATAAGACGCCCTGCATTAGCCTATTGAAGAAACGTGCTCTGGATTTGTGGTACCCAGGCATGAGGTCTGCCCAGGAGTTGTGGGGTCCTTTAATGATTTGTGTATTCTCAGTACCCTAAATAGAAGCCAGGGTCCAATATGTCTACCTTGGTACCACAGATCCTGGCGATCATTTTATGTGTCAGTGGTCTGTGGATCCTGAAAAGGTACTGCAGTCACTATAAAACACTTTCCATATTCTTTCTATATATACTCCAAAGGGGAGTGTCCTTGAGGCTCCCCCCATTAGGGCCTGGGTCTAGTGTGTGCCTGCACTGCACTCTTATAAGACTGGTATATATTCACAACACTTTGACCATACCCCACTCCCTGAAATTGCATCTTCTGAATATTTCTCCTGCAGTAGCAAATCAGGCTAGTCAGAGTCATGGTACTAAATTTGAAACTGTGTATCTGAAGGGGTGATGGAAGAAAAGGTGAACTAGTCCTTTTGCTGAAAATTCTGTAGTCACAAAGTATTTTCAAATCCCAAAAAGCAGATATGTATCAACGTGTTAGTCATTTAAACTGACAATCGGCATCTGTTTTATCTAACAAACTACTGAACAGATTTAAACAAAACCAACAAAAGCATACTTTATAAGTAAAGTCCTACTTTTATTTAAAGGTATACATTCAATGTATTCAGTAGTTTCAACTGTAGGTGAGAGCTAAATTTCCAATCAGAGGTAAAATGGGAAACCACATCTTTCTCATCTTCCTTAATTTTGTTTGCCTGCATGAACATTGGCAAACCTGAACAGAGCTGACAATACTTCGGGGCAGATTTACAAGCCCCCTGCGCCTCTTTTATGCCGCCATTGCATAACTTTTGTGATGCAGCGGCAGCGCAAAAGATGCGCCATGGTGCGGGGTATTTATAATGCGACGCATCTGGGATATGCGTCACGTTGTAAAGCCCTGTGCCAGAAGGAAGCGTTCCATTGCAGGGGGGGGGGGGGGCGTTCAGGCGTAGGAACGCCTCCCAAAAGTAGCTGAGTGAAATCTACAATATTTCATTCAGTCTCTTTTGAGTCCATGCTGCGTCAAAACCCTGCGCCTGCTTGAAGCAGGAGTAATGATTTATACAGCATGGTGGAGATATGGCCCCCCAGAGCATTGCTGGAGCTGCGTTGCGCTTGAGACGCAACTCCAGCAAAGCGCTGCTTTTACTGCACAAATGCGTGATGCATCTGTGCAGTTTTTACCCCATGGTGCGCCGCATTGTAAATACGGCACATCCAGGGTGGTGGAGGCATGGCCCACATCAACTGGTGCATTTAATTTCCACTGGGCATGACCTTTGACGAACTAGGGTTAGACGTAATGCTTGCACAATAATCAGGATGACTGCCACTGCTCATAAATGAAGGTCAGGTTCTGCAGGTCGCGTGTGAAGTATTCACCAAACCCTTTAGCCATGATATGCAGGGATGCGCCAGTTATTGTAAATCTGCCCCTGAGTGATTCCCAAATTTGTTTGACGTCGTCCATAAGGCCAAAGCGAAAAGCAAATTAAAAAATGCCTTTTCTATGGAAAGCGCAAAAGAACTATGACTATACAGTGGTGTCATTTATATATAGTTTATCATCAAAACATCCGTGTTCTTTTGGTTATTGTTCTTTTTTTAAGCATAAGCTAAAATGTCCTTACTATACCTAACTATAATGTCACTTTACCCTTTGATTTTTTTCAGTGAATTTCTTTTGTTTTAAATTAAGGTAAGATCTTATTGCCATACTGAACTATTACCTCACGTTTGATCATAGTCACCCAACTCACACGCTGAGTTGCCTATGGCTTGCCTTCTGGTCGGACCCTTCACCTGAACCCCGTTGGTGGGCTACCCCTTGCCCTGAGCTGCCTTTGGATGTGCAGAGTGTAGGATTGACCACAAGGCCTGGCCTCCGGAAAGCCATAGGACCCCCTTTCCCCACTCCAGAGGGCTGCTCCCAGGGGGCACACTGAGAGTACTTTTTAGATGGTGAACAGTCAGTGCACCTCCTCAGAGCTTCCTTGTCTCTGCGCCCGCACCTGTAATATGGTTCGGGCGAAGAGGCAAACGGATTCCCTCATTTGCATGGGGCACACACCCATGCAAATGAGGGAACGCCCCCTAAAGATAGCTCTAGCACTTTATGTGCACAAGCGCTTTCGGCATAACAGAAGGGACCCCACAAGTATCTTCTGTAATACCAAAGTGCACTAGGGTCACGCACAGCGATCAAAAATGCCTATTGCACACCCCATTTTCACACAGATGAAGTCCATGACTGATGACCAACTCCACTTGGGCTCCCAATCCCCTGCCGTGCATAGGCTTTATCCGTGCATGACATGTGCTAGGCAACAGTGGAGCCATCTTTGGCCACAACCTGCTGCCTTGCTCTGCTGAAATTCTTTGACTTTCATTTTTTAGACCAAGTCCCACAGTAAATCCCCTTTTTGAACCTAGTTTCGGTAATCTGACCTTGACTCCTTCAGCTTCGTCCTCAAATCACACCAAGCTCCCAGTCTACCGTGACCGTTTGACAACCGTTGGTGCTCAACATTTTTTGGCACTATTTTTATTTAAAACGTTTTTGTCATGTTGGTGTCATTTAATTTATTGACATGCACTTTCTTTTCCTAAATTGGAATGGGATTTTACGTGTGCTGTGTTTTGGCTTAATTACTGTTTTGGTACTATATAAATACTTTACGCATTGCCTCTAGGTTAAGCCTGTCTGCTTTGTTCCATTGCTACCAGGGGGTTGAGCTCAGGTCAATTTAGTAACTTTAGCGGTTTATCCTGGCAAGGATTGTGGTTGTTGCCTAAGTCAAGTCTTCCCCTCTTAACTAACACCCCAGTTTCTTACAATATTGATATTCATTATTAATGAGACATCTAAAGAAGGCTATATCAGGCAGAGTCATGTGTGTTAGCAATACTGATGGCACTCATAGAAATACATGAATAAAGATTTTGTCATGCACGACTCTACAAAAGATGTTTATAGTCTGAGAAGAGAAGCACAGGGCCAAAAGGTGCACACTGCCTATAACATGCTAGTGAGATGGCAAAACTCATCCACGTATTCAGTGTTAGCAGTTGGTTTCCTACATGTATGCCCAAGTGCAGATATTATGAAGTATGACTCCAAAATTCTGAATTCCTTCATTTTGGACTGGTTGATGGAGATAGAATTTCTGACATCAAAAGGGTGAAAGGAGGACTTGTCAGCACAAGAGTCCAGAGCACACAAATTCAGAAGAAGCAATTCTTCTTTAAGTCAAAACATACCCCTGGTAAAAACAAAACATTCTAAGGACCAGTCCCTCAGCAAGAAAAAACTAATTTAATTTTACAGATTGCCAATAATTCTAGCTGATGAAAGATCCATGGCTGACAAGATCTAAAAAGCAGAGAGCCTATTTCAGCTTGAAGGGAGAAGATTGTATGAACGGCATAACCAGATAACACCCCATGAGGGCTCCAGGGACTGAACTCATTATCAAGCAAGGCAGTTCACAAGATCTAAGCAACATGGAGGTATAACATTTAACCTTATTATTCTCAGCCAATGTGTCGCTTGACCACTTAGATGCACTTAGTTGGTACATTCACATGCATACGTATCAGCCCAAGACAATTCTTTCCCACAGAAATCAACAATTTTGAAAGGTTAACCAGCCACCGGGAAGAATGCAGCATGTATCACACCAGGGACTGTATAATACAAAGTGCCCTTGGGGCGCAACAGGCATTTTCGATCGCTTTGCGTAACCCGGTGCACTTTGGTATTACAGAAGATGCTTGTGGTGCCCCTTCTGTAATGCTGATAGCGCTTCTACACATAAAGTGCCAGAGCTATCTTTAGGGGGCGTTCCCTCATTTGCATGGGTGTGTGCCACAATGCAAATGAAGGAATCAATTTGCTTCTTCGCCCGTGCCATATTACAGATGCGGGTACAGAGGCAAGGAAGCTCTGAGGAGGTTCACTGATGGTGCACCATCTAAAAAGTACTCTCAGGTTGCCCCCTGAGAGCAGCCCTCTGGAGGGGGGAAAGGGGACCCTATGGACCTCCCAGACATCCACTCACAGGCTGGTGCAGTCACTGACTGCACCCACCTGCACTGTGAAAACATGGAGCGGCTTCAATGCAGCTGCTCCATTTTTCATATGAAGGTGTATGTTCGTTCACTGCGCTGGGCACACCTTTTAAAAGGTGCGGCAGCACAATGAAGGAAAATGTGCCACATTTGTAATGCGGCCCCAGGAGCGAAATTATTTTAAATGACTGGATTTAAAGTTAAGACCAATTTGTCGCAGAGACAGATTGAGCACCAATATCTAATGTGTTATAGCTCTAATCCACTGAGGACTAATAATTTCAAAAGCAAATCCACCAATCCAATATCCTCAGTGACACTGGTAGAAAGGTTAATCACAAGGTGGTGACATAAACTTCTCGTGTAAAGAAAGGGTAGGACAGCCTGATTCACGTTTGTGATAGATTATCCACGTACTCAATACTGTTTGTCACAATTCATCCATTTTATTTGACAATTTTCTCCATCTTGATAAGTCACACCAAAGAAACAGAGTTACATCTTTTCTCACATCTTCAATTGCTCAAGAATTGCCCTTCCGGGCTTATTCACTGGCACGTAAACACACTCCGTTGCTCCACCACAATAAATTCACCCAATGCATTTCGGTCTTTAAATGACCTTCTTCAGGGTTATCTACAATAATTTCAACAAATATATATTAGTCCCATGAGATTAACAATCACTAATCATTCTTAATATCAAGTACATTATACGTGCCCATTATGAACTCATAAACAAAATGCATAATCCTCATTGTAAACGAATACAAAATAAACACAAATCCCTTGTGCCCAAGCTCACCCCACTGAACAGTCACGTACACCCTCCTAACTACTTGTACCATAAAACTTGTGATTAACAAAAACGAAATTTCTCTAACTCATACGCTTTCCAAAAGTACTAACGTTTGCCCCGTTCCCTTAATCTGTCCCCTTGAACTTATACTGAAACATTTGATTACCCGATAACTACCTGTTGGTGATTAGCGATGATACAAACAGTCTTCTCGCCCCAAAACTCTAACGCCATGCTGAACGCGATCTCCCTGCGGCTTTGGTTTTTTAATTAAACACCTCCTTCCCCACCTGTGTTAATAACGTATGGCTCCCATGCTCCACCTCTAGGGAGTTTCAATAGCAACAATGTACCACCCTCATTGGTGCTGCTCCCAATGAACTCAATATCCCATAATGCCCTTGTGAACAACATTACATGAAACATATGAAACCCTAATAACAAAATAAATCAATAAACGTCCATAACAGATGTAGTTGGACCCATATATTTTCGTTGGTATTGATTTGGAGAATCTTTGACGTGACATCTTGGTTCTTCATTTTCCACTTGTTTATTGTTGGGGTGCTAAACAGGGTTGGAACGGTGTATAATGTTTCATTGAAAGGAAACCTGAAGCACACCCTTTTTGTTTCTGTGCTATTTGTAAATTCATCCATTTATCAAGTTTGGCGTGCATACACACTTTAACGCTCCGCTCTGAATGCGCAAAATGAGTTAATCACAAGGTGGTGACACAAACTTCTAGTGTCAGGTGGAAAGGTTGCCACTCCTAGAAATAGTGCATAATTGTACAGAGAATTTGATAGAGAATTTCCTGCTGATATTCAACCCAATAGTAGCCAGAGTGAGATGAGAATTTAACCATGGAACATTTGACCACTTAAAACAGAGAAAAACAATCCTATTGTCACTGTTTTAGGTTTTTAGAACAATGTGCAGTGATAATGGTATTTTCCAAATTCATCCTTCTATGAAATGGGGACAACCTTTTGCTGACCTGATGGGAAAATATCTAACATGAAGGAGAATTTCTGAGACTGGACACATTTTTTGCAGTAATGACCCGTTACCCTGTGTACCCCAGGAATATGAGAGGTGTGAAGGGAGTAAATGTTATTTTCGGACACAGAAAATGTATGCTGTCCTACTACGAACGGGACATTGTGTATGTGACCCCCTCCCAAGTGCATTCGGAGCTAGCCATTGCATTGTTCATCCTGGTAATGAGAGGAGAAGGCCAATGCATTTCACCATGATCCATTAATGTCAAAGTATCACATGGAGCAAAAGAGAATATCTTAGGTAGGGCTGAAGACTCTCTGTGATTAGGCAGAGACTACAGAATTTAAGGAAGGTCAGAGGTCATATGTGGGAAGGCCTGCTATTCAGGTTCTCTGGTTTGCTAGCCGCCCAACTGCCCCACCACCACCACCAAGGTGAGCAGTTTCTGTGACTAAGACCGTGAACCTCCTCTAACTAGCCATTATGTTAAATAGAGGTGAAGTAAAATGCCATTTCCATGGTTAAATAGTCAGTGTGTTGACACAAATCTAAACATCAAGGGCATAAATTTGGTACTAGCTAATGGAATGTGCAGATTTTCAGCAATGGATGATTGAGATCTGGAAGCATATCTTCCAATTTAATATAGAAACTTTCCTACTAATACCGAAGTACTGTTAACTATTCTAAAGGGCAACGTTTTAATATGTTGTCGCATCCCCAGAATTCTATTATTGAGTGATAGCCATGTAACCTTTGTGGGATCAATAGGAGGATGACAAGACTTTGGGCCTGATAACAATCTTGGCAGACAGGCTGACCCCGCCACAAATGTGACGGATATCCTGTCCACCAAATACATTACAATTCCATTATATCCTATAGAACTTGTAATTTGGCGGGTGGAATATCTGTCACATTTGTGACTCTGTATCCCATCTGCCAGGACAGTAATCAGGCCTGTATGTCCACAGTCATAGCATTGGACAGGAATAATTATACCTTGCTAAACTGAAATCAAGCCTCCCAATTAAAATATGCATCATGGAAAGATTTCTAAGCCCTATTATGCTGACGTGTGTTAATTCTACACAGTACTCTATTCTTTCTATGTCCATACTGTGTTATGGGCAGTCTTTTTGTATTATTTGTAGAATTTTCTAATTAGTCCCCCAATTGGGAGAACGCAAGAGGAAAGGCCTGTAGGGGCTATCATGCCACCGTTATGAAGACTGATTTGCATGGGCAATGGTGTACCAATTCTCATTCTGGTGTTCTCATTTTCTCTTTCTCTATCATTCCATATTTCTCAAAGGAGAATTATGACTTATGGAAGGTTTCCAGGACATAATTATTTTTTTATGATGGGTATGTCCAGGGATGAGTGGAGAGAAAAAAACAAAAAAGAATTGCTATGTTCTCATCTTCTGATGCCTGCTTCACTATTTTTGTCAAAATGTTTGAAGTAGGAGGGCCAATTTGAGCAATTTCAAAGTTAAAAGCAGTAATTGTCAACCACCTCTACAGATAACTAAGAAACAAGAACAGCTACCCTCAAAAAATCAAAGGACATTTCAGTAGCAAACAGCAGATTCAGTCACATCCTTCCTCTAATGCTGCAATGAGAGGCTGGCAGTAATAGAGCCTTATTTTAGCAGTGTAGGGTAAATAAAAAGCTGCCCAGAAGCTAAAGGAGAAGGCAGCAAAATGCATAATCCTTTTCATATTCAGCTCTTCACCAAGAAGTACATCTTCAGAGCAATTGGCTTTGCCCTGGAAAGCCTGTCAACAGAGAGCCCACTCCTAAAACAGCAACTCAAAGTCAATTGAATACCTTTTCTGGTAGTTCACCCTTGCCTATTATCTAGCGATTCATTTTGTATCTGTTTTTTTCCTTCTTGAATAATCATCTTGCTATTGCTGGTTATCAGAAAAAGGAAAACCTCAGGAGAGTTCGAATGAATGTTGAATACACCCCCCTCCTGCCTGGACTTGATCAGAAGATGTTAGAACCACTGTATCCTGAAATACCAAAATTATCCTACTGGTATTCTGAAACTTTAAGTAATATCTACTTCTGGGGGAAACTTTCAGTGGAGTTCATCTTACTCTTCCTCCCATATATGATCTTCCAAAGTAACCCTACAAAAAGACATTGACTGGGGTGATGATGTGGTGCTGACAAATCTTTCTTTGCAAATGTGTTGCAGTAAAGATGATGCTGCTAAGGTGCAAACCAGCATATCATAATACATATCAAAATGATTTTGAGTGAGCTGCTTGTTTTAATGTATGTCTGGCTCACCTAAAGATAATTTTCAGTGAACAAAAAAACTCAATTGGTGAGAGGCTGGTAGTGGAATTTGGACCTCGTCCCGTAATCATCAGGAAGGCGGCATCTTTCGTGCAGCATCCTTGAGAGCTGTGACTCAGAGTATTTTACATCAGACTGTTATGCCGTATTTTATACCCTAAATGAGAATTCTCATTTGAAAAATACATTAATTAGATTGGATGCAAGTTTTACCAGTAGGAGTGTTCTACCTTGTGGTTGAATTGGTTTGGCCCTCATTTTAGTGAGCACTCCTTCTGGAGTGGGCCCTTTGGTCCCTCTGTCGTCTTCCTGACCATGTACCTGCATTTAGCTTGGCATCACATTTGTTGCAGGACTCTTAATGTAGTACTTAGTGTGTAGTTAGCTCCATTTTCCCCTCTCTTGTTTGTACAGCATCCTGTCACATAGCACCCTGAAGAAGGTGATACCGTTTTTGGTCTTGCACCGAAATGCATGTCGGCCCCACTACGCATCAGTGTATTAATTCTAACATGATTGGCGTTCACCTCTCTGCTTCCGTCTTTCAGCCTCAGTTATGTCTTTGTCTTTTATATCTGACAGCCCCTTGATGCCCTTTTTGGGTTAAGTTCCTATGCGCGATAGAAATAATCACTCATTCATTCATTCACTACAAACTGAATGTGAACCAGAACACTACATTATCTATATGCACAACACCTAACCTAATAGAATACCAAATTATAATCAAGTCTTAGTTTGAAATAAATAATCTAAGCAGATATTATTGAATTGTCTACATAGATATAGATCTGTTTTCTCTATAAATTACTAATAGGATTATACTAAGATTTATATTTGGAAGTACTTCCTGCATTGAATGGTACTGTTTGGTTCCCTAGGTTTAACAAAGTTGTAATGGTATTTATTTTGATTGAGTCAGAATGAATGAGGTACGATTGACACATGCCTGAGTGATAATGTGATGTCTTACCATGAGTTGGCTGTCGGGTAGCTTAGCTAGAAGAAAATATATTTGTCTCATACATTATGTTTCATATGTTTTGTTAAGGTGAATTAATTGTGATAATTGATATGATATTTTATAAAATAGTGTTAACATATGTGAAAAGTATGTATATTGCAGAAAGAATGTATTCAATTATAAATACCTTCGTATTGTATGCTTGAGCTCAAGATGATACTTTGTATGTCAATATTGAATGAGTTACACCAACACTAACCAGTTGAGTTGGCAGATTTGTATACTTCTAAAGTGAAACAAATCAACCATTGCTTTGGGGCTTTGTCATTCACATTTTTGATTCATGCATAGGAATATTTCTCTGCCATTGTCACATAATTTGCTACTAGCTGTATGGTTTGCCCTTCTGTGGGGTGATTGTATTTTAGTGCATAGGTTCATTGTTTCCAAGTGCTCACTGTGTCATAGGAATCACGCTATTCCTCACCAACACAAGTAGGTTGAAACTGGTCCAAGGTTGCTTTTGTTTCCATTTTGGTTGTATGATTTAAATCACATTGACTGTGTCCCCTTCTTTTAGTTGACCACAACTCATGTTCGGAAACTATTTCCCATGGCACACTAGTAGGCGTTCATCTGGGGGTCATATGGTAAATATAACTTTCAATGTAATAAAAGAAAACAATTCAGAGTAAGGCATGTATGGACCTACCTTAATGTGATTTGTATGTGTTTTGTTTGACTCCTTGTGGGTTTTCCATTTCTTCTTTTAATGTAGGAATGGGGCTCAATTGGGAGAATATTGATCCTCATGCCCAAATGAATTTGCCAGTACTTTTTTCTGTGGCAATGAAACATGTCAGCCATTCACAACAAAATTATCTTAACATGCAATATTGTTTTTAATCATGACCTTAGCATAGAATACAGATATTTATGATTTGCCATAAAGGACTCATTTTTGGTTTTTGTTTTAGGAAGACAACATTGTCATTTCTTCCTTAATGATTACCTACAGGATTTTTTTGTAGTTTGTTTTTCGAAAAGCTACACGCAGTGAGGACCATTAGAACTTGATATGGTGTTGGTTTCTCCTGTTAATTTAGGAAAGTGCCAGGAGCCATTTGGCGAACAACAGCCAACCAGATCATGGGGGTCTCATACGTGAGGCACTTCCTATATATATTTTTATGAATTTTTGATTTGTAGGACCCTTGGCACCGGGCTTAAAAAAGTAGCACAAGTGGGCACAGGGTCTCACTCTGAAATCTTAGTGGAGCTTGACCTCCCCCTAAAAATAACATTGGCTTGAGAGTGGTGCCCTATATATGTATACATACATATTTTGGTGGATATGGCAAATATTAAGGGTTGTGTTGTTGGCATTTCCATTTAGAGGTGAGCTTACCTGGTAGTTTGAACTGGACAGTTCCTAGTGGAGGAGGATTTACATATGGGAGGTCTCTGTCTAAAGTGCCATACTAGGCAAACACGATGGGCTAGAATGTTTAACAAGCAATATCCAGTAAATGAGATTAATATAAGCATTCCGTCCATCACCTTGTTGTTTGCTGCAGTAGACACCCAAAGTGCAATAGGTATGCAAATGATGAGGGTCTCATATTCACTGAGGCACAGCACTTAAACTAGATTTCACTGACAAGACCTATGTGGGTTGGAACTGGTGATGAGCTGCTTCAATTCACATCTGGGGGAGACTGGTCTGGCAGTTAGGGCTACACCGTTCATATTGGAGGCTGGTTTGCATATGGCATACCTCTATCTAGAGTGGCATAATCAGTGAAAAATGATTATCTGGAAAAAGGCTCCGAGTGATCAGCAGTGGCTGTCATAAATTCATCCATTCTTTCCATAACCTTGTTATTTGTTGCAGCAAAAATCCTAAATGTGATGGGTATGTCCAGAAATGGGTTCAATCTCATTGTGCCACAGGACAAAAGGTTTGCCTGGCTGCTGAGACCTGTGTAGGTCGAAACCGGTCTGGGGTTACTTGGGTTCCCATATGGGTAGACCAGGTCCTAAATATTGGGCTGGGCTGTTTCTATTGTAGAAGCATCAAGAATAATTCCATGTTTCAAGTATCCGACTATGGTGACATAATAGATGAAAAATGATGGTCTGGATTGTGGCCTGAGTGATCATCAATGACAAATATTAATTCATGCATTCCTTCTATTACCTTGCTGTTTGATTTCAGGAACAGCAAAAGCTTGCAAAGATTACAGAAGTAATCTTGAAATAAAGATTCACCCAAACCAGCACATTTTAAGTGATAAACAATTATTTGTAGTTTAGTTTAAACATATATGAAAATGGTTTACTATGTTTGTCAGGTATTTCGTTGACAAAGCAATTTTTTGTGTGTGTTGTAAAGTCACCTCTTTTTTGGATGATCACACATTTTTTTGATTTTTTTTGTGGACTCACCTGCTCTAATACAAGGACACTGCTATTTAGTTCACACTGTATGTGCTCTGACCCCGAAACATGTTTAAATTGACTTAAAACCTAATTGCCTTATATCTCTGTCTCACGAATTAGGCACTTCAATCAATCAATCAATCAATCAATCAATCAAAATCCTTTATTCGGTTTTCAAATATATAAAAAATCACAAAAGTACATATATAAATTTGCACATAAAAACTTATTTATAATATGATTTTCTTATAGAATATATATAAAAATTCATTAGGATTTTTGACTTAATGTAATGTGCAAAAAGGCAGTCAATTTAAAAACAATCTAAAAACATAATGCACTTATACAAAATATAAAAATATGTAGTTTTGGTATACAGTTATTTACAACCCTATTCTAAATGTGCCTTATGCCTAACAACAAACTTCATAAATGTAGCTATGTCTTTTGCGATACAGTCCTCATCCAAAAATTGCAGAGAAAGGAAGGCAGGGCGGCATCTGCATAATCCCATAGCCTTTAGGATCGGGATCAGCCAGCGTCTTCTCGGTTCATTATAGAATTTGCAAAATAAAATTGTGTGTATTGGAGATTGAAGGGAAGCATCGTCACAGGGGCATATTGGTAGAATCGCTGCCCAGTCATTTGTTTTGGGAAAAGTGAATAAGCGATAGAAAGTATCCAGCCTAAAGCGTATTAATAGAAATCTTTTATACCTCGACAGATTAAACGTTAAATAGGGTGGAATGCTCATAGTCGTTTGAATCAATAACATATGTTGGACTGATACTTTGCTAACCTCGTTTGTCAGGCGCAGTTGTTCTAAATGCGTCAGACATCGTTTTTTAAAGGCTTTCCTAGAATATTCCAAGATTAATGGGGGGAGTGATAGTATTCGAGCATGCCTAAGTCATGGAAGAAATTTTTGATATAGGCAATCCACCCAATCTTGTGAGCGTGCTCTAGCGAAAGGCAGTCCTGTATGAACCCTTGACAAAAGATAGTTTTGTCAGACGTCCAGATATGATGCCATAAAGGGAGTGGTTGGATTTTGGCTATGTCTGTTAGGTATGAGAGGCCCAACTCCAAATGGCATGAGTAAGTCGAGGTGCCTTGTGGTACAGCTAACAAAAACCTTAGGAAGGTGTTTTCAACCTTTTGTAGGCCAGTCAACTTTCCATATCCCCAAACACCCGCCCCATAAAGCACAATAGATGAGCATTTAGCCTGTATTAGCTCAGTGCGGGTCCTTTGTCCTAGTTTTCGAGAGAAGTTAACTAGTGCAGCTGTTGCCCTCATGAAGAGCAATTTTCTAGATTCTATGGCCTGCTTCCATGAGCATTTACTATCTATTAGAACTACAAGGTACGTGCTTGTGGTCTCAGGTTTTTTGTTATCTATAAAAATGGGCCTTACTTTTTTTGTTCTAGGGCCTGCTGACATAACGTAGGTTTTCTTGATATTGATATTCAAGTCCAAATCGGCCATAAAGGTATTATATCTCGATAAGGCGCGCTGTAATTCTAGGGGGGTGCGTGCTAGTATTACAGCGTCATCGGCATATAGAAGGGCCGGTATTGGATGATTATTAATGGTTGGCAAGTCCTGGGACCCTTAAATCCTTTCCTGTTCTAAGGCATTTATATAAAGGGTAAAAAGAAAGGGGGCCAGAACACAGCCCTGCCTGACCCCCCTCTCCACTCCAAATGGCGCCGTCAGTTCCCCCCCAACACCATACCTTACTCTTGCAGTAGAGTTAGAGTATAATTCACGCATGAAGTTTACCAGGGCCTGCTCAACCCCCATTTTCAATAGAATAGACCTCAGTTTTGAATGACTTACATAGTCAAAAGCTGCTGATAGATCAATGTACACCATAAACAAGGCTCCCCACTTAGCATTAACGTATTTACCCGTCAAAACGGATAAATTAAGGGCTTGCTCTGTAGTGCTGAGTCCTTCTCGAAACCCAAATTGGATATCTGAAATAATCTGTTTATCGTCCGCCCACTGCTGGAGTCGCTCGAGGATAACTCCACCGCCACTTTCCCCAAGGAATCCAGCAGGGATATTGGGCGATAACAGACAGGAGATTGACGATCCCCTTTTTTAAAAATGGGGACAAATATAGATTCAGACCATGAGTCTACTAGTCCTACAGTACATGAAGCTTGGGGAACTCTTGTCAAAATTGGGGTCCACAGATCCGTGTTGTGTTTAAAAAGGTCAACTGGGACCCTGTCAGGTCCTGGTGCTTTTCCATTTTTACCGGCCAGCAAAGCATGCTGTACTTCCCCAAGCGTTATATCTAGTGCAATAGGGAATATAGTTGTTTCCAGTTCAGAATTATTTTTTACCAAGTCAATCTGGGCTTCCTGTCCTTTTAGCGGAATACCAAATATCCAGGCAAAGTGGTCGACCCAGGTTTGCTCATCAATTGCCACTTCGATTTTTGGAATATCTCTAGATTGTGCAAGGAAGGGAGACTTGACAACTGCCCAAAAAGCAGCACTATCTTATATATTGCAGCTTTTATGGAGTTTGTCCCATAGTTCTTTTTTTAATTAATTTTTCCTGACTTTTATCACCTGATTATACTCTCTCCTAAGGGTGGCAATTTCCTGTGCATTCCTTTCTGTTTTTTGAAGGGCTGTTTTTAACTTGGAATAGGTTTTTGTGCATCCGCTATTAAACTAGCCTTTACTCATAATCTTACTGCCCTTTAGTTTGGCAGAGAGAGTATCTTTTATTGTTTTTGTTACGATCGCAAAATTGACCATAACTTCTTTATTTGACATAGCAGGATCAAGACATTCGTTAATCGCCACTAGGGAGTTTTTAACTATGTTAGTAATAATCGTTGACGGATTCACGTTATCCCACTTTAGCGTATACCCGTTAAGTCTATCCAAAATCAGGATATTTTGACCAAGAGTCTTCAAGATGTTACTCCTATTTGAATTGTGCAAGATTGATAAGGTTATACTGTTCGGAAAGTGATCGCGAGTCTTAACGTTCGTGATTCGGGGGCCAGCCCTCCCTACATGAGATAAAAATAAAATCTATTGTGCTAAACTTTCCTCTGCCATTATAGGTAGGAATAAGCGGACCTGGTGGGTTTAATATTTCGTTTGCCAAACCTAGCTCTAGTCCAAAACAAATTTCATTCAGGGAGTTCCCAGTCGTTGTATGGGGAAAGAGTCGTATTGGTGTATTATCCTCATCCAAAATGCCACAAACTAGGTTATCAATGTTACTACTTGGTTTGATTAAAATCACCACCCCATAAAATTACAGCGTCTGTCTTTAACTTGTTTTTCCATTCCTGTAATGAAAAAAAGATCTGTTTTAATAGTATCGCTAGTTCACCCTGTTGTAAGTTATTATAATAATCAACAAATACTACAATGTTAGTTTTTGTTAGGTACAGAGTTACTATTTGGAAATTAGGGTTCAGTTTAAGTGGAATTTCCTTGATTTCCACAAGATTTGAAACAAAAACAGTCATACCCCCCTTAGCTCTCCCCGAGGGTGATGGTAATGCGGCGGAACAGTAGGTTTTGTAACCCTCTATGTGTATTTCACATGTAGCCCATGTTTCTTGAAAACAGAATACATTAAACTTTTGTATAAATTCACACCAAATATCATTGACCACTTTCAAACGTAAGCCTGCAACATTCCAATATAGAATACTAAGGGAAGATCTGGGACAACCCATTGCTGAATCAAGTCCTATACTGGTTTCAATTATTGAGTTGGAGTGGTATTTACTATCCATGTGTGCTTGTCTATCAGTGCAATCACAACAACGATGCAGATGCTAAATTAGCATTCCTTCTGCCATTTATCAAGGAGGCCTAAGTGCCACTCTACTTGGGTCGGCATTTCTAAAGGTACACCATATTTAGGTTTTAATAGTGATGGGTTTACCCTTGCTACTAATCAGTATTCCTACCACTGTGTAGATGGAAAAAATCAATTTCTGGACCTGATGAATTGCCAATTGATCACTCGGTGACATATTAGGCAAGAAACATGTCGACCTTTGACGTTATAGAGCAACCAGAGAACAATGTTTCACAGGTTAGCCATTATTGTTTTTAAGTAGATAAGCAGACTCACTTATTAAAACATGCTTTATGGTACTACTTAGTCTATTTTAATTACACTACCCAATGCACTTTGCACATCATCACATTCATCTACACTTCACAGCCCTACTCCCCCACTTCACTTGACTGCTTCGGAATAAAAGATCTCTGTTAAGGATGAAGCATGACACCTAATCCGGTGAGTGAGGGCTTCAGTTCCAAAAGAAGTGGATCCTGTCCCATCTTGTGAATAATAGACCGACCAGTCACATTTTCTCTCTATTTGACTCTGTCCGAAGGACCTGCATACCTTTTTGATTCAATGGAAAGTTAAATACCACTTGTGGACGTCTGCACCTGTTGTGCTATCCACTTCATTGGCACTGAAATCATGTCTGCAGGCGTAACCTTTAGAGCCTGACTGCTGCAATGTATAACCTGCAGTGTGGCATGTAAAAATAACTCTTTTTTGAAAGGTAACCCCCCTCCTTTTTCTTTTAAATATTAGTAAGACACCTCTGAAGCCTGTGATGCAGGTTGCATGGTGTTTACAAATGGGGGATGTAGAAACCTAATCTACCATGTGCCCCAATAGTTACAAGGTCCCAAAAGCTATGTTCGCCCTGAAAGACCTAAATGTCTTATATAAAAAACCATAGTGCCGGTTAAAATAGTAATACTTCTGTCTCTGGAATGGGGCCAGCTAGAACAATATAGAAATCACTATTTTAATAATTATTGAAATCCAATTCCAGGGTGATGATGGATTTTTAATATTTTGGAAAAGGAACTTTTAGAATGTAACTTTTTCCCTGATTGATCCTTCAGAAGGCTAATTAGCATTAGCCTCTGACAAGCTGGCCACCCTGTACATAGCATGAATGAGGTGTCTATGGGGTGAAATGCCTCTCAGGATCTACACAATAGGTCAGTTTGATTGACAGGTCAACCTGAATGGGAAGGGCGTCACCCAAGTCAATTCAGTTGATTCCTCTGAACTCAATTGGAGGGCGGCTGTAGACATACTTCTGGCACCAATGCTGCCTGACAGGTCTGTCTGAAAAACATTCATGTTGGGTTCTGGAGGCTGGTTGCTAATGGGTGTCATGCAGGCAGAGCCGTGAAGGACGTCTTTTTAGATGAATTGACTTGGGTGACGCACTTCACAACCCTATATAAAAAATATGATAGTGGTTTGGATGAGATTCCATGGTCGCCAACCCCGATTGAGGGACTTGATTTCTCAATTGGCGAAACCATAAGGGCAATCACTGAATTGAAAAGTAGTAAAGCTCCTGGGCCTGATAAGATACCTGGCGACCAGTATAAGCATGAGATTGAAGTTTTGGCTCCATACATAAATCACTTGTTTAATGCTTTATCTAGTAATTGTCAGTTTCCAGATAGTTCGCGTGCTGCAGAGGTTGTTTTAATATTCAAAAAGCGTAGCAGGTCTGTTCCATCAAACTACAGACCGATTAGTTTGATGGACACCTTGCAAAAACTGTATGCCAAGCACCCACTATTTCGGATAAATGATTGGATAGAGGAAAAAGCTATACTTACTAAACTTCAAGCCGGGTTTAGGGGTAAGGTCAGCACCATAGACCAGGTCTTCAGATTCTGTTGCATATATTGGAAATATGTACTTATTAGGAAGGGGCACTTGTATGTCGCTTTCGTAGATTTGAGAGCGCCATTCGACCTCGTTCCACGTAACATGCTCTGGAGGTCCCTTAGTGAGGTTGGACTGCCAGGGTGTCTGCTGGCACAAATAGTTGAGCTGCACGCTAAGAATGATGCCAACATCAGGTGGGGTCCTAATGGGGAATTGACGCGCAATATCCCCATAGAGCGTGGCGTCCGTCAAGGATGCGTTCTGGCCCCTACCTTATTTTCATTATTTGTCAACGATATTCCTGATCATTTAAACGATTGTACAAATGATTCACCGCAACTTAATGGGGAGAGGGTGCCTGCGTTACTTTTCGCAGACGACACCATCTTGATATCCCAAACTAAGAAAGGTCTCCAGGCACTCTTGAACTCATTTAGTATGTATTGTACGAAGAAAAGATTAGAGATAAATGTTGACAAAACTAAGTGTATGGCATTGAATCCCTGTAGGCCGGATAGGGGACCTTAAGTCTGGACGGCCAAGTGTTAGAAACAGTTGATAATTTTTCCTATCTGGGGGTGGTGCTAGAGTCCAACCTTACATGGAAGGCCCAAATTGAGAAATGCAAGGTGTCATATGCCCAAAACGTGAAGCCAATTATCGGTAAACTCGATGCTAGTACAAGTAAATCTGTGACTCCTGTGCTTGAGCTTTTCAAATTTAAAATCCAATCTGCTGCCCTTTACGCGGCGGAGATATGGGGGCCTTGGGCAAGGGACAGCTTTCATGGTCTAGATAATAAATTTATGAGATCCATTGTAAGGGTTCCTACTAGTACACCTCTAACACCTCTTCAATTTGATTTGAACCTTAAAAGAACTGATAACCATACAATCATTAGACCATTAATGTTCTGGATAAGAATATGGTCTAATCCAGAACTGATTGATTATAGGAATGGTCTCCAGGAAATATTGGGTCTGGACTCTCTCAATTCTATTTTCTGGCTCAAACACATTAAAAAATGGTTTTCAATCTTGGGCCTGCCACAGTTATGGGAGAATCCGGAAAGGCAACCGCACTATGTGAAATCTATGGTGAAACGAGCCTTCTGGTCCTTCATAACTAATCAGTTAGCAAATGGAAATAGAACTGGGTCTCTTACTCATAATTTTCTAGGCTTTAAAGATGAGCCCTTCTTTGAGGTATTTCTAGATGAGATAGAGCCTCCTCTCGCGAAGTCTCTATTTTTGAAGTTCAGGTATGGGAATCTTATGACTAACTCTAACCTGGAATGTTGGTCCAAGAGAAAAACGGAAGGGCCTAACGCTACACAGGGGAAGTGTATTATGTGCTCAGGTTTTCACAAGGAGGATGAGGTCCATATACTATTCTTTTGCCAAGCCTATACTAAAGCAAGAAAAAGGTGGATCAAACCCTTGTGTAACCTTCTAGGAATAAGAACTTGCACTACGGCATATAGAATTATTAAAACAAACACCTCCCAATCCATTATATTCAGCATTAGTAGATTTCTTTATTCTGTGTATATTGCCCGCAGGAAGACTGGTCAATCACTTTGAGCTGTTAAACTTTTGTTGGTTTATAGCATCATAGCTGCTTTTTATGATGATGGTGTATGATTTTTCTTTCAATCATGGTATATGTCTTGACTTTAGATGTTAACTGTGATGAAGTTCTGTGTTTTAAAGCATTTATGAACGTATTTCTTGTTGAGGATGATTTATGACTCCTATAACTTATGGATAGTTTTTAATTGCTTTTAGACTTGTATGTATAAAATGATATGGTTCTGTGTTTTTATGCATGTATCTTATATGACTAAAGTAGCCGAAATAAAGATTTAATTGAATTGAAAAACATTCTTGAAAGAAATTACACAGGACCATACGTCATTTATTGTGTATCAACATTTTAGTCACACCATGCTTTGTTTCACACAATGTTTGTCTTCTGTTTTGTTCAGGGTGGAGGGACTACTTAAAACTGGATTTTAGTGTTAGATGTAGGGGGACACTGGATATTGTTTTAGTATGCTCTCATAAACACTCTCAACACTGAGAGCCCAACTTTCAGGTGGCTGAAGACTTTACCTATCTTGGTATGGACCTTCCATGTCATTGCCTTTGTGTTATTGAAGAAGTCCACATTGGACCCAGCCTGTCTTAAAAACTACAGGCCTATTTCACTTCTTCCATACCCAGTGAAGATCATTAAGCGTCTTATGAGCAGGGCACTCTCCCAGTATGTGGAGGCAAATGGTCTACTGGATGATGTTCAGTTTGGATTCCACCCCGGACATTGGACAGAGACTGCCCCGCTGACTGTGTTTGGATGATCTTCGTTTGCGTGCAGACAAGGGTCAACATGCCATCTTGATCCTATTAGACCGGTCTGCCGCATTCGACACGGCCGATCAGAAGGTCCTTTTGGAATGGTTGGAAGGAGTTGGGGTAGTTGGTCAGGCACTGAAATGGCTCCATTCATAAATATCTGATAGATATCAGCCCGTGGCTCCCCCCCTTTTCAGTCTAAGTTTACCAAGATCCACCATGGTGTGCCGCAGGGCTCTGCAATAAGCCCCATTCTTTTTAATGTATATAGGCGCCCCCTGGTGGATAATATTAAATCTTATGGCATTGACGTGGTAAACTATGCAGATGACACCCAGTTGATCTTATCGCGGGAGGGAGAACAGTCATCTCCATTGGAGAATGTCCATATCTGCATGCAGAACGTGGTCCAGCGGCTAAGAAGCAATTTTGTGCAATTTAATGCCGATAAAACTGAAATTCTCTGCACTAAGGGCAGGAGAGTGCTCTATTCCCTTCCGGCCATCTTCTGCCCCATTCCGGCGGACCCCTCATTGTTACCATCTAAGTCAGTTCGCAATTTCGGAGCCTCATTTAATGAGAAGCTGAGCTTGGAGACACACGTTAATAAAACCATGGGGAACTGTTTTTCCCTCATTAGGGTCCTGAGGAAAATTCGTCCTTTGCTCCCTGCTCAAACACGCTCCTTTATAGTTAGGAACGTGATTTTGAGCAGGTTAGATTACTGTAATTCTCTACTGTTAGAGTCTCCCAAGTTCTTAACTGGGAGACTGCAGAGAATTCGGATTATGGCAGCCAAGCTGGCTTTGACATGCCCCAGTCAGTCCTCTTCTTCTCAGGCCCCTGCAGAGCTGCACTGGTTCCCTATAGTGCAGAGGATTCCTTTTAAATCCCTAGGCGTTGTGTTTAAAGCACTGCATGGATTGTGTCCTATACCATTGCAGAGTAAATTCTGCTGGTATATCCCTCCTCGCTGCCTTCGGTCTTCTTCAGCTATTTGGGTGAGAGTACCTCTGGTTAGAAGAGCTAAGCTGGGGGTCAAGCTTTCAGTGTTGCTGCTGCAAGACTTTGGAATGAGCTACCCCTGTAGCTGTGACAGTTGAAAGATCTTCTGTCTTTTCGTAAACAAATAAAAACTTGGGTCTTTCCTAGAATTTAATCTCTAGTTCCCTAGATCTCAGTTGTTTACTATTGTTTTTCCCTCTTTAGAGCCAGGCTGCCCGATGGGTTGCAGTGCGCTTTATAAATATCTTTAACATTACATTACATTACATGTCAGGCCTGCTTTCAGTAAGGCAAACAGGAAATACTGAAAACCTAGGTAGGCAGGGCATATGCTGTTGAACCCTACAAAGTTGAACTCTCACACAACCTTCCTCAGAACACATTCTTGATCTGTGGGAGATAAGAAGAGTACTGGACCAGCTACGTGTGACCTGGGAGAAGCTCTGAAGCACTGAACCTGCCCTTCCCTTCGACTCAGAGCAAAGAAATTAACTCCAAGGGTCAATTGGGGCTGACTTCTTGTATGGCTACAGGGACTTGAAAAGATGCAGGAGGCTTTTTTCCATGAAGTACCTAGCAAACCACTGGCAACTGGACCTGGACTGGACAGTTGGCTTCTACCTGGCACTTTGAGAGTCTCTACATGGCTTCTCTGAGGTCCTTAGATGTCTTCTACCATGGTTGACCGGGCATAAAAAGAATGTTTGAATATTTTCAAAACCTTTTCCTCCAGAGCCTTGGCAGGACCCACCAGAAATGTCAGCATTGTCTTAGTTGTAAACCACTAACAACTTAAAAAACAAAACAATTCCCAATCTGTGTTGAGATTTAAAAAACGTTCTGTGAATAATCTCCAAAGCACTAGAGCTCCTGCAGAACCAAACTGCTTCAGTTATTTGGCATTTTTTTCCATTACAGTGCCTACAATGTCAGTGACAATGGTCTAAAGTGGCCCTAGGGGCCCTAAGGAAGGCTTGTGCCTGAAGCAACTTGTGATAAGGTTAATTCATGATACACCAATTAAAATGGTGGTCAAGTATTATGCAACAAATGCTTGGAAACACAATAGATGCAATATAACATTTATTAGCTCCATAAATGATATATCATAAATTATATGCTAGTGCCAGTGCTCAACAAACAAGTGTATAGTGCGTGGTGACAAGGTGATAGTGAAATTAAAAGAAAACATTGCATTGACAACATTGTAAAAGCTTCATAGGTAAATTCAAACAATTTAGGAAGTTTTTTGTTGTAAGCTGGTCGACGACGTTTCGATCTCAACAAGTTGAGATCATCATCAGGACATATAAGTGAGCACTCGAAATCTAGGGTAATGTAAGAACTACCATATAAGTAAATTATCCTTGAATAAAATAAAGACAGTACATTTTAAAAGGTAACACGAATCAGAAGTTACGTGACACTAAATCATGGAAACTTTAAGCACGCTTAAATCGGTGAAAAACGGATTGACTAAGAAATTACAAGATTTGAAGACTTAGGAGAGAGAAATTGATGGGATGAATGTTCAGTAAGTGAATGAACAGCAATATCCATCACACCTACATACGCTAGAATACATTCTGAGAGGTGGGTCACACGATCATGCCTTATTGCTCTAAAGCTCCGCAGGTAGAGAAACTCATGATGAGATACACAGTAGTTAGTGCGCCCTCCCATTACTCATGAGGCGACAATTCATGGAATGCAGTCAATTACCCTTCTACAGATAGAAGAATGTGAATACTAACGTAATGAAGGTAGGTGAACCAATTAATTGCAAGATAATTCTGCCCACTACTAGATTCTGTAAGGTGAGTAGCCGGTCAGATATCCATTCATGAAGTAACTCTATGTTAATTCACGCAGACGTCTAAAAGGTGGTGGTGTTTTTGCCATACAATTTGTGGTATAAATGTGATTCCATTCATATTCCAAGCATCTGGTGATGAAACTCACATACGTTTCAGGCGTACAGCCTATTACTAATCATACATAAGGCTGGTTCTCATAAGGTAAAAAAGGGCATGGCGCGAGTGTGCGTGCTCACATGCACTCAGCTTAATACGGGTAGTTCCTGGGGGGTGCTCACCGTGGCGTTAAATTGAATCATATATTATAAACACAAAAGAGGGGTGAGGGTCAAGACCATTTATACTCTACCACCCCGGACCCCCAGGAAACTCTAATGTATGCACAAGAGGGGTGTATAGCGTGAGTTCTATCAACAAAATAATATAACCGAACAGAGAAAGCCCAAATAGGGCAAATTACTCTATTTGAATCAGACCGGTAGTCTAGATATGGTGGGAACTCGCACCACAGCGTCCTGTCTGGCAAAAGAGGATCGTAAGGGGACTGGCGATAGTGCCGGTGTAAATCAAGGAAGATGAGGGTGTGGATACTTACTATGCCCTTACACTTGGGTAGGTGCTTGCTGAGCATTTCAATTTGGGGGGTTTCACTATACACTTCAATCTAGGAAAAAATTGGACCCCGTTGAGTGAGGGGTAGAGTTGGCGGGGGAGTAGGGAAGGGGATTGGGTTCTCTCGAGAGAAGCGGTACTTAGGGGTCGATTAGGATCGCGGACGGACTTGCGTCCGTCCGCGACCCCAGAGCAGGAGGGAACCTCCGCATGGCATGCGGAGTTCCCTCCTGTGCAATTAGGATGTGACCGCAAGGGTTGCGGTCACATCCTCTATTTTTAACATTGCGGCGGGTGGAGCTTCAAGCTGCACCCGCCGCAATGTTAAAAATGCACGCATTGCATTTGCATGCAGTAAGAGGCAGGCACCGCGCGGTGCCTGCCGCTTTCTGCATGCAAATGCAGGGGGGTACCATAGGTACCCCCCATGTGCACCCCTCAGCCCCCCTTCACCTAGGGGGCCCTCAACGGGCCCCCGCAGTGAAGTTCCGTATGCTTTTCCACGGCGGAAAACCCGCCGCGGAAAAGCATACTTTACAGGCCATCCTAATATGGTGGACGGTGTCTGACAGACACCATCACCATATTAGAGCTTTTCCGCCGCGGTTGTAAGCCAGCCGCGGCGGAAAAGCTGCGGACGGAAACCAGGACCCACCAGCCATCCTAATGTGGCGGTGGGTCTTTGGTCAGTCCGCTGCGGTTTTTCCGCATCCTCTGGGCCGGCGGTGCCTTCCGCCGGCCCCGAGGATGCGGAAAAACCGCGATCCTAATGACCCCCTTAATGTAGGGATCGGTCCACACTGCTTGTGGCAGCACTCAATGACGAGTTCGGGATTCCTCTGTGTGGCAGCTACTACTGCTAACATGTAGAGATCTCTTTAACCATGATCGCACGACTAGAGCGGGAATTACACATACACGATGTGTTAAGGCGGCCATATTGAGTAAGGAAGGGTTTGCTGTGGCAACCAATGTGATGTTATTTCATCATTCATCCGTGAAGGATGGAGAAAGTGTAGATTAATCTACGTTTGGAATCCAAGCAATCCATCAGCGTTGAATAAAGTGAGGATACATTTCTATGTGCATTATGAAACCTTAGGTTACTGTAAAAAAGTATAATTCATTCATAAACTAAGGTAGATGTTCATTAACCTGTGTGGTGAGTCCAAACAATCACTCATGCTTAGTTGAGTTTTAGGGAAAGAAGGGAGAATACAAGATAGTATTCCTCCAGACATCATGAAAGGTACATAAAAATCCAGAGCCATTGGAAAAGTTACATAACAAGTAGTGTTAAAGTATAGCACTCCATACCTCAAGTGTGTTGAGTCCTTGTTCTATGGATTTGCAATTAAAAAATCCATTTGCATTCCAGTCTATTCAGTGTTTGCTGTGAGTCACCGCCTCTGACCTGAGGACGTAAGATGTAGATAACTTGCCATTGGAGGTCTGAGTCTGAATGTTTTTTTTCCACTAAATGTTCAACCAGTGGTGCTGTTAGAATTTTACATTGTATCCTGCTCCGATGCTGGCAGATCCTTGTTTTGACCTTTTGCGTGGTTTGTCCGACGTACAGCGGATTACACGGGCACTGAAAACAATAAATTACATTCATGCTGTTACAATTAGAGAAACACTTAAGCGTATGTTGCTTGAGTCATATTTGAATACTTTGGTGTCTTCAGTCAGGGTACATGCTACACTATTACCATATTTGTAGTGACCTTTAACTGGAGGGAGACCTAGCAGCATCTCAATAGTGGATGTTTTACGGGGAGGTTTGTAGGCTCTCATTGGATGGTCTCTAATCTTGAGTCCTTTTTTAAAGAAAAAAAGCGGGGTTCACTAGAAATGTTCACAGGGGTCAGGACTTACCAGTGTTTCCTTATCATTTAAGTGATCTTATTACTCACTGGGCAGAAGGTAGTGACACAAGTTATGCGTGTCAAGGTTTTTTTTCTCTTGTTTCTAAAAGCGCTTCTCTAGGTGAGTACCACGCTCTTTTTATCGATCTTTTGGTCAGACGTTTAGGGTAACCTCTGTTGACCAGTTTTGTACTGAGTGTCTCGGCTTCTCTAAAGAAGTCCTCCTTTAGTTTGCAGTTTCTGCGCAGCCTAAGGAACTGGCCGTAAGGCAGGCCATCCCTAAGAGCTCTGGGATGTGCACTACTGTACTCGAGCAAGGTGTTTCGCTCAGTAGGTTTTCAAAATAGGGTAGTGTAGAGGCATCCTTTAGCAGAGTATTCAAATATGGCCTCAAGCAACATACGCTTAATGTTTTCTCTAATTGTAACAGCAAAAATGAAATTTATTGTAGTCAGTGCCCGTTTAATCTGCTGTATGTTGGATAAACCACCAAAAGGTCAAAACAAGGATCAGCCAGCATCGGAGCAGGATATGATGTAAAATTCTAACAGCACCACTGGTTGAACATTTTGTGGAAAAAAAAAACATTCAGACTCAGAACTCAAATGGCAAGTTATCGACGTCCTACGTCCTCAGGTCAGAGGCGGTGACTCACAGCAAACATTGAATAAACTGGAATTCAAATGGATTTTTATTGTAAATTCATAGAACACGGACTCAACACACTTGAAGAATGGAACACTATACTGTAACAAGACGTGTTATGTAACTTTTCCAATTGCTCTGGAATTTTATGACCATGTAAATTGTTACACAACTCCCTTCCCTTATATACCTTTCATGTTGTCTGGAGGATTACCATCTTGTATTTTCCCTTCTTTCCCTATAACTCAACTAAGTCTGTGAGATTGTTTGGACTCACCACACAGGTTAATCTACATCTACCTTAGTTTATGAATGAATGACACTTTTTTACAGTAACCTACGGTTTCGTAATGCACATAGCAATGTGTCCTCACTCTATCCAACTCTGATGGATTGCTTGGATTCCAAATGTAGATTAATCCACACTTTCTCCAACCTTCACGGATGAATGATATAATAACATCACACAGGTTGCCACAGCGAACCCTTCCTCACTCAATATGGCTGCCTTAGCGCTATCGCGCATGCGTAATTCCCACTCTAGTTGTGCGATCATGGTTAAGGAGATCTCTTCCTGTTAGCAGTAGTAGCTGCCATATGGAGGAATCCTGAACTTGGCATTGAGTGCTGCCACAATCTGTGCAGACCGATCCCCACGATCCCTACAGTAAGTACCGCTTCTCTCGAGAGAACACAATCCCCTTCCCTATTCCCCCTTCAACACTACCCCTCACTTAAAACGGTCCAATGCTTTCTAGATTGAAGAGTATGGTGAAACCCCCGCATTGAATTGCTCAACAAGCACCTACCCAAGTGATAGGGCACAGTAAGTATCAACACCCTCATCTTCCTTGATTTACACCAGCACTATGGCCAGTCCCCTTACGATCCTCTTTTGCCATACAGGACACTGCGGTGCAAATTCCCGCCATATCTAAACTACCGGTCTGATTCAATTCAACGTCAGGGTGAGCACCCCCCAGGACCTACCCGTTTTAAACTGAGCGCATGTGAGCACGCACACTCGCGCTGTGCCCTTTTTTACCTTATGAGCACCAGCTTTATGTGTGATTAGTAATAGGCTGTATGCCCGAAACGTATGTGAGTTTCATCACCAGATGATTGGAATAAGAAAGGAATCACTCTGATACCACGTGTTATATGGTCAGAATACCACCACCTTTTAGACGCCTGCGTGAATTACCATAGAGTCACTTCAAGAATGGATGTCTGACCGGCTACTCACCTTGCAGAATCTAGTAGTGGGCAGAATTATCTTGCTATTAATTGGTTCACCTACCTTCATTACGGTAGTATTCACATTCTTCTATCTGTAGAAGCGTAAATGACTGCAAAACACAAATTGTCGCGTCATGAGTAATGGGAGGGCGCACTAACTACTGTGTATCTCGTCATGAGTTTCTCTACCTGCGCAGCTTTTGAGCAATAAGGCGTGATTGTGTGACCCACCTCTCAGAATGTATTCTAGAGTATGTAAGCGTGATGGATATTGCTGTTCATTCACTTACTCCCTTATTTACTCACAGTGCATGTTCCTTCTGTCACTGAACATTCATCCTGTGAATTTCTCTCTTCTAACACTTCAAATCTCGTAATTTCTTAGTCATTCCGTTTTTCACCGATTCAAGCGTGCTAAAAGTTTCCATGATTGAGTCTCACGTAATTTCTGATTCAAATGAGCTTTTTAAAATGTACAGTCTTTATCGTATTCAAGGATATTACCCTAGATTCCGAGTGCTCACTTTTACGTCCTGATGGTGATCTCAACTAGTTGAGATTGAAACGTCGCCGACCAGCTTACAACAAAAAACTTCCCTAAATTGTTTGATTTTACCTATGGAGTTTTTACAATGTTGTCAATGTGATGTTTTCTTTTAATTTCACTATCACCTTGTAACTACGCACTATACACTTGTTTGTTGAGCACTGGAACTAGCATATAATTTATGATATATCATTAATGGGGCTCATAAATATTAGATTGCATCTATCGTGTTTCCAAGCATCCGTTGCATAATACTTGATAAATGGTGTATCCTGACGTAACCTTATCCCAAGTTGCTTCAGGCACAAGCCTTCTTTAGGACCCCTAGGGCCACTTCAGACCAATGTTACCTATCTTAAGCATTCACTACCCCAGGTCTCAATAATGAGGTGCCCTTGTTCCTCATACATATTACAATATCAGTAATGTCACTCTGAGCAAGGATTTTTGTTCTCAAAAAATGATGAAGCACCTTTCTGCATGGAGACTTAAAAGAAATGTCAGCACCTTTCAGAAAAATGGTGCCAAACTTCCTTTCTGAAGAAGGACTTCGAAATATTTTGACTTCCATACTTTTCATCGGTCCAATCCCCTCAAATCATGCCTTGGCCACCATCTACCACTTCCCATAGACTATAATTACCATTTTTTTTATTTTCATGCTATTTCTAAATAAATCTTTAAATATTAAAATCTCTGGTTCCCTTTATTGGATTTTTCTTGTTATGCTATTACTTTACACACAAAATTGTTTTATTATAAAATTGCTTGTGGAGTTTTAAGGTGTTTTGTGTGTTATTTTCTACCTTTGGTTCCAGTCTGACTGCTTTCCGTCACATTACAGTAGACTCCATAAATCAATCAACTTCTATATTTAGAGCCCTACTAATCACCTGTGAGGGCATTCAGGCGCTGGGATCCTTTGAAAAATAGAAGGAAAAACATTGAGAAAGCATTAGTAACGAGGGTAAAGCAAGGAGAAGGCCCCCAAAATCAGAGGAAAAAGCAAGGAGACAGCAGTGAAACTTAGGGAAAATCAAGGAGAAAGCACTCAAAAAATGGGGAAAAAGCAAGAAGACAGGCACAAGAGCGAAAAAGCAGCACGGAGGGAAAACTATTTAGGACTGAACACTTTTTAAAATGTCATTATGTGACATGTGATATAGCCTTAGAGCCCACTGTAGCGGCCTCCACTGGCCCTTAAAAGCCTGCAGCAGTGTTAAAGGTCCAAGCCAAATGCAAGGGCCTTTAACAAGGGAGCAGGCCTTTAATGGTAGGTAAAGTCCGCTATGGAGGGCTCTAAGGCTATTAGAACACCCCCCCCTAGAGGGCAGAATGCTCTAATTTGTAAAACAAAAACCTCGCGGAGCCTGAGGGGGTTGAAATCCCCTCGGGCTCCGTCAGGACTTTGTGAACAAACATTGGAATATTGATGCTCTGAGCTTCTACCAGGCATTAGAAGACCAGAGCTCTCCATTGTCTTCAATAGAGTGCTCAACATTCCAAATAAATGGTGGCCTCATCCATTGAGGTGGGCACTTGTCCACACAAAATAATACACCAGTTTCCTGGAGTGTGTAAAATGATAAGGGAATGGAAAAATAGTCATGGTGATAAACATTAAAAAGTATTTAGGCCGATCAAAATTCAAATAAGCATTGTCTTTGTATACAGCTCTTGTTGCTTTCTTTTATTTCACTAACAGAACATTTTGTCTATTTTACTTGTTCATGAAAGCAGTCTTTTGTCATTCTTTTCTGTTTATGTCACTGCTCCTCAGTACCTGCTACTGATGTGCAAGTGTAGTAATTTTGAAATAGTTTTAATCACATCAGCAATTATTGTCACACAAGAATGTTGTAACACTTTAGGAAGAAAATGTTTAAGCTTTTTTACATCACACTTATTCTGAACTAGATTAAGTAGAACCAGGGGTTATTTTCAGAGAACGTTGGGTATCTTTTGGTGTTCTTTTGTTTGTACGTGGTCTGGTGTTGGGATTTCATTCATTGAAGGCTTCTTACAGCAGATTTTGAGCTGATTTTGGGCTACTTTCTACCAGCTATTTGGGTTTTTGTTCGTTTTACTACCATGCCACAGATCGATTGACTTTGCGCAGAGGTGCTTTTACACCTTAATGTGTGTTGCTCGATGTTATTCCTATTTACACTGCTAAATATATTTTTTCGGCCTAAACGTTTATAAACAGTCCCTGCATCCCATGTTTTATTGTACCTAAATTTGATCTAGTACAAATTTGGCACAACTTTGGTTGGTGCTTTGGGCACAAACATTAGGAGGGACTGGTATTTACCCCTTACTTTGCTGGCATGCGGTAATTGCCCTGAAACTGCGTAAAAGTGTCTGTGCAGGGATCGGTAAGCAAGGCTTATTCGTAATGAATGCCTTAATGTTATTTTCATGCAATCTAAAATGTCAAAGCCTTGCTAAATACAGCTCGTAAATGCAGTTGTTTAGTTATCATTTAGTGATCAACAAAAACCCTCATGTACAAAAAAGTCATTTTAATATTTCTGCACTGCATCACATAATAATAACATCATTGTGTTCACATATCAGATGAATGCAAAGGAAATTAAAATCTATTTTGAGGTTGAGGTTGTGGCAAGATTGTGTAGGTAATTATAAAATTGATATTTGGTTACTCTATGTAATTACTTTAAGTGGTTATTAGTGTAAGGATTTGCCTGTTTTTGCATGAACACTCCCTAACTTTGAGACTAATGCAGCTGGTTTTTTGACTCTGAGGGTGCACTGGGTACTGCCAAACAGGCCTCAGTGCCAGTGTTCTGACCCTTAAAAGACATATGTTTAATTGGACTATTCACTATTGGCGTAGGTTAACTTACTGTTAAGTCCCCTAGTTAAAAGAACCAGGGGTACACAGTGCCTGTAAGATAAGTGTCCCTTGCTTACTGCAACACTTGTTCCATCACAAGTGTGACAAAGAAAAGCATCAATTCCAGTCCACGATTTCAGGCTGGCAGAGCGGTTTACAACTACTAACTTAACTTTGCCATTTAGACAAATGGGAAAGCCTAAACCTTCTTTTTAAAATGCGTAAGTCACCCCTAATGCAAGCCTACAGAGCCTAAAGGCCAGGGATATTATATTAGAAGGATTGTGTTGTGTGGGTTATATAAACTTTACATATCCTGCCAGTAGAAACCCTGTATTGTTGTTTCAACTAAGGGAAGGCTAGTAGCCCAGTTGTTGAGTATGGAATTACACGCTGACAACTCAGCAGTGCTAACTGCCATTTCAAACTGCTATGTATGATACTTCAAGGTATCAAACAAATCATTGCAATACACCGGAACTGATCCTCAAGTGAAATTGTATCTAACTTTTATATAAATGGCAACTTTAGAAAGTTGCCACTTTGTTGTCCAAAGTCTCTGGTAGCTGTTCATGGTTGCACACAGAAGGGACTGCTCTTTAGTGTAGGCAGACAGGCTGGCATCTAGGACAGTTAGGGAGAAGCCATTGCCAACCCTGTTTTTCAAGGGCAGTGTAGCCCTCAGATAGCCACAAATCTGGGTTGTGTGAGGAAGCTCCACTCCACATACCAGGAGAAGGGTTCTGCAATACTGGGAGTGAACAGAATAGTGTATTCTAGGCTAGCCAGATGCCAGACTTCAGGAGGAAGTCATCACTAGGTGGTAGGAGACTGAGTAGCCCATTGATTAGTATGTGCCATGTAGTAAATGTCCTCTCCACTATTCTTCACTAGATAAACTGTACTATGTCATCTCTGACATCATAGAATGCCTGGGTGACTCTCTGGCTCACAGTGTCTCTCTCTACCTGACTGTGGCAGTTGGCAGCTGAGCTACTAACAGCTGGCTCCTGGTGGGGTTTTACTTCTATACTTATCTTGGAAGGAACTTACAATAAAGGATCTTGACAAACACAGTGGACTGTACATCTTCCCTTACTACAATTTGGCGACGATTTTAACTGGATGAACCTACGCGTGAACTAAGGAGAAAGGCCAACTAAAGAACCAAGGAACCTAAAGACAAGAAAAGGGACTAAAGACATTAAGATCTTTCATCTTCAATTTGAAACTATAAGGTAACGCCCAGCTGACCCCACCAGTGTCCTGTTCCACCTGGACAGCCTGCACCCTGGGTGTGTGTGTATTTTCTTTGATGTCTGCTGCTAACCTACGTGAGAACTAGACTGATTGCCTACAGGTGTGGTCAACTTTCTGTGCAGAGAGTTCTTTCAAAGTGATAGTGTATCTTGGCAGCGCTGTCCTGAGTGAGCAAGAGGAACATTTTACTGCAACACTCAGCAACAGTCTCTCCAGTCAAAAGTCTCACTAAAGTACAACAAACTTGCCCACCCATGCCATGTGGAGTACTTTTATAGAGTATCTGGCTGTATTCCTTGTTACTTGAGGAGCGTTATCTTCTTTAATGAGTAGATCATTTTGTCTTTCGCAGAGGAGTCTCTGACAAAAGCAATGTTGACGTGTTTACAATATAGACAATGTGAGAGACGGCACCTCTGGCCAACCGATACACATGTCAGGTAGAGTGGTGGCTGTGGCAGCGTGTTTTCGAGTGAGTGAAAACATGTTATCTTCAATTCTGGATGCTTTTACAGTTACTGTGACACGGCAGTTTAACCGCTGTCGTTCAAACTGCTCGCGAGTCTCCCACTGCGCATACCCTCCACGCGCGCAGCCCTACCTGTCTTGAATCGCCTCCAGCCATTATCTGTGACGTCTGCACCACTCTCCGGTCGACACTTTACACAACACGTCATTGCCGTGAACCATCCGGCGGAGGCGTAACAGCGTGCCGCCATCTTGGTCCGAATCAGAGCGCCGTCCCAAGTCGTGAGTTTAAGCGTATCTGGTGCTGTGACTTGCGACATGGAGCTCGAAGTATCCTTGTGGAGTTCCTGGTGTGGCTTAAACTCGCACGCTGTGGCCTTTTACTTCCTGGCATTAACGTCACGAAGCGTGCCGGCACCTAGCGTACTTAACATGAAAACGATGGGAGTTATGATGTGTATACGCCTCTCTGCCGCCGAGCCAACCAGTGATGGGACACGAGCAAAGTCATTATCATTCCAACACCATGAACATTACAGTGAAATCTAAACCTGCGATCACCGTTTCAGAGCTTTTTGTGGGACTGCACTAGGGATAAGGATATCTTCCCCACAACTGAATGATTCTCCGAAACAAGACTCTCTGGCGCTAAAGACCTCGGGTGAGAGATCGCTCACCGGAGCTCACATTTTTTTTTGTCTTTGTTGGTGGTGCATAGCATCTCATGACATGTTGTTGTGCACATGTTTGCCCATTATGGGAAATGTTTTGAGACCTGTTGTGACTAGGATGTTTTCTAGGGCAACATCTTTTAACCCTATTGTGTACCCTTCTTTGGAGACGTTATGTGCTTGTGGGTAGTCCATGCCCTGTCTGTTTCCTAAGGTGATGTTGAGTCTTATGGTGTACCCTTTGTAGGGGATGTTGTAGTTTTGGTTCCCAGAGTGAATTTCCTGAGGTGTACCCTACTTAGGGGAGGCTTTGTGTTTGTGGGTAGTCAATGCCCCATTTTCAGTCTCACTATCCTGTGGTGTACCCCACTTAAGGGAGGTTGTGCATTTGTGGGTAGTCAATGCCCATACCAATTCTTAGTCTAAATTTCCTGTGGTGTACCTTACACAGGAGAGGTTGTGTGTTTGTGGGTAGTCCATGCCCCATTTTTGGTTCCCAGGTATTGTCCTGTGGTGTACCCTACACAGGGGAGGTTGTGTGTTTGCGGGTAGTCCATGCCCCATGTAGTGGTGTTTGCGGGTAGTCCATGCCCCATGTAGTAGTGTTTGTGGGTTGTCCATGCCCCATTTTTGTTCCCAGGCTCATTATCCTGTGGTGTACCCTACTCAGGGGAGTTTGTGTGTTTGTGGGTAGTCCATGCCCCATGTAGTGGTGTTTGTGAGTAATCCATGCCCCATTTTTGTTCCCAGGTTTATTATCCTGTGGTGTACCCTGTTTAGGGGATGTTATGTTTTTTTTTTATTCTCAGAGTTTCTACTCTGCGCTGTCCCCTGCTTTTGATGGAGACTGTTTGTGCACTATGTTCAAGTCTAAGTCTATCTTCTTGTAACTCGTGGCCAGGGTTTCATGTTGGTAAGACTTTGTGCTGTGAATTTATCATATTTTTAGTGTCAACACGTCTTTATCAGGGGAAGCTCTAGTTCTTTGCAAAGATTGTTTTTCTGTGGTGAATTTTTGTGAAAAGGATTTGCTCTCTTAGGGTTGTCTTGAGCGAATTTTAACCCTATGTGTCTCTCTCTAGCGTCTCCGTCTACACTCACTTTTGTTCTAGGGTGTTTACCCTGTGGTGTACCCATGTGTGGGGAAGTTATGAGTGTGACCACTTAACTTAGCTGCTTTGGTTCTTTAAGGGAGGGAGATGAGGCATATAGATTTAAATTTACTTTTCGTTGTTCGCATTTCTGCTAATGATACCTCATGCTAATATTATCTCAGAACATCTCATTTAGTTAATTCTTGTACTTTTCTGCTGATGTTGCATTTGAGGTATTTTGCCTATTGTGTTCTCTGTTCTGTTCCTATTCCATAAGGGAAGAGGATGTGTAGTAAATGTCCTCTCCACTATTCTTCACTAGATAAACTGTACTATGTCATCTCTGACATCATAGAATGCCTGGGTGACTCTCTGGCTCACAGTGTCTCTCTCTACCTGACTGTGGCAGTTGGTTAACTCAGGCTGAGCTACTAACAGCTGGCTCCTGGTGGGGTTTTACTTCTATACTTATCTTGGAAGGAACTTACATGTGGCAGGTAGAGAGAGACACTGTGAGCCAGAGAGTCACCCAGGCATTCTATGATGTTTGAGATGACATAGTACAGTTTATCTAGTGAAGAATAGTGGAGAGGACATTTACTATATGCCACATCCAGGTGGGAAAGAAATGGGCATAAAATTAGCACCCCTCAGACCCGGACATCAGACCATATCTGAACTGGAGAGAGGACTGAAGAAGGACGGTCCTGGTGTTCCCTAGACCTAGCAAAGAGAAGCTGCACCAAAGACTGGACACCACTTTCTAAACTTTGGGATGGCAAAGTGCCCCACTCGTGGGAAAGTTGGCTCTGACCTCCTAGAGAGATAAGGTGACTCCAAGGAAGGTGACTTCAAGAGTCAGTTGGCTGACTACATGGTACAGTAACAGGGCACCCTTGACAACCACTGCCAAGAAACCTGACTGCCTAAGTGCAGCCTGAGAGAGCAAGTCCCAAACCTCAAAATTTGCACCGAGCCTGCTAGACCTTAGAGAGTCATCAGAGTGCAGTTTTGGCGCCCAGTATTGATGTTATTGCAAGTTCAAGGGAACCATTGGTTTTCTGTAACTGGAGACCTGTAGACTAGTAGCAACTGGTTTTGAACTGAACCTGAAACAGATCTTCGTGAGACATCGACCCAAGAGGCCAAAGTCATATCCTCTTGCTCGAGTAATTTGGGGTGGCCACAGGAAGACCCCGTACACCGGCTCAGCATCCTTGAGCATCTTCAGGTCCAGAATCCCTTGCATCAGGACAACTCCATTGATTCCTATGGCGTTTCACTGATAGAGTTTGGAGACTCTTTTCTGGCGAGATAACTGTTTTAATGGCAGTGACTGGTCCCTGTGACTAGTTTGAATTTAGAACCCAAAAGGGTGCCTACATAGCCATTTTCAAGTCACTTGTCTTGATTAACTCTATACAGTAAATTGCAGTAGATTGAAATGATTTATTGCATTTGCGTGAAAAGCAATGATTTATTGTTTACCTACAAATTCATAGTTCTGGTACCCTATGGTGGATTTTTGTTGGTGTGGTCTCCATGTAAAGAGATAAACATAATCTTTTTCATAAATTGGAGTAGGATTTTTATTGTGTTTTCTTTTCTTCTTATTCAACTGTTTTGGTACTTCCTAATGTTTTGTGCTTCTTACTTTGATAAAGCCTGATAAGGCCTGACTGCTCTGAGCCACAGTGACCAAGGACTGAGCTAAGATTTTACAAACAAACCTAACTGGACACAATAAAGAATGGTGCCACTATTACATGATGAGATCAAACAACGACACCATGCAATGATTCACATTGTCACAATTAGAAACAACGACACCATGCAATAATTCACATTGTCACAATTAGAAAATTGGAGAGGTGCAATCATCCATTGGTTTGCATTTGCACTAACTGGTTAATCCGGCACCATTCATATAGCAAATAGGCAAGGCGCATATTTACTTTAAAAACAAGTGTTCAAAATTATTTCAAAGTAGAATCATTTCTCTGTTCTGATCTAGAGTATAGAATCTGGCATATGCTTTAAAAAAGGTTTTCAGCAGCCTTTAGCTACATCATTTGCTGCATGTTTTTTTAACTCAAGGGAGTTAGTTAGACTTTATTTCAAAAGCAATAGAAAGAAGTGAAGGGAGTGTACATTGATCTTCATGTATTTTCAAACTATATTTGCTTGTCAGTTTTACAATTCTGCATCAGTCTGTAGAGCGGTTGGCTGATATTCCCTTTAGTGTACACTTCAAGTCCATCTGTGTTTTCACCAAATCAATTTGATTACCATATATATTGTGCTTTACACGGCACAGATCAATAGCATAGTCATTAACAAGTTGCTGTAGGCGATGACATTCAGCATGGAGGTGTCCAGTTCAAATAGTGTAGATAGGCTGACCTTTTTAAAATAATGACCATCATTATCAATTTATTTTGCCCTGGTTACTATATCAGCAGGACTTTTCATATATGCCCTCCAGACGAGGAGAATATGTCACTCCCAATTTAAAAAAGTGAGTTAGAAACGGATTAAAGCATGATGCAGTTTGTAATTCTTAAAACCTCAGACATGCCAAAGAGGGAGGTCAACACACAGCCCTAGATTTAATAATGTTTTTTGTCTGGATTGTGTCACATTTTTGATGCAGTCTCAATGCAAAATTCATTTTGGCATTTGCTGAGTCACACACATTTGTTTTGCATGACTTTGTCTAAACCTGGATTTGCAACAAAATGGTGTGCCCACCCCGCAAAGTTGTAACAAGGAGAAATGCCTTTGTTTCTCCTTGTTACTTCCTCTTTCTATGCATGATGCATTTTGCATCACTCATTAAAAGAGGAATTGTCTCTTAGGGTGTTCCATATTTTAGTAGATATAGTGCTGCCTTCTGTGTAATACTAGTAAATCTGCCCCATAGTGTTGTGCTGTATTGTGTTGTGTTGTGCTACTTTTTATCACCTTATAATATGTAACGTTATTTTGGGAATCTTACATGCACTTGAAAATACCTACTTTCCCATTGCTTTGAATCAGTGGGAAAAGAGGACAGGCATGTACATAAATGGTATGGCTATGACCTTTGATGCAATGCTTTTGCATCACACAACATGGTACATATATGACGCAACACAAAAATGGGGTCGGTGGTGCTCTACAGTCCTTGACTGGGGCCTGGTCGACATGTGGGAAGGAGGCCTAGGAGGTGAAGGGACAAGGAGGTGAGAAGCCCGAGACTTGTACTGCACTGTGTCCCAAAGCCTCTAAGGAGGCAGAAGTGATCAATAACCTCGGACAATACTTTGCAGGAGCCTAGGCGTGGCAAGCCTGAACCAAGCGGATGTAGGCGACCCGGAGAGCACCATCAGCATTAACGTGGACCTTGAGAGAGGCACGGACCTGGACTGCAGGGTCGGATCAAGGGACAACCACCACCAGAGGGGGAGGCCCTGGAAAGAGAAGAGGAGCCAGGCCCACCCAAACCATAAGCGATTGACAGAGGTGAGGTCCCTGGCAGAGAGGAGGAGCAGAGGCGAGAGGCCCAGGAAGCAGTCCAGCACAGCACCCTCGGAGCATCAAGCAACTAAGGTACCAGGGTGTGTGAGGCAGTAAATTGCTGCATTCCTGTAGCCTCTTCTGGGAGATGCACTGCCTGGACCTCTCCATCGCGTAGCCCTAGCTCTGGGAGTCTCACCCGACCCGGGAATCACCCACAGGAGGGCCCAGATATCTGGGTCTATTGCATTTTGCCACCGGGCCAGGACTCTACGTCAGATCAGGCAGGTCAGAGGCAAAGGGTGGTTAGGACTCCAGCACTCTCTGCGACGTACTCTTGGCCCGACCTACCGTGCTGCATTGAGCAGAGAGGGGCGGTAGATATCCCTGCTTTTGATACCTTGCTCCTGAGGACAGAAACCACCCCATTCCCTTCCTAATCGACTCCTAGGCCCCCACTCCACAGAGGAGGATGGCAACAGCCTAAGTCAAAGAAGACTGCACGCTAAAAGACATGCTCACCAAAACCCCGGCTCAGGACCCACCGGGACTCTCGACATCTTCTTTACCCCCAGAGGATGCGGACGATGGGGAGGCCCCCATTACTCACGCCTACCTTCAGTCGCTATTCACGTCATTTAAAGAAAATCTGCAATCAATCAAAGGAGACGTAGCTCGGAGCCTGCACAGTGTCAGGAAAGAGATCTCTGACATAAGAGACAGAGTGGACAGACTGGCATTGAATGAGACCTTCAGAGAAGAGGAGCTGGAGCAACTCCAACAGGGTCTATAAGATAGAAAGATATCCAGGTCCAAGGCGAGGACCTTGAGACTATTCAAGGCGTAACAATATACGGATCAGGAATGCCCGAACGACCGCCGAACCAGAGAATGTGGATGTGTTAAGGCCCTCTTTGCCCAGATTCTGAGTGACACACTGGAGTCAGACATTTACCTGGACAGGGCCCTCTGGAGCTCCGAACATGCCGCCCTCAGGCATCATGGCCTGTGTGCATAGCTTTCCCCTGAAAGAATGTATTCTCCAGGCCACCAGGGCCCTGATCCAAATGCATTTTCATGGTCACGCACTCCCGCTGTACTAGGACCTGTCGGCGATCGCGCTACAGAAGAGAAGGGAATTCCACCCAGTGACCACATTCCTTAGAGAGCACAATATCCCATACACTTGTGGTCACCCATTCTAATTAATCTTTATATGGGGGGGAACTTACAAGATGCGGTCCTTCAGTGTGGCCTGTGCCCTCCTCCAGATCGAGCAGCCAGATGCACCAGCACAGGGAGTGGTTGGAGCTGGTACCAGATCCGGCCGCTGGGAGTGACAAAGATGGAAGCCGCAGGGCCTGGTGGCCCCTAAAACCCAATCCCGAAGTGATGGCGCAGGAGAGGAAAGCGGTCCAGGGGAGCCTAGCAGGCAACTGAGTCCCCGGAGGAGCTGACAAAAACAGCACAGTTTGCCTTACCTACTGCTGGGGCACCCATTAGACGCTTACCGGGGGTTGCGAGGGGGGATTCCAAAGAAGACTTATGGTCACCAAGACCCCCTTCCTGTGGTTTTCTAGTTGGACGGTGGCACCTTCTTCAATGGACCTCTCCCTTCTAGACACTTTGTTCAGTATATTGGGACTATACATTTTCCTGTTCTTTCTTTGTGAATGTTTTTTCAGAATGTACCACTGTGCTGTACTGTTGAGGGGCGTAATCCTAGGGGTGATAGGGAAGTTGCTGCATTACCTTTCACACTTCAGGCTTCCATAATACAACACAGTACTGTTAGATGGACAACAGGACAGGCCACTACCTCACAGCATGAATGCATTTATCTGAAATGACTGCAGGTGACACCTTAAAGGTAATCTCCCTAAATGTGGAAGGGCCTAATAACCCAAGTAAACACAAAACCGTCCTTTCTTATTTGCAGCACACCGGGGCTGATACCTACCTTCTCACGGAGACCCGCCTCCTTGCGGGTAACTCTCAGCAGCTTAAATGCTGGTCTTTCCCATAGTAACTGTTCTCCTCATCAGAGCGCAAGACAGCATGGGTGGCTATCCTACTTTCACGTGTATTCCAAGGCTCAATCAGCCCCAAATTGATAGAACTTAAAGGCTGCCTCCTGGTCTAGCAAATACAGCTGGGCTCACAGAGGTTAACCCTGGGTACCCTTTTTTCACCTAACGAAGGGCATGAGCACTGCATTGGGGAGGCGTTAGCGGGGACCTTGACAATGCCGGACAGATTGGTCCTAATAGGGGGTGACCTCAACACAGTCTTTGATAAGAATATGGACCGCTCTATCCATAGGGAGGGACGAACCGGGTCATTATCGGCGGACTGGCTCGCCTGGCTAATCGAGGCTTGACTAATAGACCTGTGGAGAACATCATATCCCACCACCCGGCACTATACTTGTTATTTACATGCTCATAAATGTTATGCCCACTTAGATTATTTTCTGGAAACCCAAGACTAACACCAACTCCTCAGCTCTGTTGATATTGAGCCAATTGCCCTTTCGGCCACTCAAGGCTGATACTCAAGATACACAATCCCCAACAGAGGAACACGCAACAACATTGGAGGCCCAGGCAATCCCTGCTGTCGAAACCAGAAGCAGTCACATGGCTTAAAACGGCAACACGTGACTATTTGGAAGTTAATGACAACTCAGAGGTGCTGCTCCCCGTAATCGGATGCATTAAAGGCAGTTGTTAGGGGGGAACTGATATCCCTCTCACTCACCGAAAATAGGCAGCGCAAGCTCAAATGGGTCATGCTGCAGGGAAAGGTCTGGCTCCAGCTGGAGGCCGCAAGGAAACAACTGGCCAGTTTAGACGTTGACAGAGAGGAATTTGCTCTGCTGAGCCTCAAACACTCATGTTATCTGAATGGGAACAAGAGTGGCAGGCTTTTGGCTACCAAGCTCAGAGCACAGCGACAAGCCAACAAAGTTATTTCCCTCCTGACAGATACTGGAGAAGAGTTGGTGGACGATGCTTCCATAGCATCCTGTTTTAGGGACTTCTATGTGACCTTATATTCAGATCAATCTGTACCGTCTAAGGCCATAGCACACTATCTCAATGACTCTCCTGTGACCTAATTGATGGACTTCCAAGCATCCTCCCTTCATTATCCCATACGAGTTTAGTAAGTCATTTCTGCTATTTTGGAAACCATTAAATCCCCAGGCCCAGATGGATTTTCCTCTGAGTTCCACAAAACCTTCTGCCGAGAGCTTGCCCCTCTCCTCACTTTAATACCATTATGGACTCTGACTCTCTTCTGGCTTCGATCCCTACAGGTATTCTCGCAGCGCACCTGAATCCTCTGATGCAGGGTCTTATACATCCTGACCAACTGGGATTTGTCCCACAGAGGCAATATACGGACAATACAAAAAGACTCCTGCACATTATAGATAAGGCACGCCGTAGGCACGGCTCCAGTATGCGACTCTCAGTGGATGCTGAGAAAGCCTTCGATCAGGTTCATTGGCCCTTTCTCCGGGAGACACTGACGCACTTTGGATTCAGGGGGGATTCCAATCCTGAATTCGAAGCGGCTACAGGTCCCATATGGCCTCAGTGAGAGTTAATGGGCTAGGCTATAAGAGGTTGCCAATACACAGAGGCAAACAACAAGGCTGCCCACTCTCCCCCCTCTTATTCACTCTTTATATGGAGCCTTTTGCACAGCATGCACAAGACCATCTCCAAATCAGTGGGATTCCCTTGGGAGGGGAAGAACATTGCATTAGCTTGTACGCAGATGATGTTATGGTCATGCTTGATAACCCAGTTGAGAGCCTGTCCCCCTTCTTAAATGAATTAGAAGAGTTCAGACAGGTGAATTTCAAATGAACCTTCACAAGTCTCAGGCTCTTAATTTCTCAATCCCCCTCTCAAGATGGAAACACTAAAGCAAGCACAGGCGACCTGGTGGGCATCCGACTCTATCCCTTACTTAAGAGTCCAGCTCTGCCAGACACAAGAAAGGACAAATGTCCTAAACTACAGAGCGTTAATAGGACAAATCCGTACTGGACTAGACCAATGGTGACACTATCCGCTTTCCTACTCGGCCGGGTTGAGGCCACAAAAATGACCACTCTGCCCAGGATCCTTTTTCTTTTTCAGATCCTATCACTAACCTCCCCCCGTCTGGTACTATTGCAACCCTCCAGACCACAGTGAATGACTTCACATGGACGGATAAGCTGCCCAGAATGAGTAGGGAAAGAGCTGGCTGCCCCCGGCATCGGGTGGCCTGGGGGTTGCCTGTCTTCTTTGGTATCACCAAGCCGCCCAGCTTCACTATTTAGGGGAGTGGTCCAGGGCTGAGTCAGAAAAGCACTGGTTGTTCATGGATAGAGCCCTTGCAGGAACTTCACAGGCATAGATCCAGTTTCTGCCACGAACTCACTGGGCACCCAGCCTATACATTTCACAGATAACACACTCTTTATTAAGGGTGTTTGAGGGATGCGTACACAGAGGTAGTCTGACCACCCTGCTGTCCCCCTTGACTCTGATTGCCGACAACCCTTCCTTCACACCTGGAATTGGACCATCATTTCAGGTAAGGCGGGAGGTGCCATGTAAAGCCATAGCGATACAAAAGGGGATGATGGATTCTTGTACTGGGGTGAATGTATGACATTGTTCTACATTCTGTCCATCATCTGTGTTTTTTGCAATTTTCACCCCGAGTGGGCTGGGTATGCTCAGACGTGAGTCCCAGGCTCTCCACACCACTGGAGTCAAGCTATCCAGGCTGAATGAAGGCTGATAGCCAGAAACCGGTCCTTGGATGCTTGATTCCGGTCTGGGAAAGACATGGCTTGGTAATTCGGACTGAGCTGATTTGCATATAGCCAGTGTCTAACCCAGGGTGGTCTGGAGTGCAAAAAAACGATGGATTTAGGCCCAGATCCTTGTACTGGGGTGAATGTATGACATTGTTCTACATTCTGTCCATCATCTGTGTTTTTTGCAATGTAAAGCCATAGGACACTTTTTTAATCAGGAAGGGCTTGTCGCCTTTAAGGCTCAAAGGACAGAATATGCCATCCACGAAACCGAACATTTTTGATATTTCCAAATCAGTCTTTGGTTAACGCATGCCCTTGTGAACTCCCATAGAAGCCCAGGTTCCGGTGTTAACCTGGGCTTCCATGGGAATTCACAAGGGAATATTATCGAGTCCATTATCGCCGTTTTAGCTGCAGTTTCCTGCCGATAAAAGCGGCAATAATGTATCGCCCTTTCTTGATAATATGGCCCTCGGGGCTTTCAGTACGAGGAGCTGGGCGTGTGTGTATGTTGGGGTATGCTGACAGGATGAGGTGGTATGAGAGGCAAGGATTAACAGGCACTGTGGACGGGATGGCTTGGGAGAGTGAGTCTTGCACATGGACTCATGGTGAAGAGAGCTCACACTCCCGTAGTCTGCGGGTGACTTCAGTCTCCATAACCAAGATAGGAGTGTAACCCAACGCTCCCGGGAGATGATGCAAATCAGCCTGCCTGCATGTGACCGCCAGGGTGGTGGTCACATCCTAATTTGCACGGAGGGACCGCCGCTGCCCCTGCGGACGGTCCCTCCTTCTCTATGGTGGCGGACGGACCTGAGTCATAATCGGCCCCTTAGTACCTAAAGATGCAAGCCTCTGTGTATGTGTCTCTGTGGGCCTATACCAAGCCGTTTATGTGTTTATCTTATGTGTGCCAATGTGTGAGTGTCCACATATAAGACGTGTCTATAGGTAAGTATGTGTGAGAGTGTATGTGTGTATTGTATGTTGCTCAATGTACCTATGTATAATGTGTGTTAGAGGCTATATAAATATATTGCTATATATTTATGTTTTCATGTATGTATGTGTGCGTGCATATATATAATGTATGCTGCCTGTGTGTCCACACATGTATATGTGCATTAGTTTGTCTCAGTTTGCCCAAGGGCAACTTCAGACCCAGTGACTGAAGCACACATAACACAGAGTTGGCGCCAAGTGCACAGCTTCTAGACACCTTACAATAAAAATCAATCAACACATATGACCAAGCTATAAACGTTAATTTAAAATCAAGTTTGGTAAGGATATTGGGTTGTAAGGGCTTTTTTAGGGTTTAGGGGTGGGTAAGGGTATTGGGTTGGAAGGGTGTTTTTAGGATTTATGGGGTGGCTAAGTGTATTGGGTTGTAAGGGTATACAGTTGTTTGTTAGGGTTTAGGAGTGGACAAGGGATTAGGGTGGTAAAGATATTTTAGGATTATGCGGTGGGTAGGGGCATATGGTGGTAAGTGTACTTCTAGGGTTTAGAAGTGGCTAGAGGTATTGGGCAGTAAGAGTATTTGGGGATTTAAAGGATATGGCGTAGTAAGTTTAATTAATAAAGGGGAAGTTTGGAGGTTCCCTCCAATAAAAATAGCATAAAATATTCTAATATAATTTTATTATATGTAGGGATGGGCGTAGTTCGCGAAGTAGCGCTACACGTAGCTACGCAAAGTGCACTTCGCACTACGCGAACTGCGTAGCATCATGTTCGCATCCGGCACTGTGCAATCATTGAAAACGGAATCTTGCACAGTGCGAGCAGTAATTTTCTGCTACTCGAGTAGATTTTTACTCGAGCTGCAGCTTTCTCAACGTGGACTGGTAGTTTCTCATCGTGAGCGGTTGCGAGCATGTGCGACCACTCGCAATGCGAAATCTGACCACCCCACGTTGAGAATCTTGCCGGGAGGTTTATTTTCCATGCTCATGATCGGCAACTTGATGTTGCTGATCGCGAAAAGGTCTCGCGAGGATGTCATTTTGCTTGCTCGCGGTCGCCAACTTGACGTTGAGGACCGCGAGCAAGCAAAAAATGACCGCTGCACTACGCTACGCTACGCATGTTTGCACTGTGCTAAGTATATATAACCTATTGGTCCTCGCCATTAGCTAGTTATAGTGAGGACCATGTTTCAATCGGGAAAGCATTTTTTTCACTTGCCTATATCTTTGGCATCGGTTGACGAACCTTCACTTGATTTTCCCAAAAAAAGTGCCCTGTGATTTTCGTTGAACATGGAAAGTTTCGGAGTGATCTGTTAAGCGGGAACTGAGAAAAGGGGTGAAGTAATAAAAGTGTTTTATTGATGATCATTCCCATTGAGATTTTAGCCACAACTACAGTTCGACCACTGGACGGAATTACACCAAATTTGTCGGCAAGGTAGCTTGTGGTCCAGAAAGAACCCTTTTTGTTATTTAGTGTAAATCTGTTCCATAGTTTTTGAAACAATGTTTAATGTATAGGACATGGATCCTCCAGGGGCCCGACAGTCCAGTGCAGAAATCTGATTGGCTGCCTACACTTCTTTCAGAAAGTGTTGGTGCCCATCTAGTTACTCGGCTTTATCTTAGTCCCACAAAATAGTTTTTATCAAAGAAAAGGGGGCAGGGTAGGAATACCCTTAGCTCTGGTCATGGGGACCCAGAGGAACCCCTATAGAGCTAAAAAGCACTTTTAAAAAAACATGTTGCACAAATATGCGATGAAGCCATAAATCTGTGGCGAAAATGTAAAAGAAACATGTGCAGACTCCCGCTCTTGTTTTTAATAAAGCCTGGTCCCAAGTACATTTTTTTTTAAAAAGGAGAAGGACTCATGGGGCCTCTTTTTTAGGCTCAATGAGTCCCTGGGACTGCCAACTCCCTGGGCAATTACTGGTTAAAAAAGAGGGGAGCATAGGGGTCCCCCTTTTGTGTGATCGCTAACCCCTGGGGACCACCACCTCCACAGGGCTAATGAAACATTAAAGGGGGGGCCACGCTGACCCCTCGAGGTCCAGGGACCATCACCTCCATTGGGCTGAAAAGCACTCAATGGGAGAGGCCGTGGACACCCTGGGGACTGCCACCTCCTAGGAGCCAATTGTTTAATAAATAAATGGAAAACGTGATGCGTGGGCCCCATGCAGCCACATAGGGCACCTGAGATCACCACCTCCCTGGGGCTGGCCCTGAAATGTATGGCTCCTTGAGCCACAAATGGTCCTGGGGACTGCCACCCGCGAGGGCCAGCTCCTGCTTTGTCCTGGGGTGCCCACACTCAGACATAGCTGTTTGCTTTCACTTGGCAGGAGCCAAGCAAGAGCAAACACTCCAGTTTCAGAAGGTGGGAGCTTTCAAAGTGCTACCACCAACCAGATTTGGATGTTTCATCAATTTCTCTGCCCTCTTACATGCAGGCAGGGGAAAGATTAGATTGCCCCTGCACAGATGGAGATGCTTTGCCAGCAGTTCCCTCCGTGCAGCAGTGATTTCGGCTCCAGCAGTAGACAGGGAGAAGGATGGGACCACAGGGGTCTTGAAGAGAGATGCATGAGGCAAAATAAAATGACTGTTTGGTTACGTGAGTTGTTGTGTGAGTGGCTGTATTTGAGAGTATCTGCGTTAATGGCTGTATGGGAGAGTGGGTATGTCTAAGTGAGTGTGTGAGTGCTTATATGGGTGAGTGAGTGGCTGTGTTGAGAGTCTGTATGGGTGAGTGGTTGTATGATTGACTGTATGGGTAAATAAGTTGGTGTGTAAGTAGCTGTTTGTGTGAGTTTGTGACTTTGAGTAGCTATATGGGTAAGTGACTGGTTCTATGAGTGAGTAGTTGTGTGAGTGCCTGTGTGAGTGAGTGAGTGAGTGAGTGAGTGGGTACCTGAGTGGGTCTATGGATGAGTGAGTAGTTGTATGAATACTTGTATGGGTGTATTAATGGGTATGGGACTAGCTGTGTGGGTGTGTGAATGGATATATGAGAGGTTGCATGGGAGTATAAGTAGGTGGGTGAGTGCTTCTGTGGATGATGTCATCAGCGATTTAAGTTTAGATGTCATCAGTGATGTACTTGCCATGTCATGAGTGATGTGATATGTGAGATCATAAGCACCTTGTCATGAGTGAAGTAATATGTGAGGCAGTTTTTTGGGGGAAAAAAAGGGGCCCCAGTATAATTGGATAAAACCCTCACAGGGAAATAACTTAATTGGAAAAAGCTTTGTACCGGGTTCAGTACACATATAAAACACTACAAGCACTCATATATTAGAACTCCGGTAGTACTTTGGGTGATGTCATCATTGCGGCACCCTATCATAGGCATAATATGAACGGTGCTCTTGAAACAGACAAATCAATGATTTGATTACAAACCACCCTAAAGATCATAGAGATACTGGGTGGCTAGATCGAGCGTAGCTCGATCATATATGCATATGGATGGAGTTTGCTCCAACCGGTACACATGCAAAAGTATTTAAGGCACAGTGTTTATGTTTCACGTTCCTGTATAGGAAGCCACCGTATCGGAGCGGAGCGGAGTTTCTGTCAAATTAATTCAAACGTCAGTGTATCATAGGTAAGATCGTGGCTTAGGCTATTACATTCATTATGGCGTTTTGACTTCATATTGAACGTTTATTTGGGTTGCCATTATTAACTTAGCAAGGGTATTTCTCAGTATCTTGTGTCCCTTATTTGTTAGATCGCTAATCCTTGGTGACTTGGGCAACTTGTAAGATAACATTGGTGGGATTAATTTTTATCGAGTTTTGAAATAAGTCATTAGGTTAGAGGTAAGAACGTGGCAATTGTGTTGGTTTGTGGAATTGCGGCGAATCTGTTTTTTTAGATGGAGTTATTACATTCATTGGATATCTTACTGGGGGTATCCTCCATTGGTCTTGTTATCCTTTACTGCGTTTTACTCTAGATTGAGCTATTAATTCGGGTGTTATTACGAACTCTGCAAGGGGATTTCCTGTGTTTTTTGCTTTTTATCTGTTAGATCGCTAATCTTTGGTGATTGTGACTATTTGCAAGATAATTATATTGGAGTATATATTTGCTGAGCTCTGAAATAAACCATATGGATAGAGGTAAGAACGTGGCCTCTGACTTGGGTTTTTGCAATTGCAGTTTATTTGCTTTAGAGCTCGAATATCTGTATCAATTAGAGATTTAATCAGGGGCATCCTCCCTTTGTTTTGTTTTTAATTCAGTCAGATTAATATCGGACTGTGGCCTTGCAAAGTATGTAAGAAATTAGAGATTGCAGCTTCCCTGGATCCTCTTGGCTATCAACCTAATCTATATATATATACATATATATATAGAGAGAGAGAGAGGGACTTTTCTCTAGGTAAGAACATTAGAATATTAGAATTAGAGTTTTGCACTGAGGACTTACATGTGAGAGGCTCTTTGGGATAATATATCTCATACTTATGTGTCTCTAGGTAATAGCTGAAACCTGGCAAATCACCGAAGTACTACAAGGTTTCCCTTGGAGATTGTAATTGACATAAAACACAATCAGGAAAATACTTGGATTAGGTAGGTTTTTTCAATCTCTGGTTTCTTTTTTTAACCTAATAGGAGATGTAGGTGACTCTGAAGTACCCATAGAGGAGTATTCTCAGTAATGTCCACTGATGTCAATAGAATAAGTCTATATGAATATCCTTATCTCCCTGACAATAAGGCATAGAGACATCGAACGCCAACATTTTGGGTTGTATTTCCACTCAAGTGAAAAAATTGGAATGCCTATATTTAACTTTGTAGGTGGATGGATGTGTTGAGACTGTTGTGCTTAAGGAACTCCATTAATTCCATAAAAAAAACATATGAGGTGTTCCCTTAGATATACAATCTTCCAGTTTTGGGGTTAAAGCACACTAAAAGTTATAGTCGAAATTTGGATTCATTGACTGCATTTAGGTAGCAGATGTTAGCCATAGATGAATTACAGATGAATTACAGATGACTGTTAATTTGTGAATGTATGAGTAAGTAGTAACATCTGGAAGTGTTTGGAGACTTTGGTTTTAGTCAGGTATGCAGATCCCACTATGTTCTTATTAGGATAGTTGACCGTCTAATTGGCGGTCTGTTTGAAATTTTGTATCTAGCACATTTATTTTGGACCACAATTAATATGTATTGTATTGTCCCTTTTTTGTATTTTAGTAAACCACTGGTATGAAGTATATGCCCTAAGGAAGGCTATGCCGAAACGCGTTGGTCTTTTACATCTGAAACCAGTGCTTTCAAGATTAAACACATATGTTTAGTTACATTTGTGACGGGCCAACTATATTCTTTAGCGGTATTTTGTTCCAGGTTTTGTCCCCCAACCCCTCTCTCTTCCTTTTTTCTGGGGGTGAGGACACACTGTATATCATCTGGTGGTTGTAATATGCTCTCATTTGATTCTTATATGTTAATGTATTGTTTTCATCAAATGAATGAATTTTTATGATGTTTAATTATGTATGTATTCTCTTGATTTTTGACGAAACATATCTCTGATCATATAAGAAATGAAGTAAAAAAATAAAAAGATAAAATATTTTTTCTATATATCTATATGTTATAAAGTTTTTCTTTTCTATTTGTGGTCCAAATATATGAGTGCTTGTAGTGTTTTATATGTGCATGGAACCCGGTACAAAGCTTTTTCCCAATTAAGTAATATGTGAGGCAGTGCATTGTGGGGGCATAATTTATAATTAGCTCAGGTAACTTCCAGAGATTAATTTCTATGGATATGTATGAGTGAAATCTGAGCGTAACTATACTGCCACTAAACCTTTGTTTTTTTCAGTTAATTGCTAAGGTTTTTTAAGTTATATTGCCTAACTATAACATCCCTAACATTTTAAGTGAATTTCTATGTTTTTTAACTACTAGGTGTGTTTGCAATGTGGTGAAGAAAGAAGACGTGGCATCTGACCAGCTCTCAGCAATCCCACTGAGTGGGTCTTACTATTGGTAACAGGGGGGCTTCTTGGCCCCAAAGGACCCTCAGCATCTAAAGTGACTTCATCCACCAACCAGTAGTGCACCAGAAGGCGCATTTGCAGAGTGGTGGAGAAAGGGGATGGGGCCTCTGATGAGATCCCAGCAATCCCACTGTGTTGGACTTACTGGAGGCAATAGGAGAGGTTCTTGGCCCACAAGAATGCTCACCATCCAAGGGGACTTTAGCCCCCAACTAGTATTGCACTAGAATGGATGTGTGCAGTGTGGTGGACAAAGGAGGGTCTTCAACAAGCTCTCAGCAATCCTTCTGTGTAAGACGTACTGGATGTTACAGAAGGGGTTCTTGGCCCCAAAGTAGCCTCAGCATCCAAGTGGCCTTCATCCTCCAAACAGTATTGTGCCATAAGGTGCATTTGCAGAGTGGTGGACAAAGGGGCGGGCCTCGGACCAGCTCTCAGCAATTCCGTTGTGTGAGACTTACTGGAGGTAATTGAGAGGGTTCTTGTCCCTCAAGGATTCTCAGCAACCAAGGGGACTTCATCTCCCAACCAGTAGTACACCACATGTAGTGCATTTGCAGAGTGGTGGACAAAGGGCTTCTGATGATCTTTCAGCAATCCAATTACCAATTGGATGAGTAGGGCCTTTAAATGTATTAATTTTTTATTGGGGAGGGGCGCCCACAAGACCCCCTCCCTGAGCCTATTTTGGCCCCAGGGACCCCATACCTCGGGCCCGGCCTTTGTCATCTGAGATGTCATCAGTGATGTCACTGACCATGTTGACTGATGTAATATATGAGGTCATATGCTGTGCATTGTGGGGCGCAAGTTATAGTTACCTCAGCTAACTATAACGGCTGAATTTCTCTGGTTTTGTATGAATGACATGTCAGACTAACTATGACGTCCCTCTAGCCCTAGGTTTTTTCCGTGAATATCTAATGTTTTTTAAATGCTAATTTCTAACAATACCGTCCCTGAAACCTGTGTTTTTTTCAGTGAATTTCTAAGGTTTTTAAAATGCTGATTTCGAACTATAAAATCCCTGAAACCTGTGTTTTTTTCAGTGATCGTTTAAGGTTTTTAAAATGCTAATTTCTAACTATAATGTCCAAAAAAACTGTGTTTTTCACAGTGAATTTCTACGGTTTTTGCAGAGTGGTGGAGAAAGGGCTGGGCCTCCAACCATTGCTTAGGAATGCTGCTGCGTAGGTCTTCCAGGAGCTACCAGGAGGGCTTCCTGGCCCCCAAGGACCCACATGAGTAAAGTGGACTTCATCCTTCAACCAGTATTGTGCCAGGAGGCGCGTTTGCAGAGTGGTGGAGGTAACAGTAGGGGTAGTTGGCCACCAAGGATGCCCATACGTACCAACTGTTGACAACTCACAAAAACATCCCAGAGCTCCTACCTCACAGTGAGGGAGTTGTAGCACTTTGTGGGACTAGGTTTTCCCACTGGTAGGTGAAGTATGCCACCTATGGTGGGTGAGGGCATTCGTCCTGAAAGGGATTGCTCCCCTCTTGGGGTTTTTTAGGGAGACATACATTCATCTCTTTCTTCTTTCCTCTCTTGTTTCCATACTCATTTCAGGCTGCCATAGACCGGAGAAGTATTTTGTGTTTAGAATTATACCAGTCCGCCTAACGCGTTTTGGAGGAGGAGGGATTGCTATAGCACATAAAAAATCAATAAACTGCAGAACAGAGAAAGTCCTTATTCCGGGGTCAGAGTGTATGATGTTCTCTATTACTCTCTCCCCTACATGTTCGCTCTCAGGCCTCTTGGTCTACAGACCTCCGGGACCAACGGGACAGTTTTGTGAAGATTTGTTAAGTTCAGTCAGCAATCTATCCTGCAATACTCCCAACTTCACGGTGCTGGGAGATTTCAACATTCAGTTAGATAAATCGGATACTTCAATCTGTCAGACTTTGCTGACAGCGTTAAACACAGTCCAACTTAGACAAATTGTTCATGGCCCCACGCACAGAGCAGGACACACCCTGGACCATTGTTACACTAATTTAAACACGCTTGTGTTTATGAATAATACCTCAATTCCATGGTCCGATCACTCTCTTTTGTCCTTCTCTCTTACCCGCCAGGAACAGATAGGCCAGGCTTGCTTTGTAAAAAAATACAGACGTCCCTGGTCTAAATTAGTAACTGAGAAATGGACACTCAATCTTTTAGAAACTGTACCAGAAACTACTAATTGTCCTTCAGACGCTAATGACTGTTTTAACCGTTGGCTTGAGGACTCATTGAATCAGACCCTACCGAAGGTTGGGCTTTCCCATCGTATTGGAGCAAATAAAAAAGCCTGGTACACCCCAGAGCTTAAAACCCTTAAACAACTTTGTAAACAGAAGGAGAGGCTCTGGAGAAAAGATTACCAACAAAACAGTAAGGATACTTATAGGACTGCCCTTCGCAACTATAAAAAATTGATTAAATCCACCCAATCCAACTATTATCAGGAGAAAATCATCTCGGCCTCAAGCTCCTCTAGGGAAATCTTTAAAATATTCAAGTCCCTGGTTACTCCACCTAGTCCCACCGCTGATCCTAGTCTTGCATATATTCGCTGTAGAGAACTAGCACATTTTTTTGTCTCAAAAATTACAGACATTTATTCCACTTTCCATGATATACCATGTTTATCAGCGGTATCCCCTAGTTTGGAGGTGAATCTCCTTGAGACATTTCCTCCTCCTGACTGTCGGGAGGTTCAATCACTTCTAAGTAACCTTAAATCAGGTTCACCTGCCGATGTAGCACCTCCCACCATGCTCAACCTAGTCTCTGATGTTGTGGCCCCGGTGATTAAGGAGGTGATTAGTGCCTCACTCACAACCGGGGAAGTTCCCCTTCACTGGAAACATGCTAGAGTGAAAGCATTACTGAAAAAACCCAACCTCAACCCCGATGACTGGGCGAACTATCGCCCTATCTCTTTGCTGCCAACAATTAGCAAACTTACTGAAAAGTATGTTAATTCCCTGATTTCCAACCATCTGGAAACCCATAATCTACTCCACCCTTCCCAGACAGGATTCAGGCGCAAACAAGGCACCGAGACTGCACTGGTGGCTGTAATTGAGGAAGCAAGAAGGATTGTAGATCAGGGCAGCTGTGCGGCCATACTATTATTAGATCTCAGCGCGGCCTTTGACACCGTTAATCACTCCATCCTGATTCAAAGGTTGGGTGATGTGGGTGTCACTGGGACCGCGCTGAAATGGTTACAATCCTTCCTCTCCGATCGGACTTTTTCTGTATTTGAGGATGACATCTGTTCTCCACCTGTGCATCTTCACTGTGGCGTTCCCCAGGGGTCATCCCTCAGCCCAACATTATTTAATATCTATATGAGGCCTCTGGCTGAGGTGGTGTTACCCTGGGGAGTGCAACTAGTGACGTATGCTGATGATACACAGCTTATCATCACCCTTTCTGATCGGATGTCTTCCTATGATAAACTCTCCTCTTGTCTCAGTAAGGTTCGTGAGTGGATGGATGCCTCCTTTTTGAAACTCAATGGAACAAAGACGGAGATCATGATGTTGGGACATGATGCTCCATCAACGGTGGACGGATGGTGGCCTACTATCTTAGGACACCCCCCTACCCCCAAAAAGGAAATTAAGAGCTTAGGGGTCTGGCTGGACCCAGCTCTTAACTTTTTGGCACAAGCTCAGAAGGTAGCAGCAACCTGTTTCGCCCTGATGCGAGCCCTTAGGAAAATTATTGAATTACTCCCGTTCGAAGCAAGGCGGATATTAGTCCAGGCCCTGATTCTAACACGCCTGGACTATGCCAATGCAGTATACTTAGGCGCACCACTGGGGACACTCAGGGTCCTCCAGACGGTACAGAACTGTGCGGCCCGGATGCTTCTAAAGACACCGCGCCGAACTTCCGCTAAACCAGCACTCCAGCAACTCCATTGGTTGCCAATACAACAAAGGGTGGAATTCAAGGCGATGACCATTGTTCATAAAGCCCTCCTCAAGACAGGTCCTGCTCTAATCCAACCTCTGTTCTGCCCTTACCAAACCAATAGGTCCTTGAGATCCAGTAGTAAGAATCTTCTGACAGTCTCACGAATAAGGAGAATCCGTATGGGCGGCAGACGTTTTTCTGTCCAATCAGCCAAGCTCTGGAATAATCTGCCGGACTCTATTCGGATGGAACAGAACCACACTAGGTTTAGAAAAATGTTAAAAACCTTCCTATTTCTGTAATCTCTCGGATGATGAATTGATGCACCGCAGCGCTGGGATGCCTCCGGGTAACCACGCGCTATAGAAATGAGTATTCATTCATTCATTCATTCATACTCCTTAATCATAGGCTTGGCTCAAATGTTTATTGCGCTGCTACCAACACACCTTATATAATCGGTTGGCCTCCAATGGGCTGCTCAGGTGAGTTATCCCCCGTTGCTTGCTGGGATTTGTAGTGTGTCATGTAGCCTACATCTTTTTCCGAGTGGGCTTCGAGACGAAAAAAGATAGTAACAACCCTCACATGGGTCACAGTGTACCAGTTCGTTTGGCATTCATAGGGGCTGCTGTTCCACATAAGGCAACAGCGTGATTCCAATTCTTGTTTTAAGACTTTCAGGAAAGGTGGGAAAACCTTTGAACTTGCAAGACTTGAAAGATTTGACTTCATACTCTGATTGGAATGAAGAACCCTAAAGAAATACAACTATAGAATTGTGAAGAATCCAGATAAAAGGTAACAGCATTCCTAACCTGAGGGAGTAATAGTTGGAGACAATAATGAATGTAACAGTGTTTTTCCTTTCCTATCAGCATAAAGAAAGTTTTCCCAGGGCAAAGAATCTCAGTGCAGCAGAAAGTTCTCGAAATCCATGAATAGAGGGAATGCCAATGGACGAGAGCTAATCAGGTGAATAGGAGAGTCAGGGAACCCAAGAATAGTGTAGTAGTGACAATTAGTCTTGTCTCAAGCTAAAAGTTGAGAGGGTTGATTTTTGTGCTTTCTTTCTAGAAAAACTAGTTGCATGAGTCGCAACAACAGATTGTCCAGAGCTTTGCTTTCCTTCACACGCCGTGCAACTGGTTTCTGTCCTGCCAATTAAAATCCTGTCAGCATGACTGAATACATCCATATTTATTTCTCCCTTACCCCAACTACAATTTCCTTCAGGACTTCTTATCAACTTTGGTGTGGTCAGGTAAAAGCTGGGCAGTAGTCATGACGGGCATTGATGGCCGATCATCAGAGGCCTGGAATTCAGGTGACTGGATTTGGCCTCATGGCAGTTATCAGTACCAAAATGTGTTAATAAGTAGAAACAACAACATAATAAAAATACCATTCCAATATATACAATTTTTTAGTGGGAAATGGGCATTAAAATAACAAAAATCAGAGTTAGGGATCCAGAGATATGATTTTGCAAAGTTTTAGATGTTTCTAGCACCTAAAGAGCAAAGCACCATTTGCAGTCGTGGACCCTCAGCAGGACAGGGCGGAAGGCGGTAGCCAAAAAGAGTTCCATGAGGTCAGATAGCCATCAAAAGAAGTCCCAGTGAATCTGCTCACTTCTGGTGAGAAAGCTCCAAGCAGGAGAAATTAGAAATTTGAAGCTTTCACTTTTAGACTGAGAAGCATTTTTGGAGGTCAGGATCTTTTGAATGGGTCAAAATAATAAGTTGATTCCGACTGGCAGTGTGACATTGGTGGCTGTAGCTCGGTGAGGGCCAGTAGTAGCCTCAGTCTCTTTTGCAAAAATCCTTGAAAATGTTTTCTAGGTCCCAGTTTTAAGGGTTAGTCAGGAGGAGTACATTCTTACCCTCATGCAAGGCGTCCATGACCTCTGCGTCACCACTTGGAGGCCTGGACTCCCTCTAGCAGATTCCAAGGTAAGTCCAGTTGGAAATGGTCAGCTGGGTTCTTCAGGAAGGTTGGCCTTGTGAGAAATGTGGTTGTTGGTTGAGGGGGGGGGGGGGGTGAGCCCTTTCAAAGCAACATCCACAGTTCTTGTCAGGGTGAACCACAAAAAGTCACTAAATAAACATGGTGCTTAACCCTCTGGTATTTTGGCACAAAGCAATCAGGCTTCACTTTGAGGCAATGTGTAAAGTATTTATGCAGCACACAAACAACAAACAAGAAAAAAATAGAGTAATTTTTACAAAATATTTGACACTAAAATGACAATGATCCAATCAGTAGAACTGAAGATATGCAAGTTGAAAGTTTTAATGCGAGTATAGTGCCTAAAAGTACAAAGCGCCAACTGTGGTTAGCTGACTGTGCCGGACTGGGACACAGTCACATGTTCAGGGTGACCCAGATAGAGTGCCTGCCCGTGATACAGAGTGTTGTATCTCCCTGCATCATTTCTGGTGATGAGCTGTGAGGGCTGCGAAGCAAGGTCCTGTGTCAGGTGAATCATGCTGCATTAGTTCTGATGAGGAGCTGCCAGGGCTGCATTGCAAGGTTCTGCATAAAGGTGCATCATACTGCGTCAGTTCAAATGAGAGGTTGTGAGGATTGTGATGCAAGGTCCTGTGTTGCGTTGCATCGCACTTCATTGGATCTGATAAGGAGCTGAGAGGGGTCTGATGTGAGACCCTGCTTTGAGTTGCATTGGTACAGTTGTGGCTGTTAATCATGGGCTGCAAGGTGCCCTGATGAGAGGTCCTTCATCCCACTGCATCAAGTTGCATTGCGCTGCGTCGGTTCTGAGGAATCCCACAGTTGGGCCCAGACGAGTACACTCTGATGTCAGCCAAGGACCTAGGAGGAACCTCATATGGATCAGGACTCACTCAAGCAGATGCCAGCAGAATAGTACAAGCAGGTCCAGTTGAGTCTAGAGAACTGGGTAGGTGCATAGCAGGTCTATGGAGCTTGTAATGTATCTGTAGTTCAGGACAGGAGGACAGTCAGTCAGCCCTCAGAGTCACTGAGGTAGGTCTGTGTTCAAGCAGCAGGTCCAGCCTTCCTTCTTCAGGCAGCAAGGCAGTCCTTCGACCAGCAGGCCAGCAGGTAAGACCTTTTTTGAGTCTTCCATGAAGAGTTGGTCTAAGGGTTCAATTTTTATACCTGGTGCTAGCTTTAAAGTGGGAAAAACGTCCAGAATTCCCTCACATCTCACATCTGAATCTGGAATTTCTTGGCTCTAGTAGGCTTGGGGTCATAAAAAGCTAGTGCGCATGGTATTTATATGAGGGTTGAGGCAGTGTCTTTGAAGTGCAAGTGGGACAGGTGGCAGCTACGCCCTTCCAATCAAGTCAGGATTGCCCAATCCTGCCAACACTGACTCCCTTTATTTTTTAGCTGTCTGGGAGAAATTCTACCTGTTACAATCAAAAGATATGACTGAATAAGTTAACCCAATATTATCTTATGGAAGAAGTAGGTCTTGCAGTAGTAAACAATGATATTGTGAGATTTTTACTATTAGGACATGTCAGGCTTAAAAGTACAAGTCTACATTTTTAAATACAATGGCCCCTGCCATATGGACTGTTTAGGCCCCCACACCTCAGGGGTCACTTATAAGTTTTAAAAATAGATTTTTGTGCTTGACAAAGGCGTTATTTTTCCAAGTCAAATTGCAGTTTAAAACTGCATACAGACTGCAATGGCAGACCTGAATGTTTGGGGGTTACCCTGCAGAGAGGGTCAGGTCCAATAGGCCTCTTGCATCTCTTGTAGCATTTTAGTTTAACAAGCCAACTACTCCTTCCAGTCCACTCTCCTGTTCTAGGTTCCAGTATTAGCAGGTGCAACCCTTGGGGTTTCTCTCCACATTTTACAGTAGGTGCAGTCCTTTTCCTGTCTTCCTCAGGTCCAGCAGAGTTCTGAAGAAGGCACACATGGGTGCCTAGCACTAGCGTCTGGGTGAATTAAACTTCCTGTCTAATTGAGAAGTGTTATCAGAGTAAGCCCTACCCACTTTGACAATATTTGGTGTGTGTCAGGCCCTAGAAAAATCAGTGCCCAACATGATCTTGGATCAATCTTTCTTACTCTAGTTAGACCTCTGGGAATACACCTGAGGTGTATTTAGGGTTATGAGTAACTCCCCCTGCAAGCCAGTTGTAGAACACGTATTCTCCCCACTGGGATTGATGCCACTTTGGCTACTTGGACAATAGCAGGGTCAGGCCTAGGTGTAAATTACATTTGCTTGTGACAGTGGATGCAGTTTGAAACCTGTGCAGTTAGTGGCCAGATCCCTGAGGTGATCCTCTCTGGAGGAGATTAAAGGTCGTCCCAGCCAAGGCCCTTTTGATCTCTTTCCTGGGAGCCATTCACACCTCTTAGCTAGGCTGCCTGGTGAGAGCTGGGAATTAACTCTGAAAATGCTACTAGAGGCTTGAGACAGGAAATGCCAGCTTTGCAAAAATGACATTTTCAAAATAGTAATTTTAAATCTGCCTTGCCCATCAGATTGGATATTAAATTCCCCTTAATTTCAGTCCTTGAACTATGCATCTAGTTATTCACAAACTTAAGTTACGCATTATAAGTTACTGTTATGTATGCCAGGGCTTTTCTATGGAAGAGCTAGACTTGCCACAGTAAAAAATGACTTGGGTGATTTTTCACTGTGAGGACATGTAAAACCTCAACATCCACGTACTAAGCTTTAAATAACATGCACCCTGACACATGGACATTTAGTTAAGAATGTTATAAGCATGACAAACTGCAAGTTTAGGTTTTGCAAAATGTGTATTTTGTCAGGTAGAATATGCATGTCTAAAACCGAGCACTCAGGGTGCTGGGGTAGACCTGAAGACATGCATTTACTTTGTCAATTTAGTTGTGTCCAAATAAGTGCTGCTGTCAACTAGTGACATTCCACTTACAGTCCCTGGTTACACTGAGTACCGTTGTGAGAAAGTTATCCTTTTTTGCCCGGATCACCCTTATTTTTTTAATGATACTGGTGGTAATTGACTCCGACTGCGCCCTGGGCTCAGGTAAATATATAACCCACACAATATAAAGGGTAGCACTGTACAAAGAGAATGTAATATGAGAAAAGGTGGTTGGAACAGGGGCACAGCACTGTTGTGGATGAAAACCCTCACTCACTGAAGGGTGACATGCTTCATCATTGAGTTCCTCCAACCCACAGGGACCACAAGGTACCCCGTGTGGGCTACAACTTCCCTAGAGGGAAGGAGCAGGTGTGCAAAGCATGTGTTGTATCTAGCACCTCAAGAGGGCAAGGAGGGACAGAGTGCAAATCTATAGTACTATTATAAAGGAAGAACTTTGAGGCTTTGAGGCGGGTAAACTCGGGAATCACAGCGCCAATCCACACACCCGATACAACGTTGTAATCCCCAGGGTGTGCAGATGGACATAGGCTATATAAATTAAAAATAAATACGTTATTTAAAAAACATACGTTAAAAAAAAAGTACCCCTTCAAAGTAGCATCGGCCGCGACGTGCGTGCTTACATCAGGAGCGGCGTACACTAGCGTGAGGAGCGGCGGAGATCAGCGCGGGGAGGAGCGGCGGAGAACAGCGCGGGTAGGAGCAGTGACAAGGAGCGGCAGAGATCAGCGCGGGGAGGAGCAGTGACAAGCGGAGGAGCAGCGGACATGAGCGGGGGACAGGCGGTGAGGATCGGCGGGCAGGCAGTGAGGAGCGGCGGCAGGGAGGAGCGGTGAGCGGCGGATGAGGTAGGGCGCCAAGTAAGCAGTGAGCAAAGCAAACGTGAGGGAGGAGCGGCGGCGGAAAGGAGCGGTGAGCGAGCCACAGGTATCAAATGGAAAAAGAAACTTGTGCAGGTTACAAAAGAGTACAAAGTGGAGCGGTCAGCTGAAAGCTAATATGACAATCGGGAGAAGGTAGCAAACGGGGCATAACAGGAGGAAAAAGTGTAGTATAGTAAATGTGCTCATAAAAAATATATTGAACACAAAATCATCTGTAGATCAAATTCTACAATATGTTTGAAACAAGTGTTAACAATGTCCTAAACCGTCATGAGCATAGGCATCTAATTAAAGTATTTATGCAGCAAACCAAACATATATGCAAATTGTACAATCAACACTCAGTAGTATCGCACGATATTAGCAAACATGTAAGTTAGAATGAAACTACACACTTCTAATCCTCAAAACTACGTGTTTATAAACCACAAAACTAAGCACTAGGCAAGTTCCTCTCTTCATCTCCACTATATATTGTCGGGTTTGCGCTCACCTTAAATATCGTAACAGTGTACTTGGTTGACCCTGGAGGGAGTATCATGCGACGTATCTGGTGTCCTAAATGCACGGAAGTGAGCATGATAAAGACGTGACGTCTAGCATCTGTATTAGTGACCATGGCGGTATTACATCACGTTACCATGGCAACGCAGTAAACAGGAACTTGAAAATCTCGTAATCTCGTTTCTCAGTGCAGACTCTGTTTATGTAGTACTCCCATGGGGCAAATAGGTGCGTGCATAGTATGCCAAAGGACAGAGACTCTATTATTCAGAAAAAATTAACATTCAAATTGAAAGAAACCCATGTCTCTAGTTGTAATTTAAAGGACCATGGCAGTATATTTGGAATCTGCGTAAGGTTGAGCTGGACCATAGTCCAACTTAACAACCAGTGGAAATAATTCAAAGGCCCATTAAAATAGCTCCTATAACTTATAATGAGATTAAAAATGAGATCAAGTAAAATGAATAATATGTAAAATAAAACTAGAAGTCCTATTAGTATAGCCAATCTTGTAAGTTCAGTTATATTAAGGTACCAGCGTGTGATCGAATTTTCTATAGGAAGTGTAGCACCAATACTGTCCTAGAGCAATATCAGTTTGTGTAGGCAGATTTTAAAACTACGGTATCATAACTAGGAACAGGACATGCAGCCGCATGTCGTATCATCTGTTCATATACCTATACATCACACCGAACACCACGGGATATCATCATTTAAGCCTATCTGGAGACTACTTAATCTAAACACCCACCGTTGTTCTCTGTGAAACAGAATGGTCCCTAGGGGATGCATATTTCTATGGTAATGTGGTTTATCTAATACCACCCCCATCTAAGGTCTTCCTCTGTATGTCCTGCATCAAGAAAATGGTGAGTGAGTTTTGTGTTGGATTTCTTCCGTTTGATTGAACTCTTGTGTTCAATCATCCTAGTTTTAACTTTCCGGGTGGACATACCTACATAGTTCAACTGCCAGGGACATTGTATCAAGTAAATGACTGCCTCTGAATTACAATTAGTATGGCTAGTCAACAACCAAGGTGTTTACAATCCCAAATCAATTTGCGATGTCCGTGTGGTCAAATGACAAACCACACAGGTGACACTAGGGAAATGGCCTTGGACAGCTGCACCAGTATGAATAGTCTGTAACTTGTCCGTGGTGTAAGTAAGCCTCGGCCTGGAGTGCACCAAAATATTGCCAAGATTACTACTACGTTTAAAGGCAAAAAGGGGTCTCTCACAAACCTTTTTGCCCTTTTTCAAAATATGCCAGTTGTAATTAATGGCTTTCTTGATCGTAGTGCTTAGGTGGCTATATGTAATGACACACACCAGCTGATTGGTGGGTGATTTATTGCGAGTCTCTAATAGTGCCTCATGGTTCTTAATCCGGGCCTTCTTTTTCACTCTCTGTATCAAGTGTGATGGACACTGTTGTGTCTAAAGGTGTTCACTAAGATTATTTGCATGTTTATAGTACATAGTGAGTTCTGTACATTCCTCAACAGTAGAAATTGACCCACCGGGAGATTATCTCAGAGGGCACGAGGATGGAAACTTTTGTGGTTTAAAAGTGCATTCCGGGACATTGGCTTCTGATAGAGTTCTCTCTATATCTTCCCATCTTTAGGATATAGTCTAAGATCAAGGAAAGGTAGTGACTCATTACTAGATTCACACATTAATTTAAGGTGAGTGTTGAGAGAATTAAATCATTGGGAAAGCTCCAACAAGGATTTTTGGTCACCCTCCCAGATGACCAAGATATCATCGAGGTAGCACTTTCACAGCAACAGTTTACTGTGGAAGGGATTCACCACTGGGTAGATGTATGTTTCTTCAAACCAGTGCATGAAGAGATTGGCCATGCTGGGGGCACAAGTGCTGCCCATCGAAGTGGCAGTGACCTGCCAGTACAGTTGGTCCTCGAAAGAGAAAACATTCTCTCTCATAGCTAAACTGGCACAGTTCATCACAAAGTACATAGGAGTCTGGTCACTCTGTGGGATGTCTTCTAGTAGCTGTTCAATATTCTGGAGGGTATACTCTTGACGGATATTCGTGTGAAGGGCCTCAACATCAAATGAGGCCATGAGATGTAAAGCCGGATTAGACTCAATTGTAGTCAAGAAGGACAAGACATGTTTGGTGTCCTGAAGATAGGATGGCGTTTTGGCCACCAAAGGTCGAAGAAACCAGTCCACAAATTGTGACAGTGGTTCTTATAAAGAAGCAATGCCAGAAACTATAGGACAGCCAGGGGGAGTCCTCTGGATTTCATGTATCTTCGGCAAGATCTAAAATGCCGGAATATTCGGATGCTTCGCTGTAAGAAATTCTGCCTCATTTCTAGTAATCCACCCAGCTTCAACTGCCTCCTTAACAAGTCTGCAGATTGTGTTCTGTAGTCTCGTAGTCGGGTCGCTCAGGTAAATATACCCAGGGCAGGTGCTCTAATTAAAAAGGTATATGGTGATTAGGTGCAATTACAATTTGTATTTGTATTTGTATTTGTATTTCCATTTATAGAGCGCAATTATCACCAACAGGTCTCTAAGCGCTATCAGAAAGAAAGGGACATGAACTAGCCTACAGGCGCAAAGGGGCAGATATTAACAAGAACCCCTGACATCTCGGCAAAGAACCGTTTTCAACTTCTTCCTGAAAGGAAGAAGGGCGTGCTCTTTACGCAATGTGTCTGGTAGTTTATTCCACAGAGGGGGGATGGCGATAGAATAGGCTCTACCCCCTTTGGTGACAAGCCTGAAACGATGACGCTTCAGTAAACAGGCCTCTGAGGACCGGAACGCCCGATTCGGAGTATAAATTGCTAAGCGATCTTTAACATACAGGGGGGCTTGACCATAAATAGCCTTGTGCGTATTACAGAGGCCCTTGAACTTGGCTCTCTGCTTTACTGGAAGCCAATGCAGGTGTTGGAGGAGAGGGGTGGCATGGGCTCCTCTGGGCAATCTGAAAGCCAAAGTCAAGGCAAGAAATTATCATTGACGACACGATCAGTCTGAGAGCAAGAGACGCTCAAAAGGGGAGCGAGCTTGCGAAGCTGTCTCATCAGGCCGGCACAGGCTCCCACTACTGCAGACACCTGTTGAGTCATGGACAGGTCAACATCTACCTTAATTCCCAGGCTCTTCATGACCGTAGCCGGGACTGGGTCAGCGCCCAGTTCCTGAGGCCAGAAGAGGTTGCTCCACGGATTAGAGACAGTGGTAATGGCCAGAACCTCCGTCTTATCCGGATTGATTTTTAAAGAGTTGGCTGTCATCCAGTCGGTGATAAATTTAAGAATATTCTGTGTCTTAGCATGGGAGACTGAGGAATTGTCGATCTGGATGATAAGTTGGGTATCATCCGCATAATTATAGATCTGGCAATCCATGGTGTTTAACACGCCTATCAGGGGCTGCAGGTAGGCATTAAAGAGAAGAGGGGACAAAGCCGATCCCTGCGGGACTCCACAGGAGAGACTACCCGAAACAGACATATGAGATTACAATTGGCACTGACAACCTATCTGTGAGTCCCTAGTATATGAAAGGGCATGTAGATTTAGGGGCCCAACAGATTTCCTACACTTAGAAGTGTCACCCATCCTAAAAAACCCAACAGCTGACCCGATGGACCTTAACAACTATCGCCCTATTTCCAATAGCCCTACCCTAGCCAAAATCTTGGAAAAATGTGTACTCCCCCAACTGACAAAACACATTGACCACTTTAACCTTCTTGACAATCACCAATCTGGCTTCAGAGCAGGGCACAGCACCGAATCAGCCATGACACACATTATCGACGACGCTTTACAAATACTCTATCAGAATGGATCATGCCTACTTGTGGTGTTGGGTTCAAATCAGGCCTACATACTCTGCTAAACTCTCGAACACCTTAGTATAGAAGTTGGCACGGACACTGGAAAAGGCAAAAGACAAGTTTATTAAGACCCCATGGGGTGGTGATACATTCCTACAGCACCCTTCGGCAATGTAAGAAGTAGCACACCGAACATCGGTGCGCGACCTCTTTTATACAGTTTAATAGCAATAAAAAGATAGGCGGTTACAAGTTACACATTTTCGGTACATATAAGGTCATTTTTGGAACACAGCCAGCATGTAGGAGGAGTTCAATAGCACTGGTCAGTTAGTGCTAACATTCTTAAAGAGTGACCAGTTGATGCATAGTGCGCATGTGCGCTTGACCAGTACTAAAAATAGCCTGTTGCCGAGCAGAATAGGTGACCATGGGTATCGAGGAAGGACGAAAGGGCACACTGACCACGAGGCCGTGTGTTCATAGAGAATGGAAGCCAGAAGGATTCAAAATGGCCCCCGTTCGTTTTGGTCAAGTTAACGAGAAGACCGTGTAGCTGTGCTAAACGCTAACTCAGGAGCTGCCAAAACACGACAGACGGCCCTTTTAGCGTTTAGCAAAAGCTACCTCATAGTGAACGTAATCAGAATGTTCATCATCAATGTTAATAGCCATTATTTTCAATACTTCATCATTGATCAGTTTCTCTTGCTTGACAATAGCTCGTTTAGACGGAATACAGGCTGTGATACATACAAAACATAATGTAGGGCCACTTTGAATACATAGACAAAGGAAAAATAGTACTCCAATAAAAACACAGAGAATCGTTAATGATTTCCAACCCCAAGTACTAAGCAGGGTCCAGAACCAACCAGAAAAGGTTCATGTTCCATTTTCTGGGTGGATCTCAGCAGCTATCTTATGTAATTTCGTAATCGAATCATACACGGAAGGTGAGTTATCTGGTACGTACACGCAACAACTACTTCCGATGACGCGGCATGCTCCGCCCCTATACGCTAGTATCACATCTAGAACCATTCGATTCTGGAGCGCTACAATTCTGGTAATTTGTAATTCCTCAGTAATATTCCCTAAAGCAGAGGCAGTTTCATTAGCGACAGCTTCCACCACACGTGTAAGCCGCCTTATCTTCCTGCTATTCAGTGCAGCTCCTACAAATGAAAATAACCCCAAGTTGAAATCTACATATTGTTGTAAAGTGGTATCAGTCTGGTCAATTTCATCAAGATCTAATGTTCGTTTAACTCTGTTCAGTATGAAATCATGGTACAGAACGTAATCATTGTGGTACATGGGAGGAGCAATAAATACAGGTGGTAATACAAAAGCTATGTAACATGTTCCTAACCATCCCAATGGTAGACGATGGTATCCCTTATTTCCACAAATGAAATATGTGTTACGTGAAGCTACGAATGCAATTCCAGTTGGTGTATCAAAAGTAAGTGTAATATTACATTCACTACGGCCTACAGGGATTGTACCTTTATTTCTAATACACAACTCTGCTTTTGTATCAATGACTGTTATCATATGCAAGCTCGTCACATTTATAAGTCTTTGATTCGTATATACACGAGGTGTAGAGACATTGTCCGGACGATACTCTTCCCATTCAAATTTAGTTCCTTCAGCGTGTGGATAACCATCTTTGTCGTTATAGCATATTTTATTCAATCGAAAAAGTAGTCCACCTTTCGTTGGCCATCGCAGGGTGAAAAGAAGAGTGTACCAAGCATGACAAGAACCATTATGAGAAAACGGGAGAGGAATGAGTGGACTTCCTCCCCTCTTCTGATGTCCGGGCAACATTCCACATACCCAACAATTGGACGTGTTGGTCATGTTATGAGTATGATGCAAAATCTGAATAAAGCTGTTATTCAAATAAGTCTGCCTATGTCTTTCTTCGTGAAAAGGCAAAGTAAAATGAAAATGTTCAGATGGACTTGGAGTGGTGGGCAGCAAATGTTCTCGTACAGGAAACAATAGTTCTATAGTCCAAGCTAATACTGCGATCACCACTACGGTCAAGACAAACAAAACAGCACCAAGAATTCTCCCTTTTCGTGTCGAAGGAGATGACATAGTTCACAAAACAATACTCTTCAAAAGCAACACTAAGCGAAAAAAAAATAAAACGATGGTTCTGGACCGAGGCTGCCGTTGATTTGTTCTCCGGGATTCAAGACGGGTGTCGCTACACTGGGCAGAACTGATCCCCCCCCCTTGATATTCCCGGCTTCCGTTTCACAAACCTCAGAGCGGTTACCAACCAGTTCAAAAATACAAAAAGGAATCTTATTTCCTGGGACGTAGATTGTACTTCACTTTATCAGAAACAACGTGGACCGGGAAGGCTCCCTCCAATTCATCAGGCGTGACAGCTGGGCTCTTTTCTGTATCCAAAATCTTTCTGTAGTCGGATAGCACCACAGGGCTCACCAGTTCCAGAGAGACACGTCGGCAGTGTGTTGAATGTATCCACCGCTTCTTGTTGGTGACTCTCACAGCAGTCCGCGTCGCTAGCAGCTCTTGCTCAGGGCCATGCCACCTCGGTTCCAAGCTGCTGGAGCGCTCGAACACCCGGATCATAACATGGTCACCAGGACGAAGATCGTGAGCCTCACCAGTGGAGTTATCAGGGAGCGCCTCTCGAACCTGTTGATGAATAGAAAGTAAATCATTTGTTAATCGTGCCAAATAATCGTTCATCATTATACAAGGCACATCATGTATTAAACGAGGTTTTGGAACTCCCCAAATATTCATCGGCCTTCCAAATACCACTTCATAGGGTGTGAGGCCAGATCGAGAATGTGGCACTGATCGAATGGACAGCAATGCCAGAGGCAAAACATCCTGCCATTTCAAAGATGTGGATGCCACTATCTTTGCTAGCTTCAGCTTCAGAGTTGCATTGTATCTTTCTACCAAACCTGCTGATTGCGGATGAAAGACAGCGTGGAATTGTTGCTTGATTCCCAATCCTTTCAGGACGTACTCCACTACTTTCCCAATGAAATGAGGACCATTATCACTCCACATAATTTTACAAACACCATAGCGCGGGAAGTACTCTTTCAGTAACACCTTAGCTGTCGTCAATGCTGTATTGTCTTTCGTAGGGTAAGCCTCAATCCATTTACTGAAGGCACACACCACCACTAGGACATACTTGAGATTATTACAGCGCTCCAGCTGGATGTAATCCATTTGTAGTACTTCGAATGGTGCAGTAGGTGGAACAAACCCTCCTTTAGGAGTATGAGTCCCTTGTCCAGGATTGTGCTGTAAACATATCAGACAGGTCTGCACCACTCTCTTAGCCGTGCTAGCAATGTCAGCATTTTCCCAAACTCGTGTAAGCAATTTAGTAATTGCAAAAGCTCCAATGTGTGCTAGCCCGTGTGTCATTTGCACCATTGTTTGTAAATAGGCCATGGGTAGTTTCCATCTCTCCATATCTTTACTACGCCAGCAACCCTCATCATCCAATACTCCTTCAGTGGCCCATTTCGTAAGTTCTGCCTCTGATGCTGACTTCTGTATATCTAGTATTTCTTCTCTAGCATCATGCCACCGCTCGGCTTGTGATTTCACCACGTACATGGGGAAATCATTTTGTAGCATAGCGGTCTCTCTCGCAATGCGATCTGCGAAAGCATTGCCTTGTCCTATTTTGTCCGTCACCTTTTTGTGTGCACTGCATTTCACTATTGCTACTTTCTTTGGACATAACAGTGCATTCAAGAGTTCGCGTACCAATTCTCCATGCATGATGTGTACTCCATGTGAAGTCAAGAATCCTCGTTCCTTCCAGAGTAGGCCAAAATCATGCACTACTCCAAAAGCGTAACGACTATCCGTGTAAATGTTCACACATAGTCCAGCACTTAACTCGCATGCTTTCGTTAAAGCTATCAATTCAGCTGCTTGAGCCGATTTCTGGGGTATTCGTGCCGCTTCTACCACTGTCCTAAGTGTCGTGATCGCATAAGCTGCGGAAGTCGTACCATCTGGTAACCTCACGCACGATCCATCAACCCACAGTTCCCCATCTACATCTGGAAATGGTGTATCCTGCAAATCGATACGACCCTTTGTCTGTTCTTCAGTCAGAAAAACACAATCATGTTGTTCTTCCTTCTGGGTCTCAGCAACAGGATCCGGCAGTAAAGTAGCAGGATTCAGTGTCGCACATCGTTTTAGTGTGATGTGCGGCGCCAACAACGTTAGCTCATATCCTGTCAGACGGGCACTGGTTAGATGCTGTGTTTTCGTTTGATTCAATAACGCATCTACCGCATGGGGAACTAACACCAACAATTTGTGTGACAAAACTATTCCCTCACTTTGTCGTATCGCTACTGCTGTTGCTGCAACTGCTCGAAAACATCCAGGCAATCCTCGAGCCACAGAGTCGAGTACCGCCGAGAAGTATGCACAAGGCCTCTGTTTGTCTCCGTGTGTCTGCACTAACACTGACAATGCGCACCCATCCTTCTCGTGTACATATAATGTAAAGATCTTCGTGTAATCAGGTGTACCCAACACTGGTGCAGAACAAAGAGCTTGTTTCAATTGTTCAAAAGCATTCTGACATTCATCCGTCCATTCAATGGGGATCGGTGTATCTTTAGACAACAATGCCAACAATGGTTTGACAATGTGTGAAAAACCCAATATCCATTGCCTACAAAAAGACGTCAAACCTATAAAGGCACGAACATCCTTCTGAGTGCGAGGAACTGGTGTGTCTAAAACTGCTTGAATTCGATCTGGTGTCAATGCACGGCCCTCCTTAGACAAAAGATGACCGAGGTAGGTCACCTTGGGTCTACAATATTGCAGCTTTTTCTTCGAAACCTTATTATTATATTTGGCTAGGAAGGAGAGCAAGGAAAAGGTACTCTTCTCAAATTGTTCTGGTGTGTTTGCAGCAAGTAAGATATCATCTACATATTGAATAAGAGCCACTCCATCTTGTAATTCAAAGGAATCAAGCTGTCTTTTCAAAGCCTGACTATAAATGCTAGGACTTTCGGTATAGCCTTGAGGAACTCGACAAAATCTGGACGATTTATTATTTAATGTAAAGCCGAATAGATATCGACTGTCAGGATGTACAGGGATTGAAAAGAAGGCATTCTTCAAATCGATGACTGTAAAGGTAGTTGCCGTCGATGGAACCAACGTAAGCAACGTGGTGATGTCAGACACCACCGGGTACTGAGGCACTACCATCTTGTTTATTTCCCTCAAATCAATAATGAAACGGTAGACCTTAGCATCTGTATCTCTTTTAAGGATCGGTAAAATTGGGCTATTACAAACATTGTAGGGGACTTCCTCAACTACTCCTGCCAAAATCAAATCGGTCACAATGTGTATCAAAGCAAGTTCACCTTCTCTCGAAATCTTATATTGTGGGACACGTGGTAGAGATACTCCCTCCTTTACAGTGATACGTACTGGAGGAATTATCATCTGCCCTACATCCGTGTCTGAAGTGGCCCACAACGTTTTTGGTAAGGAGGCCAATACTTCAGATTCATGAAGAAAACACACTCGCTCAAATTCTGGGTAATTCTCATTCAACACAACTCGCACTCCTTCTGGGGCACAGCGAATAGTAGCTCGAAAGTGTTTTAACATATCAAGTCCCATAATATTATCTGGTGTATTTGGAGACAACAAAAAGGGACAAGGGGCAGCACATTTATCAACATGAAATGCAACTGGTTGAGACAGTGGGCTAGAAGTAGGTGTTCCATCGAACCCTATAGCTGTAATTACCTCGCCAGACAGGGGAGCCCTTGGAACCAAGTATTTGGACAAAGCGCTACGAGTAGCTCCTGTATCGACCAGAAATTGATCAGTAGAACCCAAAACATGTGCTTCTATATATGGACCCCTTTGATCAACTGGTACCTCAACCGATTCCACACCCCATCCTACGCAATCCTATGCATAGTGCTCATCCCGTGGCTCAGCAGAACCACCCTCATTTATTTGATATTGATTGCGATTATCAAACGTATTATAATCTGTCTGACCACGACCCCTTGCTCCATATCCTCCGCGATCATTCGTGCCATAACCTCCTCGATCATGCGTTCCATAACCTCCTCGATCATTCGTTCCCCATCCTCTTGGCCCTCCATAATTATTCCTAGACCTTCCACTTCCTCGCCCCTCAAATTACACTGCTCTCGAAACACCGGACAGTCTGCAATCCAATGCCCAAACTGTTTGCAGTATGCACATTGATTCACAGAAATGTCAGAACGAGGGGGAGGAGCATTATTGTACGATCCTCGCCCTCCTCTGTTATTTCCTCTCGTAGTCTGAACCTGAGCTAACATTACCTTCGTCTTCAAATCCTTCGCTTTCTTTTCACTACTTTCTTTTGCCTCCAATTCCTGTCGTTCATAATATTGAGCCATAGTCAATAAAGAAGCAGGGGTTGAGGTGGTCCATGAACTTTCACTCGCTTTTAATCGTTTCGCAATCTCCGGTAGGAGATTTGCCACATACTTATCAACGAATAAATGCCTGCCTGTATCTTCTGTCAATGATTGACCACTGTAATCATGGAACGCTTCCTCAAAGCGGGAGAAAAAATCGGAAACCGATTAATCCGTCTTCTGCTTACAAGAGGCTAATATAGTCCAATCAATCTTTTTAGCGGGAGCAAGAGTCTTTAATTTTGTTAGTATGGCCCCTGGAAGGTCTAATATTAATGGACACGGCTTACATGCTGGTTCCCTATCCAAATCAGCTTGAACAAGATCTTTCCAAGTGGCCCCGAGAGTCGTGTGGTCATCAAACTTACGAATCGCTCTCCACATATCAGGGGGCAATATCAACCCGAAAAACAGATCAATATCAACTAACGTCATAATACACGAAGAAATTGCACTTTCAACACTTTCATAAAAAGCCGCAGGATTTTTACGGGGATCAGGCAAAGCATTCTTAAGCGCCATAACATCTGCTCTATTCCAAGGCGTATAAACCCAGTTATATACAAAATACCCTTTCGCGTCTTTAGATCTTTTATCATCATCTGTGCCATCCCCTTTATGAGGGACATATAAAGGCGCAGCTTCTCGCATAGGTCTAACATTAATCGCAGCGATCTTATCTGTTCCAAAGATAGGGCATTCTTTGGATATCCCCGTCGCTCCGGACGCAGGCGGATTCTTCGACTTTTCCAACTCCCGTAGTCGTGTCGCCTCATTCCGTAGATGAATCAAACGTTTGAAGAATTCATCCGCATCTGAAAGAACAAAAAGACCTTTATGAAAATTCTCATGACCCTTGGATATATCCTTGGGTTCTAACTCTAGAGAATATTTTCTGAACCGGTCAACGACCTCATCTCCAAAATAATCTAAGAAATACAGTCGCTCCTGATCAGACCACTGTTCCATTTGTGCAGTAATTTCAGAAACAGTAACAGTATTAATATTTAGCTTTCGTGCAAACGAACGTAATTCCGCAGTTCGTTCCGCATGTAACCTTGTACGCTGTGTACGATCACTATCCTCGTCTGATTCCTCGTTCGGAGCCGTAGGTGCGACGTACGGAGGCGGACAGCGATCTAGTAATGAAAAATCATCTGTTTCATTAGTAAGGACCGGATAAAGAGGACGCCTGATAGGGAATTGACCATTAACCTGTAAATTATTTTCTCCCGTCTCTCTCTCTTTCTTTTCCTGTAATTCCTTCTCCTGTAGCTGTAAAGCTTTATCATGTGCAGCCTTCCGCTGCACCTTCTCCGCCAAGGCTTCCTCACGCTTCACTCGTTCACGCACCTCTTTCTCCCACATACGCACGCAATCAAACATATCTTGTCTAGACCTTCGCTGAAACAAACACTGCTCTACATATTGAACCTTTCGAAGGTCAAACGACCCATATAGTGGCCACTGTAATTCACGATCAGTTTTAGTATACTTATGCCATAACGTGCTGTACATTATTGGTGGAATACCGAATTTGACATACATCTCACGATTTGGAGATCCCTCTGGGGGAGCCGGTTGTGATTCATTTAATCGATAATTGGTACCATTTTCAAAACAGCACATCCTTCGGAGTGTGCTAAAAACAGGCATGTTCAAAAAGTACCACGAAAACGCGATACTACACAAAAATGGCACCTAGCACGGTGTATCGTTCAAATCAAATAAATCAGAGAAATATCCCTACATGCCTGCCTATGTGAGGTGCACTTCACATATTCAAATTCAAATTCAAAGATTCAAACGTTAGCTAACTTCAAACAAATTCAAATTAAAATTCAAAATTCAAAAACCCACAGTAAGTGTCAGTAGACTACCTCACCAATAAAAAGCTTACCAACTATTTTCAAACGTCCAAGGTCCAACTGCCAAGTTCTGTGGTCAAATCAGCCAAAACGGCACATCACGACATTCCAAAATCAGAATCTCAGTCGAAGACCGGCGCCACCTGGAAGGTCAGATCGGAAGGAAGGAAAAACACACCGTGGGTGCCAAGACTCGGGTCACTCAGTGGCAGCGTACGCGTCCATGGCGAGTTTCCTGACCTTCGTCACGACCTCTCCTTCGGGCATCCGAGTCGCCGATGAGTCCCTTCGTGGTCGCCAATTGTGGTGTTGGGTTCAAATCAGGCCTACATACTCTGCTAAACTCTCGAACACCTTAGTATAGAAGTTGGCACGGACACTGGAAAAGGCAAAAGACAAGTTTATTAAGACCCCATGGGGTGGTGATACATTCCTACAGCACCCTTCGGCAATGTAAGAAGTAGCACACCGAACATCGGTGTGCGACCTCTTTTATACAGTTTAATAGCAATAAAAAGATAGGCGGTTACAAGTTACACATTTTTGGAACATATAAGGTCATTTTTGGAACACAGCCAGCATGTAGGAGGAGTTCAATAGCACTGGTCAGTTAGTGCTAACATTCTTAAAGAGTGACCAGTTGATGCATAGTGCGCATGTGCGCTTGACCAGTACTAAAAATAGCCTGTTGCCGAGCAGAATAGGTGACCATGGGTATCGAGGAAGGACGAAAGGGCACACTGACCACGAGGCAGTGTGTTCATAGAGAATGGAAGCCAGAAGGATTCAAAATGGCCCCCGTTCGTTTTGGTCAAGTTAACGAGAAGACCGTGTAGCTGTGCTAAACGCTAACTCAGGAGCTGCCAAAACACGACATACTCATCCTATTAGATGTCTTCTCAGCCATCGATACGGTCAAACACGAGAATCTGATAGATCTGCTGAAACTCAGAATGGGCCTATCAGGCTCAGTCCTCAATTTGTTTAACTCCTTTCTTCAAAACCGGACTCAAAAATTCAAGGTCAACAACTCCATGTCCAAATCTGTGCCAGTAACTCTGGGGGTCCCACAAGGATCGGCACTATCCCCAACATCTATTTATGGAACCACTTACTGTCCTGTTGCAAGCATCCAATGTCCAATTTCACATGTAGGCAGATGATACACAACTTTACCTTAAGATTCATACTCCAGAAGACATCAAGTTACTCAACAAAACACTGTCGAACATCCAGTCATGGTTAGCTGAGAACCATGTAATACAAAGAGAGTACAAAGTTCCCCGGGAAGAGTGAAGTAGTAGTGTTGTGTGTGCTAGGTTGTGGGGGGAATCCCCTTGTTGGGACTAGAACCCTCACACACCCAGCAAGCTAGGTGTCATGCTTCATCATATGGGTTCTGCTCCTCGTCAGACTGGCGCTGCAATGTCTGACGGGCTCCCGAAATCGGGGCTCTTTATCGGAGATATTTTGTCCCGGCCATATGGTGCATGCGTGTGTGAGGGCAGGAGGGGTTATGTGTGTGGGCGTGAACTTTGTACTCTCTTTGTATTACATGCTTGATGGACATATACACTGGACCCCGTTAAACAATGTCCAACCTTGTCCCTCTCTTTGTCTAAATAGCTGAGAACCATCTCAAGCTAAACGCACTAAAAACTGAATTCCTACTAATAGCCCTGCCCCCCAAAATACCCCTCCTGCAGGACTGGCTCAAACACCTCACGGCATTTAACGTTCAACCAACAATCATTGACTCAGCAAAATCTTTGGGTATAACCCTTGACTGCAACCTCAACATGCATAAACATATTAGCAACGCAACAAAGGGAGCAAATTTCCAGATTAATATTCTAAGGAAGCTGAAACCCTTCCTACCAATCAATGACTTCAAGACGGCAGTTCAAGCTCTAGTTATCCCTACGGTCGATTATGGAAGTGTCTCTCTTTGCGGCCTCCCCAAAGCAACAACAGCACCACTAAGAGCCACCATCAATGCTGCAGCCAGACTCATCAAGGGCTCGAAAAAAAGGTCCCAGGTCTCCCCTAACTTAAAAGCCTTGAATTGGCTACCATGGGAAGCCAGAATTCACCTAAAAATAGCCTGCATGACTCACAGCCATTCACAATAAGACACCCTGCTATCTCACTCAGAAACTAACTATCTCTGGGGGTAACAGATCCACAAGAAGTGCAGAAAACCTATTACTGAAGCCACACAGATTCAATAAGACAAAAACGCATAAACGTTCCTTCTCAGGGAGGGCCCCTAGGATCTGGAACGCACTACCCCCAGAAACCAGACTTATCACTGTATTTTTCAAAAAGGAAGTAAAGGCGATTCTCATGGAAAAATTCACATGATCATTATCTAAGGAAACCATGAATTCTCTAATACCTCTACTGGTAGTTCTTTTAGAACATGGGTACAAACAGACAACCTACGTTGCACAGGTGCTCTCTCAGTCCACACCCTTCTCTTTGTTTTATTTTGCACAACATTTTACTCATATTTGATCTACTTCCTTTGTTTGATTTATGTTGCACATTATGTCACGTATATTTGGTAGGACTTGTCTCTAAAGCAATCTGATATCCGTAAGGGTCTGGTTCGTGCTCTAGAAAACTTTCAAAATAAATAAATAAAGGTGCACTGCTGTGTGGCCTACTACCAATTCAAAAATCAGCCCTGCTTTGCAAGCTGCTTTTAAACTAAAATTATATGCAAATTCTACTTTTGATTTAAAGGTACCTACAAAGAATTAAACAACCTTATGCTTGCATATAAGTCACCCCCAAGGTCTACCCTGGGTGTCCCCAGGGTAGGGTGCATTTAAAAAACAAGCAGGGACATTTTAAAAGGTTTTTTTGATGTCCTGGTGAGGGAAAAACTTCCAAGTTTGTTTTTTCTCCAATGTAGCATTTTTGGCTCCATAGGCTAACAAGTATAACTATTGATAGGATTTAGCTAAAATATTATTTCAAGTACTTAAAAGATTGGTAATGATAAATCCAACAATTTAGTACATATGCTCTGAATGGATCACTAATGATCCCTTAGGAGCACATGTACTAGTTTGAATTCAGACGTCCAGGACAAGAGGCGTTACCCTGGTAGCACACATAACATTTTCTGCAACTCAAAACTTATTTTGGTTTAAAACTTACGGCTGTGCACCAATCTCCGCATCATTCACAAATCCAACAACTTGTCACTGTTTAAATTATCATTACTAATACAGAAAAGTTATAGAGCTTTCTTTTCCGCGAGCCAAAATCCAGCCTTCTAACTACCTCTCCTGATGGATAGTCCTTAATAGGCTTAGCCAAAATGCTTTGATGAGGTGATAAGTGGCCTGCATAGAGACAGAGTTAATCTGATAGGGAGATCTGCAGAGAACAGGTCAGGAAGGAGGGTCCGTAATTAAAGAGAGCATGTCTGTTAGAACATAAGCCAGGCCTACCCCTTCGCCCTGTACCCCTCAGGCAGATGGGACCCCCGGAATAGAATTTGCAGAAGGTCTGGAAGGGGGAGTGTTAAGGGAAATGAGCCACACCAGTATTTTGGCTTAGCCCAGTCTTTACTCCACGGAGAAAGATTCTCCATTTTGAATTTTAAAGTGCAGTGCTTTGTGGGACAATAGTAGGCCACATTTTGGAGGAAGCTGGCATGCTTTTGAATGGCACCCTGCGCCCCATTGGACAGGGATACACCCTACCTGTTGCCCAGCGTATTGGATAACTATGTGAGAGCAGCATAGCAATTCAGTCCTACTGCCTGAAGGTACAAAAAGAAGAACAACTGCCCTGCTGGAACCTGGGTCTGCACCCTAAAGGATTGCGCTCTGAAGGACTGCTCGTGCTGCACAATTGGAACTATAGCTTTGAGACTTTGCCGTGCTTCAAAAAGGAGTATGGAAAGCAATATTTTAACAAAGCTCACCTGCACCATCTCCCTTTAAATGTCCCAGCCTGTAGTGTTCCGGTGGACGTCTAAGGATTTGGCTAGGTGCATTGTGGGAATTGTAATCTCAAACTTCCAAGGAACATCTCAATGATTCTAAACCCTTGGACTTGTGCGTTGAACACTTGGAATACTCAAGAGAAACTTCAGGAAGAAGTTCTAGAGTTTTGAAGAAGATTGGAATAACTTTTGGAAAAACATCCATAAGGTGACTGGCCCATAAGTGAGAGTCAGGCCACTGACATCGAATCTTGACCTGGCCTTTATTTCAGGTTCATCCCGCTAAAAGCTCCAGAGGTCAATACTCTAGGATTTCACTGAGACCTCGCATTGAGCCAAGCCGCCATCATAGACCCGGATCCCTACCTAAAAAGGAGCCTCACTCGATGACGAGAGAACATTTTCCAGAACATTTTCTGAGGGTGAAGGGAACATTTTGACTGAGGCCTCCGGCGTAGTGTAGCGGACCGGGGCTCCATTTCAGTCACCCTCAAACTTCGATTGTGTCCTGGTCAAGCGCGATTAAATGTGCCTAATTGGTGCTGTATGTTTTTAAGCACTAGAACGTGTTTATTCTTTTAAAATAATATCTCTGGTACCCTACTTTGGATTTTTGTCATTTTGGTGTCCTTTTAATCATAAAAATATTTCCTATTTTTATAAATTGTTGGTAGAATTTTATTGTGTGGTGTGTCTTACTTATTTAATGTATCGCTGTTTTAAGTGCTTTACCCACCTGTCTCCTATGTTAAGCCTGCCCACTCGCAGCCAGCTACCAAGGTTTTAGAAAAGGGCTAATGCATCGAGACCTTGACTGGATCTTATATTGTGCTGGTGGCCTTGTTGCTAGTGGTAGGTGCATACTTACTCCTACCAATAATCCACCTTCCAAAAACCATGGATTAGGATCTTTCAGGTTGTTAAATCTGCCAATCAGGGATGATCCCATTGTACACATATTTTAGAGGTCAGGTACCATGCACTGGGGCCTGGTTAGGCTCCAAGGCCACTGAGTCAAAAAATAGCAGCCTTTTTTCAAAAATTAGGGGGCTGATCATGCAAAAAGGGGTCTTTCCTGAAAGCGAAGTTATAGTTAGGTGAAAATGTCAGTTAAAATGTAACATTTCAAAAATCCACTGAAATACACCAATTATTGTTTACTGAGCTAACTAGACCTTGTGCAAAGCAATGCTCAGCTTATGACCATACAAACGGCAACCCTCATGGCATGTTCCATCAAATCATGATAATATCAATGAAAATATCTCAAATGGCATCATTGGTTGATGACAACACTGGGCATGGGAGGTGCACAAGTTGAACAACGGCTCAGCAGTAGGCTATAATTATTAAGTAAAAGAACACGCTCACATTCAAAAGCGTTCAATAGCATATAGTCTGTTTCCAGGACAAACCATAAAGGCAGTGAACAGATTTGGTCACCTTAATGAGAATAAAAATCAAAACATGCAGATCCTGGCTCATGAATAGTAACATTTTAACAGAAACTCCTACCTAAGAAATAAAAACATTGCAACTTAATTGTTTTAAAAAAATTTCGATACGCAGTGAGAAGATTCTGATGTTTGTGTTCAGGAAGCTGGCATTTTTGCTTGTTCATTCCATAGTGTCTTCCTTGAGTAGGAGTCTGGAAGGATATCCATGAAAGTCTGAGTAAATTGACATCCTATGGCTTCTACCGAGTAACTGATACAGCCTTGCAAACAGTGGAGAAGTGTGGCTCAATGGTTAGAGCGGCAGACCCTGATGGAGAGGTCTACCCCGGGACCAGAGTTCAATTACCCGCCCCGGCCAGTCTTGGGCTCAAAAATTCCACGGACCTGATAATTCTCGCCTCGGTGCCTATTTCAATCATGGAGTCCCACTCTGCAACTCTGGGCAATAGCTTGCTTAATCTCCACAACGGCCCCTACAACGCTAAGGATGCCTGGCCTCCACCTTGGGGGTGCCCAGGAGTGGACACCTCACAGGGAAAGCCAGGATGGGTTCCACAGCGGTATTTGTACAAGCGCCTTGAGACGCTTGCGGGTGAGTAGTGCGCTATACAAGTATCAATTTACATTTACATTTACCCTGGTGTATAGGAAACATATTGCTCCAATTGGGTGTTTAAGTTGTCTAAATCATTCCACACACCATCGACCTCAATCAATGGATGCAAATATGCATTGGAGAAACACGAACAACAATAAACAAATGGGCAACACAGAAGAACACAACAAACAGAAGTGGCTCTGACTTTATTCTAACACCATTTTACTTTACTTTTCTTGAGTAAATGCAGAAGGGACAGGGCATTTCTCTTATTTCCCAAGACTCCTTTGTAATATGATTGGCTTCTTGGTCTTGCTCAGATGAATGTGAAAGGCTAGAAATGTAAAATGCAGACATTGTGTCCCCGGCGTCGATGTGATTGACTTACCTATGCCAGAAGAATAGAAGATGGAGTGGCTTATTGTGGTCTCTGACATATCTGTTAATTTAAATGGAACTATCTTTTTTCAGTTATCTGTGGTTGACGTTGAAACCAGTAGAAGCAATTTCCAGCACCATAATCACACCCCTTTCTGTCAGACACTTCATTGATTCTGCCACAAATAGAAGGTTTTCCTTTGCAAGCTTTTCAAACGCAGTTTTCGGCTTTTTAGTCCGAGGTCCATTTGTTCCATATCGATGGCAATACAATGCGTTTCTAGCAGTGCTTTTATAAAAACCATAAATCCTCAGGGCACTGATAACACCACAAAATGATTCGGAATGAGAGAAGCAGGCGAACTAAACTCGCATTTAATGTCGAGGTAATTGAAATCAGTTCTTCTGTGCCTTAGAGCATGCATCCTACTCTAAAACATCCCAACGGAATTCATCTATTATTTTGTGAAAGCTGTGTTAGATAAACTAAGTCAGTAGGTACTATCGCACATTATGAGACGAACTGCACAAATGGATGTGATATATTTTACATTGCGAATTTTGAGGTTTTTGGTATTTTTTTAATTTGTGTTTTATATTGTATGGCTTACATTTGTAAAGCTGAAAAAATAAATAAATATCTTATGTAAGGGCCTCAAATGCCTGGTGCACAAATTCAAGTTCAGTTACAGACATGAGTTTGCACCCAAATCAAGATTATAAGTGGTGCTGTAATACTGTACCCTGTTTGTTTTTGCCAGATCAATTTCCATCTGATAAAGTTTGTTGTGAGACATGCAGTTGAACACTGCACATTGGCGCATGTACAACAACAGAATGCACAATAGTGCTAAGTTATCTACCACTCAGAGGTCTGAAACTGGAAATGGTGTGGTAATTACATGCTGTTGAGGTAGGCATACCTCATAAGTACAATATTCACCTTAGTCCCTTGGGACTAAGGAGAGAGCACTTTGACACTAAAACAAGATCAAGTAGAGATTTTGACAAACATTCACACCCAACTTTTGTAATTCTTTAGCAATAATTAAGGCTCAAGAAAGAGGCCATTAAGAATGGCAATATCCCCGTTTTAGAATATCCATTAGGTCCAATGGAGTTTTTTGGATAAGGATTAAAGCCCTATGGGTAATTCCTGGGAAGAGAATGCGAACTCTAGGTCTCAAGCAATCAAAGCCTCTGAATCACTATAGTATTGCAGACTCTACAGAGTCAGGAAATGACCAGGATAACTATACGCCCTACTGTAGACCACATTCATTTCAGTATAGCCACAGACAGACCCCTATCAAAGGCTTCTTGTAACAACTGAAGAATAAAGCAACAGGATAAACATATTTATCCCCATACCAAACCCCAAGGAAGCCCAATGGTGATTACACGTTTTCTCAGTAGATCCATTCCCTCATAGAATTTTGTAGGGAACTAGAGACAGAAAGAGAAATTCCCCTTTTTGAAGAAGTCCACCCATCGATCACCAGACCAATAGTCTTACTTGTGCTAGACCGTCAAAAGTTAAAGAGGACACTACTGATGAAAGGGATACCATAGCGAACTCCACTCCTGTTGGATCTGTAGTCATCCAAGGAGGAGAACCCAGTTCTCACTGCCCAGAACAGAATAAGCAAGAAAATGTTTACTGCTTCTGTGCCTTCTCTAGAGCTCAGTGGATTGGCTACTCCATCATAAATGTCACAGAGATCCATTCTGCCATTTTAGAAGTTCCAATAGGGTATAATGCAATACGGCGGTCAGTATATCTGTCGTGTTTATGGCTGAGCATCCTATCTGTCAAACTCTAAACCTGGCCCTCTGTTGGTAGTCATGCCCAGACTCAAAGGAAGGGGTATCTGCTGCTCAGAAGGAGTCTCCTGCACTGGGAGACAATGGTAAACAAGTGTCCATAACCCAGCAAAAAAGGAAATCCACGACTGAGAATATGAACACCAACTGATCCATGCGGATTTGTACCAAAGGTATGACACTCGGGATTGCTTCATGAAAATTAAATAGAAAAACAAAGGAAGGAAATGGGTATCCCACTATTTACAAGAACACAAAGCGATTATGAAAGAAAACAAACCAATGAATACCACATTTAACTGAATTTGAGAATACTCTCTGACTGGTGCCTCCCATTTCATCCTTAACACTTGTGAGAGACAACTGAGAGCACTCTTCCTGACTTCTGGGAGTAGGATAAATGCCTGGATCATGTTCAGAATCCCTTTATTTCAAACCTATGGGTTGAATTGATATTGAATATGTGGCATTTAATCAGAGTCCAAAAAACTACAATATTTTATGGTTAAGACTGCGTCCTTCATTGACTAACACAAGGAAAATGACTGAATCAGCAGATCATCTAGATAAATATGTACTAGTGCTCCCTGAGCCTGCAGAGGATCTAAACATGGATTCAAGACTCATGTGTAAAATCCTGTGAGAAGGTCCTTAATCCCTATGGAAGACTCTAAATTACCAATGGAGGTTGCCACTGCAACATGAGAATTTCTGAAGGAGGGTGGAGCTTTCAGGAAGATGAGGTAAGTCTCCCAAAACAATTTCTTGTTCAGAAATCCCTTCTGGTGATTATTGAGATGACATGCTTAAATGCGGGGCATACTTATGATCTGGGTCAGGATCGCAACCACTATAAGCATACTGATATCACCCAAGGCCTTCTAGACTAGAAATACCCTGGAATAACCTTAGTGAGTCTTCTCTCTTTCAAGGAGGCGTTGGAAGCGTTGTCATCCTTGTTCTCTAGAGAGACAATGCCATGTAGAGGACCTTCCCTTTATATTGTACTCTGGCCAGGGTGCTTGAATAAAAAAGAGGCTTTGAAATCTCTGTGAAAGACTCTGTATTAACTGTGGAATACCAACCTGCTGAACCAATCTGCCCCTTCCATTAGGCTGATATGCTTCGAGTATAGTCAGGAATATTACCTTTATCTGCTTCTGCCCAAGACGAAGGTTGTGATAATCAGAAACAACGATTCATTCTTGCCACTTTACCAGACACTCTGCTTATGGCAGAGAGGGTATGAGTGTTTTTCTTTTCTTAACATTACTAAGAACTACATAGCACTCATAATTCTGATCTAACAAGATAGGTATCTACAATATCACTCTAAATAAACATTAATTCTGAGTCAGAAATGTGCCTCCTAAAAGCCATAGTGCCCGAATTGAAGGTGCTGGCAAATTTGTAAGTAAGAACAATACTCACCCCAGATAAACTGAAACTTCTTTACTAATATTTATGAGGAGTAGCCTGCATCGATCTTTGGCCTTAATGATCAATTGATCCAGGTCGTACTGTACTCAAAGCATCCTCAACCTTCTTATCAACCAGACCTGATAAGAGAAAGGTTATTCAGTAAGGAGGGAGCGCCTTCCCCCTGAATTTGTTTATTAGAGATACATCAACATAGACCGTGTTGACTCAAATTCTTCCTTGGAGAAATAATACAATCCTCTTTCTGAGCTTCAACTAAAATTTCTGTTGGGGTCCCTCCACTCTCAGTTAATAGGAACTTAAATTGTAGAAAAAAACAGTATCTTATAAAGGAGGGTCTCTGACACCACCAGAACTGTCCACCACTCGTGCCAGGTTGATCACCCTACCTTTATCTGCTTCTGCCCAAGACGAAGGTTGTGATAATCAGAAAACAACTATTCATTCTTGCCACTTTTCCAGACACTCTGCTTATGGCAGAGAGGGTATGAGTGTTTTTCTTTTCTTAACATTACTAAGAACTACATAGCACTCATAATTCTGATCTAACAAGATAGGTATCTACAATATCACTCTAAATAAACATTAATTCTGAGTCAGAAATGTGCCTCCTAAAAGCCATAGTGCCCGAATTGAAGGTGCTGGCAAATTTGTAAGTAAGAACAATACTCACCCCAGATAAACTGAAACTTCTTTACTAATATTTATGAGGAGTAGCCTGCATCGATCTTTGGCCTTAATGATCAATTGATCCAGGTCGTACTGTACTCAAAGCATCCTCAACCTTCTTATCAACCAGACCTGATAAGAGAAAGGTTATTCAGTAAGGAGGGAGCGCCTTCCCCCTGAATTTGTTTATAAGAGATACATCAACATAGACCGTGTTGACTCAAATTCTTCCTTGGAGAAATAATACAATCCTCTTTCTGAGCTTCAACTAAAATTTCTGTTGGGGTCCCTCCACTCTCAGTTAATAGGAACTTAAATTGTAGAAAAAAACAGTATCTTAGAAAGGAGGGTCTCTGACACCACCAGAACTGTCCACCACTCGTGCCTGGTTGATCACCCTATCGTAACCCACGAGGCCCACCTGAAACAGGAAAACTTAAAATAACAGGCTCTTAAAATGATGCCAAGTCTTGAAAATCTATTCCTGAATTGGAGGAGGCCAAAAGCATTAATTTATATTCCTTTTCAATACCTTTCTGTAGAAGCAGAAGAAGAAGTATGGTACGATTTTTCAATTGCTGTCCCATGCTTAACCACCAGTAGATCCAAGTGTGCCTAGCCTATACTCATTTGCTAAAATGGGAAACACCAGGGACCTAAATCTAGGCACAGGGAAGGAGAAAAAGGTGAAAAAACAGATTTGACAGCATGTAATAAGATGGGTTCTGTAAGCTAGTGAGCTCTGACTACAAGCCTCCTTTTTTACTTTTGATGGTAAAAAACAAGACCATAGTAACAAAAAGGCTCCAGTGATGCTTTCCTACCACCCCATGGAGTAGGACACAGGAACATGAAAGAATAGGTGTGGCACCACATGCAGCTGCCCTGTAAACTCTGAAGATTCCAGTGTACATAAAGATGACAATTAACCTCTTCACCCAGCTCGACAAGCAGCCGCTGTGTAATAACCAGAAATGTGGTGCACTACAACCACAACTTCCCTGGAACTATAATAAAACAACATATGTGATGACAATAGCAACTGCTGTGCAAACCAGTAGACAACACCTAAGTAAAAAAAAGGTACTGGAAGCAACCACCAAAATAACAAAGAACACATCGTTCACTATGTGGCGCCAAACACTGCCCCTGTAACCAAGAAGGACATTTAGTTATACCATCATCCCACTATAAAATAAGATGAATGGGGGCACTGCAACCATTATTTATCAGTAAAGTATGCAGCACCATTTAAACGTTATGCATTTCTCTTGCTTTGCTGTACTCCCTCCACACAGGCGAAGTAATCACTTACATTTGAAAACTATGGAACCTCAGCAACAGTCAAATAATTAGTGGACACCTCTATGCCAACAGTAGCTGCAAAAAAACAGTTTTGGTATGCGGTGTTATTAGCAGCTGCTCAAATCTCATAGTAATACACTGAACACTGTGTTGCAAACAACTGCAAAACATAAAGTAAGGGGTTGCAGTTGCAGTCACAACAAACCCTGTAATATGTTATTACTTATCCAGAGTTGCAGCTCCTGCAGCTGCAGGAGAATGGGAAGGTAGGAATTGAGTGTGACTCCCCAAGCAGTGAATGAAGGGAGAGATATCACAAAGGCCCCACGGTTAAAGCGCCCTCCTAAAAACTGAAAAAAACTCCTATTGAAGCATGGCTCACGTGTATTCCCTATTTTAGATTTAACTTCATGGGTTGACATATCTTTCTTATTGTACCCTACACCACACTTTCAGCTAATGCGTTAATGTGCTTTATGTGCATCTCTGACAGGCACTGATGCCCTTGAGTCTGTACAGTTAGTTCTAGGGTCATAAACGAAGAACACAATGCCGTTGTTTTCCTTTCTATGCTCTTCGGAGGTATTTTATTTGTTCTAGACAAAATCAACTTTTTACGCCTCTCTTGCCTCTTTCTACACATTTCTTCCTCTTTCTGAACTTCCTTTGTTTTTTTTCTGCACTTCTATTGCTTTTTCTGCTCTTCTCTTGCCTCTTTCTGTACTTCTCTTGTATCTTTTTGCACCTCTCTTGCCTTTTTCTGCACTTCTAATGCTTCTTTCTGCACCTCTCTTGATTCTTTCTGTACCTCTCTTGTTTCTTTCTGTACCTCTCCTGCTTATTTCTGTACTTCTCTTGCCTCCTCCTATATTTCTCTTGCTTCTTTCTGTACCTTTCCCCCCTCTCTGCACCTCTCTTGATTCTTTATGGACCTCTCTTGCTTCTTTCTGCACCTCTCTTGCTTCTTTCTGCACCTCTTGTACTATTGTCTGCACTTAACTTGCCTATTTCCACACCTCTCTCCCTTCTGTATTCACCTCTATTTCTTCTTTCTGTGGCTGTCTTCATCTTTCTGCACCTTTCTTCATTTTTTGGTACTTTTGTTTGTCTTTCTGCACTTCTCTTGCCCTTTTCTGCACATCTGTTATTTCTTTCTGCACCTCTTGTGCCTATTTCTGCACCTTACTCTCTTCTTCCTGCACATCTCATGTTTCTTTCTGCACTTCTCTTGTCTCTTTCTTCACCTCTCTGGCTTCTATTGCCATCTTTTTTCTGCTTTCTATACCCTTCTTCATTTTTCTGCACCTCTCTTGCTTCTTTCTCCACCTCACTCTCTTCTTTCTGCATCTCTCTTGCTTTGTTCTATACCACTTTTGCTTCTTTCGACAATTCTTTGACATCTTTCTGCAATTCTCTTGCATCTTTCTGCACCATTCTTCCTCTTTCTGCACCTTTCTTCCTCTTTCTGCACTTCTCTTGCCTCTTTCTATACCTTAGTTGCCTCTTTCTGTACCTCTATTGCTTCTTTCTGTACCTCTATTGCTTCTTTCTATACCTCTCTTGCTTCTTTCTGCACTTCTCTACTTTATTCACCTTTCTTGCTTATTTCTGCACCTCTCTTGATTCTTTCAGCACCACTCTTGCTACTTTCAATACCTCTCTTGCTTCTATGTATACCTTTCTTGCTTCTTTCTGCACCTCTTTTCCTTCATTCTGCACCTCTTTTTCCTCTTGCATCTCTTCTCCTGCTTCTTTCTGCACCTCTATTGCTACTTTCTGCATTTCTCTTGCTTCTTTCTGCATGTCTCTTGCCTCTTTCTGTACCTCTCTTGCTTCTTTCTGCACCTCACTCTCTTCTTCCTGCACATCTCTTTCTTCTGTCTGCACTTCACTTGCCTCTTTATTTACTTCTCTTGCTTCTTTCTGTACCTTCCTTCCTCTTTCTATACCTTTCTTCCTCTTTCTGCACTTCTCTTGCTATTTTTCCGTACCTCTTTTGCCTCTTTCTGCACCTCAACTGCCTCCTTCAGAATCTCACTCTCTTCTGTCTGCACCTCTCTTGTTTCTTTCTGCACGTCTCTTGCCTCTTTCTTCACCTCTCTGGCTTCTATTGCCACCTTATTTCTTCTTTCTATACCATTCTTCATTTTTCTGCACCTCTTGCTTCTTTCTACACCTCACTCTCTTCAGTCTGCATCTCTCCTGCTTCTTTCTGTACCACTCTTGCTTCTTTCTACAATTCTATGACATCTTTCTGTACTTTTCCTGCTTCTTTGTGCACCATTCTTCCTCTTTCTGCGTCTTTCACCCCCTTTCTGCACCTATCTCCCTCTTTCTGCACTTCTCTTGCCTCTTTCTACACCTTAGTTGCCTCCTTCTGTACCTCTCTTGCTTCTTTTTGTATATCTCTTACTTCTTTCTATACCTCTTTTGCTTCTTTCTGCACTTCTCTTGCTTCTTTATTCACCTTTCTTGCTTCTTTCTGTACTTTTTCCTCTCTCTGGACCTCTCCAGCTTCTTTTTGCACCTCTCTTGCTTCTTTTCTGCACCTCTCCTGCTTCTTTTCTGTACCTCTCTTGTCTCTTTCTGCACCTCTCTTGCTTCTTTCTGCACCTCTCTTGATTCTTTCTGCACCTCTCTAGATTCTTTCAGCACCTCTCCTGCTTCTTCCTATACCTCTCTTGCTTCTATCTAAACCTTCCTTTCTTGCTTCTTTCTGCACCTCTCTTTCCTTTTTCATCTCTTCTCTTGCTTCTTTCTGCATCTCTTTTGCTTCGTTCTGCACCTCTCTTTCCTCTTTCATCTCTTCTCTTGCTTCTTTCTGCACCTCGATTGCCTCTTTCTGCATTTCTCTTATTTCTTTTTGCATGTCTCTTGCCTCTTTCTGTACCTCTCTTTATTGTTTCTGCACCTCACTCTCGTCTCCCTGCACATCTCTTGCTTCTTTCCGCACTTCTCCTGCTTCATTCTGTGCTAATTGTCCTCTTTCTGAACCTCTCTTGCTTCTTCATGTACCTCTATTGCTTCTTTCTGCACTGCTCTTGCTTCTTTCTCCACCATTCTTCCTCTTTATGTGCCTTCCTTCCTCTTTCTGCACCTCTCCCACTTCCTCCTGCACTGTTCTTGCCTCTTTCTGCACTTCTCCTGCCTCTTTCTGCACCTATTTTCCTCTATCTGATCCTCTCCTTCCTCTTTCTGGACCCTTCTTGCCTCTTTCTACACATTTGTTCCTCTTTCTGCACTTCTTTTTTTGTATTTCTCTTGACTCTTTCTACACTTCTCTTGCCTCTTTCTGCACATCTCTTGTCTCCTTTTGCACTTCTCTTACATTTTTCTGCACTTATCATGCTTTTTTCTGTACCTCTCTTGCTTCTTTCTGCACCTCTTTTGTTTCTTTCTATGTCTCTCCTGCTTATTTCTGTACTTCTCTTGCTTCTTCCTGCAATTCTCTTGCTTCTTTCTGTACCTTTTTTCCTCTCTCTGCACCTCTATCACTTTTTTCTGCACTTCACTTGCCTCTTTCTGTACCTCTCTTTCTTCTGTATGCACGTCTCTTGCTACTTTCTGCATGTCTCTTGCTACTTTCTGCACCTCTCCTGCTTCTTTCTGAGCCTTTATTCCTCGTTCTGTACCTTTTTACCTCTTTCAGCACTTTTCTTCATCTTTCTGCACTTCTCTTGCCCCTTTCTGCACCTCTGTTGGCTATTTCTGCACCTCTCATGCCTCTTTCTGCACCTCACTTTCTTCTTCCTGCATAGCTCTTGTTTCTTTCTACACTTCTCTTGCCTCTTTCTTGACCTCTCTTGCTTCTATAGGCGCCATTTTTCCTCTTTCTACACCATTCTTCCTTTTTCTGAGCCTCTCTTGCTTCTTTCTCTACCTCACTTTGTTCTTTCTGCACCTCTCTTGCTTCTTCTGACACTTCTATTACAATTTTCTGCACTTCTGCTTTTTTCTGCAACTTTCTTCTTCTTTCTGTCGACTCTAGCCCTTTCCCATACTTTTCTTGCTTCTTTCTGCCTGCTCTCTGTCTCTTTCTTTGCCATTCTTCCTCTTTCTGCAGTTATCTAGCCTCTTTCTGTAGCTCTCTTGCTTATTTCTGCACTACTCTTGCCTTTCTCTGTACTTTTCTTGCCCCATTCTTCAAATCTCTTGCCTCTTTCTGCACCTTCCCTCCTCTTTCTGCACTCCCCTTGCCTCTTTCTGCATCTCTGTTGCCTCTTTTTACACCTATCTTGCTTCATTCTGTGCCTCTCTTGCTTCTTTCTGTACTTCTCTTGCCTCTTTAGTCATATCTCTTGCTTCTTTTTGTAACTTTCTTGCTCTTGTTGCCCCTTTCTAACTCTTTCTGTACCTCTCTTGCTTCTTTCTGCACCTCTCTTGCTTTTTTTTGTTGCACGTCTCCTGTGTCTTTCTGCACCTCTCTTGCTTCCTTCTGTACCGCTCTTGATTCTTTCAGCACATATCTTGCTTCTTTCTACACCTCTCTTGCTTCTTTCTATACCTCTCTTGCATCTAAAATCTCTTCTCTTGCCCCTTTCTGCACCTCTATTGCTTCTTTCTGTACATCTCCTGCTTCTTTCTGGAACTTTCTTCCTCTTTCTGTACCTTTCTATCTCTTTCTGTACCTATCTTGCTACTTCCTGCACCTCTCATGCTTCTTTTCCACACCTCTCTTGCTTCTTTCTGTACGCCCTTCATTCTTTCTGGAACTCTCTTGCTTCTTTCTATACCGGTCTTGGTTCTTTCTGCACTTCTCTTGCCTCTTTATTCACCTGTCTTGCTTCTTGATTCCTCTTTCTGTACCTTTCTTCCTCTTTCTGTACCTCTCTTGCTTCTTTCAGTACCTCTCTTTCTTCTTTTCCGCACCTCTCTTGCCTCTTTCTGCATCTCTCTTGTTTCTTTCTGCACCTCTCTTGATTATTTCTGCACGTCTTTACTTCTTTCTACACCTCTCATGCTTTTTCTACACCTCTATTGCTTCTTTCTGTATTTCTCCTGCTTCTTTCTGCACCGCTTGCCTTTTTCCATACCTCCCTTGATTCTTTCTGCACCTCTCTTGCTTCTTTCTGCACCTCTCTTGATTCTTTCTGCACCTCTCTAGATTCTTTCAGCACCTCTCCCGGTTCTTTCTATACCTCCCTTGCTTCTATCTAAACCTTCCTTTCTTGCTTCTTTCTGCACCTTTCTTTCCTTTTTCATCTCTTCTCTTGCTTATTTCTGCACCTCTATTGCTTCTTTCTGCATTTCTATTATTTCTTTCTGCATGTCTCTTGCCTCTTTCTGTACCTCTCTTTATTGTTTCTGCACCTTACTCTCTTCTCCCTGCACATCTCTTGCTTCTTTCCGCACTTCTGCTTCTTTCTGTGCTAATTGTCCTCTTTCTGAACCTCTCTTGCTTCTTCATGTACCTCTCTTGCTTCTTTCTGCACTTCTCTTGCTTCTTTCTGCACCATTCTTCCTCTTTATGTGCCTTCCTTCCTCTTTCTGCACCTCTCCCGCTTTCTCCTGCACTGCTCTTGCCTCTTTCTGCATTTCTCCTGCCTCTTTCTGCACCTATTTTACTCTATCTGATCCTCTCCTTCCTCTTTCTGGACCCTTCTTGCCTCTTTCTACACATTTCTTCCTCTTTCTGCACTTCTTTTTTTGTACTTCTCTTGACTCTTTCTACACTTCTCTTGCCTCTTTCTGCACTTCTCTTGTGTCCTTTTGCACTTTTCTTACCTTTTTCTGCACTTATCTTGCTTCTTTCTGTACCTCTCTTGCTTCTTTCTGTACCTCTTTTGTTTCTTTCTATGTCTCTCCTGCTTATTTCTGTACTTCTCTTGCTTCTTCCTGCAATTCTCTTGCTTCTTTCTGTACCTTTTTCCTCTCTCTGCACCTCTATTACTTTTTTCTGCACTTCACTTGCCTCTTTCTGTACATCTCTTTCTTCTGTATGCACCTCTCTTGCTTCTTTCTGCATGTCTCTTGCTTATTTGTGCACCTCTCCTGCTTCTTTCTGAGCCTTTATTCCTCGTTCTGCACCTTTTTCCCTCTTTCAGCACTTTTCTTCGTCTTTCTGCACTTCTCTTGCCCCTTTCTGCACCTCTGTTGGCTATTTCTGCACCTCTCATGCCTCTTTCTGCACCTCACTTTCTTTTTCCTGCATAGCTCTTAATTCTTTCTATACTTCTCTTGCCTCTTTCTTGACCTCTCTTGCTTCTATTGGCACCATTTTTCCTCTTTCTACACCATTCTTCCTTTTTCTGAACCTCTCTTGCTTCTTTCTCTACCTCACTTTCTTCTTTCTGCACCTCTCTTGCTTCTTCTGGCACTTCTATTACAATTTTCTGCACTTCTGCTTTTTTCTGCAACTTTCTTCTTTCCCATACTTTTCTTGCTTCTTTCTGCCTGTTCTCTGTCTCTTTCTTCACCATTCTTCCTCTTTCTGCAGTTATCTAGCCTCTTTCTGTAGCTCTCTTGCTTATTTCTGCACTACTCTTGCCTTTCTCTGTACTTTTCTTGCCCCATTCTACAAATCTCTTGTCTAATTCTGCACCTTTTTAAAAAAAAATTTATTTTTTTATTTTTGGGGGATTTATAGAGCGCGTAGTTACCCGGAAGCATCCCAGCGCTAGACCAAAACAGAGAGACCAGTGCGAGTGCCAGAAAGAAGAAAGAATGGGGTAAGGGAAAAGGTGGGTTTTTAGGAGTTTACAAAATCGCAGATGGCAGGGTTCAGCCCGTAGGTTCAAGGGGAGGGAATTCCACAGTTTAGCTGTGTTAACCGAGAATCGCCGTCCTCCTGTACGTGCCTTTTTTACTCTGGGCACAGTGACCAGACGTTCATGATCTGAACGGAGTGGTCTGTTGGCTTTGTAGGGTACGACTAGGTTCTTTAGAATGGGGGGCCCCTTATCCTGCAACAGTTTGTGTGCAATGCATAAGGATTTGAATTTTACCCTTTCACGTATCGGGAGCCAGTGCAGCAGCTTGAGTGCTGGTTTAGCTGATATTCTGGCTGAGGTGCCCGTGAGAAGCCGTGCTGCAGCATTCTGGATCTGTTGGAGCTTGTTTAATGTGGTTTCCGGTGCACCAAGGAAGATAGCGTTACTGTGATCCAATCTGGACAGGATCAATCCTTGGATAAGCAGCTTCCGAGAGGGTTGCGGAAGAAGTGGCAGAACTTTTCGAGCCGATCGGAGGAGGCCAAAACAGGCTCCCGCCATTTTATAAGCTTGGGTCTTGAATGAAAGATCCTGTTCCATCCAGACCCCCAGGCTTTTAATCTCATTTTTTGGGGAGGGGGGTTTCCCCAGGCAGGTGGGCCAGATGTTCGGAGGCAGAGTGGATCCTTTATGCCCTAGTAGCATAATTTCGGTCTTAGACCCATTCAGTTTGAGGAAGGATTCGCACATCCAGGTAAGAATTTGGGATAGGCAGGAGTGGAGGGTGTCCGGGCACTGGGCAAGTTGGGATAAGGAGACGACCAGTTGGGTGTCATCAGCGTAGCTCACGATTTTGATACCAAACGGGGCGATCACCTCCTCCAGTGGGGCCATGTACACATTAAATAATGTGGGGCTTAAGGATGAGCCTTGTGGTACCCTGCACTGGAGGGGAATTGCCACTGATCGTGAGTTACTCTCCCAGACCTGGAAGGTGCGGTTGCTAAGAAATGACGTTAGCCAGGACAAGGCTGTTCCTACCACACCTATATCTGTCAGTCGTCGAATAAGGACCTGATGGTTAACAGTATCGAAAGCCGCACGTAGATCCAGGAGGATCACTGCACTGATCCTCCTGAGTCCAAAATGCATCTGGCCTCCTCAACGACTGCCAGAAGGGTGGTGTCCGTGCCCTGTCCAGGGCTAAAGCCAGTTTGTGAGTTCCGGAGAAGACGGTTGGACTCTAGGAAATGGGAAAGTTTTTGGTTAACTAGCCTTTCGGCAACCTTACTAAGTCCAGGGAGTAGAGAGATTGGCCTATAATTGGCCAATTCGGCCGGGTCTAGGAGGGGTTTTTTAAGAAGGGCTTTCACAATGGCTCCCTTCCAGCCAGATGGAACCACTCCCTGCAGAAGCGAGGCATTAATAAGGTCAGTAACTGGTGCAGCGATGGTGGATGCGATCTGTTTCAAGATCCGCATGGGTACCGGGTCGCTCGGAGAGCCGCTTTTGATGATGGCCAGAGTTTTGAGTACCTCGTCCGCTGATACTGGACCAAAGGTATCGAGCTGAATGTCGAGTGTCGCTGGCCAACAGCTTATGTCTATCCTGTGATTGACTTGGGGCAAGGTGGCTAAGATATTATGAATTTTACCGTCAAAGTAGTTCGCCAATTTGTTGCATTTGGCCCCAGAGAAGTCTTGAGCCAGAGGGGGTTCCGGCACCTTAAGCAATTCTTTAATGATGAGGAAGGTTTCTCTAGGAGAGTTAGAAGAATTTTTAATTCTTTCGTCGAAGAATTGCCTCTTAGTGCTGCGCAAGGCCGCCTTGTAAGCTCTCATGGCGGTACGATACTCGTCTTTCCTGGATCCCGCCCAGTCTTTCCTGCAGGAGCGCTCCAGTTTCTTACATCCTTTCCTTAGGAGTTTCAGCTCGGGCGTGTACCAAGGGGCAGAGTCAGCTCTGTTTTCCTTTTTCTGAATAATTTTCTTGGGGAGAATGGAGTCAAGTGAGTTTGTAAGCCAGTTTTCAAAGTTCGTATTTGCAACCACAGGGTCGAGAGCTGGAGGGGGGTAGGAATGTTCTAATTTGGAGATCCAATTCTCGACAGAGAGCTTGGACCAGGTCCTATCCATAACGCGCGTCTTGGGTGGTTGTGGTGGCATGGCTCCGATTTGCCAGAGGAAAGGGACCAGGAAGTGGTCAGTCCACGGGAGATGGCAGGGTGGTATAGCTTTCAATGCATGAACATTGGTGAAAATCGGGTCAAGCAAGTGTCCTTTGATATGTGTCGCTTCTGTATTGACCAGTCCCAACTCATAGGAGGTGAGGTCAAGGTGGAGATTCCGCCGCCACAGAGTCATGGGGGTCGTTAAAATGGAGATTGAGATCTCCCAAGATCATGAAGTTGGGAGTAGAGGATGCCAGTACAGTAACAGCTTCTATCAGGGTGCTAGTAAAGTGGTTAGGGCATCCCGGTGGGCGGTATACGAGTAGGCCAGAGAGGGAGACTGTGGGTGATATTTGTAAAGAGAAATGACAGCTCTCACAGTCTGCGATGCTGCTGTCCTTTGCCCACATACAAATTTATCCCTGTATAATATGGCCAGACCGCCTCCTTTACCAATGGGCCTATGCTGAAAGTGGATTAGGAATCCTTTGGGGAGAGCACGTACGATATCGGCCTCAGGATTGGGTGTCAGCCATGTTTCTGTGAGAAACAGGATGTCTAACTTGTGGACCTGAATTAGGAGATTAATCTCTAGTGAGTGCTTCGGGAGGGATCTACAATTCAGGAGGGTCATTTGGAGGGTGTAGAGTTGATTAGTAGGGGGGTGAGCAGCATAAGTCGCAGTTGAGGAAGACCTTCTCACCTTAATGTAGATAATGACAGTTCATATTTTTAGAGGTTCGGAGTAACATAAGGTCTCCTCGAGTATAGCTATAACGTCCCCCTGTGGAGTCAGGCATAGGTACTGGCCCTAGGGCCGGCTGGGCCCGGACGGGCCCATACGGGCTTACCTTTGGCGCGCTGGCGGCACGCCCGCAGCGCGCGTCCGCTGCGCGCCCGGTTCAGGCACATCTTTATATGGAAGGGGGAGGGGCGTGGCCTCACTTCCCTCGGTAATGGCGGCAGAAAGCTTGGTCAGACCCGTGGCAGCGTTAACATCGGCTGCGCGGTGTAATGTCGGCGATTTAAGAGGAGGGGGAGTGCTCAGGGCGAAGTGAAAGACACAGGTAAAAGATAGTTTTTAGAAAATCAAATGCTTTAAAATGTCGAGCGATTCTCTCGGCTTCCGCCTCAGGAGCTGTCTGGTTGGCTAATGCGTGCAAAAGTAATAGCGCGGCTTAAGTAGCATTCAGGGGGGGCGTGGCCTCAGGACGGTGGGCATGGCCTCACTTCCCTCGATAATGGCGGCAGAAAGCTTGGTCAGACCCGCGGCAGCGTTAACATCGGCTGCGCGGTGTAATGTCGGCGATTTAAGAGGAGGGGGAGTGCTCAGGGCGAAGTGAAAGACACAGGTAAAAGATAGTTTATAGAAAATCAAATGCTTTAAAATGTCGAGCGATTCTCCCAGCTTCCGCCTCAGGAGCTGTCTGGTTGGCTAATGCGTGCAAAAGTAATAGCACGGCTTAAGTAGCATTCAGGGGGGGCGTGGCCTCAGGACTGTGGGCGTGGCCTCACTTCCCTCGGTAATGGCAGCAGAAAGCTTGGTCAGACCCGCGGCAGCGTTAACATCGGCTGCGCGGTGTAATGTCGGAGATTTAAGAGAGGGGGAGTGCTGAGGGCGAAGTGAAAGACACAGGTAAAAGATAATTTTTAGAAAATCAAATGCTTTAAAATGTCAAGCGATTCTCCCGGCTTCCGCCTCAGGAGCTGTCTGGTTGGCTAATGCGTGCAAAAGTAATAGCGCGGCTTAAGTAGCATTCAGGGGGGGCGTGACCTCAGGACGGTGGGCGTGGCCTCACTTCCCTCGGTAATGGCGGCAGAAAGCTAGGTCATACCCGCAGCAGCGTTAACATCGGCTGCGCGGTGTAATGTCGGCGATTTAAGAGGAGGGGGAGTGCTCAGGGCGAAGTGAAAGACACAGGTAAAAGATCGTTTTTACAAAATCAAATGCTTTAAAATGTCGAGCGATTCTCCCGGCTTCCGCCTCAGGAGCAGTCTGGTTGGCTAATGCGTGCAAAAGTAATAGCACGGCTTAAGTAGCATTCAGGGGGGGCGTGGCCTCAGGACGGTGGGCGTGGCCTCACTTCCCTCGGTAATGGCGGAAGAAAGCTTGGTCAGACCCGCGGCAGCGTTAACATCGGCTGCGTGGTGTAATGTCGGCGATTTAAGAGGAGGGGGAGTGCTCAGGGCGTAGTGAAAGACACAGGTAAAAGATCGTTTTTACAAAATCAAATGCTTTAAAATGTCGAGCGATTCTCCCGGCTTCCGCCTCAGGAGCTGTCTGGTTGGCTAATGCGTGCAAAAGTAATAGCGCGGCTTAATTAGCATTCTGGGGGGGCGTGGCCTCAGGACGGTGGGCGTGGCCTCACTTCCCTCGGTAATGGCGGCAGAAAGCTTGGTCAGACCCGCGGCAGCGTTAACATCGGCTGCGCGGTGTAATGTCGGCGATTTAGGAGGAGGGGGATTGCTCAGGGCGAAGTGAAAGACACAGGTAAAAGATAGTTTTTAGAAAATCAAATGCTTTAAAATGTCAAGCGATTCTCCCGTCTTCCGCCTCAGGAGCTGTCTGGTTGGTTAATGCGTGCAAAAGTAATAGCGCGGCTTAAGTAGCATTCAGGGGGGGCGTGGCCTCAGGATGGTGGGCGTGGCCTCACCTCCCTCGGTAATGGCAGCAGAAAGCTTGGTCAGACCCGCGGCAGCGTTAACATCCGCTGCGCAGTGTAATGTCGGCGATTTAAGAGGAGGGGAAGTGCTCAGGGCAAAGTGAAAGACACAGGTAAAAGATAGTTTTTAGAAAATCAAATGCTTTAAAATGTCGAGGATTCTACCGGCTTCCGCCTCAGGAGCTGTCTGGTTGGCACCTTCCTTCCTCTTTCTGCACTCCCCTTGCCTCTTTCTGCATCTCTGTTGCCCACTTTTTACACCTATCTTGCTTCATTCTGTGCCTCTCCTGCTTCTTTCTGTACTTCTCTTGCCTCTTTAGTCATATCTCTTGCTTGTTTTTGTAACTTTCTTGCTCTTTTTGCCCCCTTCTAACTCTTTCTGTACCTCTCTTGCTTCTTTCTGCACCTCTCTTGCTTTTTTTGCCGCACCTCTCCTGTGTCTTTCTGCACCTCTCTTGCTTCCTTATGTACCTCTCTTGATTCTTTCAGCACAGAGAGGCAATCTATCTCCTGAGGCGGAAGCCGGGAGAACGCTAGGATAATATTTTAAAATTGAATGGTATTTTGTGTTTTTATTCACTCACTCCCTTCTCCCTGGGCACTTGTACTTACCACCATCACGTACTGGGCATTCCCGCGCAGCGGATCGTATCGCTGCCGCGGGTCACAACATTCTTGCGGCCATTCCCCAGAGGCCACTGGCCACGCCCACTACCAACAGGCCACGCCCCCCGCCGAAGGCATTTAAATGCGCTGACTGATAGCGCGCGCCTGAGGCAATCTATCTCCTGAGGCAGAAGCCGGGAGAACGCTAGGATAATATTTTAGAATTGAATGTTATTTTGTGTTTTTATTCACTCACTCCCTTCTCCCTGGGCACTTGTACTTACCACCATCACGTACTAGGCATTCCCGCGCAGCAGATCGTATCGCTGCCGCGGGTCTCAACATTTTTGCCGCCATTCCCCAGAGGCCACTGGCAACGCCTACTACCAACAGGCCACGCCCCCCGCCGAAGGCATTTAAACGCGCTGACTGTTAGCGCTCGCCAGAGGCAATCTATCTCCTGAGGCGGAAGCCGGGAGAACGCTAGGATAATATTTTAAAATTGAATGTTATTTTGTGTTTTTATTCACTCACTCCCTTCTCCCTGGGCACTTGTACTTACCACCATCACGTACTGGGCATTCCCGCGCAGCGGATCGTATCGCTGCCGCGGGTCAAAACATTTTTGCCGCCATTCCCCAACTGCCACTGGCCACGCCCACTACCAACAGGCCACGCCCCCTGCCAAAGGCATTTAAACGCGCTGACTGATAGCGCGCGCCAGAGGCAATCTATCTCCTGAGGCGGAAGCCGGGAGAACGCTAGGATAATATTTTAAAATCGAATGTTATTTTGCGTTTTTATTCACTCACTCCCTTCTCCCTGGGCACTTGTACTTACCACCATCACATACTGGGCATTCTCGCGCAGCGGATCGTATCGCTGCCGCGGGTCACAACATTCTAGCCGCCATTCCCCAGAGGCCACTGGCCACGCCCACTACCAACAGGCCACGCCCCCCTTGCCTCAATTCGATATAAACAATGTGTTTCCCCCGGACGTGCAGCGGACGGGCGCAGCGGGCGCACCAAAGGCGTGCCAAAGGCAAGCCCGTCTGCGCCCGTCCGCGACCGACAGGGACCAGGGGCCATGTACCCTGCTCCTGCTCTTACCTACACCTCTGCACAATTGCTTTCTTTTTATACAACTCAGTCCATCGCCCCCTCCCTGCTTCAGCGCATAGTCGCTCTGGGCATTTCTATCCCTTCGTCCCCTTCGTTTGGACCTACGCTACTCACTCCCCGGTCACACGTTCCTCCCCCCTGCCTCTCCATCCTTCCTCCACCTACCACGGCTACTGCCTACCTGCTTAATACTAGATCGGCAGGCAAGCATCAGCTTGAGCTCTTTAACTTACTGGACACCGATGCCCCTGATTTTCTTTTTCTCACAGAGACTTGGTTCTCGGCCGATTCCCTCCCTGATCTATTGTCCACCTTCCCTGACTCTTACTACGCTCTTCCGGCAGATCGCCCTCTTGGTAAAGCTGGTGGGGGTGTGGCGATGATCACCCGCTCTAATTCTCAGTTCCAGCTTCTTCCCCACCCTCCTATATCTGGTGTTGATTTCTTAGTTGCCCGCTCAGTCAACCTCTCGGCCCCCCTCACAATAGTCCTTATGTATCGTCCCCCCAGAACATGCCCTCCTTTGTGCCAGCTCTGCAGGATCTCTTGGCTACGCTTGTGGTCAATAACTCATCTGTGCTCCTCCTGGGAGACTTTAATTATTGGCCGGGCGACCCCAGGGAAGACCAGTTCTCTAAGGATTTCTCGGCCACCCTTCAGTGCCTCAACTTTCTCCCTCACGTTCACTTCCCTACTCACGTTCAGGGTCATATTTTAGAACAAATATGGTCAGCCAGTTGCACTATCCCCCCCCTCACTGTCCTCCCTTGTACTTGGTCCGATCATTTCCTGATCTTATTCCCCATTGAGCTTGTAGCTCCAGAGAAACTCCCCCTACCCAAGAATATCTCGGGTCGCAACTGGAATCGGGTTGATGTTAACTCTCTCTGTGCCTCTCTCGCTTCCTCTCCCCCCGACCTTCCCAACGATCTTCAAGTAGATGCCGTGAACTATTGGCTGTCTTCTTCTTGTGACCTGGTTGTCCCCCTTAGGAAAGTCAAGGCCTGCCGTCCCCACGATGCCCAAAAGTGGTTTACGGACGAGTTGAAAATCCGTAAACTGGACGCCACTGGAGGCGTAACTACTGTCCTCTCTTGCAAGCTAAATACAAGTCTCTCCTAGCTAACTATAAAAGGGCTATCCTTTCAGCCAAAAACAATTATTTTTCGGAGAAAATCACTTTGTCAGCCAACAAGCCCAAAGAGATTTTCTCCATAGTTCGCAATCTTGTTGCTTCTGATAGGGCCAACCCTAACCTCATTCACTTCCAAGCTCTCTGTCTGTCCCTGAATGACTTCTTTCTAGAGAACATTGCGAAGATCAAATCTAACATCCCTTCCGTATCTTCGCCACCCGCTTCCCCTGCTCTCCTTCCGTTTTCTTCTTCTTTTCTTGATCAGTTTCCCCTATTTCTTTGGACTCCTTTCTCGCCCTTCTCCAGAAAGTGAAGTCAGGATCTCCAGCTGACTGTGCTCCAGCTCGCATTCTGAGAGAGCTCTTCACCCACTGCCCTGATCCCCCCCTTTCCCTTCTTAATGCCTCCATTTCTTTAGGCTTAGTCCCGAAAGCTTTCAAATCAGCCATAGTTTTTCCCATTTAAAAAAAGTCTGGTCTAGACCCCTCCCTTCCGTCCAACTTCAGATCCATTTCCCTTCTTCCTTACCTTGGGAAGATGTTGGAGAGCTATATCACAACCTGTCTCTCCACCTTCATCGAGGACAACCATCTTCTGGCCTCCCACCAAGCGGGATTCCGCCCGGCCCACTCTACTGAGTCAGTGGTCCTGTCCGTTCTAGACGAGCTAAAGAGCAAGGCTGATTCCAACTTACCCCAAGCCTTGGTGCTCCTTGATCTATCCGCTGCGTTTGACACGGTCGACCACTCCATCCTTCTCGGCCGTGTCGGCGCAGCGGGCGTTCGGGGCACTGCCCTCTCTTGGCTCGCCTCCTTTCTTAAAGAACGGGCTCAGGCGGTCCATCTTTCTGGTTTCACTGCCCCCACCTGCTTGGTTCCTTGTGGGGTCCCCCAAGGCTCCTCCCTGTCCCCTCTTCTATTTAACCTTTACATCCAACCCCTTATTCTTTCTCTTCTTGACATGGGGGTCTCCGTTTATAACTACGCGGATGACCTCCAGTTAGTATTTGACCTTTCCTCTCCTTTACACTCCTTACCTAAATTCCACTCTACCCTAGTTTTCATCTCTGAGTGGATGAACCACAATCAACTGAAACTTAATCTGGACAAGACTGAGTTGGTCCTGACTGGCCCTACCACCTTCCCTTGGTCGGCCGCCCTTCTGGCCCTCCACCTTTGGCCCCCCGCCCGTACCGGCGGCCTCTGTAAAGACCTTGGGCATTAAAGTCAGTCGGGACCTCTCTATGCATGCCCAGATTAGTTCAGTTGTTTCTTCCTGCTTCCTCTCCCTCCGGATCATCCAAAAAGTGTCCCGTTTCTTTTCTTCCGATGCTCTTACACTTATTATTTTGGCTACGATTCTCTCCCGTCTGGATTACGGGAACAGTCTATACGTGGGCATTCCGGCCTACGAATTATGCCGCCTTCAGGCTATTCAGAATCACGCCGCCCGTTTTATCCATCACCTTCCCAAGTCCCTTCACATCACTCCTGTTTTGAAATCCCTTCACTGGCTTCCCATCTGCCAGAGATCCCTTTTCAAGATGGGTTGTCTGGCCTTCATGGCTTGCTCTCGCACTGCCCCGGCTTTCATTAATTCCCTCATTAGTCCCTACCCTCCCAGTTGTGTCCTCCGTTCCTCCAATCAGTTCCTTCTTATTGTTCCGCGCTTCCGTAGATCCAAAACCGGAGGCACTAGATTCTCGGTACTAGCTCCTCGTTTTTGGAACAGCCTCCCACTGTCCATCAGATCTATCCCAGTTTACTTACAATTCCGTAAGGCCCTTAAGACCCTCCTGTTCTCCCAAGCGTACTCCGGCTGATGTCCTCACGGCAGAACTCCATTCTCCTTAGCCCTCTACCTCAGTGCCAGGAAGCCGTTTGGTCGCAGTGCGCTTTATCAAGAACCTTTTCAACTTTTCAACTTTACATATCTTGCTTCTTTCCACACCTCTCTTGCTTCTTTCTACTCCTCTCTTGCATCTAAAATCTCTTCACTTGCCCCTTTCTGCACCTCTATTGCTTCTTTCTGTACATCTCTTGCTTCTTTCTGGAACTTTCTTCCTCTTTCTGTACCTTTCTATCTCTTTCTGTACCTATCTTGCTACTTTCTGCACCTCTCATGCTTCTTTTCCACACCTCTCTTGCTTCTTTCTTTATGTCTCTTGCTTCGTTCTACACCGCTCTTGATTCTTTCTGCACTTCTCTTGCCTCTTTATTCACCTGTCTTGCTTCTTGATTCCTCTTTCTGTACCTTTCTTCCTCTTTCTGTACCTCTCTTGCTTTCTTTCAGTACCTCTCTTCTTTTCCGCCCCTCTCTTGCCTCTTTCTGCATCTCTCTTGCTTCTTTCTGCACCTCTCTTGATTCTTTCTGCACGTCTTTACTTCTTTCTACACCTCTCATGCTTTTTCTACACCTCTAGTGGTTCTTTCTGTATTTCTCTTGCTTCTTTCTGCACCGCTTGCCTCTTTCCGTACCGCCCTTGATTCTTTCTGTACCTCTCTTGTTTCTTTCTGTACCTCTCCTGCTTATTTCTGTACTTCTCTTGCCTCTTCCTGCATTTTTCTTGCTTTCTTCTGCACCTTTTGTCCTCTCTCTGCACTTCTTGTGCATCTTTCTGCACCTTTTTTGTCTGCACTTCACTTGCCTCTCTCTGTACTTCTCTCGCTTCTGTATGCACCTCTCTTGCTTCTTTCTGCACCTCTCTTGCTTCTTTCTGTGAATGAATGAATGAATGAATGAATGAATGAATACACTTTATTTTTTTGGTTACTCAAAACCATTAATTAAGGCGTCAAACTTTAAGTAAACATTATTACCATGTCAAAGGTAAAATAATAAAAGAAGAAAAGAAAATAACTTAAAAATGAATAAAAACATGATTAAAACTAAGTTCATTAGTCCATTTCTTCGTAAGCTGATATGTCTCGTTGATTTAACAGTTGACGGCCGGTGGCCTAATTGTGCGGGGCCATCAACTTCCGGCGTGCCTGTTGAATGAATTTGCGGAACACAGCCATATCTTTCACTGTTTCCATTGTGAATAGATAGTGGACCGCCTCCTTGATCGTTCTAATTCCTTGTCTGAGTAAAATTGGCTTTAAATAGCGGTTACGCTCAGCGGACAACCCCGGGCAGCAAAACAGGATGTGAGCGAAACTCTCTTGTTTATACTTGCATAAGCTGCACTCAGAGTGCATTATCTACAGTCTCCTCGTGGAGTAAAGCTCTTTAAGGGGCAGAGGGTGTAATCGAAGTGCTAAAATCCTGTTAACTGCCTCCTTGCCCACTGCTTGGGTAAGGTGCGTTTTCGAGGTCTGTGCCAGCTGCGGGAGTATTAGGGACTCGTGGAAGCCTCTTAGTACCAATGTTTCCAGGTCAGTAGTGCGTGAGCAAAGCCGGACTTGTTGTTTTGTTGCGCTTTTAATGGCGGCATAGTTGATTAACTCGGGGTCCCAGTTATCCACAGCAAGGTTCAGAATATCTTTAGCGGAGGAAAGAGTATTTGACCACGGATTCTTTTCTTCCAGGAAAATATTCGTTTTACTAGATTTCAGCGAGTTTTCCGGGGCCGCAATTGTAAGATAAAAGTATTTGCTAATTGCGGCCAGTTCCTCAAGTTTTTGTTGTGTCAAGCCGAATTCGAGCCGCACTCGAGTGTTTCTGGTACTGGAGGGTAGGTGGAAAAGTTTTTTATAGGCCGAACAGTGAATTTTTTCCAGGGTGCTTGATAGTTTACCCGGGAAGGCATGCTGAGCGTAATTTAGTGATGGTATTAGCTTCGCCCTTAATATACGAGATGCTTTTCCCTTTTGCCCATATTTTGTCTAGGTGTACTCCTGGGCGCCCTGTCTCACAAAGCCAAATTCCCAAGTAGTTGTATTGTCATGTACAGTCCAATGTCAACTGTCCTATCCTCCATTTTATCGTTTTTTTCGGAAAAGGTCCAAATATTATTATTTTTGATTTGGCTGCATTCACAGTCAGTTTATTTTTTGCGTTGTAAATGCCCAAGGCCGTTAAGGCTTTTTGAAGCCCAATTTAAGTATGGTCCAATAGTACCAAATCATCGGCGTACTGCAGTAATGGAATCTTGGTATGCCCAAGGCGGAGAGTTGCTAGTGATGCTCCCATCAATGCTTTGCTCAAAAACTACCGTCCCATCTCGCTCCTCCCATTCCCTGCCAAAGTCATTGAGAAAGCCATTAACAATCAGCTCGCCACCTTCCTGGAAACCAACAAATCACTCGACTCCTCACAGTCTGGCTTTCGAGCCAAACACAGCACCGAGACCGCCCTCATCGCAGCAACAGACGACATTCGAACACTACTGGACAACGGAGACACAGTCGCCCTTATCCTCCTTGACCTCTCCGCAGCCTTCGACACAGTCTGCCATAGCACCCTGATACAACGCCTCAGAAACATCGGAATTCAAGGAAAAGCATTGGACTGGATCATTTAGTTCCTCGCTGGAAGAACTCAGAGAGTCCGCCTCCCCCTTTTAAGTCAGAGGCCACCGAAGTCATCTGCGGCGTCCCGCAAGGATCATCCCTCAGCCCCACCCTCTTCAACGTCTACATGAGCCCCCTCGCAACCATTGCACGTCAACACAACCTCAACATAATCTCCTACGCTGATGACACTCAGCTGATCCTCTCACTCACCAAAGACCCAACCACCACCAAAACCAACCTACACGAAGGGATGAAAGAAGTAGCCGAGTGGATGAAGCACAGCCGTCTGAAACTGAACTCGGACAAAACGGAAGTCCTCATCTTAGGCTCATCCCCTTCCGCCTGGGACGACTCTTGGTGGCCAACGGCCCTAGAAAAAGCCCCCATACCGACGGACCATGCACGGAACCTGGGCATCATCCTGGACTCCTCACTCTCGATGACCAGACAAGTCAACGCCGTCTCATCTTCATGCTTCAACATCCTACGCATGCTCAAAAAAACATTTCACTGGATCCCCACCGAAACAAGAAAAACGGTCACCCACGCACTGGTTACAAGCCGTCTGGACTACGGAAACACCCTTTACGCCGGTTCCACTGCGGAACTACAGAAAAAACTCCAACGCATCCAAAATGCTTCAGCCAGACTCATACTAGACATCCCCCGCACAGACCACATCTCCGCTCACCTGAAAGACCTTCACTGGCTCCCCGTCAACAAGAGAATAACGTTCCGTCTCCTCACCCACGCACACAAAGCCCTATACGAACTTGGACCTGATTGTCTCAACACGCGCCTTTCCTTTTACACCCCCACCCGCCAGCTGCGTTCGTCCAACCAAGCCCTCGCCGCTGTTCCGCGCATCCACAAAGCCACCATGGGAGGAAGATCTTTCTCCTACTTAGCGGCCAAGACCTGGAATTCCCTCCCCATCCACCTCCGCCTTACTCAAAACCACCTAGCCTTCAGAAAATAACTTAAAACATGGATATTCGATAAGCAAACCTCCCCCCCCTTCCTCAAGCGCCTTGAGACCCTATGGGTATGTAGTGCGCTATATAAATTCTGACTTGACTTGACTTGGCTCATGTCTGCAGTGTATAAGTTGAATAACATCGGGGCTAGGACGCATCGTTGCCTCAAGCCGCGATTGGTGTCAATTTTCTCTGAGGCTGACGTAGTTGACAGTTTAATTCTGACCCACGTACTTGAATAAAGGGATATCATTTCTTTTAATAAATGTGGGTCGATATTCCAGGTTGCCAGTTTCTGCCAAAGAATGGAGCGGTCAACACCATCAAAGGCTGCAGTGTAGTCAATGAAGCAGGCAAAAATAGGGAGAGATTTTCATGCCACTGCCTTGTATATTAGGTATGAGAGCGCTGTGATGTTATCCACTGTTGAGGCTCCTGGTCTGAACCCTGTTTGGTAAAGGAGGCCTTCGTTACTGACCCAGTTTGAGAGCTCCATTAGTAGGGTGCTCGCATATTATTATTATTATTATTATATTTATTTTTATAGAGCGCGCAGCTACCCGGAGGTTTCCCGGCGCTAAGACATCTTGAGCGACAGTACAGTTGGGGAACATAGGGGCCTGTAAGGGGTTATTGGTTAAACAACCATGTTTTTAGGTTCCTACGGAATTGGAGGTAGCATTTGGTAGCACATGGCTTTAAACTTTGTGCGGCATTCGATTCGAAGCCAATGAAGACTGCGTAGACCAGAGGAGGTGGAAGATTTTTTGGGCAGTTTGCAAAGCAGCCTAGCCGCTTCATTTTGTACTGTTTGGAGTTTCCTAGTGACTTCTTTGCAGGCTCCCAGGTACAAGATGTTGCCGTAGTCCAATCTAGATGTAATTAGGGCTTGGACTACGTTTTTTTTGTGTATCCTGGGGGATCATCCACATGATTTTCCTGAGCCACTTGAGGATGGTAAAACAGGTGGCTGCAACTCTAACCGCTTGTTGTTTCATAGACATTTGGTCGTCAAAAATGATACCAAGATTGCGGGCGGTTTCAATCAATCAATCAATCAGGTCATTTGTAGAGCGCACTACTCACCCGTAGGGTCTCAAGGCGCTGGGGGGGGGGGGTGCCGCTACTGCTCGAACAGCCAGGTCTTGAGCTTCCTCCTGAAGGAGAGGTGGTCTCGGGTCAGGCGCAGATTGGTCGGAAGTGAGTTCCAGGTCTTGGCGGCCAGGTAGGAGAAGGATCTTCCTCCTGTTGTCGCTCTTCGGATGCGGGGGACGGCAGCGAGGGCGTGGTTGGTTGATCTGAGGAGGCGCTTGGGAGTGTAGAAGTTGATCCGGTTGTTGAGGTAGGTCGGGCCTTGGTCGTGTAGGGCTTTGTGCGCGTGGGTGAGGAGACGGAAGGTGATTCTCTTGTTGACCGGGAGCCAGTGCAGATCTCTCAGGTGTCCGGAGATGTGGCTGCGTCGGGGGATGTCGAGGATGAGTCTCGCCGAGATGGAGAGGGTGTTGTACCCATCTGGGGTGGCCAATGTTGGGGGCCCCATAGAGCGGTGTGTTTACCAAACAGAAGCAGTTCGGTCTTTCCTCCGTTAAGTTTCAGTTTATTATCATGCATCCATTTGGCAATGTTGTTTAGACCGGAGCAGAGGGAAGACGGGCTAGAGTGTGCATTGGCAGAGAGTGAATACATGAGCTGGGTATCGTCAGCATATGAGTAAATCGTCAACCCAGATTGTTCTACTAAAGAAGCAAGCGGACTAATATATAAGTTAAACAAAATAGGGCTAAGGATTGAGCCTTGGGGAACACCAAATTGAGAGTCATGGGGTTTGGAAGAGGATGTAGAAGAAAAGACTTGGAAAGTTCTGTCAGTAAGAAAGCTTTTGAGCCATGCAAGGGCAGATCCAGTTATGCCACAAGTTTGCAAGGTGTTAAGAAGAATGGTATGGGAAACCGTATCAAATGCGGCACTGAGGTCGAGTAAAATGAGTGCCACGGTTTCTCCATTGTCAACTTGCCGGCGTATGGTCTCGGAGACCCCTAGGAGGGTTGATTCGGTTGAGAAGCCTGCCCTAAATCCCGATTGGGATGTGTGAAGGAGGTTATTTGTTTCTGTAAAGTAGGTAAGTTGGGTCACAATATGTTTTTCCAAGATTTTGGAAAATAGGGGTAGGAGCGATATTGGGCGGAAATTAGAAGGGTCATCTGGATCCGCAGTAGCTTTCTTCAGTAAGGGTGATACCATGGCATGTTTCCATGTCTTGGGGACTTTGGCTTCCCTTAAAGAAGAGTTGAGGAGCTCTAGAATGAGCATAAGTGAGGGGGTGTCAAGTGTCATAAGGATTTGTGGGGGAAAAGGGTCCAAAGGGGAGCCAGATTTGATAGTTTTAATGATTTCACGTAATGCTGACAGGTTGAGCAGATCCCAGTTAGCTAAATTCTGAGGGGTGTTACCTGAAGATGGATCCGGTCTAACATCATCGGAATAGGGAGTCATTATGGGAGATTCAAGTAATATTGGAGATGAAGTTGGTTCTTTGAAGTCTGCATAAATTTTTTCTATTTTGTTTATAAAAAATTCTGCAAGAGCATTACACTGTGAGGAGTTGAGACAGGGGGCTTTCGGCTGACTGGTGGAACCGGAGAGTTCTTGCACAATTTAAAAAAGTGCTTTGGGACGATTTTGTGCATTTTCAATAGTTGATTTAGTATAGTCAGCTCTGGTTATTTTACATTTCTCATGATATTTTGATAGGGCAGCATTATATAGTAGCTTTATCGAGGGGTGGTAGTGTGCACGCCATCGGCGTTGTAAATTTTTACAAGCAGTTTTTTCAAGCCTAATTGAGTCAGTAAACCAAGGGGCAGGGGGATGATGTGGGTTCTGTTGTTTATTTCTTTGTGGAAGACATACATTGATGGCAGAACTAAGCCAGTTATGAATAACTGCGGCTTCCTGGATGTTTGTTATGTTAGTAAGGGGTCTGGTTTCGTCAAGGCGTGTGTTCAGCTGGACGATGTCGAGTTTTTTCCAATTTCTCATTTTCCTAGGTCCAGTGGGAGCATTCTGAGAGGTGATAGGCAAGGGGACAGTTATTATAAATTCCACCAAGTAATGATCGGACCAGGGGATGGGTACATGTGGTTTACATATAATATTATCAAGATTGGAAAAGGCATAGGCCTTTCCCTCGATGTCAAGGAGAGCAATCATGCGGTAGTTTTGTGGATTTGATTTCGACCCTTTCTTATAGATGAGATGCAGGAGAGACCCTCGCCAAGAATCCGGTACGTTCCCTGCCAATCGAAATTCGCCGTATAGCACGGACAAATTTTTGGTCCAAAAGTCTGTATCTTGCCTGAAAAGGGAGCCCGGCAGGCCGTTGAGTCCTGGCGCTCCATTGGGTCTGATTTTTTTTAATATTGTGTTGACTAACTTTTTTTCTACTGTATTTAAATTTTTGGGGTTAGTCAGTTGTGTTACGTTGTCTAGTTCTGTATTTGAATAATTTAGGGTGCCTTCCTCTTTATATAAAGATGTCACATGGGCTATCCAGGTGTCAGAGTCATTTGAGTTTTCTCTCTGCGTACTCCCTTGATTTAGAGTATTGAGGTATTGCCAGAACTCTTGCGTTTTACTGGGGCTCAACAATCCAAAGATCTTTAGCCACTTTGTTTCAGTTTGTTTCAGTTTTTCTGCCAAAACTTGCTTTGAGTGTAATTTTGCTGTTTCCTTCAGGAGTTTCTTATCTTTAGTTGAGCCAATTTTTAGGTAAGTCCTTCGTTTGGTGCGCACTAGTTTCGCGCTTTCTCAGATTGCAAGGATATCACCAAGGTTGTGCCTAGGGTAAGAGTTAGTTTTACTTGTTTTCCCTCCTTGTAGGTATATTCCTAGATTGTAGGCAAGCTTATCCCATTCTTTAATTATGCCCCTGTTTGTATCCTTTAATGTGCCATCCGCCCATGCTTTTTTCCATTCCTCAAACTTATGTATAGGGCCTGCACCCCATTTAATCCTTCTTACCAATATATACTGTTCAATGCAGGTTGTTGATCCCAGTTGTTTAAGTGAGTAATGGGTATCTGCTGTCAAGTTTAAAGTTGTTATTAAAGCCGCATGGTCACTTTCCTTCAGCTGTGCAACTTTATACCCTATCATTAGGCTCTATAGCCGAGTACTTAAAAGGATTTAGTCAATTGTAGTAAGATTATTGTATGTTGGCGGGCAAAGGTTTCCTGGAGAATCCTTTAAGAGTAAGGAGTGGGCTGATGCCAGCTGATAGGCATGCAAGAGAGCATTGAATGCTTCCGTCGCGGGGGAACTGTAGCTTTCTGCTGATTTATCTCCAATGTTGTGTGTATTGAAATCCCCAAGAATTATTGAATCCATGTGGGCAAATTGTAAGAGGAGATTTTCAATGTCTTCTAATAACTCGGAGAGCTTTTCCTTTGTTCCCCGTCCATTAGGGTTATAATAAACATTGATCAACAATATAGACAATGAGCCCTTGCTTGATGAAAGGCATTTCAGAATGCCGGCAATGTACAAGTTTGACGTTGTTATAATTTCCCTAAATTGTATCTTCCGTGAGAGCCTGATATATATGGAGATGCCTCCTGACGGTCTGCCGAAGATGTTCTCCTTAACAGCTGGTTTGTGATAGTCCGCAAATCCCCTGATCGGAACTGGTTTGATAGCCCACGTTTCTTGCATGCAGATTATGTCCATTCCTGCGTAGAACAGGGGTGTGGCGGGACACAAAATAACATTCAATGTTCAATAGAGTTGTTTTGAATTGAGCAGCTCCGGGTAACTTTGCCCAGGTTTGTAGTGACCTTGATTAACCCATCACTTATCAATTTTGTATTTGTTCCACTATCGCTCCCATGGAGTATAGAGAGTGTTTTTAAGGGTGGGAGTGGTAGCTCTACGGTCGAGGACTCTCTTTGTGTGTCCGGTGTTCTAGAATCATTTTGATTCTTCAAGTGGGCATATTTCAACGGCATAAGGTATTTTATTGTCGGCCGACTCGTGATCTTTATGCCCCAGTCTTCCAGTAATTGATTATTTCTTTTTAGTATATGGACTATATCTGGGTTTGAAAAAAGCAATTCTGTGGATTCATTAGTGTCACCTGGTCCTTGCATATGAAAGGAAACAGTGTCGATATCAGATGACTTTATATTTTCCAGGCCTGGGATGTTCGCAAAGAGTTTTAGTAGGTTGCTGCGGTTGAGTATGTCCCATTTGCCCTGTGAGGCATATTCTGGATGGACGCATAGTTTCAGATCATCCTGTGTGTAGGGGGTCTGGTTCTTATGTGTTCCTTTTGTGGATGAATTTTGACTAATTAAATCCTGTCGGATTTGCCGTGCCACAGCATTGACGTCATCGTTTACATGGTTTGTGGTGCCTGTTTTTATTATCCGCAGCAAAACTTCGCTTGTTTCGTTTACTACTGTCTTGTTGGAGTCTTGGGAGTCCTTCCAGTATATTCTCTGGTTGACTTCCTTTGTTGAAATTTTGGTTTTGCTATGTGAGGCTTTATCCGTCGCATTGATCAGCGGGGGACTATCTCGATGTGGTACCTGGAATTCTGGCAGAGCATGACTGCCTGCCCGAGTTGTTTGTTCCTCGTGTAGATTAGGATGCCCACTGAATATTGCGGCACTTCTATCCCAATTTTTAGAGCGTTGGCCTGAACCTTCGTGTGTATTACCAGGAATTGAGTCAAGGTTAATTTTACCTGGGTTATTCGGCCAAATAACTTTTCCGTCTGGGGTTGGTGGATTTTGATGGGTGTTAGACACGACGTTGTTCTTACTGTGCGTAGGAGTTTCTTTGGATTCCGGTAATAACCACGGCCTAATTGAGCCATTTTGGTTATGATTGCTTTTTCTTTGTTTGTTTAGCTTTTTAAATGTTTTCTTATTTTTCCGGGATAAGTGACCAGTTTCAAGGCTTGTCACCTGCAAGCTGTTTGAGTTTACTTGTTCTTTGGCAGTGGTGCTGCATTCATCTGTGGTTGTTTGTGTTGTGGTATCCTGCTTGGTTCAGCTACCGACGTCTTTGTGATGTCCTGCTGGGGTTCTTTGCCATTGGAGTCGGCTATCGTCTGTATCCCAGGTGGAGTGTTATCAATATTTAACGGCTTCAGAGTTTCGTTGCTCCTATGCCTGTTGGATTCTGCTTTTAGATCTTCGATCAGTGTGTTCATTATTACTGGTAGTTTTTCCAGGCAGAGCAGCACCGGGCTACATCCACAGTCCTGTGGCTTGGATGTGACTATGGTGTTTGCCTGAGCGCGTTGAATTAAAGAGTTCAAGGCTTCTAGTTTGGAGTCTATGCCTGATATCAGGCCGGCGACTGTGTGAAGAAGGCTTATCTGGACGTCTAGCTTGTCCGCATGCATTATGGCTGCGTTTACCATTGAGGACAAGACGTCGTTGATCAATACAAGGTGAAGGTCCAGTTTGGCCGGCTGCCTCTCTGTTATATGGTCCGCCCCCTGGTCTTGTTGATTGTATCTAATGCCCTTATGATCAAATCCGGGGCTGACTAGGGTTGATTGGGGTGTTGCAGAGATTTGAAATGGCTCTGTGTGTGCACTGAGTGCTGAAGTGCTAATTTCGCCAACCCCCTTCGTGTGGGTCAGCCCTGTTGCCTGGTATGCTTTGGTCATGCCGTCGGGTGGAAGAACCCTTTGGGTGTTCCAGGTTTGTTAAGTTGCTAAAGCGTGGGGGCTAACTAGGCCAGCGTTGTTATTAGGCAAATTCGGAGTAGTTTTTGTATAAGCTGGTAGGCCACCCGGTACTATGAATATTTTTGGTTGCTGGGCTCAAAAGAATGTTGTTTCCTGATGGGTTAGCGGCTGTGTCCGAGTTGATTATGACGTTCTCTTGGTCTGCATACAGATGTGTGCAATTAGACATTTTATGAGGGAAAAAATCCCGTATGTCTCTGTTACTAGCAATATTGATGGTTGTTTTTCTATGACTACTTAGAGGTGAGCCCTTGTCTGGTGCTGGCGTTGACCCGTGTGGGGGTGTAGTCTGACCTTGTTGGGAGATATTTACGAGGGATGATAATGTCGGCCCGTATGAAGGTGTAGTCAATCCTTGTTGGGGCTTGTTTACCTGGAATGGTGCTGTTAGGATGTCTCCATTATGATTCACCTCTACCTCCGCCTCCTCCTCCTCCGCTAATTCTTCTCTATAATCTAGCCCCATGTTAGAGGCCCCTCCACTGGGGGGGTAAAGCATTTTTTCCTTAAGGCGCTTTGCTGTCTTATGAGGGCGGGGTTTCTCTTGGCACTGTAGGAGAGTCGAATTTCTTGTTCTCATCACTGTATTTCCACTGCAATTCCACCCAGAGAAAGGGTCCCGGGTAGGGCCCGAGTTGCATCTTCTTATGCCCGGTCCAAGGTGCAAGCCCTATTTAGCGAGAGTAGCGGTCGCGTCAGCTCCCTTGGCACGCAGTTTTGCTGGTTTCCGCTGTTATCCGCTGTGTATGCCGCTGTGTTTGCTGTGTTGTACTGGGGGCGCCCTCAGGGCAACTCCCGAACTCTGTTTGATGCTCTGTGGTGTGGCGAGGCTCAATGTCAATAATGCGGAGTGCGGGATGCAGATGAAAAATATTAGTATTGGATATTTTGTCCTGGGGGGGTTTAGTGTGCCACAGTTGGTATGCCCCATACCTCGCAACGCTCACCCCTCATCTCACTGAATCCCCTTGTGCCACAGCTGCACTGCGCTGCGGTCCCTGTTCTCTCCCGGCTCCGTGTTCAGGGCTCTGCCTTCGGGGGCCTCGCCGCCGGTAACTCACAGTTGGCTATTTCTTGACAGCGAAGTGTGAAGGTAACTGCTCGCCGCCGGCTCCTGGTGATGGAAGCTCGGAAGTACGGAGAACTGGGGGATGTTGGCTTTTCGTCCTCCTCGGCCGCTTCGGCCGCTTCAGCCTTATCAATTAGTGACGAAATATAATGAGTTTTGGTGAATTGTGACTTGTAGAGCTTATTGAGCCTTGCGGTAAGGCCCCTGAGACCTAACTCCTGATTCCTGTGTTCTGTGTCCTGGAGCAGCAGGTTTTATCAGTTTTGTAAGATTTATCAGGAAACTGTGATTTTTCTGTCGTTTTTCTGTAGTTTTCTATGACTCCTGCAAGTTGCAGGCTGCAGGAGCAAGATGGGGCGAGATGGAGCGAGTTAGTGGGTTATGAGCCTCCGGGGCTGAACCTCTGAAGCAGGAAGCAGGATGGGGTTTGAGTGGTGGTGGAACTTACGAGGGGGACTGGCTGCGAGTGGAACTCACAGGGGGACCTAGTCGGACTGCCTTTCGGTCAACTCCCCGGGCTCTTACTTTGCGGCCGCCTCCATCGGCAGCTGTGCTCATGTCTCTGCCCCCGTGCCTTGTGCCGGTTTTGCGCAACCTCACCTCCTTTGCTCCTTTGCCGGGCAGACAGATGGGTGCGCGAGGGGGATGTGACCTCTTCACGCCGGCTAGGAGCGCCGAAATCGTGGGAAGAAAACCCAGGCGGCTGCCGGCAAAATCCGCCGCCTTCACTTCGCCTCCGCTGCCTTTGCCTTTGCCGCCTACGCTCTTGCTCTTGCTCCTCTCTCTTCTTCTTACTGTGCCTTTCTTCCTCTTTATGCACCTGTGTTCCTCTTTCAGCACTTTTCTTTGTCTTTCTGCACTTCTCTTGCCCTTTTCTGCACATCTCTTGTTTCTTTCTGCACTTCTCTTTCCTCTTTCTTTACCTCTCTGGCTTCTATTGCCACCTTTTTTCTTCATTCTATACCCTTCTTTATTTTTCTGCACCTCTCTTATTTCTTTCTCTACCTCACTCTCTTCTTTCTGCATCTCTATTGCTTCTTTCTGTACCACTCTTGCTTCTTTCTACAATTCTATTATATCTTTTTGCACTTCTCTTGCTTCTTTCTGTACCATTCTTCCTCTTTCTTCCTCTTTCTGCAACTATCTTCCTCTTTCTGCACTTCTCTTGCCACTTTCTATATCTTAGTTGCCTCTTTCTGTACCTCTCTTGCTTCTTCCTGCATCTCTCTTACCTCTTTCTCTACCTCACTTGCTTCTTTCTTCACCTCTCATGCTACTTTCTTCACCTCTCTTGCCTTTTTTACACCACAGTTGCTTCTTTCTGCACTTCCCTTGCCTCTTTCTGAACCTCTCTTTTATCTTTCTGCACCTCTCTTGCCTCTTTACACACCTCTCTTGCTTCTATCTGTACCCCATTCTCCTCTTTCTGTGCCTCTCTTGCTTCTTTCTGTATCTCTCTTACTTCTTTCTGTACTTCTCTTGCTTCCTTCCTTCCTTCTATTGCTTCTTTCTGCACTGCTCTTGCCTATTTCTGCACCTTTCTTCCTCTTTCTGCACTTCTATTACCTCTTTACAGGGACGTTATAGTTAGGAATTAGCATTTAAAAAAACCTTAGAAATTCACTGAAAAAACACAGGTTTCAGGGACGTTTCAGTTAGGCTGACATTTCACTTGTACAAAACCATATAAATGTAGCCGTTACAGTTAGCTAAGTTAACAATAACTTGCACCCCGCAATGGACTGTTGATGCCGTCACATAGTACATCACTCATGACATGGTCAGTGACATCACTGATGATATCTCAAATGACATCACTCATTATATCATCCACTTAATCTCTGATGCACCTCTTCACACCCTAACTTAACCTTTCATATACCCACTCTATAATACAGGCTACCATTCTCAAAACCATAGACACACCAATACCAGTTAGTACATACCCACTCACTGATTCATATGTCTACACACACATCCACTCACTCATCCATACAGTCAGTCATATGCACCCTCACTCAACCATACAGCCTTTCGCAGATATAGTCATGAACCCATACAGCTAGTGAATCTTCCTCTCACACATCCATGCATAAAGTTACACATACTCTCACCCACCTACACAGCCACTCAGACACCCATAAAGGTACTCAGACAACGAATCAATGACCCATATAGACACTCAAGTAGCTACTCACCAACTCATGTAGCCACTTACACACCAACTGACGTACTGATAGAGACATTCACTCAGATTAGTCAGTCAACTATACATTCCCTGAGATACATATAATCACTCACTTCACAGTCAGTCACACACTGAATCATCCATTCAGACACTCATACATCCATTCATTGTTCAATACATCTTGGTGTAAATATAAATTATATTCTTAAACTCGATGATGTCATCAGTGATGTCTTTTGAGATGTCAACAGTGATGTCACTGACCATGTCATGAGTGATATAATATGTGTTGTCATTGGCAGTGAATTGCAGGGGCACGAGTTATCGTTAGCCCAGCTAACTATAACAGCTCAATATCTGTGGTTTTGTACGAGTGAAATATCAGCTATACTATAATGTCCCTGTAACATGTGTTTTTTTCAGTGAATATATATATAAATGTATGTGTGTACATATGTATGTATATATATATATATACATAAAGATATTAAAAAAAAGGACACACACAAAAAATGAAAAATATTAAAGAACAATAAATGAGCGGCAGGAGCATCTCTTTTGTGATTCACTGTTCCATGCAAGGAGCGCACCATAATGTACCCTGCCAGGGCTTTGTATTGATTTTTGTAGCATGGTTTTGCCCCTAGAAAGGGCTGAGGCACCACTACGCCAAGCAGCTTTTTCATGTTGTGGAGGACTTCTAGAAGTGCAGCAGCCCCCCAGCAACGTTTAAAAATGAACAATAAGGGGCAGATAATGATAACGGTCGTAAAGCCTCTGATCTTACGTCAGAGGCTTTACGACTGACATCACAGGTTTCACTTCCAACTGGCTGACTATGATACAGCTAGTCGGAATTCAAACCAGCCGGTCATTCCAACTGGCTTCCGACAGGCTCAAAGAGCCCGTCGACCAGTCGGAACTAGCACGTAATCCATATGTTCTGTACATACATACGAAATCTTTTATGTTATATTTTATCTTCACAGGAGGAAAGGAAGGGACTATGTTCGGGCTCGTGACACAAGGATCCCTACCCTTTTCTTTAGTTGTAGCTCAGAGAACAGATAAGATCTCACTCAATTTTATTTTATTTTGATTATTGATTGATTTATTACACAAATGTTGTTGTTAGGGAGAAAGGGGTGTACCACCGAAACAGGCGAACACGAACATAGACGCACTAGCATCACAAGAAAGCTGAGGAGAGGCACCAGGCACACATGACACAACATAGACAGAACATGATGGTCAAATATGCATTATCCCACTAACCAGGGTCAACCATGCTAACACCCATAACAGTTGTCGAAATCAACATTACAACAAAAGTAGACAGAACAGAGGAGGGCAAAACGGGCAACACCATGCCATAACCAGAGGCATGGAGAAAGGGAATGCAACTGAGGCTCCAGTGAAAACGATTTGGCCTGTAACTGAGCATCTTTCCCAATAATAGACAACCATGATAATAGGTAACCAGCGCACATGTTGCGACAGAATGTACGGACATACTTATCCCCACGAACCTGGGTAGTATAGCCCACGTGCACTACCAATCCCAATAGACACTGCATGTGCCACCACTCAACACGACCGGCAACAAGCGAAGTACCATCACCAAAAAGCCTGCCACACTCAAAGGAAAGGGCACAAGAAACGCGACTGTGGCACCAGAGAACACAAATGGTCATAACGGGCAACAACCAGAGGCAGGGACACAGGGAATGCAACTGAGGCTCCAGGGAACATGATTTGGCCTGTAACTGAACATCTTGTAAAACGGGGCGTGGCCTGGACCAACTCTCTGCAACGCAGCCCAGTGGCGCTTACTGGAGGTACCTGGTGGGCAGGTTGGCCCCAGGGACCCTCAGGATTGAAGAGGAATTAATTCTCCAACTTTAAATGTGCCACAGGGCATGTTTGCTTACATGTAACCTCAGGCCCCGCCCCCTCCCTTCACCACTCTGTAAACGCGCCTGTTGCGCATTTTAAGCTGGGGGATGAAGTCCCCTTGAATCCTGAGGGTCCCTGAGGTCCAACTAGCCCACCAGGTACCTCCAGTAAGTGCCACAGAGCCGCGATGCAGTGAGGTGTAAAAAGAGGCGTGGCCTCTGAACATATCTTTGCACTGCAGCTCCCTGGTGCATACTGGAGGTACCTGGTGGGCCAGCTGGCCCCCCAGGGACCCCCAGTATTCAAGGGGAATTAGTTCCCATCTTACAATGCGCAAGAGTGCTGCAGGGAGGGGGCGGGGCCTCCAGCACAATGCCAGCTTTTTTTTTTACTTTTGATTTTCAGAAGGGGGGCTGTGTGGCCCCCCTTAATTTTCCTTTTTTGTGGCCCCAGGGACCCCATCCTCCGGGGCATGGCCGTAAATATATATTTAATTTTTTATTTAGAAAGGAGGGGGGCTGCGTGGCCCCCCTCTTGAGGCCTCTGTTAGCCACGGGGACCCCATCCCCGGGACTCTGTCATTTAAAAAAAAAAAAGTCAAATGTTTTATTAGGGAGGGGGGCCGCGTGGCCCCCCTCCCACGCCACTCCTGGCCTTTTTATTACAACAAAATATATAAATGCATTCTCAATCAGAGAGTTATAAACATAAACCACTTTTGATCATTGCACATTGCACATCTAATAATTCCAAAAACAATTCATTTACATGAAAAATCATACACAATATACATAAAAAAGAGACAGAAAAGCATGATAATATGCTGCATCATCAAAGAAAGTTAATTCGTTGAAATCTCATGTAACTAGGTCAGAGTCATACATGACAAATACTGGCAAAGAGGTTCCTCGAATGTAACTATATTTGTAGCGTCAACGCGTTTCGGTGTATTGCTCAATATGCCCCACCTTTATAAAGACTGTAACTGATATTTGTCTCTTTCACAAATCTCATATGGGTCTAAATAAAAAAAAACAATATTAAAATCAACATTAAAATCAAGTTCGCCAAAAACCCAGGTCTTTTTAACATTATTTATTCATTTCTATTCTTTTTACTCAATTTATGTTTTGTGCAAGAAACACTTTGTGAAACAACACAAAAACATTGTGTAAAACTATGCACAAGACATTTAATTTACAAATTGCATTGTATATTAACATCTATTAAGAATAGTGGATTGATTTTATCGTTGTAACTTACAAGCTTAGCGTGTGTCCCCACTCTACATTTCATGTAAATTCACACTGAACATTAATACTAATTGCTTTCATAACCATGTTCAAATTTCGCCCCAGTGGCACTGACTTTATTTCCATACTGCCATATATACATACATCCATCTGCTCTTTCATTCATCTGAAAGGCCACATCCCCTGTACAATACAACAGTTGTTCAGAAATTATTGGATCAGGGAGCAGTGCTTATGGGGAAAACAAACGTAGATGAGTTTGCTCATGAATAGTTCTACGTCCGACCCTACCGATCTATTACTATCTATATTACATGCAATCCCACGGAGGACACTCCATATTAATGGTGTCGGGCAGGACCCCTCCCTCAGAGCTCACTCCATATTAATGGTGTCGAGCGGGACCCCTCCCTCAGATTCCCCCATGGTCCCGCTGGCTTCCCACCTCCTGCGGGAGCCGGCATTGCTTTTCCACACGGGGAGCTGCTGACATGCAGCTCCCCGTGTGAAAAAGAAATCTGGTTTTGATTTTGGGAGAGAGAGCAGGGAATCCAAACCAGAGTTTGCTATGGCAGGCCAGGAGCCATGAGGCTCCCGCCCTGCCATAGCAAACAGCAGTGTCCCAGGGGTGGGCACCCCGGGACACTACAGGAGCCGGCCCGGGGGGGTTGCGGTCCCTAGGGCCATCGCACGACCCCCCTTCGGGGGTCCATAATTGACCCCCAAATTAGCATTTTTGTGCCCCTCCACACAGGTTCTTTTTTTTAAAAAACAAGACCCGGGGTGGTGGTCCCAGGGGCAGCAGGGGACCCTGTGCCCCCGTGAATACTTAATAAAAGCCTGGGGTGGTGATCCCTGGGGCTTGGGGGGGGTCCTTTGAGGCCCCCCACACATTTAAAAAGAAGCCCCGGTGGTGGCAGTACCTGGGGCTGTGGGAGGGCCGAGTGCCCTTCCGCACATCATTTCAACTAAGCCCCGGGGGTGGTGGTTCCCGGGGCTGTGGTGGCCCCCCCACATATTATTACCAAATGCCCCCGGGACCTGGCCCACACAGGGGCCTCAATAAATTGAAGTGCGGGAGCCCGTGCTTAATTTTTTTTAAATTTCAGCGGGATTCATGGATCCAGCACAAATTTTGCTGAAATATAAATAAAAAAATATTTTTGGGGCCCTGGGGGTCCTTGTGGGACCCCCTGACCAGGCCTAGGGTCTCAAGGTGTTTCTCCCCTGCCACTTTTTCTTGTTTTTTGCTTTAGTTTTTCTCTTTTCTTGTGACTCAGTTCTACCGAGTCACAAGATGGCTGCCCACACTTCCTGGTTTAGAGTGTTGACAGGCAATTAGAATAAAGCTCTTGATCGGGAGGGTGCGCTGATCCTCCGTGCCTCTAAATATCAAAACATTTATTTTTCATTTTCTCAGCAACTACTGAACGGATATACCCCATTTATAAAAAGGATGCTTTCTGAAGCAAGCACTAGCAAGCACTACATTATTGCCAAATTTGGTGTAATTCCGTTTGGCAGTTCGAGCTGTAGCTGTGTCTAAAGTTTCCTGTGGGAAATGCATTTTTCGACCGCTTTTTTTTTTATTTCTCAGGAACTACTGAATGGATTTACACCATTTAACAGAAAGAGTTCTTTCTGAAACAAGGGCTACCTTTTTGCCAAATTTGGTGTAATTCCGTTCCGCAGTTCGAGCTGTAGCCGTGTCTAAAGTTTCCTATGGGAAATTGATTTTCATACCTCTTTTTTTTTTATTTCTCAGGAACTACTGAACGTATTTACACTATTTAACAAAAAGGTCTCTTTCTGAACCAAGGGCTACCTTTTTGCCAAATTTCGTATAATTCAGTTCAGCAGTTCGAGCTGTAGCCATGTATAAAGCTTCCTAAGGAAAATAACATGGAGACAGGAGCTGACTGAAAGAAATAATTTTTGAATACAAGGTCGCCAGTAGGTAGTTATAGTTAGGCCCTATTATCCATAGGAAATTCATAACATTCTTTTCCCAATAACTTTGGCGCCCGTTGATGAATCTTCACGAAATTTTTGAAACTCGTGGGGCGCTCCGGTCAGCTCCTATCTTGAAAGTTTCGTGGTGATTCGGCAATGGGGGCCGAGAAATAAGGGGGGTCCCATAACATGTTTTCTCCATGTTAATTCCCTTGGAAATTTTAGACAGGGCTACAGCCCGAACTGCTGATATATATATATATATATATATATATATATATATATATATATATATACTTTGGATGTTTCATCCCTATACACTTCGATCAGGCATGGAGATGGTCTCAAGGCCTTGGACTACTATCTTAACAAGGATCTACCTCAACCGACGGCACATAACAAAATGCTAGTTGAAATGACTAAAATGTGCCTCGAGCAAAACTTCTTTATTTTCAATGGCGCAATATACCATCAGGTCAGGGGTGTGGCGATGGGGGCCTGCTTCTCACCTAGCTACGCGTGCTTGCACATTTGGCTATGGGAGGAGCGGGTCCTAGTCAGCCAACACCATGATATCATTACCAATAACATTGCTTTATATTTGCGTTACATTGATGATGTTTTTATAATTTGGAGAGGTAACCATGATAGTGCCAGGGCTTTTGTTGATTTGATTCATTTGAACACCGTTAATCTCAATTTCACTTTAAATTTGAGTTCCGATTCCATTTGTTTTTTGGATGTTGAGATATTTGTGAAGGACTTTACCCTTAATACGAGACTCTACAGGAAACCCAGTGCGGGAAATACTATCCTGCACTCTAATAGCCAACATCCGGCTCACCTGATTCGGAGCATTCCTTTTGGGGAGATGCTCCGAATCAGGAGGATTTGCAGCACAGATGCTGAGTGTGCGGCTGCACAGGAGGCATGCAAAATACGTTTCCTGGCTAGGAGTTATTCCTCGGAAAATATCATGAAAGCAATCAGGCGTTCTAATCTAGTGAGCAGGCAAGAGGCACTGATTCCCAAAACTAATAACATCAACTTGGAGGTTCCTTTGACAGGGGATGGGCAAGTTAACTCCCCACAACTTATTTTGACATTTCATCGTCAACATGGGGCTTTAAGCAAGATCGTAAATAACAACTGGAATCTGGTTCGTAGTGACCCAGTAATTGGTCACAAAATAGACACTAAGCCAGTATTGACTTTTAGAAGATCCCCCTCCATGTCCAAGGTTCTGGTCAGCAATACCCTGGAGCCCAAGGCCTCTGCAACCTGGGGAGCATTAAAGAAGGGCTTCAAGGTATGTCCACAATGTAAAGCCTGCCGTTATGGTAGTAACAGGACCCATTTCCAAAGTCCCTTTCAGCAACATCCAACTGCTATCTCTAAGTGGCTCAATTGTAAAACCGATTATGCCATCTATGTGTTGGAGTGTCCGTGTGGGCTTCAATATGTGGGCAGCACTAAACTGCCCGCCCACAAACGGATACTCCAACACATACGGGCAATAACTGGGCATGATCACAATTATCTGGTTGCCAGGCACTTTCAGGATAAACATCTGGGCATTCCTGACAAGCTCCAATTTTTTCTAATTGATTGTGTCGAGGTGTCAAGGAGGGGAGGTGACCGTGAGGCCAAACTCCGTCTCCTTGAGATGAGATACATTTTGGAGCTTAATACTAAAAATCCTAATGGTCTTAATGACAGGGAGGATCTTTATACCTGTCTATAGGATTAATCAGTATGCCCACAAGACCTGTTCGGATCAATTGGATAATCCTTGTTCCTGATTTACTGTTTTCGATTTTTGTACATATAGATGAATTAATTCTTAAAAAAACTGAAATGATATTGTTATTCGTATTTTCATAACCTTGGTACCTATTTTAATATTAGGTAATCTTTTACCAAATTGTTTGCACTTTAATGCTAAATTTGCACTATCACTTTAAGCACTTTTCCTGTTTATTAGCAATTACTGTGACTCGCCCACTTGGGCTCTATTCAGATATTTGTGTCATATAGCTTTGGATTAATGCTGCTATTTCATGTATGAGCATTTTACTCTTAGAAAACTCAAGGGCACAACACATAATAATGAGCTGGTGTTCATATTGTACATAGATAGTATTAATCATCATGTATATATTTATCTGTGTTGTTTTTTACCATTATATGCCCTGTAAATATGCTCTTATATCTATGAAATCTGTATATATGATTTTATTGATTGTACAATTTTCATCGAAAAAATCAAGTGCTATATTTTTTGCACTCTCGATTAATTGCACGAATGCAGCGTTTTATTACATAGTATTTTTTCCATGTCTACGACACATCGTATCGCACTGTCACTTTAAATGCTTTGCTCACTGTGTGTAGCTTGTCATGTGATCAAGCCTCCCTGGAGGCAAAACGCGTCATGGCGGCAGCGCTGGCTTTACGAAATTAAACCACCTTGCACCAGCACTTCTGGGTCGACTCTTTGTTACTGGATACTTTGGTGAATTCCTTCTTTTGCCTAGAAGTGACAATGTTCGGAATATATATATATATATATATATATATATATATTTTTTTTTTTATTTTTTTTTTTTTACCTACTGGCGGTCACCAGTAGGTAGTTATAGTTAGGACCTAGTTTCCATAGGAAATCTGCAACATTCTATTGGGAATAACTTTGGTGCCGGTTGTTGAATCTTCGCGAATTTCTCAAAGAAGATGGCCCGCTCCGCTCTTTCCCTGAAAGTCTTGGGAAGATTCATCAAGCGGGGGCCAAGAAAAAAGGGGGGCCCCAAAACATGTTTTCCCCATGTTAATTTCCATAGGATGATTAGACATGGCTACAGCCCGAACCGCTGAACGGAATTACACCAAATTTGGGAAAATGGTAGGGTCTGGTATGCAGATCACCCTTTAAATGGTGTAAATCCCTCCAGTAGTTCCTGAGAAAATCATAAGAAAAATATATATATATCTGGGTGGAGCCTAACCACACATCTGATCGTGAGATCTGATTGGCTGTCAGCACTTCATCCAAGAAGTGTTGGCAGCCATCTTGGGACCAATATACATGATAGCACCTCATTGAAAAGGATTGCAGTTAATAGAAGGTTTTAGGACTTTAGTTACATTATAAATCATTTGTTGATGGTACCATACTCATGTTAGGAATTGTGGTGTGTTCTAAGGTGATTTTACCATGTGAAAAAGCCTTCTGCTGGGATATCATGAATCATGTTTGAAAGAAAACTATTATCCCATGCTTTTCCCACAGTGGTTTGGAAGGGGATCTATAAGCTAAACTGAAAGCATATTTTCTGTAAATTATCTTTCTCAGTCATGTGAGAATGAAGTCTGACATTCTCAGTAAAACATGTACATCCAACAAGGACAGAGACTGTCAGTTGATTCCTTTGTGTTCTACTGCAGGTTCCCAGAGTGTTCTAAAGAACAACTAGAGTGCTAACAGTCCTACTTATTACAAAGGTATGGCACACCTGAAGCCATCTTGATTGGAATAAAGTGGTAACTCTTAAAACATTTAATTTAAAAAGGAACAACATGAGGGGGTATATTTTGCCATAGAAAGTATGATTAGTGCTGCAGAAAGAAAAATTAGGACACATTTTGAGTGACTTCTCAAATCCTCTTCTATTTCATTAAAGAATTCTGACATGCAGTCTCCCAAGATGGCCACCAGAGACAAAAGAGCCCAAATGTAGCCCAAATATCAGCCAGATGTAGCCCAACTATAGCCCAATGACAGAATGTCCCAGATTGTTCTAAAGAACAACTAGAGCGCTAACAGTCTTACTTATGACAAAAGTATGGCACACCTGAAGTCATCTTGATTGGAATAAAGTGTTAACACTTAAAACATTTAATTTGCAAAGGAACAAAATGAGGGGGTTCATTTTGCCATAGAAATTATGATTAGTGCTGAAGAAAGAAAAATTAGGGCACATTTTGAGTGACTTCTCAAATCCTCTTATATTTCATTAAAACAATTCTGATATGCAGTCTCCCAAGATGGCCACCAGAGACAAAAGAGCCCAAATGTAGCCCAAATATCAGCCAGATGTAGCCCAACTATAGCCCAATGAGAGAATGTCTCAGAGTGTTCTAAAGAACAACTAGAACGCTAACAGTCTTACTTATGACAAAAGTATGGCACACCTGAAGTCATCTTGATTGGAATAAAGTGGTAACACTTGATACATTTAATTTGAAAAGGAACAAAATGAGGGGTTTCATGTTGCCATAGAAATTGTATTACCTACTGGCGATAGCCAGTAGGTATATATAGTTAGGATTGTTTTCCATAGGGAAATCGCAACATTCTATTGGGAATAACTTTGGCGCCGGTTGAGGAATCTTCCTGAAATTTTCCTTAACTTTGCCTCGCGGTGCTCTGCTCCTTCCCTGAAAGTTTGGGGGGGATTTGTCAAGCGGGGGCCGAGATAAAAGGGGGGTCCCAAAACGTGTTTTCCCCATGTTAATTTCCATAGGGCGGTTGGACTCACTTTTAGCCCGAACGGCTGAATGGTTTTCCACCAAACTTGGCAAAATTGTAGGGACTGGTAGCCCGATGTGCCTTTGCTATGTCTCAAGATATGTGCTACAGTGGTTTTTACGAAAATTAACTTTGAAAAAATATATATTGGGCTACATTGGGCTATATATATGTTAGAGCCCAAATGTAGCCCAATGTAGCCCAATGTAGCCCAAAGATGGCCACCAGAGACGTCCCAGAGTGTACTAAAGAACAACTAGAGCGCTAACAGTCTTACTTATGACAAAAGTATGGCACACCTGAAGTCATCTTGATTGGAATAAAGTGTTAACACTTAAAACATTTAATTTGCAAAGGAACAAAATGAGGGGGTTCATTTTGCCGTAGAAATTATGATTAGTGCTGAAGAAAGAAAAATTAGGGCACATTTTGAGTGACTTCTCAAATCCTCTTATATTTCATTAAAAAAAATTCTGATATGCAGTCTCCCAAGATGGCCACCAGAGACAAAAGAGCCCAAATGTAGCCCAAATATCAGCCAGATGTAGCCCAACTATAGCCCAATGACAGAATGTCTCAGAGTGTTCTAAAGAACAACTAGAACGCTAACAGTCTTACTTATGACAAAAGTATGGCACACCTGAAGTCATCTTGATTGGAATAAAGTGGTAACACTTGATACATTTAATTTGAAAAGGAACAAAATGAGGGGTTTCATTTTGCCATAGAAATTGTATTACCTACTGGCGGTAGCCAGTAGGTATATATAGTTAGGATTGTTTTCCATAGGGAAATCGCAACATTCTATTGGGAATAACTTTGGCGCCGGTTGAGGAATCTTCCTGAAATTTTCCTTAACTTTGCCTTGCGGTGCTCTGCTCCTTCCCTGAAAGTTTGGGGGGGATTTGTCAAGCGGGGGCCGAGATAAAAGGGGGGTCCCAAAACGTGTTTTCCCCATGTTAATTTCCATAGGGCGGTTGGACTCACTTTTAGCCCGAACGGCTGAATGGTTTTCCACCAAACTTGGCAAAATTGTAGGGACTGGTAGCCCGATGTGCCTTTGCTATGTCTCAAGATATGTGCTACAGTGGTTTTTACGAAAATTAACTTTGAAAAAATATATATTGGGCTACATTAGGCTATATATATGTTAGAGCCCAAATGTAGCCCAATGTAGCCCAAAGATGGCCACCAGAGACGTCCCAGAGTGAACTAAAGAACAACTAGAGCGCTAACAGTCTTACTTATGACAAAAGTATGGCACACCTGAAGTCATCTTGATTGGAATAAAGTGTTAACACTTAAAACATTTAATTTGCCAAGCAACAAAATGAGGGGGTTCATTTTGCCATAGAAATTATGATTAGTGCTGAAGCAAGAAAAATCAGGGCACATTTTGAGTGACTTCTCAAATCCTCTAATATTTCATTAAAAAAATTCTGATATGCAGTCTCCCAAGATGGCCACCAGAGACAAAAGAGCCCAAATGTAGCCCAAATATCAGCCAGATGTAGCCCAACTATAGCCCAATGACCGAATGTCCCAGAGTGTTCTAAAGAACAACTAGAACGCTAACAGTCTTACTTATGACAAAAGTATGGCACACCAGAAGCCATCTTGATTGGAATGAAGTGGTAAGTCTGAAAACATTTAATTTAAAAAGGAACAAAATGAGGGGGTTCATTTTGCCATACAAAGTATGATTAGTGCTTCAGAAAGAAAGATTAGGGCACATTTTGAGTGACTTCGCAAATCCTCTTCTATTTCATTAAAAACATTCTGACATGCAGACTGAAACATGCACTTTGAATACCAGCAGCAGACTTCCCTGGTGAGCGGTAGCTTTACTACCGTGATCTAATGAACAACTAGAGTGCTAACATACAGAATTTATGGCTGTCAGACTCTTTAGCCGATTCTTACTACACAGGAACAGAGATGCTAATTCCCAAATCCACCCCTAACAGCAACCTAGAGCTTGATGTTACAAGTCTCTAGAGAGGCTATTATGGGGGAAGGGGGAAATTGGATAAAATAACAAAAGAGAGAGAGAAGAGATTGTCCTGGCGCTTTTCTTCTGTAGTCCGTCCTGCAGACTTCTATTTAGTCGAAAAAACCTGTGGGCAAGAATGATACCAGCATGAATCAACAACTACACTACTCCTTCCTACCTATCTTTTACTTCTTATCTCTCAGGATCTTACCCTATGTATTCCAGAACTTGACTTCTCTTCTATTTCTATTTGGCGCTCCTTTTAGGTGTGCTGTTTTCTCCTAGACTGGAGACTTCCTTCTGAAAAGTTAGAAAAGAACACTCTTTTTAAGGCACTATCCTTCCTTCTACCTGTCTCGACCCCTCCCTGTCGTATCTCACTTACTTTAGCCTTTTCTTGTTTATTTCTGCTCTTATGTTCTTTATTCTCTGCCTTATTCTTGCAGGATTCTTGTTTGGCGCTCCTGAAATATATTTAAATTCTTTTATTGAACCTTACTCCTTACTAATTCTCTAGTTATTTATCTAACTAATATCCACTTACTGTGTTTTCTTTTGACTTTCTCCTATGGGTAATTATCCTTGTAACTCTTCTCTTTTTAGGTTCCGCCCTTGGGTTCAGTTAATTGGGCGTACGATCATTGGTTAGCTTCCTGACATTGGTGAGTACTTCCTGACATCAGTAAGTGTCTTATCTCTTTTCTCCACTAATATTTCCACAACTGTTGTACAGTTCTTAATACATTTACTGTGTTTCTTCTTATTTACTTGTGACTGAATTTTGCTTGCATTTCTCTCTGACTGAATACTAGAACGATTAACTTCTTAACACTGTCTTTTCATTCTAACATTTCTGTATTGTCATTTCTCTCGACAATAGTGTGGCTTTCGCTACTTAGCTCGTTTTCTTCCTGAGCCGCTCCGCTGTACACGTGACTCGAACCTCCTCACGAACTCAGAGACGCTAATCTCCTCTCAACTCGGAGACGTTGTTCCTCACCAGCTCTGTATTGCCGTTAATGCCTTCAGATATTCAGCTTTAAACTCCGCTTGATACTTAAGGACTAAATACTTTTACTAAGAACTTCAACTAAGAATTACACGGAACACTACGGAAATGTCTCTCGACGCTGTCAGATCCTCGGTAAAGTGCGTAGTTTCCGAGCAGCGCACGCCTCACCAGATTTCTGTAGCGCGCGCTGTTGGGACTAGAACGTCAACAACCCGAGTCTGGCGACCTATTCAGGCGCCATCTTCGAATTAGTTCTGACCAGCCCAATTTGTTAGCATGGGTTTCCTTGTTCTTGAGTTCTCCCTGCGCTATCAAGCCTATCAGTGCTTTTGGAGTACTGACAATGGCAAATGTGTGACACATCTGAATACCTTCTTGATGGAACCAAAGTAAACAAGCATTAAAAATGAATTAGATCTCGCCCTCGTTTAAGTTAAAGCCATTCTGTTTGTAATGAGGTGGCTTTTTAGCTTTGCTTTTATTAGTGTTTTTCAAACTTTCATGTAAATACGATGCATATGTATGCATATATGTATATGTATGCATGCATTTATATTTGTATTTATATAGATATGCAGATTATATATGTTTATATATGTATGTATATATATACACATACATATATATAAATGCATATGCATATATATGCATATATGTGTATATGTGTGCGTGTAGAGAGAGGTAGATAGGTAGAGGTGTAGAGGTAGAGAGGTAGAGGTAGAGAGGTAGAGGCTAGTAGAGAGAGACGTAGAGAGAGGTAGAGAGTAGATAGTGAGTAATAGAGAGTAGAGAGTTAGTAGTAGAGAGTAGTAGAGAGAGTAGCAGAGAGTGAGTAGTAGAGAGTAGTAGAGTGAATAGTAGAGTGAGTAGTACAGAGTGAGTAGTACAGAGTGAGTAGTAGAGAGTAGTAGAGAGTAAGTAGTAGAGTGAGTAGTAGAGAGCAGTAGAGAGTGAGTAGAAGAGAGTAGTAAAGAGTGAGTAGTAGAGATTAGTAGATAGTGAGTAGTAGGGAGTCAGTAGTAGATAGAGAGTAGTAGAGTAGTAGAGAATGAGTATTAGAGAGTAGTGGAGTAGTAGAGAGTGAGTAGTAGAGAGTAGTGGAGAATATTCCAAAGTTTGGCACAGCACCACTTGCACAACAAGTCCAATCAAATTATATCACTTAGAGTCCTTATTGTAGCGCTGAATCTTGGTGTATATTCAAATGCTTTTATTTTCCTTAAGTTTACGTACCACAGCCAGCCGACGCGTTTCGTTCTGTACAACAGAACTTCTTCAGGGCGTTCTTATTTCCTTCAAGTTATGTCGGTATCCTGTTGTCATATAACTAGATATTTCTTCCAAATGTTAGACGAGTCGTAAGTACATTCTTATTCAAAGTGACTAGGTATCAATTTTACCCACATAATTCGGGCAGACTTGAGTAATTTATAGCATCCTCAAAGTCAGTCTTTCAAAAATTCCAAAGTATAGGACATGATAATCCAAATACAAATGTTTCTCAAGAAAAGTCATTTTCAATTGTTCGGAATATCGGCGTTTAGGCAGATATGACCCATGGACACGGTTTATGACTTTTCTTGAGAAACATTTGGATTTGGATTATCATGTCCTATACTTTGGAATTTTCGAAAGACTGACTTTAAGGATGCTATAAATTACTCAAGTCCATGGATGCTACTGGGAACGCCCCCAGCAACACCCATTGCACGCCCCTTTAACGCAGGACACTGCGTTAAAGGGACTGATATTTATCAGGCAGGATTACGCCACAAAAAGTGGCTTAGTCCTGCCTGATAAATATCACTCAGTCTTCTGCGCCACCGGAACGTCTCAAAAAGTAACGTTCCAGAGGCTCAAGGGGCTCGTAAATAAGGCCCCATAGGTTTCACACTCGTTATAGTTAGGAATTAGCATTTAAAACACCTTTGAAATTCACTGAAAAAACATAGGTTTCACACCAGTTATAGTTAGCTGGACATTTTACTCATACAAAACCATTGAAATTCCCCCGTTATAGTTAGTTGTACTCACTATAACTCACGCGCCCGCAATCCACTGCTGATGTTGTCACATATTACATCATTCATGACATGGTCAGTGACATTACTGATGACATCTCAAATGATATCACTGATGACATCACTGATGACATCATCCAGTGAATGTGGTTTGCTTTGATATTTATATATGTATTATAAATACACTACTTTGCATTGAAGAATGAGTGGATATATAAATATAAATGTGTGGATGGTGGATTTAGTAGCAGTGTCATTGATTGTTTCCTTGACTAATTTGTAGAGTCTTACTATATATAATGTGTAGTTACTTAACTGTGTGAAAGTCTTTATTGCTTTGTCTTAATTGCTATGTTAAAGACTATATTTGTTATTGGTTTCTTAACTGTGTATTTGTATGGGTAAATGAATGTATATGTGGTTGGGTGGGGGGTGTGTGATTGCCCAAAAATGTGTGAAAAGTTCATTCAGTAGGTATATGAGGTTAAGACTACATGTTATAACAGTTGTTTCAGTGAGTGTATATGTTTAAATTAAACTTGAACAAAGTCAGTGTATGTAACAGTTATATCTAATTAAGTGTGCCTAAGACTTAGTGATTGTATGAGTCACTATATGGATAACTGTATACTTGTAATAGTGATTTTAAAACACACTAAGTTTGAGTTACTATCTATATAAATAGATGAAGTGGTGTTTGTATAAGTGTGTAGGTGAGTAAATGTAAGTATAATCAATTGTTTGCATAAGTCAGAAGGATGTCTTTATAAGTGAATACAATATGTGCTGGTGTGTAATGTTGAAATAGGCGTATAAGTATATTTGATAGTGTTCTGTTGATTATTCACTGAATATAACACTGAATCTATAGGTAAGTGATTAGATGTGTGTATAGTTCTAGGAATAACTGAGTGGGTGTTTAGAAATTTCTATTGGTGTGTCAATGGTTTCAAATATGGAACTTTCTATTTTACAGTGAGTGATGGAAGATTATAGTAGTGTGTGATGAGGTGTATTTGATTGTCACATGGATGTTATGTTATGTTAATTTGCATTTGTAAAGCGCCCATCACCCAGAGGTCTCTAAGCGCTGTACCAATACCGCTGAGGAAGCCGTCCTGGCCTGTTCCTGTGAGGTGCCACTCCTGGGCGCCCCAAGGTGAAGCCAGGCATCCTAGCATTGTTTGGGCCAGTGTGGAGATTAAGCAAGGAATTGCCCAGAGTTGCAGAGTGGGACCCATGATTAGAGTACGCACGAGGCGAGAATGTGCCTCACAAATACATATAAACATCCTACATTTGCTTTTATCTAAGCAGTTGTGCTTGCTTAACTTATCCTCAAACAATTCCCATTAAAAGGCTTAAGTTATTTGTTTTACTTTCCTTACCGGTTTTATATTTATTTCATTAAGTTCCCATCATAGTGCAGGTTAAGAATGTTAATAATCTGTATGTTACCTCGAAAGATGTACTTTAGTTTGATCAGTATATGTATTGCTTTAATGCCTTTATTTAAACAAAACAGAACAGTACAAACTAAAATAAAATAAAAATAACAACAATACTTCTGGGTTAAGTCAAGCTCTGTAGCCCGAAGCTAAAGTAATATATCGTTCACATACACAGAAAGAGTGTTGTTTTTAATAAGCCACTGTGATAAGTTGATAGATAGTTAAGGTTCCTTTCTATTTCTGTATGCTCTTAAAGCTCATAACTTGCTTAGACTTACCTATGTTATCATTGGTCCCTTGTTGTATATTAAAGCCTGATAGCCTAGCGTAGTGGGCTATACTGGCTATTAAAGGCCCTCTCCGGTGTTTTGTAGTGTAGTTCCTATATTCCCAATAGGCTCTGCGCATTGGAATAATATAAACAGCAGTGTAGACGTAGGACTGAGGTCGACTAGGTCTCTACTGACTATATTAGACATAATTAGTTTTGCCAGCTAGCTCAGAGGTCACTAGAATCTTTCTCGAGTAAACAAGGAGGAGTTTAACTTCCCTGGTTAGACAAGAAGGGATTAGCTTCTGACAACCATATAACATGACAACTTTGCTCCCTCAGAATAAAGAGTGTGTCTCTAGAGTCTTGTGAAAACAATAGACAATTATTTCGCTCAGTCAATGGTGCGTACTTAGTTTCAACAGAGTGCAGAGAAATAGAGAGACGGGCGTTTTCAATAAAAGGTGTTATTTATTGAGCAGTCTTCATTCTCATGCAAGAGAAATGAATTGCCACAATTGCAATACTTATCATGAAGTAAAGTGCGTACAGTAAAAGGAGTATTATGAAATAATACTGTAATAGCATTAATATGGTTTCTTAGCTATATGATACTTTAAAATGGATAAAATATATAAATAGATAAAAACATTGACTAGCGTACTCAACTGGTGCTTCTAATCTACTCCTACCCCAGTGTACCTGACCTAAGCCTAATACGTGGGAAGGAGTAAGTAAGTTGTAGTTTAAGTTAAGTTAGGTTTTTGCCAAGGATCTAAATCAAGAATTCTCTTAAGGGTTTAGTCAGCTTTGTACCTTGGTTCTTAGAATGAAGGAGGTCTTGTATCTCTCTCTCAGGAATTGATATCCCAGCAACCCGCAAGGGTGGCTGGAAACACCGGAGCTGGATTTTCTCAGCTGGAGAAAAAGACAGCGTCTTCATCAGTGCGTCAAAAGGGAGGGGTGGCTTCCTTCAGCTCCTCGCATCAGCTGGGCTTCCGGGCAAGTAGATAGCCGCTCTGCTCCAAACCACTGTGTGTTTGCTTAAGGCAACGTTGATATATTTATACCTGAAAGGTGCCGGGTTTGACGTAAGGTTGAACATAAGACGTCACCAAGAACTAACAGTTCTTTCTGACTCTAGGAGTTCTTCTGCAAATCAAAACAAGAGCAGGGGGATTTCCCGGGCTGCTGGAGGATTGGTTTGTTTAAAGAACGCGTCGTACTTTCTAGGAGTCTAGGGGAGAAGCCTTGCTGTATTTGGACTGCATGTGCTATTACTAAATATGGATATGATTCTTATGCCTTTATAAGGATATTATTTATTATAGCCATATAAGGGCATAAATCGGGAATATCAAATTAGGGTCCTAGATAGAAACACAACAGTTTAACAAGGGAGCAGGACTTAAATAGCCTGTATATCCTAGCTACGAAGGGCTATAAGCCTATTAGAACATTCTGCCACTAGAGGGCAGAATGTTCTAACAAATAAAACAAAGGCTTCAGGGAGCCCGAGGGGATTGAAATTCCCTCAGGCTCCCTGAAGCCTTTGTTCACAGCCACATCTGTTTACAAAGCCAATCATTGGAATGTTGGAGCTCCGGGCTTATACCAGCCATTATAAGCCCGGAGCAACTCCATTTTTTTCAATCGAGCTCCCAAACATTCCAATGTTCTAATCTTGCTTGGCATTCCAAGTTCGAATAGGCATTCTATTCTATTTCAGTTGTATCTGGTATTATCTGTGTGTTGATGCTCCAATATAACAGATACTATTTTATGCTTACTTAGGCATCAATATTTACCACAGGAACACTAACGGGTAATGTAGTGTAAGTAACTAGAGACAGGACTACTAGCCGACGACTGGTATTTTTATGTGGCATTTACCATGAAGTATATCTGAATTTGGAAGGCAAGGCGCAGGAAACTAAACTTGGGTCTACATAGCAGAAACTGTAAAGTTGATGGGTTTTCATTTTTCCTATTGATAAATGCTGGGCATTTCAGTGTTGTGCAGGTTTTGAATACTAGTGAATTTATAACAACTTTGTTTTTCTCAGTTGGATGTTGTGGGCAACTAAGTATCGACGTTTGCACTCTTCATAGTTAGATATTTGGGCTGATTGGATTTGGATTTACAAACAAATGACTGAGGTGTGCACTTGGTTTCCTCGGCTTACCGATTTATTGCAAATTTAGTGTCCCAGGCAGATGGAGGGATAAATGTCAACAAAATAGACAAGCTATAAGTAATCAGTGTTTGACTAGCTGCCAGGATGAGATTTTTGACAGCTGTCGTACTGATGTATACATACCAATGCATGCACATTAGTAATCATACATGAATTGATAAATGATGTGACGTGTGTATGGAGCATATTAGAAAGTTAGAAAGTTACTAGGAAATTAATTTGTAGCACTAATAGGGAAAATTGACTCATAGTACCAGCAGATTATACCTCCATAAAAATAGAATTCTCAGAATGAGATATTTATGGAATTAAAGTGCATATCACAAATTTTGTCGTTAGAAAAGGATTTGTAAATTCATTAAATAATGTAAATTTTTTCAATCTATGACTAGAGACAAAATACAGAAGAAATAAAAATGAAAAGAAGTTTCTACATAAGCAGTGAGTATGCCTGATTATGCGTTATGGGTGAAAGCAATGAATGAGTGTTTAATTTATGAACGCTCATTTGCTGGTGTGCCTGGATGCAGCTCAATTAGTTCACAGCACCATAGGCACCTATCATCATGGATGTTGAAGAAACAGACACTGACCCATGCCACAGACAATAATATTGTTCAAGTACCTTTCTTTCCACACCAAGACTGTTTGAGGCAACACAAGTCTACATGTATGCTAATGCTTAAAATGTTGAATAATTACATTATAGGCATGTATAGCTATATCTATCAGTGCATGTATATATATACACTAGCAGACCGCTCCGGGGTTGTCCGGGGATGAAAATGAAAGTCTGCAATGGTTAGAATAGGTAAGGCAAACAACGATTAGCGCATGTGGCTGCTGTTTTGTACCTTGGCCTCACAGTGTCCAACAGCGGTCAGCGATGCTGTGCGTGTGTCACAAACAGTCCGTGACATTTGTAATAGCGCCCCAGCGATGCTCAAGTGCCTGTGCACATGCTGATGAATGCGCCGATGTTTCGTCTCAGAAGCCGTCATTCGGTTGCGCTGAAGGTGAGCGTGTGCTCTGCGGTTTTGTGTCCTTGCCGCAGGAGGTGAACGTGTGTGTCCGTTCCCGCCGACGCCCCTGATCGGTCCTGGCATGCACAATACGCACTCCACAAACAGGGCGTGGTGCACTTAGACGCCACACACCGCATCTACGTCACACGCCCCAGAACGCTATTCACCCGCACGGCACGCCCACTTCAAGCACATGCCCATCGCTTTACAGCAGAACGCTCATGCCCACAACGAACTACTTTGTCCCTAATGTCGGGCTGGTGTATAGCCAATGTCCATCTGCTGACACTCTCCTTTCCAACACTGTATTGGGTGTTCGTTCCGGTTGGCGCTGTGGTTCCGGAGCTTACCCGCCTCAACGATTTGGGCTCTCTCTTTATAATATTAGTATGGATAAATATATATATATTTGCCCAGAAGAAAACTACGGAGGTCTGTGTCTCTTTCCCCGCCTAATCCGCCGTGGGTGGAATCAGGAAGTGGTTTGAGTTTCCAGGGGATATATATATATATATATATATATATATATATATATATATATATATATATATATATTAACTGAAAAAAACATACGTTTCAGGCAGGTTCTTGTTAGGAATTATCATTTAAAAAACCTTAGAAATTCACTGAAAAAAACATAGGTTTCAGGGGTGTTATAGTTAGCTAGACATTTCACTCATACAAAACCATTGAAATTCCTCTTTTATAGTTAGTTGTACTAACTGTAACTCTCGCGCCCGCAGTCCACTGGTGAGGATGTCACATATTACATCATTCAAGACATGGTCAGTGACATAACTGATGACATCACTGATGACATCTCAAATGACATCACTGATGACATCACTGATGGCATCATCTAGTGAATGTGGTTTGGATTGTTATTTAAATTTGTATTATAGATACACTAATCTGTATTGAAGAATCAGTGGAAATATAAATATCAGGATAGAGGATTTAGTAGCAGTGTAATTGTGATTGTTTACTTGAGTAATTTATAGTGCCTCACTAAATATATTGGAAAGTGACTAAACTGTATGAATATCTGTATTACTTGGTCAGTTGTTGTGTAAAGTGTGCCACCAGTTGGTTACTAGCTACGTGAAAGTCTGTATTAGTTATTGATTAGTTAATAGATTATTTGTAATGGAGAGTGATTGTGTGTGTGGTTCGGTGGGGGATCTATGACTACCCAAAGATATGTGAATGGTTAAATCAGTACGTGTATGAGATTAAGACTACGTGTTATAATAGTTGTTTAGGTGAGTGAACATCTTTATGGGGGTGTTGATGAGAAAAAACATTTCTCAATGGTACATGCGGAACAAAGTTGAAAAAATAAAAGACAGTGTATGTGACAGTAGTTGTATATAAATAAGTGTGCATAAAACTCTTTGATACCATGAGTGACTGTATAGATAACTGTATACTTGTAATAGTGATTTCATAACACAGTAAGTATGAGTTACTATAATAAATGAAGTGCTATTTGTATAAGTGTGTAGCTGAGTAAATGTAAATAGGATACATTATTTGCAAAAGTGAGTAGGGTGACTGCATAACTGAATAGGATGTGTGCGTGTGTGTCAAATGTCAATATAAGTGTATAAGTATATTTGATAGTGTCCTATTGATCATTGACAACATGAATTATTGAATCTATAGGTAATTGATTAGATGTGTGTGTAGATCTAGGAATCACTGAGTGGGTTTTTAGATACTTGTATTGGCATGTCAATGGATTCAAATATGATACTCTGTATTTTTCAGTGAGTGATGAAAGGTTATACTAGTGTATGATGAGGTGTATCTGATTATCACTTGGATGATGTCATAAGTGATGTCATTAGTGATGTCATTTGAGATGTCATCAGTGATGTTATCAGTAATGTCACTGACCATGTCATGAATGATGTAAAATGTGACATCATCACCAGTGGATTGCGGGTGTGAGAGTTACAGTTAGTACAACTAACTATAATAGGGGAATTTCAATGGTTTTGTATGTCTAGATTATTATAACACCCCTGAAACCTATGTTTTTTCCAGTGAATTTCTAAGGTTTTTTAAAAGACAATTCCTTAGTATAACCTGCCTGAAATCTATGTTTTAATTCAGTGATTTTGAACAATTTTTTCAATGGCAATTTTTAATTGTATTAATTGGTCTATTTATTTCTTTGATACTGATTTACTACATTTTTTTAATCTATTTATTTTTAGATATCTTATTTTTTAGATTACATTGCACATTTTTAATATATTTTTTATAAAAAAAGTAATATATATATTTTTTTTATATTTTTAAAAATCTTTTTATATTTTCTTTTTTTCAATTTTTTTGAGGAGTCGCGCATGCAAAACGCACCTTTCTGAACTACTGCGCATAACGTAGCCGCCAATTGCTATGCGACCCGTACGCGACTTCAAGCGCATACGCAACATATACGTATCATGCCACACCATGCATGTGCGTTTCTGCATGACAACATCTACATGATGGGCGCGCGACTTCTGCAAAATTTTTCGATATTCAAAAAGATATTTATATATGCATTTAATATAAATATTAAGACAAAAAAAATAACAATCTTTTAGTTTTAATAAACTTATATTACTTTTAAATGCAATTTCGTGAAGTCGCGCTAGGTGCGTTCTGCGTGTACGCAACCAACGCGGATCTCATGTGACCAAAAAAAAGAGATTTGATTGGTTTATAACACTTACTGTTCTAACTATTGAAGAACGCTACCCATTTTAATTACTCTTCTTAGACCTTCCTTAGGAGAAGACCTGTCCAGAAAAGAACGTCACTTTTTCTGCATTGGAAACCTGAATTCCTTTTTTGGAGACAAAAATGGCTACTCCATTGCAAGAATCATCTGATTCTGAGGATTTTGTTGCTGAACAATTTCTACCAGAACCTCCCCCTCCCGAAAGATACACATCCATCGTATGGGAATTTTTTACTTTTCTGGCGGGGCAAAAGAAATGTAATGCCACCAAAGTAACATGCAATATTTGCCAGGCAGTACTGTCCAGAGGAGATCCAAACAAGAAATACTCCTGTGGCACTGCTAGTATGTGCAAGCACCTCCATTCCATGCATCCTGTGTACTATGCTCACGAAGAATGTAGAAGACTGCGCCAAAATGCACCTCCACCACCGACAATACCAAGTACCTCTGTGGCATCAACTTCAACATCACCACCAGACATACGTCCCCAATTTGTGAAAGTTAGAATGCACTGTGTGAAGTGCAATAGTTTAATTTGTTATGGAGAGCAATCAGAAGACCTAGTTTGCAGAGCAATTGATAACCATCGATGCTAGTTGTTTTTTTTTATTCCCTCAAAGTTCATGCTTTTGTTTGTCCTGTTGACTTTTTTTTTGCTTTTAAAAAAAAAAACATAAAAAATTTAAAAAAATAAAAGTAAATAAAAACAAAAAAAAAATTCTTTTCAGAACTAACAACTCTGGTTAATGAAAGAGCTAAATGTATATGCGTGTGTGTGAAAGTTTACATAAATGTATATGTACTGCATAATTGACTAAAGAATGCATTTGTGGTATAAGGTGAATGTATAACTGCAGAACTATAAGGAAGTGCTGTAGCATGACACTGTAAGCTCCTTAGCTACAGCGTGCTGAACTACTTCCGAAGCACAGGGATGCAACATATGTACACAAATATGTTGGATGTCTGTGCTTCCCTCTGCACTGCTGCTTAAACTGCAGGCATGTGGTGATACAGGTACGCATGCACCATGGTGCAAGAATATCTGTGTTGTGTGGAGTTTGTTTAGTGTGCAGAAAGACACATCTTCCTGCACAAAAACAATCAGTGAAGGCATTTTTCCCCTTCATTGTAGCATATATTGGAAAAAGAAAATGAGGAGAAATGAAAACAATTCTGGGGCAGATTTACAAGCTCTCTGCACCACCAGTACGCACTTTTTGTGACGTACTGGTGGCGCAGGTGGCTCCTCCATATTTACAAGGAGAAAAAAAGTTACCCTGTGTGACTTTTCCTTTCCTTCTAAATATGACCCCTTCATATGCAGCTCTTTGCATATATATATTACATCATTCATGACATGGTCAGTGACATCACTGATGACATCTCAAATGACATCACTGATGACATCACTGATGACATCATTCAGTGAATGTGGTTTAGTTTATGATTTAAATTTGTATTCGTATATATATATATACCAATCTGTATTGAAGATTGAGTGGATATATAACTGTCTGGATGGAACATTTAATAGCTGTCTGACTATCTTTTTAAGTGAGTAATTAAAAGTGACTCACTTAATACATGGATTAATAACTAAACTATGTGAATGTGTGTATCACTGTCTCTGTTGTTGTATAACATGCTGTATCAATTGGTCACTAACTACATGAGTGTCTATATTAGTTATTGATCAGGATTATTGTATTTTAAAAGTTGACACTTAGAAACTTTTTCACATAGAATCACCAATGTTATCCTATGGGAAGATATTCACTTAGCAGGTAAGCAGAGTCCTCATTACTTTTTCTTACTCAGTGTTGGATCCTGGATCCAGTACTGGTGCATCTCCTGTAAACAGTTGAAAGAATGTTTTTTTTAGTAATACAGGCGATTTTTAAGGAATATTTGTAGTTTGTGAAAATCAACACTTAGAAATTTTCTGGTGAAAACCAGACAATGGATTCTTAGAGAAAGAAATACAAGTTACTGGTAAGTACGCATAGAATTACTTTTCAGAATCCGTGCTGGGCTAAAAGATGCAGCACTGGGTTCTCACCTGCTATCAGGTGAGTACATCGGAATACGTTGTTCAAATGATTTTAGGTGAATATTTTAAAGTTCGAAAACTCCACACTTCCAAAAATTTCCAAGTGAAAGTAGTCAATGTTAGCCTATGTAGGGAAATTCAAGTTACTGGCAAGTACGGGTAAAATTACTTTTCAGGATCAGTACTGGGCTCAAAGATACAGCACTGAGGTCTCTCCTAATAAGAGGTCAGTAAATTGGAATTCGTAGTTCGGCTGATTTTAGAGGAATATTTGCAAGTTACAAAACTCCAAACTTAGAAGAATTGCCATGTGAAACTAGTCAATGTTAGCCTAAGGAAGGAAATTCAAGTTACTAGTAAGAACGGTTAGATTAACTTTTCAAGATCAGTACTGGGCTCAAAGATGCAGCACTAAGGTGTCTCCTGATAACAGGTGAGTAAATTAGAATTCGTATTTCGGCTGATTTTACTTCGGTCCATTATATATAGAGCCACTTTCCTATACCATCCCCTTCCTTTACCACTGTGCAAACGTGCCCTGTGGCGCATTTTAAGTTGGGGATTTTTCTTTTTTAATACTCGTATAATAAAAGAGAGAAAGAATTAAAAGTAAAAGAAAGAGCGAATACGTATGAGGATATAAAACAAAACTAAAACGTTTTAACCAGTTTCACTTTTACAAAAACACGTGCGCAAGTTAAACAGAGCAAATGTAAGCACGTGTCAACTGAAAAACGTGACAAAAATATGGGAGGGGCACTAAATTGGTTCCATAGTGACTTCAATAACCAAAACGTATATAAACCACACCCGTAGGATGATTACTTTCGTTTTTGTGATTTAATTACAGATGACCACACTACGAGCAAGATAAAATTTACGATCGTCGGATTCATCTTCAGTTTATCGTCCATTTTCTCAGAGGGACCATAAAGTTATTGTATATATTGTGATATATAAAACATTAAGTCCCCTCCAGAGGAGGTGAATGAATGTCGACGGAAGGAGGAAAGAATTGTTAAAGAGAGGTAAATTAATAACATACGTTTATGCTTTATATATTTTTTTAATGCAAGTATAGTATTATGATTTCTAAATTCAGTGTAAAAGTATAATTATACTATAGAAATGAAATGACGTAACAACAGTTCATGTATTATCGTTGTGAATTAAAAATATTACAAAGACCCACAAAAAATAGAAGGTTTGGAATATGTACAATTAAAAAAAAAGATGAAGTAATTCTCTTTTTCTTGTACAGTGAAAATGGGTCTATCAGTATGTATATGGTGTAGTACTGTGACGTATTTTCGCTCATGAAGAACTGGAGGTTTATCGTTGCAAGCAGTAAACATGAAAAAAATGTTAATGTCAATTATAAAAAAAAATGCTTTTTAACAGTCACAATGTTTTCATTAAAAGTAATTGAAAAGAAATGTACAAAAAAGAAAGATGAAGTAGTGAGGTAGTGTTTGTAGTAGCACTTCTATTGTTCTTTATCTGAAAGTAAATCATGCCCTCCCATATTAATAAGAATTTGGGGCAACAGTTTAAAAAAGATTTGAATAGAAAATAGTGTTTATGGAGAAAAAAGGGAGTGTGTGCAAATTTATATAGCGCGTAGTCCAGCAGCAAGTACGACAGTATACCTGAATGACCACATATGTATATACATTAGCTGCCCTTCATGTGCCAAAAAACTGCATCCTAAAGCTTCCATAGCCCAGCTACAACACTCCACTGAATCTACAACAAACATTCATATTTACAGAAATACATCACGTCCACCATTTTTTATGTGTGAAACTATAGATGAATATAGGGTCAGTGATACCCCGTACCTTCCATATTGACCATGCTGTGGTACTTTACAGATATAATGACACGTTTGCGTTTAAGAGCCGGATGACGTCAGCACTACAAAATGGACACCCGAATCACTTGATTTCTCATATAGCTCGTGACAGAACCATGCCCATAGCTCCGGAATCATGGTTCACAGACTCGCGCAGCACTGGCAAAAAGCAAAAAGCTAAAATGCAACATTGCCCAGATTTCCATTGTACTGATTTCTTACTTCCAGGTCTAGTTGCAAAACGGCACACACACACTCCCTCATAGCTCCCTCATAGCTGGTATACACCCACACCACACCCATCCAGCACATGCGTCACTACACACGTGATCCTACCTATAAAGACGGTGGGGCGCACGTGCTCTACGTCATTTTGGAGTTGCTCCTATCGCAAGCGTGGCCCATCCTAGTGACAGAAAGGTGATCTGCGAACATTCTTTTCAGTCACTCTCTCACTTCCTCTCTCCTTTGTTAAAAAAATAACACACAATGCTAACTTCCCTTTTATCTCACAGGTTATGTTTCACAAATTGGCGTCCCCCCCAAACACCTCCAAAGCTCAATGTTTGTGCATTCTGCGATGATGCGTAGCCATCGTAACAACACCAGAGAAGGCTGCTTCGACACGTGGTGCACCATCTCTGAATCACACCAATGGCACAAGGTGAGCAAAGAAGCTTGTTTCAGAAGCACCGACAAGTCACCTGTGGGCATAGAGGGTGGGTAGTGTGCAGCAGCTTGACTGCATAGGAATGTACAATTACCTCCGGGCAGTTAGAATAGATAGGTTGCAACAATCTGAGGGGCAGATTTACAAGCCCATTGCACCACTTTTGTGTCACTTTTAACATGGGAAAAGTGGCGCAAAGAGCTTGTAAATCTGCCCCTAAGTGCGCAAAAAAAGCACTCTCCTCCGGACTCTGGTAGTCAATGGTTGCAACAGTCAATTCAATTCAATTCAATTTCAACTTTATTCGGTTTCCATAATTTATAAACAACCATAAAAGTACATATAAAAAACAGTATTTGCACATTGCGATTCATTAAAAATACAAAGTGGGTTGGTGATTGCTTTAACAGTTAAAATACAAGGTATCTAATATTGTTACAATTTCATCAAAAGATAAAATATCTATGTGCAAATGTCTTTATGCAGATATCAAAGATTTGGATGATGATTTACGCAAAATTTAAGAAAACAGGCTATACTTTTCGCATATAGTTCATTTTCCAGATACTGGAGCACCAGAAAAGCTGGGCGACACCCTCGTATGCCCAATACTCTCATAAGAGGAACAATCCATCGCCTGCGCGGTGTAATATAAAATTTACAAAAAAACAGTACATGAATAGAGGATTGTGCAGAGATGGTATCACAGGTACAGGCGGTTAAGGTCGTTGACCAGTCATTCTGCATTGGGAAAGAGATCAGTCGATGAAACATATTAAACCTAAACCGAGTCAGCAGAAATTTTTCATACTGGTTTAAATTATACAAAAGGTATGGTTGAATGCTAAAAGTAGTCTGAGCTAATAGAAGATGTTGCACAGAAGATTTCTCTATTTCATTTGCAAGTCGCAGCGGGCCCAAATGTTTGAAGCATGCCTTTTTTTTGTCTTTTCTCGAGATCTCAACTATAAATTTTTGGATCGGTAAAAAATCTGTCAAGCCCTAGATCAACAAAGAATGCCTTGACATATGCCGACCATGTAATCTTTTCCATGTTGTCTAAAGACATGCAATCCTGTACAAGTGATCTTGTTAACTCGCACTGATCCGTAGACCAGATCCGGCGCCATAGCATGATTGGTTCTATTTTTACTATGTCCGATATATAATCCAACCCCAATTCAAGATGGCATCCATATGTTGTGGTACTCTTAGGGACTGCGAGTAAATACCTTAAAAAGGTGTTTTCTACTTTCTGTAGCTGGTCGACATTTACATATCCCCAGACCCCGGAGCAGTAAGTTGCCACACTTGTACATTTTGCCTGATAGATTTTTAACATTTCTAATGGAGATCTCTTTCCCAATTTCTGTGCAAATGCTACTAATGCTGTGGTAGCCCTCAGGAATAACAGTTTCCTTGAGTTGACGGCCTCTGACCATTTGGACTTGTTGTCAATTAAGATCCCTAAATAGGGGTATGTTGTTGTGTGTTCTAGTGCAAAATTATTAACAAATATGTCTTTGAATTTCCTTGGTCGTGAGCCGGCATGCATCACAAAGGTCTTTTTTATATTCACTTTAAGATTCAGACTGGTCATAAACGTGCAATATTTGTCTAAGACCCGCTGAAGCTGCAAAGGAGTTCTGGTAAGAATTACCGTGTCTTTGGCATATAGTAACACTGGAATTTGCCGACGTCCTATTGTGGGCAAATCTTTACTTCCTTCCAGCATTGCCACCTCAAGCCCATTTGTGTAGAGGGTGAATAGGAAGGGGGCCAGAACACAACCTTGTCTGACCCCCCACTCTCCTTTGGTGCCATACCTAACTCGCGCTGTGGCTCCCATGTATAGTTCTCTTAAAAAGTTCACCAATGAGGGGTCTACTCCCAGTTCTAAGATGATTGACCACAGTTTTGAGTGGCTGACACAGGCAAAAGCTGCGGTCAAATCAACATATACCATGTGTAAGAAGCCCCCCTTGGCTTGGACATATTTTCCTGTAAGAAGAGTTAAATTCAGGGCCTGGTCAACTGTCCCTAGTCCCTCTCAGAACCCGTATTGCAAATCCGAGATTATTTTCCAGTCAGTTGTCCATTCCTGGAGTCGTTCAAGGAGGATGTGACCAGCCACCTTTCCAAGCGAGTCCAGGAGTGAAATCGGCCGATAGCAAGATGGACTATTTCTATCGCCTTTCTTATATATAGGGACTAGTATTGAGGTAGACCAGGATTCTAATAATCCAACTTCTTTGGCGGCTTTGAGCACTCTGGTAAGGATCGGGGACCATAGATCTAAGTTGTACTTGAAAAGATCCACTGGGACCCCATCGGGCCCCGGTTGCAACAGTCTGGGTACGCAGTATTGAGAACTCACCACTATACAGTGGGAGTGCATGGGATATAGTGTTTTGGAAGAAAAACAGCGCACAGACACCTCCTTACAGAGGACGTTGATGAAATACATTATCCTTAGTGTACAAATAAATAAAGCAAACATTTACTTGTGCGGTTGTATGTACTATGCTATTACTAACTCTATAAACTATCTTTCAGATCACTAAACTGGAGGGTGCACTATGAACCAACACGTGCTAGGAAACACACCGAAGGCAAAAGGTGAGCTACGAAGATTTTATCCAGTATTAACTGCTCCATGTATAACATTCTCTCTCTTATGTTTTAATGTCGTTTTTTCTCTTTCTCTCTCTCACTCTCACTCACATTGTTTCTCTTTATCTTTTAAAGTTATGGACGGTGATGCCCACTCTGCCAATATAAAAATCAAGACTGAATATATTACTCTCCAGTGTACAACCAAAGCTGAATTCAAGTTGTGAACTCTGTTGGTCACAGTGTTTACACAAGGTAAGCAGAGCGGCCTAGATACACAATGCCTCCTATTAAATGCTTTAGAAATAAAGGTGCTTATTTACAAGCCCGTTGCGCCACTTTTACGTCACTTTTAACATGGGAAAAATGACACAAAAGTGGCGGAAGGGGTTTGTAAATAAGCCCCAAAGAATATTGTCCTGCATAATGACTTGATCTCTCACCTAATTCTATCTCATCTCTGAATCATTTTCAAGACCTGTTGGTCCATACTGTAAATCTGATGCAGTAGGCACTTGCTTACAGACACCTCTTGAAGACAGGCCTATTAGAGAGGTGGAATGTATCAGGCACACTGCAGACGTGCAAATTAAAAAATATTGCCAAGTATTACTTTAGCTTGAAATGTTTGACCTCATTTAGTCACATCGATCTAATTTAGAACACTTATCATAATTTTTGTTTTGCAGATTACCTACCCTACTTCTATTGGAGTCCATATCACATTTTGTTTAATTGTTTTTTTAAAGTTATTTTTCTAGTTATTTATTACATTGTTATCTTTAAGTTACGTTTCCATTTATTTATTGTTGTTTTAATTAAAGTTAATAAAAAAAAGTATATACATCTTCTTTTTCTGATAACATTTCACTATTATTTAAAGTGAAAATAATACAGTTAGAAAAAACATTTAACAATAGAAATGATATTTTTAATTTGAAGTATAATACTGAGGCTACCTCTTTACCAGCTCTTTACCAGAGTCTATAGCTGCGACTAACGGTTCCTGTAGAAAACTTTTAAGACTCCAGCACAGTAACTGTTTCGATTAGCTACATAGGGGCCAGATGTAGGTCGGTCCGTAACGGCCGAAAATCTGTATTTTTGGCCGTTACCGACCGGTATATGGGTGACAGGTATGTAGGGGGCATTATTTTAACGAATCGGTAAAATTACCGATTTGGTAATTTTACCGATTCGGTAAAATAAAAAAATCGGTAAATTTACCGATTCTGAGGCACCGGGATGTAGGTGGGACTCTTCAGAGTCCCAGAGGCCTTACAGAATCGGTATTTTACCATCAAATCCAATTTGATGGTAAAATACCGATTCCGGTGTGCACGCACATGTGTGCATGCACACCTATGCCATGTGACAGGCAGACCTGCCCTTAGGGCATGTATGCCTGCCACATGGCACCCGAGCCTGTTTTGGGGGTGCCAGAGGGTGTCAAAGTGACACCCCCTGCACCCTTGTGCAAATCGGTATTATACCGAATCGGTAATGCCCATTCATTCCTATGGGCTTCAAAGCCCATAGGAATGAATGGGCATTTCCGATTCGGTATTTACCGAATCGGTAAATACCGAATTCTTCAGAATCGGTATTCCAGCACATCTGGAATACCTACATATCCACCCCTTAGATTTACCGATTTTTAATTACCGAATCGGTAAAATTCAGTAATTAAAAATCGGTAAATCTATTTTACCTACATCTGGGCCATAGTGTGGTGAACTTCTAACCTCTGTGCTCACTTAAATGTTCCATGAACTGTTACTATGGTAACAGGCAGTAAGCTGTTTGGGGGTAGGGTTGGAAGGTACTGACTGTACAGAAACCGTTATATTTACCCAGGATCCTCTACTTGACAGAAAGGAAGGCAAAGTAAAACAGAACACTGTGTACCGGGTTTACAACCCCCTTGGGCCACTTTTGCATCACTCTTCCCATCTTAAAAGTGATGCAATAGTAACACAATGAACTTGTAAATCTGCCCCTATGCACATTACGAGCAAAACATATAGCACTCGTGATATCTATTGTGTCGCTAGTTTTTTGGTGGCTTCTGTCCGGATCAATAACAAAAGATTTGCCATCCATAGCATCCTTGCCTGACTTTTAGCTGTTTTAGCTGTTTTTAAACTGATGATGTATACCTTGGCTCTACTGTATAATTTATACTGACTGCACTTATTGTATATATATGATTTATAACCTTTTTAAGAAAAATGTTTTTATCTTGTCTTTTATGATTTTAAGCAATCGAATAAAGTGTTTTGACTGACTCACTGAAGTACACAACTAATTAAATTCTTTATCGATCACAATTAGACAGTGTTGCTTCACGATTCACTATGAACTTCAATAAATACTTTGTGCCTATTTAAATGGAAGACTAGATTGTCGACATTACAAAACTTAGTGGCATATTTACAAAGACGGAGTGAAAATTGCCGAAAATGGACTTCAAAATCCTTTGTTATCTTACAGTAAGCTTTTCTCAAAATTGCTGTTTCCTATGCAAGAGTGAGAGCCACCCCCGGGGCTACAAAATAAATGGTTGGGGGGGATCCAAGGCACCCCCCTGTAAAATTAGAAGTGTGGGGGCCTCAATGACCCCCCACAAGCGCCGGGAACCTCCACCCCCGCGGAATTGTGTATTGTGGGAGGCAGGCTGCGTGTCCCTCCACCTGGAGCCCTCGAGGGCCCTGGGGACCGCCAGGCCCCAGGGCCGGCTCCTGCAGTGTCTCGGGGTGCCTACTCCTGGGACACTGCTGTTTGCAATGAGAGGGCGGGAGTCTCGCGGCTCTCGCCCTCCCATAGCAAACTTGGGGGCATATTATCAAGCACGGCGTTAACATTATCGCCACTTTAGCAGCAGAAAACTGTTGCTAAAGCGGCAATAATGGGCTTGATAATACACTGTAGAGAATTCCCCTAGAAGCCCATGTTCACACCAAAACATAGGCTTCTATGAGAATTCACAAGGGCGTAATATCAAGCCCATTATCGCCGCTTTAGTGGCAGTTTTCTGCGGTCTACATGGGTGTGATCATTTTGTTTAATCCACGGCTTATATTCTGAAACGTCCCATTCTAAAAAAAAGAATAAAAGTGGGCAGTAATTTTTTGTATTATGGAGTATTGTGGCACAAATGTAGTCTTTGAATGATGCCATGTCTCTTTGCGCCTTGTAATATTGACGAGCAAAGAAATAACCTCTGACCCAAATGATGTGCATCTTTGTTTACACTTGCAAAGCTTTCAGTCAATGTGTTTTAACTGGTCCTGTAGCAGATGCAACAACGCGATAGCTTAGGTCATCATACTGTCCTCCTTGCTGACTTTTTGTGTGTAAACCTCAGAAGGAAGTTACATCTCAATCAGTCATCTGACTAGCCACCATTTGTCCATTACAATGGACATGTTTTTCACAGTCACATTCCTTCCTCTTTAAATGACATACTCATTGATCGATTTGCTCTTCTCAAACAGACATTTCAACATGTAATACATTGTGTTCCAACTTGTTGACACCACCTGTATGAGGACTTTAACTGGTAATCTATTATCACACTAAATGATCCTCAACTGCTTCAGGACTTTAAAAGAATGTCTGAAATGAAGTGCAGAATACTCTGCAGCTGGTCAGTAAGTTGGTGTCTAGGTCTTATTTTGTGTTAATGCAATGCACCAAACACAGGACTCTGAAATATTTGCCATCTGCCATGGTCTTAACTATGTTACTGCCATCGGCCGCGGCAACAAATTCAGTTCTGAGACCTCTGGGTCGCAGCCATTCAAACCCTACTGTTGCATGCCACTCAAGGCCCTTAAAACCTTCTTCAGTGCCAAGACCTAAAGATACCTGTTGCCTAACCCCCATACAAGAGATACAATATAGGATGCTACAAATGTAGTCAATGGTTTGACTACTGGTCCAAATGTCTGTCATCAGGTGGATAGTATGAATGACACTCTATGGGACACATTGTCCAAACAATTACAGCACATCATGATGGAGTGCTGGAACACCAACTCTGTTAAAATGCATTCCGCTAGGAACCTTCAATTTCATGCAAATGGCAGCCACAGAGTGTAAAAAATCCACCCCTTACACAAATGAAAAAGGGGAAGGTCCAACGCTAACAATTTAGCCAGCTTCAGATTGTACAAACGTGCCATTGGGTGGTTGTGTTTGTAGCTCCTCTCCTGCTTAAACATGCCCACAATAGTAGCCAGAATTTTTTAGAGGGATGACAATGATGCAGACGTCTTCCAGAGAGAACCAAAAAGTGGTAGTCTCAATGTGAGTTCTGGGGCCAGTCACTGTATTCTGTTGCTGTGGTGTCTCCGTCTGACTTGTGTGCCATTGAGAGGCTGCTGAGGTGGTTGCTACTGGTGCAGCTCTGGGTACAGGGCTGCTTTTCCCAAAGATCGTTTCACCCTCTTCTTTTTCATCACCTTCACTGTGATTTGAGCTGGTTCCCCTCTCTCATCACCACCACCTGAAGCTATTATTTTACGGTGAGACTCCCACCAGATTGCATGGTGTTTTTTTTCATATGGGTTGTTTGGTCTCCAGTACCATAGTGCAAATCAGGCTTCCTTCGATGAACACTCACGTGGCAAATGGACCATAATGCAATAGTATCCTCCTGCTTACTAATCGTGAAAAAGTCCCAGACTGGGGAGAAGAACTTTTTTAGTAGGCCGCTGATGTCAATGGCCATAGAACTGGACGTTAACAGGTGCATTGATGGTTGGCTCTCTGCAGTGCGTATGTTTACTGAGCTAGTGGTGATTGCAGTCCTCAGCAGGGGCCTTACAAATATGGGAGCTGGTGCTGGCATTGTGGTAGTGCCACATCTCTCAGAGCAGGTTGAATAGGAGGGACAACGACGGTCTCGTCTGGGCCAGTTTCCACAATGACTCTCTTGTCATCCTATCCCATTCCATAAATTTAAGGTTTTGGGAAACTTCCACTTACTGAGTCTCTCCTGGGATGTCTCAGATTTGACTGGGGTCAAATCTGCGTCCAGGTCACCAAAAGGGCATCTTAAAGAAGATAGAGGAGCCCCCTTCCTTTTTATTGCTGGAGATTTGGAAGCCCATGGTTCTAAAACAGAACAATCTTGTCCTGCAGGAAGCTCAACATCCTATTCTGCTCCTACTTCAGGATGATCTACTACTACAAGCCACGTCTGTTGTCCACTGTGCTCAGTTTCCTGCATCGATTGGGTACTATTTTGCAAAAGAGACAAAATCCAATTCTATGTCACTGCTCGTTTGCGTCACCATGATTGCAGTGGCTGCCCCAGTGTAAAACATGGGCTTGGGTTTAGGTTGAGTTGGTGTTGTTGATGCAGGAGTAGTTCTACCACCTTCCTCCCCGGAGGATGATGCGGCAGACATAAGTTTGAGGAAAAAGTTTCTTGTCGGCACACCAGTGGTGGGAAACTGCTTCTTCTCACTGGCCATTTTCTTGGCAGCATCTTTCTTTGGGGCCATCCTAAAGTTGCCCGTTGGCAATGGCACTTAGCTGATTTAGTTTTAGGAGTATGATGACTTTCCGCAAGTAGGATGCCATTTCTAGCTGTCTTTAAATAAAGACTTACTTCTGATCAGCGTTGTATATAAAGAAAAACTACCTTAGCCATACTCATGTTTTTTTTTGTAAAAACGGTTTTTATTGGCAATCAAGTGGAAAAGGTACATTACAGGATAAAGTAAGTCAGGCATCAGTGAACGATGCGGCAAAGCGGCACAGCTCCAACAAGACACCTTTTATATAGAACAGTCCCCAACTGACCTCCCCCCCCATGCATTCCTCCCCCCGTAGCCAGTGTGCCGAGCTCCTCCTTGCCAGTCGATGATGTGTTATCAGCCCTTGTCCTGAACAGGGACCACAGTGGAGGGTAAGAGGCTCCCTTCAACGGAGAGTCCCGACCCCCAGGTCTGCCAGCAGTAGGTGTGAGTAGTGTGTGCACCCTGGCGGGTGTGAGGAATCCCAGGTTCGGTGCTCTCACCCTGGAGTCTCCTCCCCATCCTCGCTCTGGTCGCCATCCGGCAGTTGGAGCGCTACTACCAGGGCCTCCCACGCCCTGGCCACCTCCAGCGCTTTGTCACTATCAAGACTCCTAGCCTGGCGCAGCCGCAATGTACTCTCCGCTTTCGCCCAGCGCTCTAGTGTGGTCTTCCAGCGCAGGTAGCTGGGGCCTTGAGTCGATTTCCAGTGCATGGAGATTCCCGCTTAGCCAATATTAATCCCAGATCGCAAAATTTGCTGGTAACTCGGTTACGAGGGGTGTGAGGGAACCACAATAAGAGGCATGTGCCCATGTCAGGAGCGATCTGCCGGTCCGTGACAGCATTCAGGCAAGACATTACCGCCTCCCAGTAACCCGCTAGCTTGGTGCAAGTCCAAAACATGTGGGCGAAGTCCGCTTCCGCGGTTCCGCATCTGGGGCAAAGCGAGGAAGCCCCCTCGAAATATTGCGAGATCTTCGTCGGTGTTAGGTACGCTCGGTGTAGGGTAAAAAATTGGACCATTTGGAACCTGGCGTTCCTTGTGCCCTTCCATGCTCTGCGCAGTAGCTGTGGCCACACCGTGTCAGGGATAGAACGCCCGATGTCCCCTTCCCATTTGGCTCGTAGCCCGTCCAAGGGTCGCAAGGCCGTAGATGTCAGCCGTCGGTAAAGGCATGTGACAGCCTTGTAGGTGCCAGCTGCCGTCACCACATATTGGCAGCACTCCGAGGTCGGTGGTTCAGTGAGCCCACTCCCCCAATACCGACGAATACCAGCCACCAATGCAGCATGCAGCACATACCCACCCCTCGGCAGATCGTAGGAGTCCTGCAGCTCCTGAAACGGGAGCAGCGAGCCGTCCCTGTAGAGATCGCCGATCATCTGCAGGCCAAGTTCCTCCCAGATTGCAAGGGTGGACCAGTCGCCGCCATGAGGGAAGGCCGTGCACATCCCGAGCGGGATGTCTGGGGCGTAAGGGCGAACAGTACCGGAGCGCTTGTGTGCCCGAAGCCACCAGCTGCGGATCGTCCGTTTCTCCAAGGTGAGCAGAGCTAGGTCTAGTTTCTGTCCCAACCCTATAAAGGAGATGATATGTCTCGGGAACAATTTGCCCGGCACATCCTCCGGGCCTCGGAACTCCAACGCCACCGCTTGGGTCAGCCACTGCAGCTGCGCTGCCAGATAGTACCACTCAAAGTCCGGGGCTGCAAGGCCCCCGTCCGCTCTGGGGCGCATCAGCGTGGTCAGCGCAACCCGTCTCCTGCCCGAACCCCAGATGAACCCCGTCATCAGGGAACGGAGTCTGCTGAAAACCGACACGGGTATCCAGATCGGCAGAGTGCGGAACAGATACAGCAATCGGGGAAGTGCCACCATCTTCAACAGCGCGACACGACCCGCGACCGAGAGCGGCAGCGTCTGCCAGAAACCCATGCAACCCCGCAGATTCCGAATTGCCCTGTTGATGTTACCGTCTAGGAGGGCCGCAGGCGAGTGATAGATGAGTGTGCCCAGATAGGGGAGGCAATGGTACTCCCACTGCAAGGCACCCTCCGGCTGGGTGTCAGCGGCCCTCGGAGTTAGTGGGAAGAGGCAAGACTTCCCCCAGTTGACTCGCAGCCCCGAGAGGCGACCAAAGTCCGACAGGAGCTGTTCGGCCCCACGGAGTGAATCGTCCGCGTCCGCCAAAAACAACAGGCAATCGTCCGCGTAGAGAGAGATGTAGTGGGTGTCGTTTCTCAGCTGAAGCCCTGCATACGCCCGGCCCAGCCGGGCATGCGCAGCCAGTGGTTCTATGGCCAGTGCAAATAACAGGGGCGACAGAGAGCACCCCTGTCGGGTTCCTCTACCCACCGCATAAGAGGCTGAAATGGTGGTCCCCGTTTTGACCCGGGCCGTGGCCGCGGCATAGAGCAAGGCAGTCCATTTCACAAAGCGGTCACCCAGCCCAAATGTCTCTAGGACACGGAGCAGGTATGGCCACTCGACGCTATCAAATGCTTTCTCGATGTCAATCGAGAGGACTGCAGCATTCGGAAAGCTAGCGGCCTCGCCCCCCATGATCCTGAGCAACCGGCGCACACAGGTGGCAGTGGTGCGCTGAGGAATAAAGCCCGCCTGGTCGCCATGCACCAAGGAGCGTATGTGGGTCAGGAGCCGCGTCGCGAGAACCCGGCTCAGGATCTTATAATCCGTGGTGAGCATGGAGAGCGGGCGGTACGCCGATCGGCAGCTCGCGGCACCTCCTCTCTTCAGTAAGGGTATCACTAAGGCCTCGCGAGTAAACGCCGGCAAGCACCCCGAGTTCCAGGCCTCCTGGTAAACCGCCTGCAGTCGCGGAACCAGCACATCCGCATAGGCCGCATAGAATTCAATCGGGAGCCCATCTGTACCCGGAGTCTTCCGGCGAGCCATGTGTTTGATGGCCACCCTGATCTCCCCCTCGGAGATATCTCCGCCCAGCTGTTTCGCGTGCTCCGGGTCGAGCCTGGGTAACTGCGCCGATACCAGGAACTCCTCCAGCTCTGCTGGGGGATCTGGCATCCTGCTCTTGTAAAGGTGTTCGTAATACTGGAGGAATTGGTCGTTAATGTCCAATTGCGTGTAGACCATGCGCCCCTCCGGCATGGCAAGCGCCACTATAGGGGAGCCACGGGCCCCAGGGCTGGCCAACCACGCCAGCAACGAACCCACTTTGTCCCGCTCAGCGTGAGCTCGGACCAGGAACTCCTTATAATCAAAGCAGCGCAGCTTTTCCAATACTGCCGCCACCACCTCTCGTGCCTCCGAAACCGCGCCATAAGCCTCAGTGTCCGTATGGCTGCGCTGTTCCTCCGCGCGCAATCGGTCCTCACTGCGCTCTACATCCTGCAGCAGGGTTTTGCGGACACCTGCGGTAGCCAAGATGCAGACGCCCCGAACCACCGCCTTAAAGGCGTCCCACTCTATAGCTCTGCTGGAGGCTGTGTCCACGTTGGCATCGAAATACCCCTCCACCCCACTACGCACACTGGCCTTAAATGCTGGGTCCTCCAGCGTCAGTGGGTTTAACCGCCACGTTGGAATAGCTTGGCGCCGTCGCATCCACTGTACCGTCACCAGGCAAGGGTTGTGGTCAGACACCGTCCTAGTCAAGTACTCACTATGACGGACCAGGCTCTGGATGTCCAGGGAACACAGAATGCTGTCTAGGCGAACATGCAGATCGTGTGGGGGGAGTAAAAGGAGAAATCCCTTTCCGTCGGGTGGTGGGTCCTCCATGCATCGACTAGGCCCCAACTACCCTGCCAGTCTCTCCTACTCTGCGCCAACTTGTGAGCTGCTGCCTGCGCTAGCGGTGGGTGAGAGCGATCTAGCCCCACGTCCAACACAGAGTTAAAATCCCCCCCAAGCAGGACCGTGCCAGCCAGGACAGTCGCCAGCTTCCCAGACAGTCGCGCAAAGAAAGCAGGCTGGTCCACGTTCGGGGCGTAGACACTGCAGAGTGTCACGTCCCTCCCATCCAGGCGGCCCTGTACAGCAACAAACCTCCCCTCAGGATCAATTATCGTCACCAAAGGCTGAAAGGGAACCCCCGCCCGGACCCAAATCAAAGCCCCCCGTGCAAATGCAGAGTAAGTGGTATAAAACATATGCCCCCGCCACCTGCGCTGCAGGGCCCGCCCCTCAGTCTGATCGATGTGGGTTTCTTGCAGGAAGGCAACCTGCACCCCCCTGCGGACAAGATGGGCATGGACCCTGTGGCGTTTCAGCATGGAATTCAGACCCCTCACATTCGAGGTCACACACTTCAGATCAAGGAGGGTCCCCATTCCTCACGACAAGCACAACCCCAATGAAAGCAACTTTCGCACGCACACTGGCTACCCCCATGAAATGAACCCCGATACACCCCAACAGCCCCACGCCCCACCCCTCCCCAGAATAGGTCCCCAACAGTAGAAACCCATCCAAATAAGTAGCACCCAACAGTAACAATCCCTGGTAACTACCAGAGTCCCACAGTAGGTGTGGGAAATGAGGGGGTGGCCTGTCGCCTCTCTCACCAGCTCGCCAGCAGCTCACTCCCCCGAGTCAGTTAGACCTCCCCTACGTGCCCCATGCCCCCCGCATCCCCTCCACAAGTAAAGCTACTAGCGCCACAGCTGGTGGCCGCCCAACACCAGTCCCAGGCCCAACAGGTCAATGCCGCCATCCCAGGTCACGATCACAGCAGGTCATACGATACCAGGTCAGGGGAGCATTGGCCTCACTCGTCCAGCAAACCATCTGCAGTCCCAGGCGTGGCATGCGGAGGTGTGGGGTCCCCAGTCGCCGATTCCTCCGAGGTCCCCCCTTCAGTGCCACCGCGAGATCCCGACTCCACAGCCGTCGCAGAGTCCAACGCCTGAGAGATGTCGGAGACCGCCTGAAGGGCATCCCTGCGCTCCTGCTCAGTTTGTGAGACCGAGGGTGTCCGAACCTTCGGCGGTCGTTTCTTGCGTCTCCTACCCCGTCTAGGCTTCGGCGGTGCCCTCCGTTGTTCCCCAGGTGCATGAAGTGCATCCGCGCCGGTCCTGTAGAGCTCCAGCCAGTCCCAGACGTCGTCGGGGTTGTCGTAGAAGGAAGATTTGCCATCGAGCATGATCCGTAGGCGAGCAGGGAACAGGAGAGAGTAGCGGACGCCCTCCTCTCGAAGCGCCTTCTTGACCGCTAGAAAAGTTGATCGCTGCCGCTGGACCTCCAAAGAGTAATCAGGATATATGGAGACCTGGGCGTTGTCCACTTTATAGGGCCCCAGAGCACGCGCCCTGTTCAGAATGAGGTCCCGATCCCTGTAGTGCAGCAACCGCGCCACCACCGGGCGGGGAGGCCGGCCCTCGGCCGGAGGACGAGCCGGCACGCGGTGAGCACGCTCCAGAGTGTAGAACGGCGACAGCCCCTCCGGGACAACCACATCCCGTAGCCAGGCCTCCAGATAGCCCAACATGTCGGCCCCCTCAATTTTCTCCGGCAGGCCCACCACGCGAATGTTGTTGCGGCGGTTGCGCCCTTCTGCGTCCTCCGCCCTCTGTTCCAGCAGGTGCACCCTCCGCTGCAGCTCCCCCAGCAAGGCGCCAGCCGCTTTCGATGAAGGTTCCAGCGCTTCAATCCGAGTTTCGGTCTCTTTGACCCGATCTGCCAACTTGCCGTGGTCTGCACGTAGGAGGCCCAGGCTCGTGGACACCTGCCCGATATCATGATGCAGGGCCTCCCTGGTATCGGCGATTGCCTTCAGGATCTGCTCCAGCTGACTTTGCGGCAGACCCGCCGCCGGGACAGCGTCCAGAATGGGGCCCCCATCGACCGCAGGCCCCCCGGCAACCTCAGGGGGGGTTTCAAGGGGCGTTTCCCCATGGGGGTAGCCGCGTCTCTCCCCCGCAGCAACAGGGTCAGCGCCTTACCCCGTGTACAGCTCGCCAGGCCGCAATCCTCGGAGTCACTTGTCGTGCGGCACTCCCTCCGGGTCCGCCGGTCCCCAAAACCAGCCACTCTCCGATGATTCCAGGGATCCACTCGATACTATGCAGTCCACCGACCACCAGGGGCCCCCCTGGCTGCCGCACTCCCCCAAGCCCAATTGCAACGTGCAGATCCACCAGCCCAAAATGGCGGCGGGCGGCCGTGGAGGGACCCAAGTGCGCGAGGGTCAGGGAGCGGCGTGCCCGGGTCCCAAGAGATAGGACCCCCCGGGCGGCCTCAGGTTCAGGTCACCAGTCTTTCGGTGGTGGCAGAGTCCCTCAATGGGGGATGGCCAGGGGTCGCACAGGAGCGCCCCCCCTCAGGTCAGCAGCTTCAGAATCTGGATGCGTCCCAATCCCGGGGTCCGAGGCCCACTCCTCCGGGCAGCACAGGGCCGGTCCGCACTCCGAGCCTGCGCTCTACAGGCGGTGCACAGCGGGGCCCCCCAAGTTCAAGCTGGGAGGGGGCAGCGCCGGGTGGTCGCGTCCCCGGCAGGCCGCACGGGGAGACGTCCGAGCCCGAACACAAGCTCCTCGTCTGGGCAGCAGCAGGGCCCCCCCGGGCCGGGGGCCGCACCCGGTCCCCCCACGTGCAAGCGCCCCTGCCGGGTCTCCGCAGTCACACCGCAGCGAAGCGGCTCAGGCTCCGCCGCTGCGGCAAGCTCCGCAACCAGGGCTCCAGGTCACGCGGCAGTCGGCGGCCGGCCAGGCACCGCCGCAGGTCGGCTGCCGGAGCACTTGAGGCCGGGGATGCGGCCGATCGTCAAGGCCACAATATGGCCGGCGCCGCCCACCGATCCGTCGGTGCAGCGCGGGCTCCGCGCAGCCTGGGGCTCGCCTCCGCCGCCTCCGGGCAGGCCCCCAGGAGTGCAGGAGGAGACGCGGGTAGATTCAGGGCGTCAGGGCCACCAGGATCAGCTATTGCAGGATTAATGGGGGAAGGCCGCTGCGGAGCTCAGTGCTCACACGTCTTCCTCCATCGGCTACCAAGCCACGCCCCCTAGCCATACTCATGTTGTGATGAAATGACAAATGTTTTGAGGTTTTATGGATAAAGGGTTTAGCTTGCTTCATGTCACTATCCCGCACTATGAATAAGTTGTCAGTGTAAGAAAGTGGTGTAATAATTGGGGTAATGTGAATCTATCATAAGGAATAAGGGACTTGTTAATGTAAAGCACACTTTCAATAATTCAAATCTGGACTGAACTCCCTGGTAGCCATGGCAAAGATCAGACAGGTTTAGGTAGTTAGCATTAAAAAAAATTGTTAAAAATTCAAAAGACAGCACAATGAAAATCCCACAACTAATCTCTAAAAGTAAAGACAAATTTACTGAGCAAGATGCACCCAAATGAGAAAAGTAAAATAAGGGGAATTGAAGATTACATTTGTTAAATATTTAAGGTGAAAAGCACCAAGAAAAAGTAAAGCATGAATGAATAGTCACTGTCCATGGTTGACCAGGTGAGAGTTGCGATTTCAGTCTGACCATGATTGAGAGTGAGTCAGATACACCAAGCAGATTCATCCCAGTCAAAGAATATACATTGTGATTTAGCCTTCAAAATGAAAGTCAAAATCCTCCAGAGGTGCAAGGTTGCAGGCTGCATCTGCTGAAGTGTTCTCAAAGCCAGTTAGCTGCTAGACAAGGCCCTTCTAAATATGTTGGTTTTAGAGGAAAAAGCTCAGAGGGGTAAAAATTCTAATTTTAAAGCCTCTGAAGTCCTTATGATAGATGAATACTTTTCACACCTTGGCCCAGCCAAGAGTTCTACTAAAAGACATACTCTTTTTTTATGCAGCTCAAACTCTCAAGGGTGGCATGTCTGACGAGGTTCTGATGAAGTCCTCTCAAAACCAGCCACTGCTGCTGCAAGGTCCTACTGAAACTAAGGTCTTAGATGTCAAATAAAAAGTCCCAACTTTTCAGACTTTATGGAGCAGTTTCTTTTCATCATTACTCAAGCTCTAAGGACCTCAGGGACAGCTGTTAGGACCGGATCTCCCTCCAGCAGTGGCCATCAGCAGGGTCCAGTTCTGATCTAGTTGCTACTGGTCGGCTGGCACTTCAGGAAAAAGATATTTCAGATTAGTGTGTCTTTTTAGTCATATAGGGGCACAGCCAACTGGTGTCCAGTTGTTGATACAAATGGCAACAGATCGAACCCTGTCAGATGTCCTTACAGGTCTCAAACAATAGGTTCAGTACTGTTCTGCTCTTTCACAGGTATAGAAAGTAATATAATGAGCTGTGGGTGAGGTGATGCTTTTGAAGTAATAATTAGCCCGTTGATAGATGTACATTGCCTTGCCAATAAGCAACATGTTCCCTAGGCCAAACCGTCCTACTTTTATACAGTTAGAGTCTCAATATATGAACCCTTTGCTCAACCCTTGCTAGCTTGCAACGAGCAGGCAGGCTTAACTAAGGAGTCAGGTGTGTAAAGCATTTAAAAACACCAATACATTGAATTAGAAAGACACAATACACAATAAATATTCAACACCACTTTAAAGAAATAGATGATACTGTTATGAACACATAGACATCAAAACAACAAACAGCCAATGAGGGGTACCTGATATATGAATTTCTAAAGAATAAACACTTTCTTTCTAGCTCTTAAAAACATCTAATGCCAAACTGGGACATCTAGTCAGACTTGACCAGGACAAAGTCTAAGTTTGGGGCCGACTGTTTGGATACACTAAGCGGAGGACCTCGGTCAAAATGTTACCTTCGCACTTCGTTGTTGTGCTGAAGCTTTTTCTCTCAATGTCGAACAATGCTACTATTCGGACCGGATTCATGTTAGCATCATTGGCTTGGTTTTCTGTGAAGCCTAGTTGAAAACCTGGAAGTTTGGAGCTCCAGAGCTTTCAGTGGGATGAACCTGAAAGCCAGGCTGGGTCGTGGTGTGAGGTCACTGGCTTGACTCTCGACATCGAGTCGGACACCTTATGAAGCAAATTACTAAAAAGTTCCCAAACTTCACCAAACTTCTAGATTATCTTCCAGAAGGTCTCCTTGATGGTTCAAAGTCTCCACAACAAACATACAGGGTTCTAGAATCTCTGAGATGGTCCTTGGGAAGTTGGGACTATAATTCCCACAATGTATGTGTCCAAATTCTTAAATTCCACTGGAAATTTTCATGGAGATGATGATAGTGGGCTCAGTAAACCTATAGCTTGAAGGAAGTCCACTACTTAATCCTTCTTGAAGCAAGGCAAAGTCCTTAGGAATGTGCAACAAGTGCAGTCCTTTAGAGTGCAGACCTTTAGGGTGCAGATCAGGTTTCCAGCAGGGCAATCCTTTTTCTCCTAGTAGATTCAGGCAGATCTGATTTGCCATGCAGCTCTTCCATATTCATGCAATGTTAATGGACGTCAAGCAGGGGGGCACTCCTAACTAATGGGATGCAGGGTGCCACCCGGGTGTATGACCACTTACCCCAAAGTATTGCATATTCTTGCCCCAGAAAGCACCACTCTTCTAAAATCCAAAATGGAGAAATGCTGTAATTGGAGATTAGATCGGGCTAAGCCAAACCACTGGCGTGGCTAAGATTTCCTAACACTCCCCTTCCACTAATCTAATTGCAGGGTCTACTGTGTGGCTTGGAGTACAGGAAGAGGTAAGTCTCTGCTGTCCTAAATTATCATTCTTCCTTTGAGTACCAGTTTGGCTACCCTTCCCTCTGACTTCTGCTCTGCAGGTGCAGTTCTCCACACACAAGAAATCCTTTGTATCTCTAGCAAGACACGTCGCACCTCATTCAGACAGCGTGGCTCAGCCTGGCAGAGGCTAGCCAATCAGGAGATAGCAAGTGGAAGGCAAGATTTTGATTTACAGAAACAAAAGTGTAATAACTTATTTTCTGTAACAGTTATGATACATCTAAAAGTGGCAAGATGTTTGATTGATCCTCCTAACTATCATTTTAAATCCCCGAATGACATTTTGAGCTTGATCCTGTCAATATTTTATACTTAAATAAAGTATTCAAATGTTAGCCTATAGAGCTCATTATCTACAATGGGGAAAAACGAGTTTATCCCTTACCAGGGCATATACATATTTTATAATGTCCCTGCTTAAAGTTACATGGCGCCATGCCCCTGGGGCACCTAGGGGAGACCTTAGGGGTGACTTATTTGTAAACAAATAAGTTAGAGCACTACTTTGGAAGTACCTTTAATTCCAAATTCGATTTGCATATCATTATACTTTTAAAGACAGTCTGCAAAGCTATGACTTTCTCACAATGTACAAATTTCCTCAGGACGTCTGTAGTATCATTGCGATTTGAGGTTAAGGCTAAGACAAACTGTAGCCTTAAATGGTTTAAATTTATATCATAGTGTCACAACTGGCCACCAGTTGATCTAGTAGGATGTTTTGGTACTTTAGGAAAAAGGCAAACAATGAATACTGACAAATGAGGCTCAAAAGTTGTGAATCTTTTCAAAAGAGCACTAAAATCAATAACTAAAACATTTAATAGAAAAAATTAAAAATTAGTAATATGTGTCTATATTGCCATTGATAAGCCCGGGTAACATTTATAAATATGAGGAGAGATCTACTTTCATAACTGCACATTTGACATAATTTTACTCACTTTTTTGCATCTCATTTTTTATGTACACATACACAGCACCCTTTGGTCCCTATGGCTTGGCTGGTGCTGTGCAGTTCCCTATCTGTTTTCGTCCTAACAATGATTATAATGTGTCCGTCTATCTCTCATACCTCCTCCACCATCACACTCTTGCACCCCCAGACGAAATAATAGCAACTCTGTAGTCTCTCGCGCATGACTCCATGATGCTTTCCATATAGGATCCCAACAAATGCAACATTTTCTCAACCACTCATTCCTCCACGGAGTAGCATGCTACCCATCTGAGAATGTGCTTTGGGCCCCATTTTGAGGTATGAACTGTACAAATGCTATAAGTTAAAAGATTTCCCACATTTGAATTCATTACCACTAAAAGGCGCTAAAGGACCACTACACACAAAAATGTAACTTTTTTGTGGTATATCCTGAGCATTACAATACAGGTGTGTATTTCCGCCTCTTTGTCTATATAAGCAGTGGCGGTTCATCCATGGGGGCATGAGGGCGACGCCCCCCCGCTTTCTCGCAGTGCGGGAAGCAGAAACATGAAATGGTAAAACTACCATTTCATGTTTCTGCTTCTCGCACTGTGAGAAAGCAGAAGTAGCTGGAGTGCCTGATTGGGGGTGGGCGGGTGGGCGTTCCTCCTCGAAGGCAGGGGGAGAGTGGCTAACGCAATGTCTTTGGTTGCTGAGTGACTGTTCGGCCCCAAGGCAGACCACCCAGTCATGCGCAGTTGCCGTACTCTCTTTTTCTCTATGTAGGTTTGCGTGCAGCCTACGTAGAGAAAATGACTCCTTGGCCTACAGGTGCCCGGCTAGGCGCAGGCCGCACCAATCACAACGCTGCCATTGAAGCTGTGATTCGCTTAGGTGATTCGGAAGGCAGGCTACCTTGGTCAAACGCAGGCCAGGCCGGCCGGGAGTAGCAGGAGCTGAGGCGGTAAATCCAACCCGAGGAATCAATGGGAGCAAGCAAGGTAAGTTTAAAGTTTAACATTTTATTTTACTTACAATCCCGCTCCCTCCACACTCGGACGAACCCCACCCCCCTCCATCTTCCCGCCTGTGACTGATAACACTATATCAACATGTTGAAAAAAGATAATGGTAATCATTGCGCGGGGAACAAGGCCTATTTGTGTCCTACTCGTCCGGCACGTTACCTTATTTGCCAACTGACATTGCAGGCGCTCTCCAGCAAAGGCGAGCTGGTCCCTGAAAACCCTCAGCATGACATGAGACCCTCTTCGCCTAATTCCTTTTTTACTTCTCGGAGTGCAGGGTGCCTCTTGCTCGTATTTCTGTGTAGGAGGACAGGACAGATATACAGCTCATTCCTGTACTTTTCTTTTGAGATAGTGTAGCTCAGCCTGAAGGCTCCTAAAGTATGTAATGAGGCCCCTGCCTTGTGTAGTCTGTCACACACACTGAGTAAGCATTTAATACCACCTCTCTTGCACCCACCCATAGCAGGGGTGCCCCTCCATCCCTAGGCCTACTAGAGTAGCAGGCTGGGGAACCGGTGGCTTTCGGAGGAACCTCTCCTGACTGTCGCTTGTGTTTTTTACTTTCACTTCCTTTAGGTTCCTCCCTCGTGTTTTTTACTTTCACTTCCTTTCTGTTCCTCTCCCCTCCTTGCGTCTCCTTCCACCTGTGTTTTGCAGGATTCTGCTTTGTGAGTGCCAAGTAAATCTTTTACAGTTGGCTGTACTCTGAGTTTGAGTTTGGCTGCAGAATGCAGGTGCTGTGTTTCACTCTGGGTGTACAGTAAAAGCACTATGGCAATAATGTTGCGCCTCACAATTTTCAAATGTCAACAGCCGCCACTCTATATAAGTATTCTTTTCTCTACATTTTGGCTCTCGGGAAGTATAAAGTAGAAGTTGTTTTTGTTGTAAGTGAAACAATGCATATCAATGATGCTTAAAGTCTGAAATTCCCCTCGTTGATTATCTAAACATATAAAAATGACTGAGCCAACATGAAAGCAAGCTTGGTTTAATATTTCAGCAATGCACTTTAAAACGGGAGGATTATGAAACCCTTAGGAGGGATTCAGAGAATATATCACTGTCCTTAGCTCATCCATGTGCAGCTGTCATAGTCAAGCACAGCATTCTGGATTTAAAATGTGCTCAAACGTAACAGGCCTACTGTCAGCAGGAGGCCTCTAATTAATAGCTACAGCAATGCCACTGAACTCATTTTGAGAAATAAATGACAACAGGTGCCCACGCATGCGTCTTCACATAAATATGAAATGCGTTCTTCCACACAAGTGTTTTCACAGAGCAAAAGGAGGTATAATTCATGTTGTGTTTCTCCCTCAGAAGCTGCAGAATTTTTATTACCTTAATTTTCATTAGTCAGCAATGAATGTATGCCCGCTGATTACGCTAATTAGAAATAGTTACTCTCTGCATTTAGAGATATATTACATTTATTGGCAAACTATGTATATGCACCCAGAGCGAATGAATGGGGACACTTGGCATAAAAATATGAGTTTAACAAAGTGCTCAGACTGAGGATGCATTCTAATTAACTGATGATATGTTAAGGGGTTTCTATCTCCTTGCAAAATTCACAGAACTGCTGAGACCACAGTTCACCTAAAGCGAAATCTACTGCACAGAGGCGCAGCCAAACACAACACCCTCAGAAATGTGCATTATCTAGGTATGTCTTGGAAAGCTGCGTGTTTGTAGGCAAAATAAAATATATATCAGTATGAATTTGGAGTAAGATTTACAAAGAAATGACGCAACGTAGCTCAGTAAGTGAAGTATGCATACAGCTAATAAGAGTAGTAGTTCTTAGAATAATTGCAATGTTGCTTGCATGAATCGCCAAGGACTCAGACAAGAGTTGAACTCTAATTAGCACACAATGAGGGTCAAAGGGCATAAGCCCACTGGAGCAGGAATGTTTCCAAATATGTTTTCAGCAATATCACTTAACAATCAAGTCCATTACATGTTTCACAATTTTGTTTTAGGGGTTTTGTAGTACAACTGTTTGAAGGTACGGTTATTTCATATATTTGTGTGCTGGACATAATCATTCTTCCAAGATGTCCGCCAGTGTCTCCTTACCATGGGAAGCACCAAAACGTTGTCCTTCATCTATGACGATGGGGGAACATAAGGACACAAGCCCTCTGCGGGAAAGAATGTTCTCAAACATAGTTTTGCCAATCTGTGTTTTGTTTTGTATTGTATTGTTGTGAACGTGTATAACATACTTTCAGGACATTGATAGGCCAGACGTTAATGGGATAGATTAAATGAACACCCAAAGATATCTGCCGCAATCACATCAACAAGGTAAGTGTTAGACCTGGACCCTTCAGGTACCATTCCCCATTTTTTTTGCTTCATCCCACTGGGTTTTGCTAATTCTCTTGTTGAGGCCTTATGTCCTGGGGCACTCTTCCACTGTAAATTCAGTGTGAAAGTGTTCACTCTATTCCTACACACGTTAGAAAGGGGTGCTTAACTGGCATTGCTAGCTTGTGTCTAACGCACCATTGCAGGCTGTTGTGCGCACTCACTCCCATGGTGCTTTTAAATACGTGTTAAACATTCATATCACAACAATACTATAGACGTCCTGAGGAAAATTGTACATTGTGAGAAAGTCACATCTCTGCAGACTGCCTTTAAAAGTTTAATGATATGCAAAATCGAATTTGGAATTAAAGTTACTTTCAAAGTAGTACTCTAACTTATTTTTACAAAAAAGCGACCCCAAAGGTCTTCCCTAGGTGCCTCAAATGTACGGTGCCATGTAACTATAAGAAGGGACATTATAAAAATATGTTTTATATGGCTTGGTAAGGGGTAAACTGCCAAGTTTGTTTGTCCCCATTGTAGATAATGAGCTCCATAGGCTAACGTTGTAATATTTTATTTAAGTATAAATATTGACAAGAGTGAGCCGAAAATTTCATTTGGGGATTTAAAACGATAGTTATGATCAATCCAACATCATGTGACTAATATTTATTCTATGCCTATGAGTGGGTCTTAGTATATATGCTAATGAAAAATGTCGCTCACCAGATTGAGAAAGGCTGCTGTGTCAGCCGAAATGCGTCTCTCCTTTCTGCTGGGCTAGAGGAGGCTGATTACAATAAAAAAGCCCTAATCCAACCCCCCCAAAAAAATCTCCTTTCAATTGGGTCGGAGGAGACCCATTGCAATAAAAAAAGCCCTGCTCCAACAGTCCTCGTGTGCATGCTCTCTTCACCTGTGAAGTAGGAGTTTTGTTTGACATTATTCAGCGTCGGCGGTTGACGCTGTCCACACACCACCAATCGTTCTGGGTTGTCATGAATCCTGTACTTCTTATAGTACAGGATTCATACACTGTAATAAGTGTAAAGCCTGTAAAATAGGAAGAAATACACAGATGATAAGAGACTTTTTGGGAAAACCTTTTAAGATCGTGGAGAAAATAACAAGTGATACAACGTACGTGGTATATGTCATCGAATGCCACTGCGGACTCCGATACATAGGGAGTACAATCTGCCCCCTAAAGAAGCGTATTCTTGAACATCCCCAAGTGTATGGTGCCATGTAACTATAAGAAGGGACATCTGCCCCCTAAAGAAGCGTATTCTTGAACATCTTAGAGCGATTCATAATAATGACTTGAATTACGCAATTGCAACACACCTGAAAACCCATACAGAAAAATCATGGAAAGATATCAGATTCTTTGCTTTGGCAACCATTCCGAAAAATGAGAGAGAGGACGACAGAACTCTTAAGCTACGGAGACTTGAATCAAAAATGATAATCAGATTCAAAACAAAAACTCATTTCGGTCTGAATGCAGAAGAGGAACTGCATGTGCACCTGGGATAATCATGCTGGGTCTGGAAAATAAATTGAATGCAACAATGTTTTATACTCTTGGGGCACTAAGCCATCACTGAAGGAACAAAAATACAAAAAAAAAAACATCTTCAAATTCACTGAAAGACTGGAATCCGCCTATAGATACGAATCCTAGGCATCCAACTCACAAATGAACAATAATCACTATGATAAATCTAAAAAGAGCATAAATTGTTAAAAAACATTGTGCTATCAATAAAGTTTGAGATTCAACAAACGATAACAAAAAACCAATGTGCCAATGCAATAACAACCGGCCGCATGCGTTTGGTAAATTGAAACAATAAAGCTAAGAAAATCTCGCCACGTGAATAACAACCGAACATGAATTGAATGAACTGAAACTATTAATGGAGAAAACAAAAACAATGTTTAAAACTACATATTCCATAATTCCTCCTAATGGGCTAACATGGAAAAACTATAAGAAGTAGCACAAAGAAAGGACTCACATGCCGTGAGCAAGACCCGCAGGGGTTGAAACGCGTTGGTGGTGGTTGGGTGATGATAATTGCACTGCCCGAATAAACATAATTATCGCTGATCCTTGGTGTGCCCTTTTCTTACTGGTGAAGAAGATATTTGGTGAAATATATATATAGATATATATATCCAACGCAATCCTGACACACAACAGATTGCTCACTGTCACCAAACAGGTACGGACACACTCTTACAAGCCTAGCGTGTGTGTTTTTGTGTGTGTGTGTGTGTAAGTGTGAGTGCATATATATATATATATATATATATATATATATATATATATATATATATATATATCAAACACTCCTTCGCCTGGACGAAAGTAATGGGCGCACTCCCTTTGATCGTGTTGTTTTTCACTGCTGAAGTGACTTGAATAAACCAATTTGTGGAATTCATACTTTCGTCCAGGCGAAGGAGTGTTTGATAATTAACGGCGAGGTTCTGCCGTAGGGACTGCACCCACGCCGAGCGCTTAATGGCCGGGAAACTGGGAACTGGCGTGTGAAGATATATATATATATATATATATATATATATATATATATATATATATATATATATATATATATATATTACCTACTGGTGGTCGCCAGTAGGTAGTTATAGTTAGGATCGTTTTCCATAGGAAATCCGCAACATTCTATTGGGAATAACTTTGGCGCCGAATGAGGGATCTGCCTGTAATTTTCCTTAACTTTGCCTCGCTGCGCTCCGCTCCTTCCCTGAAAGTTTGGGGGGGATTTGTCAAGCGGGGGCCGAGATAAAAGGGGGTTTCCAAACGTGTTTTCCCCATGTTAATTTCCATAGGGCGGTTGGACTCACTTTTAGCCCGAACGGCTGAATGGATTTCCACCAAACTTGGCAAAATTGTAGGGACTGGTAGCCCAATGTGCCTTTGCTATGTCTCAAGATATGTGCTCCAGTGGATTTTGAGTAATTTAGGTTAAAAAATACATATATCTATAAGAGCGCCCCGGTACGCGCACCGGGGCGCGTACCAGCGCGCAACGCAAGTACGTGAGCGGAAAGCTGATTGGCTCTCGGGTGTCTGTGAACATTCCAAACAGTCCGGAGCGGCCGCCATCCTGTGTCTCGGTAGGATCGAGACACAAGAGGTCACAAAAACAAAGGGGGAAATGACCAAAAGGGGACAGGGTAGACCACCCTGACCACCTAGGTTTGATGTGGGGGCCATAAAAGGGCCCCATGGGGCAAAAAAAAAAAAAAACGATTTTCGCGGGGGGAGCGCCCGGTACGCGCACCAGGGAGCGTACCGGGGAGCATACCATGAGGAAAACCCAGTGAAACTGTAAAATAATAATTTAAAGTGCTTAGAGGTAGGGTAGCTTTGAATAGAGTTGTTGTGTTGTGTGGGTGATTTAAGTACCAGCATGTAGGTACCAATGAGTCTTAAATTCAATGTACACCTTCACCTCTGTAGATAATTTGCATGTTGTTACAGAAGTTATTGTGGTATATGGAATCTATACCATAGTCTGTCAGGAAAGCAGAAACAACATGGAGGCAGGAGATGAAAAAGAGATGTCAAATACTCATTGGAGATAATATATTGGGAGAAAGGAAGTAACTTTGAGCAAAATTACTATGTAACACAAAAAAAGTTGCACAGTATACTATAAGTCTCACTTTATATTATAATCATTTTGGTACTATTTCATGAATTACATTTAAAAATGAATAATGTCTTGAGCAATTTTTAATTATTAAATATAAATTTATTGTTGTGATTTTTCAAAATTTAAAAGAACTTCCAACATTACATCATCTGGAATCTCCTCATTTTGATTCCATGATTCTATTTCTTCAACACAATTAAGTAACTCTTGGTCCAGAGACTGATCCATAAAGTGCAAGTCATCAATATTTTCTCAGGATTGTTCTCCAAAACAATTTCGAAAGAAATATTAATTTTGTTTTTTTCTCCTTCCATTTTCTTGCTGTTAATTGCATAAAAGATAAATATATCAGTAGAGTTAGGGCACTGTTGGGTTTAAGTTCAGACAGCTACTTCTGAGTTTTTAACAGTGAAGTTATCTTTGGGCAGTGTATGGTATCAGGCAGGAAGTAGAAATATAAAAAAGTGCATGTGAAGAAGCCTAAGTAAATTCATAATTATACGAGAGAAGCCTAACTCAATCTATAACTATAACAGAGAAGCCTATCTCAATCTATAACTATAACAGAGGGACAGTAAATAACTATCAGAAAAAGTTTTTACAAATTAACTTAAAGTGCCCCTTACAAATTAACAACTTACCTTATAGAAAGGTGATGACGATAAATGAGAAAATCCTTTAAAGATGTACCGCAGGTAGTTGTAGTCAAAATGGCCGTGTTTCCCTCTCATTTTTCATTTATATTCATGTACATAACCAATCAAATGTCAGGAAATAAAAGTAGAAAATGAAAGTAACATTTTAATTGGTTGTAAATTCTAACACTTCATATGTGTTTTTGTCATGTAATTTACCTCAGGATATTTAGACAGGGCTACAGCCCAAATGGCTCAATGGAATTCCACCAAATTTGGGAAAATGGTAGGGATTGGTATGTAGTAGGGCCTATTCTATATTTGGTGAATGTCTCTCCAGTGGTTTTTATGGAAATTAACTTTTAAAATTTTTGGGGAGCGCTTACTGGTGCGCGCCCCGGTACGCGCACCGGCAGCGCTACGGGAGTCCTCCATCTTGTGTTTCGGTAGATTTGAGACACAAGATGGAGGACAAACAACGTTGGGAATGGGTAAAAGGGGGCACGGTAGACACCCCCTGACCCCCTAGATTTTCTGAGGGGGGCTTAGGAGGCCCATATAGGTAAAAAAAAAAACATTTATTTTTCGCGGGGGAGCGCCCGGTACGCATACCGGGGAGCGTACCGGGGAGCGTACTTTGGTGAAAAACAGTGAAAAAAGTTAGAGTAAAGTAATCATTTCGAGAGATCAGAGGTAGGGTAGCCCTGAATGAGCTTTTGGGTTCTGTGGCTGATTTAGGTACCTACAAGTAGGTTCCAATGCACAGTCTTAAATTGAGGAGGAATATTCTATTCCCCTCATCTGAGAAGTGCACACCATCTCCTCTGTAGATATCTTGCATGTTGTAACACAAGTTATTGTTGTATATTGAACCCATTCCATAGTCTCTCATGTAAGCAGAACAGATTTATTCACATGTTTCCGTGCTTTCTCAAATTGTGGACAAAATTGGTTGGACCACTTCCATTTTTGTCTTTGGCATGTATTGGAATATACTAAGGCAGTTTGTGGAAAAAGTGTCATCAATTGCCCAAAGGTGTCTTTTAAAAGCATTTCCAGACCTACCCCGGTCAAAGTGCCTATGTCATTTCCACCACAGTGCAAAATTATGAGGTCAGGGTGTGGCAGATGGTAAAAGGTTTTCACCAATGGTATCAATTGATGACATCTCAATCCACTCTGGCCAATCCACTTGATGTCTACATTTGGTAAATCAAGGTTGTGAAAATTTCTGATAGCTGCATACCTTTGAGCCCAGTGGATGTAGCTATGTCCAATAATCCAGACAGAATACATGGTGAGAGGAGGTTCTGGTGCAGTCAGATGAAGTGTAGGAATGAAATGGCAGTTGGAACAGTAGGAGTTTGCAACAAAAAAAACTGTGGAGTTTCAGTGCTCTTGATTGGTGGATTCAGATAGTTGAAAACTGACAGTTAGGGTGCATGCTTCTGTTCTGTGAAAGAAGTAATTTGAGTCGTTAAGAAAAAGTCATTTAAAGAAACATTGCACCGGATAAGCTGGTGTATTGAGAGGTCAAACATCCTTGCTGAGTTAATTTGCAACATTGTAGAATAAACTTTTAAACCTGAGAGTTCAGTGAGGAGGGAGTTGCTATGGTACCAGGTAGAAAGGGCTGAGGGGGGGAAGGGTGTTTGTTTGAAAATAAAGAGGGAAGAGTTTTAATTGGTTAACATGAGGGATATGTGTGTAGAATTAAAGGTTTTCTGTGCCATTCATGGTTGCAGTGCCTGGAGTACATACATTTTGCTCTGCTAAAGAAATATTGGTGTGTGTGTCTGACACTGTTCTCAATCTCCCAAAGCATTTGTAAAGGTGAGTAATGATTCATTTAATATAGATAGAGACTTGTATACTCTATGGAGAAGATTTGGAAGCAAAATGTGTTTTTTTAATGTTGCTTTGTGTCATGTTTTTTGATAATGCTTGGTAAAAAGTTTTTGCTGCATAGAGGAATTGTATTTTGTAAAATTGTGAAGTTTCAGTAGTGACATGGAATGCTTGTACATAGGACCTGTGCTGTGTTTCTTAAATGTTATTTAAAAAACGATTTTGGGGCAAATGAATGGCTTTTACATTTTTGAGAAGGAATACATAGTATCTGCATGATTAAATAGATATATTTGAACCTTTCACAATCATGTCACCTGTGTTACCTCAGATTAGGAAGCAGATTGAGCTTCTTTCTTGTTGGTTTCTGTCATGTTTTTTGATAATGCTTGGTATCAACATTTGCAAGATAGAGGATTTGTATTTTGTGAAATAGTGAGGTTTCAGTAGTGAAATTGAATGCTTGTACATAGGACATGTGCTCTGTTTCTAAAATGTTATTAAAAACGAATTTGGGGCAAATGAATGGCTTTTACATTTTTGAGAAGGAATAAATAGTGTCTGCATGATTAAATAGATATATTTGAACCTTTCACAATCATGTCACCTGTGTTACCTCAGATTAGGAAGCAGATTGAGCTTCTTTCTTGTTGGTTTCTGTCATGTTTTTTGATAATGCTTGGTATCAACATTTGCAAGATAGAGGAATTGTATTTTGTGAAATTGTAAGGTTTCAGTAGTAAAATTGAATCCTTGTACATAGGACCTGCGGTCTGCTTCTAAAATGTTATTTAAAAAACGATTTTGGGGCAAATGAATGGCTTTTACATTTTTGAGAAGGAATAAATAGTGTCTGCATGATTAAATAAATGTATTTGAACCTTTCACAATAATGTCACATGTGTTACCTCGGATTAGGAAGCACATTGAGCTTATTTCTTGTTGGTTTGTGTCATGTTTTTTGATAAGAAATAAAGATAGAGGATTTGTATTTTGTGAAATAGTGAGGTTTCAGTAGTGAAATTGAATGCTTGTACATAGGACCTGTGCTCTGTTTCTAAAATGTTATTTAAAAAACGATTTTGGGGCAAATGAATGGCTTTTACATTTTTGAGAAGGAATACATAGTGTCTGCATGATTAAATAAATATATTTGAACCTTTAACAATCATGTCACCTGTGTTACCTCAGATTAGGAAGCACATTGAACTTATTTCTTGTTGGTTTGTGTCATGTTTTTTGATACGATAAAAAGATAGAGGATTTGTATTTTGTGAAATAGTGAGGTTTCAGTAGTGAAACTGAATGCTTGTACATAGGACCTGCGCTCTGTTTCTAAAATATTATTTAAAAAAAGATTTTGGGGCAAATGAATGGCTTTTACATTTTTGAGAAGGAATACATAGTGTCTGCATGATTAAATAAATATATTTTAACCTTTCACAATCATGTCACCTGTGTTACCTCAGATTAGGAAGCAGATTGAGCTTCTTTCTTGTTGGTTTGAGTCATGTTTCTTGATAATGCTTGGTATCAACATTTGCAAGATAGAGGAATTGTATTTTGTAAAATAGTAATGTTTCACTAGTGAAATTGAATGCTTGTACATAGGATCTGCGCACTGTTTATTAAATGTTATTTAAAAAAGATTTTGGGGCAAATTAATGGCTTTTACATTTTTGAGAAGGAATAAATAGTGTCTGCATGATTAAATAAATATATTTGAAGCTTTCACAATGATGTCTCCTGTGTTACTTCAGATTAGGAAGCAGATTGAGCTTTTTTCTTGTTGAATTGTGTCATGGTTTTCGATAATGCTTGGTATCAATGTTTGCAAGAGAGAGGAAATGTATTTTGTAAAATAGTGAGGTTTCAGTAGTGAAATGGAATGCTTGCACATAGGACCTGTGCTCTGTTTCTTAAATCTTATTTGAAAAACGATTTTTGGGCAAATGAATAGCTTCTACATTTTTGACTAGGAATAAATAGTGTGTGCATGATTAAATAAATATATTTGCAGTTTTCACAATCCTGTCACTTGTGTTACTCTAGATTAGGGAGCAGATTGATCTTTTTTCTTCTTGCTTTTTGTTAAGTTTAATGATAATGTTTGGCATCAACATTTCCTAGATAGAAGAATTGTATTTTGAAAAATAGCTAGGTTTCAGTAGTGAAATGGAATGCTTGTACATATGACCTGCGCTGTTTCGTAAATGTTATTGGAAACACGAATTTGGAGCAAATTAATGGCTTTTACATTTTTAAGAAGGAATAAATAGTGTCTGCAAGATTAAATAAATATATTTGAACCTTTTACAATCATGTCACCTGTGTTTCCTCTGATTAGGAAGTAGATTGTGCAGATGAGGTGAGGCATGTCCAGGGGTGCAAAGGAGGTGAGGCCTGTGTCCATGAGTTCAGTGTAGAGGACTCACGTCCTCTGACTCTTGGACAAGACTCATCTCCTCTGTGCCCCCTGGACAGGCCTCAATGTATTGGGTATAATTGATGGTAACAGGGTGCAGATGAGGTGAGGCGTGTCCAGGGGTGTAGATGAGCTGAGGCCTGTCTAGGGGTGCAGATGAGGTGAAGTCTGTTCAGGGTTGCAGATGAGGTGAGGATTGTCCAGGGGTGCAGAGGAGGTGAGGCCTGTGTTCAAGAGTGTAGTGGGAGAGAGGCCTGTCCAGGGGTGCAAAGGAAGCGAGGCCTGTGTCTAAGAGTGCAGTGGAGGAGAGGCTTCATGAAGTCCAGCCCACTGCAATCTTAGACACAGGCTCACCACCTCTGCTCCCCAGGACACGCATCTCTCCCAGTACACTCTTGAACACAGGCCTCACCTCCTCTGTACCCCTGGACAATCCTTACCTCATCTGCAACGCTAAATCATTTTTTAAAGAGGCCTAAATGTATTGGGTATAATTGATGGTAACAGGGTGCAGATGAGGTGAGGCCTGTCCAGGGGTGTACATGAGGTGAGGTCTGTCCAGGGGTCCAATTCATGTGCCATAAATGGATTTTTATCATATATAGAAGCATTTCATTGCACTACTGAAACCTCATTTTTTTTACAAAATACAATTCCTCTATGCAGCAGGAAATTCTTACCAAGCATTAACAAAAAAATAAGAGAAAGCAACAATAAAAAAAACACAATCTGATTCATAATATGAGGAAACACACCTGACATGATTGCGAAAGGTGCAGAGGAGGTGAGGAAAGTCGAAATGGCTTTCATGATTGTGAAAGTTGCTGAGGAGGTGAGGCCTGTGTCTAAGAGTGCAGTGGGGAAGAGGCTTTATAAAGTCCTGTCCACTGTACTCTTGGACACAGGCCTCACCTCCTCTGCTCCCCTGGACAGGCCTCACCTCATCTGCACTCCTGGATAGGCCTCACCTTATCTGCATCCTGTTACCATCAATTATACCCCATACATTGAGGCCTGTCCAGGGTGCACGGCGGAGGTGAGGCTTGTTCAAGGGTCAGAGGAGGTGAGTCCTGTCCAATGCACTCTTGGACACAGGCCTTACCTCCTCTGCGCCCCTGGACAGGCCTCACCTCATGTGCACAATGTACTTACTAATCTGAGAAAACACAGGTGACATGATTGTGAAAGGTTCAAATATATCTATTTAATCTTGCAGACACTATTTATTCCTTCTCAAAAATGTAAAAGCTATTAATTTGCCCCAAAATCGTTTTTTCAATAACATTCAGGAAACAGAGTGCTCGTCCTATGTACAAGCATTCGATTAGTAAGCAGATTGTGCAGATGAGGTGAGGCCTGTCCAGGGGTGCAGAGGAGGTAAGCCCTGTCCACAGCACTCTTGGACACAGGACTTACCTCCTCTGTACCCCTGGACAGGCCTCACCTCATCTGCACAATCTGCTTACTAATCTGAGGAAACACAGGTGACATGATTGTGAAATTTGCTAATATATTTTTTTAATCATGCAGATACTATCTAATCCTTGTCAATAATGTAAAACTAATATGTGCCTGAAATCTTTTTTTAAATAACATTTACAAAACAGAGCACAGGTCATATGTATAAGCATTTCATTACACTACTGAAACCTCACTCATTTAGAAAATACAATTCCTTTATGCACCAACATTTCTTTAACAAGCATTATCAGCAATGTATTAGTCTCTATTATATTCTCTTCCTGACTTACTCTAGTTTTCCACCTGTCTGTTTCTAACACCCTCTCTCTGACTTATTCCTTTTTACATCCTGACTCTGTGTTACACTCTCTTACACTCTCTCTTTGACTTACTTTCTCTTACACCCTGTCTCTAATTTATTCCCTCTCTCTCTTTTTTACAGCAATTTGTAAGTCATACTTTCTCTTACATCCTCTTCCTGATTTACTCCGTCTTACAACCTTTTTACACCCTCTCTCCCTCTTTCTGACTTTTTTATTCTCTTCCTCTCTTCCTGTTACACCCTCTGTCTAACTTACTCCTTATTACATCCTCTCTCTGATTTACTTCCTCTTACACCCTCTCTCAAACTTACTCTCTCTCTCCCTTTTACAGCCTCGCTCTGTTTAAGTCTCTTTTACATACTCTCCCCTTCTAACACCCTCTCTCTGTCTTACATTCTCTTATACCCTCTCTCTGTCTTACACCCTGTTACATCCTTTTTCTGACTTATTCCCTTTGTCCCTTTCTTTGACTGACTCCCTCTCCCTATTACATCCTTTTTCTGTCTTACAACATATTATACACTCTTTCTGTCTTACTCCTTCTCTATGTTTTACTCCCTCTACCTGTTTCTTTGTCTGACTCTCTCTGTCTTTTTGTGTTAGTTCCTCTAGCTCTTTTTCTGTCTTACTCCTAGTTACATAGTTGCTGTGATATAAACTTAGATATGTTGTAAACTAGTGTTTATATCGTTTGCTTATTGTCAATTTTTTGTTGTTTGGTAATAGTGGTCTAAAATGTGTTCTTTTTTTCTTTAACACAGATTGAAATCAAGATTTCAATAGTAAGGAAATATGCCCTCAAGGCAGAGGAGAAGAAAAGATGCCAAGCGGAAAAAAAAAACAGCAACGGAATTAAAGCACTCGTCTACAACAAATACTTCAAAATCCAGGAAAAAAGCTCCTGGTAAGACAACTAAGTCTTTCTTTCGGAACATATGTAGATCAAAAAAAATGTTGATGAGAATGTGAATATACAGAAGGAGAGAGCAAATTTGAAAAGGAAGGAGAGGCCCCCCAAAAATGTTACTACTGGAGCAGGAGAGAATAATATGTATAGGAATAGAAGGCAAAGCCAATTTAGGGACATTCGTAAACGAATGTTTCGCAATAGGGTGGTTTTAAATTTGTTAAAAAATATTAAGAAAGGTAAACAGAGAGCTGCTTTTTATAAGAAAATGAAAAGTGTAGAGAAGATTGTTGATCAGGCTTTTGAAGTTAAGAAAAAATTATTTATTTTAGTACTCAATAGAATTAGGACACTTAACAAGACAATTGATGTTTTCAAATCAAACAGTAGATGCAAAAGAGTAATTAATTGGACTCATTTTTGTAAAGTTTTTTTCTGGAGAATGGATGCAAAGTTCAAGTTGTGAGCCATTTTTAATGAGGAGAGTTACTTCCAGGAGAATGATTTGGTGCATGCATGCTGTTGACACCAGTGGTCATATGAGGTGAAAGACGGTTCTCCGATTGAAAAAGAGAAACTTGTGTCTAGAGATGCAGAAGAGGTGTTAACTGATGAAGTTTTAGGGAGACGTACTAAGGGTCCAGTGTACACTTGGAAGTGTAGTAGTATTTGTAGTGTGTGACAGGATTCAATCGATTTGCTTCGTAATTTCTTACGTACATATAGTAAAAAAAGTCTAAAACAGAAAATGAAGATGTTGCAAGACTTAGATCCTTGCAGAGTGAGAGAAAACACAGGTTTGCAAGGGCATTCACTGGCTTGTCTTTTTAGGAAAGTATATCAGAGCGTTTTTCATCATTTTAGGATGTTAGCAGTGCATCATAACAAAATGAGGAAATTAGTGAGAAGGTTGTATTATGCAAAAAGTCCAGCACTTAAGCTTAAACAATTAAACAGTGCTCTTTTGCATGGAACTGAATTAGATGTGAAGAAGATTTGTGAAGAAATTGAGATTTGTTATTTTGGTGAAAAAGAGGACAGTGTAGAAAAATTGACACAGTAATAGAAGGTAATGTGGAAGACAATGTACAGATTTCAAGTACAGAAAAGTTTGACCAGAAAATTACCAAGTTTAAGGTGAAATCAAGTGAAAGGCCTAATTTTACTTGTGTGTGTTGTCGACGGACTCATTATAAGACTTGTTTAGTTGATTTATGTGCAGAAAGTGAAATGGAAAATAATAGTGAATGGAAGAATTTTGCAACTTTTTTGTTGGTGGAGAATTCTTTTGATTTGGGTTCCGATCAACGTATTTGTAAATATTGTTATAATAAATTAAATGAAACCAGAATGCCAGCTAGAGCTGTTCAAAATAATCTGGAGTTGGTAGACATTCCTTCTGAATTGATGGATTTAACCCCTTCGGGGCTGATGACGAGCTGGGCTCGTCATGGCGTAGCCTCCTCGCACGCTCATGACGAGCCCAGCTCGTCATGAGCCCCACCCTCGGGGGAAGCGCCAGCGCTCCCCCCGAGTCAGCCCGATTTTTTTAGTTTCTGCGGGGATGGCAGGGGAAGACCTTCCCCTGCCTCCCCCCGCCCTCCCCGCCCGCGTCATCAATGACGTCAGCGCGCGAGGCGCGCTGACGTCACCGGAGGCTCCTTTTGTTTACCGACGCGCAGGGAAGCCATTTGCTTCCTGCGCGTCGGATGGGAAAGAGGTTTGTTTTGCGGCTGGGGCGGGGGAGATTGCATTTTCACTTCTAACGAGGGAAAGGAAAGGCTTTTCCTTTCCCTCGAGGGCACTTTAGAGGTTTCTTGCTGCACGATCGTGCGATCGTGCAGCAGGAATGTTAGGGATTTTTTTTTTTTTTTCATGGATGATCAATTTCGTAGTTCGGGGAGCGGCCCCTTGGGGAAGGGTCGCTCCCCTTGTTGGGGGAACATTATCTATGAAGTCTTCTCTTTGCTGCAATGTTGTTGAAAGGCCGTTTTTTCTACAAAAATGCCGATGGGGGTCATTTATAAAGTAAAATAATAGTGCTCATTGTAATGAAGGATGCAAGTGCCTCTGTCCTTCATTACTTATACTGATGTGTGTTTCTGAAGTGGCTAAAAAACACACCTGTGCTGCCTAGGCAAAGCTCACTAGTGTTTTTGGCCTGATGAATGTTTTTTTTTTTGTGTGCTGCTTTTCAAACACATGCTTTGTCTCCAGTGACCATGTGTGTGTTACTATGCCATGTGCGAAGGGGTCCCTTGAGTGAGCTGTCCATCATAGTGGGAAGCTCACAAATGTTTTTGGGCTGTTGATTGTTACCTGAATTTGTGCTGCAACTCTAGCGCCATCTTTGTCTCCATTGACCATGGGTGCGTTACTATGCAACTGCACAAATGTGCGCAGGGGTCCCTTGAGTGGGCTGTCCATCATAGTGGGAAGCTCACAAATTTTTTTGTGTTGATGATTGTTTTCCTGAGTTTGTGCCGCAACTCGAGCGCCATCTTTGTCTCCAGTGTCCATGTGTGCGTTACTATGCAATTGCACAGATGTGCGCAGGGGTCCCTTGTGTGAGCTGTCCATCATAGTGTTTGGGGTATGCACGAAACATGTCGACGATAGGAGTTGATAGGTACATCTGGACACATTACGTTTAGGGCAGCCTATCTTTCCACCCCGTTTATTACCACCTAGAGGCAAGAATAAAGTTTATTGTAAACCTACTGGGCAGGTATTTCACACATCACATAGTCCACTCCTCAAATACACATGCACCACACATAGTCTAATAAAGTGCTCCTACGTAACTTTCGCAAGTCGCAGCACGCCCCAGCCCGTAGAGGACTGGGATGGCCCCAATGATGAAGCATGTCACCGTGGGGCAACCCTGGTGAGTGAGGGGACACCTAAAAGAGGAGCATTTCTCCCCTTTTTTGTACACAATACCATATTTTCACAATCGACCCCAGTGTGTGTTGGTTGTTATCTGAATAAACTAGCAACGCTCTTAGGTATCTGGAAGCAGAGACCATTTGTTCATCATAGTGGGAAGTTCACAAATGTTTTTGGGCTGATGATTGCTTTCCTGAGTTTGTGCTGCAACTCGAGCCCCATCTTTGTCTCCAGTGTCCATGTGTGCGTTACTATGCAATTGCACAGATGTGCGCAGGGGTCCCTTGTGTGAGCTGTGAATCATAGTGGGAAGGTCACAAATGTTTTTGGGCTGATGAATGTTTTTCTGAATTTGTGCTGCAACTCGAGCGCTTGCTTTGTCTCCAGTGTCCGTGTGTGTTACTATGCCATCGCACCAATGTGTGCACAGGTCCCTTGAGTGAGCTGTCCATCATAGTGGGTAAATTTAGGAAAGATGGTGCACTCCGCTAGTTGGTCGGCGTTGCCAATAGGGGATCTTCTGTGTGAGTTCACATGCCTCTTATGTGTATAAATGGTCAGAGACTGTTGAGAGCAGCAGATGGGGAGAAAGAAGCTCCTGGTCATAGGAACTGTTTTAGGATTGCGCTTGTGAAAATCAAGGATGCAAGTGCCTCTGTCCAGCATCGCAGTTAACCACAGTAATTCTGTTGTCCCCCTCCCCATGAGAATCCCTGATGATGTCAGCGCGCACAGCACGCGCCAACATCTTCAGGGATTCCCAGGCGGTCGGGAAGCCATTTGCTTCCTGCGCCTGGAGGTGTTAGGTTGGTTTTGAGATATTTGGGGGGGTTTGCAAAGAGGCTTCAGGGGAGAGGTAAGTGATTTTCCTCTCTTCTGATGTCTCTTTGCAGGGCATTTCTGGCTCACGGTCGCGCACAGCATTGCGATTGTGCGGTGGAAATGCCCTCACTAGCACCAGGGATTTTATTTTAGATTGTAGGAAGTGACCCATTGTGCAAGGGTCGCTTTCAGGTGGGTCGGATTTTAAATTTAGATGTTCTGGCCCCCCCCCCCCCGGTGGGCAAATCAACCCGTACTTTTGTCCGTTTTGCCCTTTTTGATGGCCCATCTGTGTGGATGTGATTTTGGGGGTACATTTGTGTATTGTTTATTCATTTGTTATGTTGTTTGTGAAATGTAGTATTAAATTATTTTTTTTCTTCTTTGTTTTTGATCCAGGCTTTTGCTGTTTGTATTGGTGTAGGTTGTGGTTCGGTTAATGCTGGTTTTGCAGCTTGTGTAGTTGCATGTGCTTGGTAAGTAAATGTTTTTTGTACTATTTTTCCTAGATAAATGTGTTGTTATGAAAAGTGAAGTTATTGCTGTTTGTGTGGCTTTGTGTTTCTTGATTGTTAACTTTTTTTTTGTATTGCTGCTTGATGTGTACTTTGTCTAATCTATACTTGTTTTTTTTTCTTTCCAGTGGGATTTCCTTTCTTTTTGCTGTGTTTCAGCAGAGTAGGTGCTGGTGAGTCTTCTTATATTTGGTTAGATTTGAATTGTTTTTGAGTGTATTGATTTTTGTGTGAAGACTCTACCTTGTTTACTTCTTCCTTTGCACAGTGTAGGTTGTTGTTCACTTGTGTGTGTAGTCTTCTTGATTTGTAAGGATAATGGCTGCTCGCAGGATTACTGCTAAGCAGGTTGTTAGTTTGCTTTTTGAGTCTTCCTCTGACCATGGTCCAGACACTGACTCCGATTCGGAGCTTGAGTTAGGTGCAGAAGATTCAGGCAGTGAGTTTTCTCTTCGCATGGTATCATCGGATGATGATTCTTCTTCTAGTGCTGATGAAGTGCCTGTGGTAGAGAGGGACATTGATGTGCCGGTAGAGAGGGAAGAGCCATGTGAGCGGCAGCCTAGGTCCTCAAGGTTTCCCTTTTTTTCTCGTCAGGAACAGGCAAGTGTGGTAAAGGCTGCGCCCAAAAGGTTTCACATTGCTGTGGTGCGCCAAAGGTTATCTGGTGCTGCTAGTCTTCCTGTTGTTGAGCAGCATGAGGCATCTGGTGCTGCTAGTCTTTCTGTTGTTGTTGAGCAGCAAGTGGCATCTGGGGATGCGAGTTCTTCTGTTGATGTTGAGATGCAAGAGGCAGCTGGGGATGTGAGTTCGTCTGTTGGTGAAGAGATGCAAAATGTATCTGGGGATGCTAGTATTCCTGTTGGTGTAGTGAGGCAAGAGGCATCTGGGGATGCTAGTGTTCCCGTTGATGTAGTGCAGCAAGAGGCATCTGGCCTGCAGGCTAGGGTGGCTTCTTCTCCTCATGTTAGTGATGACGTCTGGGTTGCCCCTGGCATGGTGCAGCCGGAATTGCCAGACTTCACTGGTGTTCCAGGGTGTAGAGTGGATACTGACAATTTTTTGCCAATTCAATATTTTCAATTGTTTTTTGACGATGAGTTTTTGCAGGAGATTGTGGAGCAAACTAATTTGTATGCAGAGCAGTATTTGAGGGACCACAGTGCCAGCCTTAAGCCCCATTCCAGAGCTACCCATTGGTCTCCCACATATGTTGAAGAGATGAAGAAGTTTTTGGGATTAACTTTTTTGATGGGCTTGCTAAGGAAGCCATCAATGTCTTCTTATTGGTCCACTAGTCCCTTGATGGCAACATCTATATTTCCAGCACTTATGACTCGTGATCGATATATGCTTCTTCTTCGCATGATGCATTTTGTTGATAATGATTTAGCGTTGCCACGCGATCACCCTGATTGTGACCGTCTTTTTAAGATTCGGCCTGTCCTTGATCACTTTGTTGATCGTTTTCCTGAGATGTTTGCACCTGGAAGAGAAATAGCTGTGGACGAGTCTTTGGTGTTGTTCAAGGGCCGCTTGGTTTTTAGGCAATACATTCCTAGTAAGAGGGCACGCTATGGCATCAAACTGTATATGCTGTGTGACAGTGAGACTGGATATGTTTATAATTTCAGGGTGTACACCGGTAAGGATTCCAGCATTAACACTTCTGCTTGTCCGTCCACTTTTGGAGTGACTGAGAAAATTGTGTGGGAACTAGGTAGACGATTATTTAACAAAGGCCACCATTTATATGTAGATAACTTCTATACTAGTGTGCGTTTGTTCAAGGAGTTGGCCAAAGTGGGCACTGTTGCATGTGGCACGATGCGCAGTAACCGGAAAGGTTTTCCAATAGAACTTGTTTGCAAAAGGCTTGTGCGGGGACAGTCTACTGCATTGCGATGTGGGAAGCTTCTAGCTGTGAAGTTTTCAGACAGGAGAGATGTTTACATGCTGACTACTATCCATGACGAAAGCACTGAAGCTCTGCCAGTTCGGGGTGAGACTGCTGAAGTGCGTAAACCTGTGTGCATTTTAGACTATAATAGGCACATGGGTGGTGTTGACAGAGTAGATCAGAGGTTGGAACCTTATGCTGCTCTTCGAAAGGCTTACGTTTGGTACAAGAAGTTGGCTATCCATCTTTTCCACTTGGCATCCTTTAATGCTTTTGTTGTTTTCCAGAAATCTTGTCCTGAGTCAAAGATGCCTTTTGTTAAGTTTCAGGAGACTATAATAGGCAGCCTTGTACTAGTGGAACAGGCAAGTGTGCCAAGATTTGGAGTGGTGGAGGAAGTGGCTAGACTGAAAGATCGCCACTTTCCAGAATACATTCCTCCCACAACTGCAAAAGACAAACCCACTAAAAGATGTAGAGTCTGTTGGCGAAGAGAAGTGCGGAGGGAGTCTCGTATGCACTGTCCTGACTGTCCTTCAAATCCTGGATTGTGTGTGCCAGCTTGTTTTAAATCGTACCACACACAAAAGAAGTTTTGGGAGTTTCATTGAGCTTGTAAGTGTACTGTCTGGTTTGTTTTCTGTAATATTTTTTTGTTTGCTTTTAGGTTTGCATTAGTGCAAAGCATTTAGGTTTTGAATTTGTGTTAGCAGATTTGTAGGTTTCTACATTTGATTTGTGGTATTTCTTTAAAAAATTCTAATTTTGATGGTGGTGTGTGCAGGATTGTGCTTGGATTGTTGGTGTGCGTGGACAGGCGCTTGGCTGGTGGTGTGCGTGGTCTGGTGCTTGGCTGGAATAGTGCATGGATTGGAGTTGTGCTGGGGGGGTTAGTGGATTTTTTCTTGGCTGGCGGAGTGTATGGTTAGGTGCTTGGCTGGCGGTGTGAGTGGAGTGGTGCTTGGCTGGCGGTGTGTGTGGAGTGGTGCTTGGCTGGCGGCGTGTGTGGAGTGGTGCTTGGATGGTGTTGTGTTTGTGGAGTGGCGCTTGGCTGGTGGTGTGCGTGGAGTGATGCTTGGCTGGTGGTGTGTGTGGAGTGGTAGTTGGCTGTCGGTGTGCGCTGAGTGGTGTTTGGCTGGCAGTGTGCATGGTCTGGTGCTTGGATGGTGGTGTGGGTGGACTGGCGCTCGGCAGGCGGTGTGTGAGTAGTTACTTTCTGTTGGTCACTACACACACTGCTAGTTGAGTGACACTCCACACAGTCCATCATTTTGTGTAGTTGCAGTGTCAGAAATGTGGGCGTGTGAAAGTGATGGGCCCTTGAATGGCGCTGTTTGCTGGTGTGAGTGTTGAAATGTGATGGGTCCGCGGCTGGCGGTGTGAATGTTTTGTATGTGTCACGCGTACGAAAGGTGTATGAATGGCCTGTAAAGAGGTTGGTGCCTTGACGTGGCTTTACAGCTCACGAGCTGCGAGTCAGTGGTTCAGTTTATCATACTTTCAATTATACGCAGTGTATTTCATTTTTGATGAAATTACTTGCGTATCCAATTGTATGTACTGAATCATCACTCACCCTCGTGCCAAATCCAACCAGTATGTGTGTGTGCTTGCGGATTAGATGGGTGTGCAGTAATAATTGTTTTTTTTCTAATTTCTGCAGTAGGGTGTACCTTGCCCCTTATTGTGATTGTTGTTATGTGTTGCTTTTCCATTCGGATGGTGTCAATGGTCTGGTTTGTATCAGGTATGAAAGGTGCGTGAATGGCCTGTAAAACGGTTGGTGCCTTGTCGTGGCTTTACAGCTCACGAGTTGCGAGTCACTGGTTCAGTTTTTATGCATTTATTTATTGACAGAGCATTTCATTTTTTTGAAATATCTTGTTAATAAAATTTTATGTACTGAACCATCACTCGCCCTCGTGCCAAATCCAACCTGTATGTGTGTGTCTTTGAGGAATAGATAGCCGTGCTTGAATGTTTGACTTTTGAGTAACTCTGTTAAGGTGTGGTATCCTTTTACTTGGGAGAACAAGGGGAGCGCAGGGTGGTAGGACTTTTTTGCCGGCACGGCGATCCCACGCCAAAATGTTTGGAAAAGTGCTATTTTTACCTATTTTTAAGGTTTGCAAGGAGTTCTGGGTAGGAAAACATTGGTGGACCCACACATGCCATACCTCCCTGGACTCTCCCGGGTGTCTAGTTTTCAGAACTGTTTGGGTTTGCTACTTTCCAAAGAATACCACCCATCCCGGGCCAAAAACTCAGGTGCCTCCCCCCCAAAAAATCAAAGTTATATTGCTTCAGGGTATTTTATATTCACCACTGTTAGATTTGGACCTTTTCCTGTTGCAGCCACTATGGCTACCCACGCAAGTGAGGTACCGTTTTTATCGGGAGACCTGGGGGAATGCTGGGTGGGAGGTAATTTGTGTGAGCCCAGTGATGCCACGCTTTCCCAGACTACAACGTGTGAAAAAATTGATTTTTTTCTGCTAAAATTGAGGTTTGCAAGGGATTCTGGGTAAAGGAACGTTGGCGGATCCACGCAAGCCATACCTCCTTGGAAGCGCCCGGGTGTCTACTTTTCAGAAATGTGTGGGTTTCGTAGGTTTCCATAGATGGCTGTCTCGCACGGGGCCAGAAACCCAGGTAACCCCTAAGTCCACCAGCTTTTGCAAGAGGGGTTACCTGGGTTTTTGGCCCCGTGCGAGACAGCCATCTAGGGAAACCTACCAATCCCACACATTTCTGAAAAGTAGACAACCGGGGGCTTCCAAGGAGGTATGGCTTGCGTGGATCCTCCAACGTTCCTTTACCCAGAATCCCTTGCAAACCTCATTTTTTGCATGGTAAAAAATCAGTTTTTTCACACGTTTTAGTGTGGGAAAGCGTGGCATCACTGGGCACACACAAATTACCTCCCACCCAGCGTTCCCCAAGGTCTCCCGATAAAAATGGTACCTCACTTGCGTGGGTAGGCATAGCGGCTGCTTTAGGAAAAGGCCCAATTCATACTGTGGAGACAAAAACTTTACCTTTAGCCAAATAATCTTATTTTTTGAGGGGGTCACCTGAGCTTTTGGCCCGGGGCTTGGCAGGCATCTTTGGAAACTACCAAACCCAAACAGTTCTGAGAACTAGACACCCAGGGGAGTCCAGGGTGGTATGGCATGCGTGGGTCCCCCAATGTTTTCCTACCCAGAAACCCCTGCAAACCTGAAATTTTGCTCAAAAAACCCACTTTTCCATACTTTTTTGGGTGGGATCTCGCTGCCGGAACAAATGTCCTACCACCCAGTGTTTCCCTTGTTCTCCCGAGTAAAATGATACCTCACTTGTGTGGGTGGGCCAAAGGCATGTGACTTAGGCTGGGGTGCTTAATTTGTAAAACGTAAATATGAGTAAAAACTACTTTTTTCAAAATTCATTTTTGGCGTATTCTGCTTTGGGGCACCCACACAAGTGAGGTATCCTTTTACTCGGGAGAACAAGGGGAACGCAGGGTGGTATGACTTTTTTGCCGACCCGGCGATCCCACGCCAAAAAGTTTGGAAAAGTGCAATTTTTACCTAATTTTAAGATTTGCAGAGAGTTCTGGGTAGGAAAACATTGGGGGACCCATGCATGCCATACCTCCCTGGAGTCCCCCGGGTGTCTAGTTTTCAGAACTGTTTGGGTTTGCTACTTTGCAAAGAATACCACCGAGCCCCGGGCCACAAACTCAGATGCCCCCCCCCCAAAATCAAGGTAGTTTTGCAATAAGGTAATGTAAATTCACCACCGTACAATTTGAACCGTTTCCTGTTGCAGCCACTATGTTTACCCACGCAAGTGAGGTACCGTTTTTTTCGGGAGACCTGGGGGCACGCTGGGTGGGTGGAAATTTGTTGATCCACGCAGATTCCAGAACTTTCCACCACAGAAATGTGAGGAAAATGTGTTTTTTTGGTCAAATTTTTATGTTTGCAAGGGATTCTGGGTAACAAAACCTGGGGGTAGGCAGGCGAGTCACCCCATCCTGAATTCCCCTGGGTGTCTAGTTTTCAAAAATGTATAGGTTTGCTAGGTTTCCCTAGGTGCTGGCAGAGCTACGGCGCAAAAACAAAAGGTAGTCTTTTTGTCCGAATCGTGCTAAATTTCACTGGGAAATTGAGGTGCGACCATGCTGCGTTTTGCGCTGTTTCATGTCGCAGCCACTATGCCTACCCACGCAAGTGAGGTACCGTTTTTTTCGGGAGACCTGGGGGCACGCTGGGTGGGTGGAAATTTGTTGATCCACGCAGATTCCAGAACTTTCCACCACAGAAATGTGAGGAAAATGTGTTTTTTTGGTCAAATTTTTATGTTTGCAAGGGATTCTGGGTAACAAAACCTGGGGGTAGGCAGGCGAGTCACCCCATCCTGAATTCCCCTGGGTGTCTAGTTTTCAAAAATGTATAGGTTTGCTAGGTTTCCCTAGGTGCTGGCAGAGCTACGGCGCAAAAACAAAAGGTAGTCTTTTTGTCCGAATCGTGCTAAATTTCACTGGGAAATTGAGGTGCGACCATGCTGCGTTTTGCGCTGTTTCATGTCGCAGCCACTATGCCTACCCACGCAAGTGAGGTACCGTTTTTTTCGGGAGACCTGGGGGAACGCTGGGTGGGTGGAAATTTGTTGATCCACGCAGATTCCAGAACTTTCCACCACAGAAATGTGAGGAAAATGTGTTTTTTTGGTCAAATTTTTATGTTTGCAAGGGATTCTGGGTAACAAAACCTGGGGGTAGGCAGGCGAGTCACCCCATCCTGAATTTCCCTGGGTGTCTAGTTTTCAAAAATGTATAGGTTTGCTAGGTTTCCCTAGGTGCTGGCAGAGCTACGGCGCAAAAACAAAAGGTAGTCTTTTTGTCCGAATCGTGCTAAATTTCACTGGGAAATTGAGGTGCGACCATGCTGCGTTTTGCGCTGTTTCATGTCGCAGCCACTATGCCTACCCACGCAAGTGAGGTACCGTTTTTTTCGGGAGACCTGGGGGCACGCTGGGTGGGTGGAAATTTGTTGATCCACGCAGATTCCAGAACTTTCCACCACAGAAATGTGAGGAAAATGTGTTTTTTTGGTCAAATTTTTATGTTTGCAAGGGATTCTGGGTAACAAAACCTGGGGGTAGGCAGGCGAGTCACCCCATCCTGAATTCCCCTGGGTGTCTAGTTTTCAAAAATGTATAGGTTTGCTAGGTTTCCCTAGGTGCTGGCAGAGCTACGGCGCAAAAACAAAAGGTAGTCTTTTTGTCCGAATCGTGCTAAATTTCACTGGGAAATTGAGGTGCGACTATGCTGCGTTTTGCGCTGTTTCATGTCGCAGCCACTATGCCTACCCACGCAAGTGAGGTACCGTTTTTTTCGGGAGACCTGGGGGCACGCTGGGTGGGTGGAAATTTGTTGATCCACGCAGATTCCAGAACTTTCCACCACAGAAATGTGAGGAAAATGTGTTTTTTTGGTCAAATTTTTATGTTTGCAAGGGATTCTGGGTAACAAAACCTGGGGGTAGGCAGGCGAGTCACCACATCCTGAATTCCCCTGGGTGTCTAGTTTTCAAAAATGTATAGGTTTGCTAGGTTTCCCTAGGTGCTGGCAGAGCTACGGCGCAAAAACAAAAGGTAGTCTTTTTGTCCGAATCGTGCTAAATTTCACTGGGAAATTGAGGTGCGACCATGCTGCGTTTTGCGCTGTTTCATGTCGCAGCCACTATGCCTACCCACGCAAGTGAGGTACCGTTTTTTTCGGGAGACCTGGGGGCACGCTGGGTGGGTGGAAATTTGTTGATCCACGCAGATTCCAGAACTTTCCACCACAGAAATGTGAGGAAAATGTGTTTTTTTGGTCAAATTTTTATGTTTGCAAGGGATTCTGGGTAACAAAACCTGGGGGTAGGCAGGCGAGTCACCCCATCCTGAATTCCCCTGGGTGTCTAGTTTTCAAAAATGTATAGGTTTGGTAGGTTTCCCTAGGTGCTGGCAGAGCTACGGCGCAAAAACAAAAGGTAGTCTTTTTGTCCGAATCGTGCTAAATTTCACTGGGAAATTGAGGTGCGACCATGCTGCGTTTTGCGCTGTTTCATGTCGCAGCCACTATGCCTACCCACGCAAGTGAGGTACCGTTTTTTTCGGGAGACCTGGGGGCACGCTGGGTGGGTGGAAATTTGTTGATCCACGCAGATTCCAGAACTTTCCACCACAGAAATGTGAGGAAAATGTGTTTTTTTGGTCAAATTTTTATGTTTGCAAGGGATTCTGGGTAACAAAACCTGGGGGTAGGCAGGCGAGTCACCCCATCCTGAATTCCCCTGGGTGTCTAGTTTTCAAAAATGTATAGGTTTGCTAGGTTTCCCTAGGTGCTGGCAGAGCTACGGCGCAAAAACAAAAGGTAGTCTTTTTGTCCGAATCGTGCTAAATTTCACTGGGAAATTGAGGTGCGACCATGCTGCGTTTTGCGCTGTTTCATGTCGCAGCCACTATGCCTACCCACGCAAGTGAGGTACCGTTTTTTTCGGGAGACCTGGGGGCACGCTGGGTGGGTGGAAATTTGTTGATCCACGCAGATTCCAGAACTTTCCACCACAGAAATGTGAGGAAAATGTGTTTTTTTGGTCAAATTTTTATGTTTGCAAGGGATTCTGGGTAACAAAACCTGGGGGTAGGCAGGCGAGTCACCCCATCCTGAATTCCCCTGGGTGTCTAGTTTTCAAAAATGTATAGGTTTGCTAGGTTTCCCTAGGTGCTGGCAGAGCTACGGCGCAAAAACAAAAGGTAGTCTTTTTGTCCGAATCGTGCTAAATTTCACTGGGAAATTGAGGTGCGACCATGCTGCGTTTTGCGCTGTTTCATGTCGCAGCCACTATGCCTACCCACGCAAGTGAGGTACCGTTTTTTTCGGGAGACCTGGGGGCACGCTGGGTGGGTGGAAATTTGTTGATCCACGCAGATTCCAGAACTTTCCACCACAGAAATGTGAGGAAAATGTGTTTTTTTGGTCAAATTTTTATGTTTGCAAGGGATTCTGGGTAACAAAACCTGGGGGTAGGCAGGCGAGTCACCCCATCCTGAATTTCCCTGGGTGTCTAGTTTTCAAAAATGTATAGGTTTGCTAGGTTTCCCTAGGTGCTGGCAGAGCTACGGCGCAAAAACAAAAGGTAGTCTTTTTGTCCGAATCGTGCTAAATTTCACTGGGAAATTGAGGTGCAACCATGCTGCGTTTTGCGCTGTTTCATGTCGCAGCCACTATGCCTACCCACGCAAGTGAGGTACCGTTTTTTTCGGGAGACCTGGGGGCACGCTGGGTGAGTGGAAATTTGTTGATCCACGCAGATTCCAGAACTTTCCACCACAGAAATGTGAGGAAAATGTGTTTTTTTGGTCAAATTTTTATGTTTGCAAGGGATTCTGGGTAACAAAACCTGGGGGTAGGCAGGCGAGTCACCCCATCCTGAATTCCCCTGGGTGTCTAGTTTTCAAAAATGTATAGGTTTGCTAGGTTTCCCTAGATGCTGGCAGAGCTACGGTGCAAAAACAAAAGGTAGTCTTTTTGTCCGAATCGTGCTAAATTTCACTGGGAAATTGAGGTGCGACCATGCTGCGTTTTGCGCTGTTTCATGTCGCAGCCACTATGCCTACCCACGCAAGTGAGGTACCGTTTTTTTCGGGAGACCTGGGGGCACGCTGGGTGGGTGGAAATTTGTTGATCCACGCAGATTCCAGAACTTTCCACCACAGAAATGTGAGGAAAATGTGTTTTTTTGGTCAAATTTTTATGTTTGCAAGGGATTCTGGGTAACAAAACCTGGGGGTAGGCAGGCGAGTCACCCCATCCTGAATTTCCCTGGGTGTCTAGTTTTCAAAAATGTATAGGTTTGCTAGGTTTCCCTAGGTGCTGGCAGAGCTACGGCGCAAAAACAAAAGGTAGTCTTTTTGTCCGAATCGTGCTAAATTTCACTGGGAAATTGAGGTGCGACCATGCTGCGTTTTGCGCTGTTTCATGTCGCAGCCACTATGCCTACCCACGCAAGTGAGGTACCGTTTTTTTCAGGAGACCTGGGGGCACGCTGGGTGGGTGGAAATTTGTTGATCCACGCAGATTCCAGAACTTACCACCACAGAAATGTGAGGAAAATGTGTTTTTTTGGTCAAATTTTTATGTTTGCAAGGGATTCTGGGTAACAAAACCTGGGGATAGGCAGGCGAGTCACCCCATCCTGAATTTCCCTGGGTGTCTAGTTTTTAAAAATGTATAGGTTTGCTAGGTTTCCCTAGGTGCTGGCAGAGCTACGGTGCAAAAACAAAAGGTAGTCTTTTTGTCCGAATCGTGCTAAATTTCACTGGGAAATTGAGGTGCGACCATGCTGCGTTTTGCGCTGTTTCATGTTGCAGCCACTATGCCTACCCACGCAAGTGAGGTACCGTTTTTTTCGGGAGACCTGGGGGCACGTTGGGTGGGTGGAAATTTGTTGATCCACGCAGATTCCAGAACTTTCCACCACAGAAATGTGAGGAAAATATGTTTATTTTGTGAAAAACTTAGCTTTGCAAGGGATTCTGGGTAACAAAACCTGGTGGTAGGCAGTCGAGTCACCCCATCCTGAATTCCCCTGGGTGTCTACTTTTCAAAAATGTATAGGTTTGCAAGGTTTCCCTAGGTGCCGGCAGAGCTAGGGTGCAAAAACTACAGGTAGGCACTTTGCCAAAAAAGGGTCAATTTGTAACTGCTAAATTTAGGTGTGACCACGTTGCATTTTCCGCCGTTTCCTGTCGCAGGCACAAGGCCGACCCACACAAGTGAGGTACCGTTTTTATCGGGACACTTGGGGTAATTCAGATTTGTAAATCAACTGTTATTACCAATTGAGCTTTCATGCATTTCTCCCTTTGAATGAAAGACATTGAGTAAAAAAAAAATCTTTATGAAAAATGACCAATAATTCTCATGCTAGTATGAGTATTCCCAACTTTGAAAATGTGCAATTATATACTGTTTCTGAAGTCTATAATTTGTACCCAATTCAGAAATACATAGGTGTCTTTCATACAGATTATTCCATGTATACATTTTCCAAGACAAAGTGCACTATACCCAGTAAATGAAAAAATACCATTGCAAGTTGCTGCTCAGTTTTTGGATCTGGGTTCGTCGGGTTCTTGGTGAAACTACAAGTCCTATATATCCCCACAACCAGGAAGGTCTAACGGATGTAACGGTATATTGCTTTCCAAGAGCTGTCAAAATTAGAAAAAGTTATAGGTGAAAACGTTGAGACAAAAGGCTGTTTTTTTCAACAAAATTTCAAATATTCCAATATCTAACTGTTAGTTTCTATAACGAAACCTTCATGGATTTAGACAAATGACCCCTTTCTGAATTCAGAATTTTGTCTACTTTTCGAAAATGTAAAGCTTTCCAGGATCCATTATTGCTTTCAAACTCATTTCTACCATTAACTGGAAGGAGGTGGAAAGCTCTAAAAATAGCAAAAATAGGCTATGTCCCAGAAAAATGCCAAAACTGAGTGAAAAATTTCGGTTCTCTGACAAAAGTCTGTCATTCCCTGAAAGCTGAGAAAATGGAGATTTCAGCCCCACAAACCTTTTTGTGATACCATTTTCAGGGAAACACCCAGAGGCTTTCATTTGCAGCCCGTTTTTCCCATTTTTCTGAAAAAAACAAAAAAATCACTATATTTTGCTAAATTTCTGGGCCCCCTCCAAGGGAATCCACAAACCCAGGGCGCCTTTAGAATCCACATGATGTTGGAAGAAAAGGACGCAAATTTGGCGTGGATACCTTATGTGGTCAAAAAGTTACAAGGGCCTAAGCGCGCACTACTCCAAAACGCCAAAAAAAGCCTCAGCACAGGAGGGGAAAAGGCCTAGCAGCGAAGGGGTTAAATACATATGAATCTATTCTGATTCAATGGGTCAATCCTTTTCAGGCTATTGTTCGCATGGAGCCTAAGATAGGGAAATTGCCTCCTTCAGATTTACAGAGAGGATTAAAGGGAAGAGTTGTTTATTTGCCTCTAGATTTCAAGAAAAATATTGATACAATTGGTGTGAAAAAAGTGGAAGAGGAACCTCGGGTTATTCTAGTTAATGGGGTTCCGACAAAGAGTAAGAAAATCTGGCAAGATTTAGTGGATGTTAGGAAAGTCAAAAAGGTAACGTTGTATTTGGTCAAAAACAATGAGTACTACAAACATGTATGTGTTGGAGCAGAGGAAACAGTTGCAGAAGAAGACAGTGATTGTTCAGCCGGCCAAAGTTGATGTGTCTAGAAGTGAAGAAATATATGAACATTATACTGTTCATCCTTTGCATTCCAAAAAAGTCATGGGGAATGCAACTGACTTGTTTCAAATGAAAGCAGCAAAAGGAAGTCCCATAAGTGTATGGGAAGAGAGTTTGGAAGCTCGTTTTTTTTCCACAGTTATTTCCAACAGGTCAAGGTCGACGATATGACGATCGACCACTTCAAATTCCTGCATCTGAATACCGGACTTTACGATTATATGCTGAAGATCCAAGGTTTCGTCAATGCATTCCGTATTTGTTTCATCTACTGTATGAACGTGACTTGTCTGGGCTTTCTTATGCAGTGAACTATATACTGAAAAGTGGACCACATCTGCAAAATGTTTCGGCGAGGGACTTCAAGGAGAAAGTCAATCTGCAAGACAGTATTTTGGAATCTCAGCTAATCAATCTCATGGCATGTCAACGTGGTACAAACGAGTATTGGTTCCGTCGTCATGGGGAATTGAAATGTATGCTAAGAAACTTAGGAACTCCTACATGGTTCCTCACTCTTAGCTGTGCTGAGTATGCATGGGACGACTTACTTCAATTTCTACGAGAGGCAAATGCAAACATACAAAATATAGAATTCAAAACAGCTGGAGAACTGTGTTCTTTGGATCCAGTGAATGTATGCAGATATTTCAATCATAGATTTGAAGCTATGATGTCTTTTATTACCAACAAAAAAAATCCTCCCCTTGGAGAGGTTTTGGATTTCTTTTGGAGAAAGGAGTATCAAGCGAGAGGTGCTCCTCACATACATATGTTGTTGTGGATTAAAGATGCTCCCAAATTTGGAACAGATTCGGATGAGACAGTGATGACCTTCATTGAAAAGTATTCAACATGTGCTGTTCCGAAAACTACCAAAGAAAACAGTTTAAGGCAACAAGTTTGACGCTTTCAATCCCATCGTTGCGGAAAGTACTGTCGTCGAAAATTCAGAAACAAGGACAAGTTCTGCACAAAATGTCGTTTTGGGTTTCCACGACCAGTGATTTCTAAAGGAAGAGTAAATAATTTGATGTCTTCTCTGCGACATACTGTGACGAGGAAATCACCAAAAAATACATACAATTTAAAAAGAAACGAAGAGTCCAAGTACATCAACGACTACAACCCAGTGATTTTGTCCATGTGGAATGCTAACATGGATATTCAGTTCGTTGCTGACAACCCTATTGCTGTGGCTCGATATGTGACATCTTACATCACAAAAATGAAAAGACAGAACAGAAGGAAATGTGGGAGGACATTTCACATGAAAAGAGTATAAGTAAAAAATTATACAGTTTCAGTCTGAAGATGTTATCGCATCGAGAAATTGGAGCATATGAATGTTCTGATCGGTTATCATCAGCAAGTCTCTACGCCAAGTCTACAACAATTATTTGGGCGACTCTAGGTCTTCCTACAACACGAAACCGAGTTTTGAAATCTGTACAAGAAGTTGAGTATTTGGCGGAGAAAGAACCAAACAGTACAGATATTTTGAAGACAAACATGTTGGATACATACTATCCAAATAGAAGTAGTCATCTTGAGAACAGTTGTTTGTATGAAGTTCTGCAAAACTATATTTATAAGAGGAACATCAGAGAAGATATCAATAATGGAATATATGCTGTCATTGGGTGTGAAGGATGTCTAGTGAAGCAGAGAAAAGGCCATTTGATTAATCATCGAAAATTGAGTTGCGAAAATCCAGAGAGAAGGCAATTTTACTATTTAGCTCTTTTGCAACTCTTTAAGCAATGGTGTACAGAAGAGGAACTACTTGGAGATTTTCTCTGTTACAAAGATTCTTTTAATGCAACCAAGGATACCATAGAATGTCCTGTTTTTCCAAATTATCTGCAAATGTTGAACGAAGAACTAGAGCAAGAAGCCACAATTGCTGTAGAGATTGCTAGAGACAGTTCTCAAGACAGTCAGAGTTCTACTTCATTGAGTCAGGATCCACTAGGAGGACCAATTATCCAAAATGAAGCTGCCACTGCCATGGATGAGGTGGAAAGAGCTATGGAACAAGCTCAAGATGATGTAGTTAACTTAGAAGATTTGGTGAAACAACTAAACCTTGAGCAGAAACAGATATATGACGAAGTCACAGAACAGATTGAACATGGATTCGGTCATGAGAAAAAAGAGTGCTCATGTACATCATTTAAACCTGTCCGACTGTACGTGAGTGGAGAAGCGGGAACTGGAAAAAGTTTTCTGATTAAAGCAACTGCAACTTATCTGCAGAAAAGGACGGAATCACCGCTATCTTGTGTTGTTACCGCTCCAACTGGGCTGGCAGCACATAACATTAAAGGGATTACTTTACATTGTTTACTGATGCTACCAGTTGAGCATGATAACAAATTGCAATACCACAAGCTATCTGGAGATGCGTGTTCTGAAGTTTCCAGAGTCCTGAAGAAAATGAAACTTCTTATCATTGATGAAGTAAGCATGGTCTCAAATCAAATGCTTTCTTTTGTGCATTTGAGAATGCAAGAAATTCTTAGAACAGAGTATGATGTGTTATTTGGAGGGAAACACATTATTGTTTTTGGAGATCTACTGCAGTTGACTCCAGTGAAAGGACAACCAGTGTTTAAAATGGCCACGCATGAAGATACCAGGAAGTGCCTAGGAAGCATTGGAAACGTTAATATATGGTTAAATTTCAAATATGCAGGACTACTTCAAAATATGCGACAGGCAAAGGATGAAGATTATAAAAATATTCTACAAGATGTAAGAATCGGAAAAGTAAGTGAGCATGGGAAAGAAGCTTTACATGCACGATTAATTTCAAATTTGTATCCAAATGAAAACATTCTTCCAGAGAATATTTTTAAGAAAATTAATGTTAATGTTAATGTTAATTGGGAATTTATTAAGCGCTCGTACGCCCGGAGGCTTCATGGCGCTATAGAAAATAAACCAAGCAGGCAGATAATAGAAAGAGCAGTGCTATCAGTAGTGAGCTTGAGTGAAGAGCCAGGTTTTCAGAGAATGTCTGAAACTGAGGATGTTATCGTTGAGTTTTATGTTGAGAGGGAGAGAGTTCCAAAGACCTGCAGCGAGGTGGTCGAAACAGCTGCCTCCAAGGCGTTTCCTTTTAAATGGGGGTACGATCAGGAGTGATTTATAGGTCGAACGAAGATGACGGGAAGGGCAGTATTTTTTGAATAGATCTCTGATGAATAGAGGGCCAGAGTCATTCAAAGACCTGAACAGTATGCACCCGGCCTTGAAGGCCACACGCTGCTCAACTGGCAACCAGTGGAGCTGTTTAAGGCCAGGTCTGATAGATTGCCTCCTAGGTATATTCAGAAGAAGCCTGGCGGCTTGGTTCTGAACAAGCTGGAGACGTTTTAGCTCTCCAATTTGTAGGCCGAGATAGAGACTGTTGGAGAAGTCAAGCCTGGACAGAACCAAGGAGATGACAATCTGTGTGAGAGCTGCTGAGGAAAAAAAACGAGCGATTTTTTTTATTTTCTGCAGTTGGAAGATGCTGGAGGATACCACCGCTCCAACCTGTCTTTTTAGCGAGAGATCCTCGCTGATAAGGATACCTAGGCTCTTGACCACCGTTGATTTAGATGGGGGGACTCCCATACTAATGGGCCAGAAGCTGGAGTTCCAACTAAGCGAGCTCTGTCCGGGCAAGATCAACTCGGTCTTGCCCGGATTGAGCTTCAGATGGCTGCAGCTCATCCAACTCAGTATGTGGGACATAGTTCTTTGGAATTCAACCACTGAGTCTTGGGTGTTAAGAGGAAAGATGAGCTGCAAGTCATCCGCATAGTTGAAGATGGTTACATTTGCATTACGGAGCGAGTGCAAAAGAGGGCGTAGGTACACATTAAAGAGCAGGGGGGACAATGAGGAACCTTGTGGTACCCCACAGGTGGTAGATAGAATGGGAGCAGAGAAAGAGCCCAATCTGACCGATTGAGTGCGGCCCGTGAGAAAGGAGCGGATCCAGCTCAATGCAGGACCCCTGAGACCTGCCTGTTCGACACGGTCGACCAAGATGGTATGGTCGACCGTGTCGAATGCAGCAGAGAGGTCCAAAAGCACAAGCGCCTGATGGGTTCCTGCATCTGCGTTCCGCCTTAGAGTGTTTAGCACCGAGAGGATGACCGCCTCGGTGGAATGGCAGGGTCGGAACCCTGCTTGATTAGGTGCCAAGTACTCGGTTTTTTCCAAAAAGCTGGAGATGCTTTCACAGACATGTGACTCCAAAAGTTTAGCACAGTATGGCAGCAGCGATATAGGTCTGTAGTTAATAGGATCTAATGGGTTTGCTCCTGCCTTTTTTAGGAGGGGGACAAGAAGAGCTTTTTTCAGACCACATGGAACTTTGCCCTGTGAAAGAGATCCATTCATTAAAGAAAGTAGACACTCAGGAAGATTGGTGCCCACTTCTTTCAAGATGTAAGGGGGGCAAATGTCATCGGGGGAACCTGTTTTGACTTTGGTGAGAAGTTTAAGTAGTTTAGTCTGATCTATGAGGGGAAAGGAATCTAAGGTGGTAGGGTTGTGCAGTGTGTCATCAAACACAAGAGGACACTGAGTGATGGGGATACTTTGCTTGATAGAACAGATTTTATCATGGAAAAAAGAGTTCAGTGTGTTACAGAGTTCTTGGGTGGGGACTATCGGAAGAGAAGTTCTATCATTAGAGCTAAGATTCTCCACAATATTGAATAGCTCTTTTGACTTATTTTGAGCTTTAAAGATTTTATCTGAAAAATAGTCAGTTTTGCATTTAAGAATAAGATTTTGATAGTCCCTACGAGCTCTGCGAAAATTGACCCTATCGTCTTCTAAATAGGCTACACGCCACTTACGCTCCATTTGACGAGCCTTAAGTTTAAGGCTTTTCAGGTGAGGTGTATACCATCTGTGAGCGTCATTGGGGCGAGAGCGGGAGAAGTCGATATAGGGTGCATGAGCATCAGCTGAAAGAAGCAGCCACTCAGTAAAAGCTACTTCTGATTCATCGATGTCCTGATCGAGTGATGGACAGGTAGAGGTTAATGAATCAAGGAATGCTGGAATAACTACATTCTTCCACATTCTTGCCTTCCCACCTTGATGTGACTTAGGTTTGTTGTTTTTTGCGATGGAAATGCTGAAGTTGATCAGGAAATGATCCGACCAAATGCACGGCAAGATGGAATTCACTGCCAGAGGGATGTTTTGAGACCAAATTTGGTCAAGGCTATGTCCTTTCTCATGGGTAGGGAGGTGAATGTGTTGAATGAGATTGAGGTCCAAAAAAGACTCTTTCAGTGTGGCTGCCTGAGAGTCAGATTCCACAGAGTCCAGCCAAAGATTAAAATCCCCCAATAGTACAATTTTGTCATGGGTGATAATTAGGGGGGCAAGTTGTCCCGCTAGGGATGCAACAAAAGTGGGCATGTTTTGAGGGGGCCGATATATGAGGATTACAAGAAGTGATCCCGTGTCCAAATCCATTTTAAAAATTAAGTTGTCTGAGCCAATCAGATCACAGGAAGGTAAGAGGGAGGCTTTAAGGTTTTTGCGAATGATCGCAGCGACCCCTCCGCCCCTTTTACCAAGTGGCCTGTCAACATGCAGTACGTAGTACTCAGCAGGGACTGCCGCCAAGATGTCAGGTAAGGATGCCTCATTTAACCAAGTCTCAGATAGACATAAAAGATCTGGTTGTTCGGCCTGGAGCAGAAGGAAGATGTCCAGGTAGTGTTTTACCATGGACCTGGTGTTTAGGTACAGACATTTGAGAGTAGTCAGAGGCATGGGTGGAGACGAGAGGGCAGACCAGAGTGTGGGCTTGTTGACTTTTGCAAGGCCAAACTCAGGTTTTAAGATACCATGCGTGGCGGCACGCTTTAAAATGTGGGCGGGTGGGGGGAAGCTAGCGCTGTCAGAGGGTCTTAATGACAGCAGCGAAGCAGCGGAGTATTTGTGTTTTTGACCAGGGGTTATGGCCCCGAGCCCCGGTCTGCCGCGGACGGGCGCAGACGGGCTTGACTTGAGCGCGACTTCGGCGCGCCTTCGTCGCGCCCGCTGCGCTCGACCGCTGCGCTCCTGGATGCACATAGTTTTATGGCCGGCCTCAGAGGAAAGCTAGACCGCTCAGTCTGGTCCGGCTACACCAAAGATGGCGGCACGTCTCACCCTCCACACAAACGGCACCAGCCGCGATGGAACGGGGCGGACGACACACAAAAAATACAGTAGTGCAGGTAAGTAAATGATAGCAAAGTGCTTAAATGATTTTAGTAATTTTTAAAATTGGAATAAAATATTCCTTCGCGCTAGCGCCTAAATCGCGCTGAGAACAAATCTGGGATATGTTTGATGCCAACTCTGCAAGAATGTTCCATCTTCAACAAAAAAATGTTAAAGTTAGAAAATGAAGAGATAGTGAAACTGGAAGCTATAGATAAAATAGAGCATATGGGAGCAACAATTATTTTGTCTGAAAATTTGAAATCAAAATTGGATTCATTAGAGAAGAGTATATCTAAAACTGCTGGTTTTGAAAAGACTCTGAATGTGTGTTTAAATTGTGGTATCATTTTGAGAAGGAATTTAAATGTTGAAAGAGGTCTGGTAAATGGAGCAATGGGTCATGTTGTTGTTTTTGTGAATTACAAAAATAGAGATGGAATTGAAATTTTAAAAATTAAATTTGATGGCATTGACGAAATAGAACAAATTTGTCGTTGTTCAGCTAGATTTTTGCTTGTGAAAGACTTATATGTTCGCCGAAAACAGTTTCCTGTTTGTTTGGCATATGCGGTGACAATTCATAAATCTCAAGGTTTAAGTGTAGATAGTGCTTTGGTGAACATTGGAAGTTCTGTGTTTAAAGAGGGTGTGACATATGTGGCATTATCATGAGTCAGAACTTTATCAGGATTGTACTTGATTGAGTGTGATGAAACAAAGATTTGTGCAGATCTAGATTGTGTTAAAGAATACAATAGGTTAAGAAGAGAGTATGCTCCACATTTGCCTCAATATCCTCTGTTTGAAAAACGTGTGGTAGGCCGAAAAAGAAGAAATGAGAATAATTGCAGTGAGGTAGTAGCAAAAAGACAAAAAGTAGATGAAACTGTAATTGTAAGCAGAAAGAAAAAGGATTTTGTGAAAGATGTTGCTGGATTTCAGTTTGAAAACAGTTCTGGTGTCAACTGCTATGCTAATGTAGTGGTTAATGTTGTTTTTGTTTCTTCAAAATTTACAAGAACAGATTGTTGAAAATCGGGATCAAACATTCTGCTGTTTATTGAATTCTTTGTTTGAGAAATGTAGCAGTGATAGAGCAAAAATAGAAAGTGTTTCAGAAATTCGTAATATTTTAGACATATGTTCTGGTCAAAATCAATTTTCACTGAATATTCAGCAGGATTGTCAGGAATTTTTTATGTATATGTTTGATGTATTGGAAGATGAAGGTGTAGATATAAAAAATCTTTTTAGCCTTTCTTATCAATGGCAGCATGACTGTGACTACTGTAGTTTATCAAGTAGTACTACAATAGACACCGAAAGAGTTATATATTTGACTTTACCAGACTGCAAATCAGTGCCTTTTAATAATCTAGTTCAAGCATCTGATCACAATATGGTGTGTACCCAATGTAAGTCTGCAATGCTGTCCACATTATTTATACAAAATTATGGTCAGTATGTCATTTTAATGTTCCAACGATGTAGACCTGATGGAACTAAATTGACAACTTCTATTAAAAATTTCGTGGCTTCTCCGTTATCAATTTCAGGAAGAACTTTTGCAACTGTAGCTATTATTTATCATGACGGTCCTTCAACATCATCAGGGCATTATACAATTTATTTAAAATGTCAAAAAGGTAACTGTAATGATACTCATTTGACTTTCAAACAAAGTTTGCCTTTTGACTTAAAAAATTCATACCTAGTGTTTTTACAACCAAAATTTAAGTAAAGGTAATTGGCCTATGAAGACGGGAGCTGTTAATAAAAGTTAGTCTGCTGTTTAAAATTATATTGTGAGTAAAAGTGTTCAAGATAATATAAAAATTCTAGTTGTCATATATGTACTGTAAATGGATCTCATAGTAAGTGATATCAGTATTATAGGACATGTTGAATATTAGTGAGCCAGAGATGGAAATATTAATATTTAAACATTGTGAAAATGTTGTAGGAGCTTTTCTTTCAGAACGTTGGGAAAACGGTAATTTCAGAGTTTGTTTTGAGTAATTTAAAACATACTAATACATCTGACACTATTTGGCCTTATCGAAAAGTGATGGAATAAGCAAAGAGTCATGACTGAACACAAGAAGGAAATGAAAACATTGAAAAATATTTCACATGTTCTTGGAGCTTTTCTTATAGAAAGTTGATGAAATGGAAGTTTTAGAGAACAGCAGAGTATTTTTCAACGAAAAGGACCTTCATGATGTACTATTTGGCTTAAAAGAAAAGTAAGTGAATCAAAGATTAGTGTACATATCTGATTTGTAAGTTTATATGGTTTTTTTCAAACACAATCTTTTAGATTGTATTTTTTTTTCCCGCTGTCATATGATAAGTAGTTTGAACTCACTTTTTTTAGTGAAATTCAATATATTCTGACAACAGCAAAAATAAACTATGTAACATGTTGTACAAGTTATTCTATAGTTTGTATTGTGTAATTTAAATTGTATTCCCATTGTCTCACACTCACTTTCTTTTTTCCACCCTCTTTTAGCTCTTTACTCACTCACACTGTCTTTCTCTCACTCTGTTTCACGCCCGTTCCTTTACTCCACTTCTTTCACAACCCCTCATTCCCATTTCAACTGTCTGCATCCCCTCTCTCCCTTGCACCATTTTTCTGCTTTCAGTCTCTCTGCTTTACTTCCCTTTTCCGTCTTTTCCTCCTTTGCTCTTTTAGTAATTCCTCTTTACTCACTCACCAGTATTGTCGCACTCTGTCACTATAACTCACCTACTCCCCCTCGCTTATCTTTGTTTGCTCCTTTCTTTTGACCTCTTCTCTCTATTTTCCGTTCACTACCTCTATGTCCTCAATCCCTCACTCTCCTTGTGTTATGTTCACTTGTGTTTATCTACCTTCTATCATTTCTCTTACAACAACTTCACTGCTCCTCTCTCATCGTTCTTCACCCAATTTCTTTTAGTCCGGTTCCATTACTACCCCTCATTTCCTATCTTTCAGTGTCCTTCTCTTTACTTTCATCACCGAATCACTTTCTCTCAGTACCACTGCTTTAGTCCTCTTCTCCTCTCTTTCCTTCTTTTGCTCCCTTACTCATTTTCCTTTCCTCACTCATTGTACTCCACTTCACCCAGTCCTTCCCTTAGTCTCTGTCTACTAACTTCCTCACTCCTTTTCCCTCAATCCTTCTATATTATCCTCTCTCCCTTCATCCCTTCACTCTATGACTCCCCTTCACTTACTCTCAGTTATCTTCCATTCCTCATTCTTCTAAATGCATCCTCAATCAGACTCCGTTCCCTCTCAGTCATTCTCTTTTTACTTACTCCTGTTTCCTGATTTAGTTTTGCTAACTCACATTCTTTTAGTATCTTTCTTACCTTCAGTTTATTTCTCTCTTCTTCTCTTCCTCTCTGTCAGTGAATGTATATGCCTTACTCTTAGTAATTTGCTCTCCTTCTATTTCTTTTACCCTCTGTTTGTCTTTCCACATTACTTTATTTCCCTTTCTGTGTCTTTCACTGGTACTTTATTTCTTAATACACTGTTATGATTTTTAACCTCTTAACTTGTATCTTTTATTTTAAAATATATATTTTACTAATTATAACTTATTTTTTCTTCTCTCTTTCACTGATACAAAGTGTAGTAAAAAATGTAATTAAAGTTACATTAATAATATGGTAAGTGTGACTAAAAAATGCAGTTTGTCATCACCCTTTGCTTTACCCTCACTACTATTTTCTCACCCTACCTCACTCCTGTTTCCTTACTCTGCTTCCCTCACTTATTCTTATCCTCCATGTTTACTTCTCTTTCCCTTACTCTCCTACCACATTCAACTTCTTTCAGTCCCCCTTGCTTTACTTCCCTTATGTTCTGTTCCCTTCCTTCACTCCCTCACTCATTCCCTTACTCATTTACTTCACTCCTCTCACTCTGTCTGTCCTCACAGTTCCTCACTTCCGTTCCCTCACTCTGTCTCTCTTACCGTCGCTGTCTCTGTCCCCTCACTCTGTCACTACTCTTTCGTCATGCTCACTCCCTATAACTCACCCACACTCCCTCACTTACCTTTCTTTGCTGCTTCACTCAGACCCTTTCAGTCACTCCTTCCTTTACTCTCTCTGTCCTTTCTCTCTGTCACTCGCTATGTCTTACCCGTATTCAATTTAATCCACCCTCTTTCACCCCTCTTTATTTACACTCACTGCTCTTTTCTCACCCTCCCTCACCGTTGTTCCTTTACTCCGGTTCCGTCACTACCCCTCATTCCCCATCCTTTACTGTCCTTCCTTTTACTTTCAACACCCACTCACATTCTCCCAGTACCTCTGCTTTAGTCTTCTTCCTCTCTCTTCCCTTCGTTCGCTCCCTTATTCCTTTTCCTTTTCTTAGTTACCCCCTATTACACCTTCTCTGTTTTACTATGTAATAAACAGTCCCTCTGTGTTGCTCCCTCAAGCTCCCTTTTCTTAACATCACTCTCTCTGTGTCCTTCCCTCATGCTCACTCCTTTATTTTTTTCTTTTTTTTTTGGGTGAGCGCCCCGGTACGCGTACCCTGAAGAAAAAAGAATGACAGAGTTTTTTAAAAATGTAGCATTTTTTTTATAAATTAGAGGTAGTTCTAAAAAGAACTGTTTTTTTAATTCTTTTTGTTGTTTTATCTTTTTTTATTGTTTTTTTGAATTTTTTTTTACTTTTTTTGGCTTTTATGAAGAATTTTATATTTTTTTTGTATTTTTTGTGGGGACAAACAAAAAACAGGGAATTGTAAATGGCTCAACTGGAGCAAAAAAAAACAGGAAAAAAGTTAAGGTTTCTTTGGGCACTTGTGGTTGTCACCAGCAAGGTTGATGAGATTAATACTTTGCTCACCATAAGTAATCGTTTTTCCACAAAGTATACAAACGATTTTGTATCCACTAAACTTGGTTTGTATGTTTGGGACCATCTCCCTTGCCTCTGGACCCGATGGAGTGGGTTCTTTGGTTGTTTAGGTTCTGGAAGACGATTGGGGAAGGTTTCTGCACAGTTCTCTCACCTCTGCTGCAGAATAGTTATTGGGGTGCAATCGTTGCATGTGGCGAATCATTGTGTGATTCCCAAATTAATATTTTTTGGCAGGGTTCCCCCTGGATAGTACAGCGCCACAGATGAGACAGGTCACCTTTGCAGCGTTTACCTTCTTTGCATCCTTTGGGATTTTAAAAAACTCCCATATAAAGTGATCCTTAGGTTTATATGGCGGATTGTCTTCAGGCAGGAACTGCCTTCTCTCATCCTCCTCCTCCTACTCCTCCTCTTCTTGTTCACCACCAATGTGATGTTGTGGTGGTCCTTGTGGTGGTGGTGGTGGTGGTGGTGGTGCAGATGCTCCAGCTGCTGCTGCTACTGTAGCCATTTCTCTATCAATAGAAGCAGGTCTTCCTCACTCAAAGAACAAAGTGAGAATGAGGAAAAAAGGTGGGGGCTTTCATCATTTGGAAAACAAAACTGTTCTGAACCAATGAAAAGTGTTATTTTCAGGTCACATGATCCGGGCTTTCATCATTTGGAAACCAAAACTGTTCTGAACCAATGAAAAGTGTTATTTTCAGGTCACATGACCCGACGCGCTTACGCTACGCGCCCCGGTGCTTACGTTGCACGATCGTATGCGCTCGGGCGCTTCAGGGTGTGCTTACGCCGTGCGTCATAAGACGCATCACGCGATACGTCACAATGATGTTTTCGTTCGCGAAAAATGGCGCTAACGGGACGTTCACCGGTACGCGCACCGGGGCACGCCATAACACTGCGCTTACCCGTGCGTTCACCGGTACGCGCACCGGGAGCTCACCAAGGCAAAAAAAATGTAAAAAAGGGAAAAATATACATAAAAAAATACTATTACATAAATATACAATATAGGATTTATTATAAAAAATATTATATTTCATAGCTATAGAAATTAGCTATTAAAAAACCTATGAAATTCACTGACAAAAACATAGGTTTGAGGCCCTATATATAGTTAGGAATTAGCATTTACAAAACTATGAAATTCACTGAAAAAACCATAGGTTTCACACCAGTTATAGTTAGGAATTAGCATTTAAAAAACCTATGAAATTCACTGAAAAAACCATAGGTTTCACACCAGTTATAGTTAGGAATTAGCATTTAAAAAAACCTATTAAATTCACTGAAAAAACCATAGGTTTCACACCAGGTATAGTTAGCTGGAAGTTTTACTCGCATAAAACCATTGAAATTCCCACGTTATAGTTAGTTGGACTCACTATAACTTGCGCGTGCAATGCACTGCTGATGACTTCACATATTACATCACTCATGACATGGTCAGTGACATCACTCATGACATCACTGATGACAACATCCTTGTGACAGAGTGACAGACCTCCTTTCACTGTAATGTAACCCTTGAAACACATATTCAATAATAGAAACTAACATTTTCAAAAAAATGGAGACACCCATACCAGTTACAACAACCAATTCAATAATTCCACCATCTATATACACATCCACTCATTCACCAACAGTTCTATATAGTCACTCATACATATACTCACTCATCATATGTAGTGATATACCTATACATCCTGTTACACACCAACAGTCATCCAAAAGATACTCTCACACATACAAATAAACTATTGAACATCCATGTATTTGCATATACAGCTATACACACACTACCACCTTACTTCTAAGGAAACTTACACATACTTACTCTCTTAAACAATCACTTATAGAAACACATACTTATTTAAACAGGAACTCTTACAATCCCTCACTATCACATATACTCACTTATATACATCAATATTCACATATACTACATTAAAACATATGTAGTTACTGATAAAGACACTAGTGAGACAGTCATTCACTCACTAACACACACATATACACACTCATCCACCCATACAGTCCTGCACATATGCTGGCTTCAAAACACATACAAAGAGAGAGTCAGTCATTCATGCATCTATGTGCTAAGTAATACCCCCACCAAACCATACAAACACTCATACTGATACTAAGAAAAACATCTAATAACCCATATACATACACATGTAGCTACTCACCAAGCCATGCAACCACTTATACACAAAGTGAAACACTAATACATATATTTAAATATTTAAACATTACTCTCTAATATATGTATTCACTAAGATACACTTAATAAACCATTTAACCAATCAATTTTGTTTTTAAACATCGATGTAAACACTTAATTAAACATTTATTCTTCCATCAACTTTTACATATACATATATATACCACTTTCTTTGTAAAAATTATGATAGTAATATTATGAACGTTGAATTTTTACAGCCTGATGTAGTAGTGTAGGCGGTTGAAAACTACTAGTGACCCTTGTGTACCGTTATTCACACGTCTGGTTTTAGTACAACTGCCTGTGCTAATTAGACGCTTCGCTATTTGAAGGTCTTGTGGTCTGACTACTATTCCCAGAATGCAATTTTCCTGTCCCAACCCTCCTGATCTGTCTGCCACAGACCGAAGCACTGCTCTTCTGAACACAATGACAAGTGAGTTTGGGACGCCCTTCGAATTTCATCATTAATGCGTTTATTTAGACAACTCTACTAGGGAGCTGGTTTATACAAAAATACATACATGAAGCCCCAATGCTCTAGGGCATTTCACTCTAAAGAAACCTGAATATACATATCAGCTTCCCAGAAAAAAAATGACTCCTTAAGTGATTGAGGTTATTGTAACACCATGGTTTGTTTCATGGCGTATTATGGGAAGTGATAGCTTGTTACGAGAAAGGAAGGCAGCCAGACACACAGTAATTCACAGCCTTACTTCTGTCACTCAGCTTGTTTCATACTCAGGGACGTATTCAGAAACGTAGTGGTGGTCATGTAAGGCACTTTGTTTTAATATTAGAAAGTTGGTGAAATCTACACTTGTAGAATACTCACCTGGGCACAGTGTGCAAGGCTGCTTATTGACAGTCAGGAGGCATGATTGTATTTGATTTAATATTGGGCCTTATAATGCTACCATTTACACCTTTACATAGCTGTGTTGACTTTTTAGTTTCACTCGTATTTTAATTGCAGAATTTGATTGAGCGTTTTTTTTTAGGTTTGTGTATTTATGTTTTAATTCTGTGGTGTGTAATGTTGCAACAGCACACCCCAAAGGACAGTACCCCACCGCACAGGATGGTAATGGAAATATACAAAATATATCCCTAGTAGTAAGGGCTGGTCAGGCCTGTTATGCCACTGGGTAGTTCTCCACAGCCCTGCTATCTGAGGGGAGGAGCTGGGGCCGGAATATAACAAGCTGCCATTTAAGGAGTCTGCGGTGACTGCACAGGAGAGAAACAGGTAATGGTGGGGGGGACGAGTGTCACAGAGATATTTTATCTAACTTCCCTAGCCAGTAGCCTGCCAGCCTGGTAAGTATTGTGACAGCGCCTGAGTTGAGCTCTGCATTGCAGTCACTGTCTGCAGTCTGCACAAAGTTGAGCTCTGCATCGGTGAGCCTAGTTCAGGCTGCATGATGGGGCCGTCACCCACATCTCATTGCCCTTCTATTTCTGGTGCTTTGCAGCAGTTTTAAGATGTTCTTGGAGTTTCTCGTTGCCCAAATGGTTATCATTTCTGTTATATATACGTTTCCACCATCTTCATAGCTAGAGTTTGCCCTTGAGAAAGTGTCACTCATAGTCTTTGAATGTCACTTATAATTACACTGAAATTATGAAAATGTCACTCAAAAGCTGAAACCTTGGCAGCTATGCGTCGGCGGGTAAGCAGCGTGCCCAGGCACATTCTTGGATTTCACTGTTACATAGTACGATGATGTGAACATCATCGTTTGGGCAAATGCACAGTGCAATCCTTAACAGTGTGCCACATTTAACTGTATTTCGCGCCAGCATCCCCAAGTTAGTGAGTGTGTACAAGGGGGACTGCGAGATGCACCGAACTGCAGCCTGTGGCGGGTGCCCATGTAAAGTTTCAATATCAAGTTTGCGCTATGTAAACCTGCCCAAAAAAATATGAAGCCTTCCGAGGATGAAACACACCTCGGGTCGCATATATTCTAATGCAGGTTGTAAGAGGTGGCATAAAACCTGGCTACAGTCGGAGGAGAATCAAAATGTTCAGCTTTTACCCTGCAGTCTGCGAGCTCTTACCAGCAGAACAGACCTCTCCTCTCCAGCCTCAGTCTCCAGGCAACGCAATGCCTTTTCGCCCAATTCTTCTGCCTGACTGGAAATGCAATGCAATATGTCTCACATTTATGCGAGTTTGAGCAATTGACATTGTAAATGACAAGGCTTTTTTTAATGTTTTGGTTTTTAAAACCTAAATAAAAGGCATTGTCATTTACAATGTCCATAGCTTAAACTTGCGTAAATGCGAGACCTATTGCATTGCAAATGCTTGTTTGATGTTTGGAGTAGTTAAAACTTAAACCTTCGTAACTGGGGGGCATATTATCAAGAAAGGGCGTTACATTATCGCCGCTTTTATCGGCAGGAAACTGCCGATTAAGCGGCGATAATGGGCTTGATAATATGCTCTAAGGAATTCCAATCGAAGCCCATGTTAGATGTCTTCACATCTAACATGGGCTTCAAATCAGCAAGCAAATCAGTTTCTTACCATAGATTTTGCAGTTTTCTAACATATTGTTTATTATTCCTAATTGTTGTTTGAACCAACTTTCAGTTTGTGATGGAAGCAGAAGTGAATACCTCTAGGTGATCCATGAAAGCTAAATATTTTTGAAAGGTAGACAACATTCGGAATTCAGCAAAGGGTCATTTCTCTAGGTCCCACAAGGTTTTTCTCAAGGGAACTAATTCCTAAAATATATATTTTTTAAATGAGTAGGTAAAATGGCCATTGAGGACAAAATTTTCCTCTCTAATTTTTGTCATGATGGTTGATTTACAAAAGCAACATACTGCTATATTGTATAGATTCTTTTGGTGACAAGAATATAAACAGTTTCTAGGCTGTCCAAAAACATGCCATATCCAGACTCAACAACTGAGATTCAGTTTATAATGATTTTTCGTTCTGTTGCAATCATGTGCTAAAATATAATATTAAAAATTGGGTTTCATGGAAAACTATGTATTTCTGAAATATGCACAAGATCCTAGCTTTAAAAACAGTGCTTATTTGTACACCTCTGATTTGAGAGTTGTTCATACCATCATGGGATTAAGAGTGCCTTTTTCAAACTGTCTGGTTTCTTGCACACCTATTTTCCTCATGTTTATATGAGAGTTTCGGAAGATTAGGGGATTTACAAAATTCCTGCCCGTACAATCCCACACTTTTCTTGATAAAAATGGTGTCACACTTGTGTGGCTGTGTCTAGCGCTCACAAGACAAACTATTTCAAAATAGGGGTAGAACTTGGCTGCGACCATGACAGCCAACTTCTTTTTTTTTAGTTTCAAAAAGGAATTTCTTTAAAGAATATAGGTATGTCATTGTAGAGTAAATGCAAGTTAACAACAAACATTGAATATTAAACACTGCAATACAAATGTAGTCCAACAAAAAATACTTGAGTGAAAACAGAAACAATAGTATCTACAATAGTTAAGCAGCAAAGAGATAATAAATGAGTCAGAAAAGAAAGAGAAGGATGTTCGAGAAACTAAGGAGGTTTGAGAACTTCCTGTTTAGAAGGCTTCAATGAGGAGTGTTCCTTAGCACACTTGTCAAAAAATGTTGTGACTGGAAGCCACAATTGAAGCCTTTTTAAGACGATGGGTGACGAAGAATTAAAGTTGGTATCCAATCTGTGATTGTGGCACACATCATACCATTAAGCCTTGTATGAGATTTTTATAATGTCTTTCCAGTTTCTTGTTATTTGTTGGTAAGCGACAGCAATTAAAAGATCAATTATTTTGAAATTAGTTGCATTATTATCCCAAAATGAAGAGAGGCTTCCTAAGAAAATGTGCATCGCGGAAAACGGGAGGTGTGTACCAAAAATTAAATTAATTTGTAGCCAAACCGGTTTCCAAAAGTTATGTACTAATGGGCATAAAAACAGCATATGATATAAATCTGCACTTGGAGAAGCACAAGTCAACATATATCCGGGATGCTAGGGAATCTTTTATGTAAAAGTTGCGGAGAAAGCAAAAGTCTATTATACCCATAAAACAATGTTTGCGTTTAACTAGCTGACCTGGAGGATTTTCGCAATTTAGTCCATAAGTTATTCCATAAGACAAGAGACCAATCTGCATTAAAGTCTTTTTCCCATACTCCCTCAGTGTTTGATTTCTGTCTCAGTGTGTTGGTGGATTGCAAGAAAGTGTATAATTTGGAAGCTTTGGGCTGAGTATGAAGTAAATCAGAGAGATCTGTATGTAAATAAGTGGTGGAAATAACAGTGCTGTTGTTAGATAACGTTGTATATACATCAAGGACAGCCTTACGAAGAGTCTGAAACTTGGAAATAAAGGAAGTAGGTAGGGCGTACATCTGTCTAAGTGAGGAAAACTGGAGAAATTCTTTATTTGAGAATAACTGGTGAATCCAAATAAGACCATGTTGTCTCCAAGTTTTCCAATAGAAGGGTTTATTGCGTATTAATAGCGTTTTATTATGCCATATGGGTGAGTTCAATAAGGACTCAGAAGTATCAGAGATTGAGGGGAGGATAGGGTTTAATAGGTGTGAGGTAAACTTGATTAATGGGGTACAGAGTGTTTGGGGCTTGCGGGAAAAAGAGAGAGATTCTTGAAAGGAAAAAGGAGATAGGAATGAAAGTTCCACCAACGTCCAAAGCGGGCAATCCTCCACAGAATCAAGCAGCCAGTATGAGGCTTGACGCAAAAGAAAAGCTTTATCTGAAGCAGTAATATTCGGAAAATGTACCCCACCTTCAGCTTTAGGACGTGATAACTTGAGGATAGACATGCGTGATCTTTTCTTATTCCATAAAAAAGAAAATAATATTGAGTTAATGGATTTAAACAATTTAGTAGAGATGGGAACTGGAATATTAGATACGGTAAATAAAACTATAGGAGAGAGCATCATCTTAATGGATGATAGCCAACTTCTAATTTGCTTCTGCACTATGCCGCGTATCCTGTCTTATATTGTGAGGGCTTCGGCTTTGCAATAATGGTCAGGACTACATGAGGGAGATTGTTTAGTGACAGAGCAGAGGAAGATCTCACCACTAGCTTGACCAGCTGCCTGAAACTGCTGAATAACCCTCTGCCGCTATCCAGCCGCCTGGTGCTGAGCCTATTGAAGTGAAGCAGGACCGGTGCATAGAGATGCCAGAAAACATGCCTGTGGGGGGTAAGATCTGCCTTACCGAACATAGGTGCTGTTGATGCCATGTCCCTGTCCAAGTTGGGCACGGTAAGCCATCTCCAGTGCCTGAATCTCCCCCACCCCACCCTGGGCTTTGATGCAGCAGTGCAATCTAATGGTGCTAGTTGAGTGGTGGCTGCTCAATCCACTGGTCAATGGGACTCCTTTCTGCCGCAGCAGCCTACCTCCTTGCATGGATCAACTCTTAGTAGTGCATCCTGCCTCTGACTCTCACGGGGGTGTTCCCTACACACAGGTTCGGCAAGTCACTCCTGCTGCATGCACCCTACTGCTGTGGCCAGTCACTGCCTCTATAATACCATGCCATCACTGGTTAACCACACGGTCTCCCCAAAGAAATCAGGGGGAACTCAGTCCTAGTCCACAGACCTCTCCGGGCACCTTACACAGTGTGTACGACCCTGCAAGCGCCATCTTGTATTGGGATGCACACTGATGCCCATTTTGGCCTGCAGCCTCTTCCACACAAATGCCCCACTGCAACTTACCCCCCGCAGCTCATGGAGAGGATGAATACAACCACCTTTTCAATTCCAGAAGACAAAGGTGCCAACATACTTCCCTTGAAGCCGGATGCCTAAAAATAAACCTTGCAAACTGCTACTTTGCTCTAAAGTCAAACCCTCTGGACGCAAGGGGCAGATCCAGTGAACCCACTGCATCAACAATTTCAGCAGTGAACCTGGACTCACTAAAATCAGAATTTAGAATTCTAAAGGTCAACATGAATTCTGAGGAGGCATTCACATCCTACATCAGCAGGAAATGAAAGGAAAACACGTTGATCATGCATAATTCAGGTCACAGACGGGCAATACGGAGCAACGTCTCTCATCCTTGAAAGCAGATATAGCAATATCCCAGACTAGTAAGACAAACTATGGAACTTAAGAAAGAGGATCATGAGGGGGCGTGGCCAGGCGCCAGTGACGATGGCCGCTTGAGAGGGGAGCTCCGCCAGAGCTGAGTCTTAGCCTCTGCTAATCCGGCCATTATCCGCACCAAGATACACTCCAATAGTGTCACGGACCTGCCACAGACCAGCGGTACCGGCAGAGCTGACTCCGGGGGCAAGAGAAGCGCCCGGGTTGCGGGGCCTGGACGGCTGGCGGAGGTGCTGGAGCCGTGCACTCGGGCGGGAAGGTAAAGCGAGGCCCCGGCTTGAAGCCTGCGCACCGTGGGGCGGTGCGCGCCGGGACCAGCAGTGAGATCGCGCCCGCAGGGAGACTGCGGCAGAAGGACATGCGAAGGCTTACAGGCCCCCGGGAGCGCTGCCTGAAGCCGGGAGGAGACACAGCCTGTCGCGCATTAGGCCGGACACTGCTTACTGAGGCCTTGTTGTTGGCACACTGGAGTGGGAGACCCCAAGGGACACGAGGGCCCACAGGTGCAGTGGTGAGTGCAGGCTGCAGCAAAAGGCATAGATCCCGCAGCACATTGAGCTCCAACTTGCGGAGCCATGGGGGCCGTTCTGCTGCCTGGCCTAGGGGGACCGCCATATTGTGGTGGGACGGAGGACAAAATGCTGCGGAAACCAGGCACCGGAGTGCGGTGGGACAGGGAGAATTAAGGGCAAAGGGCTGCAAACACATCAGGGAACCATGACCAAGGAGGCGGGTGATACCAAAGGGCCACAAGGACTTACCTTCAGACATTGAACACTGGGAAATAATGAAGGAAGCAGCTGGGTAGGCCCCGGCTATAGTGGAGAAAGAACATCCCGGCCTGGGTGGAACGGGGGCAGGAGGGAGGACAACGTGTTATGTCCCTGGCGGCAGTGGGGACTCGCTGTTCTGTGCCAGGTGGCCAGTCGGACTGTTGGTTTAAATCTACGACGGGAAGGTGTGCCCTACTAAAAAGCGAATACTTGGTTGGGTAGATTGCCATTATGAGGCCTAAGAATAATGTGGTTGCCCAAACAAACAAGTTGGACAAATATGCAGTCCAGTTGGGGCAGCCCCAGGCTGGGGGTGCATCGGGAGACCAAGTAGCCCCGAAAGAGCCGTCTCTGGCCTCCATCATGACGGTGATACAGACACTGGGCACCAACTTGGAGACAAAAATTGATAAAATCTCCATCGAGGTCAACCTTCTCCGCACGGACCTCGGCAAAACCACAGAGAAGGCCAAGGTTAATGAGTCGGATATACGGGAACTCCAGGCCTCCCCGAAGACACTGGAAAAGCGCGTGAGTGAACTTGTACACCAACATCGACAAATAGCCCTGAAGCTGGAGGACCAAGAAGGTAGAGCCCGCAGGAACAACATCCACATAATGGGAGTGCCGGAAGAGTCAGAGGGGCCCAGCGTGGAACTTTTTCTGGAAGACCTAATCCTCACCCACCTAAAACCTAAGCGCCTGTCCAACATCTTCACCATAGAACGTGCTCATCATGCTCCTGTCCCTAAGCCCAAGCCAGGAGCGCCGCCCAGGACAATTATAGCGAAAATCCTGAACTATAGGGAAAGGGACGCTATCCTCCAGGCGGCCAGGCAGGCGGGCGACCTGCAACACGAAAACGCTACAATCCGATTGTTCTCGGATTTCACGCTTCAAGTCCCACGAGAAAGGCGCTCATTTGGGGGCGTGAAGGCGACGCTGCGGGACAGAGGGATCAAATATATGATGTTTTTCCCCGCTAAGCTCAAGGTCATCGCGGGGGCAGGTCCCTGTTCTTCACTGCACCCTCGGATGTGCAAGACTGGCTTGATAGGGAGTCGTCGCAAGATCCGGAACGGACAGAGGGAGGAAGCTGGAGAGACAACCAGGTCGCCTTGCCGGGGTCGACAGCGGGGAGATCTGAAGTGGACGATCGAAGTCAGCGCTCCTCGTGATCCAGGTCGGTTAGCCCCAGGTTAGGGACTCTAGGAGAGGTGGATGGACATTAGTGGAAGCTGACCTGGAGACATGGACACCTGCAAAGTGTAATGTATAATGTGATGCTACACAAGAGTGTGAGGCCTATCCTCACCTGTGGGGTTGTGGATAAGGGGGGAGACTCCTTAACCTGTTGGCGACGCATACCCTATGTTGCGCCAGGCGGTGAATGTTGGAGGCCCTCCTCCCTCACTGACTTCAGGGCCTATACAGACCTCTGAGGGGTCGACACACTAAAGTGTCAGTGGTTGGCTATGACCTGATGTGAATGAGATCAATCCTTTAGGAGTGTATACTTGGATGGAGAAGTGTTAAGCTATGGGGAGCGGGCGTGGGCAGCAGATGGAGCGGCGTACTCTTCCCTTTAAGGAGTTAATTTTTTGGGAGGGGGAGGTTTCCTCACTGGGTTGGGGCTGGGCGAAAGGCGCACTGCTAAATGGGGCTGTGGGTAGTTCGAGACCTACGGAGCAGGGAAGCAGGGAGGGTGGAGTGGGGGAGGGGACGTCATTCTATGAGGATGGGGAGAGTTCGGGGGGTTGTTGTGGGAAGAGGGGTGGGGGAAGTTCGGGAAGGTCACACCAAGGTTCGTATATATGCTGAGACATGGATTCAGGAGGCGCAGGGAAAGCTTGGTAAACACCTGTTCGAATGGCTATGAAGTGGGATAAAAGTTTGAAGTTGGTCAGCTGGAATGTCAATGGGCTGGGGGACAAACTCAATAGGAGTATAGTGTTACAGTTTGTCAAGTGGCACCTCCCTGACGTTGTTCTATTACAGGAGACACACCTGATGGGTAACACATGTTATGCTTTAAATAGGTGGGGATACTCCCATACGGCACATGAAAGTTTTACATCAGGGTCCAGAGGTGTTGTTATTCTCCTGCGACGCAACTTTCCAATGGTTATTGAACATACGGAGGTGAATCCACTGGGGTGCTTTGTTGCTATCTCAGTGACATGGGAGGGTCGTAGGCTTAACTTGGTGACGGTCTACATTCCGCTGGGCCTCCAAACGCTGTCGTACCATGACTTGGGAGACTGCTGGTTTCATTCCCCGAAGGACAGCTCCTGGTAGGGAGCGACTTTAACGCTGTGGTGTCGGGGGACATGGACAGACACCCGGCCAGGGACATTGGTACAGGACAAAGATGGCTTCCCCACCTCATGGAGGTGTTCGGATTAGTTGACCTCTGGCGTCTCAGACACACGACACACAAACAATACACCTTTTTCTCGGGTCCGCACCACACTTTCTCACGACTGGACTACCTACCAAGACGTAACGATCCGGGAGGTCGCCCATCTGGCACAGGGTATCTCGGATCATTCCCAAATCTGGGCACACGTAACTATTGGAGACCAAAGGGTGGGTGTGTGGCACCGATCAATGCCTGGTATATTAAGGGTGAAGACACCAAAAAGAAACTGTCACAAGTCATCGATAACTATTTCGGGGAAAACGAGGGTTCGATGGACTCATCGGTGGTCCTGTGGGAGGCCTTCAAAATGGTGCTGAGGGGTAAAGCTCTGTCGGTGATCGCGGGTTACCGCAAGGAACAAGAAGCTCAGATCGTAGCAGTAGAAACGGACCTGTTGACGCTTAAGGGCAACGCACAGAGCGACAGGGACCCAGACGCGATACACCAACTTCAACTTAAAACTGTGGAATACCGGGACCTGACCACTGACGCGGCCAAGACTCTGACGCGAGACAGAGAGGGGAGGTTATATGATCAAGGTGACAAGGCGGGCAAATTAATAGCTTGGCTGGACAAGAAACAGCAGGCACAAAAGGTAGTGGCCGAACTCGGGGTAGAATCAGGGGCCGGTATCACGGAACCTCACGAGATTGTTAGGGAATTGGCAACTCACTACCGAAGGGTCTACACTAGGAAATCCGAACGGTCGGAAGAGGAGTCGATAGCCTTACTGGGCGACATTGTTCTCCCTGCCCTTTCTGCTGAACAACGGGAGTTAGTTAAGGCCATTCATGACCTCCGCCCTGGGAAAGCTCTCAGGCCAAATGGTATTCCGCTGGAGCTCAAACCTGGCAACCTTGGAGTACCCTTAAAGTGAATGTTGAATGACAGTAAGGCACAGGGGACACTGCCGAAAGACCAGCGCATAGCTACGATTGTGGCTATCCCCAAGGAGGGGAAACCTAAAGAGTTGTGTGCAATCTATAGCCGATATCATTGCTCAATGCTGAGCCGAAAATCCTAGCCAAAGTATTAGCAAATAGACATAAACCAGTCCTCCATATGCTGGTGCACCTGCACTAATCGGGCTTTATGCCCTACCGCAACACGGCACTTAACTTGCGCCGTCTCCACGGAGTGCTGGGCTGTTGTCACTGGCTGCATGAAGATGCATTCGTAGTGTCGTTGGAAGCGGCAATGGCGTTCAAAACTCTGGTATGGCCACATACGATGGCCGTTCTACGGAAGCTGGGATTTGGCCTGGAATTTACGAGCTGGGTGCATCTTCTGTACGCCGAACCAGTGGCGCTGGTAGTCAATAATAAGGTCTCGGTAGTCTTCACACTGGAGAGAGGGACACGACAGGGGTGCCCTCTCTCACCCCTACTCTTTGCCCTCTTCCTGGGGCCGCTTGCAGCCTGGATTAGACAAGCTCCCTCCATAAAGGGGATACGGTGGGCGGAGGGTTGGGAGGACAGGATTTCACTTTACGCGGACGATATCCTCCTCTATCTTGGGAAGCCGCATGAGTCCATTGCAAGGGCGTTGAATATTTTTAATATGTTCGGTGAATATTCCGGCTACAGTATAAACTGGGGAAAATCCCTCCTCTATGTTCTGCATGGCGGCCCCCCTTCAATCCCGCTTGACTGCCTGATCCAACTAGCTGTAGAAGGCTTCAGGTATCTTGGTGTATTTATCACCAAGGACCGGACCGTCAGGTATGAACAGCACCTTTTGCCGCCCCTGCAGCGGCTCGAAAGAGACACGGCCACCTGGAAAACCCTCCCTCTGTCCCTACTGGGACGGGCAGTGCTGTTTAAAATGATGGCGCTGCCACGATTCCTGTATGCGCTCCAAAATTATCCGGACTTAGTGCCCCAAGGGTACTTTGCCACTATTGAGGCCACCCAGAGAGACCTGCTTTGGACCGGCCTGTCCCGTATGTCCTTGCAAAAACTGATGCTGGGATGGTTTGACGGGGGATAGCACTCCCAGATATCCGGAAATACTACTGGGCGGCACACCTATCGGCCATAAATCAAGGAACATATTGTGCAGGGAATGATCCAGGGTACGAAATGGAAAGGTGGCTTCTTCTGGGGGGGAAATTTGAGGCGGCCCTTTACTCAAGACCAGGTAGATACCGCCTATCAGAACCTACCAAGCACTCGGTCCAGCTGTGGCACATTGTTCAAAAGAAACTGGGTTGGACGGGCAAGCTCACCCTAGCGACCCTGCTTTGGGCCTCGGACAAGCTCGGTACTCCTAGCCGTACCAAAGGATTTAGGAATTGGGACTTGATTGGGATATCCCAAATTAATTTGACACCCGCCAACACAACTATGACCTGGCCCGGACGGAACACTACCGCTATATGCAAGTCCGGCATGCACTCCAGATCAACATTCCCCCAGAGACGCAACTCCCGGAGGCTTCACCACTCGAAGACAGGTTACTGGATGTCCAACTCCCGGAGAGGGCCATCTCTCTAACGTATAAGAAACTCATAAATCACACCCCGGACCCACTGCTGGCCCTAAGGGGGAAATGGGAAGCGGACAGACTAGTGATAGACGATGAAGAATGGCGAGAGGCGCTAGCATCCCCTAAGGAGATCGCAATCTCGACGAAACTGCGCCTAATCCAATTGAAAGTCCTGCATCGAGTTTATGTTTCTGGCACTAGGCTGGTTCTAATGGGCCTTAGTGAGGACGGACTCTGCTGCAGGGGGTGTGTGGAGGTGGGCACCTTCCTGCACATACTGGTCCCGGGTGCTCAGCTGTATGTATGAGGTGTGGGGAGTGGAACTGAGACCTGAGGCTAAGAGGTGCCTCCTTAACATCTGGGAGCCCACTGACCTCTCCTCAAAGGGCAAATTGTGGGTCACATTAGGCCTAGCAATCGCAAAGAGAAATATTGCGAGGCTCTGGGGGCGTGTTACTCCACCTACACTCTGCTCCTGGAAGAAGGACATGGACTGGAGTATGGTTTAGGAGAAGACGGTATATGTTGCCCGGGGATGTCTTCGGAAGTGGGTGGCAGTGTGGTCCAAATGGAATGACTACCGGGGAAATCTATGTGAACCCCCACTTATTGCCCATATTAACGAGCTGACTGCCATATGATCCCAGAAACAATAGCATAAATCTTGTATTCAGAAGTGCTCTGGTGTAAATGTGATTCCTGTAACTCTCATGTAAAACTATGTCTTAACTGAATGCCTTGTGTGTGACAACCAATGTTTGTTCTGATTCTTGCAAATAAAAAGATATAAAAAAATATAAAAAAAGAAAGAGGATCACAGTCTTGTAAGATAGGTATCAGAAGGATAACATTAGGATCCTGGGAATCCCGGAATTGGATGAGGCTATGAACTTAGGGCCCGATGTAGGTCGCCAATTACCGGTCGGTAACGGCCGATTTTGGCCGTTACCGACCGGTATTTGGGTTTTGCTATGTAGGGGGCTGAAAATGACAGAATCGGTATATTTACCGATTAGGTAATTTTACCGAATCGGTAAATATACCGATTCTGTAAATTCCAAATTTAGGTGGCACAGTTTACAGTGCCACAGGCCCTTAGAAATTTGTTATTTACCATGTAATACTGTTGCATGGTAAATTACGAATTTCTGTGTACATGCACATCTGTGCATGTACACCTGTGCAATGTGGCACACATACATGCCATGGCATGTATGTGTGTCACATTGCACACAAGGCAAAAACTGGGGTGCTACAGGGTGTCAAAGTGACACCCTGTCCCCCTTGGCAATTCGGTATTTTTACCGATTCTGTAATTACAGAATCGGTATTTGCCAGTGATTCCTATGGGCTTCGAGGCCCATAGGAATCAATGGCAAATACCGATTCTGTAATTACAGAATCGGTAAATACCGAATCATACCGATTCGGTATTTTTTACCAAATGAATACCTACATCAGATTTACCAATTCATGAATACCGAATCGGTACAATTTGGTATTTATGAAGCGGTAAATCTGATTTACCTACATCTAGCCCCAGATCACCTCCTTGTTAGAGCTCCTTCCTAACCTCATGGGTCAGAAGTTTCACCCACCACTTGAATTTCAGGGGGTGGATCATCTGTGTTTGAGTAATTATTGGACAGCTCTGCACCAAAACTAATCCTGGCATGCTCATTACGTCAGTAAAATGTTGGGGTCTTGCTGCTAGCTTCCAAGATCTCCAGGTTGTTTGATTATAAAAGTAATGCTATCTTCTTGATCGTGGACTACTCCTAAGATATCAATTCCATATGAAAAACATTTTTAGCCCTGCAACCCAAGCTGTGGAACTTGAACAGAAGACATTGCCTGCCACTATGAGTCTCACAGTCTCAAATTAAAGACAGAGTACAAAAAAGAATTGGCCATTTACAAGAACATGACAATCGCAGAAAAAAGCAAATTCTTTGTACGTAAAATAAACGAATCCAAGAACTCGAGCAAAGAGCTGTTTGCAGTAGTCAAGAAACTTGCTAAAATCGAAAACAATAATCCCGAAAACATATCATCCGATTTCTGCAACACCCTAGGCCATTTCTTCATAAATAAAGTGTCTTCAGTTTATGAACTATTCAAAAACAATCAGATAGACCATATAACTGAAAGCCTCACCAATAATATAAAATTAAAAAACCAATCTAGCGGTACACCCTCTTTTCACTGGTCTTTACCTACAGTGGAACAAATTAGTAAAGAAATAATGACAACCAACTCGGGCAGCCCCTTAGACCCTTGTCCACCGAAGGTAATGCAAAATTTTTCTGAACAAATAGGACCAGCATTACAAAAATTGTTTGAGGTAATCCTGAACACCAGTACATTTCCAAATGACTGGAAAAACATATCGATCAGGCCACTTCTGAAAAAACTTAATTTGGACAGTGAAGTTCCTAGCAATTATAGACCTATAGCTAGGATCCCTTTCGCTGCGAAAATACTGGAGAAACTGCTAAACAAGCAGTTCTCACTGTACCTTCTGGAAAACAATTGGCTGGACCATTCCCAGTTCGGTTTCCGCGAGGGACATGGAACAGAGACAGCCCTCCTTACGACAACTGAAGAACTTAGAAAATTATTAGATAATGGAGAAAAGGCCGCCTTGGTGCTATTAGATCTCTCGGCGGCCTTCGACACGGTCAGCCACGAGATACTAATAAAACGCATTAAAGAAACCAGAGCAAGCGATCAGGCATGCAATCTCATCGCATCTTACCTGAAGGACAGAAAATTCTCAGTGGAACTAGGAGAAGCAAAATCAGACTCCTTCACGGTACCATGCGGTGTCCCACAGGGCTCTTCATTCAGCCCAACACTTTTTAACTTATATGTGGCCCCCCTTGCTGAAGTAATACGAGAAAATGGCTTTACGCCAATCTCCTACGCAGATGATACACAGATCGTCATCTCCATAGGCAAACACTATAACGTAACAGCCAAAAAATTCCAAATATGCATGTTAAAAGTCAGTCAATGGATGCAACAAAATTGCCTCAAACTCAACGGAGAGAAGAGTGAGGTAATGATTCTGGGAGGTAACGCAGACATTTGGTCCCCAGACTGGTGGTCTCCTGAACTGGGAATCAGACCAGAACCCTCGGAAAAGGTTAAAAATTTAGGATTCATGGTCGACACAAAATTAGCATACGAAGCACAAGTAAACAAGCTAGCTTCGTCTTTCTGGATGATTTTAAAAATGATAAGAAAGATACTTCCGTATCTCCCCCAAGACACTCGTAAAACGGTGGTGACTGCTCTTGCATTGTCGCGACTGGACTACGGAAACGCGCTATATACGGGAGCCAGAGTAAAAATCACGCAAAAAATGCAACGACTACAGAATGCGGCAGCCCGACTAATACTGGAAATTCCGAAGTTCCAACCTATTAGCCATAAACTGGAGTCATTACATTGGCTTCCAGTGGCTAAAAGAGTCAAGTTCAAGTCTTTATGCCTGACATACAAGGCATTGCAGGGTAAAGGACCACACTTCCTGAAAATGCACCTAAAACATTACGAACCTTCTAGGCTACTCAGATCTGGACAACAAAATCTGATAGCGATTCCCAAGTTTAAGCGATCAAACTGGGGAGGAAGAAGTTTCCTAGTTCACGCAGCACGGACTTGGAATCTACTACCACTGGATATAAAAAACAGTCCAACATTGGAAATATTCAGAAAGAAAATTAAAACATGGCTATTCTGTGTATAAATTACGCTAACCACAGACCTGCTCAGGACAATGGACAAATCATAGCGCCAAGACGCCTCCGGGCATTCGCGCGCTTTAGAAATGGAGAAATCAAATCAAATCAAATCAAATCACAGTGGACGGAACAAACCGAGAATTTACTGATTCTGTTGAACTCGAACAATGTCTTACAGAAACAAATACAAAAATACATTTCATGCCAAATTTAGTGATTCAACAGTACTACTGTAATATATAAACTAAGTAGGTTCTACTTAAAACCATGGATCACTTTTATTTAGTGTTCTTTCTCATGCTAGAAGCCGCAATAGGACTTATATACACATGTATTGTCTTTTTCAATAGATGTTGTATCTTTTTCCTTCCCTCATCTTTTGTTATGTCTAAATATGTTTGTGCCATTTGTTCTTCCTTGATTAGGTGATAATAAATGTGTCATTGCAGCCATTGGTGATGATTGTATTGTATCACTGTAGATGCAGTACAATTGGCATCAATTGTATTTTGTCTGTTTTTACCTTAAAACTTCTTTTGTTATTCAATTTTAGTATTGTATCACGTGTTATGATTGGGTGTTATGTTTTCACTTTCCATGTTTGATGTTTTTTACATGTCGTACATATTTTTTGTATTGCAGCACTGAAGAAGTAAATTTTTATCAACAAAACGTGTTAGCCGTCTTCACTGCATATGTGTAATGCTTTTTAAGAAAACAAAATAAAGACAAGAACCACTTAACCTGTATTTGTTTATTTGGGGTTTCTCTCCCCTTATCCATTTTTGGTTTATTAAACATGGTGCATCTGTACGCTCTATGGGACATATTCTCAAGTCCTTATCGCCGAGTTAACGGCACTTTATCGCAGCCAACGTGGCAATAAATTTATCGCCCCATTCACAAGCTGGTGTTAACAGCCCATGTCACCAGTTTATCTGCGATAGCAACCATAAAAAACATTGCCACAGATGACCCCCGCAACTATGGCTAATGAGATGCAGAGTTGGTGTAAAGCCTCGACAACACCACCTAGCAACATTCTCAATGACCAGCCAGATCGGTGGTAAGAACCCAAAACATGTGATAAGGGGCGTTAGCAGCAGGAAATGAACACCTACTCTGACCTGGTGTAAAGTCGGATGACAGCCTGCACCAGAAAAGGGAGCCCAGCACACAGTCACACCAGAAGAACAACAGATGCCATGGAGCTACTGATCATGCAGCTCGGAGCCCCAACAGGGTCACAACACCCACCGCCACAACCCCCAGGACCCCCACTCCCCGGGCACCCCCCTCCCCCAGAAAAGAAATGCCACAACAACTGCACAAAACATGTACCAAATATTCAGCCTGATGTCGCACAATCACATCTGGTGAAATGCATGTGTCGTCACAAATACTGAGCATCACACATTCACCTTTGAATTAACAAATGAATATTTATTCAAAGAAACACAGAACAGATATGAAGATACATGGCGACTCTCCTCGGGACAATTTGTAGGTCACAGCCTGCAAGACAAAAATCCAGATGATAAGGTGTGTCTTGGGCTCATCAAAGGACAGAGAGGGAGAGAAGGAGAGAAGGAGAGAGAGAGATACAGAGAGAGTGAAAGAGAGGGAGAGCGAGAGAAAGATGGATAGAGAGGGGGAGAGGGAAAGATGGGCAGAGAAGGGGAGCGAGAGAAAGACAGACAGAGGGGGAGAGAGAGAAAGACAGACAGAAAGGGGGAGAGAGAGAAAGAAGGACAGAGAGAGGGGAGAGACACAGATAACAGAAGAGATGGACAGAGAGAGTGCCGACACTGCGCACCCAGGCCTCACTGCTCACCTGCTGTCACTGGTGTGTCTCCAACCGCATGCCTCTATGTAGTGCAGTTCTCCAGGTCCCACATCTGAAACAAAGTCAAGATTCATGAATGGCAAAGTACATACAATTGCACACAACATCATCACGTGCCCGCCCCTGCACACCCAGACAGATGCATCCGAGCCCCTCGGGCCAGCCAGTGGTACATGCCCGTCCCTGTGCACCCAAGCAGATGCACCCCAGCCTCTCCTGCCACCCAGCAGTGCATGCCCACCCCTGCACACCCAGACAGATGCACCCCAGCCCCTCCCGCCACCCAGCGGAGCATGCCTGACTCTGTGAACCCAGGCAGATGCAAACCAGCACCTCCCATTACCCAGCGGTGCATGCCCGCCCCTGCACACCTAGGCAAATGCAGCCCAGCCCCTCCTGCTGCCTGGAGGTGCATGCCCGCCTTTGCGCACCCAGGCAGATGCACCCCAGCCCCTCCCGCCACCCAGTGGTGCATGCCCGCCCCTGCGCACCCAGGCCTCACTTCTCACCTTCCACCACCGGTGTGTAGCAATGAGGGCCCACCACGTGCCGGTGCAAGTCCAGGGCCCGCGGACATGGTACCCTCCACATCATGCAGCCCCGCAGGCCACCAGGTCTCATATTTGATTCTGGGTCTTGATTTCGCCATGGCAGAGGACATACCAGTGCACCTGGCATCATCGCAGGCTGCACACGTGCTCAGCCTTTGAGATGCCACTAACTCTGTGATCCAGGAGGTGACGCCATGTGGTGGTAGGCCCGCGCTGGCTCTGGCCTACACTGTGGTCCAGCAGGGCACACAAATCCTGGGCAGTCCGGACTGCCAGGATGGGGCATCATCGCAAGCTGCACACCCGCTCAGCACTTACGGTGCCCCTACCTCAATGCAACGAAAGTCACCATCCCGTGGCGGTGTGCCTGTGCCAGATGCATTGTATCCGGTGCCACCAAGTCTGTGCCTCGCAAGTCACGGACCCTGTATGATTGGGTATCATGGTGCAGACGCCATCAAGTCACCTCCGGGCCAGGGGAATGTGATGTTGCAGGGCCCTGGGCCCTCATGCCAACATGAACACCAAACAGATACACCCAGAGAGAGGTTGAAATGGTGTCAAGCACATGCGCCCAGCCCTTTTTATTGGCAGGGTCACATGTCCTGTGACATTTGTGCTGGATGGGTGTGGTGTGGGTATATACCAGCTGTTTGGGAGTGGCTGTGGCATGCTGACAACTTGACCTGTGATCTGCAGATCACTACAAGGTAGCCCTGGGATATGTAATGTTGCTGTTCCCCCCCGTAAGCGTAAGCGGAGTGGGCTTGCCTGGCATATGCTAATCCAGCATAAGGGTGTGAACAATGACCCCGGGGCTCTCTGCATGGTTCTGTATGGGGCTGGACAAGGAAGTAACTAATGCCTGTGTACCTGTTGTTGTGTCGGCGACCCTGTGACCTAAGTCCAACGACATAAGCCACATGGACCTAAGAGGAATTCACGGAGCCTTCATTCATCCATACTTCCACACTTGAAAGACAATAGACATGACACACCTGTGTGATTAAGAATATTTAATGCAAATTCAGTGGAGTGTTCCATCGGGAGCAGTGCTGGGCCATGCGAACCCCTCATGACGATGTTGGCCCATGGAGGGCCAGCCGTAGTCCTTCAGGGAATGACAAGTCCAAAGGAAGGGGAAGAGTTTTGTCTGCAGTCTGATTGCTGTGTCATTGACGATCAAACAGAACATGGCAGGCCATTTCGAGGTGAAATGTGAGTGTCGCAGAGTGCATCAGGGGACAGTGGAAGGTGATGCAGAGGGCAGAACCAAGCAGAAAAAGGCCATATGGCGCAGATGATAGCTACAGTTTTCTTCGAACCAGTGAGGCAGTTTCATCCGCGTCTTTGGCCTCTGCTGTTTCATCTGCCTCACATGTGGTTGGTGGTGTTCTGTCTCCAGCACTGTGTGGCAGTGACACCTCAGGGGCCGGAGGTGGAATGTCTGCCGCACTGTGTGGCACTGACACTTCAGTGGGCAGAAATGTGGATGAAGTGGTAGCAACAGCATGCATCAGCACCAGGCCTTGTGGCAGCAATGTCATGAGGAGAGTCTTGAGGTCATTGAGGAACCCAGCTACCACTCGCTGGTGTGCAGCCGTGGCAGCTGCTCTTTCCGTATTTTCCCGCTCCATGGCCTCCATTAACCTCCACATGTTTCCCAACTCCCGTGTGACATCGCTAGAGCCACTCTGACTAAAGAGTTCTTCGATTCTTTGAGTCAGGGCTCGAGCGATGTCAGCCATGGTCCCTTGGAGAGCATGGAGAAGACTGTGGGTGTCCATTAGGGACCGTGAGTGGTCCCTGATGGGACATAGACACCCATGTATGGCATCTAATTTGTGATGCGGTCAAAGCCCACCCGCACTTGTTCAGCCAGCTACTCCTGGCACCCCAACTCACGGCGTTGGAAGGCCATGTGTTCTTCGTGGGGGCCTGAGAGGCAGCCATGGTGGTGGGTGCTACCTGCTGTGTGGTCTGTGCAGGGGGCGGGGTCTCCTCGTAGCTGCTAGGCTGCCCAGCTCCTGGAAGTGGGCTGAGTAGGTTTTCCATGAGCTGTTGGAGGGCGTTGGAGTCGAAACTGTGGTGGTCCTCTTCGTGAGAAGAGAGGGTTGTTCTGCTCTGCAAGAGGTGTTGAATCTCCCTCTGCAATGTGAAGGGGAGATGCGGTTTAACAATGTGTCGCCGTGTATGTTGTTGCATTGTACATGTTTACATACAGACTGCATGACTGTGTACATTGTGGCTGTTTGGGAGGAGCTGCCTATTTGATGGGGAAGATAGACAGTTTGACAATGGACGTATGTGTGTTTGTACTTCTACATTATTAACTCACATTTCCCTGCAATGCAAAAAGTGATTGGCCAGTGTCTATACCCAAGCACCACCAGTTGTGTCCTGTGTTCTGTTGTAGGTTTTTTCACGGTTTGTACCACATTGTTGTCAGTGTTGGTGTGCTCTGCATGTTATGTGTGTGTTCTGCATTTTGGGGGAGTCACCCCTGCAGCTCTGATTTTGCTGCCCCTTATCCCTTTCATGTGGTGTGCCTTTGACTTCTGTGCTTGTGCAGTGCTGAGATGTTACATACTTGGGTACATTGGTCTCTTGGTGGGAGTTGGGGATCTAGGGCATGGTTTGTCTGCAGATGTGCTATACTTAATTGTGTATGTGTACCATTGTGCCCATCTCCCCCCGTCCCCCCAGTCCCTGATAGTTACTCACCCTGGTGCAGTTGTGTCCAGTCATGTTGAGTATTGTCTGGTCGCCCAACTCCTGCCACCGTCTCCCCACTGATGACCTTGGACACCATTTTCTCCATATCGTCCAGCTCCTCCTGTGGCGCAGGACTCCCACCTCCAGCCTGCTTTGCTGCCTTCTGGTTGTTGGCGAGTTTCAGCTTGGTTTTGTGCTTGACATCATTCCAGCGCCTCTTGACCTCTTCCATTGCTCTCTTCAGCACTCCCACTGCATTCACCTTGTCCACAATGGACTGCCATAGACCATTTTTGGTTGCCAATGACACAGTGGAGGTGAGGAACAGTTGTTGATGGTGTTCTACCACCTCCTTTATCAGGATCTTGTTTTCCTGCGGACTGAACCGCTTCTTCCTACTCTTCTTCTCCTTGTCTTTCCCTGACCCCGCCGACCCAGGCTAGTCTTCCGGGGGCTTGTGGGGTTAAGGTTCTCCTCTGTACTTACTCCAGCAACATCCATTGTGCTTCGCTATTGTTTCGCATTTGTTTGTCTGGTTTTTTCCACTTTTATGGTGATTTTTCCCACCTGACGCGTGTGAATTGCAGGCCTGTCGCTAGTTTTCGCGGATTGTTGTATCGGGATTGACCTTGTGTTTCACATTTTTGCGGTGTTAATTTGAACGCGGTCATTTGACGCATTATCTGAAGACTACCACATGGTACCACCGTGTTGTGAATACTTGGTTAACACGGCGTAATTTCCCCGCGAAAGACTGCAATATTGACGGTTGCGTTGTTACTTTTGAGATGGTTATCACACATTCTTGAGAATATCCCCCTATATTTATCCATGTGGGAGGTATTATTTCTTGTCGTGAGGAAGGTGGTGTTTTGAACAGTGAAAACCACTGAAACGCGTCGACGCACACTGTATAAAGGCTTACTGTAGATTGTGGTGACATTTGTGATCTATTATCGCCAAAATCAAATGTATAATAATTATATGTTTAACAAATAATCTTCATCTAATGTGTTGCCTTTTCAATGATTAGAAAGTATCTTTCTTGTAGAATCTCCTCCTGTTTTTGATTAATTCTGTAAACTGTATTATGTGTATGTTTTTATCTTTTTTAACTCTGTAAAATAATCTTTTGCTCTTGATTATTGCTGAATAATTTTTAGTAAATATTTTTATACTTGATACACATTTTGGCCTTTGATGGTGGTTGTATTATGTTCTGGTGATATCTTGGATGTGAAAGTGCTTTGATTGTCTCACTTACAACCAAGGATAATTGACTCCAAAGGCTATATGGGTGTCCTGCTCATGAAGGGGCACCCTCACACTTAGAAAAGAGCACCCGGCCTTCAGGATAGAAAAGGCCTGCTGTAGCGGTGACTTTTGGTTTTAAGTGCAGTGACCCAAGATATAGGAAAACCTATATCTTTCGTAAGTGTTGCTAGCACCAGCTTACACAGGCTGCAATGGCAGGCCTGTAGTGATAGTTAGAATGTCCTCCCATAGATGGCGTAATACATGCTTCAGCCTATGGGGGACCCCTGGGGTAGCTATGCCCTGGTACCTTAGTACCATATACTAGGGACTGATAAGGATACCCCATGTATCCAATCTGGGATGTACCTAAGTTCTTATTATACAATTTAGGGGCAAAAGCAGACATACAGGGGTCCTGATTAGCACCATCACAGTCAGACTAGTCATAAACAGCATTACATCAAGCAGAATGTGGGGATACCCACAGAAGCAGATCCTACTTTCCTACACCCTGTCTCAATAGTGTTGAAAAAAAAGGCTTTGCATATTCTTAGGCTGTTCAAAGTGAACATCTTTGGAGGAATCACTGCTGTTTTATAGTGACAACATTTTTAACACAGCATATACAGAATGTTTGTATCATAAGCTTATGAAGCTTATGAAGCTTATGATCCCACACCCCACTTCCCAGAAATATTTGGTCATAGTTTGATTTTTGCACTATTTTTTACTCTTACTTTTTTTTTTTCTCCCTCATGACAATCTAATCTAATTGGAACTCATTTTGTCTTTGTTTACTCTCGGGCAATCAACATTGTTAACTAAGACTCCATTTTGTCACTCCCCCCTGCCCATCGGAGTTATAGACACTGTGAAAGGACTAACATCACCTACACGAATTCAGCAGCCATCTTGAAAGTAGCCCTGACACCACTTTTTTATCACTAAATCCTTTGTCGTGTATTTCTATAGGTTCTGAATCGATCCCCCTATTCCTGACCCTAATCTGGTTAAACTACCTAGCTAGTTAACTAACAGTCAGCCCATGAGGCAAGAAAACCCCCATGATGCAGATACCGTTATCTGACGCAGTCACACTACGGCACAGGAACGTGTTATCTGATTAGGTCATAACGCTTGAGATCTAATTAGACAAGCGACATTCCTCCAGCCCCTGATAAGGCATACGACGTTCTCATAACAAATCAAACCTATGACAACCTGGAAAATCCGTGCGGCCATTGTTTTGATTTCACAGAGAACTTTTGCAAAAGAATGTGCTAACGAGCAAGTCGTATGACATCTTTATTGACGTACCTATGTCCATCCTTACGTCAATCTCGGCACCTTTAAGGTATAAATATTGCCGACCTTGCCCTATGCAAACACACGCGTGGTGACAAGACGGAGCAGCCATACTTGCCGAAGCCGAGAGCAGAAGCAGACCCCGCTGGCAGCAGCCCCGCCTTCCTGACGCGCTGAGAGACGCGCTGCTATCTCAAGCCGAGAGACCCAGCACCGGCGCTTCTGGGCAGCCCTCGCAGGCAGCCTGGAATATCGAGAGCAGAGAAAGAGATACCATTCCTCATTCATCCTAACTTCCAGGTACAGAACTGAATAACCCCTCACAGAGAATTCTTTAGTTATTCACTTGGCAAAAACAAACTTAACTTAAGCTGTAACTTTCTATTCCCGCCCACGCATTAGACTTAGGTCAGGTACACGGGGTAGGCGTATTTAGAAACACCAGTTGAGTACGTTTAGTCAAATGTATATGTGTATGTAAATATATTTTAATCATTTTAAAACATCGTATGGCTCAGAAACCATATCAATGTTTTTACAGTATTATTTTATACTATTGCTTCTAATGTATGCACTTTACTTAACTATAAGTATCGCAATAATATCGATCCATTTCTCTTGTACGAGAAAAGAGACTGATCAATAAATAACACCTTTTATTGAACACGCCCGTCTCTTCCTTTTCTCTACATTCTGATGAGACTAAGAATGCACGTACTGACTGAGTAAAATAATTGCCTTGTGCTCACACGACTCTTGAGATTGACTCTTGATTAGGGGAGAGCAAAGTTGTCATGTTCTATGGTTGTCAGAAACTAAATCCCTTCTTGTCTAATCAGGGGAGTTAATCCTTCCTTGAACATTCGAGAAAGTTTCTAGCGAACTCTGAGCTTAGCTGGCAAACCCAAAAATTAAGTCTAGTATCGACAGTAGTAGACCTAGTTAACGTCTGGCCTAGGCTTTTACTGCTGTAGGTACTATTCCAATGCGCAGAGCCTATTGGGAAAATAGGAGCTACACTTCATGGCGCCCAACGCGTTTGGAAAGGGCGATAAAACTAACGTAAGACATTTAGAGTAACTCAGTCGTGCTTTCTCACTCAGACCCCTTTTCCCAAATACTCCAAAGACGTCTGGAGTGGGTGAAAGGTTATAATATCCTCCAAAACCTCGCAGGAGGGAACTCCTATGTATGGTTTTTGGTCTAGTCAACGTTGAAGGATAAAACAGTTCCAGAATATTGTGCATCTAATCTCTGTTTCCATAAGAAACCTGATCTGCAAATAAAAATAATACCATCCTGTCAGTAAAATGGGAGACAGTGATGGAGAAAGAGAGGCAATTAGATTAGCTACTGAAATAGCAGATGCTGATGCTACCATGCAAGCAGCAGACGCGGATATAATACTCATTCCGGTCATTAAAAGGAGATCTATAACCTTAAAACTTATAGAAAATGGACTGACACCTAGAGGTGGCACAGTCATATTCGTAATTGAGGCACACGAATATCGGCAGACAGAGGTATACTATTCATGGATACATTTTCCAGCAGCAAATGCTGTAACAAAGTACTTCCACTATTACAAAGTAGAGGAACCTCCTGAAACGTACACTCCTTTCGAGGAGGTGGAAGTACCACTCAAATTCCAAGAGCATTTGCTCTTATTTGATGGCGCCCTAATACATAACAATCACATTACAAGGCTCGGTCCTTTAGGAAGACCAGGAGCAACGTGGCCGGTCTTAGCCGGATACACACCACATCCAGACATCGAAAGAATGCCTGCAGCAGAGCTGTTAATACAGCTAAAACAACTACTAAAAATTCACAGACAATTAGTTCAGTATGTAATGCGGACTTCAACAATTCAGCCAGCGATTAAACTTCCACAGCTGACCCCTCACCAGGGGAACACAAATAAAATTACACCACAGAACATCCAATCCTGCCTAGGTAAAGTTCCAGCTAAACGGGAACAGATACCATTCTGGTTGGCACAGAAAATTACCCAAATAGAGGCGGTGTTTCCTGACACCACCCCGCTGGAAAAACACAGGATTCTGACTATATGTCTCCCAATGGGAATCGCACCACACATTGAGGACTGTGACACTTGGGGTACAGTCTTTGCTTCCATCTATACAAAAACGCACGGTGTTCCATCCATTTCGGTAATACCAGATGTGCTTAAACAAATTCAAGATGAATACGGTCCAGAACCTGCTTTAACTCTTGGTATGAAATTACTAAAAGACTTCAAGCAGGTCTCGGCTATATTACTAGCCAACATAAAGGGTGAAGCAGCAAACGTGGCGATCCGCCAGAGGTTAAAAGAGACAGATATAGCAGACCAACCAGCTGAAATTGCCAGAATCATAGAAAAATCCTATGAAGAACTAGGCAGAGATAGTCTAGGTGGAATACCGGTAAAACCGCAACTGACTACAAGTCCAGAAAAAATGTTTTTTAATAATAATAATAATTCACCAAAAAAGAACTGGGATGGGAACAAACAATCCAATCCTAAAGATAAGAAATTCCAGTCCAGAGGAAGGTCTCCTAGGCGAAGAGAGAAATCTCCAAACCCGAGACAAAGGTCACCCCAGAGTGACCCCTCTGGGAATAGATATAACCTTAGAAATAGGGATAATATTAAAAAACCTGATAGATATCAAGACATTGATACACGTCCCTCTCAATCTTTTCAGAATTCCTCGCAGAAATCGGAAAGAAGAGGACGATCAGAAGAGCACGCCAAGTCCAAAGACAAGGAACCTGCTCAACTGAAAAAGAAATCACAATTTCCAAAAAAGAAGGTAGCCAGTATCAAGGTAGTTAACAATGCCGAGAATACTGAGGACACAACTGAAAAACGGAGAGTGGGCTCAGACAATGCTAGACAGCGCAGCAGAGGTGAGCATAGCTCGCAAAGTCCTTATGAATCATCTGGAGACAGTGGACACGAATGAATACCTTCAAGTGGAAACTGCAGATACCAGAGTTAGCAAGCCCCACAAAATATACGAGATAACATTACGTATAGAGGGAGATAAGACTAGGAAAATAAGGGGACTATTTTGGGATAACCTCTCCAAGGGCTATGACATCCTTCTAGCTGAAAAAGACTGGCCACCAGAGTTTGTCAGGGAGTGCCCTCATGGCGAAGAAGTAATTATGCCTGCCTTCTCGAATCAAATACCGATTCATAAAAAATACACACTTGCTAGAAAGTGGGCAGTGGCCTTAGCACCTGCTTTATACAAAAATCATGTAGGATGGGATGAGGACTCTCCTCCTCACAAAATCCAGCTAAAATCACAACCAACTGCACAAAGGCAGTACCCAATTAAGCAAGAAGCTAAAAAACAAGTAAATGAAATATTAGATCAGCTAGAATACCAGGGGGTGATTGAAACTTGCACCTCACAAATGAACAATCCTTTGTTTCCGGTCTCCAAACCAGACAATTCATACCGTCTAGTTTTGGATTACCGACACCTTAACACATGTTGCAAAACTTTTGCAGTGCAAAACTCACACAGTGCTGCACTAATGAATAACATAGTGCGCAAAAAATACAAAACAACCTTGGACATCTCCAATGGATTCTTTTGTCAAAACATAGCACCAGAGAGCAGATATTTAACAGCTTTCTCAGTAAATGGCACTCAAAAACAATTCTGTCGGTTAGCCCAGGGGTACAAGAACAGCCCGGGGGTATTCTCAGCAAGAGTAACAGAATTACTACAACTATATGATGATGAAGCATTATCGTATGTCGATGACATTTACTTAACAGATGATGACTTGGAGACTCACTTGAAAAGAGTGAACACCATAATACTTGGTTTCGCTGCAGAGGGTTACAAATTCAACTTCAAAAAGTCCAGAATTGCCCATCTGACAGTCCTATTCTTAGGATATGAGTTATCAAGTGAAGGCAAAAGCCTGGCAGACAATTTCCTAGAGAAATGTGCCGTAATCCAAGCTCCTAAAACACTAAAAAACCTACAGTCAATTCTAGGCTTCCTAAATTTCGGAAGAACATACATTGCAAATTACGCAGAAAGGGTGAAACCCCTTTATGATCTAATTAAACCAGACTTTAAAAGATCCAGTTGGACTCAAACACACACAGAAATTTTGAGATCCTTACAAACAGACATGCTAATTAAGACAAAATTAGAAACACGTGATAATACACGCAACCTTGTGATCCGAGTCATCCCAGGGAAATGCGGATTCACATACCTGACCTCTAATGAGGGAGAAAAGGTACCAATTGCATTCAAATCACATTTGTACACAAAAGCTGAACAGAGATTCAGCAACAAAGGAAAAATTGTTCAAGCAGTTCAAACCGCAATAGCTAGAGAAAAAGACATAGCTGACGGTAGACATATCACAGTCAGAACAGCTGAATCAGCCTTTGAGGCATTAACAACACCGTGTAATTTACCATCAACAACATTAGATCCAGAATGGATACAATGGGTGAATTCAATTACAACGGACAAAGTATACTACTACTTTGATCCAGAACTAGAAGAATTAAAAAATCTAAAATATGAAAAGACGTATCCTCTGCCAATCGACATTCTGCCTCTACGACATTACGCCTGTGTAATCTATACAGACGGACATGCTCAACCCTCCGTTTGGGGAGAACATGCATACAATCCCACATGTGAGATCACAAAAGAAGTGTGGCGCGGAGGTATATTAAAACCTCTATTAACAAAATCACACTCAGTAGAAACTAATTCAGAACTACAAACTGAAATAATAGCTTTGAAAATGGCGCTAGATAATGCGGATCGCGAATTCCCGACGCTTATAGTGTCAGATTCATATTTCTGCGTCAAAGCATATAACAAGGATTTGCAGACATGGATTCAGAACGGTTACAAAGATGACACAGATGCACCAATAAAGCAGAGACTTCTCTGGGAACAAGTAGCTCTTTTAAAAAAAGAACTACCAAAGACTCACGTGACTCACTCACTGAGTCATCAACGTGATGGCGTTCACGTTGTAGGGAATTCATTGGCTGAAACAGCCGCAGCGGCAGCCACTAAATCGGCTCCCGTAGATCGAAAAAAGCGTACATTAAAATACATTGACGGTGAAACAATGCTGGCGGTGAAAACGTCATCAAAAGGCGACTGCTCAGCGTTACCGATCAACTATCCACTCAATTATACATACATAATCGATGCAAACTCCGTCCCTTTTGCTCGAATCCCTGGAGTGGGGGATAGAGTGATTCCAAACATGGACAGGAGACACTTGTTAATCGCAGACGCACACATGGGCGAGGGTCTCAGACACCTTAAATTAAAAGATTCTCTGGAAGAATTACAATCACGGTACTGGTGGCCAGGCATGAGCCTGCACTACACCATGTTTGTAAAAAACTGCCCAAACTGCAACAGAGATCGCAGTGGGGAGAGAAGCAGTTTAATACCTCGTCGTATCAAGGCAGATAATATTACCAACAAAAAGAATGGCTTGCGATTAACATACACAGGCTAGTTCCACTTATAATGTAGATCCACAGCACTCGGCTGACGTCCGGACTGTTATACAAGATTTGCGAGTCTAAATGGCATATACGCTAAGAGCATGCTACGTTCGACCATTTTTTTTTTTTTTTCTCTCAGGCAATCCAGCCTGGGGGGGGAAAGAATGGCCAAATGAGCACAGCCCAGCGGGAATCTTCTCACTTCCTTCCTGAGGGTATGGGATGGTGTAAAGAAAAAACCAAGGCAGAAAGCAATCTATAATGGAAAGGACATTAGGTTCGGGAGCTGGGTGGGTCAAACATCTAATAAGTGTCCAACGTAGTCTAAATAACTTGCCAAGAAATTCTCTGAAGGGATTCAGTCCGTACGAATTATTATTCGGAACTAGGATGTTGATCTCTGACCTTGATAGTCAGACTTCAGTGGTAATAGAAAAAACCTTTGATGTCAAAGACCGTTTGGCTATTTTGCAGGACTTAAACAAAACAAGAAAAGACCTGAGCAACATACAGTTGAAACAACAGCCAACAACCACTGAAGAATCACCACCTGTCCCAGCAAGACCTTTCTGGATTCCAAAAGTCGGGGATCTAGTCAGGGAGAAGATCGCGGTAAAGAAGGAATTTGGGCCTTCTTACAGAAAAGCAGTTCCTGTCTTGTCTGTCAACGGGACAAGATCAGTTGTACTACCGCCACTTGCTGGAAAAAAGGAGAACCGAGTTGTATCCATCGACCTGGTAAAACCACAACATGTGGCCGATAACAAACAGTAGGCCAAGTGGACTCCCAATAAGTAGCAGAACACCAAGGTTTGCTACCAGTACAGAGGTCCTAACAAAGAGGCTCATCACATTCGAAACGCCTAAAGAAGAACAACAAGGACTATGCAACAATGCAATAGAACTCAGACCTCTGAAAACCCAAATAAAGACATTTAGCAGAGACACACCAATCTACAATGAAGTTCCAAGTGAAATTGCAAGAAACAAAAATCCTGAACCAATTGGAACAATTGACAGAACTGCATCTGGTTACTTCATCAACTTCGATGATTCCTCTGAAGGTTTCAGCGAACAAAAGACACAGCCATCATCAAAATCCTTTAAAGACAAAGCTAAGGAACTTTTGAAACAACTGAAAGAAACATATCTGGTTACTCCATGGATTGAATTTTGGGTGGGTTTTGGTGCATTTATCCTCATACTTTGGCTCATCATGGTATTTACCTTGGGACGCTTCATTGAGGGAAAATATGCTAAAATGGACACAGCAAGTCAGAACATCAACTTGGTCCTCAAACCACACACATCTTCACACGTCGAGAAACGAGAACTTTCTTCAGAACTTTCTTCAGCCAACTTCACAGCAATTCCAATACCTGGTGGGGTAGCCTGGGACAACACTGACTATGAAATTTATGGTCCGGTCCAGATCCTGAAATATCCACACCAAATCAAGATCTCCTTGAGTGATTTTGCAAAACCAAACTCATTTGCTGATGATTGGGACTTTGAAAGTATAAACAATATGATGTCTGACTTAGTAATGTCTGCTGAATTTACAAAACATGATTATTTGCAAGGTTCTACAAATTATGATAGTATGTATTGCTATAACCATTATGGTAACCATTTCTTGCATAAATCTGCACAACCTAGAAATGTTTTAAATTATAATCAATGGGAACATTGTGCTACACCTCCAAAAGGGAGCTCTAGAACCGTTTATGACAAATATTCATATTTTTCAGGTTTTAACATAACTAATGCTGAAACATTTTATTACAAATTGTCAAACAAGACAGGGATGAAAACCATGATAACCAACACAAAATTGATATATTCAGATTCATTCTTTGAAAAAATGAATACATTTGGATTTGATTATTGGGACAAAAATGTTGATTTGAAAAGTGTTTGGGGTACAAAAGAATGGCAAGTACAGGGTATAGAAGCTTTGTTTAGAGCCTGCATGATCCCAGAACAAATGATATTTTTAAATGACACTGTTCAACAAACCACCTGTCTTGGCTTAGCCAAAATCAAAGATTTAAATAACCCGTCTATTCCAAAGCCAACAATGTTTAGCAATAGCTCTGAAACAGATGAAGAAATAGACATAAACCATATACTTAACCAAAACAGAACACATCCTGATTGGAAACAATGGTTGATCTGGCCCACAGATACAAATCACTGTCAAGATAGATTCCTGAATAAAACACAGGGTTTCAAAATGACCAGGCCAGACCCTAGATATCCTCAAAGACATCACCCAGGGATAATAACAACCTACAGTGTGGGCAAATTATGCCTTCAATGGCTACAAACTTCCACACTGCCTGAAATTAAGCAACACCTAACTTTACTTACTGAAGGTGCTGACTTGCGTGATTTCATACTGGGACCACGCAAACAGCGTCAAAAGCGTTTCATAGCAGCCTCTGTATATGCAGCATACAATGAGGCCTGGAAGGTTACTCAAATTGAAACAGCAGAGAGAATACGTGAAATTGATCGTATTAATTTGGAAAAATCACTTTCTGTATTGGACAATGGGTTAATGACTCTGTCCTCCAGAATTTTTTCATTGGACAGCATTGTGTCTTCAGCAATCGATATATTATCGCAAGACTTACTGTTATTACATCATGGTCAGTCACAATTGCGCTCTATTGTACAGCTTGGCTGGACGTTACAAAATCTGCGTTCAGGCTATGTGCCTTGGCGTTTAATCAACACAACGTCACTATTCCAAATCTTTAACCTTACTGATGGACAAATCGGTATGGCGCAGAAGGGTGCTGATTATACAATCTTGAGCATTGAAAAACTAGAAAGATTACCGATGACAATGTCAGAACGACCTGTCAGTGAATGGATAATCCACGGAATCATAAATATTCCAATCTCAACCTTCAGGTTTCAATACTGCCAAAAATATATACAGGCTGGCATGTACGAGAAATTGGGAAAGGGGTACCTTAAAACAACTTGGAACCTGCCCTATTCACATGCATGTGTCAGTAATAAAGGACAGAAAGTGTTTCTTAGTGGCAACAATTGTGCTATGTCACTAAGCGGCACGCTTCTGTGTAACGGAATTAGTTTGCACGGAGCCTGTGAAGGGCATTCATACAACCTTTCATGTCACCAGCAAGGCGCACCTGCAACTGAAATAGAACCATTCTTTCAAAGACTCTATAATGGGAGTTACATTCTTATTGTAGACCGCAGATGTTGTAGTCTTATGCCCGGGACTCCTTATCTCGTCACCACGACGGCGAAGGTCAAGTGCTGTGGACGTTCTTTGTTCCCCAGCTCCTTACCAGACAGGGAGGCAAGGGCATGGCCCGGTTTGAAAATTACTTCTATTCGAATAGATACTTTAAGCAGAATGAAAACAGTGCTTCTACAGACGCCTACAAGGCTCACGTCATCAAAAGAAACATATGATCTACAAGTCGCAAGGACGACTGCAGAGATACATACATTATTATCGACTAATTCCCCCGTACATTTCGCGGAAATCCTGAGCGAAATCTTAAATATTTCTGATACCACTGGGGTCTCAAAGGTATTTAAGACAGTATTTTCGATGGCATTAACACCATTCAAAGCCATACTGGGTATTTTTCCAGATTTCGTCCATTCGATTTTTGGCGGACTTCCCCTGATCCTGGGACTAATTGCAGGAATCCTATTCCTAGTCCTTATTTTTCGTTATGGCAACCCATGTCACAGATCAAACTCTCGCGACAATGGAAGATACGATCCTAGCCATTGGATACCGGGACCGGATATCAAAAATCCTGGGACTCTCCCGGCTTAGAGACCTAAACATGACTTGGTTTCTATCATTTTGACCAATGTGGCAAAGGTGTGTTTTACCTGTACTAAGGTGTCTGCTATGCGGAGAAGAATTCCTGTTAGACACCTGTCTGACGCTACAATCAGATGCGCCAGTGGATGCAGATACACTGTTGGTTCCTACCAAGGTTCACGCACTGTGCTGCCCTCAAAGGCTGCCAATTCTGATGACGGCATTCCTGGAATCTTCACCACTACGATTGAAGAGTAGTGAAGTTCAAGATGAAAACAGCATCGAACAGGTACGACCTTCTGTCAGCAATGCAAATCAGAATGTCAATGGAGACAATCATGCGCATGAATGCATGGTTACCCCTATTTCCGACTTAGTGGAACTTTCCCATGAAGCTGTTGACAGTTTTTTCGAAAGCCTGAATGATATGATGTTCTCTCCGGAACAGAAATAGAGACTTTTGAGTAAACTCGCACACGGCGTTCCCTGAATTCGGCCTTCAACTTTTAAAAAATAAAGTCACATGAACAATTACAATCCAGTTCACGGACAGCAACTTTTTTCAGCAAGCCCTTAAAATATTTTTCTATACATTTTTTCCCCGGGACACTGATCTTCTGCTTAGAGTAAGAAACTATTCCTAGAGAACTAAGATTTCTATTTTTAGATACTTTATATAGACTTTAGCTGCCCGCTGGTATGTTCACAAATATTTTATTATGTGATGAAATGGTCTCGACCTTCCTTTCTGTATAGCTATATTAAGAGCCATTTCATGTGTATTTCTCATATACCAAAAAGCAATAATGCATTACAATGCGTGTTTACTTTTGCATTTAATTCATAGCTTAAGTGCATACAATATATATGACTGCAATTTTTCAGTATATTTGAAAATTTCAAAATACATTTATGTATTTTGGGGTGGTAAGGTATACACTATACTCTATAGTATGTTGTACTATGTTATACTATGCATAGATTAGTAGATATGACCATAGTTAGCATGGAGTGGGTGTCGTGTATTTCTATAGGTTCTGAATCGATCCCCCTATTCCTGACCCTAATCTGGTTAAACTACCTAGCTAGTTAACTAACAGTCAGCCCATGAGGCAAGAAAACCCCCATGATGCAGATACCGTTATCTGACGCAGTCACACTACGGCACAGGAACGTGTTATCTGATTAGGTCATAACGCTTGAGATCTAATTAGACAAGCGACATTCCTCCAGCCCCTGATAAGGCATACGACGTTCTCATAACAAATCAAACCTATGACAACCTGGAAAATCCGTGCGGCCATTGTTTTGATTTCACAGAGAACTTTTGCAAAAGAATGTGCTAACGAGCAAGTCGTATGACATCTTTATTGACGTACCTATGTCCATCTTTACGTCAATCTCGGCACCTTTAAGGTATAAATATTGCCGACCTTGCCCTATGCAAACACACGCGTGGTGACAAGACGGAGCAGCCATACTTGCCGAAGCCGAGAGCAGAAGCAGACCCCGCTGGCAGCAGCCCCGCCTTCCTGACGCGCTGAGAGACGCGCTGCTATCTCAAGCCGAGAGACCCAGCACCGGCGCTTCTGGGCAGCCCTCGCAGGCAGCCTGGAATATCGAGAGCAGAGAAAGAGATACCATTCCTCATTCATCCTAACTTCCAGGTACAGAACTGAATAACCCCTCACAGAGAATTCTTTAGTTATTCACTTGGCAAAAACAAACTTAACTTAAGCTGTAACTTTCTATTCCCGCCCACGCATTAGACTTAGGTCAGGTACACGGGGTAGGCGTATTTAGAAACACCAGTTGAGTACGTTTAGTCAAATGTATATGTGTATGTAAATATATTTTAATCATTTTAAAACATCGTATGGCTCAGAAACCATATCAATGTTTTTACAGTATTATTTTATACTATTGCTTCTAATGTATGCACTTTACTTAACTATAAGTATCGCAATAATATCGATCCATTTCTCTTGTACGAGAAAAGAGACTGATCAATAAATAACACCTTTTATTGAACACGCCCGTCTCTTCCTTTTCTCTACATTCTGATGAGACTAAGAATGCACGTACTGACTGAGTAAAATAATTGCCTTGTGCTCACACGACTCTTGAGATTGACTCTTGATTAGGGGAGAGCAAAGTTGTCATGTTCTATGGTTGTCAGAAACTAAATCCCTTCTTGTCTAATCAGGGGAGTTAATCCTTCCTTGAACATTCGAGAAAGTTTCTAGCGAACTCTGAGCTTAGCTGGCAAACCCAAAAATTAAGTCTAGTATCGACAGTAGTAGACCTAGTTAACGTCTGGCCTAGGCTTTTACTGCTGTAGGTATTATTCCAATGCGCAGAGCCTATTGGGAAAATAGGAGCTACACTACACCTTCGTCCCACAACCCTTAACACTCTACCTTATTACCTTGTGCACTTTACAAATTTATGTTCAGATTATTATTGCACTGCTGTTCACTTTGGGTACTTTATTAATTTAGATTGATGCTACTATGTTTAAATCTATTATTTTCATTGTCGTTCCCCCTCAAACCTACACTGCATATCTCTCTTCGCCTCTAATTCTATAATTGTTATTACTGCTCATTATCACGTGTCCTTACTCCATTTAAATATTGTACTTTGATCATGTTCTCTTAATTTATATGTCACTCCTTTTCAATCTAAATTCTCTATATTAAGCGACTGCATCTTGATATGTCCCTCTCTCCCACATACTCTTTTTTAGCATGCATTACCCCCGCTATCCATAATTATAACTCCCTCTTTCCACTTACTTCCCTTTCTCTTCTTTCCCTCTTTTATTCCACCTTTTAACCATTTCTTCTTCCTACTCAATTACACCACGTACTTCCATTTCCCTACCTTTACCACCTCCCTCTATTTTTATCGCCCATCCCACTGACTCTCCTTTTGAACCACCCTACTACCTATACCCCTTCCATAATATTTTCTTCCTCATTCTCTACTTCCCTCTATTCTCCAGCCCCCTCCGGGCTAACAGCTTTTTGTTCTCACTCAGTTTACAATGTTTTATATTTGCACTTCCTTTTATACCGTTACGATTATGCTTTTTTACTGTGACGCTTTCCATCTTATTTCATTTTTATCCAGGAATGTTCGTTATGCTATATCCCCTTTCTGTTATACACCCTGTTATACTGTTTTTTTTTTATTCTCCTCTGCTTAGTCCACCCCACTGCCGATCATTGTAATATGTCTCACGATACTCTACTGAACGCTCTCAATGTTTAAACCTGTAACACCCAATAACCCTACCTACTGCTCCCTTGGTGATTGACCCCCCGCGCAGCCGAGTCAGGCGCTGAAGCGGGTTGAGGACAGCCGCCGTGACCCCCCCCGGGCAACGCCCACCGAGTTAGGCCACACCCCCCCCCACCGCCTATGACATTTAAGAATGTGCTGCTTCCGGAGGCGCAGCGGACGGGCGCAGCGGGCGCGCCGGCGGTGCGCCGAAGACGCGCCACAGGCAAGCCCATCCGCGCCCGCCCGCGACCTGACAGGACATGGGGCCACGCCCCCTGCCCCTCACCCCACCCAGGTCAGGACCTACAGCTCGGCTGCCATAAAAAAGATTAGGCCCTCTACCATGGCGCAATGCCCGCTCTCCTTCTTCCCAGTCGAACTTCCCATCCAATGCCCTGGCTGCAAACACTCCTTTGACACCATTGAGTCGCCTGCCACGTCCCAGGAATACCAGATGTACCTGTTAAACTGTCGATCCCTTCCTCGGCACAGCACACAAATATGTCTTTTACTAGAAAACTACAACCCAGACGTTATCTTTCTGACCGAGACATGGCTCATGTCTCATTCAGAGCCAGACATAGTCTCAGCCCTACCCCCCGGGTTCCAAATCCACAGACTAGACCGGACCAAGGGAAGAGGCGGAGGCCTGGCTATCATCCTAAAAGATAAGTTTGGTTGCCGCACTACTACTGAAGCTATTCCTGAGTGCGAGAGCCTAGCATTCAGCATAGACTTCACAGCGAACAGCTCCTTCTCTGGCACCCTGATATATCGCCCCCCAGACCCAGGAAAGCTGTTCCACAGATCTCTCCCAGATATCATCGCTAATCGACTTCTAACCTCGGCCAACTATACGGTTCTAGGAGATCTCAACTTACATTTTAACTCCCCTACAGACCTTGCTGCCAGGGAACTAACAGAGGACCTAGCAGCCTTACAACTGATCCAGTTGGTGAGATCCCCCACCCATGAAAAGGGGAACTTACTTGACCCAATTTTTAGCAACTGCTCCAAGTTAATGGTCGGACAACCTATCTGCCTCCCATGGTCAGACCACTTTCTTGTCCCACTCACCTGGTCTACCACCAAGCCTCCTTCACTGACCCCCCATCCCATTACCAAGAGAAACTGGAAAAAACTTCTCATAGAGCCATGGACAACTAACCTTGAATGCTCTCGCCCACCACCCTGCACAAACCCCAACCAAGCAAATAACAACTATGAGGGTTGGATCAGGGAATCACTGGACACGATCCTTCCTCTACGGAAATCCATTCCCAAGAGGTCACACAAATCTGCTCCTTGGTTCTCAGATTCCCTGAGAGACCTAAAACGCCTCTGCAGGAAAAAAGAGAGAGCCTGGCGACTAGACTTTCTCCCAGAAAAAAAACCCAATACAAAGAGGCTATTAAGGCCTACAGAAATGGGGTTAGGGCGGCCCAGGCCTCCTACTTCGCAGACCAAATAATGGCAGCAAAATCAAAACCCAAGGAAATTTTCCACCTGGTCAAAAAATGCATTACCGTCAACACTGCCCCCCCAGTCCCGAAAACGCTAGAACAATGCAATGAACTTGCAGACTTCTTCCATAACAAAGTCACTCAGATCTATTCCGCCTTCCCTACAGCTGCCAACAACTCAATAACACCCAATCAGACCTCTCCGACTAATTCCCCCTCCCCAGGACAGCCAAAGCTGGACCACTTCCCCCCACTAAACCTGGAGACATTGCAACAACTGGCACGCCAAGTTAAATCTGGCTCTCCCCTTGACCCTGCCCCACCAGAAATATTGCTCCAAGCAAGCCAAGCCATTCTTCCCGTGGTGCTAGAGCTCCTCAACTCATCCATATCCTCCTGCACAGTACCCAATGGATGGAAGAGAGCTATGGTACGGGCTCTGCTGAAAAAGCCCACCCTCAACCCAGAAGATCACTCCAGCTACCGCCCAATCTCACTACTTCCCTGGGTAAGTAAGGTACTGGAGAAGTACATAAATACCCAACTGACACAATTTCTGGAAAGCCATGCACTCCTTGACCCATCCCAGACAGGATTCAGGCCCAAACACGGTACTGAAACCGCCTTGCTGGCAGTCACCGAAGAGTCCCGAAGGATACTAGACCAGGGAGGATCAGTGGCAGTGATCCTCCTTGATCTAAGCGCAGCCTTCGACACGGTCAGCCATGCCACCTTGCTGAACAGTCTGCGCAACATCGGTGTCGGAGGCGATGCTCTAAGATGGCTTGATTCATTCTTGCACAATAGATCCTTCCAGATCTTCGACGGGGACACAATATCAGCCAGAAAACCCCTGAACTGTGGAGTACCGCAGGGCTCTTCACTAAGCCCTGCGCTCTTCAATGTCTATATGCAACCACTGGCTGGGCTCGTCGAACCCTCGGGTATAAAAATTGTATCATATGCTGACGATACCCAGCTAGTGGTTTCAATGACTCAGGAAGGCGTCGGTCACACCTCAGGAAGTCTGATGAACTGCCTAGAGGACATTAAAAAGTGGATGACATGCTCCTCTTTGAAACTTAATGGAGACAAAACCGAGCTCATGCTCTTAGGTCCCGCATCACCCACGTCACTTCCCTCCATGTGGCCTGGGTGTCTGGGCACCCCTCCCACTCCCAAAGAAAGCGTAAAAAGCTTAGGAGTATGGCTGGACACAAACCTCTCCTTCTCCACCCAGGCTACAAAACTATCCGCCATCTGTTTTGGCTTACTTAGAACTCTAAGGAAAGTCCTCCCCCTCCTCCCAATGGAAGCCAAACAAGTGGCAGTTCAGGGCCTGATTCAGTCCCGGCTGGATTCAAACAACGCCCTGTATGTGGGAGCCCCTGAGACGTCCATGCGAAAGCTACAGGTGGTCCAGAACTGCGCAGCCCGCGCCCTGCTACAGATTCCAGGGACACAGTCTGCTAAACCCGCACTGAGCAGCCTACACTGGCTCCCAGTGAGACAGAGAGTGGCTTTCAAGGCACTATGCATCGCCCACCGAGCTTTCTGGAAGTCGGGTCCAGCGATCATTAACAAACTGGTCACTCAATACCACCCTAATAGACCCCTTCGGTCCACGGAGGCCTTTCTGGCCGTAGTCCCAAGAGTACGGAGAGCTAGGACCAGAGGAAGGATGTTTTCCTTAAAGGCCGCTAAAATGTGGAACTCACTCCCACTACAAATCCGGTCCAACCCTAACCTACTCTCATTCCGCAAACAACTGAAAACCTTTCTGTTTGCCAGGCCCACTTAAATCTCAGTCTCCGCCACCCTCAGCTCGGCTATCCATGCTCTAGCGCTTGGACGCCCATTTGGGCAGCAATCGCGCTTTACAAATCACAATACAATACAATACAATACAATAATATTTTGTAATCTGGGCCAGATAACTTTCCTGGTGAAAACCATAAAAACTATTGAGTTGTTGACTAATGTCATATGATATCCATGATGTTCTGAATAAAAAGTATTGAAAACAGAATATTAATATTGTGAACATAACAATGAGCTCTTGGATAATGGATTTCTTTGACTGTGACAACTGTACAATGGCTGATGCTAAAACAGAACAGAAATTGCAGGTGTCCACATCAAGGTTCAGCAGAAGGTCATCGTGTATTGACATGCATTTTCTTCACCACTAGCCTTTCCTCTTTTTGTCACCGCCAAGCTTCTATACATAAAAAACATAGTCAAAACATAGGGGCATATTTACAAGCCACTAGTGCCACAAGACGTTACTTTTTCCACAATGCATCACACATAGAATTACAATGCACCATCAGGATTCAAGCAAGCCGGGCCGAAGACGGCTGTAATGCCAGAAACCGGTCCCCGGAAGCTTGTTTCCTTTCCAGTGAAGAATTGGCTTGGTAGTTTGGTCTGCCCTGTTCCCATGATGCACTGGGCCAGGGGCAGACTAATTTGCATATAGCCAGGTTCTGAACTGGGATGGTGCAGTGAGCTAAAAAAGGGTGATGGATCAAGCCCTGATCTGTTGACTGGGTAGGAGTGTTCTGATTAACTCAGATACTCTGTCCATCACCACCCCCTTTTTGTAATTATTTTGGCCACCATGAGTGTGGAAGGGTATGCTCAGACATGAGTCCCTTGCTCATTGCACCATCAGGATTCAAGCAAGCCGGGCCGAAGACGGCTGTAATGCCAGAAACCGGTCCCCGGAAGCTTGTTTCCTTTCCAGTGAAGAATTGGCTTGGTAGTTTGGTCTGCCCTGTTCCCATGATGCACTGGGCCAGGGGCAGACTAATTTGCATATAGCCAGGTTCTGAACTGGGATGGTGCAGTGAGCTAAAAAACGGTGATGGATCAAGCCCTGATCTGTTGACTGGGTAGGAGTGTTCTGATTAACTCAGATACTCTGTCCATCACCACCCCCTTTTTGTAATTATTTTGGCCACCATGAGTGTGGAAGGGTATGCTCAGACATGAGTCCCTTGCTCATTGCACCATCAGGATTCAAGCAAGCCGGGCCGAAGACGGCTGTAATGCCAGATACCAGTCCCCGGAAGCTTGTTTCCTTTCCAGTGAAGAATTGGCTTGGTAGTTTGGTCTGCCCTGTTCCCATGATGCACTGGGCCAGGGGCAGACTAATTTGCATATAGCCAGGTTCTGAACTGGGATGGTGCAGTGAGCTAAAAAACGGTGATGGATCAAGCCCTGATCTGTTGACTGGGTAGGAGTGTTCTGATTAACTCAGATACTCTGTCCATCACCACCCCCTTTTTGTAATTATTTTGGCCACCATGAGTGTGGAAGGGTATGCTCAGACATGAGTCCCTTGCTCATTGCACCATCAGGATTCAAGCAAGCTGGGCCGAAGACGGCTGTAATGCCAGAAACCGGTCCCCGGAAGCTTGTTTCCTTTCCAGTGAAGAATTGGCTTGGTAGTTTGGTCTGCCCTGTTCCCATGATGCACTGGGCCAGGGGCAGACTAATTTGCATATAGCCAGGTTCTGAACTGGGATGGTGCAGTGAGCTAAAAAACGGTGATGGATCAAGCCCTGATCTGTTGACTGGGTAGGAGTGTTCTGATTAACTCAGATACTCTGTCCATCACCACCCCCTTTTTGTAATTATGGACGCCCATTTGGGCAGCAATCGCGCTTTACAAATCACAATACAATACAATACAATACAATAATATTTTGTAATCTGGGCCAGATAACTTTCCTGGTGAAAACCATAAAAACTATTGAGTTGTTGACTAATGTCATATGATATCCATGATGTTCTGAATAAAAAGTATTGAAAACAGAATATTAATATTGTGAACATAACAATGAGCTCTTGGATAATGGATTTCTTTGACTGTGACAACTGTACAATGGCTGATGCTAAAACAGAACAGAAATTGCAGGTGTCCACATCAAGGTTCAGCAGAAGGTCATCGTGTATTGACATGCATTTTCTTCACCACTAGCCTTTCCTCTTTTTGTCACCGCCAAGCTTCTATACATAAAAAACATAGTCAAAACATAGGGGCATATTTACAAGCCACTAGTGCCACAAGACGTTACTTTTTCCACAATGCATCACACATAGAATTACAAATCACCAGTGTGATTGTTTATGTGAAGGTAGGGACACCTTCCTACACATAAGCAATCATTCCCCTCCAACGCAGGCACTCTTGCACTATCATGTGAGGGTGCCTGCGTTAGCGCTAAGCAGCTTAATTTAGTGCCTGTGGTAGTGGAAAAACATGGGTTCACCATATCTTTGTAAATACCGTGCATCCCTGGGTTTTCAGAATGGTAGAGTGTGGAAATAGGGAGTTTTGCTTAATGCCACGCTCCGTCATTCTGTTGTACACATGCCTCATAGACTTTATTTAAATGAATTACTATCTAATAACTGGACTCATTTCCATTGGTGTTTTGGTCCCCTGACACACAAATTCCTGGGCTATCTGCATTTTGTCTCATAAAAGCCATCCCCTCTGTTTATTAGTGTTTCTCACTTACATTTCGCATTACATATATGCAACCCTGTTTGTGCATATTATATATTTTACATTGTATCTAAAATAGTTATACAAAACATGCATTGTGTGTTTCCCATCAGATGGTCTCCCTCTGTCCTTTGTTTAGTCACTTTAAAAAACAAATCTTTAATGATGAACTACTTGTTGTGTACATTTCCCAAGTATAGCTCGTCTTATTAACTAGAAAATAACTAATTAAAACTGCATGAAAAAATGAAAGAATCTAGTCTCATTAATTAGGTCTTCAAAGAAGTCAGTGTTGCTCTCAGAAATAATGATGTCTTGACACATGAGATCCTTTGCCTCTAACAGCTGCGCTTGGCTGGTACTAACAGAGAACAGAAGTTTCAGATATCCACAGCAAAGTTCAAGCAGAAGGTAAAACTTGTAATGCCATGCAGTTTCCTCACATCAGACAAATCCACTTTTTGTCAATGCCTGCCTTCCATTGTAGTGAAAAAAGAGTTTCCAGAAATGCGTTTTCAAATTATTCTCTTCGTTTGTAGCCGTACAATTATTTAGACAACTAAATTGAGGGGTTGGCAGTAGAAAGGATTTAGAAATTTCCTTTAATCTTCAGGCAGTAGAATATACTTTGTTTTATTCTTCTAAAAGAAGAGGAGCTCCACGACTTCTTTAGCTGTTTTTTTCTGAACTATTAGTTGAACATTAGATTCTCTAAAAGCCAACCTGGCAAGCAAAATAATATGAGACCTTAATTCTGCACCCAGATCAAAGGAAATACACTTTGCGACCTATAATTTTTTCAGAAAATCAAAACCTTTCCAGTAAAAAGGTAGCTGCATCAACATGAAAGGATGCACACTGCCATAGGAAAATGTAGTGGCACTGATTGTCACTACCCACCATGTGAAAACCCATCTTTCTTAGACCAATTTATTTGTAAAAATAACACTATTGCACTTATACACAAGCCAAAGTCTTTTTCAAGCATGGGCAATAGGGACAATTGCCCAGGGTCCCCAATTTCCAAGGGGCCCACAGGAAGGTAAACCTTCTATACATTTGACCTCAGTCTAATGCCTATTTATTTATTCAAACCACTCTCCCTCTCTCTGCCAGCCTACACCTCTTACATCATCTCGGTTTACCCAGTGTCAATTTGAGGATTTTTGTGATCCTGTGCAAGACATATTTCAGATATTTTTGTGTGTTCCAGTTACTGAACTTTTAACATATAATTCACTATAGTTTGGGATTATGCAGGTTTGAATTAGCAGGAAATTTGTAATACATGTCAATATTGTTCCAAACAGGTGCCACCAACGTGTGTTTTACTAGGGGCTCCATAAATCATTAAGACAACACTGACACCAGCATATGAATTTTTGAAGTAACCTTTTTACAGCAGCCACATGTGCTACAGACAAGCAGTACGTTATCATTTTTTAAAGTAAACAAACATATTGGAACAACAATCTCGATTTAGACTGCCTCCAGGGCCCAGAGATGGATGACAAGTCTGAAAACTAACACCTGAGAAATAGATTTTTTCCAGATTCTTGCCAATCCATTGAAGGGTCCAAGATATGCACAGTGATAGTGGTAGCAAAACCATGTGATTACGGTGTTAAATTGAGTGAGCCATTTGTAAAATATAATGATGAATTACTGTTTTCTTAACAATACACCGCCATCTAATCATTTCATCTTAACACTTCTTCTGCATCGATGTTAGGTGCTGTTGTTGATTTTGAATGATATGTGATGGTTTGGCCAGACAAATTGATATCTCCATAAATCATTTCTACAAAAAGCCTTTTTGAAGCACGTGGCGGGTGGCAAGGTTACCTACTATTCTGCTCCATGCTTTCGTATACACATTATTCCTTGGGATTATAGTCTTTTAGGAACCAAAACTAAAAGTCCTAGAATACATTGGGTTGTCCTAGTACTGGAATAAGGTGCCCCATATGACTTGGAAAAACAACAGTTGATGGACAGAATGCAGAACAATGTCATACATTCACCCCAGTACAGAGATCAGTGCCTAAATCCATCGTTTTGTTGCACTCCACACCACCCCAGTTCAGACATGGCCATATGCAAATCAGCCTTGACCATGTGCCTCATGGGAACAGTCCAGCCCGAACTGCCAAGCCATGTCTTCCCTGGACCAGAATCAAGCATCCTAGGACCGGTTTCTGGCTATCAGCCGTCATCAGCCATAATAGCTTGACTTCAGTGGTGTGGAGAGCACGGGACTCACGTCTGAGCATACCCGTGCCACTCGGGGTGATAAATGCAAAAACAACAGTTGATGGACAGAATGCAGAACAATGTCATACATTCACCCCAGTACAGAGATCTGGGCCTAAATCCATTGTTTTTTTGCACTCCACACCACCCCAGTTCAGACATGGCCATATGCAAATCAGCCTTGACCCTGTGCCTCATGGGTACAGTCCAGCCCGAACTGTCAAGCCATGTCTTCCCTGGACCAGAATCAAGCATCCTAGGACCAGTTTCTGGCTATCAGCCGTCATCAGCCAGGATAGCTTGATTTCAGTGTTGTGGAGAGCACGGGGCTCACGTCTGAGCATACCCGTCCCACTCGGGGTGACAAATGCAAAAACAACAGTTGATGGACAGAATGCAGAACAATGTCATACATTCACCCCAGTACAGAGATCTGGGCCTAAATCCATCGTTTTTTTGCACTCCACACTACCCCAGTTCAGACATGGCCATATGCAAATCAGCCTTGACCCTGTGCCTCATGGGAACAGTCCAGCCCGAACTGCCAAGCCATGTCTTCCCTGGACCAGAAGCAAGCATCCTAGGACCGGTTTCTGGCTATCAGCCGTCATCAGCCAGGATAGCTTGACTTCAGTGGTGTGTCTAGCACGGGACTCACGTCTGAGCATACCTGTCACACTCGGGGTGACAAATGCAAAAACAACAGTTGATGGACAGAATGCAGAACAATGTCATACATTCACCACAGTACAGAGATCTGGGCCTAAATCCATTGTTTTTTGCACTCCACACCACCCCAGTTAAGACATGGCCATATGCAAATCAGCCTTGACCCTGTGCCTCATGGGAACAGTCCAGCCCGAACTGCCAAGCCACGTCTTCCCTGGACCAGAATCAAGCATCCTAGGACCAGTTTCTGGCTATCAGCCGTCATCAGCCAGGATAGCTTGACTTCAGTGTTGTGGAGAGCACGGGACTCACGTCTGAGCATACCCGTCCCACTCGGGGTGACAAATGCAAAAACAACAGTTGATGGACAGAATGTAGAACAATGTCATACATTCACCCCAGTACAGAGATCTGGGCCTAAATCCATCGTTTTTTTGCACCCCACACCACCCCAGTTCAGACATGGCCATATGCAAATCAGCCTTGACCCTGTGCCTCATGGGAACAGTCCATCCCGAACTGCCAAGTGAGGGAAGTGAGTCTTCTGGTCTTCAACAAGAGTACCCTAAAGGGTGAACCATCTTTGAGCTTGATAGGACCAGAGCAAGACAGTGTGGCTTCAGGGCCTTTTCAACTCGCCATCCAGTCTGAGATAAACTGGGAAGGTGTTTTATAGATCAGTGAGCGTCTTGCCAGGAAATAGCCTGTCAAAATGCTAATTGAAAGCAAACATAATAGGAGACTATCAGCAGCTACACCCACACATTGAAGGCTTGCTTGTCAAACCATACACTCTGATTCTCACCCATCCTATGCGTGTCAGGAACCATACTTTGATATGCAACCAAATCTACAACATACAAAGTGTATTGTATGGTGCAATTTTACAATGTAACCATTATTGGGATCAGTTAGCTAGTATCATGTGCATGCAAGTCATTGTTTAGTAAGTTAATAATAGAATATAAGCCATTAGTATGCATCTTGAGAGGTACAGTGTCAAGGATCATACACCCAGGATAGCTATATTGAGTGAGTTCAGGGCTCTTCTAATAACATTCCACTTTGAATACATTGCTGGTGGAAAAAAGTACTTGAGACGATTATTTGTCATATGCTCTCATTCCCAGTGATGCTACATGGTTTGTTCTGCGAGGAAAAGAATGAAGAATGTCTAATAGCGACCATTATTGTGTGCAAAGATAGTGGATTTACAGAGGATGAATGAGTTACCAGCATGCCAGAGGGTGAAGATTTGAAGATTGTAAAGCAATATGCTAAGGAGGGGTGGCCTCAAGAAAAGTTATTGCCTGTGAGGGTTCAGTCATTTTACAAGATAGCAGGTAAGTTAATTTTAGAGAGAAATGAAATATTAATGCATGATTACAAATGTATACTTTCTAATGGTTTAATAGAGAACACAATGGTCTGTGGCCATGAAGTACATTTGGGGCAGACCATCACTAAGAGGCAGATTAGGGCTAGTTATTGGTGGCGGGAATAGATAGGGCTATGGTCACAATGGTCAAAGCATGTGTAATTTGTGCCACCAATGATAAAGGAGTGAGGATTGAAACCATTTTGTTTGAACCTACTGAACTACCTGATGGTCCCTGGTCCAAGTTAGTAGGTGATTTCTTTGGACAGTTTAATTCCTTGCCTGGGATGTATAGAGGTTTTCATTGTGATAGTAAATTATTAAAGTAAGTGGTGGGAGGTTGAGGTCATTGAAGAACCTAATTCTGCAGATGCCATTACTAATTCCTTGATAGAGTCACATTGTTGCTTTAGCTACCCATATCCATAGTCTTTTTTCCCAACTGCACATTGTTTCTTTTCTGTATTTAGCAAAAAACAAATGAATATTTTATTTTCAATGAATTTAATTAGGAAACGAGTTGTGATAATGAACTTATTTTTTCAATAATTTTATATTGGGTTCTATACATTCTAATCAGTTTCAGTAGCCTATAATAACTATGGACCTCATTTAGACCTGGGCAAATGAGTACCTCATCACAACTCAGTGTGGAGGTCACTCTTTCTCCTACCTAGAGGCCAAAACATGGAATGAGCTACCCTTTCATCTACAGACCGCCCCATGTATTTCAGAGTTCTTAAAGTCCATGAAGAGCTGGCTTTTCGGCTAATCAACTGGACCCTGCCAGTGGCTGGATACCCTATCGGGTCGCAAGTAGCGCTCTTCAAATCTACTGATTGATTGATGGACAAATATATTGGATATCCTGTCCACCTTATAACAAGTGAATCACATCCTACAGCAATTGTAATAAGGTGGACTGGGTATTCATCATGGTTGTGTTTGGGTACTCATTAACCAAACTCTAAATCAGGCCCATGTTTGTAAAGTATAGCATTACATTATTTAAGTCTGAACAGCTGAACATGATTACACCCTTTGGGTGTTGAGTATATACATTTACCTTTAAAGCATTATGATTGTCTAGGCCTCTGCTTGCTATTTGTCTAATGGACAATAAGTTGGGACACTTTCATGGCATAGAAACAGGACCACAGGAGGCAAGATGGCGGTCTGAGCGTTAGACCGATCAGCAGCACTTCGCTGAGCTCCGCTCCGCTACCCCAAAAGATCAAGATTAACCCGCCGAATCAACTCTTGCTGAAAAGAGCTTGCCTTAAAGATGTTTTTTTGAGGGACGAGGTATCTGCAAATGCTCTTTCTGCTTCCTAGGATTTAATTGAAAGGAGCATCTGACCGGCGGCTGTTTTGCGAGGCAGGAACGCATGAAACGTATGAAACAATGTATCAGCACGGGAGAAACTTTCTAATTGACTCTCCCGCTTTTGATTTTCTTGCCGCTTGTGTGATTGAAACACGAGCGATATGCTACAGGGGGTAGTATATTTCACCAGGAACACGAGAGCCCCCGAGTCACTCATTCACTTACTTGGGCTTATACGGAAGGACCTGGTTTCTTCACGCTTTCCTTCAAACGGAGCACTAGCTCCGCTCCGCACTCTGCCTGAGACGATTCAGCTGAGGAGGGCGTGTCAAGCAGCGCTGCAGCCGGAATCTCTGAGAGACCCTGTGTTCCTGTTCCTCCTCACCACCGTCAGCTTGTACAAGGATCAATCCAGTGAAAAGCAAAGAAAAGAGAGGTCGAGAACTCGGAAAACAGCAAAGATGCCCCCGAAAAGTGCCTCAGCAGCTGCTACTAGGAATCGAGTGGCAAAGGCAGCGAGAGCACTTCGCAAGGAAATCGAGAGGCAGCAACAAGAAGGCTTGCCGGATGGAGGAGAATCTGATGGTGTCCCCGCTAGAGCAGCAAGATCAAAATCCAAGAGACAACAACCTACAGTATCTACATCTATCACCCCCAGACAGGAGGTCCTTGCAGTACGCAGAAAGATAAGTACTTCTGGGGGGAACTCAGTGCTTGACTTACTCTTTAAAAAACACACTGCTCAACTCAATCCGCAGGTTGAGACTGAATCACCATTGTCTTTACCCCTTATCGATGATCAATGTAGTAGTCATGCTGTTTTACCTGTTATTCAGACAGATGATTCTCTGGGTGTTAACAATGTAGTAACAGAACCTTTAAGCGCTCCCCCCGTTCTTCAACCTACTGGGAATGTATCAGACAACCTGACCGTTCTGGAAAATGGGTTACTTTCTGAATCAGCAAAAATTTCTGAACCCATACAAGTTAGCGAGATTGTAGATGGGCTAGAAACTAACTGTAAGCAGATAGAGGAGGGACGCTCTATGTCCTTCACCGGCCCAGGTGGAAACATTTTAGGAATTACTTTAGGAGTGCAGAGCGAGCTGCCCAGCTGTTCTGGAGAGACAGCCATAAATCAGACTTTACTAACAACACCTGGATCTCTACACCCTGGGCAAACTGCACTAAAGTTCAATGTGTTAAATGATATGGTTGATCCGACAACCCACTCAGAGGCACCTCAGATTTCGGAGACTGAGAAGGACCCTAGTGAGTTCTACTCATTTTCGGATGAAACTGAAGAGGTCGGGGAGGTCGGGGATGATGTAGCAGGGGAATGGTCAGAGAGCTTTGTTTCTACGGAAGAAGAAGAGGAAGATGATGAACTGGAATCTCACCCCTACTCCTCAGAAGACAGCTACGGGGGTGAAAGAAGGAATATTAGTACAGTTAAATCCAAAACAGGCACTAGAACTATGCAAAATACCTTATCTAAAGAATGTTCTGATAGTAATTTTGGTGCCAATCCTGCTTCTTCTGAGATTCCTCCTACTGCGGTTGAGACTATACTACAAGCAATCGCCGCTCATAGGGAAGAGACAGCGCTAGATAGTAAAAGATCCCAGGCAGCCCTTCGTAAAATGCAGGGGGTCGTCAAGAAACTCTCTAAAGTATGCAGCAATATTGGCGAGAGAGTTACTGAAGTCGAAACAAGGGTTATGATAGCAGAAAAAGAGTCCACCGAGAACTCAGAGAAAATAAAGTTACAGGAAGCAGAGCTAATGGATATAAAATGGAAGCTTGAGGATTTTGAAAATAGGCAGCGTCGTAACAATCTACGCATCCTAGGAGTGCCTGAGAAATTGGAGGGGGAGAATATGCGAGCCTTCATTGTTAAACTCCTTAGCGCTTCCATGCCCGAAGTACAAAATTGGAATTGGGAATCAGAAATACAGAGGGCCCATCGAGTCCCATTCAATCCACCACCCAAGCCAGGACTGTACCCTCGAGCCATATTAGTATATTTTGGGAACTTTTTGCTCCGACAAGTGGTGGCCGAGAAAGCAAGACCCGATCATAAACTCTCTTTCAACGATGTTTCTTTTTTTTCAAGGCCTGACTATTGTCATGCAACGGTGGAAAGACGCTGGCGGCTGCGTCTCCTAATTAAACCCTTCCAAGAAAAGGGAGCCCTGGCTTACCTGAACAATCCTGCTAAACTTAAAATCGTTCATGGTGGCACGACAAGGTTTTTTCAATCAGAAATTAAGGCAAAAGCGTTTCTTGATGAAATATCGTAGATGGACCCTAGACAATCTGTAGTCAATTTTGGAAAATAAATCTAATCGCTTAATTAAGAACATTTTGTTCGTATGAAGGAATCCTCTTTTGCAATTAATTAATAACGAGTCATGGGATGTAGAAGCTTTATTCAGGATTTCTCTGACTTATCTGAGTAAGGTCATGGTACATAATGGCTTGTATTCAGTGTTCAGTATTCAGTACTCAGTACTCAGTACTTAGGGTTTTTCTTTTTTGTTGTTCTTGTATTTCTATATCTGGGAAATTTTCTTTTTATGTTTATTTTCTAACTTAGGAAGCGGTAGCTCAGCAGAAGTGCAGCGCTCCATCACACAGACTCCAAGTGGAGTCTGAACGCCTACGAAAAGGGGAAAGGGGAGGGGGGCAGTTGGGGGGGACCAGGGGAGGGATTGTAGGGGACATGGGGAGGGGTAGGGCAAAGGGGGGAGCGGGGGAAGGGGGCAAAAAAATAAAAAAGGAACCAGGATCAGGGACAGGAGCATTGCTAATTTTCGTATTAAAGAGAGAGGTGATATTACAGGGCAAAGAACACAATATGAATAAGTACAAGAACATCTTTCAATTTTTTCATTTTGATAATGGGTAAATTTACTGTGCAAACCTGGAATGTAGGGGGGCTCTTATCCAGAGATAAACGTAATAGACTGGCCGAGTTAATTAAATTAAATCCCATAGATATTCTGTGTATTCAAGAGACACACATTCCATGGAACAAAAGAGCCTTATTAAGCCTTAAAGGGTATAATCTGTTGATAACAACTTCCCAATCCTCAAATATAAGGGGAGTAGCAATTTTTGCGAAATCTTGCTTCGGACAGGGAATTCGTAGTTTATCGGATACACATGGAAGGTGGGCAATCGTTAAACTTGCTAATGGAATTACCATTTGTTCCGTTTACGGATCTAACCATGACGATCCCGCAATATTCGATTTCTTAGAAACAGAATTAGCTACATGGCAGGGTCCGCTAATTTTCTGTGGCGACTTAAATATTTCACTACCCCCAGCATTTACAACTCAAGCACCGGTACAGAAATATATGGGTAGGAAACCGAGAGTATTTCGAGCGGTTAAGAGCTTAATATCTAGTATGGGACTGATTGACATATGGGTTTTTAATAAACCAAATGATCCTGGACATACATACTTTTCCCATCCACACCAAAAACATGGTCGGATAGATTATATCTTTACTTCCAGAGAATTAGTAAATCACTCTAACATAACTAAACCACCTAAGATAATTTCGGATCATAATCCATTAGTATTACTAACCATGTACGTTAATAATCCCACTCAAACCCATTCTTGGACTTTTGATAGGAAGTTGCTAGTTAATAATGAATATATAAATTACATTAAAACTTGGACTAATGAATTTTTTAATATGAATCGTTATAGTGCACCAAGAAACATAGTATGGGATTCCTACAAAGCTATATTAAGGGGTGAGACTATTAGTTATCAAAATAAAGCTAGAAAAACCCTGAAAGTGAATTTTTAACTGAAAATTGCTGCCTTAGCGAAAGCCGAGGAAGAACACACTGTTAAAATATTACAAAAACAAGATGCAGGGAATCTGTTGACCCAGATAGCAATATTAAAATCAGAATTAAACACCAGTCTCAGCCAGAATGCGGCCCAAACGTATTAAACCCACAGACAGTTAATTTATGAAAATGGAGAAAAAGTGGGTAGACACTTGGCTCTTTCTACACGCCAGAGAAATACAAGGAATAATATCCCCGCAATAGTTGAAAATGGACAGACCTTTACCCATCCGACAGATATCAATTATCAATTTCAAAGATACTATCAGAATTTATATACAGAAGATACTCCGGCTACCGAAAGGGATTTAATAGACTATGTGGATAATCTTCTTATTAATACAGAGGCAACAAAGTTGTTAGATGATTCTAGTAAGGAAGATCTTGAAAAAGAAATTTCATTGGCAGAGGTGGAGGTTGCACTAGCCTCATTATCTTCGGGTAAGGCAGCCGGTCCTGATAATATTCCAATTGATTTATATAAGGTCCTTAGTCAACAGCTGTGCCCTATTTTTCATGATTTATTTCTTGGTATTCAATATAATGGCGCCCCACCAACATCTTGGGATGAAGCTAAAATAATCGTTTTTCCAAAAAAGGGAAAGCCCCCCGAACAATTAACCTCATACCGTCCCATATCCCTGATTAATTCGGACTCCAAATTATATGCAAAAGTAATAGCACTCAGACTCAGTGGGGTCACTGAACGGCTTGTCTCCCCGTGGCAACATGGCTTTATCCCGGGTAAAGGAACTACAGAACACACTCGTCGAGCAATTGCCCTATTCGACGCCATGGCTGCCACGGGGGGACAGATGTCTATGATCCTACTTGACGCTGAGAAAGCATTTGACCGCGTTTCATGGAAATTCCTTTGGGAAACGTTGAAACGTAATAATTTCGGCCCCAAATTTATTAAATCTATTAAGTCAATGTACCTTCAGCCCAAAGCAAAAATACTAGCGGCAGGACTACTTTCTGAAAATATTAATATTTCAAGGGGTACTAGGCAGGGATGCCCTTGTTCACCCCTGCTTTTTGCTTTATATATTAACCCTCTCATTTTGAATCTATTAGAAAACAATATTATTAATCCGGTTATTAGCTGTCAATTCGAAACTAAAGTACTGGCGTATGCCGATGACATCGCGGTTATCACAACAGACCCGATTGAGGCTATACGTGAAATAGAAAAGCTCACTACTGAATTTGGACGCTGTTCGGGCTATTCACTTAACAAAGGAAAAACGATTATCTTGTGTACGGATAATAGTATCTGCACGGATCAACGTAGAGCCAGAAAGGCTACGTATTTGGGAGTTGTTATGTGCGCAGATACTAAATCACTATCTAAAGCTAATTTTGATCCATTACTGGCTAAGATTAAGAATGATTTTGAAAGAGTCAATAGTCTACATCTGTCAATTATAGGCAGAGCCAACTATGTTAAAATGAATACACTCCCCAGATGCTTGTATCTCTTTCGGGCTATTCCTTTAGCTATCGATCAGGAAACGTTAGAGGTGATTAACTCACTTATTTCTAAATTTATTTGGCAGAATGGTAAGATTCGGAGATCCTTGGCGCTACTATCACTGCCCGTGGATAGAGGTGGCCTGGCAATTCCTGATATTCCTTTGTATTATTTGGCAGCATTTTTAAAACAACTCACACCTATGATTAATGGCTATAATCCAGAAGGAGTTGAAAATATCCCCTCAATTTATGAACTGCTTATAGGTCAGGAGGCTAAGGGTTTACTTCTACGGAAAACTGAGGCAAGAAATTATAAGGCTTTCAAGGGTGAAGTTATAAATAGCGCATGGAGGGTTTGGAAGAAAGTGACTAAATAGTTGCATATTGCCAGGATTAATCGTTATACTCCTCTTTGGCGTTCAAATGTGATTGGAGGTAAGGAACTCAATGTGGTCCTAAAGAAATGGGAAAAGGTTGGAATAAGAACAATCGGTGACTTTTTAGTAAATAATTTTGACTCCACCTTTTTTGATTTAAAAGTTAAATTTAAGTTAACTAATGGAGACTTTTTGAGTTTCGCCCAGATATTCGCTAAATTAAAGGCCAAAGAGTCCTTAATCTCCCTTTCTAAAGTTGAAATTTTGGATGTAATTCCCAGAACAAACACTAGGATAGGAACTCTATACAACATTCTTTTGACTTTAAAACAGGATGATCTTGACAAAACTGAAAATAAATGGAACATAAAATTAAACAACCCCAATGTCGACATTGATAGAGTCTTGGAGATGAGCCAGAAGTTATTTATGGCCAGCAACCTCAAAGCACAACTCTATAAAACTGTATTTGATCTGTATTTTACCCCTGCCAAATTGTTTTCATGGGGGAAGCGGGAGAATGATTTATGTCCTAGATGTAATCAAGGACCTGCGTTGTTAACTCATATGTTTTATAACTGTCCTGATTTGATGGTAATCAAAAATATGATTGCAGCTTTTTGGGAAGAGGTATTCAATCACAAAATACCAGAATCAGAAACTCTATTTTTACTAGGACATGATTACTCTCTAAATTTAAATAAATCTGAAGAAAGATTAATTTTTATAGGTACGGCAGTACTAAGACTTACCTTATCAACCTGCTGGAAAGAAAGAGATCCTCCTAGCTTTCAGATGTGGCTAGCACGCTTCCTAGCAGTTTATAGGTTTGAAACAGCTATTTTTGAAACAAGAGGAGCCAAAACAAGGGCTCGTGGGGAGGCAATTTGGCGCCCAATAACTAGATGGAAGGCAGGCATTATACCTAGTGGTATTGGTTGAGTCAAAAATTAATGTTTATTAATGTTTATATACTTCTTGTCTCAAATATTTATTGTTGTTCTTTTGTTGACCTTGTTTAACATACTGTTTCCTTTTTTGTCTGAGTATCGGCCCAATGTGTAGTACCTGCTGTATAGATAACATTTTATTTTTCTTCGTTATGGTCTGTTTTTTATTTCTTGTCTCTGTAGTAAAATTGCTCCTGCTGTTTGTTTTCCTGGTTATAAAAAAAAAAAAAAAAAAAAAAAAAAAAAAAAAAGAAACAGGACCACAAATACTGCTAGGTTTTGGTGTGTATGTAGTGGAACCTTACATTTATATTAGTTGCTAAATTTGTAGTACTTTCCTATGAAGCTATGGGCGGTTATACAACACTTCAGAAAGAGAGGTTTTTGAACATTGGCATAGGGTTTCCAGGAGTGGCCACACTAACTGCCATCAATGGGCTTTCATGAAAGAATGTGGTCACAGTAGAATATCTGTCACTAGTATTTTGTGATTTAGTGGATTAGGCAAAGGGAAGAGAAGAATAGGAATGGAAAAGTCCTGTATGGAGGCCTGTGTGGAGGGACATGGGGAGAAAAGATTTAATTAAATGTAAAGAAGTAGCAGAAATTTTTAATGAAGAAAACATTGATTTACATGAGATGAGATTAGTTTTGTAAACAACTTAGTGCCAAAGGGAACATTGCATCTGTGAAATTCTTTATGACTGCACACCAAAATGAAAGGTATGATGGATATCATCAGGGGAAGACTGGTGTTTCCATGTACAAATTGAGTGAAGACTGAACCAGATTGTATTGTGTGGGCATAGCAGGCTCAGCAGGCTAGGCTCAGCAATAGCTGAGCTTAGCCATTAGTATTGAAACACAATTCAGTAATATGCAAAAGGAAAATTAACTGACATGGGGGATAGTCAAACATAATATTGTATAAACTTATATTCACTGAAGAAGACTAGGATTCATTATAAATAATTTTCTTAACAATAGGTTTTCCTTCATCATCCAGGTCAACATGTTTCAAAGGCTCTGTTACCATTAGTTTGTATAACATATTTTAAATATCTTCCCCATTGCAATAAAAGTGACTTTGGCATGACTTTGCAGCACAGTTGATCTGTGTACATAGTGAAATATACAGCAATAGCAATCCTTGTTCAATTTCCTTGACATTTCTTCAGTGGCTGGAAAATGTTTAGAATTAAAACATTTTAAGCTGCCTTAATCATGTTAATACTTGTAAGTTATAGTGTAAATATTTAAGTTTGTTAGAATTGTCTACCATGTTTATTTTTCTCCACAGTTCTCAAATTTTATTTATTTTTGTGTAAAACTGAACAAGTTCTGTTGTATTAATTGTGATTTGCAAGGGACAACAAATGCCATTTAAATTGCTTCTTAACACTGAGAACTTGTCAGGATTGGCGTAACTCTCAATGACTGACATATTTATTACTGTGTAATAATTAGCAGATGTGAATAATTTTGAGTTATATAATGTATAAGTACTGGATGTTATGTTTTAATCAATGGGCGATAACCACAGAAAAATAGACTCAGATTGCTGCACTTCAACTACCTACACCAAACATGTTTAACCCTGAAGAGAATAGGCCAACTGTTTTCATGCGCCAGCAATAGGTGCATATGCTTTGGTACACAGGACACACTTTTACCACATGGTGCAGAAGTAGCCAAATGTTGCAACAGCCTGGAGGACAATGCTGACTGAGATAGTGGAAATTGTGGACAGCGTTTGGACCCTACTCTGCCTGCTGGGCTGGAAACCTAGTCCTACAGCATGCAAAGTAGAAAGCAGAATCATTGATTTAGCCCTGGTGCTGTATAGACACTGTATGGCAATGGCCTGGAAGGCTGGGGATCGCTCTTTGATGTCACTCTGGGGCTAGTAATTACTGAAGTGGGTGAAAGCAGAGCAGGTAGCTACCACGACCTTTGGTAGATGGACAGGCTTAGTGATGGGTATTACAGTGTGGGACGGATATATTATCAAACTGGACAGGCACACAGGTGACTCACCTCCCTGAGAGAGGGACTAGCCCCGGCTAATAAAACAGTGTATCTTAGTCCAATCTGCACATACTCATTGAGTGGGGTGAGAGTACTGGGTTATTTGAGGAAGACATGAAACATATTAGCATAGAGTATGGCGGATGGGGGATGAAGGGAGATGGTCCCGCAAACTACATAACAGGAGCTGCGATTGCATAATCCCAGTGATCAAAGAAATTCCTGAGCTGTTTTACGGATGAAAATTGGAACTGAGGGAGTCACATACATTAGGGGTTACTTCTTTTGGGGTATTGTTTGTTGTTCATAAAATATAACTGAGATATCTCTTTTGATGTAGTTATGCATTGGTCTCTACCCCCCAGTTTGGTAAAATGGTTTTGTGATAGCCATCGGGGGAGGAGAGGTAGAGTTGCGCAAACACGAACAGGGGCAGTGTCAGAGTATTGCACATTAAGTGGATGTAACTAGCTAGAAATATGGGCTTCCATAAAGAAGTTGTGAATGTTTGTATTGTTGGGTGCTGAAACTATACCAATAATAAAGATATATTTAAATAAAAAAGTACTGTAAGTTATAGTTTTTTAGGGAGATTTTGACTAACATACAAACATGCAACAAATATTGGGCCTATTGGCTGTTGCACTTTCCTCTGGAAGAAACATGCCATCTTGTCGCAGAAACTTTGGTCCATGACAAATTGATTTTCTTGATTTAGTTTGGATAGTGCCGTGACCCTCTTGAAGAGCTCTCTGAGGAGTTTTTGACCCCTCGATTTTATTAAAGTAAAGTAGATCTTTTTCGTATTTTTAATGGGTACCTTTTACTCTTCTAAGGCGAGTTTATAGGGTAGGCTGCTTTGTTCACTGTTATCTGCTCTCCAACCCCTCTCTTAGTGCCTACACCTGACTTTTATGGCTTTAAGACCTGGATTGTACCAGGGGGCAGAGGCCCTTTTTCACCGTTATTTGTTTAATCTTAACGGGGCCAACTGATCAATGGCTGATCAGATCCATCCAAATTGTCAGCTGCCTTGTTATTGGTGGGATTATATACAGTAGCTCTGTTAGCTCTTCTCGCCTCATTTAGTGCCATGGCCTGGATTTAACAGGAGGAAAAATATTTGGCTGTAGGCTATCGTTCTCCTGATAAGTGAGTTTGAAGAAGATGGCATTGTGATCCAACCATGTTACTGGTAGTGTTTTCTGACTGAGATTTTAGGGTGGTTAGTAAAGATACCATCAAGAGAATGCAGAGCCTTGTGTGTGGGGTCAGAAACTAGTTATGTGAGCCCAAAACCTAAGTTATTAACCAACGTGGCCGTATCTGAGTTCTTATCTGCTTCTAAGTGGAAATTAAAATCCCTCAGTGTGGTGAATGTTGGAGAATCTAGACATGATTCCATAAATGTCGGTAGACATTGTAAGAAGAGCATTTTTTTACCCCGGGGGCCGGTATAGGTCAGGCCAGTAAACAATGCAGTATTGGAGAGTTTAATATTAAAATCCATAGCTTCTGCTCCTGGTAACTGGCATGTTGTGAAAGTGGCCTTGAAAATGAATTGATACATAATTGCTATGCCACCCCCTTTTTTCCCTGATCTTTCTACACTGCCCAGGGAGTAGCCTGCTGGTATAGCAGTAGCCTTGTCAGGCTCAGAATTGTCAGTAGCCCAGGTTTCGGTAAGGAAAACAAGCTCAGGATCACAGGTCTGTAGTAAGTGTTCTAGATCGTATTTGTGCTTAATGACCTATCTCGTATTTAACTGTATGGCATTTAGACAGCTAGCCTCTACTTTCTGATAATTATTATTATTGTTTTTCAACTTGTGTGGGGGGTATTGAGCTGAGGTATCCTTGGTACTGTTTTTTCCTGACTCTGGTATGTTCTTATCTTTTATTAACATGCTGGGTGTGAAGCACAGATAAGTGCAATGCTGTTGCTTAATGAGAAGCTGCACAAAGAACACAGATATCCTTTTCCCCAGCCCACTTGGCTACATTGCAGGTCTTACCATTGCTGTATGCTTATAGCTGTATTGAGGAACAGCTTATACAAGAAAAATGGGCAAGGGTCCTGGTGCATGGCGCATTCTGGGCACTGACAGGCGCAGATGGGCTTGCCTTTGGTGTGACTTCGGCACTCTGGCAGTGCACCCGCTGAGCATGTCAGTTGCTCGCCCGGAAATGTGGAAGTGGAACTATGTCGAGTAACTAGTCCGCTACCTGCTACAATGGTGTCCAGGTTTGATGTGAGGAGAAGGACACATTTAGCTCTTTCCGCACAATCGAGGAGAAGCTAGCGGTGAACCGAAGAGCCCAGAGAAGGTAGGAGAGAATCTAGGAATGCTCACCTGAACACTCCCACTAAGTAAAAGATTTAAATATGGAATTTAAAATACAGAAGCAATCTGAAGCAATAAGGTGCTTAAATGTGATAAAAGTGCAGATTGCAAGTGTGCTACGTAAGTAGTATTAAGTTAGACAGTTTAGACAAACATGCGTGCCTTCCCTCCCCATGCGTCATCTGCAGGCTCGGGAATGCATCATGAGGATATACCCCCGAAGCCACAAACTGGTAATGTGAAACTGGAAGTGCGTGCAGTAACTAAACTGCCAACTGCTACAATGGCATCCAGTTTTGATGAGAGGAGAAGGAAAATGGAGCTCTTTCCGCACAATCGAGGAAAACCTTGTGGTGGACTGAAGAGCTAAGAGAAGGTAGGAGGGAAGCTGGGTTGCTCACCCGAACACTCCCACTAAGTGAAGTTTAAAATAGAGAAGAAATCTGAAGCAATAAGGAGCTTAAATTAGGTAGAAGTGCAGAATACAAGTGTGCTACATAAGTAGTATTAAGTTAGACAGTTTATGCAAAAAAGCGCGCCTTACTTCCACACGCATCCACTATACAGTCGGGAAATCATCATGACGATATACCCCCGAAGCCGGAAACTGGAAATATGGAACCGGAAGTGTGTGGAATAACTAGACCGACAACTGCAACAATGGCGTCCATGTTTGATGAGAGGAGAAGCAAAAATGTACCGCTTTCCGCACAATTGAGGAAAACCTCGCAGCGGACCAAAGAGCCCAGAGACTGTAGGAGAGAAGCTGGGAGTGCTTACCCAAACACTCCCACTAAGTAAAAGATTTAAAAATGAAGTTTAAAATACAGAAGCAATCTGAAGCAATTAGGTGCTTAAATTAGGTAAAAGCGCAGAATGCAAGTGTGCTGTGTAAGTAGTATTAGGAACGAGTTTAGACAAACATGCACGCCTTATATCCCCGTGCGTCTGCTCAATGACTTTTAGATCTCACATTGATTTTTCCATTCCCTCAAAAGATCTACATCCTAATATCACTTCTTATTACGTTTTTCTTGATGTAAATGATTACTATAAATCTATAATAAAGGGAAGAGACACTCACATGACCACAGAGGATTTTTTTCTCTGGAGAGAGCACTGCACAACAAGCACGTCTGACCATCCCCATCAGGCACCGACCCAGAATCACCAATGCTTACTACAGAAAGCTCGGCTGGCTGAATAAGTATCTCTGTGTTGAACTTGTGAGTATTTTGCCGATATACGAGCATTTTGCTTTGTTGGTGTCTGAAAGATCAGGCCTTGTTATTCCCAGAATTCAAGCATTGTTTTGACAAGCGCAAGCTTACAGGCAGTGACCCACATTGTGATGACACGTGCAGCCAGGTCAGGCTCAGTCCACGCGCTTCCGGGAAGAGTGTCTGCCTGCATGCACATTGGTAGGGGACATGCAGTCCGTGTCAATCACCGCCATTGACCAGAACAGACCGAGTATACAGTAAGTGGTGCTGGTAAACTCCACCATGCTTCATAGGTGGAGTTTTTTGCCAAACTTCGCCCTCCAAGCTGAGTGCGGAGTGACAAAAACTCAGTGAACTCAGCTGGCAGAATTGAGTTTACCACCCAACCCTAAACAAGATCCAATACTCAGCTCATCCATACCAGGAAAGAAAGATGGAACTGCACTTTTTGAAGTGACATCACAAAGAAAGCGGGAACTGCACTTTTAAAAGCAACATCATTGTGTGAGAAAATAATACTTAGCACCAAGAAACAGGAAACACTATTTTCAGCTATTAGCTGATTGTTCATTTACTGGATTCAATAAGAGATAGTCTAATGCAAGAATTACTCAGGTGATGGTTGTTTTCTTTATGCAAAAACACTCAATTGAATACACATCTAAGGCTAAAGGTGCTGTAAAATTGAAAACAATTTCCTGTATATGTCTTTCAGCAGGTACTGAGGGATTTCAGCCATTTTTATGTTTCACCAAGGAGAGATCTCTCAAACACATACTGATTTAGAAAAGTTACAAGTATCTTACAAATGACTTTTTTAATACATGTTGAGCTCTATAGGTAACATAAATGGTGTCTGGCGGATGAATGATACCCAACAGAAGTTGGTGAATGGAACATTCAGCAAGTTTTGTGGATGTTTTACATCTTCAAAACTCTAAACCTTCATCTTGGTATTTGTTTCTTACCAGTTTCTAACCATGTTTCTAAAGACTCATCACAGATTATATTATAGCCTTATATCCCTTTGCTGAGAGCTAGACCGGTTGTTAAAGACCCTCCAGCTCGGGTCTATAGCTCAGGTTCAATGCCTTTAACATCCGGTATAGCACAAGGCACAAGGGCTATAAGGCTATTGGAACAGTCCACCCACTGACAGTAGAATGTTCTAAATTAAAAAGGGAGCAACAGAAAAACAAACATTGGAATGCTGAAGCAATATTATTAACAATATAGTTATTGAAAATTAAGTCAAAAATAATATTTCTGAAGAGCATTAAATCCAAGAAGATGACCTTTTATTTAAATGTTCACAACACACTTTGCAAGCTGTCCTACTGCTTATCATTGGCTTTGCGGTTAAATTTAGAATTTCTGATGAGGCACTAGGAGCACTACTGGAATTAATCTGTTGCATTTTGCAAGTGCCTTATTCAATCTTAAGATGTTTATAACAAACTATTACTTAAATAAGAAACTATTGTTTTTCTTTTTATGAAAGCTTCAGCAATAATGCAAAGATATGCAATAACACCCAGTCTCTGAAGGATCTTACAGAACCTGGTGCTGTTACTTTTTTTGTCTAATAGTTTATAATTGAACGCAGATGGAGTAAACATTTTTAAAAGAAGCAAATTAAGTTTGTGGCCTGTGTCAAGTCAAGAATAACTTTATTTCAGCTCAGAGAACCATGAAAAGATTTACAGCTTAAAAAGATTAAAATACAGTACATACAAGATTGACGATTAAAAAGTCTCTATGCAAATTTTACTCATAATTCTTTCTGATCTCTAAAGAGCCTCTTATGTAATTAGCTACTGCAATACAGATTTCAGCCATAGCCAAAGACTGTAAAAAATTAAAACCATCAATATACAAGTAAGGGTGAGCATTCCTTAGTAATGGGTGCAGAAATGTAGTTCTCTTCGATTTATACAATGTGCAAAATAATATAAAGTGCATAGTACTTTGAACAGAGGCATTATCACATGGGCAGGAAGCTTGTTTGACGAGGAAATGCCAGCAAAAAGTGCACAGTGCATAAATGGAACCTTGTTAGATAAAACGAAACTTAGTGTTAATAGAAAAATATAGATAAAATTGTGGAGGGGCAGTAGGCACACGGGGTCTCCTATATGGTTATGTTGGTAACTAATAAGCATATTTCCCCTAGAGCAGTACGCCTTCTTGATAATACCTTTGGCATTCAGGGGAATTCCTTCAGGGTTTTCAAAAAAATATTCAAGACAAATCGCAAGGTATTTCATCCTTAAATATTGGATACATGGAATCTTTAAAAAATTGTCTAATTGTAGGCAGTCTTTAAAACCATCACGTGAAACATTAATCTCTTGGGCCATAGACGCAAAGGGGAACTGCCTATACAGACTTCTATAAATTTTAGGCCAAGTTCCATGCAGCTGAATAGGGTAGAAGAGCTTTTGGAGTGCATCAGTAACGTTTTCATAAACTTATTTTGATTACTACAAGTTGTTGGCTTTTAGTGCAGCCCCAGACCCCAGCTCCATACACGGCAATTGGCTATATAAAGGGTAATTAGTTCCTTCACAGGCTTATGCCTAGATGCATCAAACAGAATTGCATTCGCAAAGGTGCGAATCGCAATTTTCGGCCGTTTGCGAATGCAATTGACTAATTTGGAATTCATCATGCTTTTCGCAATTTTAGGAATCGCAACCATGTTGCGATTTCTAAAATTGCAATTGCATTTAAGAAATCGCATTTTCAGATTTCTTAAATGCAATGCATGATTATTTTTGAATTGCGAATTTGCAATTTGGAAGAGGTAAAATAGCATGAAATTGAACTTCATGCTAATTTACAGAAAACTATCAAATATGCACAAATTGCATGTTTGGAAGTTTAAATTTACACACACACATGCCCTTGGGGCATGTGTGTGTGGAAATTGCATTTAAAGTTACATTTCAGGGGTGAAGGGAGGGGTTCTTTGGACCCCACCCTGCACCCACGAAATTGCATTCACATTTTGCGAATCGCAATTTCAAATTCGCAAAATGTAATTGCCTTCCCATTCATTCCTATGGGCCAAAAGGCCCATAGGAATGAATGGGAAGGCTTTTCCTTAATTGTGATTTGCAAATTGTGAATCGCAATTAAGGAAAAATACCGATTCGCAAAAATAATTGCAAATTGTTCATGCATTGCCGTTTGCGATTTCTAAATTGCGATTCCTTAATTTTCGCAATTTAGGAATCGCAAACGGCAAAAATGATGCATCTTCCCACTAGTCCCTACATTACAAGGAAAACAGAATACTGCATCAATCACCTTACTTGTCTGCTGTGGTCTTAAGTTTAAAAGTGATTACCATCTCAACAGGCTAGTAAAAAGATTACCCAAGTATGAGAAATTACTCACCATTTCTATCTTATTTCCCTGCACAATAAAAGTTTTGGTTTTAGTCATTTTAGGACCGCATACCATATTATATGATTTTATAAAATTATCTTTTAAATCAAGCGAGGACATTAAATCAGTAAAAGCATCAAGAGATTTCTGAAAACTCATAGCTGTCCTTGCTAACAAAACCGTGTCATCTGCATAAGATAAAATTGGGGCAGGTTTAATGGCAATTTTCAGAAATCCAGTTCCTTAATTAATAAGAAAGCCTCTAACCCATTTGCCATTTGTACAAATTAAAAACAGAAAGTGGGCTAAGGTGCATCCATGCCTTTCTCCCTCTGTTGAAATAATTGGGGGTGTTTTTTCCCCTTTACTGCCATATCTTATTTTGACTGAGGTACCGGAGTGAAGAGTGCGCAGTAGGGTTACTAAATCTTTTTCACACCCATATCTTCCAATATAGCCCATAATTTATCTTGGTTGACAGTCTCAAAAACGCTAGATAGGTCCATGAAGGCCAGATGGCTAGAGCTCCTCATGGAACTTATGTGCTTATTAATACTTAGCGATAAGTTGAGACATTGTTCAGTTGTACCGCCACCCACCTCCTAAAGCCATATTGAGTACTGGACAAAATCTAATTTTTAATGCCCAATCGTCCAAGCGTGCATGGAGGACCCTGCCCAAAACCTTAGGCATGGCATCTATCAATGAAATGGGCATATAGCACGGCAAGTCAATTCTTGCTCTTTTTTTAAAGACTGGGACCACTGTTGCTTCCTTCCATGATGAGGGCAATGAGTAAAATAATGTCTGCTTTCAAAATATTGTTAAGCAAAGGTGGGCAGAGCTTAAGATTATTTTTAAAGAGGTCAAGGGGGACCCCCCTGGGGCCAGGAGGTTTCTGTGATAGAGCAACCTCTACCTCGTTCACTGTAATGGATAGACTTAGGTGGCTAAATTTAGGTCAATGACTGTTTCCCCTGTTTCATCCTCTGGCCCCTTATGTAAGGGATTAAAAATGCTTGCAAAATGGGCTGCCCATGTTTCTCCTAGGATCAGTGAGTCCATGTGCCTTACCTTTTCAGTAAACAATGGGCGATTAATGAGTTCCCAGAATTTTTAAGAATCTTTGACTGAGCCAGCTTGTTCCTGATCCTCCCATATCATCTTCCTTAATTTATTTTTCCAATCTTCAGTCACTCTTTTATATTTACTCCTTATGGCTTTCATTAGCTGCTTGTCATGGGGGGATTTATGTAGTGCCTTGTGGGCTTTGGAGCATTCTGTATTGAACCATCGCATCTCAAGGGGTTGCTTTTGGGTGCTTTTGGCTGACCTCCCTTGTCACCCTCTGCACTACATCATGGCAAAATAGTTCCAACGCCTGAACCACTTCTGCCTGAGAAGAATCAAACTGCAAAACAACCTGTCTATTAGGTTATATACCTACCTATTACAGGGTTACAGCCTACATCCTTTGTTAGGGTTAAAATGGATTGGACAATTATTACCACATCCACTATTTGGTTGCAGATCAAAAGAAGCAAATGAGTGGCCAGTGATCACTCGCACAATTTGGCCTAACCTTAAAATACTGGACCAAAGTGGTGAGGTGCTTTGACATTAACATACAATCAATTGAGCTGGTCCATCCACCCCCAATGAAAGGTGGGTGATCCAAAGAAGGCTTGCAACCATAGTTATTTAAAAATAAATACCATAAGAATAGCATTTAGTGTATCACTCCGAGGAGAGTGAGTAAATTGAGTCAGGGGCTGCCCCTCAATGTCTTCCAACCTGCACACACACTGAGAACTAAACTTACAAATTGTACAATTAAAATTCCCAACACATAAAAGACATATGGTTGCCATTTCATGGTTACTTTCATAATTTTCACTTGCAGGGACTCTGGCCCACATGCATCATTGTGTCTTTTTGCATTTCTTAATTTGCGAAAAATAAGGAATCGCAAATTAAGAAATGCAAAATGATATGCATCAATATTTTCGGTATTCTTGTGGAATTCGGTAAAAATCGCATTTTTTACCGAATCCCAAAGAAATACCGATTTCTTAACTTAATTTTCGCAATTCCCATTGATTCCTATGGGCCAAAAGGCCCATAGGAGTCAATGGAAATTGCGAGTGGCACTTAGAAAATTTCATGGGTGCGGGGGGGGGGGTCCAAAGGACCCCCCCATGCACCCCTGAAATGTACTTTTCAGCATAAGTTACATACACACATGTCCTAAGGACATGTGTGTGTGTAACTTTACAGTTTAAAAAATGCATTTTTGTGCATTTTTAATCAATTTCGCAATTTACCACGAAGTTGAACTTCGTGGTAATTTGCACTTCAAATTTTAAAAAACGCATATTTTTCTATAATGATGCATAGCATTTAAGAAATCGCACAATTGCGATTTCTTAAATGCTAACGCAATTTTAGAAATCGTAAAAAAGATGCGACTTCTAAAATGGCATGATGCATCCCAACAAGCACTTTTGCATTCGCAAACGGCCGATTTTAAGGAATCGCACCGTCTGCAAAAATGCTTGATGCATGTGGGCCTCTATTACTTGACAATTCCCTTCGTCAAAAATGTTATGATACCGATTTTCCAATAATATTTTAACCTTGGCCAAACCCGAGATGTTTATTAGTTGGAACCAAGGAGATACACTTATACATTTGACTACTATAGGCCCATGTTTAACCGCCATAAGAACAAATTTACCACTCATAGCTCTCCCTGATGAGGTTTGAGTTGTGGGAACACAAAAAGAGCGGTTGCCATCAACAAAAGTATCATCTAATGACCTGGATTCTTGTAAACATAAAAGGTCAAAGCCTGTAATGAAACCCACCCAGTCCTCATTACCCCAATTTAGAGCGAATACCTGCTATGTTCCATGATAGTGTTTTAAAGTTTCCGTGGCAACAACTGCCTGCTGAGCAGGGCCCTGATTTAAGCTGTCAGCCATCTCAAATATGTCATCAACTGGAGTAACCTCTTCTACAGATACATGTACCTCCTCACAAGTCATACCCTGAAGATTTTTCCCTAATTTGGCCAGGCTTCCCTCATCATCTGGTTGATAAGGCAAGTTCTAAAGTCTATCAATATCTTTCAGACCAGAAAACACTTCAAAACTATTTGACACGATGATAGTCTGGGAGTTACAAAAATGTCCTTATTTGCATCTGAAATGATTTTGCATTTTCTGAGATATAAGCCCATCTGAGGAGGATAAAAGAACCCTAGGGGATATGCCGTTATTTTACCATTAAATGTACATCTTGGGTTCCTGATGGTGAGGACCACGCAGTCATCCTCCAAGGATTTCAGTGTGTGGCCCACCTGTTGTGCCATAATGATGTTATCGAGCATCTTAGTCTGGCAATGGGAAGATTTATTTATAAGGCGTTGGCAGTCTTCATGCAACCCCCGATGGCAGTGGAGGGACTCCTGGTAATACCAGGGTATAGAGGTGCACTCAAGCAGTGTATTTATTGAATCTTGCAAATCTTCGCCACCCCTGTCAGTAGATAAGAGTGTTGGACAATTGGTGTATACATGGTGCAATTTCCCATTTGTCCACCTGGTCTGTCCAAAAGTACCATCCTGTGTTCTCCCAGATGGAACTATAACCCAGTGATCCTGATTAATCAGAAAAGTAGACTTATTGGGGTCAGCTACATTTGGGAAGAGTGTGGTAGTTGAGGGAACGCTTCCGCAGCGGGGGCGGTGTCATGATTATCAGTGCGGGTAGCCGCATCCCTTACCTGGCTCTGTGATTGTTAGAAATGGGGGTCTAAAGTTGGCAGAGCTAGGTACCTTTGTCCAAATAGGGGGCCTTTGCTTCTAGTCAGGGTAAGGGGGGTACACTCCTAAAATATCCGCTGCTGACCCCCTTGGTAGCTTGGCACCAGCAGACAGGCTTATATCAGAGGCAGTGTTTAAAGCATTTATAAACACATACAGCAATTCAGTGGAAACACTACAAATGGACACCGCACCAGTTTGGAAAAATAATCTTTATCTAAACCAAACAACAAAAATCCAAAATTCAGTATTAAAAATAAGGCTTTCAAATGGAAGAAATAGTTCAGTTCAATGAAAGTTATAAATGCAATACTTTTCTCACAAAGAACCTTGGCTGCATCACGCAAAACAAACAAAATGGCCGCAGGGAAGGTGGTGCGTCAGTTCCTGACACTCAGGGGAGGAGGGGAGTTGATGCATCTGTTTCTTCTTGCGGGCCCCAGCGCTGCAACAGTCTTGGTGCCTCGATGCAATGCATTGATCCGGGACGATGTGTGGTTTTGTGCAGCCACACAGCAGGCTTGCATCGGAAACATTGCAGCGATCTCGGACTTCAGAGATTGTTACACCCGATGCGTCGTGCGGTGATTTCTTGAGCCGCAGCAGGCGCTGCAACGGTTTCTTCGTCGATGCATCGGAAATAGGTACGGATGTGTCACGCATCTTTGATGTTACGTCGATTTTCCAGCTCCCAGCGACGAACAGTCTCCAGAGGTACTAAAGACCAGCAGGCAGCTCTTTGCAGGTTGGAATTCCCAGGAAGGAATTTAAGGGGAGCTGGTGGTGAAGTCTTTGTGCTCCTGAGACTTCCGAACAGGAGGCAAACTCAGTGTCAAGCCCTTGGAGATCTTCCTCAAGATGACAAAGCAAACAGCAAAGTCCTTTTCTCCTTTCCTTGGCAGCAAGCAGCAAACAGAACAGTGGCAGTATTTCTCTTCAGCTTATCTGGCTCTTCTCCTTGGCAAAGGTTTCTCTTGATTCCCAGAAGTGATTTAAAAGTCTGGGTTCTGGGCCCCAGTCTGGGCCCCACTTGTTATGCTCACAAATCCTTTGTTCTCCGAAGGCAGAGAGTGTCTGTACCCAGCAAAAACCAGTACTGTCCTCACTGGTGCAGCCTCCTGGTAGGAGGAAGAGACAGCATTATTGAAGGCATACCAGGCCCATTCAGGTGAAAAGGAAATCTCCTCCCCCTACTCTAAATGCAGCCCAGGTCTATTCAGCCCAGCCCTAACTCATCAGCCTTCTATAGCCGCAGCCCCTCTGCAGCCCCTCTCATCCCAAAGCCAGACACAAACCTAGCAGAGGCACACTGGATGGTTAGGCAAAAAAATACCCTCTTTCTAAAAGTGTATTTTCAAACACAGACTTTAAAGATCACCCTCTCTGAGTTCCGGCATACTAAACTTTATTTTTCCACCTTGTTCCCAGGGTCTGTTATGCTTATAAGATGTTATGAACAAACTCCCCATTCTGTCCTATGGAAACAGATAGCCTTGCAATAGTGAAAAACTAATTTGACAGTAATTCACTATCAGGGTATGCCACACACATCTGGGCATGTCCTCCATTTAACATACAATGCACCCTGCCGGCAGGGGTACCTCGGGCCTACCTTGATGGTGATTAATATGTAGAAAAGGGAAGGTTGAGGGACTGGCAAGTGTGTGCACTTGTCAAGTCGACATGGCAGCCCCAGACTGCACACAGGCTCTGCAATGGCAGGTCAAAGTTACATTTTATAGGCTGCTTCTGTGGGTGGCGCAATCAGCACTGCAGCCTACTAGCAGCATTTGATTTACAGGCCCTGGGCAACACAGTGCACTCTACTAGGGTCTGACAAGTAAATCAAATATGCCAATCATGGAATCACTTATCCATAGCATCAATTTACAAGGGGAGCACTTGCATTTTGGCACTGAACAGCAGTGGCAATGTGGCTAAAGCATCTAGACCAGCAAAACGGAGTCCGACACATGGCAAACACATAGGAGACACAAGCAAAAAATGGAATGGAGACCAACGCCAATGGTGCTAGGTCTAACACGTGACCCCTCCAGCTGAAATGTTGGGAGAACTGCCCACCATCTTGGGAGTTCTCTTCACTGAGGCGGAAAATCTGGACAGACCATCAGCATTGGGGTTTTCTGTACCAGGGCAGTATTCCACGGTAAAGACCGTCCCCAGTGGGTAAATGGACCACCTCAACATCTTTAGATTCTCACCCCTCATCTGCACCAACCATCTGAGGGGCCTGTGGTCTGTCTGAACCCGGAAGTGAGTCCCAAACAAGTATGGTCTCAGCTTCTTCAGTGCCCACAGCAAATACCTCAATCGCACTTCACCTCTATTCCTGTGGAAGTACCTCCTACTAATGAAGGCTACAGGTTGGTCTAGGTCTAACCGTGAAGTTTTATTTTTTAGAGTTCCTCACCAATAAATACAGCTGATCTTCAATATAACCCAGACGTTTAAAAATAGGGTTCAAGATCTCTACTATCATTTGATTTACTTTGGTGAGGAAGGAAGTATCCAGTGTCTCAAGCGTGATCCCCCTACCCAAACCACTTCAAGCCCTGTGGGCACTCCCCTTTAAAGGCTCCTTCCTGGCTTTTTTAAGCACTGGGCACAGATCCTTTGACTTGGTGTCTATCTCCGCCCCTCTACCCTTTTCATTTTGCCTCCACAGCCTGTTGGCGTCTGGGCTCCCCCATAGACAGGTCAGGTGTAGATGAATTTGAGTCAACATTTCTACAACAGTTTTCAGTGATGATAATGGTCACCTCTGGTGAAAGTGGTAATTGGGGCCTGGCCTCAGTGTCAATGATAAAAATGTCTGAAGAGGCCAGAGGAGAAACTGATGGAATAGGGACAAGTAAAAGTCTTTGCTTTTACTTGCTAATTACCCCCACAGCCTCTGCAGAAAACCATCCAGTGTGGCACTAGAGGTGGTTGCAACTGCTGTGGCTTTCCGTCTCCCCATGATTAATATCTAACTTACAAACAATACTTATATTAAACAAAAATTGTCATCTCAAAGGATCATGGCCCGTAGGAAGCAGCAGACAAAGCTCCGCCTCTGCTTAAATCTTCAGAGATTCCGTGGCAGAAATTTAAGAACAGGATTCAGACATACAGGATTCAGGATTAAGAACAGGATTCAGCTTAGATACAGCTAAGGGAGTTGGCCCAGCCCAGCCTCGACTTACCTAGGACAGGCACAGATGGACCCGTTCTTGGCCCGCTCTTCGCCATGGCACAGACCTGGGTGCATCCACCACACATCCCGCACTGCAGGATCCTGGTGGGCTTTTAACAAGCACCTCCTGGCACAGAAGGGACTCAGCTGCTACCTGCAGCTACCTGCGGCTTCCTCTGCCATTGAGATATCTGAGGCTCGTGGTCCACCTCCACTCTCAGGTTATTTCCATTACAGCTGTACAGTGCATGGCAAGGACGAGAGCAGTGAAAAGACCCACACACTGTGATATCTGCTGTCTCCCTCTGTCATACAACACGTCTTGTGTTACAGTGCAGGGACGCTTGGAGGTGCTGTACAGGGGCTCTGTGCCTTTAACACTGTCTCCCGTTCTATGAAGATGATACTCTCCTGTCTGCAGCCGGCCTGTTCCCAGAATGAGGTCCTGGTAGCCACAGAGGAGGATGGGAGCGGGATATCTCTGTCCCAGTTGCTTTTTAAAGTTGCAAACTAAGTTTCTGGCCTGTGATTTGATGATTAATGAACTCTCCATAATAAAACTCAAAGCAACAAAAAACATGCTTCTCTACGGAATTTGGATTGGGCAAAGAAATCCATGAATTTGAACATACCTACATCCTTTAACTGATGAATTTAATCAGTTGGAAAATGGAGTTATGTTCACAGATCACACAGGCCTAGCATTTCTAGGTTGTGCTGTACTACTTTTAAGCACATGTGATCTACCAGCACGTTGTTTGGTGACCAACAGCAAGCCGTTGAATGGAGAATTTAGCTGTTGAAACATTTTCCAAAATAAAATGGAGTGATCATGAATATTCAGTTCTGGTGTGAAAGACCCCTTCCAGTTTCTGTACATTACCCCTTTCCCATTTATTAAGGGATTCCGTTTAGATAACATGCATGGGGTCTGCACCCGGGTGATCAAATTAATGCTCACATTATGGTACACAAAACAATACTAGAAGTCATGCTTTTGAGCATAATCAATCAATCAAGGAATTGTAAGCTTGCTACTCACCCGTGAGAGTCTCAAGGTGCTGAGGGGGGTCCGCAGATCTGTTTAACTGAAGAGCCAGGTCTTGAGGGTCTTCCTGAAGGTGTCTGATGTCTGCCTGTAGCTCGTTCCAGGTCTTTGCTGCAATGTGAGAGAAGGGTCTTACACCTGCAAAGGCTCTGTGGATGTGCGGGTTTTTGGCCAGTGCAAGGTTGGAAGATCGGAGGTTTCTTTTGGGTATGTCGAAGTTGATTCTGTCGTTGAGATATTTGGGTCCGTTGTTGTTTAGGCATTTGTAGGCGTGACAAATGATTTTGAAAGTGACTCTTTTCTCTACGCGAGCCAGGGGTGACTTTCTAGGTGTTGTCTGATGTGTTCGTGTCGGGAGATGCTGAGGACAAGTCTGGTGGCGGTGTTCTGTATTGTCTGGAGTTTGCGCAGTAGGGACTTGTTGATGCCACCGTAGAGTGCGTTCCCATAGTCCAGTCTGTTGATGATGAGTGCGTGGGTGACTGTCTTCCTTGTCCCAGGGGGATCCACTTGAAGGTGTTGTGGAGAATGCAGAGGGTGTTGAAGCAGCTGCAGGTGGCGGCATTGACCTATCGGTTCATGGTGAGTGATGAGTCGAGTACGATGCCGAGGTTCTTGGCGTGGTCTGAGGGGGTAGGTGGGCTTCCGAGGGCAGTCGACCACCATGTGCTGTCCCATGCAGAAGGGGTGGTACCGATGATGAGGACTTCTGTCTTCTCAGTCCTGAGCTTCAGGTTGCTGTGGGTGGGAGTCTGATCCTTTGGCTTCTCCCGGTGAGGAATGATCAGATCCAGTGTAGGGCTGTTCCTTATATGCCTGCGTCGGGTAGTCTGGCAACTAATGTGCGGTGGGAGACGGTGTGGAAGGCTGCTGATAGGTCGAGTAGGATGAGGGCTGTGGAGTGACATTGGTCCAGGAGGGTGCGAATGTCGTCTGTGGCAGTGAGTAGGGCGGTCTCTGTGCTGTGGTTGCTTCTGAATCCGGGTCGAGGATGGTGCGCAATGAATCGTGTCAGTTTCAGACAAAGACCTTGTTAGCAAGAGATTACAGGCTATCAAGCTCCCACTTAAAATATCAAGGCCTCCTTTTAGCCTTGATGCTCCATTTATGTAAATTCTCCGAATACCGAAATATTTTGCTCTTCTGGGGAATTCCTGTACTAGCAGATGTATTACCAAATCAGTTATTTATATATTTTTTGCCTCTTAGCAAAAGTATTGTATTTACTTGATAAAGACAGTCTAACATTTACAGAAATTGATCTAGCAGGGATTGACTTGATCACCTTTAGTTAGACACCTGTATAAACAGAGGTTCATGGCCATTAATATTCCTCAGTTAGTGCATCTTTCAGACTGTGAACCACATAATGGGCTAGCCTTTTCAAATAAATGTTTTTATTGAGAAGACCTGAATGGCTACCTAGTGTCTCATATTTCGGGAACACAAAATGTAGAAATGCATATTCTTAATATTGTGACATTAATTCAGATTATACCATTACTAAAAGTAACTTGTAATATTGATGATGAGATATCCTCTATCCTTAAGGAATTCACATTGTTGTGTGCAATCAGCAAATTATGATTTATTCTTAATTTCATCATATTTCTGCTAATTTTTTCATTTAAAGGTTTTTCATCATTATTGACAAATTAAGGTGGGCTTTTATGTCAATCAATCAATCAATCAAACAGGGAATTTGTAAAGCGCACTACTTTCCCGTGAGGGACTCAAGATGCTGAGGGGAGGGGGTGCTGCTACTGTTCGAAGAGCCAGGTCTTGAGGAGCTTCCTAAAGTCGAGCAGGTCCTGGGTCTGCCTCAGATGGGTGGGGAGGGCGTTCCAGGTCTTTGCGGCAAGGAAGGAGAAGGATCTGCTGCCGGATGTTGCTCGATGGATGCAAGGGAGGGGTGCGAGGGCGAGGCTGGCATAGCGGAGCAGGCGGGTAGGGGTGTAAAAGGTGAGTCTGTTGTTCAGGTAGGCTGGTCCGGAGTTGTGGAGTGCTTTGTGTGATTGGGTGAGGAGCTTGAAGGTGATCCTCTTGTTAAAGGGGAGCAACTGCAGGTCTCTCAAGTGGGAGGTGATGAGGCTGCATCAAGGGATATTGAGGATCAGGCAGGCGGAGGCGTTTTGGATGAGTTGCAGCCGTTGTAGGTGTTTGGTCGGGATTCCTGCGTAGAGTGCATTGCCGTAGTCCAGCCTACTGCTGACGAGGGCTTGGGTCACTGTTCTTCTGGTTTCGGTCTGGATCCACTTGTAGTTGGGGGGCGATGGTTGCGTCTGATTTGTTGAAGGCATGGTGCAGGCAGGCGTCGGACGGGGATCCTGAGTGGATGGAGTTCATGACCTTGCATGTCTTGTCGTCGTTGACGTTGGCCCAGGAGGTTAGCTGGTTGGTGCAGGTGGCTTTCGGGATGGGGTCTGGCGTGGCCGGGTCGGACGGGGTGTTGAGACTGTCGTGGATGTCGGCGATCTCGCGGTGGAAGCAGGCGGCCAGTCAGTCGCACAGATCTTGCAAGGGCGGGATGTCGTTGGTGTTGGCACTGGGGTTGGATAGTTCCTTCACTATGTTGAAGAGCTCTTTGCTGTTGTGAGCATTGTTATCCAGGCGGGTTTTGAAGGAGGATCTCTGGGCTGTTCTGATTAGGTGGTGATGTCTGCGGATGGCGTCCTTGTGGGCTGTGTGGCTGTCTGGTTTGCGGTCGCGGAGCCACTTCTTCTCCAGCTTCCGGCATGTCCGTTTGGAGGTCTGGAGTTCTTCGGTAAACCAGGCAGTTTTCTTGCTGTGGTGGTTGATGGAGGGTTTCTTGAGCGGGCGAGAGTGTTGGCGCAGTCATCGATCCACTGTCTGAGGTTATGGGCGGCGGCGTCTTGGTCGGTGGGGTCGGTGGGTGGGTTCTGGGCGAGGGTGTAGGTCAATTGGTCCTTGGTGATTTTGCTCCAACAGCGGCGGGGTAGCTGTTGGGTGCGGTGGTGCGTGATTGGTTTCTTGAAGGTGAAGTGAATGCAGCGGTGGTCTGTCCAGTGGAGTTCGGTGGTGTGGTTGAAGGCGACGTGGATGCTTGTAGAGAAGATGGGGTCGAGCGTGTGGCCGGCGGTGTTGGTGGGTTCGGTGATGAGCTGTCTGAGGCCGAGGTTGGCGAGGTTATCGATCAGGGTGGCGGAGTTGGCGTCATTGTTGTTCTCGATGTGGAAGTTCAAGTCCCCGAGGATGTTTTAGTCCGTGGAGGCGAGTGTGTGGGTGCTGGCGAGGTCGGCGATGGAGTCGCTGAACTGAGCTCGTTGTCCGGGGGGTCTGTAGACCAGTGTTCCTCTGAGGGTGGTGTTGGGGTCGGTGTGGATCCGGAAGTGCAGGTGTTCGGTGGAGTGGAGTGGGTCGTCTGCAAGGGTGTGGACCTGGAGGGTGGACTTGTGGACGATGGCTATTCCTCCTCCGATTCCGTTGGCGTGATTCCTGCGGGTGATCTTGTAGCCATCCGGGATGGCCATGGCGATGTCCAGTGCCGAGGAGTCGTTTCACCATGTCTCGGTCAGGAAGGCAACGTCTGGGGTGGAGGTGTCGAGTAGGTCCCAGAGCTCGACAGCGTGTTTCGTGCGGAGCGGGTGTTGAGGAGTATGCAGCGGAGGTGGTTGGTTCCAGTCCTTAGAGGCTTGGTGGTTCTGTCACAGATGAAGTTGCAGGTGTGGCAGGAGAAGGGTCCGTGGGTGCGTTTTGGGGCGGCCTGGAAGCAGCAGTGGTCTCGTCTGGTGTTGAGAGCATCGAGGGTGTTGGTGTCGTACCGGAGTGTGTCATTGTGGAGTGTGCGGGGTCCAGGGTTCCTGGCGCTGGGTGCGGTGCAGGCACGGACGGGCGCAGACGGGCTTGCTGCCGGCGCACCTCTGGCGCATCTGCTGCGCGGCCAGGCAGCGCCCGCCATTTAAGGCTGGGAGGGAGGGAGGAGGAGCAGCTGGGAGGCGGGAGCGGGGTACGAGGGGGGCGGGTTCACGGGGGGCAGCGGAGGGAAAGAAGAGGCAGGCTTGGGTACAGAAGAGAAAAAGGGGGGAGGAGGGGAAGCGCCCAGGGAAGGTACAAGCAGTAAAGAAACAAAGTGCTAGCAGTAACAATAGTGACTCAGTCCCTATTGGTTTGAAGAAATTGCTCCTTGTGTTACTGCTAAAACCCCATAACACTTAAAACGTATTGAACACTTGCAACACAAGATACTGGAATCACACAAAGAGCAACCCACATTTTCTTAGGTAAGCAATCTAGCATTTTGCAAATTACACACATTTAAATCACAGCTCCAGGTGCCTCCCTAATAAATTTGATACATTAGTTCTTCACGGTCAGTGACAGAGTCAAGTACTACCATGTCACTGAGCTCAACTGGACAGACCATGCAATCTCCACTTCACCAGCACAGAATCCCCTGACACCAGCACCAAGCCTCCCAGCCACACAGCACCTCACAGCGAAGCTGGACCAAAGTATTAGAGAGCCAGTGGACCAATGTTCTCAACACCTGAGGTCAAACCCCTTCCAAAAAAACCGTCCTCTGAACCCAGCAAACTCAAGAAATACAGCCCCATCTCTCTGCTCCCTATTCCCACAAAAGTCCTCGAAATGCCATCAACCGCAAACTTACGCAATGCCTGGAGAACAACAATCTTCTGGACACCTCCCAATCCAGATTCTGCACTAGCTTCAGCAACAAAACCACCCTAATCACTGCCACTGACAAAATCAGAACCCTCCTTGACGGGGTAGAAATGGTAGCCCTGATCCTCCTCGACCTCGTAGCAGCCTTCAACAAAAAATCCCACCACACACTTATCAAGAGACGTCACCACATTGGAATCCAAGGAGACACCCTCAAAGGATCTTCTCCGTCCATACCGTAAGAACCCAGAGAATCCGCCTACCACCTTTCCCCTCAGAACCTAAGAATATTATCTGCTGCGTCCCTGAAGGCTCTTCCCTCAGCACTGCATTGTTCAACACCTACATGACCCCCGTGATGAACATCCTCAGAACCCATGGACTAAACATCATATGCTATGTCGACGACACCCAGCTGGGGAGCGACACCTGGTGGCCTTCCGAACTAGGACAGTTATCCACTCTGGCAGACCATGCCTGCAACCTTGCGATCATCCTGGTCAGCAAGCCAAGGAAAGGAGGAAAAGGAGATCAATGTTGTCTTCTCTTCCTGCTTCCTCCCTCTACTCATGCTTCTTAAGATCGTCAAATGGCTCCCCGTCAACACCATGCGAACTGTCACTCAAGCCCTAGTCACCAGGCTGCTGTACTTCAGAAAAGCACTCTATGTATGACTCATCACACACCTCCTGATGAGACTACAATCCATACAGAATTCAAAGGTCAGCCTCATTCTTGAACAACCAAGGACCAACATACTTCAACCAGTGCCTGAACTTCCACCATCTGTCCAGACACCAGACAGCTGCTCTCTGCCACCCTCTTCCGCGCGCACACTGCCCGCTTCTGCCGAAGAAACAGTGGAGGATGGTCCTTCTCCTACGTCACTGTGAAGTCATGGAACAACCTCCCCCTTCACCTCCAGACCTCATCCTCTCTGTTGGAATTCAGGAAGGAACTCAAGAGTTCATTGAACACTCCTTATGCTGCAGGTTCTCAGTGCCTGGATACCCTCTCGGGTGATTAGCGGCACTTTATAAGTCCTGCTTGATTGACTGAGTAATAAGAAAATGTGCAAAATGAAAGCAGTACATACAGTTTTGTGAACTTGGTACCGGCATGGCTAATGTTCTATCAGAATGGAATCTTATGTCAAGATACTTGCCTTTTTTTGATCACGCACGTAAAGTTAAACCAAATAATACATAAACTGCTAGAATGCAAACCACTGACAATTAGTGAATTATAATTCTTTTCATTGTGAAGGTTGTGAGCTAAGGAGGTAGACATTTAGTATGGTTCCTACGTCCGTTCAATAGATGTGTATTTTAGCATTCCTATTGTGAATTTGGGAAGCATCTAAAAGTGTGCTAGGTCATTTGTTAATCATGTGATATTATATTATTAACCTAGCTGTACCTTCCAGTTTAGATTTAAGAGTTTGGACAAAAATGCTCTGCACATACATATTTTTACATATATCAATAGTAAACAAATAATAAATTAAAAGTTTCGTATTCACACTAATCTCTGCATACAAAATGATGATTGTAAGAAGAGAGTTGCATATTAATCATCATTATCGAGTCAGCACGCTAAATGAAGAATGAAGAGAAAAATGTGATTAGTAGTCTGGTAATATTCATCACAGTCCAGTAGTGTTAACATTGTTTGTATTCAATAAATATTCTGCATTGTAAATGAAGACTATAAAATTAGAAAATAAGTATTTGATTAGTATTCTGTTAGTGTTCAATGAGTATCACTCACACTTCATTAGCCTTCATAAACTGGCCTTCACAAAAAGATTACTACTGAAAACTGAAAACTAAAAATGAATGCTATAAAAAGGCAGCTTAACCCCTAAATGCAGTATTCACTTTTTGTGTATCCCTTTTGTAAGGGATACACAAGCAAAACCATTCAGCAGGAATCATAGCGGTCTAATTGTGTATTTTCGAAGACATATTACAGATTTATCGTTAAAATGAAGTGAGATAATGTCACTTATAACTAGTGAGAGAGTATTCCCAATCAAAATTGCTTCTTTGTGTACCCAAGCCAGCAGAATTAACCACTGGACTTTGGACTTCGTTTTCTTTGGAAAAGAATGAGGTCTTAATTGCTGTAATAGTGTTAAACAGACCCATAGGAAATTATTGTTTCCTTTAACATAGATTGACAATGGTCTTCCCGAGCGAATGGTTACACCCATCGTTTGTGTGCATTAACGTTTTGGGTACTGGTTTGCCCCCTAACAAAATCGCTATTGCAAGTTTGGCAAGTAATGAATTAGTGGTACCAGTACAGCCCCCTGAGCTCATTAGCAGCTAGATTAATCAAAGACCCGTTTTGCGAGTCTTTAATAGCGATTCATAAGGAATCGCTATTAAGGACTTGCAAAACGGGATTCATGTAGGAATTGCAATAAATATTGCGATTCCTACATCTTCCTTCTTTGCGATTAGCAAATTGCTAATCGCAAATAAGGAATAACTCCCCATTCATTCCTATGGGCCTACAGGCCTACAGGCCCATAGGAATGAATGGAGAGTTATTCCTTATTTGCGATTAGCAATTTGCTAATCGCAAATAAGGATGCGATTTCAAGGGGGCCAGGGGTGTCTAAAGGACACCCTGTAGCACCCCTGAAATGCAACATTACACAGGTGTTGCGCACACACATGTTCAAAGGACATGTGTGTGTGTAACATGCAACAGAGAATAATGCACTAAAGTGCTTTTTTCTAATTTTTTGCTCTTTACCACGAAGTCTGACTTCATGGAAAATAGCGGCCAAATATTCCGAATTCGCAATTTAAAATTGGTTAATGAATTGCATTTAAGGAATCTCAAGTAGAGATTCCTTAAATGCAATTCCTCGCTAAAATGCGAATTCTGTAATAGCGATTATTGCATTTGGGATGATGAATCCCAAATGCAAAAATTGCGCTCGCAAAGGGCCAGATTCTGAGAATCTGGCCCTTTGCGAGCCAATTTTCCTTTCAAGAATCTAGCTGATAGTGTTGTTAGAATAATTTTGAGCGAAAATTGTGACATTTCAAAAATTGCCATATTCTGAAATAGAGCCACAGCAGACTTACTGGATATCATAACTATTGTGGCTGCAGAAATAATTATCATCATAATCATTGTATTATAGTGAAGTAAAAGCAAAAATAACCCTCTGTGCCAGAGAGGTATTGCCATCTAAAGTGTTGCTGTGATATGAATTTTCCTTGATAAAATGAAAAGACAAGAGGCATTTGGCAAAATAGGAGCAAGTTGGTTTAATTAAACACAGTCCCTGGGAGAGGATTGACGAAGTCGCATCTGAAGACAGTCTCAATATTCAGTTGTTTTGGCCAACCATATGAGTTCATGAGGTACAATGAAACTATTTCACATTCTTAGACAGCATGTGGGTCCCGGCCTAGTCATAAATCATAAATCATAAATACATCTGATAAGTGGGAAACAGGTGACTCTTGACCTTGAGGAGAGCTACAGTGGGCCAGTGTGTATGCATCCAGATGTCTGGCATGGGGAACGCGTGATCACTGCCTGTGGTGCATGCTGTGTCCTGACTGGCTGAGTGTTCCTAACTACATGTGATGTCTACTTTGTCGTAGGTTGGTAATTTATACCTTTGTCCAAACATGTTTTATTTGGCCCAATTTCCTCAGACCTGTTTGTGGTGCCTATCTGTGGGGTCAATCAGGGGTTTCCCTGGTTAAAAGTTTGTCTTTGGGTGTAACCTCACCTGTGACCTATCAATTGTTTGACCTGGGTTTGGGTTGCAGGGCCTGACTAGCCACGTATCTCTGACTCGGTGTTGATGGAGAGGTCATCTTGGGTAAACGCAACAATACAAGCTTGTTATTACATGTACATTGAACATGGTAGTCCTAGATATCATATTTACTGATATTCCCATTATTGTGGTGCATAGACATTGCTTTTACTGGTATTGACATTGTTATGCATGCATAGTTTATGGCATACATCAACATTGCATTTATTGGTATTGCCGCTGTTGTGCATGCATATATCATGGTGACATCGCATTCACTGATCTTAACAAAAGTACTGTGTGCCCAATACAAAATAATATCCCCTGAATGTTGATAAATGAAATATTACATCTGAGTCCTGTAACACAGACCTGTGCTTTTAAGAATTAGGGCAAAAACACACAAAATATTGTGTCAGAAGTCACTGTAATCAAGCTGATATTTGTAGTACAAAACATCTCAGGCTTTTGAAATAATTTTGCCCGATTGTGTTTTGTTGGTAGGACACCATTGCCTGTACCATGAAAATGCACAGCAGCAAATGTTCATTGTGCTTATCACTGTGCCAACATTTGCACCAATACGTATCATGGATAGATGTTTTGAAACCTATGCTTTTGGTGTTCTGTTGGTGCATTTGTTTGCACGTGTCTGGTGCATATTTTGTTCATGTACGATACATATTAGCAGTGTTGCCGATCAGTAATTTTGCTATGAAAATGTGTTGTAAGTGTTTACCGCATACCTCATTTTTAATGTTTTGAATGTCCCTGGAAAAAAGTATCATCCTTCAAACAGATTTCAACCCAGGTTACAACCATGCCAATAAAACATATATTTATAAACAAAGCTGTGTATTGATTGCTTGTGAGGAAGATTATTTCCTTAATCAAATATAAATGTTTGTAAAGTGTACGTACTGCAGAACCAGTTTGTGGTGTGGTTCTTCAGGTACAGCAAGGTTATCTCCAGCCTGGAGCACACACAACAGAGCAATAAAGAGGTATGAGGCTTTGCACTGTTAGATAACAGCCCAAATTAACCTGTGATCAATTAAAACTGAAGTCCCAGCATCACCCAAAGTACTCTTTCACCTTACACAAAAGTATCTGCAGTTTCACCTCCAGCCCCTATTATCTGCCAAAGGGCACTGCTTCAATAAGTCTAATCAGCAACTCCATGCCTAAAATGTTCCCATTGAAATGCAGTGTCTGAAATGCCACACTACCGAAACACGATTGCAGGCAATACACTTTTGGACAGAACCATCACCATCAACAGCGCTGATAAAGGTGGAGCTACGGTTTTACTCGACACAGATACCTACAGGGCAGGATGCTTACGTCACTAAACAATGAAAACGCATATCGGTGCTTGGACAAGGATCCTACAGAGCGGATCACAGAAACCATCTCTAACATCGATAAGGAAGCATGCGAAAATAACCGGAGCACAGCAAGAGAAGCTGACTTTCTACTAAATCTCTGACCGTACCCTACTTCTATGTATTACCTAAAATATATAAAACACAGAGACCTCCCCCAGGCGGACTAATCATTTCCGGCATTGGTTCTGCCTTGGAACCACTGTTACTTTTTGTCAACTTTTTTCTTAGAACATTGGTGTGTAAAATGCCCACATACCTAAAGGACACTACAGATGTGCTACTCCTTTTGGATGATATACATTTTGACCTACTAACTGACTATCTTGTTTCATTTGATGTGAAATTGTTGTACACCTGTATCCCTCATGATTAGACTTTGGATAAGGTTGAACAACTACTGATACAACATCCACCTTAGACTATCACACCAATCTCCTTCATTATGAAGTGCACGAAAGTGGCAATGAAGGAGGACTTTTTCCAATTTGAGACACAAATGTACCTCCAAATCTCAGGAACTTCCATGTGCAGCACCTTCGCGCACAGTCTAGCGAACCTTTATATGCACATGTTCGAAGAAGGTTTTGTCTTTGGGAGTGACAATCCATTCCTCATGCAGATAATCCTATGGAAGAGGTACACAGACGATATCCTTGTTATTTGGCGAGGAGACAATGTGACCATCAAACTCTTCCACAATTGGCTGAACAACAGGAACAACCACTTACAATTCACATGCGACTATAGTAAGGCGGGATTGGCATTCATGGACCTGTGGATCTATCCAACGGGAGTAACCCTTGAAACCGAACTCTACCAGAAACGAATGACCCATAATGCTCTACTTCAATATGAGAGCTATCACCCTAAAGCAATACGGGACAATCTGCCATATAGGCAGTTTCTGAGACTTCGACAGAACTGTTCCAGTGTAGTAAGGCTTATAGGTCCATTGTCAACAATTGCTAAATTAGCATGAGCTTCGCTGCCATGAACCTGCTTTTGCGTACGACACTGCAAACTTCTATTTCGCAATACTTATTTGTGCCCCTTTTACACATGAGAACTGTCTGCTTTGTAGGTTCTTTGCTGTGCTCTAAAGGTTTAGTCGGCACATTATGTACAAGGTTAAACAACAATGCCCCTTGTTTTTCTGTTCTGATCTGTCCCTCGCACCTAGACATAACAAGCTTCACACAGTTGCACCTCTGGAAATTGTGTACTTTAATATTGCAAACACAAGCTGTTTTAACACACAAAAAGAGACATCTTTCCAGAGAGAAGACAATGGGAACATTGCCTCTAGGCTGTGAGGTATGGGGGTCTGCTGACAAAGCCAAGAGGTCTTCTGTTTTATAATAAACTATTTCTTGTCAGAGGAGAGTGGTTAGGTCATTCCGTCATTTTCCATTGTTTTCTAGAACATGACTTCCTCGTTTGTATTCTATGGAATTGTAACATAGCTGACTATATTGTGTTTATGTATTATGCTGCTAGTATTGGCTCATGTACTGCACCATAGAGCATGTTAGTTGAAATAAACATTTTAAATCATACTGCGTCTCTGATTACTCACATTGTGGAAATGTATGAGTGGCTGAACGAAAGAGCGTGTGGCTCCCGCGATTCCCAAGATAGGGTACGTGTTCTGGGTTGTCTTATCCTTGGTAGCTTCGCTGTAGATGGAGAATGAATGAGACACTATAGCTATTTGGTAAGGGATGTTGGGTACAAATGTGGTAGGTTGGTACACCACCTATTCACTAAGGTCCTATTTTCCTGTGCATAGTTCTGTGTATGTGCAGAATCCCCGCAATATGGCGCTACTAACGTTGGTTCTTATCTGAAAGACGCTTGAGTAGTGCTTGTGCTTGTCCACGATAATCTCATGTCCACCTCCGGAGGCGGCTGTGACAGGAATACCTCCTGTATTGAAGGTTTGCAGGTTTTTTTAAACTTGAAGTTACATAAAAAAGGTTACTCTCTATTACAAGCCTGTGCTGTGCTGCCTAAGTTACGTTGTACATCCTACTGTTATGATGGGGCATGAAATTGCCACACACAGTCGTAACCCGCTCAGGGACTACTTAAGGACTTATGGGGTCCCTGATACTGGGGTCGATCTATTTTTTGTAGTTGGAACGGATCCTACGTATCCGTTTGAGGTATTTTATTCTTGGGTCACCTTTCCGGCAGTTGAAGCAGATGATAATCTGTTTCATGCGTATACTGCCACTGCGATACCGGTTGCGCATCATCCATATCAGACCATAGAGGTTCTGCTATCAGCTTGGCAACACCGTATTTGGTTTAAATGCGCCCTTCCTCACTCATTTACACCTGTCCGGTTAGGTCCTTTATCAATTGAAGAAGCCTCATGGCCAGTGTTGGCTAGGTATACACTGCAACCGCGTGCATTGACAAACGCTAATCTCGATGAGTTGTGGGTGTTGCATACTTCTTTAATTTGTGTACATACAGCTGTTATTCAGTTCGTGTCCCGTGCTTTTCAGGCAGCCCCACCAGGGGTTGTCGCACACCAGGCGGTGACTGGTGGTGTGACTATCAATCCCGTTATGGTTAATTCGCTAATGGGCAAGCGTCCGACAAATAAGGATGCACCACCTTATTGGCTTGCCAAATAATTTGGACAGTTTGAGGATGTTTTTCCTAATACCTCTCCTGTAGAGAAGCACCAAATTTAGACTGTTGGTTTGCCTAAGGATTTTTTTCCAGAGTTAGTTGATTGTAACACCTGGGGAAAGGTGTTTGCAGCTGTATACTCAAAGTGCTTTGGCACACCATCAATGACTGTCCTACCCTCTGTGATAAAGCGCGTTCAAGATGAACATGGTGCTGAAGCGGCTGTGGAACTGGGGATGCGTCTGGTGGGAGTATTCAACGTGGTGGCTGATTTGATTCTCTCCAATGTCAAGGGCTATGCTGTAAGCTTCCAAGTCGCTAACATCTTGGCGGCTATCCATGAACTGGACAAATCACGTGAATTACCAAGAATTATTGCAAAGGCTTATAAAATGATTGGCTGCAAAAGCTTGGCAAACAAACCTTTTAATCAAGCGCAAACACAGGCATGCCTAAGGTTCTATCCGATACAGATGGACGCCCAGTCTTTTCTAAAAAGAACTGGAGAAATAAGAAAAAGGGGCAACAACAACAACAGAAACAAGGTTCCGTGCTAGTTCCCCGACACGTGAATCTTCTGAGCGTACTTATGACTTGTGCGACTGCAGGAAATTTAAGACTCCTGATTTTTTTAAAGTCCCTGATCAGCGTTCTCGTTGTTTACAGGACACATCCAGCTCACAAGCTGGTGGTGGGGATTGCCAGGATCGTGGCAAGAGTCAGCAAGTTCCAGGGGGACGTGATCAGACTCGTCAGTTTGACGGCAAATGGAAACAGGAAGAACAACCACGTTTTCAAGCCCCTTTTCAAAAGAAAAAAGTGGCCGCTTTAACAACGAGATATGCCTCAGACAGTGAGAACACGACTGCTGGATTGGACTTGGGCAGTAACCCTGCTTGACAGTGCAGCAGAAGTTACAATAGTGCGGGAGGCACTACATCCTTGTCTGGAGGTGACAGCAATTTAAATATTTATTACCGTGGAGACAGTCGACACACGGGTAGCCCCCCGGATCGGCTGTACGAAATAGTTTTTCGTATTGAGGGTGACATTAAACGTGTTATTACTGGGAATTTATGTGGACAGCTTCCTTTGACATTTTGCTAGCGGAGGTGGACAGGCCCCCACCTTTTGTTCTGGTCGTGGCACGCGAGGAAGAAGTGACACTTCAGAGTTTTTCACGTTACGTTCCAAAAGAGCATGCAGAAGCCTTTGCGGCTGAGAGGGCTTTGGCCCTTGCTCCGGTCTTGTACCCTAATCAAGTTGACTAGGATAAAGATTCACCGCCACATGCCTGAACCGCAACCCCAACACCCTATTAAACAGGAAGCTTAAGGACCTGTAGTCGACATTCTCACTCAGTTGGAATATCAAGGAGTCATTGAGACGTGTATATCACCAATGAATAATCTACTCTTTACTGTATCCAAACCTGATGGGTCGTACAGCATAGTTTTTGATTACCTGCATTTGAACTCCCATTGTCGGACCTTTGCGGTACAAAATATCCATGGCTCTGCTATGGTAGACAGTCTAGTTCGTAAAAAGTACAAGTCAACACTGGATATTTCAAATGGTTTTTACAGCCATCATTTGTCCCCTGAATGCAGCCAATGGACCGCATTTTGAACGGGTGGGGTCCAGAAAAAATACTTGCATCTCACAATGGGCTACAAAAACAGCCCCGGAGATTTCACTGTACATGTTGTCTCTTATTAGACAGCATAGACCCAGACGCATATTCGTATGTTGATGATATCTACCTTACCGACGACAAATTATGGCCGCATTTGTGTCAAGTTGACTGCATAATTCTGCATTTTGCAGACTATGGTTACAAATTTAATTTTGCCAAGTCTCACTTTGCATGTTATGTGGTTCACTTCTTGGGCTATGAGCTCAATAATGAAGGACGAGGTCTGAATCCTCATTTCCTGGAGAAATGCGCATGGTTGCAATCTCCAACCTCATTTGAGAAACTTCAGTCATTGCTGGGATTTTTAAATTTCGGGCGCACTTACGTTCCCGATTATGCTCAGCATATCAAGCCACTTTATGCTTTGGTACAACCTAATTTTTCAAAAGCCAGCTGGGTACCAGAGCACTGTGCAGTTTTACTTTCTTTGCAATCTGATTTGCTTTACTCTAAATACTTGTTAACACATGACAACCTCACAAACCTGGTGTTACGAATCATTCCAGGCGCAGTGGGTTTCACTTACTTGACGTACAATGAAGGAGGCACAGTGCCAATCGCATGCAAATCACATTTGTACACTTTGGCTGAAATGGGGTTTTCAACTGTCGAGAAAGTATTGACAGCTGTCCAAATGGCGGTTCCGAAGAACGCGCTATGGCACAGGGAAAACCCATTTTGGTGGTTACACCATATCCTGCTTTAGAGGGAGTTACGAAGGCAAGTGTGCCAAACTCAAAAGCTTCACATCCCCGTTGGATACAGTGGGCTACTTCTTTGACATCCCCGGATGTCACTTTTATCTTTGACGCTTCGCTTCAGACACAGGAGTTCTTATAGTATGAACATGTTCATCCACCTCCTTTGTCTTTACTTTACTTCCTTTGGAAGATTACAGGTGTATTATTTACACTAATGGTTCAGTTCAACTGGCCACGGTGTCTAAACATGCTTACTCTGCAGCATGGGTTATAGTTGCAGGTACAATGGTGAATGGAGAATTCAAATCTTCCATAGTGCACACTCAGGCACTGGGAGACTGTACTGCACAATTAGCTGAGCTGCATGCCTTAGTTCTTTCTCTTGAGTTTGCAGATTCAAACGTTTCGACTCTTATTGTCTACAATTCGTATTACTGTGTCCAGTATTTCAATGACAACTTATTTTCCTGGTCTCATAATGATTATAGAGACTCTAAAGGCAGCACAATTAAGCATAAAACACTTTGGGCTCGAGTGGCAGATCTTAAACAATGTTTGCCACTCACACATGTTATACATACTCTTGGCCACCAGCGTGTTGGGGCACACGCTGTTGGGAATAGTTTGGCTGATGAAACAGACAAATCTGCAGTAGCCACGTGTTCCATAGCAGCTGTGTCAAGATCCATGACGAAGATTGATAATGACATTTTGGCAGCGATAGCTGCAACAAAGCAGGGCCTTCACTACCTGCAGGGTTTACCTTCGAAGTATTCTTATCAGTTGACTCCCGAACAAATTCCTTTTGCTAGAATGCCAGATGTTGGAGATCGGCTGATTCCCAATGCGGACCGCAGACACACTTTGATTAAAACCGCACACAAAGGCATGGCTTCTGCACATGCTGGAGTGTCTGCTACAGTTCCTATTTTGCAGCAGCGGTACTGGTGGCATGGCTTATATAAACAGACCCGCAATTATGTGCTTTCTTGTGACATCTGTTAAAAGATTAAGCCATCTGTGATTACAGGTCCCCCACAAAGACCGCTTAGCATTGCTAATCGGCCTTTTGCTTGTGTGTATCTTGATCACTGTGGTCCTTTCTCTTCAGATACTGCATATAAATATATTTTAGTTGCAATAAATCCATGCACCAGGTTTCTTTGAGTGTGGCCACAACGCAGTGCTGACTCTCGAACTGTCATCAGGGATTTGTGTGTCTTTGTAGGGATTTTTGCCTGTGGCACCTTTCATTCTAACCAAGGTCCAGTGTTCGCATCTAAGGCATACAAGGATGCTCTGCCGTCTTTGGTGGTGCTGGTGCAATTTTTGTCTCCATATAGGCCTGAGGGCAACTCAATTGTGGAGCAAATGTGCCGTACTTAAAGCAATCCTTGACAGCTAGAGTCTAAGGTACTAGCTGGAACTGGTTAGCCCATTTGCATGGTGTCCAACGTGCACTCAATAATCTCCCTAGAAGACCTCTTGGTGGGCGGAGCCCATACGAAATGCTCTTTGGCACTAAAATGTTTGTGCCAGACCTTGATGGTCTAGACGTTGTGGCTGATGCCGTAACCTTTGATGTAGATAATCATTCTGCTATGTTACAGAATCTACAAGAGACCCGGGCCAGCCTTGCTACTGAACATTTGTCTTCAGCAACTAATGCATCGCAACTGAATCCAGTGGTCCACTGGCTTCCTAAAGTTGGAGATTTGGTCCGAGAAAAGGTGGAGAAGAAAAAATAATTTGGTCCCTCTTATCGTGCACCAGTTCCAGTGCTTGGCCTGAAGGGTACTCGAACAGTTATTTTACCTCCTCCACCTGGTTGCAAAGACAACAGTTACATATCAGTGGACAATATCAAGTTACAACATATGGCCGATTCTGAATAGTGTGACACCTGCTGTATCCTGTCCCACAATTTCAAGAACTCAAGAGGCTATAACATCTTCTCATTTGCCAAATGACACTGTCATCTGGATGGTCACTGATATTGAGCCTTCTACTGTTCCTCGTATAACAACTCATATGACGGATGCTGAATACACGTATCCCACAAGTGGCTGTGTCAATGATTTGCAGGATACTCCTTTGCACTGTGGCAGATATTCGTTAGATGCTTCTTCCATATCCTCAAGTGACCCCACAACATTGTCCATTTGTTTTATTCTAGTTTAAAAAGACTTATTTGGTTCCGCCCTGGACATACATTTGATTGACTCCATTTTTAATGTTTCTTTTTATGTCTATTGGGTTTCTCACTGTATTTTTTCAACTCATCAATGGTCAGTACTGGCCTGAATGTTTTGCTGCAAACTTTATCGATGGTATTCTGGCTCCACATTCGTCTTCACACATCAGGAAGTGTGACCAGACTCTTGTTAACATTTCAGCATTCCCTGTTTCCGATGTTATTGTTTGGGATAAAATGGGTTTCCAAATTCATGGCCCTACAGAGTTGATTAACGTGCCGTACTTGTTTAGAGTCTCTATGGGTGATGTGGTTACACAAGACATTCGTTCAGATGATTGGGACATGCAGGCAATTCAAGCTTTGTTTTCAGATTCAAAATATTATGCTGCTTTTGATGCTGAAGACTTGTGTATGAATTCTAATTATGCTGACATTTTCTGTCATCAACATTATGGCCATAACTTCATACACAAGTCTAGTGCATTACGCCCTGTTATAAATTACACTCAGTGGAAGCATTGCCCCACGCCAGCTAAGGGCAGCTCGAAAACATTAAATATAAGTTTACCTACTTTACAGAATTTAGCCCTTCCAATCCTGAATCTTTCTATTTCAAAATGAATAGTCCCTCCTCTCAGATCTCATATTGACATAAAGTAAATTGATATATTATTCTTCCTTTTGCCGAAATCTGGCAATAAAGGGTTATGAGCATTGGAAGGAAGCCATTGATCTAAAGTTTTTTTGAGGCTCTAAAGAATGGCAGTTGCAAGGCACTGATGCCCTTAATTGTGCATGCCTCATTCGAACTCAAATGCTTTTCTGGGATATTAGCATTTACCAAACCATATGTTTTGGTTTGGCAACTACTAAACAAGTGAATGCCCGCAGCAATTCCGAATTTAGCTGAATATAATGATTGGCGCTTACACACACATTATACCATTGAAGATTTACAGAGTTTATTGAAAAATAATTCATTTAATGCTTCTGCAATGGATCCCCTGGGTTGGTTAATCTGGCCTAATAGTTCAAATGCTTGCCAACTCTGTTTTCTTAACTCTTGTTTAGGTTATAAACATTCAAGGCCCGACCCTAGATTTTCTGATTTCCCATACTGTAACGACTTACTCTGTCGGTACACTGTGTCACCAATGGTTACAGCACTCAACATCGTAGTCTGTTAAACAACATATATCCTTACTATCAAATAATATTAATTTGTCTGAATTTGTCGTGGGACCGAGAGCTCCTAGAACAAAGAGATGGATATATGCTGATTACAATGAAATTTGGAAACTATCTCAAATTGAAGCAGCATCACGTTTGAAGGAGATAGACCAGGCAAACTTGGAAAAAGTTTTAGCTGTTGTTGACAACAGCATTATTACACTGTCTTCCCGCATTTATACATTAGATAATTGTTAGAAATGGGATTTCTGGTTGGCTAAGGTTTGCATCCAAGCCAGGCAGAAACCACCGCTCTAGTCAGGATAAGGGAGTTACACTCCTAAAATAACCCCTGCTCACCCCCTTGATAGCTTGGCACGAGTAGTCAGGCATATCTTAGAGGCAGTGTGTAAAGCATTTGCACATAACCAACAGTAATACAGTGTAAAGCCTAAAAACTAACACCATACCAGTTTAATAATATTATCCAATATTTTTATATACTTAAACAAGACTAAATATGATAAAAATCCGCAGTACAGTACATTAAAAATAGTTGTGTTGCAAAATGTCTTTAAATTGCCAAGTTACGTTGAAAACACAGTTCGGACAAGTCGGTAGCTCGGTCCGAGCCTACCATGATGCTGAAAATAATACAGTCTCGCGATTTCAACTGACTGCGTCGGTACAGACTAGCAACAGCGGGACAGGTTCGTTCACAGTACCTTTCTTAGTTCGGCTCACGCAGAGGTGCGAGTCAGTCTTGGCATCTGTCGTGGTTGAGATGGGAAGTGGAAGCGGTGCCTCTCGATGCAGTGCGAGCAGCGGCTCGATGATGATCATCCAGACGGCGTCTGTGAGACCAAGGCTTACGGTGCAGGGCGAGACAGTGCTTGATGCGGTGCTGGCAGGTTTGCGGTCCAGGTGACAGAGCCGGTCGTGATGTCCATCACAGTTGCGGTGCACAGTGGAAGTGGTGCACGATGCGGTGTCCCTCGATGAGGTGCAGGCAGTGGCCCGGTGACGGTCATACAGACGGTGTCGGTGAGACCAAGGCATGCGGTGCAGGGCAAGACGGTGCTCAATGCGGTGCTGGCAAGTTGCGATGCAAGCGACAGAGCTGGTTGGCATGATTTGATGCTGGCCGACCCAGACTGCTGTTGGTGACGAGGCAGTCAAAGGTGTTGAGCCAGCGGCGACTGTGTCGGTGATACCAGGCCATCGAAGTGAAGCGAGGCAATCCGAGTTGCGGTGCCTCTCGATGCGGTGCAAGCAGCGGGTCAGAGACGATCATGCAGATGGCATCGGTGAGACCAAGGCGTGAGGTGCAGGCTGAGACGGTGTGGACTGCGGTGCCTTCAGGACACAAGGCCAGCGACGGAGTCGGATGGCAGAGTCGGTCGCGGTTCCCTCTCTGTGGCAACAGAAACAATGGTTCCAAGAGCGGTACCCAGAGGTTAGTGAAGTCTTTGCAGTCCCTGAGACTTCTTAACAGGAGGCAGGCTCGGTTTCAGGCCCTTGGAGATACGCAGCACAAGTAGAGAAAGTTCAGTCCAGTCCTTTCACTGCCCAAGGCAGAATCAGCAGCTGCAGGCCAACCCAACAAAGCAACAGCACAGCAAAGGGGAAGTACTCCTCCTGGCAGCTCTTCCAGCTCTTCTTCTTGGCAGGTTCTTTGATTCCATCGAGATCTAAGGTCCTGGGGTCTGGGCCCCAATATTTATACCTGCAATTCCTTTGTCCTCTGAAGGCTGAGGGGCCTGGACCTAGTTCAAACCAGTTTGGGGGGCATTCTGCTAGGGTGCACCTTCTTCCTTTGTCAGTGTGGGCCAGGGTCCTCAGACTCCCCACAGGAGGTGGAGCCAGCATTGTGGAAGGTGAGCCCAGCCCTATTCAGACCTAGGTGCTACTCCTCCTACCCATCTTTGTGTAGATGTGCTTATTCAGCCCTGGTGACTAACCCCGTCTCCAGGTGTCTCCCCGAGCCCCTGTCACTCACAAACCAGATATCTTCGTTTCATAATCTTTTATTCGGTTACCACTTGTTTGCAACCATAAAAAGTACAAGTTAAAACAGTAGAAAAATAAAATTATTTTACATACAAATAAGAGATAATTGGATAAAATGAGAATATTTACACAAGAACACAATTTAACAATCAAGAGCTTGTCGTATTTTGATGGTAGCTTTTAGAAAAGTAGCTATGCATTTTGCGGAATGAATTGAGTCCAAAAGTTGTAGGGAGAGATAAGCTGGATGACATAACCTGTAACCAAGTGATCGGAGAAGTGGAAGAATCCAAATTTTACGTGGTATTTTATAGTATGAGCAGAAGAAAATTATATGTAATGTTGATTGGGTCGATACTCCGTCACATGGACAGTTCATAATGTCACTCGACCGGTTCTGTATTCGAGGAAAGGAAACCAGACGGAAAAAGGTGCTAAAACGAAATCTTGTCAAAAGATATTTTTCGTAATTAGAGAAATAATACGATAGATAAGGTTGGATTCCTTTGACAAGTTGAATTGCTTGGATTTGAGAATTGAGAGGCTTTACAATCTCAATTGAGCTACGAAGTTCTCTCAGGTGGTCCATGCTTATTTTCTTTAGCTCTTTTCTCGAAATGTCCTCCACACTTGGTGGATCGTCAAAGTATGTGCTACGACCTAGATCTCTGAAAAAGTTCTCCACATATGCTAACCAAGGAATCCTACGCCAATTCGTTAAAGCCATACAGTCCTTAATCAACGAACGGGTTAAGCGACACTCTGGTTTTGACCATATACGTTGCCATAATAAAATTGGTTGGGAACGTATATAATCCGTGATGTAATCCATTCCAAGCTCATTGTGGGTAGCATAGATCGGAGCGCTTTGTGGAGGGGCCAACAAGTATTTAATGAAACAGTTCTCTACTATTTGAATAGGATCTATTGGGCCATAGCCCCAAACTCCCGCGCCATAGGTGGCCACACTGTGGCATTTTGCATAATAAATTTTTAGGAGTTCTGGGGGGGGCGGGGTTGCCAAGTTTCCTAGAGAAAGAAACCAAGGCCGTTGTTGCCCGCTGGAAAAGAAGTTTTCTGCTGGCCGTAGCCTGCCGCCAGCTTAGAGAGTCGTCCACCAATATCCCTAAGTATGGATAAGCGGAGGTTTTTTCCAGTCTTGACTTTTCCACGAAGATTGCTCTAGGTTTCTTGACCTTGGGGCCGATGTACATGGTGAACGTCTTTTTTATGTTAATTTTGAGCCCTAGAGAGTCCATAAAGGAGCAGTACTTATCAAGCTGCTTTTGTAGTTGGTTAAGCGTCCTGGCAATAATGACTAGGTCATCTGCGTAGAGCAGCGTTGGTATAGGACGGTGATTGATCTGGGGTAGATCCTGGCTCCCTTCTAGCATAGCCAGCTCAAGTCCATTGGTGTAAAGATTGAACAAGAAGGGAGCCAGTACACATCCCTGTCTAACCCCTTTTTGGATAGAAAAAGATGCGGATAGCTCAACATTGACTCCAAATCTGACACGCGCCGTTGCGTCCAAGTAGAGTTCTCGGAGGAAGACTATAAGTGCTGGGTCCACCTTAAGGTCGCTGAGGATAGCCCAGAGTTTGGAGTGCTGGACACAGTCAAAGGCTGCACTAAGGTCAACATAAACTAGAAAGATGTTACCTCCTTTTGCTGCAGCGTACTTCCCAATCAAAAGGGCAAGGTTCAGGGCCTGCTCCACAGTTCAAAGACCCTTCTTGAAGCCATATTGCAGGTCGGTCATGATGTTATTTGTCTGGGCCCAAGATTGTAATCGGTCCAGTACTACCCGGCCCGCAACTTTGCCCATGGAGTCCAGAAGGGAGATAGGCCTGTAGCAGGCAGGATCATTTCGATCACCCTTTTTGAAGATAGGGAGCAGGATAGACGTTGACCATGACTCTAACAGCCCTATTGATGTTGCAGCGGAGAGGACCTGGGTAAGAAGGGGTGACCAAAGTTCGAAATTGTGAAGGAAAAAGTCTAAAGGAACACCATCAGGCCCAGGAGCCTTACCAAGTTTAGACGCCTTAAGAGCTTTAGCAACCTCTGCATGGGTAAAGGTTATGTTAATCGGATAGCTGTTCCTCCCTGACATGTTGCCATTTCTCTGTTCATCTTCAGAAGGGGCTGGTTGAAGGGTTCCAAAGATTTTAGAGAAATGAGAGACCCATTCATCTGCTGTGACAGCAACGTCCAGATGGTGACTCTTCGAAGAGTCGGCCAGAAAAGGAGATCTAATAACTTGCCAGAAGAGAGCGCTGTCTTTATTATGGCAACTAAGATGTAACTGCGCCCAAAGGTTGTTCTTAATTTCTTTCCTGCGTTCGGTTCTGGCTATGTTATAGAGCTTTCTTAGATTGGAAATTTCCGAAATATCCCTCAAAGGACTGCGGAGGGCGGCCTTTAGATTTGAAAGAGCCTTACGACATTTTGTATTAAACCATCTCTCAGAATTAGATTGTTTATTCCTAAGTTTACCAGTAAACTCCTCTTTGATAACCTTTAGAACTTTCTGAAAACTGGCCACAATTATTTGAGGCGAGGCGTCATTGGATAGGCAGTCAAGAACCCAAGGTCTGGCTTTATCGAGGACCCGTTTCGTGATTACGAGTGGGTCGACCTTGGCCCATTTAACTGTGTATCTGTTCACCTTATTCATGGTTAGGGAGCTTTGTGTTAATTGGCTGGTAATTGTAGAGTGCAGGGTGACATTTTTTGGGGAAACTGTTACAGTAATGGGGTAGTGATCACTGCTCACATCCGTCCCTGTGTAGAAGTTGGCCAGTTGACCCTTCAGGCTCTGTGAGGTCAAAATATAGTCTATAATAGTTAAAGACCCCCTACCATGGAACGTTTGAGAAAAGTCTATTGGCGGTTCTACTAGGTCATTTGCAAACTCAAGTTCTAAAGAGAAAAGGGACTCGTTTAATTTATTCCCGCAAGTAGAATGTACAAAATGTGGTAATGGGCTGCCGTGTTCATCCAGCAGGCCGCAATTCCCGTTTTTGTGGTTTGTGCATGGTGCAATATTAAAATCACCGCCCCAAATCACATATACTGTGGTTGGGTGTAGGTCGTTTTGCAAAAATTCTAAAAAAGTGGTAATTTCACTTAGCAATTTTATACAGTCCGTTATTTCGGAGTTATTATAATAGTTAACCAAAATAAAGGTACTATTTTTATTAAAATTTATTTGCAGTATTTGGTAGCTTGGATCTTCTTTAAGCATGCATATAGTTAGGGGAGACAGAGTATTGGCAATGTAAACTGCCAAGCCACCCTTAGGTCTGCCCATAACTCCTTGAATGGCTGGAGTGTGGAATGTTTTGAAACCAAGTAAATGATATAGAATGATTGACCAGGTTTCCTGAAGACAGACTACCTGAGGTACATTAACTGTGTCCAGCCATGGTTGTAACGTTGTTTTGGCTCGCAGGCCTGCAACATTCCAATACAAGATAGGAATGCGCGGATCTGTGCTATGTGGATGGTCATATGGCTGTGATGGCAAAGTTTTAGGTGATGGAAGAACTGCAGACTGCTTACACAAACACTCTGCCGAAGTTACACCTCCCAACGTATTTTTATCGATATTTTGGATCTGATGGAGATTTATAGCACTTGCTCCAATAGGAGCCTCCGGAAATATGCATGACGTTATTTTTATATTAGTATGAGAGGGTTCTATCAGAGATCCGATCTCATTAATTATTGAGATCGGCGGTGTTAGTAGTGTAAGGGGTTGATGTTTAGACAGGCTTAATTTTTGTCCGGGCCTAGAATAGACATCAGGAGTTGTCGGGACCTGGGTCTTATTTGTTGTGGTTGCTAGCAGTCAGTCTACCATATCCAGACAGTCATAACGATTTCTAGTTGGGAAGCCCTGCCAACCCTCCATGGGGAACTGGGGTCTTCCAGGGCGCCAAGACTGTGACTGCCAATCCTGTGACTGCCAGTCTATGTTACTATTCCTATTGGTGTAAGCCACCTGGTTCCAGTGCCCTTCAAGGGGTTGTTGCCAATTTACAGCAGGGAAATATTGATGGGTGTTCTCCGAGGGGTAGAAAAAAGAAAGATGGTGGGCATCAATTCCACCCTTTTTTTCCAGTGAAGGCCATGAGCAAATATAGTTAACCGTGGTTGGGTCAACGCAGTTTACTATAATGCAATCGCCCTGTATCGATTTTTGTTCCTCCCCTATCCAAGTTACTCTACGTACTGTGGTTATTCTACTAATATGATGGCGCTGTAATGGTCTATTTAGATTTAGCCACTGCAAGACTTTATTTTTAAGGGACCAAAAGGATTCGTTAGTGCCTTCAGAGAGTTCAGGGGCGCCGGTAAGGATAACCGTGTAAGGGGATGCCTCAGGAGGAAGGTGCATTGCGCGCCTTGGGCGCACTCCCCTTTTTGCTATCTCTGAGGATTTAGCTTCCAATGTTTTGGGAGGTAAAGGTATCTGGGTTTTTTTTTGAGATAACTGTTTTTTATCAGCGGGTTGATTGGTACTTTTCAGAGAACCTTGTAGGGCCTGGGTCGGATCGTTAATCGATCCAGCCGAGGGCACACCCACGCCTGAATTAGTCTGATGAAGTGCTAAAGGAACTGGGTGTTTAGGTAGTATAGTAGATGAATTAGGTGCTGCTGTCAGTTTACTGCCAGGGACTGGTTGGGGCGCTTGTGGGGCTTTTACTAAAAGTTTGGGTTTCCCCATCCCCTGATTTATATGATCTACACTGGGCTGGGTGAGTATTTTAGTAGATAGTAGTGCCATCTGTTTTTCTAGATGCCTCAGGCTAGATTGCAGGGGTTTTAGATGCTCAATAAGGAGTTCCCTGATGGTGGATAATAGAAAGGGGTGGTATTACAAACTGTACAGAGGCTTTCTGGCTGGAAGATCCTAGGAGAATTAACAGTTAGATTCTCAATATTAGTATTGGTCGTTGGGGGATTGATAGCATTTGATGTATTGGTGCTAGCTTGGGCAGACTGAGAAAACTGGCCCCCCCTGATTCCTGTGGAGCCTCAGATCTAACAAATTTACAGTGTTGCTTACTATTTCCCCATTTTGAAACGGCGCCCTCCCTAACCCCTCGAAGGTGGTTATCTAAGGATGTTTCAGATGTTTAGCAGAGCTCTAAGTTAGGGGTAATCTCTAGGTCCACCGACAAGAGTGAGCCAGATAAAGATTGAGTTGCAGAGAGATCCACTGAGCAAGGGAGTGTGTGGATATCTATAACAGTAGTAGTTGGTAGTGTCAATATGGACGTAATAGAGCCTTGCTGATTAGGAGAAGCCGCGGTGGCCAAATGGCCCATAGAAGAACGCTTAGCGTTTACAAGGTCTAAAGATACTCTGCGTTCCAGCAGAGAAATGCTCTGGTCGATGACCTCGTTGGTACGTGAAATGAATTGGTCTATCGGCCCAGTGAGCTGGGTAACGCTTTGAGCGGATTTGGTGTTTTTCCTAGTTCCTCGGGTCATTTTGGACAGGTAGATAGATCAGGCAAAAATCTAGAAAGAAGAAATTAGCCTAGGCGAGAAATGCAAGGGTGGTTGCCTGGTCCGGTCCTTACCGGTCACTAAAGGGCAACAACGGGCCCGCCCTTGGCCCGGGCTTTGCCCGGGCGCTCCCGCGCACTCCCGGGACGCGGGCGATGACGCTGATTTAAAGCGCCTCCTGGCGCGTGCCTGACGTGACCGGCGCTATGCCCGGTGGGAAAGGTAGTCCCCCTCTCGGCGGCCGCTCGATGGTAGTAGCGGCAGCGGGGGGACTACGGGCAGGGCCAGAGGCAACCTGGCAGGGTTTACACAGTTACGGTCACAGGCAGAAAGGAGGATTACAGCGGAGCTCCTGCTCCAATGCTGTGGAAATATCAAAAGCGGAACACCCCGCTCCGCCGGCGATGACGCTGATTTAAAGCGCCTCCTGGCGCGTGCCTGACGTGACCGGCGCTATGCCCGGTGGGAAAGGTAGTCCCCCTCTCGGCGGCCGCTCGATGGTAGTAGCGGCGGCGGGGGGACTACGGGCAGGGCCAGCGGCAACCAGGCAGGGTTTACCCAGTTAAGGTCACAGGCAGAAAGGAGGATTACAGCGGAGCTCCTGCTCCAACGCTGTGGAAATATCAAAAGCGGAACCAGATATCTAATACACACGATAGCAGAGGTGGGCTGGATGATTAGGTCAGAAAATACCTACTTTCTAAAAATGGTATTTTCAAAAACAGAATGTTAAAACCAACTTCACTAAAAGATGTATTTTCTCATTCTGAGTTCAGGCATACTAAACTCACATTTCTACCATGTTCCCTGAGTCAGTTAGGATTGTAGGTTGTAATGATCAAACTGCCCATTCTGGCCTATGGAGAACACGTAGCCTTGCAATAGTGAAAAACGAAGTAGGCTGTAATTCACTTTCAGGACATGCCACACACACCAGGGCATGTCCTACCTTTTACATACAATGCACCCTGCCCATGGGGGTACCTTAGGCCTACCTTAGGGGTGACTCACATGTAGAAAAGGGAAGGTTTAGGGATTTGCGAGTGTGTGCACTTACCAAGTCGACATGGCAGCCCCAGGCTGCACTCAGGCTTCGCAATGGCAGGACAGAGGTACACTTTACGGGCTGTTTGCGTGGGTGGCACAATCCAGTGCTGCAGCACACCAACAGCATTTGAGTTTTAGGCCCGGCACTCGCAGTGCACTTTACTAGGGACTGACACATAAATCAAATATGCCAATCATGGAAATACCAATCCATAACACATTTTATACAGGAGCACTTGCACTTTACCACTGGAAAGCAGTGAGAAAAGTGTGCAGAATCATTACATCAGCAAAAACAGAGTCAAAACCGGAAGGTCAGAAAGCTGAAAAGTCAGGGGAAACACGCCAAAAGATGCCAAGTATAACAATAATATTGTTTCCTCTGTTATTGACATTGTACAAGATGATGTTTCACTGCTGTATCAGGGTCAAAATCAATGGCGCTCAATAATGCAATTTGCTTGGACTTTGCAAACATTGAAAATGGTGAAAATGCCATGGGATATCTTAAACGCCAGTGCTTTCTTTGCCCCGTTTAATTTGATGGACAAGCAGCAATTTATGTCCATGAAAGATGCCACTTATACTCTATTGCACATTGAAAAAAAGACCCTGTAGCGGAATCGGATTCTGCAGTTTGGTTAATCCATGGAGTTAGAAGTATACTGTTTTCGTTGTTTCAATTTACATCCTGTATGAAACATTACCCTGTGGGCCATTTTGAACCTCTTGGAGGTGCGTTATTACATGACCTGTGGTTCTTCCTTTCACCTATTGATGTTTAAGAGGCAACACTGATGTTTACCTAACAGGGGAGGATTGTGAATCCACTATAGGACATTCCCTAGTCTGTAAAAAAATACAGTTGCACGGAGCCTGTAACCTTTCAGCTCCGAATCTTGCTTGTGTTATAAAAGGTAAACCAACTCCAGCCATAATTCCCACGTTCCCACTGCTTACTAACGGTAGCTATCTTATTTTAAATAACCAAAAATGCTGCTGCTTCCAAGCTGCATTCCTTACATTGTATAGTTTCCCAGTGCGTAATTTGTTGCAATAATGTGCTTTTCCCACCGCCGCATGGGCCGCTGTATAGTCCACTGTGGCCTTCAATTCCTAATTTGAAGGCAGATTTCAACAAACTGAGCAGCTTAAAGACGCTTCTAATGCAACAAGAAGTTGCATTGACTTCCGCACGTGAAACCTTCATGCTCCAGGTGGTGAGTTCGGCTCCTGAGATTAAAACACTTTCAAACACAAACCTCCCACAACATTTTGGGGATTTGATTCAACGTATTTTTTTATGCATCGCTGGCTAATTTTTTTAAACATGTGTGTTCTGGCCCCGTAACTTCATTTCAGACTATATTTGGTGTGATACCTGCATTCATTCATTTTATCTTTTCCAGCATCTTTGGCATGTTACCGTTACAATTGGCATTGGCAGCAGATGTCCTGCCTCTGTTGTGCCTGCTACGCAATGGCTGCTCCTCTTGTGGTACTGCGCAGGCCAGACCGGCTGCAATTGCTTTGTGGCCTGATGCATGAATGCTTCGGTACACTGCCTCTTGTGACGCTCAGTGTGTCCTATGGATTATCGTTTTGTTTTGCATACTTTACTTGCGTGCAACCTGTATTTTCGTGCCGCTGCTGTGATTTCACGTGGGCACTTGAGTTATGCCTCATCAGCACCTCATGTCCAGTTCCGGATTTTGACCGGCTAATGGGCCCATTAGAGGCTCATGAGCAGAATTGCAATGGGATCGGTTTGATGGCGCGTGCTGCTGCACTTGGCATTTTGGCACAATGGGATATCGGTGAGGCTTCACAGAATCTCCGGCTACAGAGCTACATTGAATATCACGCAAGTTATCCATCAATGTTAATGGAAGCCACAGACTATGAAGAACATTCATGTTCCTTCGACCTACTAAATTGGTTGTCATTTCATTTTTCCACTGACCAAAATGATGTCCTTCTGGAGGGTATTGCATTTTTTTGCCCTTACACCTTGATGGATTATTCAGGTACATTTTGCCAGTAGCCATTGGTTGGTCTTCCGGATGCCTTGCTTTCATCGTTTTTCTGCTATTACTCCCTCTTCTCTTTCTCGTCTTTTGACGACTTCCATGATTTGTTTTTTTACACAAACTTTTGTTTTTCTATTTCCAAATTTAATGGACACGCCCATTTTATATCTGCTCAGACCTTTTGAACTTTGCTTTCTTGTATGATCCAGATACGATGGCCATATCAGGGGAAGGGTGTAGTAAGGCTTATAGGTCCATTGACGACAATTGCTAAATTAGCATGAGCTTCGCTGCCATGAACCTTCTTTTGGGCACGACACAGCTAGCATCTATTTTGCAATACTTGTTTGTGCCCCTTTTACACATGATAACTGTCTGCTTTGTAGGTTTTTTGCTGTGTTCTGAGATCTAGTCTGCACATGATGTTCAAGATTAAACAACAATGCCTCTTGTTATTCTGTTCTGATCTGTCCCTCACACCTAGACATAACAGGTTTCACACAGGCTTAACACAGTTGCACCGCTAGAACTTGTGTACTTTATTATTGCAAAGACAAGCTTTTTTAACACACACAGAGAGACACCTTTCTACACGGAAGACCCATGTTTGTCCTCCGATGTGAACATTGCCTCTAGGCCGTGAGGTATGGGTGTCTGCTGACAAAGCCCAGAGGTCTTCTGTTTGATAACAAACAATTTCTTGTCACAGGGAGGGTGGATAGATTGTTCTGTCCTTTTCCAATTTTTTCTATAACATGACTTCCCCACTTGTATTCTATGGAATTGTAACAATGCTGACTATATTGTGTTTATGCATTTTGCTGCTAGTATTGGCCCGTGTGCTGCATCATAGAGTGTGTTAGTTGAAATAAACAGTTTTAACTATACTGCGTCTCTGATTAATCACATTGTGGACAAGTATGAGTGGCTGAACGAGAGCTTCTGGCTCCTGTGATTCTCAAGATAGGGTTACATGTTCTCGGTTGTCTAATCATTGGTAGCTTCGCTGTAGAAGGAGAACGAATGAGACTCTATAGCTAGTCGGTAAGGGATTTTTGGTACGGATGTGGTAGGTCGGTACACCACCTATTCACTCAGGTCCTGTTTTCATAGTTCTGTGTATGTGCAGAATCCCCGCAACACCAGCATTGAGAAGTATAACACGCATGCCTCAAGATTACAAAACAACTTACTGGACAGACACTATCCAGCGAATTGATCAATAAATCATCAAAGTGTGCCCTCAATAACACTAGGGAAGCCCTACTAGAACAGCCAAGTGCCAAACAGAGCTCATCTAGATTATTATGTGTTAACACCTACAGCACTCTCTCGAATACAGTCAAGAAATCAATATTACACAATTGGAACATTCTCAATAAAGTACAACTGACTCTTGAGAAACCTCTCTTTGCATTTAAGAGGGGCTGTAATTTTGAAAGATACATTGATCCACACTAGACATCCATCAACAAATATATCCAGGCCTAATACTCTATGGAATCTACCCAATGTTCAGGGCCACTACCCATGCGGGTCTTGTGCTGCTTGTGCACAAACTAAAGTGACAAAAAGCATAGACATAGCAATATCTAGACCTTGGGGGTTACAACAACACACAAATTGTAACAGTGAACGGGTTGTTTACCTGATCACCGGCCCCTGTGGTTTGAGGTACGTGGGGATGACCATTTGAAAGGTACACACCAGATTCCTTGAACACAAGAGCATGATTAGGTGTGCAAAACAAATAACGAAATTAACTAAACATTTCTTTGACATGCAGCATGGAGCAGACACGCTTAGCTGGACTGTCCTTGACAAATCCAATCTTAATGCAACCACACATGGTTTGGCAACCAAGCTCCTCAGGTTAGAGCAGAGATGGGTGTTTAGGTTGGGCACTGTGGACGTAGGACTCAATGATGACATCCCCAGGCTGGCGCTGGTATGATCACCCTCCTCCTCACTGTCCCCCCTACAGTCAGATCCACTAGTGTAGTTAACATTCTGGCACCTCAACAGTTAGCGCTCTTATACCATTAGCTGCCTGCACGGGTCTCCTTAATCTGCCCTCTGGTCAAGCCAACCTCCTGCAATCCCACAAGACAGCGCTCCTTCACCAGCAGCGCTGTGCATGGCACACTCTCCCCCTTTTTAACTGCCTCCCGGAGTCTACGGACTCCACGTGCCCACTACTCCCACAATGGAGTTTAGCCCCCATGTGTCTGTCCCCGCTCTCTTCTCCATTACGAGTTCTACACACACTTGTTGCATATCATCAGTTAGCGCTCTCATACAGAAGCACCACACACTGGTCTCCGTGATCTGCCTTCTGGGCTAGTTAACTTCCTGGCATCCACAAAACAGCTCTATTAGACATGCAGCGCCACGCATGGCACACTACGGCCATGCACGCAGGCTGCTTACGTTGCCATGACAAGCCTTTGGTCAAACTACTGTTCCCGACATGCCCCAGCTTCCAGCGGATATTCGACCTCTCTGCTGCCCGCAGCTGTTTTCTCTTTCCTTGGGTTTCCTCAGTCAGCCAGCCTACTTAAGCCGAGCGGCTTTGGTTCAGTTTCGGATGAGTGCCACTGTTTTTCTGCAGACTGCACTTTTGGAGGTAAGTATTATTCCAGCGCCGATCACCCCTTCCACGGCCATGCATCGACCTACTTCACCGGCACATAACCTCTACTGGGATTTTGACCACCACATCCCTCACGCTGATGTCAAACCCCATCAGGCCATTGACAGCCCCAGCGCCCTTCACATTGTTCATACAGTGGACCGCCATTCAGTCTTTTATTAGGCACATGCTGGCTGCAATCACCACCCCACCATACGGGATGGCGCCTGTGGCACCCTGACACCCTGTGATAACCTCCTTATTCATATCATGAGCAGGTCTCAGCCTCCCCCTTTAGGTCCAACACTTGGCTTTGAGGCACACTGGCGTTGAAGGCCCCTCCAGAGTTGGAAATTCATTGTTCTACCATTTTGAGAACGGTGAGGCCGTCGGGTAAGAATCCATATCATGAGCAGTTCTCAACCTCCCTCTTTCGTTCCAACACTTGGCTTCAAGGCACACTGCCGTTGAAGCCCCCTCCAGAGTTGGAAAATCACTGTTCCACCGCTTTGGGAATGATGACACCGCTGTAACAAGATGTCACCCTTGTGGCCCAGCCTCTGCGGCCCGCACCCTTTGCGCTAATGTCGGCTTCTAGTTCAGGGTTAATTGAGTTGCCAAAAAATCAACTATGCGGACAATTACATTCTAAAACCGCGCGTCTTTCATTAACATGGCTTAGGGTTCTATTCTCTCCTTTTTCCCCCTCTGGAGCTTTCTGTTTTCAAATGCCATGACCCCTCTTCAACAGGTTGTGGCGCAGGTACCATATGGCTAAGAAGCCGGGACAGATGTTGTGAACTTCATATACCCAGAGTGGTGAGTCATGCATCCGAGTGTATTACATATTATTCTAGTATGGGAATGTATCACAATATATTAGCAAATGGGAGGTATGAATAATGTACTTTTGATACATCTTTGAGAAATTTGTATATATGTGACATGTTGCCATTTGTCTCCATCATAGGTTATGCGTTGAACATACTGAACAGCTAAAAATGCGTGGTTCAGTATTATATCATTTATTTACCACGTGTTTTTTCTTGGTTTTTTTCACGTATCACTCACTCATTTATTGCAGTAGCTACATTACCGACCCCAAAGAAAGCAGTGACACTACTTTAGGTCTTTTGGCTGAAACATGCTGAAACATGCTGGTCTTGAGGACAGAGGCCTTGAATCTTTGCACCTGCGTTACGAGCAATATTCAGTTTTTAATACTGACTCCGGGTAGCTGAATAAAAGTTGCATCATAGCTAACCCCGGAGCCAGTTGTAATCACTTACATCACAGCACTGCACTTCTTTTAGCACACCAAGCTCTCATAGGGTTTTAGTACACCCACCCTCCTCATATCAAAACATCCCTGAGCTCCTCCTTCGCTGCAAGGGGGTTGTAGCCCACGTGGAGACCAGGTCTCTCACGTGAGGAGGTACCCCCATGATGAAGCATGACAACTCTGGTGTGTGAGGGAAACCGCCCTTAAAAGGGAATCCCCTGGTATGCACCTAAGCACATAAAGTGCTAAGCATGGGCGAAATCTGCGAAATCGCGGTCCGCAAAATCATGCGAAAGCGAATTCGCGATCCGCATAATTCGTGAATTCGTGCACAATTGCGAATTTTGGGTATTCTGCGTGTTCGCGGGGCTTTTGCGTGTTTGCAGGGCTTTGTGCGTGTTCGCGAGACGCTTGCACGGCAAAGTTACCCATGCGGTCGTGTATGGGCACAGCACCCTCTGGTTCACCACTGCCACCCTCTGGTTCAGCACTGTCACCCTCTGGTTCACCACTGCCACTCTCTGGTTCACCACTGCCACCCTCTGGTTCACCACTGCCACCCTCTGGTTCACCCCTGCCACCCTCTGGTTCAGCACTGTCACCCTCTGGTTCACCACTGTCACCCTCTGGATCACCCCTGTCACCCTCTGGTTCACCACTGCCACAATCTGGTTCACCACTGCCACTCCCTGGTTATCCACTGCCACCCTCTGGTTCATCACCGCCACCCTCTGGTTCATCACAGCACCCTCTGGTTCACCACTGCCACCCTCTGGTTCATCACTGCCAATCTCTGGTTCATTACTGCCACCCTCTGGTTCACCACTGCCACCCTCTGGTTCACCACTGCCACCCTCAGGATCATCACTGCCACCCTCTGGTTCATCACTGCCACCCTCTGGTTTGCCACTGCCACCCTCTGGGTCATCACTGTCCCCCTCTGGTTCATCACTGCCACCCTCTGGTTCATCACAGCACCCTCTGGTTCACCAGTGCCACCCTCTGGATCATCACTGTCCCCCTCTGGTTCATCACTGCCACCCTCTGGTTCATCACAGCATCCTCTGGTTCACCAGTGCCACCCTCTGGTTCATCATTGCCACCCTCTGGTTCACCACTGCCACCCTCTGGTTCACCACTGACACCCTCTGGTTCACCCCTGCCACCCTCAGGTTCAGCACTTACCACTGCCACCCTCTGGTTCATCACAGCACCCTCTGGTTCACCCCTGCTGCCACCCTCTGGTTCAGCACTCACCACTGCCACCCTCTTGTTTGCCACTGCCACCCTCTGGATCATCACTATCCCCCTCTGGTTCATCACAGCACCCTCTCGTTCACCACTGCCACCCTCTGGTTCATCACTGCCACCCTCTGGTTCATCACTGCCACCCTCTGGTTCATCACTGCCACCCTCTGGTTCATCACAGCACCCTCTGGTTTATCGCAGCACTCTCTGGTTCACCACTAACACCCTTAGGTTCAGCACTCACCACTGCCACTCTCTGGTTCATCACTGTCACCCTCTGGTTCACCACTACCACCCTCTTGTTCACTGCCACCCTCTGGTTCATCACTGCCACCCTCTGGTTCATTACTGCCACCCTCTGGTTCGCCACTGCCACCCTCTGGTTTGCCAGTGTCACCTCTGGATCATCACTGTCCCCCTCTGGTTCCTCACAGCACCCTCTGGTTCACCAGTGCCACCCTCTGGTTCATCACTGCCACCCTCTGGTTCATCACTGCCACCCTCTGGTTCATCACTGCCACCCATTGGTTCATTACTGCCACCCTCTGGTTCATTACTGCCACCCTCTGGTTCGCCACTGCTACCCTCAGGATCATCACTGACACCCTATGGTTCATCACTGCACCCTCTGGTTCACCACTGCCACTCTCTGGTTTGCCACTGCCACCCTCAGGTTCAGCACTCACCACTGCCACCCTCTGGTTCACCACTGTCACCCTCTGGTTCACCACTACCACCCTCTTGTTCACCACTGTAGATTATGGGGGGAAAGCACACCTGCCCTGCCTCACCTGAGAAGAATTAGTTTGGGGCTGGTTAATGTGTCACTGAATTTGTGCTTCAAGTCTAGCACCTGCTTCCTTAGCTGTAAGTGCTTCCTGTTGCAGTTATTTTTTTTACAGGAGCATTGTGCCATACTTGTAACTACTCTCTGACCCGGCTTTGAGGGTCAGAGCAGGGTCAGAGAATAGTTGCAAGTAGGCAACTGAACTATGGAGGGGCCCCTCAGGAAGCACTACAGGGAATGGTTAAGAATTAGCTTGAACTTTTGCACCTGCTAAGTGCTTTCTTTTGTGCAAAATTCGTTTTTCTGCAATTTCGCGAGATTCGGGAGCATGAGGAGACATCAACCTCTACATCCTCCTCCACTGCCCCCGGGTCCACCAGCCAGAAGCCTCCAGCCAAACGGAGCCGTGGCCCGACAGCCTCCTGCCGCCGCCGCACAGCAGCAACAAAATCAGCGCCCCCCCCCAGATCCTGGATGGTTCGTGTGCGCCGGCTACGTAGAAGAGTGGACTACCTGGAGCGGTTGGCCGAAAAACATCAGCGCCAGCTCCGGGACCTCCGCAAAGAGCAACGGGACATGCAGCAACAGCTTGCCAAACTACACCACCGGAGGAAGTGACTGTCCCTTGCCCCTTTTTTAAGGACTGTTGGGGGGGTGGGAATTGGGTGTTTGGGAAAGGGGACTTTTGGACTTTTTGACATTGGTTGGGTTAGGGAGGGGGGTGAGTTCGGGTAATTTATTTTATTGTTGTGCTGAAAACAACACGAATATATATTTCTTAATAATTATTTTTCTTACAAAAACACAGTATACGCGTTCATATATTATTTTGTGTGGGGGTTGGCGGTGGTTACTGGACGTTTGTTTTCTTCAAACTTACCAGCATGAATGAAACATCTAGTCCTGAAATGTACCAACATGCAAGTAACCGAGTTAGTAAATTTAGTAGCCCTACTACTGTACTTTACTAGTAGTACTGTCAGTCTCTGCTCTCCAACTTAGTCCTCCTAGCCCATTATTCTACTACCTCTCCAATATGTTTATCTTACCTGTGATTTGTGTTTGAGAATCGGGGTAGCCCCAGGGCTGGCTGCATTGCAAATGTTGATTAAGGTTGGTTGTTGACCTGAATCCTCGACGGATGCAATATCATTGTTGTGCTGGTAGCAGTAGTGGTACACACTGGCAGTATCGCCATATGAAAAAAAGAGGAAATTAAACATTCAGTGGCCTGAGCGTAGCATTAGAAACAGTACAATAGATAGTATGGTACGGAACAGTGCCCTAAATTGTAGCCTAAGCAGTGCCAACGTAAGGTAAGCATTAAGCATTTGATTGTTCACGTCGTGTAGGAGGAGGATGTTCTTATCAATCCACGATGGCGCACATGAACTTCTGGTTGCTTTGACCTTATCCTCCCCAGCAAGTGTGTGGAATTTATTGTTGTTGTCAGTCACACCTCAATGAAATATCACACAGCCTGGGGAAAGAGGGTTAGGGTTTGAAAATTGGATGGGAATCGAGGTTTTTGGGAAAGTTTGGTAGAGAGGAAAAAAAACAGCATGGACAGTGAAACAAAAAATGAAGAGAAACAAATCTTTGGATTTGAAGATATTGATAAATCTTTAAAAGGACATAAGGGAAGTGCACTACTGCATGCCAGAAGTTGTTTACTAAATGGATGGTTAGGTTACTGAAAAGTAGTACTACTACTTACTGCAACTAACTAGTAACTACGAAGAAACAAGTTGACAGTATAGGGCTGCAGTCATTACGCAATTTCACTTGCCTCTCTGCCCTCAGAGAGAATAAACACATAGAACATTAAATTAGTGTTAAACATAGCAAAGACGTATCAAATAGCTGGAGGGATGAATTTGAAGCAGAGATCAAACAAACGCACTCGTAGAAGTAAGTTCAAGTTCACAAGAATATCATTTAAAAGATAAGGAGAATTTTGGATACTGTTACTGTTTTTTGTAGTTGTCCCGTTGAATTTGTGAAGTTGATGCATCCAGCCATTCCTCTTATTCGCGGTACTACTTCATTCCATCGGATGCTCCATCGATCAATCTTGGTGACCAGACACACTGTCCACTGCCTGCCTGATGCGGATTTGCGGATCGCTAATTGTAAGCCTGAGTAGTACATCGATAGCACAGGGTAAAAGCCTGCCTGTAAATGATGATGGAAAAACACAACAGTAAGTGATAAATACACCTCGGAGAAAAAAATATATAAGGCACGCTGTGTAGTGCAAAAATGATACTTTCACTTTCAGAGATGACAATCCCCAAAATCTATAACACCCCACATTACCCTCCCAAAAATGTGCAGAATACTGCTGCAAACTCGCAGAAGCCTAATTTCAAATCGTGCCAAAAGGCACTCAGAAAGTATGTTTAAACAACAATGAGGGAGTTACACCTGGGGGATACACCCAACCTCAGTAGAGGTGAGTCTGTGTGTTAGCCACAATCCAAATGAAAGGACGTCCTTTGTCCTTAAGAAGACCCCTCACTCACCAACCTAGTTGGTGACATGCTTCATCATCGGGGTCCCACCCGGACAGCCGAATGCCATCCAGGTGTGCTGCGACACCTGATTACAGTGGAGCTGGTTTTAATTCTTTTATGTGTGTAAGGGAAGAGCTAAGTGATATTAAAATTATCCGGAACTGCCCACTTACGTGATTTATTCTGGGGTGTAACGGATATAGTTAAAAAAAGGGGCCACCTGTTGCTCAATTAGGAGAGCTGTCGGTGAAAGAAATATGAGGCGTGTGGGATAAAAAAGGTCTACATGTTTCTACCTATGTGTCAAATTAACAGGTATTCGTCAGGACCGTGGGGTACCTTCGGGACGGTATGCGCACGCTAAGGCGCACCCTATCCTCGTAGGTAGCAGTAGGAGAAACAAAATGAATCTCCAAAAAAAAGGTTTTCTTCTTTAGTCTGTTTAAAAACCTGTTGAGAGAAATGAGGGAAAAGGGTTGTGGATAACGAACATATACATATATAAAACACATATATAACACACAATCGGTGAGTGGTGATGTTCATCAACATTCATCATAAACTTGATGTGAGGGACTTGTGAGATAAGTCCCAATAGTGCCATATACCACGTGGTAACACACCCAATGTATCTATGATACTGAAATCACTTGGTGTCAGTGCTAGTTTTGGAGAGGCACCAGACACGTAAAGGCGATGTGCTGGGTGTTTTGTGTCTCAGTGGCTGAGAAACAGCGGAGTCGTCGTGCAAGTGAAGGCGACTGCGCAGGGTTAAAATAACTAAGAACGTGAAAATAAAAACTAATTCTGGACCTGCCACAACGACCACACGTGAGGCGATGGTGTCGGTTAGCATGCATGATTATAGTGAACAAAGGTTCAGGCTGATCATCTTACTAGGATTCAAAAAGGGGGTGGTGATGGACAGAGTATCTGAATTAAACAGAACACTCCTACCCAGTCAAAAGATCAGGGCTTGATCCATCACCGTTTTTTAGCTCACTGCACCATCCCAGTTCAGAACCTGACTACATGCAAATTAGTCTGACCCTGGCCCAGTGCATCATGGGAACAGGGCAGACCAAACTACCAAGCCAATTCTTCACTGGAAAGGAAACAAGCTTCCGGGGACCGGTTTCTGGCATTACAGCCGTCTTCGGCCCGGCTTGCTTGAATCCTGATGGTGCAGTGAGCAAGGGACTCATGTCTGAGCATACCCTTCCACACTTGTGGTGGCCAAAACGATTCAAAAAGGGGGTGGTGATGGACAGAGTATCTGAATTAAACAGAACACTCCTACCCAGTCAAAAGATCAGGGCTTGATCCATCACCGTTTTTTAGCTCACTGCACCATCCCAGTTCAGAACCTGGCTACATGCAAATTAGTCTGACCCTGGCCCAGTGCATCATGGGAACAGGGCAGACCAAACTACCAAGCCAATTCTTCACTGGAAAGGAAACAAGCTTCCGGGGACCGGTTTCTGGCATTACAGCCGTCTTCGGCCCGGCTTGCTTGAATCCTGATGGTGCAGTGAGCAAGGGACTCATGTCTGAGCATACCCTTCCACACTTGTGGTGGCCAAAACGATTCAAAAAGGGGGTGGTGATGGACAGAGTATCTGAATTAAACAGAACACTCCTACCCAGTCAAAAGATCAGAACTTGATCCATCACCGTTTTTTAGCTCACTGCACCATCCCAGTTCAGAACCTGGCTACATGCAAATTAGTCTGACCCTGGCCCAGTGCATCATGGGAACAGGGCAGACCAAACTACCAAGCCAATTCTTCACTGGAAAGGAAACAAGCTTCCGGGGACCGGTTTCTGGCATTACAGCCGTCTTCGGCCCGGCTTGCTTGAATCCTGATGGTGCAGTGAGCAAGGGACTCATGTCTGAGCATACCCTTCCACACTTGTGGTGGCCAAAACGATTCAAAAAGGGGGTGGTGATGGACAGAGTATCTGAATTAAACAGAACACTCCTACCCAGTCAAAAGATCAGGGCTTGATCCATCACCGTTTTTTAGCTCACTGCACCATCCCAGTTCAGAACCTGCCTACATGCAAATTAGTCTGACCCTGGCCCAGTGCATCATGGGAACAGGGCAGACCAAACTACCAAGCCAATTCTTCACTGGAAAGGAAACAAGCTTCCGGGGACCGGTTTCTGGCATTACAGCCGTCTTCGGCCTGGCTTGCTTGAATCCTGATGGTGCAGTGAAAGAATTGGCTTGGTAGTTTGGTCTGCCCTGTTCCCATGATGCACTGGGCCAGGGACAGACTAATTTGCATATAGCCAGGTTCTGAACTGGGATGGTGCAGTGAGCTAAAAAACGGTGATGGATCAAGCCCTGATCTCTTGACTGGGTAGGAGTGTTCTGCATTAATTCGGAATATTCTGTCCATCACCACCCCCTTTACTGTATCGTTTTGGCCACCATAAGCGTGGAAGGGTATACTCGGATGCGAGTCCCTTGCTCACTGCACCATCAGGATTCAAGCAAGCCGGGCCGAAGACGGCTGTAATGCCAGAAACCGGTCCCCGGAAGCTTGTTTCCTTTCCAGTGAAAGAATTGGCTTGGTAGTTTGGTCTGCCCTGTTCCCATGATGCACTGGGCCAGGGACAGACTAATTTGCATATAGCCAGGTTCTGAACTGGGATGGTGCAGTGAGCTAAAAAACGGTGATGGATCAAGCCCTGATCTCTTGACTGGGTAGGAGTGTTCTGCATTAATTCGGAATATTCTGTCCATCACCACCCCCTTTACTGTATCGATCATCTTACTAGGAGCTTATCTATTCAATGCTCCATGAGTCACTCCGGGACTGGCGTTTTTCTCGTTACGATCTAGGTAGATAATAACAATGCAGAGTGTTGGCGATTATGAAACTCTGACGCATAGCGGTTAACGGCGTCGCCGTAAAGGAACAATCTTACTTGTAAGATGAAAAAGAGGCGCCGTTTGCACCTACACCGTCACCGCGAGTGCTCCGTGGGTTACCGAGCTGCCGCGCCGGCGTGGTAAATGAGTGTGCCGTTTCCGGGTTGGGCGTGGTTGGATGGGTGGGGCGTGATAGGCGCTGGGCGTGTGGGCGGTCGAATGGCCAATAGGAAGGGAGACTCACGGGGGTGTGAGCAGTTAGACGTCACTGTACGTTCTGCCAAACAGGGAGCTGTCAGCAGCGTCAATCAGGAGAAGGAAATTAAAGTGATAGTACTTGTTTATATTGCTAGCCTCTTGACACTAACTATTAAGTCGAGTGCAAGTCGAGACAATGCAGGCATTTAGTAAATGTGACTAACCTCTTATGAAAAAACGAATGTGAAGACCAAAGGAAATAAAGTGCTGTGATAATCTAGCGCAATAGTATTTAAGCCGAGTCAGTTTTACAAATCATGCAGCAAATCACAAGGCATACAGAAAATTGCATAGATCACTCGCGGAAGTATTAGTCTTTCACTGAATTCCAAGGGATATTGTCATTCAGGCCCAATTTGTGGGTGGCCAGTCTATAAACCCAACGCTGTTCCTTTTCGAAAAGATTGGACTCCTTTTCAACTTTTTCAATAATGGTCCATTTAAAGTCATTGGGACCATGTTTCATAGCCAGAAAATGTTCTGTGAGTTTGGTCATCGTTTTTTGGCAGCGGATCGTGCTACAATGTTCGCATATGCGTTGCTTGATCTTCCTACTGGTCATACCCACATATCTAAGGTTGCATGGGCAGGTGATAAGGTACACCACCTGCGAGCTATTGCAATTAGTGTGGGATCTGATGGTCCAAATTTTGCCTTCTTCCAGCAGTATTGTCTTTGTGTTCTCTGTTAGAGGGCAGACACTGCAATTCCCGCATTTGTAGTGTCCCAAAACCTTCGGTAGGCCCCATGCGTTGAGCACAGTAGGTTCTACTTCAGCTTGTCTATCAGGTCTAGTATTCACTAGACTGTCGCGTATACTCCTTGCTCTTTTGTAGGCAAATAAAGGTTTTTCCCATTTCAGATTGCCAGTGTTAATGATCTTCCAGTGTTTATTGATAGATTTCGACACTAGGTAAGACGCGGTGCAAAAAGTGGTCACACATGTCAGAGGTGCGTCTGTTTGTTCTCTGGTAATGTCCTCCAGAAGTGCCTCTCGCGGCTGGTTTCTCGCACGTTTTTGGCACTTATTCAGGATGTTATCTGGGTAGCTTGGAGTTTGTTGGTTAGATCTCCTGCTTGTTTACGGTAGTCACTGAGATTACTACAATTCCTCCTGATCCTTAAATATTGACCATAGGGCAGGTTCTCTCTCAGTGGTCTAGGATGGAAACTCTCGAATCGTAAGAGATTGTTCTTAGCCGTAGGTTTAAAATGGGTCTTTGTTTCCAAGTGTCTTCCCTCCTTGGTAATTGTTAGATCGAGAAAAGTCAGAGTAGTGGGGTCTTGTGTGTATGTAAATTTCAGGTTGTTGTCCAGGGTATTGATCCACTCGAAGAACTCAAGCAGCGTTTCTTCTGGCCCTTGCCATATCGTCAGGACATCATCTATATAGCGCTTCCAGAGAACGATATATGACGAAAATGGATTCTGGTTACTCAAGATGAATTTCTCCTCAAAGTAGTACACATACAGACCTGCCACGCTAGGAGCAAATGTGCTTCCCATCGAGGTCCCACCTATTTGGAGGTACAGGGTACCCTCGTACTCGAAGTAGTTCTTTTTAAGTGCCAATCTAGCACATTCAAGAATAAAGTTCTTTGGAGTTCTGTGGACATTTGTGGACCCATTTTAAACCTACGGCTAAGAACAATCTCTTACGATTCGAGAGTTTCCATCCTAGACCACTGAGAGGTTTTCCACCATGGATTTCCTGAAAAACAAATGCAATCAACATTAGACTGCGCCAGCAGTGCTCCCAGACCCCAAAACCAACCCCCAAACAGCACCCCAAAGACAGGCAAGTGAGCAAAAACGCAAAATATTTTTTCACCATGGATTTTATTCAAAACACTTTTATCCGATATTAGACCTTCCGAGCTATGCCCCCAGACCCCTGCATCCACCCGCCAAAAAGCAGAACACCCCCAAACAGGCAAAAAGCAAAAATGGGCCTACCTTCAATTCAGTCCAAATACGCTCTGCAGCTAGGCCCTAACTACCCTTTTCCACCATGGATTTCCTGAAAAACAAATGCAATCAACATTAGACTGTGCCAGCAGTGCTCCCAGACCCCAAAACCCACCCCCAGAAACCTAGAAGCCCCCCAAACAGCCCCCAAAAACATGCAATACTGGTATATTCAAAACATGGCAAATTGCGCTGTTCACAAAATATTGCTGTTTTCAGCACTTCCACTACTGCGATCCTCTTGAAACTCACCTGGACAGTCACTTGTTCCAGCGATTCACAAGAATCTCAGCAAGGCAGAACAAAATCGAACCACTGCGCTCTTTGAAGAAGAAGAAGAAGAAGAAGGTCTACGACTAGTTTTCACTTAGTTTTTACCCAAACATATTCGCCCGCAAAACACCCAAAAAGGCTATAATTCTGCCAATTCTGGACCAAAGAACACCAAACCCCCCTAAAACATTGCCAACATCATTAGGAATGAGCCAATGTTAGAAATGGGATCCCTGGCCGGCCAGGGTTTGCGCCAAAGTCAGTCAGAGACCCCCACTTCCACGTCAGGGCGAGGGAGTTACGCGCCAAGATAACCCCTGCTCACCCCCTTGGTAACGTAGCACGATCAGTAAGGCTAAACTCGGAGGCAATGTGAGTTAAGCGTTTGCGCATGCACCCCCAGCAACAAACAACACCCAAGGCCCACCACAAAGGAAACTCCACACAAGGTTATGTATAAAAAATAGCCTTTGTATTACACCAAAACACATTAGATAAAAACACACACTTTACAATGTGCCGACAGGCACGGGCAGAATTTACAGGGGATATGTACAAGACAGGGCCACCTGGACCACTGTCAGGAATCAGCACTTTTATAACTAGAAATACTGTTAGAATTAGCACTTAGAACATAGAGTATAAATCACTTTAGCACACAACCAGTAACTACTGGTAACCGGTAAGTACCATCTACGCAACCCTAACCCCCTTAGGAGCATATTACGCACGGAACCAGGACCTCACAGGGAACACCAGTACTAGGAGAAAACAACCAACTAAATATCACCGTACATTTAGGGGTATAGGCCTGGGAACAAAACACATGATGCATAAACATACATTCAGCGGTGTCAGAACAAGGCACATGATGCATCGAAACACATTCAGATGTGCAGCACAGGAGAACACATGATGCATAAACAACACATTCAGAGGTGTAAGAACAAGGCACATGATGCATCAAAACACATTCAGAGGTGCAGCACAGGAGAATTCGCAGAAATTACCGAGGGAGAGGTGTGGCGCCGCGGCCAGGGCGACTGACGCTGGAATCTGGGGATCAGGGTTCGATCCCCGGCTCCGGCGGCCGGTTAGCCCAGCATCATGTGACTCTGGGCAATAGCTTGCTTAATCTTCCCGACGGCCCCCAGCGCCTAGAGACCCTAACGGGTGATTGTGCGCTATACAAAATGTGGATTATTATTATTATTATTATTATTATTAGCACAGAACTTACATCAAAGTCCAGGTTGCGCGACTGCACCAAAACCTAAACGTAGCAGCTTCCCACTACTTGCTGGGCAGCTGAGGACAGGGACAGAACAGGGCCAAAACGCTGAGGGAAACGGATAGGGGGAGTCTGGAGGGGGAGTAAAAGGAGCATGATTGAGTTGTGAACTTGTGAACCTCAGCAATGCAGACTGAGGCACCTTCAAATCAATAAGGAATATAAGATGAAGACAATGCTGCTGATGGACTTGTTGTGATTAGGTGATTAGAGTTTTGTTGTGGTAAAAGTTGCAAAACAAAGAAAGACACACAGGAATAGAAGTGAATAAGGACGAAAAAAAGGAAGTCATTTTCAGGGCTCGGTGTCAGGGAAGTAGAGCTCTTCCTCAAACTCCATGAATTGAGACGGGAGTAGGTCAGGTAACAGAGAAGAACTTCCGTCACCTAAGTCTGTGTCCTCTTGTTCCTGCGTGCATTCACGTACTTTGTACTCTGGTGGTATCAAGTGCTGATTCATCTTGATCAGTGTTAACCTCTCCACATTTTTGGCCGAGAGGCGGGTCCTTTTTGAAGTTACAATGGCACCAGCAGCACTGAAAACATGTTCAGAAGACACGCTTGCGAGTGGGCAAGACAAATAATTTATAGCCAGGTTGGTGATCAGTGGCCATAGATCCATTTTCCTGTACCAATACCGCAATGGGTTCGTATTAGCAAAGACCTGTGTTGGCTCATCCAGATAGGCCTGCACCATCAACTCAAGGTTCTCCACGGTTGTTCCACTTTGCGTACCATCTGTGGCCTTCTCAGCACTGGAACAAAGAAACCCTTTATGAGTTAGCCAATCCGCTTCCGACAATATTATGGCTGGGCCTGGTGCAGGTGAGGATGATGATACAGTTGCTGCTGGTGTCGTTAATGGCTGTGAGGGAAAGTGACTCCCTTCGCCCACAGATTCAGAAGTGGAACTTGACGCTGGATGGCCTGCTGATTCAGTTGGACTTCTGACGGCTCCTTGAATTTTCTGCCGCTCTTTTTCGAACCGACTGGCTGACACAGCTAGCCAATGTTTGTAATTTGAAACATCTGCTTCATCAAAAGGAATGAATGCTTTGCTGGCCACTGCCTTTTTGTTCCGTGGATCCAGAATAGTGGCACAAATGTAATGTTGTTCTGTATGTATGTTTTGAAGCCTTTCATTGGCAACTAGGCAGCTTAATAAGTTCTCCGCCAACCGATATGCATCTTGCTTTCCAACATCATCTCTGAACGTTGAAGACACGTCCTTCAGTTGGTGCTCTAGCATGACCAACAATGGGATAGCTTTGCTCAAAGAACAGTCCTCCCTGCTGACTTCACGCGTGAAGACCTCAAAAGGACGAAGCATGTCTGTCCGGCTTTTAACTAGCTTCCATTCCTCCAACTCTAGCCTCTTGCCTTTATTATCAGAACCTAGTTTAAAGACATAGTCATTGATTACCATGCACTGCTCAGACAGACGCTCAAGCATGTAAAACGTTGAGTTCCAACGTGTTGCCACCTCCTGGATGAGTCCTTTGAGTGGCACTTCACGTTCATGTTGAATGCTCCTCAGCTCCTTCGGGGCCTTAAAAGAATGGCTGAAATGTGTGCAGGTTTTTCGGCAGGTGGTCAGTAACTTTTTGACTGTGTTTTCAGTTTTCAAGAAATCTTGCACAACCAGGTTTATACAGTGCGACAAACACGGCACTCTGAAATATTGACCCTCCTGCATGGCCTTAACTATATTACTGCCATTATCCGTGGAAACATAACCAACTATGCGATTTCTTGGTTGCAGCCATTCAGAGACCTTACTGTTAAACTCCTCCAAAATGTTTTTTGCAGTATGAGTTTTCTCCATGGCAAACATGGCTAATGTTGCATGTTTCCGAGTAGCTTGAAAAACTGTGTCCAGGTCAACAACTGCACTTGACTGCTCTCTAACCCCTGCCAAAGACCCTGCAAAAGAGACCCAGTGTGCATTGATGCACATGTAATCAAGGGCTTGGCAACTGGTCCACATGTCTGTTGTCAAGTGGATAGTGTGAACAGCACTCTTCTGCAAAGCTGCCCCAATCACCTCCAGCACATCTTTATATAGTGCTGGAACCGCAACTCTGGCAAAATAGGACCGGCTAGGAACCTTCCATTTAGGGCAGACTGTTGCCACTAATTCTAGAAACCCCACCCCTTCCACGAAAGACAAAGGGAGAAGGTCCAGCGCAAGCATTTTAGCCAGCTTTGCGTTATACAGACATACCGTTGGGTGGTTGCGTTCAAATGGCGCCTCCGACCACAACATTTGGCGAATGGTGGGCTGGATCATTTCACGTGATGATGATGATGATGATGATGCCTTCAAACCAGTTAAGCCCATTGATTACGTTTTCCGCATAGGTGTCTCTCCCACACTCTTAGTGTGCCTCATAGATGTTGCAGGGGTAGAGGGTGTGGGCGATACCACTGCAGTGCTGCTGACAGCAGAACTGGGTGTACCAGAAAAAATGTCTGTTGCTTCTTCAGGTTTCAGGTTTTAAAGTCTTTATTTCGATTTAAAAAATCATAAAAGACACATAGTAACACACATTAATAAATAAGTTTCATGGTTTTAGCTGGTCTTATCCATATACAATTATGGATGTTATTGTTTAAGATACCGCTACGGCAACGGGTAGATTCATTCATGTAAACAAACCAAAGCAAGACAAACTGAAAATAAAACAGAAAATAAAACTAAAAAAAAAAAAAAAAAAATCTAAACTGAAATAAGCTATACAATGCTAAACTAAACCAGTTTTTAAAAAAAATAATTTAAAATGGTATTAAACAGCTTGAAAGACAGACCTGATCCAAACATGCTAAAAATTAGCAGTTAGATACCAAACATCGACATTTAATAAAATAAAAAAAAATAAAAAGAGAACCATTCCAATTGTAAAATACATAAGATGCCATCATATGTTTAATAGGAGCAAAAGTATACAGCCTTTTAATGGGACATCAGAGGACACTATCGAGGATTAATCTGATATTTTGACCTGATTATCCAAGCCCACCCTAGGTATTTGGCTAGGCTCACTACAAATACCTCAGAGGTGTTAGTTTTTAGCGCCCAAATGGCCTCTGCGGATTTTCTAAAAGGCAGGCGCTGGAACAGCGGTTTTAGCCATTTGGTTCGCGGCGCTGAATAGCTAGGGCAGACAAACAAAAAGTGGCCTACTGTTTCCTTCTGACTTGAGCACCATCTACAGAGATCCGTAGCACCCATAGACCAGTTTTTTGTAAAGGTGTTCAGCGGCAAGGCTCCTACCCGAAACTGATGATAGAGTTTCTTGTCTATTTACCACCACAGGGGCAGCCCTAACCACCTGAACCAGGGGCTATATTGATTTCTGCAAACAAAGGTTCAAATGAATACACTAACATTAACAACAGTAAAAGAATTAATTCGACCCATGAACAGAAAGTGGAAGAGTGTACAAGTGATTATAGAAAAATACAAAATTTATTGAAATTTAAAAATATGTAAAGCTCAGATTTGTTGTTGGTACGGCAAAAAAAACATTAGGAAGACATATATAAAACCAAACAAGTGGCAGACACACAGAGGTTACATAAACAAAAGAGTTCAAAGAAACATATAAGAACTCCAGTATACAAAACAATGTGTCCTCCTTAATTAGTGGCCACAATAGCGTCGACGGCGTTTCGACCGTTGTATGAATACATGGTCATCCTCAGGACAAAATGTTAACTGAGCTTTTTAGAGAATCCAATTACAGCTTTAGTTAAATTGCTGTGGATCAAGATCACTGTATGCAGACAGCAAGAGGTTTAAAATCTAAGGTCAAAGTTCCCAAAATTTCGTCATTAGGACGAGTAAATCACAGGACATAGTCACTCGGTCCACGAATGGTAGCCACAGTTCAATCAATGGAGTGGCCCCCGAACGCCTAAATTCACCGTTCGGGGGCCACTCCATTGATTGAACTGTGGCTACCATTCGTGGACCGAGTGACTATGTCCTGTGATTTACTCGTCCTAATGACGAAATTTTGGGAACTTTGACCTTAGATTTTAAACCTCATGCTGTCTGCATACAGTGATCTTGATCCACAGCAATTTAACTAAAGCTGTAATTGGATTCTCTAAAAAGCTCAGTTAACATTTTGTCCTGAGGATGACCATGTATTCATACAACGGTCGAAACGCCGTCGACGCTATTGTGGCCACTAATTAAGGAGGACACATTGTTTTGTATACTGGAGTTCTTATATGTTTCTTTGAACTCTTTTGTTTATGTAACCTCTGTGTGTCTGCCACTTGTTTGGTTTTATATATGTCTTCCTAATGTTTTTTTTGCCGTACCAACAACAAATCTGAGCTTTACATATTTTTAAATTTCAATACATTTTGTATTTTTCTATAATCACTTGTACACTCTTCCACTTTCTGTTCATGGGTCGAATTAATTCTTTTAGAGTTTCTTGTCTAGCGGTTTGGTAATGATATCCCAATAATATTCCCGGGATGGATCCAACTTGAAAGTCAGGAACCTACCCGTGAGGCTGGTAGAGCTGGAGGCAGTAACTCGAATTTGGCGGAGCGTGGCCCAATATAGTTCTTTAAATTCTTGTTTGGAGGGAAAGGTGCTAGTTGAGGGAGATGTCCATAACTGTTCTAACTCCATGTCTCCCAAAATGGTTTTTACCATTTGGAGCCAGGGGATTTTCCCAGAGCCCCTAATTAACCTGACTTCTGCTACCTCTTTTGCAAATAGGGTGAGGTCGGGAGAGGTCCATAAAGCCTCCAAAAGGCCACCAGTCTAAATCTGGCCATCTCGTTAATGGGAGGGCATCCCAGATCTAAACAGAGGGGAATGGAAGGAGACGACTGTGGCAGTCCTACTAAATTCCGCAGATATTTACACTGGATTTTAAACAGACTTGAAAGGTCCATATAACCCCAGAGATCTGCACCATATAGGATTGCTGGGTTGATCTTGGCGTCATAGATCTTGAGAACTGGGGTAACCCGCTTAGTGATAGATCTCTTTTGCTCACTTATTAGGCAGCCTGTAAGTCGGGCAAGCTTAAGGTGTTGTGCACCGACTTGAGCTTTCCATCTCAAACGGCTATCTAGGGTGACCCCCAAGTATGTCATGGTCTCCACTTGTTCCAAGTTGACTCCACCCATGCTTACTGAGCTCCGGACAGGGTGGTTCCTCGTAAGAACCATGAACTTCGTTTTGCCCACGTTTACCTTGAGATTATTGATGGCACAGAACTCCTCAAAGCGGTCCAACGCCCGCTGTAATCCGCAGCGTGTTCTAGAGAGGAGTAGGGTGTCATCGGCAAAGATGAGCATTGGGAACAGTTTCCCGGCCAACATTGGGGCGTCCGTGGGAGTATCTACGAAGAATTTAACCACTTGATCAATAAACAGAAGGAAAAGTGTTGGCGCCAGGACGCACCCCTGACGGACACCTCGGGTTACGGAAAAGGATTCCGTCACCTGTCCCTGGCCTCCCCACCTCACCCTCGCAAAGTTGTCCTCATGCAGTTTAATTATTATGTCAAGTAGCTCCTTGGGTATTCCTAATATCCTCAGGACTCCCCACAGTTTGTCCCTCGGCAGAAGATCGAAGGCGGACTTCAGATCGATGAACGCTGCGAAGATGGTACCGCCACCAAGCTGGACCACCTTCCAGTAGATCAGACAGAATCTGAACACCTGGTCGATGGTGCTCGTTCCCGATCTGAAGCCCGCCTGCATAGGAGATAGTATGTCCTCTGATTCGATCCAGCCTTGGACCCTACCCAGGACCATACGCGCAATGATTTTTTGTATGGAGTCAATGAGACTAATCGGGCGGTAGTTACCTGGATTAGACCTATCACCTTTTTTATATATTGGTAGTATCTCCGCCCCCTTCCAGGACTTGGGGATTCTCGCTCCATTAGCTATTGAGTTGGCAACATTAGTTATATAAGGCGTCCACAAAGCAGGATTAGCTTTAAACAGATCGGCAGGAATGAGATCCATCCCCGGCGCTTTCCCTCGCAGGGTCAGGCTTAGTGCTAACTCAACCTCTGTTTCTGAGAAGATGAACTTCTCCCCGTGGATGGGTGGTAAAAGTGCCACACCCAAAGTACATGGGGGATTAGGGTTCTCATCACAGAATTGGGTCGAGTAGAAGATCACCCACTCTTCGAGAGGCACATGGTTTGTGGGGGTGCGTGAATCAGGATCCTTCCCCCACTTAACTAAATCCCAAAATTTGGTCAGATTATTCGAGATGGAAGCATCCAAAAGGTCCGACCAATGCTTGTCCTCCCACTCCCGTTTGGCTTCCCACTGTGTTTTCCTATATTGTAGCCTAGCTACTTTAACTGCACCCATATTCCGGGATTTGACTGCTTTAATAAGACAGGTATGGGCATTTCTACATTTTTTGTTATACCATTTCTGGTGAGGGATATTTACTTTGCTGACTCCCTTCCGACACGGAAGAGAAAGTAAAGACTTTAACTCGTCAAAACAACGATCATGGAGGTTAATTATATTATCTGCCTTTTCAAGACTACCCCCCAACAGGTCATGTGACAACATTTCATTATGCATATTTGCAACCACAGTATTAACATTGTCCATTAGCATTTCGTCCTCCACGATCCTAGACCATTTTAACCTCTTCCTATCGTTAGTTAGGAGGACGTCCCCTGTCCGTGAGGTACTGGGCTCCTCCAGTCTCTTTATTCCTGGTAACCTTAATTGGAGTGACAAGGGATTGTGGTCGCTTTCTGGGCGGGATACTACTTCCATGTCCACCAACAGGGGCCAATCTTCCAACTTTAACAAAATATAGTCAATACGTCTTCTCCTTAGGCCATTGTCGAAAGTGTAATTAGCTCCTAAGTCTGATCTTGTGCGGCCGTTACAGGCCCGAAATCCCCGGGTTAGACAAAGAGCCATCCAGTTTAATGCTGCCTCAGTCGCGATAGCAGTTTTAACAGGCATCAGGACAAGAATATCCCAAACAGCGTCCTCTGCTGAACCCCAACTGTCCCCTGAGTCGTAGAGCGGCTCAAAGGTACAGTTTAAGTCACCTGCAAGGAGGATAACATTTTCGCTACCCAGTCCAGCAAGGTTGTAATCCAATACATCCAACATGGCAGGAGAGCGACCACCAGACAAACCTCGAGCATATATTTTAAACATGATCAGATCCCGATAACCAGTCTTACTCAGCTTGATTATTAGAAGGTCCGGGTTCTGTACCATTAGCTCAGTAGGGTGATATCCCAAAGACTGCTTCACCCAGATCAATAGACCCCCTGAAGCACGCCCTTTACCACCTCTGATCGCAGGTTTAAAGAAGTTAACATATCCCAGCCTGAAAGTTGGCTCAGCTGCCTAGGTTTCCTGGAATATGATAATATCAAATGTATCCACAAACTCCAACCAGTCAAATTCAAATTCAAAATTTCTTTATTCGACTGTCTAAAATGCCGTCATAAAAGCAAGTAAAAATACATTTATGTACAGTTCATTGTCAGAAAAGTGCAGCAAGAAGGATATAAACAGGTAATCACAAATAGATTAAATGATAACATGAACCAATGTAAGTATACTTATTAGAGACTTAATTATTAAGATAAAAACAGTTCAGCTGGGGGGCAACCTTCCATACTTTGTCTAAATTTCAGGGCTGTTTTTAAAAAGTTACAAATAAAAAAAGTGCTATCATAGTGCAGCATTTGAAGGTATAGTAGAGCTGGCTTGATTTGCACAAAATTCAGTTTTTTAAGCAAAGGTTTTAAAAATATATTCTGTGGTCTCGAGTAAAAAATACACAAGAATAAAAAGTGAGCCAGGTCTTGCGGAGACTTATTGTCGCAGCCGCAAGGTGGCAACACTTGACCTCTATGGGCTCCGCTCGGCACAGCTAACAATAGGTGATATAAACCAAAACGGAATCTGCTCAACAGGAAACGCTCATGTCTTGATATATGCCAAGATAGATATGGTTCAGAGCGTATACAAGTCTTGGTTAAAATATGGCTCATTACACTACCCTTCTTCAACTCAGTTTCTTCCCTAACCAGTTGTCGATTTAATAAAAAGGTATCCTTTACATAGTTAGCGTCTTTCTTGGATATATGCTGAGGTGCTGAATAAAGGTCCAACCTGCCCAGATCTTTAAAGCAGTTTCTAATATATTTCAGCCAGGGTATCTTGAGTTGCCCTTCCCAGGTGAGGGCCTCAAGAAGGATATTATGAGTTAATGGTATTGAGTCATTCATCCAACAGTTCAACCAGCAGAGCAGAGGATTTACGGCAATTTTATCTCCTAAATGTGGTGTGCCGAGTTCCTCATGGACAGAAAAATTAGCAACACTTTTTGGTAAACACAGGACCTGTTTCAGGAAGTTATTTTCAAGAACTGTAAGGGCATCCACTGGAGCAAAGCCCCAGAGTTCGCTTCCGTAACAGGCAACCGCGATGCTTTTTGCTTGGTATAACTTCATTATGGCGGACACCGGTGTGTTACCCATTTTGCGTGCAAAGTCCATTATTCCGGCATTGGTCCTTAGCATTTCACCTTTCTTTTTGTGTATGGCGGGGCCCCATGATAATTTATGATCAAACAGTACTCCAAGGTATGAAAAGGTTTTTGTAGATGGTATTTTTTCCCCGTTGACTGAGAAGGGGTAATGTTTTTTTGATCCTGAACCTACCATCATAACAAATGATTTGGAATTGTTGATATTCAGGCCACGTAAGGTCATAAATTGAAGAAAGGAATCTAATAATTTTTGAAGTCCAAGTGCAGTTCTGGATAAAAGGACGGCGTCATCTGCGTAGAGCACCACTGGGTGAGGGGGATGCATGGACAAAGAAACTTTGGAATCCCTCAATGACAACATTACTGTCTACTAACCAGGTTTCCTGAAAACATAATATGGTGTAGTTTTTAACAAAGGATACCCACAACGGGTCATTAGTTTTAGAAGCCAGTCCTGCGATATTCCATGTCAGTATTTTAATTGAATTGAGGTCATTATGCTCTAGTGATAATGCAGGGGTTAATTTGATAGTAGCTAAAGATTGAGAGACTATATGGGTAGGAAGGCTGCATACTTCAGGTAAAGAAGGGGTAGGGATGTTGTCTGGGAAAGAGCTAACTGGGTGGATAGAGCTCGTCAATGTGGCAGTAAAGTTTAAATTGACCTCAGAAAAGTTAGAGGTTATTAATGAATCGACCTTGGATACTACGGGGTTATACACCATGTCAGAGCAGTAAACAAAGGGCAAGTCAGATGGCAGTCAATCAACCTCGTCCAGTTGGTCATAGTTATAGAGTACATCATATCTATTTGACGTTGAGAGCCCGTAATTATTATATTGAAAGTTAGGATGATTATGGGCTCGATAATGAGTGGGCCCTGCTCTCTCAGATGTTGCTGAGGGTTGATGATTATATGTTTTACTTCCCCAAGGGTAAGCATATGGGTATGGTTCAACGCCCATTGGCATGCCTTGAGGGGGAACAAAAGGGGTCGACCAGGATTGAGGATATAGTTGCGTGTTATAGGGTCCTTCTTGAATATTGTGATGTTTATATTTATTCCTTTGGCTATTGGATCGAACAGGATAAAAGTAACTAAGACCCATTGCACGAATCAGACTGTTTGTCGAAGGGCTCCTCCAGTCTGTAATAAATTTCGCCACTTCTGCGTATTTAAAGGTGACCACAATGCAGTCGCCCTCTGTGGATTTAAAACGTGTGCCCACCCACTCTACTCTCTTAACATGCAAGATGGTTCCTATTATATGGGAGGGAAGGGGCCTGTTTTTAGTTAGCCATTGCATCACTTTATTCTTTAATTCCTCATGTGTTTCCTCCCTATTTTCATCTGCTTTAGGTACCCCAATCATAACTATTGTGTAAGGGTTAGACTGTGGTGGTAAATTTATATGTGATGGTATTCGAGTTGTGGATGGTCTAGGTTGCTGTGCTCCTGTTACTTTAGTTGAGATGTTAACATTTGGTGGAGCTGCATGTTTTATACTCTCCGCAATGCCTATCTTTATATTAGAGGGATAACCCTCTGTTGCCCACTCACTATCTTCATCATCCTCACATACCTGGATATTTTGCGTATTATCTATAGATGTAACTGTGAGCTTATCCATCTTCAGAGAGCATTCGGCCCTTAACCCCGGCAACATTCCAGGACACTATGTTGAGTTTTTCTGTGGAAGGAACCACAGGGGGAACCATCTGACCTGGAGCTACAGGAGTGCCCTGTTCACCCCCACTACCCCACCTATTCTCAAAACTCCCAAGATTATCCGGGATGTTCCCAGCCTTCATGGTCTCTCTTACATCCTTGGGTGCTATTAAGACAACCTCTGGCGTATCTAAATCCCCCGTCCACTCCTCTACAATATTTATAAGCTGTGGGGCCTCCTGACTCCGCCTCGCTACCTGATGCCCAGTATTTTCGACAGGGTTAATCAACATAGATGGTATATGATGTCAATCTATGGCCTCAAGGTCAGATAGGGGACCAAAATGGTTGAAGAGGAATGGGAATTGCTGGATTTGGGGTGTCCTTTCCATGGGGTGCCTCCTGGCAGGGGGTCGCCCAAATTTAGGGCCTGTTAAGATAGAGCTTTGTCTATGTGGATAGAAATATGATAGCCCCAAAGTTTGGACATCCCCCTGTCTAGCAAACCTGGCTTCTCTACAAATAGTGTCCACCACCCAGGGATCCTTAAACGAGATTAGGATACAATAACCCTCCAGATCCTTGGTGCCATGACCCACCCAGTCAACTCTTCTTACAAAAAGGATTTCGGTTGGCGAGGATGGGGGCAGAGGTCGATTCTTATTAAGCCAAACGATCACCTTGTTGCGTAGGTCCCCATATGACTCCTTCCTACCAGGTTTTAAGGGGGCAACACCAGTTAGTACTATTGTATATTGTGTTGCCTCCGTGGGGAGGTCAGCACGTGGGATGGTATGCCTAAAGGCTGTCGGGGAGTAGTAAGGTCTGGTTTTGCCAGTGAGGGTGGCCTGGTGGTGTGAGGTCTAATGAGTTTAGATTTGTCAGTGGCCTTCGTCTTGAGGGTATGTAATGAGGAGCCCTCAGGTACCTTGCTGGTAGTGGTTTTTAGCCTTTCTCCCCCCGTAGGCCTATTGATAACCGGCCCTGTAGGTTTAAGGTTGGTGGAATTACTGGTGGGATTATTATTAGCGCTTGTTGTCTTTGGTGCTAGCTGTGTTGTGATAACTCCCCCAGGGCTAGTGCTAATTAATTTTTGTAGCATGCCCAAATTTGTGTTCACTACAGCCTCCAGTGTGTCTATTTCTGAAGTCATCAACCTAGTCCGCTCCAAAACGGGCAGTAGGAGAGTTTTAATCATGGCCTCCATCTTTACTAACAAGGACTTGTCGCTATTGAGGCACGTTGGACAGGGATTGGAAGATCCCAGAGTGATGAGGGAAGGGCATAGCACGTTGGGGAATACACAGGGTGTAGGTGTATCTGTGGAATACCCAGGAGCCAGGATGTCATTGCCAGGAAGATCTTTTATTTTGGGCATCTTACATTCTCTCCCCCCCTTAAGGCTCGAATCTTGCTTTCTCTTTCTAGATGTTATATCTATACCTAAGGGATCTGCTTCAACTAACGAGTTAGATACAGTGTTGGAAGCGTTGGGAGGTGAGTGGGTAGATTCCGAACTAAATTCAGATGCCACACTAACCTGGGATCCAATTCCCCCACTAGCTTCGGAATCATCAAAGTTGTGTTCAACATTATCCAATGAGCGGGCAAGGGGACCCTCCCCCTCACTATCTATGTGAACTATTGCCTCAGTGGTGGCAGAGTGTATACAATTGAAAGCTGCGTGTGCTACAGGGTTGGGGATAGTTGCCAACCCACCCAGCGAGGAGCGCTTCCCACTAACAAGATCAAGCGAGAGTCGTTTTTCCACCATCGCAATTTCTTTTTCTAATATCCCCATGGCCCGTGTGATGAAAGCGTCCAACGGACCCGAAACAACTCCCTTGGATGTTTGAATTTGAACTGTACGTTCTTTGCCTGATCTTAAGGGCATGGTAGAATCTAATTGACACCAACAGCAGCTACGATGAAGTTGACATGCTGATCGACAAAATGTTATGGTGGCTTTGTGGTCCTCACAAGCGGTAAACTGATTCTTGTGTCCAAACACACATTACCAAAGAATTTTGTTACTATATACTTCGCCTACCTTGGGTGCGTCAAGATAGGACAGGGGGAATAGGCCTGGGCTGGACTCTGCCGTACTCGAACGGCCTCAAACGGCCCGCTCTTTGCCCGGTTTTCGCCCGCGCCGTCGTCCGCGCGCGTCCCGCGTTCGCGTCTGGGCTCTGGGCTAAGTGGGAGGAGGAGGGGGCGGGAAGAGGCACCAGGTGCGCGGGATGGTGTTGCGCAAGCGCTCCTGGTCCTCGCAGTCCCGCTCCCGGTCACAAAGTTCAATTACCTCCCAGCTGTTGGTGACTGAGCACACGGGCTCCCAAGTCACGGGCAAGTTCCCTTTGGTGCAGAAAACAAGTCAGAAGGGCAGAAGGGCTTCTCCACACTACGACTACGAGCGGCACCTCTGTCGCTTCTCCACTTCCCCCCTGCACGATCAGCCTCTCGTCATCATCAGATGCAATATCAAGGGATACATTTGGATTTGTTTTTCTTTTGCCTTCCTCGATCTTCCTCACGTGTGCTTCCCAAATGATAGGGTGGTGTTGCTTGAGATGACCTCTCTGGCCTCCGGTACCATAGTTGGTACCAAGCTTACCCCGACTAACTAATGTTTTACAAATCGAACAAACGACCATGTTTTTCGCCCTTTGGCTAACAGTAAAGAAGTCCCAAACTGGGGACTGGTGATGTCTGCTGAAGGTGGAGGTGCTACTTTGAGTTTCAATGCCAGATGAAGTGGAGGATGGGCGTGGCTGATTTTGTTTCTGTTGTTCACTTACAGCACCCCTTCTTGAGGTCGAGCTGGATGGAGGTCCATGCCGGCCCTTCTGACTAAAAAAGATGGGAGCTGTAGGTCGTGTTGGTGTTGTAGTTAACGGCGGTGGTACCAGTGCCACTCCGCCCATATCCCGCTCAGCAGCCATTCGGGATAGGGTTACAATGTCTGTCTGCTGCATGCCTGCTGGGGCTGGAGTGATGACTGTGATGACTGGGTCATCGTCAGACTGTTCATCAGCAGCAGAAGACACCACTTCTTGTTCGTCGTCATCATCCATAAGTGGAAGCTTTGCGGGTGCCTTCCTTCTAGGCTTAGCTACCTTTGTCGGCTCATGGCGTGACTCACTCTCAGACTGCATGGCTGGGTTCCAATCATGATCAAGGTCATCAGAAGGAAAGGGGCTTGAAGAAGAACTTGTAGTAGTAGTAGTATCCCTCCTTGACCTTTTTCTTGCTGGGGATCTGGAAGACAATGGATAATCATCATCAGGATGAGTGGCTTCCTCGTATGATACCTCCTCTTGAATATCAATTTCCTGATGTGCCCCTACTTCTGGAGGAACAAGCGTTGTAGGCAGTTGTGCCGCTCCATGAACCTCTAGTTGCACCTCTCCATGCACCTGTCCATGCGCCGCTCCTTGCGCCTCTACTTGCGCCTCTCCTTGCGGCTCTACTTCCGCCTCTCCTTGTGGCACTACTTGCGCCTCTCTTTGCGGCTCTACTTCCGCCTCTCCTTGCAGCTCTACTTGCGCCTCTCCTTGCCCATGTACTTGCGCTTGTACTAGTTGCACGTGTGGTTGTCGTTGCGGCTGTGGTTGTTGAACACTCGTCAGCGGATTTACACCCGGCGTTGACTGGATGGTACTTTCTTGTAATGAGCCAACATCACTGGTCGATGGTGATTGAACAACCAAAGTGGCTGCCGCAGCAGCACTCATGGTCTTGGACCTAAGTTTGCGTGGTGGCACTGAGCCCAATGAAGCGGAGGTGCTGCTTCCAGCTTGGTCCCCGGCGGACACCGCTGCTGCTGCAGGCGTAGTTTTTTTTTCCCCAAAAAAAGGTGTCGGTGGGCACACCAGTCTCCTTGGTAGGTGGTGCCACTTGCTTCTTCTGCTCCTTCTTACTGGCAGTGGCACTGGAAACTTTTTTCGCTGAGGCGCTACGGCCAACTTTCTTTGGGGCCATCTTCTTGAGATGTCACAACAGCAGGCCGCAGTTGCACGAGTTGCAGAGTTGTCTTGTCTGTGGCCACACGTGACGTCATGTGACGTTGTGCTGCACACACCGCTGCAGGACGTCTTCCTGGCACTGGTGGTTTTCTTGTGCACCTAAAAGCAATGGAAGACAGAAGAACATCAGTTATACACCCCAAAAAGTTGAAAAACACTCAAAAATCACCACAATCCAATGCCATCCATGCCCTCAATGATGTTTACATTCAAGACACCCCACAGAAAGGCTTGGTCCATGCACCACTGAGTACCCCTGGGCATAATGGATGAACGCAAGGCAAAATGGGTGCAGGCCTGAGCACACTGCCTGCCTTCAAAATGGCCCCTTGAACCCCACCACATGGCCAGGCCCTGCCTGTACCAGCCCTCAAAATGGCCCCCACCCACATGGCCAGGCCCCAACAACACCCCAAAAAATCGAAAAACACATAGAAATCACCACAATCCAATGCCATCTATGCCCTCAATGATGTTTACATTCAAGATACCTCACAGAAAAACTTGGTCCATGCACCACTGAGTACCCCTGGGCATAATGGATGAAAGCAAGGCAAAATGGGTGCTGGCCTGAGCACACTGCCTGCCTTCAAAATGGCCCCTTGACCCCCACCACATGGCCAGGCCCTGCCTGTACCAGCCCTCAAAATGGCCCCCACCCACTTGGCCAGGCCCCAACAACACCCCAAAAAAACGAAAAACACATAAAAATCACCACAATCCAATGCCATCCATGCCCTCAATGATGTTTACATTCAAGACACCCCACAGAAAGACTTGGTCCATGCACCACTGAGTACCCCTGGGCATAATGGATGAAAGCAAGGCAAAATGGGTGCAGGCCTGAGCACACTGCCTGTCTTCAAAATGGCCCCTTGACCCCCACCACATGGCCAGGCCCTGCCTGTACCAGCCCTCAAAATGGCCCCCACCCACTTGGCCAGGCCCCAACAACACCCCAAAAAAACGAAAAACACATAAAAATCACCACAATCCAATGCCATCCATGCCCTCAATGATGTTTACATTCAAGACACCCCACAGAAAGACTTGGTCCATGCACCACTGAGTACCCCTGGGCATAATGGATGAAAGCAAGGCAAAATGGGTGCAGGCCTGAGCACACTGCCTGCCTTCAAAATGGCCTCTTGACCCCCACCACATGGCCAGGCCCTGCCTGTACCAGCCCTCAAAATGGCCCCCACCCACATGGCCAGGCCCCAACAACACCCCAAAAAATCGAAAAACACATAAAAATCACCACAATCCAATGCCATCCATGCCCTCAATGATGTTTACATTCAAGACACCCCACAAAAAGACTTGGTCCATGCACCACTCACTACCCCTGGGCCTACTGGCTAGTGAGGCTTTACAGCCACCCAAAAATTAAAAAAAAAACATTATATATAACAGTGAGCTACAATTCCATGACATAAATGAGAATTACGTTTTTTTAAAAATCACAGAAACAGTTGTATCGTGCACCCATGACTAACCCTGGGCCTACTGGATACTGTGGCTAGCTACCCACCACAATATATATTTTGTTAAAGTTGTGAAAAAAGTTTTAGAACTGGAGTTGCCTCAACAGCAATGCCCCAAACAAACAACACCAACTTACTTGTAAAATCTCAAGTCCAAAAGTGATCCAAACTCCAAAGTCCAAAAAGTCCTCAAATACAAATATCCACCAGCAGCCGCAAAAAGTAATACTTCCAGCTCCACAGCCAAATGAAAAGTGACCAGGACATGGACAAATCACTGGGAGGAGCCTGTTGGACAGGAACAGGAAGTTGGAGACTCTGGGGCACTTCCTTCCTCCCACCCCACCCCAAAAAATGGACTCCTGCACCAAAAAGTGCAGCCAAATGTCAATCTGAGGAGTTATTCTGATCAAAATCATCATTTTCACAAGGTTTATGCTTCCTGCGGTGGATTTCTTGTGCAGAATTGCAATTTTTGCAATTTTGGGAACGCGAGCTGTTCAAACCTCCCGCCGGAAGTCGGCTGCGCGCCGTCGCGGGCCTTTATGACGTACTCGCGTTGTCAAACTCTCACCGTGCAAGATGGCAAGCCGCGATAACGTAATGGCATTCAAAAAACTCTCGCGCGATCACGCAGCAAGATCGAAAATGGCGCAGCACACGCAAAAATCGGGAGAAAAACAACTCGGCGGACTCAGAATCACGGTAAATCAACGCAGCGCGCACAATATTGTATTTTTGAAGCGCGACCAAGCAAAATAATTCATAGCTTGCGAATTTGCAGATTATTGGGTAAATTTGCGCGATTCGCGAATAGCGAAATCGTCAAAAATTCGCAAATTCGCCCGCGAAACGGATTTTAAGCCCATGCTTAATAAAGTCACATGTTAGACCTCCCTAATACTAGACCCAAGGCTTCATTTTTTACGTGAATACACTTTCATTGTCTTTGTAAACTGTTCTTGTCCTCCAGTTTGTCCCATATGAAACCAGAGATGTCCAAAATAGACCACATTTTTCTTTACAATAAATACAGTGAGACATCTGCTCTGGGACTTTCAGAATCCCCTTACAAAATGTGCATCCAGTCATTATTTTAAGCTTTCACCCCTGATGTGATCAAATATCCGTGCTGAAGTGGTAGTTTAGTGGTAGCCCAGCACCACACAGACTGTTCATCTAATTCTAGTGCCTATCAAAAGTACCAAATATAGCTCTATTTTCACTTACAAATAATGTTGATTCTGTCTAAAGTCTTGCATACTCACATTCCATGCTGTCTCACAAATTGTGTCCCATATATACATTAAATGAGGCATGAAAAACCGACAGTTACCTTTAAGCCCTGATTGTCACCTCTCATGTTTCCTTTCAATAGGCACTCTTCTCTCTTTCTCATCATATGCTTTGCTTTTTTCTGAGGGCACAACCCTTCTAGCTCACTTCAAAATTTACCTTAATCTCAATTAATGCATTCTGCAATTTGCACACAACTTATTTCACAGATTGTAATCTCTCCTTTTTAAAGCCATATCCCTGCAACCTAACAATAACTAGCCTTCTCTAGCTCATCCATTGATCCCACCAAACATCAGCATGAACTCATACACTTTCCCCATGCCATTACACCAGTAATGATACCACATAACTCCTATTAAATAAATCTACGGCAAAGAGACTGGGGTGAATGCATGTAATGGTTTGTTTCAGCACACAAGACTGCTCCCAATAACCAATAATACTGGACTAACCACAAAATGTAGGTTCATGTCTGGAGTGAAGGTCTTCAATGCATCGCCAGAGGTAGTAAGAGGTATATAAATGCTATTACAATTACAATTAAAATGACAACTATACAAGTCATTAAAATAAATGTTGCTAATGCCTACATTTTCCGTAGGATAAGATTGGGGGGCGTATGTATCAAGCCTTTTGAGGTTGCAAACAATGTGAATCGCAAAAAAACAGTGTTTGCGATCGCAAAATAGACTTGTCCTTTCTATAACATAAGTTTACAGTGCAAATTCGGTATTCGCAAAATTGCGAATTCCGATTATGCGAGGCCCAAAATTTGCAAATAATTTTTGTGAAATCGCTATTACCGACACGCTATTTGTGATATTCACAAATAGAGTAATCGCAAATTGCGAATTCACAATGAAATGTATAAAAACATCGCAAATTGCAAATTCCCGAAATTCACAATTTTGCACATGGATTTTACCACCAACTCAAGGCAGGTGGTAATCAGGTGCAACCTATTTAAACAAGCCCTCAATGCAATTGGGACATACACAATGGCAGTGCTGTATGTGATAGCCAGGAGGATGCGAATTCGAGCTGCTGCACAGAGAAGGAGGCGACAGGAACGGATCTTCAGAGTGTGCATCACACTGTTCCAGCAGACTGATGAGGAGATCCATGAGAAGTATAGGCTGGACTTAGCTACCATTATGGACTTAATAGATGAGATAAAACCCTTACTTGAACACCCAACACGCAGACACCCAAACCATTGCAACCCATGTGCAGGTCCTGTGTTCACTGCACTTACTGGCATCAGGGAGTTTCCCAGAGTTGCCTGTCGCACTTCTTCCATGCATTCTTGGATGCAATGGTACAGAGGCAACATCATCACATCCAATTTCCCAGCACACAACAGGCATTACAGCAAACAAAGCAGGACTTTTACCAGATTGCCCAATTTCCCCATGTCATCGGCTCCATAGATGGAACCCATGTAGCCCTCTCACCCCCATCAAACAATGAGTATGTATTCAGGAACCGCAACTCTTATCATTCACTCAACATACAGGTCATCAGCAATGCTAAATATATCATCACAGATATTGTTGCAAAATACCCTGGCAGTACAAACGACTCCTTTATATTTTAACACAGTGGGATATACAGACGTCTCCCTGGTGGCGATGTTGTCAATGGCTACCTGCTAGGTAAATGCACATCTAACACTCTAACATACAGTTGAGGTCTGAAGTGAGAGGACAGTGATTAACCTCATGTATTTCATCCTGTAGGAGACAGTGCATATGCTGTGTGAGATTTCATCCTAACACCGTACCTCAATCCAGCAAATGCAAGGGAACAAAGATATAATTGCACTCACAAATCTACATACTGTGTAAATGAGTGGACATTTGGGATTCTAAAGAGCCGGTTCCGTTGCCTGCATAAAAGCGGAAGAGCACTACAATACAGCCAGATACCTGCTGCAATATTGTGGCTATTTGTGCCATGCTCCACAACATAGAAACTAAAAAAGGGCATTCCAGTTGAACTTACTGATACAGATTCATCTGAGGATGAGGGCCCAGATCCACATTGCAGACCAGCAGGTGGTGTAGGGGCAGCTGCCGGCCAATAGAGATGTGATGAGATAACACAAAACTTTGTCCAGGTGAGTAATGATGACACAATGCAAAGGATGATTTGTGCATTTTATTATTCCTTTAGCTGCAGTTAAATATCAGTCACACAGCCTAAACACACACTTTATGTATGTCACAATATGTTGCCCATGATATGCCCACAGTGCATGGATGAAGGCAAAACAAAAGTCCAAATGCAGTGGGTTACTTCACCCATTGGCATTCTGCTGTGGTGACTGTTTATTTTTTGCATGCACGTCCTGCTGTTGCACACTCAGGGTGCTGGTTGCTCTCCCTTGAGGCAGCCAGTGTTGTGCCCTGCCTCACAGTGCGCCGTCTACGTTCCGCAATTGGTGGGGTGATGCTGCTTCTGCTTGAGAGTTCCTCACTATCCCCTGAGCCCAGGAGCCCTTGCCACCTATGGGAGCTGTCTGCAGCTGTTCTACAGCATTTGTCACCTGCACCAACCCGTTGACAACATCCTGGCTGCAGTGTGCCAATTCAACCTTCATGCTTACTGAGAGAAGTGACTTTGGCCTGGATGTGCTATCATATGCCGATGACACTCAGATCTTGGTATCCATCACCCAGCCAGCCTGTGAGACTGCCTCCAAGTTTAAAGCTTGTATGGAGGCAGTCTCCCAATGGATGGCGTGTAATTTCTTAAAACTAAACTGCGAAAAGACCGAAATTATGGTCTTTGGAGGGAGCCAAGATCTTTGGTCGAAGGACTGGTGGCCACCGTCCCTGGGAGACTGTCCGACCCCTACTTCTATTGCTAAGAACCTTGGCGTACAAATTGACCCTGCCTTATCTTTCGATTCTCAGGTAAATAGGACAGTGTCAACCTGTTGTGGCATTATTAGAATCTTAAAGAAAATTGCCCCCTACCTGTCCTTGGCAGCCCGGAAACAAGCAACAGCTGGCTTAGTACTATCAAGGCTAGATTACTGTAATGCCCTTTATGGAGGCATTAATAAAGGATCCATCTACCGCCTCCAAATGGCGAGCTTCTGCAACAATGGCCAGAAGGGACCTTCACTGGCTTCCGATTCCATCTAGGATCTCCTTCAAAATTCTTTGTCTGGCCCATGGTGCTATCCATGGCTCAGGATCAGAAGGTATTAGTTCTCTTTTGTGTGCATACACCCCCATTAGAACTCTTCGATCATCATCGAAGAATAGGCTTGTGGTTCCTAGGTTTGCAAAGGTAAGATGGGGAGGTAGAGCCTTTTCCACCTTGGCTCCCAAACTCTGGAATTCCCTCCCCCTGGAGCTCACTAGTCAATCTTCCTTAGCAATCTTTAAAAAACTTCTGAAAACCTGGCTTTTCTCTGAAGTATATTAGGGTTTGCTCTCCCAGAGGCCTCTTGGTCTAGTTATCTGGTAGTTTGGACTTGTATGTTTGTTTGTTTTGCGCCTTGATGCCCCTTGGGACTAAGTTTGCGCGGTATAAAAATGCCATTCATTCACTTCAGGAAAGTGGCATTACACAGGTGGTTGACTGCCTTGCTGCAAGTGTCTAGATGGCTGTAGAGACATTGTCACCCCCTGCATCAGGCTACCTGGCCTCTCTTCATGGTGGCACACAGTTCTCTAATTGTGCCCGTCATTTCTCTGATGCCCTCCTTCATGCCACCAGGTTATGGTTCACAGACACCAGCTGCCTGTGTATTGACCTCATTGATCACGTTTGTATGCACTGTACCTTTACCATGGTGCCTTCCAGTCTGGAAAACACCATCTGATCCTCAACAGCAGCTGCACTGTTGGTTGCCCGTGGCCTGCGTCTCCTGCACACTTCTTCCCTACGGTGCACAGGGGGCTGATCGTGTACCTGTTCTGTGCGCTGTTTGTGGTCTGGCTGGGCCTCATCCCCTAGGAACTCTGGTTCTCCTTCTAACAGTGGAGGCACAATATGACGCCGTCTCCGTGGGAGAGGTGTTGGTAGTGTGGTTTGCTCTGTGTCCTCTTGCCCTGCCTGGTCCTCTGCTTGTGCTGCCTCCTCAGCTCCCGAACTATCATGCTGTGTTTCAGGGAGAACTGTAAATGAAAAGGCATATTTTAATTGTGTGTTCTGCTTCACATTGTTCACTGAATAAAGTTTTCTGATTTTGGGCTAGCTAAGTACTGTCTAGCATTTTTTTGCCTTTACTGATTTACTTCTACTGATTCTACATTGTTGTGTCTCATTGCTCCACTGTATGATGCCTGTGACTACCTCTCCCAACGATGCATTGCTGGGTGTGCTGGACAAAATGTAATGGAGTTGCAATTTTACTTTGTAGTTGGTGCATTCCTGTGTGTGATTAAGATGGTAATATGTCAGGGATGATTTGGCATGCATCTTACCTTGTCTGGTGTTGAGAGGGCCGGAGCTGTCGATGTCAGGAACACCACTGAAACTCTCTGGCTGTAAAGTAGACTCCACCAACTCCTCAAGGGGAGTAGTTTCAGATTCAGTGGATGTTCCCCCGCCAGTCTTCTTTGCCTTTGCCAGCCTGCTTGCCACTTGGACCTGGAGCGCATTTCGTACCAGTGCTTGTGTAGGTCAGCAACAGTGCGCTGGGTCCAACCAATGGCATTGACCTTTGCCTGGATGTGATTTTTGCAAAAATACCTCATGTCTAAGGACCATTTCTTCTATGAGCACCTCCTGCTCCCTCTCACTGAACGTTTGCTTCCTTTTCCTCCCTGAATTCCTCCTTATCCTTCTCTTTCTCCTGGGGAACCATTTGAATGTGATGGTGTTGCAGTACAAAGTGGTTTGCATCCCCTCCCAGCTTCTCACACAGCCGCAGGCAATCAGGAACAGCATGAGAGGTCACGCTTCCTGGGTGTGATGTCATCAAGCTGCACCTGAATTGCAGATTCTCTAATTTTGCAATTCCTTATTTGCAAATTCGCAATTAAGGAATTGCTAATACCGAGTTCGCAACCGTATTCTACGAATTTTTGGTAATCGCAAAAAGTTTGCGATTTTTTATTTACATCGTATTTAGCGATTTTCAAAATGTGATTGACAAAAAAATAGCTATTTGAGAATTGCTAATTTTGATTTTCATACATATGCCCCTAGGTTACTAGAACAAGGGACAAGGTTTTGACGTGTGAGGTAGGATGTGGTGCCTGCAGCAAGTGTACGTATATCTGCTGATGGTTTCGTCGGACGGTGCCAACAGGAAGGGGTTGACCCTGTTGCAGACCAGAGGTCTTACAAAATTACTGAAGGCATGTGCACACATCCATATTCAGTTGCAGAGTATGTACTCTGTATCAAACAGTTCACACCAACAACCATAAAAAGTGCATTTTTTATTAGGAAAACATTAAACACTCCGGTGTTTTTGTGTTCTTCTTGAATCCTGAAGGATTGTCCAGTCAATCCTTGTTTCATCTCGGGAAGTACTCCAAGACTTCCTCAGAGTTTATGGCAATAGGAAGGAGATTGAGGCTCTCTCTGCCGGTTGTACTTTTGTCCCGGCTGGCTTAGGGTAAGTATCTCTAACGTATCGGTGTGACCCGGAGTAATGACCATGGAGGATTGTGAAAAGGGGCAGTCAAACGAACAAATATTGGATGGAATGTTGAACAACGCAAACTATCACCCCCAGTCACAAATATCTGGATTTAATCCATTGTTCTTTTGCTCACCACGCCACCCCCGTTTGGACCCAGCCATATGCAAATCAGTCTTTACCCTTTTTCTAACAGTCCAGCCTGAACTGTCAAGCCAGGTCATCCCTGGAGCGGAAACAAGCATCTTGGGACCGATTTCAGGGCATCACTCTTCATCAGCCAGGCTAGCTTGAATCCAGTGTACAGTGAGCATGGGACCCCAGTCTGGGCATACCCTTACCACTTAGGGCGACAAAAGCAAAAGGAACAAATGATGGATGGACTGCTGAACAATGCAAACATTCACCCCAGTCACAAACATCTGGGTATAATCCTTCATTATTTTGCTCACCACGCCACCCCAGTCTGGACCCAGCCATATGCAAATCAGTCTTGACCCTGTTCCTCATGGGAGCAGTCTAAGCTGATCTTCCTAGCAAGTTCCTGCCTGGACTGGAAACAAGAATCTTGGGACCGGTTTCAGGGCACCACCCCTCATCAGCCAGGCTAGCTTGAAAATAGTGGCATAGTGAGCAAGGGGTTGGTATTTTATTGTCCTAACCATTTGGTACCTGCAGCATGTTTTCTGGGTCACATGACAATAGTTGTCAGTTGGCCTTAGTGTATTCATCCTAGACAGTGATAGAGAAAGGGACTAGATGTTGACAGAATGGCTATCCAGCCAGTATGGATAAGCTCCACTTACGTTTCAAAGGGATGCCTCCAGCACACTCAATAAGGAACTTGACACCAGCCTAGTGTTACCCTATACAATGTGGGGCCTGGGCAGGGAACGGAAGGAAACTTCAAGGACCAGATGTGGGGGTAATCTAGATGTTTTTTCCATTTCAAAGGACGACACAAGGTATAAGGATTGGATCTTCAGAACTACACTTCAGTACACTCCTGGAGGTGTGGAAGACAAAAGAAGGATTGCCTTGATACTCAGAAATCTGTCCTGCTGCTTGTGGTCTGTACTGTTCTCCAAAGGGCAGCACTACAGCTTGAGACTTGCCCCGATCTCAGTGAAGGAAGATTGGGCCTTCTCAATCTATCTTGGGCTAATCTGAGTGACTGCAATACAATTGCCTGACCTACTGGAAGCTCCAATGAACCCGACAGTTCGCACTACAGCATCCGCCAATGACGATTGGGAACTCGAAATCTGCACTACAGCAGTGACAGCCAGAGGTGACTGCCAATGCAAAGCTCCGGCAACAACTATCTGTGATGCCTGACGGGATATTTGTGCTACAGCAATAACTGTCAATGATGCCAGTCCTGCTCTTTGAGCTACAGTGATGAATATCTGTGAAGCACTGCCTGCTGCTTGTATCCTCTTCCATGAGTGAGCTGGACTTTTTGCACCGGACTTTCAGATGATAACTTTTTCAGAAGGACTAATCTGGTCCTTGTATCTGATCTGCACTGCCCAGGTCTTGCATGACCAGATGACCGTAAATGATTCTTTGTGCATTAGTTTGTTTCCCTAAATTGATTTTTAAATCATTTGCCTAATTACATTTCTGTAATCTTGTAAACCTGCTGGCATAAAAAAAAATATGATTATGTGATCTATCGATCTATCAGGCACGTAGCTAATGTCTTTTCCTCCTATCCTAGGAGACAGACCTCGCTATGGTTTAAGTATTAGAACAGATCAGCTATACATAATGGAAAAAGCAGTAGAGCTAACATGCAACCCTGTTTAACCCCTTCGGTGCTCAGAACGGCCCCTGGCCATCACCCGTCACGGTGGGCGTGTGCTAAAGATGGCTGGGGGCCATCCAAACTCCGCCCACTCTATTTCGCCCGCACAACGCGAAAATTCGGCCAGCGCGCAAGGGGTTAGGCCCATTAGCAGTAAGAATTGTTGCTGTAAGGATGTATGACGTTACAATGCACACTTTTACAACGCATACCTTTACAATGCATTTTTTACCACGCAACATCCATTACAACGCATGCCATTACAACGAAATTTTAAAAACTACATTTAAAAAGCATTCCATTACAACGCATAATGCCTTTATAACGCATACCATTACAACGCATAACATTACATTGCATGTTTGGTAAGTATTGGATAGTGTAGGGGTAAAAATTACTATCTAACTCCAGGGGGTGCAACAGTAGGGTAAGTGTTGGATAGTGTAGGTGTAAAAATTACTATTCTAACTCCAGGGGGTGCAACAGTAGGGTAAGTGTTGGATAGTGTAGGGGTTAAAATTACTATTCTAACTCCAGAGGGTGCAACAGTAGGGTAAGTGTTGGATGGTAATGATATGCGTTGTAATGGTGTGCGTTGTAATGGTATGCGTTGTAATGACTCTGTTGTAATGACATGCGTTGTAGTGCTGTGCGTTGTAGTGTCATGCTTTGTAATTGCATGCGTTGTAATGGATGTTGCGTTGTAAAGGTTTTGTTGTAATGGTAGTGCGTTGTAAAAGTTGCGTTGTAAAGGTTGTTTCCCTTGCTGTAATATATCTATTTGTTAACTGGACCCGCAACCTGGTGTTCTCATGAAGAGATGGTTCTCTTTAAGAAATATATTAAAGTCCAATTAATTCCCCACTTTTTGAACTTCTCCCATAGTTTGCTCTGATTTTCTTGATCAAATGCTGATGAATAATCTACATAGCAAATGAACAAGCAAAGATTCTTCCTTTGAGTGTTATTTTTTTAGAGTTTAAGAGCAATGATCTTATCTACTGGTAAGCAGCCTGATTTGAAGCTGGATTGCTTAAAAGATCTTAAGTTTAAATTAGTTGCATACGTATACAATTCTTCTGCTATGAATTTTGTGAAGAGTTTACCCTCAGCATCAAGAAGATCAATGAGGCAATAATTATTCAGATCCTTCTTTTAGCCTTTCTTATGTAGAGGGTGCATAATAGCTCCTTCCCAGTAAGGCTGCACAATGCCAGATATAAAACTCGCTTGAATAGGGCTTCCAGCATCTCACTCAAGAAAAGGAACATCTGCTTTAATCACATATATTGGAATTCCATTTGGTCCTAGGGTGCTAGAAGAGCATGATTTTTTTTATTAAACTCACAATTTCTTCCCTACGTATCCATAGCTCAGAGTTTGAAAAATTGGGATGTTCAGTAGACCTAGGACTACTGCCAGCACAAAGACTGTCAATATGTACTTTCCATGCCTCGAATGAGATAAAATGATCTTTGGAAACTCTGTGTGATCCAATGCCACTCCCTACTAAGGTCCTAAATAGTTTAACATTACCAGTTTTAATGCAATAAAATAATTTTGACCATGCAGCATCTTGAGTTCTTCCGAAACTTTTTTGATTTTTTTCTGTAATGTTTTCTTGCATTCTTTATCTTTATAACTCTCCAAGGGGAACTTTGTATCTTTAGTGACCCTTGAAGATTTTGCCTATAGTTTCATTTGGCTACAAACATGGAGTGATCCTCAGATTTAGAATAAGAGACAACTTTATTTTTTTAAATTTTGATGAGTCAAAATAAAATATTTCCCGCAGAAGATTGTCCAAATCCTTGCACCAATTGGATGCCAATAAATGCTTCTGAGATGGTAAATAGGAGATTATAAATAATTGTTTGCCTAAGAGCAATAATTTATAAGTTAAGATTAGTGATCTATTTGATTTACCCATTATTTATCAAACAGATGTTTTCATCCTGATGAGATATATCCAACTGCTATGTGGGGAGACTAAATGAAAAAGTTATTTGTTGAGGATTATGACCACTTTAATTTCTTTTTAAGATTTGATAAGCTGGACACAACTGGAAGTAAGTGCTGTGTAATAAAATATAGTCAATAATGTTTTTTGAACTTGATGAAACAAAGGTGGGTTCTGCTAGTCAATCTAATGGGAATCTTCCATTTGAGGTGCAGAAGCAAAGATCTAAGAGGAATTTCATTACTTTTTGGTTTTAGATTTTCCCACCAAGTGGTAGTGGAAATGACTGGAAGGTTCTATATTACTATGGGTGATACATCAAGCAGCTGAGTCTATGAATAGATTTATAATAAAACATTGTTAACATTTCCGGTGATTATAACAGTGCTGGAGGAATTGCTATCACTAACGGACTCCAGTTCTTAGAGTACAGCTCGAATACTCGATTTACTCTTCATTAATCATGGAGGGAAATAAACATTATGGGGCAGATTCACAAGCCCCTTGCCCCTCTTGTACGCTGCCGTTGCGTCACTTTTACGATGCAGCAGCGGCGCAAAACCAGCGCCATGCTGCGGGGTATTTACATCTGGGAGATGCGTTACGTTGTAAAGCCCTGCACCAGAAGTAGGCGTTCCTGCGCAGGGGGGGCGTTCCGGCGCAGGAACGCCTTCTAAAAGTGGCTGAGTGAAATCTACAAGATTTCACTCAGTCACATTTGAGCCCATGCTGCGTTAAAACCCTGCGCCTGCTTGAATCAGGCGTAAGAATTGACGCAGCATTGTAAAGATAGGGCACCCCAGAGCCTTGCTGGAGCTGCGTTGCGCTTGTGATGCAACTCCAGGAATGCGCCACCTTTACGGCACAGATGCATCATGCATCTGTTCAATTATGCCCCATGGTGCACCGCATTGTAAATGCGGCGCATCCATGGTGGCGGAGCCATGATGCACAATAACTGGTGCATCCCTGCTGATATGCAGGGATGCGCCAGTTATTGTAAATCTGCCCTTGAATATCAAAACCTGTTTTTGCCCTTTGGTACACAGTTCAGATGCTTGGATAAAATCAGATTTGTTTTTAATGGTTGTACTTTTCAGAGTTATGCTGTAATATATTAAGGTTAGTATTTCTCCAGCCGGGCGACACCTCAGGCTCTGCTTTGCATGAATTTTGAAGGAAACAACATTTGTAAATTGAATTTTTCCATGTGCCAAGGCAGTCTATTTGGCATAAGGCTAGACAATTAAATAAATCACTTCCACTGTGCCTTGAGTGTCTTTCGATACCTTTAATGTTCCCAGAGCCGATAAGCATTTTTTCAGACTTGACTAAGATCCCTGCACTCTTTTTGTTAGCTGTGAATGTGATTTTGAATGATGTAATGATTTGAATGATTGTTATTTGACGCTTGTAAGTAAGAGGTTTTATAACGTTAATTCTTCCAGGGGAAATCCCTCTTCTTACACTCGCCTGAAGAAGCATGGTCCGGGCTGGGGTGAGCGCCTTCGGCTGTGGGGTCAAGAGGGCAACCAGGGGGGTAACGCATTAGTCCCTGGCAGGAGGCACGATAGAAGGCGGGGCAAGCTGCCCACAGACAGGGCTTTTGGACAGCACGTGGACAGTGGGAGCTCTGCAAATGTGTAAAACTTCCTAGGCAATCATAAAAAGGGAACTAATGCAAGGAGGGACGGACAACTAAGTAAATGCACATACATTCATGTATTATTTATTTATCAAAACCATATTTTATACACAAAATTTAAAAAGTGGGAGCTCTGCAACAGAGAACTCAGCCCCCAAGGGGGTCAGAGAAGGGTCCTTCTGTGGATGTGGACAGATATGGAACAGGGAAGAAGAGCCATAGACACACACACAAGTGAGGCCCATCCCCCCTATTGGAGGAGAAGGGGTCAGTATACTTGAGAGGTGCACTCAATGGACATCACAATCAACATTCTGGAACAGGAGCCAACCCAGCCCGCCAGTAGCACAGTGACTCCAGCTCTGGTACCCCAGGGAGATACTACAGAGAAGGAACTGCAGGTGTGGCCAGAGAAGTGGCCTAATGAATTTTCCCTCACCTCCCCCAGGCCCAGGGCTCCTGGAGCTGAATGCAAGCACACGTTGGACACAATACAGTGTCTGCCCACTGGGGGCCTGTAGTTAAGGTTCATTTTGGGGAGTTGAATTTACAGGGATGATGAGCTACAAACCTCTCATATTCCTCACACATGACAGTTAGTTTAAAAGAATGTGATTTATTGCTCGTGGGGGAAGGTGGAGTAGGGTAGTGGGATAGGTAGGGAGCTATGTTTTTATTTGTTCATAAAGTTTAATTGAGAAGGAACCCATCACAGACACTGTTACATTTCATAAGCAAAGAGTATATTTCGCTTCAATACAAAGAGTATCCTCTGAAACATGACATCATTCCATTAGCATGGCACAAACAAGTGCCTTAGATGACACAGGATCCACTGTATTGACATTCAAGGTGAATGGTGCAAGGTCAAAATGGGCCTAGTCACGCAGTCCATCCAACGACTACGGCCTGATGTCATCTTCCTGCAGAAAACTCATCTTTGGGGACTGTATTGCCATTTTCTAGGCAGAGGGGCATATACTACACTGGCACATGCTGGCTATACATTGGGATCTAGGGGAGAGGCCACCTGATTAAAAAAGAAAACCCTCTCCTTGTGATGAAAATATGGGGAGACCCCAACAGTAGATATGTGGGGGCAGGGACAATAGGGCCACACTGCTGTTACCATACTCAGTTTGCACCCTCCCCCTAGGCTGCATGCATCAACCCTGGACATTATGGCTGACATACTACTGGATGCAGATTCTCGGCTGCATATAGTGAGTAGGGGTTTTATCGATGTAATGGTTATCAGACTGACAATGAAGGGACTCCTGCAGCCACTTCACAGGCCACACCTCTTGCTAGATTTGTGGACACGATGGGTCTGTTCATTCTGTAGCGTTGCACCCATTCTGGAGGCAGGCAATAATCCTACTTCTCCAGAGAGCACAGGGTCTCTTCATGGCTTGACTATGCATTTGACCCAGGAGAGGAATGCAACATGATTGAGAAGGTAGAATAAATGGTCAGGGGACTGTGGATCATTCTCATTTGATGACTGCAATGGGTAGTAGGAAACGGCGGGGAGGCAAGTGGTGGAAGCTGGCACTTGTGGGACAAAGAAGTGATGTTGGAAATTCAAAATGCCACAAAACTTAAAGGAACATTAGGGATCAGTTCAGTCTCAAATAGGTCTGTGGGAAGCCTACAAAGGGGTACGGTGGGACAGGCCACAGAATATAATTGCCCAAAAGAAAAAAAGGAGGTGGTGGAATTTGAATCTCTGGAGTCGAGGTTAATACAGTTGGAGGGAGTCACTGGAGTTGCCTCATGTTCCCAAACACTCAGACAAATTGCAATCTTGAAAGCAGAGTACAGGGATTTAGCGCAAGAGAGGGCAAACAAGTAAATGATGGCTACATTGCATGATTTCTAACACACAGGGTCAAAGCGAGGTGGGTGGGATGAATAGCTTACCAGGTGGGGAACTCCCACATCTCTGATGCACAAATAGTTGACGAATTTGCCCATCAGTATGGGGAGCACTACAGGGCCTGGCCACTGTCAGATTTCACCCAATAGCTAGAAATGGTGGATGCTCCTGTTCTGGATGGAGAAGCCCAAGCACTACTGTAGGGAGATATAATGCTGCAGGAGGTGCAGGCAGCAATAGCAAAACTATTGTTGGGTACGTCCTTGGGGCCTAATTGAATTACGGCAGAATTCATTAAAGAAGTTGGGGGGCCCCTTGGACCATATTTGCCAAATCTAGTTAATAAAGGTAGAGATATGGGAGAGTTGGCACCAGATCTTCACTATAATCACAAGTGATACCCAATGACGGCAAACCTAGGGTCCAGTGTGATTCATACCACCCTATTTGCCTACTGCCTACTGAAAATTGAAGTAAAAATCCTAGTGGCTATACTGCCCACTAGGATTTGGCAGGTAATTACCCCCTTGGTGCAGAGGGACGAATTTGGCTTCATGCCAGGCATGTCAACACAATATAACCTCCATTGTCTGGTAAAACTCCGGCCGGAGCCCCATGTTTCCCATGCACTTGATGCAGAAAAGGTGTTTGATGCAGTGTATTGGCCATCATTTGAAGCTACTCTGGTGAGGTTTGGAGTCGGCCCCCGATATAGAGAATGGGTGTCTTTGCTCAAACAGGCTCCAACCACAGTATTGAGAGTTAAAAGAATTTCCATTACATACAAGGCACTCATTATTAACATGTAGGACACATTGGGGAGGCTGAGTGAGAGGTGGCATAGAGATGTGGGGGAAATGGAGTATATTGACTGGGAAGTGTACCTTATGCACCCAAGAAAGGTGGCAATAAGGTCCATGCTAAGGCTGAATCTTATACAATTTAGGATTTTGCATAAGGTTTACTATGACCGGCGTTGGCTCTCCACTATGGGATGGGCAGCTTCTTTGGCTTGTGTGCAATCTGGAGAGGAGATTGGGGCCTTCCTCTGCACAGTCTGGATTTGTCTGCCCATTCAACCCTACTGGGTGAAGATTACTAGGGAACTCTACAAGATACTGAAAGTTACAATACCTCTTATGCCACCACATGTGCAATTGGGGATCCTGAATGATATTGATGTACCAACAGTCAAGCTTGTATTTTGTGGGAAGGGGGAAGGGACTAATGGTGGCTGAAAGGGACATTGCCAGGCTTTGGGTGACCCACAGCCTCCCACTTTCTTGGATGGAGACAAGGGATGGACATGTAAATGGCCGCAGAGAAGGTTACTTACAAAAGGGGTGGTGGCTGCGCAAGTTCCACAAAAGCTGGGTTTCCTGGTTCACCTACTGTGCACTGGAGATACCAGGGGATGGTGATGGCCACTTTCCCTCACCAGGGATCACCTAGGACCACAAATCACAGTGGGGTCCGAGATAGTATTACCATATGTATTGATGAATGATGGGATGCTTTATGCTTTAAATCCGTTCTTACAAGTGGTGGTGACCTAGTCCCTTTTGTAATGTTATGGGTGCATGTTGGCACCATTATGGTTTGTTTCTCTCCAAAGGAACAGAAAACAATAAAATATATATATTTTTAAATCCTATGCTAATTTTAAATCTGAGTCTTGCAGAACACTGGATGGTCCATGAAAGGGATTTTTGTTGAACGGTCCTCCATGTTCACAAGGTTTTGTCTGTAATATATTGGGTGTCATCCAAACAAGTAGAAAATCCTCTCACAGGCCATCCATTACTGGGCCTGTATGTGCAGTTTACTGCCACTTTGACTTGCTATTTAAAATGTCTTGCCAAGCCTTAAACTCCCCTTTTACTACACAAAGGTCACCCCTAAGGTAGGCCTTAGGAAGCCTGTAGAAAAGTGTGCTGTGTAAGTAAAAGTTAGGACAAGTACATTAAAGTTTTGGCTGCCCTGGTTGTGACAACCAGCTAAATTAGCTTTTGTCTACTTCTCTCATGGGCTTAAATTGGGAATTCCTTAATGCACTTTTAAGCTGTAATTCCTGATCAGAAAGGAGTATCTGTATTGTGTTTTATATCTTTGGAATGGTAATGATAAATCCTTGTTAATGGTACAGTTGGATTTAAAATTGCTATATTAGGAATACTAAACCACAAAAGGGACATTGCAACTAGGACGTGGGATGCAAAAAGTCATCCTGAAACGTAGGGGTGCAACAAGTCACCCAAACAAACAATTTAAAAGGAAGGAAGAAAAAAGGGGGAAGGAGACAAAGAAGCCTAGGTATGAACACCCATCGTAACAAAGGCAAATATTGTCCTTAATTGCCCTCACACATCCTTAGGATATCATGTTTCATCATACACCAATAGGATGTCATGCTTCATCATCGGGCTATAACTCCACGTGGGGCCGGCGCTGCAATCCCCCACGGGCCCCAATAAGGGACACTTAACTGGAGATCTTTTAGGACAGCCGGATGGTGCATGCAGGTGTGCGGGGAAAAGGAGATATGGGGTAAGATGAGGGAAAAACCAGTGCCTAGTGAGAAATCAAGATATGGGGGGGTTTGTATGCAACAATATGTCGTAATGATATACCTCAAGCAGTAGTAACTGTGAAAAAAGTTCTTGTTCTAATAGGTATATTCACCTGATGAATCAAGGAAACAGGGGTCAACATGTTTCATGCCCTTAATCGCCAAAAGGTCGGTGGCATTTCGTCAGGACCAAAAAACAAGTGCACATGAATTAAAAAAACCTCTCAACTTGACAGGGCGGCCAGGAGGGTTATGTATTCTGGCTCAGGCTACATCTTCTTAATGTGTCCCGCTCCTGTATAGTACCTTGCTCATTGACGAGTGTCAGGCATCCGACATGACTAGGTTCACAACTGGCAGCCCCTTGAGAGCGACTGATTACAAACTTGCCAACGAGTCAGTGCAGGATGCCCACGCCCTGTCAAGTTGAGAGGTTTTTTTAATTCACGTGCACTTATAAGTTTTTTGGTCCTGACGAAATGCCACCGACCTTTTGGCGATTAAGGGCATGAAACATGTTGACCCCTGTTTCCTTGATTCATCAGGTGAATATACCTATTAGAACAAGAACTTTTTTCACAGTTACTACTGCTTGAGGTATATCATTACGACATATTGTTGCGTACAACCCCCCCCCCCATATCTTGATTTCTCACTAGGCACTGGTTTTTCCCTCATCTTACCCCATACCTCCTTTTCCCCGCACACCTGCATGCACCATCCGGCTGTCCTAAAAGATCTCCAGTTAAGTGTCCCTTTTGGGGGCCCGTGGGGGATTGCAGCGCCGGCCCCACGTGGAGTTATAGCCCGATGATGAAGCATGACATCCTATTGGTGTATGATGAAACATGATATCCTAAGGATGTGTGAGGGCAATTAAGGACAATATTTGCCTTTGTTACGATGGGTGTTCATACCTAGGCTTCTTTGTCTCCTTCCCCCTTTTTTTTTCCTTCCTTTTAAATTGTTTGTTTGGGTGACTTTTTGCACCCCTACGTTTCAGGATGACTTTTTGCATCCCACGTCCTAGTTGCAGTGTCCCTTTTGTGGTTTAGTGATTAGGTTAGGAGCATGGACACTGTATCTTCAATAGCTCTTGGGTTTCCCTTTGTTGTTAATATATTAGGAATACCACTTTTAAAAATTGGCATTTCTCTTCTCTTACTGCTCTGTGTGCCTGCAGCCTGTCTCCAATAACCGTCTGGGTTTGGTGACAGCTACACTTGGTGCCTTCCCTCTAGACTGCCACAGACAGAAAGGGTAGGTGTGACAGAGAACACATCTGCATAAATGTGTATTCTGCAAGCTCTTCCTGAGCAGTAAGAGAGAGGGAAGCTGACACTAACACCTGAAGGTAATCCTATTTCCCACACAAGGGGGTGATTACCCTCAACTGATAGTCTGGAGCCAAGGATGGGATGAAAGGTCCTGTATGCACTTCAAAGACGCTTCTTTGAAGTCACGCCCACATCAAAGGCACAACTGAGTATAAGTACTGGGGCTCTGCCCCCACCAAGACAGTACAATACTGGCCCTTTGAAGAACTCTGCCTGTAGTAAAGACTGCTGTACTACAAGGTTTGCCACTGTGCTTTACTGTTGTTCTGCTTTTCTACTGTTTCTGCTTTGCTGTGCTGCCCTGCCGCCTACTGACATTCGTCCTGCTGAGTACAAGGACTGGACCCATCTAACTTGAACTCAGAGTGATTTCAAGGATTTGTCTCCTGTCCAGAAGCTTCAGGGCCATCAAATACTTCCTTCGACCTGCAACAGCACCTGTACTCAGCCATATGTGAGTCCTGCCCCGCCAAGTGGTGCCAATCATTTCCTGGGCCCTTGAAAATCAATTTCTTCTGGCCAGGACCATCAAAATCAACACAGTGATGACTTTGCGCTGCTTGGAACCCACACATTGCTCTTCAATGCCAACGTGTTTCAGCTGGACCTTCATAAGTCCTGTAGCTGCCCTGCCCTCCATTGGGGTCAGAATGATTTTGGATGTACCCTGGCCCAGTGCAACATCAAATAGCCCCTAAGCACTATTTGACTCTAAGCACTAGATTTTGATTTAATCTTTAAAAATGAATAACTCCAGTTCTACTTATTGGATTTTTGTCACTTTGGTCTTGGTTTATTCATATATATATATTCGCAATTTACAGTGCATTGACTCTGAAATTTGTAAGCAAAAACATGGTAAAACATCAAAAGAAAATATAGAAAGAAACCGTGGTAAAAACTCCAATACAGTCAATTAAATTTGCACATAGCATTGTACATAGATCCATTGTAAATTATATGGAGATGAATTATTGTACATATAAGATTTATTTATAGTTTTTAACATATGAAATTATATTGATGAATTTTATGGTATTAGTCCGAATTTATTAAGATGTGTGTTGACATATATGTATATATTGAGTTTTTTTAAGTATAATATATATATTAACTGTGTTTTTACGAGGAGATTAGGGCATTTACGCCGAATATGAGAGTCATTGTTTACAATTAAGTAAATGCAGCAATATTCAATATTTTCAAGCAAGCAGTGCAACGACATTGAAGGTTGTATTTATTCGCAACGGTCAGACGATCATAACATAAGAGTGGATTATGTCTTCTATGTCTATGCTAGAGTGTACCACGTGATTATGTGCACTGGGGGCGGGCAGTTGTGAGAAAAAACACCTATAAGGTATACAATGCTCCCTAAAGTTTGTGTGAGCAAGAGCACGGAGGTGCTCGAAACGCGTCGCAGCAGAGCGGAAAAGAAATAAAATACCTTCCGCCTCGAACACTGTGGTCCGCCTTCTTCATTTTCCCAGGAGTGGATGAGTGGAGAAATTGCTGTTTGGATATATATATATATATATATATATATATATGCAACTTGAACTTCCTTCACGAAAAAGAAAGCAGGCAGAGGTCACAGCAGGGGAAGTTCAAGGAAGCCATTTATTCACGAGAAAGACGGGCGAATGCATTTCGGCATAGGTTTGCATCCATCATATATATATATTACCTACTGGCGGCAGCCAGTAGGTAGTTATAGTTAGTATTGTTTTCCATAGGAAATCCGCAACATTCTATTGGGAATACCTTTGGCGCCGGTGGACGAATCTTCGCGAATTTCTCAAAGAAGATGGCCCGCTCCGCTCTGCTCCTAACCTGAAAGTTTGGGGGGGACTCTTCAAGCGGGGGCCGAGATATTGGGTGGTCCCAAAACGTGTTTTCCCCATGTTAATTTCCATAGGGCGGTTGGACTCACGGCTGAATGGATTCCGACGAAACTTGGCAAAATTGTAGGGACTGGTCGCCCGATGTGCCTTTGCTATGTCTCAAGATATGTGCTCCAGAGGATTTTGAGTAATTTAGGTTAAAAAAATATATATATCTATAAGCGCCCCCCCGGTACGCGCACCGGGAAGCGCACCCGGCGCGTAACGCGAGTTCGTGCGCGGAAAGCTGATTGGCTCTCGGGTGTCTGTCAACATTCCAAACAGTCCCGAGCGGCCGCCATCTTGTGTCTCGGTAGGATCGAGACACAAGAGGTGGCAAAAACAAAGGGGGAAATGACCATAAGCGGGCAGGGTAGACCCCCCTGCCCCCTAGGTTTGATGTGGGGGCCATAAAAGGGCCCCGCGGGGCAAAAAAAAAAAAGATTTTTTTCCCGATTTTCGCGGGGGGGGGGGGCCGGTACCCGCACCGGGGAGCGTACCAGGGAGCGTACCAAGGGGAAAACCCAGTGAAATAGTAAAATAATAATTTAAAGTGCTTAGAGGTAGGGTATCTTTGCATAGAGTTGTTGTGTTGTGTGTTTGATTTAAGTACCAGCATGTAGGTACCAATACAGAGTCTTAAATTCAATGTACACTGTCTCCTCTGTAGATATCTTGCATGTTGTTACAGAAGTTATAGTGGTATATGGAATCCATATCATAGTGTGTCAGGAAAGCAGAAACAAATCCTTTAAGCACTCCTTGAGAAAGCCTTTGGGATCATGGGTAGTCTACCCTGCTCCCTTATGATATTTTCAAGTATTACATTTTACTCTCTTCTCAATCTACACCTAATTGGTGGTGATATGGTGCATTAGAGACAGACAGTGAGAGAAAGAAGGCTGTAGATCAAAAAGAGATATCAAATACACATTCGAGATTATATAGTAGGAGAAAGAAAGTAACTATGAGCAAACTTACTATGTAACACAAAAAAGTTGTATAGTATGCACAGTATACTGTAAGTGTCACTTTATATTATAATCATTTTGGTACTACTTCATGAATTACATATAAAAATGAATAATGTCTCAAACAATTTTTTATTATTAAATATTAATTTATTATTCTGTATTTTCATAATTTAATAACACTTGCAACATTTCATTATCCGAAATCTCCTCCAAATTTGTACTGCATGATTCCATATTATCTACACAGTCTATGAATTCTAGGTCAAGAGACTCATCTAGGAAGTCAAATAAATCTTCTTGAAGAATTTCGTCATCAGTTATTTCGAAATGAATCTGCTCATCAGTTGTTTCGAAAGTGGTGTATCTTCCATTTTCTTGCTGTAAATTGCATAAAAAATAACTATATCAGTAGAGTTAGGGCACTGTTGGGTTTGAGTTCAGAGAGGTACTTCTGAGTTTTTAACAGTGAAGTTATGTTTGGGCAGTGTATGGTATGAGGTAGGAAGTAGAAATATAAAAAAGTGTATGTGAAGAAGCCTAAGTAAATTCATAATTATACCACAGAAGCCTAACTCAATCCATAACTATAACAGAGATGCCTATCTCAATCTATAACTATAACAGAGGGACAGTAAATACCTATCAGAAAACGTTTTTACAAATTAACTTAAAGTGCCCCTTACAAATTAACAACTTACCTTATTAAAAGGTGATGAAGATGAATGGAGAAACTTCTTTCAAGATGTACCTCAGGTAGTTGCAGTCAAAATGGCCATGTTTCCCCCTCATTTTTCATATATATTCATGTACATAATCAATCAAATGTCAGGAAAAAAAGAGTAGAAAATGAAAGTAACATTTTAATTGGTTGTAAATCCTAATACTTCATATGTGTTTTTGTCATGTAATTTACATCAGGATATTTAGACAGGGCTACAGCTCAAATGGCTCAATGGAATTCCACCAAATTTGGGAAAATGGTAGGGACTGGTATGTAGTAGGGCCTATTGTATATTTGGCGAAAGTCTCTCCAGTGGTTTTTATGTAAATTAACGTTTAAAAATTTTGGGGATCGCTTACCGGTGCGCGCCCCGGTAAGCGTACCGGCAGCGCTACGGGAGTCCTCCATCTTGTGTTTCGGTAGAGTTGAGACACAAGATGGAGGACAAACAACGTTGGAAATGGGTAAAAGGGGGCAAGGTAGACACCCCCTGACCCCCTAGGTTTTCTGAGGGAGGTTTAGGAGGCCCATATAGGCCAAACAATATATATTTTTTTTAATTTTTCGCGGGGGGAGCGCCCGTTACGCGTACCTGGGAGCGTACCGGGGAGCGTACTTTGGTGAAAAACAGTGAAAAAAGTTAGAGTAAAGTAATCATTTTGAGTGATGAGAGGTAGGGTAGCCCTGAAAAGAGCTTTTGGGTTCTGTGGCTGATTTAGGTACCTACAAGTAGGTTCCAATGCACAGTCTTAAATTCAGGAGGAATATTCTATTCCCCTCATCTGAGAAGTGCACACCATCTCCTCTGTAGATATCTTGCATGTTGTAACGCAAGTTATTGTTGTATATTGAACCCATTCCATAGTCTCTCATGTAAGCAGAAACAGATTTATTCACATGTTTCAGTGCTTTCTCAAATTGTGGACAAAATTGGTTGGACCACTTCCATTTCTGTCTTTGGCATTTATTGGAAAATATCAAGGCAGTTTGAGGAAAAAGTGCCATCAATTGCTCAAAGGTGTCATTTAAAAGCATTTCCAGACCTACCCCAGTCAAAGTGCCTAAGTCATTTCCACCACAGTGCAGAATTATGAGGTGAGGGTGTGGCAGATGCAAAAAGGTTTTCACCAATGGTATCAATTGATGGCATCTCCATCCTCTCTGTCCAATCCATTTGATGTCCACATTTGGTAAATCACGGTTGTGAAAATGTCTGGTAGCTGCATACCTTTGAGCCCAGTGGATGTAGCTATGTCCAATAATCCAGACAGAATATATGGTGAGAGGAGGTTCTGGTGCAGTCAGATGAAGTGTGGGAATGAAATGGCAGTTGGAACAGTAGGAGTTTGCAAAAAAAAAAACTGTGGAGTTTCAGTGCTCTTGAATCACAAGCAATGATTGGTGGATTCAGATAGTTGAAAACTGAAAGTTAGGGTGCATGCTTCTGTTCTGTGAAAGAAGTAATTTGAATGGTTAAGAAAAAGTCATTTAAAGAAACATAGCACCGGATGAGCTGGTGTATTGAGAGGTCAAACATCCTTGATGAGTTCATTTGCAACATTGTAGAATAAACTTTTAAACCTGAGAGTTCAGTGAGGAGGGAGTTCCTATGGTAACTGGTAGAAAGGGCTGAGGGGGGGAAGGGTGTTGGTTTGAAAATAGAGAGGGAAGAGTTTTAATTGGTTAACATGAGGGATATGTGTGTAGAATTAGAGGTTTTCTGTGCCATTCATGGTTGCAGTGCCTGGAGTACATACCTTTTGCTCTGCTAAAGAAATATTGGTGTGTGTGTCTGACACTGTTCTCAATCTACCAAAGCATTTGTAAAGGTGAGTAATGATTCATTTAATATAGATAGAGACTTGTATACTCTATGGAGAAGATTTGGAAGCAAAATGTGTTTTTTTAATGTGACTTTCTTGATGTTTTTTGAACATGCTTGATAAAAATTTGTTGCTGGAAAGAGGAATTGTATTTTGTAAAAATGTGAAGTTTCAGTAGTGACCTGGAATGCTTGTACATATGACCTGTGCTTTGTTTCTAAAATGTTATTTAAAAAACGATTTTGGGGCAAATGAATGGCTTTTACATTTTTGAGAAGGAATAATTAGTGTCTGCATAATTAAATAAATATATTTGAACCATTCACAATCATGTCACCTGTGTTACCTCAGATTAGGAAGCACGTTGAGCTTCTTTGCTGTTGGTTTGTGTCATGTTTTTTGATAATGCGTGGTATCAGCATTTGCAAGATAGAGGATTTGTATTTTGTGAAATAGTGAGGTTTCACTAGTGAAAATGAATGCTTGTACATAGGATCTGCGCACTGTTTCTTAAATTTTATTTGAAAAACGATTTTGGGGCAAATTAATGGCTTTTACATTTTTGAGAAGGAATAAATAGTGTCTGCATGACTAAATAAATATATTTGAACCATTCACAATCATGTCACCTGTGTTACCTCAGATTAGGAAGCACGTTGAGCTTCTTTGCTGTTGTTTTGTGTCATGTTTTTTGATAATGCTTGCTAGGAATGTTTGCAAGAGAGAGGCAATGTATTTTGTGAAATAGTGAAGTTTAAGTAGTGACCTGGAATGCTTGTACATATGACCTGCGCTTTGTTTCTAAAATGTTATTTAAAAAACGATTTTGGGGCAAATGAATGGGTTTTACATTTTTGAGAAGGAATAAATAGTGTGTGCAAGATTAAATAGATATATTTCAACCTTTCATAATCATGTCACCTGTGTTTTCTCAGATTAGGAAGTAGATTGTGCAGATGAGGTGAGGCATGTGCAGGGGTGCAAAGGAGATGAGGACTGTGTCCATGAGTGCAGTGTAGAGGACTCACGTCCTCTGACTCTTGGACAAGACTCATCTCCTCTGTGCCCCGTGGACAGGCCTCAATGTATTGGGTATAATTGATGGTAACAGGGTGCAGATGAGGTGAGGCGTAACCAGGGGTGTAGATGAGCTGAGGCCTGTCTAGGGGTGCAGATGAGGTGAGGTTTGTTCAGGGTTGCAGATGAGGTGAGGATTGTCCAGGGGTGCAGAGGAGGTGAGGCCTGTGTTCAAGAGTGTAGTGGGAGAGAAGCCTGTCCAGGGGTGCTAAGGAGGTAAGGCCTGTGTCTAAGAGTGCAGTGGGTGAGAGGCTTCATGAAGTCCATTCCACTGCCCTCTTAGACACAGGCCTCAACACCTCTGCTCCCCTGGACAGGCTTTACCTCCTGCTTAGGCCTCACCTTATCTGCATCTTGTTACCATCAATTATACCCAATACATTGAGGCCTGTCCAGGGTGCACGGAGGAGGTGAGGATTGTTCAAGGGTCAGAGGAGGTGAGTCCTGTCCAATGCACTCTTCGACACAGGCCTTACCTCCTCTGCACCCCTGGATAGGCCTCACCTCATGTGCACAATGTACGTACTAATCTGAGAAAACACAGGTGACATGATTGTGAAAGGTTCAAATATATCTATTTATTCTTGCGGACACTATTTATTCCTTCTCAAAAATGTAAAAGCTATTCATTTGCCCCAAAATAGTTTTTCCAATAACATTCAAGAAACAGAGCGCTTGTCCTATGTACAAGCATTCGATTTGTAAGCATATTGTGCAGATTAGGTGAGGCTTGTCCAGGGGTGCAGAGGAGGTAAGTCCTGTCCACAGCACTGTTGGACACAGGACTTATCTCCTCTGCACCCTTGGACAGGCCTCACCTCATCTGCATTATCTGCTTACTAATCTGAGGAAACACAGGTGACATGATTGTGAAATGTGCTAATATATTTTTTTAATCATGCAGATACTATCTAATCCTTGTCAATAATGTAAAACCAATTCATGTGCCCGAAATCTTTTTTTAAATAACATTTACAAATTAGAGCACAGGTCATATGTATAAGCATTACACTACTGAAATCTCACTCATTTACAAAATACAATTTCTTTATGCACCAACATTTCTTTACCAAGCATTATCAACAATGTATTAGTCTCTATTATATTGTCTTCCTGACTTACTCTATTTTTCCACCTGTCCCCTTGTAACACCCTCTCTCTGACTTATTCATTTTAGATCCTGACTCTGTGTTACACTCTCTTACACTCTCTCTTTGACTTACTTTCTCTTACACCTTGTCTCTAATTTATTCCCTCTCTCTCTTTTTTACAGCAATTTGTAAGTCATACTTTCTCTTACATCCTCTTCCTGATTTACTCCGTCTTACAACCTTTCTCTTTGTAACATTCTCTCCCAGACTTACTCCCTATTACACCTTTTGTCTGTTTTAAACCCTCTCTCCCTCTTTATGACTTTTTTATTCTCTTCCTCTCTTTGTGTTACACCCTCTGTCTGATTTACTCCTTGTTACATCCTCTCTCTGATTTACTTCCTCTTACACCCTCTCTCAAAGTTACTAACTCTCTCTCCCTTTTACAGCCTCTCTGTGTTTTAGTCTCTTTTACATCCTCTCCCGTTCTAATACCCTCTCTGTGTCTTACATCCTCTTACACCCTTTCCCTATCTTCCACTCTGTTACATCCTTTTTTTGACTTACTCCCTTTCTCCCTTTCTTTGACTTACTCCATCTGTAGACATTCCTCCTGAATTGATGGATTTAAATACATATGAATCTATTCTGATTCAATGTGTCCATCCTTTTCAGGCTATTGTTCACATGGAGCCTAAGATAGGGAAATTGCCTCCTTCGGATTTACAGAGAGGATTAAAGGGAAGAGTTGTTTATTTGCCTCTAGATTTCAAGAAAAATATTGATACAATTGGTGTAGAGAAAGTGGAAGAGGAACCTCTGGTTGTTCTAGTTAATGGGGTTCCGACAAAGAGTAAGAAAATCTGGCAAGATTTAGTGGATGTTAGGAAAGTCAAAAAGGCAACGTTGTATTTGGTCAAAAACAATGAGTACTACAAAGATGTATGTGTTGGAGCAGACGAAACAGCTGCAGAAGAAGACAGTGATTGTTCAGCCGGCCAAATTGAAAAAGTTGATGTGTCTAGAAGTGAAGAAATATATGAACATTATAATGTTCATCCTTTGCATTCCAAAGAAGTAATGGGGAATGCAATTGACTTGTTTCAAATGAAAGCAGCAAAAGGAAGTCCCATTAGTGTATGGGAAGAAAGTTTGGAAGCTCGTTGTTTTCCACAGCTATTTCCAACAGGTCGAGGTGGACGATATGATGATCGACCACTTCAAATTCCAGCATCTGAATACCGGACTTTAAGATTATATGCTGAAGATCCAAGGTTTCGTCAATGCATCGCATATTTGTTTCATCTACTGTATGAAAGTGACTTGTCTGGGCTTTCTTATGCAGTAAACCATATACTGAAAAGTGGAGCACATCTGCAAAATGTTTCGGCGAGGGACTTTATGGAGAAAGTCAATCTGCAAGACAATATTTTGGAATCTCATCTAATCAATCTCATGGCATGTCAGCGTGGTACAAACGAGTATTGGTACCGTCGTCATGGAGAATTGAAATGTATGCTGAGAAACTTAGGAACTCCTACATGGTTCCTCCCTCTTAGCTGTGCTGAGTATGCATGGGACGACTTACTTCAATTTCTACTAGAGGCAAATGCAAACATTCAAAATATAGAATTCAAAACACCTGGAGAACTGTGTTCTTTGGATCCAGTGAATGTATGCAGATATTTCAATCATAGATTTAAAGCTATGATGTCTTTCATTACCAACAAAAAAAATCCTCCCCTTGGGGAGGTTTTGGATTTCTTTTGGAGAAAGGGCTATCAAGCGAGAGGTGCTCCTCACATACATATGTTGTTATGGATTAAAGATGCACCCAAATTTGGAACAGATTCGGATGACACAGTGATGAGTTTCATTGAAGAGTATTCAACATCTGCTGTTCCGAAAAGTACCGAAGAAAACAGTTTAAGGCAACAAGTTTTACGCTTTCAATCACATCGCTGTGGAAAGTACTGTCGTCGAAAATTCAGAAACAAGGACAAGTTCTACACAAAATGTCGTTTCGCATTTCCACGACCAGTGATTTCTAAAGGAAGAGTAAATAATTTGATGTCTTCTCTGCGACATACTGTTATGAGGAAATCACCAAAAAATACATACAATTTAAAAAGAAACGAAGAGTCCAAGTACATCAACGACTACAACCCAGTGATTTTGTCCATGTGGAATGCTAACATGAATATTCAGTTCATTGCTGACAACTCTATTGCTGTGACTCGATATGTGACGTCTTACATCACAAAAAAAGAAAAGACAGAACTGAAGGAAATGTGGGAGGACATTTCACATGAAAAGAGTATAAGTAAAAAATTATACAGTTTCAGTTTGAAGATGTTGTCGCATTGAGAAATTGGAGCATATGAATGTTCTGATCGGTTATCATCAGCAAGTCTCTACGCCAAGTCTAGAACAATTATTTGGGTGAGTCTAGGTCTTGCTGCAACACAAAACCGAGTTTTGAAATCTGTACAAGAAATTGAGTATTTGGCAGAGAAAGAACCAAACAGTACAGGTATTTTGAAGACAAACATGTTGGATACATACTATCCAAATAGAAGTAGTCATCTTGAGAACAGTTGTTTGTATGAAGATCTGCAAAACTATATTTATAAGAGGACCATCAGAGAAGATATCAATAATGGAATATATGCTATCATTGGGTGTGAAGGATGTCTAGTGAAGCAGAGAAATGGCCATTTGATTAATCATCGAAAATTGAGTCGCGAAAATCCAGAGAAAATGGAATTTTACTATTTAGCTCTTTTGCAACTCTTTAAGACATGGCGTACAGAAGAGGAACTACTTGGAGATTTTCTCTGTTACCAAGATTCTTTTAATGCAACCAAGGATACCATAGAATGTCCTGATTTTCCAAACTATCTGCAAATGTTGAACGAAGAAATAGAGCAAGAAGCCACAATTGCTGTAGAGATTGCTAGAGACAGTTTTCAAGACAGTCAGAGTTCTGCTTCATTGAGTCAGGATCCACTAGGAGGACCAATTATCCAAAATGAAGCTGCCACTGCCATGGATGAGGTGGAAAGAGCCATGGAACAAGCTCAAGATGATGTAGTTAACTTAGAAGATTTGGTGAAACAACTAAACCTTTGAGCAGAAACAGATATATGACGAAGTCACAGAACAGGTTGAACATGGATTCAGTCATCAGAAAAGAGTGCTCATGTACATCATTTAAGCCTGTGCGACTGTACGTGAGTGGAGAAGCGGGAACTGGAAAAAGTTTTCTGATTAAAGCAATTGCAACTTATCTGCAGAAAAGGACTGAATCACTGCTCTCTTGTGTTGTTACCGCTCCAACTGGGCTGGCAGCACATAACATTAAAGGGATTACTTTACATCGTTTACTGATGCTACCAGTTGAGCATGATAACAAATTACAATACCACAAGCTATCTGGGGATGCTTGTTCTGAAGTTTCCAGAGTCCTGAAGAAAATGAAACTTCTTATCATTGATGAGGTAAGCATGGTCTCAAATCTAATGCTTGCTTTTGTGCATTTGAGAATGCAAGAAATTCTTAGAACAGACTATGATGTCTTATTCGGAGGAAAACACATTATTGTTTTTGGAGATCTACTGCAGTTGACTCCAGTGAAAGGACAACCAGTGTTTAAAATGTTCACGCATGAAGATACCAGGAAGTGCCTAGGAAGCATTGGAAACGTTAATATATGGTTAAATTTCAAATATGCAGAACTGCTTAAAAATATGCGACAGGCAAAGGATGAAGATTATAAAAATATTCTACAACATGTAAGAATCGGAAAAGTAAGTGAGCATGGGAAAGAAACATTACATGCACGATTAATTTCAAATTTGTATCCAAATGAAAACATTCTTCCAGAGAATATTTTTAAGAAAATTACTGAGAACAAATCTGGGATATGTTTGATGCCAACTCTGCAAGAATGTTCCATCTTCAACCACAAAATGTTAAAGTTAGAAAATGAAGAGATTGTGAAACTGGAAGCTATAGATAAAATAGAGCATATGGGAGCAACAATTATTTTCTCTGAAAATTTGAAATCAAAATTGGATTCATTAGAGAAGAGTATATCTAAAACTGCTGGTTTTGAAAAGACTCTGAATGTGTGTTTAAATTGTCATATCATTTTGAGAAGGAATTTAAATGTTGAAAGAGGTCTGGTAAATGGAGCAATGGGTCATGTTGTTGATTTTGTGAATTACAAAAATAGAGATGGAATTGAAATTTTAAAAATTAAATTTGATGGCATTGACGAAATAGAACAAATTTGTCATTGTTCAGCTAGATTTTTGCTTGTGAAAGACTTATATGTTCGCCGATGTTTGGCATATGCGGTGACAATTCATAAAACTCAAGGTTTAAGTTTAGATAGTGCTTTGGTGAACATTGGAAGTTCTGTGTTTAAAGAGGGTATGGCATATGTGGCATTATCACGAGTCAGAACTTTATCAGGATTGTATTTGATTGAGTGTGATGAAACAAAGATTTGTGCTGATCTAGATTGTGTTAAAGAATACAATAGGTTAAGAAGAGAGTATGCTCCACATTGGCCTCAATATCCTCTGTTTGAAAAACATGTGGTAGGCCGAAAAAGAAGAAATGAGAATAATTGCAGTGAGGTAGCAGCAAAAAGACAAAAAGTAGATGAAAATGTAATTGTAAGCAGAAAGAAAAAGGATTCTGTTGAAGATGTTGTTGGATTTCAGTTTGAAAACAGTTCTGGTGTCAACTGCTATGCTAATGTAGTGGTTAATGTTGTTTTTTTTCTTCAAAATTTACAAGAACAGATTGTTGAAAATCGGTATCAAACATTCTGCTGTTTATTGAATTCTGTGTTTGAGAAATGTAGCATTGATAGAGGAAAAATAGAAAGTGTTTCAGAAATTCGAAATCTTCTAGACATATGTTCTGGTCAAAATCAATTTTCACAGAATATTCAGCAGGATTGTCAGGAATTTTTAATGTATATGTTTGATGTATTGGAAGATGAAGGTGTAGATATAAAAAATCTTTTTAGCCTTTCTTATCAATGGCAGCATGACTGTGACAACTGTACTTTATCAAGTAGTACTACAATAGACACCGAAAGATTTATATATTTGACTTTACCAGACTACAAATCAGTGCCTTTTAATAATCTAGTTAAAGCAGCGGATCACAATATGGTGTGTACCCAATGTAAGTCTGCAATGCTGTCCACATTATTTATACAAAATTATGGTCAGTATGTCATTTTAATGTTCCAACGATGTAGACCTGATGGAACTAAATTGACAACTTCTATTAAAAATTTCGTGGCTTCTCAGTTATCAATTTCAGGAAGAACTTTTGCAACTGTAGCTATTATTTATCATGACGGTCCTTCAACAACATCAGGGCATTACACATGCTATTTAAAATGTCGAAAAGGTTGGACTAACTGTAATGATACTCATTTGACTTTCAAACAACGTTTGCCTTTTGACTTAAAAAAATCATACCTAGTGTTTTTACAACCAAAATTTAAGTAAAGGTAATTGGCTTATGAAGACGGGAGAGGTTAATAAAAGTTAGTCTGCTGTTTAAAATTATATTGTGAGTAAAAGTGATGAAGATAATATAAAAAATGTAGTTCTCATATAGGTATGGTAAGTGGATCGCATATTAAGTGATATCAGTATTATAGGAAATGTTCAACATGAGAGAGCCAGATATGGAATTATGAATATTTAAATATTGTGAAAATGTTGTTTGAGCCTTTCTTTCAGAACGTCGGGAAAACCGTAATTTTAGAGTTTGTTTTAAGTAATTTGAAAATATACTGCTACATATGACACTATTTGGCCTTAAGGAAAGGTGAAGGAATGAGCAAAGAGTCATGACTGAACACAAGGAGTATATGGAAACATTGAAACATATTTCAGATGTTCTTGGAGCTTTTCTTCTAGAGAGTCCATGAAATGGAATTTTTAGAGAACAGCAGAGTACCTTGCAACGAAAATGACTGTCATGATGTACTATTTGGCGTAAAGGAAAAGTAAGTGAATCAACGATTAGTGTACATATGTGATTTGTAAGTTTATATGTTTTTTTTAAACATAATCTTTTTGATTGTGTTTTTTATTCCGCTGTTATATGATGAATAGTTTGAACTCACTGTTTTTAGTGAAATTCAATATGTTCTGAGAACAGCAAAAATAAACAATCTAACATGTTGTACAAATTATTCTATAGTTTGTATTGTGTAATTTATATTGTATTCCCATTGTCTCACACTCATTTTCCTTTTTTCTCTCTCTTTCAGCTCTCTTTACTCACTCACACTGCCTTTCTCTCATTCTGTTTCACACCCATTCGTTTACTCAACTTCTTTCACAACCCCTCATTTCCATTTCAACTGTCTGCATCCCCTCTCTCCCTTGCACCACTTTTCAGCTTTCAGTCTCTCTGTTTTACTTCCCTTTTCCGTCTTTTCCTCTTTTGCTCTTTTGGTAATTCCTCTTTACTCACTCAACAGTATTGTCACACTCTGTCACTATAACTCACCCACTCTCCCTCGCTTATCTTTGTTTGCTACTTTTTTTTTACCTCTTCTCTCTGTTTTCCGTTCACTACCTCTATGTCCTCAGTCCCTCACTGTCCTTGTGTTATGTTCACTTGTGTTTATCTACCTTCTATCATTTCTCTTAGAACAACTTCACTGCTCCTCTCTCATCGTTCTTCACCCCATTTATTTTAGTCCGGTTCCATTACTACCCCTCATTTCCTATCTTTCAATGTTCTTATGTTTACTTTCATCACCAAATCACTTTCTCTCAGTACCACTGCTTTAGTCCTCTTCTCCTCTCTTTTTTTCTTTTGCTCCCTTACTCATTTTCCTTTCTTCACTCATTGTACTCCACTTCACTCAGTCCTTCCCTTAGTCTCTCTGTGTACTAAATTCCTCACTCCTTTTCCCTCAATCCTTCTATATTATCCTCTCTCCCTTCATCCCTTCACTCTATGACTCTGCTTCACTTACTCTCAGTTATCTTCCATTCCTCATTCTTCTAAATGCATCCTTAATTAGACTCCTTTCCCTCTCAGTCATTGTCTTTTTACTTACTCCTGTTTCCTGATTTAGTTTTGCTAACTCACATTCTTTTAGTATATTTCTTACCTTCCGTTCATTTCTCTCTTCTTATCTTCCTCTCTGTTAGTGAATCTATATGCCTTACTCTTAGTAATTTGCTCTCCTTCTATTTCTTTTACCCTCTTTTTGTCCTTTTAGATCACTTTATTTCCCTTTCTGTGTCTTTCACTCGTACTTTATTTCTTAATACACTGTTATGATTTTTAACCTCTTCATTTGTATCTTTTATTTTAAAATATATATTTTACTAATTATAACTTATTTTTTCTTCTCTCTTTCACAGATACAAAGTATAGTACAAAAAATGTAATTAAAGTTACATTAATTATATGGTAAGTGTGACAAAAAAAAATGTAGTTTGTCATCACCCTTTCCTTTAACCTCACTATTATTCTCTCACCCTACCTCACTCCTGTTTCCTTACTCTGCTTCCCTCACTTATTCTTATCCTCCATGTTTACTCCCCTTTCCTTAACTCCCCTCCACATTCAACTTCTTTCAGTCCCCCTGCTTTACTTCCCTTACCCTCTGTTCCCTTCCTTTGCTCCCTCACTCATTCCCTTTCCCTTAATCATTTACTTCACTCATGTCACTCCTTCTCTCAGTCCGTCTGTCCTCACAGTTCCTCACTTCCGTTCCCTCACTCTGTCTCTCTTATCGTCGCTGTCTCTCTCCCCTCATTCTGTCAATACTCTTTCGTCATGCTCACTCCCTACAACTCACCCACACTCCCTCACTTACCTTTGTTTGCTGCTTCACTCACTCCCTTTCAGTCACTCCTTCCTTTACTCTCTCTCTCCTTTCTCTCTGTCACTCCCCATGTCTTACCCTTATTCACTTTTATCCACCCTCTTTCACCCCTCTTTACTTAGAGTCACTGTTTTTTTCTAATCCTCCCTCACTGTTTTACTATCTAATACACAGTCCCTTTGTGTTGCTCCCTCTACCTCTCTTTCTCTTAACATCACTCTCTCTGTCCTTTTCCCTCATGCTCACTCCTTCATTCTTTTTTTTTTTGGTACGCTCCCCGGTACGCGTACCGGGGAGCGTACCGTTTCGCGTACCCTGGAGAAAAAAGAATGACAGAGTTTTAAAAAAATGTTTTTTTATAAATTAGAGGTAGTTCTTCTTTTTGTTGTTTTATATTTTTTTATTGTTTTTTAACATTTTTTACTTTTGTTGGCTTTTCTGAACAGTTTTATATTTTTTTGTATTTTTTATGGGGAGAAACAAAAAACAGGGAATTGAAAACGGCTCAACTGGAGCACAAAAAAAATCTGGAAAAATTATGGTTTCCTCGGGCATTTGTGGTTATCCATACCAACATTGATTAGTTTAATACTTTACTGACCATAACTAATTGTTTTGTTACAATATATACAAACAAGTTGTATCCCCCAAACTTTGTTTGTATATTTGGGACCGTCTCCCTTGCCTCTGGACCCGATGGAGTGGGTTCTTTGGATGTTGAGGGTCTCGATGATGATTGGGGTAGGTTTCTGCAGAGGTCCTTTACCTCTGCTGCAGAATAGTTGTTAGGGTGCAAACGCATCATGTGCCGAATCATAGTATGATTCCCAAAGGAATATTTTTTTAGGGTTCCCCTGGATAGCACAGCACCACAGATGAGACAAGTCTTCTTCGCAGCGTTGACTTTTTTTAAACCGCTTGGGATTTTGTAAAACTCCCTTACAAAGTGCTCTTTTGGTTTGTATCGGGGATTATCTTCAGGCAAGAACTGCCTTCTCTCTTCCTCCTCTTCATCCTCCTCCTCCTCTTCTTCTTGACCACCAATGTGATCTTCTGGTGGTCCTTTTGATGGTGGTGGTGGTGGTGGTGGGGCAGATGCTCCATCTGCTGATATGACTGTAGCCATCTCTGTAAGGAAAAAGCAGGTCTTCCTCACTCAAATAACAAAGTGAGAATGAGGAAAAAAGGTGGGGGCTTTCATCATTTGGAAAACAAAACTGTTCTGAACCAATGAAAAGTGTTATTTTCAAGTCACATGATCCGGGCTTTCATCATTTGGAAACCAAAACTGATCTGAACCAATGAAAAGTGTTATTTTCAGATCACATGACCCGACGCGCTTACGCTACGCACCCCGGTGCGCGCCCGTAGTCGCGCCCTGGGGCGCACCCGGCGGTGCTTACTTTGTGCGATCGTATGCGCTCGGGTGCTTCCGGGTGCGCTTACGCCGTGCGTTATATGACGCATCACGCGGCTACGCGATACGTCACGGTGTTGTTTTCGTTCGCGGCAATAGCTCTAACGGGACGCTCACCGGTACGCGCCCCGGGGCGCGCCGTAACATTGCGCTCACCGGTGAGCGCATCGGTACGCGCCCTGAGGGCGCTCCGGGGCACAAAAATAAAAACAAAAATACAAAAACATTAAAAAAAATAGTATTACATAATTATAAAATATAAAATTCATTATAAAAAATATTACATTTCATACCTATAGAGATTTACTATTAAAAAACCTATGAAATTCATTGAAAAAACCATAGGTTTCACATCAGTTATAGTTAGGAATTAGCATTTAAAAAACTATGAAATTCACTGAAAAAACCATAGGTTTCACACCAGTTATAGTTAGCTGGAAATTTTACTCGCATAAAACCAATGAAATTCCCACGTTATAGTTAGTTGGACTCACTATAACTTGCGCGTGCAATGCACTGCTGATGACATCACATATTACATCACTCATGACATGGTCAGTGACATCACTCATGACATCACTGATGACACCATCCTTGTGACAGAGTGACAGACCTTTTTTCACTGTAATGTAACCCTTGAAACACATATTCAAAAATAGAAACTAAAATTTTCAAAAAAATGGAGATACCCTTACCAGTTACAACAACCAGTTCAATATTTCCACCATCTATATACACATCCACTCATTGACCAACAGTTCTATATAGTCACTCATACATATACTCACTCATCATATGTAGTGATACATCCTATTACACACCGACAGTCATCCAAAAGATACTCTCACACATATTCACACATGCAAATAAACTATTGAACATCCATTTATTTGCATATACAGCTATACACACACAACCACCTTACTTCTAAGGAAACTTACACATACTGACTCTCTTAAACAATCACTTATAGAAACACATACTTATTTAAACAGGAACTCTTACAATCTCTTACTCTGACATATACTCACTTATATACATCAATATTCACATATATTAGATTAAAACATATGTAGTTACTGATAAAGACACTAGTGAGGCAGTCATTCAGTCACTAACACACACATATATACACTCATCCACCCATACAGTCCTGCACATATGCTATCTTCAAAACACATACAAACAGAGAGTCAGTCACTCATGCATCTATGTGCTAAGTTATACCCCCACCAAACCATACAAACACTCATACTGATACTAAGAAAAACATCTAATAACCCATATACCTACACATGTAGCTACTCACCAACCAATGCAGCCACTTATACACAAAGTGAAACACTAATCCATATATTTAAATATTTAAACATTACTCACTAATATATGCATTCACTAACATACACTTAATAAGCGAGTTAACCAATCATTTTTTTTTTTAAAAAATCCATGTAAACACTTATTTACACATTTATTCTTCCATCAACTTTTACATATACATATATAACACATAATTATTTTTTTTTAAATACACACATTCACTGGATGGTGTCAGCAGTGATGTCATGAGTGATGTCACTGACCATGTCATGAGTGATGTAATATGTGACGTCATCAGCAGAGCATTGCACGCGCAAGTTATAGTGAGTCCAACTAACTATGACGTGGGAATTTCATTGGTTTTATGCGAGTAAAATTTCCAGCTAACTATAACTGGTGTGAAACCTATGGTTTTTTCAGTGAATATACATATATATATATATATATATATATGTATATTCACTGAAAAAACCATAGGTTATAGACCATATATAGTTAGGAATTAGCATTTACAAAACCTTATTTTACTCACACAAAACCATTGAAATTCCATATATAGTTAGTTGCACTAACTATATATCGCGCACCCGCAATCCACTGCTGATGATGTCACATATTACATCATTCATGACATGGTCAGTGACATCACTGATGACATCACTGATGACATTTCAAATGACATCACTGATGACATCTCAAATGACATCACTGATGACATCACTGATGACATCTCATTTGACATTACTGATCACATCACTGATGACATCATTCATGTGATAATACGATGAACTTCTTCAGACTCTAATATAACCTTAGATACACTCAGTGTAAACAGACACTCACAGACTGTCACTCATCCATGAAGTTACACACACACCTAGTCAGTCATGCAAAGAATCAATCACACCTCCATTTTCTCAACTATACAGTTATACACACCTTACTTATTCAAACACATACTAACACATATTTACTCTCTTATACAATCCCGGATACAAGTTCACAATGATCCATACAGCCACTCACACATTCACTGGCTCTTATGCACAGTTATTTATATATGTCAACTCTCACATGTACTGTGTTTTACATATGTACTTACTTTGACATGTAGCACTGAGATATCCATTCACTCACCAATACACTCATGCACACAGTCAACCGCCCATACAGCTGTTTCCACATGCACTTTTGAACCTATACATCTAGTGAATCAACTGCTCACACATCTATGCACAGAGTCATACACCTCCCAGACACCCACACACACACTCAGTCTCCCATACAAATACATGGGCAACCAATCAATAACCCATATAGTTACTCATATAGCTACTGATCAACACATGCAGCAGTTTACAGAACAAAAGATATAATGATGCACAAATTAAGACAGTTTAGTCACTAACCCATGCACTCAGCGAGACACATTTAATTACTCACTCATACAGTCAGTCATGCACCTACTACATCCTTCTCCCAGACACTTATAAATCCACTCATTCTTCAATATGTAAGACATATTTTACCTTTACAGAAACATACAGTCACTGGATGTTGTTATCAGTGATGTCCTCAGTGATGTCATTTGAGATGTCATCAGTGATGTCATCAGTGATGTCATTTGAGATGTCATCAGTGATGTCATCAGTGATGTCACTGACCATGTCATGAATGATGTAATATGTGACATCATCAGCAGTGGATTGCGGGTGCGCGATATATAGTTAGTGCAACTAACTATATATGGAATTTCAATGGTTTTGTGTGAGTAAAATAAGGTTTTGTAAATGCTAATTCCTAACTATATATGGTCTATAACCTATGGTTTTTTCAGTGAATTTTCAAGGTTTTGTAAATGCTAATTCCTAACTATATATGGTCTATAACCTATGGTTTTTTCAGTGAATTTCATAGGTTTTTTAATAGCAAATCTTTATAGTTTTAAAAAATAATAAATTTTAAATCGAATTTTATATTGTATAATTATGTCATTTTTTTTTTTTAATTCTTTTTGGTGCGCTCCCGGGTCGCGGACCGGTGAACACACGGGTAAGCGCAATCTTGCGGCACGCCCCGGGGCGCGTACTGATGAGCGTCCCGATAGCGCTATTGCCGCGAACGAAAACAACATCGTGACGTATTGCGTAGCCGCCACGCCTTGCGTCATAAGACACGTATCGCGTAGCCGCGAGATGCGTCTTACGACGCACCGCGTAAGCGCACCCGGAAGCGCATACGATTGCGCAACGTAAACGCCCTGATGCGCTTACGAAACACGCCCCGGGACGCGCCCCGGGGCGCGTAGCGTAAGCTCGTCAAACCATGTGACTTTAAAATAACACTTTTCATTGGTTCAGAACTTTTTTTTTTCCAAATTGTGTGAAACCCACCCATTTCTCTCACTATTGCTTTGTACTTGGAGAGAGCAAGAGCTGTTCTGTGTACTTTGTTCATCTCCTACTTTTCTGATCTACAGCAATGGCTGCAAGAGAGTCATCCAGCAGTGATTCAGACGGATTTTTAGATGAGGACCCTCCTCAGCAGAAGAAAAAAACCCATTTCATCTGGAAATTTTATGACATCCCTGAAGGACAAAAAAAAGTCAACGCTCCAAAAGTAACCTGCAAAATTTGTGGTAGTAGTTTATCCAGAGGCAATCCTCTGAAAAAATATAGTTTTGGAAATGCTAATTTAATCAGGCATGTGAAAAGAAGACACCCTAACAACTTTGCCAGGGAGAGTGTCAGAGAGCTGGCACGGAATTTACCCACAGATGGCGGCAGCACCTCCACTGGTGGAGCAACACCTTCGGGACTACCCCGTGGAAGAATGGTCCCTAACATTCAGCAGTTTGCAGGCATCAAATTTCTGTGCACGGAGTGTGACGAACTGCTCTGCTATGGGGAGCAGAGTGTTGAACTCATTGCCATAAAGAAACAGCAACACCGCTGCCCTGCCAGTCCCTAAATTTTCACATTTTTTTGCTCCTGTTGAGCAGTTTTGGAATCCCTGTTTTTGTTTTTCCCCTGACAAAAATCCCAAAAAAATATAAAATCGTTTTAAAAAAGTCTAAAAAAATATAAAACAACAAAAACAAAAAAAAAGTTCTTTTCAGAACTACCTCCAATTTATAAAAAAATGCTATTTTTTTCTTTTAAAAAGTGTCATTTTTTATCTCCATGGTACGCTCCCCCGTACGCTCCCCGGTGCGCGTACCTGGCGCTCCCCCCGCGAAAATCGAATTTTTTTTTTATTTTATTTTTTACCCGCAGGACCCTTTTATGGCCCCCACATCAAAACTAGGGGGTCAGGGGGGTGTACCCTGCCCCCTTTTGCTCATTTCCCCCTTTCATTTTTGCCACCTCTTGTGTCTCAATCCTACCGAGACACAAGATGGCGGCCGCTGCGGACTGTTTCGAATGTTTACAGACACCCGAGAACCAATCAGCTTGCCGTGCGCAAGTCGCGTGGCGCGCCCGGAGCGCTCCCCGGTACGCGCACCTGGGCGCGGCTCTAGATATATATCTTTTTTTAAACCTAATTTACTCAAAATTCACAGGAGCATATATCTTGAGACCTAGCAAAGGCACATCGGGCAAACAATATCTACAATTTTGCCAAGTTTCGTGCAAATCCATTCAGCCGTTCGGGCTAAAAGTGAGGCCAACCGCCCTATGGAAATTAACATGGGAAAAACACGTTTTGGGACCCCCCTTTTTTCTCGGCCCCCCCTTGACGAACCCCCCCCAAATTTCCAGGGGCTGCTCAGAAACAAAATGTTCCATTTTCCTGAAAATTTCAGCCAATTCCGTCCACAAACGCCAAAGTTATTAGACATAGAATTTTCAAAAATCCCATAGAGAAAAAATCCTAACTATATATACCTACTGGCGACCGCCAGTAGGTAATATATATATATATATATATATAAAGGTGCCGCTGTCAGCGTGAAGCGCTTTCTCCGCCTATGTTTTTAAAATTATTGAATCTGAATTATTTTGAATTTGAATGTCATTTGGCTGCCCCTTACCTGCACTCTAATTCGAGGAAACATCTCCGCTGTTTGGCGGGTCCGGGTTACTGGGAGGTTGTGGCTGTAAGCGCCATCTTGGCTAGGGCTAGAAGTGCGAGCGCCATCTTGGAGCGTCCAGGTCACCTGGGACGCCGAGACGACGCTATTTAGGGCGAGCTGGCTGGAAGGTGAGACTGTTTAGGTCCTGACGCCGAGATTTACTTCGGCGCCTTGCTGCTGGTCGCGCTGGTCACACGCGCATTTGCTTAGTGCAAACTTTTAAAATTCCCGTTTTTTCGATTTATTTTGAATTTTAATTTTGCCTTCTACCCTGGTTTTAACTGTGGGCTGCCCCTTACCTGCACTCTAATTCGAGGAAACATCACCGCTGTTTGGCGGGTCCGGGTTACTGGGAGGTTGTGGCTGTAAGCGCCATCTTGGCTAGGGCTAGAAGTGCGAGCGCCATCTTGGAGCGTCCAGGTCACCTGGGACGCCGAGACGACGCTATTTAAAGCTCGCCTGTAGAGCGCAGCGGTTGCGCCTTCCCTGCGCCTGAGTCGTGCCAGAGTCCTGCCCGTCTGCGCTCGTCCGCGTCTCGGAGGCGTGCAAGGCGGGACTCTGGGCTACGTCTCATATCTAGCAGGGGCACACCATTGGTCCTAAGGTATGTGCCGCTCACGATCCCCTGGGGTGTTATCTTATAGCGCGGATGTTTTGTTATCCATGCGCACTCACCCTTTGGGCTGTAAATGTCTATTTCCCGGAGGTCGCCTTCTGGGGAAAGGCTGTCCTGCTTGTGGTTGGCGCCCTACGGCTTCGCCAAACCCTGCTCTGCCATCTTCCACCCAGAACTATCACTGTGCTCTATTGAATACTAGGTCCCTGGCTTGTCATGCGACGGACATCTGGAATTTGCTTGCTAAATCCGATATATCATGTCTATTCTTAACGGAGACATGGTTGGGGGCAGGTTCTGAACCGGATATTGCCTGCGCCTTGCCGTCTAATTATACCATCTTAAGGAAAGACAGAATCGGGGGTAGAGGAGGAGGAGTGGCCTTGATAGTGGACAAGGCCTTGGGTTGTTCCTCTTTCCCCGTGGAGAACATCGCAGGTTGTGAAGCTTTAGGCTTTACACTTAGCCTTTCTGCTTCTCAGACGTGCACAGGGATTCTTGTATATAGACCACCTGGTCCTATTGGTGCTTTTATTGAGGACTTGCAGGCGGCTCTCTCCGTACCTTGCATGCGTTCAGCACGTTGCATGTTGCTGGGCGATTTAAATTTGCATATGGACTCTATATCAGACGCCAATGCGTCAAAGCTGCGGGATATTACTGCACAGCTGGGGCTTGTCCCTTTTATTGACAGCCCTACTCACGTTAAAGGGCACACGTTAGATTTAATTTTTTCTACGGCATCGATTGAAGTGTCCTCGCCGCTTCCTGTCCTTTGGTCTGACCATTTTTTAATAAAGTTTGTTATTTCATATGAAACTAGGCCCAGGCAAAGAACACAGAAGGAGGTGACTCGTCAATCTAGAGCATTTCATTTAGTGACAGCAGATATGGTATCGGCTGCTCTTTGTCAACACCCATGTAAACTTACAGGGAACTTAGATTCTGATCTGATTTTGGTCCAGAAATGGCTGCAAACAAGATTTGAGGAGCTAGCTCCAGTGAAGCCAACGAGAACTGCTCCCTGTCACGATTCTGCCCCATGGTTTACTCCCACACTACGTATAACGCGCCAAGACTGTAAAAAGGCGTAAAGACGCTGGCGTCATACATACGATCCAGTGGAGAAAATAAAGTATCGTGATGCCATAAAACACTACCATAAAGAAATTGCCGAAGCCAAAAAGGAATACCTTGAGCACAGGATAGATCGTGCGGATAATATGAGCAGGGAACTCTTTAGAATTGTTAAGGAGTTTGTGGATCCTGCTGTAGGTGCCCTCTCACACTCTCATACTGAAGGGTGGATTAGGCAGCTTGCAGACTTTTTCGTCACTAAGATTAAAACTATTCAGGATTCCTTTCCTCCTGTGGACACCTCCGGGGTAGTTGACGATTTCGTCAGCAATGTGCCGGTACCATCTTTAGAGGCAGAGCATGAGCCCACACTATCGGTCTTCCCGCAACTGTCCTGTGCAACATCCCTGGAGCTACTGTCCCGGCTTCAATCCGGTTCACCCCTGGATGCATGTCCAGCAAGGTGTTTGGGCAGGGTGGCACCGGCAGTAAACAGCTTGCTGAACCCCCTGCTCAACTTGTCCTTGAGCTCCGGAGTGGTGCCTCGGGATTGGAAACACGCTCTCATACTGCCGCTGATCAAAAAGCCTCAGTTAGATCCTTTGCTGCTGGCCAACTATAGACCGATCTCCCTCCTCCCTGCTCTGGCGAAGGTGGTTGAGAAGCATGTCCAGCACACACTTACCACCTTTATTGAGAACAACAACATTCTCCATGACTCTCAATCCGGTTTCCGTGCGAATTATAGCACGGAGACGGCCCTCGTGGAGGTGACCGACGCCATCAGGGAGACGCCCGATCGAGGGGGAAAGGCTATGTTGGTCATGTTGGACTTGTCGGCGGCTTTCGACACCATCCCTCATGCTGGTCTCCTTTTAAGACTCAGGGAGATCGGTCTGCGGGGGACGGTGTTGGATTGGTTTCAATCCTTTTTATCTGGCCGCCGACAGGTAATCTGGGCTCCTCCGTTCTCCGCCGAAATGCCATCTCCAGAGGTTGGGGTTCCCCAAGGGTCCATTCTGAGCCCCACCATATTTAACATCTATATGGCCCCTCTGGCGGTGGTAGCGGAGGCCTATGGGGCCCGGGTCATCTCATATGCTGATGACACCCAGCTTCTGTTCACATGCAGCAAAGGAGAGGCTTTTGACGGCGATAGGATTAAAGACTGTCTGAGTGCAGTCTTTGCGTGGTTTCAACGCCACAGCCTGAAATGCAACTCGGATAAGTCTGAGTTGCTTTTCTTTGGCTGTGCTCCCGATCCGGGCTGGAAGTCCTGGTGGCCCCAGGATATGTTCCCCCCTGAGGAATCATCTTCCCAAGTGAAAAATCTTGGGGTGGTGTTTGATGATGCCCTCTCCTTCCGCCCCCACATTATGGGGATTTCCGGGAAATGCTTCGGCATCCTCAAGATGCTGAGGAAGTTTCTTCCTTTGCTTTCTCTACAATATCGGAAGACAGTAGTTCAGGCGCTAGTGGGATCTAGGTTAGATTACGCTAATGCGCTTTTTGCGGGTCTGCCTGGGTACCTCTTGGCCAGACTGCAAATTGTCCAAAATTTGGCGGCCAGAGCTATTTTCGGCCTGCCTAGGAGAGCCAGCGCTCAACTGCTTCTGAATAGGTTGCATTGGTTGCCTATTTCCAAGAGAATCAGGTTTAAAATCCTCACGCTGGCCTTCAAAGCCCTGCACTCTGTCGGTCCTAACTATATTAGAAAGCGGATTGCTTTCTATGTGCCGCGGAGGATGTTGCGGTCAGCCGATTTGGCCAAAGTGGAGGTGCCTACTGCCAAACGAGTCCGGATGGGAGGACGGTCCTTTCAATCTGTGGCAGCTCGCTTCTGGAACGAGCTCCCTCTCCCCCTCCGCAAAGCCAAGAGTCTTTTGGCTTTTAGGAAAGAGCTGAAGACCATGCTCTTCTCCGTGTAATCACTGTGACTGCGGCGCTGCTGCCTTTGTGTTTTTAGGTTTCAGGTCTCTTTGCCAAAGCGCCGGGACACCCCTTTGGGTAGCCGTGCGCTCTAAAAGTACGGCCTTAACATAACATAACATAACATAACGTCCTGCACTGATTTTAAGATTACTTTAAAAGTCTGCACTTACCGTGCCTAATCCCGCCACCACACCAGCTCGACTCTCTTCCTGGGGGAGTCGCCAGTCATGCGCCAATCAGCGAAGAGGGGGAGGGGCTGGGGCGGACAGAGGCTACAAAGCTCACAGAAATGCCAGAACAGCCACTCTAAAGGTGCCGCTGCCAGCGCGAAGCGCTTTCTCTGCCTATGTTTTTAAAATTATTGAATCTGAATTGTTTTGAATTTGAATGTCACGTCCTGCACTGCTTTTAAAATTACTTTAAAAGTCTGCACTTACCGTGCCTAATCCCGCCATCACACCAGCTCAACTCTCTTCCTGGGGAGTCGCCAGTCGTGCGGCAATCAGTGAAGAGGGGGAGGGGAGGAGTGGGGAAGGGACACAAATGCCGTAGTAATGCGGGAGCACAGCGGACGCGCGCTGCAGGCACGCCGATGGCGCCCCGAAGTCTAGCCCGTCTGCACCCGTCCGTGCCCGAGCGGGGCAAGGGGCAAGTCAATATGCCCAAATCACTACATACTCCATTACCAATTTGAAAGCCCTTCACTCCAACAAACTAGAAATTGACCAAAGCTGCCGGGAAAATATAACTGCAAATTGCATAATGGCACCAAGATCCTCATTCCCTGAACTCAGTAATCATATACATCAAAATAAAAACTTGAACTTTAAAGTAATAAACAAAGGAAACCCCCTTACAGTAACCTACCTCAATACCCGTTCCTTGGTCAAACACTAAGTGGAAATACACAACCTACTCTCAACCGATGAACCAGACATCCTACTGCTAACAGAAACCTGTTTAACACAGGACTCCTCCTCCGATGTTCTAGCGGCACTACCTAGCAACTATTACATCCTGCAAGCCAATCGCCAACAGGGAAAAACTGGAGGGGGGTGGCAGCTATAATATACGGAGATCTAAAATTTACAGCACTTGCCCCCCTGGTTCTGCCACTAGTGGAGAATCTAGTGATTAAACTGAAATCCGATTCGGCTCCCCTTGTCTGTGTCATACTTTACCGACCACCCCAAAACATGCCACAATTCCCACAATCCCTAGGCGAGGAGATGACTCTCCATATAACCAACCACCCAAAAACTTTGCTCATTGGCGATCTCAGCTACTCGGCCAATGAATCAGCAGGTGGCCCTCACGGGGCGGAGTTAACTAACCTATTGATGGGGCTTAATCTCAGCCAGCACATCACCTTCGCAACTCACATCAAAGGGCATATATTAGATCAGGTATGGTCTTCAAACCTAACTATAACCAATTTAAATGTACACCCCTGCATCTGGTCAGATCATTACCTCATTAAATTTTCCATAAACAACCTAGCCAAATTTAAAATCCCTCAACCTGACCCCGGATACTACAGGAGCTGCAACACATTCAACAAGTGCCAATTCCTCGAAACCCTGACTAAAACAATTCCCGTCACCCACTCCTCCATTGAAGAGTGTGCGGGAAACCTATCGGATTGGCTTTTAAAAGCCAGCAATAAACATGCCCCACTCAAGAAAATACAACGGGCCCGCCGCCACGACGCACAGAAGTGGTTCTCCACCGATTTAAAAACTTGCGCTACGTCAAGCAGAAAAGAAATGGAGAAACAAATATTCACTAGATGACAACAACACCTACTTAGCAGCTCTCAGAACCTACAAAAAAACAATTCTGACTGCAAAAACTGAATATTTCTCACAAACAATCGTCACCTCGACTAATCGATCAAAGGACATATTTTCAATAATCAACGACCTCTCAAACCCTGACAGAGTAACTCAAAAAATCATACCTTCGCAAGCCCTGTGTGACTACCTGAACAACTTCTTTGTTGACAAAATAAAAATCATCAAGGCGAGCATCCCCTTATGCGCAAAACCCACGTGCCAAGCAAAACCTAAAAACATACAAAGGCTTGCACACTTCCTTAGGATAGACCAAGAAGCATTCACGGACTACATGACAAAGGTTAAATCTGGCTCCCCGAAAGATTGCTGCCCCCCTTGGATCCTAAAGGAAGCTTTTACGGCCTGCCCAGACCCTCCCATGGCCTCATTAAACATCTCACTATCACAAGGCTATGTTCCCAACACTTTTAAAGAGTTATCCCTCTCCTGAAAAAAACAGGAGCAGACCCCGGGACCCTTACCAATTACCGGCCCATATCATTGCTCCCTTACATGGCCAAACTACTTGAAGCCCACGTAGCCAAAAACGTGTCGGCCTTTCTGGAGCAGACTACCTGGACACCCACCAGGCAGGGTTCTGCCCTGCGCTCTCCACAGAATCACTTATATTATCAGTTTTGGATCACCTGCGAGCAAGAGCGGATGGAGGATCCCCCCAAGCACTTGTGCTTCTAGAGCTCTCCGCCACGTTTGACACGGTCGACCACAACACCTTGGTCGACCGGGTCATGGACGCAGGAATCCAAGGACTAGCCCTCAAATTGATAAGCTCCTTCCTAAACAACCGTTACCAATTAGTCCGTTTGGGAAACTTCACAACCTCCAAGATCAAAAATATATGTGGCATCCCCCAAGGCTCCTCCCTCTCCCCCCACTTATTCAATCTATATCTTCTTCCATTCATCCATGCACTTTAAGGAAAGAAAAATTCGAACCTTTAACTACGCTGATGATTTTCAGTTAATCTTCCCAATCAATAATACCTCCACTACTGTTCACGAATTCCAGACAACAATGCTGTTCATCTGTGACTGGATGAACAGCAATCACCTTAAACTGAATCCGGACAAAACGGAAGTCATCCTCACAGGTGGGCTAATGAACCCCTGGAGCCCCCTCTTCTGGCCTAAAGATCTGGGACAATCCCCCACCCCCTCCACATCTGCTGAAACCCTGGGGGTAATAATTAGGTATGGGCGAAATTTGCGATATCGCTGTCCATTTGCACAAATATGTGACTACGTGTGCCTGTAACTTTGCCAGCGTGCCAAAAGGCGCCGAGGTCCCTTGAGTGAGCTTGCCATTATAGTGGGGACGGGCGGGAAGACGTTTCATACTGCTAGTGTGTGGTGGACGGGGCCCAACGGGCAGGGCTTCTATGCGTGCATCTTGTTTATAAAAGGTGAGAGACTGAGCAGCGCAGCAGATGAGGAGAAAGCAGCCCCCTAGTCACAGGAGCTACACGGGGATGGTGCTCGGGAAATTCATAGATGCAAAAATACGTTTGACACAGGACCCCAGAATCCTTCGGATGTCCAAGATAGCTCTGCTGCGCATGTTGGTATAAAAGCCATTCTGATCCTGCTCAGTGGGTTCAGGCGCATGCAGCTGCTGCTGCTGGACAATGTCCCATCTCATACTAAACTGCCCCTTAGAGGCATATGCTGGCACTGGGCAGTAGGGTGCAGTGGCATGCGGGTGCTCCACTCCTGGTACATGCGCATACCGGTGCCAGGGGGGGACACGTGTTTATTGGTGCTGTGTAGCAAGTTATGACTTTACATTTTGACTGCACCAGACGGTGGTACCACCTACACGGATCAGGAGCATCCAGGCACCAGACTTCATGGTGCAAGAGCATAATGGTGCTGTGCGCTATGGGTATATATGTACTGGGGGCAGGGGGGCACTTAGCACAATGTTTGCTCACACCCAGAGGGCTCCCAGGCAATTGAGCACGAATGATTTTCACACTGAGAGGGCTATGGGGCAGTTCAGCAGCACGGGGGCTCACACCCACTGGGCCCCGGGGCAGTTCAGTAGCGCGTTGGCTCACAACCCCTGGGCAGCTCAGAAGCGCAGGGGCTCACACCCACAGGGCTCCGGGGCAGGTTAGCAGCGCCACCCTCTGGTTCATCACTGCCACCCTCTGGTTTATCACTGCCACCCTCTGGTTCACCACTGCCACACTCCGGTTCACCACTGCCACCCTCTGGTTCACCACTGCCACCCTCTGGTTCATCACTGCCACCCTCTGGTTCACCACTGCCACCCTCTGGTTCATCACAGTCACCCTCTGGTTCACCACTGCCACCCTCTGGTTCATCACTGCCACCCTCTGGTTCATCACTGCCACCCTCTGGTTCACCACTGCCACCCTCTGGTTCATCACTGTCACCCTCTGGTTCACCACTGCCACCCTCTGGTTTATCACTGTCACCCTCTGGTTCACCACTGCCATCCTCTGGTTCATCAATGCGACCCTCTGGTTCACCACAGTCACCCTCTGGTTCATCACTGTCACCCTCTGGTTCACCACTGCCAGCCTTTGGTTCACCACTGCCACCCTCTGGTTCATCACTGCCACCCTCTGGTTCATCACTGTCACCATCTGGTTCATCACTGCCACCCTCTGGTTCATCACAGCACCCTCTGTTTCACCACTGCCACCCTCTGGTTCATCAGTGCCACTCCCTGGTTCACCCTGCCACCCTCTGGTTCATCACTGTCACCCTCTGGTTCACCACTGCCACCCTCTGGTTCATCGCAGCACCCTCTGGTTCACCACTGCCACCCTCTGGTTCATCACAGCACCCTCTGGTTCACTACAGCCACCCTCTGGTTCACCACTGCCACCTTCTGGTTCATCACTGCCACCCTCTGGTTCATCACTGCCACCCTCTGGTTCATCACTGTCACCCTCTGGTTCATCACTGCCACCCTCTGGTTTATTACAGCACCCTCTGGTTCACCACTGCCACCCTCTGGTTAATCACTGCCACCCTCTGGTTCACCACTGCCACCCTCTGGTTCATCACAGCCACTCTCTGGTTCATCACTGTCACCCTCTGGTTCATCACTGCCACCCTCTGGTTCATCACAGCACCCTCTGGTTCACCACTGCCACCCTCTGGTTCACCACTGCCACCCTCTGGTTCATCACTGCCACCCTCCGGTTCACCACTGCCACCCTCTAGTTAATCACTGTCACCCTCTGGTTGATCACGTCCACCCTCTGGTTCATCACAGCACCCTCTGGTTCACCACTGCCACCCTCTGGTTCACCACTGCCACCCTCTGGTTCATCACAGCACCCTCTGGTTCACCACTGCCGCCCTCTGGTTCATCACAGCACCCTCTGGTTCACCACAGCCACCCTCTGGTTCACCACTGCCACCCTCTGGTTCATCACTGCCACCCTCTGGTTCATCACTGCCACCCTCTGGTTCATCACTGTCACCCTCTGGTTCATCACTGCCACCCTCTGGTTCATCACAGCACCCTCTGGTTCACCACTGCCACCCTCTGTTGCACCACTGTCACCCTCTGGTTCATCACTGCCACCCTGTGGTTCACCACTGCCACCCTCTGGTTCATTACTGTCACCCTCTGGTTGATCACTGCCACCCTCTGGTTGATCACAGCACCCTCTGGTTCACCACTGCCACCCTCTGGTTCATCACAGCACCCTCTGGTTCACCACTGCCACCCTCTGGTTCACCACTGCCACCCTCTGGTTCACCACTGCCACCCTCTGGTTCATCACTGCCACCCTCTGGTTCATCACTGCCACCCTCTGGTTCATCACTGTCACCCTCTGGTTCATCACTGCCACCCTCTGGTTCATCACTGCCACCCTCTGGTTCACCACTGCCACCCTCTGGTTCACCACTGCCACCCTCTGGTTCACCACTGCCACCCTCTAGTTCATCACTGTCACCCTCTGGTTGATCACTGCCACCCTCTGGTTCATCACAGCACCCTCTGGTTCACCACTGCCACCCTCTGGTGTTCACCACTGCCACCCTCTGGTTCATCACAGCACCCTCTGGTTCACAACTGCACCTTCTGGTTCCTCACAGCACCCTCTGGTTCACCACTGTAGATAATGGGGAGAAAGCACACCTGCCCAGCCTCAACCGGGGGCTGGTTAATGTGTTACTGAATTTGAGCTTCAAGTCCGGCACCTGCTTCCTTATCTGTAAGTGCTTCCTGTTGTGGTTTAATTTTTGTGACAGCCTGGAGCATTGTGTCATACTTGTAACTATTCTCTGACCCTGCTTCGAGGGTCAGAGCAGGGTAAGAGAATAGTTGCAAGTAGGCAACAACTCTGAAGGCGCTGCTCAGGAAGCACTTATAGGGTTACAGCAGGTGCCCAAGTTGAAGTTAATTTATTTGTAACCATTTTGTAAATGGTTACAAAGAAATTAGCTTCAACTTGGGCACCTGCTGTAACCCTGTAAGTGCTTCATGTACTTTAGTTTTTGAAAATCCGTCCCGCACGCGATTTCGCGGATTTTTCTGCAATTTCGCGAGATTCGCGGACCGCCAAATTGCAGAAAATCCGCAAATTCCGCGAACGGAACGGATTTTACACCCATGCTTAGTAATAATCAACAGCGATCTTACCATGAACAAATAAATTGGAGCAGTGCTCTCTACTTGCTGTTTCCAGTTAAGAAAAATAAGGAGAATTAGTAGATTCCTTAGCCAGGAAGCAAAGATTCAGGCAGTCCTTTTGATGGTAATATCCCACATCGACTACGCCAACTCCCTTTATTTTGGAATCCCGACCTACCTCATCAACCGCCTTCAAATGATCCAAAATCAGGCAGCCAGGCAGGTTCTCCAAGCAAATAGGCGCCAACATACTACCCCTCTGCTAAAAAAGCTTCACTGGCTCCCTATAACCCAGAGATGCGCCTTCAAAGTGGGATGTATAATTTTCAAATCCCTGAATAATAAAAATCCTAAATTCATCGATAACTTGATCAACAGATACACTCCCACTCGCAACTTGCGATCTGCCTATCTGCACCTTCTGGTCATACCCTCCTTCAGGCTAAAACGCACTGGAGGAACAAGATTCGCCACCTTAGGCCCCATATTGTGGAACTCATTACCTCTGGAAGCTAGGTCATGCACAGACCTCATGAGATTCCGTAAACTACTAAAAACTTGGCTATTCAAGCAGGCATACCATTAACATCTCAGTTCAAACACCTTTAGATCAGCGCCAAGAAACCAACCTGGTGTACGTGCGCTATAAAAATAAAGATCAACAACATATATATATATATATATATATATATATATATATATATATAAACAAATCCTCCTCAAAAGAAAAGGCAGTGACCCGTAGGGAATTGAAGAAGCACTTTATTTTCGGCAAGCCGTAGGCGAATGCATTTCGGAGTTTCCTCCTTCATCAGCGCCCCTCTCCAACCGCTCCTTCTGCTGCGAAATGTTTAGAACTGCCTCTAAGTAGGTGGTCACAGTTTGCTCCGCCTCCTGGTAATGTTCAGCCCTCCCAATGTAGTCCTTGCGTGTAGGGACCACAAAACCCATAATGCCACAGTCATCGGCATCACGGGAATGGAGATGCCGCTTTGGAGAAATAGCGGAGTGTCAGAGTACAGACGCAGGCTGGGAGCACGAAGGAAGGTGAGGCATGTCGACAGTCCAGTGCCCCTTCAGCTCCCCACTTGAAACCCCAGCAACCTTTCAGTCCAGCATTATCAAACGGGGGTCAGCGCGGAATCCGGCTACCCAAGAGGGAGGTAGGCATACCTCCTCCACCGCTTTATTTCGCCAGGCGTCGAGGTGGGTCATAGACGATGTTGCTTCCACAACGAAAACAGGATGCTCCAGAGAGCTATGCCAGGGCGTCCATACCTCTTTGTGCGGGGGTGGGTACACCACAATTGCGTTCTGGCTCGACGCAAATTAAACACAAACAAATCCTCCTCAAAAGAAAAGGCAGTGACCCGTAGGGAATTGAAGAAGCACTTTATTTTCGGCAAGCCGTAGGCGAATGCATTTCGGAGTTTCCTCCTTCATCAGCGCCCCTCTCCAACCGCTCCTTCTGCTGCGAAATGTTTAGAACTGCCTCTAAGTAGGTGGTCACAGTTTGCTCCGCCTCCTGGTAATGTTCAGCCCTCCCAATGTAGTCCTTGCGTGTAGGGACCACAAAACCCATAATGCCACAGTCATCGGCATCACGGGAATGGAGATGCCGCTTTGGAGAAATAGCGGAGTGTCAGAGTACAGACGCAGGCTGGGAGCACGAAGGAAGGTGAGGCATGTCGACAGTCCAGTGCCCCTTCAGCTCCCCACTTGAAACCCCAGCAACCTTTCAGTCCAGCATTATCAAACGGGGGTCAGCGCGGAATCCGGCTACCCAAGAGGGAGGTAGGCATACCTCCTCCACCGCTTTATTTCGCCAGGCGTCGAGGTGGGTCATAGACGATGTTGCTTCCACAACGAAAACAGGATGCTCCAGAGAGCTATGCCAGGGCGTCCATACCTCTTTGTGCGGGGGTGGGTACACCACAATTGCGTTCTGGCTCGACGCAAATTAAACACAAACAAATCCTCCTCAAAAGAAAAGGCAGTGGCCCGTAGGGAATTGAAGAAGCACTTTATTTTCGGCAAGCCGTAGGCGAATGCATTTCGGAGTTTCCTCCTTCATCAGCGCCCCTCTCCAACCGCTCCTTCTGCTGCGAAATGTTTAGAACTGCCTCTAAGTAGGTGGTCACAGTTTGCTCCGCCTCCTGGTAATGTTCAGCCCTCCCAATGTAGTCCTTGCGTGTAGGGACCACAAAACCCATAATGCCACAGTCATCGGCATCACGGGAATGGAGATGCCGCTTTGGAGAAATAGCGGAGTGTCAGAGTACAGACGCAGGCTGGGAGCACGAAGGAAGGTGAGGCATGTCGACAGTCCAGTGCCCCTTCAGCTCCCCACTTGAAACCCCAGCAACCTTTCAGTCCAGCATTATCAAACGGGGGTCAGCGCGGAATCCGGCTACCCAAGAGGGAGGTAGGCATACCTCCTCCACCGCTTTATTTCGCCAGGCGTCGAGGTGGGTCATAGACGATGTTGCTTCCACAACGAAAACAGGATGCTCCAGAGAGCTATGCCAGGGCGTCCATACCTCTTTGTGCGGGGGTGGGTACACCACAATTGCGTTCTGGCTCGACGCAAATTAAACACAAACAAATCCTCCTCAAAAGAAAAGGCAGTGACCCGTAGGGAATTGAAGAAGCACTTTATTTTCGGCAAGCCGTAGGCGAATGCATTTCGGAGTTTCCTCCTTCATCAGCGCCCCTCTCCAACCGCTCCTTCTGCTGCGAAATGTTTAGAACTGCCTCTAAGTAGGTGGTCACAGTTTGCTCCGCCTCCTGGTAATGTTCAGCCCTCCCAATGTAGTCTTTGCGTGTAGGGACCACAAAACCCATAATGCCACAGTCATCGGCATCACGGGAATGGAGATGCCGCTTTGGAGAAATAGCGGAGTGTCAGAGTACAGACGCAGGCTGGGAGCACGAAGGAAGGTGAGGCATGTCGACAGTCCAGTGCCCCTTCAGCTCCCCACTTGAAACCCCAGCAACCTTTCAGTCCAGCATTATCAAACGGGGGTCAGCGCGGAATCCGGCTACCCAAGAGGGAGGTAGGCATACCTCCTCCACCGCTTTATTTCGCCAGGCGTCGAGGTGGGTCATAGACGATGTTGCTTCCACAACGAAAACAGGATGCTCCAGAGAGCTATGCCAGGGCGTCCATACCTCTTTGTGCGGGGGTGGGTACACCACAATTGCGTTCTGGCTCGACGCAAATTAAACACAAACAAATCCTCCTCAAAAGAAAAGGCAGTGACCCGTAGGGAATTGAAGAAGCACTTTATTTTCGGCAAGCCGTAGGCGAATGCATTTCGGAGTTTCCTCCTTCATCAGCGCCCCTCTCCAACCGCTCCTTCTGCTGCGAAATGTTTAGAACTGCCTCTAAGTAGGTTGTCACAGTTTGCTCCGCCTCCTGGTAATGTTCAGCCCTCCCAATGTAGTCCTTGCGTGTAGGGACCACAAAACCCATAATGCCACAGTCATCGGCATCATGGGAATGGAGATGCCGCTTTGGAGAAATAGCGGAGTGTCAGAGTACAGACGCAGGCTGGGAGCACGAAGGAAGGTGAGGCATGTCGACAGTCCAGTGCCCCTTCAGCTCCCCACTTGAAACCCCAGCAACCTTTCAGTCCAGCATTATCAAACGGGGGTCAGCGCGGAATCCGGCTACCCAAGAGGGAGGTAGGCATACCTCCTCCACCGCTTTATTTCGCCAGGCGTCGAGGTGGGTCATAGACGATGTTGCTTCCACAACGAAAACAGGATGCTCCAGAGAGCTATGCCAGGGCGTCCATACCTCTTTGTGCGGGGGTGGGTACACCACAATTGCGTTCTGGCTCGACGCAAATTAAACACAAACAAATCCTCCTCAAAAGAAAAGGCAGTGACCCGTAGGGAATTGAAGAAGCACTTTATTTTCGGCAAGCCGTAGGCGAATGCATTTCGGAGTTTCCTCCTTCATCAGCGCCCCTCTCCAACCGCTCCTTCTGCTGCGAAATGTTTAGAACTGCCTCTAAGTAGGTGGTCACAGTTTGCTCCGCCTCCTGGTAATGTTCAGCCCTCCCAATGTAGTCCTTGCGTGTAGGGACCACAAAACCCATAATGCCACAGTCATCGGCATCACGGGAATGGAGATGCCGCTTTGGAGAAATAGCGGAGTGTCAGAGTACAGACGCAGGCTGGGAGCACGAAGGAAGGTGAGGCATGTCGACAGTCCAGTGCCCCTTCAGCTCCCCACTTGAAACCCCAGCAACCTTTCAGTCCAGCATTATCAAACGGGGGTCAGCGCGGAATCCGGCTACCCAAGAGGGAGGTAGGCATACCTCCTCCACCGCTTTATTTCGCCAGGCGTCGAGGTGGGTCATAGACGATGTTGCTTCCACAACGAAAACAGGATGATCCAGAGAGCTATGCCAGGGCGTCCATACCTCTTTGTGCGGGGGTGGGTACATATATTCACTGAAAAAACCATAGGTTATAGACCATATATAGTTAGGAATTAGCATTTACAAAACCTTGAAAATTCACTGAAAAAACCATAGGTTATAGACCATATATAGTTAGGAATTAGCATTTACAAAACCTTATTTTACTCACACAAAACCATTGAAATTCCATATATAGTTAGTTGCACTAACTATATATCGCGCACCCGCAATCCACTGCTGATGATGTCACATATTACATCATTCATGACATGGTCAGTGACATCACTGATGACATCACTGATGACATCTCAAATGACATCACTGATGACATCACTGACGACATCTCAAATGACATCACTGATAACATCTCAAATGACATCACTGATGACATCACTGATGACATCTCAAATGACATCACTGATGACATCACTGATGACATCATCCAGTGACTGTGTGTTTCTGTAAAGTTAAAATGTGTCTTACATATTGAAGAATGAGTGGAAGTATAAGTGTCTGGACAAAGGATTTAGTACGTGCATGACTGAATGTATGAGTGAGTGATTAAATGTGTCTCACTGAGTGCATGGGTTAGTGACTAAACTGTCTTAATTTGTGCATCATTATGTCTGTTGTTCTGTAAACTGCTGCATGTGTTGATCAGTAGCTATATGATTAACTATATGGGTTACTGATTGATTGTCCAAGTATTTGTATGGGAGACTGAGTGTGTGTGTGGCTGGCTGGCTGGGAGGTGTGTGACTCTGTGCAGATCAATGTGTACTTGTATCAATGATTCTATAAGAAGGTAAGTATGTGTTAGTATATGTTTGAAAATGTAAGGTGCTCTATGTTTAACTGTATAGACAAGAAAATGGAAGTGTCATTGATTCTTTAACAGGACTGACTACGTGTGTGAGTAACTCCATGGATGAGTGGCAGACTGTGAGTGTCTGTATAGGTGTATGAGTGCATATGATAGTGTTGTAAAGATGAGTGATTGTATGTATGAATGATTGTATGGGTGAATGAGTGAATGTGTGTGTAGACATAGCAATCAGTGAGTGCGTATGTAGTAACTAGTATTGGTGTGTCAATGGTTTCAAAAATTATACTCTGTATTTAACACTGGGTGAAACAGAGGTTATATTAAAATGTGAGGAGATGCATTGTATTGTCACATGAATGATATCATCAGTGATGTGGTCATTGATGTCAAATCAGATGTCATCAGTGATGTCATCAGTGATGTCATTTGAGATGTCATCAGTGATGTCATCAGTGATGTCACTGACCATGTCATGAATGATGTAATATGTGACATCATCAGCAGTGGATTGCGGGTGCGCGATATATAGTTAGTGCAACTAACTATATATGGAATTTCAATGGTTTTGTGTGAGTAAAATAAGGTTTTGTAAATGCTAATTCCTAACTATATATGGTCTATAACCTATGGTTTTTTCAGTGAATTTTCAAGGTTTTGTAAATGCTAATTCCTAACTATATATGGTCTATAACCTATGGTTTTTTCAGTGAATTTCATTGTTTTTTTAACAGCTAATATCTGTAGCTGTAAAATGTATTCTTCTTTAAATCCAAAAATATATTTTATGTTTATGAAAAAAAAAAATTTTAAATATTTTTTTTTCTTCGTTCCCGCTTCGCGAATCGGGAAGCTTCCCGTTAGCTGACCTTGATGCTGCGAAATAGACCGCGAGCCGGTAAACGTTTCTTTACCGCAACTGCCGCGTTAGAAAACAACATCGGGACGCCTCCCGTCCGCATGACGTTTCACGTTGTCGCGTGATACGTCATATGACGTGCTACGTTAGCGAACTGGTACGCGAAGCGAGTCGCAAAGCGCAGGTTTCTGGAAGCAAACCGGGAGGCCCTGCAAAGCGCTTAACGTAAACACAGCAGGTCATGTGACTTGGTAATAACACTTTTCATTGGTTCATTTCACTTTTGGTTTCCTAATGATGTAAGACTAGGTCATATAATCTAAAATGAACACTTTTCATTGGTTGAGAACTCTTGTTTTTCCCAAATGATGAAAATCCCTCCTTCTTTCCTCACTCTGACTTTCATCATTGTGAGAGAAAGACCCTTTGTGATCACTGAGCAATGGCTTCTTTAGTAGCTTCAGCTGGTGCTTCCCCACCACCTCCACCACATCCAAGGAAGAGTGGACCACCTGCTCAAGTTATAATTCAACAAGAAGAGGAAGAAGAGGAACAGAACGACGAGCACGAAGAGAGGCAGTTTTTGCCTGAGGAGCCCAGGACGTCTCACCGGAAAGAAAACTTCATTTGGCAATTTTTTAAAATTCCCAAAGGTCAGAAAAAAGTAAATGCAAGATACGTAACTTGCCTTATATGTCAAGATAGACTGTCCAGAGGAACCGAGAAAAAATACAGTTTCGGAAACTACACAATGCATCGCCATATGACTAGGTGGCATCCTAACAACTACAGTGCTGCACAGTTTCGGAACGACCTAGATAATCTCCCTATTATGGCCAGAAGATCTGTTGTACCGGAAGTAACGGGACCAGAGGGCAGGGAGATGGTGCCAAATATACAAATGAGATTTGGTGAAGTAAAACACATCTGCGTATATTGCGATGGATTCATTTGCTACGGAGAAAGAAGCATCACTCTGATCAACAGAGCTATTGACTATCATATGCAAGTTTGTACGAAACGCCCAAAATAATAAATACTTTTTTTTTGTTTTGTTGCTCCTGTTGAGCCCTTTACAATGAATCGTTTTCATTGCCCCCTCCAAGAAAACCCCAAAAAAATATAAAACTGTTCAGAAAAATTCAAAAAAAGTAAAAAAATGTTCCGAAAAATAATAAAAAAAATATAAAACAACAAAAACAATAAAAAAAAAGTTCTTTTCAGAACTACCTCCCCGTTATTAAAAAATTGGTACAATATTTGGAACTGTGCCAACCTCTATTTCTCTTAGTTCGCTTCCCAGTTCGCTCGCCGGTAGGCGAACCGGAAGCGAACCAAAAACAGTAAGTATAAGGGAAGGAAACAGACACTTATGTTAAAAGAAAGACAGCTATAGGGGAGTAAACTAGAGATACTATTACCCGTAATCCACTGCTGATGATGTCACATATTACATCATTCATGACATGCTCAGTGACATCATCAGCAGAGGATTGCGGGTTTTTTGGCAACGTGCCTTATCCACGGTTTAATAACGCTGCCTTTTGCTTTATATAAGTTTTCAAATTGTATGAAATATATACCAATAGGTCATTATGAACCTTTAGGTAGTGCTTTTCTTCATGAGGTCTGGTCGCTTCCATACACATACAGATGTTTCAAAGATGATCAAGAAGTTTATCTGAATGGAGAGGAATGCACTGAGACGCCAGATCATTCACTAATGTGTAGGCACATACAGTTACACGGTTCATGCAACAAACACCGACCAAATATGGCTTGCGTGTTGCAAGGCACGCCAGTTCCTGCTATCATCCCCACGTTCAAGTTGTTGGAAAATGGTAGTTATTTGATGCTCAATATTGAAGATTGTTCTGGGTTAATTAAAAGTATTCCTTTTATCGTAACAGTAAGTGAACGGGTTATTTGCTGCAGAAATGTTCTATTTCCTCCCACACATGAACATAGGGAGTTTTCAATCTCGCCACAAATACCAACCTTGGGAGCAGATTTCAACGGCATGGCAAGAATAAGAGCTCTTTTGTCTCAGAGAGAGGTGGCCTTGAGTTTGGCCCGTGAAACTTTCGTGCTTCACATAGCGAACACCCGTACAGAGGTGCAGACCCTTTTCAATTCAGATTTGCCTTTCCATTTCAGCAAGATGGTTCGGACTATCTTTAACGCATCCTCCACAAAGGCCCTGGCGCACTTTTTTAAAGTTGTTACCAGTGGTCTCGTGACTTCATTTGAGAAAATCTTTGGAGTCATCCCTGCTTTCTTTCATTCTATTTTTTCCACTCTGCTTCGTTGATTGCCATTTTTACTTGCATTACCAGCGGACGCTCTTGTGCTTTTTTACATTTTTAAATATGGATGTCCCTCCTATGCAACCTCCCGCCCTGCAGCTGCTGACACTGTTCCGCAATCGCATGCTAGAATATTATGGCACAATGCCGTTGGCGATATTAAGCACGGCATATGGATTATCTTTTCGATTCTCCTACTTCACCTGTGTCCAGCCTGTATTTCACTGCCTGACCTGTGATTTCGATTGGGCCATTGATTTGTGTCTCTGCGGACCGGTTTCTCCTGACGTCGACTTTAATCAGCTGATGACTCCTATCATTACTCACGAGTTGGTTTGTCCTGGCGAAAGGATTATGGCTGTGGCATTGATGCATGGACTAATTGGTCCCTGGAATTTACTGGCGGCAACACAGTCTTTCTTGGAACAGAGCTTTCTTGAAAACCCACCGAGCTGTCCTCTGATGGTGATAGAGGATCCGGTGCTGGGAGAGCACGTATGTTCTTTTCCGCTTTTAAATTGGATGGCTGAACTCTTTTCGGATGAAGACAGTGACTTCCTATTGGAGGCTGTTGCAGCTTATTTTGCATACACAGTTATGTCATAGACCTTTTTCATTTTTGATATGCTGAGTACTAGCATTTCATTGACAATTCATTGACTTATTTGTCAAGTTTTTATTATTTAGCTTGCCTATTGGCTTAAGACTCGATAAAGTACTTGGCTGTTTTATTTTTCTTTAGCATTAAATTTTCCTAGTTTTTAATATTTTACCTTGCGGACCGTCCACATATAAAGTTGCAATCTGCTCTCATGAGATGGCACTTCTATTATCTTATTCAGTTCGTTTCCGGATCATGGGGAGGTGTCATCTAGGTCCTGGATATCTTTACACCGTGTTAAGTTAGCATGGGCTTTTTACCGGTTTAAACGCCATTTTTCCTTTTTTGCAACTTCTGCACACGACACTTAGTTGTTGCTTTAGCTTTCAACCTAATAGTTCATCGTGATTTACATGAGAATAATATGTTATTGCTCTACTATCTGCTTTACTTGTTAAACTATATCTGTACAGCGAGTGCTGAAGTTTCAAGAACAACACGATACAGAATTGTTATGAGGTCTGATCTCCACGACTTCATACTCATAACATAAGTGCAGCTTCTGCCAATTCTGGGCATGAGGCGGGTTTTATATTGCTTTGCCGAACACACATACACAACACTTGATGCGGTTCACATGAAGAGAGAGCTGGTGTATGCTGATGTGATTCCTTCAAATCTAAGACACTAAAGTATGGGCACGCCCTAAACCAACACAAAGAGACCTTCTTAGCAAATAATATAATATGTGTATTAGGGAGGGTGAGATATAAGCAGCCGCGGGCCGTGGAGGGAGTTACGATGGGGCAGGGAGGCGGGGAGGGGGAGGGGCAGGGTGGAGCCCTCTCCACCCTGCCCCTCCCCCTCCCCGCCTCCCTGCCCCACCGTAACTCCCTCCACGGCCCGTGGCTGCTTATAAGTGTTGATAACTCTTATTCATTTACAGCATGTTAACATACTGTCACCATTCGCTTTTTATGTACTAGTAACTATGCTGGTAATTTTGCTACTGATAATATGTGTACTTGTATTATCTAAGATACTACGCCTGAGAAGACGGCATTAGTAAATAAACATTTCAAATACACATGTGTTCTTCTTAACTCCATGTTCTGGTTTCTAAGAAATATATAACGACCGACTGTTCATGAGTTCCACGTATCCTGAGGTACTATAAGTTCATATTCTGTATTGTCTAAACATTGAGAGTTTGTTATATCCAATGTGACACTGTACCTAGCTTGCTAAGGGGTTTTTGAGTACTAAGGTGAGTTTTGGGGCACCCTAATTCGCCGAGGTTCCAATCCTCTGTCCACAGTTCTGTGTGAGAACAGAAACCCTGCAACAGGGGCACCCCCGACCCTTCCTGGAGCTTCATCACACTTGCGATACAACTCCAGCAATGCGCCACCTTTACGGCACAGTTACATCACGCATCTGTGCTGTTTTTGCCCCATGATGCGCCGCATTGTAAATGCAGCACACCATAGGTGACGGAACAGCGGCACAGAATGACTAACACATCCCTGGTGATGCGCCAGTCATCATAAATCTATCCCTATGCTTCTTATCTTGTTCGAGATGAACCGCCATATGTATCATCAAAGTTTTTTGCAATGCCTAAATAGCGAACTTTAAGGAATAAATAGCGATTCTTTACCATTCCTAGTTTGCGATTAGCTATTTGCTAATTACAAATTACCCATTCATTTCCTTCATTTCCATAGGGCGGTTGGACTCACTTTTAGCTCGAACGGCTGAATGGATTTCCACGAAACTTGGCAAAATTGTAGGGACTGGTAGCCCGATGTGCCTTTGCTATGTCTCAAGATATATGCTCCAGTGGTTTTTACGAAAATTAACTTTGAAAAATATATATTGGGCTACATTGGCCTATATATATGTTGGAGCCCAAATGTAGCCCAATGTAGCCCAATGAAGCCCAATGAAGCCCAATGTAGCCCAATGTAGCCCAAAGATGGCCGCCAGAGACAAAAAAAACAAATGTAGCCCAAATATCAGCCAGATGTAGCCCAACTATAGCCCAGTGACAGAATGACCAATCAGCTTCGCAAACCTCCGTTACGCGAAGCGGAGCGCTGTTACAGATATATATCTTTTTTTTAACGTTAATTTCTCAAAATCCACTAGAGCACATATATTGAGACCTAGCAAAGGCACATCGGGCTACCAGTCCCTAATATTTTACCAAGTTTCGTGAAAATCCATTCAGCCGTTCGATTATTATAATTTTTTTTTTTTTTTGCCCCGCGGGGCCCTTTTAAAACCTCCACATCAAACCTAGGGGGTCAGCGAGGATCTACTATTCCCCCTTATGGTCATTTGCCCCTTCGCTTTGGCCTCCTCTTGTCTCTCGATCCTACCGAGAGACAAGATGGCGGCCGCTACGGACTGTTTGGAATGTTGACAGACGCCGGAGAACCAATCAGCTTCGCTTCACAAAGCTCCGTTGCGCGAAAAGTACGCGTCCTGGAGCGCTGCCCGGTCCGCTGTTACAGATATATATCTTTTTTTAAACGTTAATTTCTCAAAATCCACTGTAGCACATATATTGAGACCTACAAAAGGCACATCGGGCTACCAGTCCCTACAATTTTGCCAAGTTTCGTGCAAATCCATTCAGCCGTTCGGGCTAAAAGTGAGGCCAACCGCCCTATGGAAAACTCAATGTTAAAAACACGTTTTGGGACCCCCCTTTTTTCTCGGCCCCCCTTGACGAACCCCCCCCAAATTTTCAAGGGCTGCTCAGAAACAAAATGTGCCATTTTCCTGAAAATTTCAGCCAATTCCGTCCACAAACTCCAAAGTTATTAGACATCGAATTTTCAAAAATCCCATAGAGAAAAAATCCTAACTATATATACCTACTGGCGACCGCCAGTAGGTAATATATATATATATATATATATTCCTCCCAAAGTGCCCCAGCTTTCAAGAGGTCACACGCATTGCTCAGCCCTCCGGCTTTGTTAAAAGCAGCCCGCTTTCCAGCTCCACAAATTGTTTATTTTGCCAACGCGTTTCACGGCATCCTCGCCGCTTCTTCATGGGCTCGCAGCGACAAAGCATTCAACTCGCCCCTGATTGGTTCACACTTATTTAATTCACATGCTTGCACTTGATTGGCGGAAAAGTTTACAAACATTATTCTGGTGCATGTTGGACTATTGAGTCCGTTCAGGGGTCAGTCAGTGCCTTGTACTTATTTCTGCAATATTAATCCTTTGAGTAAGGTTAGAAGCTTTCAGGCAGGTTTCATTTTTGCATCACGAGCAACGTGCTGTTTATTTCCGATCAGTTCGGCACAACTAGCATCACCCTGCAGGCTCTCCATTCGTTACCTGCAAGGGACGGTGCTCCTCTTCACGGCAGGACGGCCGTGCAATCTATTTGGGAGGAATATATATATATATATATATATATATATATATATATATATATATATATATATATATATATATATATATATTACCTACTGGCGGTCGCCAGTAGGTATATATAGTTAGGATTGATTTCCACAGGGAAATTGCAACATTCTATTGGGAATAACTTTGGCGCCGGTTGAGGAATCTGCCTGAATTTTTCAGCAACTTTGCCTCGCGGCGCTCCGGTCCTTCCCTTAAAGTTTGGGAGGGATTCGTCAAGCGGGGGCCGAGATAAAAGGGGGGTCCCAAAACATGTTTTCCCATGTTAATTTCCATAGGGCGGTCGGTCGCACTTTTAGCTCGAACGGCTGAATGGATTTTCACCAAACCTGGCAAAATTGTAGGGACTGGTAGCCCGATGTGCCTTTGCTATGTCTCAAGATATGTGCTCCAGTGGATTTTGAGTAATTTAGGTTAAAAAAAATGTATATATCTATGGCAGCTTACCCGTGAGCTTACCCGTATGCTTACGGTACGCGCACGTACGCGTACCGTACGCGTACCTCTAGTGCGCGAGCTGCATTCTGATTGGCTGCCAATGTCTGTCAACACTCCAAAAAAGAAACTGTTGGCAGCCATCTTGTGCCTCGGTAGACTGAGGCACAGGAAAGCAGAAAAACAAACGTGTAGAACTCAAAAAGGGGGCAGGGTAGAAGCATCCTGACCCCCTAGGCCTGGTCAGGGGGTCCCACAAGGACCCCCAAGGCCCCAAAAAAAAAAACGAAAAATCGCGGTGTACGCTTACGGTACGCGCACCGGTACGCGTACCTTATTTTTTTACAAGAAAAAAAAAGATTTGGGGGCCTTGTAGAAACACTCCTCACACACACACACCCACACACACACTCCTCTCACACACACACACCCACACACAACCCCCACACACAACCCCCACACACACACCCACACACACACCCCACACACCCACACACACACCCCACACACCCACCCACACATCCTACACATACACACCCCACACACATACCCCCCCCACACACACACCACACACACACACACACTCATAATTTTTTTTATTTTTTTGAGGGTGTGCCCCACACACATACCCCGACACACACACCCCACACCCACCCCCCCACACACACCCCCACCATACCTCATACACCCACACCTCCACCCACACCCAAACACCCCACACACCCACACCCACACACACACCATACACCCCCACACCCCCACCTACACCCACACACCCCACACACCCCCACCCACAAACACATCACTCCCCCCCCCCACACACACACACACCTCACAGACACACCCCACACATCCCCCACACACACCCCCACACACACACACCTCTGACACACACCCCACACACACACTAACACACACACACCCCACACACACACCTCACACACACACACACCCACACCCACACACACATTCCTCACTCCCACACACACCCACCCCCACCTCCACACACACACACACCCACACACACACCCCACACACACCCACACATCCTACATACACACACCCCACACACATACCCCCCACACACACCCCCCACACCCACCCCCCCCACACACACACACCACTCACACACACACTCATTATTTATTTATTTTTTTTTTGAGGGGGTGCGCGCCCCGGTACACGTATCGGTACACGTACCGGTACGCGTACCCTGAAGAAAAAAGGAAAGACGGAGTTTTTTTTTAAAATGTAGCATTTTTAAATAAATTAGAGGTAGTTCTGAAAATAACTGTTTTTTTATTCTTATTGTTGTTATATATTTTGTTATTGTTTTTTTGTACCCCGCGACTTTAAAAAAAAAAAATATTATTTTTTTTGCCTTGGGGGTCCTTGTGGGACCCCCTGAGCAGGCCTAGGGGGTCAGGGTGTTTCTACTCTGGCCCCTTTGCGAGTTTCACACCTTTGTTTCACTGCTTTCTTGTGCCTTGGTTCGAACAAGGCACAAGATGGCTGCCAGGGACACCCAGTATGCAAGGGGAATTAGTTCCCCCTCTTCAAACATGCACGGGGGCTTCGTTGCAGAGAGGTGTAAAAAAGGGTGTGGCCTCATTACACCTCTATGCAATGCAGCCATCTGGAGCATACTGGAGATTCCTGGTGGGCTTTCAGGTCTTATATAGTTAGGAATTAGCATTAAAAAAACATTGAAATTCACTGAAAAAAAATAGGTTTCAGGCCTTATATAGTTAGGAATTAGCATTTAAAAAACCTTTGAAATTCACTGAAAAAACCATAGGTTTCAGGCCTTATATAGTTAGGAATTAGCATTTAAAAAAACCTTGCAAATTCACTGAAAAAAACATAGGTTTCAGGCCTTATATAGTTAGGAATTAGCATTTAAAAAACCTTGCAAATTCAATGAAAAAAAGATAGGTTTCAGGCCTTATATAGTTAGGAATTAGCATTTAAAAAACCTTGCAAATTCACTGAAAAAAACATAGGTTTCAGGCCTTATATAGTTCGGAATTAGGCACAAGAAAGCAGAAAAACAAACGTGTAGAACACAAAAAGGGGGCAGGGTAGAAACACCCTGACCCCCTAGGGCTGCTCAGGTGGTCCCACTAGGATATTAATATATTTAAACGTTATCCGCTAATAGAATTAGCATTTAAAAAACCTTTGAAATTCACTGAAATAAACATAGGTTTCAGGCCTTATATAGTTAGGAATTAGCATTTAAAAAACCTTTGAAATTCATTGAAAAAAACATAGGTTTCAGACCTTACATAGTTAGGAATTAGCATTTAAAAAAACCTTTGAAATTCACTGAAAGAACCATAGGTTTCAGGCCTTATATATATAGTTAGGAATTAGCATTTAAAAAAACCTTTGAAATTCACTGAAAAAACCATAGGTTTCAGGAGTTATATAGTTAGGAATTAGCTTTTACAAAACCTTTGAAATTCACTCAAAAAACTATAAGTTTTAGTGGTGTTATAGTTAGCTGGACATTTTACTCATACAAAACCATTGAAATTGTTCCTATATAGATAGTTGTACTAAGTATATATCGCGCTCCCGCAATCCACTGCTGATGATGTCACATATTAGATCATTCATGACATGGTCAGTGACATCACTGATGACATCTCAAATGACATCACTGATGACATCACTGATGACATCATCCAGTGAATGTGGTTTGCTTCGTTATTTAAATATGCATTATATATATAGCAATTTGCATTGAAGAATGAGTGGATATATAAATAAATATTTGGATGGAGGATTTAGTAGCAGTGTAATTGACTGTTTACTTGACCAATTTATAATGTCTCACTAAATATAGTGGATAGTGACTAAACTGTGTGAATATCTCTATCACTTTGTCAGTTGTTGTGTAAACTGATTCTACAGTTGGTTACTAGCTATGTGAAAGTCTATATTAGTTATTGATTAGTTAACTGAGTATTTGTATGGGAGTGTGAAAGTGTGTGTGGTTCGGTGGAGGGTGTGTGACTGTCCAAAGATGTGTGAATAGTTTATTCAGTAGATATATGAAGTTAAAACTACATGTTCTAATAGTTTGTGTGAGGGAATCTCTTTATGGGTGTGGTGATGAGCAAATATATTTCTCAAAGGTACAGGTCCAACAAACTAGAAAAATAAAAGGCAGAGTATGTGTCAGTTGTTGTATATAAATAAGTATACATAAGACACAATGATTGTGTGAGTGACTGTATGGATAACTGTATACTTGTAATAATGATTTTATAATTCACTAAGTATGACTTACCATCTAAATGAATAGAAGAAGTGGTGTTTGTATAAGTGTTTTGCTAAGTAAATATGTAAGTATGATCCATTGTTTGCATAAGTGAGTAGGATGACTTCATATGTGAATAGGATGCATGCTGTTGTTTAATGTCGATATAGATGTATAAGTATTTTTGATAGTGTTCTATTGTTCATTGACAGCATGTATGAGTGAATCCATAGGTAAGGGATTAGATGTGTGTATACATGTATGAATCACTGAGTGGATTTTTAGATACTTGTATTGCTGTGACAATGGATTTAAATATGATACTATTTACAAAGAGTGATGAAAAATTGTAATAGTGTATGAAAAGGTGTATGTGATTGTCACGTGGATGATGTCATCAGTGATGTCATCAGTGATGTCATTTGAGATGTCCATGACCATGTCATGAATGATCTAATATGTGACATCATCAGCAGTGGATTGCGGGTGCGCGATGTATACTTAGTACAACTAACTATATGGGAGCAATTTCAATGGTTTTGTATGAGTAAAATGTCCAGCTAACTATAACACCACTAAAACTTATAGTTTTTTGAGTGAATTTCAAAGGTTTTGTAAAAGCTAATTCCTAACTATATAACTCCTGAAACCTATGGTTTTTTGAGTGAATTTCAAAGGTTTTTTTAAATGCTAATTCCTAACTATATAAGGCCTGAAACCTATGGTTTTTTCACTGAATTTCAAAGGTTTTTTAAATGTTAATTCCTAACTATATAAGGTCAGAAACCTATGGTTTTTTCAGTGAATATATATATATATATATATATATATATATATATATATATATATATATATATATATATATATATATATATATATATACTCTATTTGTCTAACCATGTTACTGTGTGTGTGTTGCACAAATACTTTACACATTGCCTCTTTAGATAAGCATGCCTGCTTTGTGCCAATCTACCAGAGGGTTGAGTACAGGTCAACTTTAGTGTGTATCTAGTTGACCCTGACTAGAGTGGTGGTTCCTACTTGTACAGGTTGCATACTATGACAACCAGAAATCCCATGTCTAACATTGGTGATCAGCGGTGGGAATTTAACTTGTGTTTGTGCAATACCATATGGTAACTCATTATTCACTACAACTCTATGCTAAGACCAATTCAAACATTTTTCAATTCTCCCTAAATTGGCATCTTCGATTTTTTTAAATCTCTTTTTGCCCCATACTCATTTTTAATCTGCAATGTCTGTGCCTTGATCTGGCAATATGGAATTCGAGCTGGCCAATCTAGAAACCTATACAGTGGACCAGCTCAAAGAGTTCTGCCAGGAAACAAGATTTTTAACTAAGGGAAGTGGTAAGAAGGCAGAGCTTCAAAAAGCCTTAAGACCATGGGCAGCAGCCCACCAGACCAACACTGAGGATGAGGAGGAGTGATCAGAGTCTGAGGAGGACTTGGAGAATGACCTGTCCGGAGGTCTTGTCATGCAGTCTACTGATGTGGGGGGTAATGTCCTTCCAGGACTGGAAGTCCGCAGCAGACTAGGCAGCAGTGTGTCTTCTAAGAACCTGTCCCCAGAGGAGATGGAGGACAGGAGGTTGGGGAGACATTTGAAGATAGAGCTTGCAAAATTGGTGGTTGAGAAGGAGTAGGCCCTTGTCAAGCTAGAGAAGGAGTAGACCCTTGCTAAAATTGAGAAAGAACAAGCTCTATAGTAGAAAAAGCTGGCCACAGAAAAGAGATTAATAGTTCATGGACTGTATGAGAGAGCTGGGTATAGGAACCCTACAGGTGAGGTCAGGGATAGGAATGGTGGCAGCATTCCTATAGTGTCCAATGGTGAATCCAAAGTCTAGATCACCAAGGATTTGGTGCCCAGTGTTGTGGTGAGGGATGATACAGACAAATCGTTTACACCTATGAAGTGGCTCTAAGAGTGTGCAAGGTCCCAGAGGAGTTCTGGGGTGGTAGTTTATGGAGATATAGGCCCACATTGGGGAGGGAGCCACTCCTTACTCTAGAGGAAGAGGACTAGACATGCTACACTGCTATGACGGCCATCCTAGTCAGTAAGTTTGGACTGATCCCTAAGAGTTATAGGCTCAGAATCAGGGGCAGACACAAGATCTCATCACAAATATGGGTGGATGTCTTGGATTATGATAGCAAGGTACTGAAGGGCTGGGTGAGGGGTAGCAAGTTTGATGATTTTTCAGGGCTGTACAACTTAATCTTAATGGGGCATATGCTTGATATTTATTTTTCCGAGCTGTGCCAAAATGTGGTTGATAACAACCTTCCATGACCCCCAGGTAGCTTCCTGAGGAGTCTGGGTCTTAATGAGAGTGTCCAGGCAAGTATCTGGGTCAGCAGCCATTTCTGGGGGTGGGTGGAGGGGTTCACCCGTCTTATTACATCTGAAATGAACGGTAATTGCAACGGGCAATTACCATCTTCGTATTTACATTATATTACATGCACCCAGCCTACTTAGTCTGCACTCCGCTCTCCAAAACTAACGTCAGGCGGACCAGGCTATAATTTGCTGCCATTGCAGCATTGTAATGGAAGCAGCCTTTGGGCTGACATGCTGCTAGCCTGGGTCAGCAATAATTTGGGTCCTTTAGGACCTCCCAGCAGTGACGCAATGCAGCGTTACATTTTGAAGCAGCCCCGGTGTTTACTGTAATCCCGGAGCTGCTTGTGAGTCATTGACAGTTGCCTCTCACTACCCCTTGCTTTCCAAAGTCATTTCAGGGTGTACAGTAAGGAGGGGGAGGGGTTGCACTCTTTGGGAGAGGGCCTGATGTCACAGAGTCATGAGACTCAACTCATAGCTCTGTGAGGTAGGGTCACGTGCTGCAAACTCTTAACAGAATGCACTGCACATTATTCTGTGCCTCGTGTATCTGGTTAGAGCATTCCAGCCAGCAAGAGGCTTTCTGGAGTTGCCAGCTTGTGAAGCATAAATGCTGCAGGCTGTTGGTGTGCAGTAGTTTTGTCTGAGACACCAATTGGACAACAACAAGTAGTCGCCTCTCCTTCAGTCTTCACCCCTCACTCTATCTTTATTAATTCCCTCCCTTTTTCTCTCCCTTGTGCTTACTTTTTTTTCTCAATGCCCTTCTCCTGTTGCTCTCTTCTCCTTTTCCAACTATTTGTGTAAAGACTACAGCAGGAAATAAATTAGGCACCTCCTGGGGATTTGTCAGCAAACGCATTGTAAATTGTACCAGGCTGAGAAGAAGGAATAAACAATGCTTCTGAAGTCATTGTAGTAAATAGGGTGCTTAACATGTCATTAGCAACTGTGGTGGTTCCCTTTTCTTGGAAGCAAACAAAGATTTTACCTCTGGCAAAGAAGCCCATCATCTGATCCAAGAATTTCATCCATTTATAGTCATATTTCCTTGCTCCCAGACTTTTCCACGATCCTTGAAAAGCATGTGAACCATCAATTGTCCGTTACCTGAAAGTCAAGTATTTACCCCATCCCAGCAAGTAAGGCTTTAGGCCAGGCTCTATCACAAAGTAAGAGCTGTTGGAATTCTCAGAACAAGTTAAAGGTGTTCTATATATTGGGGGAAAGGCAGTGCTGATAATGTCAGATTTATCAGCTGCCTGTGATTCACTCCCTCACTCAATACTTCAACGCTTGCTCCATCCAAGGTACTTTTTCAGTGGGAGCTGCATGACTCCTGAAACCAGCCTGCCCTCCATCACAGTAGGCCTGATCTTTGGATTTACCCTGGTCTAGTGCAACCTCAAGTAACCCCTAAGCGCTATTTGACTTTAAGCCCTAGATTTTGATTTCATTTTTAAAAATTCATATCCACAGTTCTACTTATTGCATTTTTGTTGTTTTACTCATAAAAATATAATTTTTATAACTTTGTATGGAGTATTTTTTGTGGTGTTCTCATTGTTTTACTGTGTGTGTGTGTGTGTACTTTACACATTGCCTGTTTAGAAAAGCCTGACTGCTTTGTGCCAAGCTACCAGAGGGTAAGCACAGGTTATCTTTTAGTGTGTATACAGCTTGCCCTAACTAGAGTGGTGACTTCTTCTTGTACATGGTGCTTACTCTGACAATCAGAAAGCTCACATCTAAAAATGAGGTGCAGGCAGTGTTTGAGTAATTGGACGTCTGGAGCAGAAGAGACTTTTGAGCAGAGTTATTTTTGACACCTTGGTCAAAATATTTATGAATAAGGTCCACGAGAGCTTCAGGTAGACGATAGAGATGATAGGTGGCAGTATGGAGCCATGGGGCACTATACATGTGGAGGGATCTTTTAGGCGCTGGAGATGGCCAAGGTAGACCAGTATTAAGATTAATTTATTGTGAGGGATGCGGCTGGCCATTACCACATCTCTTCACGTAAGAAACAAGAAATAATGTTTCAGTATCACAATAACTTGTTGTGAGTAAAATGTATGCCTTTTGAATTTCCTCTGTGGCTTTCTTTATCAGTCAGGCGTAGGGTACTATGATATGTTATGTTATCTTATGTTATAGAAGATTATAAAGCGCAGCGGTTACCCGGAGGTGTCCTGGTGCTAGTTATTATCCCTTTGGTAAAGAAACGGTAGACTGCCATTACAGGTTAAAAAGTCAAGTCTTTAGACTCTTCCTAAATGTCAGGAGATCTGTGCTATTTCTCAGGTAAAATGGAAGGTCATTCTAGGCTATTGCTGCACACACTACAAAGCTTCTTCCACCCCAAGAGGCTTTTTTTATGGGTTGTACTCTCACCAGCTTGGTTTCCAAGGAGCGCAGGGTTAATTTAGGCCAGTACCATTGTATATGCTGTTTCAAATACTCTGGGCCTATGCCTTGAAGACTGTACAAAGGGTTTTAAAGCGTATCCGTTTCCTGACCGGCAGCCAGTGAAGTTTTTAAATCTCCTTGGAGATGGATTCAAATTTTGGTGTGCCTGAAAGCAACCTCGCTGCCGTGTTTTGCAGTAGTTGGAGTTTGTTCATGAAGCATTTCTGTAGGCTCAGATTGAGGCCATTACATTAATCGAGCCTGGACAGGATAAGCGCTGTGACCATTGTTCGCTGGTTGTCAGCCGGTAGAAAGGGGAGAATTTTCTTGAACATTCTAAGCAGCTTTGAATATGGGCCCTGACTTACCCACGTCAGACAATGATGCTGCTGCATCCGTGTTTAATGAATGGATTGAGGCGGCGGGCAAGCAGGTAGCCCCTGAGAAAGAGATAACCATAAGGAAGCCAAGGATATCCTCTCCATGGTATAGTCCTCAGCTCAAGGCTCTAAAGGTTGAATGCAGGAGAATCGAAAGCCGGTGGAGTCAAGATTATAGTGAGAGTAGTAAAACAATGTATAATCTTGCATTGCAGAAATACAAGAATGAGATAATCACCGCCAAAGAGCAATACTTTACCATCAAAATCATAGATGCGGCCAACTCTAATAAAGAACTTTTTAGAGTAGTCAACTCTTTGGCAAAACCTCAGCAGAAAAATGCTTTTAAGGCAGACCAGAAGATGTGTAATAACTTGGCCCTTTTCTTTCAAAACAAGGTGCAAGTGATATATGAAGATCTTCTAAATGCACAGGGACCCCAGGCTGCCACCATACATAATGAAGAGGATGATCGGGCGGTGACGCAATGCAAGCTATCCTGCTTCCCAGAATTGGCAAAGGAGGAGGTGCAAAAGCTGCTCCTCTCCATAAAATCAGGCTCTCCGAGAGATCCCTGCCCCCCTGCCATTATGCATCTAGCCCCCAAGAAGATTTGCAAAAAGTTGACTCCCCTCATTAATCAAGTCCTGATTACAGGATTGTATCCGGTGGAAACAAGTGGCCATCAGGCCTTTACTTAAAAAACCCGACCTGAACCCGGAGGTAATAAAGAACTACCGCCCGATTGCAGGTTTACCTATGGTGGCGAAGGTCATTGAGAAATCACTGAACAAAGTGCTGAGTGACTATTTAAAATCTTACAAGCTATTAGACTCAACCCAGCATGGCTTTCGCGCCTGTCACTCCACCGAATCGGCCTTGGTGGTGGCAACCGAGGAAATTCGGCGGGTGGCAGACGAAGAGAGCAGGGCGGTCCTCATACTCCTAGACCTATCGGCAGCATTTGACACCGTGAACCACACGGTGTTAGTGCAGCGGCTGAAGGATCTGGGGGTTGAGGATACCGCCCTTGCCTTGCTTGCTTCCTATTTGGAGGGGAGGGAACAAAAGCTGGTTTGGGACAGCCTGGAGTCCAAGAGTTTCCATCTTCCATGCGGGGTCCCACAGGGATCATCTTTATCCCCCACACTGTTCAACATATATGTCACCTTTTTAGCAAGGCTCATCAGAAGACATGGTTTCGCGTTGGTATCCTACGCTGATGACTCACAGCTTGTTACTTCATCTGTAAACAGCCTGAGGTCACAGCTGCTAAATTCCACGCTTGCTTATCCAAGTTCATTGTCTGGATGAACCATAATTTTTTGAAGATCAATACAGACAAAACGGAGGTGATAGAATTTGGAGGGGGATCCCCCGTATGGAATGACTCATGGTGGCCAGTCTAAGATTAGCAACTTGGGGGTCATCTTTGATGATAAGTTACATTTCTCAGCCCATGTCAATAGTCTGACATCGTCCTGTTTCTTTCTCTTAAAAACCTTAAGAAAGATTTTCCCATTCATCTCACGTGATCTACAGAAGACGGTGATGGTGAGCCTTTTTCTCTCTAAATTAGAATACTGCAACGCCCTGTTTATGGGCATAGATACAGCGCAGATGGGAAAGCTCCAGTCCCTTCAGAATGCGGCTGCCAGGTTGCTTCTGAACATTCTCAGGGGTTGCTCAACCTCTGCAGGTATTAAATCATTGCATTGGTTACCAGTACAGCAGCGGGTTGATTTCAAGGCCTTGTGCTTGGTTCATAAGGCACTCTATGGAGGAGGTGCCGATGAAGTCTCTAAATTATTCACGCCTTATGTTCGCTCACGTCTCCTGAGATCTACTAATCTAGGGCTTCTCAAGACTTTCAGGGTTAAACAGGCCAGATGGGGAGGTAGGACACTATCCAACAGGGCAGCACACCTGTGGAACAGACTACCTCTGGATATGAGATTCCAACCAGATAGGAGGCTGTTTAGGAAGAACCTGAAGACGCTGCTTTTTGTAACTTAGGCTGGCACAAGCTATGGTTCTTTGGATCAGGACTTACACACACTAGCGCCACGACGCCACGGCAATCGAGCACTTTACAAACCTTAAAAATAGAAATAGAAATAGGCCATTACATTAATCGAGTCTGGACAGGATAAGTGATGTGACCATTGTTCGCTGGCTGTCAGCCAGTAGAAAGAATGGAAGGTGGCAGATGACACTGCATTAATCTAATCACCAAAATTAAGCTTGTCATCAACCATAATGCCTAAGTTTTGTTACCCACCTTGAAGGTGTAGAAAGTATGTCCATTGTTGTTGGCCACAGGTTAGGGGTCCAAAAACTGGCATCATTCCCAAAGAGGATGACTTCTGTCTTGCCTGAATTTAATTTTAGGCAGTTTTGTGTCATCCATCTCCCTACTGCTTCTATACAGTTGTGGAACTGATTATCTAATCCAGTTCCCTGACCAGGCCGCAGCACCACGACATTCTGTGTGTCATCGGCGTAGGAGGTCAGGTAAAAACCAAAGGAGCTGATCAGTGAGGCAAGGGATGAGACATACACATTAAAGAGTAGGGGGCTAAGTGAAGACCCCTGTGGCACTCCGCAAGGCAGGGTAAAATGTTTAGAGTGAAATTTACCCAGTGCAACTATTTGTGAACACTCAGATAAAAAGGATATTAGGAGCTTTCAAGCTTTACCTTGAACCCCGCATGCCAACAAGCAGTCCATCAGTAGATCATGATGGACTATAAAAAAGGCTGCCGACAGGTCAAGCAGAACCAGGATGGCCCTACCTCCCTTATCCAGGGCTTCCCCAATCTCTTCCGTATACTTGGTACTGTGACCTACTCTAAAACCTTATTGCGTAGGGTCCAACACTTGGTTTTTCCGTAGAAAGGCACTGAGTTGTAGACTCATTGATTTCTCCATCATTTTCGTTGGTAGCAGAAGGCGGGATATCGGTCAAAAGTTTTTGGATCCTTGGGATCAAGGCTCGGCCTCTTTAGCAAGCGTAGTACCGAAGCGAATTTCCATAGTTTTGGGAAGTGCCCTGTTTCAAAAATTGTGTTAAAGAGGGAGGTGAGTGTAAAGGCTAAAGGTGTTGAGGCGCGTTTAATCACCGAGACCGGGCAGGGATCAAAGGGGGAGCCTGATCTCAAGGCCATGAGGAGTTTCTTAGTATCCTTTAAGGCTATATTGGCAAATTTGTCAAAGACATGGGGAGGGTCCTTAGTTGGCCTCCTTCTTTCCAGTAAAAACTCAGGCTCTGTGGAGCTTTGGAGGTTAAATGCTGAAAAAATTATGTTAACCGTATTCAAGAAAAACATCTCGATATCCTCGCATTGTTTTTGATTTGCCTCAATTTTTGCTGGACGGGGGGAGGACATATTTGATAAAGATTGTAAAGATTTGTTTTGCCGAATTCTTTGCCAGACTGATTTGATTTGTGAAAAAAATATATCTTAGCATTAAATATCAGAAGCTTGTAAGAAGAAAGACTTGCTTTATATATCTTTTTATCTGATTCCTCATATTTTCTTCTCCGCTCCAAGGTTTTGCAGGTGAGTTTCTGTTTCCACAACTCCTCCGTATACCAGGGAGCTGTTGGGTGAGCTGTTTTGGGAATTCAGAGTTTAATTGGGGCTACTTTGTTAGATGCTGCCCCTACCCAGTCAGTGTAAAAGGTGGCTGCCTCATCAATTCCTATAGGTAGAGGACCAGCAGTTCCTATGAGTGTCACCTCTAAGTCATTGACCTCAATCCTATTCCATGCCCTGCTCTCAATCTCACTATTAGAACCCCCCTGCTGACACTTTGAGCGGGACAGGTCAGTTTGAATAGTACAGCTGCATGATCGGTCCATGTAAGGGGCAACACCCCCATACAGGAGAGCTGTGGATGGCTTGAAAAGATACCATCCAAGGTGTGCCCTGCTATGTGAGTGGGTCCTGTCACCTGTTGAATGAGGTCCACACTCTTCATCATGTCTATGAGAGCCAATGTATCAGGTTCCATGAGCATGAGTGCTTCCAGATGATAGTTGAAATCACCCAGGATCGTGAAGGAGTTTGTGCACAGTCCTGCTTCCAGCAAATTCCCAATCGAGTCTAGGAAGTTGCTTCTGGGCCCAGGGGGTCTGTATAGTAAAATACCCTTAAATGTATGGTGATCAGAAAGAGAGAGGATAAAGGAGAGTGACTCGTAGGCTGAGTTTGAAACTGCGCAAAAACCTGCCTTCAGTGAGTTGTAATAGATTATAGTTACACCCCCTCCTTTCCTAACTGGTCTGTTTAAGGTGTGACATAGAAACCCAGGAGGACTGGCCTTAACAATGTCAGGACCTGAGGCTTCGTCAAGTCCACCATGGTGCAAGGGTGCCTGCATTGTTGGCAGGACTGTTTCTGTGCAGGAAGGGTCACCTTTCTACACAAAACAATCATCAGAGACATTTTCCTCTTTCCAGGTGTGCTGCTGCATGCAATACACCAAGAAAGCAGAAATCACGAGGAGAAATAAAGATAGTTCCCCTCATTGTGTCTCTGGTGTGGAGTCATACAATTCGGATGCATTTCTAGGACTACCAATGTTGGTAAATCTGGGAATGTATCAAAATCCAAGGGTGGATGTGTGGGAACGCCCACTCATGGCATGCCTCCCTGCTGTATAGTAAGGCACTGCCTTGCATTACTCTGCATTTAGAAAGACACTCATGGCCACACAAGGTGCCCTTGCCTGGCTGGAGAAATCTCATGCAGGGTTTGCTTCACCCTTGCAACCCCTACTATGGTGCAAGGGCTATGCAAAACCTTGATAAATAAGCCCATAGAGTGTTGATTTGTTGTGCGACAATTGCTGGCGCAACACTATTCTTGTATCTGTATTCTGTTGTTCATCGAAACTATAATATTGCCAACTGGGAATGACTGCCTTATGGCATTACACAGTAGCAGGTTTGAATTTGCATCGAAGTGCATTAAAAGGAAATAGGCTTACTATATCTACTACATTCAATTTTAAAAAAGTAACAACGTGGTATTAATTGCATAAAATACATAGAATAACAACATATATTGCACATACAATTGTGTGTCTGTGATTTAATCTACTCATATATGGCCCTGCCGAATACTCACAAAAAAAGAGTAATGAAGTTTCACAACTCTATGCAGAGACCTGTTTAAGGCTTGTGGCAATAGTAGGCAAGGGGAATGGCTTTGTTATGGTGCAGTGTGTAGAGTTCATGGTGTAAAAGGCGGTGCTGCATGCTTGCCGGAAAGTGGGTTTCTGTTGTAGTAACCCCCCACTTTTTGCCAGACTACTGTGCACTTTGACTTGATGTGTCCTGGGTCCTTGCCAATCAGGTTCCAAGGGCCTGTGTTATTTCCCCACAACTAACACAATTGGCATCCCTGGCCACAGGTCAGCCCCTGGTAAATGGTACCACAAGTACCCAGGGCACTGTGACCAGGGAAGACCTTTAAGGGCTGCAGCACTTATTGTGAAACCCTTAAAGGCCCTGTACCTTTACACACACACACGCACACACACACTGCCTTTCCAGGCTGCGTGTTTTGGTGCAAAACAAAGGGAAGAGTCGACATGGCACACATCCCTGTGTGCCATGCCTATAACCCACTGCCCTGGCATAGATCAGTCACCCCTCTTGCTGGGTGCCTTATACCAGTGGTGAGGGTACAGGTGCCTGAGCCCTGTACCCCTAAAGTGTCCAAGTCCATTCTTAGACATTGCAAATGCTGTGCTGCCATTAAGAGTATATGGTGCTGGCAGCTTGTCATTATGAACTCCACAGAAACATAATAGCGACACTGAAAACTGGGAAGTTTGGTATCAAACTTCTCAGCACATTAAACCCACACTGATGCCTGTGTGGGATTTAATTACAAATGCACATAGAGATGCTCCCTGAAAAATGACCAGCCTCTGGTGGGTTCCCTGACTGGTACACACCGGCCTGCCACCATGAGACATGTTTCTGGACCCTTAGGGTGGGAGCCTTCGCTCCCTCAGCCCAGAAAATAAAACCTTTCCTGGGCGGAGGTGTTCACACTTCCCCCAGGCCAGGAAAAGCCATCTGTGGCAGGGGAGCTTCAAAGGCGTTGCAGCTTTTGTAATCTGACCCACAGCCTCTCCTGCTAGCAGGACCAGGCCCCTCCCTGGCTCCCCTCCTTTTCGGCGGGAAGACAGACAGGAAAAACTAACCAGCCCAGAAGGTGTGCCCTCCTCTGCCAACTCCACCACTCAGGTGGGGAAGGTGAGGTGAAGCCCTCTCTTCAGTGCTCGCCATCTTGCAAATGGCATGCACCCCCAATTAGGATTAGGGATTGTGCTCACTCTCTCACGAGGGGTAAGCACACCAAGGATGCATTCCCCCTATGGTCAGTAGCCCATTGGCTACTGACCTCAAGATCCCTAAAACTCTCCCTAAATACAGTATTTAGGGGGCAGTCCTGAACGAAGAAAGCAGATTCCCACAACCTAATAAGAAAAAGGATGAAAGAAGACTCCCAGCAGAGGAGACTCCAGAGAACAATTGACTTGACCCCAGCCCTTCCAGCCCGTCTGCACTTTCCGAGGGATCCTGCGCCAAAAATCATCTTGTCCTACAGCCATTGACCTCCAGAACCCTGGAGAGGACTGACGGCCTTCAACAAAGACCGGATCTCCTGTGAACAGCAGCTCTGTTCAAAAGAAACACCAAACAAAGACTCCGAGCCTGCTGAGGAAAAAGAAACCTGAGGCCTGGAACCACCACAGCACCCATTGCCTACAGCCCAAGTTGAAGTGGCCCACCAGTCCCAGTGAGGTGCTCCAGAGTTCGAGTCCACCATGGGTTGACCACTTCAGGACTCCCCGACGTCACCTGCAGCCTCTGCACAGAGACCCCCCCAAACGCGAGTGGCCCGGTATGGTAAAATTTGACCCCAAAAGACACCCCTGCATTCAACTGCCCTGTGCCTGGAGAAAGGAACCCGAGGTGCACCTAAGTCCCCGAGCCCTCCAACTTACCTGCCCAGCTGTTGGTTCCTCCCAGAAGTCTTCCTAGACCAAGCCTGCAGCTAAAAACCAAAACCGAAAATCCTAATTGAAAACAACCGGGCACCCGACGCCAAAACAGCACCCAGCCGCCCCTGCACCGCTGCGGGTGCACTTTGTGTGCTAAACCGGATCCCCTTTTGCCCTGAGCGGAACACTAGGAGCTTGGATCCCATAACCGTGTGGCCTGCTCGCCAGCAGCCACCAACCGGAGGCCCTCTATCCCTCATTGGATAACATTGGGCCTCAGCACTCTGCACACAGCCACCCTAGTGCAGCTGAGGGTGTAACGAGAGTGCATCCTTGACCCTGGGGGAACCCATGTTCTAACCCCCTAAGCTCAACTCCAAAAAACGATTACTTACCTGGTAACCGTTAACTTCATTTCTCTCCATAGGAATCCATTGACTGCTTTTCTCTGAAGTGTGGAGTTGATTTGTATGGAATCCAGAAAAATAACAATTGTGCAAAACTGATTTTACTTACCTTTTCTCTAGGAAATGTCCCGGTGTGATATCTTGGCATATCACACTGATTAGAAAAAGTAATCTAAAAGGTAATCTCAAAAGTCGATACGAAGTATATGTACAGCATTTAACAGTATTCTGTTACCAGTAATTCAAACTGTAACAATTTCAAAGTACATTTACAATTGCATTTCAAACTGTATATTTACTGCAAAGTATTTATCAACTTACCTGTACCAGGCTTGCTTGGTTCTAGAAAATAAAATGACTAAAATATTATTTTTATACAAAACCAATTGCTCTGAATTTGAGTCTTTGAGTGTGTGAAATCATTTGCCGAATGAGTGGGTACAACAAATGCTTAACACTGTCCCCTGATATTGCCTTACTGCTTGACCACAGTAGCACAAACAGAGAGTAGGGTTCTATCTAACTTTACCTGAATGAATGAATGAAGTTAGATTTATATTGCGCAGACTTTGCCCATTGGCATCAAGGCGCATAAGATGGAATGGCTGAAAGCAGTGCAAAAACCAGGGGAGAAGTCTATAGGTAGGCTTCTGTGTAGAGCCAGGTCTTTAAGGCTTTGCGGAAATGAGAAAGAGACGCAAGACCCTTGAGCTTGTTGGGAAGTAGGTTCCAGAGCTTCGGGACAAGGGCAAAGAAGGCCTTCCCTCCCCATCTGGCCTTCATTGTCCGCGGAACTGACAGAAGGTTCTTGTTGGCAGAGCGCAAGTCCCTGCCAGGGGTATAGAAAGATACACGAGACCTTATGTCTTCTGCACCGAATCCATGAAGGGCACAGAAGGTAAGACCGAGAACCTTAAAACCTATCCTGGACTGCATCGGGAGCCAGTGAAGATGTTTTCTTATAGCGGAGCCTAAGGATCGTCTAGGGGCGTTGACAACAAACCTGGCTGCAGCATTCTGCACCACTTGCAGACGTTGAACCAGCCTCTTATTTATGCCTAGATAAAGCGCATTACAGTAATCTAGGCGTGAAGAAATAAGGGCCACCGCAAGTTGTTTTCTAGACTCCAAGGAAAGATAGTTAGAGAGTTTACGTAGGATCCTTAGGACCCCGCAGCAGGTGGAGACAGTTCTATTTACTTGCTTGTCAAGGGAAAGTGTAGAGTCAAGTATTACTCCTAGGTTACGAGCTGCAGGTGTGGGTGTGGGGCAGGTTCCGAGGGCAGATGGCCACCAGTCAGCCAACCAGATCTCATGTTTGCCTCCGAAAACAAGAAACTCTGCCTTTTCCCCATTTAATTTGAGGACATTTTTGGCCATCCAACCTGCTACAGATTCCATGCAGTTCCTAAAATTAGATGCCTCGGTCTCCACAGGTTGAAGTGAGGGAGACCATGATCTGGGTGTCGTCGGCATACGATAATACTTTCAGTCCAAACGATCTAACTAGCCTGGCAAGTGGGGCCACATATATGTTGAAAAGGGTAGGGCTCAAAGATGAGCCCTGAGGGACCCCACACTGCACAGGCTTAGCGGGGGAGAGGAAGTCACCCAGTTTAACAATCTGCATACGCTGGTTGAGGAACGAGGCCAAGAGGCTCAGGGCAGGCCCATCCACACCCATCTCACTAAGACGAGAGACCAGGATAGAGGGGTACAGGGTGAAAAATGTGGCTGTAAGGTCGAGCAGGATCAGAAGAGTAGTCTGACCACTGTCGACCTTAGCGCGGATGTTATTTACCACCACTGTAAGCGCTGACTCCGTACTGTGCGACTTCCGGTAGCCATGCTGAGAAGGATCTAGCAGGCAGAAATTGTCCAGGAAGGCGCTAAGATGGGAGTTAAGGTGGGCCTCGAGCATCTTGGCGGGAGCAGGGAGCAGGGATATCGGTCTGAGGTTTTTTTAAGATGGTGGGATCTAGGGAGGCTTTCTTCAGGAGTGGCTTGACAGTGGCCATTTTCCAAGATGCTGGAAAGACACCCTTGGAAATTGCTTGATTCATAATCTCCAAATACGGGGGCCATAGAACCTCTCTACACTCTTTCAAAGTTTTTAAAGGACAGGGGTCCAAAGGGGATCCAGATTTGAGTTTGTCAAGAAGTTGATAGAGGAGTTCCAGGGTAAGAGGAGGAACATTTTTCATGCTGCCGCGGGGCAGGGGCAGGGTCGTAGGGTCCTGAAAGGAGGGGGTTGCCGGGTGGAGGGTGGCCTCAGGATTAAGGTTGCAATCTTCTAGAGCTGTGTAAATATCCGTGATTTTAGTGTGGAAAAAAGTGGAGATCTGATTACACAGCTCTTTGGTTGCCACAATGGGGTCAGGGAGATGAGCAAGGGATAGGGCGTCAACAATTTTAAATAGCTCTCTAGGTGAATTGAGGGAGGCTGTAAGGTTGGTAAAGTATGATATTTTTTCAGCTAGAACTGCAGCTTTGTATCTTTTAAGCATATCCTTGTGTTTGGATCTTTCGATGGGGTCAAGATGAGACCTCCAGAGTCTTTCTTGCTTCCTACAGTCCTGTCTGAGCCGCCTGAGGGAATCTGAGAACCAGGGGGCCGAGGGGCGTTTCCTGGCAGAGTAGCAAGGTTTAGACGGGGCCAAAATATTAATGGCATTCGAAATTGAGTTAGAGAGCTCAAGGCTAGCCGAGTCTGTGTCCGACATGGAGGAAGAATTCAGTTTTGCGAAGAAGGGACCTAGGAACTCGTTGTTCACGCCCCTATAGTTCCTTTTAAAGGCCTGGTGATTTATGTTTTTAGAGGGAAAGGCCGAAGGGTAGAAGGAGAGCTCAAGAGGGACTGCCATATGGTCCGTCCAGGATAAGGGAAGGGGAGAGCCTGTGCATAACCTGGAGTCATTAGAAAAAACTCCATCCAGAGTATGTCCTGCAGAGTGGGTAGGACCTTTCACTTCTTGCGAGAAGCCATAAGATGCTAAAGAGTCTAGCAGAAAAGTAGTATCAGCCGAACTGGAGTTTTCTAGATGAAAATTAAAGTAACCTAGAATGGTAAGGTTAGGTTTATCAATGAAGGGCTCTATTATTTCCAAGAGGTCAGAAGTAAAAACGGCCCTAGGACCAGGTGGCCTTTATATGAGGATGCCAGCAAAGGAGGCCGTGGGCGTGAAGTTTAACATAAAATGCAGAGCTTGAAAAGAGTCCTGCGGGGAGGGAAGGGGCTCAATACGGCAGTTTATAAAACATTTGTGTAAAATGCCAATTCCCCCCCCCCTTTACGTCTTTCTCTATCCAGTCTCACGAGGGCATAGCCCTCGTGAATGGCATTAGCTAGTTCGGGCCCTTAGGAGTCAGTGGCCCAGGTTTCAGTGATGAAAGCCCACGAGGGCATCCTTTCCAAAATGAAGTCACTGAAAGTGATGTTGTTTTTAACTAGGGATCGGGAATTAATTAAGAAGCCAGTTTCCTTTTGAAGGGAGGGAGAGGTTCTTTTGGCATTATTAGCAGGAGGTGCTCGCGAGATGTGTTTGCTAGACCCCTCGGTGCTACAGCAGTTAAGAGCATCTCGCAGTCTCTGGGGGGTGGACCTGAGATGGCAGGGCTTCTAGGAAGGTCTTAAAGCTAGGAGAGTGTCATGGGAGTAAAGAGGACTAACTGAATCAGGAAGGTTTTTGACATTATCCTCCCTAGCCCCTGGCGCCTCCTTGGTGCTGACGGGCCCAGACGGGCTGGACTCTGGCGTGACTCCGGCGCTGATGTGGCGCATCTGCTGATCGCATCTGCTGCGCGGAGACATGCCCGTCTCCTTAAGTAAGGAGGTCTAGAGCGCTAAAGGTGCTGGCGCCTCCCACCCAAGATGTCCGCTGTGGGAGCTCTCCAGCCGTGTCTCGGTGATCAGCTCCAAAATCGTCTGGAACCGTCCAGGGTGCGGGGAAAAGGGGAACGAAACAGCTGAGAGATCGGCAGAGAAATAAGAGTGAGTAAGGGAGGAGTGAAATTAAAAATTTTAAAAATCGCCGCTTTACAAAGTGCAATCGCGCTAGTAGTCAGCACAATAAACGTTTTAAAATTCGCCGCTTACAAAGTGCAAATCGCGCTAGTAGTCAGTACAGTACACAGAGTTAATAAAATCACAGAAGTCTACCTCCCGGATTCCACCTCAGGAGGGAATAGCCCTTACAATAGCTTTGCAGCAGAAATTTGCCTGCCTTTGGGGCTCCACTGGACTCTGTGCACACTCTACCTCACTTTGGTATAGTATATACAGAGCCGGCTTCCTACAATGCTTGCAACGAATGGCTTGGTGTGTTTGAGATTTACCAGATTGCCTTGAGAAATATGAACAGCGCATCCTCTGATGCTCAGTAGAAATCCTGAGTCACAGTAAATGAAGCCACCTCACCTCCTTGCATCTTTCTGATACTGTGTTTGATTACGTTTGATCATGTTTCATCATGTGTGGCACATCAGTGACAGGGAGTGGAACCATCATCTTTGGTTATGGGGCAAGTGAAGCCGAAAGATGTTGATAAATGCAGAGGTTAACTAGGGCAGACATTGTTCACACCCTGGTCCGTGAATATGGACAGGTTACATTCAAAATTATAATCAGAGCAAATATAATTGTATGTTTGTAGCCGTAGCTATAAATGAAATATAACAATATGAAAAAAAAGAAAAGTAGTTCAGTTGGGTAATGCACCAGTAGTGCGAGGCACGACGACAGGCAGGGTCGCTTGTTCCATTCTGATTGTGCTCAAACCCACCTTCCTTTCCCTGGTCTCTATGTCAATATCAATAAGAAATTCGAGTTACTGTTGCTGAATTAACATACAATGCATCACAAGGGATGTACGACATTACAACGCATGCTTTTACATCGCATGCTTTTACAACGCGAGTTTTACAACGCATACCATTACAACGCATTGCGCTTTGGGGTGCTGGATAGTGAATAGTTTAATTTACTATTCCAACTCCAGTCCCCGTGGACTCTAGGGAAGGTGTTGGACAGTAAATTAAACTTATTCCCTATCCTAGAGCGCCCCCCAGCGCAATGCGTTGTAATGGTTTGCGTTGTAAAAGCTGCGATGTAAAAGCATTGCGTGGTAAAAGTTGCGTTGTAAGTGATGTTTCCCATCACAAGGCATGACCACCCTGTATGAGAGAAAGATTGCAAGGTTACTGCTAGTGTTGTGCATGGCCTGCAGCAGAAGGCGGAGATGCAACTCTGGTGCAGAGGCAGAGAAGAGAATAACAAATGGAAAGGCAACTCAGATTGCAGACGCATAATGTACACAGCTAATGGATATAAACTAGCAGCAAGTACAAAGAGTGCAAACAGAGGTAAAGTGCATAAATCACCTTTCAACGCAACAGTCCCTTTTGTGCTCTATTTTCTCTGCTGTTCCAGATAATGCAAATTAATTCAACTTAGAGTTGTTGTGTTATAAATACTAATTATGAGAACAATGTTGGGTTCACCGATCCACTTATTTCAGCCTGTATCCTGGACTTGACCTTGCAACAGCAGTACATTAGGACTGATTATCAGCAGCTCTCTTAGTACATTTGGTGAAAAACAACAGCAGGTATTTCTTCTTCCAGTCAGTTTCATTGAATTTTTAATGTGTGTCTCTAAAAAGGATTCATGTTTCCTTTTAAATGATAATCATTAGTAATTATATAAGGGTTCCTGTCTGTCCATGTCATCAGACCTGGAGAATATTGGAATAGCCCCTGCTGGACTAAGTCCTGGCCCCCTAAGTGCTTTCCTGAGGTCCTCTGAGGTCCTCTGAGTCTTAGAAGTAAACCAGATGAGCAGCTTCAGAAATCGTGAATAGTTGAGAGGTAGCCATGAATCAGGTGGTGCATATTGTTTAATCTGGTGAGGCCATCAACAAATGTTGTCAGTATTGATACTCAGGGGGTCATTATGATGGCAATGCCGCCACGGAAAGGCATGCGGAGACTCCCTGCGGGGGCCCATTGCGGGCCCCCTGGGAGTCCGTGACTTAGGGGGTGCACATGTGGTACCCCCCCGCATTTCAAGGTGCAACATGGCAGGCACCGCGCAGTGCCTGTCATGTTGCGCTTTGAAATGCCAAAGGTGCATTTTTACCATTGCGGCGGGCGGAGATTTCAGCTCCGCCCGCCGCAATGGTATATATACAGAATGCGCCCGCCTGTGTGGCGAGCGCATCCTAATCCTCAATTCCGGACCCCCGCCCTTTAGGCGGGCAGTCCCGTTTACCACTAGGGTGGCAGGCGGACAAAGCCCTCCCGCCATCCTAATGTGCCCCTCAGTGTCAAATTCAGTGAAGCTCTGAGTTAGGCAGGGAGGAGTACTCTTTGACAACAGCTATAGGTCGTGGATCTTGGGTACAGTACTTGAGGGCCATGACTCACTCCCATAGAGGCTAGCAGAAGGGTGCGAAGAAAGAATATTGGGTTGTAAGTGTCAAACTACAGAAATATCATGAGTCAGAAATGTCAACTTCATTTGCAAAACTACAGTTGTTTAAAAATCGATTTTTTAATTAGTGTTCTGTATTTTAGTACATATTTTAAGTGTTTGTGATGTATTTTTTTGTATAAGAATTGTTTGTTTTTCAATATATGTGTTACATTTTTTGAAGTTATCAATTTTATTTAATTTACATTTTGTGTTTTTTTAGTCTTGGAGCAGGTTGTGGTTTTACAGGGGAATAAGGTGGGAAATAATGTAATAATAATAAATTCATAATTATTTTGTATGTATTATTATTTATTTAATTGAGATGTTATAGTGTTAACTGTGGGAAGTACTTTATTATTAATTAATTATTAAATGGTTGTTAAAATATTTTAATTAACTATGGTAATTGTGTGATTTGTTTAGGTGTGGGTTGTGGGGTTTATAGGGTTAAAGAGAGGAAGTAATTTATTTTTAATTAATGAATAACAAGTTGTTAATTAGTATTAATTATTGAAAATTAAATATGGAAATTGTTTAATTAATTAATTGTAGGTGCAGGTTGTGGGGTTTATAGGGCTAATAAGTAGGAAGTAATTTGTTTTTGATTAATAAATAATTAGCTGTTAATTGATGTTAAATAATTGATTGTAAAATATTTATGGAAATTATGTAAATAATTCTAGGTGAGTGTAGTGGGGTTTAGAGGGGTAAAAGTTAGGAAGTAATTTATGTTTAATTAATTAATAATTAGTTCTTAAATAATATTAATTATTTAATTGAAAATTAAATATGGAAAGTGTGTAATTAATTTTAGGTATGGGTTGTGGGGTTTAGAGGGGTAAAGAATGTGAACTAATGTATGTTTAATTAGTTAACTCATCATGAATATTAATTAATTAAATGATATTTAATTAGGGTAATTGTTTATTTTTTTGTGTTTTACTTTTATAGGGTAAAAGGTGGGGAGCAATTGACCTTTCCTTACTTTATAATTAGTTGTTAAATACTAATAGTTTTTTAATTGAAAATATGTTTTAATTGTGTAATAAATGTTTTTACAGTTTCATTTTAGCTTTGGTTTTTGTGGGTTAAATGGGTAACCTGTGGAAAGTTTATGAATTTTTTATGAATTTTAATGTTTTTTTAATTAACAATATTTTTTAATTGGTAATTAATTATGTTAATTATGTAAGTACATCTTTTTCTAATTTAGATGTGGGTTGTGAAATATGTGGTGTTATAGGGTAGGAAATACAATCTATGTAATGATTAAGGTTTTTGTTTCTAAATAATTTTGTATTTTATTTAATATAATATGTGTCATATTTTTTGACATAGTATGTTTTTTTAATTGTAACATTAAATATATTTGTATTGACATTTTTAACATATTTATATATTTTTTTATTTATTTAGTTTTTAAACAATTTTTGTTGTTAATTTTTTGTTTGTTTTTAATTTTGAACTGACTGAGAATATTAATTGTTACCCTTCCACTAGCCAATACTTTCCCTACTATTGCACTGATTGGAGTGGGAATAGTACATTTTACCACACCTATATTCAACAATTTCCCTACGGTTGCGCTCACTGGAGTGGGAATAGTAATTTTTGCCCCTCCGCTTCCAACACTTTCCCTACTGTTGCACTCATTGGAGTGGGAATAGCACTTTTTACCCCTCCGCTATCTAACACTTTCCCTACTGCTGCACTGACTGAATTTGGAATAGTAAATTGTATTCCTCTGCTATCCAACACTTTCCATATTGTTGAACTCACTGGAGTGGGAATAGTAAGTTTTACCCCTCCACTATCCAACACTTTCCATATTGTTGAACTCACTGGAGAGGGAATAGTAAGTTTTACCCCTCCACTATCCAACACGTTCCCTACTGTTGCACTCATTGGATTGGGAATAGTAATTTTTACCCGTCAGCTATCCAAAAAGATTTTCAAATAGTTTCATGTTTTAATTTGTAATAGAATGTTTTTTTAATAGATTTCATGTATATATATTATATATATTGATTAAGGTCCGCAAGGACTGAAACGCGTCACGCTGTGTTTGTTTTTATGCCTGGAATAAACCTCATGCTTGAAAGGTTTGGCTGGAGTTGCTTGCTTTCACGCTTTTGATATTGTGTGATTTTTATTTGGAATATATATATTTTTATATATATATATATATATATATATATACATATATATATATATATATATATATGGCGAATCTTGTCACACAGAACAACAGAAGTCCGAATACTTGTAACAAAGAGCTGACCCAAAAGGTGCTGGTGAACGGTGTTTATTCCATAGGAGCCAGCGCTGCCGCCATGACGCGTTTCGCCTCCAGGGAGGCTTGATCACATATATCTATATATTACCTACTGGCGGTCGCCAGTAGGTATATATAGTTAGGATTGATTTCCATAGGGAAATCGCAACATTCTATTGGGAATAACTTTGGCGCCGGTTGAGGAATCTGCCTGAATTTTTCAGCAACTTTGCCTCGCGGCATTCCGGTCCTTCCCTGAAAGTTTGGGGGGGATTCGTCAAGCGGGGGCCGAGATAAAAGGGGGTCCCAAAACATGTTTTCCCCATGTTAATTTCCATAGGGCGGTCTGTCGCACTTTTAGCTCAAATGGCTGAATGGATTTTCACCAAACTTGGCAAAATTGTAGGGACTGGTACCCCAATGTGCCTTTGCTATGTCTCAAGATATATGCTCCAGTGGTTTTTACGAAAATTTACTTTGAAAAAATATATATTGGGCTACATTGGGCTATATATGTTAGAGCCCAAATGTAGCCCAATGTAGCCCAATGTAGCCCAAAGATGGCCACCAGAGACAAAAAAAACAAATGTAGCCCAAATATCAGCCAGATGTAGCCCAACTATAGCCCAATGACAGAATGTCCCAGAGTGTTCTAAAGAACAACTAGAGCGCTAACAGTCTTACTTATGACAAAAGTATGGCACACCTGAAGTCATCTTGATTGGAATAAAGTGTTAACACTTAAAACATTTAATTTGCAAATGAACAAAATGAGTGGGTTCATTTTGCCATAGAAATTATGATTAGTGCTGAAGAAAGAAAAACTTAGGGCACATTTTGAGTGACTTCTCAAATCCTCTTATATTTCATTAAAAAAATTCTGATATGCAGTCTCCCAAGATGGGCACCAGAGACAAAAGAGCCCAAATGTAGCCCAAATATCAGCCAGATGTAGCCCAACTATAGCCCAATGACAGAATGTCCCAGAGTGTTCTAAAGAACAACTAGAACGCTAACAGTCTTACTTATGACAAAAGTATGGCACACCTGAAGTCATCTTGATTGGAATAAAGTGGTAACACTTAATACATTTAATTTGAAAAGGAACAAAATGAGGGGTTTCATTTTGCCATAGACCCCAATGTGCCTTTGCTATGTCTCAAGATATATGCTCCAGTGGTTTTTACGAAAATTAACTTTGAAAAAATATATATTGGGCTACATTGGGCTATATATGTTAGAGCCCAAATGTAGCCCAATGTAGCCCAATGTAGCCCAAAGATGGCCACCAGAGACAAAAAAAACAAATGTAGCCCAAATATCAGCCAGATGTAGCCCAACTATAGCCCAATGACAGAATGTCCCAGAGTGTTCTAAAGAACAACTAGAGCACTAACAGTCTTACTTATGACAAAAGTATGGCACACCTGAAGTCATCTTGATTGGAATAAAGTGTTAACACTTAAAACATTTAATTTGCAAATGAACAAAATGAGGGGGTTCATTTTGCCATAGAAATTATGATTAGTGCTGAAGAAAGAAAAACTTAGGGCACATTTTGAGTGACTTCTCAAATCCTCTTATATTTCATTAAAAAAATTCTGATATGCAGTCTCCCAAGATGGGCACCAGAGACAAAAGAGCCCAAATGTAGCCCAAATATCAGCCAGATGTAGCCAAACTATAGCCCAATGACAGAATGTCCCAGAGTGTTCTAAAGAACAACTAGAACGCTAACAGTCTTACTTATGACAAAAGTATGGCACACCTGAAGTCATCTTGATTGGAATAAAGTGGTAACACTTAATACATTTAATTTGAAAAGGAACAAAATGAGGGGTTTCATTTTGCCATAGAAATTTTATATATATATATATATATTCACTGAAAAAACCATAGGTTAGAGACCAAATATAGTTAGCTGGACATTTTATTGACATAAAACCAATGAAATTCCATATATAGTTAGTTGCACTAACTATATATCGCGCACCCGCAATCCACTGCTGATGATGTCACATATTACATCATTCATGACATGGTCAGTGACATCACTGATGACATCACTGATGACATCTCAAATGACATCACTGATGACATCACTGATGACATCTCAAATGACATCACTGATGACATCATGACACACCAATACCAGTTAATACATACGCACTCACTGATTCCTACGTCTACACACACATTCACTCATTCACCCATGGGGCACTTTAATATCCCCCTCATCAATCCTAGGGGGTCAGGAGTGGTCTACCTTGCCCCCTTTCCTTCATTTCCCCCTTCATTTTTCACCACATCTTGTCTATCGATCGTACCGAGAGACAAGATGGCGGCCGCTCCGGACTGTTTAGAATGTTGACAGACACCGGAGAGCCAATCAGCTTCGCTTCGCGAAGTTCCGTTACGCGTCAGGTACGCGAACCGGGGCGCTAACCGGAGCGCTGTCACAGATATATATATTTTTTTAAACGTTAATTTCTCAAAATCCACTGGAGCACATATATTGAGACATAGCAAAGGCACGTCGGGCAAACCATATCTACAATTTTGCCAAGTTTCATGTAAATCATGGGTACTCACAAACTTTCTCTCGGGGGCCAAATTTACAGTACGGTTTGTGTCCGAGGGCCGTACCGGTGGGGGCGGGGTCAGTTGGGGGGGGCGGGGCTAGAGCAACAAAAAAAATTGTGACCATGAGGTTGAACACAGGTCCCTGCAGCGGACGCCTTCGTCCACTGAGCTACCAGACCCGGCATACACCTCTCTCTCTCTCTCTCTCTCTCTCTCTCTCTCTCTCTCTCTCACTCTCTGTCTCTCTCTCTCTCTCTGACTCCCTCCCTCTATCTATCTCTCTCTGCCTCCCTCCCTCATTCCATCCCTCTATCTCCCTCTCTCCCTCCCCGGTCTCCCTCTGTCTCACTCTGGCTGTCTCACTCCCTCTCACTCCCTATCTCACCCTCATTCTGACTGTCTCACTCCCTCTCCCTCTCTCCTTCCCGCTCCCTTCATCTCCTTCCCTCTCTCTTCCCCTTCCTCCCTCTTCCTCCCTCTTCCTCCCTCTCCTTTCCTCTCCTTCCCTCCCTCACCCTCACTCCCTTTCCTTCCCCTCACTCCCTTCCCCCTATTCCCCCTCTCCCTCCCTCACTCCCACCCCTTCCCTCTCTCCCTCCCTCACTCCCTTTCCCTCACTCCCCTTCCCTCACTCCCCTTTCCTCACTCCCCTTCTCTCACGCCCCTTCCCTCACTCCCTCCCTCATTCCCCTTCCCTCATTCCCCTTCCCTCACTACCCTTCCCTCACTCCCTTCCCTCACTTCCCTTCCCTCACTCCCCTTCCCTCACTCCCTCCCTCATTCCCCTTCCCTCATTCCCCTTCCCTCACCCCTTCCCTCATTCCCCTTCCCTCACTCCCTTTCCTCACTCCCTTTCCTCACTCCCTTCCATCACTCCCTTCCATCACTCCCTTCCCTCACTCCCTCCCTCATTCCCCTTCCCTCATTCCCCTTCCCTCACTCCCTCCCTCATTCCCCTTCCCTCATTTCCCTTCCCTCACTCCCTTCCCTCACTCCCTTCTCTCACTCCCTTCCCTCACTCCCTTCCCTCACTCTCCTTCCCTCACCCCCCTTCCCTCACTCCCTCCCTCATTCCCCTTCCCTCATTCCCCTTCCCTCATTCCCCTTCCCTCACTCCCTCCCTCATTCCCCTTCCCTCATTCACCTTCCCTCACTCCCTTCCCTCACTCCCTTCCCTCACTCCCCTTCCCTCACTCCCCTTCCATCACTCCTCTTCCCTCACTCCCCTTCCCTCACTCCCCTTCCCTCACTCCCTCCCTCATTCCCCTTCCCTCATTCCCCTTCCCTCACTCCTCTTCCCTCACTCCCCTTCCCTCACTCCCTTCCCCTCACTCCCTTCCCCTCACTCCCTTCCCTCATTCCCCTTCCCTCACTCCCTCCCTCATTCCCCTTCCCTCATTCCCCTTCCCTCACTCCCTTCCCTCACTCCCTTCCCTCACTCCCTTCCATCACTCCCTTCCATCACTCCCCTTCCCTCACTCCCCTTCCCTCACTCCCTCACTCCCCTTCCCTCACTCCCTCCCTCATTCCCCTTCCCTCACTCCCCCCTTCCCTCACTCCCCTTCCCTCACTCCCTCCCTCATTCCCCCTTCCCTCACTCCCCTTCCCTCACTCCCCTTCCCTCACTCCCCTCACTGTGCCTCCCGCACTCCATCGCCCTCAACCCTCTATCGCCCTCCTCCCTCTGTCTGTCTCCCTTTCTCTGTCTCCATTTCTCTGTCTCCATTTCCCTCCCTCCCTCTGTCTCTGTCCCTCTACCTCCTTCTGTCACCCCACCCTGCCTGTGTCACCCGGGCTGAGACAGCTTCCCCAGCGCGCACAGACACACAGCCCCACCCGAGCATTTCACAGGTCTTCAAAAAGACCATTTGCATGTGAATGGGGCATTGCTGTATTTCACACCTTCTTGGCGCCCGTGCAGCTCCACTCTGGCTTCGCCGGAATAAATTGCCCGGCCCCCAGAGAGCAGCAGAGTGTTTGCAGACAGTCTTTATAAACACGGGTACTATGTCTCATGGTCCGCGGGCCGCCACGGAAGGCTTGCCGGGCCGCCACCGGCCCGCGGGCCGTACTATGAGTATCCGTGCCTAACAGAAAGCAGACAACAGGCAGGCGCTCCTGAAATATGTCCTATTGTCGGAAAATGGCACCAGGACAAATTCAGTACTCTCCGTTCTGGCTCCCAAATAGCTGCCGGAACTGGGATCCACCTCTTTTTCTGCTCCGTGTACGGGTGCAGCTCCAAGGATGGGATTGCACAGCGCTTTGGGCTTGCACATTCAAAACCTTTTTGAAGAAGTTGGTGCTTGTTCACCTGTCTTGAGCATAATTACTGAGGCTGTGGCAGAGCTGCTCCATATAACAGTCATCTATCTACTAGTTAACGGCTCTACTTAAAAAATCAATACATATAACCGGTCCGAGTGACAACAGCTGAACATTTACTATATCTGTCCCTCAGTCTTGCTTTCATTGGTGCTTTTTATGACTATTATTCTTGTTTGGAAATCCGGTAGTTTGTGAAATGACACTCCTAACTGATGACAAAATGGTGGCAATATGGTTGTAAATTAGTGCAAATTCATGAGCTCTCCACATTCCCCTTCCCTCACTCCCTCCCTCATTCCCCTTCCCTCATTCCCCTTCCCTCACTCCCTTCCCTCACTCCCTTCCCTCACTCCCTTCCATCACTCCCTTCCATCACTCCCCTTCCCTCACTCCCCTTCCCTCACTCCCTCACTCCCCTTCCCTCACTCCCTCCCTCATTCCCCTTCCCTCACTCCCCCCTTCCCTCACTCCCCTTCCCTCACTCCCTCCCTCATTCCCCCTTCCCTCACTCCCCTTCCCTCACTCCCCTTCCCTCACTCCCCTCACTGTGCCTCCCGCACTCCATCGCCCTCAACCCTCTATCGCCCTCCTCCCTCTGTCTGTCTCCCTTTCTCTGTCTCCATTTCTCTGTCTCCATTTCCCTCCCTCCCTCTGTCTCTGTCCCTCTACCTCCTTCTGTCACCCCACCCTGCCTGTGTCACCCGGGCTGAGACAGCTTCCCCAGCGCGCACAGACACACAGCCCCACCCGAGCATTTCACAGGTCTTCAAAAAGACCATTTGCATGTGAATGGGGCATTGCTGTATTTCACACCCTCTTGGCGCCCGTGCAGCTCCACTCTGGCTTCGCCGGAATAAATTGCCCGGCCCCCACAGAGCAGCAGAGTGTTTGCAGACAGTCTTTATAAACACGGGTACTATGTCTCATGGTCCGTGGGCCGCCACGGAAGGCTTGCCGGGCCGCCACCGGCCCGCGGGCCGTACTATGAGTATCCGTGATGTAAATCTATTCAGCCGTTCGAGCTAAAAGTGAGTCCAACCGCCCTATGGAAAAATGAATGGGAAAAACGCGTTTTGGGACCCCCCTTTTTTCTCGGCCCCCCCTTGACGAAACCCCCCCAAATTTTCAGGGGCTGCTCAGAAACAAACTGTGCCATTTTCCTGAAAATTGCATCCAATTCCGTCCACAAACGCCAAAGTTATTAGACATAGAATTTTCAGAAATCCCATAGAGAAAAAATCCGAACTATATATACCCACTGGCTATCGCCAGTAGGTAATATACATATATAAACATATATAATCTGCATATCTATATAAATATAAATGCATGCATACATATACATATATGCATACATATGCATGTTATTTACATGAAAGTTTTAAAAACACTAATAAAAGCAAAGCTAAAAAGCCACCTCATTACAAACAGAATGGCTTTAACTTAAACAAGGGAGAGATCTATTGCATTTTCAATGCTTGTTTACTTTGGTTCTATCAAGAAGGCATTCAGATGTGTCACACATTTGCCATAAATTCTGAATATTAGCACTCTAGTTGCTCATTAGATCACTGTAGTAAAGCTAGTGCTCACCAGGGAAGTCTGCTGCTAATCATGGTTTGCAGCCATTTTCCCGCATTTTTTATCCCGCAGACTTTCAGTCCGCATACCATTATCCCGCAAGGTCATTGACCTCGCATACCATTATCCCGCATTTTTTCAAAACGCATGTGCATTTATCGCGCATGCCTTTACAAAGAATTACGTTTTAAAGGCATGTATGGTAAATGCATTTGCGTTGTGAAAACCACGATGACGAGAGAGGTAAGTGGGTTTGTGTTAATTTTTTCGTGGCTTAGTGATTGTGTAGTGTAGTGTAGTGTTGTGTAGTGTAGTGTTGTGTTAGTGTAGTGTAGAGTTGTGGTGGTTGTTTAGTGTAGGGTCATCCTGGGGGTAGTGTTTTAGGGTTTAGGGTTGTGTTGTAGTGTTTGCGTAGTGTAGGGTCATGCTGGGGGTAGTGTTTTAGGGTTTAGGGTAGTGTTGTAGTGTTTGCGTAGTGTAGGGTCATGCTGGGGGTAGTGTTTTAGGGTTTAGGGTTGTGTTGTAGTGTTTGCGTAGTGTAGGGTCATGCTGGGGCTAGTGTTTTAGGGTTTAGGGTAGTGTTGTAGTGTTTGCGTAGTGTAGGGTCATGCTGGGCGTAGTGTTTTAGGGTTTAGGATAGTGTTGTAGTGTTTGCGTAGTGTAGGGTCATGCTGGGGGGTAGTGTTTTAGGGTTTTGGGTAGTGTTGTAGTGTTTGCGTAGTGTAGGGTCATGCTGGGGTGTAGTATTTTAGGGTTTAGGGTAGTGTTGTAGTGTTTGCGTAGTGTAGGGTCATGCTGGGGGTAGTGTTTTAGGGTTTTGGGTAGTGTTGTAGTGTTTGCGTAGTGTAGGGTCATGCTGGGGGTAGTGTTTTAGGGTTTTGGGTAGTGTTGTAGTGTTTGCGTAGTGTAGGGTCATGCTGGGGTGTAGTGTTTTAGGGTTTTGGGTAGTGTTGTAGTGTTTGCGTAGTGTAGGGTCATGCTGGGGGTAGTGTTTTAGGGTTTTGGGTAGTGTTGTAGTGTTTGCGTAGTGTAGGGTCATGCTGGGGGTAGTGTTTTAGGGTTTTGGGTAGTGTTGTAGTGTTTGCGTAGTGTAGGGTCATGCTGGGGGTAGTGTTTTAGGGTTTAGGGTAGTGTTGTAGTGTTTGCGTAGTGTAGGGTCATGCTGGGGGCAGTGTTTTAGGGTTTAGGGTAGTGTTGTAGTGTTTGCGTAGTGTAGGGTCATGCTGGGGGTAGTGTTTTAGGGTTTAGGGTAGTGTTGTAGTGTTTGCGTAGTGTAGGGTCATGCTGGGGGTAGTGTTTTAGGGTTTAGGGTAGTGTTGTAGTGTTTGCGTAGTGTAGGGTCATGCTGGGGGTAGTGTTTAGGGTAGTGTTGTAGTGTTTGCGTTCTGTAGGGTCATGCTGGGGTGTAGTGTTTTAGGGTTTTGGGTAGTGTTGTAGTGTTTGCGTAGTGTAGGGTCATGCTGGGGGTAGTGTTTTCGGGTTTAGGGTAGTGTTGTAGTGTTTGCGTAGTGTAGGGTCATGCTGGGGTGTAGTGTTTTAGGGTTTTGGGTAGTGTTGTAGTGTTTGCGTAGTGTAGGGTCATGCTGGGGGTAGTGTTTTAGGGTTTAGGGTTGTGTTGTAGTGTTTGCGTAGTGTAGGGTCATGCTGGGGGTAGTGTTTTAGGGTTTAGGGTTGTGTTGTAGTGTTTGTGTAGTGTAGGGTCATGCTGGGGGTAGTGTTTTAGGGTTTAGGGTAGTGTTGTAGTGTTTGCGTAGTGTAGGGTCATGCTGGGGTGTAGTGTTTTAGGGTTTTGGGTAGTGTTGTAGTGTTTGCGTAGTGTAGGGTCATGCTGGGGGTACTGTTTTAGGGTTTAGGGTAGTGTTGTAGTGTTTGTGTAGTGTAGGGTCATGCTGGGGGTAGTGTTTTAGGGTTTAGGGTAGTGTTGTACTGTTTGTGTAGTGTAGGGTCATGCTGGGGGTAGTGTTTTAGGGTTTAGGGTAGTTTAGTTGTTTAGTGTATGCTAAAGGCATATTCGTTCTAAAAGTTTTCGTTATTTTAATTTGCGGCCTAATAGTACATGCGGGATTTTTTTTGCGGACTGATGGTATGCGGGATTTCGTCATATATTCGCTAATCATACTTTCTATGGCAAAATGAACCCCCTCATTTTGTTCCTTTTTAAATTAAATGTTTTAAGAGTTACCACTTTATTCCAATCAAGATGGCTTCAGGTGTGCCATACCTTTGTAATAAGCAAGACTGTTAGCACTCTAGTTGTTCTTTAGAACACTCTGGGACATTCTGTCATTGGGCTATAGTTGGGCTACATCTGGCTGATATTTGGGCTACATTTGTTTTTTTTTGTCTCTGGTGGCCATCTTTGGGCTACATTGGGCTACATTGGGCTACATTGGGCTACATTTGGGCTCCAACATATATATAGCCCAATGTAGCCCAATATATATTTTTCAAAGTTAATTTTCGTAAAAACCACTGGAGCCTATATCTTGAGACATAGCAAAGGCACATCGGGCTACCAGTCCCTACAATTTTGCCAAGTTTGGTGTAAATCCATTCAGCCGTTCAGGCTAAAAGTGAGGCCAACCGCCCTATAGAAAATTGCATGGGAAAAACACGTTTTGGGACCCCCCTTTTTTCTCGGCCCCCCCTTGACGAAACCCCCCCAAATTTTCAGGGGCTGCTCAGAAACAAAATGTTCCATTTTCCTGAAAATTTCAGCCAATTCTGTCCTCAAACGCCAAAGTTATTCGACATAGAATTTTCAAAAATCCCATAGGAAAAAAATCCTAACTATATATACCTACTGGCTATCGCCAGTAGGTAATATTTATATATATATATATATATATATATATGTATGTATATATATATATATATATATATTACCTACTGGCAGACGCCAGTAGGTATATATAGTTAGGATTGATTTCCATAGGGAAATCGCAACATTCTATTGGGAATAAATTTGGCGCCGGTTGAGGAATCTGGCTGAATTTTTCTGCAACTTTGTCGTGCGGCGCTCCGGTCCTTCCCTGAAAGTTTGGGGGGAATTCGTCAAGCGGGGGCCGAGATAAAAGGGGGTCCCAAAACGTGTTTTCCCCATGTTAATTTCCATAGGGCGGTCTGTCGCACTTTTAGCTCGAACGGCTGAATGAATTTTCACCAAACTTGGCAAAATTGTAGGGACTGGTAGCCCGATGTGCCTTTGCTATGTCTCAAGGCATGTACTCCAGAGGATTTTGAGTAATTTAGGTTCCCAAAAATGTATATATCTATGGCCGCGCCCCGGTACGCGCACCGGGGAGCGCTCCGGGCGCGCCATGCGACTTGCGCACGGGAAGCTGATTGGTTCTCGGGTGTCTGTAAACATTCGAAACACTCCGCAGCGGCCGCTATCTTGTGTCTCGGTAGGATTGAGACACAAGAGGTGGCAAAAATCAAAGGGGGAAATGACCAAAAGGGGGCAGGGTAGATCCCCCTGACCCCCTAGGTTTGATGTGGAGGCCATTAAAGTGTCTGTGAGGTGTGCGTGTGTGTGTGTGTGTGGGGGGAGGTTTGTGTGTGTGGGATGTGTGAGGTGTGTCTGTGAGGTATCTGTGTGTGCGTGTGTGAGTGAGTGTGTGTGGGATGTGTGGGTGTGGATGTGTAAGGTGTCAGTGTGGGGGTGTGGGGTGTTTGGGTGTGGGTGGAGGTGTGCGTGTGTGAGGTGTGTGTGGGGAGTGTGTGGGTGTGGAGGTGTGGGGTTGTGTGCGTGTGGGTGTGTGTGGGACGTACTTGTAGGTACCTAAAACAGCCACAGAACCAAAAGCTCTTTTCAGAGCTACCCTACCTGTAATCACTCAAAATGATTATTTTATTATTTATTATTGAATTTGAATTTAAAATATTTGTATAGCGCAGCGTACACCAAGCGGTTTCTTGGCGCTTTAGGAGGACATAGGAGGCAAAAGAGTAAAGGAAGAGAATTACTGAGGGAAAGCTTGACTGAACAAAAAAGGTTTCAGGCCCTTGGGGAAGAGGGAGTAGTGTTTGATCGCTCGTAGATGATCGGGGAGGGAGTTCCAAAAGGTGGGTGCCAAAACTGAGAAATTGGACCCTCCCCACTTTTTCCTCTTATAGCGAGGTACCTGTAGAAGGGATTGGGAAGATGATCGGAGCTGTCTGGTGGGGATATATTCCTTTAACAGGGAGGAGATAAAAACAGGGGCCGTACCCTGGCGTGCCTGGAATACCATGCAACCGGTTTTAAAGATTAAACGTTGCCGAACAGGCAACCAGTGTAGCGCCTTCAGTAGTGGTGTAGAATGATGGAAGCGGGGGAGGCTGTACACCAGCCGAGCTGCCTGATTTTGCACAAGCTGAAGTTTACGTAGGCTATAGGCTGGAATACCATTGTACAGGGCATTGGCATAGTCTAGCCGGGAGATCACAAGGGCAGACATAATCAGCTTAAGTGCCAGAGGGGAAAAAAAACGGGAGACAGTGCGAATAGTACGGAGAATAAGAAAGCAAGAAGAAACAACAGAGCTGATTTGCGAATGAAGGGTAAGGTGATTATTCATTTTAATACCTAGGGTCTTGACTGTAGAAGAGGGAATGGGAGGGGAACCAAAGGAAGAGGGCCAAAAGGAAGAGATCCAGGGACTGGAAGAGCCACCAGTGAGGACCAGCTCGGTTTTATCCGGGTTCAACTTCAGATGGTTGTGGCTCATCCAGTCCCTGATGAAAATCATAATAGTTTGAAAATTAGAGATAGCGTGAGAAGAAGAGGAAAGATTGAAAACGAGCTGGAGGTCATCTGCATAGTTGTAAACAGTGACCTCCAGCTGCTGAAGTGCAAAAATAAGAGGGTAGATATAGAGGTTGAACAGAAGAGGAGAGAGAGAGGAACCCTGGGGGACACCACAAGTGATCTTAAGTGAAGTTGCCGTGAACTCCCCCAGCCGGACCTCCTGGGTGCGATCCAGCAGGAAGGACGAGAGCCAGACTAGTGCTGAGCCCCCGATTCCCGCCGCTCTGATACGTGAAAGCAAGATGGAATGGTCCACCGTATCAAAAGCGGCGGAAAGATCGAGGAGCACCAGGGCCTGATGTTTATTTTGGTCCAAGCCCTCCCTGAGGTTGTTCAGGACTGACATCACGACGGACTCGGTAGAGTGCTTAGGCCGAAAACCCGCTTGACAGGACGCCAAACCCCCAGTTGCCTCCACATGGGTACTATTATTATTATGATTATATAATTTTTTTCACTATTTTTCCCCATGGTACGCTCCCCGGTACGCTCCCCGGTGCGTGTACCGGGCGCTCCCCCACACATACACACACATCCTACACACATACCCCCCACACCCACACACACCCCACACACACCTCACACACCCACACCCCCACCTACACCCAAACACCCCACACACCCACACACACACCTTACACATCCACATCCCCACCCACACCCACACCCACATACCCCACACACCTACACACACCTATACACCTCATCCCCCCTCAGACACACACACACACACACACACACACACACCTCACAGACACACCCCACACATCCCCCACACACACCTCACCCCTTCCCCACACACACACACCTCTGACACACACCTCACACACACACACACACACACACCACACACACCTCACACACACACACCCACACACACACTCCTCTCACACACACACCAACACACCCCCCCACACACACACCCACACATCCTACACACACACATACCCCCCACACACACCCCACACACACACCCACCACACACACACCACACACACACTCATTATTTTTTTATTTTTTTGAGGGGGTGCCCCAAACACATACCCCGACACACACACACCCCACACCCACCCCCCCACACACACCCCCACCATACCTCATACACCCACACCTCCACCTCCACCCACACCCAAACACCCCACACACCCACACACACACCATACACCCCCACACCCCCACCTACACCCACACACCCCACACACCCCCACACACACACACCTCACTCCCCCCCCCCACACACACACACACCTCACAGACACACCCCACACATCCCCCACACACACCTCACCCCCCCACACACACACACCTCTGACACCCCCCCGACACACACACACACACACCACACACACACCTCACACACACACACACCCACACACACATTCCTCACCCCCACACACACCCACACACACCCCCCCACACACACACACCCACCCACACCCACACACCCCACACACACCCACACATCCTACACACACACCCCACACACATACCCCCCACACACACACCCCACACCCACCCCCCCCCACACACACACACCACTCACACACACACTCATTATTATGTTTTCTTTTTTTGAGGGGGTGCGCGCCCCGGTACACGTATCGGTACACGTACCAGTACGCGTACCCTGGAGAAAAAAAGAAAGACAGAGTTTTTAAAAATGTAGCATTTTTATATAAATTGGAGGTAGTTCTGAAAAGAACTGTTTTTTATTCTTATTGTTGTTTTGTATTTTTTATTGTTTTTTTGTACCCCGCGACTTTAAAAAAAATATATATATATTTATTTTGCCTTGCGGGTCCGTGTGGACCCCCTGAGCAGGCCTAGGGGGTCAGGGTGTTTCTACTCTGGCCCCTTAGCGAGTTTCACACCTTTGTTTCACTGCTTTCTTGTGCCTTGGTTCGAACAAGGCACAAGATGGCTGCCAGGGACACCCAGTATGCAAGGGGAATTAGTTCCCCCCTTCAAACATGCACGGGGAATGCGTTGCAGAGAGTTGTAAAAAAGGGTGTGGCCTCATTACACCTCTATGCAATGCAGCCATCTGGCGCATACTGGAGGCTCCTGGTGGGCTCGTTGGCCCCCAGGGACCCCCATTATGCAAGGGGAATTAGTTCCCCCTCTGCAAACACGCCAGGCGGCTGCGTTGCAGAGAGGTGTAACAAGGGGCATAGCCTCATTACACCTCTGCAATGCAGCCCCCTGGTGCATACTGGAGGTTCCAGGTGGGCTAGTTGGCCCCCAGGGGCCCCCAGTATGCAGGGGGAATGAGTTCCCCCTCTTCAAACATGCACGGGGGCTGCGTTGCAGAGAGGTGTAAAAAGGGCCGTGGCTTAATTACACCTCTCTGCAATGCAGTCCCCTGGTGCATACTGGAGATTCCTGGTGGGCTTTCAGGTCTTATATAGTTAGGAATTAGCATTTAAAAAACCTTTGAAATTCACTGAAAAAACCATAGGTTTCAGGCCTTATATAGTTAGGAATTAGCATTTAAAAAACCTTTGAAATTCACTGAAAAAACCATAGGTTTCAGGCCTTATATAGTTAGGAATTAGCATTTAAAAAAACCTTGCAAATTCACTGAAAAAACCATAGGTTTCAGGCCTTATATAGTTAGGAATTAGCATTTAAAAAACCTTGCAAATTCAATGAAAAAACCATAGGTTTCAGGCCTTATATAGTTAGGAATTAGCATTTAAAAAACCTTGCAAATTCAATGAAAAAAACATAGGTTTCAGGCCTTATATAGTTAGGAATTAGGCACAAGAAAGCAGAAAAACAAACGTGTAGAACACAAAAAGGGGGCAGGATAGGAACACCCCGACCCCCTAGGGCTGCTCAGGTGGTCCCACTAGGATATTCATATATTTAAACGTTATCCGCTAATAGAATTAGCATTTAAAAAACCTTTGAAATTCACTGAAAAAACCATAGGTTTCAGGCCTTATATAGTTAGGAATTAGCATTTAAAAAAACCTTTGAAATTCACTGAAAAAACCATAGGTTTCAGGCCTTATATAGTTAGGAATTAGCATTTAAAAAAACCTTTGAAATTCACTGAAAAAACCATAGGTTTCAGGAGTTATATAGTTAGGAATTAGCTTTTACAAAACCTTTGAAATTCACTCAAAAAACTATAAGTTTTAGTGGTGTTATAGTTAGCTGGACATTTTACTCATACAAAACCATTGAAATTGCTCCTATATAGTTAGTTGTACTTAGTATATATCGCGCACCCGCAATCCACTGCTGATGATGTCACATATTACATCATTCATGACATGGTCAATGACATCACTGATGACATCTCAAATGACATCACTGATGATATCACTGATGACATCATCCACGTGACAATCACATAGACCTTTTCAAACACTATTACAATTTTTCATCACTCGTTGTAAAATACAGAGTATCATATTTTAATCCATTGTCACAGCAATACAAGTATCTAAAAATCCACTCAGTGATTCATACATGTATACACACATCTAATCCCTTACCTATGGATTCACTCATACATGCTGTCAATGAACAATAGAACACTATCAAAAATACTTATACATCTATATCGACATTAAACAACAGCACGCATCCTATTCACATATGAAGTCATCCTACTCACTTATGCAAACAATGGATCATACCTACATATTTACTTAGCAAAACACTTATACAAACACCACTTCTTCTATTCATTTAGATAGTAAGTCATACTTAGTGAATTATAAAATCATTATTACAAGTATACAGTTATCCATACAGTCACTCACACAATCATTGTGTCTTATGTATACTTATTTATATACAACAACTGACACATACACTGCCTTTTATTTTTCTAGTTTGTTGGACCTGTACCTTTGAGAAATATATTTGCTCATCACCACACCCATAAAGAGATTCCCTCACCCAAACTGTTAGAACATGTATTTTTAACGTCATATATCTACTGAATAAACTATTCACACATCTTTGGACAGTCACACACCCTCCACAGAACCACACACACTTTCACACTCCCATACAAATACTCAGTTAACTAATCAATAACTAATATAGACTTTCACATAGCTAGTAACCAACTGTAGAATCAGTTTACAAAACAACTGACAAAGTGATACAGATATTCACACAGTTTAGTCACTATCCACTATATTTAGTGAGACATTATAAATTGGTCAAGTAAACAGTCAATTACACTGCTACTAAATCCTCCATCCAAATATTTATTTATATATCCACTCATTCTTCAATGCAAATTTCTATATATATAATGCATATTTAAATAACGAAGCAAACCACATTCACTGGATGATGTCATCAGTGATGTCATCAGTGATGTCATTTGAGATGTCATCAGTGATGTCACTGACCATGTCATGAATGATGTAATATGTGACATCATCAGCAGTGGATTGCGAGTGCGCGATATATACTTAGTACAACTAACTATATAGGAGCAATTTCAATGGTTTTGTATGAGTAAAATGTCCAGCTAACTATAACACCACTAAAACTTATAGTTTTTTGAGTGAATATATATATATATAGAGAGAGATAGATATATATCCAACAGGAGTGACTGGCAAACGCTGCACGCCTGCCAATGAGTGCCAGTGCCTGCCGTGGTGGCGAAAACCACAATAACGAGAGAGCGGTTGAAACCCAAAGGAATGAGGAGGCACACAGTCCAGATGGTGCAAGTGATTTATTCACTTAAAAGCAACACGTTTCAACCGTAAAGGCCTTTGCAAGTTACCAGAGTGTAACACGGAGGACATTTAAGTAATGCTACGTCACAATAGACATTGAAAGTTACTCTATCTGGCAGTCTGCCACAATAGCGAGATTACATGTTTTTAAACTGTTGAACTATTCTCATATATATATATATATATATGGAGGGTCAGGACTTTTATATATATATATATATATATATAAATATACACACACACACATATATATATATATACATATATATGTAAGATTTTATATAATTTGAAAATTATAAAATACATTAAAATTAATAGTTAAATAATTGTTAATAATTGTTTTAAATTAAATATATATTTATTATTGTGTATTTAACTTTTTAAATACATTTTGTTTGTTATATTTGTTAAAATTTATATTAAATCTACTTTCTTTTTTAAAAATTACGTTTAATATTTAATATATTTAATAATTAATATTTAATTTTATATAATATATAAACATTGATATTTTGGACAAGTATATTTTTAACATCGATTTTTTTCCCGATATTTTTGTAATTATCTGTTTAAGAATACGGACGTGAGATTTTTGCATTCCTTTAATTTTTACATATATATTTTTTAAATCGATATTCTGACCGTGAACCCAGCAGCAGGGATCAGGTTAGGTCTAGTTGGGATGGGCCTCTGGAAAGCAGGAAAAGTCTTCTTGAAACTTTGTTGTAGCCCTGTAGGCCAAATAGGAGGTCAGCAAACTGATCCCTGGAGTCACATCTAGGGCCTTGGGTTCAAGGCAAGCAGCTCTAGTATTTCTTCGGGTTCTTCAGACAGAAGACCAGTCCTTCTTCTGACTATTCTCAGGTCCACAATTATTATGAAGAGGGTACTGGTGATGCCACATTTATGCCCAGTGCTAGCCTGTGAATGGGAGCAACCACTGGCCATATCCGAGTCAATGAGGCATTCTGGGGCTAGCGGTCTTATACTCGTATCGTTCATTTACGCCTCCTAATTAGAGGCTTTGCACCCTTTATAATTGGGCCTTTCTACTTTTTATTTTATTTTTTTTCAGTTTCAGCTTAAAACTACTTCCGACGGGAGTTGACTTTGGTGAACTTATTTTTGCCCCCGTGGAGTCTATCTCTTGATACGCTGCCTCCCATAAAGTTGTCTATAGGATTTGGAACCGACGTTTGGTCCACACATTACATAGTCAGGTAAGTGTCCCGCTAGTAGGCGGTATCTGTATGTTTTACTCTAGCATCGGCTACCCATATCTTGGGTATGAGTCTAGGGTGGTCACCCCCCTCCCTTCCAATGTCCGGGATTATCTTCTGTGACTAGCATGTGACTGACTTTTTGTAAATTAGATCTGCGGCAGTGTCAGATAGCCTTTTAAATCAGGGGGCGACTGTTCTTTCTTCGCTTAAGGTTCTTCCATTTTCATTAACAGGTATTCCGTTCCCTACATCATTGAGCCATTCACCGCATCATATACCGAGCGACTGAATGAATCATACTCGGTACCTTGACTCGTGCCATCCTTCATAAAATAGGGTATGTTATTAATTCATCACACAGAACGAGTGCTGGTTTTACGTTAAACTTCATTTTCCTACCTGTAGTTTAATATTTGAGAACGTAATCACTTATGGGTGTGGTACATGGGACTGATCCTTCTATTTTCTATTTTTCTGTGTGACATGGCCAGGTGAGAGGTTGGCCTTTGTACACACTTTGTTGTTTCTAAGCACACACGACTATCTTGTTTTTCCTTTTTGATCATACTTAGGACACTTGTGACATCGTGAAGTATTCCTTTCCATACTTGTATATCTGCCCGTTTCAGCTACGCTTATAAATGATGTTATATCTGTATACTTTGATGTATAATTTTGGTTTCATTGTCCCCTACAGATTTGGGTTCAGATTATGTTTCTGAATTAGGATTGTACCCCCACATGACCATTACATTTGAGTATTAATCTGATATCTAAAAATCAAGATTAAGAAGTACATATATGGAAACAATTATGTATTTGCGCCCTGACGAAGGAATTTAGGACCAAGAGTTCCTTTCCGAAACGCGCGTCGGCGCTTTTCTTCCTTTTTATGGTTCTGTATTATATATTGATATGAATTGTCTTTTGTTGTTTATTTTTTTTAATTGATTGATTGGTGAGTTTGTGATTGTGACAAAACTGGTGGTTCGGATGAAATGTATGAGTGGTTCTGATTGACTGGGTTTGTCTGCCTGTTATTTTGGTTTTGGGGTTTGTGTGTGTATATATTATAAATATGTACATATAGAACATTTGTAGTGTATTGTGGTTACGAGTATGAGCTTATGTTGCTATTATGTTCTTATGTATCAGAAAAATGTGTAAATAAAAATATGATAATATCTTTTGAATAATTTCTGTTTGTGGGACAATGTTATTTTTCATGTGAATGTAGGATATACTACCTAGTTTAAATTATAACTAAGTGAGGGGTCTGTTCTTGTTGTTGTTCCTATTTCCCTGCCTCCCCCTCGCTTTATCAGTTTTCAGGGACCCTCTTTTGTTACTTCAGAAGCATTCTGGGGCTGTGCCTCCTCCAGCTGGATTTGAAGCCAAGATGACTCGATGGACAAAGTAAAGGTTCATCTGCTTCTGACAGAGTAGGCTTTTCTGAAGTAACTAGTCTTTGGGCCCAGGCCATCTTGTCAAGGAAAGGGCAGCACTTCCCCACATACAATCCCTTTGTCCAGGAGCAATCCGTATCTAACAGGAAAGCCATCAGCAATCGTGTGACAGTTTTGTACAAGCATAAACATTGCCAGAATTTTAGGCATGTGGAGATAGCTTTTCAGAAGTATCTTTCCCAATACAGTTAGCCAAAATTATATTTCATCATTAAAATCAATTTCAAATAACTATTAAAATAAGTACTTATATTTTTAATTGTCCTCAACCTGAAAGTATCATTCTAAGGGCCTGATTCTGATCTCGGTTGGAAGAGCTCCAAATCGGATTTCGTTTTACCTAAACCAATCCAGAGTCCTTGTTTCTGACCGAATCGTTCTCAATTCAGAACTACCAAGTACAATGCCTGGTAACCCTTAGTGCTGACCAAATCGGTTAAAGAAGGCATACGGTCAGATAGAGCCCTACGGAGCCAAATCGTACAGCTCTATGGAGTAGGTTTTCCAAGAGAGCAAGTACGATGAACAATTCGGACAGCCTTTACCATTTGTTGTGCCCGGATCAAAAAGGCTTCTGGAATCGGTCTTTGGGTGCCCATAGGAGGCCCCCTTTCACCTGGGGCCATCCGAATCATGTCCGTGAGTATACCCATGGGTCCCCCCTATCAGACCATGCATAGTTTGGCAGGCACCAAGGGGTGCCGGCAGAGAGCGCACGATTTTCCCCAGTCATCCCTTTCTTCAATGGGAGCCTGTGCACGTGTTCGGTACACCAGCTCCCATTGACATCAATGGGAGTACGACTGAATCGTATCCGGATGCATTCAAACGCATCGCACATGTTCGGTCGACTTTCCTGACACAAGTCGTATGGAAAGTATTCCGGACATGAGGCGTTCGGTTTGCTTTCCGAACGAGATCGGAATCGGCCCTAAGTGTTATAATGTAATCACAATTTTTCAAATGGGGAAGCAAATCCTGCCACAGTAAAAATGGGTTCTTCGGCTGTTTCACTGTCAGGACATGTGTGACATTATCTGGCTGGAGAGTGACCTCATGCCTAGAAATCTGCCGCGAGGAACTTTCAGCTAAATGACTGACAAGGAAGACTTTTTAGAACTTTGAAAAAGGTGATACTTGGTCACATTTTCATCCTCCGGACAAAGTGGGAGAAGGTGATGTACTGTACTCAGTGAGGTTAGCAAAAATTCCAGGTTCATTCAGTTCACAGATTTTTCCACACTGAAAACTGGCTCATGTGGGACCTCATGGCAAAGGTATCCAGCCTCATCGAGCCCTGCCCAGCTACGGCTTTCAGAACTGTAAAATACATTCATAAATGTTCTATTAATAACTTTACCATTGTAAATTAGGTTCCATACTCTTTTTTCTGGGGGTGGAGACATGTAAATCTCCACTTTTGAGTAAATGGTGTGTTAAACCTTTCATCCTTAGTCTGGTCTTCCCTCAGGCTTTTTGCCTTTTTCCTTCCCTTATTGCTGAATTTTTTTACTGGCCTTAGGACTATGCACACATTACCACTGCTAACCAGTGGCAAAGAGGTTGTGCTCTTTCCCTAAAATATGGTAACTTTGGTGTGTCCACAATTGGCTTAGTAAATTTACGAATAATTTCCTAGTAAAGTGTAGTACATGTGCCCAGGGACTGTAAATTAAATGTTACTAGTGGGCCTGCAGCACTGGTTTTTCCACCCACATCAGTAGCCCTGTCATCATGTCACAGGCCTGCAACTGCAGAACCTGTATGTGCAGTTTAAACTGCCATGTCGACCTTGCAAGTTATGTCTCTTGCCAGGACCATGCCTTCCTTTTTAATACATATAAGTCACACCATGGTAGGCCCTGACAGCCCACAGAGTAGGGTACAATGTATTTAAAAAGCAACACATGTACTTTTAAGTTCTACATGTTCTGGTACTGAAAAATTATTATATTCTGCAAAGCCTATATCTCCTATAGGCCTTGCAGAAGGCCTATGCAAGGCCTATATCTTCCATAGGCTAACATTGACATTACCTTATTTTATTTTTTAAACATAAGCTCCAAATAGGAAGATGTACCTGTATCAAGTTTGGTGTCTCTGGTATTGTAACGTTAAATCCTACCTGATTATAAATTACTATTCTGAAAATGGCACTTTTAGAAAGTGGGCATTGTCTTGGTTTAGACATTTGTTGCCTCAGCATGTCTGGGTGTATGAGGCAGTTGGAGTTTTTATATTTTACATAGACAGCCACACATAATGAGAGCTTAGGTGTGACTTGATAGGTCATCCCAACAGGATGTAGGGAGGAGCAGGTCATAGCCTCACATACACCTGAGTAGGCTGCATCCTGTCCAAACACAAAGGACTGCATTACTCCCTATAGTGAGTCTGGAGCTAGGGCCGGAAAGGATGGCAGCTGTCTACTTTAAAGGCATCACTTTGATGTCTCCCCACTCTAAAGGCACTGCTGAATGTAAGTGCAGGACCTCAGTGCTTCTAAAAGGACTGCCACTCTGCTGGACTCCTGATGTGTTGTGCTGACCTGCTGCCCTTTTGCATGGGTAAGAAGGACTGGAGCTGCATCTGTGTACCCAGAATCCAGAGTCACTCCAAAGGTTTGTTGGCTGACCTCCTGATATGAAGTCTTGGGGACATAACAGGCTTCCAACAAACTGACATCTGTACCGGGACTCTGCCATCTGTGAGTCTACCCTGACAAAATGTGCCAACCCTATCCTGGGCCATTGGAAGTGGGCTTAAGGTGCTTACCAGCGGAACCAACACTTCTTCTCTTCTGAGAGGTGCATCCTCTAGCTGAAACGGTACATCTTCAAGCAGACCCAATGCATTGCTGCTATTGCATTGAACTGACCTGGTGCATAAGGTCCACAATGCCCTTAACCTCTTCAGAACTTGTGCATTGCCAACAGTGTGGACCATCTCTAACCCAGGTCCTCGCATCCCTCTTCGAGCACAGCTCAATGACCACGATGGCCTCCACATTGCAGCCTCTGAACTATACATAATGGAAGTACAGGTTTCAGGTTTCAAGTTTCTTTATTTCCTGCATAGTTACTTAAAACCATTGCAATATTACCGCATAAAATACGAAAACACAAGAATATATATTTAAAAAAATTAACAATGTAAGTATGATTTCCTCCTTTTTCGCTACCTTTTTGTGCTTAAAATTATGAGAGGAAATCTTCAGATTAAAACCAAGATGAGTCCCATTGTTAAATAAGACTCTACAGATATAAAATCAAGATTGATTGTAGACATATTATGTGTCCTTATGCTACTGAATGCTATAATTACAGTCTTGTGATCCTTGGACCAGCCATGGAATTCTTTTTATAGGTCACGATGTTTGTTTTGGTCAGATTTTCTTCACTCATTGCAAGGGTTTTCCCTTACCTCCTGGCAGTTTGTCCTTATAGTGATCTTGGTTGGGACATGTTCCTGTAGGCAGTGTACTGCAGTACCAATGCCTGGTTCAGTTTTTGTTTGTTTTGAGCATTTTTGTTCAGCTAGCATAAGGAAGTTTACCAATCTGCAGTTTAGTTGTATATATTCTGGGTTTAAACAGGCTAGCACCGCTTGCCTCCTGGTGGGGATGCCTTTCTGTTTAAAGGGTTATTTGAGAAACTGTTGCAGTGCTTGGTGCAGTACCTTGCATAAACAAATCAGGTGTAGTATGTCGTCTTGTTTGGCTTTGCATAATGAAAGTACAGGGTAACACTGATAAGAGCTTTTTTAATTAACACTTTTTTACAAAAACAAGAACTTAGGAGTAAATAAAAAGCAACATGTCCTTTAAAACAAAGAAGAGAAAAAACTTGGAAGAAATTGGGGAAAAAATACCTACTGCTTACGTGGGCATTTATGGTCCTGGACAAGTATGTCCTGTGCAGTCCTGCTTGTCTCAGAAGGAAAACAATCTGCTTGCATAAAAAGTAAAACAGGACTTTGTACAGATAAGCAGGGTTGTTATCTGCTTGAGCTGTGAGTACCTGTGCAAGCATAATGTCACCAGGTTAAAAATATTTGGACACCCCTGATGAGCTGTTAAGATCTGCAGCATGGGCTAACTCAGCAGGAGCAAGGTGTTGAGGGTGAACAGTCCTCAAATGTCACCACATACCACTGGCCAAACAAAGCTGCAAAAAAGAAACTTTTTTTGCAAAAGAAAGACAGCCATATGAATCAATCACAATCGTGCCTTGGAATGTCTTTACACACCTTTTGAGAGACCTGCAAGATTGTAAAAACAGAATATTTTCTTAATATGTCAAATGCAACAAAACCTAATCAGCTGTTTTTCTACTTTAAACAACACTTGTCATGGTTTACTTTCTTCAAAATGACAAAAATACACTGTTATGAGCTTAAGTTCAAATTTAAAATCTCTGAGTAGATCGCTAAAGCCGGACAGGAAGTACAGCCTCCCGTAGTGCACACGGGATTGTGTGTTCGACTCCCGCAATCTTCTTGCAAGACTAAATTATTAATACTATATGCATACTGTACTGAGTTTATTATTAAAGATGAGCATGCACTTTTAACTGACCACATGAAAAAGATCTCTGTACAATAGCTTAGAACAACATTTATAACTCTATAATCACATGAGCCTCCTGCATGCCAACCGCAAGCCTCCCCTCTAGAGCGATTACACATCCTAGTGAAAACATGCTCAGAAAATACCATATGGCATGCTCTTGACTCCTATATTAATAATCTCAATACTTCATTATATGTATAAGGTTCTGTATTGCTCTATAGTAAACTTAGTAGCCCTTATTTTGTTTATTTTTATGGAAGGTCATTGTTTCTCATTTTTTGTACATTTTTATCCAAGTTAACAATGTTTTTTTATAGTATAATGTAATTACCATTTATTCTTATAATCATGGTACTGTTTTATGTATGGCTTTGATGTTGATATACTATACTATACTCAATAAAATATTTTGTACAGAAAAAACACATAGTTTACTGTATAGGAAAAACTGATCAGTGTATTTTTGAAATATAAGCATGAAGTTTATATAAAGATACATAGAAACACTATGAAAACTATGCGGAAATATTTTGGTATATGTGAGTTACAAAAAACTAAGAAGCTGGACATTGTCAGCAAAAACATTGTTGGAGCAGTTAGTTTCTACGTATTTTTAAATATATATATATATGCATATATATATATATTTTTTTTTTAAACGTCAAATTAACTGAAAAAATAATATCGGTATAGTTTGGTATAATAAAAATATGTTTTTCAAGTAAAAAACGTAGAAATTCACTGAAAAAATAAACACTAAAGTAAAGTTATAGTTATGAGATTTGAAAGTGACAATGTTAACATTTTGAACTAAAACAAAATAGACATTCAGCAGTTATAATTAGTAGCACTAACTAATTTGCCCGCCGCCATGCACTGCTTATGACATCACTCATGACCTATTCTATAACATAATATCATTGATGACATCTCAAATTACATCATTGTTGATATCACGGATGACATCATCCAAGTTTCGTTTTCCCGCATATTGCTGTTGAAATTGCTATGGATTTACACAATGGAAAGTTCTCATTAACACTCAACCAAAGACATATGGTAAACTCTCTTTTTTTTAAAAAAAAATTTTATTGAGTTTTTTTCCCCTGCTTTATTTTCACATGAGCAGGGCACAGTAATTACATAACCATACATAGACAGGCATATCTAAACATTTACAAATCAATAAACCAAGTATGTGCAATAAATACAACGTAGACAGTAACTTAATGCCTTAAGCTTCTAGTCCATACTTCCATCGTATAAACGGTTCCCATATTTGCATACCCATCTTCTTCCCCTTTTTACCCTTCCTAGCATATATAGCGGTTTCAAGTTTTTGTGCTGACATTACTTTTGCTAGCCATTGATGATATGACGGTGGGTTAGGTTCTAACCAGGCAGAGGCCAATAATAACCTCAGGATCGCCATTGACACAAATATAAAACTTTTACATCTCGTTTGTCCTGAACTTATCCCCAACAACATAATAACCGGTGTTAATTCTATTGATATTAACATTGCCCTTTGAAAAAATTCCACAATGTCCTGTTTCAATTTGTCTAGATGTGGGCAAGATGCGAAGATATGTACCAAATCAGCATTGGTACTTCCACACCTTAAGCAGGTAGTGCCTGATGTACCACCCCACTGAGCAATCTTCGCTGGTGTGTAATATAGGTGGTATAACATCTTATAGTGCTGGGCCTGGAGGGATGATGAACATAACATTGTCTTCCCCATTTCTAACGAATCAATAAAGATATTCCCATCCAGTTCCAGATCTGATGACCATCTGTCTGTCCACTTCTCTAAGTCATCTTTTTTTAACATAGTCATTTCTGAATAATACCTTCTAATAGTACAGTCAGAACCATTCTCTACGAGATCTAACAATGCACTTCTTCCAAAACCCAATATACCCCCCTGCTTTTTCAGAAGATAACTTCTTATTTGGAGGTATTTGTAGAAATGTTTTGTGTCTAATGAAAAACTGGTTTGTAGATCCACAAATTGCAAAATCCCTTGTGGGCCCATCATGTCACCAACTTTTCTTATCCCATGATTGTACCACTCTTTGAAGACAGCACCTGAAAAGATCTCACTAGGTAAGGAAGGATTATCCTTCAATCTGGTATAGAAATTGAACTTCCCAACTCCCGCCTTTTTTGAAAACCCTTTCCAGATATTATGCGCCGCTGTTACTGTCTTAAAACGTGTTCTTTTGAAGTAGCTGCCTTCTGTAAATCTTAGAAACACATTTTCGGCATTCATGCCTAAAGCCAGACCATATATTGCTAGAGACCCTAGTTTATCCCAGCCCTCCACTTCAGCCCCTCCGATCAAGCCTCCCATATACTGCAGTGCTGCGACCCAGTAGTATAACTTTAGATCTGGTAGTGACCAACCTCCTCTCTCCCGTGGAAGTGACATGTATCTCAACGCCCTCCGCGTCTTGCCTTTTGCCCAAATAAAACGGTTAATCATTTGTTCACAAATCTTAAACCACTTATTGTCAATAGCTAATGGAATTGCTCTAAATATGTACAAACATTTCGGCAAAACCAACATCTTAATAATATTAACACGTCCTACTAGAGATAAATGCAGATTCTCATACCAGTCAAAATCTTTTTTAACCTTCTCTACTATTGGAGCAATATTTTTTTCCACAAGATTATTGAGGTCGGCAGAGATGATAATACCTAAATACAATCTCTGTTGGACCACCCGATTATCTCTGCAAATTATCTTAGAGTTTTTAATAATCTGTGTCTTTGTAGTATTCAGGGCATAACCCGATATATGCCCGAATTTACGAGCTTCCGCCTCTATCCTCTCAATTGCCTCGGTGGGGTTTGGTGTTACCACCGCCACGTCATCAGCATAAGCTAATATCTTGCAAGGGCCGAGCAATGTATTCAGTGGGGGAATATCCGGAGATAGCTCTATCCTACGAATTAATGGATCCATATACATGGCGAATAAAAGAGGGGAGCATGGACAGCCCTGTCGTGTACCTCTCTTAATATAGAATTTGTCCGTAGTCCCCCCATTAACTCTCAACGCTGCGACCGGATCCATATATAATGTCTGTATAGCTTTCACGAAACCCCCCTTTATACCTACTCTTGTTAAAATATGCCAGAGGTAATCCCAGGAGACCCGATCAAACGCTTTCTCTGCGTCTAACAACATTACAGCCATCGGGTCTCCTGTGACTTCAGCGGCATCAAACAGAGTTATGACTTTTCTAGTATGGTGGGTTGTCCCTCTACCAGGAATAAATCCATGTTGGTTATCGCTAACCAACATACCTATTATCCCTGCAAATCTTGTTGCCAATACTTTCGAATATATTTTCGTATCGTTGTTCATCAATGTTATAGGCCTGTAAGACCCTGGGTCAGTCGCCTTTTTTCCCTTTTTTAATATTAAGACAATATCTGCAGCTCCCCAAGATTTAGGGACAGACTCACCAGTTTGTGCAAGTTGGAAGGTACTGGTTAAATCTTGACCTAAACTTTCCCAAAATGTTTTATAAAACTCCAGAGGGAGTTGATCCGGGCCAGCGGCCTTTCCAGATGGTAGATTGGCCATGGCTTCTTGTATTTCTATTTTATCCATCAATTTCTCCAAACTTTCTGCATCTTCAATATCCACCCCTTTAAACGGAATATGCTGAGGATAATCGCTTATCTCTTCTGGATTACAAAAGTGTTGCTGATCATATAATTTCTGATAAAATTTCCTGAAAACTTCTCTTATTTCAATCGAACCTGTGTGTGTCCTTCCGTACTCATCCCTAATCTCTCTGACAGTGCCAGATGCAGCTATCTGTCTAGTCCGCATAGCTAAGACATGACCAACTTTTTCACTATATTCATAGCACCTTTCCCTCTTTATAGTATAGTACTGCGCTGCCCTATTTGCTAACTCTTCCTCAGCTTCACTTTTTGCCTTCATCAGGTCTATTCTTAATTGTTCAGACGATTTGCCCCTTGTTACAGAGTTATAAAATTGTTCCTCTGCCTCAAGTACAGCCCTCTCCAAATTTTTCTCTCTGATACGCGCAGTTTTTCGTTTATACACGCTAAAACTGCATGTCTCTCCACGGACACCAGCCTTAAATGCGTCCCATACAACCCCTACGGGGGCACTTCCTCTATTATTTTCGAAAAATTCGCTAATCCATTTAGTCATATGCTGTATATAATTATCATCTAAAAGAAGTGTTCTTTCAAAAGTCCAAGTCCTACTTACTCTAATTCCTCCCCCTATCTTAATTGTTAAAAGTAAAGGGTTATGGTCACTGAGGATTCGTGGTAGCCTTTCAATTACTGCTCTGGGCAGTAAATCATTAGACACTAAAAAGTAATCTAATCGAACACAAATACAGTGTGGTGCAGAATAATACGTATATCCTGCTTGATCCGATCTGGTTCTACCCCATACATCTCGCAGAATATTATTCTCTAGGAGTTTAGTCAGTGCCTTATAGACTCTTTTCTTTCTACCTTTATAAGACCCTGGCTCCAACCCGTCTGCCCCGTTAATATTTAAATCGCCTCCTATAACTACCTGTGTAGGCCATCCTGCTAGTTCTGCGTCTAGAAACTGCAAAATTTCTGGATCATCCTGGGTTGAACCATATACTGAGACTAGGGTTGTCCATGCTCCATCTATTAATACCTCGACTATTGCCCATCTACCCCATTTATCCTCTAATTTCCTACCAGTTACCACGTTTTTGTTTCTTGATAGAATCGCTACTCCTCTATTTTTTGCCCCAAGCCTAGATCTTGCTATTAAGTAAAATCCTAGCTGATTGAGGCAGAACTCCTGTGTGCTCATTATGTGAGTTTCCTGTAAAAGGATATAGTCCACATTCATCTGACGAAGTCGAGTAGCAATTTTTGTCTTTTTTGAACATCGTTTAGGCCACACACATTCCATGTTACGATTCTAAGTGTCATAGGAAATTTTAGAGATATCCGGTGAGGAAGAACCCCCAATAACAAATGCATTGATAACTCCCTTTTCTCTTGCTTTAGTTTTCAATACTTTTTTAGCATTCTTGGCATTCTTATAGCTCATGTTTTTCAATACAAAACAGAAAATAAGTACAACAAATGTATGCCCATGTCTAATCTTTCTTTTTCCACTATAAGCCTTGTGTGCCCTGCCCATTTCCCCTCCCTCCCCCTCCCCTGACTGCCCTCCCACAGGATCCCCCCCCCCTACGGGCAATTAGGTCGAGAGGACCTATGTCTGACCGTCGATGCCTACAGGGTGCCCCATCCTCCCCAACCCCCCTGCTGCTCAAATACCAGCAAGCTCCTCTCCTGGTGCTCTCCCGACAATACTGATACTGATAAGCCTTAGACCCCTCTTATTCTAATCCCTCTAGCCTCTCACCCAATTTTCTCCTAAACTCATAGACCCCTAATCTACTCCCTTCACCGATTTGTGCAAAAAGATAAAACAGGAATCAAATATTTCCCAGTTACTGGGAGCGGAAAAAACACCTAGTAGGATATTATGTTCTTTCCCTCTCTATTTCTTTCTAGAGATATCCTGAATAGCAACAGCCTGTGACAATCGTTCTCCCAGTTCTTTGTCTTTTGCCCTGTATTTACTCCTAGTCTCTCGTAGGAAGTTTAAATACTCCTGAGCCAGGATTTCAGAGTGAAAAATTTTGAAGATACCATTTACCCCGACCTTCAAACGGGCTGGGAACAGTAAATAAACCTCACACCCCAAGTTCTGAAAAGGGGTGATCATTTGTCTCATCCTCCAACGCCTTTCTACTGTGGTGTGGCAGAAGTCAGGACGAGCAAAAAAAACAATATCTTTGTACGTACATCTAGTTTGAGGTTTTGCCTTAGCCATAATCTCCTCGCGCAATAAGAAATTTCCCACATATATCAAAATGGCGCGTGGTTTGGACTGTGATTCTTTCCGCATCAGTGGGAATCGATGTGCGCGCTGGATCCCATGCTCCCAATCCCATGTAGTCATCTCGGGGAAGGCTCCCTTCAGTAAGTCAATCACAAATTTTCGGATATCGCCACCTTCCTTCCCTTCCTGTACACCAAGTATCCTTACATTATTGCGTCTCTGCCTATTCTCTGATTCCTCCAGCTTCCAAAGTATATCTGTTGTAGTCTTATCTTGATCTCCTTTGTCCTCTTGTATTTTTGCCATATCGTCCTCCAGCTTGCCTGTTCTTGTCTCCACCTCAGAGACCCTTCCAACTACCTCCTCGTACATTTGATTTATTTTGTGGAGTGAGGATTGTATTTTTTTTATTAGCATGCCTGGCTCTTTTGCTAGCCCTTTGACTCTCAGTACGTGCCTCCTCCTGCATTTGTCTTAAAGTTGATAACAAAATTTCAAAGTTGGAAGGATCAGTTTCAGGACTCCTAGTATTAAGTTCTGTCATACTCGTAACTCTATTAGCTGCTGCTGCACCCAGCATAGATGGTACTGCATGGGTTTCTTGTGAATTAAATTCTAATTTTTTTGTAATCGTTTTTTCCGATTCCCCATGCGTTGCACTGGCTAATTGTTTTGACTTTGACATATTACTATTTTTCATCTTACTCCTGGTCTTTCTCCTGCGCCTAGATTTGATCTTATGCACTAGTTTCACTGGATCTCTGACCGTAAGAGATTGAAGTGCCTTAGGGCCCTTTTGTACTGTGTCACACTGCAAATGGGCAAATCCTAACTCCTTATCAGTACTAGGAGAGATACTATCGTCGTCATCTGTCTCTTTGTCCATATCCGTGTCTGAATCATTACCAGATACAGACCCCATAGTAGCACTAACTAATTTGCCCGCCGCCATGCACTGCTTATGACATCACTCATGACCTATTCTATAACATAATTTCATTGATGACATCTCAAATTACATCATTGTTGATATCACGGATGACATCATCCAAGTTTCGTTTTCCCGCATATTGCTGTTGAAATTGCTATGGATTTACACAATGGAAAGTTCTCATTAACACTCAACCAAAGACATATGGGAAACTCTCACTGAGTACGGGATCCAATCTGCATGTAACTGTTCCAAAATATTGAAAGCCAATTCCACAACCAATGCCCTACTAAGGACAGCTTTTATATGTAACAAACTCCTGACACATACCGAGCCTACATTAAGAAATTAAGTTGGCATCAGAAGGGAACTGAATACTGTAAACAATGTTTACTCCATGGGCAGAGTTAATTCTTTACCACACTGTTTTCAAACAGTGAAAATCTCATGAGAAATACACTAAAAAAATATGCAAAAGAATCTAAGAACAGTGGGGCATTTTATCAAGAAAAGGCGTTAAAAATATCGCCTTTTTAGCGGCAGGAAACTGCCGCTAAAACGGCGATAATGGGCTTGATAATATGCTCTTGAGAATTCCAATAGAAGTCCATTTTCTAGAGTTAACATGGGCTTCGATAGGAATTCTCTACAGCATATTATCAAGCCCATTATCACCGTTTTAGCGGCAGTTTCCTGACACTAAAGCGGCGATAATTTTAACGCCGTTCCTTGATAATATGCCCCAGTGTACCTTCTATAAAACAATGGTCAAATCTATTTCCTAAAAATAATCAAGATTTGATGGCGCTAAATATCATAATACCTGCACTCTTCATACTGTGTAAAAGCTCTACAGAAAGCCCTTCTTCTGAAGTAAAACAAGCATGCATACATAGGTTAGTACACTGTTTGCTCACTCTTTCACGTGTAGCATAAATTATCAAGATGACGTGATTCTTTCTAATGACTCAAGGCTTCCTATCAACGATAGCATCTACTGTGAAGAATCCTTCTCCTGTTAAAAACTTTTTCGGCAGAACCAAAAAGCTGCACGGAGTATAATGAATACAAATCACCTGTCACCTGCACACATAATTATTCTTGAATGTATACATTTATATCGTGCTCAATGCCTCTACAAGGCTCCGGTTGGTTAGGAGCACATGCATTTTGTAAACACTAACACCCATTAGCTGGACATAGGCTGTTCAAAATTAAGTTGAGAAGTACTATAGCAGTTAACCACCACTGTGTAAACTGTAAAACAAACTACCACACTCATTGAAATGACAGTCACTGAAAACAGATAGTCAAGCACAGATGGGGCTCTGCAATGTTAGATGTTGACCTGGGATAGGGCTTATAGTATTAATGCACACTCAAAGTTATGGTCAGTATGGTGTGCTGTTTTATCTACAGTGTCACTGTATTGTACATTTAGGGTAAGCTGACGTAAAGTGGGTTTGCTTCCCTTGGGCATCCAAAATCCAGTACGGTAACAAACTGGGGTAACACGTATGCAACAGGTTTGAATACACAGGTCCCAAGAACCCAAATGTACAACTTATAAGACATCCACAATTGCCATACATCCCTGGCTCAGCTCAGGATCAGGATTAGGGCTTTTGTTACGCTGCTGGGTCAAGTTACTTTTGCTGCTCCCCGTCAGAGAGAACAAAGACATCAACACACAAAAGAAGTCATTACCAGTGCTTAACTAAGCACCTGAGGAGAAAGGGGTGGGGAAGAAAGTTTGAATCTGTTAATTAGCTGCAGCTGTCAAATTGAGACATGGTTTTGACAGCCCAGGCTCACTGAACAAAAGGGAAAGCCCTGAACATTGAGCTAGCAGAGAAGGGAGCTCCATTTTAAGCCAGCACAGAAGAGGGCTCTCCTTTGAAGGTGGGAAAGTCTATGGCAGTGATGTTAGCTAAGAGTGGAGCTGAGGTTCCCAGAGGAGATGTGAGTAGTGACCATCTAGAGATGTCCTAGCATGCTGTGCATGAGGGTTGGGATAGAGTGGAGGGGAGATGTTGCACCCTAGGATTAGTCAGGGGATCCTGGTTTCTAGAACCTTCCACCCCCCCATTTAAGAACTCTTGCACAAGGGAGAGTTGGACACTAGCACTGAATGGCGACAACACCATGGAGAACTGGAAGAGCAAGCCCTCTAATGCTCTAATGGATCAAGTATTCTGCCTACAACTGAGCCCAGTGCCCATGTCGCTCCTCCAGTAGCGGTGAGGCTGGGACCCTTAGACCCCCACCATCAAGGACCAGCCTCTATTAAAAAAAGACAATTTGACCTGACCGATTTAAAGACCTATCGACACATCTCCTTGCTTCTGGTACCTGCCAAGATTCTGGAGAAACATCTTAATACACAACTGAGTGCGTATTTGGAGCAACAACAACTACTGGATCCTTCTCAGTATGGATTTAGAAGCTGCCATCGGTCTGAAACTGCTTTAATAAGTGCAGCAAACAATATACACACTTTGGTTGATGCTGGAAAAACTGTGCTGCTGATCTTATTGGATTTGTCTTCAACATTCAATACCATCTCTCCAAATAAGTTGATTAACCGGCCACAACAAATAGGGGTCACATAATGTGCACTATTTTTGTGGAGTTCCACAGGGTTACTCCTAGAGCCCCACCCTATTTAATATATGTCTCTCTATTGGCAAAACTGGTTAGATCTATCGGGCTGGAGGTAATATCCTATGCAGATGACACACAACAAATTGTATCTATCAAATAAGATATAGAGGCCTCACCCACCAATTTTAAAAACTGGTGTCATTCTGAATGAGAAACAATTACCTTCAATTAAACAGCGTAGAAACAGAGGTTTTGATGTTTGGTAATCATCGCCATGGATGGACTCACTCATGGTGGCCAGAAACACTGTGATTGTGTCCCTCTCCGGTTGAATCAGCAATGAATCTGGGTGTCATAGTTGACACCAGTCTATCTTTCAATCTCCAAGTATATCCAAATGTGTCCTCTTGCTTTTGGGTCATAAGAACCCTCAGAAAGATAATCCCATTTCTTTCTCATGCTGCACGGAAGCAAGCTGCTGTATCATTAATTTTTATCAAAGATGGAATATTGCAAACCCCTTTTTTTTAGATATAAATAGAACCTCAATCAATAAATTACAACTGGTTCCGAAGGCTCGTCCTTGGGGGTGGGAGGTAGGGTTCCAGCCTCACTGCGAGCCTGGTCTTACTTATTCAAAAATACCATTCAATTTCGGCTGCAATCAAGAAATTGCACTGGCTCTCAGTAGAAAAAGAAATTTGGTTCAAATCCTAGTGTATTGTGCATAAGGCAGTACACAACTCTGGACCAGAGGGAATCAGGCACATCTTTCACCGATATGTCCCTACCAGACAACTACGTTAATCCAATAAAAAGCAGCTGGTGGTCCCTCGGTATAGAAGGTCACGATGGGGAGGAAGAGCTTTCGCAGTCACAGTGGCCACGCTATTGGTTTTACGGCATTACAACGTGGGCTTTTACCCAGCATGCCATTACAACGCAGTTTTTACAACGCAAGTAGTTGCCTACGACTTGCGTTGGGGGGTGCTGGATAGTGGAATAGTTTAATTTTCTATTCCAACTCCAGCCCACGTTGACAGTAGGGAAGGTGTTGGATAGAAAATTAAACTATTCCCTATCCTACAGCGCCCTCCAGCGCAAGTCGTCATAACGACTTGCGTTGTTATAGCAGCGTTGTAATAGCAGTGCGGGGTAATGCCTGTGTTGTTATGGATGTTTCCCAAGCTACTGAACACTCTTCCTTCATCTATTTCCAATGTAGAACCACATCTTCCTCTTTGTAAGGTCTTGAATACCTTGTTTTTGCCTTGTAAATCTGACCTACCAAGATTCATTGCTCTACCAGAAAGTGTAACTGTTACAGCTCCTTGACGCCTTCTGGTATATGTTTGCGCTATACAAATTGGTCATTCATTCGTTCAGTTGGGAGAAGATGTGAACTTCTGAGCCCCAGCAGGAGGAGAGGACACCCAAGATAAAGGAAGGAGGAATGCTGCCACAGGGAGCCACTTTAGCAATCTGCTACAATTGTTTGACTCTAAAGGCCAAGAGGCCTGCTAAAAATGTTTCAGGTGGCTGGGGCTCACAACCCGGAGCAAAATGAGCCCAGGATTGTGAAAACCATCCCAAATTGGTCAGAGAAATTCATCTTTGAAGTTTGGTGACATTTTATCTGAAATGGAGCTTGTGGGGCTCCATCACTGTTTTCAAAAATTACCCCTGGAGTGAGCCAGTACCTGGGTGTCGGCGCAAGTTTATTACGTTTTAATTAATCTCAGGTGAGGAGCCTCCGTGGGGACCCCTTCCAGAGCTCCGTCAGACCCCTATTCCCAGCTGCCATACAGAAAGAAGGGTCTGGGACCCCATCGCCTGGTCCCTGATGCAGGCTGGAGGGAGCAGCTGTTTCTCATGCCCTCAGCAAAGAAAAGGGGCCAGTAACCACAGCCCTGGGCCTCCCCACCCCCCGACGATGGGGAGGAAGGGGTAGCATCTCAATCATGATGGGCTCTCTCTCGCGCCCAGTGCTTGTGTCTGGGGGGAGCAAGCTGTATAGGTAAAATTATGCGAAATTATACAAAATTAAAAATGGTAATTTGAAGAAGTTTCATGAATTTTGTGTAGCCTATATTCTGTAATTTTGTCCATTTCGTCTCACTAATTAAAATTTCTCCCAAGCCTAGATTGTGAGCGAACATTTCTTCACAATTCAAATCAGCTGAAAAGTGAATGGATAGTGTGGTAACGAAAGAGGGAGGTGTCAGACTTAAGATAGTTCTTCTACCGCTCTAGAACATTCTGGAGAAGTTGGTAGTATTCCATTGACCCCTATATTTTGTGATAAATATTTTTTTGTCCATGTGCCCCATAGTTTCGTTTTTGTAATCACAGTTTAATATTAGATATTGCCATTTAGGCATGCTTTAGAAAATAGCGAATAATGAAAGTTGCATTGCATTTTCGAAATGGAGCGCCTCTTCTATGGTCTTTAAGGCAACAATATTTATATGCCTTGTAGCGCTAAAACAGTGGAATATTTTGTTACATATATTCAGGTATTGTCAGAGGCTTGCAAGGGAAAATGACGTTATTCTGTGAAATTTAATATAGGATGGAAACATAATCATGATATGACAGAAAGAGAGAATAAACTTCAGGAACAAAGACAGATTTTGACTTACTCATCAGATGTATCTTAAAATCTACCTTTTATAATCCAGGAAGTGATGCATTTGATGCCAAGGCAGCCGCAGAAATGCTACTGACATGCAGAAAACGATATAATCGTGATAACAAAAGGGCTTTCGCTATCTGTTGGTTGCACTTAAAGATGAAGCTTCTCGATTTCAAGCGTGTCCTTAACTTAGGAACTCGAACTTTTATTGCAGTCATTCAGCTTATTTATGACAAAGTCCTGAACAGCAGCAGATAAGGCAAACACCTGACGGCAAAATGAAATGTCAAAATGGGTATTTTTGTTACATGTACTAGAGACATGGACGAGGTTTGTGCTGCCGCCATCAGACAGGACGTCACAATGTGCTGCATTCGATCAGATTCATTTCTGCACAGTAAGGTGCTAGCGGCTTATATATGAGAGGCTTTCACTGCCGGAGCGTCACTGTTTTTGATGCTCCAGCGGCATAAGCCTCTGAATTATATCTATGAGGTGTTGCAAGGCCACCCTGCGTGGAGTAGGACAAAGCAGCTAAAGTTGCTGAGCAGCCTTACTCTGCGTCAAGGAGGCGTTCCATGGCCGTGCAGTGGGTGTTCCCATGCAACACCCGTGGATCTTGAAATTGCCCCAGATTTACTTAATTGCGTAAACCTGGGTCAGTGGCAAGACCTTACGCCTTCCTACAGCAGGTGTAAAGTGGAAAAATATTGTATTTCTCCTACTTGTTTCCTCTTTCTAGCTGCAGCACACATGGAAAGAGGAAACTGCCTCTGTGGGCTGTTTTTGTGCTGGAAGGTACCCCTTTTGGCACAAAAAAGCCCTGCCTGCAACAGAGGAACCCTAGCACCAGGGTGCAAGGGAACCTTCTTTGGCATTAGTCAGCAAATTGTGCAAAAGAGCAGAGGGAAAGAACAGGAATGCACCATATTTCATAAATCCGATGCATTACTTCCCTTTCACATTGGTGTAGGGCAGCGCAGCAAGAAGATTTGCGGTGCTGCCCTACGTCAATTCCTCATAAATGAGATTTACTAACATTTGACGCTGCAAGCATGCTTGGCTGCACTACGTCAATTGGAGTGGCAATGCACCATAATGACTAACATATGGTGCATGCCTGCTCTCTCTGTGCACCGCACTTCCTGCTGGTGCAAGGGGGGCTATGTTACAGCAAGGATTGTTTTTGTGCGGGAAGGGTCAGCTTCCTGCAGAAAAACAATCCCCAGAGGTATTTTCCTCTTCTTATGTGTGCTGCAGAATGCAGAACACATAGAAAGAGGGAATAACGAGGAGAAATGAGCATACACCTGGGAAGGCCTAGCATTTTGACGTATTCCCAAGTTTACTAGTCTTAGTAAATCTGGGAGTGTACCTAAAACCATGGGTGGATGCGTAGGTACACCCACGCCCCACTCATGGAACGCCTTCCCCATGCAGAGTAACTCAAGGCAACCGTGAGTGGCATAGTAAATGTAACTTAAAGGCTTGTGTTGCCCTTGCGTCACTTTGCGTGATGCAAGGGCAACATAAGGTCTTGTTAAATCCGGGCCTCAGGCATCCCTTTTATGCCCCATGTTTTGAACTAAGGGTGATTGTCTGGTAGGCACTGGTGAGTTTGGAGAACATGGCAGAAACTGTCAGAAATAGGAACTCCCCAATTGGCCCTTGCTGAACTTGGCCCTTTTTGGTTGAAGTTCCTTAAACTTTTTCCTTCCTCCTAGACCTTTTTCTGACATTGTGTTGCCACTTTGCCCCTGCTGATCAGTGTCAAAGTGCAAGTGCTCCCTGTATAAAGTGTTATGGTAATTGGTTGTCGTGGGGTCCTGTTCATCATCAATTTGTTCGTCATCAATTTGGGGCAGCAATTTGAGAATATTTTGAACTTTTGTGTTGAAGAACTCTGCCTGTTTATCGCATCGTTGTTCTTAGGTATCGGGGGCAACAGGTGGAAACGGGCTTTTGAGGAGTTTTTTTATGATGAGGAAGGTCTCTCTGGGGGAGTTGGCGGCTTGCAGGATTTTTTCCACGTAGAAAGAAGCCTGAGCCTTTTTTTATTTCTGCTCTATACTTGCCAACAGCTCTTCTATATTCAAGCTTCTTGCTGGGTTAGAAGTCTTTCTAACAGCTTCTTTCTTGTACTTTGCAATAATGTTTCAAAGTGCGTAATTCCGAGGAGTACCAGGGAGATTTATAAAGACCATTCTTTTTTTTGATCAAGGTCTTAGGGAGGACCCGATTCAGCGAGTTCTCTATCCAACTACAGAAGGCATTGTTGGCTGTGACTGCACTGGGATCTGGCTTTGGTTTGGTCTTTTCCAGCTCTTGGGCCCAATTGTCTAGGGGGAGTTTGTACCAGGGCCGGTTCAGGGAGACCTGAGAGCACCATGAAAGGGGGATAAGGAAGTGGTCGGACCAGGGAAAGGGACTGGGGTTATTTCCTGTAAGTTTCCCCAAGTTGGAAAACACGGGATCGAGGCAGTGTCCATTGACATTAATGGCCCTGCGCCTCCCCCACTCCACGTCACCACCTGGCAACACTCCCACCAGGAGTTGCTACTGGAGTACTTGATAGTCATATGGCTCCCTGTTCATTACATTTATGAGTTTATATTACACTTCTTTTAATCACACAATGTTGACTTAAGGGTGTTAATACCTGAGACCTTAAGGTAAGCTGGAACGCGTTTCTCTTCTCTGATGGTCATCATGGAGCACTCTTCTTTAGCTCATCCGCTGCATGGACCAAGCATTGCCTTTTGCATGTATGCAGTTGATAGGGTCTAATAATTATACAAAGTGGGAGGATTCAGGACCCAGAAGCTTCCTGTGACCTTAGAAATGAGGATATGGTCGATGAATTCAAATTATTTTTAATTCAATCTCCTCTGTGACCTTTCCTCTTTGGGAAAGGTCAACGATATCAAAGCTTACCTATTGCATCAAGGCCCCAAAAATGACTTCCAAAAAGAGGAACAAGGTTAGAGTACATTTAAGAGCAAAAGCATTATTGCAACCAATCAATAGAGACAAATAAATGGACTCTGCCAAGGGCCTGAACCTCATACAAAGGTATCATTACAAAATCAGAATGCCACCTTCAAACCAATAAAACAGCTCTTAAAAGCAAAATGGCAGAACAGTGGACTATATTGCCCCAATGTTTCCATAATGTGAAGAGGTGGCCCAGTAAATTTGTAAAGACAATTTTATCATACCCATGACCTGACTACAGTCGCAGGAAAGAAGCAACACCCTTTTTAGGAATACCCCCACTCTCCAGTAGCAAACTTGAATTTCAGGTAGGTATTCTCATCTGTTACCAAGCGATGATAAAAATAATTATTTAACATATGGACAGTCTACAAGCTTCAAAGGCTGACTCCTAATGCTACAGCATGGTCACACCTGGGTCCCCCTGCCATATACTACATGTTTTGCTACACAGAGCAGAATACACCAGTTTAACCCTAGCAATTACAGTTACTCCTCTACCCGACTATAGGGACCTGTAACATTCTTCCGGATTCATTCACATGTTAGTGACCTTTTGCATGATGTATAGCATGTGTAACAAAGATTCAGCACTGGTTCAGCCAAGGCCCAATTTACTAACTTGTTGAGATACACAAGCAAAAAGTAATGTTTCATTGTCAGGTTTTCTCGTTTCCTTACCTCCATGGAAACAGAGAGGCCTGCTTCCATTGCTACCTGGTGAGGTAACCACTCCTCAAAGAATTATTGACAGAGACATAGAAGGAATGTGGGAGTAAAGACACTCGCTGCAGATCAAGAAATTACATTCATATTGGTCAAAATTGGGGCTGAATTAGTTATTTCCAGGTATATTTCAACCAGCTGGCATGTTCCCTTATTAATGCCACTAATGCTTCTTTTTTGCTCTTTTCTGGTTCTCCTTGTGCATCTTAAAAAGCCTGGATACGTCCAAGAGTTGTGCATAGATTTTGTACCCTTCAGTAATAAGATGTATGTATGGACTACAATGTACTATCCAAGCTGGCATCTGGTGCAGGCAGCCTCCCTTGACGAGCAACAGATACAATGATGTCTATTGCCCTGGAGAGCTTTCCTCGGACAATGATCTGGACAATTGATGGAGTATTAAAGCTGGAACAGTCCTCAAGGTGTATGACTTATGTCCTTAATGTCCTGAAACAATCGATGTTCGCAGTGAAGACACATTGCACATCACAGTTAACAAACTTTGTTTCTCACTTTACAACTCAGCTAAATGTGTTTTACGGTGTATTTGGCGCCCCATCCCGCTCTGAACCTGCCAGTGACGAAAACCCTGAGTAATAGAACATTATCACTACTCCTAATTGAGTTTGTAATTCACCACGTGAAGTTAACTGGATGAAATGTGAAAAGACCTCAATTGGCCTTTGTTTAAGCGAGAGAGCAGCTAATGAAATGCATTACTATTAGGAACACTTTTGAACTCTATGTATTTTTCTCAGTGTTGATGCTGCGGAAGGAAACATTCATATTAAATTAAAAGGAGGCCACGCTGTGCTGTGTTTCTGTTGCGGAAATTAATATTCTGTCGCAGAGGGCTCAGGCAATGTAGGTTGAAGCCTTGCAGTAGCAGGAATATACTTTACAAGGGCTCGTTTTAGTCGAATGTTTTGTGTTCACGAGTATGTCTGTATTGTTGCATTGGAATTACAAGTGTTCATTTAAACTTCGCCCTTTTGTTCTCTCTCCCATGCACGTCTGTAGTTAGAAACTAACTAAATGCGACAGGTGAAAAAGGCCGGCAATGGATGAATAAACAAGCGGGGTCACAAACACTCACCCCCGCTGTCATTCCCTATTGCTGAGTCCAACTTGCAATCCCTTGGGAACTTCGCCCCAGGGAAATGCTGAATCTTTGGGACTTCGTGTGTGATTGGGGAGAAATTCCAAGCAAACTCTGAGTACTGTGCTGAGCCAGAAGCAGTTTTGGAAATCATCTTTTTAAGTCTAGTCTAAAGACTAAGGGCCATATTATCAAGAAAGGGCGATACATTATCGCCACTTTTATCGGCAGGAAACTGCCGCTAAAGTGGCGATAATGGGCTTGATAATATGCCCTTGTGAATTCCCATAAAAGCCCAGGTTAACACCAGAACTTGGTTGCATGGTTGTGTTGTTGTGTTGTGGTGGTGTATTACTGTATTGTGTTGGTATGATTTGTTTGATGTTATTTTGATTTGATGTTATTTTGTTGTTTTGCTATGCTTTATTTGTACTGTTGTGGTGTGCAGGTTTATTGTGGTGGTATGTTGATGGGTTATGTTATGTTTTTATGTTGGTTTGTTGCTTTGCTATTGTAATTTAGTACTGCTTTTTGTATTTCATTTTACTGGGTTGTTGCTTCTTGATTTGTTAAGGCTTTGGGTTTTGAACATGTCTTGTTATATTGCGTTTGGCATGGCTGTGCTGTACTGCTGAAATAAGTGGTGTCAACGTGTTGTACTCTTCTGTTTTTCTTTATTATTTTGTTTTCTGTGCTGTTCTGTTTGGTTGTTGTGTTGATATGTGTTTTTGGTGTAGCAATGTTTTTATGTTTAAGTCTTTTGAACTGATGGTACGCAATGTAATGTGATAATGGAGGTTTGTCGCAAATTCAAAGCTACATAATCCGGACTTGGGGACATTGTTTCTCAAGTTTTTTGGCATAAAGGCAGAGAGTAGATTTGAGCCATTCATGGATGAGATCTTACCAGCTCTAGCAAAATCGTTGTATCTAAAATTCGAGCTCTAGCAAAATCATTGTATCTAAAATTCCGCCATGGCGTATTGCAAATTAAAGTAAACACCGCGAGATGGATGTGTAACGAGGGTAACGCAGTGAAGGATGACCTAGCTAGATGTGAATTGTGCTGCACTAATGCTAAAGAGGATGAAGCGCATATATTATTCTTCTGCTCTGCTTATACACATCTAAGGATAAAATGGCTAAAACCTATCTGCCGCCTCCTGGGTTTCAGGTGTTTTAGTGAGGCGGAAAGAATTCTTAGAGCAGAAACTCAATACATTGTCTTTAGCGTAAGCAGGTATCTGTTTTCAGTGGAGATCGTATGAAGGAGACTGGGCCTTAAGCTCTAATGACAAACGGCTATATCTGTATTTGAATTAATATGATAGCTGGATTCCGGGTGTGATACCATGAGTTGTGTCAGTACTGCTTATAACTTGTCTGGGAAATGAAATAATATTTCTGACAATAACTATGTCTTAATGCAAAGTATTTGTAATGTCATGATTCCATCATTTTTATGAAATATTTTTAGACTTAAAAAATGTATTTATTGTTTTAAAATCGCAAATACATCTGATTGTTCCTCAATTGGCAAAATGAACTTTGGGTAAATGGGCTTGGAAATATAAATTGCTTGTTGTTTTATATGTGTTTGTACATCTTTTATGGTTATTTAACCTAAATAAAGATTTTTGAATGATAATGATTTGTGATGTTGAGTTCAGAAAATTGGATTATTAAGTTATGGAAACAAGAGGTCACAATCTTTGCTTGAGCTGTGACTGAGCTCCCCAATGCCCAATCAAACTGACTCTTTACATTAATCCTTTGCCCTAATCCTCTCCTCCTCCACCCTTCCCTCGATACTCATACAATACATACTTTTCATAGGGACTGTGGGGTTCTTTTTCACAGTTGGGTATTTTCCAAATTCTCAATGAACAGTAAAGTCCAAAAAGAGCATTAATGTTGCATAAAAATAATATTAATTTCATTCATAATGTAGACGGTCAGCTCCCATTATAAAACCTCCCTTTAAAGTGAAGTCAAAAACTGCGTTAGTGCATTACCAATATAAAAAACAGTATTCATTAAAACTGTAAATAGTCAATTCCCATTATAAGAGAGCTCTAACTCCTTATCTATAACCTTTAGGCAAAAAGGAGTAGCATCATACTAAATAAGCATCCGTTGGTGCCATCGTACTTAACTATCCTACTTAAATTTAGTTTTTTAAATATTTATAGTAGAACATAGAAAGCAGACCTCAAAGTATAAGTGCATCCATTCCTTTAGCAGCAAAATCAATAACTTATTTTACATTTAAAGTAGCAAAATATTCATAAAGTGCAACTCCCCGTCTTTTTTTAATTATTATATTTTTACATTTTTATTTAGGCTCTGTATGCTCCATCCACTTAGCAAAACAATTCAAGATACGCCTTTCTTTCTTGCCTTTAACCCCTTTCGCATATATAGCCTTCTCTAAATTATAAGTCATCAACAATCAAGCTAACCATTGTTGAAATGAGGGAGGGGTAGGATCTAGCCAAGCAGACGCAATACATAGTCTAAATACAGACATTGCTATGCCAACAAATGCGCCACTGTCCTTAACTTCCAGATACTTTATTCTCAAAAGTAGTAACGATGGGATTACCTTAATCTGCAATAATAGTTTCTTCTCACAGTACTCCTCTATCTCTTTAATTAGTGTCCTGAGTTCTTTGCAGGTGGAAAACATATGTATTAAATCTCCTTTATACAGTGCGCATTGCAGATAGTGCGTACCTTCCCCCTCACCCCATTTCGTAATTCGATAAGAAGTATGATATAGCTCAAAACAAGTTTTAAAATACTGTATTTGAAGATTAACTGGCATTAAACTTGATAAGCTATTAGAGCAGTACCTTTGAAAAGTGGTATCTGTAATGTCTAACCTCCCTTGCCACTTTATGGAGCATTTTTCCATATCGTCTTTCATATACTCATTAAGAAGTATATATAGAGTCCCAATGCGGGGTGGGGATGATTGTGTTATTTTATCCATAAACTCACATTTACCAAATGTTTCAACCTCCCCTCATTTCCTCTGCAAGTAATCTCTATTCTGAAGGTACCTAAAAAATTCTCTATTAGTAAGGGTGAATTTCACTCTCAATTCCTCATATGTTATTATACCACTACAAGTGTAAAAGCAACCTAAATTCTTAATTCCTGCCTTAACCAAGTTATTATAATAAAGATTGTTAAAAATATCAGGTATGTTTTTATTTTGCCAAAGTGGAGTGTAGGAATTCAGTATCCCCAGCACTAAAAGGTGTATGGAGGTCCGTAAGCAGCGTCTTAAAGAAAAACCTTTTGTAATAGCATTAATCTATTTGTCGCCATAGACATCTCTTAGCTTCAGGACCAATCAGTAATTCAAAGTGGGTAGGATAGTTTGTTTCCTCACTATTACTTGCCCTCAAGAGTGTTATGTATTGCACCGTTGATGCCGCACACCAGTAAAACTTAAGATTCTAAAGCGCCAGTCCCCTAGGCTCCCTGGGTAGAGTTAAGTATTTGATTGATTTTCTTGGTCTAGTACATGCCCAGATTAACCAAAAATTTGAGAACTTGAGAGGAATTGGTCTTAAAAAAATAATATTTTAGGTAAATATATCATTTTGATTAAATTACTTCTTCCAACCAAGGTCAAATGTAGGTTGACAACCCTTTTAAATGCTTTTTTGTTTCCTGTGCGCAGGGCCCCAGGTTTTCTTTTACCACTTCATCCAAGAAGTAATCACAACCCCTAAATATGTTGCGTTTTTTAGCTACTCTGTTGTCAGTGAACGAAACGAATTCATTAATAATTATCTGAGTTGTATCCCTATTCAAGGCATATCCAGACAATACGCCAAACCTCTGAGTCTCACCTTCAATAGCCTTAATAACCTGTTCAGGATGGAAGGTAGGTAGGACTATGTCGTCAGCATAAGCGAGCACCTTACTTTGCTGCTCATGCACAATCCAGGGCGGAATGTCCTACTGCCAGTTCTACCTGTTTCAGGAAAGGATCGATGTATATCGCAAAGAGGAGCGGTGAGCAGGGACACCCCTACCGTGTTCCTCTAGTTATTTTAATGGCCTCCGTCAGTTGTCCATTTATATAACTTTTAGCCACTGGGTCTTTATACAAGGCCTTAACTGCCCCAATAAAGTGTTTTCCTATCCCCCTTTTACTCATTGACATCTAGAGAAACTGCCAGGAGACGCTATCAAATTATTTTTCAGCATCTAACAGAATAGCAGCCATAGGGTCTCATGACACTTGTCTAACATCAAACAAGGTGATAACCTTTCTAAAATGTTCAATGGTGCCTCTCCCTGGGATGAAATCATGCTGCCCCAATGCAATCAACCCTATAAATAACCTGTGACAGGCGTGTGGCCAGAGCTTTTGAATATATTTTCATGTCCCCATTTATTAAAGTTATTGGGCGATAGGACCCTAATTCGTACACAGGTTTATTTTTTGGGTGGAAAACTATGATCTTTGTGGAGGCCCATGATGTTGGGGGTGCCAGCCCTTCCGCGATCTGTAAAAAAAGTTGCCATGATTTTATTATGCTGCTCTTGAAAAACCTAATCAAATTCTGTAGGGAGTAAGTCAGGACCAGCCGCTTTCCCTAGCCATTGCTGCCACAATCTCATCCCAACTTAATGGCAGTTCTAGTTGCTCTCTCTCTTCAGATGACAAGACCTCCTCTGTTGTGGTATCCAAATATCTTAATATTTATTTATTTAATATTTATTTAAGAGGTTTTAGATAGCGCTGGCTCCACCCTGGGGTATCAGAGCACTTTACATTGGAATGATCATAGTACATGGAATACAAAACAATAGTAACAAAATGCAGACCCTGTCACCAGGCAGGTTGCTCCCCCCATCCGCCCAAGACCTGTGCGACTCCCTGGCCACCTTCTTCCACCGCAAGATCACCGACATCCACGACAGCTTCAACTCCGACCCCCCCGCACCCACCACCGAGTCCACCACCCCTGCGACCACCACTCGCACCAGTCGCCTGACCGTCTGGTCCAGCGTCATTGACGAAGACACCATCAATACCATGAACTCCATCCACTCCGGATCCCCATTGGACCCCTGCCCTCACCACATCTTCAACAAAGCCAGCGCAACCATCGCGCCCCACCTCTGGAAAACAATCAACTGCTCCTTCGAAACAGCAACCTTCCCAGAAAGCTGGAAGCACGCCGAGATCAATGCCCTTCTGAAGAAGCCCAAGGCGGACCCCAAGGACCTCAAGAACTTCCGGCTCATCTCCCTGCTCCCTTTCCCGGCAAAAGTGACCGAGAAGATTGTCAACAAACAGCTGACCCGCTACCTTGAAGTTAACAACATCCTGGACCCTTCCCAATCCGGTTTTCGCAGCAACCACAGCACCGAGACCGCCCTCATTGCCGCCACTGACGACATCCGGACCCTGATGGACAAAGAAGAAACAGTCGCCCTCATCCTCCTGGACCTATCAGCAGCCTTTGACACGGTCTGCCACCGCACCCTATCAGAACGCCTCCATGACCCAGAGCGTCCGCCTCCCACCCTTCCGCTACAAAACCACCAAGATCATCTGCGGCGTCCCACAGGGATCCTCCCTCAGCCCAACGCTGTACAATATCTACATGGTCCCCCTCGCCCACGTCGCACGACAACACAACCTCAACATCATCTCCTACGCCGACGACACCCAGCTGTTCATATCCCTCACTGAAGATCCCCACACCGCCAAAGCTAACCTCCACAGAGGAATGAAGGCCGTAGCCGCCTGGATAAAGGACAGCAGACTGAAGCGGAACTCAGACAAGACGGAGGTCCTCATTCTCGGACCCACCCCATCAGCCTGGGACGACTCTTGGTGGCCCACGTCACTAGGCACAGCCCCGAAACCCACGGACCACGCACGCAACCTGGGGGTTAGCCTCGACTCCACTCTCTCCATGACCAGGCAAGTCAACGCCGTCTCCGCGTCCTGCTTCAACACCCTCCATATACTCCGCAGGATCTTCAAATGGATCCCCCTCGACATGAGAAAACCCATTACCCAGGCCCTCATCACCAACAGACTCGACTACAGGAACGCCCTCTACTAAGGAACTACAAACAAGCTCCTGAGACGACTCCAAAGCATACAGAACGCCTCGGCCCGACTCATCCTCGACGTCCCCCGCTGCAGCCACATCACACTCCACCTGAGAGGCCTGCACTGGCTCCCCGTCAACAAAAGGTTCACCTTCAAGCTCCTGATCTACGCACACACAGCACTGCACAACACCGGACCCACCTACCTCAACAACCGACTCAGCTTCCACCCCCCACCCGAAGCCTCTGCTCAGCCAACCTCGCCCTCGTCACAGTCCCCCGCATCCGAAAAACCACCGCTGGCGGGAGATCCTTCTCTTACCTCGCCGCCAAGAGAGGGGTAATCTGGCAGTGTGAGGGAGGGACGGGCATGGAGAGGGTTGGGGCAGTTAAAGGGGTAGGGGACATGATAAGAGGAGAAGAGTGAGTGTACAGGATTAGTGGAGAGGCAACATAAGCATTTGGGACAGGGGGTAAATTCAGGGAGGAGAGTAGGGTCAGGAGGGGGTGTAATGGTGTGGGCTAGATGGGGAGCTTGGTGGAAAGAGAGGGGTTAGAAGTGGAGCGCTTAGGAGCATAGGAGTTTGGTAGATATTGAGTGGGTTTGAGATGTTTTGGAGGGGTTCGGGGTTGGGTGATGGATAGGAAGTCAGAGTATGTGACATATCCCGAAGGTTAGAGATGTCTAGTGGAAGAAGGTCATTTGTCGGGGAGGTAGGAAGGTGCTCTTCCATTTGGAAGGGTGTTTAGAGTAGAAAATGTAGTTGATTTTTATGGGGGACGTGAGGCTGAGTAGTTATCCACAATTAAGGTTTTGGGATGCCAGATTAGTACTTTATGTTCAAAAAATTTCTTGGAGCTTTTTGAAAGATTGAGAGGGTAGGGAATGGACCAAGAGTTAGGGCAAAGTCTGGTGAGGGGTTGCTAAGGGGTGAGAGAGCAGGGTTGTTGCGGAACGCTGGAGTGGGACTAAGGTGGGACATGATGGTCAATTAGGTCCGAGGAGAGGGGGCAGAAAAGGGGAGGGAAGGAGGAGTGGAATTGAGCTATTAAGGGGACAACAAGGAGTGAGGTGACGGAGTTTAAAGTAAGATGGAGAAGATTATGTAAGAGGGGAGGAATAGAGAGAGATTTAGTGATGAGGTTGAAACGACAGGTGAAAGTGAGGGGAAGAGAGAAGTCAGAAGAATACAGGGGGGGTTGGATTAATAGGAAGTGTCAGTAGGTGAGAAGAGTGGCAACATTAAATTAATAAAGTATAAAGAGAACAGACATTAATCGGGTACATTGTAAAAGGGTATTCTGGCATCCGTCAGTTGCTTACAGGTAGCTTCAGGTGTGTAAAGATTAGGCTAATTAGCCATGAGGCAATAAGTAAGAAACAGCGGCATGACAAAAAAATCAGCAATGGATAAAAGGAACAATAATCTTTAGATGTTTAGTGTAGATTGAATAGATATCCATCAGAGAATTGCGGGCGGTTTCTAAGGAAAGCGGATTAATCTGTGGGCTCACATGGGAATCCAGACTGTGCTGGTATAAAAATAGCTATTGAGGAGGGTAGCCCAGTGACAAAAGAGAAAGATGGTGATCCATGGAGGAGTTTTTTTGGTGCAGCAGGATTAGAGCGCTGTTTGTGCTTGTGTTAGAACCACTGGCCATAGCTTTGAGATGATCGTCTGGGGATCTAGGAATCCCAATACAGTATAAAACCAACCTCGTCTCTATATATGCAGATGACATCCTCATATATTTACGTGTCCTAGAGGGTGGGACGGGTCTGCTCCCTGGGGTTTTTTCGAGACTATATCGCGGCTGGCGATCAATGCAGGAAAGTCTCATGCCTTTTATTTCAAAGAGGGTATTCGTCCAGACACGCTTCCATTTGGTGCCTATCGGATCCCCGTGACATTAGATACATTTAAGTACTTAGGTATTAACGTATACAGATCTCCTTTAGACCTCCTGGAAGGTAATTTAATGAAGGCCATACCTTTACTGCGCTCTAGTATTCCGCTATCCATGATGGGTAGGGTGGCCATCTCTAAGATGGTAATGCTGCCCCGGCTCTTGTACTTCTTCGTCAATTTGCCCTTGACTGTACCCCAGACCACATTTCGCACACTAGACACACTCTTGCTGGAACTCATATGGGGCGGAGTCAGACGTAGAGTGAGCCTTAAGAAACTGCAATTGGCATCGAACCGAGAAGGCTGGGTGTCCCGGATTTCCGGGCATATTATTATGCAGCCCAATTGCAATGGCTGTATTTCTGGAAGGCAGGTAGAAACTTGCAAGAAATAAGTTATAATACACAGGAACTAGAAAGGGGCACACTACACAGCATGCTGCTTCCGAAGGCGAAACCACCCTCTGACGGCCCACCACTGCTGAAAGTGGCACTATAATGTTGGAAAAAGGCACTGCAATACACGTCGACTATGACACCTTATGCACCTAATATTCCACTGTTAGGACTGCCAGTCATGGGTGGCAGAATTATAAAGGCCAAGGTACGGGACTGGATGGAGGAGAGAGTGGCGGAGGTAGGCCCTTTCTTTGGAGATGGTGTACTCCTGGACCATGACAACTTTGTGAGGAATTCTGGGGCCCCTGATCGCCTTTACTTGCTACATGCCACGACAGCACATTACTACAGGATGACATGGGCACCCCAGCATAGCGAGCCTCCACAACATGAATTAGTACACTTGCTTTATTACATGGGGAGGGGCGGCCACCTAGTGAAATGGCTGTATACCGGTATCCAAACGCAGGCTTCCATCTGCCTTACGGACCTCCTTGAGAAATAAGCAGAATCTACAGACACAGTAATCATAGATAAGGCATGGGACAGCATTCTGGAACTCCGCAAGCGGGTCTCCGGAAATGCTAAGCCCAAATTTACACAGTATATGGTTCTTCATAGGGTGTACTTAACCCCAAAATGAATACACTGTATGTTCCCGGAGGCCCAGAGCTACTGCCCGAGATGTAGGGAGGAAGAGGCAGGATTCGTACATATGTTATGGTCTTGCCTTAGGGACTACTGGGGACACATTTGTGCTCTGCTAGGAAAGATCACACACCTCACACTCACACTGACAGACAACATTTTGGAGGGCCTGTTGGGCCTACGCAAGCATACCAAGGCACAGAAAGTTCACCTACGTTTCATAGATTTAGCACTTAAATTTAGCACTCATATTCACTATTAGAGCAATTACTATGAGATGGAAAACTCCAAGGAGCCCCCCACAGAATCTATGGAGGGAGGAGGTAGTAAGAATGGGCAGTGCGGAAGGTACAGCACTTCGAACAGAGGAGATGAGGGGTTTGAGAAAACGTCCCATCTCCATGGAATGGGATATCATGCTGGCATAAATCACACAAGTGGATATCCCACTTACATTCCGGAACCACTCCTATGATTAGTTCGCCACCTAACACATAGCCGGCGCCATAGAGGATAAACGACGAGGAAAGGCCCATGGTAGGCCAGAGATGTAGGTTGGAATCTGAGTTCTCTTAAGAATATGTTATGGAATAACTGGAGACACACGGACAGACCAGGAAGAGAGGAGGGGAGGGAGAGGGAGGGGGTAAGTAATTTAGTTAGGGAATAAAAGTGTAAATATATGTCAAGGTACATTAGAGATGTAAATGGACCATAAGTGAGATAATGCACGTTACATTCATTGCATTCTAATTTTTCAAACCATGTAAATAATGGTTGGCTTCGATTGGAGTAGGTATATCCACTTATGGAGAAATATGTGTTGATATTACACCTAAAATGAAAATGCCAATAATCATTGTTATACTGGAATGTACTTTGAACAATGGCAAAATAAAGTTTGTTGCAAAAAAAAAGGAGAGAGGAAGATTCTGAAGGTCAACACTGAGTTCTGCTGCGGGTCTGCTTCCCTTAAGGTTTTGCTATTTAGTAAGCTTTACTCTACTGATGCTAGTGTTGTTTAATCACACTGAACACATGGTGCAGTTTTGGAGGGCGACATTTAGAGCAAAAACCCTTGTATGTGTGTGGGTTCTTCTAACCCTTACAGACGGGTTCTTCCTCAAGACTGATGTGGGAGTGGGAGGAACTGGGCACCTGTGCGTAAGATAAAAGGATGGATCGTCATATCCATTTCTAAATAGAGTAAGACAGTGACATGAAAGAGTAGAGGTCACTTATATTTACCATGAATGAATAAAGAGGGGTCTCACAAAATTAAAAGTTGTCAGGCCGGATGGGCTCCGCGGCTCCAAGATAAATTGAGTTGAAGAGAGTGAAGAACACCTGCAAGAATAAGGTGTCTGTCAGTAAGCCGTGAAAGCTTAGAGGTTGGCAAGTGAAAAATTGCCTGATATAGTGGAGAATGTACTCAAAAGATGTGATGGATCCTGTAAATCTGGTTCATAAAGTTTGTAATCAATAGAATTTAATGGAGTAATCTGTGGTTAGAATCCCATATCATATGAGTAGGAGCAGATCCCTGAATTAATCGGTGGAATATGTAATCCTAATTTGAGGAGGGAAAACATAGAAACAATGCAAAGTTCAGGATCCAGTCTATGTGGAGAAACACGTGCAAAAATTACATGCATCGGCCGGAGTGGTCTCAAAACAACTGCGCATACATGGAAATATGGGCATTAAAATGTTAGATTGACACTGTTAGATTTGGGGGTCTCTAGTTGGCACAGGTAGGTACTTGTGAGAAATAGGGACCCTTGCCTCTAGTCAGGATAAGAGGATTACACTCCTAAATAACCCCTGCTCACCCCCCTTGGTAGATTTGCATGAGCAGACAGGCTTATCTCAGAGGCAGTATGTAAAGCATGCGTGACCACATACAGTAACCCCGTGACAACACTACAAATGAACACCACACAAGGTTTATATCAGAAATAGGTATACTTTATATGGAGTTACCACAAGACCAATAAACAACAAAAATGCACAATACTGTACTTTTAGATGGTAGTTTTAGCTTATTTAAGTTCAGTTTTTAAGATGCGACACTTTGCATCAATGTACCTTACTGTGCGGTGCGCTTCCACAACAAGTACTGTTGCAGCGATGGAAATGCGGCAAAGTTCTCGTGCAAAGAAATAAAGATGACTCACTCTCCTTGATGCGACACGCTTTCTGGTGATGCGGCAGTGTCTGCTACGAAGTCGATCCTCTTCTCAGGCGATGCAAGATACTTTACAAGATGCGTGCCGCTACCGGCCCTGTGACAAGCTTCCCAGCGATGCGGCGGCGTCTGCTGTGGCGTCGATCCTCTCTACTGGCAATGTGAGTTGATTCCACAACGATGCGAAAGTGACACTCTTCCTGGTAATGCGGCAGCTCTGTGACACTCTTCCTGGTAATGCGGCAGCATCTGCGGCGAGATCGATCCTCTTCTCCGGCAATGAGCCGCGACAGCCCTGCGACACGCTTCTCAGAGATGCGGCGCATCTGATGCGACGTCGATCCTTCTCTCCTGCAATACGCTTCCCGGCGATGCGTCTGCATCTGCTGCGATGTCAATTCTCTTCTCCGGTGATGCAGGGTGCTTCGTGTTGTGAAGCGGCAACGGCAGTTCGGCGACACGATTCTCGATCGTACGTCGTGCTTCCAGCTCTTTGCGACACGCAAATCCCCCAAAAAGTCCAGCACAGCTGCAGGCACTTCAGGAAGACGTTTGGGGAGCTGGAGTTCCAAACCCTTGGAGATCCTTCACAAGTTGAAAGTAAAGCACACAAAGGCATTTCTCCTTTCTTTGGCAGTCAGGCAACCACTGCAGGCCAATCCCCCAAGCAGCACTTCAGCTTAGAGGTTAGAGTCTCTCCTCAGTTTCTTCAGGTTCCTCTCCTCAGCAGAGGTTTCTTCTTGTAGTCCAAAAGTGATCTGATTTCTTGGGTTCAGGGTCCCAATATTTGTACCCCAAAATCCTTTGTTCTCTGAGGGGACAGGTGCCTTGTTCTAGTCCAATCCAGTTCCTGAGCACTTTGTTTACAGGACTCCTTCCCCTACTGGCTGCCATTGACCGGATGGTCACGCACGCCCTGTCAGACAGACCCACCATCTTCAAGAGAGTACTCTTCTCCACCTTTTCCCAAGGGGAGCTCTACAAATCGTCCCCCAACAGGCATAGCGGACCTCACAGCTACCTGAACAGTACCAGAGACCCCCCCAGATTCATAGGGAACCTTTTGTGTTGTCGGCGGGAACAACTCGGCAGCACGCATGAGGGACAATCTGCTCTTGAGACACCAGGTGACACCTGACAACTGTCACACTGGCTCCTGTATCTCTAAGAGCCTCCACCTTTTGGCCATTGATGGTCACCCACTGCCCATATTTCTTAAGGTTCCTGGGCAGCTGAGTTTCTGAGACCACCTCACAGTCTCCTAAAGAGACAAGGGTCATCTGTGCGGGACCCCACCCACCTTGGACATCAATCTCCTCTCCCAAGGCTACACTAGCCATCTGCCGGGGCAGAGCACCAGTGGGTGTTGCTTTTCCAAATAGGAGGCACCTGGGATCACTCGCCTTGTGACCCAGGTCCCCACATTTGTAACATTTCAGGTGAAACAGGACTACCTGTCGGGACCCCTTGCTTTCTCTCGAGGGGGCTGGGAACCTTTCCCTTGGTTCCCTTGGGAACTACTTTGGGGCCCTTTGCGGAACTCCTTCTGTTTACCCTTGCCCCCCCACTCTTCTGCTGGGGACCCTGTCCACCTTTGGCTGAGTATCCCATGTGACCCTTTTGGACCTTTTGGACCGGGGTGCTCACCCAGCGGTCCGCCTACTCAGCAAGCTTTCTGGGGTTAGTCAGCTTGCTATCAATCAGGTGCTGGCGCAGCTCAGGAAAACAATTATTAGACAAGTGGGACCATTGCCAAATCCGAGGGGCATACCTTGCTAGTCCCACTGCAGGGACCACCGACGCCGAATCGCTCCCCTCCGCCGCCGCAAAATCCATACTAGCGGCCGCAGCGGGAGGGGCGCGCTTGCTACGGGACTCCATTTCCCAGGAGCCCTAGCGGCGGAGCACGCCGCCACACCTGAGTCCTGCGCCAGGAGGCGCTACAAAGGAAGGCCAGTCCCGGTGGAGCGGGGGGACCATTGCCAAATCCGAGGGGCATACCTTGCTAGTCCCACTGCAGGGACCACCGACGCCGAATCTCTCCCCTCCGCCGCCGCAAAATCCATACTAGCGGCCGCAGCGGGAGGGGCGCGTTTGCTACGGGACTCCATTTCCCAGGAGCCCTAGCGGCGGAGCACGCCGCCACACCTGAGTCATGCGCCAGGAGGCGCTACAAAGGAAGGCCAGTCCCGATGGAGCGGGGGGACCATTGCCAAATCCGAGGGGCATACCTTGCTAGTCCCACTGCAGGGACCACCAACGCCGAATCGCTCCCCTCCGCCGCCGCAAAATCCATACTAGCGGCCGCAGCGGGAGGGGCGCGCTTGCTACGGGACTCCATTTCCCAGGAGCCCTAGCGGCGGAGCACGCCGCCACACCTGAGTCCTGCGCCAGGAGGCGCTACAAAGGAAGGCCAGTCCCGGTGGAGCGGGGAGACCATTGCCAAATCCGAGGGGCATACCTTGCTAGTCCCACTGCAGGGACCACCGACGCCGAATCGCTCCCCTCCGCCGCCGCAAAATCCATACTAGCGGCCGCAGCGGGAGGGGCGCGCTTGCTACGGGACTCCATTTCCCAGGAGCCCTAGCGGCGGAGCACGCCGCCACACCTGAGTCCTGCGCCAGGAGGCGCTACAAAGGAAGGCCAGTCCCGGTGGAGCGGGGGGACCATTGCCAAATCCGAGGGGCATACCTTGCTAGTCCCACTGCAGGGACCACCGACGCCGAATCGCTCCCCTCCGGCGCCGCAAAATCCATACTAGCGGCCGCAGCGGGAGGGCGCGCTTGCTACGGGACTCCATTTCCCAGGAGCCCTAGCGGCGGAGCACGCCGCCACACCTGAGTCCTGCGCCAGGAGGCGCTACAAAGGAAGGCCAGTCCCGGTGGAGCGGGGGGACCATTGCCAAATCCGAGGGGCATACCTTGCTAGTCCCACTGCCGGGACCACCGACGCCGAATCGCTCCCCTCCGCCGCCGCAAAATCCATACTAGCGGCCGCAGCGGGAGGGGCGCGCTTGCTACGGGACTCCATTTCCCAGGAGCCCCAGCGGCGGAGCACGCCGCCACACCTGAGTCCTGCGCCAGGAGGCGCTACAAAGGAAGGCCAGTCCCCGCGTCGCGGGATCGCGCGCGGGTCGGCGCCGGGAGAAGCCCGGGACAAGGGCGGGGCCATCAGCGGCCATCCAAGGCCAGAGGAGGCCGGGTCGGGACACCCCCCCTTGGCATAGGAAGGTAAAGATAGTCTATCTTTCTGTGCCTTACAGGTTCCTCCGAAGTGCAACTACATCGTGACATTTGACCAAATTTCTGGTGGTTGACGCCCCTTTTTTTTTTCCCCGAAACAAAACTGTTAAGCTATGACTTGCAGGGGGGTCACTAAAAACTTTTTCACGCAGAGTAACCTGTGTCAGGGAACTATGGACAATTACTTAAAGAGGGTGACATCCCCCATTACCAGCGACCCTGAGAGTACTGATCGATCCATGGACATGGGTAGTTCTTTGAGCACATGCCTTTCTTCCCACACAGAAAAAACAGCTCTAGACTCATTACTCCTAGCGGAGCTAAACAAACTCTGTAAATCCAAGTATGTTCCCGTTGATGCAGGAAGTATGCAAACCTTGTCGACCTGTCATACAGTAACTACTAGCCCCCAACGCACTAGATCATTCCAATTAAATGAAAGCTTCCAGGATACTCCCCTTTTAGTACAAACAAAAGCAAACTCCCAATGTATACTGTCCCCTCAGAGCCTTTCTGTTAAAGGGAAGATAGAAGGGGCCGAACAATGGGGGAAACATGTAAAGACTCAACAACTAAATCCAAGTTCCCCACTTCCCAACACTCCCACCCTTAAAGTACCTATCCAGGCTACTTTACTGGCCCAGATCGAAAGCATGATCAAATTAATAATATCCCCTCTGATGGAAAAAATGAACACCTTAGGGGAAAGGCTCACAGGTGTTGAGGAAGCAATTAAGGCCAACTCGGTATACTTAAAGAGTTTGGCAGGTCGCTTTCAACCACAGTCATCACAGACACCAGTCCCCACAGAAGTGCCTACAAATATTGCACTAAGTAAAATTCCCAACAAACATTCAGTATCCCCTCATATAACATCTCTAAATACCCCGAAAGCAGTCGCAGTAGCACGGAGTGCCTACCCCAAAACAGGGACTAAGAAAGATTATATATCACATAAGGGGACAGCTGCCAATTATGATAATAACGTACCTAAAACTAATCATTTACACTTGCCACCGGAGGCTGCTCCCTTTGTCTGTGTCCTCTCGGGAGTACCGGAACTTACCAAGGGGAAAAGCGAAAGACAACAGGACCTTAGGAATAAGGTTGTCTTTTGGTTAACTAAAAATAGACCTCTTCCTACCAACATAGACGGAAGTATACAAAGTGTTAGAAGGGTGGGCTGGTTAGGTCATCTGTCAAAGGATATAGCAGGTGATCTGGTACTGATAAGATTTAGAAATAAACACGTTGTCTCACATCTTCAATCAAGGCAGCCACAAATAGGGGATGGCCCTATATCGATTTGGAGTCTAACTGATTTCTACCCTAGAACGTCATACGTTCCATTACCAAGTCAAAGACCTGAGAACAATTGTTTGACGAGCAGAAGTTCCCTCGCCTCGAGTGGCTACAACATCCCCACCTCTAATCATTTTCACTTACTCTCTTAAATTGTATAGACACTGACATTATTAATATGTAGATCCCAACTTGTAATGAATTTTATTTGTTCTTTTTGTTTTTATATTGTGTTAACCCATTAGTCTGAATGTTTTGTTAGAAATAGATATTGATGGAATTTGGTTTTAAGAAAAACTATGAAAACATGTATTGTGATCTTATGGTTGATGTATACTTTTATGGTTTCTTTAAGAAATCTAAATAAAGTTTTGAGAGAGAGAGAGAGAGAGAGACAAGTGCTCCCATGCAATCAAACCAAAGCGACCTTGAAAATCATTAACTTTGCTGACCTTTACCCAACCATCCAGTGCTCTGGAAAAGAAAGTGACATATTCAACCCAGGTACTGTTCTCTATCTTCTTACAAGTCCTGAACCTCTGCCTATAGCGTTCAGGGGTCAAAGCATACCTAGACATTAAGGCTTCCTTCATGTGGCTGTATGAATTGTGGACTTCAGAAGGCAAATCTAGCAGGGTGTCCTTCCCCTCTCTAAGAAACCTTCCCCACAACCCCCCTCCCCAATCTCTGTCAGGGACCCGGTGGGAAGACATGACTACCTCATAGGCTCTGAACCACTGCCCAATATCATCATTTTTATAAAACTCTTTCACCACATCTTTGGGAATAAACACTCTAGCTTCCACAGGCACCAACGGTGTGCTGCCACCAGAGGGAATAATCTCTAAGCTCTTGGCCTTTAATTACAACTTCCTCAAAACCTTTTCATGTTCAAACTGCATTCACTTTTCATCTATGGCTAACTTTCTAGTTTGCATTTCAAATTCCGACTTCCCACTTAACTTGAGCTTAGTCAGCTCCATTAAATGCATCCTGCTCTCTTTCCTGTCCTCCAGCTCTTCTGGTGACAGTTCTCTGGCAGAAACACTGCTACCTGCTGGGGAGACTACTTTCTTCCCCCCTGGACCCAATAGCCCTTGCAGCTGCTCATCTGCATTCCCAGCCCCTTCCTCAGGGGAATTCCTTGCTTCAAACCAGGCCCTCAGCGCCTTTTGGAACTAATCCTTCTTGGAGAGATTGGTCATTGAAACTTTGAATCTTCTGCAGAAGTGCTTGAGCTGGTTAACAGTGTAGAATTCTAGCCTCTCTTCTTCCCAATCCAGATCAACAGATGCTATGGATGCTGTTTTCTGCATGGTAGTTGAATTTGGCATCAAAAATAGAAAATCCCAAAAAGGAATCTACCAAAAGTATGTGGTTGCGTTTTGGTCTACACTCACTAAGTAGTGTTCACCAATCACTGTACATGAGTCACAAATGCAAGTCAAGAATCCTCACTGTTGACCACCAATGTTAGATTTGGGGGTCTCTAGTTGGCACAGGTAGGTACTTGTGACAAATAGGGACACTTGCCTCTAGTCAGGATAGGGGGATTACTCTCCTAAATAACCCCTGCTCACCCCCTTGGCAGCTTGGCACGAGCAGACAAGCTTATCTCAGAGGCAGTGTGTAAAGCATTTGTGACCACATACAGTAACCCCGTGACAACACTACAAATGGACACCACACAAGGTTTATATAAAAAATGTATATACTTTATATAGAGTTACCACAAGACCAATAAACGACAAAAACTCTACAATACTGTACTTTTATATGGTAGTTTTAGCTTAGTTAAATTCAGTTCTTAAGATGCGACACTTTGCGTCAATGTACCTTAAATCAATCAATCAATCAATCAGAATACTTGTAGAGCGCGCTACTTACCCGTGAGGGCCTCAAAGCGCTGAGGGAAGGGGGTGCTGCTACTGCTCAAAGAGCAGGAGTCTTCTGAAGGCGAGTAGGTCTTGGGTCTGCCGTATGTGGGTAGGGAGGGTGTTCCAGGTCTTGGCGGCGAGGTAGGAGAAGGATCTGCTGCCGGAGGTCTTTCGTTGGATATGGGGGACAGCGGCGAGGGCGAGGCTTGTGGAGAAGAGTTGACGGGTGGGGATGTGGAAGCTGAGTCTGCTGTTAAGGTAGGTTGGTCCGGCGTTGTGGAGTGCTTTGTTTGCATGGGTGTGGAGCTTGAAGGTGATCCTCTTGTCAACGGGGAGCCAGTGCAGGTCTCTCAGGTAGGGGTTGATGTGGCTGTGGCGGGGTACGTTGACGATCAGACGGGCGGAGGCGTTTTGGATCCGTTGTAGTCGTCTTAGGTGTTTGCTGGGATTCCTGCATAGAGTGCATTGCCGTAGTCCAGTCTGCTGCTGACGAGGGCCTGTGTCACCGTTCTTCTTGTTTCGGTCTGGATCCACTTGTAGATCCTGCGGAGCATGCAGAGGGTGATGTAGCAGGAGGAGGAGACGGCACTGACCTGCTTAGCAATGGAGAGGGAGGAGTCGAGGATGAATCCTAGGTTGCATGCATGGTCGTTGGGTGTTGGTGCTGTTCCCAGTGTGGTCGGCCACCAAGAGTCATCCCAGGCTGAAGGGGTGGGTCCGACATTGAGTACCTCCGTCTTCTTCGAGTTCAGCTTCAGACGGTTGCTCCTCATCTAGTCGGCGACAGCCTTCATTCCCTCGTGGAGGTTGGTTTTGGCAGTTTGTGGGTCCTTGGTGAGGGAGAGGATGAGCTGGGTGTCGTCGGCGTAGGAGATGTTGATGATGTCGTGCTGGCGGGCCACTTGTGCGAGGAAGGCCATGCAGATGTTGAACAGCGTCGGGCTGAGGGATGAGCCCTGGGGAATGCCGCAGATGATGTTGGTGGCTTCGGATCGCAAAGGTGGGAGGTGGACGCTCTGGGTTCTGCCGGAGAGGAAAGACGTGGTCCAGTCAACGGCCTTCTCTTGGATTCCGGCTTCTAGGAGGTGTGTCTTTAGAGTGCGATGGCAGACCATGTCAAAGACGGCCAACAGGTCCAGGAGGATGAGGGCTGATGTTTCGCCATTGTCTAGTTGGCTACTGATGTCGTCTGTGGCAGTGATGAGGGCTGTCTCGGTGCTGTGGTTTCGTCTGAATCCCGACTGGGATGGGTCCAAGATGTTGTTGTCTTCCAGGTGGTGGGCCAATTGCCTGGTAACCATTTTCTCGATGACCTTTGCCGGGAACGGGAGCAAGGAGATGGGCCTGAAGTTCTTGAGGTCCTTGGGGTCCACCTTGGGCTTCTTGAGGAGGGCGTTGATTTTGATCTGTTTCGAAGGAGATGTTGATGACCTTCCATAGTTGGGGTGCAATGGTTGCGTCTACTTTGTTGAATACGTGGTGCGGGCACGAGTTTGACAGAGATCCTGAGTGGATGGAGTTCATGACCTTGCGTTTCTCTTCGTCATTGACGTTGGACCAGGAGGTCAGGTGGATGAGGCTGGTGGTGTTCGCAGGGAACTAGAGTCTGTCGTAGTCGGGCGGTTGTGGTGTTGAGGCTGTCGTGGATGTCAGCGGTCTTGCGGTGGAAGAAGATGGCTAGTGAGTCGCACAGTTCTTGTGAGTGCGGGATGTCGATGGCATTGGCGCTGGGGTTGGAGAGTTCCTTTAGGAAGCTGAAGTGTTGCTTGAGAGATTGGCTTGCAGTGGTTGCCTGACTGCCAAAGAAAGGAGAAATAACTTTGTGTGCTTTACTTTCAAGTTGTGAAGGATCTCCAAGGGCTTGGAACAGAGCTTGTCTCCTACTGTAGTCTCTGGGACATCAGACTTCACCCACCAGCTCCCCAAAAGTTCTTTCTGAAGTGCCTGCAGCAGTGCTTGACTTTTTGGTGGATTTGCATGTTGCAAGGAGCTGGATCGAGAAGCATGTCGCCGAACAGCCGCTGCCGCTTCAGAACACAAAGCGCCCAGCATCACCGGAGAAGAGAATAGACATCGCAGCAGACGCTGAAGCATCGCCGGGAAATGTTTTGCAGGAGAGAAGGATCGACATCGCAACAGATGCCCCCGCATCTCTGAGAAGCGTGTCGCAGGGCCTGTTGCCACTCATCGCCGGAGAAGAGGATCAACTTCGCCACAGACACCGCAACATCACCGTTAAGAGTGTCGCAGGGCCTATTGCGGCTCGCATCATCTCTCCTCAGTTTCTTCAGGTTCCTCTCCTCAGCAAAGGTTTCTTCTTGTAGTCCAAAAGTGATCTAATTTCTTGGGATCAGGGTCCCAATATTTACACCCCAAAATCCTTTGTTCTGTGAGGGGAGAGGGGACTTTACCTTGTCCAAACCAGTTCCTGAGCACTTTGTTTACAGGACTCCTTCCTTATATTCTCTGTGCAGGGCAGAGACATCAGCAGTCCCACAGGAGGTGGAGCCAGCACAGGGGAGGAAAGGCACAGCCCTGGAGCAATTTGTTGACAGGATTCCTTCTCTTCTTTAGGTGTGTAGGGCAGATGCATCAGACACACCACAGGAGATGGAGCCAGCATTGTAGAGGGAAGGCCCAGCGCTATTCAGGTCCCAGGTGCAACTCCTCCCTCCCATCTAGATGCAGATCTCTCTATTAACAACTCTCTAGCAGTATATACTACTAGGTGGCGAATATTGAATTTACATACAATCTTATTAAAGTTGTGACATTACTGTGAAATATGAGCAGTTAAGATTTCCTCTATGTGTATGTTTTTGGGTTACAACAATGTTTATTATAGACCTTCCCCATGGCATTATTCTCAAATGCGCTTTAGTCACTATGTAAGAACATTAGAATCTAGCACAAATGTTATCATACTTGTTTGCACTCTAATAAATGTATATCTATGATGTGATGCTCATTAGTGCATTAAAGTCCTCTTCATAGAAATGTTCAACTTTAATTGCACTTTATGTTTGCCATCGATTGTTATAGCTGACTGTGACTTAATGTTCGCGAAACATAGGACAGTCTTCACGGTTGGTCAGTCTATTCCAACACAGGCATCCAGCGTATGCACCACATTGAACATCATGCGGCTCCCGGCTTTTCTCGCACTACGGCTCTATTTAATGGAGCCAACACACTGGCGATATCTTGGTCACAACTCTTGGTGAACCACGGATCCATCACAGTGAGTGCGCCCGTAAATACGTACGAGAATGCGTTTGTTAATTAAGGCAATTTTGCTTCAGTAAGATCGAGCACGTCTCTTGCAGTATCGCGTTCACTTTTAATGTACTCTAGTTTTTCCAAACATTAGAACTTAATGCTAGCGGACGGCTTTTAGTCCGAGAATGCGTCCATCTAGATGTCTGTCTATTGTGGCACTTTCCTCAGTCAGACCGAGCACTTTTTAATGCAGTGACGGGTTCACCTTTTAAAGCTGCGCTTTTTCAACCCTGACACTCGTCGTTAGCTCTAAACCTGTACCAACACTTCTGAGCGTGCACACTTGTCCCCATACTTTAGCTTTACCTGGGGTGTCAATCTAATGTTTCAATGCCCACATTTCCATGTATGCGCAGTTGTTTTGAGACCACTCCAGCCGATGCATGTAATTTTTGCACTTTTGTCTCCACATAGACTGGGTCCTGAACTTCGCAGTGTTTCAATGTTTTCCCTCCTCAATTTAGGATCACAGATTCCACCGATTAGTTCAGGGATCTGCTCCTACTCATATGATATGGGATTCTAACCACAGATTACTCCATTAAATTCTACTGATTACAACCTTTATGGACCGGATCTACAGGATCCATCACATCTTTTGAGTAAGTCCTCCACTATATCAGGCCACTTTTCAATTGCCAACCTCTAAGCTTTCACGACTTACTGACAGACATCTTATTCTTGCAGGTTTTCTTCACTCTCTTCTACTCATTTTATCTTGGAGCAGCGGAGCCCATCCGGCCTGACAACATTTAATTTTGTGAGGCCCTTCTTTATCCATTCACGGTAAATATAGTGACCAGTACTCTTTCATGTCACTGTCTTACTCTAATTAGAAATGGATATGACGATCCATCCTTTTAGCTTACGCACAGGTTCCCCGTCCCTCCCACTCCCACATCAGTCCTGAGGAAGACCCCATCAGTAAGGGTTAGAAGAACCTACACACATACAGGGGACGAAGCTTTGACACTTCATTGATGCCAGTTCCTTCAACAGTACTTGCTTTAGTGTGAACTCTTGTGTTATATGGCGATGGAATTTATCGTATTTATTTGTTATATATTATGTCTTAAGTTTTGGCATTGAAAAGATATGCCTTACAATTTGATTGTGATATCCATCACCACTTAAACTTCATGTGCCTCACTACCTCACTTGAATCACTTTCCTTCCTCTTTCATTTATTCATCGGGGCACTCACATGATGATTTTTAAATGTTGTTGCTCTAAATGTCGCTCTCCAAAACTGCAACATGTGTTCATTGTAATTAAACAACACTGTAGCATCAGTAGAGTTATCTTTTGATTTTCTATTTAAAACACTATTGTATATCTTCCATTGACACTGTTTTGATGTTATTATACTGGGACCACCATACTTTATGCTGTTTTGCACCCAGGTCACAGTGATTTTGGGCACACCCTTGTTTGTAACAATTTAGTAAGCTTGAGCTTCCGATTGAACTTAAAAATGTCAATACGTGTTTCGGAATAATTAAACATTTCAATGGGGCAGAAGGTGAGTCCTAGACATAACATTACTCTCTCTAAGGAGGACAGGGGACGGGTCGTAAGGTTAATGACAGTTTTGTTTACCATTTTCTCATCCATGGTTATCTACTCTTGGAGACTCCCAATTTGTTTCCCGTGAGCTGTGTGTCTTTTTCCTTTTTGGATCCTTTCTTTCTGTCTGATTCTCCTTTGTTTGCTGCCACTGCCTCTTCCTCTTCGTCTGCCCTTTTGGCCACGCCCTATTGTTGGGAGAGTTGGTAAAGTAGTTGTTATTCTCCCCCCACTTCCTCAGCATCCGATACTTGTCCCAAAAAGTTGCCGGCTTGGTTATAATTTCAATTTCAGATGATGCACTTGCAGTGTTGACTGAAATATCCATGCCTGAATCACTGGTTGCTGCTGCTGATTGTAGGTTCTGTTTGGTTTTGGTAGATGGCATTGATTCTACTTGTGTTGATTGTATGTTGTATATGTAATTATATTTGTGGTTTTACGTTAAAATGCTTCCATTTTCATAATCAACAGAGTCACAATGTAACTTCCTTTGCTTATGTTGTTTGATGTCACCTTCATGCTGTGATGGTATTCCTTTTAGATCTTCTTTGAATTTTGTCATGGTTTCCTGATCATCACTTTGTTTCAGTTCCTCCTCAATTTATGCGATTTCCTTCAGGATTCCCATGCATATTCAATCAGTATGCATAGCATATTGTTTGAGCTGGTGGCAGAATTATCGGCCCATTCTTCTTGCATGCACATGTTTGGTGACTCGTAGGAGGGGATGACATATATCCTGAGTCCTCGGGGCACCATGTTTTTAGCTTCATAATCTTGGAGGGAGATAGCCTTCCACCACATGGAATCTCCGTTTTTTAAAACGTTTTGTACCATTTGAGTTCCGTATTGAGTGAGAAGTCTTTGGTCTGTGGTATTACTGCATTTTGCCCCTTACCAGTAGCCCGTGCGAAAAGCATCTGTGCAGCCATACGTCTTTGCGTTTCTTCCTCCATAGTGTTGTGTAATATGAAAAACAAGCCTGTGGTTAATGGCGATAATGCAACAGATGGAAGCAGGCCCGCTGGCTCATCAGGTACTCCCGAAATGATCCACAGAGTCAAACAGCAACCTCTGACCCTGCTCGCAGGCAGGTCGCTCCCCATGCTGCTGCATGGCTCTGCCTGCATTGTTTTTGCCTAATTTTGTATTTTTTCCCTGTGCCTAACTTTCTTTCTCACCCAGGATTGTTTTTCCTCTGTGCCTGTACTTGCTTTTTTGCCCAGACTTGTTTTTATTCCCCTGTTCCTGTACTTGCTTTCTTGCCCAGTCCTGTTTCTATTCCTCTGTCTCTGTACTTGTCTTCTTGCCTAAACTTGTTTTTCCTTCCTTTGCCCAGTTCTCCGGCGGCCCCTGCCTGTTTTTCCTGCCGCTTCGTTCCTGCGGCCCCACCCCACTGCAATCCCATTCGCCGCCTCGCTCCAGCCTCCCAGCTGCTCCTCCCTCCCACATCCCCTCATATGGAAGCCACGCAGCGGGCGTGCAGTGGATGCGCGCAGCGGGCGTGCAGCGGACGCGCGCAGCGGGCGCGCCTATGGCAGGCCCGTAGGTGCCCGTCTGTGCCTGGACCGTGCCGGGCACCAGGATCCCTGGACCCTGCGAACGCCACCACGCCCGACACCGCTACAATGCCAGAACCCTCCACAGACTCAACACCGGACGATCACACACCTGCTACCTGGCCGCCCCGAAGGGCACCCACAGAGCTTTCACCTGCCGGAACTGAAGCTTCACAAGCATCCGCCACAACATGCTGCCGACCAGGAAAGAACCCAACCACCTCAGATGCATCCTTCTCAACAGTCGCTCCGCCCACAAACACGCCGTTGAACTCTGGGACCTACTCGACTCCACCTCCCCAGACGTCGCCTTCCTGACAGAGACCTGGCTGAACCCTGCCTCAGCACCCGACATAGCCATAGCCGACACAGAAGGCTACCAGATTATCCACAGGGACCGCACCAACGGAGCAGGAGAAGGAATCGTCATCGTCCACAGGAACACTCTGAGAGTCTCGACCAACCCCGACGACACCCACAGCACCGCTGAACACCTGCACTTCCAGATCCACACCAACCTCAACACCATCCTCAGAGGAACCCTCATCTACAGAACTCACGGACCCCGACCACAGTTCAGCGATTCCATCACCGAATTTGTCAGCACATATGCCCTCGCCTCCACAGACTAGATTCTCCTCAAGGACCTCGAGAACAACAACGACACCAACTCCAGAACCCTGATCGACAACCTAGCCAACCTTGAACTCAGACAACTCGTCACAACACCCACCCACTCCGCCGGTCACATGCTTGACCCCATCTTCTCCGCAAGCCCCCACGTCTCCTTCAATCACACCACCGAACTCCACTGGACCGACCATCGCTGCATCCACTTCACCTTCAAAAAACCCACCACGCATCACAGCACCCAACAGATGCCTCACCGCTACTGGAGCAAAGTCACCAAAGACCATCTAACCACCACCCTTGCCCAGAGCAAACCCACCGACCCCACCGTCCCCGACACCGCTGCCCGCAACCTCAGACATTAGATCAACGACTGTGCCAACACCCTTGCCCCAATCAAGAAACCCTCCAACAATCACACCAACAAGAATGCCAGCTGGTTCACTGAAGACCTCCGGGCCTCCAAGCAAACCTGCCGAAAGCTGGAGAAGATCTGGCTCCGTGAATGATCACCGGGCAGCCAAACAGTCCATAAGAACGCCACCCGCAGACACCATCACCTCCTCAGATCCGCCAAAAGGGCCTCCTTCAAAAACCACCTATTTAACAACGCGCACAACAGCAAAGAACTCTTCAACCTCGTGAAGAAACTCTCCATTCCCAGCTCCAACACCAAAGACGTCCCACCCTCGCAAGACCTGTGCAACTCGCGGGACACCTTCTTCCACCGCAAGATCGCAGACATCCACAACAGCTTTAACGCCACTACCGCCCCGACAACCACTGAGACCTCAGCCCCCATGACCACCATCAGCACCAATCGCCTGCTCTCCTGGACCAACATCAACGACGACGACACCATCAAGATTATGAACACCATCCACTCCGGATCTCCGTCAGACCCATGTCCACACCACATCTTCAACAAGGCGAGCACATCCATCGCACCCCATCTTCGGAAAGTCATCAACAGCTCCTTTGAGTCTGCAACCTTACTGGAGAGCTGGAAGCACGCCGAGATCAATGCTTTACTCAAGGAACCCAAGGCGGACCCCAAAGACCTCAATAACTTCTGGCCCATCTCCCTGCTCCTGTTCCCGGCAAAGGTCATCGACCGTCAACGAACAACTGACCCGCTACCTCGAGGAGAACAACATTCTGGACCATTCCCAGTCCGGAATATGCAGCAACCACAGTACCTAGACTGCCCTCTTCGCCGCCACCGATGACATCAAGTCCCCCAATGGAGAAACGGTGACCCTCATCCTGCTGGACCTGTCAGCTGCCTTCGACACGGTCTGCCACCACACACAACAAGCAGGCCTCTCCAATGCCGGGATCCAAGAGAAGGCCTTGGACTGGTCCACCTCCTTCCTCTGTGGCAGAAGACAGAGCGTCCGCCTTCCCCCTTCCGCTACGAAGCCACTGAGATCATGTGTGGCATACCCCAGGGCTCATCACTCAGCCCAACACTGTTTAACATCAACTTCAACTCCTACGCCGATGACACCCAACTGATCCTCTCCCTTATTAAGGACCCCCACACCGCCAAAACCAACCTTCACCAAGGAATGAAGGCCGTCGCTGAATGGATGAGGAACAGCCGACTGAAGCTGAACTTAGACAAGACGTAGGTCCTCATCCTCGGATCCACCCCTTCGGCCTTGGATGACTCCTGGTGGCCGACCGCACTGGGGACCACTCCAACACCCACCACCCACACATGCAACCTAGGGGTCATCCTCAACTCCACCCTCTCCATGACTAAACAGGTCAACACTAACCCTGGGCTAAGCACTACGCTACGCTCGCGGAGTTTGCGAGGTTTTCGCAACTTCGCACTACGCGAGCGGCACGTAGCACAGTGCGAACATGCGTAGTGCAGCGTAGCGTAGTGCATCGGTCATTTTTTGCTTGTTCGCGGTCCTGAACGTCATGTTCGCGACCGCGAGCAAGCAAAATGACATCCCGGCGAGATTCTCAACGCGAGGAGGTCAGGTTTCTCATTGTGAGTGGTTGCGCATGCTCTCGACCGCTCTCAATGAGAAACTACCTGTTCGCGTTGAGAAAGCTGCCGCTCGAGTAATAATCTACTCGAGCAGCAGAAAACTACAGCTCGCACTGTGCAAGATGCCGTTTTCAATGCTTGCACAGTGCCGGATGCTTGTCCGCACTGTGCAATCATTGAAAACGCATCTTGCACAGTGCGAACATGCTACTACGCAGCTCGCGTAGTGCTACGTGAAGTTCACGTAGTGCGAAGTGCACTTCGCGTAGCTTCGCGTAGCGCTACTTCGCGAACTATGCCCACCCTTAGTCAACACCACCTCCTCCTCCTGCTTCAACACCCTTCGCATGCTCCGCAGGATCTACAAGTGGATCCCCACTGAAACGAGAAGAACGGTCACCCAGGCCCTCGTCAGCAGCAGGTTGGACTACGGAAACGCCCTCTACACAGGAGCCTTGACCAAACTCCTGAGACGGCTCCAACGGATCCAGAACACCTCTGCATGCCTGATCCTCGACATCCCTCGCCGCAGCCATATCACACTCCACCTGAGAGACCTGCACTGGCTCCCAGTCAACAAGAAGATACCCTTCAAGCTCCTCACCCATGAACACAAGGTAATCCACAACACCGGACCAACATACCTCAACAGACGACTCAGCTTTTAACCCCCACCCGCCAGCTCCGCTCCGCCGACCTTGCCCTTGCCACAGTCCCCCGCTTCTGAAGAGCGACCTCCTGCCGCAGATCATTCTCCCACCTCACCCCCAAGATCTGGAACACCCTCCCCATCCACCTAGTGCAGACCCAAGATCTGCTGACCTTCAGAAAATTCCTCAAGCCCTCGCTTTTCAAGCAGTAGTAGCATTTCGCACCCCAGCGCCTTGAGACCCGCACGGGTGAGTAGTGCGCTTTACAAATTATATGACTGATTGATTGAACAATCTTCCCCTCCCAAAATGAGAAGTTCCTGGTGCCGCGTGTGTGTGAAAGACATCCCACGGAATGAGGCTACCAGGTGCAAGGATGAGTCACACCGCATCTCAATCTGTAGTGTGTTTTATCTAGGTACCTGAATCGATATCCTATTCTTTGCCCTTGTCCGGTTATAAATCAATAATATCCCTGCAACGGCATAGAAACCCTTTTCATGATTCGGTCATAGCGCATGCTGTCACATTAAGCAAGCCTACTCCTCCAGCCCCCTAGAAAGCACACCAAGTTCTTAAACAAATCCAAGCCTCCAGCAACCTGGGAAATCCCCGCTGCCGCTGTTTTGATTTCGTCCGAGAACTCCTGTAAAGCACTGTTAGAACGACCAGTTCTTAGTGACATCTTTATTGACGTCTTATGTCCAACCTTACGTCAAACCCGGCACCTTTCAGGTATAAATATACCAACGTTGCCTTAAGCAAACACACAGTGGTAATCCTGGAGCAGAGCAGCTATCTACTTCCGAAGAGCCCAGCTGATGCGAGAGCCCACGGACGCTGCCCCTCCCTTTTGACGCGCTGAGAAAGACGCTGTCTTTTCTCCTGCCGAGAAATCCAGCCTCCGGCATTTCCAGCTTACCCTTGCGGGTGACTGGGATACTGAGTCCTGAGAGAGAGATACCATCCCTCCTGCCTTCTAATACCCAGGTACTGCACTGACTAAACCCTTACAGAGAATTCTTGAGTCAGATTCTTGGCAAAACAAACTTAACTTAAACTGCTACTTACTTACTCCCTCCCACGTATTAGGCCTAGGTCAGGTACACCGGGGTAGGCGTAGTTAAAAGCACCAGTTGAGTACGATTAGTCAATGTATATATGTATGTAAATATTTTATCCATTTTAAAGTATCATATGGCTAAGAAACCATATCTATGCTTTTACAGTATTATTTCATAATCCTGCTTTTACTGTCTGCACTTTACTTAACTATAAGTATTGCAATTGTAGCAATTCATTTCTCTTGTATGAGGAAAGAGACTGCTCAATAAATAACACCTTTTATTGAAAACGCCTGTCTCTCTTTTTCTCTGCAATCTGGTGAAACTAAGTACGCACCTTTGACTGAGTGAAATAGCTGTCTTTTGTTTTCACACGACTCTAGAGATATACTCTTATTCAGGGAGAGCAAAGTTGTCATGTTTTATGGTTGTGAGAAACTAAATCCCTTCTTGTCTATCCAGGGAGGTTAAACTCCTCCTCGCCTATTCGAGAAAGTTTCTAGTGAACTCTGAGCTAGCTGGCACAAAAAACTTAAGTCTAATATAGTCAGTAGAGACCTCGATAACCTCAGTCCTACGTCTAAACTACTGAAGATATTATTCCAATGCGCAGAGCCTATTGGGACTATAGGAACTACACTACATGGCGCCCAACGTTTGGTAAGGTGATAAATCTAACGCAAGACGTTAGAGTAACTCAGTTGTGCTTTTTCACACAGACCCTTTCTCCCGTAAATACTCCAAAGACGTCAGGAGTGGGTCAACGGAACTTAGTAGAAAGAGATTTCTATGTATAGCTTTTGGTTTATTCAACGTTGAAGGATACAGTGTTCCAAAATATTGTGCACTTAATCTTCGTTTCCTTCAAACTTGATCTGCAACAAAAATCTTCCCGTCAGTAAAATGTCAGACGGTGAAGCAGAGAGGGAGACAGCTAGAATAGCAGCTCATCTCCTAGAGGATGACAATAGTCTCCTGCAAACCGACCCGGATGCAATACTCATCCCGGTCAACATAAGAAAAACTATAACTATTAAACCTATGGAAAATGGACTAACATCGAGAGGTGGTACAGTCATATTCGTAATTGAGGCACATGAATATCGGCAGACAGAGGTATTCTATTCATGGATAAACTTTCAAGCAGCAAACGCTGTCACACATGAATTCCACTATTACAAAATAGAGGAACCACCGGATGAGTACACTCCTTTCGAGGAGGTGGAAATCCCATTAAAATACCAAGAGCACCTGCTCTGGTTTAAAGGCGCCCTAAAACATAATAATCACATCATCAGGCTCGGTCCACTAGGTAGATCAGGAGCGACATGGCCGGTTCTAGCCAGCTACACACCACATCCAGACATTGAAAAAATGTCAGTACCAGAACGTTTAGCACAGCTAAAACAACTGATTAAAATACATAGACAATTAGTCCAATATGTAATGCGGACTTCAACAGTCCAACCAGCTATTAACATTCCACAGCTGACCCCTCATCAGGGGAACACAAATAAAATTACACCACAGAACATATAGTCATGTCTGGGTAAAGTACCGGCAAAACGGGAACAAATTCCATTCTGGTTAGCACAAAAAATCACTCAAATAGAGGCAGTATTTCCGGATACTACCCCTACTGAGAAACACAGAATTCTGACTATCTGCCTTCCAATGGGGATCGCACCACATGTGGAGGACTGTGACACTTGGGGCACAGTCTTTGCTTCCATTTACACAAAAACGCATGGTGTTCCTTCCATGGCGGTAATACCAGATGTGCTAAGACAGATTCAGAACGAATACGGTCCAGAACCTGCTTTAACTCTGGGTATGAAATTACTGAAAGACTTCAAGCAGGTTTCAGCTTTATTATTATCTAACATAAAAGGAGAAGCAGCATCTGTGGCGATCCGCCAGAAATTGAAAGAAACAGATATAGCAGAACAGCCATTTGAACTTGCCAGAATCATAGAAAAATCCTATGAAGAACTAGGAAGAGATAGTTTGGGTGGGAAACCAGTAAAACCCCAACTAACTGAAAATCCTGAAAAAGTATTTATTAAAAATAATCTAAACACTCCAAAAAAGAGCTGGGATGGAAATAAACAATCCACTCCCAAAGAAAAAAGATTCCAGTCCAGAGGAAAGTCTCCTCGGCGGAGAGAAAGATCTCCGGACCAAGGACACATGTCTCCCCAGAGGAAGCCCTCTGAGAAAAGATACAACCTTAGAAATAGGGATAATTTGAAGAAACCTGATAGATATCAAGATATTGATACACGTCCCTCTCGATCTTTTCAGACTTCCTCGCAGAAATCGGAAAGAAGAGGACGGTCAGAACACAGGGAAGAGCACGTCAATTCCAAAGACAAGGAACCTGCTCATCAAAATAAAAAACTACAATTTCCAAAAAAGAAGGTAGCCAGCATAAATGTAATCAAACATGCCAAGGATCCTGAGGACACAGTTGAAAAACGGAGAGTGGGCTCAGACAATGCTAGACAGCGCAGCAGAAGTGAGCATAGCTCGCAAGATCTTGATGAATCATCTGGACACAGTGGACACGAATGAATACATTCAGGTGGAAACTGCAGATACCAGAGTTAGCAAACCTCATAAAATATACGAAATAACATTACGTATAGAGGGAGATAAGACTAGGAAAATAAGGGGTCTATTTTGGGATAACCTCTCAAAAGGCTATGACATCCTTTTAGCTGAAAAATACTGGCCACCGGAGTTTGTCAGGGAGTGCCCTCATGGCGAAGAAATGATTATGCTCGCCTTCTCAAATCACATTCCAATTTATAAAAAATATACACTTGCAAGAAAGTGGGCAGTAGCACAAGCCCCTGCATTGTATAAAAACCATGTTGGATGTGATGAGGACTCTCCTCCTCACAAAATCCAGTTAAAATGTCACCAACTGCACAGAGGCAGTACCCAATCAAGCAAGAAGCTAAGAAACAGGTCAGGGAGATCTTAGATCAACTTGAATACCAGGGGGTGATTAAAACTTGCACCTCACAAATGAACAATCCTTTTTTTCCTGTCCCCAAGCCAGACTAGACTAGAGACATCTAAACTCATGTTGCAAAACTTTTGCAGTACAAAACTCACACAGTGCAGCACTAATGAATAGCATCGTGTGCAAAAAGTACAAAACAACATTAGACATCTCTAATGGATTCTTTTGTCAAAACATAGCACCTGAAAGCAGGTATTTGACCGCTTTCTCAATAATGGGCTCGCAGAAAAAAATCTGTCAACTCCCACAGGGGTTCAAGAACAGCCCAGGATTATTCTCAGCAAGAGTAGCAGAGTTACTACAAATGTATGATGATGAGGCATTATCTTATGTCGATGACATCTATCTAACAGATGATGACTTGGATACTCACTTGAAAAGAGTGAACACCATAATACTTGGGTTCGCAGCAGAGGGTTACAAATTCAACTTTAAAAAGTCACGAATTGCCCATCTAACTGTCCTGTTTTTAGGATATGAATTATCAAGTGAAGGCAAAAGCCTGGCAGACAATTTCTTAGAGAAATGTGCTGTAAACCAAGCACCAACAACGCTGAAAAACGTACAATCAATTCTAGGTTTCCTGAATTTCGGAAGAACTTACAATCTAAATTATGCAGAGAGGGTTAAACCTCTCTACGAACTAATAAAACCAGATTTTAAAACAATCAATTGGACTCAAAAACACACAGAAATTTTGAGATCATTGCAAACAGACATGTTAGCTAAAACAAAATTGCAAACTCACGATAACACACGCAACCTTGTGATCCGGGTCATCCCAGGAAGATGCGGATTCACATACCTAACCTCTAATGAGGGAGAAACGGTACCAATAGCTTACAAATCACATTTGTACACAGAAGCTGAAAAAACATTCAGTATTAAAGAAAACATTGTACATGCGGTTCAAACAGCGGTAGCAAAAGAAAGAGACCAGGCCGAAGGCAGACGAATTACTGTTAGAACAGCAGAATCTGCCTTTGAGGCATTAACAAGCCCATGTAATTTACCTACTGTGGCATTAAATCCAAAATGGATACAATGGGAAAATTCTCTTGCTACAGACAATGTGAAATACTATTTTGACCCGGAAATGATACAACAGTACGCCTGTGTAATATACACAGACGGATATGCACAACCCTCGGTTTGGGGAAAACAAGCCTATAACGCCACATGCGAGATCGTTAAATACGTAAATGTAAATGTAAATATAAATGTAAATGTAAATGTACAGGAATTTATATAGCGCAAATCACCGAGCGGTTTCTAAGCACTTGCTTAGGGAACCCGTCCTGGTATTCCCCTGTGAGATAACCCCGGCAGGGTATTCACAAGGTGAAAGCCAGGCATCCCGCCGCGAGGGGCCGTTGTGGAGATTAAGCAAGCTTTTGCCCAGAGTCGCAGAGTGTGAACCCGTGAATCGAGTAGGCACCGGAGCGAGAATTGTCGAGTCCATGGACATTTTAGGACTCAAGACCCCGCCGAGCCGGGAATTGAACCCTGGTCCCGGGCTGACCTCTGCTTCCAGGTCTGCCTCCTCTAACCAGTGAGCCACACTTCTCCACGTGTGGCGCGGAGGTAAATTAAGACCTCTGGTAACAATATCACACTCTGTGGAGAACAATTCAGAACAACAAACTGAAGTAATAGCATTAAAAAAGGTGCTAGATAATGCCGATCGCAAATTCCGACACTAATAGTGTGCGATTCATATTACTGCGTCAAATCATACAACAAGGACTTGCAGAAATGGGTTGAAAACGGTTACAAAGATGACACAGGTGCCACAATAAAGCAAAAATCGCTTTGGGAACAAGTAGTTCTTTTACAAAAAGAACTACCAAAGACTCACGTGATACATACACTGAGTCATGAACATGATGGCGTTCACGTTTTAGGGAATTCATTGGCTAAGACAGCCACAGCGGAAGCAACTAAGTCGGCTTCCGTAGCTACAAAAAAGCGTTCAGAAAAATACGTAGACGGGGAAACGATGCTGGCGGTAAAAACGTCATCAAAAGGCGACTGTGCAGCGCTACCCATCAACTATCCACTCAATTGTACATACGTAATCGATGCAAACTCCGTTCCTTTTGCTCAAATTCCTGGAGTGGGGGATAGGGTAATTCCAAACACGAACAGGAGAGTATTGTTAATAGCAGACGCACATATGGGTGAGGGTCTAAGACACCTTAAGATTAAGGAATCTCTGAAAGAATTACAATCAATATACTGGTGGCCAGGAATGAGCCTGCAACATCACAAATTCGCAATAATCTGTCCAGACTGCAACAGAGATCGCAGTGGCGAACCGGCCGGTGTATTGCCATGGCCCTTCGCTTAGTAAGGATAAAGCTATCTATATGCAAAAACCCGTAGGATTAAAGCGTCAAATTAACATAAAGAGACTAGTTTCACTTAAAATGTAGACCCCAGCTCTCGGCTGACGTCTGAACTGTTATAAAAAGATTTGCGAGTCAATAGCGGCATAGACGCAATTGGCATGCTACATTCTGACCAGGGTCCTGCTTTTAGCTCTCGAGCTTATGAGGAGGACATGACCAGCATGGGCATTGCATTGCGGGAATCTTATCACTTTCTTCCTGAGGGAAATGGGATGGTGGAAAGAAAAAACCAAGACATAAAGCAATCTATAACGGCAAAGGTATTAGGTTCGGGGGTTGGGTGGGTCAAACATTTAATAAGTGTCCAACGTAGTCTTAACAATCTGCCAAGAACTTCTCTAAAAGGTTTCAGTCCGTACGAACTATTGTTCGGCACTAGAATGCATATCCAGGACCTCGATAGTCAAACTTCAGTGGTGGAAAGTAAATGCTTTGATGTCAAAGATTGTTTGGCTATTTTACAGGACTTAAATGAAACAAGAAAAGACCTGAGCAACATAAAGTTGAAACAACAGCCAACAGCCACTGAAGAGAAACCACCTGTCCCAGCAAGGCCTGTCTGGATTCCAAAGATTGGGGATCTGGTCAGAGAGAAAATCGCAGTGAAGAAGGAATTTGGGCCTTCTTACAGAAAAGCAGTACCTATCTTAGCTGTCAACGGAACAAGATCAGTTGTACTACCGCCCCTTGCTGGTAAAAAGGAGAACCGAGTTGTATCCATCGACCTGGTTAAACCACAATCATGTGGCCAATAATAAGTAGTAGGCCAAGTGGACTCCCAAGAAATAGCAGAACACCAAAGTTTGCTACAAATCAAGAGGTTCCAACTGAGAGACTAATCACATTTGAAAAACCTACAGTGAATCAACAAGGACTATGCAACACAGCCATGGAACTTATGCCTCTTGAAACCCAAATCACAACAATTCATCAAGAAACACCAGTCTACAACGATGTAGCCACAGACTATGCAAATAAAACAAAGAAAAATCCAGAAGCCATTCCAACAATTGACAGAACTGCATCAGGCTACTTCATTGATTTTGATGACTTCTCTGAGGATCTAAGCGAACCTGAGGAACAGCCAACAGCAATAAAAACTTTTAAAGACAAGACTAAAGAACTCATTCATCAACTACAAGAAACCTATCTGATTTCCCCACGGATTGAATTTTGGGTGGTGCTAGGTGTACTTTTCCTCCTGCTTTGGCTCATCATGGTGCTATGGTTGGGACACTTCTTTGAGGGAAAATATGTTACAATGGACAAAGCAAGCCAGAATATCAACCTGGTCCTAAAGCCACACAAGTCTTCACACATCGAGAAAAGAGAACTTTCTTCAGTAAACTTCACAGCCAATCTGATATCCGGTGGGGTAGCATGGGACAAAACAGATTACGATATATATGGCCCGGTCGAGCTCTTGAAGTATCCTCATCAATTTAAGGTTTCGTTAAGTGACTTTGTAAAACCGAGTACATTCTCTGATGATTGGGATTTTGAAAGTATTAATGATATGATGTCAGACTTAGTTATGTCAGCAAAATTTACAGAACATGATTATTTACAAGGTTCATCGAATTATGATCAAATGTACTGCTACAACCACTATGGTAACCATTATTTGCATAAATCTGCTCAACCTAGAAATGTTTTAAATTATAATCAATGGGAACATTGTGCAACTCCACCGAAGGGTAGTTCGAAAACATTTTATGAGAAATTTCCATACTTCTCAGGGTTTACCACAAGTGAAGCAGAAACGTTTTATTTCAAACTGTTGAATAAGACAGGAATGAAAACCATGCTGACAAATACAAAGTTAATCTATTCAGAAACATTTTTTGAAAAAATGAATACATTTGGTTTTGATTTTTGGAACAATAATATTGAGACAAAAACAATCTTGGGTACTAAAGATTGGCAAGTGCAAGGTATAGAATCATTGTTCAGAGCCTGCATGATCCCAGAACAAATTATATTTTTGAATGACACAATTCAACAAACAACCTGTCTTGGCCTAGCCAAAATTAAAGACTTAAACAAACCGTCTATTCCAAAGCCAACACCTGAAAGTAATAGCACTACAGATGTTGAGATAGACGTATCCCATATTTTTAACCAAAACAGAACGCATCCTGATTGGAAAAAATGGTTGATCTGGCCCACAGACACAAATAACTGTCAAGATAGATTCCTGAACAAAATACAGGGGTTCAAATTGACCAGGCCAGACCCTAGATACTCCCAGCGACAACATCCAGGGATAGTAACAACATACAGTGTAGGTAAACTCTGCCTTGAATGGCTACATACATCCACACTGGCAGAAATTAAGCAACACTTAACTTTACTTAAAGAAGGTGCTGACTTGCGTGATTTCATTATGGGACCACGCAAACAGCGTCAAAAACGTTTCATAGCGGCCTCTATATATGTAGCTTATAACGAAGCTTGGAAAGAAACTCAAATTGAAACAGCAGAGAAAATACGGGGAATTGACCGTATTAATTTGGAAAAATCACTTTCTGTTGTGGACAATGGGTTAATGACTCTCTCTTCCAGAATATATTCACTGGACAGTATTGTATCATCTGCAATCGATATAATAGAACAAGACTTACTAATGTTACAACATGGTCAGTCGCAATTGCGTTCTATTGTCCAGCTTGGCTGGACGTTACAAAATCTGAGTTCGGGCTACGTGCCTTGGCGTTTAATCAACACAACGTCACTGTTCTCTATCTTTAACCATACTGATATACAAATCAGCTTGGCACAAAAAGGAGCAGAATATACAATTCTGAGCATTGAAAAACTTGAGAGATTACCATTGACAATGTCAGAACGACCTGTCATTGAATGGATAATACACAGGATAATAACTATTCCGATAACAACTTTCCAATTTCGATACTGCCAAAAGTATATACAGGCAGGCCAGTATGAAAGGTTGGGTAAAGGATACATTAAGTCATCATGGGAATTACCTTACACACACATGTGTAATAGTGAAAAAGGACAGAATGTATTTCTTAGTGGTAATAATTGTGAAAAATCACTAAGTGGTATACTTCTGTGTCAGGGTATAAATCTACATGAGGCCTGTGAGGGGACTTCAAATAACCTTTCATGTCACCAGCTTGGCACACCTGTAACTCGAATAGAGCCATTCTGTAGGCGGCTTTCGAACGGGAGCTACATTCTAATAATGGACCACAGATGTTGTGGCTTGGTGCCAGGAAAAGCTTATCTGGTAAGCGTTTCGTCCATGGTCACTTGCTGTTTGCAAGTATTGTATCCGAACAACACTCCAGACAGGGAGGGAAATATTTGGCCCAGTTTGAAAATCTCTTCTTTTCGAATTGATACTTTAAGCAGAATGAAGTCTATTCTTCTACAGACACCAGTGCCCTTGACGTCATCAAAAGAAATGTATGATCTCCAAGTTGCAAGGACAACGGCAGAGATACATGACCTTTGATCAACAAATTGCCCCTTACACTTCGCAGAAATGCTAAACGAAATCTTAAACATTTCTGATACGAGTGGTATCGCGAGTGTATTTAAGACAATTTTTTCGGGACTGTTGACACCTTTCAAAGCAGTCCTGGGCATCTTTCCTAATTTTGTCCATTCAATCTTTGGCGGCCTTCCACTCCTGTTGGGACTCGTAGCAGGCATTTTGTTTTTAATACTCCTGCTTCGTTATGGCAAGCCACGTCACAGACAAGACTCCAGCAACAATGGAAGAAACGATCCTAGCTATACGCTATCGGGACCGCATAACTAAAGTCCTTGGATTAGCCCGGCTAAGAGATCTGAATATGACCTGGTTTCTTTCATTCAGACCCATCTGGCAGAACTGTATCTTACCTGTGTTAAGATGTATGCTGTGCGGAGAGGAATGCGTGTTAGACGTCTGTCTCACACTACAATCAGAAGTACCATTGGATACAGATACTTTGCTAAGTCCAGTAAAGGCTCATGCATCGTGTTGTCCCCAGCGGTTACCCATCCTGATGACGGCATTCGTTGAGACTTCACCACTGCGAATAAAGGGTAGTGAAGTGCAAGATGAGAGCAGCATCAACCAGGTACGACCTTCTGTGAGCACTGCTAATCCTGTCATCGATGATAGCAATCATTCTCACGACTGCACAGTTGCGGCATTTTCCAACTTGGTTGAACTTTCACCTGAAGCGGTAGACTGCTTTTTTGAAAGTCTGTCTGATATGATGTTCTCCCCTGAACCAAAAGAATAAACTTTTAAGAAAACGTGCACTCAGCGTTCCCTGAACTCTGAATTTGGCCTTCAGCTTTGAAAAACAAAAGCTACTGAAAATATTTGGAACAGTTTGACTTCTTCCCTTGAAAAACGAAATTATTTTTTTTAACCCGATTCCAAAATATTTACTTTTTTTTTGGCACTCATCCTCTGCTTAAAGTAGAACTATTCTTAGAGAACAGAGCTTCTATTTGTAGGAACTCTAGAGACAATATATTACCTCAGCCTCTAGCATATTTACGATTACTGTATTTACATGTGATGGAATGGTCTCGCACTTTTCTTTTCTGTATTAAGAGCCATTTCATGTGTAATTTTCGCAAATCATTCATGTTGATATATACATGCCTCCTTTTTAATGAATGATTCCACTGCTTGGAAGCATACAGTACCTATACTCATTTTTCGTGTATTTCGCATATGTCATTTCAGATGCATAAATTGTATTTTGGGGTGGATCGGTATACACATGCACCGTTAGAAATGTTTACTATTGCTTAGTTTAGTAATTATGGACATGAATTCGTGGAGTGGGTGTAGTGTGTTTTATCTAGGTACCTGAATCGATATCCTATTCTTTGCCCTTGTCCGGTTATAAATCAATAATATCCCTGCAATGGCATAGAAACCCTTTTCATGATTCGGTCATAGCGCATGCTGTCACATTAAGCAAGCCTACTCCTCCAGCCCCCTAGAAAGCACACCGAGTTCTTAAACAAATCCAAGCCTCCAGCAACCTGGGAAATCCCCGCTGCCGTTGTTTTGATTTCGTCCGAGAACTCCTGTAAAGCACTGTAAGAACGACCAGTTCTTAGTGACATCTTTATTGACGTCTTATGTCCAGCCTTACGTCAAACCCGGCACCTTTCAGGTATAAATATACCAACGTTGCCTTAAGCAAACACACGGTGGTAATCCTGGAGCAGAGCAGCTATCTACTTCCGAAGAGCCCAGCTGATGGGAGAGCCCACGGACGCTGCCCCTCCCTTTTGACACGCTGAGAAAGACGCTGTCTTTTCTCCTGCCGAGAAATCCAGCCTCCGGCGTTTCCAGCTTACCCTTGCGGGTGACTGGGATACCGAGTCCTGAGAGAGAGATACCAGCCCTCCTGCCTTCTAATACCCAGGTACTGCACTGACTAAACCCTTACAGAGAATTCTTGAGTCAGATTCTTGGCAAAACAAACTTAACTTAAACTGCTACTTACTTACTCCCTCCCACGTATTAGGCCTAGGTCAGGTACACCGGGGTAGGCGTAGTTAGAAGCACCAGTTGAGTACGATTAGTCAATGTATATATGTATGTATATATTTTATCCATTTTAAAGTATCATATGGCTAAGAAACCATATCTATGCTTTTACAGTATTATTTCATAATCCTGCTTTTACTGTATGCACTTTACTTAACTATAAGTATTGCAATTGTAGCAATTCATTTCTCTTGTATGAGGAAAGAGACTGCTCAATAAATAACACCTTTTATTGAAAACGCCCGTCTCTCTTTTTCTCTGCAATCTGGTGAAACTAAGTACGCACCTTTGACTGAGTGAAATAGCTGTCTTTTGTTTTCACACGACTCTAGAGATATACTCTTATTCAGGGAGAGCAAAGTTGTCATGTTTTATGGTTGTCAGAAACTAAATCCCTTCTTGTCTATCCAGGGAGGTTAAACTCCTCCCCGCCTATTCGAGAAAGTTTCTAGTGAACTCTGAGCTAGCTGGCACAAAAAACTTAAGTCTAATATAGTCAGTAGAGACCTAGATAACCTCAGTCCTACGTCTAAACTACTGAAGATATTATTCCAATGCGCAGAGCCTATTGGGACTATAGGAACTACACTACAAAAGTTAAGAGCTAAGCAACTCTTTGTTTCCGTATGTTCCTTCTCTTTGTGAACGGTCAGTCAATTAAAATGATATCCGGGACGTGAACTGTTTTCACAAGGTATTGCTCAGTGCCTCTTGGTTCATAGCCTGTAACTTCTCCATACTGCCAGCCAGGGACCCAGAACCCACCCCCGGTGTTGTATCCCAAGGCATACGAATATGCCTTGGGATACAACACATTATCCTTCAGTCCTGCAAAGAAAACAAGAAATAATTCAAAGAGTCTTACATCCAGGATTCGATCTGCAATCCGACAGCACTTTGAGATGAAATTGAAAGGCGCGATGCTTCTAAGCAAAATCCTAACTTAATCTATCTAAACAAGTATCTAACAACACCAACTCAGGTTCTGATTGGACAAATTTGGGGTAGATGAGCATTTCTCATTACAGCATCATATTCACGGTGAATCAGCAATTTAATAAAAGAGTATTGTTCAGGACAGTCTTTGGCCTAGTCACATCCTCAACTGGCAACTTTACTGTTCTTTCTCACGTTCAGAACACTCGAATGTTCATGTTTTGGCAATCATCCTGACTTCCAGGGCACAGTAGCCTTGAACTTCCCATCCGAGCACAGGCAGTTGAATCTCACTTGCAGGCTTTGGGCACGCATGCGCAGTCCAGCACTTGCTCGCAGTTTACCAGAACAGCCATGTTTTCACTTGGCCTCAGAGGCCACTTTTGGAACTATCATAGAAACAAACACAAATTCATGTTAAATATGGAACTAAAGCCCTTCTGTTTACCTCCCACCGTACTAATGTTTCCCCATTAGTGATTACCTAGCAAGTAAGCCACATAAATGCGTTTCATACTTACATATCCGACAACTTTCTGGCACAACAACGTGTACAATAAGCACATTCATGCTGCGTTTATTTATATTTAAGCTGTGCATTAGTTCACATCACAATAACAATACAAATTATTTAATTATATTGCTTCATGCAGGCAAAATTAGTATTCCCACTTGTGCAATTGTGTGCATCTTATACTATTGTTGATTATTTCACCATAACACACCATTAGTAAATGTTAACGTTATGGAACATTGACTTTACAAGGGGTACACAAAATTTTGTTTTGCCACCTTGCTCCATCACTATGTAATGCACTCTTCAGTATCTACTCGTTGTGTGATCAAGGCAGTTTCTGCTGCCGAAACGCGTTGCAAGTGAGTAAATCTTGCACTTGCAAACTCTCATTCCGAGTGTGCGCTTGATTGGACTTTTTCATTGGGATTCAGCTGTCCGGCTGTGGTTCTTCCGGCTTAGCGCACCACCTGACAACAGGCTGGATCCTGGAAGGAACTCTCTCTTGCTTTGACTATATATATATATATATATATCTATATATATATAGATATATATATATATATATATATATATATATATATATATATATATATATATATCTATATATATATAGATATATATGTCCAAAGTTCCAAACTATCGGCCAGGTCCGCAATCACCGGAACACCAACACAGCAAAGAACCTGAAGACCCAAAATTCAAGTGAGTTTGTTAATTTAATAGCACCTTCGCCAGCATAAGGTTTCGGCCTGCATAGAGGCCTTGGTCTATATGTATATATATATATATTCCACTTCACCAAACGCTCCCAAAGAAGCGTAAATGCACTCAAATCCAGCGATAATCACCACTCCCTTAAACCATCCAGTAGTAGTTCATAAATGTTCAATTTATTTCCAGCATGACAAACAGTGCATGGAACCAACCCAACGCGTTTCAGCGATTGCTCGCCTTGGTCACGCGAGCAATCGCTGAAACGCGTTGGGTTGGTTCCATGCACTGTTTGTCATGCTGGAAATAAATTGAACATTTATTTCTTTTTAAATTGTATGTATTTTTTGGTGACTTCCTCGTCACAGTATGTCGTAGAGAAGACATCAAATTATTTACTCTTCCTTTAGAAATCACTGGTCGTGGAAAGCTGAAACGACATTTTGTGTAGAACTTGTCCTTGTTTCTGAATTTTCGGCGACAGTACTTTCCACAACGATGGGATTGAAAGCGTAAAACTTGTTGCCTTAAACTGTTTTCTTCGGTATTTTTCGGAACAGCACATGTAGAATACTCTTCAATGAAGCTCATCACTGTCTCATCCGAATCTGTTCCAAATTTGGGTGCATCTTTAATCCACAACAACATATGTATGTGAGGAGCACCTCTCGCTTGATACTCCTTTCTCCAAAAGAAATCCAAAACCTCTCCAAGTGGAGGATTTTTTTTGTTGGTAATAAAAGACATCATAGCTTGAGATCTATGATTAAAATATCTGCATACATTCACTGGATCCAAAGAACACAGTTCTCCAGCAGTTTTGAATTCTATATTTTGTATATTTGCATTTGCCTCTCGTAGAAATTGAAGTTAGTCGTCCCATGCGTACTCGGCACAGCTAAGAGTGAGGAACCATGTAGGAGTTCCTAAGTTTCTTAGCATACATTTCAATTCCCCATGACGATGGTACCAATACTCATTTGTACCACGCTGACATGCCATGAGATTCCAAAATATTATCTTGCAGATTCACTTTCTCCATAAAGTCCCTCGCCGAAACATTTTGCAGATGTGCTCCACTTTTCAGTATATGGTTTACTGCATAAGAAAGCCCAGACAAGTCACTTTCATACAGTAGATGAAACAAATAGGGAATGCATTGACGAAACCTTGGATCTTCAGCATATAATCTTACAGTTCGATATTCAGATGCAGGAATTTGAAGTGGACGATCGTCATATCGTCCAGCTTGACCTGTTGGAAATAGTTGAGGAAAACAACGAGCTTCCAAACTTTCTTCCCATACACTAATGGGACTTCCTTTTGCTGCTTTCATTTGAAACAATTCAATTGCATTCCCCATTACTTCTTTGGGATGCAAAGGATGAACAGTATAATGTTCATATATTTCTTCACTTCTAGACACATCAACTTTTTCAATTTGGCCGCCAGAACAATCACTTTCTTCATCTGCAGCAGTTTCCTCTGCTGCAACACATACATCTTTATAATACTCATTGTTTTTGACTAAATACAACGTTGCCTTTTTGACTTTCCTACCATCCACTAATTCCTGCCAGATTTTCTTACTCTTTGTCGGAACCCCATTAACTAGAATAACTAAAGGTTCCTCTTCTACTTTTTCTATACCAATTGTATCAATATTTTTTTTTAAATCAAGAGGCAAATAAACAACTCTTCCCTTTAATCCTCTCTGCAAATCTGTAGGAGGCAATTTCCCTATCTTAGGCTCCATCCGAACAATTGCCTGAAAAGAGTGGACACATTGAATCAAAATAGACTCATATGTATTTAAATCCATCAATTCACGGGGAATGTCTACCATCTCCAGATTATTATGAACAGCTCTAGCAGGCATTCTGTTTTGATTTAATTTATCATAACAGTATTTACAAATACGCTGATCAGAACTCAAATCAAAACAATTCTCCACCCACAAATAAGTTGCAAAATCCTTCCACTCATAATTATTCATCTTTTCACTTTTTACGTATAAATCAACTAATCTAGTTTGAAGCTTATAATGACTTCGTCGACAACACACACAAGTATAATTCGGCCTTTGACTTGATTTCACCTTAAACCTGGTAATTTCCTGCTCAAACTTTTCTGTACTTGAAATCTGTACATTGTCTTACACATTACCTTGAATTGCTGTGTCAATTTCTACACTATCCTCTTTTTCACCAAAATAACAAATCTCATTTTCTTCACAAATCTTCTTCACATCTAATTCAGTTCCATGCAAAAGAGCACTGTTTAATTGCTTAAGCTTAAGTGCTGGACTTTTTGCATAATACAACATTCTCACTAATTTCCTCATTTTGGTATGATGCACTGCTAACATCCTAAAATGATGAAAAACACTCTGACAGACTTTTCTAGAAAGACAAGCCAGTGAATGGCCTTGCAAACCTGTGTTTTCTCTCACTCTGCAAGGATCTAAGTCTTGCAACAACTTCACTTTCTGCTTTAGACTTTTCATACTATATGTACGTAAGAAATTACAAAACAAATCAATTGATTCCTGTCGCACACTACAAATGCGACTACACTTCCAAGTGTACACTGGACCCTTAGTACGTCTCCCTAAAACTTCATCAGTTAACACATCTTCTGGTTCTCTAGGCACAAGTTTCTCTTTTTCAATCGGACAACCGTCTTTCACTTCATACGCTCGACCACTGGTGTCAACTGCATGCACTAAATCATTCTCCTGGAAGTAACTCTCCTCATTAAAAAAGGGCTCACAACTTGAACTGTGCATCCATTCTCCAGAAAAAACTTTACAAAAATTAGTCCAATTAATTACTCTTTTCCATCTACTGTTTGATTTGAAAACATCAATTGTCTTGTTAAGTGTCCTAATTCTATTGATTATTAAAATAAATAATTTTTTCTTAACTTCAAAAGCCTGATCAACAATCTTCTCTACACTTTTCTTTTTCTTATAAAAAGCAGTTCTCTGTTTACCTTTCCTAATGTTTTTTAACAAATTTAAAACCACCCTATTGCAAAACATTCGTTTACGAATGTCTCTAAACTGATTCTGCCTTCTATTCCTATACATTTTATTCTCTCCTGCTCCAGTTGTAGAATTCTTTGAGGTTCTCTCCTTCCTTTTCAAATTTACTCTCTCATTCTCTTTTTCTACATGCTGTCCATCATTTTTTGGGCATGTACATATGTTACGTAAGAAAGACTTCGTTTTCTTACCAGGAGCTTTGTTCCTGTTTTTTGAAGTATTTGTTGTGGAAGAGTGCTGTTATTCCGTTGCTGTTTTTGTTTTTTGCCGGTTATGTTGTTTTCTTCTCCTTTCCCTTGAGGGCATCTTTGATTACTCTTCAAATCTTTATTTCAATCTGTGTTAAAAAAAAATAGCACATTATAGACCACTATTACCAAACAACAAAGCAATGACAAAAAGCAAACAATCTATTCACGGTTACAGATCAGGTGAGGATTCTCCATGGATGCACAAAAGGTGAGGCCTGTATTGAAGAGTATAGTGGAAGACAGCTCTGTCCACAGGTACAAAGAAGATGAGACCTTTGTCTAGGAGTCCAGTACGGGATAGACTTCATAAAGTCTAGTCCACTGCACTCTTATACACGGGCTTCACCACCTATGCTTCCCGGGAAAGGCCTCTCTCCCACTACAGTCCTGTGTCAGTTTTGCGCTACTGATGCGTCACTTTTTGTGACGCATTGGCGGCATAAAACATGTGCCTTGTTGCACCATATTTAAAAAGTGACGCATGTAGGTAGATGCGTCATTTTTTAAACCTCTGCACCACATTATACCTCTGTCAAGTGTAATGTACACATAGGGGTCATCTCTCCGCAAAAAGCCTCGTAATAATGACGCAGTGAAATCTATGAGATTTCACTGCGTCACTTTTAGGACACTGCTACATCAAAATTTTGCACCTGCCTCACAGCAGAGATAAGACTGAGGCAAACAGTTTCACATGCAACTTTCCACATGTGATAGGATTCTGACACCTAAGCAGGAGTGCAGATGAGATAAAGACTGTCCAGGGGAGCTCAAAAAGTGAGGCTTGTGTCCAAGAGTGCAGTGGACAGGACTAAACTGGAGTAGTGTGCAAAAAAAAAAGAAACTCATTTATGAGGCCCTGCGTCAGTTTTGCACTGCTGATGCGTCACTTTTTGTGACGCATCGGCGGCATAAAACATGTACCTTTTTGCGCCATATTTAAAAAATGACGCATGTAGGTACATGCGTTACTTTTTAAACCTCTGCGCCACATTATACTCAAAAATGTAAAAGCCATTCATTTTCCCCAAAATCGTGTTTGACATCACATTTAGGAAACACAGCACAGGTCCTATGTACAAGCATTCCATGTCATTACTGAAACCTCACTATTTTACAAAATACAATTCCTCTATGCAAACAAACTCAATATGCTTCCTACACTGAGTTAAAACAGGTAACATCATTGTAAAGAGTCAAATTGACGCCTGTGTCTACGAGTGCAGTCAGGTATAGGCTTCATGAAGCCTAGTCCACTGCACTCTTAGACACAAGCCTCACCACCAACGCTCCCCAGGAAAGCCCAAACATGTACCTTTTTGCGCCATATTTAAAAAGTGACGCATGTAGGTAGATGCGTCACTTTTTAAACCTCTGCGCCACATTATACTCAAAAATGTAAAAGCCATTCATTTTCCCCAAAATCGTGTTTGACATCACATTTAGGAAACACAGCACAGGTCCTATGTACAAGCATTCCATGTCATTACTGAAACCTCACTATTTTACAAAATACAATTCCTCTATGCAAACAAACTCAATATGCTTCCTACACTGAGTTAACACAGGTAACATCATTGTAAAGAGTCAAATTGACACCTGTGTCTAAGAGTGCAGTCGGGTTTAGGCTTCATGAAACCTAGTCCACTGCACTCTTAGACACATGCCTCACCACCTACACTTCCCAGGAAAGCCCAAATATGTACCTTTTGCATCATATTTAAAAAGTGACGCATGTAGGTAGATGCATCACTTTTTAAACCTCTGCGCCACATTATACTCAAAAATGTAAAAGCCATTAATTTTCCCCAAAATCGTTTTTGACATCACATTTAGGAAACACAGCACAGGTCCTATGTACAAGCATCTGCCTCACAGCAGGGATAAGACTGAGGCAAACGCTTTCACATGGAGCTTTCCCCATGTGATAGGATTCTGACACCTAAGAAGAAGTGCAAATGAGATGAAGACTGTCCAGGGGAGCACAAAATGTGAGGCTTGTGTCCAAGAGTGCAGTGGACAGGACTAAACTGGAGTAGTGTGCAAAAAAAAGAGAAACTCATTTATGAGGCCTATCGTCAGTTTTGCACTGCTGATGCGTCGCTTTTTGTGACGCATCGGCGGCATAAAACATGTACCTTTTTGCGCCATATTTAAAAAATGACGCATGTAGGTAGATGCGTCACTTTTTAAACTTCTGCGCCACATTATACTCAAAAATGTAAAAGCCATTCATTTTCCCCAAAATCGTGTTTGACATCACATTTAGGAAACACAGCACAGGTCCTATGTACAAGCATTCCATGTCATTACTGAAACCTCACTATTTTACAAAATACAATTCCTCTATGCAAACAAACTCAATATGCTTCCTACACTGAGTTAACACAGGTAACATCATTGTAAAGAGTCAAATTGACACCTGTGTCTACGAGTGCAGTCAGGTATAGGCTTCATGAAGCCTAGTCCACTGCACTGTTAGACACAAGCCTCACCACCAACGCTCCCCAGGAAAGCCCAAACATGTACCTTTTTGCGCCATATTTAAAAAGTGACGCATGTAGGTAGATGCATCACTTTTACAACCTCTATGCCACATTATAGTCAAAAATGTAAAAGCCATTCATTTTCCCCAAAATCGTTTTTTACATCACATTTAGGAAACACAGCACAGGTCCTATGTACAAGCATCTGCCTCACAGCAGGGATAAGACTGAGGCAAACACGTTCACATGGAGCTTTCCCCATGTGATAGGATTCTGACACCTAGTAAGGAGTGCAGATGAGATGAAGACTGTCCAGGGGAGCACAAAAGGTGAGGCTTGTGTCCAAGAGTGCAGTGGACAGGACTAAACTGGAGTAGTGTGCAAAAAAAAAAGAAACTCATTTATGAGGCCCTGCGTCAGTTTTGCACTGCTGATGCGTCACTTTTTGTGACGCATCAACGGCATAAAACATGTACCTTTTTGCGCCATATTTAAAAAATGACCCATGTAGGTATATGCGTCACTTTTTAAACCTCTGCGCCACATTATACTCAAAAATGTAAAAGCCATTCATTTTCCCCAAAATCGTTTTTGACATCACATTTAGGAAACACAGCACAGGTCCTATGTACAAGCATTCCATGTCATTACTGAAACCTCACTATTTTACAAAATACAATTCCTCTATGCAAACAAACTCAATATGCTTCCTACACTGAGTTAACACAGGTAACATCATAGTAAAGAGTCAAATTGACGCCTGTGTCTAAGAGTGCCGTCGGGGATAGGCTTCATGAAGCCTAGTCCACTGCAGTTTAGACACAAACCTCACCACCTACGCTCCCCAGGAAAGCCCAAACATGTACCTTTTTCCGCCATATTTAAAAAGTGACGCATGTAGGTAGATGCGTCACTTTTTAAACCTCTGTGCCACATTATACTCAAAAATGTAAAAGCCATTCATTTTCCCCAAAATCGTGTTTGACATCACATTTAGGAAACACAGCACAGGTCCTATGTACAAGTATTCCATGTCATTACTGAAACCTCACTATTTTACAAAATACAATTCCTCTATGCAAACAAACTCAATATGCTTCCTACACTGAGTTAACACAGGTAACATCATTGTAAAGAGTCAAATTGACACCTGTGTCTAAGAGTGCAGTCGGGTATAGGCTTAATGAAACCTAGTCCAGTGCACTCTTAGACACAAGCCTCACCACCTACACTCCCCAGGAAAGCCCAAATATGTACCTTTTTGCACCATATTTAAAAAGTGACGCATGTAGGTAGAGGCATCACTTTTTAAACCTCTGCGCCACATTATACTCAAAAATGTAAAAGACATTAATTTTCCCCAAAATCGTTTTTGACATCACATTTAGGTAACACAGCACAGGTCCTATGTACAAGCATCTGCCTCACAGCAGGGATAAGACTGAGGCAAACGCTTTCACATGGAGCTTTCCCCATGTGATAGGATTCTGACACCTAAGAAGGAGTTCAGATGAGATGAAGACTGTCAAGGGGAGCACAAAAGGTGAGGCTGCAACCAATAATGGCACAGAAAACCTCTAATTGTACACACGTATTCCTCATGGTAACCAATCAAAACTCTTCCCTCCCTATTTTCAAATCAACACCCTTCCCTCCTCAGCCCTTTCTACCTGTTACCATAGCAACTCCCTCCTCACTGAGCTCCCAGGGTTAAAAGTTTATTCTACAATGTTGCAAATCAAATGAGCAAGGGTGTTTGACCTCTCAATACACCAGCTTATCTGGTGCAATGTTTCTTTAAATGATTTATTTTACCATTCAAATTACTTCTTACACAGAACACAACCATGCACCCTAACTTTCAGTTTTCAACTATCTCAATCTACCAATCATTGCTTGTGATTCAAGAGCACTGAAAGTCCACAGGGTTTTTTTTGCAAACTCCTACTGTTCCAACTGCCATTTTATTCCTACACTTCATCTGACTGCACCAGAACCTCCTCTACCATGTATTCTGTCTGGATTATTGGACATAGCTATATCCACTGGGCTCAAAGGTATGCAGCTACCAGAAATGTTCACAACCTTGATTTACCAAATGTGAACATTAAATGGATTGGCCAGAGAGGATTGAGATGTCACCAATTGATACCATTGGTGAAAACCTGTTTGCATTTGCCACACCCTAACCTCATAATTCTGCACTGTGGTGGAAATGACTTAGGCACTTTGAATGGGGTAGGTCTGGAAATGCTTTTAAAGGACACCTTTGAACAATTGATGGCACTTTTTCCTCAAACTGCCTTGGTATTTTCCAATATATGCCAAAGACAGAAATTGAACTGGTCCAACCAATTTTGTCCACAATTTGAGAAAGCACGGAAACATGTGAATAAATCTGTTTCTGCTTACATGAGAGACTATGGAATGGGTTCAATATACAACAACAACTTGCGTTACAACATGCAAGATATCTACAGAGGAGATGGTGTGCACTTTTCAGATGAGGGGAATAGTATATTCCTCCTGAATTTAAGACTGTGCATTGGTACCTACTTGTAGGTACCTAAATCAGCCACAGAACCCAAAAGCTCTTTTCAGAGCTACCCTGCCTCTGATCACTCCAAATGATTATCTTTTTCTAACTTTTTTCACCAAAGTACGCTCCCCGGTACGCTTCCCGGTGCGCGTACCGGGCGCACCCCCCGCGAAAATTTAAAAATATATATTTTTTTTGGCCTGTATGGGCCTCCTAAGTCCCCCTCAGAAAACCTAGAGGGTCAGGGAGTGCCTACCGTGCCCCCTTATGCCCATTCCCAACGTTGTTTGTCCGCCATTTTCTGACTCAAATCTACCAAAACACAAAATGAAGGACTCCCGTAGCGCTGCCGGTACGCGTACCGGGGCGTGCACCGGGAAGCGCTGCAAAAAAAATAATAAAAGTTTACATAAAAACCACTCGAGACACTTTCACCAAATATAGAATAGGCCATACTACATACCAGTCCCTACCAATTTCCCAAATTTGGTGGAATTCCATTGAGCCATTTAGCCTGCAGACCTCTCTAAATATCCTGAGGTAAATTACTACACAAAAACACATCTGAAGTGTTAGAATTGACAACCAATTAAAATGTTACTTTCATTTTCTACTATTATTTCATGACATTTGATTGGTTATGTACCTGAATATATATAAAGAAAGAGAGGGAAACACAGCCATTTTGACTACTACTTCCTGAAGTACATATCAAGAGCATTTTCACTAACAACTTCAACTGCTTTCTTAAAGGTAAGTTATTATTTTGAAAACTGAAGTATGTTGTGCACTTTAAGTTAATTTGGAAAACTTTTTCTGATAATTATATACTATTCCTCTGTAATAGTTATAGATTGAGATAGACTTCTCTATTATAGTTATGGATGGAGTTAGGCTTGTCTTGTATAATTATGAATTTACTTAGGCTTCATCACATACACTTTTTTATATTTCTACTTCCAGTCTGATACCATACACTGTCCAAAGATAAATTCACTGTTAAAAAATCCAAACTACCTGTCTGAACTTAAACCCAACAGTGCCCTATCCCTACTGATATATTTATTTTTTATGCAAATTACAGCACGAAAATGGAAGGAGAGCAAAACATTTCCTTTGAAATTGTTCTGGAGAGCAACAATGAAGAAATTATTGTACCCAATGATAACTTGGAATTCATGGATGAATCACGGGACTATGAACTACTTCAATGTGTAGAATCAGTAGATTTGCTGATTCAAAATGAGGACATTTCTGACAGTCAAATATTAGAAGTTCTATCAAATTTTGAAAAAGAATCTGAAAAATAAATTTATATTTAAGAATTCTAAAATTGTTTGAGACATTATTCATTTTTATATCTAATTCCTAAACTAGTACCAAATTGATTATAATGTAAAGTCAGACTTATAGTATACTGTGCAACTTTTTTATGTTACATAGTAATTTTGCTCATAGATACTTCCTTTCTCCCAATATATTATCTCCAATGTATATTTGACATCTCTTTTTCATCTCCTACCTCCATGTTGTTTCTGCTTTCCTGACAGACTATGATATGGATTCCATATACCACAATAACTTCTGTAACAACATGCAAATTATCTACAGAGGAAACGGTGTACATTAAATTTAAGACTCAGCATTGGTACCTATGTGTTGGTACTTAAAACACCCAAACAACACAACAACTCTATTCAGAGCTACCCTACCTCTAAGCACTTTAAATTATTATTTTGTGTTTCACTGAGTTTTCCCCATGTGTGGGGCGGGGAGGTGTGTGTGGGGGATGTGTGGGGTGTGTCTGTGAGGTGTGTGTGTGTGTGTGTGTCTGAGGGGGGATGAGCTGTATAGGAGTGTGTAAGTGTGTGGGGTATGTGGGTGTGGGTGGGGATGTGGATGTGTAAGGTGTGTGTGTGGGTGTGTGGGGTGTTTTGGTGTAGGTGGGGGTGTGGGTGTGTGAGGTGTGTGTTGGGTGTGTGTGGGTGTGGGGGGTATGTGTGTAGGATGTGTGTGTATGTGTGGGATGTGTGGGTGTGTCTGTGAGGTGTGCGTGTGTGTGTGGGGGGGGGAGGTGTGTGTGGAAGATGTGTCTGTGAGGTATCTGTGTGTGCGTGTGTGTGTGTTGAGGGGGGTGAGGTGTGTGTGTGAGTATGTGTGTGTGGGTTGTGTGTATGTGGATGTGTAAGGTGTCACTATGGGGTGTTTGGGTGTGGGTGGAGGTTTACGTGTGTGAGGTGTGTGTGGGGAGTGTGTGGGTGTGGGGGTGTGGGGTTGTGTGCGTGTGGGTGTGTGTGGGACAAACTTGTGGGTACCTAAAAAAGCCACAGAACCCAAAAGCTCTTTTCAAAGCTACCCTACCTCTGATCACTCAAAATGATTATTTTATTATTTATTAGTATGATTATATAATTTTTTTCACTATTTTTCCCCATAATACGCTCCCCGGTAGGCTCCCCGGTATGCGTACCCGGCGCTCCCCCCGTGAAAATTGAAAAAAAAATGTAAAAAATGTTTTGCCCGTGGGACCCTTTTATGGCCCCCACATCAAACCTAGGGGGTCAGGGGGGAGTACCCTGCCCCCTTTTGGTCATTTCCCCTTTGTTTTTTACCACCTCTTGTGTCTCGATCCTACCGAGACACAAGATGGCGGCCGCTGCGGACTGTTTCAAATGTTTACAGACACCCGAGAGCCAATCAGCTTTCCGTGCGCAAGTCGCGTGTCGCGCCCGGAGCGCTCCCCGGTGCGCGTACCGGGGCGCTGCTATAGATATATAAACATTTTTTAACCTAAGTTACTCAAAATTCTCTGGAGCACATATCTTGAGACATAGCAAAGGCACATCGGGCTACCAGTCCCTACAATTTTGCCAAGTTTGGTGAAAATCCATTCAGCCGTTCGAGCTAAAAGTGCGACCGACCGCCCTATGGAAATTAACATGGGGAAAACACGTTTTGGGACCCCCTTTTATCTCGGCCCCCACTTGACGAATCCCACCCAATCTTTCAGAGAAGGAGCGGAGCGCCGCGAGGCAAAGTTGCTGAAAAATTCAGACAGATTCCTCAACCGGCACCAAAGTTATTCCCAATAGAATGTTGCGATTTCCCTATGGAAAACAATCCTAACTATAACTACCTACTGGTGACCGCCAGTAGGTAATATATATATATATATATATATTCACTGAAAAAACCATAGGTTTCACAATCGTTATAGTTAGGAATTAGCATTTTAAAAACCTTAGAAATTCACTGAAAAAACCATAGGTTTCACAATCGTTATAGGTAGGAATTAGCATTTAAAAAACTTTTGAAATTCACTGAAAAAACCATAGGTTTCACACCTGTTATAGTTAGCTGAACATTTTACTCATACAAAACCATTGAAATTCCCACGTTATAGTTAGTTGGACCCACTATAACTTGCGCGCCCGCAATCCACTGCTGATGATGTCACATATTACATCATTCATGACATGGTCAGTGACATCACTGATGACATTACTGATGACATCTCAAATGACATCACTGATGACATCATCCATGTGATAATATAATGCACCTCCTCACACTCTAATCTAACCTTTGATACATCCAGTGTTGAATACAGACTACCATTCCTGAAACCATTGACACACCAATACCAGTTACTACATACACACTCACTGATTCCTAGGTCTACACACACATCCACTCATTCACCCATACAATCACTCATACATACAGTCACTCATCAATACAACACTATCATATGCACTCATACACCTATACAGACACTCACACACTGCCACTCATCCATGGAGTTACTCACAAACCTAGTCAGTCATGCAAAGAGTCAATCACACTCCCATTTCCTCATCTATACAGTTATACACACATAACCTTACTTATTCAAACATATACTAACACATACTTACTCTCTTTTACAATCACTGATACAAGTACACATTGATCCATACAGCCACTCACGCAATCACTGGCTCTCATGTATAGTCATTGATATATGCCAACTCTCACATGCACTGTGTTTTACATATGTACTTACTTGGACATGTAGCACTGAGATATCCATTCACTCACCAACACAGCCATGCACACAGTCAACCGTCCATACAGCTGTTTCCACATGCACTCTTGAACCCATACACCTAGTGAATAAACTGGTCACACATCTATGCACAGAGTCACACACCGCACAGCCACCCACACACACACTCAGACTCACATGCAAATACTTGCCCAACCAATCAATAACCCATATAGCCACTCATATAGCTATTAATCAACACATACAGCAGCTTACACAACAACAGACATACTGATTCACACATTCAGACAGTTTAGTCACTAACCCATGCATTCAGTAAGACACATTTAATCACTCACTCATACAATCTTCACGCACCTACTAAATCCTTCATCCAGACACTTACACATCCACTCATTCTTCAATATATAAAACATATTTAAACTTTACAGAAACACAGTCACAGGATGATGTCATCAGTGATGTCATCAGTGATGTCATTTGAGATGTCATCAGTGATGTCATCAGTGATGTCACTGACCATGTCATGAATGATGTAATATGTGACATCATCAGCAATGGATTGCGGGCGCGCGAGTTATAGTGAGTCCAACTAACTATAACTTGTGAATTTCAATGGTTTTGTATGAGTAAAATGTTCAGCTAACTATAACTGGTGTCAAACCTATGGTTTTTTCAGTGAATATATATATATATTCACTGAAAAAACCATAGGTTTGACACCAGTTATAGTTAGCTGAACATTTTACTCGCATAAAACCATTGAAATTCCCACGTTATAGTTAGTTGAACTCACTATAACTTGCGCGTGCAATGCACTGCTGATGACGTCACATATTAAATCACTCATGACATGGTCAGTGACATCACTCATGACATCACTGATGACACCATCCAGTGAATGTGTGTCTTTTAAAAAAATAAATATGTGTTATATATGTATATGTAAAAGTTGATGGAAGAATAAATGTTTAAATAAGTGTTTACATGGATGTTTTTTTTTTTATTGATTGGTTAACTGGTTTATTAAGTGTATCTTAGTGAATACATATATTATAGAGTATTGTTTAAATATTTAAATATATGTATTAGTGTTTCACTTTGTGTATAAGTGTCTGCATGGGTTGGTGAGTAGCTACATGTGTATGTATATGGGTTATTAGATGCTTTTCTTAGTATCAGTATGAGTGTTTGTATGGTTTTGTGGGGGTATTACTTAGCAACTAGATGCATGAATGACTGACTCTCTCTTTGTATGTGTTTTGAAGACAGCATATGTGCAGGACTGTATGGGTGGATGAGTGTGTATATGTGTGTGTTAATGAGTGAATGACTGTCTCACTAGTGTCTTTATCAGTACCTACATATGTTTTAATGTAGTAAATGTGAATATTGATGTATATAAGTGAGTATATGTGAGAGTGAGGGATTGTAAGAGTTCCTGTTTAAATTAGTATGTGTTTCTATAAGTGATTGTTTAAGAGAGTAAGTATGTGTAAGTTTCCTTAGAAGTAAAGTGGTAGTGTGTGTATAGCTGTATATGCAAGTAAATGGATGTTTAATAGTTTATTTGCATGTGTGAGTATGTGTGAGAGTATCTTTTGGATGACTGTCGGTGTGTAACAGGATTTACAGGTGTATCACTACATATGATGAGTGAGTATATGTATGAGTGACTATATAGAACTGTTGGTGAATGAGTGGATGTGTATATAGATGGTGGGATTATTGAATTGTTGTAACTGGTATGGGTATCTCCATTTTTTTGTAAATTTTAGTTTCAATTTTTGAATATGTGTTTCAAGGGTTACATTACAGTGAAAGGAGGTATGTCACTCTGTCACAAGGATGGTGTCATCAGTGATGTCATGAGTGATGTCACTGACCATGTCATGAGTGATGTAATATGTGACGTCATCAGCAGTGCATTGCACGCGCAAGTTATAGTGAGTCCAACTAACTATAACGTGGGAATTTCAATGGTTTTTTGCGAGTAAAATTTTCAGCTAACTATAACTGGGGTCAAACCTATGGTTTTTTCAGTGAATTTTATAGGTTTTTTAAATGCTAATTTCTAACTATAATTGATGTGAAACCTATGGTTTTTCCAGTGAATTTTATAGGTTTTTTAATAGCAAATCTATATAGGTATGTAATGTAATATTTTTTATAATGAATTTTATATTTTATAATTATTTAATACTATTTTTTTATGTTTATTTATTTATTTATTTATTTTTTTGCCCCGGAGCGCTCCCGGGGTGCGTACCGATGCGCTCACCGGTGAGCGCATTGTTATGGCGCGCCCCGGGGCGCGTACCGGTGAGCGTCACGTTAGCGCTTTTGCCGCGAACGAAAGCAACATCGTGACGTATCGCGTAGCCGCGTGATGTGTCATATGACGCACAGAGTAAGCGCACCCGGAAGTTCCCGAGCGCATACGATCTCGCAACGTAAGCGCTGCCGGGCGCGCCCCGGGGCGCGAAGACGGGCGCTCCCCGGGGCGCGCCCCCGGGCACGCACCGGGGCACGTAGCGTAAGCGCGTCGGGTTATGTGATCATAAAAATAACACTTTTCATTGGTTCAGATCACTTTTGGTTTCCAAATGATGAAAGGCCGGATCATGTGACTTGAAAATAACACTTTTCATTGGTTCAGAACAGTTTTGTTTTCCAAATGATGAAAGCCCCCACCTTTTTTCCTCATTCTCACTTTGTTCTTTGAGTGAGGAAGACCTGCTTTTTGTTTACAGATATGGTTACCGTAGTATCAGCAGCTGGAGCATGTGCCCCACCACCACCACCACCACAAGGACCACCAGAAGATCACATTGGTGGTCATGAAGAAGAGGAGGAGGAGGAGGAAGTGGAGGAAGAGAGAAGGCAGTTCCTGCCTGAAGACAATCCCCCATACAAACCAAGAGAGCACTTTATATGGGAGTTTTACAAAATCCCAAGGGGTTCAAAAAAAGTCAATGCTGCGAAGGTGACTTGTCTCATCTGTGGTGCTGTGCTATCTAGGGGGAACCCTGCAAAAAAATATTCCTTTGGGAATCATACTATGATTCGGCATATGCAGCGTTTACACCCTAATAACTATTCTGCAGCAGAGGTGAGGGAACTCTGCAGAAACCTACCCCAATCATCATCCAGAACCTCAACAACCAAAGAACCCCCTCCATCGGGTCCAGAGGCAAGTGAGGTGATTCCAAATATACAAACAAAGTTTGGGGGATACAAAATTGTTTGTATATATTGTAACAAAATAATTAGTTATGGTCAGCAAAGCATTACACTAATCAATGTTGCTATGGATAACCACAAATGCCCGAGGAAACCATAATTTTTCCTGATTTTTTCTGTGCTCCAGTTGAGCCATTTTCAATTCCCTGTTTTTTGTTTCTCCCCATAAAAAATACAAAAAAATATAAAACTGTTCAGAAAAGCCAAAGAAAGTAAAAAAAATTCAAAAAAATATAAAACAACAAAAAGAATAAAAAAACAGTTCTTTTTTAGAACTACCTCTAATTTATAAAAAAAACATTTTAAAAAACTCTGTCATCCTTTTTTCTCCAAGGTACGCGTAACGGTACGCTCCCCGGTACGCGTACCGGGGAGCGTACCAAAAAAGAAAGAAAAAAAAGAATGAAAGAATGAGCATGAGGGAAAGGGACAGAGAGAGTGATGTTAAGAGAAAGAGAGCTAGAGGGAGCAACACAAAGGGACTCTGTATTAGATAGTAAAACAGTGAGGGAGGATTAGAAAAGAGCAGTGACTCTAAGTAAAGAGGGGTGAAAGAGGGTGGATAAAAGTGAATAAGGGTAAGACATGGGGAGTGACAGAGAGAAAAGAGAGAGATAGTAAAGGAAGGAGTGACTGAAAGGGAGTGAGTGAAGCAGCACACAAAGGTAAGTGAGGGAGTGTGGGTGAGTTGTAGGGAGTGAACATGACGAAAGAGTATTGACCGAATGAGGGGAGAGGGACAGCGACGATAAGAGAGACAGAGTGAGGGAACAGAAGTGAGGAACTGTGAGGACAGACGGACTGAGAGAAGGAGTGACAGGAGTGAAGTAAATGATTAAGGGAAAGGGAATGAGTGAGGGAGCAAAGGAAGGGAACAGAGGGTAAGGGAAGTAAAGCAGGGGGACTGAAAGAAGTTGAATGTGGGAGGGGAGTTAGGGAAAGGGGAGTAAACATGGAGAATAAGAATAAGTGAGGGAAGCAGAGTAAGGAAACAGGAGTGAGGTAGGTGAGGGAAAAATAGTGAGGCTAAAGCAAAGGGTGATGACAAACTACATTTTTTTAGTCACACTTACCATATAATTAATGTAACTTTAATTACATTTTTTTACTACACTTTGTATCTGTGAAAGAGAGAAGAAAAAATAAGTTATAATTAGTAAAATATATATTTTAAAATAAAAGATACAAATGAAGAGGTTAAAAATCATAACAGTGTATTAAGAAATAAAGTAAGAGTGGAGGACAGAGAAAGGGAAATAAAGTAATGTAGAAGGACAAAAAGAGGGAAAAAGAACTAGAAGGAGAGCAAATTACTAAGAGTAAGGCATATAGATTCACTGACAGAGAGGAAGAGAAGAAGAGAGAAATTAACTGAAGGTAAGAAAGATACTAAAAGAATATGAGGTAGCAAAACTAAATCAGGAAACAGGAGTAAGTAAAAAGATAATGACTGAGAGGGAAAGCAGTCTAATTAAGGATGCATTTAGAAGAATGAGGAATGGAAGATAACTGAGAGTAAGTGAACGAGAGTCATAGAGTGAAGGGATGAAGGGAGAGAGGATAATATAGAAGGATTGAGGGAAAAGGAGTGAGGAAGTTAGTACACAGAGAGACTAAGAGAAGGACTGAGTGAAGTGGAGTACAATGAGAGAGAAAAGGAAAATGAGTAAGGGAGCAAAAAAAGGAAAGAGAGGAGAAGAGGACTAAAACAGTGGTACTGAGAGAAAGTGATTCGGTGATGAAAGTAAAGAGAAGAATATTGAAAGATAGGAAATGAGGGGTAGTAAGGGAACTGGACTAAAAGAAATAAGGTGAAGAACGATGAGAGAGGAGCAGTGAAGTTGTTGTAAGAGAAATGATAGAAGGTAGATAAACACAAGTGAACATAACACAAGGAGAGTGAGGGACTGAGGACATAGAGGTAATGAACGGAAAATAGAGAGAAGAGGTCAAAAAAAAGGAGCAAACAAATATAAGCGAGGGAGAGTGGGTGAGTTATAGTGATAAAGTGCAACAATACTGGTGAGTGAGTAAAGAGGAATTACTAAAAGAGAAAAGACGGAAAAGGGAAGTAAAACAGAGAGACTGAAAACTGAAAAGTGGTGCAAGGGAGAGAGGGGATGCAGATAGTTGAAATGGAAATGAGGGGTTGTGAAAGAAGTGGAGTAAACTTAAAGGATCTGTTTCTGCTTTCCTGACAGACTATGGTATGGATTCCATATACCACAATAACTTCTGTAACAGCATGCAAGATATCTACAGAGGAGACGGTGTACATTGAATTTAAGACTCTGCATTGGTAACTACATGTTGGTACTTACATCACCCACACAACACAAGAACTCTATTCTGAGCTACCCTACCTCTAAGGACTTTAAATGATTATTTTACTGTTTCACTGGCTTTCCCAATGGTATGCTCCCTGGTACGCTCCCCGGTGCGCGTACCGGGTGCTCCCCCCACGAAAATGGAAAAAAAAATGTTTTTTTCTTTTTGCCCCGCGAAGCCCTTTTATGGCCCCCACATCAAACCTAGGGGGTCAGGGGGGTTCTACCCTGCCCCCTTTTAGTCATTTCCCCCTTTGTTTTTGCCACCTCTTGTGTCTCGATCCTACCGAGACACAAGATGGCGGCCGCTCCGGACTGTTTGGAATGTTGACAGACACCTGAGAGCCAATCAGCTTTCCGCTCGTGAACTCGCGTAGCGCGCTGGTACGCGCCCGGTGCGCGTACCGGGGCGCGCTTATAGATATATATATTTTTTTTAACCTAAATTACCCAAAATCCACTGGAGCACATATCTTCAGACATAGCAAAGGCACATCGGGCTACCATTCCCTACAATTTTGGCAAGTTTGGTGGAAATCCATTCAGCCGTTCGGGCTAAAAGTGAGTCCAACCGCCCTATGGAAATTAACATGGGGAAAACACGTTTTGGGACCCCCCAAATATCTCGGCCCCCGCTTGACGAATCCCCCCAAACTTTCAGGGAAGGAGCAGAAGTGATTTAGCAATGTCAGACCACTGTAGAGTGGAGTTTGCAACCCCTGAACCACTTTATCAGGGGCTAACAGGGCTTTAAGTGGGCTGGGTCTGACCGGGTCTGAGCACTGGCAGTTTTTTTCAGGGGGCCTCGAAACGGGTCTCTATCGGGCTCTGTTTTGTGCCCTAGCACAGGCGGTCCATTTTTTTTTCAGGACTGCAGTGACAGCAGTGACATCCATGTGTGCGTGGTGAACGTTGTAGAGGAAGGCAAATCCTTTAACCCTTTCGCTGCGGCGGCAATTCCGCCGCAGCGCTAGGGGGGAGGGGGGCCACGCGGCGCTCCCATGCTCGTGACGGAACTGCTCCATCACGAGCCTCGGGCACGCTGTGCTTGTGACGGAGCGGTTCCGTCACGGCCCTGCCCGCTTAATAGAATGCGCCACGCAGGCGCGAAAGCCGCGCTGCGCAGGCGCGGCGGCCGGGCCGTGACGGAACCGCTCCGTCACCAGCACAGCACGACCAAGGCTGGTGACGGAGCGGTTCCGTCACCAGCATGGGAGGGGTTAAAGAGACAATTCTCTCTGGATTTCCCTTCTCTTTTTGAAACTCAGGAGCAGCAACATTGTCGTGGTGACACCATGGCTTCAAGTGGAAGTGTTTTCAATAATATATACAAGCCACATAGTTGCTGCTTGTTTATCTTATGCAACTATCAATCATTGACAAAGCCAATAGTCGTGCCTTGTAGATATGACGTGACTTGTATCATATAGCTAAGCGCAACGACAGGAACAGCAAAATACAAGTAGGGCGGCACACTGTACTAAACACAGACTTTTAGCTTACGTGTTTTTAAACCACCCCCTCAATAACATTGACCACGCCCCTTTGATAGTCCCCCCAGTTTTTTATCCCACTTAAAGCCCTGGGGACTACCTTAGTAACACACTAACACGTTTGCCCAAGTTGCTGTGTGAATATCTAGCTGCCTATAAATACTTTTCTTGCAAAAAGCAGTAATAGAATTACCAGATTTATGCTAAACAAAGAGAACGGTGTCGTGTATGCTATGGAGATAGAGGCATGTTTCTATATCAGCATTCGCCCGGTTACTAAACTTAGGGGCTTGTTGTGTATAAGCTCCTTGCACCGCCCCGCCGGTGCTTCACATTTAACATGGGAAAAAGCTACGTCCCCGCGGCGCAGGGGGCTTGTAAATAAGCCCCTTTGTGCTAGTCAAATACATATGAATGACCAGTATGCATGGGGCATTGTTGACAAGAACACAAATGACACGTGAAAATAAGGCGCCGTGCTTCAAATGGAACACACTGAAATACCGAAGTGTGACTAACCCAGCATATAAAACCCAGGAACAATCAATAAGGTGTCAAAAGGTGCTTCGAATTCTCCTCCAGCTCTGGATGCCAGCAGGTTAGGAGCATGGAAGCCATCGGGCTTATATTTGGCTGCTATTACTTTCTTTCGCAGCACATGATGAAACACAGCAGGCGACTACGGTCCCCATCAAGACGTGTTTGTGACTGTAATGCAGCAATGAATCAGAATAAAAGGCACCATTTTCCAGTTGATGGGCCCACTAATAATGAAACACCATACGGAGGTATTGTCAAATACAAAAAGAATAAAAGAATAAAGGTTTTCGCGTAGGAACATTGTAAAAGAATAAAGGTTTTTTCACGTAAGAACATTGTGTTCACAGAGAACAAATCTTTGCATGACAGTGAAACTTTACGCTTGCAATGGGATACGGGTGCAGGACTGCACCTGGGAAGGAGAGATGAGATGACCCCAGCTCCCGCAATGCAAAGCTTGAAGGAAAACCCAGTATTTCGTTGCAGGAAGTTAATTACAGAGGCCAAGACGAAATTACAACAGAGCTACGGGCAGGGTAAATAATAAAGCAATGAACAAGATGTGGGTGATGGAATATTACATTAGCTGGGATAAGTCAGAGAACGTTCGCTTGCATAATTAAAAAAAAAGCTTTTTAAAGAAATTATTCAAATTAGTCTTTGACTTCAACAAGTTTTCTATTACACACATGCCGAAAAGTCGCATATGTAATTTAAAATATTTTTATATTTCATGATATTTTATTTTTTGGGTTCTTATTAATAGCAAAGAGTGTAGTTCACACACAATCGTTGGGTTTACTTTTCATGATGTCTCGTGAATGGACGATCTCATGATTACTTCGGGATCGATTTGTTTAGTTATTAATGTATGCATTTAATGTTTGGCTGGCTAGTTTTCTAGAGTTCTGGAATTTGCCTACACCACCTCAGTGTCTTCACGCTAGAGACTCCTTGGTTGAAGCTGCGGTCCGTGCAGCGGACGAGGGGAAATTAAATACTTGGTGGCAGATTTACAAGCCCCTTGCGCCTCTTTTGCGCCGCCGTTGCGTCACTTTTGTGACTCAGCGGTGGAGCAAAAGATGCGCCATGGTGCGGGGTATTAACAACGTGACGCATCTGGGAGATGCGTCACGTTGTAAAGCCCTGTGCCAGAAGGAGGCGTTCCTGCGCGGGGGTCGTTCCGGCGCACGAACGCCTCCTAAGAGTGGCTGAGTGAAATCTATAAGAGTGGCTGAGTGAAATCTACAAGATTTCACTCAGCCATTTTTAGGGGAATGCTGCGTCAAAACCCTGCGCCTGCTTGAATCAGGCGTAAGGCTTGCCGCAGCATTAACAACATAGGGTCCCCCAGAGCATTGCTGAAGTTGCGTCGCGCTTGCGATGCAACTCCAGCAATGCGCCGCTTTTACGGCACAGATGCGTCACGCATCCGAGCCGTTTGACCCATGGTGCGCCGCATTGTAGATGCGTCGCATCATGGGTGGCGGAGCCTAGGCGCACAATAACTGGTGCATCCCTGCTGATATGCAGGGATGCACCAGTTATTGTAAATCTCCCCCATAGTGAATGTAACTTTCCCTTGTCGTCTGTGGAAATTCTCCAACTCCCCCACCCGCCAAGTACTTCGGTTTATTGTTTTTTCGATCTTTTCACCTTTTCAGTCATGTCTAACTGATGCTGCTTGCACTGTTGTATTTTATTGTAACATTTATATAGTGGGTACTACCACTCTGTGGAGCACTGAGAGGCTTAACCATACAGCACTACGTGGGGAGTGTAGCCGAAAGAGTTTCCTCTCTTCACTTTGAGCCTATGTGGGTTTCCATCGCATGCATGATATCGAACAAGGCGCGGTTTACATGTTAATGGGCATTTTATTTATTCATAGATTTTATAAAGTACTAGCTAAACCCGAAGGTATCAGAGCGATTTACATTAAAATGAGCATAAAAAATAGGAAAAATAGGTTTACATAAAATAAAAGACATATAGGTTAGGTATGAGCCTAAATAGAGACATAGAGAATCTTTCGGCAATTAGGGAGGTTACAGTATGAGGACAATTGGAGCAGCAATCAGACAGCCGACTGTCATGCAGGGTCTGGTTTTAGGGAGAGTGAGATTTTGGAACACAGTCCACATATCGTGTGTGTTAAAGAACTTGTTGAGGAGAAGGAGTTTCAGGTCCCTTTTGAAGCCGGAGAATGAGGGGTTTCCTCGGAGATCTCAGAGGAGTGAGTTATATATATCCTAGGTGCATTTCCACAAAAAGAGCTGGTCAAGGTAGATTTTCTTTTCAGTTTAGAGGTATGAGAAGAAGTGAGCTCGAGCTTCTCAGAGTTTGCGTTCTTCCTAACATTCCAACCTAATAAAAGACCCGAAACAGGGTGAACTCTCCCTTCTTTTTTAAACTTTTCATCCATATTGTTTTAAAAGTTAACCATCAAAAAACGTCAACAAGAAAAACATTAGAAATGTCAAATTCCAAATCCAAAACCCCTTTCAAGGAAGGGATCATCTCCGGCATGACAGTTTTCCAATATAGGAGGAGGTCCAAGGTTCTTATCCTCTTCTGTTAATGTTGACAACATCCTACAAGAGAATACAAAAAATGTCATTGTATTAGCCAAAGTGCAAGTGCTCCCTTTGTAAATTGTTGGTATAGATTGGTGTGGGAGCGCAGGTTTGATATAGAAGCGAGGAGGCTGTATGTATTTGCGAACAGGTTGAGGTTTATTTTCAGGAGGTTTAATTTCAGGAGAAACAAATATTCGTGAGTCACAATAGTATTCTTCAGGTTGCTCTTCCTCTTTTAATGGTGGTGTTGAGGGCGATCTTTCCAGCTCCTCGTCTTCGGAGTCCAAGGGGTTTCCCCGGAGGCTCATAAAAGAGGAAAAAGAAGGAGCTGCCAGAACGCAAGTTTCCGGAGTATCTAAAGGGTGATCCCGTCATCACACCTTGAAGTGTTCCAGAAATTGAAATAAAATAAAGCTTCTTACAGTAGGTGGGTCATGAAAGAAAGATTTCTTTGCCTAGGGAAAGGACTGAGTGAGGGGAAACAAAAGACTATAACCGGGGTTGAAGCAAAGGCTCTATCTCTATTAGCACCCCAAATAAAGTACAAATTCTTTATGTGGTATCTGGGTAAGAGTTGTACTGCGGGTCACGGGTGAAGCTTAGGCTGCCTGGGTCACGGGTTGAAGGGTAGACTGCCTGGTAAATACCCCACCCAGGGCTGTACAATACCCAACCAGCACTTTGCACTCACTCTCACCCCTCCCGCACCCCTCTGTTCCCTACCAGCCTCCCATATTTCACCCTCCAATTCCCGCGGGACGCCCTCACTCACCGGCCCTGCCGCAACGCTCTTCGGCATCCTCCGGAGGACTCCACCACTCCTCGCTCCAAGGCTCGTCCGGTTCCTCGTCCGCGGCGTCTCCTCTCCTGGGTTCCTTCACGCTGGCCTCTCTGCAGGGTTCCTTCTCTTCCGCCTCTCCTTCCGACATCATCTCTCCAGTTCCAGCTCCACACGAGTGAACGCCTTCTTCCTCGCGGTCCTCTCCTTTCATTGGTCTCGCCTGATCACTTCCTGTGTCATGCCTGTCAACTTCCAGGTTCTTGCTGACTGCTCTCTGTAGAGAGACGGAAAAACGGCATCGATGGGTTTCTTCTGAATCGGGAGTTCCATGGCCGTCATAAGTCCTGCGATTACCATGCCGACCACGGGGAGCCTCTGCCTAGGGGGATACACCGGTGAGTCCCTCCTCACAAATTATGTTTCCATGATTGGCTGATTTAATTTACTAGTCAGTCCCTAGTAAAGTGCACTGTGTATTCCCAGGGCCTGTAAATCAAATGCACTAGTGGGCTGCAGCACTTACTGTGCCACCCACATAACCAGCCTGTAAATGTAACACAGGCCTGCCATTGCAGAGCCTGTGTGCAGTCTGGCACTGCCATGTTGACCTGGCAAGTGCACCCACTTGCCAGGCCCTGCCCTTTCCCTTTCTTACCTATTATCCACCCCTAAGGTAGGCTCAAGGTACCCCTGTATGCAGGGTGCCGTATATGTGAAATCCTTTCCTGTCCGGGGCATCATCGCAGGCTCCAAACCCGCTCAGCACTTATGGTGCCCCTACCTCAGTGCACCAAAAATCACCGTCCCGTGGCGGTGTGCCTGGGCCTGCCGCAGTGTATCCGGTGCCACCAAGTCTGTGCAATGCAAGTCATAGTCCCTCTATGATTGAGTCTCGTGGTGCGGATGCCATCATCTCACCTCCGGCACTGGGCAATGTGATGTTGCAGGGCCATAGGTCCTCATGCATAAATAATAACCACATGGATACACCCAGATAGAGAGTGGAAATGGCGTAGAGCACGTGTTACCGGCCCTTTTTATTGGCAGCGTCACATATCCTGTGATGCGTGTGCTGGATGGGTGTGGTATTGGTGTAAACCAGCTGTGAGGGAGTGGCTGTGGCATGCTGACAACTAGACCTGTGAGCAGCAGATAACTACAAGGAAGACCTGGTACATGTAGCATTGTCGTCCCCCTGTAAGCATAAGTGGCGTGGGCTGGCCTGGCGTATACCAGTCCAGCGTAAGGGTGTGAAGAATGACCCGGGGCTCTGATTGTGGTTCCATTCTAGGCTGGACAAGGCAGTAAATAATGCCCTGTTTTAGTGCCGGCGCCACCCAGACCAAAATCTGCAATGTGTCACCCTGTGACCCAAGTCCCACAACATGAGCAACATGGACGTAAGGGGGAATCACCGACCCTACATTCATTCATACTTCCACACTTGAAAGATCATAGACATCACACATCTGTGTGAATTGGAATGTTTAATGCACATTCAGCGGAGTGTTGTGGCTGGAGTAGTACAGGGCCATGCAAACCCCACTTTACATTGTGGTCTGTGGAGGGCCAGCCAGAGTCCTTCAGGGAATGACAAGTTCAATGGAAGGGGAAGAGCACAGTCTGCACTCTGAATGCTGTGTCATTGGTGACCAAACAGAATATGGCAGTCCATGTTGAGGTCAAAGGTGAGTGTGGCAGAGTGTATCTAGAGACAGTGGAAGGTGATGATGCAGAGGGCAGAACTAAGCGGAACCGTCCATATGGCGGAGATGAATGCTACAGTTTTCTTCTTACCAGTAAGGCAGATTCATCAGCATTTTCGTCCTCTGCTATTTCATGTGCCTCTCGTGTGGGCGGTGGTGTTCTGTCTCCAACACTGCGTGGCAGTGATACCTCAGGAGCCAGAGGTGAAATGTCTGCCGCAACTGTAAGGCACTGACACTTTAGGTGGCGGGGATGTGGATGTAGTGGTACCAGCAGCATTCATTATGCCAGACCTTGGGGCAGCAATGCCATAAGAATGTTCTTTAGGGCATAGACACCCGCGTATGGCATCTAGTTTGGCTGCCATGCGGTTGAACCCCACCTGCACCTGTTCAGCCAGCTGCTCCTGGCAACCCAACACACGGCATTGGAAGGCCATGTGATCTTCGTGGGGGTCCTGGGAGACAGCCGTGGTGGTGGGTGCTGCCTTCTGCCTGCTGTGTGGTCTGTGCAAGGGATAGGGTCTCCTCGTAGCAACTAGGCTGCCCTGCTCCTGGAGGTGGGATGCCGAGGCTGTCCACAAGCTGTTGGAGGGCATCGGGGTCGAATGTGTGGTGGTCCTCTTCATCATCAGAGAAGAGACGTTCAGCCCGCTCTGCAGGAGGCATTGGATTTCCCTCTGCAATATGAAGGGGAGATGCAGTTTAACATTGTGTTCACATGTATGTTGACGCATTGTACATATTTGCATTCAGACTGCATGACAGTGTACATTGTGACTGTTTGGGAGGAGCTGCCTATTTGAAGCGGGACAGAGGACATTTCGACACCATCATGGATGTGTGTTTGTACTTGTACATCATCATCTCACATTTCCTTGCAATGCCAAATGTGATTGGCCAGTTTCTACACACAAGTAAAGTCCACATTTGTAAAGCGCACAATCACCCGTAAGGGTCTCTAGGCGCTGGGGGCCGTCGGGAAGATTAAGCGAGCTATTGCCCAGAGTCACATGGTGCTGGGCTAACCTGCCGCCGGAGCGGGAGATCGAACCGTGGTCCCCAGATTCCAGCGTCAGTCGCCCTGGCCGCGGCGCCACACCTCTCCCTGGCACCAGTTGTGTACTCTGTTCTGTTTTGGACATGTTGTAGTTTGTACAACATTGTTGTCAATGTTGATTTGCTCTGCCTGTTATGTGTGTGTGCAGAATTTTGGGGGTGTCGCCCCTAAAGCTCTGTTTTTGCTGCCCTTTCTCCCTTTCATGCGGTGTGCCTTTGACTTCTGTGCTTATTGAGTGCTGAGATTTTGCATACTTGGGTACATTGGTCTCTTGGTTGGAGTTGGGGGTCTGGGGCATGGTTTGTCCGCAGATGTGCTCTACTTAATTGTGCATGTGTGCCATTGTGCCCATCTCTCCCCGTCCCCCAAGTCCCTGGTCGTTACTCACCCTGGTGCTGTTGTATCCGGTCATGTTGAGTGTGTCCGGTCCCCCAACTTCTGCCACCGTCTCCCCACTGATTACTGTGGACACCGTTTCCTCCATCTTGTCAAGGTCCTCCTGTGGCTCTGGGCTTCCACCTCCAGTCTGCATTACTGCCTTCTCTTTGCTGGCAAATTTCTGCTTGGTTTTGCGCTTCACATCATTCCAGCGCCACTTGACATCTTCCATTTTCCTCTTCAGCACTCCGACTGCATTCACCTTATCCATGATGGACTAACATATTCCATTTTTTGTTGCCAATGACACAGTGGAGGTGACAAACAGTAGTTGATGGTGTTCTACCACCTCCGTTACCAGGATCCTGTTTTCCTGCGGACTCAACCGCTTCTTCCTACTCTTCTTGTCCTTGCCCATCCCTAATCCTGAGGTCCCAGGCTGGTCCTCTGGGGGTCTTGTGGGGTTCTGGTTGTCCTCTGTACTTGCTCCGGCCACCTCCATTGTTTGGCTTTTGTTTGTATGTTTTTTTTCTTCTTTTATGGTGATTTTTCCGTGTGTGAATTGCAGGACTGGGGAAGATTATCGCAGATTTTTTTATAGCGGTTGGGCTCATCGCAACTTTTTTCGCGTTGGGGTTTTCTTTTTTATCGCCGTCACAGACATTTGATGCGTTATTGTGAGACTATCGCATGGTACCGCTGTGTTGAGAATGCAACGTTAACACATCGTTGTTTTCCTGTGATAGACTGCGATGTGAAGAGCTGTGTTAAGCTTATTTTGCAATAATTATCACACGTTCTTGAGAATATCCCCCATATTTGCTTGTAATCGGTGACACGTTTCAATCCCGTGCTTACTCAAAAAGGCTGGCACAGATAGTTATCACTGAGATCCATTTTAGGACAAGCCTAAAGTCAGTGTGATTCTAGTAAGAGTCAATCATAGCTGAAGTCAAAATAAAAAAATTCCAGGGCATTAAGCAGGTCAGAACTCATTTCCTAACAGAGGGGTTTCCCTTCTTAAATATTGCGACCTGTGGTTAGCCCAGCAAGTGTATCAGTATTACATAGGTATGCAAATGTACCTGAAAAAAGGGGGAGGTAATCACTGCTATCAATTTAGCTTAGCTTTCAATAAATTGACATCAACCTGCGTGGGCACTAGATGAGTAAAATATTTGGCATGTTCGAACGTATGTGGTCTTTTTAATTCACCGGTTGTAGAAACAAATATAAACTGATGCTTTACTCTGGAAGCTTCATATATATATTTGCATTTTCCACATGCATACAGTGGCACAAATATATTCAGTTGTTTTTCAGTAAATTAAATGCTGGTGCTCTTAGTCACTAGCAACCAGAACAATTTAGTGTCATTATTTTCAATTGCATACATCATGCTGTCACACGTTGCTGCCGCTCATACGCCTAACACAGCCAATGTATATGCATGACCAACTTGTTAGTGAATTGGCTGATGTTTTCAAAACCTTCACAAAGGAAATTAGGTTTTAGTTGAGGGGAGGTGAGAACCCACCTGAAATGACAACCTCAATCATCTCAAGGTGAATCATAAAAGTAACAAAATAAACCTATACTTAGCCCTCTAGTACCTCGGCACAAGAGCAGGCAGGTTTAACTTAGAGGCAATGTGGCAAGTACTAATGTAAAAGCAGCACTCAAACAGTAATAAAGTATAAACGCGACACAAGAAAATTCCCAAACCAATTTAGAAAAATAGGGTACATTTTACTAGATACGATGACACTAAAATCCAATCAGCAGAAAAATAGACATGACATTTTAAAACAAGATTTGAAAAAAAAATTACTGCCTCAACTACTTTCCCTCGGATTTGAGTTCTCATGTTAATCAAAGCTGAGCTTGATGACCTATTAGTTGTCTCTGATTATTTGATCGCAGACAGCAGGATGGATGGCAACTAATGATTTTATTTTATAAATATGCTGTGAGATTACATTTAACAAACAAATATTCCAGACACAAAACGCTGTACTGTGCTTATCGAGCAGGAGCCTGTGTAATCTCTCAAACACTGTGATAAGGGTGCCAAACTGCCCTCTATTTAGGATTAGATGAATGCCTCTATTTTGCACTTAATTCAGACACTTTGCAGACATCCCACTATTGCAGCTGCAAAATCCAGTTTAACAATGATTTTAGGGCTCCACAATTGTTCCATGATGGGCTTTATCAATTTAAAATAAGATGTCAGAGGTGGTTGATTGTCACATTACCCACCCATCACAACATTGACCTACATATATAGATCGTAACCATGGAAGTGGCACTGAACCCAACATTCACACACATAAGGTGCACAACATATTACCCATGCAACTTGAAGTATAAATAGTGTTACAATATCTTAATTTCAATAGTCATCTACCTGCCATAGCACTGGCTGCAGGGAGCCCCACACAAATGCCTTACCTGGTGGCTGCTCTGTCAGTTGCTCTTCAATTCAAGCCAAAAGCAGACCGCCCCTTAGAAATGACATGCATGTTGTGTGCAAGCCACGAGTAAGGCTTCTGTCGTGCACACACGTTATGTTCAAAGGTAATAAGTTTGCCTTTCATACAATTATTAAAAACTCTTTTACTTTTCATTTGCTTGTCTTTGCCTTCTACTTTTCCCTCTCCCAACTCTCACATGTCTCTCCATATTCCCATCCATTGTTTTATTATCTACTGATGTTTTCATCCTCAATGGTAACTCTTCCTTGACGTCTTTCTTTTTCACCTCATCATTTCTGTTCCTTTCACTCTCCCTCCTTTATTCTCTGATCTTCTCACTTTAGCCAAATTCTACCATAGTCTTCCGATATATCCTATTATAAATCTACACTCTGTCATCTTTTAATTTCCCCCTGTTACTTGCTATATTCTGCCTTCCAAACTTCTTAATTCCCACCCATATTTCCACCTATATTTCCCCACTTGACCCTTCCTCTCTATTCTCTTCTATATTCTTAGCTTTTCAAATTCTGCAAGCACTTCTGTTTCTCTCTCTCTCTCTCTCTCTCTCTTTCTCTGTTCCTCTCTTTCTCTCTCTCTCAAAGTGGGCTATTGTCGGTCAATCATTTAAAAGATGGGTTTATTTGCCGCTTAAAAAATGCAACTTGTTTAGGGCTCAAACCAGTTCTCTGGTATATTTTTCTCAATCCATGGTAGGTGTGACACAAGTAGCAGGTACTTCCCCAGAGAAATGTGTGTTCAAGCACCACCAATTATTTTAAAGTCAACAAAGCACAATAACATTTATTAAATAATTTGGGAAAATAGGGAAGGATGTGATGAGCAAAAACACATGAAAATTCGAGTAAGGGAAACCTATAAAAAGGAATGTTTACATTTCACTACTAAAAGTGCCTAGAAAAGGTCTAAGCAAGGAAAAACAGAATGTTTCAGCCACTGACTTTGCTTCACCGCTAGCAAAGATTTGCTATCTTTCCACAGCTTTATGTTCTATCTTAGTTGCTCTTCTCAAAATCTACCAGCAGGTCAAGACTCGCAGTTGTAGCCAGACAGGTCCTCATTGAGTGAATACGTTTATTGCGAGAAACCTCCAAGGGATCCCTCGTGGAGCTGTTTCCCCACTTCAAAGGCACAATTCGGTATAACTACTGGACCTCTGACACCAACTCTTCAGTATACTTCTGGATCTCTGGATACTCTGCCAGGGTATAGACTGATATGCTGCTACGTGGACTGCCACCCTGTTGGACTGCTGATCTAAAGGAACTGCTGCGCTGCTGCGATGCTGTGCTGACCTGCTGCCTACTGCCCTCTTGCCTGTGGAAGACGTAATAGACCTGCAACTTCATCTTGAACCCAGGACCCCAGAGGGACTCAAAGGGCTAGTCTGCTGGCTTCCTGATTGAGTGTCAGGGATATAAAAGGCTCCCCAGCTAGCTCGTGGACTCAGCTGCAGCAGGTTCCTGACCCCCAAGTGGTGCCCCACAGGTCCTGAATCTGTGGTGTAGCTCAGCATGCTCAAATACAACTTTTGGGATCTTCGCTTCCACAAACAGGCCACATTCTCATGCGACTGATGCGAGAAGGCAGGTTCGGACATTCACCAGTAGTGCCTAGACTCTGGTAATTAATAGGTTCACTTCACTGCACTTCAAACCATAGAGGATGACCCCCAACATAAACTTACTGGGGAGCCAGGCGACTGCTGATAAATGATTATTGGAACATGAAACAATGGACAGATTTGAACAGGGGTGGTAAATCTATGCAACCTGTGAGAACTAACAAACATATAGAAACACAAAGCAAACACATGCAAGCATCTCTTTGTCGAAAGAAAAGAAGTTCTGTAATCATATAGCACAAAAGATCAATAGGAGCTCGAAACAGTGCACCTGGTGCATGCTTAAAAAGTGACTTTAAAATCAACAATGCGTGCACAAAGAAACTAAGTCTTGTTACACATTAAGTGACAGAGGGAATCCTCCGTCAAATTGTTTCAGGCCTCCATTTTGAACATTCAATAAACAACCCAAGGTGTGTTGTCAACGTTTCGACCCAATGTATCAATCTGTGGGTTTCATTAGGACACAACCCATCTGTCAGCCTGTGAAATGAGTAAAAGTGGGCCCAACTGATTATAGTCACATGCGCCAAGTATTTTACCTGCACCCCTGGAGGGCAGAGCACCTTTGTGGCATCCCTGCATGTGCTGCTTTCCCTAATCTTGCATCACCACTTCTTCTGCCTACCTTATCCCTACATCCCTACATCTGTTTCTCTGTTAAGCCCTACATATGCTTCCTCAACCATGCATCTGCATTCTAAGTTAACCCTACATCCATGCATCTGCTTCCCTGCCAAACCCTGCATCGCTGCACCTGCCTTCTTGCTAAATCCTGCATCCGCCTTCTTGCTAAACCCTGCATCCATGCATCTGCTTCCCCCCTACACCCTGCATCTGTACATTTGTTTCTCTCCTTTACCCTGTATGCGTGGACTTGCTTCTCTCTTTAACCCTGCATCGCTGTCTGTTTCTCTTCTTTACCGTGTATGCATGTATCTGCTTCCCTCCTTAACCATGCATCTCTACGCCTGTTTCTCTTCTATACCCTGTATGCCTTGACCTGCTTCTCTCCTTAACCCTGCATCCCTGTGTGTTTTTCTTCTTTACCCTGTATGCCTGGGCCTGTTTATCTCCTCAACCTTGGATCTCAACCTCTGTTTCTCTTCTTTACCCTGTATGCCTTCAACTGCTTCCCTCCTTAGCCCTGCATCGTTACATCTGTTTCTCTTCTCTACCCTGACTGTATCTTCTTCCCTCCTTAGCCCTAAATATCTACCTCTTTCTCTCCTTTACCCTGTATGTATTCATCTGCTCCCCTCCTTAACCCTGCATTTCTACATCTGTTTCTCTTCTTTACCCTTTATGCCTTTATCTGATCTCCTCCTTAACCCTGTATCTCTATCTCTGTTTCTCTTCTTTACTCTGTATGCCTATAGCAGCTTCCCTCCTTAACCCTACATCTGTTTCTCTTCTTCACCATGTATCTGCTTCCCTCCTTAATCCTGCATCACTACGTCTGTTTCTCTTCTTTACCCTGTATCTGCTTCCCTCCTAAATCCTCCATCTCTATGTCTGTTTCTCTTCTTTACCCTGTATCTGCTTCCCTCCTTAAGCCTACATCTCTATGTCGGTTTCTCTTCTTTACCCTGTATCTGCTTCCCTCCTTAATCCTGCATCTCTACGTTTGTTTCTCTTCTTTACCCCCTCCCTCCCTTCCATTGTCATGCCTTGTTTAAACCCGCCTGCCTGCCCGCCACCTTCTCCACGTCCGTGTGCTGTTCCATGACTTCTCCTTCCCCCTCCCCCCGTTGTCCATGATGCCGTGCATTTGCAATGCAATAGGTCTTGCATTTACACTAGTTTAAGCTCTTAGCATTGTAAATGACAATCAGGCACATGCATCAAGCAAAAAATACCTCGCAAACATAGCAAATCGCAAAAAAGGCTGTTTGCGAGCGCAAATCAGCCGTTTCCAATGCAGGAACCCATTTAGCGAAAAATCTACAAAGTCGCAAAAATAAGGACTCGCACAAATTCTGAGAACCAAAATGCAAACCCTTATTTGAGATTTCCCTAACTGCAATTGCAAATAGTAATTAGCCAACCAATGCATGTAAATTCGCAAATTGCGATTCGCATGAAAATCGCATATTTGCAAGTGCAGAATAAGGGGAATCACAATCAGGTGGTAAGTTGTAAGAAAAAAAATCACACAGGTACAACCACTCAGAAACCTATTTAAACTGACCCAGCAGGCCCCTGGAACTTTTCACAATGGCAGCGCTCTACGTGATGGCGAGGAGGATCCATGCAAAAGCACTGCGCAGATTGAGAATACAAGAGCAGGCATTCAGAGTGCACATCACATTGTTGGGACAAACAGAGGATGAAATATACGATAAGTACAGGCTGAATGGTGCAATGATCCTACACCTGATAGCAGAATTGGAGCCCCTAATGCAGTGCCAGACCAGTTGGCCATTTGCAGTGGCATTGAAAGTGGTTTGCCCTGAGGAAATTGCCTGATAGATACCAAGGAAATGAAACATGTTGGCTGTAAGTAGGGTGTGAATCGATTGGTAGTATTCACATCTTCCTTTTTTATTGTTCATATATGTACCGTATGCAACAAGAAGAAACACCATTAAAGAAATTGTCCCAGTTGCAGAATATATTATATGTTAATTGTTGAATGTTGTATGTTGGGTTACATATAATTTGTGTTCACTGCATCACTCACTGTCTTTTCTTTGGGTTTAGGACACGTTTCCGTAATAGCTTGATGGCACCAATGATGATAACAGGGCCATCCTGGTGAGTACCAGCCAGGGGCCCCATTGGTGGTGGTGCGCCCGTGAGGTGCTATCTCGCTTTCTCACCTTTTTTCTGTTGTTACACTAGGTGAATGTGGGTTTTGTATTTGTTTAAGTCTGTCTATCAGAGTTGGGCTATTTTTAACAGTGGCAGCAGACTGAGACCTCCCCTACTCTAGATTTATTGTAAGAAGAGAGGTATGTTGTAATTTATATACAACCAGCGATGCCTGCAGATCTTTATATGCTATGGTAACTGCCTTGAACACTAGGACAATAGTAGTTTGTTGACATATTGAGTGGAGGGCATCCTAGTTGTTTGTTTCCCTCTTTGCTCCTAACTTTTTTTCTCATACCATTCCCACCAATGTACAGGTCCTATGTTGCCTGCACCTACTTGCCTCAGGCAGTTTCCAGGGGGGTAGTATCTGTTGCTGGAGGGGTATCACAGAGCTCCCTGTCACGTTTCTTCAAGTCCTTCCTGGACACCATGATGACAAGGCTCCACATCCACATCACTTTCCCACAAGCCAACAGGATTTGAACAAGACAAAAGAGGACTTCTACCAGGTCACACAGTTCCCACATGTGATTGGATGCATAGACTGTATGCATGTTCCCATATGTCGCCCAGCAGCTAATTAATACATTTTCAATCAATGTGCAAGTAGTGTGCAATGCTAAGCATATAATAACTGACATTGTTGCACAATACCCTGGAAGCACCCACGGCTCCTACATATTTAGACACAGTGGCATCCACACCTGTGAATTTGGGGAAGGGCATCTGCTCGGTAAACACATATACCTATTTTCTACACAAATAGACAGAAATGTAAATGCATAACAGTCGCTAACACTTTGCTTACTACCCTGTAGTTGACAGCACATACACCACGCAGAACTACATCTTGACGCCATACCTCAACTCAGTCACACCACATGAGCAAAGGTACAATGCAGCCCACATCAGCACACGTAACATCATTGAACACACGTTTGGACTACTGAAGAGTCGCTTTCGCATACTACACAAAACTGGTTGAGTGCTGCAGTACTGTCCAGAGACCTGCTGCCGGATCGTGGCTGCATGTGCCATGTTGCACAACATTGCCACCAGGAGAGGTATACCCATCGAGGTGTCCGATAGTGAGTCTGAAGGGGACAACCAACCACCCGCACAACTCCGACAAGCGCACCTGGCAAGCACAGACGAAGGGCAAAGGAGACTTGCAGACATTGCACAACATTATTTCTAAGGTATGTAATGATGAGCTCATGTAGTATTGTGTGTTAGTGTATTAGTGAGAAATAGAACAGTGATTGCATTGAAAATAGAGGGGAAAAACAATATCAGGAGCCTTTAAACAATCACTATAATGCTTTTAACCATGGATACATCACCATGGGCAAATGAAGAAGAGCATGTCTGTCTAGCACTTCCTGCCATGCACCCACAAATGCCTTTTGCCTGCATTGCTACATCCCCTGATGTGCAACAGAAGGTGTTGTGCTGGGGGTACTGTGCCTGGCAGTGGTCACTGGTATCGACAGGCTGCTAAGGCTGAATGCCTCTTCACTCCCCTCCTCCCCCGTTAAGTTGCTGCCACCAACAGTACCAACCTTGATCTGTTCCATTGCAGTGGTCACTTGTCCAAGGGCCCTAGCCACATCCCCACAACAATGGCCCATATCAATTTGCATGTCCACGGATCTATGTGACAGCAGCGCAGTGGTGTTGCTGAGCTTATTGTTGGACCTGGTATAGGCTGCCATGCGCATCATGCTCTGCTCATGCCTTCTCCTCTGTGTGCTTTGACCCTCAAGCATCACCCTGGTGAGCTCCTGCATACTAGAATTGTACTGCCTATTTCCATCCACTACCGCTGTGGTTAGTTCCCGCACAGTGTCTGTCAGGAGGCTGATGTTCTTTGCCAATTTTGATAGTTGCAGCTGGATTGATCCCATGTGTCTTGCTTGCAGGCGCTGCACCCGCAACATCTGGGACTCCACGCCACCCCACACATTTGGAGCCTGCTCTTCCTGTTCAGCAATGCGGGACCTTGACCGGCACCTCCGTCCACGTTGGACCAGTGCCTGGGGTGTAGGTGTTGTGTTCACGAGAGGTTGGCTGGTCACAGGAGTGGGTACAGGAGCCAGCTCTGATTCCATGGGCTGCAGTGATGGAACTTGTGCCCTGTGTGTTGGGTGTGCGAGGGTGTACTTGCTGGGCCAACTGGAGTCCCACATCAGTCTAGGAAAGGAGTCTCAGAGATGTGTAGACATTTGTTGTCTTCGGAGTCTACTTCAGCTGCATTTGTGATGTGAAACAGTGCAATGTTAGTTTGTGTTAAGGTTACTAATGTGTGACATTAAGCATACTTGGCTCACATTAAATCACTGACTGCCATGCAGTGTTGGTGTGTATTACTTGCCATTGTTGTGTGTGACTGCCCACTTGACTGACATGCCTACAACCCCCATAATGCATTGGGTGTATGAGGGATAACATGAACTGGAGTTTGACCTGTACACTGGGGTTGGATTGGGGGCATGTGCACAATTGAACATTACTTAGCAGTGTATGGTTGCATACATCTTACCTTGTGAGGTAATAGCCGCGGCGGATGTGTCCAGCTGGGTCACTACCACCACTGCTTCTGGCTGGATTGTGGCCTTCACCGGGTCCTCCCGGGCTGTGTTGTCTGGAACTGTAGATGGGCCCCCTGGCCTCCTTCACCCTTTCTGCAATTCGCTCCGTGGCATGGCTACGCAGGTCATACCACCTCTTCTTGAGATCATCTATGCTGAGGTGCGTGACACCCACAGCATTGACCTTGCTCTTGATACGCAGCCATATCCTGCATTTTTCTGCCTCTGGCACTTTATGTAAAAGTTTCCTAAAGAGCTTGCATTGGCTCTCGGACACCTCCTCAATGAGGTTTTCGAGTTCTCTTTCACTGACTTTCAGTTTTCTCTTCCTGGGCGTGGCACTCTCCCCTGATGTTGTCTTATCTATTCTGGTGCACAGAAAGTTACAGTAAACAATCTTGGGTGATGAATCAGCTCAAGTCCAGCACTCTGTAACCCCATATCACCTGCTCCGAGCACTGAACGAAGCATGGGCTGGATGGCTTCCTGGTTGTGATGTCATTGCAAGCTTCCAAAGCAACTTGCTTTTTGCGATTTTGCAATTTGCGATATCGCTATTTGCGAAATCGCAAATTGTGTTTTTCAGAGTTTGCGTGACTCTTCTGTGAAGTCGCTATTCCCATGTGCGATTATTACCAATTAAGTAATTTTTCGCTAACCGGTTCATGCATTGTAGTTAGCGATTTCCAAATAGCGATTCGTTATTTTTCGATATTTAGGAATCGCTAAAACTGATTTTGATGCATGTACCTGAATGCCTTTTATTTATGTTTTGGTTTTTAAAACATAAATAAAAGGCATTGTCATTTACAATGCCAATAGATTAAACTTCCGTAAATGCAAGACCTATTGCATTACATATGCTTGCTTTGTGGTGCTGTTACTGTTTTACTGTTTGAAGTGTTGCACAAATACTTTAGAAATAGCCTCTAAGTTAAGCCTGACTGCTCTGTGCCAAGCTCTCCGTGGGTTGAGCACATTTTAGGTTGGGGTTTGCTCGTGCTTTACCCTGATGAGTATTGTGGTTGCTGTTTGACCAGAGCTTGTACCCCAGTCAACCAGTAACCCAATTCCTTACAGGAACTTAATGTGTCACATGTATTGATTTGCTACTCAATCCTCGGCTGGAAATTTGAGCTAGTGGTGCTGCGTTGTTCAATGTTTTTTCTAATCATAGTAGAAAAAGGCAGAGAGGGACTATTCTGACTCCATTTTAATGACTGGGCTGGACAGCTGTAGAGCACTGGTCACATAATGTTTCCTCACATGATCGATGGACACCTGTTGGTTTCTCCTTGAGCCAGACATTTTATCCCGAGAACAGTCACAGGTGGTTGGTATGATAGTTTAAAGACCTGTTTATCATGGATTTTCTCCTGATCTAGATCCCAATGTTTGGGAACCCACCTGTCAGCAGCACTTATAACCTCTTTTCAGATGGCGGCAACAGAGTGCTTCATGTTAAACAGGTTGTCTCTGAACTTTTGAATACTCTGGAAAACATTCAAACATTTCTCGAAATCAAATTTTCTTCATCCGCCACCTTTCCAGGATTATGCAAGCAATGCACAAACATAGTACCTCCAATGGGGACCTCGTTTGGAATGCCCCCTTTTAATATTTATCTAGGCAAGTTATTCAATGGTCTCTGGACCCCATACAGGTGATAGTACCACCTACGACCTGAACAGATAAATCTAGCAGTCAAAGCTTGTTTAAATCATACTGTTGTCATGTTCAACAATGCTTTCAACAGGTTGCTCAATTGCAGACAGATTCTCATAGCAGACATTTAATCCCAGTAAGCCTTGGAGGTGAATGAAGGACCGTTATCTGAATGAAATGAAAGGACTGCCCCAATACGCACCAGACACTACAAATTCTTTACAACTGCTGAGACACATGCATTACTCAGTAGCCACACACATATGGATTTAAGACATGAATCTATGGCAACCAATATGTATCAATATCATTTGGTGGAATGGATTAAATCAATATGGTCAGAAAACATTACCTGTAAGGGGATGTTAGAGAACTAGAAAGGAGTTGGCGAGTGTTGTTTGATAGGAGAAGGCACAATTTGGTGAAAAATGTCACACTCTCTAACATAATCTCTGGTCTGTTGATATAAACCAGGCCATAAGTAGCATTGATATAGCTGTGCTACGGTTACATTGACCCCTACATGAGCAGATGCCATGGGCTTCACTGATTAAAACTATGCAAAATGGACTGTTAGGGATTATCCTGTCTCCTACTCGAGGCAGTTTAACTATAGGAGCATTATCTGAATTAAGGGTGTAGGAGTATCTAAGGGGAAAACCTGCAGGAGGTTTCCAAACTTGCTTAGTTATGTTGATAGCTGTGAAGATATCTGATCGATCTACTTCTGAGATCTGGTTAAAACTGCTACTCGTACAGTGAATTGCAGCCTTCACAGCTAAGTCAGCCACACAGCCCCCTTTATCAAGAATGATATGATGCTGATGACTTAAGTATGCCTCACATGGACTGCCATCTTTCCCCTGAGCTGTTTATTTTTAATAAGTTTCCCCTTTGAATTCTTGAATACATTCAAATGCCAATGTTGCAACTTAACATTGCAAACTTGCACACAGAAGGATGAGTCAGACACCATTGGTAAGTAAGCATTCTGTAATGCTAGCAAAAGGGCATGAAATGCTTCATGTTGTGACGTGCTATCCCCAAACATTTTAGTGTGGATGCTGTAGGGATGGAACTCAACATCATTCACAACACTTTGCACTGCCACACAGGCTATGGAGTACTTGCATTTTGTTCCTACCGCAGGTTGAGCAGAGCCTTCTATATAGAATACACTTTGGTAAGGCTCAATTGGGAAAATAGATAGAGTAGCATCGGCATGGTATTCAATTCCTACTGGAGAAACGATTGTGTACGAAGATTAGGATTAGGCAAACTTTTATATCCTTGTGTTTCTCCCATGCTTGTACAGCCACTGCAGGTGTAGAGCATGAGCATTTGTAATGATGGCTTTGGTGGCTGCCTCTAGCACCAGTATGGGAGAAACAACAATCATGTGTCTTCCCTACATCGAAGGGTGCTCCTTTATGGTAGCTGTTAGAAAAGCCACAAGAATTCTCTCAATAGAGGCAAAACATGTTTCTGCCTATGAATAAAAATATGACTTCTATGCAATGGGAACATTCTGTCCCTCATTGTAAGTCACATAGGTATAACCAAGATATAACCATGGTGACTGGCAATGACCCTGATAACTAGGTAGATTTTGTTATTCGTTGTCTGTAATTATTTAGTCTTGAGCATGTCTGCATGCAGAGCATGCATGATTGAAGTGTGCACATCAGTCCATTGTTTTGCTGAAAATGTGGGAGAAATCAAGTCATAGAAGGGCTTCACTCGCTCAGTGTAGTGAGGCAAATAAGTATGTTTAAAGTTGTGGAATCCCAACAGACTGCAGTTTCTTTAGGGTAACTGGAGGCTGCAAGGTAGCAAACGTCTTCAAAGCATTGGTATCTAGTCCCTTGCCAGCATTAAATAACTCATTTATGAAGGCCACAGTCAGGTCGGTGATCTTCAGTTTCTTAAAATTAATTTGATAACTGTGGGAGGTTAAGAAGGTTACCGCCCTACCACATGTGAGCTAACTCAATTCCATCAAGAGCTAAGCTTTGCCTTTTTTGAAGCCATTGCTCTGTAAATATGGAATTTACTTAATCTACGGTTTAATACTGTTCATATCTCATTTTTGTTTTTTAAGTTAGGGTTTATTCAAAACAGCAAAAAACAGCATTGCATAAGTTAAATAACAAATAAATTGAACAGAAATAGTAGGAATAGAATGTAGGAAATTTGAAAAACTAGATAAAGAATACTGGAAATTATAGAATCAACACTGTCTGACACTATTGAATGATATAAGGAATATGAGAAAGGAGTAGGGAATGAAAAACAATATATCATTTACTGTAGGGGATAGAAACTTATAATAGCAGCTAAAAAGTTGTAAATGTTATAACGATAAAGAAAAAATAACCATCATATATATATATTACCTACTGGCGGTCGCCAGTAGGTATATATAGTTAGGATTGATTTCCATAGGGAAATCGCAACATTCTATTGGGAATAACCTTGGCTCCGGTTGAGGAATCTGCCTGAATTTTTCAGCAACTTTGCCTCGCGGCGCTCCAGTCCTTCCCTGAAAGTTTGGGGGGATTCGTCAAGCGGGTGCCGAGATAAAAGGGGTGTCCCAAAATGTGTTTTCCCCATGTTAATTTCCATAGGGCGGTCGGTCGCACTTTTAGCTCGAACGGCTGAATGGATTTTCACAAAACTTGGCAAAATTGTAGGGACTGGTAGCCCGATGTGCCTTTGCTATGTCTCAAGATATATGCTTCAGTGGATTTTGAGTAATTTAGGTTAAATTTTTTTTATATATCTATGGCAGCTTACCCGTGAGCTTACCCGTAGGCTTACGGTACGCGCACGTACGTGTACTGTACGCGTACCTCTAGTGCGCGAGCTGCATTCTGATTGGCTGCCAATGTCTGTCAACACTCCAAAACAGAAACTGTTGGCAGCCATCTTGTGCCTCGGTAGACTGAGGCACAGGAAAGCAGAAAAACAAACATGTAGAACTCAAAAAGGGCGCAGGGTAGAAGCATCCTGACCCCCTAGGCCTGGTCAGGGGGTCCCACAAGGACCCCCAAGGTCCAAAAAAAAAAAAAATGTCGGAAAATCGCGGGTACGCTTCCGGTACGCGTACCGGTACGAGCACGGTGCGCGTACCTCATTTTTTTACAAGGAAAAAAAAAAGATTTGGGGGCCTTGTAGAAACATACGGATATTAACATATATAAATGTTATCCGCTAATAGAATTAGCATTTAAAAAACCTTGCGAGTTCACTGAAAAAAACAAAGGTTTCAGGCGTTATATAGTTAGGAATTAGCATTTAAAAAACCTTGCGAGTTCACTGAAAAAAACAAAGCTTTCAGGCCTTATATAGTTAGGAATTAGCATTTAAAAAACCTTTGAAATTCACTTAAAAACATTGGTTTCACACCAGTTATAGTTAGGAATTAGCATTTAAAAAACCTATGAAATTCTCTGAAAAAACCATAGGTTTCACACCAGTTATAGTTAGGAATTAGCATTTAAAAAACCTATTAAATACACTGAGAAAACCATAGGTTTGACACCAGTTATAGTTAGCTGAACATTTTACTCATACACACAGAACCCCCACACACATACCCCCACATACACACACCCCACACCCACCCCTCCCACACACACCCCCCACACATACCTCACACACCCACACCTCCACCCACACCCAAACACCCCACACACCCACACCCACACACACACACCTTACACACCCACACCCCAACTACACCCCTACCCACACACACCTCACTCCCCCCACACACACACACACCTCACAGACACACCCCACATATCCCCCACACACACCTCACCCCTCCCCCCCACACACACACCTCTGACACCCCCCCACGCACACACACACACCACACACACGCTTCTCTCACACACACACACACACACACACTGCTCACACACACACACACCCCTACACACACACCCACACACACTCCCCACACACACACCCACACATCCTACACACACACACCCCACCCCCCCCAAACACACACCCCATCCCCCCCACACACACACCACACACACACACACACACTTATTATTTTTTTTTCTTTTTTGAGGTGGTGCCCCACACACATACCCCCCCACACACACCCCACACCCGCCCCCCCACATACACCCCCCACACATACCTCATACACCCACACCTCCACCCACACCCAAACACCCCACACACTCACACCTACACCTTAGACACCCACACCCCCACCTACACCCACACACCCCACACACCCCCACCCACACACACCTCACCCCCCCACACACTCACACCTCACAGACACACCCCACACATCCCCCACACACACCTCACCCCTTCCCCACACACACACACCTCTGACACACACCTCACACACACACACCACACACACCTCACACACACACATACCCAAACACACTCCTCTCACACACACACACACACCCCACACACACCCACACACACACCCCACCCACACCCACACATCCTACACACACACACCCCACACACATACCCTCCCCACACACACACACCCCCCACCCACCCCCACCCCCCCCACACACCACACACACACTCATTATTTTTTTATTTTTTTGAGGGGGTGCCCGACACACATACCCCGACACACACACACCCCACACCCACCCCCCCACACACCCCCCACCATACCTCATACACCCACACCTCCACCCACACCCAAACACCCCACACACCCACACACACATCATACACCCCCACACCCCCACCTAAACCCACACACCCCACACACCCCCACCCCCACACACCTCACTCCCCACCCCCCCACACACTCACACCTCACAGACACACCCCACACATCCCCCACACACACCTCACCCCTTCCCCACACACACACACCTCTGACACACACCTCACACACACACACCACACACACCCACACACACACCCCACCCACACCCACACATCCTACACACACACCCCACACACATACCCTCCCCACACACACACACCCCACACCCACACCCCCACACAAACACACCACACACACACTCATTATTTTTTTTATTTTTTTGAGGGGGTGCCCCACACACATACCCCGACACACACACACCCCTCACCCACCCCCCCACACACCCCCCACCATACCTCATACACCCACACCTCCACCCACACTCAAACACCCCACACACCCACACACACATCATACACCCCCACAGCCCCACCTACACCCACACACCCCACACACCCCCACCCCCACTCACCTCACTCCCCCTCACGCACACACACACCTCACAGACACACCCAACACATCCCCCACACACACCTCATCCCCCCCACACACACCTCTGACACCCCCCCCACACACACACACCCACACACACCCCCCACACACACCTCACACACACACACACACCCACACCCACATTCCTCACCCCCACACACACCCACACACACCCCCACACACACCCACACCCACACACACACCCCACACACAGCCACACATCCTACACACGCACACCCCACACACATACCCCCCACACACACACCCCACACCCACCCACCCACGCACACACACCACTCACACACACACTCATTATACCCCACACACCCCTACCCACACACACCTCACTCCCCCCACACACACACACACCTCACAGACACACCCCACACATCCCCCACACACACCTCACCCCTCGCCCACACACACACACCTCTGACACACACCCCACACACACACACACACACACACACCACACACACACACCTCTCTCTCACACACACACACACGCACACACTCCTCTCACACACACACCCCTACACACACACACTCCCCACACACACACACATCCTACACTCACACACCCCACACACATACCCCCCCACACACACACCCCATCCCCCCACCCACACACACACACCACACACACACACACACTTATTATTTTTTTTTCTTTTTTGAGGGGGTGCCCCACACACATACCCCCACACACACACACCCCACACACACACACCCCCCACATACACCCCCAACACATACCTCATACACCCACACCTCCACCCACACCCAAACACCCCACACATCCACACCTACACCTTACACACCCACACCCCCACCTACGCCCACACACCCCACCCCCCACCCACACACACCTCACCCCCCACACACAAACACCTCACAGACACACCCCACACACACCTCACCCCTTCCCCACACACACACACCTCTGACACACACCTCACACACACACACACACACACACACACACCACACACACCTCACACACACACACACATACCCACACACACACTCCTCTCACACACACACACCCACACACCACCCCACACACACAACCACCCACACATCCTACACACACACACCCCACACACATACCCCCCCACATACACCCCACACCCACCCCCCCACACACACACACCGCACACACACACACACTCATTATTTTTTTTATTTTTTTGAGGGGGTGCCCCACACGCATACCCCGACACACACACCCCACACCTGCCCCCCCACACACACCCCCCACCATACCTCATACACCCACACCTCCACCCACACCCAAACACCCCACACACCCACACCCACACACACACCATTCACCCCCACACCCCCACATACACCCACACACCCCACACACCCCCACCCACACACACATCACTCCCCCCACACACACACACACCTCACAGACACACCCCACATATCCCCCACACACACCTCACCCCCCCACACACACACACCTCTGACTCCCCCCCACACACACACCCCACACACACCTCACACACACACACACCCACACCCACACACACATTCCTCACCCCCACACACACCCACACACACCCCCACACACACACACACCCACACACACACCCCCCACACACAGCCACGCATCCTACACACACACCCCACACACATACCCCCCCACACACACACCCCACACCTACCCCCCCACACACACACACCACTCACACACACACTCATTATTTTTTTTTATTTTTTTGAGGGGGGGCGCGCCCCGGTACACGTATCGGTACACGTACCGGTACGCGTACCCTGGAGAAAAAAAGAAAGACAGAGTTTTCTTAAAATGTAGCATTTTTATATAAATTGGAGGTAGTTCTGAAAAGAACTGGTTTTTTATTCTTATTGTTGTTTTATATATATATTTTTTTTGTACCCTGCGACTTTAAAAAAAATATATATTATTTTGTTTGCCTTGGGGGTCCTTGTGGGACCCCTGAGCAGGCCTAGGGGGTCAGGGTGTTTCTACTCTGGCCCCTTTGCGAGTTTCACACCTTTGTTTCACTGCTTTCTTGTGCCTTGGTTCGAACAAGGCACAAGATGGCTGCCAGGGACACCCAGTATGCAAGGGGAATTAGTTCCCCCTCTTCAAACATGCACGGGGGCTGCGTTGCAGAGAGGTGTAAAAAAGGGTGTGGCCTCATTACACCTCTATGCAATGCAGCCATCTGGCGCATACTGGAGGCTACTGGTGGGCTAGTTGGCCCCCAGGGACCCCCATTATGCAAGGGGAATTAGTTCCCCCTCTGCAAACGCGGCTGCTTTGCAGAGAGGTGTAACAAGTGGCATAGCCTCATTACACCTCTGCAATGCAGCCCCCTGGTGCATACTGGAGGTTCCAGGTGGGCTAGTTGGCCCCCAGGGGCCCCCAGTATGCAGGGGGAATGAGTTCCCCCTCTTCAAACATGCATGGGGGCTGCGTTGCAGAGAGGTGTAAAAAGGGCCGTGGCTTAATTACTGGTGGGCTTTCAGGTCTTATATAGTTAGGAATTAGAATAAAAAAAAACTTTGAAATTCACTGAAAAAAACATAGGTTTCAGGCCTTATATAGTTAGGAATTAGCATTTAAAAAACCTTTGAAATTCACTGAAAAAACCATACGTTTCCGACCTTATATAGTTAGGAATTAGCATTTAAAAAAACCTTGCAAATTCACAGAAAAAACCATAGGTTTCAGGCCTTATATAGTTAGGATGTAGATCACGAATTGGCTTTTACAGTTGATCAGTTGTTGAATTTTCCACATGCAGTTATTTGCCATTTGTATTTCTTTGGTGTTTTGGGCAATAGCACATACCTTGCAATTTGAACACTTGAAAAATCCTTTTGGTTTCAGCCAATCATCTCGTTTCTGCGAGTGTGTGTTAAATAGCGGTGAGCTAGAGTTGAAACCAATAGAGGGATGAAAATATATACATCTACAATGGGTAAATTAATAGAGATTGTGATAATACATAGTTATTTGCATGTTACCGCTGAACCTATATTCAAGTATGAAATCAGATTATGTTATAAATTGTGGCCAAATGCGTCCCTTCCAGGATTAACTACAAGTACCACAATGCACAGGGAGGATTAACAGGATGTGATGTCACAAGTATTTGTTAATGTTTTTTTAAAATGTCATGAAAAAATTGTGGTTCCATGTCAGTCTCGTGAGCAAGGTCTTGGTTAAGACTGAAACGCGTAGAGTTGCTGCTGGCTGAGCTGTGATGAATAAAGAAATCTAAACCACCGAATTGGGAGTAATCACTGTGTTGTGAGAAATCGATTCCGGAGTGCACAAGCAAACTTCTCCACGGAGAAAAACAGGAATGCATTTTTAACGGCGGGGCTCTGCCGTGGCTCGTTTGCACCGTCTAAGAGCGCCCAACATAACCTGAATCTGGGCCAAAGGAGAAAAGATATATATATATATATATATATATATATATATATATATATATATATATATATATATATATATATATATATATATATATATATGCAAAATAAATCCTTCCCCAAAAGAAAAAGGCGGAGGCCTGCACAGGAACGATTAAGGAAGCCTGTATTGCAACAAATCCATTAAGGCGAATACATTTCGGCGTTAGAGCCTTCGTCAGCGCCATGGAGAAATGATGAGCCAGGAAGCAGTCCACACTTGAAATGTCTTGCCGCTCTAGGGATTGATAGCGGCTGTTCCTCCCCCAGGTGGGGCTCCGCCTAGTGTGGTTAGTACTGTGGGTACTCTAACTACGGGACCCGGAATGCAGCAGTCCGAATCCGGGTCCCAAGGCGGTGATGACCAAAGGAAAGTTGCCGTATTCAGCACAGTGTGCGATGCAAGTACCGTGCGCCCTTCATTGGTTGCATGTCAAAGCCTCCTTCCGTTCCCCCCTTCCCCACACACACACACCTCTGACACACACCTCACACACACACACACACACACCACACACACCTCACACACACACACACACATACCCACGCACACACTCCTCTCACACACACACACCCACACACCACCCCACACACACACCCACCCACCCACACATCCTACACACACACCCCCCACACACATACCCCCCCACACACACCCCACACCCACCCCCCCACACAAACACACCGCACACACACACACACTCATTATTTTTTTTATTTTTTGAGGGGGTGCCCCACACACATACCCCGACACACACACCCCACACCCGCCCCCCCACACACACCCCCCACCATACCTCATACACCCACACCTCCACCCACACCCAAACACCCCACACACCCATACCCACACACACACCATTCACCCCCACACCCCCACATACACCCACACACCCCCACCCACACACACATCACTCCCCCCACACACACACACACCTCACAGACACACCCCACATATCCCCCACACACACCTCACCCCCCCACACACACACACCTCTGACTCCCCCCCACACACACACACCCCACACACACCTCACACACACACACACCCACACCCACACACACATTCCTCACCCCCACACACACCCACACACACCCCCACACACACACACACCCACACACACACCCCCCACACACAGCCACACATCCTACACACACACCCCACACACATACCCCCCCACACACACACCCCACACCTACCCCCCCACACACACACACCACTCACACACACACTCATTATTATTATTTTTTTTTTTGAGGGGGCGCGCCCCGGTACACGTATCGGTACACGTACCGGTACGCGTACCCTGGAGAAAAAAAGAAAGACAGAGTTTTTTTTAAATGTAGCATTTTTATATAAATTGGAGGTAGTTCTGAAAAGAACTGTTTTTTTATTCTTATTGTTGTTTTATATATATTTTTTTTTTGTACCCCGAGACTTTAAAAAAAAAAAAATATTATTTTGTTTGCCTTGGGGGTCCTTGTGGGACCCCTGAGCAGGCCTAGGGGGTCAGGGTGTTTCTACTCTGGCCCCTTTGCGAGTTTCACACCTTTGTTTCACTGCTTTCTTGTGCCTTGGTTCGAACAAGGCACAAGATGGCTGCCAGGGACACCCAGTATGCAAGGGGAATTAGTTCCCCCTCTTCAAACATGCACGGGGGCTGCGTTGCAGAGAGGTGTAAAAAAGGGTGTGGCCTCATTACACCTCTATGCAATGCAGCCATCTGGCGCATACTGGAGGCTACTGGTGGGCTAGTTGGCCCCCAGGGACCCCCATTATGCAAGGGGAATTAGTTCCCCCTCTGCAAACGCGGCTGCTTTGCAGAGAGGTGTAACAAGTGGCATAGCCTCATTACACCTCTGCAATGCAGCCCCCTGGTGCATACTGGAGGTTCCAGGTGGGCTAGTTGGCCCCCAGGGGCCCCCAGTATGCAGGGGGAATCCTTCCCCAAAAGAAAAAGGCGGAGGCCTGCACAGGAACGATTAAGGAAGCCTGTATTGCAACAAATCCATTAAGGCGAATACATTTCGGCGTTAGAGCCTTCGTCAGCGCCATGGAGAAATGATGAGCCAGGAAGCAGTCCACACTTGAAATGTCTTGCCGCTCTAGGGATTGATAGCGGCTGTTCCTCCCCCAGGTGGGGCTCCGCCTAGTGTGGTTAGTACTGTGGGTACTCTAACTACGGGACCCAGAATGCAGCAGTGCGAATCCGGGTCCCAAGGCGGTGATGACCAAAGGAAAGTTGCCGTATTCAGCACAGTGTGCGATGCAAGTACCGTGTGCCCTTCATTGGTTGCATGTCAAAGCCTCCTTCCGTTCCCACCGCATAAGCCACATTGCCAAGTGTAATGTTCACGGGGGTATGCAGCAAAGCAGCTAACCCGACGCGAGGCATAGTATCCTCGTCACCGTGTCTCTTTTACCCGGGTTCTGTGGCGGGCCTGACTGTGTCACTGCCGTGATGGAGAGAGAGTGCTGAATTGTTGCCAGCTGCAGATCAGGCCTCTTGTAATGCGGGGACCTCCTTACATGTTACTGGCTAACGTGTGTAGCAATGCAAAAGAAATCCTTACCCAAAAGAAAAAGGCAGAGGCCTGCACAGGAACGGTTAAGGAAGCCTTTATTGCAACAAATCTATTAAGGCGAATGCATTTCGGCGTTAGAGCCTTCGTCAGTACCATGGAGAAATGATGAGCCAGGAAGCAGTCCACACTTAAAATGTCTTGCCGTTCTAGGGATTGGTAGCGGCTGTTCCTCCCCCAGGTGGGGCTCCGCCTAGTGTGGTTAGTACTGTGGGTACTCTAACTACGGGACCCAGATTGCAGCAGTCCAAATCCGGGTTCCAAGGCGGTGATGACCAAAGGAAAGTTGCCGTATTCAGCACAGTGGGCGATGCAAGTCCCGTGTGCCCTTCATTGGTTGCATGTCAAAGCCTCCTTCCGTTCCCACCGCATAAGCCACATTGCCAAGTGTAATGTTCACGGGGGTATGAAGCAAAGCAGCTAACCCGACGCGAGGCATAGTATCCTCGTCACCGTGTCTCTTTCACCCGGGTTCTGTGGCGGGCCCGACTGTGTCACTGCCGTGACGGAGAGAGAGTGCCGAAGCGTTGCCAGCTGCAGATCAGGCCTCTTGTAATGCGGGGACCTCCTTACACGTTACTGGCTAACGTGTGTAGCAATGCAAAAGAAATCCTTACCCAAAAGAAAAAGGCGGAGGCCTGCACAGGAACGGTTAAGGAAGCCTTTATTGCAACAAATCCATTAAGGCGAATGCATTTCGGCGTTAGAGCCTTCGTCAGCACCATGGAGAAATGATGAGCCAGGAAGCAGTCCACACTTAAAATGTCTTGCCGCTCTAGGGATTGGTAGCGGCTGTTCCTCCCCCAGGTGGGGCTCCGCCTAGTGTGGTTAGTACTGTGGGTACTCTAACTACGGGACCCAGAATGCAGCAGTGCGAATCCGGGTCCCAAGGCGGTGATGACCAAAGGAAAGTTGCCGTATTCAGCACAGTGTGCAATGCAGGTCCTGTGTGCTCTTCATTGGTTGCATGTCAAAGCCTCCTTCCGTTCCCACCGCATAAGCCACATTGCCAAGTGTAATGTTCACGGGGGTATGCAGCAAAGCAGCTAACCCGACGCGAGGCATAGTATCCTCGTCACCGTGTCTCTTTCACCCGGGTTCTGTGGCGGGCCTGACTGTGTCACTGCCATGACGGAGAGAGAGTGCCGAAGCGTTGCCAGCTGCAGATCAGGCCTCTTGTAATGCGGGGACCTCCTTACACGTTACTGGCTAACGTGTGTAGCGATGCAAAAGAAATCCTTCCCCAAAAGAAAAAGGCGGAGGCCTGCACAGGAACGGTTAAGGAAGCCTTTATTGCAACAAATCCATTAAGGCGAATGCATTTCGGCGTTAGAGCCTTCGTCAGCACCATGGAGAAATGATGAGCCAGGAAGCAGTCCACACTTAAAATGTCTTGCCGCTCTAGGGATTGGTAGCGGCTGTTCCTCCCCCAGGTGGGGCTCCGCCTAGTGTGGTTAGTACTGTGGGTACTCTAACTACGGGACCCAGAATGCAGCAGTGCGAATCCGGGTCCCAAGGCGGTGATGACCAAAGGAAAGTTGCCGTATTCAGCACAGTGTGCGATGCAAGTACCGTGTGCCCTTCATTGGTTGCATGTCAAAGCCTCCTTCCGTTCCCACCGCATAAGCCACATTGCCAAGTTTAATGTTCACGGGGGTATGCAGCAAAGCAGCTAACCCGACGCGAGGCATAGTATCCTCGTCACCGTGTCTCTTTCACCCGGGTTCTGTGGCGGGCCTGACTGTGTCACTGCCGTGATGGAGAGAGAGTGCTGAATTGTTGCCAGCTGCAGATCAGGCCTCTTGTAATGCGGGGACCTCCTTACATGTTACTGGCTAACGTGTGTAGCAATGCAAAAGAAATCCTTACCCAAAAGAAAAAGGCAGAGGCCTGCACAGGAACGGTTAAGGAAGCCTTTATTGCAACAAATCCATTAAGGCGAATGCATTTCGGCGTTAGAGCCTTCGTCAGCGCCATGGAGAAATGATGAGCCAGGAAGCAGTCCACACTTAAAATGTCTTGCCGCTCTAGGGATTGGTAGCGGCTGTTCCTCCCCCAGGTGGGGTTCCGCCTAGTGTGGTTAGTACTGTGGGTACTCTAACTACGGGACTTGGAATGCAGCAGTCCGAATCCGGGTCCCAAGGCGGTGATGACCAAAGGAAAGTTGCCGTATTCAGCACAGTGTGCGATGCAAGTCCCGTGTGCCCTTCATTGGTTGCATGTCAAAGCCTCCTTCCGTTCCCACCGCATAAGCCACATTGCCAAGAGTAATGTTCACGGGGGTATGCAGCAAAGCAGCTAACCCGACGCGAGGCATAGTATCCTCGTCACCGTGTCTCTTTCACCCGGGTTCTGTGGCGGGCCTGACTGTGTCACTGCCATGACGGAGAGAGAGTGACGAAGCGTTGCCAGCTGCAGATCAGGCCTCTTGTAATGCGGGGACCTCCTTACACATTACTGGCTAACGTGTGTAGCGATGCAAAAGAAATCCTTCCCCAAAAGAAAAAGGCGGAGGCCTGCACAGGAACGGTTAAGGAAGCCTTTATTGCAACAAATCCATTAAGGCGAATGCATTTTGGCGTTAGAGCCTTCGTCAGCGCCATGGAGAAATGATGAGCCAGGAAGCAGTCCACACTTAAAATGTCTTGCCGCTCTAGGGATTGGTAGTGGCTGTTCCTCCCCCAGGTGGGGCTCCGCCTAGTGTGGTTAGTACTGTGGGTACTTGTTGTATTCTCTTATTTGATTTATGTTTGCATGTCACTTTAATGGAGAACATTCCATCTCTGCTGATGTCATGATGCTCCTTATGGTCTAGGCATTCTCTACTTGCCAGTTGCTCCTAAGCCTTGACTGGGAACACCAGCTTATTCTCTGTATCATCATTAAACTACTTAATCATCAATACTGCTTTCCTGACTACTATCTTCGATTACATCAGTACTCTAACTACGGGACCCAGAATGCAGCAGTCCGAATCCGGGTCCCAAGGCGGTGATGACCAAAGGAAAGTTGCCGTATTCAGCACAGTGTGCGATGCAAGTCCCGTGTGCCCTTCATTGGTTGCATGTCAAAGCCTCCTTCCGTTCCCACCGCATAATCCACATTGCCAAGTGTAATGTTCACGGGGGTATGCAGCAAAGCAGCTAACCCGACGCGAGGCATAGTGTCCTAGTCAACGAGTTTCTTATATATATATATATATATATATATGTTTATACCATTGCAAAGATCTTCTATTAATCCAAAGGCAGTTGGCTGCAATTCAAATTGTAACTATATTAGCAGATGAGGCGCAATATGATGAGTACGTCAGTCAGTCAAATTCACTTTATTCGGTTAATTAAAACCATAAAAGCTTACTACATTAAAAACACAATACATTTTAAAAAAAATATTACAATAGCACAATCATTGCAAAATATGGATAAAGCAAAATCTAAATTATCAATATACACAGGAATAATTCATTGAATTTAAAATGTACTAATTAATAACGGTCCTTCTCTTTTTCCTCATTCTGACCACTGCTGTCAAAAAACTAGCTATATTAAAAATTTCCCAAACATTGGTCAACATTTGCAAATATATAAAAGCGGGTCTAGCCTGTATAAAACCTTTGCCTTTTAAAATAGGTAAAATCCACCAATTTCAGATGTGCGAAAAATGCTTACAAAATAATACATATGCATTGAGTCCTGAATAGAAAAAATTATCACATCTATAAACATTCAGGTCCTCCCGATTTTTCCAACCCATTGGTTCAGCTCGGAGTAAGTGTAATTGATTCAGTCAGAATCTCACTAGAAGGATACAATGATGCTGGTTAGTAACTATATTTAGATATGGTTCAATCATTTGTGAGGTGGATAATAGCTGGTGTGCCCGCACAAGAGGCTTACTTGATTCCCTAGCCTCTCTATCCATTTGTGATAGCTGCCGATACATGCTTTTAACCCAGATCATGTCCACCTTTACGAATTTCTCTGGGGAGCTAAATAGCTCAGGTCTCCCCAAGTAAGATGCAGTCCTTTTCACGTAGCTTGACTAGGGGATACTACTTACTAGGTGAAGAGCTAAACATTTGCGGATATTTTTGCAGTTCATTCCAACCTCTGGGTTTATCCAAATACCTATCCATTTAAGTAAAGGTGCCAGTCCTGCAGTATCTTATATAAACCTTGAACCTGTTTCTTGGTGGATAATATAGGTAGATGTTGATTGTGGCATGGATAGAAGTTTTCTAAGGAATTTATTTTCCACTATTAGGATAGCACCAGCTTCTTGGTATCCCCAGAGATCGGAACCATCGTTTGCTGTAGCAAGGCCCTCTAGATGTTTAACATAGCATGCATTGGCTTCGATCACAATCTACGAGCAAAATCTAGAACGCATTGGTAGATCTGCCCATTGCATTTCTTTTGGCTTTCATTTGAGCGCATGTACGCTTTTCATCAAATAACATTCCTAAGTAAAAAAACTACGCCACCCATGTTATTACATTCCCTTCACAATAGTGGGTTTTACATTTCTTAGGTTTTACCCCCATAATCATGGTGTTAAAAGATGCTGTAGGCCAATCGCCATTCTAGCTAATAGAGCAGCATCGTGCACATATAGGAGAGCCGGAATTTACCGCTCAACTACACGGGGAATGTCCAAGATTGCACCCATTAAAACTGAATCAAGATTTTTATTATAAATGGTAAATAAAAGTGGGGCTAGGATGCAACCCTGTCTCACACCTTTGACAATGCAGACACTACGAGTAAGGTTACCTTTTTGGTCAAATCTCACTGTGGCTGTAAGGTCCTGATGATCCACTAAAAAACGTTACAATATTTTTGTCCAGGCCTAACTTTAGTACGAAGGGCCATAATTTGGATCTATTACCACGGTCGAAGGCCGAAGAAAGATCCATGAATGCCAAATGAAGTGAACCTTTCTGCGCAATTGTGTATTTTCCAGATAATAGAAGCAAATTGAAGCACTGGTCCGTTGTTCCTCTTCCTTTCCTAAACATATACTGTAAGTTAGAGAGGATATTAAAGTCATCGAGCCACTCAGTGAGTTTGCCTAAAACCACTCTGCCGAAAACCTTAACGGCTGACTCTATCAGTGAGAGATTGGCCTATAACATCGCGGGTCACCTCTATTCCCCTTTTAAAATTCAGAACTATAACAGATTGTGACCATGATTGGGGTAAAACAAATTCACAGGTTTCATTAAAAATATTAGCTAGTAATTTAGACCATAAAGGTATGTCAGCTCTGTATAGGTCAGCTTGGACACTGTCCGGACCAGGGGCTTTATTCCTTGACATTTGGTCAATAGCCACTGCTATTTCTTTATTCATAAAAATAAAGAATATGTCTTGCCTAGATATGGTGAACTCCGAGGTTCAAGTTCACTCTGGTCCCCATGTATATCTTTAAAATGGTTGTGCCAATCCTCTTCAGGGATATTACACTCCAGTAAACTTTCTTTGTTATACAAGAAGAATGGTCTATTTACCATATTCTAGAACGTGGCGCTATTCTTTATTATATCGATTGACATTAATTTATTCTGAGCATCATTTTTAATATCCTACTTACGTGTATTTATTGCTAACTTATAGTCTTTCCTAAGGGCAACTATCAAACTTCTGTCTTGTAGTCTGTTTTTTAAAGCGGCCATCAGCTTCTGATGTGCCACTGAACACTTGTGGTCAAACCAACTCTCTCCTCTGGTGGGATTATCCTTACAATTGTACATAATGTCTTTTGCCACCTGCCTACAAATTTTACCGTATCCCATTATCTCTTGCCCCACTATCAAGACATAACTCAATTTTCAATTCTCCTTGAGTAGCTAAGTCGTTACAGAATTCTTCCTGAATGACCTTACACCATTTTAATCTATGGCCCTAGTCTTTGTTCTTAATTGCAGCAGTGGAGGCCCATTTGTTGATTTCTGAGTTGAGCCCAATACCCCCTCCCAATATCAACTGTATGGTATTGTGGTCACTAAATTAAATGTAATTAAATTAAATGCAACAGCTAACAGTAAATCCAATAGCTTATAACTTTATTAAATGAGGAGCCAAACTGCATAAGAATATAGGGAATAGCAACTTTATAAATCGTATTAATTTCCAAAAGTGGTGAATAAGAGGACATTCAAATAACATATGCTTAAGGTCAGCAATGGAGCATGAACTTGACCAGGAATATGAGATTGCAGTTGGAGAAAAGAAACTGATGGTCTCTGGGGTGTACAAAAGACTTTGATAGATCAAGTAAAGGGTTTACGTAGTGTTTAAAGCTCATGTGGTTTTAAGACAATTTAAGCATGACATAACCCATAAAGTAGTAGGCCAACATTCCCCTAAATACCTTTCCCAAGTTAATGCAGTTTTTGATTTGCCTCTGTCCAATGTCGTTTGTAATTTTTTATAAATAGCAGATGCTGATGAATTGTTGTTTCAAAATATAACAAGTATGATAGATATGGAGGTAAGGAGGGATATAGATGGTAATGTAGGTATATATTGGTGGAGGGAGATACATAAAATTTCATATTGTGACCTGGCTGGAGGGAAAAGTTTGTTTGAAGGTCAGGAACAGATCAAAATTGGTCATTGGCAAAAAGTTACAATATCCAACATAAACCTTTCACTTGCCAAGTTTTCCAATATAAAGAATGATTCTTAATTCGTACAAATTTATTATGCCTTTTCATGAAATAACATTCCTAAGTAAAAAAACTACGCCACCCATGTTATTACATTCCCTTCACAATAGTCGCTTTTACATTTCTTAGGTTTTAACCCCACAATCATGGTGTGGGACTTAGAAAAATTAACATCCAAGTCCAAAGACTTCATAAAATCCGCAAGGGTTGTTAAAAGATGCTGTAGGCCAATCGCCATTCTAGCTAATAGAGCAGCATCGTGCGCATAGAGGAGAGCCAGAATTTACCACTCACCTACACGGGGAATGTCCAAGCTTGTACCCATTAAAAATGAATCAAGATTTTTAATATAAAGGGTAAATAAAAGTTGGGCTAGGATGCAACCCTGTCTCACACCTTTGATAATGCAGATACTACGTGTATGGTCACCTTTTTGGTCAAATCTCACTGTGGCTGTAAGGTCCTGATGCAAATCCACTAAAAAATTTACAATATTTTTGTCCAGACCTAACTTTAGTAAGAAGTGCCATAATTTGGATCTATTACCATGGTTGAAGGCCGAAGAAAGATCCATGAATGCCAAATGAAGTGAACCTTTCTTCGCAATCGTGTATTTTCCAGATAATAGAAGCACATTTAAGCACTGGTCTGTTGTTCCTCTTCCTTTCCTAAACCCATACTGTAAGTTAGAGAGGATATTAAAGTCATTGAGCCACTCAGTGAGTTTGCCTAAAACCACTCTGCCTAAAACCTTCACGGTTGAATCTATCAGTGAGAGATTGGCCTATAACATCGCGGGTCACCTCTCTTCCCCTTTTTAAAAACCGGAACTATAACAGATTGTGACCATGATTGGGGTAAACCACATTCACAGGCTTTATTAAAAACATTAGCTAGTAATTTAGACCATAAAAGTATGTCAGCTTTGTGGAGGTCAGCTGGGACACCGTCCGGATGAGGGGCTTTATTCCTTGACATTTGGTCAATAGCCACTGCTATTTCTTTATCCATAAAAATAAAGAATATTTCTTGCCTAGATATGGGGAACTCCGAAGTTCAAGTTCACTCTGGTCCCCATATATATCTTTAAAGAGGGTGTGCCAATCCTTTTCAGGGATATTACACTCCAGTAAACTGTCTTCGTTATACGACAAGAATGGTCTATTTACCACATTCCAGAACTTGGCGCTATTCTTTATTATATCGATTGACATTAATTCATTCAGATCATCATTTTTAATATCCTACTTACGTGCATTTATTGCTAAATTATAGTCTTTCCTAAGGGCAACTATCAAACTTCTGTCTTGCAGTCTGTTTTTTAAAGTGGACATCAGCTTCTGATGCGCCACTGTACACCTATGGTCAAACCACCTCTCTCCTCTGTTGGGTTAATCCTTACAATTGTACATAACGTCTTTTGCCACCTGCCTACAAATGTTACCGTATCCCATTATCTCTTGCCCCACTATCAAGACATAACTCCATTTCCAATCCTACTTGAGTAGCTAAGTCGTTACAGAATTCTTCCGGAATGACCTTACACCATTTTAATCTACGGTCGTAGTCTGTGTTCTTAATTGCAGCTGTTGAGGCCCATTGGTTGATTTCTGAGCTGAGCCCCATATCCCCTGCAAATATCAGATGTATGGTATTGTGGTCACTAAATTAAATGTAATTACATTAAATGCAACAGGTAACAGTAAATCCAATGGCTTATAACTTTATTAAATAAGGAACCAAACTGCATAAGAATATACGGAACAGAAATTTTATAAATCGTATTAATTTCCAAAAGTGGTGAATAAGAGGACATTCAAATAACATATACTTAAGGTCAGCAATGGCAGTTCGGACTGGACTGTTCCCATGAGGCACAGGGTCAAACTGATTTGCATATGGCCATGTCTGAACTGGGGTGGCAGAGTGGGCTAAAGAACGGTGATGGATTAAACCCAGATCTTTTGACTGGGTGTGAGTGTTTGATTGGTTCAGATGCTCTGTCCATCACCACCCCCTTTTGTACCGCTTTGTTCGCCATAAGTTGGCAGGGTATGCTCAGACATGAGTCCCTTGCTCACTTTGCCACTGGATTCAAGCAAGCCTGGCTGAAGTGCTAGAAACCGGTCCTAGGAAGCTTGTTTCCGGTCCAGGGAAGGCATGCTTGGCAGTTCGGGCTGGACTGTTCCCATGAGGCACAGGGTCAGACTGATTTGCATATTGCCATGTCTGAACTGGGGTGGCAGAGTGAAATGAAATGAAATAAGTGGGCTAAAGAACGGTGATGGATTAAACCCAGATCTTTTGACTGGGTGGGAGTGTTTGATTGGTTCAGATGCTCCGTCCATCACCACCCCCTTTTGTACTGCTAAGGCCAGCAATGGACATGAACTTGACCAGGAAGTTGAGATTGCAGTTGGAAAAAAGGAACTCATGGTCTCTGGGGTGAACAAAAGACTTTGATAGATCAAGTAAAGGGTTTGTGTAGTGTTTGAAGCTCATGTGGTTTTAAGACAATTTAAGCATAACATCCATACTAATATAATAAAGAGCGAGCCCAACCCTTTGAGGTGGGTAATCTCAGGAACATTGCACCAATCACAACACCCAATACAGCATTGGAAAGGGCAGTTGCAGCAGAAGGACATAGGCTATGCAGACGCCCACCATATACATTTAAAAGGTAAAAGAACCGTGCCAGCAAACTAGTCCCTTGTGGGCATGTCTGCGTTGTGCTGTGGGCGTGTGCTGGGGGCATGACAAACGCTGGGGGCATGTGGTATGTTCCGTCCTTCATGCCATGTCTCATTTCGTGTGTTGTGGGTGTGTGCTGGGGGCGTGGGCGTGTGCGGGGCGCGGGATTATGGAAAAAAAAGCGAGCGTTGTGCCCAATATTTCATTGTTATTCTTCCCAGGTTCTGTGTATTCAAGCTCCGGGTGTCCACCCTGCTCCCTTTAAATACCCCTGCACCCCATAATCATAACCCACCCTTACTCCTTAAAATACCCCAACACCCTTAAACACTAACCCATCTTAACCCTATAAATATACCCTGTACCCCAAAACCCAAACATATCCCTAAACCCTAAAAATACCCCAGTACCCCAAAACCCAAACCTAGCCCTGAACCCTATAAATACCCCTGTACCTCAAAACCCAAACCTACCCCTGAACCCTAAAAATACCCCTGTACCCCAAAACCCAAACCTAGCCCTGAACCCTAAAAAATACCCCTTTACCCCAAAACCCAAACCTACCCCTGAACCCTAAAATACCCGTGTACCCCAAAACCCAAACCTAGCCCTGAACCCTTAAAATACCCCTGTATCCCAAAACCCAAACCTACCCCTGAACCCTAAAAATACCCCTGTACCCCAAAACCCCAACCTAGCCCTGAACCATAAAAATAACCCTGCACCCCAAATCCCAAACCTACCCCTGAACCCTAAAATACCCCTGTACCCCAAAACCCAAACCTAGCCCTGAACCCTAAAAATACCCATGTACCCCAAAACCCAAACCTAGCCCTGAACCCTTAAAATACCCCTGTACCCCAAAACCCAAACCTCCCCTGAATCCTAAAAATACCCCTATACCCCGAAACTCAAACCTAGCCCTGAACCCTAAAAATCCCCCTGTACCCCATAACCCAAAACTATATCTGAACCCTTAAAATACCCAAACACCCCAAAACATATAACTCAGTACCCCAAAACATATACCACTATACCCATACTTACCTTATCCAAACATTTAAAAAAACATGCTTTTACCATTCATGCATTTACAACGAATTTCATTGTAAATGTATGCGTGGTAAAGCATATAAAATGTAATGCTATGCGTTATAATGGCATTGCGGAGTCATGGTACTTTCGTAATAAAAGTATGCGGAGTGATGGTATGCGGAAACAAAGTTGCCGAATAATGGGTGTTTACCCTCCCCCGGTAAGTACATTGGAGGCACGGTGGCCCACATCTCCAGCAACATATTCATATTTTTGTCACCACCGATTTGAAAAATGCACAGTCTCTCTCATTAATGGCGAGCACCGACATACACTTTTAGACACACCTCCCGCCACAAGTTCTAGAATTGCGAACTTTAAAGCTGGGGAGCTACGTTCGAATCTCGGCATCAGCTCAACATCCTGTGATTCCAGGCAAATCGCTTTGTCTCCCCGTGCCTACCACAAATGAATGTGTTCTTCTGTAATGTTGTCGAGTTCGCGTTATATCATATTGCAAGGAAAAACTAAAGTAGGGAAACTCGAGTTCACACACTATTGAATGTGCACTCTTAAGTGCATCAACAGTGCACTATGAATCAGAGCGTTTCACAGGTCTGTCACAGAAAAGAAATGCTATCAAAACAAAATTCTACAAAACAATATACTACTTGCCTGCAGCAATTCATTCCCGGACAACGTCGGGACGGGCTGCTAGTAACCCATAAAGTAGTAGGCCAACATTCCCCTAAATACCTTTCCCAAGTTAATGCAGTTTTTGATTTGCCTCTATCCAAAGTCGTTTGTAATTATTTATAAATAGCAGATTCTGATGAATTGTTGTTTCGAAATATAACAAGTATGATCGATATGGAGGGACGGAGGGATATCGATGGTAATGTAGGTATATATTGGTGGAGGGATATACATAAAAGTTCATATTGTGACCTGGCTGGAGGGAAAAGTTTGTTTGAAGGTAAGGAACAGATCAAAATTGGTCATTGGCAAAAAGTTATAATATCCAACATAAACCTTTCACTTGCCAAGTTTTCCAATGTAAAGAATGATTCTTAATTCGTACAAAGTTATTATGCCAAATGGGCTATTGTTGATAGGTAGTCGCGGAGGGGTGTGTGGGAAGTAAAAGAAGTTTCAAGGTTTTACAGGAATGAAAAATAACTGCAGAGAGATTATTGTGAAAGCAATAATTTGTTTAAAATTGAAAGGTGCAATAAGAGATTTCACCAACTGCAGCCACAAAGGAGTGAGTGGGGGAGATCTGAAGAAAGCCAACGAGCAGTTTGTTTTAAAGAGAAAGTGTAGTGGTATGTTTGTAAGTCTAAAAATGTAAGGCCTCCATTAGATTTATCCTTTTTTAATGAGGACAAAGTTATACGAGGAGACTTACCTTTCTAAAGAAATGTTGCTAAAAGGGAATACATTTATTTTAAAAAATAACCAGGGATATGGACTAGAATCATTGAAATACATAAAATCAGGGTATCAATACTGCCCCACCAAGATAGAAAGAGTGGATGTCATAAGGCAATAATATCATTTATTGTCTTGGTAATGTTCTCAAAATGTAGTTTCAGTTTCAAAGTTTTTTTAATGGAGTTGCCAGAACCATATTCCCAAGTACATTATTTTGTAGGGTTGCCAGGCAAATCCTGTGTTTTCAAACAGTTGCTTATTTTACAGTACATTTAAAGGTATTTAAAAATAACCTGACAAGTGGGAGAAAGTGGTAACTTGCTGAAGAAAATGGGGAAGGGAAAATGTAGGATTAGAGCAATATAAAACAATGTCATCAGCATAGTCTGACATCATCATCATTAAATCACTTTATTCAATCAAATCAAATTGATCATAAAAGTACAAGCATCTTTAAAATCATCAGCTTACAAAATGTAATAAATAAAATGTATCAGTTAAAACAGTCAATAAAAACAGAGTAAGTTTTGTCATTTGTTCCAGGCTGTTGATGCAGTCCCTTCGACTTTAGGCACAGACACAAGAAGGATGCTACACAATAACACACAAAATGATCAGGCAACATTTGTAAAAAAAAATAAAAAATAGGCCTGGAGGACACTGTCTAAATTAGTATTCATGCATAGCTGGGAAAATGAACCATTTGCTGGCGTTCCAGATAGAATTTACAAAAGAAAAAGATTTGAAGATTTGACTGGGGGGGATACACCACCACAAGGACATGGTGGCAACGTTTGAGGAGAATTTTTTCCTTTGGGTAACCCAATATACAAGGAATAAGTTTAATCGAAACCTTAATAATACAAATCTATGGCGATGATTTGTCACATACGAAAGGTAAGAAACTCTCCCCTCAGGAAAGACCGTCCCCTCTGTGTAGGATATCTCCATATCTCTGTTGGTTGTGTATCTCTCTTTGGCCATTATGGTTAAAAATGGCTTTTAAGACGTTTTAGCGATATTTAAGCATTCCGCTGGCTTTTCAAAAAGGGATAATTCATTCAAAGATGTGAGGGTGCTCCTAACATAAGAGGTCCTTGGGATCCTAAATATATGGTCCAAAATGAGGCATTCTTTAATAAACTGTTTTGTGAGATCGAGAGACTCCCTTCTCCATATAGAGTGGCATAAAAGGATTTGTGCTAAATTTATCCGATCAGATAAAAAGGGACTTCTAATTTGAGATGGCAGATGAAGTAAGAACAGTTTCTACTGAGGGGTACTTTTTTTCCCAAAAAGTGATTTCTATAATTTGAAGGGCGCAGGGTCTGTATTCCCCCATACACCAGCCCGTAGGAAGCTACATAGGTGCATTTGGCTGTGTATGCTTTTTTAATAAAGGATTACAGGGCAATGATACTTTCTTCCAGCAGTATACCGCTATTGGTGACCATATGAGACCATGTTGCCAAACTGTCAAATACAACCCCTAAGTATTAGAATGTATCCATCTGTGCCACCTTTCGATCTGCTATATAAAAGGATGGTTCTTTCTTTTTTGTGTGCCCTGTCACTAAAATAAAAGACTTTGCCTCATTGACCTATAGGTCTAAATGTTTCATAAACTTCACATACTGTATGAATTTCTGGAGCGTCGCGCCAGTAGGAGAAATAAGCACCACAGCATCAGCATAGAGAAATATGGGAATACGGACCCGATTCATCGTTGGGACATCCAGGGCAATTTTTAAGAGGGGTGCCTCCACACCATTGGAATAAATAGAAAAAAGAAATGGGAGCGAGAACGTAACCCTGTCAAACCACCTAGTGCACTCTCCCTGTTTCCCATAGCGGACACATGCTGAAGCCTTTGAATATAACTGTCTAATAAAAAGAATGATTGACTCAATGATGCCCATGTGCAACACAATCAAAAACTGCTGATAGGTCCATTAAAGCCAAATAGACCTTGCCTTTTTTGGCTTGGGTATATGTGGTGATAAGCAGGCTCAGATTAGGATACTGATTGAGTGTTACCTTGCCCTTTTTAAAGCCATATTAGACAGAAATCAAGATTCTGTTTTGAGAGGTCCCTTCCTCTAATCTATTAAGTAAAACTTGACCCATGAGTTTGACAGTGCTATCTAATAAGGAAATGGGTCTGTACATTTTTGGCTCTGATGTATCACTTTTTTGAAATTGGGGATTATAATAGACTTTGATCAGTAATCAGGCGGGTCCACATCAGCAGTAACATTAACAGAAAATTGGTCAAGACTGGTCCCCAAAGGTCCAGTTGCTCCAAAAAAGGTCTACTGGGACCCCATCTGGACCGGGGGCCTTATTGTTAGTAAACTGCAGCAAAGCTTCTCTGACTTCAAGATGGTTAAATGTGCGAATGGGCTTAATGATTAACGTTATACATTCCAAAAAAGACAATATGCCCTCTGTTGTAGGACCGAATATTTTAGACAAGTATTCAACCCACACGGATTCATCCACATGGGTATCTAGGTTGGGTTCTAGGGGTCCTTTCAAATACCGGGTGTTGATTACCACCCAGAAATTCATGGAATTTTTCGAGATAGTCACCTGATAAAGTTGCTCCTAAGCCTCCTCCTTCATCATTTTTATTCTATCCTTCCTTGCATCTTTATATAGCTGGTGGCAAATCATAATTAGTTCCACATCCTTTGGGTTCATTTCAAGGGCCATATGTAAGTTAGATAATGATTTAGTGCAAGCTTAATCAAATCACCTTGGGACTGAATGATTACCAGCTGGAGGTTGTAGTACTAGAATATTTTTAACGCCCATCAAAATTGACTCAAAGGCAGCCATTGCCAAAATGTGTCGGTATTCATGTTAAGGTAAGTCATAATATCGTTTTGTCTTTCTGGCAACCAGAGAGTCAGTTTTCTCCTTGCCAATCTTGCTCCATTTGAGTACAATGCCATTTCTTCTTGTTATGTGGGGTTTATGGTGCCTCAACTGCTGAACTTGTATGTCTTCCCAGGCCATTTACAGGATATGGCCGCATGGTCTCTAAAATTATAAAATGTAGTTTTAATATCATGAACGGAGGATTCCGGTCGGAGCTTTCTGAGCCGAATCGTTATCGGCCTCTAAGTTGTTTTGCTGGAATTTTTGCCCTCAAGATTGAGCAAGGCACTTATCAGGTCGGATTCAGTATGGGTTCGCCGCCTTGACTTTCTGCGAGGGCACGGTCACATCCTAAAAATCTGGTGCTCCGGAGCTTTCAGTGTGCTGAACCTGAAATCCAGGCCGGGTCACTGTTGAGGGTAGCCGGCTTGAATCTCGACGTCGGGTTGTCACCTTATGAAACTTTCCCTAAAGTTGCTCCAAACTTCTAGAACCTCCTCCTGAAATTCCTCTGGAAGGTTCAAAGTGTCCTAAACATAACTCCATGGGTCAGGAATCTCCTTAGATGTTCCTTGGGATCTCTGCCCTACAATTCCCACAATGTACCTGGCCCAGTCCCTAAAAGTCCACCTGATGCACTCCAGGATGGGGACTCTGGGTGCAGATGATGCAGGTGGGCTCTGTTAATCTGTAGCTTGCAGGAAGACCACTCCTTAGACTTGCAGAGTGAGGCAAATCCTGATGCCGTAGGCCCGAGTGGAGATCGCGTACCCGCGCTACACGGAACACCGCGAAGTGGCAAACAAACTCTGCAGTGTTACACGGAGTTCTGCAACTGAGTTGCTTACTGCACCCATTCGCATTACATTTCCCATCATAAGTAATGTAAAGAGAATTCTAGCACCGGAAATAACACACAAACTGCATCAAATAGTTTGCTTGGGTGCTGCCAACTTGGTTTTTGCTCTGTTTATGGTGCTGGGTTTCAATCCCTTCCTAATCTTCTTATTCCTTCCCCTCTAAAACCCATATACCCCTCAATATTTATTATAACCTTACCCTGTGTCTTTGTATTTTTGTATTTTTTTCATTTTTTCAATTTTTTGTGTGTGTTTTTGAGTGAATTTTTTATTTCTCACTTTACTTGTTTATGTGTGTCCTTCCTTCCTACATTTTCCTTCTTGTTTCTTCTCTTTCCCAGCCCCCACGCAGCTCCATGGAAGAGCAGGGGAGCGGCGGTGCCAGGACCCCCCCAACCAGCACAACCATTCGCCGCCTACCTTTTGGTTGGCCGCACAGCGAGGGAATGCAGCCCCACGTGGTATTCTCCAAGATGGTGGTGGCTGCACTAGTTCATTATATACAGCACCACCTCCTCACCACCCTGGCAGCAAGCAGGAGCCCTGGCAATTTGTACACCCTCTGGGAGCATAGGCAGCGGTAGGAGAGAATACACCATTGCCCTGGGGTCCAACGCACCCAACAACAGCTTACGCACCAGTGGTCGGGCATCCTGGATGGGAACCAGGACCTGCTCTACCTGCTGGGTGTGGAGGTTGTGGGGCTTGGTGTGTAACAATTATTTATTTGTTGTGTTCTATCTATGCTACTTTCCCAAAGAGAAAGCGCTGCTCACACTCAGGTAAGCTGAGCTTATGGTACAAATAATATATTATGTGATCAAAGAGTATGCAGGTGATCAGGGGGTGCTACGTAATCCTACTCGCTGGCGCTTGCTTGGGCTATTTATTTACAAAGTCATGCAGAGAATCCTCTGTCCTGTAACTAAGATAGTGGTAGTTATTACTATTAGTGTGTTAGTGCATTCTCTAACTTCTCTGTGCCTATATTGTTTTGTTACTCATACAGTCCCCAACCCCAAGCAATTTCCCATTGATGTGTAGCATGCATGCATCTATGCACTAAAAAGAAATGCAGACTGAGTTGGACCGACAAAGGGGGTAACTGGAGGCTGAGAGATTGAGAATGAGATGAGAAGCAAAGATCTTTCATTGCACTTTACTAGTAGTTCAAAAATGTAGTTTGAAAAATTTGGAATAGGGTTAGTTTTAGGAAATTAGGAATAGATCCACAACAATACTAATAGTATTATAGGATATCTGATTTATAAAAGTTCAATTTCATCATGTTTGCTTTTCCCTTTCAAAATATTTTTGTGGCGATTATTATTAACTCTACCACTAACCTTATTTTATGTATTTCTTACATTAGCATCCAGGGGCAAGAAGGGGCATGGGCCTGGAGGACCCAGCGGGGGGGACGAGGGAGCTGGATGTGCCATTATCTCCACAACTGGCTCGGCAGACATCTCTGCTGGCCAAAGTAAGCCCTCCTGTTAATATTATTATTTCCTTAACTTTTACCGCTTCACATTTAGAATTAGTTTTATTTTTACTGTGCCTGTCGCCTGATCTTTTTCCAACTCATCTTCATTCTATTTGCTTGTTTCCTAAATTCTTCTTATCCCTGCATTATCCTATTTATTTGTTTTCTATAGTTCAAGTTACTGTACTTAACATCAAACTGTCTTTACTAGTCCTATCTGTTCTGTAGCTTCCGTTCTGCTGCGTTGTCAGTAAGCTTTCCCTCTCACCTTATATATCTTGTAAACTGGTGGTACTGTAAGACTCAAGGAACCCATTTTAGGTTTGGTACTACGACTCTACTGTGAAGATGACATGCCTAAGCAAGGTATTGCATGCATGTTTGAAATGAGAAAGTGTTAATGGTGATGGTGGAACCCTGAATGTTGTGTATGTATTATTATTACAGTATACCAGCAGTTGATGACAGTGCAGCATGGCTCGAAGTATGAGGATGGCCCCATTTCTAAACATGCCAGGAATAGTAGCCTGGATCTTTTTCTTTTCTGGTGCCACTGATGCAGGTGACTTTTTGAGAGCAGACGTTGGTAGACTCAATGTGCGTTTTAGAGGGGCAGTCACTGAACACTCTTGCCTTGGTGTCCCAACCTGAGTCTTGTGCCATTGCGATGTTGCTGATGTTGGCGATACTACTGCACTGCTGTAGCCAGGGCTGATTTGCGTAACAAAAATGTCTTCCACCGTGATTGAATTGGATTCCCTGCTCAGCCTTTCACCCCCTTCACCAACACCACTTGCAGTTTTTTGGCTGCTAAGGTGCTTCTCCCACTGGATTGTGTGGTATTTTCTCAAATAGTTTGTTTGGCCTCGGGTACCATAGTTTGCATCAATCTTACCCTGACTAACACTTGTGGTAATGTTCGGCTCCTTCGTGCTAACTATAAAGAAGTCCCAAACTGGGGAGGTCCGTTTTCTGATGCTGTTGGCACTGCTAATGTCGGAAAAACTGGTGGTAGGTGGTTGTTTTTATGTTTGCCTCTCTGCAGTACCTACTTCTATTGAAGTTGTTGTGGGTGTAGGTCACTGCAACTATGGCAGCTGGCGGTGATGGTCTGTACCACATCTCTCAGAGCAGTTTGAGATAGGGTAAAGTCAGTCTCCACTGGGGCTGGGCTCACATCCATGATGACCGGTTCCTTGTCATGTCATCCTCCTCTTCTACATCCATAATTCTAAGACTTTCAGCAACCTTCCTTTTCCATTGCCTCTCCTGGCGTGTCTCACTTGCAGACTGAGGCGGGATCCAAGTGGAACCTTGATCATCTGAAGGGGGGCTTAGAGAAAAAGAGGGTGGAGAAACACTCCTTTTTCTTGCTGGAGATTTGGATGACTATGGACATTCTGAGAGAGTTGCTTCTTCTACTTTCTGAGCATGAAGCTCAATCTCCTGAACTGCTCCTACTTGGGAGTAACTATTATTGCTGGCTACAGCTGTTGGGCTGTTGTTGTCCACTAATCTGAGTTTACTGCAAAGATTGGGTAACACTTTGTGAAAGAGATAAGTCCATTTCAACATCACTGTTCATTGGCATTTCCAAGACTGGCTGCCTTTGGGGCAGATGGGCTTGGGCCTAGGTTGAGGTGGGTTTTCTGATGCAGGGTTGTTGCTCTCAGCTTGGACCCCAGAGTCTGGTGCTGCAGGCGCACACTTTCTTTGCCCGAAAAAGGTCTGGGTCGGCATACCAGTGGTGGTAAGCTCCTTCTTATCATTGGCCACTTTCTTGGTAGCACCTTTCGTTGGGCCCATTTTGAAGCTGTCAGTTGTCAGTGACACTTAGCTTCACAAGATAAAGTGATGTGTGGTCACACTTCCCATCGTGACGAGGTTATCTGTCAGGCAGTATTGTGGTGATGTTGTCTCTTGTGCAGTAAAAAGCAAACAAGCAAGATGAACTTCAGTGAAATGTGACATTTTGCAGTGCAATTAGTACTACAAACAAACAACATCATTTAGTGTGGTCACTGGGTACTTAAGTTATTATAAATAATTAGCAACACAGTGTATCCATTTGTGAAACAACACCAACATAAACTTTCATGGAAGGCTAAGAAAGGGCAACAACATACAGGTGTAACTGTTTGCTTTATGTGCATCACGTGGGATGTGGCACTCAGAAAGGTGTTGCTGACAAATGACAATGGAATAATCCTTAGACAATGAATGCTGTTGTGCACCTAGAGCAGACATGAGGTTGTTGATGCCAGATGTTATGAAAATGGGAAAAAACATTTAAAAATTAGAATTTGAAAAACATGCAAAAAATAACTAGGCGCATACTGAAACTGCAGGCCACCCCATCACAATAGATTAGAAAAAATGTATAAAAAAAGAAATAAATCCCAATGCAAGCCCTCTATGAAAAAAAAAACCCTTACACAACAATCTCAAATATAATGATGTATATGCAGAAGACTCAAAGAGAGATCCTTCCAGCTCCAAATCCAAATGAAAAGCGACTAGGAGATGTACAAGTCACTGGGAGGAGCCTGCTGGACAGGAACAGGAAGTTGGAGACTTTGCGGCACTTCCCATCTGTTGGGAAAAAAAAGTTTTTAAAAAAGGACTCCTTGCACAAAAATCAATGCAAACGGGTCCATTTGAGGAGGTTTAATTACTGCACATCATCATTTCAGGAAGATTTGCTGCTTCTTGAGGAGAGAATCTTTCCCAGATTTCAGCCGGTTTACATGGTCCATATTCATGTACATCCCAAAACATCCACCGGAACTCGCTGGCACTTCCAAAAGACGTGTTAGTAACCGTGGGAGCATGTGGACGGTTATAAAATCTTGTGGCACTCCCGAATGGCTAGGAAATCTCGTGGGCGAGTGTGTGTACCAGGCAGCTTGCTCCCACACGCTTAAAAGGACATTTCAAGCACTCTGCCAAAAAACCTCCACTCCGTTGCAGAGTTCGGAGTGTATCGGTAACTCGGCATTCTCTGCATTCTCTGCGGAAGTGGAGCAAAGTTTTAGAGCCAGGGTTATTGGGGTCCTAAAGTGTGTAGAAGGTACAGTCTTGGTGAGTACAGTCCTCTTGGTACAGGCCAGGGAATCAGCAGGGCAGTCCATCTTCTTGTCTTTTCAGGCTGCAGATCTGAGGAGCTATGCAACTCTCCCAAATGTATTCACAGTTTCTGGCTGTTAAGCAGGGGGCACCGCTGGCCAATGGGATGCAGGGTGTCACCCAGGTGTTTGACCACTTCATCCAAAGTGTATCACACTCTCATTCCAGAAAGCACCATTGTCTCAAAATCCAAAATGGAGGAAATCTCTCCAGAGGAGCTGGATCAGGCTACGCCAACCTTGTGGTGTGGCCAAGTTTTACTAATACTCCCATTCCCCTCCTCTCCTTAATCTAATTAATGAGGCTAGTGGGTAGTGGATGTGGGGGTGAGCCTGTGTTGTCATAAAGTGTAATTATCCATTTGAAGACCAGTTTGGCTCTCCCACACCCTTCCCGTCTTTTGGCTCCGCAGCCAAAGTTCTCCATCCAAAGGCAATCCATTGTCTACTCTGACAGGGCACTACACACCTCATCAAAGAGCTCTGCCTCAGCCTAGGAAAGGCCAGTTCAATCAAGAGAGGGCACTGGACAGCTGGATTTTGCCTCACAAAAAAGAAAGTTTAATAAATTATTTTCTGTAAAACTTAGTATAAATCTAACAGTGGCAATTTGTTGGATTTATCTCAGCTATTCATTTGATATTTTGAAGTATATTTTTAGACGGCTCCTATCAATAGTTATATTCAAATAAAATATTGCAATGTTAGCCAATGGAGCCATTCACTACAATAGGGAAATTAAATTGGCTGTTTTTCACTGACCAGGGCTTATAGATCTTCTTTTATAAGGCCCCTACTTATAGTTACAAGGCACCCTACCCCTGTGGCACCTATGGGAGACTTTTGAAGTGATGACTTATTTGTAAAAATAAGTTAGATTAATACTTTAGAATTACCTTTAAATCTAAACCCGAATTTGCATATAATTTCAATTTAGAAACGGCCTGAAAGGCGGGGCTGGCTTTTAAAATGACAGCAGGCACCACAGTAGCGCACACTCAAGTGCAGGAAGTCTACTGTGCCTCTAAACATCCCAGCCATAACATATACTCTGGACTTATAAGTAGTTTAAATCCCCCTTGCCTTATTATACACTTGGGACTTAAAGTTGTCTGCCATTGTCAATTGTAATTATACCAAATTACCATGTGATTTTTACACAGAGCACGGGGTCTGGATCTGGTTAGCAGAGCCCAGGGCACAGTAAGAGTCAGAAAACTAACATTTAGTGGTACAAATAGGGGCAAAAACCTCAATGTGTGATTCTTGCAGTAATGCTACATGAGTTTTCAATTTGGCTAAATGAGATAACATATTCTGTCTCTTATTAGCTTACCAAACCCTATGAAGTTCCATGTGGTAACTTGGCATGAATTACTGGAACAAGAGTATGTACAATTATTACATCTGTATTAAAATTTAGAAGGAAAGGAATTGCATATTAGGAAGAATCAAATTTTTTCTTAAGGAAGAAGGAAAGGGAGAGAAGGGTGATAGGGCGGGAGACATACCTACAAATCACAGAAACGTAAGGAAGGCTGGCTACACTAGAAGATGGTGGCGACAACATCTGAACTCCACAGGATGGCAGGGAGGCCTTGATTTGATTGAAGACATCACACAAAGTGAGACCTGACTAGAACAAGACATGAAGACATATACCTACATCATAAGAAAGAAACATTATGGAATTAAACTGTGTTAAAGTGAGAGAAAATACATAGTAGCAATTAAACATAAGAGAACCCATTTCTTAGTTATTATTAGTAGAAAATAAGGAAAAGGAACAGGAGGATCTACAAGTGATTTTCGAAGTGTCCATGTCTTCTCCTCCATGTAGTTGAAGAAATCTCGGAAGTGCAGCAGGCTCCTCATAAGTGGGTGTTTTTTCCTTAAATTTCGCCTTAAACAAGCAAAGATAAATAAGTCCAAATCTAGCTTTCATGGCTCTCAACTGAGGATGCTTATCCATAATTTGTTTCCAGTGATCTGCAGTAACTTTAGCTACATTGTGAGAGACAAACTGTTTGCAACTGGCCAGAATAATTAGCTTTTTCGCTTTGAAAGCCGACAGAACTAACAGGTCAGTATATTGCAAAAAGAAAAATGGACTACTCACTGCTTTGTAAAAACTCTAGGACAAAGCCTATGCACCCTTGTATATTGAGAGGAGCATGCATATGGATACCAGGGAGTCTGGGTAAAAAAAATGAAAGTAGTTGGTCAAGTCAGAGCCCTCAGTGTGTTCAGGAAGCCCATATATCCACAAATGATTCCTGTGATTTTCAAGGTCTCCAGTGTGTTTTTTTAATAGAGAGATTTCCAACTCCTACTATGACATACGGGAAGTTGCCCATTTTATTCTCAGTTTTTTGTTCAACCATTAAAACATGTGACTCCAGAGAGGACCATTTGTCTACAAAATGTTGCAATGTTTTAGTAGTTTCTTCTATGAAGGGTTCCAACACAGCATTTCTTCAAAAATGACCTCCATAGATGGGAAAGGAGGGTCTTGTTCAGATCTTTTATTTGACCCTATCAGCATGTTATTTAACGAAGATGTTTTCGGAATGGTACCTGAATGACATTCCATTTTCTGAGAAGCAGTGTCATCCATATCATTGTGATTGGAATCTGAAGCACACAGCATAACATTATTTGAGTCTCCAGAAAGTTAAGATTTCTTATTTTTCCCTTATACGAAGAACCAGAGAGAAATGTAGGGAAAATTCCAGAAGATTATTGGCTTTCAATGAGCATTCACGGAAACCAATTTGAATAAAAACACACTTGAAGTATTAGTAACGAATTGTCAAACCTGAAAAAAAGGACTCTGCAATCCTATCATAAACAACAAGTTAGTGGGCCGGAAAAGTAAAGAGCACAGGAAAACAGCTAAAAATATATAAGGAAACATGAGAGCAATTGCTTTAAGCTCATACCAGACATTAAGAGTCATACCCACTGCTCAGACACCAGTTGAGTGAAATAAAGGAAAGCACTGTACTGAGTAAGCATGTTGAGGCAGGGAAAGAAGCTTTCATAGCACTTACCACTCAGTCTGGTAGAGGAAAAAAGTGTTAAAAGAATGGGGCCAAACTGGGTATTTTCCTGTCAGTAATCATGAAATGTTGCTATTTTTGAGGAGCGCCATATCTTCATGCAGTGTTCAGTGAGGAAATGCGCCTGCCACCTTCCTAAATGGTGGGTTCGACCTTTCATTCTGTGGCAAAAAACCCTAGGGCTGGCTGCGTTGTAAAGAGGAGACCACGGAGCTTGATTGTCTCCTTTGTTAGACGAGCACTGGAGCGGTCCCGAAAACGACAAAAGGCTCCTGCATCCATCGGAGCTCAAAATGGTGTCGCCATCTTAGTTGGTGCAACAACACGCCCCCTTCATATCTTATTTATAAACCATAAACCCATACAACTGCCTGTTTATGTGATCACACTGACCAACACTATACTGTTCCATCCCTATGTACCACCATTTTTGAAAGAGTGGCAATTCAATAAATGTACAACATTTGAATGCATTTCTATAAAAGTTAGACTTCTTATATTAACTCATATGCTGCTGTAGGATAGTCCTGTCATATAAACTATCATTTGCTTACTGTTTTAGCATAGGGACACTTACAAAAATAAAGTAAACAAAAATTAAGTAAACAGGGCTATGCAAAACATATATCATTTGCTTGTTTAATAGTTTTAAATGGTTTTAAAGTCCCATTTAATAAGTGCTTTAAAAAGTGGTAATCAGGTATTATTCTGCCATGTAAAATACTTCTGTAAAGAATCTATGTAAAATAATCTGGCTCACTAAACTAAGAGTGTTTTAGTGTGTCTTATATATATATATATATATAAATTCTTTATTCGGCTTATTCGCAGTGGAAAAACCATAAAAGAGCAGAAAACATCGTACAATGCAAAAATACATATATTACATAAAATTTCATATAAAATTCATTTCACAATAAAAGAATTAATCAAAATGTACAAGAATGTACAGAGAGCCGCTCAAATTAAGACTGACGGGGATTTTAGAGATTATTTCTATGTTTCATAATACATTTTAGAAAACCACTAACAAAATAACAGACATTTTCCGTTTCCAGCATTTGCAATCTTAAGAGAGCGGGTCTGCATTGTCTCAGCCCCCACGTTCTTAATATCTGTAAAAGCCAGATCTTTCTGTGGGCTTGATGGTATTTACAAAGCAGGATCACATGCAAGTTAGACTGCGTTGACAAACCATCACATGGGCAGGGGGGGAGTGTGGCATTCCAACAGTTTTGTGATGGAAAAGTAACCATTCTAAAAAAGGTATTTAGCCTGAATCTTGTGATTAGCATTCTCTCGTAGGTTGATATTTGAAGTGCCAAATACGGGTGAATGTCAAAGGCTACTTGAATCATATTTGCGTGGATAACTGCCGTTTTTGAGGAAATGGATGCAAGTCTTAAAGTTTCCAGGTGTCTTAATGCTTTCTGTTTAAGATCTTTTTTCGAGATGTCTGTTATTGACACCGGGTCCAAATAGTAGTTCTCAGCGCCTAGATCGTTAAAAAAATTTCTAACATAAAAAAGCCATTTTATTTTTGTGGAATTGTCCAAGTTCATTGAATCTGCAATAATGGCTTGTGTGAGGGCGTTTTTGTCTGAGTTCCAAATGCGGCGCCACAGCATCAGCGGTTCTATTTTGATTAGGTCCTCTATGTAAGGTATGGCTAATTCTAGATGCATTGCATAGGTAGAGGTGCCTTTGGGGGTGGCTAGCAAAAATCTTAAAAAGGCGTTTTCAGCTTTCTGGATGGGACTAATATCAGTGTAACCCCAGACTCCCGCGCCATATGTTGCGATTGCCTGGCATTTGGCATTATAAATCTTGAGGAGCTCTACTGGTGGTCTTTTGCCTAGTCTCTGAGAAAAAGTTGTTAGGGCGGCAATTGCCCTCCTGAATAGATGTGCCCTTGTGTTCACTGCTGGCTTCCAGCTAAGTTGGTCATCTATCATGACCCCTAGATAAGGGTACTGAGGGGTAGCTTCAAGCTTTTGATTATTGAGGAGTATAGGATTTATTCTTTTTTGGCCTCTGCCAACTGTCATTACAAAAGTTTTTTTTACATTCACCTTTAAGTCAAGATTGCCCATGAATGAAGTGTACCTGGTTAGTGATTTCTGGAGTTCTCGGGGAGTTCTTGCGAGGATTACAGCGTCGTCCGCGTAGAGCAGGGCTGGGATCAGGCGGCGGTTTATGCGTGGGAGGTCCTGGGCCCCCCTCAACATCTCCTCCTCCAAACCGTTAGTGTAGAGTGAGAAGAGGAAGGGGGCCAGGACACATCCCTGCCTGACCCCACGCCCTACCCCAAACGGCAACGTCAGCTCTCCGTTTACGCCGAAACGCACTCTGGCTGTTGCTCCGGTATAGAGCTCTCTTAGAAGGTCTAAAAGGGGTAGATCTATTCCCAGTTGAGCTAGGACCTTCCACAGCTTTGCATGCGAAACGCAGTCAAAAGCTGCGGATAGGTCGACAAAGACCATATATAACTTCGTGGGGGTAGCCTGGGTGTATTTACCCATTATTAAGGTGAGATTTAGGGCTTGCTCTAGAGTGCCAAAGCCCTCACGGAAGCCGAATTGAATATCAGAGATTATGCCCCGGTCCTCGCTCCACTGCTGGAGACGCTCTAGGATCACTCTCCCCACTACTTTTCCGAGCGAATCCAGCAGTGATATGGGCCGGTAGCATTTTGCATCTTGACGGTCCCCCTTTTTAAAGATGGGGACCATTATTGATTTAGTCCAGGAGGTTAGGATTCCCTCATTCACTGCCGCTGTGCAGACTCTAGTTAGGATGGGGGCCCAGAGGTCTAGGTTGTTTTTAAAGAAGTCCACTGGGACCCCATCCGGTCCTGGTGCCTTGCCTGATTTACTACTCTGGAGTGCGTCCATGAGATCTGGAATATCAAAAGGAACCAAAATGGGATAATGGGGCTTTGGAGGCAAAGGTTCTGTTAATGAGGTGTTTTTAAAGATCTCTTCGAAGTGGGAGACCCATGTGTATTCGTCAATTGCGACTTCTATTTTTGGGGTGCCTTTAGGAGTAAGATAAGGGGTTCTAACTGTACGCCAGAAAAGCTCGCTGTTTTTTAAGACTGCACCTTTATGAAGATCGTCCCATAGTTTTTGCTTGAGTTGGGCAGTTCTCAGCTTTCTTTCCCCTATGTATTGGCGCCTTAAAAGTTGGATCTGGGCTGCATCCCGCGGTTTCTTTTGAAGTGCAGATTTTAGTTTTGTTAAAGCAGCAGTGCAATTATGGTTAAACCATTTCGGTTTTGTCGAACGGTTTCGGTTAGGTTTTGAGGTAAGTAGGTCCTTTATAGAGTCCAGAATTAATTTAAAGTTTGTCAGGACTTCCTTATGACTTGATGCAAGGTCCAGGCACTTCACAATATTAGGGTAGGTCCGAGTTATTAATTTTTTCAGTATCTCAGATGGATTAATTTTTGCCCACTTGATTGTGAAGCCATTGTGTTTACCAACCTGGATCTTGTTTTGTGTGAGAGTGGTCGCCATCTCCAACTTATGAGAGGAGTTGGATGGCATAGTTATTTTTATTGTTAAAGCGGAATGATCACTGAGGGGAGTGACAATGACCCTAAAATCTTTAACTTTATTCATGAGACTTGGAGAAAGGAATATGAAGTCTACTGTGGTTTGATGCTCTCTTCCCACGTATGTCGGAGTAAATTTATTTGGGTCTGCCTCCTGGTGGTTTACGATGTGGAGATCCAAGTCCGATAGGACTGTGTTAATAAGATTTCCTAGTTTATTGTGGGCAAAATGCGCTACTGGGGCGTTAAATTCGTCCACTATCCCGCAGCACAGTAGGTTGGAGGCTGTGCAGGGGTGGAGATTGAAGTCTCCGCCCCAGATTAGATGGGTTGCCTTATTTGCAGATCTCCGGTGATAAGTCTGTTTTAATTTATCACATAGGGTGGTAAGAAGAATTATGAAGTTTTCTTCCGATAAGTTATTATAAATATTAGTCAGAATGATTATTTCTTTATTTGTGAGAGTTAGTGAAAGGATTTGATGGTTAGGATCCTGGGAGAGTGTGGCCACTTTGTTAAGAGGTAGAGTATTTGAGATATAAGTTGATAGCCCACCTTTTGGTCTGCCCATTGGGCTGGTTAGTGCTGGAACAGAATAGGTTTTGTAGCCTTGTAGGTGTAGTTCTTCTACGGACCATGTCTCCTGAAGACAAATTAGTTGGTATGAATTTAGGAACTCCTGCGCGGAACCATCCTCGATTTTATTTCGGAGGCCTGCGGTGTTCCAAGAAAGTACTGTGATTAATGAGGAGTCATCATTACATTCTTTTATTGGACTTGTGAGTTCCTTATTTCTGGGAACTGGAGAGGTTATGAGAGGTTGTGGAGAAGGAGATACATGAAGCTCATTTGAGGAGGTTTCTATTGATGGTCAGTCGACCATTTCTAGGCCACTGTACCTATTGTGTAGCGGGATGTTGTACCATGAGTCCCACCGAGATTGGTCTCTGTGAGGGGGCCGTTGAGTATAGGGCCTTCTGTCGTCCCATCGTCCACCCTGATGGCGTTGTCTTACTATGTGCCAGGGATAATCTGGCTCATATAAGTTAGGGGGGCCGTGGTAACTGGGAATTGATAAGTCGTCCTGCCTGGGGAATGGGGCAGACCAGGGAGGCTCCTGCTCCTGTATAAAGCCACCCGCCTGCCTAAAAGGATAAAAGAAGGAAAGTGGCTTGATCTTAATTCCTCCATTTGGGGTGATATCTTCCCATGCGCAGACATAGTCTGCTATTCGTGGGTCCTCGAATGTTATTGTTATGCAGTCCCCGGAAATGGTTTTTCTCGTGCTGCCCACCCACGGCACCCTGACAGCAGATCTAATTATTCTGCGCCAGGAAGATGGAATCGGGCGGTTGGTCTGGAGCCAGTGCTGGGCCTTATTTTTTAAGGACCAGCTCGGTTCTGAGGTAAGGTCTGTTAGTTCAGGTACTCCAGCCATAACCACCACATAGGGCGAGGCCTCAGGAGGGAAATCCGCTGGGAGTCTTGGGGGACCAGGATTCCTGGCGGCATTTCTCTTGGGCCTGTCCGAAGGGGTTTTTGGTGGTGGGGGTGGAGGTAAGGAAGTTTTTGTTGTTGGTTTGTTTACAATCTCGGTTGAAGTTTTATTGGCGGAACTACTTGGTGCTGCCGGGGTGGCGGCAGTTGTGGATGCCACTCGTGGGGAGGTTGGAGTGATTGTCTGCAGTGAGTTATTGGTGGTGGGCAAGGCTATTGCAGTGTTTGCTATTTTGGTTGGATTTAACGTGTTTTTGTTAATGGGGGCATTTGGTGTAATTATCCGGAGAGTCTTTTGTTGTGGATTGGGCAAAGATGGATTGGCGCTAGCTATATTAGTAGAGGTTGGTTTTTTAATATTATTTTCTCCTGTTTTTTGTGGGCATGATGGGAAAATTAGCTGTTGGTTTTTTAGGAGTTTGGAGATTTGTGACTCTATAGTTAATAATCGATGTTCTAGGGGTTGTATTGCCTGTTTAACTATATCAGCTATGCTGGTGAGGGTTAGTTCCCGAGCCTCCGTAACCTTCAAGTCCACTTGGGCTTGTTCACCGGAGTGACGGTCCGAGGCTTTCAGGGGGGCTGGTTCCTTCTCTGTCTGAAGGGCTGACGCTAGAATCTCTATTTGTACTAACCTATCACCATGGTTTTGCGGAGTGCTAGATGGTAGCACCAGACTTTCCGGTGTAAAGGGATTTCTGGGCGCCCTGTTCTTACTAATTGCTCCCTCCCTCCTGCCCCTTTCTATTCTTTTGTCTGTGGAGGTGATTTGTGAAGGTGTTGTCGGAAGCAATTCTGGGGTTTTTTCTAAGTCAGAGCTGAGCTGAGAGTCCGCAAACTGGGATACTGACAGATCGACGGTATTTGGCAAGCTGCGTCTCTCACGTATTGGCACTATCACAGCGTTTGGGGCTCCCAGTGCGGGGGATCTGGCTTCCGCCAAGATGCCTAATGAGGATCTTTTGGCGAATGCCAGATCTAGGGAGACCCTTTCTTCCATCATTAAGATGCTTTCATCTATGAGTGTGTTAGCCTTCGCTAGGAAGTCGTCCATAGGGCCAAGCAATTTACCCACGGAGCTGGGGGCTTTGGTTTTGGTTTTAGTTCCCCTCGTAAGAACCATTATTGTCCTTGTTGAATTCGCTTGTGGGATAATGGGGGAAGTCCGGATACAGATGTCAGAGGGGTGGCCCAGTCCAGTCTCTACCAGCCTCTAACGGCCTTAAACGGCCCGGTCTTTGCCCGGTCTTCACCCCGGGCTGCGACCCGCGCGCGACCCGCGGCGCTTGGAGGCTGGCTAATTATAAAGGAGGAAATAAGGGCGTGGCCGCCGGGGGAAGAGGCGCCTGCTGCAAGGAGCGGTGGTTTCTGGGCCTCGCAGTCCCCCGGTAGGCTTTTCCAGGGCACAGCCTTTGCACTACAACCTGGGCGGGTCGCGCTGAGAGCGAGATGGATTACCGCCGAATGCAGTAACGCTCCCACCAGCCGACCTCAGCCACAGGGAATGCGGTGAGATGCGTAAACAGGGGAGCAGTTCCTCGAGCCAAAAACGGAGGGCAGGTCAGTGAGCGGCACCCGCGCAGCGGGTGTCGCGAAAGGTTTTGTAGGAGCTGGTCAGATCAATGGGCGTGGCCGCCGGGGGAAGAGGCGCCTGCTGCAAGGAGCGGTGGTTTCTGGGCCTCGCAGTCCCCCGGTAGGCTTTTCCAGGGCACAGCCTTTGCACTACAACCTGGGCGGGTCGCGCTGAGAGCGAGATGGATTACCGCCGAATGCAGTAACGCTCCCACCAGCCGACCTCAGCCACAGGGAATGCGGTGAGATGCGTAAACAGGGGAGCAGTTCCTCGAGCCAAAAACGGAGGGCAGGTCAGTGAGCGGCACCCCAATACGTCTAGTAGGCCTCTGCGCCAAGAGTCCATTGACGTTTTGATTTACATGCATGAGCCCCAAAGCTCCGAGAAAGTCTCTTGACTCATAGGAAGCGAATCCATGGCGGCTTCAGATTCGACCATGCCAGATTCAGGTGGGGGTCCAGCTGAGCCACAGAAGCAACTAGGAGTAGTGTCAACAGTGCTCTGCCTGCCCAGCTCCTCGTCAGCCGCCGCTCTTCTGTACCCCGACCGGGTCTACCTCTGCTGCAGCGTTAACCATGCGTTGGGGAATCCCCAGCTCAGTGTACCGCCCTCTCCATATCCACTATACTCTATATCATATCCTGTGTTTGTTCTTAAAATGATATCTACTTAATAATAAGCAGAAAGAACAAACATAGGTACATGAAAATGATTCCCTCGTGAACTAGAAGTGTGTTAAAGGAATTATGTTTATTGCTTTCTTCTTATTGACTGGACGCAATGGTTATCTCCCCACTATAAGCTCAAGTACTGAAAAAAATATAATTGTATTCAGCAAATTAGTAAGGACCAACCGTCAGCTACAGATGTCTTTTCTTTCAGTAAATGAAACCCCGTGAGCCTGAAAGGGTCGACAATTACATTTGTGATGCATAATGGAATCCCTATTGGTTTAGTTACCGGTCTCTGCATTTTGAAGCCCTGCTCATTATCTAGTTGTATGAATATTCGGTTCCTTGCTGTTCTTGGAAATTACAGGTCTCTAACATGAACTGCAAAATTAGATGTACCATTGTCTCTGTTATATTAGCAGCAACCTTCTGTACCAATTATCTCAAAAAGTCTTACTGACAGCCAATTTTAATTAATGCTAAGGACGTTTCAAGAAAGCTGAAATGAGAGCATAGTAGACCAGAGCATATAGCAATTCAATTGAAAGAGGCGTTCTTGTAATTTCAGGCAAAGAACAGTGAGGCAGATTTACAAGGCACTTGCGCCACGTAAACGTGGCGCATCCCTGAGACCCATTTACAACGTGACGCATCTAGGCAGATGCATCACGTTGTAAAGCCTTGCGCCACATGTGGGCGTTCCGGCGCAGGGTGGGCGTTCCGGGGCAGGTGCGCCTCGCAAAAGTGCCTGCTTGAAATCTACAAGATTTCACGCAGGCACTTGTGCGACGCTGCTACGTCAATTCCTTACGCCTGCTTGAAGCAGGCATAAGGACTGATGCAACACGTTAAGTATAGGGCACACCCGAGCATTGCTGGAGTCGCGTCGTGCATGCGACGTGACTCCAGTGATGCGCCGCCCTTACGTCACGAGATGCGTCACGCATCTGCCTACCCTTGCGCGACCCCCAGGAGGATGAGATACAACCGGGGACCGTGACGCTTGACGCACCCCCTGTATACCACGAATCAATCGAAATCGACACAAGAGACTGGAAAGCTCCCTCGACCCAAATTACACTTCGACATATGAACCCTTGATGGTCCCAATCTAAGAGCCACTGTATGGCCTTATGTAAAGCGCTCCTGATCTTTTTGTCCTGATGAAGACCCCAGCATGAGGTTTCCATTAACCCTTACACCAGGGGTCGAAACGTAGACAACCAGACCACGCCATTTCTCTGAACATAGGAGTAAATTATGGAACAATACGGATCCTATGTTGAAGAGCTTGGTGGAACTTATGATCTAATTTAGACTGTACAGGTTGCACTTGATTTTACTGTGATTGTAACAGGATCACAACACCTTTACCCAGTCCTCACCTCTTTCCATCACACCCATCCCCTCTAAACCACCTCCTTTCTTGTTCACTTTGAGCGCACATTTTTTTGAATTGGAATGTGAATAATATGTTATGTTGCTTTATAAATCTCAAGCTATCTGCATGATGGATCTTAAATGCAATTTATCTCTCATTCATGTATATAAGATTGTGTGATTCAATGAATTAATTTATATGCTTGAGTATTGACTGTGTAACTCAATGTCCTTGGGTACTCATTGAATGATACCAAATTTCCAGTGATTTATGTATGAAAATAAAATACATACTGGAACTATGAACTATGAAGATTTAAGTTATGTTGAGTTTTTGCTTTACATTTGATGTTTAGTAAACTAACGGACTCTGACCACTTTACACGTACCTACCCTTGCGCCACGGCGCGCCTCATTGTAAATGCGGCGCATCCACCGTAACGCAAGGTTAGTTTTGCTTGATGCATTTGTTCTGGCGCATCCCTGCTGATTTGCAGAGATGCGCCAGAACTCATAAATATGCCCCAATATGTTTTGAACACATTCAGGTTTGCGACCCAGCCATCGTTTTGAGGCAGCTATGATGCGCTAGTAGGTGGCACAGCAAAATGCCCATGTGCCAAAGGTCGCAAAAACACTGGCTTTAATAATATGCTTGAGGCACGTGCCCTTTTGCGACCACCTTACAAATGGCTGCAAATGAACAGATGGAGGCCTCTGAGAAACAGCATACCTCCAGCCATACATTTGCGTAAAGGGATAGGGGATGCTTTCAAAAGTCAAAGATGGCGTTCAGGAACTGGAATCCGGGAGCATGCAGAGGTCCTCTGGAGAACTTTGTGGTCTTCCCAATGTCAGCTGCCACCATCCACAAGGTAGAGATGTCCTTTGTGGACAGCTTCGACTCTGTGAATCTGGTGCCAGGCGCGTTCGATTCATGGTAATCGATCAATGGTATGCAACTGCAGTTGTACTTGCAGCTATAGGTACTGTGTACATCAAGTCACAAAATAGAGATGCCTATGACATGCCACTTTTCCTTTGGGAGCCAGCATTGGCAGCAAAAAGCACTTTGGAGACTTGAAAATACTTTCCTATTGTTCAGTGTCTTTAGTACTATATGAAACACTGTTCTGCAGATATAAAGCCTGTCATTTTGCAAACCACAGACTTCGCTGCAGTGTAAGTTTCATACATATGGCAGGTCAATTGTGAGAGTAAACACACTATTCTATACAACGCATTTTTTAAAATTTATCCACAAAGTTAATTAGTCACACTTAATTGGAGCCTAGAGACACAATCAGGGTCTCATGCCACGAGAGAGAAAATCAAGAGATAGGATAAGTTCCTTGCTTTTGCGAGCTATTCATCTAACCACAGGGAAAAGTGACAATGCTCAGTTCTCCTGAACTCAAGTGAATGGACAGGCTTCTGTGGGCGGTGTTATTTTTATCAGTAATGCTGGACAGTGGGGGTGCCATGATATTATTGGCTTGATTATGCAAGGCACAGAATTGTGTGGAGATGAAGTTCACCTCAAAGAAACTCTTCGAAAAGTTGTCCACGGCATTCAAAAATCAAATAAAGAGACAGCCGACGTTTGTCCTGTAGTGTGCAAGAAGTTCACAAAATAAGGCTAAAGTAAAAACGATCTTGTAGACTTGTTAAAAAAGTAGAAAACTTAAAAGGTAGAGAGAAAACTTTTATAATGAGTAAAAAAAAAAATTAAACAGTTGTGAAAATAAGTGTTTTAAACTATAGGGTAGCTGCCATTAAGAGAAGGTGGAAGGATTGGCACTGTAGTTAGTTTGAGCTAGTAGTTGTAGTTCAGCATCAACTGCACTTTTTGGTGGAAACAAGGACACTTGGTAGGTGGTGTCATGGGTGGCAGTTCTTATCTTCGGCTCCTTCTGAGACAACTAAAGGAAATCTACCCTGCCTGCTTGTCTGGGACCCTAGCAGGTTGGAGGATAGGCCCATGGATGCCTATGCAGGCCTCCCAGGTGCTAATGTTTCAGTAAATGGGATGGCTGCAGGTGTTTGAGTACAGTCAATTACTTAACATGATGCCCCATAGGCCAGTATCAGTCGCGCATTGTCATGATGCTCCTTGACTGTCACTCAGCTGGGACGAAGCTACCTTGCAGACTATGTTGGGCAATCATGTGCAGTACTGTTGTGTGTCCAGCTACTGGCAGTGCTAAGTCAGCTTGCTGCAATTACTTGGTTGCATCACTTCCATCCAGCAGAGGAGCACGGTGGCCATGCGGGCTTTTCTGAAGGTGTGCCACACTTCTTTATGCAATGATGAATCTGAAGAACAAATGTGTTTCTTCCCAGCCCAAGCAGGATTCCTTCCTGAGCTTCTTCATCCTTTTCTGGGATACCTACCACTTGCTTCAAACCTTTGCTGGTGGCGCCCGGTGCGAGAATAATTTTTGGTGCCTCCACACCCCATGACCTCCTCCTCGAATTCTCTCACTGCCACTGGGCATAAGTGCCCCTCATCTCTCCCATCCTAAGTTTTTGTTAAACACAAAGCCCCCCCTAAGTGTAGCATCCCCTCCACAGGTCAATGCCCAGTGTGGCTGCACCAGTCGCACTGCCTTAAAGCCGACCCTGAGTTGCAGTGCCACACCCTGTCCCAATGTTGCTCTCTCTAGCAGCGCTTTGTCATGAGCATACATTTAGCCATGCTCCCAGATTAACAAAGCTTGCAATCAAGCCCAATTTTAAATTCCTGCTTTTAATTTAAGCACAGTTACTAATGGAGGAAGAGCAACATTGGAGAGAGGATGAAATTGTACTGAATGGCTTTGACAGAAATAGAATGGACTCTTGTCCTCTGCCACAGAATATTGTTATTCACTCATACTAAACGCTTTTTTGTTTATTTCCTCACCTTGGATGCTGGGGGTGGAGACTACTAATCTTGTAATATTAAGTTCCACAAACATCATTGCCATTTCGTGTGTAAAGACAGTAAAATCAGCTCTGCTGCTTGCCTTTTCTAGGAATGCAGAAAGGAGAGAATTTGCTAGTCAACATCTTGAGAATATGGACAGGACCCAAGTCAACAGATGATTAGAAGCAGTGCTGCGTTTCATGCAGCAGGTTAGAAGCTAGCCACTGCATCTAGCAGCATTTTGACTATGATGGAATGGCCAACTTATGTGCCTTGCCCCCCTTGTCTGACACAGTCATCCATGGTGCAGTGCAGGTAGCATCAGTCAAGACGTGCACCAAATCATGCATAGCACTGCATAGATTTAAAAAGAGAAAAAGTAGCTGGAGGCTCTTTAGAGTGACCAGAGCCCAGACTTATCAAGGGCTTTTGTTTCCCCTGCGTCACACAAGGCGACGCATGGCAACGCAACCGCTTAAATTAGATTTGCTATGCCAAGCAGAGCCACCCTTCATTTCTCAGCATGGTCTAGTAAATCCAGAGCGTTGTATGTCAGCACAACGCTGGCTATTACCACGCGTGCCATTACAATGCTGTTTTTACAACGCAAGTCGTTACAACGACTTGCGCTGTAAGCGCTGGATAGTGGAATAGTTTAATTTTCTATTCCAACTCCAGCCCACGTTACAGTAGGGAAGGTGTTGGAATAGAAAATTAAACTATTCCTTGTCCAACAGCGCCCTCCAGCGCAAGTCGTTGAAACAACTTGCTTTGTAAAAGTAGCGTAGTAATGGCAGCGCGTGGTAATGCCCGCGTTGTAAAGGCTGTTCCCCATCCAGGGTAATGCAAGGCCTCGCAAGTCGCTACCTTGTGCTACTGTGCATATTAAAGCTATTCTATGGGATTTGGGGTTGGGTTTCCCACGCATCCTCCCATCGTTTTGGCTCCCTCCAGATTTCCTGAGAATAGTAAACCTGGGAATGGGTTAAAATGCTATGCCGTACCACGTGAGGTGTAATGAGTAGAAATATGTTATTTCGCCTCGTTATTTCCTCCCTCTACATGTGCTGCATTCTGAAGCACATATAGAAAGAAATAAAAAACCTTTGGGGTTGTTTTTGTGCAGAAGTGCATTCCTTCCCTCACAAAAACAATCCTGCCTGTAAGGCAGGCACCCATGTGTCATGGCACCAGGGTGCCTGAGTTGGTGCTTGGCAGCCACAACTCTGGCTGCGCAAAGAGAGCGAGATGGAATGGACCATATGTGAGCAATTATGGCGCATTGCTGTGCAGTGCTATGTCAAATGTATTTCAAAGTGAAAAGGGGGGAGTAGCAAGGTCCCAGTCCTTAACTGTCCGTATTATTGAGTTAGGTATACGTGAGGTATTTGTCCTTGACAGTGGGTGACCCCCATCCCACTGGTAAGTAAGAATAATCCAAGGTAGGTCAGGACAAATAAAGAATATTGTGTTTAAATCGCGGAAAGAATGCCCAAACTCAGATTCTCATTTGCAGTGTTTTATATGCAGATAAAAAAGTCTCCTGTATAAAAGACAGCCTTTTCTGAACAATCTGCTATACAGGAGACTTTTTTATCTGCATATAAAACACTGCAAACGAGAATCTGAGTTTGGGAATTCTTTCCATGATTTAACTAAAGTATTCTTTATTTGTCCTGATCTACCTTGGACTATGTCAAATGTATGTAAATGTTGGCCCAGGTTTCAGTCAGTCAGTCAAAATAACTTATTCGGTTATTTAAAACCATAAAAGCATTCTACACAGGTTTCAAAACGAGGGTCACTGTGATGATAAATAGTGTACTGTAGGACATCACCTAAGATCTCTCGCTGAATGATGAAGGTAAATATGAAGGTTAATTCTAGGTTGATAAAGTGCTAGTAAAAACATATTAGGAAGGGAGAAATATGGATCTGCCTATTGCTTTGGCTGATTGGCTTGGATACACTGCTTTACATTGTTTGCAGTAGTCTAGCCTTCCCTAACTCTTGTACTGTGACTTTGACTAGGTTAATCACATCCAGAAGTGCCTGGATACGATGTAACTATATTTACTATTGTTTATAGGCTTTTTACTCTAAATTCCCGAAATTATGCTATTATACCACATAAGTGTGTTATGTGCCATTATCAGCAACAATTTAGTGAGAATGCACAAGGGCAACACAAATAACCAGAAACAGCAAGTTAAAATATACCCAAATGGCAGTTTTGTGTTTCACATAGTTATTCATAACTTTGCATAACTTTTCTAACATTTCGTTAAAAAGTAAAATATATGATCTTCACACACGCACTACGTTTAAATATGGCCCATAGTCCTCTTTGTCATGCCCCTGGAGTTCATGACTTTATACTTCTAACCTAGATTCTTTGCCACTAGCAATAAGATGAGAAGCGGTGCCGGGACAAAGATCCACCAAATGTAGCCAGGATTCCCTTTACTTTCCTCGTTTCCTTCCCTCATATATAAACTCCCGAAAAAAATGCTTTTATGCTTCTTTTACAGATATCAGCTTGTTCACTTATCTTATCCATAGTTGTTTTTTTATATATATATATTGCTTGTATTTTTGTACTCTATTAAATACCAATAAAGCTTTTCAAATGTAAAAACATGTTTATTTGGAACTAGAAAGTGGAGGAGTAGGGCTAAGAAGAATGAAATATACGCATAAGTATCAGAGCATTTTCACAGCTGTCATAAAATAGCCCGGGCATCCGCAGAAATTTTTCCAGGGGGGGGGGCGCTAACCTGGCAAATGAAGGGGCGTGGCTAATGTTAATCAATAGGGGCGGGGCTAAAATGGCAGACAATCAGGTTCGGGTAATGCTCAGGCCAAGCTGAGAAAAAAAAGTGGTGAATTCTGCATTTGAAACTGGACAACAATTAGAGCACACATATGAACCCTAACATTACACCCTGCCCCCTTAAAACTCATACATTCCCTAATCCCTGAAATTAGCCCCCTGGCACCCCAAAACCCATAACCCATACCCGCCCTGACCCTTAAAATTGTCCCCCGGTACCCCAAAACCCATACCCGCCCTGAACCCTAAAATGTCCCCCCCTGCAACCCATACCCACCCTGAACCCTAAAATTACCCCCTGGTACCACAAAACCCATACCCACCCTAACCCCCAAAAATTACCCATGCCCCTCCAAAACTCATACCAGCCCTGAACCCTAACATTACCCCTGGCACCCCAAAACCCATATCCACCCTGAACCCTAACATTTCCCCTAGCACCCCAAACCCCATACTCGTCCTGAACCCTCAAATTATCTCTGGCACCACAAAACTCATACCCACCTTGAACCCTAAAATTATCCCTGCCACACCAAAACCCGTACCCACCCTAAACCCTAAAATTACCCCACTGGCATGCCAAAAGCTGAACGCTATGGGGCAGATTTACAAGCCCCTGCGCCACTTTTGCGTCACTATTAACATGGGAAAAGTGTCGCAAAAGTGGCCCAAGGGGCTTGTAAATCTGCCCCTACAAGCTTACACTACATTCGCATATTCGGAGGGGACTGTCCTCCTTGAGGTTTCCATGCATGTAAGTCTAAAACACTGTAACCTAGATATGCAGCCAGTAGGTAATGCTGGTGATGCTGCAGAATGCATTAAAGTTACTGGAACTTACTTAAAAACTCCTGCCTGCTCTTCTGATACTATTCGGTGGAGTCGGGCTGATCAGCAGCACTGTCGCCCTGGCAACCAGCCCCTCCCGAAGGTCCCACTTTCTAGATAGGTGTCGGTCAAATGTCTCCTGGTTTCTCCTTGCCTGGGCCTCCTCTGCTTCTTCGTCTATGCCCTTGGATGCAAAAAGAGACAGATCCATGGCCCTATTCACCATTTATCTGGTGAGCAGCGCCATGGATGTGTATTCCATACAAGTGCACAGACAGCAGGGAGAAAGGGATGGCAGTGCAGGTGACGCTTTCCTTTGTAAAGTCATTCTGCTGGCGTCATAGCCCATGGTTTGCTGTCTGTGCACTTGTATGGATACACACCTATACAAGTGCATAGACAGCAAACCCTGGGCTATGATGCCAGCAGAAATTCCTATACAAAAGAAAAGCGTCACCATCCCTTTCCCCTTGCTTTGCACATCTTCCCACTCCCACACCATGACCAGGCAGCTATAAGTGGTGATTTGTCATTCTGAGGGGTGTGAATGTTATAAGAATGTGTGTGCCCGGCTGAGACAGCTTCCCGGCACACCACACACACAAAGCCGCACCCAGGTACTTCACACAGGTCTTTAAAAGACCATTTACTTGGTAATGAGGCTTTGTTGTGTTTTCACCCCTACTTAGAGCCCCTGCATCTCCACTCTGCACATGGCTTTGGCTGGATGAATTAGCCCCCCCTTCCGAAATTTGAGGGAGAGGAGTTGACGTGAGGTTTAAAAGAGGGGTGAACAAGGGATTGAAGACACTGAGTGGTGACCGTGATGGGGCAGACATTTAATGCAGTTTCCTTTACAAATAGGTTTATTGTACCAATCTAATTTGACATACTCGCAGACAGCAAATGCTGCTGCCTTTCCATGGTGTCTGAAAGTTTTTTTCAGGAAGTTGGGTTGACGAGCTGATCGGGTTATTTTCTTCCTTCATGTGGTGGTGATGAGTGGGTTGCAGGGCGCCTGCACTTGTCGCCTCTGTCATTGGTAGCCCCCTCCATCTGGACGCCAAGGATCACCGCCCCCCCCAACCACCGGCATCTGGAGGGGTCGCTGTGATGCCTAGAGTGACCAACTGGCATGGGTGCAAATTCAGGAGAGTGAGTGTAAAAATTCAGGACAAAGGGTAAAAATTCAGGACAAAAATTCAAGACAGGAGGTCAAAATTCAGGACAAAAGGTAAGGTTTAAAGACACATCAGAGAAGGTTGCGCAATAGTATATAAGTAAGTAAATAGACAACCACTAAAGTACAAGTGAAAATAAGTTTATATTAGGTTGAGACAATTGTGCACTTCATGGTTTGTCAGTATACGCGCAGCTTTAAGCAAATGTGCAGGTCTTTTTATGGTAACGAAACCGGCCCCATCTTTCCAGCTCCAGAGAAAACACCTGATGCCCGGTCCGGACAGTCCGGCCTCGATACCACCCTCCAATGGCGCCCCTCATCTTCACATAGACCCTCTCTCATGTGTATTTAATTTCTTCTATAGTTCTACTCATCCCAAATATGTGGGGCAGAGTTTTGGAGTGCGTTACAACACACATATATTATATAGAGACAATCACTCATATAAATGAGAAAGTCAATATATAGGAAATGTTGCTTAAGATAATGCGGCTTACAATGTGTAATCATACTTTCATCCATCATTCAGTCTTTCACGATTCATTCTGTCCTTCCATATGTGTGCCGATCCATGTCTATATTCATCCATTTACAAACCGATCCATCACGTTTCCTTCCATCCATCTGTACACTCATCCATCCACTCTTCCACACATCCATCCATTAACTCATCCATCCAGCCATTCACCTGTTCAGTCATCCATTTACACATCCCCCTTCCTCTTTCAATTCCCCTTTCACTTAGCCATCCATCCTTCCATCCACCCACCCATCCATCTACTCATCCACCCATTGAACCTATCATTCATCTATCCTTTCTCTCATCCATCCACCCTTTCACTCCTTCACTCATCTATCCATCCTTTTGTCCATCTACCCTCCCTTTCACTCACTCATCCAGCCTTACATCCACCCTTTCACTCATCCGTCCATCCATTCACCCTTTCATTTATCAATTCATGAATCCACCCTTTCACTTATCAATTCATCAATCCATCCATCATTTCACTCATCCATCCACCCATTCACTTGCCCATCATCCACCCTTTCACTCATCCATCCATCCATCATTTCACTCATCTATCCAGCCATCCATCCATCCACTCATCCCTTAACTTACTTACTCACTCACCTTTTCACATTAATTATGAGACCCATCAAGGACTCCACCCTCGCTGTAGTTCCTAAAGTAAGGGGTGGGGTGGAGCAGGGTTCACTATGCCCCTGCACATAGGCAATCTGAAAAAGTGGAAGGCATGAGTCATGCATGATGCGCAGGGCCTTGACGTGGAGCGACTGTGACATGGTGTTGTTTCCAGAGACTTTAAGTGGGATGAGAAAACTAGGGGGTCTCTTCAAAAGGGTGTTTGATGTAACAAAATGCGTGCCTTAAAACACATAAGCTAAAATTCTGTGCTTAATATAATGTGCCGCCTGACTGGTATTTTTGTTGCTTCTGTCATTGCATCCAGATATATAATACAAGTAACGTTACACTTGGAACAAGTAACGTTAACATTACACCTACAACAAGCCAGAACTATTGGCTTTGTCAATGGTTGTTAGTTGAATAAAATAAAAAAGCAGCAACCATGGTTGCTGTACTAAAACTATAATCCTTTCCTTTCAACTTCTTTCACCGCCATCCTTTGGCTAAGTGGATTCTCACCTAGCAGCAGCATGGGCTTTTTTGCACTTCCATGTGACAGAATGCCCTGCCCTGGACCGAGGCTGGATGAGGCCACCACATGCTGTGCCAGCCCAGACTGACCCATTGTCATTCTGTATGGGGCAATCAGCCCCACGCAGAATGAAAATAGGTGGGGTGGGACTGCTCTTGTGCTCAGAGGAGTGGGAGGAGCCCCATCAGGGAGCTGAGGCCTTTTGCAGGGGAACAGCTCTGTTCCCTGCAATGCTTAAAAGCCCCGGCGTCAGGCCTCACTCCTGGTTGCATTTGTACAGATGGGCTTGCGCAGGGGGGGCAAGGAGAGGCGCTCCAGGGGGGGGCAAGCGCCCCTCCTTGCCCCCCCCGCGGACGCCCATGCTGGAGTACATGTTCAAAATATTCTGCATGGTAGATGATGTGTTCTAAATTAGTAATAAGAATTTGCTCTGTCTATTTTTTGGTAAACCACAAACAACCATTTTGATGTGAAATTGAATCGGTAGCAAAGATGTATAACTAAATACGTGTATTTAAGAGGATTCTCTCTGTAACACGAACTGCAAAAAAATCAGTTTATATTTCAGAAAATAATTGTTCAATATTCCATATTCCAGAACATGCAAAAAACTGGCTGCTTTTTGGTCCAATGCCACTTTTAGTAATTTCGCTGCTCCTGTGCCTACACGGTACAAAAGGGGGTGGTGATGGACTGGACATCTGAATCAATCAAACACTCACACCCAGTCAATAGATCTGGGTTTAATCCATCACCGTTCTTTAGCCCACTCTGCCACCCCAGTTCAGACATGGCTATATGCAAATCAGTCTGACCCTGTGCCTCATGGGAACAGTCCAGCCTGAACTGCCAAGCCATGTCTTCCCTGGACCGGAAACAAGCTTCCGAGGACCGGTTTCTGGCATGCCAGCCGTCTTCAGCCCGGCTTGCTTGAATCCAGTGGCAAAGTGAGCAAGGGACTCACGTCTGAGCATACCCAGCCACACTTATGGCAGCCAAAAGCGGTACAAAAGGGGATGGTGATGTAACGGAGAATCTGAATCAATCAAACACTCACACCCAGTCAAAAGATCTGGGTTTAATCCATCACCGTTCTTTAGCCCACTCTGCCACCCCAGTTCAGACATGGCTATATGCAAATCAGTCTGACCCTGTGCCTCATGGGAACAGTCCAGCCCGAACTGCCAAGCCATGTCTTCCCTGGACCGGAAACAAGCTTCCGAGGACCTGTTTCTGGCATTCCAGCCGTCTTCAGCCCGGCTTGCTTGAATCCAGTGGCAAAGTGAGCAAGGGACTCACGTCTGAGCATACCCTGCCACACTTATGGCGGCCAAAAGCGGTACAAAACGGGGTGGTGATGGACGGAGCATCTGAATCAATCAAACACTCACACCCAGTCAAAAGATCTGGGTTTAATCCATCACCGTTCTTTAGCCCACTCTGCCACCCCAGTTCAGACATGGCTATATGCAAATCAGTCTGACCCTGTGCCTCATGGGAGCAGTCCAGCCCGAACTGCCAAGCCATGTCTTCCCTGGACCGGTAAAAAGCTTCCGAGGACCGGTTTCTGGCATTCCAGCCGTCTTCAGCCCGGCTTGCTTGAATCCAGTGGCAAAGGGAGCAAGGGACTCACGTCTGAGCATACCCTGCCACACTTATGGTGGCCAAAAGCGGTACAAAAGGGGGTGGTGATGGACGGAGCATCTGAATCAATAAAACACTCACACCCAGTCAAAAGATCTGGGTTTAATCCATCACCGTTCTTTAGCCCACTCTGCCATCCCAGTTCAGACATGGCTATATGCTAATCAGTCTGACTCTGTGCCTCATGGGAACAGTCCAGCCCGAACAGCCAAGCCATGTCTTCCCTGGACCGGAAACAAGCTTCTGAGGACCGGTCTCTGGCATTCCAGCCGTCTTCAGCCTGGAATGCCAGAAACCGGTCCTCGGAAGCTTGTTTGGATTAAACCCAGATCTTTTGACTGGGTGTGAGTGTTTGATTGATTCAGATGCTCCGTCCATCACCACCCCCTTTTGTACCACCTGTGCCTACACAGCAAAAAGGTTGAGTTAATTGTAAATTGACGCTTTATTTTGTGCCACCTACACAATGACAGGTGAATCATTACATTTCCTCTGTGGTGATGTCAGATCTCCCATGCATTTCTGTCTCCCTGCCTTGCTCTGAGGTAGGCATAATAGGAGCCACACCTGAGGATATAGGAGGAAGAGCCTGGGAAAAGACACAAATGCTTCATAGCAACCGTAACTGAGTGTGGTATAGCTCTGGTCCTCTACGTCATGCAGAGTAATATTAACTCATTAATCTACTTGTTGAATTAATTCATGAGTATTTTTTACCAATATACTTTATACATTTGGCAATCATCTGTAATGAACAGAAGGAGTGCCCTTCTCTCGTGGGTATGCGGCAACAGGCTGCAGACCAGGCAGCAGGTGGAGTGGCCAGAGATCACTTCATTTACTGGGAAGATGACTTATTATATAGTGAGCCTAAGTTTGCTGAGCCCGTTGCAGCCCGTGTGCTGGTGGTACCCGAGCGCTTCAGGAACTTCCTACTGGGTCTGGCTCATGACATGCCTCTCGCAGGACATATGGGGCAAGACAAGACCCTAAACAGGCTTGTCACCCACTTCCACTGGCCCCAGATGAGGAAGCACGTTGGTTCCTTCTGTAGGTCTTGCCAAACATGTCAGGCCAGTGGCAAGACTGGAGTAATGTGCAAGGCACCCCTCCAACCATTCCCTGTGGTGAACACCCTTTTCGAGCGGGTGGTCATCGACATCGTGGGGCCCCTGGACCCCAAGACAGCCCTAGGCAACAGGTTCATCCTGGTCTTGGTCGACCATGCCACCCGGTACCCGGAAGCAGTCCCTCTCAGGACAATCACAGCCCCCGTGGTGGGCCGTGCATTGATGGGGATCTTTTCCCGTGTGGGGTTCCCCAGAGAGGTGGTCTCCGACCGGGGTACCAACTTCATCTCCAGGTACATGAAGTCTCTGTGGGAGGAGTGTGGGGTAACTTATAAGTTCACCACTCCTTACCACCCTCAAGGAAATGGGTTGGTTGAAAGGTTCAACCGCGCCCTGAAGGGTATGATTATGGGACTTGAAGAGCCCATGAGACGGAAGTGGGATGTCTTGTTACCATGCCTGTTGTTTGCCTACAGGGAGGTGCCTCAGAAGTCCTTAGGATTCAGTCCCTTTGAACTCTTGTATGGCCACCCTGTTTGTATGGCCACCCTGTTAGAGGACCTCTCGCACTGGTGAAGGAGGGGTGGGAGAAATCCCATGGGAAAACCCCCCAGGATGTGTTCAGCTATGTGTTGGCCATCCGCAACCAGACACAACGCTTCAGGAAGCTCGCTCAGGAGAACCTGGAAGCTAGCCAGGAAGAAATGAAAAGATGGTACGACCAGAATACCACTTTGGTCGAATTTCAACCTGAGCAGAAAGTGTGGGTGATGGCCCCAGTGGAGCCTTGTGCGCTCCCAGACAAGTGGACTGGGCCATATGAGGTGGTGGAAAGGAAAAGTGAAGTAACCTACCTGGTTAACCTGAGGACTCCCAGTCAGCCCCTGAGGGTCCTGCACGTGAACCGCCTCAAGCCACACTTTGAGAAGTCTGAAGTGACAATGCTCATGACTACAGATGCTGGAGGGGAAGAGGATAGTGATCCTCTCCCTGACCTCCTGGCAGCTAAGGAGCAAGACGGGTCAATGGATGGTGTGGTCCTCGCGCCCACACTGACCCCAGAACAGCAGAAGGACTGTCGCAAAGTGCTGGGTCAGTTTGCCCCCCTGTTCTCCCTGACCCCAGGTATCACCCATTGGTGCGTCCATGATGTGGACACTGGAGATAGTTTCCCTGTGAAACAAAAATTTTACAGGCTAGCTGACAAAGTCAGGGCCAGCATCAAGGAAGAGGTTTCCAAGATGTGGGCGCTAGGGGTGATTGAGCCCTCCAGCAGCCCCTGGGCTAGCCCAGTGGTCTTAGTGGCAAAAGCTGCTGCGCCCTGTGCCACTCCAGAACTCCAGTTTTGTGTGTACTACCGTGGTCTCAATCCGGTCACGAAGACTGACGCCCACCCCATCCCCAGAGCTGATGAGCTCGTGGATTGGTTGGGAGCTGCCCAGTACCTCAGTACATTTGATTTGGTACTGGCAGATTGCCTTAACTGATGGGGCCAAAGAGAGGCCTGCATTCTCAATGCCAGAAGGGCACTTCCAGTTCCGAGTCATGCCCTTTGGGTTGAAGAATGCCCCTGCCATCTTCCAGAGACTGGTTAACCAGGTACTGGCTGGGCTGGAGGAATTCAGCGCCGCATACCTGGATGACATTGCGGTGTTCAGCTCCACGTGGGAGGAACACCTGCAACACCTCTGTGAAGTGTTGAAGGCTCTGCAAAGGGCAGGCCTCACTATCAAGGCCAGCAAGTGCCAGATAGGGCAGGGATCCGTGGTGTATTTGGGACACCAGGTGGGGAGCGGCCAGGTGGCTCCCCAACAGGCAAAGATTGATACCATTCTGGCTTGGGAGCCCCCCAAGACCCAGACAGAGGTGAGAGACTTTTTAGGTCTCACCGGGTATTACAGGAGGTTTGTCAAGGGGTATGGCACCATCGTTGCCCCCTTGACAGAACTCACTTTAAGAAGTGGCCCAAGAGAGTTAACTGGACTGAAGCCTGCCAAACTGCTTTTGATGCTCTGAAGATTGCCATGTGCACAGCACCGGTGCTCAAGGCACCTGACTTTTCCAGTGAGTTCATAGTGCAGACAGACGCCTCAGAGCCTGGTGTGGGAGCAGTACTCTCACAGGTCACTGAGGATGGTGGAGACCAGCCAGTAGCTTTCATTAGTAGGAGGCTTCTCCCCAGGGAACAGAGGTGGAGTGCGATTGAAAGGGAAGCTTTTGCTGTGGTCTGGGCTCTGAAGAAGCTCAGGCCCTCCCTGTTTGGGACCCACTTCCGTGTTCAGACAGACCACAGGCCCCTCAGATGGTTAATGCAGATGAGGAGTGAGAGCCCAAAACTGTTGAGGTGGTCCATCTCCCTACAGGGAATGGACTTTACGGTGGAACACCGCCCTGGTACAGAATACGCCAATGCTGATGGTCTGTCCAGATTTTTCCGCCTTAGTGAAGAGGACTCCCAAGATGGTGGGTAGTGTACCCCACTTTCAGCTGGAGGGGACGCGTGTTAGACCTGGCATCTTTGGCGTGGTTTCCCCCTATCTTTTTGCCTCTACCTCCTGTATTTTTGATGCTGTGATGGATTTCGTTTTTGCTGGTTTAGATGCTTTGGACACTCTGCCTCTGCTGATCAGTGCCAGAGTGTAAGTGCTCCCTATGTAAATTGTTATTATGATTAGATATACGTATGCTTTCCTGTTTTCAGTTTCTATTTTTGGTAAATTCTGGTGGGGTTTTGTCAGTGTTTTCAATATCTTAAAAAACTGTTTTTATCAGTGGTTACACATTTTTGCGCCACTAAAAACAACAGAAAAAGTGTTTTTCCAGTGTTTATGGAACGTTCTGCTTATATTATTGCTTGCTTTCTGCACTGAAAGAATATGGTATATAGACAGTGTACTTATAGTGTACATGAGGTCCAAATAGATTTTTGCTAATTAATCTTATTGTAGTACACCATACAATACTTCTTCAGTGAGTCTTTGGGTCATGAGCGCTCGCTCTTTCCTTCCCATGTAAACTTCTGTGAAAAGGCCCTCTCAGCATTCTTAGCCCATTAGGCTGAGAACCATCAGCTAAGGGACACAGTTGGGATGACTCTTTCTTTGATTCCACATAAAGCACGAAATGATAAATATTTGCGTTTTAGTTCCTGTGGATTAGAAACCAGTGCACCAGAATAGACTAAAAAGTCAATAGCATCCCTCATTAACTCTTAAGATTGTAAAGATGCTTTCAGCATACCATCTAACAAGTGGCAAGGATCTACTACAGGGAATCACTTCAGCTCGGGTATCAATTTTGACAGGTCATCACACAACTTTTTTATATACGTAGCTGAATCACTGCAAATACAAACAATATTACTACAATCTTTGTTGAACTTGGAAAGAACATTTTTGCAGAGCATTACAAGTGACACTGCGTTCCAAGTTTTCCAAAAGTCTGGTGTCATGTTTTCACCACTATCCCAGATGCTTGGTGATATATATACTTGTCACTATACCTTGCATTGAATGTTTAAAGACTGAGGTGTTGGCAATTCATCTACTATCAATACTGACCCACTAGAAACTATGGTCTGATGTATTAAGGGTTTTTACCCATTCTCTGTGGGTAAATGTGATGACACATATTAGGAAAGCTTTTTATGAAACCAGCCATTTTACCTATCGGTGAAAGAATCAAATGCAGCCAAAATATCAAATATGAGTTTGATATTTCCTGATTCTCTATAGTTTATAAAATAATTAAACTAGACCTAAAACATGAAACTAAACCCTGCATCTTTAGACCAAAGGCCACAAAACTGAAAAAGTAAAAGTAAGAAGAAACAATATTTTAGTGGCATCCCTAAAGAACAAAACTCAAGCAGAATAATGTTAGCCAGTCTTTCTTACTGCTACTTGTATAACAAAGTTACATTGTATTGACCCTTTCAGGAAGAAAAAAATGACTCTTTCACTCTCTTATTCCTTTCTTTCAATGGCATTTAGTTTGTGGTTGTCCAGGTGTTTTTTCAGTGTTTATATGTTTTCACTGGTGAGGGCTATTTTTCTTTCAGTCGGGTTTTATCAGTTATTATAGGTTTAAACCTAAAACCCCACAGCCTAGATATACGTGATTGGCATATTTGTATCACCATGAAGTCCCTAGTAAAGTGCACTGGGTGTGCGAGGGCTGGTGATGACAAATGCTACTAGTGGGCCTGCAGCACTGATTGTGCCACCCACATGAGTAGCCCTAAAATGGTGTCTCAGGCCTGCCACTGCAGTGCCTGTGTGCAGTCTGTGAACTGCCATGTCCTCCTGGTCAGTGTCCCCACTGACCAGGCCTAACCCTTCCCTTTTTGTGCACATTGGTTACCCCTATGGAAGGCCCAAGGTACCCCACCCAACCCCGGGCAGGGTGCAGTGTATGTGAAAGGTAGAGCATGTACTGGTGCCGGTGACATGCTCTGGTAGTGAATTACAGCCATTTTCGTTTTTCACTATTGTAAGGCTATTTTGTTCCATTGATTAACATGGTGGATGCTGGCTACAGTGGCTACCAGCATTTTTTCCCATAGGAACAAGATAGGACATAAGAGTCTAGTATCCCTGAACTCAGAATTTAATAACACATCTTTTAGGAAAGGTTGTTTTTAAATCCTGTGTTTGAGAGCTGCACTTTTAGAAAGTTGCTGTTCTCTTGTCTGGCCCTTCTGTGTGCCTTGGCCTGTTTGTGTATTGACTGTCTGGTTTGAGAGTGACAGGGGCTGGGGATTCCCCAGGAGGCTGGCTAAGTCAGCCCTAGGCTGAATGACTGCATTTGTAACTTGAATGGTGGGAGGAGATAGCACCTGGGCCTGAATAGGGCTTTGCCTGCCTTCCACAGTGCTGGCTCCACCTCCTGCTTGCGGCTGACGACCCTGCCCCTCACTCTGAAAGGAAAGGAGAAGCCAGGAAAACAAAGTGCTCAGGAAACACCCAGAACTGGTTCAGACCGGGCTCCGAGCCCTCCTGCACAAAGGGCTCAAAGACGTTTTGGGGTATAACTACAGGACCCCTGACTGCAGAAAATTAGATCATCCTGGAATCAAGAAGGAACATCTGCCGAGGAGAAAGCAGAAACTGAAGAAGGAAGATTGTTCAGCTGTTGCTGTGCTGGATTGCCCTGCTGTTGCTTTGCTGCCAAGGAGAGGGGAGGACTTTGCTTTATGCTGTGTCCCCTTGCTTGAAAGAATCTCCAAGAACCTGAGAAGAGCTGGCTCCCTGTTCTGAAGTCCCAGGAACAAAAGGACTTCACCCTCAGATTCCCCTGAGCTCTACTGAGAGAGTTCTGTCCTTCCTGGAGTGCTTGGCCCATGTGTGGTGCCTCTGGAAGTTGTACCTGTGTTGGGAAGCTGGAAATTAAGCTTGAGAGACTTTGCTAAAGAAAAGTTATCGCATTGCTCGCTGCGGAGCGCATCCCCGACAGTGCGAGAAGATCCCCGCTGCTACAAAGGTCGAGATCATCGCAGTGCCTGTTGCCACTGTCAGAGCCGTCGCATCCTTCATTTGCGGGACGCACCTGATTGGTGCGGGAAGTCCAACATCGCTGCGAGTGTTGTCGCAGAGCCTGTCATCGCTGGGTGAGATCGCCGCACTGCCTGCTTGCGGACTGCATCACGTCGCTGTGAGAGTCATCGCCGAAGCCAACGCATCAAGGAGCTGCGAGAGAGAAGATCACCGCTGGTCCTCGCATCGTCGCCCTGGAGATCGCCGCATCTCCAAAGATCATCGCATCGTGCCTTTGCGAGAACAAACTTTCTACGGAACCTACGCACCGGAATCCATACAAGTGGCCTTCCTCCCCACACAGACCGGATTCGTCGCAACACACCGCTGCTGCAGCGGGGCTGTCGCAAACGCCTCCACAGGGTCTCAGGAGCAAAGCACAGCTTGTTTTCCACCGCACCAGCTTCTGCTTTTGGAACTTTGTCGCAACTAAAGGTACTGTGAGCTAAACGTGACGCAACTGTGAACTTTTCACGTAAGTGTGGATTATTTTATCGCAACCTAGAGAATTTTATTGCAACCTGAAGAATTTTTATCGCAACATTAAGAACTCTTTTGAAACCATATTCTTCAACTGTGTATGTTGGATTTTTGTCGTTTTGGTCTTCTGTAGTTTAGATTAAATACCTTTATTTTCCTAAACTGTTGTGGAGTCAGTTTGTGGTGTTTTCAGTGTGTTACTGTGAGTGTTGGTACAAATACTTTACACATTGCCTCTAGTTAGCCTAGACTGCTCGTGCCAAGCTACCTAGAGGGTGAGCAGGGGTTATCTCAGAGAGTTTCCTCCTTGCCCTGACTAGAAGTAAGGGTCCCTATTTGGACAGTGGTACCTACCACTGCCAACTACAGACCCCCATTTCTAACACACCATCAGACTCATTGCCTCCCCTTGTGCACCCCTTAGATGCGATTGCATCAGAGAAGCCAGCGCATGATGAGCGTTCTGAATGGGCTCCGATCTCGCCCCAGAGAGGCCAAAGAGTGAATGTGTGGCTCCTTTTGCTTCAGTTATAGAGCTCCCGGTAAAATAAGTGGGGGGGACGCCGTCCACCCCTGTGGTACCCTGACTCGAACCCTGGTCTCTTACCCACATAACTTAGCGGAACAACAGAACTGTTGTTCTGTAGGAAGAAGGTTGTTGTCTTTCTTTCTGCTTAGTAGCTATGGAGCCCCCAGCAAGCCAATAAAGCAAGGCGGGCTCCAAAGTTCCTGCCTGCGGCCTTCACAAAGAATTTGACAGGTCCTGGTAGCTCAATCTCAGTGTATCTGGAAGTCAAAGATTCCTCACTGTCTTGCTATTGTCTGTACCCAGTTTGCACTTACATTATCCGTTTATTTTTTAAAAGAGAAGCCCTTACATTGAATGATATAAAATGTAAGAATGAATATTATATTCTTGCTGCAATTTCATTTAATAACATGAGACCTTATAAATTATGTCAATAGAGGTAATAGAAATTACTAATACAAACTTCAGTGAAGTAAATGCTATATAATAAGTGAAAAAAAACCTAGATGCAATAAGCATTTAAAAACGGGAAATGCACACTCAAATAAATAACATATGAACTCCAGTGGGGCTATTGAACATAAGAAAAAATGCAAAGATTATGTCGAAAAGCTATCATTTGTTAGGTAACCATGCAGTGTACATATGGCGAAATGTGGGGTCAGATGAATGGCTCACAGTTTACAGAGCAATATTGTATTTAAGCAGCCTATATGATATGACTCGGCCAACCCTTCGCACTGCACCTAAATAATCATTATAGGCATGAGTCAGGATTCCTTCAGTGAATTCTTGCTCCCAGCTGTAAATGCAGAGATGGAGACATGGAACGGAGAGAAGTCCTCTATCTTTGCAGTCACTCTTGCAAAGTGCTAATTTTTCTTAATGTGCCCATGGAAGGATTAATGTGTTAGGTATTTTTATTGGCCAAGAAGAAAGCGAGGGAGCACGGCTGCAAGAACTGAAGGATATTGAACTGCATATTTTTTATACCACATTCCACCTTTTATCGAGGTCTCAAAGCACTTCACAGATAGTCCCGTAAAAGAAACTACAATCAGATAGCTTGTTGTGTTGCACTTTCTGCAGCGACCTTTGGTTGCAGTGTCTGTGTTGAGTATCTATTTTATTTATTTATTTATTTCGATTTATATAGCGCATTATAACCCGGGGGTCTCTAAGCGCTTTGTCAGGTACGCACAGCAGACATTCAGAGGGCCATTCGAGAGTTTACAGCCCCATCCAGGCTTGTTGGAAGAGCACAGTTTTTAACTTCTTCCGAAAGCTGGTGGTGCATGGTGCATGGTGCTGCCGCATTGTGTTGCCTGCAAAGCAAGATGCACAGAATTCATTCACCCTGATTCTTTATCTGTCAGTTTTAGTCGTTATGCCTCGAGAGTTACAATCATGTTATATTCGAGAGCATACTTTCATCTTTCTCAAAGAAGAGCACATGCCTGGAATAGTCACAATTTACTTGATACAATAGATTTGTAAATAGATGTAATAACAAATCTGTTAATGGAAACATTGTAAAACGTAAAGATAGCAGCAACAGGCAATGTGGATAGGTATGAAACTGAATATGTATTTTTGTAATACCCACAACTAGGCCTTCATAATTTGTAGTTCTGTGTTTTTTGCCTCTTTTAAAGTTTGGTCTTGCTTTTCACCCTCACCTGCCCCCTGGCCCTCATGAAAGTGCACAACTCATGGAAATATGTCAACATTTTACATTGATCTACATTTTCATGTCCCCTACAAGCACACTGTGTATGGGCTGTGTGGTGGTGCATATCCATTTGTAGAACAGTGCAATGCAAAGCAATGCAAATACATACTAGCCTGTCATGCACACATTACAATATTGCCCCCGCTTTTGGCAAATGTACAACATAGCATAAGTGCATTCTGTACATCTTGATGGGCTACTGACATATGCACCTAACACTGCTATTAAACATGTGTGAATGTGTTTTAAAGCACTGCAGAAATCCAAGACATCCAGAAATAAAGACAGCAAAACATTATAAATGCAAGCATAATAGATCTGTTTCCCAGCAGCATCCCCTTATCAGCAGACACAACATTGTTGCCTCCTCACCAAAATCATTGAAGCTGTTGATTCCGAGCAGTGAACGTCTTTTAAACTTGTCTGGAAACCTCTTGCTTTTTAATTCAAAACCTACTATTGATTCTTGCTGTGAATTTGAAGGCAGTACACATTTCATCTCTATGACTCAGTTGATCCATTTGGCAATGGGTGATTGAATGTTTTCCCTCTCTGCTTTTTCCTGCATAGGAAGCTGTCACGGAATGCTGAGCACAGCAAGAGGAGCCGAGGTGAGAAGAAAAGCCTCACAAGGTGAATGCAGATACACTGTATCGAAAAGTAGTAATTATAAATGTGCCGGCGGCCACAAGTGGAAACTGAAAGAAATTAACTTTTATCTTTCCCTTGCTTCTGTACTTAATGTGTTACACGTGATACAAACCCGTATTCATCCCAACAATTTATTCCTTGAAACATTTAATACTGAGTGTGGATCCTTTACAAACATATTTTTCTATTCAATTAATTTATAGTTTTTTTACATACTGTTGCACAACATTTTATAATGAGTCATTCAACTCACTGATGAAATTAACGCTATATGTTGAATTATAACATTTTTGGTAATGTTTTTATGAATTAACAAAAAAACTACTCTGCACAGTGTTGTCATCAATGATGGCATTTCAGTTGTTGTAGTGCTGTTATCAATGATGTCATGGAACACGTGGAGAAGCATGGCTCAATGGTTAGAGTTGCAAAAAACACAGTTGATGGACAGAATGTAGAACAATGTCATACATTCACCCCAGTACAAGGATCTGGGCCTAAATCCATCGTTTTTTTGCACTCCACACCACCCTGGGTTAGACACTGGCTATATGAAAATCAGCTCTGACCCTGTGCCTCATGGGAACAGTCCAGTCCGAACTACCAAGCCATGTCTTTCCCAGACCGGAATCAAGCATCCAAGGACCGGTTTCTGGCTATCAGCCTACATTCAGCTTGGATAGCTTGACTCCAGTGGTGTGGAGAGCCTGGGACTCACGTCTGAGCATCCCCAGCCCACTCGGGGTGGAAATTGCAAAAAGCACAGTTGATGGACAGAATGTAGAACAATGTCATACATTCACCCCAGTACAAGGATCTGGGCCTAAATCCATCGTTTTTTTGCACTCCACACCACCCTGGGTAAGACACTGGCTATATGCAAATCAGCTCTGACCCTGTGCCTCATGGGAACAGTCCAGTCCGAACTACCAAGCCATGTCTTTCCCAGACCGGAATCAAGCATCCAAGGACCGGTTTCTGGCTATCAGCCTTCATTCAGCCTGGATAGCTTGACTCCAGTGGTGTGGAGAGCCTGGGACTCACGTCTGAGCATCCCCAGCCCACTCGGGGTGAAAATTGCAAAAAACACAGTTGATGGACAGAATGTAGAACAATGTCATACATTCACCCCCGTACAAGGATCTGGGCCTAAATCCATCGTTTTTTTGCACTCCACACCACCCTGGGTTAGACACTGGCTATATGCAAATCAGCTCTGACCCTGTGCCTCATGGGAACAGTCCAGTCCGAACTACCAAGCCATGTCTTTCCCAGACTGGAATCAAGCATCCAAGGACCGGTTTCTGGCTGTCAGCCTTCATTCAGCCTGGATAGCTTGACTCCAGTGGTGTGGAGAGCCTGGGACTCACGTCTGAGCATCCCCAGCCCACTCGGGGTGAAAATTGCAAAAAACACAGTTGATGGACAGAATGTAGAACAATGTCATACATTCACCCCAGTACAAGGATCTGGGCCTAAATCCATCGTTTTTTTGCACTCCACACCACCCTGGGTTAGACACTGGCTATATGCAAATCAGCTCTGACCCTGTGCCTCATGGGAACAGTCCAGTCCGAACTACCAAGCCATGTCTTTCCCAAACCGGAATCAAGCATCCAAGGACCGGTTTCTGGCTATCAGCCTTCATTCAGCCTGGATAGCTTGACTCCAGTGGTGTGGAGAGCCTGGGACTCACGTCTGAGCATCCCCAGCCCACTCGGGGTGAAAATTGCAAAAAACACAGTTGATGGACAGAATGTAGAACAATGTCATACATTCACCCCAGTACAATGATCTGGGCCTAAATCCATCGTTTTTTTGCACTCCACACCACCCTGGGTTAGACACTGGCTATATGCAAATCAGCTCTGACCCTGTGCCTCATGGGAACAGTCCACTCCGAACTATCAAGCCATGTCTTTCCCAGACCGGAATCAAGCATCCAAGGACCGGTTTCTGGCTATCAGCCTTCATTCAGCCTGGATAGCTTGACTCCAGTGGTGTGGAGAGCCTGGGACTCACGTCTGAGCATCCCCAGCCCACTCGGGGTGAAAATTGCAAAAAACACCGTTGATGGACAGAATGTAGAACAATGTCATACATTCATCCCAGTACAAGGATCTGGGCCTAAATCCATCGTTTTTTTGCACTCCACACCACCCTGGGTTAGACACTGGCTATATGCAAATCAGCTCTGACCCTGTGCCTCATGGGAACAGTCCAGTCCGAACTACCAAGCCATGTCTTTCCCAGACCGGAATCAAGCATCCAAGGACCGGTTTCTGGCTATCAGCCTTCATTCAGCCTGGATAGCTTGACTCCAGTGGTGTGGAGAGCCTGGGACTCACGTCTGAGCATCCCCAGCCCACTCGGGGTGAAAATTGCAAAAAACACAGTTGATGGACAGAATGTAGAACAATGTCATACATTCACCCCAGTACAATGATCTGGGCCTAAATCCATCGTTTTTTTGCACTCCACACCACCCTGGGTTAGACACTGGCTATATGCAAATCATTTCTGACCCTGTGCCTTATGGGAACAGTCCAGTCCGAACTACCAAGCCATGTCTTTCCCAGACCGGAATCAAGCATCCAAGGACCGGTTTCTGGCTATCAGCCTTCATTCAGCCTGGATAGCTTGACTCCAGTGGTGTGGAGAGCCTGGGACTCACGTCTGAGCATCCCCAGCCCACTCGGGGTGAAAATTGCAAAAAACACAGTTGATGGACAGAATGTAGAACAATGTCATACATTCACCCCAGTACAAGGATCTGGGCCTAAATCCATCGTTTTTTTGCGCTCCACACCACCCTGGGTTAGACACTGGCTATATGAAAATGAGCTCTGACCCTGTGCCTCATGGGAACAGTCCAGTCCGAACTACCAAGCCATGTCTTTCCCAGATCGGAATCAAGCATCCAAGGACCGGTTTCTGGCTATCAGCCTTCATTCAGCCTGGATAGCTTGACTCCAGTGGTGTGGAGAGCCTGGGACTCACGTCTGAGCATCCCCAGCCCACTCGGGGTGAAAATTGCAAAAAACACAGTTGATGGACAGAATGTAGAGCAATGTCATACATTCACCCCAGGACAAGGATCTGGGCCTAAATCCATCGTTTTTTCAATGGTTAGAGTGGCAGACCCTGATGCAGAGGTCTGGCCCGGGACCAGGGTTCAATTCCTGCCTCTGCGGCTCTTGGTTTCAATTTCCCCAGACCTGATAATTCTCGCCTCGGTGCCTAGTCTAATCATGGGTCCCACTCTGTGACTCTGGGCAATAGCTTGCTTAATCTCCCCAACGGCCCCAGCAGCACTTGGATGCCTGGCTTCACCTTGGGGGTGCCCAGGAGTGGACATTTCACAGGAAAGCCAGGATGGGTTCCACAGTGGTATGAATACAGCGCTACGAGGCCTCCGGGTAGAAGTGCGCTATATAAATACACTACATTTACATGTAATATGTGAGGTAATTAGTATTGCATGGTGAGGTGCGTGTGACAACTACTTCAGGGCAATAGCTATAGTTACTTGAGAAAACTTCAACTACAGCGTCACTTTAACATTTTATTTTTTCCAGTGAAATGTAATTTTTTTTAATGTAAAGTAAGATGTTGATTGGGTTGTACAGTGTGGGCTCTCATATCCTTGCGAGTGCCTTACCCCCCACAGCCCATGCCTCTGGCTGTGAACAGTATGGAGCTGGGCACAGGGTGAGGCCAAAGGCCACGCTCTGCATCCAAGCCTCACAGGCTAACAAAAGAGTCAAAACAACAAAATATAAAAAGTGGGAGTATTGGCTTTATCAAAGGGTCAGAATATCAACATATTTAAAGCAGACCTAAAGTGTTTGTCAAAAAATCAACAATAAGTATAATCAAATGTGCATTACATTGACTTACACTTTGCAATGTGTAGTAAGTAGTTATAAAACATTTTTATTAAAGCTTTATTAAAAAAATCAAAATGTCTTTGAGTCTTTCTTTTAACATTTCCCACCTCACAACATGCAGCCATATAACAACCACTAGTGAGCCCTCCATCCCAGCTTACCAGCATAGAGCTCCAGCTAGAAGTGATTTCAAACAAATAAGATCTCCTGGGGTCATGGTTTATTGACCCAGGAGAATTACTGCATTTGTTTGTTGCTGGGGGGCTACTGCACTTGCTGAAGTTCCCCACAACATGAAGAAAAATGCTTGGTGGGGCTCATGCCCCTATTAGGGGCACCAGTAAGATATAGAAAAAATCAGGAAAAAACACCCTCGCATGGCACTATGGGCCGATCCATGTCATATCTGTGAATAATAAATGAGCATCTGCTGCTGCTCTTCTATTACTCTTTCCTTATTTTTTTAGTCTTTGGGTGTCCTGATGCCCACCTTGGACACCTTCACATTTAATTTTACAGGGGCCATAGGAGGATCCCCAGGGCACCAGCAACCCACTTCTCTCCACTTCTCTCCCTGCAAGTGGCCCTAAGGGCTGCATAGGAGCTGGCAACACAATGTATTTTGTAATTTCTTTACTTTTAATACTTGGGGTTCTCCAGTGCCCACGATGGCACCCTACATAGTTTTTTGTCATTGGTGCCAGTGGTGAGGTATGCAGGCTCCCCTACCAGCACCCATCCTGGGTGCGGCAGGAGCCAGCATTGCTCCCACCCGGCAAAAGAAGCTTTTCTTTTGCTACTGCTGGGTGGGAGCAATTCTGTGTTTCCAGAAGATTGCCAACAGGGAGAAATGTTTATGCTCCTACCCGGTGGGAACAGCTGTCTCCTTCCTCAAGGTGGGAGGACATGTCAATATCCCTGCTCTTGTGGGCTGGGAAACAACTGTGTCCCAGCACTGTGGTCCTTGGGACACCGTCATTGAGCCTGCCTAGGGGGATGGATCTGAGTTAGATACAACTTTCTTTTGGAAAGCTACATGAACGTTTTTCCAATGGCGCCAAAGTTGCCACCCCGAGTGGGACCGGTATGCCCAGAGGTGGGTCCCTTGCTCTCCATACGACTGGAGCCAAGCTATCCTGGCTGTTGAGGGCTGAAAGCTCAAAACCGGTCCTAGGATGCTTGTTTCCAGTCCAGGGAGGACCTGGCCTGGCAGCTCGGGCTGGACTGTTCCCATTGGGAGCAGAGTCAAGACTGATTTGCATATGGCTTGGTCCAAACTGGAATGGCATGGTGAGCAAAAAATGATGGATTTAGGCCCAGATCTCTGTACTGGGGTGAATGTATGACATTGTTCTGCATTCCGTCCATCAATTGTTCTTTTTGAAAAGTTATCAACAAAGCAAAAATGTTTTTCTCATGGAAACGTGGTCCTAATTATAACTACCCAGTAGCGACCAGACATATACATATATTCACTGAAAAAAAATAGGTTACAGGTACCTTATAGTTAGGCTGACATTTCACTCATACAAAACTAGATACATTCAGCAGTTATGATTAGCAGAGTTAACTATAACTGGCCCCTAGCAATGCACTGCTTATGAGTTCACATATTGCATCACTCATGACATGGTCATTGACATCACTGATGACATCTCAAATGACACCTCTGATGACATCATCCAGTGACTGTGAGTATTTTTGAAATGTTTGAGTGTTAAATGTATATAACAAGCAATTGCAATGCAATCTGTCTCGCCTTTGGGACCTTATAAGTGTTTAGCCATGCATTATATTATCCCACATTACTGCAATGGACTGTGTGGCAGTGATTATAAGTGTGGCAGTAGATTTGGCACTTGTTTCAACAACTTCAGTCTCTCAATCAACACAGCACTTAACACCGCTTAGAAGGCAATGGCAACTCAAACAACCCTCCATGAGTGGGAAAATCCTCAAACCTCAGCATTAAAACCTACACAACCTACACAAAAGCAAAAGGAGAATACCCAGTTCAAGCAGTGAAACAACACATTGGAAGCAGCAACTTTTTATTCTTATATATCAAATTGCTCCAAACAAAGTATTATAGAGGCAAGTTCATTAATCAGAATAATAAAATGCATTTCAACATTCTATAAAACGGCCTGCCAGTGCCTACAATAGGGAACAATTTTTAAACACATAAAATCTGTTCCACCAAAACACAAAACTAAAGCCACATAGGCGGCGACACTATGCCCCCAACTGCACAGCCCCACTAGTCACAGAAATAGTATTTGTAGATTTTAAAGGTGCATTAAACACACAAAAGTTCATCCTCCTGCCATAGGACCAAATTCATAAATGTAGCAAGTTTTGAGAAACAACAAACACAAAGAAACACTATGAGAATGACTCCAGTCGGATCAATAAACACTTTGTCCCAAATGCTCAGACTGATATAAGAGCACATCACTGGCACAAGTGAGTATACAAATGCTGAAAATATTATATACTATAGTATAAATAATATAGTAATATTCCAGACATAGCTGCATAACAATCATTCACTAAAAGCACTATTTGGTTGAGAACATTTTGGGATTGAGAGATTAACTTTTCTTTAGGGCCACACAAAATGCAATGTCTACTAATCATTGGTCTTGCTTGGAAATAAACGTCCATACGATAAGTACACATTTGTTTTGTCCCTGTTTAGATCCCTTGTGACCAAATTCATGACTAGTCAGTTGTATGTTAAGGCAACAACTATGAGTGACACTTGCTATTGAGTAAAATCAAGTGAGGTAGATGTGGGAAACATAAATATCAGAAATTACACCCATTTGAGCAACGAGGCATTGAACTAAAGTGTACTATTAGCAGGTAGCTGAAAACAGGTCAGAGTCAGACAACGTGACTACACAGTTCTTATAATCAGTACACTACAGGCCAGGGGTGCAGGCAGCTCAGAATGAGTGAAGCATTCTTTTTTATTGATTAATAACAGCCATAGAAAGTTCGCTGAGATACTAAAACACAGATGTATTAGCCAGATTTGCCCACACTGGGCCCCCTGGATCCTCCCTGCTGCCAGCAGTGAATCAAACAGACCAGGATGGAATGCATCAGTGGCGGCATCTAGGGCCTGTCTGTCATAAGTGGGACCAGCCCCATAACATTAACATCTCTTTTCAGAAGCAAGCACCAGAGTAGAGTATGAAATGTAGTGTGGCTATGCGTAGCCTCGGAAGAAAACTAAACTTGCAACACGTTGTAAAGTCAAAGCACATACACAACAAAAAGACACACACAGAGACCGGTGGTTAATAATCGCAAAATATTAACACATTTGTATAATGGATAGACGTACAACAAATATTTTTTCACAAAATGTGTGTAAAATTAGAAATCAGCATACAGCTTGACGTGATTACTGCTCTAACACTCACAGCAGCTACAGGTAGCAAAGCTACTCAGATATGACAACTCCAATAATTTGGGTTTGGTATTATGAACAATTTGAGACTAGAGGAACTTTGAGAAATGCTCATGACAAATTAACCTTGAAGTAATTTGAAGATGGCTAGAGATAAGAACTTTTAGCAATAATGAAATGGGCCTTCAAAATAAGAGGTGAACTTAGAAGGCATAATGTTGGAAAAAGTAACTCTCCAAGTGGGACCTTATGGATTATTTTCTCGAGTTCTACGAGGCACAAGAATATACATTAGAGATGTTCCTGCAGTGCTTCAACTGCACCATGTTTTAAGAGATGTTTTCAAGATCTTTTTTAAAACACACAATCGATTCAGAGTCATGAGGCAATGGTTTTCAAAATCATGAGTGGGAACCGAAATCAGTCACTCTCTAGCTATATTTTAAGTGTACCTTTTGTATTGTTTAAATTTGACAGGTTATGTAAAGCTTGGTTTTGTAACATTTGTGGTCTTGCTGTCCTGTCTGAAATTAGAGCTGGGGTAGGTGAGATTGTGGACCAGGAAGTAGGGCAAAAAGAAGTCCAAAGGCACATAGTTGTTAACTATGTAATCTCCAGTGTTAATGTGATCAGATTTGGTATAGGAAAAGAATGGTTAGAAAAGTTATAGATCGTGAGGGGTGGGTGTCTGATCCAGTATCAGAGATTATCTGGATTGCTCTCCTATTGGTATGCTGGTGGTTGGTGTGAGCAGCAGAGCTGCTAGGTGTCAAGATCTTTGAGACTGTTTGTGTCTATCGCCAAAGACGTACAACAGATGTATGGCCAAAGAATCTAGATGTCAACTCGGTGGATGCCTGAGTGGAGTTTGGTAAGTATACAGATCAGTGAACATAGGCTCTGTATCTAGATGTATGTTTGTGTGTTGTCAGGAAACAAGACTGAATGCAAGCACAACACCTCCGTGTCTCCGTTTCACTGTCATACAGACACGTGTTACTTTCCCCATGTAGTCCAGCACGCCTCTCTAGTCCCTTCAACCCTTACTCTTCATCGGCTAGTGCTTGTGGCGCTCACTCACACTCACATTGCCATTTGAGCGCTGCTTGTTTTTGCCTCCCATCTTGGGTATGCACTGAAGGACCTGAGGCCCCGTGAAATCAACAACTTCTGCGTTCGATAAGAGCATCCTCTCTGGTGTGATTTTTCAGGAGCGCTGTCAAATCATTGGCATACCACACAGTAATCGCAGACTACAAAGAAGGTTTCGCTGGACATAGAAAGAGGACTCGACAAGATGAAGGAATCCTTCTTATCTTATGTTATTATAGTGATAGTTGCCAGACCAGCAATCTCCAAATGCTCGGTATACTTCTGGGCTTTCAGTCTACCTCACTTACATGTGATGACAGATTTAAAGTCGCTGTTCTCCATATTTAGTAATGGGGCGCTTAACTATTGTTAATGGAGCACTGAGGCTCTCATTAAGTAACTTAAAGTAAAGGGCACTTTTCTTCATTGGGCAAACAACAGGATCCATATATGACCATAAAGCTAATCAAAAGAGGAAAAGCGTTGCACTGTTAAGCTATACCTTATGTCACAATGAGTCCTGTATTGTAGTGTCACACTTCTGTTTCACAAACTAATCCATCCTGGGAGTTGGCATCTTAAAGGGGACATCCAGTATAGAAAGTGGGCACGAAAGGGAGTGGGGGAGTGGCGAGGGGATGGCGGAGAAGTCACGGACTGCGCGAGGGGGGTAAGACTGGGAAGATAATAGTTCTGGTAGAAAAATATTTATACATCCTAGTACTTCCACTTTTACCCTTTTCTTCACATCTTTTATCTCTTCTAAGTTTTTTGCCTTTCCATGAACATGTTATTCTCTTTCTTACTAGATTTTCACTTTTCTCAACTCTATAAGTTTATTTCTTTTGCATTAATAAGCATGTTGCTGTTAGTTGTATTTCTCAAATATTCCATTCCGTGTAACAACATGGAACGTTATGGGATTAAATAATCCCATTAAAAGACAAAGGATTCTTTCACATTTAGCGAGACTTAAGTCTGACATTGCCCTCCTTCAGGAGACTCATCTTGCTGAGGTAGAGGCTCTAAAACTCAAGCGTTGTTGGGTAGGTCATGTTATTTGCTCTCCTACGGCAACTAGAAAAAATGATGTTGTAATTTTGTTGCATAAAAAGTTAAAGGTTTCTTCTATTGTTCATGAATGTGATGCTGATGGCCGTTGGGTTATTGTTACATTACTCATAGATAATATTTCTCTTACCCTTTTCAATGTGTATGCCCCTACTGGGATTGACAGGTCCTTTTGGCCCTCTATCTCTACCAAGTTGTCCTCCCTATCTGGGGACTACATCCTTCTCGGAGGAGATTGTAATCAGGTTGTTGACCCCTTCCTTGACCGACAGTCCAAAGTCAAATTTGTTCCTTCCAGGATGAATACTCAATTTCTAAATTCTTTTCAAACAAATGCTTTAGTAGATATTTGGAGACTGTGCAATCCAGATATTAGAGAATACAGTTTTTTCTCCCCTCCTCATCAATCCCAATCCCGCATTGATCATATTTTTCTTAGTAAATCCCTATCCCAGCATGCTATCCGCTCTGAAATTGGCTCCATCCTGCTCTCTGACCATGCTCCAGTTTTTGTGGATCTTGATTTACTACCTTTTTCTCCCCACTCTGGCAGGTGGCGTTTCAATGATGCTTTGCTTCTAGAACCCACTTTTTGTACTGAATTTACCGCCTTTGCCAAGGAATTTTTTCTCTTAAATCACACTCCCGATTCCTCTTTTGTTATGGTTTGGGATTCATTTAAAGCAGCCTCTAGGGGTTTTATTATCAACTTTGTGGCTAAGCGGAAGAAACTCCAAGAGGCTAAGTCGGAGAAAATCTTAGCTGATATTAAATCTTTAGAACTTGCATATTACACTTCTAAATCTGAATCTGCCCTTAATCACTTATTGATGCAAAAATCTCATTTAATAAATTCACAACCAATGCTGCTTCTAATACCTTGTTAAAATCCAAATCCAGATATTATGGAGGTAAGAATAAAATGGGGAAACTCCTGGCCAATTACTTAAAGATACGAAAGGAACGTACAAAGATTGAATCTGTCAAGACTTCTTCTGGAGAATCTACATTTAAAAATAAGGACATCCTCACAGAGTGTGTCAGATTTTACGATAATCTTTATACTCCTGAACAAATACCGATGCCTACTGATCTCCTTTCTTATTTCCATTCTCTTCCTTCTCCTCCGATTTCCCATGTTGATCTTCACTCCCTGGAACGAGACATTTCACTATCCGAGGTCTCCAATGCTGTTTCCAAATTACGTCACGGTAAATCTCCTGGTCCTGTCGGATTTACTATTGAATTCTATAATCACTTTGCCTCTCTTCTTCTTCCCAAACTCCTACTCTTGTTCCAAACTTTCCTTGGAGCAGGTTCCTCAGGCGGTTCTTTTCAACAGGCTTTAATTTGTTTGATTCCCAAGGAAGATAAAGATCATTCATTATGCAAGAATTACAGACCAATATCCTTGGTCAACACTGATTATAAGATCCTAGCTAAGATACTAGCGTTACGCATGGATCCCCTCTTACCAGATCTCATTGGTCCTGAGCAGTCGGGTTTTGTCAAAGGGCGTCTCTCCTCTGATAATTCCCGTGTTTTCCTTAATATACTTAGCAAAGCTTACTCCTTCACTCTTCCTTTCGCAGCTATCTCTTTAGATCCGGAAAAAGTCTTTGACAGGATTGGATGGGACTTTATGTTTTAGGCTTTACGTTGGATTGGCATTCCTTCCAAATTTATTTCTATTGTGTCTTTACTTTATTCCAATTCTCAGGCCTCTATCTTTGTCAATGGGATGTCCTCAGACTATTTCTCTCTACATAGGGGTGTTCGGCAGGGTTACCCCCTCCCCCCCTTACTTTTTGTGTTAGCCCTAGAACATTTCCTTACTAAAATTCGTTTAGACAACGGTATCTCTGGTTTTCAATTTGGTTCTCATCAGGTTAAGCTCTCGGTTTATGCTGATGATATTCTTTTTTATTGCTCCGATCCTATTACCTCAATTCCCACTTTTCTTCAGCAAGTCTCTTCCTTTTCTTTAGTTTCTGGTTATCGCTTAAACGCCGATAAATGTGAAATCTTGCCTCTGAATCCTCTCTGCCAGAAACACCTTTTCTCTCAAACAGGTTTCTCATGGCAACCTTCTAAAATTAAATATCTGGGAGATTGGTTTGCCCCCCTTTTATCTGACACTCTTAAACTAAACTTTGATTATATCTCCAAGAAAATGGACACGGCGATTACCCGTTGCCATCCGCTCTTTTTATCCTGGTGGGGACGGCTCAATTCTATAAAGATGATGTTATCCTCCCTTCTTCTTTATACTATCTCCATGCTCCCTTTGCACATCCCAATTTCTTTCTTCAAAAAGATTGACTCTTTAATACTGAAATTTCTATGGAATGGCAAGCGTCCTCGGATAGCTCTTGCTTCCTTACGAAAAGATAAGGCTCACTCCGGAGTACGTTTTCCTAATTTTAAGGAATATCACCGAGCCTTCTCCTTGAAACAATCAATCCGCTGGTTTTCTTCTGACCTTCCTCATTATCCTCCTGTCTGGTTGAGTATAGAATCCTCCTTCATTTCTCCATTTACTTTTCGTGAATTCATGTCCTTTACATCTTCCTTAACTCGGCTTCGCATGCCTGTCATTTCTCATTCTCGGAATCTACTTCTACCATTTTTATCTTCATCTTATCCCTCCCGCCTTTCCATACACGAACAACCGATTTGGTACAATTCACTTCTTAAAATCCATAACCGCTCCATCTTCTGGAAAACTTGGCATTCTCGAGGACTATGTTGGATTTCTCAATTGCTCTCTCAGGGTACTCCTCTCTCCTTTCAGGAACTTCAATCCCTTTTTTCATTGCCCACTTCTACCCGAGCACAGCACGCTGCCCTTCTTCCAGTCTTGACCTCTTATCTTGGTTCCCTTTCACCCTCCGGCGATGTTCCTTTAGAATGTAGACCCACTTCCCTCTTGTTGGAAGCTTCTCCTTCTGCGTCTGCTCTGTATAACTCTTTCCGCTTTATTAATGATAGACTAAAATCTCGTATTGAGACTGCCTGGGAATCCGATTTTTCTCAGACTTGGCCTGTACCTCTTTGGGACAGGATATGGGCTAAACTTCATAAAACCTCTAGAGCTGCTAATACCACCCAAACTCTATATTTCATTTATAACAGAACTTTATTCTCTCCATTGGCTCTCTCCCGTTTTTCATCAGATACTCCCTCTACTTGTTGGTCTTGTCCTCATTCACCTGCAGATCTCAAACATATGCTTTTTGACTGTCCTCCTACTGCCCAGTTCTGGCAATTAGTTTGGAAGCAAATACAAAAAAAATTTCACTTCCAGGTTCCCTTTTCCCCTACACTAGTTTTTCTAGGTTCCCTTTCACCGGAACTTCCTCTCCCTCCCAGTCATTATCTTTTACTTGACCTCTTTATAGCTGTAGCTTTCCATACCATCACTTCCAACTGGAAACAAGCTGCAAATATTTCCTACCAATCTTGGTGGAATGCGGTCTGTTTTCATCACCGTCTTGACACCAACTATGTTTCCCCTATATCCCTGGCTATGAAACGGGACCTGATTTGGCTTCCCTTGGTAACATACCTTTCTTCCACTGCTCCTGCATATCCTTCTCTTGATCTCACCACAATTGAAGTACGTAAACCCCATGATTTTCTTATTACCTGATTGCTGTACCTATTAATTTTCAATATATTGTTTTTACCTTTCATTTATATCCACATACCATTGTTCATAATTCCTCATGCTTGTTATGCTTACTTTACATGAGAATTGTTGTTGTATTACTTATTTTATATATCTACTTACTGTAACTCTTACTCCCCATTTCCCCCCTCCTCTCTTACCCTCTTTATTTTCTTCAATAAATCAAACTTAAAAAAAAAAAGAAAAATAATTATACATTGGCATGAGCTTAAACGAAGTAAAAAAGAATTATATGTGTTGGGAAACACACTTGGTATGAGATCCTTTTGAAGTTTTTTTTTCTCATGGTCGTGTTATAAATATAAACAGTGTTGTGCGAAAATCCAGGGTGGCTGCTCATTGTCCGTGGACGGGTATTCTCAGCTTTGCACAGGGGCCTCCGTCCATGACCGCCAACATCAAACCATAAAAGCTGCCCGAGGGCTCCTTCCTTCACCATGGATGATGAGCTGAAAACTGCTGTGTCGGCAGCCGGGCCATTGTACTAATGAAGCATCGCGTCTGGTTGGAATGCCTTCACGGGGTAACAGATTCGCCAATATAGAGTGGCCTATTCTCTATTAGCAGCACTCAAACAAGACAGTGCTTTTTAAAGAAAACTTTTAAATAAACATGGAACAAGCACTTCGCACCAACTGTTGGCAAAATCAGCCCCACTCACAGAGGCTCTCCTTGACTCCTCCGTATCATCCAATGTGGGGGAAGCTCTGCACTGGGAACCTGGAGGCTCCAGTCGAGCTGCTCCACTGGGGGCTCTTCTGTCCTGAACGCAGGACTCCGGCACGGAGCCCGGAAGGCTCCGGTCTCCGTTTCCTGGGGTTGGGTGAGTACCACTCACCAGCACATGGGAACTTCCTCTGCTGGGCCCTAAGCTCCACCCAACATCAGACAGCCTTGCCTGACCTCAGTATTTCTCGAGGTGGCAGTTGTGGCCAATCCTGGTAGCTCTTCATAAATGCGTGGTGGGCTCCCGCTTCTCAATGCTCGCAAATGCGAGGTGGGCTCCCGCTTCTAAATACTTGTAAATGCGGGCTGGGCTCCCGCTTTTCCATAGGCTTAAAAGCGGGTGCACTACTTTAAAAATAAGCATTTGTATTGCAATATAACTCACATTTACATGAGTCCTATTGCATTTTAAAAGGGAGAACGGGCCGGGCAAAAAGGCACAAACAGGAGTGCAGGGGCTGGTGGTGTCAGAAGAAGTCATGGCTTGTGGGAGGGGGGCGGAGGTGACACAAGAACAGAAAAGTGTTTACAGTAAAGTGGTCGAAAGCCATGGAAGGACAAAAATGACAACATGGCCCTCAGGTGGAGGGACTAACAAGCCTAAAACCAATGGGAAGGCTGCATTTAGGGCATAAGCCAATACAAAATATGGCCTGAGAGTGGGCGGAGCTTAAACGTAGCTTCCACGCTATATAGTATATACTCCATGTCTCAACAAGAAAGCGCATGCGCTGCCTAGGCTAGACCTAAAAAGGTGTATTGATGATTCAGTGGCTGTATGAGTAAGAGGTTGTGTAAGGGCCTTCATGGATGAGTGAATAGGTGTGGCAGCTGGTGTATGAGTTAGTAAGTGTGTAACAGAAGGGCTGTATAAATGACTGAGAGTGTGTATGGCTATAACAGTGAGTGAATGGATGTGTCAGTGGGAGAGTAACTGCATATGTTAAAGACAGTATAGGTGAGTGCTGGAGTACATAAGTGACTGTATGTGTTAGGGAGTGATTCTTAGAGTAGCTGTATGGGTAAGTATGTGCTTGTGCCACAACATTGTCGCATTGTCGAGAATCTGGGATCAGCAAAGGCAATGCACATACTGAAAAATCCACTTAAATTTTGTTTTTTAAATAAAGCTTAAGTCTAATTATTTAGAAATATATTGTTTTACGTTTTCGTTCTATGACCTATATAGGAGAAAACCAACTTTACAAAAATTGTCATGTTCAGGACTACTGACATCATTGCAGTGCATCATAGTCACAAAGAGAGCATGGTTTTTAAAAAGTATAACACATATATATATATAGATACATTCTACAGTACATTTACCAGTAGAGTTTTATTAGTGAACTTTTTAACCAATTTTTTTTGTATTGAGTATATAGAAAACTCGTCCTCAAAGGCTATTTTCCATTTTCGTGGTGACACCGGACATCGCGATGACGTTGGTTGTCACGGACATCGCGTGTTTTTCACAAAATCTAAAACAAATATATATAGATATTTTAATTGATGTTTGACAATAGTTGTTTACTGATCTCCTGTTTAAAGTTGTCTGCCTATAATCATTTTTTGACAAAATGACTTTAATTTGCGTTTTTCTTGTTCTCTGCGACAGCGGAAGATATGATGACATCATTCATCGCGGATACCGCGGGTTTTATAGAAACTTTTAAACACATATGTAAATCTAGTATAATTGGTATTTGACACTAGTTGTTAACCGCTATCTTGTTTATTTATATTTAGTTTCCGCCTTCGCAAAGACTGCGCAAGTTGTAATGATGATGGTAATCACAGATACTGTGTGTTTTTCAACATCTCTAAAACATAACTTTAGAGATGTTGTGAACAAGTTTCAGTATAGCTGTTCACTAGTGTTGAAAGTTCTGCTTTTGTTTCCATTTTTAAAGAAAACTACTTTAAACTTGTATTTTGAATTTCTGCTTTTGTGTGGTAACCGCGGATATGTCGTTAGCGGTGATTATGTCGGTCTATGACTGGGAAAGCAAGTAATATCATTGGATAATAACCTTTTCAGCAAAATGAATAGGAAGTACACACTCACTCCTACTTCTTGAATCTTCTTTTCCAGAACTTTATTGCGAACAGGTGATTGATTTTGCCTAGAGACATTTTGAGGGCTTCTTTGGTACCAAAAATGGCAACAGAGCAAGAAGATGAGGATCAGCTACAAGAAGAGCAGGAACACGATGTGGAGAAGATTGACACATAAGATATTGAAGATGATAGGCCTCCCCAGAAGAGGGCAAGTGTGGCTTAGGATTTATTTTTAAATCCCTTCCGTGGAATCAAAAACTGCTGCAAAAATAGTGCAATGCACAATCTTTGACAAGTCCCTCTCTAGAGGTACAAGCAAAAAATAGCCATGTGGGGCGCCGTCCCTGTGATATCATCTTAAAACCTATCATAGACAAAGACTCCAACTGGCGATCAAGAAGAGGAAAGCTGAAGGACCGTCTACATCAGTGGCAGCAGCAACGATTCCCGGCCAGAAAGTCTCTTCAGAGGTGAAGACCACTGATATGGCTACAGAGCTGTCAAGAATGGCCATGTATTGCATGGACTATAGTGTTGTTATAAGTGCTCTGAGTTACAGCTCTTAGCAATGCTGCAGAAAATATTACATGCTAATTTTTTCCCTTTTATATTTTTTGCACATTTCTCAGTGCACATTTTTCAAATTTCACATATCCCTGTTGCCATTTTTGTTCCCATAAAAAAGAACACATTTTTCCAACTTTAAAAAACCACACAAATCAGTAAGTGCATGAGTAGTGCCTAGGTGATTGGATGCATGTATGGGTAGGGTCTGGATAACTGGATGCGTGCATGGGTAGTGCCTATTGCATGACTGCATGGATAATGCCTGATTGATTATATGAGTGCAGGTGCAGTGCCTACATGATTGCAAGTGCAGTGTGTAGATCATTGGATGAGTGCAAGTGCAGTGCCTGGGTGAACGAATGAGTGCAAGTGCAGTGCCAGCATGATTGCATGACAGCATGGGTAGTGCCTGGGTGAATGAATGAGTACAGGTGCAGTGCCTGGGTAATTCCATGACTGGATGGGTTGTGCCTGAGTGAATGTATGAGTGCATGTGTACCTGGATTATTGCATGAGTGAAAGTGCAGTACCTGGATAACTGGATGAATGCAAGTGCAATGCCTAGGTGAATGCTTGAGAGCAACTGTAGTACCTGGATGATTCGATGAGTGCAAGAGTAATGTCTGGATATTTGGATTAGGGGTGGGCGGGCAGCTACGCTCCGTCCACGGAGCATGCGTAGTGCCGTCTGCTACGCATTTTGCGGTGCGGGAGTAGTAGCCGGCACTACGCATGCTCCGTGGACGAGCGTAGCTGGCCCGCCACCCGCCTCCCTCCCGCCCTCAGTAAATACCCCCTTCAATGTTTAAATAAGTTTAAAACCACTTACCTGGTCCGCGCGCGTCCCGGGGCTCCCTCGTCTTTTTCAGTGCGCGTCTTTAACCCTAATGCGCATGCGTGGCCGCCCGCGCATGCGCATTTCTCGCTAGAAATGCGCATGCGCGGGCGGCCACGCATGCGCATTAGGGTTCAAGACGTGGGCACTGAAAGAGACGAGGGAGCCCCGGGACGCGCGCGGACCAGGTAAGTGGTTTTAAACTTATTTAAACATTGAAGGGGGTATTTACTGAGGGCGGCAGGGAGGCGGGTGGTGCGTAGTGGGGCTACGCGAAGTGCGCAGGTGGGCGTAGTTTCTCGCCCACTTTGCGTAGCTTCGCGAAGCCCACCTACGCTTACTACGCCCAGGGTTAATTTGGATGAGTGCATGGGTTATGCCAGGATGATTGGATGAGTGCCTCAGTATTGCTTGAGTGACTAAAGTGTAGTGCCTGGGTGAATGGATTACTACAACTGTAGTATATGGGTGAATGGTTGAGTGCATGGGTAGTCCCTGCGTGATTGTATGAGTGTATGTGCAGTGCCGCCTGGATGATTGCATGGGTAGTGCCTGAATGAATAGATGAATGCAAGTGCAGTGCCTTGGTGAATTGATAAGTGCAAGTGCAGCACTTGCATCATTGGATGAGTGCCATTGCAGAGCTTGGCTGATTGCATGACTGCATGGGTAATGCTTGAGTGATTGTATGAGATCAAGTTCAGTGCCTGCATGATTGAATTAGTTTAGTTTTTAGTTTAATAGTTTATTGCGTGATTATTTGAAATCATTACAAAATTGCATGAAAACAAGTTTCCCGATAAAACTGTGATATCACATAGAAGCATCATTGGTACTTGATAAAAATATATATATATTTTTTAAATATAAAATGGTTTAACTAAAGTAAAAAACTTCCAATTTAAACCACCCAACCGGTTAAAATGGCTTCTAAGTGCCTAGTACTTTGTAACCTTAAATGTCCGAGCAGCCTATAATCTCTTTTTTTTTTCAACCAGTGTTCATATTCGCTTGATCTGCCTGTCGGAGTAGATTCCTGATTTGGGCAAGATATTTTACTCCTCGTCAAGACAGAATGATTGATGAGCCCTCCGTCCATCTGATCACAACTTGTCTGCATGTGCGAATATATAGCTCATTAAAATCGGTTTTAAAGAGGATTTCCTTAATTCCTTTACAGCTGTACACATGCACAACAGATGCATTAATGTTTCATCCGAATATCCACATAGTCGACAGTTTTCTGATTGATAGTTACGTTTCCAAGATGGCAATAAGTCCTTCGAGTCATGGATTCCCAGCCGATATTAAATAAAGCTCTTTTTTATCTCGGAGCTGAAATGGGCTGCTAGGTATGCTTGGGGTTTTGTATGAGTATTGGAATTTATTACTGTCCATGCATGGCATCGTTTGGACAATGAATGATTTCTTCTTGACGGACAGATTATTGACTTTAATAAATGTTGACTTTTCTGCCATGCTCTCCCATACTACTTGGGTCTCTAGCTCCACCAGTGATTTCCTCAAATATGCTCCCCAAGATGTAGGTACTTCTTGCGCCATTTGTGCTTTTATCTCATCCCAGCATTTTTTATTCAGTGTTCCCAGCTCTGATTATCGAATTTTATGGCAGAGCTTCGCAAAAGAATTCATGCTCTGGAACCTCTGATTTTGAAGGCCAAATTCCAGCCGTACCTGTGCTGGAGATGCTGACTTGGGAATGTTAAAGACGGCTTTGTATATCTTGGTATGCAGCTTGTTCAATAACACTTGCCATGTTTCTAAACCATAAGACAGAGTGGGTAAAATCTGTGCTGCCATCACTTTTAGGAGGTGGGTATAAGCCGGACAGCTCAATTTTTGTATTCAGCAGTCAAAAAGCGAAAATTAATGATTGGGCTTTTGCACTTAGATCCTGTTTGTGGTCCTTGTATGTGGTACCACGCCCTAGTTTTATACCTAGATATTTATAGGAGACCTTGCTCATCCACTTGATCTCCCTTGACATACCATTTAAACTTATCATTCTTGGGGTCGACTAGGCGCACCACCTTTTGTTTTCTTTTAATTTAACTCTAGATTATCCAGGTTCAGATAAAGTACTAAGCTGTTCATTGCTCTTTGCAGCCCAATCGGACTTTGACTTAGAACTACGATGTCGTCCACATATTGTAAAAACGGTAAGGGCTCCTTGGCCAACATTGGCGGATGGCTCTTTGCTGATTGCATATGCTCGGTTATGTCTGCTAAGAACAAATTAAACAAGCTCGGTGCCAGGACGCAGCCTTGTTTTAAGCCGCGCTGAGTGTTTATTCTTGCGGATACTCTGCTTCCGTCACCTAGTTTCACTCTAGCCCAGGTTTCCGTGTAGAGGGCAATCTTTGCGTCCAGTAGATTGATCAGTAGCCCCCAAGTTTTTAATTTATTCCAAAGTCGAGTTCTAGATACTCTATCGAACGTGGCTTTCAGGTCGACGAAGGATGCCAGTAGTTTTGTCTTCATTTTACGTGCTCTTTCTCAAAAAAGCCAAAGTTGTCAAATTTGTAGTTGTTCCCGTTCCTGACCTGAAACCTGTTTGAAACTTTGGGATTGTATTCTTCTCATTCATCCATTCTTGTAGGTGAACAAGTAGACATGATGCGTATAATTTGGCTTCTACATCAATCAGAGATATCAGTCGATAATTTTCTGGCTTGCTGTGAATGCCATTTTTAAATATTGAGTGGATTATATTCCCTCTCCAGGAACTTGGTATGATCTTCTGATTGTAAATATATTTGAAAAGGGGTGTGGTATAGGATGCCCAAAACTCTGGTGCGTTCTTGAAATGAGCATTTGGTAGCCCATTTGGTCCTGCTGCCCCCTCAGTCCTTAATTGTGTTATTATTCCTTTCAATTGTTTGGTATTGATGAGATATTCTAATACGTTACTGCATCAACGTGGTCATAGTCCAATTTATTGTACATCTTTGGAATATATTTAATCCACGAATCTTCTCCTATTCCATTGTCTTGGTGGAGTCTTGAGCTCTTTGTCAGATCATTAATTATTCCCTAGAATTCTCTGCTTGTTGGAAGTTTACTTGCCCGTAGTAGTTTATTTATGATTGAATTAGTGCCAGTGTAGTGCCTGGATGAATGGATAAGTGCAAGTGCCTTGCCTGTGTGAATGAATGATTGGAAGTGCAGTGCCTGGGTAAATGTATGACTACAAGTGCAGTGCCTGGGTGATTCCATTATTGCATGAGTAGTGCCTGAGTGATTGTATGAATGCAAGTGCACTTCTTTGATGATGAAGTGCAGTGCTTGGATATTTGGATAAGTGCAAGTGCAGTGCCTGGATAAACAGATGAGTTCAACCATAGTGCCTGAGTAAATGGATGGCTGCAAGTGCAGTGCCTGGGTAAATGAGTGAGTGCAAGTACAGTACTTAGGTGATTGCATGGCACCATGGGTACTGCCTGCGTGATTGGATGACTGCAAGTGTAGTGCCTGGGTGAATGGATTAGTGCAAGTGCAGTGCCTGAATGAATGAAAGAGCGCAAGTATAGTGCCTAGGTTATTTCATAACTGCATTAGTAGTGCCTGAGTGAAGGCACAACTCCAAGGGTACCGCTGTGATGATTAGATGAGTATCTGAGTAGTGGCTGGGAGATTAGTTGAATGTAAGTGCACTACTTGAGTGATTGGATGACTACCTAGGTGACTGGATAAGTGGAACTATAGTGCCTGGAGATGGGAGGAGCATTTTACTAGATTAGTGATTTGAGACACGTATTATATCCCGATCCCCAAACACTATGAAAAACTATAAACAGAGAAGCATTTATTAGAATTTCATATTAAACACTAGGCAACCACAACAACACTAACCCTGGGTGTTAAAATCCACCCCACTTGCTGAGTTTGCGGATTTTCAGAAACTCTGCGTTACCGAAAACCCTGCAAACCACATCTGAGTGGAGTTTTTTTCTTGTTCACGCATTAAAAATGCGTTTTCGCGCACGCAATTGCGACTTACGGGGATCCCTGCATTCGCGTGTGCTACGATATATTGGTAGCCAGGCGCTGGATCCCGCGAGAGTGTGCGATTGCACGTCATTCAGACGTGCCAATAGACATCCGGTGGAATTTCCGTGAAGATCGCGATGCCGAACACGCAGAATTTGCAATCTGGAGAAGAATATCTTTCGAGCAGCATAAAACCTTTTCGAAAATGATGATTTGGAGGAAAAAAATTCTCAGATTGACATTTGGCTGTACTTTTCTTGTACAAACAACCGTAGATTAATGGTTCAAGGGAAAAAGATTTAACCACATACACTCACCTCAGGTCTTATCCAGGGCCCTATTGAGGAATAATGCTTGGTGTGAAAAAATCAAAAGTGTGCAAAAAGGTTAAAACTATCTAGGATAGATACACTCCTGTGAGCTTTATTATCGTGCTCTTCCTGACAGTATTAAAAAAGCAAAGCAAAACAGTAGTATTGATTTAAAACTACTGATAATTAATGGTCGACATGTTTCAGCCAAGTGATCAGTTCCCTGTATCGATGGCCTTCTTCAGGACCAGCTATAATGGAATGTTTGCTGCTGCTACAATATGTGATATAATAATCATTATACAAAACCAGTATTCCTGTTCTTTCTTATCAGGTAATACGCGAGGTAACTGAAAAAATAATCAAAGAGAAGAGAGGAGAGAGAGGACAACAAAAGCCATCATTGTTATGCCTGCTATTAATTATTTGTATGTCTTTCAACAATATCAAATAGCTACTTGCTCCTAAGAGTCAATACTTGGTCTTACCCTCTATTGTAGGATAGCCCCGCCTCACCTCAACCTGACAGACCGCTCAGGAAGGAGGCCCCGCGCTACAGGAACAAAACATAATTTCACCCTTACATTTGTGAAGCACAACACAAATGTTGGTTACTATTTCCATTCTCCTTAGTACTAACTGAATGCCATGGCACTCACATATATTGACCAAGCACACCAAAGTACACAACTTAATACCCACACTTCTCCTTATCGTTTCTCACAACGTTATTTTTAAAGGAAAGTGTATTTTAAGTCCTTTTTAAAAAAAAAAAAACATTTCTCTTATTTTTATTTTAAACAATTCTTAAGTGCTTAGGAACTCTGTTTTGTTTAGTATAAGCATCATGCCACCACAAAACATAATTAAAAAACGTTCCGCAGTTCTTAAGTGCTTGGGAAAGTATAACTCTGTATTACTTGGTGTATGAATCATGCCAGCACACAACATAATTCAAATGTAGAGACAGTAAGAACGAGAAGAGTTCTTAGTTGCAATACAATAGCCCAATTAGGATGGAACAATGCTAGAAAAATCCCAGTAAAGATATCATGTGAAGAGGTCATAAATGGCTTACCTATCCGTCGGTACCTCAGTATATGTAGAGCTTGTCCCGGGAGGTACCGACGTTATGGCAGCTCTGCTTTTTATGCCGCCTCGATTTATTGAAAGAGGACACCAAACATTATTCCTAAATAGGGCCCTTGATAAGACCTGCGGTGAGTGTATGTGGTTAATTGTACTTTTTTTGTGCAAGGAGTCCTTTTTCTTTTTTTACTTTTTTTAAGGGGAAGGAAGTGCCCCAGAGTTTACAACTTCCTGTTCCTGTCCAGCAAGCTCCTCCCAGTGCTTTGTCCACATCCTGTTCACTTTTCATTTGGATTTAGAGCTTGAAGGATCACTGTTTGTGCCTGCTGCATCATATATCATCGGATTTGAGGACTTTTGAATTTGAAATTTTACAAGTAAGTTGGAGAATTGATGTTGCCTGTTTGATTGGGGCATTGCACCTACAATTTTTGGTACTTTTCCTGTTTTTTTTAAATTTATTGCTGTGGGTCGGTGGTCTGTAGTTTCAGTAGGGGCCTAGTTGTTTTTCTACTAGTTTTGTTTCATAAAGGAAACATGTTGCAAAGTTTACTACATTTTCTCCAACTTTTGCAATCAATTTGCAATATGTATTTAATTCACTAGTCCATAGTCTGGCCCAATAAATAGGCCTTCCAGCTAGTAGGCCCAGAGCTACTCATGGGTGCATAAAACAGCTGTTTATGTGGTGCCTGTTGAATTTAAACATCATTTAGGGCATGGATGCGATTGGATTGAATTGCAAAATGTCTTTTTTGGGGATATTTCACTTTTTTGGTGTGTGTGAAATAAATGCCTTTGTTGGATGTGTGTGGTGTAGTTGTTGTGTAACTTGCAAATCTTTTTTAGTGCTGTGGATTTTGTTTTTGCCATTTTGCATTACAGCGGGGTTGTTTAGCATGCCCCCTTTGTCTGTCCATATATAGGCCTGCTGTAGTTCATTGTTTTATAGGCCTCCTTCTTGCTGTGACTGTGAGTGACCATGTGAGTGATGGTCATTTTGTGGTGGTAGTTTAGTAGTGTTCTGCTTTTGCCAAATAGGTCTGCATGTCCTTCCTTTGTTCCTCTTGGCTTATGCTTCTTGTTGTGGTGGCCTGGCCATGTGGTTTATAGCCATTTTGTGAAGCCAGGCACTGTGCTTTTGCCACAGGCCTGCATTGTCTGTATTCTGTTTCTTGTTGTTGTGGGTGGGCTGGCCATGTGGTTGGTGGCCATTTTATTGAACCAGCCAGTGTGCGTTTTGCCATAGGCCTGCAAGCTTGTGACCTAGTCTGCCAATATGCCTTTCAGACAGTAGGCCCAGAGCTACTCATGGGAACATGAAAGAACTGTTTCTGTGGTGTCTGTTGAATTGAAACATCATGTAAGGCATGGATGACATTGGATTGAATTGCAAAATGTGTTTTTTGGGGGTATTTCCCTTTTTTATCTGTGTTTAATAAATGCCTTTGTTGGATGTGTGTGTGGTGTGGTTGTACTTGTGTTGTGTAACTTTCCAAACTTTTTAGCCCTGTCGATTTTCTTTTTTTCATTTTTGCATTAAAGCTGTGTTGTTTAGCAAGCGTGCCTCCTTTTTTTGGCCAGGCCTGCTTGAGTTTGTTGTTTTCCAGGCCTCCTGCTTGTTGTTACTGTGAGTGACTGTGTGGTGTGACTGGTGGCCATTTTGTGGTGGTAGTTTAGTAGTGTGCCTGCATGTCTTTCCTTTGTTCCTCTTGGTTTCTTGCTTCCATCCCCTGTGCCAGCTGCAGCTCCTTGAATGACGTGATGCACAAATTAATGCCGAACATTGTCCACTTCCATTACATTTGTATTTTTGTTTTTGTTCTTCTTCTTCTTTCCCATCCTTCCTGAGTGTACACAGTATACCATAAAAGCCCTTGTTGTCAAAGTCTCACAATTGGCTACACTGTTGTTATGTTTTTTTAATAACTGAGTCAATACAATTTAATATTATAGCACTAACAAGTGTGACCACCACACACTAAGTTATATAATATATTTATTTGTTTGTACTAGTAATAATCAAACCACAACAAATGCAAGATTTCACTGATGTTACTCTGGCTTTCTTTGCTTTTAGGTGCACAAAAGTCTGAGGAGGAGGTCTCATCATCATCACCCGTTGTACTGCAGACGTCCTACTGCGCACAACATCACTTGACGTGTAACCACAGACCTCTCTGCAACTTGTGCAACTGCGTCCAGCTGACATCTGAAGAAGATGGCCCCAAAGAAAGGTACCATGTCCTCCAGTACCAAGAAAGTTGCCAGTGATAAGAAGGAACAGAAGAAAGAAGTGGCACTTACCAAGACTGGTGTGCCGCCCAGGATATTTTTGGGGAAACAGAAAGTGAATCCTACAGCAGCAGTGTCCGGGGAGCAAGTTGGGAGCAGTACATCTGAATCAGTGGGCCCACCCCACCGACCTGGGCCCAAGACCATGAGTGTCGCAGAGGCAGCCAGTCTAATTGTGCAAACGCCAACGGGCAGTGATATATTACCCAATAAATGCAGGAGGAAACTCAGCAGATAAGTGGGCAACAAGACCCACAACAACAGCCATAACAACAGCCACAACAACAGCCGCAACAATAGTCGCAACAACCGCCCACAATAGTAGTTGTTCCTTCCGAAGTAGGGGCAGTTCAGGAAATCAAGCTTCCTGCAGAGGAAGTAGAAGAGCAAGCCACTCTTTCAGAAGATCCATTGTCTTCCAGATCCCCAGCAAGGAAAAGGTGGGCTAGTCCATCAACTTCTTCTTCAAGCCCCTTTCTGATGAGATGATCTAGATGCCACTTGGAAGCCACCAGCTCAGTCTGAGAGTGAGGCAGATTGAAAAAGACCACCCTTGAGGGGGCCTTGATATCCACAAGCAATCAAATGTCACCAGATGATGACGAGCCAGTCATCATGAAAATCTCCTTCGCCCCAGTGGAGATGGGATCTTAAGAATGGTGAGGAATCTTTCTGTCCCTACCAGAAAACCCATTGTTTAAGCTCTGGTAACCCTGAGACTGGACTATGCCAACTCTTTGTACTTGGGACTTCCCAGTTACTTAATTGCTCGTTTGTAGGTGATTCAAAATACAGCAGCTAGGGCCATCTTCCTGGCAGGCCCTATGACTCATATTTCCCCTCTTTTGTCATCCCTGCATTGGTTTCCTGTTCAGAAAAGAATCCATTTTAAAGCTTTGATTTTGGTTTTTAAGGCTTTTAATCAGATTGGTGCCCTTTATCGCAGACAAAGAATTCCCCATTACATTTCCTAACGTACTCTGAGGTCCTCTACTCAACTCCTGACTCCTTTGCCCAAAGTTTCGCTTGCTCGGGTCAGAGGTAGATCACCTCCCGCCTATGGAACAGCCTTCCCTTGGTCCTCAGACAGGTCCATGACCTGCTCACCTTTAGGAAAAAGCTCAAGACATGGCTTTTCCAACTTTAATCTGTTTTGCTGGTTCTGCCTTAGGTGCTCTTTTCTGCGGTTGTTATGTGTTTTTTTTTGCTTAGTGCCAGGACACTCCTGGGAGTAGCCGTGCCCTTTATAAATACCATATTAACATAACATAACAAGGCAACAGAGTACCGCAATGAAAAAAAGTGCGCTGTTGAGCCTAACAATATCTCGGTTCAAGAAGTCACCTGCATAAGCAGCACTAGAAATGAAAAAAATCCAGGCTACTATTGTCAGCATGCTTAGGTTGGAGGGGCAGTATGAACACAACCACAGCATGTTTGTGCAATGTGAAGCTGGCGAAAATGTTAGCGCTGGGCCTTCTCCCTTTTTCTTTTGTGGAAGGGGTGGGTTTTCTGGAATTGTGATAGCCATCTGCCAAAAACAGAAGGTTCCCAGCCGGTCCAATTTCACCAGAGTTGCTGTTCCAGCACTACATCACAATGTGCTGGATTTGCTTGGACAAGCTTTGCAGCAGAGTACTGTTCACAATATCCACCTGACAACAGACATGTGGACCAGTTGCGAAGCTACTGATTACATGTGCATCACTGCACACTGAATCTCTTTTGTGGGGGTTAGAGAAAAGATATTTGCAGAAGGTATTGACACTGCTGAGATTTTTAATGTCATTCGTAAATATGCAACCGTAGCCATGTTCACCATGGAGACATTTCATACTGCTGCAAACATTTTGAAAGAGTTTAACAGCAAGGTCTTTGAATGTTTGCACCCATGAGGGCTTAACATTGATTTTCTTGCCACGGACAATGGCAGTAATATTGTTAAGGCCATGCGCACTGGTGGCTATTTCAGGGTCCTGTTTTTGGCGCACTGCATTAACATCATTGTTCAAGACTTTCTGAAAAACGAAGAAGGAGTCAGCAACTTACTGACCACCTGAATAAGAATATGCACACATTTCAGCCATTCTTTTAAAACCCCGAAGCTGCTGAGGATCATTCTATGTGAGCATAGAATGCCAGTTAAAATACTCATCCAGGAGGTGCCAACACGTTGGAACTCAACGTATTACATGCTTGATTGTCTGTTTGATCAGTACAGACTAATCAATGACTATGTCATGCAAAGACTAGAGGATGCTACTGTGAAAGGCATGACTGTTGAGATTGAACAATGAGGCCTAGTTTAATGCCTGACAGAGATGCTACTTCGTTTCGAGCTCTTCACACATGAAGTCAGCAAGGATGACTGTACTTTGGGCAAAGCTATCCCATTGTTGCACATGCTAGAGCAACAGCTGAAGGTGGTGTCTGCAACGTACACAGGTGTGGAGGAAAAAAAGAAGCATATGCGTTGGTGGAGAGCTTAGCCCTTTGCTCAGCTGAAAATACAAGGGTACAAACTAATATTGTGTCAGACAAACATTACATTTGCGCCACAACTCTGGATTCACAGTACAAATCAGCATTCAACTTTAAGACATTAATTCCTTTTTCAGAAGAGGATGTTGCCCAGTACACTACTTGTATGTATAGCTGAGGCAGCCAGTGACCTGAAAAAGGAAAGGCTGGTAATTAAAGGCCCACTACTCCAACCCAAAACAAGTACTGGAGCAGGGCATCTGGCATCAAGTTCAACTTTAGAGCCTGAGGGCAGTGAGTTTGTCTCACAGCAGTCACCAACACTATCAACAACAGCAAGAACAGAATCGTCATCCCCAGTAAAATCAGCACAGGATTGGTATCTAAAGCAAGCGCGTGTTATGTCCAGTGCTGATGCAAAGGCAGAAGAGGCCCAGCAAAGCAGAGCACCCCTTAGCATTGAGCATATGATCCCGGCCTATCTGAATGACACAACAGAGGTCTACATTGAACAAAACCCATTGGTGTATTGGTATGGGGAAAGGCGCCACTGGCCAGTGCTCAGCAGGTTGGCGAAAAACTATCCTGCTTGCCCTGTTGGAAGTGTCTCTTCTGAGCATGTTTTCAGTGCTGCTGGTGCCATTGTAACAGTGAAGGGGACCAGTCTCTCACCCAAAAACATTGAGAGGTTAGCATGACCAAAATGAATCAGCACTTTATACCACCGAATTAAAAAATACGTGAATCACAGCAGGAAGATGAGGGCAGTCACTTAGGTGACGGAAGTAGTGTGTTAGATGATTACCTACTACTAGTTGAACTACCAGAGTTTGATGACGAGCTATACTTCCTGGACAACTAGGCTTTCAACTTGTTCCTTTCTTTCTTCCTTATTTACTTTTATTATTTTTGTGTGTCTCTGTCTTTCTGGTTCGAATCAGAACAAATCCATCACAACTGTCTTCTCTTTTTATTGCCATATTGGAGATGCAGCTGTGTACATTTAAGTCCACTCCTCCAAGTCCTGCTCCATCCTCCTGACTTACCCTAAATCCATTTCCCTCAAGCCAGACATTGGATGGAGAATAGTGCAAGAAATGTTGCCTCATCGAGTCCCTCCAAAATAAGTGCAACATGATGACTATAGCTATCCTCCTTTCCGAGCCGAGAGAGACTGCCCCTTACGAGAAGGAACAGGTAATGATGGCATGCATTGGACGCTGACTTTGAGGGATTGGTATTTGTGTTGTTGTTGTTTGTTGAGCATGAAGTGAAGTCAAAGTGTTCTATTATTTAATCTACACAATAAAAGTGACTCAAATCAATGTTTCCCTTCTTGCTGTTTAATAACAAAATTATACTTCTACTGCTAGCTGAACCATTGCATTTTTTAATATGGAATCTGGATGGACTCACTCGGTACACTACACCATGATGCTAATGGCCAGTACTCTTTGCAGTCAGTCAGTAGGATCGGAGATGATTGATGGAATAACTTGGGCCGCGTTTCATGAAGTGGCATAACAGGTAAACAAGTCAACAACAACCACAGCAGACCTACATGTCTGTGTAGTGGTGGAGTCAACTCAGTCGAGTCGAGTGTAGTCAAGTGGTTAACATGACTGACAGTGGTGCTTTGAATGTTATACTTACTTATTTTGGAAAATTTTATGTTGCTGTATATATGTGCTCTGTCTGGCTCAGTCAAAAAAATCTAAGCAAAGTGGAGGTTGGGTGGGCGCCGTGGGCCTGCTCAATATTATGTTGTGCTTAGTTGCAAACAAGTATGAGTTAAGGGAGTATTCCATTCTGAAATACAAGTACAACCCCAAACCTTTCAATCAAAAACTTTGCAAAAAAACAGTCCTGTTCTGCCCAGAGATTGTTTTTTCATTTATATTCAGTGCATTTACATTCAGTGCATTGCTCTTCTAGCATTATTATTATTTTATTCTTAATCTTCTTCACCCTTGGCTTTGGTACTCTGGCACAGTTCAATTTTCTTTTACATTCTCGTCATCCAGTCTGACTCTACTTTCACCCATTATGATACCATTCTGACATCCATCCATCCAAACATGGCTATCATATAAACCGTCTTTCACAGATACAAACAACATACATTTGTCATAGATATAATAAATAACCAACCACCACCCAAGCCATGTGTCCTTGCTTGTCGTAAAGTCTGACCCCTCAAACCCCGCCAGAGGATTCCCTTCACCAATATTGTTCACCCACCCAGAGCGGCATCCTTTCTGCTTTCTCTTTCACCTTTCACCCATCCTTCAACTACCCATGCATCCTATTCCCTATCATCCCCATCCACCACCTGTGCATCCCGGGGCCCCTTCCTTCACCCATGCATCCTTCTCTGCAGTCATACGTGTCTGACTGTTTGTCTTCGTCATAAAATGGATTTGCTGAGTTGAAGATAGAATATGCCATTAGTAACTCAGCCCCCACTGCTAATTCTAATGTTTAAATAAATTGTGTCTTCTACAACTGTTGAATGTTCAAAACAACAAATCAGCAGAAGTACAGTGTACTAGTACTGACTGAGTGTTGTACACCCTTGCAGCAAGTGTACTAATTATTCTCAATAATTAAGGATATATGACTTACCACTGTCCACCACTGCTGCTGGCTCACCCCCTGTGGCTGCCGCTAGCGCTCCCTCCAGAGTGGCCTGGCCCTCACCGCTTGCCCCGGCACTAGTGGTCGGTACGCCTGGGGGAAAAAATAAATCAATTTTTTTTATATACCATATATACGCCTCCCCTATTTATTTTTCTCATTAGCAAGATTGAAATACATATTTAGTAATACATAAATACACCACGCACATCACTATCTACAATTTGGATAATAGAGTACAGTATACCGTATGTCCTATCAAAAATAACTAACTAATATCCGGCTGGGCATTTTGTTGGTGGCAATTTTTGAAAAGCCTCTCAAGAAGAGGACAACCCAAAGGACTGCACTCAGTGACTAGAGCTATTGGTGCATCTAATTTTTGGAAAAGAAGAAAGAGTGGCCAACTGGGCGGACATGAGGTCTCTCTTAGTTGGAAAATAATGGTGCCGTCCTCCTACTCCTCATACTTCCTTCAATCCATAGTGCACGGTACAGTTGATCAGTGCTTCTGTTCACCATTAATTGCTGCTACTAAAAAAAGTACTAGGCCTGGATTACAAAAGTAAAATACACCACTTTCCTGTGCCCCCCATTACTGATTGACCATGATGAGACAGTAAAAGAAACTAAAGCCTTCTCATCTCACAATTCACAAACCTGCAGATATGTATAATACCTTACTTGGGCGTGCAATCTGCACAGCACATTAGTGCTAAGTAGTAGTAAGGAGTCCTTACTAGTATTAGTAGTAGCCTAAGACCAATGGGTTCTCTGAGTCTTTTAGTACCACTACTAGGCAATCCACATACAAGGGGAGAAGGAAAGCTGAGTAAAACCCAGATGAAAGCAGGCTATAGACATACTAATACTGAGTCAGAGCAGAGGTTAGTCAAATGCAGTTTGATTTAATGTTAAAAGAAACAATGTTAGTAGTCGTACTAGTACTTAGTAGTAAGTAATGCAGGAAAAACAACAATTTAGAAACAGATAGATTGAAGAGGATTTTGGAAAAATTAAAATTAGGAAATGGAAATAATAGAGCGGTGAAAGTTATGGAAAAAAAGATAATATACCAACACCAGGAGGACTTACTGGGGCCAGCAGCGGAGCCATCGGTGCCTGTGGCTGCTTCCTGATGCTCCTGGAACACCCCTCCAACTCCTGCACCTGCTGCACTGCCAGCTCTCCCAGTCTTCTTCTTGCCCCTGGATGCTGATCATCATGTAAATAAAGAGACAAAAAATGATTAAGTCACTGTCGATTAACATAACATAACAGGTGTATTTGTAAAGCACACGATTAGGCGTAAGTGTCCTGGCGCTGAATAACAGATGTTTATTGTTACCCAACTTAATGGTACTCATTTTTTTGACCTCAGATGGATGAATGGCTGAGGGGACCCGCCGGGATTTGGACCTGTGACTATGAGGTCGTATACAGGCCACTGCAGTGGCTGCTTTAGTCCACTGAGCCACCAGACCCGGCCGATCGTTATTAAGCCACATTTCAATTCCAATTCCTGAATCCTTAACATACCTAGCCCGCCTATTCCAGACTTTGGGATGAATTGCAAAAAAATGACTTTTGCTTCTAAGTTCCGAATCTCATTCCCTATCATCTCTCAGTCTCAACTCCAGCAACCCCCTTTGACGGGCCACTTAGTCTGGATGTTTTCTTATTATTATTAATGCATAGATGGACACATGCATATTGCATACACCAAATTGGTTGGTTGCGATTCACTCACTAGAAGAAGAAGAACTACAAAAGGTTACACTAGGACTGAAGCAATGTGTGAGGACACGTCACGCAGGCTGCTTGGTGCAAAATTACCAAATAATACTAACTACTACCACTATCTTAGTGACAGGAGAAGACAGGACATCCTGACAGGGCAAAGGAAAGGACTGGAATCTTCCCTATCTGGATTACCTACCTAACTTAAATTTTCCAACGTAACCGGCCCAAGTGAGTGCAAAGTTGCAAACACGTATGATTAGTTAGTAGCGTCGAGCACCGGTCTGGAAGTAACAATCACATAACACAAGATTTTTAAACATAGGTTACCTGCATGCAAGCAGCATAGCAGCATGTTAGCTATTTGCGGAAAAAATAAAATTTGCAATCTAACACAAAACAGAAGAACACAAAGTAGTAGTAATATTAAATTGCTACTCACCAAGCCCCAGGACCTCAACACCTAGCAGGTCCAGCAGCTCCTGCTCCTGGTCCCGGATATCAAGCCACAAGGTTGTCAATTGGTTATGGGTGCGCAGGACCCCATAGCAGCAAAACACTGCCCGGCGCACCCTTCCCCACCGTCGGTGATGCTCCTTGAACCCGTACCCGGACCCAGGCCTTCCACCTGCTGCCAGGGTTAAGGGGAGGTGGCGCCGCACAAAAAAAACAGTGCAGCCACCTCCGCCTCACTGACTAGGCACTGAGGCTGCACCCCTTGTGGGCGCCGCCTTCTGCAAGGAAGGCGGTCGGGACTCAGACTCAGGTGTAGTGTAGTTCCTATATTCCCAATAGACTCTGCGCATTGGAATAATGTGTTCAGCAGTGTAGACGTAGGACTGAGGTCGACTAGGTCTCTACTGACTATATTAGACTTAAGTTTTTGCCAGCTAGCTCAGAGGTCAGTAGAAACTTTCTCGAATAAACGAGGAGGAGTTTAACCTCCCTGGATAGACAAGAAGGGATTAGCTTCTGACAACCATATAACATGACAACTTTGCTCCCTCAGAATAAGAGAGTATCTCTAGAGTCGTGTGAAAACAATAGACAGCTATTTTACTCAGTCAAGTGTGCATACTTAGTTTCACCAGAGTGCAGAGAAAAGAGAGACGGGCGTTTTCAATAAAAGGTGTTATTTATTGAGCAGTCTTCTTTCCCATACAAGAGAAATGAATTGCCACAATTGCAATACTCATAGTAAAGTAAAGTGCGTACAGTAAAAGGAGGATTAAGAAATAATACTGTAAAAGCATTGATATGGTTTCTTAGCCATAAGATACTTTAAAATAGATAAAATATATACATACTTATATACGTTGACTAACATACTCAACTGGTGCTTCTAAATACGCCTACCCCGGTGTACCTGACCTAAGCCTAATACGTGGGAAGGAGTAAGTAAGTAACAGTTTAAGTTAAGTTGGTTTGGCCAAGAATCTGAATCAAGAATTCTCTCTAAGGTTTTAGTCAGCTCCGTACCTGGGTATTAGAAAGCAGGAGGTCTTGTATCTCTCTCTCAGGGCTCGATATCCCAGTAACCCGCGAAGGTATCTGGAAACACCGGAGCTGGATTTCTTGGCAGGAGAAAAGACAGCGTCTCTCTCAGTGCGTCAAAAGGGAGGGGCAGCGTCCGTGGGCTCTTGCATCAGCTGGGCTCTCGGGCAAGTAGATAGCTGCTCTGCTCCAAAACCACCACCGTGTGTTTGCTTAAGGCAACGTTGGTATATTTATACCTGAAAGGTGCCGGGTTTGACGTAAGGTTGGACATAAGACGTCAAGAAAGATGTCACTACGAACTGGCCGTTCTTACAGTGCTTTACAGGAGTTCTAGGACGAAATCAAAACAAAACAAAGGGGGATTTCCCAAGTTGCTGGAGGTTTGGTTTGTTTAGAGAACTCGTTGTGCTTTCTAGGAGTCTGGGGAAGTAGCCTTGCTTAATGTGACAGCATGTGCTACGACTGAATATGGATATGATTACTATGCCGTTATAGGGATATTATTGATTATAACCGAACAAGGGCATAAAAATAGTAATATTGAGTTAGGCTCCTGGATAAAAACACAATACAGGGTTTTGCCCTAACTCTATGGCATGGTTCTGGGACAGGCGTGGCAGAAAAGAAAAGGTAGGAGCTAAGAAAGTAAGTAAAAGAAATTAAAGAACGCAGTAAAAAACACACAAAAGTAGGAAAAAACGCAAAATATAGAATCAGGAATAGAAAGATAATAAATAAAATAGATAAACAAAAAGTTTCTTGAAATAAGGGATTGCAAAGATATAGGGAGGATAGAAAACCAGGCCCCGGAAACATAGCAAAAAGTGAAAAACAAAATGGCTGCCCCCTTTTTGCGACCGCATGGGTGAGCTTGCCCAATATTTCCCTGGAGCACGCAAAAAGCATCCCCGAATTTGCAATACGCGTTACCGAACAGGAAAAACGCATTGCGAACAGGCGGAAGAAGCAGCACCGCATGCTCGCGGAACTTCAAGAACCTCGCAGAGTTTTTTTGCTACTTCGCAGAATTCTGCGTAGCGCGGATACGCGAACTTCACCCAGGGTTAAACAACACACAATATTTTTCTCCATAAATTTATTCAGCATAGACAAATGTTTTACTGTTTTTTACTGTTTTCAGCTTTCATGCTTCTTCACATACAGTGCTCTGTATGAAGCAGCATCATCAAACAGTGGGGAAAAAAATCATTGAATGTAAAGAAATCCAAATGTGCACAGTACATCATTACAAATATGTCATACTGTGCACTGCACTCAATACAACTTATTTAATAGTGGTTTACCATAATGAAAACACCTACATGTTCAAACTGTTTCTGATATTTTTATATCTGGTACAAAATGCCCAACAAATTTGAAGTACCCTTCGTTTTTGGATATGCTATTGTAAACGTCTTCTCTGTTAGGCCAAATGATGTCTAAAATGTGCTTGGTCCATGTACGAAAAACATAACACTCAGACGTAGCAGAAACAAAAGGGGCATTATTTGTGGTGAAGAAACTTTGTAGATGCAACTTAAAAGCAGGAATTATAGTAGCTCTATATAGTTTTTATCTGCAGTAACAGAATGTAGTCCTCAAATGTTTTATAAATTCCTTTTCCGCAGTTAAAAAAAGTCTTTCATCTCTAACAGCTTAACAATAGCTCTAATAGGCCGAATAATTTCTCAGGAACACATAATCTATAAATATGCAACACAATACCTCATATTCTTACCCTAAATTCTCATAGCAGATAGGAGTTTGGTAACTTTTTAGGTAGTCTTGATTTGAATGTCACTTGTATGTCATTACACTCTGTCCATCCTGTTTGACATCTTAAATATTGTCTAGAGGTTATATTAACTCCTTCATGAAATATGATTGCAATAGTTGTGAAAGTTCTTTTTGAAATGGAAATTTGTTCAGCTACAAAGTTTGTAATTTCAGTTCCTAATTTAGTACCATCACTCTGCATCGTTGTCCATAACTTTGTTGAAACAACGTTGGCCAAAGTTCTTATCTGCAGTTTGGAGAGTTCATAACTTGATGGACATTTTTAGTTGCATTTTCAAAGGGCACAGCTTTACAATCTGGTCATCTCAATTTATTTCAGTGCTAGATGTAAATTCACACTCTTCACAGTTACGATTCCATTTAAAAGTTAAAGCAAATAATTAATTGATATCCACATTTTCTTCCTCTAATAGTCCTAGCATTACCATCAAACATTCCTGAGCATCCAGCTGAAGATTTTGAGGAAACAATACTGATCCAGAATAGTCATCTGTGAGTTGTATTATTCTAGTAGCAGAAAGTATAATTCTGTCACATCTTAATTTTTCAAGTAAACTACATAGTTGTGAAGACATTCTTTTATCTACCTTTTCTCTAATATATTGTGTAAAATTAGATAAATGGTACAGTCCATTTAACACTACATTTGCATAAAAGTTCACTCCAGATTTATTGTCAAAAAGATAGCCTTCTATCTACTGTAAGATTCTTTTCTTAGGTTGTTGTTTTTCTTTTTGTTCATCTTTCTGTTCAGCTCTGATAGACTGCTACGCTGTTTTCCGCTTTGGACACATTATCAGCTTTTCAAATACAGGATACTGGCCTAAATTAGGAACCAATTATATTCCCATACTCCGCTCACATCAGCACTTATTTTCTTTGCATCAAAATGAATCAGAAATAAACCAGACAAAGTTCTAATTCGTGGCATAGCTACATATGACATTTCTTCTTGGGATACACGACTGCTAATATTAACATGACCTGTATCTACACTTAAACCTTGTGATTTGTTGATAGTTACTGCATACGCTAAAGACAATGGGAACTGCTTTTGTTGGACATTCAAGTCTTTCATGAGTAGGAAACTTACAACATATATGCCAATCTGCTTAACTTCACCAACATCATCAAATTGTATGGCTAAGTATTTCACGTCATTTCTGTTTGGATAATTAATACATTTTATAACTTGACCCATTGCACCATTCACTAGTACTTCCTCAGTATTTAAATTATGAGGTGAGAATACATGACAATTTTTACAGACATGTAACTGTTTTTGTAATCTTGCAGTTTATGACACAGACTTTTCTAAACTGTCCACTTTTGATTGCAGTTTTTCCGTTAGTAGCACTGTAACTCCTTGATGGTCCATTTTATCATTTGCTCTAATTTCGATTCGCTCTCCTTTTTCCAGTTGCAATAATTGTTCTTTGAATTTACTATACTCCTCAGGAGTTGGCATCAAACAAACAATAGACTTCTCTTCATTAGCAAAATTATACATTACTTCTTCAACTTAAATATTAGTTGGAGACAGATTTTTGATGAGACGGTTTTGTAATGCTCTCTTTCCTTCTTTTGTGAGAACTCCCAGCCTAATGTCATTTAGTATATCTCCATATTGCATATCTGATGATTGGCACATATTTCTGATTAACTCTTTGTATTCAAACATTTCCTAATGTTTACATTTCCAACACTTCCTAGTGAGTCCCTAGTTTCATTATGTAGTATTGCTTGAAGACAGGTTGTCCTTTGACTGGAGTTATTTGTGGCAGGTTTTCAAAGACTACTAAGTGTTTTCCTCCAAAAAGCATGTTGTAGTCAATTTTTACTATTTGCTGCATTCTTAAATGTATAAAAGCTAGCATTAGGTTAGATACCATGCTAACTTCATTCACAATTGTAGCTTTAATTTCTTTAATACTCTTCCTACTTCATGACAAGCATCACTAGATAGCTTGTGTTATTCTAATATGTTATTGTGTTCAACGGGCAGCATTAATAATTGATGATGGTTAACTCCTTTAATTTTAGGTGCAGGTAGCCCTGCTGGTGCAGTAACCTCACATGACAAATTGTAATCTGTTGTCTTCTGTAGATAACTTGTCAGTACTTTAATCAAGAAGCTTTCCTGTTCCAGCTTGACCACATATGTACCAAAGAACTGGTTTATATGTATAACAATCACACTCTTTTTTCTCATGCAAATATGTCTTTCTGATCTGTATTCATTTGCTGTATTAGTTGTTCTACATCCAGAGTGTCCTGTCTTGCTTTGTGCACTGCATTCTCTACTTCATTCATGGCTATTGCGGCCTCATTTTGAATGATTGGTTGTCCAAGAAGATCTTGGCTTCCAGTTTCTGAACTTTGGCTGCCCTGAGAACTCTCTCTTGCTGTCTTAGCAGCAATTGTTTCTTCTTGTTCAATCTCATCTCTTAACATTTCAAGAAACACAGAACACTCAATGCTGTCTTTCAGTGCATTGAATGACTCTTCATAACAGTCAAATTCACCAAGTAGCTCGCGTTCAGTTCACCATGGCTTGAACAATTGTAACAAGACAAAATAGAAAAACTCTCTTTGTCTGTAGTTTGGCAATTTAGCTTTTCATGGTTAATTAAACTGCCTTTGTTATGTCTGACCAAACATCCTTCACATTCGTTGGCAGCAAAGTTTCCTTCCTCTGTTTCACTGACATTATTTCTGTATGTATAATGTTGATGAATTTCATACAGACACATCTTATCTAGATGAGGACTCCTTCATCAATAGTATGTATCCAGCATGTTAGTCTTCAGTACTGTGTGGCTGAAATTCTGCAAGATATTGGATTTCAGGACACAACTTCAGTACTCTGTGACGAAAATTAGAAAGCCCTAAACTCACTCATAGTTCTACTCTAGATTTAGAAAACAAGCTAGCTGAGCTTAACCGTTCTGCATTGTCATAAGAGCCGAGCTCTGTGATAAAGCATTTTCAAACTAAATCTGTACAATTTCTTTGTAAGACTCTTTCCTGCTGAAATCTCCTCCCACATCTCCTTCAACTCAGTTTTCTCTGACTTTTTTACATAAGAAGTGACGTACCGAGCAACAGCCTTTGAGTTATCTGCAATAAACTATAGATCCATATTTGCATTCTACATAGTTAAAATCACAAGATTGTAGTCATTGATGTATTTTGTGGCTTCTGTTCTTCAGAGGTTGTATGTGTTCTTTTGTGATTTCTATGTGAGAGTATGTCTGGCCGCAGACAAAAAGCTATTAACTCTTCCTTCTGATACCACAGGTTGTGGAAATCCAAAACAACATCTTGTATAAAAGGTTGCTTTAGATCTATATTGTCTACGACAGTATTTTTCACACCTTTGGTTTTGGAAACTTAGAACATGTTGTCTTAAAATTTTATCACCAGTCTCATTTGGGATTATGCAAGTGACATACTGCTCTTTGAAAGACTACACAGACTCATCAGTATCTGTTCAAGACTTTGGGACATCTTTTACCCATTGTAGCACATGAATATGTGGAGCACCTCTGGCTTGGTATTTTTTGCACCAAAAGAAATCAGTCACTTCACTGAGAGGTGGATTTCTCTTGTTGCAGATAAAAAAACATCAAGGCTTCAAATCCATGGTTACAATACCTGCAAACATTTGCAGGGTCCAATGAATAGAGTTCTCCTGGTGTCTTTAGATCAATGTCTGCTATATTTGAATTTGACTCTTACAAGAGTTGAAGCAGGTCACCCCATGCATTCTCAACACACCTGAGTCTTAGAAACCATGTTGGTGCTCCTAAATTTCTCAACATGCGTTCTAGTTCACCGTGACGATAATACCAATATTTATTTGTCCCACGTTGACATGTCATGAGAATAATCAAGTTGTATTGGCAAAGCAGTCCCAGACATGGTGGTCTGCTGAACTCAGCAGGCCACCATCCCTGGGAGTGCTAGCCATTCCCAATGGGGTCACAAATTGCAACAACCGCATTAATATTCATTAGGCATGCAATTTGCGGCCCTATTGGGAATCACAAACAGTGTTTCAGACAATGTTGAACATAGCATTTTGTGACTCGCAAATTGCGAGTCGCAATTTGATGCAATTTGTGACTCGCAAAATGCTATGGTCGTACATCTGGCCCTAAGGGACTACCTTCTGCTTCGTTTAGTGATATAGATCAATAGCATCCTCAACAATCGATTTTGAATGTAGGAGATGGATGCTGTAAGGTTCGTAAGTTTCTTCTACTCTGCTTCTATCCACTTTTTCAATCGGACCTGCTTGTGATAAGGTGTTGCCCTGCCAATGTGGGATATCTTAAAGAATTTCAGCATTTTTATAACATATGTTATTTTGTGCCAGGAATGAAGTTGCATTTTCAACTTTTCTAACATGTACTAACTCTTGGCATATATTTTTACTCTTAGTCAGGACACAATTTACTAGTATTACAAGTCCCACTTCCAAATTTCCCTGTCCCCTTTTGTTTCAATATTGTATACAACTCTACCTTTGAGACCTTTTTGGAGCCCAGTTGGAGGTAATAATTGTTCATTGAATTTACTGTACTCCTCAGGAGCTTGCATCAAACAAACAATAGACTTCTCTTCCTTAGCAAAATTAAACATTACTTCTGCAGCTTAAACAATAGTTGGAGACTGATTTTTGATGAGACACTTTTGTAATGCTGTCTTTCCTTCTTTTGTGAGAACTTCCACTCTAATGTCCTTTAGAATATCTCCATGTTGCATATCTGACGATTGGCGTATATTTCTGATTAGCTCTTTGTATTCAAACATTTCCCAAATGTTTACATTTCCAACACTTTCTAGTGAATCCCTAGTTTCATTTCCCTGTCTTTGGCTCCATGCAAACTATATCTTGAAATGAATGTATAGACTGTATAAATATGAATTCATAAACATTCACATTTTTAAGCACTTCTGGAACATGTACTATTTCTATGTTTCTTTGAACTGCTCTCACAGGCATTTTGTTTTCCTCTAACTTATTATAGTAGTACTCACTTATACATTTTCAGGTAGGCAAGTCAAATCGACCCTCTACAAATAAATAAACAGCAAATTCTAGCCACTTAATATTATTCTTCTTTTCAGTTTTAAGGTACACATTAACATTACAAGTTTGATTTTTGTAGTGAGTACATCGACAACATATACAAACACAGTTTGGTTGCTCTGAAGAAACTGTGTTAAACTTTCTAATCTCTTTTACAAAGTGACCCCCACTAATACATTTGTTCTGCTCCACATTTCCTGTTGTTACCACCTCTTCATGTTCTCTACATTCCTGTTTGGGTCCTAAAACACATAATTCAACATTATCACAAAACATTTCTACTTCTACTACACTACTGTGCAAAACAAGCTATATTAATTTCTCCTAAACATAGAGCTCGGTTTTTTTACATAATAAAGCCTTCTAACAAAAGTTCTCATTATTGAATGGTGTACACCTATCTTTCTAAAATGATGAAAGCTGCTTCGACACTCTTTTATGACAGTCAAGCTACTGAGTGCCCTTGTTAGTGAGTATGCTTTTTTGCTTTGCAAAGGTTCTGTTTTAAACTTCTGTAAGCAAACAAATGGAGGAAATTCCTCAATATATCAATTGATTGTTGATGAACACTATAAAACACTACTACAATTCCATTTGCACACAGGGGCCTGTCTATGTCTAACTTGTATCGCTTCAACAATCTCTTCCTCAACATTTCTAGGTACCATTACTTCCTGAATTACATATTTCATCTCATTACATCATCCAGATTCATCAACTGCATGCACTAATGCGTTGTCTTCGGAATAGCCTTCTTCATTAAAGAAAGGCTCAGTACTTGAAGGTTGTATCGATTTACTACTAAAACCTTTGCAAAAGTTACTTCTATTAGCAAGTCTTTTCTTTTGGCTCTGTCGCCTCATAGACAACACTAATTTGTCCAGTGTCATAATTCGGTTTAAAATCAAGATAAATAGTTTACTCTTCAGGGCAAATGCCTTATCAACAACACCTTCAACATATTCCTTTGGTCTGATTGCTTATGTTCTTCTATTATACTTCTTAATAGATGTTAACAAATTGTGAATTACTCTGATGCGGAACATCCTACCTCTGATTTCCTTGAACTGTCTTTGCATTCTGCTTAAAGTCTCTCCTTTTTTAAAGACTTCTTACTTTTTACATCAGAGAATTTTTGTGCTTTAGTACTTGGTGTTATAGTTTTCTTTACCTATCGTACTTTTTTCAGTTGTGCATTGGTCCTCTTCACAGCAAGGCTTTTCTCTTTGACCATCTTTTCTGCATTTTGCCTCTTTTGTTTCTTAGCTCTAAGGAGATGGCCTATTTGCTGCTGCTTCTTTCTTCTCTCACTTTTTGGTTGGCTTGGTAATTTTGTATAGATAACTATATATTGATGTCTGAAAACAAAAATAGAAAAGTACATAAAGCTTAGGCAATCTTTGGACTACATATGTTAGCTTTTAAATATGTAGCACTCATCCAATTGTTGATCGAGAGCCTATCTTTCTGCTCAGTCATATGTATGGGTGAGTAAGAAGTTGTTCATACAGCTACTCACATACCTAATAACTCATGGACCTGTTCACACACCCTCCCACTCACCCATACACCTACTTACACATACTTTAATTTAAAAGAGCATACCATATTGATTAACTGCAGCCTACCTCAGGGGACAGTCATATGGTGTAGAAGAGTATGTCAGTGAAATTGCTCTCCCACCCTAGCAGCTCCACCATTAAGTGAGGCCTCCCTCGAGCCCCTGCACTCCGAGTGTGTTGGTGTTTGAGGCCCTCCTTCACCCGCAGCTTTACCTGTGCCTCATCACTGGTGGTCCAGTGGACCTCTGCTTCCTTTCTCTCGCTCCACTTTTCACTCATTTTCACTCTTTTATACCCTCATTTTGACTTCTTTCCGCACTTCTCTGCTTTTCTGCCTTATTCCACTCATTCTTCCTACATTCCTCCTTTATTCCTCCTTAGGCCTGTTTTCCCCACTGCTGCTGCCTCCGCGGCCCCTCCCCCCCAACATGACCAGCTCGACCGGCCCAATCCAGCCACCCCCCCCTGCTCCCACCTCCTAGCTGTCCAGCCCTCCTCCTTTGGACCTCTGTCTCCTTTCTCTCGCTCTGCTTTTCACTCATTTTTACCCTCCTTTTAACTTCTTTTCCGCACTTTTCTGCTTTACTGCCTTATTCCACCCATTCCTCCTATATTCCTCCTTTTCCCGCCTTTTTTCCCTGCCGCTGCTGCCCCCACAGCCCCTGTCCCCCAGCACGACTAGCGCAACCGGCCCAATCCAGCTCCCCTCCCGTCTGCTGTCCCCCATCTGTCCAGCCCTCCCAGACCCCTACTTAATGGCGGCCACTGTGCGATTGTGCAGCGGACGTGTGCAGTGGGCACACCACTGGTGCGCTGAAGACCCACCAAAGGCAAGCCAGTCTGTGCCCATCTGCAACCCGACCGCGGCCACAGTGCCGGGAACCCTGGACCTCCGCACAACCAACGCTATGATCTAGCCACACTCCACACACTGAACCCAGGCTGCAACAACAACTGCAATCTAGCATCACCAGTCGACACCCACGGACCCTTCAGCTGTCACCGCTGCCGGCACGACTACAGCACAACCCGACTGCAGCATAGACCCACCACAACCTGACCGCAAGAACACTCCCAATCCGAAGACCCTGCAATGCATCCTCCTCAACTTCAGCTCACTCCACAAATACGCCACCTAAATCTGGGTCCACCTCAACAGCACTGCCCCAGAGGTAGCATTCCTCACCGAAAACTGGACCAACACCGCCGACTTCAAGATACTGGCCAGTCCTTCCTCCACCCTCCAAGGAACCCTCATCAACCTATCCCCTGGACCCCACGGACTATTCGCCAACTCCATTATGCTAACCACTAACTATAGCTTGCTGGGAGACCTCAACTTCCACCTCGACAACTAAGTGGACCCCAACACCACATCCCTCCTGGACAACCTCCACAGCATTGGACTTGTGAGTACACAAGTGAATGTGTGAATGGGTCTGTTAGTGGGTACGGGAGTCTGAGTGGGTCTGAACATGTGTGTGTGTGACCCCCCAATTGAGTTTGTAAGTGGGTGTATGAGCATCTGAGTGGCTGCATGAGTGCCTTGGTGGGTCTATGAGTAGGTATAAAACTCTGTAAGTGGTTATAAGACTGTATGCATGAGTCTGAGTGGTCTCTAAGTAGGTGCATGAGTTTCTAAGTGTATCAGTACATGAGTGTGGAACTCTCTGGTTGAGTCTGTAAGATGGTGCATGAGTCTCTGAGGGGGTTCATATATGAGTGCATAAGTACCTGAATGGATACGTGAGTGAGTGAATGAGTATTTGAGCGGGTATGTGACTGGATATATAAGTGAGTGGGTATGTGAATGGGTGTGTAAGTGAGTTTGTGAGTATGTACATGAGTGTGTGACAGTTACCAGCGAGTTTGTACATATACATTTTGAATTCAAAATATTTGCATTGTCCCCTTGATGGTAGCCAGGGGGCCAAGCTGACAGTTGCGGCGTCAACACAAATGCAAAATTAAAAAAAATCAAGTAAGGACACATAACTTGAGTCACTACTCACCCAGTTCTCAAACATGGGGTCAGAGTATCTCCACCCTGACCCCTTATGTTAGCTTTCACACACATTTTCAGCCCCGGACCTGTACACATACGATAAAATAGCAGCCGCAACTTTCTGTTCAGGTTGCGTCCAGCCAGTCACAGCATTCCCTATGGTGTGCACATCAGCGATTTATCGTGAAACCACCTCGAAATATCTGGGGTCAGAGATATATCTATACTTTTTGGCTTACTTTTCTCAAATACTACTGGACGGATTTGTATCAACTAACAAAAAGCACAATCTGCCTAACATCATCTACCTTTCAGACAAATTTTGTGTAATTCAGCCCAGCAGTTCAGGCTGAACGTTCAACAACGTGTTCCTACGGGAAATTAACATTACAGGCGCACCCTTTTTTCTTGCCCCTACTTCTCAGTACCCACAGCACGGATCACACTCAAACTTTCCATGACACACAGCTATAACACTATACCAGCATTCTGCTATGCTGGTTGAAATGGGAAGATTATGCCTTGAAAACAACTTCTTTATGTATGGCACAGACACATACAGACTGGTGAGAGGGACTGCCATGGGCACCTGCTTTGCCACCAGCTATAAAAATTTGTATATGGGCTGGTGGGAAGGGCAGGTGCTCCGGGTACAAATGCTGAGGAATAGGAAAACAATATAATCCTATGGATGAGATGTATAGATGATCTCATTTTGGTGTGGGAAGGAACAAGGGAAACTGCTGAACAGTTTATTCAGCAATTGAACACTAATTCTTTGAACTCGGCCTTCACCGATACCATTAGCACCTCGCAGGCTTGCTTTCTAGACTTAGAGGTCTATGTTAAGGGAAAATTCACTACATACACACACTTACAGGATGCCCACAGCTGGGAACTACATTTGACATGCTAGGAGCTCCTACCCCCAGAAACTTAAAAACAGCATCCCATATGCAGAACATCTGAGGATACAGAGAAACTGAAATGAAGCATCAACCCTGGATTTGTCACAAAAAGATCGTACTATCAGATTAATGCAGAGAAGCTACACCTCACAGGTACTCAACCAAGCACTAACCAAAGTTAGTAAAATAAAGAGAGCAACATTATTGCACCCAACTAAGATTGACATACGCATGATCACCGGCTACAATGTCTACCTCAGCAGGATGAGAGACTGCCAAAGTAGACATTGGCACCTGGTGAAGAGGGATCCGGTATTCAGTGGTCAATCTTAGTTGGGTGCAATAATGTTGCTCTCTTTATTTTACTAACTTTGGTTAGTGCTTGGTTGAGTACCTGTGAGGTGTAGCTTCTCTGCATTAATCTGATAGTACGATCTTTTTGTGACAAATCCAGGGTTGATGCTTCATTTCAGTTTCTCTGTATCCTCAGATGTTCTGCATATGGGATGCTGTTTTTAAGTTTCTGGGGGTAGGAGCTCCTAGCATGTCAAATGTAGTTCCCAGCTGTGGGCATCCTGTAAGTGTGTGTATGTAGTGAATTTTCCCTTAACATAGACCTCTAAGTCTAGAAAGCAAGCCTGCGAGGTGCTAATGGTATCGGTGAAGGCCGAGTTCAAAGAATTAGTGTTCAATTGCTGAATAAACTGTTCAGCAGTTTCCCTTGTTCCTTCCCACACCAAAATGAGATCATCTATACATCTCATCCATAGGATTATATTGTTTTCCTATTCCTCAGCATTTGTACCCGGAGCACCTGCCCTTCCCACCAGCCCATATACAAATTTTTATAGCTGGTGGCAAAGCAGGTGCCCATGGCAGTCCCTCTCACCAGTCTGTATGTGTCTGTGCCATACATAAAGAAGTTGTTTTCAAGGCATAATCTTCCCATTTCAACCAGCATAGCAGAATGCTGGTATAGTGTTATAGATCTTTTGTTTAAGTAATGCCTCATCGCTCTCATCTCATCCTCAGGGAGTATGTTCGTATATAGGGATGACACATCAAGTGTGATTAAGAGAACTGTGTCCCTCCATACAATGTTCTCAGTTTGAAACTTTTTTGGAAAATGACATGAAGATGGGTCGAACAATGCCAAAGTTATAGGCAAGTCAAAAAATGCTTTTCCTATATAAACAAGGTCCTAACTATAACTACCTACTGGCAACTGCCAGTAGGAAATTTATATATATATATAAATTTATATAAATATATATATATACATATATATATTCACTCCAGTTACAATTCCCCTGACAGAAATCGAACACCAACACCAACACCAAGATACAACTAGTATAGAATTTCTTAGTGGGCTTTTATTAATCCGTAGATTTGTTAATTTGTTTTCTTATTGCACTTTTATTAATATGATGTAGCGAGTTTTGCCATTGCTGCCTTGGTCTTACACGGAGCGTTGTTTAATCATTACTTTTAAAACACTGGAACCTCCAGCCACGGTTCCTCAGTAATAGTCACACATAAAAAAAGACTAATGTTTGCTATTCCTACAGGTGATTTTCAACAAATCATCACACACCCCAATGCGGAGAAACAATACAATTAGGTGCATCTTATTTCCGTGAAAACAAAAATTATAATCATAAATTGAAATTAAATAATTTTAACATCTCCAAATGACTTGAATTTTGATTATTTTCAGTTGCTCTTTCTTATGAACTATTCAATATTTCAATGAGACCTCAGATTTTTAACAACATAAAGTGCAAGTGAAATTTTGAATTTAAACAGATTGCAGCCCTTGCTAATGGAATTTCTCCTCTTTGTGCACAAATTGTAAGTCACGTGCAAAGGTGCCTACTGAACAACCAGAATGAAAAGTGCAAGTGCAGTACTATTCCTTATAAATATTCATGTCAATAAAATTGTGGCATTGTTCTCTATGTGAAAAGTGCAAGTGCCTATCCCACTTTAACAATTACATAAACATTCAGAACATGGGTTAGGTCACTGTTATGAACAGAATTCATTCACTGATATGGAGCTCATTATTTGGCGAAATTCTCTCTCGGAGATTGTTATACTTGCTTTTATACTTTACAACTTCATAAATGTATAGGGTTCGAAAACTGTCAAATACATAGATTCTAAACAGTTTGCCTCATCAATGCCTATGCTGATAACACGAGGTTCCTTCATCAAATTAAAATTCATCTAGAAATGGAGAGCAACTAATAATAGGGATCCCTTGGTTCCTAAATGTACAAATAGATCTTCTTCTGAATTGAGACCAAATGGAATTTTGGTATTAAACAATACAATGTATTTTGACTCCAACTGTCACAGCCTTTATTGCATGTTCCACCTCTTCTCATTTTGGCTGCCTGGTCAATTGCAAAATCTACAAGGCCACTTACATTGCCCCCATGTACTTCATTTACATGTCTTGCCACCTGGCAGTTCTTGTTGTTATTTTTCACTGCTCTCACATGTTGCAATATCCGAACATGTACCATGTGTATTGAGCTGCCCACATAGGCATTAGGACATGTACACTGTAACATGTCAACAACATATTCACTTTTGCAGTTGAGGAAAGTTCTTTTATTCCATGGGCTTTTGAATAGGGGTGATATGACCTGTTTCATGTTTGGTCATATCTTACACTTTGCACACTTAATAAAAGCCTGTGCTAGCCCTCAACCATCCTTCAGCACTGCTTGTTTCTCTGCTATTATTGACACGATCCTGCCTCAGGGACCTGACTTTTCTGAAGGTGGTTAATGGTTTACGGGAGACAAGACCACTGAATACCGGATCCCTCTTCACCAGGTGCCAATGTCTACTTTGGCAGTCTCTCATCCTGCTGAGGTAGACATTGTAGCTGGTGATCATGCGTATGTCAATCTTAGTTGGGTGCAATAATGTTGCTCTCTTTATTTTACTAACTTTGGTTAGTGCTTGGTTGAGTACCTGTGAGGTGTAGCTTCTCTGCATTAATCTGATAGTACGATCTTTTTGTGACAAATCCAGGGTTGATGCTTCATTTCAGTTTCTCTGTATCCTCAGATGTTCTGCATATGGGATGCTGTTTTTAAGTTTCTGGGGGTAGGAGCTCCTAGCATGTCAAATGTAGTTCCCAGCTGTGGGCATCCTGTAAGTGTGTGTATGTAGTGAATTTTCCCTTAACATAGACCTCTAAGTCTAGAAAGCAAGCCTGCGAGGTGCTAATGGTATCGGTGAAGGCCGAGTTCAAAGAATTAGTGTTCAATTGCTGAATAAACTGTTCAGCAGTTTCCCTTGTTCCTTCCCACACCAAAATGAGATCATCTATACATCTCATCCATAGGATTATATTGTTTTCCTATTCCTCAGCATTTGTACCCGGAGCACCTGCCCTTCCCACCAGCCCATATACAAATTTTTATAGCTGGTGGCAAAGCAGGTGCCCATGGCAGTCCCTCTCACCAGTCTGTATGTGTCTGTGCCATACATAAAGAAGTTGTTTTCAAGGCATAATCTTCCCATTTCAACCAGCATAGCAGAATGCTGGTATAGTGTTATAGATCTTTTGTTTAAGTAATGCCTCATCGCTCTCATCTCATCCTCAGGGAGTATGTTCGTATATAGGGATGACACATCAAGTGTGATTAAGAGAACTGTGTCCCTCCATACAATGTTCTCAATTTTCCTCTGGAAATCCCTTGTGTCTTGTAAATAGACCGGGAGCTCTTTAACAAACTCCTGTAGAAAGTAGTCTAAAAATCTAGATGTAGCCTCAAATAGACTACCTATGGCTGAAATTTTAGTCCTACCGGGGGACCTCTGCGTTCTTGTGTACTTTTGGAATTAGATTAATATTATAGTTGTCACTGGGTTGTCTACCTTAAGAAACTGATACTCTTCTTGCGATACCATGCCTAATCCTCTCCATCTGGCTAGGTCTTTGTGAAACTTGTTCTTATTCTCTACCAGGTTACCATTGGGCACTTTCTGATAGCATCTGGTATCCCTTAACTGCAGCCTAGCTTCCTACATATCGAGTGGGCAAACAACCACGTTACACCTTGTCAGATTGACAGACAACTACGTCCTTTCGGCTCTCGATCTTTTGCACAACCATAGCATATCTTTTGTCATTTTGGCTGTTCCCCCTCCCGAATCTTAAAATTGCATTCAATTGATAATGCCTTCAGATCTTTCACCACTAAGTCCCTAAATATATAAATTGAGTCTTTAGGTGTACTGGGGACATAGGTGTATTTAGGCTTAAATGGGGTTTTGAGGCTATTGTAAATGTCCAAGCCCAACATTTTGGCAGTGTCTCTTATAGAGACACGTAGTCCCATGTCTTCACATTTCCACTCTGGTTCGTATAATTCATGCAGAAGGTTTAAATCCTCAGCTTCAAGGGTGATGGCTTCCCCCCGGTTGGGTTCTCTTTCTGTTTATTTTTCAGTTCGATTGTATAAAAAGTTCTTCAACTTTAAATTCCTCACAAATTTATAGACGTCTATACAGGTCTGGCTGTAGTTAAAATTAGTTTGTGAGCAGACCGACTGTCCTAATGATAATACACTCTTTTCTTCATCCGAGAGATCTAAATTGGACAAATGTTGCATGGTGCTGGATCACTATCCACTTTGGCTGGTATGAGTCTTGAAATATTGAAATGCAGTCCCAGATGCAGCTCCTTACACCAAAAGGGACATGGACTTCAAAGTTGTGTGCTTCAACAAAAGATGTTTACATACAAAAACATGTCGATATGACATGGTTTGGCCACCACATGTGCACGTGGTTGCTGGATCACTATCCACTTCAGCTGGTATGAGTCCCTGAAATATTGAAATGCAGTCCCAGATGCAGCTCCTTAAACCATAAAGGACATGGGCTCCAAAGTTATGTGCTACACAAAAGAAGTTTATATACAAAAACATGTCAATATGACATGGTTCGGCCACCACATGTGGCCTTAAGCACATGTAGTAAGGCGATACGATTCACAAATACCCATTTAATTCCTTGAAAACACCACATGATAAACGTTACGTTTGGCCATAGAAAACAGACTCGTCCACATCAATAATAGTTGGTCTATGAAATTAATTTCCTATACATTTTATAAATACAGGAATACTTATAAGGATCTCAGACTGATCTCAATGTTATACATAGCTTCATGGCCATAGTTTTATGCAACAATTCAGTATATATGCTGTACAGGTATAGTACACAATACTCTCTTGTGACACCACAAAAACTAAGAAAAGGTCAGATTGCACCATCATAACAGCTTAAAAGCAGTAGCCTGTACGCTCATATAACTACATTACATCAGATAAGATCTCCTATTGAACATTACTTGTAACCAACAATATTAAATAGTGAAATAAAACCGAATTGGTACTAAGAAAATACCCATACCCATCTAATTGCACATAGTAAAAAACTGTGAACAAAGTGTGAATTCAATTGAAGCTCCTCAATATCATACAGTGCATGGTTCAGAGTGATATACCCACTATATATTTTCAAAATAGAGGGAAAAAACAGCCTTGTTGTTAAAATCACCCCAGCCTGTTAACACCTTCTTACATCTGGCTAGTATATTCTAACTGCTGGACCGAGATGAAAGGCTACATAAGATGAACCTGGGGATGTTAATAAAAGTCCTCAACTCGAAAACAGAAGACAGAAAACTGAAAACAGCAAACAACAAATTACAGGTAAGTGCGGGTCAGGTGAGAGGAAAAAGAGACTTATAGGAAATTATGCAAATCTGCCCCGTTATTGAGACCATTCAGTTTTCTGGAATCCAGTTCCATATATTAGATGGTTGGCTTGCACCACGATGCACAGCTCCTCATACCAGTGGCAATTCTACTAGGATACTCACCACTGTGATTCAATTTCAAAACAAAATTTGAGGCACTGTTGGATGTGACTTCAAGTTTACCATTTGTTTTCATCCAGACAATAAAAATAACACATTTTGACAGTAGTCTTGTTCGCATTTACACCCATTCCATCACCACAATATCTAAATAGTCTTCTACTATCTTTATTGTGCTAATATATCTGGGAGTCGTATGTTTACTATTGTGGTAAAACTTCACATTACATGTCTTTATCACAAAGCATTATAAGATTTGTAGTGCTTAGCTGTGAATGCCATTTTTGAATTCATAATAGTGATAATTCTACAACATGATATACCCTTATTACAAAGCATTTGTGATGCTAAGCTGATATATTGGTTCATTGCATAGCATTCATTATATCAAAAATCATATATTCATTTTTACCCATGTCTACCTTCTTGAGGCTATTTACATACAAGCCTCTCCTTATGATAACTTTCCTGACATTTTTTTATATTTGGAGCCATTTATGTTTACACCTTTGTAACTTTTTATTATCTCAAAAAGATATCTAGGCAAAATGTATGCCTTTTATTATTCACTTTTTAGGGACTTTAAAGATATCCAGGGTGTTTAGATTTCCATGGATGGAACTTAGAAAGTGGCCAACAGCTAGCATTTTTTTTTTAATTTCTGTGCAAGAACATACATCTTTTTCCTCTCAACAAAAGGTTTTTGCAATATATTCACCCACTTAACAGCTTTCTGTATAAGGTAGAGCAGTAAAAAAATTTCCAACACAGTTTAGAGATTTTGTTAGTTATAGTCAATAATTCCTATTTTTATAGTTTCTACCTACTTGCAGTTTATGTTGGAAATAGGTGTGAAACCTATGTGTAAACCAAAAAAGTTATACCAGTCTCAAAGTAGACACAATTGTAAATACAGCAACATATCATTTGTGTAGATCAATCATGGTTTCCCACAGAAATTAGCAATTTAAATAAGCAATAGGCATAAGTGACAAACCTTTAATTTGAAATGTTTAATCAATGTCCAATCTACAGAAAGTTTGTATTATTGATAGTTGATCATATTAATGTAATTACTTTCAGAAATAAACCTGCTCCCAAATCAATATGCCACATTCATTGGGGTCTAAGGGGCAGATGTGGCCTTTGATGGTTATCTAGTTCTTACATGATCAGTTTGAACAAACAAATAATAATGAGAATTGATTTGAAAACTTTATTTTGGGAATGCACATTTATTCATTCAAATGAATGGGAAATAATTTTCAAACAATTTCACAAGAAATTGAAGTACAAATCTGTAAACAGAGTATCTACACATGAATGAGTCCCACCGGGAACGATTGTGGTTAAAGGGGGAGACATTGTCCTTTTTGTCCAGTTCGTACTATTAACTTCACACTTAAAAAGATAGGACTGACTTATATTTTTATGTATAGAGTTTTCCACCAAGACTGCCGATCCTCCGTAATCGTAAACTTACTGTTAACTCGTAGTTTGTGAATACCATAAAAAACATAAACTTGCATGAAAGTGTAAGTTTACCTTTGTGAATCAGGCCTGCTAGGTCTTAAGATCTCCCAAATGTCTAAAAAAGTGTCATTTTCTGCTGAAAATAGCGGCATTTTATATTGTGCATAGCCATTTTACCTTCCTCTTTCAGTAAATGTATGTTGTTAGGTGCCAGAGTAGGATGCTTGCTATTCCTCATAAACTTGCAAAAGGTAATATAATTGAGTGAAAAAGTTAGCAAATAAATTACATGACAAAAGAAAAAAGCAGATAATTTAGACATTTTAATCAGGGCTACTCACACCTGTAAATGCCAGATGGAATGAACTTCACCTACCTAAAAGGGATTCAATCTTTTTAGGAGAGGCTCAGTAATTCATGATGTAAACATATTCATGTCTATTATTAACAAAGATACCTAAATATCTTGTAGGTTTTTTTACAGTAGCTCTCACGAATAAAGCCAGAGAGTGTCCCTTAAAGCTGTTGAAAAGGATAATGTTTTGTTCAATGACTGATTTGTAGCACCTTATTCAAAGATTGTTGTTATTAGATCTAAAACGTACTGAATGTTCTCTTAATCATCTTTTGGATATAGGGGTAATGCCATATATATTTATAAATTATGTTTCAAAAAACTAACATGGGTTGAATTCTGTCATATGCTAAAACAGCAATAGCATGTGGCTCTACAAATAAAGCAATTAAAGTGGGAGACATGGAGCAGCCCTCTGTTGTTCCTCTTATGCAGGTACGACTGGTCCACTGAGGCTGAGGGGCCATGCCCTTCCACCTTTTACCCCTTAGGAACAGTGTTGTCAGGCTTAACAAAGATCAGCCTGACAGACGCTGTTCACTTTCAGTTCAGGCAGCCACGAGCCAGATATGCGCTAAATGCGCAGGCTCCTAGCTGCCTGAGCTGAACTTTTCTGCGCTGAGGATGTCACTGCTCCAGTGGGTGCGATGTCCTCAGCTTAGCAAAGGTCCTTGAGGCCCTTCCCTCAGTGACAAGGGGTAGCGTCACTGATTACCTCCAACCTGGGCACTTTAGCTTTAAGCCCTGAAGCACCCAGGGTCAAGTGTCAATCAGTGACACTTCATCCCAGGGTGGGGAGGGGTCAGCATTCTCACTGACCGCATCCCACTCTATGATGACTTTGGGACTGCTGCCTTCGCCCATTGGCTGTCCTAGGGGAGGCAGCAGTCCCAAGCCTTCTGGAATCTCAGAGGCAGAGCTGGCTGCAGGTAGGCTTCTGTTTTGTTTTCTTTTAAATTAATGTTTGGGTTTGGTGCGTGCATATGTGGCAGTATGAATGTTTGTTAACCCCTTGCCTGCGGCGCAAATTCCTAGGGGGTGAGCGGGGCACTTTGGTGCTCAAGACGGCTCCACGCGGTCATGAGTCATGGGCGGCATATGCTCATTACGGCGTGGTTCTGTCATGACCACGCCCGCTCATTAATTCGCCCGCACTGGTGCGGAAGTAGTGCAGCGTGGGAGGAGCGGCGGCAGCATGTTGGCTCCACACCTGGAGCCGTCATGAGTATGTAAGGGGTTAAAGAGTGTTGTGAATCGATGTGTTTGTGTGTGCGCGCGCTAGTGTGTGAATGCATGGCTGTGAGTGTTATGTGTAAATGTGCGTGTGTGTGTCCCGTTCGCCCTGCTCCCTCGAAAACGTACCAGCAGCCACTAATGACTTTAATTGTTCCTACTTTGGTGGAGTTAATCATAATTTAAATATATGAATGAGACTAGAGATTAATCTCGTGAGTGAGAAATAATACCCACAGGCCTCGAAAATAACAAACAGCGAAATAAAATAGCCTTCTCTGCGTTTAGCTGTTTGAATGCCACCAGAATATGAATTTTTGGGAAAACAAACTAATGGCTTCAATTTGATAATTAGTATTTGTGTATAGCGCTTACTACGACCCAAGCATTAAAAAAACAAAGTTGTTCCCCAAAATAGGGTTGCTGTAAATTCTGATATCTAAAATCCTTGCATCTAATTTGTAGGTGGCATTCAATGTGATAATTGGTCTGTATGAAATTGATTCCTAAGGGCATTTCCATAATTTTAAGAAGCTAACAACTGTGGACATTCATTTATTTATTAGTAAAGAGATACAACTAGCCATTTTTCTAGCCTTTCCATTGCTTTTTTTGTTATTAGTTGCTGTCTGTCTTTTATTGAATAATATGTAACATCCTTCTTTTATATACAAAGTAACATATCCTATCACGTTCCAATTGTCCTGCTGCACCTCCTCTGGATCTGATGTTAATTTATTGGTTTAAGGGTTAAAGATAGTGCTAATTTTATTCTTAGTATTTGTTGCTGTAACATATTTGAGTATCCTTGCCTCCATTTTTTTAAATATAATAATCCATTTTTTAATAGATTTTGATATTATTTTACTGTGTAAAGTTGTTTCTAAAGCATACCACACTAGACGCAAACTATCAAAGCCAAGATAACTTCAAAAACGTTTTCAATATAAAACACTAGTTTCTGTGACTCACCCTTCATCAATAAGTAGCATTAACTTAGCATTTAGACTGAATCTTCTTTGCAAAAAATTGAAGCTATTTCTAGTTCACTAGAACAATGGTCAGAAAAACGAAATTGTGTAAATGGCACCCCTGGTTTCACTTCTAATTATTTATTTATTAACCATTCTTTATTGAGGTGAATGCACAGAGTACAGGCAGAAGGCACATTGTATCCACAAGTATGCAAACATAACAAGAACATTCTGACAGTTTCTAAGCTGAACATGACACGGGCCTAAAGGGTCTCAGGTCACGGTGTAAAATCCAGTGTTAAAGTGATCCTGTCCTAAGCCGGTTTTACTTTTGAAGATGAGGATTTTCAAATCTAATCAGTCCATGCTGAGATATTAAATGTTTTTAAAAAGAGTTGTGAAGGGTCCATGGGTCAATAAGTTCCGTTTCAACCTTGAGGGCCAGATGTAGGACACTTGCATTTAGAAGGTTGCAAATTGCGTTAAATTGCGACACGCTAAATGCAAAGTAGAACAGTGTCTCAGACACTGTTTGCGATTCCCAATGGAGTCGCAAATTGCTTGCCTCCTCAATATTCATGAGGCAAGCGCAATTTGTGTCCCCATTGGAAATGGCTAGCTCTGACAGGGATGATGTCTTTGACTGCTTTTTTAATAAAGAAGTTTTTATTAAATGCAAAACGTTTTCCTTAAATGAAAATTGCATTTAAAAAAGAAAAATGTTACTTTTCAGTTTAATTTTTTAAGGGCAGGCAGTGGTAAACTGCCATTGTTTTGCAACCACAAATGCGGTCGCAAAACAGTGGTATATGCCATTTGCACTCACTATTAGGATGGCACGCCCTAAACACGCCCCTTCCTAATAGTGAGTCGCAAACCATATTTAACAAGTCTCTAATAGGTTAGCGACTCGCCAAATATGGTGTGTACATGGGGCTGACCTTTTTTAGGGTTGCAAACGGGCCGAATTCCCACTTGTGACAGCAACAAACGATTGTACATCTGCCCCTTAGTCTGTTAAAGAGAGAGGAGACATTTGGCTTAATAATTAGTAGAGCCACACTCTAAAGCTTGGATATGAATAAACATCAACAATGATAAATCCTACTTAAGTGGCAATAAAGAAATTGGTGAATCACATAAAGAATGGGGTTAATCAACTATCAGGGCCACAGTAACTGTCTAGTGTGAAATATTTTGCTTTAATCTGGCACTACACTCAAAACCATCTCCCTTTCTCATCAAGGCCTGGGGACATTATCTTGGTATTGTTTTGTTTTGATATACACTGTGTACAGTCCAGTAGAACCCAAAAATTATGGGCTGCCTACTTAGGAAAAGCATTTGGCATTGCAGCGCACACAATTAAATTTTATTTATTTATTTATTTCTTTACCTCACTCCGATCGGCCATATGCCGGAGTTTACTACGCCCCACCCTTTCCCTTCCCTGCCCCGCCCTCTGCCCACAGCACTCCCTCCAGGAGCCATCACTGCATATCAAGTATGACTTGAAAAGTAAACCAGTTTTCTTCTTTGAAGGATCCTTATGAATGGCATGATGTAAGACGTACTCTCTAAATTGATAGACTGAAAAATTGACAAGGATAGCTCAAAGAGGAGAGTAGTATTTTTGTGCTGAGAACAGAATGAGATCTGTTGATAGTTTTGTCACCCTGATATTCAAGAAGTATATAGCCTCTAATTAGTTATGTTATGTTATGTTATGCTATGCTATGCTATGCTATGCTATGTTATATTAATTTATCTTATGGTATGTTAAAATTAATTTTAATGTAGTGTATCATCATTAGGTCTCTAGGCATTCATATCATAAAGGAGAAATAAGGAAAGTAATGGTCAGGTCAAGATGTCATATGAAAAGCTTTTTTGAATAGCAAGGCTTTTAATTGTCATCTGAAAATAGGACTGGGCATTTCATTCATAGATTAGGTGGGATAGCATTCCATAGACATAGATAAAGAAACTGCATCCTCACATTTTAGATTAATGGAATTCAGGCACAAACATCTAATTTGATACACTGAACTAGTACCAGACTCTGGAGTTGACAAAATTCCAACATATTTAAAAGTAGATCTCCTTGCTCTGTTCTCCAAACCTTTACATTGGTTTTTGATACATGAAATTTCTTTGCAAAGATTAGTAAACTGCACTTTCTTTGCTGATCCTCTGAATCAGAAACCTTTGAGTCTATTATCAAAGTGAATCAGCTTTTCATCTGTTTGTTCCAGCTTTGCGTTTAATAAAGAGGATGCCTCTGTTATCCATATCTTTAATCTCTTTAATGATTAACTTGTGCATTTCAAACACTGTATCTTGTCTATTTGGATTGGAATTCATATCAGCATGATAGAACTAAAATGCATTATCATTTGAGCTTAATGAGACAGACTCAGTATACATGTTTTGTGCTAATAGTGATATCAGATTATTAAAGATGCATGCTATCTCTAAGACTAGCCACATGATCTAGAGCAAAGTTAGAGTTCTCATGCCTCATCACTGTTAAAGAGCTGGTTCTCTCCAAAGAAAGCACTCTCTTCTTCTACAATCAGAAGCTCTTATATGCAATTTGGCTTCTGCAGTACCAGCTTTGCTCGCACTTTCTTTGTATCTGCATGCTAGTTTTCCTAAAGGTGGTCTGCATTTTCCATGGGTACTCCGAAGGCTTGTGCAAGAACTTCTTTCTAGATAATTGATTCTGTTTAGCTTAAAGTGATTGAATCAAATTCTAAATTGACCAAGTTCTTAACTGAGCCATTTCTTCAAACTTAGATTTCTTTTTCAAATAATTTGGGAGACATCCCATGGGTGGCACATTGGTGATCTAACGCTGCCACCTATGTTTTTTGATGCTAACCCCTATCTTATAACAGTGGTAGCCAGGGCGTATGTCAAACATTGCAACTCATTAAGGCTAGCGAAAAATAAGAGAAATGCTTTAATGTCCAGCAACTTGACAAACATTTGCATGTGTGCTGCACTGTATGGCATATATAGAAACTGGGAAAGGTTTCAAAATTAGTCTAGCATAGTATTTTGTATTAGGACAAAGTATCGATTTAAAAATATCAGGTGACAGATATATCAGAAGTTAAATATTGTGGGTGGGCGTAGCCACGGAGGCGACTAAGATGGCCGCCTTTGTTTGAAGCTCTGCCATCCGGGCGGCCTAAACACGTCATCCTGAGGGCCTGAGGCTTATTTTACCCCGCTCTCCACCTTCATCCTGCAGCTGCGGCGATTCACTGCTGATTGACTCCGGAACTGGGCTCGGAGGTGCCCGGAGGGAGACGCACCGGCCGAGGAGCGGTCGGCCACCCCACCGGCGACTGCTCTTCATGCGCCCGGATCGCAAGTAAGTCCCGGACCGAGGCTCTGCGCCCGCTGTTAGGGGTCCGCATTGGTGCCGAGGGATTAGGCTCTCTCCTCGGGTGCCGGGCTGGGGGCTGATCCGTGCTGCCTCCGTGACTCCGAGCCACGAGGGGCCTTGGGGCCTTGCTTGTGAGCCAGAGCCGGGGACTAGAGTGCGGGCTGCCCCGGGCGGGACTTGTGGGGAGACCGGACGCGGGTGCCGCGAAAGGACGCCTGGGCCGCGGTGGGCGATTTCAGGTCTGGGGCTGCTGCGAGGCTGGGCGGCCACGCCACTCCCCTCTTTGTGGGCTAACCCCGGTGCCTCACCACAGCGCGGAGCGGGATGAACACTAGACGCTCGGCTGACTGCGGGCCCTGACCCGCCATTGTACCTGGGGTCCCGCCGGGAACCACGTGAACTCTCCACCGACTGGCGACGACGCATTGACCTTCCCGCTCACCCACTTGGGGGATGGTCGTTGCTCAGTTGCATGGCCTGTAATGTTGGGTCGATAGACTCTCCCCCTGGACGCTGGCTGCCCAATTAATCCGGATTGCACGGCCACCATTTGCTGTTGCCTGACGCGACCTACACTAGGCGAGGACTCTAACCACCGTGGGCATAGATATACATTTGCCGCACTTCTCTGCTCGCTTAGTGCATCCACACTGGGCAACCACGCTCAACCTCTACCTGGCTGGTTCCTTACCGCACGCGACGGCCGGACCTTTGTCCACCATGGGGAAAAGAGACCCTAACCAGCGTAAACTCAGCTTTGATAAGGCCTCTCTGCTAAATGCTGACACTAACACAGGCTCCACGGCGGAAGCGGTGCCCCCCACTCAGCAAGACAACACCACTACATTGGTGACAACAATGATGTCTGAAATGAGAGCTGGGTTCAAGGCACTGGACAACAGGTTTGACTCACTGGAACAGAAACTTGCTGACATGGGGTCCAAAGTGCAGGCTCATGATCGTAGACTGGACATTGCTGAATCCCGCATCTCTGATGTGGAGGACGCGGGAGCTAAATCGCTGAAACGCCTTGAAAGGGTTGAAAAAATCTTGAAGGAAGTTGCCATAAAAATGAGGACCTGGAAGCGCGCGGACGACGCAACAACGTTCGCATTTTGGGTGTGGCGGAATCGACACAAACTGGCCGAATGGACGTCTTTGTTGAAAAGCTTCTCATTGACCTGTTCGGAAGAGACCTGTTTACTCCGGGGTTTGTGGTGGAGAGGGCCCACCGATCCCTGGGACCGCGCCCAAATCCAGGCCTGCCGCCACGCCCGATCATCGCCAGGATCATGAACTTCAGAGACCGGGATGCAGCTTTGCGTGCCGGCCGGGAGAAAGGGGAAATACGATGGCAAGGCGATTTACTGTCCTTCTACCCAGACTTTACCGCAATGGTCCAAGAGGCACGTCGGAAATACACCGGGGTTAAAGCTGCTTTGCGAAATCTGGGCCTCAAATATGGTATGCTCTACCCCGCTCACCTCAGGGTGGAAGTGGCGGGCAGGGCTCGCGTCTTCGACTCCCCATCGGCAGTGCAGGAATTTTGTCAAACCTATAAATCAAGAGGTTCCCAAAACGCGAACACCTCCAGGACACCATCACTGACTCAGGGAGACACTCAACAAAGCGTGGATCTGTTCACGGACGCTGGACTGGGCTAACAATTGTACTCTACCACATGCTTCTACTTTTGTATTTTGATCAGTCTGAGTTGCAAATGGAGATTCACTTGCTTGACTGCCACGTAATAGTGTTTTGATAGCCCGGATGTCGAGGCGTCGCTAACCCCCATGGCGATCGCCATTCTCTTTGGAGAATGTCCATTTTTTTTCGTTCAGGGGGTTGCTGTTACGATCCATCTGTTCATATTGTTCTATATTACCTCCGAGCTGGGTGGGATGTTCCTCTTCGGGGTTTGCAAGAGGTTGGGTGTGGGGTGGGAATGGGGTTTTGTTTTGTTCTGTTTTCTAAACTGGTGTCCGGAAGTCTTTACGATCGCAGTTTTCGTCCAGACCTACTCATACTACAGGCCTGTTAGCCCTGTTTTCTATTCATTGCGAGATTAGGATTGCAGTTGGGTCCCTCGGACTTGTCAGTGATGACCTGGAATGTTAGAGGGCTGAACAACGATAGAAAGTGTAAACAGGTATTTAATTACATAGCCAGGCATAAAATAGACATTATATTCCTGCAGGAGACTCATTTGACCGCCGACTCCGCCACAAGGGTAGCCAGGAGCTGGGGTACGCATCGATTCTTTGCTCACTATGCCAGATTCTCCAGGGGGGTGGCTATCTGCATTCACAACAGACTGCCATTTAAACTGCTCCACACTGACATTGATAACGATGGCAGGTATCTCATCATTACGGGAACCCCTATGGGTCACAAGGTCACGCTTGTTGAGATATATGGCCCTAACACTGACACTCCCGCCTTCTTCAATGATTTACAGATACAATTGCTTAATGCGGAGCCTGGCCTGCTGTTGATTGGCGGGGATTTCAATCTACTATGGGACCCGTCGAGAGACAGCACGGCGACTACTCCAGACACAAGGCCCCACTCACGCACAGTCCTTCGAAACATCTGCACGCATTTCTCTCTCGTTGACATTGAGGCAGTGTTGCACACTGACACGCCGGCCTACTCTCACTACTCTGGATTCCACGACACATGGACCAGAATTGACTATTGGCTGATATCCCCGGAGGTTGGGTGGGTGGCGGACCTACTTACCCTTCCGCGCACGCTGTCGGATCATTCTCCCATAGTGCTTAGATTGAGGGTCCCCCGGGAGGGTGGCTATGAGAGAAGGTGGCGCTTCCCTGGGAAGGCTTTATTAGATTCAGTTTTCACGGAGGAGCCGAGGGAGGCAATTGTAGACTATTTTGATTTAAACACTGGCACGGTGGACACTTGGGCTGTCCTCTGGGAGGGATTTAAGGCGACCATTAGAGGGGTGTGCATTGCTAAACACTCTGGCATACTGTGCAATGTACGGCCCACCCTCTCTCGCCTAGAGCGCGACATAGCGGCGCTAGATATCGAACAGCTTCGGCACCACACAGTGGAGAGGGAATGCAAGCGCTTACAACTGATGGTGGAGTTTAGGGAAGAAGCGGAGCGGGAACTCCGATTCCTAGCTAGAGCATACACGGCCAGACAACATGGGGAGGGCAAACGACCTAGCAGGTTACTAGCTCACTTGCTCCGTCCACCTCCCTCCTCTGCTTACGTCACGGAACTTAGAGGGCCGACAGGAGACATATTGCGACACACCTGAGATGTGTGACACATTTCTGTCCTACTACACTAAACTATACACCTCCACATTGACTGACGATACTGCTGCATGCGGGGACTACCTCAATGAAATCGCAATGGTATACTTGGATAAATGGATGGTTAACTTTTTGGCTGATCCCATAACATCGGACAGCGTGGAGGAAGCCATTGACTCCATAAAGAGTTCTTCGGCCCCGGGGCTGGATGGGTTTTCGGCCGACTTCTACAAGGCTTACAAGGATCTGCTTGTTCTCCATCTGGTTGAAATGTATGCTGAGGCCCTTGAATCTGGTTGTCTGCCCCCTACCCTAAGAGAGGCGGTCATCGTGCTGCTGCCCAAGCCGGGCAAGGATGCTACACTTTGTGAGTCCTACCGCCCTCTGTCCCTACTGAATCTTGATTACAAGATCTTAGCGAAAGTTCTCGCCATACGCCTCTCGCTCCTGATGGAATCCATTGTCTCTCCGGCCCAATCAGGCTTTATCCCGCACCGCTCCACGTCCCTTAACCTCCGCACCCTCTTCTTGGTTATCCACCGGGTAGACCCCGACACTCCAGCGGCAGCGATACTGTTAGATGCCGAATGGGACTTCCGGAATGCTTGGTTAACACAGTGGAATTGCTGTACACTCTGCCCGTTGCCAGGCTGCCCAGTTCAGGCTGGCAAATGGCATGAGGCAGGGTTGACCCCCTGTCCTCATTGTTATATATCCTAGCAATGGACCCACTGGTCCGCCATTTCCAGGAAAGGCATTTACACAGTGGCCTCCAATTTCGCACTGGCCCGCTTTTGATTTCGCTTTATGCGGATGACACCATCCTATATGTCAGGCAGCCCCAGGTTAACCTAGACCTCTGCTCTTAGAAATCACCCGCTTTGGCAAGTACTCTTGCCTGCGTATTATCTGGCACAAGTCGGTTATATTCCCGCTTACGCCCAGTACGGTCGAATGGCCCAACTCCCTCCCCCTCAAGTGGTGTCGGGATTCTGTGAGGTACTTAGGCATACATATACACTTAGAGACGGTGTCCATTATCAGACTAAATTACGGAGCTGCGCTGACGACCCTAGAAGAACAGATTGAGTGGTGAAATAGACTACCACTATCCATGGCCGGCCGTGTCGCTATCATCAAAATGATCATTCTGCCGAGGTTTCTTTACCTATTCAACAATATACCTATCCCCCTTACCAAAGTTTTCTTCATGCAGCTCCGTTCTTTACTTCTGACACTAGTGTGGGGCAGCAAGACCCCACGTGTGGCCTGGCGCGTACTAATTCTCCCATATGAGCGAGGTGGGTTAGGGGTTCCTGATTTTGACCTTTATTTTCTGGTGGCACAATGCTCATACGCGTACCCGTGGTTTCATCCTGATGCCAGGTTCCCGTACCTGAAACCGGAGGCCGATTTGGTGTTGCCGGGAACATTGTCCACCACTCTCCTGTCGGGCTTTCCCAGAGATCCGAGAGATATCCAAACAGTTTCAGCCACTTGCTGGGCATGGTGTAGGCTGAGCCGTCTTGTCGGCTTGCCGCAGCTGTATTCGCCAGCCCTTCCGCTGCCCAACGCCACCTGGCTCCTGATAACTGGGGAGACTGTGGTGCGACACACGTTGACCAAATTCTACTTGACCTCTGTCGGGGACTTGTTCCCGGACGGCCACGCATTCACACTGACGGAGGATCTCCGCTTTACGGAGAGGACGTTCATGGACTCATTTGTACTAACCAGGCTACGCTCCCTGCTGCGCGCTTCTTTCTCTTCATGCCCCCTCCCTCCTGAGGAGATGACGCCGCTCACTTTTGTCATACAGCACTCATCGGGCGCGCACTTAGTCTCTAAATTATATCAGATGTGCAGCGAACTCCTTCCCGCTCGAGACCAGGCAGTGCGTGCTGCTTGGGAGGCAGACTTGGGGTACACCATCTCAGATGATCAATGGCAGTGGTGCTGTAAGGCGACAAAAAACGTTTCCATCAATAGCAAACACAAACTTTAAAATTTTTAATTTTTGCGTAGGCTGTACTTCACACCAGTGCGCCTGCACAGGATTGACCCATCACGGACTCACGCCTGTCCCAAATGTGGTGGACCATTTGCAGATTTCGCTCACCTTTCATGGACCTGCCCCAAGTTGCATGAATATTGGTCTCAAATTCACAGCACACTCAGTTTAATGTTGCATTTAACCCTGACCCCTATCCCGGAGATTGCTCTCCTGGGATACGTGGCTGAGTTTCCAAAACCTGTGCGCAGGCTGGCAGCACTATGTTTTCTACTGGCCAAACGGGAAGTTGCACTGAGATGGTGCGACTGACGACCCCCGTTGCATAGCTCCTGGCTCTGGAGCATGGCACACTGCAATATTAACAGTACCGAATACTCAGACATGGTCCCCGCCACATCCAGGCCTGTTGACATTTGGGGCCCATACCGCACATATATCGCTAGCACCATTGCCAATAGTCAGCCCACCCCTACACACCAGGTGGTCCCTGAGGGTATTGGTTGAGAGATGCGGGTATACCCTGATAGTGTACATTTGATCACTGCTTGCTTTGTGGGATTTCCCCGACTCCCCATTCCCGTGAAGCTGGGAAATGGCATATTGTACCGGTGTTGATGGATGTATTGAGTAATACTGTTGCCTTAAGTTTTGCTGTGGAAATGTTGCCCCACTGTGGGCCTCTACCTCTATTTTGACCATGCAACTGGAGTATATTTGGACGCTGATATGCATGCTGTTTGTGACTGAAGTGACACCTTATGACTCATCATTGTATTCTACATTTGTGTACCTTTCTTTAATTTTGCATTTCTTTTGGAAAAATAAGAAAAAAAAAAAGAAAAAAAAGAAGTTAAATATTGTGACACGCAATTATTGCGATGCACAAATATTGAAAAGAAAATCGTTTTATGTGGTAAGTAATATTGTTGTAAATAATATCAATTATTTAATATAGTTTTCACTAATATAGTGGTCACATATATTGTTATTTAATTATTTTAATGTATTTTAGTTGGTATGTTAATTTTGTGTTTGTGTAATTTTCAGTGATTTTGAATCTTTTATTAATTCTAATAGTCATTTACAGTGTCTTAGTGGGTTGTTTGGCTAGGTCAAAGGGTGGGGAATTATTATGTACTGATTGATGAAGAATTTTAGACACATTTAATTTAATTTAATGATTGAATATTAATATGTCATTTATTAAATATTCTCATTATATGTTATTAACGGGCTGTGGGGATTGTAGGGTAATAGGGTGAGAAGTTAAGTAATAATTAATGAACAATTAATTACTAATTCAATATTTAAATGATTTTTAATTATGCAATTCGCAGAATACTTAGTCATTTTACTTATACCTGAGTAGAGGCTGCTAGGTTTGCAGGAGTGTAGGATGGGAAGTTAATTGAGTAATTTAATAATGTATTATTAATTGAGACTTGTAAATTGTGGAAAACTCATTTATTTCATTTCTATTTTAGGTGCACAGTGCTAGATTTGTTGGGGTCCGGAGTGAGGAATTAATTAAGTAATAATTAAATAACAATTAAGTTTTAATTGTTATTTAAATCTTTAAGCTGTGGAATAGTGATTTTTGTAGTTATACTTTAAGTGTGGGCTGGTATGCGTGTAGGGCTACAGAGAGGGAAGTTAATTAATTCATGAATAAATAACAATATTTTTTTTAATTGAGAAGTGATTATGTAAAGTGATTAATTGTTTTTGTTGTTTAGTACATATTCATTGATTGTTTATGTTAATTATTATTTTTTATTAAGAATATTATTTTTTTACATTTGTGCATGTAATGTGTTTGAAGGGAATCTCCCCACTCTTGATTAGTGTGCAGTTGGTATAGTAAAATTAAGCTCTTTGCAGTTCAACCCTTTCCCACCCTTGCCCTGTTTGGAAACTGGAGAATAGTGAATTCCACTACTCCAAAATCCAACGCTTTCCCTAGTGTTGTAGAGACTGGTATGAAAATAGTACATTTTCCCCTCCAAATTCCAACAATTTCCCCACTGTTCAGCTGACTGGAGTTGGAATAGTGAATCTCACTCCTCCAAAATGTACTGCTTCCTACTAATGCACAGACTGGCGTGGAAATAGCTAATTTCACCCCTCCGAAATCCAACACTTTCCCAACTGTTGCACAACCCGGAGTTGGAATAGTACAGTTTAGTCCTCTGAAATCATTACTTTCCCTCCTTTTGTCCTGTTTGGCATGAGATCAGTGAATTTCATTCATTCCTTGCCCTACTTTTGCATTGTTTGGAGTGGGAATAGTAAATTTCACTCCTCTGTAATCCAATGCTTTCACTACTGTTTCACAGACTGGATTGGGAATAGAAGATTGTGCACCTCGGAAGTCCAACACTGTCCCTTTGTTGCATTGACTGGAGTGGGACATGTAAATCTACCCTCTGAAAATCCAATGCTTTCCTAGTCTTGCCCTGTTTAGGGAAAGTATAGTAAATTCAACACTTTACCTACAGTTGTGTTGTTTAGAGCAGTGGTTCCCAAACTTTTGACTCCTGAGGACCCCCATTGAGTCACCACTGGAAGCCGGGGACCCCCAAGCAATTTGTAGGAGTTAAATTTCAAATATTAAAACAGTAATTCGAAAAAAAATACACCCGTGTGCACACAAAACAAATACTCAAAGTACTTAGGGGCAGATTTACAATAAGTGACGCATCCATGCATATCAGCAGGGATGCGCCACTTATTGTGCGCCATGACTCCGCCACCATTGATGCGCCGCATTTACAATGCTGCGCCTCATGGGGCAAAAAAGCATAGATGCATGACGCATCTGTGCCGTAAAGGTGGCGCATTGCTGGGGTTGCGTCGCAAGTGCGACACAGCTCCAGCAATGCTCTGGGGTGCCGAATCTTGTTAATGCTGCGTCAATCCTTACGCCTGCTTCAAGCAGGCGCAAGGTTTTGACGCAGCATGGGCCCCAAAGTGACTGAGTGAAATCTTGTAGATTTCACTCAGCCACTTTTAGGAGGCGTTACTGCGCCGGAACGCCTCCTTCTGGCGCAGGGCTTTACAACGTGGCGCATCTCCCAGATGCGTCACGTTATAAATACCCTGCACCATGGCGCATCTTTTGCGCCACCGCTGCATCACGAAAGGGACGCAACGGTGGCGTAAAAGAGGCGCAAGGGGCTTGTAAATTTGCCCCTAAGGATTTTGGGGCCAGATGTACGACCATTTCATTTAGCGCCTCGCAATTGGTGACACATTGCAAGTGGCAAATTGCGAGCCGCTAAACGAAATGTACAACAGTGTGTTTAACACTGTTTCGGATTCCCAATGGGGTAGCAAATTCCGAGGTTCATTAATATTAATGAGCCTCTCGCAATTTGCGAGCCTATTGAGAATGCTAGCCCTCCTAGGTATGGTGCCTGCTGGGCTCTGCAGGCCACCATGTCTGGGACTGCTTTTAAATAAAGCAGTTTAATAAAAAATGCAGCCCATTTACCATGCATTTAAAAAAAAAGAAAATGAAACGTTTTCGTTTCATTTTCTAAGGGCAGGCAGAGGTCCCTGGGACCACTGCCTGCCCTTAAAAAATAATTTTGCATGCATTTGCAAAGGGGAAGGGGTCCCCTGGGGACCCCTTCCCATTTGCGAATGCATTACCATCTACTTGAAGTAAGTGGTAATTGCGAGTGTTTTGCGCCTGCAAAACATTTGTACATGGTTTTAAGACTCGATATTTGGAAGGGAATGCCCCTTCCAAATAGCAAGTTGCAAAACCTATTTAGCGATAGGCCATGTACATGGCCCAATACGTTTTTGCATGTGAAAACTGGTTCACGAACCCGTTCCGCATATAAAAACGGATCGTACCTCTGGCCCTTAGTATTTTATATTGAAGTAATAGCCCCTCTGTCGCATGTATTTCATTTGTTTTATAGCATATCTCATACCATTGTAGGATGTCAGAGGACTTTACATCACACACATAAAGAGACATTGAATCGTACATGTAAATCAGCGTGCATATAAAATGTTTAAAGAGTGCCTGGTCTGGAAAAGCACAAACTCAGGATTCAGAACATATAACAGTGGCTAGCACTGACTTTAACATTAAAAATGTATTTCCACACAAATATATCTTTTTTAGCAGCATCAGGATAATGAATAACTGGGACAAAATATAAGTTACTAACTGGTACCATGCAGTTTGCAAGCTGCTCTTTGATGACAGTTTATAGGTCTCTCTGCTACATTACGATTGTCACTTATGAAGTGCACAGTAACAAAAGAATCTCTGTGACAAAAGCAGCAACCACAAACCTATGCACATAAAATGCTGCTTTTTAAAATGCATGTTACACGTTCTTTGCAGTAGGCACATTAACCCTCTGTGCTACATTAGTTAAGTCAAAGCTGCCACTAAACAAAACTCTCCTCATGCTCCAGCAGGTACATTAATCACTGGCTTTATCTTGACACTTTTATTGTTGCTGGAAAGCTGCTAATTATACAAGAAACTTTTCTGTGCTTTTAAAACTGTTGCCTGCGGACCCCCTGGGAATGTGTCACGGACCCCTGGGGGTCCGCGGACCACAGTTTGGGAAACACTGGTTTAGAGTATAATAGTATATTTCAGTCCATCGAAGTCCAAGGCTTTTCCTACTGTTGTTCAGATTGCAGTGGGGATAGTATATTTTATCCCTCTGATACTTACCATATTGTTGTGTTGATTGGAGTGGGAATAGTACATTTTACCCCTTCGAAATCCAACACTATCCCTACTGTTGCACTTTTTGGAGAGGGGATAATAAATATATCCCCTCAAAAGTTCAACACTTTCTCTAATGTTGTGAAGGCTGAGGTGGGATTTTTAAATGTCATCCCTCCGAAGTCCAACGCTTTCTGTACTGTTGATTAGACTGAAGTGGGAATAGTATATCTAACCCCTATGAAGTAAAACACTTTCCTACTGTTGCATGAACTAGAGTGGAAATGGGATATTTAATTTTCTTAGACTCCAATAGTTTGAAAAATATTGATTACATCGATGTTATACCTGTTATTTTTATATTATTTGTTTGTTTTATAAATGTATATTTCATGTTTATAGTGTTTACACTTTTGGTAAACCTATTTTTGGGACTTTTCACGTTTATTATAACTTATTTATTGTCGACATTAGTTAACATATTTTACCATATAATTGTGTACATGGTATTATTGTGTATGTATGCTTTATATTACCCAGTGACAGTTGTGCAGTTATAATTAGGTCTAACACTAGCCATGAGCTGCCTTCAGAGACTACACTTTCACTTGCAATTTCATTTGGTCGGCCTTAAACCTTAAAACATAAGCTAGCCAGGCAGCCTCTAGTTTGACCTTAATATGACTGACAGTATGTCAGACTCCCTCACTTACCCAAGACAGCCTTTAATTTGTTTACTTACTGCCTTCTTCATCACCAGACAAAAACCTGAACCAGAGTCCTTTTACCAGAAAGGTATGTTCCTACACCACAGCTCTCCACAACTCTGCTTCAGGGATGAGCTCAGCTGTCCCCTTAAATCTCTTCTACATGCCGGAGAAAGTTGGCAGCAAGTTGCCACAGGGTCCTGGCATTCGAGCATTGTAGGCCCAGTCTTTGTATCACTTTGCCATCTCCATAGATTACAGGTATTCAGCCCATAGTCAAAGGTTAGTTTCTAGACATTCGCAAGACAACAAGCAATCCGAGTGGAGATGCACTTGTTGCTCGAATATGATTTTACCCTAAATAAATGAAAAGACAAAATGTGTTTGGCAAAACAGGAACAAGTTGCCTAGCTTGGTAAATCACCATAGAACACATTTGCTTTATTTTTGTTCAGGGGAACGGCGGTAAATAATTGTGTTGTTGGTAATGTTTTTTAAAAATCAAAATTTAGTTTTAAGAACTTAAAATAAAATTACTTAAATTGTTAATTTGCACTAAAAATACCCATTGTGTCAGGGTACTGCATCTAATGGAACAGTGGAACAGGGTCGCTCGAGTTTTTTCTCAGTGAGGGAACACCTATATCATAAGGTGAATAAAGGTCCCCGTAAGAGGCTGGGCTAGTAAACATGGGGACACATTCTGTGGTGGAAGTTATACTGCATTAAGGGCCACTGCTACCTCTGTTTGAAGGGCCACTTGACAGCCATCATCGCTGCCATTGGAGTGAGCGGTCTAGTTGTTTTTCTGAAGAGAAGGAAAGGGCTTCATAATCTGAAGGCTAGCACGATCGCACAGTCGAGGTTGAGAAGCGTGGCTCAATGGTTAGAGTGGCAGACCCTGATGCAGAGGTCTGGCCTGGGACCAGGGTTCAATTCCCGCCTTGGCAGGTCTTGGGCTCAATTTCCCCGGACCTGATAATTCTCGCCTCGGTGCCTAGTCTAATCATGGGTCCCACTCTGTGACTCTGGGCATAGCTTGCTTAATCTCCACAACGGCCCCAGCAGCGCTTGGATGCCTGGCTTCACCTTGGGGGTGCCCAGGAGTAGACATTTCACAGGAAAGCCAGGAATGGTTCCACAGTGGTATGAATACAGCGCTACGAGACCTCAGGGCAGAAGTGCGCTATATAAATACAAGCACATTTACACACATAAACCGCTCTTGAGCACATTTACTCTATTTTTGCACAGGGGAGCAGGGGGAATAAATGTTATTGAGGGTCATTTAAAAAAAAAAACTCTAAGAAGGTCAAAATTACTTATATAGTAGGATTGCGCTAAAAATGTCATTTGTGTCAGGGTACTGCGTCTTGTAGCTCTCTATGTTTGAGGGCGCCACTTGATGGCCACCATCAATACTGTAGAGGTGAATGGTCTAGTTGCTTTTCTGAAGGGGAGTAAAGGGCAACATAAGCGGAAGACTAGAGCGACCATGCATTCTACCTTGATAAATCACCCTTGAGCTTGTTCGCTCTATTTTTGCAGAGGGGAATGGGGGGAATAATTGTGTTGTGGGTCAATTAAAAAAAAAAATCCGAATGTCGTTTTCAAAAGTAAAAAAATCGTAACCTGTAGTATTGTGCAAAAAATACCAGTTGTGTCAGGTTTCCACATATTGTGGCCACTGCTCCCTTTGTTTAAAGGGCCACTTGACAGCTGCCATCACTGCCGCAGGGGTGAGCGGTCTAGTTGTTTTTCTAAAGGGAAGGACAGGGCTACATATGCGGGAGGCTGGTGCAACTAAGCAACCTGACCTGGTAAATCACCCTTGAGCACATTTGCTCTATTTGTGCACAGGGGAACAAGGAGAATTATGGTGTTTTGTGCCATTTAAAAAAAAATCTGAATTTAGTTTTAAGAAGTTTAAAAAAAAAACTTAAATAGTAAGATTGCCCTAAAAGTACCCGTTGTGTCATGGTACTGTGTCTTGTGGCCACTGCTCCCTCTGTTTGAAGGGCCACTTGATGGCCACAATCACTGCTGTAGTTGTGAGCGGTCTAGTTGTTGTACTGAAGGGGAGGAAAAGGCTACATAAGTGGGAGGCTGGCGCGACCATGCTGTGGATGTGCAAAGTGGGCGAGCTAAGGGCAGGCTGAAGGGGCACCAAAGGCAAGCCCGTCTGCACCCATCCATGCCTGGATGGTGTGCAGGGCCATTGCCCCAGGCTGGCTGCACTCGCAAGTAGCACTCTAGAAGAGGTATAGAGAAGCCCTGCTGGCATTCAGACCTTCAGGTAACGAGCAGGATTGTCCTTTCCTGATACCCATGAATTGAGACATTGCACGTTGTGAGGGATGCAATGCCAAGATCATTGATCTAGAACCCCAGAGAACAGAGCGGCCACACATAATCAATTCAGTGGGGGGGGGCCAAAGTCGGGGGAAGCACCGGATCACAAAACCAAATGGGCACTGATCAAAGCTAGATCAATGGTTAAACATCATGTGGAAGTTGCAGAAATTTTTTGAGTCTCATTGTCTTAACATCGTTTTCATAACAGAGACCTGACCGATCAGGCATCGGGCACAGTGATTACGGCGGTAGTACCCATGGGCTATCTTATCTCCCGGATTGATAGACCCCAGAAAAAGGGAGGCGGCGAGCAGGTATCTTTTCAGACTTTTTACTAGCAACATTTGCAATGACATCCTCTGTTTTCCAGGAAGTCCTCTTGTTTAAATTTGAGTCAACGAAAGGTCTGTCAATGGCTCTCAGACTCGGACAGAGCTTACCCCATACAATAATTCAAGGCTTCACATAGTGTTTGGATGCCCATCATTCTAAACATGGTTCTTAGCCAGAGCTTATTACTGACATGTAACACTGGGCAATGACAAATCACATGTGCTATGGTTTTATTTTTTCCTCTGTAAATGCCTACAAATAATCAAACTCATCCCTTCTCTGTTTCAATGGACTCTAAATTAATTGCCCTTAATAACTGAGAAGACTTAGAAGTGTGTCTTCAATTCTTGGACACCAATTTCATAATGTATGTTTCTTGACCTCTATCCCATTATGAATCAAATAAGCATTTCAGATTTTTCATTCCCTTGCAAGAGAGTACTTCTAGCACTTGCTCTCTGTAAAATTGTAATCCTAACCTCGGAAACAATATCTCGCCATAAGAACAAAAGGCCTACCATTGAAAAACTCACCATTCAAATGACCAATCCACAATTTTGATTGTCCACCTGAGGGGATATCCTCTAAAATAGCAGAGCACAATATGCAGCAGTTAGGATAGAGTAGAACATTTCAATTGCCAGAGCAGAGACAAAAAATTCATAAATCACCATTAACACCAGAAACATTTGAAGCATGATAATTGGGCACATTATACACTTCCTTACTGGTCTCCTTAAAAACATTACAAAACATTAGTGCCTGACATGTAGCATACAGCATATTATTCACAGAAGGAGAACACAGTCATAGGCCCATCTGTCCTCCTATTAGTTGAGCTACGGTAATTAAGGAACAAATGAAGGCCTCAGAGGCACCCACGTGCCTATTACACATAATATGGTACTTGAAGGGATTTTCCCAAAACAAAGAATGGGGGTCATATGGTGATAATCAAATGAATGCTCCCAAGGTATGTGCAGACACACTCATACCATGCACAATCCAGAGAGGAGACCTCACAAGCAAAATCAGCAAGGCAACCACAATCGATCATGCGGAGCAGCTTCCAATCAGCACAGCCTCTCGAGACCCTACAGGTGCTCCTGCAGGTCAGGACCCTCTGAAGCCTCTCGGGACCGCTGTTCAGCAGGTCAGAATCACCAGGGCATAGCTGCTTAAAACGCTGCATACCTCCAACATAGGGGATCTGAATTTGCAGTGTGTCCAGAACCCTCCAGGGAAACCAATGTTTAACAATGCTCAACAATGAGGCCGCCTGCAAAAGTGCGGGACAGCCTCAGGAATGCAAATTGCCCCATGCCTTCTCCTTCCTGGGGTTTGCAGCAGCACAGATGTGGCATTTTGGCCACTTGGGCTGGGGCAGACTTGTCTTGCTTGCCTACATTAACACTTGTAGGGAAGAGGGGGGCTTCTTTGAGGGATTCCTTTGGTGCAACGTTGCTCTCAGCAAACCAAGGAAGGCTGTTCTAAGCTGGGTTCCCTCGCTCTCAGCAGCGATAGCAGGAGTTGACTGACATCTACCCTCATGCAGCACCTTTGAACATTTTAAACTTGGACAAGTAAAACACCAGGTGTTCACCACACATTGGAACACCTGTAGGTACAGGCACAGAGAGACCAACCATCAAGTCCCGGGAGAACACTGGGTCACAAGAGCAGGGTGAGAGGCCAGGACATAAGGCATTCACTGTAAATTATTGTACCTCCCAGCAGTCCAACAATCTTCTTGGCAAAACAGAGTCAGGGAGCAGCTGGCGATAGGGCACCAGTGGAAATGCAGTCCAGTAGGTCCGTTTGGCAACCCAGCCAGGAGGAGGCAGAAGGGCAACAGCAGAAGATCAGTCTAGATGAGTTATTTAAACTGCACAGCAGTCCTAGTGACAGAGGTTCCATCCCAGTTCAAAAAATTCTCTACAAATCTTGGGGTCAGAACCCCTGTACTTATACCCCAAAATATCTTTGATCAAAGGGGAACTTCAAAAGAAAACTTTTCAAGTGTATAGCACTGCCTTTCAATCCCAGCCCTGTGTCAAATCCACATCCGCTTCCTGGATTCGGTATGATGCACAAAAGGGGTCCACCTCCCGACGTCCCCAACTCTGGACGTGACACAGAGTAATGAGGCAATCAGGTGAGGGAAAAAAGGGTGTAGGGAAGGGTAAGCGGGGAGAGGGAGACCTGTAACAAAAAGAACACAGTGTAAATACAACACACTAATCCTTCTACTCTCGTAAGGTCTCACTAGAGCGGAACTAGTACCTGGGATCTAGCTGCTGAACACTTTGCTCCCCAGGATATCAACTTGTGGTCATCTACAGAGATACTTCTCTCCAAATACACGATGTCCCTACGACAGAAAAGCATGAAAGATTAACCTCCCTTTCACACACACCAACAGTCAATAATCTCCTGTGTTGCATTCATACCTACCCACAACAGGGTACTCTCTAGCAACCCGTAAGTTCCACAAAACTCAGGAAGCCACCCCACACAGCAGGATAGGGACAGCTATAAAACAAGATTTGAATAAGGAGCACAGCATCCAAGTGACCAGACAGGGATGAGTTTCTGGAATTCAAATGATGAGCAAGAAAAATAATAAACCCAAAGTCAATAGGAAGGTGGCTTCCTTACATAGCATACAAGTCATCAGGCTCCCAAAGGGTCAGCGCTTACCTCAGCGCGAAACCACAAGTAGAATAGGATCTCCCTGGCGCTTACGTCAGCGCAAAAAGCGAAAATGTTCCCCTTGCGCTATCCAGCGCGCGACCTATACACAAAGTACGGGTGCTCCCCAGCGCTTACGTCAGCGTGGGAGGCGAAAGTCTTCCTAGCGCAATTCAGAGCGCGGACTTTACACAAAGTACTGGTGCTCCCCAGCGCTTACGTCAACGCGGGAAGACCGAGCTCGATCCAGACAGGTAGCGCTGAATAAACAGATGGCCCAGCCGGGCGGCAACGAGGGAGAGCAGCGCGACTCTCAGCAGAGAACAGAAATCCAAACAGGAATGAAGAGATTGCCGCAGCAACCATGAGTACAACGAACAGAGCAGAATAGGAACCACCAAGCAGCTTGACTTCACGGTGGGGACAGGATTATGCACACTTCCTGTGCACTCTTGTTGACCTATATAAGTTAAGCTCCTCCCCTACTTTCCCAAGCATGCTGGGAGACGTAGTCCGCACATAGAACATTGCGTAGGCGCATCAGATCAACTCCTGACAGTACGCCCACCTCCCAAGCGCCTCCTAGAACCAGGCTTCTCCGGGTGACGGGTGTAGAATTCCCGCACCGCCCTGGGAGCATGAACGTTCGCGGAGAGTTCCCAGGAGTCGTCCTCCGCCGAATAGCCCTTCCAGGCGATGAGATACCACAACCGCCCACGACGGATCCTGGAGTCCAACACCTTCCGCACCTCATACTCCAGCTGACCGTCCCGGACCACCGGCGGAACCGCCACTCTCCTGGCTCTTCCAGCTGGCTTTACCAAGCTGCAGTGAAACACCGGATGAATACGCAGGAAAGCCGGCAACTTCAATTTGTAAGCCACAGATCCGACCGGACGAATCACCTCAACAGGCCCAATGAACCTAGGATGAAAGATGCTACGGTAGCGGAAGTGGATGTTCCTGGTGGACAACCACACCCAATCTCCCACTGCATAGGTGGGACCCTCTTGACGATGACGATCCGCCCAGGACTTGTACTGAGCCTTAGCCTTCCGTAGACTACTCTGAATCTTCCGGTGCATCTCCTGAAGAACCACCATCTGAGATGCCACAGTAGGCTGATCCACCACATCACCAGGTATTGACAAGGGCAGGAATTTTGCATGGAACTCATGGTTGGCCCTGAAAGGTGACTTATTGATAGAACTGTGCCAGGAGTTGTTATACGACAGCTCCGCCAACCATAACAAGGAAACCCAGGAGTCACTCGCTTCCTTTGCATAACATCGCAAATAGGTCTTTAGGGTTTGGTTCAGGCGTTCCGTCTGACCATCCGTCTGCGGATGGAAACTGGTCAATGTAGCCGCCTCGATCTGAAGAGTCTTACACCACATCTTCCAGAACCGCGCGATGAACTGCGGTCCCCGATCCGAGATGATTACTCTTGGGAGTCCATGTAGCTTGATCACATGGGTCAGCAGCAGTTGGGCGGTCTGTCCTGCCGTGGGAAGATTCTTACATGGTATAAAATGGCCCATCTTTGTGAGACTGTCAACCACCACCATGATGGCATCACAACCCTGGTCCAAAGGCAGACCCAGAACAAAGTCCATGCTTATGGTGTGCCACGGCTGAGAGGGAGTCGGCATGGTAACCAATTTGCCTTTTGCTCTGGAATGTTCGTTCTTGGCCCGTGCACAGACGTCGCATTGTTGCACCCAAAGACAAACATCTTTATCCATATGTTCCCACCAGAACTGTCTTTGCATCAAACGGAGCGTTTTGTTACATCCAGAATGACCGGCTAATACAGAGTCATGACACCAATTGAACGCCTTCAGGCGAAGCTCCAAGGATGGCAGATACAGTCGGTTTTGATAAAAAGGGATTCCATGCTTGAGGGTCCTGTGAGAGACCTGATTCGCCCACGTTCTCCACCCCTCTGGATCCTTATGTGTTTGTACCTCTTCCAGGAAGTTCTCTATCGTAATGGTACACAACACCTTCTCGGGTGAGATGATGGCTTCGGACGTGACAGGCCGAGCCTCATGATCTTCTTCCTGCCTAGACAGGGCATCGGCCTTCCTGTTCTCAGACCCTGGCCTGAACGTGACGACAAAGTCAAACTCAGCAAAAAACAGCATCCACCTCATCTGTCGTTGGGTGAGGTGCCTAGCTGTTTTCTTGTATTGTAAATTCCGGTGATCGGTGAATACTGTTACTGGATGTCGAGCTCCCCAGAGATACTGCCTCCACTCTTGGAAAGCCTTCTTGATGGCCAACAGTTCTTTTTCTGCCACTGTATAATTGAGTTCTGCAGGACTCAGTTTTTTGGAGAGGAAGGCTAAATGATGGAGCTGTCCAGTCAGTCGATCCCGTTGAGACATAACAGCCCCCACTGCGATGTCGGATGCGTCTGCCTCTACTATATACGGCACATCGCTATGTGGATGACGCAGAATAGGTGCTGATGTAAAGGCTATTTTCAGGTAAGTAAAGGCGTGCATGGCCTCTGTATTCCAACAAAAAGGGTTCCCCTTCCTCAGTAGACGTGTTAAAGGTGAGACCAGCTGGGAGAAGTGAGAGATGAACCTCCTGTAATAATTGGAGAACCCCAGAAAACATTGCACGTCTCTCACATTTTTAGGGATAGGCCATTCCTGCACCGCAACACCTTTCTTTCCGACATACTCAACCCTGCTGGACTCAGAATCACTCCCAAGAATTCCACCTCATACACGTGAAACACGCACTTGGTCAATTTGCAAAACAGTCCATGTTCTAACAACCGCTGCATTATGAGAGACACGTTCGAGTAAATCAGAATGTCGTCTATGTAGACAACCACAAATTTGTCTACATATTCTTTCAGAGCATCGTTCAAAAAGAACTGAAACGCCGCGGGGGCATTACACAGCCCGAACGGCATCACAAGATACTCGAACAACCCATAGCGTGTCTTAAAAGCCGTCTTCCACTCATCCCCCTCTCTCATCCTTACCAGGTGGTAGGCCCCTCTCAAATCAAGTTGGGTGTAAATGACTGCCTCTCTAACCTGGTCCAGAAAGACAGGGATGAGTGGCAGATTCCTGACTGCATTTCTGTTCCAGACCTTAAAGTCAATGTACGTCCTCAATTCCCCATTGGCCTTCTTGATGAAAAACAAAGGCGAGGCCGCAGGAGATCGGGACGGCCTTATGAACCCTATCTTTACGTAATGTTCTAGGTACTCTCTAAGGTGTTGTGTTTCGGGTTCTGATAGCGCATAAACCCGACATGAGGGCAGTACAGCCCCGGGTATCAGGTCTATTTGACAATCATAACTACGGTGAGGCGGCAGTATCTCCGCCTTACTCTCACTGAATACCTCACTGAACTGGGCGTACTCAGGTGGAACTTCCATTTCTTTTTCTGCAGCAGTGGCTACATGATAACTATGCGACAGAGCCAGTAAATGAGTGCTAAAGGAGTGATTGCAGGAAGTGCGACATTGCTCAGACTCAAAAGCCACCTCTTTCGCAGTCCAGTCTACCGTGGGGTTATGGTACCACAACCAAGGCATACCTAGGATTATCTCATACTGTGGTGCCTCTATGATGTTTAATGAAATTCTTTCAACATGATTCATGTATTCCCCTGGTTTTACCAACTCCAATTCCTCTGTCATCTCCGTGATAGGGCCAGATTTTAGGGGTTTCCCGTCTACCGCCAACACCATTTCTGGTGTCTCTCGCGGTATACGCTTTAGTTCTAAACGCTGGACCAAACCGCTGTCTATAAAATTCCCGGTGGCACCGGAATCCACCATAACCCCTACTTCATGCATCTGTTGGTGGTCCGTTACAAACATGGGGAGCACAATGTGCGACACTGAAGTTACGTCGTTGACTCCTGCCAAAGAAGGCAGCTGCAGCCCCTGAGAAAGGGCTCGGCCTTCGTTCACTACAGTCTCTTCAGTACTTGGACTAGGAACGGGAATGGCGGTAACAGCCACCTTTTTTATAAAGCCAAACTTGCCTGGTCTCTTGGGCTTAATGGGGCAGTCCTTAACAAAATGGCCCTTTTTCCCACAATACATACAGAGACCCAGCATCCTACGATTCTCCCTCTCCGTCTGGGATAAAGGAGCCCGTATTGCTCCCACCTTCATGGGCTCTGACTGTTGTTCTGAGGAAGCGGATGGATTTCTGTTCCCTTTCTCGGTCTTTTCCGTAGGGGCATAAGACCGTTCACCCCTCCTTTCCGCTAACCTATGGTCCAAACGTAGAGTTAGATTCATAAGAGCAGTATAAGTTGTAGGCTTTGGGTCTATCTGGGCAAGCACGTCTTTCATGTCGTCCCTCAATCCCTGGTAATATAGAGACATCCTCTTGTCTTCCGGCCATGCAGTTTCAGCTATCAAACGGTTGAACTGAGTCAAATAAGAAATCAAATCCTGTTTCCCCTGCCTAAGTTTCAACAGTTCACGATCAGCAGATAAGGTTGTAGCTCTCCTATCGAAAACCCTCTCGAATTCCCTTCGAAAAGAGTCCCAGTTGGTAAGGAGAGAGTCATCATATTTGACCAGCATAACAGCCCAATTGGCTGCATCACCCGTCATATATGAGATAGCAAACGCCACCCTGGAATGATTGGTGGGAAAAGAGGAGGGTTTACAAGAGAAGTGAAGCATGATTTGTGTCAAAAAGGTCTGGACCTTTAAGGGATCCCCTAAAAACCTCTCAGGACTAGCCAGTGGAATTGGAGAAGGCACATTCACTTGTATTTGAGACGTTGCTTGTGAAGCATCAAACGGGTTCCTAGACTGTCGGTCTACCCTTTCCCTCAGTGCGGCTGTTTCTGCCTTGGATGCTGCCAATTCCTGTTGCACCAACACTAAAGCTTGTAAGACATCATCTAAGGACGCCATTCTTACGCCTCATACAGAATGGAGGAAGCGGTTTATCGTGGGCGCGTAATTCTGTCAAATCCACATCCGCTTCCTGGATTCGGTATGATGCACAAAAGGGGTCCACCTCCCGACGTCCCCAACTCTGGACGTGACACAGAGTAATGAGGCAATCAGGTGAGGGAAAAAGGGTGTAGGGAAAGGTCCGCGGGGAGAGGGAGACCTGTAATAAAAAGAACACAGTGTAAATACAACACACTAATCCTTCTACTCTCGTAAGGTCTCACTAGAGTGGAACTAGTACCTGGGATCTAGCTGCTGAACACTTTGCTCCTCAGGATATCAACTTGTGGTCATCTACAGAGATACTTTTCTCCAAATACACGATGTCTCTACAACAGGAAAGCATGAAAGATTAACCTCCCTTTCACACACACCAACAGTCAATAATCTCCTGTGTTGCATTCATACCTACCCACAACAGGGTACACTCTAGCAACCCGTAAGTTCCACAAAACTCAGGAAGCCACCCCACACAGCAGGATAGGGACAGCTATCAAACAAGATCCGAATAAGGAGCACAGCATCCAAGTGACCAGACAGGGATGAGTTTCTGGAATTCAAATGGTGAGCAAGAAAAATAATAAACCCAAAGTCAATAGGAAGGCGGCTTCCTTACATAGCATACAAGTCATCAGGCTCCCAAAGGGTCAGCGCTTACCTCAGCGCGAAACCACAACTAGAATAGGATCTCCCTGGCGCTTACGTCAGCGCAAAAAGCGAAAATGTTCCCCTTGTGCTATCCAGCGCGCAAACTATACACCAAGTACGGGTGCTCCCCAGCGCTTACTCAGCGCGGGAGGCGAAAGTCTTCCTAGCACAATTCAGAGCGCGGACTTTACACAAAGTACTGGTGCTCCTCAGCGCTTACGTCAACGCAGGAAGACCGAGCTCGATCCAGACAGGTAGCGCTGAATAAACAGACGGCCCAGCCGGGCGGCAACGAGGGAGAGCAGCACGACTCTCAGCAGAGAACAAAAATGCAAACAGGAATGAAGAGATTGCCCCAGCAACCATGAGTACAACGAAAGGAGCAGAATAGGAACCACCAAGCAGCTTGACTTCACGGTGGGGACAGGATTATGCGCACTTCCTGTGCACTCTTGCTGACCTATATAAGTTAAGCTCCTCCCCTACTTTCCCAAGCATGCTGGGAGACGTAGTCCGCACATAGAACATTGCGTAGGCGCGTCAGATCAACTCCTGACACCCTTGCCCCAGACATCAGTAGGGGTAAATGAGCCCTTTGTGTGAGGGTAGGACACAGCCTAAACAAATGTAGGTGCACCCTGTCTCCTTCACTCCCAGCCCAGGAAGACAATCAGTATGCAGAAGACACACATGACACACCCAGCCCTTCCTGTGTTGTGGCTGTCTGGAATGTTTGCACAAACTGTAGCTGTTAACCAGGCTCAGACATGGAAAGGAATCAGGCTGCAAAGCACAAAGAGCTAAAAGCACACAAAAATGCCCACTTTCTACAAGGGCCATTTTTTAAATAGTAATGTGAAATCCAACTACACCAGAAAACAGGATTTACCACCACTATTCCAACCATAGCTAAGATGGTAACGTTAGTCCTTTCAGATCAGGAATTTCCCTTCAGGGAATTCTTAATGCTATCCTATGAAACGATTAGGCCTCACAGTAGTGAGAAAGAAAATAGGCTGTTTGTCACTAACACGACATGCCACACAATAACGGCACATGTCCTAACTTTTACGTACACTGCACCCTGCCCATAGGGCACCTAGGGCCTACCTTAGGGGTGGCCTAAATATAGTAAAAAGGGATTTTAAGATTCGGCACGTAGTTTTAAATACCAAGTCAATGAGGCAGCCAACTATGCACACAGGCCCTGCAATAGCAGACGTAAGACAGGTTTGAAAGGCTACTTCTGTGGGTGGCACGAGCAATGCTGCAGGTCCACTAGTAGCATTTAGCTTACAGGTCCTGGGTACATGAAATACCACTGTACAAGGGACCTGAAAGTAAATTAAATATGCCAAAGAGGTGTTAGCCAATCATGCCATGTTTAAAGGAGAGAGCACATGCACTTTAGTACTCGTTTGCAATGGTAAAGTGCCCAGAGTCCTAAAGCCAACAAAAGGAGGGTCAGAAAAATAGGAGAAAGAAGGAAACAAGTTTGGGGATAACCCTGCAAAAAGGGCCAGGTCCAAAAAAGTGGTGGTGTTCTCGAAAGCGATATGGAATCTGGAGGTCATTGTGCCGGCTTTTGCTACCATCCAAATATGAGGTCTTATACAGCAGTTCTGAAGTCGGCTTAGGGAAAACATAGGGGCTCATTTATGGGTATTTGGCATAGGGCAGTAATAATAAAAAAAAATTATTTGATTTCATAAAATCATAAAAGGGTGGAACATACCACCATGGGATATACAATGTAACACAGTAAACATGATTAAAAATTACAGCAAACCATGTTTTATAAATAGTGAAGTAAATAATTCAAAGGTCCAACATCTTTGTAAAAATTATACCTCGACCAGAGGTCTTAAAAATTAAGTTGTAAACATGTCTATGCCTCCTGCGTCAGGTAAAGTTCTTGTGCCGAAGAGGGGAAAAGGAGAGATTAAAGTTGTTTATAAGTTCCTTGGAGGACTCAACCCAACTGCATGATGGAATACAGTACTTCTTGTCAAATTCTTTGATCATGAGTCCTTCTTTTCAAGTTCTTTTGCTGCTATGTTCAAGAATGTGATTGTTTTACAAGACAGTTGAATGGAGGAACCACTGAGACATTTTATGATTGCCGCTCTGCAAGTCCTAAATTGTTCTTCCCTCAAGATTGTTAGTAAAAGGATCTGGTGAACAGACAAAATATCGACCTCAAAAATATCGACTGGACATAATATCGAGGTAAAAATATAGACTAGACAAAATATCGACCAGACATAATATAGACTACAAAAATATCGATTACTATCGATATTAATAGCCAAAATATCGAATCAAAAATATACACTAGACATAATATCGACTAGATAGAATATAGACAACAAAAATATCGAAAATAAGGTAAGTGTTTTATAATTTGTAATAATTGTGTAATATAAATCTGTAGCGGGTTGTGGGTTTATAGGGGAATAGGGTGGGAAGTAATTTAAATATAATTAATTAAATCTGTAATATAATAGTAATTGTTAATTAATTAATAATTGTTAAATAATTAAAATATAATTGGTAATTAATAATAATTGATTAATTGATCAATAATTACATTTTCGTAAAATATTTTCTGTAGTGGGTTGTGGGTTTATAGGGGAATAGGGTGGAAAGTAATTTAAATATAATTAATTACATCTCTAATATAATAGTAATTGTTAATTAATTATTAATTGTTAATTAATTAAAATATAATTGGTAATTAATAATAATTGATTAATTGATCAATAATTACATTTTCGTAAAATATTTTCTGTAGCGGGTTGTGGGTTTATAGGGGAATAGAGTGGGAAGTAATTTAAATATAATTAATTAAATCTGTAATATAATAGTAATTGTTAATTAATTATTAATTGTTAATTAATTAAAATATAATTGGTAATTAATAATAATTGATTAATTGATCAATAATTACATTTTCGTAAAATATTTTCTGTAGCGGGTTGTGGGTTTATAGGGGAATAGGGTGGGAAGTAATTTGAATTTAATTAATTAAATATGTAAATTAATAATAATTGTTAATTAATTATTATTTGGTAAATAATTAAAATATAATTGGTAATTATAAATATTTAAAGAATACATAAATAATAATTAGTAAATTAATTTCTGTAGTGGGTTGTGAATTGTGAGTTTATAGGGGGATAGGGTGGGGAGTAATTTAATAATAACTAATTAAATATGTTAATTAATTAAATTTGTTAATTAATTAATAATTGACCATTAAATAAAATTTACTTCGTAAATAAAAGTAATTGGTTTTGGAAATTATATTTAATTTTTGGGTTTTTGGGTAAAGGGGTATTTTTAGGGTTCAGGGTCAGTTTTGGGTTTTTGGGTAAAGGGGTATTTTTAGGGTTCAGGGTCAGTTTTTAGTTTTTGGGTAAAGGGGTATTTTTAGTGTTCAGGGTCAGTTTTTAGTTTTTGGGTAAAGGGGTATTTTTAGGGTTCAGGGTTAGTTTTTAGTTTTTGGGTAAAGGGGTATTTTTAGGGTTCAGGGTCAGTTTTTAGTTTTTGGGTAAAGGGGTATTTTTAGGATTCAGGGTCAGTTTTGTGTTTTTGGGTAAAGGGGTATTTTTAGGGTTCAGGGTCAGTTTTGGGTTTTTGGGTAAAGGGGTATTTTTAGGGTTCAGGGTCAGTTTTTAGTTTTTGGGTAAAGGGGTATTTTTAGTGTTCAGGGTCAGTTTTTAGTTTTTGGGTAAAGGGGTATTTTTAGGGTTCAGGGTCAGTTTTTAGTTTTTGGATAAAGGGGTATTTTTAGTGTTCAGGGTCAGTTTTTAGTTTTTGGGTAAAGGGGTATTTTTAGGGTTCAGGGTCAGTTTTAAGTTTTTGGGTAAAGGGGTATTTTTAGGGTTCAGGGTCAGTTTTTAGTTTTTGAATAAAGGGGTATTTTTAGGGTTCAGGGTCAGTTTTTAGTTTTTGGGTAAAGGGGTATTTTTAGGGTTCAGGGTCAGTTTTTAGTTTTTTGGTAAAGGGGCATTTTTAGGGTTCAGGGTCAGTTTTGGGTTTTTGGGGTACAGGGGTACAGTGTAAAAATAAAGTAAAAATAAATGTTAATTAAATTAATTTAATGAAATTAAATTAAATTAAATTATATTATATTAATATGTTTATTTATTAATATGTTTTATATATATATATATATATTCACTGAAAAAACCATAGGTTATAGACCATATATAGTTAGGAATTAGCATTTACAAAACCTTGAAAATTCACTGAAAAAACCATAGGTTATAGACCATATATAGTTAGGAATTAGCATTTAAAAAACCTTATTTTACTCACACAAAACCATTGAAATTCCATATATAGTTAGTTGCACTAACTATATATTGCGCACCCGCAATCCACTGCTGATGATGTCACATATTACATCATTCATGACATGGTCAGTGACATCACTGATGACATCACTGATGACATCTCAAATGACATCACTGATGACATCACTGATGACAACATCCAGTGACTATGTTTCTGTAAAGTTAAAATATGTCTTACATATTGAAGAATGAGTGGATGTATAAGTGTCTGGACGAAGGATTTAGTAGGTGCATGACTGAATGTATGAGTGAGTGATTAAATGTGTCTCACTGAGTGCATGGGTTAGTGACTAAACTGTCTTAATTTGTGCATCATTATGTCTGTTGTTCTGTAAACTGCTGCATGTGTTGATCAGTAGCTATATGAGTAACTATATGGGTTATTGATTGATTGCCCAAATATTTGCATGGGAGACTGAGTGTGTGTGTGGCTGGATGGGAGGTGTGTGACTCTGTACAGATCAATGTGTACTTGTATCAATGATTGTATAAGAGAGTAAGTATGTGTTAGTATATGGTTGAAAACGTAAGGTGCTCTATGTTTAACTGTATAGAGTAGAAAATGGAAGTGTGATTGATTCTTTACAGGACTGACTAGGTGTGTGAGTAACTCCATGGATGAGTGGCAGAGTGTGAGTGTCTGTATAGGTGTATGAGTGCATATGATTGTGTTGTAAACATGAGTGATTGTATGTATGAATGATTGTATGGGTGAATGAGTGAATGTGTGTGTAGACGTAGGAATCAGTGAGTACGTATGTAGTAACTAGTATTGGTGTGTCAATGGTTTCAAAAATTATACTCTGTTTTTAACACTGGGTGAAACAGAGGTTATATTAAAATGTGAGGAGATGCATTGTATTGTCACATGAATGATATCATCAGTGATGTGGTCATTGATGTCAAATGAGATGTCATCAGTGATGTCATCAGTGATGTCATTTGAGATGTCATCAGTGATGTCATCAGTGATGTCACTGACCATGTCATGAATGATGTAATATGTGACATCATCAGCAGTGGATTGCGGGTGCGCAATATATAGTTAGTGCAACTAACTATATATGGAATTTCAATGGTTTTGTGTGAGTAAAATAAGGTTTTTTAAATGCTAATTCCTAACTATATATGGTCTATAACCTATGGTTTTTTCAGTGAATTTTCAAGGTTTTGTAAATGCTAATTCCTAACTATATATGGTCTATAACCTATGGTTTTTTCAGTGAATTTCAATGGTTTTTTAATAGCAAATATCATAAGCTGTCGAATGTCAAGTACGTGGTAAGAATTTTTTTTTTCGTGTTTATGCACACTGATCTGCTTTGATTGCTGCCCCCCACCCCTCATTTCTATTAGGAGTACTCTCTCTTTGCAGATAGTGAAGGGTAGTTAATGCAGCCCTTTCCCCCTTTGTAATCCGTCGTGCCTGCTTCTCTCTCCATTTGATTGATTGTTCTCTTTGGTTCATTCTCTATTTACAAACAAGCACAGAGTCGCAATACTCTGTTTAGTCTTTGCAGATAGCGAAAAATCGTGTAAAAAAACAAAAGGAATCGAGCAAAATCAGTAGGCCACTAATGGGATCTCTTTTGACCTCGCTAAAATAGAAACATTAGGAACAACCTGTTGAAAATAGCAATGCGTATGTATATAAGTGGCGTTCATTTGTGTTCACAGTACCCCTTGTTGATTGTTTCAATCGAGCATTGAATTGTTCGAAGTTAATTCTCTTAACGATCTTCTCTACCTGCAAACGAGGAAGAATAGGAATATTCTATCTCCCTTTGCAGATAGTGAAGGGTAGGTAACGCAAGCCTTTAACACGTCGTACCTATTTCATTCCTCATTGATTGATTGATTGTCCGAACATTGACTGTTTGGGAATTAGTTCTTTTTGGAGGTATTCCCTGTTTGCAAATAAACGTAGGAAAATCTTTGCAAGTAGTGAAAGGGTACGTAATGCGGACCGTTCTCCCCCGTTGTAATCTGTCATGCCTATCTACTCCCCACTGATTGATGCACCTTTTTCACCCGGACCATTTACTAGAGATACGTCATCTGGCCCGACCAGAGAGCACCCCTAGTGAAAAGGACATATGCAATAATAACGAAGTGATCACTGTATCCTGTTAACAGAAACTTTACCATGAAACAACCTGGAAAGAAAAAAATAGGAAAACGAAAATCAGTAGGCCACTGATGAACATGAACTTTTATTAAACAACGAACAAAGAAACGATAACATAACGTAATGATAAAACCTATTAATGTCCTAGAAACAAGAAAACGTTAAAATATGCCAGTGGTGAGAGACCAGAAAAACAGTAAGAGAAACCAAATCACCCCTCGCTGTCCCACCGCCTGCCACGCCAAAAAAATCGATAGACTAGGGAAAATGCAAGTCAGTAGAACATCCACCCCCACTCTGGAAACTTCCAAGGTGGGGCAGGGTTCCGGCTACGCCCAGCCGGGAGCAGCCCATATAAGGCAGGTTCTGCTGCCACGCCTCGGCCAGGAGATCCTAACGTAGGGTGTAGCCGGAGGAGAGGCCGAGACCAGCGGGACCCGGCCAGGGGATTGCCTTTACAACGCTGAACAGTTGCAGGGGGGGGGAATGTCTCCTCGACCCTCCCCTCTCTCTCCCAGTCCGGCCGCGGTGGCCCTTGAGAGTTTCAGGTAGTCCCGCCACATGCTCTTCCGGTCCGGCCACCAACGGTCAGGGGGCCGAGGCCGACGGGATCCGGCTGCAGCCGATAAACCAAGAAACCCGTTCATGGGGCCAGAGCCAGGGGCGTCCGGCCGACATCCACCGGAAGCCCGGCCCGAAGACGGACGGGACACTTCTTTCTTTTATAATGGCTGCGACAACACTGGAGGGGGATGTCTTGCACATGCCTCCGACCCCCCCTCGTCCTCATCGCCTGGTCCGGCCATAACAAATCTCAAGCGAGACGCCGTGGGGTGCACTGGGAGGGAGAGACGGTGCAAACAGGCCTCTCCCGCCTCCCCAGGTGGAGGCTTCCCAGCTGCACCCTCAGCGCTCCAGGCGGTGGCATCCTAACAACTCCAGTGCTGCACAGTTTCGGAACGACCTAGATAACGGTTCTTCCACTGTGGCCATGCTGCAACGTCTCGCCCGGCAGGGTGGAGCCCGTCCGCTCATGTGACCCCGCGATCGCCGGTAGCTGCCGAACTCTCAAAATGGCGGTCGACCTGGCAAGAGCGGGCCCAACATAAAGAAATGGCCCGGTCACTGGTTGACTCCACCACCGTAGTCCTCCACGACCTTGAAGATTCTAGAGGAGCCGCGGGAGTCTCCGACCCCCGATGGGGAATGACTGCCATGATCGCCCGTGGAGTGACGAAACTGTATCCGCGGGACGTCGGCGCTCCCATGCTGGCGCCAGCCTCACTTTGAATTACTACAATCCTGCAGACCTCACTTCCGGTGAAAGCACAGTGTGACCCGGTAGGAAAAATTATTGCACCCCCTCCCCTTTTTGACTGATAGTTCAAACCACCGATCCTTTCCTTTGCCCTTTTAACGGAACTTTGGACTGCCTCCCCCTCTTTTACATTTTCTAGAGAAAACAAAACATTAACCACTACATTAGCATAGCAGTTGACACCAGAACTGTTTTCAAATTGAAAACCAACAACATCTTCAACAGAATCCTTTTTGTTTCTGCTGTGACCCTGCTACAGCACAGGCATTGTCCCCAGCAGTAATTCTGCAATGCCGGTAAGAATAGCTGTGGTGCCTACTGGACTCACTCACCCCCGCGGCGCCCCACGCCGTTATTTGCTGGGCGGCAACTTGCTAGACATCACTTTCGTGCCATCTAGATTTCAGCGCGTTCTGCTGCCTTGGAACTATTCGCACAACAGACCGCTACTGACAAGAATATTTCATTATTGGTGCTGTCAATTTCAATAAATCTATTGGATAATTAAAAAGAAATTGCCACGGTCTCTTCGTTGTTTAAATGTTTTTACTGTTTTTGTTTTGTTGTATATATTTATATGTTATTAAAGTTTTATATTCCTACTACTTTGTTGGAGTGCTATATATTTTTAATGTGACACATAATTGTAAAAACTTTGATGTACAAAGAGTCATTCCTGGAATCTTCCGCTTCAGGCTCGGTCCTCTCCCCAATCACAATACAGGATGGTTTTCAGATAGTAGGAACGCGTGTGCTGTGACGGATCACATCGGGTGTGGGCCTTGATCTACTATAACTCCTTTGAAGAGGGGTGATTCTTTACAGCTGGGGCCATAAACTACATCTGCAGGGCTAGCTGATAGCCTAGGACCGGCCTGGACATTCGGACACAGAGGAAGAGGAGTGTCAGAGGGTGCGGTAGTGAATAGGGCGAAAGGGAGGTGTCGGGCGGGCACAGAGTGTGATTCTCAGGGAAGAGCAGCGCAGATGGGGGAAGGTTTATTGCCCATGCATAAGACAGAGAGCGGTGGTGACCAGTGCCTGGGGGAGATGCTTACGAGGGTGAGGAGCCATGCTACGAATCGACAGCGTGCAGAGAGTGGGTCTGGTCAAGACATCTAAAATGGCTGCCGTGCACGACAAAAGTGTGGCATTTCAAAAAAGGCAAGATAGCGCAGACAATGTTTTTCAACACTTCCTCATTTCCTTCGAATCGAACGTTAACAGACGTTGGGGCATATTACCAAAGTTAAGCGATATTTATCGCTAACGATGCTTACCAACCAATTTTTTACCACTAAGCATCGTCAGAAATTATCGAAGATAAACCTTACTATTATCAAGGTTTATCGCAAATGCGATAATAAACGGCCGCAATGCATGAATATCGCTAAAAACTCAGCGATATTCATGCATTACCGAGCTAATACTCTTAGCCATGTTATCCACCTCCCATTGGATAACATGGCTAAGAACTGCTCAGGGCAGGTGTTACTTTTTGGAGATATTCGCGCTTAGCGCGAATATCTCCAAAAGTTGGTAATAGGAGATAGATATCTTGCATGTTGTAATGCAAGTTATTGTGGTATATGGAACTCATACCATAATCTCTCAGGAAAGCAGAAACTGATCCTTTTGGGACCGCCTAAAAAGGCCTAGGGGGTGAGGAGTACTCTACTTTGCCCCCTTTTCACGTTCCGAACTATTTTATTTTACTCTCTTCTGTAATTACACAAAATACCAGCGATAAGATGCATCGGAGACACACAGTGAGAGAAAGGAGGCCGGAGATGAAGAAGACATGTCAAATACACATTGGAGATAATATAGTGGCAGAAGGGAAGTAAATATGAGTAAACTTACCATGTAACATAAAAATGTTGCACTCTATACTATAAGTCTCATTTTATACTACAATCACTTCGCTACAACCTCATAAATTAAAAATAAAAATAAATAATGTCTCAAACAATTTTTGATTTCTAAATATAAATTTATTCTTCAGAATTTTCTAAATTTGAAACAACTACTAACATGTCCTCATCAGTAATTTCCTCTTCAATCATCTCATCTGGAATCTCCTCATTAAAAGTCTGCAATGATGATTCTTGTAACTCTATGGTCTCCAAACACTCGATAAATTCGCCATCAAGAGATTGATCAAAAAAATCATTCAAGTCATCTCCTCCTTCTGACAATATTTCATTATTGGTGCTGTCAATTTCAATCAATGTAGTGGAATCATTCAAGTCATCTCCTCGTGACAATATTTCATTATTGGTGCTCTCAATTTCAATCAATGTAGTGGAATCATTCAAGTCATCTCCTCCTTGTGACAATATTTCATTATTGGTGCTGTCCATTTCAATCAATCTAATGGAATCATACAAGCCATCTCCTCCTTGTGACAATATTTCATTATTGGTGCTCTCAATTTCAATCAATGTAGTGGAATCATTCAAGTCATCTCCTTGTGACAATATTTCATTCTTGGTGCTGTCCATTTCAATCAATCTAATGGAATCATACAAGTCATGTCCTCCTTGTGACAATATTTCATTATTGGTGCTCTCAATTTCAATCAATGTAGTGGACAATTCAAAAGAAATTGCCACGGTCTCTTCATTGTGAGCCATTTTATTTTGAAATTGCTTGCTGTAAATTGCAGAAAAAAATAATCACTTTCATTTATCGTTTTTAGTAATACATAATATAAAACTAACTTCATCAAGTATTTAGTATAACAGAAGGACAGCAAATAAATAACAGAAAACATTTTTCAAATTATCTTCAAGTGTACAACATAGTTCCCCTTACAAATTAACAACTCACCTTTTTAAAAGTAGCAGAAGTGTTAGTACTGTGTAAATCAAACACCAGAAATTCACCACCAAAAATTCCTCACAAATGTACCTCAGACAGTAGTATCACAAAATGGCTGTGGTTTCCTCTCATTTGACATATATACATAACCAATTAACTTTCATCACACACAAATACAAAACCAAAGTAACATTTTAATTGGTTCTAAATTTCAACACTTTCAAATGTGTTTTCCCCATGCAATTTTCCATAGGACATTTACATACGTCTACAGCCTGAATGGCTGAACGGAATTACACCAAACTTGGCAAAATGGTACATCAAACCTAAGAGGTCAGGAAGGATCTACTATGCCCCCTTATGGTCATTTCCCCCTTCGCTTTGGCCTCCTCTTGTCTCTCAATCCTACCGAGGGACAAGATGGCGGCCGCTACGGACTGTTTGGAATGTTGACAGACGCCGGAGAACCAATCAGCTTCGCAAAGCTCCGTAACGCGAAAAGTACGCGAAGCGGAGCGCTGTTACAGATATATATCTTTTTTTCAACGTTAATTTCTCAAAATCCACTGGAGCACATATATTGAGACCTAGCAAAGGCACATCGGGCTACCAGTCCCTAATATTTTGCCAAGTTTCGTGCAAATCCATTCAGCCGTTCGATTATTATTATTTTGGGTTTTTTTTGCCCCGCGGGGCCCTTTTAAAACCTCCACATCAAACCTAGGGGGTCAGCGAGGATCTACTATGCCCCCTTATAGTTATTTCCCCCTTTGTTTTGACCTCCTCTTGTCTCTCGATCCTACCGAGAGACAAGATGGCGGCCGCTACGGACTGTTTGGAATGTTGACAGACGCCGGAGAACCAATCAGCTTCGCTTCACAAAGCTCCGTTGCGCGAAAAGTCCGCGAACCAGAGCGCTAACCGGTCCGCTGTTACAGATATATATCTTTTTTTAAACGTTAATTTCTCAAAATCCACTGGAGCACATATATTGAGACCTACAAAAGGCACATCGGGCTACCAGTCCCTACAATTTTGCCAAGTTTCGTGCAAATCCATTCAGCCGTTCGGGCTAAAAGTGAGGCCAACCGCCCTATGGAAAACTCAATGTTAAAAACACGTTTTGGGACCCCCCTTTTTTCTCGGCCCCCACTGGACGAACCCCCCCCAAATTTTCAAGGGCTGCTCAGAAACAAAATGTGCCATTTTCCTGAAAATTTCAGCCGATTCCGTCCACAAACGCCAAAGTTATTAGACATAGAATTTTCAAAAAACCCATAGAGAAAAAATCCTAACTATATATACCTACTGGCGACCGCCAGTAGGTAATATATATATGTATTATTTTTGGTGATATAATTTTTTAATTTATATTAATTATTTATTAATATCACATTTATTTAATAATTATTTCTAAGTTTATATTAAATATATTTATATATATTATTTTTAACTTAATTTTAAGACATTTAAAAAAATCGATATTTTTACAGTCTATATTTTTGTAAGTCGATATTTTGGAGTCGATATTTTAGTACTTACCTGTTTGAAGATAGGCAGTCGATATTTTGTCCCTCGATATTTTAGACTCGATATTTTGGTATCTCGATATTTTTGAGGTCGATATTATGTCAGTGATCCAAAGGATCTACCTGGTATCGTGTAGAGCAGGGCAGATACATAGTAGATGTAATAGAGACTCTGCTCCCTTTCCACAGAGGCGGCAATCCGGGTCCATAGCCATTTTGGAGTAAGATCTTTCGTGGTGAAGGACCTCAGTCTCAATAAGGTCAGTTTTGGCTTGTAGTGATCTGTGAAGCCCTCTTGTAAATATGGTTGAGGTTTCAGCAGTTTGTAGGTAGGTATTACCATCCATGCATGACTTCGACCGGCCAATAGAGCTTTATCTGTTTGCAGCGATAGTTCTTTGATGACTTTATTGGTGATTTGTTCAAATGCGTATATCATTGATGTATGCCAGGCTTCCTCGAGCTTTAGATTTGAAAGCGCTTGCTTTCAAATACAAAACATGGACTTGTTTGGTCTTGATTGTTTTTCGACCTCCTCCCAGCAGTGATGGGTAAATGTGTTTTCTTCAGCTGCCCACATCCTCCAATAGTATTTGGCCAGGGTTCCTTGTCTAGCCTGTATCTATTTCTTTAGAATGCTTTCCAGGTGTATCAGAGCTTGGGAGAAGTGAGGTGGGATTGTGCACAGATTATTGAATAATATGGATTGGGCTGTGTTTAAAGTTGTCGAATCCTTGGTGTTTAGCATTTCCGAACCGTACGTAATGGATAGCAAAAATTGGGCTGCTACGACCCTTAATAGTGTTGAACTGCTGCCTAGTTAAGATAAGATGCTGGAATTTATCCTTCAAAGAAATTTGGGGCGTTTTTATGGGAACTGGAGAAGCATTCAATATATTTAAGTTGATTATTATTTGTTCTTTTGAGATGTGTAGCGCTAGTTGAAGGATCAGCCGTTGCAGACCAAGTGTTATTTAACAGAGCAGCACAATGTCAATCGCGTATTGCAGGCTAACTATTGGGGTATTTCCCAACTTGGGCGTGTCGCCCTGAGTTAGACTTAATGATTCAGAAAAGGGGGTGGTGATGAACAGAGTGTCTGAATTAAGCAGACCACTCTTACCCAGTCCAAAGATCAGGGCTTGATCCATCACCGTTTTTTAGCTCACTGCACCATCCCAGCTCAGAACCTGGCTATATGCAAATTAGTCTGTTCCTGTCCCAGTGCATGATGGGAACAGGGCAAACCAAACTACCAAGCCAATTCTTATACTGGGAAGGAAACAAGCTTCCGGGGACCGGTTTCTGGCATTTCAGCCGACGTCGGCCCGGCTTGCTTGAATCCTGATGGTGCAAAGAGCAAGGGACTCACATCTGAGTATACCCTTCCACGCTTATGGTGGACAAAATGATTCAGAAAAGGGGGTGGTGATGAACAAAGTGTCTGAATTAAGCAGACCACTCTTACCCAGTCCATCGTTTTGGCCACTATAGGAGTGGAAGGGTATGCTCAGACATGAGTCCCTTGCTCACTGCACCATCAGGATTCAAGCAAGCCGGGCCGAAGATGGCTGTATTGCCAGAAACCGGTCCCCGGAAGCTTGTTTCCTTTCCAGTAAAGAATTGGCTTGGTAGTTTGATCTGCCCTGTTCCCATGATGCACTGGGCCAGGGACAGACTAATTTGCATGTAGCCAGATTCTGAACTGGGATGGTGCAGTGAGCTAAAAAACGGTGATGGATCAAGCCCTGATCTTTTGACTGGGTAGGAGTGTTCTGCTTAATTCAGATGCTCTGTCCATCACCACCCCCTTTATGAATCGTTTTGGCCACTATAGGAGTGGAAGGGTATGCTCAGACATGAGTCCCTTGCTCACTGCACCATCAGGATTCAAGCAAGCCGGGCCGAAGATGGCTGTATTGCCAGAAACCGGTCCCCGGAAGCTTGTTTCCTTTCCAGTAAAGAATTGGCTTGGTAGTTTGGTCTGCCCTGTTCCCATGATGCACTGGGCCAGGGACAGACTAATTTGCATGTAGCCAGGTTCTGAACTGGGATGGTGCAGTGAGCTAAAAAACGGTGATGGATCAAGCCCTGATCTTTTGACTGGGTAGGAGTGTTCTGCTTAATTCAGATGCTCTGTCCATCACCACCCCCTTTATGAATTGAGTTAGACTTAGACTGCTTTCTAAGTCCGTGGTGTAGTTGTTGAATAGGCTGGGTGCCAGGACACATCCCTGCTTTAGCCCATTGGTTGTCAAGAATTTCTTAGTTAGGCTCCGTCCCTCCCCTTTTTTTATGTGAACTCATGTGTGCGAGTACAGGTTAACAATTGCGCCCAGTAAATTCGAAGGGGCTCCCCAGGCTTTCATTTTGGCCCATAGCTTGGATCTTGGCACTTTGTTGAAAGCTGCTTTGAGATTCACGAAGCATGCATAGAGGGTCTTTGACTTGACTATTGCTTGATTGGCTAAAAGGTTGACTGCTGATATATTTGTTAAGGTACCTATTTGTTAAGGTACCCATGCCGGCCTGGAATCCGGTTTGCATTTTCGGAATCAGATTAATGCTGCTGGTCCAGGTCTCCAGATCTGCCAATAAGTTTGATGCGTAGATCGATGAGGGCTAACAATCTGTAGTTGTTTGGGTCTGAGTGAGTCCCTGATTTATGTTTTGGCTGAAGGATGCTGCCCTGCCAAGGTCAGGGATGATGCTGGTCTCTAGGCTGTGTAAGAACATGGGGTTTAGGAGGCTAAACACCGGATCTTTCCTAAACAAGGCGTTCGGTAGGCTGTTAGGACCCGGGGGCCCGTCCGATCTCAAGTGTTTAATTATGTTTGAGACCTGCTTTTGAGTGGTCTGTACTTGTTCTTCCCTTAGCTTATGTATGATTAACCCTTGACTTTCTTTGTGGGTGTCTCTGATTTATTTTTTAGGTTGGACTTTGGTTGAGTTTTTTGTGCTGTTAGTTAGTGACTCCATAGATGGTCGTCTTTGAGAAGAGTTGAGATCCTTTTTGATGCTTTGGTTTAGGTCTTTGGATTTTATGCTCGGACTAGTCAGTGTTCCGATCTTGTTTGGAGCACCAGCAGTGCTAGCTGCACTCAAGGGGGCAGTGGTGTCATATGATGCTTCAATGTGGGCTCTCCAGGTTTGTTGAATTATATCCGAGTTGAGCTGGTGATGTTTGTCGTTTAGCAGAAGATTGATGTTTGCCCAAAACTGTTTAGAGTTTCTCTGCTTGCTAGCATGGAGTATGTTGATCTCAAGGTGTTCCTTGTATGTTTGAATGACTGCCTTTATTTCATGTTTTAGGTCCTTTTTAGTGTTTTCATTACAGTAAGGATCAGTTGTGTCTTTTGGGAACCCTTGGTTTGAAGTGTCCTAAATTGTTTATTAAGCCATGTTTTTATTGTTTGTATTTTTGATGTGTACAACAGCACTCCACTGCCTCTAGGCGTTTTATTGCAGCTGTTGTTAATTTGAAATTGTTTGTTTATGTTAGTGACAAATAGCTCCCCAGCATCTATGACGTCTTGGTCTGCTTCTGAGGATGTTATTAATGAGCAGTATGTCTCCATTATGGAGTCAATGTTGTTTTCATTCCAAGTTAACCGTTTTAAATTATAGAGTTGTTGGTAATGGGAGAGGCTTAGCTCGCTCGGACCTATTTGGGCTGATGGTTAATATGAAGGTCTGGGGGGTAATGGTTGCTTTTGACTCATTACTGTATTTACAATTCCGTTATGTAGAGGAAAAGAACAGGATCAGCGAAAGTGCAATCGATTGTTGTTAGACCTGACACCATTGGCGTGGGTCTCCCTTCCATTTTTTGCTGTTGCCTCTGATGCTTTTGCTGGTTTTAGATACTTTTGCCACTGTGCCACTTCTATTCAGTGCCACAGTGTAAGTACCCCCTATGGTAAATTAATGTATGGATTAGTGACTCCATGATTTGCTTATTTGCTTTACTTGTCAGACCCTAGTATAATGCACTGCGTGTGCCCAGGGCTTGTAAATCAAATACTGCTGGTGGGCTTGTAGCACTGATTGTGCCACCCACTGGAGCAGCTTGTAAAGTGTGTCTCAGGCCTGCCATTGCAGAGCCTGTATGCAGTCTGGTACTGCCATGTTGACTTGGCAAGTGCACCCACTTGCCTATCCCTAAACCTTCCCTTTTATACATATTAGTCACCCCTAAGGTAGGCCCAAGGGCAGGGTGCATTGCATGTAAAAGGTAGGACCTGCCCTGAGGTGTGTGGCATGTACCGATAGTGAATTACAGCCAATTTCGTTTTTCACAATTGCAAGGCAACTGTTCCCCATAGGCCAGAATTGGCAGTTTGATTATAACATCTTATGATCCTAGCTGACTCGGAACTAGGTTGAAATTCGAGTTTAGTATGCCTGAACTCAGAATGATAAAATACATATTTTAGTGAAGTTGATTTTAACATTCTGTGTTGGAAAATACCACTTCTAGAAAGTAGGTATTTTCTTGCCTAACCATGCAAGCCTGCCTCTGCTAGGTTGTGTATTCCTAGTCCGGTTTGTGAGTGACAGGGGCTGGGGGGGCTCCAGGAGACAGGGTGAGTCAGAACAGGGCTGAATAGACCCATCTGCATGTGGAGTGGTGGGAGGGGTAGCACCTGGGCGTGAATAGGGCTGTGCCTGCCTTCCACAATGTTGGCACCACCTCCTGTGGTGTGTCTGATGACCCTGGCCCACCTTGACAAAGAAGAGAAGGAGTCTTGTAAACAAAGTGCTCCAGGACTGAACAGAACTGGTGTGGACTAGGTACAGCCACTCTCTGCCTCCAGAGATGAAGGATTTTGGTGTATAAAAAGGGGGACCCGGACCCCAGACCTTTAGATCACTTCTGGGACTCAAGACAACCCTTTGCTGAGGAGAAGAACCAGAGGTTTAGACAACTGTGATTAGATCCAGTTTTTATATATACATGTATCGTTGCATAGATTGACATCAATATTAACAAGGACAAAGGTCCTCACCCACCTACCAGGTGGGCTGCTTCATCATCGGGTCCCTCCTCACATTGATTAAAAATATGTCTGTGCAAGCTGCTACTCTCTTAGTTAATGAGGAGTTATTGTATGATGTTCTCCTTTGTGAATCTGAGACCTGAACTTCTTCCACTCACTAATGATTGGGTGCAAGGCTATAGTGCAGAAGACAAAGAAAGGTGTTGGTAAAAGTAGCTACTCGGTAGACTAATTAGGCTTCATTGTGGTTCCCCGGTATAGACTTAAAAGAATAATAGGGGATAGTTTAACCCACTCATGGAGGTCTTGAAATCTGTTATACATATGATGAAGACAGAAGATCACAAAGGTTCTGGCTAGTATAATGGTCTTTAATTATGTCTCCATGCAGAGGCAGAGACTCTAACTGCCTGCATTTTTCTCAGTGTGAATACGTAAAAACCGGCTTCCATTTAGAGCGTCTTTTTACTGCTTAAGATAAAAATGGACACTTTTAAAATGGCCTTCACTGAGTAAGTGGTAAGACTATAAGAAAATAATTATTGAGGAAATAGTCACCACCAATACCAAAAGCCCATTAATGTAACTACCTCAAGTAGACAGTATGAAAAGTGGGCAAGAAATTTGTAAACATCCAAAACACTGGTGCATATCACACAAATTCATATAAACACCTATGAACAATTTAACAGCAGCTAAATCAAATAAAGGTAGAGTAAATTGCTAATCAGCAGCAATAATGGTTGATCACTTTAAACCCCTTTAGACATTGGTATGTATCAATATTTTTTAAACTCTAAAGAACTCTTGGAGAGTGCTTTACTCAGTTAAAGATCCCTCTATGTGTGTCCCTCTATGTTTGGATCATGTTGATATGAATGGCGGAATTTCTGGGATTGTAGCTGTGGAGATTACACGTTTTGGTGTCACCCCAAACTATGATGCTCCTGCCCCATGATGTGACTATCATTGTTCAAAGTGCTCTGCTGGCTCCTTGGGAATGCTGTGATGCTGACATTTCTAGCCATAATCAGCCACCTCTGAGATACAGACTACTAACTACATTTTGTGAACACATCTGTTCCATCTGTGAGGTTCTATTTTAACTTCCTGTATACAATACAATGCTGAGCTTGTTTCGATAAGCGAGGCTCTCAAATGCTCCCCTTATATGTGTCTCATAGACGGATATTACACATATTGGAGCCATGGTGCACCAGCACACTCACCACCTAAAGGCCTGAGATTCTAGTTTCCAGTAACAACCAATGACAATAGTTCCCTTGAATTGAATCCTCAAGTACATTTTTTGTGTGGAGGTTTTCTTTTCTCAGTTTGGCAACTCCCGTTTGCAGAGACACTAGAATGGACTGCATGCCTATGACAGCCCTTGGAAATGCATTGTAGTTCCTTGTAAGTCATCCAGAGTCCATTAGGAAAAAGTTTTGAAATTGATACCCGCAATAAAACAGAGAACTCGGGGGCATATTATCAACACAGGCGATAAAATTATCGCTGCTTTTATCGGCAGAAAACTGCCGCTAAAGCCGCTTTTGCGGCAGAAAACTGCCGCTAAAGCCGCTTTTGCAGCAGTTTTCTGCTGATTAAAGCAGCGATAATTTTATTGCCTGTGTTGATAATATGCCCCTTAGAGACTTCCAAGTCTTCACAAATTCTCAACCATGAGATACAATCTTGCTTATTGTCTACAATGTTACATGGACTTTTTTCCGTGTAAATGAAAGAGTAAGGGGCCTATTTATGAAAAAGTCATGCAGTGCCGCAAGTCTTCTTGGTGCACTCCACTGTGTGACAGGGCAGGGCAGGAATGAGCTGTATTTTATTCAATAAGGTGGATTCCAGCTTTTCACCAGCACTGGTGCCCTTTTGGTAACTTGGTACTAATGCAGGCACACTTGTTCAAGGGTGCCAGCGTTGCAGGCAATATTGTTTTTGTGCAGGAAGAAGCATCTTCCTGCACAAAAGAAATTCTGAGAGGCATATTCTTCTTTCTATGTATGCTGTAGAAAGCAGCACACATGGAAAGAGGACGTAAGGAGGAGAAATAAAGATATTTCTCCTCGTTATGCCTCTCTGGGATATGCGTATCATTTTGGTGCATTCCCAGGTCTACCAGTTCTGGTAAATCTGAGAATGTATAAAAACCCAAGGGGCATATCAGCAAGGGCGATATTGCCGCTTTAGCGGGACTTTTTCCCGCTAAAGAGGCAATATTTTTATCGCCCTATTAACAAGCTGTCGCTAACAGCATAGGTGATAGCTACAGGTTTGGAGCCCGCTTTGCATGTCAGCGATATTTATCGCTAATGACATCAAAAGTGGGCGAACCCAACCCGTTAGCGACTGAAAGCAGTTGATACCATCGCTATCGCCTATTAGCAAGGCAAGCGAAGCGGTTAAAACAATCTCCAGAACTTAATGTCTGCTCAGACCATGACCTAACCTGTATATCCAATGGGAGGTGGTTATTCAGGTTAAGTCCCCATTAGCGATAATGCCTGAATATCACTGGATTTCCAGCGATATTCATGCATTGAGCCGATATCGCCGGATACTTTATCGCTTTAGAGATAAACGAAGCTAATAGCACGTTTTCTCTGCGATAATATCCGGCGATAAAAATTTTTTTCCGCTAAGCGCATTTAGCGACAATTATAGCTATTTGTTGCTAATATGCCCCCATCAGAGTTGCATAGGAACGCCCACGCAACTCCCATGCAATGCCTTCTCAAGGAAGAGTAAGGCAATCAGTGATTTATGCTGCGCTGCCTTACTCAAGATTTATTGTGTCACTCAGGGCCACGCAAAGTGTAAATCTTATTTCAGGTTTGCATTGCATATGTACCACTTTGAGTGGTGCAAACGTGATGCAAACCATCTTCGGCCAGATTCATCAATGTCCCATTTTGCGAGTCCTTAATAGCGATTATTAAGGAATCGCTATTAAAGTCTCGCAAAACGGGATTCATGTAGAAATCGCAAAAATAATTGCGATTTCTACAGCTTCCTTATTTGCGATTAGCAATTTGCTAATCGCAAATAAGGATGCGATTCCAAGGGTGCCAGGGGTGTCCAAAGGACACCCTGTAGCACCCCTGAAATGTTGATTGACACTGGTGTTGCGCACACACATGTCCAAAGGACATGTGTGTGTGTAACATACAACTTAGAAAAATGCACTAAAGTGCATTTTTCTAAGTTTTCGCTATTTACCACGAAGTCAGACTTCGCGGTAAATAGCGGCCAACAATTGCGATTTCACAATTCTAAAATGATTCATGAATTGCATTTAAGGAATCTCAAATAGAGATTCCTTAAATGCAATTCCTCGCAAATCTGGCCCTTTGCGAGCCGGATTTCCTTTCATGAATCTGGCTGCTTGTTTCTAGTCCCCTAAATCCGTGGACATATTTCAACATTGGACGGTGCTTAAACGCTCGGATTTGCCTTAGGTTTTCTATTTTCGCTGTCCGTTCTTTTCCTATTATGAATGGCGACCTCATATTTCCTTTTGGATTAGCTATGACTGGAGATTGTTTCATTCATGTGTTTTGATTTGACTTTTTTAGATCAATGTCAAAATATTACAATTTACTTTTAAAAATATTATTATAGGTTTCACATTATAAAATCAGCCAAAACAAACAAAGTAATCAATATTTGATTATCTTGGAATCATTTTACTGCCCCATCATGTTGGTGCAATGAGGGTTTATAGTGGCATGCAAAATTAGCATTGCGGAGAAGCATGCTACAGATTGACATATTTGCACCATATTAATGTTTACTGTTAAATAACCGCCCACTGCCTCTGTCACCGGAATAGGATCTTTAAACAGCTGATTAATCTGATGCTTCCAAAACATTTCGACCATAATATTTTCTTAGCAGCACAGATTGGCAATCCGTTACTATAGCCTGAGACACGATTGCTTTGTGCATTACATTTGTCCAATAAAATATATAAATTAACTTTTCATTTGCAAATTAAGGTATAATATAACGTGGTTTACTGCCAGGTCTAAAATAAAATTCAATTTGTTATGATTCTGATTTTTTGTAATAGGTCTGGATGGCACGAAATCGCGCCATAACAAATAAAACTCCTATTAAAGATGTATGCACTGTCGAAATGCAATTCCTCATTGCACCTGTGCTTGAAAAGTAAAAAAAAAAATCTTTACACATAGCATGGTTTCAATACAACTCACTCAGGGACCTCTTATGGTATTTGCTAATTGCGCTGTGGCCCAGGAACTCTGACTTTTCTGGGCCCTTGCTGAGGTGGTCCAGAAGACACTGCTGTCAGTCTGTTCAGTGATGCTTAGCTGGCTGCAAAATTACTGTTATCAAGCCGTCAAATTGACTTCCGCCTTAGAGGGTCTCCTTGATGCAGAAGCAATATCTAGTAGGCAGGGACAGCTGGTTATTTTGGAAAGTTGTTGAGTGAAAATACGTGCCATTAATTGAATCCATTAAGGCCCGATTGCTAGTGCTTAATTTGTAAAAGAATGAGTGCCGGTTTTTAAAACTCTACATTTGAAGCCTTTGGGCGGTGCGATTAAATGTTGGTGTACAGAATACCAAGGCTACGCAGTCTTAAATCCACCTCAGGGAAAATCACTACTAGACACTTCTACCCGCCTAGAGGAGAAGTGTGGCTCAATGGTTAGAGCGCCAGACCCTGATGCAGAGTTCTAGCTGGGACCAGGGTTCAATTCCCCGCCTTGGCGTGTCTTGGGCTCAAAATTCCACGGACCTGATAATTCTCGCCTCGGTGCCTATTCCAATCATGGAGCCCCACCCTGCAACACTGGGCAATAACTTGCTTAATCTCCACAACGGCCCCTACAATGCTAAGGATTCCTGGCCTCCACCTTGGGGGTGCCTAGGAGTGGACACCTCACAGGGAAAGCCAGGATGGGTTTCACAGCGGTATTCGTACAAGCGCCTTGAGACCCTTGCGGGTGAGTAGTGCGCTATACAAGTATCAATTTACATTTACATTTATCGTACTCTCACACGTTTTTGCTTTCTACCTTTGCGATGGTTTTTCTGTCTTTCTTTTCCTCTGCTTTTCTACTGTGTGCTTTTTTATCTCTTCCTTCTGATGTGAAAAAATAAGTGCTGGTCATCAAAAATTAGTGTTGGTGGTCCCTACCAACAACCACTGGCTCAAATTAAACACCGGCCTCAGAAGGAATGTGATATTTACCTCACCATCTACAATCCGTGTCCTTGGAGTTCAGAATATATCTGGTGTGATAAGTAGCATCTATTTTATGTTTTGGTGAATAACATCCAGATTGTGGTGCTTAGTGCATCTTAATCCACATTTAACAGTAAATACTTTGGGGCATATTTAATAGGTCTGGCGCATCTCTGCAACCCAGCAGGGATTAACCAGAATAGATGCAACACGCAATTTCCCCCCTTGCACCACCACAGATATGTCACATTTACAATGCGGCGCATCGTGGCGCAAGGATAGGCAGATGCGTGTTGCATCTTGTGGTGTAATGGCAGCGTATTGCTAGAGTCGTGTCGCAAGTGCGATGCAACTCCAGGAATGCTCAAGGACAGCCCATACTTAACGTGGTGCATCACTCCTTATGCCTGCTTCAAGCATGTGTAAGGGTTTGACGCAGTGGCGTTGTAAAACTGCCTCAGAGAAATATTGTAGATTTCACTGCGTCACTTTTACTAGGCTTTCCTACGACTGAACGCCCAGCCTGTGACAGAACGCCCACATGAAACCTGACGCAGGTTTCATGTGGTGCAGTGCTTTACAACGTGACACATCTGCCTAGATGCGCCATGTTGTAACTACGTTGCAACGTGGCGCATGGTTTACGCCGCTGTGTAAAAACTTCATATCTTGGCTGCTTCTGGTTGAATTTTCGTCATTTTTATTTTATTTCGCTCAGATAAATGTTTTCTATTTTTCTAAACCTCTGAGGAGTCTTTTTGTGGTATATTCATTGTGTTACTGTGTGTGTGCTTTTTTATTTGTTTTTTATTTTAAAAACAACACTTGGCAAGTCAATATCCAATGGGTGGAGCTGGGCTAAGAATTGTATTACTGAAAAACATTGAACATAAGGTTTGCTTTGAATTAATATTTTAAAAATAGAAAAACCAAAAGATGTCATGAAACAACACTAATATTAATTCCTCTCTCCAATATTGGTAATTATAGGACCGACTGCCGAGCGGTACCTGTTTGTTTTTAATATGATGTCACTAACGCATCTGAAATAAGAGTTGGGCAAGATCGAAAGATACGGATAATCAAACTCAGATATAAGTAGGTGTGAATATTACAATAGAAATCCATCTTTTAAATGGATAATTTTGATTTATTACCAATTTCTAGGTGGTCCTATTGACAAGGGTATACAGAAAGAAAGGTTCACCTAAGTGAATATCACCTTAATAATATAACGGGAGATTTTCAATAAGATCTTTTTAGACAATATATAAACAAAAGGGATGCATGGAAGATTGATAGATAATTCTACTTCAGTCTGAAACAGGAGAACACGGGTGGTGTGGTTATGTTTATTAAAGCAGCACCAGAATTGTTAAAGTTTCTAATTGTCATGATGATAAATGTAGTAAAACAAGATTAAAATGATTTTGTATTTTGATAGAGTGGAGTTTATATTTGATTTATATTTTAAAACAGGCTATGAATTTGAAAGAGAGATAGGATATACGTTGTCCTGTAGAAGGTGGTCTTATGCAGGTTAGGTACCACCGTAATGCGTCGACGCTGGTTTTCAAGGGGTTACATCCAAAGAATGAATAGCATTGATTATAAAGAAATTAAACATTGTCAATACTGTTATCAATTCAGATGGAATACCCATTGTCAAAGATTAGTTGTTATATCTGTTCCTATTTCTTTTTGATGTATTTAATAATATTTTGTAATTATTATCTGGTATATGTTTTAAAAAAATAATGTAATGTACCTTCTGATGATGTTTTAATTCATTTAAAAAAAAAAGATATAGATAAATACATCCCCTTGGTGTTTCCTTTTCAGTACTTGTGTAGTGATATGGTTTGATTGATTCGCATAAGCAGTGGATATTGACTTCCCAAGAGGTGTTTTTTTAGAAAAAAACTGATGATTGTACCCTAGCTCTTGGCTAGAAAGGGGCAACTCTGGTATTTGTATACTGTTTGTGCGTGGCCATGACCAGACAGGTCTGCTGCTAAATCCATAGATGTTGAGATTAGTGGTCTAAAAAGTGTTCCATCACATCTGGTTCAGTATATTCTGTGATTTTACCATCCAATGTATGAAGCCATTTCAAGGAGATCAGAGTTTATGCCATAATGCGTCAGTCAGGGTGCATCATCAGGAACTTCTGCTTGAATTCATTTTAAAAGACTAATCACCAGAGATATATATTAACAAGTCTTCAAGTTGGACCACCCATCTTTTTAGCAATTTGCTTGATCATCTGGATATGGGATTAGGGGTCGAGGTCTGTCAGTAGACTACTGGCGACATTGTCAGATGTGGTGTCCTATCAGAAACTCAAGAGATCGCTAGAGTTGTGAAATATAGGGAGGCAAGGTGCCTCCAACATCAAATGAGTTACATCCAAATACCAAAGAATCACACCATCGATGAAGAAATATTGATAATTATTAATTAACTTTTGCAACCAATAAAGGTAGTTTATAGGAGCTTGCGGTGGATAGTAGGTGAGACTGCAACCAATAGGGGAGCTATTTTTGGTTTTAAGCCTCAAACTTCAGGTCTCAGTGTGCATAGTTTCACATTGAGGCTACCCCAGCCACTCACCCATCAGTATAATCATATTCAGTATGTTCCTTTTTCATGAAGTCTTCAAAAATAAATATGAAGTCCTTTCATATATACAAGCCTCTGCATTGAAAAGGGCAAACTGTTGGTTAGTAATGAGGGCATTTGCTAGGACTCCATTTTTAACTCCCAAATTAGAATTGCAAAGAACAGCTATGACCCTGTTGTGACATTTACCAGGTACTGTGGATACTGTGGATAGGATGGAGAATATATTTTGGCTACCTGAGGAGGAGAGGTAAATGCTGTCTTTTGTGAAGGATGCAAACTACCTCCTCCTTGAGATCATTGTTGGTATTAAATAATTATAAAATTGACTTTACACGATTAAGTTCTTTATGGTAGTGATTGCTGGGAGGATTGCCACGATTTGGAGGCTCGGGCCACAGTGGCTGGATGCAACCCATGTTCGGACAACTTTTTATGGCCGGATACAGGTCGCACTGTTAATGGGGAATTCAGGTATCCACAAATTGGGCAAAAGGACACATATAGGCAACAGAGATAAATAAAATAATAGAGCCAAACATAAATATAAAAATTAATGCCCAAATTACAAAGAAAATAAAATTAGGCTAAAATAACAGTAATTGAAATGATAGCATTTTGGAGCAGCATTCCACAGAATAAAGAGATTGATGAGTGCAAGGTTACCTTCTGTAAATACCTTGCACTGTTAAATCCTGCCATTTTTCCTGATATTGTAATTCTGAGTGCACAAATTGTTTGGTGAATCGAGTCCATTGCCTCTTGTCTCAACAAAACAGAAGAACAAGTACAATTTTAGACTCCACTTTATTGTCTTGCAAATTTTTATAGCATTCAGTAGGACTATTTCATTGTTTTGTTAAATTACATATTCGTAATTTAAGGTTATATATTAGTTGTTGAGAACTGAATAGAATTAATTGTTACTGTACTCGATAATTATATTTTTCTTCATCTAAGAAGGTCCCCGAAGTTCTTATTTGAAATGCATTATTTATCCAATAATACAACGTGTAACCCTCTTACCGTCTGTAAGTGCCCGCATCGTTACTGTACTGTATTATATTATACCTTTTTTCAATAAAATACTTTGAACTAAAAAAAAAAAAGAAGGCCTCATTCACATACAAAAATGATGCAGTGAAGCAACAAAAGCCATTTTGCTACGCCAAGCTGCATCACTTTAAAACCACAGGGATGCAATGCATTAACAACAATATGACACAACAATGTGCTTTCCCCTGTGCTGGCGCACAATTGGCAGCGCAGGGACCGTTGCGTCATGTTACAAGTGTGCCTGCGTTGCGGGGATGATTGTTTTTGTGCAGCAAGGGGCACCTTCACACACAAAAAAAGAATTGATGCATTTTCCTCATTCTTCTGCAGCACGCATAGAAAGAAGAAAAAAGAAGTAGAAATAAAATATGTATACTCGTCCCTTAGGGAGGCATAGGATTCTGACGCACTCCCAGCTTGCCAAAACTTTGTAAGTCTGGGAATGTGTCAGGTTCTATAGATGTTGTGTTTGAACACCCACAGCAGACCCATAGAATGCCCCGTTCAAGCAGAGTAATGTGTGAAAAAGGCCCATATTTACAAGGCCATGGAAAGTGATGAAAAAAAGTAAAAAATTGTGAAGTACCTTTGGCGCGGTTGCATCGTAAATGAGGCCCTGGATGTGTGCTTTAGCCCCCAGGGGGGTCGCTATGCATTATTTAAAGTTGAAATGAATAATAAAACAGTAAAACAGTGATAAAACACCATGTCTTAGTTCTCATCACCCAACAAAATCATCTTGTTTGCAGCTGGTTCTCGGCTGTCGAGTAGTATAGACATGTGGCTTTTACTGTAATCAAGTTGCCTGTCAAAACCTGCGCTACACATACAACATCGACAACCTATATAATTAAACAGGCCTCAATTACCTGACATATATTCATATATTATGTATACCAAGTACAATGATATCTGTAGAGTTCAGGGCAGGCTCTAGGCCAGTGCGACCACTGCCCCAGGCGCTCACTTCAAGAGGCGTCGTGTTTTCAAGTATATTATAATTTAAAAAGGGATGTATGACGTTACAACGCAGGCTATTACAACGCCTGCCTTTACAACGTGGTTTTTACATCGCATACCATTACAACGCATAGCGCTTTTGGGTGCTGGATAGTGAATAGTTTAATTTACTATTCCAACTCCAGTCCCCGTGGACACTAGGGAAGTTTATTGGATAGTAAATTAACCTATTCCCTATCCTAGAGCGCCCCCCAGCGCAATGCGTTGTAATGGTTTGCGTTGTAATGACCGCGTTGTAATGGTAGTGCGTTGTAAAAGTTTTGTTGTAAGTGATGTTTACCTTTTAAAAGCACCTGCCGCTGCGTTCTTCTCCTGCAGCAATAAAAATGCCAAGATAACTCTGGTGATTAATGTTCTTGCTGGAGAGAAATCAAAGCTTTGTCTAGTGGCAGTTTTGACGGCACTAAATTAGTGTAGAGGGTTAATATGCCTGCTGCAAAGCAAATGTACCATGCAGATCCCACAGTGCATATAATCTAGCTAGTTCAGTGGGTTACCTCTTTTGTCAGAGAGATCCTTTTGTTACTTGCAGTTTATTGGTTAAACTCCTAACATAGAACAGTTAGCAGTTAACTGGTCTTCCATTGTCCTAATGTTGTAAAAAGGGTTAATTTGGGAAGAAATCAATTCTCATTAGTAAAGACAACCCCTAACCATGGTGTTTAGTTTTAAATTCGGAGTTTATGCTTTTCCAGACCAAGCACTCAAACCATACTGCCAACTCATTTCTTGATCTCTTTCTGCTATTACACGATGCACTTTAACTAGGATGTATGCCGTATGCACTTTAGAAAGTTGGTGTTCACTATAACGCTGCTAGATAAGCTCTATGTATATATTGCCATGCTATTTTAATAAGATTGGAAGGAGGTCTCTTTGTATTTTTTGCACACTGGCACTTTAATATTTTTGCATTTTTTGCACATTGGCACTTTAAAACCTATGCTGCTATTTGTAAATATGGGAATCATCCTTCATATGTCAGAATTGTAGTAAATATGGAGACATAGATAATAACTAACCCTCTGATCCCTGGTTACTATTACATTATGCCCTTTATCGAGACAGTTTAATAACTAGGATGTACGCTCTATGTTCAGTAGAAAATACGTGTTTAACATATGCTGCTAAATATATGTCCTATTTATATATTGTTGCTGATTTAATGGTGATCCTTGCATTTGACCATGTATGTAATTATGTGCACACTTTTATGGATAATGTAATATCCGAATAAAGGTTATTTTGACTTGACTACTGCCTACTAGTATGAATGGCATGTAACTCCTACACCTTGTTGTCCTCTGTCTTATGTACAATTCCTATACATTGATTTACACAAATATGATTAGTCTCTATGTAATGTGTGTGTGATGTAAAGTGCTCTGACACCCTACACTGATATGAGTGGAGAAATAAAATAAAAAAAATGCATGAGAGAGGGTGGTTAGGAGACTTAAGGGGCGTGTAATGGGTGGTGGTGAGGGCATCTGCGAAGAAGGAGTAAATTGGGGTGGGGGGAGCAAACAATTATTGTCGCATAGGGTGCCACCATCGCTAAAGCCGGCCCTGGTGGAGTGCAGATACCAGACAAGTAGTTGTTGTTGCAGTATCTAAAAATATAAAAACAGCATGGCTGATGCGGAAATTTGGCAGATGTGACAGAGGTGAGAATCTGGATGCAAACATGCCCCCCTGATTTTATTCGCTACCCTTTTTACCTGTGCTGAATATGGAAGCACACAGAAATTATTATATGGGATGCACTGTGGATTGACGACCACCGTAGCACTTCAAGAGGGGTTATGTATAATGGATAGTATTCAGATTGTAGCTAAGCACTGGCACTTTTTGATCACTAACAGTGGTAATATAGTACTCTTTAATAATAATAATAATAATAATAATAAAGGGGTTTATAAAGCGCCTGGTGACGCCTCCCGACGTATCCCCGCGCTAAAGGAAAGTGTCAGAGAACAGTGGAGGTGGGGAGCCTAAAGGGCAAATAGGTACGTTTTTAGTAGTTTTCTGAAGGTGGCTTCATTATTTGCTAGCCTAATATTGGTGGGAAGGGAATTCCATTTGATTGCTGCCAGGGAACGGAAAGACCGACCTCCCATTCTGGATTTTTTTTATACGGGGGATCATGAGGAGGCCCTTTCCCCTCGAGCGAAGTGCTCTGTTTGGCTCGTACGGAACAGCTAAGTCAGACAAGTAGGATGGTGCTTTATGAGAAATAATTCTATAGCACAAGAGGAGTGCTTTAAACAGAATTCTCATCCTAATAGGCAGCCAATGAAGTGTTGCCAGAGTGGGTTTAGAAGCAGCTCTTCTAGGAAGTCTCAATACTAACCGTGCTGCTGAATTTTGTAATACCTGCAGTCTCCTAACATTCTTTTCCGAAGTACCAAGAAGAAGCACGTCGCCATAATCCATACGAGAAGTTACTAGGGCCTGAGTCATGGTACGCCTGGCCTCCAAAGGGAGGAGGTCCAGGGTACGGTTGAGAGTTTTCATGACCTCAAAGCACTTCCCTACAATTTTGTTTACATGGCTGTCAAAGGAGAGTTTGGTATCCACCCATACACCTAGATTTTTAGCTTCTCTTCTAGGAGTGGGTAAAGACCCCAGACAGGATGGCCACCACTCTTTGGTCCAGCTAGTATCCTTACCTCCAATTATTAACACCTCAGTTTTAGAGCCGTTAAGTTTGAGGCAGTGTTGGGTCATCCAATCTGCAAGATCGCTCATACAGGTTTTAAAGTTTTCGGCAGCCAAGAAGGGGGCTTGGGACAGGGAGATCAGCAGTTGGGTATCGTCGGCGTAAGAGACTAGCTCTACGCCGTACGATTGGACCACCCCTGCCAGCGGGGCCATGTAGAGATTGAACATTGTGGGACTCAGGGCCGAGCCCTGAGGTACCCCCTGGTCTAAAGCTATGCTGTCCGAGAGAAAGTTGCCTCTCTGAACCTGAAAGCTCCGGTTGGTTAAGAAAGCTTTCAGCCAACCCAATGCCTTCCCGGTGACCCCAGCTTTGTTTAGACACTGTAGCAAGATGGAGTGTGCTACAGTGTCAAACGCGGCACTGAGGTCCAACATAATGAGTGCCATGGTCTTACCCTCATCTGCTCCCTCCCGTAAAGTTTCAGTCGCTCTCAGGAGCGCTGTCTCTGTTATTATTATTATTATTATTATTAAAAACATTTGTAACGCGCTCTATCACCATTGGTTTCTTGGCGCTGATAGACAAATGGGGTGGACCGAAAGCAGGAGGTTTAGTCAAATGCAGCTTGGAAGAGCAGAGTTTTTAGAAGTCTGCGAAAGCAGTCAAGCTTTGGACAGAGACGAAGGGGAAGGGGAAGGGAGTTCCAAGTGGAGGGGGCCAGGACGGAGAAGCTCAGACCACCGTGCTTTTTCCTTTTAAATCTAGGCACCACGAGGAGGTTTGATGAGGCTGAGTGAAGGGCTCTCGTAGGGATGTGACGGGTCAGAGCCGAAGAGATGAAAACGGGCGCTGCATCAGCTCTGTTGAGTAGCCCGATCTAAAACCAGACTGAGAGCTATGTAAAGCATTTTGAGATTCAAGGTGAGCCATAAGTTGAGTATTGGCTATTTTCTCTGCGACTTTTGCTAGGTAAGGTAGCAGAGATATAGGTCTTAAATTCTCTAGGGTTTCCTGACTCACATTGGGCTTTTTTTTTATAGGAAGTACGATTGCTTTTTTCCAGTCTTCAGGCAGACAGGCTGTAGAGAAGGAGATTTGTAACACATATCTAAGGTGCGGCTCCAGGACAGCTAGACTAGCAGCTACTATTTTGGGAGGAGCAGGGTCCCGAGGGGAGCCAGATTTAATGCTTTGACATGTTTTTATAAAGGTTTCCGGAGGAGGGACCGTGAAATTACACAGGCATAAGTCTGTGAAAGCGGCATCTTCCCTCTCAACAAAATCATGTCCTGGTTTTATATTACCCGAGAAGTTGGCATAAATGTCAGTGATCTTGCCAGCAAAATACTTGGCGATCTTGTTGCAAGTATCCACCGAATCATTATGGAAAGTATTGTTCGAAGTAATTATAGAGATTTCTTTAAAGATCTTAAAAAGCTCTTTCGAGGAACTCTCTGCTTCCGTGATACGAGTGTTATAGTGGGATGCTTTGGAGGCTTGAATCATTTTGTTATAGTCTTTTTGAGCTTTTTTATACAAGGTTTTAATTTTTGGGCAGAAATTGATACGCCATGTCCGCTCAAGTTTTTTACATGCGGATTTGGCTAAACGTAGTTCCTGGGTGAACCACGGATTAGCTTTACTGGCCCTCTTGGTGTTGGTCAATGTGCGAGTAGGGGCAGTGCTATCTAAAGCTGTTAAGATGCGTTTTTGTAGCTGATTATAGGCTATCTCTCAGTCAGACCCTCCAGGAGGACCAGCATTATCAAGTAGCTTAATGAAGGTGTCAAGGGAGACATTTTTCCATTTTCTGCATTGATAGCGTTGAGCAGTATCAGGGCTGAGTTCGGTAGCAGCAATCTGTATTTGCATCGGAATCATGAAATGGTCGGACCAGGGTATCGGTAGTGGGGGCAGAGGGAGTACTCCGTTCCAGTTCCCAAAAATGGGATCCAACAGATGTCCTAGTTGGTGAGTTGGGTCCTGGTTTTTGAGCTCTAACTGTAAGGAGAGCAAATCATCCTTTAGGTCCGAGGCCTCACTATCAAGGGGATTGTCAAAGTGGACATTCAAGTCTCCCAGCACTAGTAATCTGGTTTTTCTCAGTGCTAGGTGAGTTGTAGCTTCAATAAGGCTAGATGTAAAGTCGTAAAGCCTTCCTGGGGGTCGATATACAAGGATACCTGAAAAGGAGTGTTTCGGCCCTATTAAGATAGTGAAGGAACCTGCTTCACTATGATCTATTGAGAGGGGAGATAGGGAGCATTCTAAGGGTGCCTTAGTTGCTATAGCAATACCCCCACCTCTACCATCCTTCCTATCGAGTCTGGAGAGGGAGTATCCGGTTGGCATGGCCTCTATTATATCAGGGTCAGAATGCTCATCTAACCAGGTCTCGGTGAGAAACAAGATGTTGAGTTCCTCATCCTCAAGGAGATGATAAATTTGAGTACGATGTTTCTTAAGGGATCTGCAATTCAGCAACGCCGCTTTTAGCAGCCCTTTCGTGTTAATTGTGGTAAGGCATTTATCAGGAGTGAAAGGGCATATAGTGCAGCTATGTATAGATGTAGTCTCCATAGAGTGTTTACAGCGAAGGGCAATGGTAGGGCATAGATCTAACAATTCTTGTCTGTCATACCGTATATCGGAAGACTTAGAGGTGACAGAGGCTATGGCCCCGCGCCCCGTCCGGCCGCAGACGGGCTAGACTTTGGCTCGACTTCGGCGCGCAAGCGGCGCTCCCGCTGCGATCGTCCGCTGCGCTTGTGTGGGAAGCACATTTATGGAGAAAGGAGATGGGCGTGGCCTAGCGGGTGGGCGTGGCCTCGCGTTATCAGCGATGGCGTCCGTGGGATTTTTTCCCTTTCAACAGCGCTAGGATCCGCTGTTTCTAGGGTGCCAGCTTGGCGGGACTATCTGCAAATAGCTCTGGGTAGGTGCAGTAATTTAAAAACACAGTTGAACACAAATTCACACAGTTTTAAAAAATGAACGAAAACACCTCCGGCTTCCGCCTCAGAGGTCTGACATTGGATTTGGAATAGAAATTTGTGTGCCAAGGCTGTTATGCATGTCCAGTATTGCACATGCACTTTTATGAAGGTCTATTTCGATCTCATGTACATTTTATCTATTCTATTTTAATCTGCTATCCTTTTTCTGTCTTTTCTTTTAACTTTTGTTGTACCAGCATATGCTGGCAATGCTTTATTGACTGTTTTATTGAGGTTTTATGGAAATGTTTGTAATCCAAAATAAACTTAACTGATGATGATGCTATCTGTTCTAACCCTACCACATAAGAAGCCAAGCCTAACTTTTGCCCTACTTGGTTTATTCTGTAAATGTTGTTTTGGGTGCAGTCAGACAGAAGGTACCCGAGCTGTACTTTAATCACCTGTTTCACATGTCCCCTTTCATATTACTATGTCAGCGTGCTGCAGTATACCACTTGGGACTTTAGAAGCTCTATAATGACCAATTAGAACAATACCAATGGAAGGACAAGTAAAAGAAGAAAGACACTCACTTGATTTGCGCAACACAAGAGAAAATTAGAGTCATCGTTTCAGTAAAGCAGTCATAATTTTTCCCCTAAACCCTTCCAGTTTTTTTTTCGTTTTCAAACTTATTAATAACCGGATGGCACCTTTAGACCAGGGCACAGAGGTAAGTAACAAAGTCTTAATTATCACATTAAAACCTCTAGAACCCATAATCAACAAAAAGTATTTTGGGGAAAATAAATAAGCAATCATTTACCACTTCATAAACTTAATTTAAGTTGTGTAACTGATGTTTGCTACAGCCACTTTCTGCCTTGGCATGGCAAGTGACTAATCCATAATCCACAAGCACAATACTCTTTGAAAACTCACATGGGGCAGGTCATTTAAAGTGTCGCTGGCTGATTAATAATATATTTTATTTGAACACAGTATCCATATGGTGGGAAATTCCCAGTGTCCTTTTCATTGATTTGATTAATGAATTAACTGCATAAACCTGTAATGACTTAGCGAGCAAATTTATCTGCAAAAAGCAGACTAGCACAATATCAATACACTATGGGAAGTCAACAATTCTGCAACAAACTAAATGATCGGAGATAAGTAGTGGAATATTACCTTTGTAATTAGAAGAAACTCTGTTGAAATAGATCGTGTCTGATTACGAGTTGAGGCGCTATTTATTTCCCCTGATAAATAATGCTATCACGTGGTTAGGTGTTTATCGAGTGTAATAAATAACAACCTATAGTGAGTACAGGCAAAGTTAGATGTGGGGACAACATCTCAAATGAATGTCAAAGAGAGTTTGGGGTGAAGAAGACTCTAAGTGAAAAGAACTAAAGACACGAGTGTTTTCTGGGTTCATGAATATTCATTCCAGGCTCCTGTTAATTGGAACTTCTTGGAGGGGGCCATGTAAATGTCGGTAGATTGTACAACCCTTACAATAGTAGTTTCTGACATATTAGATCAGTGTTACAATTACGGATCAAGTATAGTTTAGATCATTTGAATCCCATCTCAGGATCTACTGTTAATTTAAAATAATTGCAGAAATCCACACTTGATTAAACTAGAACTTGAACTAGAAAATAGGGGCATATTACCAACGATTAGCGAGGCTTAGCACGGAATTTTTTAACGCTAAGCATCGCCGGAAATTATCGCAGAGATAACTTGCTATTAGCAAGGTTTATCTCAGAAGTGATAAAAATCCTTGCGCTAACTGCCAAATGAGAGATTATCGTTGGAAAACCAACGATAATCTCTCGAAGTTTGGCGTTAGCTTGTTGATAGGGGCTCACAAACTTAGCCATGATATCCACCTTCCATAGGATATCATGGCTACGTCAGGAAAATACCAGGTGTAAAAAAGCAGTGCTAACCGCGGTTAGCGCTGCTTTTTTTATCACTAACAGGGTTAGCGAAATCCTTGATAATAGGAGAAATGTCGCTTAACAACATTTCTCCTATTATTTTTCTCTGGAACGCCCCATTTGCATCTCATTAGAGATGCAAGGGAAAAAGGGTTCTAACATGCGAATTTGCGTGTTAGCACCCTGTTGCTGATAGGGAGATAATTTTATCTCCGCTTTCTTGGCTTTTAAAGCCAAAAAAGCGGAGATAAATCCCTTGATAATATGCCCCATAGTTTTTAGTAATTAGCTTCACATCGAAAGCAGAAGAAGATCAAAACTCTAGGAATATAACTAACAAATTCTCTGACAATTCACCTTTACAGAAAAGGAAAATGCAACATACCAGACTATGGATAATCAATGAAATGCAGTTGTAGCTGCCATTGCTGACAGTAATTAAATATATTTCTCTGATCATCATAGATGCAAGAAGAAGTACTTCCGGTCAGAGTCAAATATCACCCACTTCAACATATTTCGTGATCACCCTTGCCAAAGTCACATTCAAGTACTTGACAACATTGAATGATTATTCTTAGATAAAGCGCCCAAACATGTTTGCAGAACCATTTGGCCATATAATCTAAAGACAATAGTTTGTGAGTATCAATGTCTTTTAGAGATGCCTAGAGTCCACCTGAACAGAAACTGTTATTGCTACATGCAAAAAATTCTATTTTTAGCAAATTCCATCAGAGACAAATTCCATCATCTCAAACATAAAGCAGATGTGGGAGATTACACAGTTATTGTTGTAGTTAATTCTCTCCTCGGTTAGCATCTTTATTGGTAACCCCACCAGTGTTTATGAAGAGCAGTAAAGAAATCCTCCTGATGAAAACTTTCTAAAGCTGTAGATCCTGTAACATAGCATGAAATTATCCAATGAATTAGGAAGTATTTCCCAATCAGTTGTTTTGTGGAAATATTTTACATGCAAGGGAGAGGAGTTGCGCTATATAAAACTCAGTTAAAAAAATGTAAAGTTCTCAAAATGGGTAGAAGGTATCAGAAAACTTTAGGTTTCCCATGTGAACTTGTTGGCAGCACCATTACACAATGGTCCTGGAATCTAGACACTCCAATGCTGGCCTCCTAAGACCTTCCAGGCAGTTTGCAAATGTATTGACACCCTCTACAATGTGAGGCACAACAACTAAGCCTAAATCTATTGAATGTAAATACATGAATGGACTACCTGTTAGACCTATCAGCCTTAGGGTGGTCTTTCCCCAAATGCTTTCCCAACTCCCTTCCTGTTTGCTGACATTTACTTCTGTCAGTTTTAGGACTTTGCAAACAACCATTGCTAACAAGTGTAATAGTATTTGTGCTCACTCCTTAAAACATTGCCCTTCACCTGATTGGCACATTTAATGTACGTATAAGTTACTAGTAAAGTGGTACAACATGTACCCAGGGCCTATACATTAAGTTCTAACAGTGAGCGTGCAGCACTTATTGTGCCCCTTAAGTAGCCTTTTAAAACATGCCTCAGAGCTGCCACCTCTGTACAGTTTTAAACTGCCAATTAGCCCTTGCAAAATAACCCCTTTGCCCGGCCTAACCCACCTTTCAATATATACAAGTCACTCACTAAGGTAGGACCTAAACATCCGATAGGGCAGGGTGCATTATATTTAAAAAAATGGTGCATGTATGTTTAAATTTTAAATGTCCTGGTAGTGAAGAACTGCTAAATTTGTTTTTCATTACGGCGAGGCCTACTTCTCCCAGAGGATAACATTGGGGTACCTTAACACATTTAGTAAGTGATAACATTAGTTGGGAACAGTTAGAAATGTCATGTTTAGTGTTTAAAGAATTGTAATTTAAAAACAGTTTTAATAGTAAAATGGGATTTTAAGTCACAATTCCAAAATGCCACGTTTAGAGAGTTGACAGTTTCTTGCCCTAACCATTTGGTGCCCATGACTGTGATTAGCCTGGCAGTTGGGCTTTTAATTATTCCTCCCAAACAGAGAGACAAAGAGGGACTAGATCTCGGTTGGATGGGTCATCCTGCCAGGGTGTGTGGGGCAGAGCTGTTCCCTGCCCCACTTATATTTCAAGGAGTTGCCTTAGCACACTGACAGAGAACCTCACATTAGCCTTTTGTTACCACAGACCCCCTGGAGCCTGGGCATGGAAGAATGAAATTCCTGAACAATGGGGGACATTTCTAGACATCTCTCCCACTTCAAAGCTGGCACCATCTATTAAAAAAGGACCTTCAGACCCACTCTTCAATTCAGTCTTGGACCTGTTGAAGACACTGAGAAAGCCTGCTCTGCTGCTTCAGAGGGCCACCATGCTGATTTGAACCCCAAGAGGATTGCCATGCTGCTGGAGGACTGACTTGCTGCCGGGACTCTGGACTACCAGAGAGACTCCAAGAGCTATTTGACTGGCCTCCTGTCCTGAGCTACAGGGACACAACATACTCCAAGAACGTGAACCCTGCACTTCAAACTTACCTGAAGTGACTCCTGCCCCACAAGTGGTGCCAATTCAGTGCTGGACCTTTGGCAGTGGCGCTAAACGTGCCCAAACAGCCTACAACCAAAATTTGAGACTTGGAAAATTTCAGCCAAAAGATGCCCTGAGAACCGAGAGGAGACTGGTATCTACCTGCCTGCCAGTCCACCCAAGATGCATCTTCAGCCAGCTTGCCTTCATAGTAGCTTCCACTATGTTCTTCCCTACAGCATCAAATCATGATCAAAAGCTACATGCAGAATGGGTAGCTGTCCTCTTGGAGTCCTTGTTATCTACAGCCTGCAGACTTTTCCCACTGAAAGTTTTTGACTTCCAAAAAAAGAGACTACGTTAAATGTAGAAGATTTCACAGCAAATTTATCCAGCAGATCCCCACTCATGATGCTTCTTGTCGGACACTGCTGGCTGCCGTGCACTGCTGAAAGGACCTTTTCAGATATTCTTTTTAAGAGTCTTCCAAGTCCAATGGTAAGCAGTGTCTAGGCCCAATAGCCTCATGTGTCCGAACTGCGCTCCATAGTGGTCCACATTTTACTTTGACTTTGCCCCGGTCCAGTGTAACTAGATGTCCGTGGTTGGTTCTTTGATCTTTTAGGCACAAATTTTTTACTAAAAACCTTAATAATTTGTAAATCCTATTCTAGTGATAGGATTTTGTATTATTTTGGTGTCAAACATTGATTAAATTTTCTCTCTAAATTGGTGTGGGAATTTTCTGGCGTTGTGTTTTTACTTTATTGTTGTTTAAGCACTGCATAAATACTTTACATACTGCTTCTAAGTTAAGCCTGACTGTTTTTGTGTCAAGTTACCAGAGAGCTAAGCACCAGTTCATTTAGGGACTTTTTGTGTTTCACCATGACAGTGATTGTGATTGACAGTAATTGCATTCCTTTTAATATAAATCACTTGTCCCCTTTCCAGTATAAATAACATGTAGACATATATCATTCGGAAAAAATATACTTTTTGTGCTTAGTGCAAACTATTGCGGCTAGTCAATGATAAGTAATGGGCATGGGCAGACGTCCTTGAAACAGGCTCTAAAGACAGATGATATTTGTAATGAAGTACACGTTTTGACTCTTGATGAAACCTAATTTCATGATTTCTTCTACATGTGCCTCTAGCTATATCCAATATTTCTGAAGTGTAAGTTCATAAACATAAAAATATGTATGTAAAAGAATGCAAATCACAACACAGGACAGCCAACTTCATAAAATTCTTTGTAATTGCTACAAAGAGGAGGTCACACTTACATTATCATTGCCATCACTCATACAATTGAGGCAATAGGTATTATCAGTTCATTTCTATTCTCTAGAAGTATTACAGAAGTAGTTTTAATATGTTCTGTTGCTATCATCCGCCCACGGTGGTAACAAAATTCTTGAGCACCCATTCAAAGGGGGCTACAACTGATCTTATTATTTTTTTGTAGTACAGACACAATTTTGTAGACACCATTCCTTTACTTGATTAACAGAAACTGCACATGGCCCAGTCATTTATTGACTCAACCAATGTGGCAGCCATACTTTAAGTGAGAATTGTTGACTGTTTAACTGTTTTTTGAACAGTACTTCTTAGGTTGCGTGTACACTCAAGAGAGAGATTAGGATTTTCTGGTGTGCTTGGTGAGTAGAGATCGCTAAAAGAATGAATGATTCAAATATTAGACCACACAATTGCTATTGTATTTCCCCAATTACTTTTTACAGCGTGCTGTTAAACTATATCTACCATTTTGTGTTCTACTCACTCATTAAGGACAGTCCTATGTAGGAAACATCTATATATATTGACTAAGCCAATAAGGCAACCACATTCAAGCGACGGAACGGGGATTAGTCCGTCCTTCATTTTTCTTAACCCTTAATTACTCTGTGCATGGAACAGGGAGACCGGGACTTCCTCATGTGAACAGTATGTTTTTTAGGGTCGTGTTTGACAAGGAACCGGTAAGGAACTTACCGTTGCATTTTTTCTGCATTAATACAAGCTATAGGTTCTGCCTCGACCTATCTGTGATGTTATTCTTTTGCTTTTATAGCAGGCTTATCAGGATCCTGCCATTTGACATATCGGTGGATAGTAACTGTACGGAAAAACACTAAGAATTTTTGAATTTCAAGCTAATCAGGCCACCACAACAGTGAAGATGAGTTAAAGCCAGCCTTAAAGTGGGGTAAATGTACGGGCCCTCACTTACCGAATGTGTACACATATCTATAATGTGTTTTTGACCAAACTTTTCCCAGCAAAAGTACAGATTCATAATCCTATGGGTGTTTGTTTATATGTACTTAGATACAACATTCAATGGGAGCTTCTCCTCAAAACGCCATTCTTTTGCCAACATTAGCATACCAGCAAATGTATTACTGAGAACCAAATCAGGTCAGAAAAATGTTGGACGTTCGCGCATCCACCTAGGCTAGGACTAATTGTGCACTGCTTGTTACCAAAATGTGGTGATTGTAATTTTGGGCTCCCTGGAACAACCACTGACATAATATTGATCAGTCTAACGTCAAGAGTATAGGCCAGATCATATCTCTATTAGACCACTACAAAGGCATATAGCGATGAATCACGTTTTATTGTTAACATTTATAATTTGTGCCCTTTCACATGGGGTTTACTATTTATTATATATTCACATCAGGGTCTCACACAGGTGATGGTACACCCACAAGGGGGAGGCACTACTAATTAGTGTCAAGAAATACATGCACAAATTGGTACAAATATTTGTCATTCATTATTTTGCAGCCTTGAGGATGTCCAGGAGGACAGAACATGTCGGTTGCTGCATTTGTGAAAAATGTACTGGGAAATATTTCTGAATTAAAAAAGAACTGTGTACAGCTTATGTTTGGACTGTAATCAACTACTGAGAAGTTGGAATTTTACAAAGAAAAGACTGGGAGACATTAATTGGATTGTGTGTGCTTTGGTGCCTTGCTTGTATGACCACATAACATAGGAAGGCTAATTCTTTTCAGAGTTTGGATATTCAATTTTACTACCATCGAAAAGCAAGTGGTCCAAGAGAGGAAAAAATTTAAAATTGCCTTAACATGCATCCATTCCGGGTGTTATGTGCCGTATCTTCTCACGCAACAGGGTCTATGCACAGGTTCTGCTACTCACAGTCTGGAGATGCGTTGATTTCTCTGGTGCAAGTACTCAGTCCACTTCCAATAAACCAGGATCAGGAGCAGAGGGAGAGACTTTCATATCCCTGAGTCTCAAGCAACAGGAGGCAAGCAACAAGCTCTTGGAGATTACTTTGGCTGCAAGGCAAAGTCCCGCTCTCCTCAGCAGGGTCGGAGAGCAACAGGCAGCAGGGCAGCACAGCAGAAAAGAAAGCCATCAGGTCGGTAGTCTAGCAAAGTGTCATTCCTTGATACAGCACATCAGTTCTTCTGACAGAGTACAGTTGTAGGTCTACAAGTATCTGATTTAGTGAAGTCAGAACCCCAGTACTTATACCCAGTTGTGCCTTTGAAGTGGGGGTGCCGTCACAGAAGTCTCTCTGAACTGCACAGTGTTCCTTTTATCCCAGCCCAGACTCCAAACTATATGTAGGGGTTATCAGCCCTCGGTAGAAGCGGACGGCTAAACCTATGCTTCGCGCGCTGCTTACTATGGGCCAGATGTAGGTGTCAAAATACCGGTCGGAATTGGCCGAAAATACAGATTTTCGGCCGTTTCCGACCGGTATTTTGACATTGGTATGTAGGGGCACTGAAAACATACAGATTCGGTAATTTTACCGAATCGGTAATTTTACCAAATCGGTAAAATTACCGATTCTGTAAAATTACAGAATCTGTAAATTTTACAGATTTGGTAAATTTACCGATCGGTAAAATTACTGAATCTGTATTTTCCTATGTAGGTAGCACTTCTAACAGTGCTACAGGGCCTTTAGAATTCGTTATTTACCATGTAATACAATTGCATGGTAAATAACGAATTCTTGTGTATATGCACATCTGTGCATGTACACCTGTGCCATGTGGCACACAGACATGCCCTAAGGGCATGTCTGTGTGCCACATGGCGCACAAGCCAGTTACAGGGGTGCAACAGGGTGTCAAAGTGACACCCTGTCCCCCTTTGCAATTCGGTATTTTTACCGATTCGGTAAATACCGAATCAGTATTTGCTATTGAATCCTACAGGCTTCAAGGCCCATAGGATTCAATAGCAAATACCGATTCGGTATTTACCGAATCGGTAAATACCGAATCTTACCGATTCGGTAAAAAATACCGAATTATTACCCACATCAGATTTACCGATTCTAAAATACCGAATCGGTAAAATTCGGTATTTTAGAATCGGTAAATCTATATTACCTACATCTAGCCCTATATGTTTTGACATTGACTGTCCTTCAAAAAAATCTCATTTCAGATGCTCATTTGTAAAATTAAATGTTGCACTTACTTAGTTGCACTTAGAGTGAGGAGACGGTGTGTTGTCTGGTTGTGCACCTCCCCGGTCCTCCGCAGCCATTAGCGGGCTGTTTGTTGTGGAGGGAGTACTGCATAGCCCCAGCCAGCGCAAAATCCACTTCCGGTTGCCGTTTCCTACCGCCATCTTGTTAGGGGAGGCGGTCTAGTCTTTCACCTCATTTGTTCTCGAGACACCACTTAGGCTGCCCATGGCACGGGAGAGCAGTGGACGCATGGAGCGGGCGCGCCGGTGGTGTGCCAATGGCAAGCCCGTCTGGGCCTGTCTGCGCCTGGACATCGCCAGACGCCAGGAATGCTGGCGGTTTTAAGTCAGTTATGCATCATACACTAGAGAAGACCTGATGTCCATTGGTCGGCGGGGTAGTCCATGCAGTCAGCCCTTGGTGGACGTTGTGGAGGGGCCTTTCTGCGGTCTTAACTGCGGCTATGATTCCCATCCCGTGCTGCCCCCTTGTTGTCCCATTTCTCTGCCCAGGCCCTTTATAAAAATCCTATGCCTCAAAGTCCACTCTTTGGCTAAACATTACATGGAGGTTTACGACTTGATAGAGGACAAATCACCCAATGTGTTCTTCCTAACCAAATCCTTGTTGACGGATGCTATGGTGCATGAACCGGGCTTAGCGCTCTCCCCGGGCTTTAGCATCTTGACTGCAAACAGGGAGTCTAGAGGTGAGAGCTTAGCTGTCATTTTCAAGCCCTGCTACCATTGTACATTTGTCAAGGAAGATGTGGTTGGGTGCGAATGTGCTAGCTTTGTAATTTCCTTTAGCGCTCACTCCACTTTGACAGGTCTGTTAGTCTACCGCCCCCGGGGCCAGCCTTGGATTTCAAAGCTGCTATCATTGAGGCTGCTGGTTCCCTGGTGCTGATGGCCACCAACTTTAGTATAATTGCTGGTTTAAATTTACACTTCGATGGTTCCTCTGATCCTGAAATCAGCAGCTTGCTTGCTGATTTTGCCGCTTGGCAATTAAGCCAGCTTGTGGTGGGCCCTGCCCACACTGCCGGACACTTGCTTGACCCTGTCTTTTCCAACATCCCCTCCCGGTCAGTCAAGACACCTAGCCCTTTGTGTTGGTCTGACCATTTTATGGTCTCTATCTCCTTCCCGTTGTCAGAGCCAGTGCCTAGAGCTGATCCTAAGGCCTCTTTTAGACGATGTTGGCATAAATTTAAACTGAAGGACTTGCATGCCATCCTGGCACGCTGCCCCCCTACACCAGCTACCGATCCAGATCTGGCATACAAATCTCTCTATGACTGGATCCCACATGCCCTAGGCTATCTCATTCTAGTTAAATGGTTCAAGGGTCGCTGCTTGAACTCTAATCCATGGTTCAATGATTCTCTGAGCAACTAAACAAAGAGCCAATATTGCAAAAATTATTTAGAAAGGGCAACTAAATCGCTTCGCACGAAGAATTAAACTGGGCGCGAGTGAGGACAGTTTTGTCTGAATAAATCAAATTTATTATATAACAAAGTTTGTAGTTATTCGTTGGTTCTGAAATTCACCATACAATTCGAAAACACTTATAATACGGACAATAAAAAATACATTTTTCATAAAAATGACATCATCACATCAATAATACAAATTTAAAGAAAGGACAACATTCATGCGAAATTGATCAATATTCTCATTCGAAACTCACTCTTTCACACATACCAGGCACACTAAAGACGATATATACAATCTGGAAAATCACAAATTGAATTAATATAATAACAAAACACCAAAGACACTCTTTCAATATAATTGAATAATTAATATGGTTGTAGAAAGCTATTTCAAGCTATTTCAAGAATAGCGGTCTTAAGGTGGAGAGAAAACGGTCTACGCGTTTCGAACCCTTAATGACTCAGGTGGTTCTCATCAGGACCTCAACACTATGGGAAAGAGAATGGAAGAGGTTTGTAATGAAGTACACGTTTTGACTCTTGATGAAACCTAATTTCATGATTTCTTCTACATGTGCCTCTAGCTATATCCAATATTTCTGAAGTGTAAGTTCATAAACATAAAAATATGTATGTAAAAGAATGCAAATCACAACACAGGACAGCCAACTTCATAAAATTCTTTGTAATTGCTACAAAGAGGAGGTCACACTTACATTATCATTGCCATCACTCATACAATTGAGGCAATAGGTATTATCAGTTCATTTCTATTCTCTAGAAGTATTACAGAAGTAGTTTTAATATGTTCTGTTGCTATCATCCGCCCACGGTGGTAACAAAATTCTTGAGCACCCATTCAAAGGGGGCTACAACTGATCTTATTATTTTTTTGTAGTACAGACACGATTTTGTAGACACCATTCCTTTACTTGATTAACAGAAACTGCACATGGCCCAGTCATTTATTGACTCAACCAATGTGGCAGCCATACTTTAAGTAAGAATTGTTGACTGTTTAACTGTTTTTTGAACAGTACTTCTTAGGTTGCGTGTACACTCAAGAGAGAGATTAGGATTTTCTGGTGTGCTCGGTGAATAGAGATCGCTAAAAGAAAGAATGATTCAAATATTAGACCACACAATTGCTATTGTATTTCCCCAATTACTTTTTACAGCGTGCTGTTAAACTATATCTACCATTTTGTGTTCTACTCACTCATTAAGGACAGTCCTATGTAGGAGACATCTATATATATTGACTAAGCCAATAAGGCAACCACATTCCAGCGACGGAACGGGGATTAGTCCGTCCTTCATTTTTCTTAACCCTTAATTACTCTGTGCATGGAACAGGGAGACCGGGACTTCCTCATGTGAACAGTATGTTTTTTAGGGTCGTGTTTGACAAGGAACCGGTAAGGAACTCACCGTTGCATTTTTTCTGCATTAATACAAGCTATAGGTTCTGCCTCGACCTATCTGTGATGTTATTCTTTTGCTTTTATAGCAGGCTTATCAGGATCCTGTCATTTGACATATCGGTGGATAGTAACTGTATGGAAAAACACTAAGAATTTTTGAATTTAAAGCTAATCAGGCCACCACAACAGTGAAGATGAGTTAAAGCCAGCCTTAAAGTGGGGTAAATGTACGGGCCCTCACTTACCGAATGTGTACACATATCTATAATGTGTTTTTGACCAAACTTTTCCCAGCAAAAGTACAGATTCATAATCCTATGGGTGTCTGTATATATGTACTTAGATACAACATTCAATGGGAGCTTCTCCTCAGAACGCCATTCTTTTGCCAACATTAGCATACCAGCAAATTTATTACTGAGAACCAAATCAGGTCAGAAAAATTTTGGACGTCCGCGCATCCACCTAGGCTAGGAATATTTGTGCACTGCTTGTTACCAAAATGTGGTGATTGTAATTTTGGGTTCCCTGGAACAACCACTGACATAATATTGATCAGTCTAACGTCAAGAGTATAGGCCAGATCATATCTCTATTAGACCACTACAAAGGCACATAGCGATGAATCACGTTTTATTGTTAACATTTATAATTTGTGCCCTTTCACATGGGGTTTACTATTTATTATATATTCACATCAGGGTCTCACACAGGTGATGGTACACCCACAAGGGGGAGGCACTACTAATTAGTGTCAAGAAATACATGCACAAATTGGTACAAATATTTGTCATACATTATTTTGCAGCCTTGAGGAAGTCCAGGAGGACAGAACATGTCAGTTGCTGCATTTGTGAAAAATGTACTGGGAAATATTTCTGAATTAAAAAAGAACTGTGTACAGCTTATGTTTGGACTGTAATCAACTACTGAGAAGTTGGGATTTAACAAAGAAAAGACTGGGAGACATTAATTGGATTGTGTGTGCTTTGGTGCCTTGCTTGTATGACCACATAACATAGGAAGGCTAATTCTTTTCAGAGTTTGGATATTCAATTTTACTACCATCGAAAAGCAAGTGGTCCAAGAGAGGAAAAAATTTAAAATTGCCTTAACATGCATCCATTCCGGGTGTTATGTGCCGTATCTTCTCCCGCAACAGGGTCTATGCACAGGTTCTGCTACTCACAGTCTGGAGATGCGTTGATTTCTCTGGTGCAAGTACTCAGTCCACTTCCAATAAACCAGGATCAGGAGCAGAGGGAGAGACTTTCATATCCCTGAGTCTCAAGCAACAGGAGGCAAGCAACAAGCTCTTGGAGATTACTTTGGCTGCAAGGCAAAGTCCCGCTCTCCTCAGCAGGGTCGGAGAGCAGCAGGCAGCAGGGCAGCACAGCTGTAAAGAAAGCCATCAGGTCGGTAGTCTAGCAAAGTGTCATTCCTTGATACAGCACATCAGTTCTTCTGACAGAGTACAGTTGTAGGTCTACAAGTATCTGATTCAGTGAAGTCAGAACCCCAGTACTTATACCCAGTTGTGCCTTTGAAGTGAGGGTGCCGTCACAGAAGTCTCTCTGAACTGCACAGTGTTCCTTTTATCCCAGCCCAGACTCCAAACTATATGTAGGGGACAATCAGCCCTCGGTAGAAGCGGACGGCTAAACCTATGCTTCGCGCGCTACTTACTATGGGCCAGATGTAGGTGTCAAAATACCGGTCGGAATTGGCCGAAAATACCGATTTTCGGCCGTTTCCGACCGGTATTTTGACATTGGTATGTAGGGGCACTGAAAACATACAGATTCGGTAATTTTACAGAATCGGTAATTTTACCAAATCGGTAAAATTACCGATTCTGTAAAATTACAGAATCTGTAAATTTTACCGATTTGGTAAATTTACCGATCGGTAAAATTACTGAATCTGTATTTTCCTATGTAGGTAGCACTTCTAACAGTGCTACAGGGCCTTTAGAATTCGTTATTTACCATGTAATACAATTGCATGGTAAATAACGAATTCTTGTGTACATGCACATCTGTGCATGTACACCTGTGCCATGTGGCACACAGACATGCCCTAAGGGCATGTCTGTGTGCCACATGGCGCACAAGCCAGTTACAGGGGTGCAACAGGGTGTCAAAGTGACACCCTGTCCCCCTTTGCAATTCGGTATTTTTACCGATTCGGTAAATACCGAATCAGTATTTGCTATTGAATCCTACGGGCTTCAAGGCCCATAGGATTCAATAGGAAATACCGATTCGGTATTTACCGAATCGGTAAATACCGAATCTTACCGATTCGGTAAAAAATACCGAATTATTACCCACATCAGATTTACCGATTCTAAAATACCGAATCGGTAAAATTCGGTATTTTAGAATCGGTAAATATATATTACCTACAACTAGCCCTATATGTTTTGACATTGACTGTCCTTCAAAAAAATCTCATTTCAGATGTTCATTTGTAAAATTAAATGTTGCACTTACTTAGTTGCACTTAGAGTGAGGAGACGGTGTGTTGTCTGGTTGTGCACCTCCCCGGTCCTCCGCAGCCATTAGCGGGCTGTTTGTTGTGGAGGGAGTACTGCATAGCCCCAGCCAGCGCAAAATCCACTTTCGGTTGCCGTTTCCTACCGCCATCTTGTTAGGGGAGGCGGTCTAGTCTTTCACCTCATTTGTTCTCGAGACACCACTTAGGCTGCCCATGGCACGGGAGAGCAGTGGACGCATGCAGGGGGCGCGCCGGTGGTGTGCCAATGGCAAGCCCGTCTGTGCCTGTCTGCGCCTGGACATCGCCAGACGCCAGGAATGCTGGCGGTTTTAAGTCAGTTATGCATCATACACTAGAGAAGACCTGATGTCCATTGGCCGGCGGGGAAGTCCATGCAGTCAGCCCTTGGTGGACGTTGTGGAGGGGCCTTTCTGCGGTCTTAACTGCGGCTATGATTCCCATCCCGTGCTGCCCCCTTGTTGTCCCATTTCTCTGCCCAGGCCCTCTATAAAAATCCTATGCCTCAAAGTCCACTCTTTGGCTAAACATTACATAGAGGTTTACGACTTGATAGAGGACAAATCACCCAATGTGTTCTTCCTAACCAAATCCTTGTTGACGGATGCTATGGTGTCTGAACCGGGCTTAGCGCTCTCCCCGGGCTTTAGCATCTTGACTGCAAACAGGGAGTCTAGAGGTGGGAGCTTAGCTGTCATTGTCAAGCCCTGCTACCATTGTACATTTGTCAAGGAAGATGTGGTTGGGTGCGAATGTGCTAGTTTTGTAATTTCCTTTAGCGCTCACTCCACTTTGACAGGTCTGTTAGTCTACCGCCCCCGGGGCCAGCCTTGGATTTCAAAGCTGCTATCATTGAGGCTGCTCGTTCCCTGGTGCTGATGGCCACCAACTTTAGTATAATTGCTGGTTTAAATTTACACTTCGATGGTTCCTCTGATCCTGAAATCAGCAGCTTGCTTGCTGATTTTGCCGCTTGGCAATTAAGCCAGCTTGTGGTGGGCCCTGCCCACACTGCCGGACACTTGCTTGACCCTGTCTTTTCCAACATCCCCTCCCTTTCAGTCAAGACACCTAGCCCTTTGTGTTGGTCTGACCATTTTATGGTCTCTATCTCCTTCCCGTTGTCAGAGCCAGTGCCTAGAGCTGATCCTAAGGCCTCTTTTAGACGATGTTGGCATAAACTTAAACTGAAGGACTTGCATGCCATCCTGGCATGCTGCCCCCCTACACCAGCTACCGATCCAGATCTGGCATACAAATCTCTCTATGACTGCATCCCACATGCCCTAGGCTATCTCATTCTAGTTAAATGGTTCAAGGGTCGCTGCTTGAACTCTAATCCATGGTTCAATGATTCTCTGAGCAACTAAACAAAGAGCCAATATTGCAAAAATTATTTAGAAAGGGCAACTAAATCGATTCGCACGAAGAATTAAACTGGGCGCGAGTGAGGACAGTTTTGTCTGAATAAATCACATTTATTATATAACAAAGTTTGTAGTTATTCGTTGGTTCTGAAATTCACCATACAATTCGAAAACACTTATAATACGGACAATACAAAATAAATTTTTCATAAAAATGACATCATCACATCAATAATACAAATTTAAAGAAAGGACAACATTCATGCAAAATTGATCAATATTCTCATTCGAAACTCACTCTTTCACACATACCAGGCACACTAAAGACGATATATACAATCTGGAAAATCACAAATTGAATTAATATAATAACAAAACACCAAAGACACTCTTTCAATATGATTGAATAATTAATACGGTTGTAGAAAGCTATTTCAAGCTATTTCAAGAATAGCGGTCTTAAGGTGGAGAGAAAACGGTCTACGCGTTTCGAACCCTTAATGACTCAGGTGGTTCTCATCAGGACCTCAACACTATGGGAAAGAGAATGGAAGAGGTTTGTAATGAAGTACACGTTTTGACTCTTGATGAAACCTAATTTCATGATTTCTTCTACATGTGCCTCTAGCTATATCCAATATTTCTGAAGTGTAAGTTCATAAACATACAAATATGTATGTAAAAGAATGCAAATCACAACACAGGACAGCCAACTTCATAAAATTCTTTGTAATTGCTACAAAGAGGAGGTCACACTTACATTATCATTGCCATCACTCATCCAATTGAGGCAATAGGTATTATCAGTTCTTTTCTATTCTCTAGAAGTATTACAGAAGTAGTTTTAATATGTTCTGTTGCTATCATCCACCCACGGTGGTAACAAAATTCTTGAGCACCCATTCAAAGGGGGCTACAACTGATCTTATTATTTTTTTGTAGTACAGACACGATTTTGTAGACACCATTCCTTTACTTGATTAACAGAAACTGCACATGGCCCAGTCATTTATTGACTCAACCAATGTGGCAGCCATACTTTAAGTGAGAATTGTTGACTGTTTAACTGTTTTTTGAACAGTACTTCTTAGGTTGTGTGTACACTCAAGAGAGAGATTAGGATTTTCCGGAGTGCTCGGTGAGTAGAGATCGCTAAAAGAATGAATGATTCAAATATTAGACCACACAATTGCTATTGTATTTCCCCAATTACTTTTTACAGCGTGCTGTTAAACTATATCTACCATTTTGTGTTCTACTCACTCATTAAGGACAGTCCTATGTAGGAGACATCTATATATATTGACTAAGCCAATAAGGCAACCACATTCCAGCGACGGAACGGGGATTAGTCCGTCCTTCATTTTTCTTTACCCTTAATTACTCTGTGCATGGAACAGGGAGACCGGGACTTCCTCATGTGAACAGTATGTTTTTAGGGTCGTGTTTGACAAGGAACCGGTAAGGAACTCACCGTTGCATTTTTTCTGCATTAATACAAGCTATAGGTTCTGCCTCGACCTATCTGTGATGTTATTCTTTTGCTTTTATAGCAGGCTTATTAGGATCCTGTCATTTGACATATCGGTGGATAGTAACTGTACGGAAAAACACTAAGAATTTTTGAATTTCAAGCTAATCAGGCCACCACAACAGTGAAGATGAGTTAAAGCCAGCCTTAAAGTGGGGTAAATGTACGGGCCCTCACTTACCGAATGTGTACACATATCTATAATGTGTTTTTGACCAAACTTTTCCCAGCAAAAGTACAGATTCATAATCCTATGGGTGTCTGTTTATATGTACTTAGATACAACATTCAATGGGAGCTTCTCCTCAGAACGCCATTCTTTTGCCAACATTAGCATACCAGCAAATTTATTACTGAGAACCAAATCAGGTCAGAAAAATTTTGGACGTCCGCGCATCCACCTAGGCTAGGAATATTTGTGCACTGCTTGTTACCAAAATGTGGTGATTGTAATTTTGGGTTCCCTGGAACAACCACTGACATAATATTGATCAGTCTAACGTCAAGAGTATAGGCCAGATCATATCTCTATTAGACCACTACAAAGGCACATAGCGATGAATCACGTTTTATTGTTAACATTTATAATGTGTGCCCTTTCACATGGGGTTTACTATTTATTATATATTCACATCAGGGTCTCACACAGGTGATGGTACACCCACAAGGGGGAGGCACTACTAATTAGTGTCAAGAAATACATGCACAAATTGGTACAAATATTTGTCATACATTATTTTGCAGCCTTGAGGAAGTCCAGGAGGACAGAACATGTTGGTTGCTGCATTTGTGAAAAATGTACTGGGAAATATTTCTGAATTAAAAAAGAACTGTGTACAGCTTATGTTTGGACTGTAATCAACTACTGAGAAGTTGGAATTTAACAAAGAAAAGACTGGGAGACATTAATTGGATTGTGTGTGCTTTGGTGCCTTGCTTGTATGACCACATAACATAGGAAGGCTAATTCTTTTCAGAGTTTGGATATTCAATTTTACTACCATCGAAAAGCAAGTGGTCCAAGAGAGGAAAAATTTAAAATTGCCTTAACATGCATCCATTCCGGGTGTTATGTGCCGTATCTTCTCCCGCAACAGGGTCTATGCACAGGTTCTGCTACTCACAGTCTGGAGATGCGTTGATTTCTCTGGTGCAAGTACTCAGTCCACTTCCAATAAACCAGGATCAGGAGCAGAGGGAGAGACTTTCATATCCCTGAGTCTCAAGCAACAGGAGGCAAGCAACAAGCTCTTGGAGATTACTTTGGCTGCAAGGCAAAGTCCCGCTCTCCTCAGCAGGGTCGGAGAGCAGCAGGCAGCAGGGCAGCACAGCAGAAAAGAAAGCCATCAGGTCGGTAGTCTAGCAAAGTGTCATTCCTTGATACAGCACATCAGTTCTTCTGACAGAGTACAGTTGTAGGTCTACAAGTATCTGATTTAGTGAAGTCAGTACCCCAGTACTTAAACCCAGTTGTGCCTTTGAAGTGGGGGTGCCGTCACAGAAGTCTCTCTGAACTGCACAGTGTTCCTTTTATCCCAGCCCAGACTCCAAACTATATGTAGGGGACAATCAGCCCTCGGTAGAAGCGGACGGCTAAACCTATGCTTCGCGCGCTGCTTACTATGGGCCAGATGTAGGTGTCAAAATACCGGTCGGAATTGGCCGAAAATACCGATTTTCTGCCGTTTCCGACCGGTATTTTGACATTGGTATGTAGGGGCACTGAAAACATACAGATTCGGTAATTTTACCGAATCGGTAATTTTACCAAATCGGTAAAATTACCGATTCTGTAAAGTTACAGAATCTGTAAATTTTACCGATTTGGTAAATTTACCGATCGGTAAAATTACTGAATCTGTATTTTCCTATGTAGGTAGCACTTCTAACAGTGCTACAGGGCCTTTAGAATTTGTTATTTACCATGTAATACAATTGCATGGTAAATAACGAATTCTTGTGTACATGCACATCTGTGCATGTACACCTGTGCCATGTGGCACACAGACATGCCCTAAGGGCATGTCTGTGTGCCACATGGCGCACAAGCCAGTTACAGGGGTGCAACAGGGTGTCAAAGTGACACCCTGTCCCCCTTTGCAATTCGGTATTTTTACCGATTCGGTAAATACCGAATCAGTATTTGCTATTGAATCCTACGGGCTTCAAGGTCCATAGGATTCAATAGCAAATACCGATTCGGTATTTACCGAATCGGTAAATACCGAATCTTACCGATTCGGTAAAAAATACCGAATTATTACCCACATCAGATTTACCGATTCTAAAATACCGAATCGGTAAAATTCGGTATTTTAGAATCGGTAAATCTATATTACCTACATCTAGCCCTATATGTTTTGACATTGACTGTCCTTCAAAAAAATCTCATTTCAGATGCTCATTTGTAAAATTAAATGTTGCACTTACTTAGTTGCACTTAGAGTGAGGAGACGGTGTGTTGTCTGGTTGTGCACCTCCCCGGTCCTCCGCAGCCATTAGCGGGCTGTTTGTTGTGGAGGGAGTACTGCATAGCCCCAGCCAGCGCAAAATCCACTTCCAGTTGCCGTTTCCTACCGCCATCTTGTTAGGGGAGGCGGTCTAGTCTTTCACCTCATTTGTTCTCGAGACACCACTTAGGCTGCCCATGGCACGGGAGAGCAGTGGACGCATGCAGCGGGCGCGCCGGTGGTGTGCCAATGGCAAGCCCGTCTGTGCCTGTCTGCGCCTGGACATCGCCAGACGCCAGGAATGCTGGCGGTTTTAAGTCAGTTATGCATCATACACTAGAGAAGACCTGATGTCCATTGGCCGGCGGGGAAGTCCATGCAGTCAGCCCTTGGTGGACGTTGTGGAGGGGCCTTTCTGCGGTCTTAACTGCGGCTATGATTCCCATCCCGTGCTGCCCCCTTGTTGTCCCATTTCTCTGCCCAGGCCCTTTATAAAAATCCTATGCCTCAAAGTCCACTCTTTGGCTAAACATTACATGGAGGTTTACGACTTGATAGAGGACAAATCACCCAATGTGTTCTTCCTAACCAAATCCTTGTTGACGAATGCTATGGTGTCTGAACCGGGCTTAGCGTTCTCCCCGGGCTTTAGCATCTTGACTGCAAACAGGGAGTCTAGAGGTGGGAGCTTAGCTGTCATTTTCAAGCCCTGCTACCATTGTACATTTGTCAAGGAAGATGTGGTTGGGTGCGAATGTGCTAGTTTTGTAATTTCCTTTAGCGCTCACTCCACTTTGACAGGTCTGTTAGTCTACCGCCCCCGGGGCCAGCCTTGGATTTCAAAGCTGCTGGTTCCCTGGTGCTGATGGCCACCAACTTTAGTATAATTGCTGGTTTAAATTTACACTTCGATGGTTCCTCTGATCCTGAAATCAGCAGCTTGCTTGCTGATTTTGCCGCTTGGCAATTAAGCCAGCTTGTGGTGGGCCCTACCCACACTGCCGGACACTTGCTTGACCCTGTCTTTTCCAACATCCCCTCCCTTTCAGTCAAGACACCTAGCCCTTTGTGTTGGTCTGACCATTTTATGGTCTCTATATCCTTCCCGTTGTCAGAGCCAGTGCCTAGAGCTGATCCTAAGGCCTCTTTTAGACGATGTTGGCATAAACTTAAACTGAAGGACTTGCATGCCATCCTGGCACGCTGCCCCCCTACACCAGCTACCGATCCAGATCTGGCATACAAATCTCTCTATGACTGGATCCCACATGCCCTAGGCTATCTCATTCTAGTTAAATGGTTCAAGGGTCGCTGCTTGAACTCTAATCCAGGGTTCAATGATTCTCTGAGCAACTAAACAAAGAGCCAATATTGCAAAAATTATTTAGAAAGGGCAACTAAATCGCTTCGCACGAAGAATTAAACTGGGCGCGAGTGAGGACAGTTTTGTCTGAATAAATCACATTTATTATATAACAAAGTTTGTAGTTATTCGTTGGTTCTGAAATTCACCATACAATTCGAAAACACTTATAATACGGACAATACAAAATACATTTTTCATAAAAATGACATCATCACATCAATAATACAAATTTAAAGAAAGGACAACATTCATGCGAAATTGATCAATATTCTCATTCGAAACTCACTCTTTCACACATACCAGGCACACTAAAGACGATATATACAATCTGGAAAATCACAAATTTAATTAATATAATAACAAAAACACCAAAGACACTCTTTCAATATAATTGAATAATTAATACGGTTGTAGAAAGCTATTTCAAGCTATTTCAAGAATAGCGGTCTTAAGGTGGAGAGAAAACGGTCTACGCGTTTCGAACCCTTAATGACTCAGGTGGTTCTCATCAGGACCTCAACACTATGGGAAAGAGAATGGAAGAGGTTTGTAATGAAGTACACGTTTTGACTCTTGATGAAACCTAATTTCATGATTTCTTCTACATGTGCCTCTAGCTATATCCAATATTTCTGAAGTGTAAGTTCATAAACATAAAAATATGTATGTAAAAGAATGCAAATCACAACACAGGACAGCCAACTTCATAACATTCTTTGTAATTGCTACAAAGAGGAGGTCACACTTACATTATCATTGCCATCACTCATACAATTGAGGCAATAGGTATTATCAGTTCATTTCTATTCTCTAGAAGTATTACAGAAGTAGTTTTAATATGTTCTGTTGCTATCATCCGCCCACGGTGGTAACAAAATTCTTGAGCACCCATTCAAAGGGGGCTACAACTGATCTTATTATTTTTTTGTAGTACAGACACGATTTTGTAGACACCATTCCTTTACTTGATTAACAGAAACTGCACATGGCCCAGTCATTTATTGACTCAACCAATGTGGCAGCCATACTTTAAGTAAGAATTGTTGACTGTTTAACTGTTTTTTGAACAGTACTTCTTAGGTTGCGTGTACACTCAAGAGAGAGATTAGGATTTTCTGGTGTGCTCGGTGAATAGAGATCGCTAAAAGAAAGAATGATTCAAATATTAGACCACACAATTGCTATTGTATTTCCCCAATTACTTTTTACAGCGTGCTGTTAAACTATATCTACCATTTTGTGTTCTACTCACTCATTAAGGACAGTCCTATGTAGGAGACATCTATATATATTGACTAAGCCAATAAGGCAACCACATTCCAGCGACGGAACGGGGATTAGTCCGTCCTTCATTTTTCTTAACCCTTAATTACTCTGTGCATGGAACAGGGAGACCGGGACTTCCTCATGTGAACAGTATGTTTTTTAGGGTCGTGTTTGACAAGGAACCGGTAAGGAACTCATAGTTGCATTTTTTCTGCATTAATACAAGCTATAGGTTCTGCCTCGACCTATCTGTGATGTTATTCTTTTGCTTTTATAGCAGGCTTATCAGGATCCTGTCATTTGACATATGGGTGGATAGTAACTGTACGGAAAAACACTAAGAATTTTTGAATTTCAAGCTAATCAGGCCACCACAACAGTGAAGATGAGTTAAAGCCAGCCTTAAAGTGGGGTAAATGTACGGGCCCTCACTTACCGAATGTGTACACATATCTATAATGTGTTTTTGACCAAACTTTTCCCAGCAAAAGTACAGATTCATAATCCTATGGGTGTCTGTTTATATGTACTTAGATACAACATTCAATGGGAGCTTCTCCTCAGAACGCCATTCTTTTGCCAACATTAGCATACCAGCAAATTTATTACTGAGAACCAAATCAGGTCAGAAAAATGTTGGACGTCCGCGCATCCACCTAGGCTAGGAATATTTGTGCACTGCTTGTTACCAAAATGTGGTGATTGTAATTTTGGGTTCCCTGGAACAACCACTGACATAATATTGATCAGTCTAACGTCAAGAGTATAGGCCAGATCATATCTCTATTAGACCACTACAAAGGCACATAGCGATGAATCACGTTTTATTGTTAACATTTATAATTTGTGCCCTTTCACATGGGGTTTACTATTTATTATATATTCACATCAGGGTCTCACACAGGTGATGGTACACCCACAAGGGGGAGGCACTACTAATTAGTGTCAAGAAATACATGCACAAATTGGTACAAATATTTGTCATACATTATTTTGCAGCCTTGAGGAAGTCCAGGAGGACAGAACATGTCGGTTGCTGCATTTGTGAAAAATGTACTGGGATATATTTCTGAATTAAAAAAGAACTGTGTACAGCTTATGTTTGGACTGTAATCAACTACTGAGAAGTTGGAATTTAACAAAGAAAAGACTGGGAGACATTAATTGGATTGTGTGTGCTTTGGTGCCTTGCTTGTATGACCACATAACATAGGAAGGCTAATTCTTTTCAGAGTTTGGATATTCAATTTTACTACCATCGAAAAGCAAGTGGTCCAAGAGAGGAAAAAATTTAAAATTGCCTTAACATGCATCCATTCCGGGTGTTATGTGCCGTATCTTCTCCCGCAACAGGGTCTATGCACAGGTTCTGCTACTCACAGTCTGGAGATGCGTTGATTTCTCTGGTGCAAGTACTCAGTCCACTTCCAATAAACCAGGATCAGGAGCAGAGGGAGAGACTTTCATATCCCTGAGTCTCAAGCAACAGGAGGCAAGCAACAAGCTCTTGGAGATTACTTTGGCTGCAAGGCAAAGTCCCGCTCTCCTCAGCAGGGTCGGAGAGCAGCAAGCAGCAGGGCAGCACAGCAGAAAAGAAAGCCATCAGGTCGGTAGTCCGAGCAAAGTGTCATTCCTTGATACAGCACATCAGTTCTTCTGACAGAGTACAGTTGTAGGTCTACAAGTATCTGATTTAGTGAAGTCAGAACCCCAGTACTTATACCCAGTTGTGCCTTTGAAGTGGGGGTGCCGTCACAGAAGTCTCTCTGAACTGCACAGTGTTCCTTTTATCCCAGCCCAGACTCCAAACTATATGTAGGGGACAATCAGCCCTCGGTAGAAGCGGACGGCTAAACCTATGCTTCGCGCGCTGCTTACTATGGGCCAGATGTAGGTGTCAAAATACCGGTCGGAATTGTCCGAAAATACCGATTTTCGGCCGTTTCCGACCGGTATTTTGACATTGGTATGTAGGGGCACTGAAAACATACAGATTCGGTAATTTTACCGAAACGGTAATTTTAACAAATCGGTAAAATTACCGATTCTGTAAAATTACAGAATCTGTAAATTTTACCGATTTGGTAAATTTACCGATCGGTAAAATTACTGAATCTGTATTTTCCTATGTAGGTAGCACTTCTAACAGTGCTACAGGGCCTTTAGAATTAGTTATTTACCATGTAATACAATTGCATGGTAAATAACGAATTCTTGTGTACATGCACATCTGTGCATGTACACCTGTGCCATGTGGCACACAGACATGCCCTAAGGGCATGTCTGTGTGCCACATGGCGCACAAGCCAGTTACAGGGGTGCAACAGGGTGTCAAAGTGACACCCTGTCCCCCTTTGCAATTCGGTATTTTTACCGATTCGGTAAATACCGAATCAGTATTTGCTATTGAATCCTACGGGCTTCAAGGCCCATAGGATTCAATAGCAAATACCGATTTGGTATTTACCGAATCGGTAAATACCGAATCTTACCGATTCGGTAAAAAATACCGAATTATTACCCACATCAGATTTACCGATTCTAAAATACCGAATCGGTAAAATTCGGTATTTTAGAATCGGTAAATCTATATTACCTACATCTAGCCCTATATGTTTTGACATTGACTGTCCTTCCAAAAAATCTCATTTCAGATGCTCATTTGTAAAATTAAATGTTGCACTTATTTAGTTGCACTTAGAGTGAGGAGACGGTGTGTTGTCTGGTTGTGCACCTCCCCGGTCCTCCACAGCCATTAGCGGGCTGTTTGTTGTGGAGGGAGTACTGCATAGCCCCAGCCAGCGCAAAATCCACTTCCGGTTGCCGTTTCCTACCGCCATCTTGTTAGGGGAGGCGGTCTAGTCTTTCACCTCATTTGTTCTCGAGACACCACTTAGGCTGCCCATGGCACGGGAGAGCAGTGGACGCATGCAGCGGGCGCGCCGGTGGTGTGCCAATGGCAAGCCCGTCTGTGCCTGTCTGCGCCTGGACATCGCCAGACGCCAGGAATGCTGGCGGTTTTAAGTCAGTTATGCATCATACACTAGAGAAGACCTGATGTCCATTGGCCGGCGGGGAAGTCCATGCAGTCAGCCCTTGGTGGACGTTGTGGAGGGGCCTTTCTGCGGTCTTAACTGCGGCTATGATTCCCATCCCGTGCTGCCCCCTTGTTGTCCCATTTCTCTGCCCAGGCCCTCTATAAAAATCCTATGCCTCAAAGTCCACTCTTTGGCTAAACATTACATGGAGGTTTACGACTTGATAGAGGACAAATCACCCAATGTGTTCTTCCTAACGAAATCCTTGTTGACGGATGCTATGGTGTCTGAACCGGGTTTAGCGCTCTCCTCGGGCTTTAGCATCTTGACTGCAAACAGGGAGTCTAGAGGTGGGAGCTTAGCTGTCATTTTCAAGCCCTGCTACCATTGTACATTTGTCAAGGAAGATGTGGTTGGGTGCGAATGTGCTAGTTTTGTAATTTCCTTTAGCGCTCACTCCACTTTGACAGGTCTGTTAGTCTACCACCCCCGGGGCCAGCCTTGGATTTCAAAGCTGCTATCATTGAGGCTGCTGGTTCCCTGGTGCTGATGGCCACCAACTTTAGTATAATTGCTGGTTTAAATTTACACTTCGATGGTTCCTCTGATCCTGAAATCAGCAGCTTGCTTGCTGATTTTGCCACTTGGCAATTAAGCCAGCTTGTGGTGGGCCCTACCCACACTGCCGGACACTTGCTTGACCCTGTCTTTTCCAACATCCCCTTTCTTTCAGTCAAGGCACCTAGCCCTTTGTGTTGGTCTGACCATTTTATGGTCTCCATCTCCTTCCCGTTGTCAGAGCCAGTGCCTAGAGCTGATCCTAAGGCCTCTTTTAGACGATGTTGGCATAAACTTAAACTGAAGGACTTGCATGCCATCCTGGCACGCTGCCCCCCTACACCAGCTACCGATCCAGATCTGGCATACAAATCTCTCTATGACTGGATCCCACATGCCCTAGGCTACCTCATTCTAGTTAAATGGTTCAAGGGTCGCTGCTTGAACTCTAATCCATGGTTCAATGATTCTCTGAGCAACTAAACAAAGAGCCAATATTGCAAAAATTATTTAGAAAGGGCTACTAAATCGCTTCGCATGAAGAATTAAACTGGGCGCGAGTGAGGACAGTTTTGTCTGAAAAAATCACATTTATTATATTACAAAGTTTGTAGTTATTCGTTGGTTCTGAAATTCACCATACAAATCGAAAACACTTATAATACGGACAATACAAAATACATTTTTCATAAAAATGACATCATCACATCAATAATACAAATTTAAAGAAAGGACAACATTCATGCGAAATTGATCAATATTATCATTCGAAACTCACTCTTTCACACATATAAGGCACACTAAAGAGGATATATACAATCTGGAAAATCACAAATTGAATTAATATAATAACAAAACACCAAAGACACTCTTTCAATATAATTGAATAATTAATACGGTTGCAGAAAGCTATTTCAAGAATAGCGGTCTTAAGGTGGAGAGACAACGGTCTACGCGTTTCGAACCCTTAATGACTCAGGTTTTTTTCATCAGGACCTCAACACTATGGGAAAGAGAATGGAAGAGGTATCACTGATTCTGTAAATAACCTTTCGTGTGAGACTAATGTGAAAACAAACCGGGCGATGACACTCTATAAAAAGAATGAATGAGTGCAAAGAATTAATTAATACAGCCCTCTTGGGGCATGGCCAGATATAAGCAAGTCTCTTAATGATACCAGAAATTCAGAAAACCAATCCTTAATTTTCATCCCCACTGATACATTTCTTCTCCCCTTTCCACAGACCCGAAATACACGAGTCCTACATTAAACATGTAAGTCATTGGTTTTCTGAATTCACATTAGTCTCACACGAAAGGTAAGAGGCCAATTATGAGGGTGACAGCTAGTTTGTTTTTCATTTTAATTATTTACAGAATCAGTGATACCTCTTCCATTCTCTTTCCCATAGTGTTGAGGTCCTGATGATAACCCCCTGAGTCATTAAGGGTTCGAAACGCGTAGACCGTTTTCTCTCCACCTTAAGACCGCTATTCTTGAAATAGCTTTCTACAACTGTATTAATTATTCAATTATATTGAAAGAGTGTCTTTGGTGTTTTGTTATTATATTAATTCAATTTGTGATTTTCCAGATTGTATATATCGTCTTTAGTGTGCCTGGTATGTGTGAAAGAGTGAGTTTCGAATGAGAATATTGATCAATTTTGCATAAATGTTGTCCTTTCTTTAAATTTGTATTATTGATGTGATGATGTCATTTTTATGAAAAATGTATTTTGTATTGTCCGTATTATAAGTGTTTTCGAATTGTATGGTGAATTTCAGAACCAACGAATAACTACAAATTTTGTTATATAATAAATGTGATTTATTCAGACAAAACTGTCCTCACTCGCGCCCAGTTTAATTCTTCGTGCGAAGTGATTTAGTTGCCCTTTCTAAATAATTGTTGCAGTATTGGCTCTTTGTTTAGTTTCTTAGTGTTAGAGAGGCTTGGCCTTACTGTGGGGAGCCCACACCCAGTGTTGTTTTTTCAATGATTCTCTGGCCATCTTGCACAGAACTTATAAAAAACTGGAACGGGTCTGGAGAAGAGACTATGACCTTTGGGCTAAGAAGATCTACCAGGTTACGATCATGTTCTATCACAAGGCCATACATTTGGCATGTGCAGCTTACTTCTCTAATGAGATTATGTCTAGTAAGAACCCTGTCAAACGCATTTTTAAAATACTTAATGATCTCAAAAAAAGGAAAGACTCCACCACCCCTGTGATCACGTCTGGGCAGCAATGCGAGGACCTGGCCACCTTCTTTGTTAAGCTCCACAGTGCCAGGCTTAAAAAATGTACAAGAGCTACTTGTGTGTGGGGGAACAATCAGTGCTGCGGGCCCACTAATAGCATTAAATATACAGTCACTGGGTATGGTATACCTCTTTACAAGGGACGTAAAAGTAAATTAAATATGCCAATTGTGTATGCACCAATGTCACAATGTTTAGGGGAGAAATACATGCACTATAGCACTGGTCAACAGCGGTGGCAAAGTGCTCAGAGTTCTAATGCAAACACAAATAATTCAGCAAGGAGGAGGAAGACAAAAAGTTTGGGCTGGCCATTCTGAGAGGGCTATTTTCCAACATGACCCCTTCTAGCCTAAAGCCAGGGTAGACCAATCAATACCGTGATAGACTTCCCTGCTTAGGGCGATAGGACATGGACAATGGCACACTACAACAGGGGTACTTGCCAGTTCTACGCCTCTCTGAACCCAGTTGGATCACTCTGTCTATACTCTCCCGGACCACTGAGCTAACCCATGGGAGATCCTTCTCCTTATCTGTGGACCCCATCTGTGCAGCACCTAACATTAACTTGTTCACAGATGCACCAAGTAGGTAGACAATACAACCATGGCCAACGAAGTGATGTGTCCCATTCTACCCCTTGAGTCTGACTTCTGCCCCCACTCCACAAGGACAGCTGTCAGTGTCAAGAGTCATGCCCCAGGCCAACCAGGGAGATCTGTCCTCAGTGGTTTCTCACAGTGGGGCAATAGCCCAAGGTATTTGGTATCTTTCTTCCACTCCACCTCCCACCAATCCATGGGTGGAAACCTGAAACTGGTCCTTCAACCTAGCGTCTGTACCATTAGGCTGAACAGGAACCAGGGGTGAGTCCTGCCTCCGTCTGCCCCTCCATCTGGGCTCCTTTCGTCTCCATTTGGGAGTGATACAGCTGTCAGTGTCAAGAGTTATGTGCCAGGCCAACCACAGGCCTCTGTCCTCAATGGTTTCTCAAAGTGGTGCCTGGCATCCTTTTTCCACTCCAACTCCCCCAGTTCAGTGGTTGGATCCTGAAACATGTCCTTCAACTCAGGGTCTGTACCATTACGCTGCACAGGAGCCAGGGGTGATCCTGCCTTTGAGTGCCCTTCCATCTGGGCTCCTGTGCCCTTCATTTGGGAGTGGTTCTCTAAGAAAAAATAGCTGTCAGGGGAGCCGCCCTCCTATTTCTATTGACACTGGCGACAACTCATTCCCCAGAATGCAGCCAATGGGCATCTTGGGATTAACTATGACCCTTCTCTGCGTCAACTCCCCACACCTTTCTACTTTGAAATTCTTTTTTGAAGGATCAAAGCAAAACATTACAAAAAAGGGGAGGGAACAAGGGACTCCAAAAGGCACTAGTGATAGTGAACCCAGTAGCCGCTTCGCCGCGGCAGGAATTCTGCAGAGGTGCGCCGAATCTGCCGGGTGCGCAGATTGGACTGGCACCGGTCTTCCAACGCACATGCCCACCATGACGTCGGACGCCCGGGGTCATCTGACGCATCGAAAAGGGTATACATCGTCAAAAAATACAGTTCAAAATAATAGCCCCAAAATAGAGACCCTTAATAGATAAGGCTGAATTACAACAAGAAGGAGGTTCATAATACAATACCGCCAAAAGGAAAGACCACAAAGGAAGAGAGGGAATAACAAAAGGACATAAAGAAAAAAAATGAAAATAAACAAGCTGGGGGTACATGCTCAAATATGCACATCCAAGGGTTGGAAAGGCATGGGTGGATGGTGGCAGGGAAAATAAAGAGAAGAGGGGAGCAGGAGAAGAGGTAAAAGTAAAAATAGAAAAGAGAAAGACAAGGAGCAAGGAAGGAGGGAAAGAGAGGCAGAGGAGGTGAAGAACAGAATCGCGTATCTGCAGGGGGGTCGTGAGCAGGCAGCTCTGTGTGGCCGGTGCCCATGGAGTATGAAGTAATGCAGCAACCAATAATACTAATAGGGGTGGGTGCACACAGAGCCAAGGTCTCATGGGCAATGTCATGTGAAAGGGTACGCAGGTGTGGAGAAAGGCCTCAATTCTGTCCTGGAGTTTGAAGATGACTCGCTCTTAGGAGGTCATCTGAAACATTGCTGAGAACCACTCATCATGGGAAGGGGGTGTAGGAGAGCACCATTGGTGGAGAATTCATAACTTAGTTGTGGTGAGTACCATATGCAAGAGGCAGCCCTGTAGGCGGGAGAGGTCTGGGGAATCTGCAGGGTCAAGTAAAATGATCAGGGGCTGAAAGAGAGAGGTCGTTACTGGCACGGTCTCACTCAGCATATTACCAACTGCTTTGAAGAAAGGCTGTATCAACGGGCAGTCAAAAAGGACATTTAGTAGGTCCCAGCGGTCATGGGAGCAGTACCAGCAGGTCACGTGGGGTAGCGGGCCCGCTGCTTGCAGCTTTATGGGGTCCAGTGGCAGTCATACTGCAACTTAAAAAGACAACATTTCAAGTGTTCCTCCCTCGTCCCATAGGCAAGCGCCTCCATGAGTTCGGCCCAGTCCTCTGTCTCATAGTCCGTCTGCAGTTGGGCCTCCCATATGGAATGAAGGCCAGTGATGAAGGGGAAAGAGAAAAGATGATGGCTCAAAAGACTATAAAAACCAGACATCACTCCACCTTAGTGACCCCATGTCCTAAAATGGGAAATAACGGTGGAAGGTCTGAGGACCCAGGGTCACGCATTCAGACGGTGGTTAAGACAGTGCCATAGCTGGAGGTATCTCCAAGACTGGCTTGGTGGGAGGCCAAACTCATCGCAGAGCACCAGAAAGGACTTGAAGTCACCCCCATCAATGATCTGACCGAGGCTGCTGATGCAACTGAGCACCACACCTACCAGTCTAACATATTACCTCCTGTACACTGACAGGTGTTATCCCATAGTGGTGGTTGCTCATGAAGAAGTGTGTACAAGCAAAGAGGCGGTGTTGTAGACGAATCTAGGACTCTAATTAAATATTCCCGATTCATGCCCTTATGTGGTTATATCAAATAATATCCTTATATAGGCATAAGAATCATACCCATATTAAGACATAGCCAATGCAGTCCAAATACGGCACGGCTCCTCCCATAGACTCCTAGAAAGCACAACATGTTCTTAAACAAACCAAGCCGCCAGCAACCCGGGAAATCCCCCTGCTTCTGTATGGATTTGTCCTAGAACTCCTGGAGTCCTGAAAGAACTGCGAGTTCTTAGTGGCGTCTTATGTCCAACCTTACGTCAAACTCAGCACCTTCCAGGTATAAATATACCAGCATATGCACTAGCAAAACAGACGGTGGTTTGGAGCAGATCGACTATCTACTTGCCCGACGCCCTGCTGTAGCAAGTGCCGAAGGAAGCCGACCCTCCCATTGATGCACTGAGAGAGACGCTGTCTTTTCTCCTGCCGAGAAATCCAGCTCCAGTGTTTCCCTGTCACCCTTGCGGGTTGCTGGGATATCGAGTCCTGAGAGAGAGATACAAGACCTCCTTCATTCTATAACCAAGGTACGGAGCTGATTAGACCCTTAGAGAATTCTTGAATAAATTCTTGGCAGAAACTACCTTAACTCAAACTATATCTCACTTACTCCTTCCCACGTACTAGGCTTAGGTTAGGTACCCCATGGTAGGCGTATCTTAGAAGCACCAGTTGAGTACGTTTAGTACTTATTTTATCATTGTATGTATTGTACCCATTTTAAACACCGTATGGCTTAGAAACCATACCATGCTTTTACAGTATTACTTTGTAATACTCCTTTTACTGTACGCACTTTACTTTACGACAAGTATTGCAATTGAAGCAATTTACATGTCTTGCATGAGAAAGAAGACTGTTCAATAAATAACCTCCTTTATTGAAAACGCCCGTCTCTCTGTTTCTCTGCTCTTCTGGTGAAACTAAGCATGCACGATTGACTGAGTAAAATAGCTATCTATTGTTTCCGCGACTCTGGAGGTATACTCCTTATTCTGGAGGGAGCAAAGTTGTCATGTTTATGCGGTTGTCAGAAACTAATCCCTTCTTGTGTACTCAAGAAAGTTTCTAGTGACCTCTGAGCTAGCTGGCATTTCATAATTAAGTCTAACATATTCTATAGAGACCTAGTCGACCTCAGTCTTACGTCTAAACTATCGTTTATGTTATTCCAATGCGCAGAGCCTATTGGGAATATAGGAACTACACTACATGGCGCCCAACATTTGGTAAGGCGATAATTTGACGCTAGATACTAGAGTAACTCAGTCGTGCTTTTCACACAGACCCCTTTTTCCCGTAAAAACTCCTATAGACGTCTGGAGTGGGTAAAAGGTTAATATCCACCAGAACTAAGGAGGATGAGAATCCTATGAATTAGTTTTTGGTTTAGTCAACATTGAAGGATACAGTGTTCCAAAATATTGTGCACCTAATCTTTGTTTCCTTGAAACTTGCTCTGCAAACTTTCTGTCAGCAAAAATGTCGGAAAGTGAAGACGAAAGGGAGAGAGCGGCTTTGGCAGCTCAACTGTTGTTAGACGACACAGCTCTCCAACAAAGTGACCCGGATGCTATAATAATCCCGGTCAATGTATGAAAGATTGTAACTTACAACCTTTTAAATAATGGAGTATCATCAAGAGGTGGTACAGTCATATTTGTGGTAGAGGCACATGAAGATTGGCAGACAGAGGTATTCTATTCATGGATACATTTTCCAGCAGCAAATGCTGTGACACACGATTTCTACTACTACAAAACAGAGGAACCTCCAGTGGAATACGTTCCTTTCGAGGACATTGAAATTCCAATAACTTACCAAGAGCATCAGCTCTGGTTTAATGGCGCCCTATAACATCAAAATCACATCACCAGGCTCGGTCCACTAGGTAGACCAGGAGCTACATGGCCGGTTCTAGCCAGCTATACACCACATCCTGGCATTGAAGGAATGTCAAGCGGAGAACTTTTAGTTCAGCTAAAACAATTAAATAAAATACATAGACAATTGGTCCAATATGTCATGCGGACTTTAACAGTCCAACCAGTAATAAAAATTCCACAGCACACCCCTCACCAGGGGAACACAAATAAAATCACACCACAGACTATACAATCAGCCATTGGCAAATTACCAGCAAAACGGGAAAAAATCAGTTTTGGTTAGCTTAAAAAATTACTCCAATGGAGGCAGTATTTCCTGATACTACACCTAATAGAAAACACAGAATTCTGACAATCTGTCTACCAATGGGGATCGCAACACATGTGGAGAACTGTGACACATGGGGAACAGTCTTTGCTTCAATATACACAAAAACACATGGTGTTCCGTCTATGGCGGTTATACCAGATGTACTAAAACAGATTCAAAATGAATACGGTCCAGAGCCTGCTTTAAATCTAGGTATGAAATTAGTGAAATACTTTAAGCAAGTCTCGGCTATATTACTAGCCAACATAAAAGGAGAAGCAGCATCTGTGCCGATCAGTCAAAAATTAAAAGAAACAGAAGTAACAGAGCAACCTTTTGAACTTGCCAGAATAATTGAAAAGTGCTATGAAGAATTAGGTAGAGATAGTTTGGGTGGGAAACCACTAAAACCACAACTAACTGAAAATCCTGAAAAAAGCTTTATTAAAAATAATCTCACTACTCCAAAAAAGAAGTGGGAGGGTAATAAACAAACCACTCCCAGAGAAAAACAGTTTCAGTCCAGAGGAAGGTCTCCCCAATGGAGAAATAGATCTCCAGGACGGGGGGACATGTCTCCACAAAGGGAGCCCTCTGAAAAAAGGTACAACCTTAGAAATAGGGATAATTTGAGAAAACCTGACAGATATCAAGATAATGATACATGTCCCTCTCGATCTTTTCAGACTTCCTCACAGAAATCGGAAAGAAGAGGACGGTCAGAACATAAAGAAGAGCGCGTCAAGTCCAAAGACAAGGAACCTGCTCATCAAAGTAAAAAATTACAATTTCCTAAAAAGAAGGTAGCTACTATTGAAATAAAACACGCCGAGGATTCTGAGGACACAACTCAAAAACGGAGAATGGGCCCAGACAATGCTAGACAGAGCAGCAGAAGTGACCATAGCTCGCAAGATCCTGATGAATCTTCTGGAGACAGTGGACACGAATGAATACATTCAGGTGGAAACTGCAGACACCAGAGTTAGTGTACCCCATAAATTACATGAAATATCACTACGTATAGAAGGGGACAAAACTAGGAAAATAAGAGGTCTCTTTTGGGAGAATCTATCCAAAGGCTATGCTATCCTTCTAGCAGAGAAAGACTGGCCACCAGAGTTTGTAAGGGAGTGCACACATGGCGAATAAATGATTATGCCTGCCTTCTCAAATCACATTCCAATTCATAAAAAATACAGATATGCTAGAAAATGGGCAGTTGCCCAAGCTCCTGCATTATATAAAAATCATGCAGGATGGGATGAGGATTCTCCTCACCATAAAATTCTGTTAAAAAAAACAACCTACTGCACAGAGGCAGTATCCTGTTAGGCAAGAAGCTAAAAAAACAAGTCAGGGAGATCTTAGATCAACTTGAATACCAGGGGGTGATTGAAACATGCACCTCTCAAATGAACAATCCTTTGTTTCCTGTCTCCAAACCAGACGATTCATACCATCTAGTTTTGGATTACAGACACCTAAACTCTTGTTGCAAAACATTTGCAGTACAAAACTCACACAGTGCAGCACTAATGAATAACACCGTGCGCAAAAAATATAAAACGACATTAGATATTTCAAATGGTTTCCTGTGTCAAAACATTGCACCAGAAAGCAGGTATTTGACCGCTTTCTCCTGTATGGGGGCCCATGAGCAATTTTGTCGTCTACCCCAGGGATTCAAGAACAGCCCAGGATTATTTTCAGCCAGGGTAACAGAATTACTACAAATGTATGATGATGAGGCATTATCTTATGTCGATGACATCTATCTTACAGACGATGATCTGAGACACACTTGAAAAGAGTGAACACCATTATACTTGGGTTCGAATCTGAATGGTATAAATTTAACTTCAAAAAGTCACGATTTGCCCACCTCACTGTCCTATTTTTAGGATATGAGTTATCAAGTGAAGGCAAAAGCCTAGCAGACAACTTCTTAGAGAAGTGTACACTACTCCAAGATCCACAAACGCTGAAAAACTTACAATCAATTCTAGGTTTCCTGAATTTCGGAAGAACTTACATTCTAAAGTACGCACAGAGGGTTAAACCACTCTACGAATTAATAAAACCTGATTTCAAATCAATTAATTGGACACAGAAACACACAGAAATCTTACGATCAATACAAACAGACATGTTAACTAAAACAAACTCCAAACACGCGCAAACGAACGCAACCTTGTAATCCGAGTCATCCCAGGAAGATGCGGATTTACATACCTGACCTCTAATGAGGGAGAAACGGTACCAATAGCTTATAAATCACACTTGTACACACAAGCTGAAATAAAATTCTGTTCTACTGAAAAAATTCTGACTGCGATACAAACTGCTGTAGAAAAAGAAAGAGCCCAAGCCAAAGGGAAGAGCAAATCTGTTTTAACAGCAGTACCAGCCCTAGAGGCAGTAACAAGACCGAGCATTCCGAATGCTATGGCATTAGATCCAAAATGGATACAATGGGTTAATTCTCTTGCTGCGACAGACGTGATACACACATTTGATCCCAAAATAAAAAAACTAGAATATCTAGAATACGAACATGAATGTCCTCTGCCGACCGAAATTCTGCCTCTTGAACAGTACACCTGTGTTACATACAAAGACAGATTTGCACAACACTACATTGTGGATAAACAAGTGTACAATGCAGCATGCGCGATTGTTAAAGGTCGCTGGCTCTTAGGTAAATTTAGACCAATGGTCACATAAAACTGAATCACTCAGAAACTGCACAGCTCAGCGAGCAGAACTTCGAGCTTTAATAATGGCGCTTGAGAATGCCGATCGCGAATTCGCCACACTAATAGTGTGCGATTCGTATTTCTGCGTCCATTCTTACAATAATTTGATGCAGACCTGTATTGGAAATGGTTACAAAGATGAGAGAGGCGTCACAATAAAGCATAAAAATCTATGAGAAGAAGTAGTTCTTTTACAGAAAGAACTACAAAAGACTCATGGGATACATATGCAGAGTCTTCGACGTGATGGCGTTCACGTTGCAGGGAATTCATTGGCTAACAGAGCCACAACGGCAGCGGGTCAACCGGCTTCTGTAGCTACAAAAAAGCGTTCTAAAAAACAAAGAGATGGAGAAACCATGCTGGCAGTAAAAGCCTCATTAAAAGGCGACTATGCGACATTAATTCTAAACTATTCACTCAACAATACATACATAATTGATGCGAACTCTGTTCCTTTTGCTCAAATCCCTGGAGTGAGGGACAGAGTAATTCCAAACACGAACCGGAGGGCTTACTTGATTCAAGAAGCACACATGGGAATGGGTCTGAGGCACCAAGAGATCTTGAAATCTCTAATAGAATTACAATCACAATACTGGTGGCCGGGGATGAGCGTGCAAATTTATAACTTTGCAATGGGTTGTCATGACTGCAACCGAGATCGCAGTTGTGAACCGGACCAGATACCAACCCAGACACCTCTATTAGACAGCCTTAGGCTATCTACACGCAGACGTCCACAAGGAAAGAAGCAATCCCATAAATATTAAGACGAGATACATTTGGATGTGGCCCCAGCGCTCGGCTGACGCCAGAACTGTATAAAAGATTTGCGAGTCTTTATCGGCACATATGCAATTGGCATGCTATATTCTGACCAGGGTCCTGCGTTTAGCTCTCGAGCTTACAAGGAGGCCATGGCCAGCTTGGGCATTGCATTGCGGTACTCTAGTCCATTCCATCCCGAGGGAAATGCGGTAGTGGAGAGAAAAAACCGTGACATATAGCAATCTATAACAGCGAGGGTATTAGGTTCGGGTGATGGGTGGGTCAAACATCTAACAAGTGTCCAACGTAGTCTTAATAATCTGCCAAGAAATTCTCTGGGTGGAATCACTCCATATGAACTTTTATTTGGTACACGAATGTTACTCGAAAACCTTGATTGTCAGACTTCAGTGGTGGAACAAAAAACATTTGATATCAAAGATCGTTTGGCTGTTTTACAGGACTTAAATGAAACAAGAAGAAGTCTCAGTAACACAAAGCTAAAGCCAACCGCCACTGAAGAAAAACCACCTGTCCCAGCAAGACCTGTCTGGATTCCAAAGATTGGGGATCTGGTCAGAGAAAAGATCGTGGTGAAGAAGGAATTTGGGCCTTCTTACAGAAAAGCAGTACCTGTCTTGCAATCAGCGAAACAAGATCAGTAGTACTACCACCCCTTGCTGGTAAAAAGGAGAACAGAGTTGTATCAATCGACCTGGTAAAACCACAATCATGTGGCCAATAATAAGTAGTAGGCCCAGTGGACTCCCAAAAAGTAGCAGAAGACCTAACCTTGCTACAATTCAAGAGGTTCAAACTGAAAGACTAATCACATTTGATAAACCTACAGTGAATAAAGAAGGACTATGCAACAAAGCCATGGAACTTGTGCCTCTTGAAACCCAAATTGCAAAAGCTCATCGTGAAACACCAGTCTACAATGATGTAGCCTGACTATACTAATATGACAAAAGATGAAGCAACTGAAAAGATTAATAAGGATCCTGAAGCAATTCCAACAATTGACAGAACTGCATCTGGCTACTTCATCAATTTCGATGACTTTTCTGAGGATCCAAGTGAACATGAAGACAAGCCAGCAAATAAAACTTTCAAAGAAAAAATAATTGAACTCTTTCATCAACTTGGAGAAACATATCGGATTTCACCATGGATTGAATTGTGGATTGTGTTAGGTGTACTTTTCCTCCTACTCTGGCTCATTTTGGTTTTAAGCTTGGGAAGAATGATTGATGGAAAATACAGTACAATGGACACAGCAAGTCAGAACATCAACTTGGTTCTAAAGCCTCACGGATCTTCTCACATTGAAAAAAGAGAACTATCATCAGTAAACATCCATTCCAATACCTGGTGGTGTAGCATGGGATGCTACTGATTACGACATCTATGGCCTGGTTGAACTCTTGAAATATCCACATCAGTTCAAGGTTTCTTTAAGTGACTTTGTTTCACCTAGCACTTTCTCTGATGATTGGGACTTTGAAAGTATTAATAATATGATGTCAGACTTAGAAATGTCAGCAAAATGTACAGAACATGATTATTTAGAAGGTTCATCAGATTATGAAGAAATTCTTAAAGTAAAACTATTCTTAGAGAACAAGATTTCTATTTTGGAAAACTCTAGAGACAACATTATGACTTAGCCTCTAGCACATGTACAGTCTTGTATAAATATGTGATGAAATGGTCTTGACCTTCTCTTCTGTATTAAGAGCCATTTCATAAATGTAAATATTCGTGATTCATTCAGTCAACATTCCAATGTACAATATATGCATTATCTGAATGATACCACTACTTGAAAACGTACAGAATAAATACAAATTTTTCGTGTATATACCATTTCATAAGCATTTTATGTATTTTGGGGTGGGATGGAAAAAACATGCTTAGATATGTTTATAATTGCTTAGTAATTAGTAATGATGGACATTATACGTGGAGTGGGTTTTGTAGACGAATCTAGGATTCTAATTGAATATTCCCGATTCATGCCCTTATGTGGTTTTATCAAATAATATCCTTATATAGGCATAAGAATCATACCCATATTAAGACATAGCCAATGCAGTCCAAATACGGCACGGCTACTCCCATAGACTCCTAGAAATCACAACATGTTCTTAAACAAACCAAGCCACCAGCAGCACGGGAAATCACCCTGCTTCTGTATTGATTTGTCGTAGAACTCCCGGAGTCCTGAAAGAACTGCGAGTTCTTAGTGACATCTTATGTCCAACCTTACGTCAAACTCTGCACCTTCCAGGTATAAATATACCAGCATCTGCCCTAGCAAAACAGATGGTGGTTTGGAGCAGATCGACTATCTACTTGCCCGACGCCCTGATGTAGCAATTGCCGAAGGAAGCCGACCCTCCCGTTGATGCACTGAGAGAGACGCTGTCTTTTCTCCTGCCGAGAAATCCAGCTCCAGTGTTTCCCTGTCACCCTTGCGGGTTGCTGGGATATCGAGTCCTGAGAGAGAGATACAAGACCTCCTTCATTCTATAACCAAGGTACGGAGCTGATTAGACCCTTAGAGAATTCTTGATTAAATTCTTGGCAGAAATTACCTTACCTCAAACTATATCTCACTTACTCCTTCCCACGTACTAGGCTTAGGTTAGGTACCCCATGGTAGGCGTATCTTAGAAGCACCAGTTGAGTACGTTTAGTACTTATTTTATCATTGTATGTATTGTACCCATTTTAAACACCGTATGGCTTAGAAACCATACCATGCTTTTACAGTATTACTTTGTAATACTCCTTTTACTGTACGCACTTTACTTTACGACAAGTATTGCAATTGAAGCAATTCACATGTCTTGCATGAGAAAGAAGACTGTTCAATAAATAACCTCCTTTATTGAAAACGCCCGTCTCTCTGTTTCTCTGCTCTTCTGGTGAAACTAAGCATGCACGATTGACTGAGTAAAATAGCTATCTATTGTTTCCGCGACTCTGGAGGTATACTCCTTATTCTGAAGGGAGCAAAGTTGTCATGTTTATGCGGTTGTCAGAAACTAATCCCTTCTTGTGTACTCAAGAAAGTTTCTAGTGACCTCTGAGCTAGCTGGCATTTCATAATTAAGTCTAACATATTCTAAAGAGACCTAGTCGACCTCAGTCTTACGTCTAAACTATCGTTTATGTTATTCCAATGCGCAGAGCCTATTGGGAATATAGGAACTACACTACATGGCGCCCAACGTTTGGTAAGGCGATAATTTGACGCTAGATACTAGAGTAACTCAGTCGTGCTTTTCACACAGACCCCTTTTTCCCGTAAAAACTCCTATAGACGTCTGGAGTGGGTAAAAGGTTAATATCCACCAGAACTAAGGAGGATGAGAATCCTATGAATTAGTTTTTGGTTTAGTCAACATTGAAGGATACAGTGTTCCAAAATATTGTGCACCTAATCTTTGTTTCCTTGAAACTTGCTCTGCAAACTTTCTGTCAGCAAAAATGTCGGAAAGTGAAGACGAAAGGGAGAGAGCGGCTTTGGCAGCTCAACTGTTGTTAGACGACACAGCTCTCCAACAAAGTGACCCGGATGCTATAATAATCCCGGTCAATGTAAGAAAGATTGTAACTTACAAACTTATAAATAATGGAGTATCATCAAGAGGTGGTACAGTCATATTTGTGGTAGAGGCACATGAAGATTGGCAGACAGAGGTATTCTATTCATGGATACATTTTCCAGCAGCAAATGCTGTGACACACGATTTCTACTACTACAAAACAGAGGAACCTCCAGTGGAATACGTTCCTTTCGAGGAAATTGAAATTCCAATAACTTACCAAGAGCATCAGCTCTGGTTTAATGGCGCCCTATAACATCAAAATCACATCACCAGGCTCGGTCCACTAGGTAGACCAGGAGCTACATGGCCGGTTCTAGCCAGCTATACACCACATCCTGGCATTGAAGGAATGTCAAGCGGAGAACTTTTAGTTCAGCTAAAACAATTAAATAAAATACATAGACAATTGGTCCAATATGTCATGCGGACTTTAACAGTCCAACCAGTAATAAAAATTCCACAGCACACCCCTCACCAGGGCAACACAAATAAAATCACACCACAGACTATACAATCAGCCATTGGCAAATTACCAGCAAAACGGGAAAAATCCGTTTTGGTTAGCTCAAAAAATTACTCCAATAGAGGCAGTATTTCCTGATACTACACCTAATGGAAAATACAGAATTCTGACAATCTGTCTACCAATGGGGATCGCAACGCATGTGGAGAACTGTGACACATGGGGAACAGTCTTTGCTTCAATATACACAAAAACACATGGTGTTCCGTCTATGGCGGTTATACCAGATGTACTAAGACAGATTCAAAATGAATACAGTCCAGAGCCTGCTTTAAATCTAGGTATGAAATTAGTGAAATACTTTAAGCAAGTCTCGGCTATATTACTAGCCAACATAAAAGGAGAAGCAGCATCTGTGCCGATCAGTCAAAAATTAAAAGAAACAGAAGTAACAGAGCAACCTTTTGAACTTGCCAGAATAATTGAAAAGTGCTATGAAGAATTAGGTAGAGATAGTTTGGGTAGGAAACCACTAAAACCACAACTAACTGAAAATCCTGAAAAAAGCTTTATTAAAAATAATCTCAGTACTCCAAAAAAGAAGTGGGAGGGTAATAAACAAACCACTCCCAGAGAAAAAAAGTTTCAGTCCAGAGGAAGGTCTCCCCAATGGAGAAATAGATCTCCAGGACGGGGGGACATGTGTCCACAAAGGGAGCCCTCTGAAAAAAGGTACAACCTTAGAAATAGGGATAATTTGAGAAAACCTGACAGATATCAAGATAATGATACATGTCCCTCTCGATCTTTTCAGACTTCCTCACAGAAATCGGAAAGAAGAGGACGGTCAGAACATAAAGAAGAGCGCGTCAAGTCCAAAGACAAGGAACCTGCTCATCAAAGTAAAAAATTACAATTTCCTAAAAAGAAGGTAGCTACTATTGAAATAAAACACGCCGAGGATTCTGAGGACACAACTCAAAAACGGAGAATGGGCCCAGACAATGCTAGACAGAGCAGGAGAAGTGACCACAGCTCGCAAGATCCTGATGAATCTTCTGGAGACAGTGGACACGAATGAATACATTCAGGTGGAAACTGCAGACACCAGAGTTAGTGTACCCCATAAATTACATGAAATATCACTACATATAGAAGGGGACAAAACTAGGAAAATAAGAGGTCTCTTTTGGGAGAATCTATCCAAAGGCTATGATATCCTTCTAGCAGAGAAAGACTGGCCACCAGAGTTTGTAAGGGAGTGCACACATGGCGAATAAATGATTATGCCTGCCTTCTCAAATCACATTCCAATTCATAAAAAATACAGATATGCTAGAAAATGGGCAGTTGCCCAAGCTCCTGCATTATATAAAAATCATGCAGGATGGGATGAGGATTCTCCTCACCATAAAATTCTGTTAAAAAAAACAACCTACTGCACAGAGGCAGTATCCTGTTAGGCAAGAAGCTAAAAAACAAGTCAGGGAGATCTTAGATCAACTTGAATACCAGGGGGTGATTGAAACATGCACCTCTCAAATGAACAATCCTTTGTTTCCTGTCTCCAAACCAGACGATTCATACCATCTAGTTTTGGATTACAGACACCTAAACTCTTGTTGCAAAACATTTGCAGTACAAAACTCACACAGTGCAGCACTAATGAATAACATCGTGCGCAAAAAATATAAAACGTCATTAGATATTTCAAATGGTTTCCTGTGTCAAAACATTGCACCAGAAAGCAGGTATTTGACCGCTTTCTCCTGTATGGGGGCCCATGAGCAATTTTGTCGTCTACCCCAGGGATTCAAGAACAGCCCAGGATTATTTTCAGCCAGGGTAACAGAATTACTACAAATGTATGATGATGAGGCATTATCTTATGTCGATGACATCTATCTTACAGACGATGATCTGAGACACACTTGAAAAGAGTGAACACCATTATACTTGGGTTCGAATCTGAATGGTATAAATTTAACTTCAAAAAGTCACGATTTGCCCACCTCACTGTCCTATTTTTAGGATATGAGTTATCAAGTGAAGGCAAAAGCCTAGCAGACAACTTCTTAGAGAAGTGTACACTACTCCAAGATCCACAAACGCTGAAAAACTTACAATCAATTCTAGGTTTCCTGAATTTCGGAAGAACTTACATTCTAAACTACGCACAGAGGGTTAAACCACTCTACGAATTAATAAAACCTGATTTCAAATCAATTAATTGGACACAGAAACACACAGAAATCCTACGATCAATACAAACAGACATGTTAACTAAAACAAACTCCAAACACGCGCAAACGAACGCAACCTTGTAATCCGAGTCATCCCAGGAAGATGCGGATTTACATACCTGACCTCTAATGAGGGAGAAACGGTACCAATAGCTTATAAATCACACTTGTACACACAAGCTGAAATGAAATTCAGTTCTACTGAAAAAATTCTGACTGCGATACAAACTGCTGTAGAAAAAGAAAGATCCCAAGCCAAAGGGAAGAGCAAATCTGTTTTAACAGCAGTACCAGCCCTAGAGGCAGTAACAAGACCGAGCATTCCGAATGCTATGGCATTAGATCCAAAATGGATACAATGGGTTAATTCTCTTGCTGCGACAGACGTGATACACACATTTGGTCCCAAAATAAAAAAACTAGAATATCTAGAATACGAACATGAATGTCCTCTGCCGACCGAAATTCTGCCTCTTGAACAGTACACCTGTGTTACATACAAAGACAGATTTGCACAACACTACATTGTGGATAAACAAGTGTACAATGCAGCATGCGCGATTGTTAAAGGTCGCTGGCTCTTAGGTAAATTTAGACCAATGGTCACATAAAACTGAATCACTCAGAAACTGCACAGCTCAGCGAGCAGAACTTCGAGCTTTAATAATGGCGCTTGAGAATGCCGATCGCGAATGCCCCACACTAATAGTGTGCGATTCGTATTTCTGCGTCCATTCTTACAATAATTTGATGCAGACCTGGATTGAAATGGTTACAAAGATGAGAGAGGTGTCACAATAAAGCATAAAAAACTATGAGAAGAAGTAGTTCTTTTACAGGAAGAACTACAAAAGACTCATGTGATACATATGCAGAGTCTTCGATGTGATGGCGTTCACGTTGCAGGGAATTCATTGGCTAACAGAGCCACAACGGCAGCGGGTCAACCGGCTTCTGTAGCTACAAAAAAGCGTTCTAAAAAACAAAGAGATGGAGAAACCATGCTGGCAGTAAAAGCCTCATTAAAAGGCGACTATGCGACATTAACTCTAAACTATCCACTCAACAATACATACATAATTGATGCGAACTCTGTTCCTTTTGCTCAAATCCCTGGAGTGAGGGACAGAGTAATTCCAAACACGAACCGGAGGGCTTACTTGATTCAAGAAGCACACATGGGAATGGGTCTGAGACACCAAGAGATCTTGAAATCTCTAATAGAATTACAATCACAATACTGGTGGCCGGGGATGAGCGTGCAAATTTATAACTTTGCAATGGGTTGTCATGACTGCTACAGAGATCGCAGTTGTGAACCGGACCAGATACCAACCCAGACACCTCTATTAGACAGCCTTAGGCTATCTACACGCAGACGTCCACAAGGAAAGAAGCGATCACATAAATATTAAGACGAGATTCATTTGGATGTGGCCCCAGCGCTCGGCTGACGCCAGAACTGTATAAAACATTTGCGAGTCTTTATCGGCACATATGCAATTGGCATGCTATATTCTGACCAGGGTCCTGCGTTTAGCTCTCGAGCTTACAAGGAGGCCATGGCCAGCTTGGGCATTGCATTGCGGTACTCTAGTCCATTCCATCCCGAGGGAAATGCGGTAGTGGAGAGAAAAAACCGTGACATAAAGCAATCTATAACAGCGAGGGTATTAGGTTCGGGTGATGGGTGGGTCAAACATCTAACAAGTGTCCAACGTAGTCTTAATAATCTGCCAAGAAATTCTCTGGGTGGAATCACTCCATATGAACTTTTATTTGGTACACGAATGTTAATCGAAAACCTTGATTGTCAGACTTCAGTGGTGGAACAAAAAACATTTGATATCAAAGATCGTTTGGCTGTTTTACAGGACTTAAATGAAACAAGAAGAAGTCTCAGTAACACAAAGCTAAAGCCAACCGCCACTGAAGAAAAACCACCTGTCCCAGCAAGACCTGTCTGGATTCCAAAGATTGGGGATCTGGTCAGAGAAAAGATCGTGGTGAAGAAGGAATTTGGGCCTTCTTACAGAAAAGCAGTACCTGTCTTGCAATCAGCGAAACAAGATCAGTAGTACTACCGCCCCTTGCTGGTAAAAAGGAGAACAGAGTTGTATCAATCTACCTGGTAAAACCACAATCATGTGGCCAATAATAAGTAGTAGGCCCAGTGGACTCCCAAAAAGTAGCAGAAGACCTAACCTTGCTACAATTCAAGAGGTTCAAACTGAAAGACTAATCACATTTGATAAACCTACAGTGAATAAAGAAGGACTATGCAACAAAGCCATGGAACTTGTGCCTCTTGAAACCCAAATTGCAAAAGCTCATCGTGAAACACCTGTCTACAATGATGTAGCCTGACTATACTAATATGACAAAAGATGAAGCAACTGAAAAGATTAATAAGAATCCTGAAGCAATTCCAACAATTGACAGAACTGCATCTGGCTACTTCATCAATTTCGATGACTTTTCTGAGGATCCAAGTGAACATGAAGACAAGCCAGCAAATAAAACTTTCAAAGAAAAAATAATTGAACTCTTTCATCAACTTGGAGAAACATATCGGATTTCACCATGGATTGAATTGTGGATTGTGTTAGGTGTACTTTTCCTCCTACTCTGGCTCATTTTGGTTTTAAGCTTGGGAAGAATGATTGATGGAAAATACAGTACAATGGACACAGCAAGTAAGAACATCAACTTGGTTCTAAAGCCTCACGGATCTTCTCACATTGAAAAAAGAGAACTATCATCAGTAAACATCCATTCCAATACCTGGTGGTGTAGCATGGGATGCTACTGATTATGACATCTAAGGCCTGGTTGAACTCTTGAAATATCCACATCAGTTCAAGGTTTCTTTAAGTGACTTTGTTTCACCTAGCACTTTCTCTGATGATTGGGACTTTGAAAGTATTAATAATATGATGTCAGACTTAGAAATGTCAGCAAAATTTACAGAACATGATTATTTAGAAGGTTCATCAGATTATGAAGAAATTCTTAAAGTAAAACTATTCTTAGAGAACAAGATTTCTATTTTGGAAAACTCTAGAGACAACATTATGACTTAGCCTCTAGCACATGTACAGTCTTGTATAAATATGTGATGAAATGGTCTTGACCTTCTCTTCTGTATTAAGAGCCATTTCATAAATGTAAATATTCGTGATTCATTCAGTCAACATTCCAATGTACAATATATGCATTATCTGAATGATACCACTACTTGAAAACGTACAGAATAAATACAAATTTTTCGTGTATATACCATTTCATAAGCATTTTATGTATTTTGGGGTGGGATGGAAAAAACATGCTTAGATATGTTTATAATGGTACACAGACATAATATCGACTCCAAAATATCGTTTGGACATAATATCGACTCCAAAATATCGTTTGGAGAAAATATCGACAGGACAGAATATCGACAGCCAAAATATCGTTTTTAAGGTAAGTGAAGTAATATCGTTTTTAAGGTAAGTGAAGTAATATCGTTTTTATTTTTAGGGTTCAGGGTCAGTTTTGGGTTTTTGGGTAAAGGGGTATTTTTGGGGTTCAGGGTTAGTTTTGGGTTTTTGGGTAAAGGGGTATTTTTAGGGTTCAGGGTCAGTTTTGGGTTTTTGGGTAAAGGGGTATTTTTAGGGTTCAGGGTCAGTTTTCAGTTTTTGGGCAAAGGGGTATTTTTAGGGTTCAGGGTCAGTTTTCAGTTTTTGGGTAAAGGGGTATTTTTAGGGTTCAGGGTCAGTTTTCAGTTTTTGGGTAAAGGGGTATTTTTAGGGTTCAGGGTCAGTTTTCAGTTTTTGGGTAAAGGGGTATTTTTAGGGTTCAGGGTCAGTTTTCAGTTTTTGGGTATTATTTTATTATATTTTATTACTATATATATATGTTTAATAAATATGAAATAAAAAAATATTTATTTAACTTTCATTAATTATTTAATTATTATAAGTTAATTTAAGTAATTTTAACTATATTTTAGTAATTAATTAATATTAATTTAATTTAACACTGTTTTTAGTAAATACGATATTTTTTACAACTATATTTTTGTAAACGATATTTTTAACTCGATATTTTTGTACTTACCTGTTTGTAGATAGAAACTCGATATTTTGACTGTCGATATTTTCTCAACGATATTTTTGATGGTCGATATTCTTTCAGTCGATATTCTTTCAGTGATCCGTTTATAATTGCTTAGTAATTAGTAATGATGGACATTATACGTGGAGTGGGTTTTGTAGACGAATCTAGGATTCTAATTGAATATTCCCGATTCATGCTCTTATGTGGTTTTATCAAATAATATCCTTATATAGGCATAAGAATCATACCCATATTAAGACATAGCCAATGCAGTCCAAATACGGCACGGCTACTCCCATAGACTCATAGAAATCACAACATGTTCTTAAACAAACCAAGCCGCCAGCAGCACGGGAAATCACCCTGCTTCTGTATTGATTTGTCGTAGAACTCCCGGAGTCCTGAAAGAACTGCGAGTTCTTAGTGACATCTTATGTCCAACCTTACGTCAAACTCGGCACCTTCCAGGTATAAATATACCAGCATCTGCCCGAGCAAAGCAGATGGTGGTTTGGAGCAGATCGACTATCTACTTGCCCGACGCCCTGATGTAGCAATTGCTGAAGGAAGCCGACCCTCCCGTTGACGCACTGAGAGAGACGCTGTCTTTTCTCCTGCCGAGAAATCCAGCTCCAGTGTTTCCCTGTCACACTTGCGGGTTGCTGGGATATCGAGTCCTGAGAGAGAGATACAAGACCTCCTTCATTCTATAACCAAGGTACGGAGCTGATTAGACCCGTAGAGAATTCTTGATTAAATTCTTGGCAGAAACTACCTTAACTCAAACTATATCTCACTTACCCCTTCCCACGTACTCGGCTTAGGTTAGGTACACCGGGGTAGGTGTATCTTAGAAACACCAGTTTAGTATGTTTAGTACTTATTTTATCATTGTATGTATTGTACCCATTTTAAACACCGTATGGCTTTGAAACCATACCATGCTTTTACAGTATTACTTTGTAATACTCCTTTTACTGTACGCACTTTACTTTACCACAAGTATTGCAATTGGAGCAATTCACTTCTTTTGCATTAGAAAGAAGACTATTCAATTAATAATAAATATGTCTGAACTGGGGTGGCAGAGTGGGCTAAAGAACAGAGATGGATTAAACCCAGATCTTTTGACTGGTTGTGAGTGTTTGATTGATTCAGATGCTCCGTCCATCGCCACCCCCTTTTGTACCGCTGTTCAATAAATAACCTCTTTTATTGAAAACGCCCGTCTCTCTGTTTCTCTGCTCTTCTGGTGAAACTAAGCATGCACGATTGACTGAGTAAAATAGCTATCTATTGTTTCCGCGACTCTGGAGGTGTACTCCTTATTCTGGAGGGAACAAAGTTGTCATGTTTATGCAGTTGTCAGAAACTAATCCCTTCTTGTGTACTCGAGAAAGTTTCTAGTGACCTCTAAGCTAGCTGGCATTTCATAATTAAGTCTAACATATTCAATAGAGACCTAGTCGACCTCCATCTTACGTCTAAACTATCGTTTATGTTATTCCAATGCGCAGAGCCTATTGGGAATATAGGAACTAAACTACAGCAGTGGGCTCACCGCCACAACTTTATCATGGCCTTCAGCTTTGGGTTGGCTTGGACCTGTGTAGTTGCACCACCCTTGTAGAGTGGGTGCAATCCCAGCAGACAAGCCAGTAGTGTATGCTCTGCCATCACTCACCAGCTGGAGGTGCGGCGCCAAGGAGGCCATGGGCAGGGTAGTCCAGTTGTGCACTGCTATGCATTGCAGTGCATATTGGGGCAAATATGATGGAGCGTGGTGCACAGTGGATGCTAATTTTTCAGTGCAAGGTGATTGCTTGTCTAAAGTAACAGATTATTAAATATGGAGGAAATATGACTTTGGATTCTGCCACCTGTTATTCATTGTCCCTATATGATGTGCTGAGTTGTTTTAGGTCAAATCGCTTTTAATTGATGTGATGGAGCTGCACAATATACAACCACCACTGCATCTTGTGATGCACAGGTATCCATTGTGTTTTTTGTTTCTTTTACAGTTCTGAGTACGGAAGAGAACCCACAAAGATGTACAGTTTTGAAACGCATCAACATTAGCACAGCTAACAGACATTATTGGACTACAAATCAACCAGGGTCAAATAGGCTAAGTTGTGATGGACTCTCCTGGTGGCACTTGTAGAGCATTGTTAGCTTGTGGTGCCCATTGATTACAGGATTGAAGGAATCTGGATTGAGTTACCACAAATTATTGTTAATCCTCATCTTGGGCTTGGTTAATCCAGAACTGTTTAATCTTTTTGTCGATTGTTGTTTTATGTATATGTGAATTGGACAAATGCGTTTCATGTGATTAGTCTAATTTGAATGTATGTATACATTTTGTATATACGGTGGGTGGTACAATGTGTATTATTAAAGTTTCATTTTTTATAATTCCTTCTGCGTGTGTCAATTCTAAAAAATAAAGTTGGGTACATTTAATTAGAAAGAAACACATAGTAGTCACTAATATTGAATGTCGTCTTGTGAATATTTGTATGACTTGTGATCACACATCAGTACTGGTCATCTGTTGGGATTTTAACACTTTCTAAAACTGGCATTTCTAAGAAAGTAATGTTAAATCTAACGTTACCAGTAAAGAGATGTATCATTAACATTATAAACAAATACAAATGACAAAACTGCTCCTTTCTAATCAGGAATTGCAATTTAAAAGTGTATTAAGGAAACACTTGTGACATGTTAAATAAAATCATTCATGACATTACCGGACAACAGTGGCTTGCAATCATATGTTAAGCCCTTACATTCTGCACCAGTGAGAGGAAGGATTGCTTCAGAGCGCAACTCTGCAAGTGAACTTGAGATGGTGGAGGCTCATTCTAGCAAACACCTTCTCTTTGCACCAACTTTATTTTTTTTATCAGATTAATTTGTTTTATTTTCTGACTACTGTTCCAGTGACCCATCATCTACTTATCTAGCTAGCTAATCTGATCCATGGGACGTTGTGGTAAACTCTGAGACACATGAGACATTCCACCGTTGCCCTCATGTTCCAAGATGGCGTTTTTCCAGCATACCTTCAATTATGTGTACTAACTTCATACCAGTGTTATCCTGCCTTACAAGGTATTTTGTTTTGGTGGGGAGAGATTTTCAGTCCTCTATTTGGTCAACTCTATCCATATTAATAGTTGTTCATGAATACAGGTTTGCGAATGGATACTGTATTTGTATTCCATTTAATTATGGTTTGCTTCTTGCTGACTATTTTGTGCATAGACCTCCATTTGCAAGCATTAGAAACTTAGCTCAATTGAAGTTTTTATGGAAAGACAAAAAATCCAGAATAGCTCTATCTGCTTTAAAGAAAGACAAATCTCTGGGTGGAGTCAAATTTCCCAATTTTAAATCATATCATACTGCTTTCTCCCTAAAACAGGCCTTACGATGGCTTCTTTCAGATCTTCCGTATTATCCTCCACTTTGGTTGACACTAGAATCATCTTTCCTTCATCCTTATGACTTCAATGAAGTTCTTTCCTTCTCATCTGACGTCACCTCTCTTCGATCTCCCATCATCTCTCATACACGATCTCTTCTTCAACCGTATTTGCTTTCCACTTACCCTTCCGCATCTTCTACTTCTTCTCAACCTCTTTGGCATAATAAACTTCTTAAAATACGTAATCGTTCAATTTATTGGAAATCCTGGCATTCCCGAGGTTTAAAATGGGTTTCTCAAATCGTCTCTGATTCTTCCCCTCTCCCTTTCCACTTACTCCAAACCCAATTTTCGTTACCTTCCTCTTCTCGCAAACAATACCTTTCTCTTCTTCCATCCCTTACCCAGTATCTTTCCTCTCTCCCTGCCACCAACGCTATTCCTACGCTTCACCTATCCATCTCGAATGCTCTTGACCAATCCCCATCTGCATCTTTTCTTTATAAATCCCTTCAACAATCTGTTGACCGCACTAAATCCAAAGTTGAGTTGGCATGGGAAGATGATTTGTCTCAAACCTGGCCCACTATTCTTTGGGACAAAATTTGGTCTAAAATTCAAAGTACTTCTAGAGCTGCCAATACAACCCAAACCTTATTTTTTCTCTATAATCGTACATTATACACTCCCGTAATGTTGTCATCTTTCTCCCCAGACACTTCTCCCACTTGTTGGTCCTGTCCCTGCCCTTTGGCAAATTTGAAACACATGCTCTTTGAGTGCCCTCCTATTCTCCATTTCTGGCATTTAGTTTGGTCTCAATTACAAAAACTTTTTAAGTTCACCTTCCCCTTTTCTGTCCTTCATGTTTTCCTAGGCTCTCTTTCCCCTGACCTTTCTGGACCCCGCCATAAATACAAACTACTTGACCTCCTGATAGCCATTGCTTTCCATCACATTACCTCTCATTGGAAACAAGCTAAGGATGTTTCTTTCTCGGCGTGGTGGAATGCAGTTTGTTTTAATCACCGCCTAGACACCAATTTTGTCTCCCCTATTTCCCTGGCAATTAAACGCGACCTTATATGGCTTCCCCTTACCGAATATTTATCTAGAATTGCTAGACCATCTCCTCTTTCACCTCCACGTACTGTTGAAGTTCAAAAACCACCGTGAAATGTTTTTATCTTGCTATGTATAATTTTATTAATACATCCTAATTTCTTTTTCTTTTATGCCACTTCTATGATGTATGCTTCTCATGTTTTTTCCACCAGCTCTTAATATTTCTGCGATTTTCAACTCCATTGTTTATGTTTCACATTTTTTTTTTCTTTGACCAATATTATTCTGATGTAAGAGAGTTTTCTTGTTTTTATAACTTCTGATTGTTTCTTCATGCACTGTCTTTTCTTCTTTATGCCTTAATAAACTTCAAACTTAAAAAAAAAAAAAAAAAGAAACTTAGCTCAAGAATATGTTACTTTCCTGCCTCACTTAGAAGTGGAAAGTTTCCAGGTCTACATTCCAGAGCCTCAGCTGCCACCGCTGGCATCAACCTCTGGCCTGGTAGACCCTCATCCACTAGGGCACTGTGTCATAGTACCAATCACCACATTCCTACTTAGGGTGTGGTGACCATCACTAGATTTCCTGGACTTGAATGCCATGCAAGTCATTATCACCTTGGCAGGGAAATGGAACAGTGATACCTGACATATATGGAATAAGCTACCTCTGTGCAAGGGCGATTGTTGTTATTTTTAGGAATCAAACTCCCTTGAAAACAAAAAACGATTCCCTATTGGGTGAAGCAAGCATGGATCCCCCTCATCAAAGTCCAGTGCTTTATAGTAGCAGAAGCCAAACCAGACCCCCAATGAAGACACAAAGATCCTGCCTGCCTGGTTGGTGGCTATAACGTCCACTGAACTGTATAAACAACTCTGTTAGTTGTGTTCATAAACATTTTGTAGTGTTATCTCGTGGTCCTTGCCTTCAGTTGTTCTGACTGTATCCAATGCTGCTGTTTGGGAATTTTATTTTCACAGTGTATGCCCTGACTCTTTGCATTAAGTGGTGAGAAACTGGTTTGTGTTGTGTACTGTGTTATGTATTTTCCATGTATTCTCTCCTTGATACTTAGCTGTTACTTGGATGAAAATGGGCATGCTCCACTCAGAGTCACACCACATACCCTACACATAAGTCAATCTTTGAATTGCTAGTCCTCACGAGAGTCGACAGCACTACAATGACATCACAGAGTGTACCAGACTGCCTATCTTAAGTATGATAATGAGAAGCCCTGAACATTCTCTTATTTAGAAATGTCTTGAGTGCATCATCCCCAGTGACAAGGACCTGCTCTAACTCCTATTCCATCCACTTTTGGGCATACTCCTTGTTGAGCAAATGTGAAGATAGATGAAAAAATGTTAGCAATAGATGTGATTGCTCCCAAAGTAAATACTTGGCAGGGTTTATATGCCAGAATATCATTAGGAAAAACATGACATGGGATGTCCTAAGTTTTATTTACAAAAATATCATCCACTCATGAGAGTCTGCCACATTAGCAGATTTTCTCCAATGGTATATTTGCAGCCAAAGAAATTCCCTGAACTTGGATTTCGAATTTCCTACTAGAAAAAAAACTTCTTAACCTAAAAGACTTGGTCAATTTAGGAATCACATTTTCACTACATAAGTGTATTAGTTGGTGATTATTAGTTTCTGGACAACTATAATTTCTTATAAAAGGTGTTGTGTATTTCTGATTGGCAGCATGAATCTGCAGGGCAATCATTTTCATAAGAGCTCAGCAGCATCCCTGTACAATCAACTAGGTGGAGTTCGGCCATTCCACTCAGTGCTATGAATTACTTCATATGAATTAAATTTGTTGCTAAATTCAAAATCAGCTAGAGGTTCATCATAAGCATAGCCTGAAAGTTCCTTTGCTTTCTGTAAAAAAAAAAAAAAAACGTGTAGAGGTTTACAATTTCTTATCTTATTTTGAAAAAAAATGAAAGATAAATGTTGCCGAGCCTTGACTGCAGAAAATATGCAAGCAAGAGGATAGCCTCACGTGTGCCACATGAAAGGCGAGCACATGTCTGCTCCAAGCAGCTCGCTGCTCTCTCCTCTGAATAATTGGTGCTGACTGTTAAAAGTAAATGCTATCCGAGGGGGAGGACGCAGCCCAGATAGTCCATCTGCTGTCAAAGCATGTGTCAGATCTCCAGGCAACTTGGAGAGAGCAATCAGCTGCCTGGAGAGCTTGCAGGAAGTCAGGCAGCGCCGCGTGCAAACATTTCTCCCACAGCTTGACTTTTGGGTCCTATGGCATTAGATTTAATTGAAGTGCGGAGGCAGTGGAAGGGAGATAGATGCACAGAGCAATATTTCTTTATCAAGCAGAAACTTGGTTGGCATATTAACTAATAAGATGCCACAAACAAGGTCGCGTGACAAGACAGCATTTTGGCCATCTGCATATCACATGCAAGCTACCATGTTCGCTCAGGGCAGCAAACCTAAGCCGGATATACCCTCGGGCTCGTTTCAAGCTCCTATAACAAGCCAGCGGTCATTCATAGATAAATGTAAGGGCCCTCAGAATCGAGGGGAGATTCAGTGAAGAGAAACGTCCAAAACAGATCAAAAGTGTGTTCTGTGATATTAAGCAGATCAGGAGGCTAAAGTTGCTGCCAGAAAGTGGTCACCTGAAGGGCAATGCTCTAAAGCAGAAATGAGCATTGAATTCACTCATAGCAACGCCATTGGCAACATTCTCAATAAAAAAATAAAAATACATTACAGCTTCCAATGATTGCAAAATAAAATACTAGCATTAATTTGGTTAAGAAAATGATTAGTTTATGAAACGAATATCAGATAAGAATGTAGCTCAATTACAAGGCCAAAAGTGGCACATTATATTATATTATATTATATTATATTATAATATATTATATTATATTTTTGTGTATTCATTTAGTATTATTGGTTGTATATCGTGCTCAAGCGGATATATATATATATATATCATATGTTGTTATATTATATTATATTATAATAGTTATGCTTTTACTCATTTACTGGTAGTGGTTTTATACGACGCTATTGTGACGTAAGGCATTAGTGAGCTTCACAGAATGCCGAGTTTTGTGGAATTATTTGTTTTGGGGTCATACTAGAATGCGAATCTGTTGAAATCTGTGACTGGCAACCCTCCGTATATGTATTTCTACGGTGTGAACCAGGCAAAAAGAAAAGCAGAGTGCTGTCTAAAGTCAAATAACAGCATAAAGTCAATGAGTGATTGGAGACATACCTGGTTTTTAATGCTTTGTGATACAGTGTTCTTTATATATGTGAGTCTTCAAGACATTCCTAAATCTGAGCTGAGTTGGGGCAGTTTATGATGGATAAGGGTATGTTGTTCCTGATCATGGGTGCATAGATGGAAAAGACCTGATGCTTTTTTTTTCTTTTTTTTCATTTCTTAGGGGTAGATTACGATGTTGGTCGAAAAGCCTCCGACCTTAGGTTGGAGGCTTTTCAACCAACATCTTCCATTTCAATTCCGACGGGCTGATTACGATACAGCCGGTCGGAATGTACACAAGCTAGTCATTCCAGCTGGCTTCTGACGGGCTCAAGTATCACGTTGTCCAGTTGGAACCATTCCGTAATCCTTATGCACAATGGTTTACGCAGATTACAGTCCGCTGTCCATGGTGTCCTGGCTTGCTACGCTGGCCTTTCCTACATGGAAACCCTATTGGAAAGCGTCTTTGGGGGTCCCTAGCAGGGCCCCATTTCCCTTGCGGTCTCCGGTTGGTGCCGCTCTGTTACTCCCTACACAGGGTGCAAGGATTAACACAAGCTCCCATAGAGAAATGGGAGAATGCGACTGCAGAATATGCGGTTGCATCATAATTCGGTGGTCGGGACCGCCGACTGGAGGTTGGTCAGTCCCATTTCCACCATGGTGTTGATTGGAGGAGATTCCGACTGACATCAAAATAGGCCCCTTGGTCTGCACTTTGATTGTGTCCTGGCTGAAGGTATGATAAGAACCACCAGAAATGGTGGTTCCCGCTCCATGATCACACCTTCAACTGGTGCAGAGCCACTGTAGAGGAATAAAAGCACAATGGAACCAGGGAACAGAAATGCCAATTCTAAATCACAGGCCCCATACTACACTGATAATGCGGTGAAAATGTCAATGAAAGACTCTGCTCTCTCTTCATGGAACCTTTTCCCCTCATTTCATTAGAATTTACTGTTCCAGAAATGAAGAGGTAATACTCCATTGGCCCCCATATTTGCTTAGCATTACGTTGCTTCACAGTTCGTTTTTAGGTACATATATACAACTACATATATCCAATTAAAATTCAAATGTGCCTGTACCTTATTAAGGGTGCCAGGAGACTTCTGAAATCATAAGGTTGCCATCACCATGTCAAGTTACTTTTGGGTGCTCTTACATATCTAAGGAAATGGTGTCCATCTATTGTTCAGTTGTGTAGAGAGAGTTAGGCAAAAACAGAAGTGCAGCATTCAACCATCACCATGTTGTCCTTATGCTCGCATTTATTTCAGTCATTAAGTGAAATCTGCAGACTTTAAACTTGTGGCTGTACACATGCCGGCCAATGATTTCACTCAATAGCATATATTATTTTCAAAGCTCATGTTAGGCCTGATTCTGATTCTCCAAACATTTTGCCTTCACTCTCTCATTTTTGCTGAACTTGCTTTTGCAGGGATTAGGACTCTATGCACTTTGCACCTGCTAATGAGTGCTAAAGGGATTGAGCTGTCTCCTTAAAACATAACATGGTGATTTTGGCCTACACCTAATTGACATATTTAATTTACTTATAAGACCCCAGTAAATAGTACTGCTTGTACATTGAATTGAATGCTGCTACTAGGCAGCAACAACCTTTCTGTCTCAGGCCTGCCACAGCAGTCTGTGATTTAGTTTAAAATGAAAAAAGAACATTTAATGGGCTGAATGCTGAACAATGTGAAACACTCACTCCCAGTCAGAGATGTGGGCCTATATCCTTTGTTTATTTGCTCACCACCCCAAACTAATTCGGACCCACCCATATGCAAATCAGTCTTAACCCTGCTCCCATTGGGAGCAGTCTGGCCCAAACTGCCAGACCTGGTCCTCCCTGGACCTGAAACAAAAATCTTTGGGCCGGTTTTAGGATATCACCCTTTATCAGCCAGCATAGCTTGAATCCAGTGGCATGGCGAGTATGGGATCAAAGTCTGGAGATCCCTGTCCCACTTTGCGGGACAAAAGCAAACAACAATTGATGAATGGAATGCTGAACAATGTCAAACACTCACCCCCAGTCAGAGATCAGGGCCTAAATCCATCAATTTTTGTTCATCACGCCAAACCAATTTAGACCCAGCCATATGCAATTCAGTCTTGAACCTGCTCCACATGGGAACAATCCAGCCCGGACTGCCAGGCCAGGTCCTCCGTTGACCGGAAATGAGCATCCTAGGACCATTTTGGGGTATCACCCCGCATCAAGCAGGATAGCTTGAATCCTGTAGCAATGGCAAGCATTGGAAGCACGTCTCTGCATCCCCGTCCCACTTGGGATGACAAGTGCAAAAAGAACAATTGATGGACAGAATGATGAACAATGTCAAGCAGTGACTCACAGTCAGAGATCTGGTCCTAAATCCATTGTTTATTTGCTCACCACACCAAACTAATTTGGAGCCAACCATATGCAGAACAGTCTTGACCCTGCTCCCATTGGGAAAGGTACAGCAGAAACTGCCGGACCAGATCCTCCCTAGACCAGACACAAATATCCTACTGCTGGTTTTAGGTTATTGCCCTTCATCAGCCAGCGTTGCTTGAATCCAGTGGCATGGCGAGCAAGGGACCCACGTCTGGACATCCCTGTTCCACTTTGTGTGAGAAATGGAAAACAAACAATTGATGGAGGGAATGCTGAACAATCTCAAACACTCACCCCCAGTCAGAGTTCAGGGCCTAAATCCATCAATTTTTTGCTCACCACACCAAACCAGTTTGGACCCATCCACATGTAAATCAGTCTTGACTCTGCTCCCCATGGGAATACTCCAGCCTGAACTGCCAGGCCAGATCTTCCCTGGACTGGGAACGAGCATCCTAAGACCGCCTTGGGGTATCACCCTTCATCAGCCATGATAGCTTGAATCCTGTAGCAATCAATCAATCAATCAATTGTATCAATATAAAGCGCACTACTCACCCATGAGGGTCTCAAGGTTCTGGGGTGGGGAATGCTGTTCCTGCTCAAAAAGCCAAGGTGTTTTCTGAAGGTCAGCAGGTCTTGGGTCTGCCGTAGATGGATGGGGAGGGTGTTCCAGGTCTTGACGGCGAGGTGGCAGAACGATCTGCTGCCGGAGGTCGCTCTTCGGAAGTGGGGGACTGCGGCAAGGGCAAGGTCGGTGGAGAAGAGCTGGCGGGTAGGGGTGTAGAAGCTGAGTCGTCTGTTGAGGTATGTTGGTCCGGTGTTGTGGAGTGCCTTGTGTGCGTGGGTGAGGAGCTAGAAGGTTATCCTCTTGTTGATCGGGAGCCAGTGCAGGTCTCTCAGGTGGGGTGTGATGTGACTGCGGCGAGGGATGTCGAGGATCAGGCATGCAGAGGCGTTCTGGATGCGCTGGAGCCGTCTCAGGAGTTTGGCCAAGGCTCCTGCGTAAAGGGCCTTGCCATAGTCCAACCTGCTGCTGACGAGGGCCTGGGTGACCATTCTTCTCGTTTCAGTGGGCATCCACTTGTAGATCCTGCGGAGCATGCAGAGGGTGTTGAAGCAGGAGGAGGAGACAGCGTTTACCTGTTTAGTCATGGAGAGGGTGGAGTCGAGGATGACCTCTATGTTGCGTGCATGGTCGGTTGGTGTTGGGGCGGTTCCCAGTGCGGTAAGGTCACCGGGAGTCATCCCAGACCAAAGGGGTGGATCGGAGGATGATGACCTCCGTATTGCCCGAGTTCAGCTTCAGTCGGCTGTTCCTCATCCATTCAGCGACGGCCTTCATTCCTTCGTGAAGCTTGGATTTGGTGGTGTGGGGGTCCTTGGTGAGGGAGAGGATCAGCTGGGTGGTATCAGCGTAGGAGATGATGTTGGCATCGTGCTGACAGGCGACGTGGGCGAGCTGTGCCATGTAGATGTTAAACAGAGTTGGGCTGAGGGATGAGCCCTGGGGTACGCTGCAGATGATCTCTGTGGCATTGGAGCAGAAGGGGGAAGGCAGACGCTCTGTGTTCTGTGGGAGAGGAAAGAGGTGGTCCAGTCCAGGACCTTCTCTTGGATCCCGGCGTTGCGGAGGCGTGTTCGTAGTGTGTGGTGGCAGACCGTGTCGAAGGCAGCTGACAGGTCCAGAAGGATGACGGCCGCCGTTTCTCCGTTGTCCAGCAGGGACTTGATGTCATCGGTGACGGCAATGGCAAGCATTGTACCCATTTCTGGGTATCCCTGTCCCACCTGGGCTGACAAGTGCAAAAAGAACAATTGATGGAGGGAATGCTGAACAATGTAAAACACTGACTCACAGTCAGAGATCTGGGCCTAAATCAATTGTTTTTTTGCTCACCACGCAAAACCAATTTGGACCCAACCATATGCAAATCAGTCTTGACACTGTTCCCCAAAGGAAAAGTCCAGCCCTAAATGTCATGCCATTTCTCCCTGGACTGGAAACAAGGATACTAGGACCCATTTTAGTGTATCATCCTTCATCAGCCAGGATAGCTTAAATCCAGTGGCATGGTGAGCAAAGGACCCAAGTCTGAACATCCCGGTCCCACTTTGGATGAAAAATACAAAAAGGAACAATTGAAGGACAGCATATTGAACATTGTCAAACACTCACCCCTAGTAAGAGAGCTGGGCCTAAATCCATAATTATTTTGCTTACCACACCAAACTAGTTTGAACCCAACCATATGCAAATCAGTCTTGACCCTGCTCCCCATGGGAACAGTTCAGCCTGAATTGCCAGGTCAGGTCCTGCTTGGACCAGATTACTCAAAAGGAGGGGTTCTCTACATAAAAGTGCGTAAGGTCACAAATTATAAAGACATAACCAGTGCATGATGGTGAACCCACGACAGAAAGAAAAAGATATCAAAAAGGGCTTTTATTTCGATTTGATAGTATAATACATGAATACTATTTCAGTATACCTATCCAAACACATCCCACAACACATTCGCTCAAGCCTCAAACATACCTTCCCATATACTCGCATTCTCACACGCCTAACAGTATCAGACATTCACTCAAAAACAATAACTATGTACATTGATATAGACCCCCCATAGGAATCCAAGATTGCACATCGATATTGTTTTCTTTCTGTCGTGGTTTCATCATCATGCACTCGTTCTGTATTTATAATTTGTGACATTATGCACCTCTAGAATTAAACAGGTAGAGAATCCCTTCTTTTGAATTAACTGTGTACTTCCCCAGTTGGCCTCTACCTTCATTCTAATCATGTGCCTCCTCTGTTTGACTGTTTGTTTCCTCCCTGGACCAGAAACAAGCATCCTAGGGTCGGTTTCTTGTGCAAAGGATGGATTTAACCCAGATCTGTGACTACAGTGAATGTTTGACAGTGTTTAACATTCCGTCCATCACCATTTTGTGTTACTAATCTGGTTTAGTTTTAAACTGACATTTCAACCAGGCAAAAAAATCTTTTACTATGTGTCGCAAAATGGGTGCCACCCATTTAGCTCTTCTGCAATATTTGCTTTTTTTAATCAGACGGTTTTGGACTTTTTACTGTAAGTGAGTCTCACTACTTGGGCCTCACCCATGGTATTCACATAATAAAAGGACTGTGCATGTTTACAGCCAGTGTCTGCCTTTCAAGATAAGACTGCTGTGATGCATATAGTAAGCAAGGTGCCGCTGTTTGGTGAACGCTTTTATGTTTTTATGCTAGTTACTTGCTAATCTGGAGAGAGGGTGAGTGTTTTTAATATACTTTTAAAAATAACATTTTAAGCGCTGTAATTAGTTAAACACATTTCTGCCATTACCTGCTGCTGTTTGTTATTCTAACTCTCTGGTTAACCACGGGGTGTCGCATTTGCTGCAGCGAGTGTGGTTTCTACTTATCTTTGCTTCCGGCTCGCCACCATTGGAGTAGGGGGATGGTCCAGCCTTTCTCTCAGACTTTTTCTGGCATTTCCGGTTACACTCTTTAAATGCAATGGAAACCCCGGCGCGCAGCAGACGTGCACTGCCTAAGGTGCACCAAAGGCAAGCCTGTCTGCCCCTGTCCATGCTTGGACCACGGTCAGTGCCAGCTACGCTGCCGGTTCCGAACCAGACATTTCCATCATGAAGCCTAAACTTCAGTATACGAGAGACACTTTAATGAACTTGAAAGTGTCAGGTAAGACCTGTCCCGGTCCATGTTTTGAACCTTGCTCAGCTCAGTGCACATCGCATTGCTCTCACTGTGGCCTTACTTTCCAGCACCCCTCATTGCTTAAAAATATAACCATTATCCCTACTGTTTTTCCTAAGGTGGAAGCGAGATTTGTAATATCATGTGCACTCATTAATGCGAGGTATCTAGTTAAGAATGCTATCGCATTCCAGGAGTTTTTAGAATCTGGTCATATCAAAATTGCCTTTATAACAGAAACATGGACAGATTCTTCCTCTAACCCTGACTTACTTCTGGCCACACCGGCAGGCTTTAAAATTCATAAAGATGACAGAGTAGCAGAAAAAGGTGGCGGCATAGCTCTTATCCTCAAATCAAGCTTTGAATCTTGAGTTAAAGTGAATCTGGACAATGGGGATTGTAAAGCTCTGTGTTTCAATGGCATTCTACTCTATCGTCCACCTAGGCTAACGGCCTCATTAATTGACGACTTAGGCCCCCTTTTAGCTTGCAAAGCGGAATATTCCAATTTCTCCGTGTTAGACGACTTCAACTTACACTTGGAAAATACCACCGACCTTGACACTGAAGTGTCCGCTTTGCGTGCCAAAGGCGCGCCTAAGGCAAGCCCGTCTGCGCCCGTCCACGCCTGGACCGTGCCCAGCGCCAGGACCCCTGGTCCGCCGGGCCCCACCTGCTACACCTTTGCCGGCCTTCTCGCACTCAAAACCAGCCTCCTCAAACCCTGCGTGCAGGCCTCACCCCTCAACACTCAAGGAGCCTTCTCGTGCGCCCACTGCCGCAACACTTTCTCCGTGGACCCCCGCATACAACCGACAAAGACACACCGGCAGCCAGACCCGACAGCACCATAAACTGCACCGTTCTCAACGTACGCTCCCTACACCAGCACGCCATAGAAATCTGGCACCTACTAGACACTCTCACCCGAGACGTCGCCTTCTTCACTGAGACCTGGACGAACGCAAGCTCCGGACCTGACATCGCCACAGCCATACCAGACGGCTACAAGCTCAAGAGGTTAGATTGCCCGAACCAACCAGTGGGGGAATCGCCATTGCACACAAAACCTCCCTCAAATTAAAACTCACCGTACCCGGCCCAAGCAGTGCGCTTCCCAGCCTGGAACACCGCCACTTCCAGGTACAAACCAACCCCTGGACAATGTTACGGGGCACTCTCAACTATAGACCACAGGACCTCGCGCCCAACCCATTGCTACAATCACAGAACTCGCTGCAGCCCACGCCATTGCCTCCACAGACTACATTCTGCTCGGAGATCTAAACTTTCACCTCGATAACCTTCAGTACCCCGATTCCAAAGCGCTACTGGAGAATCTCGCCAATCTAGGACTCAAGCAGCTAGTCAACACATCCACCCACAACACGGGACACACTCTGGACCCCTTCTTCACCGAAGGGCCGAACATCTGGTTCACCCACACCACCTGGCATCTCTGGACAGGCTATCACTGCATCCACGTCACCTTCAATTCCAGCACCACACCCAAACCAGCGCTGCGCCCTCCTACATGGAACTGGAGCAAGATCACTCCAGATCTCCTCAGCATTACTCTCCTCCACAACACTCCCACAGCCATCACCGACCCAGACGCCGCCGCCAAGGAACTCCACCGGTGGATTACCAGCTGAGCTAACACAATAGCCCCCCTCCGGCAGTCTTTCAAGATACACCCTGCAAAAGCCACCTGGTTCACCACCGAACTCCTAGAGACTAGATGCACCTGCAGGCGACTCAAGAAAACATGGAGGAACCAGAATACAAATGAAGCCCTCATCAGCCACAAGACCGCCATGAAGAACTACCACCAACTAATATGGGACACCAAAAGAACCTTCATCAGGGAAAAAATCAATGCCAACGCAGCGAACTCTAGTGAACTTTTCAAAGTCATCAAACGTCTCACCAAACCATCATGCAAAGCCACTGACATCACACCCATCCAAGATCTCTGCAACAAGTTCAGCACCTTCTTCCACCAGAAGATTATGACCCTTTACGACAATTTCAACGAACCAACTACGGCCTTCGCCCCTACAATCACGACTAAGGGTGGGCGAAGTAGCGCTACGTGAAGCTACGCAAAGTGCATTGCGCACTACGCAAACTTCACGTAGCACTACGCGAGCTGCGTAGTAGCATGTTCGCACTGTGCAAGATGCGTTTTCAATGATTGCACAGTGCGGACAAGCATCCGGCACTGTGCAAGCATTGAAAACGGCATCTTGCACAGTGCGAGCTGGAGTTTTCTGCTGCTCGAGTAGATTATTACTCGAGCGGCAGCTTTCTCAACGCGAACAGGTAGTTTCTCATTGAGAGCAGTCGCGAGCATGCGCAACCACTCACAATGAGAAACCTGACCTCCTCGCGTTGAGAATCTCGCCGGGATGTCATTTTGCTTGCTCGCGGTCGCGAACATGACGTTCAGGAACGCGAACAAGCAAAAAATGACCGCTGCACTACGCTACGCTGCACTACGCATGTTCGCACTGTGCCACGTGCAGCTCGCGTAGTGCGAAGTTGCGAAAACTTCGCAAACTCTGCGAGCGTAGCGTAGTGCTTTGCCCAGGGTAAATCACGACCAGCGCCAACCCAACACTCTCCACATGGAGCCCTGCTTCAGTCGAACTAATCACCACCACCATGAAGAAGACCCACCCGGGCGCCCCCACAGACCCCTGCCCCCACACATCTTCCACAGAGCCATCACGTCCATCGCTCCCAAGCTTACCCGCACCATCAACTCCTCCCTGGCCTCGGGCACCTGCCCCATGGACTGGAAGAGCGCCGAAGTGAGGCCCCTCCTCAAAAAACCATCGGCAGACCCAACCGACCTCAGGAACTACAGACCCATCTCCCTCCTTCCTTTCGTGACCAAAGTCTCAGAACGTATCGTGAACACCCAGCTGGCAACCTTCATCGAAGAAAACAACATACTGGACCCCTCACAATCTGGTTTCTGCAGCAACCACAGCACAGAGACAGCCCTAATCGCGGCCAACGATGACATTCCATGCTGCTCGATCAGGGACACACCGCAGCCCTCATCATCCTCGACCTCTCTGCAGCCTTCGACACCGTCTCACATTGCACACTAAACACCAGACTGCACAACACGGGAATTCGCAGAGACGCCCTCAACTGGATACGATCCTTCCTCTCCAGCAGAACACAGAGGGTCATGCTTCCCCCTTTCCTCTCCAAACCCACTGACATCATCTGCGGGTTTCCCCAGGGATCCTCTCTGAGGCCGACCCTATTCAACATCTACATGGCCCCCATCACCGCCGTCATCAGAAAGCACGGACTCAGCATAATATCCCACGCCGACGACACCCAGCTCATCCTCTCCCTCACCAGTAACCCCGAAGACACCAGAATGAGCTTCCAGGAGGGAATGAGTGGAGTAGCCACCTGGATGAAGGACAGCTGCCTCAAACTCAACTCCGAATAGACCGAGGTTCTCATCTTCGGACCCAGCCCATCAGCCTGGGACGACTCCTGGTGGCCTCCCGCCCTCGGCTCCCCTCTGACCCCAACAGACCAAGCTCGGAACCTCTGCATAATCCTCGACTCCTCACTCTCCATGAACCGCCAAGTCAGCGCTATTGCCGCCGCGAGTTTCAACTGCCTCCAAACCCTCTGAAAGTCTTCCAAATGAATCCCCCCAGACTGCCAAAATACCGTCACACACACACTCATCACCAGCAGGCTCAACTACGGCAACTCCCTTTATGCCCGAATCAACCAATCACTACTTCGCAAACTTTAAACCATCCAAAACTCCTCCGCCAGGCTCATCCTAGGACTACCACACCAGGAACACATGACACCACACCTACAAGAGCTCCACTGGCTCCCCATTGAGAAAAGGGTCTCCTACAAACTACTCACGCACGCGTACAAATCCCTGAACAACATCGGACCCAAATACCTCAATGACCGAATGAGTTTCCACAAACCCAAGAGGAACCTTCGCTCTTCCAACTTTGCCCTGGCAGAGGGTCCCCCGCATCCACCGAAGCAGGAGGGAGAGCTTTCTCCTACACTGCCGCCACAGCATGGAACACTCTCCCAGTTGAAATAAGAGACTCAACTACCCTACTCACCTTCAGACGGGCACTCAAGACCTTCCTTTTCAACTGATCGGAGCTGCTAGACCTACCCCTCCCCCAGCGCCTTGAGACCCTCGCGGGTGAGTAGCGCGCTTCACCAACCCCTGATTGATTGATTGATTGACCAGATGGCCAGCTTGGGATTATGTCCACTTGTAAAGGGCTCAGCACATATCACTGAACACTCTCTAGATGGGATATTCTTGGATAACCCTCTTCCAAGTTGGACCAGATTCCTGCCTTTGATTTGGCCTGATCCTAGGGCAGTATCTCTTATAAGTCGCACATGGAACAAACTAGAGGGGAAATTGCTGAATCCGCTTCCCTTAGAAACAATGCCGCCCATGTCCACTGACCACAATGAAGCAGCAGCTAACTACCATCTCTGGCTGGAGTCAGCTATGACGCAACTAGCCCCTTTTAAAAATTGGCAACTGTGCCAGTCGCTGACCTTCCGAAACCTGGTTTAATGACACTCTAGGAGCACAGAAAGAACTATGCCGCGAACTGAAGAGGAAATGGAGACTTGAGGACAACTTACCCACTAAAACTGAATATAAATCATCCCTTCAAATGTACAAGAAACTTATTCTTTAGGTAAAGGCTTCCTACTTTACAGAGAAAATTAAAGTGGACAATAGATGCCCTAAAGCTCTATTTACCATGGTAAAGAAGTTTTCTATACTACCAGCAATGCCAGACCTTAATGCCAGTCAGGAGTTTTGTAACTCCTTAGCTGAATCCTTCCAACACAAGGTTAAGTCGGTGTTTGACACCTTGGTGCTCCAGTGCTATTTTTAATGGCATGTTTATATCCGGGCGTTTTCCAGTGGAGTGGAAGTATCAGGGCTCACCGGAGATTTCCGCAGGAGCGAGAGTCCAGAGACCGAAGTTAATTCCCAACTTCCAAACCACAACTAATTTGCCCAACGTAGTCAAAGCGAGATCAGTAAATGGGTAGAAGAGGGGAGAGAGGGCGAAGAGAAAACCGCAAATAATCCCTCAGCACGGCCAGTCATCCAGGAATCGTCACTGGAGACGTCTGTGATCCTGTGTACAATAACTGGGTCTACACACTATCTACAATGTAGTGAACTGAAACATCACATCAATACATAAACTCTAAGAATCTACTGGTCTTACTCCCCTCTTCTGTTTGTGTCCAAGAGCTGAAGTAATGTGTGCAGAGATCGAGGAATACAGAACAGAAAAAATTACTTTGGTGCGGTGTATATAGTGTCTATATTAGTAGTGTATGTGTAGAAGCTTACCAATGGGGGATATTGCCAGTGAACACGATGTCCCACAGAAGCAGGATCAACTAATCAGTGCCGTGTATATAATTGAGAGCAACAAGTGTGGCACTAATGTCTCATACACATTTTGGCAAAACTATATTTCATAAGGGAAATTAAATGACAGAAGCAGGTTGCCTCGACTCCTAACAATAAGAGAAGGCAAGGTTTAGAGTCAAATTAGGCAAAAACTGAACTAAAAAAAAACCACCACAGTTCCCCTTAACCTCAGGAGAATGTGGCCAGACTATCTTATTAATAGCTGCTTCAGGCCAAAGGAGTAAGTTTAACATAGATCAGCCCATCACAAACATGTTCTGCCATGAAAACTAAGAAGGAGCGAACAAAAGTCACCAGTGCAAGCTCGTTACTGCCTCATGGTCAAGAGGGAGACAGTAACAGTGAAACAGCGCAAGCGTGTTACCCCCTTGTACACAGGAGAATCAGGGTCCGATGAGAAGTAGGGACAGAGACGGAGCCTAAAAATGAAGCCAGCAGAAGAAACAGCTGACCGGTAGAAGCGCAGCGGGATCCGGAAGCGTAGGAGTAACCCGGAAGTGAGGAAACCTGACACAGAAACTAGAATGCGCAGCGTTCTCTCGTGCAACACTAGGAGTTTTAAAGGTACTGAGCCCCGCCCTCTCTGTGCGCCATCACGGGGATCGGGCAGCTGTGACAGGAAGAAAGCCTCCATACTTCCCTCATTAAAGAAACCCAATTTGGATGCTAAGGAGACCCTTAAATACAGACCTATAACGAGACTCGCCTTTCCTGCTAAAGTGATTGAGAAGGCCATTAACACGGAATCGTCATCTTTAATCGATGATAATGCTATTCTCGATTTTTCCCAATTTGGATTTTGTGCTTCATAAAGCTACTGAGGAGCTCAGGCAGACTTTGGATGGTGGGCGGAGCGCTGCACTGACCCTTTTAGACTTAGCAGCAGCTTTTGATATGGTTAATCGTGAGCTGCTGATGGTCTGTCTAGCTTCCATTGGGATCAGGGATAAGGCGCTCTACCTGCTGGGCTCTTTTCTGTCTTAACTTTAGCAGCTTGTAGCGCTGGCAAACTATGTTTCAACCTCCTTTTCCTTGCCATGTGGAATCCCTCAGGGATCATCCCTGAGTCCACGCTTTTTAATCTTTACATCACTCCAACTTGATAAAAAGGAATGGTTTTGCTCTTGTATCGTATGCAGATGATACTCAAATCATTGTAACGGTAAGCAATCCATCCAACTGTACAGCCATCAGTTTTCATGACTGTATGAGCCATATAGCCAACTGGATGACAGACAATTGTCTGAAGGTAAATTCCTCTAATAATGAGGTTTTGCTGTTTGGCTATAACCCTCATTCTGGACAGTTAGGTGGTGGCCGGTCCAACTTGGTCCACTACCTACACCGGTGCCTAAAGCCAACAATTTAGGAGTTCTTTTTGACACTAAGCTATCCTTTGAAGCGCAAACCAACTTCATCACCTATGCCTGCTTTTTTATCCTTAAAATTCTGACGAGGATACTTCCCTCAATACCTCCCCAGAGCTCTTGAGGCCCAGGGACCCCTGGCAAGTGTTTGGCAAAGGAGACCCCCATTTCAAGGCCTCCATGAAAAAAGAAGAGGTGGAGGACCATCACGCCCCCCCCCCCAAAAGAAGAAGAAAGACGTCCAACTCTGGCCAAAAAAAGCAGATGGACCAAGGAGGAGGGCCTCCATGCACTACCAGTGGGGGTGAGCTTGCTCCCGCCTCATGCTTGTGTGGGGAGAATGGGGTGACAGGGAGTTTGAAGAGGCCATCTCCTGCACCAGTGAGGACAGAGATCGTCACACAGGGACCAAAACAAAGTAGAGGACAGGGGTGTCAGGTTGGGACTAAACATCCCCTTACAAAAAAAAAACAGAACAGAAAAAAGCCACGTGGTGTGACGCAGCATGGCAACAAAGGAATGCTGCCACAGCCATGGAATAATTTTTTACTGCTCTCCTCATGGGCGCACCCCATAATGCCCTGAGGAGTAATTTGTCTATGTGGTGGCGCCAAAATGGGAAGTGGCTCCACCAACAAGGTTGTTGGGGCTGCAGGAAGCACGGAAGTACTCCCACAAGAAATTTTGAAAAGTACTGATCTATGTTTCTGGAATCCTAAAGTGGATGACCCCACCCCCACCCAGCCATAGATATTCATTATTTCCAAAGCACTCCCATGGCTGGAGCATTTGCTCTTCATCAGGAAGTACAGTGCCCTGTCTGGTTGTGTTTCTTATGTGGCCTGAGGGTGTATGAAAAAGGGAGAGACACATTGGGGGATATATACAATGAAGTGGAGGAGTGAGGAGTTAGCCTTCCTGGTTTAACGCCTCTCTCCTCTACTTCTGAAACGCAAGGCTGCACCATATTTACAAGAATGTGGTGCAGCCTTGCATATCCCCCTGCGTTGGCACTAAGTTTAGCAACTTAGCACCAACGCAGGCACCCTTGCACCAGAGTACAAGGGTGTCTGCGTGCAAGGAAGGATTGTTTATGTGTAGGAAGGTGTCCCTTCCTGCACATAAACAATGCTAGAAATGCCATTCAGTCACTTTCATGCGTGCTACTTCTATTCAACACCATGTGTAGCAGGCCTGCGACATGATGCACAGCCTATTGCACTGTATGGTAGACTTGAAATGATCAGTTATCTAAATGGGTCCCTCAGTCCCTATGTGGAAGTGTGCTCCCATGTGTATGCAACTTTGTTGGTATATGACTGCCTCTCTTTGTGACATCTATGATTCTCTAAATGTGTGACTAAGGGACTCTACAGTTAGCCTCCTCGCTGTGTTATTCAGTATTTGTTTTTTGACTCTGTGTGTAACTGCCTTCATTAATGGTACAGTAAATCATCTCTGGTTGTCTATGTGAGTAACAGTTTAGGTGCTTCTTTCAGTATTTCACTGGATGTTTTAGTGTATGTCAGCTTTTCTACTTAGATATATGAGATTGTAGGTGTCAGGGTGGATTTATAATTGGCTACTCATAGCTAAAGTCAGTAAGGAAGTGCATATAGAATAGCTAATCTTCAGAATATGTGTTACCTAGGCTAGGTAGCACTCTCATGAGAGGTGTAAGTAAATGTGCTAGTATGTGATTCACTGTTTTGAAAGCTCTTTAGCTCTCTAAATCTGCACATATATATCTGAATGAATATCTCACTGTGCTGTTTTAGGGAGTACAAAAGTATGCGTCCGAACAACTACCTTGCACTCTGCGATATATATAACTAGTTTGTGAGTAGGTTAGTGAACGTATACCTCCATCTGTTGATCTGTCTGTCAGGGGTGAGAGAGAGCATATGTTCTTTGTAAACATCTAGATCACCTGCATAATGGGCGCTATAGTGTATGTAGTGCTTGCAATACGAGTGTGTGCATGAATGACTAAGTTACTGAAACTCAAAACAACAACTTTTACTTTTTGAAGCTCAAAAGATCATGGTTTCTGGCAGATTTACAGCATGTCACACAGGTCAGTTATCTGTTGTGAAACAAGCTTTCAGCACTTTGCAAAGAGATGTCACATGTAAAGTCCAGCTGGCAGTGAGATTCCACAGCAGCAGTCTGCACTAGTAAACCTGCCCCATGTTTAAACAGTGCATGTTTAACTATGCCTAGCAGACTTATACTACATGTGTGACTTCCTACAATCTTAAAGAACATTTCTCACAATCTAAGCATATGCAAACCTGCCTTATGATTTGGAAAGACCTATGCTATGGAATATCTAATAGATAGTATGCAAGTTTCAGAAGTTCATGATGTACATACACCTACAGTACATTCTTTCCATTTTCAATTCTCAGTGTTCTTTTCTCTTTTACAATAGAATGAATAGGACTGCAAGTCCCAGAATGCCCAGAAAAAAATTCTATGTGACCAGTAGATCATGTATATACATATAAAACGTTCACATTTTCAAATAATTCACCATTACATATAACTTTAACTAGTAGAGCACAGTGTTTTTCTACCATTTAGAGAATGGAGTAAACCAGCACAAGGGAATATAGATCTCCATGGCAACACATTGTGAGCTAACTTCACAGATACCTACTCTGCACCTGACACAAACTGCGTCTTAGTCTCCTATTAATAAATGTATAAAAGTGCTCATACTACCAGTCATAAAGCATCTTATGTACTTTAAATACTTTAACATACATGTCATACTCTTTTTTAACAACATCACATGCACATATTCATTATTCAAATTTTTTTTCTTAAAAAGAAATGTAAATCACATACCAGAAGATTGATTTTGTTGATGGAATAGCCTTTTTTGCTCTTATTTGATAAATGCAATAGTCTCAGGGTTTGTAAAAACTAACCATAAGATTGGCACACCACGCTCATACAAAGAAACCATTAATGGCAACATTTTCAAATTTGCACTCTCTGATAATGCAGCAGGCAGCAAATTAAAACATTATTTTCACATTGTAGCACTGTAACTGCATTTCTCAATGGTTAGCATGTGCTAACACTTTCACTCGCTATTACAACACCCTTCAAAATGGATGCCTATTTGCGTATAATCGCACGATGAAGTCGCAGAAGAAAAAATAGGATTCCAAAAACATAGCACACTTTTTTAGGAATCCCACACAACAAAATGAAAGCCTTTTTAAAGTAAACTTACTCAAAATACCTCAAATGTTTAGAAAATAGTGACATGTGTCTATAATACCCTTCCATCAATACACTCTAAGGACAGTCTCCAAACTAACCCACATGAACCAGTAGATCACTAGTTCACAGCAAATTCTAGAAGGACCACACTTGTTACAAAATCAACTGCAACAGTTGTGCTTTACTGTACACATTAAAAAGTAGATCCATGTCTGTATTACATTTACAAGAGCCAGTCACAGATCTAGTTACCAATCCCTTCAACACACTACCTAATTTTATTCTCCTAAATTTACAGAATTGACCAACAAATATGTGTTTTGTTTCTAAACTAGGATAACACCTCCATTGTAACTGCCTTTTCATTGGAAAACTGCCTCATTCAGCTAAAGCCGTCTCCTATTTGCTAATGCACCTTCATTTCACAATGGTTAGAGTGTGGATTGTGGGCCATAGCCATGTCTTTTCAGCTGGAGAGGCTGCTAGAAAGAGTTGTATTGACAGAGATTTGGGTTTACCTAATGTGGACATTAAGTGGATTGGCCAGAGTGAGTTAAAGTGTTATCAATTGCTTCTCATGGTTGAAAGCATTGTGGATTCCACACCCTCAACCTCATTATGTACATGGTGCTAGCATACACCTAGGCACACTGACTGGGGTAAGGCTGGAAATCCTAATGAAGGATACCTTTGCAGAATGAATGACTATGTTCCCTTACATCATCTTGGTGTACTCCAACATATGACAAAGGCAGAAATGAAAGTGGTCAAATCAGTTGTGGCCTCAGATTGACAATGCTAGGAAACATGTTAATAAAACTGCTTCTGCATTGCTTAGAGACCATAACATGGGCTCTATCTACAACAACAACCTGCGTCTTAACATGCATTTAATCCATAGACGTGATGGAGTTCACTTTACAGATGAAGTCAACTGGGTGTTTCTAAGCAACCTGAAACTGCATCCGGTCTTGTTTGTGGCTGTCACCTACAGACAATCAGCACAAAGTCTGTTGTCAGAGTCACTCTAAGGCCCAAAATGCTGTTCATTTTCTTTCTAAATAACTTTTTTGTAAATTTTCTGAAATATTTGCAACAACGTTGCAATATTCACAAATTCTTCATGAAAACCCAAAACAAAAGTGGATATTCAATAGCCATCAGCATGTTCAAAATGTATTTATAACTAAAAGAAATGCATTCTAACCTTCACACTACATGCAATACTATCTAAATAAGTCTAAAAAACATGTATAACTCTCTCAATGTGTCTCTCACAGAGCATGTGAATGGGTATGAGACTGGGTACATGAGTGTCTGCATGCATCTCTGGGTGGGTCTCTGGGTGGATCTGTGACTGATAGTCCAACAATTGCTCCAAGCACACATAATCTTCCAAGCTGAGGTCGCAGTTTCAGGAGTCTTTTATTCCACTGTCTTTTCAGATGCACATATGCCAACACGTGTTTCATCTATAGCTGTTAGTTAAAGCGGACTTCATCAGAGCAATACATATAAAACATAAACATTTTGCAATCAGGAGGAGCAATCTAGAATGTATTTCTCGAGTGACCGTCACAAGAGTCATTTGACCAAGATAGTTCACCCGAAAGTGTATCAGGAAAGATTCCTAATAGATTTCATTGCTCCAAAACGTGATGTTAGAATTGAAAGTAGTGCATTTGTAGCAATAGTGTATACAGACTCCCTTATACTCAACATTATAGATATATTGTGTAAAAAGTAAAACCGTCCAGTACCCTAAATGAATTTCTATTGTGAGAGGTGGGAAACTAACGGACTGGTTCTTACTAAATCAATTAGTGTCCGTACCAATCAGGTCCAAAGTATACAATTCGGTGTGGAGTCAGAGAATTCTGTAAATATTTATCGATAGAAAATACTATATTAAACTTAATATTGAGTTTGATGATCTGAAGGTCACAAGTTTGTACCTGTTGGTATTAATCCATTTCCCAAAATATCTAAAAGAAATAAATAAAATTATAATCCAAATACCCAAAGGTATTGCAGTAATTTTATATATTCTGACATGAACCCATAAGCAATAGTCGGATCATTTTCCATATTTTAATCAATGTGAGACAAAAAACGCATGACACTAAAGAAGAGAAATAGGACAAATCTGTCCTAATATCAATCATAAGGTGTGAGCTCCTTCAGGTGTCATTGGTGTAGCCAAGTTCTAACTTGGATCATAGCCAGCTGAATCACAAGAAAAAAATGCATACTATTCATGATGTAACACATGTCTATTATGATATTAGTTGTCATGATATTAGTCTAATAGCGTGACCTCCTCGGGTCGCCTAGGTAGAATAAATACAAGTACTGTGTGGTGTAAACGCATGCCACTCGGTTACAATAAGACATTGTCTAACGTGAAGTTGGTGAACAACAGTATTTAAATATTGAGTAATGGTAAAACAATAATTATCCAAGAATTGCTCTTAAAGTTTAAGCCCCAATATTTGCCCGGGGTAACTAAGAGAACAGCACTCAGTAAAATTCCTCGGGAAACCTATATGTGGCCATCTTATATAGTAAGTCATTGTAGCGTTGTGGTGGCGGTAGCTGCAGGCTGTCATTCCTGTAGCAAAACTGGTTTTTAATGCGTTCCCGTTCATCGCTGGCCACATTTATGTTACTGTCTGGAAGCAATACATAAACCTTAACAGCAGAGCCATTCACTTTCACAACCCTAGTAGTCGTGCCTCTCTGGGACCGCCAACACTGCCAGGGAACTGCTTCTCCCGGGCTGTGGCTTGGCAGTCTAGAGGGATCCATATGATTGTCAGGAGCACTGGCGTCCTGCTACGCATATTAGGAGTTTCCTTTCCGCTCGGGTTTTCATGGCAGTTCCTCCTCCATGAAAACCCTAGTGGAGAGGAAACAAAGAAGCCCTTCAGGGTCTGCTTGTGCCTCACACCCTGTGGATGCATACAGGGGGCACAACATGTGCCCCCTGTTAGCATGCACAGGAGTTCCAGCATGGCATGCTGGAAATGTTTTTGTTGTTCCTATTGGGGTGCCTATTTTATAGGCACCGCTGTGGGAACAACAAAGGAATCGCCCACCAATGACTAAAAAAGTAATTATATGGTGGGCGGTTCTCATACAGGTTTGGTGGTGCGGTGGTGATGCAGTCCCACCGGAATGTATGATGTTACAACGCATACATTTACAATGTATGCCTTTACAACGCAGTTTTTCCATCGTAACAACCTCTACAATGCACTCCATTACATCGCATGACACTAATTTGCATTTTTAGAAACTACCTTTACATCGCATTATACCTTTACAATGCATACCATTACAACGCATACCATTACATTGCATTTCAGGTAAGTATTGGATAGTATAGGGGTAAAAATTATTATTCTAACTCCAGGGTGTGCAACAGTATGGTAAGTGTTGGATAGTGCAGGAGTAAAAACTACTATTCTAACTCCAGGGGGTGCAACCGTAGGGGAGGTTTTGGATAGTGTAGGGGTACTATGCCTTGTAATGGTATGCATTGTAATGGCATGCATTGTAATGCCTACGCTGTAGTGACATGCGATGTAGTGTCATGCGATGTAGTGTCATGCCTTGTAATGCCTACGTTGTAGTGACATGCGTTGTAATGGATGTTGAGATGTAATGACTGCATTGAAAGTGAAGTGCGATGTAATGGTTGTGTTGTAAAGCACGTTTCCCGTCCCGCTCTCACAACTTCAAACTCGTAATCGGGACCTAAGTGTATTTGACACACTCTCCATCACAGTCAGTCTGAAATCACCCCTGGGTCCTGGTCAAGCCTGGACAGTGGCTACTATATTTACTGTTTTTGGTGCTTTTTGCCCTAAATCTTAAAAAATATATATCTTGGTTCTTATTATTACATTTTAGTTATTTTAGTGTCATTTTGCTTCTGGAATATTTTTCTATTTTTTCTATGTTTCTGAAATTATTAGTGTGTTATCTTTTGACTTTGCAAATGTTTTGTTACTGCTAAATATTTTACACATTTTCTAACTTACGCCTGTATGCTCAGTGCCATTGCGGGGATGTATGAGATGTTGGGGCCAGGCTTAAATTATTTAAACTGTGGTTTGCCTTAACAGTTTTATTGCCCCATTCCCTGTGGTAGACTAATCCAATTCAATTAATAATGCACTTTCTTGACACACAAGTATAATCCTTTTGGAAGGCACACTAACTGTGAGCCACCTAGGAATAACCACACAGTGCACTATTGGGTGGATGTATGGGGTTCCAAGAACCACAAAGGGATTTCAACTGCAGACATTTACATCGACACATTGTGGTTGCTTTGGAGGGTACGGGGATCGCTGTAATCACTTTAAATTCAGAAATTTTAAAATGGTTACTCTGAGTTTAACTGCTGCAACAACAGCAAGGTGAGTGATGGAATGCTTGAAGAAATCTAAGCCACTGGCAATCGGTCAGGGCCACTTTCCACTTCGTCACTTTTGCCCATAAAGCCACTCTAGACAAACTCCTACCTTATACAAATCAATGCTGACCCTGTTCCTTATAGGAAAGGTCATTCTTGAACTGCCAGGTGAGGCCCCCTACAGAAAGGATCACAAACAATTTGAGGCTCTTCTTCCTCTACTTGGCAATTGTCATTAGGGTGTAGCTGCAGTTCTATGGTACAGGGAGCATGGGTCCCACTTCTGAGCATACCCATCATACTAGGACATAATTTGCATCGACAACAAGGTGATGGACTGAATGCTTAAATTAATCTCAACCACAGACAATTGCTCAGGCTGCATCACTGTGCTGCCTAATTTCCATCTTTAGCAATCACCTCCTTGCGTCCAAAAGTGGCTCAGAAGGTGGATTTAGCACCAAAGAAATTATAAAGAAATAATTATAGTAAACAAAAGACAGTATGTGATAATCAACATACAAGATGAATGACATTTTGAAGAAGAAAATGCAAGCCAGATAGATGAGTTGATGCATAAAAAAGAGATGAAAAGCATTTGTGAAAATGGATCATTTCTGAAAGTGCTTTCCTGTGATTTTTATTAACATCAGAATGACGCCCCAGAGAAAACAAGCAGACATTGACAATAATGGCATTCTTATTGCTTTTGAGTTTTATGATTTTTTTAAAATATATTGTTATCCAGGCTTCACTTATCAAAACCAATTAAATAATAATATGATTCATTTTACAACTGCCTGTATTATGCTCTTATAAACAGTGCAATACATGCATATGTATGATCAACAAACAAATGTTCATTTAAAACAATAATTACATTTTGATAAAAAGATAATGTATTTTCCTCACCTATTTTGTGCTTGCATACAAAGATCTGACTGTGCCAGCAGGTCAGCTGGACGGTTACAGGGAGGCCTCTAAAGCTTGGTGTATCCCTGTAGCTCACACAGAAGGTCAGCCAACTCACCCTTGGAGTCACTCTGTTTAGCCTGGGATTAAGGGAGGCAGGCCCAGTCTTCCTTTTCAGAAAGAAAGGCAGTCCTTGAAGCAGCAAAGCAGTTATCTGGTTTCAGGGCAATCTTTTTGTAACTTCCAGATGTCCTGGAGTGTTCTAATGAGTGGTTCAGGAGGTCCAATATTTATACAGGGTGCCAGCCTTTTTATGGGGAACTCCTTGTCCTATCCCCACACCAAGTTGGGGAAACTTTTTTCCCTTCCCCTGTCAAAGCTTCAAACTGCCTAGGGGTGACAAAAGGCAGGGCAGTCCTAGCATCAGGGTCCTTTGTGTGAATTCATTGAATTATCTCCTTCAAAAAATGTATTATTTCTCTCAGCTCCTTGCCTATCCAGTTATTAAAATCCATCTTTACAGCAGTGCAGTCTCATCCTTTGGTAAGGATGGGGATGAAAGTTCATATGTCTGCACACAATAATTTAATGATGGGCATTCCTGCTGTTCTTTTTTTGCACAAATGGGAAAGGATTTCTGAATATTGATATATGTGTGTGTGGATGTATGACGTTACAACGCATACTTTTACAACGCCTACCATTACAACGCATTTTTTACAACGCAGGATCCATTACAACGAAGTACCATTACAACGCATGTATTTACAACGAAAATACCTTTACAACGCATACCATTACAACGTAAATATTGGTAATTTTATATTATTTTTTTAAATGTAAATTAATTAAAATTTATATAATTTAATTTATTTAATTTAATTTAATTAATTTTAATTAATTTTATTAATTTTATTTAATGTAATCAATTTTAATTAAGTGTAATTTAAATGTAATTGTATTTAATTTTTACCCTGTATATAAATAACATATTATATTTAATAAATAATATAATAATTAAAAAAAATACCCCTTTACCCAAAAACCCAAAACTGACCCTGAACCCTAAAAATACCCCTGTATTATTATATAAATAATATATTATATTTAATAAATAATATAATAATTAAAAAAAATACCCCTTTACCCAAAAACCCAAAAGTGACCCTGAACCCTAAAAATACCCCTGTATTATTATATAAATAATATATTATATTTAATAAATAATATAATAATTAAAAAAATACCCCTTTACCCAAAAACCCAAAACTGACCCTGAACCCTAAAAATACCCCTTTACCCAAAAACCCCAAAGTGACCCTAAACCCTAAAAATACCCCTTTACCCAAAAACCCAAAACTGACCCTGAACCCTAAAAATACCCCTTTACCCAAAAACCCAAAACTCACCCTGAACCCTAAAAATACCCCTTTACCCAAAAACTGAAAACTGACCCTGAACCCTAAAAATACCCCTTTACCCAAAAACCCAAAACTGACCCTGAACCCTAAAAATACCCCTTTACCCAAAAACTGAAAACTGACCCTGAACCCTAAAAATACCCCTTTACCCAAAAACTGAAAACTGACCCTAAACCCTAAAAATACCCCTTTACCCAAAAACTGAAAACTGACCCTGAACCCTAAAAATACCCCTTTTCCCAAAAACTGAAAACTGACCCTGAACCCTAAAAATACCCCTTTACCCAAAAACTGAAAACTGACCCTGAACCCTAAAAATACCCCTTTACCCAAAAACTAAAAACTGACCTTGAACCCTAAAAATACCCCTTTACCCAAAAACCCAAAACTCACCCTGAACCCTAAAAATACCCCTTTACCCAAAAACCCAAAACTGACCCTGAACTCTAAAAATACCCCTTTACCCAAAAACTGAAAACTGACCCTGAACCCTAAAAATACCCCTTAAAAAAACTCAAACATATAATATTTAAAATATAATTATATACTTACCAATACTTACGTTGTAATGGTATGCGTTGTAAAGGTACCTGCGTTGTAAAAAAATGCGTTGTAAATACATGCGTTGTAATGGTTTTTGCGTTGTAAAAATTTCGTTGTAATGGTAGTTCGTTGTAAAAGTTGCGTTGTAAAGGTTGTTTCCCGTGTGTGTATATATATAATAGTAAATTAGGACATACGACGGAATGGAGGAGTGTAATTATTACGTTCCTCCGTATGTCCAAGTTTACTGCCCCCACTTTGCTCCCCCGCACCACCACCCCACAGCACACTCTATGTGAGTTGCCACTGTACATACGGTCCCCCTCGAGGAACCCTCCCTGGCCCTGGAGATGGCCATCCCCCAGGGCTGGCTCCGGCACATTACAGTGTGCAATGGCAGTGCAGGTGCCTGGCTCCCGTCCTGTCATTGCAAACTATGCTTCTCCTCATAGAAGCGTGAGCAAAAAACCTGCTCTTGGTTCCATGAAGAAAAGCACATTGCTTTTGGACAAAGGGAGCTACATGTCAGCAGCTCCCCTTGTTCAAGAGCAATGCCGGCTCCCGCAGGAGGAGGTGAGCTGACAGAGACTGTGGTAAATATTTTAGTAATTTACCTTGATCGGAATTTCTAGACAATATCAATAAGTTCAAAGTAGTAAGAGCAGAGTCCGTGGTGGTTCGAATTCAGGGTCTTTATTCAGTAACTCGAGTTAAGGGAGAGCTCCGTCACCTGAGGAGGATCGGAAGAATCTCTAACTTTATTATCTGAACACACAGTATTTATAGCAGGAAAAGAGGAAGGAGCTTCCCTTCAATGAATGCCCGGATCATACGTTAACATAAAACAGAAGTCATGTAGGCCCGGATCATATGTTGCAATAAAACAGAAGTCATGACCATAAAAGGAGGCAGCGTCATGAAAGAGTGAAGACATGGTAGAGGAGATAAGGCTGAGTCATGATTTAGAATGAGGAAGCACAAAAGAGGCGAAGGTGTGGAGAAATAACACTAGGCTGGTTCCTTAGATAGGGGAGAGGTGGTCGTGACAGGATGTCTGTTTGTCGTTTTTCAGCATTCGGGGGCTCTTCTTCTTGGAATTGGTTATCGTGGTTTAACAGAGTGGGCCCATTTCTCGGAATTGGCCAGATTATAGGGAAATGGTTACAGATGGGGGGGTCTTGTTCTCGGCATCGGCTTAACCACAGTAATGTACGGTTTGAGTGAGGCAGTTGGTTCTCGGAATCGCTTTGACCATAAGGATAAGCGTTTGACTTTTTTTGGGGAAGGAGAGCGCGTGTGTGACTACATGAGGCGCATGATCAGCGCGTGGTCGGTTCGTGCTTGTGTTCTCGTGTGCTCGTGTTTTGGCATGATGGGCTCGGGGACATGACGGAAGAGGGTGTATGATGGGACATAACTGTACGATAAATAATCATTTTCCTCATTCCCTCCTTGTCCCATAATATACCCTTTTAAAATTCTTTGCTTTTTCTAGTCCACCTCTATACTCATTAGGTCGTTTACTTGTTCCTGTAACATGAATCTTTCTCTTTCTTTCTTTCTGGTCTGGGTTTTGGGAATGCAGGTAGTGATACAGAAACTACAGAGTGCTGGACCGCACTGAATACAGAGGCAGCAGGTGAAGAGAATAGCTAGAGCAAAACCTAGGACTGCGAGCACCTTCCATCCCCATGAGGACAGGAGGCTCCAGAGCCAACCCATCAGGGACCAGGCACCAGTGTCTGCATCTAGTTTTCTGGAAAGTATATGGAGGCGGGAAATAGCGGCATACACCGAGGTTGCATTATCTGGGATAAATATACAGCAGCTGGACCCGATTAGTTCACATACACCACCACGGTCAGCCAATATGATGTCTAGGACCATACGGTTTTGTAACGTCATGAGTCTGTCGGCAGCCATCTCAGCGGTGATGTTACTTAATGCACCGGCTGTTTCGTTTATGGCTCCCTGGACTACACGAGTCAGTTGTCTTATGTGACGGCTGTTGATCATAGGCCCCCAGAAGGGGATGACTCCTTTAAAGAAATCGCCAGCCTCTTGGCCCGCTGTATCTTCAGCATCTATGGCCCCCCTTCGCCGTCTATTAATTACGGTCGGGGGTCACTGAGATGATAATCTGCTGGGGCGGTGTAGGTTGGGGGAAGGAGAAATGCAATGTAGCATTTTCCAGACCAGCCTTGAGGTAACCAAGTGCGCGCGTGAGGTCCACAGATAAGGTAGGTGTTGGGGGCAGTGGCCATCGTTGGGAAATTTGGATCAGGTAGGGTGTAGGTCTTGTTACATTCACTATCTCCCATTTTCTGACCCTTGCCCTTTCCTCTTATGCAGAATAGGCCCTGGTGGGGCACGGCCCATCCTCCCTGGTCTGTCTGTCTTTTCTGGACTGAAAATCTCTCCCTAAAGGAGGTGGTGTCATTAAAGAGGGAGTAACTGGTGTTTTCACTAATGTCTGCTCGTCCCCATGTTGCTGTGAAAGTTACCATCCTTGCGACGGCTTGTACTGTTTTTGCTTTTATCTCATTCCAGGTACTAGCGTTTTTTATCGGGGTCTCAGGAATGTTCCTAACAGAGGCGGAAAATATCATAGAGAGTGCATAGGTAGATCCAGCATAGCCAAAAGGGAGAGGAATAAAAGGCATTCCTCCGTGCACAGAATGTGGCATTAAACCACAGACCCAACAATTTGTTTTGTTAATCACCAATTGATGTTGGAGGAGTGTGGAGATGAATGTGTTATTGAAGAACTCTTTTCTTCTGTTCATGAGATGTGGAGGAAGATCTACGTGTGAATGCATAGCAGTATTGTTCAAGGGCGCGGGGGAAGACGGTGGGAAAGCTAGATGAAGGAACCAACCTAGACAAGCCATGATGCAAAAAATAAGAATCATGATAGAAAGGAAAAGGGGAACTTTGTCATGTAACAGTTTCGCACAATGAGTCTTTATCTTCATAATTTTGGCTGCTTAATCTTTGAAAGGAAAAAAATGCACCAGTAACCGGACTCTTCCCAGCAACCGCTTCACCAAGCATCCGTCTTGGGCTTAAATAGCCACTGGCAGGCCGGATTCAGATGCAAATGTCTCAAGTCTGTTTGGGGTAGGATCGCAGCCGCGATTTGTACTCTTCTTGGGGTAAAAGTTCTGGGAGGGGTGAAATAAAGTCTGTCGTTTCAATGTCTTTAAAGTCAGGTTTTTCAGTGTCTCTGGTCTTCAGGATCAGCAACAGTGTCCGCAGTTGGTCCGTAGAAGGGATTGCAATGCGACACGTGCAAGCACCCTTTCCGTCCCTCGACCTTGATGGCGGTCCTCGTTGTCAGCAGCACCAGCTTGGGGGACGTCCACCTTTTCTCCAGAGGGCTAGTTCGATCAAAATTTCTGACGAGCACCCATTGACCAGGCTGAAAGGGGTGCTCATCGGGCGCGATCTTGTCTGGGAAGGCTGCAGCCACCTGTGAACGGCAAGAACGTAGTGCAGACATCAAAGAAGCCAAGTAATCTGTCAGTACATTTGCATCAATGTCAATTAGCTTTTTAGGAGATGGGACACCCCAGATATTCGGAGGCCTCCCAAATGTAATTTCATAGGGGGACAGACCCGTCCGGGAATGTGCCACCATTCTCATATAGAAGAGGGCAACCGGAAGAGCTGTAACCCAATCTATTTGTTTGTCAGCGCATATTTTTGCTAATTTTGTTTTTAATGTCTGGTTATGTCGTTCGACTAGGCCTGCTGCTTGGGGATGCCTAACACAGTGAAACTTCCAGGTGTATCCTAGCAGTAAGGAAACAGCTTCCATCAATTTAGAGGAGAATGGTTGTCCGTTGTCAGAGTAAATGACTCTTGGCAACCCGTAGCGAGGGAAGAATTCCCTCACCAATTGCTTGGCAGTCATCTGGGCACCATAGTCTGGGACGGGGTATGCTTCAGTCCATCGAGTTAAGGTACAGACTACTACGAGGACGTACTTATATCCCCGACATCTCTCCATCTGTATGTAGTCCATTTGTAGGACTTCGAAGGGGTGATCTGGAGGATGGAACCCTCCTTGTTCAACGGATACACTTTTCCCTGGATTGAACTGACAGCAAATCATACAGGTTCGTACTTTTTGTTTGGCTGCTGCACGCAGATGCTTGTTGTGCCATATCAGATTCAGACTGTCTAACATTCCTTTCTCTCCTAGATGTGCGGGACCATGAGCAGTTTCTATCATTATGGGAACCATTAGGTCAGGGAGAAACCATTTGGACTTGTCCTGTGTTACCCAACCTTGATCTGTGTGTGAACCTCCCTCCTCTTCCCATTTTCTCTTTTCGGTTTCTGTGGCTTGATTTTGGATGTCTACTACATCCTTTGTCGGATCGATAACTGGACAGATAGTACTAATGGTGGTTTCGGTGTTTAGTGATTCTGTCTGAGCAGCATGTTTAGCTGTGGCGTCAGCCAGAGCATTACCTCTGGTGATAGAGTCTACAACTTTGGTGTGTGCTTTACATTTTAGTATGGCTATTTCTGTGCGTTTGTGTATTGACTCTAGTAGCTGGAGGATAAGGTCTCCATGTTGGATCTTGGTTCCATGAGAGGTCAGGAAACCTCTCTCTTTCCAAAGGATGCCGAAATTATGAACTACCCCGAACGCATATTGTGAGTCGGTGTAGATGTTGACTCGTTTTCCTTTGGACCATTCACATGCTTGGGTGAGAGCTATTAGTTCTGCTGCTTGTGCAGAATGTACGGGTATTCTGGCTGCTAGAAGGACGGTGTTTTCTGTAGTGATAGCATAGGCTGCTGAGAGTTCGCCTGACTGGAGGCGCATACAGGAACCGTCTACAAACAGTGTGTGTTCTGGTGTACTTAGAGGGACATCTGTAAGATCAGACCGGGGTTTTGTGACTAGTTCGACCACCTCTAAGCAGTCATGAACCTGGTTGTCAACTGGAACAGTAGGCAGTAGCGTAGCTGGGTTGAGGATATTGCACCTTTTGATGATAATATGGGGTTGGAACAGAGTGATTTCGTAACCTGTGAGGCGAGCTATGGTTAAGTGTTGTGTCTGTGTCCTATTCAAAAGCAATTCTACTGCATGTGGAACTTGTACTTCAAGGGAGTGTCCTAGTACTATGGAATCACTTTGTCGTATTGCTAGAGCTGTAGCTGCAACAGATTTCAGGCAGGCCGGCAAACCTTGTGCAACAGGGTCAAGAGTGCTAGAAAAATAAGGACAGGGACGGTGTTTGTTAGCTTGTGTTTGTGTGAGTACTGACAAGGCTGTACCTTTCCGTTCTGTGACAAAGAGGACAAAAGGTTTGGCATAATCAGGTGTGGCTAGGACAGGTGCAGAGCATAATGCCTGTTTGAGGGTGTCAAAAGCAAAAGTGTGCTCAGGTGTCCATGGCAATGGGGAAGAGGTTGTGCTTGTTAGCTGTATCAGGGGTTTGGCCAGGTATGCAAACTGGGGGATCCACTGTCTACAGTAAGACGTGAGACCAATAAAAGCACGGACTTCTTTCTGTGTCTTGGGACAGGAATGTTAAAAATGAGTTGAATTCTTTCAAGTGTGAGTGCCCTACCCTCCTTTGACAGCAGGTGTCCTAGGTAGGCCACCTGCTGTAAACACAATTGTAATTTCGAGGGTGACACCTTGTGGCCATGTTGTGCAAGGAACATTAGGACAATTCGTGAAGCTTGTTCACATTCTGGTTCAGAGCGTGCGGTGATCAGCAAGTCATCGACATATTGTAACAATGTCGTGTTGGCGGGCAGAACAATGTCATCTAGCTGTCTTTTAAGTGCCTGACTGTAGATACTGGGACTTTCTGTATATCCTTGGGGAGCTCTTGTGAAACAGAAACTACGACCTTGTAGGGAGAATCCGAATAGATACTGACTATCTTGGTGGATGGGTACACTGAAGAAAGCATTCTTCAGGTCGATTACAGTAAAATGCGTAGCCTCAGGATCTATGGCTGTTAACAGAGTACTGATATCTGAGACCACAGGGTATTGTGGTACTACACATTTATTGAGTTCACGTAAGTCAACCACGAGTCTGTAGACTGCTGGCGCACCATCATCAGTTTTCTTTCTGACAGGCAGGACTGGCGAGTTACATGTGTTGGAAGGTACTTCTCTGACTACTCCTTTTGTTATCAAATCATCGATAATCTGAATAAGGGCTTGTTCTGCATCTAGAGGTGATTTGTATTGACGGATACGAGGTAGGACAACGCCTTCTTTCAGTGTCACTAAGTGTGGCGTAATATCCATGAATCCTACATCTGTTGGATAAGTAGCCCATAGTGTAACAGGAATGTCTCTTAGTCTGACATCTAGTTCTCGTGTGGTGAAATGACCTTTAAAATCTCGGAGGAATAGTCGGACTCCTTCTGGGGAACAACATATTATAGCACCGAGTTCTTTTAGTGTCTGGATGCCAAGGAGATTTTCGGGACAGGACTTTGTAAGCACTAAATCGGTGGAAGTTGTAAGAGGACCAACTTTAAGTGAAATTGTTCAGAAACTTTGTTGATGACAGGTGTACCAGAAAAACCCAAGGAAATACTATTTGAGCTAGAGAGGGGTACCTTGGGAACTTCGTTGTGCTGCACTGTCGTCCTACTAGCCCCGGTGTCGATCAGAAATTTTGCTTCTTTACCTAGGAGTTTAGCATGTACATAGGGACCCTCTTGGTCAACCGGGACCGGTATTAGTGGACGATTATCGTGTTCCTCCCAGCTGTTTCATGAGATCGTGGGGAATTCAGGATAGGATGACACTGGGTACTGATAGAGTTGGGTGGTAGGTTTAGCATCAGTTGGAGGAGCAGAAGGACGAGGGGGGTAGTTACGAGGTTGTGTCTTCCCAGTGGCAATATTATGTTGTAATACTGGACAGTCACGCACGAAATGTCCTGGCTTTTTACAGTAATTACAAGTAACTTTTTCTTGTGATACTTGGGGTTGTTTAGGGGTCTGTTGGATCGTATTAGTTTGTGCTACTAATACCTTCATTTTAGTATCTTTTGTTCTCTTCTTTTCTTGTTCTTGTTCGTCCCTAATTCTATTTTGGTGATAGTGGAGCATCTGAAGTGCTTGTGAGGGGGAGCTTGCTTGCCAAGTACTTTCTACCTTCAGTACTCTATTTTTGATCGTGGGCAAGGCATTTTCTACGAGTTTGGAAACAAATAATCGACTATAGGCATCTCCACCGGAGGAGAGGCCGCTGTTGATGAGGAAGCATTTCTCTAACCTGGAATAATAGTCCCCTATCTCCTCATCTGGTTTCTGTTTACATGCAGAGATAGCATCCCAATCTTCTTTCTTAGTGGTCAGCAACTGGGACAGTATTTTAGGGAGACAGCGAGGGAGTTCCTGAACTAGAGGTCCCAAACCTTGTCCGGGATTACGAGTGGCATCTTCTTTTTCTAAGTCTGCCCATGTTACCTTTTTCCCTTCAATCTCCCAATCTTTTCCTTTTAGCTTGTTGTACGTTCCTTGGGGTAACAGGACTTTAAGGAGAATATTGAGGTATTTATAAGTAAAGGAACCCATTTGAAGAATGTCCTTGAGTTCCCTATGGAAACCCGAAGGGTCTTTTTCGTGGGAAGGGACCATTTTCTTCATCTCGAGTATTTCTAGTTTTGTCAAAGAAGTGTACACGAATGTTCGTTGCAACTTTCCATCGGAATCTGCAACGGGGTGTACTTCTCGGAGGGAGAACTGTCCTTGGTCATAGGGATGGGGATTTGTATCATAACTGTCTGTAAAACATTGGATATATCGCTGTCGTAGTTCAAGGAAGATATTAAGGAATTCTTGTCCCCTAGCCACCCACCTCCCTTCTAAACAGTCTCGTAAGAGAGGATGTAATCTTTTTGGTGGGCAACCAGTATCTTCGTACATTGTAATGAGGTGTTGAACCATATAGATGCTAGCTTGCCTTTGAGAGGCTAGAGGGATCGATAAAAACATTTGAGCAACTATATCAGAGCCATATATGGAGTATTGAGATACCCAATGGGTGCTTGATCTAGCGAGTTCTTTTTCTTGTGTGGTGAGTGGAGGCTCGTCGTCCATCCAATCATCTAGAGCTTCTTGCGTTCGTTGGAACAACCTATCTGAGGGGGCTGACAATTTCTTAGTTCTAAGTTTGAATTGTCCGTTATTCTGAGAACGACGGATACGGGAACGTACTGCACCCTGAAAAGCAGTTCCTTCGTCTCTATCCTCGCTTGTACTCTCATTCTCAGTTCCCTGGGCAGGGGCATCTTTTCGATGGGAATCGGAAACCTTGCTTATGAAGAGTGGAATAAAAAGATCTATTTCTTTTATTTTATTGTAATTTTTAGTTGTGGTTAAATCGTCAGGAACTCTTTTTCCTGCACTAGCTATCATTCTAATAAAACAAGTGATCATGAATCGTGAGAGGCATTTTCTATGTGCTATGGGTCTATTTTTTATAGCCTCCTGTAGTGTTTCTAAATTTTCTCCTGTTCGAAGCGCTTCATAAATTTTGTTTAGGCAATTTGTGACATTCGGTACCTCTCGTATACCTTCTAGAGCTTCTCGTAAGCGAAGGGAAATATCTGCTTGTGAACCTTCCCCTGGGGTTGGATCATAATCACATTCTAACAGAGGTAGAACACCACCCGAAGTGTCAGGGATGGGTTTCGTCTGAGTAACTACTCGTCTGGCTGTTACCTGATTTGTATAAGCAGGAGGAGGCTCCATCAAGTAAGTAGTGATAAAATCGTCGGGTACAGAAGGAACCTTAGGGCGTGGAGGTGCCATAGGGGTACTAGAATCTGAGTTAATCTCGGACCCTGTTTTTGGTGAGAGGACAGGATATATACCCGTTACTGAGGCTGAGACCTCCCTTTTCTTTTGTTCAGAACAAATATCATCATCCTGATCCTGTAACTTTTTCATCTTACTTTCTTCCGACATTCTCTTTGCTTGCTCTTTCTGTTCCCTTCGATGTGCTTCCTTTCGCCATATATCAACACTCTCTAACATCGAGGGTCTCGCTTTCTTTTCCCAACATCTTTTCTCAACCGCCATGATACAATTCAAATCCCATGTGCCACTCTTTGGCCATCTGATCGCGATGTCTAAATCTTTAGTATAACCTTCCCAAAGATCCAAATACAAGATGGCACCAATCTCATACTTTGTGTACATAAAATAACCAGGAGAATCCTTCGGGGGGACTGGTACAGACTGTTCCAATAACCCCTTCCGGGTACCCAGTTTACACAGTTTAGAGAACAAAGGCATTGTATCAGATACAAATAAAAACTTTACACTTGAAAAAAACTCGATATATTCTGAGTATCAGAATACAAACATACCGTTTTCTAGAAACCTAGAACCCGTCTTTACCGTGCTCTGAATAACTCAGAACCCGTCTTTACCATGCTCTGAAAATTCAGAACCCGTCTTTATACACCCCCAGCAGTACTCACCGAGGTGCAGAGAACTTGAAGACCTTGAAGATCTGGACACTTGATTACGCAGCGCTCGTGGACAGGGACTGGTTGGGGTTCAGACGACCTCGGACTCGGCAATCTTCACAGGTTTCGGGCTCTGGGTCGAGACTTCCGCTGTCGTCCTCACCGCCTCGTATGGATGGCTAGGCCGTGGCTCGGCCCCTCTTCGACACGAAGGAGTTCATGCAGGAACACCCTGCAGTGTGCACGTAGAAGTCCGTCGATGTCTTGAAGAGACCGGTCTAGGTCCGCATCACCGGCGTGTGGGGAGAAAGGGAAGTCCCTGTTCGGGCGCCAATTTGCTGTGGTAAATATTTTAGTAATTTACCTAGATCGGAATTTCTAGACAATATCAATAAGTTCAAAGTAGGAAGAGCAGAGTCCGTGGTGGTTCGAATTCAAGGTCTTTATTCAGTAACTCGAGTTAAGGGAGAGCTCCGTCACCTGAGGAGGATCGGAAGAATCTCTAACTTTATTATCTGAACACACAGTATTTATAGCAGATAAAGAGGAAGGCGCTTCCCTCCAATGAATGCCCGGATCATACGTTAACATAAAACAGAAGTCATGTAGGCCCGGATCATATGTTGCAATAAAACAGAAGTCATGACCATAAAAGGAGGCAGCGTCATGAAAGAGTGAAGACATGGTAGAGGAGATAAGGCTGAGTCATGATTTAGAATGAGGAAGCACAAAAGAGGAGAAGGTGTGGAGAAATAACACTAGGCTGCTTCCTTAGATAGGGGAGAGGTGGTCGTGACAGGATGTCTGTTTGTCGTGTTTCAGCATTCGGGGGCTCTTCTTCTTGGAATTGGTTATCGTGGTTTAACAGAGTGGGGCCCATTTCTCGGAATTGGCCTGATTATAGGGAAATGGTTACAGATGGGGGGGTCTTGTTCTCGGCATCGGCTTAACCACAGTAATGTACGGTTTGAGTGAGGCAGTTGGTTCTTGGAATCGCTTTGACCATAAGGATAAGCGTTTGACTTTTTTTGGGGGAAGGAGAGCGCGTGTGTGACTACATGAGGCGCATGATCAGCGCGTGGTCGGTTCGTGCTTGTGTTCTCGTGTGCTCGTGTTTTGGCATGATAGGCTCGGGGACATGACGGAAGAGGGTGTATGATGGGACATAACTGTACAATAAATAATCATTTTCCCCAAGACTGCGGGGGCATTGGGACTCCCCCGCTTTCCTCAATGTAAGGCCAGGCCCCGGTGGATGGGGACACCTCGCCCATAATTGGCCTCAGGAGGGGGGCCACATGGCTTCCCTCCCCGAAAAAAAATATATTAAATAAATGGTCAAGCCCGGGGGCATGGGATCTCCGGGTTAAAAAATGGCCTGGAGGAGGGGGGCCACTCGGCCCCCCTGCCTATGTTTAATTATATTTAAAAAATGGCCGGGCCCCGGGTCCAAAACTGGCACAAGGAAGTGGGGCCACAAATAAATAAATAAATAAAATTGCCCAGTCTGTGGGATGGGGTCCCAGGGGCAGAAATTGGGCTTGTCTCCCTCCTGTTTCATTTGAAATTAAGAAAAAATTGGGCAGGCCCTGGGGGATGTGGTCCCCAGGGCCCAAAAAGGATCAAGTCAGCAAACGCACCTCCTGCTGCAATCTGGGTTGCTTTGATGGTGAGAGTCCTTAGGGGCCAAATAGTTCACCTTTTACCTCCAGTAAGCCCCACACAGTGGGATTGCTGATAGGTGGTACCAGGCCACGCCCTTTTTTAAACCACTCTGCAAACAGGCCTCTTGGTGCACTGCTGGTGGGTGATGAGGTCCCCTTATGTCCTGAGGGCTTCAACACTAAAGTAGACTTCATCCCCCAAGCAATAGTGCCCCTGGAGCTGCGTTTGCAGAGTTGTGTAAATGGGGCATGGCCTTGGACCACCTCTCAGCTATTCCACTGTGTGGGACTTACTAGAGATAACAGGTGGGCTAGTTGGCCCCCATGGACCCTCAGGAGGCAAGGGGACTTCATCCCCCAACCAAGAGTGCACCAGGAGGTGAATTTGCAGAGTGGTGGAGAAAGGGGGTATGGCCTGTGTCCACCTCTCAGCAATCCCACTGTGTGGGGCTTACTGGATGTAACAGGTAGGCTTGTTGCCCCTAAGGGCCCCCAGCAGCAAAGGGGACTTCATCCCCCAACCAAGAGTGCACCAGGAGGCGCGTTTAGAGAGAGATAGACAAAGGGGGCATGGCCTGGTATCAGAACTCAGCATCCTGCAGTGTGGGACTTACTGGAAGTAATAGAAGGGGTAGTTGGCCCCCAAGGATGTATGTGGGGGCCAACTACCCTTCATGTTACCGCGAGTAAGCCCCATGCAGTGGGAGACGGTGGCAGTGTCTCCCGGACCCGCTGCTGCACCTTTGAGTGATTTGTGACTTTGCTACCTTTGCGTGGGCTGCGAGAAGTATTAGCGGACATAATAATTTTAAACCTTTTAACCAGGACATTTTTACTTGCCTTCACTTGTCCCCCTAATTCTCTCCCCGCATCTTGCTGTCTGCCTGGGCTCGATATTGGAGCCTGCCCGCCTCGGTCCGACTCGGCAATTAGTGCCGTTGTGCGGAGGGCGGACAGGTAAGAGCCAGGCAGCACTTCCGGTTCTGCCGGAGTTGAGGTTAGCGCTCTAGTGGCTACCTCACACCGGGCTATTTAGGCCGGCCTGACTCTCGGGCGCGCGCGGTAGGGAGACGGTGGCAGTGTCTCCCGGACCCGCTGCTGCACCTGTGAGTGATTTGTGACTTTGCTACCTTTGCGTGGGCTGCGAGAAGTATTAGCGGACATAATAATTTTAAACCTTTTTAACCAGGACATTTTTACTTGCCTTCACTTGTCCCCCTAATTCTCTCCCCGCATCTTGCTGTCTGCCTGGGCTCGATATTGGAGCCTGCCCACCTCGGTCTGACTCGGCAATTAGTGCCGTTGTGCGGAGGGCGGACAGGTAAGAGCCAGGCAGCACTTCCGGTTCTGCCGGAAGTTGAGGTTAGCACTCTAGTGGCTACCTCACTCCGGGCTATTTAGCCACGCCCTTCCTTCAAGCGCGCAGTGGTTGCGCGCAGGGGGCGCCTTCGAGCGCGCCTAAGAAGCGCCGAAGAAAAGCCCGTCTGCGCCCGTCCGCGACAGGACGGGGCGAGGGGCGATGGACCCTGACACTGCCCAACGAGTCTCAACCGGTAAGGGTAACCACATAATTACTTACTCTGGCCAAACGTTACTGAGCCTCAGACCATCTACGCGTTGTAACACCAAAATTGCATGGCACTATGTAGAGGGAGGCTTTTCCTGTTTACAATGTCGGCGTCTCTCCAAAAACAGCACACCTCCCTCTGACTTAAATACCCTCCCACAGGGCTTGAAGAGTTTCCTTTTAAATGTGCGATCATTACCCAAACACCAACATCAGGTTTGGGATTTAATAAACACCATTGAGCCAGATATATGTTTTCTTGTTGAAACATGGTTGAAACCCCACACAATAACTGCAATTGCAATGGGGATCCCATCCGGATTTAAGATCAAACATTTAGATCGAGAAATTAAAACAGGAGGTGGCCTGGCTATTATACATAAGGACCACATAAAAATCACTATAATTGAACAACATCTACACCCACAGTTAGAAATTATGATTTTTAAAATCATTTTAACTAGCCATATTACCTGGAAAGGTGCTTTGATTTACCGGCCTCCCGGACCTAACCCTAATTTTGCTCTCACCCTCCAGGAAATTTTAGCTCCCCATCTTAAATCCAAAGAAGACTTTATTCTTCTAGGAGATTTTAACACGCACATAGATCTGCCTACACTGTCTGAATCTACTGCTCTGATCACGGACCTTCGTAACCTAGGCTTAGAACTTCAGAACCATGGACCAACCCATAAAGGAGGACATATGCTTGATCTACTCTTCTGCAATTGCGCCAAAGTAATCTGCTCTCCGGCAAAAGATATATCATGGACAGATCACTCCATGTTGGAATTCCTATTAATGACTCCACCAAGATCTGTTAAAAGTGCTCCCCTCCCCCCTATCTGGCGACGACAATGGCACAAAGTGACTGTTAATAAAGTACAGGAAGTTTGGGCAAGTCCTGACATTCGGGCAACAGACACAGCAGACATGGCACTGGCTAAACTTAATGTCTCTATCAAGCAAGCCATTGATACCATAGCTCCTCTAAAAAGGCATAAGCAGTACCCTGCGTCCAAACAAGAAAACTGGTATACACATGAACTGAGAGCAGGCAAACAAAAATGCAGACGAGCTGAGAAGGCATGGAGGAAAAGGAAAACCAAAGATAGTCGTGTAGTTTTCCTAGATGCACAATCAGAGTATTACAAAAATATTAAGTTAGCTAGGAAACGACACCTAACACAACAGATAGCAGAAGCGGGTAACTGTTCTAAGGAGATCTTTAAAATCCTGCAAAATTTTATTAAACCAACTGCATGTGAGAGCTCTGATGACTTCTCACAGGTTTTATGCGATGAAGTCTCACTATTCTTTGAGGATAAAATAAATACCATTTATGAAAGAATAGTAGCAGCTAAAAATACCACAGACACGACCAATAAACTTCCTTTTCAGACCCCCCTAATATTCAACAAACCTTCTCTGTTATCCTTCCCTCCAATTGATAATACAGAGCTTCTCTCCCTCTGTAGTCACATTAAATCAGGATCTCCCAGTGACCTCATTCCTGCCAAAATGATTGGCCCTCTGATCTCTCTACTGGGCCCTCCCATACTGGAGGTGATTAACACCTCCCTTATGAAAGGCCAGGTCCCAGCAGATTGGAAAAAGGCGGTGGTGAACCCGATAAGGAAGAAAGCAGCATCCCCTTGGACTGACCTATCTAACTTACGACCTATCTCCCTTCTACCCTATCTGGGAAAGGTTGCGGAAAAGCATGTGAACACCGATCTTTCTCAACATCTTGAAGCGACGGAAGGCCTGGACTATTCACAATCTGGGTTCAGGCCAAACCACAGCACAGAATCTGCTCTTCAAACAGTGACCAATAACATCAAAATGGCACTGGATGATGGCAGCTCTATGATTCTGGTGCTGTTGGATCTTTCCGCCGCTTTTGATACGGTGTCTCACGTGGTGCTTCTCAACTGCCTAAGGGAGGTAGGCGTGGAGGGAGGGGCTCTGGCGTGGATGGAGAGCTTTCTATCTGGTCGATTCCAAGAAGTGAGGCTGGGCTCCCACAAATCCACCCATAGGGAGCTCAACAGGGGAGTGCCACAAGGGTCTTGTCTGAGCCCTACACTTTTCAACATGTATGTGGCCCCCCTGGCCAACTTAGCAAGATCCTTCGGGTTCACCCCAGTGTCGTACGCTGACGACACCCAACTCCTTTTTCCCTTTAAAAAACTTACACCTGCAATAAAAAGATCTTTTGCAGATGGCATGAGAGCCATTGCAGAATGGATGTCATCAAACTATCTGCAGTGTAACGTTGGGAAAACCGAGGTCATGCTGTTCGGGCAAGCAGCAACACACTGGTCATCGGACTGGTGGCCCTTGGAGTTAGGCCCTGTCCCTATCCCCAAGAGTACGGTCAGGAACCTGGGCGTGCTACTTGATCAGCAACTTACATTTAAAGATCATGTAAATCAAGTTGCCGGCACCTGTTTTCGGGCTATTGGGATGCTTAGACGAGTCTTCCCCTACTTACCGGATCATCACAGGAAAAAGCTTGTGCAGGCTCTTGTCATCAGCAGGGTGGATTACTGTAATGGTTTGCTCCTTGGAGCTAACGAGGAACAACTTAATAAATTACAGGTGATCCAAAATACAGCAGCGAGGATTGTCCTGAATGTTCCACCGAGGACTCCCTCCTGCCCCCTGCTGATTAGACTCCACTGGCTTCCAGTGAGGAAACGAGTCCAGTTAAAAACCTTATGTACCATCCACAAGTGTATGATAGGGGAAGGCCCAAAATACCTGGCTGAAATTTTTCAGCCTTACATCCCCGAGCGTTTCTTACGCTCCAGTAACCGGCAACTGTTGCAGATACCTAGAGTAAAGAAGACCAGACAGGGTGGCCGTGCGCTGGCCCATGCCGGACCAGTACTCTGGAACTCTCTGCCCCTCGAACTAAGATCTCTTAATAGTCACCTGATTTTTCGGAAAACCCTAAAAACCTACCTGTTTCCCAGTAACTAATGTATGTCTTGCCTGTATATCACCACTGCAGCACACTTTTCTCAGATCACCCTCCTTGCAGCAACAGCGTGGAGATACCCCTTCGGGGGTCTATTCTGGTGCTCTATAAGAGTATAAAATAAATAAATAAATAAATAAATAAATACATTTCTAAGAAGTCTTCTGAGGCCACGCCCCCCCTTTCTCCACCACTCTGCAAACGCTTCTCCTGGCACACTAGTGGTTGGGGGTTGAAGTACACTTTACTCTTGAGGGACATTGGGAGCCAAGAATCCCTCCTGGTACCTCCTGTAAGTCGTATGCAGAGGAATTCCTGAGTGCTGGTTGGAGGCCCAGCCTCCTTTGTCCACCACTCGGCAAACACGACTACCAGCTGAAGAAGCATTTGCAATGTAATTGGATTCACATTTGCAAGAGTTAGAGCTATTGGTGTTATAAATGTAAAAGGGTGTTATTAATGTTTCTTGGAGGGTAGTGGATATAGGTTGTGTCTAGTGGAATTATGAGGTATGTTGTGCAGTGAAATTATGTGGATAGAAAGTATGTGATATTTAGTGTATAGGAATTATGTGGAGTGGGATTATGTGTTATGGAGAGTAATTGTGTGGTATGATAGTCTGTGTTGTGGAGTTGTAACCTCAGGTTTATGTTATGTTATGTTAATTTTAATTATATAGCGCATGGCTACCCCAGCAACGGGGCGTCCCAGCGCTTGTGGAAATGTCAGAAGATGCAACAGCACGGCCGGTGGGAGTGAGTTAACTGGAAGAAAACAACCAGGTTTTGATCTGTTTCCGGAAGAGCATGTGGTTAGTGGTTGCCCGAGCCTTTAGGCTTTAGGCTTTAGGCTTCCTCATTTCCATAGAAGCTAAACTATAAATTGAATGCGATGAATGAACCACCGAGGAGCACTTTGGGACCTAGTCAAAGGTATGAGTGGAGCCACTGGAATTATGCGACTGTTTGGCTGCACTGACTTTTGCACAATTATACATTTTCAGCATTTGCCACATAATTAGTCTGTCCTGTTTTCAGTTTCTATTTTTGGTAAATTATGGTGGGGTTTTTTCAGTTTTTCAATATCTTAAAAAACAGTTGTTATCAGTGGTCACACATTTTCACGCCACTAAAAACAACAGAAAAAGTGTTTTTCCTGTGTTTATGGAAATTTTTGCTTTTATCATTGCTTGCTTTCAGCACTGAAAGAACTTGGTATAGAGACAGTGTACGTATAGTGTAGATGAGGTCCAAAGAGATTTTTGCTAATTAATCTTATTGTAGTACACCATACAATACTTCTTCAGTGAGTCTTTGGTCATGTGCGCTCGTGCTTTCCTTCCCATGTAAACATCTGTGAAAAGGCCCTCTCAGCATTCATAGCCCCTTGGGCTGTGAACTCTCAGCTAAGGGGCACAGTTTGGAAGACTCTTTCTTTGATGCCACATAAAGCACAAAATGATAAACATTTGCGTTTTAGTTCCTGGGCATAAGAAAACAGTGCACCAGAATGGACTAAAAAGTCAATAGCATACCTCATTAACTCTGAAGATTGTAAAGATGCTTTCAGCATACCATCTAACACGTGGCAAGGATCTCCTACAGGGAATCACTTCAGCTCGGGTATCAATTTTGACAGGTCATCACACACATTTTTTATATACGTAGCTGAATCACTACAAATACAAACAATATCACTCCAATCTTTGTTGAACTTGGAAAGAACCTTTTTTGCAGAGCATAACAAGTGACACTGCGTTCCATGTTTTCCAAAAGTCGGGTGTCACGTTTTGGTAGTGCAGTGTTTTTTCAGTGTTTATATGTTTTCACCGGTGAGGGCTATTTTTCTTTCAGTGAGGTTTTATCAGTTATTATAGGTTTAAACCTAAAACCCCACAGACTACAAATAATCCATCATCTGTTGCATGATCTGGAAATTTGAACAATAAAAAACATTGTTTCTATCTCAAATGGCTCAAACGTTAATAAAAATGCAGCGACAAGTGTTACAGGATCATGGAAGACCCCTTGCAGACCTAGAACGGTCACTTGTTTCTTAATGCTAAATATGGGTATTAAATTGTACTAATGGTGTGTAAACCACTCTTGCTTCTTTCTGCGCCTCTCTTGACTCTTTCTGTATTTCTGTTGCTACTTTCTGCATCTTTCCTTTTTTCTGCACTTCTTTTGCCTCGTTCTGCTCATCTCTTGTACTTTTTGCACCTCTGTTGCCTCTTTCTGTACCCATTTTGCTTCTTTCTGCACTTCTTTTCTTTCTTTCCACAACTCCCTAGCTTTTTTCTGCATGCCACTTGCTTCTTTCTGTATCCCTCTTACCTCTTTCACACCCATCTTCCTCTTTCTGCACCCCTCTTGCCTCTTTCTGCACCATTGTTCCTTCTTTCTGCACTTCTCTTCTTGCTTTCTGCACCTCTCTTGTTTCTTTCTGTATCCCTCGACTCTTTGTCCACCCCACTTTCTACTTTCTGCATCTCAGTTGCATTTGTATGCATTTCTTTTGCTTCTTTCTGCATCTCTATTGCTTCTTTCTGTACTCCTTGTGCTTCTTTTTGCACCACTCATCCCTCTTTCTGCACTCCTCTAGTCTCTTTCTACACCTCTGTTCCTTCTTTCTGCATTTCTTTTGTTTCTTTCTGCACCTCTCCCTTCTTTCTGCACCCGTTTTGCCTCCTTTTGCACTCATCTTGCCTCTTTCTGCACATCTTTTATTTCTTTATGCAGCTGTCTTGCTTCTTTCTGCACCCATTGCCTCTTTTTCCACCCTTCTTCCCTCTTTCTTTACCCTGTTGCCTCTTTCTGTATCTCTGTTCCTTCTTTCTGTACTTCTTTTGTTTCTTTCTGTAAATATCTTGTTTTTTTCTGTACCACTTGTGCATCATTCTACAACCCTCTTACCTCTTTTTTCTAACCCTCTTGCCTCTTTCTGCACCTCTGTTGCTTCTTTCTGCACTATTCTTGCTTCGTTCTGTACCTCTTTGCTTCTTTTTGCACCACTCATACTTCTTTCTGCACCCGTATTCCCTCTTTCTGTACCTTTCTTTACTCTTTCCGCACCTCTGTTCCTTGTTTCTGCTCTTGTGTTCTTTATTTCTGCACCTCTCTTGCTTCTTTCTGCACCGCTCTTGCCACTTTCTCCACCCCTGTTCCCCCTTTTTGAATCTCTGTTGCTTCTTTCTGCGCTTCTCATGCCTCATTCTCCACACCGCATCCCTCTTTCTGCACCTCTGATGCCATCCTTTCTCTGACTTTACTTTTTGAATACAATTGTGATGTTGGCCTTTACCTTTCCTACCATCCTTCTGTTGAGTACAATTTGATTTTAATATGGAATACTGTTCACATTATTGTATTAATGTTGGTTATATGCTGTGTTATAATGATGTGCATATTGTTGTTGTTTTGGGTTGCAGCCCTGCCGAAGTCATATAGCACGAAATAAGTGCATGACGAAACACATGTTGGCTGATTCTTTTTTGAAAGGAAGAACTGGTTCATGAAAATTAACTCGAAAAAAAGGATTTGAAGACTTTTGAGTTGGACAATTATCACAAGAACAGATTGGATGGACTTTGTTGTGGAATACTCTCGGAACTGACTGATGCAATATGATTTATATTTTGTGAGAATATAGGTGTTTGTTTCAGCTGTATCTATTTCGAAATATGAGTCTGTTTTGAGATTTACTTTCAATATTATTGATGTACTATTGTACAGTGCTCGGGGAGGATTATATATTTTTTATGTTCCTTCTTTCTGCACTTCTTTTGTTTCTTTCTGTATCTCACTAGCTTCTCGCTACTTCCCTCCTGTCTATTTCTCCATCCCTCTTGCCTCTTTCTGTACCTCTGTTGCTTCTTTCTGCACTTCTCTTTCTTCTTTCTGCATCCCGTGTGCCTCTTTCTGCACCCCTTTCCCTTCTTCCTGTACTTTTCTTGCCTCTCTCTGCACCTCTGTTCATTCTTTCTGTACTTCTTTTGTTTCTTTCTATAGGTCTCTTGCTTCTTTCTCCATCCTTCTTTCCTCTTTCTGTACCCCTCTTGCCTTCTTCTGCACCTCTGTTGTTTCTTACTGCACTGCTCTCGCTTCTTTCTGTACCTCTCTTGCAAATTTCTACACCCCTCGTGTCTCTTACGCCACCCCTCCTCTCTCTTTCTGCACCCCTGTTCTTTCTTTCTGTACCTCTTCTGCCTGTTTCTGCACATCTGCTGCCACTTTCTGAACTTCTCTTCCCTCTTTCTACACCTCTGTTGCATTTTTCTGCACGTCCCTTGCCTCTTTCTGCACCCCTCATCCTTCATTCTGCAACTCTGTTGCTTCTTTCTGTACTTCTCTCGCCTCTTTCTGTACCTCTCTTGCCTCTTTCTGCACACACAGGGCTACTTTTAAACTGACCTCATGCTCAGCAGTGCACACATGCAAGTGCAGAATAAGGGTGCTGGCCTCTAAACTGCCATGCCCTATTATATGCTAGGGAGTTAGAGGTAGTTGTAGTCTCCATGCCCTATTATGTACTAGGGCCTTACAGTGGCCGTCATACCAATCACTGGGGTACCACAACCCATAGTATACCCTTGTGTATGTAGGTGTTTTCACTGTATTCTAAGTGTCTTCCAGCATAGCACTGGCTCCGGGCCTGGTTAGGCAGAGCCCAGGGGCAGTCAGAGTCAGTTAACATCAGTGCCTGTCAGCAAAAAGTTGGGGGGTGCCCAGGGCACAGGCTGGCTTTACAACAAGGCCTCTTTCTGCACCTCTGTTGGTTCTTTCTGCATATCGCATGCTTCTTTCTGCACCTTTCTTCCTCTTTCTGCACATGTCCTACCCAAGTAGGCATAGTTAGAAATTACTGGAAAAAACACAGGTTTCAAGGATTTTATAGTTAGAAGTTTTCATTTAAAAAACCTTTGAAATTCATTGAAAAAAACATAGTTTTCAGGGACAATATAGTTAGAAATTAGCATTTAAAAAACCTTAGAAATTCGCTGAACAAAAACATAGGTTTCAGGTGCGTTATAGTTAGCTGGACATTTCACTCGTACAAAACCAATGAAATTCGTCCGTTATAGTTAGTTGAGCTAACTATAACGAGCTCCCGCAATGCACTGCTGATGACGTCACATATTACATCACTCATGACATGGTCAGTGACATCACTCAAGACATCACTGATGACATCTAAAATGTAGCCCCCGCAGTCCTGGGGATACAGTTTTGTTAAAAAAATAATAGCAGGGGGCCCCAGCACCTCTGTTGGTTCTTTCTGCATATCGCATGCTTCTTTCTGCACCTTTCTTCCTCTTTCTGCACATGTCCTACCCAAGTAGGCATAGTTAGAAATTACTGGAAAAAACACAGGTTTCAAGGATTTTATAGTTAGAAGTTTTCATTTAAAAAACCTTTGAAATTCATTGAAAAAAACATAGTTTTCAGGGACAATATAGTTAGAAATTAGCATTTAAAAAACCTTAGAAATTCGCTGAACAAAAACATAGGTTTCAGGTGCGTTATAGTTAGCTGGACATTTCACTCGTACAAAACCAATGAAATTCGTCCGTTATAGTTAGTTGAGCTAACTATAACGAGCTCCCGCAATGCACTGCTGATGACGTCACATATTACATCACTCATGACATGGTCAGTGACATCACTCAAGACATCACTGATGACATCTAAAATGTAGCCCCCGCAGTCCTGGGGATACAGTTTTGTTAAAAAAATAATAGCAGGGTCGCTGGGGCCCCCGAAGTCCCGGGGCTTCAGATATGTTGGGAGGGGGGTTCAGTAGGCTGTGGAAATAGGTCCAGGGGATATTTGTTAAAAAAATAATAGCAGGGGCTTGCTGGAACTGCCGCAGTCCCAGGCCTTAAGTTATGTTGGGAGGGGGGTTCAGTAGGCTGTGGAAATAGGTCCCGGGGGTATTTATTAAAAGAAATAGTAGTGTGGGCTCGCTGGGGCCCCCGCAGTCCTGGGGCTTCACTCATGTTGGAAGGGGGTGCAGTCAGCTGTGGAAATCATATCGGGAAAACAACAATGCACCGTGTTGCTGCATTTCTTTAATATAATGTGGAATAATGTTTATTTAATATGCAGTGCTCACTTTTGTTATAGACAGGGTCACTTTGTTACAGGAAATGTATTAATATTTGGGAGGGCGTGTTCTGTATGTGTGCGCGGAACAAAATTAACGTTTTGTTAAAAGTTAGGCTGCAAACGTCAACATTATCGGCGCCATCTTGCTCTCCTTGAACCCATTCGTGCATGTAAGCGGCAGCCATTTTGAGCACCATGGCCTCCCTGCCCCTCGCTGATAGCCAGCGCGTCTCTCTCTCTCCCTCAACCTCGCAGGCATCCCCCCGCGCGCTGACAACCCCCCCGCTCTCACATGCCTTGAGTCGTAAACCCCTCTTCAGCGCAGCTCTGCCTCAGACACACTCAGCGCGACACCTCCCTTCGTTCCTTTCATGGTCTCAGACCCTTTGATACAAACCCCTTTTCCTGTGTGCCCGTCTGTCTTCCTCGTTCCCAGGCCGCCACCTGGCTCTGCAGATACTGTTTATTGCCCCCCCCCGTACAGTAGGAAGCTTCCCCCAATTAAAGGACCCTCGAATTGATCAAAGCCCCCACCCTATGATATCCGATCAACCCCACACATTCCGTGAATCGGCGGAATGTCCAGCTGCGCGATAATCATCACCTGTTGTGACCGGGGTGGGGACTTCAACTGTAAATGTGTGTGGGAACGGGCCTGAAGGGGAGATTCCGAGGATGTCCTTTCATACTTCAAAGCATTACAAGAATGTGTTACCTGCAATAAAATTCATAAACTGTGTATAAGAGGCCAGGCCTCAGAGATGCGGTTAGAGCACCTCGTGACGATACTTGCTGTCCGAACTGATGTGTTCTCCTCCGGAGAGAATAAACCTTTGTTTCCTGCCTTCCAGTCTCCAGCGCCTGCCTCTTCATTAGTTAATATCTTGTGGGTTTAAGAGGCGACACCGCCGGGCAATACTTAAGGATCTTTTATTCTGGTTGGTAGCCTGACCTTTTTACAATTGGCGTCCCAAACGTGGGGCCCATCAGTGACTCGTGGATCCAGTGGGAGAGGTCCTGACGACGGAGTGAATGACTGCAACGATCGGGAGTGCACCTGTCCGATAGACCCTCGTCTGACAGCCGATCATCCGAACTTCACTGGTTCCGAACAGACCTCTCTCGAGTGATCTACGGTCCTGACTGGGAACCATCAGGAGTGCCGCGAGGATTACGAAGAAAAGAGGACGATCGGGTGCTGGATTCGGAAGACAAGAAACTGTCCATGCGGTCCGGGTAAGGTCGTGTAAACACGACGAATTGCGAAATGATTATTTGAATTGTTTAGAAAATACTAGTATTACTCTTTGTTAATTTATTTGGAGATCCACTGTCTGCAAACGGAGAAACAACAGGCTCTCCCTTTGCAAGCAGTGGAGGATAGGTAATGCAACCGTCGCGCCTATCTTTCTCCCCCACTGATTAATTACTTGAAACTGAACTATTGTTCGCAGACTGTTTTCTGGAGATTCTCTGTCTGCAAACAGGAAAGAGCTCCCCCCCCCCTTTTTACAGATAGTGAAAGGGTAGGTAACGCAGATCTTTGCGGGCCTACTTATTCTCCCCACTGAATTGTTTTGACCGAACGTGACTATTTGATATTGGTTCATGAGGTATTCACTGCCTGCAAACAACGTAGAATAGGAATATTCTGTCTAGTCTTTGCACGCAGTGATAAGATAGGCAGTGCTGACTTTTGTCCCCGTTGTGCTCCGTCATGTCTGTCTTCTCCCCACTGATTGGTAGCCTGTTCAGCCCGGACCGCTTATTAGAGATGAACCATCCGGCTCCACTGGAAGGCACCCCTAATAAGGACATGTTCATGAAGCATGGATTGACCGCTATAGCCTATAACAAGCTGTGGCATAAATATACGAAAAAGGATCGAGAAAGTCAGTGGCCACTGATAGGATCCTTCGATGATGACAAAATAAATGCGCTAGAAACAGCCCTTGGTAAAAACAAGACAACGCCCACTATGCTTGATAGTTTCGGCATGTGGCGCAAAGAAACTGAACAACGTAAAAAGAAAACTGAGAGTAGGTTGGGAAAAGAGCTGCGGAAAGCAGCCCACCTAGCTGCTCAGAAACTAGAAGGAGAGATAAAGGAAAGAGAGAAAGCCAAACAGAAACTAGAAATGGAAACATCAAGCCAGTGTCCGGTTAGAACGTCCTCCATGCTCTACCCTGACTTGCCCTCAAGACAACGAGCCAACGATGATCTGCTGTTAGGTCCTCCGACCATCTACATGCCCCCTCCATATGCCCCTTCCCAACCCTTAGCACAGCACTCCCCACCCCCAGGTACAAACGAGGGTAGCGCCACAGCTTCGGCCCCCATGGCCTCTGGGCCGGCCGAACCCCTTGTATTAAATACTATGCAAACGACAACGTTAGGCGACCCCGAGACCCGAAGGGCTGGTTCTGCAAGAACAAACAGACTAAGCAAAGATGAGCGAACAGGGATCGACAAGATAGCAAGGACACTGGTAGAAAGGAAGGAAGATGAAGGGTACATCACGGATATGTTTAACTCGTATACAGGGAGTCACAGACGACATTTCACCGTACGACTGTGTTACCATGTCTTGAACGCATACGAGGACCGATATCGAGACAAAGGTCCCGAGAGCCTAACGACTCTGTACCGGAAGGTCGATATCGGGGATGAGGGCGAGTGTGATGTGACGGACCTCCTTACGCGTACGCTTGAGGTTTTCCGCCACCTCACTGAACGAGAATCGGGAACTAAACCCACGACATCCGTAGCGACCGAACCACAAACTGAGCAATCTAACACCATGATGCCAATACGAGAGGCTGCCCCTTACTGGGTTCCTCCACGAGGTGCAGGGACTAACGATGATGCAAACCACCAAGATGCAAAAGTAAGGGTAGTGTACAACTGGGTCTACCAGCCATGGGACCGACAAGAGATTCTGACATTCCGGAAATCTCTGCCTGACCTACGTAAAAACCCCACTGCCTTCTATACTGAATTGGGTACAGCCCTAGGTTCAACGATTATGACCCTGGCTGACATCGACTTGTTTTTCAGGTTATGTCTACCAGCTGATGTGTGGAAGCAAATCCGGAAAGTCGACCACCTTGAGCTGTTCAGACATACCTGGTCACAACTCGATAACATTGACAAACAACGAGGACCTGGACAAAAGCCTTTGAAATCCATTCTAGACCTTCCAGATAAAATCGTACAGAAATTAAAAACCCTGATTCCAGAAAAGAAAGTGGACTGGTCGATAGTAACGGCCTGTCGCCAGAAACCCCAGGAGGATGTATCGGAATACTTCTCCCGGTTTGAAACGGTGTTCTCCGATTACAGCGGCCAGGACATGACCACTGCAACCGGACACCATCTGTTTGTCCAGAATTATGTTAAGGGTCTGTCATCAGAGGTCTCCCAGAAACTGCAGGCTAGCGAGAGTAGTTGGGCAGCCTCCAAACCTACGGCTATCCTCCAGATGGCCCAATATTATGAACATCAGAAAAATGAAAATGATAGGGCGACAGAGAAAAAGAAGAAGGACTTGAAAGAGAGGGTGATGATGGCCCAACTGCAAGGGGACGAGACCAATACCGGGGAAACTATCAGACGAACGCCCCTAAGGCTGCATTTCCCCAGGACCGCACTTTGACTCCCCACAGTGGACGTACAGACCTTAGAGAGGACCAGTGCGCTTTCTGCAAAGGAACTGGCCATTGGAAATCCCAGTGCCCAGTTCTTCTGGAAATAATCAGAAACAAAGACCCCAAGGACATAGCAAGTGGACCGAGAAATAAGGGACAACAGCGAGGGCCCCCTAATGACACGACTAACGATAGATCAGGCAGACCAAATACATTTGATCGACCCAGACAGAACCAATACCAGCAATCTGACTACGATGACGCCCACAACTTTGCATAGGACTGCCAAGGGCAAGGGAGGGATCCAGTCGAGCTCTATGTTGACCAGCAAGGCCCTTACGTCACTGCTAAGGTCCTGGGTACCAAGTCTCCATTTCTGGTAGACACTGGCGCAACACGTAGTGCGTTATCTAAACGACTGATTCCGGGGGCACCCTTGTCTGGCTCACTTATAACATCGACAGGTTTCGATGGAACGCCCTCCACTAACCCTTTGTCCGCCCCGATCCTCTTTGACGTAGAAAACAACACCACTGACACCACGTTTTTGCTTTCCTCCAATAGCCCTGACGCCATTATGGGACTTGACTTATTGAAACACTTCCGAGCGACGATCAGATGTTCTCAAGACGGAGTTCGAGTTTTCCTTTACGACAACCCCGTTCTGCTTAGACATTGCCCTCCCCGACGCATGTTTTCCATCTCCGACGCTGACACATCCCTGCTTGACACTCTGCCTCCGTATCTATGGGCCAAGGCGGATTCGGACGTAGGGCGCATGTTGATTGACCCAGTGCACATTACTGTCCGACCAGACGCAACACTCCTAAAACTTCCACAATATCGGATATCGCCCGAGGGCGAGAAGGCATTGGTAAAGATTATTCAGTCACTGATAGACGCAGGAGTGGTAGAGGAAGTGGTTAGCAACGTTTGCAACAGCCCTATCTTGCCCATCATCAAGAAACAGGGAGAGGGAGATGAGAGAGCATACCGTTTTATCATTGACCTTCGAGAGATCAACAAAGTGGTGGTACCCCAGTACCCTGTGGTCTCAGACATCACCACCATCCTGACGTTGATTCCTTCTACTGCCACCACCTTCACTGTCATTGACCTCAAAAACGCATTCTTTTCCATCCCCATCCACCCAGACAGCCGATATCTGTTCGGCTTCACCCTAAAGGCCCGCTCATATAGGTTCTGCCGAGCACCCCAGGGCTACACAGAAAGCCCTAGCATCTACAGCCAGGCCCTCAAGAGACAACTGGATCAAGTCCAGTTACCCGATGGAGTGGTGTTAGTGCAATATGTCGATGACATCCTTTTGGCAGCCGACACCACTCCATTAGCAGTTACAGCCACCATTCAACTCCTGCACTTCCTTGCGGAAAATGGCCACAAGGTCTCCAAGAAGAAGTTGCAATTCTGCCAACCCCAGGTCACTTACCTAGGCCACCTTTTGTCCAAAGAAGGAAGGAAACTCACTCCTGATCGAATCCAAACCATTCTCGAAACTCCTGTCCCTAAGACCCAGAAACAGGTTCGCTCCCTACTAGGCCTCACCTCCTTCTGCCGACAGTGGTTACCAAACTTTAGCCTCGTTGTGAAACCGCTGCTTTCTCTGTTAGGTAAAGACGTCCCCTTCCCACTCCCTTGGACCCCTGAGTGTCAAACCTCCTTCACGGAACTACGAGATGCCCTTTGTTCGGCCCCTGTCCTAGGTACCCCTGATTACACAAAACCCTTCTCCCTTTACACTCACGAAAGGGAGGGGTGCGCTTTATCTGTCCTGACCCAGGCCATTGGCCCAAAGCAACGACCATGCGCTTACTTCTCTGCCACTCTTGACCCTGTAGCCAGAGCCTTGCCTGCCTGCCTTCGAGCTGTAGCTGCTGCTGCAATCTCTATCCGACAGTGAGGGGATCGTACTCTCGAATTCCCTCACGGTACTGGTACCCCATGCAGTTGACACCCTCCTGAACCAAACCAAGACGCAACACCTGACGAGTGCACGACTGACTGGATACGAACTGACTTTGCTTGCACCCCATATCGCCCTGAAAAGATGCACCACACTGAACCCGGCAACTCTGTTACCCTTGCCAGAGAACGATCCCATTGTGCACCCTGTACATGACTGCGTGACTCTTACGGACGAACAGACTAGAAGCAGGGTTGACCTCAGAGACACGGCTTTCCCTGACCCTGACGGGGAGCTGTGGGTGGACGGTTCTTGCATCAAACTCCCCGATGGCACCACTTCCGCTGCCTATGCAGTCACCACGGCTCGAACTGTAGTCGAGACAGCCCGCATCACGCAACGATCTGCCCAGGCAGCGGAACTGATTGCCCTGACACGAGCCTGCATTCTGGCAGCAGGAACCACAGCGAACATTTACACCGACAGCCAGTATGCCTTCGGGGTGGTTCACCATTTTGGGCTCCTTTGGAGGGAAAGGGGATTCTTGACCTCACACGGCACCCCCATTTTGCACGGGGATCTAGTCTCCGCCTTGATCGAAGCTGTCCTTCTCCCTAAAAAGCTTGCAGTCGTCAAATGCCAGGCACACAAAAAGGTGACAGACATCATTGGGCAGGGAAATGCGCTAGCCGACATCACGGCTCGAACGACAGCTGAAAATAGGACGACAACACATATGTACGTGACCAGGTCACAAGCAGAAAAATGGACTGACGCTAGGGACACTATTAGAGACATTCAAACGGCTAGCACACAACACGAGCTGACTGAATGGACACGGGTGGGATTAAAAGATGACGAAGGCTGCTGGCGGACAAGAGACACAAACAAATGGTTGCTACCTGACTCGTACCTGATTCCCATACTGGCTATGGCACACTCCCCTGCCCACATAGGATCAGCCCCCATGATTGAACTTGTCTCTAGAGTTTGGCACAATGATAAAATCACAGATTCCGCCAAACGTCTGGTCCAACAATGCTTGATATGCCTGCAACACAACCCCGGGAAAGGAACTGTAGTACCCCGGGGGGGATTTGGGGTCCCAAATCACCCATTTGAAGTCCTGCAGATGGACTACATCCAGCTAGACAGGTGCCAAGGCCTGAAATATGTACTTGTCGTGGTGTGCGCTTTTAGCAAATGGGTGGAAGCATACCCAACCCGTGACAACACTGCTATGGCCACTGCAAAAGTACTGTTAAAGGAGTTTTCCCCCCGTTACGGCCTTTGTCGTATTTTATGGAGCGATAATGGCCCCCACTTCATAGCCGAAGTCATTCAGTTCATCTTAAAGGGGTTGGGCATCAAGCAGAAATTTCACGCAGTCTTCCACCCCCAGTCTGCTGGACTTGTTGAGCGACACAATGCCACACTAAAGCTTAAACTGGCCAAGATAGTGGCTACCACGGGTCTGAAATGGCCCGACGCCCTCCCACTGGCATTGCTATCGATGCGTTCCACCCCCACCAGACATCACTTAACACCTTATGAAGTTGTTTTCGGTCGACCCATGAGTGTCTGGTCTGCACCGAAACCAACTTCCATTCATGACGTCCCGGACGTCCTAATGTCTGATTATCTGTATAAATTGACTGAAACTCTGTCTGTCATTCATCAGCAGGTGCAGCAGGCCATCCCCGATGCTTCCAGGGGTCCGGGTCACGCCATCCAACCTGGAGATTTCGTGCTGATCCGGAACTTTCAGCGGTCGAAGAGTCTGGAACCCCGGTGGACGGGCCCCTGGCAAGTGTTGATCACCACCCGGACGGCTCTTCGTGTGGAGGGGAAACGGCACTGGCTGCACGCACACCACTGTAAGAAGGTCTCCTCGACCCTGGCCACGACGGAAAACATCGACAACCAAGAAGAGCTCCTGAACAAAGACCGACCGTCGCTAACCTGCTATCCTGATACCGAAGCACTTGAACTTTCAAAATTCTCTGATCCCACTGTGCCATCCAGAGAAGGGTATTTCCTGCGTCGAAAGGAGGGAGCTTCGGCTAAGTAGACCACGAACTAAGTAAAATCTCAGAACGGTGACCCAAAGCAACCAAGGGTTACCTGGAGAGAAGCTAAACTAAGTCTGTGGTTCTGCCCACTACCGAGCACCTTGAAGATGAAGATGATGGAAGCGCCAGATAAGAAGATGATGGAAGCGCCAAATAAGAAGATGATGGAGGCAACAGGAAATACCCACTACAGAAACCCAAGAACAGACAGACTCCACAGCTCAAAGACAATTGCACTCTTCATCGCAATCCTTTTCTGCTTTCTCCTCATGACCACACTCTGGATTGTGGAAGAAAATGCACCTGCTCACGAAACATTCCTGACCACTGCCCAGCCTACCACCATGAAGGAACATTATCTGATTTCGCTCTCTCCTCAACTCAGAGAGAGGCGAAAGGAGTTTTGGAATAACTCTTTCGTACAGCTCCTTCACCAGCACAATCTCGCCACCAATGCCACCAACTGTTGGATCTGTGGGTTGCTACCCCACGCCACTGGACACTCGATACCATTCATCCCCTCACCCTTCTCAGTTCATGGCTCCTGCCTTGCTTGGCTGATCCTCCTGCAAGAAAGCTATAAGGACAATGCCACCTCCAGCAAAACCGTAACGCATTTCTTCCAACGGGGTCTGGCGAAACAAAACAAAGGCACACTTCTGCCCGCAGACCTCCAACGACTCGATCCACATGGACATCCCTGCTAAAGAATGAATTGAAATGCAGGTGTTCAACAATCCAACCAGACCCAGCTTCTCCTACCTGCGGAAACGAACGGCTGCCACTCTGACTGTGGCCCTGTCAGTCATCAACGTCACAGGCCACATGTGCATAGAAGGACATGGGACACAGCTGGTGGGCCGCAGTGCTTGCCGTTTTACCAGAACTTTGGACTCCACGGATCCACCTTCCTTTGTGTCGTCCCCAAACATGTATTTCGTCTGTGGCACAAAGGCCTACACCTGGCTCCCCAAAGGCTGGGGGGGCACTTGTTTCATCTCCTTCATCCTCCCTCCGACTTATGTGGCCCCAGCGAATCATCATAGACAAAAACGAGCCAAGGACATTGAGCAAGCCGACTCAACAGGAGCGCAGTTCCTCGATGCTATGAAGGGACTTGTTCCTCTCTGGGGCCCGATGGCAAACAGCCGTGCCATCCGACATCTGACTCAGGCAGTTGAGACAACAATGAACATCACAGCTGGTATCTTTGCTAACAACACCGCCGAACTTCAAGCGGTCCGCTTGGTGGCCCTCCAGAACCGCCTTGTCCTAGATGTGGTTCTTGCGGACCGTGGTGGAGCATGCCGCATTATTGGGTCCAGCTGCTGTACATACATACCGGACAACTCACCCTCAGTGTACAAAGCCATCGAACATCTTCACAGACTCTCTTCAGAAGTCCACCAGGATCAGGAAGAATGGTCGCTTGGTGGTTGGTTCTGGAACACTGTTAAGAACTGGGGCTGGAGACTGTTCACCATTATCCTGATTCATTAGTTGTAATATGCGGTCTATGCTTAGGAATTCAATGTCTGCCACCCCTGTGTTCATTATGTGCAAACTGTATTTGCCCTAAGACTGTGGACTTTGGAAACGAACGCATGGGAGCATTATATGATGTCGAGGTTAGGAATTTGATGAAGATTGACATTGAGTAGGCAAGTTGGCTAGATATGTTGAAAAGGGAGGACTGTTAAAAGTTAGGCTGCAAACGTCAACATTATCGGCGCCATCTTGCTCTCCTTGAACCCATTCGTGCACGTAAGCGGCAGCCATTTTGAGCACCATGGCCTCCCTGCCCCTCGCTGATAGCCAGCGCGTCTCTCTCTCTCCCTCAACCTCGCAGGCATCCCCCCCGCGCGCTGACAACCCCCCCGCTCTCACATGCCTTGAGTCGTAAACCCCTCTTCAGCGCAGCTCTGCCTCAGAACCCCATCCTGTTCCCAGCGCGACACCTCCCTTCGTTCCTTTCATGGTCTCAGACCCTTTGATACAAACCCCTTTTCCTGTGTGCCCGTCTGTCTTCCTCGTTCCCAGGCCGCCACCTGGCTCTGCAGATACTGTTTATTGCCCCCCCCCGTACAGTAGGAAGCTTCCCCCAATTAAAGGACCCTCGAATTGATCAAAGCCCCCACCCTATGATATCCGATCAACCCCACACATTCCGTGAATTGGCGGAATGTCCAGCTGCGCGATAATCATCACCTATTGTGACCGGGGTGGGGACTTCAACTGTAAATGTGTGTGGGAACGGGCCTGAAGGGGAGATTCCGAGGATGTCCTTTCATACTTCAAAGCATTACAAGAATGTGTTACCTGCAATAAAATTCATAAACTGTGTATAAGAGGCCAGGCCTCAGAGATGCGGTTAGAGCACCTCGTGACGATACTTGCTGTCCGAACTGATGTGTTCTCCTCCGGAGAGAATAAACCTTTGTTTCCTGCCTTCCAGTCTCCAGCGCCTGCCTCTTCATTGGTTAATATCTTGTGGGTTTAAGAGGCGACACCGCCGGGCAATACTTAAGGATCTTTTATTCTGGTTGGTAGCCTGACCTTTTTACAGTTTAATTGGCTGAGGTGTTCCAAGAACAAGCTTAAGGTTCATTGGGTGTGAACCATCGAAAGTAGAAGTGTTTTCTGCCATTCACTTCTCCTCTGCAGAGTAGCAGAGACATCTAATCGGCTCACATGTTGTAAGGAGGACCTTCCTAAGCTTAATGTTGATTGGTTGCGAACTATTGAAAGTAGAAGTGTTGCCACCCATTAATTTTCTCTCCGCGGAGTAAGAGGGACATCTGATTGGCTGACGTGTTCTAAGGAGGAGCTTCCTGAGCTTCATTTTGGATGGTTGCGAACTATTGAAAGTAGAAGTGTTGGCAGACATTCACTTCCGCAAAAGATGGTGGGGTATTACTTTGACCCCACCACAGCGGCAACAGCCTCATTTTTAGTAATGCCAATGCTTCCATTATTTTCTGTTAATCCTTTTTCTCATGTCATGCTTAGATCTTTATATTATACGCTGCGCAATCGTTTTTCTTCTTAGACATCTTTCTTAAACTCCTTGTCATGCAAGGTAACTGCCAATTTCCAAGTTTTCTCATGTAATGGCGGGCCATCCGAATCTCTCAACCAAAAACACGTACTGATGCATGGTTCCATTCAAGCAGTTTATTTATCCAATGCATTTCGGACCCTTTCTGGGTCCTTCGTCAGGGAACATACTGTAAGTAACAATAACACACTTATTAGCAACCCACACTTTAAACCACGGACTCTTATATTTTTAAAGAAAACATTCTTATTGTATACAACATGTTAACCATAAGTATTATAAAGAATCCTTCGTGTTACACTTTCTCAAGTGCCCTATTTCTGTCAAATCCGTCTGTCTAACATCCCTCCCTTAGATTGTGTACAAAAATAAAACATGGGCTTCTTCACTCTCCCTGCAGGTCTGCACACTATCCTCACCGCTCTCCCTCCGTGCTAACTCTCCACATCCTCTTCCACCCACTGGTGTTCTTACATTTATTAACAAAACCTTGCATTTCCCCACCATCTGTCGTCTGTTCCAATTCACTCCTACTCCTTAACCGCCCCCATCCTGATCTCACCAGTCTTTTCATTCAGCATACCTGCTTAACTGACAACATCTACCTCTCCTCGGTGGAAACAGAAGCTCTCCTTACTAAATTACTCTCTATCATTTTAAGCTGTGAACTCCCGCCTTCGTGCCTGAGACCCGCCCCTTCACTTAAACCCACAATACACACCTAAGTGAACCGACAATCTTGGAGCGACTACCTTTCCCATAATCCTTCTGGTGACGTAATCTAACATCAATGTAACGATCACAGGGTAGGAGGGACATCTGATTGGCTGATGTGTTCCAAGAAGGAGCTTCCACAGCTTAATGTTGATTTGCTGTAAACCTTTCAAAGTAGAAGTGCTGTCTGTGATTTCTTCCCCTCTACGGAGTATTAGGGACATTTCATTGGGTAACGTGTTCCAAGCGGGACCTTCCAAAGCTTAATGTTCATTGGCTGTGAAGCATTAAAAGTAGAAGTGTTGGCAGCCATTCCCTCCTCCTCTGCGGAACAACATGGACATTTTATTGGCTAAAGTGTTCCGAGCACAGGTTTGCTCCTTATTGGGTTGGAACGGTTCACTGTTGCCATTCATTTTGTGACGCACTTCCAAAGGAGTACAGGAAAACAAAGTAGTAGAGAGGAGGGTAGGAACACTATTAACTCTGTACAGTGGTCACAAGGTGGTGGATAGGGATTAGGAAGGTAAAAATTGTTTATTTATATATTTTAAGGACCATATATATAATTGCCGTGGGGTGTACAAATCATGGCAGAAAAATTACAGTGGCTTGTGGTGATTGTTTTTTCAAGTTTGCGGGTGGGCTACTTCCCAGGAGCACTTTTTACTTATAAGGTGGTGTTTACTTTTCTGACGGGGAGGTGCGGTTGCGCAGCCAAAATTTCGGTCTAGGTTTGAAACAGTTTTTATTCAGGAATTACAAATAAACGTCCATCGGAAACTGATGCTGTATATATATCAAAGGGGTGACAAATGAAAATGGAATTTCATAAAATATCAGTTAAGCATGGTGACACCCTCCTTTTTTCTGGTATAGTTTGTAAATGTGTTGCCCCATATTCTTGATAAAATAAGAGGGCATCAGTTACTTTTAGATAAAGTAATATTGAAGTGCTACAACAAACACTTCCGCACTACATTTTCTGAAGTCAGAAGAACAAGTAAAAAACAGCTAAACACAAATGACTCCATATAAGATACAAATGTATGCATTATCATTTTTCAAATTTGTATTTTGTAGAATTCGGCAAAGTTATGTCGTAGTGCTTACAGGTCGCACACTGTTCCGCTAACAAATCACATACTCATTTAAGAATACATAGTATGGTACTATTATAATATAAGAATATAAATTTGAAAATAACATTCAGAAATGTAGGGTTTATCAAATTTTTAAAGTAACACAGTATGTATGAAAGCTATATTTTTTTATACTGCAATTTCGTAAAACATGCTCAATGAAAAAATATCTGATCAAGTACGTTCTAATGTAAGCTGTGCTGACAAATCTCCAATTCCTCTTCTGTAACAATAGGACAGTCTATTACAATATAACAAATGACACCATTGTTACACAAAAAAGAAAAGGAAAATAAAGTTATCTGTATAGCAGAAGATCCATAATGAAATACATTCGAGCGGTAATTATTTTCTGAGCTTCTTTTCTCCGGGATGTCGAAAAGGTTGATCTTCGTGGCGACGGGTCATAAACTCCTCTGAGATCATTATGACGGTTAAAATTATAATATACATATTCACAGTATATGATCAAAAGGGGGGAACAAACTAAAAACCAGAAGCTGGTGACATTGGTTATATATCTTTACTCTTTGTGCCGACGGGTCATAAACTCCTCTGAGATCACCGTGACTGTTCATATTGTAATATACATATTAACAGTATATGATCCCTAGGGGAAAACAGACTAACAACTGGTAACGTTCATTGTAAATGTTTAGGGTTTGCCCCAACGGGTCACCAACACCTCTGAGGTCAAATACAGTGTCAATATTATAATATACAAAGTCACAGCATATGAGCTCAGAGGAGCTAGAGAAGGAGCAATGTTTGCTGTAAACTGTCTGTTTTTGAAAACAAGCTGATGATGTTACAGAAAAAAAGTCAAAAACATGGAATAACACCTTTTTCTACATATAAATGTTTAAATATTGACAATTAGCTGCGTGTTATAAATATCTACTATGCCATAATCAAACAACTTACAACTCTGGAATATGTTTTGTTGACGCAAAACAAGAATCCAATGCTAGAAAAGGGAACCTACATCACAGATTGGGCACGGAGAAAGAAATCGCAAAAATTAAACTAATCGCACAACGGTTGTGGTATATATAGTTTTTGGTTATTGAGTAGTCTATGGAAGGAAGATGCGGCTCCGCCCATTTAGATGTCACGTTTTACAGTTTACAAGTGCTCACGTTTTGACTGTTTAACTTGTGCACGTGTTGGGAAAAGTTGCAAACTGTGAAGCTGTAAAGGTTTTGATTTCCATTGTAACACGTATAAGGTCCTTAATATCTAAATAAGGTAGCTCCAGAAAGACCCTTAAAAGTACGAATGAAAAAGGCTTTGTCTCCATGCTACTCTGCGAATCTTAAATTGGCTAAAATCAAATGCAGACAAAAAGAGCGTGCCTTAAGGTCACAATATAATGCTGCACAGAAGAGGCTCTACTGTGCGGCGCTTGAAGAATACAAGAACGCACGCAATTTTTCAGGCTAAAACTGCTTACTTTACTACCAAAATTCAAGAGGCTGTTAACACTCTAAAGGAGCTGTTTCAAACAGTTACTGCATTACTGAAGTGCCCTCGGGATGCAACCTGCATTCCAGATCAAAACTTTATAGATAAATTAGCCATTCTCTTCCAAAACAAGGTTCAGTCTGTGTATAATTAGCTCTCAAGAGTAGCAGATGACATCAAGGGAACTGTTCCCGTGCAGCCTACTCCTAGGGTTTTGGACCACGGCCTATCCCAATTTCCATATTTGGCAGAAGAGAAAGTGGCAAATTTGCTGCTACAAATAAATCTGGTTCACCCATGGACCCCTGTCCGCCGTATGTATTACATCTGGCCCCAGAAGAGATAAGCTTTGTCTTATCTCCTGTGTTAAATTGAATTTTGACCTCAGGAGTCTATCCAACGCAGTGGGAAAAGACCTATATCCGTCCCCTTTTAAAGAAAAAAAGCTGGAACCTCTAGACGAAAAAAACTGTAGTCCCATTTCCTGCTTACCGTTGCATGCTAACGTGCTGGAGAAGGCCATGAATGCGGATATAACATCTTATCTAGAAACTAACAACATTCTTGATAACACCCAACATGGGGTCTGTGCAAAACACTCCACGGAAACAGCACTGATCATGGCAGCGGAAGAAATATGCAAGGTTATGGATGAGGGAGGAAGGGCTACACTTTTCCTGTTTGACTTAACAGCAACCTTTGATACTGTGAGCCATGTGGTGCTAATACAAAAGCTACAGGACATAGGTATCTCGGGAATAGCTCTTGCCCTCCTCACCTCTTTTCTATCATCTAGAGAACAAGTCATCTGCTGGGATGGCTATCAGTCGGAGGAATTTTTACTTCCGGGAGGAGTCCCTCAGGGCTCCGCCTTATCCCCCACTCTCTTTAACATCTATGTTGCCCCACTGGCAAAATTAATAAAACGTTTTGGTTTCACGTTGGCGTCATATGCTGATGACACTCAGCTGATAGTGTCTGTAACTCATGCTGTGGATGTCATGGCAGCAGACTTTTCCAAGTGCACCTCGGCTTTGTTGACTTGGATGAATTCTAACTTTTTAAAACTGAATACTGACAAAACGGAAGTTCTAGAGTTTGGTCACAAAGCCTCGATCTGGAATCAGCTTTGGTGGCCATATTCAGCTGGGGTCTGCCCAGTACCAGTAAATAAAGCCAAGAATCTTGGCTTTATGTTCGACAAAGATCTGGCCTGGGCTGCTCAGATCAATCAAGTATCATCTGCTTGCATTTTTATGTTAAAATGCTTGAGAAAGATTCTCCTGTTCATTCCTCTTTCCTTCAGGAAAACAGTTATAATTGCCTCAAATCTCTCCAGAATTGATTATGGCATTGCTCTGTATCTAGGAGCGGGTGCGGCACAATTGGCTAAACTGCAGTCAATCCAGAATGCGGCAGCCAGAGTGTTGCTTATTTTACCGAAATATCACCCTCATCATACGCGTTAAAACAACTCCATTGGCTCCCTGTACGGCGTCACGTTGAGTTTAAATCACTCTGCTTGGTTCATAAAGCCTTGTTCTGTGGAGGGGCAGAGAATGTTCACTCCCTGTTTTTCCGCTACGTACCAATGCGTGCTCTGAGGTCTCCCACTCTTGGGTTAGTCAAACTTCCCAAGATAAAAACAGCAAGATGGGGAGGAAAACACTTTCCCTTCCTAACAGCTAAGCTATCGATTTCAATTCCAGTTCATTTGAGAATGGTATCTAACTGCTGTTCAGGAAGGAAATTAAAACCTGGCTTTTTACTCAGTGTTAAACTTGTATACATGGTGTCTGTCCACTTCTCTTCAGCGCCAAGACACCTCAGCTGTAGTGCGCTCTATAAATATCTTCAGCCAGTCAGTCAGACAAACTAAACTGTGTGAATGTCTGTATCAGTCGCTATCACATGCATTAAGTATGACACAATTATTCACTCATACAGTCAGCCTCACACCTACTAAATCATCCATCCTGACTCTTATACACCCATTAATTTTTCAATACACCTTGGCATATTTATAAAACATATTTGCATTTTATAGAAACACATAGTCATTGGATGATGTCATCAGTGATGTCATTTGAGATGTCATCAGTGATGTCATCAGTGATGCCACTGACCATGTCATAAATGTTTTAATATGTGATTTCATCAGCAGTGCATTGCGGGCGCGCAAGTTATAGTTAGCTGAACTAACTATAACAGTGGAATTTCTATGGTTTTGTACGAGTGAAATGTCCAGCTAACTATAACACCCCTGAAACCTATGGTTTTTTCAGTGAATATATATATATAAAAATATATATATATGTATGTATATATATATATATATTCACTGAAAAAACCATAGGTTATAGACCATATATAGTTAGGAATTAGCATTTAAAAAACCTTATTTTACTCACACAAAACCATTGAAATTCCATATATAGTTAGTTGCACTAACTATATATTGCGCACCCGCAATCCACTGCTGATGATGTCACATATTACATCATTCATGACATGGTCAGTGACATCACTGATGACATCACTGATGACATCTCAAATGACATCACTGATGACATCACTGATGACAACATCCAGTGACTATGTTTCTGTAAAGTTAAAATATGTCTTACATATTGAAGAATGAGTGGATGTATAAGTGTCTGGACGAAGGATTTAGTAGGTGCATGACTGAATGTATGAGTGAGTGATTAAATGTGTCTCACTGAGTGCATGGGTTAGTGACTAAACTGTCTTAATTTGTGCATCATTATGTCTGTTGTTCTGTAAACTGCTGCATGTGTTGATCAGTAGCTATATGAGTAACTATATGGGTTATTGATTGATTGCCCAAATATTTGCATGGGAGACTGAGTGTGTGTGTGGCTGGATGGGAGGTGTGTGACTCTGTACAGATCAATGTGTACTTGTATCAATGATTGTATAAGAGAGTAAGTATGTGTTAGTATATGGTTGAAAACGTAAGGTGCTCTATGTTTAACTGTATAGAGTAGAAAATGGAAGTGTGATTGATTCTTTACAGGACTGACTAGGTGTGTGAGTAACTCCATGGATGAGTGGCAGAGTGTGAGTGTCTGTATAGGTGTATGAGTGCATATGATTGTGTTGTAAACATGAGTGATTGTATGTATGAATGATTGTATGGGTGAATGAGTGAATGTGTGTGTAGACGTAGGAATCAGTGAGTACGTATGTAGTAACTAGTATTGGTGTGTCAATGGTTTCAAAAATTATACTCTGTTTTTAACACTGGGTGAAACAGAGGTTATATTAAAATGTGAGGAGATGCATTGTATTGTCACATGAATGATATTATCAGTGATGTGGTCATTGATGTCAAATGAGATGTCATCAGTGATGTCATCAGTGATGTCATTTGAGATGTCATCAGTGATGTCATCAGTGATGTCACTGACCATGTCATGAATGATGTAATATGTGACATCATCAGCAGTGGATTGCGGGTGCGCAATATATAGTTAGTGCAACTAACTATATATGGAATTTCAATGGTTTTGTGTGAGTAAAATAAGGTTTTTTAAATGCTAATTCCTAACTATATATGGTCTATAACCTATGGTTTTTTCAGTGAATTTCCAAGGTTTTGTAAATGCTAATTCCTAACTATATATGGTCTATAACCTATGGTTTTTTCAGTGAATTTCAATGGTTTTTTAATAGCAAATATCATAAGCTGTCGAATGTCTAGTACGTGGTAAGAATTTTTTTTTTCGTGTTTATGCACACTGATCTGCTTTGATTGCTGCCCCCCACCCCTCATTTCTATTAGGAGTACTCTCTCTTTGCAGATAGTGAAGGGTAGTTAATGCAGCCCTTTCCCCCTTTGTAATCCGTCGTGCCTGCTTCTCTCTCCATTTGATTGATTGTTCTCTTTGGTTCATTCTCTATTTACAAACAAGCACAGAGTCGCAATACTCTGTTTAGTCTTTGCAGATAGCGAAAAATCGTGTAAAAAAACAAAAGGAATCGAGCAAAATCAGTAGGCCACTAATGGGATCTCTTTTGACCTCGCTAAAATAGAAACATTAGGAACAACCTGTTGAAAATAGCAATGCGTATGTATATAAGCGGCGTTCATTTGTGTTCACAGTACCCCTTGTTGATTGTTTCAATCGAGCATTGAATTGTTCGAAGTTAATTCTCTTAACGATCTTCTCTACCTGCAAACGAGGAAGAATAGGAATATTCTATCTCCCTTTGCAGATAGTGAAGGGTAGGTAACGCAAGCCTTTAACACGTCGTACCTATTTCATTCCTCATTGATTGATTGATTGTCCGAACATTGACTGTTTGGGAATTAGTTCTTTTTGGAGGTATTCCCTGTTTGCAAATAAACGTAGGAAAATCTTTGCAAGTAGTGAAAGGGTACGTAATGCGGACCGTTCTCCCCCGTTGTAATCTGTCATGCCTATCTACTCCCCACTGATTGATGCACCTTTTTCACCCGGACCATTTACTAGAGATACGTCATCTGGCCCGACCAGAGAGCACCCCTAGTGAAAAGGACATATGCAATAATAACGAAGTGATCACTGTATCCTGTTAACAGAAACTTTACCATGAAACAACCTGGAAAGAAAAAAATAGGAAAACGAAAATCAGTAGGCCACTGATGAACATGAACTTTTATTAAACAACGAACAAAGAAACGATAACATAACGTAATGATAAAACCTATTAATGTCCTAGAAACAAGAAAACGTTAAAATATGCCAGTGGTGAGAGACCAGAAAAACAGTAAGAGAAACCAAATCACCCCTCGCTGTCCCACCGCCTGCCACGCCAAAAAAATCGATAGACTAGGGAAAATGCAAGTCAGTAGAACATCCACCCCCACTCTGGAAACTTCCAAGGTGGGGCAGGGTTCCGGCTACGCCCAGCCGGGAGCAGCCCATATAAGGCAGGTTCTGCTGCCACGCCTCGGCCAGGAGATCCTAACGTAGGGTGTAGCCGGAGGAGAGGCCGAGACCAGCGGGACCCGGCCAGGGGATTGCCTTTACAACGCTGAACAGTTGCAGGGGGGGGGAATGTCTCCTCGACCCTCCCCTCTCTCTCCCAGTCCGGCCGCGGTGGCCCTTGAGAGTTTCAGGTAGTCCCGCCACATGCTCTTCCGGTCCGGCCACCAACGGTCAGGGGGCCGAGGCCGACGGGATCCGGCTGCAGCCGATAAACCAAGAAACCCGTTCATGGGGCCAGAGCCAGGGGCGTCCGGCCGACATCCACCGGAAGCCCGGCCCGAAGACGGACGGGACACTTCTTTCTTTTATAATGGCTGCGACAACACTGGAGGGGGATGTCTTGCACATGCCTCCGACCCCCCCTCGTCCTCATCGCCTGGTCCGGCCATAACAAATCTCAAGCGAGACGCCGTGGGGTGCACTGGGAGGGAGAGACGGTGCGAACAGGCCTCTCCCGCCTCCCCAGGTGGAGGCTTCCCAGCTGCACCCTCAGCGCTCCAGGCGGTGGCATCCTAACAACTCCAGTGCTGCACAGTTTCGGAACGACCTAGATAACGGTTCTTCCACTGTGGCCATGCTGCAACGTCTCGCCCGGCAGGGTGGAGCCCGTCCGCTCATGTGACCCCGCGATCGCCGGTAGCTGCCGAACTCTCAAAATGGCGGTCGACCTGGCAAGAGCGGGCCCAACATAAAGAAATGGCCCGGTCACTGGTTGACTCCACCACCGTAGTCCTCCACGACCTTGAAGATTCTAGAGGAGCCGCGGGAGTCTCCGACCCCCGATGGGGAATGACTGCCATGATCGCCCGTGGAGTGACGAAACTGTATCCGCGGGACGTCGGCGCTCCCATGCTGGCGCCAGCCTCACTTTGAATTACTACAATCCTGCAGACCTCACTTCCGGTGAAAGCACAGTGTGACCCGGTAGGAAAAATTGTTGCACCCCCTCCCCTTTTTGACTGATAGTTCAAACCACCGATCCTTTCCTTTGCCCTTTTAACGGAACTTTGGACTGCCTCCCCCTCTTTTACATTTTCTAGAGAAAACAAAACATTAACCACTACATTAGCATAGCAGTTGACACCAGAACTGTTTTCAAATTGAAAACCAACAACATCTTCAACAGAATCCTTTTTGTTTCTGCTGTGACCCTGCTACAGCACAAGCATTGTCCCCAGCAGTAATTCTGCAATGCCGGTAAGAATAGCTGTGGTGCCTACTGGACTCACTCACCCCCGCGGCGCCCCACGCCGTTATTTGCTGGGCGGCAACTTGCTAGACATCACTTTCGTGCCATCTAGATTTCAGCGCGTTCTGCTGCCTTGGAACTATTCGCACAACAGACCGCTACTGACAAGAATATTTCATTATTGGTGCTGTCAATTTCAATAAATCTATTGGATAATTAAAAAGAAATTGCCACGGTCTCTTCGTTGTTTAAATGTTTTTACTGTTTTTGTTTTGTTGTATATATTTATATGTTATTAAAGTTTTATATTCCTACTACTTTGTTGGAGTGCTATATATTTTTAATGTGACACATAATTGTAAAAACTTTGATGTACAAAGAGTCATTCCTGGAATCTTCCGCTTCAGGCTCGGTCCTCTCCCCAATCACAATACAGGATGGTTTTCAGATAGTAGGAACGCGTGTGCTGTGACGGATCACATCGGGTGTGGGCCTTGATCTACTATAACTCCTTTGAAGAGGGGTGATTCTTTACAGCTGGGGCCATAAACTACATCTGCAGGGCTAGCTGATAGCCTAGGACCGGCCTGGACATTCGGACACAGAGGAAGAGGAGTGTCAGAGGGTGCGGTAGTGAATAGGGCGAAAGGGAGGTGTCGGGCGGGCACAGAGTGTGATTCTCAGGGAAGAGCAGCGCAGATGGGGGAAGGTTTATTGCCCATGCATAAGACAGAGAGCGGTGGTGACCAGTGCCTGGGGGAGATGCTTACGAGGGTGAGGAGCCATGCTACGAATCGACAGCGTGCAGAGAGTGGGTCTGGTCAAGACATCTAAAATGGCTGCCGTGCACGACAAAAGTGTGGCATTTCAAAAAAGGCAAGATGGCGCAGACAATGTTTTTCAACACTTCCTCATTTCCTTCGAATCGAACGTTAACAGACGTTGGGGCATATTACCAAAGTTAAGCGATATTTATCGCTAACGATGCTTACCAACCAATTTTTTACCACTAAGCATCGTCAGAAATTATCGAAGATAAACCTTACTATTATCAAGGTTTATCGCAAATGCGATAATAAACGGCCGCAATGCATGAATATCGCTAAAAACTCAGCGATATTCATGCATTACCGAGCTAATACTCTTAGCCATGTTATCCACCTCCCATTGGATAACATGGCTAAGAACTGCTCAGGGCAGGTGTTACTTTTTGGAGATATTCGCGCTTAGCGCGAATATCTCCAAAAGTTGGTAATAGGAGATAGATATCTTGCATGTTGTAATGCAAGTTATTGTGGTATATGGAACTCATACCATAATCTCTCAGGAAAGCAGAAACTGATCCTTTTGGGACCGCCTAAAAAGGCCTAGGGGGTGAGGAGTACTCTACTTTGCCCCCTTTTCACGTTCCGAACTATTTTATTTTACTCTCTTCTGTAATTACACAAAATACCAGCGATAAGATGCATCGGAGACACACAGTGAGAGAAAGGAGGCCGGAGATGAAGAAGACATGTCAAATACACATTGGAGATAATATAGTGGCAGAAGGGAAGTAAATATGAGTAAACTTACCATGTAACATAAAAATGTTGCACTCTATACTATAAGTCTCATTTTATACTACAATCACTTCGCTACAACCTCATAAATTAAAAATAAAAATAAATAATGTCTCAAACAATTTTTGATTTCTAAATATAAATTTATTCTTCAGAATTTTCTAAATTTGAAACAACTACTAACATGTCCTCATCAGTAATTTCCTCTTCAATCATCTCATCTGGAATCTCCTCATTAAAAGTCTGCAATGATGATTCTTGTAACTCTATGGTCTCCAAACACTCGATAAATTCGCCATCAAGAGATTGATCAAAAAAATCATTCAAGTCATCTCCTCCTTCTGACAATATTTCATTATTGGTGCTGTCAATTTCAATCAATGTAGTGGAATCATTCAAGTCATCTCCTCGTGACAATATTTCATTATTGGTGCTCTCAATTTCAATCAATGTAGTGGAATCATTCAAGTCATCTCCTCCTTGTGACAATATTTCATTATTGGTGCTGTCCATTTCAATCAATCTAATGGAATCATACAAGCCATCTCCTCCTTGTGACAATATTTCATTATTGGTGCTCTCAATTTCAATCAATGTAGTGGAATCATTCAAGTCATCTCCTTGTGACAATATTTCATTCTTGGTGCTGTCCATTTCAATCAATCTAATGGAATCATACAAGTCATGTCCTCCTTGTGACAATATTTCATTATTGGTGCTCTCAATTTCAATCAATGTAGTGGACAATTCAAAAGAAATTGCCACGGTCTCTTCATTGTGAGCCATTTTATTTTGAAATTGCTTGCTGTAAATTGCAGAAAAAAATAATCACTTTCATTTATCGTTTTTAGTAATACATAATATAAAACTAACTTCATCAAGTATTTAGTATAACAGAAGGACAGCAAATAAATAACAGAAAACATTTTTCAAATTATCTTCAAGTGTACAACATAGTTCCCCTTACAAATTAACAACTCACCTTTTTAAAAGTAGCAGAAGTGTTAGTACTGTGTAAATCAAACACCAGAAATTCACCACCAAAAATTCCTCACAAATGTACCTCAGACAGTAGTATCACAAAATGGCTGTGGTTTCCTCTCATTTGACATATATACATAACCAATTAACTTTCATCACACACAAATACAAAACCAAAGTAACATTTTAATTGGTTCTAAATTTCAACACTTTCAAATGTGTTTTCCCCATGCAATTTTCCATAGGACATTTACATACGTCTACAGCCTGAATGGCTGAACGGAATTACACCAAACTTGGCAAAATGGTACATCAAACCTAAGAGGTCAGGAAGGATCTACTATGCCCCCTTATGGTCATTTCCCCCTTCGCTTTGGCCTCCTCTTGTCTCTCAATCCTACCGAGGGACAAGATGGCGGCCGCTACGGACTGTTTGGAATGTTGACAGACGCCGGAGAACCAATCAGCTTCGCAAAGCTCCGTAACGCGAAAAGTACGCGAAGCGGAGCGCTGTTACAGATATATATCTTTTTTTCAACGTTAATTTCTCAAAATCCACTGGAGCACATATATTGAGACCTAGCAAAGGCACATCGGGCTACCAGTCCCTAATATTTTGCCAAGTTTCGTGCAAATCCATTCAGCCGTTCGATTATTATTATTTTGGTTTTTTTTTGCCCCGCGGGGCCCTTTTAAAACCTCCACATCAAACCTAGGGGGTCAGCGAGGATCTACTATGCCCCCTTATAGTTATTTCCCCCTTTGTTTTGACCTCCTCTTGTCTCTCGATCCTACCGAGAGACAAGATGGCGGCCGCTACGGACTGTTTGGAATGTTGACAGACGCCGGAGAACCAATCAGCTTCGCTTCACAAAGCTCCGTTGCGCGAAAAGTCCGCGAACCAGAGCGCTAACCGGTCCGCTGTTACAGATATATATCTTTTTTTAAACGTTAATTTCTCAAAATCCACTGGAGCACATATATTGAGACCTACAAAAGGCACATCGGGCTACCAGTCCCTACAATTTTGCCAAGTTTCGTGCAAATCCATTCAGCCGTTCGGGCTAAAAGTGAGGCCAACCGCCCTATGGAAAACTCAATGTTAAAAACACGTTTTGGGACCCCCCTTTTTTCTCGGCCCCCACTGGACGAACCCCCCCCAAATTTTCAAGGGCTGCTCAGAAACAAAATGTGCCATTTTCCTGAAAATTTCAGCCGATTCCGTCCACAAACGCCAAAGTTATTAGACATAGAATTTTCAAAAAACCCATAGAGAAAAAATCCTAACTATATATACCTACTGGCGACCGCCAGTAGGTTATATATATATATATATATATATATATATATATATATATATATATATATATATATATATATATATATATATATATTCACTGAAAAAACCATAGGTTAGAGACCATATATAGTTAGCTGGACATTTTATTGACATAAAACCAATGAAATTCCATATATAGTTAGTTGCACTAACTATATATCGCGCACCCGCAATCCACTGCTGATGATGTCACATATTACATCATTCATGACATGGTCAGTGACATCACTGATGACATCACTGATGACATCTCAAATGACATCACTGATGACATCACTGATAACAACATCCAGTGATTTTTTGTTTCTGTAAAGTTTAAATATGTCTTACATATTGAAGAATGAGTGGATGTGTAAGTGTCTGGACGAAGGATTTAGTAGGTGCATGACTGACTGTATGAGTGAGTGATTAAATGTGTCTCACTGAGTGCATGGGTTAGTGACTAAACTGTCTTAATTTGTGCATCATTATGTCTGTTGTTCTGTAAACTGCTGCATGTGTTGATCAGTAGCTATATGAGTAACTATATGGGTTATTGATTGATTGCCCAAGTATTTGTATGGGAGACTGAGTGTGTGTGTGGCTAGCTGGGAGGTGTGTGACTCTGTGCAGATCAATGTGTACTTGTATCAATGATTGTATAAGAAGGTAAGTATGTGTTAGTATATGTTTGAAAATGTAAGGTGCTCTATGTTTAACTGTATAGACAAGAAAATGGAAGTGTCATTGATTCTTTACAGGACTGACTAGGTGTGTGAGTAACTCCATGGATGAGTGGCAGACTGTGAGTGTCTGTATAGGTGTATGAGTGCATATGATAGTGTTGTAAAGATGAGTGATTGTATGTATGAATGATTGTATGGGTGAATGAGTGAAGGTGTGTGTAGACGTAGCAATCAGTGAGTGCGTACGTAGTAACTAGTATTGGTGTGTCAATGGTTTCAAAAATTATACTCTGTATTTAACACTGGGTGAAACAGAGGTTATATTAAAATTTGAGGAGATGCATTGTATTGTCACATGAATTATATCATCAGTGATGTGGTCATTGATGTCAAATGAGATGTCATCAGTGATGTCATCAGTGATGCCATTTGAGATGTCATCAGTGATGTCATCAGTGATGTCACTGACCATGTCATGAATGATGTAATATGTGACATCATCAGCAGTGGATTGCGGGTGCGCGATATATAGTTAGTGCAACTAACTATATATGGAATTTCATTGGTTTTATGTCAATAAAATGTCCAGCTAACTATATATGGTCTATAACCTATGGTTTTTTCAGTGAATTTTCAAGGTTTTGTAAATGCTAATTCCTAACTATATATGGTCTATAACCTATGGTTTTTTCAGTGAATTTTCAAGGTTTTGTAAATGCTAATTCCTAACTATATATGGTCTATAACCTATGGTTTTTTCAGTGAATTTCAATGGTTTTTTAATAGCAAATATCATAAGCTGTCGAATGTCAAGTACGTGGTAAGTAAAAACATTTTCGTGTTTATGCACACTGATCTGCTTTGAATGCTGCCCCCCACCCCTCATTTCTATTAGGAGTACTCTCTCTTTGCAGATAGTGAAGGGTAGTTAACGCAGGCCTTTGCCCCCGTTGTAATCCGTCGTGCCTGCTTCTCTCTCCATTTGATTGATTGTTCTCTTTGGTTCATTCTCTATTTACAAACAAGCACAGAGTCGCAATACTCTGTTTAGTCTTTGCAGATAGCGAAAAATCGTGTAAAAAAACAAAAGGAATCGAGCAAAATCAGTAGGCCACTAATGGGATCTCTTTTTGACCTCGCTAAAATAGAAACATTAGGAACAACCTGTTGAAAATAGCAATGTGTATGTACATAAGCGGCGTTCATTTGTGGTCACAGTACCCCTTGTTGATTGTTTGAATCGAGCATTGAATTGTTCGAAGTTGGTTCTCTTAAGGATCTTCTCTGCCTGCAAACAAGGAAGAATAGGAATATTCTCTCTACCTTTGCAGATAGTGAAGGGTAGGTAACGCAAGCCTTTAACACGTCGTACCTATTTCATTCCTCATTGATTGATTGATTGTCCGAACATTGACTGTTTGGGAATTAGTTCTTTTTGGAGGTATTCCCTGTTTGCAAATAAACGTAGGAAAATCTTTGCAAGTAGTGAAAGGGTAGGTAATGCGGACCTTTCTCCCCCGTTGTAATCTGTCATGCCTATCTACTCCCCACTGATTGATGCACCTGTTTCACCCGGACCATTTACTAGAGATATCTGGCCCAACAAGAGAGCACCCCTAGTGAAAAGGACATATGCAATAATAACGAAGTGATCACTGTATCCTGTTAACAGAAACTTTAGCATGAAACAACCTGGAAAGAAAAGAATAGGAAAACGAAAATCAGTAGGCCACTGATGAACTTTTTATTAAATAACAAACAAAGAAACGATAACAATACGTAATGATAAAACCTATTATTGTCCTAGAAACAAGAAACGTTAGAAGTAAGCCCGTAATAAGAAACCTGAAAACATCGCCCCTCACTGCCCCAAAACGTGTCTGTCCCACCGCCTGCCACGGCCAAATAACGGCAAACTGGGAAAGATAGAAGTCAGCAGACATCCGCCCCATTCTAGAAACTTCCAAAGGGCAACAGGTTTTCGGCTACGCCCAGCCGGAAGCAACACATATAAGGCGGGTCCTGCTGCCACGCCTCGGAGATCATCACGTAGGGTGTAGCCGGAGGAGAGGCCGAGGCCGAGGCCAGCGGGACCCGGCCAGGGGGATTGACAACGCTGGAGAGTTGCAGGGGGGGGAATGTCCGTGTCCTCGACCCTCCCCTCTCTCTCCCAGTCCGGCCGCGGTGGCCCTTGACAGTTTCAGGTAGTCCCGCCACATTCTCTACCAGTCCGGCCACCAACGGCCGGGGCCGATGGGATCCGGCTGCAGCCGATAAACCAAGGAACCCGTTCATGGGGCCAGAGCAAGGGGCGTCCGGCCGACATCCACCGGAAGCCCGGCCCGAAGACGGACGGGACACTTCTTCTTTCTTGAATAATGGCTTTGACAACACTGGGGGGGATGTCTTGCACATGCCTCTGACCCCCCCCCCCCTCGTCCTCATCGCCTGGTCCGGCCATAACAAATCTCAAGCGAGACGCCGTGGGGTGCACTGGGAGGGAGAGACGGTGCGAACAGGCCTCTCCCGCCTTCCCAGTGGAGGCTTCCCACCTGCACCCTCAGCGCTCCAGGCGCCCGGAAAAGGGTTCTTCCACTGTGGCGATGCTGCAACGTCTCGCCGGGCAGGGTGGAGCCCGTCCGCTCATTTGACCCCGCGATCGCCAGTAGCTACCGAACTCTCAAAATGGCGATCGACGTGGCAAGAGCGGGCCCAGCATAAAGAAATGGCCCGGTCACTGGTTGACTCCACCACAGTAGTCCTCCACGACCTTGAAGATTCTAGAGGAGCCGCGGGAGTCTCCGACCCCCGCAGACACCCCCGATGGGGAATGACTGCCATGATCGCCCGTGGAGTGACGAAACTGTATCCGCGGGACGTCGGCGCTCCCATGCTGGCGCCAGCCTCACTTTGAATTACTAGAATCCTGCAAACCTCAGTTCCGGTGAAAGCACACTGTGACCCGGTAGGAAAAATTGTTGCACCCCCTCCCCTTTTTGACTGATAGTTCAAACCACCGATCCTTTCCTTTGCCCTTTTACCAGAACTTTGGACTGCCTCCCCCTCTTTTACATTTTCTAGAGAAAACAAAACATTAACCACTACATTAGCATAGCAGTTGACACCAGAACTGTTTTCAAATTGAAAACCAACAACATCTTCAACAGAATCCTTTTTGTTTCTGCTGTGACCCTGCTACAGCACAGGCATTGTCCCCAGCAGTAATTCTGCAATGCCGGTAAGAATACCTGTGGTGCCTACTGGACTCACTCACCCCCGCGGCGCCCCACGCCGTTATTTGCTGGGCGGCAACTTACTAGACATCACCTTTGTGCCATCTAGATTTCAGCGCGTTCTGCTGCCTTGGAACTATTCGCACAACAGACTGCTACTGACGACCCACCCCCAGGCAACATCTTCTGAATTTTCATAATTTGAAAGAACTAGTAACATGTCCTCATCAGGAATTTCCTCATGAAAAGTCTGCAATGATGATTCTTGTAACTCTATGGTCTCCAAACATTCGATAAATTCGCCATCAAGAGATTGATCAAAAAAATCATTCAAGTCATCTCCTCCTTGTGAGAAAATTTCATTATTGGTGCTGTCAATTTCAATAAATGTATTGGATAATTCAAAAGAAATTGCCACGGTCTCTTCGTTATTTAAATGTTTTTACTGTTTTTGTTTTGTTGTATATATTTATAAGTTATTAAAGTTTTGTAATCCTACTACTTTGTTGGAGTGCTATATATTTTTAATGTGACACATAAATGTAAAAACTTTGATGTACAAAGAGTCATCCCTGGAATCTTCCGCTTCAGGCTCGGTCCCCTCCCCAATCACAATACAGGATGGTTTTCAGATAGTAGGAACACGTGTGGTGTGACGGATCTCATCGGGTGTGGGCCTTGATCTACTATAACTCCTTTGAAGAGGGGTGATTCTTTACAGCTGGGGCCATAAACTACATCTGTAGGGCTAGCTGATAGCCTGGACAATCGGACACAGAGGAAGAGGAGTGTCAGAGGGTGCGGTAGTGAATAGGGCGAAAGGGAGGTGTCGGGCGGGCACAGAGTGTGATTCTCAGGGAAGAGCAGCGCAGATGGGGAGAGGTTTATTGCCCATGCATAACACAGAGAGCGGGGGTGACCAGTGCCTGGGGAAGATGCTTGCGAGGGTGGGGAGCCATGCTACGAATCGACAGCGTGCAGAGAGTGGGTCTGGTCAAGGCATCTAAAATGGCTGCCGTGCAGGACAAAAGTGTGGCATTTCAAAAAAGGCAAGATGGCGCAAACAATGTTTTTCAACACTTCCTCATTTCCTTCGAATCGAACGTTAACAGACGTTGGTGCATATTACCAAAGTTAAGCGATATTTATCGCTAACGATGCTTACCAACGAATTTTTTACCGCTAAGCATCGTCAGAAATTATCGAAGATAAACCTTGCTATTATCAAGGTTTATCGCAAATGCGATAAAAAACGACCGCAATGCATTAATATCGCTGAAAACTCAGCGATATTCATGCATTACCGAGCTAATGCTCTTAGCCATGTTATCCACCTCCCATTGGATAACATGGCTAAGAACTGCTCAGGGCAGGTGTTAGTTTTTGGAGATATTCGCGCTTAGCGCGAATATCTCCAAAAGTTGGTAATAGGAGATATATATCTTGCATGTTGTAATGCAAATTATTGTGGTATATGGAACTCATACCATAATCTCTCAGGAAAGCAGAAACTGATCCTTTTGGGACCGCCTGAGAAGGCCTAGGGGGTGAGGGGTACTCTACTTTGCCCCCTTTTCACGTTCCGAACTATTTTATTTTACTCTCTTCTGTAATTACACAAAATAGCAGCGATAAGATGCATCAGAGACACACAGTGAGAGAAAGGAGGCCGGAGATGAAGAAGAGATGTCAAATACACATTGGAGATAATATAGTGGGAGAAGGGAAGTAAATATGAGTAAACTTACCATGTAACATAAAAATGTTGCACTCTATACTATAAGTCTCATTTTATACTACAATCACTTCGCTACAACCTCATGAATTAAAAATAAAAATGAATAATGTCTCAAACAATTTTTGATTTCTAAATATAAATTTATTCTTCTGAATTTTCTAAATTTGAAAGAACTAGTAACATGTCCTCATCAGTAATTTCCTCTTCAATCATCTCATCTGGAATCTCCTCATTAGAAGTCTGCAATGATGATTCTTGTAACTCTATGGTCTCCAAACATTCGATAAATTCGCCATCAACAGATTGATCCAAAAAATCATTCAAGTCATCTCCTCCTTGTGACAATATTTCATTATTGGTGCTGTCAATTTCAATCAATGTAGTGGAATCATTCAAGTCATCTCCTCCTTGTGACAATATTTCATTATTGGTGCTGTCAATTTCAATCAATGTAGTGGACAATTCAAAAGAAATTGCCACGGTCTCTTCATTGTGAGCCATTTTATTTTGAAATTGCTTGCTGTAAATTGCAGAAAAAAATAATCACTTTCATTTATCGTTTTTAGTAATACATAATATAAAACTAACTTTATCAAGTATTTAGTATAACAGAAGGACTGCAAATAAATAACAGAAAACATTTTTCAAATTATCTTCAAGTGTACAACATAGTTCCCCTTACAAATTAACAACTCACCTTTTTAAAAGTAGGAGAAGTGTTAGTACTGTGTAAATCAAACACCAGAAATTCACCACCAAAAATTCCTCACAAATGTACCTCAGACAGTAGTATCACAAAATGGCTGTGGTTTCCTCTCATTTGAGATATATACATATCCAATTAACTTTCATCACACACAAATACAAAACCAAAGTAACATTTTAATTGGTTCTAAATTTCAACACTTTCAAATGTGTTTTCCCCTTGCAATTTTCCATAGGACATTTACATACGTCTACAGCCTGAATGGCGGAACGGAATTACACCAAACTTGGCAAAATGGTACATCAAACCTAAGAGGTCAGGAAGGATCTACTATGCCCCCTTATGGTCATTTGCCCCTTCGCTTTGGCCTCCTCTTGTCTCTCGATCCTACCGAGAGACAAGATGGCGGCCGCTACGGACTGTTTGGAATGTTTACAGACGCCGGAGAACCAATCAGCTTCGCAAAGCTCCGTAACGCGAAAAGTACGCGAAGCGGAGCGCTGTTACAGATATATATCTTTTTTTGAACGTTAATTTCTCAAAATCCACTGGAGCACATATATTGAGACCTAGCAAAGGCACATCGGGCTACCAGTCCCTAATATTTTGCCAAGTTTCGTGCAAATCCATTCAGCCGTTCGATTATTATTATTATTATTTTTTTTTGCCCCGCGGGGCCCTTTTAAAACCTCCACATCAAACCTAGGGGGTCAGCGAGGATCTACTATGCCCCCTTATGGTCATTTGCCCCTTCGCTTTGGCCTCCTCTTGTCTCTCGATCCTACCGAGAGACAAGATGGCGGCCGCTACGGACTGTTTGGAATGTTCACAGACGCCGGAGAACCAATCAGCTTCGCTTCACAAAGCTCCATACCGCGAAAAGTCCGTGAACCGGAGCGCTGCCCGGTCCGCTGTTACAGATATATATCTTTTTTTGAACGTTAATTTCTCAAAATCCACTGAAGCACATATATTAAGACCTAGCAAAGGCACATCGGGCAACCAGTCCCTACAATTTTGCCAAGTTTCGTGCAAATCCATTCAGCCGTTCGGGCTAAAAGTGAGGCCAACCGCCCTATGGGAAACTCAATGTTAAAAACACGTTTTGGGACCCCCCTTTTTTCTCGGCCCCCCCTTGACGAAACCCCCCCATATTTTCAGGGGCTGCTCAGAAACAAACTGTTCCATTTTCCTGAAAATTTCAGCCAATTCCGTCCACAAACGCCAAAGTTATTAGACATAGAATTTTCAAAAATCCCATAGAGAAAAAATCCTAACTATATATACCTACTGGCGACCGCCAGTAGGTAATATATATATATATATATATGCATCCGCCATTATCTGCAAATAAAGCTTCCAAAAGTTTCCCCTGGGTCTCTGTTCTCTCTTTTCAAGGAAGGAGTTTATGCTGTACATATCTACGCGTCAGCCTGAGACGCCACCGCAGAGTACCCCGCCTCACCTTGGGTTAGGACATCACAGGCTTGTGCTGTTCTCAGCTTCTCGTCGTACCAAAGCGATTTGGTTGGTCCCTTACCCGCCCCTGAGCGCAGGAAGAAAACCGGCAGTTGCGAGGGTATTCCAACCTCGTTTTGGGCTGCAGGCAATGTCCTCGTCGCCGCTGCTCAATGGACTTCTGCAATTGGAGGCTGAGGCGTCATAGGGGAGCTGAGGAGGCTCTATTGTGGACAAGTAAGCTGCCAAACAGAGCATCACATTTTGGTTTGTTTCACGGATTCACTCTGCTTCAATCCCGCACTCACGCACAAGGGAACCCATGGTTTTCCACCCCCACCGCACCAATTTCCTATGTCCACCTACAAGGGACTCTGGGACATGTAGTTATTCCCACCACGCGGGATGCTGCACAGGTGTGCCGATACCAACGTAATTGGGGGAGGTGCAGACTCGATACATCGGGTCTTAAAGAGAGGCGGAACCTACAGCTTAGTGACATTCTCCTGTGGAAGCTTCGGGCGCTGAAGACGGCACAACAACAGCCAGAAATGCATCCGCCATTATCTGCAAATAAAGCTTCCAAAAGTTTCCCCTGGGTCTCTGTTCTCTCTTTTCAAGGAAGGAGTTTATGCTGCATATATATATATATATATATATATATATATATCTATATATATCTATAATATATATATATATATATATATATGATATATATATATATATATATATATATATATATATCATATATATATTACCTACTGGCGGTCGCCAGTAGGTATATATAGTTAGGATTTTTTCTCTATGGGTTTTTTGAAAATTCTATGTCTAATAACTTTGGCGTTTGTGGACGGAATTGGCTGAAATTTTCAGGAAAATGGCACATTTTGTTTCTGAGCAGCCCCTGAAAATTTTGGGGGGTTCGTCAAGGGGGGGCCGAGAAAAAAGGGGGGTCCCAAAACGCGTTTTTCCCATGTTAATTTCCATAGGGCGGTTGGCCTCACTTTTAGCCCGAACGGCTGAATGGATTTGCACGAAACTTGGCAAAATTGTAGGGACTGGTAGCCCGATGTGCCTTTTGTAGGTCTCGATATATGTGCTCCAGTGGATTTTGAGAAATTAACGTTTAAAAAAAAGATATATATCTGTAACAGCGGACCGGGCAGCGGCCCAGGACGCGTACTTGTCGCGCAACGGAGCTTTGTGAAGCGAAGCTGATTGGTTCTCCGGCGTCTGTCAACATTCCAAACAGTCCGTAGCGGCCGCTATCTTGTCTCTCGGTAGGATCGAGAGACAAGAGGAGGCCGAAGCGAAGGGGCAAATGACCATAAGGGGGCATAGTACATTGTCGCTCACCCCCTAGGTTTGATGTGGAGGTTTTAAAAGGGCCCCGCGGGGCAAAAAAAAAAAAATAATAATAATCGAACAGCTGAATGGATTTGCACGAAAGTTGGCAAAATTGTAGGGACTGGTAGTCCGATGTGCCTTTGCTAGATCTCAATATATGTGCTCCAGTGGATTTTGAGAAATTAACGTTCAAAAAAAGATATATATCTGTAACAGCGCACCGCTTCGCGTAACGGAGCTTTGCGAAGCGAAGCTGATTGGCTCTCCGGCATCTGTAAACATTCCAAACAGTCCGTAGCGGCCGCCATCTTGTCTCTCGGTAGGATCAAGAGACAAGAGGAGGCCAAAGCGAAGGGGCAAATGACCATAAGGGGGAATAGTAGATCGTCGGTGACCCCCTACGTTTGATGTGGAGGTTTTAAAAGGGCCCCGCGGGGCAAAAAAAATAATAATAATAATAATCGAACGGCTGAATGGATTTGCACGAAACTTGGCAAAATTGTAGGGACTGGTAGCCCGATGTGCCTTTGCTAGGTCTCAATATATGTGCTCTAGTGGATTTTGAGAAATTAACGTTCAAAAAAAGATATATATCTGTAACAGCGCTCCGCTTCTCGTACTTTTCGCGTTACGGAGGTTTGCGAAGCTGATTGGTTTTTCGGCGTCTGTAAACATTCCAAACAGTCCGTAGCGGCCGCCATCTTGTCTCTCGGTAGGATCGAGAGACAAGAGGAGGCCAAAGCGAAGGGGCAAATGACCATAAGGGGGCATAGTAGATCCTCCCTGACCCCCTAGGTTTGATGTGGAGGCTTTGAAAGGGTCTCGCAGGGCAAAAAAAATATATACCGTTTTTTTAGTTTTTTTGCGTGGAGTGCGCCCGGTTCGCGAACCGGGAAGCGGTCTGGGGAGCGTACTTTCTTGAAAATTAGTGAAAAAAGTTAGAGTAAAATAATAATTGTGAGTGATCAGATGTAGGGTAGCTCTGAGAAGAGCTTTTGGGTTTATGGTACATTTAGGTACTTATAAGTAGGTACCAATGCACAGTCTTAAATTCAGAGTGAAAACTCTGTTGCCCTCATCTGAGAAGTGAACTCCATCTGCTCTGTAGATATCTTGCATGTAGTAACGCAAGTTATTGTTGTACAGGGAGCCCATTCCATGGTCTCTCATGTAAGCTGAAACAGATTTGTTTACATGCTTCCTCGATTTCTCAATTTGTGGACAAAATTGGTTCGACCACCTCCATTTCTGTCTTTGGCATATATTTGAATATACCAAGGCAGTCTGAGGAAAAAGTGCCATCAATTGCTGAAAGGTGTCCTTTAAAAGCATTTCCAGACCTACCCCAGTCAAAGTGCCCAAATCATTACCTCCACAGTGCACAATTAACAGGTCAGGTTTTGGCAAATGCATAAAGGTTTTCACCAATGGTATCAATTGGTGACATTTTAATCCTCTGTGGCCAAACCACTTAATTTCCACATCTTGTAAATTGAGGTTAGGTAAATTCCTGTTTTCAGCGTACCTTTGAGCCCAATAGATGTAGCTATGTCCAACAATCCAGACAGAAAACATGGCGAGAGAAGGTTCTCCAGCAGTCAGATGAAGTGTGGCAATGAAATGGCAGTTGAAAAAATGAGAGTGTAAAATGAAAAAAACTGAGGAGTTTCTGTGTTAATGAAGCAGTAAGAGTGATTGGTGGATTTTGATTGCTGAAAACAGAAAGTTAGTGTGCATGGATGAGTTCGTTGAAAGATGTATTTTGAGTGGCGAAGAAAAAATCATTAAATGAAAGAATGCTCTGGATATGCAGGTGCACTGAGAGTTCAGAGTTCAATTGCAACATTGTTGTGTGAGAGGTCTTGCAAGAGGTGGTTGCTATGCAGAAAAAGCAGAGAGGGGGCAGAGGGGGGAAGGGTTTTGCTTTGAAAAAAAGTGAGGGAAGAGTTTTGATTGGGTGACATGAGAGATCTGTGTGAGGAATTACAGCATTTCTGTGCTTTTGATAGCTGCAGACTCTGGAGTGCATACCTTTTGCTCTGCTGAAGACAAATTGGTGTGTTTCTGAGACTGTTTTGAAACTCAAAGTATTTGCTAAGGTGAGAAAAAATTTCTTTAATTTAGATAGAAAATAGTGTGCTTTAAGGAGAAAATTATGAAGAAAGTTGTGTTTTTCAAATGTTGCTTTGTCTCAAGTGTTTCACAAATAGATTTTGTTTCTTTGAGAAATTGTAATTGGAGAAAATGTGAAGTATTAGTACTGACAGGGCTTTTATGTGCATAGGAGCTGTGGAGTGTTTTCAAATTATGACTTGTAAATCGTTTTTGAGAAAAAGCAATGGTTTTAATATTGATGAGAAGGACATAATGGTGTCTGCTTCTTTATAAGGTAATTGAGAGTCTCTGATGTTATTTTTCCCATTTCAATGTAAGAAGTTTGTCTGTGGAGCAAATTGCTTGTAAATATGCTCCCACCTGTGCATGGCAAATTTAGATTTTGAATGTTTCCGTTACATAGGCATGTTAAAGGTGACTGAAACATGCTGCAAAGGCAATCAAAAAATGCTTTTATGTGTCTTAAGGACATTTTAAGTCATTTCCCCATGTGCAGTGTTTTCAAATTATGAGTTGAAAATCGTTTTTGAGGTAAAGGAATGTTTTCAAAATTTATGTGCGCCATATGACCCCAAATTTTTTTTTCAGGGGTGCAGCAGGGTGTTCTTGAGACACCCCTGCACCGTCGGAAAAAATCGTAATTTGCGATGAGGTAATTGCTAATCGCAAATTGCACCTTCATTCCTATGGGCCTCCTGCTGCATGGAAATGAATGGGTAATCTTGCTGAAATGCAAAGTCGAATCTGTATTTAAAAGGGTCTGCACCTCTGTACGGGTGTTCGCTATGTGAAGCACGAAAGTTTCACGGGCCGAACTCAAGGCCACCTCTCTCTGAGACAAAAGAGCTCTTATTCTTGCCATGCCGTTGAAATGTGCTCCCAAGGTTGGTATTTGTGGCCAGATTGAAAACTCCCTATGTTCATGTGTGGGAGGAAATAGAACATTTCTGCAGCAAATAACCCGTTCATTTACTGTTACGATAAAATGAATACTTTTAATTAACCCAGAACAATCTTCATTATTGAGCATCAAATAACTACCATTTTCCAAGAACTTGAACGTGGGGATGATAGCAGGAACTGGCGTGCCTTGCAACACGCAAGCCATATTTGGTCGGTGTTTGTTGCATGAACCGTGTAACTGTATGTGCCTACACATTAGTGAATGATCTGGCGTCTCAGTGCATTCCTCTCCATTCAGATAAAGGTCTTGATCATCTTTGAAAATCTGTATGTGTATGGAAGCGACCAGACCTCATGAAGAAAACCACTACCTAAAGGTTAATAACGACCTATTGGTATATATTTCATACAATTTGAAAACTTATATAAAGCAAAAGGCAGCGTTATTAAACCGTGGATAAGGCACGTTGCCAAAGCAGTGAACCTTTTGGATTTATACTGGAAATGTTAAAGGAAGAATTACGGAGTAGGGCCTGTAAATCTTTAATGGACAACGAGTAAAATTACTCCAACCATCATATTCCTCTAACTCCGGGATAGTAGGGGTGTTTAATTTTTTAGAAGTAGCCAATCCAAAGCATTTGGTCTGGGAAATTGTTTCATTCACAAACAACATATGATTTGGGATGAGACATGCACGGTGGAAAGCCTCAGTGCCTTGTACCTGCCAGGTTTGTGAACCCCAAACTGATGTAGATCCTGGATATTTTTACACTGTGTTACGTTAGCATGGGCTCATTACTGGTTTAAACGCCATTTTTCCTTTTTTGTAACTTCTGCACACGATACTTAGTTGTTGCTTTAGCTTTCAGCCTACCTGCGTCAAGATCTATGCCTGCTTCAAGCAGGCGCAGGGTTTTGATGTAGCTTTGTCCTATCTGATTGTAAATGCGGCACACCGTGGGTGGCAGAGCAGCGGTGCACGTTAACTGGTGCATCCCTGGGGATGTGCTAGTTAATATAAATCTGCCCCTTTACATTTAATTATGTGCAGGGGACACAGAGTAGGTGAGGTTTATCCAAGGTTAAGAAGAGATGAGTCCTGTTCAGTGAAAAATTGGAGATAGGCTTCAGTATATTATATACTTAAGTAGTGTGTTAAGTTTTTGATGACTGTTATTAATTTACTGTTGGGTAATAGTGGTTAATAACATTTTTTATTATATTTTACCACAGATTCAACTGCAGATTATTTCAAGATTTTAGGATGCCTAGCAAAGAAAGAGTAAGAAAGGCTGCAAAACGTCAAAGACAGCAGGACCATGGAAGAATGCAGCAGTCCTCTAACAAAAAGATTTGTCAAGTCACCAAGAAAGCACCGGGTAAGAGTCGAAAAACAGTCATAAGAAATATGTGTAGTAAAAAAAATATTACTACAGAAAATGTTTCAGTCCAGAAAAGGAGACAGAATTCAAATGGTAAGGAAAGGCCAATGAGAAATGTTACTGCTAGAGTAAGAGATAACTCTATGCATGAAAGTAGAAGGAAACAAGAGTTTAGGGATATTCGTAAACGAATGTTCCGCAACAGGATAATTGGGAATTTGTTAAAAAATATTAAGAAAGGTCAGCAGAAAGTGGTTTTTTATAAGAGAAAAAAAATTGTTGCGAAAGTTATTGATCAGGCATTTGAAATTAAACGTAAGTTATTTATTTTGACAATCAATAGAATTCGGAAGCTAAACAAGGTAATTTATGATTTCAAAAGAAATAGTAGATGGAAGAGAATAGTTAATCGTAGTAATTTTTGTGAAGTTTTTTCTGGAGAATGGATGCATAGTTCAAGATCTGAGGCATTTTTTAATGAGGAGAGTTATTTCCAGTATAATGATTTGGTGCATGCAGTTGACACCAGTGGTCGAGCTTATGAAGTGAAAGATGGTTGTCCAGTTGAAAAAGAAAAACTTGTGACAGCAGAGATAGAAGAGGTGTTAGGTAATGAGGTTTTAGGGAGACGTCCTAAGGGTCCTGTGTACACCTGGAAGTGTAGTAGTATTTGCAGTGTACGACAGGATTCCATCAATTTGCTTTGTGATTTTATACGGTCATTTAGTAAGAACAGTTTGAAGCAGAAAATGAAGTTGTTGCAAGAATTAGATCCTTGCAGAGTGAGAGAAGTGATAGGTTTGCATGGTCATTCACTGGCTTGTCTTTCCAGGAGAGTATGCCAGAGTGTTTTTCATCATTTCAGGATGCTAGCAGTGCATCATAATAAAGTGAGGAAATTAGTTAGAATGTTGTATTATGCTAAGAGTCCAGCAATTATGCTTAAACAATTATGCGCTGCTCTTTTGCATGGTTCTGAAATAGATGTGAAGAATATATGTGAAGAAATTGAGTTTTGTTACTTTGGAAGTAAAGAGGAGAATGTTGAAATTGACCAAGAAGAAGAGAGTAATGTGGAAGATAGTGTACAGGTTTCCAGTACAGATAATTTCCAGAGGGAAATTGCGACGTTTGAGGTGAAATCAAGTGAGAGGCCAAATTTCACTTGTGTGTGTTGTCGACGCACTTATTATAAGAATCAGACTAAGTTAGTGGATTTATATGGAAAAAGTGAAAGGGAAAATAATAGTGAATGGAAGGATTTTACAACATACTTGATGGTAGAAAATTGTTTTGATTTGGGATTGGATCAACGTGTGTGTACTTATTGTTGTAACAAATTAAATCAAAACCAGATGCCTGCTAGAGCAGTTCATAATAATCTGGAATTGGTTGAGATTCCTTCTGAATTGAAGGATTTAAATACTTATGAATCTATTTTGATTCAAAGTATCCATCCCTTTCAGGCTATTGTAAGAATGGACCCAAAGACAGGGAAATTGCCTCCATCAGATTTACAGAGAGGATTAAAGGGAAGAGTTGTTTATTTGCCTCTAGATTTGAAGAAAAACATTAACACAATTGGAGTAGAAAAAGTGGAAGAGGAACCTCTTGTTATCTTAGTTAATGGGGTTCCGACAAAGAATAAGAAAATATGGCAAGATTTAGTAGATGTTAGGAAAGTCAAAAGGGCAACATTGTATTTGAAAAAATATAATAAGTACTATAAAAATGTATATGTTGCAGAAGAGGAAGTAAGTGAGGAAGAGGATAACGATTTGTGTGCTGGTTAAATTGAGAAAGTAGAACCCTGTACTAGTGAAGAAATATATGAACATTATAGTGTTCATCCTTTGCATTCCAAGGAAGTCATGGGGAATGCTATTGAGTTGTTTCAAATGAAACAAGCGAAAGGGAGTCCCATTAGTGTTTGGGAGGAAAGTTTGGAAGCTCGGTGTTTCCCACAGCTTTTTCCAACAGGTCAGGGAGGAAGATATGATGAGCGACCTCATCAAATTCCTGCTTCTGAATACCGGACTTTGCGATTGTATGCAGGAGATCCTAGGTTTCGACAATGCATTCCTTATTTGTTTCATCTCCTGTTTGAAAGCTATCTGTCTGGACTGTCATATGCAGTGAACCACATCTTGAAAAGTGGTATACACATGCAAAACATCTCGGCAAGTGACTTTATGGATAAAGTCAATGTCCAAGACAGTATTTTGGATTCTCACCTGATTAATCTCATGGCGTGTCAGCGTGGTACTAATGAGTACTGGTACCGTCGTCATGGTGATTTAAAATGTATGCTAAGGAACTTAGGAACTCCCACATGGTTCCTCACTTTGAGCTGTGCTGAGTATGGCTGGGAAGACTTACTTGAATTTCTACGAGAGGCAAATGCTAACGTAGAAAACATCGAATTCAAGACACCCGGAGAACTGTGCTCTTTGGATCCAGTCAATGTATGTAGGTACTTCAATCATAGATTTGAAGGTATGATGTCTTTCATCATGAATAAGAAGAATCCACCTCTTGGAGAGGTGTTGGATTTCTTCTGGAGGAAGGAGTACCAAGCAAGAGGTGCTCCTCATATACATATGTTGCTGTGGATCAAGGATGCACCTAAATTTGGAACGGATGCAGAAGACTCAGTGATGAGTTTCATAGAACAGTATTCTACGTGTGCTGTTCCAAACGCAAAGGAGAAAAAAAGCCTACGAGAAAAAGTTCTACGTTTCCAAAGCCATCGATGTGGAAAGTACTGTCATCGTAAATTCCGGAACAAAGACAAGTTCTACACCAAATGTCGTTTCGGCTTTCCACGACCGGTGATTTCTAAAGGAAGAGTGAACAGTTTGATGTCTTCGCTGCGACATAATGTGATGAAGAAATCACCTAAAAACACATACAATTTGAAGAGGAACGAAGAGTCTAAGTACATTAACGACTACAACCCGGTGATTTTGTCCATGTGGAATGCTAACATGGATATACAGTTTGTGGCTGATAACTGTATGGCTGTGGCTCGGTATGTGACATCTTACATCACCAAAAAAGAGAAGACAGAATTGAAGGATATGTGGGAGGACATTTCCCATGAAAAGAGCCTCAGCAAGAAGTTGTACAGTTTCAGTCTGAAGATGTTGTCGCATCGAGAAATCGGAGCTTACGAATATTCTGACCGGTTGTCTTCAGCAAGTCTCTATGCCAAGTCCAGGAGTATCGTTTGGGCGAGTGTTGGTCTTGCTGCAACGCGTAATCGAGTTCTGAAACCTGTGCGGGAAATTGAGTATTTGGCGGAAAAGGAGCCAAACAGTACCGACATTTTGAAGAGCAACATGTTGGATACATATTATCCAAATCGAAGCAGTCACCTCGAGAATGTTTGTCTGTATGAGGTTCTGCAAAATTACATATTCAAGAGGAACATCAAAGAAGATACTGAGAAAGGAGTGTATGCTGTAATAGGAAGTGAGGGATGTCTGGTCAAGCAAAGAAAATGCCACTTGATAAACCATCGAAAATTGAGTGGCGAATCTCCTGAAAAAAAGGAGTTTTTCTATTTAGCACTTTTGCAACTTTTTAAGCCTTGGCGTGCAGAAGAGGAACTGCTTGGAGATTTCCTTTGTTACGAAGACTCATTCAATGCTGCCAAGGAGACCATAGAATGTCCTGCTTTTCCCAAATATGTAGAAATGTTGAATGTGGAAATTGAGCAGGAAGCAACGATTGCAGCCGAGATTGCCAGAGACAGTTCTCAGGACAGTCAGAGTTCTGCTTCATTGAGTCAGGATCCACTAGGAGGACCTCTTATCGAAAATGAAGCTGCCACTGCTATGAATGAAGTGGAAAGAGCAATGGCACATGCTCAGGAGGATGCGGTTAACTTAGAAGAGTTGGAAAGACAACTCAACGTTGAGCAGAGGAAAATATATGACGAACTTACCATGCAAATTGATCATGGATTAAGTCATGACAAGAAAGAGTGCTCATGTACGTCGTTGAAGCCTGTCCGACTGTACGTGAGTGGAGAAGCGGGAACTGGAAAAAGTTTCCTTATTAAAGCAATTTCATGTTATTTGCAGGAAAGGACAGAGTCATCGCTGTCTTGTGTTGTCACCGCTCTAACTGGACTGGCAGCACATAACATTAAAGGGATTACTTTACATCGTTTACTGATGCTGCCAGTGGAGCATGACAACAAATTAGAATATCACAAGCTATCTGGAGATGCTTGTTTTGAAGTTTCAAGAGTCTTGAGGAAAATGAAACTTCTTATCATTGACGAAGTAAGCATGGTTTCCAATGTCATGCTTGCCTTTGTGCATTTGAGAATGCAAGAAGTTCTCAAAACAGAGTATGATGTGTTATTTGGTGGCAAACACATCATTGTTTTCGGAGATCTTCTGCAGCTGACACCAGTGAAAGGGCAACCTGTGTTCAAAATGCTCACGCATGAAGATACCAGGAAGTGCTTAGGGAGTATTGGCAACGTCAATATATGGTTAAACTTCAATTATGCTGAACTGCATGAAAATATGCGTCAGGCAAAGGATGAAGTTTACAAGACTATTCTACAAGATGTTAGAATTGGAAAAGTGACCGAGCATGGGAAAGAAGCTTTACATGCACGATTACTGACAAATTTATATCCAGACGAAGATGTTGTGCCTGAGAATATTTTTCAGAAAGTTACTGAGAAAAAATCTGGAATATGTTTGATGCCAACTCTTGCAGAATGTGCCAAATTCAACAACAAAATGTTGCATTTAGAAAAGCAAGAGATTGTGAAATTGGAAGCTATTGACAGAGTAGAGCATATGGGATCAACAATTATTTTGTCTGAGAATCTGAAAACAAAATTGGATTCATTAGAGAAGAGTATATCTAAAACTGCGGGTTTTGAAAAGACTCTGAATGTGTGCTTGAACTGCCGTATAATTTTAAGAAGGAATTTACATGTTGAAAGAGGTCTGGTAAATGGATCAATGGGTAATGTTGTTGATTTTGTGAAATACAGAAATAGAGATGGAATTGAATTTTTAAAAATTAAATTTGATGGCATTGAGGAAGTACAGCTAATTGCTCGTTGTTCTGCTAGATTTTTGCTTGTAAAAGACTTATATGTTCGTCGTAAGCAGTTTCCTGTTTGCTTGGCATATGCGGTGACAATCCATAAATCGCAAGGTTTAAGTGTAGACTGTGCATTGGTGTATATTGGCAGTTCTGTGTTCAAGGAGGGTATGGCATATGTGGCATTGTCACGAGTTAGGACTTTATCGGGATTGTACTTGATTGAGTGTGATGTCACAAACATTTGTGCGGATCTAGATTGTGTTAAGGAATACAATAGGTTGAGAAGAGAGTATGCGCCACATTTGCCTCAGTATCCTTTGTTTGAGAAACGTGTGGTAGGCCGGAAACGAAGAAATGTGACCAATACTGGGGAGGTTGTAGCAAAAAGACGAAAAGTCGATGAACCTGAAATTATAAGCAGAAACAAAAAGGATTCTGTTGAAGATGTTGTTGGTTTTCAATTTGAAAACAGTTCTGGTGTCAACTGCTATGCTAATGTAGTGATTAATGTTTTGTTTTCTCTACAAAATGTAAAAGAAGAGATTGTGGTCAATTCTGATCAAAGATTTTGCAGTTTGTTAAATTCTGTGTTAGAGAAATGTAGCACTGATAGAACAAACATAGAAAGTGTGTCTGAAATTCGAAATCTGTTAGACAGATGTTCAGGCCAAACACAATTCTCTCAAAATAGTCAGCAAGATTGTCAGGAGTTTTTAATGTATATGCTTGATGTATTGTATGCTGAAGGTGTAGATGTAGATCATCTGTTTGGGCTTTCTTATCAATGGCAGCATGACTGCGAGAACTGTAGGGTATCAAGTAGTACTAGTGTAGACTCAGAAAGATTTATATATTTAACTTTGCCAGACAGTAAATCAGTCTCTTTTAATAAGCTAGTAAAAGCAGCTGATCACAATATGGAGTGTAGGCAATGTAAATCTGAAATGATGTCCACATTATTTATACGAACATATGGCCAGTATGTCATTTTAATGTTCCAACGATGTAGGCCTGATGGAACAAAATTGACAACTTTAATTAAAAATGTTGTGGCTTCACAGTTGTCAATATCAGGAAGGACTTTTGTAACTGTAGCAATTATATATCATGATGGTTCTTCAATAACATCAGGACATTATACAGCTTATTTAAAGTGTAGAAATGGCTGGTGATTCTGTTTTAATTTTCAAAAAAAAATTGCCATATGACCTTAAAAACTCTTACCTGGTGTTTTTAAAACCAAAATTTTAGGGAAAGAATCTCGGGATGTGCCCTGAGGAATTTCAAGAAGTTCTCATGGCTCCTACACTATTTGGCCTTGAAGATAAGTGTAGTACAGAGACATAACTTGTTACCATAACACTGGACGTTATTGAGAAATATGTGCACTTTGAATGAGTTCAGAAAAACGATTTCTTTTTATAAGCTAATTGAAGCAGCGAATCAAAACATGGAGTAGAGGGAATGTAAGTCTGCAATGCTGTCTACTGTTTTACATTGCTTTGTGATTATAAGTGATGTAGAGAATTAAATAATTGTACTAGTCATAAAGGTAGTGTAAGTCTGCTTCATAGTAAGCAGTATCAGTGTGATAGGAAATGTAGAACATGATTGAGCAAGAAGGGGAAGATATTACTAGTCCAGGATTGTGTAAATGATCTTCAACATTTTAATTCTGAAAGTTGTGGAAATGCGAAAAGACGGGATTGGCTAACAAGAAATCCAAGAGTTATACATGGCTCTGACAAGATTTGGCCTTGTGGAATCTTGTGGTAGAGAGCAAGAAGTCATTTATTGTATGTAACATGTTTTTGAAAACGATTGAGGTTTTCTTTCAGAAAGTGGCGGGTTGAAAGTAATAACAGCACAACAGAGTGTAAGCTGTTCATAGGACATCCTTGGCCGTCATGGAAAGTAAGTTAACTTTAAGGAGTTCTGAATTCTGATTTCTAATGTTGTATGGGTTTTTTAAACACAATCATTTTGATTGTGTTTTTTTTTCCCCGCTGTTATATGATGAATACCTTCAAGTCACTGTTTTAGTGAAATTTGATACATTCTGAGAACAGCAAAAATAAACCATTTAACATGTATAATTAATTCTGTTCTGTTTGCATTTATGATGTACATGTAGAACTGTGTAGGAGGCATGGAGAAGGTGAGGCTTCTGTAAGTGTCAAAGTTGTTGCATACAGTGCTCATATTCTACGTAGTCTTTTATATTTCATTACTTTCACTGTTTCTGACTGATCTAAAAATTTTTTTTTAAAAAGAACAGTAAGTATAAGGGAAGGAAACAGACAGTTATGTTAAAAGAAACACAGCTATAGGGAATAAACTAGGGATACTGTTACCCGCAATCCTCTGCTGATGATGTCACTGAGCATGTCATGAATGTTGTAATATGTGACATCATCAGCAGTGGATTACGGGTAATAGTATCTCTAGTTTACTCCCTTATAGCTGTCTTTCTTTTAACATAAGTGTCTGTTTCCTTCCCTTATACTTACTGTTCTTTTTTTTAAAAAAAATTTTTGGGTTCGCTTCCGGTTCGCGTACCGGGGAGCGAACTGGGAAGCGAACTAAGAGAAATAGAGGTTGGCACAGTTGCAAATATTGTACCAATTTTTTAATAACGGGGAGGTAGTTCTGAAAAGAACTTTTTTTTAAATTGTTTTTGTTGTTTTATATTTTTTTTATTATTTTTCTGAACATTTTTTTACTTTTTTTGAATTTTTCTGAACAGTTTTATATTTTTTTTGTTTTTTTTTCGGAGGGGGCAACGAAAACGATTCATTGTAAAGGGCTCAACAGGAGCAAGAAAACAAAAAAAAAGAATTTATTGTTTGGGGAGTTTCGGACAAACATGAGCATGATTGTCAATAGCTCTGTTGATCAGAGTGATGCTACTTTCTGCGTAGCAAATGAATCCACTGCAATGTACGCAGACTTGTTTTACTTCACGAAATCTCGTTTGTATATTTGGCACCATCTCCCTGCCCTCTGGTCCCGTTACTTCCGGTACAACAGATCTTCTGGCCATAATAGGGAGATTATCTAGGTCGTCCTGTTCCTCTTCTTCCTCTTCTTGCTGAATTATAACTTTAGCAGGTGGTCCACTCTTCCTTGGATGTGGTGGAGGTGGTGGGGAAGCACCAGCTGAAGCTAGTAAAGAAGCCATTGCTCACTGGTAACAAAGGGTCTTTCTCTCACAATGATGAAAGTCAGAGTGAGGAAAGAAGGAGGGATTTTCACCATTTGGGAAAAAAAATAGTTCTCAACCAATGAAAAGTGTTCATTTTAGATCATATGACCTAGTCTTACATCATTAGGAAACCGAAAGTGAAATGAATCAATGAAAAGTGTTATTACCAAGTCACATGACCTGCTGTGTGTATGTTACGCGCTTTGCAGGGCCTCCCGGTTTGCTTCCAGAAACCTGTGCTTTGCGACTCGATAAGCGTACGAGTTCGCTAACGTAGCACGTCATATGACGTATCACGCGACAACGCGAAACGTCATGCGGACGGGAGGCGTCACGATGTTGTTTTCTAACGCGGCAGTTGCGGTAAAGAAACGTTTACCGGCTCGCGGTCTATTTCGCGGCATCAAGGTCAGCTAACGGGAAGCTTCCCGATTCGCGAAGCGGGAACGAAGAAAAAAAAATATTTAAAAAAAAGTTATTAATAAACATATAAAATATATTTTTGGATTTAAAGAAGAATACATTTTACAGCTACAGATATTAGCTGTTAAAAAACCAATGAAATTCACTGAAAAAACCATAGGTTATAGACCATATATAGTTAGGAATTAGCATTTACAAAACCTTGAAAATTCACTGAAAAAAACATAGGTTATAGACCATATATAGTTAGGAATTAGCATTTAAAAAACCTTATTTTACTCACACAAAACCATTGAAATTCCATATATAGTTAGTTGCACTAACTATATATCGCGCACCCGCAATCCACTGCTGATGATGTCACATATTACATCATTCATGACATGGTCAGTGACATCACTGATGACATCACTGATGACAACATCCAGTGATTATGTGTTTCTGTAAAGTTTAAATATGTTTTACATATTGAAGAATGAGTGGATGTATAAGTGTCTGAATGAAGGTTTTAGTAGGTGCGTGATTGACTGTATGAGTGAGTGATTAAATGCGTCTTACTGAATGCACGGGTTAGTGACTAAACTGTCTGAAAGTGTGCATCAGTATGTCTGTTGTTGTGCAAGCTGCTGCATGTGTTGATCAGTAGCTATATAAGTAGCTATATGGGTTATTGATTGGTTGCACAAGTATTTGTATGGGAGACTGAGTGTGTGTATGGCTGGCTGGGAGGTGTGTGACTCTGTGCAGATCAATGTGTACTTGTATCAGTGATTCTATAAGAGAGTAACTATGTGTTAGTATATGTTTCAAAAATGTAAGGTGTTCTGTGTTTAACTGTATAGATGAGAAAATGGAAGTGTGATTGATTCTTTTCAGGACTGACTAGGTGTGTGAGTAACTCCATGGATGAGTGGCAGAGTGTGAGTGTCTGTATAGGTGTATGAGTGCATATGATAGTGTTGTAAAGATGAGTGATTGTATGTATGAATGATTGTATGAGTGAATGTGTGTGTAGACATAGGAATCAGTGAGTGCGTATGTAGTAACTAGTATTGGTGTGTCAATGGTTTCAAAAATGATACTCTCTATTTAACACTGGGTGTAACGGAGGTTATATTAGAGTGTGAGGAGATGCATTGTATTATCACATGAATGATATCATCAGTGATGTGATCATTGATGTCAAATGAGATGTCATCAGTGATGTCATCAGTGATGTCATTTGAGATGTCATCAGTGATGTCATCAGTGATGTCACTGACCATGTCATGAATGATGTAATATGTGACATCATCAGCAGTGGATTGCGGGTGCGCGATATATAGTTAGTGCAACTAACTATATATGGAATTTCAATGGTTTTGTGTGAGTAAAATAAGGTTTTTTAAATGCTAATTCCTAACTATATATGGTCTATAACCTATGGTTTTTTCAGTGAATATATATATATATAGATATATATAGATATATATATATCTATATATATATATATATAACAGTCCACTCCGTGAGGAACAGAGAGAGGCCACACTGGGGAATCCTTTGGAACACCTTTAATGAATGCCAGCGTGTGCATGATGCATTTCGGCCCATCGACGTTACAACCTCGTGGCATGTTTGCCGGCTGAACCACGAGACAACGGCACAGTGTCCTTGTCTCCCTGTTAGTTACAGGCTGCATGACGCAATAGTTCAGGTGGGCTGGATGTGATTCTATACCTTGAAGAGTCTGTAGCTGCGAACAGCGGGTTGCAAGTAAGACTCCAGCCTCTTGGTGTAACGGGGCCTCACACGCGCCTCTGACTGGCGCGAAAATATCCAAAACAGTCCACTCCGTGAGGAACAGAGAGAGGCCACACAGGGGAATCCTTTGGAACACCTTTAATGAATGCCAGTGTGTGCATGATGCATTTCGGCCCGACGGCCTTCCTCAGATGCTGCTGATTAGGCTGCGTGTGACTCCACCCGCACATTTAAGTGTCCAGAAGCCCTTCCATTGGAGGTAATCCGCTGACCTTTGGGCCACATGGGTCAGACTACACTGCACCTCTCTCACAACTGCAGCGCCCAGAATGCACCAAACCGGGTAAGTGTGAAACGGCAGAAGCGGAATAATTCGAGCCCCCTTAATGGGTCGATTTGATAACTGGAAATGTGCGCAGTGTCCAATTGCGAGTTGTAGCCCTCATTCCTCGCCGGTCTTCCTCCGGTCCCCATCAACGTTACAACCTCGTGGCATGTTTGCCGGCTGAACCACGAGAAAACGGCACAGTGTCCTCGTCTCCCTGTTAGTTACAGGCTGCATGACGCAATAGTTCAGGATACAGGCGTGTGTCATGAGATGGGCTGGATGTGATTCAATACCTTGAAGAGTCTGTAGCTGCGAACAGCGGGTTGCCAGTAAGCCTCCAGCCTCTTGGTGTAACGGGGCCTCACACGCGTCTCTGACTGGCGCGAAAATATCTAAAACAGTCCACTCCGTGAGGAACAGAGAGAGGCCACACAGGGGAACCCTTTGGAACACCTTTAATGAATGCCAGCGTGTGCATGATGCATTTCGGCCCGACGGCCTTCCTCAGATGCTGCTGATTAGGCTGCGTGTGACTCCACCCGCACATTTAAGTGTCCAGAAGCCCTGCCATTGGAGGTAATCCGCTGACCTTTGGGTCACATGGGTCAGACTACACTGCAGCTCTCTCACAACTGCAGCGCCCAGAATGCACCAAACCGGGTAAGTGTGAAACGGCAGAAGCTGAATAATTCAAGCCCCCATAATGGGTGGATTTGATAACTGGAAATGTGCGCAGTGTCCAATTGCGAGTTGTAGCCCTCATTCCTCGCCGGTCTTCCTCCGGTCCCCATCGACGTTACAACCTCGTGGCATGTTTGCCGGCTGAACCACGAGACAACGGCACAGTGTCCTCGTTTCCCTGTTAGTTACAGGCTGCATGACGCAATAGTTCAGGATACAGGTGTGTGTCACGAGGTGGGATGGATGTGATTCAATACTTTGAATATATATATTACCTACTGTCGATCGCCAGTAGTAGTTATAGTTAGGACTAACCCTGGGCGTAGCACTTCGCTACGCCCACGGAGTGGGCGTAGTGTTGCCTACTTCGCCATTTGCGAAGTAGGCGTAGCAGGCAACACTACGCCCACTCCGTGGGCGTAGCGAAGTTGCCCGCCACCCGCCTCCCTCCCGCCCTCCCTAAATACTTAAATAATGATTTAATAAACAATAAACACCACTTACCTTGTCGGCTGCGTCTCCGGGGCTCCCTCTGGTAACCGCGCCGCCATCATGGATAGTAATGCGCATGCGCGGCCGCCCGCGCATGTGCATTTATTGTGAGAGGGCGGGAGGGAGGCGGGTGGTTTTTAGCGAGGGCGGGAGGGGGTGGGTGGCGCGCAGGTGGACGTAGTTTCTGGTCCACTTCGCGTAGCTTCACGTAGCCCCACTACGCCTACTATGCCCAGGCTCAGTTAGGACCTAGTTTCCATAGGAAATTCGCAACATTCTATTTGGAATAACTTTGGCGCCGGTCGACGAATCTTCGCAAAATTCTCCAAGAAGATGAGGTGCTCCGCTCCTATCCTGAAAGTTTTGGGGTGATTCGTCAAGCGGGAGCTTAGAAAAAAGGGTGGTCCCAAAACGTGTTTTCCCCATGCAATTTTCCATACGGACCTTTAGACACGGCTACAGCCCGAACTACTGAACGGAATTACACCAAAGTTGGCACAAAGGTAGAGTTTAGTTCGCAGATCACACCTTTTGTTAAATGGTGTAAATCCGTTCAGTAGTTCTATAGAGGAAGTATGGTGTGCGTACAGTACGCGTACCCTCCCGAGCACGAGCTTTATAATAATTTGCTTTCAACACTCCAAACCAGGGAGGGTTGGCAGCCTCCTTGTGCCTCGGTAGAACCGAGGCACAAGAAAACAGAAAATAGAAACGCAAAAAACACAAAAAAGGGGCAGGATAGAAACACGCTGGCCCCCTACGCCTGCTCAGGAAGTCCCATGTCATGAGTGATGTAATATGTGACATCATCAGCAGTGCATTGCGGGCGCGCGAGTTATAGTTAGCTGAATTAACTGTAACGGGGGAATTTCAAAGGTTTTGTATGAGTGAAATGTCCAGCTAACTATAACATGTGTAAAACCTATGTTTTTTTCAATTAATTTGCAAGGTTTTTTAAATGCTAATTCCTAACTATAACGTGTGTGAAACCTATGTTTTTTTCAGTGAATTTGCAAGGTTTTTTAAATGCTAATTCATAACTATAATGTGTGTGAAACCTATGGTTTTTTCAGTGAATTTGAAAGGTTATGTAAATGAAAATTTTTAAATGTGTTAATTATTATATTTCTTTCTATTTATACTAATTTCTTACATTTTTTATATAAATATTTATATTTATTTTATTTTTTAATTATATTTCATATTTTTATCGTAAAATAATAACAAAACTAAATCGCAAATTACTTTTTTAATTTTTTTTCCAATATAATAAAATTGAATTCTATTTAATTCAATTTTCATTGTTTTTTTTTTGGTAATCGTACCATATGTGTATGGTAATGTAATTACACCAAATTTGGCAGAGAGGTAGAGTTCAGTTTGCAGATTGTGCTTTTTGTTAACTGGTGTAAATCCGTTCAGTAGTTCCTGAGAAAACCCCTATAGACTATGCAAGTAGTGTTCTATGCACCGGGAAACTTGTCTTTTATATCTTGAATTCCCCAATCTGTATCCTTACACTTCTAGTAAACACTATCACACTTCTGTTTCAGTATTGTAGTGACCATCCACAACTATGTGCCTATCTATACACTGTTCTAAAAGAATCCATTCACTACATTAAAACACTAATCAGCAGATGTACAATAAGTGGTACATCCCCAGAGATATGCCAGTTATTGTGTACGGCGATATCACCTCCTTCTGGTGCAGGGCAGCATAATGTGATGCACCTTCCAGATGTGTCACATTGTAAATACTGCACACCATGGCACATCTTTTGCACCACCAGTGCATCAAAAAAATTACGCAACAGCTGTGTTAAAAGAGGCACAAGGGGGTTGTAAATCCACCCGTAACACATAGAAATTCATCCAGGCATTTTCACCAGAAGTTCAAATTGAAGCATAGACTTGTAACATATTTATGTGCATATGTTACATTCAAGTGCTTCGGAGGTACTACAGTATAGTATAGGTAAACTGCTTATAGATGTATGCTGTAGCAGTTCCTTATAGTTCTGCACTTTCACATTCACCATACACTATTAATGTATTCATTTATTCATTTTTGAACTACACATTCATTCTGAGAAACTTTTATACACTAACATGGAAATTTAGTTCTTTCTTTGACCAGTGAAGGTAGTTCTAAAAAGAACTGTTTTTTTTTGTGTTTTCTAGTTTTCTTCAAGATTAGTTATTTAATTCACCTAACTAACCTGTCACTGATCAAAAAGTTCTTTCCTCTAGTCAATGTACCATTAGTTGAACTAGATGATGGTGAAAATAACATAAAACGTAACTATTTTGTATTCAATGCAAATGACCACAGACTCAGGAAAGTTTAACATATGTATCTAAATTTCAAATGCACGTGAACCATCTCAAATACACAGTGCAGTCACCATCATTCTTAGGAGAGAAAATTCAATTAATTAATCATCAAAACACATACTTGGACTCATGCAATTATCAATGCTCTGAAAGGGAAATGACAGAGAGAAAAGAACATCTGCAAATAGCATGAAAATATATTTACCAAGAATGGTGTGAAGACCAACCCCTGGCCAAAGGGCTGGTGAGAGTCCCCCGGGATAGATCAGGCGACAAAGACTTCATGACAGAAAAAAGGACAGGATAGATGACCTCTCTAGAATACTGACAATTGAGTCGCACCCCTCTCCGACACTCTCTTCCTCCTCGAGATTCTTCTGAGATCTTCTTATCCAACCCAATTAAATTAGGATAGAAGGTTCTGTATTCGGCTCTTCATCAGCATTTAACAGCATCTTTCCCAGCATTAGCAACTCTCACAGCCACAGCATCCCAAATCGAGTTCAGCATTTGGTTCCTTTAGCTCTGACTAACTAACTAAGGCTATCTTAATTATACCTTTCATTCATTATGTTCCACCAATTAATGTTTCAATATCGTAAAATTCTTAACTCTGACTGGTCAGGCAATGGGGGAAGATCATCACACCATGCTTACATGTCATCTCAATCAATTTGACTATTGTTCACAAACCCATCCCCTTACTATTTATTCATAATTCTATTTCACACCTGCATTCACATTTTATTTGCAACATTATTTTAACAGTCTGAATATAAGTCCATATCGTTGATCTTTTCACCATCCGTTCCCAGGCTATAACACTTTGCGACCTTGGCTCCCGTTCAACATCTATGTCATAATAGTGGGTTAACTTCCTGTGGACATGCGTAGTCTCCCTTTTACTCAGCCTACTTCAGTTATACATGAGCAGTTCAAATACACACTAGTGATAAAGTCAAAAGACATATGTTACTTTCGCAAATAAAATGGTCACACTGTATACCACCCACCTCTACTCTATCCCAGTTTATTTATTAGACTAATCCCCATGTTAGCTTTAGTAAAAAAACACTCAATTTAGTTCAAACAAGCAGATGCCATGCAGACAAGTCTTCAAGACTCCTTTTTAGTGCCTTCTGCTCATGCGCAAGAATTTCCCTGCAAGCGACCGCTCGTCATACTGCGTAGATGCAGTTGACGCATGCATATTAAAGATTTCCCCGTTTAGAGCTGTATTAATCCTTCGTCCATGTTATTCTCATTAGTAAACTCATAAGCAAGCTTCAGTAACCATATGATGTGCATTAGTTTTACATAAAACAATGTTAATAACATGTTAGTTAGTTAAAGGAGTGGATTGCTCTGAGCAAGTCTCTTTTATACGTGTACTTGCTCCATCACTGGGTTACTGCGTAGATTCATAAGAATAATATTGCCCAGTAAATGACACCCAAAAGACAGTTAATCCACCTCATATGGGCACGAGGCAGATATACACCTTAAATGTCAAGATCATAGGTCTTTATGAAATAACGATCGAAAGGCGTGCTGGTGTGAGAAGAAAATTACTTAAGATGAGGATCATGTAATTTTGTTCATTATATGTTGAAATGTTGAAAGGTACAGGTAATTAAATCACCTACATGCTGACTGTTTTCAGATGTGAGCATAAAAAATGGCGGGTAGGTGTAAAAGCTTCAATAAAATGCTTGTGTCATTGATTTTTGACCAGGCAAATTAATCTTTGACCTCCGCTCCATCACGGTCAGATTGAATCACAACCTGTCAGCCTGCCAACCACAAACAGTGACCACTGATTGATGCTTTACTTTTTCTTGGTGCTTCCAGACTTCCATTATTATATTCACTTCACTTTTGTGCCGTTTTACTCATTAAATGTGTAATTATTTTATATATTAGTAGTGGGATTTTTCTTGTGTTCTGTTAAGACTTTTTTGTTACTTCTAAGTTCTTTACATATGTTCCTAAATTACACCTGTCTGCACTGTGCCATGTCTACAAGGGGATGAGAGCAGGTTTAAAATATTGAAACTGTGTTTCACTTTTAGAGATTTATGGCCATGCGTAGGTACACATCTTCCCATAGTGTAGTGTAGTTCCTATATTCCCAATAGGCTCTGCGCATTGCAATAATATAAACAGTAGTGTAGACGTAGGACTGAGGTCATCTAGGTCTCTACTGACTATATTAGACTTAATTAGTTTTGCCAGCTAGCTCAGAGGTCACTAGAAACTTTCTCGAATGTTCAGGAAAAAGTTAACTCTCTTGATTTAGACAAGAAGGGATTAGTTTCTGACAACTGCATACACATGACAACTTTGCATGACTGCGAGAGGGCTCATGCAGACGTTGAAGAGGGTTGGGTTGAGTGATGATCCTTGTGGTACGCCGCAGATGACTTCGGTGGCCTTGGATCTGAACGGGGGGAGGTGCACTTTCTGGGTTCTTCCGGTGAGGAACGAGATGATCCACTCTAGTGCTTTCTCTTGGAATCTGATGTTGCGGGCGTTGTTGTCCAGTCGTTCTGTGAATGCTGTCTTCTTGGTGGTGCGGTTCAGCTGGTGGGGTTTGCAGGTGGCATGCTTGAGGGCAGTCATGTTGTCTGTGGTCTGGTCGTGGCGCCAGGCTTTCTCGAGGATGCGGCAGTTCTTCTTGGAGTTCTTGAGTTCGTTGGTGAACCAGGAGGCTTTCTTTCTGCAGGGTCTGCTGGGAGCGTTCTTCTGTGGTGCTAGGTCATTTGCGCAGTTGGTGAGCCACTGTGTGAGGTTGCTGGCTGCTTCGTTGGGGTCCGTTGTGCTGGAGGGAGGGTTCTGGCGGAGGGAGGTGGTGAGCTGCTCGGTGGTGATCTTGCTCCAGTTTCTGCGAGGAATCTGTTGCGGTGGTGGTGGGTCGTTGTTCTTCTGAAGCTGAAGTGGATGCAGCTGTGGTCAGTCCAGTGGAGTCTGGTGGAGTGGCTGAAGGAGATGTGCTTGCTGGAGGAGAAGACTGGGTCAAGCGTGTGGCGGACGTAGTGGGTTGGGGTGTCACCAGTTGTTTGAGTCCGAGGTTGGCGAGGTTGTCCAGTAGGGTGGTGGTGTTGCTGTCCTTGTTGTTCTCCAGGTGGAAGTTGAGGTCCCCTAGGAGGATGTAGTCAGCGGACGGGAGAGCGTACGGGCTGATGAAGTCTGTGATGCCTTCGCTGAATTGTGTGCGTGGTCCCGGGGGTCTGTAGATGAGGGTGCCTCTGAGGGTGGTCTTGGGATCGGAGTGTATCTGGAAGTGGAGGTGTTCGGCGGCGGGGTTGGTCGTGATGGGGATGGTGTTGTTGTGTACAATGGCGATGCCTCCCCCAGTCTGGTTGGTGCGGTCCTTCCGGCTGATCTTGTATCCGTCCGGGATGGCTATGGCGATGTCAGGCGCTGAGGAGGCGTTCATCCAGGTTTCTGTAAGGAATGCGACGTCTGGTGATTTTGTGTCTAGCAGGTTCCAGAGTTCGAAAGCCTGTTTGTGAATCGAGCGGGTGTTGAGCAGGATGCACTTGAGGTGGTTGCTGCTGGTGCTCGGCTTGTCGGGTGCGGTGCAGGTCTGGAGGCAGGTGAACTTGCAGGCTTGGCAGGTGAAGGGTCCGTGGGTGGGTTTCGGGGTGGCTCGGCAGCAGGCGGGGTTCCGGCCAGGTTTGAGTGCGTTGAGGGTGGCGGCGTCGCAGGTCTGTCGCGTGGGCTGGCATCTTCGGGGGCCAGGGGTCCTGGTGCTGGGCACGGTCCAGGCACGGACGGACGCTGACGGGCTTGCCTTTGGCGCGCCAGCGGTGCGCACGCTGTGCATAAACGCTGCGCGTACGTGGGGACTCTGCCATAAGCGGAGAGTGGGGGGAGGAGGGAGGGAGGAGCAGCTGGGAGGCGGGAGCGGGGTGGCGAATGGGAAGGGGAGAGGTCCTAAGAGAGAAGGGGGCGGGGCCGCAGGGGAGCAGCAGCAGGGAGAGGGGAGCGGGGTGCAACGGCAGAAAAGGCGGGAAAAACGGCAGAAAAAACAGGACTCACTCAAACAGGGTCACCACACGGGGGGGGGAAGAAAAAACAACAGTCAGGGTCACCTCACGGGGGGAGAACAACACAACTGGCACAGAGAAACAAAAGAAAGGCACAGGGGTCACGTCCTCAGGTGCGGCGGCGAGTGGTGGGAGCAGGGAGACCGGGCGAACTCAGGAGGAGCCACGCGGTGGGTGGAGCGACCGTCTCTGACAAGGTCAGGTCAGGTATATGAAACGTTTTTGACGCTGTTTGCGATATCCCAGTATGAAATCTCGCAAGTCAGCACCATCTTTAAGTAAAGTCAAGTGTTGCTTAATTTCAGCCAGTGTGGATTTCTGTAGCCACTCAAGGCATAGTTTCCCTACACTGTATGTTGTAACTATCCCTGGATGTTGTCTCTGGGAGTATCTTGGGTCTGGCCTGTTCTGTTTTAACCCCCGTGTTTTGTTCAGGAATCTATCTTGACAGGTATTTGTGTCTGTGGGCCAGATCAACCATTTTTTCCAATCAGGATTTGTTCTGTTTTGGTGTAAATTATGGGATACGTCTATCTCCACATCTGTAGTGCTATTACTATCAGGTATGGGCTTTGGAATAGACGGTTTGTTTTAGTCTTTTATCTTGGCTAGGCCGAGACAAGTTGTTTGTTGAATGGTGTCATTCAGGAATATTATCTGTTCTGGGATCATACAAGCTCTAAATAATGCTTCTAGACCTTGTACCTGCCAGTCTTTTGAACCCCAGATGGTTTTTGTTTCAATGTTGTTTTTCCAAAATTCAAAAACAAATGTAGACATTTTGTCATAACATTTTCCAGAATAAATCAATTTAGTATTTGTCAACATTGTTTTCATTCCTGTCTTATTTAACATTTTAAAATAAAACATTTCTGGAACACTGTTGTTAAACCCTGATAAGTATTGGAATTTCTCATAAAAATTTTTTGAGCTGCCTTTTGGCGGAGTTGGACAATGTTCCCATTGGTTGTAATTAAAAACATTTCTAGGTTGAGCATATTTATGCAAAGAGTGATGACCATAGTGGTTAAAACAGTACATTTCTTCATAGTTCGATGAACCCTGTAAGTAATCATGTTCTGTGAATTTAGCTGACATTACTACATCTGACATCATATTATTAATATTTTCAAAGTCCCAATCATCAGAGAAAGTACTTGGTGTCACAAAGTCACTTAAGGAAACCTTAAACTGGTGTGGATATTTCAAGAGCTCAATCGGGCCATAGATTTCATAATCCGTTTTGTCCCATGCTACCCCACCGGGTATTGGATTGGCTGTGATGTTCACTGTTGACAGTTCTCTTTTCTCGATGTGGGAGGATCTGTGAGGCTTTAGGACCAAGTTGATAATCTGACTTGCTGTGTCCATTGTAGTATATTTTCCATCAATAAATCTTCCCAAACATAAAACCATGATGATCCAAAGCAGGAGGAAAAGAACACCTAACACAATCCAAAAGTCAATCCATGGTGAAATCAGATATGTTTCTTTTAGTTGGTGAAAAAGTTCAGTCATTTTTTCTTTGAAAGTTTTTGTTGTTGGCGTTTCTTCATGCTCGCTTGGATCTTCAGAAAAGTCATCGAAATTGATGAAGTAGCCAGATGCAGTTCTGTCAATTGTTGGAATTGCTTCCGGATTTTCATTTGCCTATGGATTTTTCTTTGTTTCATTAGCATAGTCTTAGGCTACATCGTTGTAGACTGGTGTTTCTTGATGAACTGTTGCAATTTGGGTTTCAAGAGGCACAAGTTCCATGGCTTTGTTGCATAGTCCTTTTTTATTCACTGCAGGTTTATCAAACGGTCTTTGATATGAAAGGCTTTTTCTTCTACCACTGAAGTGTGACAATCTAATTCCTGAATGTGCATTCTAGTGCCGAACAATAGTTCGTAAGGAGTGATACCTTTTAGAGAATTTTTTGGCAGATTGTTAAGACTACGTTGGACACTTGTTAGATGTTTGACCCACCCATCACCCCAACCTAATACCCTCGCCGTTATAGATTGCTTTATGTCACGTTTTTTTCTTTCCACTACCGCATTTCCCTCAGGATGGAAGGGAGAAGAGTACCGCAATGCAATGCCCATGCTGGCCATGGCCTCCTTGTAAGCTCGAGAGCTAAACGCAGGACCCTGGTCAGAATGTAGCATGCCAATTGCGTATGTGCCGATAAAGACTCGCAAATCTTTTATAACAGTTCTGGCGTCAGCAAAGCTCTGGGGCCTACATCTTAAGTGAATTTAGTCTTAATAATTATGGGAACGCATTTCTCCGACTGGATTTCTGCGTATAGATAGCATGATGCTTTCTAATAAAGGTGTCCTGGCAATAGTCTGGTCCGGTTCACAACTGGGATCTCTGTTGCAGTCTGTACAATCCTTTGCAAATTTGTAATTTTGCAGTTTTATCCCCAGCCACCAATATTCTGATTGTAATTCTTTTAGAGATTTCACCATCTCTTGGTGCCTTAGACCCAATCCCATGTGTGCTTCTTGAATCAAGAAGACTCTTCGGTTCGTGTTTGGAGTTACTCTATCCCCCACTCCAGGGATTTGAGCAAAAGGAACGGAGTTTGCATCAATTACGTATGTATTATTGAGTGGATAGTCAAGAGGTAATGCTGCATAGTCGCCTTTTAATGAGGCTTTTACCGCCAGCATGGTTTCTCCGTCTATGTGTTTTTTAGAACGCTTTTTTGTGGCTACGGAAGCCGGTTCAACCGCTGCCGCTGTGGCTCTGTCAGCCAATGAATTCCCTGGAACGTGAACGCCATCACGTCTATGACTCAGTGCATGTATCACGTGAGTCTTTTGTAGTTCTTTCTGCAAAAGAACTACTTGTTCCCAGAGCTTTTTATGCTTTATTGTGGCACCTGTGTCATCTTTGTAATCGTTTTTGATCCATGTCTGCATGTCATTATTATAAGACCTGACGCAGAAATGCGAATCGCACACTATTAGTGTCGGGAATTCACGATCGGCATTTTCAAGCGCCATCTTTAAAGATCTTATTTCAGCTCGCTGAGCTGTACAGTTTCTGAGTGATTCAGTTTTGGTGATTATCGGTCTGAATTTACCAAAGCGCCAGCGACCTTTAACAATCGCGCACGCTGCGTTATAGTATTTTTTATCTACATCGTAGTGTTGTGCAAATCGGTCCATGTAGGTTACGCAGGTGTACTGTTCGAGAGGCAGAATTTTGATTGGCAGAGGATATTCTTGTTCGTATTCTAGAACTTCTAGTTTTTTCATTTTCGGGTCAAAATAGTGCTTCACATTTTCTGCAGCAAGAGAATTTTCCCATTGTATCCATTTTGGATCTAATGCCACTGCATTTAGATTGTGTGGGCTTGTTAATGCCTCAAGGGCTGATTCTGCTGTTAAAACAGATATCCTCTTGCCTTGGGCTAGGGATCTTTCTTTTGCTACAGCAGTTTGAACCGCTATTAGAATTTTTTCAGTTGAACTGAATTTCATTTCAGCTTGTGCGTACAAAGGTGATTTGTAAGCTATTGGTACCGTTTCTCCCTCATTAGAGGTCAGGTACGTGAATCCGCATCTTCCTGGGATGACTCGGATTATAAGGTTGCGTACGTTTTCGCGTGTTTGCAATTTTGTTTTAGCTAACATGTCTGTTTGTAATGATCTTAAAATTTCTGTGTGTTTCTGAGTACAGTTGATTGTTTTGAAATCAGGTTTTATTAATTAATAGAGTGTTTTAACCCTCTCTGTATAATTTAGAATGTATGTTCTTCTGAAATTCAGGAAACCTAGTATTGATTGTAACTTCTTCTTTTTGGTGCTTGGAGTACAGCACACTTCTCTAAGAAGTTGTCTGCTAGGCTTTTGCCTTCACTTGATAATTCATATCCTAAAAACAGGACAGTTAGATGAGCAATTCGTGACTTTTTAAAGTTGAATTTGTACCCTTCAGCTGCGAACCCAAGTATTATGGTGTTCACTCTTTTAAGTGAGTCTCCAGGTCGTCATCTGTTAGATAGATGTCATCGACATAAGATAATGCCTCATCATCATATATTTGTAGTAACTCTGTTACCCTTGATGAGAATAATCCTGGGCTATTCTTGAATCCCTGTGGGAGTCGACAGAATTGTTGATGTGACCCCATTATTAAGAAACCGATCAAATACCTGCTTTAAGGTGCAATGTTTTGACAAAAGAATCTATTAGAGATATCTCATGTCGTTTTATAGTTTTTGCGCATGATGTTATTCATTAGTGCTGCACTGTGTGAGTTTTGTACTGCAAATGTCTTGCAGCAGGAGTTTAGGTGTCTGTAGTCCAAAACTAGACGATATGAATCGTCTGGTTTGGAGACAGGAAACAAAGGATTGTTCATTTGTGAGGTGCATGTTTCAATCACCCCCTGGTATTCAAGTTGATCTAAGATCTCCCTGACTTGCTTTTTAGCTTCTTGTTTACCTGGGTACTGCCTTTGTGCAGTAGGTTGACTTTTTAACTGGATTTTGTGGGGAGGTGAATCCTCATCACCATCCTACATGATTTTTGTACAATGCAGGTGCTTGGGCCACTGCCCATTTTCTAGCAAATGTATATTTTTTATGAATTGGAATATGATTTGAGAAGGCAGGCATAATAATTTCTTTGCCATGAGGGTACTCCCTGACAAACTCTGGTGGCCTGTCTTTCTCAGCTAACAGTATGTCATAGCCTTTCGAAAGGTTATCCAAAAGAGACCCTTTACTTTCCTAGTTTTGTCCCCCTCTATACGCAATGTTATTTTGTATAATTTATGGGGTTTTCTAACTCTGGTATCTGCAGTTTCCACCTGAATGTATTCATTCATGTCCACTGTCTCCAGAAGATTCATCAGGATCTTGCGAGCTATGGTCACTTCTGCTGCGCTGTCTAGCATTGTCTGGGTCCACTCTCCGTTTTTCAGTTGTGTCCTCAGTATCCTCGGCATGTTTTATTCTAACACTAGCTACCTTCTTCTTTGGAAATTGTAATTTTTTACTTTGATGAGCAGGTTCCTTGTCTTTGCTTTTGTCGTGCTCTTCTTTGTGTTCTGACCGTCCTCTTCTTTCCGATTTCTGTGAGGAAGTCTGAAAAGATCGAGAGGGACGTGTATCAATATCTTGATATCTTTCAAGGTTTTCTCAATTTATCCCTATCTCTAAGGTTGTATCTTTTCTCAGAGGGCTCCCTCTGGGTAGACTTGCTTCCTCGTTCTGGAGATCTATCTCTCCGTTGAGGAGACCTTCCTCTGGACTGAAATCGTTTTTCTCTGGGAGTGGATTGTTTATTACCATCCCAACTCTTTTTTGGAGTGTTTAGATTATTTTTAATAAATGTTTTTTCAGGATTTTCAGTTAGTTGGGGTTTTGCTGGTTTCCCACCCAAACTATCTCTACCTAGTTCTTCATATGATTCTTCTGGTATACAACCTTTACAACGAAACTTTTACAACAAACTACCATTACAACGCAACTTTTACAACGCAAACTATTACAACGCATAGCGCTGGGGGGCACTCTAGGATAGGGAATAGGTTTAATTTACTATCCAACACCTTCCCTACTATCCACGGGGACTGGAGTTGGAATAGTAAATTAAACTATTCACTATCCAGCGCCCAAAAGCATTATGCATTGTAATGGTATGCGCTGTAAAACTTGCGGTGTAAAGGTAGGTGTTGTAAAAGTATGCGTTGTAACGTCATACATCCGATTTTTCTATGATTCTGGCAAGTGGTTGTTCTACTATATCTGTTTCTTTCAATTTCTGCAGGTACTTTATATCGTCCATTGCCAATTGAACTAATTCTCTATATGCCTTCGTTAATTCTTTTAGTTTAACTAAGAGTTCTTCGCTTGACATTTTATCAATGTCGGGATGTGGTGTGTAACTGGCTAGAACCGGACACGTGGCTCCTGGTCTACCTATTGGACCGAGCCTGGTGATGTGATTTTGATGTTTTAGGGCGCCTTTAAACCAGAGCATGTGCTCTTGGTAAGTTAGTGGGATTTCAACATCCTCGAAAGGAGCGTATTCATCCGGAGGTTCCTCTATTTTGTAATAGTGGAATTTGTGAGTCACAGCGCGTGCTGCTGGAAAATGTATCCATGAATAGAATGCCTCTGTCTGCCGATATTCATGTGCCTCTAATACGAATATGACTGTACCACCTCATGATGATACTCCTTTTTCTATAAGTTTTTTTGTTATAGTTTTTCTTACATTGACCTGAATGATTATAGCATTCGGGTCATTTTCTTGGAGACTTGTGTCATCCGCTAGGAGTTGAGCTGCTAATTTAGCTCTCTCCCTTTCCTCTTCACTATCCGACATTTTTCTGACAGGAAGTTTTGTTGCTTTGCAGAGCAAGTTTCAAGGAAACAAAGATTAGGTGCACAATATTTTGGAACACTGTATCCTTCAACGTTGACTAAACGAAGAACAAATACATAGGAATATCTTCCTACAAAGTTCTGGCGGATATTAACCTTTTACCCACTCCAGACGTCTTTTGGAGTTTTTACGGGAAAAGGGGTCTGTGTGAAAAGCACGACTGAGTTACTCTAATGTGTTGCGTTAGATTATCGCCTTACCAAACGTTGGGCGCCATGTAGTGTAGTTCCTATATTCCCAATAGGCTCTGCGCATTGGAATAATATAAACAGCAGTGTAGACGTAGGACTGAGGTCATCTAGGTCTCTACTGACTATATTAGACTTAATTAGTTTTGCCAGCTAGCTCAGAGATCACTAGAAACGTCCTCGAATGCTCAGGAAAGAGTTAACTCTCTTGATTTAGACAAGAAGGGATTCGTTTCTGACAACCGCATAAACATGACAACTTTGCTCCCTCAGAATAAAGAGTATATCTCTAGAGTCGTGTGAAAACAATAGACAGCTATTTCACTCAGTCAATCGTGCATGCTTAGTTTCACCAGAGTGCAGAGAAATAGAGAGACGGGCGTTTTCAATAAAAGGTGTTATTTATTGAGCAGTCTTCTTTCTCATGCAAGAGAAATGAGTTGCCACAATTGCAATACTTATCATGAAGTAAAGTGCGTACAGTAAAAGTAGTATTATGAAATAATACTGTAAAAGCATTGATATGGTTTCTTAGCCATATGATACTTTAAAATTGATAAAATATATACATACATAAAAACATTGACTTACGTACTCAACTGGTGCTTCTAAGATAGGCCTACCCCGGTGTACCTGACCTAAGCCTAATACGTGGGAAGGAGTAAGTAAGTTGCAGTTTAAGTTAAGTTGGTTTTTGCCAAGAATCTGAATCAAGAATTCTCTTAACGGTTTAATCAGCTCCCTACCTTGGTAATAGAATGTAGGAGGTCTTGTATCTCTTTCTCAGGACTCGATCTCCCAGCAACCCGCAAGGGTGACTGGAAACACCGGAGCTGGATTTTCTCGGCTGGAGAAAAAGACAGCGTCTCTCTCAGTGCGTCAAAATGGGAGGGTCGGCTTCCTTCGGCTCTCGCATCAGCTGGGCTTCGGGCAAGTAGATAGCCGCTCTGCTCCAAACCACTGTGTGTTTGCTTAAGGCAACGTTGGTATATTTATACCTGAAAGGTGCCGGGTTTGACGTAAGGTTGGACATAAGACGTCACTAAGAAGTAACAGTTCTTTCTGGACTCCAGGAGTTCTTGTGGAAATCAACAGGGGGATTTCCCAGGCTGCTGGAGGCTTGGTTTGTTTAAAGAACGCGTTGTACTTTCTAGGAGTCTATGGGAGTAGCCTTGCCGTATTTGGACTGCATTGGCTGTTACTAAATATGGATATGATTCTTATGCCTTTATAAGGATATTATTTGTTATAACCATATGAGGGCATAAATCGGGAATATCGAATTAGGGTCCTAGATAGAATCACAACAATAGACATAGAATGGGTAAAAAGCTTTGATACATCTGGCCCTTAGGGCCATATTCTTCACAGTTGACACCAATCAACCCCAATTAGTAATTCACTATCTTGTGCAGCAACTAAAGTAGCCTTGTTTGAAAGTGACAAAACAGAACAGCACGATAACTATTAAGACATGGTGCTGCTTTCCTCTCTGCCCTGTTGCACTTTAGGCTGCCATGCACCGGTCACACCCTTGCACAATTGTGCACGTCCATTGTGCTTGATGTCAAGTGTTGATTTTGCTTATAAATAGTTTAACACTTTCCCCACTTTGGATATTTGCTGTACAATGCTTCACAAATTCACAGCTGGAAATGTTTGGAGAAATAAAAAAAAATCTCCAAGTTAAAGCCAATCACAAAGATGGTATTTTGTCTACCAATCTTACACACCTGTGATGCAAAGCAGCGCTAGAGTTACTTTGCATTCCTTTAGGGCTACTTTCTTGTGCTATAATAACTTTTGGCTCTGGAAAGTAAATCCCAAATCAACAGTTTGCGACAGGATGCAAACCCTGGCCAAATTTTTGTAAATCTACCCTCAAATGTTTTTCAAAGTACTACATATAATATGATAATTATTGATCAGAAGCACACTCATTTTTGGCCAGAGAAGGTGAGGATAGAAATGAAATAGATGCATTCACCTACTGCACTTTAAAATCTATTAGTTGGCCGGCTCCCATGTATTTATGTGTATTTTTCGGCCCCAAACATAGGGGCCGATTATGATTGCGGTGTTTCCGCATCCTCCGGGCCGGCGGAAGCCACCGCCAGCACGGAGGATGCGGAAAAACCACTGCGTAGCCTCCAAAGATACACCGCCATATTAGGATGGCTGGTGGGTCTGGAATTCCGTCCGCCGCTATTCTGCCGCGGTCGCATTACAACCGTGGCGGAATAGCCCTAATATGGTGGCGGTGTCTAACAGACACCGCCAGCCATATTAGGATGGTGTAAATGACATGCTTTTCCGCGGCGGCTTTTCCGCCGTGGAAAATCATACGGACTTTTACTTCGGGGGCCCGTTGCGGGCCCCCTTGGTGAAGGGGGGGTGGGGAGTGCACATGGGGGGTACCTATGGTACCCCCCTGCATTTGCGTGCACAAAGCAGCAGGCACTGCGCGGTGCCTGCCGCTTTGTGCATGCAAATGCGATGCATGCATTTTTTAACCTTGCGGCGGGTGCAGCTTGAAGCTGCACCCGCCGCAATGTTAAAGATAGAGGATGTGACCGCCACCCTGGCGGTCACATGCTAATCTGCTCGGAGGGAACGCCGCAGCCCCTGCGGACGTTCCCTCCTCCTCAGGGGTGGCGGACGGACTCAAGTCATAATCGGACCCCCAGTTAGAGAGAAGCTGAGCACTAAACATTTGCATGCAACCAAGGATAAGACTGAGGGTTTTTAGTTTGAGGCACAGAGTCAGGGGAGATGACTCCTATCATCTATAGACTTCGAGCCTGATTCACAAAGGTTTAACTCCTCAGTGGGACAGAGAACTCTGCACATAAAAAGATAGGCCGCTTCATTCTTTTAATTTGTGGAGTTTACCACCCCCGCTCGCCACATTCATGAAATTACTATTAACTTGTTGTTTGTAAATACCTGAAAAATAATAATCCTACTCAAAAGGGAATGTTTACCCTTGTGAATCAGGCCCTCTGTGTTGTCTGAAAAGGGGACACTTCTGGTATTTTATGAATTGCAACAAAGTTGAGGGAATTCTTTTATTGATATTATGTTCCTGCTCCAAGAGACTGGCTGTCAGATTGGACTGGCCTATTGATGTCGTGTCTGACCCTATTACCTTTATTCCTTCTATCACTTTCAGATTGTTTTCAAGAAAGGGTAGGATATTGTGGTCATTTACTTTTTACATGATTCTTGAGTTTAAATGACAATGCATTTGTCATTTAATTTATTTTTCATCATGGCTATTTATTCTTTCTCTCTTTAGAGTTCTAATGTCAGTAGCGGCTGGTGCTCTGGAAGACTGGCGAGGCATGGAATGGGAAAGTGTTGGGGGCAAAAATTAAAAGTTCCTTTAGCTCCTCTGCTCCTCTTCTCTCGAGCACAGGGTCCCAGGCTCCACTGCGGCCAATCCTGACACTGCTTTCATGAGAGCCTCGTCAGAATTGGCCTGAGCGCTCTGGATTTGCACTCCCAGGGAGACTGAGCTTGTGCCTGCTCTCTCCAAATCAACAACACAGCTTGGGTTGAAGACAGCTTCAGTGCGCATGACGGTTTGGCCCTCCTGCAACAACCATACCGTCATTCGCTCTGATCACAGTGCACTACCATCTTTCCTACCATGAACCCTCCCTGTTACACTCGGCAGGAAAAGAACCTGGCGGGGGGAGGGGCCATGCTCCTCCGCCATTGCAGAGCAGCCACGGCTGTTAAAGTTTGTCTTATCTTTCGAAGTCTTTTTTGCGGTTCCCAAGCATTTAATTACAACAGCACTTTACACGTCGTAAAATCTATAAGTATAAATATTCATTAAATAAATCGCTGACCTCAATGCTCAGCTATTTGAAGGGCTCATGTGTCATATTTCGAACCATTCATTGTTTTTTGTCTTTTAGAAAGAAGTACTGTTAGATTTTATAGACCACTTAATGGTGAAATCGAGGCTTGAAATGTGCATCAGCCTAATCTTGGGGTATTAACGCAAATTGTGTATTTGTATTTTCTTTAAAGATATTAAACATATTTATATAAAATTGAATGCCTATTAAAACGGATAATGATGATCTATAATGTGTTTGACCAATTGACAAGGTCACTGGAGAACGGGGTTAATCGGAGAATGTTGCAAATTATACATAAGAAAACATGTTTATTGTAGAATAAATTCGTATCTGAAGCATGCTGATAAAACAGCGAGGCTTGTGTCTTATCCTTTGACGCTTGTAAAGAAGATTTCGGGTGAAGGAAAACAAAGAAGAAAGTCAAAACAGAACAGAAAGATCTGTTTTTTAAACCTCCGACGTAGCAGACCTGTAAATGAGCAATTTAGGTGTGCCTCAGTGACACACAAGCAAGATAGGAAAAATGACCTTATTAAAGAGGCATTGATCACTCAAAAAAGACAAGAAAGGGTCTGCGCGGCTAGAAACCTACATAAGCGATGGGCAATTACTTTATCTGCCGTCTGTTCAAATGTGGATTTTCCTCTTGTAAAAACAAAATAATTGCATCATTATCTTTCTACATCGGGAAACTGTAGCCCCATAAAATCACGTTTCAGATGAAAACAGACTCATTAAAAGATGCACGGAGCTGACTTGTCAGTCAGGTAAGATTGAGAAGTTTAACTGGCATGTGAAATTGTTCTGTGTAATGCACATTATTGCTAAAAGTTCCAATAATTAAGAATCTGGGAGATGAGATTTTTGCTCATTTTTTTATAATATGACCAGAGATAATGCATATCTGTGTGAGCAACACTGCACAGCCATTGCTGGGCTCCATGGTCTAACTTGTAATTTACCAAATACATTGATGAATGTTCTGAATACCAACAAGTGATCTCCATTAATCCATGTCTGACCATTCCTAGTGAGACATTTTCTTTGAGGTTGCACCCTCCTCAAAATGTATGAATGATAGCAGTGTCTCAGCTGCCTGTGCCATCAGAGACCCCTTGCATTGGTTCAGCCAGGATGCCAGGTGGAGTGCGCCGGAGATCAGCAGATCAGGGTAGGTGAGGCACCCTAGTCCTTCCAGACCTGTCCCACTCCTCCGACGCCATTGATCAGAAGATGTACCGATTTTGCTGTTGATGTCTACCATTGATAAAATGATTGTCACTATCATGAAAACAGCAGAAAAGAATCTCACCCTGGGAGAAATCTTACCAGCCTCAGGGTCTTTTTATGTTTTTATTGTAATTATAGACAAATACCAGAAGGAGGTTAAACACCAGTTTATTAGCACCCACTGGAGGAGCAGTCAACAGCCGATGGCCCCGCTACATAACTCAAGAACTCCCCATTCACAGCTTTCTGGTGATGCACTCACATTTTAAATGTGCACCACCAGTTAAAGGAGAAATTACAACAGTTTTTTTTTAGAAAGAAACCCTCTCTTCAGGGGTTTGTTTCTGAAAAGGAATAAAAAATGCTATCCGGGCCACATTGTAGTAGATGTGGCAAATAGATCTGGAGCCTCCACTGCCCCTTCGATAAGACACCCATTGGTCAAACTGCAATTGAGGCTCTTAATTTAGCTCATTTTTTCACAACCAAAATAGACAGAGCGGGACACCCTAGGCCCAATCGTAGAATCAAATCAAAATGAGTGCATCTGCTCTAAGGAGACCTTCACTGTAGGAGCATTAGAGATGATTGTTATCAATAGACCAGCAATCTCTTTTGCTGGTATCTATCTAGGAAATATCATGAAGCAACAAGGACCTATACTCACCTCTGGAATAGCAAATCTCTGCAAAACATTAGCCAGATCAAAGCATACTTCTGGTCGACTGAAATACGGATATGTTTAGACATATTTTGAAAAAGGCCTCCCTTTTCACAGATGATCCAAACAATGTCTGTCCAATTTCGCAGAAATGCTTTCAAGGGAACTGTTGGAAATGTGGTTATCTACTCAATTACAAGTGTTTTGGGAGACAAACCATATATTACACCACCTAGGTGCAAGCTTCAGATCAAGCCACAGTACAGCACAAGGCAGAGGAAGAGTTCTAGTCCTCTCAAAGACGTCTGGGGCCTTTAATACCATTGATAATTCACTGAAGCGGACCAGACTGAAGGACAATTGGCTTGACCACTTTGCCCTCAAATGGGGGAGCCAATTATTGTGGACTGATCACAGATTTACTTCCTTCCACCTTTCAACTCCACTTCAAAACATGTTGTCTGTGGAGAACCACAGCAATGTCTACCGCCACTGGTACTCTTTAACTACTTTATCTTGCCATTAGTAGCCCTTCTGTAGACAAGGGGAGTATGGTTTTAAAGATTTACTGATATTTAACTGTTATTTCAGCTCAGCATTCAAACTGAATGCTTTCTAGTCTCATAAAAGATCTAGTTCAGACTGTTATCGTGCATAAAATTGGATAGCTTGTAAATGAATTCACTGCGGTGTGGGCGGATTTAGTTGATGGTCCCCATCAACGAAATTAGCCCCCAGTTCAGCAGCATTCCAAAACGCCCGTTAGCCAGTACAGGATACATGGAACCCCGCCTGCTGGCCCAAAGCATTGGGCACTCCAGCTACTCCGGTGAAATCAGATCGTACACTAGGTATTATTATCAATTATGATCTCTCCTTTGAAATCCAAAATGTAAAAGCAGCAAGTGTATACATCTGGCAAATAAAACTTCTGAAAACAAATTTTCCTTATATTCCATCAGATTTCCCATGCCTTGTCAATGACAGCATTAATAAATCTAGGCTGGACTATGGAATTACTGTCTATCTGGAATTTCCGGCAAAATCCTATTAAAAAACTGTAGCTGGTGCAGTTCGGCACTGCTCAACTAGTGACAGGATTCAGATGTAGGGACCCCATCCATTCCTTTCTTAGACCACTCATTGGCTTCCCATAGAGAAAAGAATACACTTCAAAGCTTTGGTTAATGTGCATGAGATTGTTCACGGCCCCTGTCCTCATCTAGTCAAAATTTTTATTTTGGCAAGGAGTTTCTTTATATAGAGAGAGGAACTATGTGGCAGACAGTGTCACCCCATAACTACTATGTGATGATGTTTGCAGAGTTAAGGGAAACAGAGATAAATAATTAATTACTAATTGAAGGATGATTGAGATAGGAAGGTCAAAAGGTGGGGGGTGGAGGTAACTATATTTGTTTATGACGTAATATCAATGTCGAAAATATTATGGTACAAAAAAGTGTTCAACTTAGTTGAAATCACATTCGCTATTCTTAATCCAACATAAACAACAGAAGAATACACTTTGTAGAGGTCAGATTTACTATTCCAATTTCAGTATAAGCAACACCATTGAAAGTGTTGAACTTTTGGATGGTCAGATTTACTATTTCCACTCCAACCTAAGCAACATTAATAAAAGTATTGGATTTTAGCAGGGTAGGATTTACTATTTCCAGTCCAACCTAAGAAACTCTTGTGAAGGTGATCCAGCGGCTCACCAGCAACAGATACTCCAATACCATGTACTCACCTGGGCCCATAAAACACACTCACACAACCTGGCAATAAACCGCTGGAGTCAATGTCTATGATTTTCTACCATTTCAAGATTAGTCACTTCTTATTCTCAACTAGTCTTTCACTGATCAAAAAGTTCTTTCCTGGCCACAGACTCAGGAAATATTTTAAATCTTTATCTAAATTATTTTCATTTGAACCACTTACAAAGTACAGTACGGTCTCCGTCTCTCATAGGAAGGAAGATTTGATTAATCAATCATCAAACACATACTTTTATATCTAGCAATGACTTATGGTCAGAAAGGAGAGAATAGAGAGAAAAGAACATTGGCACATACACAGAATATATAATACCTAGGAAGGTGTGAAAACCAACCCCCTGGCCAAGGAGCTGGGAAGAGTCCCACTGGAAAGATCAGGTGACAAAGGCTTCATGACAGGAATAAGGACAGGATAGATGACCTCTTTACCAAAACGCTTGCGTAGCACCGTCTTTGACACTCTCTTCTTCCTCGTCATTCTTCCGCTATCTTCTTCTAAGCAAATTAATCTAGGATAAGTGGTTCTGCATTCGAATCTTCATCAGCATCTCTTGTCACTCGAACAGCATTCCGAGCTCTGCAACATTCAGCAAAATCTCTGTCTCCGTCTCTCTCTAACTAACCAAGACTACTTCAACTATACTCTTTGAGATTCATGTACCACCCATTACTGTTTCAATATCGTAAAAATACTAACTCTGATTGGACAGTCAAGGAGGAATGATCATCACACCACGCTTATTTTTCATCTTAGTCTATAAGTCTATTGTTCACAAATCCAACCCCTTAATTTTTATTTAAAAAACTTTATTCCCACCTGTATTCATGTCTTATTAGAAACAAATGTTGAAACTTTCATGAATGTCCATTCATTCGGGAGTTCTCGATGTTAGTTCCCAGGGTATGTATCTTTAGTGTCCTTGGATAGCGTTCAAGAGTCTTGTCACTCTTCGGTCTCAATTGTGCATGTGCAGAGGTCAGGTGGTAAACAGACTTTAGACTCACACGAAAGGCCCACAATACGCACTAATAAAAGAGTCAAAAAGACAAATGTTAATCCATACTAATATTATAAAGAGAGAGCCCAAACCTTTGAGGTGGGTAATCTCAGTAACCACAGCACCAATCACAACACCCAATACAGCGTCGAAAAGGGCAGTTGCAGCAGAAGGACATAGGCTATGCAGACAGCCACCATATACATTTAAAAGGTAAAAGAACCGTGCCAGCAAAGTAGTCCCTTGTGGGCATGTCTGCGTTGTGCTGTGGGCATGGGCTGGGGGCGTGACTAACGCTGGGGGCGTGTGGTATGGCCATCATATCGTGGGCTGTGGGCGTGTGCTTGGGGCGTGACAAACGCTGGGGGCGTGACAAACGCTGGGGGCGTGTGTCCGCCTTTCATGCCATGTGAGTCATACATACAAGTGCCAATTACGTTGCTGCCAGCATCAAGGGGCACGCTGGGGGCGTGAGAAACACTGTGGGCATGTGTCCGGCCTTCATGCCATGTAAACGCAATTGCGCCGCATCAAGGAGCACGCTGGGGGAGTGAGAAACGCTGGAGGCGTGTGCTACGTTCCGCCCTTCATGCCATGTGGGTTGTACATTAATCAGAAGATCGTCTGCTGTGGCTGGGGGCGTGAAAAATGCGTTCAGCTGGTGGCGTGGTAAGTAACGTTACTGCAGCCTCTCCTGCGTGCCTGCTACCATCAACCAGGGCTCTAGCCGGGCTCAGGCGGCGGATTAGTACACTAATTACACGCGCCTGATAACATCAACCAGGGCTGCAGCTGGGCCTCAAGCGGGGGAACACGCAAATGAGCGTGTCTGTGGGGACAATTACTGCAGCCTCTCCTACTCGCTGTCACTCAACTCTCTCATTCAACGACATTACACCCGCCTGCTAACATCAACCAGGGCTGTAGCAGGGCTCCGGTGGCGGATCACTACACCAATTACACGCGCCTGCTAACATCAACCAGGGCTGCAGCTGGGCCTTCTCTGTCCCGATTCTAATGAAACAAAAAATTTTGTCTACCGCCAGATATTAAAATAAATTGCCCTTGCCAAATACACACATTACACACATTCTATTTCATACCCGGGCAACGTCGGGACGGGCTGCTAGTTAAAAAAATAAATGATTTCACTGCATACTACCTATCTCTACTCTAATCCCATTTAATTTATTAATGCTTTCCTCGCATTAGCAATAGCAAAATAGCTTGTGTTAGTTTCAGCAAAGCAGATGCTAAGCACGTGAGCTTCCAAGCCACCATCTTAATAGTGTATGCTATTGCGCAAGAAATTCCCTCCAAGGGACAGATGTCATACTGCGTAGATACAGCTGACACATGGGCCATAAAGATTTCAGGTTAGCAGGCCGTTTTAGAATTACCAGTCGAGTTGCTTATTAGTAAAACACGTAGGCAAGTTTCTCTGTCTTTTATGTTCAATGTTGTGCATATTAGTTTAAACAATACATAATTAATGCACTGTTAGAAGTTAAATGAGAGGATTGCTTTCAAGCATGTCTCTTTTCTGCGAGCTCTTGCTACATCCATCCCCTCTCTGATGGAATTTTTGAGCCATCACAAAGTCACCCTTCCCAATCAGATGCCAACTTTAACATATCTCATTTTCTTTCCCTTTTTTGTTCTTATTCTCCTCTTTATTCTTCAAATCTTTCATTCTTTCATATATTTTCCCTTCATTTCTTCTAACTGTATCTCTTCATATTTTCTTTTTGTTCCTTTTCCATTTATTACATAGCACTAACACTATATTACTATTGTTAAAACGATTATTGTTATAGATACTCTTTGTTAGTGTCTCCCACACATTGTCAACGTCCAGTGGTTTCAATTTTTCTTGAAGTTTTGTACTATTCTTAATATATCCTCTAATTTCTTTACTTTTATCAGGTATGTAAGTGCAACAATGTTGCACTTTCAACATTTTACAGACTCCGCTTTCTTTTGCTAATAGTATATCAAGTGCAACTCGATTTTGCAAAACCATAGACCTAATTGCAACCATTTCTGTATTAATCATCTACTAACCTCCAGCAGTATCAGAAGAAAGACAATCAACTACTGTTGACAATTGGCAGATTCTATCTGAATGTAGAACTAGTCCCACTGAATGTATGAATGCACTCAATATGTCACCTATTATTTCTGAAAAACAAGCTCTCTTTCTTTGTGTTAGTTCATTTTTGTTTTCATTGCTTCCAGTGATTCTTTTTACATGATATATCTTTGGAAATAGTATTCAGAATTGTTAACTCCCATACCACCATGCAGGAAGCCTATACTAAGCTTTATTCCCACACACAAAGTAAACTCCAGAAAATGCTGGATCTGTTACGCCTTTTAGTCCTCAACCTTCCAAAATCAGGAAGTTATGTTCACACTCACTGGAACCAATAAATACATTTTTATAGTCTGTCTTTAATCTATAGAGGCAGTATTTTCCTGACTTTACAAAGTCTAGGGACGTCACAGCATGAGCTTTGCCAGCTGTATAAATTCCATCTTTCTCAGCCCAGGGTGGTATATGGGTTTTCTGTTCAGCAGCTTTTCTTTGGAAATCCTGTCTCCTCTCTTAAAGTAAATTCAAAAACACTTTCTCTTCTTCACGTAATGAACATGTTAGGTTATCCTTATGTGCCTTCACTATATCTAATGACTTCATTGTTAAGAAAAATTCACCCATAAGGTGTGCATCTAGACTATTAAATACTGGATTCCTATTCTTCCAATAGGAATTTCTGTAAATACTACATCTAGATTTGAATAATAATATTGAAGTGTTCCTGTTCTGTAAATTAACTTGCCAATATACTACATGAAATACCATATGTTAAAGGTAAATGATGGCATGTGACTCCTGCTACAGAAGCTGGTAATTTCATACAAACATAACATCACTAACCTCTATTGTGTCTACGTACTGAAACAATAACTTTGTAAATACATTTAAAGATGTGTCATTATCTGTTACTGTGTGATGTAATTCTACCTCATCTGTTGCTTCTAATTCTACTCTATCTCCTCTCATAGTAGCTGTCTATTTATTAGTGTCTGTGTCATTCTTCTTGTCTGTTATCATTAGATAAGGTACTGCTATTGTTAGAAATAGCCATACTAAGATCACTAATAAAATACTACATATGCAAACCCTACAACGTTTCTTTATACAATTTTGATTTCGTCTCTCAGCAACACTGAATATGATCTTTTAGTACTTCGAGGAGGCCTCGCTTACCCTTCGTCAATTTGCTCTGCAATTATTTCTTCAACTGTCTCTTCATTTAAATCTAGATTTTTAAATTCTTCTAGTATCACACAGATCCATTCAGGACCCTTGAACTTATTGTTCAAAACTTTCAGTCTTGGACTTCTCTGAACGGTTTTAGCAATTGACTGTTCAGACTGAGTTTGACTGGTAACCTCATTCACTTGTTCTGGGATTTCATTAACTTTTCTCAAATTATATTTTAGCCTTTTGAATCCACCTGGCCAATGATCACCTTTTCTGACCCTTTTAACTTGCACTGCACTTTCACCTTCTTTGTCTTTCTCAAGAGCTCTTTTATTCTTGTTATATTGAGACACAATCTGATTTTCCCTTTTCTCAGTAATACATTCTATCTATCCTGGTGCAGGGCTTTTAATTATGGCTTCTTCTGCCTGAACATGTTCTTCTAACTATAACTGTTCCTGTTCGGGTACCCTTTCAGACTGTTTTCTTCAACCCAAACTTGTTCTTCTTCTCCTAAATGGTCCTGTTCAGGTCTTACTACAATTGGTTCTTCTGCTACCTGAATGTGTTCTTCTTTACCTGTCTGTCCCTGCTTAGCGTTTTCGGTTGCTTGGTTTACCTGAGTATATTCTTCTGTCCCTGCCCGGTCCTGCGCAGGGTCTCCAGTAGCATTGTTCTCTTTTTCCTGAGTGTGTTCTTCTACACCTATCTGATCCTCACTACTTTCTTGTCTTTCTAATCTTGTTCTACTTCTCCTCCTGACTTGTGCTTGGTTGTTCTTTGTCAGTCCCAACAGAATCTGTTTCTCTAGATTCTTAGATTGTACAACCTTCAGCAGCCTCAACTGTTCTAGTCAGTTGTGGTCTCTTTTCAGCAGGGGCTGGAACCCTTTTCATGTGGCTGGCATGGATCCAATTGTGCAAACCTGCACACTTCACTACTGTAGAAGTGACCAGTATTACTTGCCATGGATCATCCAACCTGGGTGTTAGGCACGACTTTCTGGTGTGCTTCTTCACTACCACCCAGTCTCCAGGATTCAAATCATACGCTGGAGCCGGCTGCTTGGCAACTCCGTCTTCTCCAACCTGGTGAGAGACAGAACGCAGTAGGTCAGCCAATCCTTTGCAATAATCCAATACCAGATCATCAGTCAGACCCTCCAGTTTATCGCGATTTCGCGATTCACGAAAAAATCGCGAAATCGGCAGACTACCGCTATGGCCGCGATAATAACCATATTTACAGAAAAGTGTCTCTACCGGGAGACAGCAAAACAAACAAGGCCTTTTATTGGCTGTGCGCCCCTCCCCACTCGTGTGTGGCAGCAGCTTCCCGGGGACACACAAACAGTCAGCTTTTTAGCTGCCAGCCGCACCCGAGTAGTTCACAGGTCATTAAAAGACCTTTCACTTGTTAATGAGGCTTTGTGTTTCACCCCTTCTTTGACCCCTCTGCCTAGGGGTGGAATAATTAATCACGGGCGATCACAACAGTCGATGTAAGCCACAACTCTATTGGAGCCTTATCTTCCCCGACTCTGAAAAGAGGGAAACAGATAAAAAAGAACAAAACTATAAAATGTACGAAATTGAAAAGGATTTATTAACAAGCAATTAAAATGATTTAGTTGGGTCAGTGCTCGTTGTGGATTGACTACCTTCATTAAATAGATAGGTTAAGCATGAATGTATATATTTGTTTGATGGTTTGTTTTTCCCCTATTCACAAACCTAAAATTATACTGAGAGAGTGCCCTTTTCAGCTAGAGATTCAAAAGTACCTAAAAACACTGCCATGAGGGTTTCTGTGCAGTGGCAAGCCTCTTAAACTTACCGAGTCACCTTTCAGTTGCTAATTGCTGTATTTACATGCTAAACTGACACTCAGGATATCAAACATTTGCCCAGACCACGTTAATTTGTTAAAAGAACAAAATCATGAAGGAATGCTGCCACAATTTGTGCAGCATTGCACCGCATAATTTGTCTTATCTGCTACATAATTTAGTCAGTTCTGCACATAATTTGATCCTCCATGCAGTGCTTAATTTGAGCAGGTGTTCACTGGTGCGTGACAATGGCACTTAAATCTCAATAATGGCACACATGACAGTAAACCGCGTGGTGGCACTGTTTAGCTGTTTCTACGGTGAGCACATCAACAGGATTTTATAATTCAATATACATTAAAAAAAATTATACCACCACTAGCCCAGGACATTTTCTTAGCTTTGGGTGGCCTGGGATAGTACACACTGTCACTCCTGGAAGAGTGTGATGGTTTGTAGTTATATTGGAACTGGCAGAGCTTTAGTGGCAATGAGCGGTGCAACCTGCAGCGGCTTTCTGAGAAAGGCCCCAGCACTTTTTTTTAAAACCAAAAAAGCACTGTCCTGCCCAGACACAATAGTAGTGACCACAGTCAATGGTTAATGCAATTATTTATGTACTAATATCACTTTAATGAAACTACCAAAACTACCAGTCAATACATACTTAATATGCAAAGCTCTTAACTTCTATGAAAATGTCAAACTGTATACCTACCGATATTGTGCTTCCAAAAACAAAATGGTTTAAGGTAAGTTAAGATGTAAACGATCCGACTTTTTTCCCTTGATCTAGAAAGTATTTTCGATCTGGAGACTCCATACATGGAAACACTTCCCTGGCTTTTAGGTTCAAAACAAAAAAAACATTCTTCAAAACACATACCCTATACAGTGTAACTATAGCATGTTACACATAGGGATGGGTGTTACAGCACAGCCCATAGGGGAGTAAGTGGTATATAGATGATACAATACGAAAAATATGTTCTGTTTTTTTTTTCCCGCCATATGGAAACTATTTTGCCAGAGGAGAATTCCCTTCACCTGCACCCCTAGAAAATAGAGACGTTAGTGTCTTTTTCACTTTCAATTTGCAAAGTTAGTCAAGCTTTTCAAAACCTAAATAGAGTTAAGCTAAAAAGAATTTGAAACCTAACAAGATTCTGGAAATCGGTGTACCCATTTTGACATAAATGTGGTAAAGTATTCTGAATAAGACACCATGACACAGGTGATACTTTAATGACTGAATAAAGGACATTAAATAATTACATTTAGTGAATTGTGCGGTCTACCTCCATAATATAAGGACTTCATACAACTATTGTTGACTTTAGGGCAAGTCCTCCAGAGGTACCAGAATAAGAAATTATAATGTCTGTGTACTTTGGATGAATACCTTTTATAGAACACTAGCTTATCCGTCGCGCGTTGCTGCGATCTCAGAAGAAAGGAAATTTATGGAAAATTGTTATGATAACATTCAATTTACATTGTGTCATTTTTATTGAAACGTATTCATTTTAATATGCAAAACATTTCAAAGTGTTGTTTTAATTCTGTTTTTTTATTCGTATCAGCTGTGATGTTGCTAGGAACGCACATGACTGTATGAGCATAGCTCCCCCAGCACGGATGTGTGATTGCACAAAATGTAGTGGCTTAGCTGACATTGCTTTCAAGATTGCACTGAATTCAAAGCTACCTTATGATGGGCTTCATCAAACACACATTGATTTGATACATGATTATTCAATTAGGAATAGTGAGAGGCAAGAGCGGGTAAGCAGTATTTCTTCCATTATCCTGGTACTAAGCTTCCTTCCAAGCGGTCGGAGCTGCTTGAAATTGACTAACCATAATACAACCCAGATCACAAACGTCTTGTGTAAAACATGGAGCTATTGTGGGGAACCTCGAATCTAGCATCCTCGGTTAATTTTGGCAGATGCACCCAGTGCAGTTGATGAGTTTCATTTCAACCAATGCTTGCATTAACAGATCTTCTTGCTAAGTAGAAGCTGGTACACATGTTTGCATATATTTATCATGAACGTGCTGTAGCCCTACTAGCTCGTGACCACACCCTGGCACACATAATTATGCACGTGTGGTACTAGACACTGTTCACAGTCTGGGTGGAAAATCTACTCTACAACACTCAATGCCAACTCTTTGCCACTCTACAATACTATTCCACTCACCACTACTCTAAGTAATTCTGCAGCGTGCCCAGTGTGCAGCGGGCCCTGGGGGGATTGCTTTTGGGGCATTTATTCATTAGTTTATGTCCTATATGCAGCCTTGAAGCCAAACAAAGTGTCTACATTGTAAATAAACCAAAAATACATAGCTTCATGTAAAAAGAAGATATCTGTGTTTGTTGTAGGAAAAACCACCAAATAAAATGCCGCTAAATTGCCGCTAAATTTCCATATTTGTGCTGCTAAATTTCCATTTTTCTGCCGCTAAATTTGCTAATCCATGCCGCTATATCCTGGGGGGTCTGTTATATTCAGTAATTTATGTCTTGGTATAAATGCTTGTCTCAATACCCTTCCCATGAGAATCTCATGGGGACTCAATCCCGTGTCTCTGTCAGGAATGCTTCTGACTCCCATCAAGACAAGAGGCAATGCATCTGGCCAATTCATTGTTGTGGATGCACACATCTTTTCCCAAATTTACATGCTTTTATTAAAGCTATCAATTCTGTTACTTGTGCAGACTTGACTCCTGGTAAACAGGATGCTTCAATGATCCCAATGATCCCAAGGATTTTGCAAACAGCATAAGCTGCACTTAGTCCTCCACTTTCAAGTCTTTCAAGTCTTAAGCCTGAACCATCAACAAATAGTTCATGGTCTGGCTCTTTCAGAGGCTCTTCCAGAATGTCTGGGTGGGGCTTAGTACACATTTCAGTTACATCTAAACAATCATGTTCTGCTTCATCTTTCACTTCCTTACAATGTGAATCTGGCAATAGAGTAGCAGGGTTCACCATAGTACACCTGATTACTGTCACATTTTCTGCTCCCAAAATTATTCTTTCATACTTAGTCATCCGACTAGGAGTAAGATGCTGGGTCCGAGTTCTTATTAACAGAATCTCGACTGAATGTGGAACATAAACATAAGCTTTCACTGGATGTTCCATCACAATTGGCTCACTTTTTTCTAAGCTCATACAAATAGCAGCTACTTTTTTTAAGCATTGAGTTTTTACGGGGTTATGCATAAATAAATACTACCCTTTTAAGCAGCCAGGTAATGCTGAAGCGACAAGATCCAAAGTAGCAGAAAAATATGCAACTGGACATCGGCTTAATCAATGTCTTTGAGATAGGACTGAAAGTGCACAACCTTCTCTTTCACAACAGAACAGTGCACATTCTTTCGAAAAATCAGGCATACCTAAAGCTCGGGCCTTACATAGTGCATCTACACTTTCATCATCCAAAACTATTGTATACTTCACTATTTTCCGTATCATCTGAATCAATGGTTTTGCAAGTAATGAGAAACCTACAATCCATTGTAGACAATACCCCACCACTCCGAGAAACATTCTGATTTCTCTTTGCGTCTGTGGTAACTGCAATTGCTTGATTATTTTAATTCTCTCAGTTGTCCCTTTCCTCACTCCTCTTTCTATTTGGTGACCCAAGTATTTAACTCCTGTTCAGCAAAATTATCATTTTTCTGGGGACACTTTGTGTTCTCCCTCAGTTAAATGATATAGTAAAGTAATGGAATCAGTAACACAATCTGTGGTTTACCGATGACCTGAAATCCATCAAACTTTCGGTACGCCGTGCTGAGAGGGCCTGGAGGAGAAACTACTGTCCCATCTTAAGAGCTGACTTTACCACTCTATTAGCCCAATATAAGAATGCTATTCTGGTCGCTAAAACTGCCTATTTCTCCTCCAAGATCCTCACAGCCGAGAACCAATCTAGGGAAATCTTCTCGATTGTTCAGAACCTAGCCTTTTCAGATCGCACCTCCCTTAAGCCCTACCCCTCCCAGGCCCTTTGTCACTCTTTGAACAGTTTTTTTATTGATAAAATCGCCACCATCAAAGCCAACATCCCGCCACCTTCCCCGTCCTTTGTTGACCCCCAGTGCCCTCCCCGCAAGGACAATTAAACACTCTTCCCCCCTTGACTAAGGAAACCTTTACATCACTTATCCCCCTTGTAAAATCTGGCTCTCCTCTTGATACTTGTCCCGCTGACATTCTTCGTCACATTTACACTACCTGCCCTGATCCCCCCCTTCACTTTCTTAACAGCTCCCTTTCTCAGGGAGTTGTTCCCAACTCTTTGAAATCTGCTATTATCTTACCTATTTTAAAGAAGCCTGGCGCGGACCCCTCGATCCCTGCCAATTATCGCCCAATTTCTCTCCTACCATTCTTGGCTAAGGTGCTCGAGCGCCATGTCACCAGGTCTCTGAGCACCTTCGTGGAAGAGAATGGGGTATTGGCGTCCCGTCAGGCTGGCTTTCGCCCCGCACACTCTACGGAGTCCATTGTCCTTTCGGTCTTTGACAACCTCAGGGAGGGCAGGGACACCAATCAATTCCAGGCGTTAGTCCTCCTCGATCTCTCTGCCGCCTTTGACACGGTGGATCACACCATCTTACTCTCTCGTGTCGGGGCGGCGGGGATCGGGGGTACGGCCCTGGTATGGTTGTCCTCCTTCCTGAGGGACCGAACCCAGGCGGTTCGCCTGGGTGACTTCTCTGCGGACTTCCGGAAGGTTCAGTGCGGGGTTCCCCAAGGTTCCTCCCTCTCACCTCTTTTGTTTAACCTTTACATTTCTCCCCTTATCTTTTCTTTAGAACAAATGGAGGTCACCGTATATAACTATGCGGATGATCTCCAACTTGTTTTCAACCTCTCTTCATCTTCTGCCTCTATTTCTAATTTCCAGTCTACTATGATTTTTATCCGGGACTGGATGGATTTCAACCACCTGAAACTCAACCCTGACAAGACCGAGCTGGTGTTGACGGGTGGTTGCTCCAGTCCCTGGTCTTCACTTTTTTGGCCCCCTTCCCTTGGTCTCCCTCCGGTCCCCTCTACCTCGGTCAAAACTTTAGGTATCAAACTCAACTATCACCTTACCCTTCACTCCCAGGTCAGCTCTGTGGTTTCTTCTTCTTTTCTTTCTCTCCGTACCATCCGCAAGGTCTCTCGATTTTTCACCTTCGAGGCCTTGAAGCTGATCGTCCTTGCGATGGTCATCTCCCGCCTGGATTATGGCAACGCCCTATATGCAGGCATACCGGCATATAGTCTCAGGCGGTTGCAGATGATTCAAAACCAAGCGGCTCGGTTGGTCTTTAACCTTCCCAAATCCTCACATGTCACTCCCCTTCTGAAAACCCTACACTGGCTCCCGGTTCGGGAACGTGTCCAGTTCAAGCTGGCGACCATCATCTACCAGGCTCGACTAGGCACGGCCCCTGCCTTCATTTCCTCGGAGATTGTCCCTTACCTTCCAGCCAGGGAGCTCCGATCCTCTTCCAAATTCCTCCTGACAGTTCCCCGGATTCGTCGGAAAAAGTGTGGGGGGGGGTCAAAATTTGCGACCCTTGCCCCAGCTCTCTGGAATTCATTACCCTTGAAGCTCAGATCCCTTACCTCATATTCCCAGTTTCGCAAGAAACTTAAAGCTTATTTTTTCAGTAAAATTTTTATGTAGTTCCTTTTTCCCTGTCCTCCACCCCTTGTCCTTTGTGGAGATCTGCCAGTTACAGCGCCATGAAACCGCTGGTGAAAGAGCGCTATATAAAACATTTAAAACTCAAACTCAAACTCAATCTTCTCTGGATTTTGATGCCACAAGTAAATCATCTATATATTGCACTAAAACTGAATCTCTGGGCATAACTAACTTCTCTAAACACTTTTTCATTATTTGGTTAAAAATTGAGAGACTTTCTGTATATCCTTGAGGAACTCAGTTCCATGCCAAAATACGATCGTTATTTAAATGAAAACAGATACTGGCTATCTGGATGTAAAGGAATTGAGAAAAAGGCTTGGCACAAATCAATTACAGTAAACTAGCCTGCGTTCCAAGATATCTGATAAAGAATCACTGCTGGATTTGGCTCTACAGAACAACAATGCACTACAGTTTTATTGATTTTCTCAAATCCTGCTTTATCCTTTACTCTCCACAAGGCTTTTTCAGTCCTAATATAGGCAAATTACAAGGACTGCTCATTATTTCTTTTACAATGCCCTGATTAATCATACAGTCAATTTCTGAAGCAACTCCTGCTTTCACTTCTGGACTCATTCTGTATTGTCTGGTGTTGGGGTAAACTGCACCTTCTATCACTGTCACTTTTACTGGTTCTACATTTGCCATTAGCCCTATTTCTTCTCCCGTGAAATCCCATACTACTGGATTCACAGTCGTTTTCAGCTCTTCTGGTAAGTTTTTTCATCAATGAATACATTTTATCTATTTCTGTGCCTTGTTTAGCTAACATTATCTTGCATACCATATCTTCATCAGGGTTTTGAAGAGCAACACCATTCGGTGAACAATAAAATTGGACAATTCATTTTGCACAATAAGTTCACTGGACTAGAATCACAGACCACAAATCTATGCCTGTCTTTAAAATTTCCAATATGCACCTCCATAGGTTCTGTAAGTGGAGTTCTAATCTGTTGATTCAAAACTCCGACTACTTGGATGGCTTCTCTCGAGAAGGGTAGGTTTGGAATTTCTGCTGTTCTCACAGTAGAACGGGTAGCTCCAGTATACAACAGAAAAGTGATATAATTGCCTTCCACTTTCTCATCAATAAATAGACCTGACTGATCTACCAGGCAAGGATTGCGCCAAGTACGCATTCCTCTTCCACCCCCTCAGGCATCGTCATTGCTCTTCTTCACTGTCATTGTGATACAGTAAAAGGTATTGTGAAATCACAGAATTTTCCTTACCACTTCCTCCTTGAAATCCAAGGTCCCCACTGTACTTTGGCTGATTCACAAAATTTGGCATAGAGGCAGGTGACACCTGACACTGCTGATTTACTACCTGCTGCGGCTGATTCATATGCACCTCATTCTGCGTCTGTGGATTTAAATTTTAGGTTGGCCCATTATTATTTTGAATATTCGCAAAATTGTTTTTCCAATGTCCAAGCTTTCCGCACCCATGACATGGAAACTTCTTCTTTGCATCCCCTTTATTCATTCATCCACCATTCACCGTATGATCATTCTAATTCTTTTCCTTCATTTGACCATCTGCCTGACTATCAAACTTAATTGCTGTTCTGCCAATTTTACTTGTGCCCACATAATTTTGTCTTTTAACTTTTTATGCCTTGCCTCAATATCGTCCCCACAATATTTCGCATACTTTAGAATGTCGTCAATAGACTTTCCCTGCCAACACGACATGCGTTGTTGAATCATCTGACTAATTTCTGGCTTCAGACTGTACACAAACCGATACACAAAATGACCGATATCCTTCCTTCCAATGTTCTCAAAACCACTATATAGTTTAAACACTCGCAGCAGTCGTTCATAATATGGATGAACAGATACATGTGGCTCTTGGGCGGTTCTATCTATCTTTACCCAATCTGTTTCTTTCACCTTTTCCATGCGCCGGACGACTGACGGCCGTTCGACGTCACGGTGGGCGTGTGCGGAAGACAGCCGGCAGCCGGCAAAACTGTGCACATGTCATTTTTTGCCACACAGTGGCGGAATGTCCGCTGCAGCAAAGTGGTTAGGAGTAATATTTCATTTCAGGAAAGTATTTACTTGGTGATATTTCTTCATCACATCATTTGTAGGGGCTGCTGTTTTCGCATCTCTTGGATACTCTTCACTTGGCAATTGTGATCTTACTTTCTGTCCATAAATCAGCAGGTACCACTATACAGACCATCCAAGTCTTTCAACAAAACCTTCACAAACCTCTCAACCTGTTTGTACCATTCAACTGGTTTCTCTCTCATTCTCTCTTAGTTTAGGGAAATCGTTTGTAAATGACAAAATATCTTGTCGACTCCATGGAACATGAACATATCCACCACCAGGTACCCCTCTCATAGGACTCAATCTTTCTGCTTTTCTTTTCTCCCTTAACATATATGCAGTAGATGCTTCTTTTGCCTGTGCTTCTCCTTCTTCCTTGTCCACCTTGTTCTCCACCTGTCAATGTTTCCCCACTTTTGTAAAATATTGAACAACTCTTTTACCTGTAACTTCTTTCCAGACACATTCATATATTCTAAATACTAGTCAGTAAACTCTACTCAATATGGTTTCTGTAGCACTTTTGATCTCCCTATCTCAATCCTAATCTCAGAGGCAAGTTCTGTCAATTTCTCATGAAATAATCTTGCATTCCAGGTTTCACTCCTGCAAATGAACAACAACTCTTCCTCATTGTAAGTGTTTAATCTTTATTTCCTCACATTTCCAGCTATCATCTCTTCCAACTCCACTTTCAGTTTGTAAATATACAATATTTTAGGGGGTGTACTCTGTTTTTCTATTTCCTGTGCCCATCTCTCCAAATTTTCTGGAGTTACTGCTGTTGCACTTTTTGCTCAAGAGGATATCACTAATCTTCCTTCTTTTGAACTACTGCGTGTCACTCTTTTTGAGGTGTCACTCACTGAGTCTCTTATAGGTAGATCCATTAATAATGAAATTACTGAATCGCACTCACCAGCTTGATCGTCTATTATCAAAGTTTCTTTTCTGGGGTTCCTTAAGGGAGCTCTTACAGCTGATGGTTTAAGGTAATTTGATTTGTCTCCATACAAGGGAACAACAAGACCAATAGGTACTGGTATTGTCAATGCTTCAGGGTTAAAATTCAATAGATCTATCTTCTGTATTTATTCTCTATTTTTAATTAACGCTTCTATTTCCCTATCTTGAAGTACTCTATTAACTGTTGGGTCATGTAGAACTTGTGGAATCTAGGCTGTTCCTAGTACAGGTGCACTTGGGGTGATTCTACTTTGCCCTTCTTGGTACGGTGGAGGATTTTTTGTGAAAACATCCTGTAGCAACTCATCTTCCTATTCACCATATCCTGTTGTGTTCATGTGTTTCAATTACACTTATTCCCTGACTGTTCCTCAGCCACTAATACTGGGTATAAACCATCCGATACCATTGCTTTTCTCCACTGCTTCATGTGACCTACACGTGTCTCCCGTAAGTACCTAGGAAAATGACCCATATATCTTCCCCTCTTATTTTTCTCTCGTTCATATGACTCAGTCTCCCATTCTTTTAATGCCTCATACTGTGTTAACCTAGGTCTCGAATCTAAATCATTCATACGCATCCTCAAATTCTTTATAAATTACATTTTTCTCTTCTCTCCATACATACTAGATACTCGATATATAATAAAATAATCCACAAATCCTCAAGCTTTTCTGTCTGGGCGACTCGCACAAAAAGGAAAATGGAAATAATGCATACAAATTTCTGTAAACCAATCCAAAAGCAGCTTTCACTCAATTATCCAATCAGATTTCTGCTCGCACTCGGGATCTGACCAATGCCAGCACTGCCTTTCCGATATCGTCAGTTCTGCTCCTTACTACTGACCACTCCTTTACAATCTGCATTAGTCACATGCCCGCTGTTTCAAACTATCCCAGCGCGGTTCTCTGTGAAGTCAGTGCAAATCTGACAAGGTAATACGAAAAGCTATTTTTTTTATTCTTCCTTTAATTAAATTCTGTTAGTAACAACATTGAAACATTCGCTACTCTGCCTGTTCCACTAAACAAAGCATACATTTCAACTTATTCTGGGGACTCAGGATTGCTCCTCTCAAGAGAACCTGTTACTCACTCAGTGTTACCCTTACTAGGTGATACAAGGTTTCACCAGCGAACTCCTTTACTTTCATTCACACTCAACTTTTATACAAAGTAGTCCCTAATTTAGCACTGCCAGCCCTACGTGGCTGGTCAGTGCTATTCCAACAGACGAGTAACCTCAATGCACTATGGCTTCTATCACCATCCACTATTCATTCACCCGGGAAATGTTCCTGACAACATAAAGCGGGACACTAACTCTTTTTGTTAAACTAAATGAATATTACAAAATCAATACTTATCACCAAAGCAGTCAATGATAACCATAGCGCTACTACCAGAAAAGGGATCTAAAGACTTACCAGCAACAGGTACTCTAATACGATATACTTACCTGCGCCCATAAAACACACTCACACATCCTGGCAATAAACCTCTGTAGTCAATGTTTATGATTTTCTACCATTTCAAGATTAGTCACTTCTTATTCTCATCTAATCTTTCACTGATCAAAAAGTTATTTCCTCTGGTCAATGGACCATTAGTTGAAATAGTTGATGGTGAAATGACATAAAATAATTTTCTTACATTTGATGCAATTACCACAGACTCTGGAAATATTTTAAATCTTTATCAAAATTAAACCACTTACAAAGTACAGTACAGTCTCTGACTCTCATAGGAAGGAAGATTTGATTAATCATTAATCAAACACATACTTTTATATCTAGCAATGACGTATGTCCAGAAAGGAGAGGATAGAGGGAAAAGAACATTGTAAAATACAGAGAAAATATATTACCTAGGATAGTGTGAAAACCAACCCCCTGGCCAAGGAGCTGGGAAAGGTCCCCCGGGAAAGATTAGGCAACAAAGGTTTCCGGACAGGGATCAGGACAGGATAGATGACCTCTCTACCACCGACGTTTGCTTAGCACACTCTCTGACACTCTCTTCCTCCTCGAGATTCTTCCAGGAACTTCTTCTTAGCAAATTAATCTACGATAAATGGTTCTGCATTCGAATCTTCATCAGCATCTCCCATCACTCCGACAGCATCCTGACCTCTGCAGCATTCAGCAAAATCTCTGTCTCCGTCTCGCTCTAAATAACAAAGATTACCTCAATTATACTCTTTGAGATTCATGTACCACCCATTAAAGTTTCAATATCATAAAAATACAAACTCTGATTGGACAGGCAAGGAGGGATGGTCATCACACCATGCTTATTTTTTATCTGAGTCTATAAGTATATTGTTCACAAATCCATCCCCTTAATTTTTATACAAAAAACTTTGGGGCATATTATCAAGGAGGTTTATCTCAGCTTTTTTGGCTTTAAAAGACAAGAAAGCGGAGATAAAATGATCTCCCTATTACCTAGCTGTCGCTAATACCAGTTAGCGACAGCTAGTAGGAGATAGCGACCATCTTGGGCCCCACTTTGCATGTCAGTGATATTTATCACTAATGACATGCAAAGTGGACGTGCCAAGATGTTAGTGACTGGAAACAGTCGCTAACATCGCTATCTCCTATTACCAACTTTTGGAGATATTCGCGCTTCCAAAAGCTAACACCTGCCCTGAGCAGTTCTTAGCCATGTTATCCAATGGGAGGTGGATAACATGGCTAAGAGCATTAGCTCGGTAATGCATGAATATCGCTGACTTTTCAGTGATATTCATGCATTGCGGCCGATTTTTATCGCATTTGCGATAAACCTTGGTAATACCAAGGTTTATCTGCGATAAAAATCGCCGCAGCTCAGCGGTAAATTTTTGTCTCTAACCAAGCAATAGCGATAATTATCGCTATTGCTTGGTAATATGCCCCATAATTCCCACCCGCATTCATATCCTATTAGAAACAAATGTTGAAACGTTCATGCATGTCCATTCATTCAGGAGTTCTCAATGCTAGTTTCCAGGGTATGTATCTTTTGCGTCCTTGGATAGCGTTCAAGAGTCTCGCCACTCTTCCGGCTCAATTGCACTTGGCATGCATAGAGGTCAGGTGGTAAACAGACTTTAGAATCACACTAAAGGCCCAAAATACGCACTGATAAAAGAGTCAAAGAGAGAAATGTTAATTTAAAAAATAAATTATTTCGCTGTATACCACCTATCTCTACTCTAATCCCATTTAATTTATTAATGCTTTCCCCGCATTAGCATTAGTAAAATATCTTGTGTTAGTTTCAGCAAAGCAGGTGCTAAGAATATGAGCTTCCAAACCCCCATCTTAATAGCATCTGCTCATGCCCAAGAAATTCCCTCCAAGTGACAGCTCGTCATACTGCGTAGATACAGCTGACGCAGCCATTTTAAAGAATTTTCACTTGTGTTACTTATTAGTAAAACATGTAGGCAAGCTTCTCTGTCCTTTATGTTCAATGTTGTGCATATTAGTTTACACAATACGTAATTAATACACTATTAGAAGTTAAATGAGAGGATTGCTTTCGAGCAAGTCTCTTTTCTACAAGTTCTTGCTCCATCAAAGGTATTGGGCTTTGGAGGGGTCAGATTTACTATTGCCACTCCAACCCAAGCAGCTGTTGGGAAAGTACTGGACTTTGGAGGGTCAGATTTACTATTCCCACTCCAGACTGAGCAGTTTGGGGAAAGTGTTTAAGGGAGTCTGAATTGTTATTTCCATTCCAATCCAGCAACATTAGGGAAATCGTTGGATTTTAAGGAGGTCAGATTTACCATTCCCACTCCAATCTAAGCAACATTAGGAAAAGTGCTTTAGTATAAGGAAGTTAAATTTAGTATTCCCACTACAACCAAGTAAAATAGATGAAAGTATTGGACTTTGAAAGGGAGAGATTTTCTTTACCCACTCTAAAATAAGCAACAATACGGAAGTACCTGACAGTAGAGGGGTGAGCGATACTATTCCCACTCACATCTGAGTTACAGTAGAGAAGGTGGTGGATTTTGAGAAGTAAAGCAATAGAACAGACAATGTTGAACTTTGGAGAGGTCATATTACTCTTTCCTTATCAATCTAAACAACAGTTGGGAAAGCTCCAGGTTTTTGGAGGGGTGGGTCAAAATACTATTCCGACTCCAAACTAAATAACAGTAGGGAAAGAGTTGGCCAATGGTGGGTCAGGTTGACTATTCTCCCTTCAATGTGAGCAGCAGAAGGGGTCCCATTTACTATCTCGGCTCCAACATATGCAGCAGAAGAAAAAAAGCAGTGGCCATTGAAGAGGTCAGATTTACTCAATCCAAGCAACTTTTCAGAAACCACTTCACTCTAGGTGGGTAGGCAGGTTTACTAATCCCACCACAACCTAAGCAACATTGATGGAAGTTTTGGACTTTGGAGGGGTAGATTTACTATTTCCAATCCTAGTGAAGCAACAATAGGAAAAGTGCTGGCCCTTGTAAGAATGATACTTGCTATTCCCACTCTAATCTAAATAAAAGTCGGTAAAGTGTTGGACTTTGCAGGGGTTACATTTACTACTGTCATTGCAACCTAAGCAACAATAGAGAACATACTAGACTTTTGGAAGCATTATATTTACTATTACCACTCCAATCTAAGCGACAATATGGAAACCATTTGACCTTGTATGGGTCAGATTTACTATTTCTTCTCCAAACTAAGAAACATTAGGGAATGTGTTAGACTTTGGGTAGGAGTGGTAAGATTAAATATCCCCACACCAACCTAAACAACCGAAGAGACCATTTTTGAAAATATATATAACAATTAATCTAAAATATCTTCAAAGAGACACAACATTTCAAATTGATTTAAAATAACTATTAAAATGTTGTTTTGAAGACATCAATTTCCATAAACAACCAAAACGCTTAAAATGTATTTAGGCAAATAAATAAAAAGAAACTTAAAAAATAACTAATTTAAACATTATTTATCAATCAAAATCTTTTTAAAAATGAATAGTAGAGACACTCCCTACTCTACTCCCCTGCGGTACCAACAACCTGCAAATAAAATAAATTATACAAAAAATGTATTAAATCTCAGCATATTAAATAAGATACATAAAAATAAATCTTTAAAATTACAAAAGCATAACACATTTCAATAAAGAATGTAAATAATTAAAACAATGATATAATTTATAAACAATAACATCATTGTCCACTTAAAAATCAGTGTCTCAAGCGAATGGGTTAAAGTTGATTCACTAAAGAATCAGTGGTAGGAGGAGGCTAACAAAACCAAAACCTCTCGGAGTATATGTAAAATACAATAAATTTGCCATTATAGGGAAGTTCAGGCTTAGGCCATTGTCATACCTGAGACAAACAAGTAAAATACATTACAGTATTGAGTGCTACTTTTCCTTGCCTCATTCATGCAGCAGAGCAGTATTAATGAAGGATGATTCCGGAGTCAATCAACCAAGGCTAAGTCAATCTTGGTGAATTATCAAGGCATGGAGATGGGGCGGGTACTTTCTCCTGCCGTAGTTCATACTAAAGAGGTTGGCACAGCTCTGTATAATACATATGTGAAAGGGGGCTATGCATCTAATTATCAAGGACATTGCTTCACCACCTCTCCTGTGAAAAAGTAGTAGTACCAATTAAAACAAATCCACAACATTACAAATTTGTTAGAAAATCACATACTATTCTTTTGTTAAATACAGACATTTTTATAACTCAACAATTTTTATTTAAGTAAATGAATACAAAAATATAAAAAATAGCTAATTTAAACCTCATTTACCAATCAAAAACATTTTGAAAAATGTTTTTCCATTTTTATTCTGGTACCTCTTGTTTCACCAGTATAATTATGGCGCTACAAGTCTCAGAACACAAAGTAACCCGGATTGAATGAACTGCTATTGTGACATGGGATAAGTTGAGATCTTCGTTCTTTCCTTAGTTAGTCTTATGGTTTATAATCTGCACAACCTTCCTGACACTAACTTTGGTTTTTTTTGCCATACATGTAGTCCTTTTTTATAAATTTGTGAACATGTTTATGTTGTTACTCTTCTATATTGTGGGTGTCATTGAGCCACTTTAGCTTAGACGATAGGTGCCAAAATTCAGGGCCTGATTTAAATCTTGGTGGACGGATTACTCTATCACAACAGTGATGGATATCCTGTTGTTTAAAATATAAATCCTATTGGATATAATGGGATTTATATTTCGGTGGACCTAAATCAGTCCCTTAATTCTGGTTCTCTCTATTGTTGTCTTAGATAGTTTTGAAAATCTGGGCAGCTCATTTCTATTTCATGAAAAATTAGTTGTATGAAAAGTACATTTCTAAGCATAAGTTTAGAAATGCCAAGGTGTTTAGAAACCAAACAATCCATAATGTCTGCTCTGTGGTTCACCTCTGAGCTTAGGACGCATAAAACAATGTTGTAGAAGAGATGAGAAAAAATGGAGAGTGGCCTACAATGAGGCTGGAAATTCAAAGACAAACACTGCCTAGCAGACTACAAGCCTCTAATTGTTAAGGAAAATGCACTGTAATACACCAGGACATTAGATGAAGCCAAAAATGTTATTAAAGAACTGTTTATGACTGATGCTAAACTAACAACAGTCAAAAACATGCAGATTGAGACTAGTCTTTCTGCAATATGCTGGCCAACTTCTTTCTACACAAAGTAGAAGCAATATACAAAAGGTTTACCACAGCTTTCTCTCTCCCCTCCACTGAGCCTATTTCTCCATCTTTACCAGCAGACCTGGAAACTCTAAGGGCCTCATTTATGAAAGCCTTGCGCCATCGGTGCGTCACTTTTTCCCATGTTAAAAGTGACGCACCGGCGGCGCAAGGCCTTCATAAATAAGGCCCTAAGTGAGTTTATCCCACCTTGTAAGGAGGAGGTCACCAACATCCTTCACTCCTCTAACTCTAAATCCCCTCATGATCCGTTTCCGCCCTGAGTTGCTAATCTGTGAGCATATATTATTGCCTCAGCACTCAATCCCATTTTCTGACTCATGTTCAGTTCTGGCCTTTTTCCTGTCTAATGGAAAAAAAGCATTGATACTCCCACTTTTTTAAAAAGCCACACTGGATCCTAAAGACAATAATAACTACCTGCCAATATCGCTTCTTAACCTTCCAGCCAAAACAATTGAAAAACTAATGAATTCTCAGCAGATCCAATGGTATAATCTTCTTGACCCTACTAAATTTGGTGTCTGTGCTGGTAACAGGACACAGTCGGCATTGATCAAGGCCACTAAAGAGATCAGAATAGCAGTCGACCAGGGAAAGGGGGCAGTCCTGGTCCTGCTCGTTCAGGCAGCCTTTGACACCATTAATCACTGGTTGCTGATGGACCACCTCACTATTTTAGGGATTACTGGCAAGGCCTGGACACTACTTAAATCGTTTCTCCAGGACCATGAGCATTAGGACAGCATGGACCCTTTTTCCTCTCACCCTTCTTCGCTTCCATGTGCGGTCCCACAGTGATCTGTGCACAGTTCAACCCTTTTAAATATCTATATCTCCCAACTGGCCAACCTCATAAAATATTTTGATTGTTCCGAACCTCATATGCAGTTAGCACCCAGATTGTTGTTTTTGTAGCAAATGATGTGAACAACACGGCATCAGGTTTGGCAGCTGTATGCAGGACGTTCAACTCTGGATGGACAGAAATTGTGTAAAGCTCAACTCTGCTAAGATGGAAGTCCTACTGTTTGGAGTTCATACCTCCTTCTGGACCCCCTCCTGTTGGCCACAGGATTTGGGCCCCTTTCCACCCCCCGTAAAGAAGGTTTGTAACCTGGGGTCTCGATGGATGATAGGCTGTCTTTTTCATACCTCATGAATTCAGTGACCTCTTCTTCTTTTTTGACTTTGAGGACCATTACAAAGATTCTACCTTTTATTCCAATTCATCTTCATACAATTCTTGTGACATTTTGATCATGACTAAACTGGGCTACTGGAATAAACAACTCTTCTCTGCCGACCAATAGGTTATAAACAAAATACAAACCTTTCAAAATGCAGCTGCAAGGCTTCTTTTTAGGATCCCAAAACATAATTTGCCCTCCTATGCCATAAGACAATTGCACTGGCTCCCCGTTAAACACAGTATACCTTCCAAACTCCTCTGCATCATTTATTAAGCACTGTTTGGACTAGGTCCACTTTTTTTTCAACAGAGTTTCATGTGGTGTATATTACAGGTAGGTCCTTACGCTCAGCCTCAGCTAAATTGGCGGTGCCTACCAGGTCAAAGCGGGCAACCTGGAAAGGAAAAAGCGTTGTACTGGGAGCCACAAAAGCCTGGATTACTCTGCCACTGCATATCAAGGAGGCCCCCAATAAACTAGTCTTTTGGAAATTGTAAAATACTTGAGGCTCGATGTAGGTAACTTGGAAATACTTTTTCCTAAATATTGAATTTTAGTGATTCGGTATTTAGGAATCGGTATTTCAGATGTAGGTAAGAATTCGGTAAAAAATACTGAATTTTAATATTAATTATTACCGAATCGGTAGTTGAGATTCGGTAATAACGAATACCTACCCTTTCATTCCTATGGGCCTGGAGGCTCATAGGAACGAATGTGAAGACATTCTGTATTACCAATTCGCTAATACCTGGAGGTATTTCAAGGGTGCCAGGGTGTCCAAAGGACACCCTGTTGCACCCCTGAAATGTGCATGTGTGCACATGTGGCACACATGCATGCCCTAAGGGCATGGATGTGTGCCACATGGCACATTTCAAAAAGCAAAAAAGTGCTTTTTGAAAGGAAATCGCTATATACCACCAACTTGGAGTTGGTGGTAAATAACGATTCCTTAAGGCTGAGGTGCACTGTTTTATGTGCTACCTACATTGCATTTAACATATTGATTCCTTAAATGCAAGGCCATAAGGAATCGGTATTAAGGAATCTGTATTTACCGATTCCTTAATACCGAATCCTCCCTACATCGCAAATGCCTAAATATCGGTCGGTATTCACTGTTACCGACCTGTATTGGGCCACCTACATATGGCCCTTGATTATTTAAGTCTCTGTAGCTTTTCTTTTACCGGGTACACCCATTACACTGATAGTATTGGGTATTTGAGCGCTTTAGAAAAATTCATAACATAACAATGTAGAAAAGACTGTGAAAGGCATAGAGGACAAGGGGGCATATTACCAACAACTAGCGATAATTTTTGTCTCTAACTTGTTTAGAGACAAAAATTATCGCCACAAATCTGCGATTTTTATTGCAGATAAACCTTGCTATTAGCAAGGTTTATCGCAAATGCGATAAAAAACGGCCGCAATGCATGAATATCGCTGAAAAGTCAGCGATATTCATGCATTACCGAGCTAATGCTCTTAGCCATGTTATCCACCTCCCATTGGATAACATGGTGAAGAACTGCTCAGGGCAGGTGTTAGCTTTTGGAGATATTCGCGCTTAGCGCGAATATCTCCAAAAGTTGGTAATAGGAGATAGCGATGTTAGCGACTGTTTCCAGTCGCTAACATCTTGGCACGCCCACTTTGCATGTCATTAGTGATAAATATCTCTGACATGCAAAGCGGGGCCCAAGATGTGTCGCTATCTCCTACTAGCTGTCGCTAACTGGTGTTAGCGACAGCTAGGTAATAGGGAGATAATTTTATCTCCGCTTTCTTGGCTTTTAAAGCCAAAAAAGCGGAGATAAACCTCCTTGATAATATGCCCCTTTGTAACTACAAGGTTATCCTCATTTATTCATGTTTCATTCTTAAATCTGTGCACATTACCATGCAGTAAAATGATCACTGCCTGTATTAACCCTGAGGGGCATATTATCAAGGGGGTATAAAGCCCCTTGATAATATGCCCCAAGATGCTCTGTGAGTGTTCATAACTTTTTCACTTCCATTTAAGGCCTAGAATACCAACTAGGTGCTATTTATGGCTGCTCATTATATGCTCACCAGAAGGAAGTTTCACAGCGTTGGGATCTGTCTCACACATCTGCATACACAACTTTGCTTTTCAGCATCTTGGAATCCATACACAGATATCACCTTTATAGCCTTAGCTGATACCTTTCCGTGGGAATGTTTTCTGAATCCCCCTCTAAAAGAATGAAATGGAAGTGGCTTTTTTTTACGTGTAGCAGGTTAAGTTGGTGCAGAAAGGTTGGTGATGTCCTCTGTACAAGGTGCTTTGTTAGTGCCCTGTGCCATGCTATCTATGTAAGAGAGAGCAAACCTCCCTGTTCTCCCCATCTTACAATCTGTTGACCTTGCTTAATGTATACAAGGAGGTGTAATAAGTGAATATTAATAGCCCGAGTAAACAGGCTTCACCCTCATTTATCAGGAACAATGGGACAGTGTCGCTAATACACTTTGAAGGATTTCCGTATGAACTTGCCTAATGGATTTCCAGGGCTTCCTATTAAAAACCCATTGCGCTGTAGCGCTGCGTGCCTTGGAAGCACACATGAGCCACAAAATGTGTAACACATTGAGATATAATTTTTCAAGAACTTCCTGAGTGGTCAGACAAGTAAAGCAAGGCAAATGACCTCTGTTGGAACTGACAGCGTAGGTGACTCGGAACATAAATAGGTCGGGCAGGAAGTTTAGGCCCTGTAATATGATGGCTTTTTAGACACATTTTAGTTAATCTCTTTCATAAATCCTCTCACATGATATGCTCCAATTGTTCCAAAGTGCTGTGGGAATTGGAACCAAATCACACGCTTGTATATGGCTCCCCTCTGACATTCTGAAAGTCAGACAAAGATCTAAACAACTAGAACTTCAACAGAACCAAGGACAGGTATGTCTGAAAAGAGCTTTGATGACCGCTCATAAAATTAAAATTATATATATATATATATATATATATATATATATATATATATATATATATATATATATATATATATATATATATATATATATATATACACACACACATATGTACAAGCATACATATAAACACACACACACACACATATATATCTATATGACGCTGTTTTATCTTCTGCCGTCAGAATTAAAATACATTGGTATTACTGGAAGGATTGAAACTGGGTCTGCAACGAGAAGACATTGTGGCACTGCTGATCGCAGTTACTTTATTCTAATCTGAATACTGCACATGGTGATGTTTCTTGGCCTCTCAGCCTGCTGCTTAAGGTCAAGTCAAGATATGAGAAAGCTGATTAAGTGCTACAGCAGTGACATTATGTTCTTGGTCGAGACAGACAAGTCTTTAAACAACCTGCCATTGAGGTTTTTATTAATAAGAGTACAATTTCCGTTAAGAAAAACGTAGGCACTTAAAATGGGTTTTCTCTTCAAAAACTGCATCCATGCGGCTGTCACCTAAAACTCGTTAGCCATTTCCCCACAATTGCTTATGATTCATTAAAATTTATTTTTTAATTTGCCTGAGGGACAGGCAATGTGCTGCTGATAGCATGGAACCTTTTAGAAGTAAGATTATGGAAATTGGTGTCTGTTTTTACCGGCATAGTTAAGACGCCGCGAGTAGTTATTTTGTTTAGCCTAGGTATTCTTTCTAAAAAAGCAAAAACAAAATGCACTTCCCTTTATTTACATGTCAAATGGATACTATTGCAAAGGTACTTATTACAAGTGTCACATGTAATTCTGATAGTATGGTAACTTGTATGCTTAAACAAAAAGAGAGAAAGGTATTCAAACGGAACCACTCCTGGTCCCCTTGTAATAAATCTTTATATGTACACAAAGCAGAAGGAGTAGCACTTGCTTTTAAAAGAACCCTCACTCACCAACGTAGTTGCTGACATGCTTCATCATGGGTCCGATGAGTTATACGGATTTCTCCCCTCGATGGGCCCCAAGAACCTTTGCATCTCATCCCTAAAACATAACATGTAACACATAGAAAATTAAACTAAAATAAGGGTCTTATTTTGATGCTGGTGGGCCTGCCACTAACAGGTAGTCGGTGAGCGGGCCACATGGTGCCTGGCAGATGGTGCATGGATGTTTGGAGTGGCATAACATGTGCCCCCCTGGCACGTAGCAGAGGCCCACGGCAGTCTGCCTTGTAATGTCAGAGGGAAGAGGGTCATCGTGATCATGCACCGCCCCATTGTAGGCGCTACGGTTGGACTGACCCTCCAACGAGTTCCTTGAGCCTGTCAGAGGTGTCATTCAGTCCCTCTGTCAGCTGAGGTCTAACCGACTTCCTCGTAATGTGGCGGTCAGACAGCTATGCTGGATGTCGATGGGCCCGCCCACCGACTACCTGTTGGTGGTGGGCCCATCAAAATAAGACACTTATTTTCGTTTCATTTTCTTCGTGTTACATGTTATGGTTTAGTGATGAGATGCAAAGGTTCTTGGCGCCCATAGAGGGGAAGAGTCCTTTTTGCGAGTTATTTTTTAGATACAGAGCTATTTATGTGTAAATATATTGTTTTGTATTTCAAATATATTTCTGTAAAGATAAAGGTATTTTTTTTAAATACACAATACACACTTAACATAATATCTACCAAAATATCTATTTTTAAGAGAAATCTAATCAACAACACATAAGAACACATAGCAATAAGAAAGCAGTGAGGGGGAGTTGTATACACATTTGATTTCATTGTTGAATAAACTTAAAAGCGTTAATCTCAAATCCATTTTGTTTTTTTCATTCATGAGACTACTCTTGCTTCTTGATATGTTATATTGTTTTTGTCAAAAAAGTACACAGGCCGATAAAAAAGTTACATTTAGTGCTCCCTATAAGGAGGACAGCATATTTATTGTAATCTTATTTTTCGTTTTTCCATAGTCCAGCTCAACAAAGCTCGTAAGAGTGTTTTACAAATAACTATAGCTTGAGATGGATCTCTCTTACATCGAAGAAGATGTTATTATAAGCACTACAATAGAAACAATGTATGAATTGATGAAACCTATAGGTGCCTATAGAAATATTAAAGAATAATGTGGAGAATTCAACTTGAAGAAGCGAAGATGGGGGAGGGCTTAAAAAAAACACATCATCCAATTCTGGATTTTTGATGTATGCTGGGACTTAAAGTTAATGCTCACATTACCAAACTGGACCACTAATGATTAACACATGTAACTGGAATGATTTGTAAAAGACAATCCCACTCCATGGGCTCCACTGTGCACATTTGATATAGGGACATACAGTAGTAGTAGATAAACCGATCTACCTATTGTATATATTTTACTCAACTGGAAACCAGTATAAGAACCATGTCTTCAAAATTCAAGAATCTAGCCATCAGCCCACACTAATTTTAATAAGAATGCAATCATACATATATTAAAAAAAGGAAACTGGCTTACAATATTCTTCTTTTTAATCTGTTTTTCGTTTGAAGTAAATGAAGTAGTGTATGCTATGTATATGCTAAAAAGGATAGGGCAAGGAGTAGCAGTGAAAGGGGATCACAATAGTGGGTGAATTGCAGGTGAAAACAGGGAGGAGAGGGGAGTGAGTATGTGTCAAAAGTAGACCCATGGTCATGGATTGAATGCAAAGTAAGTTGTGGATGGTTCGGCCAATGTGTGGTTCATGATTCATCAAGCAAATGTGGAACCCATTTAATTTTTTCTATTACCTCTTCAGCAGTGTCTATATCTGAGGTTCTAGCCACAGCAATTTAGTAACAGAGCTTGAGAACCGCCATTAAGTAGAGATTCATCCACCCCCATTGCAGTTCCCTGTCCGATTTAGCAGTGGGGGAACCACTGGTTTGCACAAGTGTATAATCAGTGTTGGCTTTCATGGTGCCAACCATTGTAAACAATTGACCTGGAATTCAATACACCCCAGACTGCTGGTTCATAGTGGCAGTCATCCTATCCTATTCGGGCCATCACTAGATTTTCCTTCTACATGACCAATCCAGGCATGGAAATGAATTAATGGCTCTGGCATGTAGGGAACACATCTCCACAAGTGTAAGCCTTCGTCATTCTCAGAGACGGTGTCAGCCGCACAATCGGCGCGCAACTTGGGTGTTAGTTTCGGGCCCAACTTTCAGTTAGATCTGCACGTAAACAAGGTCACCTCGACGTGCATGATGCTGATTCGCATGCTGCGCAAAGTTCTGCCCCTCCTCCCTGAGCAAGCCAGACCCGAAGTAGTGCGGAGTACCATCTTAAGTCGACTTGACTATTGTAACGCACTACTTCTGGAGGCCCCGATAACACTACTGGGTAAGCTACAAAGGGTGCAAAACATGGCTGCCAAACTCGCCCTTTCTCGCCCCTACCACAGCTCATCTACGGCAGCGCTACAGGAACTTCACTGGCTGCCGGTCCATCTACGCGTTTATTACAAAGCAGCTTGCATCGTGTTCAGGGCTATCCATGGCCTAGGCCCGGTCTCTTTGCGGAAGATGTTCGCCTGGTACCTTCCACCTCGAACCTTACGCTCCTCCTCATCCAGGTCACTCGTAGTACCGCGCTTCCAGAGAGTGAGGATGGGCGGCCGATCCTTCAGAGTAGCGGCGGCCAAACTCTGGAACTCTCTGCCGATATCTCTAAGGAGTCTTGAGGATCTCTTAGCCTTTAGGAAGGCGTTAAAAACCTATCTCTTCCCCAGGACAGGCTAAGTTGCTGCAAATTTGTTGGTTCATGGTTCGAAGCGCCAGGATGCCCTTGGGGTGACAGGTCTGCGCTCTACAAATATACCACAAAAATACAAAGGCTGTTGATTTTGTTTTTCATGAGCTCCCACTTTGGGTGTGCATTTTTTAAAAACAAACAAATGCTGAGCATTGCCAAAACAATATGGCATTTCACAGAGTCCACAATGGAGGTGTTTGCAGCGGCGGCCGCCATAAAGAAAGGGTGGTGAGGCGAGTGGGGTCACATGGTGGGATCGTAGGGGGAGATTTATTATAAAAAATACAACTTACAGGCATTAAAGATACCCTGCTCACACCAGGGAGATTCTGGGGTTTCTCCAACCTGGCTGCTCCAGGCAGCTGGGCTGGAGAAAACCTAAGTGTGCATATGTGTTTTGGTCGGCCTGAGAAAGGAGGCCAAAACACATATGTGCACTTAGGGAGTGGAATGCACTAGCATTCCTCCTCCCCTCTCCCATACTTTGGGCCGCCCCTCCCAACAGTGCTGGCTAAGAGCTGTCAAATGTAAATTAAAACATTGTAAGAACATTGTTTTAAGTTACATTTTCTGGCTTTGAGTTAGACAGAGGAGCCGCCACTGGGTGTTGGGCTCCCTGTAAGCTTAAAGTTCTTCAAGAGGCAGGAGGGGAGCTCAAAATGAGTGAGAGATATTCTGCTAGAGAGGAGAAGCCACACACTTCAGTCACCAAAGGGGCTTGAAGGCTGCATGCCAATCTTTTAATGATTCCCATTATGTCTGACTACCGAATGCATCAATCACAATGGATGTCCACAAATGCAACATAATCCTTGTTAGACCTGGCATCCTTGGCGTGGTTTCCCCCTATCTTTTTGCCTCTACCCCCTGTATTTTTGATGCTGTGCTGGATTTCGTTTTTGCTGGTTTGGATGCTTTGGGCACACTCCCACTGCAGATCAGTGTCAGAGTGCAAGTGCTCCCTGTGTAAATTGTTATTGTGATTGGCTGTACCTGATTGGCATATTTGTATCACCAAGAAGTCCCTTGTAAAGTGCACTGGGTGTGCCAGGGCTGGTGATGGCAAGTGCTACTAGTGGGCCTGCAGCACTGATTGTGCCACCCACATGAGTAGTCCTAAAATGGTGTCTCAGGCCTGCCACCGCATTGCCTGTGTGCAGTCTGTGTACTGCCATGTCCTCCTGGTCAGTGTCCCCACTGACGGGGCCTAACCCTTCCCTTTCTGTGCCCATTGGTCACCCCTATGGAAGGCCTAAGGTACCCCCATGGGCAGGGTGCAGTGTATGTGAAAGGTAGAGCATGTACTGTGCAGGTGACATGCTCTGGTAGTGAATTACAACCATTTTCGTTTTTCACTATTGTAAGGCTATCTTGCTCCATAGGCTACCATGGGGGATGCTGGCTACAGTGGCTATCAGTATATCTTCCCATAGGAGCAAGATAGGATATAAAAGTCTGGCTTCCCTGAACTCAGAATTTAATAACACATCTTTTAGGAGAGGTTGTTTTTAAATCCTGTGTTTGAGAACAGAACTTTTAGAAAGTAGCTGGTCTCTTGTCTGACCTTTCTGTGTGATTTGGCCTTTTTGCGAATTGGCTGTCTGGTTTGAGTGTGACAGGGGCTGGGGAGCCCCAGGCGGCTGGCTGGGTCAGCCGTAGGTTGAATGAATGCATCTGCATCTTGAGTGGTGGGAGAGGATAGCACCTGGGCCTGAATAGGGCTGTGCCTGCCTTCCACAATGCTGACTCCACCTCCTGCTGGGCGGCTGACGACCCTGACCCTCACTCTGAAAGGAAAGGAGAAGCCAGGAAAACAAAGTGCTCAAGGAACACCCAGAACTAGTTCAGACCGGGCTCAGAGCCCTCCTGCACAAAGGGAACAAAGACCTTTAGGGGTATAAGTACAGGACCCCTGACAAAATTCGATCATCCTGGAACCAAGAAGGAACCTCTGCCAAGGAGAAAGCTGGGAGACTGAAGAAGGAAGACTGTCCTGCTGTGTGATGCTGGACTGACCTGCAGTTGCTTTGCTGCCAAGGAGAGGGGAATTACTTTACTTTGTGCTGTGTCCCCTTGCTTGTAGGAATCTCCAAGGGCCTGAGAAGAGCTGGCTCCCTGGTTCGAAGTCCCAGGAACAAAAGGACTTTACCCCTAGCTTCCCTGAACTCTGCTGAGAAGAGTTCTGTCCTTCCTAGAGTGCTTGGGCCAGTTGTGGTGCCTCTGGAAGTTGTACCTGCGGAGCTGGTAATCAAGCTTTTAAATAACTTTCTGCAAGTTTTGTCGCAAACCCGGCAGAGCGCGAAAATTCCCGCCGCTACGGTGTCCTTGATCGTCGCAGCGCATGCCGCCGCTGCCCGGAGACGTTGCATCCTTCGTTAGCGGGAAGATTTCCACCGCTGCGAACATCGTCCCAGAGCCTGTTACCGCTGGGTGAGATCCCTGCATCACGTCGCTGCGAGAATCATCACAGAGCCATCGCATCGAGGAGCTGCAAGAGGAAGATCGCCGCTGGACCGCGCATCGTCGCCCCGGAGATCGTCCCAGCACCCGAGAATCATTGCATCGGGCCTTTGCAAGCATTTTTCACTACGGAATGTCGTCACCGGAATCCATACAACTCATCACTTCCTTCCCATACAGACTGGATTCGTTGCTACACGCCGCTACATCCAGAGGAATTGTCGCTAACGCCTCCCCAGGGTCTCAGGAGTAACGTATTGCTTGTTTTCCACCGCACCAGCTTCTGTTTTGGAACTTTGTCGCATTCTAAGGTACTGTTGGCAAAACGAGACGCAACTGTGAACTTAGCACGCAACTGTGGATTATTTTAACGATAACATTAAGAACTCTTTTGAAACCATATTCTTGAACTGTGTATGTTGGATTTTTGTCGTTTTGGTCTTGTGTAGTTTAGATTAAATACTTTTATATTTTTTAAACTGTTGTTTAGTCAGTTTGTGGTGTTTTCACTGTGTTACTGTGAGTGTTGGTACAAATACTTTACACATTGCCTTTGATAAGCCTTGACTGCTCATGCCAAGCTACCAAGGGGGTGAACAGGGGTTATCTCAGAGGTTTCCTCCTTACCCTGACTAGAAGCAAGGGTCCATATTTGGACAGTGGAACCTACCTCTGAAAACTAGAGACCCCCAGTTCTAAGAATCCCTTAACCAAAACATACACAACTATCTAACACTACCCTGATATGCCTATAGTTAACAAAGTTTGGTCTCCTGGTATCACTCATGATGGACAATAAATAATAATGTACTCTTGATAAACCGAGCACTGCCCACGCATCCTATGCAGAATAGATTCGCCATTTATGTGGGACCCAATATACAATTCCCATTAAGAAAATGCACAGATAAACAATCAACAGGACGCGTTAGATAGAACAGAGCACACACAGCCAGCAAAGGACACGGATGCATCAATTACGAGTGAGGCGGGTGCACTCACTGCATAATTTGTGGCGATAAATCCGCTCTCTGTTTTACCGCATGCAATTTTTCCGGATGCAACTTTCCTTCAAGTACTTCCAGGGCGTGGAGCTGCTGTGTTGCACACCCATGTGCTTCACTAAGTACTGTAAAATCACATGCGAAAATAACACTCCATGCTATTAGAAGATGTGGAGAAACCACAAGGGCATAAGAAAATGCCTCCTTCCTGCTCATCCTGCTGACAGCAGGTGGTAAAGCTTTTCAAACGTTGCCTGGAAAACTCATACCCACAAACCGACACAAAATTACAGCAGGTTAATGCAAACGCTAACATTTCTAGCCATGCACTGCCCACAAAACATATCAATGAAAACAATAATCACTGCATGAACACATCTCAACACCAATGCACCTGCCCATGGTTGGGGCCAGGACAGGTACATGATATAACAGCAGCTTCCGAAAACGAGTTCAGAAATTCAGGAAATACCATGACATGGCAGGAGCAGAGGCTAGAGTCCACACGGGAGCTTGGAAAGTTAACGAAATGCGGAGGTGGGATCGCCTCCCACACACTTTTCAAATCTGAAACTTTAATTCGGAAAATGCTAAAAGTAATGCTCATCTTAGTGTGAGGCAGGTTTATTAAAAGCCAGAAAACATCTCCCTGTGAAATCATAATGTCAGGACACGTGAGTGTCTTATCGCATCTGTTAAATAGGAATCTTTTTTTTCATTTTTCGATCAGATTTATAATACAGAAATGAATGCTGTAATTAAAATCTGTAAAAAGCCAGGCTCGCTTCTGAATATCCGCCCAACAACAATGCTTAAATAAACTTTGGATCCACTTTTAACCAGCGCGGTTCTGACAGCAGCAACATGTTAAGCTTCAAAGCGGGATAGTTCACCCTGATCCTAGCGTGCCACGGCTAAGCAATTACTAAATCATTCAAGCAGCACCTACAAATATGGCTGGGTTTAGGTCTGTTTGTAGCTTGCCATACTCTTCCAAGCTGTTAGAGCAGATGGCAAGAGCACAAGGTCATTGTAGGTCAGACATTGCAGGCTATTGGGCTAGTTTTCGTTCAGATCACGACAGAGGCATTCTAAGGCATAGGCAAAGTGGCCCCTGGCCCAGGGCCCCAGACTTTCAGGGGGACCCATGATAGAACCACTTCTCTTCTGCAGAGTCTTGCACTAATAATGTTGAACAATTCTTAATCAGATTATTTTAAATACCATTTTCCTTTAATTTATTTTTAATGTGTGGGATATGTGAGAGTCTCTTACAGACATTTTGCTGAGAAATGTTGTGTTTATGTTTCATGCAACATCCATAAAAAAATATATTTTGCTCAAAACAGGACATGGTATAGGAGAAATGGGAGGGTGTCACAGAGATTATTTGCATTTATATTAATGAACTGTGCTGTGTTACAATATTGAAAACACCTAACTATCCATGAATAGTAGATGTAAAGATATTTCGAATTTGGATCAGTGTGCCTGTACATTGTCAGTACATGGCCAAAGAGGGCATGAAAGAGTGGAAATTGGATCATAACTTAAAAGCTGTTCCAAAAAGGGGCCTCTGAATTATGTTGGCCTAGGGAAACCACAATCTTTATGATGTCCCTGGATCATGTCACTAAAATGTCAGCTAGCATGGCCTAAGAATGACAATTGAGTATGGTGGTGTTGGAGCTCTGCTTTTATTGGACTTGTGATCAGCCGGACAGGAAGTGATCCCCCATTTACCATGAATTATTTAATTTGTTTTGTTTGCAGCATGCAGACCTTTTTCAACATGTCCCTAAATCATTTACTTTTATCTGAAATAAATGATGATTGTGCAAGCCAAGGGCAAAGTTACCAAGGTGAAATTATTTTAGATAGTGAGAAGATATGTACATCATATTTGAAATTTTTACAAAAACAAAAACCACAATACTTAGAGTGTTTACATGTAAACAGACAAGATGGTTTGACATGCGGTTTGGAGCCTTAAAACATGTCACAATTAGATATACTTCAAATTTACATATTTAACATCCCTATAAATCTCTGGTATGCGGTACAAAATATACGTAGGGCCAGTAAGTTAAATGTCGCTAGTGGACTGCAGCATCCTTTGTGCCACCGACTACGATGAAAATCCAAACATGACTGCATGCCTACTACTGTAACCTGTCTGTGCTGTTTTAATACTGCAATTTCAACCTGTCTAAATAACCCCTTTTGACAGGCCTAAACCCTCCTTTTATAAGTTATCCCTACGCAGGGCATGATGCCCATAAGGCAAGGTGCATAGTATTTAAAAGTAGTACATGCAAAAGTTTAATGTTAAACATGTGCTTATTGTGATAAGGCCCCAAAAGCTGTTTTCATTGTAGTTATCTATTCCATAGGAACACATTGAGATACATTACAAAATGTAATCTTTTCTCCACCTAGGAAACAGATACAAAGTTCATTTGTGGACTTTTAAAAATATTTTTCACAAACTCATTCCCTGGTGAATTAAGATTTGTAATAAATGTTTCTCAAGATGTACCTTTAGAAAGTCACCTCTTCCCTACCTCTAGAAGCTCATTTCATTAGCTTCCAAATGTTGCCTAAGAGCTGAAAAGCCATTTGATGAGATGTGAAGTTGCTACCAAAGCTGAGACCAAGGCCTTGGCTATGGAGGGGTGATCTGTTCCTCTGATAGGAAGACAATCTTGGATGTGCCCAGAAATCTAATTAACTCAAACAAGGCCTACTCTGTCACAGGGAGATGTAGCCAACACCTCGTCCTGTCCCTCCTTTGTCCTTCTAGTCAGCCAAGTACTAATCCAGGCTCCCCCTAGAACCTGTTTTGAGTGACAGAGAAGGGGTTGTTACATTTCCTTGGCCACACTTGTAAGGGGGGGCAAAGGAGCTCAGCACAGGAGAAGAAATGGCCTACCATCTTGGTTTTTTGTAAAGAGGGGCATAGTGGTATTGTTTGCAATTGACACAAGCAACAATGACGGTTCCCCTTTCGCCATTATTAGACAATAAAATCTGATGCTGTAACGAAACTAGCAGATCAGATACAGTAAATCTGTGCTCAAAAATAAAAAATGCTTACATTTCCAGGTTGCTAAATTACAAACAGTTATGTGGATACCAGAGTATTAGGGAGTATTTAAACACAATATGGAAAGGAATGTAATATAAAAAAAACGATTTTCATTTAAAAAGAATATTTATGTTTTACAATAGTGTTGCACAATTAACCACAAATTTACCGAATCACACTATTTGTGCATAAAGTTAAAAACATCAATCAATCTTTACACATTTTAATATAGTACATTAGTTAAAAAAGAGAAACAAACTGTAGACGCGGCGATTCGGTATTATCGCATTTAAACCATGAGGTGCCCTGGAATACTACTTGCTTCCCCGTAATTTTCACAGATGTCTCTTGCAGAATAGCGGGGCATATTTAAATACTTCGGACATGGCATACCGAACTTTATATCTCAGCAATATTTATTGGAGTGGTGTTTTTTTGGCTGTTTTTGATATCCATATTACTTTGAATTATGCTTTTTTCATGTGGCTTTGTCTCTAAACAGATTGGCCCCTTGGCAGCGACAGTTCTGAACCGAGACATATTTTTAATCACCAGAAAGTAATTATGTAAAAAGTTAGAAAAGTAAACAATGCTTAGATACTATACCTATGCGTCTAAATTAAAGTTGAGCAAAAAACCTTTCACGTTCTCATTAACATATGAGGCTCTTAGCAACAGAGATACTAATTAATTTTGCAAAAAAGAAGGAAAGAGAGAGAAAGAGTGCATGGGTGAGAACCATGTCGTTCTCATTATCAAAACTGCAGAGCACTCTAGCTTAGCCAACAGTTAATATCTTGCATGCCCCATTCAGGCCTGCCAGCCATATGTTTAGCAATTACAATGCTACTGCTTTCTCTGTACAATTTTTATTGCCCTTATGTCACTCCCAGGGTGTATTTTGCATAAAATTAGTCGCAAATCTGTGAAAAGAAATTATGCCTGTAATGGCTAATTTGAGCTGCATAATCGGTATTCTAAACATGCCTTGTATATTAATAGAGAGACTACAAAGAATAACATTTATATGCAGTCACCCTTTTTTGACAGAATTTCCCCTCCTAAACTATATATCCCGTATTAGACGGAAGGAGAACTGAACAATTTCATTCTGGCAACACGCTGTGCGATCACAAAAGCACTGAAGAAATCAAAGCTATTCCCCAGGGAGCTGTAAGCTTAGGTAGGTTCACAGCCTTTGAAACTAACCTTTCAAAAGAACAAGATGTTCTCCTTTGCAGCGTTTTGAAGCAGTGCCCTGGTAGTTTTCATGCAATGTTATTCATCCCAGACGTATATAATTTCATGTTTTACATCTATACCATAACAAACCCATTTCATTTCCTTTTTGACATTTGTGAAGATGAATATTATACCTTTTGTGAAAGAGAAAGTGGAATTCTTTTGTAGAAAACTACATTCTAACTTACTGCTTTAAAATTGTTAACTTTGAGCATTTTTTCATAATTTGACATCACCTTCAGGTACATTTTTCTCATCACAGTCCTAATTTCCAATCCAGGAATTTTTCATAGCTGCTGGAAGACAGCCCCAGTTCAATACTCCCAGGTGCCTCCATTGAGGTGTTCTGGGGGGCTATCTCAGCTTCCTTTTGCACATCCTTCTTGTCAGCCCCTCCTCGAGTCTGTAGGTTTGGTTCCTGGAGAGCCACAAGGGAATGTTAAGTGACAGAGGTGAGCTTGTGTCTGGGAGCCAAGGGCAGTCAGCGAGCCTGCACAGTTGCTGGTTGCATCCCCATGGCTGGGATGGGCCATGTCTCAGCTGGGATGTGGATGACATGGTGCTGATGGGGGAGACAGCTCTGGCATGTAGTGAAGCAGAGGAGAGAGCTGTAGTCTCAATCAATTAGGGATGGCTCACTGAGCAGATGAGAGAGTCTCTCCAAGATCCCAATACTCAGAGCAGCATGGCATAAATCATTCCAGCAGATTGCAATATGCTTGTATTACTCTTTCGGAGGGAGGAAAAGGGCAGTATAACTCATTCGAGGCTGCACCTCTTGTGAACTGTGGCCCCAGTGCTCGCTCAACAATTGTGCTAACTAGTGTAAATAACATTGCACACTTTGCACATCTGTATTAATGGTTTATGCCATGGTGATATTTACATCTGTAGTCGTTATAAAAGCATGGTTTATCCTAAACCAGGATGCAATACGCTACATTAGTGCAGTAGGGTAAAATCACACCTTAGAGGCCTTGTGACTACTAGGATAGTTTGGCTGTGTAATACATTGCAACATGCAATCTGTGAGGCAGAAAGCAGTGATTTCTGCATGTTAATATTGCTGCAGTGATATAATAAACTGAAATTTGACATTTGCACTGCATTAATAAATGAGTAAATGTGTACACTTTTGTACAATTGTTCTAAATGTCATGCTTTTTGTGTGCAATTTATATTCACTGTCATTTATTTATTTATTTTATTTATGCATTTTATAAAGCGCACAAATACCCGAAGGTGTCTCGGCGCTACAGACTAACAAAAGCAGAGGGGACGAGATAGATCATTGATTAAAGAGCCAAGTCTTTATCAATCAATCAATCAATCAATCAATCAAAGCATTTATATAGCGCACTACTCACCCGGAGGGTCTCAAGGCGCTAGGGGAGGGGGGTCCGCTACTGCTCGAACAGCCAGGTCTTGAGCTGCTTCCTGAAGGCAAGGTGGTCCTGGGTCAGGCGGAGGTGGGTCGGGAGGGAGTTCCAAGTCTTGGCGGCCAGGTAGGAGAAGGACCTTCCTCCTGTGGTGGCTCTTCGGATGCGGGGGACGGAGGCGAAGGCGTGGCCGGTCGATCGAAGCTGGCGTGTGGGGGCGTTGAAGTTGAGGCGGCTGTTGAGGTATCCTGGGCCTTGGTTGTGTAGGGCTTTGTGTGCGTGGGTGAGGAGACGGAAGGTGATTCTCTTGTTGACCGGGAGCCAGTGCAGATCTCTCAGGTGTCCGGAGATGTGGTTGCATCGGGGGATGTCCAGGATGAGTCGTACAGAGGCGTTCTGAATCCGCTGGAGTCTCTTCTGGAGTTTGGCGGTGGTTCCGGCGTAGAGGGAGTTGCCGTAGTCCAGACGGCTGGTGACGAGGGCCTGGGTGACCGTCTTCCTGGTCTCGGTGGGGATCCACCGGAAGATCTTACGTAGCATGCGCAGGATGTTGAAGCACGACGAGGAGACGGCGTTGAATTGTCTGGTCATGGAGAGGGAGGAGTCCAGGATGAAGCCCAGGTTGCGTGCGTGGTTTGTTGGTTTGGGTGCGTTGCCCAGGGCGGGGGGCCACCAGGAGTCATCCCAGGCGGAGGGTGAAGAACCCAGGATGAGGACTTCCGTCTTGTCCGAATTCAGTTTCAGGCGGCTGTTCATCATCCACTTGGCTACGTCTGTCATCCCTTCGTGTAGGTTGGCTCTGGCGGTGGCGGGGTCGTTGGTGAGGGAGAGGATCAGCTGGGTGTCATCGGCGTAGGAGATGATGTTGAGGTTGTGTTGGCGTGCGATGGCTGCGAGGGGGCTCATGTAGACGTTGAAGAGGGTTGGGCTGAGCGAGGAGCCTTGGGGAACGCCGCAGATGACTTTGGTGGCTTCTGATCTGAACGGGGGGAGGCGGACTCTCTGTGTCCTTCCGGCGAGGAATGAGATGATCCATTCCAGTGCCTTCTCCTGGATTCCGACGTTGCTGAGGCGCCGCACTAGGATACGGTGGCAGACAGTGTCAAAGGCCGCGGAGAGGTCTAGGAGGATGAGGGCCGCTGTTTCTCCGTTGTCGAGCAGGGCTCGGATGTCATCGGTGGCTGCGATCAGGGCGGTCTCGGTGCTGTGGTTGGCCCGGAAGCCAGGCTGCGAGAGGTCGAGGGATCCGTTCATCTCGAGGAAGGTGGCCAGTTGCTTGTTTGCGGACTTCTCGATGACTTTTGCAGGAAACGGGAGCAGCGAGATGGGGCGGTAGTTCTTGAGGTCGGTGGGGTCGGCTGATGGCTTCTTTAGTAGAGCGCTGAGTTCGGCGTGCTTCCAGCTCTCCGGGAAGGTAGCGGTGTTGAAGGAGGTGTTGATGATGTCCCGCAGGTGGGGTGCGATGACAGCGTCGGCCTTGTTGAAGACGTGGTGAGGGCAGGGGTCGGTCGGAGATCCGGAGTGGATGGAGTTCATCGTGCGGATGGTGTCTTCGGTGCTGATCGGGGTCCAGGCGCGGAGGGTGGTGGTGGGGGGCGGTGGTTCAGTCGTGGCGTGCGTCGGTTGAGTGCTGAAGCTGTTGTGTATGTCCGCGATCTTGTTGTGGAAGTAGGAGGCGAGGGAGTTGCAGAGGTCTTGCGAAGGGGTGATGTCGTTGTTTCCGGCACTGGGGTTGGAGAGCTCTTTAACGATGTTGAAGAGTTCCTTGCTGTTGTGTGCGTTGTTGTCCAGTCGTTCCTTGAATGCAGTTTTCTTGGAGGCGTGGATCAGTTGGTGGTGTTTTCGGGTGGCGAGCTTGAGGGCAGTCATGTTGTTCGGTGTTGAGTCTCTGCGCCGGGCTTTCTCGAGTGCTCGGCAGTTCTTCTTGGAGCTCTTGAGTTTGTCGGTGAACCATGGGGCTTTCTTGCTGCCGGGTCTACTAGGCGGGGTCTTCAGAGGGGCGAGGTCGTCTGCGCAGTTGCTGATCCACTTTGTGAGGTTGGTGGCCGCCTGGCTTGGGTTAGTTGCGCTGGTGGGAGGGTTCATGCTCAGGGAGTTCGCGAGCTGGTCGGCTATAATCTTGTTCCAGCTTCTGCGTGCCACCTGTTGTTGGTGGTGGTGGATCGTGGTCCTTCTGAAGCTGAAGTGGATGCAGCTGTGGTCCGTCCAGTGGAGTCCGGTGGCGTGGCTGAAGGTGATGTCCTTGCTGGATGAGAACACGGGGTTGAGTGTGTGTCCGGCGTAGTGGGTGGGGGTGGTCACCAGCTGCTTGAGACCGAGGTTGGCGAGGTTGTCCAGCAGGGTGGTGGTGTTGCGGTCGTTGTTGTTCTCCAGGTGGAAGTTGAGGTCCCCGAGGAGGATGTAGTCAGAGGAGAGGAGGGCGTGCGGGCTGATGAAGTCGGCGATGTCTTCGCTGAATTGTGTGCGTGGTCCTGGGGGTCTGTAGATGAGGGTGCCTCTGAGGGTGGTCTTGGGGTTGATGTGGATCTGGAAGTGCAGGTGTTCGGCGGGTGCGAGGGTGTCGTCGATGTTGGTCGTGATGCGGATGGTGTTCCTGTGGATGATGGCGATGCCTCCTCCTGTCTGGTTGACGCGGTCCCTCCGGATGATCTTGTAGCCGTCCGGGATGGCGATGGCGATGTCGGGCGCTGAGGAGGCGTTCATCCAGGTTTCCATGAGGAAGGCGACGTCTGGGGCTGTGGGATCGAGCAGGTTCCAGAGCTCGATGGCGTGTCTGTGGATGGAGCGGGTGTTGAGCAGGATGCACTTGAGGTGGTTGCTGCTGGTGCTCGGCTGGGTCGGTGCTGGTGTAGTGCAGGTCCGGATGCAGGTGAACTTGCAGGAGTGGCAGCAGAAGGGTCCGTGGGTGCGTCTCGGGGTGGCTCGATAGCAGCCCGGGATTCGGCCGGCGTTGAGTGCATAGAGTTCGGTGGCGTCGTAGGTCCGGCGGGTGGGCTGGTGTCTGCGGGAGACAGGGGTCCTGGAGCTGGGCGCGGGCCAGGCGCGGACGGGCGCAGATGGGCTTGCCTTAGGCGCGCCCCAGCAGCGCGCCCGCTGCACGTGTCCACTGCGCGTCCGCTGCACGGCCTCCATATGAGTGGGAGAGGGAGGGAGGAGCAGCTGGGAGGTGGGAGCGGGGCGGGCAATAGGGTGTGAGGGGGGCAGAGCTACGGGACGCTGCGGCCAGAAGAAAAAAAATGGACACAATCTGGGCACCAAAGGAAAGGGGAACAATCAAGGCAGCAACATACACAGGTACAGTGGGGGAGAATCACTCACTCGTGGGTACAGAAGATAAGTAGGGCACAGTCACTCTTAACGCAGGCAGACACAATGCAGCAGCGGTCAGTGGTCACACAGGCGGCTGCGTGGCGGTGAGGGGAGCGACCTGCCTGGTAAACAGGGTCAGAGGTCGCTCTCTCTACCGCTGCGCGGCCTCCATATGAGTGGGAGAGGGAGGGAGGAGCAGCTGGGAGGTGGGAGCGGGGCGGCCAATAGGGTGTGAGGGGGCGGAGCTACGGGATGCGGCGTCCAATAGGGTGCAAGGGGGGCGGAGCTACGGGACACGGCGGCGGGAAACGGGCGGCGAGGGGGAGACGCGGGGAATGCCAGAAGAAAAAAAAGGGACACAATCTGGGCACCAAAGGAAAGGGGAACAATCAAGGCAGCAACATACACAGGTACAGTAGGGGAGAATCACTCACTCGTGGGTACAGAAGATAAGGAGAGCACAGTCACTCTTAACGCAGGCAGACACAATGCAGCAGCGGTCAGTGGTCACACAGGGGGCTGCGTGGCGGTGAGGGGAGCGACCTGCCTGGTAAACATGAGCAGGGAAGGGCTGGTCTTAATGTTCGAGGGAAGCCTGTTCCAAAGTTTGGTAGTAGCTTGTAGGAACGATCTGGCACCCCAGGAAGCCTTTTTTGTCCGTGGGCCCATAAGAAAATTTGGTGGTGGATGATCGGAGTTGTCCAGGGGGAATGTAGGGGCAGAGAGACAGTTTGAGAAAATTGGAGCCAGTTGTGTGGATGGATTTGTAGACAATGCAGAGAGCTTTGAACTTGGCTCTGCTTCTAATAGGTAGCCAGTGGAGTTGGCAAACTTCTTTGGAGATAGGTTTAAATTTGGGGGTACCTGTCAGGAGTCAGGCTGCCGCATTTTGAATTAGCTGGAGTTTATTGAGCACTATTTCTTGTGCATTGACCAAGAGTCCATTGCCGTAAACTACTTTGGTCATTACTAATGTGCTGATAAATATTTTGGCCGCTGAGGCTGGGAGGTATGGAAAAAGCTTTTTTATGATTTTCATTTCATTTCATGACATATATAGTATATCCAGACTCCAAGAGTTTAATATGCTATTTATTACCATTGTTGAGTGTTGCAATGCCATGACTCAGGAGAGTCAAAGTCTCAAGTAGGCCATGATGTCCCTCTCCTCCCTCAACAATGGTAATAAATAGCTTATTACACTCTGCTCATCTGTATATATGTTCTCTGACATGATATGTTTTCAAGTGTAATTGTTTTAAAAAAAAGGTCACTTCATGATAATTATTAGAGTTGGGGGCACATGCATCATTGCTTTTTTGTAGTCTCAAAAATCTGCCCGTTTGCGACCGCAATATTTGCATTTAGGCTGCATCATCACAAATGAAAAAATCGCTATTTAAGTAATCGCAAAATTTGCGATTACTTTAAATTGCGATTTTATTTAGGGAATTGCACATTGAGATTCCCTACATGCAATGCAACATAAAAACAAACTAGCGATTTTGCTTTTCAGGAAAGCAAATTACCATCAACTTAAAGTTGATTGTAATTTGTGAAAACTTTGAAAAATGCACAAAAGTGCATTCGTCAAACTTCTATGATGCTCACATACATGCCCTTGGGGCATGTGTGTGTGCAACATGTTTTTTAATTGCACTTTCAGGGGTGCATCAGGGTGTCCTTTTGGCACACTTGCACCCTTGAAATTGCATGCGCAATTTGCGAGTACCTATTTGGTACTCGCAAATTGCGCATGCAATTCCCATTGAATGCTATGGGCCTCTAGGCCCATAGGAATGAATAGGAATCCATTCCTTATTTGCGATTCACAATATGTGTGTCACAAATAGGAGATGTGTAGGAATCACACATTTTTTGTGCGATTCCTACATGCATAAGGAAATGCAATTCCTAAATTGCGATTTCCTTAAAAATTGCAATTTAGGAATCGCAATTGCTAAGTTAGATGCATGTGGTCCAACGTTCCCTCTGTAAAGTAATGTTTTTCATGCAATATGCAAGGCATAAAAATTTTTTTGTCATGTCAATTTTTGCCATTGTGAAAAAAAACTGGAATTCGACCTTCATACTGTTGTAATAAGTGTGTGAATATGTGTTCATTAGTATGATTTCTATAGATAACTTGTTATTGGACCACATTTATTTTCACTTTCATGACCCTTGAACATGCACAGCAGGGGTTGGTCGGAGGGCCTAGTGATAGTGCTTCTACAATTATGGGTAAGTCACACTTTCCATTCAAAAAGGCATTTTTCATGTTCCAAATATATGTTATGCTATTTAACAAAGCTCAATGAAACTTTCCTTTAAAAAAGTGCATCCACTTTGGGATCTTCAGGGCATATTTTATCAAAATTGGGTACATGGGGCCAGGAAAAAATAGGGATGTGGTATCCCAAAAGTGTTGTTTCCCCTTTAGTTCCCATAAGATTCTTTGCTCTTTGGTAAAGGCAGGGGCATAACACAGGCCCCTGCAGCCCCGCAGTGCGGGGGAGGCAAGCTCCAGGGGGACCCCTCAGCACAGCACTCTGGCCAGAGACCTACTGATTAAGCTCGGAGGGGGCCCCTCCACGTACCTTGCAGAGTGGCCCCCTCAATTTTCGTTATGCCAATGGGTACAGGAAAAACATGACAGACCAAATTCGAGATGAAAGTAGAACTTTACTTGAGGAAGTGCTTTTGTTTGATTTGATGTAAATCTATTCAATAAGTTTGGGAGTAATTTGCATTTTAAAAAGATTTCTTTCAGCATGAAGAGGCTACATTTTAGAGATAATAGGATCATCATTTCGTCCACTTCTGTAACTCTGGATTCATGGAGGTACACAAATAAAAAATGTGAAAACTACTCAAAGTTGATTGGCTAATTTTTACCCAGTTCACAATTTCCAGCTAGCAGCTCCTGAGATGGATCAGCAAAACCTAAATTAACAGGTACCTAGCCCTATAAAAAACGGAAAACCCACATAAGGGAGCAGAGTAAGTACACCGTGACCCCGGACCAACATGAGGTTGGGGGCAAAGGATTTGGTGCAGGACATGGTAATAGTCCAGACCATGTGCAGTGGGTTTGTCCTTGCACAGCTACTTGGGTCAGGGACCTGTTGGATGTAATATATGATTATTAATATTATTATTAATAATAATAATAATAATAATAATAATAATAATAATAATAATAAGTAATTTGTTTGGCTATATAAAATCTTTACAATAAGAAGCAAAAAAAGTGCAGCACTAGTAGTGATCATTTAAAAGGGCAATAGAAATGTATACAATCAACAGCAAAGTAAAGGTTTTTGTACATCAGTAAGCAAGTAAGAAATAAGGTTGATTATTCAAGAGTCCTTGGAAAGGGACGGGCCAAGTAAAATAAAGGATGTTTTGTTGGCACTGACCAAGAAGAGGACTACTTCCTCAGTCAGAGGGCGACGATAAATCTGTTCTTGGGATGAGTCAGTGTATTAGCCCTTGGTGTTGTTTTTCTCCCTTTATGAGTGCAGTTTCCACACCTAGAATACACTTGACTGTTCTGGCAATATAACATTGATCTGATGAATTGAAGCAGGCCAGAATAGCTTCCCTACAAGTTCGCACCCCTTACTGTGTCCATTGGTGGTGCAGAAATTTCCGACAAATTTCTAGGGTGGTTATGCAGAAGCAGATAGTGTGGACCAGGTTTTCGACTGCCATGCCACATAGCCTACAGGCTGTGTCTTTTGCTGTCCTCAGCCTGGGCTTGTTGAATGGTAGCAATGGGAAGCCACCCAGTTGGCGGGACAGAAATTGCTTTTTTATTTTGGGGTTTAGAGCTTCCTCAAGGTACTGCTGAGGTCTCAGGGATGTATAGCTATTCAATACAACCTAGGCATGTGAGCATTTTGCTAGGACTGCTGTGTCTTCCAGTGATGCTGAAATTGTAATGGTCTAGGCTTACAGAGTTTGACCACAATTCCACCAGACCTAGCAGTTCGATTGTGTCATTAAGATGTTTGTGAAAGTGAGAACATGGCTTTTTGTAATCTCCTCCCAGGCACAGTAATTGATGGAATTATGCTTTGAGTTTTTTACCTTATAGCAGAAGGTGACAAAGGTTTCTCCTCTTGCGTGGGACTGCTTTATTAGCCCAAACTCTAGCCTGATTTGTGCTGGTGAGGTGCTTTGGGGGAGATGGAAGATTCACATATATATGCAAACCGAAGTTTTGTCCAAGACAACCATAGGTCTAGGGTAGGTACTATTTATGCTTTAGCAGTTTCGAGAATCGGTGTGTAAAAGGGCCTGTTTAGATGTATAAACATTCCTTCCAGGCCTGCAGTGAGAGCCATCACTTTCTTTTTGATCTCCTCCTTGTGAGACTTGAAGTAGCCATCACTGTCAAGTATACGGCCAAGGTTTTTATAGCTGAGTGTTTCTTCTATCCTGTACCCCTCAACATGCCAGATGGTCTTCCCTTGAAGGGACTTTTAGCCAGATATCTTTATTTGGGGTTTTCTGCCATTTATTTACATCCCGTTGATCACAGCAAACTCCTCCATCACTCTCACGAGACACTGCATCCTGACTCAGGTTCTACTTAATATTACCAGGTCATCGGCAGACAGTCAGTTAGATAGCTGAGCAGACCCTAATTTCGGAGTTTGCGAGTTGATGGAAGAGAGTGTTGGCATAGGGGCAGTGAAAAATAAGTTGAATAGCAACAGTGCTAATATGCACCCTAGTTTGAGCCATTTGGTTGTTGGGATGGTCCTCTGAGAGATTGTCTCCGTTCCCCAGTTTGATCCTGACCCAATTGTTAGAATGTAGGGTTTCTATCTCTCTCAGGCGATAAAGTGGAATTTGCCAGATCTTCAATTTTTCCCATAGCCAGTTCCGGTCCACGCAATCAAAGGCGGACTGAAAATTAATGTAGCAGTGGTAGAGGGTAAGTTGTGAGTCTCTAGAGTAGTCAGGTATGAGCGAGAGGACCATTATGTTTGTTGTGGTCCCTGTGTTCCTGGTGAACCCTGTTTGATGGTGAGAGATGAAAGAGTTTGAGTCGACCCAGTCCCTGAGGTGATCAAGTAGACATAGTATTTGGCCACATTATCAATCAAAACTATCAGCTTGTAGTTTACTGTTTTTTTTCCCTCCTTTAAAGATTGGAGAGATGATGGTGGGCTTGATACCCCAGTTAAGTTGCAGTTGAAGAGTGACCTCATCGCTGTGGCCCATTTTGCTGGGGTGGTTTTATGTATTACTTGGGTGATCCCATTTGGTCCTAGAGCCCCGATGTGATCTGTCACTTCACCTCCCAGAGCTTGATTTTGATGGTGCCTAGTGTGCCGGGCCCATCTGAAATCCGACCCTAACTTGTCTGATCCATTCTTGTGCAGGATTGGGTTTGTGTCTACTTGACAATTAAACTCAGCTAATAGGAACATTGCGCAATTGGGTTCTGCGACAATTGAACTTAGCTTTCGGTGGATGGGGTGTATCAAGGAGTTCACTGTGTGCCAAAAATTATTCATATTTTTCTGCTTAAGGTCCAAAATGCGTTTATCCCAAAAGGTGTTGATGTTTTCTCTTTTGATTGCCAATATTGCACGCCTAAAATCCCGCTTTTCTCCTTTCAGGGTGGCACTGTTTAGTTTAGTTCATTTGAGGGGGTTTTGTTTAACTGCTCTCAAAGCTTTATTGATTTCCCACTTTAGATGTTTAAGTTTAGCCGACTTATACATATTATGACTGGTTAAGGAGGATTGTCTGGGCTGAATAGTCCCAGGATTTACTTTGGTTGAGAACTGTTCTGTATAGGTGGTGTTAAATTCAACCCATTTGTCTGTAAATGTGCCATTGAATTGTTGGGTTTTTCCAAGTGGCGGGTTGCTTCATATTCCAGTCTTTCGATTGAGTTTGAGGACCACTAAATTCTTTTTAGTTTGATTGAGTATATGTTTCTGGCTACACTTGCTGAATACATATTCTCTGTTGGTGACATAGCCAGTGTCAGCTCCTGAGTTAAGTGGTCGCTTTCTGGTCTTGATCCAATTTTACATGAAAGAGCTAAGTGTAGTAGGGGAAGAGACACCGCAGTGTGGTCTATTAGTGAGCTGCCGGATTGAGAATGGAACAAGAAGGCTGGGAAAATATCTCCATTGATGCGGCCATTTAAAACTCGTAGACCTAGATGCTCCAGCTTCCTGACTAGGGCTACACCCAATATTTTATTCCTTCTTGTGCCTAGTTGGATTTGTTTAGAAATGTCCCACACTTGTTCCTTGGGCCACAGTAACTTCACTTTTGATGGTGTGGCCCAATAGTGTCATTTTGAAGTCACTTCCAAGTCAGAGATGTGATTTATTAGCTGTGTTGACAGCTCTGTACGATCTTTCAGTGTTGGTGGTATGTAGATACTTATCAACATGAGGCACGGTTCTTTCCCTTTGATTCTAAAGTGTAGCTGGATTATCTGGAGTCTGTTATGTTCAGTTGTGTGAGCATTTAAACTCATTGTGAGTGCTGTTGATATGTATACTCACAGGCCACCTTACCATGGTCCGAATTTTACTTCCCTGATGGCTTGGATCAAAGCATGAGTGAATCCCAGGATTTCCCGGACTGCTATTATTGAGAATGATGGACAAAATCTCAATGTGTCAGGGTCGCTGAATATATGATAAAAAAAACTAAACAATTACTGAAATAAATATGGGGTAGATTAAAGTTATGTATAGGTTTAAGAAGCCCCAGAAATTGACCTAAAGAACACAGTTAAATTACATTTATGGCTACAGATTAAAATTGAAAAACCACTGACATTTACAAGTTATGGTTGGGAGCACAATCCATAACTTGTATGACAGCCATGCAAATCATAACTTGCACACCAATTGCAATGCTTATGACCTCTGAATATTTATACCAATAAATAAAACACTTACTAGCAAAAGGTAATTAAACAACAGTACATAAGTACACCAAAAAATAATGGGAAATGTAATCCCAAGATCAGATCCTATAAAATGATTTATAAAGTTGGTAATTGCATTTGTTTAATTAAGGGTGAGTCCACTCCATAACACATCTCTGAAAATGTGGGTTCATCGCAGCCCGCACTTGGGCCAATGGCTCGTGGAAAAGTCCTCTGTCCCTTTTTGGTAGGTTGGACAGAAGAAAGGATATAACAATGCCTTCCCCTTTGCCTTGCTAAGAGTTGTCTCCAGACTCTTAGCTAGTGGCTTCTGAATTGTACAATGTTCAATTCTCACTTTGCCCTATCAATAATGAAATTATGTTTAAATAAAATGTAACTATCACCAGTTAGTTTCCACTAAAATAGAGAATCTTGTGGATGGTTTCTATAGGCAGGGTCCTGGCTGTGCTATAGTTGTACAAAGACAGATATAGCACTCTCCCACAGGGTTCTAAAACAAACAGACTAGGATAAATTATTTGTTCCCAAATCTAAGGACATCGCTTAAAAATCCAAGAGGGCAGAGGTAAGTTTCAGGAGAAGGAATCCTTAAAATTGTAAATAATCTGACTCCAAGATAAAATTGTTAAAGCAAATATCTCATCCAAGGCCAGTAGTGTGAACTCTTCCAGATGCATCATACCAATAGGCCAGAATGGTAGAAACCCTGTATAGATGGGGTGCAGTGAACTCTTGCAGAGAAAGGGAAGCCTGGGCTCCAGAACAGGAAGATATTGTTACTCCCAGAGCCTGTTAAAGATGGATCTCGAGAAAGTTGTTTATGTAGGCTCAGTTAAACAAATCAAGTTTGAGGCCCTAAGAAAGTAGAGCACCATCACTTTTGAAGTGTCATCAGTGGTGGCTAGGTGAATGGTGATCACTGTCCTGCGTAATATATGCCACATTTCTTCACAAAAAAAAAAAGAAGTGTACAATGAGATCAGGTGTCATATTTTGGATTGGCCCTCTGAAACATTGTATGGATGCTGAGCATTGGAGTCAGGGTAGTCCTGCCACCTAGATTAATTGGCACTTTAAATCGAAAGGAATAATCTGAGTACACCTACATGAGAGAGTCATATTGTGACAGTTTGATTTGAAGGTTTGACAGAATGTGAAACAATTTAGAGATACACTGGGGCATCTCAACCAATGTGGATCCTTGGGTGAAAACCAAAGAATAACAGGACACATTTGACCAAGTAAAGGCATGTGAGGATTCAAGAATGTTTGCTGTCATCACAATTTCTGTCCAGTATTTTTGTGACCTGTGGGGTATTGTGTGAACCAACCTATGTACTAATAGGCTGGTTCACAAAAAATGAAATGTAGATGGTCATAATTCAACCCAGCTCATGAATATTAATGAAAGAATCAATAAATTGAGACTCATACAATTTACTGCTGTCACAAGGATGATGACGTGCGGGTATCAGTCAGCACACCACCATATATGTGATTGCCTTTTAATAAAGCAAGCTTTTTTTCCAAGTGCATCCATTAAAAAAAAAAGTCAATAAGAATATTTTTAAAAAGGAAGGGTTATTTATTTTTTGTTTGTTTAAGAGGAGGTGTTGTTTTTACAGTTACAAAGGAAAAATGGTTCCGAAGCATACCAATTCAGTATTTGTGATGGAGATCTACAACACACCCCTTCCATATACCACATCTGTATCCATTCTAACACATTTAGGCCATGTATGTGCGTCATATGCACACACATGTACATTTCAGGGGTGCAGCAGGGTGTCTTTGAGACACCCCTGCACCCTTGAAATTATTTCTTAGTTGCGAATTCGCAAAATGCGATTTGCAAATTAAGAAATAATGCACAATCATTCCTATGGGCCTTCTGGCCCATAGGAATGCATGGAAAATTATTCCTTATTTGCGAATTCGCAAAGTGCGAATTCGCAAATAAGGAAGACTAAGAAATCGCAAAAAAATAAAGATTTTTTACATACATTCCATTTTGAGAATTCTAAATAGCGATTCCTTAAAAATCTCTATTTAGAAATCGCATAATTGAATTTTGATATATCTAGGCCTTGGTGATTCAGAAATGTGCTTTACCAAATTGCTAAATGCATTTATTGCATAAGAAAAACGGTTTTAGCATTCCAAATTCAGAGGGTTTTAAAATGCTAAAGCCCTTTGTACATCTGCCTATCTGTTCATACTTTTCATTATGTATTTGCACTGAAATGGCTATGGTTTTGTTAAATGGCATGCATTCAAACCACAAGCTATTGTTTTGGATTTATTGTCCTTTTTCCTCCCTTATGACATCTACAATTCTATCTGAAAGACCAAGCAAAGTAATAGTATCACTAAATGTTGAAATGCATCAAAGTATTGCTTTTATAACACAAATATCCTATTATATTACCCAATTGTAGTCTTAGCAGTTCAAACAATCAATTATTCAATTATTATTTATTTGAAAAAAAGCACTGCCATAAAAGATCCATGTAGAACAAATCAAATATTATATAAAAATATCCAGTCAAAAAAATATTTCCAAAAAGATTTAACATTAAAGCAGAATTGACAAAGATAAATTGTACTGATTTTCCTACCTACCATTGTCTCTCTAGTTTGAATACAGTGTTGAATATACTTCGGTACAGAAATGCATACATAATTAGAGGCTAATACTTGTGGGAATGGAAAAGCAAGTTCATGAGACTAACTATAACTTGTGCGCCTATCATGCTTTGTTTATGGCTACACATAATACATTACCAGTAACATGTTAAATGACATTATTGAAGACAAGTCTGATTGTAGCAAATCCAACAGTTCGTCAGCAAACACATATGTATTTCTAGTTCTACATGTAGTGCACTGTTCTGTAAAATCAATAAAAAAAAATGCTATAAGTGGAATATGTGCGAAATTAAACTTGCCATGTTTCCAAATTACTTGCCTCCAAAAGTTATTTGCACTGGTGGGGATGTAGTTAAATCCCTAACAATGCCAAACTTGATATTATAAATGTTAACCTGTAATATTTGACAGAAAAATTCAGGCGATGACGTACAAAGAGTTTGTTTAATGTTCATAAAAAATGTAATTCAATGATAAAGTTGTATTTAAATTCATATTTAGGAAAAATAGCATTTATGAAGTTGCCTATTACCTACCTGCATTTCTTGTGCAGGCTTGGGCTAATAAGCACTACCCTACTGACAGCTTGTCTGCCAGTGATTGACCTTAATGAAGTGTGAAAACTACTTCTACAGGAAAAGTAATGGCCTGTGTATGGGGTTGTGTTTTCTTCTCCTTGCAGGAAGACCATTTAAGGTGAACCCATGAAATTAATGTACTTGTAAAGGGCCTGCCACGTCACAGGTAAATGTAAGGTGAGACCTGAAGATTGAGAGCCTAGCTAGTTCCAGCCATAAATGGGTCACTCCTTCTGCACCTGCAGAAGATGGCTGGACCCTACTTGCTGCAACCTTTGAAGGACCAAATCTGCTCCCTAGGAGAAAGATGAGGATTCCAAGGGTTAGTGAGCTGACCTCTTTTGTAGATAGAGGACCACAACAAGTAGAAGAACTACAATTTCCTGAATTACCATTTGTCCAATCAAAACAGGATCCTGCACATGCTTCTTGGTGAACCAAGTCCTGAAGCCCTAGTGGAGCCTGGGAGCCTTAGGCGAAGAGCTGAGGAAAAACACCTTCCCACTGCAAAGTTTTGTGACTTTGAATTTGTATTACTTTCAGCCACCAAATACCTGGCAAAAACCACCAGAGCCAATTCAGCAAAAGGTGCATATTCTTGGGTCAAATGAAGTTTAATGGACACTCTGTGAGAATGTACTGAACCCAGTAGAGCTGTCTTCAGATACACTCTCCCTCCTTGTCCCTCTGGAGAAATCCAAACTTAATTTCAGAGTCCTGAGGTAGAAATCTTGAATGGGTAAGGTGCTGAAAGAAGCAACCGACATAGAGGCAACGGCCCTGTGTGTGAAATTTTACTTTACATGCTTACAGCTTTTCTCACCAAAACCAATGGCTTCAGCTGTGCCTTTCTCAATGTTTATTTGACTTTGGTGAGACATTCTCCGATACAGCCTGCTGTCTTGCCTCACTGAGAGAACTGACTTCCATTTTGTAGACTAAGTCTAAAGGTGAAATGCCTGGTCAATTCTGCTTAATGCATACAACTTCTGGACCCATCACAGTCAGTCTCAAAGTGCTTTAAGGTCCTGGTCTTCAGACTCTCATTAATGCTTAGCACTTGTTGGTGCTAATTTCATTTAAACTCCTAAAATCTCTGGTACCAATTGCGGGACATTTATCATTTTGGTGTCATTCTATTTATTAAAGTTTACTCTATTTTCTAATGTTTTATTAGTTAATGTATTGATTGTATTATTGTTTTGGTACCAAATAAGCGCTTTAAGCCTGTCTGCTGTGGTCCACTCTTACCATGTTGATTGAGCGCAGGTTAGGCTTATCTGTTGGAGTTCACCTTGAGGGGATAGTATTAGTATTCCTTGAGGTTAATGACTGACTGTTGGACTTGGGCCTTTTTGGCAGGTTCACCCCTAGCCTTTCTGCCTTTAACCTCTGGTATGGTGGTAGTGTTTTTAGGCCTCTGCGCACTTTAGCACTGTGGCCCAGGGTAAAGTGCGTGAGCACTCAGAGTGCGTGTGGTGAGATGGCCTGCCCTCCCATAGGAATGCTTGGGGGATATGTGTGCCCGTGGTAATTCCTGATATGTGGGGAGTGCAGGGGTGAGTTTAGTATGTGTGAACTTGTGAGAATAAATGCTGCGCGATGGTGTGCGCAGATTTATTGTGTCTAGTGGAGAAGTGCCACTTTTAGAAGTTGGCATTTCTGTGTGCTGTGAGATGTGAATTGGCTGTCTGGCTTGTGAGTGACAGGGGCTGGCTGGTGTGCTTGGCTCCAGGAGCCATGGTGAGTCTGCCCAGTGGTGAATAGGGAGATCTGCATGTAGATGGGAGGGAGAAGTTGCACCTGGGACCTGAATAGGGCTCCACCCCCTGTGGTGCGTCTGATGTCCCTGGCCTGTACTGTGAATAGAGAGGGGAGCTGAGCAAAACAAAGTGCTCCAGAACCAGTTGCATCTGGTTCTCCCCTTGCCTGCATCTTTGAGAACAAAGGATTTTGTGGTATAAGAAGGGGTTGTGACCCCATGCAAAATGTTCTTGTTTGCTACTTGAGTCTACCAGGGGCATGCTGCTGCTGGGGCTCAGGGGAAGGCTTGCCTCCCTGGGCTCTACCCTGCCCCTGGATGCCTGGAGGACCTTTCTGCTGGGACCCATTTCTGCTCCAGTTGCTCCTTATTCCTGGAACCCTTTTGCATCTCTTCCCAGCTCCCAGGACCTTCTGCAGCATGGGACACTTTTTTTTACTTTAAAAATGCCAGCCGGGTGAGCGCTTTATTTTCCCCTAGGGAGCGATTTTCCTTCTCCCTGCAGCGCTGGGCTATGATCATTATTGAGGGAATCCCGACTTAGGGATTCCCCCGCTTTCTCCAATGTTACAGCGGCTGCCTACCCCACCTGGCCGCCTATTTTTTATATTTCAACAGCAGGAGCCCACCCTCCTTTATATCCTAAACTTGGAGGAAGCCTATCCCTCTTGTGCCATTCTTAAGTTTAAACTTGCGCGGGTGCCTACCCCACGACTTTGCCCAGATATTTGTATTTAACTTACATGGGTGCCCACCCCGTGTCTCACCGCCGCGAGAGGAATCCCTTCCAGGCCGCTGCCTAGCGCGATCTGGAAGGCAAGCCCAGTGACGAATCCCATGGGCAGGGCTTCCAGGAAGGAAGGGGAGCATCACAAGAGAGGAGACGCTGGCTGAAGCCCCGCGAAGGAGGAAGCCGGCCGAGCAATGGTCCATCACTGCCAGGGGCTCCCATGAGCTGTTGGGAGCCCGGTACCCCAGTAGAGAGCGAGAGTCCCCAAAAGGAGGGGAGGGCTCTCCTGTTGATACCTGCTGGGATCGGGTAAAGCGCAGCAGCCTGTTTCTTGCGGTTGGGTGCGCGAGGCACATTGCTGGTACCTGCCCCCGCCGCATCCAAGGAGAGAAGCCCCCGCATAGCCGGTGAGTAAAGGCTGAGGGGCAGATCCATAGAGGAGGGCTATCCTGTGAGGCCCATGCTTTATTGTTTAAAGGGGAATTAGTTGTTTGCAGAGCCCGTGGGGCTCCACCACTGTCCTGATCCTTTTAAGAGCTTAGGCAGCTCTCACATTTTGAAGACAAGTTCTCTCGCGTTATGGGCATCAGTATTCCTAGAGCCTGAGGGCTCCAATGCTCTGCATAATTATTTTCAGAGCCTAAAGGGCTCCATCGTTTGGCCTAATTCCTCTACAGAGCCCCGTGTGGCTCCTGCTTGGGACATATGTAATTTAGAGCCCATGCTGGCTCTACCCTGTTTATTTTTAGAGTCGGTTGGCTCCAACCTTGGGCGCATTTTGTTTAAAGGCACTCTGAGAGCCCATGCCGCATTTCTACTTCACAGCTGCCCAGCAAGTAGTGGGCAGCTGCACCATTTAGGTTTTTTATTCTTAGGGGACATGATTTTGAATCTAGGAGTGAGACGCACTCCTTTGCCCCATCTCTGCCTGTACAGCTGCACAGCAATTGGTTCCAGCTGCAATGTTTAGGCCTTCATTGAGACTCCCAGCTGCCCAGCAAGTAGTCGGCAGCAGCCACGTTTAGGTTTGTGCCAAGTGCGCCCCCGTAACTGTCGCTGCATTGGCAGCGCACCCTGACTTTGGACAGAGGGAATTCTGCAGCATGGGACGCTTTATTTTACTTTAAAAATGCCAGTCTGGTGAGCGCTTTATTTTCCCCTAGGGAGCGATTTTCCTTCTCCCTGCAGCGCTGGGCTATGATCATTATCGAGGGAATCCCGACTTAGGGATTCCCCCGCTTTCTCCAATGTTACGGCAGCTGCCTACCCCACCTGGCCGCCTATTTTTTATATTTCAACAGTAGGAGCCCACCCTGCTTTATATCCTAAACTTGTAGGAAGCCTACCCCTCTTGTGCCTTTCTTAAGTTTAAACTTGCGCGGGTGCCTACCCCACGACTTTGCCCAGATATTTGTATTTAACTTACACGGGTGCCCACCCCGTGTCTCACCGCCGCGAGAGGAATCCCTTCCGGGCCGCTGCCTAGCGCGTTCTGGAAGGCAAGCCCAGTGACGTCTCCCGTGGGCAGGGCTTCCAGGAAGGAAGGGGAGCCTCGCAAAGAGAGGAGACGCTGGCTGAAGCCCCGCGAAGGAGGAAGCCGGCCGAGCAATGGTCCAACACTGCCAGGGGCTCCCGTGAGCTGTTGGGAGCCCGGTACCCCAGTAGAGAGCGAGAGTCCCTGAAAGGAGGAGAGGGCTCTCCTGTTGATCCCCGCTGGGATCAGGTAAAGTGCAGCAGCCTGTTTCTTGCGGTTGGGTGCGCGAGGCATATTGCTGGTGCCTACCCCCGCCGCATCCAAGGAGAGAAGCCCCCGCATAGCCGGTGAGTAAAGGCTGAGGGGCAGATCCATAGAGGAGGGCTATCCTGTGGGGCCCATGCTTTATTGTTTAAAGGGGCATTAGTTGTTTGCAGAGCCCGCGGGGCTCCACCACTGTCCTGATCCTTTTAGTGGGTTAGGCAGCTCCCACATTTTGAAGACAAGTTCTTTCGCGTTATGGGCATCAGTTTTCCTAGAGCCTGAGGACTCCAATGCTGTGCATAATTATTTTCAGAGCCTAAAGGGCTCCATTGTTTGGCCTAATTCCTCTACAGAGCCCCGTGTGGCTCCTGCTTGGGACATATGTAATTTAGAGCCCATGCTGGCTCTACCCTGTTTATTTTTAGAGTCGGTTGGCTCCAACCTTGGGCACATTTTGTTTAAAGGGACTCTGAGAGCCCATGCCGCATTTCTACTTCACAGCTGCCCAGCAAGTAGTGGGCAGCTGCACCATTTAGGTTTTTCATTCTTAGGGGACATGATTTTGAATCTAGGAGTGAGACACACTCCTTTGCCCCATCTCTGCCTGTACAGCTGCGCAGCAATTGGTTCCAGCTGCAATGTTTAGGCCTTCATTGAGACTCCCAGCTGCCCAGCAAGTAGTCAGCAGCAGCCACGTTTAGGTTTGTGCCAATTGCGCCCCAGTAACTGTCGCTGCATTGGCAGCGCACCCTGACTTTGGACAGAGAGAATTTGAGCCCCTTAGAGATGGCCTGTTGGCCCTGGGGACTGTTAGGTTTATAGAGATCAAGACCCTAATGTAATTTTTATAGATGCTAGGAAATGTAATGTTTGTCGTATGTTTTATGCACCTTGATTTATGCTCATAGATGTGCTTTTATGATTACTAGGTTTTACCTTAACTTCTCTACTGTGGTCTAGGTTTGATTAATTCCCTACTGCAGATTATGTTACTAAGTTTATTTCCTGATGCAAGTTATGTTTAGGAGTTGTGGTCTACTATATTTAGATTGATAATGTTGGCACAGAATAGCTTTCTTGCCTTATGTGATACTGTGCCTGTCATGATTTATGTTAAGGGTTGACACTGAGTATAGTGTCTGCCAGTGATTTCTGGATGTGTTCTAAGTTGATATATATTCTTACTTTTACTATTTCTTTACCAAGTTCTAATTTTGACAATGGTCCACGTGGCCCTGTCATGTGTACATAATCCCCTGTAAATATTGCCCGTGTCAGTTGGCACAATGTATATTGTGTGATTACTATCTGATGTGTTTTATTATAATACAAAGGCTATTTTTATATATTAACTTGTGTGGAGTTCCTTTTGTGGTGTGCCTAGTGTGTTGTTACTGTGTGTGTTGTGCAAATGCTTTACCCATCACCACCGGGATAAGCCTAACTGCACGTGCCAAGCTATCAAAGAGGTGAGCAGGAGTTATCTTTGCCGTGTAACTCCCAAGCCCTGTCTAGAGTGGTAGTCTCTGCCTGGCTTTGTCGCCACCCTTAGCCAACCAGAGATCCCCATTTCTAACACTGACCCCAATCAACAATCCACTTTCTTAAACTGGTGTTCAGTGGAGGGCTCAATGACTTGTGTTTTGCAGCACTGCACAGTGATTCAAGTTAAAATTAAAACCTATTCTAAATTGAAAGCAAAAATGTACATTTTGGTTATCTGAGAGAAGTCGAGTTCTTGTGCGCTTCCTTCAGAGTTCATTTTTATGTTAATTTTTAGTCAAGTCTTTGAGCCTTGAATTGTAGGCTAGTTCAGGGTGAGCGTCAAAGTCAAAAAACAGTTCAGTTGTTAAATTCAGCTGTTCTTGAACCCTTGTGGGAGTCGACAGAAGTGACGGTGAGTTCCCATTATTGAGAAAGCTGTTAAGTACTTGTTTCAGGTGCTATGTTTTGACAAAAGAAACCGTTAGAAATGTCTAATGTTGTTTTATATTTTTTACGCACAATGTTATTCATTAATGCTGTACTATGTGCATTTTGCAGTGCAAAATGTCTTTGATCAAGTGTTCAGGTGTCTGTAATCCAAAACTAAGCAATATGTATTGTCTAGTTTGGAAATAGGAAACAAGGGATTGTTCATTGAGGAGGTGCATGTTTCAATCACCCTTTGATATTCAAGTTGATCTAAGATCTCCCTGACCTGTTTTTTAGCTTCTTGCTTAATTGGGTACTGCCTTTGTGCAGTAGGTTGAGTTTGGAATTAGATTTTATGGCAAGGTGCCCATTTCCTGGCATAAATATATTTTAAATGTATTGGAACATGGTTGGAGAAGGCTGGCATGATGATGTCTTCGCCATGTGGGCACTCCCTGACAAGTTCTGGTGGACAGTCGTGTTCTGCTAGAAGTATATCATAAGTCTTTGAAGGTCTCTCCCAAAAGAGTGCTTTCACTTTTCTTGGTATGTCCCCCTCCATCCGGAGTGTTATTTCATATAATTTTTGTGGAGAACTAACCCTGGTGTCTACAGTCTCTACTCGTATGTACTCATTCAAGTCCACTGTCTCCGGAAGTTCTTTCAGGTTCTGGTGAGCTATTGTTACTTCTGCTGCACTGTCCAGCATTGTCTGAGCCCATTCTCCATTCTTGAGTTGTGTTCTCAGAATTCTCGGCATGTCTGCTCTTCAGACCTGCTACCTTCTTCTTGGAGAATTGAGGTTTTGATTTATTTTTCTAAATGTGTTGATCGTCTTTGGACTTCACGCATTCTTCTCTTTGATCTGATTGTCCTCTTCTTTTGCATGTCTGTGACGATATCTGAAAGTACAAGTGGAATGGTTATCACTATCTTGATACCTGTCAGGTTTTTTCAAATTATCCCTATTCCTGAGGTTATACCTCCTTTCAGAGGGCTCTTTTTGAGGAGACCTCCCTCAGGATTGAGAACATTTCTCTTTTGAATTTTGTTTATTAGTTTCCCACTTCTTTTTAGAAGATGTAGGATTTTGTTTAATAGAGTCCTTTTCAGGAACTCCAGACAGTTGTGGTTTAACTGTGTAATTCTAATAATTCTTGTATTTGATTAAGTAATGCTTTGTCTGACATAGCATAAATGTCAGGTTGAGGTGTGTAACAGGCTAAAATTGGCCATGTTGCTCCTAGTCTACCTAGTGGGCCAAGCCTGATAATGTGATTGTAATGTTTTAGAGCGCCTTTGAACTAGAGCAGATGCTCCTGGAATGTGAGTGGAATTTCAACATCCTCGAAGGGAATGCATCCCTCAGGTGGTTAATCTTCTCTGTAGAAGTGAAACACATGTGTTACTGGTTTTGATTCTGGGAATGTAATCCATGAATAGAATACCTCTGTCTGAAAATATTCATGTGCCTCTTTCACAAAAACTGCTCTACCACCCCTTGGTGTGAGGCCATGTTTTATAAGTTCAAGAGTGATGGCTCTCTTTAAGTTTGGTGGGATGTTTATAACAGTATCTACAGCGAGATGTAATGCATCGTCGACTGGAGCAGCCTCAGCATTATCCCCAATAATAGCAAGTTTCAAGGAAACAAAGATAAGGTGCACAATTTTTTGGAACACTGTATCCTTCAACATTGAACAAACCAAACAGCTAATACATAGAATTTTTCGTCCTAGTCAGCTATGGCGGATATTATCCCTACCCACTCCAGACGTCTTATGCAGTATTATGAGTAGGGGTCTCTGAGAAAAGCACAACTGAGTTACTTCAGTATCTAGCGTTAAATTAGTGCCTTACCAAACCATTGGGCACCATGTAGTGTAGCTCCTATTTCCATTCCATTGGAATAATATACACTGTAGTTTTTGCATAGGACTGAGGTCAGTATGCTCCTATTGAGGTACATTAAACTTAATTACTTGTGTGCCAGCTAACTCAGATGTCACTAGAAACTTCTCAAATGAACAAGAAAGGATTAGTTTCTGACAACCGCATAAACATGACAACTTTGTTTCCCTTAGAATCGGAACATGTATCAGAATCGTGGAAACAATAGATAACAGTTTCACTCAGTCAATCGTGCATGCGTAGTTTCTGCAGAGTTGCACAGAAAGAATAGACGGGCGTTTCTATAAAAGTATTTATTGAACAGTCTTGTTTCTCATGCAAGAGATATGAGCTGTTACAATCGTAATACAGTATGCAAGATACAAAATGTACAGCGTGAGCAGGAAGAAGAAATAATACTTCAATAGCATGGTCTATTACCTATGACATATATTCATATCAACATACATAAATAACACAAGCTAAAATGTGGATACTCATCTGATGCTCCTAAATGGTTCTACCCCAGTGTACCTAACCTAAGGGTAGTACGAGGTAAGAAGTAGGTGCTGTTTTCTCTAGTATGATATATACTAAGTTTAAGATGTTAAGTTTAGTAAGTGCCAAGAGTCCCTCTAGGTTCTAGCCAGCTCCATACCTTAGAATGAGAGAGGTGGGAATCTCTTTCCGGATCTCAAACTCCAACACCCCGCGAAGGGAGTCAGAACACTGGAAGCTGGAATCTCTGCAAGCAGGGAGGAGAGCGTCTGGTCAGGTGGGGACTCGAATTCCTTCTGAACTTGCCGTGGAGAGCCGTGAAAGCATGTAACCGCAACCGTGGTTTGCCATTGTAAGTAAAGGTATATTTATACCTAAGAGGTACCTAGGAATGCTAGCATTGACGTAAAGTCGGGCAGAGGAAGACATCATGAATGAACCCCTAGGGTATAGTGGTCCATGCATAATAAATGAGTTCTTGGAGAAATCAATGATCCAAGCAGGGAATGTCCCAATGGCTTTAGGGTCTAGTTTCAAAGCAGTCGTTGTGACATGGGATGGACGGATGTAGGTGACCATGCCTATATTTGGATTGCATGGCCAATGCCTAAATAAGGACTGGGATTCTATGCCTAAATAAGAATAAGGACATGATTCAGTAAACCTATGACCGGGCATCTATATCGAAACACAACAGCATGGGTAGTGACAAGGAGATGGCTGGGCTGCATCAGTAGTGCTCAGGGGATAGTAGCAGTGCATGTGTCAGTGCCTGAGTCATTGCATGAGTACATGGGTAGTGACAGGATGAATAGAGTGCTACAAGGAAAGTGCATGATGATTTTATAACTGTTTGGATTTTGGCAGAATGATTGGATATGTACATGGAGCTGGCTGGGCGATTGGAGGAGTGCATGGGTAGTGTCAGGGCGATGGCTGGACTGCATGGATACTACCTGGGTAATTGCATGAATCAGTAGTATGTAGGTGATTAGAGATCTGCATGGGAAGTGCTCAGGAAATTGTAGCAGTGCTTGTGTTAGTACCAGGGTCATTGCATAAGTACATGGGTACTAACAGGATGGAGAGAGTATTGCAAGGAGAGTATACGGTGAATGTATAAGTGCTTGTGTTTTGACTGTGTGATTGGATAGGTACATGGTGCTGGCTTGGTTATTGGAAGACTGCATGAGTACATGGTTACTGATTGGATGATTAGAGTACTGCAAGGAGAGTGCATGGTGAATTCATAAGTGCTTGTGTTTTGGCCGAGTATTTGGATAAGTACATGGTGCTCACTGGGTGATTGGAAGAGCATGATTAGTGACAGGGCGATGGCTGGACTGCATAGGTGGTGCACAGGGTACTGTAGCAGTGCATGAGTTAGTGCATGAGTCATTGCATGAGTGCATGACTAGTGACTGGATGATTAGAGTGTTGGAAGGAGAGTGCATGCTGAATTTATAAGTGCTTGGGCTTTGGTGGAGTACACACATGCCACATCAGGCCCTGCCCCCTCCCTTCATCACTGTGCAAATGCACCCCCTGGTGGGTTTTAAGTTGGGGTATTAATTCCCCTTGAATCTTGAGGGTCCCTATAAGGACAACTAGCCCACCAGGTACTTCCAATAAGCGCCACAGTGCTACCTTGCAGAGAGGTGGTCTGAGGCCACTCCCCTTTTTACACAACTCTGTGGCACTTACTAGACGTACCTAGTGGGCTAGTTGACCCCCAGTAATTCTCCAGATTTAAGGAGACGTAATCCCCCAACTTAAAACGCACCATATGGCGCTTTTGCACAATTGTTACATTAGGCCACGCCCCCTCCCTGCACCACTGTGAAAACGCTCCCCCTGATGGCAATGGACAGTGGGAGGGAGGGAGAGATCAGTGGAAAAGAAGTGACATGGGATAACGGGAGGGAGGGAGGGCGGGGGTTAAAAAGTGACAACAGGAGGGAGGGTGGGGGTAAACAAGTGGCAATGGACAGTGGGAGGGAGAGGGAGATGGGGTAAACAAAAGGACCATGTGCCACAGGAGGGAGGTAGGGTGGGGTTAAACAAGTTACAACGGCAAGGAGAGTGGGGGTAATCAAGTGGCAATGGACAATGGGAAGGAGGGGGAGACCGGGGTAAAGAATTGACCAGGGATAATGGGAGGGAGGAAGGGTGGGGTAAACAAGTGACAACAGAAGGAATGGTAGGGGTAAACAAGTGGAAATGAACAATGGGAGGGAGGGGGAGATTGGGGGTAAACAAGTGACCACGGACCACAGGAGGGAGGGAGGGTGGGGAAATCAAGTGACAATGGGAAGGAGGGTGGGGTAAACAAGTGACAATGGACAGTAGGAGGGAGGGGGAGATTTGTGGAAAACAAGTGACCACGGATAACGGGAGGGAGGAAGGCGGGGTAAACAAGTAACAACAGGAGGGAGGTTGGGGGTAAACAAGTGGCATTGGACAGTGGGAGGGAGGGGGTGATTTGGGGCAAACAAGTGACCATGGATAACGGGAGGGAGGAAGGGGTAAACAAGTGACAATGGGAGGGAGGCACGGGGTAAACAAGTGTCAATGGACAGTTGGAGGGAGGGGGAGATTGTGGTAAACAAGTGACCGTGGATAACAGGAGGGAGGGTGGGTGGGGTAAGCAAATAACAATGGGAGGGAGTGTGGGGATAAACAAGTGACAATGGACAGGGGGAGGGAGGGGGAGATCGAGGGTAAACAAGTGACCAGAGATCACAGGAGGGAGAGTGTAAGGCGGGGGTAAACAAGTGACCTCGAATAACAGGAGGGAGGGTGGGATTGAACAGGTGACAACAGGAGGCAGGGTGGGGGTAAACAAATGGCAATGGACAGTAGGAGAAAGGGGGAGATCGGGGGTAAACAATTGACCACAGGTAACGGGAGGGAGGGAGGACGGGGGTAAACAAGTGACAACGGGAGGGAGCAGCAACAGCAGACTTCTACTAATAGTTTAATACTGCCGGTACACACACATCTTCTGACGATGCCCCTCTTGCTTGGCACACAGCACACCCTGCCATTGAGTATGCCATTATTTTGTAAGAGAAAGTGATATTCTATCTTTGTTGGTTACATAATGCACACGACCTGCAGCAGAATTTAAAACCACAAACAAATCTCACTTAAGGTGACGTTATACCCAATGCGCTCCTAATCGGATCCAAAGATCCTCAACTCCAGCCCCCTCTCTTCCAGTCTCACTGATACTCTGTCACCATGGCCCAGACAAAACCAACAGGGGCAGCGCACTACAACAGTGACCTGCACTCAGCCCTCCCTATTGAATATACGATAAGGCTTTTGGGGTTGACAAAGCGTTTCAGCTGACTCCGCCACCTTTCAATGCCAATGGTTTCAGGAGTCCTGAAACGACTGACATGCTGACATGGAAAGGTGATGTATAGATACCCTACCTGCGGCGTACATTTTATTAGAGCCAGCAAAGAAAGCCTGCCCACACATGAAGGTAGCGGTGTCAGGCAAAGCTGTCATGCTGCAGTGCCCGCCCACTCAGGTAAAAAAGAAGCCCTGGGGAGGCGGCAATCATGCCGGCCCGCTACATTACTAAATTGCACTCAGGAGTTGGCCCACCCGGGGGTTTGGAAAACGAAGCGCGGGAGACCGTGCTTGGTTTTTTTAAATTCACGCACCCGGCGCAACCCTGCCCGAAATAAAAAAAAAGCTTTTTTTGGGCCTCGGGGTCCTGGTGTTGTTACCTTGTCCCGTTTCCTTGGTTTTTTAAACCTTTCACCTTTTTTTCTCACTCGGTCCGAGCACAAGATGTCTACCAACACTTCCGTGTTTTGCAGCCAATTAGAGCCAAGCTCGTGCTCAGGAGTTAGGCTCTGCCCACATATATATATATTTTTTTCCTCTAATATCTTAAAAACTACTGAACGGATTTACACCATTTAAATAAAAAGGACTCTTTCTGAACCAAGACCTACCATTTTGCCAAATTTGGTGTAATTTAAGTATTGGCGAAGTTTGCGAATTCATGGTACGCGAATTCGCCCGAAAGCATACTCGCGGTCTGCAAAATCCGTGAACTTTCTCTCGATTACGGATTTTTTAATTTTGGCGAGTTTGTGGGAGTTTATTCACCGCGGCTACCGTGAACGTACCCATACGATCTTCTATGGGCGCGGCCATCTTGTTCGCGTTGCGTATTTCCATTTGCGGTTGCTAGTTGCATGCTCACGTTGTGCATTTCCAGTTCGGGGGCGCAATTGCGTGTTCGCTTCCGTTTTTGCGTGCTCGTGAGGGACATATTGCGCAACCTCACCCACGTGGTTGCAATGGGCGCGGCCATCTTGTTTTTCATTCATTGCTATGGTTCTGAGCATGCCTTTTCTATCCTGTTTCAATCTTTGTAATCCTTTGTTTCTTTGAGCTTTTTTTTTCTTTTTTACTCATTATCTATCTCTCTATTTTTCTACATCTATATTATGTGTTTTCCTCAACTTTTTGTTACTTTAATAACTACTTTTTTTTTTAGCTCTCTCTTTTCTTTTATTTACTGTTTTTCCCCTATGCTTTCCTTTTTTTCCTTTCTTCTTTGACCCGGGACCATGGCAAAGGGAGCCGGCAAGTCGAAGGGGAAGAGTCCCGCACCCCGTAGCCGGCTCCCTTGCGGGCGATTAAGGGGGGAGTCAGTAAGTCCCAGGGAGATCTTCAGCACGGTGGAGGTGGCCGCACTGGTCTGCTTTGTGCAGCGCCACCTCCCCAAGACCGTCACGGCAGGCGGCAGGGCCGGTACCAGGAATGGCCTCCGGGAGCATCGCCAGCTATGGGGTAAGGTGTGCCGGGCCATGTATCGGGAGTCTGGGGCCAGGCGCACCTACAACCAGGTGATGCACCGGTGATCCGACATCCTGGACCGGGAACAAGACCTGCTCAACCTGCTTGGTGTCAAGATCCCTGGGCTTGGTGAGTAGTAGTAGCTATTTAATAACTACTTTGTTTTCTTCTGCTCTGTGTTATATTGCAAATATATGTTTTTTCCGAAGAGCAAGAATGCTAGCGATTACATTGCAGGTAAATTATGTTTCAAAAGCTTCTGTGATTGCAGGTGCTTGCCTGCTCAGTCAGTGGTGGTGCTACTATGCTTACTTGTTTTCAATTTTGTGCTCATTTGTGATTATGTATGAGTGTACTTTACAGAACTGCGTAATGCTAGAGAGACTAGAGACTCAAGTCCAGTCCTTCCTTTGTATTCCTCCCACTAAGAAGAGATAGTGGTGGTGGATTGATAGGTTGAGTATATTATGACTTGTTATGTAGAGGAAATGTTTGAGTGGTCCGCAATCATGACGGACTGTGTCTGTCACTTCTCGTGCTGCTGAGTGCTGCCAGTCCTAGTAGAACCTTTTTGTAGTTGGTTTAGTGAGTTACATAACTTTTCAAGTAGACGGTCCGCAAGTCCAGCAATACTATGATGATATCCTAGTAGACCACATCAGATAGGTCAATAAATTTAGTGCAATTGTTGTTTATTTCCCCGAAATAATTTGTTATTGTTTTTTTTAAATGTTTGATTTCGTTGACAGCAATCATCCATGTTTGTGTCTTTCTTTCATGTACATCACATCCTCTCACGGGCAAGAGGACAGAGGTGGCGGTGGTGGCGCCGGCGGAGCAGGAAGGCCAGGATCGGTCCGCCGAGAGCTCTTCTGCTGGCCCCAGTAAGTTTTCCTGTCAATATTAATAATTATACTTCCCTAACTGTTACAGCACCTATTTATTCCAAACGTTCATCATAATTCTATTTTTTCCTAAATCGTCTTTGATCTTCGTGTAGACTGTTTCTAAATTCTTATCCTGCCTCTACTATGACTCTCTGTGCTACTACTATTTATTATTATTAGTCTGTCTGTGTAGCTAGCTAAGCTTGCACAGTTGGCAAAAGGTGTTAAACAAAACTCCTATTCAGCAATAGCTCTAGGCATTGAGTGCAGTCCTCTGGGTTGTCCATAATGTCTATTGAAGTCTTCTTAATGTTTATGCTTTGACAATTCACAACAATAAAATGTCAATGGCCACCAAGAATAAGATACTAATTTACTTTTTGATTTGGATAGGAGGACATACTACTACTGTTGCAGGAACTATTCTGCACATACAGAACTATGGACAAGAAATAGGGCATTGGTGATAATAGGTGCAGTTAGACTTTCGACATACCTCAGTCATAACAGAACTTGAACCCCCAATCTCCTTACTGACTAGCTAGTGTGTCAGAGTCATTATTTAGCTCCCGAATGCAGCGATGTTCCCCAATGATTATACAACCCAGAACATAAGACTACGGAGTCAGAGTCTCGACCTCCCAGAGTCACAGAATCATGCTTGCAAGTTGCAAACCCTTTCGCTCATTCACTCATGACCAAAAATCATAGAGTCTATGTAAGTGTTAAAGCTTTATTAAAAGTAAAACAACTAGCTCTGTGTGTACTCTGTATTTTAAATTTCAATTGTGCATTATATAAAAACATTTATTAAAATCAACTTCATATAAGATAACTGGTGAACTCTTGAAAACTGAACAGTCTTGGTGGTGATCACGACTCCGAGTAACATATTGCTCTTGTTCGTAGAAGGAAAGCTTCCATCTGTTATGAGAAAAATGGTCCGTGTTAAAAAGCAAGCATTCATCAGTTGTGCCAAAAAGTGTAGCATGTTATGGCTAAAAATAAATAAAAATACCCTCCCCTTCTGAAAGGGGAATTTTTAGTTTAGACTAGAGAGTAACAAATAATTAAATTTGTTTATGTAGTAACATATTTTTTCATTCCTAGACAAAATAGGTAGGTGTATATGGCATCTAAAAATATGAAATGTATTTTCTAGGCATAACACCATCGGCACAGCCCACCACCAGTGCCGGGGCCAGCGCAGAGGTGGTCACTCCAGGGGCGGATGCGGTGCCAGCAGGAACTGCTGTGGGGGATGCCACGGTAGTGGCGGGCAGTGGTAAGCTATTATATTCCTTACTTATTGAGATTGCAGAGTAGGCTCACTGCAGGGGTGTATATGTTGTATAGTACAAGTACACTTAACTGTTAAGAAGACTTACAAATTTAGAGTTTTTGTCAACCAGGTAGAAGACAGTCACCCTTGACTTCGCATTAGCTATAGCATTAGTCGGAGGGAGTTGAGTAGCAACCAATCGCCTCCTTTAAATTTGACTTCAACTCAGCTGTGAAAGTTTTATCAAGAAGCCAAGTCAGATCAGAGATGAACTTGATGGATAGGATGAACGAAAAGGGAAAGATGGGTGTAAGGAAGGACGAGCGAGTTAAATTAATGACTGACAAAGAATGATACGTGTTTTTGAATGCAGGCACAGGAGGCTGGGAATCTGATGCATGGCCAGTTGAAGGCTGAAGCAAGGACGTGTGGAAGGAGAAAGAAAAGAGGACTGCCTGGGTGGGTGAAACAGAAACTGTATGTGTACGCAATATATCCTTTAGTTCAAATTCAAATGCAATTCAAACACGGATGCATGGCTGGCGGTTTACAAAATAAAATAAAAAGGGTGTTTTTCGGTGTGAAAAAGTAAGGTTTGTCCAGTTGAGACATTAAGAAGAATGATTGATATCTACTTTGAATGGATGGATGCCTGGGTGGTATCTTCCTCATAGATAGCATAGGTATATGTAGAGTAGACAGAGTAGACGGTCACTGGATGAAGAGTGTTCCTTTGAAGAGCATGTAACACCACACGTCCGTTGCAGAGTAGCAAAGCCGAGGAAAGTAGAAGTTGTAATTTTTCAGAATACTCCCTTGACTAATAGTAGTTAGCAAGCACAGCATATATTGTGTCTCTATATTGTATAGTTTACATTATCAAGTCAAGTCACAAGTGCCTTCCTCCGGCAATTAGGGGGACCACTCATTACCTCTGTTAATAATTTTTTTTTCAACTCTGTCATTCATGTGTGGCCTATCAGTGTTCACTCATTCAATAAAAACAAAGCACCTAAAGTCGTCCCTTATATAAGCAAATATCCTGTGAAGGGATAGATGATCATATTATCTTCTTCATTTTCCTTTTGTAGTAGTCAGGGGCAGGACAGGGTGAAAGTTAAATTAATTGAGCAGTAGCCCTTGTAACAGAGTATGGCCAGTGCCACCCATAATTGAAAAGTAAGAGCTTCACCACCTGCATGTACCGGACTGGTAACAGTAACGCAAGTCTGCGTCATCATGGCTTGCGTCTGTTTTTCTTGGGTGCAAGCTGACTGCGCTGGCATTATGCCGGCTTCCACAAGTTTACGTACTAATTTTGCTAAAAAAGAGAGAAGAAGAAGACGGGTGTACTGACTGTGTCTAATGTAGTGAGTCCATATAGTGCTAGTAGAATTCCTGAAACTCCCACTAATGTTAGAGCAAAGGCCGACGAAGTGGGAGGTTAGATAGATACATGCCACAAATGTTATGCACTGTGCTTGCAAGTTGCTAGTGCTACTGTGACACAACTTTCTGTTGAATTATTTTGTGTTAATCTTAAAAAATATTGGTTACAGTATTTTTTTCTTTCTTCATATAGATACTCCTTCTAAACTATCAAGGAAGGAGTTGGCTATCCAGGCCAGGCAACGGAAGCTGGAGGCAATTGTCGCTGAATATCGGCGGCTGGTGGCTCAGGAGGAGGATGACTCGCAGTCAACATCCACAACAACAGCTGCATCCTCCTCCGCTGCCCCTGGGTCATACAGCCAGCGCAATACACCAGCGGTACGGCACCGTGGTCCGGCAGCCACCCGCCGCCGCCGAGCAGCGAAAACAATAGCTGCCCCCCAAAGTACCTGCAAGGCTCATATGCACCGATTGATCCTGCGATTGGCCTACCTTGAGCAGGAGGTGGAGAGGCAGAAAGCCCTGCTCAAGGCCCTCCGGAGAGAGCTGCGTGACCACCCGGCCAAAGTAGAGACTGGAGAGAGACTTTTGGGGGGGTGGGTATTGGGCGTTGGGGTTTTTTAACTTTTGGGGACATTTCATAGACATTGGTTGGGGTTAGGGAGGGGGGTGAATCGGGTCTCGTGGGTTAGTTTATTTTTGTTAGGCTTGAAATAATGATTTATTTTACATCTAAACATTGCTTACGCGTTTTTACTGTTTTGTGGGGGAGGCAGGGGGGGGTTAACTACTGTACGTTTGTTTTCCTGAAACTTAACTGGCTGGTTGATTCAAATTGTCTAAGTAATCGCCCACATTTGTACAAAAGTGCCACTGACAGAGTTACTGAATTCAATTGTCCTACTACTTTACTAGTACTACCGTTAGTCTCTCCTCTACTCCTGCTCCATTATTCTTCCTCCCCCAAAATGCTTATCTTACCTGTGATTTGTGTTTGAGAATAGGGCTAGGCATAGGGCTGGCTGCATGGCAAATGGTGATTAAGGTTTGCTATGGAATCCTGGACGGATGAAATGGCATCGTTGTGGTGGTAGTAGTAGTGATACAAACTGGCAGAAGCAGCATATGAAAAAAAAGGAAATGAGACATTGAGTGGCCTGAGAGGAGCATTAGAACGGTACGATAGTACACAAGAACAGTGCCATAAATTGTAGCCTAAGCAATGCTAAATTATTCAATCATAAGTTAACTACAAGTTGCGGTTGATTATGGCTAGTACAAGAACTAGTACTGAAGGACACAGCAGCGTAAGCTTTCGTCACGTGTAGGAGGATGTTGTTGTTGATGAATCCACTCGATGGCGGACATGAAATTCAGAATTGAATTGCAAATACTCATTGGTGTGTGTCAAGCAGAATAAGAATATATCCTTAGATTCCTTGACCTGCCTTGAAATTGATTTTCTGTTGCTTTGACCTTATCCTCCCCAGCAAGCGTGTGGAATTTTTGGTGTCATTTACTCACACCTCAATGAAAACCACACAGCCCGGGGGAAGAGGGTTAGGGTTTGAAAAATGGATGGGAATGGGTGTTTTTGAGAAAGTTTTTTGGAGAGAGAAAAAAAAAACACCGCATGGACATAAAGGAAGTGCATGCATGAAGTTGTTTGCTAAATGGATGGTTAGGTTACTGAAAAGTAGTATTTATACTACAACTTACTAAGTAGTACTAAACAATTAGACAGTACAGGGCTGCAGTAGTTACACAATTTCACTTGCCTTTCTGTCCTCAGAGAGAATAAACACTTAGTAGTACATTACATTAGTTTTAAAAATAGCAAAGAAACTTATCAAATACCTGTAGGGATGAATTTGAAGCAGAGAGCAAACGCACAGAGTCGCACTCATAGAAGTTCACAACAATAACATTATTTAAAAGATAAGGACAAGTGAAGTGGATACTGTAACTGTATGTTGTAGTTGTCCTGGTCAAATTGGTAAGTTGCATGCATCCAGCTATTCCTCTTATTCGCAGTACTCCTCCTTTCCATCGGGCGCTCCGTCGATCAATCTTGATGACCACACTGTCCACTGCCTGCCTGGCGGACGCGGAATTGCGGATTGCTATGGTAAGCCTGAGTTAATGTTTTTTCCATCACACAGGCTAAGTGCCGGCCTGTAATTATCGATGGAAAAACAGAAAGGGATATTTAAACACCCCTGAGGAAAAATATAAGGTACGGTGTGTAGTGCAAAAATAACACTTTCACTTTCAGAGGCGACAGTATTACATACATGCATCATTTCTAAAGTGCCTATTCTGAGTCTCTGTTTCCAGGGTAATAATTAGCACACAGCAGGCCAGGGCCATGCAGACGGTCAAGGCAGGTACCAGCCACTGAGTGAACCAGCCTCTATGTAGCATACCTCTCTGACACAGACAGACAAAGCAGATCTAATTTTATACAGCAAGCCACATAGCCGCAATTTTACATGAACAACTGTGTGGACTCTGGCATAACACTACACTGGCTCGACCACTCCATACCACGACTAGAAAGACATGTAGTTCAGCTGTGGTTGTTGTTGACTGGTTTACCTGTTTGCCACTCACGAAATGGCCATTGTTCTTCCGTAAATCAACGATGATGAACCATCCATCCCAGTGAGTGACTGTAAAGATATTATATAACTTTGGTCACCATGACTCATCCTCATCATCATGGTGTTGGTAAACTCATGCAGTCACAGTCTACACACAGTGAGTCCAAGGACATTTTCCATGTTGAAAAATGGAACGTAGTAGCCCCTGCAGTAGAAGTACAATTTGTATTAAACTAGGTAAACAGAGTAGACTTGAGTTACATTTAGTGTGTAAAAGATTAAATAATAACAGAACACATAGGAGTCATTTCATGCACAACAAACAAACAGCAATTGCTTTGATCAGAGCCAGACAGCCAGTGTTGTCCACTGCAGGCCATCTCATCATTCATTACCTGTTCCACTTTTTGTCAGTATTTTATTTTTAAGTGAAGGGCCACAGGGCAGCCTCTCGTGTCAATTTCAGAAGTAACAGTCAGCATTGTCACTCAGTCATTCCAGTCCCACTTCTTTTGAGGGGACTCGTCAAGTTTCTTGATTCTGCGTAATATTCCTGCCATCTGCCTTGAGGGAAATGGATAGGGGGAGTCTAGAGGAGGAGGAAAGAGGAGCATGACTGAGTTGTGAACTTCAAGAATGCAGACAGCAGCTCCTTCAATATGGAAATAAGACAAAGACAGTGCTGCTGTTGGATTTGTTGTGATTAAAGTTTTGTTGTTCTAAAAGTTGCAAATCATAGAAAGACACACAGAAATAAAGGTGAATAAGGAAGAAAAAAAAGTAAGTATTTCAAGCTTAGGTGTCAGGCAAGTAGAGCTCGTCCTCAAACTCTCTGAACTGAAACGGGAGTAGGTCAGCTAACAGAGAGTGTCGGTGTCCTCTTATTCCTGCGTGGATTCACGTATTTTGTTATCTGGTGGTATGAAGTGCTGATTTATCTTGATCATTGTTAACCTCTCCACATTTTTGGGCGACAGGTGGGTCCTTTTTGAAGTTACAATGGCACCAGCAGCACTGAAAACACGTTCAGAAGACAAGCTTGCGAGTGGGCAAGACAAATAATTTATAGCCAGCTTAGTGATCAGTGGCCATTGAGGCCTTTTCTCATACCAATACACCAATGGGCTCTGATCAAAGAAGACCTCTGTTGGGTCATCCAAATAGGCCTGCACCATCCACTCAAGGTCCTCCAGGGATGCTCCACTTTGCGTACCATCTGTTGCCTTTGCATCAACACTGGAACGAGCAAACCCTTGATGAGTTATCCAATCTGCTTACGACAATATTATGGCCGGGCCTGGTGCAGGTGATGATACGGTTGCTGGTGTCGGTAACGGCTCTGAGGGAAAGTGACTGCCTTCGGCCACAGAAGTGGACCTTGACACCGGATGGCCTGCTGCTTCAATAGTACTTGTGGTGGTTCCTTCAATTTCCTGCCGCTCTTTTTTGAACCGAGTGGCTGACAGAGCTTTCCAATGTTTGTACTTGGAAACATCTTCTTCAGAAAAAGGAATTAATGTATTGCTGGCTAGTGCCTTTTTGTACCGTGGGTCCAGAATAGTGGCACAAATGTAATGTTGTTATGAATGTTTTCCTTTAAGCCTTGCATTGATATGCGTCTTGTTTTTAGCATCAACTCGGAACGTTGAAGGCACCGCCTTCAGTTGGTGCTCTAGCATGCACAACAATGGGATAGCTTTGCCCAAAGTACAGTCCTCCCTGCTGACTTCACGGGTGTAGACCTCAAAAGGACGAAGCATGTCTGTCAGGCTTTTAACGGGAAACATCCTTTACAACAAAAATGTTTCCACGCAGTACCTTTACAATGCAGGTATTACAACGCAAGTCATTACAACGACTTGCGCTGGAGGGCGCTGTAGGATAGGGAATAGTTTAATTTAATATCCAAAACCTTCCCTACTATCCACGGGGACTGGAGTTGGAATAGTAAATTAAACTATTCGACTATCCAGCGCCCCCCAACGCAAGTCGTTGTAACGGCCTGCGTTGTAAAACCTGCGTTGTAAAGGCATGCGTGGAAAAAGCATGCGTTGTAACGACATACATCCGCTTTTAACTAGGTCCCATTCTTCCATCTCTAGCCGCATGTCTTTCATAGAAGCAGCCTGTGCTTGAAAGGCATACTCATTGATTACCAAGTAGTGCTCAAACAGACGCTCAAGCATGTAGAAGGTTCCAACGTGTTGCCACCTCCTGGATGAGTCCTCTGACTGGCTCTCAACGGTCACGTTGAATGATCCTCAGCTGCTTCCGGGCCTTAAAAGAATGGCTGAAATGTGTGCAGATTCTTCGGCAGGTGATCAGTAACTTGCTGACTGTGTTTTCTTTTTTCAAGAAATCTTGAACAATAATGTTATTGCTGTGCGCCAAACACAGCACTCTGAAATAGCCACCATCAGCCATGGCCTTAACTATATTACTGCCATTATCCGTGAAAACATAACTAATCATGCACCTTCTTGGATGCAGCCATTGAAAGACTTTACTGTTAAACTCCTCCAAAATGTTTACTGCAGTATGAGATTTCTCCATGGCAAGCATGTCTACTGTTGCATGTTTCCTGGTAGCTTGAAAAACTGTGACACTGTCAACACCTACAGCTATCTTCTCTCTAACCCCCGCAAAAGAGACCCAGTGTACAGTGATGTACATATAATAAACGGCTTGGCAACTGGTTCACATGTCTGCTGTCAGGTGGATAGTCTGAACAGCACTCTTCTGCAAAGCTGCCCCAATCACGTCCAGCACATCTTAATGTAGTGCTGGAACCGCAATTCTGGCAAAATAGGACCAGCTAGGAACCTTCCATTTAGGGCAGACTGTTGCCACAAATTCTAGAAAACCCAACCCTTCCACGAATGAAAAAGGGGAAGGTCCAGCGCTAACATTTTAGCCAGCATTGCATTATACAGACGTGCTGGTGGGTGGTTGCGTTCAAATGGCGCCTCCGACCAAAACATGCTTTTAATGGTGGTCTGGACCATTTTCATATGTGATGATAATCCAGACTTCTTGAACCTAGTTAGGCTAATTGATGTACCTCTTCGCATTGGTGTCTCTACCAGACTCTTATTGTGCCTCCTAGATCTTGCTGGGGTAGAGGGTGTTGGCGCTTCCACTTCAGTGCTGCTCCCAGGGGTACTGAATGTACGAGAAAAAATGTCTCCCGCTTCTTCACCTTCCCCCTGCACGATCAGCTCCTCGTCATCACCAGATGCAATATCAATGGCTACATTTGGATTTGTACTTTTGGCTTTCCGGAGGTTAATTAGGTGCGCCTCCCACTGGATGCTGTGGTGATTTTGGAGATGACCTCTCTGGCCTCTGGTACCATAGTTGGTACCAAGCTTACCCCGACTAACTACTTGTGTACAAATCGAATAAATAACTTGTTTGACCGCCTTTTTGCTAATACTAAAGAAGTCCAAAACTGGGGAGTTGAGATTTCTGACGGTGGTGGTAGAGGTGCCTCTTTCAATGCCAGATGAAGTGGAGGATGGGCGTGGCGGAATTTGTCTGTGTTGTGCACTTACAACACCACTACTTGAGGTAATGGAGGTCGAGCTGGATTGAGGTCACTGTCTGCCCTTCGGAAGAGAAAATATGGAAGCTGTAGGTCATGTTGGTGTAGTAGTTACCTGTGTTGGTAGTGGTACCAGTGCCACGCTGCCCACATCCCGCGCAGCATTTTGGGATAGGGTAAAAATATCTGTCTGCTGCATGCCCGCTGGGGCTGGAGTGACAACTGTGATGACTGGGTCATCATCGTCAGACTCTTCATCAGCAGGAGAATACACTACTTCCACTTCTTCGTCATCACCCATAACTGAAAGCCTTGCGGGAACCTTCCTTTTACCTAACTTTGTCGGCTCATGGCGTGCCTCCCTCTCAGACTGAATTGGTGGGTGCCAATCAAGATCTAGATCATGAGAAGGAAGGGGGCTTGAAGAAGAACTTGTACTAGCCCTCCTTTTCCTTGCTGGGGATCTAGAAGACAATGGATCATCAGGAGTGGCTTGCTCGGCTGATACCTCTGAATGAATCCCTCATGTGCCGCTACTTCTGGAGGAACAAGCATTGTGGGGAGTTGTGCCACTCCTTGCGCCTCTCCTTGCACCTCTCCTTGTTGCACCTGTAGTTGTCGTTGCAGCTGTGGTTGAACACTCGTCAGATGAGTTACACCCTGCGTTGATTGGATGCAACTTTGCGATGAGTCAACGCCAATATCACTGGTCGATGGTGAAAGAGCTATTAAAGTGGCTGCCTCTGCGGAACTCATGGGCTTGGGCCTAACTTGGCGTGGTGGCACTGAGACCAATGAAGCGGAGGTGCTGCTCCCAGCTTGGTCCCCGGCGGACACCGCTGCTGCAGGCGCAGTTTTTTTTCCCAAAAAAAGTGGTGGCGGACGGCACACCAATCTCCTTGGTAAGTGGCGCCACTTGCTTCTTCTGCTCCTTCTTACTGGCAGTGGCACTGGCAACTTTGTTGGTAGAGGAGCAACGGCCACCTTTCTTTGGGCCCATCTTCTTCAGATGTCAGAACAGCAGGACGCAGTTGCACGAATTGCAGAGTTGTCTGTGGCTACACGTAACGTTGTGCACACACGGCAGCAGGACTTCTGCCTGGCACTACAACAAGTGATGACGATGAGGATGATTCCTGGTTACAACTAGGCATTTATTATTAACACACCTAAAAACGGAAAGACCCAAAATAACAATTGCAATTCTAATCAAAAATGGATGTTTAAATTAATAGAAGAGAGACCACACAGAGAGGGTTGTTTCATGCACCCATTCATAACCCTAGGCCTACTGGCCCGCAAGCTTGCCGGCCTATGGCAAAAACTGCCTGGCCTCAATATGCCCCCCCCCCAACCCACATGGCCAGGACCTGGACCAGGCCCCAACAACACCCAAAAAATCAAAATACACCCAAAAATCACCCCAATCCAATGCCATCCTTGCCCTAAATGATGTTTAAATTCATGAGACCCCACAGAAAGACTTGGTCCATGTACCACTGAGTACCCCTGGGCATAATGGATAAAAGCAAGGCAGACTGGGTGCAGGCCTATGGCACAAAGCGCACTGCCTGGCTTCATAATGTCCCCTAGACCCCCACCCACATGGCCCGGCCCTGGACCAGGCTTCAAACTGCCCCCACTCACATGGCCAGGCCCTGGACCAGGCCCCAACAACACCCAAAAAATCGAAATACACACAAAAATCACCCCAATCCAATGCCATCCATGCAATAAATGATGTTAAAATTCAAGAGACCACACAGAAATACTTTGTCCATGCACCACTGAGTACCCCTGGGCATAATGCATGAAAGCAAGGCAGACTGGGTGCAGGCCTATGGCACAAAGCACACTGCCTGGCTTCAAAATGGCCCCTAGACCCCCACCGACATGGCCAAGCCCTGGACCAGGCCTCAAAATGGCCCCCACCCACATGGCCAGGCCCTGGACCAGGCCACAACAACACCCAAAAAATCTAAATACACACAAAAATCACCCCAATCCATGACATCCATGCAATAAATGATGTTTAAATTCAAGAGACCGCACAGAAAGACTTTGTCGATGCACCACTGAGTACCCCTGGGCATAATGGATGAAAGCAAGGCAGACTGAGTGCAGGCCTATGGCACAAAGCACATTGCATGGCTTTAAAATGGCCCCTAGACCCCCACCCACATGGCCAGGCCCTGGACCAGGCCTCAAAATGGCCCCCACTCTCATGGCCAGGACCTGGACCAAGCCCCAACAACACCCAAAAAAATCAAAATACACACACAAATCACCTCAATCCAATGCCATCCATGCCCTAAATGATGGTTAAATTCAAGAGACCCCACAGAAAGACTTGGTCCATGCACCACTGACTACCCCTAGGCCTACTGGCTAGTGTGGCTATAACATGCACCCCAAAATTAAAAAAAACTTCCACATATAACAGTGAGCTATTCAATTCCATGCCATCCATGCCGTAAATTATATTTAATTTCAACAAAACTGACAAAAACATCACGCACCCATGACTAACCCTGGGCCTACTGGATACTGTGGCTACCCACAATATATATTTTTTAAAGTTGTGAAAAAGTATATAAATTGTAGTTGCAGCAACTGCAATGCCCCAAACAAACAACACCAACTTACTTGTAAAATCTCAAATCCAAAAGTGATCCAAAAAAAGTCCTCAAATACAAATATCCAGCAGCAGCCACAAAGAGTAATCCTTCCAGCTCCAGATCCAAATGAAAAGTGACCAGGACATGAACAAAGCAATGGGAGGAGCCTGCTGGACAGGAGAAGGAAGTTGGAGACTCTGGGGCACTTCCTTCCTCCCACCCCCCCAAAAATGGACTCCTTGCACACAAAAGTGCAGCCAAATGTCAATCTGAGTACTTATTCTGATCCAAATCATCATTTTCAGAAGGTTTATGCTGCCAGCAATAGATTTCTTGTGCAGAATTGCAATTTTTGCAATTTCAGGAAAGCGAGCTGTTCAAATCTCCCACCGGATGTCAGCTGCGCGTCGCATCTACGTATTTGCTATTGTTTACTCTCGCGATGCGTGATCGCGGGCCCTTATGACATATTTGCGTTCTCAAAGTCTCACAGTGCAAGATGGCGGGACTCGATGACGTACTCTCGGTCGAAAAGTCTCGCACGATCACGCAGCCAGATCCAAAATGGCACAGCGCACGCAAACCGGAAGGAAAACAACTCGGCGAACTCAGAATCACGCGCGCGAGATTGTATTTTTGAAGCGCGACCAAGCAAAAAAAATTCACCAACTCGCGAATTGCAGATTTTTGGGCAATTTCACGCGATTCGCGGATCGCGAAATCGCCAAAAATCCGCAAATACCGCGAGCGGAGGTAATTTTCAGCCCATACTTAGCGTAACTAAACGCCGAAACACGTTTGTTCTGGCAGCAGGAATAAAGAAGTTTGGTAAACGCCCCTCATGAGTGCGGTAATTCTTTGTAAAAAAAACACGAATTTTGGGGCTGACTATATTGCGGTTGTCCACCCTCCTGTGAGTGCTTCGTAATGAGGTGGAGACGGAGCGTTATATATATATATATATATATTCACTGAAAAAACCATAGGTTTGACACCAGTTATAGTTAGCTGGAAATTTTACTGACATCAAACCATGGAAATTCCCACGTTATAGTTAGTTGGACTCACTATAACTTGCGCGCCTGCAATGCACTGCTGATGACGTCACATATTACATCACTCATGACATGGTCAGTGACATCACTCATGACATCACTGATGACACCATCCAGTGAATGTGTGTCTTTCTGAAAAATAGATATGTTTTATATATGTATATGTAAAGGTCTGTATGGTTTGGTGGGGGTATTACTTAACACATAGATGCATCAATGACTGACTCACTGTTTGTATGTGTTTTGAAGACAGCATATGTGCAGGACTGTATGGGTGGATGAGTGTGCATATGTGTGTGTTAGTGAGTGAATGACTGTCTCACTAGTGTCTTTATCAGTAACTACATATGTTTTAATCTAGTATATGTGAGTATTGATGTATATAAGTGAGTATATGTGAGAGTGAGAGATTGAAAGAGTTCCTGTTTAAATAAGTATGTGTTTCTATAAGTGATTGTTTAAGAGAGTAAGTCTGTGTAAGTTTCCTTAGAAGTAAGGTGGTAGTGTGCGTATAGCTGTATATGCAAATAAATGGATGTTCAATAGTTTATTTGCATGTGTGAGTATGTGTGCGAGTAACTTTTGGATGACTGTCGGTGTGTAACAGGATGTATAGGTGTATCACTACATATGATGAGTGAGTATATGTATGAGTGACTATATAGAACTGTTGGTGAATGAGTGGGTGTGTATATAGATGGTAGAATTACTGAATTGGTTGTTGTAACTGGTATGGTATCTCCATTTTTTTGAAAATTTAAGTTTCTATTTTTGAATATGTGTTTTAAGGGTTACATTACACTGAAAGGAGGTCTGTCACTCTCTCACAAAGATGGTGTCATCAGTGATGTCATAAGTGATGTCACTGACCATCTCATGAGTGATGTAATATGTGACGTCATCAGCAGTGCATTGCAGGCGCGCAAGTTATAGTGAGTCCAACTAACTATAACGTGGGAATTTTAATGGTTTTATGTCAGTAAAATTTCCAGCTAACTATAACTGGTGTCAAACCTATGGTTTTTTTCAGTGAATTTAATAGGTTTTTTAAATGCTAATTCCTAACTATAACTGGTGTGAAACCTATGGTTTTTTCAGTGAATTTCATAGGTTTTGTAAATGCTAATTCCTAACTATATATAGGGCCTCAAACCTATGTTTTTGTCAGGGAATTTCAAAGGTTTTTTAATAGCAAATCTCTATAGCTATGAAATATAATATTTTTTATAATGTATTTTATATTGTATATTTATGTAATACTATTTTTTTATGTATATTTTTCCTTTTTTTTTTGCCCTGGAGCGCTTCCGGTGTGCGTACTGGTGAGCGCACCGGTAAGCGCAGTGTTGCGGCGCGCCCTGGTGCGCGTACCGGTGAGCGTCCCGTTAGTGCTATTGCCGAGAACGAAAACATCATCGTGACGTATCGCGTAGCCGTGTGATGCGTCTTATGACGCACGGCGTAAGCGCACCCAGAATCGCCCGAGTGCATACGATCGCACAACGTAAGCGCCCCCGGGCGTGCCCCGACGCGCTTACGCTACGCGCCCCGGGGCGCGCCCCAGAGCGCAACCCGGGGCGCGTAGCGTAAGCGCGTCGGGTCATGTGACCTGAAAATAACACTTTTCATTGATTCAGAACAGTTTTTTTTTCCAAATGATGAAAGCCCCCACCTTTTTTCCTCATACTCACTTTGTACTTTGACTGAGGAAGACCTGTTTCTAGTAAGTGAGAAATGGCTACAGTAGCAGCAGCAGCAAGAGCACCTCAACCACCATCACCACCGCCACCACAAGGACCACCACAAGACCACAGTGGTGGTGAAGAAGAAGAGGAGGAGGATGAGGAGGAGGAGGAGAGGCAGTTCCTGCCTGAAGATAATCCCCCCTATAAACCGAAGGAGCACATTGTGTGGGGGTTTTTTAAAATCCCAAGGGGACTAAAGAAAGTCAATGCGCCAAAAGTGACATGTCTGATCTGTGGCACTGTACTTTCCAGGGGGAACCCTGCAAAAAAATATTCATTTGGCAACAACACCATGATTCGCCATATGCAACGCAGGCCCCCAAACAACTATGCTGCGGCAGAGGTCAGAGAACTGACCAGAAACCCTCCCCAATCTTCTCCGAGCACCTCCAAAAGCAAACAACCCACTCCATCGGGTCCAGAGACAAGGGAGATGGTCCCAAACATCCAACCCCAGTTTGGAGATTTTAAAATAGTTTGGAGATTTTGCGGGACTACAATTTCCTATGGAGAGCAAAGTATCAAATTGATCAACCGTGCTGGAGACAACCACAACTGCAGAAAGAAACCTTAATTTTTTTCTGATTTTTTTTGCTCCAGTTGAGCCGTTTACAATTCCCTGTTTTTTGTTTGTCCCCATAAAAATTACAAAAAAAATATTAAATTGTTCATAAAAGCCAAAAAAAGTAAAAAATATTTAAAAAAACAATAAATAAAATATAAAACAACAAAATGAATTAAAAAACAGTTCTTTTTAGAACTACCTCCAATTTATAAAAAAAGCGACATTTAAAAAAACTGTCATTCTTTTTAGGTCTCGCCTGTCGATGCGCATGCGCATCGAGCAAGCGAGACTATAGGGGCTCATCGACTCTTTATCTAACTTGCAAGGAATCGTGGCGATTCCTTGCAGTGCCCGTGACTTTTAAGCTCAATGCGCATGTGCATTGAGCTTAAAAGCGCGTGCACAGCCGCCCGCATTCCTCCGACACCTTTGAAGTGAAGCTTAGCTTCACTTCAAAGGCCCGGCTTCTTCACACCCACATGCCGCTCTGCCCCGCTCCGCCCCCTCCCCTGAGTCATCCTGCCTGCCCAGACTTCTCCTCCCCCCTACTTACATCCCGATTTCACTTGTTTTTTTGACTCGACGTTCCCCCCGCCCCCTCCCGCCACGCAATGCCGAGAGCTTGTTGACAATGAAAACAGTTTTAGTGATAGTCCCGTGGCATTGTCGTGTGTAATCTGACACTGAACTTTACCGGACCAGAAAGTATGCTTGTCTTTCATTGCAGCTTTGCTTTTTCTGACTGCCTCGGCAAGCTCCCATCCTATCGTGGCTCCTATCTTTCTAACATGATTTGGCCATGCCAATCTGCCTCATTTGTTTGTAATAGGAAGGAGGGGTTTGGTGTATATACTGTGATATATAACGAAGGCATTTCTATTCCCGGCCGTACTTTTTTTTCTACTCCCCCCTAATTATTCACGGCCGCGTTGCCCAGAGCTGCCACTTCTCTTTTTTTGTGCACACCTTTTTTCTTTTTTTTTTTCTTCTTTTTGCTTGCATTTTTTATCACCTCTCTCTTTCCACTCACCATCTACCTCCCTCCGCGATCTTTCTCGCTCTCTCCCTCCCTGTCTCACCCCCTCTCTTCTTCTCCACCGAGTCCTCCCCTGCCCCCCCCTGCCCTCCCCACTGCCTCTTTTCACGCCGCTCTCTCTTCTCTTTCTCCCCTCCGTTATGTCACAGGTTGTTACCCGCGGAGTGAGACCGGCCGGGTGAGACCCGGTTGAATCAGCGTCTCTCGCCTGTCAGCCTCTCACCCCATCCCTCCCACCCCTCCGGTCCCTTCCCAGCTTCTCCCCGTCTCTCCCTTTCATCGTCCCCGCAGCATCTTCCCCATGGACCCCACACTTCCGGTCCGATTCCGCTCCACATCTACCTTTCCTCCCCTTCCTGCCCCCCTATTCCCTTTCAGTATTTCTCTTTTCATCCCCTCTCTTGCGTTCCCTCGTGCCGCCCTTCCACCCCCTCTCTCTCTCCCCACCTCTCCAATTATGCTTCTGCCACTGTTCTCCCTTCCTGTCTCGTCTTCTCTCCCTTCGCTTCTTCCCAGTCTTTCCCACCCTCTTTCCCTCCAGCTCCCATTTTACCATTATCTTTCTTCCTATCTTCCCCTCTCGCTCTCTTTCACTGCCCTTCCACTCTCTCTCATTTTCCTCTCTTACCATCTCTCTCTTCTCCGTTCCCGTGGACTCTTTATTTTTCCCCCCTCTTTATTCACTTTCCTTTTCCCATCCACCCCTGCTCTCTGCCACTCCTCTCTCCCATGCCACCAGCCTTGTGGAGTGCTGGTACGCTCCCATTCAATGTAATATTACACCTCTACTGAGAAATTAAGGTACTCTCCCTCATGAGTTCTAGAGTCGCAGGCACTGAGTACCGGACAGTACCTGTCCACTCATGTCACTATGCTCAACCGGAAGCTATATGGAAATGCACGTGCGTGTGTTCTTTCACATATGAAGAAGAGCTTTGGTGACTGTAGCGCCTCGCCTTCTTCTCGGTATCAACTTTAAAATGGGTGCAATATTGTGATTTCGCCTCTCTCTCTCCCCACCTCTCCACTGACGCTGCTTCTGCCACTGTTCTCCCTCCCTGTCTCGTCTTCTCTCCCTTCGCTTCTTCCCAGTCTTTCCCGCCCTCTTTCCCTCCAGCTCCAATTTTACCATTATCTTTCTTCCTATCTTCCCCTCTCGCTCTCTTTCACTGCCCTTCCACTCTCTCTCATTTTCCTCTCTTACCATCTCTCTCTTCTCCGTTCCCGTGCACTCTTTATTTTTCCCCCTCTTTATTCACTTTCCTTTTCCCATCCACCCCTGCATTCTGCCACTCCTCTCTCCCATGCCACCAGCCATGTTGAGTGCTGGTAAGCTTCCATTCAAAGTATTATTACACCTCTACTGAGAAATTAAGGTACTCTCCCTTATGAGTTCTAGAGTCGCAGGCACTGAGTACCGGACAGTACCTGTCCACTCATGTCACTATGCTCAACCGGAAGCTATATGGAAATGCACGTGCGTGTGTTCTTTCACATATGAAGCAGAGCTTTGGTGACTGTAGCGCCTCGCCTTCTTCTCTGTATCAACTTTAAAATGGGTGCAATATTGTGATTTCGTTATTTTGTGTTTAATGGCTGAAACAGAAATGTCGAAAACGGCAATGGATTAATGTGTACTACAGCGCACTTCGCCAACATAGTGGCATATATATTTTTTCGGTTTACACATTGTCATGTCCGTTGACAAGAATTTGACCGAAATTACAAAAACATACAGAGGGATTTGCATGCAGACCGCTTTCAAATTAACTCTTTCAACAGAGTGTTTATGATTTTCTACACATTTTTTTTAGCGTGAACTTGACCCGAATGCACTGGAGCAGTGTACAGGAGCACCAGTTACATTACACAAGGGCACACATTCATGTGTTTTTTTTGTTAAGTATCGAGACTTTAAGTGATTTGCCCAGAATCACAGGATGTTGAGCTGCGGAGAATCGAGCCTATCTCACCACTTCTAAAATCAGCACCGCTGGCCGTAAGCCCACATTTTCTGGCCATTTTCTACAAACATTTTTTTGGGCCAGTGCACTATATCGAAATATTCCATTTCAGCAGACTTTGCACTTATCCTCCCATAGTAATCAAAAACGTAAATAAGTGTGATTAAAAACTCACTTCTACACTTTATATCAATGGTTTCCAGCCACCATAAATGATTGTCAATAAATGGCCGACATTGAGAATACAAAGATATTGTGTCTGGTGAACAAAGGGACTTTTGCCCCGTTTTTTCTAGGTGCCCTCACTCTATCTATCTATCCATCTATCTATCTATCTATCTATCTATCTATCTATCTATCTATCTATCTATCTATCTATCTATCTATCTATCTATCTATCTCCCTCACTCTATCTCTCTATCGCCCTCACTCTATCTATCTATCGCCCTCACTCACCCTCACTCACCCTCACTCACCCTCACTCACCCTCACTCACCCTCACTCACCCTCACTCACCCTCACTCACCCTCACTCACCCTCACTCACCCTCACTCTCACTCACTCTCACTCACTCTCACTCACTCTCACTCACCCTCAACCCCTCACCCTCACTCACCCTCAACCCCTCACCCTCACTCACCCTCAACCCCTCACTCACCCACCCTCAACCCCTCACTCACCCTCACTCACCCTCAACCCCTCACCCTCACACAGTGCAATAGGTCTCGGAGCATTTGAGTTAGAGCTTTTAGAAATGTTTATGGCTTTTTTTTTTTTAATTCTTTAGCATTGGCTACAGGAAACAAAAATGCTAAAGATTTACAAAAAAACCCATAAACAATTCTAAAAGCACTAACTCTAATGCTGCGAGACCTATTGCATTTCCAATGCTTGTTTTTCCAGGGTACGCTCCCCGGTACGCTCCCCGGTGCGCGTACCGTACGCTCCCCCCCCCCCCCCGAAAATAGAAAAAAAGACTTTTTTTTTTTGCTCCACCGGGCCCTTTTATGGCCCCCACATCAAACCTAGGGGGTCAGGGGGGTCTACCCTGCCCCCTTTTGGTCATTTCCCCCTTTGTTTTTGCCACCTCTTGTGTCTCGATCCTACCAAGACACAAGATGGCGGCCGCTCGGACTGTTTGGAATGTTGACAGACACCCGAGAGCCAATCAGCTTTCCACTCGCGAACTCGCGTAGCGCGCTGGTGCGCGCCCCCGGTGCGCGTACCGGGGCGCGCTTATAGATGTATATTTTTTTTTTAACCTAAATTACTCAAAATCCACTGGAGCATATATCTTGAGACATAGCAATGGCACATCAGGCTACCAGTCCCTACAATTTTGCCAAGTTTGGTGGAAATCCATTCAGCCGTTCGGGCTAAAAGTGAGTCCAACCGCCCTATATAAATTAACATGGGTAAAACACGTTTTGGGACCCCCCTTTTATCTTGGCCCCCGCTTGACGAATCCCCCCCAAACTTTCAGGGAAGGAGCGGAGCGGAGCTGGCCATTTCCTTGGAGACATTCAGCCAATTCCGTCCATCAACGCCAAAGTTATTCCCAATAGAATGTTGCGGATTTCCTATGGAAACTAGGTCCTAACTATAACTACCTACTGGCGACCGCCAGTAGGTAATATATATATATATATATATATATATATATATATATATATATATATATATATATATATATATATATATATATATATATATATATATATATATATATATATATATATATATATATACATATACATATATATATATATATATATATATATATATATATATATATATATATTCACTGAAAAAACCATAGGTTATAGACCATATATAGTTAGGAATTAGCATTTACAAAACCTTGAAAATTCAGTGAAAAAACCATAGGTTATAGACCATATATAGTTAGGAATTAGCATTTAAAAAACCTTATTTTACTCACACAAAACCATTGAAATTCCATATATAGTTAGTTGCACTAACTATATATCGCGCACCCGCAATCCACTGCTGATGATGTCACATATTACATCATTCATGACATGGTCAGTGACATCACTGATGACATCACTGATGACATCTCAAATGACATCACTGATGACATCTCATTTGACATCATTCTTGTGCTAATACGATGAACCTCTTCAGACTCTAATATAACCTTAGATACACTCAATGTATACAGACACTCACACACTGTCACTCATCCATGGAGTTACTCACACACCTAGTCAGTCATGCAAAGAAACAATCTCACCTCCATTTCCTCAACTATACAGTTATACACACCTTACTTATTCAAACATATACTAACACATATTTACTCTCTTATACAATCCCTGATACAAGTTCACAATGATCCATACAGCCACTCACACATTCAGTGGCTCTCATGCACAGTTATTTATATATGCCAACTCTCACATGTACTGTGTTTTACATATGTACTTACTATGACATGTAGCATTGAGATATCCATTCACTCATCAATACACTCATGCACACAGTCAACCGCCCATGTAGCTGTTTCCACATGCACTCTTGAACTCATACACCTAGTAAATCAACTGCTCACACATCTATGCACAGAGTCACACACCTCCCAGCCACCCCCACACAAACTCAATCTCCCATACAAATACTTGGGCAACCAATCAATAACACATATAGCCTCTCGTATAGCTAATGATCAACACATGCAGCAGTTTACATCACAACAGACATACTGATGCACACATTCAGACAGTTTAGTCACTAACCCATGCATTTAGTACGACACATTTATTCACTCACTCATACAGTCAGTCACGCACCTACTAAATCCTTCATCCAGACACTTATACATCCACTCATTCTTCAATATATCAAACATATTTAAACTTTACAGAAACACACAGTCACTGGATGATGTCATCACTGATGTCATCAGTGATGTCATCAGTGATGTCATTTGAGATGTCATCAGTGATGTCATCAGTGATGTCACTGACCATGTCATGAATGATGTAATATGTGACATCATCAGCAGTGGATTGCGGGTGCGCGATATATAGTTAGTGCAACTAACTATATATGGAATTTCAATGGTTTTGTGTGAGTAAAATAAGGTTTTTTAAATGCTAATTCCTAACTATATATGGTCTATAACCTATGGTTTTTTCACTGAATTTTCAAGGTTTTGTAAATGCTAATTCCTAACTATATATGGTCTATAACCTATGGTTTTTTCAGTGAATTTCAATGGTTTTTTAATAGAAAATATCATAAGCTGTCGAATGTCAAGTACGTGGTAAGTGAAAACATTTTCGTGTTTATGCACACTGATCTGCTTTGAATGGTGCCCCCCCCCCTCATTTCTATTAGGAGTACTCTCTCTTTGCAGATAGTGAAAGGTAGTTAACGCAGGCCTTTGCCCCCGTTGTAATCCGTCGTGCCTGCTTCTCTCTCCATTTGATTGATTGTTATCCAAGTATTTACTGTTTTAGAATTAGTTCTCTTTGGTTCATTCTCTATTTACAAACAAACACAGAGTCGCAATACTCTGTTTAGTCTTTGCAGATAACGAAAAATCGTGTAAAAAAAAAGAAAAGGAATCGAGCAAAATCAGTAGGCCACTAATGGGATCTCTTTTTGACCTCGCTAAAATAGAAACATTAGGAACAACCCCTCATGACAAATACAAAACTAGTGAGATGAACTGAACTCCACACAATGATGGCTGCAAAACAGCTCGGCTCCGCCAGCCACCCCGCCCAAAATAACGATAAAGAGCGGCTGCCATGATTGGTTGCGGAATGGCCACGACGGAGCTACGAAATGATGCTGCTCTCATGCTAACCCCAGCTTCAGTCTGAAACATCCAGAAACACTGTAGACTACCAATTCGATCAGTTCCGGTAGCGCCCCAATGTAACCCGGTAGAGAAGAACTAGCCCTCCCCTCTTTGACTGATGGTTCTTGTTGCCTGTCCCTTCTGTTGTCATTTAACAGAACTATTTAGCCTGCTGAAAGGGGTTGTGTTCCGACCGCTGGTTGGTGGAGACATTTTGACTATATTCTGTACCTGCGTTGTCGCGTAATGCGTCATATGACGCGCCGCGTTAGCGCATCCGGAAGTCATCCGGGGCGCGCAGCGCGTAACGTAAGCATAACAAGTCATGTGACTTGTTAATAAAACTTTTCATTGGTTCATTTTACTTTTCTTATTGTAATGATGAAAGGCTTGGTCATATGACCTAAAAATTACGCTTTTCATTACTTCCGAACATTATTTTTTCTTAAATATATGTTATAATGTTCCAGGCTAATGTACTTTCCCGGAAATTTTACAACTGTCCCGCAAGTAAAATATATTCTTTTTTCGAGAAAAAGAGCGTTTCTTCGTCCCATGACGGAGCCGTTGAGCAAAAGAGGGTCGACCTGCTGTCTTAGTCGCCGATACGCCTGAATATGAGATTCTTATCGATCACTTTATGTTGCAGGAATAGAAAACACAACAGCCCTTGACCATTTATCTTTACTGCGTTCCTTCGTATTATACCTTTTACCCTTCATGTAATTGGTCTGCTTTATTTCACTTGCCTTTTAATGATTCTAAAACAGTGACTATTATTAAAAACTTTACCAATGTATATACTACTACCATGTTTTCTTTTAAAAACCTTTATTGTGAAAATTTCATTATACAAATACGAGCCTATAACCACGTGGGCCGGCCACGGAGCAAACTGTAATCGTATATGATGAATAGACATTTACACTGTAGAGGAACGTAACGGGCGGGCCATTAGGTTGCAAGAACTAAGGTGTCTAACAGTTACGGAATCGGTGGACGTACATTTTATAATTAAAATACGACAGGGCCAGTTACAATAAAATTATCTAGATATACATTTGCGGGCAAGTACCATGGGTGACGTTAATTCGAACTTTCAACAGTACAGTAATCAATAACACATCAGAACTTAATATCAATAGGGATGTCGAAATATTCAATCAATTCTCGTCCCCGCCCGCCATGTGCTTCAAAACTGCATACGTATCTCGTGATTTCAAGGTTCTGCAACCAGTACACAACAAAGAGTTACGAGTCCCATTTATTCTGGCGCCATTTTGGGCGAGGACGGGCAGGTCCAGGATATAGTCAAAATGTCTCTACCAACCATCGACTATGATGATGTTCATATGCTGTATTTATTAGAGTAACACTCATCTGTCCACATGAAATTAATTTGCCACAATCTAAACATGTCATTTTAATCTTTCCAAAGTTCTTCTAAATATTTGGGACCGTTTCCCTTGCCTCTGAAGCTCTCAGTGCCACTTCTTTGATGAATGTACTAGCAGGTCAGGGGTTCTCCTCCAAATCTCTCTTTTATGCAGCACTATAATTAATTGGTGCCACCTCTCCATATGACGATGCATGGTATAGTTACCACAACTATATTTTTTTTCGGTTCCTCTGGAGAGTTCATCGTGGCAGATGAAGCGTGTAACGTACCGGGCATTTACCTTTTTTTGCATGTACAGGAAAGGAAAAAAAAATCGAGCGTCCGAGTTCTAAGGTGTCCCAGGGCCATTTTGGTGGACCAGGCCCAAATCCAAAGAACAGCTATCTCACAGGCTAATGGGGCGACCCACGCCGAGTTTCAGCATTGTAGGATGACCACACAAGTACAGCAACTTGCTAGACATCACCTCGGTGCCATCCGGATCTCGGCGCCCCACTGCAGATGAAGTGCCTCTCAACTATGAAACCACCACGGTGACATCCGGATCTTGGCGCGTTGTGCTGCCTTCGGCCTATTCGCACATCGGTCCGCTACTGACGCCATCTCACAGGCTAATGGGGCGACCCACGCCGAGTTTCAGCATTGTAGGATGACCACACCAGTACAGCAACTTACTAGACATCACCTCGGTGCCATCCGGATCTCGGCGCCCCACTGCAGATGAAGTGCCTCTCAACTATGAAACCACCACGGTGACATCCGGATCTTGGCGCGTTGTGCTGCCTTCGGCCTATTCGCACATCGGTCCGCTACTGACGCCATCTCACAGGCTAATGGGGCGACCCACGCCGAGTTTCAGCATTGTAGGATGACCACACCAACTTGCTAGACATCACCTCAGTGCCATCCGAATCTTGGCATCTCAACGCCTAGTGGTATCTTCCATACAAAAAATATTGTTACGCTGCCTTTGGCCCCATTCGCACATCAGTCCGCAACTTAGACATCACCTCGGTGCCATCCGGATCTTGGCATCTCAGCGCCTTGTGGTGTCAGTCAGAAAATATTGTTGTGCTGCCTTCGGCCTATTCGCACATCGGTCCGCTACTGACGCCATCTCACAGGCCAACGGGGCGCCCCAGGCCGACTTTCAGCATTGTAGGATGGCCACACCAGTGCGGCAACTTGCTACACACCACCTCGGTGCCATCCGGATCTTGGCATCTCAGCGCCTTGTGGTGTCTTCTACTCCGGAAATATAGTAGAAAATATTGTTGCGCTGCCTTTGGCCCCATTCACACATCAGTCCGCTACTGACACCATCTCACAGGCCAACGGGGCGCCCCACGCCGACTTTCAACATTGTAGGATGGCCACAGAAGTGCGACAACTTACTAGACACCACCTCGGTGCCATCCGGATCTTGGCGCGTTGTGCTGCCTTCGGCCTATTCGCACATCGGTCCGCTACTGACGCAAACTCACAGGCCAACGGGGCGCCCCACGCCGACTTTCAGCATTGTAGGATGGCCACACCAGTGCGGCAACTTCCTACACACCACCTCGGTGCCATCCGGATCTTGGCGCGTAGTGAAGCTGCAGCAGCTGCAAATAAGCTTCAGACAGTGTTACAACCGCTGCTCAGAACTCTCAACTATGACACCACCTCGGTGCCATCCGGATCTTAGCGCGTTGTATTGCCTTCGGCCTATTCGCACATCGGTCCGCTACTGACGCCGCCTCACGTGCCAACGTATTTTCTCCGCATTTTATACCCTATGCCGCATAACAGGTCATGTGACTTGTTTATAAAACTTTTCATTGGTTCATTTTACTTTTGGTTTCCTAATGATGGAAGGCTTGATCATATGACCTAAAAACAACACTTTTCATTGGATGAAAACTTTTTTTTTCCCCCAAACGATGAAAGCCCCACCTTGTTTCTGGATGTTTCAGACTAAACTGGCGTCACCATGAGAGCACCACCATCTCGTAGCTCCGTCGTGGTCATTCCGCGAGCAATCATGGCAGCCGCTCCCCACCAGAAGCCTGCAGGACTCGGGGCCCCCAAAACTTTTGATGAATTCTCAAGGCGGAGGGGACGCTTTCGAGAATGGGGTCCAAGACCTAGCAGACAAGCGTCCGATTTCCAAGGTGTCCCAGGGCCATTTCAGTGGACCAGGCCCAAAAAGGAAACAGCCTGCCGCCATTTTGAGAGTCCTGTGACAGCCGCCTATCGCTGCACCGCAAGAGTGGGCGCAACTCAGCTGAATGGCGGATTTTGACACAGTGGACCAAAAGCGGACGGAATGGCAACTGAAACGGTAAAGGGGCGCCCCACTAAAACAGATGAGACTCCACCTGGAGAGGCCCGTTCACGCCGCCTCCCCCGGGGCGCTCCACGCCGTTATTCGGAGCAGCATTGTAGGATACCAAAACCAGTGCGGCAACTTACTGGACATCACCTTGGTGCCATCGTTCTGCTGCCTTGGAACTATTCGCACAACAGTTTGCTACTGATGACCCACCCCCCGCGACGCCCCATGCCGTTATTTGCTGGGTGGCAACTTACTAGACATCACTTTCGTGTCATCTAGATTTCGGCGCGTTCTGCTGCCTTGGAACTATTCGCACAACAGTTTGCTACTGATGACCCACCCCCCGCGACGCCCCACGCCGGAAATCTGGACGTTGTGCTGCGTTGGGACTATTCGCACAGCCGACCGCTACTTCGTTGTTTTTCTCTAAAAATGTTTATATGTTATTACTATTTTTGTTTTCTTGTATATATTTATAAATTATTAAAGTTTTATAATCTTACTACTTTGTCGGAGTGCTATATATTTTTAATGTGACACATAATTGTAAAAACTTTGATGTACAAAGAGTCATCCCTGGAATCTTCCGCTTCACGCTCGGTCCCCTCCCCAATCACAATACAGGATGGTTTTCAGATAATAGCAACGCTTCTGCTGTGACGGATCTCATCGAGTGTGGGCCTTGATCTACTATAACTCCTTTGAAGACGGGTGATTCTTTACAGCTGTGGCCATAAACTACATCTGCAGGGCTAGCTGATAGCCTAGGACCGGCCTGTTCAATCGGACACAGAGGAAAAGGAGTGTCAGAGGGTGCGGTAGTGAATAGGGCGAAAGGGAGGTGTCGGGCGGGCACAGGGTGTGATTCTCAGGGAAGAACAGCGCAGATGGGGGAGGTTTATTACCCATGCATAAAACAGAGAGCGGGGGTGACCACTGCCTGGGGGAGATGCTTGCGAGGGTGGGGAGCCATGCTAAGGATCGACAGCGTGCACAGAGTGGATCTGGTCAAGGCATCTAAAATGGCTGCCGTGCACGACAAAAGTGTGGCATTTGAAAAAAGACAAGATGGCGCACACAATGTTTTTCAACAATTCCTGATTTCCTTCGAATCGAACGTTAACAGACGTTGGGGCATATTACCAAAGTTAAGCGATATTTATCCCTAACGATGCATTGCAAAGATTTTTTTACCGTCAGAAATTATCGCAGATAAACCTTGCTATTATCAAGGTTTATCGCAAATACGATAAAAAACGAGCGCAATGCATTAATATCGCTGAAAACTCCGCGATATTCATGCATTACCGAGCTAATGCTCTTAGCCATGTTATCCACCTCCCATTGGATAACATGGCTAAGAACTGCTCAGGGCAGCTGTTACTTTTTAGAGATATTCGCGCTTATCTCGAATATTTCCAAAAGTTGATAATAGGAGATAGCGATGTTAGCGACTGTTTCCAGTCGCTAACATCTTGGCATGCCCACTTTGCATGTCATTAGTGATAAATATCACTCACATGCAAAGTGGGACCCAAGATGGTCGCTATCTCCTACTAGCCGTCGCTAACTGGTGTTAGCAACAGCTAGGTAATACAGATATAATTTTATCTCCGCGAAGCGGAGCGCTGTTACAGATATATATCTTGTTTTTGAACGTTAATTTCTCAAAATGCACTGAAGCACATATATTGAGACATAGCAAAGGCACATCGGGCTACCAGTCCCTAATATTTTACCAAGTTTCGTGCAAATCCATTCAGCCGTTCGATTATTATTATTATTTATTTTTTTTGCCCCGCGGGGCCCTTTTAAAACCTCCACATCAAACCTAGGGGGTCAGCGAGGATCTACTATGCCCCCTTATGGTCATCAGCCGTTCGATTATTATTATTATTTTTTTTTTTTGCCCCGCGGGGCCCTTTTAAAACCTCCACATCAAACCTAGGGGGTCAGCGAGGATCTACTATGCCCCCTTATGGTCATTTGCCCCTTCGCTTTGGCCTCCTCTTGTCTCTCGATCCTACCGAGAGACAAGATGGCGGCCGCTACGTACTGTTTGGAATGTTTACAGACACCGGAGAGCCAATCAGCTTCGCTTCGCAAAGCTCCGTAACGCGAAAAGTACGCGAAGCGGTGCGCTGTTACAGATATATATCTTTTTTTGAACGTTAATTTCTCAAAATCCACTGAAGCACATATATTGAGACCTAGCAAAGGCACATCGGGCTACCAGTCCCTACAATTTTGCCAAGTTTCGTGCAAATCCATTCAGCCGTTCGATTATTATTATTATTATTTTTTTTTGCCCCGCGGGGCCCTTTTAAAACCTCCACATCAAACCTAGGGGGTCAGCGAGGATCTACTATGCCCCCTTATAGTTATTTCCCCCTTTGTTTTGACCTCCTCTTGTCTCTCGATCCTACCGAGAGACAAGATGGCGGCCGCTACGGACTGTTTGGAATGTTGACAGACGCCGGAGAACCAATCAGCTTCGCTTCACAAAGCTCCGTTGCGCGAAAAGTCCGCGAACCAGAGCGCTAACCGGTCCGCTGTTACAGATATATATCTTTTTTTAAACGTTAATTTCTCAAAATCCACTGGAGCACATATATTGAGACCTACAAAAGGCACATCGGGCTACCAGTCCCTACAATTTTGCCAAGTTTCGTGCAAATCCATTCAGCCGTTCGGGCTAAAAGTGAGGCCAACCGCCCTATGGAAAACTCAATGTTAAAAACACGTTTTGGGACCCCCCTTTTTTCTCGGCCCCCACTGGACGAACCCCCCCCAAATTTTCAAGGGCTGCTCAGAAACAAAATGTGCCATTTTCCTGAAAATTTCAGCCGATTCCGTCCACAAACGCCAAAGTTATTAGACATAGAATTTTCAAAAAACCCATAGAGAAAAAATCCTAACTATATATACCTACTGGCGACCGCCAGTAGGTAATATATATATATATATATATATGCAACCACACAGTCCAACCAATTCTAGTCAGAGAAGAACCGCCAGCACTCCGGTGTGAAGATGTATTATAGTTTATTTATTCTCCAAACCCCCTTCACCCCCGACAGACGTGTTTCGCAGTTAAGCTTCGTCTTCTTCAAATTATCTACCACCCCTTCACCTGCTTTCATGGTAAAATTGACATCTCCAGTTCTAAAACGAGCAACATCATCATCCAAGCTGCCAAATTCCACCTCACCACATTTGAACACCACTCCAACTCCCTAGCCATCACACTTTACAAATCCGCTCCTAATCCTCCCTCCTCCCTCCTCCCATCCACACAATGCCCTACCGGTCTCTCCCCTACATATTATACCCCCTATCTCCTATTCCTTCCCTACAAACATTAAGCCCACTCTCCCCCTCCACTGATATCTCTACTGCCAACACCACTCCTTTGCAGCCCTCCATTTTTCTGCCCCCTTACTACCTCTCCTCTACTTGATATCCCACTACACATCCCCACTCCCAATCCCCTACTCACTCTAAAATCCCATCCTCTCCCTCCCCTAATAATCCAATTCTGTACCACCTGCCTTCTCTCCTTTCCCCCAACATGAATCCCATCCTCTCCACCCTGAATTCCCTTCCCCTTCCATACCTTTCTCACCCTTATACCGTAGCTCTCCTCCCAGCCCCCACAGTCCTCTAGCTAATTCCAATTAACAAAACCCCTTCTAAAGCCAATACTGAGCACCCCCATTCGCCCTCCTCCCTTCTGATAATGCCCAACTCACTCAAATAATACAATCTCTACACAACATTGAACGCAACATCTCCACATTGTCTAGAGATCTCTCTCGTCTTAGAATAGATTTCAATGCCCATAGAACCAGAACCCTCCCTTATCAGGTCAACGCCCCTTGGAATGGCCAAAACAAACACCACCAACTACAAAACTTGGAGAATGACTCCTCTCCACTGCCATTTGCATAGACCTCTCCGCACCTCCTGACATTTCCCCCTAGCAGACATCAATGGCCTATGCAACGCCAACCACCCCAAATCACCAATCAATAATCCACCCCATACTCCAACATCCCCGTCATATTGGGGACAAACAGAATTCCCCTCTCTCCCGGCTCTCCCAGACCCCCTCCTCAACACACCATCATCCACTCCTGCCCTCCCCCAAATGTAATCCCAAACCACTCACATGCATGCTTGTGAATTGTCGTTCCGCTGTCTGACATGCTACAGAAATCTCTGAAATTATCCTTAGTGAATCCATTGACATTTGCGTTCCTTACAGAAAACTTGTTTAATGACCATTCTACGATCATTCTTGCCCCACTCTCCCCTCCAGGATATTCTATTCTTAGAAAAGACATACGAGATAGAAAAGGTGGTGGTTTAGCCATTATCTTCAAAGACGAAATTCAGATCTCACTTGTTAACAATTCCGAACACTCCACCTTTGAATACCTGGAAGTTCAAGGTTCCCACCCAATTCTCCTACATAATATCTACCACCCTCCTGGAGATCCTCTACCCTTTGTTGTTGAGTAAGCCAACCTTCTGACTCAATCCTCAATATCTAACTCTAAAAATCTCTTCCTTGGAGATCTTAACCTCCATTGACATGATACCGACGACCCCACTATCATCCTCCTTCCAATCTATGACCTCATACAACTATGTCTGTCCCCAACCCACACCAAAGGAGCCATCCTAGCCACTATCATTACCAATAAGGTGCTGGCTTTCTTGTACAATATCGTACCCATTGACTGGTCTGACCATCATCTCTTACTGTACTCCATAGCTGCCATGGCATCTCCTCCCCACCAAAATCAGAAAACCCATGAAATTGACCAGAAATGTAAACCTTATCCCCCCTGCAGTACTCACGCTCAACTTCTCCTCATCCCTCCCTCACAAAACACAAATGAGCTTACTGAGCACTGAAGCAGTCACAGTTAACCTTGATCAAAGAACTATCCCGTCCAAATCAATTAATCAATCAATCAATCATAATACTTGTAGAGTGCGCTACTTACCCGTGAGGGTCTCAAGGCGCTGAGGGGTGGGGGGTGCAGCTACTGCTCGAAGGCAAGTAGGTCTTGGGTCTGCCGTATGTGGGTAGGAAGGGTGTTCCAGGTCTTGGCGGCCAGGTAGGAGAAGGATCTGCCGCCGGAGGTAATTCGTTGGATGCGGGGGACAGCGGCGAGGGCGAGGCTGGCAGAGCGGAGCTAGCGGGTGGAGGTGTAGAAGCTGAGTTTTCTGTTCAGATAGGCTGGTCCGGCATTGTGGAGTGCTTTGTGTGCATGGGCGTGGAGCTTGAAGGTGATCCTCTTGTCGACGGGGAGCCAGTGTAGGTCTCTCAGGTCGGGGGTGATGTGGCTGCGGTGGGGGACGTTGACGATCAGTCGGGCGGAGGTGTTTTGGATGTGTTGTAGTCATCGTAGGTGTTGGCTGGGATTCCTGCATAGAGTGCATTGCTGTAGTCCAATCTGCTGCTGACGAGGGCCTGTGTCACCGTTCTTCTTGTTTCGGTCGGGATCCACTTGTAGATCCTGCAGGAGGATGCGGAGGGTATTGTAGCAGGAGGAGGAGACGGCGCTGACCTTTTTAGACATGGAGAGGGAGGAGTCAAGGATGAATCCTAGGTTGGATGCATGGTCGGTGGATGTTGGTGCTGTTCCCAGTGTGGTCGGCCTCAGGAGTTGTCCCAGGCTTCAGACGGCTGTTCCCCATCAGGTTGGCGACAGCCTTCATTCACTCGTGGAGGTTGGCTTTGGCGGTGTGTGGGTCCTTGGTGAGGGAGAGGATGAGCTGGGTGTCGTCGGCGTAGGAGATGATGTTGAGGTCTTGGTGGCGGGCCACTAGTGCGAGGGGAGCCATGTAGATGTTGAACAGCGTCGGGCTGAGGAATGAGCCCTGAAGGACGCCCCAGATGATGTTGGTGGCTTCGGATCGGAAGGGTGGGAGGCGGACGCTCTGGGTTCTGCTGGAGAGGAAGGATGTGGTCCAGTTGAGGGCCTTCTCTTGGATTCTGGCTTCTAGGAGGCGTGTCTTTAGAGTGCGATGGCAGACCGCGTCGAAGCGGCTGACAGGTCCAGGAGGATGAGGGATGATGTTTCGCCGTTGTCTGATGTCGTCTGTGGCGGCGATGAGTTTTGTCTCGGTGCTGTGGTTTCGTCCGAACCCGGACTGGGACGGGTCCAAGATGTTGTTGTCTACCAGGTGGCAGGCCAACTGTCTGTTGACGATTTTATCGATGACCTTTGCTGGAAACGGGAGCAGCGAGATGGTCCGGAAGTTCTTAAGGCCCTTGGGGTCCGCCTTGGGCTTCTTGAGTAGGGCGTTGATTTTGGTGTGCTTCTAGCTTTTCGGGAATGTCGCTGTTTCGAAGGAGATCTTGATGACCTTCCATAGTTGGGGTGCGATGGCTGCATCTGCTTTGTTGAGTACGTGGTGTGGGTACGGGTCTGACGAAGATCCTGAGTGTATGGAGTTCAAGACGTTGCGTGACTCGTCGTCGTTGACGTTGGACCAGGAGGTCAGGCGGATGGCGCTGGTGGTGTTCACAGGGGAGGTGGAGTCTGGCGTAGTCGGGGCAGTCGTGGTGTTGAAGCTGTTGTGGATGGCAGCGATCTTACAGTGGAAGAAGTTGGCTAGTGAGTCACAGAATTCTTGTGAGGGCAGGTAGTCGTTGACGCTGGGGTTGGAGAGTTCCTTTACGATGCTGAAGATCTCTTTGCTGTTGTGTGCGTTGTTATCCAAGCAGTCTTTAAAGGAGGATCTCTTGGCTAATCTGAGGAGGTGGTGATGCCTTCGGGTGGCGTCCTTGTGGGCTGCGTGGTTGTTCGGTGTGCGTTCGTGGAGCCATATTTTCTCCAGTTTCCAGCATGTGCGTTTGGAGGTCTGAAGTTCGTCAGTGAACCAGGTGGCTCTCTTGCTGGCGTGGTTGTTGGAGGGGTTCTTGAGTGGGGCAAGGTTGTTGGCGCAGTCATTGATCCACTATCTGAGGTTGCGGGCTGCGGCATCTGGGTTGGTGGGGTTGGTGGGTCTTCGGTGACTTTGCTCCAGCAGTGGCGAGACAGCTGTTGGGTGCGGTGGTGCGTGGTTGGTTTCTTGAAAGTGAAATGGATGCAGCGGTGGTCGGTGGTGTGGTTGAAGGCGACGTGGTTGCTTGTGGAGAAGACGGGGTCCAGTGTGTGGCCGGAGGCGTAGGTGGGGGCGGTGATGAGTTATCTAAGGCCGAGGTTGGCAAGGTTGTCGATCAGGGTGGCGGAGTTGGCGTCCTTGTTGTTCTCGAAGTGGAAGTTCATGCCCCCGAGGAGGATGTAGTCCGTGGAGGCGAGTGCGTGGGTGCTGGTGAGATCGGTGATGGAGTCGCTGAACTGAGCCCGGGGTCCAGGGGGTCTGTAGATGAGTGTTCCTCTGAGGGTGGTGTTGGGGTCGGTGTGGATCCGGTAGTGCAGGATTTCGGTGGCGTTGAGGGTGTTGTCTGTCTGGGTGGTGATCTTGATGATGGACTTGTGGACGATGGCTATTCCTCCTCCTGTTCCGTTGGCGCGATCCCTGCATGTGATCTTGTAGCCATCCGGGATGGCTAGGGCAAAGTCGGGCACCAAGGATTCGTTCCACCAGGTCTCGGTCAGGAAGGCCACATCTGGGGCGGAGGTGTCGAGCAGAACCCAGAGCTTGACGGCGTGTTTGCGTGCGGAGCGGATGTTGTGGAGTATGCAGCAGAGGTGGTTGGGTCCAGTCCTTGGAGGTTTGGTTGATCTGTCGCAGGTGAAGCTGCAGGTGCGGCAGGAGAAGGGTCCGTGGGTCCGTTTAGGGGTGGCCTGGAAGCAGGTGTGGTTTTGGCTGGCGTTGAGTGCATGAAGGGTGCAGGCGTCGTAGTGGAGTCTGGTGTCATGGCATTTGCAGGGTCCAGGGTTTCTGGCGCTGGGCGCCTTCCAGGCACAGACAGGCGCAGACGGGCTTGCCTCTGGCGCACCTCCGGCACGCCAGCAGCACGCCCGCAGTGCGCAGCCCCGCAGCTGCCACCATTTGAGGCGGGGGAAGGGAGGAGCAGCTTGGAGGTGGGAGCGGGGTGGCGAATCAGCTGGCGAGGGGGTGGTGCCGCAGGGGAACAGCGGTGGGGAGCAGCGGTGGGAGCAGCTGGATACAGAAGAAAAAGGGGGAGGTGTGTGCGGGATACGGCGCAAAGGGTACAGTTACAATGCCAACAACAATAAGTACGGCAATGATACCAATGAAACAAATAAAGAAAAGGCAAGCGCAGGCGAGAGCCCATGAGCAACCAGGCTCAGAAGGACTCAAACTCACGGCAGCAGCGGTAGCGTGGAGGGAGAGGGCACGGACACACAGGTGGAGCTGTGTGGCGTGAGGAGCGGCATGGCCTGCAGGCATGGTTTAACTCAGAGCTTAACAAAGAAAGATATACACGTACACTGATGGAAAGAACCTGGAGACAGCCTCCCTCTCCCTCATATCTGGCTCTCCTCAGACTAGCTGGATCATCCATCGAAAAACACATTTTTAACAAAAAGGAATCCTTCTTCCAATCTCAAATCGATTGGGCAAAGAACAGACCCTGAAAATTGTTCAACATTGTTTGTAACCAAAATTCCTCTGCACCGCCTATACTATTGGCTTCGATATACAGATGTGAAGAAATTGCTCACTTCTTAGATAAAATTGTGAAGATTGAACAAACCTTCCTCCCAACTCTGATCCTTACCAACCCCAAATCACTCCTGACATCCCCTCTTTAACTGTATCCACACTCTCCACTCCCCCTGATCACACTAATCACACTTCTACCCAGATTACTCCTTTTCCTCACCCTTCCTTACACACACCCTCTATAGTACCCTCATATTCTCTCCCCACTCTTACCCATAATCACTCCTCCTGAAACCAATCAATTCACAACTAAAAAACAATGCCTCCTCACATAATTTTTTAGGCCTAGGCGGTAAATTCGATTCCGCTCGTGGAATTTGCGGAAGTTGGGTAATTTTGCGTTCCATCGAGAACGCAGAATTGCCAAACTTTTTTTCTTCTTTGTGCTTTCAAAATGCTTGATATTTCTTCCTGAGCATGCAAACAGCATTTGGGAACCGGATAAAAGCATCCCGAACAGGCGGAACAAGCAATTCCGTGTGTTCGTGGAACTTTTGCGTGCTCGCAGAGATTTTTTGCAGTTTCGCTGAGGTTTGCGTAGCAAGACAACGCAAATTCCGCCCAACCCTAATAATTTCCACCCTGTAACTGAACGTGATGTTTTCAACATCATTTCTAAACTTAAACGGTCCTCCCACACTAAAGATCCCGTCCCCTCCAATCTACTCCAAGACCTTGAACATATCATTACCCCATCTTGGACCCCTATCATCAATACCTCCCTTGCCTCTGGTTGTGTCCCACCTCCCTTCAATTTGAACAAATCACCCCATTTTTAAAAACGCTACAGCTGACCCCAATGTCTCCAACTCATCTATAACCTCCCCCTTCTATTTGAAGCCCTTGAAAAATATGTCTTACTCTAGTTAGATAAACACATTGAAAAATTCAAATTACTGGACCCCCTGCTATCTGGCATTAGGAAAGGCTATAGCACCGAAACTGCTATGCTCAACATTGTCGACGACATACACCACTCCCTTGACAATGGCGAGACCTGCCTGCTGAACCTCCTTGATTTCTCCGCTACATTCGATACGGTCAACCACGCAGCTCTGCTTAATGTTCTAAGAGATTGTTTTGGCCTCAATGGCACAATCTATTAATGTTTCTCATCCTACCTCCAACACCGATCACAGTAAATTAAAATGCACAACTGCCTATCTAATCCCACTCCGGTCTCCCTTGGAGTTCCCCTTGGATCTATTCACTCTCCCTCTCTCTTTAACCTTTTCATGGAACCCCTCATCTTCATTATTAAACAAGCTGGGATCAAGTACAACCTCTAACATGATTATACCCAACTCTATCATAAGATCAAACCCACTCATCTTACACCTTAACAACACCCTCACAAGATTCAATCCTGGTTCCAATTAAATCATCTCAAACTTAACCCCAACAAAACTGAAATCATTCTCTTCTTCCCTAAAAACAACCACCTCCCCATTCAAACCTGGATCTCTGACCTCAATGCCCTCACCTGCTCCCTATCCCTATCCAACTCAGTAAAATCCCTGGGTATCTCCCTCGATAATAGCCTAACTCTCAATGTGCACATCAAAAACTCGGCTAAAGGAGCTCTCTTCACTCTCTGTTAGCTAAAGAAAATTAACAGCCAGATTCATCAAGGGAAAATGGGCTCGCAAAGGGCCAGATTCTCAGAATCTGGCCCTTTGCGAGCGCAATTTTTGCATTTGGTATTAATCATCCCAAATGCAAAAATCGCAAAATGCGAAATCGCTATATTGCGAGGAATTGCATTTAAGGAAACTCTATTTGAGATTCCTTAAATTCAATTCATGAACCATTTAAGAATTGCGAATTCACAATTTTTGGCCGTTATTTACCGCGAAGTCTGACTTTGTGGTAAATAGCAAAAACTTAGAATAATGCACTTTAGTGCATTTTTCTAAGTGGTATGTTACACAAACACATGTCCTTTGGACATGTGTGTGCGCAATATCAGGCTACATTTCCATTTCAGGGGTGCTACAGGGTGTCCTTTGGACACCCCTGGCACCCTTGAAATCGCATCCTTATTTGCGATTAGCAAATTGCTAATCGCAAATAAGGATTGACTCTGCATTCATTCCTATGGGCCTTTGGGCCCATAGGAATGAATGGGGAGTTATTCCTTATTTGCGATTAGCAATTTGCTAATCGCAAATAAGGAAGCTGTAGGAATCGCAATTTATTTTGCGATTTCTACATAAATCCCGTTTTGCGAGTCTTTAATAGGGATTCCTAAATAATCGCTATTAAGGACTCGCAAAATGGGCCAATGATGAATCTAGGGGTAAGTCCCTTAGCCCAACTGAAGACTTTAAACTAGTTGTCCAATCTCTTGTCCTGTCGCGTATTGATAACGGCAACGCCATCCTCACCGGAATCCCCAAGATCCATCTTGCTCTGGTTAAGTCTGTACACCAACTTGCAGCAAGGCTCTGTCCTTGCAAACTGTGGTTTAGATTTTGGAAGAGAGAGCAGGAAATCGTCTCTCTCTTCCAAAATCCAAACCAGTTTGCTTTTCCACACGGAGAGCTGCATGTTAGCAGCTCCCCGTGTGGAAAAGCAATGCCGGCTCCTGCATGAGGTGGGGACCTGGCTTGGACCGTGGGGGCATTGGGGCTCCCCCCACGGTCCCCAACGAGAGGCCAGGACCAGGGGTTTGGGGTCACCGGGGCCATAAATGGCCTAACGATGGGGACCACGAGCCCCCCTCCATAATAATAAAAGAATATTTGGCCATGCCCTGGGGGATGGGGTCCCCAGGCGCGAATTGGCCACGGGAGCCCCTTCCCGTTAATATACATATATATATATATATATATTTTTTTAATGGGGGTCAGGCCCAGGGAGATGCGGTCCCCAGGGCCCAAAAACAGTAAAAAGAAGGGGGGCCACTCAGCACACTTTCCCCAAAACATTATTTGAAAAAAACACATGATCGTGCCAGAGGCCCTGCCCCTCCCAGCAACACCCTTTGGCACGCTTTAAGTTGGGAAATAAATGCCCCTTCAATACTGGGAGTCTCCGAGGGCCAACTAGCCCCCCAGGTACCTCTAGTAAGCGCCACAGAGCTGCGTTTCAGAGAGGTGCAAAATCCTCTTTTCAACGCAGGCCTGTAGCGCTTACTGGAGGTACCCGGTGAGCAAGTTGGAGACCCTCAGTGATGTCACTGACCATGTCATCATGAGTGATGTAATATGTGATGTCATCAGCAGTGCATTGTGGGGGAGCGAGTTCGAGTTAGCTGAACTAACTGTAATGGAGGAATTTCTCTGGTTTTGTACAAGTGAAATGTCCAACTAACTATAACGGCCCTGAAACCTCTGTTTTTTTTCAGTGAATTTCGAAGGTTTTTTAAATGGTAATTTCTAACTATAATGTGCCTGAAACCTATGGTTTTTTCAGTGTATATATATATATATATATATACTAGCAGCCCGTCCCGACGTTGTCCGGGTATGAAATAGAATGTGTGTAATGTGTGTATTTGGCAAGGGCAATTTATTTTAAAATCTCGAGGTAGACAACATTTTTTGTTTCATTAGAATAGGGACAGAGAAGGCCCAGCTACAGCCCTGGTTGATGTTTGCAGGCGCGTGTAATGTCGTTGAATGAGAGAGTTATCAGCCGCGGGTAAATCCGTTTATTGAGAGAGTTGAGTGACAGCGAGTGAGAGAGGCTGCAGTAATTGTCCCCGCAGAGACGCTCATTTGCGTGTTCCCCCGCTTGAGGCCCAGATGCAGGCCTGTTTGATGTTAGCAGGCGCGTGTTCCCTCGCTTGAGGCCCAGCTGCAGCCCTGGTTGATGTTATCAGGCGCGTGTAATTAGTTTACTCATCCGCCACCTGAGCCCGGCTAGAGCCCTGGTTGATGGTAGCAGGCGCGTGTAATTTCGTTGAATGAGAGAGTTCAGTAACAGCGCGCAGGAGAGGCTGAAGTAAGGTTACTTACCAGGCCTCCAGGTGAACTCGTTTGTCACGCTCCCAGCACACAGCCACAGCAGACGATCTTCTGATTAATATACGACCCACATGGCATGAAGGGCAGAATGTAGCACACGCCCCCAGCGTTTCTCATGCCCCCAGCATGCCCCTTGATGCGGCGCAATTGCGTTCACATGGCAACGTAATTGGCGCTTGTATGTACGAATCACATGGCATGGAGGGTGGACACACGCCCCCAGCGTTTATCACGCCTCCAGCACACGCCCAGAGCCCACGATGTGATGGCCGTACCACACGCCCCCAGCGTTAGTCACGCCCCCAGCCCACGCCCACAGCACAACGCAGACACGCCCACAAGGGACTACTTTGCTGGCACGGTTCTTTTACCTTTTAAATGTATAGAGGAGTTGGCCTAACGGCTAAGGCGCTCGACCTCGGACCTGGGAATCTGGGTTCTAGTCTTGATAACGACGCCAAACATCCTGTGATTCTGGGCAAATCACTTAATCTCCCATCAAGATTTACTTACAGGAATTTCTCCACTGGGTATGCCTGTATTCCTTTGAAGAGGTGTTGTATGCTCACCAGGACAACATATATGAAGCTGGATAGCGCTGCGCCCTCAGCCTGGGCGGTGGGGTGTGAATTGCAGGGGTGGAGTATCTGTGACATATCTACTTTGTAGAGGTTGAATAACATGGGAGATAGCCTTTGGTGGTTGGAATCTGCCCGGAGAGGTGTGTGTACTCTTGCCCAGATTTACTTGCAACCAAGTGTCTGAATGAGGGAGGATTAACATGTTCACATCGTGGCAGGACTTTCCATGCAGCCAATTTACTCCACAGCCTAGCCTGTTCTATATTGTGAAATGCTGCTTTGATATCTATGAAGCAAAGATGGAGAGGCTGCGTGGAGCATCTTGCTGCATCTCTGAGCATAAGGTTTGTCCATAGATTTGAAAAATCCAGTTTGACTGGTAAGGGAAGTACTGTCAATTTTTTTTTCCCCATTGTAGTGCATTAGCTCTATAGGCTAACATGTGCAAGCTTTATCACATTTTAATAAAGTGTAACTTTTGACATAAGTGAGCTAAAAATGTACTTCAAAGTGTCTCAATATTAGAATATATTCAGCAACTTGCCATTCTTTATAACTGACAGAAAAGAAGTTACAGAACTTGCTTTTTTGTTATGCCATAATTATTCATTTACGAATTTATACAGCACATAGCTGCCACAGCGACGGGGTGTCCCAGCGCTACCTAGGGAACAAGTGCCTAGAGGCCACTCAAACAAACAAGGAAATTACTCCGGAAAGAGCCAGGGCATTATGGCCTTTCAGAAAAACAGATGATTCTATACCTGATTGATACCTATGGGGTTCCATAGGTGGGCCGCCTGAACCTTAAAAGAGCAACCACCGGTTCTAGCTCTTTAAAAATGGGGGTGCAAACCAGGTTGGCAGAGTGCAGAGAGCAATTCGGGAAATAATGGACCAACAAATCCGCTAAAATCGGGGGGCCTTGTTGAGTCAAAATGTTGTAGGCCACACACAAAGACCTAAACTGGATTCTTTTAACTACTGGCAGCCAATGGAGCCTAGGCAAAAACTCAGACACTGAACACGACTTGGGAAGTGCCAACAAAGCAAGTGCTGCAGCATTCTGAATTCTTTGAAGGCATAGGATACAAGATGTATTGGCACCTGGATAAAGAAAGTTGCCACAATCTACCCTGGCTAAAAGAGTAACCTGAAGAATAGTTTGGTGGATTTTTGGTTCAAAATATCTAAGCAGAGGTTTCAACCCCCTTAAGAGTCCAAAACAGGACCCTGCTAAAGCTTTGGATTGGATATCAAAAGAAAGATCCTTATCTATCCAAAAACCTAAATTCTTGACCGCCTCCTTAGGCAGCGGCGCATGTTTGAGTTTATCAGGCCACCACTGTTCTGACTAAAGAACACTATCTCTCCCCAACACAAGAATTTCCGACTTGGCAGCATTAATTGGAGGAGGTTGTTATTGTTCTTTTTAGAGAAAGCAATGACTAGCTGGGTGTCATCGGCATACGATGCCAATGACAACCCTCTACTTTTTGCTACCATTGCTAGGGGTTGGACATAGATGTTAAAAAGTGCAGGGCTCAATATCAAACCCTGTGGAACCCCATGCTTGATTGCATATACCTGCGAATGGTGAGGTGACACAACAACTTGAAAGGTTCTGCCCTCCAAAAAAGAACGGAACGAGGCCAGGGCCATCCCCCTAACCCCGATCCCTTGCAGCCCACATAAAAGGATGTCATGGATGAAATAGTGTTGAAAGCGGCACTTAAATCCAAAAGAATTAAGGCAGCAGAATTCCCGACATTAAGACTGCTAAGGATATCCTTGGTCACAGCCAGCAGCTCCTACTAGGTGCTGTGACGGGGGCGAAAACCGTTTAGTGAGGAGTCAAGAATTTTGATATGCTCTACAAATTTAGCCAAGACGGCATTCACATAGGATTCTGTAGCCTTAGCTAAAAAAGGAAGCTGAGAAATTGGGCGAAAATTCCCTGGGTCTGAAGGCTCTAAGGAAGGTTTCCTTAAAAGAGGTATAACTTTTGCAAGCTTCCATGTTGCGGGCAATGATGCAGGAGACAGTGATAGATTGATCAGTTCCCTAACCACTGGTAGAATTAAATTGTGTACTTGACGAAGTTGGTCGGGTCTCAGGGGATCGGCTGGGGAACCTGATTTGATTTTGAGGCAAAAGGCAAAAACCAGCCTTCTAGCAGCATCTCCTGATTGACCAATAGTTGACAGCCTGAGCCAAACTGCTATGTTAAGGTGCGCATCGGCCCGCATTGAGACAAAGGAGTCAACTGGTGGGAGGAAAACTGCTGTTGCCAAGCACAGGACACGATGGGGGCTGGGTAGCCAAACGGGCCGTGAAAGAGGGATTGACAGTTTAGGACAGGAACAGGCCAACCTCCATGTTTTGGTACCCCAGCCAGATGAAAGCCACAGTAATTGTACTAGGACAGAGGCTGGAAAGGGAGAGTTAGGGAAAGTTAGCCTCATCAGTAGGTTTGGTTAGCAAGACCTTAAGCTCCAGAAGAAATATCCTTCATTTTGGATTTTAAAGAACAGTGCTTTCTGGGACAAGAATATGCCACACTTTGGAGGAAGTTGTCATACTTGAAGGTATCACCTGCAACCCATTGGTCAGGGTTGCCCCCATGCTTGTCACCCCAGATGCATGGATACATGTGGGAGAGCTGCCCCAGCAACTCAGATCCCTGCCTTGAAACTACTAGAAGAAAAGGACTGTCCAGCTTGGCACTTGGACTGCGCAAGAGAGGACGGCACTTATAAGAACTGCACCTGTGCATACTTTCGTCTTCATCCTAAAAAGTACTTTACCTTGCTCTGAAAGCGACAGGTTAAAGGATCTCCACCTGCATCTCCTCCATTAAGAAGAACGCAGCTGGGCAGCATTCAGTGGGCACTTAATGATTTGACCAAGTTCATTGTGAGTCTTATAGTCCCATCTTTATAAAGAGCAATTCAGAGATTCTAGAACCTTGAATTGGTGTTGTGTACCCTCAAATACACAAAATAAACATCTGGAGTAGAAGGACTGCCCTGCTAGACCATTGGATTGCAAAAGAGACAACTTCACTCAGAAGGACTGCACCTGCTGCACTCACAAGGCTACACAACAAAAGGACTTTGCCTGTCTTAAAGGATAAGGAGTGGACACTCTGATCAGCAAAAGATAGAAAACTGTTGGATTGGCTACCTGCAACATCAACAGCTAGGACAACTTCAATTGACAAACTTCATCCTGATTTCACTTGGATTGATAAGGTTCATTGTGGAGATTATAGTCCCACACCCCAAGAGGCAAGGCAGAGCTTCTGAACCCTTGGTTGGGGCTGTGGGCAACTTTCCTGCCACTAGGAACACTTCAGAAGTAAGTGTAAAAGTGTTACATCATAGTGTGGCCTGAACTCATGACTTTTTCTCTCTTCTGCGCAACCTTTTTTAACACTTCGAGCACTATTTGTTTTTAAATTCTAGATTTATTTTTAACATTCAAATATTCATATCTCTGGTTCCCTACAATTTTACAAACTGGTGCTGGATTTTTTTTTCAATAAATATTGTAAAATTCTTGCTGAGCACTTCTTGTGTATTTCTTTGGGTATGCATGAACGTCTAAATAAAAGGGTTCTAGATCTGTTACCACAATTTTCCTGGTGGATCAGCATTGTCATGTTCTAAGGTTTCTCACACATCTGTTACCCTGTAGGGTTAGGGGTCCAGATGGTGCAGTGTCGGCTAACAGCGATATAGACCAACATATACAGAGGGTGTGTATGGATTCAGTCTGGCACAATCCTGACATTTATGTTGTCCAAAAAACATACAGTTTTACTGGAGAGGTATAAGCTATATGACAGTAGGTACCTACCAACAAATCCTAATAAACCACCTTCCGAAATATAAATATTTACTCAGTGGCGATCCCCATTTCCGTGGAAAATGCCTGTATTGTTTTGATAATGACTATGGCACTGTTCGAACAATATTCATGAAACTTTCAAAAAATTCTAGTTTGTGCTTGTAAAATATTCGGGTGAGCATTCAAGTGGGGGCTGAGAAAAATATGTTGTAGGAAAACATGAAATCCCCATGCATTTTCCAAATACCTTTTTTACCAGTTCTACCACAAAAACGGCTGAACAGAAATATACCAAACTTGGCAGAAACTTGGCAGAAAGCTCAATCCCGGTTCAGAAATCATGCTTTTTGTGAACGTGGGGTGGCTGCCTGCAGGGGCGTTGGTCACACAGACAAGCTACAGACCAGGCCCTATTCCAGCGCCTCGCTGCACATGACCAACATTCATGTGCAGCATGGGGTTAGCTCATCCAATGAGTTTATTTGTTTGTTTTATAGTTTACAAAGTGGCGGGAAGCCACCATTTTACTTCTCTAGCTTATTTTGCACAGCTTGTTTCCACCTGAAGGGTGTAAGTGTTTACAAAACACATTTGGTCCCAATGCATCATAGGTGTATAGAGGTATTAAACATATTATAACTCTTTATATTCAGAAGTAACTCTGTGTGTAGGTGACAGTTGATGACTTGTGTCCAGTATGTTCCACCCAAGTTTTTTGGTTATGCACCCATGTTTTTTGGTTCTGCAGAAAACATTTCCAAAAGGACAAAGTTTCTATATAGTGGATACTAAGTATTGTAAGCAGCTTGAATATTTAGACAGAATTGTCTTGGTCTGACAATTTTTACATAAGATAGAATACTGTGTGCTCCAGGTACTAACTTATGTACTTGTGCGTGATTAACTTCAGAACATCTGTAAAGTTTTCACAACACTATGATTGCTGCAGGTAGTATGGCCTTTAATACCTTCAGACCTTGGTTAATTTAATATAATAATCTATCTTTGGACAAGCTTTTACATTGATTGAACAATATCTGAGCAGATACTTTAATACTATGTGGTGTATTTCTGATGAGAGCTCCACTGTCTGCACAAATGGTGGTTCAGAATAAACTCTCTATATATAGTAAACTCTGTTTGAGGCACCCACTTTTCTACTCATATTCACTTCATTTCTCACTGTATGTTTGGTGTCCCTGAAAGGGTTCTATACATGTAACAGCTGTCCTTAAAAGGTCATTAATTATATTACAACAGTTGAGTATCTAGAGGAACTTGGTTTTCTCTGAACAGTTGCTTACAGATTGTTGTATACAGATTGAACACTGTGTGAAGTAGTGGTTACCCATCTACATGTGGTTGATTGTTAATATGAACTTAGCTATCCATGAAATGTGTGGTATACAATCAATGTTGTACATAACACAAACTTGCTTCACCCTAATTGGTTTGTATGTGTGATGACATTAATGATGCTTCATAATACTCTGAGCTATTTTGTACTTACTTTCGTGCCTCAGAAGCCATACTCGTTTAAAGAGTAATGTGCACAAAAGTAGCTTGAATGACGTCATTTGAGAGCTCATAGAACATTTCATTAGTAATATAATATGTGCAGCCATGGCAGAGGCTCGGTTTATAGTTAGCTCTGTGTTTTTGTTTAGTTATAAATGTTATGTTGGCAATGGGGAGAGAATGTGGCCTAACGGCTAGGTCAGTTGACCTAAAATCTGGGGACCTGATCTCGAGTCTCTGCAACAACGCTCAGCATCACTTAATCTCCCCATGCCTAACAAAAATGAATGTGTCCTTATGTAACGCAACTGGTGCTCATGTAAATCGCTCTGATACATTGGGTCAAGTTTGCGGTATGTCATTTTTTACATATTCACCTAACTATAACATCACTTAAACCTTTGTTTTTTCCAGTGAATGTGTATATATATTTATATATATACATATATTGGGTAGTTATAGCTAGGACAACATTTTCATAGGAAATTGATTTTTGGGCTTGCTAATACTTTGCGTCATTCGCTGAATCTTCACAAAACCTTCCCCAAAAAGTCTCATCCACCTCAAATCCTTCCTGGAAAGTTTGAGGTGATCCATCAAGCAGAAGCTGAGACAAAGGTGGTCCATATCTCCTTTCCCTATGCAAGTTTCCATAGGAAAATGAAATAGCGATACTGCGAACACAGCTGAACTGAATTACAACAAATTTGGCAGAAAGTTAGACCTTGTCCTGAAAGTGTGCTTTTTGGGGATTTTGTGTGAATTTGTTCTGTAGTTTTTGAGCAATTGAGACTTGAGAATTTGTTCTGTAGTTTTTGAGGAATTCAAAATGTAAGTATATAGCATGCCCCGGAGGATCTGTTAATCCAACAGATCAAGTGGTATGTTCTGATCTACTACCACCACATCAACAAAGATGAGACAACAGCCATTTTAGAATTAGGGAACTCTCCCCTGTCCTGCAAAATGTTGAAAAAATACATCATATAAACAAATTACATGACTTCTGACATGTTCTATGACAACTTTAATACCATCACTGCAACAACTGAAATGACATCATTGGTCACAATACTGTGCATGGCGGGGGGGACGAGTTAAAATTCCTTTAAGGCTCGTGTAATAGTTATTTTGATAACCATAACTGGTTTATTTCAGTTGTTTTACTTATTTGCTATGCTATGTTTCGTCTGACATTTCACCTAACTATAATTCCCCCTTATATTTTGTTTATATAAATACATACATGGGGTGAAATTAAAAAAAATCTACTTCCAAATAATTTACTCTCATGCTGTTTGCCAGTTTTTCACTTCTCCAGATTTCTTGTTCATCAGCTCAGGCCGAAGCCTTAACCAAATCCTTTAATCATAAGTCCATCATGAGAAGGCCTGTTGATTGTGGAAAGACACGCAGAATAGTAACGTTTTACTTATCTGCATTCACCTACATACACTTTTACTATATCACAGAAGTTGATATTTTTGCTACAATATTTTTGTAGGATGATATTGAAAACACAATATTCCGGTAGAATGCACTATATACTGACTGCATCTACACTGGCTTATCAAACATTGTTGGTCATCTGCCAGGGTGTGATGGGTTGCTGCCAAGCAAATGTGCCCTTGTTTTTGCCTTTGATTGTTACAGTTTGAAGGATTACAGTTGTTAACGCGGGATTTCTGGTCTATTGTTATAGATCTAGATCCCGACTCCGGTCGACTGAACCGTTGGTACCTGTCATAGAGTAAAATGCAATCCACTACTAGGTCAATCAGTTAATGACTTACTCCACTCCAAAGAACCACTTAAGCTTAAAAAGTTTAAAAGTTTATTACAAAGCCAAACTTAACTGGAGATACAAACATCTCAATATAAGGTTCAAAAGATATACGGGTATCAATACAAACATGAATTTTCTAAATGCTCTTAGTCGGCAGAAGAATATTACCAAAACCAATTAAAAAATCATCAAAGTTGCAAGAATAGACACAAGCTGTAGCTTATGAGTCATTTACAGAAAGGAAGAAAATCAGATTAGACTGTCCCTACACTAGACTAAGTGACATCCCTACTTAGCAAGATCACACACTTCCCTTAGTCTTTGGTTCAAAAACGATGTCTCGCAGTTCCCTATCTGCCTACCCATCCGCTCTCTTAGGTTCCTCAGATCATCTGCCTTAACTCCACCCCGGGGTACTGTCCCTAATACAAAGTCACATTTACAATAGAAACGCCCTTTGGAGACACCCCTTAGAGACGCCCCTCACGTGGTGTTGGTTCTGGTATGTTCCATGCTGGTACTCCTCTGGGCCCATCGTTAGCGTTGACCTTGCTTCCCAGGCTCCTCTCCGGCAAGACGGTACCCCTAGGAAATTCCTGAAGACTCCTCCAGGCCTGTGCCTGGCTCTCTTGAACAAAAGTCTATTCATCACTCTCTTGATTAAAACCTCCTCGCACCTGCAAACAGACACTTGTACTGTGGGCCCCAAATTCCGTCCTCCACCATATCTTTAAGTCGTAAACCATTCGAACAAGCTCCACAAATTGTGCCTAGCACGACCTTTCTCTAACGAGCACATACAGATCAAACGAAATGACTTTGTCTATTCAGGCCTATCTAGAATTACATGAACAGGCCTGTACACTCTGCAAAACATTTAATTTCTTCTAAACAATATTCTAACTTATTACACACACAATGATTATATGAAACGTCTACAAAACATATTTCAGTTCTAGGATCAATACTACTTTGAATTACAATAACATTGAAATCCACCATCGTGTAAGAGTGTAACAGCATCTTGTACTCTACGTGAACTGCCATGTGGCCTACACATTTCTACGTTTAGCAGCATTACATTTTCCCCTACCACCGCCACATAACATGGGATTTCAACAGCATTCTAACATCACTACAAACATCTACATTAGTTCTTCACACTTGATATAAGTATTCTATTTTAATTAAACACTCTTATGTGGTTTCACTCTATAGATTCGACACTCTTATATAATGTTTACTAACTAATACAACGTGCTTGTAAATATGGTGCACTTCTATGATTTCTTGATTTGCGCTCTCTCAATCCCCCCTTTGATGACTTTTAGTAGTCATCATCATTACAACACCATCCCTGAGGTAAGGTCTGAGTCAAACTGAAGTCGTTGCAGTACCCCCTCGTTTCATCATCTCTAGAGCCTTTAGACTCCTGTACTGATTTTCCTGCATCGCAGTCAATCTCCTCTCTTGCCTTCTCATGGTTCTTTGCAACCTGTTTGATCCATACCATTGGTACAGCCGCACCAATCCCCACAAAGTGATTATACAAATCACTATTATGATGATAGGTTTCAGTACGTACCAAATGATACTCTTTCCTAGGTTGGCAAACCAACCTCCAACTTTACCCATTCCTTGACCTACTTTTTCCCACACTGTTACCTTTGTCAAATCCTCAATCTCATGGTGTATTTCAGTAATGTTCCGAATGTACGTTTTTAAAGGTTTTGAGTTGTCTGGAATGTAAGTGCCAACAAAATCAACAAGAGAGATAGGGCGCGAGTAGACACTCCTGTACCCCAATAATTATATTTTAAACAACGAAGGAGTGACTTAATGAAAACAAAATAACACAAAACAAGGTGTGTTAGGTTATGCAATGGTCCCTACCCGGTTGGCATAACTGTAAGGTTGGAAAAATCCAATCCTAACAATCAGGAGGTCGCAACCCAGAAAAGTAGTATAACTACACATAACTGGAAAGGACAAGTAAACCTCTTTGTTAAAAGGACCCTCACTCACCACTAGTTGGTGACATGCTTCATCATAGGGTCCCCGCTGGGGTGGCCGAATGCCCCCCCAGCGTGCTACAACGCCTGATTTACAGCGGAGCGGGTTGGTGTTGAGTGTGACAGTGGTTTAACTCAAAAGAAATTGTTGCAAAATAAGTGAGTGCAGAATTTAAAAATTACTAGGTTGAAACCCAAACAAAATCTTCAATGTGGGCCAACCTGTATCCAGATTAAAAAGGCGGACAAAATAGGTTCTGAATTTGGAGACCTATGTCCTTGAGTGAGATATAAGGTCAACATGTTTCTGCTGTAAAAATGCAGGATCGCACAGCATTCGTCAGGACCATAGACCAATAGCACTCCGGTGGTATGTACACACTAAGGTACACCCTCCCGTGAGGCACTTGATGTAAAAAATTGAAAGAGTATGATGTAATTACTCACGGATATTGCCCGTGTCGGCACACTGTGATTCACAGCAGCCCGAGTTACCTGTAGAAAAAGGAGAGGGACACACTAACACATAGACACACAAATCAACATGTTATCCATTTTTACAACATGTAGCAAGGTAACGTGAGAATTATCACATCACCTCTGTTTCCTTAACACCCTATTAGAGTGGTAGGATAAAGTACCCTCATAATCATGAATTCGATATAGAGGGATGTTTAGTTACAGACTTCTAAACAAAAATTATTCATATTAGAATAGTGGAACCAAAGAGGGAGGTTCCTGAAACGCAGTAGATTTATTTAAATCAGCGTATTTTGGGCTAAAGTTTTAGAAAGGCTAAGGATTTCTTACCCCTCCATAGTTTATACTTAAGCCGGGTATATAATCAATAATTAAAGCAGACAAAATATATTATTTTGGAGACTCATAAAACGGCAAAAGGGGGGGCCTCACAATGTGGAAACCAGAGCGACAACATGCATTAATCTGCAAGGTTCAATAGCGTGTCAGCAAGGAGCTCAAAGCACTTACAGCTAGAAGGAGGGAAATTCTCTTCATGGGTCAAGACAGCACGGGAATTGTTCACGCGGTGTAAAATCTAGCGTGTAAGGAGGAAAACAAGATGTTACCAAACCCTCCGTAGTTCGACAGTCTTTGAGGCAGAAAGCAGCTGCACGGTAGACAAGCAGTTAAAAACTTACTTTTCCACTCGCGACTCCCCGTCCAAAACCTATGCTACAGGACTGCCGTCTGCCCGGAGGTAGTAGAGAAACCCATGTGAGCTCTTTTAAATAACATAGTTGTTCCGGCCACGTGACTGGCGTGCCCGGACATGAAAAAGGGGGGCGTGACACGGGGCGTCACACAGGGCGAGGCGGAGAAGCCTTAAAGGGACAAAGCCCCTTTGGTCACCCTACAGGTAATGCGGTTCGAATCCCCGTTCCGCCTCGTTGGTGAACCAATAAGTTGAGGGGAATAAGATGTTAATTTTGAGGAACAGTAGTTCTCTCCAAAAAATGTGATTGATATTCATAACGATAACGATTAAGGCAAAGACGTGCGTCGATTAAAACGAGCCAGTCCTAAGTGGGAGGCTACGCCTTGATACTATATGGTAGGCAGCCAATTTGTCTGCGCCCATACCTTCCGAAATAATGCATTGTCGTAGAATCTTCTGGGGCATTGATAACTTTAGTACTGTATTATTATTAAAATATGCTTAGATCATGATGCCATATGAAATGGCTCTAGTGCGGTTATATTCTTGGTTCACCTTGATCCACCCAGTCACCTATCTGGGATATGGTATGCGCTAGAAAAGGGTCGAGAAATAAGGCATGTTGTCACCAAGCAAAGCAACCACCTCTTCTTTTGAAAAGGAGGGGCCCTGTTCTTCCATGGTAGATTGATGGTCTCGTTATTAATAAGTCTCTGCTAATAATAAATCAGTAAGTCTCTCACAGCTGCACGCTGCTCTAAGAACCAACAAAATCAACAAGAGAGATAGGGCGCGAGTAGACACTCCTGTACCCCAATAATTATATTTTAAACAACGAAGGAGTGACTTAATGAAAACAAAATAACACAAAACAAGGTGTGTTAGGTTATGCAATGGTCCCTACCCGGTTGGCATAACTGTAAGGTTGGAAAAATCCAATCCTAACAATCAGGAGGTCGCAACCCAGAAAAGTAGTATAACTACACATAACTGGAAAGGACAAGTAAACCTCTTTGTTAAAAGGACCCTCACTCACCACTAGTTGGTGACATGCTTCATCATAGGGTCCCCGCTGGGGTGGCCGAATGCCCCCCCAGCGTGCTACAACGCCTGATTTACAGCGGAGCGGGTTGGTGTTGAGTGTGACAGTGGTTTAACTCAAAAGAAATTGTTGCAAAATAAGTGAGTGCAGAATTTAAAAATTACTAGGTTGAAACCCAAACAAAATCTTCAATGTGGGCCAACCTGTATCCAGATTAAAAAGGCGGACAAAATAGGTTCTGAATTTGGAGACCTATGTCCTTGAGTGAGATATAAGGTCAACATGTTTCTGCTGTAAAAATGCAGGATCGCACAGCATTCGTCAGGACCATAGACCAATAGCACTCCGGTGGTATGTACACACTAAGGTACACCCTCCCGTGAGGCACTTGATGTAAAAAATTGAAAGAGTATGATGTAATTACTCACGGATATTGCCCGTGTCGGCACACTGTGATTCACAGCAGCCCGAGTTACCTGTAGAAAAAGGAGAGGGACACACTAACACATAGACACACAAATCAACATGTTATCCATTTTTACAACATGTAGCAAGGTAACGTGAGAATTATCACATCACCTCTGTTTCCTTAACACCCTATTAGAGTGGTAGGATAAAGTACCCTCATAATCATGAATTCGATATAGAGGGATGTTTAGTTACAGACTTCTAAACAAAAATTATTCATATTAGAATAGTGGAACCAAAGAGGGAGGTTCCTGAAACGCAGTAGATTTATTTAAATCAGCGTATTTTGGGCTAAAGTTTTAGAAAGGCTAAGGATTTCTTACCCCTCCATAGTTTATACTTAAGCCGGGTATATAATCAATAATTAAAGCAGACAAAATATATTATTTTGGAGACTCATAAAACGGCAAAAGGGGGGGCCTCACAATGTGGAAACCAGAGCGACAACATGCATTAATCTGCAAGGTTCAATAGCGTGTCAGCAAGGAGCTCAAAGCACTTACAGCTAGAAGGAGGGAAATTCTCTTCATGGGTCAAGACAGCACGGGAATTGTTCACGCGGTGTAAAATCTAGCGTGTAAGGAGGAAAACAAGATGTTACCAAACCCTCCGTAGTTCGACAGTCTTTGAGGCAGAAAGCAGCTGCACGGTAGACAAGCAGTTAAAAACTTACTTTTCCACTCGCGACTCCCCGTCCAAAACCTATGCTACAGGACTGCCGTCTGCCCGGAGGTAGTAGAGAAACCCATGTGAGCTCTTTTAAATAACATAGTTGTTCCGGCCACGTGACTGGCGTGCCCGGACATGAAAAAGGGGGGCGTGACACGGGGCGTCACACAGGGCGAGGCGGAGAAGCCTTAAAGGGACAAAGCCCCTTTGGTCACCCTACAGGTAATGCGGTTCGAATCCCCGTTCCGCCTCGTTGGTGAACCAATAAGTTGAGGGGAATAAGATGTTAATTTTGAGGAACAGTAGTTCTCTCCAAAAAATGTGATTGATATTCATAACGATAACGATTAAGGCAAAGACGTGCGTCGATTAAAACGAGCCAGTCCTAAGTGGGAGGCTACGCCTTGATACTATATGGTAGGCAGCCAATTTGTCTGCGCCCATACCTTCCGAAATAATGCATTGTCGTAGAATCTTCTGGGGCATTGATAACTTTAGTACTGTATTATTATTAAAATATGCTTAGATCATGATGCCATATGAAATGGCTCTAGTGCGGTTATATTCTTGGTTCACCTTGATCCACCCAGTCACCTATCTGGGATATGGTATGCGCTAGAAAAGGGTCGAGAAATAAGGCATGTTGTCACCAAGCAAAGCAACCACCTCTTCTTTTGAAAAGGAGGGGCCCTGTTCTTCCATGGTAGATTGATGGTCTCGTTATTAATAAGTCTCTGCTAATAATAAATCAGTAAGTCTCTCACAGCTGCACGCTGCTCTAAGAACCAACAAAATCAACAAGAGAGATAGGGCGCGAGTAGACACTCCTGTACCCCAATAATTATATTTTAAACAACGAAGGAGTGACTTAATGAAAACAAAATAACACAAAACAAGGTGTGTTAGGTTATGCAATGGTCCCTACCCGGTTGGCATAACTGTAAGGTTGGAAAAATCCAATCCTAACAATCAGGAGGTCGCAACCCAGAAAAGTAGTATAACTACACATAACTGGAAAGGACAAGTAAACCTCTTTGTTAAAAGGACCCTCACTCACCACTAGTTGGTGACATGCTTCATCATAGGGTCCCCGCTGGGGTGGCCGAATGCCCCCCCAGCGTGCTACAACGCCTGATTTACAGCGGAGCGGGTTGGTGTTGAGTGTGACAGTGGTTTAACTCAAAAGAAATTGTTGCAAAATAAGTGAGTGCAGAATTTAAAAATTACTAGGTTGAAACCCAAACAAAATCTTCAATGTGGGCCAACCTGTATCCAGATTAAAAAGGCGGACAAAATAGGTTCTGAATTTGGAGACCTATGTCCTTGAGTGAGATATAAGGTCAACATGTTTCTGCTGTAAAAATGCAGGATCGCACAGCATTCGTCAGGACCATAGACCAATAGCACTCCGGTGGTATGTACACACTAAGGTACACCCTCCCGTGAGGCACTTGATGTAAAAAATTGAAAGAGTATGATGTAATTACTCACGGATATTGCCCGTGTCGGCACACTGTGATTCACAGCAGCCCGAGTTACCTGTAGAAAAAGGAGAGGGACACACTAACACATAGACACACAAATCAACATGTTATCCATTTTTACAACATGTAGCAAGGTAACGTGAGAATTATCACATCACCTCTGTTTCCTTAACACCCTATTAGAGTGGTAGGATAAAGTACCCTCATAATCATGAATTCGATATAGAGGGATGTTTAGTTACAGACTTCTAAACAAAAATTATTCATATTAGAATAGTGGAACCAAAGAGGGAGGTTCCTGAAACGCAGTAGATTTATTTAAATCAGCGTATTTTGGGCTAAAGTTTTAGAAAGGCTAAGGATTTCTTACCCCTCCATAGTTTATACTTAAGCCGGGTATATAATCAATAATTAAAGCAGACAAAATATATTATTTTGGAGACTCATAAAACGGCAAAAGGGGGGGCCTCACAATGTGGAAACCAGAGCGACAACATGCATTAATCTGCAAGGTTCAATAGCGTGTCAGCAAGGAGCTCAAAGCACTTACAGCTAGAAGGAGGGAAATTCTCTTCATGGGTCAAGACAGCACGGGAATTGTTCACGCGGTGTAAAATCTAGCGTGTAAGGAGGAAAACAAGATGTTACCAAACCCTCCGTAGTTCGACAGTCTTTGAGGCAGAAAGCAGCTGCACGGTAGACAAGCAGTTAAAAACTTACTTTTCCACTCGCGACTCCCCGTCCAAAACCTATGCTACAGGACTGCCGTCTGCCCGGAGGTAGTAGAGAAACCCATGTGAGCTCTTTTAAATAACATAGTTGTTCCGGCCACGTGACTGGCGTGCCCGGACATGAAAAAGGGGGGCGTGACACGGGGCGTCACACAGGGCGAGGCGGAGAAGCCTTAAAGGGACAAAGCCCCTTTGGTCACCCTACAGGTAATGCGGTTCGAATCCCCGTTCCGCCTCGTTGGTGAACCAATAAGTTGAGGGGAATAAGATGTTAATTTTGAGGAACAGTAGTTCTCTCCAAAAAATGTGATTGATATTCATAACGATAACGATTAAGGCAAAGACGTGCGTCGATTAAAACGAGCCAGTCCTAAGTGGGAGGCTACGCCTTGATACTATATGGTAGGCAGCCAATTTGTCTGCGCCCATACCTTCCGAAATAATGCATTGTCGTAGAATCTTCTGGGGCATTGATAACTTTAGTACTGTATTATTATTAAAATATGCTTAGATCATGATGCCATATGAAATGGCTCTAGTGCGGTTATATTCTTGGTTCACCTTGATCCACCCAGTCACCTATCTGGGATATGGTATGCGCTAGAAAAGGGTCGAGAAATAAGGCATGTTGTCACCAAGCAAAGCAACCACCTCTTCTTTTGAAAAGGAGGGGCCCTGTTCTTCCATGGTAGATTGATGGTCTCGTTATTAATAAGTCTCTGCTAATAATAAATCAGTAAGTCTCTCACAGCTGCACGCTGCTCTAAGAACCAACAAAATCAACAAGAGAGATAGGGCGCGAGTAGACACTCCTGTACCCCAATAATTATATTTTAAACAACGAAGGAGTGACTTAATGAAAACAAAATAACACAAAACAAGGTGTGTTAGGTTATGCAATGGTCCCTACCCGGTTGGCATAACTGTAAGGTTGGAAAAATCCAATCCTAACAATCAGGAGGTCGCAACCCAGAAAAGTAGTATAACTACACATAACTGGAAAGGACAAGTAAACCTCTTTGTTAAAAGGACCCTCACTCACCACTAGTTGGTGACATGCTTCATCATAGGGTCCCCGCTGGGGTGGCCGAATGCCCCCCCAGCGTGCTACAACGCCTGATTTACAGCGGAGCGGGTTGGTGTTGAGTGTGACAGTGGTTTAACTCAAAAGAAATTGTTGCAAAATAAGTGAGTGCAGAATTTAAAAATTACTAGGTTGAAACCCAAACAAAATCTTCAATGTGGGCCAACCTGTATCCAGATTAAAAAGGCGGACAAAATAGGTTCTGAATTTGGAGACCTATGTCCTTGAGTGAGATATAAGGTCAACATGTTTCTGCTGTAAAAATGCAGGATCGCACAGCATTCGTCAGGACCATAGACCAATAGCACTCCGGTGGTATGTACACACTAAGGTACACCCTCCCGTGAGGCACTTGATGTAAAAAATTGAAAGAGTATGATGTAATTACTCACGGATATTGCCCGTGTCGGCACACTGTGATTCACAGCAGCCCGAGTTACCTGTAGAAAAAGGAGAGGGACACACTAACACATAGACACACAAATCAACATGTTATCCATTTTTACAACATGTAGCAAGGTAACGTGAGAATTATCACATCACCTCTGTTTCCTTAACACCCTATTAGAGTGGTAGGATAAAGTACCCTCATAATCATGAATTCGATATAGAGGGATGTTTAGTTACAGACTTCTAAACAAAAATTATTCATATTAGAATAGTGGAACCAAAGAGGGAGGTTCCTGAAACGCAGTAGATTTATTTAAATCAGCGTATTTTGGGCTAAAGTTTTAGAAAGGCTAAGGATTTCTTACCCCTCCATAGTTTATACTTAAGCCGGGTATATAATCAATAATTAAAGCAGACAAAATATATTATTTTGGAGACTCATAAAACGGCAAAAGGGGGGGCCTCACAATGTGGAAACCAGAGCGACAACATGCATTAATCTGCAAGGTTCAATAGCGTGTCAGCAAGGAGCTCAAAGCACTTACAGCTAGAAGGAGGGAAATTCTCTTCATGGGTCAAGACAGCACGGGAATTGTTCACGCGGTGTAAAATCTAGCGTGTAAGGAGGAAAACAAGATGTTACCAAACCCTCCGTAGTTCGACAGTCTTTGAGGCAGAAAGCAGCTGCACGGTAGACAAGCAGTTAAAAACTTACTTTTCCACTCGCGACTCCCCGTCCAAAACCTATGCTACAGGACTGCCGTCTGCCCGGAGGTAGTAGAGAAACCCATGTGAGCTCTTTTAAATAACATAGTTGTTCCGGCCACGTGACTGGCGTGCCCGGACATGAAAAAGGGGGGCGTGACACGGGGCGTCACTCAAGGACATAGGTCTCCAAATTCAGAACCTATTTTGTCCGCCTTTTTAATCTGGATACAGGTTGGCCCACATTGAAGATTTTGTTTGGGTTTCAACCTAGTAATTTTTAAATTCTGCACTCACTTATTTTGCAACAATTTCTTTTGAGTTAAACCACTGTCACACTCAACACCAACCCGCTCCGCTGTAAATCAGGCGTTGTAGCACGCTGGGGGGGCATTCGGCCACCCCACCTGGAATGTAAGTGCAACATTCCTGGAGCTTCAAAGCCTTACAGACTCCTCCCTCTTTGGCTAACAGAACATCTAGAGCAAGTCGTTTCTGAAGAACCATTGCCCTTATCGATTGCATTTCTCCCTCCACCAGCATTAGTGACCTAGCAGTACTGGCGGACAACCTATCTACAACTGTTGCCAATCTTCTTATCTTGACATCATTTAGTGCTATCCCTAAAATAGGAAACATAGCACCAAATACGTCTCCAACTACCTCCTCAGCGTTTACATCCCTTCTTCCTCTAACTTGAGTTCCTCCCTCTATAATTTCCAAATCCTTAGCATGGTATATTTTGGGGAAGACAATTGCCAAATAACATGATCCATACCAATTATCTGGTAGTTTCACGTATGCATTTCTTCCACACACAAAATATACATTTGGGATCACCTGCATTTCTTTCAAGAAATCCTTCGAATAATATTCTAATTGGAAAGCATGTTCACAACTCACTTTTCCCACAAACACATTCTCATAATAGGTTTCACCCCTATGTATACACAGTTTCCCCTTTTTCTCTCGATCTAAAGCTATTGGACCATTGCTACCCTTTCTTTGGTGTGCCCTTTCTTCCTCTGTCCAATCTGTTTTCCATTGACCTGAAGCTTTTAAAATCTTCTGTCTCCTGTATCGATCATCCACCTGCCCTACAAACTTTTTCTCAATTTCTGACACTTTACAAGTCAAATTATTTCTTCGGGCATGTGAAGTATCTAATGTTTTCCAGGGAAGGAAAAACTTCTGTAATCTGTCTTCACTCTTATAATAATCCCACTTATTTAAATGCTTGTAATTCGGCACTTCAGGTAAAATAGCATCGAAGTTTGAAAAATAGTATTCAAAGCCATCACGTTCATAAAATATGCTCAGCAACAAACTACATGTGATTCCATAAGTCAATGGAAGATGATGATATCTGATACCTTCGTCTACAGAGGCTGGCAATTTCATGCACACATAACAATTCTTAGCCTCCATAACATCGATATATTCATAAAGCAATTTAGCATACTGTAGTATTCTGCATATTATACTGTAAGGTGTTTTACCAGCCCTGCTCTGCCAGTGCCTGTGCTCTGACTCATTAGAATGTTGGAGTCTGATGATGCCTCGGAATGTTGGAACTGAGGGAGGCAGAGTGACAGTTGGTCATGGGCTGAGCAGCTGACAGGCAGCTCCTGGTGGGGCTATGATCTACCACAAGGTTTAATGCTTCTGTTAGAACGAAAGGGGATATGTAGTATTCTGCATATTATACTGTAAGGTGTTTTACCAGCCCTGCTCTGCCAGTGCCTGTGCTCTGACTCATTAGAATGTTGGAGTCTGATGATGCCTCGGAATGTTGGGACTGAGGGAGGCAGAGTGACAGTTGGTCATGGGCTGAGCAGCTGACAGGCAGCTCCTGGTGGGGCTATGATCTACCACATATCTACAAGATGTCCTGTACCTTACAACCTGTTATCTTCATGAATAAAACTATCTTGATATACTACCTTCATGAGTGGACCTTCTTCACCACACATATGCATTCGATTTAAAATATCCCTGTGATTCATCTACATGTAACCTACGAGTCTCTGCTGCTAGTAAAGCTTTATCTTTCTCTAAATTGTCCCCCTTTTTACCAGCAATAGTAGGTTTCTGTGTCGATAAAATGTTTGCTTCCTTTGCAGCCTTTTCTTCATTTTCATGCCCCACTATATATGATATAGTAACTACTAAAGCTATAAGAAAAATCACTCCCACTAAAAGTGTGCCTACTATGCATTTGGCCCTGCGGTTCGGGTTGCCAACCTCCATGATCTCAAACAGTGTAGTTCCAGTTTTCTTTCACAGCACAATGTCTCTTTTCGAACCACACCTGGAAGCTGATAATCTTCTCCGCAAAATCAGTCTTTGTGTTCTATAGCAACAGACAACCCTAGCCCTTCTCCGTCCACTAAATGGAAGTCCCTAGTTTCTTCTTTCTTCAACTTGGCGCTAGGTTATCTCTCAATTTGTTTATTTACAAAGTCTTTCACACAGTCTTTTAGCAATCCGAAATTATACGTGTTCCAGCGACTCTAATCACGGCTTCTAATATTTCCAAACGAAGAAGGACCTCCCCAAGTATTGACCTCCTTGGACAACAAGTCGGGAAATCTATTCTGTTCAAAACCAGGTCTCTTATTCCACTCAGATAAGGAGGATAGGGGATATTGAGTGTCAGCAACCCTTCGACCTCCACTCCCCGTATCAACAACACTATTTCCACTGTTATGATGGGGTCAGTACTGGTCAGGGTCACTTCCCTCACCCTCCCAGTTCTCTGTACACTGGACATCTGCAGCGAGGTAGGTCCACTCAGGAGTAGCGTATCTTCTGCAAGGCACTCGCACCCTCCTCGATCTTCTCGGACCTTCCTGTTCCTGTCCTTGTGCACTTTCGTCCAAATCCGAGTCTTCAGATACAGGGGCAAGAGTTTTCTCTGGAGCTGGCTTCAAGCTTGGCCTCTTTCTTCTTTCAGGCCAACTATCTTCTCCACGCTTTGTTCTCCTGTATCTTGTCCTCCCATTCAGTTCTTGATCACTCTGGGTTTGATCTGGGTCTGAGCCGTATTCACAGCAACTTTCTCCTTCTGTGGCAACTTCAGTTTCACTGCCGTCCTGTCCTTCTTCTTCTTGTTCTGTAGCGCTCCCAACTTCTTCCGACACCCCCACAGCTTGACTGATCCCCTCTAGTGGTTTACCATCCACAGCTGGATTTTCATCTGCGAGAGGAGCTGTTTCTTCCAGGGGTGCTGGAACTCTTTGAGTATGGGAAGCGTGAATCCAGTTTGGCAGCCCTCCACACTTCACAGCGGTATTCGTTGTCAGGATAACTTGATAGGGGCCCTTCCAACGCACGTCTAAGCAGTTCTACCGGACGTGCTTCTTCAGCAGAATCCAGTCACCTGGGCACAAGTCGTGACATAGATCTCTTGAAGATGGAACTTCAGCAGCCTGCACCTGAAGAGACACAGAATGAATGGCGTCAGACAGACCCTTGCAGTAATCCAGGATCAGGTAATCTGTAATATTCAACAAAGCTGTAGTTCGTACAGACGGAAGTCTCATTGCCCTCCCCATTAAAACTTCGTGTGGAGAGAGACCTGTCCTCCTGTCTGGTGTGCTATGCATACTCATGAGTACCAAGGGCAGAGCATCAGGCCAACTTAAGGAAGTCGATGAACATACTTTGGCTATTCGGGACTTCAAAGTGCCATTGATCTGCTCCACGATACCTGAAGCCTCTGGTCGATAGCTGCAGTGCAACTTCTGATCAATGTTCAATGCAGAGCAAAGCATTTTCACAACTTCACTGTTGAAATGAGTTCCTCGATCTGATTCCAGGGAGGTCGGCACCCCGAAGCGCGGGATCAACTCTCTAAGCAACAACTTTGCTACTGTGAGTGTGTCGCACCTGCGTGTAGGGTATGCTTCGACCCATCTGGAAAATATGCATACAACCACCAGAACATACCTGAGGCGGTTGCTTTTTGGCATCTCAATGAAATCTAATTGCATTCTGTTGAAAGGCCCCCCAGACCTCCCAATGTGACTCATTGTAACTGGTGTTCTTTTCCCTACGTTCAGTTGTTGACAAGTAACGCATCTCCTACAGACTGCTTCTGCTGCAATCCTAAACTTAGGGCAATACCAAGTCTGCCTAAATACCCTCAGTATGGCATCTCTTCCTAAGTGTACTGGACCATGTATCTGTCGTGCCATTGGATTCACAAATTCCTCGGGTAATACTGCCCTACCATCTGCTGAAACCCAGAAGTCCATTTCACTTTTCACACAACCTGCTGTTTCCCATGCCTTTTTCTCAGAATCAGGTGCATTCTCTTGCATATCTTTTAAATCTTCCCAAGTATCAACTGTTTCTAGCATCATATTTAACTCTGTCTTTTCCTGAGCCCCACCTACTTCCACCTCCGTGAAAGAGTATGCAACTGGTCTACGGGCATTTCCATGTATCTGCACCAAAACTGACAAAGCACAACCTTCCCTTTCGCAGCAGAAAAGGGAAAATGGTTTTTCATAGTCAGGCATCCCCAAAGCCGGAGCACGACACAAGTCCTCTCTCAGCTGTAGAAACGCCATCAAACAATCCTTGTCCCATGGTACCGGATCACTCACCTCCTTGTGCGTCAGTTTTTGTAAAGGTTTTGCTTTCAGTGAAAAGTTAGCTATCCACTGTCGACAATACCCAACCATTCCTAGGAACATCCTAACTTCTCTCTGTGTCGTAGGCGCGTTCATCTTCATTATCGCCTCTATCCTATCTGGTGACACTTTGCGCTTTCCTTTTTCTATCCTGTGACCCAAGTACTGTACTTCTGTCAGACAGTACTGCAACTTGTTCGGAGATACCTTATGCCCATTCTCAGCTAAATGGTTCCGCAAGGCAATGGTATCTGTCTTACAAGCCTCTTCTGTTTCTGACGCAACAAGTAGGTCGTCTATGTACTGGACCAGAACCGAGTTCTGCTGCAGTACCAGACTTTCAAGATTTTCTTCAACAGCTGGTTGAAAATTGATGGGCTTTCTGTATACCCTTGTGGGATACGACACCATGTTAAAACGCGATTTTCCAGCTTAAAAGCAAAAAGGTACTGGCTCTCCTCATCCAATGGGATTGAGAAGAAAGCCTGACAAAGGTCTATCACTGTGAACCACTCAGCTTGGAATGGTATCTGAAACAATATCACTGATGGATTCGGTACCACTGGACAACATGAAACAACTATGTTGTTAATCTTTCGAAGATCTTGCACTATTCTAAATTTCCCACTAGGCTTCTGCAAACCCATAATCGGGGAGTTGCATGGACTTCCCACGATTTCCTTCAGTATTCCCTGTTTTATCATAGAGTCGATTACAGGTTTTATTCCTGCAATCGTCTCCGGGGTCAGTTTGTATTGGGGCGTTCTTGGATATTCAGCATTTGGTTTAACCATAATCTTCACTGGTTCTACTCCTTTGATCAGTCCTATCTCTTCTCCAGTAAAATCCCATACCTCTGATGACACTGCATCTCGTAAATCCCATGGGAGCTCCTCTACTGTCAGGGTAGGATACAGTTCTATGAATGTTCTCGAATTTACCACTTTGATCGTAGCGTCATCATCTGTAGTCTGTACCTCTACTCCCTGAGGTGTGCAGTATATTGTGCAGTTCAGTTTGCACAATAAGTCCCTTCCTAACAGACACACAGGACTAGAATCACATACTACAAACTGATGTTCATCCGTGTAGTTTCCTATTTTCACTGATACTGGTTCCGTCAAAGGGCTATTCATTCTCTTATTTGCAACTCCTACGACCTGAATCGTTTCCCCCGACATTGGTAGATCTGGAACCACTGCCGATCTCAAAGTTGATCGAGTAGCTCCAGTATCCACCAAGAATGTTGTAGGACACCCTGCCACTTCAGCCTCAACAAACGGTCCTCTTTGATCCACTTCTAGAACTGCCCCGAGGGTACAGTCCTCTCTACTTACACGTCGTCCCGTTAATGGATCAACGTAGTAACACTCTTCTTTACCTGTGAACAAAGGCATTTGTCTATAGACCTTTCCTCCTGTCGTAATCTTTGGTGGCTGCGGGAACTGAGCTCGTGGAGCCGAAATCCCCCCTTTGGCCACCTTACCCTTTATCACTGTCACCCTTTGGACTGGAACTTCCTGAACTTCCTCCTCTAGTACTTCCAGTTCTCCATTTTCAGGGTTATAGGGACACTCGCGTCTCCAATGTCCCACCTGGTGACACTGATGACACTTTGTCGTTTTTTTCAATGTAGCAAAGTCTATTCTAGGTCTCGGATTTTCCTCGTTGTCCTTATTCTGATTGTTTGATTTCCGTCCCATTGTCCCTGTTCCCTGTTGCTGCTGTCCTCCCTTTCCAGCTGACTGCATCTGCACCATCATCAGTTTCTCCTTTAATTTCTTTGCTTTGGACTCTATCTCATCACTGCAGTATCTTGCGTATCTCAAAATCTCATCCAATGGTTTGTTTTGCCAACAAATTAAATGCTGCTGAATCATCAGACAAATATCAGGTCTCAACCCCAAAACAAACTTTGATACAAACTGTCCTATATCCTTGGGGTCCATTACATCTAGTCCACTGTATTGTTTGAATGCTTTCAGCAATCGCTCATAATACTCATGGACTGTCTCCTTTGGTTCCTGTCTTGTTCGGTCTATTTTTACCCAATCTATGTCTTGTGGTGGCACCTTCTCCTTCAACCATGTCATTACCCTATCGTATTTTAACATTACTGTTTCTGACGGTCCATTAGTACGAGTATCCCTTGCTGGTTCTGTAGTTGGCCACTCGACACTAACCTTGCATGCTATCCACAAGTCTCCTGGGACCACAATGTCAAACAAGGTGTTAAAATCAATCCACAATACTTTTGAGATCTTCACAAACCTCTCTACCTGCTTGTACCACTCTACAGGGTTCTCCGTTAACTTCAGCAATGAGTTGATAAAGGCAGCCAAATCTCCCCTACTCCAGGGTACGTGTACATAATTCCCATTCGCTATTTCTCGCAAAGGGAATGCCTCCATCTGCATTAGTCTTCCCTCCGGAGACATCACATTCGCACTTCGCCTAACAGTTCCCTTTTTGGACCACCTCTCTTCCCATTTGTCCAGGTCCCTCCATGCTCTTATTCCTGTGATCAGTTCCCTTATATGTGTTTTTAATCCAGTTGTCCTCCTCTCTTCTAGGTCCTGATCTGAATAATGCAACCTGTGGTTACCCTGTAATGCCTTGGTTCTGGACAAATCTACCATATACTTGTCTGCCAGTTCAGACAGTTTCTCATGAGTTGCTCTGGCCTTTCGAGTGGTGTCCTTTGCTATAAACAGTAGCTCATCTTGTTCATACATGTCGATCCTTTCTAAAGACAATGTACCATCTATTATATCGTTCAGATCAGATCTTAAGCTGGTCACATCGAGTCTTTTGGCTTTTATCACAGCTTTCAGTATGTCATCTCTAGAGAGTCTATTTACATCTCTCCCATCACAGCTCTGAGACCTACGTCTAGGCTCAGGCGAGTTATGGGGAGTCCTCCCATGCTCCCATCTCTCCAGGTCCCATGCAGTTCCATCCTCTCTGGGTGTATGATGAAACACTCCTCTATTTCCCATAATCCCACATTTCTCATTCTGCATGGCTTCTCTAGGTGCATGGTAGGACATTCCATTATCCCCCATGTCTTCACAATTTGCCTGTGACCTCTGATCACTCGACGCATGGCAAGATCCTTCACTGTTCCCCGTGTTCCCACGATTCCAGTGCTGTACGTTATCATTAGGTGCATGGTGAGTGCACCTAAACCTTTCTCTGTATTCTTGGGTCCTTTGGTCTCCCTCACTTTGAATGGGACGAGATGTCTCTCCACACTCCGTACTTTTGCCTCTTTGTTCCTGCCCATTTCCTCTGTCTGTATGACGTGTAACTCCTCTACTCTCCTGACTTTTACCTTCCCACTCCTGACTGCTTTCGCTAGCCCCACAGTGAGATAATATTCCATTGCCTCGACTTCCCCATTCTGCTTCTGCTCTTGACCTGTTGCTCGGTGCTTCTGTGGACCCATCCCATTCCCTCAAGTCAGCCCTCAACTCCTTGTAGGATTTCGGCCGTGGTCCCCTCAGGTCCATCGGTCCTCTCTGACCCCCCTGTTCTGTTACGGGATCCACTGCTGACTCCAATGGGGTGCTCCACGTTATCGGTCCCGGCAATTGCCTCCAGGCATTTGTCGTGTTATTCCTTCTTTCCATCTCAACTCTCTCTCTCTCCAGCCTTACCTGTTCTTCCTCTCTCCCTTTCTCTGGGTGGTAAACCGACACTACAGGACCTATGGTAACGGGTACTTGAAGAGCATCTGGCAATCCATAAGACTCAACCCTCTCTGTTGCTGGCATCTTCTGCACCACAACCCTTCCGACTACTCTCTGTATAGGACTGTGTTGAGGTATCTCCTCACCTTTCGTAGGTACCCAATACGTTATAGGGAGTGGCCTGTTCTCTTCTGTGTCAACCCTACCTTTCCTTGAGAGCTCAGTACCCCCTATCTCCCTATTGTCCGGAGGTGGTTTATCTATCAACAACCTATTTATTAGGCCGTCCTCCGACTCGCTCTCATCATCCTCTTCTATGGGTTTCTTTCCACCTGTAACCTCTCTCATGGGGTACAACTTATCCACCTCAATCACCTGTACCCTCCACTTCTTGGCTTCCGCATCCCATTTGGCATCTTGCACTGCCCTTACTGATCGCCGTACCCTTTCTTGGCGTCTGTTCTGACTCCTGTCGTGCGCCGCCCTAATCCATGCATTAAGGGCCTCAAATTGTGTTGGTCTAGGCAAAGGTCTCAATGAGGACATAACTGCTTTCAACTGATGTAACACTTCTAATCTAAACGTTCCGTATTTTGGAAAAGTCAGTTCCTCATTCCCCTCTGTAATCTTACTCCAAGTCCCAAGCCACAGTATAGTATGCAACCCAACATTCGTTGCCATATAGTGAGCTGGTGTACCCTCCGGCGGTGCCTCTTCCCCGGAATAGGATTCTCTTCTTTTTCCCTTAAAAATCCCTCTCAAACATTTAAAACACTTCATGTTCAAAATCTACGAATTTCTACTTTCTCTGCGTTCGTTTACTTCCTGATGACAATCCACCAATCTCAGCGCGGTTTTCGCTAACTGGCCTATCACTACGCGGCTCTTTGCTGACGTCACACCAACCGCCCTATCACAGCGCGGCTTCACACCAACCGGCCTATCTCAGCGCCGCTCTCGCTGACGTCACTCGTCTCAGCGCGGCTTCACACCGACCAGCCTATCTCAGCGCGGCTCTCGCTGACGTCACTCGTCCCCCTTTTGCAGCAGTTCCCCTCCTTTCTCCGCTCGTCTCCCGGTCATGCATGCGTCCCATTCATACTCTGAAAAATGATTACTTCCGACCAAGCGATCACTTTCCTTGACTGTACGTCCACAGTCTAACTGTAATTGTCACCTTAACTGACGAAATGTCTTTCCGTTGGTCCAGACAATCGCCTTCTCTGATAGGTTACTTGCACACGGTAACTTTCGACCTGCGTCCGTTACCCACACACTCACTCTTGCATTCCCCCGATCTCGGTCCTGCGGGCGATCAATGGTACCTCATGACCCCCTTTTCTCTGGTCGACAACTACTCTGGATGTTCGATACACCCGAACCACTTAAGCTCTTCCCTGAACTTAAGATTTTTACCAGTTCACCGGTTCCCCCGTTTCCCAGGTTACCAGTTTACCAGTCTGCCAGGTTGCGCGCGCTCACAACCCTCTCTCATTCACACTACAGGCATTCAACTCCGCATGACATTACAATACAGATACAACACAAAACACCGCAATCTGTCCACGCATGACCCTTGTTATACTCACTCTCGTCCGATTCTGCTGCTTTTCTCTCGCGCCGTCAACACCCTCTTCGGCGGGCCACCTCTCGATCTCTAGGGACCTTGGGGTAAACTTAACCTAGACTAGATCACCTTCCTCAAGAAGGTAACCATCCTCTGCTACCAACTGTTAACGCGGGATTTCTGGTCTATTTTTATAGATCTAGATCCCGACTCCGGTCGACTGAACCGTTGGTACCTGTCATAGAGTAAAAGGCAATCCACTACTAGGTCAATCAGTTAATGACTTACTCCACTCCAAAGAACCACTTAAGCTTAAAAAGTTTAAAAGTTTATTACAAAGCCAAACTTAACTGGAGATACAAACATCTCAATATAAGGTTCAAAAGATATACGGGTATCAATACAAACATGAATTTTCTAAATGCTCTTAGTCGGCAGAAGAATATTACCAAAACCAATTCAAAAATCATCAAAGTTGCAAGAATAGACACAAGCTGTAGCTTATGAGTCATTTACAGAAAGGAAGAACATCAGATTAGACTGTCCCTACACTAGACTAAGTGATATCCCTACTTAGCAAGATCTTAACCTAAAAAGGTGTCAGCAGTGGTGACTTCCAAAGAAGATCACACACTTCCCTTAGTCTTTGGTTCAAACACGATGTCTCGCAGTTCCCTATCTGCCTACCCATCCGCTCTCTTAGGTTCCTCAGATCATCTTCCTTAACTCCACCCCGGGGTACTGTCCCTAATACAAAGTCACATTTACAATAGAAACGCCCTTTGGAGACACCCCTTAGAGACGCCCCTCACGTGGTGTTGGTTCTGGTATGTTCCACGCTGGTACTCCTCTGGGCCCATCGTTAGCATTGACCTTGCTTCCCAGGCTCCTCTCCGGCAAGACGGTACCCCCAGGAAATTCCTGAAGACTCCTCCAGGCCTGTGCCTGGCTCTCTTGAACAAAAGTCTATTCATCACTCTCTTGATTAAAACCTCCTCGCACCTACAAACAGACACTTGTACTGTGGGCCCCAAATTCCGGCCTCCACCATATCTTTAAGTCGGAAACCATTCGAACAAGCTCCACAAATTGTGCCTAGCACGACCTTTCTCTAACGAGCACATACAGATCAAACGAAATGACTTTGTCTATTCAGGCCTATCTAGAATTACATGAACAGGCCTGTACACTCTGCAAAACATTTAATTTCTTCTAAACAATATTCTAACTTATTACACACACAATGATTATATGAAACGTCTATAAAACATATTTCAGTTCTAGGATCAATACTACTTTGAATTACAATAACATTGAAATCCACCATCGTGTAAGAGTGTAACAGCATCTTGTACGTGAACTGCCATGTGGCCTACACATTTCTACGTTTAGCAGCATTACATTTTCCCCTACCACCGCCACATAACATGGGATTTCAACAGCATTCTAACATCACTACAAACATCTACATTAGTTCTTCACACTTGATATAAGTATTCTATTTTAATTAAACACTCTTATGTGGTTTCACTCTATAGATTCGACACTCTTATATAATGTTTACTAACTAATACAACGTGCTTGTAAATATGGTGCACTTCTATGTTTTCTTGATTTGCGCTCTCTCACAGTTAAAGACTGTGAAACGTAGACAAGGAGGTGTCTTGTACTCAATGTGATACTGACATATATCTAATTTTGCTGAATTGAAATCATATGCCTTTTTATGTTTTTTTAATGTTGTCATGCTGTTTATGTCTCCTTGGACCATAGCTTGCCTTCAATCGTTTTTTAAACAGATCATTACAATTCTCTTCACGTCATTACAGTTTTCTTCACATTGTAACTTTCTATACATTATGCTGAATCTCTCTCTCAGATGTGATCATTCTCCTAGCCTTCTGTGTAATCCTCTATCCTACTGGTTAAACCTGTTTTTTCAAAGAGTTGTGTAATCTCTATGTATTTCCTTGGAATTCAATTTCAAACAACATTTTCGGTATCTCACATCGCATTATGTTATTCCAGTGGGAGTACATACTGTAAGGTTTTCATATACAGTATCAGATCCTGGTACATAATGAAATTATTACAACAGAGATACACAGGCTACTTGGTGCCTTGGGTTTCAATCTAAACCTAAAAGGCTGCAGTGTGGATGATGTTCATGTTTACATATTTGTAGAGTTTGTTGCTTCCAGTTGTACGCCATGTTTCTGCTATAAGGATACATTAATTCAATTATTTAATCCTACTATAGGATACTATATAAATTACTCTGTTATTTGTGTTCATTCAAAACTATTGAATAGGAACCTATTTTGTAATGGATATGCTTCTAAATGCTTCAAAAGCAACCATTAGCCTTATTCCCTAAAATATTTTGCATTAGACTGAATTGTAAAACCTTGTACTTTAAAACATGCCATATAAAATCTACAAAAGCTGCAAAATATGCCAGCCCTATTACAATCCACATTTCTAAATACATACCCTTAAACACAGCAACAAAGTAACTCAGTGACGAGCTGTATACCTCATACCTCACCTACCTCTAGTGAAACCTGCCCTCTTTCAATCACACACCCATCTCTTCCTCAGCCATTAAGATGCACTTATATTACACTGAAGACAATGGTTACATTTGGTTTTGATCTATGTTTGTTTACTATCTATATCAGTATTTTATTTGGTTTATGTAAGGATGCAGACTGCCAATAGTGGCAGGGATGTTGATTTTCTGAAATGCTAAGGGTAGCACTAGTAACGTCGGATGCAGATAAATGTCCATTTTATCTTTCACCTATGTGAAAAATGTATTTTGTTTAATGGGATGTATGCCCTGGTCAAGCAGCCACCACAATCCTTGTAAGGGTGAGGCATAAGCCTACCCTAAATTGATGTGTGCTCAAGCCTCTGGTAGCTTGGGACAGAGTAGTAAGGCTTAACTTAGATGCAATGTGAAAAATAGTTGTGCAACACTTCAAAAATGTGAAAACACCACGCACCAAAAAATCCCACATCTAATTAGAAAAATAGAACTTTCTTTAATAAATAAAAGGATTAAAACAACAAAAATACAATAGGAGATAGTCACTTTTTGAAGATTTCCAAAGACTTGCAGAGCTGCGAGGCTATGATGTGGAGTCTAGCGTTGACATCGGGGCTGCAATTGACAAGAGTTGCAAGGGACTGCACCAAGGATGCATTCTGTTGTTGCGACGATGCAACAGCTCTAAAGAGCTGCTATGCGGGCCTTTGCAAAGGGTCAAATTATTGCCACAGCATAGATGCATCGGTTCTGCTCAGGGTTTAAACTAAGCAGCAGAGGAGATGAGTCACTTCCAGTGGATCCACAGAGGTTGCAGCACACTTTAAGTCCACTTACAAGGGTCCTGGAAAGGGGGGGGCACCACGTGCCAAATTAGAGTCACAGATGGCAGAGTCCAGGTGCAAGTTCCGGTGCAGCCTGTTATGTCCCTGAAGCTTTAACTCAGGATGCCAGCCAACAAGCCCTTGGAGTCACTCTGGATTCTGGATTCAAGAGATGCAGGTCCTGTCCTTCTCACCTAGGCAAAGAGCAGCATGCAGCAGGTCAGCGCAGAAGGGGAGCAGTTCCTTCAGGGCAGCACGCCAGCAAAGTGGCAGGTGTAAATGGGTCTGGGTCTAGCTCTTCCTTCCCACACTGCCAGTGAAGGCTCATCCCTCCATACCTAAGATCCCCATTGTATGCAGCTGTCTAGGAGGAATAAACAAAGCCCAACTGTCACACACATCCAGAGACAGACTGAGGTATTGAATGGCTATGGCAAGAAAATGGCAAATTTCTAAAAGTGCATTTTCAAACTCCAGCTTCTCAATAACTTACAGTTTTAAAAAGTGTGATTCATGAAACACTCAACATGAATGGGTTACCTGTTCCCATTTGGAAATTAAACTTTTAAAATGCAGTAAGGTAATTCCATTGTTATGATGATATGAGAGGGGTAGGCCTTGCAGTAGTGAAACATAGATTTAAGAGTTTTACACTACCAGGATATGTAAAACCAAAAATTCCCTGTCCTACTATTTATATATATTGCACTTGGCCTTCTGGGCTGTCCAGGGTCTACCCTAGGGGTAACTTCTTTGTATTCAAAAGGAAGTTTTGGGCCTGGCAAAGGGTCGATTTTACCAGTACGACATGGTAGTTTAACCCCTTGGGTGCATCGGCGCTGGGGGCTGTCTGACACACCAGCGCTCATGTGCGTAGGATGGCACCCGGCCGTCGGATCACATGGCACTTGGCGATCCCGAAGCAGGGATCCACCCACTAGGCACCAGGGAGGGGGAGCGGCCCCTTGGGCAAGGGCCTTTGCTCCCCCAATATTCTGTGGGCTAAATGTAGTCTTTCTGCCCCCCCTCGGGGGAAGATGGGGCTGCAGCCCCCAATCTGTCCTCTCGAGGGGCAGAAAGCACACTAGAACCAGGGAATTATTTTACTATGTAAATTAGGGGTAGCGGCTGCCCAATTGGGCACACCATGCCCCCCTCCCGTACAATTAGAGTCTTTCTGCCCCAGGGGGGCAGATGGGGGCAGCTTTTTTCTAAATGCCATGTAATCCTTAGTGAGACATAGATCTAGCGGTAGTTCATATCATTGAGTTGCAGCCAGGTGGGAGAAGGTGCGGCCTCCTGCGCTTGCTTTCTTGATACCTTTTATCTTGGCCTGCACCTGATAGCATGACCTCAGACACCTTTTAGGGGCATAGAATTATACTTTATTTTGAAGAATTCTGAGCCCGAGTTGGTGTAGAGACTTGTGTGCATGAGTCAGGGGCTTGGATCTGGCTCTTGGCGTACGGGCAGCCAATGGAGCTGTCTCATGCATTCTGATGCTGAGCTTTATCTACTTTTGTTGCACACCACTTTGGCAGCTGCATTCTTTATCACCTGCAAACTTGTGAAGAGATAGTCGGCCATGCCCATGAACAGTGCATTCCAATAATACAGCTTCCTAATAGGTGGGGCGTGTGTGATTGTTCTTCTACATTCCAACGGAATCCAAGGAAAGAGCCTTTTTAGGAGCTTCAGGGTGGCAAAACTTCTTCCGCACAGAGCCCTGACATGATCCTGCACGCTTAATGTGTTATTGTGCTATCTACTTGGGTCCTGGGGCAGCTCCCAGTGATTGGGGCCACCAAGATGCATCCCAGATTAAGAGGGCTCCTCCAAAGAGCAGGAGCTCTGTTTTTTTGGTGTTCAATTCCCAACAGTGCTCTGACATCCAGGTCGCCATCTCTGAGAGGCAGCTGCTCAGTTTGATCCTGGTGTCCCCATGCCTTTCTTCAAGGGATATCATCAGTTGAGTGTCATCTGCATAGCCCAAATACTGAAACCCCATTTCTCACTAATTTTAGCCAAAGATGATACAGAGGCTAAAGAGTGCGGAGCTCGGGAAGGCTCCCTGTGGGACACTATAGCTGATGAATTTTGGGCTTGAGGAAAAGCACCCATTTGTACAGTTTGCCTGGAAAGGGCTTTGTTGTGTATGCCTTTTGTGTGTAGGGTTTTTAGCAGCAGTCTGCATGAGACTGTGTTGAACGCCGCCGACAGGTCCAGTAGGATCAAGACTGCAGCTTTTCCCTGATAGATTAAAGATCTCATGTTGTTTAGGACAGCCAGGAGAGTTGCCTCTGTGCTATTAGTGGCTCTGAAGCCAGTTTGAGAAGGGTCTAGCAATTGGTTGATTTCAAGATAGTTGGATAATTGTGCATTAACCAGCTTTTCCATAACTTTAGATAGGTAGGGGAGTTGCGAGATTGGCAGGTAATTGGCTGGATTGTGGACATCTGTGCCTGCCTTTTTCAACAAAGGTATTACAATAGCCTTCTTCCAGGTTTCTTGGAAAACTGCAGTCTCCAGAGATTAGTTGAATAGTTGGGTTATGTATGGGCATAGTACATGTGAAATCCAGGAGAAAATAAAGTGCGGGCATGTGTCAAGTGGGGACCCTGATTTGACTTCCCCCATTGCCTTTGCAACCTGTTCCTCTGTAAAAGGGAAAAACGTCCCAGTCGGGCTCCAGCATCAGGGTGAGGTTCCAAGTATTCCCAGTTGGTAATGTCTATCGAGGGTTTAATACTGAATGATCAGTATATCTCGCTGATTTTGTCAGAGAAGAATTTGCTAATCTTCTCGCAGCATTCTTCTGAAGTAGGCAGAATTTGGGACATACTTGCTGGTTTGCATAGTTCTTTTACTATTTTATACAGCTCTTTAGGCGAGTTGCTGGTCTCGTTAATTAGCTTCACAAAGTAGTTTTTCTTAGCCTTCTTAATAACATTGTTCTAACTTCTAACCGCTGCCTTATATACCAGCCTGTCTTTATCTTGTTTGGACAGATTAACAGAGGAGTTGGAAGGGGAGTGTTAGGGATTATAAGCCATGCCATTAAGATGACTTAGACAGATCTTAACCTCCAGGAGAAAGTTTCTCCATTTTGGATTTTGGGATAATAGTGCTTTCTGGGACAAGAATATGGCACTCTTTGGAGGAAGTTGTCATACCTGAGTGTGGCACCCTGTACCAGATTTGTTAGGGGTACCCCTTTACTTGTCACCCAGGAACATCAGCTAAAAATGGGAAGAGTGCCTAGGAACCTAGGGAAGAGTGCCTAGGAACCAAGATCCCTGCCTGAAACTACATAGAGAAGAAGGACTGCCCTGCTGGAACCCTGGTCTGCACCCAAAGGATTGAAGTCCTAAAAACTGCTGCTGTTGCACACTTGGAACTACAGTCCTAGGGACTTTGCCTTGCTTTAAACAGTGGAAGAAGAAGACTCCCTGAAAGCAACAGGTTAATAGAGCTCACCTGCACCATCCCCACCGAGACGTCTTCAGCCTGGAGTGAGTGCAGTGGACCTTTAAGGAGTTGGCCATCTGCTTTGTGGGAATTTTGGTACCAACATCTCAAGGACCATCTCTGAGATTCTAGACCCCAGGGTTAGTTTTGTGGACACTTTGAACCCTCAAGGAGACCTTCTGGAAGATGATCCAGCAGTTCGGTTTAAATTAGAAATTTTTTGGTAAAAAGCTTCATAAGGTGACTGACCCATCGATGCTAGTCAAGCCACAGTTGTCGAACGGCGACCCTGCCTGGATTTCAGGTACATCCTGTTGGTTCATACATCAGCTAGTGGAGGAAGCAGAATCTCACACAGAGAAACCAGAACTGTCACTTGCAGAGAGACAAGTTGAGGCTCAGTTAGTGTTCATAGTTTTAGAGAAGGAAAAACTGGAACTAGAGAAGAAGTGGGAAATGTAGTAAGCAAGAAGAAATGGTGGCAGCAAAAATGAAGCTGTTGAGATTTCCATTGGTGGTGGGTTTGCTCCCAGACTTCCCTAGGGAATAGTTCCCATATATGTAGAGGGAGATGACATTGATAAATGACTGGCTGCATTAGAAAGGGCCCTTAAGATGAGGGTACACTCTAAATATTGGGATTTACTCCTGTGGGAGATGATCCCGTTAGCTGGGAGGGATAGGCGTCAGACCCTAGTAGGGGATGAGGCAGAATCCTACCCACACATGAAGAAATGCCTAGTCAGGAAATTTGGTCTGACCTCAGAGCAGTACAGGGTGACAATCAGACACACGTAAAAGGCACACACATTGCCCTGGGTGGACTTTGTGAACATGTCAGTGACAACACTAGAGGGCATGATTCAAGGGTGCCAATTGAGTATGTGTGAAGGGCTGTACAACCTAATTCTTAAGGAGCACATTCTGACTCACTGGGTACAAGAGGAGTTACGCCGGCTTCTAGTTGACTCTAAGCTTATTGGTCCCAGATAACTGGGGGAGGCAGCTGATGAGTGGGTGAGAACCTGTCAGCGTTGCAGTGGCATAAATTCTAGGGCTGTCCCCAATCATAACCAGGCTCGTATAAGCCTCTGTGGGAAGTCATGTGTAGTGTTGTATTGGGAAAACACAATGTGGCAAAAAACATTTTTCTATTGCTGCTCTATGGTGGTTACACTGTCCTGCATTTTTATTTTCTTTGTACTGTATCGCATTTGAAGACTACAATTGTCAGAGGCCTTGGAGGGTGGCCATCTTGGGTGTGGCTTAGCCTATAAGAAGGGCCCTGCCCTTTGGGCGTTGCTCACTATTCAGGATTCTTGCTAGGGGCAGAAACTCCTTTTCTCCCGCCCATCGTGTGAGCCTGATTCTCACTATTGGAGGTGGCAGTGCTTGTCAGGTAAGAATCTGGAGGCTCCTGCATTGCTGCTGAGACACACGGGTATCCCCTGTGGCGATGATCATTTTCCTGGTTATGAGGCATGCTATTTCAGCATCTGTTCTTCTCAGCTGAAACATTTAGCAGGCCGGCTCCTGCATTCAATTCTTGACTGGCAGATAGTGTTGTGAGACTTCACTTGCACATATTTAGAGTAGGACTGTTTCTAATTTCAGTTAGAAAGTGATCGTTGATTTACTGCAAATTATAGTGGAGTGTTATTTCCTTATCAGTTACACTGTTAAAGACCAGTGCGGAGCGTTTACTTGAATTTGGGCATGAAAGAGAGACATGTAATCACAGGACTGTGATTAAACGTCGCTGTTATTGGCATTCTGTGGAGAAAAATCATCGGATGGTGATTAAGTATTTCTTTGATGTTTCCTTTTAGAAGTGTTCAGTTTATCATCACAGGATCGTGATTAAATACATAATGTATCTTTAGTACGCTAAAGTGATTTAACTATTCAGGGCACTGCTTGTATGTGCTATATAACCCAATGCTTCATAATGCTGTTTAACAGTATTTACAGAGATAGAAACACATTCAGATTGTCTCTTATCACAACTCTATTGTGTAAGATCTATATAATTGGAAGCTTCCTATTACTGCTATTGTATTGTTTTTGTGTCATTTTTTGTTCCTTCCCCGCTGTTCCCTCCCAAAACCCTTCTTCCCACCTGGCCACTCTAATCCTCAGTGCTATTATAGCATACTGAATTGGAGGTGGGCCTATGAAGCTTCGTACCGACCCCGAAGAAGTGGCAACTTTCAGAGAGTGGTGATCTCACAAATTATATTTAGCCTTGTCTGTATGAGTTTTTATAGCAAACAAATGATGGACGGAATGCTGACAATGCAAACATTCTCCCACAGCCAAAAGATCTGATTTAAATCCATTGTTCTTTTGCCCACTACGCCACCCCTGTTTGGACCTAGTCATATGCAAATCAGTCTTGACCTTGTGCCCCATGGGAACAGTCCAGACTGAAGTGCCAGGCCGGTCCTCCCTGAACGGGAAACAAGCATCCTGGGACCGGTTTCAGGGTATGTCAACCTTCTTCAGCCAGGCTAGCTTGAACCCAGTGGCACAGTGAGCAAGAGACCCACGTCTGGACATACCCATCCCACTTAGGGCAAAAAGTGTTTGCAGCAAACAAATGATGGGCGCAATGCTGACAATGCAAACATTCTCCCCAGTCAAAAGATCTGGGTTAAATCCATCATTCTTTTGCCCACTATGTCACCCCAATTTGGACCCAGTCATATGCAAATCAGTTATTTTTGCATTTGTAACCCCGAGTGGGACGGGTATGCCCAGACGTGGATCCCATGCTCTCCATGCCACTGGAGTCAAGTTATCCTGGCTAATGAGGCTGAAAGCCCAAAACAGGTCCTATGATGCTTGTTTCCAGTTCAGGGAGGACCTGGCATGGGAGTTCTGGCTGGACTGTTCCCATTGGACGCTGGGTCAAGACTGATTTGCATTGGCTGGGTCCAAACGGGAATGGCATGGTGAGCAAAAAAAAAAAGAATTTAGGCACAGATTTCTTTACTGGGGTGAATGTATGACATTGTTCTGCATTCTGTCCATCAATTTTTCTTTTTGCATTTGTCACCCCGAGAGGGACGGGTAGGCCCAAACGTGGGTCCCGTGCTCTCCATGCCACTGGAGTCAAGCCATCCTGGCTGATGAGGGATGACAGCCGGAAACCTGTCCTAGGGTGCTTGTTTCCAGTCCAGGGAGGACCTGGCCAGGCAGTTCGGGCTGGACTGTTCCCATTGGGCGACGGGTCAATACTGATTTGCATATGGCTGGGTCCAAACTGGAATGGTATGGTGAGCAAAAAAACAATAGATTTAGGCCCAGATCTCTGTACTGGGGTGAATATATGAAATGTTTCTGTATTCTGTCCATCAATTGTTCTTTTTGCATTTGTCAAGAGCTTTATCACGGCCACCGTTGATGATCTATTAAAGGTGGTTGCACAGATACAAAGGGACTTTGTGGAGACCAACAATGCAACTGCGACCTTGGCCGATAAAGTAACCCAATTAAAAGCAAAAGTAGAATCTAGTGATCAGACTCCTTTTGGGGGGTTCAGCAGAAAACATCACCCCCTTCAGGTTCTATACCACCTATGAACATAGCCCTCATGCTTCCTACTCCCATACCATTGGCTTCTCCAGTTTAGATCCGGCAATGGCAAGATTCCCCGCACGGACGTCTTCTCTTACTTAGGGGTCTAATTTGATGATCAACTCAGGTGGGGTCCCTTAATCAAAAGAAAAAATGGGAACTGGTGCGGGTCAGCGGTGCAATTTTTAATTTTGCCTATAAAGTGGGAAAGAAAACGAATGGAGCTATGCTTCAAGTGCATCAAGCAACAAGCTTAGCTACAGCAACCTATGGCAGTGAGATCTGGGGCTATAGTTTAATGGAACCCCTCCAGGTAGTGGAAAATGGGTTTTTAAAAAGGTTGTTATGTGTCCCGAGAGGAACCTCGAACATGGCGGCAAATGAGGAATTGGGGGTTCCCTTCCTAAGCGATACCCTTGCTCTGCGTCCCTTGATCTTCTGGTTAACGTGTTGGTTAAACAAATATCTAACCTTCACTCAATTCATTTTAAGAGATTGTCTGTCCTTGGATAATGTGGCTCATATCCCCTGGCTTAATTATATTAAAAGAGGATTTAAAATGATTGGGCGGGGAGATTTATTTTGTAAGCCAGATGCTATTGTAAAATAGGGCGTGGAATTAACCAAGACAGCCTTTCTGAGCAGGAGGCATGCAGATCGGGATGCAGAAGAGGTACGGAAACCGAGTGTTCGGGCATACCTATTGCTCAAATCAACGCCACTGTCAGAACCATATCTTATGGTGTCCTTGACACTTCATGAAAAATGTCTTTTAACTAGGTTCCGGACTAATCTCCTTCATCTTCTACTAGCAAAACCTAAAGGGGGCTTCTAGAGGTCAAGTGCTAGCTTCCTGTGGCTGCGACGGAAAGTCTCCTCAGGATTTGCTGCACTATTATGTTTTTTTGCAAAATGTATGAAGTCCCCAGGAGGCATTTTTTAGTTCCTATTTTAAAGAAATTGAACTTTAATCAGGTTAGACCTGCACTAATGTATCTCCAACTGCCGAAGGATGAGTGCATTATTTTTATAGTAGGGTTTTTAAAGGCAACGATGAAATCTAGGCACTGTATGGACATTAAGCATGGGCAGATTTTGCGGATCCACGATTCACGGATTTGAGTATTCACGGATCGTGGATCTGCAAAATCCGCGGATTTTGCGGATTTGCGGATCGGCGGATTTGGGGCGGGGCTTCCATGCCAGGACCATCGTGCCAGAATGAACCCTGCCCTTCATATTTATTCAAGATGGCGCCACCGTTTTGTGCCATACCTCTACTCAACTGCAGTACTTTCTACTGGATAATCAGTAAGTGCTACCTCGTTGGGTAAATGTATAGTGCTTTTACTACACTACAGCTACCTAAGTGCCAGAGAGTTGTCTACAGCGACCAGGTGTGTGTTACTATGCAATCGCGCCGAAGGGCGCAGGGGTCCCTTGAGTGAGCTATCATAGTGGGTAAATGGCGGGAAGACGGTGCACACCACGAGTGTGTGGGCGGGGCCAAACGGACGGGGCTTCCATGCGAGTGCACATGCCTCTTGTGTGTATAAAAGGTCAGAGACCGATCAGAGCAGCAGATGAAGATACAGAAGCTCCTGGCCACAGGAATAGCACGAGGATTGCGCTCGTGAAAGTCAAGGATGCAAAGGCCTCTGTCCAGCATCACAGCTGATTTTCGATGGTATATTTGGGAAGAAGGCACATTTGCCCAGCCTTGACAACGCTCACAATTGTTTTTTGGGCCGATGAATGAGTCACTGAATTTAAGCTTCAACTAGGGCACATGCTTAATTGATATCTGTAAGTGCTTCCGGTTGAGGTTTAATTTTTGTGCCAGGACCGTCGTGCCAGAATGAACCCTGCCTTTCATATTTATTCAAGAAGATGCCACCGTTTTGTGCCTGTTGTAACTATTTTACGATGGCGCCGGCAAGCTGCCATCGCCATCCTAAAATAGTTACTAAATTAGATTCAACAGGAAGCTCTAATAGATAAAATAAAGCAGGCGCTCGAGCACCTGCTTTATTTTATCTATTAGAGCTTCCTGTTGAAGCTAATTTAGTAACTATTTTAGGATGGCGCTGGCAGCTTGCCGGCGCCATCGTAAAATAGTTACAGCAGGCCAGCAAGGCTTGAACTTTTGCCCCCGGAATCCGCCGCTCGCAGATTTGCGAATTTGCGGTAAATTCGCGGGAGTTCGCGGAACGCGAATTTACTGAAAATTCGCAACATCCGCGAGCGTAACGGATTTTGCGCTCATACTTAATGGACATGTAACGTCTTTTTTTTTCTAGACATGCTTTTAGATGATTCTTTGTGTGGTAATGGAGTCTGTTTTTTAATTTTTTAATTTCTGTTACAATTTATTGTCTGTCTGTATTGTATCTGTGTAACTTTTATGGTTTTATTAACAAAAACCGAATAAAGTTTTCTGACTGACTGGCTTCTCGAGAACGCTTTTCAGGAGAACCAGGAAAGTCCAAATATTTATTGCTCAGGTATTGTATTGTATTGTATTGGGTAGCATTTCTTAAGCGCATAGTTACCCGGAGGCATCCCTGCGCTGGGCAACCTAAAAAGCACCAAGGAATTAAAAGAGATAAGATTTAAGAAGCTTGCAAAATTTAAGGTGATCGGGCTTCTAGCGTAGGTGTTGAGGAATACTATTCCACAGTCTAGGAGCATTACAAGAAAATAGACGTACTCCTGTTCTTGCCCGTTTGATTCTCGGTATAAACATTAGGCCCTTACCACAGGATTTAAGGGTCCTATTGGGCACATGCGGTGATTCCAAGACCTCATAAGGGGGGACCTTTCCTGATATCGATTTGTGAACAATACAGAGTGCCTTGAATTGCACTCTCTTCAGAACCGGCAACCAATGCAACCTCATCAGAGCATCTTTAGCCGATGACCGCCTGAGGACCTTCAGCAGCATCCGAGCTGCACAATTCTGTACTGTCTGCAGTTTTCTCACGGTCCCTATGGGAGCGCCGAGATACACGGCATTAGCATAATCAAGTCTCGATAAGACCAGTGCCTGTATCAAAACGCGTTTTGCTAAGAAAGGAATCAGGGACAGCATCTTCCTAAATTTCCGGAGTAATCCACAGCAAATGCCTGCCACTTTACAAGATTGAGCTTTGAAATCTAGGTTAGTGTCTATGCATACTCCTAAACTTTTTACCTGCTTCTTTGAAACAGGAGAAGGACCAAGGCAGTTGGGCCACGATGAATCAATATTAGTAGGGGCCGATGTCCCAAAAAACATAAGCTCCGTCTTAGAGCCATTAAGCTTTAGGAACAAAATGCTCATCCAGAAAAAGACCTTCTGAAGACAGGAGCGCAGATCTGCATCAGGAAGGCAGCCTTGATTAAAAGACACCAACAAATGGGTGTCGCCAGCATACGACACGACCTGGACACCGAACGGAATAGGTTTCAGCCCGAGGGAGCTCATATATATGTTGAACATTGTAGGGCTCATAGAAGATCCTTGAGGCACTCCACAGTTCAACATAATTGGTTCAGACACCGACTCTCCCTCAATCACCCTATATGACCGATCGTGAAGGAAGGACTGAAACCACTTGAGGGCAGAGCCTATTATACCGAGCTCCCTCATTCTTTGGGTCATAAGCGGGTGGTTCACCGTATTGAAGACTGTGCTGAGATCTAACAAAATTAGAACAGCGCAGCCTCCAGTGTCCACAGCTCTTTTAATGTCTTCCAGGGCAGCCAGTAATGCTGTCTCTGTACTTTGTTTAGGTCTGAAACTAGTTTGGGAGTCATGTTACAGATTATTCTCTTCCAGGTGTGCCGATAAAACAGAGTTCACATATTTTTCTGCCACTTTACTAACACCTGGTAAAAGAGAATTTGTTATTGTTATTGTTAACTACAGCTTATATAGCGCCAAATCACCGTCAGGTCTCTAGGCGCTTTTGACAGAGGAAAGCTATACTAGCGGAGTAAAAAGATACGTGAGGCCGTGGCACTAAGCGGTGCTTAAGGCTTCCCTAAACAGGAGTGTTTTTAGAGACTTCCTAAAATGCAACAGATTTGATTCCTTACGAAGAGACTCAGGAAGTTTATTCCAGAACTGTGGAACCACCACTGAGAAAGATCTGCCACCCTTTGTTGCTAATTTATAGCGGGGACAAGACAGCAGTTGTGTGTTTGAGGACCTTAATGATCATGTGGGTTTGTAAATTCCAAGGCGTTCTTTAATGTAAGCAGGTGCTTGGCCATAGATTGCCTTATGGGCGATGCATAAACTTTTGAACTCCACCCGTTGTTTTATGGGGAGCCAATGTAGCTTACACAACAGTGGAGTTGCAGGAGTACGTCTAGGTAGCCTAAAGATCAGCCTAGCTGCGTCGTTCAGAACTACTTGCAGCCTATTTGTCAATGTTTTGGGCAGACCCAAATACAGGGCGTTCCCATAATCTAATCTTGAAATTATTGTGGCGGAGACAATTGTACGAAGTGTGGAAGCGGAGAGGAGAGGGACTAGCTTATGTAGCTGTCTGATTAAATTTGTACAGGTCCCAACAACGGAGGAAATCTGGCTGGCCATTGACAGCTCATGGTCGATCTTTATGCCTAGACTTTTTACATTAGAACAAGGTTTAGGGGTGGGGCCAAGGTCTTGAAGCCAAACCAAATCACCCCAAGGAGATGCTTCAATTGAAACCACCAAAACCTCAGTTTTATCTGGGTTGATCTTCAACGAGTTCGCTGTTATTCAGCTCACCGTATGACTAAGAATTTTTTGGGCATGGGTCTGTGCAGGTGCCTTGTTATCAATACTAAGTAACAACTGAGTATCGTCGGCGTAATTGAAGGTTTTGCAACCCATGCTTACCAGGGAGTCGATTAAGGGCTGCAGGTAAAGGTTGAAAAGGAGTGGGGACAGAGCAGATCCCTGAGGGACTCCACACTTCAGAATACCCAAGTCTGATATACAGTCCTCCATTTGAATCCTTTGAGTTCTTCCAGAAAGAAAGGATTTGAGCCATTCATAGGCTGTATCTTGTATCCCGACAGCGGCCAGTCTGTCCAGGAGCAGGGTGTGGCTGACAGTATCGAATGCCGCTGACAGGTCTAATAATATCAGGGCACTCGGTTTCTTACTGTCAGCCATACCTCTGAGCTCATCCAGCACCGAAAGCATCACCAATTCAGTGCTGTGATGCACCCGAAACCCTGGTTGACGCACCTGGAGTAGATGGTGTGACTCCAGAATAATGAGAGAGATATCAGAACGTGTTGTTCCAAAATCTTGGACAGGAAAGGTAGCTGAGATATTGGCCTATAATTTTTTGGGTTGGTGGGATCAGCCCCCGGCTTTTTTATTAGGGGCCAAACTCGTGCTTCTTTAAAACTGGATGGAAGCTGGCCAATATCTAATGATTTATTTAGTAGGGAGACAAAATGACTCTCTAGAGTAGGGAGCGCCAGGCGAAAGATGCTAGGGGGACATGGGTCTGCTGGTGAGCCTGACTTGGTTCGAATCATAAGCTGTCATAAGACTGTAGAGTCAATCAAAGGAAACTTAGAAATGGTGTAATATGGCGAGGGGGCTTGAGGATGGGAAAAAGAAGAGTGACTGCTGGAGGTATTCTTGATGTCATTAAGAATAGTTTGTACCTTATCAAGAAAGTAGTGTTGAAAGGTGTTACAATCTATCGGGGATTGGGCGATAATTGCTCCAATCATCTGGGTCGAGGTTAGGTTTTTTGAGCAGTGCCCTAACTCTTGCCTGTTTCCATTGATGAGGGACAATGCCTGACTCCAGGGACGAATTTATACAGCTAAGCAAGACTGGAGCCACTGCATCAAAGAGGGTACTCAGAATTTTTGGAGGTGCAATATCTACAGGAGCCTGATTTCAAACCTTTAAGAAGAGTTTTTAGTACCGTACGTTCCAAAGGGGGAAAAGACTCCAGTAAGTAGGCGGAGCCATATGAGTCAAGCCCATTTATTTCAACTTCTTGGGGGGGCAGCGTAAAGATCAGAAGTGATTTATAAATAGCTTGGATTTTGTCTTCGAGATAGCGTGCAACTGCCTCACATATAACCTCCGGGGGGGATAGAGCTTACTCGCGGGGCCACCACAGTAAGCAATTTGTTAGCAATTTTAAAAACTTCTCCTGAAGATTTCGCAGCAATAGTTTTTTCTTGAAAATAAGAGCTCTGCGCAGTCTTTATTTCTTTTTTATAATGTCTTATGGCTGCACGATATGCAACTCTATGTTCTAAAGTGAAATCCTTCCTACACAATCTTTTGTGTCTTTTACACAGTTGTTTTAATTGACGGAGCTTGACTGAGAACCACAGATTTTTCTCTGTTTTGGTCCTTTCTGATATTTTAATTTTAGGAAGAGCCACATTAAGAGCTTGCTCCATCCAGCTGTTAAAACTGTCATAGGCCTGCGTTGGATTGGTGTGGGGAGCAGGAGTTGTACTTATTAAGACTTTAGAAATGGACTCAATAGGAAGTTTCGCCCATTGTCGTATCATTTTAGAAGTCCTAATGGTTTGGCTATGTGTCCCCAGTACCATGATAGAAAAAGACAAAAGTGAATGGTCTGACCACGGAACCGGGACCACTTCTTCTACTTTCAAATCCATTATGTTTGAAAAGATTAGATCCAATAAATGGCCTTTGACATGAGTAGCTCCTTTGACTTTAATATGTAGATGAGAGCTGGCCAAATCTTCCACAAACTCTTTAGTGCCAGTGGATGAATTCTCTTCTAGATGCATATTAAGGTCACCCAAAATAGTGAAATTAGGTGTACAGGTAACAAAAGTAGCTACATGCTCCAAAAGATCGTCTTTGAAAAGGCCCAGAGGGCCTGGGGGGTGATATATCAGTAATCCAGAAAAAGTGTAAATCGAGCTTAACTTGATAGCGAAAGTAAGACTTTCACATTGGGAGACTACGTTAGTTTCCATTCTGCAAATGAGCTCCTTTTTATATATTATCACAACCCCCCCTACCCACCAATCTATCACATCTAGCAATGGAATAGGAAGGAGGTAGAGCCTGCACAATGTCAAAATCAGATTCACTATTTAACCATGTTTCGGTTAAAAACAGAACTTCTGGCTGGCGCTCCTCCAAAAGTAAATTAATTTCTAGTGCATTTTTACATAGGGAGCGACAGTTAAGTAGGAGCATTTTCACCACTTTACCTGTCTCAAACCCTTGTAAGGGTTCGCCAGAGTTAGACTCAAAGTGGTACGAGCAGTTCCCACAATGTTTGTGGCCACCCGGCGGCATTGAGTGAGCGCACTTCACTCCTACCTTTTTCTGTAGCGAGAGCAGATAACTCCTATCAAAGGTGATCTTTCGTGGGTAAAACCAATATAACTTCCCGCTCCTGTCCCCTGTTGCCTTAGGCGCGCCCGCCCACTGCGCACGCCCGCTGCGCGGACACGACATGGGCGGCTAAATACACGGGGTGATGTCGATCAGGGGAGAAAGTTAAGTATCAAAAGACTAAACCGCTAACTCCCCCTAAAATGCCTGAGAGGCCCCCGAGAATTTCCCACAGCGTTAGACACACAGGGGTCGATTCCGATTCGGTAAAAAGCGCTCCGAATTGCCGTTCGGAGCGTTTTTCCCATACGAATCGTACCCTGCAACGTCCCCCGTACGTATGACGAAGTACGATCTGTACCGGGAGCTTTACTCCGTACGAATCGTACAGGGACCGTACGAATGAAATCCCAGTACAAATCTCCCTCGAAACCCGCTGTACGCGACATCTGTACGGTTCGTGGCTGCTTTTTCCGAACCGGCAAGTACGATTCGTGTTGGGTACGCACCGTACGACCCTTTTTCTACGGGAGCTGAAAACAGCCGTAAAAGCAGAGTTCGCCCCAAAACAGGTACGGAACGCCCCCCCCGGGTACGGTGCGTACCCCCCATGATCGCAGGGGTACAGTGCATACCCCTGCGATCATGGGGTATACGCACCGTACCCTGCGATCGTGGGGTGTACGCACCGTACCCCATATACGCTGGGTGCACGGTGCGTACCCCATGTCATCTGCGTACCCCTGCAATCATGGATGGGTACGCACCGTACAGTGTGCATGTGAATGTGCGCTTTTCCGTGCGAATCGCTCTTACCTGACGTGGACCGTACGAATCGCGTCCTGATACCCCGGTTCAGATCGTACTCCTTGAGTCGTACGGTGTGTGTACGAGTCGTACGGAAACTGCTCCGGATGCGAATCGTACAGACGAGAATTTTACCGGATCGGACTCGGCCCCACAGTGTTAATTCGACATCATTTCACTCCCAAATTTGTTTTTTAAATATTTCGATTTTCTACAACACATAAAAATTAATAAAGGCTAAAAAACAGTGTCAGGGCAGCAGTTACAGTTACATTTTACATGTAGGCCCAGTGCTTTTCCTAATACTCAGTCCAGAATTGCTTTTTCAATTTCTTATTTGTCTGGGGATGCTGCTACCTGGGCAGTACCATTGGTTCTTCAAGACAGCCCCTTGTTATTTAACTGGAGACAAATTGTCTAAGAGTTTGAGGAAGTTTTTGACAGACGTGCAGTGACTCTGTCTGCGGACCGAGAACTGTGACAGGGAAGTAAAGATGTAATTGCATATTTAGCCCAATTTAACTGACTGGTGGCTGAAACTGCATGGCTTGAGGAGAAACAATCTGCCCTCTATTATCAAGGATTGAAGGATGATCTAAAAGACATTTTAGTGCAGATTAACCCCCAGAATACTAATTGTTCAGATCTTATTAATTTGATACTTTGTCTGGATCATCTTTCAGAAATAAAAGAGGAAAAGTCTAGATAAATCTGTGTTGCATTATGACTTATTGAAGGTTCATTCATGTGTGAAAGAAAGTGCCATGGAAGATATGGTAATTGGTACCTTGCACTAACCTTTGACAAAAGAAGAAACAGAATTGCGCCGTTAGAATGGTCAATGGTTATATTGTGTTTGCAAGAGACACTATGTAAAAGAATTAATATCTGACAAAATATCGAAAGACATAATATCGAGGTACAAAAATATCCGAGCATTAAAATCGCGAAAAAAATATCAATGTCAAAAATATAGTTTTTAAAAAAAGATCATTTTTTTTAATTAAAAATAATATGTAAAATAAATTAAATACTACTTAAAAATATAATAAACATAGTTAAAAAGAATTTGTAATATTTAAAATTAATAAGTAATATACATAATTTAATTAAAAAAAAATTTAAACATATACATACAATATATAATGTATATACTTACTTAGTAAGCAGTTTTAATAATTATTTTAATGTTATACATAATTAAAAATATTATAAATTACAAATTCATGTATACACATAAAATATTAACATAAATAAAAATTAAATATATATGCAAAACCAATTACAAAAATTAAATTTACTTTTAAGATTTTTAAAATTAATTATATACTACATTAGCTAAAACTATACAAAATATATTAAATAACAGAGGGAATAAAATACTAGACTGCAAAAAACCAACAGTAAGTAAAATGTTGGATAGCGTAGAGGTAAAACTTACTATTTCCACTCCAAAGAGTGCAACAGTAGGGAAAGTGTTGGATAGCGTAGGGGTATAAATTACTATTCCCACTCCAGAGAGTGCAACAGTAGGGAAAGTTTTGGATAGCGTAGGGGTAAAAATTACTATTCTCACTCCAAAGAGTGCAACAGCAGGGAAAGTGTTGGATAGCGTAGGGGCAAAAATTATTATTCCCACTCCAGAGAGTGCAACAGTAGGGAAAGTGCTGGATAGCGTAGCAGTAAAAATTACTATTCCCACTCCAGAGAGTGCAACAGTAGGGGAAAGTGTTGAATAGCGTAGGGGTAAGAATGACTATTCCAACTCCAGAGAGTGCAACAGTAGGGAAAGTGTTGGATAGCGTAGGGGTAAAAATTACTATTCCATTTCCAGAGAGTGCAACATTAGGGAAAGTATTGGATAGCGTAGAAGTTAAAAATAACATACTTAAATAAATAATTTTAAATATTTAAAATATCAAATGAATGTAAACTATTTGCAAATATCAATACATAATTATTAATTATTAAATTACCGGTATTTGGGACCTCAAGGTTGAGAGGTGGCAGGGGCTTGGCCAGTACTGCTGGGCAGAGCCTGCTCTGGACCTGTAGTGCCTCCTTCGCCGGTATGCGAAGGAGGCACTACAGGTCCAGAGCAGGCTCTGCCCAGCAGTACTGGCCAAGCCCCTGCCACCTCTCAACCTTGAGGTCCCAATTAGCTAAAACTAGTGTGTTCTTGAGATGGGAATCCCCATCTCACACATAGATAAACACCTTAGGGCGTGTAGACACATAGTCTGAACTACACCCCACTAGTTTAACTGCACTCATCTTTTAACTTAGGTCCTGAAGAAAGCCAGCATATTTATAAGGCACTGGCTGAAACATGTTGACCCACCGGATGATGGAGGTCGTAACTCGCCTCTAACGTCCAACAGCCTTATTTTTAACCGCTGACGGAGGCCCAGGTATTAAAGTCTAATTTACCTTCGGGTACTGGGACCCCCGCCTAGCCGTTTTAAATCTCACTTTGATAACACCCTTCACTGCACACTCAGCAACATACCTGCTCCGCTGTAATCAGGCGTCGAAGCACACCCGGGACACGCTAGGTGTCACTGGGTGGGCCCGATGATGAAGCATGCTACCAACTAGGTTGGTGGGTGAGGGCTTTCTGAACACACTCACCAGGTGTTCCCATCCCGTGACGAAACATACTTGAGTCTTTTTTATTAAATCACGAGCTAGTCTCCTTTTGATTAAAATTATATATAACCCAGGGGATAAGGACTAGCTTTCTGGTCCTCTCTCTCTCTCTTGATTACACATTTTGGGAATACCTTCGCTGACTCTCCATAATCCTCACATTGTTTGGGAATAAGGACAATTCAGTTTACTTCTTTCTTCTGCCACAAAGAATGCATCAAGTTAGGGTTCGCTACATCTCCTAGTGTGCATATAGCAACTGCTGCAGAGGTGGACATGGAGTTACCAGTACAATATGTTATGTTTGAAGATGGGTTTGGTGAACAAGGAGCAGCAGTGTTGCCGCTGCCCAGACAGTATGACTGTCAAATAGACTTAATACCTGGAGCAGCCATTCCAAGTTGTCAGATTTGAGCTTTTCAGAGCAAGAGAACAAACATTTGACAGACAATCTTGATTGTTACTTAGCCAACGGGTTAATTCATCCCTTCAAATCCCTAGCCCCCTCTCTACTTTTCTTAATTCCAAAAGCCAATGGAGAGCTAAGTACTAGTATTGACTACAGAAGACTGAATATGATCACAGTGAAAAACAGGTATCCCTTACCTCTTATCCCAGTTCTCCTAGATCAGGTTAAAACAGCTGTAATCTATACGAAACTGGATTTGTGAGAAGCATACCATCTTGTAAGAATGAGTTCTGGGAGCATGGCTAGCGGCCAAACATGACGGAAACACAAGCTAGGAGAGATCCAGGGGGAAGAAAGGTACCCCTATCTACCTCTACCTGAATGGCTCCTGTTGTCTGGGTTTGGAGTTGATGTGGATGGTGGTGATGCGAGGAGACGGAGCACCCTTTGGCACTGAGGAGGCGCTGGATCTGAAACCACTGGAAATACTGAGAGAGGCCTGAGAGATGTGGGGGCAAGAGCAGAGTGGCTGAGCCATGGAGGTGCCCTCGTGGTGAGGAAAGAGAGGAGTGGGACTGGGGCCAGCGTTCTGCCTTGGGGCTTGGGGAAGAGCTCTGTGACACACTGGCACCCGGCCTGAGGGCTGAAATGAAGGAGGTGTGCGGGCTGTGGAGATGGGAACGCAGTGAGGCCCGTGCACACACAGCAACAGTGTCTCGCTCATAGGCCATGGGGAGACTGAGGCCAGGGTGGAGGGTGGAGACCCAGGAGCCAGTAGTGCGACAGGTGGGGGGTGTGGGTCCGTTAACCTGTAGACATATTCAAAGCACCTAGGCGTGTTTAGGTGGCCAACCGGCAGCGTTAGGGGGGACTGGGACTGGCCGTGGTCTCGGGGCAGCCTGCCCAACACAGAAGCAGGTCTAGGACTGTGAAGAGCCCCCACGGAGGGCCAATTGAAGATGCAGGTTTGAGATGTTGGCCACCCCTGATGCTGGGCCATCTGGGAAAAGGAGAGATACAGCAACCTGCCTGATGGCGCATCTGGGACTGCACTGAAGATCTTGGGCCTGATTACTCCAGCCTGATGACACCTACAGTCTGGGACCAGCTTACAAGACCTCTGCGCCAATAGGCTGCGTGGGACCCACTGGTGGGGACGTGAGCTCCTGTGCCTAGCCTTCTCGCTCCTGGGGTCCCCGTCGCGGCAGGCAGTGGTGCGAGAGGTGGCGGAGTGGTTCAGGATGCAGCCAGCAGCCAAGGTGGCACCAGAGCCCATTCATTCACTATGGCGGGGGCAAGGAGGGGAGAAAAAAGTCACAACAGAGCAAAATGGAGCACTATGTCCTCCCGCGCACACGTAAGCTGAGAGTGGGACCAGGTGGATTGTATGCAATTCGGGCGAGGAGGCCCAGGAACCATCATTGAGAGACATTGTGGCAGCCATTCAGAGTGTCAAGGGCACTCTGGAGCCTAAACTAGACTCAGAATTTGCCTAAACATCATTGATGAGAGCGGAGCTCAATAAAGAGAAAGAGAGGCTCAGTGAGACACAAAAACAGGTCACAGGCCTCAATGAGACAACCACCCAACTACAGAAACAAGTAGCCTCTCTACTCAAGGACAATCTCACTATGCAGGCTCGATTGGAGGACATAGAAGGTAGATGTAGGCGCAACAACCTGCACCTGTTGGGGATACCCGAAAAAGCGGATGAGCCATGCACTGATCTCTTTGTGGAACACTTTATAACCACGGTGCTTCGGTCAAAGGGCCTCTCAAAGTTCTTCTTGGTCGAGAGGGCACGTACAGTACCTGCCACCCACCCACACCGTGTATGCCCCAGCACAATTGTGGCTCACGTCTTTAATCACAGGGATATGGATGTAATCCTGAAGGTGGCAAGAAGTACCTTGGATCTGAAATTTGAAGGAACCCCTGTAGCCCTCTATCCAGATTACACACTCAAGGTCCAACAACTACGGAGACGCTTCACAGAAATGCAAAATCAAATATATGATGCTTTTTCCTGCCCAGCTCTGAGTAATAGCAATGGGGAAGACATGGTTCTTTTACTCCCATAACCTAGCAATGGACTGGCTGGTGGCTTGCGGGTGGTGGGAGATGGAAGGCGACACCGGACGTCACACCCAAAGCGTACAGAGTGGGCGAATGGCAAGGCCGAGGACAATCAGCCGCGAGACGGCACAGACAATGCTGCAAATAGGGGGGATGCTCTGATGAGAGTCGGGATCGACCAGATCCCTGAATGGAGTTCAGGGCCACTCCTCACTCCACTACTCATACAAATTGGGATGCAGTCAGAATGTCCATGTCCACGTTTAATGAGCTGTATGGGGGTGCCCAAAGAGTCATGCCAAGAGGTAAACACAGAATGGTATGTAAAAGAGCAGACAAATTGATAATGCGACAATAGCGAACATTCCACGTCAGCTCCACCTTTGAGTAGACACTACTTTCCTCTTGTATTCTAATCCTCTGTTAGGGCACAGCGGAGAGGAACAGCTTGGGTGCAGCCTTCCCTCTACCCCCCAGTTGCTAATTAACTAACATGTTTTTTCTTTTTAGGTGTCTCAGGCACCTTGCCAGTTGGGGATGGGTGGGTAGCTTAGTTACCACTGGGCAGGGTAGCTGGGTGGGCGTAGTTCTTGATTATATGGGATTAGGTGAAAGAGCAGACACTTGGAGATCGAGGTTAGAAGAATCACACTGGGACACCATCCACATTGGGGCGGTCCTCGCCCTCCTTTTTATCTTACGATATGCCAGCCCCCTTTAAAATCAGGTCTCCCCTGTTGGTTCTCTCATTGAACGTGAACAGACTTGGCAACAAGATCAAATGAAGTATGTTCCATCAGTTTATCCGTAAGCATACCCCTGACATTGTACTAATGCAAGAAACCCATTTACTGGGCAATACATGTAAAGGAATTACCCAACTGACTCTAGGGGGTTGGGCATTCTCATAAGAAATGGAACCGTTTTTATTCTTCATAAAACCTGGTTCCACCCACAGGGAACCTATGTGGCGCAAACTGGTACCTGGAAAGGAATCCCAATTAACTTATGCTCTGTCTATGTTCCTGCACGATTGCACCACATCACACTCCCAGGGCTCAGCGCGGTGCATGTTTCAATTGCCTGAGGGGGTTTTACTCCTTGGGGGAGACTTTAACACACTACTTTTGCCTGACTTAGACAGACATGCTAAATCCCACCTTACCCACTAGGACCCACAACTATCCAATTTTCTCATGGCACTTGGCCTAGCAGAAACCCGGCACAAACGAAATCAGACAGATCGCCAACACAACTTCCTCTCCAGAGCTCATCTAAGCTTCTCTAGACTTGACTATATTTTTACTCAGGTTGCCCACCTAGCTAAGAATCCTGTGGTACGACACTTGGCCAGAAGAATTTCAGACCATTCCCTAGTGTGGTTAGAACTATGGGGGCGCACCAACACGACTCTTGGACCGCAGCTCCTTAACACCAGATATCGTCAAGATACCAAATTCGCTGAAATGTTAGACCAAACTACAAACAATTATTACAAAATCATAGAGGGCTCGGTGGCCTCCGACTCAACACTTTTGGAAGCCTATGCGGCATTCATACAAGGATCAGCTTACTCGCAAATAGTGGGGCAACAAAGAGAAAAGGAAAAATCACTTCTTGCACTGGAGAACGGAATTAGAAAGGGAGGGAGGTAACACCCTGAATCAGAAGTTCCCAATCTGTGCACCGTGGCACGCTGGTGTGCCATAAAATCTAGCTAGGGGCATCGCAAACAGATTGAGAACCACCGGAAGAAACCATGTGCCTAAATCACAGGCCTGCGTCCTCCAGCACGGACTCTTAGGGGTCGATTCCGATTCGGGAGAAAAACCGTCCGTACGATTTGTATCCGGAGCCCTATCCGTACGAATCGTACCCCTCCGTCCGAGTCGCGAAGTACGATCCGTATTCCGTGAATCCGTCCGAATGGTCGCGATCCGTACGTATTGCAAGGCTGAAACTGTGAACCGTACGACTCGTACACATACCGTACGACTCGTATACATGCCGTACGACCCGACGAGTACGATCCGGACCGGGGTATGAGGACGCGATTCGTACGGTCCACGTCAGGTAAGGGCGAGTCGTACGGAAAAGCACACAAACATATACACACTGTACGGTCTGTACCCCCAATAATCGCAGGGGTACGCACCATACCCCTGCAAACATGGGGTGTATGAGCCGTACCCTCATTGTACGATCGGTGTACGAGCCGTACCCCATGTACGATCGGTGTACGAGCCACACACCGATCGTACAATGGGGGTACGGCTCGTACACCGATCGTACAATGGGGGAACGGCTCGTACACCGATCGTACAATGGGGTACGGCTCGTACACCCCATGATCGCAGGGGTACGGTGCGTACCCCTGCGATCATGGGGGGTACGCACCGTACCCGCGGGGGGGCGTTCCGTACCTGTTTCGGCGCGAACTCTGCTTTTACGGCTGTTTTCAGCTCCCGTAGAAAAAGGGTTGTACGGTGCGTACCCGACACGTATCGTACTTGCTGTGTCGTAAAAACCAGCCGCGAACCGTACAGATGTCGCGTACAGCGGGTTCCGAGGGAGAATCGTACGGAGATTAGAGTCGTACAGTGTCTTGTACGACTCGTACGGAGTGCGGCTCCTGGTACGAATCGTACTTCGTCGTACGTATGGGACATGTACAGGTACGATTCGTACGGGGCAAAAACGCTCTGTACGACGATTCGGAGCGTTTTTATTGGATCGGAATCGACCCCTTTGAAGCCAGCAGGCTGCCTGACTGAACAGTTTTGTAACGATCCAAAAGGGGATGATGGACGGGGCGCCTGAACAAATCAAACACTCATCCCCAGTCAACTGATCTGGGTTTAATCCATCACCATTCTTTAGTTCACTCAGCCACCCCAGTTCAGACATGGCTATATGCAAATCAGTCTGACCCTGTGCCTCATGGGAACAGTCCAGCCCGAACTGCCAAGCCATATCTTCCCTGGACCGGAAACAAACATCCCGGGACCGGTTTCGGATTCATATTCCTCATGAGCCAGGCTATCTTGAATCCAGTGGCCAAGTGAACAAGGGATTCACGTCTGAGCATACCCTGCCACACTTAGGGCGAACAAAGCGATACAAAAGGGGATGATGGACGGAGCGCCTGAACAAATCAAACACTCACCCCCAGTCAACTGATCTGGGTTTAATCCATCACCATTCTTTAGTTCACTCAGTTACCCCAGTTCAGACATGGCTATATGCAAATCAGTCTGACCCTGTGCCTCATGGGAACAGTCCAGCCCGAACTGCCAAGCCATGTCTTCCCTGGACCGGAAACAAGCATCCTGGGACCGGTTTCGGATTCATAATCCTCATCAGCCAGGCTATCTTGACTCCAGTGGCCAAGTGAACAAGGGACTCACATCTGAGCATACCCTGCCACACTTAGGGCGAACAAAGCGATACAAAAGGGGATGATGGACGGAGCGCGTGAACAAATCAAACACTCACCCCCAGTCAACTGATCTGGGTTTAATCCATCACCATTCTTTAGTTCACTCAGCCACCCCAGTTCAGACATGGCTATATGCAAATCAGTCTGACCCTGTGCCTCATGGGAACAGTCCAGCCCGAACTGCCAAGCCATGTCTTCCCTGGACCGGAAACAAGCATCCTGGGACCGGTTTTGGATTCATTATCCTCATCAGCCAGGCTACCTTGAATCCAGTGGCCAAGTGAACAAGGGACTCACGTCTGAGCATACCCTGCCACACTTAGGGCGAACAAAGTGATACAAAAGGGGATGATGGACGGAGCGCCTGAACAAATCAAACACTCACCCCCAGTCAACAGATCTGGGTTTAATCCATCACCATTCTTTAGTTCACTCAGCCACCCCAGTTCAGACATGGCTATATGCAAATCAGTCTGACCCTGTGCCTCATGGGAACAGTCCCGTCCGAACTGCCAAGCCATGTCTTCCCTGGACCGGTAACAAGCATCCTGGGACCGGTTTCGGATTCATAATCCTCATCAGCCAGGCTATCTTGAATCCAGTGGCCAAGTGAACAAGGGACTCACGTCTGAGCATACCCTGCCACACTTAGGGCGAACAAAGCGATACAAAAGGGGATGATGGGCGGAGCGCCTGAACAAATCAAACACTCACCCCCAGTCAATTGATCTGGGTTTAATCCATCACCATTCTTTAGTTCACTGAGCCACCCCGGTTCAGACATGGCTATATGCAAATCAGTCTGACCCTGTGCCTCATGGGAACAGTCCAGCCCGAACTGCCAAGCCATGTCTTCCCTGGACCGGAAACAAGCATCCTGGGACCGATTTCGGATTCATAATCCTCATCAGCCAGGCTATCTTGAATCCAGTGGCCAAGTGAACAATGGACTCCCTTAGGGCGAACAAAGCGATACAAAAGGGGATGATGGACGGAGCACCTGAACAAATCCAACACTCACCCCCAGTCAACTGATCTGGGTTTAATCCATCACCATTCTTTAGTTCACTCAGCCACCCCAGTTCAGACATGGCTATATACAAATCAGTCTGACCCTGTGCCTCATGGGAACAGTCCAGCCCGAACTGCCAAGCCATGTCTTCCCTAGACCGGAAACAAGCATCCTGGGACCGATTTCGGATTCATAATCCTCATCAGCCAGGCTATCTTGAATCCAGTGGCCAAGTGAACAAGGGACTCACGTCTGAGCATACCCTGCCACACTTAAGGCGAACAAAGCGATACAAAAGGGGATGATGGACGGAGCGCCTGAACAAATCAAACACTCACCCCCAGTCAACTGATCTGGGTTTAATCCATCACCATTCTTTAGTTCACTCAGCCACCCCAGTTCAGACATGGCTATATGCAAATCAGTCTGACCCTGTGCCTCATGGGAACAGTCCAGCCCGAACTGCCTAGCCATGTCTTCCCTGGACCGGAAACAAGCATCCTGGGACCGGTTTCGGATTCATAATCCTCATCACCCAGGCTATCTTCAATCCAGTGGCCAAGTGAACAAGGGACTCACGTCTGAGCATACCCTGCCACACTTAGGGCGAACAAAGCGATACAAAAGGGGATGATGGACGGAGCGCCTGAACAAATCAAACACTCACCCCCAGTCAACTGATCTGGGTTTAATCCATCACCATTCTTTAGTTCGCTCAGCCACCCCAGTTCAGACATGGCTATATGCAAATCAGTCTGACCCTGTGCCTCATAGGAACAGTCCAGCAGGAACTGCCAAGCCATGTCTTCCCTGGACCGGAAACAAGCATCCTGGGACCGGTTTCGGATTCATAATCCTCATCAGCCAGGCTATCTTGAATCCTGTGGCCAAGTGAACAAGGGACTCACGTCTGAGCATACCCTGCCACACTTAGGGCGAACAAAGCGATACAAAATGGGATGATGGACGGAGCGCCTGAACAAATCAAACACTCACCCCCAGTCAACTGATCTGGGTTTAATCCATCACCATTCTTTAGTTCACTCAGCCACCCCAGTTCAGACATGGCTATATGCAAATCAGTCTGACCCTGTGCCTCATGGGAACAGTCCAGCCCGAACTGCCAAGCCATGTCTTCCCTGGACCGGAAACAAGCATCCTGGGCCCGGTTTCGGATTCATAATCCTCATCAGCCAGGCTATCTTGAATCCAGTGGCCAAGTGAACAAGGGACTCACGTCTGAGCATACCCTGCCACACTTAGGGCGAACAAAGCGATACAAAAGGGGATGATGGACAGTTTTGTAAGCACAATGCTCAGACTGGCAGGAAATGCAACACTCAAACAATTTTGTATGTGGGGAAAGGTTGCTGTATGTACAGTAAAATGAATGGTTATCCTGGAGACTGACAGCTGGTTGCACACAATGATGTTTTACATTTTTAGGGTGCACCACCGAACAAGGTGTAATATGTTTACCATGCCATTTCCTTATTTTAGAATTGTTCGTATTTCCTTTCAAACTTTAAATACTACACAATACCCTGGGCTTGCAGGTTTTTGTATACCACAACATTTCCAGTTCCTGGTAGCTATTTAAATATAAAGATTTACATCTGTGCATTTTGGATTTATTATTTGTAATCACAGCTTTACCAAAGCGTCTTGGTTGCTAAACATGCATAGGGGGCAGAGTTTCCACGAGTTATTAAGAAAGAAAGTTAAAATTTAGTTTTTGGAGTATTGCAAATGGGAACAGATGTGTTGTAGAGCATAGTTTTTTTATGAGATTATTCCATTTCCTGACCAAAATATATTGAACCGGTGTTGTAAATTGGAATAGAGTGGCACTACTAAATTCAGTAAATTCTGGGTTGCCACAATAGGGAAGTAGAGTCAGGGGGCAATCCGCCCGCCATCCTCAGCTAAATGCCCCCCACCATATTAGTATGGCGGGGGAACCGCGGCGGACGGGAAGACCGAAAAGGTTTAATATGGTGGCGGTGTATATCAGACACCGTCAGCCATATTACAATGGGCAGTAACAGATGGCATCGCCGCCAGGGAAAGGCATGCGGTCTTCACTTCGGGGGTCCCCTGTGGGCACCCGAAGTGAAGGCGAGGTGGGTGGTGCACATGGTGGGTACCTGTGGTACCCCCCAGCATTTGCATTTACAATGCGGTAGGCACCGCGCGGTGCCTGCGCTTTGTGTATGCAAATGCATACATGCATTTATAGCATTGTGGCGGGCGGTGCTGAAAGCACCGCCCGCCACAATGTTGTAAATGCAGGATGCGCCCCCCACTGTGGCGGGCGCATCCTAATACCACCCACAGGACCCCTGCCCTTATGGCGGGTGGTCCTGAATTCTGATAGGATGGCGGGCGGACTAAGTCCACCCGTCATCCTAATGACCCCCTCTGTGTGGCATTTGGTCTCCTGGGAAGGATAGGATCCTGAAAATAATTTATGGGTGCCCACACAACATGTACATGTGCCTAAACGTGTTTGACGCTTTCATCTCCTCAATCCTTTGAAGCTGGGCCCTAAACATACCCAGGCTCTTGTACAAGCCTATGGGGGAAGTACTGTGTGTTCGTGGTACTTGTTGTATTGGAAAAACACAATTTGGGAAAACGCTTTTTTCCAGTGCTGGTCGATGGTGGTACACTGTCCTGCAAGCATATGCATATCATATTTCTTGTTACCTTTATAATGATATAATTCTAGTATTGTGTATTTTCTTTTCTTTGTAATGTATCTCCATTGAAGGCTACAATTCCCAGAGGCCTTGGAGGGTGGCCATCTTGGGTGTGGCTTAGCCTATAAGAAGGGCCCACCCTATGCATGTTGCTCACTATTCAGGATTCTTGCTAGGGGCCGGAGCTCCCTTTCTCTGGCCCATCATGTGAGCCTGATTCTCACTATTGGAGGTGGCAGTGCTTTTCAGGTTAGCATCTGCCAGCTCTCGCATTGCTGCTGAGACACGCGGATATCCTCTGCAGTAATGATCTATTTCCGAGTTATAAGGCATTATATTTCAGCCATTGTTTATATCTGCTGAAACATTGAACATGTCCGGTCCTGACTCACGGATAGTGATGTGAGTCTTTACTTGCACATATTAATTTCAGTTAGCATGTGATCGTTGCATTACTGTAAATTATAGTATTATTTCCTGATCAGTTACACTGTTAATGACTAGTGTGCAGCATTGTCTCCTCGTTTTTGGTATGAAAGTGTGACTGTGATGAAACTTTGTTGTTATTGGCATCTCACTTCTCGAACTAAAAAGTGAGGAAGAAAATAAAACAGCTGTGAAGAAGTTTCAGTTTAAAATGTGTCCTGTTACTGTAGAGATGGGTCAGCTTCCCAGATGAAGTGACTTTTGCAGGAGGATGTAAGGCATAGTAGGCCCTGTAATTTTACAGCCTGGTTTCTTTACTCTCTTCTTCACCTGACAGAGCAGGGACACTCACACAGGGTTGGGCTGAGTCTCCTAGGCTGCTGTCTGGTAGAGGGAGGTGGGTTGTGTGAGAAACGAGGACACGTTTGCTGTGTCCCCCACTTTGTGCCCCATTTTGAATACTAGATTGTGGTATTCTGACTCTGATTGGGCCCTGGTATCTGCTAACCAAACCCTGGGCTTCACCTCTGACTAAAAGTACATGGTAATTAGGTATGAATACAATTGGTACTGACAACCTACTGGTAAGTCCCTATTATATGGTAGGGGATGTAGGTCAGAAGGCCCAGAAGATTTAATATACTTAAGTGTGTTCTACTGGCGTGCTTGCTGTCATTTTAAAAGCCAATCCTGATTTGCAGGCTGCTATTGCACTTACATTATATGCAAATTCGACCTTGGAATCAAAGGTACTTCCAACATCTCAAACTACCTTATTTTTAGACATAAGTCATCCTTATGGTCTTCACTAGATTACCCAGGCAAAGAAAGCCTTGTAACAATAAACGGGGACATTATAACATATGTTTTATGGGCCTTGGTGAGATAAAAACTGCTAAATCATTTTTTCCCCAAGATAGCGCAATGGCTCAATAGGCTAACATGGGAATACTTTATTACGTATAACTATTGAAATGAGGTCAAACTATAATCAAAGTATCAAAATGATAGTTAGAATGAATCTAAAAACTGGCTACTGTTAGATTTGGTATACCTATCACAGAAAAGAAGATATAGAACTTTTTTTTATATAAGACAAAATCCAGCCTTCCAGCAGCCAGGCTTTGATTAGCCAGCCTTTGCCAGTCCGAGCCAAGCTTTCTCAATGACTTGTGAAGTGTCCTGAACAGGGAAAAAGGATTTGTGCAAGCTGCAGAGCAAAAGTAGGATGGTGTAGAGTGGCCAAACTAGTCTTCAAATAGGGAATACAGTTTAGGGCAGCACCTGCTCACCCACACATCCTGCACCCCTCAGCCAGAGAGGAAACACTGTAATTAGATTAGCAGAGGGGTTGGAATAGGGAGTGTTAGGGAAGCTTAGCTGTGCTAGTGGAATGGCTTAGCCAGCTCTTAACCTCCAGGAGAAAGTTTCTCCGTTTTGGAAGAACAGTGCTTTTTGGGACAAGAATATGCCACACTTTAGAGGAATTGTCATACCTGAGGGTGGCACCTTGCACCCCATTAGTCAAGGGTGCCCACCTGCTTGTCACCCAGGAATACTGGATAAAAATGGAAGAGCTGCCTAGCAACGTAGATCCCTGCGTGAAACAACAAAGAGAAGAAGGACTGCCCAGTTGAAACTCTGTACAAAAGGGGGTGGTGATGGACGGAGCATCTGAACCAATCAATCACTCACACCCAGTCAAAAGATCAGGGTTTGATCCATCACCGTTCTTTAGCCCACTCTGCCACCCCAGTTCAGACATGGCTATATGCAAATCAGTCTGACCCTGTGCCTCATGGGAACAGTCCAGCCCGAACAGCCAAGTCACGCCTTCCCTGGACCGGAAACAAGCTTCCGAGAACCGGTTTCTGGCATTACAGCCGTCTCCAGCCCAGCTTGCTTGAATCCAGTGGCAAAGTGAGCAAGGGACTCACGTCTGAGCATACTCTGCCACACTTATGGCGGCCAAAGCGGTACAAAAGGGGGTGGTGATGGACGCTGGCCTGCACCAAAATAATTTCACCCATAAGGACTGCACCTGCTGCACAGTTGGAACTACAGCTCTTAGGACTGTGCCTTGCTTTAGAAAGTAAAATGAGTAACCTCCGTGAAAGCAACAGGTTAAAAGAGCTCACCTGCACCAGCTGCACCAGCTCCACCAAGAAGTCCCCAGCCTGGAGTGCGTCCAGTGGACTTTTAAGGAGTTGGCTAGGTGCATTGTGGGAATTTTTGTTCCAACATTCCAAGGACCATCTGAAAGACTCTTGACCCCTGGGTTGGCATTGTGTACACTTTGAACCCACAAGGCGACCTTCTGTAAAAATATCCAGAAGATTGCGGAAGATTGGATAATTTTTCGGTAAAAAGCTGCACAGGGGATCTACCAGTTAATGAGAGTCAAGCCGCTGTACCCCTACCTCGTCTTTGCCTGGATTTCAGATTCATCCAGCTGAAAGCTTCAGAGCTCAAGACTTCCAGGATTTTAGCCAGGTCTCGCGCTGACCCAACCTGCCATCATCAACTTGAAACCTGGCCTGACGAGGAGCCTTGCTTGACGTCAACAGAGAAAGCTACTGTAGAGTTTTTAAGTGCACAGATATAATTTTGACTGAGGCCTCCTGCTTACTGTATTTGACAAGTGCTCCATCGATCAGATATCCTAAAGTGCACTTTGGTCTTTTAAATACTAGAAAGTGTTTATTATTTAAAAATGTATATCTCCGGTTCCCTACATTGGATTTGTGTCACTTTGATGCCTATTTGTTCATAACAATATACCCTATTTGAATAAAGTGGTGCTGGATTGTTATTGTGTATTGTGTCTCAATTATGTCTTAGTGTTTTTTTAATGCTGTACACACCTGTCTCCTAAGTTAAGGCAGCCTACTCATTGTCAGCTAAGGGTTGACAAGTGAATAATTTATTGGGACCTTGACTGGACCTTTTATTATGATTGTGGCCTTATTACTACTGGTAGGTCCCTACTTATCTCTACTAATAAACCACTTACCAACATCACGTTATCAGATTCCTGCATCCATTTCAGCATATTTCTGATGTGTGGGAGAAGTAGGACCTAGTTATCCCATGTACTGGAAAAAGGAATGCAGCTCACCTCCCACCATGATACATAAGGTTGCAGGTATTACCAGGGAGAAAAATACTAGGAAACTCTCCAGGAGTTGGTTTGGTCCTGACCTCAGGTATGGGGGGTAGTGTAGCTGTATTTGATGTTTTCAGGCAGTGCAAATCAGAATGCACATAAGCCTTTGCTTGTGGATTGGATGAGCCGAGTGATATCTAAGAGCCCCTGAAGCACAGGATGCATACTAGTCTCCATCATCACATGACCATGAAGCCTTACCATTGAAAGGGGACTGTTGCTTCTTTAGTGACTGTAATAAATTGGGTTATTGTGCAGTTCGTGAGGAGCCCCAAGAAATAGGTCCACAATTTCCCTGTATTGGAAACCAAGCATCCCATTGTAGTGCTTGACTCCCTAGGGTAGCGAAGTAGAGCAGTCCAAGGCCTACTCACGGGAAGCGTTGTGGGCTAGTAATTATCGTTCTCTGTCACGCAATGCTAACACTCAATAAATGATTGTTAAATCAGTGTCTTTTCTTTAAAAATGGAAAAGTACATTTACTACACACACACACTACTAAATAATACATAATAATTTACAAATATATACCACTCGCAGATAGAAATACATGTTGTGACATCATATTTCACCCCTAATGGATCAGAAGCCCCAACATCAGAGTACTCCTTGTCTATACCAGATAGATCATCAATATACAGGTGGATGTTATTTTAAATATGGCAGTCCTATAAGCTTTGTCAAAGCATCATCAGATTTATATATTAAGCAAGCTTTTTGGCTGCTGCAAAGGTTCAACACATTAAAAGACAAATAATCCACATCATAAAATCCACTGTAAAGTCACCATAGTCAACTACTATGTTTAAAGCCACTCATTGTGACCAATCATGCATTTCAATATTAATAACAGAAATCACTGTTAGACAAATATTGTTGATAAAGCATTACAAATGAACCTAAAATGTCTCCTTCCAACAGGCGGGTTTGGACCAGGGAATCACCTAGGTGTGGCCCCTTTCTGAACCGGCTCTGGACGGCGAGTGTGACGGAAGGCCTCGTGCCCACGCCACCACCCCCTCATTTTATATGAGGTGCAAGAGGCAACATATACCTATGCAGAGTGGCGTTGTTGCAGAGCCGTAATACGGTGATCGCCTGGAGCCCCCATGTTCCTGACACCGGCACCCTAGTGCCTGTTAGGCACCGCTAAGCAACTCTTCCCCTCCCCTGAGAGAAACCCACACCCCTCAGGACGTCTATCGTCTACTACCTTAGTCACAGACTCAGAGGCTTACCTCCACAGCCACGCATTGACACTCTCCATGACTCACCAGCCTTTTAACCTCATCCTATTCTCCTCATAGCATACTTTTTTTTTTCAGTTCCCCCCCCCCACCCTCCCATAATGCTGGAGGGTTTTTTCTTCTCCCTGTTTTGTCCTTTTCACTTTTCCCCTAATGGTTAAGTTAAGATGTCATGGTAGATTGACCATCTGCACGTTTGTTACAAAGTTGTGTATATTTTATTGGCCGTTGATAACCATCTGGCACTCAACACTCCTGATGCAACAATATACTAGGTGACACACCACACACCGGCTGTCGGGGGAGACCGGGGATGGCGCGCAACCGTAAGAACATTCCGCCCCACATCAAATCTCATCCCCATACCCCAAACCACGCTACTATCGGTACTAGGCGACATCACATTCCTTACAGCCTCCATTTCTATACATACTACTCCACCAATTTTATAGAAAGAACTGTGATACGTATTAATTACCTTGCTGTGTATCATCATTGCACTGTATTGTCGCTATATTACTATGCAAAATAAGTGTGTTATTTCCTTGTGTTCACTGCATGATTATGTACTGACTATAAAAGTCGAAAACCTAATAAAATATATTCAACAAAAAAAATGAACCTAAAATTTGTCTGTGTCTTTCTTACACACCTCTGGTGATCACTGCTTTTCCGGGCTGTGGAACAAAAGATCTAGCCTAAGAAATGTTTTGAAATTTAAACAAAGGCCTCCAAAGGTCGGTTGTTGCAGACATCTGCTCCCCCACCAGATGTGGGCATGGGGTAGAGTCACCTACTGACTTTGTTGGGGAGGTGCAGTAGCACTCCCCCATCTTCACTCCTGAGTGTGGGGGTCCAGAGATATGGTCCTGCCTTGCATTTAAGCATTTACTGAGTTGTGTCAGCATGGCCTGGCACTTGTGACTCATGGCCCAGGGCATCTCATCCTGGGGCCCCCAGTAATGCATAGTTCCCCTGGGAAGAGGGGTCTTGGGGGAAATCTGAACATGGGGGGGCCACACATATGCCTGCTCCCCCTCGAAGACTAATAGTGAGTCCAGCACCGGGCACTTGCCCGCCCCAAGGGTAAGATTCAGAATTGCAGCAGAGTCTCATATGCCCTGTTTTCAATGAGGCGGTCAAAGGTGACATTTTGGGCATATCTTGGATCAAATTGTGCTGATTGAGACAATCTTTGGGTCATTTTAATCCTGGTGATCCTGGTGATAAGCTCTAGCCACCAAGAGCAGTTTCAGGAAGCCCGCTGGTGTACTCTGTGGGGAGTTGGTTGTCTGCACACAACTTCTCTTCTGCTGGGTCCTTTACTGACCCCACGTCCTCCTGGACACCTTGCACGGCACCTAGGGGTCAGTGGTGCCCACATTTTCCCCAAGCTGGTTCCTAGGGGGTTGTTAAAGAACCAGCCTTACTAGTGCTGGGGTCATCTGTGGGCAGAATTCTTATTCGATTAGGGCAAAAGTGGGCTTGTGTTTTTGACTTTCCATTGTGTTGCTATCTTCCAATTACAGGGTCCCTAGTGCAAATGTTTTTAAATAGTGGTGGAACCTTCTAGAAGCCAAGCATTTCTTCCCTGTTCACATCTCCTCTGGGGGCCTTAGCTCTGCCTCCTGCTGAAATCACTGCTAGGGACTTTCCCACCAAAACTTCAAAGGGTATCTCCCTTCTTTTTTGGCTCCAGAGGTCTGGGCTTCCTCCTTTGTTTAGTGGGTCTGGGCTGTCCCAACCCTGGTTTAGTATGACAACAAATTAACAGATGCAGATTTTCTTCCCCACCTCTTCCTCCTCAGCAGCTGAGTGAAGTCATTTTGTGCGGGGTGGCTTTTGTTCCCTCTACCGGGGAGCAATGTAATTATCTTGGTCCAGCAGGATGGCAAAAGGCCAGGGCTCTGATCATTTGATGAGTCAAAGAAATGAGAAAATTCTGGATGACCTATAAGGTGTACATGTATGCTTTTGGGACTAGCATATTCAAACTTGGTGTACGTGCTTCACCCCAGTTTGACACCTTGCTGGACTCTGTAGGTCCAAGGGGAATGAAGCTGCACTCCAAGGTCCATTTATGCCTATGTGTATAACACATTGACACTGCAGCTAAAACAGTAAACCATACTGCAGTTACCCTCAACTGCCCACTAATATTATACGGCCTATCCTAGGTAGGCCTGGACAGTGAATTCCGCTCCGTTTGCGGAGTTCTCCACATTCCGCTCACCGCAGTTCTATGCCGGGCAACTGAGTTTTTTCCTTGCTTGCACTTGCCTATGTTAAATTAGTGAGCCCAAGTGAGGAAATCCAGTGCTGTACCACCTCAAGTGAGATTTCTTGACACCGGTGGTTGAAGATGGTCACGGTCGATAACGTTGAGAAACCATCCGTTCACGTTCGGGAAGCTGCCGCTTAGGTATAAAATCTGCTTGAGTGGGAGAAAGAAGGAGTAGTGCCCTCTTGTGCTGCACACAATTCCAGTCACGCTGATTTTCCTGCTCAGGACAAACAGGGAATGGGTCAACTGAACACACTCCATCGCTTGCAGAGCTCTGCGTAGTGCAGCAGAGTTTTTTGGTCACTTCACAGAGTTCCACCGCAAACTCTGCACAGGCCTAATCCAAGGTCAACATCTAACCTGTCAGGGTACCCTCTGCCCATGCAACTTATGTGCGGTTAGTGGGCTGCGGATTACAGGAGTCTCACACATGCAGCATGCACACTTGTGTTCACATGTAACCAGCCAAGTGCCCCTTACCCTAGCTGTTTCGCGGAAGCCTCATCTTAAAAGGTAGACGCTGGTGTTTACCAATTTACCATGTGATTACTGTGGGTAAGACACAAGTAGCAAGACTCACCACAGTAAACAATGCAAAAACCAGGTGATCAAAAAAGTAAAAATAATCCAGCAAAACTACATGGAGGAATCCACGTGCAACAGCAATGCTGTGTATATTCTTAAGGTGCTGTCCCCAGGGGAGTGGAATATTCCTTATCATCATGCTCATGTTTCATTAAAGTTGCGAAAGAGAGCATCATATTTCTTCAGTCAAAGGCACACTTACATTTAAGTGGAAGATGAGGGGCCTGATTCACAAAGGTAAACCTAGACGTTTGATCTAAACTTAGACCAAATATCTAAGTTTACGACTTTGGGAATTCACAAAGGGCATTTACCAGTACTATCACCATGTCTGAACTCCGGGCAGAGATACAGCCTTTGTACAGGCATAAAGATAGTACTCATAAATGCCCTTTGTGAATTCCCAAAGTCTTAAATTTAGACGCTAGATCTAAGTTCAGACCAAACATGTAAGTTTACCTTTGTGAATAGGGCCCTAAGTTTGGACATAAAGTCTAACTGAAGTCTAACTTTACACCAGAAATCCAAGTTTTGACCTAAAGTCTAAGGGCCCGATTCACGAAAGTAAAGTTAGCACAGTAGTCTAACTTAGACCAAAAGTCTAACTTTACTACTTTTCGGTATTTACAACTGTAAGTTACAATCAGTACCTTTACTTCTAGTAATCTTACTAGTAATAAAGTTGGTACTTGCAAAATTGCTAGTAGAAAAGTTACTAATAGTAACTTGCCATTGAGAATACTGAAAGTAGTGCAGTCAGACTTTTGGTCTAAGTTAGACTTTTGGTCTAACTTTACCTTTGTGAATCGGGCCCAACGTGTCTTTATCACTGTTTTCCTTACAAAGAGCTTGGATGGTATCTTACAATTTTATTATTTTACTTATATACTTTAAACATAGCACACCAACACCTCTTATATTCCTTCAAATGGCTGGAGATCCACTAATTGACTTGGAATGGTGCCTCCCAATTTCCAGTTTCTGTGTGGAAGTGCTTCAAGAGCATTACCACAATGGAAATAAATCCATTTGAAACATTGTCAAAAGAGTGTATTATTCTTCCACCCCTTCAGCAACCTGATAATATCGATTTATTTGAGTATGTACCAAAACAAATGTCCTAAAGATTCGGCAAGATGATGCACTATAGGTAGGGCTAGGCAAACACCTACTCAGCACCAGGATACCCTCAAAGGCGATAGTGTCCTTTAGAAAAGCACATAACATAATTAGAAAGTAACACGGTTATGGAAAGGCATACATTTCATTCAAGTCTGCAGTAAGTACCCAAATCTATGGAAGACTATCGATCAGGCCTCTGCACACTAGTGAATTTGAAGCAATAACTTTTGACTAAGTATTCAGAGATCAAGTGATGATGAGGACCAAAAGTAGAAAAGTTCAGGAAAGAAAGTAGGTAAGCACTGAGATGACATTAGGTACTACAGTTAATATAGCTAAAATTTTCGAGCAATCAGGGACATTCTTTTAAGAAATCAGTGAGAAAAGTGGCCTAAATATAAATGTAAGTAAAAGAACGGATATTTTATTTTATTTGAAGTCAATGCATTTAAGGGTTATGGTTACAGCAAAGACAAAAAAAGAGAATGAGAGTCTTTAGAGAGAGAAAAAACATGATGTTATTGCAACCAACATTACCTTCTTGGAAAGTTTAAAGGATGCCTGGCAGTGGATAAGATGGATAATGGTTATAGGCAAAAAGGGCATTTTGATGAATTTGTAAAGCTAGCACAGGCAACACAATTAATATGATTACTGATGAAGAACAGTATAAGGGAATACAGAATGATGAATTCAAGCCCTTCTTCATCACTAATGTGCAGACGTGGACGCAGACAACAGATAAGGTAAGTAAAAAGATTATTTTTGCAAGTAGAAGCAAGAGCCCAACTTGGTAGTTTGTAAAGTTTCCCCCAGATAATATTTTGAAAGAAACAGAGTTAATTACTGTACTTTAGAACACCCTTTTCACATATATTTGCTAGACATTGGGTTTGAAAAGGCACTCATTAAATATTCAAATCTTTTCATGGTGTGCCAAGTCAATGAAACCTGATGCTCTCCAGGATTTGACTCTCTTTTTTGTAAACATTTGCCAAGTATTCTACCATATTTAAAGCAAGATTTCCAATTTTGCCAGAGACAGTAGTTTGCCATTACTGCCTCTTACATGGAAATGGTCCCCAATTACAACACACATTTTATAGAGTATGTCAGTTCTAAAATGTTGAGATTACTGCCACCCATGTAGCATGGATGACTCTATTTCAGAAATGAGCTCTGGTATGTCAGGGTCAGCATTTTGTCATTGTTGACCGACCCCCATGTGTTTATGGTGCACCATGCCAAGAATTCCCCCAGTATGCCAACACCAGCTTTGCTCCATGGAATTGCCATATTCCACTTTTGACCTCTAGTAAACCTATAATGCTAAGACTTGTGTACAAAATGCCAGCATTTTGCCCTGAGTCTCTTTTTAATCCAAGACTTTACTTCAGTATTTAAAGTCCAATTGCAGACTCAGAAGCATAGAACCACATTCTCACTCATGCTCATTTACATTCACTCACTCACACTCACTTGTTCTCAGTTATTCATTAATATGTTATGTTATATATGCTTTTGAAGGTGCGTCTAGGTGCTAGCTGACCTCACTAAACAATACCAAACCCAGACAATATCTTTAACCAGCTGAAAAAGTCATGATTTCCTAAAGGTTGTACGATTAGACATGGCTCTGATATGCAAGGGCAGAGAATTTCAGACCTTGGAAGCTTCCAAGCACAAAACCTCTACTGCCCCAGTTTGTGTGCTTACATTTGAGGACTGCTACCCACTTGGCAGAGGCAGAGAATAGTGACCTGCCTGGTTTATAGCAGGAACAACTGTTTCTCAGAAAGATAGGCCTTGGCTCATGAAGTGCCTTATGCACTGTACAGAGTGCTTCAAAATTAAGCCTGAAGCAGACAATGTAACTTTCTGATTACCTTCGGAACTGACTGATACTTGGGGATTCTACAAAGTGCATGGCTTGCTGCATTCAGCAAGGTCTGAAGCTTTTTTAGAACATGCCTATGTGCATGCAAACATAAAACATTACAATAATCAATCTTTGACAGATCACGGTCTTCTGCAGATGACTAGAAATACACTGGAAAACTCTCCTGCTCATATTCAAGGTAACAAATGTGGAAGAAGGGACTGCATTAACATGGTTGACATATGACAAATTATCGTTTGTAAGGGCTCCCAAACTCTTTCTCAACTTCACTGTGGAAAGGAGTGAACCAAGCTCTGCTGGCCACCAATGGGGAGACCAAAAAGGAAGCTGAGCCGCTAACAACAACACCTCTGTCTTACTGGTGTTGAGTTTGAGGCAATTTGTGGACATCCATTGTGCACTCAGCATTCAATCAATTAAGATTTGTAGAGAGCACTTATGACCGGTAAGGGTGTCTGTGTGCTGGGATCAGTTGCATGGGGCTTCAGTCGAAGAGCCAGGTCTTAAGTCCCCTTCTGAATTAGTGGAGGGGGGCTGCCCTGGGGTGGATGGGGAGGCCGATCAAGGATTTTTTGGTGAGGTGGGAGAAGAACCGGCCTCAACCGTTGCTGTGGTGGATGCAAGGGGTTTGAGTGATTTTTAAGTCTGTTGCAGTTGGTGCAGGGTTTCTTGAGGACAGGTTTGGTTCTGATGTGTTCCCAATCATCGTGGTAGGTGACTGAGGTGATGGAAATGTTGTGGATGTCAGTAAACGTGCTCCTGATAGTGCTCCTGCAGAGGTTGAACATTTGGTTTGGACAAGGGTCCATGGGGGATCTTGAGTGGATGGAGCGCATGATGTCAGCAATATTTTGAGTGGTGAGCTCTTGCCGTCTAGTGACTCCGTTGTAGGTGGGGACATCTGTTGGGTCTAGAAGGCTGAGGGTGTCGGTGGTGGAGAGTTGAAGCACCGCGTTTCTGTAGATGGTGGATATTTTGTTGAGGAATAGGTCGGCAAGGGAGTTGCACCGGTCTGGGAGGGGGAGGTTCAGTTTTCAGCTGCTGAGGGGTTGGAGTACTCCTTAATGTTGCTGAAGAGTTCTTTTCTGTGGTTAGAGCTGGCTTGGGTGTGGGTGGCTAAGGCATGCCTTCTGATGTCCTTCTGGCGTTTGGGGTACTGGTGAGTTCTTGAAGGTGGTTCAATCAGTGTAATCTTTGGTGGTATGTAATGTATTTTCCAGTTGTTTGCAGCTGTGTTTCATGGTTCTAAGATTCAGGGTGTGCCAGTTGGCTTGTTAGGTGGGTCTGTTGGGTTTGGAAGGTTTGCTGGGGGCGACTTTGTTGAACGCATCGGAGATCCAGGTGGTGAAATTTTGGCTCATTCAATGTCCAAAGTGGTGTTCGGGTGGAGCTTAGTGTGCCGGTCCACTGGCTCTTGGAGCTATTACTCCAGATGCAATGAGAGGTGCTTAGCAGTCTGGTGGCATGGCTGGGTGCCATAGTATAGATGAAGAGGACGGTGCCACGATCTGAAAAGGTGAGCTCGGTGGTGTGGCAGTATTTGACTGTTGCTGGCTATGAAGATGTGCTTTAGCATGTGTCTTGCGATGTGCGTTGGGTCACTGAGTTAGGCCAATGTTGTTCATGCTGTTTAGAAGATTGGTGGTGTTTGCATTGTTGACGTCGTTGAGGTGGAAATTGAGGTCCCCTAGGAAGATGTATTGTTTGGTGTTGATGGCTTGGGGGGGGGATAAATTCATGGATAGCATCACAGACATTGGGGTGTGGTCCTGGAGATCTGTATGCGAGGGTGCCTTTGATGGTGGGCTACACTGTGCTAGAAGTTGAGATGTTCCAATTGATGTGTAGTCATCTGTCGTGGTGGTGCAGTGGATGAATTCCTTGTGTATTATGCCAATTTCACCTCTGACTTTGTTAATGCAGTTGCAGTGGTTTATCTTGTATCTGCTTGGCATGGCTGCGGCGATGTCAGGTCTGGAGGCTGCATTGAGCTAGGTATCTGTGAGGAAGATGATGTTGGGGCGAATATGGCGATGGTGTCCCATATCTCAATTGCGTGCATGCAGAAGGAGCAGACATTGAGGAGGATGCTGCCAAGTTGGCTGGGAGTAGTCATTGCCAGAGGATTTGGCGGAGGTAGGGTGTGTTGGCGTCTTGCTGTTGCAGTTAAAGTGGCAGTGGCGGCAGGTGAAGTGACCGTCAATGGAGTAAGGAGAGGTGCGGCATCAGTTCTTGTTGCATGTTCTGACGTTGAGAGAGGTGAGCTCTATTCTGGAGTAGCGGTGAATGTCAGGAAAACCAGGTTCCTGGCACTGGCTCACTCCAGGCACAGACAGGCTTGCTTTGGTGTGCCTTTGGCTGTGCCCACCTACTGTGTGGCAACTCAGCGGTCTCGATAAGTTGTCCTGAGAGGTGGTAGGGCTGGCAGGGAGGGGGGCAGGGAGCAGGAACCCGAGGGAGTGGAGAAATAGTGGGCGAGGGACGTAGAGGGTTACCAGCCAAATCAGGGATCCCGTCTCACAGCAGTAAATACCAATTGAAACAGAAGACACCAAATAGTACAAAAGTAGCTAAAATTTACTACATCTTAATCAAATTGAAATTAACAGTTGAACATGTCCAATACAAAAGTAGCAGCATGCAATATAGCAGCATATTAGGCAAGCCGTGACCCGACAACAGGACCGAACAGGAGGGCCTCGAGGGCTGTGAACAAAGTACAGTGTCATAGAGCTAGGCAGCTGAGGCAGCAGCAGCAGGGGGAGCAGTGCACCTTGCTTATTAAAGCTTACTTAGAATAATTATTTCTGATTTACTCTAACTCACTCAGTCTTGCTCACATTTTTTCTCCCTCACTATTCATCACACTCTGTATGTAACACTCCCCCACACTTATTCATTCTACTTCACTTGCAGTGACTTTTACTCTTGGCTCCCACTCATTCTCACCCAGTCCTGCTTGGATACTGCCAAACAGCCTCACTCATTTGCACTCAACTCACTCTCATTCACTTACTTCCATTCACTTTTTTTGTTGAATTTTTTTAATGACAGCACAATAAGGGAAACACAATACAAATACAGAACACTTACTTCCATTCACACACCCAAATGCTTACAAACAAAGACACTCACACACATTCAGGCCGGCATGCACACCGTACACTTCAAAAGCATTACCTCAGCTGCCAGCAAAGGTCCCATTCCCACTCCTGGTGCTCCACTTTTTGTTAAACTAACAGTGAATAATAGAATATTCAATATTAGTATAATAAACAATGGGCCCAACACCCATAAGGGTCGATAGTTTTAGCACTCCTGAGGCGCAAGCCGGTAGCTAGGGTATTTACTTCGAATTGTAGCTGTTACCCATTGCATTTTCGCCACATTTTTAAACAAATACACTAAGCCCTCCTTTGTGCACTTTCTACCCCCTTTTTAATAGCACTTTACCTTCTGGATTGTTATCCCCTCTTGGGACCCCTGACATCATTCTCGAGCCGATTTGCAGGCTCGACAGGATCACAGTCCTCTCCTCCCCAAGCGCAGACATCGGGCGCCATCTTGAGTGAGGAGCAGGACAGCGCTCTAGTGCAAAGGCCGATTTGCCAGAGGCGCGCCAGAGGCAAGCCCGTCTGTGCCCGTCCGTGCCCAGCCGGGCCCAGGGCTAGAACCTATGCCCGTTTCAGCTGATGGCCTTATTATGTATTCTCGGAGTGACCTTCTCCTATTGAGACCCCATAAGAAAACTAGCTGTCATTATGTGCATAACCTAGAGGATACCTACACTTATTGCGATCTCTGCAGCCCATATTCATGGGGACCATATATTAATCCTCCGGCCCCTGCTCACCTGCGTATGGCCCTATTGAACTGTAGGTCCCTTCCCAAGCACTCCCTGGAGGTCAATTTTGTGGTACAGGACCACGATTTAGATATCCTGTTTCTTACCGAAATGTGGTTAACCTCTAACTCAGAGGCCGACATTGTTTGTGCTCTCCCGCTGGGGTTTCTTATCCATTCTCAGATCTTGTCCTCGGGTTAAGGGGGTGGCGTGGCCATATTATACAAAGATCATTTTATTGGTAGGATGAAGGATGGCTGTATTTCGGAATCTGAAAGTTGCCACTTCTACTTCCAATTATCGCCTACCACCTCCTTTACAGGCCTCTTAGTTTATCGCCCTCCAGGGAACCCCAGCCACTTTGTTAATTCTCTCCTGGAAACAGTCACTGTGCTGGCTTCCTCCACTTCCAATTTCACCATTCTAGGTGATCTCAATCTCCACTTTAATGATCCCCTAGATAAAGTGGCGGCAGACCTCTTACTCGATTTTAGATCATACGAGCTCCCCCTAGTGAATACGGGATCTACACATAATAAAGGCCACCTTCTTGACCCGGTTTTCACTAACATTCGCTCATTTCAGGCTAGCCCCCCTTTTCCCCTCCCCTGGTCAGACCATTTTTTGTCCCCCTTTACCTGGCAGGTCGAGCTCAAAACATCACAAACCCCCAGTACATCTATTTGTGAGAGGGCGTGGTCCAAGCTCTCGGTTGAAAACTGGACTCGGACTCTTGAACTTTACACTCCTCCCCTTGATCGGGACCCCGTGGCAGCAGACACCAATTTTAAAATCTGGCTGACGAGCTCACTGGACTTAGTCCTGCCAAAAAAAAGAATGTGGAAAAAGACTGCCAGAGTTGGCTCGCCCCCTGGTGTACTCCTGAGCTCAGAATTCTAAGGAAAGGCTGTAAGAAGCTTAAGCGCATTTGGAGAAAAGACTGGGATAATGCAAACAAAGATATCTACCGTGATGCTATTAGAACGTATAAAGCTGCCCTCAGAAATGCCAAAACAGTTTTCTTTGACGAGAGAATTAAAAATTCCTCTAACTCTACGAGAGAAACCTATAAGATTGTCAAAGAACTATTGAAGATCCCCGATCCCACGCTGTCTCAAGATACGTCAGGAGCCAAATGTAATGAACTTGCCAATTACTTTGACTTAAAAATTAAAAATATCGTATCTACTCTGCCCCAAACGGATGGCCTTGCTTCTGCTGGCAACTTGCGCCCGGACGCGGGCCCCCAGCTCAATGCCTTTAACCCAGTTTCAGTAGAGGAATTCCTTAAAATCTTATCCGTCATTAAAAGCGGCTCCCCCAGTGATCCAGTCCCTATGCGGTTTCTCAAACAGATTGCCACTACCATTGCCACTCCGGCAACTGAGCTCATTAACACCTCTCTTTCCCAGGGTATTGTTCCGCCCAGTTGGAAAGGGGCCATTGTGAAGGCCCTTCTGAAGAAAACGCATCTCGACCCCCTGGAGCTGGCAAACTTTAGACCGATCTCATTACTCCCGAGACTCAGTAAGATCACAGAAAGACTGGTGAACCACCAACTTTCCCACTTCTTGGAGTCCAATGATCTTTTGCGTAACTCTCAAACTGGATGGGGTTGCCCCGTTTGGGATCAAAATTGTTAGTTATGCAGACGACACCCAACTGGTCGTCTCACTCTCCCAACCCGGTCAATGCCCTGACAGTCTTCGTTTATGTTTGACGAGGATACATGCCTGGATGTCTGACTCCTCCCTTAAATTAAATGGGTCAAAAACGGAAATCATGTTACTTGGTCACAAATTGACCTCAATGCCCACTTCCATCTGGCCTGCTTGTCTGTGGGATCCTCCCAGCCCAAAAAAAGAAATCAAAAGTTTAGGCGTCTGGGTGGAGCAGGATCTCTCGCTCAAAACACAAGCAAAAAAAACAGCAGGAACCTGCTTCGGTCTTCTTCGGTCTGCCCGGAAAATCCTTCCTCTTCTCCCGCAGCATTCTAGGAAGTTACTAGTACAAGGACTGGTTCTGTCCAGACTATATTTTAGTAATGCGATTTTCTTAGGAGCCCCCGAAGCCACTATCAATAAGCTCCAACAGACTCAAAATGCCGCAGCTAGGCTATTAATGGGTATTTCACTTACTTCGTCAGCTAAACCTGCTCTCAAATCGCTCTACTGGCTCCCCATACGGGAGAGGATCAAGTTTAAATCTCTTTGCATTACTCATAAACTTCTTCAAGGTATAGGACCCCCGATTATGAAGAGCCTAGTTATGCCCTACAAGGCTAATAGGCCCCTGCGCTCCGATAATGAGTACTTGGCGAGAGTGCCGAGAGTCAAGAGAGATCGCACAGGAGGCCGCCGCTTCTCTGTGAATGCGGCTTTGCTATGGAACTCTCTCCCCTTGAAATTGCGCGCGGAACCAGGCCATCTGCGCTTCCGGAAGCTCCTGAGAACCTTCCTCTTCCCTAAATGACCCCCTGCTCTCCCTTTCCCCTCTCGAGCCTGATTCTACCGCAGCACTGGATGCCTCTTGGTAAGCATGCGCTAGATAAAAAGCGTTACATTACATTACATTACATTATATAAGGGTGAGGTTTCCCTGTGTTCCTGGCATCGATTATTTCACCTCTGATGCAAGGGGCAGCAAGAAGCAAGCCAGAGGTGGAAACTGTGCTCCCTGGTGACCCCTAAATGACACAATATGAGGGCTTTTGAGGTACTCAACATACAGAATTACAATCTTGACTTTGTAGATTCATGCTGCTTCTTTCAGCACCTACATTCACGATAGACCCCCAGTGTTGAACGAAATTTGGGTCTACACTGTGACAGCTCAACAGGCCTGGAACTGCGGCATTCTTGATTCTCCCACCTCGTAAGGCAGCCTCGCATGTTGGTGGACAGGTAGTATTGGCGAGAACATGGCGACTGGGACAACTCCAAGGTAGAGGCCTCATTGTGGAGGTTTTGGGCTGGGTCCTGCTATGCATAGAGGAAGAAGACTCTGATGTACCTAGTCTATTCATTGGGTTACCAATTAGGTGTTTCAAGTCTGAGTTTGGTGAACATCTGAAGATGCTCAGGTCTGTCAAATGATAACTTCACCCCAACACACAAGTCACATGAGTGACTGAAACATCTCTTCCTTCTAACTGTCCATCTGCTGTGGAACCCTGGCAGAAATGTCCCCAAGGGAGCCAGGAAGCCCAGCCTGGAGGTAAAACGTTGTTTACAACGCGGTCGTTACATCGCGATGCCATTACATTGCGGTTTTTAGAACGCAAGTCGTCACAACGACTTGCGCTGGATGGGCCTCTAGGACAAGGAATAGTATAATTTACTATCCAACACCGTCCCTACTGTATGTAGACTGGAGTTGTAATAGTAAATTATATTATAGTCCAGCGCCCTCCAACGCAAGTCGTTGTAACAACTTGCGTTGTAAAAACCGCGATGTAAAGGCATGCGATGTATTAGCATGCGTTGTAATGTCATACAACCAGACTGGAGGCTCCGTGTTACAGGTGTCACACAGTCACGTCTTCAGTCTAGTATGAGAGGTGGGTATGGACGCCATGGGAGGGAGAGCTAAGCGGACTCAAGGAGGGCGCAGGGCAAGGTACAGAGAGCGCGAGTGGGAGTAGTCTAGGCAGGGTCTCTTTAAGAGGTGTGCATATGTCACTACTCCAAGCCCCCTGAGTAATTAAATCATTTTTCGGCTTTACTAAGTGCCCATGATGGCCATACATATATTAGAATAGCACCCGCTAATTATTAATGTGTTCCTCTTTTTTGAACTATTGTATAAGGCATTTAGAGCTCCTGGTGGAACCTGTTTAGCACTAGCAATCAATTGTCCCAGATGCTACTTTGCAAGTTTCAAACATAAACTTTTTATTATCCATAATTTTACTTTTTCAGTGACATTTGCAACACTTTTTTATTGTCGTACAGTACTCCATGAGGGGCCCATCAGTGCCTCACAAACACGAAGAGTGATGTTCAAGGACTGACCATCATTTCACTCTTAATTCATCTCAACACTCCAATTTTTCTCTGTAGTGCTGTAGCTTTCTGCTTCTTTAGAGCTTCCATAAATCCCTTGTCCAATTTGTTTGCTGTTCTCCTCGGTATATAGATAGGGTTCATATTTATTCGCCCTTTGATGAAGTGCACCAAATCTGTGAATAGGAAACTACAGCTCATTGTTTGAAGAGAAGAGTCAACACAGGCCAGTGCCTGCCTGCATCTTTTCTTGCACTATCTCTTTTGTCGCTCTCAGTGTTGATATCTGAGATTTCAATAATGTTGGCACCTTTTTATTTTAAAGCATAACTTTCTGATTAATTTCTAATAGCAAGTATCTGTCTACAGCACATGCTCCCCAAAACAATCTCGCACATGTATTAGGTCAACTAAAATCCGTTTTGAAATCAAGGAATGCGATAAAAATTTAGAACTAAATGATCACTATAAACAGTTAAGAAAAAACATGTTCTGTTGGAATTATTATTCTTTATAATCGATTTTGCTAATTTTGAAAAAATCTAGAACGTCGCAGGCATTGAACAGAAAAAAAAAGTCAAATTGTTGCTAGACAATCCATATGAGGGTTGCATTTAAACATGAAAATTGACTTGTTGATTGCTGACTCTTTCAAAACTAATCTAGCACTGAAGAAATGGGGATGATTAAGAGAATCAATAACAAGACACTTAAGGGGATCATTTAGCCTATAGTAGGCAGCCACCAAATGGATGGGGTCAAGCCCGTAGCTAGGGGCTTTGGGCAGCGTGGGCCTTAGCTCATCATAAACTTCTTTAAACACACAAAAAAAATGCAGCAAAATCAATGAGATTTCAAAGTCAGCAAGTTATTTTATTTTGCATATTTTTTGATTGTGGTCTCATTGTATCCTCGAGAATTTTGGAAGAGGATGTTGCAAAATAGTGTATTTCAGGTTGGACCTCCAAATGATGTTTAATTAAAGAGTCGCACTAGAGAAACTAAGGTGTCTATTATTATAGCGGGCGGATCGCCACCACCCATATGGCGGTGGCAATCCGCCCGCCAAAAGTCACCACCCGCCTACCTTTTCCCCCTGCCACTTTATGATGGTGGGAGGACCCCTTCGGATGGGAAGACCACCTGCCGGTTTTCCGCCAGTAGGCAATCTGCCCAATTGGCAACCTGGCAGAAAAGCCCAGCAATATGATGGCAGTCCATATCAAGATGTTAGAGGGGAAGTGTCTTTCCATGGCGTAGCCTCCGCCATGGAAAGGCATGCGGTTTTTACATTTCAGGCATGTTGCGGGTCCCCAGTGTGTTGGGGCGGGTGTGCACTCGGGGAGTACCTATGGTACCCCCCTACATTTGAATGTACAAGATGGCAGGCAACGCGATGTGCCTGTCATATTGTGCAGCACTGCACGCCGCAATGTTACAAATGCGAGATGCGCCCGCCAATATGGCGGGCACATCTTAATGTCACTGGCGGGACCGCCGCAACAATGTCGGGCATTCCTGTTTCCCGGGACTTTGTCCACCCGCCATCGTAATAGGCCACTAAATGTTTTTAATCCTTCATTCTGTAGAAGGCGTCGTTAAGCTGCCCTAATCTTACATTTAAAACTAGGAAAAATCAGTGTGAGTTTCCTACTGCACCTAGAAAGATGCTACCACCCGCTTAGTGGCCAACACCCAGCGCAAACTCCATAAAGATCAAACATTGCCAGTTATCCAACAGCCCACAACATTAGAAAGGCAATATCCCTTATGGTACAATATTTGTTTATGAAAAGGTTTCACATATCATAAGTGTAGCAAACCCCCCTTTTTGTATGGTCCTATCAGATTTTTGGGATTTTTCAGGACTTCACTTTACCTCTGCTAAACATTAGTAACTAGAATGTGCTTTCCTGCTAAACTATGTGGTATGCATTGGAACTTTCCGTTTTGGCATATTTAACTTCCCCATACGTCTATTGTAAAGGGTTGCTTAAGTGCACTTATAGCACAGGGAGTTTAATGTCATGGTTGGGTTGCAATAAGTATTTATGCAACGCACATATGACAAAAAAAAGTATGTCTACCGGCAACACCACTATGCTGAGTTGCAATTTAGATGCACTGTAATGATGTGTGGCAGGGAAAAATGCTTCTGCTTTGCAGAAAAAGCCTATTTTGTTATATTGATATGTGTCCCCCAAAGCGTAGCTTGTAAGCCCAAAGATACTAGTGCTAAGATATATTTTGAAAACATTGCTACATCACTTCCTAGGTTAAATGGGCTCCAACAGTGAAATAAAAGCCAAAAGCTATTTGAATTGTAAGCTTTGGAGACATTTCCCCAAGTAATGTTAGAAGGGATTAAAATATTAATTCCCTAACTCCATTTAGAAAAAAAAGTATTTCCCAATTCGTTTTTAAAATCTGATTCAATAGTGAAATCAGATTTTTGAGAATTTAAGCAGAAAAATTGATTTTTTTTCAATGTGTATTAGGTAGCTTGGCCTCGAGGAGCTGCATTATGCACCGCTGACACCGATTGCTTCCAGATTAGGTGAAGGTGTCACGGCAGGACACCGGCGGCGGTGTGAGCTGCAGGTTCAGCTCACAAAAGAATTAATCGCAGTGCTTGAACTTTCAATGGCGGGGAGCGAGAGGAGAAGGTGCAGACAGTACTTTGGAAGGCTTCAGTTTTGTTGGCTGTGACACTGGGAAGCGAGAAGTGGTGTCACAAGATGGCTCAGGGCTCAACAGGAGTCAGAAATGTGCTTAATGGATGTGGTAGCATGAACGATACACGGTTTTGATGCATCTAACAAATGGTCCGACTGGAGGCCGCCGTCACAAGGGTAAGAGAAACGCAGCCACGGCCGGTGGTAGGTGTAACTGCAGGGTGGTGACGTAGGGAGGGGGAGGGGCAGAGTGTGGGGTTGTAATGTATGGATTACGGACTTTAACAGGTAAGTAAACATATAAATTAATAACACGAATTTCGTTGTGTGCACTGCATCACCAAATGCGATGAAGTGCGTACAACGAAATTAGTTTTATTTATTTATATGTTAACTTACCTGTTAAAGTCCGTAATCCATACATTACAACCCCCCACCCTGCCCCTCCCCCTCCCTACGTCACCGCCCTGCAGTTACACCTACCACCGGCCGTGGCTGGAGAAACGGGTAGATTTACAAATGTTTTGCGCTGGGTTAGTGTCACAAAAGTGATGCTAACCAGCACAAGATGAGAACGAGTCTGATTATTTTCCTTCAACAGATTTCATATGTTACACCAGACAAGTACAGTATGGCAGTATTCTTCACACTTTGCTTATTATTATGCTTTGTGAAAGAGAACATTCTGAGTGCTAAAAAGCGACAAATGGCCGAAGATAAGGACTCATCGTCAAGTTCCCGGAATCTACAGGTTTGTAGTGTGCTTTCTTAAGTGCAGTATCACCAGTAAGTCTCTTAGGGCCAGATGTATCAAGTACAAATGCGTTCACAAACGCTGACATTTGTGCTAAATGGTATGTATGAAAATTTGCGATTCCTTATTTTGCGATTGCATTTAAGGAATCGCAAATTTTGCCATTCCTTAAATGCAATGTAAGAAGCACAAAAAAAGTGCAATTTCTCTTTAAGGAATCGCAAATTACCACCAACTTCAAGTTGGTGGTAATTTGCGATTTCTTTGAAAAATTCACTTTTTTGCATTTTTCAAAGTGCTATGTGAAGCACATACATGCCACATGCTTATTTCAGGGGTGAAACAGGGTGTCGTTTGGACACCCCTGCACCCTTGAAATTGCATTCTCAATTTGCGATTCGCTAATTCCTAATCGCAAATTGAGAATGTCTTCCCATAGAGGCCCATAGGAATGAATGAGGAGGTATTCCTTAATTGCGAATCGCAATTTGAGATTCTCAATTAAGGAATATGTAGGATTCGCAAAATGTATTGCAAATCCTACATACAAAGCATTTTGTAATTGTCAAATAGCGATTCGCAAAAAATCGCTTTTTTGAGAATAGCAAAATGACTTTTTGATACATATGGCCCTTAGTGCTAGAGCATATGAGAATTCAAGCTTAGAGCATCTTATTAAGGATAACTATGTTTTAAGAGCCTTCCTATTGTGAAATGATTTGGGATATTGAAAAATTATTCAGGTACTCAATATGATTGATTATTTCCAAATGCAGGAACAGGACGTGGCTCAGGAGGAAGACGCTAGTAAATCCCTCAAAACTAATCCTCCGTTGGCCCCACAATGCATTCTATATTCTCTGTTCTACCAGTGCTGCACATCATCTACTTTCTTAATTCTATATACAAACATGCTAAGAAGGTTTGCTAAATTAGAGACATAAAAAAATGTCGGAATTTGTAAAGCGCACAGCTACCTCCACCGGAGGTGTCCCAGTGCTGTCCGTATACCGCTTAGGATCCTTCCTGGCTTTCCTGGGAAATGTCCACTCCTGGGCACCCCCCAGGTGCAGCCAGGCATCCCAGCGCTTTTGGGGCCGTTGTGGAGAGTAAGCAAGCTATTGCCCAGAGTTGCAGCGTGGGACCCATGATCAGACCAGGTACTGAGGTGAGAATATCCTGTCAGGGGAATTAATGAGTCGGAGACCCGCCGAGGCGGGAATCGAACCCTAGTCCCTGGCCAGAGCTCTGCATCAAGGTCTGCCTGTTCTTACCATTGAGCCACACTTCTCCACAAACCTTGCAGGTGTTTTGGCAAAGTGTTCTTAGCCAGAAAGTCAGCCACCTGGCTTCATATAAGTGGTGGGTATCTATGTACAGAGAAGAGGGGGGAAAGAGTAATCTATCTAACTATACTTTAAGAATTTTTTAGCAATACATTTAGGAATTTGCATAAATGACGTGGTAGATGGACAGTGTGGAATTTATTAAAAATATTGCATTGACAAATAGGTAGCAATACAAGCCCTTCAAGGAAGATTTAAAGTAGCTTTTAGCCTGGAGAACCAATAACCAGGTGGGCGCCTGGATTTGAACTGTTGGAAGTCAAACTAAAAGTGAGCATTTGAAGCCAACATTAAGGCTAATACAGTGGACAATTTTAGATCTAATCAGGGACGCCACACTGTGGGGTATGTATGTAGAGAAGAGGGGGAAAAGAGTAATCTATCTAACTATACTTTAAGAATTATATGGCAATATATTTAGGAATTTGAATAAATGGCGTGGTAGATGGACAGTGTGGAATTTATTAAAAATATTGCATTGACAAATATGTAGCAATACAAGGTCTTCAAGGAAGATTTACAGGAGCTTTAGACTGGGGAACCAATAATCAGGCGGGCTGCCTGGATTTGAAATGTTGGAAGTCAAACTAAAAGTGAGCATTTGAAGCCAACGTTAAGGCTAATACAGTGGACAATTTTAGATCTAATCATGGACGCCGCACTGATCAGTCTGCTCTCAATGTGCACAATTCCTGCAGCTGCCGTCGTCTGTTCTACGTTTGCAACTGTAAACGTAGAACAGAAATTTAGAATTTTCGGAATGGTGCACCATAGAGCTTCTTATCCAGAGTCAATAGGAGTCAATATGGCACGGATGTAGATGTGATGGGTTGTCGCTTATTTCCACAGTATTTTATGGGCTATCAAACCCGTGGCCTTGATATGAGGCAATCATATTTTAAAACCTGCGAGCTCTTTGCATGACGGAGAAACATATTGTGACGATACACATGTCATACTATTCACATAAAGAGGCCTGGGATTAAATTGAATAGTCAATTGAATTAACATTGTAAGAGCCCTGACGAAGTTCAAGTGCAAACTGAACTTAAATGCGTTGGCTTGATGTTGTGCGTTGACTTAATAAAAGAGATGATTACAAGGAATACCTGTCCATACACATTTACTTATTGAATCTGGATAAAAAGCTCTATGGTGCACCATTCCAAAAAATTCAAAAAGACCTTCTATTTTATTTATATTGATTTAAAAACAAATGCTGCCCAACCACATATACACAGCTTTATGGCAATCACTAACAGGAGAAATGTAATTAGATGAGTTGGTGAGCCTGAAAAGCAGTTGAGGGATATCAACATACAGATATGCGTTAAGCCTAAAGGAAATAATATCAGTCAGCAGAATCTTCAAGTACAGATTAAGCAAATATGGTGATAAGGCAGAACTCTAAGCTAACCCAAATGAAATCGATGAAAGCATAGACTGGTATTAGAATAGGATGTGTTCTTGTGATCAGTCATTTAGAAAAGAAGTAAACTAGTCAAGCGCCCTGCAGATTATTCTCTCAGAGTTCAGATAACATAACAGACTCTCAAGGTTAATGTTATGATATGACATCTGTATGAAAGTGATATATTGTTTTTGGGGTGGGCATTACCCACCACAAGGATAATAACACTAATGTGTCAGAGTGTAACGCCCAAGTCACTAAATTAACCTGAACTCAACCCATTAGTACCTATAGCACCGAGTAACAGGCTTAAGCTAGGGCAATGTGTGAAGTGTTCATGCAGTCACTAAAACAGTATTAAGGTCAAAACACCAAAGAATAAGCATTCCAACCTGACTTAGAAAAATACAGTAACATTTAACCCCTTCCGTGCTCCCGTGGGCCGTTGGCCGTCGCAAGCACTACCTGGCTGGTGCTGCGAACGGCGAACGGCAGACGTGGCCCTGCCCACTCTTTAGAACGCCCGCACTGCGCCGAAATAATTGCTGTGGTAAACGGGTTAATGGACAAAATGACAGCAAAACCACAAACATGCAATACGGGGAACAGGAGATATAAAAAGCACTAAGTGACTGTCATAGTCAAGGGAAGTAGTAGTGAGGCACCTAAGCATGATGTCAGAAGCACAAATCCGCTCAGGTACACCAAGCAGGTAGTATACAGCAAGTAGGTTGTTGTGTCAAAGATTTTACCTTATGACTTAGTCTTTTTTATTGAGCTCGAAATCGACCAGCTGGGCAAGACTAAAGCTGAATACAAGGAAGGTACATTAAAATCAGACACCTCTGCCACAAGACAGCGCTAGAGGTCATAGAAGTATAAAAAAATGTAAGTCCCAACATTTCATGCTTTCGGAGGCAGTTCCTCTGGATGACTTGAAGGCTTCCAGTACCTCAGGGACAGCAATTATTGGCCAAGATTCACTCTGAGAGGACACAAGCAAGGTCTAGTCCAGGGTCAGTTGGTACTAATCAACTGGTCACTTTAGTAAAAAGACATCTTGAAGCTTATTGTGTCCTTGTAGCCACACAGGAGGAAAGCTTACTGATCATTGGAGCCCACATCTTTGTGCTAGATACAAAAAGGAAGCATGCCCACTCCTTCAAGGCTCCTCTCAGGTTAAAGGATTCATGGTCCAGTCCTCTGGATTTTCTGCAGGTCCAGAAAATGTTCTGAGGAGGTGCCCTAGAATGCTACATCTATAATTGGCACTTGCTAGTGGATGGGGTGACTCCTGTCCCTTCCTAATGACTGGGGTAAATGTTCCCAGGAGCAACCCCATATAGTATTTTAGTAGATCAGTTATGCCCTATTGCAAACAATCCCACAGTGCTGTAAACTCTCATAATTCAGGATGAACAAAATCTTTCCCCCCTGTGCAGATCCTGTGTGCCCACCTAGAGGTGTGGCTATGGAAATAAGACAGTGAGCACAGGTTACTTTAGGGTGTGAATCTGACTTACCCTGACTGAACTGTAATTCCTGCTTGGACAGGGCACATACCTCTGCCAACCCAAAAACAATTTTTAACAGCATGGAATTTGGATTTTTTTCAACTTTTCTACTTCAAGGATCTAGTGGGACTACTCAGCTAATGTATCTGCCCTTTCCTCCATGGCAGTGGGACTCAAATGTTGCTTAAGTCGAGGTCTACCGTGACCATTGACAATCATATATGATATTTTTCATTTTGGTGGCATTTTGTTTGTTACATTTTTACTCTGTTTTTCTAACTTAGGAGTTTTATTGTGTTCTCGTTTTTAATGTGTAACTGTTTTGGTACTCCTAAATGTTTTACTAATTTCCTTTGTGTTAAGACTGTCGTCTCTGTGCCAAAGCTAGCAGGGGTTAAGCCCAGTTTTAAATTACTGAAACCTATGAAAAGACCTAACAGAATAGTGATTTATTCACCTCAACTAAGAAAACATTTTCTCACACTGGTGTTCAGGGATTAGATGCAAAAATTGTGTGTAGACGTACCAATCAATTTAAAAGCTTAATATTAAAATGTACTGAATATAATTGATAGCAAAACATGATTTTGGATTTTTAACTGATATCTGGTCTTTAATTGGGTCGTGTTTTTTCTTTTTCTAAAATTGTTTTTAATTCCAGGTTTTATACCTTAAGTCTAAGGAAACATGGAGGTGTATTTGACTACCCTCCCTGGCCAGTCTTACTGTGGTGGGGGTGAAGGTCATGTGCCAGGTGAGGGAATTGAAGATGAGCCTGAAAGCCAGAAAGGAAGATTATGAGAACATCATTAAGGTCTGGGAAGAAATCTCTTAGCTACAGATTGAGGAAACCCAAGGAGATGAGGAGACAAATGATGTTATGTCTCATGTGTACATACCAGGGCAGAAAGCGAGGGTTTGAATGAAAGAAGTTTTGTATAGCGCGGCTGCTGCCCAAGGGCGTCCAGGCGCTGAGTGAAGATAACAGAACTCTGAGGGGGGGGATGTCCAGGTGGGGGGACTAGTTGCTGAAAAGATGTGTTTTTAGTTCTTTACGGAAGGATGACAGGGTAGGGTTGGACCTAAGTGAAAGAGGAAGGGAGTTCCATAATTTAGCAGCGTTAAGTGAGAAGGACCTACCTCCTGCTCTTGATCTTTTTACTTCGGGAACTGCAGCAAGGAATGCGTTCTCAGAGCGAAGTGACTTACCGGGACAGTATGGAGTCAGAAGAGTGTGGTTAATCTCAGGTCTGGCTTTGTGGAAGGCTTGGTGCGATAAATTTAATTCTATCCCTGATCGGGAGCCAGTGTAGTGCCCTGATCCCTAGTTTAACTGATTCCCTGCGCGGGATTTGGAAAAGCGTGCGAGCTGCGCAATTCTGTGTGCGCTGAAGTTTCTGCAGCACGTAGTCAGGGGCTCCTAGGTAAAGGGCATTGTTGAAGTCGAGTCGGGATTGGATGAGGCCTTGGATAACAATCTGTTTGGCTTCCAGGGGTAGGATGGGCAGGATCTTCCTTAGCATTCGGATGATTCCGAAGCACGTTGCTGCTGTTTTTGTTGCCTGCGCATTAAAGGTAAGGGTTTTGTCCAGCCATATTCCCAGACTCTTGATGTCATCCTTCGGGGATGGTGGCGGACCCAAACTGGGAGGCCATACTTGGTTCATGGGCGTGGAGATGGGGGGGCCAAGGAGCATTATCTCGGTCTTGTCCCCATTGAATTTTAATGAAGATGCTGTCATCCATCTCCTGACGTCCTCCATGCATGCTGCTAGGTTGCTCTGGGGAAGCCTGCTGTTCTTCTGTGCCAGAGAGACCACCAGCTGAGTGTCGTCCGCATACGAGATGATCTTGACACCGTATTGTCGGACGACCTCAGCCAGCGGTCTCATGTACACATTGAACAGCGTGGGGCTTAGGGAGGAGCCCTGGGGGACCCCACAGTTTAAAGGTCTGCTCGTGGAGCAGGAGTCGCCATCAAAGACCTGGAAGGTCCTTCCGCTCAAAAAGGAGTCCAACCAGTCGAGGGCGTTTCCTGCAATCCCCAGATCGATTAGGCGAGACAGCAGGGTTTTGTGGCACACCGTGTCAAACGCGGCGCTTAGATCAAGGAGGATCACTGCCACTGACCCCCCTTGATCCAAGATCCTCCTAGATTCCTCCGTTACGGCCAGAAGGGCAGTTTCTGTGCCGTGTTTAGGGCGGAATCCTGTCTGGGTGGGGTCCAGAAGGGAGTTCTCCTCAAGGAAGTTGGTGAGATGTTGGTTAATGTGCTTTTCTAGAATTTTACTTGCCCAGGGTAACAGGGATATAGGGCGGAAATTGTTGGGGTCCATTGGGTTGAGGTTGGGGTTTTTAAGCAGTGCCCTCACCATAGCCTGTTTCCAGGGGGGGAACCACTCCAGTTTGCATGGAGCTATTAAGTAGGTCTTTGAGAGTGGGGAAGATGACTTGCTTAGCCATGTTCATCATCTGAGGGGGCACTGGGTCAAGGAGGGAGCTTGATTTAACTTGGTGTGCAAGGGATTCAAGTGAGTCTGGGTCTAGTGGTGGAAATGTGCTCATGGATGCTTGCGGCAGGTGTGCTATATTGCTTGGGGGTGGTGGCGTGGAAATAATAGTCTCCGAGGTGGGGGCTGTGAGGGAAGAGTATATTTTATTGATTTTTTGAAAAAAGAAGTCAGCCAGCTCGTTGCATCGGGCTGTTGAATTGTTGGTTGGGACCATGGGAGGGGAGGTTTTGGAAAGACGTTTGACTATCGAATATATTTCTTTTGGTTTAGATCGGGCTGCCATAATTTTATCTTTGTAGTGGGTAGTTTGGGTTTCCGCAGCCTGAGATTATTACAGCTGGCAGCCTGCCAGTGTGGTAACAAGCCCCATCCAGGCCTACTAGTGCAAAGGATTCGCCCTTCTCGGCTTAGAGTCCTTAGACCAATGGTAAGAAGTTGGCACAGAAACTGGAACAGAAAAGACAGAATTTATTAAACCTCTTGAGGTGAACTACAATCACTCAACACCCTTCGATATAGTATGAGGTAGCACACTGACTAGAAGAAGCTGGGTCCTTTTATACCCACACAGGGGCTCAAATGAAGGCGGTAATAGTACAAGCTGCGGTTCTTAGGCACATACAAGGTCATACAGAAAATGCACAGTCGACAAGTGGGAGGAGCTACCAGTTAGCTAGTTGGACTAAACACACCCTGACAGTTACATGCTAGGGACAGCTGTGTGCTCTTCTGAGCATGTGCAAAGTAGAGGAGACTAAATATATCTTGTCTCTAGGCAGATTTCAAGAGCAGTGGACAGGAAGGTAGGACAGAGCTCATGGCATACAAAATGGCTGATAGAAAGACAAAATGGATTCCGTAAAATGGGCAATATAGGTCAAAAAACTGGATGTCTTCTGCAAATGCTTAACTTAATGATTTGCTAAACTACCACACCAGTTGTAGGTGAATGACAAACAGACAGAGAGGGATCATCAGGCTTAGCTAGCTGCCTTTCTCCTAGTTGAGAAGACAATTGCAATAGAAGAGACAAAACTGGCCTTAGAAGATAGGAAGGAGTGACAGTTGAGAATACAATTGCAATAGAAGAGACAAAACTGGCCTTAGAAGATAGAAAGGAGTGACTGGGACTGATGTCCAGTGAATGTGACGGCAGCCATGGTGCAAAGCTTCATAAAGAAAACTCAAACTCCACATCCTCATAATCATGTTCAATCCTTCATATTCAACATTGTGCTAGCTTTCTGATTCATAGTCTGTTCACAATTTCACAATTCATTCGCCCTTCTTTGGAATTCATTTGCAGACTACTTTTCAGAAAAAAGTATTTGCTTTGCATTCAATCTGATTCACCCATGTATGGTTTCTCATTCTAATACAGTTTACATCTTATATCCCCTTACTATTGATAATCCCTTCACATTTGCCAGTCCTGATCAATCTGACTCTCTAGATTCTTGTTTACACACATACTAGTAGAAGTGCTTTACTATATTTGTACAAACATTTAGGTTCTGTGTCAATCTTCCCTATGATTTGTTTTAATGCCTGGTGGACTACCGATACAGGTAATTGTCAAACTACTGATATCACTGCTCATACATTGGGTGTCACGGTTTATTCTAATGTCTTCCACAGCTTCGATTAACAAAGTGGCAGATATGTTTTTTTCCTCTTCCAATTTATTTGATTGGCTGTTCTTTTGCTTCCTGACAACTACTGTCATTCAGTTGTACAAATCAATATTATCTGAGCCCAAATTTGCTCCTAATTCTAAACATGTCTGCACTGCTGACCTTAGATCTTTTAAACTCTCATTTATTGCTTTTCATCTGAATGATCTTTGTGGAATTCTGTACTAAACTATTGCTAGTATTTGTTCACCAGCCATTGTAAGAACTTCCATCCATTGTGAGAATCCTCAGCATAAGTCATCTTTGTTATGAAACTCTGTGCTTCCTGAACTCCTGTCTGGAATGTATTGATTTAAGTGTGAGGGCAGTTATATTGGAGCCAGACCTGAAGCTAAATCTAGCAGGCTGACGTGTGAAGATCAACTTAAAATAAAGAACTTTAATTATCTTTACGAATTAAGCTAGTACCCCTCACTAAGAGACGCATTTGGCATGCCAGCTCATTCTTTACCCGAACTAAAAACCAGTAAGTGCTTCATCCACTTCAGAATGTTTGCTTCAACCTCCTCCAATACTGCACAACACAGCATGTAATGTAGCATCTTTTCCAAGTTCATTTACCCATACATCCTCCTTGATTATGCTTCCATTGACAAGACAAACAGCATAGTCATCAAAATCATCTAACTCTTGTCTTCTTTGCTTTTCATTTTTAGGACGTCTTTTATCAACCAAGCGTGAGCAGCAATCAGCTAAGTTGTTCTTCTCACCGGGAACATACATCATCCCAAATTCAAACTCTTGGAGAGCGACCACCCATTTTATAATTCTAGAGGATACATTTTCTAGTCCTTTCTTTTAAAAAATCTCCCTCAATGGCTTGTGATGAGTTTTAATTGTAAATTTGCAACCCCCACAAGAATTTGCGGAGTTGTCTTACTGCCCAAAATATACGTAGTGCCTCTTTCGCTATTACAGACTAGTTCAATTCCGCACCTCTCAAACTCTTGGATAAGAATACAATTGTTTTTTCCACACCTTGAACTTCTTGCATCATGACAGCTCCCAAACTTGCAGAACTAGCCTCAGACATAGCCACAAAATCTTGACTTGGCTCGAAACAGCTCAAACAAGTGGCTTTGGACAATAGTTGTTTAACTAAAACAAACTCTCCCTCACAGTCTGAATTCCAAGCAAAACTTACACCATTCTTCAAAAGAAGCCTTATATTATACGTTTTATCGGCAAAATTGGGTATGAATTTGGTATAATATTCGGACATGCCCAAAATGTTGACTACTGTTTCCTTATTACTAGGACTGGCCATACCATTGATAGTATCAACCGACTCCTTCTTAGGTTCGATGCCAGAGCCAGAGATTTTGTGACCTAAATAATCGATTTCAGTGATGTGGAACTTGAATTTTTTAGCTTTAAGAGTAAGACGACTGTCCTTCAATTTACTCAAAACTTCTCTTACTCTTTCATTATGTTCTTCTACATTGCATCCAAAAACTAATATATCATCTTGGTAGATCTTAATCCCCTTGACATCTTTAAAGATATGTTCCATCACCCTTTGAAAAACTGCTGCTGCAGATATAAGGCCAAAAGGCATTTGAGGAATTTGAAAGTTCCAAATGGAGTAATAATTGATGTTAGTTCTTGAGAATCAGGATGTAATTTCATCTGGTGATAAGCTGATGCCAAATCAATGGAGGGGAATAATTTAGCTCCCTCTTACAAGGACAACATCTCGGATATGTTGGGCAGTGGATAGTGATCCACAACCATGCACCTGTTAAGTTCTCATAAATCTATACAAAGTGTAGACTCTCCATTAGCATTAAGGGCCATTACAAGTGGGGCTAACCATTCCATGGCTTCAACTTCAGTGACGATACCACTGTTCACTAGTTTATTAAGTTCAATTTTCATCTCATCTTTCACCTTGATGGGCACCCCTCTTACTTTACTAACAACTGGTATTGCATTATCCTTTGAACTTATCTTATGGGAATAGCCTTTCAAACATCTTAAATGTTCATTGAAAACGCCTGGGAACTCTTCTTTAATGTAAGAACTATTCACTTGCACTTGACCAAGTGGCTCAACTGTTTTGTTCTCTTGATTGTCACTCACACAACAACACTCATCCTCCTTTAACCTCACATTTTGAGTCTCATTAGGATCTAATATGACCCTGAGGTCTTTCTGATGTATCCAACTAATCAATGAGTCACCCGACTCAGAGACATTTACTTTTCCATTGATGAATCTATCCTTAAAGTCAATCTTACTTTTGAAAAATATCCTGAACGTTTGATGGGTTCACCTCCATAACCTTTGGCTTTAATATCAGGTTTGAATAGTATCACCTTATTTTTCATCATATACACTTCTGGGAATGAGCGTGATTTTTGCTCCAGAGTCAAACAACATTCGCACAGGGATGTCTTCAATAAGAACCATTTATTTTTCCTTCAGAAATCCTCAAAGATATTTTTCTACTTCCTACTCTTGTTCATACATGCCACTTCTACAACATTTCGATACATGACCCTTTTTCTTGCATTTCTTACATGTGGCTTTCCACCCAATGCAGTCTTTAAAATTCGCCATATGTCCATATTCCCCACACCTGTAACAAGTTCCCTGGAATTTCCTTGGATTGACAACATCTCTACTATACCTATTTCTGCTAAATTGTGAGCTACTATTTTATTTTATTCTCTTGGGAGTTTGTTGCACTGCTTTGTTTATCCTTGAATTTAATAAATACTTCTACATTTACTTCTTTATGTCCCTAATCATCTCTTTTTTTAAGTTCTGCAACACAATAAGCTTCTTCATTTTTTATCTAATGTGCACCCTAACATAAACTGATCTCTTAATCTTTCTACATAGTTTGGCGCAAAATTACAGTGACATAATCAGGCTGAGCTTACTCGATTACAACGGGTACAAAACACCGCAGCCAGGGCGATTGTCGGCCTCCCTAAATTCTGTTCGGTGGCGAACGTTCTTCGCTCCCTACACTGGCTCCCAATAAGGAAGCGTATTCTTTTCAAGGTACTCTGCCTGGCTTTTAAGATCTTGAGAGGCATTGGCCCTGAAATCCTGTCTGGCTCCCTTTCCCTTTATGTCCCTACTCGCACTCTTAGCTCCCAGGGCCAGGCCCTGGCTGTAGTCCCCAGATACAGGCTTTGCCGCATGGGCGGCCGCTCCTTTGGTGTAAAGGCGGCATCAGCTTGGAACTCTCTCCCGGTGGAATTGCGTCTGTTAGAGGATCTTATGGCTTTTAGGAAAGCCTTAAAAACATTCCTGTTTTAGTCTCTAACCCCCAGCCTGTGTAATGTATTTTAGAGTGGCCCCCTCTGGTTCTCTTTTTTTTAGTTGTATTATGTTTTTTATGCACTCCCTTGTCAAATGCGCCAGGACGCTCCTTAGCTGGAGTAGCTGTGCGCACAATAAAAACCAATAACATAACATAACATAACATAGTCCTCAAGATTCTCTCCTACTTTCTGCATACACTTTCCAAAGGGATGTCTTTCTAAAACTGTTGATACTTTAGGTAAGAAATGTAAGTCTAGTTTTTTTTAGACAAATCTCATAATCATTGAGATCATCTGCTTCCTCTGTGGACAACTGTGGAAGATGTTGAAAAATCTCTTGTCCTTCTGGACCTAAACACTGAAGAAGGAGAGACATTTTCCTTCCAGCACTGAATGAAACACCACATACACGAGAATAATGCAAAAATAAATCTTTACACTGTTTCCAGAGAATAGGAAGGTCACCAGGACTTGATATGAAAAATGGAGGAGGTGGTACATTTTGCATTGTATACACAACCGAAAGAGAGATTGATACACAATAATCCACCTGAATGTTCACACTTCACATGTCAAATGGTTGCCTTTATATCAACAATTTTTGTAAGTGGGTCTGTAACTGGTTGTAGTGAAAACGCGGTTGGCAGGTCAAAGTGTGCCTGTCACTGAGATGTTTGTTTTAATTTAAGAGAATGTTTCCCATGAAGACAAAGGCTTCCAACGGGAATGAACAGAGAAGAATATTCAATTGCCTTGAAGAAGAACTCATTTTGCAAAAGATTGTTCAAAGTAGAATACTTTTGTACAATGCTGAAATATGATTAGCGCTCTAGATCCTTAGTGAAGTGACATCGTCTCAGAAGACAGGTCACAGAAGCAGGAGGATTGCTTGCTCACGTGGTCACAGAAACAGGTGAGATTGTTTGTTCGCGCTGCTCTAGAATGTACAATGCGCTTTGGGAGCGAACAGCAATTCAAATCTAAAAAAAGTGTTTATTGAGCGTGCCAGTGAAGTTTTAATATACTGATTGAATGTTTTTTATGATGAGAAAATGCACATCAAAGCGAGCGTGCAATCTTAAGCAGCAACTACGCACATTAAAGTAAATGTGTAATCTTGATCAGAACCATTAAAGCACGCAATTGCTGAGCAGCGCAAGTGCTGAAGTAGTGCGCAATTTCAAGCTGGACAATTAAAGTCTCCTACGCAGGCCCACAGTATACACATGAAATACAAGCCGCAAATCAAGCAAGAGCGTCAGTACGATTAAAACTTCTACCGCGGTCCAAATGAGGTATAAATCACATAGATAAATGTCTGGCAAGCTGGTAGTTATAAGTAGAACAAGGTGCTTTCCACTGTGCAAATGGAATCTCTTATTATATATCCTCACTCAGCTAGAAAGATACTATACATGAAAGAAGAGTAAACCGGAGGTTGGTTTACACAGTCAGATGTATTTTCCAATGAATACCATTTGTCTCTAGTAAACACTCATGGCAATCTAGCACAGACTTGACAAAAAGTTGATTTTCCAAAACAAAGACAAAGAGTAAATTTACAATACCAGTGGGGTGGCAGAGTTTTCTTGATTCCTGATTTTGCTAGAGTTGAGGTGTGTAAAGGACCCAAACAGGTTCATTTAGATCGTCGCCATTGTAAAATTCAATCCAACACCAGGAAAAGATAATTAAAGTTCTTTATTTTAAGTTGGACTTTACACCTCAAGTATATATAATGGTAGGGGTCATGCCCAAATTACCCTCATATACCTGAGCATAAACATCAACGATGTAGAATCAAAGAAATAAATGGAAAGGAGGGATCAATCAAGAATCTTTATTTACATACAGAGTACAATTAATTACCCTGCTGTTCTCTAATTCTGATTAAAGAAAAATTAATTTCTGCTATTCTAGCTTGTGTACGTTACAAGTGACGGGAAAGGAAACACAGTATAGTCACAACAAACTAACACATATACAATTTACATATATACACAATATATATTTCATTATAACAATTAAATCACACTCTTATATATAAATTACTTCATATATACAATATATACAACCTATACAACATATATCCAACATATACACATCTCAAGAAACCAGTAAATAAATAATTGGTTCCCCGACTGAGAACAAAACAAACAGTGTGTACACTCTTGAATCAGAGCAATACACTACAAGGTAGTCCCTATTGCGTCTGAGGAATAACACCTCCAAAATAATGCAAAAGGCGCTTTACGTTCTTCACACAGCTCTACTTGCTGGGACTCCTTTAGAAATGTCGACGCTGGCGCAGTCGCGTTTCAGCCAGAGATTCCTTTTGGCATCATCAGGACAGGGGATTCAGTATTTCTGGGCGGGTAATTAATTCTCTTAAGGAAAAACGCCCGGCCGGCAGGGGCTGGACCCACTGCCGCCTCGCCAACAATGGCCCTTAGACCCTTCAGAAGCTGTATTCCACTATACACGAAGAAAAAATAGCGTCACCAGTCCACTTAGTTTCTCAAGAGTTGAATAAAACCAGGCACCTAATTCCTGCAACATGCGGTGCCGTCACTCCCACCGAACTGCCAAGACTTCAAGCAGTCAGTTTTCCAAAAAATAGCGAGTCAAGAGCGGTCTTTACACCTCAGCCTGCTAGACTTAGCTTCAGGTCTTGCTCCAGTATAAGTGCCCTCACACTTAAATCAACACATTCTAGACAGGAGTTCAGGAAGCACAGAGTTCCATACCAAAGATGACATATGATGACGATTCTCACAATGGCTTTACGTTCTTACAATGGCTGGTGAAGAGATACTAGCAATAGTTTAGTACAGAATACCACAGTCTTCATTCGCACCTAGCAGCCAAAAGGGTAATTTTCAAAACCTTTGTGATCTGCCATCCCATATTTCTTCACAAGAAAGCCTCTGTTTATCTGCACTAGTGCCTGTCTCCTTTTCAACCACCCAGGACTCTTTATTCCAATAATAGGAATAATTTATTGGATACCAAAATACGCAAACGTTGATGTAGGTGGCGCTCAATTGTTTTGACTGCCAAAAAGCAATTGAACATACATACAACTGCAATACACTTTATCTCTATCCACATATCTTTCTGTAAATAATTGAAAACCTTGCTCTTTCCAGATGCCTAATCCTTGCTTTTCTCTGGAATCTCTACCACCAGATCATTCTATGGAAACAAGATCAGTGATGGCTCCTCCACTAAGGGGGAGGAGCAACACCCCACTCCCTGCTTTGCAGCAGTGAAATAAAGGAAAACTAAAATTATAATATCTTGGTGTTATTGTCATTTTATTTGTTCCTGCTGCGGCAGCATGAGGGCGGGGCTGCTCTGCTCACAGAGCACGCAGAGGAGGAGTGGTGGGCACACTGAAGTGCGCATGGCGCTTTGATTGGCCGTCTTGGGCCGGCCGAACAGTAATGCTCACTCAGCATATTCCCCACCCAGGCTGCATTACAGCCAGAATGGAGAGAGAATATGCCCTGGCTCATAGACCTCATCTGAGCACCAAAATAGAGCGTTGTGAGTTGCTCGAGAGAGCCTGGCTGCTTCTGTTCAGCGGAGGAGAGCAAAGTGGGACAGAGCGGCAAGGTGGTAGGTGTCTTTTTCTTTTTTTACACCCCCTTACTCCGGTGCCACACCATCGCAGATCTATGCCAGACGCCACTGAACAGGATGATGTATAAGTAGTTGTCAGCTAATCATTCACTGAAATCAATGTAGTTGTCCAATACGATTAGTGTTCCTGAGGCCTGAAACACCAGTGGCAAAAGAAGGTACCACCCCCTTAAAAAATAAACTTGGACAGCTCGAACCTTCCAAATTTGAGACTAGTCAAGGCAGATTTCTGAAAGCTACACTTGCAGCCCAATGCAGAATGCAGAATAGACTGTTCATTTGCCTCAGATTGGTTCCAACTTTATTTTTTAAGTCAACTTGTCCTTAAAACTTTAATGACCGATTTTGGCAAGCATCCCAGCTGTTACACTCCGACTAAGAGCAGTGTGAAGCCAGGAACTCTGCTGTGGAAAATAACGAGTAAAGCCTACCAGCTACTTGAGAAGAGAGAGAGTCAAAATTACAGTGTTCTGGCATCATTTTGAGGCTTATCTGAGAACAGAATTCTGTTTCTGTGCTGTGTAAGGAAATATTAAGGCTTGAGAAAGCGCTGTGCTAATTACTGACCTTTCTCTGCGCTAACAGAATCCCTAGTACATAACATAGTTGAAACAAATGAGCACACACTCAGTGTGAAATGTATAAATGTGTGCAGCTGGGACAGCTAACATTTGTTTGACCTATTGAAGCCCTGTTCAACAAGAACAGCAGAGGCATGTGTTAGAATATCAGCTTTGCAAATACATTTCTGTTTTAATGCTTTATACCTCTAATTAAAACTGAGACTGTGGTTATATTTGTGCAGCACAGATGGAGTGAAAGTTAAAGATAGCTCTCCCACAACTTTCAGCAGAAGAAAAAAACATTCCCAAAGCTTACTTTCAAATGTTAATGCAATATCGCCACCCATTTTTCTTAGGTAAAGCTCCTAAATGCCAAGAACGCTGGTAAAATATTGCAGACTACTTTATACGGCTGACATGTCATAAAGCTCTCGACGCAGCTGGCATTTCCCATTCAGCACACCGAGGCCTTACTTTGAAGTTTTCACATTAGGCTGCAAATTATATAGAATTGGGAACATACGGTTATAATCATTTTTGCATCCTTGGCATACAGGTGTATTGCATGCAACAAAAAACTCAATTTCCTCTCACAGAGCTTCAAGGGACATGACTCACTCGGATTGTTCAGTCACAACTAGAAATAAACTCCACCGCCTATGCAAAAAAAATATAAAAATACAAAATGATAACCATATGCATTATGAAGATGGTTCAATTAATTCCGCAGATAGTGATCTTTTGTGTTTTTCAACCAGATCACAATCTGATTAATGGTTTCATAGCGCCTTGATGACTCACCTATTAAAAGGTCAAGGTGCTTCTCTCAGACGCAAGACATGAACCATCTATGCTTGTCTCGAGTGCTCATCATTCTCACGATGTACAAACATTAGTCACCTGTGTTGCTGTTTGGCATTTTCTACTAAGTACTTTTCTTAAGTGTGTACTTCATCTGCCACGCTGGTGTAATGCTTTTTTTTTTATTGTACTCCATTTGAGCTTTTTATTCATCAAACAGTTGTGAGGCTGAACATAGGTGGAAAAGGGCATGCAGACCGCAATGGGACTGAGTCACGTGCAAATACGGACGCAAATGTCGCTCTTCTTGCTAATTCCGATACCAGCTTGTCATTAACGTTGTGAATTTCGGGCCTCAACTTGGTAGGTACCCCATTGATTTCATGTGTTTCCCCCGTCTGAGGTGTGCAAATACAGATTACGGAAATTTTACCCCCACAGCATCTGTGGATCAATGTAGCTGTATTTGTAGGGTTCATGTACACTTAGGGCCCAACGTCCTGAGGTTTGCCTCCGACCGCTGTATTTTGATTACGGTGGTCAGAGGGAAAACCACAAAAAGTGGTTATCCCTTCAATGACGATGGAGCCAGGCTCGACTCTGACTTCGGGATTAAGATGTCTGTTTCAACAGCCAATCCATGTCAATCTTTCCGACATGGATTAGCTGCCGAAAACTGACTTTGGGGGGACCTAGCTGGGCCCCCTTCTCCCCCTGGCCCTCTGCATATGGGCATGGGGGCAGCCATGAGGTGTCTGCCACACAGTGCAGGGATGTTTACCAACTTCCATTTTGCATTGGAAGCTTGTGCTAGGGGCATCTTCAGCCAACTCCCAAGCTCCCATAGGAAAATTCATATTTCTGACTGCACTATGGGCGGTTACATCCAAATTAGAGTGTTAATACCGATTAGGTAATTACCGAAACTTACCGATTCGGTAATTTTTTACGAAAAATTACCTACATCCCATTTGCCTGTTCTTAAATACCGAATTGGTAAAATTCGGTATTTAAGAATAGGTAATCTGGGATTACCTACATCTGTCCCTAAGTGATTTGCCCAGAATCACAGGTCGAACCAATGTCTGAAACTCAAACCTTCCCCCCCCAATTTGAATGTCAGCAGCTCAGGCCGTTAGATCACATCCCCTAATGGGGAAGAAAAGTGTTAGTCTGAAGGGCTGCTCAATTATATTATTAAACTTTTTTGCAGCATTTGACATCACTCTGGACAAGCGCCAGTTTATCAGTGTGGTATGCTAGGTCAAATAGTGTCTGTTAAATGAAAATCATTCTTTTTCTTTTTCATTCTTTGTCTCTCCTCTAGCCTTTGTGTCCATTTTTAGGTTTCACATGCAATCTCTTGTATTTTATACATCTTACAAGGGGGCTCTTATCAGTTCCCATTACAAAATTTTCTGTGTTTGTTTGCTTCTGTGTGGTGCTCTTTTTTTTTTTGTTCACTTCCCCAGGCTGTACGCAATTATGATACTTCTGCTAAAGCTGTTCACATTGTTTAGGCCCTGTTCAATGTGAAGGTACGCTCACTTCCCACAGAAAAGGCAGACAGCTTCTAACAGTATGCTGGAATGCTTGCTTTTCATTACTTAATTGTGTAAAACAGATGCTTTAGCCTTAGAACGTTGGTGGCATTTCCTATTTATGGCACAACTTTTCTTTGCACTTTGTAGGCATTATCAGATTGATTTTTTCAACTTAAGCTATTTGGTAATTATGATCAAATTTTAAATGTTATAATAAACATTGCACATTAAAAATAAAGTTCAGAAAAAGCATTTGATCGGGTCTCTTGGGATTTTTTGTGGGCAGTTCTAAGGCGATCTGGCTGTGGGGAGGGCTTTATTAAGGCCATACAAGCACTATACATTGCACCCAGAGCTTGTATCCGGGTGAATGCAGGACGTACCGCTCCCTTCCAAATTACCCGTGACACACGACAGGGGTATCTGTGCTCCCCACTACTGTTTGCTATGTATATTGACCCACTGATTCGAAAGCTGGAGCAGAACTCCCGGATCCCCCCATTGGAAACTCCAAGGGGTCTATGTAAGATTCTGGCATACGCCGATGACGTGGTGGTTATTACACCCTTACCCACAGAGGCCATTAGAGAGGTAGAGGAGGAAGCAGAGCGGTTTGGTCGGGTTGCAGGATACGCCCTGAATAAAGCCAAAACCCAAATTATTAAAAATGATCAGGCAAAGTGCACAGATCCGCGAGTGGTACAGTCTATAGTTTATTTAGGTGTAAATATTACTGCGGATCTGGGCAAACTGGTAGAGATAAATATAGGCCCAGTAGTCAATAAAGTTAAGAAAGATCTGGACAGGTTCCATAATTTACATATGTCAATAGTAGGGCAGGTCAACATTGTAAAAATGACCCTTCTCCCAAAATTCCTATATTTGTTCAGTGCAATTCCACTTATGTTTGAAGCAAAATGGTTTCACATCTTAGAACAGATGACAAACAGATTTGTCTGGCACATGGAAAAACAAGAAGAGCACTGAGATACATGCCACTTCCATGGGATAGAGGGGGGTGGGCTTTGCCTGACCTTAAATTGTATTACTGGGCAGCAGCTCTTCAGCAAATGACGGTGCTCATAGGGGGCGCGGAGTCCGAATCAGAGGTCCCCACGGGGTCTGTCCCTATTTATGCGCTAGTTCTTGGTGATGAAGCAGAGAATGCTTTTCTGAAGTACACCAAACCCAGTTACTTCAAAAGTACAAGATTTAAAACTGTGATTGCAGCGCACAAGGTTTTGAAGGCGTTTACGAAAAGATTTGGGTTGGGAAGATTTAACGCATACACTAGGCTATATCAGAATCCTACACTACCACAGGAGATCTTTTCAGATACGGTTTTTGCAGCGTGGGGGAGCCGGGGGTTGACAAAAGTGGACGATATGATTGGGCCTGAAGGAATGCGTCAGTTCACTGAAATGCAGTCGATATTTGGCCTTATCTCAAGGAATTTCTTTAAGTACCTACAGGTTAGGAGTTTCTTATTTAGTAAAAAAGGTGAATCGAGGGTATTTGAGGAAAATATAATTTTGGAGACCATCGAAGGCGGGCATGGTTGTACAGTCAAAAAACTGTATGCTGAGCTCATTGTAAATAGAAACGATGACCTTGTAAAATTTGAATCTAAATGGGCAAACAAGCTAGGAATAGAACAGGAGGTATTCCGGAGGTCACTGCAACTAGGCCAGGAAGTTCTCGGCTCAGCTACTCTCCAAGCGCAACATAATAAGACCATTTATATGCTATACTACACGCCAGCAAGAATTGCACAATGGGGAGGAACGCAGGGGATCAACTGTCCACGGTGTGATAGTTCAGAGGCAGATATAATACACATTTTTGCCACATGTCCTCACTTACAGCCTCTAATTAAATCCATTGAACTATTTTTGGAAAGATCTTTGAGAGTAGAGGTTAAGCTGACTCCAGCTAGGATTTTATTGGGGATGGCCGAGGATTCCCTTCGATCCCAATACGACTACTTCTTATTTGCGGCCATGGCAGTGCTTCGAATTTGTATTTCATTGGCTTGGCTTGATCGTTTTCCACCCACTCTCCATCATTGGGTAGCTAAGCTGTTAAATATCTATAATCTAGAGAAGGGGATCTATGCAAGAAAGGGTAAGAGGGGAAGAGCACTAGGGCTACAAATCTGGCATCACCTCAATAAGTGGAAGGGAAAGTAACCCCTCTCCGCTTAGTGTATTCAATTTAATTACTTTATTGACCGCACTAAGCCAGGGTGCTTCGAGTGTCTCTTGGCCTTACTTGGTCTAACAGGACTATTGAACAACATTGGTTAGGCTGATCTATTGAGGTATGATCTTTGCCTCTTAATTTGATTCAAGAATGTATAAGAAGGCTTATTTAAGACGGGCATGCTTAAACAGTTTAATTCATGTCTATGCTTCCTATTGATATTGGTTTATTGTGATATATATGGATGTTTGTATATTTTTTATTTAAAGTGCCCTGTGGGGGGGGGGAATGTAGAAATATAAATATATATTTAAAATTTTTTTTTTAAAATAAAGTTAATATACAAGAGCTATGTTATATTTTACCACTAAACAGGCAGACTCAAGTACAGTTACCTTGCAGACAACAGGGTCATGATTTGAATGGTGCAGCAGGCGCTGTAGCATCGGCCCTAAAAGTCGTCAGAACTCCTCTAAACACATAATATTGCTATCTTTGACTACTAAACAGGCAGTCAGAATTGCAGTTATGTTGCAGTTAAAAGGGACTTAATTTGAATGGTGCAGCAGGCGCAGTGGCACTGTGGCCAAAAGCTCTTGGGACCCAACTAAACCGAGATTATTGCTACATTTTTAAACTAAACAGACAGTTACTAGTGCAGTTACCTTGCAGACAACAGGGTCATGATTTCAATGGTTCAGCAGGTGCAGTAGTACCAGGACCAGCAGGTCTGGGAACCCCTCTAAACATCTAAAATTGCTACATTTTACTACTAAACAGTCAGTCACAAGTGTAGTTCCCTTTCAGACAACAGGGTCATGATTTCAATGGTGCAGCAGGTGCAATGGCATCAGGCCACACAGTAGTCAGAACTCCTCTACACAACTAATATTGCTATATTTTATTACTGTACAGACAGGCACAATTACATTTACCTTGCAGGTGAAAGGGACTTGATTTAAATGGTGTAGCAGGTGCAATGGCACCAGTGCTAAAAGTTGTCTTAACTCCAATAAACAACAAATATTGCTATATTTGACTGCTGTGCAGTTATTTTGCAGGCAACAGGGACTTACTTTGAATGGTGCAGCTGGTGTAATGTGACTGGGGCCACAAGCTCTAAGGACCCCACTAACCCAGATTATCACTAAATTTGACTACGAACAAGACAGTCACAAGTGCATTTATCTAGCAGGCAAAATGTTAGTGATTTAAATGGTGCAGCAGGTGCAGTAGCACCAGCAGCAAAAGCTCTAGGCACCCCACAAAACACCTAATATTGCTATATTTTACTACTAAACAGCGAGTCACAATCGCTGTTACCTTGCAGATAAGAGGGACTTGATTTGAATGGTGCAGCTGAATATTGCAAAAGTGTACTACTTAACAGGACAGTCACAAGTGCATTTATCTAGCAGGTAATAGGGTCATGATTTCAATGCTGCAGCAGGTGCAGTAGCTATACGACCTAAACGCTAGGCACCCCAATAAACACCTAATATTGCTATATTTTACTACTAAACAGGCAGTCTCAATTGCAGTAACCTGGCAGACTACAGAGTCATAAATTGAATGGTGCAACAGTTGCAGTGGCACCGGGCCCAACATTTGTCAAATAAATTAGCAAAACAATATAGAGTTTCTCATTATAACATTCTAATATTTCTGGGGATGTATTATGATTTGGGCACACTGTTTATGTATGGGCCACGGTGCATCTTTAAACTGGTGTGTCAGGAACAAACATGAACAGTGCGTACGACTACAATGAATGCGATGCCCTGAGGGAAGCCATGAAATCGGGGCTGTCCTGAGGGCAGCAAATTCAGTGAAATATGGAGCAGCTCTGTGTTCGACTGTTAAGGCACCACCCATCTGCAATTCAGAGAGGGGCGAGAGCTCCACCTGCAGGCAGTTGCAGTGAGTGACCCCCATGCAAATGAGGAAATTAACTTTCATACTGCTGTTGCTAGATGTCTGCCAGTGCTATCTGTATTACAGGAGGAATGTAAAAAGCATCTGTGGCTGATTCTATAATACTATTGTGTCCCAAGGGCACACATAGTGGGTGCACATGCCCGCTGCACCTCCAGGGTACAATGTGTAATACAATCACAGGTGTGCAGACCATGCCCCCATAAATCAACAGGGGTGTTTGGGCTCAACCAAAAGAACCTTGAATATATATTAGAAGTACAGTTTCTCTAAAAATGTGTTAAGGAGCTATGTGTATTACAATCATTTAATGGAAATCTGCTTGTGCAATGGTAAATGGACCATCATTTTTCAAAATGTGTATGGCATAATTCTATACTTTACTCTTCAAGTATGCCTCTTCACTGTATATACTCAAGTTCCTACTTAAAAGAGACAGTGGAAAAAATTTAAAATATTGTCACAAGCACAGACTAAAGAGTCCAAAACTAGACAAATGCTGCATTTCCATATTTGCTACTTCTCATTTACATAGATTGTACATGGTCAAACAGGTTACACCAACTGTACAGGTTCAGCATTAAAGAAAACATCATAGAAAGATTTATTATAAATAAATGGAGGGCAGGAGATTATATTACTAGGTTAATGTCCCTGCTGGTTTGCCTACCAATGATTTTAGAAGACCCACAACACCTCAAAAAATTAATAAGTGCAATTAAATAATTAACACAATGAAGAGATCTAGGAGCCCCCACAAAGTTTGATCCTTGATTTACAGATCTTGAAGACAATGCATCCATGTCCAGCATGGATTCAGACATTTGTTAGTGTCTGAGGTCTAGTTTGCAGAAAAGAACTCCTTTAAATTGTGTACTAATGCACACATATCTATGTGTATAGTGGCAGTTTGGTTCAAGATATGATAAGTGTATTTATTGTGATAACTGTATTTATTAGACTCCATGTATTAACACCAATTTGTGAAAAAATTGAGCACACTGCATTGACCTTTGTTACTAAACAGATTATAGGACGCTGTGACCTTACAGTGGCTGATTTGCTAAAAGTGCAATCAGGACACCTGCCAAGCTTCCCCACTTGACAACATTGTGTGAGCCAAGGACAATCACTTTACTTCACTATGTATCCTTTTTTTTAACAAGCCAACAACTAATTCAGCTCAGGATCTGTACAAAACCTCCCATGATGAAATCATTTTTCTACATATTTAACGGCAGTGTAGGCCATAAACTGACATATACAGAATAAGTTATGTGAATTTTGTCATGCTTTGTGGTGTCCTAAAATGTTTAATGTTTAAAAAAAAACATTGCTTTCATTAGAAGTAACTCAAAAGAGTAAGTATCGTGTTATTCATGAAAAGTTACTTAATTTACATGCAAATCTTTCAAATGCTTGGCTTGTGATTTAGCACCAAGAGCCAAGCTACATACCTCCATATATTCTCTAATTTTGAAGTTGAAGGATTGCTCACCTGTATTGGCACATTTCATTTACTTACAAGCCCCTAGTAAAATTGTGCTACATGTGCCCAGGGCTTAAAAATGTATGGTACTCTTGGGCTTGCAGCACTGATTGTGCCACCCACTTACGTATCCCTAAACATGGATCAAGCCTGCCATTACAGCCTGTGTGTACAGTTTTAAACAGCCATTTTGATGTAGAAAAATAAACCTTTTGCCAGGCCCAAACCTTCCTTTTTAATTTATGTACTTCAGTCCTAGGTTGGACCCTTAACAGCCCATAGGGCTGGGTGCAACGTTTTTAAAAAGCAGGACATGTACTTTGAAGTTTTGTTCTGGTAGTCTTTTTTCCCTACTGCAAGTCCTATCTCTCCCATAGGATAACATTAGAGTGACCTTATTGCATTTAATAGGTTCACTAATAGCATATTCATGATAACAATATCGATGTTCAAAATATCGAAGAATATATATCTATATATCCATATATATATATATATATATATATATATATATATATATATATATATATATATTCACTGAAAAAACCATAGGTTATAGACCATATATAGTTAGGAATTAGCATTTACAAAACCTTGAAAATTCACTGAAAAAACCATAGGTTATAGACCATATATCGTTAGGAATTAGCATTTACAAAACCTTATTTTACTCACACAAAACCATTGAAATTCCATATATAGTTAGTTGCACTAACTATATATCGCGCACCCGCAATCCACTGCTGATGATGTCACATATTACATCATTCATGACATGGTCAGTGACATCACTGATGACATCACTGATGACATCTCAAATGACATCACTGATGACATCACTGATGACATCATCCAGTGACTGTGTGTTTCTGTAAAGTTTAAATATGTTTTACATATTGAAGAATGAGTAGATGTATAAGTGTCTGGATGAAGCATTTAGTAGGTGGGTGACTGACTGTATGAGTGAGTGATTAAATGTGTCTCACTGAGTGCATGGGTTAGTGACTAAACTGTCTTAATTTGTGCATTATTATGTCTGTTGTTCTGTAAACTGCTGCATGTGTTGATCAGTAGCTATATGAGTAACTATATGGGTTATTAATTGATTGTCCAAGTATTTGTATGGGAGACTGAGTGTATGTGTGGCTGGCTGGGAGATGTGTGACTCTGTGCAGATCAATGTGTACTTGTATCAATGATTGTATAAGAGAGTAAGTATGTGTTAGTATATGTTTGAAAATGTAAGGTACTCTATGTTTAACTGTATAGATTAGAAAATGGAAGTGTGATTGATTCTTTACAGGACTGACTAGGTGTGTGAGTAACTCCATGGATGAGTGGCAGAGTGCGAGTGTCTGTATAGGTGTATGAGTGCATATGATAGTGTTGTAAAGATGAGTGATTGTATGTATGAATGATTGTATGGGTGAATGAGTGAATGTGTGTGTAGACGTAGGAATCAGTGAGTGCGTATGTAGTAACTAGTATTGGTGTGTCAATGGTTTCAAAAATTATACTCTGTATTTAACACTGGGTGTAACAGAGGTTATATTAAAGTGTGAGGAGATGCATTGTATTGTCACATTAATGATATCATCATTGATGTGACCATTGATGTCAAATGAGATATCATCAGTGATGTCATCAGTGATGTCATTTGAGATGTCATCAGTGATGTCATCAGTGATGTCACTGACCATGTCATGAATGATGTAATATGTGACATCATCAGCAGTGGATTGCGGGTGCGCGATATATAGTTAGTGCAACTAACTATATATGGAATTTCAATGGTTTTGTGTGAGTAAAATAAGGTTTTGTAAATGCTAATTCCTAACGATATATGGTCTATAACCTATGGTTTTTTCAGTGAATTTTCAAGGTTTTGTAAATGCTAATTCCTAACTATATATGGTCTATAACCTATGGTTTTTTCAGTGAATTTCAATGGTTTTTTAATAGCAAATATCATAAGCTGTCGAATGTCAAGTACGTGGTAAGTAAAAACATTTTCGTGTTTATGCACACTGATCTGCTTTGAATGCTGCCCCCCAACCCTCATTTCTATTAGGAGTACTCTCTCTTTGCAGATAGTGAAGGGTAGTTAACGCAGGCCTATGCCCCCGTTGTAATCCGTCGTGCCTGCTTCTCTCTCCATTTGATTGATTGTTCTCTTTGGTTCATTCGAAATTTACAAACAAGCACAGAGTCGCAATACTCTGTTTAGTCTTTGCAGATAGCGAAAAATCGTGTAAAAAAACAAAAGGAATCGAGCTAAATCAGTAGGCCACTAATGGGATCTCTTTTTCACCTCGCTAAAATAGAAACATTAAGAACAACCTGTTGAAAATAGCAATGTGTATGTACATAAGCGGCGTCCATTTGTGTTCACAGTACCCCTTGTTGATTGTTTGAATCGAGCATTGAATTGTTCGAAGTTGGTTCTCTTAAGGATCTTCTCTGCCTGCAAACGAGGAAGAATAGGAATATTCTCTCTTCCTTTGCAGATAGTGAAGGGTAGGTAACGCAAACCTTTAACACGTCGCGCCTATTTCGTTCCTCATTGATTGATTGTTTGCCCAAACATTGACTGTTTGGAAATTGGTTCTTTTTGGAGGTATTCCCTGTTTGCAAATATACGTAGGAAAATCTTTGCAAGTAGTGAAAGGGTAGGTAATGCGGACCTTTCTCCCCCGTTGTAATCTGTCATGCCTATCTACTCCCCACTGATTGATGCACCTGTTTCACCCGGACCATTTACTAGAGATACGTCATCTGGCCCGACCAGAGAGCACCCCTAGTGAAAAGGACATATGCAATAATAACGAAGTGATCACTGTATCCTGTTAACAGAAACTTTAGCATGAAACAACCTGGAAAGAAAAGAATAGGAAAACGAAAATCAGTAGGCCACTGATGAACTTTTTATTAAATAACAAACAAAGAAACGATAACAATACGTAATGATAAAACCTATTATTGTCCTAGAAACAAGAAACGTTAGAAGTAAGCCTGTAATAAGAAACCTGAAAACATCGCCCCTCACTGCCCCAAAACCTGTCTGTCCCACCGCCTGCCACGGCCAAATAACGGCAAACTGGGAAAGATAGAAGTCAGCAGACATCCGCCCCATTCTAGAAACTTCCAAAGGGCAACAGGTTTTCAGCTACGCCCAGCCGGAAGCAACACATATAAGACGGGTCCTGCTGCCACGCCTCGGCCAGGAGATCATCACGTAGGGTGTAGCCGGAGGAGAGGCCGAGGCCAGCGGGACCCGGCCAGGGGGATTGACAACGCTGGAGAGTTGCAGGGGGGGAATGTCCGTGTCCTCGACCCTCCCCTCTCTCTCCCAGTCCGGCCGCGGTGGCCCTTGACAGTTGCAGGTAGTCCCGCCACATTCTCTACCGGTCCGGCCACCAACGGCCGGGGCCGATGGGATCCGGCTGCAGCCGATAAACCAAGGAACCCGTTCATGGGGCCAGAGCAAGGGGCGTCCGGCCGACATCCACCGGAAGCCCGGCCCGAAGACGGACGGGACATTTCTTCTTTCTTCAATAATGGCTTTGACAACACTGGGGGGGATGTCTTGCACATGCCTCCGACCCCCCCCCCCCCCCTCGTCCTCATCGCCTGGTCCGGCCATAACAAATCTCAAGCGAGACGCCGTGGGGTGCACTGGGAGGGAGAGACGGTGCGAACAGGCCTCTCCCGCCTCCCCAGTGGAGGCTTCCCACCTGCACCCTCAGCGCTCCAGGCGCCCGGAAAAGGGTTCTTCCACTGTGGCGATGCTGCAACGTCTCGCCCGGCAGGGTGGAGCCCGTCCGCTCATTTGACCCCGCGATCGCCAGTAGCTACCGAACTCTCAAAATGGCGGTCGACCTGGCAAGAGCGGGCCCAGCATAAAGAAATGGCCCGGTCACTGGTTGACTCCACCACCGTAGTCCTCCACGACCTTGAAGATTCTAGAGGAGCCACGGGAGTCTCCGACCCCCGCAGACACCCCCGATGGGGAATGACTGCCATGATCGCCCGTGGAGTGACGAAACTGTATCCGCGGGACGTCGGCGCTCCCATGCTGGCGCCAGCCTCACTTTGAATGACTAGAATCCTGCAGACCTCAGTTCCGGTGAAAGCACACTGTGACCCGTTAGGAAAAATTGTTGCACCCCCTCCCCTTTTTGACTGATAGTTCAAACCACCGATCCTTTCCTTTGCCCTTTTACCAGAACTTTGGACTGCCTCCCCCTCTTTTACATTTTCTAGAGAAAACAAAACATCAACCACTACATTAGCATAGCAGTTGACACCAGAACTGTTTTCAAATTGAAAACCAACAACATCTTCAACAGAATCCTTTTTGTTTCTGCTGTGACCCTGCTACAGCACAGGCATTGTCCCCAGCAGTAATTCTGCAATGCTGGTAAGTATAGCTGTGGTGCCTACTGGACTCACTCACCCCCGTGGCGCCCCACGCCGTTATTCGCTGGGCGGCAACTTACTAGACATCACCTTCGTGACATCCAGATTTCAGCGCTTTCTGCTGCCTTGGAACTATTCGCACAACAGACCGCTACTGACAATCAACCCCCCGGGATGCCCCACGCCGGATACCCAAATCAGTGCGGCACCCAGGCAACATCTTCTGAATTTTCATAATTTGAAAGAACTAGTAACATGTCCTCATCAGGAATTTCCTCATGAAAAGTCTGCAATGATGATTCTTGTAACTCTATGGTCTCCAAACATTCGATAAATTCGCCATCAAGAGATTGATCAAAAAAATCATTCAAGTCATCTCCTCCATGTGAGAATATTTCATTATTGGTGCTGTCAATTTCAATAAATGTATTGGATAATTCAAAAGAAATTGCCACGGTCTCTTCGTTGTTTAAATGTTTTTGCTGTTTTTGTTTTGTTGTATATATTTATAAGTTATTAAAGTTTTATAATCCTACTACTTTGTTGGAGTGCTATATATTTTTAATGTGACACATAAATGTAAAAACTTTGATTTACAAAGAGTCATCCCTGGAATCTTCCGCTTCAGGCTCGGTCCCCTCCCCAATCACAATACAGGATGGTTTTCAGATAGTAGGAACACGTGTGGTGTGACGGATCTCATCGGGTGTGGGCCTTGATCTACTATAACTCCTTTGAAGAGGGGTGATTCTTTACAGCTGGGGCCATAAACTACATCTGCAGGGCTAGCTGATAGCCTGGACAATCGGACACAGAGGAAGAGGAGTGTCAGAGGGTGCGGTAGTGAATAGGGCGAAAGGGAGGTGTCGGGCGGGCACAGAGTGTGATTCTCAGGGAAGAGCAGCGCAGATGGGGGAGGTTTATTGCCCATGCATAAGACAGAGAGCGGGGGTAACCAGTGCCTGGGGAAGATGCTTGCGAGGGTGGGGAGCCATGCTACGAATCGACAGCGTGCAGAGAGTGGGTCTGGTCAAGGCATCTAAAATGGCTGCCGTGCACGACAAAAGTGTGGCATTTCAAAAAAGGCAAGATGGCGCAAACAATGTTTTTCAACACTTCCTCATTTCCTTCGAATCGAACGTTAACAGACGTTGGTGCATATTACCAAAGTTAAGCGATATTTATCGCTAACGATGCTTACCAACAAATTTTTTACCGCTAAGCATCGTCAGAAATTATCGAAGATAAACCTTGCTATTATCAAGGTTTATCGCAAATGCGATAAAAAACGGCCGCAATGCATGAATATCGCTAAAAAGTCAGCGATATTCATGCATTACCGAGCTAATGCTCTTAGCCATGTTATCCACCTCCCATTGGATAACATGGCTAAGAACTGCTCAGGGCAGGTGTTAGTTTTTGGAGATATTCGCGCTTATCGCGAATATCTCCAAAAGTTGGTAATAGGAGATAGATATCTTGCATGTTGTAATGCAAGTTATTGTGGTATATGGAACTCATACCATAATCTCTCAGGAAAGCAGAAAGTGATCCTTTTGGGACCGCCTGAGAAGGCCTAGGGGGTGAGGGGTACTCTACTTTGCCCCCTTTTCACGTTCCGAACTATTTTATTTTACTCTCTTCTGTAATTACACAAAATAGCAGCGATAAGATGCATCAGAGACACACAGTGAGAGAAAGGAGGCCGGAGATGAAGAAGAGATGTCAAATACACATTGGAGATAATATAGTGGGAGAAGGGAAGTAAATATGAGTAAACTTACCATGTAACATAAAAATGGTGCACTCTATACTATAAGTCTCATTTTATACTACAATCACTTCGCTACAACCTCATAAATAAAAAATAAAAATGAATAATGTCTCAAACAATTTTTGATTTCTAAATATAAATTTATTCTTCTGAATTTTCTAAATTTGAAAGAACTAGTAACATGTCCTCATCAGGAATTTCCTCTTCAATCATCTCATCTGGAATCTCCTCATTAAAAGTCTGCAATGATGATTCTTGTAACTCTATGGTCTCCAAACATTCGATAAATTCGCCATCAACAGATTGATCAAAAAAATCATTCAAGTCATCTCCTCCTTGTGACAATATTTCATTATTGGTGCTGTCAATTTCAATCAATGTAGTGGATAATTCAAAAGAAATTGCCACGGTCTCTTTATTGTGAGCCATTTTATTTTGAAATTGCTTGCTGTAAATTGCAGAAAAAAAGAATCACTTTCATTTATCGTTTTTAGTAATACATAATATAAAACTAACTTTATCAAGTATTTAGTATAACAGAAGGACTGCAAATAAATAACAGAAAACATTTTTCAAAATATCTTCAAGTGTACAACATAGTTCCCCTCACAAATTAACAACTCACCTTTTTAAAAGTAGGAGAAGTGTTAGTACTGTGTAAATCAAACACCAGAAATTGACCACCAAAAATTCCTCACAAATGTACCTCAGACAGTAGTATCACAAAATGGCTGTGGTTTCCTCTCATTTGAGATATATACATAACCAATTAACTTTCATCACACACAAATACAAAACCAAAGTAACATTTTAATTGGTTCTAAATTTCAACACTTTCAAATGTGTTTTCCCCATGCAATTTTCCATAGGACATTTACATACGTCTACAGCCTGAATGGCTGAACGGAATTACACCAAACTTGGCAAAATGGTACATCAAACCTAAGAGGTCAGGGAGGATCTACTATGTCCCCTTATGGTCATTTGCCCCTTCGCTTTGGCCTCCTCTTGTCTCTCGATCCTACCGAGAGACAAGATGGCGGCCGCTACGGACTGTTTGGAATGTTTACAGACGCCGGAGAACCAATCAGCTTTGCAAAGCTCCGTAACGCGAAAAGTACGCGAAGCGGAGCGCTGTTACAGATATATATCTTTTTTTGAACGTTAATTTCTCAAAATCCACTGAAGCACATATATTGAGACCTAGCAAAGGCACATCGGGCTACCAGTCCCTACAATTTTGCCAAGTTTTGTGGAAATCCATTCAGCCGTTCGGGCTAAAAGTGAGGCCAACCGCCCTATGGAAAACTCAATGTTAAAAACACGTTTTGGGACCCCCCTTTTTTCTCGGCCCCCCCTTGACGAACCCCCCCCCCAAATTTCCAGGGGCTGCTCAGAAACAAAATGTTCCATTTTCCAGAAAATTTCAACCAATTCCGTCCACAAACGCCAAAGTTATTAGACATAGAATTTTCAAAAATCCCATAGAGAAAAAATCCTAACTATATATACCTACTGGCGACCGCCAGTAGGTAATATATATATGCATATATATATATATAGATATATATACATTTAATAAAATAATATATATAAAATATATAAAAAATTTGTATTACCTTTAACAAAATAAATTAAATGTATGTTGGCGCAATGGTCTCCTAATTGCTTTGATCCATCACTGTTCTTGCAGCACTTAGAGACCTTTGGGTATTAAGCGCTCAACAAATCCAAATTAACATAAAATATAATACATTTTGAGCCTGGAGTGATTAATGGCTTTTGTCATTTTACAGCTCGGCAAGGACAGCACTGTACTAGTCCTACGCTTAAAGACTTTGCTGTAAAAATGGCAAAAGATTTTGTCCTTTTCTATCTTGGCGTGGATAGCACTGTGCTAATCCTATGCTTAAAAACTTCTTCTTGGGCTGTTTGTTAAAACGTGACACCGATGGTCTGATTCCGAGCTTTTTCGTGCAAGTGTCTTTTAATGCATCTTGGGAGAAATAGTCCCTCATGTGAGCAAACAGTTCATTTCCTTTAGTAGGATCGGTGCACATTTCTTATTACAACCATTATTGTCCTTGGTAGGATTCAGAGCTTACTGCAGGCTTGGTTGGCATCGGGGTGCTGTGCTTTTGTGGTGCAGATTCGTGCTACTCCTCAGCCCCATGTCAGTATTCGGTGGTGCTCCTATATATACATATAATAAAATAATATATATTAAATATATAAAAAAATCATATTACGTTTAACGAAATTAATTAAATGTATGTTGACGCAACTGTCTCCTAATTGCCTTGATCCATCGCTGTTCTTTTTGCAGCGCTTAGAGACCTTTGGGCATTAAGAGCTCAACAAATCCAAAATAAGATAACATATTATACATTTTTACTAAATATTACAAATAAACTTCATTACAAAAGAATAAACACATAATGATAGTAATTGATTCATATATTTACTTTAAAATAATTCATAAACTATTATCTTTAATGTATTTTAAAACTTGAAAATTATATACAATATATATATATATATATATATATATATATATATATTCAAAACACCTCCTTCACAAGAAAAGAGTAGAGGCCTCAATAGGGAACAGGAAGGAAGCACTTTATTCAGTTGGAACCGGCGGATGCATTTCGGCAGTCATTGCCTTCCTCTGCGCCATAAGTGTCCATGAGGCTCCCATCCACGCTCACAATAAGTGTCCTGCTGCCTAATGAAGCCATGTGACTCAGGCCCTGCCCCTGGATCCACCTGTAACAGTTCTGTACGTAGTCCTGAACTGCAAACCCCAGAAAGCAACAGTTTGCTTCCAGGTGAGTAGTGGGATGGAATTTCGAAATCCAGTGGCGGTGCGGGATGCAGGCTAGCGCAGAAGAGACCCCAGACACTGTTTACCATATGAACGATGCCTGCTTACGTCCCCAGACCGCTTCAGCCCCGGAGCCCAGGTCCAAGTGCAAACGGGGGCAGCTGTGTCAGTGCACGTTGCCCAGGACGGGGATACATATCCGCACCACCGCTTCTCCCGTTCCTGAACTTCTTGGCGGGCCCAGGCAATACCAATAACTTGGTGTCAAAAAGAGCCGAAGCAAAGCCAGAATTGCCCGGGCCGACTAATCAAAGCGGGGGCCTCCAAATGCGTCTCTGGCCTGTACGCAAACAATGTTCAAAACACCTCCTTCACAAGAAAAGAGTAGAGGCCTCAATAGGGAACAGGAAGGAAGCACTTTATTTAGTTGGAACCGGCGGATGCATTTCGGCAGTCATTGCCTTCCTCAGTGCCATAAGTGTCCATGAGGCTCCCATCCACGCTTACAATAAGTGAAATTGAACACTTCACCGACCCCCTCTCACACCCTCCCTACTCTTACCCCACTGGAACCCATTTCTCTTCCGCTTAAAAATAACGCCTCATGGCTTAATTTCCACCCTGTATCTGAACAGGAGGTCTTCCACATTTTAGCCAAAATTAAACCTTCTTCCCACATGAAAGACCCACTCCCTTCTGCACTCATCCAAGATCACAAACATGTCATCGTCCCCTACTGTACCAACATCATCAACACCTCCCTCTCAATAGGGAGTGTGCTCATCTCCCTTCAACTCAGGCATCCCCAAAAATCCCAAAGTTGACCCCAACGACCCTAATAATCTCCGTCCTATCTCCAAACTCCCCCTCCTCTCCAAAGCACTCGAAAAATGCACCCTCCTCCAACCCCATCCTACCTCTCAACTAAACTCAAAAAAGCTGGCTGTGCCCGAACACTGAGAAGCGCCAACACTCTTCTTCTCATACCCCCTACTCAAAAAAGCGGCTTCCAAATCCCGCTCCTTCTCTGGTAAGGCCCCAACCATTTGGAATGCCCTACCCAAAGACCTTCGTTGCAACTCCTCCTACTCTAGATTAAAAAAACACCTTAAAAGTCATTTGCTCACTAAATTTTGGGGAAATTAAATCCCGGAACTCCTTTATGAAGGCCAAAAGGAAGGGGTGGAGGGATTGCCATAATCTTTAAACACGAGATTCAGTAAACCCTTGAGACTGCTGATCGTGGACAGTGAAATGGGGTTCTTTTCCATCTCAGCATCAAATAATCATATCTTAAAGGGGTTCATGGTATATAGACCACCGGGACCAGGGGCGCGTTTTACCTCAAGTTTGATTGAGAGCTTAACTCAGCCAGCCCTCAGGTATGAGAGGCTCCTACTTTTGGGAGACTTGAACCTTCATTTTGATGAGGCCACTAGTACAGAAGCGCAAGAAATTCGGCAGGAATTAGCAGCACTCCAATTAACTTTGAAATCTGAACTGCCTACCCATGGCCATGGCCATCTTCTCGACCCGATTTTTGCGAACTAAGAGATGCTGTCTATTAAACCCCCGACTCCCGTGGTATGGTCTGATCCCTTTCTGATCACATTTAAGGCGGCGGTACCAGCAATCAAAACACAGGGCAATGTAGAAAGTAGGGACAGATGCAGGAAATGGGCAAATTTCTCCACAGAGGCGTTCAATAAAGCTCTTGGCCAGGGCTGGGGATAGAGTCAGCTTGTGAGCCTCTGGACAGGCGCATTACGGAGGCACTGGACAGCACGGTGCCCTGGACGAGTAATGCACCAAGGAGACAGTCTAAATCTGCCCCATGGTTCGGTGCCGTACTCCGGGAAAAAAAGCGGCATGCAAATGCCTGGAGAGACAATGGAGGAGAGACTTTTCTGTGAATGACAGGAATGAATATAAAACTGGTCTTAAGGAATACCATACCTTAATCAGAAAAACCCGGAGAACCTATTATAGCAGTGGGATAGAGGGAGCAGATAACTCGGTGAAGGAGCTGTTCTCCATTTTTAAAGAGATTTCTGACCTCGCCAGCACTGCTGCTCCCATGACAGGGTCAGAGCAATCCTGCAATCGGGTGGCAGAGTTCTTTGCACACAAGGTAGAGAGGATATACTCCTCTTTCCCGGACGCGACCAGAGAAGGATGCAGGGGAGGGGAGACTTCCACCGAGGCTAAAGGTATGGATTGCCTTACGACCTTCAGTGTCCCTTCTCGTGAGGCCCTATGCACAATAGCTGGTAAAATCAAATCAGGCTCCCCTAAAGATCCTGTGTCACCTAAAGTTCTGAGAAGCATCATGGAGACTCTAGAGCCCTATATCAGACACTTACTAGAGCTCTCCTTTAACTCAGGGAAGGTACCAAAAACCTGGATGGAGGCGGTGGTGCTTCCCCCGAAAAAAACCCCAATATTAGCATGGAGCAATTAGAGAACCTATGCCCCATTTTACTCCTGCCGTACTTAGCCAGGATTGCGGAGAAGGCTGGCAATAATCAGCTGATAGCCCATATTGAGGCGCATAAGTTGCTCCATCCCTCCCAATCTGGCTTCCGCGCACTCGACTTGACTGAGTCAGCGCTACTGTTATTTACAGACACCTTACGGAAATTTGCAGACGAAGGTCAAACAGCTGCACTGATCTTGCTGGATCTAAGTGCCGCATTCGACACCGCAGCCCATCACATGCTGCTACAGGGTCTAAAGAGGGGAGGAGTGGTGGGTAAAGCATGGGAATGGTTGGAGTCCTTTCTGCTAGATCGCAGTTTTCAAGTGACACAGGGATCTTACCGATCCAAAGACATCAGACTGAAACAAGGGGTACCACAGGGGTCCAGTCTCAGCCCAACCCTCTTTAACCTGTATGTTACACCAGTAGCAGAGATCAAGGACAAATTCGGGGTGAAAGTTGAGTCTTATGCAGACGACATGCAACTGGTTGTGGCTTTGACACAGCCAGAGGAACAGGCTGCCTGCAACTTCTGTTCCTGCAACACATACAGAATGCGGCTGCACGCCTGGTCTTGATGCTACCCAAGAGAGCGCCTTTGAAGAGAGCACTGAGAACACTACATTGGCTCCCGATTAAGGAACATGTGATGTTTAAAGCCTTATGTGTTGGCCACCGAATCTTACAGGGGAAAGGGCCCACCTACCTCCACAACCTGTTAACCCCGTACCACCCTACCCGACAGCTGAGATCTAGCTGGATGGGACAGATTCAGGTTCCAAAATTCAGAAGAGTGAGAATAGGAGGGCATTCCTTTCATGTTTTGGCAGCCCAACAATGGAACAGACTACCTCTGAATCTCCGGCTGGAGACGTCAGAGCTTATATTCCGCAAAGAGTTGAAAACTCACCTGTTTCCCAAAGATTAGGGCGGGATAGGTTTTAGGGCAGGTGGAAAGCAACAGCGGCAGCGTTGCTCTGGCTTTGCCGTTGGTCTTTATAGCGCGGGGACACACTAGTACAGTGTAACCAGGCACTTTATAAATTCAATAATAATAATAATAATAATAATAATAATAATAATAATAATAATAATGACTACCTCTCCTTCTCCCTACTTAAGGGGTCATTACTATGTCGGGCGGATTGCCTCCGCCAGGCTGGCGGTAGCCACCGCCGGCCTGGCAGAGGCAATCCGCCCAACACTGTTTCCCAAATCCCCCCCGCCATATTAGTATGGCGGGAGGGACAGCGGCGGACGTAAAGTCCGCCCGCCGCTGTTTTTGCCCCGGTCGCCTTGCGACCGCGGCGGAAAGGCCATAACATTGTGGTGGTGTCCAATGGACACCGCCAGCCATATTATGATGCATGCAAACAGGTGCCTTTCCGCGGCGGCGATGCCGCCACGGAAAGGCAGGCGGTCTTTGCTTTGGGGGGCCCCTGCGGGCCACCCTGATGAAGGCCGAGGTGGGGGTGCACAGGGGGGATACCTATGGTACCCCCCTTTATTTGCATATACAAAGCGGCAGGCACCGCGTGGTGCCTGCCGCTTTGTATATGCAAATGCGTAAATGCAGGTTTTAGCATTGTGGCGGGCGGTGCAGAGTGCACCGCCCGCCACAATGCTATAAAGGAAGGATGTGCCCGCCACTGTGGCAGGCAATCCTAATTCCCCCAACTGGACCCCCGCCCTTATGGCGGGTGGTCCAGGATACTGATAGGGTGGCGGGCGGACAAAGTCCGCCCGTCATCCTAATGAGGCCCTTAGACTTCTCCCACTTCCCAAATTCACCCCCCCTTCTTTTTCTCTTGCCACGTCACTCTCCCCCTTCCCCCACTCTTCTCCCTGCAAAACCTACTTTGTCCTTTGAACCCTCCTTGACATACTGTTAAATTTACTATATTCAATAATCATCCTGGTTCCGGCAATTTGGTTCTCTTTCTCTATCTCCATCTATATGTACCTCTAATCTCTATGTTCCATAAATTACCCCCTGTATTTCTTATTGTTTTTAGCACCTATATAACCTGTTTTAGTTCAACTGCCATGAGTGTTTTTATTATTATGTACTTTCATTGCTGATGTAAAGCGCTCTGATACCCTCGGGTGATGCTAGCGCTATATAAAACCTTCAAAATAAAAAAAAAAAATACATAAATAAATAAAAACCATTACAGTAGTAAAGCTGTAGATAGCAGCACAATTGGAATTTCTGAATAAAGTGCAGGTTCAATCTTGCCCTGTCCAGCACTCTGATTTAAAAATAACTTCAGTTTCTCACCTTGATCTTTCCTGTCATGCCACATTAAATGTAGCGTGTATAGGATAAACAGGAGGAAACCCATAGACCAAGTTGGGATGGGTATAGACTGTAAATAAGAACAATTCCCAACAGGTATCAATTGGAAGACAATTTCAACAGGTGTATGCAATATGCATTACAAAGGAAAGAAAATAAGGAGTCACTGCAGTTTTTAGAAAAAGCGGGTATTATTCACCACTTAAAGAGCAAGGCGGGTCTGTTGCAAAGTTATACAGTTAAACAGCACTGTACACAACAAATGGGGTGACAACCCGGTGGCACTTGGTGAAGGTGATATATACATGAATATATACAGTGAATAGTGGTGGTAGTGCAAGTGCTGGGTTGAAACAGCGTGGTCGGCGCGTAGTGACAGTAAGTGAAAAATACAGAGTAATGGCTCCAGGGATCAAGTTATAATCACTTAAAACAAGAATGAGTCAATTTCAGGAGTACAAAACAAGTAGGGCGCCATAAAATTAAGCTGTGTGGTCGACGGCGTTTCGATCCCCGTCATTCGGGATCATCATCAGGACTGGGTTGTCGTGGAAAAACAGTGATGTCCGCCAATGGTAATTTCATGCGGATGGAAGGGCTGGGTTGTTAGATCCACTGCTGAGTGAAGGTTTGGACGGCTTGAGGCAGCGGGGTGATCGGCGCCTGAATAAATCAGGAATTTCGTCGGATCGGCTATTACAATGGGCAGCTTCTGGCAGTTAATGCGGGAGCTGAGAGTCTTTTCTTTCCTTTGTAATGCATATTGCATACACCTGTTGAAATTGTCTTCCAATTGATACATTAAATGTAGCAACATTCTCAAATGGTGTCTAAGGGTCCCTTTAAAGACAAGAATTACTTGATTTCTGTTCTGCAATGTGGGGATACCCTTCTGTAAACATCTTACCAAGACTTGAGCTAATATTTTAATATAAGAGTTGACTGCATTTTGTGCAGTGCAAAGAACCCTTGTCCGGTTCAGGTGTAAGCTATATATTGGCCTTGCTAAACTCTGCAAGAAGCCCATCACCTTCCAGAGTCTGCTTAACCAGCTCCCGCAGTAGTGAGGAAACAATATATGCCAATAACATAAAGGAATCAATCATCAGTATATACTTTTTTAAGGACTAACCCCGTGCTCATTGATTTGATGCTTCCAGAAACATTTCAGACGTTATGTCTTCTTTCAATATATCTCTCGGCTCCTCAGTCAGTGGGGGCAGTTTGAGCATGCCTAAGAAATCAGCTTCTCAATCTCATGAATAGACACTGTCAGTAGAATATAAATTCAAGAAAAAAGAAGTAAGTTACTCTGAGATTTTAATGAGGTAAGTTAAAAGTGTATGCAATGCAAGTATGGCAGAGGTTTCCGCTGTTTAAGATACAATATAAGTTCACGAATGCTCAATCAAGTTCAATTTTGATTGGTGCGTGGTCAAAAATCTTGCCTGCAATATTTAACACATAGATACTTGCAGCAACAGGGATAAGGTGAACAGAAAGTAGCCTATTCTAGATGTATTTTCGTGTACAACAGATATGAATGTATATTACATGCTGGTTGAATGTAGGAGTCTCCAGGGCCCTATTAATTCATGGTCTGACACCAAATCCAGAAGTAAGCCCTGGTTACCTGTTTTGTTCTCATAGAAAAGGCTTGTATATGCAAGAAATGTGTCTGGAATTAGATTACGTTCAGCACCGTCAATTACTTTCATTGACCAAAATACAAAGTCACTGTAGCATAGTGATTAATTCTTTTTTGACAACAGTTGGGAGTAAAGACAATAGGCAGCTTAGCATGTTTCAGCCTGAATGTTGAGAACACACATATGCCATTCAGATTCACCCATATCTTCTATTTATGAAGTAAAATGGCCATTCTCCATTATATATACTATGAAGAGTTTGCTGTTGGTTCTTTGGGAGCCATCTCTGATTTAGAGGATGACATCATCATCCATAATCAATCCCTTTTCATTTTTTCTGACTCTGAGTATGAAAGAAGTGCCTCTTATAATAACATCACATCCAGGAGTCTCTTAGTCAGATATGACAGAACATTCTTTCTTTTAGCATATCTTGATAGGACGGGAAACATCCATTACAAAGTAGTGATTGCAATGACCTATCTTTACAGCGCAACTGTTACAACGCAACTGCTTTTACATCATATGCCATTACAATGCATGCCATTACAACGCATGTCACAACAACGCATGCCATTACAACGCACACCATTACAATGCATTCAATTACAATGTATTATAAGGTCAGTAATGATGATTTTTTTTGTATTAGGGTGGGTATGGGTTTTGGCGTACATGGGAATAGTAATTTTTACCCCTACACTATCCAACCCTTTCCGTACTGTTGCACTCACTGGAGTAGGAATAGTAATTTTTACCCCTACACTTTCCAACACTTAGGGCCCTATTAGGCAAAACCGGCAGTGCGATTAGGATCCACCGCCAAAAAATACGACTGCGGCAGAAAGAGCCTCCAAAAAAATGCCCGAAGCGTGCGGAGAAGGGGAAAACCGCGTTGGTCGGATTTGCGGCAGAAACACACCAACCCGCCGCCAGGACAGCGGAGACACCAGCATTGAAATTAGGATATCCCCGATATGACTGCGGTGCCTTCCGCTGTTTCCAACCACCGCTGTTGAAAACAGTGATGAATGGGAGTAACGTCGGAAGGGCTGGATCATAGCCACCACTGCGAATTCTCTGTTAAAAAAAAAGCAGTCGAAAGAAAAATACACAACACGGCCACCAAGTGCACACAGCAAACTAGTCCTGCCCACAAAAACACCTAACACATCCCAAAGACACACCTGCATTCAAAAAGTAGAAATCGCAAGACAACCCACACAACACACCTGACAGCACTACCTCATTTTGACACACCCACACACCTGAGTATAAAACAAGCCCCATCCCTGACCACAATCCTTTGCAACACTCCAGAAGAGAAGGGCTCAAAACCATATTAGGAATGAGAGGTAAAACATTACATCACACACACATCACCACCATCATCACCACTTCCACACCCGCACCTCAAACCCTTTGGTACATCACACACCATGGCACCACAGAAAATGCCAAAAATCACGGAGTGTAAGTTGAGGGTAATGGTCGATGAGATAATCAGAGTTGAAGCACAATTGTATGGTAACCTGATCCAACTGACACCTTGTGCCACCTGTTGATTTTAATTTTATTTCTTTAATTGTAATTGTGTAAACCTTTTTAATTGTGTCTTGAACGTTTTTTATGTATTCCCCTTGTGGGTTTAATGTGTAAATGTATAAAAAATAAATAAAAAAAAACTGACAATTAATAAATACCAGAAACTGAACTGACTTGCAGGCCACCCTCCATTCTTAATTTTATTTTTAAGTTTTAAGTATTGATTGCCTAGGTTGTTTTTTGTCAAATGTTTACTTTTTCCTGACCTAGGAATCATATTATTCTTGTTCTCAGGGGGTCCTTGTTAAATATACGTCGACCTTTAGCCACCAAGACACAAATGCGGGCAATGATAGTTGACATGGTCAATGCATTGGGGACCACCCCGCGTTCCAAGCAGGAACTCCAGAAGCGGTGACATGACTTGAAGAGGGTTGTGAAAGAAAAGAGGATCAAGAACTGTGAGCTGGCATGGGGATTGGCGGTGGCCCTCCCCTTCCACAAAAACATTCTCTCAATGGGAGGAGAAGGTGCTAGCCATACTTCATCAAAAGAATCTCACAGCAGTAGCCGGGGAAGTGCAGGCTGGTAAGTACAAACAATTGTATACCATCACACTGCTATGTACTGTCTTGCAAAACTACAAAGCTACACCTCCTAGGCACAAGTCCAGTCATCAGCACTACAACACCCAACACAGGTCTCACAGATGTAACATGCACTCCAACTGATTCACCCCAAAGCCACACAACATTCACAGGGTGGCATGTGTACAGGCAACCAGCACCACAACTCCCACCAGGCAGCCCTGTCCCACCCTTGAGCAGTATGGAGCACTCTACCCCCACCCAGAACCATGTGGAAGCCCTTGTAACTCATCAACCAAGCTCAAAGGTAGGTAGCCATCATCCCAGGGAGAGCTGTGTGGGGGTGTGAGGCCTGTACTATGACCCCCACCAGGCCCCCTGTCCCAACCCTGAGCAAGATGGAGCACTCCACCCCCACCCAGAACCATGTGGCAGCCCTTGTATCTCATCAATCAAACTCACAGGTATGTAGCCATCCTCCCAGGGAGAGCTGTTTGGTGGTGTGAAGCATGCACCACTACTCCCACCAGGCCCCCTGTCCCACCCCTGAGCAGTATGGTGCACTCCATCCCCCCCCAGAACCATTTGGCAGCCACTGCATTGTTCACCCTCAGCTAACAGGTAGGTAGCCATCTTCCCAGGGAGGGCTGTGTGGCGGTGTGAGGGCTGCACTACAACAGACAACAGGTCCACCTCCCTCCGGTGTCTTGCAAGATGCCAGTTCCCCATCCTCCACTGCGGACAAGGGGAGGGTTGAATCCCCAGACCCCACTGGCCCTGCAGCTGGGTGACCCGGATGCTGAGGGGTGATTTGGTGACAGGTAGAACATGTGTGGATACACTTGTGGATGTGTTCCTGACGCCACCACGGTATCTGGTGTTGCCAGGGACACCATTTCAGCCCTGGAGTTGTGTGTTGAGGTTATGTGTGGGATTGTGTGTTTGCATACCTGCGGCATCGTCTGCGACGGTGCAGGAGTTCCTGGTTGTGTATCAGGTACAGCACCGGGAAAACCTGTAGAGCTGGGTCCATTGTGGTTGGGACCGGGTGGAAGGGACCGGGACTCTGGTTTTGTGCTCCGCTGTGGTGCTTCCACCATCTCTGGTTGGGCGGTTTCTCTGCTGCGGTGCAAGTGGATGTTTGTAGCATCCTAATTTGTATGGCAGACGGGACGTCATTCTGCATTGCGCTGGTTCTCCATTGGCTCCCACCGGCTCGGTCGCGTGCACACTTTGATGGTGGTGCGCCTCGCACAGCGGCCAACGGGAAATGGGCTATGTTTGGCCATACTAATATGGCGGGCGTGAGGACCACTGCTGGCGTGTGGAAAAATGCATTTTCCACCACCGCCAGTACCGCAGTGGTGCCTCCGCCCACCATCTTAATAGACCCCTCAGTAATTTTTACCCATACAATGTCCAACACTTACCCTACTGTTGCACTCACTGGAGGTGGAAGAGTAACGTTTACCCCTACACTATCCAACTCTTACCCTACTGTTGTACTCACTGGAGTGGGAATAGTAATTTTACCCCTACACTATCCAACACTTACCCTACTGTTTCCCTGAAACTATTATGCATTCAAATGGTATGCATTGTAATGGAATGCGTTGTAATGGTAGTTTTAGAAAACGCGTTGTAATGGTATGCGTTGTAAAATCATGCAATGTAATGGTAGTTTCAATGTAAAGACTGCATTGTAAAAGCATGCATTGTAATTGCACGCGTTGTAATGTCATATATTCTGACAGGACCATAATGGCCATGCTTGTCAAAAGCCTGCCCAGAGGCCAGTTAGGGATCTCAACAGAGGACCTTTGATTAAAGTATGTTGCATCGTAGACTTCTATTTTTTGCTACAAAACAAGCCTACTCAGGTTGCATAATTTCAGCAGGGTTGAGGTTTGGGATTTGCTCCAACTTCATGTTTTGTCTGTGTCGGCTGACATAGGAGCCTATTCTTAGAGAATGTCAACCAGTATCTGATGGGGAAAGGTCAGAAATGCACTGTATTTAAGGTAATACAGCACATTCCTGCCTTTTCCCCTTTTCCCCTTTTGGCAGCCTTACACCAATGCAGGCATCCTTGTACCATGGTGCCAGCGTGCCTGTATTGCATGGAGAATTGTTTTGTGAAGGAAGAGATACCTTCCAGTACAAAACAATCCTGAGAGGCAAACTGCTTAGAAAGAGGAAGTAACAAGGAGAAAAAAAGATATTTTCTTTGTTACACTTGCAAAGGCATATCTTTTGGGGGCATTCCCAGTTCTACCAGTTCAGGTAAATCTGGAAATGCATCAAAAGCCATGGGGGCTGCGCGGGAACTCAACACTCATGGAACATCTTCCCAGGGCAGTTTAAGGCAACACAGTGATGTATACTTTGTTGCCTTAATCCAGATTTATGAAGCCACTCAGGGCCAAGCAAAGTGGCCTTGCGTGGCTTCATAAATCACATGTAAGGCTTGCATTGCTCTTGCACCACGTTGCATGGATTATGGGTGTGTTTGCTCCTCAACCTGTGACCAAGGAAAACTTTGTCTCTGAAATCTGTCAGACTTTATTGCTGTTACCATTAAAAGAATCATCAGAACGTTGAATAATTGTGGTATGTTTGTTTTTTGACAAAAGCACTTTGGACTGATTGAACATGTCAGGATCACACCTGTACAATGGTCTGTCATAGATAAGGCTGAAAGAAATTGTGAACTGGACTATATATATATTACCTACTGGTAGTTACCAGTAGGCAGTTGTAGTGAGGACATAGTTTCAATAGGAAGACCGCAGTCTGAGAGGAAAGTTATGGTTGCCATCGGGAACCAGTTTCCAGGTTATAAACACACATTAAAAGTAATAGAAGGGGTCAAGGTGGAGGTACCCTGACCAAATGGGACTGATGCAGGGGTCTGTGAGGGACCCCCCATACGCAAGCAATTGTCCAAAATGCTTTTTCTTTTAGCGTGCAAGAGTTCACGGATCCACCACTGTGTTCAGCACAACCCCCTGTGGGCTCCGCAGTGTATCTGTGGATCCAGACCCTAAAAAAACACATTAACCAACTCATAGATCCACACACCTACTCATACGCTCACTAACACAAACACTTACAGACACACACAAACATTCACAAACCCACTCACATGCCCAAACAGCTACTCACACACCTACTAACATACCCACAAAACCACTCACAGACTCGCACAGCCACTCATACACACACACTTACACAGTTACACACCCACACAACCACTTACACCCAGTTATTCATACATTCCCTCCCACTCACAGACCTACACAACCACCTACCCAACCATGCACGGACCTACACAGCCACTCACACACACACACTCACTCACCCACCCACACACTCACACACCCACTAAAACACCCACACACACCCACTCACACACCCATGCAGGCACTCACATACCCACTCACAAACCCACATAGCCACTCACACAGACACACACACACACACACACACACACATTTATATAAAGATATGTAGATTTTCAGTGAAAACTCATACAAAACCAGAGAAATTCAGCAGTTATAGTTAGCTGAGCTAACTATAACTCATGCCCCCGCAGTGCAACACTTATGACCTCACATATTACATAGCTCACGGCATGTTCAGTGACATTACTGATGACATCTCAAATAACGTCACTGATGACATCATCCAGTGACTGTGAGTGTTTTTAAAATGTTTATGAGTGGTAAATATATATAACAAGTTGTATTGATGAATCAGTGGCTGTATCAGTGCCTCTATGGATGATTCGATGGGTTTGTGAATGACTGTATAAGTGAGTGATTAGGTGTCTCATTTAATGTATGGGTGAGTAACGAGGTTTTGAGAACGTCTGTGTCAGACCCTCGGATAGTGTCTAAGTGGCTGTAGGAGTTGGTGGGTGGCTATATGGGTGAATGATTAGGTGCCTGAGTACCTGTGTGGGTATATGAGTATCTGTGTGGGTGGGTCCAACACTTCCGGGCCCTGAGTAGGCAGGTCAGCGCTCTAGTCGCCCCTCCCTTTCCCGACCTAGCTCCTATTAATGTGTGTGGGGCAGCGTACGCGCAGCGGACGCGTGCAGCGGGCGCGACGGATGCGTGCCGAAGTCGCACCCGTCCGCGGCCAACGGGGCGCGGGGCCAGGATCTCTGCACAGACTGGGCAGACCCTCATTCAGTATGATAAACAGGAACTGTTAAAATTAGGACCACCTAAAGAGGAGCCTTGCTGGCACTCTATGGAAGCTCTTGCTCTTGTAACTGTTCACAATGCTCCTTTGGAGGTAAAAGAGAATTGTCTAGCGGGACAAATAACAGAATCGTTCAGGGAGCCCTGTTAAACTGCAGGTCGCTAAGTAAACACAGCACCAGATCTGGGATCTCCTTTTGGATGGAAAACTGGACTTTCTTTTCTTAACGGAGACTTGGTTAGGGGAACACTCTGATCCAGAGATAATAGAAGCAATTCCACCGTCCTACTCACTGGTCAGATTAGACAGTAGTGAAGGAAGAGGTGGGGGAATCGCCATTGTAACTAAATCGCCGATGGAATGTACCCTGGAAGCCATAAGTATAGACAATTGTGAGGCAGGATGCTTCTTGCTAAAATTGGGGCCCCAATTCCCTGTGTCAGGGATTCTTGTTTATAGACCCCCAGGTGGATTAATGAACTTTAAATCTAGTCTGTTGGAGGGCATTGCTCACCTGGCTGCTAGAAAGAGCAGACATTTGATGTTAGGAGACCTCAACATCCATTTTGATGATGAGCAGGATAAGGAAGCCACCAATCTTATATTAGACCTACAGGCACTACAATTGGATCTAAAAAAACACACTCCCACCCACAAACATGGCCACCTATTAGATCCGGTATTTGGTAGCTGCGACGGAGTGAGGACTGATACGCCCCTTCCGGTCCCGTGGTCAGACCACTACCTGGTCCCATTTAAAATTCTAACTTAAACCTCTGAATCTCACATAGTGGAGAATAAAAGATACCCCCGCCGCAAATGGAAACAATTCTCACAAGAGGTGTTCAACGAACTGCTGCTAGAAGGGGGTCCACCGGGAGGTGACGACTGTGATCTCGCCCTCAAAAAGCTAGAAGAGCGCATTCTTGGAGCCCTTGATAAGACAGCACCAATATATCTCGCCAGAACAGGATGCAGAGATGGGAAATCAGCACCGTGGTTTACTCCTGAGCTACAAGAGGCTAAATCGGCATGTAAAAAAATGGAAAGGAGATGGCGAATAGACTTCTGCCCTCTAAGCAAGTTAAACTACAAAGAGGTGCCGAAAAAATATCAAACGATGATACGTGGAGCAAAAGCTACCCATTATAAGACTCGTATTGGGGAAGCAGAAAACTCATCGAAAGAGCTTTTTAAAATCTTCAAGGAGATCTTGATGGTACGTACCCCAACCACTCAGGACACTGACTCAATAGCAGAGTCAAACAAAATTGCCGAGTACTTTGCAGGAAAGGTGAGGAAAATATATGCCACCTTTTCCAATAAACCTGTAGCCGGTACGAAATTTGAAGTAACTAGGATTGTAGATGACACAGAAGGGGGACTGAAATCCTTCAAGGTTCCTCCCCCAGAGATGCTCCGCAGCCTTTGTCAGGGAATCAAGTCGGGTACCCCTCGTGACCCGGCCCCTCCTAGGGTAATGGGAGAAAGCCTTGCGACACTGGAGCCGTACATTAGGTACATACTCCAGGTCTTTTTTTCCACGGAACTTCTTCCAGAAGTTTGGAAAAAAGCGATTGTGCTCCCCATAAAGAAAAAATCCAACATTACCCAAGATATACTGGAAAATTTAAGACCTATTTCTCTGCTCCCTTATTTAGCAAAAGTTGCGGAGAAAGTGGCAAATGGTCAACTAATGACACATTTAGAAAAAACTAACTCCCTGCACCCCTCGCAATCTGGCTTCCGGGCGGGCATCTCTACGGAGACAGCTCTCCTAAGAGCAACAGAGTTCCTTAGACGGGGGGCGGATGCCGGCAACACCATGGCTCTGGTGATGCTTGACCTCAGTGCGGCATTCGACACTGTAGCCCATTCCATCTTACTACAGTGTCTAGTCAAAGCGGGTGTCATCAGCTCCGCACTGGGATGGCTGAAATCCTTCCTCACAGGTAGAAGCTTTATGGTGCAACGAGGCTCCTACAGATCAGCAGAGATGGCCTTAGAACAGGGGGTTCCTCAGGGCTCGGCCCTGAGTCCAACTCTTTTTAATCTTTATATGACCCCCTTGGCCGATGTGGTGCGGGCGTATGGAGTAGAGTTGGTATCCTACGCTGACGATACCCAACTGCTGATCTCGCTGTCTCAAGCACTAGCAATGGCAGCATCTAATTTTAAGGCCTGCATGCAAGCACTAGCTGAATGGATGGACACACGCTGTCTAAAACTAAATGGATCTAAAACAGAGGTAATGGTGGTGGGAGGAAACAACTTGAGTTGGTCTCCAGATTGGTGGCCGACGTGTCTAGGTCCCACACCTGTTCCCTGTAAAGAAGCCAAAAACCTGGGTATATGGATGGACCCCTCTTTGTCCTACGGAGGCCACATTCGTCGCCTTGTAGGAAAATGCTTTGGAGTCCTGAAAACACTAAATCGCACCCTGGATCTACTCCCATTGGAGGCCAGACGCACTATGACCTAGGCGTTGGTTACCTCTCGTATGGACTACGGGAATGTTCTGTTCCTGGGTGCTACAGAATACAGTTTAAAGTGCCTACAGGTCCTCCAAAATACAGCAGCTCGTCTTGTATTACGACTCCCCAGAAGAGCAGCATCAAAACCAGCATTAGCGGCTCTACACTGGCTCTCGATCAAGAAAAGAGTAATGTTCAAAGCCCTCTTAATGTGCCACAGGATACTGCAACGCAAGGCCCCTCCCTATTTGCTTGATCTAGTACTGAGGTATGAGCCAACCAGAGCCCTACGATCAGAGGGAATGGGTTTGCTGATGATTCCCCGTATAAGAAAGAGAAAAACTAGGTGGGCGCTCTTTTAGATATGTAGTGACAAAAAACTGGAATGCTCTTCCCTCATCCCTAAGGCTGGAAGAATCTGAAACAAAATTTAGAACAATGTTAAAAACACACTTATATAAACTATAAGCAATGGGACTGGCGGTGGGTGTTGGGAGGTCTGTATGTCTCTGATTACTTGCTCTCCACAGCGCAGGGACACGCCGTGATGGCGTCACCAGGCGCTTTATAAGCTACCTTATTATTTATTTTGGGTTAGAGGGTGTATGACGGCCTGCATGGATGAGTGAGTGGGTGAGTCAGTGGCTGTAAGGGTTAGTGAGTGTGTACGTGAGGGGCTGTATAAGTGACTGAGTGTGTCAGTGAGGGAATGAATGTATCAGTGATATATGGGTGAGTAACTTAATATGTGAAAGGCAGTATAGGTGAGTGATAGAGTATATGAGTGACAGTATGTGTGAGTGAGGGATTGTGATAGTGGCGGTATTGGTGAGTGTATGTTTGTGTCAGTGACCGTATATGTGAGTGATTATGTGTTAGTATCTGTATGAATAAGTGAGTGAGTGAGTGTGTATAACTGTAAAGGCGAATAAATGGCTGTGTGAGTGACTCACTAGGTGAGTGAATAGGTGTGTGAGTAGCTGTATGAGTGTGAGTGAGTGTTTGGGTGTATGATTGGATATATGTATTAGTGAGCGAGTTGATGTATGAGTGGCTGTATCGGTGACTGATTGGATGTATGTGTAGACCTATTGTTATAAATGGAGGTCTCTAGTTGGCAGAGGTAGGTACCTTTGTCCAAATAGGGACCCTTGGTTCTAGTCCGGGTAAGGGGGGTACACACTTTAGATAACCCCTTCTCACCCACTTGGTAGCTTGGCACGAGCGGACAGGCTTATCCCAAAGGCAATGTGTAAAGTATTTGTACCAACACTCAGAGTAACACAGTGAAAACACCACAAATATACACCACACCAGTTTAGAAAAATAAAATATCTTTATCTAAACGAAACAAGACCAAAACGACAAAAATCCAACACACAAAAACTCAGTAGAATGTCTTTAGAAAGGTTGTTGCAAAAATAAACTTTTAGATGATGAAATGGGATGCTTTACTCACAAAGTACCTGCGATGCATAACACAAAACAAACAAGAGGATTGCAGAGAAGGCGATGCGTCGATTCATCCTGCACTTCGGTTCCGATACGTCATGATGGCGCTGCGACGATCCGGTGTCATGCGAGAAAATGGCATCTTGAATGCGATGTGACAACGTAGAGGCAATGCTTGCACGCACGATGGCCGTGCGATGAACTAACCATCATTCCTAAAAGATGTGTTATTAAATTCTGAGTTCAGGGATACCAGACACTAATTATCCATCTCACTCCTATGGGAAGATATGCAGGTAAACATGTTACCCAGCATTCCCCATTCAGTCCTATGGGCAAGATAGCCTTTCAATAGTGAAAAACGAATTTGGCAGTATTTCACTCTCAGGAAATGTTACACACTCTAGTACATGTCCTACCTTCTACATACACTCTGCCCAAGGGGGTACCTTGGGCCTACCATAGGGGTGTCCTAGGTGTAAGGCCTGGCAAGTGGGTACGCTGGCCAGGTCGACATGGCAGTTAGCAAACTGCACACAGGCGCTACAGTGGCAAGCCTGAGACATCTATTTGGGGCTACTCATGTGGGTGGAGCAATCAGTGCTGCAGGCCCACTATTAGCATTTGAATTACCAGCCCTGGCACACTTAGTGCACTTTACTAGGGACCCACAGGTAAGACAAATATGCCAATCATTGATAGCCAATCACAATAACAATTTACAGGGAGAACATATGCACTTTAGCACTGATCAGCAGTGGTAAAGTACCCAGAGTCCCATAGCCAACAACCACAGTTCAGGAAAAATAAAGGAGGAAGAATCAAAATGTTTGGTGATAACCCTGCAAAAAGGACAATTTCCAACACCTACGAATCAGAGAGTGGGTATGCAAGTATTGGTATGGGTGTGTCAATGGTTTTGAGAATGGTGGTATGAAAGTTGGAGTGGATGTATGAAGGGTTACATGGGGTGTGAATGGGTACGTCAGAGATTCTATAGATGATGCCATCAGTGATGGCATTAGTGATGTCATTTGAGATGTCATGAGTGATGTCATCAGTGATGTCACTGACCATGCTATGAGAAATGTAATATATGAGATCATAAGCAGTGCATTGTCGGGGGTGCAAATTAAAGTTAGCTCAGCTAAGTATAATGTCCATGTAAGCTTGTTTTTTTTTCAATGAATTTCTATGGTTTTTCAAATTCTATTTCCCAACTATAACGTCCATGTAACCTAGGACTTTTTTATTTAATTGTTAATGTTTTTAAATTGTAGTTTCTATCTAAAACGGCTCTATAAGGGGCATTTTTATAAGCTTGTATTTTTGTCTGTGGATTAACAAGTGCTGTTTTCTTTTTCTTTAATTTTTAAATATCCGTGATGACATTGCAATCCCTTTGGACAAATCACGAAAACAGAAAACAAAAGCAGCCATTCAATGACCACCAACACATTCAAAAATTAAATATAAAAAATGTATTTTGAACCTTACCTTACACCTATTGCTATATGCATACTTCTTTCAAAGGGTTAGACCTTGCTTTATCAATGGACTTTATCCCCAGACTTTTTGCTTTTTGACTCCGGGCACTTTACCACTGCTGATCCTGCTGATCAGTGCTAAAGTGCATTTGCCTTCCATGTAAATTGTTTACGGATTAGTGCTTCCATAATTGGTCTATTTGACTTACCACTAAGCCCCTGGTGCAGTGCACTGTGTGTGCCCAGGGCCTGTAAGTCAAATGCTGCTAGCGAGCCTGTAGTACTGATTGTGCCACACCCGCAAGCAGCCTTTTAAATGGGTCTCAGACCTCCCACTGCAGTGTCTGCGCACAGTCTCTACTAAAATGTTGACCTGGCAAGTGCACCCACCCTAAGGTAGTTCCATGGTATCCCTGTGGGAAGGGTGTAGTATATGTGAAACGTAAGACATGTACTGGTGTGTGTGACATGTCCTTATAGTGAAATACAGTGTCTTTTGTTTTTTCAATATGGAAAGGCTATCTGTCCCATAGGATAGGATGGGTGTCCTTTAAATCATCTTATAAGTATAACGTTCCCAGTGGGACAAGATAGAAAGATGGAGTTTAATATGCCTGAACTCAGAATATAAAAATGCATCTTTTAATAAGATGATATATAAATTGTGTGTTTTAAAGACCCCACTTTTAGAAGTGGGTATTTTTTTGCTAAGCCATCCTGGGAGCCTCTGCTGGTTTGTGAATTGACTAGCTTTGGAGGGACAGGGTCTGGGGATGTGCATTCTCTCAGACAGCCACTGGGGGGGGTTGAGGTGTGCCCTGGCTTCCTGAATCAGGGCTGGGCTGAATAGACCTGAGCTGCATTTAGAGTAGTGGGAGGAGATTTCCCTGCACCTGAATAGGCCTGGTCAGCCCTACACAATGCCATATCCCCCTCCTGCCAGTACGCTAGGCCAGCGAGGACAGTACTGGTTTGGACTGAGCACAGAGCCTCTCTGCCACAAGAGAACAAAGAGAAATTGAGTGTAAATATTGGGGCGCAGACCCCAGGACTTTAGGACAAACTGAAGGAGAAGTACTACCCCTTTGGTGTCTGCAGTCTGAGGTTGACCTGCAGTGGCTGTTTCTTTCAAGGAGAGGACCAAGACTTTGCTGTGTGCTGTGTACCATGCTTGAAGAAGATCTCCAAGGGCTTGGTGTAGAGATGGCCTCCTTTTCTGAAGTATCAGGAACACAAAAACTTCATTTCCTCTGCCCTTATGCATCTGGAACTACAGTTTCAGCTGCCACAGAGGGAATTTGCAACACCGACGCCGAACAGCTATGCCGCGACCTGCAACAAAGCTGTGGTCACTGCTTGTGAAGTGCATTGCGCACTGCCCCGACTTGCACTGCAGCCCTGATACCTGCCGACGCAGAACTGTATTGACTCAGACACTGTCACCAAGGTAGTGAAGTGATTACCAGATTTGTGAGCAGCAGTAGCTGCCTGCACTGGAGACGAGGGCACCGATTGTGATGCTCACGGCGCACTGCCCTTTCCCGCACCGTAGCCCGACACCATTGCTTCATCATCCCAGAGTGCAAACTGAATGTGGATGACTTCCTCCATCCATCCACACTTCACCGCCGTAAGGAACCAACGCCTCGCCACCACTGCAACATTACCTTTCCAGCAAGAGTAAGGAACCAATGCTTCACCTCCTTGACAACAGTAAAGAACCAAAGCCTCACCTCTCCTGTGGTCGTAAGGAACAGACGTCACACATCACCAATGAAGCATCACCTCCACAATGCTGTGCACCATCTTTGCTTTCATTGTTTGCCAAGATACTGTTCTTTTGGGGTCTGTGTGACTTCGTGCCCAACACCGCGCACCTTGCGGTCTGCGCCATAGTTTGGATTTTGATCTGACATGACGTTGCAATAGCTCCAGGTGGAGTTAGTTGTTTGTACAAGCATTATTTTTGTGAATAACCTATTTTTGAGGATATCTTGGTATATGCATCGTGGATTTTTGTCATTTTGATCTTGTTTGTTTTAGATAAAAATTACTTACTTATTTTTTTCATTCGTTTGGTGTCCATTCGTAGCGTTTTCACTGTATTACTGTATCTGTACACCAATGCTTTACACACTGCCTCTGAGATAAGACTACCTGCCAAGCTACCAAGGGGGTGAGCAGGGGTTGTCTAAGGACGTAACTTCCTTACCCTGACTAGAACCAAGGATCCCTACTTGGACAAAGGTGCAAGCCATTGCCAACTAGAGACCCCATTTCTAACACAAAGCATATTTAAACGTGTATATTTCAATTATGTTTATTTTATAACCATCTTTCAATCAATCAATCAGTGATTTTATAGAGTGCGCTACTCACCCGTGAGGGTCTCAAGGAGCTGGGGGGTAGCAGCTCTGAGTCATTCGAAGAGCCAGGTCTTGAGATCCTTCCTGAATGTGTGGAGGTTTGGGGAGCGTCTGATGTTGACAGGGAGCATATTCCAGGATTTGGCCTCCATGAAGGAGAAAGATGTCCCGCCGGTTCTGATTCTGCGTATGTGCTGGACCTCTGCCAGGGCGAGGTCCGTGGAGCGAAGGTTCCTCTAGGGTGCGTGGAAACAAACTCTGTCATTGAGGTATTTGGGTCCGATGTTGTTGAGGAATTTGTAGGCGTGTGTGAGGAGTTTGATAGTGATTCTCTTCTCGACTGGGAGCCAGTGGAGGCTTCGGATGTGTTGGGTCATATGTTCGTGGCGCGGAGTCCCTGGGATGAGCCTGGCAGCGGTGTTCTGGATGGTTTGGAGATTGTATAGAAGAGTTTTGTTGAGTCTGGCATAGAGGGTGTTGCCATAGTCTAGTCTACTGGTTATGAGAGCGTGGGTGATGGTCTTTCTGCAGACAGGCGGGATCCATTTGACGGTCCTGTGGAGGACGCAGAGGCAGTTGAAGCTGGTGGATGCGACTGCGTTGATCTGGCGGTTTATGGAGAGGGAGGAGTCAAGGATTATGCAGAGGTTCCGGGTGTTGTCTGTAGGGGTGGGTGGGCTCCCGAGGGCAGAGGGCCACCCGGTGTTGTCCCAGGAAGAGGTGCAGGGTCCAAGGATGAGGACCTCAGTCTTCTCGGAGTTGAGCTTTAGGCATGTGTCCTGCATCCAGGAGGCTACGTTTCTTATTCCTTCCTGGAAGCTGAGTCTGGTGATTTCTGGGTTCTTGGTGAGGGAGAGGATGAGCTGTGTGTCGTCAGCGTAGGAAACAATGCTGAGCCTGTGTTGTCTGACGATGGCGGAGATGGGGGCCATGTAGATGTTGAAGAGTTTTGGGCTTAGTGAAGATCCCTGAGGTACTCCGCAGATGATGTCAGTGGGGTCGGAGAAGAAGGGGGGGTTTGATCCTCTGGGTTCTGCTGGAGAGGAAGGATTAGATCCAGTCGAGGGCGGAGCCCTGCATTCCTGCTTTGTGGAGTCTGGCAGCTAGCATGCAATATGAGAGTGTCGAAGGCTGCGGAGAGGTCTAGGCTGATGAGGGCTGCGATGTGTCACTGGTCAAGAAGCATGCAGAAGTTGTCGGTGGCAGCGAGGAGGGTGGTCTTGGTGCTGTGGTTGCTACAGAAGCCAGACTGGGATGCGTCTAGGATGGAGTTTTCTTTGATTAAGGCGGTCAGCTGTGCGTTTACAAGTCTTTCGGTTACTTTGGCTGCAAAGGGGAGGAGAGAGATGGGCCGGTAGTTGTTCAGGTCAGTTGGGTCGGCCGTTGGTTTCTTGAGGAGGGGTTTACCCTCTGCACGCTTCCAATCGTCTGGGCAGATGCCGGATAAGAGGAAGGAATTGATTGTTCATCCTAGTACGGGTGGGATGACTGTGGTGGCCATGTGGAAGATATGGGGGGGAGGGGTTTGTTGGGGCTCCTGAGTGCATCCTATTCATGGAAGAGGAGATGAGTTCAATGGACGCGGGTGCCCAGGAGGAGAAGATCGGTTTCTCGGCGGTGGTGGGTGATGTGGTGATGATTTCCGCTGGCTCACTGAAGTTGTCATAAAGGGCCTTGATCTTCAGGTGGCAGTAGGCGCTGAGTTTGTCGCAGAGTTCCTGGGAGGGTGTGATGTCAGTGGCTTCGCAGGGTTTAGCGAACTGCTGAATGACGTAAAACAGTTGCTTGATGTTTGAGGAGTTGGTCATGACTTTCAGATCTATTTTAGGTTTTCACAGTTATTCTGGATGTCTTAATGAAATTGTTAACCGCGACGAACGCACCTTTTACATAAAGTAAAAACATATATATGCACACATATTAAAGTATTTTTCACACTAGGGGTTTATTACTGTACACTTCAAACTCATGGTTTTCTAGTGTATGTCTAGAACAACCATCTCTAAAACCTATTTTTCTTTTATGCAGTTACTTTGGCGACCATGATGATGTTGGTAATCGCGATTCCCCTGGGCACGCCGCAAAAGCACACATTTAATGGCCACCAACACAACCAAAATTAATATGTAAAAAATAGAAATTCTGAACATTACCCTACACAGATGACTATATACATTCTTCTTTCAAAGCAAGTTGTGGCTGTTATACCATTTTCATTTTTTTATTTTTTTTAGTCCTCATTTTCGACCTTGGTGAACAAGTAACAGTGCATGAAGAGGGACATACTGTCACAGATAAACTGGTAGGGGCACTAACCGATGCATGATGTGTCACCCCTCAGTACAGTCTCTATACTCCAAAAGCACCACACTAGGACAGCTTGAGAGGTAATTTGCTGCAGTCAGATACCTATCGTTGATGCCAATATTGCCCTATTGTGTATACCAAACCTGAAGGTTACCAAGCAGCCTAATCATTGGACCATGGGGAAAAAAACAAAAAAAACACACGGTCGAATATTTCAATTATAGCCAGCTCAACAAAAAACAAAAGTTTCTCTTATCCGGATTACCCGATCTTGTTAAATCCACTTTGGAAGTTTGCAGCACTGCGGTACGCCAGTCCAGCAAGGTAGGAGGTAACGGATCTTTCCATTTTCTACAAATTTCTCTTCTGGCCAGCAAGATACCATAAAAGAGTAGGGGTCAGATGTAGGAGACCTAATACCGGTCGGTAACGGTCGAATTCGGCCGTTACCGACCGGTATTAGGGTTTTGAAATGTAGGGGACAATTTATTTACAGAATCTGTATATTTACCGATTCGGTAAATTTACAGAGTCGGTAAAATACCGAATTGGTAAATATACCGATTCTGCAAATCAATATGTAGGTGGCACTTCAAAGAGTGCCACAGGCCCTTTAGGAGTCGGTATTTACCACCCAATCCTATTGGGTGGTAAAATACCAATTTCCAGTGTACATGCACATCTGTGTCATGTGACACACAGACATGCCCTTAGGGCATGTCTGTGTGCCACAAGGCACACAAGCCTGCAATTGGGGTGCTATGGGGTGTCAAAGTGACACCCAGTTCTCCCTGCCAGGATTCGGTATTGGTAAATACCGAATCGGTATTTCCCATTGATTCCTATGGGCTTCAAAGCCCATTGGAATCAATGGGAAATACCGATTCGGTAATTGTTATTTAAAAATTACCTACATCTGCCTCCTTCTAATTTACCGATTCATAAATACCGAATCGGTAAAATTCAGTATTTATGAGTCGGTAAATTAGATTTACCTACATCTAGCCCTAGATTCTTTGCTGAACCCCGAAACTCTGGTGCAATTCCAAATATTACAAGAGAGGGACTTATTGAGACTTCAGAGCCCAGGGCAGTCATAAGTGCTAGACATACCACATTCCAAAAGGGCAGCAGCAGAGGGCACTCCAAAAACATGTGCAGGTCTGAAGCAGCAATCAACCCACATTTAGGGCATGCCACTGATGAATTATTTGAGAATTTTGAAAGTCTCTGTGGCGATTAGTATGCCCTATGTAGCGTAAAAAAGATGATTCCTGCACAACCAGGAAGGTTTCACAATGTCCCACAAGATCTTAAAAGACTCAAACCATAAATTCTCCACGTTGTGGTCAGTAATGGATGAAGCCCACAACGACTCTGGGAGTTGGAACTCACCCTCGACCTCTTCCAATAGTAGGTTATACCAAAGTGACACCTCCTTTCTGGTTGGTGGCTTATCCAGTAAGAGGGACACTATGTTACTGTCACCCCCTATCGGGAATCTACCCCTAGCAGAGATCTGTGAGTGCGCCCAACTTGCAATTTGTAGGTATTTGAACCTAGAGAGTGCCACCTGTGGTGTTGTATGTCATGCATGGAATCAGGAACACTGCTGTGCTCCGGATTCCATGGATTGACAGTTACAACCCAGGTTACCTGATAAGATGTAACTAATGCTTCTCTTCAATAAATCTCTTCAACCTCATTCTCCTGACTCCAGAAGAGACATCATTTCACTGGCGACGATTGGGCAACGACCCTAAATTAACCTGGAGTCCCTACCTGCATCATTGAACCTCGTCTGATGCGGAGGATCACGAACTGCCAAGAAAATTCATGATGGTAACTGCGCTGTGTTCCTGGCTGTGAGCGCGTAAGGAAAATGAAAACGCCGTTTTCTGAAGTCATCGTGAGTAGATGCTGAACAAATTTATACAATATCCTGATTTTCGGGTGAGTCACGCTTATTGAGCTGGTACGCATGCGCAAGGAGTACAGCGGGCGCATGCGCAAGGAGTACTGCACGAGTCTGTCGGTGCGCGAGGTGTGCATGCGCAAGAAGTAACAGCGCAAACCTGAACTGTACGCCTGCACGCGAGCCATGCGCCAGCCTACCCGAATATAAACAAAGACCAACAGCTCACGCGAATGACGTCATAACGTCATTTCACGCACGGCGGACATCTTTTGGGAAGAAAAATCCCTTACAAAGCATTGAGCAGTTTCTAACATCGCACAAATATCGATCTTTCTCGATCTGAACTGAATTTACACATCCAGCTTCAATATAAACCAAAATAACGCACTTATTTTCAACATATATTATTTAAAAAGCCATAAACTCCATTTAAGCATAAAAAAACAAAACAAAAAAAAAAATAGTAATAACAATAAATTAATAAGGAAGAACTCCACATACTACATTACAATGGAAAGTTTTTCTGCACCACCACCATTCTTACCTAATCCAGGCGAACCAATTCTAGAGTGGAAAAGGTGGAAGGAAGGTTTTCATGCTTACATTGAAGCAATTGGAGGAGATGACTATACTGACAAACGCAAACTAGCCATCTTAAAACACTGTTTGGGTGCAGAAGGAAGACATGTCTTGAGTCATTTGCCTATATCTCCTGATGGTGTATCTACTTCGGAAAGTACAATTGACGTTTTTGAAGAAGCAATAAAACAATTAGATAAACAATATATAAAAAAAGTCAACATTGTAGTTGCTCGTCACAAATTCTTAAGTAGAGGACAATTACCAAATGAATCTGTTGACTCATTCGTAAATGACTTAAGAGTTTTAGCATCCAAATGCAAATATTCAACCTTTCATGATCAGATGTTGCGTGATCAAATGGTTCACAAAATTGCTGATATCAAACTACAAGGTAAACTGTTAGATACAGAAGATTTGACTTTAGATAAAGCGTTGGATATTGCTCATCGTTTTGAAAATATGAAGCTTGGAGTAAAAGAACTCGCAGAGAAAAACATTGCCGAAGTCAACCTGGTGAAGAAATCAAGTTTTGAAGAAAGACCTTTCAGAAATAGAAACCCACAGTTTCAACAAGGAAGAGAATTTGCATGTTTCAAATGTGGTAGTCCAGATCATTTAGCAAATGACAGAAAATGTCCAGCAATTGGTCAAATGTGCAGATATTGTAGAATGAAAGGTCATTTTAGCAAAATGTGCAAGAATAAGAATAAGTTCAAAAATAAGAGTTTTAGTCAAAAAAAGAATTCTGATGAGCATGTGAATGAAATTGATGACGATTATTTAGAAGAAGAATTTCTTTTTGCAATATATGAAGTCAATGCTGGTGAGAAAGACTCACCTTATTGCACTGTGAATGTTGGAGGAAAGGAAATTAATGTCATGGCTGATTCAGGGGCAAAACGCACTCTCATTGGTGAAGAATGGATGAAAGAATTTCCTGGGTTAAAATTATCTCCTCCAGATATAAAATTACTTGGATATGGCAAGAAACCCATTGATATTCTTGGTTTCTTTAATACATCCCTTACTTTCAAAGGCAAAACTATTGATTCAAAGGTTTATGTAGCCAAAGATGGCTCTTGTTTGTTGGGTTGGCCTCAACAGAGAGACTTAATGATAAAATTAGATCCCAATCATCCAGAACAAGTACTAGGGTATTCTGATTTGATCATGAATGTAAACTCTGATCTTGCTTCTGAATGTGAAAAAACATTTCCTGTAGTTTTTTCGACCTCCAAATTAGGTCTTTTGAAAAACTTTGAACACAAAATCATTTTAAGGGAGGATGCCATCCCGAAAGTTCACAAAGTTAGGAATGTCCCCTTACATTTAAGAGATGCAGTAAAATCTGAACTTAAAAAGTTGTGTGATTTGGACGTCATTGAGGAAATAGAATCCTCCGTTTGGTTATCCCCAGTCGTTGTCGCACACAAACCCAACGGCAAAGTAAGACTCTGTGTGGATTTGAGGGATTTAAACGAGAATGTTTGGGTGGACAGACATCCGCTCCCCAATATTAATGAAATGTTCACGAAATTGAAGGGGGCATCAATTTTCTCCACTTTGGACCTGTCAAATGCTTATCATCAGATAGCATTGCACAAGGATAGTAAGCATTTGACATCCTTCATCACTTCGGAGGGTGCTTTTAGGTACAAGAGGATGCCTTTCGGCCTAATATCAGCATCTTCCGTTTTTCAAAGGGTCATGCATAATCTTTTTAAGGATTTTGTTAATGTCTTGTACTTCCAAGATGACATTTTGATCTTCGCATCCAATCCATCTGATCATTCCGAAATTTTGTATAAAGTTCTATGTATATTACAAGATAGTAGTCTAACACTTACGAAAGAAAAATGTAAATTTGGTGTAACTTCTGTTGACTATTTGGGGCATGCCATAAGTAAAGAGGGCATTTCCCCGAAAATGAATTTAGTCAAGGCTATAGAGTCAGCTCCAGATCCTGTTGACAAAGATCAGCTAAGATCTTTCTTGGGGCTTGCAGAATATTATTCAAAATGTATTCCCCTATTTTCTGACAAAACTGTAAGCATGAGGAACTTGATGAAAAAAAAATTCCAATTTCTTTGGGATGATAACTGCAGAAAAGAGTTTTTATTGTTAAAAAAAAGTATCATATCAGCACCTGCGTTAGCAACGTTTAACACTGCTAACAGTTCATTTGTCATCACAGATGCTAGTAATGTAGGAGTTGGAGCGGTATTGATGCAACGTCAAAAGGGTCAATTAGTGACGATTGGGTTCGCATCTAGACCTTTGAGGGATGCAGAATGCAAGTATTCCACATTAGAAAAGGAAGCTCTGGCTTGCTGGTGGGGCATTGAATACTTCCGCAAATATGTGTATGGCACTGTTTTTAAGCTTTGGTCTGACCATCGTCCGTTAGTAGATTTATTTACTACCAAGGGCTGTGGCAAGGCCACTTCAAGAATTGCCAGATGGCAGTACAAGCTTCAAGACTTTCATTTTAAAGTGGAATATATCCCTGGCATTAGAAATGTCTTAGCTGACTGTTTATCTAGACTGCCCGTTCCTGATGACAAGGTTGTGGAAGAAGATAATGATGATGACAATGTTGTGTCAATTTGTGAAATCTCCAAAGGTTGCATTGGTAAGGATAGTTGGAAATTGGCATGTGATAATGATTCTGTTCTTAAAGATGTTTGTGATTTTGTAAAGACACATTGGCCTCATAAAGAGCTATTATCTGATAAAGTTCTTCCTTTCTTTCATGTTGCGCAGGAATTATCCATTGTAGAAGATGTTTTGTTTAGAGGTTTACAATTAGTGGTCCCGCATGAATTACAACCTAAGATTTTAGACATGGCTCATGAAGGTCATCCAGGGATGACGTCCATGAAAAGAAGGATTAGGAGTGAATTTTGGTGGCCAGCAATGGATAAGTGTATAGAACGTAGAGTTAGGGGCTGTCTGGATTGCTGTTTAAGCGACAAATCACAAAAACATGTTAAGTGTGAATCATTTCCTATATCTAGACCTTCACGTGTTTGGGAAAGTGTGTCATTGGACATAGCAGGTCCTTTATCGTTTAACAAAAACGTGATGTATGCAATAATCCTAGTAGACCAGTTGTCTCAGTGGCCTGAAGTGAAGATGGTTTCCAGTATAACATCTAGTGTTGTGATCAAGTTTTTAAACGAAGTGTTTGAAAGGGAAAGTTTCCCAGAATCTATCACTACTGACAATGGGGTGCAATTTGTATCTTTAGAAATGAGAGAATTTATGGAGCGCCATGGAATAAAACATAGGCGCGTGTCAGTGTACTATCCCAAAAGTAATGGCATCGTAGAGAGATGGATCAGAGTGTTTAAGGAAGGTCTGCAACTTGCCTTGCAGGATGGAAGGGATTGCAAACAGACCATTAGTGAAGTTTTGTGGTGTTATAGAAACACACCCAGGAGCATGGGTGACCTGTCTCCTTTTGAAAAGATGAGAGGGAGGAGGTGTAGTTCCAACTTGTCTCGACCTTGGATGAGAAAGCTTGGCTCAAAGAGTTCTGATGACGTTGATTATGCTCCTGCTGGTGGTACTTTCCAGTTCAATGTCAATGATTGGGTCCGTGTCAAGAAGTGCAGGAATATCAAGTCTGGTGAATCTCGGTATTCCAGTCCTTTAAGGGTCATGCGTGTTGGAAGACAAGTTGTCGAGCTGTCAGATGGAAATGTGTGGAATTTGTCCAGGGTTGTTAAGGTTCCAAGGTGGTTGTGGCCCAAGGATATGTCTCCAAGTTCCAAAGTTGCTTCTGGTTTGAGGTCTTCCAATGGGGCAAATAATTGGAGAAAATTCTCAGATTCTACTACCCTTCACTGTTCTCCTGAGGTTAGATCTTCCTATTCTTCTGCTGTCAATATGCCAGTCCAACGTGTACAGAGGACAAGCCATGTTCCTGTTTGGTCTAAGGACTATCATCTGTATAGATAATTCAATTTACGTATTGCATATAATGTTTTCCAGATATTAAAATTGATGTGTTTTATTTCCACGATTTTCAATGTATAATATTTGTTAGTTCTTATTATTTATCTTTTATTTGTGTTTCAGTAATTCTTCCTTCACGAAGGGGGATGTGTGGTGTTGTATGTCATGCATGGAATCAGGAACACTGCTGTGCTCCGGATTCCATGGATTGACAGTTACGACCCAGGTTACCTGATAAGATGTAACTAATGCTTCTCTTCAATAAATCTCTTCAACCTCATTCTCCTGACTCCAGAAGAGACATCATTTCACCACCCCTATTTTGGATAGTAAAGCCTCCCATGGAAGTAGGTAGCCTTCAACAAATAAATCCCCCCAAACCTCCATACCTGCCTCTCTCAGTGGTATTGCAAGACTATCAAGAAGCCACCCAGGGGTCCCAGGTGAATTCCACAGTGGTGACCTACTTGTGAAATAGTCAATTTTTATAGAGCACCTAAGTTTCACCCATGTTTTAGCTATATCCCGCAGCACCTTCAGTATCACTTTTTTAAAGAATTTGGGGTCACCAAATTTAAACAGAAACCCCTGCTCAGCTACCCTTTCATCTCTAAGTAGTGCTGCAAACATACATCCACATCCAGAGTTTGTGGGAGTTTTTAGCAGCTTCCTAGCATGGGAGAATTGAAAGGCCCACGCATATAGTTGTAAATCAGGAGCCGACAAACCCCCCTATTCTCTGCAGCGCCTACGTTTTTTCCAGGCTATTCTGGGAGTATGGTCGTTCCAGATGAAAGAACTTATATCACTCTGGAGTTTGGCTAACAGGGAGGGCTAAAAAAAAAGGGGGATAGTGTTGAACAAAAAATACATTTTTGGGTGTATGGACATTTTTATTAGATTTACTCTACCCAAAAGAGATATGGGAAGCGAAGACCAAGATCGCATCAGTCTACGGCACTCTTTGGCAACATTCAAAAAATTTGATGGTACAATTTTATTTATGTCCTTATAAATATTGAGGCCTAGATAACGTAGAGTAGAACTCAACTGAGCCCCTGCCACCGGCTCAGGGTCATTCCAGACCATAATATCCGTCTAAGTGGCATTGATTTCATAGCTGGACACTTTGCCGAAATCATGGGCCAGAGCAATCACTGCTGGAAAAGCCGAGTGGAGTTCAGAGGAAATGACGAGAACATCGTCCGCGTACAGGGCTACCTTCTTCTCCCACCCCACATAAATAAAGGGCTTGATGTTGCAATCCTGCTTTGTGGAGTCTGGCAGCTAGCATGCAATATGAGAGTGTCGAAGGCTGCGGAGAGGTCTAGGCTGATGAGGGCTGCGATGTGTCACTGGTCAAGCAGCATGCAGAAGTTGTCGGTGGCAGCGAGGAGGGTGGTCTTGGTGCTGTGGTTGTTACAGAAGCCAGACTGGGATGCGTCTAGGATGGAGTTTTCTTTGATTAAGGCGGTCAGCTGTGCGTTTACAAGTCTTTCGGTTACTTCGACTTCAAAGGGGAGGAGAGAGATGGGCCGGTAGTTGTTCAGGTCAGTTGGGTCGGCCGTTGGTTTCTTGAGGAAGGGTTTACCCTCTGCACGCTTCCAATCGTCTGGGCAGATGCCGGATAAGAGGAAGGAATTGATTGTTCATCCTAGTACGGGTGCGATGACTGTGGTGGCCCTGTGGAAGATATAGGGGGGGAGGGGTTTGTTGGGGCTCCTGAGTGCATCCTATTCATGGAAGAGGAGACGAGTGCAATGGACGCGGGTGCCCAGGAGGAGAAGATCGGTTTCTCGGCGGTGGTGGGTGATGTGGTGATGATTTCTCCTGGCTCACTGAAGTTGTCATAAAGGGCCTTGATCTTCAGGTGGCAGTAGGCGCTGAGTTTGTCGCAGAGTTCCTGGGAGGGTGTGATGTCAGTGGCTTCGCAGGGTTTTGCGAACTGCTGAATGACGTAAAACAGTTGCTTGATGTTTGAGGAGTTGGTCATGACTTTCAGATCTATTTTAGGTTTTCACAGTTATTCTGGATGTCTTAATGAAATTGTTAACCGCGACGAACGCACCTTTTACATGAAGTAAAAAAATATATATGCACACATATTAAAGTATTTTTCACACTAGGGGTTTATTACTGTACACTTCAAACTCATGGTTTTCTAGTGTATGTCTAGAACAACCATCTCTAAAACCTATTTTTCTTTTATGCGGTTACTTTGGCGACCATGATGATGTTGGTAATCGCGATTCCCCTGGGCACGCCGCAAAAGCACACATTTAATGGCCACCAACACAACCAAAATTAATATGTAAAAAATAGAAATTCTGAACATTACCCTACACAGATGACTATATACATTCTTCTTTCAAAGCAAGTTGTGGCTGTTATACCATTTTCATTTTTTTATTTTTTTTAGTCCTCATTTTCGACCTTGGTGAACAAGTAACAGTGCATGAAGAGGGACATACTGTCACAGATAAACTGGTAGGGGCACTAACCAATGCATGATGTGTCACCCCTAAGTACAGTCTCTATACTCCAAAAGCACCACACTAGGACAGCTAGAGAGGTAATTTGCTGCAGTCAGATACCTATCGTTGATGCCAATATTGCCCTATTGTGTATACCAAACCTGAAGGTTACCAAGCAGCCTAATCATTGGACCATGGGGAAAAAAACAAAAGAAACACACGGTCGAATATATCAATTATAGCCAGCTCAACAAAAAACAAAAGTTTCTCTTATCCGGATTACCCGATCTTGTTAAATCCACTTTGGAAGTTCGCAGCACTGCGGTACGCCAGTCCAGCAAGGTAGGAGGTAACGGATCTTTCCATTTTCTACAAATTTCTCTTCTGGCCAGTAAGATACCATAAAAGAGTAGGGGTCAGATGTAGGAGACCTAATACCGGTCGGTAACGGTCGAATTCGGCCGTTACCGACCGGTATTAGGGTGTTGAAATGTAGGGGACAATTTATTTACAGAATCGGTATATTTACCGATTCGGTAAATTTACAGAGTCGGTAAAATACCGAATCGGTAAATATACCGATTCTGCAAATCAATATGTAGGTGGCACTTCAAAGAGTGCCACAGGCCCTTTAGGAGTCGGTATTTACCACCCAATCCTATTGGGTGGTAAAATACCAATTTCCAGTGTACATGCACATCTGTGCCATGTGACACACAGACATGCCCTTAGGGCATGGCTGTGTGCCACATGGCACACAAGCCTGCAATTGGGGTGATACAGGGTGTCAAAGTGACACCCAGTTCTCCCTGCCACGATTCGGTATTGGTAAATACCGAATCGGTATTTCCCATTGATTCCTATGGGCTTAAAAGCCCATTGGAATCAATGGGAAATACCGATTCGGTAATTGTTATTTAAAAATTACCTACATCTGCCTCCTTCTAATTTACCGATTCATAAATACCGAATCGGTAAAATTCAGTATTTATGAGTCGGTAAATTAGATTTACCTACATCTAGCCCTAGATTCTTTGCTGAACCCCGAAACTCTGGTGCAATTCCAAATATTACAAGAGCGGGACTTATTGAGACTTCAGAGCCCAGGGCAGTCATAAGTGCTAGACATACCACATTCCAAAAGGGCAGCAGCAGAGGGCACTCCAAAAACATGTGCAGGTCTGAAGCAGCAATCAACCCACATTTAGGGCATGCCACTGATGAATTATTTGAGAATTTTGAAAGTCTCTGTGGCGAGTAGTATGCCCTATGTAGCGTAAAAAGATGATTCCTGCACAACCAGGAAGGTTTCACAATGTCCCACAAGATCTTAAAAGACTCAAACCATAAATTCTCCACGTTGTGGTCAGTAATGGATGAAGCCCACAACGACTCTGGGAGTTGGAACTCACCCTCGACCTCTTCCAATAGTAGGTTATACCAAAGTGACACCTCCTTTCTGGTTGGTGGCTTATCCAGTAAGAGGGACACTATGTTACTGTCACCCCCTATCGGGAATCTACCCCTAGCAGAGATCTGTGAGGGTGCCCAACTTGCAATTTGTAGGTATTTGAACCTAGAGAGTGCCGCCCCTATTTTGGATAGTAAAGCCTCCCACGGAAGTAGGTAGCCTTCAACAAATAAAGCCCCCCAAACCTCCATACCTGCCTCTCTCAGTGGTATTGCAAGACTATCAAGAAGCCAACCAGGGGTCCCAGGTGAATTCCACAGTGGTGACCTACTTGTGAAATAGTCAATTTTTATAGAGCACCTAAGTTTCACCCATGTTTTAGCTATATCCCGCAGCACCTTCAGTTTCACTTTTTTAAAGAATTTGGGGTCACCAAATTTAAACAGAAACCCCTGCTCAGCTACCCTTTCACCTCTAAGTAGTGCTGCTAACATACATCCACATCCAGAGTTTGTGGGAGTTTTTAGCAGCTTCCTAGTATGGGAGAATTGAAAGGCCCACGCATATAGTTGTAAATAAGGAGCCGCCAAACCCCCCTATTCTCTGCAGCGCCTACGTTTTTTCCAGGCTATTCTGGGAGTATGGTCGTTCCAGATGAAAGAACTTATATCACTCTTGAGTTTGGCTAACAGGGAGGGCTAAAAAAAAGGGGGATAGTGTTGAACAAAAAAGACATTTTTGGGTGTATGGACATTTTTATTAGATTTACTCTACCCAAAAGAGATATGGGAAGCGAAGACCAAGATCGCATCAGTCTACGGCACTCTTTGGCAACATTCAAAAAATTTGATGGTACAATTTTATTTATGTCCTTATAAATATTGAGGCCTAGATAACGTAGAGTAGAACTCAACTGAGCCCCTGCCACCGGCTCAGGGTCATTCCAGACCATAATATCCATCTAAGTGGCATTGATTTCATAGCTGGACACTTTGCCGAAATCATGGGCCAGAGCAATCACTGCTGGAAAAGCCGAGTGGAGTTCAGAGGAAATGACGAGAACATCGTCCGCGTACAGGGCTACCTTCTTCTCCCACCCCTCATAAATAAAGGGCTTGATGTTACAATCATCCCGCAACGGTTGAGCAAAAGGCTCAATATATAGGTCGAATAGGAGGGGAATGAGAGGGCAGCCCTGGCGTGTACCACGTGTGATATTAAATGGCTTTGACAATTCCCCGTTTACGAGCAAGGAGGCAGATGGATTCTGGTACAAAAGCCTCACAGCACGCCGAAATTTTTCCCCGATGTTAAATTTCCCCATGACCTCCGATAGGTACATCCAGTTGACCCTATCGAAGGACTTGGTGGCGTCCAATGCGAGAACGGCCAAGGGGAGTGACTCCACAGATGCCATATCGATGGCACCTATAAGGTCGTAGGTCAGCTCATACCGCTGGCGACCCCTTACAAAACCCTTCTGATCTGAGTGCAAGATACTTGTGGCTACCGCCCCCAACCTGTTTGCCAAAACTGACGCAAAGATCTTATAGTCAGAATTTAAGATGGAAATTGGTCTGTAAGACCCGCAACAGGTTGCCGGTTTTCCTGGTTTCAGTATTAGGGTTATAGATGCACTGTTCCAAGAAATCGGAGGGGGCATTCCGTCTTGGAGAATCTGATTAAACAGCTGGGTAAGAAAAGGGAGAATTGTTGAATCCAAGACCTTATAAATTTTGGACGGCAAGCCATCTGGGCCGGTTGCCCTACCCTTTTTACTGCTCGAAATCGCCATTCTAACTTCTTTCTGCGTGATGGTTTGTTCCAAAGTAACACGCTGTTCTAATGACAACACAGGAAGGGAAACTCCCATCAACCAGTCTTCAACCTGCTTAACCTCAATAGTTTTATCCTCACGGTATATTTCACTAAAAAATTCCCGAAAAGCTCCCCTAATATCTTCATCGTCAGAGTGTGTTACACTACCAGAAATAATTGAATCAATATTGTTTCTAACCTGGTCGGTCTTTGCCTTCCAGGCTAACAACTTCCCAGCCCCCTCACCATATTCAAAATTGGCTAATTTACTCGCTTCCCACCTCTGGAGAACCCGAGCATTTAAGATTGAGCCCAATTCCCCTTTTAGAGTAGCTAACTTGTTTTGGCACTCCTGTAGAGTGGTAGAAGGAACATCTGGTTACATGGCTATTTCTACTTGCACTCTGGCCATCTCAGATTCCAAGGAAGCCACAGCTTCCCTATAGATCTTTCTCTTATATGTAGCCTTATTTGTTATAAGGTCCCTTAAGAAGGCCTTAAATGAGTCCCATACACAACCCGGAGAAGCTGTCCCAATATTACCATCCATGAAGTGCTGAGCCTCCACAATAAAACCTCTAGTGAAGAAAGCAGTGATCGATCAAATGACCAATTTCTCAGAGGGCTCTTAGGGAACCCCTCCAGTTCTAGATGTATGGCCGCATGATCTGATAGGTGAAACGGAAGGTGGAAAACAGTTTGCACCAAATTAACTAAGTTTTGGCTAATCAGAATGTAGTCGATTCTTGACTGATGGTGATATCGGTAATTGCGAAATGAGACACCTCTCTGTGCACATACCCTAGCTGTTTCGTGTAATCAAGCAAAAAAAGACCTAGTTTTAGATAAGGTCGTAGATCTACTGGAAGGGGACTTGTCAAGAAGTGGATCCAAGACTATATTAAAGTCCCCTGCCAAAATAACCAGCTCGGGAAATGAAAACAGGTGGGGAAAAAGGATTTTCAAAACTGACGGGTCGTCCTGGTTTGGACCATAGTATCCTATTATAGTGATTGGGGACCCCGCTATAATCACAGATGCAATTGCCCACCTACCCCCAGGATCGACCAACTTAGACACTGTCTCGCCTTTATAGATTTTTTTAAAATTATTGCCCCTCCTCTAATGTGTGCAGACTGTGATGTTGTTATACATAGGTCAATCCACCTGTTCTTTTTAACCACAGAGAGCATCTCAGATTCCGCAAGGTGGGTCTCCTGGAGTACTATAATCTGCACATCTGTGTCACGGATATATTGCATTATCTTGTTCTTTCTAGGACTGGTGCGCAGGCCATTAATATTCCAGGAGAGGATCACTAACTTACTCATTACAAGGGAAACCTCCCACCGTGGCCCTTACCATCATCATCAGCCCAGTAGCACAAATAGCCAAAGTACAGAAGGTACAGAAGCAAACCCACCAGTGTTCATACAGCCAGCAGTAAGTAGTAAGCACATGTCCCTCGAGCAACAACAGCAAACAAAAAACCAAACTAAGAAACAAATGAAAATGAGGAATTTTTAAAAAAAATTTCCCTTGCAGCCCCTCCCCGTGCCCCAATCTACCTCTCCACCCCCCGTGGGAAACCCTTGCTCCATCTACCTGGAAAGTCCAGAAGATAGCGCCCCTTTCTGGGTTCCCGCCCCATCTGTAGCCAAAAAAAAAACCCACACAGAAAATCCACATCTGCAATGCACTACTCAGATATAGTCACCTATAGTCGCCTATACCTATATCTTTGCAACATAACAGTTCTTATATCTAATATAGGGGAGTCCCCTCCCCCATTTTTTTTTCCATGTTATGCTAACACTATTTTCCATTATTTCCATTATTTCCCATTATTCTCAGGGTGCCTGCTACATTGACCTTACCTACCCTGACGCCCCCTTGTCTTTTCCCATAGCCAGCAATAGCTCATCAGCTGCTTGCACCGACCTAATGTTGTGCATACTGTTTTTATACATTACATTCAGTGCGGCGGGAAAGACTAGTTGGGCTACCGCACCATAGCTTCTAAAAGCCTCAAGCCTGCTCCCAAACTCCCACTGCTTGTCAAGAGTGGTCCTGGACAGATCGGATTAGATCTGGAAATTAAATCCCTTCCCACTCACAGATTTCTGCTTAAGGACCAGATTAAGAATAGCTTCCTTCAGAGAATACGTATGAAAGTTCACTAAGATTTTTCTAGGCTTAGTCCTTCGGGGTTTTTTTCTGAAGGGATCTCTGTGAATACGTTGGATATCTAGAGCTAGCTCTTCCACGGATTGATGCAATCGTAATGCTTCTTTCAACAGCAAGATGACAAATTGCTTAATATCTGAGCCTTCACTATCCTCCGGGATATTCAAAATGCGGAGATTATTCCGTCGTGAATTATTCTCGAGCGTCTCCATCCTCTCCGCCAACGCTTGATCTTCTTTCCTGAGTTTAGTGATATCCGCCTTTGCTTCATCCAAATACAGGGACAAGCCCGTTACCGTATCCTCTAATGTTTCTGTTCTTAAAGTAAGACCACTGATTTTATTGTCAAGAGATTCACAGAAGGACCTAATATCGGCCTGGTTTGCTGCAGAGGTTTCAAACACTTTCTTTATATCTGCAGACAAAGATGTAAACATTGCCTGTAGGGAGGCGGCCAAAGTTGTATTGTCGCAGCTGTCAGCCAGTGTGCTGGAGAGGAGGGCAGACGTACCATCTTGTAGAGTATCCCCTTGTGATATACCCCCATCAAGGGACCCCAATAGAAGGAATGGTGGGGCCACTACGAGTGGCGGAGCTAGAACTAAAGCACGAGGTGGGGGGTGTCAAAAAGAGTCCAAAACTACAGGCGCGGGAACTAAAATCTCACTTGCTTCCGAGGGAACATTAGCCATTTCATCCACCCTTGCATTCCTTTCATTTGTTACAGCCATTGCAGACGTTATAGCAGCTCCCATGTTAGTCTCCACCCTTGCTATACTAGGCTCCGGGACCATATCCAAATCCGATGTTCTATCCGCTGCCATACTGCTTAGTGTACCGTTTGGCGTAACCCCAGCAATCACCACCTCCTCAGGACCCAAAACCCCAGTAGATTACAACGTTTTTTATGCAGAGCCCTTGGGGGAGAGCTGTTCTGAAAGCAGTAGTACTTGGGGGACCACTTTGAAATAAGACCGGAGTGATGGGATTATCTTGGACCCAGAACTGCTGGTAGGCTTAGAGTCTTTAGAACCCCTGGTTGTTTTACACGTATAGGCTCGTTTGGCCTTGACTTGCCCAGTTAAGAAAGAAGAAACTTTCTTTTTTGTTGGTACACTAGTATTGCCAGGGACAGGAGGAAGAACTAGCTCTGCCACCTCTATACATGGGTTGGGGTCCGAGTTGGAATTAGTAACTACAGAGACTTGAGCGTTTTTACTTTTTATTTACCCCTTTTTTGACCCCTTGCGCTTATCCTTCCTTGAATGCACTGCACACCGTGAATCTGACTCCAGTGACCCACAATCCGCTGAAACAGGACAGGTCTCACCTTTGTTGCTGGGCCCCCCAGCTAGCGTTAAGCCCGCACCACCTTTGGATCCGCTGCTTACAGTCGTCTCCCCCGCCTCTGCTATTACGTCCAAAACGCTAACGCTAATGATGAGACTTGCGGCAGCTCTGCGAAGACCTGGGAGAAGACTGCGGGTCCTGCGCCCCCGCCGAAGCTCCAGGGCGGCAAGACTCCAAACCTGCAAGCTCAATACAGCCTGCAGCGGCACCAACACACTCGGACTCGGGCTCAGGCTCAAGAAGGAGAATACCGATGACGCCGAGTCAGCAGCAACTTCTGCCGATGAACGACACGCCCCTCCCAGACACATGAGGTGTAATGGAGATCGTAGAAAGCGAAGCCGAGAAATGTAAAGACTCCAAAGGCTCAAAGAAAAGGCTCCAAAGGGCTCCGAGGTGATGGAAAAGTCCCCCGACAACTTCAGAGGAAAGACGGCATCAATTACAGCCCGGCAACATCGGAAAAATCAGCACAATCGGTTGCAGACGGGAACCCAGGTACGGAGCACTGCAGCAGCACTGCAGCAGCTCAGCAAGCTGCCGCCATGTTTGCCCCAGCATCTGTTATACCATTTTCTTAGTATATGGGTTTGTCTCCCCCTGGAGCCTACTCTGTATTGTGGTATTTACCGTCGTTCTAGTGATTTAATATTGTGTACATGTGTTCTAATCTCATAAAGAGATTACATATTTTTATAATAATACCTGTGTCATTACAGATGTCATGAGTGATGTCACTGACCATGTCATGAGTGATGAAAAATGTGACATCATCAGCAGTGCATTGCGGGCGCGCGAGTTATAGTTAGCTGAACTAACAATAAACTTGGAATTTCTATGGTTTTGTACGAGTGAGATGTCCAACTAACTATAGCGTGCCTGAAACCTATGGTTTTTTCAGTGAATTTCTAAGGTTTTTTAAATGCTAATTTCTAACTATAACATTCCTGAAACTATGTTTTTTTCAGTGAATGTATATATATATATATATATATTTATTATACTATGTATACATGTGAAAATGTCTCGGTCCACCTGTTTGCCTTGTTGGCACGGAACAAATGGGTGGAACTGACGTCAGGATGCCGACAAGGTCCTCTTATGGTTCCGATGACGTCATACGATGTCGCGATTGGAGCTGTGCTATTATGCCGTCGACGTGGGAGAGCTAGGAAAGAATTTCTGTGGAATGCTGCTGCAGAGGATATTCACCTCAGGCTAGTCCTTTGGGAGCAACTGTTTATGTTGCCACTCCAGTGATCCGAGGGCAGAGGCCCTGCAGATGAAACACGAAGTGGGTTGCCCAGTTATGTGCACAGGCGGGGCAGCGAAGTGACAAGCACCACAACCCTCAAAAAAGGAAACGAGGGCACTGACTAACACAGGATCTTCTCTCTGTATCTGGCAAGAACAAGGTTAAAGTTAAAATGCCCTAGTACCAAAATGTAGAATTAGTGCTACAACGGTCTTCAAGAGGACCTGCGATGCCACTTCTGCCTCCCGTACCATGGAGGCGGCACATGTGTAACGCGGTACGGTCATACTGCGGTGGATGCACCCTTGTTGACCTCTCATGGCACACTTCAGGGAGGATGCTTTCCATTAGCTATGTTTTCTGATGAGGTGTCGCGCCGGCCCCGTCCAACAACAGAACTCCTTTAGATCCAAACAGACTCTTCCACTCTCTCACCGGAAGTGAAACCAGGCTATGCGGACACTTTCACAATACAACAGCCGGGAATGCACTTTTCGGTGAAAAAACTACATTCCTTCCTCCTAATTATTCAAATAAACGTATCACTGAAGAACAGGGGTCAGCTTTGATCGGTAAACAGCCGCTACAACGACTTTTTTACTATGCGATACCATTACAATGCATGCATTACCACACATACATTGTACATCGCAAAGTCATTACTTCGCATTTTTATAGAACGCATGGTCATTTACCACACATGCCTTTACAACAAGTTTTGTTGTTAAGGTATGTATGGTAAATGACCATGCGCTCTAAAAAACATGTAGACGATCCACGTAGTTGTAAGGAAACAGAGGCTGTTCCGTTTCCTCACAATGATGTGCACCGCCCCTCAGAGACAACCTGTAGTAGGAACCAGGAGGAGAGAGGAACCACAAGGAGTGAGAGGTAAATGGGATTGTACATGGGGAGGGGGTTTCTTCTCTAGTGTCTAGGGTATTGCAGTGGTATTTGGGTAGTGTAGGGGGTCGTGCTGGGGGTAGTGTTTTAGGGTTTAGGGTAGTGCAGTGGTGTTTGGGTAGTGCAGGGGGTCGTGCTGGGGGTAATGTTTTAGGTTTAGGGTAGTGCAGTAGTGTAGGGGGTCATGCTGGGGGTAGTGTTTTAGGGTTTAGGGTAGTGCACTGGTGTATGGGTAGTGTAGAGGGTCGTGCTGGGGTAGTGTTTTACGGAAGAGCTCTGGTGTTTGAGTAGTGTAGGGGTCATGCTGGTGGTAGTGTTTTAGGGTTTAGGATAGTGAAATGGTGTTTGTGTAGTGTAGGGGGTCGTGCTGGAGGTAGTGTTTTATGGTTTAGGGTAGTGCAGTGGTGTTTGGGTAGTGTAGGGAATTGTGCTGGGGGTAAATTTAGGGTTTAGGGTAGTGCAGTGGTGTTTGGGTAGTGTAGGGAGTCATGCTGGGGGTAGTGTTTTAGTGTCAAGTGCAGTGCAGTGGTGTTTGTGTAGTGTAGGGGGTAGTGCTGGGGTAGTGTTTTAGGGTTTAGGTTAGTGCATGGGTGTTTGTGTAGTGTAGGGGGTTGTGCTGGGGTAGTGTTTTAGGGTATTTGGTAGTGTAGTGGTGTTTGGGTAGTGTAGGGAGTCGTGCTGGGGGTAGTGTTTTAGTGTCAAGTGTAGTGCAGTGGTGTTTGCGTAGTGTAGGGGTAGTGCTAGGGTAGTGTTTTAGGGTTTAGGTTAGTGCATGGGTGTTTGTGTAGTGTAGGGGGTAGTGTTTTAGCGCTTAAGGTAGTGCAGTGGTGTTTGGATAGTGTAGGGGTTCATGCTGGGGGTAGTGTTTTAGGGTTTAGGTGTATGGCAGTGGTGTTTGGGTAGTGTAAGGCGTCATGCTTGTGGTATATTTAGGGTTTAGTGTAGTGCAGTGGTGTTTGTGTTGTGAGGGGGTCGTGCTGGGGGTAGTGTTTTCGGGGTTAGAGTAGTGCAATGGTGTTTGTATAGTGTAGGGAGTGTTAGGGTTGTGCAGTTGCGTTTGTGTTGTGTAGGTGGTAAATAAATAAATAATACCCTATTTTTGAATGCATAAATGAATAACAGATAGCTCAATAAATAAGAGTCAAGATTCGAGGTAGTAGGAGTTTTGCAGGTTTAATACAGCATAAGGACAGGAACAGGACGACCTGCACGGGAATAGGATGGCAGCTGCCGGGGACAGGATCGGGACAAGGGAACAACTTTTTAATAACAGTACATGAGCATATATACATAGCGCAAACACATAGCATTACATTGCAATAGGCGTAGCAGTGGGTGGAGCAATAGACGTGACACGTAGCAGTCGCGAAAGATAAGGGTGAAAGTAGGTGTAACAGGGCGTATACATAGACATGTGATGCAAACGTAACAGAATATGTCATGAATGGGGCGGAAACCATGGAGGGGGCTACCTAAGGAGCCGGGACCTCTAACCTGATGGTGCGCGCAAACTGGCAATGACGTGTTACTAGGAGAAGCTGGGGGCTATGAACTCTGTGCTAGGAGCAGAGACTGAAGTCTGGAGAGTCAGGGTGACATGTACCTAAGCAGTATCTAATATCTGATGTTTAGGGAACATGTTGATACAAACTAGAAGTCAGGAGGGGAAAGGCTAACAGACTCTAAGACTGGAGCATGCATTATTCTACATGTAGTGCGTGATGAAGAATATTAAATGACCATTAAATGCAGTATTTCTCTTACATGGAGACATAAAAGCTAGACTATGACGGTAACTATTGATGCGATTCAGTAGCTTAGGAATGCAGAGAAGGAGGGCTGTACTGATAACTCGAATCATAACATACTCTTGGCAGACTCAGAGGCAGAGCCAGGCTGAACCGGGCACTGCGAGGCAGGAAGTAAGTGAAGGGTCGAGGATACAGGCGGGGGCTGTATCGCTCCTCAGCGAGGGCTTCAGGAGACAGGAGCTGAAATCTGGTGTCCGGGCCCTTTTGAGGCCTAGAAACGGGGACTTTACAATGCAATAACGTGCACACTGAGAAACGTGGCAACGTAGCTTTACATAGGCCTGATATTCGTAGTATTCACGAGAACTGGAAACTGACATACTAAAGGTGGACACAACTATAATTGCGTCTTTAATCGAACATGGGGAATAACATATGCATATTAATCATGCACAGATAACATATGATGGATGACACGTAGGGACACAGAACATAGCAAAATTTACTTTTCCACATTCCCTCCTTGTCACTACGTTTCCATCAGGAAACATCAATATTCATGATACCATCTATCATTTCATACAGTATCATTTGCTCGTCTCGAATTTTCTTGGAACGGGATTTAGAACGGGACTTGGGACTAGGAATACAAGAGGTAGCACAAATGCCGCAAATCGCAGGGCCACATTGTATACAGAGGCAGCAGCTGAATATGATCGCTACTGCAATACCTAGAAAGGACAAGACTTTCCATCCCCAGGCGGAAATTATATTCCAGAACCAACCGGACCATGTCCAGGTGCCTGGATTTTGGTGTAACAGATGGGCAATTTTATGGAGTCTGGTTATAGCTGAATAAACAGACGGCGCGTTATTTGGAATGAAAATGCAGCAACTAGATCCGATGACTCTACAGGCCCCGCCCCTATCGGCCAATATGACGTCAAGGACGAGACGATTCTGGAGCACGACAATTCTCATAAAGGATTGTTCTTCGGTTAAATTACTTAGAGCAGAAGTAGTCTCAATTACTACTGCTTCAAGGGTTCTGGTTAACCTACGTATCAGTTTACTATTCACAACTGTACCTAAATAAGGAAAGACACCTTTATTGATATCTATATATTGTTCTAGAGTAGTTTCAGTATAATCGACAATCGGGAGGTTTCTCTTGTGTCTAGTATGTACTAGGTGGGAATTCCTATGGTAGTCGGGTGGGGCTAGAAAAACCGGTGGCAGTAGGAAGGCAATGTAACAGGTTCCCTCCCAATCGAGGGGCAGACGAACATATGCGGTTTGACCACAAATAAAATATGAATGACGTGAAGCTTTGAAAATAGATTTCCCACTGTCACTATACTTGACAATAGTAGTACAATCACTATGTCCTACGTGTGTAGAACCATTATTTCGGACACATAATTCGCCTTTGACTGGTAGTACTGAAATTGCAGGTAAGTCTGGAGTAGTATCAGACTGAACATTCAGGACCATGAAATTCGAAGAATAATTACCTAAATTATACACTTCATTTTCTAGATCTAACCCGGTTCTGTGGGGGAGACCTTGCTTGTCTGGAAAACATGTACTGTTAAGAAAAGACATATCTGTTGAGGATGACGTTAACGTGGACCATGCTCCACATGAACCATTATGTTAAAAAGGATAAGGAAAGAGTGGCAGAACTCCCTTCGGTGTCTGGAAAGGGGGGAGTCGACCACACACCCAACAATTAGTGGCATTGCTGGTCTGGTGTGAATAATGTAACATGCGGATGAAAGAATTATTTCGCATAGCGAGGCGGTAAGAGAGTTCATGAGGAGGCAGATCACTAAACGTGTGCTCTACTGTAACATTAGAAGACGTATTTACATGAGTGACTGGAAAATACAGGTAAAACGCATAACTGGTGCAGGAAATCATAATACTGAGAAATAATATGAAACATAGAAAAACGATACATCGGATTGAGTTTTGACTAACTCTCTCACTATGGGGGTCTATTTTATACATGTCAGAAACAGTCTAACCGTTTCACCTAGGGGAGGACTTAGTCAATCAAACTGGCTGACTTATTTTACTAGACCGGAGTTTCAACTTATACTCCTGTTGCGGAGTTTTCTCTAACGGGGAGGGTGCAGTATCATTGTTCTTTGCGGGACAGTCCTTAAGAATAGTACTTTGGTAATCCTTTGAATCCTGGGAAATGTTCTTTGAGACGGGTTTCAGTCCATAAAACTTCTTTATATGAGAAAGATGCACCCAGCCTTTGCGTCCCTCCAACTTCACGGCTGTACGGGTGGCGAGGAGGACCTGTCGGGGCTCCTTCCAGCGAGGCTCCAGCGGACTTGAGCGGTCAAAATTGCGAATTAAGACCATGGATCCGGGAACGATTTCATGCGGTGCCACCTCGGTATTGTCTGGAAATGCGGCGGCAACCTGTGAACGACAAGAGTTGAGGGCAGACATCAAGGAAGCTAGGTAATCTGTCAGCATACTACTTGAAACATCGGTAATACTTCGGGGTCTGGGTGTACCCCACATGTTAGGGGGGCGGCCGAAAACGACCTCATACGGGGACAGACCTGATCTGGAATGTGCGACCATGCGCATATAGAACAAAGCGACTGGCAGAGCTACTAGCCAGTCCACACCTTTCTCTTTACATACTTTGGCGATGCGGATTTTCAGGGTCTGGTTATGTCTCTCTACGAGACCTGCTGCTTCAGGATGGCGTACACAATGGAACTTCCACTGGTACCCTAACAAAAGGGAAACATGCTTCATTAACTCTGAGGAGAATGGCTGGCCGTTATCAGAATATACGACCCTAGGGAGTCCATAACGGGGGAAGAACTCACGAACCAACTGCTTGGCAGTGGTCGTGGCTGTGTAATCTGGGACTGGATATGCTTCTGTCCACCTGGACAAAGCGCATACAACTACAAGGACATACTTGAAACCTCGACATCGCTCCATCTGAATATAATCCATCTGGAGGACTTCAAAAGGGTGGTCAGGGGGCTGGAATCCACCTTGTTCCACCGGGACACCTTTACCTGGATTAAACTGACAACATATCATACAGGTACGGACTTTCTGCTTGGCTGCAGCTCGTAAATGCTTGTTGAACCAAATGTTCTGGATACTGTCTAACATAGCTTTTTCTCCTAAGTGTGCTGGACTATGTGCGGTATTGATAATGACTTGAACCATAGAGTCGGGGAGAAACCAAGTGGCTTTTCCTTTCGTTAACCATCCTTGATCTGTCTGGACCCCTCCTTGTTCGGACCATTTCTTGATTTCTTCGGGAGTAGCATGTAACTGGATATCTATAACATCTTGAGTAGGGTCCTTAACTGTCATACATGTAGTCGGATCTGGAGTGTGTGTCATGTTAACTGGAATGTCTGGAGTCTGTGCCGTAAGCTTGGCTGTGCGATCTGCTAGATCGTTACCCTGGGAAATAATGTCAGTAACTTTCGTGTGTGCCTTGCATTTCATGATAGCAATGGATGTCGGTAAGTGTATGGCATCTAACAGAGCTTGAATAAGGAGACCATGCTGAATCTTGGTTCCATGAGAAGTCATGAAACCTCTCTCCTGCCAGAGCACTCCAAAGTCGTGTACGACTCCAAATGCGTAGCGTGAATCTGTGTAAACATTAACTTTCCGGTTCTTAGCGTGTATGCAGGCTTGTGTCAGAGCAACTAGCTCTGCTGCTTGAGCGGACAGGGTGTCAATACGGTGTGTCTTAATAACTTCGGTGTCGGTAGTCACTGCATACGCGGTGACTAGTTCTCCTGTACTTGTTCTCATACATGAACCATCCACATAAAGTGTCAGGTCGGGATCTGGTAATGGAATATCTGTCAGATCTTGTCTTGGCTTGGTCGTGATGTTGACTACTTCCACACAATCGTGTGTGTCCGGACTTAAAGTAACTGATGGTAACAGTGTAGCAGGGTTCAGGATGTTGCAGCGTCTGATTTCTATGTGTGGCTGGAACAGTGTCAATTCATAACCTGTTAAACGTGCAATTGTCAAGTGCTGAGTTTGTGTTCGGTTTAAAAGAACTTCCACGGAGTGTGGAACTTGTACTGTCAGGGAGTGTCCTAATACTATGGAATCACTTTGTCTGATAGCTAGTGCTGTGGCTGCAACTGACTTGAGGCACGCAGGCAGAGCCTGGGCTACAGGATCTAATGTGCTCGAAAAATAAGCACAAGGCTTGTATTGTCCTGCTTGATCTTGTGTGAGAACAGATAATGCTGTACCTTCACGTTCTGTGACGAAAAGTGTAAAAGGCTTACTGTAGTTCGGTGTGGCTAGAACTGGAGCTTGACATAGGGCTTTCTTTAACTCATTGAAACTGAGTGTATGTTCAGATGTCCAAGGGAGGACAGTCGATACGGCTGCCTCCTGTGTCGTTAACTGTATCAGTGGCTTGGCTAGAAATGCATACTGAGGAATCCATTGTCGGCAGTAAGAAGTGAGGCCGATAAAAGCACGTACCTCCTTCTGGGTCTTGGGCTGAGGAAGACTCGCTATTAACTGGATACGGTCTGGTGTCAACTGCCTACCCCTCTTGGACAGTAAGTGTCCTAAGTAGACCACTTGCTGGACACAGAATTGAAGCTTCGAAGGGGACACCTTGTGTCCCATCTCGGCTAGGAAATACAAGACTGTAAGGGATGCTCGCTCGCAAGCACGTTCAGAACGGGCTGTGACCAGTAGATCATCGACATACTGGAGCAGGGCAGTGTCAGTTGGCATGTGAATGTTGTCTAGTTGTCTCTTAAGTGCTTGACTGTAAATACTAGGACTTTCTGTGAAACCTTGAGGAGCTCGTGTGAACATATAGCTCCTTCCATTTAAACAAAATCCGAAAAGGAACTGGCTGTCTGGATGAATGGGGACACTAAAAAATGCATTCTTGAGGTCTATGACTGTAAAAAATGAGGCTTCTGAATCAATGGCTGTCAATAGGGAAGAGATATCTGGGACAACTGGGTACTGGGGAATAATACATTTATTAAGCTCTCGTAGGTCAATCACTAATCGATATACTGGGGGTGCATTTGGATCAGTACGTTTCATGACTGGAATGATCGGAGAATTGCATACATTGGAGTCAGTTTCTACAACCACTCCTTGAGCGATGAGCTCGTCAATAATTTTGGATAAGGCTGCTACAGCCTCAAGTGGCAATCTGTACTGTCTGATTCGTGGTAACACTACACCTGGCTTGAGAGTCACACGATGGGGTGTGATTTGCATATAACCAACATCAGTTGGACCTTGCGCCCATAGATGCTGCGGAACATTGGACAATCTGGGATCAAAATCTCGTAATACATAGTGACCCTTAAAGTCACGCAGGAACAATCGTATTCCCTCTGGGGAACAGCATATAACTGCACCTAACTCTTTCAGTGTTTTAATACCTAATAGATTCTCTGGACATGACTTAGTAAGTAACAGATCGGTAGTACGGGACAATGGACCTACTTCTAGAGTAACTGGCTTTGATATTTCATTTACAATGGGTTTTCCTGAAAATCCAAGGGAAACATTTCTTGAGCCTGAGAGCGGAGCCCCTGGAACTTCGGCGTGGCTAATGGTGGTCCTACTTGCCCCTGTATCAATCAAAAACTTTCTGTCTTTCCCTAATACTTGACTGTGAACATAGGGACCTTCTTGATCTACAGGTATCTCGATGAGAGGCAAGCCTACCTCCCTCTCTAGGCTGTTTCATGAATATGGCTGATACTCTGGATACTCAGACTGTGCTTACTGGTACATCTGCTGTGTAACATGCTGTGTTGCAGCGATGGGCTGCGGTGCTGTAACTGTCTGTGGTGCATTCTGTGGCTGAGGAATCTGTAAAACTTGTTCTTGTCTAGGCGGACGTGGTCTTTCTTTAGTCTTACCAGTAGCTATGTTGTGTTTCAGAACTGCACACTCGTTTATAAAATGACCTGGCTGTTTACAATAATTGCAGTTCCCTTTAACGGGAGCTGCAGGATGACTGGCTTGATTCGGACCCCTCTTCTGACTGTCTTGAGGAACAGATTGTGCAACTAGTACTTTCATTTTCGTGTCTTTCATACGTTTTCTCTCGTGTTCTTGCTCTTCCCTGATTCTATTCTGGTGGTATTGGAGCATCTGTAACATCTGGGACGGGGTATTAGCTTGCCAGGTACTTTCGACTTTCAAAACTCGATTTTTAATTGGTGGACTTGAATTCTCGACTAATTTAGTAACAAAAAGGTGAGGGTATGACTCACTACTTGTCTTGAGGCCACTGTTGATGCTAAAACATTTCTCAAATCTAGAATAAAAATCACTAATGTCTTCGTCTTGTTTCTGTTTACAGGCTGAGATTGCATCCCAGTCTTCCTTTTTCGTTGTTAACAATCTGGGTAAAACTTGAATCAATAATTCAGGTAATTCTTTACATTTCGCTCCAAGACCGGTACCTGGTACTCGTGCCTTATCTTCAGCTTCTAGGACTGCCCAATCGATCTTTTTCTCTCCCACCTCCCATTCTTTTTCCTTGAGCTTTTCATACACCCCTGCGGGCAGCAGAACCTTTAACATTTTAATTATATCTGGATACGTGTATTCTCCCATACGGAGCATGTCTTTTTAATTCTCGATGGAACCCTGCTGGATCTTTATCATGACAGGGGATTAATTTTTTCATCTCTAAGAGTTCCATCTTTGTGATCGGGGTGTAAACAAACACTCGTTCTAGTTCGCCACCCGTTCCTCTAACTGGGTGGACTTCTCGTAACGGATTCTGTCTTTCCATGTAAAATGGTTTACTTTCTGGGGGTGAGACATGAACAAAATGCGGGTTCAAAAACGTTCTATATTTGTGGCGCTGTTCTAGAATGACACTAATTAAATCGGTACCTAGACCTTTCCATCTATACTGGAGTAACTCGTTCAGGATATCATGTAACGGGCCTGGATCAGAGTGCTGACCCTCATACAATGTAATGAGGTGCTGAATCATATACATACCCGCCAGTCGTTGCTCGGCTGGGGGCATTTTCAGAAACATTTGTGCCACTATTTCGTCTGGAAAAGTGGTAGAATCAGTAGTCCATCGGACTGCTGATCGGGCTAGTTCTTGTTCATGCATAGTACTTAACTCACTGTAACCGATTCGTGATTTCAGAATATGATCGGTGGCTTGAAACACTTGTTCTAGAGAACCTTGTTCTGGTGCTGGATGATGGAAGGTTGACTTGTGTTCTAGGCGTAAATGGCGATCTGGAAATCTAGATTTTCCTACATACGCTATTCTGGCGGAATTCTCGTCGTCTACCTCTTCAGTATCAGAGTTACTTTCTTTCTCGCTTACTTGTGCTGCTTTACGCTGTTCGTGTAACTTTATTATTTCTTTACGGATTTTCTTGTACATACTCTCCATAGCACCGACGGTCTTGTGCTTACCCTCGGCTATATTATCACTCCACCTTGTCAGGATTTTCATTTCGGCCGGATCTTTAGACGGGTAATCTTGTTCTCTTATTAGACAGTTAATCAGAAACTTTAGTATCATAAGCTGGATCTCGGCTTTCCTTTGAGACATGACTTCGCCAATGCTTTCTGGATCATCCCCTGTACGGATGAAACGATATATTCTGTCTAGATCTTCTTTCATATTCGGTAGGGTGACTAGATACTCGGCCACCTTTCTTACGCGGAATGAATATAAAACCATATTATCCTCGCCTGGAACTGGATCATAGCCGCATTCATTAAGGGCTTTTCTTATTTCTGCTACAGTCTGATGTCTGGGCGTACGCTGTGATGCTTGTGCATGTAATTCGGCTGACGTTAAACGCTTATGTGGCGGCGGGGTCTGAGGAGGACCTCCTCCTGCGGCCCCTAAACTAGAATCGTCAACTGATCCTCTTCGTACTAGTGTGGCAGGAAATTGAAATGCGGGCTGAACTGGTATGGCGGGCTGGACCAGGGGGGCCATAGCAGGTACTGCAAGGGGTACCCCGGTGTCTGGAGGAACGGGAAGTGCCTGATTTACAGGGACTGGCGGAGCGCGAACAGGATTTGCATATTCTGGGACTGTGTCGTCCAAATAGGACGAAATGAAAATATCAGCTGCGGTCTGTTTGTGACGTAGCTTGGTCGGAACTAATGGTGGCGGGAAATTACTGGATGCCTCCGGGGTCGCTCTTGGCAGGCCCTCGGCAAGAAGAGGATACATACCCTTAATAAGAGCATGCCTCTGTCTGTCTGACTGTTCGGTTTTAACTCGTTCACCAATCTCGATTAATTCCCTTTCTTGGGCTCGTTCCAAGGATTCTCTACTTAATTCTGACTTTCTGATTTCTTTTTCGGTTCTTTTATGAGATTCTGTGCGCCATAACTCGATGGCATCTTTCTGTGACTGTCTGGCTTTCTTTTTCCATAATGCTTCTTCTACTCTCATGATGCACTCGGCATCCCATGTGCCTGACACAGGCCATCTATACTTTTCCTCTAACTGTTTGGTATACTCGACCCATAAATCTAGATACAATATGGCGCTTATGCCATGCTTCTGATACATAAAATGACCTGGACTGTCCCTAGGCGGGACAGGAACTGCTGCTTCTAGCAGACCCTTTCTAGTTTTTAACTGACGTAACTTAGAAAACAAGGGCATGACTGGACTGTAATCTAGACACAATACAATACACAATGAACACGATACTTATTCCCCATTCATACCACGACATTAAAATACATGAAGAACATTTAAAATAACAGTTCGAACAGAATACTACCTGGAATACGGAACACAGAATACATGAATTTTCTCGAGAACAGAACTGACTAGAACAGAAACTAGATGCACTGCTGAAACAGTACGAAACTTACCGGTCACATAAAGAGACACGTCAGGACCCGCATCCACCGAAGTGGACACTTCGTTTGTGAGTCTGTGTACCACCAACCCACAGACCAAAGACAATTAAATTGACCCTGTCTAGATACTACCCCAGTAATGGTACTCACCGGGCAGCAAGAACGGAAAGCCTCAGACTGGACGGGACTGCTTGGACGCCGGACGGACGAACTTCGGACTTCTGTTACGGGTGGGCCTCCGGATACCTCGGACCTTGGACTCTCGGCTTGGGCTCTGGTCGGGACTCGCCGCGTTCCTCCACCGTCTCGTCTGGATGCTGGACCGCCTCCTCCGTGGGCCTGAGGGATACTTGAAGCAGAAATATCTGCCGGTGCGCAGAAGAGTTCCGTCACGACTGCAGAGGGTCAGGGGGTCGGCGTGGCTTCACCGACGCGTGGGGAAAGGGCAAGTCCCTATTCGGGCGCCATTATGTGGTAAATAAATAAATAATACCCTATTTTTGAATGCATAAATGAATAACAGATAGCTCAATAAATAAGAGTCAAGATTCGAGGTAGTAGGAGTTTTGCAGGTTTAATACAGCATAAGGACAGGAACAGGACGACCTGCACGGGAATAGGATGGCAGCTGCCGGGGACAGGATCGGGACAAGGGAACAACTTTTTAATAACAGTACATGAGCATATATACATAGCGCAAACACATAGCATTACATTGCAATAGGCGTAGCAGTGGGTGGAGCAATAGACGTGACACGTAGCAGTCGCGAAAGATAAGGGTGAAAGTAGGTGTAACAGGGCGTATACATAGACATGTGATGCAAACGTAACAGAATATGTCATGAATGGGGCGGAAACCATGGAGGGGGCTACCTAAGGAGCCGGGACCTCTAACCTGATGGTGCGCGCAAACTGGCAATGACGTGTTACTAGGAGAAGCTGGGGGCTATGAACTCTGTGCTAGGAGCAGAGACTGAAGTCTGGAGAGTCAGGGTGACATGTACCTAAGCAGTATCTAATATCTGATGTTTAGGGAACATGTTGATACAAACTAGAAGTCAGGAGGGGAAAGGCTAACAGACTCTAAGACTGGAGCATGCATTATTCTACATGTAGTGCGTGATGAAGAATATTAAATGACCATTAAATGCAGTATTTCTCTTACATGGAGACATAAAAGCTAGACTATGACGGTAACTATTGATGCGATTCAGTAGCTTAGGAATGCAGAGAAGGAGGGCTGTACTGATAACTCGAATCATAACATACTCTTGGCAGACTCAGAGGCAGAGCCAGGCTGAACCGGGCACTGCGAGGCAGGAAGTAAGTGAAGGGTCGAGGATACAGGCGGGGGCTGTATCGCTCCTCAGCGAGGGCTTCAGGAGACAGGAGCTGAAATCTGGTGTCCGGGCCCTTTTGAGGCCTAGAAACGGGGACTTTACAATGCAATAACGTGCACACTGAGAAACGTGGCAACGTAGCTTTACATAGGCCTGATATTCGTAGTATTCACGAGAACTGGAAACTGACATACTAAAGGTGGACACAACTATAATTGCGTCTTTAATCGAACATGGGGAATAACATATGCATATTAATCATGCACAGATAACATATGATGGATGACACGTAGGGACACAGAACATAGCAAAATTTACTTTTCCACACTGGGGGTAATGTTTTAGGGTTTAGGGTAGTGCAGTGGTGTTTGTGTAGTTTAGGGGTCATGCTGTGGGTAGTATTTAGGGTTTAGGGTAGTGCCATTGTGTTTGCATAGTGTAGGGGGTTGTGTTTTAGGGTATAGGGTAGTGTTTTAGGGATTAGGGTAGTGCAGTGGTGTTTGTGTAGTGTGGGGGGTCATGCTGGGGGTAGATTTATGGTTTAGTGTAGTGCAGTGGTGTTTGGGTAGTGTAGGGAGTCATGCTGGGGTAGTGTGTTAGGGTTTAGGGTAGTCCTGTGGTGTTGGTGTAGTGTAGGTAGTCTTGCTGGGTGTAGTGTTTTAGGGTTTAGGGTAATGCAGTTGTGTTTGGGTAGTGTAGTGGGTCATGCTGGGGTAGTGTTTAGGGTTTAGGGCAGTGCAATGCTGTTTGTGAAGTGTAGGGGGGTCATGCTGGGGGTAGTATTTTAGGGTTTAGGGCAGTGCAGTGGTGCTTGGGTAGTGTAGGGGGTAGTGTTTTAGGGTTTAATATAGTGCAGTGGTGTTTGTGTACTGTAGGGGGTCATGCTGGGTTCTAGTGTTTTAGGGTTTAGGGTAGTGCAGTGGTGTTTGTGTAGTGTAGGGGGTCATGTTTTATCGTGTAGTGTAGTGCAGTGGTGTTTGGGTAGTGGAGGGAGTCATGCTTGGGGTATATTTAAGGTTTAGTGTAGTACAGTGGTGTTTGGGTAATGTAGGGGTCATGCTGGGGTAGTGTTTTAGGGTTTAGGGTAGTCCTGTGGTGTTGGTGTAGTGTAGGGAGTCTTGCTGGGGGTAGTGTTTTAGGGTTTAGGGTAATGCAGTGGTGTTTGGGTAGTGTAGGGGTCATGCTGGGGTAGTGGGTAGTGCAGTGGTGTTTGGGTAGTGTAGGGGGTAGTGTTTTAGGGTTTAATATAGTGCAGTGGTGTTTGTGTACTGTAGGGGGTCGTGCTGGGTTCTAGTGTTTTAGGGTTTAGGGTAGTGCAGTGGTGTTTGTGTAGTGTAGGGGGTCGTGTTTTAGCGTTTAGGGTCTTGCGGTAGTGTTTTGGTAGTGTAGGGTGTCGTGCTGGGGGTAGTGTTTTAGAGTTTAGGGTAGTGCAGTCGTGTTTGGGTAATGGAGGGGTAGTGTTTTAGGGTTTAGGTTAGAGCGCCCAACCAGCCACAATATCCGTGGACAAAGGGGATCCTGACTCTTTTGAGTGCTCCGTCAATTGAATAATTTGGGTCAAGGGCCCTACCACGTCCAAGACCTATCAATTCCTTTCTTGATATCCCTCATATACTTGGAGAAAAAGGTACATAGTTTCAGGCATGTGTGCCACCTTCCCCTTCAGTTCCTGACCTCCCTTTCAAGGGGTTGATGGATTTTCCCCACCACATACTCTGCTACTTTGGCATCAGGGGTCCACTCCGCCGACCTAGGATGGTAAATTTGGGTAGGCTCGAACATGTCCCAGTGGACCCCGTCCCCAACTTGGGACTGAGAGGAATGGGGCTCCTGACGCCAGGGACGCCCCGAGTCCTTATCCTCATCGGAAGAGAAATCGTCCTCCGATACACCCTCTCCCTCCAAGGGAAACCTGTCATCGGGGTCTACAATAGTGGTGGCAGCGTCACAATTTTCTCCGGGCTTTTCCTCCTCCCAGCAGCGTGCATGTTTTAGCGATCCCACAGTCTTGAGGAAGGTCTGTGTAAATTTATCAAATCCTTCCAAGTGCCCCACTCCATCATTTTGTTCCTTTTTTAAATTAATGTTTTAAGTGTTAGCAGTTTATTCCAATCAAGATGGCTTCAGGTGTGCCATATTTTTGTCATAAGTAAGGTTGTTAGCGCTCTAGTTGTTCTTTAGAACACTCTGGGAAGCTGCAGTAGAACACAAAGGAATCAACTGACAGTCTCTGCCCTTGTTGGATGTACATGGTTTACTGAGAATGTCAGACTTCATTCTCACATGACTGAGAAAGATAATGTGAATATACAGAAAATATGCTCTCAATTTAGCTTCTGGATCACCTTTCAAAACTCTATGGGACAATCATGTGAAAATAGTTTTCTCTCAAACATGATTTATGATATCCCAGTAGAAAGTTTTTTACATGGTTAAATCACCTTAGAACACACCACAATTCCTGAAATTAGTATGGTACCATAAACAAATGAATGCTAATGTAACTAAAGTCTGTTGTCACCCTTTATCGTTCTCCTTTTGGTAACCCTCAAAATCTTCGATTCACTGCAATGCATTTCAATGGGTACTATGATGTATATTGGTACTAAGATGGCTGCCAGCAATTCCAGGATGAAGTGCTGACAGCCAATCAGATCTCACGATGACATGTGTGTTTAGGCTCTGCCCAGATATCAATATTTTTTCTTTGTCAAATTTCTCAGGAACTACTGAACGGATTTACACCATTTAACAAAAAGTGTTCTTTCTGAACCAAGGGCTACCTTTTTCCCAAATTTGGTGTAATTCCGTTCAGCAGTTTTTCTCGGCCCCCACTTACAGAATCACCCCTAAACTTCATAGATAGGAGCGGACCAGAGCGGGCCATACGTTTTGAAATGTTGCGAAGATTCGTCAATCTGGGCAAAAGTTATTGGGAATAGAATGTTGCGATTTTCCTATGGTAAGTAGGTCCTAACTATAACTACCTACTGGCGACTGCCAGTATATATATATATATATCAAAAGTCAATCTGACATCAGGAGCACCACAAGCATGCGAGTCAGGCCTGTCTCAGGTGTGTCAGACACCTCACATATTCCAAACGAAACCACACTGCCCTAGCAGCACTGCACACTCGAGGTCACCAGCTGTAAGGCAAGTGAAAAACTGTAAATAACTTGGTGGAAACTAAACTTTCTTTTGAGTGACTCTGCCCATGTATGGAACTTTCATTGCAAAGCAATGTCAATCAGTCAGTTAAATTTGCTAAAAAAAAAAAACTCATAAAAGCACAGTACATTTAAAACCGTTTTCATTCTTGATCAAAGATATAAAATATATTTACAAACTCCTATACATTTCCTTGTTAACCATGTTACATAAAAGGAGCAGTAGCTACATATTAGGAATTTAAAAGAATAAAGCATTTGGCTTTACTGATATTGGAAAACCAACAAAAAACCATCAGTACATACAATAGTACGACCAATGAGGACCCATCAACTTGGTCAAAACATTCCTTGTAACTAGCACAGAGACATAGAAATGAAGGCTTGATCTCAACCAACCTACTATAATGCTATCAATTTCCTTCTGATAGCCCATGCCCATCCCAAGAATTTTGCAACCGCCACAGATACACCCGGCTGAGTATTAGTACAGATTATTCTTATAGCCACCTTACTCTCCCTCGTGCCAAGCAGTTTGCACATTGCTCTTAACCAGACACGACGGGGTGTTGAATATACCCCACAAACAAAAAGAAGGTGGGCAATAGACTCAATGCCGTTGTTACAAGCTGGGCAGATATTAGAATTAGCTTCTGCCCATCTTCCTGTTAGCGATCTAATTGGGAGCGACCCCACTCTGAGATGGAAATAGAGTTTCCTATCCTGGGGCTTAGCTATAATGTCCCAATAAGGCTCCAGGGACGAGGAGACCTTTGCTTCCAAGAAGCGACCTTCCAGGGAGTTGGGATCAGCATCATTCCAGTCTCGGTGTACTACCATTTCCCAATACCTTGCTTTTATGGTGTCTTTGGTCAGGAATTGAGCCAGCTCTGGATTCTCCCATAATACCTTCAAGCCCATTTTTTCCAGTGATCTAAGCAAATCCTTTATCCAGCCTATCTTATGGAATTTATCCATTTTAATTACATCCAGGAAGCCCCTCGCATAATGCGCAAGTTCCGGGGTAACCCAGATGCGCCGCCAGTATAAAATTGGTCGTAGCCTAGCCATATCAGATATGGCTTTCCTACCTAGATCATAGCTTAGTGGCTTCATGGGTGTACTTTTAGGGAGGCCAATAAGGTTTCGCAGGAATTTGTTTTCAACAAGCGTTAAAGGGGCCAAGTTGTCGTAGCCCCATAGTTCGGCGCCGTAAAGCGTTGTGCCAAGAGCTTTGGCCTCGTACACCTGGAGAGCTGGCGAAATCGGTTTGGTCAGAGATTTCTTGTGTTCAGCACTTATAGCCCCAGCATTTTGGCGAAGTTTAAGGGCTGCCATTTCAGTGTGCTTCCCCCATTTTACGCCCTTAGCTATGTGGATTCCCAGGTAAACGAAGTCCGAAACCATTTCCACTCGTTGACCATTCATAAAGAAGTTCCCTTTAAAGCTAGCATGAGGGTTAAATACCATGAGCTTCGTTTTAGCTACGTTTACTTCAAGCCCATGATCAACACAGAAACCCTCAAAAATGTTTAGGGCATGCTGCAGACCACTATGGGTTTTAGATATGATGAGCGTGTCGTCTGCAAATAGTAGAATGGGGGGTTTCACTCCATCCAAGGTAGGAGCGTCTACGGAGCCAGACAGCATACGCTCAACTACCCCATTAATATACAATGAAAAAAGCGTTGGGGCCATGGCACAGCCTTGGTGCACACCCCGCTCTACTTGAAACTCAGCAGTGACCTGCCCATGCCTCCCCCACTGGTTATTGGCATAGTTTGACTCATGTAGTCTCATTGTTAGTGATAAGATTTCCAGCGGCATGCCCATCCCAGCTAACACTTTCCATAGCAGGGACCGGGGGACTAGGTCGAAGGCTGCTTGTAGGTCAATAAAAGCAGCATACAGACTGCCCTTCCCCAGCTGCACTACCTTTCAATGAAGCAACGTAAACCGGTATATCTGGTCAGTGGTATTGGTTAGCTTACGAAAGCCAGCTTGATAAGGAGACAAGATGTTATTTCCTTCTACCCAGACCATGATTTTTGCTAGAGTCATTTTACCTATCACCTTTTATACCGTGTCTATTAAACTGATGGGCCTGTAATTCCCTGGGAGTGTCTTGTCTCCTTTTGTATACACAGGGATTATTACAGCCCCTTTCCAAGACTTTGGTACAGGTGCCCCTAGCGCCACCGCATAAGCTAACTCCAGAATATACCTGCCCCATCGCATTTTCTCGTGGAGGAAGACATCTGCGGGGACCCCATCAGGTCCGGGTGCCTTCCCCCGGGCAACTGTATCCAGGGCCTCAGCTACATCAGCGTTATTAAAAGGAGGGACAGCAAATGTAGTAATGGCTACAGGCTCCCTGATCTTATCCTCGGGACGACACCTATATTGGGGTTCAAAATAATCTAGCCAACTAGTCTGGGAGACATGGTTTGACGGTGGATCGGGGAGACCTCCCTTCCCCCACTTGACGATATTCCAGAATAATCTGGAGTCCTTAGCAGAACTGGCAGCTTTAAGGTCTTGCCAGTGCTGTTCGTCTTATTGCTTCTTGGCCGTGATTAGACTGGCCTTGTAGTTTCGTCTTGCTCCCCTGACGGCTGTAGGGTCTCTCTTTTTAATCGCCTTTCCCAGAGAAGTTCTAGCCGTCTTGCAGACCGCATTATACCACCCCATTTTTGGTGGGCGATGGTTCTTGCCTGTGGGGTGTGGGGCTCTCTTGTAGAAATGACCCTTGATAATATAAAAAAATTCACAATGCAAATTAGTGATTTTGTCCAAATCAATTCCACTCCCAGATTCCATGCTCATTATAGCGTTCATAGGCGGCCTTAGTACTGTCTATATTTCTGCTAATACTTTCCAGCACCTCGCTGTTCATTACAATTTGGGCCACTTGACCCTCCTCATTTAATTCGTAGGAACGATCTCCACCACAGCTTCTTCAACATACCTTTCAACATTATTTTGCCCTTCTCAATCCCCCCCCATAGCAGATGAACAATACATAGAGGGTTGTGGTCACTTTCCTGCCTACTGACCACCTTCATGTCACTCATCAAGTGCCAGATTGCCAGATTACAGATGGCATAATCAATCCTGCTTTGCGAGCGACCATTATCAAAAGTGTTGGCCCCATGGCCGTCGCGCGCTGATCTTCCATTCAAAGCCCTAAGCCCCCTTTCGCTACATATACCATTCATCTGGATTATGCCTGCTGCCCATCTACTAACAGGTTTTAAACCCAATTTAGGGATACCCCACTCGCTGTCTACATCCTCCCCAGAGTGCCAGTCACCTACAGAGAGAGGCTCAAAGGTCATATTCAGATCCCCAGCAATAAATATATTATTCTCACTTGGCTGGGCACTAATCAGGCGGTCAAGGGCTGCCAAAACCTGGGATTTCCCTCCATCCGTCCCTCTTACATATATATTATAGATGTCTAAGAAAACCCCAAGCCCCATGCTTATCCTGATCAACTGGATGTCTTTATTTCCGGTTGGGAGCTCCTCTACTCTATCAAAGAGTGCCTGCCGGGCCCAAATAGTTAGGCCCCCTTTCAGCCGTCCCATGGGGCCCTTGCAAGCTGGTATAGAAAAATTCAGGAAACCCAAGAGAAGCAAGGGCTCACAGGCCCACGTCTCCTAAAAAATGCAGAGAACGAATCCAGTTATAAAAGAGACCCATTCAGGTGAGTGCACCTTGGAGCCCAATCCCGCTACATTCCAGGAAACTATTCTACCCCCCGCTCTGATAGATTGGCACCAAGGGACTAGGGGCGCTAGAGGCTGTGCCCTTTGGTCATGTACACTTGAGGAACGCTGGGCTTCCACTACCCCTGGGTTAGAGACACCAGATCCCGTCCCACCCACATCACTAAATACTTCCACCTCTGCTAGGGGAAAACCTGTCAGACCCGGATAGTCAACCCCCTCTGCCGTACTACAGGTCGTTCTATGCTCGCTACCTCTAGGTTCCTGTTGATCTATAAACCTTTCACCCATACTGCTATTAGATAGTCAATCAATGGAGTTAAGCCCAGACCTATCAGACCCATGTCTAATATCCCTTGCAGACATGGCTACGGTGAGTGGTAGTGGAAGGGGAGGCATTTTTCTCAACTGTATGACCGAGTGGGATGGGGGGCTTGATCTAAATTCTAGCATGAATAAGTTCTCTGCCAAATTGTCAGTAGACAAAGTTAAGTCAATGGCATCATGCATGGCCCCAGGGTGGCTTATTCTCCTTACTCTGACTATATCATCTCTAATAACAGATCAACACCCTCTGACATACCGTAGCCAATGAATGGCCTTGTTTGTCAGGGAGTCTACCCCTTCTCTTGGACAATTTGGTGACACATGGCACTTGGGCACATTAGTCATGTATATTATATTTGATGCGATGATACCCTTCGTAGGTACTTGATTCACAATGGGCGCTAAATTATAGGTCGAAGGCCCTTTAGGGCCTGGTGTAGTACCACGGGGCTGAACCCCTGCCAGCGTTCCTGGCTCTTTGTATAGGGAAGGCCCTACAAAGCCTCTTCCCCCTTACAGCCCCTCTGAGGCCTCTGGGTGCTACCACTAGACTCCTTTACTACCTTAGTTTCATTCACGGGGCATTCTAGCCTATTCTTGTTAGAGACAGGGGTCGAGTTTGAACTATTCGGTCCCCCCTCTGCATGAGCAACCCGATGTATCTTGCTACTTGTGGCAACATTTTTCCCTGCTATTAAATGGGTACCTTTGGAGGGTTTAGTTGGATAGGCTGTAGTTGTTTTATGTAAAGCCCCTGGCTGAGGCCAAGAAGCACCCTGGTTGGCATTCGGACTTGTCACCAAATTAAACATTAGTTTTTTCAGGCCCTCTATCTCGTCCCTAAGCAGTGAGACTTGGTTAACCAACTCCCTAATAGTTCCTGGGTCATCACTTGGGTGTGAACAATTGCAGACATAAGTTGTGCCCAGTAGAGGCGAGCTAACAATACCACTACTAGGGGTTTCATTTTCAGCATCTCGTTGTACCTCAGCTAGTAGTTGAAACCTGTTAAAGCATGGTATAGGGTCATTACCTATCACAGGAGTAGCCGGGGGGTTTTCCACACTTAAAACATTTGGGGGAACATTGGCCCTTTCCCCCATTAAGCGACCTTCTTCCCCAGGCTGCTTCAAGGTAACCGGCTTTGATTTGGCTTTATTTCGAAACATTTCAGGGATTGTAACAGTTGGACCAACAACCTCAGATAAATTAGACTTTGAAGCCCCAACCTCCCTAACCGGCTCTATAGCCTCTGAAAGACCCAGATCAGCAGATAGAATATCTTGGCAATCGTCAATTATAGTGTCAATTTTGTCCATGAGGCTGTTCATCGCAGCGTGTTTAGGTGGACCCTTTACTTTCTTCTTCTTACAATGTTTTTGGCGCTTCGCTGTCTCAATAGCCACCCCTCCTCCTTCCATCACTTTACGCTTGCCCATCTTTAGGTACAATAGACTAGTTAACACACGCCCCTATATACCTATATTTGGATAGCGCTATGTACCTTTAATTCTGTTAAACCTCACCCTAGGTCCTTAGCGACGTTGGATCACAGCCGATGTTAGGGATGTGGCCCGTCCTGTCCTCTGCCATCCCCTGACGGCCATAGACGGCCCGCCCTTTGTCCGGGCTTCGTCCGACGTGTCCCGCGTGCGTCCTGCGCTGCGGTAACCAAAAGTATCTATATCTGCAGGTGTGCGGGGGGCGGGGCTCCTCGCAGGTGCAAGCACGCACAGACTCCTGGTCACTCGAGTCCCGTGCGGCGAGCGGCTTGGCAAAATCAGTCCCCAAATTTCCCTCGGTGTAGAGCCCCTCCAGGGACAGCAGCAGCTCGGATGACAAGGAGCACGAGAGGCGTAGCGGGAACCGCGCCAGCGGGTCCGGCAAGAAGTTATGAAGCCCCGGTGTGCGGGGGGCAGGGCTCCTCGCAGATGCAAGCACGCACGGACTCCTGGTCACTCGAGTCCCGTGCGGCTTGGCAAAATCGGCCCCCAAATTTCCCTCGGTGTAGAGCCCCTCCAGGGGCAGCAGCAGCTCGGATGACAAGGAGCACGAGAGGCGAAGCGGGACCCGCGACAGCGGGTCCGGCAAGAAGTTATGAAGCCCCGGTGTGTGGTGTGCGGTGTGCGGGGATCCTTGCAGGTGCAAGCACGCATGGACTCCTGGTCACTCGAGTCCCGTGCGGCGAGCGGCTTGGCAAAATCGCCCTCCAAATTTCCCTCGGTGTAGAGCCCCTCCAGGGGCAGCAGCAGCTCGGATGACAAGGAGCACGAGAGGCGAAGCGGGATTTTCCTATGGTAAGTAGGTCCTAACTATAACTACCTACTGGCCACTGCCAGTAGGTACTATATATATATATATATATCAACCACACAAGTTTTGCTCTTTAGGAGACGCCTCACACGGAGAAGATTAAACACCTTTAATGACGGACAACAAAGTGGCAGCATCTGAATCTCCGTCCATAAAATTAAAACGCCCAACGCGTTTCGAGCACGGCTGTGCTCTTGGTCACGGGCTGGAAGGATGAAAGGCAAAACCGGCAATTACAAAGGCACCTTTTTACTGATAGAAAGTCCCGCCCCAATGGGCGTGTGCCCTGAAGCATCTTGGTATTTGTGGTCCTTTGAATATTACTCCCCAGTGGGTGCCGATGTGCCTCGAGTATCCTGCTGTGTTCCCCAAGTGGATTAGGAAGGGTAAAGGCACCACCGCCTTTGTTTTCATCACGTCCTGTCAAACGGTCTTCTCCGCTCCCATTGTGATCGGGGTTTACCAACCACAGGATCCGCACACATGCAATGGAGCGTCTCCGCGACTGAGCGAGCCGCCAAACATCAACCACACAAGTTTTGCTCTTTAGGAGACGCCTCACACGGAGAAGATTAAACACCTTTAATGACGGACAACAAAGTGGCAGCATCTGAATCTCCGTCCATAAAATTAAAACGCCCAACGCGTTTCGAGCACGGCTGTGCTCTTGGTCACGGGCTGGAAGGATGAAAGGCAAAACCGGCAATTACAAAGGCACCTTTTTACTGATAGAAAGTCCCGCCCCAATGGGCGTGTGCCCTGAAGCATCTTGGTATTTGTGGTCCTTTGAATATTACTCCCCAGTGGGTGCCGATGTGCCTCGAGTATACTGCTGTGTTCCCCAAGTGGATTAGGAAGGGTAAAGGCACCACCGCCTTTGTTTTCATCACGTCCTGTCAAACGGTCTTCTCCGCTCCCATTGTGATCGGGGTTTACCAACCACAGGATCCGCACACATGCAATGGAGCGTCTCCGCGACTGAGCGAGCCGCCAAACATCAACCACACAAGTTTTGCTCTTTAGGAGACGCCTCACACGGAGAAGATTAAACACCTTTAATGACGGAAAACAAAGTGGCAGCATCTGAATCTCCGTCCATAAAATTAAAACGCCCAACACGTTTCGAGCACGGCTGTGCTCTTGGTCACGGGCTGGAAGGATGAAAGGCAAAACCGGCAATTACAAAGGCACCTTTTTACTGATAGAAAGTCCCGCCCCAATGGGCGTGTGCCCTGAAGCATCTTGGTATTTGTGGTCCTTTGAATATTACTCCCCAGTGGGTGCCGATGTGCCTCGAGTATCCTGCTGTGTTCCCCAAGTGGATTAGGAAGGGTAAAGGCACCACCGCCTTTGTTTTCATCACGTCCTGTCAAACGGTCTTCTCCGCTCCCATTGTGATCGGGGTTTACCAACCACAGGATCCGCACACATGCAATGGAGCGTCTCCGCGACTGAGCGAGCCGCCAAACATCAATCACACAAGTTTTGCTCTTTAGGAGACGCCTCACACGGAGAAGATTAAACACCTTTAATGAAGGACAACAAAGTGGCAGCATCTGAATCTCCGTCCATAAAATTAAAACGCCCAACGCGTTTCGAGCACGGCTGTGCTCTTGGTCACGGGCTGGAAGGATGAAAGGCAAAACCGGCAATTACAAAGGCACCTTTTTACTGATAGAAAGTCCCGCCCCAATGGGCGTGTGCCCTGAAGCATCTTGGTATTTGTGGTCCTTTGAATATTACTCCCCAGTGGGTGCCGATGTGCCTCGAGTATCCTGCTGTGTTCCCCAAGTGGATTAGGAAGGGTAAAGGCACCACCGCCTTTGTTTTCATCACGTCCTGTCAAACGGTCTTCTCCGCTCCCATTGTGATCGGGGTTTACCAACCACAGGATCCGCACACATGCAATGGAGCGTCTCCGCGACTGAGCGAGCCGCCAAACATCAACCACACAAGTTTTGCTCTTCAGGAGACCCCTCACACGGAGAAGATTAAACACCTTTAATGACGGACAACAAAGTGGCAGCATCTGAATCTCCGTCCATAAAATTAAAACGCCCAACGCGTTTCGAGCACGGCTGTGCTCTTGGTCACGGGCTGGAAGGATGAAAGGCAAAACCGGCAATTACAAAGGCACCTTTTTACTGATAGAAAGTCCCACCCCAATGGGCGTGTGCCCTGAAGCATCTTGGTATTTGTGGTCCTTTGAATATTACTCCCCAGTGGGTGCCGATGTGCCTCGAGTATACTGCTGTGTTCCCCAAGTGGATTAGGAAGGGTAAAGGCACCACCGCCTTTGTTTTCATCACGTCCTGTCAAACGGTCTTCTCCGCTCCCATTGTGATCGGGGTTTACCAACCACAGGATCCGCACACATGCAATGGAGCGTCTCCGCGACTGAGCGAGCCGCCAAACATCAACCACACAAGTTTTGCTCTTTAGGAGACGCCTCACACGGAGAAGATTAAACACCTTTAATGACGGACAACAAAGTGGCAGCATCTGAATCTCCGTCCATAAAATTAAAACGCCCAACGCGTTTCGAGCACGGCTGTGCTCTTGGTCACGGGCTGGAAGGATGAAAGGCAAAACCGGCAATTACAAAGGCACCTTTTTACTGATAGAAAGTCCCGCCCCAATGGGCGTGTGCCCTGAAGCATCTTGGTATTTGTGGTCCTTTGAATATTACTCCCCAGTGGGTGCCGATGTGCCTCGAGTATACTGCTGTGTTCCCCAAGTGGATTAGGAAGGGTAAAGGCACCACCGCCTTTGTTTTCATCACGTCCTGTCAAACGGTCTTCTCCGCTCCCATTGTGATCGGGGTTTACCAACCACAGGATCCGCACACATGCAATGGAGCGTCTCCGCGACTGAGCGAGCCGCCAAACATCAACCACACAAGTTTTGCTCTTTAGGAGACGCCTCACACGGAGAAGATTAAACACCTTTAATGACGGAAAACAAAGTGGCAGCATCTGAATCTCCGTCCATAAAATTAAAACGCCCAACACGTTTCGAGCACGGCTGTGCTCTTGGTCACGGGCTGGAAGGATGAAAGGCAAAACCGGCAATTACAAAGGCACCTTTTTACTGATAGAAAGTCCCGCCCCAATGGGCGTGTGCCCTGAAGCATCTTGGTATTTGTGGTCCTTTGAATATTACTCCCCAGTGGGTGCCGATGTGCCTCGAGTATACTGCTGTGTTCCCCAAGTGGATTAGGAAGGGTAAAGGCACCACCGCCTTTGTTTTCATCACGTCCTGTCAAACGGTCTTCTCCGCTCCCATTGTGATCGGGGTTTACCAACCACAGGATCCGCACACATGCAATGGAGCGTCTCCGCGACTGAGCGAGCCGCCAAACATCAACCACACAAGTTTTGCTCTTTAGGAGACGCCTCACACGGAGAAGATTAAACACCTTTAATGACGGAAAACAAAGTGGCAGCATCTGAATCTCCGTCCATAAAATTAAAACGCCCAACACGTTTCGAGCACGGCTGTGCTCTTGGTCACGGGCTGGAAGGATGAAAGGCAAAACCGGCAATTACAAAGGCACCTTTTTACTGATAGAAAGTCCCGCCCCAATGGGCGTGTGCCCTGAAGCATCTTGGTATTTGTGGTCCTTTGAATATTACTCCCCAGTGGGTGCCGATGTGCCTCGAGTATCCTGCTGTGTTCCCCAAGTGGATTAGGAAGGGTAAAGGCACCACCGCCTTTGTTTTCATCACGTCCTGTCAAACGGTCTTCTCCGCTCCCATTGTGATCGGGGTTTACCAACCACAGGATCCGCACACATGCAATGGAGCGTCTCCGCGACTGAGCGAGCCGCCAAACATCAATCACACAAGTTTTGCTCTTTAGGAGACGCCTCACACGGAGAAGATTAAACACCTTTAATGAAGGACAACAAAGTGGCAGCATCTGAATCTCCGTCCATAAAATTAAAACGCCCAACGCGTTTCGAGCACGGCTGTGCTCTTGGTCACGGGCTGGAAGGATGAAAGGCAAAACCGGCAATTACAAAGGCACCTTTTTACTGATAGAAAGTCCCGCCCCAATGGGCGTGTGCCCTGAAGCATCTTGGTATTTGTGGTCCTTTGAATATTACTCCCCAGTGGGTGCCGATGTGCCTCGAGTATCCTGCTGTGTTCCCCAAGTGGATTAGGAAGGGTAAAGGCACCACCGCCTTTGTTTTCATCACGTCCTGTCAAACGGTCTTCTCCGCTCCCATTGTGATCGGGGTTTACCAACCACAGGATCCGCACACATGCAATGGAGCGTCTCCGCGACTGAGCGAGCCGCCAAACATCAACCACACAAGTTTTGCTCTTCAGGATACCCCTCACACGGAGAAGATTAAACACCTTTAATGACGGACAACAAAGTGGCAGCATCTGAATCTCCGTCCATAAAATTAAAACGCCCAACGCGTTTCGAGCACGGCTGTGCTCTTGGTCACGGGCTGGAAGGATGAAAGGCAAAACCGGCAATTACAAAGGCACCTTTTTACTGATAGAAAGTCCCGCCCCAATGGGCGTGTGCCCTGAAGCATCTTGGTATTTGTGGTCCTTTGAATATTACTCCCCAGTGGGTGCCGATGTGCCTCGAGTATACTGCTGTGTTCCCCAAGTGGATTAGGAAGGGTAAAGGCACCACCGCCTTTGTTTTCATCACGTCCTGTCAAACGGTCTTCTCCGCTCCCATTGTGATCGGGGTTTACCAACCACAGGATCCGCACACATGCAATGGAGCGTCTCCGCGACTGAGCGAGCCGCCAAACATCAACCACACAAGTTTTGCTCTTTAGGAGACGCCTCACACGGAGAAGATTAAACACCTTTAATGACGGACAACAAAGTGGCAGCATCTGAATCTCCGTCCATAAAATTAAAACGCCCAACGCGTTTCGAGCACGGCTGTGCTCTTGGTCACGGGCTGGAAGGATGAAAGGCAAAACCGGCAATTACAAAGGCACCTTTTTACTGATAGAAAGTCCCGCCCCAATGGGCGTGTGCCCTGAAGCATCTTGGTATTTGTGGTCCTTTGAATATTACTCCCCAGTGGGTGCCGATGTGCCTCGAGTATCCTGCTGTGCTCCCCGAGTGGATTAGGAAGGGTAAAGGCACCACCGCCTTTGTTTTCATCACGTCCTGTCAAACGGTCTTCTCCGCTCCCATTGTGATCGGGGTTTACCAACCACAGGATCCGCACACATGCAATGGAGCGTCTCCGCGACTGAGCGAGCCGCCAAACATCAACCACACAAGTTTTGCTCTTTAGGAGACGCCTCACACGGAGAAGATTAAACACCTTTAATGACGGACAACAAAGTGGCAGCATCTGAATCTCCGTCCATAAAATTAAAACGCCCAACGCGTTTCGAGCACGGCTGTGCTCTTGGTCACGGGCTGGAAGGATGAAAGGCAAAACCGGCAATTACAAAGGCACCTTTTTACTGATAGAAAGTCCCGCCCCAATGGGCGTGTGCCCTGAAGCATCTTGGTATTTGTGGTCCTTTGAATATTACTCCCCAGTGGGTGCCGATGTGCCTCGAGTATCCTGCTGTGTTCCCCAAGTGGATTAGGAAGGGTAAAGGCACCACCGCCTTTGTTTTCATCACGTCCTGTCAAACGGTCTTCTCCGCTCCCATTGTGATCAGGGTTTACCAACCACAGGATCCGCACACATGCAATGGAGATTCAGATGCTGCCACTTTGTTGTCCGTCATTAAAGGTGTTTAATCTTCTCCGTGTGAGGCGTCTCCTAAAGAGCAAAACTTGTGTGGTTGATGTTTGGCGGCTCGCTCAGTCGCGGAGACGCTCCATTGCATGTGTGCGGATCCTGTGGTTGGTAAACCCCGATCACAATGGGAGCGGAGAAGACCGTTTGACAGGACGTGATGAAAACAAAGGCGGTGGTGCCTTTACCCTTCCTAATCCACTTGGGGAACACAGCAGGACACTCGAGGCACATCGGCACCCACTGGGGAGTAATATTCAAAGGACCACAAATACCAAGATGCTTCAGGGCACACGCCCATTGGGGCGGGACTTTCTATCAGTAAAAAGGTGCCTTTGTAATTGCCGGTTTTGCCTTTCATCCTTCCAGCCCGTGACCAAGAGCACAGCCGTGCTCGAAACGCGTTGGGCGTTTTAATTTTATGGACGGAGATTCAGATGCTGCCACTTTGTTGTCCGTCATTAAAGGTGTTTAATCTTCTCCGTGTGAGGCGTCTCCTAAAGAGCAAAACTTGTGTGGTTGATATATATATATATATATTCACAGAAAAAACCATAGGTTATAGACCATATATAGTTAGGAATTAGCATTTACAAAACCTTGAAAATTCACTGAAAAAACCACAGGTTATAGACCATATATAGTTAGGAATTAGCATTTAGAAAACCTTATTTTACTCACACAAAACCATTGAAATTCCATATATAGTTAGTTGCACTAACTATATATCGTGCACCCGCAATCCACTGCTGATGATGTCACATATTACATCATTCATGACATGGTCAGTGACATCACTGATGACATCACTGATGACATCTCAAATGACATCACTGATGACATCACTGATAACAACATCCAGTGATTTTTTGTTTCTATAAAGTTTAAATATGTCTTACATATTGAAGAATGAGTGGATGTGTAAGTGTCTGGACGAAGGATTTAGTAGGTGCATGACTGACTGTATGAGTGAGTGATTAAATGTGTCTCACTGACTGCATGGGTTAGTGACTAAACTGTCTTAATTTGTGCATCATTATGTCTGTTGTTCTGTAAACTGCTGCATGTGTTGATCAGTAGCTATATGAGTAACTATATGGGTTATTGATTGATTGCCCAAGTATTTGTATGGGAGACTGAGTGTGTGTGTGGCTAGCTGGGAGGTGTGTGACTCTGTGCAGATCAATCTGTACTTGTATCAATGATTGTATAAGAAGGTAAGTATGTGTTAGTATATGTTTGAAAATGTAAGGTGCTCTATGTTTAACTGTATAGACAAGAAAATGGAAGTGTCATTGATTCTTTACAGGACTGACTAGGTGTGTGAGTAACTCCATGGATGAGTGGCAGACTGTGAGTGTCTGTATAGGTGTATGAGTGCATATGATAGTGTTGTAAAGATGAGTGATTGTATGTATGAATGATTGTATGGGTGAATGAGTGAAGGTGTGTGTAGACGTAGCAATCAGTGAGTGCGTATGTAGTAACTAGTATTGGTGTGTCAATGGTTTCAAAAATTATACTCTCTTTTTAACACTGGGTGAAACAGAGGTTATATTAAAATGTGAGGAGATGCATTGTATTGTCACATGAATGATATCATCAGTGATGTGGTCATTGATGTCAAATGAGATGTCATCAGTGATGTCATCAGTGATGTCATTTGAGATGTCATCAGTGATGTCATCAGTGATGTCACTGACCATGTCATGAATGATGTAATATGTGACATCATCAGCAGTGGATTGCGGGTGCACGATATATAGTTAGTGCAACTAACTATATATGGAATTTCAATGGTTTTGTGTGAGTAAAATAAGGTTTTCTAAATGCTAATTCCTAACTATATATGGTCTATAACCTGTGGTTTTTTCAGTGAATTTTCAAGGTTTTGTAAATGCTAATTCCTAACTATATATGGTCTATAACCTATGGTTTTTTCTGTGAATTTCATTGGTTTTTTAACAGCTAATATCTGTAGCTGTAAAATGTATTCTTCTTTAAATCCAAAAATATATTTTATATGTTTATGAATATTTTTTTTTCTTCGTTCCCGCTTCGCGAATCGGGAAGCTTCCCGTTAGCTGACCTTGATGCCGCGAAATAGACCGCGAGCCGGTAAACGTTTCTTTACCGCAAGTGCCGCGTTAGAAAACAACATCGTGACGCCTCCCGTCCGCATGACGTTTCACGTTGTCGCGTGATACGTCATATGACGTGCTACGTTAGCGAACTGGTACGCGAAGCGAGTCGCAAAGCGCAGGTTTCTGGAAGCAAACCGGGAGGCCCTGCAAAGCGCTTAACGTAAACACAGCAAGTCATGTGACTTGGTAATAACACTTTTCATTGGTTCATTTCACTTTTGGTTTCCTAATGATGTAAGACTAGGTCATATAATCTAAAATGAACACTTTTGATTGGTTGAGAACTCTTGTTTTTCCCAAATGATGAAAATCCCTCCTTCTTTCCTCACTCTGACTTTCATCATTGTGAGAGAAAGACCCTTTGTGATCACTGAGCAATGGCTTCTTTAGTAGCTTCAGCTGGTGCTTCCCCACCACCTCCACCACATCCAAGGAAGAGTGGACCACCTGCTCAAGTTATAATTCAACAAGAAGAAGAAGAAGAGGAACAGGACGACGAGCACGAAGAGAGGCAGTTTTTGCCTGAGCAGCCCAGGACGTCTCACCGGAAAGAAAACTTCATTTGGCAATTTTTTAAAATTCCCAAAGGTCAGAAAAAAGTAAATGCAAGATACGTAACTTGCCTTATATGTCAAGATAGACTGTCCAGAGGAACCGAGAAAAAATACAGTTTCGGAAACTACACAATGCATCGCCATATGACTAGGTGGCATCCTAACAACTACAGTGCTGCACAGTTTCGGAACGACCTAGATAATCTCCCTATTATGGCCAGAAGATCTGTTGTACCGGAAGTAACGGGACCAGAGGGCAGGGAGATGGTGCCAAATATACAAATGAAATTTGGTGAAGTAAAACACACCTACGTATTTTGCGATGGATTCATTTCCTACGGAGAAAAAAGCATCACTCTGATCAACAGAGCTATTGACTATCATATGCAAGTTTGTACGAAACGCCCAAAATAATAAATACTTCTTTTTTTGTTTTGTTGCTCCTGTTGAGCCCTTTACAATGAATCGTTTTCATTGCCCCCTCCAAGAAAAACCCAAAAAAATATAAAACTTCAGAAAAATTCAAAAAAAGTAAAAAAATGTTCCGAAAAATAATAAAAAAAATATAAAACAACAAAAACAATAAAAAAAAAAGTTCTTTTCAGAACTACCTCCCCGTTATTAAAAAATTGGTACAATATTTGGAACTGTGCCAACCTCTATTTCTCTTAGTTCGCTTCCCAGTTCGCTCGCCGGTACGCGAACTAGAAGCGAACCAAAAACAGTAAGTATAAGGGAAGGAAACAGACACTTATGTTAAAAGAAAGACAGCTATAGGGGAGTAAACTAGAGATACTATTACCCGTAATCCACTGCTGATGATGTCACATATTACATCATTCATGACATGCTCAGTGACATCATCAGCAGAGGATTGCGGGTTTTTTGGCAACGTGCCTTATCCACGGTTTAATAACGCTGCCTTTTGCTTGATATAAGTTTTCAAATTGTATGAAATATATACCAATAGGTCGTTATGAACCTTTAGGTAGTGCTTTTCTTCATGAGGTCTGGTCGCTTCCATACACATACAGATGTTTCAAAGATGATCAAGAAGTTTATCTGAATGGAGAGGAATGCACTGAGACGCCAGATCATTCACTAATGTGTAGGCACATACAGTTACACGGTTCATGCAACAAACACCGACCAAATATGGCTTGCGTGTTGCAAGGCACGCCAGTTCCTGCTATCATACCCACGTTCAAGTTGTTGGAAAATGGTAGTTATTTGATGCTCAATAATGAAGATTGTTCTGAGTTAATTGAAAAGGGTCTGCACCTCTGTACGGGTGTTCGCTATGTGAAGCACGAAAGTTTCACGGGCCGAACTCAAGGCCACCTCTCTCTGAGACAAAAGAGCTCTTATTCTTGCCATGCCGTTGAAATCTGTCCCAAGGTTGGTATTTGTGGCCAGATTGAAAACTCCCTATGTTCATGTGTGGGAGGAAATAGAACATTTCTGCAGCAAATAACCCGTTCACTTACTGTTACGATAAAAGGAATACTTTTAATTCAGATTTGCCTTTCAATTTCAGCAAGATGGTTCCGACTATCTTTAACGCATCCTCCACAAAGACCCTGGCGCACTTTTTTAAAGTTGTTACCAGTGGTCTCGTGACTTCATTTGAGAAAATCTTTGGAGTCATCCCTGCTTCCTTTCATTCCATTTTCTCCACTCCGGTTCGTGGATTGGCATTTTTACTTGCATTACCAGCGGACGCTCTTGTGCTTTTTTACATTTTTAAATATGGATGTCCCTCCTATGCAACCTCCCACCCTGCAGCTGCTGACACTGTTCCGCAATCGCATGCTAGAATATTATGGCACAATGCCGTTGGCGATATTAAGCACGGCATATGGATTATCTTTTCGATTCTCCTACTTCACCTGTGTCCAGCCTGTATTTCACTGCCTGACCTGTGATTTCGATTGGGCCATTGATTTGTGTCTCTGCGGACCGGTTTCTCCTGACGTCGACTTTAATCAGCTGATGACTCCTATCATTACTCACGAGTTGGTTTGTCCTGGCGAAAGGATTATGGCTGTGGCATTGATGCATGGACTACTTGGTCCCTGGAATTTACTGGCGGCAGCACAGTCTTTCTTGGAACAGAGCTTTCTTGAAAACCCACCGAGCTGTCCTCTGATGGTGATAGAGGATCCGGTGCTGGGAGAGCACGTATGTTCTTTTCCGCTTTTAAATTGGATGGCTGAACTGTTTTCGGATGAAGACGGTGACTTCCTATTGGAGGCTGTTGCAGCTTATTTTGCATACACAGTTATGTCATAGACCTTTTTCATGTTTGATATGCTGAGTACTAGCATTTCATTGACAATTCATTGACTTATTTGTCAAGTTTTTATTATTTACCTTGCCTATTGGCTTAAGACTCGATAAAGTACTTGGCTGTTTTATTTTTCTTTAGCATTAAATTTTCCTAGTTTTTAATGCTTTACCTTGCGGACCGTCCACATATAAACTTGCAATCTGCTCTCATGAGATGGCACTTCTATTATCTTATTCAGTTCGTTTCCGGATCATGGGGAGGTGTCATCTAGGTCCTGGATATCTTTACACCGTGTTAAGTTAGCATGGGCTCATTACCGGTTTAAACGCCATTTTTCCTTTTTTGCAACTTCTGCACACGACACTTAGTTGTTGCTTTAGCTTTCCACCTAGTAGTTCATCGTGGTTTACATGAGAATAATATGTTATTGCTCTACTATCTGCTTTGCTTGTTAAACTATATCTGTACAGCGAGTGCTAAAGTTTCAAGAACAACACGATACAGAATTGTTATGAGGTCTGATCTCCACGACTTCATACTCATAACATAAGTGCAACTTCTGCCAATTCTGGGCATGAGGCGAGTTTTATATTGCTTTGCCGAACACACATACACAACAGTTGATGCGGTTCACATGAAGAGAGAGCTGGTGTATGCTGATGTGATTCCTTCAAATCTAAGACACTAAAGTATGGGCACGCCATAAACCAACACAAAGAGACCTTCTTAGCAAATAATATAATATGTGTATTAGGGAGGGTGAGATATAAGCAGCCGCGGGCCGTGGAGGGAGTTACGGTGAGGCAGGGAGGCGGGGAGGGGGAGAAGCAGGGTGGAGCCCTCTCTACCTTGCCCCTCCCCCTCCCCGCCTCCCTGCCCCACCGTAACTCCCTCCACGGCCCGCGGCTGCTTATAAGTGTTGCTAACTCTTATTCATTTACAGCATGTTAACATACTGTCACCATTCGCTTTTTATGTACTAGTAACTATGCTGGTAATTTTGCTACTGATAATATGTGTACTTCTATTATCTAAGATACTACGCCTGAGAAGACGGCATTAGTAAATAAACATTTCAAATACACATGTGTTCTTCTTAACTCCATGTTCTGGTTTCTAAGAAATATATAACGACCGACTGTTCATGAGTTCCACGTATCCTGAGGTACTATAAGTTCATATTCTGGATTGTCTAAACATTGAGAGTTTGTTATATCCAATGTGACACTGTACCTAGCTTGCTAAGGAGTTTTTGATTACTAACGTGAGTTTTGGGACACCCTAATTCGCCGAGGTTCCAATCCTCTGTCCACAGTTCTGTGTGAGAACAGAAACCCTGCGACAGGGGCACCCCCGACCCTTGCTGGAGCTTCATCACACTTGCGATACAACTCCAGCAATGCGCCACCTTTACGGCACAGATACATCACGCATCTGTGCTGTTTTTGCCCCATGATGCGCCGCATTGTAAATGCAGCACACCATAGGTGACGGAACAGCGGCACAGAATGACTAACACATCCCTGGTGATGCGCCAGTCATCATAAATGTATTCCTATGCTTCTTATCTTGTTAGAGATGAACCGCCATATGTATCATCAAAGTTTTTTGCATTTCCTAAATAGCGAACTTTAAGGAATAAATAGCGATTCCTTACCATTCCTAGTTTGCGATTAGCTATTTGCTAATTACAAATTACCCATTCATTTCCTTCATTTCCATAGGGCGGTTGGACTCACTTTTAGCTCGAACGGCTGAATGGATTTCCACGAAACTTGGCAAAATTGTAGGGACTGGTAGCCCGATGTGCCTTTGCTATGTCTCAAGATATATGCTCCAGTGGTTTTTACGAAAATTAACTTTGAAAAATATATATTGGGCTACATTGGCCTATATATATGTTGGAGCCCAAATGTAGCCCAATGTAGCCCAATGAAGCCCAATGTAGCCCAATGTAGCCCAAAGATGGCCGCCAGACACACAAAAAAACAAATGTAGCCCAAATATCAGCCAGATGTAGCCCAACTATAGCCCAGTGACAGAATGACCAATCAGCTTCGCAAACCTCCGTTACGCGAAGCGGAGCGCTGTTACAGATATATATCTTTTTTTGAACGTTAATTTCTCAAAATCCACTGGAGCACATATATTGAGACCTAGCAAAGGCACATCGGGCTACCAGTCCCTAATATTTTGCCAAGTTTCGTGCAAATCCATTCAGCCGTTCAATTATTATTATTATTATTTTTTTTTGCCCCGCGGGGCCCTTTTAAAACCTCCACATCAAACCTAGGGGGTCAGCGAGGATCTACTATGCCCCCTTATAGTTATTTCCCCCTTTGTTTTGACCTCCTCTTGTCTCTCGATCCTACCGAGAGACAAGATGGCGGCCGCTACGGACTTTTTGGAATGTTGACAGACGCCGGAGAACCAATCAGCTTCGCTTCACAAAGCTCCGTTGCGCGTAAAGTACGCGAACCGGAGCGCTGCCTGGTCCGCTGTTACAGATATATATCTTTTTTTAAACGTTAATTTCTCAAAATCCACTGGAGCACATATATTGAGACCTACAAAAGGCACATCGGGCTACCAGTCCCTACAATTTTGTCAAGTTTCGTGCAAATCCATTCAGCCGTTCGGGCTAAAAGTGAGGCCAACCGCCCTATGGAAAACTCAATGTTAAAAACACGTTTTGGGACCCCCCTTTTTTCTCGGCCCCCCCTTGACGAACCCCCCCCAAATTTTCAAGGGCTGCTCAGAAACAAAATGTGCCATTTTCCTGAAAATTTCAGCCAATTCCGTCCACAAACGCCAAAGTTATTAGACATAGAATTTTCAAAAAACCCATAGAGAAAAAATCCTAACTATATATACCTACTGGCGACCGCCAGTAGGTAATATATATATATATATATATATATTCACTGAAAAAACCATAGGTTATAGACCATATATAGTTAGGAATTAGCATTTACAAAACCTTGAAAATTCACTGAAAAAACCATAGGTTATAGACCATATATAGTTAGGAATTAGCATTTAAAAAACCTTATTTTACTCACACAAAACCATTGAAATTCCATATATAGTTAGTTGCACTAACTATATATCGCGCACCTGCAATCCACTGCTGATCATGTCACATATTACATCATTCATGACATGGTCAGTGACATCACTGATGACATCACTGATGACATCTCAAATGACATCACTGATGACATCACTGATGACAACATCCAGTGACTGTATGTTTCTGTAAAGTTAAAATATGTCTTACATATTGAAGAATGAGTGGATGTATAAGTGTCTGGATGAAGGATTTAGTAGGTGCGTGACTGACTGTATGAGTGAGTGATTAAATGTGTCTCACTGAATGCATGGGTTAGTGACTAAACTGTCTTAATTTGTGCATCATTATGTCTGTTGTTCTGTAAACTGCTGCATGTGTTGATCATTAGCTATACGAGAGGCTATATGTGTTATTAATTGGTTGCCCAAGTATTTCTATGGGAGATTGAGTTTGTGTGGGGGTGGCTGGAAGGTGTGTGACTCTATGCATAGATGTGTGAACAGTTTATTCACTAGGTGTATGAGTTCAAGAGTGCATGTGGAAACAGCTACATGGGCAGTTGACTGTGTGCATGAGTGTATTGATGAGTGAATGGATATCTCAATGCTACATGTCATAGTAAGTACATATGTAAAACACAGTACATGTGAGAGTTGGCATATATAAATAACTGTGCATGAGAGCCACCGAATGAGTGAGTGGTTGTATCGATCATTGTGAACTTGTATCAGGGATTGTATAAGAGAGTAAATATGTGTTAGTATATGTTTCAATAAGTAAGGTGTGTTTAACTGTATAGTTGAAGAAATGGAGATGAGATTGTTTCTTTGCATGACTGACTGGGTGTGTGAGTAACTCCATGGATGAGTGGCAGTGTGTGAGTGTCTGTATACACTGAGTGTATCTAAGGTTATATTAGAGTCTGAAGAGGTTTATCGTATTAGCACAAGAATGATGTCAAATGAGATGTCATCAGTGATGTCATCAGTGATGTCATTTGAGATGTCATCAGTGATGTCATCAGTGATGTCACTGACCATGTCATGAATGATGTAATATGTGACATGATCAGCAGTGGATTGCAGGTGCGCGATATATAGTTAGTGCAACTAACTATATATGGAATTTCAATGGTTTTGTGTGAGTAAAATAAGGTTTTTTAAATGCTAATTCCTAACTATATATGGTCTATAACCTATGGTTTTTTCAGTGAATTTTCAAGGTTTTGTAAATGCTAATTCCTAACTATATATGGTCTATAACCTATGGTTTTTTCAGTGAATTTCAATGGTTTTTTAATAGCAAATATCATAAGCTGTCGAATGTCAAGTACGTGGTAAGTGAAAACATTTTCGTGTTTATGCACACTGATCTGCTTTGAATGGTGCCCCCCCCCCCTCATTTCTATTAGGAGTACTCTCTCTTTGCAGATAGTGAAAGGTAGTTAACGCAGGTCTTTGCCCCCATTGTAATCCGTCGTGCCTGCTTCTCTCTCCATTTGATTGATTGTTATCCAAGTATTTACTGTTTTAGAATTAGTTCTCTTTGGTTCATTCTCTATTTACAAACAAACACAGAGTCGCAATACTCTGTTTAGTCTTTGCAGATAACGAAAAATCGTGTAAAAAAAAAAGAAAAGGAATCGAGCAAAATCAGTAGGCCACTAATGGGATCTCTTTTTGACCTCGCTAAAATAGAAACATTAGGAACAACCCCTCATGACAAATACAAAACTAGTGAGATGAACTGAACTCCACACAATGATGGCTGCAAAACAGCTCGGCTCCGCCACCCACCCCGCCCAAAATAACGATAAAGAACGGCTGCCATGATTGGTTGCGGAATGACCACGACGGAGCTACGAAATGGTGCTGCTCTCATGCTAACCCCAGCTTCAGTCTGAAACATCCAGAAACACTGTAGACTACCAATTCGATCAGTTCCGGTAGCGCCCCAATGTAACCCGGTAGAGAAGAACTAGCTCTCCCCTCTTTGACTGATGGTTCTTGTTGCCTGTCCCTTCTGTTGTCATTTAACAGAACTATTTAGCCTGCTGAAAGGGGTTGTGTTCCGACCGCTGGTTGGTGGAGACATTTTGACTATATTCTGTACCTGCGTTGTCGCGTAATGCGTCATATGACGCGCCGCGTTAGCGCATCCGGAAGTCATCCGGGGCGCGCAGCGCGTAACGTAAGCATAACAAGTCATGTGACTTGTTAATAAAACTTTTCATTGGTTCATTTTACTTTTCTTATTGTAATGATGAAAGGCTTGGTCATATGACCTAAAAATTACGCTTTTCATTACTTCCGAACATTATTTTTTCTTAAATATATGTTATAATGTTCCAGGCTAATGTACTTTCCCGGAAATTTTACAACTGTCCTGCAAGTAAAATATATTCTTTTTTCGAGAAAAAGAGCGTTTCTTCGTCCCATGACGGAGCCGTTGAGCAAAAGAGGGTCGACCTGCTGTCTTAGTCGCCGATACACCTGAATATGAGATTCTTATCGATCACTTTATGTTGCAGGAATAGAAAACACAACAGCCCTTGACCATTTATCTTTACTGCGTTCCTTCGTATTATACCTTTTACCCTTCATGTAATTGGTCTGCTTTATTTCACTTGCCTTTTAATGATTCTAAAACAGTCACTATTATTAAAAACTTTACCAATGTATATACTACTACCATGTTTTCTTTTAAAAACCTTTATTGTGAAAATTTCATTATACAAATACGAGCCTATAACCACGTGGGCCTGCCACAGAGCAAACTGTAATCGTATATGATGAATAGACATTTACACTGTAGAGGAACGTAACGGGCGGGCCATTAGGTTGCAAGAACTAAGGTGTCTAACAGTTACGGAATCGGTGGACGTACATTTTATAATTAAAATACGACAGGGCCAGTTACAATAAAATTATCTAGATATACATTTGCGGGCAAGTACCATGGGTGACGTTAATTCGAACTTTCAACAGTACAGTAATCAATAACACATCAGAACTTAATATCAATAGGGATGTCGAAATATTCAATCAATTCTCGTCCCCGCCCGCCATGTGCTTCAAAACTGCATACGTATCTCGTGATTTCAAGGTTCTGCAACCAGTACACAACAAGGAGTTACGAGTCCCATTTATTCCGGCGCCATTTTGGGCGAGGACGGGCAGGTCCAGGATATAGTCAAAATGTCTCTCCCAACCATCGACTATGATGATGTTCATATGCTGTATTTATTAGAGTAACACTCATCTGTCCACATGAAATTAATTTGCCACAATCTAAATATGTCATTTTAATCTTTCCAAAGTTCTTCTAAATATTTGGGACCGTTTCCCTTGCCTCTGAAGCTCTCAGTGCCACTTCTTTGATGAATGTACTAGCAGGTCAGGGGTTCTCCTCCAAATCTCTCTTTTATGCAGCACTATAATTAATTGGTGCCACCTCTCCATATGACGATGCATGGTATAGTTACCACAACTATATTTTTTTTCGGTTCCTCTGGAGAGTTCATCGTGGCAGATGAAGCGTGTAACGTACCGGGCATTTACCTTTTTTTGCATGTACAGGAAAGGAAAAAAAAATCGAGCGTCCGAGTTCTAAGGTGTCCCAGGGCCATTTTGGTGGACCAGGCCCAAATCCAAAGAACAGCCATCTCACAGGCTAATGGGGCGACCCACGCCGAGTTTCAGCATTGTAGGATGACCACACAAGTACAGCAACTTGCTAGACATCACCTCGGTGCCATCCGGATCTCGGCGCCCCACTGCAGATGAAGTGCCTCTCAACTATGAAACCACCACGGTGACATCCGGATCTTGGCGCGTTGTGCTGCCTTCGGCCTATTCGCACATCGGTCCGCTACTGACGCCATCTCACAGGCTAATGGGGCGACCCACGCCGAGTTTCAGCATTGTAGGATGACCACACCAGTACAGCAACTTGCTAGACATCACCTCGGTGCCATCCGGATCTCGGCGCCCCACTGCAGATGAAGTGCCTCTCAACTATGAAACCACCACGGTGACATCCGGATCTTGGCGCGTTGTGCTGCCTTCGGCCTATTCGCACATCGGTCCGCTACTGACGCCATCTCACAGGCTAATGGGGCGACCCACGCCGAGTTTCAGCATTGTAGGATGACCACACCAACTTGCTAGACATCACCTCAGTGCCATCCGAATCTTGGCATCTCAACGCCTAGTGGTATCTTCCATACAAAAAATATTGTTACGCTGCCTTTGGCCCCATTCGCACATCAGTCCGCAACTTAGACATCACCTCGGTGCCATCCGGATCTTGGCATCTCAGCGCCTTGTGGTGTCAGTCAGAAAATATTGTTGCGCTGCCTTTGGCCCCATTTGCACATCGGTCCGCTACTGACGCCATCTCACAGGCCAACGGGGCGCCCCACGCCGACTTTCAACATTGTAGGATGGCCACAGAAGTGCGACAACTTACTAGACACCACCTCGGTGCCATCCGGATCTTGGCGCGTTGTGCTACCTTCGGCCTATTCGCACATCGGTCCGCTACTGACGCAAACTCACAGGCCAACGGGGCGCCCCACGCCGACTTTCAGCATTGTAGGATGGCCACACCAGTGCTGCAACTTGCTGGACACCACCTCGGTGCCATCCGGATCTTGGCGCGTTGTATTGCCTTCGGCCTATTCGCACATCGGTCCGCTACTGACGCCGCCTCACGTGCCAACGTATTTTCTCCGCATTTTATACCCTATGCCGCATAACAGGTCATGTGACTTGTTTATAAAACTTTTCATTGGTTCATTTTACTTTTGGTTTCCGAATGATGGAAGGCTTGATCATATGACCTAAAAACAACACTTTTCATTGGATGAAAACTTTTTTTTTCCCCCAAACGATGAAAGCCCCACCTTGTTTCTGGATGTTTCAGACTAAACTGGCGTCAGCATGAGAGCACCACCATCTCGTAGCTCCGTCGTGGTCATTCCGCGAGCAATCATGGCAGCCGCTCCCCACCAGAAGTCTGCAGGAGTCGGGGCCCCCAAAACTTTTGATGAATTCTCAAGGCGGAGGGGACGCTTTCGAGAATGGGGTCCAAGACCTAGCAGACAAGCGTCCGATTTCCAAGGTGTCCCAGGGCCATTTCAGTGGACCACGCCCAAAAAGGAAAGAGCCTGCCGCCATTTTGAGAGTCCTGTGGCAGCCGCCTATCGCTGCACCGCAAGAGTGGGCGCAACTCAGCTGAATGGCGGATTTTGACACAGTGGACCAAAAGCGGACGGAATGGCAACTGAAACGGTAAAGGGGCGCCCCACTAAAACAGATGAGACTCCACCTGGAGAGGCCCGTTCACGCCGCCTCCCCCGGGGCGCTCCACGCCGTTATTCGGAGCAGCATTGTAGGATACCAAAACCAGTGCGGCAACTTACTGGACATCACCTTGGTGCCATCGTTCTGCTGCCTTGGAACTATTCGCACAACAGTTTGCTACTGATGACCCACCCCCCGCGACGCCCCACGCCGTTATTTGCTGGGTGGCAACTTACTAGACATCACTTTCGTGTCATCTAGATTTCGGCGCGTTCTGCTGCCTTGGAACTATTCGCACAACAGTTTGCTACTGATGACCCACCCCCCGCGACGCCCCACGCCGGAAATCTGGACGTTGTGCTGCGTTGGGACTATTCGCACAGCCGACCGCTACTTCGTTGTTTTTCCCTAAAAATGTTTATATGTTATTACTATTTTTGTTTTCTTGTATATATTTATAAATTATTAAAGTTTTATAATCTTACTACTTTGTCGGAGTGCTATATATTTTTAATGTGACACATAATTGTAAAAACTTTGATGTACAAAGAGTCATCCCTGGAATCTTCCGCTTCACGCTCGGTCCCCTCCCCAATCACAATACAGGATGGTTTTCAGATAATAGCAACGCTTCTGCTGTGACGGATCTCATCGAGTGTGGGCCTTGATCTACTATAACTCCTTTGAAGAGGGGTGATTCTTTACAGCTGTGGCCATAAACTACATCTGCAGGGCTAGCTGATAGCCTAGGACCGGCCTGGACAATCGGACACAGAGGAAAAGGAGTGTCAGAGGGTGCGGTAGTGAATAGGGCGAAAGGGAGGTGTCGGGCGGGCACAGGGTGTGATTCTCAGGGAAGAGCAGCGCAGATGGGGGGAGGTTTATTACCCATGCATAAGACAGAGAGCGGGGGTGACCCTGCCTGGGTGAGATGCTTGCGAGGGTGGGGAGCCATGCTAAGGATCGACAGCGTGCACAGAGTGGGTCTGGTCAAGGCATCTAAAATGGCTGCCGTGCACGACAAAAGTGTGGCATTTGAAAAAAGACAAGATGGCGCACACAATGTTTTTCAACAATTCCTGATTTCCTTCGAATCGAACGTTAACAGACGTTGGGGCATATTACCAAAGTTAAGCGATATTTATCCCTAACGATGCATTGCAAAGATTTTTTTACCGTCAGAAATTATCGCAGATAAACCTTGCTATTATCAAGGTTTATCGCAAATACGATAAAAAACGAGCGCAATGCATTAATATCGCTGAAAACTCCGCGATATTCATGCATTACCGAGCTAATGCTCTTAGCCATGTTATCCACCTCCCATTGGATAACATGGCTAAGAACTGCTCAGGGCAGCTGTTACTTTTTGGAGATATTCGCGCTTATCTCGAATATTTCCAAAAGTTGATAATAGGAGATAGCGATGTTAGCGACTGTTTCCAGTCGCTAACATCTTGGCATGCCCACTTTGCATGTCATTAGTGATAAATATCACTCACATGCAAAGTGGGACCCAAGATGGTCGCTATCTCCTACTGGCCGTCGCTAACTGGTGTTAGCAACAGCTAGGTAATACAGATATAATTTTATCTCCGCGAAGCGGAGCGCTGTTACAGATATATATCTTGTTTTTGAACGTTAATTTCTCAAAATGCACTGAAGCACATATATTGAGACATAGCAAAGGCACATCGGGCTACCAGTCCCTAATATTTTACCAAGTTTCGTGCAAATCCATTCAGCCGTTCGATTATTATTATTATTATTTTTTTTTGCCCCGCGGGGCCCTTTTAAAACCTCCACATCAAACCTAGGGGGTCAGCGAGGATCTACTATGCCCCCTTATGGTCATTTGCCCCTTCGCTTTGGCCTCCTCTTGTCTCTCGATCCTACCGAGAGACAAGATGGCGGCCGCTACGTACTGTTTGGAATGTTTACAGACACCGGAGAGCCAATCAGCTTCGCTTCGCAAAGCTCCGTAACGCGAAAAGTACGCGAAGCGGTGCGCTGTTACAGATATATATCTTTTTTTGAACGTTAATTTCTCAAAATCCACTGAAGCACATATATTGAGACCTAGCAAAGGCACATCGGGCTACCAGTCCCTAATATTTTGCCAAGTTTCGTGCAAATCCATTCAGCCGTTCGATTATTATTATTATTTTTTTTTTTTGCCCCGCGGGGCCCTTTTAAAACCTCCACATCAAACCTAGGGGGTCAGCGAGGATCTACTATGCCCCCTTATAGTTATTTCCCCCTTTGTTTTGACCTCCTCTTGTCTCTCGATCCTACCGAGAGACAAGATGGCGGCCGCTACGGACTGTTTGGAATGTTGACAGACGCCGGAGAACCAATCAGCTTCGCTTCACAAAGCTCCGTTGCGCGAAAAGTCCGCGAACCAGAGCGCTGCCCGGTCCGCTGTTACAGATATATATCTTTTTTTAAACGTTAATTTCTCAAAATCCACTGGAGCACATATATTGAGACCTACAAAAGGCACATCGGGCTACCAGTCCCTACAATTTTGCCAAGTTTCGTGCAAATCCATTCAGCCGTTCGGGCTAAAAGTGAGGCCAACCGCCCTATGGAAAACTCAATGTTAAAAACACGTTTTGGGACCCCCCTTTTTTCTCGGCCCCCACTGGACGAACCCCCCCCAAATTTTCAAGGGCTGCTCAGAAACAAAATGTGCCATTTTCCTGAAAATTTCAGCCAATTCCGTCCACAAACGCCAAAGTTATTAGACATAGAATTTTCAAAAAACCCATAGAGAAAAAATCCTAACTATATATACCTACTGGCGACCGCCAGTAGGTAATATATATTATATATATATATATATATATATATATATATATATATAACATTTCTATGGCAAAATGAAACCCCTTATTTTGTTCCTTTTCAAATTAAATGTATTAAGTGTTACCACTTTATTCCAATCAAGATGACTTCAGGTGTGCCATACTTTTGTCATAAGTAAGACTGTTAGCGTTCTAGTTGTTCTTTAAAACACTCTGGGACATTCTGTCACTGGGCTATAGTTGGGCTACATCTGGCTGATATTTGGGCTACATTTGTTTTTTTTTGTCTCTGGCGGCCATCTTTGGGCTACATTGGGCTTCATTGGGCTTCATTGGGCTACATTGGGCTACATTTGGGCTCCAACATATATATAGCCCAATGTAGCCCAATATATATTTTTCAAAGTTAATTTTCGTAAAAACCACTGGAGCATATATCCTGAGACATAGCAAAGGCACATCGGGCTACCAGTCCCTACAATTTTGCCAAGTTTCGTGGAAATCCATTCAGCCGTTCGAGCTAAAAGTGAGTCCAACCGCCCTATGGAAAACTCAATGTTAAAAACACGTTTTGGGACCCCCCTTTTTTCTCGGCCCCCGCTTGACGAAACCCCCCCAAATTTTCAGGGGCTGCTCAAAAACAAAATGTTCCATTTTCCAGAAAATTTCAGCCAATTCCGTCCTCAAACGCCAAAGTTATTCAACATAGAATTTTCAAAAATCCCATAGGAAAAAAATCCTAACTATATATACCTACTGGCGACCGCCAGTAGGTAATATATATATATATATTATATATATATATATATATATATATATAACATTTCTATGGCAAAATGAAACCCCTTACTTTGTTCCTTTTCAAATTAAATGTATTAAGTGTTACCACTTTATTCCAATCAAGATGACTTCAGGTGTGCCATACTTTTGTCATAAGTAAGACTGTTAGCGTTCTAGTTGTTCTTTAAAACACTCTGGGACATTCTGTCACTGGGCTATAGTTGGGCTACATCTGGCTGATATTTGGGCTACATTTGTTTTTTTTTGTCTCTGGCGGCCATCTTTGGGCTACATTGGGCTTCATTGGGCTTCATTGGGCTACATTGGGCTACATTTGGGCTCCAACATATATATAGCCCAATGTAGCCCAATATATATTTTTCAAAGTTAATTTTCGTAAAAACCACTGGAGCATATATCTTGAGACATAGCAAAGGCACATCGGGCTACCAGTCCCTACAATTTTGCCAAGTTTCGTGGAAATCCATTCAGCCGTTCGAGCTAAAAGTGAGTCCAACCGCCCTATGGAAAACTCAATGTTAAAAACACGTTTTGGGACCCCCCTTTTTTCTCGGCCCCCGCTTGACGAAACCCCCCCAAATTTTCAGGGGCTGCTCAGAAACAAAATGTTCCATTTTCCAGAAAATTTCAGCCAATTCCGTCCTCAAACGCCAAAGTTATTCAACATAGAATTTTCAAAAATCCCATAGGAAAAAAATCCTAACTATATATACCTACTGGCGACCGCCAGTAGGTAATATATATATATATATATATATATATATATATATATATATATATATATATATATATATATATATATCAAAAGCCAATCTGACATCAGGAGCACCACAAGCATGCGAGTCAGGCCTGTCTCAGGTGTGTCAGACACCTCACATATTCCAAACGAAACCACACTGCCCTTGCAGCACTGCACACTCGAGGTCACCAGCTGTAAGTCAAGTGAAAAACTGTAAATAACCTGGTGGAAACTAAACTTTCTTTTGAGTGACTCTGCCCATGTATGGAACTTTCATTGCAATGCAATGTATTACGAGCGGTGCACAGTGAAACAAAGGTTGTTTTGGCAAAATTCAACATTGAATGCCATCAAGGAAATAAATAATAATTTACAACAAGGGGTGGTGATGGACAGAGTCTCTGAATTAAGCAGAGTACTCTTACCCAGTCAAGAGATCAGGGCTAGATCCAACACCGTTTTTTAGCTCATTGCACCATCCCAGTTTCAGAACCTGGCTGTATGCAAATTAGTCTGTCCCTGGCCCAGTGCATCATGGGAACAGGGCAGACCAGACTACAAAAGCCAATTCTTACACTGGGAAGGAAACAAGCTTCCGGGGACCGGTTTCTGCCATTTCAGGCGTCTTCGGCCCGGCTTGCTTGAATCCTGATGGTGCAATGAGCAAGGGACTCACATCTGAGTATACCCTACCACGCTTAGGGTGGACAAAATTATTTACAACAAGGGGTGGTGATGGACAGAGTCTCTGAATTAAGCAGAGTACTCTTACCCAGTCAAGAGATCAGGGCTAGATCCAACACCGTTTTTTAGCTCATTGCACCATCCCAGTTTCAGAACCTGGCTGTATGCAAATTAGTCTGTCCCTGGCCCAGTGCATCATGGGAACAGGGCAGACCAGACTACAAAAGCCAATTCTTACACTGGGAAGGAAACAAGCTTCCGGGGACCGGTTTCTGCCATTTCAGGCGTCTTCGGCCCGGCTTGCTTGAATCCTGATGGTGCAATGAGCAAGGGACTCACATCTGAGTATACCCTACCACGCTTAGGGTGGACAAAATTATTTACAACAAGGGGTGGTGATGGACAGAGTCTCTGAATTAAGCAGAGTACTCTTACCCAGTCAAGAGATCAGGGCTAGATCCAACACCGTTTTTTAGCTCATTGCACCATCCCAGTTTCAGAACCTGGCTGTATGCAAATTAGTCTGTCCCTGGCCCAGTGCATCATGGGAACAGGGCAGACCAGACTACAAAAGCCAATTCTTACACTGGGAAGGAAACAAATTCAGACACTCTGTTCATCACCACCCCCTTTTCTGAATCGTTTTTGGCCACTATAGGTGTGGCAGGGTATACTCAGACATGAGTCCCTTTCTCACTGCTCCATCAGGATTCAAGCAAGCCGGGCCGAAGAGGCTGAAATGCCAGAAACCGGTCCCCGGTAGCTTGTCTCCTTTCTGGTGAAGAATTGGCTTGGTAGTTTGGTCTGCCCTGTTCCCATGATGCACTGGGCCAGGGACAGACTAATTTGCATATAGCCAGGTTCTGAGCTGGGATGGGGCAGTGAGATAAATAACGGTGATGGATCAAGCCCTGATCTTTGGACTGGGTAAGAGTGGTCTGCTTAATTCAGACACTCTGTTCATCACCACCCCCTTTTCTGAATCGTTTTTGGCCACTATAGGTGTGGCAGGGTATACTCAGACATGAGTCCCTTTCTCACTGCTCCATCAGGATTCAAGCAAGCCGGGCCGAAGAGGCTGAAATGCCAGAAACCGGTCCCCGGTAGCTTGTCTCCTTTCTGGTGAAGAATTGGCTTGGTAGTTTGGTCTGCCCTGTTCCCATGATGCACTGGGCCAGGGACAGACTAATTTGCATATAGCCAGGTTCTGAGCTGGGATGGGGCAGTGAGATAAATAACGGTGATGGATCAAGCCCTGATCTTTGGACTGGGTAAGAGTGGTCTGCTTAATTCAGACACTCTGTTCATCACCACCCCCTTTTCTGAATCGTTTTTGGCCACTATAGGTGTGGCAGGGTATACTCAGACATGAGTCCCTTTCTCACTGCTCCATCAGGATTCAAGCAAGCCGGGCCGAAGAGGCTGAAATGCCAGAAACCGGTCCCCGGTAGCTTGTCTCCTTTCTGGTGAAGAATTGGCTTGGTAGTTTGGTCTGCCCTGTTCCCATGATGCACTGGGCCAGGGACAGACTAATTTGCATATAGCCAGGTTCTGAGCTGGGATGGGGCAGTGAGATAAATAACGGTGATGGATCAAGCCCTGATCTTTGGACTGGGTAAGAGTGGTCTGCTTAATTCAGACACTCTGTTCATCACCACCCCCTTTTCTGAATCGTTTTTGGCCACTATAGGTGTGGCAGGGTATACTCAGACATGAGTCCCTTTCTCACTGCTCCATCAGGATTCAAGCAAGCCGGGCCGAAGAGGCTGAAATGCCAGAAACCGGTCCCCGGTAGCTTGTCTCCTTTCTGGTGAAGAATTGGCTTGGTAGTTTGGTCTGCCCTGTTCCCATGATGCACTGGGCCAGGGACAGACTAATTTGCATATAGCCAGGTTCTGAGCTGGGATGGGGCAGTGAGATAAATAACGGTGATGGATCAAGCCCTGATCTTTGGACTGGGTAAGAGTGGTCTGCTTAATTCAGACACTCTGTTCATCACCACCCCCTTTTCTGAATCGTTTTTGGCCACTATAGGTGTGGCAGGGTATACTCAGACATGAGTCCCTTTCTCACTGCTCCATCAGGATTCAAGCAAGCCGGGCCGAAGAGGCTGAAATGCCAGAAACCGGTCCCCGGTAGCTTGTCTCCTTTCTGGTGAAGAATTGGCTTGGTAGTTTGGTCTGCCCTGTTCCCATGATGCACTGGGCCAGGGACAGACTAATTTGCATATAGCCAGGTTCTGAGCTGGGATGGGGCAGTGAGATAAATAACGGTGATGGATCAAGCCCTGATCTTTGGACTGGGTAAGAGTGGTCTGCTTAATTCAGACACTCTGTTCATCACCACCCCCTTTTCTGAATCGTTTTTGGCCACTATAGGTGTGGCAGGGTATACTCAGACATGAGTCCCTTTCTCACTGCTCCATCAGGATTCAAGCAAGCCGGGCCGAAGAGGCTGAAATGCCAGAAACCGGTCCCCGGTAGCTTGTCTCCTTTCTGGTGAAGAATTGGCTTGGTAGTTTGGTCTGCCCTGTTCCCATGATGCACTGGGCCAGGGACAGACTAATTTGCATATAGCCAGGTTCTGAGCTGGGATGGGGCAGTGAGATAAATAACGGTGATGGATCAAGCCCTGATCTTTGGACTGGGTAAGAGTGGTCTGCTTAATTCAGACACTCTGTTCATCACCACCCCCTTTTCTGAATCGTTTTTGGCCACTATAGGTGTGGCAGGGTATACTCAGACATGAGTCCCTTTCTCACTGCTCCATCAGGATTCAAGCAAGCCGGGCCGAAGAGGCTGAAATGCCAGAAACCGGTCCCCGGTAGCTTGTCTCCTTTCTGGTGAAGAATTGGCTTGGTAGTTTGGTCTGCCCTGTTCCCATGATGCACTGGGCCAGGGACAGACTAATTTGCATATAGCCAGGTTCTGAGCTGGGATGGGGCAGTGAGATAAATAACGGTGATGGATCAAGCCCTGATCTTTGGACTGGGTAAGAGTGGTCTGCTTAATTCAGACACTCTGTTCATCACCACCCCCTTTTCTGAATCGTTTTTGGCCACTATAGGTGTGGCAGGGTATACTCAGACATGAGTCCCTTTCTCACTGCTCCATCAGGATTCAAGCAAGCCGGGCCGAAGAGGCTGAAATGCCAGAAACCGGTCCCCGGTAGCTTGTCTCCTTTCTGGTGAAGAATTGGCTTGGTAGTTTGGTCTGCCCTGTTCCCATGATGCACTGGGCCAGGGACAGACTAATTTGCATATAGCCAGGTTCTGAGCTGGGATGGGGCAGTGAGATAAATAACGGTGATGGATCAAGCCCTGATCTTTGGACTGGGTAAGAGTGGTCTGCTTAATTCAGACACTCTGTTCATCACCACCCCCTTTTCTGAATCGTTTTTGGCCACTATAGGTGTGGCAGGGTATACTCAGACATGAGTCCCTTTCTCACTGCTCCATCAGGATTCAAGCAAGCCGGGCCGAAGAGGCTGAAATGCCAGAAACCGGTCCCCGGTAGCTTGTCTCCTTTCTGGTGAAGAATTGGCTTGGTAGTTTGGTCTGCCCTGTTCCCATGATGCACTGGGCCAGGGACAGACTAATTTGCATATAGCCAGGTTCTGAGCTGGGATGGGGCAGTGAGATAAATAACGGTGATGGATCAAGCCCTGATCTTTGGACTGGGTAAGAGTGGTCTGCTTAATTCAGACACTCTGTTCATCACCACCCCCTTTTCTGAATCGTTTTTGGCCACTATAGGTGTGGCAGGGTATACTCAGACATGAGTCCCTTTCTCACTGCTCCATCAGGATTCAAGCAAGCCGGGCCGAAGAGGCTGAAATGCCAGAAACCGGTCCCCGGTAGCTTGTCTCCTTTCTGGTGAAGAATTGGCTTGGTAGTTTGGTCTGCCCTGTTCCCATGATGCACTGGGCCAGGGACAGACTAATTTGCATATAGCCAGGTTCTGAGCTGGGATGGGGCAGTGAGATAAATAACGGTGATGGATCAAGCCCTGATCTTTGGACTGGGTAAGAGTGGTCTGCTTAATTCAGACACTCTGTTCATCACCACCCCCTTTTCTGAATCGTTTTTGGCCACTATAGGTGTGGCAGGGTATACTCAGACATGAGTCCCTTTCTCACTGCTCCATCAGGATTCAAGCAAGCCGGGCCGAAGAGGCTGAAATGCCAGAAACCGGTCCCCGGTAGCTTGTCTCCTTTCTGGTGAAGAATTGGCTTGGTAGTTTGGTCTGCCCTGTTCCCATGATGCACTGGGCCAGGGACAGACTAATTTGCATATAGCCAGGTTCTGAGCTGGGATGGGGCAGTGAGATAAATAACGGTGATGGATCAAGCCCTGATCTTTGGACTGGGTAAGAGTGGTCTGCTTAATTCAGACACTCTGTTCATCACCACCCCCTTTTCTGAATCGTTTTTGGCCACTATAGGTGTGGCAGGGTATACTCAGACATGAGTCCCTTTCTCACTGCTCCATCAGGATTCAAGCAAGCCGGGCCGAAGAGGCTGAAATGCCAGAAACCGGTCCCCGGTAGCTTGTCTCCTTTCTGGTGAAGAATTGGCTTGGTAGTTTGGTCTGCCCTGTTCCCATGATGCACTGGGCCAGGGACAGACTAATTTGCATATAGCCAGGTTCTGAGCTGGGATGGGGCAGTGAGATAAATAACGGTGATGGATCAAGCCCTGATCTTTGGACTGGGTAAGAGTGGTCTGCTTAATTCAGACACTCTGTTCATCACCACCCCCTTTTCTGAATCATCAAGGAAATAAAGCTGCAGTTGCATAAAATTATGGGAGTTGTGGTCCTTCAACACGTAAGAAAACGATAAACTAATGTTCCAGCAAAGGGAAACACAGATTTAATGAACACTGTTTGTTCTAAGGATTTAACCTGACGAAAAACGAAAGCATGTACTCACCTTCGCTACACAAAAACGAACTTGGAGATAAAGAACTAACTGCCTCTTTAAAAATTGAAAAGGAGCGGTGCACAGTGAAACAAAGGTGGTTGTGCCGAAATCCAACATTGAATGCCATTAAGGAAATAAAGCGGCAGTTGCATAGAATTATGGGAGTTGTGGTCCTTCAACACATAAGAAAACGATAAACTAATGTTCCAGTTAGGGGAAACACAGATATAATGAACACTGTTTGTTCTAAGGATTTAAACTGATGAAAAACAAAAGCATGTACTCACCTTTGCTACACAAAAACGAACTTGATGAAGAACTAACTGCCTCTTTAAAAATTGGAAAGGAATGGACTTTGTCCTTTTTCAATGTTGTTAGTTACGTTTTTTTTAAATGCTAACAAACCCGCCAGCACACAGTGGCATATGATGAAGACTAAGCCAAGTCGAAATGCGTAATGCCTGCATACCTATCTTTGCCTCAAGTAAAGAAATTGCTGAGCACGTTTGGAGTGGTCTGCTTTCATCCTGCAAAGGCAGTGTGGTTTCGTTTGGAATGTATATATATATATATATATATGTATATATATATATATATATAATATATATATATATATATATATATATAAATATTTACACTCACTCCTTCTCACGAAAGAAAATGGGGCGCCTACCAATAGTTTTCCACAGCACACGTGATTTAATCCTGGATCATTTCAATTATACATGATGAAAAGCGAGTGATCAACGCGTTTCGGTGTCCCTGACACCTTGGTCACGATCGTGACCAAGGTGTCAGGGACACCGAAACGTGTTGATCACTCGCTTTTCATCCGGTAAGATCCAGGATTAAATCATGTATGCTTTGGAAAACTATTGGTGTGCACCCCATTTTCTTTTGTGAGAAGGAGTGTGAAATTGAAACCAAATGGTGAGTTCTTTTTTACTTCCAAGAAGTGCAGGTTGTGACCAAAGTGTTTCTGCAACAGCCTTCAATAGGACCATAGAGTCCACAAGTACAGAGTGTCGCTCAAAATGACAGTCATCCAACCTGCCCTCATCACGTACACATAAGAAAAAGACTAAACAGCACATTAGAAATCCGGCATTATCCATTTGTGTCAACCATTTTACAATCAGTTTAGACTTGTTGTGCTCCAAATACAAATATATCAATCACTTCCTCGTATCACATGTCATTGATTTCAAGACAAAAAAAAAAGTGAAACAACAAATGGATCATATTTATCAAACATGGCAAAATAAAAGTAATTGTTCTCGTAAATTCAGAGACTATAGTATTAATGAACCAGCATTCTAGGTAAAGTCCCCGTAGCTTAAAATTTAGTATTTGAATGATACTGTTGTAGGTTTCTACAATGTTCAAATGGGAAAAAAAAACTGACAATTAGTCCAACTAATTCAGTCTTAAATGAATGGGACATAATAGCTTCATGTAAAAAGTATTTTTTTGCTGTTTGATATGAAATGCTCAGGCACATTCTAGTGTAATGCAATCCATGTCAAATTAAACCACAAAATGAATAGATGTGATTGATACACTTTTCATACTCGACAGCTATATCTGCTTGTGAGTATTCCAATACTGCACCTACTTTGTATAACCAAGTTTATTCTTGTGAAACTACCCTGATTCAGCCAATATTATACAAATCATACTGTTATTGACGTGAAAGTGCTTCACATTAATTAGTCCACTGCAATAAAGTAATTCACAGAAGGTGCTCATGATCCAATTAGCACAAATTGCACAAATCATTCACTCTTGCTGTAGGAGTACTTCACATTTATTGACCTGCTCCTCTCCTCTAACGTGCTGCATGACGAGTGCTCATGCTTATACTGATATGAAGGTAAAGTATCCTTGAAAAGACCTAATGCATACAAAAATCGTCAATGCAGAAAACACTTTTTTTCTTTGAAAAAATATGAGAGATATCTATATCTATGATAGGTAAACATGAGACTTAAATTATTATTTTACTAAAGTGCTTGCTACCAGGGTAAAGTGCCTATATGTAGAAGGTGCATGTACTATTCAGAATATTGATAAGGATAAATCTGTATATCGAACGTTATGGTAAAACAATGATATTGTTGATAAAATCACCTCCGCAGCTATATTCTGTCCCCAATAATATGCTGAATTTTGATTCAGATCTCCTCAACAATATTTCTAAATGTTCTCCTCTTTGCTTCTTGGAAATAGGTTGGATACCATAGTATTTAAGATCTGCATTATTCCCATTATGTGTGTCCCAAACATGTTTTGACACTGTATAAGAAAAATCCTTGTTAATTGCAACAGGTGTTGTGAAATCCTTAATTTTAACTTATTAACAGTACTCCCAAAATATGTCTTACCACTTCCACATTCTATTGTGTATGCTACATGTGTGGTCTCGCATGTGATGCGTTCTTTGATCTTTCTTTTTCGTCCGATATGTAGCTCAAACATCAACCTATTACAACAACCATATTCACATGGTTTACATCTAGAGTATTTCCAAAACCCATTCTGTATGTCCTTTAGCTAATAGCATGTATTCAGTTTAAACCCCTGCATACAAATTTATTATAATAAGTGTCCTAAAGAGGAATGCAAGAATGCAATGGTACCTTCAGGGCAATCTATCATATCTGTGTAAGGATGTTTTCTGGAAAATATTTCAAAATTCATTGATTCTTCCTATAGCAATATGCAAATAACTTATCCTTCCTAGGTAATGGACAGTGGTAACTTTTTCAGACTAATATATGACACCCCCATGGAGGATGATTGCGTATTGATTGCACTTAATGTTACAGCACTGTAAACTAGTATTTGGCCTTTGGTTAATGAGTAATTTTTGCAAAGAAGACAGGTCAGAATGTACAAACACACACAAATGCTACTAACAATGGCCAGAAGATGCCGGGAGTGCAACATCTTCCTTTTTGGAATTGAGTTTTTCGAAAAGGTCCCGCGACTGGGATGGACACCTGTTTCACCCCTAGTTATGCATGCTTGAATGTGGGCTGCTGGGAGCAACAGGTGCTCTGCAAGGACCCCGGTGAGGCACGGAACAATCACATTATTGTTTGGACAAGGTTAATAGATGACATGTTTCGGGCATGGAGGGGTCACCAAAACTTGCAGAACAGTTTGTGAGGGAGATGAGTTAGCCTAACGGCTAGAGTGGTTGACCTCGAATCTCGGGAACTGGGTTCGAGTCTCAGTAATGACGCTGAACATCCTGTGATTCTGGGCAAATCACGTAATCTCCCCGTGCCTAACAAAAATAAATGTGTCCTCATGTAAGGCAACTGGTGCTATGTAAAGCACTCTGATACCCGATTCGGGTCAAATTTGCGCTACATAAAACTCTGTAAAAAAATTTAAAAGAAGATAAATAAAAGTACTCTCAACCTATATTCCACACATAACATCAGCAGAACTAGTGTGACATTTCTAGACCTAGACATTTTCTTACATATCAGCAAACTGGAAGCACGCTTACAGAGGAAAGAGACTGCATCCAGCTTTCACCCTTGACACACTAAAATGAGCATCCCCATGGGGAGATGTCATGTGCAAAAAGAAATTGGAGCACTCTAGTTTACACACTTCAATGCCAAGAATAAATTAAGCTAAAGTTCTTACAGAGATGATATAGCCAAACGTGTGGAAGCACAGAAATCAGCTAACAAAAACAAAATGGACACCATTTTATTTGCGAGGAAAAATGAGGGGAATGCAATCTAGGGGTCAGATTCCTAACCACGTATAACAACAATCAAGAAAATACATTGAGGACCTTGCTAATAAATACTTGGCATATTGTTAAGGTTGACCCATACCCAAGAGCCCTCAGATCATGTACAAGCAAGCATTTTCACTAAAGGAGGCTTGCACACAAAGCAGTCCAGAAAAGACAAGCCAGGTGAGCAGGATGCAACCCCATGTGGGGAAAGGCATGTACGATAGGCCAGAGTACAACTACCTATATGTCACCCTTCAGAATTAGAGGTGTTACCCCGAAACCGGTCCTAGGATGCTTGTTTCCGGTCTAGGGAAGACCTGGCTTTGCATTTCAGGCTGGACTGTTCCCAAGAGACACAGGGTCAAGACTGATTTGCATATGGCTGGGTCTGAACTGGGGTTGCGAATTGAGCTAAAGAACGATGATGGGTTCAACCCAGATCTGTGACTGGGGGTGAGTGTCTGGAAAGTTTCTGCGCTCTGTCCATCATCTCCGTGTGTTTGCTTTGTGCACCCTAATTTGGCAGGGTATGCCCAGACGTGGGTCCCTACCTCACTTTGCCACTGAATTCAAGCTAGCCTGGCTGAAGAGCGGTGTTACCCCACAACTGGTCCCAGGATGCTTATTTCTGGTCCAGGGAAGACCTTTCTTGGCAGTTCGGGCTGGGCTGTTCCAATGAGGCACAGGGTCAAGGCTGATTTGCATATGGCTGGGTTAGAACTGGGGTGGTGAAGTGAGCAAAAGAATGATGATGGATTCAACCTACACTGACTGACTGACTGACTGATTTATTTATAGAGCACGCTATTGCAGAGGCGTCTTGTCGCTAAGTGGTGTGCAGGGATGGCAACAAACAGGTTCAGGGATGGATGAAGAGACAAGTTTTAATTTCCTTCCTAAACACCAACCTACTGGGCTGAAGTTTCAGATGTAGAGGAAGGGAGTTCCATAAATTAGCTGCTAAAAAAGAGAAGCGTTTACCTCCACACCTTGCTTTTTTGATCTTTGGATGGTGTACCAGTCCAAAAGAAGAAGATCTTAGAAGATGCGATGGCACATATCGAGGAAACAAGGATTGCTCATCCTTAGCCCCACCTCCAAATAGGGCATTGTGTACTAGGCAGAGTGCCTTAAAGTCAACCCGTTGTCTCACTGGGAGCCAGTGAAGTTGCTTTATGCTAGTGGATGTGCGATGGTGTTTGGGTAGTTTGAACAATACTCGTGCTACCGCATTTTTAATTGATTAGAGTTTAGAGAATTGGGCTGCACCTGCTCCCAAATAAAGAGCATTACAATAATCTATTCTCAATAAAACCATAGCTCCTATCACAGTTTTTGACATAGAAAAAGGGATGAACTGGAGAATCTTCCTTAAGCCTTTTAGCGTAAAAAAGCAGGCTGACTAAACTTAATTAATCTGTAGTGCCAGGGGGGGATCTTTATCAATAAGAAAGCCAAGGTTCCTTGCCTTGTTTACCGGTACCGGGCAGGTACCCGTAGCAGATGGCCACCATAATTGGCTCCAGACCAATGATTTCTGTCCAAACTCCACCACCTCAGTTTTTTCCGCACTCACTTTTAAGAAGTTGGAATTCATCCAGGACATCAATGCAGAAAGACATTTGCAAAACTGGACAGCTGTTACATCCACAATTTGTTCTACAGATACTACAAGCTGGGTGTCATCAGCGTATGACACCAGCGTAAAACCATAGGTTTTTATGAGTCAAGCCAAGGGGGCAACGTATATGTTGAACAACGTCGGGGATAGGGCCGAGCCCTGTGGAACTACACCAGGGAGAGAGGTCTCTTCAGACTGAAAGCCATCCCAGAGGATCAGTTCTTCCCTAGATGAAAGAAAAGAGGTAAGAATGGCTAGTGCTTTACCACTAATACCAACATCCTGCAACCTTCGAACTAGTACCGCATGGTTTACGGTGTCAAAGGCTGCAGTCAGATCAAGCAAGATTAAAGCAGCCCTTCCTCCACCATCCATCACCTTCCTAATTTCCTCTGTTGCCATAATCAAGGCCAACTCAGTAGAATGCAGTGATCTAGAAATGTGTTGAGTAGAGTCAAGGATGTTATTTAGCTCCAGATATGTTGTCATTCTGAGTTCATAGCCTTCTCCAGAATGTTGGCAGGTAGAGGCAGGCAGGAGATAGGACTGTAGTTTTTCTCCTCTAAGGGGTCCAAGACAGGACTAGTACATGTCTTTTTCCAAGTCAGCAGAAAGATCCCTGAGGTGACAATTATTTTTTTTTTAATGTTTATTATTGTTTATTGTTTTTAGTTAATAAAAACCATCACAATACAAATACAGCTTAAATACATGTTAAAAGGTTGCTACTCCATTTTCATTAAAAAATTAATATATCTTGGTATATCACATAACAAGAATTATAAAATACAATTTTATAAAATATATTCAGGGCATAATTGCAGGTACTTTGCAGTTTTCAACAAATTATTCATGTGGGGTATGCAGGTGATGTAGCAAACATGATTCAACGGTTCTATATATCGTCATTTACTACAATGGTGTCCTCCTATCAGTGTCATACGGTATTGTGGCTTGTGTTTTTGGATACTACTTGCAAGCCTGTTTTACTGCTTTGTCGTGAAATTGCAAAAACTTCACTAATTACAATTTGGCCGAGGTTCAGTAGAATCTAAGCTACTCATGATTGCTGTTCTGCATGTACGGATCCCTCGCTCATTGAATAAGTACTTTAAATGTAATTGACGCGCATTCATCATTTCCGGGCATATACAGACCAGATGCACAAAATCCTCTTCTGCGGCGTCACATAGTCTACCTGTTTTTGGTCCATTGTATCGCCAAAGTAGTTTGTCTGATAAAGACGGCAAATCACCTAAGCGCATGGCCAATAGTTGTTTCTTGAAGTGCACCGGATAGGTTACCTGAAGGTAAGTTGCAGGTTGCACTGTGACATACGTTTGGATTGTCATCCATGCATGGGCTCGTTGTGAAAAAATACTTTTATCCTCTATCAGTGAGTGAATTTTTTCCGCTTTGTTCATGGCCTGGCAAAACGTGGGATGCGGCAATTTTGAGTCCCACAGATCACCCGCATTGATTGATTGTGATGATGAAAACAAGTATTTGATATAAGTTGAATTAGCATCATTGACCAAGGCTTCCCATAACGTGTTAACTAAAACACTGGATTGATTGTTTCATATTGTATGCATGGTTTTAATAAACTGATTACTTCTTGCTATATTTTGCTGTGTTAATCCAAATTCCAGACGGATTTGGGCTGGAGTGGCATTACAGGGCAGATGGAATACCTGCTTACAAGTTTTGGTTTGTAAACTGTCTAACATTTTAGCATCCCTGCCATACATCACCACACTTGCATGTTAGAGAAGGGAGCAACTTTGCTTTAATTACTGAAAGCAATGGTTGATAGGAGGGACCATCTAGTTTTTTTGCTAGCAAGCTGAATGCATGTATCAAAGCATTGTTCTTCCTAACCATGTAATGCTGTTGCGCTTGAAAATTAAGATTTTTATCGAAATTAAGCCCCAAGTACTTGTAGGTACTGACGTCTTCTATGGTTAGATTATCCAGCTTGATCTTTAAGGAAGCACCAAAGTTCTTCCCGATATGCATAGCCTTTGTTTTGGAGATATTTATTTCTAATTTGTTGAGTTTTGTATACATCGCGGTTTGTTTGATCAGTCTTTGGAGTGCAATTTCTGTATGACTCAGCAGCACAATATCATTGGCATATGCTAGATGGGATATCGTCAGTGACCCTAATCTTAGTGTGTGAGCATTAACTGGATCCAGGTGGAGAGTCAAATCCGCCATAAATAAACTAAACAGATGTGGGACTAACACACACCCTTGCTTAAGCCCTATAGCCGTTGGTATTTTCCTTGACAGTTTGGTCCCATCCCCCACTTTACTTTGAATCCACGTATCTGTATATAATGATTCGATTGCTCTTAGCATTTTTTCTTGTATACCCCAACATCTTAATTTGGCCCAAAGGAGTGGGCAATCCACCCGATCGAAAGCAGCCTTCAAGTCTATAAAGCAAAGTTGTAATTTCTTCTTTAGACGTTTGCTTTTTACTGCAATTACTGCTACTCTTAACATGTTGATTGAGGTACTGTACCCCTTCCGGAAACCTGTTTGCTGGGGTGGAATCAGATTCTTAGCGTTTGACCACTCAATTAGCTCTTCCAGTATTATTAATGCATAGTATTTTGCTTCTGTATCAATAAGAGTTATTAATCTGTAATTGGTTGGGTTTGTTTTGTTTTCACCCTTATAGATAGGGTTTATTATAGATCCTCTCCAACCATCTGGAATCGTACCTGTATTTTCCACCTCTTTAAATAGTAGCATTATGGGATTGGCCCAATATTTTGGGTCTGTTTTGAATAGGGCTTGTGGGATACCATTTGGTCCGGGAGCACTGTCACTTCGTCCTGATTTATTAACTTTTTCGACTCTAGTAAGCATACACGATGTATCATCAAGAGTGGGTACGTGCGCATGATGTGATGATAATTTGATGGTTTGCTTAATTTTGTTATTTTCATTTGCCCGCAATTGGTTTTCGGCAACAAAAACGTTTTTTTAAATATGCAGCCCAAACTTTTTCTGTTACGTTTGATGATACTGTTATGTTGTGAGTCTTATTTAGGCCGTTTATTGTTTTCTAAAATGCTTTGGCATTTGATTGTTTGCAATTATAAACCAACTTTACCCAAAACTCATTTGTTGTTTTTCGTTTTTCTTGCCAGACATGTTTCTTAAATTCCTTTTTCAGTAATTTTAGCTTGCCCCAGCGTCTGAATTGTTACCTTGTTTTTTTACCTTCCTTATTTCTCATTCTCAATTCTTTTTTTAGCACCTTAATTTTTTGTGCTGGTGAATGAGTATGAACTATGGTCCGTCTTGTTGTTAATTTTGAGTTCTGTTTCGTTACTAAGAGCACAAATTTAATCCAAACTTTTGATATGGTAGGTGATTACGCTATACTATCCTTCAGTATTGCTTTGGCTTCGCCTACGAGTTCAGGTAGTCATTTAGTTGACCAGTTCACTCTTTTGTTAAGTGGTTACTATACTTCCCTCATCCAATGTTGGAACCAATTGGAATCTATCTAAATAAGTGTTTATTACTATTTGCTGCATCAAATGATCACTTTCCGTAGTACACTTAATTTTGAACATACTTAATTGTTGTATTAGTGGCAAGCTTAGAATTGTATAATCAATGACAGACCCTGAAGTTGGACCATAATGTGTTAAGCTTGGTGGACTGTCATCCAGCGTTCTCCCGTTGATTACTCTCAAACCCAAATGTTCCAGAGTAGTAACTAGTTCCATACCCACTTTATTAGACTTCCTCCTATTGATGGGCAGTTTAATGTTTTATCAACCACATTTCATTTTCTGGCATCAACTGGTCGTCTTCGTCTGGTGTAAAAATAAGATGAGTATTAAAGTCACCTGTAATGACTAATTCCCAGGTCAGAGTATTGTGTCTTAGTTCGGTTATTTTATGGATTAACTTTTTGAATGTTATTATTTTTTCTTGAGCATTTGGGTGATCGTAGATATTAAACAGGATTAGTAAAGCTATCCAGTGACCGCTACCAAAGTTAAGTCTTATTATTTGTATGTTATTTGAGGTTGCCGACATTTGTTCAGATTCTGCCTTAATATTATTTGATATGTAGACCGAAAGACCACCCTTTGGTCTTCCGTAGAGGTTCGTTTTTACTGCATCCACCTGATGTACTATGAATCCAGGTAGTTGAATTGGATCTGTCAGCCAAGTTTCTTGCAGTACTATGATATCATATAGAGCCCAGATTTTTGTTAGGGTCCTATCATTTAGCTTTGTAATTGCACCTGCAATATTCCAGGAAAGTATACTTAATTTGTCAATTTGCCAAGCATGTGTTGATTCAGTAACTGGTCATTGCCTATTGTGTGTTAGTGGTGACCAATACCTGTGGTTATGCCTACTTTTTGTTGGAGATACTATTGCTGTACCTGTTAGACCTCGGGCATTGTGCAAAATTGAATATACTGGAGAATGTGTGCTCTGCTTTTGACCCCTTGTGCCAATGGAGCAGGGTAACGCTGCGGTGTTGATTTTATTATTGTTATACCCCACGATTTAAATTGCTCTTTAGCATCTAAAATTTGATTCAATATGTTTTCCGACTTTTACGATGATATAGTTATCTCTGTAAGTGGATTATGTGTGTTTGGCAAAAACTTGACCCATAGTAAATCTGTTGTTTCAATAAACTGTAATGTTCGCACCTCCCCTAGCAGCCTCAAAATATTTCCCTGATTTAAGATGTCTTGCTTACCTCTTGACGTGTATAGCAGTATTAATGTGATTTGCCACTGGTCACTAGAACTCCTTGTTTCTATTGATTAAGTGTGCTCCGACTATTCTTCGCTTGCTTGATCCTTCATTGAAATGTTATATTTTATTTGCCCAAAACAGTAGGAGGGATTGTTTCTTTTAGTTTTATCTTCTTTACCAAGCTGTGTTCTGACTTATGTGCTATGAGACTCGTATTTATTGTTACTGTCTACTGGAGGACATGTGATCACAATTTTTTTATCCACGCTGACGGTTACTATACGTTCGTGATTATTATTTTTCTTGCAGTAATTACTTACTAGGACCACTGGTGGTTTGTTGTTAGTGATTTTAAGGCTTTCCATACGGTTCTGTTCAGAACATTTACACAGTGGTATCTCGGGGCGACTGATTTGATCTTGGTCTTTTGGGGCTTCTGTTGATGTATCATATTTTCCATCTCTAGTTGGTGTCTCCGTTTGCGAGATATCTAAAAGTGCAACCTTTTTTTATTTTTCTATTTGCATGAATTTCTTTTGAAAGTGAAACTGGTTTTGAATGAGTGAGTCTGTCTTTGTCCTTCTGACTCGCTTTCCGGTTTTACGCACTATTTTTACTGACCTTATTTTCTGTGGTGGTAGAACAAGTGCGTGGTGCTATCCACCAGTTGATCTTGTAAAGTACATTTTCCTTCCGTATTTTATAATTCTGGAAGAGATTTCTTTTGTTTCATGGCACTAAACAGTGGATAGCACGAGTTGACCTCTGCATCTTTTCGCGTAGGACCATTCGTGTTCTGCCTTCCTTCCTAGCGCGTTTTTTCTGCCTTTTTGTTAAGACTTGGGTAAATATGTTTTTGGGTTTCGTCATGAGAGATTCTTCACCACTATTCGATAACTTAACTCATTCGATTGCCCACCCTGTTGCTCATGGATGTCATTTTTTGGGGTACATTTCCTATTGGCTGCAGTCGCTCTTGTGTATCTTCCTGTGGGGTTTTCTCTAAAGTTGGCTTGTACTTTATTTCTTTCAATATATCAATTAATATGGCTGGTAACGTACTATATTTATCAAATATTTGATCACATTTACAGATGCATTGCAGATCTATACTCTTAGGTGGTTGGGCCTTCTTCAGTTGTTTGGTCAGTATATCTATTTTGGTATTAATACTAGAAACGTGAGTTGCCATAATATTCATAAGATCGATCTGGACTCCTGCTGGAGTGCCGAAATACTTAAACTTATTTCTGTTTGAATATCGGATAGATCAATTTGATCCTGCCTTGTATTGACTACTGAACCGTATAGTGAAATATACTTTACCTCCGTAGGAATCTGGGTAGAATAGTGCCTTGATATTTCTATAATTGAGCTAGGATCCTGCTTTGATTCAGTGCCGATAGGCCTTATTGCTGAAACTTGTTTTTTTTTTATTTTTTTGCTTTGTAGATTCTATTTGCATGATAACGGGGTAATTGCCGAATTTGATTGATTTTTTATTTTTATTTCCAGAGCTTCAACCAGTTCCACATTCTCCATTATTAATGTTGAGTGCAACCATGAGGTTTGCAGTGCGTCCTTATTTGAAGCCTTTATATCACACGAAGTTACAAGGGGATTGTGGCATTGATTATCCTGTACTTGTTTGTCCCTGTTCGGTGTAGAGTGGAAATGCTCCGGTATTTTAGGTTTGAGTGTTGTTGCTATTTCATCCTGTTGCAGATTTCTTTTATCGGATTCCATACTCAGAACAATGCATATTTGCTTAGTGTCTCCCAAGTGATGCTTGTTATTGTTTACTAAATGTATAATTGCCTGTACAATTGTTTTTTTCGCACTTTTCGTTTGATGGATTTTTGGCGAATTTTCCTCATTTCTTAGATCTGTTATTATTTGATCCATTCAATTTTGGAAACTGCGAAGCGCCAATCTCCTCTGGGACCAGTTGTAGAATATGTGGCGGACAGGGATCTAAGGGGGACCCTGATTTGGTTTTCAGCAAGAGATAGCCACTTTTTCCTCTCCCAACAGTGGAAATTGCGTTAGGCTGCAGTGAGAGACCTTGTCCTCCCGCTTCACTAGATGGTTACTTCCAGCCACCTCAACTGTTTTCAAAAGTTCATTATATATGTATTCAACCTTATTTTGAAACAAAACGGCCAGTTTTTCCACAAACGTTTGAGCTGGAGTGAACGTGGTGTCTCGCGGCCACCTCGTCAGAGCAGAAACAGTTTTAAATAGTTATTTTGAAGAATTTGTGGCCTCCTAAATTTTGGTGGTAAAATCTGTTTTGTCCTGGGTAATAGTAATTTTATATTCTTCTAAGGCTAAACACTAGTCTTTCCTGTGTGCCACGCTGCATTCAGATCTCAAAATGCGTTCCTTTTGCCTGCATTTGATTTTAACTTGTTGAAGTTCCGCCGAATACCAGGGGGACAAGGCTAGCTTTCTTCAACTTCCGGTGCCACTTTATTCGCTGCCCTGTTGAGTCAGCTGTCGAAAATAATTGCAGCCTGGTTGGGGTCAGTTGGAATTAAAGGCCTTTTACTCAGCGCTAATGACAGGTCATTTTTACAGACTGTTTTCCAAGCGTGAGACTTGACTGCGGAAGGTCTGTTCTTGTGACAACCAATCGTTGTTACAAGATTGATGGTGAAATGTACCGCCGAGTGGTCAGACAGTCTTAAATTATATAGGATCGTTGTGAAAATGCCATCTAGTATATGGCCTGCTTGGTGCGTTGGCTCACTAACAATCTGATTCAACCCAAAACCAGCTAGCTTATCTATTAGGCAGTACATATCAGAACTGTTACTGGCTTCCAAGTGAAAATTAAATATCCTAGTACCGTTAAAGATTCGGTATCTAGGCATGGTTCCAGGTAAGACTGGAGGGAGGAAATGAAAGGGGATCTAGGGCCTGGAGGTCTATAGACAAGAAGACCTGGGAACAGTTCTCGATTATTATATTTTATACTGAAAGACATTGCCTCAGCATCCAATGTGGATTCTGGTGTAAATCTCACTGTGTAGTGGGATCGAGAAAATATAGTGATTCCACTACCCTTTGCCCCAATTCTATCAGAATTAGCAATGAAGTAGCCGGCTGGGATTGCAGCATTCCAGTCCGGCTCCTTTGATTAATTTGCCCAGGTTTCTGTGAGAAAAACGAGGTCTGGATTTTCTACTTGGATCAGGCGCTCTAAGTGAAGCTTGTGCTTGATCATTGACCTTGAGTTGAGTGAAATGCAGCTTATGGCTCGAGGGTTCTTGTTAAAAAGATCAGAAATCTGAGCGGCCAATTGGGAGCCCTTTGCTATCTTGTGAGGAGTTAATGATCCTGTTGTTGACCGGCTTGTGTCCACCCAAGTCCTTGATCATATAAATTGTAGACTGATTTAGCGCCATCCAACCACAGATGTTACCACACCTATGGCAGGAAGGTAGATTATCCAACTGTATTTTATGGAGCACGCATTTACCTGGATTATAACTCATAAATTTGCTACATGAGTAAGCATACCTTGAAAAACGGGCAGGCGTTCTGGCGCTGGACGCATTGAGGGCTCTGACGGGAGCAGACGGGCTAGCATTCGGTGTGCTGGCGGCGCGCCCGCTGCGCGCGCCTGCTACGCTGTCACACCATCCAGATTTAAATAGGAAGTGCTGTAGACCTGAGCAAAGAATTAGAGTGCTGACCTCTGTGCGGGTCCGCTATTACAGGCGGGCACCGCAATCTGCGTCGCAATAATTATAAGGTGAGCCTAAACCAAGTGTTTTACATTTCACATTATTAAAAAAAAGATAGTGATAATTTTAAAACAGCTCAGGTACACATAAAAAGCAACCCTCCCAGCGCACTGAGTGCTATACCCAAAGCACGAACTGAACGAGCAGTCGCATCATCCGGATTTAAATAGGAAGTGCTGGAGGACCGAACAGAGAACTAGAGCGCTGACCTCTGTACGGGTCCACTCTTACAGGCGGGCACCGCAATCAGTGTTGCAACAATTGTAAGGTGAGCCTAAACCATGACTTGACATTCCCGAATATTTAAAAAACTATAGTGATAAGTTTAAAAACAGCTCAAGCACACTGTGAGTGATATACCCACAGCACGAACACTGTGACTGGCGTTGAGTAGCTGAAAAGTCATCTCCTTGTGTTTGCTTTGTTCCCCCTAAGTTGGCAGGGTATGTCCAGACTTGGGTCCCTTGCTCACTTTGCCACTGGATTCAAGCAAGCCTGGCTGATGAGGGGTGTTACCTCACAACTGGTCCCAGGATGCTTGTTTTTGGTCCTGGGAAGACCTCGCTTGGCAGTTTGGGCAGGGCTGTTCCCATGAGGCACAGGGTCTAGACTGATTTGCTTATGGCTGGGTCCAAACTGGGATGACGAAGTGAGCTAAAAAACAATGATGGATTCAATCCAGATCTCTTACCAGGGGTAATTGTCTGGAACGTTTCAGTGTCCGTCCATCATCTCCTTGTGTTTGCTTTACCCTTCAGATCCAAACCATTCAAAATCAATGGTGCATACAATTGTAGAACTGGGTTCGCAGTTTATGTGCTCACTTGCACATGTAACTTGCGCTATTTAGTCAGTACCACACTTGCAGTCTATAAAAGGGTATTACAGCACGTGCATTTCTATAATTGAGGAAGGATCCTGCTTTGATTCAGTTCCAATAGGCCTTATTGCTGAAACTTGTTTTTTTTCATTTTTTTGCTTTGTAGATTCTATTTGCATGATAACGGGGTAATTGCCGAATTTGATTGATTTGTTGTTTTTATTTCCAGAGCTTCAACCAGTTCCACATTCTCCATTACCAACACTGATGAAACTTACCCATTTGCAAGACTCTGCGAAATATACTACCAGAATGATCCCAATCAAATTAAGTATTTTTTAATTATGCTGTGATGTCATCAGTGTTGTCATTTGAGATGTCATCAGTGATGTCATCAGTGATGTCACTGACCATGTCATGAATGATGTAATATGTGACATCATCAGCAGTGGATTGCGGGCGCACGAGTTATATTAGAACATTGGAATGTTGGGAGCTCCATTGCAGACAATGGAGTGCTCCCTGCTTCTACGGGCCGGTAAAGGCCCGCAGAGCAACATTCCAATGTTCTACAAAGGCTTCTCGAAGTTGGAGGGGATTTATATCCCCTCGAGCTTTGAGAACCCTTTGTTTAATTTGTTAGAACATTCTGCCCTCTAGTGGCAGAATGTTCTAATAGCCTTATAGCCCTTCGTAGCAGGGCTATACCGGCTATTAAAGTCCTGCTGTTTCGTTAAAGTCCATCGCCTTCGGCTCGGGCCTTTAACAATTTAGCGGGCCTTTAATAGCCGGTATAGCCCGCTACGGTGGGCTATAAGGCTATAGTGAGTTCAACTAACTATAACGTGGGAATTTCAATGGTTTTGTATGAGTTAAATGTTCAGCTAACTATAACTGGTGTGAAACCTATGGTTTTTTCTGTGAATTTCAAAGGTTTTTTAAATGCTAATTCCTAACTATAACAATTGTGAAACCTATGTTTTTTTCTGTGAATTTCAAAGGTTTTTTAAATGCTAATTCCTAACTATAACGATTGTGAAACCTATGGTTTCCTCAGTGAATTTCAAAGGTTTTTTAAACGCTAATTCCTTTGTATATCGAGTTTGTAACCTACGTTTTTTAAAGTGAATTATTATTTTTTTTATTAGCTGTTTTTTTTTATTTTAAAAAATTAATTTTTCAATGTATTTTTCATGTAGGTTTTTTTTTTCTTATCATTTTGTCTCGGAGCGCTCAGGGTGTGCGCACCGGTAAGCTCACCCGAGAGCGCAGCGAGAGCGCTATTCCCGCATGCGAGAAAAAAGAAAAAAATTGTATTTAAAGTAAAAAATAATGCAAGACATTTAGTGGCATACTTATAAAAGTAATATTTTTTATTTTAAATACCCGTATTTTAACTTGAAACGTATTTCCGAAAAGGTAGCAAAACGTCATTTAGGCGCGCCGCGTAAGCGCCCCCGGAAGCGCCTACTTTCGTGCCGCGTAAGCGCCCCCGGAAGCGCTCCGGTGAGCGCAGCGTAAGCGCGTCAAGTCATGTGACCTTAAAATAACACTTTTCATTGGTTCTTTAGATTTTTTTTTCAACTAATGAAAACCCCACCCATTTCCTTCACTACCTCTTTCACTTTGGAGAGAGCAAGTCCTGTTTCCTGTTTCTCTTCATTAGTTTTGAAAGAATGGCTGCAAGACCACCTAGCAGCATTGAAGACTCGGATGAGTTTATCCAGGAGGAGCCTCCTCAGCCTACGGTGAAGGAGCACTTTATCTGGAAATTTTTTACAATTCCACCAGGGGAAAAGAAGGTTAATGCTCCTAGGGTGGAGTGTAAGATTTGCCAAACAGTTCTTACTCGGGGTGACCCTAGAAGGAAATATAGTTTTGGCAACTCAACTATGATCAGGCATGTTCAAAGGAGGCACCCCCAGAGCTATGCCCGTCAGGGACCTGGCACGTAATCCCCCAAGGGATGGCGCCTCAACATCCACCGGAGGAGCAACAACATCGGGGAGAGGAAGTCCAGTGGAGCTGATCCCCAACATTCAGCCTGCTTTCACTGACATCACTATCAAGTGTAAGCAGTGTGATGAACTGCTTTGCTACGGAGAGCAGAGTATCATGCTCATTGTACGCAAAAGAGAAGACCATCGCTGCCCTCCCCAGCCCTAATTGTTCCCCTTTTTTTGCTCCTGTTGAGCAGTTTGGAATTCCCTCTTTTTATTTTTGTTCAGAAAAAAAAATTTTTTTTTTTAAACGTTCGGAAAAAGTAAAAAAAAAAAAAAAACTAAAAAAGAAGAAAAAAACAGTTCTTTTTAGAACTACCTCCAATTCTCCAAAAAGAGCTGTATTCTTTACAAATTCAAAAGGACTGAGTGAAGTGGAGTGCAGTGAGAGAGGAAAGGAAAATGAGTGAGGGAGCTAAGAAAGGGACGGGAGGGGAAGGGAAGTGAAGTAGGGGGAGAGAGGGGAAGGGAAGTGAAGTAGGGAGATTGAAAGAAGGTGAGTGTGGGAGGTTAATGAGGGGAAGGGGAGTGAACATGGGGAATGAGGATAAGTGAAGAAAGCGGAGTAAGGGAACGGGGGTGAGGAAGGGTAAGAGAAAAGCAGTGAGGTTGAGGAAAGAGGGGTGATAGAAAGTGGATAAGGCAAGTGAGCGTGAGACAAGGGGAGTGAGGAGACAGAGGAAGTAAAGGAAACAGTGAGAAAAGAGGACTGAGTGAGGGAGCAAAGAAAGATATGTGAGGGAGTGTGGCTGAGTTAAAGGGAGTGAGTGTAACAGAAGAGGAGTGAGAGACTAAGAGGACGGAGAGAATGCGGGTAACAGAGAGAGAGTGACGGAAGGGGAGTGAGTAAGTAAGAGGACAGAGGGATTGAGAGAGGGAGTTTTTGAAGTGGAGTAAGGAGAGTAACAGAGGGTAAAAGAGTGAAGGAGTGAAGGAAGGGAAGAGACAGGAAGGGAAGTAAAACAGGAGAGCTAAAAGAAAGTGAGTGTGGGAGTGTGGCTGAGTTTTAGGGAGTGAGCGTGACAGAGAGGAGTGAGAGACTAAGAGGACGCATAGAATGAGGGTAACAGAGAGAGAATGAGAGAAGGGGAGTGTAGAAGTAAGAGGACAGAGGGAGTAAGAGAAGGAGTTAGTGAAGTGGATTAAGGAGAGTAAGGGAAGGGAAAAGAGTGAAGGAGTGAAGGAAGGGAAGAGAGAGGAAGGGAAGTAAAACAGGAGATCTGAAAGAAAGTGAGTGAGGGAGTGTGTCTGAGTTTTAGGGAGTGAGTGGTGACAGAAGAGGAGTGAGAGAGTAAGAGGATGCAGAGAATAAGGCTAACAGAGAGAGAATGAGAGAAGGGGAGTGTAGCAGTAAGAGGACAGAGGGAGTAAGAGAAGGAGTTAGTGAAGTGGAGTAAGGAGAGTAAGGGAAGGGAAAAGAGTGAAGGAGCGAAGGAAAGGAAGAGAAAGCAAGAGAAATGAAGGAAAAGGTCTAAAAGAAGGTGAGTGTGGAAGGGGAGTGAGGAAAAGGGGAGTAAACACGGGGATTGAGAATAAGTGAGGCCAAGCGCAGTAAGGGAACGGGGGTGTGGGTGGGTGAGAGAAGAGTAGTGAGGTTAGGGAAAAGAATGTTGAGAAACTAAATTTTGTACGTCAAACTTACCTTATAAGTAATGTAAATGTACTTACATATTTTTAGTAAATTTAATGTCCGTGGAAGAGAAAAAAAAGTAAGTTATAATATTTATAATATATATTTTACAATACAAGAGAGAAAGCAGGAGATTAAAAGTCATAAAAGGGTAGTAAGAGATAAAGTAGGAGTGAAGGACTCAGAAAGGAAAACAATGGAATGGTGAAGGTCAGAGAGAGTGAAAAAGAAATAGAGGGAGAGCAAATTACAAAGAGGATAATGGCATGGATACATTCAATGACAGAGAACAAGAGAAGGAGAGAGAAATAAAGTGAAAGTGAGTAAGATACTGAAGTAATGTGCATTAGGAAAACTAAAGAAAGAAAGGGAAGTAAAGAAAGGAGAGTGAGTGACAGGGAAGCAGGAGTGAGTGATGGTGGATTCATGACGTTGAGGGATGGAATGTGAGTGAGGGTGCATGTAGGGTTGTAAGACAGTGAGGGGACAATGGGAATGACGGTAACAGAGATGGAGTAAGGGAAGACAAGTGAGAATATGAGAGAATAGAGGGAGTGAGAAAAAGAGTGAGTAAAGAGGAGCTGGGTGAGTGAATGAAGGGGAATGACTGAGGGAGCAAGGGAAGGAAAGAAAGAGAAGAGAAGTGTAGCAAAGAGACTAGGAAAAGGTGCGTGCTTGAGGAGAGAAAGAGGAAGGGAAATTAAGGATGATGAATGAGAATAACTGAGGAAACCGGAGTTAGGGAACAAGGATGAGAGAGGGTGAGTGAAGAGCAGTGAGGTTGAGGAAAGAGGGAAGATAGAGGAAGGATAAAGGCAAGTGAGCATGAGACAAGGGGAGTGAAGGAGTGAGGACACAGAGGTAGTGAAAGAAAGAGAGACAGAAAGGGACTAAGTCAGAGAACAAAGAAAGGTAAGTGAGGAAGTGTGGGTGAGTTATAGGGAGTAAGCGTGACAGAAGAGGAGTGAGAGAGTGAGGGGATGGAGGTAGTGAAGCTAAGAGAGAGGAATTAAAGGAAGGAGAATGAGGATGTGACAGGACAGAGGTAGTAAGAGAAAGAGTGAGTGAAGTGGAGTAAGGTGAGTGAGGTAAGTGGAATGAGTGAGTAAGCGAATGAAGGGAATAGAGGGGGAGAGGACTTAAGCATAAGTACTGAGAGAAGGTGAGTGGGGGATGAAAGTAAAGGGAAAGGGAGAAAAAGATAGGGAGTGAGGGGTAGTGAGGGAACCAGACTAAAAGAATGGGAGTGAAAGAATGGCAGAGAGCATGAGTAAAGAAGGATGAAAGAGGGTGGATAAAAGTGAGTGAGAGTAAGACAAAGGAAGTGAGGAAATGAGGGGATAGAGGTACTGAAGGAAACAGTGACAGTATAGGACTGAGTGAGGGAGCAAAGAAAGATAAGTGAGGGAGTGTGGCTGAGTTATAGGGAGTGAGCGTGACAGAAGAGGAGTGAGAGAGTAATAGGACGGAGAGAATGAGGCTAACAGAGAGAGAATGAGGGAAGGGAAGTCTAGAAGTAAGAGGACAAAGGGAGTAAGAGAAGGAGTTAGTGAAGTGGAGTAAGGAGAGTAACAGAAGGGAAAAGAGTGAAGCAGTGAAGGAAGGAAAGAGACAGGAAGGGAAGTAAAACAGGAGAGCTGAAAGAAAGTGAGTGTGGGAGTGTGGCTGAGTTATAGGGAGTGAGCGTGACAGAAGAGGAGTGAGAGACTAAGAGGACGGAGAGAATGAGGCTAACAGAGAGAGAATGAGGGAAGGGAAGTGTAGAAGTAGGAGGACAGAGGGAGTAAGAGAGGGAGTTAGTGAAGTGGAGTAAGGAGAGTAAGGGAAAGGAAAAGAGTGAAGGAGCGAAGGAAGGGAAGAGAGGAAGGGAGGTAAAACAGGAGATCTGAAAGAAAGTGAATGAGGGAGTGTGTCTGAGTTATAGGGAGTGAGCGTGACAGAAGAGGAGTGAGAAACTAAGAGGACGGAGAGAATGAGGCTAACAGAGAGAGAATGAGGGAAGGGGAGTGTAGAAGTAAGTAAGGAGACTAATGGAAGGGAAAAGAGTGAAGGAGCGAAGGAAAGGAAGAGAAAGGAAGAGAAATGAAGGAGACGGTCTGAAAGAAGGTGAGTGTGGGAGGGGAGTGAGGAAAAGGAGAGTAAACATGGGGATTGAGAATAAGTGAGGGAAGCGCAGTAAGGGAACGGGGGTGTGCGTGGGTGAGAGAACAGTAGTGAGGTTAAGGAAAAGAGTGTTAAAAAATTAAATTTTGTCAAACTTACCTTATAAGTAATGTAAACTTACTTACATATTTTCAGTAAATTTAATATCCATGGAAGTGAAAAAAAAGTAAGTTATACTATTTATAGTATATATTTTACAATACAAGAGAGAAAGGAGGAGATTAAAAGTCATAAAAGGGTAGTAAGAGATAAAGTAGGAGTGAGGGACTCAGAAAGGAAAACAAAGGAATGGTGAAAGTTAGAGAGAGTGAAAAAGAAATAGAGGGAAAGCAAATTACTAAGCGGAAAATGTCATGAATACATTCAGTGACAGAGAACAAGAGAACAAGAGAAAGAGAGAGAAATGAAGTGAAAGTGAGTAAGATTGTGAAGGAATGTACATTAGGAAAACTAAAGAAAGAAAGGAGAGTAAAGAAAGGGGAGTGAGTGACAGGGAAGAAGGAGTGATTGATGGTGGATTCATGACATTGAGGGATGGAATGTGAGTGAGGGTGAATGTAGGGTCGTAAGACAGTGAGGGGACAATGGAAATTATGGTAAAAGAGAGGGAGTGAGGGAAGACAAGTGAGAATATGAGAGAATAGAGGGAGTGAGAAAAAGAGTGAATAAAGGGGAGTTAGGTGAGTGAGGGAAGGGGAATGACTGAGGGGGCAAAGGAAGGAAAGAAGGGGAAGAGAAGTGAAGCAAAGGGACTCGCGGCTCGAAACTTGCTGGGACTGAGACGCCCTGGGGGACCTGAGGATATTCCAGCCCATCGGGGGATTGTTTGCTGATTGTGATTACCTGTGGGGATTCGGCGGGTGCGGCGGCCAGGGACTGCGAGTATCAGCATTCCCCGACATCACCAACAGCTGGTACTCTTCCCCAGCCGGCCCCGCCTCCTGCTTGCTGCCGTTGATACCTCTCGCCGCCCCCGCTTCGCGGGAGCGACTCGCGGCTCGATGCTTGCTGGGACTGAGACGCCCTGGGGGACCCGAGGATATTCCAGCCCATCGGGGGATTGTTTGCTGATTGTGATTACCTGTGGGGATTCAGCGGGTGCGGCGGCCAGGGACTGCGAGTACCAGCATTCCCCGACATCACCAACAGCTGGTACTCTTCCCCAGCCGGCCCCGCCTACCTGACTTACATATACAGTCCGTGTTTCTGTCCCGCGGGACGCGCGCGGGTGCAAAGGGCGGGCCCTCTACGGCCCACAGAGGCCAGAAGAGGACGGGACGGGCCACCCCACCTGACTTTTCCATAGGAGGAGGTATAGAGACACATTTTACTTATTGACCTGCACTGTATTGCTTACTGCCGCTTTTTGCTGTATCGAATACAAAACATGTCCATCTGGGAGGAGCTTAATGCCCTGTGTGGCACAAAGTATGTCCCGGATGCTTCACCACCCCCATTTTTGGGCAGTATTCTAGACAATTCAAACGGCACCCCGCGGGATCTAACTCTAAATATAGACAATACTCAAGCCAATGCACTGTCTCGGGGTCTTAATACTAAAAGGAAACATGACGGGGAAAATGATAACGAGAACCAACCTAAAATTCAAAAATTGTGCACCAGCCCTACATTATCCCCCTCTAACCCAATTACATCAATGGTGGATATGGCTGTGGATAAAATAGTTGACCCTGTATCGTCCCAACTGACCTTACTGGCTCAGCTTGAGCAATTGTTACTATCTGTCATATCACCTTTGGCTATAAAAATTAATGATCTGGGGGACAGGCTGACTAGCATTGAGAAAACACTTAAAAGGAATTCTCCACCAACCAATAAGATGGCAACACCCATTTGCCCTAAACCTCCCATTACCCCCAAAAACTTTAAGCCAACTATACGTAAGAATGTCCAAACTCAATTACTACCTCTTAATACAACAATCGTAACAGGCCCTAAAGTAGCACTAAAATCCCCGCTAATTAATCACACTGTGGCCAGAGCCAATTCAGAAAGAATGCCACGTATTAACCTACCTCCGAAGCCGCCCCATATGTGACTGTCCTCTCTGGGGTCCCTGCACTTAGCCAGGGAAAACATGAAACACATCAGGACCTGTTAAATAAGGTTATTTTCTGGCTCCAGAACAACAGACCTTTGCCACCTGATCTAGATGGTGGAATTCTGAGCGTCAGGAGGGTGGGGTGGTTAGGTACGCTGCCCAAAGACACCTCTGGGGACCTAGTGTTAATTAAATTTAAGAACAGGAACATTGTCCCCTACCTACGATTTTGCCAGCCCAAAGAAGGAGATGGCCCCATTTGCATTTGGGACTTGCATGATTTCTATCCGAGCTTCCTACTCATCCCGTTACTAAGATCAACGGCAAAGAAATACAACTCCTGGGGAAGGGGATCCTGTGCACCTAACGCCACTAACTTTCCAGCCTCTAATAGATTCGAACCACTGTTTAAAAATTGTATTTTCTGAGAACCATATATAAAGAGGCCACCCATGAGTACTAGCTTAACTGACACGGTAGTATGCAATTAATAAGTAAACTACTGATATAGGTTTGTCTGATGTTTTACCCCTGAACCTCAAGCTAATTTGTGGCACTGTATGCATGACCCTTTTGTTTTTAGAGTTGTCCTATTCGTTTATGTAATGTCTTAATTTGATTAGCTGATCCGTCATACCTATTTAATCCTGTTTTAATAGTTGATATTAACTTTGATATGAAATGTTAAGGTATTTACTTATGTATTGTTGCTGCTTTTATGATTTTTAAACTAAAATCGAATAAAGCTAATCTGACTGACTGACTTGGAAAAGATGAGTGCTTGAGGAGAGAAAGAGGAAGGGGAGTTAAGGATGATGAATGAGGATAACTGAAGGAACCGGAGTAAGGGAACAAGGGTGAGGGAGGGTGAGTGAAGAGCAGTGAGGTTGAGGAAAGAGGGAAGATAGAAGGAGGATAAAGGCAAGTGAGAATGAGACAAGGGAAGTGAAGGAGTGAGGACATAGAGGTAGTGAAAGAAAGAGAGACCGAAAGAGACTGAGTGAGAGAGCAAAGAAAGGTAAGTGAGGAAGTGTGAGTGAGTTATAGGGAGTGAGTGAGACAAAAGAGAAGTGAGAGACTCAAGGGACGGAGAAAGTAAGGCTAAAAGAGAGGGACTAAGGGAAGGCGACTGAGGAAGTGATAGGACAGAGAGAGTGACTTAAGGAGTGAGAGAATTTGAGTAAGATGTGTAAAGGAAGAAGAATGAGTGAGGGAGCAAATGAAAGAAAGAGAGGGGAAGGGAAGTGAAGAAGGGAGACTGAAAGAAGTTGAGTGTGAGAGGGAAGTTAGGGAAAGGGCAGTAAACATGAGGAATGAAAATAACTGAAGGAAGTGGAGTAAGGGAACGGGGGTGAAGTAGACTGAAAGAAGGGCAGTGAGGTTGAGGAAAGAGGAGTGATAGAGGGTGGATAAAGGCGAGTGATTGTAAGACAAGGGGACTGAGGGAGTGAGGACATAGAGGTAGTGAAGGAAAGAGTGAGAGAAAAGAACTGAGTAAGGGAGCAAAGAAAGGTAAGTGAGGGAGTGTGGGTGAGTTATAGGGAGTGACCGTCATGGAAGAGGAGTGAGAGAGTGAGGGGACTGAGAGAGTGAGGCTAAGAGAGAGGGAGTGAGGTAAGGGTAGTGAGGATGTGAGAGGACAGAGGGAGTGAAAGAAGGAGTGAGTGAAGTGGAGTAAGGTTAGTGAGACAATGGGAATTATTCAGGAAGCAAAGAAAGATAAGAAGGGGAGGGGGAGTGAAGTAGAGTGACTGAGAGCTGGAAAGTGGTGGATGGGAGACAGGGAAAGGGCAGTGAAGAAATGGAGAATGAGGATAAGTGAGGAAAGTAGAATAAGGAAAGGGAGGTCAGGGAGAGTGAGAGAAGGCTAGTGAGGGTGAGTTAAGAGGAGTGATAAAGAATGGAAAAAGGTGAGTGAGCATAAGACAAGGTGAGCATAATATATATTTGAGAATACAAAATACAAAATAATTTGTACAACATGTTATATGGTTTGTTTTTGCTGTTCTCAGAATATATTGAATTTCACTTAAAACAGTGACTTCAATACTACTCATCATATGACAGCGGGCAAAAAAAAACACAATCATAATGATAGTGTTTAAAAAACCCATAGAACGTTTCAATAAGTATTGTAAAATGTAGAAAAAACTTATCTTAAGTCACTTTTGATCCACGTACTTTTCCACGAGGCCAAATAGTATATGGAAAGTCATTTTCTTTGGAAATTGCTCAAGAGTGTTCTTAATCTCCCATTTACCTGAGTTTCTGGAAGAAAAGCTCCAACATCTTTTACATTATGAAACAACAGTTTTATTTCCAACTCATCGCTTACTTTTCATTAATATTTCCTACAATACTCACATCACACACTACGTGATACACTTATACTACCTCTATGACAACTGCATGTTTTTTATTATCTTGAGCACTCTCACTCGGAAAGTAATTTCGAACATCAAACTAAATTTTATTAACTGCTCCAATCTTCATAGGCCAGTTACCTTCCCTAAAATTTTGCTTGTAAGAACACTAGGTAAGAATTTTGTAAGTCAGAAGGCAAACGTTGTTTGAAAGTCAATTCAGGTCTACATCGTTGGAACATTAAAATTACATACTGTCCATAACTTTGTATAAATAATGTTGATAGCATTGCAGATTTACATCGAGTACCGACCATGTTTTGATTTGCTTCTCTAACTAGATTATTAAAAGACACTGATTTGCAGTCTGGTAAAGTCAAATATATAAATCTTTCAGTGTCTATTGTAGTATTACTTGAAAAGGAGCAATTGTCGCAGTCATGTTGCCATTTATAAGAAAGGCCAAAAAGATTTTCTACATCTACACCTTCATCTTGCAATACAACAAGCATATACATTAGAAATTCCTGACAATCTTGCTAAATATTCTGTGAAAATTGATTTAGACCAGAACATATGTCTAAAACATTTCGAATTTCAGAAACACTTCTTATTTTTGTTCTATCACTGCTACATTTCTCAAACACAGAATTCAACAAACAACAAAATCTTTGATCCCGATTTTCAGCAATCTGCTCCTGTGCAGTTTGGAGAAAAAAAACAACATTAACCACTACATTAGCATAGCAGTTGACACCAGAACTGTTTTCAAACTGAAATCCAACAACATCTTTAACTGAATCCTTTTCCTTTCTGCTTACAATTACTGGTTTGTCTACTTTTTTTTCTTTTTGCTACAACTTCACTACAATTTTTCTCATTTCTTCTTTTTCGGCCTACTACACGCTTTTTAAATAGAGGAAATTGAGGTAAATTTGGAGCATACTCTCTTCTTAACCAATTATATTCTTTTACACAATTTAGATCTGCACTAATCTTTGTGTCATCAAAATCAATCAAGTACAATTCAGATAAAGTTCTAACTCGAGATAAAGCAACATATGCCATACCCTCCTTGAACACAGAACTTCCAATATTCACCAAAGCACTATCTACACTTAAACCTTGAGATTTATGAATAGTCACTGCATATGCCAAAGAAACAGGAAACTGTTTTCTGCGGACATATAAATCTTTCACAAGCAAAAATCGGGCAGAACAACGACTGATTTGTTGTACTTCTTCAATACCATCAAATTTAATTTTTATAAATTTAATTCCATCTCTATTTCGGTAATTCACAAAATCCACAACATGACCCATTGCTCCATTTACTACATCCATTTACTACATCTCTTTCCACATGTAAATTACGTCTTAAAATTATACGACAATTTAAAGATGCATACAGTCTTTTCCATACCAGCAGTTTTAGATATTGTCTTCTCTAAAGAATCCAATTTTGATTTCAACTTTTCTGACAAAATAATAGTTGCTCCTTCATGTTTGATTTTATCAATAGCTTCCAGTTTCACAATCTCTTGATTTTCCAACTTTAACATTTTGTTGTTAAAGATTGAACATTCTTGCAGAGTTGGCATCAAGCATATGCCAGATTTGTTTTCAGGAATGTTCATAAAAATATTCTCTGGGAGAATATTTTCATTTGGAAACAAATTTGAAATTAATCGTCCATGTAAAGCTTCTTTGCCATGCTCAGTTAGTTTTCCAATTCTTACATCTTGTAGAATATTTTTATAATCTTCATCCTTTGCCTGTCGCATATTTTAAAGCAGTTCTGCATATTTGAAATGTAACCATATGTTAACATTTCCAATGCTTCCTAAGCACTTCCTGGTATCTTCATGCGTAAGCATTTTAAACACTGGCTATCCTTTCACTGGAGTTAGTTTCAGTAGATCTCCAAAAACAATGATGTGTTTGCCTCCAAATAACACATCATAGTCTGTTTTAGGAATTTCTTGCATTCTTAAATGCACAAAAGCAAGCATTACATTTGATACCATGCTTACTTCATCAATGATAAGAAGTTTCATTTTCTTTAGGACTCTTGAAACTTCACAACAAGCTTCTCCAGATAGCTTGTGGTATTGTAATTTGTTATCATGCTCTACTGGCAGCATCAATAAGCGATGTAAAGTAATCCCTTTAATTTTGTGTGCTGCCAACCCAGTTGGAGCAGTAACAACACACGAGAGCGATGACTCCGTTCTTTTCTGCAGATATGTTGCAATTGCTTTAATCAGGAAACTTTTTCCAGTTCCTGCTTCTCCACTCACGTACAGTCGGACTGGTATAAATGATGTACATGAGCACTCTCATGAGATAAACCATTCTCAATGTGTTCTGTGACTTCGTCATATATTTGTCTCTGCTCAACGTTTAGTTCTTTTTCCAAATCTTCTAAGTTAACTCCATCCTCCTGAGCTTGTTCTATGGCTCTTTCAACTTCATCCATGGCAGTGGCAGCTTCATTTTGTATAATTGGTCCTCCTAGTGGATCCTGACTCAATAAAGCAGAACTCTGACTATCTTGAGAACTGTCTCTTGCAATCTCTGCTGCAATTGTAGCTTCTTGCTGTATTTCCTCGTTCAACATTTGCAGATAATTTGAAAAAACAGGACATTCTATGGTATCCTTGGTTGCATTGAACGAATCTTCATAAGTAAGAAAATCTCCAAGTAGTTCCTCTTCTGTACGCCAAGGCCTAAAGAGTTGCAAAAGAGCTAAGTAATACAATTCCCTTTTGTCTGAAGATTCACAACTCAATTTTCGATGATTAAACAAATGGCCTATTCTTTGTTTCACTAGACAGCCTTCACATCTAATTACAGCATATACACCTTTATTGATGTCTTCTGTGATGTTCCTTTTAAAAGTATAGGTTTGCAGAACTTCATAGAGACAAACCTTCTCAAGATGAGTACTGCTATTTGGATAGTATGTATCCAACATGTTTGTCTTCAAAATATCTGTACTGTCTGGTTCTTTCTCCGCCAAATACTCAATTTCTTGTACAGATTTCAAAACTCGGTTTCGTGTTACAGCAAGACCTAGACTCACCCAAATGATGGTCCTAGATTTGGCATATAGACTTGCTGATGATAACCGATCAGAACATTCATATGCTCCAATTTCTCGATGCGACAACATCTTCAGACTGTAACTGTATAATTTCTTGCTTAGACTCTTTTCATGTGAAATTTCCTCCCACATTTCCTTCAGTTCCGTCTTTTCAGATTTTGTGATGTAAGACGTCACATATCGAGCCACAGCAATAGAGTTGTCAGCCACATATTGAATATCCATGTTAGCATTCCACATGGACAAAATGACCTGGGTTGTAGTCATTTATGTATTTGGACTCCTCATTTCTTCTTAGGTTGTATGTATTTTTAGGTGATTTACTTGTCACAGTATGTCGCAGAGAAGACATAAAATTGTTCACTCTTCCTTTCGATGTTCCTTTCTGAAGTAAGAGGCCTAACACAGACGCTGCCTATGATTCCCTACTAGAACATATACTAAAGCCCAACTGACTTTAAACAAACATGTACTTCCATATTTTTAAAGACATCAACTAAGCATATTATTCATCCAGATCCATTTCAAATCAAGCTTGACTCACAGTGTGATCTTAGGCACATGACCAGGATGTTACATGTAATCTACCATGTCTGTCTCTGCATGCAATATGTGTGTGTCTGCTCATACTATTTCACTGTCTCTACTGGCAAAAAACAGACCACATATATATAAGCAAGACATAACATTCCTCGTTCATTTCAAAGGCACACCCTGGATCTTGATTGCACAGCTTAGAGACTATTTCTGAAGTAAGAGGCCTAACACAGACACTGCCTAAGATTCCCCACTAGAACATATACTAAAGCCCAACTGACTTTAAAAAAACATGTACTTCCATATTTTTAAAGACATCAACTAAGCGTATTATTCACCCAGATCCATTTAAAATCAAGCTAGACTCACAGTGTGATCTTAGGCACATGAGACACATGTCATGACACACACACAAAGAGAGAAATGACACACAGAAAAAGAGAGATTATGCACGTGCAAAGTGACATGAGACACAGACACAGAGTTCCCTTTAAGCTAAGAGAGGCACACTGTTAGAATGTACAAGTGACATTATTGAAAAATGTGAAAATGTAATTCCTTATTTCAAACAGACACTCATTGTGAACCTTGACCAAAATGTAAAAGCCAGACATTTTACCAGAAAACATTTTCCATAGTAAATCGTTTTTTACACAAAGCACGGCCCATTTAAATGACCACTACAAAACAAAGCTGAAACTCATTTCCAAAATGCATTTCCAATATGCACCATTCAATTTTTAAACAGCATTACAAAAAAATATGACACACAGTACAAGAATTAAGAAGCACAATATGCTTCTTAATCTTCCCCATAGTACATACAGCAGTCTATCTTTATTAAAAGAATCATTATTCACCTTTAAAAATGCTTTGGAAGATGGAGAACAGTGTCAGTCACACACACCAGCTTTTCTTAAGCAGAATCTTTGAATAATGCTTCTGTCACTGGAGCGTTCAATAATGGCACAGATTCCCTCTCATTTCAGACCAATATTCTTGTACATAACCAATCACAATTCTTCCCACACAAATTCAAAACCAAACTGCACATTTTAATTGGTTGTACATTTCAACACTTTGAAACTCACATAACATTCACCCATCCCCCCAGTGCTCATTCAGCCTGTTACCATGGTAACTCCCACCTAACCCAGCAAACAGTTCAAAAGTTCATCATAGAATGTTGCAAAAGAATCCAGCAAGGGTGTTTGACCTCTCAATGTACTAGCTAATCATGTGCAATGTTTCTTTAAATGACCTTTTCTCAACCATTAAAATGACTTCTTACAACAAAATAAAGCATACGCCCTAATTTTCAGTGCTGAGTTTTAAGAAAGCACCAATCATTTCTTGTTTTTCAACTGCACTGAATCTCAACCACTTTTTTTCATAATTCCTACTTACAAAACTGCCATTTCATTTCCACAACTCATCTGAATAGAAGCACATCTACATTCAAGATGTCAAAAGTCTGGTTTGTGGGTCATAGCTTTGTCTACTGGAGTGAAAAATGTGCAAGTAACAGAGGTATTTAGAACCTTGATTTACCAAATGTGGATATTGTGTGGATTGGACAGAGAGGATTAAGAAGTCACCAATATATACCATTGATAAAATCCTTTATGCATCTGACCTCATAATTGTGCACTGTGGTGGCAATGACTTGGGCACTTTGACTGGGGTTGGTCTGGAAATGCTTTTAAAGGACATCTTTGGGAAATTGATGTCACTTTTTCCAAAAACTGCATTGGTATTTTCTAATATATGCCAAAGGCAAAAATGGAACTGGTCCAACCAATTTTGTCCACAGATTGAGAAAGCAAAGAAACATGTGAATAAATCTGTTTCTGCTTTCCTCAGAGACTATGGTATGGGTTCCATATACCACAACAACTTGCGTTACAACATGCAAGGCATCTATAGGAGAGATGGTGTACATTTTACAGATGAGGGGAATAGAGTCTTCCTCTTGAATTTGAGACTCAGCATTGGTACCTACTTGTAGGTACAAAAAACACCCACATAACACAACAGCTCTTTTCAGAGCTACTCTACCTCTAAGCACTCTAAATTACTTTTTTACTCTAATTTTTTACACTGTTTTCCCCCGTGGTGCACTCAGGGTGCGCGCACAAGTGAGCGTACATGGGAACGCACCCAGCGCTCACCCCGCGAAAATTTTAAAAAAAAATATATAGTTTTTTTGCCCTTCAGGGTTCTTCTAGGCCCACCTCAGAAAACCTAGGGGGTCAGGGGGTGTCTACCCTGCCCCCTTTAATCATTTCCCACTTTTTAATATCACCTCTTGTGTCTCGATTCTACCGAGACACAAGATGGCGGTCTCTCCGGACTGTTTGCAATGTTGACAGACACCCGAGAGCCAATCAGCTTTCAGCTCGCGCACTTCCGTGGCGCGCCGGGTGCGCTCCCCGGTACGCGTACCGGTGAGCGCTCGGAGCGCGCCTACAGATATATATGTGTGTTTTTCAAGTTGCTTTTCATAAAAACCACTGGAGCAATTTCAAACAAATATGGAAAAGGCCCTACTACGTACCAGTGCCTATCATTTTACCAAGTTTGGTGTGCTTACATTCAGCCATTCGAGCTTTTGCCGTGTCTAAATGTCCTATAGAAAATTGCATGGGGAAAACACATTTGAAAGTATTGAAATTTAGAACCAATCAAAATGTTACTTTCATTTTGAATTTGTGTGTGATGAAGTATGATTGGTTATGTATATATCTTAAATGAGAGGAAAACACGGCCATTTTGTGATACTCCTGTCTGAGGTACTTTTGAGAGGAATTTTGTGTACTCAATTTCTGGAGTTTGATTTACACAGTACTAACTCTTCTCCTACTTTCAAAAAGGTGAGTTGTTAATTTGTAAGAGAAACTATGTTGTACACTTTAAGATAATTTGGAAAATGTTTTCTGTTAGCTATTTACAGTCATTCTGTTATAATTATGGATTAAGATATGCGTCATCACATGCAGTGCTTTATATTTCTATTTCCTGCCTGATACTATACACTGCCCAATTAATTTTAAAGAACTAAATACTTGATTAAGCTACTTTTATAATATGTATTACTAAAAACAATAAATGAAAGTGACGACTTTTTTCTGCAATTTACAGCAAGAAATTTGAAATTAAAATGAATCAGAATGAGGAGACCAAGGAAATTTCTTTTGAAATTTCAACTACATTTTTTTAAATTCAAAATGTCACGGATATCAACAGCATCATTTTATCACAAGGAGGAGATGACATAAATAATTTTTGGGATGAATCTCTTGACGAAGAATTAATCGAATGTTTGGATACAATAGAATTCCAACAATCATCATGGCACACTTATAATGAGGACATTCCTGATCATATGATTGAAGAGGAAATTCCAGATGAGGACATGCTACAAGTTCTATTAAATTATGAAAATTCTGAACAATAAATTAATATTTACAAATTAAAAGTTAGTTGACATATTATTTATTTTTATTTCTAATTTATGAGGTAGTAGAGAAGTGATTGTATTGAAGTGAATTTTAGACTCTGCATCGGTACCTACTTGTAGGTACTAAAATCACCCACATAACACAACAGCTCTTTTTAGAGCTACCCTACCTCTAAGCAATCCAAATTCGTATTTTACACTATTTTCTTTCAATGTTTTTCCCTGTGGTACGCTCTGGGTGCGCGTACCGGTGAGCGCACATGGGAACGCACACAGCGCTTACCCCGCGAAAATTGCAACAAAAAAAAAGGTTTTTTGCCCTTCAGGGTCCTTCTAGGCCCCCCTCAGAAAGCCTAGGGGGTCAGGGGGGGTGTACCCTGCCCCCTTTTAATCATTTCCCCATTTCTTTTTAACCTCTTGTGTCTCGATTCTACCGAGACACAAGAAGGCGGACTCTCCGGACTGTTTAGAATGTCAACAGCCAATCAGTTTTCTTCTCGCGTACCGGTGAGCGCTGGAAGCACGCCTCTAGATATATATTTGTTTTTTAAGTTAATTTTCGAAAAAACCACTACAGCAATTTTCACCAAATATAGCAAAGGCACATCTGTGTACCAGTCCCTACAATTTTGCAAAGTTTGGCGTAATTCCGTTCAGCGGTTCAGGCTGTAGCTGTGTCAGAACGTCCTATGGGAATTAACATGGGGAAAACACGTTTTGGGACCCCCCTTTTCTCTCAGCCCCCACTTCACGAATCCCCCCGCAACTTTTAGGGAAGGAGCGGAGCGGAGCTGGCCAAAATTTTGGAAAATTACACGCAATTTCCTCAACCGGCGCCAGAGTTTCCCCAATAGAATGTTGCGGATTTCCTATGGTAACTAGGTCCTAACTATAACTACCTACTGGCGACCGCCAGTAGGTAATATATATATATATATATTCAATGAAAAAACCATAGGTTATAGACCATATATAGTTAGGAATTAGCATTTACAAAACCTTATTTTACTCACACAAAACCATTGAAATTCGCATATATAGTTAGTTGCACTAACTATATATCGTGCACCCGCAATCCACTGCTGATCATGTCACATATTACATCATTCATGACATGGTCAGTGACATCACTGATGACATCACTGATGACATCTCAAATGACATCACTGATGACATCACTGATGACATCTCAAATGACATCACTGATGACATCACCGATGACATCACTGATGACATCACTGATGACATCTCAAATGACATCACTGATGACATCACTGATGACATCACGGATGACATCTCAAATGACATCACTGATGACATCACTGATGACATCTCATTTGACATTACTGATCACATCACTGATGACATCATTCATGTGATAATACGATGAACCTCTTCAGACTCTAATATAACCTTAGATACACTCAGTGTAAACAGATACTCACAGACTGTCACTCATCCATGGAGTTACTCACACACCTAGTCAGTCATGCAAAGAATCAATCACACCTCCATTTCCTCAACTATACAGTTATACACACCTTACTTATTCAAACATATACTAACACATATTTACTCTCTTATACAATCCCTGATACAAGTTCACAATGATCCATACAGCCACTCACACATACACTGGCTCTTATGCACAGTTATTTATATATGTCAACTCTCACATGTACTGTGTTTTACATATGTACTTACTTTGACATGTAGCACTGAGATATCCATTCACTCACCAATACACTCATGCACACAGTCAACCGCCCATACAGCTGTTTCCACATGCACTTTTGAACCCATACATCTAGTGAATCAACTGCTCACACATCTATGCACAGAGTCATACACCTCTCAGCCACCCACACACACACAGTCTCCCATACAAATACTTGGGCAACCAATTAATAACCCATATAGTTACTCATATAGCTACTGATCAACACATGCAGCAGTTTACAGAAGAACAGACATAATGATGCACAAATTAAGACAGTGTAGTCACTAACCCATGCACTCAGTGAGACACATTTAATCACTCACTCATACAGTCAGTCATGCACCTACTAAATCCTTCATCCAGACACTTATACATCCACTCATTCTTCAATATGTAAGACATATTTTAACTTTACAGAAACATACAGTCACTGGATGTTGTCATCAGTGATGTCATCAGTGATGTCATTTGAGATGTCATCAGTGATGTCATCAGTGATGTCACTGACCATGTCATGAATGATGTAATATGTGACATGATCAGCAGTGGATTGCGGGTGCGCGATATATAGTTAGTGCAACTAACTATATATGCGAATTTCAATGGTTTTGTGTGAGTAAAATAAGGTTTTGTAAATGCTAATTCCTAACTATATATGGTCTATAACCTATGGTTTTTTCAGTGAATTTTCAAGGTTTTGTAAATGCTAATTCCTAACTATATATGCTCTATAACCTATGGTTTTTTCAGTGAATTTCAATGGTTTTTTAATAGCAAATATCAAAAGCTGTAAAATGTATTCTTCTTTTAAAGGAAAAATATATTTTATATGTATTTAATATAATTTTTTTATGTATATACATTTTTTGAGGGAACGAATTTATCAACTATCATGCTGAAGAAGAGTGTGGGGAAAAAAAACAAAGAGGAGGACTAAGAGGAAAGAACAATCAGTTCAAAAATGCAATTGCTTTAAAGCATGAAGTGCTTTTCCACACATTTACATTTAAATAACCCATATTAGAACATACAAAATATCTACAGAGGAGACGGTGTACATTGAATTTTGGACTCTTCATTGGTACCTACATGTTGGTACTTACATCACCCACACAACACAACAGCTCTTTTCAGAGCTACCCTACCTCAAAGCACTCTAAAATATTATTTTAATATTTCCCTTGTTTTTCCCCTTGTTACGCTTTCCGGAACGCTACCCGGTGAACGGACCGGGCGCTAACCGTGCGAAAATTTGAAAAAAAAGGTGTTTTTTTTTACATATATGGGCCTCCTCAGCCACCCTCAGAAAACCTAGGGGGTCAGGATATGTCTCCCGTGCCCCCTTATACCCATTCCCAACATTGTTTATCCTCCATCTTGTGACTAAATTCGTCCAAAACACAAGATGGCGGACTCCCGTTACGCTACCGGTGAGCTACCCGGTTCGCGTACCGGGTAGCGCTTCCACCGCGAAAAATCGAAAAAAAATTCTTTTATTTTTTTGCCCCGCGGGGCCCTTTAATAGCCCCCACATCAATCCTAGGGGGTCAAGAGGGGTCTACCTTGCGCCTTTCATTCATTTCCCCCTTCGTTTATTTCCACCTCTTGACTTTCGATCCTACCGAGAGACAAGATGGCGGCCGCTCCGGACTATTTAGAATGTTGACAGTCACCGGAGAGCCAATCCGCTTCTCCTCGTGAAGTTCCGTTACGCGTCTGGTACGCGAACTGGGGCGCTAACCGGTACGCTGTCACAGATATATATATTTTTTTGAACGTTAATTTCTCAAAATCCACTGGAGCACATATCTTGAGACCTAGCAAAGGCACATCGGGCAAACAGTCTCTACAATTTTGCCAAGTTTCATAGAAATCCATTCAGCCGTTCGAGCTAAAAGTGAGTCCAACCGCCCTATGGAAAACTCAATGTTAAAAACACATTTAGGGACACCCCTTTTTTCTCGGCCCCCGCTTGACGAAACCCCCCCAAACTTTTAGGGGACGCTCGGAAACAAAATGTGCCATTTTCCTGAAAATTTCAGCCAATTCCGTCCATCAACGCCAAAGTTATTCAACATAGAATTTTCAGAAATCTCTATTCAAAAAAATCCTAACTATATATACCTACTGGCGACCGGCAGTAGGTAATATATTTTTTGTGTTTTTTTTAGGGGAAATAACAAAAAAGCAGGGTTTGAACATGTCTCAACAGGAGCAAAAAAAAATAAAAAGGATTGATTGTTTTCTCATCTTGTTGCATTTATGATTTTCTCCAGCTCGGTTAATCAAAGTAATACTCTTCTCTCCATAACAAATAGTTCCTCCACAATATATACAAACTATTTTGTAGTGTTCAAAAGGAGCTTGAATATTGTGGATTATTTCTCGGCCTTCTGGTCCGGCGAATGAGCTTTGTCCACTGGAGGTGCTGGGGATGACATTTGGGGGGTTGGCAGCAAGATCCCTTACTTGTGCTTGGGAAAGATTATTAGGATGCCATCGCTCCATGTGGCGAATCATTGTATGATTCCCAAAGCTGTATTTCTTGTTGGGGTTGCCACGAGAAAGTATATTTTTACATATCAAACAAGACACCTGGGGTGCATTGACCTTCTTTTGTCCAGGTGGAATTTTAAAAAATTGCCATATGTAGTGCTCTTTAATATGGCTCTGCCTTGGTGTTTCTGGCAGGAACTGCCTTACTTGCTCTTCCTCCTCCTCCTCCTCTTCGTCCTCATTATCTTCCTCTCTACCAAAGTCCAGTGTTGGAGGTGGTCCTTTTGGTGGTGGTGGTGGTGGTTGCTGAGAAGCACAAGCTGCAGCTATTATAGAAGCCATTGTCAAAAATAGGTCTTGCTCTCTGGAAGTAGAAAGTAAGAATGAGATAAAAACAAGGAGGGGTTTTCATCATTTGGGAAAAAAAATAGTTCTAAACCAATGAAAAGTGTTATTTTTAGGTCACATGACCTAGCCTAACAACATTAGGAAACCAAAAGTGAAATGAACCAATGAAAAGTGTTATTAACAAGTCACATGACCTGTTATGCTTACGTTACGCGCTCCGCGCCGCGTCCCGGATCGCCTCCGGGAAGCTGCGCTTCGCGCCTCGCTTCGCGTACCGGACCACTTCCGGGTGCGCTAACGCGACGCGTCATATGACGCATTACGCGACAACGCGATACGTTGCGGTTACGCGACGCGTCACCATGTTGTTTCCTAACGCGGCAGTTGCGCACACGGAACATTTACCGGTTCGCGGACCGGGTCGCGGCAAGAAATTGAGCTAACTGGAAGCTCACCGGTTCGCGTACCGGGAGCGAAACAAAACAAATAATTAAAAAAAAAATACATTAAAAAAATGTATTAAAAAAATATAAAATATATTTTTCGATTTAAAGAAGAATACATTTTAAAGGTTTTGATATTTGCTATTAAAAAACCATTGAAATTCACTGAAAAAACCATAGGTTATAGACCATATATAGTTAGGAATTAGCATTTACAAAACCTTGAAAATTCACTGAAAAAACCATAGGTTAGAGACCATATATAGTTAGCTGGACATTTTATTGACATAAAACCAATGAAATTCCATATATAGTTAGTTGCACTAACTATATATCGCGCACCCGCAATCCACTGCTGATGATGTCACATATTACATCATTCATGACATGGTCAGTGACATCACTGATGACATCACTGATGACATCTCAAATTACATCACTGATGACATCACTGATGACATCATCCAGTGACTGTGTGTTTCTGTAAAGTTTAAATATGTTTTACATATTGAAGAATGAGAGGATATATAAGTGTCTGGATGAAAGATTCAGTAGGTGCGTTACTGACTGTATGATTGAGTGATTAAATGTGTCTTACTGAATGCATGGGTTAGTGACTAAACTGTCTGAATTTGGGCAACAGTATGTCTGGTGTGTAAGCTACTGCATGTGTTGATCAGTAGCTATACGACAGGCTATATGTGTTATTGATTGGTTGCCCGAGTATTTGTATGGGAGACTGAGTGTGTGTGTAGGTAGCTGGCATATATAAATGACTATACATAAGAGCCACTAATTGTGCGAGTGGATGTATGGATCATTGTGTACTTGTATCAGTAATTGTATAACAAAGTAAGTATATGTTAGTATATGTTTTAACAAGTAAGGTGTTTTGTGTATAACTGTATAGTTGAGAAAATGGAAGTGTGATTGAATCTTTGCATGACTGACTAGATGTGTGAGTAACTCAATGGATGAGTGGCAGAATGTGAGTGTCTGTATAGGTGTTTGAGTGCAGATGATAGTGCTGTATTGATGAGTGACTATATGTATGAGTAATTCTATGGGTAAATGAGTGGATGTGTGTATAGACCTAGGAATCAGTGTGTGCATATGTAGTAACTGGTATTGGTGTGTCAATGACTTCAAGAATGGTTGTCTGTGTTTAACACTGGGTGTATCAAAGGTAATATTAGAGTGTGAGGACGTGCATCGTATTATCACATGAATGATATCATCAGTGTTGTGATCAGTGATGTCAATTGAGATGTCATCAGTGATGTCATCAGTGATGTCATTTGAGATGTCATCAGTGATGTCATCAGAGATGTCACTGACCATGTAATATGTGACATCATCAGCAGTGGATTGCGGGTGCGCGATATATAGTTAGTGCAACTAACTATATATGGAATTTCATTGGTTTTATGTCAATAAAATGTCCAGCTAACTATATATGGTCTCTAACCTATGGTTTTTTCAGTGAATATATATATATATATATATATATATATATATATATATATATATATATATATATTCACTGAAAAAACCATAGGTTAGAGACCATATATAGTTAGGAATTAGCATTTAAAAAACCTTATTTTACTCACACAAAACCATTGAAATTCCATATATAGTTAGTTGCACTAACTATATATCGCGCACCCGCAATCCAATGCTGATGATGTCACATATTACATCATTCATGACATGGTCAGTGACATCACTGATGACATCACTGATGACATCTCAAATGACATCACTGATGACATCACTGATGACAACATCCAGTGACTGTATGTTTCTGTAAAGTTAAAATATGTCTTACATATTGAAGAATGAGTGGAAGTATAAGTGTCTGGACGAAGGATTTAGTAGGTGCATGACTGAATGTATGAGTGAGTGATTAAATGTGTCTCACTGAGTGCATGGGTTAGTGACTAAACTGTCTTAATTTGTGCATCATTATGTATGTTGTTCTGTAAACTGCTGCATGTGTTGATCAGTAGCTATATGAGTAACTATATGGGTTGTTGATTGATTGTCCAAGTATTTGTATGGGAGACTGAGTGTGTGTGTGGCTGGCTGGGAGGTATGTGACTCTGTGCAGATCAATGTGTACTTGTATCAATGATTGTATAAGAGAGTAAGTATGTGTTAGTATATGTTTGAAAATGTAAGGTGCTCTATGTTTAACTGTATAGATTAGAAAATGGAAGTGTGATTGATTCTTTACAGGACTGACTAGGTGTGTGAGTAACTCCATGGATGAGTGGCAGAGTGTGAGTGTCTGTATAGGTGTATGAGTGCATATGATAGTGTTGTAAAGATGAGTGATTGTATGTATGAATGATTGTATGGGTGAATGAGTGAATGTGTGTGTAGACGTATGAATCAGTGAGTGCGTATGTAGTAACTAGTATTGGTGTGTCAATGGTTTCAAAAATTATACTCTGTATTTAACACTGGATGTAACAGAGGTTATATTAAAATGTGAGGAGATGCATTGTATTGTCACATGAATGATATCATCAGTGATGTGGTCATTGATGTCAAATGAGATGTCATCAGTGATGTCATCAGTGATGTCATTTGAGATGTCATCAGTGATGTCATCAGTGATGTCATTTGAGATGTCATCAGTGATGTCATCAGTGATGTCACTGACCATGTCATGAATGATGTAATATGTGACATCATCAGCAGTGGATTGCGGGTGCGCGATATATAGTTAGTGCAACTAACTATATATGGAATTTCAATGGTTTTGTGTGAGTAAAATAACGTTTTTTAAATGCTAATTCCTAACTATATTATAACCTATGGTTTTTTCAGTGAATTTTCAAGGTTTTGTAAATGCTAATTCCTAACTATATATGGTCTATAACCTATGGTTTTTTCAGTGAATTTTCAAGGTTTTGTAAATGCTAATTCCTAACTATATATGGTCTATAACCTATGGTTTTTTCAGTGAATTTCAATGGTTTTTTAATAGCAAATATCAAAAGCTGTAAAATGTGTTCTTCTTTTAATCGAAAAATATATTTTATATGTTTTTAATATAATTTTTTTATGTATTTTTTTAATATTTTTTTTTGTTTCGCTCCCGGTCCCCGAACCGGGTAGCTTCCCGTTAGCTCAATTTCTTGCCGCGACGCGGTCCGCGAACCGGTAAACGTTCCGTTTGCGCAACTGCCGCTTTAGGAAACAACATGGTGACGCGTCGCGTAACCGCGACGTATCGCGTTGTCGCGTAATGAGTCTTATGACGCGTCGCGTTAGCGCACCCGGAAGTGCTCCGGTACGCGAAGCGAGGCGCGATGCACAGCTTCCCGGAAGCGATCGGGGACGCGGCGCAGAGCGCGTAACGTAAGCATAACAGGTCATGTGACTTGTTAATAACACTTTTCATTGGTTCATTTCACTTTTGGTTTCCTAATGATGTATGGCTAGGTCATGTGACCTAAAAATAACACTTTTCATTGGTTCAGAACTATTTTTTTTCCCAAATGATGAAAACCCCTCCTTGTTTCCTCACTCTGACTTTCATCTTTGTGAGAGGAAGACCTTTTTTCATCACTTAGCAATGACAAGTGTTGTAGCTTCAGCTAGTGCACCCCCACCACCACCACCTCCTAGGAAGAGAGGACCACCTCCTCAGGTAATCCTCAATCAAGAGGAGGAAGAAGAGGAAGAAGAGGAAGAGGAGCAAGTGGAGAGGCAGTTTTTGAAAGAAGAGCCTAGGACGTCCCGTGTCAAAGAGAGTTTCATTTGGTAATTTTTTTAATATCCCCGGGGCCAAAAAAAAGTGAATGCCCGGTATGTAACTTGCCTTATATGCAAGAAAGATCTGTCCAGAGGGACAAATAAAAAATACAGTTATGGCAATTATACGATGCATGGCCATATGGAGAGGTGGCACCATATCAACTACAGTGCTGCGCAGCTACGTGACATGCAGGACAACCCCTGTCCTGTGGCCCGAAGATCAAATGTGGAGGAAGTGACGGGACCAGAGGCGAGGGAAATGGTCCCAAATATACAGATGAGGTTCGGGACAATCAAACATGTGTGCGTGCGTTGCGGTCAGTTGATTTGCTACAGAGAAAGTAGCATCAATTTAATCAACTTAGCAATTGATAATCATAATTGTCCGAAACGCCCCAGAGAATAAATTCTTTTTTTTGTTGCTCCAGTTGAGCCCTTTACAATGAATCGTTTTCGTTTCCCCCCCAAAAAAAACAAAAAAAATATAAAACCGTTCAAAAAATACAAAAAAAGTAAAAAAATGTTCAGAAAAATAATAAAAAAATATAAAACAACAAAAATAATTTAAAAAAAGTTCTTTTCAGAACTACCTCCCCTTTATAAGAAAATTGCTGAAATGTTTAGCACTCTGGCAACCTCTATTTCTTTTGGTTCGCTTCCCGGTTCGCTCGCCGGTACGCGAACCGGAAGCGAAATAAAAAAAAAAAAAAAAAAGAAGAGTAAGTATAAGGGAAGGAAACAGAGAGTAATGTTAAAAGAAAGACAGCTATAGGGAGTAACACAGAGATACTGTTTAATAGATCTATTTACCGAAGAAAAGATGGAAGAGGGTATAATAGTGAAAAACAAAATAGATAAGGAAGTGAAAGAAAAAAAGGAGAGTAGAAGAATAATAAACAAGAGTTTCTTAGAGAATGTGAGTGAATGTTCAAAATAAGATTAAACCATGTGGAATAACAGAGAGAAAAAACAGAAAGCAGAAAAGAAGAAGTAACAGAAAAGGAATGATTGAAACAGCAAAGAAATGTAAATAACATAGGGGCATATTATCAACATAGGTGATAAAATTATCGCTGCTTTTATCGGCAGAAATCTGCCGCTAAAGCCGCTTTTGCGGCAGAAAACTGCCGCTAAAGCCGCTTTTGCGGCAGTTTTCTGATGATAATGACTGCTTTTATCGGCAGAAATCTGCCGCTAAAGCCGCTTTTGCGGCAGTTTTCTGCCAATAAAAGCAGCTATAATTTTATTGCCTGTGTTGATAATATGCCCCTTAGTGTGCTTGAACTACAGGGAGAAAGCATAATGAACTATTAGTGAAAGAGTGATCAGTCAGAGACAGTGAGAGTAATAGAGACGGAGTGAGTGAACAGGAGTGAGGAACTATGAGAACAGAGAGACTGAGAAAAGGAGTGGAAGGAGTAGAGTAAGTAAGTAATAGAGAAAGGAATGAGAGAAGTAGCAAAGGCAGGAAACTGAGAGTTAAAGAAATGAAGCAGTGGGACTAATAGAAGTTAAATGTGATAGAAATGTAATGAAAAGAGTACTAAACATTTACCTTATAATTGTCATTAACTTAGTCACTTGCTATTTTTATACTTTCAATCTGTAAAAGAAAGAACAAAAATTTGAAAAATATTAAAACATGTATTTAAAAATTAGAAAAGACAAGTGAAAAGATTGAAGGACAAACAGTTTTTCAACAACTTTGACACTTACAGAAGCCTCTGCTTCTCCATGCCCCCTACACAGTCCTAAATATATACATTTTAAACTAACAGTATCTTGTTGCAGATGAAGTGAGGCCTATCTTGCAACATGGTGCATCTTTTGCATCACTGCTGCATCACATAAGTGATGCAACAGCGGCACAAAAGAGGCGCATGGCTATCATAAATCTGCCCCAAACATTTTAAATGATTGATTCAGGATGCCGATAAGGTGTGGCCTATCCAGGGGTTTGTTTGAGGTGAGGCCTACTCAGGGTTACAGATGAAATTTAGACTTGTTGAAGAGTACAGAGGAGATAATACATGTCCATGCCTACCAATGAAGTGAGTCATGTCCACTGCACTCTTTAACAAAGGCCATACCTCCTCTGTCTCCCTGGACAAGCCTAAACCTGATCTGCACAATGTGATTCGTAATGTTAGGAAACACAGGTGATGTAATTGAAAAACGTGCAATTTCTTTTGCTCATTTCACAATCACATCACTTGTGTTTCCTTTGCTTAGGTATCTCATTGTGCAGATGTAGTCCAGCATATAAAAAGAGTACGCAGAAGTGCAGCACTGCATGCAACAACTTTGACACATACTGAAGCCTCAGCTTCTGCATGCCCCCTACACAGTCCTAAATGTTTACAGTTTAAACTGACGGTATCTTGTTGGAGATGAAGTGAGGCCTATCTTGCAACATGGTGCATCTTTTGCATCACTGCTGCATCACAAAAGTGACGCAACAGCGGCGCAAAAGAGGTGCACGGCCATCATAAATCTGCCCCTAACATTTTAAATGATTGATTCAGGATGACGATAAGCTGAGGCCTATCCAGAGATTTGTTTGAGGTGAGGCCTACTCAGGGTTGCAGATGAAATTTAGGCTTATTGAAGAGTACAGAGGAGATAATACATGTGCATGCCTACCAATGAAGTGAGTCATGTCCACTTCACTCTTGAATAAAGGCCAGACCTCTTCTGTGTCCCTGGACAGGGGTAAACCTCATCTGCACAATGTGATTCGTAATGTTAGGAAACACAGGTAATGTAATTGAAAAACGTGCAATTTTTTTTGCTAATTCCACAATCACATCACCTGTGTTTCCTTTGCTTAGGTATCTCATTGTGCAGATGTAGTCTATCATATGAAAGACTACGCAGAATGTGAGCACTGTATGCAACAACTTTGACACTTACAGAAGCCTCAGCTTCTCCATGCCTCCTACACAGTTCTAAATGTATATCATAAATACAAAAAGTACAGAATTAATTATACATGTTAAATGGTTTATTTTTGCTGTTCCCAGAATTGATCAAATTTCACTAAAAACAGTGACTTGAAGGTATTCATCATATAACATAACCAATCAAAAATCAGAACTCCTTAAAATTAACTTACTTTCCATGACGTCGAAGGATATCCTATGAACAGCTTACACTCTGTTGTGCTGTTATTATTTTCAGCCCGCCACTTTCTGAAAGAAAAGCTCCATCGTTTTGACAAATATGTTACATACAATAAATGACTTCTCGCTCTCTCCCACACTTTTCCACAAGGCCACATCGTGTAAGAGCCATTTATAACTCTTGGAATTCTTCTAAGCAAATCCCGTAATTTTCTTTTTCCGCAACTTTCACAAAGAAAACGTTCAAGATCACTTTCACAATCCTGTACTAGTAATATCTCACCCTTCTTGCTCACTCATGTTCCACATTTCCTATGACACTGATACTGCTTACTATGAAGCAGACTTACACTACCTCTATGACTACTACAATTATTTAATTCTCTACATCACTTTTAATCACAAAGCAATTTAAAACAGTACATAAAATTATATCAACCTCTAGAATCATTATAGGCCAGTTACCTACCCTAAATTCTTTCTTCTGAAAACAGAAAGTAAGAATATTTTTAATAAGATGTGTAATAAGTGGATGTTGTCAAAGGACCATCATGTCATATAATAGCTGCAGTTAGAAATGTTCTTCCTAAAATCAACGACTGTGTAGCCATAACATTTGTAATTAAAGTTGAAAACTTACTTTCATCAGGTTTATATAGTTGGAATTTTTAAATGACATTATAACCAAAAGTTTGTTCAAAATATGTTGACAGCATTGCAGACTTACATTACCTCTACTCCATGTTTTGATTGGCTGCTTGAATTAGCTTATTAAAAGAAACAGTTTTTCTGAACTCATTCAAAGTGCAGTTTTTTTTCCATGACGTCAAGTGTTATGGTAAGAACACCGTTTGCTTTGGGAAATACTCTGTTCTCCTTTAACTAATCCGTGCCCACCACTTTCTGTAAAAATACCTTCTTTTTTTTCAGGAAATAGTTAAAACTGAAAAATAACTTTTGACTCTGTACTACACTTATCCTCGAGGCCAAATAGTGTAGGAGCCATTAGAACCTCTTGAAATTCCTCAGAGCAAATCCCGAGATTCTTTCCCTAAAATTTTGGTTGTAAAAACACCAGGTAAGAATTTTTAAGGTCAAAAGGCAATTTTTTTTAAAAAGTAAAACAGAATCATTGCAGAATGACCAGCCGTTTCTAGAATTCAAATAAGCTGTGTAATGTCCTGATGTTGTTGAAGGACCGTCATGATATATAACTGCTGCAGTTACAAAAGTCCTTCCTGATATTGACAACTGCGAAGCCACAACATTTTTTATTAAAGTTGTCAATTTTGTTCCATCAGGCCTACATCGTTGGAACATTAAAATGACATACTGGCCATATGTTCGTATAAATAATGTGGACAACATTTCAGACTTACATTGGCTACACTCCATGTTGTGATCAGCTGCTTTTACTAGATAATTAAAGGACACTGATTTAGTGTCTGGCAAAGTTAAATATATACATTTTTCTGAGTCTACACTAGTAGTACTTGATACCCTACAGTTCTCGCAGTCATGTTGCCATTGATAAAAAAGGCCAAACAGGTTATCTACATCTACACCTTCATCTTGCAATACATCAAGCATATACATTAAAAACTCCTGACAATCTTGCTGAATATTTTGAGAGAATTGCGTTTGACCTGAACATTTGTCTAACAGATTTCGAATTTCAGACACACTTTCTATTTTTGTTCTATCAGTGCTACATTTCTCTAACACAGAATTCAACAAACTGCAAAATCTTTGATCCGAATTGACCACAATCTCTTCTTTTAAATTTTCTAGAGAAAACAAAACATTAACCACTACATTAGCATAGCAGTTGACACCAGAACTGTTTTCAAATTGAAAACCAACAACATCTTCAACAAAATCCTTTTTCTTTCTGCTTATAATTTCTGGTTCATCGACTTTTCGTCTTTTTGCTACAACCTCTCTACTATTGGTCACATTTCTTCATTTCCGGCCTACCATACGTTTCTCAAACAAAGGATATTGAGGCAAATGTGGCGCATACTCTCTTCTTAACCTATTGTATTCCTTAACACAATCTAGATCCGCACAAATGTTTGTGACATCACACTCAATCAAGTACAATCCCGATAAAGTTCTGACTCGTGACAATGCCACATATGCCATACCCTCCTTGAACACAGAACTGCCAATATTCACCAATGCACTGTCTACACTTAAACCTTGCGATTTATGGATTGTCACCGCATATGCCAAGCAAACAGGAAACTGCTTACGGCGAACATATAAGTCTTTTACAAGCAAAAACCTAGCAGAGCAACGACCAATTAGCTGTACTTCCTCAATGCCATCAAATTTAATTTTTAAAAATTCAATTCCATCTCTATTTCTGTATTTCTCAAAATCAACAACATTACCCATTGATCCATTTACCAGACCTCTTTCAACATGTAAATTCCTTCTTAAAATTATACGGCAATTTAAGCACACATTCAGAGTCTTTTCAAAACCAGCAGTTTTAGATATAGTCTTCTCTAATGAATCCAATTTTGATTTCAAATTCTCAGACAAAATAATTGTTGCTCCCATATGCTCTACTCTGTCAATAGCTTCCAGTTTCACAATCTCTTGGTTTTCTAAATGCAACATTTTGTTGTTGAAGATGGCACATTCTGCGAAAGTGTTGGCATCAAACATACTCCAGATTTCTTCTCAGTAATTTTCTGAAAAATATTTTCAGGCACAACGTCTTCTTCTGGATACAAATTTGACAGTAATAGTGCATGTAAAGCTTCTTTCCCATGCTCGGTCACTTTTCCGATTCTAACATCTTGTAGAATATTCTTATAATCTTCATCCTTAGCTTGACGCATATTTTCAAGCAGTTCAGCATAATTGAAGTTTAACCATATATTGACATTGCCAATACTCCCTAGGCACTTCCTGGTATCTTCATGCGTGAGCATTTTGAACACAGGTTGTCCTTTCACTGGTGTCAGCTGCAGAAGATCACCGAAAACAATGATGTGTTTGCCACCAAATAACACATCATACTCTGTTTTGAGAACTTCTTGCATTCTCAAATGCACAAAGGCAAGCATGACATTGGAAACCATGCTTACTTCGTCAGTGATAAGAAGTTTCATTTTCCTCAAGACTCTTGAAACTTCACAACAAGCATCTCCATTTAACTTGTGGTATTGTAATTTGTTATCATGCTCCACTGGCAGCATCAGTAGACGATGCAAAGTAATACCTTTAATGTTATGTGCTGCCAGTCCAGTTGGAGCGGTGACAACACAAGACAGCGATGACTCAGTCCTTTTCTGCAAATAACATGAAATTGCTTTAATGAGGAAACTTTTTCCAGTTCCCGCTTCTCCACTCATGTACAGTCGGACAGGCTTCAACGACGTACATGAGCACTCTTTCTTCTCATGACTTAATCCATGATCTATTTGGTTGGTAACTTCGTCATATATTTTCCTCTGCTCAACGTTGAGTTGTCTTTCCAAGTCTTCTAAGTTAACCGCATCCTCCTGAGCATGTGTCATGGCTCTTTCCACTTCAATCATGGCAGTGGCAGCTTCATTTTCGATAACTGGTCCTCCTAGTGGATCCTGACTCAATGAAACAGAACTCTGACTGTCCTGAGAACTGTCTCTAGCAATCTCGGCTGCAATCGTTGCTTCCTGCTCGATTTCCGCATTCAACATTTCTAGATATTTGGGAAAAACAGGACATTCTATGGTCTCCTTGGCGGCATTGAAAGAGTCTTCGTAACAGAGGAAATCTCCAAGCAGTTCCTCTTCTGCACGCCAAGGCTTGAAAAGTTGCAAAAGTGCTAAATAGAAAAACTCTTTTCTTTCAGGAGATTCGCCACTCAATTTTCGATGGTTTACCAAGTGGCATTTTCTTTGCTTGACCAGACATCCCTCACTTCCAATTACAGCATACACTCCTTTATCAATATCTTCTTTGATGTTCCTCTTGAATATGTAATTTTGTAGAACCTCATACAGACAAACATTGTCGAGGTGACTGCTTCTATTTGGATAATATGTATCCAACATGTTGGTCTTCAAAATATCTGTACTGTTTGGCTCCTTTTCCGCCAAATACTCAATTTCTTGTACAGGTTTCAGAACTCGATTACGCGTTGCAGCAAGACCAAGACTCGCCCAAATAATACTCCTGGATTTGGCATAGAGACTTGCTGAAGACAACCGGTCAGAACATTCGTAAGCTCCGATTTCTCGATGCGACAACATCTTCAGACTGAAACTGTACAACTTCTTACTGAGGCTCTTTTCATGGGAAATGTCCTCCCACATATCCTTCAATTCTGTCTTTTCTTTTTTGGTGATGTAAGATGTCACATACCGAGCCACAGCCATACAGTTATCAGCCACAAACTGTATATCCATGTTAGCATTCCACATGGACAAAATCACTGGGTTGTAGTCGTTGATGTACTTGGACTCTTCGTTCCTTTTCAAATTGTACGTATTTTTGGGTGATTTCTTCATCACATTATGTCGCAGCGAAGACATCAAACTGTTCACTCTTCCTTTAGAAATCACTGGTCGTGGAAAGGCGAAACGACATTTTGTGTAGAACTTGTCCTTGTTTCTGAATTTACGACGACAGTACTTTCCACAACGATGGCTTTGGAAGCGTAAAACTTGTTCTCTTAGGCTTTTGTCTTCCTTTGCCTTTGGAACAGCACATGTAGAATACTGTTCTATGAAACTCATCACTAAGTCATCCGGATCTGTTCCAAAATTGGGTGCATCTTTGATCCACCGCAGCATATGTATATGAGGAGCACCTCTTGCTTTGTACTCCTTTCTCCAGAAGAAATCCAACACCTCTCCAAGAGGTGGATTTTTTTTGTTCATGATGAAAGACATCATAGCTTCAAATCTATGATTGAAGTACCTGCATACATTCACTGGATCCAAGGAGCACAGTTCTCCGGGTGTCTTGAATTCGATATTTTCAATGTTTCCATTTGCTTCTCGTAGAAATTCAAGTAAGTCTTCCCAGCCATACTCGGCACAGCTGAGAGTGAGGAACCATGTGGGAGTTCCTAAGTTCCTCAGCATACATTTTAAATCACCATGACGACGGTACCAGTACTCATTAGTACCACGCTGACACGCCATGAGATTAATCAAGTGAGAATCCAAAATACTGTCTTGCACATTGACTTTATCCATAAAGTCACTTGCCGAGATATTTTGCATGTGTACACCACTTTTCAAGATGTGGTTCACTGCATATGACAGTCCAGACAGATCGCTTTCAAACAGTAGAAGAAACAAATAGGGAATGCATTGACGAAACCTAGGATCTTCTGCATACAATCGTAAAGTCCGGTATTCAGAAGCAGGAATTTGATCAGGTCGCTGATCATATCTTCCTCCTTGACCTGTTGGAAATAGCTGTGGGAAACACCGAGCTTCCAAACTTTCCTCCCAAAGACTAATGGGACTTCCTTTGGCTTGTTTCATTTGAAACAACTCAATAGCATTCCCCATGACTTCCTTGGAATGCAAAGGATGAACACTATAAGGTTCATATATTTCTTCATTTTTAGAGGCTTCTACTTTCTCAATTAGACCAGCACACAAAGTGCTATCCTCTTCTTCACTTACTTCCTCTTCTGCAACATATACATTCTTGTAGTACTTATTGTTTTTCTTCAAATACAATGTTGCCTTTTTGACTTTCCTAACATCCACTAAATCTTGCCAGATTTTCTTACTCTTTGTCGGAACCCCATTAACTAAGATAACCAGAGGTTCCTCTTCCACTTTCTCTACTCCAATTGTATTAATGTTTTTCTTCAAATCTAGAGGCAAATAAACAACTCTTCCCTTTAATCCTCTCTGTAAAACTGATGGAGGCAATTTCCCTGTCTTTGGCTCCATTCGTACAATAGCCTGAAAGGGATGGATACTTTGAATCAAAATAGATTCATAAGTATTTAAATCCTTCAATTCAGAAGGAATCTCAACCAATTCCAGATTATTATGAACCGCTCTAGCAGGCATCCGGTTTTGATTTAATTTGTTACAACAATAAGTACACACACGTTGATCCAATACCAAATCAAAACAATTTTCTACCATCAAGTATGTTGCAAAATCCTTCCATTCACTATTATTTTCACTTTCACTTTTCGCATATAAATCCACTAACTTAGTCAGATTCTTATAATAAGTGCGTCGACAACACACACAAGTAAAATTAGGCCTCTCACTTGATTTCACCTGAAACGTGGCAATTTCTTTCTGAAAATTATCTGTACTAGAAACCTGTACACTATCTTCCACATTACCTTCTTCTTCTGGGTCAATTTCAACATTCTCCTCTTTACTTGCAAAGTAACAAAACTCAATTTCTTCACAAATATTCTTCACATCTACTTCAGAACCATGCAAACGAGCAGTGCATAATTGTTTAAGCATAATTGCTGGACTCTTAGCATAATACAACATTCTAACTAATTTCCTCACTTTATTATGATGCACTGCTAGCATCCTGAAATGATGAAAAACACTCTGGCATACTCTCCTGGAAAGACAGGCCAGTGAATGACCATGCAAACCTGTCACTTCTCTCACTCTGCAAGGATCTAATTCTTGCAACAACTTCATTTTCTGTTTTAAAGTTTTCTTATTAAATGTCCGTACAAAATCACAAAGCAAATTGATGGAATCCTGTCGCACACTGCAAATACTACTACACTTCCAGATATACACTGGTCCCTTAGGACGTCTTCCTAAAACCTCATTACCTAACACCTCTTCTGCCTCTGTTGCCACAAGTTTTTCGTTTTCAACTGGACAACCATCTTTCACCTCATAAGCTCGACCACTGGTGTCAACTGCATGCACCAAATCATTATCCTGGAAATAACTCTCCTCATTAAAAAATGCCTCACAACTTGAACTATGCATCCATGCTCCTGAAAAAACTTCACAAAAATTACTACGATTAACTGTTCTCTTCCATCTACTATTTCTTTTGAAATCATAAATTGCCTTGTTTAGCTTCCTAATTCTATTGATTATCAAAATAAATAACTTTCGCTTAATTTCAAATGCCTGATCAATAATGTTCTCAACTTTTTTTTTTCTCTTATAAAAAACCACTTTCTGTTGACCTTTCTTAATATTTTTTAACAAATTGCCAATTATCCTGTTGCGGAACATTCGTCTACGAATGTCCCTAAATTGATTTTTCCTTCTACTACCATGCACAGAGTTATCTCCTGCTCTAACAGTAACATTTTTGATTGGCCTTTCCTTTCCGTTTAAATTGGTTCTCTTTTTCTGGACTAAAACATTTTCTGTAGTACTACTTTTTTTTCTACAAATGTTTCTTATGAATGATTTCGTTGTCTTACCCGGAGCTTTCTTGGTGACTTGACGAGTTTTTATTGTAGAGGACTGCTGCAAGCATGTAGTAAGCTGCTGTCTTTGAAGTTTTGTAGCCTTTCGGTTTCGTTGTTTAGATGGCATTATGTACTTTCGAAATGATCTGCAGTTGAATCTGTGGTAAAATATAATTAAAAATGTTATTAACCACTATTAGCAAACAGTAAATCAATAACAGTCGTCAAAAATTTAACACACTACTTGACATTTTTACATACAATAATTTTTAGTGCATTGGCAAATTTAGTAGTCACAAATAGTAGCAAAGAAATGAAATGCTTCTACATTTGACCTGTGCTGTTTTATATGTGAATCTGAACTAATTTTATGAGCATATTTGACTATTTTATTAAAGACACTACACACAAGCTGTTTTTGAAGTTGTGTTTAATTTTAAATGAAACGGTTTACATGTTTACTTTTCATTTCAAGTAACTTTTAAAAATAAATGTTTATAGTTCCATAGGCTCAAGCAGGTCAGCTTCCCACCCTATGTCATACAATTCTGACAAATCGGCATCCTCATCATGTCCTTCATCATCCTCAGGATTTAAATCATCCAAGGGATCTACTTCCACTGATGTTTCAATCACAATTTCAATGATAATATCGAGATCAACAGATTGCTCATTATCACTCATGCTTGATGTTGTCGTTATCTTTAAAGAAAGAGAACAACAATGAGATGTTGCAGAGTAAGAGACAAATCTCAGAGACTATAATTGTAAAATTGTTTAACAAGAGTAACATTTTGCAGATATTATTTAACCATGTCCAGCGATGCTGTTTCAAACAGGCGTAAGGATTTGATTCAGCAATGCCATAAATGTGACTCAGTGAAATCTTCTTAATTTTACTGTGTTAGTTTTACAGGGATTCATGCAAATGACTGGCCACCCTACAACAAAACGCTCACATGAAATCTGACGCAGGTTTCATGTGGCACAGGACTTTACAGGATGACACATCTGCCTAGATGCATCAAGTTGTAAATATGTCGCAACATAGCAAATCTTTTGCACCGCCGCTGCGTCACAAAAGTGACGCACAGCGGCGCAAAAGAGGCACACGGCTATCATAAATCTGTCCCTAACATTTTAAATGATTGATTCAGGATTACGATAAGGTGTGGCCTATCCAGAGGTTTGTTTGAGGTGAGGCCTACTCAGGGTTGCAGATGAAATTTAGGCTTGTTGAAGAGTACAGAGGAGATAATACATGTGCAGGCCTACCAATGAAGTGAGTCATGTCCACTTCACTTTTGAACAAAGGCCAGACCTCTTTTGTGTCCGTGGACAGGCCTAAACCTCATCTGCACAATGTCATTCGTAAAGTTAGGAAACACAGGTGAAGTAATTGAAAAATGTGGAATTTCTTTTCCTCATTTCACAATCACATCACCTGTGTTTCCTTTGCTTAGGTATCTCATAGTGCAGATGGAGTCTAGCATATCAAAGAGTACACAGAAGTTGAGCACTGTATATAACAATTTTGACATTTACAGAAGATTCAGCTTCTCCATGCCCCCTACACAGTCCTAAATGTTTACATTTTAAACTGACGGTATCTTGTTGGAAATGAAGTGAGGCCTGTCTTGCAACATGTTGCATCTTTTGCATCACTGCTGCATTGGTTTCATGTGGCACAGGACTTTACAGCATGACACATCTGCCTAGATGCATCAAGTTGTAAATATGTCGCAACATAGCAAATCTTTTGCACCACCACTGCGTCACAAAAGTGACGCACAGCGGCGCAAAAGAGGCACACGGCTATCATAAATCTGTCCCTAACATTTTAAATGATTGATTCAGGATGACGATAAGGTGTGGCCTATCCAGAGGTTTGTTTGAGGTGAGGCCTACTCAGGGTTGCAGATGAAATTTAGGCTTGTTGAAGAGTACAGAGGAGATAATACATGTGCAGGCCTACCAATGAAGTGAGTCATGTCCACTTCACTCTTGAACAAAGGCCAGACCTCTTCTGTGTCCGTGGACAGGCCTAAACCTCATCTGCACAATGTGATTCGTAAAGTTAGGAAACACAGGTGATGTAATTGAAAAATGTGTAATTTTTTTCCTCATTTCACAATCACTTCACCTGTGTTTCCTTTGCTTAGGTATCTCATAGTGCAGATGGAGTCTAGCATATCAAAGAGTACACAGAAGCTGAGCACTGTATACAAAAATGTTGACATTTACAGAAGATTCAGCTTCTCCATGCCCCCTACACAGTCCTAAATATTTACAGTTTAAACTGACGGTATCTTGTTGGAGATGAAGTGAGGCCTATCTTGCAACATGGTGCATCTTTTGCATCACTGCTGCATCACAAAAGTGACGCAACAGCGGCGCAAAAGAGGCGCACGGCCATCATAAATCTGCCCCTAACATTTTAAATGATTGATTCAGGATGACGATAAGCTGAGGCCTATCCAGAGATTTGTTTGAGGTGAGGCCTACTCAGGGTTGCAGATGAAATTTAGGCTTATTGAAGAGTACAGAGGAGATAATACATGTGCAGGCCTACCAATGAAGTGAGTCATGTCCACTGCACTCTTGAACAAAGGCCACACCTCTTCTGTGTCCCTGGACAGGCCTAAACCTCATCTGCACAATGTGATTCGTAATGTTAGAAAACACAGGTGATGTAATTGAAAAATGTGGAATTTCTTTTGCTCATTTCACAATCACATCACCTGTGTTTCCTTTGCTTAGATATCTCATTGTGCAGATGGAGTCTAGCATATCAAAGACTACGCAGAAGGTGAGCACTGTATGGAACATGGCTATGTAACTCAAAGAATCAAAATCTAAATTTGCCAAGCACAGATGGGGGCGTATTTACAAGGACCTTGCACCACAGGGAAATGTCTTAAATTAAAATGGGAAAAATAACATCAACGGGACTCAAAGGCCTTGTAAATATGCTCCAAGCAACCTATGAAACTCTAGCAGTACATATCAAGAAACCTAATTGATTTCAAAAAACGTTTTTAAACAAATCATGTAAAGCAATTATATACCTACATTCATGGGGAAGTGACTTAAAATGCCCTAAGACACATGAAAGCGTTTTTTTAAGGCCCTTGCGCCATTTTTACGTCACTTTTAACATGGCTATGTAACTCAAAGAATCAAAATCTAAATTTGCCAAGCACACATGGGGGCGTATTTACAAGGACCTTCCACCACGAGGAAATGTCTTAAATTAAAATTGGAAAAATAACATCAAAGGGGCTCAAATGCCTTTTAAATATACCCCAAGCAACCTATGAAACTCTAGCAGTACATATCAAGAAACCTAATTGATTTCAAAAAACGTTTTTAAACACATCATGTAAATCAATTATATACCTACATTCAAGGGGAAGTGACTTAAAATGCCCTAAGACACATGAAAGCGTTTTTTTAAGGCCCTTGCACCATTTTTGCGTCACTTTTAACATGGCTATGTAACTCAAAGAATCAAAATCTAAATTTGCCAAGCACAGATGGGGGCGTATTTACAAGGACCTTGCACCAGGGGGAAATGTCTTAAATTAAAATGGGAAAAATAACATCAGAGAGACTCAAAGGCCTTGTAAATATGCCCCAAGCAACCTATGAAACTCTAGCAGTACATATCAAGAAACCTAATTTATTTCAAAAAACGTTTTTAAACAAATCATGTAAAGCAATTATATACCTACATTCATGGGAAAGTCACTTAAAATGCCATAAGACACATAAAAGCATTTTTTTAAGGCCCTTGCACCATTTTTGCGTCACTTTTAACATGGCTATGTAACTCAAAGAATCAAAATCTAAATTTGCCAAGCACACATGGGGGCGTATTTACAAGGACCTTGCACCACAAGGAAATGTCTTAAATTAAAATGGGAAAAATAACATCAAAGGAACTCAAAGGCCTTTTAAATATACCCCAAGCAACCTATGAAACTCTAGCAGTACATATCAAGAAACCTAATTGATTTCAAAAAACGTTTTTAAACACATCATGTAAATCAATTATATACCTACATTCAAGGGGAAATGACTTAAAATGCCCTAAGACACATGAAAGCGTTTTTTTAAGGCACTTGCACCATTTTTGCGTCACTTTTAACATGGCTATGTAACTCAAAGAATCAAAATCTAAATTTGCCAAGCACAGATGGGGGCGTATTTACAAGGACCTTGCACCACGGGGAAATGTCTTAAATGAAAATGGGAAAAATAACTTCAGAGAGACTGAAAGGCCTTGTAAATATGCCCCAAGCAACCTATGAAACTCTAGCAGTACATATCAAGAAACCTAATTGATTTCAAAAAACGTTTTTAAACAAATCATGTAAAGCAATTATATACCTACATTCATGGGAAAGTCACTTAAAATGCCCTAAGACACATGAAAGCGTTTTTTTAAGGCCCTTGCACCATTTTTGCGTCACTTTTAACATGGCTATGTAACTCAAAGAATCAAAATCTAAATTTGCCAAGCACACATGGGGGCGTATTTACAAGGACCTTGCACCACAAGGAAATGTCTTAAATTAAAATGGGAAAAATAACATCAAAGGAACTCAAAGGCCTTTTAAATATACCTCAAGCAACCTATGAAACTCTAGCAGTGCATATCAAGAAACCTAATTGATTTCAAAAAACTTTTTTAAACACATCATGTAAATCAATTATATACCTACATTCAAGGGGAAGTGACTTAAAATGCCTTAAGACACATGAAAGCGTTTTTTTAAGGCCCTTGCACCATTTTTGCGTCACTTTTAACATGCCTATGTAACATGGCTATGTAACTCAAAGAAACAAAATCTATTTGTAAAACACTTGACACAAAGCAACATTTTAAATACACAACTTTCTTCATAATTTTCTCCTTAAAGCATACTATTCTCTATTTAAATTAAATGAATCTTTTCTCACCGTAGCAAATACTTTTTGAGTTTCAAAACAGTCTCAGACACACACCAATTTGTCTTCAGCAGAGCAAAAGGTATGCACTCCAGAGGCTGCAACCATCAATGGCACAGAAATGCTCTAATTCCTCACACATATCCCTCATGTCACCCAATCAAAACTCTTCCCTCACTTTTTTCAAATCAACACCCTTCCCCCCTCTGCCCTTTCAGCTTTTTTCCCATAGCAACCACCTCCAGAAAGACCTCTCATGTTTGCAAGTTCACACAACAATGTTTCAATTGAACTCTGAACTCTCAGTACACCTGCGTATCCAGTGTAATATTTCATAAAATGATTTTTTCTTGACCATTCAAATTACATCTTTCAAAGAACTCATCCTTGCACCCTAACTTTCTGTTTTCAGCAATCAAAATCCACCAATCACTGCTACTGAATCATTAGCACAGAAACTCCACAGTTTTTTTCGTTACATACTCCTAATATTTCAATTGCCATTTCATTCTCATACTTCATCTGACTGCAGCAGAACCTCCTCTCACCATGTTTTCTGTCTGGATTGTTGGACATAGTTACATCCACTGGGCTCAAAGGTATGCTGATAGCAGAAATTTACACAATCTCAATTTACAAAATGTGGAAATCAACTGGATTGGTCACAGAGGATTAAGATGTCACCAATTGATACCATTGGTGAAAACCTTTTTGCATTTGCCAAAACCTGACCTGTTAATTGTGCACTGTGGAGGAAATGACTTGGGCACTTTGACTGGGGTAGGTCTGGAAATGCTTTTAAAGGACACCTTTGAGCAATTGATGGCACTATTACCTCAAACTGCCTTGGTATATTCAAATATATGCCAAAGACAGAAATGGAAGTGGTCCAACCAATTTTGTCCACAAATTGAGGAATCGAGGAAGCATGTAAATAAGTCTGTTTCAGCTTACCTGAGAGACCATGGAATGGGCTCCATCTACAACAATAACTTGCGTTACTACATGCAAGATATCTACAGAGCAGATGGAGTTCACTTCTCAGATGAGGGGAACAGAATTTTCATCCTCAATTTAAGACTGTGCATTGGTACCTACTTGTAGATACCTACATCAGCCACAGGACCCAAAAGCTCTTTTCAGAGCTACCCTACATCTGATGACTCACAATTATTTTACTCTAACTTTTTCCACTAATTTTCACCAAAGTACGCTCCCCGGAGCGCTACCCGGTACGCGCACCGGACGCTAACCGCGCGAAAATTTGAATTTTTTTTTTTCGCACATATGTTCCTCCTCAGCTACCCTCAGAAAACCTAGGGGGTCAGGATACGTCTACCGTACCCCCTTCTACCCATTCTGAACATTATTTGCCCTCCATCTTGTATCTCAATTCTACCAAAACACAAAATGGAGGACTCCCGTAACGCTGCCGGTTCACGTACCAGGGCGCGCACCGGGAAGCGCTCGCTCAAAAAAGGTGGGAAAGTAATTCACAGAAAAACCACTGGAGACACTTTCACAAAATATAGATTAGCTCATACTACATACCAATCCCTACCATTTTCACAAATTTGATTGGAATTCCATTTAGCCATTTAGCCTGTAGACCTCTCTAAATACCCTGAGGTAAATTACTTCACAAAACACATCTGAAGTGTTGGAATTGACAACCAATTAAAATGTTACTTTCATTTTCTACTTTTTTTACCTGACATTTGATTGGTTATGTACCTGAATATATATAAAGAAAGAGAGAGAAACACAGCCATTTTGACTACTACTTCCTGAACCACATTGCAAAATCATTTTCACTGACAACTTAAACTTGTTTTTAAAAGGTAAGATGTTATTTTATAAATTTGAAAACATTTTCAGATAGTTATATACTATCCCTCTGTAACAGTTAGACATTGAGAAAGGCTTGTTTATTATAATTATGGATTGATTTAGGTTTCTGTGGTATAATTATGAATTTACTTAGGCTTTTTCACAGGCACTTTTTAATAGTACTACTTCACGCCTGAAAAGTACCTGTCTGAACTTAAACTCAACAGTGCCCTATCTCTACTGATATATTTATTTTTTATGCAAATTTCAGCACAAAAATGGAAGGAGAACAGAACGTTTCCTTTGAAATTGTCCTAGAGATTAACAATGAGGAAATCATTGAACCCATTGACTTGGAATTCATGGATGAATCACGGGACCATGAACTTCTACAATGTGTAGAATCTGTGGATTTCTTACTTCATTATCAGGACGGTCAAATGTGGGAAGTTATGTTCACTCAAAAAGAAGACATATCAGACAGTCAAATGTTAGAAGTTCTATTAAATTTTGAAAAAGAATCAGAAAAATAAATTTATATTTAATAATCAAAAATTGTTTGAGTCTTTAATCATTTTTATATGTAATTCATAAACTAGTACCAAATTGATTATAATGTAAAGTCAGACTTATAGTATACTGTGCACAATCACAAAAATAAATTTATATTTAATAATCATAAATACTGCTACTTAAATAAAAAAAACAAAAAAAACAACAAAAAGAACAATCAATAAACATACAATATTTCAAAATATCATAGTCTATCATTCTTTTTTCCTTATAGTACGCTCCCCAGACCGCTTCCCGGTGACCCCACGGGGCCCTTTTAAAGCCTCCACATCAAACCTAGGGGGTCAGGGAGGATCTACTATGCCCCCTTATGGTAATTTCCCCCTTTGTTATGGCCTCCTCTTGTCTCTCGATCCTACCGAGAGACAAGATGGCGGCCGCTCCGGACTGTTTAGAATGTTGACAGACACCGGAGAGCCAATCAGCTTCGCTTTGCGAAGTTCCGTTACGCGTCAGGTACGCGAACCGGGGCGCTACCCGGAGCGCGCTTACAGATATATCTTTTTTTTTTTAACGTTAATTTCTCAAAATCCACTGGAGCACATATATTGAGACGTAGCAAAGGCACATCGGGCTACCAGTCCCTACAATTTTGCCAAGTTTCGTGAAAATCCATTCAGCCGTTCGGGCTAAAAGTGAGGCCAACCGCCCTATAGAAAAATGAATGGGAAAAACGCGTTTTGGGAACCCCCCTTTTTTCTCGGCCCCCCCTTGACGAAACCCCTCCAAATTTTCAGGGGCTGCTCAGAAACTAAATGTTCCATTTTCCTGAAAATTTCAGCCAATTCCGTCCTCAAACGCCAAAGTTATTCGACATAGATTTTTCAAAAATCCCATAGAGAAAAAATCCTAACTATATATACCTACTGGATAACATTTCTATGGCAAAATGAAACCCTTCATTTTGTTCCTTTTCAAATTAAATGTATTAAGTGTTACCACTTTATTCCAATCAAGATGACTTCAGGTGTGCCATACTTTTGTCATAAGTAGGACTGTTAGCGTTCTAGTTGTTCTTTAGAACACTCTGGGACATTTTGTCATTGGGCTATAGTTGGGCTACATCTGGCTGATATTTGGGCTACATTTGGGCACTTTTGTCTCTGGTGGCCATCTTGGGAGACTGCATATCAGAATTTTTTTAAGGAAATATAAGAGGATTTGAGAAGTCACTCAAAATGTGCCCTAATTTTTCTTTTTTCAGCACTAATCATAATTTCTATGGCAAAATGAACCCCCTCATTTTGTTCCTTTGCAAATTAAATGTTTTAAGTGTTAACACTTTATTCCAATCAAGATGACTTCAGGTGTGCCATACTTTTGTCATAAGTAAGACTGTTAGCGCTCTAGTTGTTCTTTAGAACACTCTGGGACATTCTGTCACTGGACTATAGTTGGGCTACATCTGGCTGATATTTGGGCTACATTTGTTTTTTTTTGTCTCTGGTGGCCATCTTTGGGCTACATTGGGCTACATTGGGCTACATTTGGGCTCTAACATAAATATAGCCCAATGTACCCCAATATATATTTTTCAAAGTTAATTTTCATAAAAACCACTGGAGCATATATCTTGAGAAATAGCAAAGGCACATCGGGCTACCAGTCCCTACAATTTTGCCAAGTTTTGTGGAAATCCATTCAGCCGTTCGAGCTAAACGTGAGTCCAACCGCTCTATGGAAAACTCAATGTTAAAAACACATTTTGGGACCCCCCTTTTTTCTCGGCCCCCACTTGACGAAACCCCCCCAAGCTTTCAGGGGACGCTCAGAAACACAATGTGCCATTTTCCTGACAATTTCAGCCAATTCCGTCCATCAACGCCAAAGTTATTCAACATAGAATTTTCAGAAATCCCTATTCAAAAAAATCCTAACTATATATGTAAAACATATTTAAACTTTACAAAAACACACAGACACTAGATGATGCCATCAGTGATGTCATTTGAGATGTCATCAGTGATGTCATCAGTGATGTCATTTGAGATGTCATCAGTGATGTCACCAGTGATGTCACTGACCATGTCATGAATGATGTAATATGTGACATCATCAGCAGTGGATTGCGGGTGCGCGATATATAGTTAGTGCAACTAACTATATATGGAATTTCATTGGTTTTATGTCAATAAAATGTCCAGCTAACTATATATGGTCTCTAACCTATGGTTTTTTCAGTGAATTTTCAAGGTTTTGTAAATGCAAATTCTTAACTATATATGGTCTATAACCTATGGTTTTTTCAGTGAATTTCATTGGTTTTTTAAAAGCTAATATCTATAGCTGTAAAATATATTCTTTATTACGTGACGTATCATGTAGCCACGTGAGACGCCTCATGACGCGTCGCATAACCGTGACGTATCGGCTCTGCAGCGCAAACAAAACCCGTAACGTAAGCGTGCCGGAGCACGCTTACAGATATATATATTTTTTTTAACCTTAATTAGACAAAATCCACACGTGCACATATCTTGAGGCCTTGCAAAGGCACATCAAACAAACAGTCCCTACAATTTTGCCAAGTTTGCTGGAAATCTATTCCCTTAATTTTTTTTTTACTGTTTCTCTTGGTTTTCCCCTTGTTACGCTTACCGGGACGCTACCCGGTACGCGAACCGGACGCTCCAAAAACACAAGATGGCGGACTCCCGTTACGCTGCCGGTTAGCTGCCCGGTTCGCGTACCGGGAAGCGCCTCTACCGCGAAAAATCGCGGGGGACTTTAATATCCCCCTCATCAATCCTAGGGGGTCAGGATGGGTTTACCTTGCCCCCTTTCCTTCATTTCCCCCTTCTTTTTTCACCACATCTTGTCTCTCGAACCTACCGAGAGACAAGATGGCGGCCGCTCCGGACTGTTTACAATGTTGACAGCTACGCTGCCGGTTAGCTGCCCGGTTAGCTGCCCGGTGAGCTGCACGGTGAGCTGCCCGGTTTTTTGCCCCGCGGGGCACTTTAATATCCCCCTAATCAATCCTAGGGTGTCAGGAGTGGTCTACCTTGCCCCCTTTCCTTCATTTCCCCCTTCGTTTTTCACCACATCCTGTCTCTCGATCGTACCGAGAGACAAGATGGCGGCCGCTCCGGACTGTTTAGAATGTTGACAGACACCGGAGAGCCAATCAGCTTCGTTTCGCGAAGTTCCGTTACGCATCAGGTACGCGAACCGGGGCGCTAACCGGAGCGCTGTCACAGATATATATATTTTTTTAAACGTTAATTTCTCAAAATCCACTGTAGCACATATATTGAGACATAGCAAAGGCACGTCAGGCAAACCATATCTACAATTTTGCCAAGTTTCATGTAAATCTATTCAGCCGTTCGAGCTAAAAGTGAGTCCAACCGCCCTATGGAAAAATGAATGGGAAAAACGTGTTTTGGGATCCCCCTTTTTTCTCAGCCCCCCCTTGACGAAACCCCCCCAAATTTTCAGGGGCTGGTCAGAAACAAAATGTGCCATTTTCCTGAAAATTTCAGCCAATTCCGTCCACAAACGCCAAAGTTATTAGACATAGAATTTTCAGAAATCCCATAGAGAAAAAATCCTAACTATATATACCCACTGGCTATCGCCAGTAGGTAATATACATATATATAAAAAACAATAGAGGAGTAACCCCTCGTGGGTAGAGAGAAATATCTCTCTGACAATGAGCCTAAATGCTCTGGTCAGCACATTTTGTCCCAACCTGTTGCAGTGGAGCTGTATATATTTTAAATACTACTTTTGACACCAAAGCCTACCTAATTAGGCAAAGGTGCCACACTTTAATTTTAACGAGGGTTCAAGCACTCAAGAATAAAATACTTGAAGTGAGTAGTGTTGGCCCTTTTTAAACACAGTTTTTTGATAGTCTTGAACACATAAAAGAAACCAAACCAGCTCCACTGTAATCAGGTGTCGCAGCACACCCTATAGGCACTCGGCCTATGGGGTGGGACCCCGATGATGAAGCATGTCACCAACTAGGTTGGTGAGTGAGGGGTCTTCTATAAGGATATGCATTATCCAGCAACAGGTTGGGGCAAAATGTGCTGACCAGAGCATTTAGGCTCATTGTCAGAGAGATATTTCTCTCTACCCACGAGGGGTTACTCCTCTATTGTTTTTTACATATTAGTTGGGGGACCAGGAGTTCCCACCTCACATAGTGCCTGTAATTATTTTCCCTCTCTCTCTCTTTTGTTATGAAAATATACATATATAAACATATATAATCTGCATATCTATATAAATATAAATGCATGCATACATATACATATATGCATACATATGCATGTTATTTACATGAAAGTTTTAAAAACACTAATAAAAGCAAAGCTAAAAAGCCACCTCATTACAAACAGAATGGCTTTAACTTAAACGAGGGCGAGATCTATTGCATTTTCAATGCTTGTTTACTTTGGTTCTATCAAGAAGGCATTCAGATGTGTCACACATTTGCCATAAATTCTGAATGTTAGCACTCTAGTTGCTCATTAGATCACTGTAGTAAAGCTAGTGCTCACCAGGGAAGTCTGCTGCTAATCATGGTTTGCAGCCATTTTCCCGCATTTTTTATCCCGCAGACTTTCAGTCCGCATACCATTATCCCGCAAGGTCATTGACCTCGCATACCATTATCCCGCATTTTTTCAAAACGCATGTGCATTTATCGCGCATGCCTTTACAAAGAATTACGTTTTAAAGGCATGTATGGTAAATGCATTTGCGTTGTGAAAACCACGATGACGAGAGAGGTAAGTGGGTTTGTGTTAATTTTTCGTGGGTTAGTGATTGTGTAGTGTAGTGTAGTGTTGTGTAGTGTAGTGTTGTGTTAGTGTAGTGTAGAGTTGTGGTGGTTGTTTAGTGTAGGGTCATGCTGGGGGTAGTGTTTTATGGTTTAGGGTTGTGTTGTAGTGTTTGCGTAGTGTAGGGTCATGCTGGGGGTAGTGTTTTAGGGTTTAGGGTAGTGTTGTAGTGTTTGCGTAGTGTAGGGTCATGCTGGGGGTAGTGTTTTAGGGTTTAGGGTTGTGTTGTAGTGTTTGCGTAGTGTAGGGTCATGCTGGGGCTAGTGTTTTAGGGTTTAGGGTAGTGTTGTAGTGTTTGCGTAGTGTAGGGTCATGCTGGGCGTAGTGTTTTAGGGTTTAGGATAGTGTTGTAGTGTTTGCGTAGTGTAGGGTCATGCTGGGGGTAGTGTTTTAGGGTTTTGGGTAGTGTTGTAGTGTTTGCGTACTGTAGGGTCATGCTGGGGTGTAGTATTTTAGGGTTTAGGGTAGTGTTGTAGTGTTTGCGTAGTGTAGGGTCATGCTGGGGGTAGTGTTTTAGGGTTTTGGGTAGTGTTGTAGTGTTTGCGTAGTGTAGGGTCATGCTGGGGGTAGTGTTTTAGGGTTTTGGGTAGTGTTGTAGTGTTTGCGTAGTGTAGGGTCATGCTGGGGTGTAGTGTTTTAGGGTTTTGGGTAGTGTTGTAGTGTTTGCGTAGTGTAGGGTCATGCTGGGGTGTAGTGTTTTAGGGTTTTGGGTAGTGTTGTAGTGTTTGCGTAGTGTAGGGTCATGCTGGGGGTAGTGTTTTAGGGTTTTGGGTAGTGTTGTAGTGTTTGCGTAGTGTAGGGTCATGCTGGGGGTAGTGTTTTAGGGTTTTGGGTAGTGTTGTAGTGTTTGCGTAGCGTAGGGTCATGCGGGGGGGTAGTGTTTTAGGGTTTTGGGTAGTGTTGTAGTGTTTGCGTAGCGTAGGGTCATGCTGGGGGTAGTGTTTTAGGGTTTTGGGTAGTGTTGTAGTGTTTGCGTAGTGTAGGGTCATGCTGGGGGTAGTGTTTTAGGGTTTAGGGTAGTGTTGTAGTGTTTGCGTAGTGTAGGGTCATGCTGGGGGTAGTGTTTTAGGGTTTAGGGTAGTGTTGTAGTGTTTGCGTAGTGTAGGGTCATGCTGGGGGTAGTGTTTTAGGGTTTAGGGTAGTGTTGTAGTGTTTGCGTAGTGTAGGGTCATGCTGGGGGTAGTGTTTTAGGGTTTAGGGTAGTGTTGTAGTGTTTGCGTAGTGTAGGGTCATGCTGGGGTGTAGTGTTTTAGGGTTTTGGGTACTGTTGTAGTGTTTGCGTAGTGTAGGGTCATGCTGGGGGTAGTGTTTTAGGGTTTTGGGTAGTGTTGTAGTGTTTGCGTAGTGTAGGGTCATGCTGGGGGTAGTGTTTTAGGGTTTAGGGTAGTGTTGTAGTGTTTGCGTAGTGTAGGGTCATGCTGGGGGTAGTGTTTTAGGGTTTAGGGTTGTGTTGTAGTGTTTGCGTAGTGTAGGGTCATGCTGGGGACAGTGTTTTAGGGTTTAGGGTTGTGTTGTAGTGTTTGTGTAGTGTAGGGTCATGCGGGGGTAGTGTTTTAGGGTTTAGGGTAATGTTGTAGTGTTTGCGTAGTGTAGGGTCATGCTGGGGTGTAGTGTTTTAGGGTTTTGGGTAGTGTTGTAGTGTTTGCGTAGTGTAGGGTCATGGTGGGGGTAGTGTTTTAGGGTTTAGGGTAGTGTTGTAGTGTTTGTGTAGTGTAGGGTCATGCTGGGGGTAGTGTTTTAGGGTTTAGGGTAGTGTTGTACTGTTTGTGTAGTGTAGGGTCATGCTGGGGGTAGTGTTTTAGGGTTTAGGGTAGTTTAGTTGTTTAGTGTATGCTAAAGGCATATTCGTTCTAAAAGTTTTCGTTATTTTAATTTGCGGCCTAATAGTACATGCGGGATTTTTTTTGCGGACTGATGGTATGCGGGATTTCGTCATATATTCGCTAATCATACTTTCTATGGCAAAATGAACCCCCTCATTTTGTTCCTTTTTAAATTAAATGTTTTAAGAGTTACCACTTTATTCCAATCAAGATGGCTTCAGGTGTGCCATACCTTTGTAATAAGTAGGACTGTTAGCACTCTAGTTGTTCTTTAGAACACTCTGGGACATTCTGTCATTGGGCTATAGTTGGGCTACATCTGGCTGATATTTGGGCTACATTTGTTTTTTTTTGTCTCTGGTGGCCATCTTTGGGCTACATTGGGCTACATTGGGCTACATTGGGCTACATTGGGCTACATTTGGGCTCCAACATATATATAGCCCAATGTAGCCCAATATATATTTTTCAAAGTTAATTTTCGTAAAAACCACTGGAGCCTATATCTTGAGACATAGCAAAGGCACATCGGGCTACCAGTCCCTACAATTTTGCCAAGTTTGGTGTAAATCCATTCAGCCGTTCAGGCTAAAAGTGAGGCCAACCGCCCTATGGAAAATTGCATGGGAAAAACACGTTTTGGGACCCCCCTTTTTTCTCGGCCCCCCCCTTGACGAAACTCCCCCAAATTTTGAGGGGCTGCTCAGAAACAAAATGTTCCATTTTCCTGAAAATTTCAGCCAATTCTGTCCTCAAACGCCAAAGTTATTCGACATAGAATTTTCAAAAATCCCATAGGAAAAAAATCCTAACTATATATACCTACTGGCTATCGCCAGTAGGTAATATGTATATATATATATATATATAGATATATACACACACATATATATACACACACACATATATATATATATATTACCTACTGGCAGTCGCCAGTAGGTATATATAGTTAGGATTTTTTCTCTATGGGATTTTTGAAAATTCTATGTCTAATAACTTTGGCGTTTGTGGACGGAATTGGCTGAAATTTTCAGGAAAATTGCACATTTTGTTTCTGAGCAGCCCTTGAAAATTTGGGGGGGTTCGTCAAGGGGGGGCCGAGAAAAAAGGGGGGTCCCAAAACGTGTTTTTAACATTGAGTTTTCCATAGGGCGGTTGGCCTCACTTTTAGCCCGAACGGCTGAATGGATTTGCACGAAACTTGGCAAAATTGTAGGGACTGGTAGCCCGATGTGCCTTTGCTAGCTCTCAATATATGTGCTTCAGTGGATTTTGAGAAATTAACATTCAAAAAAAGATGTATATCTGTAACAGCGGACCGGGCAGCGCTCCGGTTCGCGGACTTTACGCGTTACGGAGCTTTGTGAAGCGAAGCTGATTGGTTCTCTGGCATCTGTGAACATTCGAAACAGTCCGTAGCGGCCGCCATCTTGTCTCTCGGTAGGATCGAGAGACAAGCGGAGGCCAAAGCGAAGGGGCAAATGACCATAAGGGGGCATAGTAGATCCTCCCTGACCCTCTAGGTTTGATGTGGAGGTTTTAAAAGGGCCCCGCGGGGCAAAAAAAAAAAATAATAATAAGAATCGAACGGCTGAATGGATTTGCACGAAACTTGGTAAAATATTAGGGACTGGTAGCCCGATGTGCCTTTGCTAGGTCTCAATATATGTGCTCCAGTGGATTTTGAGAAATTAACGTTCAAAAAAAGATATATATCTGTAACAGCGCTCCGCTTCGCGTAACGGAGGTTTGCGAAGCTGATTGGTTCTCCGGCGTCTGTAAACATTGCAAACAGTCCGTAGCGGCCGCCATCTTGTCTCTCGGTAGGATCGAGAGACAAGAGGAGGCCAAAGCGAAGGGGCAAATGACCATAAGGGGGCATAGTAGATCCTCCTTGACCTCTTAGGTTTGATGTGGAGGTTTTAAAAGGGCCCCGCGGGGCAAAAAAAAATAATAATAATAATAATCGAACGGCTGAATGGATTTGCACGAAACTTGGCAAAATTGTAGGGACTGGTAGCTCGATGTGCCTTTGCTAGGTCTCAATATATGTGCTTCAGTGGATTTTGAGAAATTAACGTTCAAAAACAAGATATATATCTGTAACAGCGCTCCGCTTCGTGGAGATAAAATTATCTCTGTATTACCTAGCTGTTGCTAACACCAGTTAGCGACGGCTAGTAGGAGATAGCGACCATCTTGGGCCCCACTTTGCATGTGAGTGATATTTATCACTAATGACATGCAAAGTGGGCATGCCAAGATGTTAGCGACTGGAAACAGTCGCTAACATCGCTATCTCCTATTACCAACTTTTGGAAATATTCGCGATAAGCGCGAATATCTCCAAAAGCTACCACCTGCCCTGAGCAGTTCTTAGCCATGTTATCCAATGGGAGGTGGATAACATGGCTAAGAGCATTAGCTCGGTAATGCATGAATATCGCTGAGTTTTCAGCGATATTAATGCATTGCGGTCGTTTTTTATCGTATTTGCGATAAACCTTGATAATAGCAAGGTTTATCTGCGATAATTTCTGAAGATGCTTAGCGGTAAAAAATTTGTTGCTAAGCATCGTTAGGGATAAATATCGCTTAACTTTGGTAATATGCCCCAACGTCTGTTAACGTTCGATTCGAAGGAAATCAGGAAGTGTTGAAAAACATTGTCTGCGCCATCTTGCCTTTTTTCAAATGCCACACTTTTGTCGTGCACGGCAGTCATTTTAGATGCCTTGACCAGACCCACTCTCTGCACGCTGTCGATCCTTAGCATGGCTCCCCACCCTCGCAAGCATCTCCCCCAGGCAGTGGTCACCCCCGCTCTCTGTCTTATGCATGGGTAATAAACCACCCCCCATCTGCGCTGCTCTTCACTCAGAATCACACCCTGTGCCCGCCCGACACCTCCCTTTCGCCCTATTCACTACCGCACCCTCTGACACTCCTTTTCCTCTGTGTCCGATTGTCCAGGCCGGTCCTAGGGTATCAGCTAGCCCTGCAGATGTAGTTTATGGCCCCAGCTGTAAAGAATCACCCCTCTTCAAAGGAGTTATAGTAGATCAAGGCCCACACTCGATGAGATCCGTCACAGCAGACGCGTTCTTATTATCTGAAAACCATCCTGTATTGTGATTGGGGAGGGGACCAAGCCTGAAGCGGAAGATTCCAGGGATGACTCTTTGTACATCAAAGTTTTTACAATTATGTGTCACATTAAAAATATATAGCACTCCAACAAAGTAGTAAGATTATAAAACTTTAATAACTTATAAATATATACAAGAAAACAAAAACAGTAATAACATATAAACATTTTTAGGGAAAAACAACGAAGTAGCGGTCGGCTGTGCGAATAGTCCCAACGCAGCACAACGTCCAGATTTCACTGATTTCGGCATCCGACGTGGGGCGTCGCGGGGGGTGGGTCATCAGTAGCAAACTGTTGTGCGAATAGTTCCAAGGCAGCAGAACGATGGCACCAAGGTGATGTCCAGTAAGTTGCCGCACTGGTTTTGGTATCCTACAATGCTGCTCCGAATAACGGTGTGGGGCGCCCCGGGGGAGGCGGCGTGAACGGGCCTCTCCAGGTGGAGTCTCGTCTGTTGTAGTGGGGCGCCCCTTTACCGTTTCAGTTGCCATTCCGTCCGCTTTTGGTCCACTGTGTCAAAAGCCGCAATTCAGCTGAGTTGCGCCCACTCTTGCGGTGCAGCGATAGGCGGCTGTCACAGGACTCTCAAAATGGCGGCAGGCTGTTTCCTTTTTGGGCCTGGTCCACTGAAATGGCCCTGGGACACCTTGGAAATCGGACGCTTGTCTGCTAGGTCTTGGACCCCATTCTCGAAAGCGTCCCCTCGGCCTTGAGGATTCATCAAAAGTTTTGGGGGCCCCCGACTCCTGCAGGCTTCTGGTGGGGAGCGGCTGCCATGATTGCTCGCGGAATGACTACGACGGAGCCACGAGATGGTGGTGCTTTCATGGTGACGCCAGCTTCAGTCTGAAACATCCAGAAACAAGGTGGGGCTTTCATCGTTTGGGGGAAAAAAAAAAGTTTTCATCCAATGAAAAGTGTTGTTTTTAGGTCATATGATCAAGCCTTCCATCATTAGGAAACCAAAAGTAAAATGAACCAATGAAAAGTTTTATAAACAAGTCACATGACCTGTTATGCGGCATAGGGTATAAAATGCGGAGAAAATACGTTGGCACGTGAGGCGGCGTCAGTAGCGGACCGATGTGCGAATAGGCCGAAGGCAACACAACGCGCCAAGATCCGGATGGCACCGAGGTGGTGTCCAGCAAGTTGCAGCACTGGTGTGGCCATCCTACAATGCTGAAAGTCGGCGTGGGGCGCCCTGTTGGCCTGTGAGTTCGCGTCAGTAGCGGACCGATGTGCGAATAGGCCGAAGGCAGCACAACGCGCCAAGATCCGGATGGCACCGAGGTGGTGTCTAGCAAGTTGTCGCACTGGTGTGGCCATCCTACAATGTTGAAAGTCGGCGTGGGGCGCCCCGTTGGCCTGTGAGATGGCGTCAGTAGCGGACCGATGTGCGAATGGGGCCAAAGGCAACGCAACAATATTTTCTGAATAGAAGACACCACAAGGCGCTGAGATGCCAAGATCCGGATGGCACCGAGGTGGTGTCTAGCAAGTTGTGGCACTGGTGTGGCCATCCTACAATGGTAAAAGTCGGCGTGGGGCGCCCTGTTGGCCTGTGAGATGGTGTCAGTAGCGGACCGATGTGCGAATGGGGCCAAAGGCAGCGCAACAATATTTCCTGTATGGAAGATACCACTAGGCGTTGAGATGCCAAGATCCGGATGGCACCGAGGTGATGTCTAGCAAGTTGCTGTACTGGTGTGGCCATCCTACAATGCTGAAACTCGGCGTGGGGCGCCCCGTTGGCCTGTGAGGTGGCGTCAGTAGCGGACCGATGTGTGAATAGGCCGGAACCAGCACAAGGCGCCAAGATCCAGATGGCACCGTGGTGGTTTCATAGTTGAGAGGCACTTCATCTGCAGTGGGGCGCCGAGATCCGGATGGCACCGAGGTGATGTCTAGCAAGTTGCTGTACTGGTGTGGTCATCCTACAATGCTGAAAGTCGGCGTGGGGCGCCCCATTAGCCTGTGAGATGGCGTCAGTAGCGGACCGATGTGCGAATGGGGCAAAGGTAGCGCAAGAATATTTTCTGAAGAGAAGACACCACAAGGCGCTGAGATTCGGTTACCACCGAGGTGATGTCTAGCAAGTTGCCGCACTGGTGTGGCCATCCTACAATACTGCTCCGAATAACGGCGTGGGGTGCCCAAAGGGGGGGGGGCGGCATGAACGGGCCTTCCTAGGTGGAGGCTCGTCTGCTGTAGTGGGGCGCCCCTTTACCGTTTCAGTTGCCATTCAGCTGAGTTTCGTCCGCTCTTGATGCTACAGCGACAGGCGGCTGCAACAGGACTCTCAAAATGGCGGCCTGATCTTTGGATTTGGGCCTGGTCTACTAAAATGGCCCTGGGACACTTTAGAACTCGGACGCTCGATTTTTTTTTTTTCCTTTCCTGTACATGCAAAAAAAGGTAAATTCCCGGTACGTTACACGCTTCATCTGCCACGATGTACTCTCCAGAGGAACCGAAAAAAAATATAGTTATGGTAACTATACCATGCATCGTCATATGGAGAGGTGGCACCAATTAATTATAGTGCTGCATAAAAGAGAGATTTGGAGGAGAACCCCCGACGTGCCAGTACATTCATCAAAGAAGTGGCACTGACAGCATCAGAGGCAAGGGAAATGGTCCCAAATATTTAGAACTTTGGAAAGATTAAAATGACATGTTTAGATTGTGGCAAATTAATTTCATGTGGACAGATGAGTGTTACTCTAATAAATACAGCATATGAACATCATCATAGTCGATGGTTGGTAGAGACATTTTGACTATATCCTGGACCTGCCCGTCCTCGCCCAAAATGGCGCCGGAATAAATGGGACTCGTAACTCCTTGTTGTGTACTGGTTGCAGAACCTTGAAATCACGAGATACGTATGCAGTTTTGAAGCATATGGCGGGCGGGGACGAGAATTGATTGAATATTTCGACATCCCTATTGATATTAAGTTCTGATGTGTTATTGATTACTGTACTATTGAAAGTTCGAATTAACGTCACCCATGGTACTTGCCCGCAAATGTATATCTAGATAATTTTATTGTAACTGGCCCTGTCGTATTTTAATTATAAAATGTACGTCCACCGATTCCGCAACTGTTAGACACCTTAGTTCTTGCAACCTAATGGCCCGCCCGTTACGTTCCTCTACAGTGTAAATGTCTACTCATCATATACGATTACAGTTTGCTCCGTGGCCGGCCCACGTGGTTATAGGCTCGTATTTGTATAATGAAATTTTCACAATAAAGGTTTTTAAAAGAAAACATGGTAGTAGTATATACATTGGTAAAGTTTTTAATAATAGTCACTGTTTTAGAATCATTAAAAGGCAAGTGAAATAAAGCAGACCAATTACATGAAGGGTAAAAGGTATAATACGCAGGAACGCAGTAAAGATAAATGGTCAAGGGCTGTTGTGTTTTCTACTCCTGCAACATAAAGTGATCGATAAGAATCTCATATTCAGGCGTATCGGCGACTAAGACAGCAGGTCGACCCTCTTTTGCTCAACGGCTCCGTCATGGGACGAAGAAACGCTCTTTTTCTCGAAAAAAGAATATATTTTACTTGCAGGACAGTTGTAAATTTTCCGGGAAAGTACATTAGCCTGGAACATTATAACATATATTTTAGAAAAAATAATGTTCGGAAGTAATAAAAAGCGTAATTTTTAGGTCATATGACCAAGCCTTTCATCATTAGAATAAGAAAAGTAAAATGAACCAATGAAAAGTTTTATTAACAAGTCACATGACTTGTTATGCTTACGTTACGCGCTGCGCGTCGCGCCCCGGATGTCTTCCGGATGCGCTAACGCGGCGCGTCATATGACGCATTACGCGACAACGCAGGTCCAGAATATAGTCAAAATGTCTCCACCAACCAGCGGTCGGAACACAACCCCTTTCAGCAGGCTAAATAGTTCTGTTAAATGACAACAGAAGGGACAGGCAACAAGAACCATCAGTCAAATAGGGGAGGGCTAGTTCTTCTCTACCGGGTTACATTGGGGCGCTACCGGAACTGATCGAATTGGTAGTCTACAGTGTTTCTGGATGTTTCAGACTGAAGCTGGGGTTAGCATGAGAGCACCACCATTTCGTAGCTCCGTCGTGGCCATTCCGCAACCAATCATGGCAGCCGCTCTTTATCGTTATTTTGGGCGGGGTGGGTGGCGGAGCCGAGCTGTTTTGCAGCCATCATTGTGTGGAGTTCAGTTCATCTCACTAGTTTTGTATTTGTCATGAGGGGTTGTTCCTAATGTTTCTATTTTAGCGAGGTCAAAAAGAGATCCCATTAGTGGCCTACTGATTTTGCTCGATTCCTTTTCTTTTTTTTTACACGATTTTTCGTTATCTGCAAAGACTAAACAGAGTATTGCGACTCTGTGTTTGTTTGTAAATAGAGAATGTACCAAAGAGAACCAATTCTAAAACAGTAAATGCTTGGATAACAATCAATCAAATGGAGAGAGAAGCAGGCACGACGTATTACAACGGGGGCAAAGGCCTGCGTTAACTACCTTTCACTATCTGCAAAGAGAGAGTACTCCTAATAGAAATGAGGGGGGGGGGCACCATTCAAAGCAGATCAGTGTGCATAAACACGAAAATGTTTTCACTTACCACGTACTTGACATTCGACAGCTTATGATATTTGCTATTAAAAAACCATTGAAATTCACTGAAAAAACCATAGGTTATAGACCATATATAGTTAGGAATTAGCATTTACAAAACCTTGAAAATTCACTGAAAAAACCATAGGTTTTAGACCATATATAGTTAGGAATTAGCATTTAAAAAACCTTATTTTACTCACACAAAACCATTGAAATTCCATATATAGTTAGTTGCACTAACTATATATCGCGCACCCGCAATCCACTGCTGATGATGTCACATATTACATCATTCATGACATGGGCAGTGACATCACTGATGACATCACTGATGACATCTCAAATGACATCACTGATGACATCACTGATGACATCTCATTTGACATCAATGACCACATCACTGATGATATCATTCATGTGACAATACAATGCATCTCCTCACATTTTAATATAACCTCTGTTTCACCCAGTGTTAAATACAGAGTATAATTTTTGAAACCATTGACACACCAATACTAGTTACTACATACGCACTCACTGATTCCTACGTCTACACACACCTTCACTCATTCACCCATACAATCATTCATACATACAATCACTCATCTTTACAACACTATCATATGCACTCATACACCTATACACACACTCACACTCTGCCACTCATCCATGGAGTTACTCACACACCTAGTCAGTCCTGTAAAGAATCAATCACACTTCCATTTTCTTGTTTATACAGTTAAACATAGAGCACCTTACATTTTCAAACATATACTAACACATACTTACTTTCTTATACAATCATTGATACAAGTACACCTTGATCTGCACAGAGTCACACACCTCCCAGCCAGCCACACACACACTCAGTGTCCCATACAAATACTTGGACAATCAATCAGTAACCCATATAGTTAATCATATAGCTACTGATCAACACATGCAGCAGTTTACAGAACAACAGACATAATGATGCACAAATTAAGACAGTTTAGTCACTAACCCATGCACTCAGTGAGACACATTTAATCACTCACTCATACATTCAGTCATGCACCTACTAAATCCTTCGTCCAGACACTTATACATCTACTCATTCTTCAATATGTAAAACATATTTAAACTTTACAGAAACACACAGTCACTGGATGATGTCATCAGTGATGTCATCAGTGATGTCACTGACCATGTCATGAATGATGTAATATGTGACATCATCATCAGTGGATTGCGGGTGCGCGATATATAGTTAGTGCAACTAACTATATATGGAATTTCAATGGTTTTGTGTGAGTAAAATAAGGTTTTTTAAATGCTAATTCCTAACTATATATGGTCTATAACCTATGGTTTTTTCAGTGAATATATATATATATATATATATATATATATATATATATATATATATATATATATATATCACAAGCCCCTCACACACTCATTGGAAAAAAGTGTACACAAGTGTGCAGTGTCAAGGTGTTTGTTACCCCAAACTCGAAGAGTTTATGGTAAACGATATTTTTGACACAATATTTTTGGTATCAATATTGTTTACCACAATATTGTGTCAGTGATTCTTCTAACAGACTTGACTTAGTGCAATGGCCAAGGTTATTTATTTTTCAGTGAAAGGATACTTGCGCATTAATATGTGTTTTCAGCATTTTTGTTAAAGTAGGAAGAGGTGAAATAGTATAACATTTTGCAGGCTTGGACTAGTCTAAAGATGATTTTTAAGGAACGGGACAATCATGAAATGCTACCGGCTAGTAGGAACCTTTGTTTGGACATGTTGAGAAAATTAATCCAGATAGGAGAGAACATTTTACAGCCATGTTTTAATAACCACAAGGTGCTGGATCAGACAGTGTATTAGGGTTCATCAGAGGCTCACAGCTTCCTGTGTCTAACAAATTAAATGGCACCATGATGGATTCCACTCCTCCTTCACCAGCATCCACACGAAGCAACACGTCTCGCGCAGAGGCATCAAGTGAGGAATAGATGTCGGCTACCTTATTAAAGAAAAATTGGCGAATTCATTTCGACTGTATAAAGAAAAAGACATGTGTGGGACCAAGCATTGTGGATCCATCAAGGATTTGACTATCTGAAACATCTCCTTGTCTGAGTTCTTGGCATGTCTAATTTTAACATCACAGTAAGGGACACAAGCATCACAACAGGCCCTATGATAGAATTTCAGGACATACTTGTACTGAATTTTATCAGAGATATTTTCAGAGTACTCCAGGCGCTTGCTATTTTTCTTATGAGCGAGGAGCTGGGTGGGAAAATAAGGCACAGGTTTGCGAGTTCTGCCTTTAAATACCACAGCATTAGGGAGGAAGGCATTAGCCTAGATTTCACCCGGCAAGTGATTTGCAGTGCCCTGCTGTAAATTGAACTCTCCAACCAGTGCTTAATTTGAGCCGGAGCTTTCCGGTACTAAGCACCAGCACTTAATTTGTTTCCAGTGCTTGGCACCTGCACCTAATTGTCAACACCATACTTAGAACAGTCCGCCACATGGTGGCACTGCTCATCTAATTTAGAGATGAGCAGAACAAAAGTAGTTTAGGAATACAATTACATTGCAATTGCTAATACCTGCCTCCCCAGCCATTCTTTTAGCTTTGGGGAGCTGGAATAATCTAAACTTTCGCATTTACATGCAAGAGAGATGGTTAGTAGCTCTTTTGGCAGTGATGACACGGGCGATGGGTGGTGCAAGCTGCAGTGGCCTCCTGGTCAGAGCCCTTGCACTTAATATGTTACAAATTAAGCACTGTCTCCAATTTCCAGGTATTGCTTAAAATATTGCGATGTATGGTTGGCAACCACCCTTCCAGCAACCATTCTTTCAACCTAATTCCTATAGACCGCCTTTTTTGTACCGGGGCCAAAGAGGACGGGGAAGAAGAAAAAACCAGAATCAGGGGGGTCAAGTGCATTGGGCACCGGAAGATCCGAGTGCGAACCAGAACAGGCACAACCCTCAGCAAGCGGGGCCGAGCAATCGGAGAACCTAATAACAAATCTCTCAAGCAGACCCTTAAGCATAACCGAGGGATCAGTACTAAATAAGGGCTTAGGCTTTGTACCCACAGCGAACCTGGATAAGTTTAGACTTCATTGCGAACTCTCATCTTTCTTTCGTAAATTGCGACTGAAAGCATTCTTTGAAAAAAGAAGAAAACCTGGATACAAATGAAACAGGACTTAGGAACAAATCCAAGTTTACCCCACCACCACACCTGATTCCTGTGGAGATCTCCACCTTCGAGCAAGCTGTCTTCAACGATGTTGAGAATACGAATCCCAAGAAACCATTCATGAACTTGACTAATCAAGAAAGAATTGCCCTTGAAAATTTGCGAAATTGTGATACCATTGTCATTAAGCCTGCAGATAAAGGCGGAGGCATTGTTGTGCAAGATCGCACAGCGAATGTCTCCGACTTCTAGCAGACCAAAACAGCTATCGCAGATTACCAATGGACCCAACAGAAGACCTGAAAAGTGAAATAAAATCACTAGTGGAACACGGTGAGACAGAGGGATTCATATCAAAACAAGAGGCAGATTTTCTTTGTAGAAGTGAGGGGAGAATCCCCTACTTCTATACACTCCCCAAAATACATAAAAACAAGACACCACCCCCTGGGAGGCCTATCGTCTCTGGACTAGGGTCGGTTCTGGAACCACTTTCGCAATTTTGCGATGTGTTCTTCAAGGCTATGGTGCAAAAAACCAGCACGTACCTCCAAGACACCAAAAGTCTATTACAAATCCTGGACCAACTCACCGTGGACAATGACACAATCCTGGTGAGTTTTGACATTGAGAGCCTGTACACCAGCATCCCCCAGGATGCCACATTGGATGTATTAGGACGAGCGCTAGAAAAGGAAGAGTGGACATCCAGAACCCCCAGACAATTCATCTTGGAATGTGCCAGACTGGCACTCAAAAGGAATTATTTTGAGTTCGAAGACCAGATATTTCTACAGACGGGGGGCACATCCATGGGCAGCTCTTTTGCGCCGAGCATAGCGGGATTATATGTATATGATTTTGAGGAAAAATATATCCTCAGTGATACCAACCCCTACAGCTCCAATATCCTATTATGGCGTAGGTACATCGATGATGTGCTGACCATATGGAAAGGCACAGAGGATTCCCTAACCTCCTTCTTCAACTGGATCAACACCTGTGATGACCACCTAAGGTTCACCTATGAAAAAAATCCAGATACATTGTTTTTTTTAGATGTAACGATCACAAAAAAGGAAGGAAAACTGACAACTGTCACCCACTACAAGCCAACCTCCAAAAACAATCTACTGCGATTTGAAAGCTTCCACCCCAGACCCTTACGTGAGAATTTACCCTATGGGCAATACCTAAGGATCCGCAGAAATTGCAGTGAGTTGGGAGACTATAAGAAACAAGCCCAGGATCTCACTCAAAAATTGCGTAACCGGGGATATCCGAACAGAATTCTTCAAAAAAGCCAAAAGCGAGCGCGGAATCAACCGCGTGCAGCTTTATTGGAACATACAAACAAAACAGTGGAAGAAATCCCCTTGACATGTGTTACTACTTACAACACCATATCCAATGATGTCTCCAGAATAATAAAAAAACACCTGGAATATTCTAAATACAGGCAATCTGAGATGGGAGAAACCCCTATTCTCATTTAAAAAAGCACGGAGCATAAAAGACGCAGTAGTCAATACAAGACCAATAAAGGTGGCCCCAGAAAAAGAAACACAAACTAACCTATGGGGTTTACCAAAGGTGACAGGCCACTATAAATGTGGTAGTTGCAGCGTTTGCCCGTACACCAAGAATACCAAAACATTACAGTTGGAACCAAATAAGATCTGGACAATCAGAGGGCAGACAAACTGCAATAGTGAAAATGTCATCTACAGACTCACATGCCCGTGTGACCTACATTACGTAGGAATAACGAGTAGGAAGATTAAGTTACAGATTGGAGAGCATAGAAGCACTATCAGATGCAAAAAGGCTAATACCAGACTCACCGAGCATTTTTTGTCCACAGGTCACACACCAGATGACCTTCAATGGACAATTATTGAACAAGTCAAACCAGGAGCCAACCTGACTCAACGATTATTCAAAAAAGAACAGAGGTGGGTTTATAGACTCTCCACCCACAAGTCAGGCTTGAATGATAATATCCCGTGGAACAGTGTAATGACTTAAGACCTGTCTCCATCAGCCATATGTACAGTAAAACTAAGCAGCTATCCTCAACTGCCAATTGCACTATCCATTGATTACTCAACAAATATTGTGCAACTACTCCCTGTAGGTGTCAATCCTGATTCTGTCCTCTGTCCCAGTAAATTCCCACCAATATTGAGAACTCGCATGGTAGGCCTCAATACCATTTTAAACAACCAGCGCAATCTCCATGGCAATGTAAACAATCCTCGAACCGGCTTCCGGGGACGGAGTACACCGCCTACCTTTCACTTCCAAATGATTTGATTGGCCTGTAACAACTCACGTGCTGAGACCACGTGACGAGGCCACGCCCAACCAGGAAACGCTACGGGTTTACTTTACCGGCAACCACGGATAACCCGGGCATTCCTCGGGGCACCTCCAGCCGGAACCAAGTAGGTTTTCCGCCTGATGATCAGAAGCTGCAAGTAAGTACCATTGGGCTGACTTGAATGCGGGAACGATTTACTACACGATCCCGCAGGCTATACCTAATCGCCCGACCCGATCAGCCAGTAAGCTCACACATGGCATCTGTTCTCTATCATTTTTCCGGAGACGGACTCTTGCCGTCTTGGAAACGCTGGTGCCCATGAAGCGGTAGTGCCGCAACGAAGCATAAGCTAAAAGCTAAAAACAAGTCGCGATTCACGATAGCGACGCCACGACTGCTCACAACCTTTGCAGCCGTCCACATCGCGGCACCATTAAGATCACTCTCCCATAGTACGCCCCCTTTTTTCACATTATGTTCCCAGACGCCAATACCAGTCCGACACCTGATCTTTTGGCGCTGGTTCTCTATTGAAAGGCACAGTCCGGTAAAAACACTGAATCACTGTTGCGTGACCGCAATAGATGGATCCTATTGTTTGACTCTAAACGCTGGCATGACCCCATCTATTGATTTGAATGGGGTAAAGACTAGTCATATATGTGTTAAATGTAGTACATGTGTATTGTCTACCCCGGTATGTGACCCCTTCCTGTCTTTTGTTTTCCTGTTTCTTTACAGGTTTTTTTCTTAAAAAGAAAAACGCACTATTTTACACGAGTTCGCAATTTGTAAACTCTAACTTGGACTAGGGCAGGACGCACCTTAGCGTGTGCGGACCACCCAGTTCAATATAACACGGTCCTGACGAAAACCAATGAATATATACAATGGTTGAAACATGTAGACCTTTTAACTAATAGCGTTGTAAATATCACTTCTCACATAGCACACTTTGCTATTTTTAAACACTACTTTTGACACCAAAGCCTACCTAATTAGGCACAGGTGCCACACATTTTTAACAAGGGTTCAAGCACTCAAGAATAAATACTTGCAGTGTGTAGTTTTGGCCCTTTTTAAACTCACTTTTTTGATCGTTATGCACACATAAAAGAAAATACTAACCAGCTCCACTGTAGTCAGGTGTCGCAGCACACCCTGTAGGCACTCGGCCTATGGGGTGGGACCCCGATGATGAAGCATGTCACCAACTAGGTTGGTGAGTGAGGGGTCGTCTATAAGGATATGCATTATCCACTAATAGGTTGGGGCATATTGTGCTGACTAGAGCACTTAAGCCTATGTCCAGAGAATAATCTCTCTGCCCACGAGGGGATACTCCTCTTTTGTTTTTGTAATTAATCTCGGGGGCCAGGAGTTCCCACCTCACATAAGTATTTGTAAATTTCCCTCACTCTCTCTTTTTTTATTTAAAATTGCTTAAAAGAAGCCTGCAGAATGCTTTAGGGCCAAACTTAGACCGATGTGACGTTAATGTTTTGGTGGCCTTGAATAGAATTGCTGAGGCTTCATGCTTGCTGCGAGTTTCAGGTTTTTTCAGAGCAGAGAAATTCTGTTGCAGTTGCTGGGCACCGGGAAAGAAACGGGAGAGGGTGCAAGCAGCAAGGGGCAAGCAAGAGGAGCAAGCAACAATGACGAGGAGGTGACAAGAGGGGAAGAAAAAACTGAAAAGTACCTCGATGCGAGCAGTGGAAGGAAACCAATCAAGAACAATTCATAAGCACTTGGCCAATACTCCATTGAAATGACAAATTATACCCAAGGAGGAAGTGACGCCTGCACGTGCTGATCAGTTAGGAGCAAGGAACTGGGGGTGATGAAGACGCCAACCAATGGTAAGTAATGGGTAATCCCCTTTTTTAGAGTTGATCTTTGTTTTAAGGAGTAATAAACAGATCGTCGTTAAACGTGCATGCGGGCTGCCTGCAGGCAGGACGTCCAAACGATTGCTGCAGTTTTACCAAAGCCAGGGTCAGTTACAGCCCTAGAAAGTCTGATTCTGTTGAATGCAGCTATCTTTGCTCAGGTTTCTGTCTTCACCAGCTTCTTCTGGTTGCAGTAGCTTCTCAAAAGGTAAATAATTCAGGATTCCTGAAGTGTGTTTCTCCAGCAGGTAATTGTTCTTAACAGATGTGGTTCCAAACATAATGTGGGCCAGTTGTTTAGCAAGGCCAGGAACTGCCTTCCAACTCTACTATTCATGAAAGAGCTGTAAGCACACACTGACTGCAACCAATCAGTATACCAACTTTAATATTGTTACATAGCATACGACTAACTTCAACACTTACAATTAACAGCACAAACTATCTGCGGGCTTCTAGACCTCATCAGGAGTAGTAAGCGCTATATATTTCCACAGTAAATTACAACACAACTCCAGTAAAACTAAGTCAAAGGCAAGCTGAATCAGCTTGAACCAGACACCATTAGGACAGTATTAATATCACTGCAGAACTGTAAGTTACAAGCAGATGTCACAAGTGTGTTTATTGAGTCACCATTATGCAGCAGAATATTTCACATAAACTGTGAGAAATGAACTTTAGAAAGTTCAATGATGCGCAACGCATAAGGAACGTGATATTGCTACGTATCCCTACGCTGCATTCCTACATTTTTTTTTACTCTACGCACAATTTGCATATGAAACTCGATTAACTGAGTGCGCTTTCGAGTAAGCAAGTATTCTGCATCAGTCCAATTGCCCAATATGTGTATGGCCGGGGGTTTCTGCTTTTGCGTGACCTGGTGCTGGGCAATGGATATTTAATCACCTCTCGCAGCTGTGGCTCAGACAACTGCAACCATCATTGGCCTGTTATTTCTTATTAACCTAAAATATGCGACAATCTGAACTGAAACCACAAAATTCAATTACAAAGTGCATACAAATGATAATCTTTATTTCTCGAGTATCACAGTATAAACAGAATTAAAACTAAGTCCCTGCTTAATACTGTGCACATATTTAATTGAATAAACCCAAGACATAAAAAATGTGAATACACAAACAATTACGTTTTAGATGAAATTGAGTTTCTTTTAATAATCTGCAATGTACTCTTTAAGATCAGCCAAAGGAGTCCAAAAAGGTAAGCTGCTTCCCAGCCTTCTTATCACTGATAGACGTTTGCAGAGACATGAATCTGACAGTCGTGCTGAAGTTCTGATTGGAAGGGCGAGCCTGCACATAACAGGTTGACAATGCCCAATGCGCACATAACCATCATGATTCTTAAAATATCACCACCAACAAGTAGAAAGGGAAATATATCAGAGGGCAAAAACCTGTCTCAGAATAAGACAGAGAGGCATAAACAATACGAAGGTCATTGTGATTCCTACATTCCCTTTCAAGAACTCAGAACAGTCTATCAGTTTTTGTAATACATTGTAGTTTAAACATTGTCCACTAAGTGAATGTATAGATAGTGGACAGTGCACAGTTACCTAGTAGCAGCCAATTCTTAATAATCGAGTGGGAATTAGGAAGTCGCGGTTAGTGGGGTTTAGAAGTGGCAGGCCCATCTGTGACCTCTTGCTGCTGAGACCCCTGCCACTCACAACCAGAACAGCTAAGGATCAGAGATGCCTGAAGGTCAGACAGTGTTTAAATACAGTCTGGCCAGCCAGGATAGTGGGCCCGCTATGTATTACTAAAGGAGGAGATACAAAATTATAAACTGGAAATCCATTTTGAGAACATTGCAGGAAATTGCAAATTCTTTTCAGTAAAACATTTGGGAAAGCAAAAGCCAAATGCAACAGTAAAGTTGTGGTGAACACACATTTCAGCACTGAGAAAGGACAGAGCATGTTTGTTCCAGTCCAAAATGGCCATTAGGAAAGCCATTAGGTCACCTTTGATAATGTACACCACCCTAATGACTTGGCCTTTTTTTGCTACCGTGCAAATGTAGATCTTGTTATGTAATTTAAAAAGCACCACGAACTGTGTCACAATATGGATACTGTGTATGTGTGTGCATGCATGACTGTATTTGTGAATGTTATTTTTGTAAAACTCTGTTACAAGATGGCATCCATATATGTGCATGCATGGTGGGCATTTTTGAATGGTTTATTTTTTCCAATTCTGTTGAAGCATGTCTTTATGAAACAAGCTGTCACCAGATAGGGCTGGGTGAAAGGGAGGGAATACAGGTTACACATCCTGTACTATTGAGTTGGTAGGGAGAAGGCTATAGGGGAGGGAAAAGGAGATTGATGAAGGATGCCTGTAAGAAAAATGGCTATAGCCAACTGTTGGACCTACTACTTTTTGCAGGGTTATCCCCAAACCTGTTGCCTACCTCCTGTAGTTTTTCTGACCTGTTTTTGTTGGTTTTAGGACTCGGGGGACTTTACCAATGCTGATCAGTGCTAACGTGCATGTGGTCTCTCATTTAAACTTGGTATAATTGGCTTACAACTGTTTGGCATATTTAATTTACCTGTTAGTCCCTTGTACAATGGTATCCCATTTACCTAGGACATGTAAATTGAATGCTACTAGTGGACCACCGGCGCAGCTTACGCCACCTACAGAAGTAACCTTTCAAACCTGTCTTAGGCCTGCCTGCTCAGTTTGCTGCCACAGTGACTTGGCATTTAAAGTTGCTAAGGTAGGCCCTAGGTAGCCCTATGGGCAGGGTACTGTATAAGGTAAAATTTAGGACATGCGCCATCATTGTGTGACCTGTCCTGGTAGTGATAAGCAGCCTATTTGGTTTCTCACTGCTATGAGGCCTGCTCTGCTCATAGGTTTGCAATGGGAATTCCCTGACATGTGTTTCAGTGGTAATCTCTGATCTGAAAGGAGTAGTGTTGACATGTTTGGTATATTTCAAATAGTAGTGAATGTGTAGGTGAATGTGTGTGTTTTCAGTACTATTTTAGAAATACCACTTTTAGAAAGTGGGCGTTTCTATGTGCTTATGATTCTTGTGCTTTGCAGCCTGACTCCAATCAATGTCTGGTTTAGACTGACACAGTTTGTTTGTGCATTCAATCTATATAGTCACAAAAAGGGAGCTGAGGTGTGCCCTGCATATTATAATGCCTAACACCAGGCCGATGGGTCTCCCTGATCTAGAGTGATGGGAGAAGTTGTCACTGACACCTGAATAAGGCTGTTCCTGTCCTCTCACAATGCTGTCTCCACACCCTGTAGTGTGTCAATGTGTTTCTTTGAACATAAGTAGCTCTCAATACAGAAAAGGTTGGAGACACCTCTGGAGCCAGGGCTCATGATTGAATGGAGGTGTTGTGCACTTCTAAAGTTTGTTTGAAGTTACTTGCACATCAAAGACATTATGAGTATAAGTACAGGGGATCAGACCCCATGATTTTAGACATTGCATGACACTTGAAACCAGACTCTGCTGGCTCTACATTTTACACATTGCCAGGAGTAACTGCTGGGCTGTCATGAGAAACCACCACTTGGACTTTTCTCTGTTGTGCTGACCTGCTAAGAAGGACTACCTCTTCACCTACAAAGGATCCCGTGTGCTGGACTGCTGCCTACAATCCTGTTTTGGTTCCTCCAGTGTTCGCCAGGGACTAGTTGGCTTGCCTCCCCCTTCCCCTGTTCTGGTGATGTGCTCTGAAGTGTTGCTTTACCGAAAGCTGTGGGACTAGTGAGTCTGGCCTGTGTCAGGTACTCACCCCCGTTCATTGGAAATCCCATTGATGTAAATGATTTCTTGTTCTGTTGGCAAGATTCTTGCCAGTTCGTGGAGCGCGTGGTGAACACTTTATTGGGAAAATCACTTTGTTTAGAAATTGGTGTGTGGGCAGTCTCGTGGGTCGCTCCTGCAAACTTGACCGATGTTTGGAGTGCGTGGGGAGATGTACGTCATGACAACGTGGGCTTTTACACCACGCTGCCATTACGACACATCCATTACAACGCAAGTCGTTACAACGACTTGCGCTGGATTTTGGAATAGTATGATTTACTATTCCAACTCCAGCCTATGCAACAGTAGGGAAGGTGTTGGAATAGTAAATCTACTATTCCTTAGTATCTAGCGCCATCCAGCGCAAGTCATTGTAACGACTCGCGTTGTGATGGCAGCGCGCTGTAAAGCCCGCGTTGTCATGGCTGTCTCCCGCGTGGGGTCATGGGAACCGATGGAGAGCACGGGTTGAGTGCTTTTAGCATTCTCACTCCGCCGGAAATGTGCCCAGCGGAAAAGTGCCCGGCGTACCGAAGCGTACTTAGTCCCTGAGCCACACTACTAGATGTTTTTTTCCCGAGGCGTGTCAGGGGTGCCTCAGTCACCCCACCCACTGGCTCCTACTGAGGAGGTCTGCCAACATTTGGATGACATCTGAAGTCCTGCATGGGTTAGCGAACCCCCCCTGGGGTTGTGTCCATGCCCCGATACTGCCAGTGAGGAGGACGGAAGCCCTGTCTTCCGAAGAGGTTGTGTGTGGGTGAATCAGCGAGCCTCCCCGCTAAAACCTACAGTGCTGCTTTGCCCCCTCCATTTTTGATGAAAACCTACCATGAGGCATTTAGTGTAGGGAGGTATATTCTTGCTGGAGGCCCTGGTCCCTACAGGGAAGTTGTGTTGTTTCGGAATTCACCACATTGACCATATTTTTGGGTAGTAGGCACGAAGATGTTCCTGTGGCCTAAAGTTCATATCATCAATTATCCCAAAAGGGGCTCTCTACTTCTACGATTACCATAACCCTGCTAATAGGAAAGCCATAGATCCGTCCAGTATGAGATTATTGCTACTGATGTGTTTATGGTGACCCAAGTACTTGGTGGGGATGTATGGTGATTTATGTGTTTTCATTCTAACCAAACTTCTACATATTCATACAATGATGTTATGATATCTGTTGTTAATGCCTTGCAGTGACAGGATAACAAGTATTATGTCAGGATCTGCATAATGTGTACAGCGATGGTGTTTTTATGACGTGTGCAACATATACGTCTTTATCTTAATGCACTAACTGCGATATTATGACAATTGCCTAGTTGGCAAAGTGATTTATGGTTTATGTAATGTTTGGTCTATGTGTTACAAACAATATATGAGACATTTGTATATAGTATTGTAAGATCTCTTTTGTGGTGTATCTACTGGTGTGTGTCTGTGTGGGTGTGTGTTGCACAAACACTTTACGCATTCCCTTAGAGATACACCTGACTGCTTGTGCCAAGCTACCAAGCAGGGGTTATCTTGGGTGTGTAACTTCCTTTCTCTGACTGGAGTGGTGGGTATTTCCTTGCTTAGGTGCATACACTAGCCAATCAGAAACCCCATTTCTAACACTGTGTATGTGTATATGCATGCATTTGTGTATTGCTAACACAAGGTCTTCAACACAATATAGCTACCTGTATGAAAGATAAAAAGGATATATTTTGTGTGTTTTGAACTTGGCCGTTTCTGCTACGTTAACCCTAGTCTTTTTGCCTTCACTTTCCTGTTTTCAGAACATGATTTTGTTGACTTTTAGCATGGTAACATTGGCTTACACCCAATTGGCACATTTACTTTACTAGTAAGGCCCTAGAAAAGTTTCTACTGGTAAAGTCTTCTCAAGCAGGATACCCAGCAAAGTGCAGTCCTCTCCAAAGCAGAAGCAGCAACTACAGGCAAACCCAGCAAAGTGGCACAAAGTAAAAGGGGCAGTACTCAACCTCACAACTCCCCAGCTCGTCTCCTTGGCAAAGGTTCCTCTTGGTCCAGAAGTGTTCTCAAGCTCTGATGTCAGTGCCCAACCACTTATGCTACTTTCAGCCTTTGTAGTATGCAGGTTTCAAAGAAAGTAGTGCTTGCTTACTGGAACCACTTCTGTCCTCCGTGATCCAGTCACACTACGTGGGGTGGAGACAGCATTGTGAAAGTCAGACACAGCCCTATTCGGGTGTCAGTGACAAGTCCTTCCACCAATCTAGCTCAGGAAGACCCATCAGGATATGTAGGGTATACCTTAGCTCTCTTTGTGTGAGTGTCTGGAGTGAATGCAGAAACAGCCCCTGTCAGTCTAAACCAACATTGATTCAGGCAGAGGCACACAGAATGGTAAAGCAAGACCATTGCCATTTTCTAAAAGTGGCATTTTCAAACACACAGTTTAAAAACCATCTTCACTGAAAGATGTATTTTTAAATTCTGACCTCAGGCAAACTAAACTCCAAATCTCAAGCTGTCCCTAATTGAAAGATACACTTGCAAAATGTTACAAGGCAGCTCCGAGGATAGCTTATGAGAGACCTAGTCCTTGCAATAGTGAAAATAAAATTGGCAGTATTTCACTATCAGGACATGTCAAACACACCAGTACATGTCCTACCTTTCACATACATTGCAATCTGGCCCAAGGGGGTACTGTGGGCCCACCTTAGGGGTGCCTTACATGTAGTAAAAGGCATGGTTTGTGTCTGGCAAGTTGGTGCATTTGACAGGTTAAAATTAACTCACAGACACTGCAATGGCAGGCCTAAGGTACATTTACAGGGATACTCATGTGGGGGCCCAGTGCTGCAGGCCCACTAGTAGCATTTAATATACAGACCCTGGGCACACACAGTTATCTTAACTAGCAATTGAAATATACCAATCATGGATAACCACTCATAATCACAATTTACACAGGGAACACTTGCACTTAGCACTGATCACCAGTGGTAAGATGCCCAGAGTACCTAAACCAGCAAAAACAAAGTCCAGCAAACCCTCCACTTGACAAGTGGGGAGAAGTACCCACTCTCCTGTGAGTTTTTATCACTAAGGCAGAAGAATCTGAACAGACCTTCCACATTGACGTGTTCAAGTTCAAGTTCAAAAATTTGTATAGCGCACTACTCACCCAGAGGGTCTCAAGGCGCTTGGGGGAGGGGGGGTACATTACTTATCGAATATCCAAGTTTTTAGTTGCTTTCTGAAGGAGAGGTGGTTCTGTGTAAGGCGGAGGTGGGTGGGGAGAGAATTCCAGGTTTTGGCCGCTAAGTAGGAGAAGGATCTTCCCCCCCATGGTGGATCTATGGATGCGCGGAATTGCGGCGAGGGCTTGATTGGATGATCGTAGTTGGCGGGTGGGGGTGTAGAAGGACAGTCGCGTGTTGAGGCATTCGGGTCCTAGGTCGTATAGGGCTTTGTGTGCGTGGGTGAGGAGACGGAACGGTATTCTCTTGTTGACGGGGAGCCAGTGAAGGTCTTTCAGGTGACCGGAAATGTGAGCTTGATGGGGGATGTCTAGTATGAGTCTGGCTGAGGCGTTTTGGATGCGTTGGAGTTTTTTCTGTAGTTTGGCTGTGGTTCCGGCGTAAAGGGTGTTTCCGTAATCCAGTCGGCTTGTGACCAGTGCGTGGGTGACCGTCTTTCTTGTTTCGGTGGGGATCCAGCGGAAGATTTTTTTGAGCATGCGTAGGGTGTTGAAGCAGGATGATGAGACGGCGTTGACTTTTCTGGTCATCGAGAGGGAGGAGTCCAGGATGAAGTCCAGGTTACGTGCGTGGTCCGTAGGTATGGGTGTGGTTCCCAGGGCCGGTGGCCACCATGAGTCGTCCCAGGCAGCGGGGGATGAACCTAAGATGAGTACTTCCGTTTTGTCCGAGTTCAGTTTTAAACGGCTGTTCTTCATCCACTCGGCTACTTCCTTCATTCCTTCGTGTACGTTGGTTTTGGTGGTGTTTGGGTCTTTGGTGAGGGAGAGGATCAGCTGGGTGTCGTCTGCGTAGGAGATGATGTTGAGGTTGTGTTGGCATGCGATGGATGCGAGGGGACTCATGTATATGTTGAAGAGGGTGGGACTGAGTGATGATCCTTGTGGTACGCCACAGATGACTTCGGTAGCCTCTGATCTGAAAGGGGGGAAGCAGACTCTCTGGGTTCTTCCGGCGAGGAACGAGATGATCCAGTCCAATGCTTTTCCTTGTATTCCGACGTTGCTGAGGCGTTGTATGAGGGTGCTATGACAGACTGTGTCGAAGGCTGCGGAGAGGTCCAGTAGGATGAGGGCCGCTGTTTCTCCGTTTTCCAGTAGAGTTCGAATGTCGTCTGTTGCTGCAATGAGGGCGGTTTCGGTGCTGTGTTTGGCTCGGAAGCCGGACTGTGAGGGGTCGAGGGATTTGTTGGATTCGAGGAAGGCGGCGAGCTGACTGTTGACGGCTTTCTCAATGACTTTGGCAGGGAATGGGAGGAGCGAGATGGGACGGTAGTTCTTAAGCTCGGTGGGGTCCGCTGTGGGTTTCTTCAGAAGGGTGCTGAGTTCGGCATGTTTCCAGCTTTCCGGGAAGGTAGCGGAGTTGAAGGAGCAGTTGATGACGTCACGGAGATGGGGCGCGATGATGGAGTCTGCTTTGTTGAAAATGTGATGGGGACATGGGTCGGTTGGCGATCCCGAGTGAATGGAGTCCATCAGGTGGACGGTGTCTTCAGTGGTGATTGGGTTCCAGGCGCAAAGGTTGTTAGAGGGCGGTTTTGGTTCGGAGGTGGGTGGAGTGGACTGGACTTCGGACTGGATTCCAAAGCTGTTATGCGATTTTGTTGTGGAAGGATGAGGCCAGGGAGTCGCAAAGGTCTTGGGAGGGAGTGATGTCGTTGGAGCCGGCGGTGGGGTTGGTAAATTCTTTGACGATGTTGAATAGTTCCTTGCTGTTTTGGGCGTTGTTGTCAAGGCGATCCTTGATTGCTGATTTCTTGGTGGATCGGATCAGTTAGTGGTGTTTGCGGGTGGCGTTCTTGAAGGTGGTCAGGTTGTCAGTGGTTGGGTTTTTTCTCCAGGTTTTCTCGAGGGTACGACAGAGCTTCTTGGATTTCTTAAGGTCATAGTTGAACCAGGGGGCTTTTTTGCTACCTACCTTGATTTGATGGTTTTTCAAGGGTGCTAGTTCGTCAGCGCTGTGGGTGATCCATTGTGTGAGGTTGGTGGCTGCTTGGTTTGGGTCCGATGATTTGGCGGGAGGGTTTTGGTGAAGCGATGTGAAGAGCTGGTCGGTAGTAATTTTGTTCCAATTTCTTCGGGGAATAGGTTGTGGGGGGTTGTGGGTCGTGATCTTTTTGTAGTTGAAGGGAACGCAGCTGTGGTCCGTCCAGTGGAGAGCTGTGGTGTGATTGAAGGAGATGTGCTTGCTGGAGGTGAAGATTGGGTCGAGCGTGTGTCCGGCATAGTGGGTGGGGGTATTGACAAGTTGTTTGAGTCCGAGGTTGGCCAGGTTGTCCAGAAGGGTGGTGGTGTTGCTGTCTTTGGTAGTTGAGGTCTCCCAGTAGAATGTAGTCCCGGAGGGTAGGGCGTGTGGGCTGATTAAGTCAGTGATGTCTTCGCTGAATTGTGTGCGGGGTCCTGGTGGTCTGTAGATGAGGGTGCCTCTGAGTGTGGTCTTGGGGTCGGTGTGGATCTGGAAGTGAAGGTGTTCAGTGGTAGCGAGGTAATCGTCGGAACTGGTCGTGATGCGGATGGTGTTCTTATGGACGATGGCGATGCCTCCTCCTGTTTGGTTGGTGCGGTCCTTTCGGATGATCTTGTAGCCGTCCGGGATGGCAATGGCGATGTCGGGAGCTGATGAGGCGTTCATCCAGGTTTCTGTAAGGAAGGCGACGTTCGGCGATGTAGTGTCGAGTAGGTTCCAGAGTTCAATGGCGTGTCTGTCGACCGAGCGGGTGTTGAGCAGGATGCACTTTAGGTGGTTAGTGTCGGAGCTCTGTTTGGAGTTTGTGGATTTGGTGTGGGTCCCGATGCAGTCAAATTTGCAGGAGTGGCAGGTGAAGGGTCCATGTGTGTGTCCTGGGGCGGCTTGGTAGCAGTTTGGTGGGAGGCCGGTGTTAAGGGCTGAGAGGGTTGCGGCGTTGTATGTTATGCGGGTGGAGTGGATTTTGCAGGGGCCAGGGGGACTGGCGCTGGGCGCGGTCCAGGCGCGGACGGGCATAGATGGGCTTACCTTTGGCGCACCTTCGGCGCGCATGGGGCGCGTCCGCTGCGCGTAAACGCTGCACGCAATAGCATCTGTCATAAGTGGATAGTGGAGGGGGGAGGGGCGAGAGAGGGTCAGCTGGGAGGCGGGAGCAGGATGGAGAGACGGGCTGGGAGACACAACAACAAAATGGCAGCACAAACAAACAAAACGTGAAACAGGCCGAGATTGGGGCACAAATTAGATATATCGCAGTGATGTGGGCAGTGGCACCGGCACAATCAGCTCCAATTAATGTATTCAGCAATACGAACTTGGCACCAAATGAATTTACTAGCAATGCAGAATATGCGGTATAGCGCTAAAGACAGGCAATGTGGGCTGTGCGGTATAGCGCTATGCAGTTAATTAGGCACAGCTGAAATTCCACACAATGCGAGCAGAGCGCAATTAAGTCTTGGCGGCAATGAGCAGTAGCGCTACGATACCAGGTGGCCGGGAGCGTGGGGAGCGACCACTTCTGAACTCGTCAGGACGGTCACGGTCTGTACGGTCTGTACCAGGGCAGTGTTCCACCATAAAGTCTGTCTCTTGTAGGGAAATGGACCACCTTAACAGTTATGGATTCTCACCCCTCATCTACATTAACCATCTGAGGGGCCTGTGGTAAGTCTGCACCCAGAAGTGAGTCCCAAACAGGTACTGAAAAAAGTGTTCGTACTAGCCTAAATTACATATCACACATGGCGTAAATCTAAGAGTGAACCGATCCAAACCCTATATATATTTATTTCTCAAAATTCTTAAGAAAGTCCACGATTGGGCGGCAAAGAAGGTGTTAGAGGAACTTCTAATTTAGTGGAAATAAATTCTTCTGGTCGGACAAAGCTAATTTCTATGGGATACAATAGATGATGAGCAAAAAGTGAACAAATAGCTCTTCTGTGCGGGGCAATTACAGTGGATAGTAAAAGTGAAGGTTGTCCATTTTGACGAGTGAGAAGGTGTAACGGAAAAAGTTTAGTGAATGTGATTTCTTTTTCATAATTAATGGTTGCTTGAAGCATTCAGTCTTCCCTCTTGCCAAATCAAAATGAGAATCTCCCTGTTTCGTCCTCCTGAGGTCTTGAGTACACATCTGAGGCCAATTTTGTCCTTAAGAAGGTGGTGGAATATTCACGAGACCTGCATCAACTGTTGTTGTGTCCAGTCCGGGACCATTACACCTGAAGGAGATAAGAGATCTAACTCCGCTGGTGTATGGGGATGCTCTTTCTTTCCAGACTGTTGTAGGATGAATGTGTGGGATGAGGTATGAATACGTTGTTTGATGAGAGTGTGAAATAGGAGGCTCTATAGGGATGATTCGATGAATTTGAGTGTAAGAAGGTGTTTTTAAAATGAATTGAATTTTATTGCCTGCACAGATTTAACAATAGATGCAAAGATACACTGAAATAATGTATAAAAAAACAATGTTGAGGATTGTAAAAAGAAATTAATCAGAAAGTTATTGGAAAAGAATGTATATATAAAAAATACAAAAATTAATAATTTTGAGAAAAAATATATAGAGTGGGGTTGGATCTGTTCAAACTTATAATTACTCCATATGTGAAAAGTAATTTGGCTAGTAGGATTCCTTTTTGCAGTATGTTTTGTGCTCCTTTTCCCCTCCCGGTCCTAAGCCTGCATTGAGAATGTATTAAGTGGTGAGGGGTCCCTTCCCTGGGTTTTGCCAAACGAGTAGGGCCTTAGCTTCTTCAGGACTCTAACCATAGCAAAAGATTCTCTCTTAATTGTGCTCAACCTCTGTTGCCTGGGAAGTAACCTCCGGCTACAGGTTGGTCCAGGCCTTCTCCATTTAGCTATGCTAGAACTGCCCCCACAACATGCTTTGAAGCATCTGTCTGCATGACTAATTTCTTGGAGAATGTGGCCATTTTAAGCACAGGCGCTGTGCACATGGCAGCCTTCATGGTATTAAAAACGGTCTGACAAGCTTCAGTCAAGATCACTTTCCTGGGCTGCTTCATAGAAGTCAGCACAGTCATGGGGGCAACAATGGTACCATACGCCTTAATATATCTCCTGTAATATCCAGTAATGCCTAAGGGCTCTCATCTTGTTCTGGATCTTGAGGGGGCTCCAAAGTCAGAGTGGTGTCAATCTTGAGATGTAGGGATGTCACCTGGCCGCTACCTACATGGTGTTCCAAGTACACTATTCCTGGCCTTAATAGTGAGGCCTGCCCTTTGCAGAGCCTTAAACACTTTCAAGAGGTGATGCAAGTGATCCTCCTAACTGGAACTGACACTATAATATCATCCAAGTAGGCTGCACTGAAATCCTCCAGTTCCGCCAAAACCTGGTTGACCAACCTCTGCGAGGTGACATGGGTGTTCTTCAACCCAAATGGCATCAGACAGAACTGGAAGTGCCCCTTTGCCATTGAGAACTCTGACCTCCCTTTAGCCTCATCGGTCAAAGCAAGTCCAGCACACAGTCAAATATACAAGAGGTAGAGGCAAAACGCCAAGGGATACTACACCAAGAATGCCAGGTCTGACAGTCTGTAATCTCTGCCTAAACTCCCTTGTACCCACAAGTCTACATTTGTAAGACTATCAATCCTCTACCGGGGGAAGGCCATGTTCAACTCCCCACTTACTTCTTCAAAGAAATGGAAACGTTGGGCTCAATCACTTAAGTGCCCCACTCCTTGCCGGGCATTTTTCAACTGTTCAAATGCAGCAAAAAGTTTTATTGCCCCATGGAAATGTCTCCTCCTACTTCCGGGTCACATGTGATTGGCCCTTTAGTCAAATCTTTCAACATTGCTTTGTTATTATTTGTGCAATGTTTTATTTTTATAAACTTCACCCCTTGGAATATCTCCTCCCACTTCTTAGTGGCATGTGATTGACCTTTCAATCAGTTCTCTCTACATCATTGTGTTATTATTTGGGCTAATAATTTTTCCTTTTCTTTTTAAACATGAGACTATTCTTTTTAGATCAAGGCTAGCGCTGTGAAAAAGGTTTATTGACAATGTGCTGGTGCTGTTCGAGGGAGACACATACATGGCCACATCGATTGACTGGCTCAATGCATGCGAACACAACCACAGAGACACTTTCACCGCACATTAACGGTTTTCCTTGATGTGAAAATCATAACAGAAAGGGGAAGTTGAAAACTGTGGTTCATACAAAACCAACTGTCAGGAACTTGGACCCTGAGACCCAACTCTTCAGTACTCACCTGGACCTGTGGATGATATAGAAGTACTGCCTTGCTGCCTGAAGGACTGCCACTCTGTTACCATGCTATTCTGCTGGTTTGTTATCTGCTGCCATGCTTTCTGAGAAGGGATTTTCAGGGACATAATAAGATACAGAGGCCCCCAGCAACTGAATTGCTGACCTGCTACCTTGACCTGCAATCGGACCTGCGTGAGCCCTGCTGGCCTCGGCTGGAGTGAGTTGCTGATGCCCAAGAGCTGCTTCTCAAGAACCGGCCCTTTTGTGTAAACTCAGTTGAGCTCCTCTCAACAAAAAGCAGAAATCCTGACATTTTGGGCTCTTCATGAACACAAGCTCTTTCCGCCCATGCCACGGTGAAGTTATGCCAAACTCGACTCGATTCTTTGCATCACTGTGACCACCAACGACACCCGGCAGCATGAGATCTGCACTTCACGCTATAGCATCAACAGCTCTTGGTGACTGCCAAGTTCAAGCAATGACCATCCATGACACCTGATGTATGACAATATCTTTGCACTACAGTGACGAGCATTCGTGACACCTGGCCTGCTCTTTCCGATACATAGACAACCATCTGTGATACTTGCCCTGCTCCTCGCTGCCCCTTCCAATGCGAACTGGACTTCGAAGGTAACTCTTTCAGCAGTAGGAGCCTGGTTCCTGTATCGAGCCTGCACTCCATTATGTTCGGCTTGAACTTATGAGTTACACCCAGTCTCACACAAGCAGATAACCGTGAGTGGTGCTTTGTGCTTTTAGTTTCTTTACTTACCTGACATGTTTTGAGATTGCAAATCTATTTTTTTGTCATTGTGGTGTCAAATGATATTTTTTATTTTGGACTATTTTTTAAGTTAGTGTGGTATAATTTTTGTGCACTGTTTTCACTTTATCACCGTTTGAAGTGATTTACACACTGCCTCTAAGTTAAGCCTAATTTTCTGCTAAACTACCAGTGGGTTGACAAAAGGTTAATTTTGAGGGTTGCTTTGTTTCGCCCTGACAGAGAATGTAGTTGCTGCCTGAGTAGGGTTTCACCCCCTCAATAGTAACCCAACTTCCAAAAGAGTGTCTATCACTGGAATTCATCTCACATGCTTCTTCTAAACTCAGATTGAATGTGATCTACCACCCTCTCAGTCAAACCAAAACTTGTTTAAATTCTTTACAGCACAATATCTTTCTTGTCGACTTCAACCTCAGTTGGGGTTCCAAAAGACATAAATCACTGGCCAACTAGCACTTCCAGAATCCTGCACATTGCAAAGGCGCCACTCTCAACCTGATGTCCAGATAACATCTCCTTCTGACCAATTACTCCTTCTAGGTTGATTGGTCAGAGTACGCATAACTCTAAGAGCCTCCCGTATCTGTCTAAACCCCATATTCCTGCATAATGGTAAGAGCCAGTACTTTCTGACTGAAATATAACCTGGACAGAAGAAAAAGACATGCATAAGGGTTTCATCCTGGTTCTGACATGCAGGACATCCGGGAGGGGAGGCTTTGGTCCATTTGCTGGTAAAAGCATGGACTGGAAGGCAGCCCCATGTAAACTGGGTATAGAGTTTCCTTGCCATGAGTGGATAGACGTCATCAAGGAAGGTCTCAAATAAATATTGATCTTTGAAGTTAAAAAAGTAGGAAGTTAAATAACCATGTTTAGCATTCCCATAGAGTTCACCCAGTCTAAAAAGCCTGTTGGATTTAACTAATTCGAGGCGTGAGATAGTCTGGGACGCTTCCTCCGGGTGGGTCCATAATTTTGGCCAGCCTAGTCTGAGGCACAGGTCTTTTATATGTGCCAACCAGGGTATTTTACCCACCCATGGAAGCCCTAGGATCACCTTGAGTTCCAACTGGTAGACTAGTAGTTTGGGTGTCACCCATAGTCTGCGCCAGAAGGCCAAAGGTCGCAACTCGATTTCCTCATTTATGGGTCTGAGGTCAAGGTCCATGCGTAAGGGGATGAGAGGGGTACTTGGCGGTAGGCCCAAGATTTGCCTCATGAACTTATTCTCTGTTCTGACCAATGCACCTACAGGGCGGTGTCCCCAAAGTTCAGTCCCATACATAATTGCATTCCTGATTTGAACTTTGTAAATCTCTGTTAGCGGGCCCAGTTGTTTTGTAGTTAAATTCCTATATAATTCTGCTAGGCCCCCTGTTGTCTGTGCTAGTCTCAGGCCTGTCTTTTCTTGATGCGGGTCCCACCCAAAGGTTTCTGTCAACATGACACCCAGGTAGTCAAAGACTGCCACCCTCTCCAACTGGGTGCCATTTAGGGTGGGGTTGGGACGAGAGGTTTTGCTAGGATTAAATACCATATACTTGGTTTTTGCCGTATCAATCTCTAGCCCCCTGTCTTTGCAGAATATAGAGAAGGTGTCAAGGGTCCTTTGGATGCCCATGGGTGATTTAGAAAGCAAGAAGGTGTCATCCACAAACATCATTGCTGGTACCTTGTCACGGGCAAACTTTGGGGCATCAATGTTGGCAATTTGATTCAATTGTTCGACCAGAGCATTTATCTAAAGACAAAACAGTTTGGGGGCCAAAACACACTCCTGCCTTACACCCCTATTCACTGGAAAACGTGCGGTAAATTCCCTGTGTTTCTCATATCTAACCTGAGCAAAGTTTTCGGTGTGTAGTCGCTTGTTCAGAGTTAGAAGATAAGCCTCCAGAACTAGCCAAACTTTGTGGCGAGGTACCAGGTCGAACGCTGATCTAATATCAACAAAGGTGAGATAGAGACTCCCACCCTTTATCGTCACCGTCTTCCAATATATTAATTGGAGCCTTAGGATTTGGTCTATGGTGGAGATGTTTTTTCAGAAGCCTGCCTGATATACGCTGAGCGTCTCACGCTCTTCCATCCAGGACTGAAGTCAATCTAAAATGATCCTGGCGAACAGCTTTTGCATTACATCAATCAGGCTTATTGGGCTATAATTTGAGGGCAGAAGAGGGGATCCTTTTTTGTAAACTGGAAAGATTTCGGCCCCTAGCCAGGTGTCCGGGATTTTCATACAGCTTAGTATGGCATTAAATAATACACATAAATATGTGCCCTGGACATTGGATTCTTCCACGATATAGGTCCCCGGGGATCTTATCCAGTCCAGGGGCCTTTCTAAAAGGCAGCTTCTCAATAGCATTCAGGACTTCGGTCAGAGAGATCCAAGTCTCGTCTTCAGGGGAGGTCTCTACACCAGTTGGCTGCGAGCCCTCTACGGGGTCTATCATATCCTGAATAGGGTACAATGATTGGAAATGGAGTTTCAATGCTTCCGCAGATATATTTAGCTTAATGGGCGAACTCCCAGAGGAACTAGCAGTTCTAACCAATGACCAAAACTCCCTCATATCTCTATTGATGAGTGCCTGTTTAATCGCATCCCATCTTTCGGACTCCCACTCATCTTTGGTAGACTTTATGCTATTCCTATCAAGAGCCCTCCTGTTTTTTATCAAAGATCTATCTTTGGTCTTTATGGCATCAATAAGTGCACTCTTTGCCATGCAGCAAGTGTTGTTATACTAGGTGGATTTTGGAGGCCTATTGCCCTTGGTGTGCATCAGGGGGTTACAAATATTAGTTAGACTGGTGGTCAAGTCCGAGTGTATGGTCGTAATTTGGGTGATGGTGTCAGGAGTTTGTACTGCCGTTTCCATCTCCAACACATACAATTTCAACCCCTTCATAGACTCCCTAATCATGGCATTTGTACCCATCAAGAGCAAATACAGTACACTCATACCTCTGTTGCCCCTGGTGCTCCAAAGCCTTTTATGGAAAAAGGAAACACATCAGAAAGTTGTAAAAAGACTGTCTGCGAGTACCTTCACAATTAATCTATCAAAGCTTTGTACTGTGCGACAAAAGTACAAAGGCCACATCTCTATATCCAAGGCCTCACATATCAGATCTCTTCTTGATACGTCCATGAATAGACCAAAACAAATATTTGAATTAATTAAACAAGCCAACAGATCTCCGCCCAACCACCCATTTAAAGCATTGAACATCCTTTGCAATAAATGTTCTGACTTCTTTGAGAAAAAAATGAAAAACATTAGCATAGTTCTTCCTTCCAAAGTTGCAAGGCACTACAGCCAGGGTCCTCTTTCTCCCCAATCTCTGTGGCAGAATTATTATTAACGATGAAACCCTGTTACCCTTTTTACGACATAATTCCAGGATCCATCAGTAAATCCCTAGCCAAACTGGTTCTCCCCTTTTTGACAACCCTAGTTAACTCATCATAGGATCAGGGCTTGTTGCTAGACTATCTAAAAAGGGGTAACATTTCTCCTCTCCTACAAAACATTCTATGAACCCTGACGAATATAACAATTAGTGCCCAGTATCCACCCTACCTCTCCTAGGCAAGGTGATTGAAAGTTATCTTGCCTCCCAACTGTCATCCCACAACCAGGTCAACAGCCTCCTTGCCTCCCTTCAATCCAGATTCCGGCAAGTCTGCAGCACTGAGTGCAACTCTGCAGATTGTGGATGATGCCCTCCATATCCTAGACATGGGCAATTCCTGAATACTTTGAGTATAAAATTCTTTATTGTATGATTACCTAAAATCATTTACAAACATAATGTGTGTTACGTCATAAAACATACAACTATTAATAAAAAGTCTAAAAAATTGTAAAAGAACGTGTGAACAATATAGAATTTTAAGAACATCTGAAACTGCAGTAGCAACATAGTATGGGTGCAGCAGATAGCTCAGTGGTACAGGTGAAGGTGAAAAGAATCATATGATGCCAGGGTTACTACCACAGTAGGTGTTCAACAGCTGTGTTCTAACTGTTTCTAGCCAGTAGAGTCCAGTCCTGGTTTTGCGGGTTTTTGGAGCTGAGCAGCTGTGCCTGTGGTCCCGGCAGGAGTGGAAGGCGGCGGCGGCGTTTCAGTATCGAAAGCCAAGCCGAGCCGAGAGCCCTCGGGACCCGATATTGGGATATTCTGAAAGTTGAGGAGTAGGGCGCAGGGATACCTGCGACCATTAGACCAGAGCCGTGTTGCACCGGGTTGGGAGCCGCTGGGAGCCCCTGGGAGTGAACGTCGAGGAAGCGGCAGTGGCGTCTGGCGGTCGTTTTTGAGAGCGGCTGCTTGGGAGCTTCTCACACGATGGAAGCAAGGGCAAACAGCTGAGGTCTTGTCCTGTTGTTGTCCTGGCGTGCCCCGGAGCCTGTCAGCATGGTGAGACGCAGCCAAAAACGGGAGACGGGGGATATCATTTGGAATTTGTTGTGGCTCCTGTTGCAAGCTCTCTTGCCTTCACCTTTACAACTTGCGGAACCCGCTTCGCGGGTCCCGCAGCGTCGTTCTTGCCTACCTGGACTTCAGGACTGTCTCTGTGGGTGTTTGTGCGCACGCAGGGCTGCGAGTGTCGGGTCCCGGACTTCACCTCCCAGAAGTCCCGGTATCCCGAGCCGCTCGACACCTGGCCGTTCTCCCTGCTCGCCCCGCCCCACCATCAGCCTGAAAAGGACTCTGACTGTGATCAGCTTTGGGATATCATTTAGAATTTGTTGTGGCTCCTGTTGCAAGCTCTCTTGCCTTCACCTCTACAACTTGCGGAACCCGCTTTGCGGGTCCCGCAGCGTCGTTCTTGCCTACCTGGACTTCAGGACTGTCTCTGTGCATGTTTATGCGCACGCAGGGCTGCGAGTGACGGGTCCCGGACTTCACCTCCCAGAAGTCCCGGTATACCGAGCCGCTCGACACCTGGTCGCTCTCCCTGCTCGCCCCGCCCCACCATCAGCTAACAGCCCACCCATAAATTTGTGCGTCATTTCCCGTGGCGCGGGAGCGCGCGGGAGTGCGCCGGGAGAAGCCCGGGAAAAGGGCGGGACCGACTGAGACCGACAGGGGCCGATTGAGGCTGGGCTGGGCCATACCCCTTTAGTCCCTTTCATTTTGATTCTCTGAACTTTTCTGTTTAAAGTTATCGGCTTGTATGATACATAGTTTTTATTTAAGTGTTACATTTTCCTCTCTTGTTAATAATGACGACAAAAAAATTAAGATTGGGAAGAGTATTAGTTGGTAGAGCCTGCTCCAAGACTAAATCCAATCCTTTACGGAATAGAGATGGGTCAGCTTTACAATTAAAAAGCAAATGTCAACTTTATTCTCTATGGGACAAGGGAAAGGATAAAGTAGTGCCGGGGGCCACGATGAAGATATTAACATCAAAGAGCAGGTGTGGGATTCTGTTGTTACTAAAGGTGATAGTACTTTATCGGGTATAGCTGCCCTGCCCCTTTCAGAAGAGTTACTCTATAAGAACCAAATGGGAGACATTGTGTATTTATGTGAAAATCAAGCTAAAAAAGATGTTAATGTTGCAGATTTAGGTAACATCTCTGCCTCTTCTGCAGCGGCTAGAGCAGATAATTTCCCTCTTCCTCTTAAGGCAGACCACCTCCTCCAAACTTTTTACCAGAGGACTTCACTTTACCTGATATAAATTTAGAGTCTCAGAAGCGATCATTTAAAGTACAGAACCCTATTATTACACAAGATATAGCAGCAACCCCCAGGTTACATCTTTTTAGTAGCACTCCCTCTAAAAATTCTGAGTTCGCTATCTCTCAAGTGAATTCCTTCTCTAGCCCCGTTCACATACGAAATGAAGATCCCCTTAACATTTATCTAAGTAATGATAACGTAATATCTAAATCCCTATTTTCGCTAGAGCAACTCATCTCGTCTATCCTACAGCTGTTGGAAAAATTAGTTAGTGGGTCGGACAATGTATTTGATACAGTAACCCTGATACTAAAGGCACTACTGAGTCATAAAAAAGGATCAGAAGCTGATACACCTTTAAAAATAGTTACTCCAACAAAAAATCCCAGTAAGGAAGCAAATGAGGAATCCCTACCGTCCGCAATTTTAGATCCCCTGGTTAAAATACACACTCACACAGCGGTGATTTCTGAACTTCCCGTATATAGGAATGTGTATCCAACTAATGGTAATTGTGTGGCTTTTATTGACCAGGAGATTGAGGCCTTGACGATTCCAGATGATAATTTGACTACGATTCCTCCTCCCATTTTTCCTATCTTTATTTCTCAAATAAATAAAGAAACCCCTACCCCTACTGTTCTTCTGAACAAGGTCTCTCCGATAAAGGAGAAAAAATCTATAATACCAGTACCAAAAAAACAAAGAGGAAAAATAAAAGAAAACCACACCGTAGATTTTATCAAAAAAGGCAAAAGAAAATCACCTTTGAATGCGATCATGAGCCCTCTATGGAAAATTCGAACCTAGAGGTCTCTGAATCTAATTTGTTGCATAACCCAGTGGGACTCACAAACTCGATCCCTACAGAGATACAACATGATTCTTTGATTAATTTAAGCCAATCAAGTTCTGATGAGCAGATCAAAATGGTGAATGATCCAAAACTACAACCAATTCCCGATCCAAAATTAAAATCAATCCTTAATCCTTTGGCTATTCCCTTTTTAGATGTGGCCGTAATTAAAAATGAATCAAAGATGATACCTAAGAATAGAGAAAATGTGGACACCTTCTTTTTAGATTTTATACCTCTTTTTGACCCAGATCTTATTTTAAATAGATCCGCATTGGTTAAATGTTTTTGTGAAATAGAGAGCCTAAAACTAATCCAATCTGTAGACCTAGATACAATAACACTAATAAATGTAGAGGGTGGAAAGATAGCACGGGTAAAATTTTACTCAAAATTGGTAGCAAATTATGTTCTACAATGGGCTGAGGAACTTCAAATAAGGGGGATTGATGTTGTCCCTTTCTTTCAGGTTAAAATAGGAAGCCAAAGACCCCAAAAAATGGCATTATATTAGGGTATACATTCTGGTCCTTTAGATGGATCCTTTGTATTGCCTGAGGAATTAAAAATACGTATATTAAAAAATGAGCGACAGTTGGTTATAAATAACCCTCAGTCTAAAAAACAAACTATGGTAAAGGACGCCGATTTGGAGTGGAGTTGGCTCCCCGCATTCTATCAGATAAATCCGGTTTTTCTTCAAGAATGAATTCCCATTTTTAACGCTGAATTAAAAATAATATCGTGGAATATTGCTGGACTATCACAGAGCCTAGAAAAGTTGTCATTTCTGCAATCTATAGAGGCAGATGTGATCTGTCTGCAGGAAACTTGGTTGGCGGGGAAATTCCCGGTGGTAAAAGATTTTTATGTATTAGAGGGTAGCGCCACCCCTTCTACGAGAGGGTGTGTGAAGGGAGTACTAGCTTGTTTACTGTTTAATAAAATTAATTGGAATTATTCTCATTACATGGATCTGAATAAATAATTTCAGGTAATAACTCTGACGAATTTAGCTATGGATGTCCCTCAGAACTCATTTGTGCTAATAAATGCCTATATACCGCCAGATTTATGTTATAATACTGGTATAAAGACTATTTGTTCTTTTATACAGAATCTTCAGGAATCTAAGTCTCCCCTCATATTCTATTATTAGGAGATTTAAATGGTAAAATATCCAATAGTGCCCTGGATTTATTCAGGAATAAGCTAAAGGAGGAAACACTCCTGATACCAGAAGCCATATTTCCAGAGAACATTAAAACTAATATAAGAGGGAAAATAATCTTGGAGAGTTTATCCGAAGTAGATTGTATTATAATTAATGGAAGGCTTCCTTCAGATAGTCCCGCTCATTGTACTCGTAAATCAAGGAATGGTGGCTCGATCCTTGATTATATGATAGTAGATAGCTCTTTTTTCAGTTCTTTGAAGGATCGGGCTGTACTTATCACTGATCTCAGTGATCATAATGTCTTGTCTGTCAAATTAAATGTAACACCATTCCAAAGGGATGCATGGAATATCGGGGATGACTTATTGAATCTTAACACTAAAAAAGGGATTTGTTATTGGCACCCAGGGGCTATTAAAAGCTTAGTCAGAATATTGGAATACACAGTAGAGAACTTATACCTTTGGGAAGGGAATGAACTACTGTGTTTTGCTTCCTTTCTACATACCTTACAATCTAAAGCAAAAAAGTCTCCTTCAAGGAGAATAACTCCCAAAATCCCCTCTGACCTTCGTTATCTAAACAAATAAATAAATAAATTGGTCAGGGATCAGTACCTCTCCCATATCCCTGAACGCAATCAAAGGATAACTCTCTTAAGAAGAAGGAGCAATAGAATAAAGGCCAGATTAAAACGAGAGAAAGAAGATGCCCTATGGGTTAAACTCCGTGAGGAACCATCTAGAAGTGGGCAGGCTAAGACTTTCTGGTCACTAATCGGAGAAGGATGCGGGCAAAGATCTAGACCCTTACCGATATCCATCAATGAGCAGTCCTGGGTTGACTACATTCAGCATTTATACAGTGGCAATGATGTGATGTTTGACCCAGGCAAGCTACAGGAGGATTTGTTACCTTATGGACCTCCGACCGAATTGGAAATTGTTTCCGCCATTAAGGGTTTGCGCACATCCGGAGCAATGGGCCCTGATGAAGTCCCAATCTCTGTGCTAAAATCTCATAGTACCCTATGGGGAAATTTTTTATATCCAGTCTTTAGACACTGCTTCACCAAAGGCATTGCTCCACATTCTTGGAAAGGAAGTTTGTTGGTTCCCCTCTTTAAAAAAGGGGCAAGAGATTCACCTCAAAATTACCGACAAATCGCCCTCCTTGATGCCATTGGTAAGGTTGTCGCTAAATGTTTACTTAATTCTCTAAATGACTGGGTATCTTTGACAGAAATACTACCACTTGAGCAGACAGGCTTCAGAAAACAACATGGTACCCTAGACAATCTTACCGCACTCCAGGTTTTGACAGAAAAATATATCAAAGTCCGTGGAGGAGGAGTATATGGTGCTTTTATTGACTACTCTACGGCCTTTGATAAGGTGGACAGATCTCTGTTGTGGAGTAAGCTATCTGATATAGGGATGCCCTCAAGTTTATTAAGGTTAGTTATTGCCCTACATACAGACACTTGGTGCAGAGTATTAATGGGAGGGGAGAGAGGTCTATCTAGGGTTATTCCCACGATTAATGGACTTAAACAGGGTTGCTTATTGGCTCCCCTGCTGTTCTCATTATATATAGCTGATCTCCCCCAGGCCTTATTACTATACAGCAATGGCATTGCTCCAGTTTTAGGGGGAACTCCAATAGTATGCCTAATGTATGCGTATGATATTTTAATTTTGGACCTTACCCCAAAAGGTTTGAATGGTCGCCTTTACGCCCTGAATACATACACTGAGACCCACTTCCTAAAAATAAACATTTCAAAAAGCAAAATAATGTGTTTCCGGGGAAGGAAAAAACCCAAATACGACAATTACCACTGGTCTGTTGGGGGTAAAAGACTAGAAGTAGTGAAATCCTATCCTTTCCTCGGAAAAGTTGTCACGAGTAGTTTAAGTGACACAGCTCATATTGAGAACAATAGCAGGAAAGCTCTTGTTCAAGGGAAGAGCCTTGTTTCTCTCTATAAGGCGACAGGCAGAAGGCACTTCTCCATATTGCTCGAGGTATTCCGAGCAAAAATCCCCGCATCCCTCACATATGGACTAGAAACAGTGGATATGACAAGTTGGAATTTCTTGGACTCTACTGAAGGAAAAATATTACGCAACCTCACCTCTGTAAGTACTGCAAATTCTACGTCCTCTCTGAGACTGGAATTCGCTTACGTAGTTCCTGGGCCCAGGCAGTTGCGAGTGTGGTGCGTTGGGTTTTCAATCTAGCCAAAGGAATGCCGGGTACGTTGAGACATCTCATAAAAAATGAACTTTTGGGTACCTTTAATGTTTATTCTTCTATTGTAAGGAACTTTCGACAGGCAGTTGTAATATTACAGTTAGATGAATTAGATCTTTTCTCACTATCCGCAGCCCAATTGTAGTCGATATTAAAGTCGGCTTCCTGGGAGCTAGGCTATAGAGTAGACAGAGGGGTGAGTAAATTGAAGAGAGGAATGTTTCTTACCAATAGCTTTTGTCAAATGAAAAGACCTCAGCTATATATATCCTGGAATCTTCCCCATGGAGTCTGGCGATTTACCTTATTTCTACGGCATAATTTACTTCCTTTGAATTGTCTTTTGTCTAAATGGTATGGCCGCTCTGATATTTGCGATTTTTGTAATTTAAATTCCCAGGACGTGTATCATGTCATTTTTGTCTGTCCGGCACTCATGGTTTTTAGACGCAAATGGTTAAGACCTATGTGTCTCCAAATGGGTATCTTTTCAGCCTCTGATTTTATTGAAGCAATGTTTAACCCTCCAAATGAAATGTTTTGTTTTAAATTGTTTCATTATTTTAAATGTTTCTTGCCACTATATTGACAAATTGATATCATGTACTATCTTTATGGCATTTTATTGCCTTTTACTGTTTGTTGAAATACTATGTGGACCTCAATCGAGTTCCGTTATCATAAATAAATAAACTTGGATTTGGTGTTCAACAGCTCATGTTGTATTAACTTTCTTCATCGATTCTTGCATTGTTCCTAGAGTCCTTCCAACTGCCTGATAAAACTTGCCAATTTGTGCAAGGTCCATCAGCACTGTAGTAGTGCAGATGAACATTAAAGCCTCCTTGAATGTTCCTACTCCATTTTGAAGGAACACTGCTCTTAGTTATAGTCGCCTTGGGCCCAGCATAGCTGGGAAACAACAGATGTTATGCTCAGCTGATTCTGTGTGATATTGGCACAAGCAACATCCCCTCCTTCTTGGCGATGTGTTTTTCCAGTGGGTCCTATAGTCCCCTATTGGTAATGTTAGGAGCCTTGTTCTCAGAACATTCAGTAGGGCTTGCCTTCCAAATCCTGTCTTCAGGTATGGTGGATGTTAGACCTGGCATCATTGGCATGAGTCTCCCTTCCATTTCGATGGATTGCCTCCTCTGTTTTGATATTTTTCTGCTGGTTTTATGCTTTGGGCACAGTGCCACTGCTAATCAGTGCCACAGTGCAAGTGCTCCCTATGTTAAATTGATGTACTAATTGGTTATTCCATGATTGCGTTATTTGATTTATCTGTCGGCCCCTAGTACAGTACACCATGTGTACCCAGGGCTTGTAAATCAAATGCTGCTGGTGGGCTTGCAGCACTGGTTGTGCCACCCCCAGAAGCAGCTTGTAAAGTGTGTCTCATGCCTGCCATGGCAAGGCCTGTGTGCAGTCTAGTACCGCCATGTCAACTTGGCCAAGGGCATCCAATTGCCAGTCCCAAAACCTTCCCTTTGCTTCATGTTAGACACCCCTATGGTAGGGCCAAGGGCAGGGTGCATTACATGTATAAGGTAGGACATGCTCTGATGTGTGTAGCATGTTCTAATAGTGAAATTTAGCCATTTTCTTTTTTCACTATTGAAGGCTACCTGTTCTCATAGGCCAGAATGGGCAGTTAGATTATTACATTCTTATAATCCTAACTGACTCAGGGAACATGGTAGAAATTCGAATTTAGTACGCCTAAACTCAGAATAATAAAATACATATTTTAGTAAAGTTGGTTTTAAGGTTCTGTGTTTGAAAATACCACTTTTAGAAAGTAGGTATTTTCTTGCCTAACTATCCAGGCCTGCCTCTGCTGGGTTGTGTATTACTTGTCTGGGTTTGTGAGTGACAGGGCTGGGGGATTCCAGGAGACAGGCTGGGGCAGCCCAGTGGTGAATAGAAAGATCTGCATCTAGATGGGAGGGAGGAGTTGCACCTGGGACCTGAATAGGGCTGGGCCTTCCCTCTACAATGTTGGCTCCGCCTCCTGTGGCTTGTCTTATGTCTCTGCCCTCCACTTTGAATGGAGAGGAGGAATCATGTCAACAGAGTGCTCCAGAGCTGTATCTTCCCTCCCCTGTGCTCGCTCCACCTCCTGTGTGATGGCTGATGTCTCTGCCCACAAATGTTAACAAAAAGAGGGAGAGAGAGAATTACCTTAAAATGGATTCGTTCTCCCAGAGTAAGTTTTATAAACAAAAGGAATCCATTAGGAAGTGAGAAGGAGGTGTCCCTGCAGTGGCTGGGAACACACTAAGTGTTTTTGGGTACCCCTCACACACCAACAGGCCCCTTGGTGTCATGCTTCATCATTGGGGTCCTCGCACCCCTCTACGGGATGCGGCGTGCTGCTACCGATGGTTACGTGGGTGCACTTAAATTGACTATGTGTGGTGTAGGTGAGGGAATTGTAAGTGAGTGTTGTGGTAGGGTTTGATAGTGAGTGGGGTTTAAAAAGTGCCTGGCTCGTGGGGTAGCAAAAAAACTTTAATTGGCCCCGGGCTGGTACTAGTAAAAGGTGAATTAGGAGGTATTGGCGTAACCTATGCGCGACACCTCCTATGTGTGTGTCAACATGTTTCGGTGTAAAAACACCTTCTTCAGGACTGGGGTAAACAAATCCCCACCTTACTCACGTTTTTCTATTTTTAGATTTGTTGTATTCTAAAAAAGTGGAATTTATAAGTGCAGGAATAGTAATGTACCTACTGAACAACCGCTTTTTAGCTGACCGTACTAACGCAGGGGTTACTCGTGCTTCCTTGCTACGAGTCTATGAGGAGAATCCCTCTTCGCTGCCCCTTACGCCGGCTCTGTTGGTTATGTCTCTGCCCTGCACAGTGAAAGGAAGAAGAGAGGCATGTAAACAAAGTGCTAAGGAACTGGTTTGGACTAGGCAGAGGACTCTCTGCCTTCAGAGAACAAAGGATTTTGGGGTATAAATATTGGGACCCTGATCCCAAGAAATTAGATCACTTCTGGACAAGAAACCTTTTTTGCCAAGGAGAAGAACTAAGGAAGCTGCAGGAGTTGTACTGCCCCTCTGTGCTGTTTGCTGGGTTGGCCTGCAGTGGTTGCTTCATTGTCAAGGGAAAGGAGAAGGAACTTTGTAAGGACTTTCATCTACAGAATATTCACCAAGGGCTTGAACTGTGCTTGCCTCCTGCTGAAGTCTCAAGGACAAAAGACTTCCCCTCCAATTCCCCACTGAATTTCCTTACTGGGAATTCTGACTCCAGACACTTGCGTGCCGCTGGGAGCTGGTAGCATGACGCATCGAGAAGTAGAGTGTCGCCGCTGCAGCTAAAATCGTCGCATCCCCGGAGAAGCGAGCATTCGCTGCATCTTCCTGGAAGTGTGTGCTCATCGAAGCTGCCTGCTGCTGCATCACCGGAGAAGCGTGACACCATCGTGATAGTCGCCATCGCATCACCGGAGAAGTGTGTCGCAGGGCCTGTCGTGGCTCCAATGTACAGAGTCGTCGCAAGGCTGCCAGGGTGTCATCGCATCGTCATCGCATCGCCGCATCATGGGCACCATCTTCTCGCATCCCAACCGGATCATCGCATCACATCAAGGTGCCGTCTTGCGCACCGCAATGGGCCCACAGGCCGAGAATCTTCGCATCACCTCCGCACCGGTAAGGATCACGACGTATCCACTACTCTGCGCAAGCATTGAGGCACAATGCACCCTCTCCCCCGGATCACGTAACCGACACATCTCTCTCTTGCGAGCCTTTTGTTTACTTTGCGTTACGCATCCAGGTACTTTGTTGAAAACTTTGTCGCATTTGCCATCAACTTGAACTAAGCAACTTAATCATCTTTTAAGTAATCTTAAGTGTAGTATTGTGGATTTTTGTCGTTTGTGGTCTTGTGTTTAAGTCTATATAAAGAATACCTATTTTTATAAAACCTGTGTTGTGTCCATCTGTAGTGGTTCACTGTATTACTGTGTATATTCACAAATGCTTAACACACTGCTCATGATATAAGCCTGTCTGCTTGTGCAAAGCTACAGAGGGGGTGAGCAGGAGTGCAATCCCCTTATCCTGACTTAGAAGTAAGAGTCCCTATTTGGACAAAGGTGAATACTATTGCCAACTAGAGACCCCCAGATCTAACAATGGTGCTCAGCGGTGAGGATTTGGACTTTGCATTTGTGTTTCATATACAGTAATTGGTGTACACAACTAGTGAGTGCAGACCAAATGCAACCACATACTTTTTTTTTTAGAATCTTTTTCCTTAGACTTTTAGTTTTTCCTGAAAACTCCCAATTCCTACTACCATGAGTAAACCAGCATCTGTTGCATCTATGGATCTTGATTTTGAGGAAGAGAGGTTGGAAACCTACACTGTGAAACAGCTCAAGTATCTGCTCAAGTATCTCAGCAGGAAAATGAAAAATGCTACACCAGGCATTTCTCAAAAGAAAGACTACCAAAAGGCGCTGAGGGCCTGGGTAGAGGCAAGAAATGTCCCTGACCTTGTGGTGAAGCCAGTTGGGGATGCAGATGGGCAAATTGATAGGCCAGTGTTTCCAGCCAGGGAGGGGTGCCTCCCCACCTAGCAGCAGTATCTCTTCCAAAGACCTGTCACCCAGAGAGCTGGAAGACAAGGAGAGAAATAGGGCCTCAAACTGGAGTTGGCTAAGCTTAAGATGGAGAGTCAGAGGGAAACAGAGAATAACAGGTTGTCTTTGGAAAGAGAGCGAATGAGAATGGAGCATGAGAGGATGTTGAGGGAGTTAGAGATCAAGGCCAAGGGCTTAGAAATAAATCCCTCTGGTGGCAGCGCACCGTCTGTGCCTTCAGAAGGCAGGGTACATATTCCCAAGGATGTCATCAAAGATTTCCACAAAGGTGAAGATATTGGGCAGTGGTTTGCAGCCTATGAGATAACAATGTTGGCCCACCAGGTCCCTGAGAAGGATTGGGGACCGGGGTTGTGGGGTCGCTTTTTAACTGAAGGTCTTACCCTCACATGAAAGGAACCCTGATGACAAGGTATGGGTTAACTCCAGAGCTATATAGACAGAGGTTCAGGAATTGTTAGAAATTGCAGGGAACCACTTGGATAGAATATGTGTCTTTCTTTTGCAGAGCAATGGATGGTTGGGTGAGGGGTGGCAATGTTGATCATTTCAAGCGCTCTATGATTTGATTGCTAGGGAGCTCTTGTCTGATAATTGTTTTCCAGAGCTAGGCCAGCACCTTATTGATAGCAAATTGACTAACTCTAGCAGGGTCAGTACCAGGGTCCACAAGGGTCTTGTGGGAGATTCCGGCAAAGGTGGGTAGGGTCCCCAGCAGAAGAGTGGGGGAGGGACAAGGGTAAACAGAGGGAGTACCAAAAAGGTCCCTAAAGTAATTTCCAAGGGAACCGGGATAAGGGTTCCCAGCCTCCCCCTGAGAAGAAGTCAGCCCCCCCGACAGGTAATGCTACAACAAACAGAGGAAGGAGGGTCGTAGGGAAAATTTTAAAGACCTGCCCTGGTTCACACATCCAAATTTAACATATGAACAACAAAGAGAACCAGGGGTCTCAAGGCAATAATCTGGCAAGCTTTCCTTAACTCCACCCTGGTGAGTTAGTGCCCAAGTAACCTTGGAGAGCCTAAAAAATGAAAGAAACTAGTGCGTGGGAACAGATGGCTACAGTGCAGGTTGACAAGATCTAAACCACTATTATGTGGATTGCCATCAAATGGACTTTGTGATCAGTCATATCATATGGTTATCCAGTTAATGATATGGTAAGTCCCTTGATCAACGAGACCAATTACCATTCAATAGTTTTTGGACTGGATCATGCCCGCAAGCACTTGTGGACCACCATAGAACAGCTAATCTCTGATGGCTAAAATGATAATGAAGAGCAGTGCAAAAACAAATATAAGTGTGGTGAATTAAAATAGAGTGATGTGTCCAAAAAAGATACTATTTTAATTAAAGTATGGGCACATCCACTGATTAAAAACAGAACAGTGCAAATGACAGTGGAAACAAATAACTGTCGGAAAAAAAGGCCAACATATTTCAGCCTGTCGGGCTATTAGTCCCTCGGCTTTCGTCAGGGACTCTCCTCTCAAAGTATTGCTACTGCAACAATATATAAACAACGTGATAATCAAGTTCATAAAGTATAGGTTGGAATAAATACAACCTGAAAAATGCTAATCTTCCGTGTCAGTGAATGCAGAAAACATCCGTATGGACAGGGGACTGGACCTCACTTCACCTGGACCGTGCTCAGGTTATCGAGGCCCCGCTCTAACCGTCGGTACCTCAAGGCTTTTCCTGAGTCTTGGGGTAGGCCCCGACAGGTAAACCTGTTCAGAGGGGGCCTGTTATCTGCTTTCAGTCTAAGCAGGTGGGACACCATTGGTATGATCCCCAGCGCCCTCAAAAGGATCCGAATGTGCCACCCCGTGCACCACCCCGTCAAATGAGAAGTGTAGCCCTGGGTGGGGAGAGATGGGTGCCCAAGGGGGGTGGGGTCCCGCAGAAATGTCCCTTGTCTCATTAGGAGACTTTGAGGTGGTCCCTAGAACTCAGCTGTCTGATAACACTAAGAAATACAGGCAGTGGGTGACCATCAATGGCCATAGGGTGTAGGCTCTGAGAGACACAGGAGTAAGTGTGACAGCTGTGAAGTGTCACTTGGTGTCTGAAGAGCAGGTAGTCCGCCATGTATTCTTCCCTGTTGTTGCCGCTGACAACACAGAGAGCCATTACAAGGTGGCTCAAATTCCCTTTGAGTGGGGGTGTCTCTGGTACTCTTCAAGTAGCTCCGAGGCCATCCATTCCTGTTGATTGTCTGTTAGGCAATAATTTAGAAAGCTCCCCTTGGTTTAAGGTGGAGAGAAAGGCGTATTTAGAGATGTTGTGTCTGCCTGAGTGGGCATGTGTGACCACTCGGTCTATGACAGCTAAGGGTGTTCAAGAGACCCTGGATCCTGAAAGTATGGCCCAGGGACCTGCCTTAAAGATAGGAGGTACGGGCCATGGAAACCAGCCCCCATTGTCCCCACGGTCCAGGAGAAGGCAGACCTTGAGGGGGATGCCCAGGAACCTACAGGGGAGCAAGTTTCTGAACTGGGGCACCTACCTGATCTGAGCCATTGGCAGCAAGAAGGGGGTCTCTCCAGGGAAGAATTTTGTGAAGAGCAGCAGAAGTGCCCTTCTCTTGTGGGTTTGAGGCAACAGGCCACAAACCAGGCAACAGGTGATCAGTCTGGATCACATTGAATCTGCTGGGAGAACAGTCTCCTGTATAGAAAGCCTAAGGCTGCTGAGCCTGCTGGCATTCCCTCCTCCCTTCTCGCCCAGTCCTTGTTTCCTTTGTGTGCTTTTCCTCTGCTCGCCCTTGTTTTTGTTGAGTGAAGGACATACCAGTGACAACATTGGATCTTTGATGACATCACCGCACCAGTGTCCTTATGGCACATTCAGTTTCTACAGCTCCACTGGCACTTGTCCCTACAGCACCGACCTGTCACACTTTCAGAAAATCCTGCCTCTGAGCTAGCTGCACTGTACGTTTTTGGACTTACACTTTAGGAATTTTCATTAGTATCGTGGGCCTACAGGTTCTAAGATGCAAAACGCTGACATTTTAAAAAGCCTGGAATGGACACCCATTGTACGTAGGTAAATCACTCGGTAAGAATCGCGTTTTTCATCATTATCTCACAGCGAAAGCAACAGCTATGCAGTTCTGTATTTATATCAACTTTCGATGCATGTTGCTGGGTTTTCTTTTTCCCAAAGCTGCATATTGTGACACAGACCACTGCAAACTTTCAAACAAAGGAGGGGCAAGTGTGGTACTTGCATTTCGGTTGGTTCGAGAATTTTCAGGCTCTCTGGACAAACATTGTAAAAGCCAGTAAATCTCACCTTTCAATGGTGTTAACCGAATTTCTAGCTTTGGCAAAAAAAATAATGCAGTTAGCAAATAATGCAAAAAATAAAAGCGCGTGTGCCTATACGGACCAGCATTGGCAAAAAAATCTACCCTCCAAAAATACTGGCAGCTTGATGTATGCCCACGCTAGCGCCACCATGCACGCACACATATATGCTGCTTACAATTACCTTAGCGTGTACGTAGCACCGTCTATGACCTGCAAAGTGAGATAGACTTGTTCTAGTAACAAACGTTTTATCACGCTGGGTCTAGCCAGAAGAGGGCAGTATTACAATAAAATAGTGTGAAACAGTGCCATGGTCACTTTAAACAACAGAACTACCGCAGAAGTTATGGCTGTTGTATCATTCCCATTTTTCTTTGTCCACTACAGCATAGGGCAATTGATTAGCCCACTTCAACCATTGGCTAACTTCTTTGGGAGTGAAGGCATTCTGCCATTTCACAAGGAGCACATCAGCACAGCAAGTGGTCCTATTAATGTAGCGGGCTAGTATGTCAATGTGTGCTTCTGGGACCCCCAAACAGATTTTTGATTTTTTTACATTTCTTGCCAATATATATTTTTTTATTATTCGCTTGGGTCCAGCAGCTCCCTCTACAATTAAGGTTTACCAAACCAATTAAGCAACAAAACAAGCTTTGTCATAGGGTTAAAGAGCTGAGAGCCATCACCAGACCGTTTGAAATTACAAATGCTTGTTTTTAATTCTATTCAGGATTTTTATGTAGGTCTCTGTGCAGCTTGGTTGCGCCTTCATTTTAGCACAACTGGGAACGTGTAACCTCCCGCGAGAACCATTCTGTGCCCGGCCACCTGCTATCTCTGTGTTGGGTCTTGCCCTCTAGGCTCTAAACAAATAATGTGCATCTTGGGAGCCCTCTAGGCTCTGAATAAAATATGCCCAATTGCGGGAGCCATTTAGCTCTTAAAAGGAATGTGCCCATAACTGGGGCAACCTCCGGCCCCTCTGGCACTGAAAGCAAATGGGGGCGGGGGCGCCACCAAGGCTCAGAAACAAATGTGGCGCCAACAGTTGGAGCGCAATGGCTCTGGGGGGGAACACGGGCTCCCAGGTCCCCCACGGGGCCCTTGAAACAAAGCATGCCCACGGGTGGAGCCACTACAAGGCTCTTGGAACAAAGGTGCCCCCTCTGGGAGTGGCCCGCTGCAAGACGGGCCGCTCGGGGCATGGCAGAACACTGTGCCTCCGTCAGGCACCAGGACATACGCCCGGAGCTCCCCCAGCCCTTCCACCTTCACCGTGCGTGCTTCCTCTGACGGTGGCTCCTCCGGGCAGCGGCACTTCTTCAATGGGGCTTCCCGGGATCCCTGGGAGCCCCGCACTACCGTCGGTGGCCTCGGCCGCCATCTCCTTCCATTCACCTGGGCTCCCCTCCTGGGACCCGGGGCTCTTTCGTCACCGGCAGCAACCGCAGGGCTCTCCCTTCCGCATGGGAGCTCAACGTCGGAGAGCTGCAACGTCACTTCCGCCTCCGTCTAGTGGCCCCGCCCACAACAGGGTGGGCCGCGGATGTGGCGGCGATCGTGGCGGTATCAGCAAGGCATCGCGGGGTGGGCACCCGTTAAAATAAAGACATAAGCGGCGGCCATAATCGGGGTGGGCACCTGTAAGTAAAGATCGCAATAAGTGGGGTGGGCACCCGCGATGGCAACAAAAGGGCAGGAGCGCTTCCCCCGACACACACACAACCACACCGTTAGTGCACACTTTCACCAGGCACAGACACAATCAGTCGTCAGTGCATGCTTTCACCAGGCACAAACACCACCAGCCATCAGTGCACGCTTTCACCGGGCACAAACACCACAAGACGTCAGTGCATGCTTTCACCAGACACACACACACCACCAGCCGTCAGTGCACACTTTCACCAGGCACACACACACACCACCAGCCGTCAGTGCACGCTTTCATCAGGCACACACACACCACCAGCCGTCAGTGCATGCTTTCACCAGGCACACACACAACCAGCCGCCAGTGCACGCTTCCACCAGGCACACACACCACCAGCCATCAGTGCACGCTTCCACCAGGCATATACACCACCAGCCGGCAGTGCACATTTCCACCAGGCACACACACCACCAGCCATCAGTGCACAATTTCCACAGGCACACACACCACCAGCCATCAGTGCACACATCAATTGTTAACGCATCCTCAATTACCTATTGTAGCAATCGCAGTATGGCACAATTTACTTTTAAACATATTCATCTAAAGCGCAGCATGCTACAAAAATAAAAACACTTTTTTTTGGCCTACAATTTATAGACTTTTGTTGCAATTAGTGTTGCAATATTTAGCAATGCCAATAGCTCAAACTTAATTAATGCGAGACCTATTGCTTTGCAAATGCTTGTTTATGTATGTTTCTGTCATCTGTCTGTCCATCCTCCCAAATCCCCCCAACCTTCACTCTATCCACAAACTACTGCATACACATATGCATAATTGTTTTTGCAAAATGCACAAACTCTCTAGCACTTATGCACACCCTCATTTACAAACACACATACATTTATTTATGGCATGGGTGCCCAAACAGCTTCACCACATTTACCATTGATATTTTTTGAAAATGAAATCATATTTTTACCAGACCAGCAGAAATGTCTCTCAGTAAACACTAATGAAATGAATTAGCAACTGTCAAAGTTATTATGTCACGGCTACCTGTTTAAATAGTAACTTGTAACTAGGATACCATATTCAGTGCTTATCTATAAGAAGACAAAATACATTTCTAGCAATGTTAGTAGTGAATAGGTGATCCCTTGAACTTGCTCTCTCATTTGGAATCCAGTACAAAACGAAGTAAAGCCTGCTGCACAGCTGCAAGCTTCAACGGAACTGACGTCAAGCTACGCGAAGCCCTGCTAAGCCCCGCTGCACAGCTGCAAGCGTCAACGGAAGTGACGTCAAGCTATGCGAAGCCCTGCTACGCTTCGCCGCACAGCTGAAAGCGTCGACACCATGATTAGTGGCTCATCCGTGCACCTTGAAGAGGCGTCTGGTAACAATGGTCAGATACACATACACACCCATGAATGCATTTGCTCTTAGCTGTGTTCCTAAACTGAGAGGTTGTGTTCTATCCGACCAAAGAGCTTTCCATATCCAACATTGCACATTCAGTGCCTTTCCTTGGTGATCAGTTAGCCCCAGCAAGAAGGACGATGCACTTCAAGGGCAGCCAACACACGTCACTGAGGAGGTGAGTCGATCTCTTCAACATGTGGCGGAAGACATACCGTCAAGTCTTTAAAAATGAAAACACACACACATGTTACTTCTCCAAGCAACATGCACACCCACCCCCTGAGAGGTCAAGAAGTTGCCCCTTGGAGTAACTGTTTCTTCATGGTTGTTTGTTGCAACTTGTTTGTTTTGTCCATTCACTCACTCAAGCATGCATACATTCAGTCATGTATTCCTTCTTTTTTGGATTAGGAGACCTACTGGCCTAGGCACCCCAATAAATGCATATTCGCCGTTCATGTTACACAAAGCCACAGAGTCAGCTTGTGCACTGGTTTTGTTTGCCACCTTACCACCTACGCATACCAGCAATCATAGAGCTACTGCCGCTGAACTGCACTTGGGTCTCATTGAAGTCTTTCTGTTCAAGCCGCCTACTGAAGAACTCCTGCACAAAGCAATACACTAACAACAAAACATCTTTCCTCAAGGGGAGCTAGCTTAAATTGATCTCATCAGAGTCATTTGGAACAGCTGGCTGCCCGCTCCTTCTTATAAAATCATAAACAAAGTTGCCATTTAATAAAACATCTCGTTCACCAAGAGCTGTAGAAAATGTGAAGTTTGCTGGTTTCCAGCTCCAGACAGGAGGTCTGCAGGGATTTGCAGTTCTGCCAGAGATGTATTTTAGGACAGGCTGCCCTGTGATTGGATTTGACTCTCTCAGAATATGTTGGGAGGTCATATGGTGGAACTTTCGCGTGGACCTCATGGAAAATACATTGGGGTCTAGTCCCAAACTGTATTTTATTATATGTTTTGTAGGGCTACACAAGTACTACAAATTAACTACAAAATGCTATTCACAAAAGTGGAGGAGATAGGGAGGTTTAGACATTGCAAGACTAGAGTTGAAAAGTAAAATACACAGGGACTCATTTACAGAAAAATGACACATTGTGGATCAGCATGCCAGTTCGCTGTGCTGAGCCGCGTCATTTCAAAAGCACAGCAATGCATCGTAATAAAAACAGTACAGCACATGGTGTGCTTTCCCATAAGCTGGCACACAATTGGCTGCCATGCGACAGCACAGGCACCCTTGCGTCATGTTGCAAGGGTGCCTGTGTTGTGGGGATGACTGTTTTTGTGTATGTTGCAGAAAGTAGATGCATAGAAGGAGGAAAAAATGAGGAGAAATACAAATATTTCTCCTTGTTGCGCCAATCCTATGCCTCCCACCGTAGGATTCTGACACATTCCCAACTTTACAAAACTTTGAAACTCTGGAAATGTGCCATGTTCCCAAGATGTTGCACGAGAACACCCACAGCAACATCATTGAAATGCCCCTTTCACCCAGAGTAATGCGTGAAAGGGGCCCATATTTACCAGGCCACTAAAAGTCACTTTTTGTGGCTTGTAAACATGGACAGGCACACTGCGCTGCAGGTGCCTCACAAAAAGAGCCACACCAGGTGCGCAATGAAGCCCACAGTGAATATATATCATAGATAGTGCTGGTGGGAACACAGAAATATGGGCAACACATGTACACATAGTAAAGTAAAGTAAAGTCCACATTTGTAAAGCGCACAATCACCCGTAAGGGTCTCTAGGCGCTGGGGGCCGTCTGGAAGATTAAGCGAGCTATTGCCCAGAGTCACATGGTGCTGGGCTAACCTGCCGCCGGAGCCGGGGATCGAACCGTGGTCCCCAGATTCCAGCGTCAGTCGCCCTGGCCGCGGCGCCACACCTCTTCCTGTGACAGGTGGGTCAGTGCTTGTGATCAAATCATTTATGTAAAGTGTATGGAAGTGGCGGAATATGCAGTGTGTGTAATGCCTTGAGAAAGACACACTTACCTTCCAGTGGTTATTGATCCATTGGACCTCCCTCACGTACTGCAGTGGCAAGGGATCTAGTACTAGAAGCAATGTGGATGCAATGCTGTGACCAGATATTTTGCCACATAACTTTTTACGATTGTGGGTGCAGGACTCCACATGACACCCTGATTGGATTCAGTGTGAGTGCAATGCACTGAAATTGTGGAGGAGTAGAATTAGGGTTTGGGATGTACATATCACCATGAAGCCAGCCTGGTCTTCTTGTGGAGTCACTTAAAGACAGTCTGTTTCAGTGTAGGGTGCATAATGATGCATATCTGCTGGGGTTGCTCTAGATCACCAATGCAAAAAGAGCAAAACAGTACAAAAGGGTAGCAGTTGCTACCTCATTCTACTCCTGTTTAACCACCATTATGTCCATGACTATTTTATGTATGTACTGTATGAGATACTGGTAAAGAAGCAATGCAATCATTACATTAGGATAATGTTGGCATGGTGCACACTAAGGAATTATTTCCATAAGTTTATATTTTCATATGATACATCCTGATGCAATGCCATAAACAGTGGTCCAAGGAAGCCCCACACTATGCACTTAAATGGTTACTTTTTCTACTAAATCACCATAAACATTGATGTTTGCATTTATAATAAACGCAATACCACTGTAAACCAAGGGTTCTCCATTAATTAGGTCACGACAGAATGTTTAGTGAATAATATTAAACTCTTATTAGTAGATTAGTAGATAAAACTGCTTGTGATGGATGACATTTTCTGAGAAGATATTGTGCTGGAAGGAAAACTGTGAGGAGTTCGTTGCAGCAGATAGACGCCTGGGGATGTTATTAATTGTATTGCTGAGTGCATGGGGGTGTCTGATTCAATACCGTTTAGTTCAGTGAAAGATCTTCTTAGGACGTGGAATGTAGCACATTCTGAAAGGTTGCAAAGAGAAGAACAGGATTGCCTTTCCCAGAGGTAATTAACACACTGAAGAAGGCGTTCTCAGGCCCTCTCTATAATTACCTTGGTGATCTTATCACATTTGTTAATGTAGCTCTAATTTAGATAGCTTTCATTTTAATGAACCAATCAAGGGACTTCAGAGGCAGATTAAAAGATACAGGAGAGGAAAGTGATCCATGCTGTTGTGCAAAGCAAAACGTAATTTATATGGTGGGTGTAGTTGCTTCGTTTTAAGACTCACTAATTAATACCTGTTCATAGTTGGTAAACATAGGTCTTAATTAGAAGGGACAATATGTCGAATTGCTAAGACTAAAATCGTTTCTGTGAATATGCAAACTAGCAACCCAAAAGAAAACAAGAAGTTTCAAATTGTTATATTATCCTGAGATTCAGACTTCCTTTTATAGAAGCAAGCATATTTATTGCAAGTGTGTCTTGAATAGGTTCAGGAAAGCCTGATACATGCCGGATTTTTAGGATAGTCATGGAAACATTTAATAAAGAATGATTTTGAATGGAAATAAGTTACAAAAGCAGTGGTTGTCTTTTAAAAGTAGTGTCAGGCTATTAGACCTGAGAGCCTTAGGGTGGTCATCCCCCAAACATTTTGCCTACTTCCTCCGTTTATCTAACCTCATTTTTGCAGGCTTTAAACTCTGTGCACTTTACTACTGCTAACCAGTGCTAAAGTGCTTTTTCTCTCTCCCCTAAACATGGTAATATTGGCTCATTGTAGTAAAAACTAACACGTAGGATTTCAGGAAACTTAAAATGTATTTGAAAGTTATGCCAGACGAAGACGAAGCAGCTTCCAGGTGCAGATCCAGCTCAATCTGACCGGTAAGACCGCTAACCGTCTTCAAAACACAAAGCATTTCTTGAATCCTAACAATGAACTAGCGAGTCGCATGCCTAAGCGCATGCTAAACACATTCAATAAAAACAGTCTAAAATTGTTCCCGTTCCTCGTGAAGGCCAGGATAGCTTACAAAGGAACCGAAACAAAAGAAACACTACACACCCCCCTCGTTTCTAAAAACAACAAAATACAAGTACATCTAATTACAAATGTAATCCTTCAAAGCACGTGGAGGCTTGATAACCCTTTTTCCAAGTACCTTCTTACTGTGGACGTTTTCCATGATGCCATCTGAATTTTGGCGAGGATCACTGATGATTTCTTTGGTCCTATCTGAACTCTGTTGGGAATTAGCTAGAACAAAATCATCAGGAGCATTACTAACAAGTTGTTTATACAATATAACTATTTTGAGATTCCAGTATTTTCTATCGTCCAAAATGACAGCATTTCTTTTTATTTGAACAATACGTTGTGGATCATAAAACTTGCTATTATCCTTTGAAACAAAACCAGGTTTTTTAATTCTAACCCATTGACCAATGGACAAACCAACATCATGATTATTATGTTTTTTCTCATACAATTTTTTGTCTTCTTCATGTTTAGAATACACGTTCTGCAGATGACCAACTAACATCTCCAAAACCTTTAATCCAACCAGGAAACCATTTGGATCTAGGCTTCCTTCCCCTCATGAGTTCAAAAGGCAAACATTTTGTAGAGTCAGAAATAGAAACCCTATAAGACCAAAGAGTTTTGAACACTTGAATCTCCCAGGGAACATTGTTTTTAAAAGCTAATTTGATAGCTCCTTTCAACACTCTGTTATATATTTCAATTAATCAATTTCCTCTAGGATTGTATAAAGAAGTGGTTTGATGAGTAATACCACATTTAGACAAATATTGGGTCATATTTTCAGAAGGAAATTTTACTCCATTGTCACTGATGATCAAAGAAGGAGTCCCTTCACTAAGAAACACTTCATCAAAAAATTTTATTACAGTATTAGTGTCTAAACTCTTAATGATTTTAATTACAGGCCATTTTGAAATCATGTCCATCATAGAAATATTATATTTACCTAAACTACCAACATGACCCATGATGTCTACTGCAACATTCTCCCAAAGATACTCCAGACACATGGAATCACTCACAGGTGGCCTTAAGGTTTTACGTGATTTATCAGCCAAGGCACACAATCCACACTCTCTAATAGCACTCTCCACCTCGATGTCCAAACCTGGCCACCAAAATCTACTCTTGATGATGGATTTAGTTTCATAAATTCCAAGATGCCCTTCATGACACAAAGCTATGATCTTACTTCTGAGGCTAAAAGGTACAACTAACTTATCTCCTCTAATAAGATTTCCATCAATACAAGCCAATTAATTTCTGACTACCCAAAAAGCTTTTAACTCTTTAATCTCTATTTTGTGTGGCCAACCAGAATTAACAAATTCCAAAGTTTTCTTCAAATTGTCGGCCTTGTCAAAAGCCTCATTCCACTCTGATCTTTGAATAGATTCTATACCATAGTCCCATAACCATGTGACTTGAACATCTTCCATGAGGTCATCCTGATTTTCAACAAACTGTGAACAAAACCTCAAGAGAAAATCAGCGATTGCATTATCTTTACCAGGAATGTATGCCACTTTGTAAATATAGTCTAAAAGACTAATAGATATTCTCGCTAATCTAGCAGTTGTGTTAATCATACTAATATTGGTTAATAATTTAACCAGAAGTTTATGGTCACATTTGATAATCACTTCCTTGCCCCACACAAAAGTTCTAAAAGGCTCTAGAGACCAAGCACAGGCAAGTGCTTCACGTTTAATAACGGGAGGGGAGGGGGGGAGTGTTTTCAACGTGTGTTGAAGCACTCAGTGTTTTGAAAAATACCCCTCACACACCAAAAGGCCCCTTGGTGTCATGCTTCATCATCGGGGTCTTCGCACCCCTCTATCGGGATGCGGCGTGCTGCGACCTACGACTACGCGGGAGCACTAATAGTAAAGACTATGTGTGGTGTTGGTGTGTGGGGTGTCTTAGGTTAAGTGAGTGGTGGGATGTGGTGAAAAATTAAAAAATACCTGGCGCATGAGTTTGAGGAAAAATTTATTCTGAACTCTGGCTGGTATTATTAAAAGAAGTGCAGAATGAGGTCAGGGCTGTTATATTAGGAAACAGGGCCTCTGGTGTGCGTTGTCGACATGTTTCGGAGCCAAGCTCCTTCTTCAGGACGGGGGCACAACCTCCCCACCTTACTCACGTTTTTCTAAAATTAAAAAGTGTATTATACAGAAAAGTGACGAAAAAATAGGCTAAGTGTGCCTACAGCGGTCTGCTACAAGTACAATGACCTGCAGAAAGACAAAAAGGAGAAAACAACATTGGTTACCCTTGTAGCGGGTAGTTCAAGCAGGTGCAGTCACCTGGAACCTCACCATTATGCTTGTTTTAAAGCCTGTGGAAGGAAAAGGACTCACACAACATACAACATAGAACACACATGTACTGGTACTTAGAGTTATTGTGGGTCCTACTTTTGAAGCTTTCTTTTTTTGCCTCATGAGCATAGAGGACGTCTGGGGTGTTGCTATTGTTGCAATCTATTGGGAAGAATGATGCAAGATTTAATAACTCATTCTTACTCACTTTGGTTTTAGGACGATGGTCTTAATTGATCAGACTGTGGATTACTCACGATTACAGGACGCTATGGACACCGTCTACCCCCACACGCTGCTCCGCTGGTTCTGAATGGTAGACCAGTGGTCATGCTATTTATACCCTGTTTCTTAATGGTCGGAAGTAACTGTGTTTCCTAACATGGGTGTTCCGCTCCATGTTAATTGACAAATGCCCATGTTTGGAACGTCCGTTAATTAGCCTCGCGCATGTCTCTCCGTCATGTAATGACATGGCATAGACGTCTGGTGATTCTCCCCGTCGGCGCATGGTGACTGATCACTCGCGCATGCGCACGCCAGTGATAAATGGCGCATGCGCGATCGCTTTTGTCATTTCTGACAGACACTGATTATCGCGCATGCGCTTCTTGTATTACGGCGGTCCTTTCAGTACTATCTGCGCTTTCAATGGGGCAATATCCTTCCTATTGAAGCCGGTTCGTAAAACTTCAGTTTCTTGGTCTCAGAAGTATCCCGATTGATTACATTCAGACAATATAGTTGTGATCGCGCTCTGTTTATCTGCTTAGTTATAATAGTCTTCAATTTCGGGGATATTTATTAATTGAAGTTCTATTTTTGACATATGTGAAAGACCGTTTCACCGGTCATTGGTCATTGGTCAATTGGGTCCACGGTACATCATCATTAAGCCCAATTATATGGGTTCCAAGCCTGAAAACCCATCTCTGTTCCTTCTGGAAGAGCCCAGCTTCAGAGGGTAGTTGCTCAATGATTGTCCAGTTTAGGTCATTTACGCAGTGTCCAGCCGTTAGGTAGTGAGTTGCCATTTTCGTTGTGCTCTTTTTACAGCGTACATTGCTCTTATGTTCGTTCATTCTTATTTTGACGGCCCTCGTTGTCATACCAACATACTCAAGGTTGCAGGGACATTTGATCAGATATACTACGTTTTTAGTATTGCAATTTGAAAACTTCCTTTGCTCCCAGGTGGTTCCATTACGGAAGAAAAGTTTTTTGCTTTTCTTGGTCAGGTGGCAGCTACTGCAGTTTCCACAGGGAAAATGGCCCTGGACGTCAACAGATGGTTGCATAACAGTTGTTTTTGATTTTGGTCTTGTGTGTACCAATATGTCTCTTAGGTTACGCCCTCTTCGGTGTGCAAACATAGGTTTTTCAAAGTTTAGGTTGCCACAGGTTAGTATCCTCCAGTGTTTGTTCACAATTTTTGATACTTCGTTGGACATGGTGTTAAAAGTTGTCACACATATAGGTCTTTTATTCTCCTTTGCTTCTGTGGTTCGGTCCTCCAGTAGGGCCTCTCTGTTGTTATTCGTAGCTCTTTTTAGACCTTTTGCAATGATTCTCTTGGGGTACTCTCGTTGCTTTAGCTTCTCACTCAGGTCTTTCGCCTGTGATTTGAAATTGGACATATTTGTGCAGTTACGTCTCAGACGTAGAAATTGTCCATAAGGCAAGTTCTCACGCAAGTGCCTGGGGTGAAAGCTGTCGTATCTTAGCAGACAGTTTCTCGATGTTGGCTTGAAATGGGTAGTGGTTTTTAGACCCCCATCTTCTGCATAGATATTTAGATCAAGGAAAACTAATAGGTTGGATGACATGGTACTGGTGAATTTGAGGAAGGTATTTTGGTTGTTCAGCCATATTTGGAATTCCTCCGCGGAGTGTCGGTCACCTTCCCAGATGACTAGGACGTCATCTATGTACCTCCTCCAGCATTTTATGTTTGCTCTGTATGGATTTCGTTCATTGAGAATTTTAGTGGTCTCTAGGTGATGTACATAGAGCCCCGCCAGGCTCGGCGCAAAGGTGCTACCCATGCTGGTTCCATGGCACTGTTGGTAGATCGTGGTCTTGTATTGAAAGAAGTTTTTTTCTAGGGCCAGTGAGATGCACTCAAGAACCAGTCCTCGTGGTGTTTGGTACTTCCATTGTGTTGAGAACAAAACTTCTTCAATGATCATGAGTGTTTCGTCATGGGGAAGGCTTGTATAAAGACTTTCGACGTCCAGGCTAATTAAGAGTTGACTGCCCGGGTCGAAGGGTATGTCCTGTAGGAGTTGTAATACCGCTTTAGTGTCTTTGAGGTAGGTGTTAGTAGATTGTACTAGAGGGCGCAGGAAAGCGTCTGCGAATTTTGACAGTGGTTCTAGGATTGAACCGATCCCTGATACTATCGGTCTTCCAGGGGGATTGGTGAGGTTCTTGTGAATTTTCGGGATGCTGTAAAAATACGGTATCCGCGGTTTTTTCTGCTCCAAAAATTCGCCCTCTTTTTTGCTCAACCAATCGTGTGCTAGGCCTTCTTCGATCATCCCTCCAATCTTAATTCTCAGGTTCTCTGTTGGATCCTGTTGTAGGATCATATAATTGCGTCTATCAGACAATAGTCTTAAACATTCACTGTCGTAGGCCTCGGCAGTTTGTAGGACGATGGCTCCGCCTTTGTCTGCTGGCTTTATTATGATATTAGTGTCCTCAGATAGCGATTTTAGGGCTTGTTGTTCCTCCTTTGTTGTGTTATGAAAAATTCTGGTAGACGACACATCCAGTTTGTTGACTTCTGTCATGATAGCTTTTTCATAGGCCAATAGCTCTAAGGGGACCAAGGGATCTGGTGGAGTGAAGGTAGATTTGGGTCTAAGGCCGGTTGTGCCCCCGTCCTGAAGAAGGAGCTTGGCTCCGAAACATGTCGACAACGCACACCAGAGGCCCTGTTTCCTAATATAACAGCCCTGACCTCATTCTGCACTTCTTTTAATAATACCAGCCAGAGTTCAGAATAAATTTTTCCTCAAACTCATGCGCCAGGTATTTTTTAATTTTTCACCACATCCCACCACTCACTTAACCTAAGACACCCCACACACCAACACCACACATAGTCTTTACTATTAGTGCTCCCGCGTAGTCGTAGGTCGCAGCACGCCGCATCCCGATAGAGGGGTGCGAAGACCCCGATGATGAAGCATGACACCAAGGGGCCTTTTGGTGTGTGAGGGGTATTTTTCAAAACACTGAGTGCTTCAACACACGTTGAAAACACTCCCCCCCTCCCCTCCCATTTTTTAGTTGGATTCTTTGTGTTTATCTAAGTATCCCAGTGGAGCAAGAATCCAGTCGTTTCGCTCTACCTCCCTTCTTTGTTTTTGACTCAGTACAGGCAGCGCACAGCTGCGGGAGCCTTACTCTCATACTCACACACATAGTATCACACATTAGGTACTTACATCAGCGGTCTTTACAATGGAGGATGAACATGGCCTCACGTTTGGGGTCGACGAGATCGACAGAATTCTCACAGCCATCAACCCATTTGAGGGCCTCAGCAACCCAGAAACAGGTCCTAATATTAATGATTGGAACGAAATAGTAAACCTAAGACGTAACCAAATAAAAGCAGCACTACATGGTCTACTAATGACAGAGTACCTCCGGAATAAAATGGGCCCACCGGGTCTGATCGTCAAAACTGAACCGTTTATATTCCAGTCTGATGCCCAGTTTAAAAAAGAGTGGTCCCTGATCTCCTGGCACTGCACCAGAGACTGGTTAGTCCTCATTGTAAAAACAGCGGCTAGAATAACACAAGAATTAAAAATTGAAATTCAAAAAATTGAGGTACAACTAAGCACTTACATCTCACCTGCCGACCTCAAAATAAAACTTGATGAACTTAACCAACAGATGACGGAGTTCGAATACACCCTGAAACAAAGCAAGTTCAGCAAACTTAAAAAGGATAAAGATAAATTCACACCGGAAGGAGCCTATCCATACACAAAAGCTGATTATGTGCACAAGAACCAAAACAGCGACATAGACAGTGATGGGTCAGACAGCTCAACCGGCTCTAACTCAGGTAATGGCCAAAGGTACCGCCAAAACCGAGGCGGTTGGAGACAAAAAAGACAACAGTTCCCGAGACAACGGGGATGGAGAGGGTACCCTCAATTTCCACAATACATGGGTCCCCCACCGTTCACCCCTTTCCAGTTTGGCCCAACAGCTAATGCTCAGGGGTATCCACAATGGAACCAGGATTTTGATGGTGCTTTCTATGACCCACAGCCTTTTTTAGGCACGCGCCCGGGACCACGGGGAAGAAACCGGAAGGGAAACAACGTCACATGGGAGGACCCGAACCAAGGAAACCCCCGACAAACCAGGAGCATGACGGGATCCCTACCCAACCAACCGTCGTCCAGCAACCAGAGAGGGACTTAGTGGTCAATCTCACTCCAACACTACTAACGAGTCTACAAACCCAGGTGTTAAACAAAGGCCTAGGCTTTGTTCCTACACAGAGACCTGATATCTTCAAGATGAACATTGAGATGCAGGAATTCATACGCAAATTGAAACTACAAGCCTACTTCATGGAAAGACCATCACCAGTTCTGAGAACCGATACCGGCCTTAGACCCAAATCTACCTTCACTCCACCAGATCCCTTGGTCCCCTTAGAGCTATTGGCCTATGAAAAAGCTATCATGACAGAAGTCAACAAACTGGATGTGTCGTCTACCAGAATTTTTCATAACACAACAAAGGAGGAACAACAAGCCCTAAAATCGCTATCTGAGGACACTAATATCATAATAAAGCCAGCAGACAAAGGCGGAGCCATCGTCCTACAAACTGCCGAGGCCTACGACAGTGAATGTTTAAGACTATTGTCTGATAGACGCAATTATATGATCCTACAACAGGATCCAACAGAGAACCTGAGAATTAAGATTGGAGGGATGATCGAAGAAGGCCTAGCACACGATTGGTTGAGCAAAAAAGAGGGCGAATTTTTGGAGCAGAAAAAACCGCGGATACCGTATTTTTACAGCATCCCGAAAATTCACAAGAACCTCACCAATCCCCCTGGAAGACCGATAGTATCAGGGATCGGTTCAATCCTAGAACCACTGTCAAAATTCGCAGACGCTTTCCTGCGCCCTCTAGTACAATCTACTAACACCTACCTCAAAGACACTAAAGCGGTATTACAACTCCTACAGGACATACCCTTCGACCCGGGCAGTCAACTCTTAATTAGCCTGGACGTCGAAAGTCTTTATACAAGCCTTCCCCATGACGAAACACTCATGATCATTGAAGAAGTTTTGTTCTCAACACAATGGAAGTACCAAACACCACGAGGACTGGTTCTTGAGTGCATCTCACTGGCCCTAGAAAAAAACTTCTTTCAATACAAGACCACGATCTACCAACAGTGCCATGGAACCAGCATGGGTAGCACCTTTGCGCCGAGCCTGGCGGGGCTCTATGTACATCACCTAGAGACCACTAAAATTCTCAATGAACGAAATCCATACAGAGCAAACATAAAATGCTGGAGGAGGTACATAGATGACGTCCTAGTCATCTGGGAAGGTGACCGACACTCCGCGGAGGAATTCCAAATATGGCTGAACAACCAAAATACCTTCCTCAAATTCACCAGTACCATGTCATCCAACCTATTAGTTTTCCTTGATCTAAATATCTATGCAGAAGATGGGGGTCTAAAAACCACTACCCATTTCAAGCCAACATCGAGAAACTGTCTGCTAAGATACGACAGCTTTCACCCCAGGCACTTGCGTGAGAACTTGCCTTATGGACAATTTCTACGTCTGAGACGTAACTGCACAAATATGTCCAATTTCAAATCACAGGCGAAAGACCTGAGTGAGAAGCTAAAGCAACGAGAGTACCCCAAGAGAATCATTGCAAAAGGTCTAAAAAGAGCTACGAATAACAACAGAGAGGCCCTACTGGAGGACCGAACCACAGAAGCAAAGGAGAATAAAAGACCTATATGTGTGACAACTTTTAACACCATGTCCAACGAAGTATCAAAAATTGTGAACAAACACTGGAGGATACTAACCTGTGGCAACCTAAACTTTGAAAAACCTATGTTTGCACACCGAAGAGGGCGTAACCTAAGAGACATATTGGTACACACAAGACCAAAATCAAAAACAACTGTTATGCAACCATCTGTCGACGTCCAGGGCCATTTTCCCTGTGGAAACTGCAGTAGCTGCCACCTGACCAAGAAAAGCAAAAAACTTTTCTTCCGTAATGGAACCACCTGGGAGCAAAGGAAGTTTTCAAATTGCAATACTAAAAACGTAGTATATCTGATCAAATGTCCCTGCAACCTTGAGTATGTTGGTATGACAACGAGGGCCGTCAAAATAAGAATGAACGAACATAAGAGCAATGTACGCTGTAAAAAGAGCACAACGAAAATGGCAACTCACTACCTAACGGCTGGACACTGCGTAAATGACCTAAACTGGACAATCATTGAGCAACTACCCTCTGAAGCTGGGCTCTTCCAGAAGGAACAGAGATGGGTTTTCAGGCTTGGAACCCATATAATTGGGCTTAATGATGATGTACCGTGGACCCAATTGACCAATGACCAATGACCGGTGAAACGGTCTTTCACATATGTCAAAAATAGAACTTCAATTAATAAATATCCCCGAAATTGAAGACTATTATAACTAAGCAGATAAACAGAGCGCGATCACAACTATATTGTCTGAATGTAATCAATCGGGATACTTCTGAGACCAAGAAACTGAAGTTTTACGAACCGGCTTCAATAGGAAGGATATTGCCCCATTGAAAGCGCAGATAGTACTGAAAGGACCGCCGTAATACAAGAAGCGCATGCGCGATAATCAGTGTCTGTCAGAAATGACAAAAGCGATCGCGCATGCGCCATTTATCACTGGCGTGCGCATGCGCGAGTGATCAGTCACCATGCGCCGACGGGGAGAATCACCAGACGTCTATGCCATGTCATTACATGACGGAGAGACATGCGCGAGGCTAATTAACGGACGTTCCAAACATGGGCATTTGTCAATTAACATGGAGCGGAACACCCATGTTAGGAAACACAGTTACTTCCGACCATTAAGAAACAGGGTATAAATAGCATGACCACTGGTCTACCATTCAGAACCAGCGGAGCAGCGTGTGGGGGTAGACGGTGTCCATAGCGTCCTGTAATCGTGAGTAATCCACAGTCTGATCAATTAAGACCATCGTCCTAAAACCAAAGTGAGTAAGAATGAGTTATTAAATCTTGCATCATTCTTCCCAATAGATTGCAACAATAGCAACACCCCAGACGTCCTCTATGCTCATGAGGCAAAAAAAGAAAGCTTCAAAAGTAGGACCCACAATAACTCTAAGTACCAGTACATGTGTGTTCTATGTTGTATGTTGTGTGAGTCCTTTTCCTTCCACAGGCTTTAAAACAAGCATAATGGTGAGGTTCCAGGTGACTGCACCTGCTTGAACTACCCGCTACAAGGGTAACCAATGTTGTTTTCTCCTTTTTGTCTTTCTGCAGGTCATTGTACTTGTAGCAGACCGCTGTAGGCACACTTAGCCTATTTTTTCGTCACTTTTCTGTATAATACACTTTTTAATTTTAGAAAAACGTGAGTAAGGTGGGGAGGTTGTGCCCCCGTCCTGAAGAAGGAGCTTGGCTCCGAAACATGTCGACAACGCACACCAGAGGCCCTGTTTCCTAATATAACAGCCCTGACCTCATTCTGCACTTCTTTTAATAATACCAGCCAGAGTTCAGAATAAATTTTTCCTCAAACTCATGCGCCAGGTATTTTTTAATTTTTCACCACATCCCACCACTCACTTAACCTAAGACACCCCACACACCAACACCACACATAGTCTTTACTATTAGTGCTCCCGCGTAGTCGTAGGTCGCAGCACGCCGCATCCCGATAGAGGGGTGCGAAGACCCCGATGATGAAGCATGACACCAAGGGGCCTTTTGGTGTGTGAGGGGTATTTTTCAAAACACTGAGTGCTTCAACACACGTTGAAAACACTCCCCCCCTCCCCTCCCATTTTTTAGTTGGATTCTTTGTGTTTATCTAAGTATCCCAGTGGAGCAAGAATCCAGTTGTTTCGCTCTACCTCCCTTCTTTGTTTTTGACTCACGTTTAATAACTGCATATTTGCATTCAGCAAGAAACCTTCATGTTGTTTTGCTGTCAAATTCTTGTTCTAGGTGCAATTAGCCAAGTCTTCCATGCATTTCATTGGTGGTAAGTTTATTTACAAGCATCTCAACTAGAAGGTGAGAATCTTCATTTCGGGATTCATTTAACAAGTTACTCAACTTACAAACCCTACCCTGATTCACACAGCTTTAATTTGTGTGACTCTCTACCATTTTTAGAATGTTATCTTTTCATACTCCAGCTTTAATAAGTTGTTTATAACAACACCACTGTCATTTTAAGCAATTTAATTTCCCAACATTGCCAATTTTATCATTACTGTCATTTTTTACATTATTTACCAAACATATGTATTAGTTATTCATATTATATGATGTCTGCCTCACTTACTAATATTACTGTAAACCGTCCAAAAGAGTTTTTATGCATTCCTGGAGATCATCCTGTTCCCTGGATACAATGGAAGGAATATGTTATTAATTATCTTTTTACTATTGACCACGCCAACAAATTGTCAAATGAAAGAAAACGAAGATGAATACAGGACTCCAAAGGTAAGGTGGGATAAACTTGGATTCAGCCAATCAGAAGTGTCGAAGTGGACGTAGAAAATCATGAGAATTATCCAGAAATAATAAATGAATGATGCGTAGGCTCTCTATTGCCTGGCAGGATCATCGCCAAAATACGTGTAGTAAAAACTGACACGTAGGATTTCAGGAAACTTAAAAGGTATTTGAAAGTTATGCCAGATGAAGACGAAGCAGCAGCAGCTTCCAGGTACAGATCCAGCTCAATCTGACCGGTAAGACCGCTAACTGTCTTCAACACACAAAGCATTTCTTGAATCCTAACAGTGAACTAGCGAGTCGCATGCCTAAGCGCATGCTAAACACATTCAATTAAAAACATTCTAACATTCTTCCCGTTCCTCGTGAAGACCAGGATAGCTTCATGAGGAACGGAAACAAAAGAAACACTACACTCATCTCCATGTGTAGTGAGTCTGGAGCCAGTGCTGGAATGGAGGACCTCTGTGCACTTCAAATACCTTTCTTTGAAGTCTACCCCACTTCAAAGACACAACTGGATATCGGTAGTGGACCTCTGACAGCATCACCACAGTATACTTCTGCATCTGTGAAGACTCTTTAGTGTTGGTAATCTCAATTCCCCTTGGACCCTCCATCAAAGTTTGTTGTTTATTCTGTGAAGACTCTACCTGGAAGAAGGACCACTGCACTGCTGAAGAACTGCCTCTATGGTGGAATGCTGCTTTGCTAGACACCAGCCTTGCTATGCAGCCTTGCTGCCTGCTGTTCCCCTGCCTGGGTGAGAACGACTGGGCCAGCACCACTTGAACCAAGAGTAACTCCAAGGGCTTGCTGCTTGCCTCCTGATTAGAAGTCTCAGGGACATAAAAGACTTCCACCCATCCTGCTCCTACATTTCAACTCTGCAATCTGTGAGTCTGCCCTGCCAAGTGGTGCCATCCCAGACCTGGCCACTTGGAAGTGGACCTAAGGTGTTTGCTCTAGCGGTACTGACACAGTTTTGTCTGCATGATCAGGATCAACACATTGGCGTTGTTGTGGGAACAGGACTCGTGCATCACACTCGGAACCAGTGCATCGCCTTTGGAACCGCCGCTGCAGAACCAATGCATCACTGCCATTCCATGGAGAAGATGGACGCATCACCTTTCCTGCGTGGAAAAACCTGCTGCATTGCCTTCAGAACCGTCGCATCTCAGAACCGGTGCATCGCCTTTGGAATTGAGGCATCGCCACTTCTTCTGCATGGAGAAGATCGATGCATGACCCCAACTGAATGGGAAACACCAGCACATCTCTCGGCTGCACCCCACATTTTTATCAATGCATCTAGGATTGAAGTACTTATGTTCATCAGGCCTGAATTGGTCCCTAAATCTGGCCCATGCTCCATCACCTTCAGGGTGAACTTTTGACTTTGCTCAAGTCCAGCATGACCAGATATCCCAAATAGGTGAATAGTGCTTATAAGTGCTATTTTCCAGTATATTCCTTAACATTTAATTTCATATCTTAAGTTCTTCTTATTGAATTTTGTTCATTTTGACCTTGTTTTATTTACAAAATAAAGCTCTATTTTTCGAACCTGGTGTTGAGTCTTTTTCAGATGTTTTCACTGTGTTACTCGTTGAAGTGTTGCACACATACTCCACGCATTGCCTCTAAAGTTAAGTCTGGCTGCTCTGTGTCAATCTACCAGTGAGTAAGCACAGGTTAATTTAGTGTGTGTTTGTGACTTAGCCTGAATAGGATTGTGGTTACTGCTTTGGACAAGGTGCTGACCTCTGCCAACCAGAAACCCAATTTCTAACAAGGCCCTCCTGGCCTAAGTTTTGAATTGCCTGGTGAGTTATACCTGTGCCTTAATTCGTTTTCATTTTAAAAATGTGAACTCTGTTGTCATGAATTCAATATGGAAACTATAAACTGGGCTGTTTAATGCTGGGAGACGGGGGTTAAATCTTTACCAGCTGAGTTATATTCCCTTACAGGTGCAGATTTACAACTTTTTCCAGTTCATTCGATGTTGTGCTAGATCCTAGGTGCATAGATAGAGAACTCCAGTTGCATTTTTTAAAACTTTATTACACTTATTTGTTTGAATTTTAGGTGAACTTTAGGGTCCTACGCATGATTTCAGCACCCTGAACTATTGGCACCCCAAAATCTAGGGGGTAGAGTAACCTGGTACTACACTCAGATTGTGGCCTCATTGATGCTTATTTAGAATGCTTGGTTTCTGTGCAGCACTCTGATGAACGTATGATCATGGACAAACAACACCTTGGTTTGCAAATGGATAGAATACTATGGATTAATCAAAGTAAGGGTTAAAAATGTAAAAGAGACATAGCTACTGAGCAAAAAACTCCACAGGCATCAAATATTACCCTTCCTCAAAGCAGACAAAAGCACTTTCCTGAATAGCACTTCCATGGTATGCACTCGCTTTGTGCTAGTGTTTAGTAGACATCAAATGGTCAGGCTGGTCACATACCTGACCGTAGATGTAAATTTTCGATTTCCCAAGAAACACAGGGAGGGAAACACCTGTTTGAAGCTTACCTATCCATGTTCCTGTTCCTATTCACAGAGAATCAATTACCTTCTGATTTAAAAGTACAATGTTTAACGATTGAGCTTTACAAATCCCTTTATTGATTAATCTGCCTTTCCCAATGCATTTCAAAGAAAGCATGCTTCCGTCCACGAGTTTGACTTGAATACTGATTGCACACTTTAATTGTCTGATGAAATATGCTGCCTCTTCACAGGATATTCACCGTGACCTTTGACTGGCATTTGATACTTCCCTTTGGAACCTTTCCAAATGTAAAATCTTTCTTAGCTCGGTCAGGCCTTTCAATTTCCTGAATTATGCGTATGCTCAGTTTTTGCAATATTCCTCCAGAGGGACAGGGGCAAAGCACCGGAACGCATCTTTGACATTTCACATTCACTTCAAAACCATAATAGTCAAATGAAAAATATAGTTTTTATGGAAACCAAGATATCAGAAACATGTTTTCCTAAAACATAAAATCGTCAATTTTACAATTGATGTTCTAAGACAACTAAAAGATCAGTTTAGTTGTATCAGTCTCTTTCTTAAATGGGCTGCAGATGAAACTGAGGCACTAAAAGTATATATGTAAGTATGTATATGGTATTTTGTAAAAAAGTGTCTTACTGTTTGAAGGGGGGTGCAATCTTTCTCAAGCAGCAACCACAAACCCTCTGAGGGTGAAGTGACAAACAATCCCTGATATAACCTATGATCAACCCTCTGGCAGCTTGGCATGGAGTGGTTAGACTTAACTCAGAGGCAATTTGTAAAGTATGTGTGCAATACTTCAAAAAAAATTCAGTCAAAAAACACCACAAAGGGCGCCTACAACAGATTTCGATAAATGAAACAAGACAAAAATGACAAAGGTCCAGAGGAACAGGAGATATTCAATTTAAATCCCTTTGCTGCTAGGCCTCCCCCTCCCCACTAGGCCTCTTTTTGGCTATTTTGGGTAGTTTGTGCTTAGTCCCCTATACAATTTTGTTCAAATAAGGTATCCATGACAATTAACTGAGCTGCACCTTGCAATAGTTTTTCATTGTGTACTGCATATGTAGCAATTCATTTGGTAAAATATAAATAGTGAAAAATAGATATCAAGGAAACCTATGTATTTCCGGAATGGAAACAAGATATGGAGTTCAGAAGCAGTCATTATTCACACATTTCTAAAGTTGGGGTATTCATACTAGCATATTAATTAGAGTGTTTTTCAGAATGACTTCCTTCTTCCACACTGTCTTACATTTGCAAGGCATAAATGCATAGAAAGTCAATTGTTAATAACACTTTTTCTAGTAACCTGTGTTCCTAAAAGTTTCTCGATTGCAATGGTACCTCACTTGTGTGAGTAGGCCTAGTGCCCGTAACAGGAAATAAACCAAAACGCAACATGGACATCACATGTCCATCACCTGACCCTTTATTTTGCAACGTGCCTGGCTGGAGATTTCGTCCTGTAGCTCAGCCGGCACCTAGGGAAACCCAGCAAACATGTACATTTCTGAAAACAAAACAAAGGGAATCTAGGATGGGTTGACTTGTGAGGCTACCACTAGGTTTTGTTACCCAGAATCTCTTGCAAACCTCAAACTTTATAAAAGAAAACACATTTTCCTCATATTTCTGTGACTGAAAGTTCTGGAATATGCAGGGCAGCAGAAACTTCACCCAACAGCATGCCCCCAAGTCTCTCAATACAAATGGGACCTCACTAGTGCCAGTGACAGGAAATGGCCAAAAATGCAATGTGGACACATCACATTTTTCACTAAAAACTGTACCCAGAATGTCTTGTAAACCTTAACATTTCTCTAAAAAAAGACATGTTCTTCACATTTCTGTGATGGAAAGTTCTGGTAAATGTGAGGAGCCACAAACCTCCTTTCAGCTAGCACTCTCCCAAGTCTCCTTATAAAAATGGTACCTCTCTTGTTTGGGTAGGCCTAGTGCATACAACAAGAAATAGCTCAAAACCTATTGTGAAACATCAAAATGAGCTATCACAAAACAACATGTTTTTTCAATGGGGTAATTTGAGGTTTTGGTTCTGGGCTCAGCGGCCATGTAGGGAAACCTACCAAAACCAGATAGTTATGCAAATTAGACTCCCAGGGGAGTCCAGGGAGGTGGGGCTTGTGTGGATCCCCCAACGTTTTCTTACCCAGAATTCCCTGCACACCTCAAATTTAGTAAACAAAATCTAATTCTCCTCACATTTCTCTGTGGGAAAGTTGTGGGATCACTGCCCCTGAACATCATTGCTACCACCTAGTGTTCCCCCAGGGCACCCAATAAAAATGATACCTCAGTTGGGTGGGTGGGCCAAGTGCTCTCAACAGGGACGGGCCCAAAACATATTGAAGAGGCATCAACACTATCGATCACCAAACAACCTGGTTTTGCAAGGGGATCACCTGCATTTTTGGTCCCGGGTTGAGCAGCCTTTTATGAAACATACCAAACCGAGACATTTCTGAAAACTGGTATATGGTGCTGGGGTTTGGGGATCAACTAATAGCTCTCCTAGTCAGGTGACAAAGAACCTCTTCTGTAGCACCTCTCATTTACATCATATTATACATGCCATGAAAAATTGGGGACCCCTATATAAAGAAGACCATAATAAAAAGGGCCCAATATCTTTGAGTCTATCAAGCTGTCTAAACGCAGAAGTGAGTTTAAATCTTATCATTACAGAATGCCTTTACTGTGACAGCATACTGTGGCATGTCTATGTTCAGAGAACCCTTGCTGGGTGAGGGTGCTCTTTCTTTTTCGACAATCTGACCGTGGCACATTCTGCATTTTTAAAAAACTTTTAGGCCCCCTTTTTTGGGAAAGCATGCATTTTCGTAGGGAGGAAATAGAGCTTGGGAAACATTCTATAAAGACCTACATGTTTTACCATATCATTCTGTTTGTTAATGGCTCTTTTTTAATGGGAAAGGTCTCTGCTGAAGACTGACAGATAGTTACTCTGCATCAATATGAGTCATACTTGTTGTTAGAAATGGGATTTCTGGTTGGCTAGGGCATTCGCCTAAGCCAGGCAGAAACCACCACTCTAGTCATGGTAAGGGAGTTACACGCTGAAGATAACCCCTGCTCAACCCCTTGGTAGATTGGCAGAGTAGTCAGGCTTATCCCAGAGGCAATGTGTAAAGCATTTGTGCAACACACTCACATAGCAGTAACACACTAGGCACACCACAAAAGAAACTCCACACAAGGTTATGTAAAAAATATCCTTTGAATTGCATATAAAAACACATTAGACGATAACTCACTTTGTAGCATGAAAAGCACATTAGACCACATAACATAAATCAGTGCGCCACTTGGTGCTTGTAATAAAGAAACACATCAGACCACGATTACATGAAACATAGACTATGCCACAAGGCACTTGTCGTAGGAATGCATGTAAACCACAGTGTACGCCAAATCACATCAACCCCTTTTCCCCATAGGCAATGGTCATAAAATCAGGGGGAGGGTAAAACAGTAACTACCAGGTAAACACAATACCACATTTGGGGCACTAAACAAATGCTCACTAGATGCCCAGGTCATAAGAAGAGCTCTCTACACCAGCGTTGTGGGTTTTATGTAGTGTCTGAAAACCACAGCCCTTAGATGGGGTTCCCTAAGTAAAGTACCGTAAGGCATAACAGTACCTATGTGCAGCACATTAGGAGCCAATCGCTTTGCTCACCATCACTTTGTCTACTATGCCCTATGCAGGATGTGGCCTCCGCTGCCGGACTCTTACCAGGACTACCCTGACCCTATCGGTGCCCCGCAGGCAACTGGGATAGGATATTGAGCCCTCAGTCATGAGTTAATTCTGCCGGGCTGCCCACACAACCCACCCTCTCCCACAGTACGATTCCCACTAGTACGGGAGAGGTAGGGCACACTCTTGGGAAGTGCAGCGTGGGGCCTCACCAGGATCCCCACGGTCACACTGAGCTAAGGAGCAGCTGCACGCAACCACGTGGTGCCGCTACAAGGTGACCTTGGAATTGAGGCTTAAAATGCTTAATTTCCTGTGAGGTCGGCGGGCCTCGCTCGTGGACACACATCCTCTGGGAGAAGCCTTGATTTTCTCTGTTGATGCCTGCAAGACCAGCAGCTGCATAGCCCTGTAGCGGCTGGGGCGCGAACCCCAGCGCATTGTTGTCACTAAGGCAACCGCCGGAACGCCTCCGCCGTTCACAGCTCACTCAGCGCTCTTACTTGGTTGCCAGGGACAAAAGAGGGGAAGCTCCTGCCTTGCAGGATCCATCGGGGGGTCATGGCTTCTTTCGTTGCCAATCCTGGAAGCGCGAGGCAGCTTCCCAGCGAGTCCAGCCCAGTCGGCTTTCTTTTCACAGCCAGTAAAGTGCCTGAGGTTTCCCAGCAATGCAAGCTGCAGGAAGCTTTTTAACAACCAGGGCCCTAATAATCCTTTGTACCATAGAAGCCAGATGGAGATTTCTCATTAAATAAAAGCCCCAGGAAGTTTCAAACAAGCACACTCTTCCCGGCGCTAGTTCTCTTTTAAGAAGGGAAATAATACAGCACTCACCACGTGCTGTTCTGCCACTTGGTGAAAGAACAGTCCATTCCTTTCTCCGCTCTAGCTAGGAGCAGCAACTGCAGGCCACCACGCTCCTCACACAGCCTTCAGTGCTTCTCTCAGGTAGGTTTCTTTCAGATCACACATGTATCTTTCCTGAAGTCTTTTGTACCTGTGAGACTTCCAAAAGGAGGCCAGCACACACAGGCCCTTAGAGGCCCTTCTCAAGCAGGGGGTGAACACAGCAAAGTCCCTTTTCTTTCCTTGGCAGAATCAACTACAGCAGGACAACCCAAGACAGCACACAACAAAGTGGGAGAGCTCCTCCTCCAGTCTCTCCAGCTCTTCTCCTTGGCAAAGGTTCCTCTTGATTCATGAAGTAGTCTAATTTACTGGGATTTAAGTCACAAACTTATACCCAAAAATGTATTTTAAGTCTTTGTAGCAAGGGTCTCTGAACCCAGTCCAAACCAGTTCTGCAGATCACTGGTAGAGCGTGACCACAGGGGGGCGAAGACAGCATTGTGCAAGGGAGAGAGGCTCCATTCAGGTGCAAGGTAAATCGCCTCCCACTACTCTATATGCAGCCAGGGCCTATTCAGCTCAGGGATGGGTCATCCAGGAAGGGCCAGGCACACCTCAACCCCCCCCAGAGGCTGTCTACAGGGAATGCACATCCTCTGTCTCTGTCACATTGCAACCAGACAGTCAATTCACAAACAAGCAGAAGCACACAGGATGGTTGGACAAGAAAATAGCCACTTTCTAAATGTGCTATTTTCAAACACACAATATAAAACCACCTTTACTAAAAGATATGTTATTACATTCTGTGTTCAGGGATACCAAACTCTTTTCTATTTTGTCCCTAAGGGAAGATATGCTTGTAAAATGTTACAAAGCATTCTCCAATCTGTCCTATGGGGCAAGATAGCCATTCAATATTGAAAAACGAAATTGGCAGTATTTCACTATCATGACATGTTAGACACACCACTACATGTCCTACCTTTCACATACAGTGCACCCTTCCCAGGGGAGTACCTTGGGCCTACCATAGGGGTGCCCTATATGTAAGGAAAGGGAAGGTTTGGGCCTGGCGAGTTAAAAAACTGTGCACAGGCACCGAGGTGGAAGTCCTGATAGATCTTTGCATGTGGGTGGCACAACCAATGCTGCAGGCCCACTGGTAGCATTTGATTTACCAGGCCTGTTACACTAAGTGCACTTTACGAGGGACCTAGTGGTAAAACAAAAATGCCAATCAGGGAGAACCAATCATTGTCATAATTTATACAGAGAGCATATTCACTTTAGCACTGATCAACAGTGGTGCAGTGCCCAGAATCCTATAGCTAACAAAAACAATGTCAGAAAAATAGGAGGCAAAAGGCAAAATGTTTCGGAATAAACCTGTCAAAAGGGCCAGGTCTAACACATGTACATCTATATGCAGTTTGAGTGTGAGATTATGTCTGAACATTCTCTATTGCACTTTATTTTCTTTTACAAATTTGGCACTATTTTTACTATGCAAGTCCTAACTCCCTTTTTGAGGAATTGCAAAATTTCACTGTGCAGAGTAGCACTACTATTTCACAACTGTTAAATGAGAAGGATAGTTGTTTTAGGGTAGGTTCCTTCTTGAAGTCAGTTGTTCATTGTAGGAAGTCAATGCTTTTTTAATTTCCTATGTTTGCTTGTTTCAAATGACTAACTCTTTAGCTATGTGAATAGTACATGAAAAAAATTGGGTTTTTGATTGAGGGAGGGTGAAAACACCAATGTCACTAAATTAACATGTCCTCAACCCTCTAGTAGCTTGCCACAAAATCAGTAAGGCTTTACTTAAAGGCACTGTGTTAAGTAGTTATGTTATGCTATGTTCTGTCATGTTGATTTGTATAGTGTGCTAATCACCTGACAAGGTATCCAGGTCCTTGGGTAAGGTGTGGAGGTATGTGGCCCAAGGTGCTTGTATAAAGAGCCAGGTTTTTTGATCTTTGAGGAGAAGTCACTGATGTGTTGAGGGAGGTCGCTCAATGTCTTGGGTGAAATGTAGGAGAATGACCGACCTCCAGTTTTGCTTTTTCAGATGCAGGTAGTAGGTAAGGCAGAGCGTAGGTGTCTGGTGGGTTGGTGAACGTGTTGGTTACTATTCAGATATTCTGGTCCTGTGTTGTGTAGGGCTTTGTATGTGTGAGTTAAAAGTTTGAAATGTCAGCACTTGTGAATGGGGAGCCAGTGAAGCTACCTGAGGTGTGGAGTGATGTGGGTATGGCACGGGAGATCAAGAATGAGTCTTGTGGCTGTTTTTGGATGGTCTCGAGTCTATGTAGGAGTTGTTTGGAGAGTGCACCGTAGAGAGGGTTGCCATAGGCCAGCGTGCTGATGATGAATGCTTGTGTGACAGTCTGTCTGGGTCTCTGAGTCAACCATTTAAAGAACGTTTGCAGCATGCATAGGATGTGCAAGCAGGAGATGCACACCTGGTTGACTTGAGCCCTCATGTTTATTTCATTGCCATCTAGGATGATCCCATAGTCTGTGGCTGTTGGTCCTAGCTCCGATCGCCACTAAGTAGAATCCCATGGGGAGGCATTGTTGTCGAAGACCAATACTTTCGTCTTGTCAGAGTAAGCAGCACAAAAAAAGCATTGAAGTAATAAATACAACACAAGAGATATCCCACATCAATTTAAAAGGACAGAGTAAAATGTAATAAACAAAATGGGACTAAAATGATAAAAACGCAATTCGGAGAAATGGATATATGCAATTTTAAAGGTTTTGGTAAAAATAGTGCTAAGAAGCAGAAATCGCTAACTGTGGGTATCTGGTCATGCTACACGGGGACAAAGTCACATGTTCAGGCCGACCATGATGGAGGGTGGACCAGATACAGAGACCAAGTTAGTTTTGCTGATGAAGTTACCTTCTCAAAGTCGAGCACACAGAGTTTGAAACTTAATGATTTCACAGGAGAAGCTCAGCTGATGCCAACCATGGGCCCAAGACCTGGGGCTACACTACTTGGGGATCAGGAACTCACTCCAGCAGAGGCCAGTAAAGCTCAGGTAGGTATTACGTGCATGTCCAGACCTGTCCAGTTGCAGGTTCAGGCAGGATCAGTTGCAGCACATCAGCTTGGCAGTTATAGGAATGCCTCTAGAACTTTTTGTGTCCTGTGCCTCAGAATAGGAGGTCATCTCACTGACCATTTGAGTCACTAAGGTTAGCCTGTGTGTAAGGGAACAGGTCCAGTCTTTCATCTCGCAGAACAGGCCAGGTCTCATGCAGCAGGGTAGTCTTCTAGGGAATATTGCAGGCCCCAATCATCAGGGCAGTCTGCTGGGGCGAGAAAAACAGGCCTCAAGCAGCCTCACAGTCCTATGGTGGCAGCACAGCCATCCTCTAAGGAACAAGGCAGGCCTCAAGCAGAAGGGCAGTCCTCTGGGGAACAATGCAGTCACCAATGATGGGAAACAAGGCGCTTCTTATTCTGTAATGCCCAAAGGAGTGCCCTGAGAGTATGTCTGAGGGTCCAGGGTGTATTTCTGGTGCCAGCCTCTGAAGTGGGAGAAACTTCTAGACTTCCCTCCACATCCCTTTCTGGTGGTTCCTTCCTCCCCAGCTCAGGATCCAAGGGGTCTAGGGTTAAAATGGACTGGTGGTCTTTGTGAGTGTTCTTAGGCAGCCCCTTTCAAATGTGGGGCAGTGAACAGTTATACCCCTCCCATCCATAGCTCATCCTGCCAAAATGTAGTTCCCCTATGCCCCACTGTCTGGGAGGAATACACAAAGGTCAACTGTCAACTACACCTAGTCATAGGATCAGGACACAGACTGTAGGCATCAAATGGGTAGGACAATAAAATGCCCCCCAAAAAACATTCTAAAATCCAACTTTACCATTAAAGAGGATTTAAATTACAATACTTTTGAGACCAAACATTACATTCTTGCCTGTTCCTAATTCAAAGTTAGCAATATTGACTTAGTAATGAGGTAACACAATGTAATCTCGTAAGGAGAGGTAGGTCTTGTAGAGGTGAAAATATATTCCTCTACTAGGACATGTAAAAGTTAAAACTACATGTCCCACTTTTTACATATGCTGTACCCTGCCCTATAGGCTAGTAAGGGCCTAACGTTGGGGTGACATATTGGTTTAAAAGGGAGGTATCGGCCTGGCAAAGGATTTATTTTGGCAGGTCTAATCGTCAGTTTGAAACTGCTCACAAGCCGCAGTGAAAGGCCTAAGACAAGTTTTGAAGGACTACTTAAGTGGGTTGCACATCAAGTGCTGCAGGCCCACTTGTGGTATTTAATTTACAGGCCCAGGATACATGTAGTATCACTTTACTAGGGACTTATAAGCATGTGAGGGGGCATATTTAGCAATGGGTTGAGTCACGCAAGGCATGCGCAGCAGCAATGCAACACTAAAGTAGGATTTATCAAGCCATGCAAGGCCACATTACATTAAACATGCATGGCTTGATAAATCTGGAGTAACACAGCACAAATTGCTGCATTGACTTACTCTGCCCCATGGAGGTGTTCAAATGGTGGAGCGTGGGTTTTGCAACCCATCCAGCCGTGGATTTTGGCACAGTCCCAGATTTACCAACACTGATATGCATATTGTAGGAGTGGGAGCCTTTTCGTATCCATCCTTGGAACAACTGAGCTGGCTCCTTGCAGGGTGGCTCCCATATCTGCAGTGTAAAGGTTGAAAAGTAAGGGGGGGGCAAGATGCAGCCCTGTTTGAGTCCTTTGCTTGTGGCAACTCTTGATGTTACTGTGGTTAGGCTTGTTTTGACGTGAACCCATGTGCCCTCATATAAGGATATAATTTCCTTCAGGACTTTGAACGGGATTCCACAGCCGGACAGTTTTCCCCATAATCTGCCATGGTCCACCCTATTAAATATCGTGCCACCTCTATTCTTCACTTCTAGTGCCCTATGGGGGGGAACATTTGCACTGAATTAGGTCCTTCAGGCAGCAGTTCCTTTGAGGTGTCATTTCTGAGCTAATTCTTGGGATCTTACGTTGAACCTTACCTAAATTTTGTTGTAAGTCTGGGATGAGGGCTTCCCAGTCACTTAATATTACTGAGATTGGCGTTACTGACATTTGGCTGTTCTTTCTCTTTTCAACCCACTCTGACAAGTAGATTCCCTATCACTCGGAGTGAAGCTTCTGTAAGGACTACTAGTTGCAAAGCGACACACAGGGGTCTGTGATCTCTTTCACCTCTGTCGTCGACTTCAAAGTCTGCCAATCTTGCTGCTATAGTTTCTCTGACTAAAATGCTGTTGATTGTGGATGTGTGCTTAAGGGTTGGTTTAGAGCACCACAAAGGAGAGCGTTATTCTTTTAATGAGTGGGTTGAGCTTAGTTTATGGTTTTGAAGAAAGGGGAGGAAGGGTATAGCCTTGACCGTGTGCCTCTGCAAATCTATTGTCTTATCCAGACCCCTCATTAAATCTCTACCTCTGATCACATGATGGGACTTATATATAATTATTAGATCTTCCAATATATCTATAAGCGATTCCTTTAATTTTTTCTTCTGGCTCTGCCTAGGGTTGACATAGCAAGATATTAGCAGCAGGCAATAGGGCTTGTTTGTAGGGTATTTTAATAGGAATTTCGGTGGCAGCTAGTCTACAGGCATTTTTTGGGTAAACCGAGAGTCCTCTGGACGGAGGGCCAAAGATATTTGGTTTGATGGCTGATGTTTGAAATACGTGATAGCCTGCTAAGGGAATGGTTGTCATTGCCCAGATCTTCTGAAAGCACAAAGGGCCATATTATCAAGAATGGGTGTAATATTATCGCTGCTTTAGCGTCTGGAAACTGCCACTACAGCGGCGATAAGGGGCTTGATAATATGCCTTAGAAAATTCGAATAGAATTCCAGGTTTAATTACCTTTCCACCAGAACCTGGGCTTCTATTGGAATTCTCTAGGGCATATTATCAAGCCCTTTATAGCCGCATTAGCTGCAGTTTCCTGCCGCTAAAGCGGCGATAATGTTATCGCCTGTTCTTGATAATATGGCCCAATGTGTCTCTGTTGCCTAGGTAATCCCGTACTGGCTTGTCCTGGTAATTTTCCTGATCCCTGCTATATTCCAGGAAATTAATTGTTGCTGCTCTTGAGGCTCACCCCTTTTACCCTCCCTGATATCCTGGCTTTCACTGTTATTAGGGATGCCACCTCAGAAACCTTTGATCTTCTGAGGATGCAGACTCGTTCTGTCATACATCACATTGATTATTGCTATAAGTGACCCTGATGTTGATGGGGGCACATTAACTTGATTGGCTGTTACTGCTAACTTACAGTTTTTGGTTGGTACCCAGTAGGACTGAGGGGACCCCTTTCTCCTCATGGGTGGAAATGAGGACATGCCGGTATATCTTCAGCCATGGGGCTGAGCGTCTATGCCCCAGACAGCTAGAAGTTGAGCTTCTCCTAATACTGCAAGTTGAAGTCGCTGTCGGCAAAATCGTACTATGGTTGAGTCACAGTGGGTGTCCCCATGCAGTTTTGGGAATCTTACCCACTCCAGGTCATCTGAGTCAATTTCTACAAGAGGAAATGTGTTTGAATAAACAAAGTATGTTGGTCCTATTTAGAATACCACGGGGGACCTTGATGGAATACATTGGGGTAAGCACTACCTCGTAAATGCGAGGTGTTTCCTTGGAGGCTGATGCTTCCATGAGGACCCAGCCCTGGGTGTTTATGCTGATTTGGAAGCCTGCTCTAAGAGGAACCCTTTAAATGTTTCCATACTGCTGTGGGCCAGTTACCCTTCCTGATGTACTTGCAAGGCTCTCCCTTAATAGCAGTTCCATCTGAGAGGTTATCTAAAACCCCTCCAGTCTGCTTTGCACCTGGGTCTTAGGTAGGCTGCTGCCAAGGCCTGTGAACTAGCATCCATTTATTCTGGGCTTTTTGTCAAAGCTTCATTGGGCCCGGGCTCTGACTTTGGTCTGACAGGTGCCAGAGGAACCTGTGACTTGCTGTGGAGGGGCAAGGATTTGGCCCCTTGTTGCTTTCCTTCTTCTGCTTTGCCTGATTTGACCCCATGTTTGACTGGGAATTATGGGTACAGTGACTTATCTTCATGTTATTTCCTGGTATAAGTCCATTCAATGTGAATGGCAATGTTGATATTCTTTTTAACTTTTTTTGCTTTTTTTCAGCTTTTTCTTACATCTCCTAGTTAAAGGGGCCTCTGGCGGTGCCAGACTATTCAATACTACTGTGCCGTGCCTGTTCCTTGAGGGTACTTCTCCTTCATCTGTGCAAGCCCCAAATTGGGCAGTTGGTGCTTCTGTGTGTGGCACTAATCTCTGTGGGTCCTCCAGGGGATCGCTCTTAGACCCAGCCTTTATTTTTGGGCTTAGTGGAGGACCATATATGCAGCTAGTGACTAGCAAGGGATTGCTCTGCATTGTTAAGGTGGTAATTTTCCTGGTGGATGCCGGAAATCCCCGACCCCTAGATATTGCTGCTATGTCCCCTAGTATCTTCGTAAATTTATAAATTGCAGCACATGGGAATGAACAAGATTTTGTGGCCAGGATTATGAAAATATTTTCTTCCATTGCATCCACCCTGTTGCTTTGGCTGAGAAGGCACTGCGCCACTGATTGTGAGAGGTTTAGCTGAACCTCCATTTTCATCGACTGCCAAAGCAGAGCCCTGTCTAGTGTGTTCTGTGCCTCCCTTATATCTGTTGAGTGGAGCTCTTCCTTATCATTGGTTAGGGGTGTTTCTCTTAGAAGTTCATTTGCCTTCACTGTCTCTGCAAACAGTTTGGGGTGAGTTCAATTTTTTACTCCAGGTTTTGGAAGAAGGAGACTGTTAGGTTCAGTGATGTTGCTCATCTTGCCTATTATTCAAGAGGCTGGCCTTGGGGTGGATGACAATAGTTCCGCTTTGCTGGTGGATTTGCGCATTGATGTGTTGGGGCTTGTTCTCTTTGTCTGGCACCTCCCTATCAGTTCATTTGATTTGTCTGTTCTTTTAGAACGGTGTTGCATAACCCTTTCTTTGATATGATATGATATCATAAATGGGATTTGTAGAGCGCACGTACACCTACGGTTTCTTGGCGCTGGAGTGGGAGGGCTGAGAGGTACATGGCGGGGCAAACCTAGTTGTGAGCTAACGAGAAGAGCCAAGTTTTAAGTAATTTTCTGAAGTGAGCGTAGGAGGGAAGAAGGCGGAGTGCTGGGGGGAGGGAGTTCCAAAGGAGTGGAGCCTGGGTAGAGAATCTCAGGCCTCCATGTTTTTTACATCTGAAGGAGCAGGAGGTCAGAAGGTAGGAGTTGGAGGAGCGTAAAGCACGATGGGGAACATACGATGTAAGAGGGAGGAAATGAAAGAAGGCCCCTGAGAGGAGAGGGCTTTGTGAATTAGGCAGCCAAGTTTGAAGAGGCTGCACTGGGTTACAGGGAGCCAATGAAGGTTCTTAAGGAGGGGCTTGGAGTGACTACATCTTGGTTGGCCATAAATCAGACTGGCTGCCTGATTCTGGATGAGTTTGAGGCGTTGGGATTGATAAGCAGGTATGCCCACATATAGGGAGTTCGCATAGTCGATGCGAGACATGACTAGTCCCAGTGTGACCTGAACAAGGGCTTCGTGGGAGAGGGGTCTGCTAATTTACCGGATGCGACACAGATCGAATAAGCAGACAGATACAACTGAGTTGATTTGAGCCCTCATGGAGAGGGCCTTGCAAATGGTGATGCCTAAGCTCTTGACAGGGTCAACAGGGGAGGGAGAAGGGCCAAGTGAGAGGGGCCAAAAGGAGGAATTCCAGGGGTTGCCATGGGGCCCAGTGATGACTAGCTCGGTCTTGTCGGGGTTGAGTTTAAGCTGGTTTAAGTTCATCCCGGAGCTAATGAAGGTCATGACGGAGTGGACGTTTTGGATGGAAGACGGCGAGGGGTCAAAGTTAAAGATGAGCTGAAGATCGTCAGCGTAATTAAAGACGGTCACAGATTTTTGCTGAAGATCCGAGATTAGGGGACGGATGTAAATATTGAAGAGAAGTGGTGAGAGCGAGGAGCCCTGCGGGACTCCACAGGTGAGATGCTTTCCCGCCGAGGAGAAGGGGGGGGAGGGAAACTGCCTGGACTCGATCCTGGAGGAAGGAGGTGATCCATCTCAGTGGTAAACAAAGCGATACAAAAGGGGATGATGGACAGAGCGTTTGAACAAATCAAACACTCACCCCCAGTCAACTGATTTGGGTTTAATCCATCACCATTCTTTAGTTCACTCAGCCACCTCAGTTCAGACATGGCTATATGCAAATCAGTCTGACCCTGTGCCTCATGGGAACAGTACAGCCCGAACTGCCAAGCTATGTCTTCCCTGGACCGGAAACAAGCATCCTGGGACCGGTTTCGGATTCATAATCCTCATCAGCCAGGCTATCTTGAATCCAGTGGCCAAGTGAACAAGGGACTCACGTCTGAGCATACCCTGCCACACTTAGGGTGAACAAAGCGATACAAAAGGGGATGATGGACGGAGCGTTTGAACAAATCAAACACTCACCCCCAGTCAACTGATCTGGATTTAATCCATCACCATTCTTTAGTTCACTCAGCCACCCCAGTTCAGACATGGCTATATGCAAATCAGTCTGACCCTGTGCCTCATGGTAACAGTACAGCCCGAACTGCCAAGTCATGTCTTCCCTGGACCGAAAACAAGCATCCTGGGACCGGTTTCGGATTCATAATCCTCATCAGCCAGGCTATCTTGAATCCAGTGGCCAAGTGAACAAGGGACTCACGTCTGAGCATACCCTGCCACACTTAGGGCGAACAAAGCGATACAAAATGGGATGATGGACGGAGCGTTTGAACAAATCAAACACTCACCCCCAGTCAACTGATCTGGGTTTAATCCATCACCATTCTTTAGTTCACTCAGCCACCCCAGTTCAGACATGGCTATATGCAAATCAGTCTGACCCTGTGCCTCATGGGAACAGTACAGCCCGAACTGCCAAGCCATGTCTTCCCTGGACCGGAAACAAGCATCCTGGGACCGGTTTCGGATTCATAATCCTCATCAGCCAGGCTATCTTGAATCCAGTGGCCAAGTGAACAAGGGACTCACGTCTGAGCATACCCTGCCACACTTAGGGCGAACAAAGCGATACAAAAGGGGATGATGGACGGAGCGTTTGAACAAATCAAACACTCACCCCCAGTCAACTGATCTGGGTTTAATCCATCACCATTCTTTAGTTCACTCAGCCACCCCAGTTCAGACATGGCTATATGCAAATCAGTCTGACCCTGTGCCTCATGGGAACAGTACAGCCCGAACTGCCAAGCCATGTCTTCCCTGGACCGGAAACAAGCATCCTGGGACCGGTTTCGGATTCATAATCCTCATCAGCCAGGCTATCTTGAATCCAGTGGCCAAGTGAACAAGGGACTCACGTCTGAGCATACCCTGCCACACTTAGGGCGAACAAAGCGATACAAAAGGGGATGATGGACGGAGCGTTTGAACAAATCAAACACTCACCCCCAGTCAACTGATCTGGGTTTAATCCATCACCATTCTTTAGTTCACTCAGCCACCCCAGTTCAGACATGGCTATATGCAAATCAGTCTGACCCTGTGCCTCATGGGAACAGTACAGCCCGAACTGCCAAGCCATGTCTTCCCTGGACCGGAAACAAGCATCCTGGGACCGGTTTTGGATTCATAATCCTCATCAGCCAGGCTATCTTGAATCCAGTGGCCAAGTGAACAAGGGACTCACGTCTGAGCATACCCTGTCACACTTAGGACGAACAAAGCGATACAAAAGGGGATGATGGACGGAGAGTTTGAACAAATCAAACACTCACCCCCAGTCAACTGATCTGGGTTTAATCCATCACCATTCTTTAGTTCACTCAGCCACCCCAGTTCAGACATGGCTATATGCAAGTCAGTCTGACCCTGTGCCTCATGGGAACAGTACAGCCCGAACTGCCAAGCCATGTCTTCCCTGGACCAGAAACAAGCATCCTGGGACCGGTTTCGGATTCATAATCCTCATCAGCAAGGCTATCTTGAATCCAGTGGCCAAGTGAACAAGGGACTCACGTCTGAGCATACCCTGCCACACTTAGGGCGAACAAAGCGATACAAAAGGGGATGATGGACGGAGCGTTTGAACAAATCAAACACTCACCCCCAGTCAACTGATCTGGGTTTAATCCATCACCATTCTTTAGTTCACTCAGCCACCCCAGTTCAGACATGCCTATATGCAAATCAGTCTGACCCTCTGCCTCATGGGAACAGTACAGCCCAAACTGCCAAGCCATGTCTTCCCTGGACCGGAAACAAGCATCCTGGGACCGGTTTCGGATTCATAATCCTCATCAGCCAGGCTATCTTGAATCCAGTGGCCAAGTGAACAAGGGACTCACGTCTTAGCATACCCTGCCACACTTAGGGCGAACAAAGCGATACAAAAGGGGATGATGGACAGAGCGTTTGAACAAATCAAACACTCACCCCCAGTCAACTGATCTGGGTTTAATCCATCACCATTCTTTAGTTCACTCAGCCACCCCAGTTCAGACATGGCTATATGCAAATCAGTCTGACCCTGTGCCTCATGGGAACAGTACAGCCCGAACTGCCAAGCCATGTCTTCCCTGGACCGGAAACAAGCATCCTGGGACCGGTTTCGGATTCATATTCCTCATCAGCCAGGCTATCTTGAATCCAGTGGCCAAGTGAACAAGGGACTCACGTCTGAGCATACCCTGCCACACTTAGGGCGAACAAAGCGATACAAAAGGGGATGATGGACGGAGCGTTTGAACAAATCAAACACTCACCCCCAGTCAGCTGATCTGGGTTTAATCCATCACCATTCTTTAGTTCACTCAGCCACCCCAGTTCAGACATGGCTATATGCAAATCAGTCTGACCCTGTGCCTCATGGGAACAGTACAGCCCAAACTGCCAAGCCATGTCTTCCCTGGACCGGAAACAAGCATCCTGGGACCGGTTTCGGATTCATAATCCTCATCAGCCAGGCTATCTTGAACCAGTGGCCAAGTGAACAAGGGACTCACGTCTGAGCATACCCTGCCACACTTAGGGCGAACAAAGGCTCTCCACACCACTGGAGTCAAGCTATCCAGGCTGATGAAGGCTGATAGCCAGAAACCGGTCCTTGGATGCTTGATTCCGGTCTGGGAAAGACATGGCTTGGTAGTTCGGACTGGACTGTTCCCATGAGGCACAGGTTCAGAGCTGATTTGCATATAGCCAGTGTCTAACCCAGGGTGGTGTGGAGTGCAAAAAAACGATGGATTTAGGCCCAGATCATTGTACTGGGGTGAATGTATGACATTGTTCTACATTCTGTCCATCTACTGTGTTTTTTGCAATTTTCACCCCGAGTGGGCTGGGTATGCCCAGACGTGAGTCCCAGGCTCTCCACACCACTGGAGTCAAGCTATCCAGGCTGATGAAGGCTGAAAGCCAGAAACCGGTCCTTGGATGCTTGATTCCGGTCTGGGAAAGACATGGCTTGGTAGTTCGGACTGGACTGTTCCCATGAGGCACAGGGTCAGAGCTGATTTGCATATAGCCAGTGTTTAACCCAGGGTGGTGTGGAGTGCAAAAAAACGATGGATTTAGGCCCAGATCATTGTACTGGGGTGAATGTATGACATTGTTCTACATTCTGTCAATCTACTGTGTTTTTTGCAATTTTCACCCCAGGTGGGCTGGGTATGCTCAGACGTGAGTCCCAGGCTCTCCACACCACTGGAGTCAAGCTATCCAGGCTGATGAAGGCTGATAGCCAGAAACCGGTCCTTGGATGCTTGATTCCGGTCTGGGAAAGACATGGCTTGGTAGTTCGGACTGGACTGTTCCCATGAGGCACAGGGTCAGAGCTGATTTGCATATAGCCAGTGTCTAACCCAGGGTGGTGTGGAGTGCAAAAAAACGATGGATTTAGGCCCAGATCATTGTACTGGGGTGAATGTATGACATTGTTCTACATTCTGTCCATCTACTGTGTTTTTTTGCAATTTTCACCCTGAGTGGGCTGGGTATGCTCAGACATGAGTCCCAGGCTCTCCACACCACTGGAGACAAGCTATCCAGGCTGATGAAGGCTGATAGCCAGAAACCGGTCCTTGGATGCTTGATTCCGGTCTGGGAAAGACATGGCTTGGTAGTTCGGACTGGACTGTTCCCATGAGGCACAGGGTCAGAGCTGATTTGCATATAGCCAGTGTCTAACCCAGGGTGCTGTGGAGTGCAAAAAAACGATGGATTTAGGCCCAGATCATTGTACTGGGGTGAATGTATGACATTGTTCTACATTCTGTCCATCTACTGTGTTTTTTGCAATTTTCACCCCGAGTGGGCTGGGTATGCTCAGACGTGAGTCCCAGGCTCTCCACACCACTGGAGTCAAGCTATCCAGGCTGATGAAGGCTGATAGCCAGAAACCGGTCCTTGGATGCTTGATTCCGGTCTGGGAAAGACATGGCTTGGTAGTTCGGACTGGACTGATCCCATGAGGCACAGGGTCAGAGCTGATTTGCATATAGCCAGTGTCTAACCCAGGGTGGTGTGGAGTGCACATAAACGATGGATTTAGGCCCAGATCATTGTACTGGGGTGAATGTATGACATTGTTCTACATTCTGTCCATCTACTATGTTTTTTGCAATTTTCACCCCGAGTGGGCTGGGTATGCTCAGACGTGAGTCCCAGGCTCTCCACACCACTGGAGTCAAGCTATCCAGGCTGATGAAGGCTGATAGCCAGAAACCGGTCCTTGGATGCTTGATTCCGGTCTGGGAAAGACATGGCTTGGTAGTTCGGACTGGACTGTTCCCATGAGGCACAGGGTCAGAGCTGATGTGCATATAGCCAGTGTCTAACCCAGGGTGGTGTGGAGTGCAAAAAAACGATGGATTTAGGCCCAGATCATTGTACTGGGGTGAATGTATGACATTGTTCTACATTCTGTCCATCTACTGTGTTTTTTGCAATTTTCACCCCGAGTGGGCAGGGTATGCCCAGACATGAGTCCCAGGCTCTCTACACCACTGGAGTCAAGCTATCCAGGCTGATGAAGGCTGATAGCCAGAAACCGGTCCTTGGATGCTTGATTCCGGTCTGGGAAAGACATGGCTTGGTAGTTCGGACTGGACTGTTCCCATGAGGCACAGGGTCAGAGCTGATTTGCATATAGCCAGTGTCTAACCCAGGGTGGTGTGGAGTGCAAAAAAACGATGGATTTAGGCCCAGATCATTGTACTGGGGTGAATGTATGACATTGTTCTACATTCTGTCCATCTACTGTGTTTTTTGCAATTTTCACCCCGAGTGGGCTGGGTATGCTCAGACGTGAGTCCCAGGCTCTCCACACCACTGGAGTCAAGCTATCCAGGCTGATGAAGGCTGATAGCCAGAAACCGGTCCTTGGATGCTTGATTCCGGTCTGGGAAAGACATGGCTTGGTAGTTCGGACTGGACTGTTCCCATGAGGCACAGGGTCAGAGCTGATGTGCATATAGCCAGTGTCTAACCCAGGGTGGTGTGGAGTGCAAAAAAACGATGGATTTAGGCCCAGATCATTGTACTGGGGTGAATGTATGACATTGTTCTACATTCTGTCCATCTACTGTGTTTTTTGCAATTTTCACCCGAGTGGGCTGGGTATGCTCAGACATGAGTCCCAGGCTCTCCACACCACTGGAGTCAAGCTATCCAGGCTGATGAAGGCTGATAGCCAGAAACCGGTCCTTGGATGCTTGATTCCGGTCTGGGAAAGACATGGCTTGGTAGTTCGGACTGGACTGTTCCCATGAGGCACAGGGTCAGAGCTGATTTGCATATAGCCAGTGTCTAACCCAGGGTGGTGTGGAGTGCAAAAAAACGATGGATTTAGGCCCAGATCATTGTACTGGGGTGAATGTATGACATTGTTCTACATTCTGTCCATCTACTGTGTTTTTTGCAATTATCACCCCGAGTGGGCTGGGTATGCTCAGACGTGAGTCCCAGGCTCTCCACACCACTGGAGTCAAGCTATCCAGGCTGATGAAGGCTGATAGCCAGAAACCGGTCCTTGGATGCTTGATTCCGGTCTGGGAAAGACATGGCTTGGTAGTTCGGACTGGACTGTTCCCATGAGGCACAGGGTCAGAGCTGATTTGCATATAGCCAGTGTCTAACCCAGGGTGGTGTGGAGTGCAAAAAAACGATGGATTTAGGCCCAGATCATTGTGATGGGGTGAATGTATGACATTGTTCTACATTCTGTCAATCTACTGTGTTTTTTGCGATTTTCACCCCAGGTGGGCTGGGTATGCTCAGACGTGAGTCCCAGGCTCTCCACACCACTGGAGTCAAGCTATCCAGGCTGATGAAGGCTGATAGCCAGAAACCGGTCCTTGGATGCTTGATTCCGCTCTGGGAAAGACATGGCTTGGTAGTTCGGACTGGACTGTTCCCATGAGGCACAGGGTCAGAGCTGATTTGCATATAGCCAGTGTCTAACCCAGGGTGGTGTGGAGTGCAAAAAAACGATGGATTTAGGCCCAGATCATTGTACTGGGGTGAATGTATGACATTGTTCTACATTCTGTCCATCTACTGTGTTTTTTGCAATTTTCACCCCGAGTGGGCTGGGTATGCTCAGACGTGAGTCCCAGGCTCTCCACACCACTGGAGTCAAGCTATCCAGGCTGATGAAGGCTGATAGCCAGAAACCGGTCCTTGGATGCTTGATTCCGGTCTGGGAAAGACATGGCTTGGTAGTTCGGACTGGACTGTTCCCATGAGGCACAGGGTCAGAGCTGATTTGCATATAGCCAGTGTCTAACCCAGGGTGGTGTGGAGTGCAAAAAAACGATGGATTTAGGCCCAGATCATTGTACTGGGGTGAATGTATGACATTGTTCTACATTCTGTCCATCTACTGTGTTTTTTGCAATTTTCACCCCGAGTGGGCTGGGTATGCTCAGACATGAGTCCCAGGCTCTCCACACCACTGGAGTCAAGCTATCCAGGCTGATGAAGGCTGATAGCCAGAAACCGGTCCTTGGATGCTTGATTCCGGTCTGGGAAAGACATGGCTTGGTAGTTCGGACTGGACTGTTCCCATGAGGCACAGGGTCAGAGCTGATTTGCATATAGCCAGTGTCTAACCCAGGGTGGTGTGGAGTGCAAAAAAACGATGGATTTAGGCCCAGATCATTGTACTGGGGTGAATGTATGACATTGTTCTACATTCTGTCCATCTACTGTGTTTTTTGCAATTTTCACCCCGAGTGGGCTGGGTATGCTCAGACGTGAGTCCCGGGCTCTCCACACCACTGGAGTCAAGCTATCCAGGCTGATGAAGGCAGATAGCCAGACACCGGTCCTTGGATGCTTGATTCCGGTCTGGGAGAGACATGGCTTGGTAGTTCGGACTGGACTGTTCCCATGAGGCACAGGGTCAGAGCTGATTTGCATATAGCCAGTGTCTAACCCTGGGTGGTGTGGAGTGCAAAAAAACGATGGATTTAGGCCCAGATCATTGTACTGGGGTGAATGTATGACATTGTTCTACATTCTGTCCATCTACTGTGTTTTTTGCAATTTTCACCCCGAGTGGGCTGGGTATGCTCAGACGTGAGTCCCAGGCTCTCCACACCACTGGAGTCAAGCTATCCAGGCTGATGAAGGCTGATAGCCAGAAACCGGTCCTTGGATGCTTGATTCCGGTCTGGGAAAGACATGGCTTGGTAGTTCGGACTGGACTGTTCCCATGAGGCACAGGGTCAGAGCTGATTTGCATATAGCCAGTGTCTAACCCAGGGTGGTGTGGAGTGCAAAAAAACGATGGATTTAGGCCCAGATCATTGTACTGGGGTGAATGTATGACATTGTTCTACATTCTGTCCATCTACTGTGTTTTTTGCCATCTCAGTGGTAGCCAGCGGATGCCGGCGTGCTCGACACCTTCGAGGAGGATAGTGTGGTCGACGGTGTCGAATGCCGCCGACAAATCCAGGAGCACCAATACCTGAGAGATGTTCTGGTCTGCCCCCTTTCATAACTCCTCGTGGACGGCCAGGGTAATTGATTCAGTGGCATGCTGGGGCCAGAAACCAGCTCGGTGAGGATCAAGAAAGTGGGTAGATTCAATGAAGGTGCTCAGACAGTTAACCACAAAGGCCTCCAGGACTTTACCGAAGTAGGGGAGGAGGGAGATTGGGCAGAAGTTAGAGAGAGTGCAGGGGTCTGCTCCAGGTTTTTAAGGATGGGGGAAACCACAGCTGTTTTGAAGGAGAGATGGACCACCCCAAAGGAGAGGGATTTGTTCAAAAGAAAAAGGGGGGGCATAGGAATGTTAAGAAAGATCTCCCGACTAATATGGGGGGGCAGCTATCCTGGGGGGAGCCAGACTTGATTTTCCCAAGAAGAGAGAAGAAAGTTTCTTCAGTGAGCGTGGGGAACTTGAGATACTGGGCGGGGTTGGGAGAGGCCACCGTGGAATTCGATATGGCGGCGACAGTGGGGATGCTAGTTTTAATTGTGGTTATCTTTTCAATAAAATAGCTATTGAGGAAGTCACAGAGAGATTGTGATGGGAGGGATTTAGCAGTGACACGATCAGGTTTTACCAGCTCATCCACGATGAAAAAAATGGTTTTAGATTTACAGTTTGAGCTCAGTATTTTTGCAGAGAAATATGCAGATTTGGCTGAGAGAATGGCTGCTTTATAGTCCTGTAGGGCCGTAAGGAAGCACGTGTTTTTTAAGGGGGCAGTAGTGAAGCCTCCACTTGCGCTCCAATTGGCGCAGTGCGAGTTTTCTGTCCTTAACGTTTTTTGTGAACCAAAGTTGAGCGTCGTGGGGTCTCTTCCTTTTGAGGGCTTTCAAGGGGGCAAAGTTATCTCTCGCCTGGATTTTGATGATGGTAAAGGCATTTGTACCTTGTTTCTCATTGGGTGAGCCCAGTATATGCGCTCCCCACTCCCCAGGAAATGAGTATGATCTACTCTTTTGGGAGGAGCTTCTTAGAGGGGGAGTGTCGCCCATGCTCCATTTGCCTCTTCCTTGAATTTGGAAAAACAGGGTGATGAGCCTTTGTTGGGTCAAATTCACATCTCTAGCAGATGTAGCTGGGTAGTACTTCTTGTGACCCTGTTGGGTGCTTGCAGACCATTTTACTTCACGTCTGAGTCTGTCAATGAGCAATGAGTGGTCCTCCCTTTTGGGTGCGGTTACGTGGAGAAGAAAGAGGTCTTTGGGGCAACGATGTAGAGAACTAGGTGCTTGACAGATGCTGTTCAATGTCAGATGCTTTTGAATGCTTTAAATGCTGGTATTGTTAGGAAGGGTTCACCTTAGCGCCTCTGAGGAGGAATAATTGGGTCTTTGGTTCTTCCTCATTTTACCCGCTGTCTTTGTGACCCTCGGGAGTAGCCCCTTGGCCTGTGCTCACCGATGGACCTCGGAGGTAAGTCCAGTCTTGCAGAGTCTCATGCTCAGTCAAACAGTCAGCCAATAAATGAAGTTTAGATGCTGAATCCCCCTGTGTCTGATGCCTCTTTCCTGCATTGGGAGCTCCTGTCAATCCTGAGGTGAGTGAGGTCTGAGACTCTGCTCCTTGCTGTTCTAACTGGTCAGCTGATTGGTACTGGGCACGTCAGAGCGCAGGCTAACCAGGGCTTCACAAGGCGTACCCAAGACTATCAGGGCTGTTTCCACAGAGTTTCCGGGACCCTCTCTTTGCAGCAGCTCAGTAAGGCCAATGCTCTTGCACCTCTGCCGCTCACCTCCGATGGAGGCATGGGCCTGGAAGGGTCCAGGAGGGCTCTGAGATTGGCCTTTAGCTGCCACAGTTGTTTTGCAGAGGGGCTTGCAGTTAGGGACCTAATAGGTTGTCGGGGAACCAGGCAAGGAAACCGGAGCCCAACACTAAATCCTGTTGCAGAAGGGCGGATCTCCTGCTGGTTCCCTGTGCAGGTTCCTGTGCCCTTGGACTGGGGCAGCAGCCACTGCCTCCTTACACACCATCTGGCTACTTGGGGGCTGCTGCCGGCCTGCCAACTCCTAGTTTGCGAGGACTTTTCCGAGTTGCGTGGCAAGCAACGCTCCGCTCCACACTGAGAGGGAACAGGCGAGCAACCGAGCCATGCAACTCTTCCTCCTCTTCCAAGAGATAGGGATAAATAAAGGGAAGCTGGTTGAATTGCCATTCATGCTACATCAATGGTTCTTCTAATAGATCCTTACAGTTTTTATGCAAAGCACCCAGGATTTGTAGGATAGACCCACACAGGGTACATTAAAGGCCCCCTATATGTCTGCCATGCACTCTGTGTACTGCAAATAATCTGATGATTCTCTGAATAACAAATATGCTTCTAAATGTGTAGATAATGTGCTTTTTATTTAAAGACATTCATTACTACCTTCACCATACTCTAAAAAAGCAAGCAATGGCAGATTTACAATTTGACCACATGAAATTTCACTACGAGAAGAGTAAAGAAAGAAAAACAGTCATATTCCTCCTACGTCACAATACAGAGTACAACAATGATGGGATAGAAAAATAGCATTGTAAAATATTGCATCAAAATTTTCAACATTTAGTATATGCAAGGCCACATAACAGTAAAGAAAGGTGACATGATATAAAAATGGGACCAAAAAAGTTAATCCAATGTACACGTTTAAAATGTAAAAATAAATGTAATGTTTCTCTTTTTCAGAAAAAGGATCCAAACATTTTGTATTGATTTTCTGATAAAGATGTATAATACGCACAAAGAAAATGTGTGGAAATACAATATATCCAATTTTGCAATGATTTAATTAAAATGTTTCTGTATTTTTAACATATATTAGTGAACTATGAAATAACTTCAAATGCTCCTATTCTTTTGTAAATTATTTACATTGTCACTAGGTTCTTTTGTTGTACTCAGTGCTATCTCACTTGCTTCTGCTCTGACCACTCCACAAGCGAAGGGTATATTGCTCAGTGAAAATATTGAAAGGCGTGCTGCATCACACGTATTTTTGTGAATTTATGAATTCAAATATTAATACATTTATTTAATGAGCATGATCCAGCGCCCCTATAGAAAATATGTTATAGCAACACTACCCAACTCCACAATACTCACCATTAATCAGAAATCACTCACAAGGCCCATAAACTAACATGACATATTTTGAGCAACTGAATCATGTGACCTAATTAATAATACCTATTCACAAATTATATACACTTTATATACAACTGCAGTATAATGATTTCACCATTGTGTTTGTAAAACTTTGCATTTAATTAAGTCACTTAGGCTTATGGATCTGCTGATGATAACATGACTCAAAATAACAAGACCAGCTTGTCTTTTCAAAAATCTTATTTATTAACTATTTATTCAAGGAATGTGCATTTTATTAGACAAATAGCAAATTAGACTGACAGTTCCAAGCAGAATCAAATAGCATGTTAAATGAAGAATAAACAGTTTACCATCACCTAAGCCCTATTTCCCTATCTAAGACTCATTTCACCTAAAGGAATACAAGTTAAAGTCATTTGGCCCTATTGATCCTTACGTGCTCCAAAATAAGTCCAACAGCACATCACGCCTAACTGAAATTAGAAGAAGATGAGCAGCAAGAGCAGCGAGAGCGCCCTCCCTCCCATGGGGACAGTTTTTATACCTTTCTAACTAACTAAAGTAACATTATCGGACATTTTTTCTGTCAATTCAAAGTTTTGATTGGCTTAGCCATGTCAGACCACTTCCAGGTCACGCTCTCCTGACCAAGTCCGGGGGTTCATCATAGCCCTTATTGTTCTTAGTTTCACCATCCTCTTTGCTTCCTCAAAATGTTACATTTCCCGAGAAGAATCTTTCACTTCCTAATCTTGGCAGGCCTTACAGCATCCTGTCCTTGGAAATGACACCAAGAACACATTCAACTCGACCACGTTTGTCCCTGCATTAAACGTTGTTTGTTCAGCAAAAAGATGACTCTTTCGACTGCGCATGGGTAAGACTTTACTCTGGTCAAGTTTTAACAATCTGCAGGACTACCAGTCATTTTCTTCAGGCCCACTCGCAAAACTAATGTATAAACAAACACAAAACACCGATTAATGTGAGAAATATAGTTTGATCTGTTACCCATTAATCTATATTACCTAGCAGAAGCAAATGAAGCAACAAACAGTTTTGTGCAACATAAAGACGAAAATACAAAACATGAGCATTACAGAAATAAGCACATGCCATTATTTAAAGCAGCTGCATTTAATTCTGACAAAACGACAGACAAGATTAATTTACAAACACAAACATGCACTTGCAATACAAAGCACATATATGAGCACGTATATTAGTTTCCCGCATGTAATGATTTGCAATTTACTCTAGGTTGGTTAGTAATATTCACTCCAATCACATTAGTTTAATTATTTAATTATGGTATAAGTTTAACTTTGCGAGTTGAAATAAATATATTTCTAAATCTCGCTCCATCAACTATCATAAAGATTTATTATGAAAAGCACATATAATACAGTGTTTAGTGTTATAGTCTTAAAGGCTAAGAGCAGGGAAAACAGGGGTGACATGATAGATGTAGCTTACTAGAGGGAGGACAAGGTGGGTGTAGGAGTGAGAAAGAGCTGTCTAGCAGCAGATAGCACGAATATAGACGTTGACATTTTCGTTGGAACATCAAGGAAGATAGAAGCATGAGTACCTGTTGGTATGTGTCTTCAAAAGAGAAGATGCTTCAGTACTTTCTTAAAGTAATCTACTAGTGACCGGTGCATAATCTAGTGGGCAGAGGGTTCTAAATTCTAGGGCCATTGCAAAAAAAAGACTGTCGCCTAATATTCTCTGTTTTAAAGCTGAGGATTACCGAAGAAGAGTTTCCCTAGAGCGTTGGGATCAGAGACCACCTAATATTTTTAATGATGAGGCTCAATATGGAGGTGTGTAGAATCTGATGTGTAATACATGCAGCCTTATAGAGTGCCTTGTTTTCCACTGAAGTGTTACGAGCACAGGAGAAACATGATCACATTGTTGGTTCCTGTGACAAAGCCGGTTGGTGCATGAATTACTGCTTTCAGGCAGGCAAGGTGTATTTGGGAAGACTAACTAACAGAGATGTCCCATACTCAGTTCTTGATAGCACAAAGGGTTCTAGCAGTGTAGGAATTGTGCCCTAGCTGAGGGAACTGACATATTTAAAACCTTGGGATCCCGGTTTGGATCCGGCCTCTGTACTAGACTCAACCATTGCTCCGATGTTTCACAGCTAGGTCTGCCCTATGTATATACCCATTCATTCATACAATGTTTCACAATTGTGTTCAGGGATGACAGATAAGAGAAGCATCAGCTTGGTGACAGTAGAAAAAACTTAACTGTGGAAAAAGCAACTCTTCATCATGGGGCAAAGGGGAATCTAAAAGGAGACAACAATTTTACAAAGAGCTGATGAATTATTTAACCATCCACCTCTGTGTGGGCACAACTCTGTTACATCAGGCTGGAGAGAGACCGTTTTAAATGGGTCTGTAAATGCAAACTCTCTCTCCAAGGAATTGGGAGGAACAAAAAACAATCACTGTTACAGTGGACTTGGTTGTTGTAATTGGCAGCCATCTGTAACAAAAACTGTCACACAGCTGAGTCCATTAACACATTACAAGTCATCCCGCCTACTTATATCCCCAGGCATCTCCAGGCAGTGGGATTTAACAGTAAGTCTGAGTGCCTTTATTCCAACCAAGAATGGTGATGGATTAAACCCAGATCTGTTGACTGGGTGTGAGTGTTTGATTGATTCAGATGCTCCATCCATCACCACCCCCTTTTGTACCGCTTTGTTCGCCATAAGTTGGCAGGGTATGCTCAGGCGTGAGTCCCTTGCTCACTTTGCCAATGGATTCAAGCAAGCCAGGCTGAAGACGGCTGAAATGCCAGAAACCGGTCCTAGGAAGCTTGTTTCCAGTCCAGGGAAGGCATGGCTTGGCAGTTCGGGATGGAATGTTCCCATGAGGCACATGGTCAGGCTGATTTACATATGGCCAAGTCTGAACTGGGGTGGCAGAGTGGGCTAAAGAACGGTGATGGATTAAACTCAGATCTGTTGACTGGGTGTGAGGGTTTGATTGGTTCAGATGCTCCATCCGTCACCAGCCCCTTTTGTACCGCTTTGTTCGCCATAAGTTGGCAGGGTATGCTCAGAAGTGAGTCCCTTGCTCACTTTGCCACTGGATTCAAGCAAGCCTTGCTGAAGACGGTTGAAATGCCAGAAACCGGTCCTAGGAAGCTTGTTTCCAGTCCAGGGAAGGCATGGCTTGGCAGTTCGGGATGGAATGTTCCCATGAGGCACATGGTCAGGCTGATTTACATATGGCCAAGTCTGAACCGGGGTGGCAGAGTGGGCTAAAGAACGGTGATGGATTAAACTCAGATCTGTCGACTGGGTGTGAGGGTTTGATTGGTTCAGATGGTCCATCCGTCACCAGCCCCTTTTGTACCGCTTTGTTCGCCATAAGTTGGCAGGGTATGCTCAGAAGTGAGTCCCTTGCTCACTTTGCCACTGGATTCAAGCAAGCCTTGCTGAAGACGGTTGAAATGCCAGAAACCGATTCTAGGAAGCTTGTTTCCGGTCCAGGGAAGGCATTGCTTGGCAGTTCGGGATGGACTGTTCCCATGAGGCACAGGGTCAGAGTGATTTGCATATGGCCATGTCTGAACTGGGGTAGCAGAGTGGGCTAAAGAACGGTGATGGATTAAACCCAGATCTGTTGACTGGGTGCGGGTGTTCGGTTGGTTCAGATGCTCCATCCATCAACACCCCCTTTTGTTCCGCTTTGTTCGCCATAAGTTGGCAGGTTATGCTCAGGCGTGAGTCCCTTGCTCACTTTGCCACTGGATTCAAGCAAGCCTGGCTGAAGACGGCTGAAATGCCAGAAACCGGTCCTAGGAAGCTTGTTTCCAGTCCAGGGAAGGCATGGCTTGGCAGTTCGGGAATGACTGTTCCCATGAGGCACAGGGTCAGACTGATTTGCATATGGCCAAGTCTGAACTGGGGTGGCAGAGTGGGCTAAAGAACGGTAATGGATTAAACCCAGATCTGTTGACTGGGTGTGAGTGTTTGATTTGTTCAGATGCTCCATCCATCACCACCCCCTTTTGTACCGCTTTGTTCGCCATAAGTTGGCAGGGTATGCTCAGGCGTGAGTCCCTTGCTCACTTTGCCAATGGATTCAAGCAAGCCAGGCTGAAGACGGCTGAAATGCCAGAAACCGGTCCTAGGAAGCTTGTTTCCAGTCCAGGGAAGGCATGGCTTGGCAGTTCGGGATGGAATGTTCCCATGAGGCACATGGTCAGGCTGATTTACATATGGCCAAGTCTGAACTGGGGTGGCAGAGTGGGCTAAAGAACGGTGATGGATTAAACTCAGATCTGTTGACTGGGTGTGAGGGTTTGATTGGTTCAGATGCTCCATCCGTCACCAGCCCCTTTTGTACCGCTTTGTTCGCCATAAGTTGGCAGGGTATGCTCAGAAGTGAGTCCCTTGCTCACTTTGCCACTGGATTCAAGCAAGCCTTGCTGAAGACGGTTGAAATGCCAGAAACCGGTCCTAGGAAGCTTGTTTCCAGTCCAGGGAAGGCATGGCTTGGCAGTTCGGGATGGAATGTTCCCATGAGGCACATGGTCAGGCTGATTTACATATGGCCAAATCTGAACTGGGGTGGCAGAGTGGGCTAAAGAACGGTGATGGATTAAACTCAGATCTGTTGACTGGGTGTGAGGGTTTGATTGGTTCAGATGCTCCATCCGTCACCAGCCCCTTTTGTACCGCTTTGTTCGCCATAAGTTGGCAGGGTATGCTCAGAAGTGAGTCCCTTGCTCACTTTGCCACTGGATTCAAGCAAGCCTTGCTGAAGACGGTTGAAATGCCAGAAACCGATTCTAGGAAGCTTGTTTCCGGTCCAGGGAAGGCATTGCTTGGCAGTTCGGGATGGACTGCTCCCATGAGGCACAGGGTCAGACTGATTTGCATATGGCCATGTCTGAACTGGGGTAGCAGAGTGGGCTAAAGAACGGTGATGGATTAAACCCAGATCTGTTGACTGGGTGCGGGTGTTCGGTTGGTTCAGATGCTCCATCCATCAACACTCCCTTTTGTTCCGCTTTGTTCGCCATAAGTTGGCAGGTTATGCTCAGGCGTGAGTCCCTTGCTCACTTTGCCACTGGATTCAAGCAAGCCTGGCTGAAGACGGCTGAAATGCCAGAAACCGGTCCTAGGAAGCTTGTTTCCAGTCCAGGGAAGGCATGGCTTGGCAGTTCGGGAATGACTGTTCCCATGAGGCACAGGGTCAGACTGATTTGCATATGGCCAAGTCTGAACTGGGGTGGCAGAGTGGGCTAAAGAACGGTAATGGATTAAACCCAGATCTGTTGACTGGGTGTGAGTGTTTGATTTGTTCAGATGCTCCATCCATCACCACCCCCTTCTGTACCGCTTTGTTTGCCATAAGTTGGCAGGGTATGCTCAGGCGTGAGTCCCTTGCTCACTTTGCCACTGGATTCAAGCAAGCCTGGCTGAAGATGGCTGAAATGCCAGAAACCGGTCTTAGGAAGCTTGTTTCCAGTCCAGGGAAGGCATGGCTTGGCAGTTTGGGATGGACTGTTCCCATGAGGCACAGGGTCAGACTGATTTGCATATGGCCAAGTCTGAACTGGGGTGGCAGAGTGGGCTAAAGAACGGTGATGGATTAAACCCAGATCTGTTGACTAGGTGTGAGTGTTTGATTGGTTCAGATGCTCCATCCATCACCACCCCCTTTTGTGCTGCTTTGTTCACCATAAGTTGGCAGGGTATGCTCAGACGTGAGTCCCTTACTCACTTTGCCACTGGATTTTAGCAAGCCTGGCTGAAGACGGCTGAAGTGCCAGAACGCGGTTCTAGGAAGCTTGTTTCCGGTCCAGGGAAGGCATGGCTTGGAAGTTTGGGATGGACTGTTTCCATGAGGCACAGGGTCAGACTGATTTGCATATGGCCAAGTCTGAACTGGGGTGGCAGAGTGGGCTAAAGAACGGTGATGGATTAAACCCAGATCTGTTGACTAGGTGTGAGTGTTTGATTGGTTCAGATGCTCCATCCATCACCACCCCCTTTTGTGCTGCTTTGTTCACCATAAGTTGGCAGGGTATGCTCAGACGTGAGTCCCTTACTCACTTTGCCACTGGATTCAAGCAAGCCTTGCTGAATACGGCTGAAATGCCAGAAACCAGTTCTAGGAAGCTTGTTTCCGGTCCATGGAAGGCATGGCTTGGCAGTTCGGGATGGACTGTTCCCATGAGGCACGGGGTCAGACTGATTTGTATATGGCCATGTCTGAACTGGGGTGGCAGAGTGGGCTAAAGAACGGTAATGGATTAAACCCAGATCTATTGAATGTGTGTGAGTGTTTGATTGGTTCAGATACTCCATCCATCACCACCCCCTTTTGTACCGCTTTGTTCGCCATAAGTTGGCAGGGTGTGCTCAGACGTGAGTCCCTTGCTCACGGTGCCACTGGATTCAAGCAAGCCTGGCTGAAGACGGCTGAAGTGCCAGAAAGCGGTTCTAGGAAGCTTGTTTCCGGTCCAGGGAAGGCATGGCTTGGCAGTTTGGGATGGACTGTTCCCATGAGGGACAGGGTCAGACTGATTTGCATATGGCCAAGTTTGAACTGGGGTGGCAGAGTGGCCTAAAGAACGGTGATGGATTAATCCCAGATCTGTTGACTAGGTGTGAGTGTTTGATTGGTTCAGATGCTCCATCCATCACCACCCCCTTTTGTGCTGCTTTGTTTGCCATAAGTTGGCAGGGTATGCTCAGATGTGAGTCCCTTGCTCACTTTGCCACTGGATTCAAGCAAGCCTTGCTGACGACGGCTGAAATGCCAGAAAGCGGTTCTAGGAAGCTTGTTTCCGATCCAGGGAAGGCATGGCTTGGCAGTTCGTAAGGACTGTTCCAATGAGGCACAGGGTCAGACTGATTTGCATATGGCCATGTCTGAACTGGGGTGGCAGAGTGGGCTAAAGAACGGTGATGGATTAAACCCAGATCTGTTGACTGGGTGTGAGTGTTTGATTGGTTCAGATGCTCCATCCATCACCACCCCCTTTTGTACCGCTTTGTTCACCATAAGTTGGCAGGGTATGCTCAGACGTGAGTCCCTTACTCACTTTGCCACTGGATTCAAGCAAGCCTTGCTGAATACGGCTGAAATGCCAGAAACCAGTTCTAGGAAGCTTGTTTCTGGTCCAGGGAAGGCATGGCTTGGCAGTTCGGGATGGACTGTTCCAATGAGGCACAGGCTCAGACTGATTTCATATGGCCATGTCTGAACTGGGTTGGCAGAGTGGGCTAAAGAACGGTGATGGATTAAACCCAGATCTGTTGACTGGGTGTGAGTGTTTGATTGGTTCAGATGCTCCATCCATCACCACCCCCTGTTGTACCGCTTTGTTCGCCATAAGTTGGCAGGGTATGCTCAGGCGTGAGTCCCTTGCTCACTTTGCCACTGGATTAAAGCACGCCTGGCTGAAGACGACTGAAATGCCTGAAACCAGTCCTAGGAAGCTTGTTTCCGGTCCATGGAAGGCATGGCTTGGCAGTTCGGGATGGACTGTTCCCATGAGGCACGGGGTCAGACTGATTTGTATATGGCCATGTCTGAACTGGGGTGGCAGAGTGGGCTAAAGAACGGTAATGGATTAAACCCAGATCTATTGAATGTGTGTGAGTGTTTGATTGGTTCAGATACTCCATCCATCACCACCCCCTTTTGTACCGCTTTGTTCGCCATAAGTTGGCAGGGTGTGCTCAGACGTGAGTCCCTTGCTCACGGTGCCACTGGATTCAAGCAAGCCTGGCTGAAGACGGCTGAAGTGCCAGAAAGCGGTTCTAGGAAGCTTGTTTCCGGTCCAGGGAAGGCATGGCTTGGCAGTTTGAGATGGACTGTTCCCATGAGGGACAGGGTCAGACTGATTTGCATATGGCCAAGTTTGAACTGGGGTGGCAGAGTGGCCTAAAGAACGGTGATGGATTAATCCCAGATCTGTTGACTAGGTGTGAGTGTTTGATTGGTTCAGATGCTCCATCCATCACCACCCCCTTTTGTGCTGCTTTGTTTGCCATAAGTTGGCAGGGTATGCTCAGATGTGAGTCCCTTGCTCACTTTGCCACTGGATTCAAGCAAGCCTTGCTGACGACGGCTGAAATGCCAGAAAGCGGTTCTAGGAAGCTTGTTTCCGATCCAGGGAAGGCATGGCTTGGCAGTTCGTAAGGACTGTTCCAATGAGGCACAGGGTCAGACTGATTTGCATATGGCCATGTCTGAACTGGGGTGGCAGAGTGGGCTAAAGAACGGTGATGGATTAAACCCAGATCTGTTGACTGGGTGTGAGTGTTTGATTGGTTCAGATGCTCCATCCATCACCACCCCCTTTTGTACCGCTTTGTTCACCATAAGTTGGCAGGGTATGCTCAGGCGTGAGTCCCTTGCTCACTTTGCCACTGGATTCAAGCAAGCCTGGCTGAAGACGACTGAAATGCCTGAAACCAGTCCTAGGAAGCTTGTTTCCGGTCCAGGGAAGGCATGGCTTGGCAGTTCGGGATGGACTGTTCCCATGAGGCACGGGGTCAGACTGATTTGCAAATGGCCATGTCTGAACTGGGGTGACAGAGTGGGCTAAAGAACGGTAATGGATTAAACCCAGATCTATTGAATGGGTGTGAGTGTTTGATTGGTTCAGATACTCCATCCATCACCACCCCCTTTTGTACCGCTTTGTTCGCCATAAGTTGGCAGGGTGTGCTCAGACGTGAGTCCCTTGCTCACGTTGCCACTGGATTCAAGCAAGCCTGGCTGAAGACGGCTGAAATGCCAGAAACCGGTCCTAGGAAGCTTGTTTCTGGTCCAGGGAAGGCATGGCTTGGCAGTTCGGGATGGACTGTTACCGTGAGGCACAGGGTCAGACTGATTTGCATATGGCCATATCTGAACTGGGGTGGCAGAGTGGGCTAAAGAACGGTGATGGATTAAACCCAAATCTGTTGACTGGGTGTGAGTGTTTGATTGGTTCAGGTGCTCAATCCATCACCACCCCCTTTTGTACCGCTTTGTTCGCCATAAGTTGGCAGGGTATGCTCAGACGTGAGTCCCTTGCTCACTTTGCCACTGGATTCAAGCAAGCCTGGCTGAAGACGGCTGAAATGCCAGAAACCGGTCCTAGGAAGCTTGTTTCCGGTCCAGGGAAGGCATGGCTTGGCAGTTCGGGATGGACTGTTCCCATGAGGCACAGGGTCAGACTGATTTGCATATGTCCATGTCTGAACTGGGGTGGCAGAGGGGGCTAAAGAACGGTGATGGATTAAACCCAGATCTGTTGACTGGGTGTGTTTGATTGGTTCAGGTGCTCCATCCATCACCTCCCCGTTTTGTACGGCTTTGTTCGCCATAAGTTGGCAGGGTTTGCTCAGACGTGAGTCCCTTGCTCACTTTTCCACTGGATTCAAGCAAGCCTGGCTGAAGACGGCTGAAATGCCAGAAACCGGGCCCAGGAAGCTTGTTTCCGGTCCAGGGAAGGCATGGCTTGGCAGTTCGGGATGGACTGTTCCCATGAGGCACAGGGTCAGACTGATTTGCATATGGCCATGTCTGAACTGGGGTGGCAGAGTGGGCTAAAGAACGGTAATGGATTAAACCCAGATCTGTTGACTGGGTGTGAGTGTTTGGTTTGTTCAGATGCTCCATCCATCAACACCCCCTTTTGTTCCGCTTTGTTCGCCATAAGTTGGCAGGTTATGCTCAGGCGTGAGTCCCTTGCTCCCTTTGCCACTGGATTCAAGCAAGCCTGGCTGAAGACGGCTGAAATGCCAGAAACCGGTCCTAGGAAGCTTGTTTCCAGTCCAGGGAAGGCATGGCTTGGCAGTTCGGGAATGACTGTTCCCATGAGGCACAGGGGCAGACTGATTTGCATATGGCCAAGTCTGAACTGGGGTGGCAGAGTGGGCTAAAGAACGGTAATGGATTAAACCCAGATCTGTTGACTGGGTGTGAGTGTTTGATTTGTTCAGATGCTCCATCCATCACCACCCCCTATTTTACTGCTTTGTTCGCCATAAGTTGGCAGGGTGTGCTCAGACGTGAGTCCCTTGCACACGTTGCCACTGGATTCAAGCAAGCCTGGCTGAAGACGGCTGAAGTGCCAGAAAGCGGTTCTAGGAAGCTTGTTTCCGGTACAGGGAAGGCATGGCTTGGCAGTTTGGGATGGACTGTTCCCATGAGGCACAGGGTCAGACTGATTTGCATATGGCCAAGTTTGAACTGGGGTGGCAGAGTGGGCTAAAGAACGGTGATGGATTAATCCCAGATCTGTTGACTGGGTGTGAGTGTTTAATTGGTTCAGATTCTCCATCCATCACCACCCCCTTTTGTACCGCTTTGTTTGCCAAAAGTTGGCAGGGTATGCTCAGGCGTGAGCCCCTTGCTCACTTTGCCACTGGATTCAAGCAAGCCTGGCTGAAGACGGCTGAAATGCCAGAAACCGGTCCTAAGAAGCTTGTTTCCAGTGCAGGGAAGGCATGGCTTGGCAGTTCGGGATGGACTGTTCCCATGAGGCACAGGGTCAGACTGATTTGCATATGGCCAAGTCTGAACTGGGGTGGCAGAGTGGGCTAAAGAACGGTGATGGATTAAACCCAGATCTGTTGACTAGGTGTGAGTGTTTGATTGGTTCAGATGCTCCATCCATCACCACCCCCTTTTGTGCTGCTTTGTTCGCCATAAGTTGGCAGGGTATGCTCAGACGTGAGTCCCTTGCTCACTTTGCCACTGGATTCAAGCAAGCCTTGCTGACGACGGCTGAAATGCCAGAAAGCGGTTCTAGGAAGCTTGTTTCTGATCCAGGGAAGGCATGGCTTGGCAGTTCGTAAGGACTGTTCCAATGAGGCACAGGGTCAGACTGATTTGCATATGGCCATGTCTGAACTGGGGTGGCAGAGTGGGCTAAAGAACGGTGATGGATTAAACCCAGATCTGTTGACTGGGTGTGAGTGTTTGATTGGTTCAGATGCTCCATCCATCACCACCCCCTTTTGTACCGCTTTGTTCACCATAAGTTGGCAGGGTATGCTCAGGCGTGAGTCCCTTGCTCACTTTGCCACTGGATTCAAGCAAGCCTGGCTGAAGACGACTGAAATGCCTGAAACCAGTCCTAGGAAGCTTGTTTCCGGTCCAGGGAAGGCATGGCTTGGCAGTTCGGGAAGGACTGTTCCCATGAGGCACGGGGTCAGACTGATTTGCATATGGCCATGTCTGAACTGGGGTGACAGAGTGGGCTAAAGAACAGTAATGGATTAAACCCAGATCTATTGAATGGGTGTGAGTGTTTGATTGGTTCAGATACTCCATCCATCACCACCCCCTTTTGTACCGCTTTGTTCGCCATAAGTTGTTAGGGTGTGCTCAGACGTGAGTCCCTTGCTCACGTTGCCACTGGATTCAAGCAAGCCTGGCTGAAGACGGCTGAAATGCCAGAAACCGGTCCTAGGAAGCTTGTTTCTCGTCCAGGGAAGGCATGGCTTGGCAGTTCGGGATGGACTGTTACCGTGAGGCACAGGGTCAGTCTGATTTGCATATGGCCATATCTGAACTGGGGTGGCAGAGTGGGCTAAAGAACGGTGATGGATTAAACCCAAATCTGTTGACTGGGTGTGAGTGTTTGATTGGTTCAGGTGCTCCATCCATCACCACCCCCTTTTGTACCGCTTGTTCGCCATAAGTTGGCAGGGTATGCTCAGACGTGAGGCCCTTGCTCACTTTGCCACTGGATTCAAGCAAGCCTGGCTGAAGACGGCTGAAATGCCAGAAACCGGTCCTAGGAAGCTTGTTTCCGGTCCAGGGAAGGCATGGCTTGGCAGTTCGGGATGGACTGTTCCCATGAGGCACAGGGTCAGACTGATTTGCATATGGCCATGTCTGAACTGGGGTGGCAGAGGGGGCTAAAGAACGGTGATGGATTAAACCCAGATCTGTTGACTGGGTGTGTTTGATTGGTTCAGGTGCTCCATCCATCACCACCCCGTTTTGTACCGCTTTGTTCGCCATAAGTTGGCAGGGTATGCCCAGACGTGAGTCCCTTGCTCACTTTGCCACTGGATTCAAGCAAGCCTGGCTGAAGACGGCTGAAATGCCAGAAACCGGGCCCAGGAAGCTTGTTTCCGGTCCAGGGAAGGCATGGCTTGGCAGTTCGGGATGGACTGTTCCCATGAGGCACAGGGTCAGACTGATTTGCATATGGCCATGTCTGAACTGGGGTGGCAGAGTGGGCTAAAGAACGGTGATGGATTAAACCCAGATCTGTTGACTGGGTGTGAGTGTTTGATTGCTTGAGATGCTCCATCCATCACCACCCCCTTTTGTACCGCTTTGTTTGCCAGAAGTTGGCAGGGTATGCTCAGACGTGAGTCCCTTGCTCACTTTGCCACTGGATTCAAGCAAACTTGGCTGAAGACGGCTGAAATGCCAGAAACCCGTCCTAGGAAGCTTGTGTCCGGTCCAGGGAAGGCATGGCTTGGCAGTTCGGGATGGACTGTTCCCATGAGGCACAGGGTCAGACTGATTTGCATATGGCCATGTCTGAACTGGGGTGGCAGAGTGGGCTAAAGAACGTTGATGGATTAAACCCAGATCTGTTGACTGGGTGTAAGTGTTTGATTGGTTAAGATGCTCCATCCATCACCACCCCCTTTTGTACCGCTTTATTCCACCCCTAGCATCAGATTAGCATCACCTGCTTACAACCACAAAAGACAGCATGATCCTCCAGCATGGAAGGACTATAGCTCAATCCATTGGACACTATGGACAACAACCGGTATGGGATTGCTGTGGTTTTATTTTAGAGTGTGATGGAGCAAGGTTGCACACGTAAAGGGACTTGCTTGTACTTAACCCTCTCTAATAACTCATAATGTATTAACTAACCTGTTTGTCTTATTAATATTGCATTTCATGACATGTTAGGTATATAGAAGAAGCTTGCTTATGTGTTTCTACTAACAATAATCCGCTTGCACTAAAATGGTCGCTGCTACGTGGGATTTCTTACTGCGCATGCGTCTGTCACACTCATCTGACATGACGTATCTTTCGCTTGGAGGCAAATTTTTGCTTCTGCACACTAGAACTAAAATGGCTGCTTTGTGTTACAGCATGCATGAAGCTTGTATCGCTGGTTTTGCTAAGCTGTTCTTGTTGCCTAATCAATAATGCAATAGATAAAATAAAAGTAATGGGAATAGAGTAGAGATAGGTGGTATACAGTACATTCATTTATTCTGTGTTCTAAAACTGTTTTGTTTCAATTTTTTCATGTAACGATAATCTTGGCATGAAAACCCACACTGCGCATGTCAAACTCCAGAAGGAGCTGAAGTCATTTGACATTGAAGCCATGCCAAGCTTACAGCACACTAGAAGATGCACCTGGGACTCTAACCTGCTGACCCCAAGCGGAAGAAAATATTGTTTACATTGTATTTCTATAAGAACATCCATTGTTGGGTGGAATAAAGATGCATGGGAAAATTAAATTTGATGGGCGGGAACGTTAATAGAATATTCAGAAGTAAAAGTTTCATTTTAGTATGGTGTGATGATCTCTCCCCGTCTCTTGTCCAATCAAAATTGGGAAGCCTTACACTTGCAACATTGGGGGGTGGTACACTGTCCTGGAAAATTGTATAACTAGAGTAGGCTTAGTTAGCTAATTTGTCCGACTTGTCCAAATAGCTGACCTGTCACTGACCCAACGCACTCAATAGGTGATCGGGAGCAAAGGTGTTGGCGAAGCACTCTGTCAGAAGATTCGATAACCCAATCAGGGTTTTGGAACTGGGTGCTGGCGGAGCACTCTATCTAAAGACTTTGTGACCTTGTTGGGGTTCAACTGTTTGCTGCAGAGAGAGTCCAACGCAGGCGTTTGTCCTTTAGCTGCGGGTGCCAGTTCTAGCCCGAGGTGGTCCTGTCCTGATCCAATTTGGTCCGTACCTATCCTGATTCTGGTTTACACCTGTTCTTTCCTGCTGGTACCTGCATCTTGGGGTTCTGTCCTTTATCCCAGCCTGTGGCCAGGGTTGGTTTTCACACCATTATAGGTAATTATAATTAATGTGGGTTTGTCATCGTATTGTTTCCCCTTCTCTACCCTTCCTATGTTTCAATGCTAATGAATGGTTCTCATTTCATTTCAATTTTTAATCATATTCTTGCTGATTGATCAAGTTTCAAATTATGTAGTATAGACACTGACATTTAATAAGTTTCATAGATAAAGAGTTTAAATCTTTCCCTAGTTTGTGGTTATTGTTATTCTACTACCTATTTTCTTGCTACCGCCCTGATCCAATAGGTCTTTAGGTACCGGTGACTAGGATTGGTAAGTCAAATGGTATAGGATCTAAATGGTTAAACAAAATCTTGATCGAGCGTAGGTTTACCTGTTCAAATTGTGTGTATGTTGATTTATGGGCCCAGGTGAGTATGGTAATAAAATCTCGGACAGGTGAGCCCGCGCTCCATCAAGTGTGCGTGGCAAGGCAGTTTTGGCTGTACTGTTCATATTGCAGCTGGACTAAGGCTGATTTTCATATTGCAGTTTTCTCTCAGAGGTGGCATGGGGAGCAAGAACTGGGATGCAGACGTCGGTAATTATCAGTGTCTGAGATTAATTCAAGCATTCCACTTTCATGTATTCCTTAATCCAATGAAAACACTGTGCTTTGATCTGTGATGATGACTCCTAATGCACTTTTCAGGATCTTTGTTCAGGACCTTTCCTTTCACTGTGTCTAACATTTGCATCAGTAATCTGGGGAGCAAGGGGATGCCTGTTGGCTACAGTTCTAAACTCAGAATAATTGTAGTTGATTGAAACATAAGGGCAACATACAACAGACAGTTATTAGATTTTCAGTGAATGGCAATCAGATCATTAGTTCTACATTACTGACAATTTACCAGCTTCTCTTTATATTTGATAGCAAATTATAGCGATTTCACAGACTATTTTATCTTTCTGGTCCTCATGCATAATTCCCTGCCATGGAAAAACATTATAAAAGAACATTGGAATGCTGAGTATTCCCTTGAAAACAATGGAGTGCTCAGAACCTCTAATGGCCAGTAGGAGCCAAGAGCATCAGCATTTCAATGTTTAACGAAGTTCTTCAAACTGCCTTGGGCTCCGTGAGGCCTTAGGTTACAAATTAGAACATTCTCCCCTCTAGGGGCTGTATGTTCAAAATAAACCAAGAGCCCTCTGTAGCAGGCTTTCCCAATCCATTAAAGGACCGCTCCCTTGTTAAAGGCCTTCAGGAGTGGACTTTAATGGCAGGCAGAGCTCCTTACTTTGGGCGTTAAGGCTATAGTATAGGCTGAGGAAATGTGTGACATATTTATGCTATAGATCGGAAGATTGTTCTCCAGTGAATCACAAACGTAGCATTCATTTGAACTTTACTGCCTCCTAAAACTTAATGTCATGTTATGTTATGTTGAGCACAATTCTATAGCGCACGACTTAGTTAGTGCTCTAGTGGCCTCACGCTGGCCTATTCAGCATGTACGCTGACGTGCTCGCGCAGCGCTGGTTCCCTGAGTGAAGCTGTGTGTAATGCTCGCAAGGGGAGACCTCCCTTAGATTGAACGATATACTGCTAGAATCCTTTTTAGAATCTTTTAAAAACCTGTGAATTTGTGATATAGGGGGCATTTTTAACATTTTATTTGTTTGTACTTTGCACACTTTTGTCATTCTTTGACCCGGGGAAATTGAAGGGGGGAAGGGAGCTACTTGACCGGTTTGTGCTCTAGTGGCCTCATGCTGGCCTAATCAGCACATAAGATAACGCGTACGTTCAGCGGAAGCACACAGCAGGTGCACCGCTGCCACACAAAAGGTGTGCCTAAGGCAAGCCCGTCTGCGCCCATCCGCGCTCCGGCCGGGCTCAGGGCCTGTCCCCCTGGCGGTTTTACATCAACTGTACTACGCTACACCAACATAGAATTACATAAACTGAACCCCGGTAAAATGAAACCACGCTGTTTCCAGTTATCCTCTGATACAACTAACAATGCCACACAGAGCTCTTTGTGTGTTTGCTGCTCGCTAACTCTCCTGCTGCCAGCTACCTCTCCTGCATATTTTGAACCTGCCAGTTAGTAGCCCAGATGGCATAATAGGAAACAGGACTGATCGTACTGAGGTGTGTCCTTTAAAATGTATCTTACTTAATGTCAGATTGTTGGTTAGGCACACCTTGGAATGTGCTCAACTACTGGAGGAAAGCAATATAAAATTGGCCTTTAATACAGATACATGGACTTATGGTACCTCCGGTCCTGATCTGGTCAAGGCAACGCCTCATAGGTTTCATTGCTACATGCTTGACCAGCCATTTAAAAAAGGGGAAGGCTTGCTGTTATTTATCATGAGTCACTTGTACCCAACTTTGTCCCTGCCTCTAACATAACATGTGAGGCTCTAGTTTTTAATATGTACTCTGTACATATTAAACCACAAAACCTTCGAAGGCATATTATTATACCGTCCACCGGGATCTAAAATTGGGTTCCTGGATACTTTGGGTACACTATTGGAAGAAGGGCTATGCTTAGAGTCCTACTCGGTGTTGGGAAACTTTAATTTTCCTCTTGAAAACCTCAGTGATCCCACCAATTTTGGAACAAATCATGGGTGCCAGAGGCCTCAAACAATTGGTGAAGACCTCAACGAATGAAAAAAGTCATACCTTCAACAGTATATACTCTAATAATAAAGACTTACTTGGCATCTCAGTCCTCCCGATCTCATGGTCTGATCATTGTGCTATCAAGTTTGAACTGAATAGCTATTCGGCCCACTCAACTAGCTCTAATGAGGCCCAGGAGATCGTTACTAGAGCTTAGGGCAAACTACATGCTAAGAAGCTTCAAAACTCCCTCACAAGCTCAATGTATCATCTTCCTTTGGATGTGGAAGAGGCAACGGCTCTCTACAACAAATGGCTAACTAATGCCTGTGATCAGTTAACACCTAGAAAAAAATGGACTCCCAAACGACTCTCACCCACTGCTCCTTGGTATCCTGAAGAGCTTAGAGCCCAAAAATTGGTCTGCAAGCAATCAGAAAGGATATGGCACAAACACTATGCAGAAGTAGACAAGGAAAGATACAAAATCTGTATCATCAGCTATAAACAATCACTCCTAGAAGCAAAAAAGGAGTATTGTTCATTGCAAATAGCCCTGGCTAAATCTAATTCAAAAGAACTTTTTAAAACTATAACCAAATTGTCGATCCCAAACACTCCTAAGAGACAAGGTCATCCAGAATTCTTCAATAAAATTGTGGACTTTTTTAGACATAAAATAGAAACCATATATTTGTCACTTACCGGTATAATCAATAAGGATCAGATCAGTCCTAACACAAAGAAAGTGGACGAAACAGGTTCCTTACTGTCACTTGACCACTTCTCATCCCTGGAGAGGTCAGATACACTCAAAGTGCCAAATTCAATCAAATCAGGAGCTCCTAGTGACCCTTGCCCAGTATGGTTTATTAAACAAATCCCAGAAGTAATTGGAGCAGCACTCACCCCTCTGCTTAATGCCATTTTGTCATCCGGCATATTTCCCAAAATGTGGAAAAAAGCATCTGTCCTTCCCTTGCTGAAGAAACATACTCTGGACCCTAAAGACCCTAAAAGTTACAGACCGATCTCCAGGCTTCCTTTTCCGGCCAAAATCTTGGAAAAGGAAATGAACACCTAACTCAGTGCTTTTCTTTCTCAAATAATTCCCTGGACCCATCGCGATATGGGTTCAGAGCCTTTCACAGCACGGAGTTGTCTCTGATTAAATCCATGGAGAAAATTAGAGAGGCCATGGATAGGGCAGGAAATGCTGTACTAATCTTATTGGACCTATCCGAGGCCTTTGACATGGTCCATCACAGGGTATTGATGAACCGATTGTCTGAAATTGGTGTAAAGGGTTCTTCTTGGAAACTGTTACAATCCTTTCTGTCGGACAGGTCGCAAATTGTAGATCTAGATGATAACACCTCTGAACCTTTTTCACTTCCTTGCGGGGTGCCACAGGGTTCGGCTCTCAGCCCAATGCTTTTCAATATTTACGTGGTGCCTCTGACTGGAGTCATTAGGTCCTTTGGTTTCCAGCTCACCTCTTACGCTGACAACACACAAATTGTATGTTGACAGAGGGGGCTGAAAAGAAGGCTGGGGATCGATTCCATAACTGCATGAGTGCTATTGTGGTCAGGATGTCCTCCAATTGTTTAAAACTCAATTCCTCCAAGACCGAGGTCCTAAAATTTGCAACAATCCTCGGGTGTGGACACCAGAGTGGTGGCCGGAGGACCTGGGCCATTATCCAGTACCTACAAGAAAAGCAAAAAATCCCAGAATTCTGGTGGATAACAAACTTACTATGGGGGACCAAGTAAGTATGCTGACCTCAGCCTGCTTTATGGTTCTTAGAACAATTAGGAAAAGTAAGTTCCTCCTTACTAAGAGCAACCTTAAGACGGTGGTGACGCCACTTATAATGTCGGGTCTGGACTATTGCAATAGTTTATACCTTAATGTTCAAAAACAACATATGAACAGGTTGCAATTGGTTCAGAAAGCGGCGGCTAGAATGCTGTCCGGAACACCAAAGTTCGTCTCTGTTAAGGGAGAACTTAAGAAACTGCACTGGCTTCCAGTAAAGTTAAGAACACGCTTTAACGAATTGTGTATCGTCTTTAAGACCATTAATGGAACAGGACCTGAGTTTCTTAAATGTAAACTTCAATGGTATGTTCCAGGTAGACTTCTACGGTCAACTGGGGCCAAACAAGTGCATGTTGCCTCATTAAAAAAAAACAATTGGGGAGGTAGAAGCTTTATTTTTTGTGCTTCTAGAGATTAGAACGAGCTCCCTCTTCAGCTTAGAAGTGCCCCAGATCTCCTTTCCTTCCATAAGGGCCTGAATACATGGCTCTTTTCTCCGTAGTATGCTTTCAGCTTCTTCAGGTAATCAGTACTTAGCGCCAGGACACCCAAGGGTAATCGTGTGCTCTATATGTATAAATAACATAACATAACATAACTTCAGTCTGCCTTTTATGATGATTTTAATAAAAACAATCCAACAATTTTAAATATTGTGTTTAGCTGTTTTGTTGATTCGAAGATAATGTATTTCTTTTCTTTTAATTCTCTCATTTAAATGTTAAAACACTAAGAGGGGGCTACCATCTTTGATGTACACAAATACTAATAATTCAGTGACTAATTCATGTATTAAAAATTCATTATACTCAAATATACAACAAAGTGATGGACAAAATACTTGAATTAACCTCAGCCAATTGGTGATTACTCAAGACAGCATCTTAGTCCATCGGTATTTTGCACACAATGAGATTTCAGTTTTGACACAGCCATATGAAAATCACTCAATATCCTGCTATAGTGAGGACAGTCCAACCAGGTCTTCCCTAAACCTGAACACAAGCAACCCAAGGCAGATTTGGCCATTATTAGGGCAATCAAGGCTAATTTGCATATGGCTGGTTCTAAACTGATGTGGCATGTTATGCATAATAACACTGCACTGGGATGCCGGCCCGAGTAATTACCAGTGGCTTAGATTATCCTAGTATGGATTCTCCAACTGTTGCATTCTGGCTCAATCAATGTTGTTGTCTATCTTGATTCTCCAACTTCTCCAGTTTCTTCCTAGAAACGTTTGGCCAAGTAAATCCACTGCATTATTACCATCCAAGTAAACTTGTATTAGACCCCATTTAGTGCTTTTTAATTCTTTCTTCCTCCATCACAATATACTTACTGCCCTTTTATATGACACTTTCAGGTCCGTCTTCATCCCTGCTTTCTCCTTTGTCACAGTTTTCCCATCTTTCACGTTTTCTTTCTTTCCCTATTTAAGTTTTTTTTCTCTGTTGTGATGGGTGACATTCTGATGAGTGAAATAAGTGCCAGTCCCCCGCAATAAGTGCCAGTGGCCCTCCTAGAGCCTCCAGATCAAATTAATCATTGAGAGTACTGCTGTTTACCCAATGGCTTCTATAACGTTTTTCTATTTATCTTCATGTTTTTTTGTATTTTTAATATATGTTTATTCTTCTAATCTAATTACAAGCAATACCTTATATGTTTTTCCAGGTATGGTCATGCTGCTGAAACAAAAATACCATATATGAGCCATGTTTATGCTTAGTAAATTCTGCTTACATGATTCAGGCCTAATCTATTTGGTGTGATGTACTTCCGTAACAGCCCATATGAGCACCGTTCCTTCTCTCTCGAAATAGCCTTCCTGTCAGTTTCATCAGCTCCTACTTGAAAAGCAGTCTTTAGTGCTCTGGCTGTGACCATATTACTTTTGTTCACAGATCGATATTATCAAGGTCAATCAATTTTGAGTCACGTATGAAAGCTTCTTTTTCCTTGTTCCATCATTCCATATTATCCAATATCCATACAATTCAATCAGCTGGCCAAAACACCGAAAGAAACACCAAAGTCTCTAATATCATCTGAGGATTTCTCTTCTTTTTTCACTGACAAAATCACAGCCTTAGGGATGGAACTCAGTTCTGCCAAATAGTCTCAACCCCTCCCTGATCAGCCTCCTCCTTCTGCGCTGCCCTAACTAGCTTCACCTAAAAATCAAGCACACTGGACCGACTTTATTCTCTATGACGAATACTCCATCTCAAAAATCCTATCTACCTTAAACCCTAACAACCATTTCAATGACCTAGTCCACTCCAACTGCCTGGCTGCCACCGCCCAATCCAGCGTTCCTAGCTGGACTGCAATATTCAACACCTCATTCCGGCAGGGATCGATTCCCAACTCTCTAAAAGCCGGCCAAGTCCTCCCCATTTTGAAAAAGCCATCGCTGGATCCAGCCTCCCCTGACAACTTCAGACCCATCTCCAATATCCTTCTTTTAGCCAAAGTGTTGCAGAAGTGTGTGCAACAGCAGCTAAGTCAGCAAATCAACAACTTCCACATACTCGATGACTTGCAATCCGGATTCAGCCCTGAACATATCACTGAAACCACCATGCTCCACATCGTTGATGATGTCCTCTGAGCCCTTGACCAAGGCAAAACCTGTTTACTTATCCTCTTGGATCTATCCTCGGCCTTCGACACGGTCAACCAAGAAAACCTGCTGGAACGGCTCAAACTCAGGATGGGATTGGACGGCTCTGTTCTAGAATCGTTTATGTCCTCCCTCCAAAACCGATAACAGAGATTTCCAACTAAGGGCAACCTGTCTGCTCCCTCTTCGGTCATGGTTGGAGTCCCTCAAGGATCAACCCTGTCCCCCAACCCTCTTTAACCTTTACCTGGAACAGCATGCCGATGTACTAAGCACAGCGAATATCTCTTACCATATGCATGCTGACGACACTCAGATCTACATCAAAACCTCATCTCTCGAGAAGATTCTCTCCCTGAATGAGGCCTTGAAATCATATGTCCATTGGCTCACCTCCAATCAACTCAAACTTAACGTAAAGAAAACAGAATTTCTCCTAATCTCCCCTTCAAAAACCAACCCTGAGATTCAGATATGGATTATGGCTCTCACAGCCTTAAACTGCCCACCGACCATCGTGGACTTGGCCAAATCCCTGGGAATCACCCTGGACTGCACCCTGAACATGCGGGACCACGTCAATTCAATGGCTAAATCAGCCAGGTTCCACTTAAACTACCTAAGGAAATTGAAAACCTTCCTCGATGCTCCCGACCTAAATATGGCTGTCCAATCACTAGTCATCTCTAGACTGGAATATGGCTGTTCCACCCTCTCAGGTTTACCCAAAATTTTACTGGCTCCTTTAAAAGCCTGCCTCAATGCGGCCGCCAGACTACTTACCGGCACAAGGAAATCTAAGCCCTTTTCTCCACACCTGAAAGCTCTGAACCTGCTGCCTCTCAAGGCCAGAATACAGCTTAACCACTTGGATGCTCAGCATATTCCCCTCCTGTGCTGAGAATTTGTAAATCCCATTATTCATGACGAGCTGGGCTCGTCATGAGCGTGCGAGGAGGCTACTTCATGACGAGCCCAGCTCGTCATGAGTGTGGAAGGGGTTAAACAAGCATGCATCACACACAAGAGACCGCTTGCTCCAACCTGCACGTTTCTGGAAAAAAAAAACTTACAATCAGGCTTTTTCCGGGCCACACCAAGAATATGGAACTGCCTCCTACCCACCATTAGAAGGATTCCTTCTCTGGCACACTTCAAAATGATGCCAAAACCTTCCTTATGGGTAAATTCCTCATTTAAATTATGTGTCTATGCACCACAGAGCCCCTTATTACCTACCAACTACTGCCTCCCTTTGGATCACCTAGTCGACACACCGAGAAACCTGGGACATTGTTCTTGAGAAATTATAAATGTAAACTGTACATATGTGTCGGTACTCCTTATGCATCCAGCCCCCCACCCACTCCCATTCTTTATATACTCTGTAACTCGTAACCTTTGTACAACTTTATGATTCCTGTAAATAGCTCTGATACCCTAATGGGTCAAGTTTGCTCTCTGTAAAACACCAAAAAAAAAAAATAATGTTGTCCTTGAATGTGTGTGTGTCTGTATGTGTCAGTGTGTGTCCGTGTGTGTTCGTGTCTGTGTCTGTGTGTGTCCGTGTGTGTCTGTGTGTCCGTGTGCGTTTGTCCCTGTGTGTGTCCTTGTGCCTGTGTGTGTCCATGTATCTGTGTGTGTGTGTCTGTGTGTGTGTATGTATGTGTTTGTGTCCATGTCTGTCTGTGTGTGTGTCTGTGTGCGTCTGTGGGTATGTATATGTGTCTGTATGGGTGTGTCCATGTGTGTGTCCGTCTGTGTGTGTGTGTGTGTGTGTGTGTGTGTGTGTGTGTCAGTCTGCCTGTGTGTCTGTGGGCCTGTCTGTCTATCTGTGTGTGTGTGCGTGTGTCCACTGATCCTAGAAGTTTCTGGTGATGAAACACGCTTTTCTCTTGTGTTGATCAATATATAATAACGGAATTTGAATGTAAGGCTACCACTTGTTTCTTATATTCTTTAGTATTCTGCAACATACTTTTAATTTTATAATTTTCAGGCAGAGTCTCTTGTTCTATACAGCTGCACACTCATTAGGAAATGATTACTCTTTACAATAATATGTCGATAAACACTCATCTCTTACAAAACATTTTATTTATTCCAAATCTATTTAATAACTTATGAATCATATGTAAATAGTCTCACAAAACATTATAAAACAATCAAAAAGAGAAACTGTATCGGCTCATATCATTGTGCATTTCTTAGTAATTGCATTTAATAATTAAACTTGATGAACTGTATCAGGCTATATTACCAACCATTATGTTTTTACGCACACTTGAATCCTGTGGCTTTTAAGCATGCCCCGACAGCAAGCAAGTGCATAGAAATGTAAACGAAAATAGGAGCAGATACTTACTACTTAGAATAGCGGAATAGAAAACTGTCAGAAAATCAGTAAACAGACATTTCTTACAATTATAATTACATCCTCCTGCAATCAAGAGCTCTGCAATATACCGTACAGCTATTTTCCTTCAGTAAACATGCACATTTCTCAAAACAAACTCTTGTGAGTATTCATAGGCCTTTGTAACTTTTAATTCGACCTTTGTTAAATGCTACAAAGGCACATACATTTTTGGCATTGATTTTAATAATTGTATACAACGAATTATTGAGGCCAGTTCGGAAAGAAATTCGAAATCAATAGGATAATATCTATCTATCGGTGTAGATTTTAGAATTCTTTGGACTTCTTACAGGTTTACAAGGGTACACCTGGGAATCTGCAACAGTCACAGGCACCCTTAAGTACTCCAGGAAACATTTGGGAATAACCATGCAGTACTACTAGCTAGCTAGCAAGCTAGTACTAGCTAGCTAGCTAGTACTACTAGTGAAACTAGCTATGCCTACAATGCTGGAGAACCTGCTGACCCCATACGTTCCGTCTCGAGCATTGCGCTCGATGAGGCAGCATTTGGTCACGGTGCCTCGGGTGAAACGCTGCAGAGCAGGAGGTTGTTCCTTTCGCTATTTGGCGGCAAAATTCCTTTAGGAAGGCAGTTAAGACCCATTGCTTTCCCATAAAATAATAAAATCCTTAGGAACATGTCTTACTGGTTCTTTCCGTAGTATGCTTCTCTTTCTCTGCTGTAAAGCGCCTGGATGCCCCTTCGCTGGGGCAGCTGAGCGCTATATAAGTAGTTATAACATAACATAACTCATAGCTACTAAGTTATTTCTGCATGTGTAGTTGTACATTGTGTAATAATAAGCATGAAAAAATGACCATCATGAGTGCAATGTCTCTTTTTGTATATATTCTCAAAGGGATAAAAGATCCCCTCAGAGAAAATTATTTCCCCATACAACTTTGTTTGTGATATCTTCCAGTTCCCACACATAACTTGTATTAATGTCTGCCTTTGGCAGATGCCTCTCTGTGGAGGGCCAGGTCAGGCGCCATCTTTGGTAGTCCCGGACCCCTGCTGGACTCGAGTTAGCGGTCCAGCTCGGGGAGGGGCTTGGGCCTCAAATAGGATTGGAATTGGTGTGCCTGCGCGTTTGACCAGGGTGGTGGCAGCACCTTGAGATTGCGTTTGGGAAAGGCGAAGCAGACTGCGAGAGATTCTCTACTGCTTACTCGCTCTGCGCTGCACTATTCATTTAGCTCATTTTTAAAAATTAATTTCGTACACCCAATTGATTTAATAATTGTGATGTATGCTACTCATTAAAACTGTACCGTTTTTAACATTGTGTGCGCTGCTTCCCGGTCCCCCTGTGCCCCGTTCCACCGCGGCTTGCTAGTGCCGATTGCTGTGGAGGGCCAGGTCGGGCGCCATCTTTGGTAGTCCCGGACCCCTGCTGGACTCGAGTTAGCGGACCAGCTCGGGGAGGGGCTTGGGCCTCAAATAGGATTGGAATTGGTGTGCCTGCGTGTTTGACCAGGGTGGTGGCAGCACCTTGAGATTATGTTGTGGAAAGGCGAAGCAGACTGCGAGAGATTCTCTTCTGCTTACTCGCTCTGCGCTGCACTATTCATTTAGCTCATTTTTAAAAATTAATTTTGTACACCCAATCGATTTAATAATTGTGATGTATGCTACTCATTAAAACTGTACCGTTTTTAACATTGTGTGCGCTGCTTCCCGGTCCCCCTGTGCCCCGTTCCACCGCGGCTTGCTTGTGCCGATTGCTGTGGAGGGCCAGGTCGGGCGCCATCTTTGGTAGTCCCGGACCCCTGCTGGACTCGAGTTAGTGGTCCAGCTCGGGGAGGGGCTTGGGCCTCAAATAGGATTGGAATTGGTGTGCCTGCGCGTTTGACCAGGGTGGTGGCAGCACCTTGAGATTGCGTTTGGGAAAGGTGAAGCAGACTGCGAGAGATTCTCTTCTGCTTACTCGCTCTGCGCTGCACTATTCATTTAGCTCATTTTTAAAAATTAATTTTGTACACCCAATTGATTTAATAATTGTGATGTATGCTACTCATTAAAACTGTACCGTTTTTAACATTGTGTGCGCTGCTTCCCGGTCCCCCTGTGCCCCGTTCCACCGTGGCTTGCTAGTGCCGATTGCTGTGGAGGGCCAGGTCGGGCGCCATCTTTGGTAGGCCCGGACCCCTGCTGGACTCGAGTTAGCGGTCCAGCTCGGGGAGGGGCTTGGGCTGCAAATAGCGATGTCCCTTCGAACGCGCAGCGGTCTCGTGCAGCAGGCGCGCTGTTTGCGCGCCGAAGGAGCGCCAAAGGAGGGCCCGTCTGTGCCCGTCCGTGCCTCGGACGGGCCCAGGGCCAGTCATTCTGCTCAACTTCCCCCCGGGCAGTTGAGGCCTGATAGGATTTTTGAAGCTTAATCTGACCGCCGGAAGGGATATATGCTCACGGGCGGGGTGGGACTGTGCTACTGCGAAGTGCTTAAGCTGTGGCTTTCTCCCCCAGCCCTTCTTACCCCCACGATCAGCTGGCAGCACAGGTCGCTCGATAATTAGGGCCGGGCTGATTAATGCTAGATCTGCGGTGAAACATGCAGCCGACATCTTCGATACTCTGGTGGATGGTACGCTCGAACTGCTTTTCATCACGGAGACATGGCTTACTAGCTCGTGTGCCCCGATTGTTGAATCTGCTGTCCCTAGAGGATTTAAGATTGCTCGAGTTGATAGACCCTTAGGCAGAGGGGGTGGGCTAGCGGTGATTTTCAGGGAGGCGTGGCACTTCGCCACTGAGCAACCTGTTGCAGGGGCTGACTGTGAAGTCCTCCACTTCTCCCTTATTATTAACTCCCACTTCACCCTGGGAGGCTCACTGATTTATAGACCTCCAGGTCCTGCCAGCCACTTCATTGACACCTTGGAGGAGTGAATAGTGCCACGGGCCTTGAGCTTTCCAAAATTTCTTCTGGTTGGCGACTTTAACATCCAGGTAGATGTCTCTGACTCCACTGAAATTGCAAAAAACACAGTTGATGGACAGAATGTAGAACAATGTCATACATTCACCCCAGTACAAGGATCTGGGCCTAAATCCATCGGTTTTTTGCACTCCACACCACCCTGCGTTAGACACTGGTTATATGCAAATCAGCTCTGACCCTGTGCCTCATGGGAACAGTCCAGTCCGAACTACCAAGCCCTGTCTTCCCCAGACCGGAATCAAGCATCCAAGGACCGGTTTCTGGCTATCAGCCTTCATCAGCCTGGATAGCTTGACTCCAGTGGTGTGGAGAGCCTGGGACTCACGTCTGAGCATCCTCAGCCAACTCGGGGTGAAATTGCAAAAAACACAGTTGATGGACAGAATGTAGAACAATGTCATACATTCACCCCAGTACAAGGATCTGGGCCTAAATCCATCGTTTCTTTGCACTCCACACCACCCTGGGTTAGACACTGGCTATATGCAAATCAGCTCTGACCCTGTGCCTCATGGGAACAGTCCAGTCCGAACTACCAAGCCATGTCATTCCCAGACCGGAATCAAGCATCCAAGGACCGGTTTCTGGCTATCAGCCTTCATCAGCCTGGATAGCTTGACTCCAGTGGTGTGGAGAGCCTGGGACTAACGTCTGAGCATCCCCAGTCCACTCGGGGTGAAATTGCAAAAAACACAGTTGATGGACAGAATGTAGAACAATGTCATACATACACCCCAGTACAATGATCTGGGCCTAAATCCATCGTTTTTTTGCACTCCACACCACCCTGGGTTAGACACTGGCTATATGCAAATCAGCTCTGACCCTGTGCCTCATGGGAACAGTCCAGTCCGAACTACCAAGCCATGTCTTTCCCAGACCGGAATCAAGCATCCAAGGACCGGTTTCTGGCTATCAGCCTTCATCAGCCTGGATAGCTTGACTCCAGTGGTGTGGAGAGCCTGGGACTCACGTCTGAGCATCCCCAGCCCACTCGGGGTGAAATTGCAAAAAACACAGTTTAGACACTGGCTATATGCAAATCAGCTCTGACCCTGTGCCTCATGGGAACAGTCCAGTCCGAACTACCAAACCATGTCTTTCCCAGACCGGAATCAAGCATCCAAGGACCGGTTTCTGGCTATCAGCCTTCATCAGCCTGGATAGCTTGACTCCAGTGGTGTGGAGAGCCTGGGACTCACGTCTGAGCATCCCCAGCCCACTCGGGGTGAAATTGCAAAAAACACAGTTGATGGACAGAATGTAGAACAATGTCATACATTCACCCCAGTACAAGGATCTGGGCCTAAATCCATCGTTTTTTTTGCACTCCACACCACCCTGGGTTAGACACTGGCTATATGCAAATCAGCTCTGACCCTGTGCCTCATGGGAACAGTCCAGTCCGAACTACCAAGCCATGTCTTTCCCAGACCGGAATCAAGCATCCAAGGACCGGTTTCTGGCTACCAGCCTTCATCAGCCTGGATAGCTTGACTCCAGTGGTGTGGAGAGCCTGGGACTCACGTCTGAGCATCCCCAGCCCACTCGGGGTGAAATTGCAAAAAACACAGTTGATGGACAGAATGTAGAACAATGTCATACATTCACCCCAGTACAAGGATCTGGGCCTAAATCCATCATTTTTTTGCACTCCACACCACCCTGGGTTAGACACTGGCTATATGCAAATCAGCTCTGACCCTGTGCCTCATGGGAACAGTCCAGTCCGAACTACCAAGCCATGTCTTTCCCAGACCGGAATCAAGCATCCAAGGACCGGTTTCTGGCTATCAGCCTTCATCAGCCTGGATAGCTTGACTCCAGTGATGTGGAGAGCCTGGGACTCACGTCTGAGCATACCCAGCCCACTCGGGGTGAAAATTGCAAAAAACACAGTTGATGGACAGAATGTAGAACAATGTCATACATTCACCCCAGTACAAGGATCTGGGCCTAAATCCATCGTTTTTTTGCACTCCACACCACCCTGGGTTAGACACTGGCTATATGCAAATCAGCTCTGACCCTGTGCCTCATGGGAACAGTCCAGTCCGAACTACCAAGCCATGTCTTTCCCAGACCGGAATCAAGCATCCAAGGACCGGTTTCTGGCTATCAGCCTTCATCAGCCTGGATAGCTTGAGTCCAGTAGTGTGGAGAGCCTGGGACTCACGTCTGAGCATCCCCAGCCCACTCGGGGGGAAATTGCAAAAAACACAGTTGATGTATGACATTGTTCTGCATTCTGTCCATCAACTGTTGTTTTTGCATTTGTCACCCCAAGTGGGACGGGTATGCTCAGACGTGAGTCCCGTGCTCTCCATGCCACTGGAATCAAGCTATCCAGGCTGATGAGGGCTGAAAGCCCGAAACCGGTCCTTGGATGCTTGTTTCCAGTCCAGGGAGGACCTGGCTTGGCAGTTCGGGCTTGACTGTTCCCATGGGGCACAGGGTCAAGACTGATTTGCATATAGCTGGGTTCAAACTGGAATGGCATGGTGAGCAAAAAAACTATGGACCTAGGCCCAGATCTCTGTACTGGGGTGAATGTATGACATTGTTCTGCATTCTGTCCATCAACTGTTGTTTTTGCATTTGTCACCCCAAGTGGGACGGGTATGCTCAGACGTGAGTCCCGTGCTCTCCATGCCACTGGAATCAAGCTATCCAGGCTGATGAGGGCTGAAAGCCCGAAACCGGTCCTTGGATGCTTGTTTCCAGTCCAGGGAGGACCTGGCTTGGCAGTTCGGGCTGGACTGTTCCCATGGGGCACAGGGTCAAGACTGATTTGCATATAGCTGGTTTCAAACTGAAATGGCATGGTGAGCAAAAAAACGATGGATTTAGGCCCAGATCTCTGTACTGGGGTGAATGTATGACATTGTTCTGCATTCTGTCCATCAACTGTTGTTTTTGCATTTGTCACCCCTAGTGGGATGGGTATGCTCAGACGTGAGTCCCGTGCTCTCCATGCCACTGGAATCAAGCTATCCAGGCTGATGAGGGCTGAAAGCCCGAAACAGGTCCTTGGATGCTTGTTTCCAGTCCAGGGAGGACCTGGCTTGGCAGTTCGGGCTGGACTGTTCCCATGGGGCACAGGGTCAAGACTGATTTGCATATAGCTGGGTTCAAACTGGAATGGCATGGTGAGCAAAAAAACGATGGATTTAGGCCCAGATCTCTGTACTGCGGTGAATGTATGACATTGTTCTGCATTCTGTCCATCAACTGTTGTTTTTGCATCTGACTCCACTGAAGCACGCCGACTGGGGGAAGTTTTTGATCTGGCACAACTCAAACAATGGGTGGTCTCTCCGACTCACGCTGGAGGTCACCTCCTAGATTTAGTTTGCTCCAACTTTCCCATCGAGGCTTTAAGCCTTAAAAAAGTAACGTGGTCGGATCATGACCTTGTGAGGTTTTCTTGGGAGGTGGAGGGTGTGGGTCGATCAGTCCCCACACCGCCCACAAGCCATCCCCAGAGGGTCAACCTGGCTGCGTTCAGCCAGGCTCTATCTAGAGCTCGTTCGAAGCTTATTCCTGTGTTGGGTGAGGCGGTTAGTGGCTTTAATGGGTGGGTGCTGCAGGCGGCGAACGTGTCTACCAGACATACTACTTTGTCCAGGTTCCGACGCACCCCCTCTCAACCATTGTTCTCCCCTGAGCTGAGGGAGTTGAAATTGGGATGTAAAAAGTTGGAACAAGCTTGGAGACTCGGGTATAGTTTGGAGACAAAGTCCGCCCTATGCGCAGCCCAGAAAGACTACTATGCCGCTATAAAGACTGCCAAGGGGATCTACTATGCAGGGCGAATTGCTAAAGCCACTAATAACAGTAGAGATATTTTCTCTATCGTTAAAAGTTTTGTATCCCCCGTTGCTGGCACTACCACACTCCCTTCCTCTGTGCAATGGTGCGAGGAACTCTCTGACTTCTTTATTAATAAAATAACTAAGATTCAGCAGGACCTACTTTCTGCGTTACCAGCGGGTAGTTCAGTGGCTGACCCTCCTTCTTTGCCATGCCATTGCAATATCCAACAGTTTACGGGCTTCTCGCTTGCCACAGAATGTGATGTACTGCCTCTTCTTTTGTCCCTTAAATCGGGTTCTCCCGTTGACCCCTGCCCTGCTCGGGTACTCTCGGAGGTGGCTACTATTGTCTGCAGTGAGGTCACCCAGATAGTGAATCTTTCTCTATCCTCAGCAGAGGTTCCTCTAAGCTGGAAGCAGGCAAAGCTTTTGCCGCTTCTGAAAAAATCCGGGCTAGATGCCACCGTTCTTGGGAACTATCGTCCAATATCCCTTCTGCCAGCGTTGGCCAAAATATGTGAGAAAGTGGTCTTTCGTCAATTGGAGAGCTTTGTGGAGACCTCCAATGCTTTACATCCAGCTCAATCAGGCTTTAGGGCGGCCTATAGCACAGAGACGGCAATGGTTGAGATGGCGGAGTCGGTTCGGGAGTGTTTGGACGGAGGTGGCAGAGCGGTCCTGATTTCATTGGACCTCTCTGCCGCATTCGATACCGTTCCTCACTAGCTCCTCCTCGCCAGGTTGTCTGCTATTGGCATTGGTGGGGGTGCCCTGGCCTGGTTGTCCTCATTTTTAGCAGACAGAACACAACATGCCGCCTCATGCCTCACAGCCCAAACCGCTCCTCACTGGGGTCCCACAGGGATCCACTCTTAGTCCCCTACTGTTCAACATTTATATCACTCCCCTGATGTACCTAGCGGAACAGTACGGGGCTTAGATTATAGGGTATGCGGATGATACACAGCTATTGTTTACCTAGCCTGATGATCATCTGGATACTTCTGTAGTCCAGCTATGTTTGTCCTTAGTCTTTCGCTGGCTAACTATGGCGCAGCTGAAATGTAATGAGGACAAATCCGAGGTCCTCCTTTATGGTTCTTTCCCTTCCGACTTTAAAAACTTGCTGTGGCCCCCAAATATTCCCTGCCCTAAGGTGATGGGTGGCCCCGCCAAAAATCTTGGCATATGGTTCGGAGAGGACCTAAGTTTCGAGGACCACATAAGGAAACGTTCGGGGACATGCTTTGCTACTCTGAGAATGCTACGTAGATTTTTTCCATTCCTTCCTAGAGAAGCAAGGGAGACTGTTGCCCGAGCTCTCATTCTAGCAAGGCTGGACTATGCAAACGCCCTGTTTAGCGGCATCCCCGCTTACCTGGTTAAACGTTTGCAGGTGATCCAGAACGCCGCTGTCCATCTTTTATTTAATGTCCCGAGATGACAGAGCGTTCGCTCCCAGCTGTGTAGCCTCCATTGGCTGCCGGTGTCACATCGCATCTTGTTTAAATCTTTAGTACTCGCGTTTAGAGCAACTCATGATCAAGGACCTGCCTACCTGAAGAAGCGATTCGCTCTCTACGCCCCCACACGAGCTCTCAGATCATCTTCTCTATTCAGGATGACTCTTCCTCGCTTTAAGCGAACTAGATTAGGGGGCCAGTCCATAACTGTTGTGGCTGCCCGAGCTTGGAATGCTCTTCCCCTCCTTCTGCGTTCCACTCAAAGCATAACCCAGTTTAAGAAAAACCTCAAAACCCATTTATTTAGGAGTGTGACTTAAGTTGATTTCCGTTTGTCTTTTCTCTGCTTTTTCCCATCGCGCCAGGACACTCTCAAGTAACAGAGCGCGCTATAAAATGGTTTATACATACATACATACATACATACATACATACATACATATACATACATATACATATACTCTCTCTGACAATATTTTCGGTGGAAATGAGATAAACAAAAGTCTGTCTATACTAAGTATGGGCGAAATTTGCGAATTCGTGGTCCGCAAATTCGTGCGAAACGGCAAAAAAATCTGCGAGTTCGCGAATTTCCCCGCGAACTTGTGCATTTTTGTGCCATTTGCACAAATATGTGACCAGGTGTGCCTGTAACTTTGCCAGCGCGCCAAAAGGCGCCAAGGTCCCTTGAGTGAGCTGGCCATTATAGTGGGGATGGGCGGGAAGACGTTTCATACCGCTAGTGTGTGGTGGACGGGGCCAAACGGATGGGGCTTCTATGCGAGTTCACATGCATCTTGTTTATAAAGGGTCAGAGACCGAGCAAAGCAGCAGATGAGGAGAAAGCAGCCTCCTGGTCACAGGAGCTACACAGGGATGGCGCTCGGGAAACTCATTAATGCAAAAATGCGTTTGGCACAGGACCCCAGAATATTCAGATGTCCAAGATAGCTCTGCTGCGCGTGTTGGTACAAAGCCATTCTGATCCTGCTTAGTGGGTTCAGGCGCATGCAGCTGCTGCTGCTGGACAATGTCCCATCTCATACTAAACTGCCCCGTCAGACATATGCTGGCGCTGGGCAGTAGGGTGCAGTGGCATGTGGGTGCTCCACGCCTGCTACATGCGCATACCAGTGCCAGGGGGGACACGTGTTTATCGGTGCTGTGTAGCAAGTAATGACTTTACATTTTGACTGCACCAGACGGTGGTACCACCTACACGGATCAGGAGCATCCAGGCACCAGACTTCATGGTGCAAGAGCATAATGGTGCTGTGCGGTACGGGTATATATGTACTGAGGGCAGGGGGGCACTTAGCACAATGTGTGCTCACACCCAGAGGGCTCCCAGGCAATTGAGCACAAATGATTTTCACACTGAGAGGGCTCTGGGACAGTTCAGCAGCACGAGGGCTCACACCCACTGGGCCCCGGGGCAGTTCAGTAGCGCGTGGGCTCACAACCCCTGGGCAGCTCAGCAGCGCAGGGGCTCACACCCACAGGTCTCCCAGGCAGTTTAGCAGTGCCGCCCTCTGGTTCATCACTGCAACCCTCTGGTTCATCACTGCCACCTTCTGGTTCATCACTGCCACCCTCTGATTCACCACTGCCACCCTCTGGTTCACCACTGTCACCCTCTGGTTCATCATTGCCACCCTCTGGTTCACCACTGCCACCCTCTGGTTCATCACTGTCACCCTCTGGTTCATCACTGCCACCCTCTGATTCACCACTGCCACCCTCTTGTTCAACACTGTCACCCTCTGGTTCATCATTGCCACCCTCTGGTTCACCTCTGCCACCCTCTGGTTCACCACTGCCACCCTCTGGTTCACCACTGTCACCCTCTGGTTCATCACTGCCACCCTCTGGTTCATCACTGCCACCATCAGGTTCGCCACTGCCACCCTCTGGATCATCACTGCCACCCTCTGGTTCATCACTGCCACCCTCTGGCTCGCCACTGCCACCCTCTGGATCATCACTGTCACCCTCTGGTTAATCACTGCCACCCTCTGATTCATCACTGCCACCCTCTAGTTCATCACTGCCACCCTCTGGTTTGCCACTGCCACCATCTGGATCATCACTGCCACCCTCTGGTTCATCGTTGCCACCCTATGGTTCACCACTGCCACCCTCTGGTTCACCTCTGCCACCCTCTGGATCATCACTGTCACCCTCTGGTTAATCACTGCCACCCTCTGGGTCATCACTGCCACCCTCTGGTTCATCACTGCTACCCTCTGGTTCACCACTGCCACCCTCTGGTTGATCACTGCCATCCTCTGGTTCATCACAGCACCCTCTGGTTCACCACTGCCACCCTCTGGTTCATCACTGCCACCCTCTGGTTCATCACAGCCCCCTCTGATTCACCACTGCCACCCTCTGGTTGGTTCATCACTGCCACCCTCTAGTTAATCACTGCCACCCTCTGGTTCACCACTGCCACTGTCTGGTTCACCACTGCCACCCTCTGGTTCACCCCTGCCACCATCTGGTTCGTCACAGCACCCTCTGGTTCACCACTATCACCCTCTGGTTCAACACTGCCACCCTCTGGTTCACCACTGCCACCCTCTGGTTCACCATTGCCACCCTCTGGTTCACCCCTGCCACCCTCTGGTTCATCACTGCCACCCTCTGGTTCATCACTGCCACCCTCTGGTTCACCACTGCCACCCTCTGGTTCACCACTGCCACCCTCTGGTTCACCCCTGCCACCATTTGGTTCATCACTTCCACCCTCTGGTTCATCACTGCCACCCTCTGGTTCACCACTGCCACCCTCTGGTTCATCACTGCCACCCTCTGCTTCACCACTGCCACCCTCTGGCTCATTACTGTCACCCTCTGGTTCACCACTGCCACCCTCTGGTTCATCACTGCCACAGTCTGGTTCACCACTGCCACCGTCTGGTTCACCACTGCCACCCTCTGGTTCATCACTGTCACCCTCTGGTTCATCACTGCCACCCTCTGGTTCATCACTGCCACCCTCTGGTTCATCACAGCACCCTCTGGTTCAACACTCCCACCCTCTGGTTCACCACTGCCACCCTCTGGTTCACAACTGCACCTTCTAGTTCATCACAGCACCCTCTGGGTCACCACTGTAGATTATTGGAAGAAAGCGCACCTGCCCAGCCTCAACCGGGGGGCTGGTTAATGTGTTACTGAATTTGAGCCTCAAGTCCGGCACCTGCTTCCTTATCTGTAAGTGCTTCCTGTTGTGGTTTTAATTTTTGTGACAGCCTGGAGCATTGTGCCATATTTGTAACTATTCTCTGACCCTGCTTCGAGGGTCAGAGCAGGGTCAGAGAATAGTTGCAAGTAGGCAACAATTCTGGAGGTGCCGCTCAGGAAGCACTTACAGGGTTATAGCAGGTGCCCAAGTTGAAGTTAATTTCTTTGTAACCATTTTGTAAATGGTTACAAAGAAATTAGCTTCAACTTGGGCACCTGCTGTAACCTTGTAAGTGCTTCATGTACTTCAGTTTTTGACAATCCGTCCCGGACGCGATTTCGCGGATTTTTCTGCAATTTCACGAGATTCGCGGACTGCGAAATTGCAGAAAATCCGCAAATTCGGCGAATGGAACGGATTTTACGCCCATGCTTAGATATACCAGTAATCTCATAAATTGTTGGGTGTACATGAATGTTCCTGAGCAACCCCGTCGTGGAATGTAATGCCCCTACTGATGGAACCGGTGACATCATTCAAGTACCAAGAATAATAAGTGTAAATGTTCATTTTGTGTTTTCAAAATGTGAATATATTTTTTTAAATAAGGTCATTTGGGCGTATAAAGTGAAATTACATAAGCAGATAGTTTTGAACATCAGGTCCATTGTGCATACTCTCCAAATTTGAGTATGAGACCGATTGCAAGTAAATTAGCTTTTTTGCTGAACTTGTTACTTTTTGTCATTTCAGTTCTCGATTATTCTGTGCTTTTCTTCTTACAAAATGTTGGAAAAAATAAGCATTTTTAGAGGCTCACTACTGCAGGGGTTCTCCCTTATCAGTCCACTGGTCCTTAAACCAACAAGATAGAGATTGGCACAGAGGCTGGAATATAAAAACAATGTTTATTAATCACTCATGAGTGGGACTACATCGATACAGCACCCTCGGGCACTGTATGAGATAGTACTAGGAGTAAAGAAACAGGGGTCTTTTATATGCATTGGTTGCATTGTCAGCATGAGACCAGGGGGGGGGGTGCTGGCTCATACAAGAATAGTTATTGACTAACATGGGCATACAGATATGTCTTGGTCAGCAAAGCGGGAGGGGAGGCATTTCTGTTTGCATCAGTTAAAACATCCTGACAGTTACAAACTAAGACAGGTGCATTCTGGCAGCTACAGGCCTTCCTGAGCATGCACAAGGCTCTGGCTCAGTACTGAAGGAGTTATTTATAGTTGAAGACTCAAGCAAAATACAAGAGCAAGCAACAGTGAAAACAGGAGAAGTACATGACGAGCACATGGCTGACTAAAATGGATGCCACAAAAAAATGGCTTCAGCTTATGCTAACGATAATTTCTGCAGTTTACACAGACAGTCCTTTTAGCATTAGCTGAAGACATCACTATGCAATAGAGGATACATGAAAATGATCTTCCATATAAAATAACATTAACTGGCTAACCTCTTGATCAGTTACTAGTTCGGCATTTACTTTCAGCACATTACGTTTAACTGGTGTGCAAAAAGTGCAGGGGGAACTACATAGGGAAAAGAGCAGTGGGCCACATTGAATACACAGGCTGCAGGAACAAAGAATCGCCATAAATATACATAAGGCGGATACTAATTTCCAGCCCCAAGCTGAGAAGAGAGTCCCAAACCAACCAGTCCAAGGTCATGTCCCTGAATCAGGGTGGATTTCAGTGGCTTATTTATGTGATTTAGAAATTGCTTCAAAAACAGAAGGGGCGTGGTGTGGGATGTACACATAGGAGCTGCTCCCAATGATATGGCATGCTCCACGGTCAGCTAGGATCACATCGAGTACCATCCTTTTATTGAGCACCACAATTCTCGCAATGTGTAGTTCCTCCTTGATATTTCCAAGTGCCATGGCTGGCTGACTGGTTACAGCCTCCACAACTCGTGTCAAGCGCCTGATTTTTCTGCTGTTTAAAGCTGCACCGACAAAGAAGAATAGCCCCAAATTGAAGTCAACATACTGCTGCAGTGCAGTATCAGTTTGATCCACGGTGGTTTTTAGAAATGCCATTATATAGTTTATAGTCTTTGTGTTACGATGCAGGAGCCAAAAACACAGGTGGCAATACAAAGGACACATAGCAGCTACCTGACCAACCAATAGGTAGGTGGTCAGGTAGCTTCCACATATGAAGTATGTATTATGTGATGACAGAAAACTATTATTATTTATATTCCAGTAATGTTTAGTGTTTTGGTGCAATCACTTTTCCCACAGGAATCCTACCAATACTGCTCACACATATGTCTGCTCGAGATCAAGTAACAGCCAATAACAGGAGATCCATTTCCTTTGGTTGTTTGAGTGTTTGAGAAAACATAACGTGCAGTGAAGTTTCCTCAGTGATACTCCTCCATTTCCCATACAGTTCCTTGAGCCTGTGGATTTCCTTCCTCATCATGGTACCACACCTTATTGAGCTGAAAATGTAATCTTCCTACATCAGCATAAGTAATATTAGCAACTTCAGGTGCCCATAGCAGGGCAAACCAACCCTGTTAAGAACCATTGTGTGAAAACGGCAGAGGAATAAAAGGTGTTCCTCCCTTTTTTTGGTGAGTTGTCATCATTCCACACACCCAACAATTGGTGACGTTCATAGCATTATGGGTGTGATTCAACATTTGAATGAACGTATTGTTGAGATAGGACTGTCCCTTAACCATAACATGTATCAACCGTGTGGAGCATGATAATTAATCAACAAAAAAGCATACACAGAAAAAAGGTACACGTGGGAAAACTAACTTGCTGATTTGCAAAAACGAATGTACTAATAACGTGAAGAAGTCATACTAATATAGTGCAGTAATATTTTAGAATTTAATAAAGGTATGTATCTATGCTTTTATTGAGTATTTGTGTGGCAAAACAAAGAGAAATTAGTAAGTAAATGACGCATATGTGTCGCTTGGGCTAGGTAACCTCTAACATGGAAAATTAGAATGGTGGGAGGTAAACGGAAGGGATAAGATTCTAAATATAATGTCTGTTGTGTTTGTTTTCATATTAGTTCCCATTGAGGCCCGTGAGACCTAGTTCGAAAATGGCTGTTTATGCGAGACTTTGACAGATTGCAAAATGGACAATTTTGACTGTGTGGGAAAATGCAAAGATGACGTAGCGAAAATGTGAAACCGGTTTGGACAAAGAGGACAAAGAGGACAAGAGGCGATCTTCACCACCCCTCTGATGGAGCAATGGCAAATGAGCATGGACCCTAAAAAGTTTCATTTTTGAGTTAGATAGTTAGGGGGAAAGGGTATAAAAGAGCCTGTCCAAAAGAGGGAAAAAGTTGTTAGTTCCTGAACTTTATTGCACACCACAACATGCCGTCGGACTGAACAATTTTGGTGCGGAAAGACTTTGAATTATTTTTGGACTTTTAAATTTTGATGGGGCAAAGAATTGAATACGGAGTCCTGATGCGAGGTAGACATCGAGGAGGTTAGAAAGACAGTCAGCTTGGGAACCTGTGTCGTTTTAATCCTGTTTCCGTCTATGGCCATCTGGTATTATCATTTCTAAATTTCTATTTCTTGAATGTACTAAAACATGCTAAGATTTTGATTTAATATGTTATTTCTTTCCTGACTAAAAAGAATTAGATAAAAGTATCCCTGTAAAAGTATATGAGTTACGTGTTTGTTTAAATAAAAGTTGTGACAAGGTAGAAAATAAAGATTAATGGGAAATTTGCAATTGAGCTGGTCTTAATTTCCATCAGCTATCTTCTACTAGCTGGTCCATCGACCAAAACAGCGAGGTGTCTTGATGTTATTTCCTAAAAATCTAAAGAAAGAGAAATCCTTTATATGTGCATATGTACATAATGTATAAAATTTAGATTTAGGTTAATAGGGTGCTCCGCTGTCCAGCAGCTCGCCTTTTCGTTCACACTGATGCTAGGAGCAGTGCGGTGTGTGAATGTATGACTCACGGTGCTATTGGCCCTACCGATAAGTAAAATAAGTCAGCTCCTGAGTTAAGTGGGATGAGTTGGGAGGGTTGTTTGAGGGTCGCGCTGGATCAATAGAAACCATATTCTAATATGTAAAAAAACACATCAGGACATGAAAGCATAATAAATAGACCCCTATAAATTCAACTGAACAGCTAAACACAATCCAACCAATTTTTAGGATTTGTTTTCAATAAAATCAACAATAGAGTGAGCTTAAAGATTTTACAATAAATAGAAAAATGCAACAATGAGGCATTTATATAGTTAAAATATTTACCATTTCTAGAAGAGACTTAAACAAAAGTTGACTGGGAAGGTAAGGTTCAGCGGGTCAAGGCTGCTAATGGTGTCCAAGGAGGAATTGTTGTCATCGGGGAGCTGCTGGACTTGAAATGAAGATTTACACGTTAAGACTTAGGGCCTAATTCCGAGTTTGGCAATCCAACCACCATATTATGATTAGGGCGGTAAGACCTGCAGAGAACCACCGCAACCACTAGGATTCCTCAATCCCTCACAGTGGGGCAGCAGTCTTAAGGGCGCACTATGCTTGGTGATGCCGCTGCGGCCCTGCCAAGCATATTATGAGTTTCCTCAAGGTCAGGGGTCTCATTGCAGTACTACGCCATGAACCTGTGGGTGGTGAAGAAACAAAGTGGTCCCTACAGGGCTCCTTCATGGGCCCGTGCATGGGAGTGCATGCAGGGAGGCCCATGTTGTGACCCCTGAGTGCATGTACCTGCATGTCATCGACTGCACAGTCCATGCTGCGCAGGAATGTGCTTTGGCCTTTGTACTGCAACACCTCAGGACTGTCACATCACCTGCATGCCAGAGCATGAATTACTCGTAATCTGTCAGGTGGTGGTCCGGTTTGGCAATGTCAGAGAGGGCTGTGGCGTGGTGGCCCATTCCCACACTGCCAAACTTTTAATTGGTCCCTAAGTCTCTATTTTGGGAGTCAAAATCTTCCAGAGGAATGAGACTGCACACTGTAGTCGACAAGGGTTCCACAAAGCTGGATACCCTTTCTGCAAAAGACCCCTTGTTGGAAATGGGATTTCAGGTTGGCCAAGGTTTGCACCGAAGCCAGGCCGGAACCACCACTCTAGTCAAGATAAGCGAGTTACGCTCCTAAAATAACCACTGCTCACCCCCTTGGTAGCTTGGAGCGAGCATTCAGGCTTATCTCAGAGGCAGTGGTTAAAGCATTTGCACAAATTCAACAGTAATACAGTATAAACACTACAATCGGACACAGGGAACAAGTTCAAGACTGATTTGCATGTGGCCATGTCTGAACTGGGGTGGTTTGGTGAGCAAAATAACGATGATTTAAACCAAGATCTGTGACTGGGGGTGAATGTTTGCGATTGCGCAACATTCCATCCATCATCTTGTGTGTTTTGCTGTTCATCCTATGTGGGAAGGGTATGCCCAGACGTAGGTCCCATGCTCACTATGCCACTGGAGTCAAGCTATCCTGGCTGAAGACAGCTGATAGCCAGAAACCGGTCCTAGGATGCTTGATTCTGGTCCAGGGAAGACATGGCTTGGCAGTTCGGTCTGGACTGTTCCCATGAGGTACAGGGTCAAGACTGATTTGCATATGGCCATGTCTGAACTGGGGTGGCTTGGTGATCAAAATAACAATGGATTAAACCCAGATCTGTGACTGAGGGTGAATGTTTGCCATTGTGCAACATTCCATTCATCATCTTGTGTGTTTTGCTGTTCACCCTATGTGGGAAGGGTATGCCCAGACGTGGGTCCTGTGCTCACTACGCCACTGGAGTCAAGCTATACTGGCTGAAGATGGCTGATAGCCAGAAACCGGTCCTAGGAAGCTTGATTCTGGTCCAGGGATGACATGGCTTGGCAGTTCGGTCTAGACTGTTCCCATGAGGCACAGGGTCAAGACTGATTTGCATGTGGCCATGTCTAAACTGGGGTGGCTTGGTGAGCAAAATAACGATGGATTAAACCCAGATCTGTGACTGGGGGTGAATATTTGCCATTGTGCAACATTCCATCCATCATCTTGTGTGTTATCTTGTGTGTTTTGCTGTTCACCCTATGTTGCAAGGGTATGCCCAGACATGGGTCCTGTGCTCACGGCGCCACTGGAGTCAAGCTATCCTGGCTGAAGATGGCTGATAGCCAGAAACCGGTCCTAGGATGCTTGATTCCGGTCCAGGGAAGACATGGCTTGGAAGTTGGGTCTGGACTGTTCCCATGAGGACCAGGGTCAAGACTGATTTGCATATGGCCATATCAGAACTGGGGTGGCTTGGTGAGCAAAATAACAATGGATATAACCCAGATCTGTGACTGGGGGTGAATGTTTGCCATTGTGCAACATTCCATCCATCATCTTGTGTGTTATCTTGTGTGTTTGGCTGTTCACCCTATGTGGGAAGGGTATGCCCAGACGTGGGTCCTGTGCTCACTACGCCACTGGAGTCAAGCTATCCTGGCTGAAGATGGCTGATAGTCAGAAACCGGTCCTAGGATGCTTGATTCTGGTCTAGGGAAAACATGGCTTGGCAGTTCGGTCTAGACTGTTCCCATGAGGCACAGGATCAAGACTGATTTGCATATGGCCATGTCTGAACTGGGGTGGCTTGGTGAGCAAAATAACGATGGATTAAACCCAGATCTGTGACTGGGGGTGAATGTTTGCCATTGTGCAACATTCCATCCATCATCTTGTGTGTTTTGCTGTTCACCCTATGTGGGAAGGGTCTGCCCAGACGTGGGTCCCGTGCTCACTACACCCCTGGAGTCAAGCTATCCTGGCTGAAGATCGCTGATAGCAAGAAACCGGTCCTAGGATGCTTGATTCCGGTCCAGGGAAGACATGGCTTGGCAATTCGGTCTGGACTGTTCCCATGAGGCACAGGGTCAAGACTGATTTGCATATGGCCATGTCAGAACTGGGGTGGCTTGGTGAGCAAAATAACGATGAATTAAACCCAGATCTGTGACTGGGGGTGAATGTTTGCCCTTGTGCAGCATTACATCCATCCTCTTGTGTGTTTTGCTATTCACCCTATGTGGGAAGGGTATGCCCAGACGTGGGTACCGCGCTTACTATGCCGCTGGAGTCAAGCTATCCTGGCTGAAGACGGCTGGTAGCCAGAAAACAGTCCTAAGATGCTTGATTCTGGTCCAGGGAAGACTTGGCTGGCAGTTCAGTCTGGACTGTTCCCATGATGCACAGGGTCAAGACTGATTTGCATATGGCCATGTCTGAACTGGGGTGGCTTGGTGAGCAAAATAACGATGGATTAAACCCAGATATGTGACTGTTGGTGAATGTTTGCCATTGTGAAACATTCCATAGATCATCTTGTGTGTTTTGCAGCACTACAATCGGACACCACACGAGTTTAGAAAAATATCCAATATTTTTATATACTCAAACAAGACCAATTACGATACGAATACACAGTACTGTACTTTTAAAATAGTTATGTTGCAAGATGTCTTGAAAACACAGTTCTTTGATTTCTATAGCTCCGTACAGGCAATCAAGGTGTCGTGAACAAGCAAGTCCAAACAGTTCTTGCTGACCGCGCCATCGATGGTCAGCTGCGGTATCGGAAGACCCGCCAACAGTACCTTTCAGAGATGCAGGTCGTCAGTGACCTCTCGTTGTCATGCACGTTGCAGGTCAATCTCCTCTCTAATAGAATCAGGAGCACTGGCATTGGCATTGGCAGGCGTCGGGTGCTGCGGTGCAAAGTGCAGCACTGTGGTGTGCGGTGTCCTCAGATGGTGGTGCGAACAGCGGCTCGGTGGCAGTGTCAAATGGTGTTGTTGGTGAGACCAGGGTCGCGGTGTGAGATGAAGGCGGTGCTCGCCACGGTGCTAGCAGGTCACTGTACAGCAGCGGAGTTGCTGTCGCTGAAGTACTGTCGGTGACTGACCACTGGAGTCGATGATACCGGCATCGGTAGGCCAAGGCTGTGGTGCGGAATGAGGGCTGTGCGTCTTATAGCTTTACGAGCGGTGGCCCCGAACCACAGTGCAAGCAGCGGCATCAAGTGTGGCACGGAGCGGCGTCTTCGGGGATAGCAAGGCGTCGTCGTGAAGCGAGGCGGTGAGGAGTGCGATGCCCACAGGTCGCGGCGCGAACAGCAGCTTGGTGGCGGCGTCAGCAGGCGTCGTCGGTGAGACCAGGGCATTGAAGCGGTGCTCTCTGCGGTGCCTTCAGGACACAGTGTTGGCAGTGGCATCAGGCTTGAAGTCTTTGATTTTCCTGAGACTTCGTGAACAGGGGGCAAGCTCTACCTCAAGCCTTTGGAGATACTCAGCACAAATAGAGAGCGTTCAGGCCAGTCCTTTCACTGCCCAAGGCAGAATCAACAACTGCAGGCCAACCCAACAAAGCAACAACTCAGCAGAGGGGCAGTACTCCTCCTTGCAGCTCTTCCAGCTCTTCTTCTTGGCAGGTTCCTTGAATTAGAACTAATCTAAAGTCTTGGGGACTGGGCCCCAATATTTATACCAGCAAATCCTTTGTCCTCTGAAGGCAGAGGGGCCTGGACTTACTTCAAACCAGTTTGGGGTGCATTCTGCCAGGTTGCACCTTCTCTCTTTGTCAGTGTGGGCCAAGGTCATCAGACGCACCACAGGAGGTAGAGCCAGTATTGTGGAAGGTGAGCTCAGCCCTATTCAGACCTAGGCGCTACTCCTCCCACCCATCTAGCTGTAGATGTGCCTATTCAGCCCAGCTGAGTCACCCTGTCTCACCCAGCCCCTGTCACTCACAAACCAAACAGACAATACACACACTAGCAGAGGCAGGCTGGATGGTTAGGTCAGAAAATGCAGAATTTCTAAAAGTTGCATTTTCAAACACAGAATGTTAAAACCAACTTCACTAAAAGATGTATTTTATCATTCTGATTTCAGGCATACTACACTCAAATTTCTACCATGTTCTCTGAGTCAGTTAGGATCATAGGATATAATGACCGAACTGCCCATTTTGGCCTCCGGAGAACAGGTAGCCTTGCAATAGTGAAAAACGGAGTAGGCTGTAATTCACTTTCAGGACATGCCACACACACCAGGGCATATCTTACCTTTTACATACAATGCACCCTGCCCATGGGGGTATCTTGGGCCTACCTTGGGGGCGACTCACATATAGCAAAGGGAAGGTTTAGGGACTTGCGAGCGTGTGCACTTACCAAGTCGACACGGCAGCCCCAGGCTGCACACAGGCTCTGCGATGGCAGGTCAGAGTTACATTTTACGGGCTGTTTACGTGGGTGGCACAATTCAGTGCTGCAGCCCACCAATAGCATTTGATTTATAGGCCCTTGCACTCGCAGTGCGCTTTACTACGGACTAACACATAAATCAAATAAGCCAATCATGGAAATACCAATCCATAACACAGTTTACACAGAGAGCATATGCACTTTAGCACTTATTAGCAGTGGTTAAGTGACCAGAGTCCTAAAACCAACACACATAGGTCAGGACAAAATAGGAGGAAAAAGCAAAAAGGTTAGGGAAATCCCTGCAAAAAGGGCCATTTCCAACACCCCTCAACAGGATTTGCTGCTGCGGAGAAGAACATTGAGGCAAATTGGTTTGAGAGACAGGCTCTTGTTCATGGTCTCCTCTTGGTCCTCAGAGCAGTATTGAGTCAAAAATAGTCTAATTTCCACGTTTTTTATTTAGGCTACTGGGTACCTTTAGCACCACTTCCAAATGTCCAGGCATAGAGAGGCTCCACTTGGAGAGTTAAGACTCACACAGGCTGGGCCCAGGTGTTGGTGTGGTGCAAGACGGTTTAATATTTTCTGACCCTGAGGCTCTGATCAGGAGGCCAGTAAACTAGTCCTTGGTGTCACTCTGATAGTCTTGAGTTCAAGTAGTGAAATAGGGCTCAAGCAGCTGTGCAGGTGTCTAAGGGTTCAAGGAAGGCTTCAGGCATCAGAGCAGTCCTTCCATGTGCAGCAAAGTAATCTTCTAAATACACAGCAGGCAACAGAGGTAGGCAGTCTTCTGAGAGTCCTTTTGCTAGTCCAGAAAGTGAACTGAAGAGTGGGTCTGAGGGTCTTAGTTTTATACCAAGTGCCTTCTTTGAAATAGGTGAGGTTTCTAGACAATTCCATTTGAAGTGCTTGGAGTTTCCTGCCTTCCCTGTTCTGGCCCCAGTCTCAGTGCCTGAACAGTGATGTATTGTGCAGTTATTTGTGTGAAGGAAGGGCTCAGCATATTGACTTGTAAGCGGGGCTGCAAGTGATGGCCCATCCAGGCACAACTAATCTCTCTATTGTGTGCCTGTCTGGGAGGAATAAACAAAGTTCAACTGCCAACTACACCAAGTCACATGCCCCAGGAACAGGCTGCAGGCATAAAATAGCTGGGGCAGGAAACTGTCAACGTTCTAAAATGTTGGGTCATAATGCCAACAAGAGATATATTTAAAATGTATTTAAATAAAATTGGCAGTTGCTTCATAGAAGTCCATCAATAACATCAACAGTTAATGAAAACTAAAGATGCTGCATATGTATTCAAGAGAAGGAATGAAATAATACAAAATGGGTAATTAATCTATCCTAGTGACATAAGGCCTAAGGAATTAAAATCTTTAGTCTTTAAAATTTCCATTCCCCCAATAACTTCCTTTCAGAGTGGGTATTCTTTGGGCCGCAAGTCATTACATAGGTTCACCATGAGCTTCAGCTCTTGCATAAATTGGTAAAAGCCATTCAAAAGTGATTTTAGCCCATTTGCATTGCTTGCGATTAATACATGTCATCAGCATACAATAACACAGGAATTAAACAAGATCCTGTTTTAGGAACATCACAGGTGCATGTTATTAAAATGGTTTCTAAGGCATTTATGTAAGCTAAAAATAAAAAAGGGGCTAAAATGCAACTTTGCTTGACACTTTGTTTAATCTAAATGAGGGAAGTACACTCTCATTGTTGGGAACATTGAACACTCATGAGGGTATCTTGATGTAAACATTAAGTCCAGCCGCGGCCGGTAGTGGGAGTACCCACCTCCACCAATAAAACAAATTTTGTTGCACACACTGCATCACCGAATGCGATGCAGTGTGTGCAACGAAATTTGTATTATTTATTTTTATGTTTACTTACCTTTTAAAGTCCGCAATCCATACATTACTACCCCCCACCCTACCCCTCCCCCTCCCCACGTCACCGCCCGGCCGGTACTCCCACTACCGGCCACGGCTGATTAAGTCAAAGGCACAGGAGAGGTCCATAAACGCCATGTGAAGGGCTCCTCTCCTGGATTTGACATTTTTATCTAGGATCAATGGAAGGTTCAAGGTTTGCTCCGTTGTTCCCAAACCTGGGCGAAACCGATATTGCACTTCAGTAAAGAAGGATTTATCTACCGACCAATCTTCTATTTTTGCTCAAATTACCCTGCAAATATTTTAGTTCAGGCATCCAGCAGCAAGATCGGCCTATAATTGGAGGGGAATCTCTTTGTTCGTTCCTAAATATGGGTACTACAATAGATTCCCTCCAATTTTCTAGAGGTCCTTTCGTAACAGTTTTTCTAAAAACAATTGTTACCTTGGGGACCCCGAAGTCACAATCGTGTTTTAAAAGCTCAGCTGGAACCCCATTTGGCCCTGGCACTTTCCCTGTGGCAGAACGTAAAATTGCTGTGCGGACGTCCTCTATTTTAATGATCTTACTAAAGCTTAAATGGTCTGTGGGCAAAATAAAAGTCATTTTTAGGTAAAAGACTGTCGCCTCTGTTAGTTGGGTTAAAAATATCTGTGAAATGTTTAACCCATGCCTGTTCCATAATATGGCATACAATACCTGTAGTTGTCTTTTCCAGAAAGCAAGGTATGTTTTACTAGCTACTAAAATGACCTGTTATCCTTGTGGAGGGCAGCACTTTCATGGTACTCCCAGGCTCTAGTTCTAATTTCTGCTTTCTGTTTTGCAATTGCTTGTCTTTAAAGCACTCTGGCAGTTTTAACTGCTACCTGGTCCCGAGGTACCTCATAGGTGATTTTTTAAATATTTTTTAGAAGCGTTTGAGCATTTATGATTAAGCCAAGATTGCATGATTAACTATCCTAAGCTTATATGAATTTAATATTGATGCAACCGATTTGCAGATATTGCCAACATTATCACATATACCCATTGGAAGTGTTTATAACTGAGACACAACTTTCCTGAGCCCTACTAGTCCCAGGCAGTGAATTGGGAAACACGGAGACAGAGAAGTCAATTTAGGAGAAGTATTTTCAATAAGTGGAATTGATCTTATGGCTTTCTACTGAAAAATTAGTACCTTGCTGCTGTATTTTGTAGTTCTGTATAGACCTGTTTTATCAAATGGAATACTTGCATAATCATGTCATTACTTATAATATGAATTAGTGGTTTCACTAACATTGCATTTCAATAGTTAAACAATTCCTGGGAGATCTAAGGCCCTAAATTGACATGTAGTATTGTAGCGAACTACCTAATCGGCCGGCCATCTTTTGGAGCCCTTTTTCTCATCCAATGAGATATAAAAGTTGATGAGGCCATTGCATTTAATTGGGCAATCGACAGGGGGATTTTTTACTATCAAAAGCCACAATAGTTTGCAAGATTCAACCTAGAGTACAGAAGGTAGGTGCAAAATGACTGATTTTAAACTGTTGAATGTTTGATTCAACTTCATATGGACAATAAAGGTTTGATGACCATGAATTAGAAGCCTTCTAAATATGGTGCCTGCAACAAAACTGGTGAAATCATGAAGCAGAAATCGTACATAGAATGTCATTTAAAAATAGAATGGTTATTGTAATTTAGTAAAACTCTTAAAATGAACACCATTCAGTTTGATACGTAATCTAGAATGTAAAGAAAAAAATTCACATGAGCAAAAAACTATATTCAAGCGTCAAATAATTGCACCAGCAAACACTTATAATATTTGAGCTTAATGTATTGAAAACAATGCAGAATACAGTGCATCTCTCCTTAAATTGAGAAAAACAAGATCTTAATTTCTTTGATAAATACTCTGCCTCATTTTCCCTTTCATTGATTAGTGACATTGACCTTTGAGATGTATTTACCATTGCCCACCTCGAGAGGCTGAGTGAATTGACTTATGGTCACTGTTTGGCTACGGCAATAAAGCAAGTTCTGACCACTATAAGAGAGGACCAAAAGGGTGCCTTAATATTACTTCTTTAGATATAGCTCCTCTTGCAGATTGTAAATCTGTTCCACACAAACCCCAGCTGAAGATCACTGTGAATCAGAGACATTTAAGTAGTTGTTGTTGATTTCCCACTGACCATATCTGAATAAATTGCTTGAAAAAGCATGACTGCTTGCCAGCAGAATTATGCAAAGATGTGTTTTTAAAATAAAGTAGCTTATTAGTATAGCTGTGTATATGGTGGCATATGGTGGCAGGTAGCTTGACAGAGAATAACAAGCAAAAATCTAGTTAATAAAAATAGAGGTTTAAGTATTTGAGAAAATGTTGATATATTTGTAGTCCAGACTTGGGGATACCAGATTCAATGGGTGAGGACTTATTAGGAATTTTCTTTTGGAAATCATGCTTCATTTATCTTTCAAAAGCAGCTGTCCATTATATGTTTATTACAGGATTACAGATGCTTGCTACAAAATGTTCACAATCACCTTTTGGCAGGATTTTCTTTTGTGTGTAGTAGGGCTTCATTTCTGCTGTATGTGCTTCTAGTACACAAAATGTTGATTATGATTAAAGTAGAGGTCAAACTTTGCATTGAGCAGTGCTTCTCAAACTTTATCAACTTAATGCTCTCTTGAACTATTGGCTGCAGCTCCCCATTATGTTAGTTTCCTTTGGCAGATGGTGGATGTAGTACCGGCCTCGGTAGTACTTCCATTTTTCTACCTGAAAATAATTGGGATGAAGCCGATGAAGGTAATATAATCATAGATGTAACAAAATAAAAATCGAACAGTTATTTAATAAAACAAATTCATTGGGTAAAAGTAGGAAACAATACTCTTCAGCACTGGGGTCCGCCGATTGAGCTTTTTCAAATAATTATTATTATTATTTTTTTTTTTTTGCAGAGTTTTATATAGCGCGAACTAGAACTGAACCTAATCAGTTATCAGAGCGCTTTACATAGCACCAGTTACGTTATATGAGAACACACTTTCATTTTTTTTAATTTTTTTTATAGGCACGGGGAGATTTAGTGATTTGCCCAGAATCACAGGGGGTTTTTGGCGTCGTTACCGAGACTCAAACCCAGATCCCCAGGTCCGAGGTCGGGCGCCTTAGCCGTTAGGCCAACCCCTCTCCCAATTTTTAATTGCCTCTAGTCTATATGGGCTAAATACACAGGCTAGTTGGATAAGTTGAGTATGGTAAATGCCCCGGTTACTTACCGGAAATTTTCATTACTCCGAGTATAGTCTTCCTCGCCACATGACTTACATAGTGAGCTTCAGCTCCACACCAGATCCCTCCAAAGTAAAAAAAATCCTCCCATCCCCTCCCAATATGGCCGACCAGATCACCCCTGACCTCTATAAGAGGCGGGCCGGCCCAACCAACAGCCTGAACAACCAAGCAATCAAATGAAGCCGATAGTCAGACGGGGAGGGAGGGAGGGAACTCATGTGGCGAAGAAGACTATACTCGGGGTAATGAAGATTACCGGTAAGTAACTGGGGCATTACCTCCTCGTTAGTCTTCCTTGCCACATGACTTACATAGTGAGCAAATACCCAGGCCAAAAGGCTACATTGACCACAAGAAAAAAACCACACAGGGTGAAACAGAAAAACCAACACAATGAATGGTTTATTCAGTACAAAACAAAGAAACAGGAAGAAAAAAACCTGAATCAAGAAAAAAAAAAGGGCCAATCAAGGAGCGTCCGCCCCAGCACTCAACACAGCCCCAGCAAAATCCCCAGAACCAGAACCACCCAGGACAACCCGATAATGCTCCATGAACATGTGAGGGGACGACCAAGTCGCCGCCCTACAAATATCCTCAGTGGAGACACCCTTGAAAGAGGCCCAGGACACAGACACACTCCTAGTGGAACGACCCTGGACCACCACCGGAACATCTGAACCCAGCGAAGCGTAGGCAAGCAGGATAGCCTGCTTAAGCCAACGACTCAAAGTGGAAATCGAGGGCTTGTGACCAGAATGAACGGGACCAAAGGTCACTAACAGACTATCACACCGAGAAAGGGAAGACGTGCGTTCAAGATAAATCACAACAGCACGCCGGACATTCAGCAAGGACAGGGAAAACTCAGTGTCAGGAGGAAAAGAAGGCAATGACACCTCACGAGAATGGTTCACCAGAGAGGGAACCTTGGGAAGGAAATGAGGGTTATGATGGAGAACCAGCCGATCAGGCAAAACCCGCAAGAAGGGGGGACCGAAGGAACGACCCCAGCTCGCCCATCCGGCCGGCAGACACAATGGCCACCAAGAAAATCACTTTAAAAGTGAGAAACTTCAGGGCAACAGAGACCAGGGGCTCAAAGGGGGGACCCTGGAGGGCCCGCAGCACGGGGGGAGATCCCAGGGATGAGACAAGGAAAGAGAAAACAACTCCGGATCAAATGAGCCACCAGGGAATCAAGCCCATCCAAATCCGGACTACAGAAGGCCCGCAAGGCCGCCCACTGGGCCCGCAGGGTAGATGTAGCCAAACCCAAGGAAAACCCCTCAGCGAGGAAGTCCAGGACCCGCAACGGATCCACTGAGGAAGGCTCAGCATGCTGGAGCCCGCACCAACGGGAGAACGAAGACCAGTGATGGGAATAAGACGACAAAGTGGAAGACCAACGAGAGCCTTGCAGTAAGTCCACCACCCCCGAAGAACATCCCCGAGCCAGCAAGGACACCCGCTCAAGAGCCAGGCCTGAAGATGGAGCTGGCGCAACCAAGAACCGGGGAGCGGAGGGCCCTGCAACGGAAACGGGAGATCCGGGATCGGCCAGCAGGCCTGAACCGCCAGCTCGCACAGGAGAGGGAACCAGGGGCGGCGAACCCAGCCGGGAACCCCCAGGAGCACCAGGACCCTGTCCATGCAAATCTTGCAGAGGACCCAAGGAATCAAAGGAATGGGGGGTAAAGCGTATAGGAGACCGGAGGGCCAAGGGAACGACAGAGCATCCACTCGCCACTCCCCCGGAACCGGGAGGAGAGAACAGAAACGGGGCAGGAGGGCAGTCTCCCCGTCCGCGAACAGATCCACCAGAGGCAGACTGAAGCGTGACACCAGACAGCGAAAAACCACCGGAGAGTGGGAGAGAACTGACAGCGATGGAAAAACCCGACTCAAACGATCCGCCTCCACATTGTCGGGCCCCGGGAGATAGACAGCCCAGAGAGACAGGACCGCTGATTCCCCCCAAGACATCAGTTCCTGAGTCAGCAACCAAAGGGAGCGAACCCGGCACCCCCCCTGATGGTTGATATAACTCCTTACAACCTGGTTGTCCGTCCTGACCAAGACGTGGTGACCCCGGAGAGAAGGAGCAAAGTGCAGACAAGCCAGCAGGACCGCCTTCAACTCCAGAAAGTTTGAGGAGCAGCGTGACTGGAGGAGATCCCAACGACCCTGAACAGACTCCGAACCCAAGGTCGCCCCCCAGCTGAGGAGACTGGCATCGGTCGTGACCACCTGGGACGGGGAAACCAGAAAGGCAAGACCCCCGGAGAGGTGAGACTCCACCAACCACCAACCCAGATCCGAACGAATCCGAGGGGAGACAAGGACCAGGAACTCGTAATCCTCCGAGCGGGGAACCCAGAGGGGGACCAGGTGATTGACCAAGGGATACAGGTGGAGGCAAGCCCAAGGGAGAACATTTATGGTAGCAGACATCAGACCCTGAACCCTCAACCAAAGACGCACAGGAGTGAAGTCCCGAGCCAAAAGGGACCCCAGATCCCGCCACAAGGTGTCCCGGCGACCCAGAGGTAAGATCACCTTTCCCTGAACCATGTCCAACCAGCCCCCAATGAAGAACAAGTCCTGAGTGGGAGACAGATGAGACTTGCGCTCGTTAATCAGAAAGCCGTGGGTAGAGAGAATGTCGCAGACCCTCCTGATGTGCAGCATCCCCTTGGGGAATTACGAGGCAGAAATTAGCCAATCATCCAGGTACGGAAACACCCTGATCCCCTCCCAGTGAAGAAGACCCACCAGGGGAGCCAGGATCTTAGTAAACACCCTTGGGGTAGATGACAAGCCAAAAGTAAGTACTTGGAACTGATAGTGGGAGCCCCCAATGCAGAACCGGAGGAAGGTCTGAGAAACCAGATGGACGGGCACATGGAGGTAGGCGTCCAGGAGATCCAGAGAAGCAACCACCTCCCCCTGGATCAGGAGCAGCAGTAATTGCTGAAGAGAGATCATTTTGAATTTAGTATGGGGAATGTAAGAATTCAACCGTTTCAAATCCAACACATGCCGAAAATCCCCAGAAACCTTCCTTACCAGGAACAGGATGGAATAAACGCCTGAACCCCTCTGAGAAGGCGGGACCGGCCGGATGGCCCTCTTAACTGAGTAAGTCCTGGATGCCAGCCAGCAAGGCCCGTCTCTTGACCTGGGAGGAAGGCAGGGGCGTAGCGAGGAAAAAATCCGGAGGAGGGGAGGAGAAGGTGATGGAGAACCCTTCCCTCACAATTTGAAGAGCCCAAAGATCTGAGACAGACTCCTCCCAGGCCGTGAGGAAATGGAGGAGATGCCCCCCCACAGGGAACACCCCGGGGGACGCTGGCAGACAGTAAGGATTTTGGAGCGGTAGTGGAAGAGGAAGCAGCAGGCTGAGGCCGGGATTTGGAGAAGAACGGAGTGCCCCAGCCCTGACCCCTTCCTCGAAAGGGCGTGTTGCCCTTACCCCTGGACGAAGTGGAGAAAACCCAGCCGCGCCCAGGGAAAAGGCCCCCAGAGGACCTGATGGGAGCCAGCAGCTTGCTGTCCTCTGCAGATTTCTTGATCATCTCCTCCAGTGGTGGACCAACCAACTTCGCCCCAGAAAATGGAATTTTCATCAGTAACGCCTTCTGGGCCGCCTCTGACTTCCAATGGCGCAGCCAAATATGACGCCGAGCCTGGATGGCAGCCCCCCCCCCAGTGGCAGCAGCTGCACCCGGGGTGTCAAAGGAGATGTCCGAGAGAAGGCGCGTCTGCTGTTCCATAAAAGCCAGGGTGGAAACAACATCAGCCCCCTGATCCAGGAGCTCGGCCAAGGACTGGAAATCCTTCAACAAGGATTACACCGTGCAAGACAAATACGCAGAAGCCCTGATGGAGAAATTCGCAGCCACATAAGAACGTTTAGCTGCAGCCTCTATTCGCTTGTCCAAGGGGTCAGAAGGAGAGGCGTCCTCAGAGATGATAGAACCCTGAGAAGCCAGGCCCACAACCAGAGAGTCCACCTTCACCGATGGAGGGAAATCCTTAGTGAAGTCCTCAATAGCGTATTGCTTAGCCAGATAACGGGGAAAAGATTGCTTATCAACATCCAACCATTCCCCCTCGATAATCTTCTTGATGGAGGCATGCAGAGGAAGGGAATCCGGAGCCTTAGGGTGATATTGGATGAAGAAATCCTCGGAGAGGTCCTCCGCCGCCAGAGGAGGGAAAGCCAAGTTACCCTTGATGTGTGAGAGAACATCATGAAGTTCCTGACCCTGGATGTAGCGGCCATGACGATCCTCCTCCTCCCCCTCAGCATCAGAGACAGGAGTGGGGTCCCTACGTGGACGTTTCGGAGTGGAAGGTCCCTGGTCCTCATCACGCTGTGCAAAAGCCGCTGCCACCGCAGACTGTATCATCAGCTGGATGGACTGCGCACACAGAGGATCAGCAGAAGGCAGGGAGTCAGCAACCGCCCCAGCCGGGACCGTACACTGCTCCATATCTCAAGCACCGATAAACAAAAAAAACTGAACGGAAGCGGAGGAATGCAGAGGACCACCCCGAACCGCCCCTGAATATATAGAGGTGAGAGACGGAAAACAAACAGCAGCACCTGGAGCCAACAATTCCCGCCCCCGAAGGGCGGGCCAAGCACAGACCAATCACAGTGCGGCACAGAGCCTGCAGAAAGGGAGAGCGGCAACAACCCAGCGCCGCGTTACAAAAACGGGACACCTAACAGCAGGAAAACCCGTCCCCCGTAGGAAAACCAAAAGTGGAAAGCGCCAAAGGTAAGGCAGTTTAATGGCTCAGAGCAGGGCACTGCTGCAAAAGTACCGCTACCGATTGTGCCTACTCATGAAGAAAAGCGCCGGATGCGCAAACCGGCCCACAGACCGTTATCCAAGTACTAGCAGGGCCAGCGGACGACCGTTAGAATCCAGAGGGAAAACGGCGGCCCCACTGCACCACACCATATAGCGCATAGCGTTGGCCCAACAGAGCCCGCAACCGGCGGAGGGCACAAAACAAACGACCGGGAATAAGCATGGGTCTCACCCCCATCCCCCCCCCCCCTGTAGACCCCTGGCACGCTCAGCGGAACCTAACCGGCCCAAAGGACCGGGGGAAGGAAGAGGGGGGGTAACACAAAGTCCAGGTCCCAGGGTCCACTAAAGCAGGACCTCCAACCAAAAAGACCCAAGGCTCAACTTACCTGTACGGCGCCTCTGAAGAGAATCGCGCGGAACAAAAAAACAGGCTGTTGGTTGGGCCAGCCCGCCTCTTATAGAGGTCAGGGGTGATCTGGTCGGCCATATTGGGAGGGAATGGGAGGCTTTTTTTACTTTGGAGGGTTCTGGTGTGGAGCTGAAGCTCACTATGTAAGTCATGTGGCGAGGAAGACGAATGAGGAGGTAATGCAGGGTGGAATACCTGCACAACATGATACATACAGGTTTGGTACAGTTGCTGTAGTATCACACAAGCTGCAAAGGAGGAATGGTACAAAACAGAGAGCTGGGTATTTTAGTTTTCGACCCATCGACAGGTCACATGACTGCTGAGGGACCATAGAGAGTGCCTCAACTAAGGCGTATATGTGATATGAGGAGCAACAGTGAATGGCCTGGTATGGCCAGGGTTCCCGCTAGTTAGACCCCCCTTTTGGTGCTCCCCTACCTCAGTCCAACTTTCCACACAGGCATTAGATGCAGGACTAAATACTTTCCACTTCCTGTGTCAGAGCTGAGCAAAAGTAAGGTGACTCCATGTTATCCCAGACAGTCAGTTATAGCCCAGAGCTTTCCATTAACACATCACTGGTTTCAGGTGTGTTATAACTGTTTGTTACTTTCAAAGGAGTCAAGATTACAGTAACACTGCACACATACAGATTTGGACAAACTGTCAAGTAGAGCAACTGGGTAGCAAAGTTAGTGGCTAATGTAATTCTGACAGTGGAAGCGTGGGGGTGGAGTGGGAGCTGCTACAGAAGACTCCGGCCTCTGTCAGCAGGCATCAACCAGTACCAGCTGTCAGCCACAGAGACATGGGGCAACTGAGCCTACAGTCTGCGTTTTCTAGTGAAAAGCCAGACAGAGTGATATACTGTGTCACAGTTAGTGCGAACTGGAGCAACCACAGAGATGGGGGGTATGCTTCTCAGAGCATCTTTCCTGCCTAGGAGCATCCTGATCCACGTGCGAGCATCTGGAGGCTGTAGCAGAGGGGACGGTGATGTAAAAGGTCACCACTGCAGGGACACAGTGTGTAATAAAGCAGGGCACATCAAATGTTGATTGAAGGAAGTAATATATTTATTCTTCAATTAGATCTAAGGTAAAGTAACGTCCTATCCACACAGCATCATATGAGTAACTGTCGCCTATAACATTCTGAAGATATTACCTCATATTTCAGAACACACAAGTATTAGTTTCTAAAACAGAACAACTACAAGTAAGGAATAATCAAGCATAAGCAAATACAAATAGAAGATATTACACACCTTTCCCCTTTACACAATTACTTTAAAACAAAATTATGAAGTGACATAGGAATTTTCTTAATACTATCACTCCTCCGCAACATTCTTTGCTTTGAAGCAGTTTAGTTGAGCACATTGGGAACAACAGATGCATTTTTTTTGAAACAGCAATCCTGTTTAAATTCCATTTGCGACCATCACTTAGTTTGACTGCATGATCAAAGCATTTTTTAACAAGAAACGGAGCAGAAAATTTCGATGAGCCTCCCATGTTTCTGGGGCCAGCGAACTTTTACTCTGTCACCGACCTGTACATGAGTGTGTGAAACAGCATGTCTATTGTCAAAGTAACATTTCCTCTTTACACATTTTGACTTCTGTGAAATATCATGATCTTCACAAATTTTAGTTCCAGAAACACTATCAGATAAGGAAGCAAGACTATTGTCTCTCATCCAAGACTGACAAAGATGGGTATCCCATCCTCGTCGCCAGTATAATAAAGCAGGGCACATCAAATGTTGATTGAAGGAAGTAATATATTTATTCTTCAATTAGATCCAAGGTAAAGTAACGTCCTATCCACACAGCATCATATGAGTAACTGTCGCCTATAACATTCTGAAGATATTACCTCATATTTCAGAACACACAAGTATTAGGTTCTAAAACATAACAACTACAAGTAAGGAATAATCAAGCATAAGCAAATACAAATAGAAGCTATTACACTGTCCCCAGGCACAAGTGTGCCTGCAAAGCACTTACAACGCACTCTCTTTTTTGGAAAAGAAGGTGGTGGGAGCTGATAAAAGCAGGTGTATGCTGGTGGACAAGCATTCTTCTGCATGCTGTAGAAGCAGCCTCTGGTGAGCGGCTCCCGCTTCTTTAAATCCTGACGCCTCACCTCATTAGCTGCTGCAGTTTCTCACCTGATAAGGTCACAGTCGCAGTTGATCATGTTTTCAGGTCTGTCTTCCTGGGCAGTCCTGCTGCAAACTCACCTCCTCCTATCTGTAGCACCTTAGATGCAGTTCATCTGCCCCAACACGTGAAATCTCTACATGCTTCCTCTCCCAAAACTACCAGTTGCTGGACTTGCCAACGTGAGATTGCTGTCCGTATGCCTCATCGGTGCTGTTTGTTTGCTAGTATCGTAGTGTAGTAGCACAAAGGTTTGTGGGTCACTGGAAGAGTAACAGTGTTAGAAATGGGATTTCTGGTTGGCTAGGGCTTGTGCCTAAGCCAGGCAGAAACAACCACTCTAGTCAGGGCAAGGGAGTTACACGCTGAAGATAACCCCTGCTCACCCCCTTGGTAGCTTTGCACGAGCAGTCAGGCTTATCCCAGAGACAATGTGTAAAGTGTTTGTGCAACACACACACACAGCAGCAACACACTAGGCACACCACAAAAGAAACTCCACACAAGGTTATATCAAACATAGCCTTTGTATTATCATAAACACATTAGAAACATAATCACACAACATTCACTGTGCCAATTAGCACTGGGCAATATTCACAGGGGTTTATATACAGGACCAGGCCAATTGGGCCACGGTCAGAACCATCAGCACGGGTTAGTAAATACAAAACACAACCAGTAACTACTGGTACCATATGACCTAAGCATTATTACATTAGCATTAGACACTATCCTAAAATAACATAGATTGACATTCGGAAATAAATCACATTAGGCCCAAACTTCATTAGCAGAAACACATTACGCAATAGGCCTTACCAGCATAAACACATTCCGCTATATGTATCAACAAACCATTTTGCATTTCCTAAATAGCGAATTTTAAGGAATCGCTATTTAGGAAATGCAAAACGGTATGTATGTACAAAATCGCTTTCCAATAGCGATTCCTTAGCATTCCTTAATTTGAGATTAGCAAATTGTCAATCGCAAATTACCCCTTCATTTCCATGGGCCAGGAGGCCCATAGGAATGAAAGTGCAATTTGCAATTAGCACTTTGCTGATCGCAAATTAGGGATGTTTCCAAGGGTGCAGGGGTGTCTCAAGAACACCCTGCTGCACCCCTGAAAAAGACATTTGGGGGCATATGGCGCACATACATGCCCTAAGGGCATGTATGGGCGTCATATGGCACCTTTGGTTTTTATCAAAAAAGATTTTTGATAAGAATTCGCAAATTACCACCAACTAGAAGTTGGTGGTAATTTGCTACTCCTTAATGGCATTTTTTGCATTTTATTTGTTTGATACATTGCATTTAAGGAATCGCAAAATTTGCAATTCCTTAAGTGCAATCGCAAAATAAGGATTAGCAAATTTTGCTAATCCTTATTTTGCATCAAACTTGTTTGATACATTCCATTTGTCTATTTAGCATTCGCAAAGGCCGAAATTCGCAGAATTTCGGCCTTTGCGAATGCTAAATAGCTTGATACATATAGCGGATTATGCATAAACCTCCTAAACATAAACACAATATGTCATAGGCATGACATTAGGGCCTTGCGCCCTACCACATCAAACGGACCACCAGGCTAACTGGCCTTACACTGGGGCTTAAAGGTTCTTTGTCCAGAAAGTCAAGGCTCTAGGGGGATCACTCAAATGATCCCCTGGCTGCCTTGGCAGCAAACACAAAGTGTGCACCGGCGCTGGGCATGTGATGAAACTCACCCCTTCCTTACTGACAAAAAAACTGGCCCTCAACGTTGCAGTTGTTCGCTATGGTGGCGCAACTACAGAACAAAACAGGCACTGGCGCTCCTGGCCCAGATTCCCCCACTGGGAACCTTCAAGACAAACGGCCCTGGTGGAACTGTGCTGCTTGAGGAGCCCCACTCTGGGGCTCGGAACCCAAGACTACCCAACCATTGCAGCTGCCACTGCCCGGGGTGGCAGTTGTGGAGACAGGGATCCCAGGCACCCCGGTGTTTTAGAAGCCCCCTTCTGGGGCTTTGAAAGACAATGGCCTCCACCGTTGGATTGGCCCGCTCCTGCGGGACCACTCAGGCATTGAGAATGTGCCTTGGGGAGCCCCACGTCACTTGGGTCTTCTGGTGCCAATCCCCGCACCCAAAATACTTAAGGGTCAGTCTAGATGTATATGCTAAGAGAATAGCTCAATGCATCTAATTCATAAAGCACCAGCTCTGCTTATTCACACACTCAATAGTCTAGTCCAATCTAGTTTCATCTTAATGCAATACACAAGCATGAATAACCATAAGACGTGTGGATCAGGTTCAAAGTGAATTCATAAAAAAATAAACACATTATGGCGGCTGTTCACGTCTCCTTGTTGTATGTACTGCGATACTTGATGCGAGAGAACTCGCCAGGGCTCTTGCATCAGTGTCTTCTGCCGATACCATGACATTCAAAAGTGTGACGAGCTTTTTTTTTTCAAGTTATTTAAGCCATGAAACCAATTTACACTACAAATAGTGTTTCCCGCTGAGCTTGGTGGAAGATCATGTTCAATAAGTATTCACTACATTTTGTACAAAAATAAACATAAGGTACTGGAACGTTTCCCTTTCATGGTCATGCTCCGTCTGGAGTTTTCATTTGCATTATGACTTTGATGAAATGTCTGGATTATCTCAAATGTAATATGTTGTTATATATGTATTACAAAATAAGATCTTACCTTTTTATTTTCAGGTTCTAGTTTCCAAGCATTGTACCTCAATAAAGATCTTTATACCAATCATTATCTTTGCCATTCATTACGCCCAAAAGAAGAACTTGTATAGTTCATAGTAACAAATTAATTCTTATTGCAAAAAAACTAAAAAGCTATACTTATTTTTTTGGAATATCGAATCACATAGTCGCTATACTTTGGCAAAAATGGGGATATTGTGTTTCTTTTATATGCATTGAAATAATACCGTGTTATACAGTTAAGGCAAACTTGGCAGAGCAAGGGGATTTCTATTTAGCAAAGAGGAAAATGTGCAGCCTTATTTGTTAACTATCAGACGCATGGACTATATAAATAGGCAGCAATGGCCAAATGGAATACATTGGTGAGCTAAGTGATTAGCAACACGTTTTGTGCACCTTAATGTCATTTACAAATGCTGGAATAAAAACATCTGCATCTTTGAGATCTCTATTTGCAGAACGACTTGCTCCCCTTGAAAAACATACATTGCCTACCCTGATATAAAACAAGAATTGGAAAAACCAATCAGTCTTGGTTTGTCAGTGCTTGTTTCTTGCCAGCATTGGCTTTGGCTAGGATTGTAGAATTGCTATGCAAGAAGTAAAGCAGTCTCTGGATGCTGCACATAACTGTAGTCAAAGATTTGGTGGACCTTAAAGGTATGCAACATACAATTCAAATATGACTGCTATATTGCCTTTGTGGTCACCCCTCTACATCAGGTGTTGGCTCATTTTTCATTCTGGCGTGTCACGAGCCCGCTGTGGTTGTCACTGAAAGCAAGGTTGGTTTCACTTTGTGCAAGATATTCTTGCTGAGCCAGGTGTCTTTCTAGTGGCAGTTAATATTTCTGGATATGTCCATCACTCATCTCTCAGTAGCTGATTTGTTTGCCTTCTTCCTCCCTTGACTGCTTGGTATCTCTTATACATTCCCTTTTCATTTTGGGCGAAGACTAGTTACCACTTTAATTTGTTTTTGAGGTGTTGATTTAGTCCTGTCTTTGAGCTGGAATCATCAGCAACTTGTTGCAAAATCGCCTTCCCTATTTATTCATGTTTTTTGTATCTTTTTTGCCTTCTAAATTGTGACTGATATTTTTTACATTATATATGTTTTAGCAATGCCCGTTTTTAACTCTATGTGGATGCTTTGGCTGCAATTGACACTTCTTTTAACAAGATCTTTAGTGTGTGATCAAAAAAGCGAATCATTGTGTTAGAGTATATTTCTGGCAAATGCACAGAATGTTTTTCAGGGGCGACCCCTCTGTTAGGGCAGAGGAGCATCGCCACCCTGCTGCCAGGACTGCCTCAAAGGTGAACAATAAAATGCTAATAAAATACATTATTACCATTTTATTTTTCCCTTTCCCCAACCGAGCCATGTCTGAAGCGAGGCCACTGCTGTTGACTGGCAGCAGGGGAGTGGTACTCACTCCACCAGCTTTCACTGCTCATGTCATTTTGGCTGGCTGTCTTGTGACAGCCAACCAGACATGCAAGGTGTAAACCTCTCCACCCAGCTGTCGTAGGAGAGCAGGTGCAGGCCCTTATGGCCTCAGGAGCATCAAGGCAGCCTGCTCCAGCAAATTCTGGTGCTGGTCTCATGCTCATTTCATGCTCATTTGCTTCATTCCATTGCTGAATCCATAGCGCCAAGGGACTCACGAGTACTAGAGGAGGCGAACCAGCGGAGGTAAATGCATTTTTATTTTGCATTTTTATTGTTCAATTTTATTTTGTCATCCGCCTTGCCCTCAACACCAGAGCTGTCAGTCTTGGTTTGTTATAATACTGTTTATATTGAGAACGATTGACAGCTCGGGCGTTGCGCTCCAAGTAACCAAAGAAAGGAACTTTCAGTATCAGTCGTTGCAAAATAACAGTACTTCTGCCTCTGTAACAACTCGTTGCAAGGATTTAAAACAGAAAATATGTATGCATATAAAACATACTGTTTTATAAATTATAAAGGGGCTCCCGGTATGATTGTGTGATTTGTGTAATGGTGTGCACAGAATCCAGCACTTCTCTCACCAAATGTATAAAGTGCATTACTGTCTTCTGTCATTAGGTGAACAGAGGGCAGCCTTATGTACATGTAGAAGGGCTTAAAACAAATGGCGTCTGGAGGAAAGCCTCTCAGTTCCCTGGCTGTGTGGCATTTTTCCTTCATATTTTTTGGGTTATAGGGTGTATCTAGTGGAGACGCCCCTGTCAAAGTGTCTATAAATAACGTGCCTAATGTCATAAGATGCACAGAGGAAAGGGACCCTCTCTCTGCTTGCCAAGTGTGTTATAAAGCTGCACAGATGGCAGGGCCTCTATCACATGCTACTGGTACCCGAGATATTTGGTTGGTTGCAACACCAAGGGGCATATTCACAAGGAGCTATTGCCGAATCAACAGCACTTTATCGCAGCCAAAGTCATGATAAATTTACCCCACCATTCACAAGCAGGTGGTAACAGACCACAGCACCAGTTTACCCGCAATAGCAGCCACAAAAACATTGCCACAGAGGACCCCCACAACTATCGCTAATGAGATGCAGAGTAGGCTTTCCCGTACAAAAAGCCACGACAACACACGACACCTCAACATTCACACCGACCAGCCAGATCGGCGATATGAATACAAAACATGCGGTAAGGCACGTTAGCAGCAGGAATGTTGCACCTGCTCTGACCTGGTGTAAAGTCAGACGGCAGCCTGCAGCACAATAGGGAGCCCAGCCCAGAGCCACACCAGAAGAACAACAGATGCCATGGAGCTACTGATTATGCCCACCGGACAACCTAGAGGGCCACAACACCCACCGCCACCACACCCAGGACCCCTCCCTCGGGGCAAAGACATGCTACTTCGGCTACACCTAAACATGTACCAAATAATCCGCTTTATGTCGCACAATCACAACTGGTGACATGCATGTGTCGGCACAGTAATGACCATGACACATTCACTATTGAAGCAAACAATTAAACTTTATTGAAACAACACAGAAATCACATTAAGACACATGGCGGCTCCCCTCGACACATTCCGTTGGTCACTGCCTATAAGTCAAAAAACATGATGAGAAGGAGTGTCCTGTGCACATCAAAGTGTAGTGTGGGCTAGGCACTGTTGCGCACATTGTTAAGTTAACATAGGCTTATTAGAAGTTTAAACGCAATTTTATCCTTTTGTCGCTTTTGCACACAACACTGCATATAATTGTTGTAAGTTAGGCTGCGTGAAATGCTTCACATGAGAAGGGCTTGTTTTCAGCATCCCTAGACTTACATCATGACTCCAGTCTGTACACTGACTTCTAAAGCCTACAAGGTCATCATAACAAAGTAGCTGTTGTTCGAGCAGATCGGCTCACGTTCTAGCCATAACATATAAGCAGCTGCAAGCCAAAGTGATTCTGGCGCCTTTAATATCACACTGTAAACATGATTTCAAACACTTGGAAGAAACCTGTTTTTTCAGACAGACAGATCCTGATGTAATTCACAGCTGCTGATCTTGGAGGTATGGGTTCCCCAAAACAAGCCTAAGGGACCTTCTATATCTTATAAAACATTCTTCCTAGCTAGGGAGGGTGATTCACTAGGCGTTATAGGACCTATTTTCACTTTCATTGTAATATGATTTATGCCTTTGTCTTTTATGGAATTGTAACAATGCTGATCATATTATTTCTAATCATATGCCTGGTTATGTTAGCAAATATACTGCATCTTAGAGCACGTTGTTGAAATAAATATTTTAACCTTACCCTTGTCCCTTTTTTACTCCTGTTGTTGACTGGTATGAGAGTATAACAAAAGAGTGTTCTTGCTTCCCACCATTTCTAAGTATAACCTAAGTCGCAGGTTCTGGGTTGTCTCATCATTGGTTCCTTTGCTATAGGACGAAGAGCTACTGTGACACTGATGCTAGCTGGTTAGGGTTTCTAGGCACTAAGGTGAGTTTTTTGGTACACCACAATTCACTGAGGTCCTGGGTCTCTGTGCACAGTTCTATGTAGGAGCAGAATCCCTGCGACTTGGCGCACCTAACGTTGTGGTCTTATTGGGAGACTCTCGAGTAGTGCTTATATCAGCCCACGACTCCCTCACTATTGTTTCCGGTTGGCAGTGGTGACGGATGAACCTATCTATAGTTACATAGATCTTTTCAACCTTGATAATATAAACACGGTTTATATTGAATTACTACCCAGTTGTGCTACATTACTTTGTATTGTACTATTTTCTTTCTGTGTCCTTATGGCGGCCGTTGATATCCCACAGCACAATCGATTGGCTGTACGCAATTCTCTGCAGGGTTTCAATGTTGCCTTGGAAGGCACGGCAGTCATGTTTGTTGTGAGTGCTGACGCAGCTTACCCGTGTGAGTTTTTCTACTCATGGGTTATGTTTCTGGCAGTTAAGGTGAATACTAATGTGTTTCATACGTACACTCCCACTGCCGTGCCTGCGGAGTACACTCTTTATAGGACACAGGAGGTTCCGATTTCTGCTTGGCAGCAGCGCGTTTGGTTTGATGGCGCCCTTCCCCATCCTCAAACGACAATTAAATTAGGTCCTTTGTCCATTCCAGGCTCTTCTTGGCCTGTTTTGGCTGGATTTACCCAGCACCTAGGGGAATGTCCCTTACTTGAATTAAGGCCCCTATATACCTCTGCAGTATCTGTTATAAGGGCCTTGGTTCATTACATTTCCTGCAACATCACAGGTGGGGGCCCTGGTGTTGCTGCGCATCCAGTTGGGCTGAACGGGTTAAAGCTTAGTCCTGTTATGCTTAATGCGTTTATGAGCAAGCGTCCCCAAGATAAGGATGAGATGCCTTTTTGGCTTGCCGAGGAATTTGACCAACTGAAGGTAGTATTTCCTAACATGACTCCTGTGGAGAAGCACAGGATTCTAACCATTAGTTTGCAGAAAGACTTAGTACCTGAAGGGACTGACTGTACCACATGGGGTATGATTTTTGCGGCAGTCTATACGAGATGCTTCAGTACCCCGTCAATGTCTGTCCTACCCTCCGTCATTAAGCGTGTTCAGGATGAGCATGGGCCGGAGGTGGCTGTTGAATTGGGAATGAGACTCGTTGGAGTGTTTGACGTAGTTTCCGATCTGGTCCTTGCTAAAAAAAGGGAGATGCGGTAAGCTTCCAGGTGTCGAATGCTTTGCGCGATGTCCCCGATGCAGTTACCGAAAATTATCAAGGCAGCTTATAAGACCGTTGGCTGTAATCGTTTAGTTGTTAAGCCTTTTGCCTTTCTCTCCTCTCTTCTTATAAGTAATACAATGGTGTATTTGATATAATTTAATTTTTCTAAAGTGATATATATTTTTTATAATAGATTCTTTTGGTGACCACTGAAAAAAAATCATCATGCCTTCTAAATCAGAGAAGAAAGGACGAAAGAAAGCAGTTTATTTAAAGAGGACTTTTACAACATTTACCTGAGGATCAATGTAGTAACAACAAGAAAAAAGTTCTGGTAAGAAAACTAAGACTTTTCTGCGAAGATTTGCAACTGCTAACAGTAGTGTGTGCAAAGTAAACAATACTGTGACTGTTTCTGCAACTAAGAAAAAAAACAGGAGTCATGGAACAACTTCAGAAAAAATGTATATAGTAAAAGGAGGATCATTCAATTTAACGACATAAGAAGGAAGATGTTTTATAATAGAATTTTGTTAAATTTGAGTAGGTTAATAAAGTATTGTAAGAAGAAAACCACATTTTATAAGAAGAGAAAATGTATTGAAAATGTAGTTGAGAAAGCTTTTGAATTAAAACTGTTTGTTTTAGTAATCAATAGAATTTGATCACTAGATAAGCCAATCCATTTAATGAAGAGCAAAAGTAAGTGGAGAAGAGTAATTAACAGAAGTAATTTTTCAGAAGTTTTTTGGGTGAATGGAAACATAGTTCAAGTTCTGAGCCTTTTTTTAATGAGGAGAGTTATCTTCAGAGTAATGACTTGGTGCATGCAGTTGACACTACAGGTCGTGCTTATGAGGTTAAAAATGGTTGTCCTATTGAGAAAGAGAAAATTGTTTCTAGAAATGCAGAAGAGGTGTTAGCTGATGAGGTATTAGGGAGAAGGCCTAAAGCTCCAGTGTACACTTGGAATTGCAGTAGTATTTGTAGTGTACGGCAGGAATCTATTGATTTTTTACGCAATTTCTTACGTAACTATACTAAGAAAAGTGTTAAACATAAGATTAAGATGTTGCAAGGATTAGACCCTTGCAGAGTGAGAGAAAATACTGGTTAGCAAGGACATTCTTTGGCTTGTCTTTCTAAAAAAGTATGTAGAAGTGTTTTTCACCATTTCAGGATGTTGGCAGTACATCATACTGAAATGAGGAAATTAGTCAGAACATTGTATTATGCAAAAAGTCCAGCTCTAATGTTAAGAAGTTGAACAGTGCTCTTTTGCATGGATCTGTGTCAGATGTAAAGAATGTTTGTGATGAAATTCAGGTTAGTTACTGTGGTGCAGAAGACGATAGTGCAGAAATTGATACGTTAGTAGAAGGAATTGTAGAAGAGAATGTACAATATTGCCGTACAGAAAATCTTTAGCAAGAAATTACAAAGTTCAAGGTGATTTCAGGTGAAACACCAAATTATTATTGTATTTGTTGTCGACGTACTCATTATAAAATTCAGACTAGGAATGTTGATTTGTATTTAAAATGTGAAAACGAAAATAATAAGGAGTGGATGGAATTTGTAACTTATTTGTTGGTAGAGATTTCCCAACGAGTCTAAGTAAGAAATTATATACTGACAGTTTAAAGATGTTATCTCATCGAGAAATTGGAGCGTATGAATGCTCGGATCGATTATCATCTACAAGTCTATACTCCAAATCTAGAACAATCATTTGGGTGAGTCTAGGTCACATACTGTGAAAACAAATATGTTGGATACATATTATCCAAACAGAAGTCATCATCTTGAGAACATTTGTCTCGATGGAGTGCTGCAAAATTATATTTTTAAACGGAATATTAGAGAAAATATCAATAATGGTATATATACCGTGTTTGGTTCTGAAGGATGTCTGGTGAAACAAAGAAGAGGACATTTGATTAATCACCGTAAACTGAGTTGCGAAACACCTGACAAAAGGGAATTTTACTATTTAGCTCTTTTGCAACTTTTCAAGCCATGGCGTTCAGAATTAGAATTACTTGGAGATTTCGAGAGCTATGAAGATTCCTTCAATGCAACTAAAGATACTATAGAATGTCCTGTTTTTGCAAATTATGTACATATGTTGAACGATGAAATTGAGCAAGAAGCTACAATTGCAGCTAAGATTGCTAGAGATAGTTCTCAAAAAAGTCAACTTCTGCTTCGTTGGGTCAGGACCCACTAGGAGAACCAATTGTTCAAAATGAAGCAGCAACTGCTATGGAAGAGGTCGAAACAGTAATGTATCAAGCTCAAGAAGATATAGGAAACCTAGGAAACTTAGGAGAACAATTAACCTCATCAACGCGGTGCAGATTTCCGCGGTGCGCTAAAGATTTCTAAAACCCGCGGTTCATGACGAGCTCAGCTCGTCATGAGTGTACGAGAGGTGTACCTCATGACGAGCTGAGCTCATCATGAGTGTCGATGGGGTTAAATGTTGAGCAGAAACAAATATATGAGCAAGTGATAGAGCAGATTAACCATGGATTACTTCATGAAAAGAAAGAGTGCTCTTGCTCATCGTTTCAACCTATCCGATTGTACGTGAGTGGACAAGCTGGGACAGGAAAAAGTTTTTTGATTAAAGTAATTTAAACTTATCTACAGAAAACAACTGACTCGTATTTGTCTTGTGTTGTCACTGCTCCAACTGGGTTGGCAGCACACAATATTGAAGGAATTACTTTACATCGTTTATCAATGCTACCAGTGGAGCATGAAAATAAATTTGAATACCACAAGCTATCTGGAGAAGCTTGTTTTGAAGTTTCAAGAGTCTTGAAGAAAATGAAACTTTTCATTATTGATGAGGTAAGCATGGTATCAAACTTAATGCTTGCCTTTGTGCATTTGAGAATGCAGCAAATTCTTAAAACAGAGTATGACGTATTATTTGGAGGAAAACACGTCTTAGTTTTTGGAGATCTACTAAAACTTACTCCTGTAAAAGGACAACCAGTGTTTAGAACACTGGCACATGAAGATACCAGAAAGTGTTTGGGGAGTATTGGAAATGTTAACATTTGGTAATTTTTTCAATATAAGGAACTTATTACAAATATGCGACAGGCAAATGATGCTGATTATGGAACTATTCTTCAAGATAGAAGAATAGGAAAAGTGACAGAACATGGGAAACAAGCTTTACAGAGACAATTACTTCCCAATTTGTTTCCAAATGAAAATATTGTTCCTGAGAAAACATATATGAAAATTGCACAAAACAAGTCTGTAATTTGCTAAATGCCAACACTGCGTGAATGTTCTGTATTCAATGAAGAAATGTTACATTTGGAAAATGAAGAAATTATAAAATTGGAAGCTATTGACAAAATTGAACATGAAGGAATCACTATTATTTTGACTGAAAAGTCTTTAGAGAAGTCGATAAGTAAAACTGCTGGTTTAGAAAAGAATTTGTATGCATGTGTAAACTGTAGGGTAATTTTACGCCGTAAATTGAATGTGGAAAAAGGTTTAGTAAATGGAGCAATGGGTAAAATTGTTGATTTTGGTAATTATGTAAGTAGAGATGGGATTGAATTCTTGAAGATCAGATTTGATGAAATTGCAGAAATACAACAATTTAGTCGTTGTTCAGCTCGGTTTTTGCTTGTAAAAGATTTGTATGTTCGCAGAAAACAGTTTCCTGTTTCTTTGGCATATGCGGTGACCATTCATAAATCTTAAGGTTTAAGTGTAGATAGTAAATATTGGTAGTACTGTGTTTAAAGAGGGTATGGCATATGTTGCTTTGTCCCGAGTCAGAACTTTATCTGGATTGTACTTGATTGATTTTGATGAGACAAAGGTTAGTGCAGATGCAAATTGTGTCATAGAGTATAATAGATTAAGAAGAGAATATGCTCCCAATTTAGGTCAATATCCAGTATTTAAAAAGCGTATGGTAGGTAGAAAAAGAAGATTTTAGAATATCTGTAGTGAAACTGTAGAGAAAGAAAAAAACAAGATCAAGCTGTGTCTGCAAGCAAACAGAAAAAGACAGTGTTGAAGAGAATGTTGGTTATCGGTTTGAAAATAGTTGTGGTGTCAACTGCTATGCTAACGTAGTTGGTAATGATGTTTTATTTTTGGAAAGTTTGCAACAGCAAATTGCTGAAAATCGGGACAAAATATTCTGTTCATTGTTGTATTCTGTTTATGAGAAATGTAGTAGTGATAATAGTAAAATACAAAAAGCCTGATTCATGTACGGGCCGTTTTGCGTGTCCCTAATAGCGATCAATAGCGACTCGCTATTGAGGAAACGCAAAACGGCATTCATGTACTTTTCGGAGAAAAAATAGCGACTCGCATGCGGGCGCTAAAGCCGTTAGCGACCCACAAAAAACGCAGAATAATCGCTATTTCCGGCTACCTGCGATCGGGATTGCGACTCGCAATCCCGATCGCACGAGATTGCGCTCGCAATCCCGATTGCACGGGATTGCGAGTCGCATTCTCGCGGGATCTGGAAAACGGGAAGACGCATTCCGAGCACCGTGATGACATCACAACCAGGAAGCAGCCAAATCCCACCCCCAAACACCACAGTGACGCTATCAGTCGACTGTCCACGACGGAAAGCTGCCACCAACCCGCCGTTTGCGCATCCCGACCCCGCCGAAATAGCGACCGCTATGTCAGACGAACCGCAGCCCGGACCCAGCAACAGCGCTGGCCGCAAGCGCAAACTGAAATTCTCCGAACAGGAGCTGGAGAACCTCATAGAGGGTGTGGTGGCCAACCACGACCAGCTGTTTGGTGCAAACTCCCGGAGGGTCCCAGAGCAGGAGAAGAGGAGGATCTGGGTGGGGATTGCCGCAAGCGTGAACTCTGTGGGCGTTGCGGACAGGTCCCTGGAGGAATTAAAAAAGCGGTGGTACGACCTCCGAGGGCGTGCCAAGGAGAGGGTTGCGGAGCGCCTTGGTGAGGCATCAGGCACCGGAGGTGGTGGACCGACTGTCCCACCCAACACCCCCCTGGAGGACCGGGTAGAGGACACGTTGGAGAGGGAGGCGTGTGTTGGCGTGACCCCTCTGGACTCCTCCCGCCCCACCCAAGACACCCAAGGTAAGTGGCATGCGACTGCGACCCCGTCCCCTATGACCGCCCCTGACCAAATAGGCTCACTCATTGGCCCTTAGTCATGCCGTGCATCAGGAAATGCCCTGAAGCATTGTGGGAGACGTAGTATGTCCACAATGTAGTAGTACCACAATGCGGCCCGAAAGGTTCCAAAGTGCGCAAATACACAGCCACCCAGGGAATGACACCCAGCATGCATGTAACATCTGCACGTCACATGCACCTAATGAGTATCCACTTACCCTCACAGGTGCGGGAGATAGCAGCGACAGTGAGAGGCTGCTGATCGACGAGGAGGCCCAGGAGGAGGAATCCCTACCTGCTACCCAGCCACCAGCCCCTGCGGCAGCGCCAACACCAGCAGCCAGGCCACCCACCTTGCCTGCTGCATCCGCCTCAGGCCCACCGGCTGCCAAGGCCAGGCCACCCACCTTGCCTGCTGCATCCGCCTCAGGCCCACCGGCTGCCAAGGCCAGGCCACCCACCTTGCCTGCTGCATCCGCCTCAGGCCCACCGGCTGCCAAGGCCAGGCCACCCACCTTGCCTTCTGCATCCGCCTCAGGCCCACCGGCAAGACCTGCAGCTCGTCCACCACCATCTGGGCCAGCCACATCCGCTACACAGCGGCCTACCACCAGGAGGGGCAATGGCCATTTCCACGCCTGCATGAGTGTGGAGCGGCGCATGCTGCGTTTACACCAGCGCCAGTCGCAGCAGCAAGGAGCCATCCAGCTCCAGCTGCAGAAGATCGGCCGCAATGTGGCGGGAGTGGGCGAGAGGGTGGACCGCATGACGGCGGCCATTGACCGCATGGCGACGGCTATGGAACACAACACTGCAGCGCTGGTGAAGCACCGAAGTGTTGCTAGCAGGCGCCACCACCAGTTGCTGAGCCGGCTGTCCACCTATAGCCGCTCCAATTATGCCTCGGCAAATGCCACCACCCTGCTTGCGCGGCGCTAGTTAACCCAGCAGCACCAACTCGTCCAGTGCTGCGAGGATATTACCCGGGTGCTGGAGCATTTGACAACCGCCGTCACCGCACTGCACGCACCTGTGATTCCGGCAATTGTCGGGGGTGATGATGCTAGTGAGGGTGCCTCTAGTGTCAGCAGCCACTCTGCCACGCAGGCCCCCCCACCTAGGCGCAGCACAAGGGCTGCCCCAGCTCCAGCTGCCCAGGAAGAGGAAGAGGCTCCCAGGCGCCTGGGAATTGTGCGCCGGAGGCGCCAATGACATTGTGTCAGGGACACAGGCGCAGGCTGAACTTAAGCCTGCCATGGAGCGTCTCATGCAGTATGCATGAATACTGCATTTTGTAAATAGTTGTTACGGAGACCCATATATTTTTTTGTGATTCAAACAAATACATTTATTTTGGTGCACACATACGCCTTGTGTAATCATTACAGTTTGCATGCAATTGTGATATGTGGGGTGGGGGAAGGGGGTGGGCTAGAAATTGTTAGCTGTGATGTGGTTGCGACGTCTGTGGCCTTCAGCTGGGTTCTCCCCGCGTGCATGGTGCGCATGTGCTGGTGGCCGGTCGTCCCCCTCAGATTCACTGCCTGAGATGTCAACTGGTATCCGGCGCTTGGTTGCAATGTTATGAAGCATTGCACAGACAGCCACAATGCGGCAGCATGCTGCAGGACTGTAATACATGGCCCCACCTGTCTTGTGCAGTATACGGAACCTGCTCTTGAGCAGGCCAAATGTCCTTTCAATACAGTTCCTTGTCCGGATGTGCGCAACATTGTAGCGGCGTTGCTGAGGTGTGGCAGGGTTGAGGTAAGGGGTCAGGAGGTATTCCCGTAGGGCGTAGCCACTGTCACCTGAATGAGAGGAGCAGATGTTGATTGCCTGTGCAGCGCAGTTACTTCATAGCAATGTGACATTGTCGACAAAGTGTACTTACCAAGTAGGTGTCCTTCCCCAAACTCTCCCCTGATCAGTCGTGTGTGGAGTCCGCTGTGCCTGAAGATAAAGGAGTCATGGGTACTCCCTGGGTACTGGGCCACAATGTCAGTGATGATGGTCTTGGCATTGCAGACCATCTGTATGTTGAGGGAGTGGTACGACTTCCTGTTGCGGTACATATACTCCGTGCCAGCTGGTGGGCAGATGGCGACGTGGGTACAGTCTATGCAGCCAAGGACATGGGGAAAATGGGCAACATTATAAAATTGTAGTTTTGTGAGCTCCAAATCCTGTTGGCTCGTGGGAAATGTGATGTGCCGGTGGAGCTGGGTGAGCATGGCGTCAACAAAAGTGTGGAGGCAGCGTGACATGGTGGGCTGGGAAATCCCCCCAGCAGCGGCTACTATGCCCTGGAAACTGCCGGATGCCAGGAGGTGCAGGCTGCACAATACCTGCACATGTGTGGGCACAGAATTGTTTCGCCTTGTTGGGTGCTGCATGATGGGGTCGAGTTCTTGTATCAGCCAGGTGATCATTTCCCCATTCAGCCTGTATTTAGCATAAATCTGTTCTCTGGTTTGCCCCAGCAAGGTGACCCGCTGCCGGTAAATCCTTGCCTGCCTCATGCGTCTCCTCCGTGCTGCTCGCTGTAGCCTTCGCCGCCTCACCACCATGTACATCCCAGGCATTGTGGAACGCCTATTGCTGCTGCTGAATGTCCTTATGTGTGATTGGTCAGGCCTGGACCTGTTGGTGCTTGGCTAACAGTTTTTCAAATTTTGGTTAATCATGGCTTTTATGGTTACCACCTGCTTTGAGTTGTCCTTAAATTGCGCCGCGCTAATGTGCGATTTAGCGATTTTTCGCTAATGTATTTCTTTCATGAATGCCGATTGAGACAATATTGCGTTTCGCTATTCAATTCGCAGATTCCGTGGTTGGTCGCTATTTCATTATCGCTAATGCTCGACTTCCCGGAGTCTGCGAATTTTACAGCGTAATCGCTATTCCGCTCGCTATTATTTTTTTTCGATTTCGCTATTTCGTACTTGAATGCCGATTCCGTGTTTTGCACCCGCAATTGCGTTTTCGCAGCCATTGCGGGCGCTATTTCGCTTCATGAATCAGGCTGTAAGTGTTTCTGATATTCGAAATGTTTTGGACATATGTTCTGGTTCTACACAATTTACACAGAATATTCAGCAATATTGTCAGGAATTTTTAATGTTTATGCTTAATGTACTGGAAGATGAATGTATAGGTATTGAACATATTTTTGGCCTCTCTTATAAATGGCAACATGCCTGTCAAAATTGTTTGTTTACATAAAGCACTAATATAGACACTGAATGATTCATATATTTGACTTTACCAGACTGTGAATCAGTGTCTTTTAACAATCAAGTTAGAGGAGCTAGTCAAAACATGGAGTGTAGCCAATGTAAATCAGAAATGTCATCAACATTATTTATACAAAGATATGGACAGTATATTATTTTAATGCTGCAACGCTGTAGACCTGATGGAAGAAAATTGGAAACTTTAAAAAATATTTCGTAGCTGGCCAACTTTCAATATCAGGAAGAACTTTTGTAGCTGTTGCAATTATTTTTCATGATGGACCTTCGACTACATCTGGACATTACACTGTTTATTTAAAATTTCTGAACGGTTGGATACATTGTAATGATAATCAATTAGTTTTTAAGCAACGTCTGCCTAACGAGTTACCAAATTCTTACCTAATATTTTTAAAGCCAAAATTTTAAGATCAAAATTTGGCCTTTCAGGATTACTGCTTTAGAGGTATATTAGTCTGGTGTTGTAGAGATTTTTGTAACTGAGGGTGAGGAGCTTGAAGGAAATTCTCTTGTTGCTGTTGAGACAGTGTAGCTGTATCATGTTGTTGGTGATGTGGCTGTAGCAGGGGACTTTGAAGATCAGTCAGGTGGAGGTAGTTTGGATTGGTTGTTGTCGTTATAGATGTTTGGCTGACATTCTTGTGTAGAGTGTGTTGCCACAGAGTAGTCTATTTCTTCTTGTTTTCTTTAGGATGTACTTGTAAATGATGTGCAGAATGTGGAGGGTGTTATAGCAGTATAACGAAATGCAGTAGACTTGTTTACACATGTACAGGGAGGAGTTGAGGATTAATTGTAGGTTGTGTATATGGACAGTAGGTGTTGGTACTGTTCACAATGTAGTTGGCCAGCAGGAGTCATCTGAAGCTGAGGAGGTGGATCTGAGGAAGAGTATCTTCATGTTGTGTGAGTTCAGATAGAGAGCTGCTCTTTATCCACTTGGTGACGTCCTTAATTTCGTTGTGGAAGTTGTTTTTTATGGTATGTGGCTCCTTGGTAAGCAAAAGAATGAGCTGGGTGTCGTCGACATAAGAGAAGATGTTGTGGTTGAGATGGCGGGCTATTTGTGAGAGGGTGGCCATGAAGATGTTGAATAGCGTTGGGCTGAGAGATCAGCACTAGGGGAAGGTACTGGTTTTGGATCAGAAGGCTGGAAGGCAGTTGTTCAGAATTAGTATTGAACAACTTTCAAACTAAGAATTTCACACATACTATTTGGCCATGGGGAAAAGTATGTGTAACCTTTAATAACTTTTTGTTCCAAATGTTGTCAGCATATATTTGTGAGTAACATTATTTATAATGGAATAAAATGAATGATGGTGTTTTGTTATTTCAGGATGTAATGTAAAAAATATTTCTTAAGCGCAACTAACACCAACGGTTTCTTGGCGCTCGAGCACACAGGGGGAGAACGGTTCACAAAACAGAAGATATTAATAATAAGCATTACAGAACAAGTGAGTTTTGAGAAGGGTCCTAAACGAGTGTAGGAAGGAGCAAATCTTATACCTAGGGGAAGTGAGTTCCAAAAGGAAGGGGCGAGAAAAGAAAATCTCAGACCTCCGTGTTTCTTGCGTTTAAAAGCTGGAACCTCAAGCAGGGCTAGATGAGAGGAACGGAGGTTGCGGGAGGGAACATAAAGGTGTATGAGTGAGAAGATAAAGGACTGAGCCGTTCCAGCAGGGGACTTAAAAATGGTGCAACCTAATTTAAATTTACAACGCTCAGACACAGGAAGCCAGTGAAGGGATTTTAACAAAGGACGTACGTTTTGGTGCCTGTGTTGGTGATGAATGAGACGCGCAGCCTGGTTCTGAACCAGCTGTAACCTCTTCAATTAATATGCCGGGATGCCAACGTAAAGAGAATTGGCGTAATCTAACCTTGAGTTAACTAAGGCTAGCAAAACTAGAGTAAGAGCCTCAATGGTCAGAAAACGGGCAATCTTACGGACTTTCTGCAATTGGAAAAAACTGGGAGAGACTACAGCATTAATCTGGGGTTTCAGTGTGAGATTGTTACTAATGATCACCCCCAGACATTTGGCTGAGTCGACTGGACTAGGGGAGGGACCCAATCTAGCAGGCCAAAAAGTAGATTTCCAGGGGTTGGCGTCCCCCCGACAAGAACCAGCTCAGTCTTGTTGGGGTTAAACTTAAGGTGGTTAGCCCCCATCCAGTCACTAATGTGACATAGAGTTGACTGGAAATTAATGACGGACTGGTCCAAGGAATCAATATTAAAAACCAGCTGAATGTCGTCCGCGTAATTGAACGCGCTGACATGGCTGCCTCGCAGAGAACGAATAAGGGGGACCAAGTACAGATTAAAAAGGAGAGGGGATAAAGAGGAGCCATGCAGGACCCCACTGGTCAATTCGACCCTATCTGCGGTAAACTGTGAAAGTCGGACCGCCTGATGGCGATTGCTTAAAAAGGAGCGGATCCAGTCAAGAGCAGTCCCCCGAACGCCAGCCTCCCCGACACAGTCGACCACAATATCATAGTCGACCGTGTCGAAGGCGGCCGACAAGTCAAAGAGCACCAGAACCTGACTGGTGTTCAAATCTGCTCCTCTTCGCAGTTCCTCCATGACTGACAATATAACAGACTCCGTAGAGTGGGCGGGTCTGAAGCCAGCCAAGGTAAGGGAGAAGGGAAATGGGGCGGTAGTTGCTCATGACCGAGGGGTCTGCCGTAGGTTTTTTCAATATAGGTACAACCTCTGCAACTTTAAATAAGCTAGGGACTAGGCCAGAGGAGAGAGACTTATTCAGAAGCCCCAAAGGGGGAAGCGGACAGGCTGTAAAAGCCGCACGGAGAATTTGGGGGGACAGCAATCAGCAGGGGAACCAGAAGCGACCTTATTTAAGAGGGCTAAAAATTCCTCCTCCAAAATGGGAGGGATCTGAATCAATTCCTGAGGGTTGGGTGAGGACAAAGGAGAATTAAGCGTGAGGGGAAGGGGGGAGCCCACAAGGGCGATGCTGTTTTTAATGTTGACAATTTTATCCACGAAGAATTGGCTAAGGGAATCGCAGAACGCACGGGAGGGAGGAGGTTTAATAGTGACCCTATCTGGGTGTGATAGCTCCTCCATGATGGAAAAGATATCTTAGTTTTTGTAGCCGACTCAGTGATCTTTTTGGAAAAGTAAGAGGTCTTGGCAAGTAGGACCGCCGCCTTGTACTCTTTGAGCAGAGACGTGAAACACAGTCTGGTATCAGCAGCATAGCCTCGTCACCAACGTCGCTCAGCTTGCCTAAGACCAAGTTTTAGGCTGTTAAGATCTTCGGTAAACCACTTTTTTGCATCGTGCGGGCGCTTTTGCTTGATCTGCTTAAGAGGAGCAACAGCATCGCTGGCCGATTCGAGCCAGCACGTAAGAGCGGCGGCTTGCGTGTCAATAGGGTCAGAGTCAGAGGGAAAGGGAGTTGAAGTTCTGAGAAGATGGACAAATTCACCGAGGTCAGCTCTATTCCAATTCTGGGCCGAAAGGTTACCCTCTAAGGTCCTGCTGGGGTGAGTGGTGACCGTAAGGAGAAAGGAAATAATGGAATGGTCTGACCATAAACAGGGGGTAATAAGAGGGGCAGAAATATCCAAATTCAAAGTCCAGACCTGGTCTAAGATATGGCCTTTGATATGAGTCGCTGCATTTATATGCTGGCTGCAGTTCATTCCGGATAGAAGCTCAGAAAACGTAACAGAACAAGTGCTCTCCTTCTCGTGAGTGGGCCAGTAATTAAAGTCTCCTAGAACTAGAATTTTAGAGTGATTAATCACTATTTGGGAGAGCATGTCGCCAAACAACATTGGAAAATCAGGCATCGACTGAGGGGGGCGGTAAGCTAAAACACAAATGAGGGGGGTCATTGGAGATTCCAATCTCAACACAAGAAGGTCGACCAAAGGATTACTAACTGTTGACAGAGAAGAAAATCTGATAGGGTGTTTAATAATGGCTGCTACCCCACCTCCTGGCTGACCGCCGGTTCTATTCGCTTGGAGGATATAATAGTTTATAATTGTTTGACATACCTCGTAGTTACGTAAAAAATTGGTGTTAGAAAACAACATTTAAGATATGTTTTATTTCAATTTTTTAGTTTCTTATTGAGATTGTTGTTTGGTTTTTTTTAAGAAAATCTTCTTGATTGTCTTTTTTTTGTCCGCTGTTATGTGATGAGTACTATTGAACTCACTGTTTCTAGTGAAATTCAATATTTTCTGAGAACAGCAAAAAAGGCAAATGAAATGCTTTAGAAATGATGTTGTGCTGTAAATGATAAATTGTAACTGTATATTTTTTTTGTCTTCTACAGATGCTAAATTTGTAATAATTATTATTTTTTTTAATTTGTTATTTTCAAGGTAAGTATAACTAACTGTCAAAAATAATCGATGGGATGTACTTCTACAGAGGTGAAGTAACAGAACATCCATGGTGTACAAAAGTTTGTAAAGACAGTTTGTATCTTTGAAACACATTTGAAGAAATTAAAAATATATATATATACTAAGTGTACCTGTGTTCTTTGTATTTTACTACAACACATCAACTGCTTTGGTACTGGTAAGCTGAATAGATATTTTTTACTTTTTTTAGTACTGCATTTTATTATAATAGCCTTAGTTTTTTTTGTAGTGATAAAGAGTGACTCTTTTGAAAATGTAAGGAAATTTTATAACTAAAAATTCATATAACCAAATTTTATAGATATAATCATATAAAGTAGTTGAGAATGGTTTTCGCATATTATTGTTTAAAGAGCAAAATAGTTGATAAAGCTAATTTTGTATTATGTATTAGGGAAAATGAAAAAATGAAGTGTTTATGTTTTTCTGCAAGGAACAACAACATAATAAAATTCACTATGGAAGAGGAGCAGAAGAATATGGAACATAGTATTGGAATTACTAACAGTCTGATAGAAGAGTTAAATATACCTTTTATGGAGAGTGAGAATGTAGAACAAAGTATTAGATATTAGATATTACCTGCGATTTTTTAGATGAAACTTTGGACGAGGACTTTCTTGATGTGTTAAACGACATTGAGATTCATATTTTTGACTTTTGAAATTCATGATTTAGAAAACGAAATTTCAGACAAAATCATGCTGGAAGTTCTATTAAACTATGAAATGTTACAAAAATAAATTTATGATTAAATATTAAAAATGGTTTGAGAGACTCTTCTTGCAGAATTGTAATCATTCAGCTAGTATCCAAGTTCTCATGGTACATACTTGGTCTTAAGGCATGGACTGCTTCAAATCTTTATAGATTATGTATGTACTGTTCTATGCACCAGCAAACTTGTGTTTTATAGTTTTTATTTCCAGGTGTATATCCTTTGACTTACAGCAAAGTCTCTGTGATTGGTGATTCAGTATTGTACAGAGCAATTCAACAGAATATCCTTCAGTATGCACTGTGCTAAAAATGAAGTTATTTAAAAATCAGTAGGCAGTCTGCTTGCAGAACTGTAATCATCTACTCAGTATCCAAATATTCATGGAGGACAGTACGTCTTAGACTGTGGACTGCTTTAAACGTGCATAGACTATCCTTGCAGTCTTCTATGTACCTACAAACTACTGTTTTCTATATTGAATTCTCCAATCTGTATTATTACACTTTCAGCAATCACACTCACTCTACTGTTTCAATATTGTATTGAGCCATACAGCACTATGTGCTTATCTATAAACTATTAGAACATTGGAATGTTGGGAGCTCCACTGATAACAATAGAGTGTTCTGGGCTTATAATGACTGGTATAAGCCTGGAGCTCAAACATTCCAATGTTATTTTGTTCACTCCTCTGGCTGTGAATAAAGGCTTCAGGGAGCCTGAGGGGATTCCAATCTACTCGCACTCCCTGAAGACTTTGTTCTTTTTTGTTAGAACATTCTGCCTTTTAATGGTAGAATGTTCTAATAGTCTAATAGCCCTTTGTAGCTGGGCTATACCGGCTATTAAAGTCCCTCTCCCTTGTTAAAGGCCCTCACCTTCAACTCGGGCCTTTAATGCTGGAGAGGGCCTTTAATAGCCAGTATAGCCCTCTACGGTGAGCTATAAGGCTATACTCTAAAAGTGAAGATGCTATACATTCAACCAGACAGTTCACATCCAATCAGAATGCAGCTTGTGCTCAGGAAGGTACGCGTACTGTACACGTACTGTACAGAGTACAGTACACACGTACTGTACAGAGTACAGTACAGAGTACAGTAAGCTTCTATAGATATACTTATGATTTTACTGATAATTTTCTGAGGAAGGTTTCTAGTCACTTTTTGTGATGTTCTGTGGCACAGCTGTCAGAGTAATATTTATCAGGACAGCACTAATTCACTTTTTTTGGTGTACTGTTGCCTGATAAATATCAGACCTTTTAATGCAGTATTCTGCGTGTAAGGGGTGTGCAATGGGTGTTGCTGGGGGGTGTTTCCAGCAACACCCATGGCCTTTTGACACTGCTGTACATTTACAAGAAATTGTAAATCTGAGGCACTGCGAAAAACGTATGCCTCCCCAGGAGAGGCATAAGGAAAGTGCAATGGGGAAAAATAGTTTTATTTCTCCCCGTTTTTATTTTTTCTCTATGTGTGCTGCTTTCAGCCTCATATGTAGAAAAAGGAAAAGTATCTTGAGATTATTTTTTTACAGAAAGGTTTCCCTACCTCTACAAAAATAATCATCCTTGCAACGCAGACACCCTTGCTCCATTGTGCTAAGGTTTGTGCATTGGTGCAGGCAGACCATTGTGCGCTGGCGCAAGGAAAAGGATAGTAATATGCTGTATCTTATAGATATGGCACATTCCTGTCTTTTTCTTTTGCCATAGGGAAGCGTAGCAGGAAGGCCTGCTGCACTTTCCTACGGCAAAATCTCATAAATGAGGCCTATGTGAGTAGTCAAGTACTCATGGTGCAAAGTAGGCCTAAGGGCATAGAGTGCTTCAAACCCCTACAGACTCTGCATACATTGTTGTATGGACCTGCAAATTTCCCTTTTTTATGTTGAATTTCGCAGTTTCTATCTTTTCACTTCCAGTAAACACCCTGTTACTCTTGGTATACTTTTCTAGTTACTCATTGAATAGTGTGTAGTAAGACATTCACTACATTAAAACAGTAATTAAAAGATGTAGAATAACTGGTAGATCCCCAGAGATATGACAGGTATTGTGCACTGTGACATCACCATCATGGATGCACCATATTTACAATGTGATGCACTATGAGGCAAAAGTGGCACAGGTACGTGATGTATCTGTGCTGTGAAGATGGTGCATTACTTGATTTGCATTGCAAGAAAAATGCAGCTGCAGCAATGCTGTTTGGACCCTATGCTCATAATGATGTGTCAATCCTTACACCTGTTTCAAACAGGTGCAGGGTTTTGACGCAGAATAAGCTCAAAAGTGACTGAATGAAATCTTCTAATTTTCACTTAGTTACTTTTAGGAGGCGTTCCGGCACCAGAACATCCCCCGTCTACTCAGGAAAGCTTCTTTTTGGCGCACAGCTTTACAATGTGACGTACCTTCCAATTACGTCAGATTGTAAATAGCATACATCATGGTACATCTTTTGCACCACCGCTGCATCACAAATATGATGCAATGGCTGTGTAAAAGAGGTAAAAGGGGGTTGTAAAACCACCCTTAATACATACAAATTCAACCACGCAGTTTCACCAATAGTGCAAATTGAAGCATAGACTTGTAAAATATTTATATACATATGTTACATTCAAATGCTTTGGCGGTACTGCAGTATACTATAGGTAAACACCCTATATATTTATGCTGTAGCACATCCTTATAGTTTTGCACTTTCATATTCATTCATTCATTTATGAACTACACATTCCTTCTGACAAACTTTTACAGACAAACAGAAATATAGTTATTTTTTTGACCAGTAGAGATAGTTCTAAAAAGAACTGTTTTTTTTCTTTGTTGTTTTGTATTTTATATGTAGTTTTTACAACAATTTCTTTTTTTAAACAAAAACTAGAAAAATTGAACTTTTTCAAACAAAAAATTGTGAACCTATATTAGATATTGAAAAGAAAATATCACTTTTTGGGGCATTGGTGCTGCTCCTCCCTCTTTACAATCAGGTCCACTGACTGTTCCCCATAGCATAATAGTTTGTTGCAAAATTTTCACGGGAACTTTATATTTCCAAACTGGGGAACAATTATTCCAAACTGGGGAACAATTACGTGCGTTGGAGTGCTTCCAGGTGGTGGTGCACTTGAGGTGCTCGCCACTGCAGGTGGTGGAACATCCTGCAGGTTGCGTGTTGACTCCCTCACGTAGTTAGTTGGGTGTAAGTTCTTTACATGCCTGTCCATGCTCGCAGTCCCAAACGAGTACTTTTTGGTTGGGTCACCGCGAGACAGTGTCACATCGCATATCTTGCAAGTGACCTTTGGAGCATTGACTTTCTTCTGACCATCTGGAAAAGTAAAAAAATTCCAGATAAAAGCCTCCTTTCTCTTCTTTTGAGGAGGCTCAGGTAGAAAAGTGTTCTCATCAGACGAGTGATCTGATGGTGATGGAGACCGAGCAGCCATATTGATGAACTACAGTTGCACAGAACTTCACCTTGAAAGAAAAGATCCTGCTCCTCAGAAAGTCCAAGTAGAATGAATGAAATGGGAGGGGTCTTTCAACAATTGGAGTAGGAAGTATTATGAACTAATAAAATCTCTTCTTTTAATGTCATATGACTGTATGTGCTCTTACGGTGCGCTTACGGTGCGCTTACGCTGCGTTTACATACGATGTACCATTGCGATGTGCGTAATAATTTTTAAAAATATTATACGGTTCTTAAAAGTAAAAAAAAAACATTTTCTTGATTATCCCAGATAATGTCCACCTTTAAAATGTACAATATATACATAAATATATTGTTTTTAACATTAGAAAACTTTCGAGGGTATGTGTACGGGGCGTCGTACAAACGTAGATGAGGTCACACGGAAGCGCTCATGCGTCGCGTAACGTCAAAACGTATTTGTGATGTATACGTGCGTGCACGCTGAGTACGATTTACAGTGCAAAAGACGGTGACATTACCGTACGCGTACGGTGCGATTAGCCTAAAAAAACAAAAAAACAAAGGAATAATATAAAATGTAATTTTATATTTGTAAAAAAAAAATGTGTAAACAAATATTTTTGCATTTATTTTTGTTATTATTTTACATTAAAAAATAAATAAAACAAAATAATATATACATATTTATTATAAAAATGAGGAAAATTAGTAAGTGAAGAAAAAAATTAATAATTAATACATTTAAGAATTATCATTTTCAAAAAACATAGAAATTCACTGAAAAAACCATAGGTTTCAGACACCTTATAGTTAAAAATTAGCATTTAAAAAAACCTTACAAATTCACTGAAAAAACCATAGGTTTCACACACGTTAAAGTAAAAAATTTACATTTAAAAAACCTTAGAAATTCACAGAAAAAAACATAGGTTTCACACATGTTATAGTTATCTGGACATTTCACTTATACAAAACCATTGAAATTCCCCCGTTATAGATAACTATAACTCGCGCACCCGCAATGCACTGCTGATGACGTCACATATTACATCACTCATGACATGGTCAGTGACATCACTCATGATGATATATATATATATATATATATATATATATATATATATATATATATATATATTACCTACTGGCGGTCGCCAGTAGGTATATATAGTTAGGATTTTTTCTCTATGGGATTTTTGAAAATTCTATGTCTAATAACTTTGGCGTTTGTGGACGGAATTGGCTGAAATTTTCAGGAAAATGGCACATTTTGTTTCTGAAAATTTGGGGGGGGGGGTTCGTCAAGGGGGGGCCGAGAAAAAAGGGGGGTCCCAAAACGTGTTTTTAACATTGAGTTTTCCATAGGGCGGTTGGCCTCACTTTTAGCCCGAACGGCTGAATGGATTTGCACGAAACTTGGCAAAATTGTAGGGACTGGTAGCCCGATGTGCCTTTTGTAGGTCTCAATATATGTGCTACAGTGGATTTTGAGAAATTAACGTTTAAAAAAAGATATATATCTGTAACAGCGGACCGGGCAGCGCTCCAGGACGCGTACTTTTCGCGCAACGGAGCTTTGTGAAGCGAAGCTGATTGGTTCTCCGGCGTCTGTAAACATTCCAAACAGTCCATAGCGGCCGCCATCTTGTCTCTCGGTAGGATCGAGAGACAAGCGGAGGCCAAACCGAAGGGGCAAATGACCATAAGGGGGCATAGTAGATCCTCCCTGACCGTTTAGGTTTGATGTGGAGGTTTTAAAAGGGCCCCGCGGGGCAAAAAAAGAAATATATAATAATAATCGAACAGCTGAATGGATTTGCACGAAACTTGGCAAAATTGTAGGGACTGGTAGCCCGATGTGCCTTTGCTAGATCTCAATATATGTGCTCCAGTGGATTTTGAGAAATTAACGTTCAAAAAAAGATATATATCTGTAACAGCGCACCGCTTCGCGTACTTTTCGCGTTACGGAGCTTTGCGAAGCGAAGCTGATTGGCTCTCCGGTGTCTGTAAACATTCCAAACAGTCCGTAGCGGCCGCCATCTTGTCTCTCGGTAGGATCGAGAGACAAGAGGAGGCCAAAGCGAAGGGGCAAATGACCATAAGGGGGCATAGTAGATCCTCGCTGACCCCCTAGGTTTGATGTGGAGGTTTTAAAAGGGCCCCGCGGGGCAAAAAAAAAAAATAATAATAATAATCGAACGGCTGAATGGATTTGCACGAAACTTGGTAAAATATTAGGGACTGGTAGCCCGATGTGCCTTTGCTAGGTCTCAATATATGTGCTTCAGTGCATTTTGAGAAATTAACGTTCAAAAACAAGATATATATCTGTAACAGCGCTCCGCTTCGCGGAGATAAAATGATATCTGTATTACCTAGCTGTTGCTAACACCAGTTAGCGACGGCTAGTAGGAGATAGCGACCATCTTGGGCCCCACTTTGCATGTGAGTGATATTTATCACTAATGACATGCAAAGTGGGCATGCCAAGATGTTAGCGACTGGAAACAGTCGCTAACATCGCTATCTCCTATTATCAACTTTTGGAAATATTCGAGATAAGCGCGAATATCTCCAAAAGCTAGCACCTGCCCTGAGCAGTTCTTAGCCATGTTATCCAATGGGAGGTGGATAACATGGCTAAGAGCATTAGCTCGGTAATGCATGAATATCGCTGAGTTTTCAGCGATATTAATGCATTGCGGTCGTTTTTTATCGTATTTGCGATAAACCTTGATAATAGCAAGGTTTATCTGCGATAATTTCTGACGGTAAAAAAATCGTTGCTAAGCATCGTTAGGGATAAATATCGCTTAACTTTGGTAATATGCCCCAACGTCTGTTAACGTTCGATTCGAAGGAAATCAGGAAGTGTTGAAAAACATTGTCTGCGCCATCTTGTCTTTTTTCAAATGCCACACTTTTGTCGTGCACGGCAGCCATTTTAGATGCCTTGACCAGACCCACTCTGTGCACGCTGTCGATCCTTAGCATGGCTCCCCACCCTCGCAAGCATCTCCCCCAGGCAGTGGTCACCCCCGCTCTCTGTCTTATGCATGGGTAATAAACCTCCCCCCATCTGCGCTGCTCTTCCCTGAGAATCACACCCTGTGCCCGCCCGACACCTCCCTTTCGCCCTATTCACTACCGCACCCTCTGACACTCCTTTTCCTCTGTGTCTGATTGTCCAGGCTGGTCCTAGGGTATCAGCTAGCCCTGCAGATGTAGTTTATGGCCACAGCTGTAAAGAATCACCCCTCTTCAAAGGAGTTATAGTAGATCAAGGCCCACACTCGATGAGATCCGTCACAGCAGAAGCGTTGCTATTATCTGAAAACCATCCTGTATTGTGATTGGGGAGGGGACCGAGCCTGAAGCGGAAGATTCCAGGGATGACTCTTTGTACATCAAAGTTTTTACAATTATGTGTCACATTAAAAATATATAGCACTCCGACAAAGTAGTAAGATTATAAAACTTTAATAATTTATAAATATATACAAGAAAACAAAAATAGTAATAACATATAAACATTTTTAGGGAAAAACAACGAAGTAGCGGTCGGCTGTGCGAATAGTCCCAACGCAGCACAACGTCCAGATTTCCGGCGTGGGGCGTCGCGGGGGGTGGGTCATCAGTAGCAAACTGTTGTGCGAATAGTTCCAAGGCAGCAGAACGCGCTGAAATCTAGATGACACGAAAGTGATGTCTAGTAAGTTGCCACCCAGCAAATAACGGCGTGGGGCGTCGCGGGGGGTGGGTCATCAGTAGCAAACTGTTGTGCGAATAGTTCCAAGGCAGCAGAACGATGGCACCAAGGTGATGTCCAGTAAGTTGCCGCACTGGTTTTGGTATCCTACAATGCTGCTCCGAATAACGGCGTGGGGCGCCCCGGGGAGGCGGCGTGAACGGGCCTCTCCCGGTGGAGTGTCATCTGTTGTAGTGGGGCGCCCCTTTACCGTTTCAGTTGCCATTCCGTCCGTTTTTGGTCCACTGTGTCAAAAGCCGCAATTCAGCTGAGTTGCGCCCACTCTTGCGGTGCAGCGATAGGCGGCTGTCACAGGACTCTCAAAATGGCGGCAGGCTGTTTCCTTTTTGGGCCTGGTCGACTGAAATTGCCCTGGGACACCTTGGAAATCGGACGCTTGTCTGCTAGGTCTTGGACCCCATTCTCGAAAGCGTCCCCTCTGCCTTGAGAATTCATCAAAAGTTTTGGGGGCCCGACTCCTGCAGGCTTCTGGTGGGGAGCGGCTGCCATGATTGCTCGCGGAATGACCACGACGGAGCTACGAGATGGTGGTGCTCTCATGCTGACGCCAGCTTCAGTCTGAAACATCCAGAAACAAGGTGGGGCTTTCATCGTTTGGGAAAAAAAAAAGTTTTCATCCAATGAAAAGTGTTGTTTTTAGGTCATATGATCAAGCCTTCCATCATTAGGAAACCAAAAGTAAAATGAACCAATGAAAAGTTTTATAAACAAGTCACATGACCTGTTATGCGGCATAGGGTATAAAATGCGGAGAAAATACGTTTATTTATTTATTTATTTATTTATTTTGGCGATTTTTAGAGCGCGCAAATACCCATGGGTGTCTCGGCGCTGAAGTTGCAGAACTCTCAGGTGGATGGGGGGTTTAGGCAAGGAATAACCATGTCTTTAGTTTTTTCCTGAAGTTGAGTAGGGTCGGTGCACACTTGATGTGCAAAGGAAGTGTGTTCCATAATTTAGCTGTGGCCACGGAGAAGCGTTTGTCGCCCCAGTTGGCCCTCCTTGTGCGGGGGACTATGAGTAGGTGCGCTGAGGATGACCGTAGGGTTCTTGTGTGTTCAAGCGGGCGGAAAGCTTTTTTTAGGAATAAAGGGCCGTGATTGTGGATAGCTTTATATGCTATGCATAGAGCTTTGAATTTGACACGGCTTCTCACCGGTAGCCAGTGTAGCTGTCGAATGTAAGGGGAGACCGATGCAAATTTGGGGATGGACAGCAGTGTCCTGGCTGCTGCATTTTGCACTGTTTGCAGTTTGTTGAGGACTTTTTGTTGTGCATTAAGTAGCAGTGCATTGCAGTAGTCAGTTTTGGAGAATACTAGTGTATTTGTTGGCACGTGAGGCGGCGTCAGTAGTGGACCGATGTGCGAATAGGCCGAAGGCAATACAACGCGCCAAGATCCGGATGGCACCGAGGTGGTGTCATAGTTGAGAGTTCTGAGCAGCGGTTGTAACACTGTTTGAAGCTTATTTGCAGCTGCTGCAGCTTCACTACGCGCCAAGATCCGGATGGCACCGAGGTGGTGTCTAGTAAGGTGCACTGGTGTGGCCATCCTACAATGCTGAAAGTCGGCGTGGGGCGCCCCGTTGGCCTGTGAGTTTGCGTCAGTAGCGGACCGATGTGCGAATAGGCCGAAGGCAGCACAACGCGCCAAGATCCGGATGGCACCGAGGTGGTGTCTAGTAAGTTGCCGCACTGGTGTGGCCATCCAACAATGCTGAAAGTCGGCGTGGGGCGCCCCGTTGGCCTGTGAGTTTGCGTCAGTAGCGGACCGATGTGCGAATAGGCCGAAGGTAGCACAACGCGCCAAGATCCGGATGGCACCGAGGTGGTGTCTAGTAAGTTGCCGCACTGGTGTGGCCATCCTACAATGCTGAAAGTCGGCGTGGGGCGCCCCGTTGGCCTGTGAGATGGCGTCAGTAGCGGACCGATGTGTGAATGGGGCCGAAGGCAGCGCAACAATATTTTCGGAATAGAAGACACCACTAGGCGCTGAGATGCCAAGATCCGGATGGCACCGAGGTGGTGTGTAGCAAGTTGCCGCACTGGTGTGGCCATCCTACAATGCTGAAAGTCGGCGTGGGGCGCCCCGTTGGCCTGTGAGTTTGCGTCAGTAGCGGACCGATGTGCGAATAGGCCGAAGGCAGCACAACGCGCCAAGATCCGGATGGCACCGAGGTGGTGTCTAGTAAGTTGTCGCACTTCTGTGGCCATCCTACAATGTTGAAAGTCGGCGTGGGGCGCCCCGTTGGCCTGTGAGATGGCGTCAGTAGCGGACCGATGTGCGAATGGGGCCAAAGGCAGCGCAACAATATTTTCTGATTTGAAGACACCACAAGGCGCTGAGATGCCAAGATCCGGATGGCACCGAGGTGGTGTCTAGCAAGTTGTGGCACTGGTGTGGCCATCCTACAATGGTAAAAGTCGGCGTGGGGCGCCCTGTTGGCCTGTGAGATGGTGTCAGTAGCGGACTGATGTGCGAATGGGGCCAAAGGCAGCGCAACAATATTTTCTACAATATTTTCGGAGTAGAAGACACCACAAGGCGCTGGGATGCCAAGATCCGGATGGCACCGAGGTGATGTCTAAGTTGCGGACCGATGTGCGAATGGGGCCAAAGGCAGCGTAACAATATTTTCTGTATGGAAGATACCAGTAGGCGTTGAGATGCCAAGATTCGGATGGCACCGAGGTGATGTCTAGCAAGTTGCTGTACTGGTGTGGTCATCCTACAATGCTGAAACTCGGCGTGGGTCGCCCCATTAGCCTGTGAGATGGCGTCAGTAGCGGACCGATGTGCGAATAGGCCGAAGGCAGCACAACGCGCCAAGATCCGGATGTCACCGTGGTGGTTTCATAGTTGAGAGGCACTTCATCTGCAGTGGGGCGCCGAGATCCGGATGGCACCGAGGTGATGTCTAGCAAGTTGCTGTACTGGTGTGGCTATCCTACAATGCTGATAGTCGGCGTGGGGCGCCCCTTTGGCCTGTGAGATGGCGTCAGTAGCGGACCGATGTGCGAATGGGGCCAAAGGCAGCGCAACAATATATTCTGAATTGAAGACACCACAAGGCGCTGAGATGCCAAGTTCCAGATGGCACCGAGGTGGTGTCTAGCAAGTTGTGGCACTGGTGTGGCCATCCTACAATGGTAAAAGTCGGCGTGGGGCGCCCTGTTGGCCTGTGAGATGGTGTCAGTAGCGGACTGATGTGCGAATGGGGCGAAAGGCAGCGCAACAATATTTTCTGACTGACACCACAAGGCGCTGAGATGCCAAGATCCGGATGGCACCGAGGTGATGTCTAAGTTGCGGACCGATGTGCGAATGGGGCCAAAGGCAGCGCAACAATATTTTCTGAAGAGAAGACACCAAAAGGCGCTGACATTCCAAGATCCGGATGGCACCGAGGTGGTGTCTAGCAAGCTATGCAGTTGAGTTGTGTGCGCACTTGCGGCGAATAGGTCGAAGGCAGCATAACAATGTTTTCTGAATAGAAGACACCACAAGGCGTTGAGATTCGGTTACCACCGGGGTGATGTCTAGCAAGTTGCCGCACTGGTGTGGCCATCCTACAATACTGCTCCGAATAACGGCGTGGGGTGCCCGAAGGGGGGGGGGGAGCCGGCGTGAATGGGCCTTCCTAGGTGGAGGCTCGTCTGCTGTAGTGGGGCGCCCCTTTACCGTTTCAGTTGCCATTCAGCTGAGTTTCGGCTGCTGTTGATGCTACAGCGACAGGCGGCTGCAAGAGGACTCTCAAAATGGCGGCCTGTTCTTTGGATTTGGGCCTCGTCCACTAAAATGGCCCTGGGACACCTTGGAACTCGGACGCTCGATTTTTTTTTCCTTTCCTGTACATGCAAAAAAAGGTAAATGCCCGGTACGTTACACGCTTCATCTGCCACGATGAACTCTCCAGAGGAACCGAAAAAAAATATAGTTGTGGTAACTATACCATGCATCGTCATATGGAGAGGTGGCACCAATTAATTATAGTGCTGCATAAAAGAGAGATTTGGAGGAGAACCCCTGACCTGCTAGTACATTCATCAAAGAAGTGGCACTGAGAGCTTCAGAGGCAAGGGAAACGGTCCCAAATATTTAGAAGAACTTTGGAAAGATTAAAATGACATGTTTAGATTGTGGTAAATTAATTTCATGTGGACAGATGAGTGTTACTCTAATAAATACAGCATATGAACATCATCATAGTCGATGGTTGGTAGAGACATTTTGACTATATCCTGGACCTGCCCGTCCTCGCCCAAAATGGCGCCGGAATAAATGGGACTCGTAACTCCTTGTTGTGTACTGGTTGCAGAACCTTGAAATCACGAGATACGTATGCAGTTTTGAAGCACATGGCGGGCGGGGACGAGAATTGATTGAATATTTCGACATCCCTATTGATATTAAGTTCTGATGTGTTATTGATTACTGTACTGTTGAAAGTTCGAATTAACGTCACCCATGGTACTTGCCCGCAAATGTATATCTAGATAATTTTATTGTAACTGGCCCTGTCGTATTTTAATTATAAAATGTACGTCCACCGATTCCGTAACTGTTAGACACCTTAGTTCTTGCAACCTAATGGCCCGCCCGTTACGTTCCTCTACAGTGTAAATGTCTATTCATCATATACGATTACAGTTTGCTTCGTGGCAGGCCCACGTGGTTATAGGCTCGTATTTGTATAATGAAATTTTCACAATAAAGGTTTTTAAAAGAAAACATGGTAGTAGTATATACATTGGTAAAGTTTTTAATAATAGTCACTGTTTTAGAATCATTAAAAGGCAAGTGAAATAAAGCAGACCAATTACATGAAGGGTAAAAGGTATAATACGAAGGAACGCAGTAAAGATAAATGGTCAAGGGCTGTTGTGTTTTCTATTCCTGCAACATAAAGTGATCGATAAGAATCTCATATTCAGGCGTATCGGCGACTAAGACAGCAGGTCGACCCTCTTTTGCTCAACGGCTCCGTCATGGGACGAAGAAACGCTCTTTTTCTCGAAAAAAGAATATATTTTACTTGCAGGACAGTTGTAAAATTTCCGGGAAAGTACATTAGCCTGGAACATTATAACATATATTTAAGAAAAAATACTGTTCGGAAGTAATGAAAAGCGTACTTTTTAGGTCATATGACCAAGCTTTTCATCATTACAATAAGAAAAGTAAAATGAACCAATGAAAAGTTTTATTAACAAGTCACATGACTTGTTATGCTTATGTTACGCGCTGCGCGCCCCGGATAACTTCCGGATGCGCTAACGCGGCGCGTCATATGACGCATTACGCGACAACGCAGGTCCAGAATATAGTCAAAATGTCTCCACCAACCAGCGGTCGGAACACAACCCCTTTCAGCAGGCTAAATAGTTCTGTTAAATGACAACAGAAGGGACAGGCAACAAGAACCATCAGTCAAAGAGGGGAGGGCTAGTTCTTCTCTACCGGGTTACATTGGGGCGCTACCGGAACTGATCGAATTGGTAGTCTACAGTGTTTCTGGATGTTTCAGACTGAAGCTGGGGTTAGCATGAGACCAGCACCATTTCATAGCTCCGTCGTGGCCATTCCGCAACCAATCATGGCAGCCGCTCTTTATCGTTATTTTGGGCGGGGTGGGTGGCGGAGCCGAGCTGTTTTGCAGCCATCATTGTGTGGAGTTCAGTTCATCTCACTAGTTTTGTATTTGTCATGAGGGGTTGTTCCTAATGTTTCTATTTTAGCGAGGTCAAAAAGAGATCCCATTAGTGGCCTACTGATTTTGCTCGATTCCTTTTCTTTTTTTTTACACGATTTTTCGTTATCTGCAAAGACTAAACAGAGTATTGCGACTCTGTGTTTGTTTGTAAATAGAGAATGAACCAAAGAGAACTAATTCTAAAACAGTAAATACTTGGATAACAATCAATCAAATGGAGAGAGAAGCAGGCACGATGGATTACAACGGGGGCAAAGGCCTGCGTTAACTACCTTTCACTATCTGCAAAGAGAGAGTACTCCTAATAGAAATGAGGGGGGGGGGCACCATTCAAAGCAGATCAGTGTGCATAAACACGAAAATGTTTTCACTTACCACGTACTTGACATTCGACAGCTTATGATATTTGCTATTAAAAAACCATTGAAATTCACTGAAAAAACCATAGGTTATAGACCATATATAGTTAGGAATTAGCATTTACAAAACCTTGAAAATTCACTGAAAAAAACGTAGGTTATAGACCATATATAGTTAGGAATTAGCATTTAAAAAACCTTATTTTACTCACACAAAACCATTGAAATTCCATATATAGTTAGTTGCACTAACTATATATCGCGCACCCGCAATCCACTGCTGATCATGTCACATATTACATCATTCATGACATGGTCAGTGACATCACTGATGACATCACTGATGACATCTCAAATGACATCACTGATGACATCACTGATGACATCTCAAATGACATCACTGATGACATCATTGATGACATCTCAAATGACATCACTGATGACATCACTGATGACATCTCATTTGACATTACTGATCACATCACTGATGACATCATTCATGTGATAATACGATGAACCTCTTCAGACTCTAATATAACCTTAGATACACTCAGTGTAAACAGACACTCATAGACTGTCACTCATCCATGGAGTTACTCAGACACTTAGTCAGTCATGCAAAGAATCAATCACACCTCCATTTCCTCAACTATACAGTTATACACACCTTACTTATTCAAACATATACCAAAACATATTTACTCACTTATACAATCCTGGATACAAGTTCACAATGATCCATACAGCCACTCACACATTCACTGGCTCTTATGCACAGTTATTTATATATGTCAACTCTCACATGTACTGTGTTTTACATATGTACTTACTTTGACATGTAGCACTGAGATATCCATTCACTCACCAATACACTCATGCACACAGTCAACCGCCCATACAGCTGTTTCCACATGCACTTTTGAACCCATACATCTAGTCAATCAACTGCTCACACATCTATGCAGAGAGTCATACACCTCCCAGCCACCCACACACACACTCAGTCTCCCATACAAATGCTTGGGCAACCAATCAATAACCCATACAGTTAATCATATAGCTAATGATCAACACATGCAGCAGTTTACAGAACAACAGACATAATGATGCACAAATTAAGACAGTTTAGTCACTAACCCATGCACTCAGTGAGACACATTTAATCAGTCACTCATACAGTCAGGCATGCCCCTACTAAATCCTTCATCAAGACACTTATACATCCACTCATTCTTCAATATGTAAGACATATTTTAACTTTACAGAATTATACAGTCACTGGATGTAGTCATCAGTGATGTCATTTGAGATGTCATCAGTGATGTCATCAGTGATGTCACTGACCATGTCATGAATGATGTAATATGTGACATGATCAGCAGTGGATTGCGGGTGCGCGATATATAGTTAGTGCAACTAACTATATATGGAATTTCAATGGTTTTGTGTGAGTAAAATAAGGTTTTTTAAATGCTAATTCCTAACTATATATGGTCTATAACCTATGGTTTTTTCAGTGAATTTTCAAGGTTTTGTAAATGCTAATTCCTAACTATATATGGTCTATAACCTATGGTTTTTTCAGTGATATATATATATATATATATATATATATATATATATATATATATATATATATATATATATATATATATATATATATATATATATGTGTGTTAGTTAGGAATTAGTATTTAAAAAACCTTAGAAATTCACTGAATACAAACATAGGTTTCACCCATGTAATAGTTAGCTGGACATTTCTCTCATACAAAACCATTGAAATTCTTCCGTTATAATTAGTTCAGCTAACTATAACTCGTGCGCTCTCAATGCACTGCTGATGACGTCAAATATTACATCACTCATGACATGTGGAAGACACAAAAAAATACAGTTACAATATATATTTTACAACCCAAAATAATTTGTAAACCATTTCATTTGCCTTTTTTGCTGGTCTCAGAATATATTGAATTTCACTAGAAACAGTGAGTTCAATAGTACTCATCACATAACAGCGGGCACAAAATAGACAATCAATAAGATTATCTTAAAAAAACATTCAACATTCTCATTAACAATCTAAAAAATAGAAAACAAACATATCTTAAATGTTTTTTTCTAAGAGCAATTTCTTACCTAAATATGACACATCTCAAACAATCATAAAATAACAAAACATTATGATTAATTTTCATACACTGTAAATAATGTTACTTACAAATATATGCTGACCAAATACACAACAACAAGTACTTTATAGTTTCATTTACTTTTCCACACAGCCAAATAGTATGCATCAAATCCTTAGTTTGGAAATTGTTCAATAGTAATCCTGAGCGTCCGCCTCCCAGCCTTCTGATCCAAAACCACCGACATCATCTACGGGTCCCCCAGGACTCATCCATCAGTCCGACGCTGTTCAACATCTACATGGCCACCCTCACACAAATAGCCCACCATCACAACTTCAACAACATCTCCTACACAAACAACACCCAGCTCATCCTCTTCCTCACCAAGAAGCCACATAACACCAAAAGCAACGTCCACAACACATAAAGAGCAGCACTGTAAACATAAAGTCGTACAAGATGTAGGTACTCATCCTCACACCCATTCCCTCAGCCTCGGACAACTCCTGCTACCTGACTACACTGTGAACAGTACCAACACCTACCAACCATGTTCATAACTTAGGGTTATTTATTATTATTATTATTATTATTTTGGAGCTTATAAAGCACGCGGCTACCCCCAACGGGGGTGTCCCGGCACTGCAGACAGACGGATTCAACCTCAACTCCTGCCTCTCCATGTATAACCACCTCTACACCATCTCCTCGTACTGCTATAACACCCTCCACATGCTCCGCAACATTTACAAGTGGATCCTAGCCAAAAGAAGAAGAACAGTGACACAGGCCCTCATCAGCAGCAGACTACACTGTGGCAAAACACTCTACACAGGAATTCCAGCTAAACACCTACAACAACTACAGCAAATCCAAAAGACCTCCACCTTAGTGATCATCAATGTCCCCTGCTGCAGCCACATCACCCACCACCTGATACAGCTACACTGCCTCAATATCAACAAAAGGATCACCTTCAAGCACCTCATCTGCACCTACAAAATACTCTACAACACCAGACTAATCTACCTTAACAGCAGTAATCCTAAAGGGCAAATTTTGATCTTGAAATTTTGCCTTTAAACATATTAGGTAAGAATTTGGTAACTCTTTGGTCAAACGTTGCTTAAAAACTAATTGACTATCATTACAATGTATCCAACCTTTCAGACATTTTAAATAAACAATGTAATGTCCAGATGTAGTAGAAGGTCCATCATGAAAAATAATTGCAACAGCTATAAAAGTTCTTCCTGATATTGAACATTGACCAGCTACAAAAATTGTAATTAAAGTTTCCAATTTTCTTCCATCAGCTGTACAACATTGCAGCATTAAAATAACATACTGTCCATATCTTTGTATAAGTAATGTTGATGACATTTCTGATTTACATTGCCTACACTCCATGTTTTGACTTGCTCCTCTAATTAGATTGTTAAAAGACACTGATTCACAGTCAGGTAAAGTCAAATATGGGAATCTTTTAGTGTCTATGTTAGTGCTACATGTAAACAAACAATTATGACAGTCATGTTGCCATTTATAAGAAAGGCCAAAAAGGTTGTCAACATCTATACCTTCATCTTCTAGTACACCAAGCATAAACATTAAAAATTCCCGAAAATCTTGCTGAATATTCTGGGTAAATTGAGTACAACCAAAACATATGTCCAAAACTTTTTGAATATCAGAAACACTTTGTATTTTACTTTTATCACTCCTACATTTCTCATAAACAGAATTCAACAATGAACAGAATCTTTTGTCCCGCTTTTCTACAATTTGCTGTTGCAAACTTTCAAGAAAAAAAACATCAACAACTACATTAGCATAGCAGTTGACACCACAACTATTTTCAAACCGATAACCAACATTCTCTTCAACACTGTCCTTTCTCTTTTTGCTTTCAGGTGCAACTTCATCTTGTTTTTTTCTTTCTCCACAGTTTCACTACAGATATTCTCAAATCTTCTTCTTCTACATACCACACGCTTTTCGAATACTGGATATTGACCTAAATTGGGTGCATATTCTCTTCTTAACCTATTATACTCTTTCACACAATTTGCATCTGCACTAACCTTTGTCTCATCAAAATCAATCAAGTGCAATCCGGATAAAGTTCTCACTCAAGACAAAGCAACATATGCCATACCTTCTTTAAACACGGTACTTCCAATATTCACTAAAGCACTATCTACACTTAACCCTTGAGATTTATGAATGGTCACCGAATATGCCAAAGAAACAGGAAACTGTTTTCTGCAGACATACAAATCTTTTACAAGCAAAAATCGAGCTGCACAACGACTAAGTTGTTGTACTTCAGCAATTTCATCAAATTTGATTTTCAAAAATCCAATCCCATCTCTATTTACATAATTAACAAAATCAACAATTTTACCCATTGCTGCATTTACTAAACCTTTTTCCACATTCAAATTACGTTGTAAAATTACCCTACACATGCATACAAATTCTTTTCTAAACCAGTAGTTTTACTTATCAATTTCTCTAAAGAATCCAATTTCCTCTTCAACTTTTCACTCAAAATAATAATGATTCTTTCATGTTCTATTTTATCAATTGCTTCCAATTTCATAATTTCTTCATTTTCCAACTTTAACATTTCTTCATTGAATATAGAACATTCACACAGTGTTGGCATTAAGCAGATTACAGATTTGTTTTCTGCAATTCTCATGTATATTTTCTCTGGGACAATATTTTCATTTGGAAACAAATTGGAAAGAAATCGTCTCTGTAAAGCTTGTTTGCCATGTTCGGTCATTTTTCCAATTCTTATATCTTGAAGAATACGTCCATAATCATCATCATTTGCCTGTCGCATATTTGTAATAAAATCCTTATACTGAAAATATGACCAAATGTTTACATTTCCAATGCTGCCCAAAGACTTTCTAGTATCTTCATGCACCAGTGTTTTAAACACTGGTTGTCCTTTTACAGGAGTAAGTTGTAGAAGATCTCCAAAAACGTGACGTGTTTTCCTCCGAATAATACGTCATAAACTGTTTTAAGAATTTGCTGCATTATTAAATGCACAAAGGCAAGCATTAATTTTGATACCATGCTTACCTCATCAATAATGAGAAGTTTTCGTTTTCCTCAACACTCTTGAAACTTCACAAGAAGCTTCTCCAGATAGCTTGTGGTATTCTAATTTGTTTTCATGCTCTTCTACTGGTAGCATTAATAAACGATGTAAAGTAATTCCTTCAATATTGTGGGCTGCTAATCCAGTTGGAGCAGTGACAACACAAGACAAATGCGACTCAGTTCTTTTCTGTAGAAACTTGTGATTACTTTAATAAAAAAACTTTTTCCTGTTCCAGCTTGTCCACTCACATACATACGGATAGGTTCAAATGATAAGCAAGAGCACTCTTTCTTCACATGAAGTAATTCATGCTGAATCTGTTCTCTCACTTGCTCATATTTCTTTCTGCTCAAGATTTAGTTGTTCTTCCAAGTTTCCTAAGTTTGTTACATCTTCTTGAGCTTGATACATTGCTGTTTCCACCTCTTCCATAGCAGTTGCTGCTTCATTTTGAACAATTGGTTCTCGTAGTGGGTCCTGACTCAACGGAGCAGAAGTTTCACTGTCTTGAGAACTATCTCTAGCTATCTCAGCTGCAATTGTAGCTTCTTGCTCAATTTTGTCGTTCAACATTTTCACATAATTAGCAAAAACAGGACATTCTATAGTATCTTTAATTGCATTGAAGGAATCTTCATAGCTGTCAAAATGTCCAAGTAATTCCAATTCTGAATGCCATGGCTTGAAAAGTTGCAAAAGAGCTAACTAGTAAAATTCCCTTTTGTCAGGTGTTTCGCAACTCAGTTTACGGGGATTAATCAAATGTCCTTTTCTTTCTTTCACCAGACATCCTTCAGAACCAATCACGGCATATATACCAATATTGATGTTTTCTGTAATATTTCATTTAAAAATATACTTTTGCGGCACTTCATAGAAACAAATGTTCTCAAGATGATTACTTCTATTTGGATAACATGTATCCAACATATTTGTTTTCACAATATCTGTACTTTCTGGCTCTTTTTCAGCTAAATATTCAATTTCTTGTACAGATTTAAGTACTCGGTTTCGTGTTGCAGCAAGACCTAGACTCACCTAAATGATTCTTCTAGATTTGGAGTATAGACTTGCAGATGATAAGCGATCCGAGCATTCATACGCTCCAATTTCTCAATGAGATAACATCTTCAAACTGTGACTGTACAATTTCTTACTTAGACTCTTCTCGTGGGAAATCTTTTCCCACATTTCCTTCAATTCCGTCTTTTCTGACTTTGTTATGTACGATGTCACATATCGAGCAACAGCAATGGAATTGTCTGCGACATATTGAATATCCATATTAGCATTCCACATGGACAAAATGACTGGGTTACAGTCATTTATGTGTTTTGACTCTTCATTTCTTCTTAAGTTGTAGGTATTTTTTGGAGACTTTCTTGTGATAGTATGTTGCAAAGATGACATAAACCTGTTCACTCTTCCTTTCGATATTACAGGTCGTGGAAATGCAAAACGGCATTTGGTGTAGAATTTGTCCATATATTTGTTCTTTCGACGACAATATTTCCCACAACGATGGCTTTGAAATTGTAAAACTTGTTGTCTTAAGCCCTTATCTAATGAACTTTTGGGTACATTATATGTAGCATATTCTTCAATAAAAGACAACACAGTATCATCTGAGTCTGTTCCAAATTTGGGAGCATCTTTTATCCTTAATAGCATATGTATGTGAGGAGCATCTCTCACTTGATACTCCTTTCTCCAAAAGAAATCCAGAACCTCTCCAAGAGGAGGATTTTTTTTAATGGTGATAAAAGACATCATAGCTTCGAATCTATTATTGAAATTCCTGCATACATTAACAGGATCCAAAGAGCACAATTCTCCAGGTGTCTTGTGTTCAATATTTAGTATATTTGAAATTGCCTCTCGAAGAAATTGAAGTCAATCATCCCAAGCATATTCAGCACAGCTTAGAGTAAGAAACCATGTAGGTGTTCCTAAGTTCCTTAGTATACATTTGAGTTCTCCATGACGACGGTACCAGTACTCATTAGTACCACGCTGACATGCTATCAGATTAATCAGCTGACATTCCAAAACATTATCTTTCTGCATAAATTCCTTTGCCGAAACATTTTGCAGATGTAAACTTGTTTTCAATATATTGCTTACTGCATATGCAAGTCCAGACAAATAACTTTCAAACAAAAGATGAAACAAATATGGACTACATTGTCAAAATCTTGGATCTTCTGCATATAGTCTTGATGTCCGATATTCAGATGCAGGAATCTGCACAGGTAGTTCATCATATCGTCCTCCTTTTCCTGTAGGAAACAACTGAGGGAAACAACGAGCTTCCAAGCTTTTTTCCCATACACTAATGGGACTTCCTTTTGCTTCTTTCAAGTCACTATCTTCTTGTACAGTTATTTCTTCTTCTCCCACATACACATTTTTGTAATATTGATTATTTTTTACCAGATACAACGTTGCCTTTTTCACTTTCCTAACATCCACTATTTCTTGCCAGATTTTCTTACTCTTAGTAGGAACGCCATTAACAAGAATAACTAACGGTTCATCCTCTACATTTTCTACACCAATAGTTTCAATATGTTTCTTTAAATCTATAGGCAAATATATTACTCTTCCCTTTAATCCTCTCTGTAAATCTGAAGGAGGCAATTTTCATGTCTTAGGCTCCATACGAACAACAGCCTGAAATTGATGCACACATTGAATGAGAATAGACTCATAGGTATTTAAATCCATCAGTTCAGAAGGAATATTTACCAACTCAAGATTATTATGCACAGCTCTAGCAGGCATTTTGTTCTCATCTAATTTGTTATAACAATATTTACAAATACGCTGATCAGAACCCAAATCAAAACAATTCTCAACCAACAAATAAGTCGCAAAATCCTTCCACTCATTTTTATTTTCCTTTTCACTTTTTAAATACAAATCAACACTCCTGGTCTAATTTTTATAATGAATTCGTCGACAACAGATACAAGAATTATTTGGTCTTTCACCTGAAATCACCGTAAAGTTTATATTTTCTTGTTGCTCAAAATTTTCTAAACTGCAAGGTTCTACATTCCATTCCACATTTTCTTCTATTAATGTCTCAGTTTCTGCACTGTCTTCCTGAGGACCAAAGTAACTAAGCTGAATTTCATCACAAACATTTGTTACATCTGATACAGATCCACGCAAAAGAGCACTGTTCAGCTTTATTAACATTAGTGCTGGACTTTTTGCATAATACAATGTTCTCACTAGTTTCATCATTTCAGAACGATGAACTGCTAACATCCTGAAATGATGAAAAACACTTCAACATACTTTTTTAAAAAGACAAGCCTGAGAATGACCTTGCAAACCAATATTTTCTCTCACTCTGCAAGAGTCTAGTCCTTGCAATATCTTAATCTTTTGTTTAACACTTTTCTTAGTATAGTTACGTAAGAAATTATGTAAAAAATCAATAGATTCTTGCCGCACACTGCAAATACTACTACAATTCCAAGTGTACACTGGAGCTTTAGGACATCTCCTTAAAACTTCACCAGCTAACACCTCTTCTGCATTTCTAGGAACAATTTTCTCTTTCTCAATAGGACGACCATATCTAACCTCATAAGTACGACCACTAGTGTCAACTGCATGCAACAAATCATTACCATGAAGATAACTTTCTTCATTAAAAAAAGGCTCAGAACTTGAACTATGTTTCCATTCACCCAAAAAAACTCACACAAATTACTTCTGTTAATTACTCTTCTCCACTTACTTACTTCTGGTAATTACTCTTGTCCACTTACTTTTGGCCTTCATTAAATGTATTGGCTTATCTAGTGATCTAATTCTATTGATTACTAAAATGAAAATTTCTTTTCAATTCCAAAGCTTTCTCAACTACCTTTTCTATACCTTTCTTCTTCTTATAAAATACTGTTTTTTTCTTACATACCTTAATTTCTGTAATAAAAATTGAAACTAATCTATTATAAAAAAATGTTTTCCTAATTTCCATAAATTGTTTTTTCCTCCTTTTACTATACAGTTTTCTTCACTTGATTTTCCATGATTGTTCTCTTTATTTGTATTTTTCTTTTTCGTTGCAGATACACTAATAAAAATTTTCTGTTTGTGCACACTAGTCTTAGGGGCCGATTAGGATGGCGGTTAATCCGCATCCCCCGGGCCGGCGGAAGCCACCGCCGGCCTGGAGGATGCGGATTAACCGCCGCGGCCACAGACGTGGATGGCTGGTTCGTCCGCCGCGAATCCGCGGGGTGGGGAGGGCTATTTGGTGACGGTGTCTGCAAGACACCGTCAGCCAAATTAGGATGTGCACGGACACATGCTTTTCCGTGGCGGCTTTTACGCCGTGGAAAAGCATGTGGACATTGGTGTTTGGGGGCCCGTTGTGGGCCCCCAGGGTGTCGGGGTGGGGGGTGCACATGGGGGGTACCTATGGTACCCAACAACATTTACATGCACAAAACGGCAGGCACCGCGTGGTGCCTGCCGCTTTGTGCATGTAAATGTAAAACATGCAGTTTTAACATTGCGGCGGGTGCTGCTTAAATAGCCTTTATCACTAATTTTCTATAATTCCCGATGTCCCCATCCCCCGGGCTCAAATCTAATGTTGCGGACAGTTGGAACGGGAAACATCCATTACAACGAAACTTTTACAACGCACTACCATTACGACGCAACTTTTACAACGCAAACCATTACAACGCATAGCGCTGGGGGGCGCTCTAGGATAGGGAATGTATTTAATATACTATCCAACACCTTCCCTACTATCCACGGGGACTGGAGTTGGAATAGTAAATTAAATAAATCACTATCCAGCGCCTAAAAGCATTATGCGATGTAATGGTATGCGATGTAAAAACCGCGTTGTAAAGGCATGCGATGTAAAAGTATGCGTTGTAACGTCATACATCCGTTGGAACAGCCCCAAGGCCTCCACGATCCCAGCCGGCTCCCCACTTCCTGCTGGAGTCGGCATTGCTATTCCTCACAGAGAGCAGCTTACATGCTTCCATTCTAATTTCAAACATGATTTCAACACTTTGTTATACATGTTATAAAATAATATAGTACTGCACGTTAAAGCAGAAAAGTCAGCACAATTATGATAGAATACAAAATAGAAAAAAATATATATACTTCTACACTCAACAAATTCGTAAGCAGAGTACACAGTTTAATTTAAAAGCACCCTACCACTCTACCACAACTAGTTTTTGAAACGCATTCTACAATAAAATGCGTCACAAAATAGGCTACATACATGGTGACTCTATAACGTCACATAGAAAAAAGAAGGCCACTTTTACGTTACCAGGAAAACACAACAAAAGTAGAAGACCAAACTTCCATTGTAGTGATTTCTTAGTTGCAGGTCTAGTTGTCAGATCGACACACACACTCCCTCATGGCTGGTAAACACCCACACCACACACATTCAGCGCATCCCTCACTACACACGTGACTCTATCTATAAAAAAGACGGAACGTACGTTTTGTTCGCCATTTTAAAGTTGTTCCCAAAGCACCGAACATGGTGCCCACTACTACATGCGTGGCCTCTTTGGTCACTGAGTTAGTGGTGTAGCACTGAGTGGGTGAAGAACCTGCAATGATGAAGATGGAAGCACGAGTATGTCGTTAGCCATAGAGATATCAAGACTCAGCACCATATATGAGACTTCTTTGTTGTAGATCCTGACTACATCATGAAGAAACTGTCATTTCCACAAAAGGTGAGCAGCGACACTTGAGTACGCATCAGAAGGAGTCAAACGGTTGTAGCTGACTACATACACAAATGCGACTTAATATTTTAGACGAATGCACTCCTATATAATGCATTATTTACATGTTTAATTGTTTTCCCAATAGCAGTAACGTTTTTATAATTGCTGAAATGTCCGGAATATATTCACAATACAAACAAGGACATATTATCAAGGTCATTACACATCCAATGCCGTAGTTTTAACGGCGTTTATAAATTCTTGATCTGTAGACAAAACTGGATAAACTACAAGTGTTTCCAGGAAAACTCTAGCCTTTAGAGATTTAAAAAAATTGTCTCAGTCTAACGCCTTTATAAAATAGCCCCTCTCTGATCCATCTACATTGAAACAGCACATGACCCACACACATTTAACACACATGAAAAAAGTGGGGAAGGCGAGATGGCACCTCACGGGCGCACCACCAATGGGACCCCTGGCTGGTACTCACCAGGATGGCCCTGTTCTCATCATTGGTGCCATCAAGCCGTAATGGAAACGTGCCTAAACCCAGGGTGGGGAGACAGTGAATGGTGCAATGGACACAACTTATATGTGACAAAACTTACGACATTGGACATATAACATACAACATATAAGTTACTGTGCAACTAGAACCAAAAAAAACTTTTATTCGTGTTCTAATCTTTGTTGCAAACAGTGTACACTTAAATATAAAAAAGAAGGATGTGAATACTACCCATCGATTCACATCCTACTTACAGCCGACATGTTTCATTGCCTTGGTTTTTATCAGGCAATTTCCTCAGGGCAAAACCAATAAATGCCACCGCACAAGCCACTGGCCGTTGTGTACTGTAAATAAACAAACATAACTGAGGTTATCTGCTGTCTGCGTCTCTATTATTTAAAAGAGACTTTTTATTTAGCACTGTCAAACACGCTTATGCTGTTATGGAGAATAATTACCCTTTAGTTGGCTGTGACTTTCATACCAGCCACGAGGAATTTAAAAACAGGGGTGCAGCTCCCATGGGTGAGCATGCTCCAATCTCCCTTCGATTATTCTACTGCAATCAAGTACCAGACAAACATACATTAGCTATTCTGAAATCTTCTTTGTACCTTACTTGATTTTTCATCATTATACGCCAGAGTATGACCCTCATAGATTTACCAGTGGAGAATACTTATCCGGCGTCTTCTCAGCACTCGAACGCCGAGTCACTGGTATGCTGCTCTATTTACTTTTTCGTTTGCCGATTTTCGGGCTTTCCCATTGGTCACCGGGTTCACATGACATCCGCGGCCATTTGTAAATGGTCCCGATGTCAAATAGTGCATCTGATTGCCGGAATTGACTCTTCCTAGCAAATGCGTTCGAATTACGCCGCAGTTTGCATCTTCATTTAATCCTTACTAAGTAATAGCAAATGTTCGTCCAGCATTTCGTCCGCGCTCGCGTGACGAGATTGCACCGGGCTGGATCTGTTTACTATAATTTCAGATTCTCGGATTGGTTGCGGTGTTCACATGACACCCGCAGCCATTTTTAAACAGTCCCAATGCTGTGTTAAGTATGCATATAACGGGGACCTTAACTCAAGATCTATGAGGCTTATTCCTCTTGGCCATCTTAGAGCAGTCTATCTACACTGCTTACCGGTGTCTCTTGTGTTTATAAGTGACGAGTCTCTCGAAGTTTATTAATACACTCGGACTATATGCAATTCAACAGGGATATATTAGTCAGAAGAGAGAATCCACATGATACCCTTCTCCAAAATTAATATTGTACATAGATCACAATTAGTGGCAACACTGAAAAATAACTATTTTTAGATTTCATTGTCATTAAATCCTGAGCCAACATGCGCATGTATGAGCATGTAGGGTATATTAAGCCAGGAATATATCTCATTGTATATAAAATATCCCAGTTATTACCAGGAGGGGACAATTATTTTATATTCGTTAATACTGCCGATATAGATCAGTAGCCACTAAACCAAAGGGCATCTGCAAGCGTATTTCAACTCAACTTGTTCCACTCCAGAAGTTCATTCAGTCCTTTCTGTTCGCTTTGTTCCTGGTATATCCATCGCGCTTCTTTTGTTATCAGGCGTCTTTCCATAGTTTGAGCATCTCCCATCACTCTTTCCAGTACCACCCAGGTGAATGTATGTTTATTGCGATGACAATGTTGCACAAGTTTGGTTGTTAATTTTCCACTCCTTATGGTGCTTACATGTTCTTGAATACGTAGCTTGATCTTCCGTGTGGTGAGTCCTATGTATTCCAGCCCGCATTCACATTTCAATCTGTAAACTACATTCGTAGTATTACAATTACTGAAGTGGTTCAATAACCAATTCCTTCCAGATTGCAAAATTACTGTGGTGGTCTTATGAGTGAGAGGACACACTGAGCAATTTCCACAAGGGAAATGTCCTTTGGGGACCGTTGTTGTCTCTGTTTCTGAACTGGCGTTTACCCTGGTGTGTACTAGTTTGTCTTTTAAATTTCCAGCTCTTCAAAAAGCAAAGCGTGGTGGTGGCATCTTAAAGTTTGTTGTAGTTAATAGGGACCAATGCTTTCTGATCGACTGTCGAATCTTCGTGGCCATGGGATCGTAAGTCATGACCACTGGTAGACATTCCTTCTTTTCTTTTCCGTGAGGCTCTAGCAAGACAGATCTGGGTGTATTCAAGGCCCTTTTCTTGGCCTGTTTGATGATTCTGCATGGATAATTGCGGGCCTAAAGTTTCTCGCTCAGTACAGCTGCTTGTTCCTTATATATTTCAGTAGAGGAGCAATTTCTCCTGTACCTCAAAAATTGCCCCACCGGGAGATTGTCTCTTAATGCTCTTGGATGATATGATCGGTATGATAGTAACGAATTCCTATCAGTGGGCTTTTGGTGTACACTCGTACGAAATCCTCCGTGTGCCGCTTCAATGTCCAAATCAAGATAGACAGCTCTGGTGTGATGGTAATTCCAGGTAAACCGCAAGCTGGTGTCTTGTGTGTTTAACCAGTGTAAACATTGGATGAGAGATGTTTCTTCTCCTGACCAAATGAGGAGCACATCATCTATATATCTCCTCCATAGCCTCATCTGGCTTTTGAAGGGATTGGTGTCAGGCTCGATGATGTGCTCCTCAAACTGTCCTACATAAATACAGGCCAAGCTGGGAGCCATAGTGGTTCCCATTGATGTACCTGTCACTTGAAGGAACAGGTCGTTCTTATACCCAAAGAAGTTCTGTGTCAAGGCCAGTTCCACACATTGTAGGACAAAGCTCTGTGGAGCATCATAGAACCATTCTTGTGTGGCTAATGCTCACGATGCTGCTACTAATGCAGCATCTTGGGGGATGCATGAATACAACGACTCTATGTCAATTGTTACAATATACTCCTTTTCGGGATCGAATGTCATATTCTCTAGGACATTTAAAACGTCCGTCGTGTCCTTCACAAAGGACTTCTGTGTTACATCTGATTCCCGGAGGTAGTAATCGGCGAATTGGGATAAAGGTTCCAGTATGGACTGGATACCAGATACAATTGGCCGGCCCGGCGGAGGCCGGGCTGGCTTATGGATCTTAGGGAGGATGTAGAATGCCGGAGTCCTCGGGTTGGTATTTACAAGGAACTCCGCTTCTTTTGCACTGATCCATTTCTTTTCTTTTGCCTCTCCAACCAATTCAGTTATTATTTTCATAAGTTCTGGAGTAGGGTCTTTTCTAAGAGGTTGGTAATTTGCTCTTACATTCAGTAACCGAAGTACTTCTACCTCGTAATCACAAGTATTTAATATAACAATTGCGCCCCCCTTGTCCGCGCTCTTAATTGTTATATTTTTATTGTTCTGAAGGGTTTTCACAGCATCCCAATCGCCTTTCGCCATGTTTATAAATCCCTTCCCTGTGTTAGTACTCTCTATTTTGCTGATTTCCTCCAGAACTTTCGCTTAAAAAACTGCTACTTCTGGACCCAACATACTCATGGGAGGACAGAAGTTTGATGGTTTCCTCAGATTGGTGGTGAACCCCTTGTTTTCTTCCGATGGTTGTTTGGCAAAATACTTCTTTAGCTTTATTTTTCTCATGGTCTCATGGAATTCAGTGCGGCATTTAAAGGCATCATGTGAGGGGGTAGGGACAAAGCCCAACCCTTTATTCAATACCCTGTCTTCTTCCATTGTTAGGTGATGGTCAGATAGATTAACCACAATACTCTTTACGTTGGTCTCCTTCCCCTGTTCCGTGTTTGACGTGGGGAAAACATTTGCCATTGCTGTGGTGGTCGATTTCCACGTCCCCTTCCTTTGTTTTGTTGCCCGGGACCCTTGTTGGTTCCCTGTCCCTGATCTAAAAAATTCCGCAATAATGTGCTCAGATCAGGGTTGGAAATTTCTGCTTGATTAAATCTCACCCTGCTGGTACTAGGTCCTGCTTCTGGTTCTTCCTCACTGGACGTGTTGTTGAATGTCCAGTTCGATGGTGTTCGTCGTTGTTGTTGAAATCTAGCTCCTCTACCTCTAGAGGAGCTAGGCTTTGTCCCTACCCCCTCACATGATGCCTTTAAATGCCGCACTGAATTCCATGAGGCCAATTGTATCTGGTATCCAGTCCATACTGGAACCTTTATCCCAATTCGCCGATTACTACCTCCGGGAATCAGTTGTAACACAGAAGTCCTTTGTGAAGGACACGACGGACGTTTTAAATGTCCTAGAGAATATGACATTCGATCCCGAAAAGGAGTATATTGTAACAATTGACATAGAGTCGTTGTATTCATGCATCCCCCAAGATGCTGCATTAGTAGCAGCATCGCGAGCATTAGCCACACAAGAATGGTTCTATGATGCTCCACAGAGCTTTGTCCTACAATGTGTGGAACTGGCCTTGACACGGAACTTCTTTGGGTATAAGAACGACCTGTTCCTTCAAGTGACAGGTACATCAATGGGAGCCACTATGGCTCCCAGCTTGGCCTGTATTTATGTAGGACAGTTTGAGGAGCACATCATCGAGCCTGACACCAATCCCTTCAAAAGCCAGATGAGGCTATGGAGGAGATATATAGATGATGTGCTCCTCATTTGGTCAGGAGAAGAAACATCTCTCATCCAATGTTTACACTGGTTAAACACACAAGACACCAGCTTGCGGTTTACCTGGAATTACCATCACACCAGAGCTGTCTATCTTGATTTGGACATTGAAGCGGCACACGGAGGATTTCGTACGAGTGTACACCAAAAGCCCACTGATAGGAATTCGTTACTATCATACCGATCATATCATCCAAGAGCATTAAGAGACAATCTCCCGGTGGGGCAATTTTTGCGGTACAGGAGAAATTGCTCCTCTACTGAAATATATAAGGAACAAGCAGCTGTACTGAGCGAGAAACTTGAGGCCCGCAATTATCCATGCAGAATCGTCAAACAGGCCAAGAAAAGGGCCTTGAATACACCCAGATGTGTCTTGCTAGAGCCTCACGGAAAAGAAAAGAAGGAATGTCTACCAGTGGTCATGACTTACGATCCCATGGCCACGAAGATTCGACAGTCGATCAGAAAGCATTGGTCCCTATTAACTACAACAAACTTTAAGATGCCACCACCGCGCTTTGCTTTTCGAAGAGCTGGAAATTTAAAAGACAAACTAGTACACACCAGGGTAAACGCCAGTTCAGAAACAGAGACAACAACGGTCCCCAAAGGACATTTCCCTTGTGGAAATTGCTCAGTGTGTCCTCTCACTCATAAGACCACCATAGTAATTTTGCAATCTGGAAGGAATTGGTCATTGAACCACTTCAGTAATTGTAATACTACGAATGTAGTTTACAGATTGAAATGTGAATGCGGGCTGGAATACATAGGACTCACCACACGGAAGATCAAGCTACGTATTCAAGAACATGTAAGCACCATAAGGAGTGGAAAATTAACAACCAAACTTGTGCAACATTGTCATCGCAATAAACATACATTCACCTGGGTGGTACTGGTAAGAGTGATAGTAGATGCTCAAACTATGGAAAGACGCCTGATAACAAAAGAAGCGCGATGGATATACCAGGAACAAAGCGAACAGAAAGGACTGAATGAACTTCTGGAGTGGAACAAGTTGAGTTGAAATACGCTTGCAGATGCCCTTTGGTTTAGTGGCTACTGATCTATATCGGCAGTATTAACGAATATAAAATAATTGTCCCCTCCTGGAAATAACTGGGATATTTTATATACAATGAGATATATTCCTGGCTTAATATACCCTACATGCTCATTCATGCGCATGTTGGCTCAGGATTTAATGACAATGAAATCTAAAAATATTTGTTTTTCAGTGTTGCCACTAATTGTGATCTATGTACAATATTAATTTTGGAGAAGGGTATCATGTGGATTCTCTCTTCTGACTAATATATCCCTGTTGAATTGCATATAGTCCGAGTGTATTAATAAACTTCGAGAGACTCGTTACTTATAAACACAAGAGACACCGGTAAGCAGTGTAGATAGACTGCTCTAAGATGGCCGACAGGAATAAGCCTCATAGATCTTGAGTTAAGGTCCCCGTTATATGCATACTTAACACAGCATTGGGACTGTTTAAAAATGGCTGCGGGTGTCATGTGAACACCGCAACCAATCCGAGAATCTGAAATTATAGTAAACAGATCCAGCCGGGTGCGATCTCGTCACGCGAGCGCGGACGAAATGCTGGACGAACATTTGCTATTACTTAGTAAGGATTAAATGAAGATGCAAACTGCGGCGTAATTCGAACTCATTTGCTAGGAAGAGTCAATTCCGGCAATCAGATGCACTATTTGACATCGGGACCATTTACAAATGGCCGCGGATGTCATGTGAACCCGGTGACCAATGGGAAAGCCCGAAAATCGGCAAACGAAAAAGTAAATAGAGCAGCATACCAGTGACTCGGCGTTCGAGTGCTGAGAAGACGCCGGATAAGTATTCTCCACTGGTAAATCTATGAGGGTCATACTCTGGCGTATAATGATGAAAAATCAAGTAAGGTACAAAGAAGATTTCAGAATAGCTAATGTATGTTTGTCTGGTACTTGATTGCAGTAGAATAATCGAAGGGAGATTGGAGCATGCTCACCCATGGGTGCTGCACCCCTGTTTTTAAATTCCTCGTGGCTGGTATGAAAGTCACAGCCAACTAAAGGGTAATTATTCTCCATAACAGCATAAGCGTTTTTGACAGTGCTAAATAAAAAGTCTCTTTTAAATGTTAGAGATGCAGACAGCAGATAACCTCAGTTATGTTTGTTTATTTACAGTACACAACGGCCAGTGGCTTGTGCGGTGGCATTTATTGGTTTTGCCCTGAGGAAATTGCCTGATAAAAACCAAGGCAATGAAACATGTCGGCTGTAAGTAGGATGTGTATCGATGGGTGGTATTCACATCCTTCTTTTTTATATTTAAGTGTACACTGTTTGCAACAAAGATTAGAACACGAATAAAAGTTTTTTTGGGTCTAGTTGCACAGTAACTTATATGTTGTATGTTATATGTCCAATGTCGTAAGTTTTGTCACATATAAGTTGTGTCCATTGCACCACTCACTGTCTCCCCACCCTGGGTTTAGGCACGTTTCCGTTAAGGCTTGATGGCACCAATGATGAGAACAGGGCCATCCTGGTGAGTACCAGCCAGGGGTCCCATTGGTGGTGCGCCCGTGAGGTGCCATCTCGCCTTCCCCACTTTTTTCATGTGTGTTAAATGTGTGTGGGTCATGTGCTGTTTCAATGTAGATGGATCAGAGAGGGGCTATTTTATAAAGGCGTTAGACTGAGACAATTTTGATAAATCTCTAAAGGCTAGAGTTTTCCTGGAAACACTTGTAGTTTATCCAGTTTTGTCTACAGATCAAGAATGTATAAACGCCGTTAAAACTACGGCGTTGGATGTGTAATGATGTATTGAGTGGAGGGCGCCGTAGTTTTGTTTTTCCCTCTATACTCCTTGGTGTTTTCACATATTATCAAGGACCAGTGTTAAAATCAGCCGCGGACCGTGGAGGGAGTTGCGGTGGGGCAAGCAGGCGGGGCGGGGGAGGGGAAGTGTGGGGGTGATTAAGAGTGGAATCTGGATGATTGCAGGTAAGTAAACAATTAAATTAATAAAATGAATTTCGTAGCGCGCCCTGAATCGCAAAATGCGATGCATGGCGCGCCCTCCACGGGCCGCGGCTAGTTAAATTTATCGCTGTTTTATCGGCAGGAAACTGCTGATTAAACGGCGATAATGGGCTTGATAATACGGCCTTAATATTTCCCATAGAAGCCCATGTTAACACCAGAACATGGGCTTCTATGGGAATTAACAAGGGCGAATTATCAAGCCCATTATCTCCGTTTTATTGCCAGTTTCCTGCAGATAAAACGGCGATAAGTTTATCACCGGTCCTTGATAATATGCCCCCTGGTACGTAGAAATATGACAATGAACGTCTATAAAAGCGCGATGTTATCTAACTCCAAATACATATAGCAACAATTACCAATCATAACATCTTTCTTTTAATTTCTTTTAGAGGTGAGCAAAGAAGCTTGTTTCTGAAACAACAAGTTATCTTCAAAAGGAGAGAATCTATAGTATGCAGCAGGCGCGCAAAACACACATTGGACTAACGAGGCTTCAGCTAGGATGACATACCTTCCTGCGCCCACACACAGTCGCACCCAAGTACGTCACAGGTCTTTTAAAGATATTTTGCTTGTTAATGAGGCTTTGATGTCCCTCCCGCTTACAGCCCCTGCAGCTCCACTCTTCTTTTTGCTTGAACTTAAGCCCCCACCCCAATAATTTTGACTGTGGTTGCACCTCTGGCTTCACATACACCCTCCCGTCGTGTGTGTCTCCCACGTTTTAATGTCCTTTTTTCTCTTTCTCTTTCTTACTCTATCACATCGTTTCTCTTTCTTTTTAAAATATTGGATGCTACTATCTCCACTATGCTGTATACTACCCTATCTGAATTGAAGTAGTAAACTGTCTTGATTACAGTGAATACTTCTTCCACACGTAGAGCATGCATGTTTCAATCTCTCCGATGACACTAGGTGACAAAGAATTGATGGCCATATTATCAAGCAAGGGCGATACATTATCGCCGCTTTTATCGTCAGGAAACTGCCGATAAAGCGGCAATAATGGGCTTGATAATATGCCCTTGTGAATTCCCATAGCACCCCAGGTTCTTGTGTTAACCTGGGCTGCTATGGGATTCCACAAGGGCATACTGACAAGTCCATTATCGCCACTTTATCTGCAGGTTCCTGCCAATAAAAGCGGCGATAATGTATCGCCCTTGCTTGATTATATGGCCCTTTGTTTCCGCAACAACAACAAATTATTTGTGAAAGGAAAGACTAGGTACTCTGCAGCAGCTTCACTGTGTAGACATGTATAATTACCTCCGAGCAGTAATACCTCAGATCAGTAACAACAGATAGGTTACAACATTCTGACAAACAGATCTACAAGCTTATTACGCCACTTTTCTGTCACTTTTAACATGAGGAAAGTGACGCAAGGAGCTAGTAAATTTGCGTCTGACTTTTCAAGAAAAACTCTCAACTCTAAACTCTGTGACTCAATGGGCTGCAACAGTGTAAGTACGGAATATTAGGAACCCACATTAAAAATCACTTTTGACAGCAGTTTCGCAACTCAGTTTACGATGATTAATTAAAATGTCCTTTTGTTTCCTTCACCAAACATCCTTCAGAAGCAATCACGGCCTATCGAGCAACAGCAATGGAATTGTCTGCAACATATTGAGCATAATTTGACGTATAGTAGCAGAGTTCAAGTCAAGTGGTGAACTCCGGTGGCCGCACTGTTTATACAAGGTAAGCACAGCAGCCTACATATAAAATGCCTTCATAGCAATGCATTAGAAATAAGTCAGCATATTTACAATCCCGTTATGCCACTTTTGCGTCAGTAACGCAGTAGGCACTTCCATATAGACTCCACTTGAACACGGCACTATAACAAGTGAAATGTCCCAGGTACACTGCACTCGTAAAACCGTAGTGTTACCTTTATTTGTGAAAGGAGAGTGCGTACTGTACAACAGCTTCTCTGTGTAAAACCTATAATTACCTCCGAGCAGTGAGAACAGATAGGTTACAACAGTCTGACAAACAGATCTACAAGCTTATTACGCCACTTTTGAGTCACTTTAACATGGGTAAATTGCCGCAAGGAGCTTCTCAACTCCAGACTCTGCGAGACAGTTTTAATGTTCTTTTCTCTCTCACTCTCTGTGACATCATTTCTCTTTCTCTTTTAAACTGACAATGCGGTCTGCTTCGACGTGTAGAAGATGAGCCCAACTGAAGTTGTGAATTCCACTGGCCGAAGTGTTTGTCCGCAGTGTTTATACAACGGTAAGCACAGAGGCCTAGATCTACAAAGCCTTCATAGAAATGCATTAGAAATAAGTCTGCATATTTACAATCCCGTTCTGCCACTTTTTTGTCAGTAACGCAGTAGGCACTTCCATATAGACACCACCTCAACGCGGCACTAAAACAAGTGAAATGTACCAGGCACACTGCACTCGTAAAACCATAGTGTTATCTTTATTTTTGAAAGGAGAGACTACGTAGTGTACAGCAGCTTCTCTGTGTAAAATGTATAATTACCTCCAAGCAGTGACAACAGATAGGTTACAACAATCTGACAAACAGATCTACAAGCTTATTACGCCACTTTTCTGCCACTTTTAACATGGGGAAAGTGACGCAAAGAGTTTGTAAATCTACGTCTGACTTTTCAAGAAACAAATCTCAACTCCAGACTCTGCGAGACAGTTTTAATGTTGTTTTCTCTCTCTTTCTTTCTCTCTCTCGCTCTCTGTGACATCATTTCTCTTTCTCTCTTAAACGTATAGACACTGCTGTCTGCTTGGACATGAAGAAGAATTGCTCAAAACAAGTTGTGAATTCAACCGGCTGAAGTGTTTGGCCGCAGTGTTTATACAACTGTAAGCACAGAGGCCTAGATCTACAAAGCCTTCATAACAATGCATTAGAAATAGGTCGGCATATTTACAATCCTGTTATGCCACTTTTGCATCAGTAACACAGTAGGCATTTCCATATAGACTCCACTTGAACGCGGCACTATAGCAAGTGAAATGTACCAGGCACACTGCACTCGTAAAACAGTAGTGTTACCTTTATTTGTGAAAGGAGAGAGTGCGTAGTGTACAGCAGCTTCTCTGTGTAAAACCTATAATTACCTCCGAGCACTGACAACAGATAGGTTACAACAGTCTGACAAACAGATCTACAAGCTTATTACGCCACTTTTCTGTCACTTTTAACATGAGGAAAGTGACGTAAGGAGCTTGTAAATCTGCGTCTAACTTTTCAAGAAAAAAACTCAACTACAGACTCTGCAAGACAGTTTTAATGTTGTTTTCTCTCTCTTTCTCTCTCTCACTCTCTGTGACATAATTTCTCTTTCTCTCTTAAACTTATAGACACTGCTGTCTGCTTGCACATGTAGAAGAACAGCCCAACTGAAGTTGGGAATTCCACTGGCTGAAGTGTTTGGCCGCAGTGTTTTATACAACGGTAAGCACAGAGCCCTAGATCTACAAAGCCTTCATAGCAATGCATTAGAAATAAGTTGGCATATTTACAATCCTGTTATTCCACTTTTGCGTCAGTAACGCAGTAGGCACATCCATATAGACTCCACTTGAACGCGGCACTGTAACAAGTGAAATATACCAGACACACTGCACATGTAAAACCGTAGAGTTACCTTGACTTGTAATGCTTCACCTCATTTACTCACATCTACATCATTCTAAACTCTAATTTTCTTTTTTGTTTTGCAGATTACTAATCGGACATCTTCTGGAGTCCATTTAACAATTTGTTTATAATATTGTTTTCTGTTAAAGTTATTTTTCTAGTTTCTGCTAATATAGTTATAATTAAGTTTCGTTTACAGTTATTATTTTAATAAAAGTTAATAAAAAAATGACATACTTCTTTTATTTTGTGGAGGGTATGACGATCCACAATAAAAAATAATGTTGAAATACTATAGTAAGATGTTAAGATGCAATGCAGGGCGTGGAACGAAATTCCTTTTATTAATTTAATTGTTTACTTACCTGCAATCATCCAGATTCCGTTGTTTATCACTCCCTACCCTACCCTTCCCCCGCCCCGGCTGCCTCCCCACCGCAACTCCCTCCACGGGCCGCGGCTGGCCCTGTCCATTGGGGGGAAACAGCCATTACAACGCGGTCATAAGCACTCGTGATCGTCACCACAAAGCCAGTAGTACAGATATAGCTTTACCACGCATGCTTTTACAACTGGTATGCATTTACCTCGCATTATTAACGCATAATCTTAATGATGTCTTTGTGTTGACAAACACACGTTGTAATGGCTGTGGCTTACGTCCTTCAAATTAGTTTTTAGGTATACGTGTGACCAACTCTGATAATATCAGAGGCCACAGACAAACACCATGGTGTCTGTGGCAGGAAATCTCATCGATCACAGAGAAGATAAGCGGAGGGTAAACTGAAAGTAACAGATATGATAAAAATAACGGTGAAAAACTACTAAAATGGCAGTGGATGGAGTATGTAATCAACCTTTGGCGTCTCGGCACTACGTTTCAAATAAATATAGACAAAATATGATTATTATTATATTACAAAAGTACAGCAGCGGATGACACACACCACCCGGGAAAAGAAAGCGTCAAATTTAATACCTGAAATAAAGAAAGGTATGCTTGTTGAACTTGAAGAAAAAAAAACGTGGGCTTCAAAACGAGGCTGCGCATGCGTAGAGAGTACAACTGCTGCACAAACTAAAAACCGGAAAGTTTTACATACTATCATAGAAATGTAGCTCTTTTTTTGACCAGTAAACTTAGGTGCATATTATCAAGGACCGGTGTTAAAATTATCGCTGTTTTATGGGCAGGAAACTGCAGATAAATCGGCGATAATGAGCTTGATAATACGGCCTTGTTATTTCCCATAGAAGCCCATGTTAACACCAGAACATGCGCTTCTATGGGAATTAACAAGAACGTATTATCAAGCCCACCCTTCCAACATTAATAAAAAACCCCAGACAGTGCAGGTACCCGCAGCTGGAAGGTCATTTTACATATTACTGCCCCAGAAAGGTGGCATTTCCCGCGATGTGTACAGGGAGAGAGGGAGGGAAAGCTCAAAACATATATTTTTTTAAAAAGCCCGAGGGGTGCCGCTCCCCGAGACTGCGGGGAGTAGGACCATAAACCCCCCGCATACTTCAAAATAAAACCAGAGGAGTCACGTTTCCCAATGCTCGGGGCACCTTACAAGCCACCATTATGCAAACAAATGGCCCCCGTAATTTGCCCCCCGAGACCTAATGAATAAAACTGAATTCTAGTTTTTTTCACCTTTTCCACCGCGTACAAGTACTGCATGAGTACCCCATGATTTTTTCTTTTTGAAATAATAAAAATTGAGCCTAAAGATCCATGTACCACCCCCTGAGCAAGACTATAGGGTCAGAATGTTTCTACCCTGCCCCCTTTCCTTATTTCTCAACTTTGTTTTACTGTTTTCTTTTGACTCAGTTCTCGCAACAAACAAGGTGGCTGCCAACACTTCCTAGTTTGGAGTATTGACAGCCAATCAGCATGCAGCTCATGCTCGTAATTGTACGGATTTCCATACGCGTACGCCACGATTTTTCTTTAAATATAAATAAATAAAAATAGAGCCTAAACATCCTTGTACGACCCCCTGTGCAAGCCTAGAGGGTCAGAATGATTCTAGCCTGCCCCCTTCCCTTTTTTCTCAACTTTGGTTTACTGTTTTTTTGTGACTCGGTTCTACCGCGGCACAAGATGGCAGCCAACACTTCCTGGTTTCGAGTGTTGACAGACAATTCACAGCCAATCAGCATGCAGCTCGCGCTCGTAATTGAACGTCCGCGTGTAGAACTCAGTCTCTAGATATCGCTATAATTTTACTTGTAATTTTCTCAGACACTACTGAACGGATTTACACCATTTAACAAAAAGCACAATATATATATATATATATATATATATATATATATATATATATATATATATGCATATATATATATATATATATATATTTATATAAAACCTACTGGCGGTCGCCAGTAGGTAGGTATAATTAGGACCTACTTTCCATAGGAAATCCACAACATTCTATTTGGAATAACGTTGGCGCCGGTGGACGAATCTTCGTGAATTTCTCCAAGAAAATGGCCTGCCTAGTTCCGCTCATTCCCTGAAAAGTTTGGGGGTGATTCATCAAGTGGGGGCCGAAAAAAAAGGGGGGTCCCAAAACATGTGTTCCCCATGCAATTTTCCATAGGGACCTTTAGCCAGGGCTACAGCCCGAACGGCTAAGCTGAATTACACGAAATTTGGCAGAGAGGTAGAGTTCTGTTCGTAGATTGTGCTTTTTGTTAAATGGAGTAAATCTGTTCAGTAGTTTCAGAGAAAATTGCAAGTAAAATCATAGCGATATCTGGAGACGGAGTTCAGCACGCGTACGGAAATCTGTTCAACACTCGAAACCAGGAAGTATTGGTGGCCATCTTGTGCCTCGCTAGAACCGGGTCACAAGAAAACAGTAAAGCAAAGTTGAGAAATAAGGGAAGGGGGTAGGCTACAAACATTTTGACCCTCTAGGCTTGCTCATGGGGTCGTACATGGTTGTTTAGGCTCTATTTTTTATTTTTATTTTTTGAAAGGAAAATCGCGGCTTACACGTACGGAAATACGTACAATTACGAGCAAGAGCTGCATGCTGATTGGTTGTCAATACTCCAAAACAGGAAATGTTGGCAGCCATCTTTTTTGTCGCGAGAGCCGAGTCACAAGAAAACAGTAAAACAAAGTTTTTTTTTTTTTTTTTGTATCCTCATATTGCGATTTTATATATGAATGGAACTATAGGTTTCTGCCTCTTAGCGTGGATTCCGGGGCGGTCCCTTGATCTTCCTCATTTGAGGAGTTACGCAGAGGAGTATCCTCAGCCCATTATATATTAGGATATCTGGATTGCGAATGAGGTAAGAGCTAGCCACCTTGACTACTCGGCAAGTACTTTACTTGTCCACCAGATGTCATTTCGCATTAATCATAGGACTGTTTGTGCCAACTCTAAATTAGAAGTTAAGTATTTTTCCAAAATTTCCCAAAATTGAAATTTTTGGGAAGTTGTCCCTTTTTTATCTAGCTTATTAACCCTTATAACAGAGTTCAACCATGACCCAAAAGTGGGAGGTGACGCATTCAACCAGTTAACACAGATCTCTCTTCTCGCTAATGCTATCAATACGAATAGAAGGTTCTCATGATGTTTAGATAACCTTATTTCATCATTAGTGTCTTCTATTCCAAAAAGAATTAAAGTTGTACTTACAATTAGTTGTTTCTGTAAGATCTTACTCACGGTTTTACCGATTTCCTCCCAGTAATCTTCCAAAGACGGGCAGTTTTTAAACATATGGATGTCATCTGCTTTTTCTTCCCCACATTTCGGGCATTTTTTAATGTCAGCATTCTTGAATTTGGAGAGTTTTTTCGGAGTCCAATATGCACGATGTATTGTGTATAAGTGATTTCTTTTTAGTGCCGCTGACTTTAGAGTTGACCAACACTTCCCAACTGATTTTTCCCAAATGTTATCCAAGTTATCTATTTGCAAGTCTCTCCCCCAGATTTCATCCTCGATTTGTGTATCCTTATTTGTTGCTTCAATAAGAATCCAGTACCATTTTGCAATCTCTTTTTTGATGTGTAAGTCTTTTACCATATCCTTTTCCAATTTCTCACTATCTTGATTGTTTCCGAGGGTGGTCTTAGCCCAGCTTGACATTTGGTAATATTTGAATTTTGCTATTGAATCGTTAGTAATACTTTGTAATTCTTCCCAAGTTACCAGAGAGGATCCTTTTATTATTTGGCCCCAGTAGTTAATATTGGCTAGTTTCAAGGGGTTTGCCAGTGCATCTTTTAGAAATTCTGGAGTTCCTGGTGATTCCCATATAGGGGCCAGTCTGCTGTAGTAAGGGATATTCAAAGCTGTTCTGATTTGAGTCCAGAGTTTCGCCGCCTCTCTTAAGGTCTTTAATTTTATTTTTTTAAAGTATTTTGGGTGTCCGAATTTGAATAAGAAATGGTCTACTGAATCCGTTAATGCTTGCAAGTATATTGGATAACAATATTGGGTTCTGAGTAATGTCCGTATATTTTTAAATTGAAACGCCTTGCAGTATTCCGTCAGGTCTGGGCTTGCCAATCCTCCGTCTTTCTTGCTTCTTCTAAGTTTTCTCCAGGCTATCCTTGTTCCCTTTGAGGCCCATATAAAACTGGCTATTTCTCCTTGTGATTTTTTTAGTAGAGATTTTCTAAATTCCAAGGGGATGGTGTTAAAGAGATAGGTGTACTTGGGCAGAATAGACATTTTGATGATATTTGATCTTCCAATTATGCTAAGAGGGAGACAGGACCATACTTTGAGTAATTTTCTCACTTCTCCTGCTACTTTGTTTAAGTTACGTTGTGGGATTTTTTCGAGATCATGGTTTATCAGGATTCCTAGATATTTTATTTCCTTTTTGATATTTGAGTTTTTGAAGTGCGTATTCCATGTCATTATTTCAGTCTTGGAGTGATTTACTAGGTAGCCTGAAATCTTTCCATACGTAGTTAAGATCTTTTCTATGGTCGATTTGGAGGAGACATAATCTTTCGTGAAGATCATCAGGTCGTCTGCATATAATGCGATCTTTTTTTCCCAGTTACGGTAGGTAAATGGAGTTATTTCTTTAGTATTTCTTATCTTGTTTGCTAGTGGCTCAATATATAAGTTAAAAAGCAGAGGTGAGAGAGGGCATCCCTGTCTAGTTCCTCTTCCTATAATCACGTCTTCTGTCAAGCTACCATTAACTAGAATTTTGGACCTAGGTGTTTTATAGATTTCTTTCATTGCTTGAATAAATGGTTGTCCTATGTTATTCTTATTCATCACCTTTTCAAGAAAGAGCCAATTGACTCTATCAAAAGCCTTTGCGGCGTCGATAGTTAGTATTGTAAGCGGAATATTTTCTTGTATAGCTATGTCAATAGTGCTCAGGAGTTCATGAGTTATCTCATGCAGTTGCCTTCCTTTAGTGAAACCTTTTTGGTCCAAGTTTATAAGTTGAGGCATTACCTTTCCTAGCCGAGCTGCCATGATTTTCGTGAAGATTTTATAATCTGCATTCAGCAGCGATATAGGTCGATAAGACTCACATCTGCTAGGGTCCTTGCCTGGTTTTAGTATTATCGTTATTATGGCATCATTCCAGGAGTCTGGGATTTTGTTTTGATGTATGAGGATCAGGTTTCCCAACTCTGTAATGTATGGTGCGAGGGTGTCCTTTAATGTCAGATAGAATTCATTTGGTAGGGCATCTGGGCCTGCTGCTTTACCTTTTTTTAAGTTATTAATTATTTCCTCTATCTCGCTTATCTGAAATTCTCTATTCAGTTCTACTTTTTCTTCTTCTGTTAAGGCTAAAGATGGTATAGCATCAAGGAACTCTTCAATCTGATCTTCTAATGGGTTCGTATCTTCTGTATAAAGTTCTGTGAAGAATTTCTTGAATTCTTGTCTGATGACATTCTCATCCGTGCTTTGATTCATCCGGTCGTCTAGATGTATACTTCCTACTTTATTTCTGGTTTGATCTGTTCTTAATTTCCATGCAAGCCACTTTCCACACCCTTCTCCGTATTCATGGTTTCTTAGTTTGCTTGATTCCCACTTTGTACGTACTCTATCTTCTAATATACTCTCGAGATTTTCTTTCTGATTTTGCCTCCTTCTTTCCAACTCCTTTTTCTTTGTTGTATCGTTTTCCACTTTTATTTCAGAGTCTAGGGAATTGATATTGTTTTCCAGATCCTTTATCTCTTGTCCGATTTTTTTAGTTTTATATGCACCCAAACTTAGTAGTTTCCCCCTTAATACTGCTTTGTATGCATCCCAGGTAATTTGTTTAGTCGTACCGATTTTATTGTTTTCAAAGAAATTTTCTGTCTCCGTTTTAAGTTCTCTGACAATTTGTTGATCCAATAGGATTGACCGTTCTACCGTGAATCTTTTTTGAGTTTTTATTGTCTCTATTTGAAGAGTCAATTGGACCGCAGAGTGATCTGATAAATGAGCCGGTATATGTACTAAGTTTTTAACTTTTTCTGATAGGTCTTTATCTATGAGGAAGTAGTCAATTCTTGACCTATGCCCCAATTTTTTGTTATGCAACGTGAAAGGTTGGGTTTTTTCACCTTTCTCTCTCCAAATATCTATTAGTTCTAGGTCCCTTTTGTATATTTTAATCCATTCTCTCATTCTCGGTAGGCTTGCCTGCCTGCCTGGGGGAAACCTGTCGATTTTAGGGTCCATTATAAGGTTAAAATCACCTCCCAGGATTATTGGGCTAGTGGCTAATAGTAAATGAGAGTATAACTTTTGTAAGGGGTCAGCATCATCTAAATTTGGGCCATAGTATCCTGCTATTGTGTAAGAATTATTTTCGATCCTTATTTTTACTATTGCCCATCTCCCCTTTCTGTCTACTTCTTCCGATTCTACTGTGGCCTTGAGTGATTTTTTTATTATTATCCCAATCCCTTTGATATTACAATCTTGTGTGGTGCATATATATCTATCTACCCATCTTAAGTTCTTCATTATTTGGGCCCACTCCTCTTTTAGCAAGTGTGTTTCCTGTAATATAATAATTTCACACTCTGATGTTTTAAGGTATTCTAGAATCCTATTCCTTCTACTTTTGGTCCTCATTCCATTTACGTTCCAGGAGAGGATTTTAACATTTTTACTCGTATTCATATCCCCCTTCTGCTCTGTTTCTCGTTATCGCTTCCCCAACCCGGATACTGTTTATTTCATTGTATATGAGAGGCATCTCCTTTTCCATTCCCTGACAATTGAGGATTTTTTTCTCTATTTTTTCCCTATTTTGCTCCCCACCCTTTTTCTGATCTGTATATTTTTTTGTGTTTTCTTTTAGTGTTTTATTTTCACCCTCCCTGGGGAAGCCTCCTTCTTCTTTTCTTAGGGTTATTCCTTAACCCTTTATGGCTCCTCTTCCCCCTGACTCTTGACATGTCTTTAGTATCTTTAATGTGTTTATGCTGCTGCTGCAGTGACATATATCATTGTTAATACGAGAGCTACTTATGTTAATAGCATTTCTTTTTACTTTCTTAACTCTTTCGACATAATTTCTTCTCGCATTAAGTCCAGGAGAGATTTTACTTCCTCTGGGTCCCTTATATTTCGCATCTTGTTTCTCCACATTATCCTTAATGACGGAGGGAACTTCATCTGCACAGTTGCACCAAGTTGCTGTAATTCTGACATTAGGTTCCCTAGCTCCCATTGTCTGGTCTGTGAAGCTTTAGACATGTCCGATCTAATTTTAAAAGACCAGTTCTCTTTGTTAAAACTGCCTTTTTTCAATGCCTCTCCCAGGATTTTTTCTTTCAGCATGTAGGTTTTGAAATTTACGAGAATTTTCCTTGGTGTTTTCCTCTCTTTATTTTTGCTAAAAGGATCCCTATGTGTCCTTTGTATATCCTCTTCAAGTTGTGCTCTGTCTGCCCATGGGAAATGTTCTAAAAGTAGTTCCACCACATATTTTTTGATGTCAGATCCCTCTTGATTTTCTGGCACATTTAAGATCCTTATGTTATTTTTTCTTGCTTGATTCTCAAGCGATTCCATCTTCTCGTGCATTATTTTGTTGTCCTGCCTCAGAGAATTTATGTCTTTTTGATTTTTTTCCACTTTTTTACTTAAGGTGCCAACTTCACTTTCTATGGCAGTCACTCTATCTCCCAGCTCATTGAGTTTGTTGTCCAGCTTCTCGCAAACTTCTTGTATTTTATCCTGCTTAGCTTCTGATATGGTGAATTTTTCTCTCATATCCGTCCATATTTTTTCGAGAAGTCTATCCGTCTGATTTCCCGGGATACTATGCCCTGTTTCTTGTAAGTCAGTCTCAAGAGGTCTATCTGTCTGATTTTCCCGGATACTTTGATCTGTCTCTTGTAATTCAGTCTCAGTCTCAGTCTCGGGCAGCCCTTTCTTATTGCCTACTATTTCTTCTCTTTCCTCTAGGCTTCCAATACCCTTAGTCACTCCAGTGGCCATGATACCTATTGGGGGATTGGTATCTACCTCTATTTCTGCCTCTCTAGTTTCTTCTCTAGTTTCAGCTTTAGTTTGAGTTTTTTTCTCGCAGCTAACTAGAGATACTTTCTCGTGAACCAAGCAGATAGGTGCTGTCAGGGGCGATACAGTGTTTTGCTGTGTTAGAGTTGGGCTTGGGGTTAGGTTTTCAGATATAATTTGTGTATACACCTCTTTGGTATGAAGGTCTTGTTTAGACTGGACTTTAAAGTAGGTCCTTAACGAAGGTGTTATTTTAATGTTTCTTTTCTGCAGTATATCCGGTTTATTCTTCGTTGAATTTATTTCTTTTTCAGACTCAATGTTTTTTTTAAGTCTCTCTTTAGTTGGCCTTTTAACTCTCTTTTTTATCTCTCTAGGAGAGATTCCTTTCGGGTATTGTTCTTGGCTTAGAAAGGCTCTATTTCGCAGGCTATAGTTTGAAATAACTTTCCTCTCTTGCTTCTCTGGTATAGCGTCCTGTTTATTTTCAGCGCAGGGCTCTATGCTTTTCAAGCTTTCAATTTGTTCAGAGGACTTGGTGCACTCCCTCACATCTCCCTCTGTGCCTCCTAATCCAGCACTCATATGTATTAGCGTTTTAACTTTCTCTGACCTGACAGTGTGTATTTTGCAAGTTAAATTACAAGCCTTTAACGCCTCAAAGTTGAGAAAACTGGGCCACTTATCTTTTGTGCTAAGGTTTCCTGGGCCGCCTCGGGTGTGTTTCCAACTTATGTGTTCTTCTCCTGGGACTGCACAGACCGCCGGGGCTCTGCCTCTCTCTCTCCGGAAGCCAAACCCTGAACTTGCTTCGTCTGGTGAGGCTCGGCCGCTCACACCCCGGAAGAGATACCAAACTCTCCCGGCTGCTTTGCCTGCTGTTGCTTTTGCTCTGGCGGCTGCCGCCCAGATCCCGTCTCGGTTCCCTGGGTGATTCCCCGGATTCCCCGGATTCCACAGATGTACGATGGGCCCGTTGCTCCGCTCACTCTCGGAACATCGAGGGACTTGGAGCACCGTGATTAACTCCGTGGCGCTTACACCGCCCGTCTCCAGCGTCTCACTGTATCCTCTTTCGAGGTGAGTTAACATCCCCCGTATCTGCTAATGCTTGTTGCTCCGTCGTCCTCGGCTGAAGTGCTGAAATGCTTTGAGTGAATTTGAATGAGGGGTGCTTTACACTGCATTCTTTAGATGGAATTGCCGATCTCCTTATTATTTAACACAGCAGCATTTCTGTAAGGTTCGTCTGTTTCTTTTATGGTTTCATCGCGGTTTCCCCATATCAGAGGAGTCAGGTTTCAGGAGCTCTCCGACTGAGCGTCCTACTCAGCCGCCATCTTCCCCCCTCACCTATCAAACTACTTGAGTTTTCACACCCACAGTAAAACAAAGTTGAGAAATAAGGAAAGGGGGCAGGGTAGAAACATTCTGATCTTATAGTCTTAGTCAGGGGGATGATACATGGATCTTTAGGCTCAATTTTTATTTTAAATAAAATAAAAAATGGCGGGGTACTCGTGCAGTACTTGTACGCGCGGGAAAGGTAAAAAAAAACTAGAAGTCCGTTTTGTTTATTAGGTCCCGGGGGGGCAAATTACGGGGGCAATTTTTAGAGCTATATTTCTATGACAGTATGTAAAACTTTCAGTTTTTTTTTCCTGCATCAGTTGTACTCTCCACGCATGTGCAGCCTTGTTTGCAAGTGCACTTTTTCTTCTAGTTCGCCAAGCAAACCTCTCCTGATTTTAGGTATCAAATTCGCCGCTTTCTTTTCCCGGGTCATGTGTGTCATCCGGTGCTATACTTTTGTAATATATTAATAAACATATTGTATGTATATTTATTTGAAATGTAGTGTTGAGGCGCCAAACGTTGATTACATACTCCATCCTACCGCAATTTTAGTAGTTTTTCTCCGTTATTTTTATTATACCTGTGACTTTAATTTTACCCTGTGCATATTTTCTCTGTGATCAATGAGATTTCGTGCCACAGATACCACGGTGTTTGTCCTTGGTGTCCGATCTTATCAGACTTGGTCACACGTATAGCTAGAAACCAATTTGAAGGACATAAGGCACAGGCATTACAACACGTGTTGGTCAACAAAAAAACATTATTAAGATTATGCATTTATCATGTGTGGTAAATGCATACTAGTTGTAAAAGCATTTGTGAAAAAGCGACATGCGTGCTAATGGTTTTGTGGTGACGATCATGCCTGCTTATGAACCGGGTCTGGGCGTGGTGGAGTCTAGGGTACCAGGCGGATGGGCACGCAGCTGCACTCATACAATATAGAAGTAATATAGGATTTTTAAAACTTAAAAAAAAATTATTCCATAATTATCCTAGATTAAGTCTTCTGTTAGTATGTTCATTAAATACATGAATATATATTTTTAAACAATTAAAAACATTTGCATCTTTTTTGTACGGGGCGCCGTACATGACACGGAAGCTTTGATGCGACGTGTAACGCCAAAGGGTATTCGTAGCGTATGCTGAGAATGATTAGCAGGACAAACTATGGTGTGATCACTCTCTCACTGTCAAATCAGAGCAAAGGGCGTGCTATGAGAATGGTTAGAAGTGGTCACTCATTGGAGCTCAAATTTAGGTGTGTGGCTTATCCACAGTATCATAATATTACTTTTTAACCTGGATAAGTTTGAGGTTTTCATTAAATACTATGCTATAGGCAGATATGGATGTTTATGGAGCACTTACCTGCATGAAGCTTGGTTATTACCATTTACATATAGGTGTCTGAGGGAGGGAAAATAAGTCTATGTGAATGGCGAGGATTGCACAATAGTACCAGATCACTATTTAATCTATATATCAGTAATGTCATAAGTGATGTCATCAGTGATGTCACTGACCATGTGATGAGTGATGTAATCTGTGACATCATCAGCAGTGCATTGCGGGCACGCAAGTTATAGTTAGCTGAACTAACTATAACGGGGGAATTTCAACGGTTTTGTATGAGAGAAATGTCCAGCTAACTATAACATGGGTGAAACCTATGGTTTTTTCAGTGAATTTCTAAGGTTTTTTAAATGCTAATTCCTAACTATAACATGGCTGAAACCTATGTTTTTTTCAGTGAATATATATGTGTATATATATATATATATATATATAACAAACAATGGCCAATGGCTTAGGAAGGCACACCCAGCTCACCTGCCTACTGGCATACAGTTCACCACTCGCCTCGCTCACTAGGTAATTAATTAATTCAGCCAACGCGTTTCAAGGCTTTCCGCCTCTTCTTCCAGGGCTTGTTGACAAAAAATAAAGCTCACTCGTTTTTAGGCTCTGTTCTTTGAGCATTTTTATTGGCTCTTGACCCTTCAGTGGGACCGCCCTCCGCTTACATTAAAGCAGTTGCATTCTGGAATGTGATGTTTAAAAACGAGTCCTCTGTCATCCCTCGGTGGGTGCTTTACATTATTGTCCTCATTTAACACAGTATATCCTTAAAGTAAGGTCCTGGAAACACGAAGTGAGTATATTAAGAACGGCTTGCTGTGCTGCATAACCTCCGGCAATGGTTACCAGATGCAGCCTCTCTTTAACTTTTCGTGAGATGTTGCTCCTCCCCACGGTATGGCGCCCGTCTAATTAATCATAAGAAACAATGGCCAATGGCTTAGGAAGGCACACCCAACTCGCCTGCCTACTGGCATACAGGTCACCACTTGCCTGGCTCGCCAGGTAATTAATTAATTCAGCCTATCGAATTAACATTGAGAAAAAGTTTTTTGTGAAGCCCCCTTTTTGTTGGAACCCACTTGACGGATCACTCCAAAATTGTTAAGACAGCAGCTGACATGAATGACCCCTTAGTCCTAAAAATGTTGCGAAGATTCAGCAATTTACGCCAGAGCTATCTGCAACTCAAAAAATGTTCTTCCTATGGAAATGAGGTCCTAACAATAACTGCACACTATATAATAGATATGTGTACAGTGCCGCCGAAGACTGGCTTCGGTATTGAACCCAGATGAGTCTTGAAAGTGGAGTTAGACACGGGGTAACTATGTGCCAAAAAAAACAATAATCAACAAAAGTAGTTTACTCGGAATAGCATGTTTTAGCACCGCCCACTGGAGGGATGAAACTGGGCATGACCGTTTGAACCACAGGCCCCATAATGCGTTTTAAAAGCATTCCACTAGAGGAAAAGACAATTATTCAATTAAGGGCGAAAGACTGTGAATGCAAGCGGCGTACTTTGGTGCAGGCTTACCTCTGAAGAAGTTCTAGGGAAAATGAAATGCATTAGGAATTCGCCTCATGCTGTTCCAAAAAGAAATAAAAGCGGCAAATAGAAAGTTACGTGTGCGGCTCGTTTTCTGTCCTGAGGGGGAGAAGTGTGGAGATATTTATCGGCTTGGTTCTGCCGAGGAGCGACGCACCACCACAAGAGCGCCATCATCGCCCGACTTCGAACCGTCTGTGAAGCTCATTAAAATATTAAGGGTGATGCGGTGCCGCCGAAGACTGGCTTCGGTATTGGACCCAGATGAGTCTTGAAAGTGGAGTTAGACACGGGGTAACTATGTGCCAAAAAAAACAATAATCAACAAAAGTAGTTTACTCGGAATAGCATGTTTTAGCACCGCCCACTGGAGGGATGAAACTGGGCATGACCGTTTGAACCACAGGCCCCATAATGCGTTTTAAAAGCATTCCACTAGAGGAAAAGACAATTATTCAATTAAGGGCAAAAGACTGTGAATGCAAGCGGCGTACTTTGGTGCATGCTTACCTCTGAAGAAGTTCTAGGGAGAACGAAATGCATTAGGAATTCGCCTCATGCTGTTCCACAAAAAAAACAAAGCGGCAAATAGAAAGTTACGTGTGCGGCTCATTTTCTGTCCTGAGGGGGTGAAGTGTGGATATATATATATATATATATATATATATATATATATATATATATATATATATATATATATATATATATATATCCCGCCACTCCACCAATACCAGTGCGAGCAATGCAACTGTCCCGAGCGGTCCAGGTAGGTCACTGGCAGACCTCGAAAATTATTCTCCAAATCACCTCTCCTTTCAAGAAGTTCACCTGGACACTCAGCGCTTGCTTAGAAATCCTTTATTTTTGCAGGAGAAAAATTATGACGCGTTTCGCCGTTACGGCTTGTTCACGCTCGTCTAGCCCACAACACCAGCCATTTTTAAAATCCCAAAACACACCCTTCAGTGCAGGTCACATGACAAAAAGTGCAATTTCGGAGGACATCTTTGAATGGTTCATTTCAAACTGTGTAAAATACTTATTATATACGTATGAACCGTCTATCTGTCATATAAATTCATACATTTTCATATTTTGATAAGAAACGTAAATTACATGTGATTATATGTCTCAAGTGCTAACATTACAATGTTACTGACTGTTCATGATTTCATAAGCATTTCTCAGACAGTTTAATTAGCACACCTGGTTGTGTCCGTATTCGGAACATCACAAAAAGACCTACTTTGCGGGACGATCTTATTCACCGCACGCTGCAAATGCAACCTCGTCAAGCATTGGTTGATAGCTTATGTTTGTAACAAAGCTAACTTTTAATTGGTCGTATTCCTACAACAAGCTTGACCAACTGGGACATGGATGCGTATATTTCACATTTAACATCATAGATTAGCGCCCAAGTGGGCCACCCATCCCCAGACCAGTAAATGCCTATTAGACCAATAGTGTGGTTGCATATAAATGGGGCACTAATCTCAAAATAAATACCAATATATCCTTGCATGAATAGTGTGGTTGCATATACACAAGAAATTCTAGCCCATAATGTTCCATACATAAATGAAATTCTAGCCCAAGTGGGCATAATGTTCCATATGCAACCAAACTATTGGTCTAATCGGCATTTACTGGTCTGGGGATGGTTCAGGATTTTTCTATATTTTAAAGATTATCGGTTGTCAAAAAAGTGCTAAAAATGTGCAGGTCCATAAACAAAACCTATATTATCAAACTAAAACCCACAAACAAATATAGTTAAAATATGAGTCGCTCGCAGCCGAGTAAGCAGACACGACAGCTACACAGGATCCTGTAATATTATATAGATATTTCTGAAAACCTTGTTCTTAATAGATTCTTACATGAGAAAAATAATTTCATTGGTCATCAGCCGATGACCAAATACTGTAATGTGCCTTAAGACATGGAAAGATGTCCAAACAACATAAAGTTTATTACCTAAAGGAAATAGAATTTATCAGCTGGATTTACAGAAAGTTGTTCAAATCTTCCGTTAAATTTAACCCATTTGGGGCCTTGGTATCTAGAGACAGAATAAAGTGCGATTCTTTTTGTCTAAGTAATTTATCCCAGTTCCCACCCCGTCCGGGCTGAGGCACCGAGCACAAAACAGTATATTCAAGATCTTTTAATCGTTTGTTGTGCACAGACCGAAAGTGTCTTGCCACAGGGTAGTTATCATCACTGTTAACGATTGCTCGTATGTGCTGTAGGATACGCTTGTGCACCGGGAGTTTTGTGATCCCTATGTATTCGAGGTTGCAGGTACATTTTCGTTTATAAATTACATATTCTGACCTGCAAGTTAGGTGTTCTCGAATAGGCACAGGAACCTCCCTAAATGCTGTCATATAGTGGGTACTGTTTTTAGCAAATGTGCAAGCGCGGCACGAAGTGCACTTAAAAAATCCCGTTTTGTGATACCAAGGTTTTTTAGGGGAGACCTCAGGTGATAGTTTATCTAATGCATCTCGCATTGAAGGCGCCCTCCTGAATGTTATATTAGGTGTACCAGGTAAAATGGGGCCTAAAATGACATCAGTTAATATTATTGGCCATTCCTTGCAGATGATGCGTCGAATTTTACGCTCTTGTGCACAAAAGGTTGTAACAAGCCTGACTTAGCAATCTGGGCTAATATTGTCAGACTTTTTTGGTGCAAGTAGGGAATTCCGATAAAAAGACGTAGCTTTGATTAAAGCTTGATCCAGAATGTTTTCGGAATATCCCCTGTTCAAAAAGCGTTTTTTCGATTCATTTAAACAATACTCAAGTGATGTAATATCACTGCAAATTCTACAGATGCGGATAAATTCCCCATATGGGATACTTTTAATGGTATGAGAAGGGAGGGCACTACGGGCATGAAGAATCGAATTGCCCGCTGTAGATTTGCGGTGCAGTCGAGTTTCAAGTTTGTCATTTGAATTTAAAAACATTTTATTTGAATTTAAAAACATTTATAGAGCGCTCGTATACTAAAGCAGTTTCTTGGCGCTGGGAGCTACAGTGGTAAAAACAAGCAAACGGGGGGCGCAACTAACCAGTAAATGCTTGCTGGAACAAGAGGGTTTTTAAGGCCCTACGGTATTCCATATAGGATGGTAGGAGTCTAATTGAAGGGGGAAGGGCGTTCCAAAAAGTGGGGGCCAGAACTGTGAATTTCTGACCACCGGCTCTTTTCTTTTTAAAACGGGGTACTACTAGCAGGCCCAAAGAAGAGGAACGAAGGGCTCTCGGCGGGCAATAGTTTGTAACGGCAGAGTTGATAAATGCCGGAGCTGTGCCCGCTCGGGCTTGAAATGTAAGGCATCCTAATTTGAACAGTGCCCGTTGCTTGATAGGGAGCCAGTGAAGGTTTTTTAAAAGGGGGGTGGAATGGTGTGACTTAGCCAGGCCATAAACCAGGCGGGCTGCCTGGTTCTGGACCAGCTGTAGACGGTGAAGGGCGTATGCGGGGGCACCATTGAAGACGATGTTCCCATAATCAATTTTTGACAGTACCATAACGATCAGTTTAAGTGCTGACACAGAAAAAAAACGGGAAATTTTCCTAATAGTCCGTAGGGAAAAGAAACAAGAAGAAACAACTGAACTAATATGTGAATGTAAAGTGAGTTGGTGATTAAGAGTAATGCCCAGCGTTTTAACTGAAGGGGAAGGAATGGGAGGGGTGCCTAAGGATGGGGGCCAAAAAAGAGGTGACCATGGATTTGCGACCCCGCCCGTCAAAACCAGCTCCGTTTTGTCCGGATTTAATTTGAGATGGTTAGTATTCATCCAATCACGGATGAATAGCATCACGGACTGGAAGCTGGTTTGACCTGGCGAGGTCGGGGATAAATCAAAAATGAGTTGGAGGTCGTCGGCGTAATTGTACACCGCGACCTCCATATGCTGTAAAGCAAAAATAAGGGGAAAAATATATAAATTAAAGAGTAAAGGGGACAGCGAAGAGCCCTGAGGGACCCCGCACGTGATTTCACGAGAAGGGGCAGCAAATTCTGCCAGATGGACAGCCTGGGAGCGACCAGACAGGAAGGACTCCAGCCAAACCAGAGGAGGGCCCTCGATGCCCGCCAACCTGACACGGCGTAAGAGGATGGAGTGATCCACCGTGTCAAAGGCGGCGGACAGGTCTAATAAAACGAGGGCCTGAGGTACGTTGGAGTCCAATCCCTCCCTGAGTCGGTCCAGAACTGAAATGACCACCTTCTCTGTGGAGTGGCGGGGACGAAAACCCGCTTGGCAGGGAGCAAGATAATTGCTATCCTCGATAAAGGAGCTAAGGACCTGCGTGAGATGGGACTCGGCAATCTTCCCAAGGAAGGGGAGGAGGGAGATTGGACGGTAATTAGCCGGGACGCCAGGGTCCGCCCCCGGTTTCTTCAGTATCGGGATGATTGTAGCGGCCTTGAAAGAAGGCGGGACAGCACCCTGTTCAAATGATTTATTTAGCAGGGTGAGGGCAGGGGAGGGGCAATCTAGAAAGATCTGGCTTAATATGTGAGCTGGGCAAACATCAGCGGGGGAACCAGATTTCACCCGTCTGAGAAGAGGTGGAAGTGAATCCAGAGTCAGGGGGGGGATATGAGCCAGGGACTGGCTATTGATAGGAATAAAGCCCTCACAAAAGGACGGTGAGGGAGGGGGAATGTTTGCCTTAATGATGGCCACTTTTTCTATAAAAAAGTCGTTGAGAGAGTTACATAAAATCTGTGAGGGGGGAACTTTAGTCTGAGTCCTGTCGGAAGCCGCAAGTTCATGGACCATCGCGAAAATCTCTCGAGGCTGATTCTCTGCCGCCAAGATGCGTCCATGCATCTCTTATGAACATCTGCACATCAAGGAATTCAGCTGTTTCTGACGTTATAGTAGCAGTGAATTTTAGATTGAGAATGTTTGTGTTCAAATCAGATACAAATGATGATGCTTCATCCTCCGTCCCCCTCCAAATTATGCAAACGTCATCAATAAAACGCCAATAATTGACGATATTGGGCAACCAACGCTGATGCGTGGTCCTGAGCTCGTGCTCCTCCCACCAACCCACATGCAAGCATGAGTTGCTCGGGGAAAAGCACGAGCCCATTGCCACACCACGCAGCTGTTGGTAGATGTTACCATGGAATCGGAAGAAGTTTGAGGTGAGACAGATTCTAATCATCTCCATCAACATTGCATTGTGGTCACGAAAACATATATCACGTTTGCTCAGATAATAGTTACAAGCATTAATACCCTGATGATGATTAATAGAGGTATATAATGATTCGATGTCCATTATTAGGAATAAATAGTTAGCACACCATTTCACATCCATAATTTTTGTAAGGAAGTCTGTAGTGTCTTTTAGGTAAGAAGTAAGATTGGTCATGTGGGGTTGCAAAAAAAAGTCTACATATTTAGATATGTTTTCATTTATGCTCCCAATCGCAGAGATAATAGGGCGACCGGAGGTCGGTGTGACTTCTTTATGAATTTTAGGGAGGAAATATAAACTGGGTGTGATTGGGTGCTCATTGTTCAGAAATGTACTTTCATCTTTTGATAATAACCCAAGTCTTTTCCAATTAGAAATTTGTTCACGAGTTTTTATCATGGCTTTGAGACATAGCAAATTGGGTGGATGTTAGATAACACGAAGTGTCTGATAAATGTCTTTCTGCTTCAATCATATAGTCCTTTACTTGCCATAAAACTGTATTTCCTCCCTTGTCAGCATTTTTTATTATCACATCATTATTGTTTTGTAGTTTTTTCACAAGCAGATGGTATTGGTTGTTGTTATAATCCTGTTGTTTCCTTTGAGTCATAACCTGTCTATTCAAAGCTTTAAATTCTGTTATTACTCTGTCACTAAACACATCCACCGCATCTCTTCGGCATTAGAGGAAAAAACGTGGATTTAGGACGAAAAGGACTAGTGACTGGACAATTGACGTTGATAATTTGACTCACGGTAGGAGTGGTTTGTGAGTCATCAACGTAAGCCAAATCATATAGGCTGTTAAGGCTCACCTTGCTACGCGCTGCGCTGTGGCATTCAGGCGCATTGTAATTTTAAAATTTCCCGTTTTTGTCTTTTTATTTAATTTAATTTTAAAGCACTTTGCCCCTGCTTTTAACCCATTCCACTCACTTGCACCATAATTGGGCCATCCACCGCGGCTTCAGCGGGTCTATCCAAGCGAGTTTTCGCGCTCTCTACTATCATAGGCGCCATCTTGGGGGTAGGTAGGATCGCCAGTCCAGTGTGCGCTCTAGCAGTCAGGCTGACTGGCTAGAGGCATCGTGAAGCATAACCTATAAAAGGGATAGTTGAAGGTGGGTCTGCCTGTTAAGGCTCACCTTGCTACGCGCTGCGCTGTGGCATTCAGGCGCATTGTAATTTTAAAATTTCCCGTTTTTGTCTTTTTATTTAATTTAATTTTAAAGCACTTTGCCCCTGCTTTTAACTCATTCCACTCACTTGCACCATAATTGGGCCATCCACCGCGGCTTCAGCGGGTCTATCCAAGCGAGTTTTCGCGCTCTCTACTATCATAGGCACCATCTTGGGGGTAGGTAGGATCGCCAGTCCAGTGAGCGCTCTAGCAGTCAGGCTGACTGGCTAGAGGCATCGTGAAGCATAACCTATAAAAGGGATAGTTGAAGGTGGGTCTGCCTGTTAAGGCTCACCTTGCTACGCGCTGCGCTGTGGCATTCAGGCGCATTGTAATTTAAAAATTTCCCGTTTTTGTCTTTTTATTTAATTTAATTTTAAAGTACTTTGCCCCTGCTTTTAACTCATTCCACTCACTTGCACCATAATTGGGCCATCTACCGCGGCTTCAGCGGGTCTATCCAAGCGAGTTTTCGCGCTCTCTACTATCATAGGCGCCATCTTGGGGGTAGGTAGGATCGCCAGTCCAGGGAGCGCTCTAGCAGTCAGGCTGACTCGCTAGAGCCCTATATAGATGAGTCATGCAAGCGCGCGGCGTGTGCGCGCGGCGTGTGTGCCGCAGTAACGCCAGAGTCACGCCAGAGTCCAGCCCTTCTGCGCCCGTCCGCGCTAAGGACGGGCTGGACGGTGGGGAGACTGGACTTGCTGACGGTGAATTTACTGAGATCAGCTATTCCTGGCAGGAACTGCTGATTCTGAAGCCACCTATACTGCCTTGCCATCATAGCTACGCCCCGGAGTCGCTTCTGACCCCCCCAGGCTGTCTCTGCTTCCGGCCTACCTATACGGTGCCGGCTACATCTGCGGTTGTCATACCGGTAGTTTCAAATCCGAAATCAGGAATCTTGATGAGGAACGATCAGGGGTTTCTCATAAATGCGAGGTCCTTGATTAAGAATAATCTCGCATTTAAGGATTTCGTTTTGTCCAGACAACCCACCTGGGTCTTCATTACAGAAACATGGGCCAAGGATTCTTCGGGTCCTGACTTGGTTGAGGCAGTACCGGATGGTTATTTGCTGGTGAGAGAGGACAGAGTGGGACGTGTTGGGGGAGGGCTGGGCATCCTTTACAGAGACTGCTTTTCCTGCCACACCATCCCTCTCTCCACACCGCAAATTTCCTTTCAGGTCCTCCAGTTTTCTATCAACGGACCTTATGCAGTTCCGTTCACTGGCCTCCTCATTTATAGGCCACCGGGGACCAGGACAGACTTTGGTCAACATATGCTCAACATTTTAGAGCCACACTTTGGCTGTGAGCATTTTACTGTCCTGGGGGACATGAATTTCCATTTGGAAAATCTGGAGTCAAAGGATACTCTTTCCCTATTGGATATTTTTTCCGGATGTGGGATGAAACAGCTAGTTAATGATCCCACCCATCAAGCAGGCCACTTGCTTGATGGGGTCTTCTCTAACGACCCCCGGCTAACCATCGGGACTCCCATCCCTCTCTCTTGGTCGGATCATTTTGCGATTCCCTTAGAATTATCAATCCCGACTGTCAAGAGTAAGGGGAATGAGCCAAGTAAAATGGAATTGAGGCGTAACCTCAAAAGCATTACCAATGATATGCTTACTCCTAGACTGCCCAGTAGGCTGATTACCTCTGAGGAGGACGTAGGGAATGCAGTAGACAGATTTGATACTGCTATCTTAACTGCCATTGATGACCTGGCCCCTGCCTCACTCCGTTATTCCGCGAGGAAAAGCCCATCGGCACCGTGGTTTTCGGAATCATTAAGACTCCTTAGACAGGAAGTTCGAAGACAGGAACGCCTTTGGAGGACTAGCTGGGATTTGCGAGAGAGGGATAGTCACAAATCCCTCTTGAAGGAGTACAAAACGGAGGTGATAAGGATTAAACAAGAGTACTTCACCTCGTTGACCTCCTCACTCTCCTCGCCGAAAGAGCTGTTTAAGATCGTAGACACGCTCACCTCATTGAAGGTGCCGGACCCTGTGGTTAGTTCACAGCGGCTCTGTGATGATGTTGCACAATTTTTCCAATCTAAAATTGTGGACATTTATTCGGCCTTAGAATCTCAGAGGTCGGCATTATCTTCCTCTCCGAGCGTTCCTGTCCCTCCACTAACATCCTTGGAGGTGGTACCGTTAGGGTGTTTTTCCAGCTTCCCACCCCTCTCCCTGCAGGAACTTGAAGTTCTCCTTCTGAAGACCAGGTCGGGGTCTCCTTTAGACCCGTGCCCTCTAAAACTTCTTAAACAATGCAAGGAGACTCTCTTGCCCCTGCTACTAGAGATCATGAACAGGGCAATGAGAGATGGGTCTTTCCCACTCCAATGGAAAAGAGCGGTGGTTAAACCACTGTTAAAAAAGCCTACTTTGGACCCGGGCATCCTCAAAAACTTCCACCCCATTTCGCTGCTCCCAGCCCCAGCAAAGATGTTGGAAACTCATCTCAACCAGCATCTTGCTGCCTTCCTGGAAACCTCTGGCCTTTTAGATCACTTGCAGCATGGATTTCGGAGAGAGCACAGTACGGAGTCGGCCCTTACCACGGTGCTTGATAACATCCGTACTAGAGTGGATAAGGGCCAGACCACTCTCCTTATCCTATTAGATCTTACGGCTGCGTTCGATACCCTGTCTCCCTCAGTGTTAACATCTTGTCTGAGGGAGATAGGGGTGGAGGGGCCTGCACTTACTTTGCTATCCTCCTTCATTGGCCAGAGGGAACAGAGAGTCAAGCTGGGGGAGTTCCTATCTCCATCCCTTCCTGTGCAGTGTGGGGTCCCTCAGGGGTTGCCATTAAGTCCGACCCTTTTTAACATCTATGTGACCCCACTTGCCAGGCTTATTAGATCTTACGGGATGGAGGTAGTATCCTATGCCGACGACACGCAGATATTGATGTCTCTCGCCCAACCTGTCATCTCGGCTGCCTCCAATTTCAGACACTGCATGGAGGCAGTGGCTCAATGGATGATTTGCAATTCATTGAAGCTCAATGGCGAGAAGACAGAAATTCTGGTGTTCGGAGGCAAGGAGGATATTTGGTCGGCGGAATGGTGGCCTTCATCTTTGGGAGTGTGCCCTACACCCACTGTTTTAGCTAGGAACTTAGGAGTCATGATTGACCCTTATTTGGGGATGAGCCAGCAAGTAAGTAGGACTATTTCCACCTGCTGGGGCATAATAAACATCCTGAGGAAAATAAAACATTACCTGTCCCCTCAAGCAAGAAAGCAAATAGTAGTAGCATTAATAGGCTCAAGACTAGATTATTGCAACGCCTTATACCTCGGCATTAACAAGAGTCTTATAATGCGACTCCAAATGGTGCAGAATGCCGCCGCGAAGTTTGTGTTAGATCTTCCTAGGCGGGCCTCTGCTACGGCTGCCAGGAAAGCATTGCATTGGCTTCCAATTGAGGCCAGGATTTCATTCAAGTCCCTCTGTCTGATCCATGGGGCCTTGGCCACAAACAAGTCAGGAGGCCTAAGGGATCTGTTAAATCCTTATACCCCCTCCAGATCCCTGCGCTCGGCCAATAAAGCCTTGCTATCAATCCCCCGTGTCCGTAGAGCTAGGTGGGGTGGCAGAGCCTTCTCAACTTTGGCCCCAAGGTTGTGGAACTCTCTGCCGTCTGATATTAAAACTCTTCCCTCAAAGCAAGCCTTTAGAAAGGCCCTTAAGACATGGCTATTTGCCATAGCCTATCCTTAGTTCTGGTTCTGCCTTTTTGATTTCTTTGTTAGGCGCCTTGATGCCCACGGGCTTAGTTGCGCGTTATAAATTTCATTTCATTTCATTTCATTAATTTCATTTGATTTCATTTCATTTCAGGTTCTGTAAGCCTGTAATGTCATGTACCTGAAGAGTTGGCATTGGGTCTTTGGCTAAAGGAACAATGGCTACTTTGTTTCTCTTGGATTCAAGTTGGAAGTGTTTAATTAATTTGATCTTTCGAATAAATTTGAAAACATCAATCCTAGTTTGATTATAAGAAAACCTGTTTGGCGGGCAGTAAGAAAGTCCTAATGAGAGTAGTTGTTCTTCGGCTTTTGATAAGACAAGATCAGTAAGATTAATAACCGTATTCTCTGTTGTGCTTGTTACTTTTTCCAGCTCCTTTTTTCTCAGTTTTGAGTAGTATTTTTGTTTACAGATCTATATGTGTGTTTGTTTGTGTGTATGTCTGTGTATCTATACATGTGTGTGTGTGTATATTACCTACTGGCGGTCGCCAGTAGGTATATATAGTTAGGATTTTTTCTCTATGAGATTTTTGAAAATTCTATGTCTAATAACTTTGGCGTTTGTGGACAGAATTGGCTGAAATTTTCAGGAAAATGGAACATTTTGTTTCTGAGCAGCCCCTGAAAATTTGGGGGGGGTTCGTCAAGGGGGGGCCGAGAAAAAAGGGGGGTCCCAAAACGTGTTTTTAACATTGAGTTTTCCATAGGGCGGTTGGCCTCACTTTTAGCCCGAACGGCTGAATGGATTTGCACGAAACTTGGCAAAATTGTAGGGACTGGTAGCCCGATGTGCCTTTGCTAGGTCTCAATATATGTGCTCCAGTGGATTTTGAGAAATTAACGTTCAAAAAAAGATATATATCTGTAACAGCGGACCGGGCAGCGTTCCAGTTCGTGTACTTTTCGCGGTACGGAGCTTTGTGAAGCGAAGCTGATTGGTTCTCCGGCGTCTGTAAACATTCCAAACAGTCCGTAGCGGCCGCCATCTTGTCTTTCGGTAGGATCGAGAGACAAGAGGAGGCCAAAGCGAAGGGGCAAATGACCATAAGGGGGCATAGTAGATCCTCGCTGACCCCCTAGGTTTGATGTGGAGGTTTTAAAAGGGCCCCGCGGGGCAAAAAAAAAAAAATAATAATAATAATCGAGCGGCTAAATGGATTTGCACGAAACTTGGCAAAATATTAGGGACTGGTAGCCCGATGTGCCTTTGCTAGGTTTCAATATATGTGCTCCAGTGGATTTTGAGAAATTAACGTTCAAAAAAAGATATATATCTGTAACAGCGCTCCGCTTCGCGTACTTTTCGCGTTACGGAGCTTTGCGAAGGTGATTGGTTCTCCGGCGTCTGTAAACATTCCAAACAGTCCGTAGCGGCCGCCATCTTGTCTCTCGGTAGGATCGAGAGACAAGAGGAGGCCAAAGCGAAGGGGCAAATGACCATAAGGGGGCATAGTAGATCCTCCCTGACCTCTTAGGTTTGATGTACCATTTTGCCAAGTTTGGTGTAATTCCGTTCAGCCATTCAGGCTGTAGACGTATCTAAATGTCCTATGGAAAATTGCATGGGGAAAACACATTTGAAAGTGTTGAAATTCAGAACCAATTAAAATGTTACTTTGGTTTTGTATTTGTGTGTGATGAAAGTTAATTGGTTATGTATATATCTAAAATGAGAGGAAACCACAGCCATTTTGTGATACTACTGTCTGAGGTACATTTGTGAGGAATTTTTGGTGCTCAATTTCTGGTGTTTGGTTTACACAGTACTAACACTTCTCCTACTTTTAAAAAGGTGAGTTGTTAATTTGTAAGGGGAACTATGTTGTACACTTTAAGATAATTTGAAAAATGTTTTCTGTTATTTATTTACAGTCCTTCTGTTATACTAAATACTTGATAAAGTTAGTTTTATATTATGTATTACTAAAAACGATAAATGAAAGTGATTATTTTTTTCTGCAATTTACAGCAAGCAATTTCAAAATAAAATGGCTCACAATGAAGAGACCGTGGCAATTTCTTTTGAATTATCCACTACATTTATTGAAATTGACAGCACCAATAATGAAATATTCTCACAAGGAGGAGATGACTTGAATGATTTTTTTGATCAATCTCTTGATGGCGAATTTATCGAATGTTTGGAGACCATAGAGTTACAAGAATCATCATTGCAGACTTTTCATGAGGAGATTCCAGATGAGATGATTGAAGAGGAAATTCCTGATGAGGACATGTTACTAGTTCTTTCAAATTTTGAAAATTCAGAAGAATAAATTTATATTTAGAAATACAAAAATTGTTTGAGACATTATTCATTTTTATTTTTAATTTATGAGGTTGTAGCGAAGTGATTGTAGTATAAAATGAGACTTATAGTATAGAGTGGAACATTTTTATGTTACATGGTAAGTTTACTCATATTTACTTCCCTTCTCCCACTATATTATCTCCAATGTGTATTTGACATCTCTTCTTCATCTCCGGCCTCCTTTCTGTCACTGTCTGTCTCTGATGCATCTTATCGCTGCCATTTTGTGTAATTACAGAAGAGAGTAAAATAAAATAGTTCAGAACGTGAAAAGGGGGCAAAGTAGAGTACCCCTCACCCCCTAGGCCTTCTCAGGCGGTCCCAAAAGGATCAGTTTCTGCTTTCCTGAGAGATTATGGTATGAGTTCCATATACCACAATAACTTGCATTACAACATGCAAGATATCTATCTCCTATTACCAACTTTTGGAGATATTCGCGCTAAGCGCGAATATCTCCAAAAACTAACACCTGCCCTGAGCAGTTCTTAGCCATGTTATCCAATGGGAGGTGGATAACATGGCTAAGAGCATTAGCTCGGTAATGCATGAATATCGCTGACTTTTTAGCGATATTCATGCATTGCGGCCGTTTTTTATCGCATTTGCGATAAACCTTGATAATAGCAAGGTTTATCTTCGATAATTTCTGACGATGCTTAGCGGTAAAAAATTTGTTGCTAAGCATCGTTAGCGATAAATATCGCTTAACTTTGGCAGTATGCACCAACGTCTGTTAACGTTCGATTCGAAGGAAATGAGGAAGTGTTGAAAAACATTGTCTGCGCCATCTTGCCTTTTTTGAAATGCCACACTTTTGTTGTGCACGGCAGCCATTTTAGATGCCTTGACCAGACCCACTCTCTGCACGCTGTCGATTCGTAGCATGGCTCCCCACCCTCGCAAGCATCTTCCCCAGGCACTGCTCACCCCCGCTCTCTGTCTTATGCATGGGCAATAAACCTCCCCCCATCTGCGCTGCTCTTCCCTGAGAATCACACTCTGTGCCCGCCCGACACCTCCCTTTCGCCCTATTCACTACCGCACCCTCTGACACTCCTCTTCCTCTGTGTCCGATTGTCCAGGCCGGTCCTAGGCTATCAGCTAGCCCTGCAGATGTAGTTTATGGCCCCAGCTGTAAAGAATCACCCCTCTTCAAAGGAGTTATAGTAGATCAAGGCCCACACCCGATGAGATCCGTCACACCACACGTGTTCATACTATCTGAAAACCATCCTGTATTGTGATTGGGGAGGGGACCGAGCCTGAAGCGGAAGATTCCAGGGATGACTCTTTGTACATCAAAGTTTTTACAATTATGTGTCACATTAAAAATATATAGCACTCCAACAAAGTAGTAGGAATATAAAACTTTAATAACTTATAAATATATACAACAAAACAAAAACAGTAAAAACATTTAAACAACGAAGAGACCGTGGCAATTTCTTTTGAATTATCCACTACATTTATTGAAATTGACAGCACCAATAATGAAATATTCTCACAAGGAGGAGATGACTTGAATGATTTTTTTGATCAATGTCTTGATGGCGAATTTATCGAATGTTTGGAGACCATAGAGTTACAAGAATCATCATTGCAGACTTTTCATGAGGAAATTCCTGATGAGATGATTGAAGAGGAAATTCCTGATGAGGACATGTTATTAGTTCTTTCAAATTATGAAAATTCAGAAGATGTTGCCTGGGTGCTGCACTGATTTGGGTATCCGGCGTGGGGCGTCCCGGGGGGTGGGTTGTCAGTAGCGGTCTGTTGTGCGAATAGTTCCAAGGCAGCAGAACGCGCTGAAATCTGGATGTCACGAAGGTGATGTCTAGTAAGTTGCCGCCCAGCAAATAACGGCGTGGGGCGCCGCGGGGGGGGGGGGGAGGCAGTACAAAGTTCAGTTAAAAGGGCAAAGGAAAGGATCGGTGGTTTGAACCATCAGTCAAAAAGGGGAGGGGTTGCAACAATTTTTCCTACCGGGTCACACTGTGCTTTCACCGGAACTGAGGTCTGCAGGATTCTAGTCATTCAAACTGAGGCTGGCGCCAGCATGGGAGCGCCGACGTCCCGCGGCTACAGTTTCGTCACTCCACGGGCGATCATGGCAGTCATTCCCCATCGGGGGTGTCTGCGGGGGTCGGGGACTCCCGCGGCTCCTCTAGAATCTTCAAGGTCGTGGAGGACTACGGTGGTGGAGTCAACCAGTGACCGGGCCATTTCTTTATGCTGGGCCCGCTCTTGCCAGGTCGACCGCCATTTTGAGAGTTCGGTAGCTACTGGCGATCGCGGGGTCAAATGAGCGGACGGGCTCCACCCTGTCGGGCGAGACGTTGCAGCATCGCCACAGTGGAAGAACCCTTTTCCGGGCGCCTGGAGTGCTGAGAGTGCAGCTGGGAAGCCTCCACCTGGGGAGGCGGGAGAGGCCTGTTCGCACCGTCTCTCCCTCCCAGTGCACCCCACGGCGTCTCGCTTGAGATTTGTTATGGCCGGACCAGGCGATGAGGACGAGAGGGGGGGGGGGTCGGAGGCATGTGCAAGACATCCCCCCCCAGGGTTGTTGCAGCAATTATTCAAGAAAGAAGAAATGTCCCGTCCGTCTTTGGGCCGGACCTCCGGTGGATGGCGGCCGGACGCCCTTTGCTCTGGCCCCATGAACGGGTTCTTTGGCTCATCGGCTGCAGCCGGATCCCGTCGGCCCCAGCCCCCGGCCGTTGGTGGCCGGACCGGGAGAGAGTGTGGAGGGACAACCTGCAACTCTCAAGGGCCACCGCGGCCGGACTGGGAGAGAGAGGGGAGGGTCGAGGACACGGACATTCCCCCCCCTGAAACTCTCCAGTGTTGTCAATCCCCCTGGCCGGGTCCCGCTGGCCTCGGCCTCTCCTCCGGCTACACCCTACGTGATGATCTCCTGGCCGAGGCGTGGCAGCAGGACCCGCCTTATATGTGTTGCTTCCGGCTGGGCGTAGCCGAAAACCTGTTGCACTTTGGAAGTTTCTAGAATGGGGCGGATGTCTGCTGACTTTTATCTTTCCCAGTTTGCCGTTATTTGGCCGTGGCAGGCGGTGGGACAGACACGTTTTGGGGCAGTGAGGGGCGATGTTTTCAGGTTTCTTATTACGGGCTTACTTCTAACGTTTCTTGTTTCTAGGACAATAATAGGTTTTATCATTACGTATTGTTATCGTTTCTTTGTTTGTTATTTAATAAAAAGTTCATCAGTGGCCTACTGATTTTCGTTTTCCTATTCTTTTCTTTCCAGGTTGTTTCATGCTAAAGTTTCTGTTAACAGGATACAGTGATCACTTCGTTATTATTGCATATGTCCTTTTCACTAGGGGTGCTCTCTGGTCGGGCCAGATGACCTATCTCTAGTAAATGGTCCGGGTGAAACAGGTGCATCAATCAGTGGGGAGTAGATAGGCATGACAGATTACAACGGGGGAGAAAGGTCCGCATTACGTACCCTTTCACTACTTGCAAAGATTTTCCTACGTTTATTTGCAAACAGGGAATACCTCCAAAAAGAACTAATTCCCAAACAGTCAATGTTCGGACAATCAATCAATCAATGAGGAATGAAATAGGTACGACGTGTTAAAGGCTTGCGTTACCTACCCTTCACTATCTGCAAAGGGAGAGAGAATATTCCTATTCTTCCTCGTTTGCTGGCAGAGAAGATCCTTAAGAGAACCAACTTCGAACAATTCAATGCTCGATTCAAACAATCAACAAGGGGTACTGTGAACACAAATGAACGCCGCTTATGTACATACACATTGCTATTTTCAACAGGTTGTTCCTAATGTTTCTATTTTAGCGAGGTCAAAAAGAGATCCCATTAGTGGCCTACTAATTTTACTCGATTCCTTTTGTTTTTTTACACGATTTTTCGCTATCTGCAAAGACTAAACAGAGTATTGCGACTCTCTGCTTGTTTGTAAATAGAGAATGAACCAAAGAGAACAATCAATCAAATGGAGAGAGAAGCAGGCACGACGGATTACAACGGGGGCAAAGGCCTGCGTTAACTACCCTTCACTATCTGCAAAGAGAGAGTACTCCTAATAGAAATGAGGGGTGGGGGGCAGCATTCAAAGCAGATCAGTGTGCATAAACACGAAAATGTTTTTACTTACCACGTACTTGACATTCGACAGCTTATGATATTTGCTATTAAAAAACCATTGAAATTCACTGAAAAAACCATAGGTTATAGACCATATATAGTTAGGAATTAGCATTTACAAAACCTTGAAAATTCACTGAAAAAACCATAGGTTATAGACCATATATAGTTAAGAATTAGCATTTACAAAACCTTGAAAATTCACTGAAAAAACCATAGGTTATAGACCATATATCGTTAGGAATTAGCATTTAAAAAACCTTATTTTACTCACACAAAACCATTGAAATTCCATATATAGTTAGTTGCACTAACTATATATCGCGCACCCGCAATCCACTGCTGATGATGTCACATATTACATCATTCATGACATGGTCAGTGACATCACTGATGACATCACTGATCACATCTCAAATGACATCACTGATGACATCACTGATGACAACATCCAGTGACTGTATGTTTCTGTAAAGTTAAAATGTGTCTTACATATTGAAGAATGAGTGGAAGTATAAGTGTCTGGACGAAGGATTTAGTAGGTGCATGACTGAATGTATGAGTGAGTGATTAAATGTGTCTCACTGAGTGCATGGGTTAGTGACTAAAGTGTCTTAATTTGTGCATCATTATGTCTGTTGTTCTGTAAACTGCTGCATGTGTTGATCAGTAGCTATATGATTAACTATATGGGTTACTGATTGATTGTCCAAGTATTTCTATGGGAGACTGAGTGTGTGTGTGGCTGGCTGGGAGGTGTGTGACTCTGTGCAGATCAATGTGTACTTGTATCAATGATTGTATAACAAGGTAAGTATGTGTTAGTATATGTTTGAAAATGTAAGGTGCTCTATGTTTAACTGTATAGACAAGAAAATGGAAGTGTCATTGATTCTTTACAGGACTGACTAGGTGTGTGAGTAACTCCATGGATGAGTGGCAGACTGTGAGTGTCTGTATAGGTGTATGAGTGCATATGATAGTGTTGTAAAGATGAGTGATTGTATGTATGAATGATTGTATGGGTGAATGAGTGAAGGTGTGTGTAGACGTAGGAATCAGTGAGTGCATATGTAGTAACTAGTATTGGTGTGTCAATGGTTTCAAAAATTATATTCTGTATTTAACACTGGGTGAAACAGAGGTTATTTTAAAATGTGAGGAGATGCATTGTATTGTCACATGAATGATATCATCAGTGATGTGGTCATTGATGTCAAATGAGATGTCATCAGTGATGTCATCAGTGATGTCATTTGAGATGCCATCAGTGATGTCATCAGTGATGTCACTGACCATGTCATGAATGATGTAATATGTGACATCATCAGCAGTGGATTGCGGGTGCGCGATATATAGTTAGTGCAACTAACTTTATATGGAATTTCAATGGTTTTGTGTGAGTAAAATAAGGTTTTTTAAATGCTAATTCCTAACGATATATGGTCTATAACCTATGGTTTTTTCAGTGAATTTTCAAGGTTTTGTAAATGCTAATTCCTAACTATATATGGTCTATAACCTATGGTTTTTTCAGTGAATATATATATACATATCCAGGGCGTGATTGTGAGGAGTTTAACAAATGGACTCCAATTTGGTTAAGCCCATTCAGGGCGAGATAATGTAGAAATGGGGATTGTGAAAGGTTGACCTCATTTTGCTGTCATATGACATGTTTTGAGAACTTTATTGTTGGCGATATTTATCACGTCTCATTAACGCATTTGCACACTGCAATATGGAGATGTGCTGAAATGGTAACCGATAGTCCACTTTCTATGTTCGTAATAGTAAATCATGTGATGCATATATAAACACGAGCAAATATGGTGCCAACTGTTGAGCAAATTGACAAAGGCTAAACGCCGAAACGCGTCTTTGACGTGCTAGAGGTTTTTTAAATAAAACTCTTGAGAAACCATCCCCATGAGTGCGGCGTTTCTGTAGAGGTGGAGTCCTGGAGGATGATTGGAGCCGAATATATATATATATATATATCAAAGCTCCAAGCATCCACAAACGGTAAGTCTGTATAGAAAGCAGCACACGCAGGGGGTGATTCCTCAAAAGATTTTAATGGGGAACCTCACAGCATACGACGCGTTTCGCCAGAGGGCTTCGTCAAGTAATGTATATATATATATAATTTTTTTTCTAGTTAGAAAATATATATTTTTTTTAAACTTTAGAAATTCACAGAAAAAACCCCACAGGGTACAGGGTTGTTAGTTGAGTTAGATGAGGTTCCTTTACCTTCTGAGGGCCTTAGGACTAAAGGACTTCTTCCCCAATGAGTAATGCGCCAAGAGTCGCGTGTGCAAAGTGGAAGACAAACAGGGCATGGCCTCATCATTGTCTATCTGTGTGGGTCTTACTGGAGATAACAGGAGGACTAGTTGGCCCCCAAGGACCCTCAATAACCAAGGGGACGTTTTCCCCCAAATGGCACAGTTGTAGAGTGGTGGACAAAGTTGAGGTGGCCACCAAAAACCTTTTAGCAAAGCCACTGTGTGGGTCTTGCTGGAGGTACCAGGAGGGACTGCTAAGAGGTATTCAGAGGCCATGTCCCCTTTCTCCATGACTCAACAAAAGCAACTTGTGGTGCACTACTGGTTGGGGGATGAAATCTACTTCACTCCTGAGGGACCTTTGAGCCAAGAAGCCCTCCTGGTACCTCCTGTAAATCCTACACAGTGGGATTCCTGAGAGCTGGCCAGAGGCTTAGCCCCCTTTCTCCACCACTCTGCAAACATGACTAGTAGTTAAAAAAGAATAGAAATTCTCTGATAAAAACAATGATTACAGGAAACGTTATAGCTATATGGAATTTAAAGAAACTTGGAATTTCATTGACAAAACCAAAGGTTACAGAGGCGTTATAGTTAGGCTCATGTTTTAGTTGTACAAAACCAGAGAAATTCAGCAGTTATAGTTAGCTGTGCTAACTATAACACACACCCCTGCAATGCACTGCTTATGACCTCACATATTACATCACTCATGACATGGTCAGTGACATCACTGATGACATCATTTATGACATTTCAAATTCAGATTTTATTAATAGTATGCACTGATTAATGATGTCCTGTAGTACTTATGCATTTTGACAGTGAACATTTTGTGTCAGTGTTTTAGTTCTATTATGGTACTAGGATTCCTAGCAAACACTGAAAACCAATCAATAAGGTTTCATGTCACCCAGCTCTAGGAATGCTTGCTTCTTGACCAAAACTCTGCCAGGGACTGTGAATGGGTGTTTCCATTTTTGTAAGCATCTCTCATACACAGTGAACTCACTCACTGTTCTACTGGGACACCACAATGACAATTATGCAAAATATTAATCAAGACCCTACACTTTCTACCTACATTTCTGCCTGTGGTGGTTTTTCTTGACCAAACTGCAACCAGGAATGATTTAATTTTTGTTATCTTAGTTCTTATCGCTCATAGGGGACAGGACATGAAGATTGAGAAATGTATTCCCATTCCCCTGCTCTCCCTGACATTTCCTTCCGATGAGAAACAGTAAAGACAGCATCTCTAGCACTTCATACCCACCGCTTACTCTTGGTAGGAAAATGGGGAGAGGAGGGGAGAGCCAACAATATTGCACTTGCCCAATGTGCATTCACACTTCATAGGGTGATTTTAATATACATGCAGAGTTAAAGGAGGAAAAAGAAATCCAGGACTTTTTAAATGATCTTTTTTCATTGGGATTCCTGCTCCGTAATACAGGACCTACCCATAGGGCTGGTCATACTCTGGACCTCATCTTGTCCAGGCTTCCTGGAATTGAGTGCTCTGACCCTATCGTAAATGTATGGACTGACCATTTTACGATTGAATTCTCTATTCCTGAGATAGGACCTATTCCTAAAAGATCCACTCAGATTCCCATGAAACGGAGACAATGGCACAAGATAACTAACAAATCTTTGAGGGATGCCTTCTCTATTCAAGATTATGTCACAACGAACGATATCGACGTGGCGCTAGAAAATTATGAAAAGGCAGTAACCATTGCCATTGAGCATATAGCTCCAATGAAAACCTTTAAGACCCGCCCGACGAAAAATCAGGAGGTGTGGTTTTCAGAGGACTTAAGGTCCATGAAACGTAGGACTAGGAAACTAGAGAAAATCTGGCGTACATCTCATTTGGAGTCAGATAAAGGGGAGTATCAGACGGCGCTAAAATCATATCATAAAGCTATTCGAACAGCCCGTAAACAACATATCACCTCACAATTAGAGGCGGTAGGAAATGCGCCGAGGACTCTCTACCAGATACTGAACTCCTTCCTGAAGCCGGCAGCATGTGAGAGTGTTGACACTTCATCTCAACAACTTTGTGACGACACTGCCTGCTTCCTCACGAACAAGATCGAAACCATCTATGAAAAGATTCATGTCTCTATAGCATCCATTGGACATGTGATCTTTCCCACTGTGGTCCCAGCGAGTAAAAAGGTCCTCGCCCCCACCTTCACTAATTTTCCTAACATCACTGTGGCTGAAGTGGAGGGACTCATTACAACTATAAAAAGTGGGAGCCCTATGGATCAGCTTCCACCGAGAGTGATGATCGCAGTGAGGAGCATATTGGCACCAGAAATCCAAAGTTTGGTCAACCTCTCTTTGGATACAGGCTGTGTCCCTTTAGAGTGGAAGAGAGCCCAAGTGCGACCCATCCGCAAGAATACCGCTATTGCGTGGGCTGACATGACTAATTTGAGACCCATTTCCCTTTTACCATTCTTGGGAAAGCTCATAGAAAAGCATGTCAACAAGCACTTGTCTAATCACCTGGAACACACTGGTGCACTAGATCCATCTCAGTCGGGCTTTAGACCAAAATACAGCACGGAAACAGCATTGCTGTCAATTACCGATGATCTGCGCATGCTCCAGGACAAAGGAACATCAGCTGTCCTGGTGCTGCTGGATCTATCGGCAGCTTTTGATACCATCTCACATGAAATTTTGGTCGAGCGCCTGACTGAGACTGGACTAGGGGGCATGGCATTGGCTTGGCTAAAGAGCTTTCTTCTGGATCGAACCCAATGTGTCACCATGGGAGATTTTCGATCCAAGGAGACCAGGATTACTAAGGGGGTGCCACAGGGCTCTTGTTTGAGCCCTACATTATTCAACATCTATGTGGCCCCCCTGGCGAATATCCTGAGAGCCTTTGGTTTTTGCCCAGTGTCATATGCTGACGATACTCAGCTGCTCTTTCCCTTTGACCATCTAACTCCAGAGGTATTACATTCTTTCTCTGAGGGGATGAGAGCAGTTTCCCAATGGATGTCTTTGAACAAGTTGCAGTGCAACGTTTCAAAGACAGAGGTTATGCTCTTTGGGGAGGCTAAAATCTGCTGGGCTCCTGACTGGTGGCCTCTAGACCTTGGCCCAGTCCCTGAGCCTAAGCAGATAGTCAAGAACCTAGGGGTCTGTCTGGAACAAGAACTCAGCCTGAAGCAGCATGTTACCAACATTGTGGGGTCCTGTTTTCGAACTATAGGACTACTGCGCAGAGTCTTCCCACTGCTTCCAGACACCATTAGAAAGACCCTGGTCCAGGCGCTGGTTATCAGTCGTCTCGACTATTGTAATGGTCTCTTGTTGTCAGCTAATGAGGAGGATCTGGACAGGTTGCAGGTTGTGCAGAACACTGCAGCTAGGCTGGTGGTAAATGCTCCTCCCAGAACACCATCAAAACCACTTCCTGCCAGGCTTCATTGGCTCTCCATTTGTCAGAGAGTCACCTTTAAGATCTGTTGTACGATACATAAAGGACTTCATGGTTTGGGTCCCTCTTATCTGGCAGACAAGTTTGTGCCGTATGTCCCTTCCCGTGCTCTACGGTCCAGTGATCAATTGCTTCTTATGATTCCTAGGATCAAGCGGGCAAGGCAAGGGGGTAAGGCTCTGTCGGTAAGGGGACCGAAGATTTGGAATGGCCTCCTTCTCCAGCTTAGGCAGCTTGAAAATCATCTGGCCTTCAGGAAAAAGCTGAAGACGTTCCTGTTCCAGGGCTAACTATACAGTCTCAGGATTGGATTGCAGTTATGTAACTTGTTCTCCTGTAGGTTCGGCAGTCATAAAGCGCGGAGATACTCCCCAGGGAGTCTATTCTAGCGCTCTACAAACACGCAAAAATAGGGTCAGGGCTCCCCGGAATCCCTTGTCAGGAAGATCTCTTCTGCGATCCTCCAACTTCTAATTTGGGGGGTAATTTAAAGATAGCTCTCCTTTGGTTTTCCGAAAAAGTCATGCGTGGGACTAGGTAATGGGCAGCTGTGCCTCAGATTGTCAGGGTGCCACTATCTTCTGATAAATGAGATGCACATGAAAGCCTGCCATCAAACTCAGCATCGCTGGCCTTGCTGGGCCAACTGTGCTGTTCTTTTATGTCTGGTGCTTGGTGGCATGCTTCATGAGTTTGAGTTTTGTACATCCTAGACCTATCGGAAAATCTCCTCAGCTAGGTTTGTTTCTGTGACAGTGCCCTATGATGCTCACTCAGACTTCATTTTGTTCCTGCTATCCTCAGGACACATGGGTTCCTGGCCATTGCAGGGTGCTCATGTGTCCAGCAGAAGTCAGGAGGACCTCCTTTGAGGGGTAGAAAAATAGGACCTGATGACAGAGAGTCCATGGGAATCTCCTTCTTCAGTTTTCTCAGCAAGTACTTTTAACAAATAGTGTCCAGAGGGATCCTCCAGAACCCAAAGAGGGTAGCGATATCCTTTCATGACTAAAAGGATAGGGGATACAAAGTCCAATTTAAATACTCTTAACATAAATAGTATCCACCCTTGTAAATAATAGTATGAGGTGAGCGACATAAATCAATCCCTCCACTGCTTCTTAGATGTGGGAAGAGGAGAAAGCCTCTTTTTTATTAATAACCCTCACCCACTTTATTAGTGGCATGATTCATCATCAGGTTTGCCCTGACTCCAACAGGTCAGGGTAGTCTAAATTGTGTTACAGCGAGCACTTTTGAGAAGTCTTGTTTTTTTTAGGAGGGGTTTTTATAATAAAAATCCCTTGCTCACCCCTAAGTATCCCATTATTTATTGGGTGAGTAGGATGTGGTAGTCCTGTGACCCTAATTAAATAGCACCAACATGTTTCTGCCCTACTCTAATGGCCTATATAGTTCCTGGCCATTCTTCAGGGCAATATTAGAGATAAACAATCCCCCAGGTTTGCAACCCTGTAGACTATACAGGTGAATGCGTAATGTGTCAAAGGTAAACTTCAGCATGCAGAGAAAAGGCATGTACTTGCTGTGTTAAGGAAATACCTGTGGGCAGAAAGCATACGTTGAAATCACAGTGCAATCTCATTTATAGGTTTCTTACAACTCCTTACTCGTGACACAAATGATTTGTCACGTATTGCGCTCTGTTGGAAATATTCTATATGGGCTATGAGTTTCAAAATGTGCTCAATATTTTTTGCAGTGTGTGTCTGAAATTTGGACTAATCTCATATGTGGGTACCAAAGGATGCTCAAAAAGCAAATGAGACATGGAGAAATCATAATTTGTTGGAGGCCATATGGCCGTGACATGCATTATACACCAAAACACACGTGAAGAAATTGACACAAACATTTTCTTGTGTTCCATTGTTGGCTTACCTCAGTTATTAATAAATTGTACTTATCAGGGTGTGCAAGGACAGAGCCTGCAGTCAAGCTCTGGAGGTCAAATGTTTAGCAATAGGAGGAAGAGGGAAAAATTAAGCATGGAGTGGTTATCTATTACTCATGGCAACCACATATCCGTTTTTGCCTCAGTCGGTAGCCAGTCTGCCTATAATACACACAGCATCAAGGGTCCCTACCTGCAGCAAAACTAAGTGACCTGACTTCTCTCTCTGTCAAATGCTTAGCTCAGCAGGGTGTGCACATTAAATCACTCAGGCGGTCGGCTGTTTCAGCTCTGTTTCCGGTCATGTGACTTGACCAGCGTAATAAAGTAAGCAGATCTGACCCGCCCTGGGGAGGGGAGTGGGGGAGGGTTGATAACAAAAAGTACCACTCCCTCCTTTCTTACAGGGTGCTGATAGTGCTGCACTGCTGCAAAACCGGCTTCCAGTAAGAAAAACTACCCCTGCAGGTACTAAACAGGTTCCTACCCCTCCTCCCCATCGGGGAAATGCCTGGTGCCTGCTACGGCCAGTCCGGCTTGGGCCTTATCCATCACAAACATTGTTGGGAAAGTAAACTCCTGTACTCAAGCATGCCCAAAAGTGAGATATTAGACTAGCTTCAAAAAGGATAAAATACAAATCAGCAAACCTACAAGGAGTTGAAAGATTTAAACTGAAAACAAATGTAGATGTCTCGAGTAGTGTAAAAAAGCAGAGAAAAAACACAAAATTACTCCTGATGTCACACCTCTGCACAGCTGAACTGTAGATGTTGTTGCTTTATTATTGGTGGTTTTGGTACAACACATAAATAACATCTTCTCGCACGAGAAAAAGGACGTTTTATACAGGTGATAATGCAGAATGAAAATATGTGGGCATTGAGATTTTAGTTTTTAAAATTACAAATTCATGATCACAGTTCTAAATAGTAAAAAGACCCAATGTTTCACCATGGATTCTTTTACATTTTCCAAAGATAAAATTATTTGCCGGTTTTCATTACAGAAAAATGATGGAAGCTTATCTCTTTGAACTCCAGCCTACATAAGTCTGAGAAACCCATTTATAGCCCTCACCTTTGTCATGGTTTATGTTCATATTCTCCGTTCACTTTTCTGTCCCTCGCCCACATTTCCTTCCTGTCCAATTTGTACATCATATCTCAGTTTATGATTGACTGGTTAGCAGTTTTGTAGAGGGCGCAATTATCCTAGAACAAGGTGTTCTAGCACTAACAGTTATGAGTGTCCCAGCCTCACAAACGACAGTGAAGAAAAAAGTAATGTGTTTAGTTGTTTTCAGAAAAAGATGAAACCTGAAGTGTCTCTCATAGGTCCTTACAGTCTTTAGTAGTGGTGACAAAAAAAGCTTGACCACTTGAAGGTGTAAAGCATATTGTGGGGATTCTAAGAGGTTAAGTTGAAGGGGATTTCAAGTGGTTGAATGTACATTGCTCTCTCCAAATGAATAGCTGAAAGGCACAAATGTATGGCCAAATTTAGTTAGAATTCACACAATGCAACACAGCAAACACATTTTCAGCACTGTGTTGCGTGAAAGGGAGAGAGAAACATAGTGCAATACCTACTTAGATATGGTGCTGTTCCTCTATCTCTCAGGGCTGGTGTAATTTAGGCTGCCTTGTGCCAGGCACAGACCGTAGCACCATAGAGCAAGGGTATCTGCATTTTAGCCTGGTTTTTGTACTGGATGGGTATTCTTCTATTGAACAACTATCAGCCTGATTCATGTACAATCCGTTTTGCGTGTCCCTAATAGCGAATCATAGCGACTCGCTATTGAGGACACGCAAAACGGCATTCATGTAGGAATTGCTAATAAAATAGCGATTCCTACATGTTCTTTATTTGCGAGTAGCAATTTGCTACTCGCAAATACTCCCCATTCATTCCTATGGGCCAAGAGGCCCATAGGAATGAATGGGGAGTATCCCTTATTTGCGAGTAGCAATTTGCTACTCGCAAATAAGATAGCGATTGAAAGGGTGCCAGGGGTGTCCAAAGGACGCCCTGCAGCACCCCTAAAATGCACATTTGGACAGGTGTTGCGCACACACATGTCCAAAGGACATGTGTGTGTGCAACATGCAACTTAGAAAAATGCTTTTAAAAGCATTTTTCTGAGTTTCTGCTATTTACCGACAGGTCTGACCTCTCGGTAAATAGCGGCCCCAAAAGTGCTAAATCGCAATTTCAGGATGTGTCATGAATAGCATTTGAGGAATCTCTAATAGAGATTCCTTAAATGCTATTCCTCGCATATTTGCGACTTCTTACATAGCGATTTTTGCATTTGGTATCATGAATACCAAATGCAAAAATCGCACTCGCAAAGGGCCAGATTCTCAGAATCTGGCCCTTTTGCGAGCGCTATTGCCTACATGAATCAGGCTATATGTGCTTAGACATAGTGTAAAACTTTTTCCACTTTTACATTTGTGCCTTTTGCTACCCTTTGAAAGGTTTTGGAAAAAAACATTTCTTGATTTTTACACTTGCTTCAATGAGACATCCATTTGGTGTGTAATTAGTTGTGTGAGATCAGTATGTTCATAGTGCATGCTGAGGAAGTAGATCAGAAAACGAAGCAGCCCCATAAGGACTGAATTCAAAGCCTGAGCAAAAAAGGTGCTAAAGATAAACTTTGAGAAAGCTAGGCAGAAAAGATGATAACAATTTAAACTCATGGTCTCTTAACCCATTCATGTTCAAAGCATGTTAAATGTGGAGTGGTGCATTTGGTCTTGGGCCGCTTCTCTGCACTAACCAAGCATTAGATGATAGTCATTGATGGCCAACACCAGCACTGCCTCCATCCTAAGATTGGGATCAGTCCCACATTTGGCAGAATCAAACCAAGAACATTGTTGTGGTCAATAAACTAGGAGATTTATTACACTGATCTTTACATGAAACGGGAGTAGGGAACGGGGGCCATATGTATCACTGCACTGGGGTGGTGTGGAAATTTGAGAGCCAAGTGGCTTATGTATTAATTGGTTAGTACATAAAATTCCAATTCGGTGTGGGTCGCAATCTGACTCACCTTATAAATGTTGACGAGGTAGGTTGTAAAATGCAATTGTTATGTTATGTTATGTTACAAAAGTTTATATAGCGCTCAGCTGCCCCAGCAAAGGGGCGTCCTGGCGCTTTGCAACAGAAAATGACTGACTTCAGAAAAAGAAATAGAGCATAGAGCAAAGGGGCTTAGTTTCGGGGAAAGAGGTGGGTTTTGACGGCCCTTCTGAAACCCAGAAGGTTTTCCTGTTCACGAATATGTCGGCAGGGAATTCCACAGTTTAGCTGCCAGATAGCGGAAGGAACGTCCTCCTGCTCGGCAGCGCTTGATCCGAGGTATCTTGACCAAATGTTGGCCAGCAGAGCGCAGTACGCGGGTTGGAACATACGGGGTGAGGAGTCCCATGTCTGTGATTGTGTTTATGTAAAATAACTTTAAAAAAAGAAACAATAAAAAAGCGCCCTTTGTTTTTAAAAACAAAGGGCTTCTTTCGAAAAAATTTTTTTTTATTTAAATATCACTGAGAGTTGCCAATGGTCCCCTGGACCACTGCCTTGCTTTCCTGAAAAAATTATGAATATTCAGGAAGGGGTGGAATCCAAAAGGGACCCTCTCCTATTACAAATAGGTTGCTCTCTCCTCTGGGGAGTCAGTAACATTTTAAGGGTGGTCTAATGGAATACGAGTTGCAAAGCATCAATACATCTGATATTGAATCACAATTTATAATGAATGCCAAGAACATACCCTTTCCAAATTCAGATAACATTTCCTGTTGTAGACCCATTCTAAGAAGCTGTAAACAATAACTGATGACTAAAATGGGTTTGGTAAAGACTATAAAACTTTCTAGAAGTTGCAAACTGACAATTTTAGTGAACCTCAGGGTTTGCAACTGCTAAAATGTTCGCACATCTGGTCCTGGCTTCACTCCCACCTTCTTAAGTTGAGCCACAATGTGCCTTTTTATACAAAAGTACTGAATTTTACTGATACTAAGACAAATGTTGCAAAGTTCTATTAGGCATGGTGTAATGATGAATTGGAAGAGTTTTACTCTTTTCACAGGACATATATTAAGGGAAGAGCCAGAAGAAGTAGTTGTGAATTTCAAGAAAATCTCTACCTTGGTCATCATTTTAAGACAGAAAGATAAGGTCCTTGCTTTTTAAATAGACGACATCCCTCATGAAAACTGTAGACCACATTATTCCTGTCTAGTTAATAGAGCTGGATTTAGGATTTATTCACAATTATATGATGAAAGAGGTCAGAAGGGTTGAAATATCTGAGGGACTAATGGTGCATGTCTCAGCTAGAGGAGTGAAAAGGCTGTTCATAATTTGAATGAATTATTTACATTTACTGTGAGCACTAGTAATGTATTCTTGAGTGTAGAAGGCCCTGACCTCATGATCTCCTATACCTGTGTAATTCCACATAGTGAATTGTATTGTCAAAAGTAATATATGATAGGAAAGGGGTCTGCACTTTTGACAAGTATTCTGCTTCCAAATGTTGTGTTGGAAATATATTACCCTAAGCCAGGAGCATCTCTATATCGCCTTCATCAATTTAAGGGTATCATTTGACCTGGCCACGAGGGAGGAGTGTGGAGGGCTCCTGAGTCTTATAGGATCCCAGATGACTTGCTCCAGATACTGTGACTTATACACACTGACACATATGCTAAAGTGAGGTGGAATGGGGGGGATTGTACGACCCAAATCCCTATAAAGCATGGTGTCAGACAGGGTTTGGTGCCTGTTCAGTATCTATATTAATGAAGCAGTAGACTGTCTTGCCCTGAGCAATCATGATGCACACAAAACTATGTTGTCTCCCCATCCCAATTTTAATGTTTGTGGACAATACCCTCCTTATATCAAGAACCGCATGGATCTGCAGGCTGAGATGGATTCCTTTGCAGCCTTTTGTGGAATCAGGGGATTTGAAAAAAATCCTTCTAAATTAAAATTCATGGCAATAAACCCACACAAATCTTTTCGGGGCAAAATGGTCCCAGTGGGTGTTGTCATGGAACAAGTGTAGCAGTATGATGGATAATCTGGTCTGTGCCCCACACATTGGAAATGCTCAAATCAGTCTCCACCAAAGGGCTTCAACCATTGAAAGAAAGTATAAGGCTTCTTCAGCCTTCACTGTTTACAAAACCAAAGCAGTGGTAGCAATGACGTATGGCGCTGAACTTTGGGGGTTTACCAATTGTCAAACACTTTAACTGGTTGAAAACAAATTCATAAGGTTACTGCTCAACTTACCCCTATGTCCTCCCTTATACCACTTAGATTTGACATGGCCCTCAATAATATCCACCAGGTGACATCGATAAGACCCTTACTATACTGGGCACGTCTCTGGACTTCAGAGGAGTTGCAACCTAATAGGGACACTTTGGTAGAACTCATCTTATTGGATACTGGTGCACGCATTCCGTGAGTCATCAATGGCAAAAATAAACTCATATAGATTGGAACGGATGAGGTATGGGCCTTACCAGGGAGTATCAGGAAGGGTGTTATCTAGGATATCAAGTCAAGCTACTAGAAAATTGTGCTAATGAGCACCTGGAGTGACCAGGTTGAGGATAGCATAACAGGACAATTCCTCGATCATAAGTGCTCTCCCAGCAATATCTAGACAGAATATATCCGTTACAGCCTGAGGACTTCTATGTAAAATTCTGAATGAGCATTCTGGCCTTGAATACCATCACAGCCAAATGGGGAAAAGCAGGCCGGGTATCAATCAAGTGCCCACATTGTCCTCTCAAAAGAGACCGAAGCTCATTTTCTTTTTTTTATGTGTCAAATACAACAGACCTCGTAAAAAATAGATCATTCCACTATGCAAGTTGTTGGGGCTCAGTAACTATTGGAACACTTTGAGAATTTTGAATAGTAACACATGTGACATTATGGGGTGTTTGTGTTACCTAGATTTCTGCTTTGGCATGGAAATTGAGAGCAAAGGTCATCCTTGTGACAGACCACCTGAATAAAACTGTGTCAGGCTTTTACAAAGTAATTTAGGTTGCCCCAATATGGCTTTGGTTTGGTTCATGTGTTGGGCATGATTATTATGTTCCCATGACTATATGGGAATGAGGGTCAATTGTTTTATTCTTTTATCTGTTTCAACTATTTGTATTTATATTTTTAATTTTATATTAGATTCATTGTATTGTCTTTTGGATACATTTGAAGGGAGTGTTATCTAGACGTATTGATTGTTATGTGCATGATGTACTTTTATGGCATTTTAGCCAAAATAAAGATATAATGGTGATAGTCTTTTAGTTCTTTCAAAAAGAATCATTGGCACTTGGCCTTTTCTACCACTGGGTAAAACCAGGGCGCAGAAGGAGAACATCTAGAGAACGTGAGTTTTGATACAAGCCATTTTGTTGAGGGCATTAGTGATTCAAAGATTGAAGCTATCAGAACTTGGCTCTGATATTTTCAATGCAGTTTGTGAATGGAACATTTCTGATACACACCCATTCAAAGAAAACATCAATTTACAGTTCTTTTTTATCTCAAATGTTTTTATTAAAAAATATAAGTTTCACATCAGAAGTTACATATAGTACATTGTAATGCAAAGAGAGAAAGAAGAGAGAAGAGAGAGGGGGGGAAGGGGGGTACAGTTCTGATACATTGAAGATGTCCTCCTTATGTGGCATTGCGACATCTAATAAGCGGAGGTTTTTATCAGATGGAATAATGAAAGTTACTCATACCATATCAACCTGCACAGTACCTTTTCACGATCTAATTATAGCCAGAAATGGATTCCTTAAAACCAAAGTCTACCACAAACCAACTTACAAAAGCAGCCTATTGCCTTCCAAAAGTTACCATCCTTACAATCTGCAGGAAGTTTCTCTTGTGACACAGAAACTGCACATCAATCACTAATTATACTATTGAAGGTAATACCCTTAGTGGGAAACTGAAAGTATGTGACTAGTACCCCACTCCTATCATAAGGAGAGATTATAAGCAATCTAGAAAAAAATCATGAGGAGTCACTACTAGAGACATATTCAAAACACCTGAACGTGATTTGTGCAACCGCGTTCAGAATGCCATCAAATATTGTGAAGATGACCATTAACAAACACCTGTAAAAACAACAGTTGATGGACAGTTTGCAGAACAATGTCATACATTCACCACAGTACAGAGATCTGGGCCTCAATCCATCTTTTTTTGCTCACCATGCCATTCCAGTTTGAAGCCAGCCATATGCAAATGAGTCTTGACCCTGTGCCCCATGGGAACAGTCCAGCCCGAACTGCCAAGCCAGGTCCTCCCTGGACTGGAAACAAGCATCCTAGGACCGTTTTCAGGTTTTCATCCCTCATCAGCCAGGATAGCTTGATTCCAGTGGCATGGAGAGCACGGGACTCACGTCTGAGAATACCCGTCCCACTCAGGGATCTGGGGTGAATGTATGACATTGTTCTGCATTCTGTCCATTAACTGTTGTTTTTGCATTTGTTACCCCGAGTGGGACGGGTATGCTCAGACGTGAGTCCGTGCTCTCCATGCCACAGGAAACAAACAATCCTGGCTGATGAGAGCTGAAAGCCCGAAACCGGTCCTAGGATTCTTGTTTCCAGTCCAGGAAAGACCTGGCTTGGCAGTTCGGGATGGACTGTTTCCATGGGGCAGAGGGTCAAGACTGATTTGCATATGGCTAGGTTCAAACTGGAATGGCATGGTGAGCAAAAGAATTATGGATGTAGGCCCAGATCTCTGTACTGGGGTGAATCTATGACATTGTTCTGCATTCTGTCCATCAACTGTTGTTTTTGCATTTGTCACCCCGAGTGGGACGGGTATGCTAAGACATGAGTCCCGTGCTCTCCATGCCACTGGAAACAAACTATCCTGGCTGATGAGGGCTGGAAGCCCGAAACCGGTCCTAGGATGCTTGTTTTCAGTCCAGGGAGGATCTGGCTTGGCAGTTCCGGCTGGACTGTTCCCATGGGGCACAAGGTCAAGACTGATTTGCATATGGCTAGGTTCTAACTGGAATGGCATGGTGAGCAAACAAATTATGAATGTAGTCCCAGATCTCTGTACTGGGGTGAATGTATGACATTGTTCTGCATTCTGTCCATCAACTGTTGCTTTTTCATTGACAAACGCCGGCACATTTTAGATTCCAATAATCTACAGCTAATAAAACCTATGTTTTCTTCAAAAAAATTGAAAACCTTCATAGCATCTTGATCCATTCTAGATTCACAGAAAAGAAGCCCCAACCTGAATATACTTTATGGTGTCTACAATGCAGCAAATGTAGCATGTGTCACCTAACCTCTGCCACAAAGAGCATCAACCTTGGCTTTAATTATTCATAACTCCTTTATAATCCACATGCAAGATGTGATGCAGAGATTGATATTTATTTAATCATATGCTCTTACAGCTAGGGATATGTTGGTACGGCTACAAGGATAATCAAGATCAGAATTAGCGATCATAAAAGTAAAATGATTTTAAAAAATCAATGACTAAATTAACTAATACGTTTTTGTAAGCCACTTGCACTATAGAAAATGTTTAGCAGGTGGTGATTGATGAACTATGGATACCAAGACACAACATTTGCACCTTGTATAGACATCAGTCCCATCCCCCAAATAGCCCTAACCCATGTTTCTGCCTGCCGCTGACAAATTAGAGGTCTTTGCTCTGAAGGAGTAGAAAGCCCTCTAGAACCAAGAGGTTTATTTTGAAGGAGGGGCGGGTCCCCAGGCAATGGGCTAGCACTTCTCCCCTTCCTCAACCATAAATCCCACTCTGCCCCCATGGGGCCATATGAAAGATCTTTACCTCCAATCTGCCCTTAGGGCCGGCCAAAAGTCGACTCTACACTAGGGATTTGTTTAAAAAATAAAAAAGAGATGTGGCAGTCATCCCAAGCAGCAGGCCAAAATCGCACCACTGAAATTAGCAAAACAGCCTATTTGCCCCCTTCCCGGTCAATTTGGTGGATTTTCAACTAGTCTTCTTCTTCCTCTGGTGCACTGAGCCCACTAGAGGCAAGGGGTGGTGGAGGATTACTCAATCATTGCAGTAATATCCCAGGACAGATGTAACAGTATTTGTGTTCCCTGGGGGTACGTTTGGTAGTGTTTACCCAGAATCTGCCTTAAGGGCGACTGTAAATCTAAAGAGAGAGCAGTGATACATGACTGTACTTTTTGGGCTTGGGTCAGTTGCCACATGAAGAAAAATACCATACCCAAACATTCCCTAAAACTGCATATTGAGTGGAGTTCAGGGTGATGTGCCTTATGTGGATTTCTTACCTGTAAGGCCTGCAAAACCAATCTTTTCCCAACCAGTGTTATCTCCTTTGCTAGATAAAAATCCCACTTTTGTGACTTAGATTCGTGCCCGCCAAACTAAAGGCCCCAAACCTCAACTAGGAGAAAAGAGTTGCTGTTTTTGGACCTTCCAAACCTAATCTTTTCTGAATACTAGACACTAGGAGGGTGCAGGGTAGTGTGCCTTGCATGGATCTTATAACATTTTCATATTCAAATTGGTGTGCAAACATCAAACCTTACATAAAATTACACATTTTCCTTGCATTTCTGTATTGTAAATGTCTGGAATCGGTAGGTACCACAAAATTTCTACCACCCAGACTTTCCTACTTGTTCAAATCTAACATCCACCCCACTTGTACACTAATTTATGTTTACTCCTTAGTTTCATAGCTATTCTGCTTGAGTCTTTAGTAGAGATGCTAGTGGGCTATGTCAGTCAATCATCCTTGTGAGGTCCTTTAAGGAATGACATTAACCCCTTCGCTGCGGGTGTAATTCCCCTGCTGTGCTGGGGGCGAGGGGGGTGCGCACAGCGCCCGCATGCTCATGATGAGCTGAGCTCGTCATGAGGCACGGCGCTCCTGTGCTCATGACGAGCTGAGCTCGTCACAGGTGCACCGGCTCCCGTGGAACGCTCGGCACAGCAGAGAAATTCTCCCCGCACCTGAGCGTTCCACGGGCCATGACGAGCTGTCATGAGCACCGGAGCGCCGTGCCTCATGACGAGCTCAGCTCGTCATGAGCATGGAAAAGGTTAAGGGACAGATGTATCAAAGTTTCATGCACTGTAGCAAAGCAAATTGCTGTGCTGTTCTGCGTGAAAGAGAGCGGGTAGTATATATGGGGTCATCCTGCTCCCTGCCTGCACTGGTGCACAATCTGCTGCCTAGCGCCAATGCAGGCACACTTAGTAAGAATAAACAATCTGGTGAAATATAGATATTTCTCCTTGTTGTGCCTCCCCAGGGAAGGTGTATCATTTGACTTTCCCAGCTTTACCAGTGTTGGTAAATTTGGCAATGCACCAAAATCCACGGGTGGAAGCGTGGGAACACCCATGCTCCACTCATGAAACACCCTTCCAGGGTAGAGTAGCACACGACATCGACTATCGCTGCATTACGCTACTACAGATTTACCAAGCAATGCAGGGCCACACAAGGTGGCCTTGCGTTTAGTAAACTTGACGTAGGGATTGCATTGTCCTTGCAATGCTGGCCCTCATTCTGTTAAAAATAGAACCTGTTTGTTCACAGCTCTTCCAAACAGCACCTCTTCCCATGCGGGTTTGCATTTGACAATCCAGAGCAGGCCTTTACACATTGCTTACTACAGCAAAATGAGTGTGTGTCAGGGTCCCTTTGATACAGAAGAGCTGGGCTCGAAAATGCACTGGATCTATGGCTGTGCTGGGGAGTATCTCCTGGGTTCAGACATTAATCACTGCAGCGACGTTTCCTCTAAGCGATGTAATGGGCCTTGTCAGTCCCATTATTCTCCTCCATCTCGTTTGCTCGAGGGTCATTGCCAGTGATCCACACCAACAACCAAACCACACAGAAATAAATGTTGAAGCACTTTTGCCAGCAGCAATATTTAGCACGGTACATTGCAGACGCCACTCCTTTGGAAGAAACGGGAACATTATTTACAAGAATATTTACAGAGTCTGTGCACGGCGAGCTCCAAGGCAAGGCAGGGTGCATGAGCTGCACACTTCCAAAAAACGAATTTTTAAAATTAAATTGAATTTTGCAATAGAACAAATTTAACATTTTGTGGCTGGATTAATTCTGACAACGCAATTATTATAGCCACGTTTTTCTGCTGAGAACTGTGAATGGGTGCAAAAGTGATCTTGATAACATAACTACAGAAAATGTGGGCTAACAAGGGACATTTAGGGCTGTGCTGAGCATGGTTTAGTAAATCGAGGGTAAATCAAGGCAGCACGTGGTGTTGGTGCTAAGCAGCACACAGTTTGTCAGCGTGGGAGGCATCAGAAAAGTGCCAAATATTTGTAAATATAGTACATTTCTGATTGTCTCCCTTTCAATCAATTAAGCTTACGTACCTAAAATAACTCTGTTCAAAATACACATGAAGAAGAGCTGTGCCCGTGGTACCTTGTATTATATGCTGAACTAAAGGAAATACAATATATACATAGCACAGAAAACATTATAGACCGTACTAAACTCAATACCTCCCACAAACAGGTGCAACTCATCAAATAAATACACAAGCAAATTCCACCAATAGTGACATTTTGCAACATGCAGCTGTTACATGACACAAACATTTTCATCTGTAAATCCCAATTACATTTAAATGCGCTGTGGAGGTATACGTGCAGAGCACGGAACACATTGAAAATCGGCATCCACCTCGCGCCTGTGTTGGAGAGGGACTTAAGGATGTAAAGAGCCAGGATACATCCCCTCAGCATAACGTGGGTGCTCACCATATGCATCTGATAACAGTACCCAAGATATGATTATGAACTCAGTGCCCTATTTACTAACGCAGCGCAGTGCCGCAAGTCATTATGCTGCACCGCGCCGCATTAGTTTCGAAGCACAGGGATGTGACATATTTACAACAATATGTTCCATTCCCCTGCTGTCCCCTGTGCTGGCGCACAAACTGCTGCCATGCGCCGGTGCAGGCACCCTTGCACCATGGTGCAAGGATGCTTGCATCGTGGGGAGATTGTTTTTGTTCAGGAACAATCAATTTAGGTGATTTCCTCTACCAATGCTTGCTCTTGAATGCAGCGTGCATTGAAAGAGGAAAAAAACGAGGCAAAATAAAACATTTCTCCTTATTGCACCTCGCTACGCTACCCCTGAGGTGGCGTAGCATTCTGATGCATTTTCAGCTTTATAATTGCTCGTAAATCTAGAAATGCATCTGTGGACCATGGGTGTTGAGTGCATCTGTTTACAGCATGTGACCTGAGTGACGTCAGGTCACTCATGGAATGGCATGCCCATTGCAAAGGCAGCCTCCTGTAGCCACTCCCATTCCCAACTCCTCACAGGGTTGGGTGGTGCCAGTTATGCTCACTGATCACACCCCAACTATGATGATTTGGGAAAGGGTCGGGCAGAGGCAGCTTTAGCAATAATGGACAAGCAGCCTCTGGAGTACAGAGCTGACACTGTACACACCCGGGGCTGCTTCAAAATCTGACGCCCCTTCGCGTCATCAATGGGTGGTCCTTGAGGACCCAGAGTAGTGCAATCCAGGGCTGGCACAATGTCATCCAACATAGCTTGCTTATAATGACTGGCACGTGCAATTAGGATTGTGTTTTCATAAAACTGCCTGCCTGTGTGCCTCATGTGACTACATCTGTGTTAGGAAGCGTCTGCCGCATGTGACGACATCCGTGTTAGCGAGCGTCACATCAGGAGAGCAAAGGCGCTTTTTGTATAATGAAATGTGGATGGTAATTGCTTTTTGCAATTAGCATCCACATGGCTTGAAAAATTTAAAAGGGCATGGCCCCTCTGCCCATTGTTAGCAACCGACCCTGGAAATATCAAGTTTTTGTTATTGTGGTCCACAGATATCATGATGCAGGAATATCGTTGACAAGAACATCGATTTCCATTGTAAAAATGGAGTTAATGTTTGGAACGCTCAAACAGATACAATCTGAGGCCAGAATGGAAAGTCGGAGAGCAAGACGGGATACAAAAAAGATACAAGCATCGTTCAGAAAGCTGAATAAAAAGTATGAAGAAGTTGAGGAGAGGGTCACCCAAGTGGAAGAGCGCCCTGGGAGACTGGAGGATGAAACAATGGATTGGCAGGAGTTTAAAGCTGAGCAAGGGAAGATCGGCAATGGAAGATTGAAGACTTTGAAAATCGTCAGAGGCGGAATAACGTGAGACTCCTTGGTATTGAAGAAGGGGTGGAAGGCCAGGATCCAAGGGGGTATGTAATTAAAATATTGAAGGGGGCCTTCCCTGACTCCCAGTGGCAGTGGGAGACGGAAGTCCAGCGAGCCCACAGATTTCCACTAACAATGAAGAAGAAACGAGGGGGCCAGCAAGATACACTTCCTAGGGCAATACTGGTGTTCTTAGGGAACTTCTTGGCTCGGCAGGAGATCATGGAGAGAGCCAGGCCTGACTCTAGGAAAACATACGAAGGGGTTACATTTTTCTCAAGACCGGACTTCTGTCATGTAACAGTCGAAAGAAGATGGAAGTTAAGGCAACTGCTTACTCCTTTTCAGAAAGAAGGTGCTGAGGCATACCTATTGTATCCAGCAAGGCTAAAAATAATTAATGGGGGGCGGACCAGGATGTTTTTTTCAGAAATCAAGGCAGGGGAATTCCTAGCAGAACTTACAGAACAGCGCAGTGGGAGGAGAAATAGAGGGGGTAGCCCAGCCAAAACTGCATAGGATACATGTAGATTACCTGCATAAAATAATGAGGAAAAGTAGTAGCTAGGGGTAGGAGGGAGAGGCGACACTACAGCAACATAGAGGCTACACATAGGTCATAATTGACCTATTTGCAGGTAACGGGGGGGTGGGTCCTCAGAGGGTGGGGGGAAGGGAGGAACAGGGGAATACGGTGGGAAAAACAGCACGTTTGGAGGAACCTCACAGACACAAGGTTTTCGGGCAAAAGGTATTGCACACAAGGGGTGATGGGAAGAGCAACTGGCACATCAGTAAGGGAAAGCATAAAACATTTAGATGGCATTGAGGATTGCCTCTATAAATATTTGTGGGTTAAATGATGGGGGAAAAAGACAGAAAGTGGCTGCTATGCTAAGAATGCTGAAATTAGATATAGTATGTCTTCAAGAGACGCATATAGAGGGAAAAAATAATTACGTGTTAGGCCAAATGGGCTTTGAGGTACTCGCATATACTAGACAACAATCTAAGACAAAGGGGGTTGCCATATTAGCTAAGAAGGGGGCTTTCAAAACTAAAAGAAAAAAAGAGGATCAATGGGGAAGATGGGTTATGATTGAGGGGGAATCAGCAGTAGGATCTTGTACGATTGTCTCTGTGTATGGCTCCACAGATGATGATCCAGAGGCTTTTGAATTTTTAGACCAGGAGCTAGCACTGTGGCTGGAACCAACTATCAGCAAACTATTAGCACCACAAACTTGGAAATTACGGAGTATCTGAAAGACATACCACATGTAGTGCTGCTACAGGATGAGGAGAAGGAAAAGCTAGATCTTACATTCACATTACAGGAAGTCCAGGAAGCGGTGAAAAATCTTCCCTCAGGGAAAGCTACAGGCCCGGACCAAATCCCAGCAGAATTTTATAAAACCTTTTGGGACATAGTGGGGAAAGACATGTATGAAACTCTCACTCAGGCACAGATAGGAAATTCAGTTCCACAATCCTGGGCAGGGGCAGATATCATTGTGATACTCAAGAAGAACAAACCCCCGCTAGAACCAGGGTCCTATCGACCGATAACACTGATGAATGCGGACGCAAAAATCTATTCGAAGACACTCGCACAAAGATTAAGTAAGGTTATAGAGCAACTAGTTAGCTCAACACAGCACAGGTTCATCCCAGGGAAGGGGACCACTCAGCACACTAGACAAATGATCACCATCTTAGACGCTATGGGGGCTGTAGGGGACCCTGTCGCGGCTATGTTCCTGGACGCAGAGAAGGCCTTCGACAGGGTCTCCTGGGGCTATCTGTGGGGGGTAATGGAGTGGTTTGGTATTGGTATTGGATATATTAGGGCGATACAGGCGCTATACTCAGATCCTACCGCCAGAATAAGAATTAATAAAGGCTATACTGAGGCAGTGCAGATTAAGCGCGGGACACGTCAGGGATGCCCAGCATCACCGCTCCTGTTCGCCCTGTATATTGACCCTATCCTGCGTAAACTCGAAATGAATTATATGATCCCCCCAGTTATATTACATGGTAAAAGCTACAAAGTATTCGCATATGCTGACGACGTGGCCATTATTACAAATAATCCAGAAAGGGCTCTCCAGGAGATAGAGAAGGAAGCATCATGCTTTGGAACAGTCTCAGGATACCGGATTAATAGGGAAAAAACACAAATAGTACAGAACAGCGTCATGATACATCAAGATATTAGAGTGGAAGAGGAAGCAACATACTTGGGCATAAAATTTACTGCAGATTTAGACAGTTTAGTAGAAATTAACATGAGACCCCTATTGAATAAAGTAAAGGAACATACTCAAAGAATAAATAACTTGCACCTGACTCTGATGGGACGCATAAATGTGATTAAAATGATCACATTCCCAAAGTTTCTGTATTTATTTAGAGCAAGTCCATTATGTTTTGATCACTTATGGTTCAATAAAATAGAGGCAATAGTAAACAAATTTATCTGGGCACAGGGGAAGACCAGGAGGGCCTACCGACACCTCACATTTCAAAGGGAAGAAGGGGGCTGGGGTGCACCTGATTTTAAGCTCTATTATTGGGCTGTAGCTATACAGTATTTCCAGGGGTTAATTGGTAGAGAGGGAATAGAGCAAGGGGATGGCATATCTGGATACACTAATGTATATACTGCACTGCTGGGTGACGGGGCTAAAAATGGGTTTTTAAACACAATTGATTTTAGTTACTTTAAACACACAAGATTCAAGACGTTACAAGCTGCGTATAAAATTTGGAAGGTGATTACAAAAAAAATGCGTCTAGGTAGGGTCAACAGTTATACACGGCTGTACACGAACCACTCCCTACCTGGGGATATTTTTAGGGACATGGTTATGAGGGATTGGCACAATAAGGGGATCAGGAATATTGGGGATCTTATGAATCAACAGGGTGGCATCCTGCAGTTCCAGGAGCTCCAAGTAAAGTTCAAGGTAGCAAGAAACAGCTTCTTTAAATATCTTCAAATAAGAAGCTATCTCTTAAAGAAACAGGGGGTGCGTTGGGCTTCGGCACATGTCGTGTTATGGATTACCTAGAACGCTGCACTCATTGTACGATTCGGCAGTTATACGCAGAATTGTATGCTTACAGAAGTGACGATAGGGGTAAATTTGCCTCGAAGTGGGCTGAAAAAGTGGGGCTACAGCCAGAGGGGTTTCAGATGTCCTTAGACTTGGGCTGTACAGTGTTATGTTCAGCAACCCTACAATCGCAGCATTACAAGACCTTGTACTCACTTTATCACACCCCGGCTGGGATTGCACAATGGGGAGGCAACACGGGTATAACCTGCCCGCGTTGCGACTCAACGAATGCAGATATCGTTCATATGTTTGCACAATGCCCACAACTGTACTTCTTAAAAAGGGATATTGAGCATTTTATTGATGGATCACTGGGCTTAAAAATTAAGCTTTCCGACGAGTTAATACTTTTGGGGGTACTGGGTGGGACAGTTAATATCCCTACGGAGTTTATGTTTATGGTTACCGCAGTTCTGCGTATTTGTATAGCAACATCATGGCTTGACAGGGTACCACCAACCTTCCAAACTTGGATTGCTAGGCCACTGTCTACCTATAATTTAGAAAAAGCACTTTATGATAGAAAGGGAAGAAGAGCTAGAATCCTGGGCAGAAAGATATGGCAACCTATAGCAAATTGGAAAAATGGGATGACTAACAGGCAGGGGACCATTGCTGATACAGTCAATACTTGCTAAATTGTAAACCTATTTATGTTGTGCAAATGAATTAATATGTAAAATATATGTGTCATGACTAGAAAACGTTATAACGTGTATAAGTGTGCTGTAAACATTTATTGGATTTCTTGGAGAAAAAAAAGAACAAATAATAAAAAAATAAATTAAAAAAAAGACAAGAACATCGATTTCCTAGGGTAAGTAATATCAAAGTAATTTATATCTATGTGGTTAATATTGTTTACAAAAATATCTATATTGTTAATATCGATGTTACAAATATCTATGTTGTTATTATCATTTCCAGAAATATCTTTGTTTATAATATACATTGTTTAAAGGATTCTTTACATATATTAGTATATGGTTTAATTGTACATGTTGTAAATTGTTCGTATAATTATTGGTAATGTCTTTTAATATTGTTTGTACATTTTTAGTTTTTAGTTGTTTATTATAAAATTTAGCGTTGTAGTGGGTTGTGGGTTTTGTGGTGGTATAGGATGGGAAGTAGTCAAGTCAAGTCAAAAATGCTTTATTCGGTATGTAAAAATACAACCATATAGCAACAGACATAGTGAACAACATATGAAAATTTGGTATTTTTAAAACATACTTCCACTAAAATATGTTCATAATGTTTCAGAATAAAGCACAAAACACTATACAATTATTTCTATGTACAATATACAATAGCAGCATTTGGGAAGTATTAATACATCTGCAAATTGACCTGATGACGTGGAAAAAAGTTCAGTACCATCCTTCCCAGAGTGCAATATATATTTAGCAGCACCGAGTCGGATATTTAAAAGGTGGAGCAGAATACAAGCGCTATGCCATTCTAACAATGCACAATTTACAGTAGCAGCAATTATACAACGTTCATATATGTGCAAATACGCTGATAAAGTGCAAAGTGTCAGTACCGTATTGATATATGTGCAAATTAGCTTGATAAAATACAAAAATACAATACCATCCTTCCTAAAATGCAATATGCATTTAGCAGCACTGAGTCAAATATTTTTAAAAGAATAGTCTAACTATGTGCAATAGAGTAACAAAGTGCAAGTGCTATACCATTCTATCAGTGCACAATATACAATAGCAGCAATTAAACAGCATTCATATATGTGCAAATTAGCATGATAAAGTGCGAGTGTCAGTACCATCTTTCCCAAAGTGCAAAAAGCATTTTAGCAGCTCGAAACCGGAAAAAAGGAATTCATACAATAATTGATTTTCTTACAGAGATACATTTTAAAATATAAGTGGCCACATGAAAACATACATCTGGAGTCTCTAGATTAAACAACAGGTGCATCGCTGTTTGTATATCACGCGTGTAATATTTTAAAACAATGAGTTTCAAATAAAATTTCCTAAAAGAAGTATAAAAGTTGCAAAATAGCATAAAGTGACAGGTGTTCTGTTTAGATTTATCATCACAAGGACACAGAACAGTGCCGGGTTTCTTAACCGCGGGAAAAGCCACTAAGTGATGAACAATTCCTAGACGGAGACGGGTCAATACAAAACGGTGGGAATTAATACTAACAACAGCAAGGTATGTTTGGAAACCTTTATTGTTGTTATATTCCAGGTAGAGATTGAATGTACTTTGTTTTGCATATCTTTCCATTCTATTCCCAGCTGTATATTTAAGGAGTGAGACTTTCAACTCCCGCTTCGATAGTGTAGAACCTATTGTTGGATCTTTAAAAATATGTGAGCCACACAATGTTTTGTACCAGTGTTGTATATGGCTCAGCCAAGGGATATTCGATCGGCGGTCAAGTTTATTACAATCGGTAATTACATCCTGCGTAAACTTTGTCTCCTCCTTTGCCCAAATTGAGCGCCATAGGGACAGAGGACGGAGAACAATTAAGTCATTAACATGGTGCATATCTAGTTCCCTATGTATTAACTCAGTTGAAGCCGTAGCCGGGGCACTTATTAATCGTCTTAAAAACACATTCTCCTCGCGCTGAACCAGTTTGGCACTCTGGGCATCATACCCCCAAACCCCGGCCCCATATATGGCTGAGGAAATACATCTTGCATTAAATATGGCTAACGTTTCGTGAATTCTACGTCCCCCTAATTTGGCTGCGAATCTAAAAATACAACTTGAGTTCCTAACCATTTTAAAAAGGACACTTTTTTGTTCATTGACCCATCTCCCGTCTCCTGAAAAGGTAATACCTAAATAACAAAAGCTACTGACAGATTCTAATCTCTCCCAATCTAAAAAAAAGGACTTGCATTTTCTTGGTCTCTTACCTCATGTCATTGTAACCGTCTTCCCTTTATTAATTTTCAACTTCCTACCTTCAATAAATACGTGGAATTGATTAATTAAATGTTGCAGTCCATTATGAGTCCTAGAAAGGAGGACCGCGTCATCCGCGTATAAGAGGATTGGGATCGGGTTACCATTAATATTAGGGGCATCTACATTAGTCTGTCTTAAAGTTTGATCAACCTGATTTATAAAAAGAGAAAACAATAGGGGGGCAAGTAAGCATCCTTGGCGGATGCCTCTCCTAACTTTAAAAAAAGGAGTGCACTCACCATCTGTTCCGAATCTAACTTTACTGGATAAATTATTGTACAGTCGGGCAAGCAGATGGATAATTTCAGTAGGGGCACCCATTGCCAATAAAGTAGGTCAGAGTAGTGCGTGTTCCACCAGATCGAATGCTGAACTCAAGTCGGCAAAGCACAGGTAGAGATTATCAGTTTTAGCTTTGGTATACTTGCCGACTATGAGTTCCAGGTTCACGCACTGCTCCATTGTACCCATTCCCCTACGGAACCCATACTGGACTGGGGATAAGATGTTTTTTTCCTCAGCCCAGGCTTCCAATCTCACTAATAGGGCTTGGCTAAGGATTTTAACCGTTGAGTCCAGAACTGAGATTGGACGGTAATTTCCGGCCTCCGACCTAGATCCTTTTTTGTAGAGGAGTACAATAATTGACTGACCCCATGTCAGTGGTAAACTATCTTCCACGGCAGCATTAAAATAACATGTTAAAATTGGGGCCCATAGGGTCAATTCATGTTTGTAGAAATCCATGGGTACCCCATCAGGCCCGGGCGCTTTGCCCCCCCTTACTTTTGTTAATTGCCTGTGTGACTTCATCCAGAGTTAAAAACAACTGCATTTTCTGCCATTTAAAACATGATACTATGTCTGTATTAAAAGTAGACCCATCTAGACTAAAATCAGAATTAAAAATCTCTGAAAAATGTGCAATCCATGCATGGCAGCTGACATAGGAACTAACTTCTGGAATGTTATCATTCTTTAGGAAGGGGCCGTTGATAGTTTCCCAGAATACTTTATTGTTTTTTGTTACAGCAGCCATATCAAGTTTGTTCCAGGCATCGTTTTGCAGCTCTTTTTTCCTGGTTGCTAGAGCCAACTTATAATTAATTCGTACTTCTCTAACTCTTTCTCTGTCTCTTGATTTGTCATTAAGTACTCTTTTTAGCTTTTTTAAAGACTGGGAACAGTGTTTATCAAACCACACAGTTTTATTTCTTTTAGGCTTTCTATTTCTTATGGCCAAAGAATTCTCAACAGTACTCGTAATTTTCAAAAAATTAGAGAGTAAGGCGGGCGCTGTCACTTTTGGTGCTAGGCAATAATCAACCTCACTAATACATTTACAGATGATATCCTTCGTCAGTTTATTAGGGTCTATTTTAATCCTTTTGATTCTCATGCCATTCGGTCTCACAGCTGTGATCCCCTGAACAGGCCTGCCATACGTAGTTGTTTTTGGGCCCCAACCCATTAGTTCCACTGAAATACTATTGTGGTCACTCACAGGCTGCTCTATTACCCAAACGTTGGAGTAAACAGAGCCATTAGACACCAAAATATGATCAATATTGGAGTGGGCGTCCCTCCCTCTAAATGTGGGGCACTTTTCATTGTTTTTATTCTTTGTGCATTCTAGTAGCTCCAGATTTAATTTGGCTACCAGATTATTCAGTGCACTACCATAATTACTGTGTGGAAAGTGATTAAAAAAGAGATTGTCACCCCCCGGATACTCTTCACGGTGTCCACAAATGCCCTTCCGGGCATGACTACAAGCTTGGATGTTAAAATCTCCTGTCCAGAGTATTACAAAGCTATTTTTTGAAAGTGCAATTGCTGCCTCGACTGCACACTCGACATCCGGAACGATCTTATCCCGGTTGGGACCCACAATATTATTATAAAAATTTACGATGATTAGATCCCTGCCTTGACTGTGTGTTAAGCGCAAGACTGATGCATGCTGACACACTACTGCATATCCCCCGGCATTAAATTCCGTTAATTTTGTAGAAACCAGAGTCCGTAGGCCACCCTTTGCTCTACCAGCCTTAGATGCTACTGCTGCCACACTATAGGAGGTGTAACCTTCAACTTGTATTTGTTCTCTATGCCACGTCTCTTGTAGACATATTATATCATAACCACATATAATAAAATTGTCCCAGAACGGGGTACATAATTTTGCAGCAATTCCCGCTACGTTCCAGGTGGTAATTACAAGAGAGTCGGCATGCCTGCCTCCTGTAACCTCAGGGTGGTTAGTCAAGGAAGATGTTTCTAGGCTCACTGTCATATTAATCTCATGCGTGACATTAGCATTTGTCATAATTACAACATTATCTTCGCATAACTCAACACTTGACAAGTTTAGATTTGGCTCAGTTACGACTTTTATAAAGCTTTGGCCCCTCAACTCTTTTTCCATGATTGCTATATCACCTGCTACAACAATTTTGGAATGAGAGGCCATAGGTAATACAGTTAATCAGTCATTCTCCTCTAATGAGTTGAACAACTGAAATCTGTTGGAAATTGGGACCGTAAAATTGTCATATATATTAAACAGTAAAGGAGGAGAAATGGGGAGAGCATTAGGATGGTTGATATGGGCAGCTCTTGGATGCTGGAAGGAATGTGTAGTAATTTGTCTTCCTGACTGATTCCTATAAAAATAATCAAGTGGGAACAGTGTGATATTATATTCATGATTCGATGGCATAGGTGCATGTAAAATCGAATCTCTGGCCCATTCAGTGGTCCTGAAATTTATAACTATGCAGTCTCCATTTATCTCCTTTTTATTTGGTCCCACCCAACCTACCCTCTGTGTAGTAATAATCTCACTAGCCCCTCTTATTGGGAAACCACAACTTTTCAACAACCAATGCAGGGTTTTATTTTTTAGAGTTTCCTGATTTTCGAATTGGGTGGGCAACAATTTGGGGACATTAGCGAGAATCGCTACATATGGTCTGCATTCCGGTGGTAAATTAATTGTGGCTGGGATGATGTTATTAGTGTGGCGCCTTGGTATTGGCAGGTTCTTATTGCTATAAACGGAATCGGCTGTATTCCTCTGGCCCCCAACGGCTTTCTGCCCTGTTATTAAATTAGTGGAGGTGGTTGCTGGCCTATTCGTTCTACTTGTGGTTACTACCGAATTCACCTCCGTAGTGGACACACTTGGAATTAGAGTTGCTATACTTGATGTATTTTTGCTCAATCTCCCAGAAGGTACATTGGTTATAGGAGATCTGGCTTGCGTGCCCAGATGTTCTAGGACATCCAAGTTAGCTATACCCAATTTTTCTAGATTCTCTACTTTTTTACTTAGGCTCTCTAGAGATTCCTTCACTGGTGTAATATAGGATTTTATCGTTTTGTCCAGATATTTTACCAGAACCTCGACATTAGTTGGAATTAATATTTCCTTTGGGTCTGTATCCTTTGGGTGGGTGCTTCTGCTACATTGGTGTATCTCACCCTCCCTCTCATATGCTGCTGGGATTTGTACTACTCTCTTCTTTTTCCTTTTATATGTTTTACCCTGCTTATTTATTATCAGCCTTTTCCTATTATAAGTAGATTTCCTTTTAGGCGAAACAGGGCCACAATCGATGTCACTACTTAACAAACTGATGTCACTAGTTTCTACAATGGGGATAATGCTGTTAGTATCACAACCATCCAGTTCCCCTGTGTCATTAGATACGTCATTCCGTGTTATGGGCTGCGGTACTGCACTAGCTGACAGGTCAGGTGTTATTGACAGTCTGCTCTCCCTAGTACAGAACACAGTGGGTTCTAACGGTTGTGGTACATCAGATGGAATTGGGTCATACCTTGGAAAACCTGCAAAAGATTGTAACGAAAGTGAGTCATGTGACATTGTTGTTTCATTAGTGATGCAAACATGTGTATTGGCGACTTTTGGCAATTGGGTTATTAAACACATACTAGCTGGTAAAGAGAGCCTCCTTTCTGTGTTTTCAATAGCGTTAACAACAACCCCAATTGTTTGCTGCAGCATTCTGTCGATTGCGGTTAGGGTGGGTAGAGGGGTTGGCACCAATGTTTGTTTTCTTGTAGCAGAACGTGTGTGTATAGGTGTTTTTCTTACCACAGCTCTACTTTTACTTTTACCCTCCATCAGGGCTGTTACAAACTGTTACTCTCTATAGTCAAGCTCAGTAAGGGATTACCTTGGATATACAGAGGAAGGCAAAGTCAACAGGGGTGGCCCGGCCCGGTCTCCTATGGTCTCTGAGGATGGGAAGTAATTTAATGATGATTAATTACTAATTGACTTTTAATTATTATCGTTTATTTAATTGATAATGAATTATGTTCAGTTTGTAATTAATACATTTTTTTAAGTTAAGTTTTAGGTCCAGGTTCTAGGATATATAGGGGTATAGGGTGGGAAGTAAATCAATTATAAATAATTAATAATACATTATTTAATCATTACTAATTATTTAATTGATAAGTAATTTGATAAATTGTGTTATTAATTTATTTTTAAGTTATGTTTAGGTGCGGGTTGTGACGGTTTTTAGGATTACAGGGTGGGAAGTAAATTATTTGTAATTGATTAATAATTAATTTTAACTATGAATTATTTAATTGATAATTAATTATATATATATTGTGCAATTAGGATATCTTTTAAATTATATATCGGGTGCAGGTTTGTGGGTTTGTAGGGAAACAAATTAATTATAAATTGCAACGCACTGCTTCTGGGGGCCCCTATCATACTGTTGGGCAAACTGCAGCGGGTTCAGAATTTTGCTGCAAAACTGGCGCTCTCTCGCCGGCGCCTTGATTCTTGTTCAGCGGCACTTAAAGATCTCCATTGGCTGCCCATTTCCCAGCGCATCGAATTCAAAGCTCTGTGTCTGGTCTTTCGGGCTCTTCATGGCCAGGGACCGATTTCTTAGCGGGAACTGTTCCTCTGGTATACCCCCACCAGACCTCTTCGTTCGGCTGCGGCTCATTTAGTGGCAGTCCCCAAGATCCGGAGGATTCGGATGGGTGGCTGTTCCTTTGGTTACGCTGCATCCAGGTTGTGGAATGCGCTGCCACTGTCCCTCCGAAGCCTGGGAGACCTCTCTTCTTTCAAAAAGGGATTAAAAACTCACCTTTTTCCAAGGACACTGTAGCTGACTGTTAATGTAATGTTTCTTGTGTTCAGGCCATGAAAGATCACAGCGCCAGGATACCCGTCGGATGACAGCTGCGCTTTATAAGTGTGCCATACAATACATACAATACAATTATTTTAATTACTATTAATTATTTAATTGACGAATAATTATTCAAACTGTGTATTTAAGATGTTTTAATTATATGTCAGGTGTGGGTTGTTATGTTTTTAGGATTACAGTATGGGAAGCTATTTAAGAAGTAATTTATTGAGAATGAATTTTTACTTTAATAATAATAATAATTATTTAATTGATAATTATGTTAATTGTGAGCTTATGTTTGTTAAGTTATATTTCAGGTGTGTGTTGTTTAGTTCAAAGAGAAATGGCGGAAGTTATTTAAGAAATAATAAATAAAAAATGTATCCAATTATTTTTTTTAAATATAGTTTTATATTTCTTTTATTTCTGTTACGTTTTACTTGCTGGCTGTTATGTTTGTTAGAATATAGTGTGGTATTTTAATTATAGTAAGAATATGTGTGTTAATTGATAATGATTAATTATTAAAAATTATAATATTTAGGTAATTTTGTTGTTAAATTTAAAACATTCAATTTATATATTTTGTATTTCATATTTTTGGGTACTTAATAGAGTAGTTAAACAATGTTATTTGTGTGAAGTGAAGTACTCTCTCTGTGCTGTACCAGTGAATGGAGCGTGAATAGTACATTTTACCCCTCCTGTATACATATCTTACCTTACTCTTGCATTGACTGGTGAGGGATCAGTAAATGTAACCCATCCTGAGTCCAACGTTTTCCCTACTGTTGCACAGACTGGAGTGGAAATCGTAAATTTAACCCCTCCTGAGTCCAACGCTTTCTCTACTGTTGCACACACTGGAGAGGGAATAGTACATTTACCCCTCCTGAGTCCAATGCTTTCTGTACTGTTGCACACACTAGCATAGGAATAACAAATGTAACCCCTTTGGTGTCCAATGATTTCCCTACTGTTGCATATACTGGAATGGGAATAGTATATGTATTATTCTTGGAGTTTAATAGTTTTTTTTAATTGATGTTTACATATTTGGAATTGTTATTATTATTGTGTTTATGTATTTAATTTCATATATTTCTTTAATTTGTAACATATTTTTAGCAAAACATAAGACATATTTTTATATATTATTTACTGTTTTATGGATAATACATGAGATATAGTTTCCATTTTTGCAGTTTATTTGTTACATTTATCAATTATTTATATGTGTGTATACACATATATATTTCAACCTCTATCCAAACTTCCACTCTCAGAGAAGGACTGCATGCAGAACAAGGCTTCAACTTAAATTTTATTAGTGAAAATGCACAGAACACAGAGGGGTAGATTCCGATTCGAGAAAGTAATTTGAATGACGATTCAAATTTGTAGCCGTTTCCGTACGAATCGTGCATATCCGTCAGAATCGCGTAGTATGATCCGTAGGAAAAAATACATCTGAATCTTTGCAAACCGTACGAAAACCAGGGTAAAATCCGTACAACACAGGACCCTCACGGTGAACCGTACGAATCGTAAGCATGCTGTACGACCCGACGAGTACTATCCGGACCGGGTACTGAGAACGTGATTCGTACGGAAAAGGTCATATGAGCAATTCGCATGGAGAGCCACACATTCACATACGCACCGTACCCTTGCAATCATGGGGGTACGCACCGTACCCCTATGCTCTGTACCCCTACGCATCGTACCCCAATGCACGTACCCCTATGCACCGTACACCTACGCACCGCACCCCTATGCTCTGTACCCCGAGGCACCATACCCCTACGTACCGTACCCCGATGCACCGTACACCTACGCACCGTATTCCTGCAATCATGGGGTGTACTCGTGTACCCGGCGGGGTACGTTTTGCACGCGGTTCAAGTCGAAATCTGCTTTTACGGATGTTTTATACTCCCGTAGAAAATGAGTCGTACGGAGTGTTGTCAAAACAAATCGTACTTGCTGGGTCGGAAAAAGCTGCTTCGATCTGTACGGACGTCACGTCCTGCGTGTTCCGAATGGAATTTGTACGTATTTTTGAGTCGCATGGTCTTTTGTACGATTCGTACGGAGATCTGCTTTTGGTTTGGATCGTACTTCATCGTACGTACGGGGACGTTGAAGGTGTGCGATTCGTACGGTAACAATGCTCCATACGGCTATTCGTAGGGGATTTTACCGAATCGGTATCTACCCAAGAGTGTCTCCCTGACGGGTTTCAGTAAAAATTTACCTTGATCACGGGTACCATCGGCAAATTGGACCAACAGGTGAGATTTTATGTCCCATGATTACTCTCCAATTAGTTCCTCAATGAACAATGCATTGTGGTATGAATATTTCAATTAAATCCTCCATGGAGTGCAGTGTTCAAAATATAACATACAACTCCAGTTCTCGCATATCCTCAGACTACCCAAAAGCTGAATGGGCCCCCAAAACGCAGAAATCTGTCAGAGCAACCTCTGCCTACGATTCACAAGTGGTTTAGCAGCTAATTTTGAGTGGTGCAGTTCCTAAACAGCTTCTGGCAAGCCACCAATATTTTTATCTCTCTCCATTCATTCTTACAGAAGGACAGAATTCCGAACAAGGCTTCAACTTCAACTTAATAGTGCAAGTGCACAGAACAGAGCGTGCCTCCCCTTCGCATTTCATTAAAAAATAACCTTGATCCCTGGTACCATCAGCAAATTGGACCAGGAGGTGTGTTTTTATAACTCTCTGTATATAGTTGTTATCTTGGTATAAAAAACTTTCAACATTTTTATTATAGACTAGCAGCCCGACCCAACGCTGTCCGGGTATGAATTGCTGCCGGCCAGTAGTATATTGTTTTGTAGGATTTCATTTTGAAAGCATTTCTTATCTGTGGCAGGCCTGTGAAACGCTCCGATTCACAGTGCACTGCTGATGCACTTAAGAGTGCGCGTTCAGTAGTGTGTGAACTCGAGTTTCCCTACTTTATTTTTCCTTGCAATATTATATAGCGCGAACATGGCATGAGCACAATTTACATTACAGAAGAACATATTCATTTGTGGTAGGCACGGGGAGACAAAGCGATTTGCCTGGAATCACAGGATGTTGAGCTGATGCCGAGATTCGAACGTAGCTCCCCAGCTCTAAAGTTCGCAATTCTAGAACTTGTGGCGGGAGGTGTGTCTAAAAGTGTATGTCGGTGCTGGCCACCAATGAGAGAGACCTGTGCATTTTTCAAATCGGTGGTGAAAAAATATGAGTATGTTGCTGGAGATGTGGGCCGCCGTGCCACCAATGTACTTACCGGGGGAGGGTAAACACCCATTATTTCTCAACTTTCTTTCCACATACCATCACTCCGCATACTTTCATTACGAAAGTACCATGACTCCGCAATGCCATTATAACGCATGGCATTACATTTTATATGCTTTTACCACGCATACATTTACAACGAAATTCGTTGTAAATGCATGAATGGTAAAAGCATGTTTTCTTTTAATGTTTGGATAAGGTAAGTATGGGTATAGGGGTATATGTTTTGCGGTACTGAGGTATATGTTTTGGGTTCAGATAGAGTTTTGGATTATGGGGTACTGGGGTAGTTTTAGGGTTTAGGGATAGGTATGGGTTTTGGGGTACAGGGGTATTTTTAGGGTTATGGGGAAGGTTTGGGTTTTGGGGTACAGGGGTATTTTTAGGGTTCAGGGGAAGGTTTGGGTTTTGGGGTACAGGGGTATTTTAAGGGTTCAGGGCTAGGTTTGGGTTTTGGGGTACAGGGGTACTTTTAGGGTTCAGGGCTAGGTTTGGGTTTTGGGGTACAGGGTTATTTTTATGGTTCAGGCCTAGGTTTGGGTTTTGGGGTACAGGGGTATTTATAGGGTTCAGGGCTAGGTTTGGGTTTGGGGGTACAGGGGTATTTTTAGGGTTTAGGGATAGGTTTGGGTTTTGGGGTAAGGGGTATTTTAGGGTTCAGGGCTAGGTTTGGGTTTTGGGGTACAGGGGTATTTTTAGGGTTCAGGGGTAGGTTTGGGTTTTGAGGTACAGGGGTATTTATAGGGTTCAGGGCTAGGTTTGGGTTTGGGGGTACAGGGGTATTTTTAGGGTTTAGGGATAGGTTTGGGTTTTGGGGTACAGGGAATATTTATAGGGTTAAGATGGGTTAGTGTTTAAGGGTGTTGGGGTATTTTAAGGAGTAAGGGAGGGTTATGATTATGGGGTGCAGGGGTATTTAAAGGGAGCAGGGTGGACACCCGGAGCTGGAATGTACAGAACCTGGGAAGAAAAAACAATGAAATATTGGGCACAATGCACGCTTTTTTTTCCGTAATCCCGCGCCCCGCACACGCCCACGCCCCCAGCACCGCCCACAGCACACGATATGAGACATGGCATGAAGGGCGGAACGTACCACACGCCCCCAGCATTTGTCACGCCCCAGCACACGCCCACAGCACAACGCAGACACGCCCACAAGGGACTACTTTGCTGGCACGGTTCTTTTACCTTTTAAATGTATATGGCGGGCGTCTGCATAGCCTATGTCCTTCTGCTGCAACTGCCCTTTCCAACACTGTATTGGGTGTTGTGATTGGTGCTGTGGTTCCTGAGATGCCCGCCTCAAAGGTTTGGGCTCTCTCTTTATTATATTAGTATAGATTAAAATGATTATTTCCTAAACATAGTTTTATAATATATATGTGTATATAAATATACACACATTCATATATATATGTGTCTGTATAATAATTTGGCATTTTTATAGTTGCTTAAATTTTACATAAACATTTTTAAGTTACAATACATTAATGTTAAACCTTTAATATTTACTGTTTTATTAAAGAACAATATTATTGTATATTTCTTTTTTGATATTTTGGTACTTACTATTGCATGTATGGAAAAATAAATGTTTTGCTCAATATTATTGGCATAATATTTTTGTATCACAATATTTTAGGTTTCAGTGATCCAGTTAAATTTCATACATAATTACATTGTGTATTTATACTCATCAAATATGAAAAAAACATATGTCTGGTAGGAGCACCTCTGTACTATGGCTGGATTGCAATTTAATACGTGCAGTGACACTTGGCAAAGAAAATGCCTTTGACATGTTGTAAAAGGTTATTTTTATATTTCCATAATGTGTAGCTTGTAAGTCAACAGGTCAGGGCTCTTATACATAAAAATAGGGTAGTCTACATATACAGGTTAATGTTCTCTCGCAGTGAAATAAAATGCAAAAGCAATTTCAGTGTGTGGGCTTTGCTATACATTTTCCTAAATACACCGATATGGTATTAAAATATTTGTTTTGTACCTCTGGCTGGAAAAATCATGGAAAAATGCTTCAAGGTTATTTCCTACTTAGGCATGATTTGGATGCCGATCGGAAAGTGTCAGAAGTTTCCGATCAACATCTAAGGTTTTAAACTCTGACCGCCATATTACAAAGACATTGTTCAAACCAGCCGGTTAATCCAAGTGTCGGAAGGGCCTCATAATCCCTAACAGTCGGAATTTCCGCCATCGGGATTATGATGGCAGTTTCATGTCGGCCTTTCTGACATGGAACTGCTGTCAGAAAGTGACTTTGGGGGCCCCTAGCAGGGCCCCCTGGCCTTTCAGTTGTGGCCCTTGGCTATGGTGCCTCCCTTCACATCCCTTCACTGTGTCGCAAGTACTGTGAGGTGCCTGCCACTTGGATGTAGAAAACCTGCCATTTGTCAATGGGAGCTTGTGCTGCTGCAGGTGGTTATGGCCCACAGCACAAGCTCCCATTGAAAAATGGAAGTTTGCAACTGCACCATGTAAGGTTGCATCCTAATTCAGTGTGCGCCCTCACCGACATGGTGCATCCACCCGACATCGTAATGAGGGCTCTAATTTTTAAAATCCGATTTAATAGTGAAATCAGATTTTCAATAAAGTGACTGGAAAAGTAACTTTTTAAAGATATATTTTATGCTATGTCAGCTAAAACATGACCAAGGAAGTTTTGCCACTCAGCTGTCCTAAAGCTACATTTAATCTTCACTGGGAGAGTTAAGAACTCTGGTTTACAAAACAGTAGTCTACCAGTGACTGCAGCAAGAGCAGGTTAGAGTTAGCTGCTGATCACTTAGCAGGGATTAATAATACGAACAGTTGGCAGAAAAAAGTGTCCCTTTACCACTACCTTTTTTGAGTCAGGGATGCTCTGGGGGGGTTCTCCTATTCATTCTCAGGACCATCCCAGACAGCCAGGCTTCTGTCATAGAAGGGGAAAGAACCAGTTTAGGTCCTGTGAATGGGGAGTACAGTTAATCTAAATAGGGCATCAATCAAGGAGCTGAAAACAGGCCTGCCTGCTGACTGAAGCATTGCCCTATATTGAAACAGGAGCTCCTGGTTGAGTTTACAGTAAGGTAAAGAATGCTGCAAAAGGAGGTGGGTAAGTGTCACCTCAACAATCAATGACTCCACCTCAAGAAGAAGGTCTGTGGGGAGGAGGCACACTCAATGGCTCTCAGGGACTGGAACTTCTCTCCATATGTTAAGGTTGGCCTGTTAGTTGCCTGCCTTATGGACACATAGAACAGAAGGAATCCTGATTCCAAGACTGAACCCTGCAGGGGACCTGGCAGGAGAGAAACTTGACACCTAGAAGTCTGACCTGAGGAGGTGATGCTGGAATGATGCAGTGGAACTGTCCAAGAAGTTTGAAAAAAATGAAATATAGTAATTTTTTCCATGCCTGCATGATCGGGACAGGGTGCTTAGGCTTGGCAAGAAAGGTTCCATCCTAGGCCAGCAAGAAAACCAAGTTTGTCCAACTTAGATCATTCTAACATACTGAAAACGGGTTCAGTCGAACCTTGCACTGAATTTATATGGCCTCTTGATGGTGTGGTTTGCCTCCTGGGGTCTGGCACTACAACCCCCCACAATGAATGGACCTGGTCAACTTATGAAGCTTTATACAAATGTTGCTCCTAACTTCTCCAAACTTCTGGAACTTCTTCCCAAAGTTTCTTTGGTGAGTACAACGTGTCCAAAACACCAACCAATCCAAGGGTCTAGAATCTCTGAGATGATCCTTGGGATGTTGGGACTAAAATTCCCACAATGCACCTGGCCAGATCCTTAAATGTCCCTTGGACGCACTCCTGGTAGAGCTGATGCACGTGGACTCTGGTTACCTGTAGCTTTCAGGGAGTCCACTCCTTAATCCTTGTGAAGCCAGATTGTGCAGCAGGTGCAGTACTTTGATTGCAGATTAAGGTTTCATCAGGGCAGCCTATATTTTCCCATATGTATCAGGCAACAGATCTGAGTTGAGAATCAGCTCGTCCACGGTTTATGGGCATCAAGTAGGGGGGCACCCTGAACAATGGGATGCAGGATTCCACCCAGGTGTATGATCACTTTCTCCAAAGTGTGGCATTTTCTTGACCCTGAAAGCACTATTCTTTCAAAATCCAAAATGGAGAAAGTAGATTTAGCTAAGACAACCCACTGGTGTGGCTAAGTTTCACTAACACCCCCTTCCAGCCCCTTCACTAAACTCATTACAGGGGCTCCTGTGGGACTGGGGGTGCACAATGTCTTCTCTCTTTCTCCCATGCCCACTTCTCTTTAGCTCGGTCCAACTTCTTTCACTCTACATTCTATTAAAGCCAGTTGAGGCTCCAATTCTCTTTCTCTAAAGGACATCCTTGTGGGGGAGCCTGCCCTCCTCTCATTGGCTGAGTGTCTGAAGCTACTGCTAGAGGCAATGGACAAGTTGCCATCCGCCTCCCCGTGGTTGTTGGAGGGGTCATCCTCTCCTTCATAACCCAGAGCTATATCTGTCCAGGCCTAAAGACACTCCACCAACCCTGCTTTCTTAGTCCTATTAGCAGTTGGTAGCCCCCTATCCGTACGCTGTACCCTAAGCCACGCCACTGTGAGTTTGGACAGGTTAGCTAGATCTAGCTCCATGGTATTATTACTTTACAAATCAGAAATAGAACACATTTAGAAAAATCAAAAATAGGGATTAAAAATCAGTTTAGTCCAAATTTTAAAAAATCAAAAGTCAAAAATTTTAAGGATTTACTATATGGTATAACACAAGTATGTATCCTCACTGTAGAACGCCAAATGTTGGCAAGTGGATTATTAAAAGTAGGGGCCTACCACTAGTAATATGGCCACAATCCCAATAAAAGTTCAAGTCAAGGTGTCAATAAATGATTCCCTTGCTCAACCCTTGAAGCTGGCAATGAGCAGGCAGGCTTAACTTAGGAGACAGGTGTGTAAAGCATTGAAAAACAGCATTGCATTAAATAATTAACACACAATTAGAATCCAACACCAATTTAGAAAACCAGTGGCGGCGTGGTGAGCAAAATAACGATGGATTAAACCCAGGTCTGTGACTGGGGTAGAATATTTTGCCAATGTGCAACATTCTATCTATCATCTTGTGTGTTTTGCTGTTCGCCCTATGTGGGAAGGGTATGTCCGACGTGGGTCCCGTGCTCACTATGCCACTGGAGTCAAGCTATCCTGGCTGATGACGGCTGATAGCCAGAAAACGGTCCTAGGATGCTTGATTCCGGTCCAGAGAAGACATGGCTTGGCAGTTCAAGCTGGACTGTTCCCATGAGGCACAGGGTCAAGACTGATTTGCATATGGCCATGTCTGAACTGGGGTGGCGTGGTGAGCAAAATAACATTTGATTAAACCCAGTTCAGTGTCTGGGGTGAATGTTTTGCCAATGTGCAACATTCCGTCAATCATCTTGTGTGTTTCACTGTTTACAGTGCACATGTCTTTTCTGGCCAGCCGACTTGTGACGGCCAGTCACACATGCACACTTTAAACATCTCTAAGCCAGCCGTGTTATGATAGTTGAGTTAGAGCAAGTGCAGTCCCCCAGTGCACTATGGAGTGCAGAGTGAGGTCACTCTCTCCAATCAAGGTGCTGCTCTTATGCTGCATGAGAACAGATCCTGGATTGGTCAAGGAAGCTTCCTGGTGGCCAGGCTGCAGTTGGAGTAAGATGTCCAGTGTGGAGGACTCGATAAGTGTTTAATTTAATTAAATTTTTTATTTTCTTTGCGCTTGTGAGCGCCTTCCTGCCCATACATGGCTGGTCACTCCATCACAGGGGGAAGCCCAGGAGTTACAAGGGAATTCTGGGGTCTATGCTCATCAGCTTTTCTCAGCACTGTGGCATCACCTCACACACAAAATGGACGAACTTGAGATGCACTGAGCAAGGGTTGTTGCAAGGTGAAGTTGTGAATAAAATAAAGCAGCTGCCGGGCTGCAGAGAGCAGGTACAGACTGGGAACCAAAACCTGCTCTAGCAAACTGCTCGGCCGGGCCCCCCTACGGGGTATAGGGTTGCAGCCGAGCTGTTTGCTTGGGCCGGTTTCAGACAATTTTGTTACAGGGGGCTAATATTGCCGACCCCCGGTAACAAAAACATCCCCAGAGACCCAAAACCCGCCCCCACCCTGGAGGTCCTCCGGGGAAACACCAGGTACCCGCTACAGCCAGTCCGGTCCTGAGAGAGAGCTTGATCTAAGTACAACAAACTCTTTTATGACCCTTATACTTCGACAACAGGGGGAAAGGGGTTGTAGAGTGCAATTTCAATTTTTACTCACTACAGAGGTAGCGGACCGCAGGCCACCGAAGCAGAGCAATTTGCAAAGCAGCAGTCCCTCCTGGCAGCACAACAATCAGCAGGCCCACACAGCAAAGCAATTGTGAAAGTGGATGATAATTTACTGGCCAGGTTTATAACAGGAAATGGATTTAGGCGTCATGGGTGTAGTTCTGAAGCACCACTAAATAAAGGCCAAAATGATAAGCCAGAGCGGGAATGCAAATATTAGATAGGAGGCAGAATTGGTTTGGCCACTGTAGCACGTCACACGACCCCCTAATAATCAGTAAAATTCTCGATTTTTATCTTGGTTTTGAACACCCTAGACAATTTGTAGCTTTCCGTACCATAGGTTGAGGTTCAATGTGTCATTGATGTATTCAGTTTCCCATGAATGCACTCATAATATTGTCCATATCTCATTATCTCATTTTCCAACATCTCATTGGGCATGAAAGAGTTTGTCAGATCTCTCAGGGTATCCATGAATTGTAAGGAGTTTGAAATTACTGCCCATAGGAGGAGGACCTGAGAATGGATGTGACGTTTACTGCTAGTAAGTGGATGAAGAACTTCCTAAAGGTAGGAGGATATTGTTTTGCATTATATTGTAATGTATTTTATTGTATGCATTGTATTGTGTTGAATAGTATTGTAATTTTCATTTTTGGGGGGGCGGGGCAGAATCTACTAATACTCTCTGGTCCTGAGTAGAATGTAGAAAAAAATGAGTAAGGGGTAGCAGCAGAAAATCAGGGGAGCAAGTGATGAAGGGAACATTTTACAGTGCTGTTGTACACACATACAGTCCCGATTCACAAAGGTAAAGTGAGACGAAAGTCGAACTTTACGACTTCTGGTATTCCCTTTGTGAATTTCGTCTCACTTTACCTTTGTGACTCGGGCCCATTGTGTTTTCACGGTGTCGGGATTGGTCATATACTGCAAGATCTTCGAGATTTCCCATTTTAAACTTTTGAACTCACTGATGCGTTTTGCAAGGTAGGGTAGGGAGGCCAATATGGCTGCCTCCATTGCTTGACGGTGGCTTCTACTAAATACCTTTCTACAGGCTTTACCCTCAGTTGTGTCATCGGCGTTATTTTCATGCAGCTAAATTCCCTTTATACTATGTGTGTGCTGGTTAATTTATTGCTCATAATTAACTTTCATGGTTCTGGGTGGAACGTGATGTCCGATCGGATTCATGTGTTTCAGAAGGTAATTTCCAGCAACCTTTGGGGTTCAGAGCTGTTTGGGGGGGTCAGAGATTAAAATCTAAAACTCATTTAGTGTCTTGTCCATGATCCCAGAGATTGAAGTCGCCCGTATTCAGGATTTTCCTGGTAATGCAGAGGAGAGATAATTAAAATAAGTATACCAAGCAAAAATAAAATCTTAATTCTTGTTGGCAAGGAATGCTGTTTATTATATGCCATTATTTTGCAGCTACGCTAATAACAACACATTGCTTGCTAGAATTCAGACTAGAAAATAAAAAAGTTTATGTATAAGTCTGAAATATGTTCACAAATGTTGAAAATATGGCTCATTTTGTATTTCTTGGAACATATCTACTCCCCTCCTGATTTTGTATGGACATTTTGGTTATTGAAAATGAAAATTTATGCCAGGTTATACAAGTGTTAAGAGAAAGAAATGCACCACCTCACTATCATATTTCTGATAGAACGATGGTTTAATCGCCTTTCAATATGTTTGTTTTTGTCTGTTTTGGAAGCTTTGTTTTAGTGTGTGTTGGGGATGACTCAAAAACTTTGTGCTAAATTGTCTTTTTGATCAATATGGCATTAGGCGATATGGATTTCAAGTAATTGTACTGTAAAAAACATCTCTGGCAAAAATTGGGTTTTCCTTTTAACAGAGATGAAATATGGTGCAGTAAAAAAGACAGGCTTTTCTCAGGAATAGGTCTGCAGCGGTCATCAAAAAAGGAACATCCTGTCGCATAACTCACCCTTGGTGCCATTTTCCATTGAAGACAAATGGTAGTGTAATAAGAATATATTTTATAACATGTGGCAGTAAAGTTTGCAGCTGTACAATTCTATAAACAACAGATATTATTTTTGCACGTTAGCAGTGCACAGTTTACCGACCTTTTAAACAATGACTGTTTTTGCGGAATGAGAATTTTAACTTATGACGTAACTATGACACCCAGACACCAGCAGCACTGATTAGAATGACTGAGGGCCTGATTTTGAATTCTGTGGATGGGTCACTCAGTCACAAACGTGACTGATATTCTGTCCACTCTATTACAAGTGCCATTAGATTTAAAAAAGATAAAGTTCCCCCTGCAGTACAATATAAGGATATTATAGAGGAATGAGTTCCTTTATAACTAATGGAACTCCAAGGTGACTTGCAAAAGCCTTACCATGTATGGCAGGGAGTAGTTTATTCCAAATACTACATGGTCACACAATTAATTTTCCCACAAACCACCTAAAAGCTTGGGGCCCGATTCACAAAGATAAAGTTTGACTTTTGGTCTAAGTTAAGACCAAAAGTCCAACTTAACTATTTTGTGGTACTCACAAAGGTAAGTTACAGGTAGTATTTTTACGACTTGCAAAGTCAGGCGGAGCTTCCACACTCAGAGCGATATCTCTGTGCTCGGGGCACAATCTCCGCACTCAAGCAGATCTCCGTCTCAATTTTGGAAATTCTGCCCTGAGTGCGGAAACACCAATATTGTAAAAATACTACTCACAACTTACCTTTGTGAATATTGAAAAGTAGTAAAGCTAGACGTTTGGTCTAAACTTAGACCAAAAGTCCAACTCTACCATAGTAAATCAGACCCTTGGTGCATAGGTCTTTCAGAAAGAGAGAGTATGTTTGCATACATGAATAATAAAAATAGAACCTCAAGTGCAAAATGAAACAGATAAACACATCAAATACCTGTTAGATATTTGTTTTTAAATATATTAAAAACAGTTCAAAAGTCAGTTGATCTTTTCTTAAATGCTGAAAATCTTAGAATAAGTAGAAACAAACAGAAACATTATAATGTTTCTATCATGATCCAAGTAATACAACAAATAGTCATGTTCCTTCTGCTAGTCACTGTAAACTAGGAAAATAGAGCAGAAGAAAGAAAAACAGCATTTCATTTTTACTGCTTTAAACAGCTGCTTCTAGACCTGAACTGCCTTTCTCCTCGGCTGCTGGCTCTGGCAGCAGGCATTGTCATGTCAGAGCTCGACTGTAATAACTTATTTCAGTTGACTTCTGACATCTTTTCTTTATAATCAGAGATTTTAAAAGGGATATGGTACTCCTGGCCATCCATTTTTAGGATATTGCAAGTCACTGAGGAGCCATGTAGAGGAATGAGGCCGAAGGCTGAGTTCCTTTATTAGTTTATAGAACTCCGAAGTGACTTCCATTATCCTTATTAAATATGCCATAGGATACATAATCCAATATAATACATGGTCACACCATTACCTCTCCCAAAACTACTTAAAACCTATATGTGTAACTCATTCATGTGAAAGAGAGAGCATGTGTGAAATCATGAAGAACATAAATAAAACATTTAGTGCAAAATTAAATACATCAAAAACCTGTTAGATATTTGCTGCAAAAATACATTAGAAACCTTTCAATAATTCAGTTTTATTTTTTTTAAACAACAATAGCTCCACTTTGTAGAATCATGCAGAAAGATTTTAACTTACATTATTCTGTAATTATCTAAGGAGTGCAAAAATGAAACATGTTCTATCTGCTTGTCATTGAAATACAGCACAAGCAAGAAAAACAGGGCTTCATTTTTGATTTCCTTAAGCAGCTGCCTTAATTATGCATGTGACCTGACCTGACCTGCCTTCCACCTCAGCTGCTGGCCCTGGCAGCAGGCATTGTGCCATTGGACCGCGACTGCATCAAATTATTATAGTTGAGTTCTGATGGCTTTTCTTTATAATTGCCAACTAGGTGCATCACAAGATGTGGATTATAAAGAAATTAAAGACAGGGGTTTACACTAGGAGTGGGAGGATCTTGCGTAGTTTCCCTCCGCTGAATTCCGCTGTGTGACTCCAGGAGATTCTGTGAAATTTAGCACTGGTACGTGGCATAATGAAACCTGCGGGGGCCCCCCTGCAATGTGCATAGAAGGGGCTCTCCACGTTCCGGACCCAGTCAGGAGCTCTCAGGCCTGTCCGTGCACAGTGACGGAGGTCCCCCCTGAAGCTTAGGGCCCCACCACACCTGCGGAGGCGGCAGGGGCTATTGTTATGCCACTGCTCTGGTAGAGCAGCACTGAAAAATCAGGGAGAATGACATAATGCATTGCACAAGAGCGCCCGGTCATACAAGCTAATTTTGTTGGCACTCGAGTAGAAAATCGACTCGAGTGACATACTTCTGACCATGACCACCCGCCACAGCCTGCATTAGAAAGTAGGGCTGGAGATTGCCAAATCTAGCTTGCACTCACCAGCTTGCATTTTATGGAGCTTTGTGAGAGGAAAATTCCACCATGCAGTGATTGGTGATTGGCAGAACTCGTCAGGAACAGCACATTATAGAGTAACGCAGAGTGACCAAAATTCTGCCAATTCCGCAGGTGGAATGAAATATTCCATCCACCCCTAGTTAATACAGGTATTGTAGAATCGCAAACGTTATAAAAAAAATTAGAGATGTGCATTTATGAAGGGATTGCAGAAACCCATGTATTATAATGTAGTTTTAATTAAGCGGATGAGATATCCTTCACTTTTGTGACAGAGTAACCTGTCCACAAAATCAGTCCCTGAGGCATATTTTCTGCTTAGGCTCCTATTTTCAAAGAGTTTCACGTAAAAAATAACAAAAAGTGCTTCCATGTTCGGCCTTGGGTTTACTCTGAATCTGAGTTTTAAACACGTCTAGAGTCGTGATAGGTTTAAGAAACGCTCTGTATAATGTTTCTAGTAAAATTAATGCATTAAGGTGTACAGTGATACAATAGCATCTTATCAAAAGTTTAACAGAGAAAAACATATCTTTTTATTCTCTTTTACACTCTCATTGTCTCCATCCATCCTATTTATTGTGAATTTTATGTCATTCGCATAAAACAAAATGGTGACCTCTTCTGGAAGCTCCAGTTCACGCAGTTTGTTTGTATATATGTGTGATGCCTCTGATGAATCAGTGTAGACACTGATGAAAGGAAGTTTTAGTGCCCTTCTCTCAATGTCCTTCCACCTGCCACTAGACACCGAAATATATAGAATGTGCCACAGGCAAGAACACACCCAATGAAATGACAGCATAGGTTGCTCTGCCTCTGAATGCAACTTTTTGCATTTCTACCATTTTGGAAGAAGGTTACGCCACTTTTTGCGTGAATCTTTAATGGCTAGGTTGATGGCAGGGTAGCAGTGGAGAGGTGGAGGGACCTCCAGACGTCATGTGACACAGAGGACATGACTTCCAGCAGTCACTCCTTGTGCACCTCAGTAAAAAGGGGTGCTTCTTATCTTGGGGATGAAAGAGGTCCCCTGCTCCAGACAGTTCCTGGGATTAACCTTCATGGCTTTCGGTGCATTCATGATAGAACACAGAATATTGGTTTTCTCCTTGCGCCAAGCAGTCAGGGGGACTAAAAGTGCTGACCGGCAGCCATTTGCGAACTTAGAAAGTCATGACGGACCACCAGGTGGAAAGAAACAAGGCTTCATTTGGCAGTACTTGCATCGCTGTGCCGATGCCCCTATTGTCTGTCCATTCTCCGGCAATAATAATATTTCTTTTTTTTATTTATTGCTTGCTACTGTACGTATGCTGTAAATGAGGGTGTACTATTAGACAATTTAACAGTGCTCAAATTATCAACCCCAGAAGCCGGGCCGCCCTTTGGCATGGGCGAGCTGGGCCCAGGGTGCCAATATTCTAAGGGGCGCATGGAGCTGTGTACATTAAGGTGATACCAACAGCGGCACCCCAGTCCCCTTGCTCAAGCCTTGTCCGTGTCCCTGTGTGGTCCTTTCTGTCTGAGTTTCCAGTTTAAATTGGTTTTAATCATTCATCATCTTACAGTGTGCAATATTTTTAACACCCCATTGCCCTCTTCCTTGCCCTCCATTCACAGTTTAACCCCTACTGACACACACCAACAAAGAGAGGATAGGAGAGGATGTGGCCTAACGGATAGAGCAGTCGACCTCAAAGCTGGGGAACCCAAATTGATCATTGGCAGGGACGCTAAACATCCTGTGATTAATTAATGCCCCCCTGACTAACAAAATTAATGTGTCCATCTGTAAAGCTGTTGGTGCACATGTAAAGCCCTCTGATACCTTCGGGTCAAGTTTGCGTTATATACAACTGCAAAAAAAAAGAGAAAAACCTATCATGACTGTGAAGCAGCTAAGCTATTGGTTATTTAGGTGCGCTGGGGGAGTTCTGTGGACGTTTGTCTTCAGGGGCCAGTCACTGATAAGTCAGGTACTAACTAGTGAACACATAGGGGACCCCCTGCTGCCTCATTTAATTCACTAGTGAAATACTACAGGAGTATAACCCGTAAACCACGTCGGGATCAGGGTAGGAAGGTAAAGAAAACAAACAATATCCCAACTGGTAATATTCTGGAGACGATTAAACAAGTATGCTGAAAGCATTACTAGTAAAGAAATAAGGAGACTTGAATCCAATCAGGTTTTTGGTTGGTATTCATCATATACTTTTTACAGAAAGGAAAAGGAGGTAAAAATACACAGTTATAGCAGCACTGTACGAAAAAATCAATAACAACCCGATTGTAGTTGGTGCTCAGGTATGTGCAGGTGACATAGGTGGCGACGCAAGTGACAATAATGGACAGCGTGGATGGCGCAAAGTGAGTAATTGTACAAGATATGTACAGTGAATAGGAACAAGAGGCTCAAGGGTAATTTCAGTTATGATAGTGACTGATTCAGATAGTTAGTAATTCAAAAGAGCCATTGTAGAGATTGCGCCATATATTGCGCTGTGTTGTCAACGACGTTTCGATCCTCGTCAGTTGGGATCGTCTTCAGGACGGGGTTGTGTCATTTGGATGGTGCTGCAGGAGGGAAAGGAAAGGTCAAGGAGGGAGGGGGTGGAGAAGAGCGTGATGCTGTAAAGAGGACTGGTAGGAGGGTGGACAGAGCAACGTGGAGGGCGGGATCGTGGAATCCAATCCGGTAAAAGGGGCTGGTAGAACATGGTGCGCGGGCTGGCTCAACAACCAGAGTCCAGACGTGGACTGTGGCCACATGATGGCGTGAGGGAAGGAAGGCGTGGTGGGAGCGAATGCCAACCGGGTGGGGTCAAGGACGCTGGACTGAGGTAGAAGGTGAGGTGGCATGGTAGGTGGAGAGGATGGTAGTAGGGGTGGTGCGACAGAGAATGAGGTCGTGTAGCTGCTAGACTCGCACGCAGATCTAGTTGCTCGTGTAACTCTAGTTTCTGTTAGAGGGAGGTAGGGTGTTCTAATCAGGAGCGCAGTGCCGGCCTCGTGAGGAGAGGGCTCTTCGATATCACAGCAACAGTAACCGGGTCAGTGTCTGATTTTAAAATCCTAAAGGTATCTTTATAGTTTCTGATACCCAGGTTTTTACAAAATTGGATCACCCACCTAGATCTGGGACTCTTGTATGCCGGGCAGGAGAATACCACATGAATAACGGTTTCTTCCTCCACTGAACACCCAGGACAAAGGCGGCCTGTCCCGCCTTCCCACCTATTGGTACGGGCGTTAAGCGGGAGGGTCCCATACCTAAATTGCAGATACAATTTGTTAACTAATAGTGGTTGCATAATGTCTAACACTTGTTCAAATTTATATTGGCACTTGAAGTCCAAAAATCCATACGTTAGACTGCAAGTATCAACTGTCTGCGCAATACGCACCAATTTGTAATCTTTCAGGGCACATGCTAAGGATTTGTTTGAGATTTCAACACATGAGGCTTCAGGTGTAGACCATAGATCTCCCATGCCTAATACTCTAGTTATATCCCTTATAAAAGCCAACCAAGGGATCTTACCCGCACTATGGTGGACAACACAGCTTTCAAATCGTCCCTATATTGGGCCAATTCTGGAGTGCTCCAGAGACATCGCCAGTGTAACAGTGGACGCGACAAAATCAAATCTGCTATGGGAGTAATGCCCAAGTCCATTCTAAGCGGAGCAAAAGGTGAGTTTTTGTGCAGACCTAGGGTCTGTCTCATAAAATTATTTTCAGTTAATGTGAGGGCATTTGCATAGCAATGCCCCCATAGTTTTGCCCCATATATAGCTGATCCCCTAGCTTGTATTATAAAAAATTTCTACTGGGGGACTTATGGCCTTTAAAGCCGAGGTTTTGTGGAGTTTTAAAATCCCTCCAATAGCCTGGGTTAATTTTAGATTGGCCTTAAGAATTTTATCATTTAAGGAGAGACCTAAATAATCAAAAATAGAAACTCTTCTAGAGGTCTACCATCCAAAGTGGGGTGGGGACAATTGGTGGAATGTGAATTGAAGACCGTGTATTTAGTCTTGGTGATATTAACCACCAAATTCCTCCTCTTACAAAACTTGCCGAATTCCTATAGGACACCCTCCAGGACTATATGTTTCCAATGGATCAGTTGTAACCTGAACAACTGATCTATAGTCAATGTTTTACTTCTAAAACCTGCCTGAAGGGGGGTTAAAATATCATGATCCTCCATCCACTCGTGCAACCTAGCTAATAACACTCTGGCATACATTTTTTGGGACACATCTATGAGACTTATTGGCCTGTAATTTACAGGGTCGGTTGGGGACCCCTTTGTGTAAATCGGGATGTTCTCTGCCCCAGCCCATGTGGCGGGGGGCGACATCCCATTAAGAATGGCATTAAAAAGTAATTGAAGATATAGGGCCCATACTGCCTGTTCGCTTCTGTACAAATCCCCGGGAATTCTGTCCAACCCAGGAGCCTTATTTGGTAATATCTTCGCAATTGTGATAGACACCTCAGCCAGGGTGCAAGGAGGGGGCTCCCCGGAAGCAGCTAAAGTTCGAATATTACATATATTGCTGTTCATGGGTTGGTCTTCTGTTGTGCTTGAATATATTTGTTTAAAATGGAGACGCCAGGCATCCTCAAAGATATTGGGCTCAATGCCAGACTTACCCTTGATACATCTCGAGTGGATTAAGTTCCAAAAGCCTCTAAAATCTTTTTGATCGAAAGCATTTTTTATTGCCTGTCATCTTTTCATTTCCCATTCTGCCTCTGTACATAAAATCACCTTTTTAAAAAGAGACCTACTTTCCCTAATGGATGCACTATCGCCCTTTTTAAGGGATATCAAAAGCGCACTTTTCGCATCTCTGCACTTCGTATTATACCAGGGACATTTACCCCTGGATCGATTGCTCTTCGTTAGTTTATTGCTATAGAAAAAATTTGACAATGTTGCAACCAGATCCTGGTGGAGAGTTGCTAGCTCTGTAAACTCACGGCTCCAGTACCAATACAAAGGTTTGCCTTTTCCAACATAGGGATGACACCTGAATAGATTTCCCTAATTGTTTCCTGGGACTGGGATATTGCACCCCAACGGATGCTTCGACCTCCACCGACCACTGTTAAATTATCTTGTTCCACAACTTGCCCTAATTCTGGCACTTGTACTTCCAATGACAGAACCAGAGGGTTGTGGTCACTTTCTGGCTTGGCGTAAACACAAAACTTTATTGCTTTGCGGCAAATTTCGGTGTGTATTAAGATATAATCTATTATGGATTAATGGGCCGGTTTATTATAAGTAAAGTGGCTCGGATTATCATCAGCGAACCTGCCAATACAGGTCCTCAGTGAATATGTAAGAGTTAGGGAGGTCAATTGAAGGACCAAGGGGGTCCATCCCCTTATAGGGTAAGCATTGGCAACAGGGATCAAGAGAGTTGCATCCTCCTCAGACAAAATTGGTAATGGCAAACCATTTAGGGGCTCAAAGTGGACGTTGAAATTGCCACTTGTGATAGGGTGTGCTTCCCCAGAAAGTAGGTCTAATAGGGTTGCCAAGTGGTCCAACGTTGGTAATAATAATAATAATAATCCACATTTGTAAAGCGCACAATCACCCGTTAGGGTCTCTAGGCGCTGGGGGCCGTCGGGAAAATTAAGCAAGCTATTGCCCAGAGTCACATGGTGCTGGACTAATCTGCCGCCGGCGCCGGGGATCGAACTGTGATCCCCAGCTTCCGGAGTCAGTCGCCCTGGCCGCGGCGCCACACCTCTTCCCTTGGTGACGTATGCCCATGCTTTACTGGTCTGAAGTATACATTGATAACGGCCATATTGGGTAGGTCAGCCTTGGAGAGGAGGATGCATTATATATCCGGCGTGTGGGTATCTAAGTACTTTACAGTGTACCCTAAATGGGAGCCCACCCAGATACATAGACCCCCGGAGGGTCTGACTCCTAAACCTTTCACTGCTGGCTCACTGTATGATACAAATCCTACTCTATGTAGGTTTTTTAAAGCCCAAGATTCCAGGAAAAGACATATCTCATGATCATCTACGAAGTTACCCCAGTCCGACTGCTCTAGTTTACCCTGTAATCCTGCTATGTTCCAAGACATAACCTTGGTGCTATTAGAGTTTCCTTCCGTCTCACCCACAGGATTGAACTCTATTTCTTCCCCAGGTGGATTAACTGGCGTACCTAAATATTCACTTAAGGGGACAATAATTTGATGGAATGTGCCCTCCTCCCCAGCTGAAGCACTATTAGAATTAAATCCTTCCGCCAGGTGGCCACCATCCTCAGGTACACCAGGGAGACTAGTCTTCGCCCCTCCTTCACACCCATTTATACTCCATTGCTGAGATGTTTGACCCAAAGGCTCATCCCCCAAGCCCGAGGTAAGATCACCAAAGTGGTTAGGGGGGATGTGGGGTGATACCTGGATTGACTCCAGTCAGTCGACCATATCCAAGATATTCAATCTATTTCTTACGTGAATGTTAAATGCAGAATCAAAACCGTCCAACCTAGAGGTGTTGGTCACGGTTCCACGATAGGGTCGCCCCGCCCAAGTCCTTTCCTGGTACCCCAACTGCTCGCCTCGTAGTGGAGTAGTGTAAAAGTAGCTAAGATCCAGGGCCAGGACAGAAGATTTGGTATTACGAGGTTGTCCCTTGCAAATATGGGGGGCCGCCCACCTATCAACAAAATTAACTACTATACAGTTCCCTGGAATGTCTTTCTTCCTCCAGCTTACCCAGTTTACTCTACGCAAAACACAATTTGACTACGTATATTTGGAGGAAGCCGCCTATGGATATTTAGCCACTGGGTAGTTTTGTTTTTCAGTCCAGTATCAGATTCTGACCTACCCTCAGCTAAACCTGGAACCCCAGCCAAAACAACCACATGTGGGACTGACTCAAGTGGCAAATCAATGTGCTATAGAGTATTCACAAAATTATCAGAGCCCTTTGAGCCCCCCTGTGTCCTTGTTACAGAGTCCAGCTCCAATGGTTGGGGTTTTTGGATCCTACCCCTCAAAGAGACACTATTTCCTGTGGGTGGTCTGCCATTAACAATGGTTTCACTTGGTGCAGTATTCCCACATAATGTGCCTTCCATTGATTCTACAACATGGGGGTCTGGATTTATATTAGTACTACACACAACCCTACATCCTTCAATAGTTATGTTCTTGTCCAGATTTTTTCCTGGGAGCTTCTTCTGTATGCCATCAAACTTTGTCATTGCCGAAAGTTCAAATTTCACCAGCCTCTCCTCTATCGCTAAAAGTCTATCAAGCAGGGGTTGCATAGAGGAGGTAATGAGGCCAGCAAGAGGAGCAACAGATAATATATTCTCCTTGAGCGTACCTGGGCTTGGACGGTTAACATCAAGTGCGCCTCCATGTTCGTTCAGCTTAGGAATTTTGGGGTTTTTACCCCTCTGTGTGCCCTCATCTCGCTTCCTTTTGGGAATAGCCCCCATCTTCTTTGCAGATTTATCCTGTGGAGCTTCCTATGTTCCCCCACTGGTAGGCTGGTAAGTACCTGAACATCAATAGTGGAGGCTTAAGTGTTCTTGCACTTAATTCTACTTGGCTGGACATGCTCACCCCCCCCACGGAAGCACGTGCCTCCTCCCCCAAAGAAGAAGAATTGCCATCCAATTGCGGGGCTCTGTGGACCATGGCCCTGCCATTAGCTCTCTCTGGAGTTCGTGCCATAATCAAATCGCCAATCGAAGAGTGTTTGGCGAATTCCAGTTCCTGGGACACTCTACGCTCGGTCAGAGCAATTTCATGTGCCACAACCATTCTAGTCTGTTCCAATAGATGTATCTAAATCTTCCCCTGTCCAAATGGTGGCTGATATACATGACCTACAATTATTGATGTCTCTGCAGGATGATGTACCAATAGATATGAATATTTTCCGAGCTGAACTTAACATCGCAGAAAATGTACTTATTGATAGCTGTTTAAAAACATGCTCTAAGTTCACACCGGTAGAAACACCCCATAACAATAATCTCTTCAGGGAGAAGGTATCTAAAGACCTATACAAATTGTTTGCGCACCCTGTTATTTTGACTAAAACTAATCATAATTTGACCATGGCAGAAAGGACAGCATTAAGGGAGTAACAATTTGATGTTTCCATTGTGTTTAGGGAGGCGAACAAGGGGGGGGACACATAGTCGTGATGAATAAGACATATTACATGCAGGAGATTAACCGACAACTTGCAGACCCTACGTGTTAGGAGAAGATGACATACAACCCCATCAAATCCCTCAGTGCCTACATTAACATGAGACTTATGGACTGGTGAGAAAGTTGCATTATAACCGATAAGAAATTCAGTCACCTTGTGGTTAGGGAACATTGTTTTCCCTGCATATGCATACTGCCCAAGATACATAAGGCAGGTCCATTCCCCCTAGGAAGACCCATAATCTCAGTGGTGTACTCCCCAACAGAAAGACTGTCTGATTATGTCAACAAATTCCTTCAGCCATTTGTCTGCAATCTGCATGTGTACATCCAAGTCAGCAAGTATCTGTTGAACATATTTGATGGGATGCCTTGGTCTGATGATGTGATATTTGTAACCATGGATGGGCGAGTCCATATACTTGCATTAAAAGGGCGTTTGGAATCAGGGCTTTTGAATTCTTTTTTAGACAGAGAACAGCTGATAATTTCAAACACAATATTATATTGGTGGAGATGATGGACATCATTATTGCTAAGAATTATTTGTTTTTACATGATAGTCAGTGGTACCATCAGATACAGGGCACTGCAATGGGTAACATCTTTGCTCCTACCATAGCTGGTCTTTTTATGAGCTGGTATGAGCTGGAGCATTCATAGGGCCGGTTTGCCTCTCTCTAGACTGAGCATGTGATTTTGGGGCAGGCACATTGACAACATCTTAATGCTCTGGAATGGTACAGTTGATCAGTTGATGGCCTATCATGAGTTTTTAAATGACAATCCATACAATATATGTCTTACAATTAACCATAGTAAAGAACAGATTAAGTTTCTGGACATCTTATTTTATGTTGACAAAAATATGATACAGAGTACAATGTTTTGTATGGCTACAGCCTGTAATAGTACCTTCCATGCCTCTAGTGCACATCCCAAGCATGTTGTCAATAATATTCCCTATGGTGAAATGGTGCACAACAGAATATACTGTAGCTCTGAAGATACATTTGTTACAAACATTAAAAACATAAAGCATTGTTTTGTAAATCAGGTGTATGAAACAAAACCATTGGATAAGGCTGAGATAAAAATTGCAAAAGTAACTAGGAGCGACACCCTAAAAGAGAATGGATCTAAAGAGACAAGAGCTAGGTCCAATTTATTAGGATGTAACACACAGTATAACAGATGCAGTAGACGCATCTATGGGAGTTTGAGAAGGCATTGGAATCTTCTGACTGACATACCAGGCCTCAGGTTTTTTATTTCCAATGAAACAAAAGTGATGTACCCCACGGGGATGACGTTGAGGAACTGGCCTTGTCCCAGTTATATTGTCTCACAAAAACTCTTTACTTGGCTTCCTAGTACTGTAAAGTACAGTACAGGGTTTTTACACATGTGGGGTGTGAATCCAAAACTATTGAGGTAATCCATTTCCCTACAGGGGATGGACTTCACAGTGGAACACCGCACTGGTACAGAACAAAGTAAAGAGAACTCCCAAGAGGATGGGTAGTTCTCCCCATATCTCAGCTGGAGGGGACACATGTTAGACCTGGCACTATTGGCATGGGTCTCTCTGGCATTTTGGCTTTTGCCCCCTGTGTTTTTGCTGCGTGTTGGACTCCGTTTTGCTGGTCTAGATGCTTCGGGCACTTTGCCGCTGCTGTTCAGTGCCAAAGTGCAAGTGCTCCCTTTGTAAATTGGTTTTTCAATGATTTGCTGATTTGATTTACTAGTCAGTCCCTGCTACAGTGCACTGTGTGTGCCCAGGGCCTGTAAATCAAATGCTACTAGTGGGCTGCAGCACTGATTTTGCCACTCACATAAGCAGCCTGTAAATGTAACTCTGGCCTTCCATTGCAGAGCCTGTGTGCAGTCTAGTACTGCCATGTCGACTTGGGAAGTATACTGACTTGCCAGGCCCTAACCTTCCCTTTTCTTACATTTCAGTCACCCCTAAGATAGGCCCAATGTACCCCTGTGGGCAGGGTGCATTGTATGTGAAAGGTAGGACTTGTCCAGGTGTGTGTGGCATGTCCTGATAGTGAATTACTACCAATTTCGTCGTTCACTATTGCACGGTTACCTGTTCCCATAGGATAGAATGAGGAGTGTGTTTATAACATCTTATAAACATAACTATCCCAGGGAACAAGGTAGGAAAGTAAAGTTTAGTATGCCTGGACTCAGAAAGTTAAATTGTGTCTTTTAGTGAGGTTGATGTTTACATTATGTATTTGAAAGTACAATTTTTAGAAAGTGGGTAATTTATTGCTAAGCGCAAGTTTCTTTTCTGGCATACCCACCACATTACGTCCCAATTTGAATTGTTCTTATGAAGTTGATATACATTGATATATCAATTAACTTGTCTGTATAAAAAGTTATGGCAATGTATGCATTGGTGAGTCTATTGTACTGTACTTCTTTGCACTTTGATGGTTGTAATGACCAAATTAAGTTTCTGACTGATATAACGCCATTAAAAGCTATCTGGCCACCCTAGTTCGGGTTAAATCCAAATGTTCAGGCTGACCACAATCGAGCATGGGTCAGATAAAGGGACCATCCTTGTCCTGCTGAAAACAGTACATTGGTTCGGGATCATGTCGACATCAAGGGTGAGATGCTAGGAGCAGTCTGAGGCAATGTGTCGGCATTGATCCTGTGGATTTAGGCGATGCATCGGGTCTGAACCATGCAAGTCAGAAAATCACCGTCAAACTCTTCTGATGTAGGTGAGGCACCGTCAATGAGCCATGCAGACAGTGACACAATTATCTTGATCCTAGTAGCAGCGGGGATGCATCAAGGTAGATGAAACTGGTACGGAGACGCGCAACTAAGGCAATGCTTGTGTTTTTGCAGCTTCTGCCTTTTCAACCTACTTAAAAAGGCCGAGAACTGGACTGGCACCGCTTGGCAGTGCAATACTCTCAGCTGGAAGAGTCCAGGTGCTGGTTGTGAAGTGGATTGAAGTTTTTGATGTCCTTGAGACTTCCAACAGGCAGTTAGCAGGCACAGCTATTGAGCAATTCAGGGTTCATGTGGTCTAGGTCCTGTCCTCACCCGGGCAAGGAGGGCAGCAGGCAGGTCAGCATAGCAGGAAAGTAGCTCTTCTAGAGCAGCAGTCCAGAAGAGTGACAGTCCTTTAGCCGCACATAAGTCTGTCTTCCTCTAAGAGTATCCACAGGTCCAGGCGTGTACTAAGTTATTGGTGTCAGAGGTCCAGTACTCATATCCAGTTGGGCCTTTAAAGTCAGGGAGACTTCAAAGAGGGGTTATGAAGCGCACAGAGGTCCATACTCACTACAGGGGTTAAGCAGTCCTTTGTGCAGGGACAGGACACGGCCCATTCAGGTGTAAGTGTGAGGTTGCTCCCAGCTCCTCCAGCCCATCCTGCCCAAGATGGCCCATCAGGATGTGGATGGCCCACAGGCACACCAACGCTACTTCTGTGTGTGGCTGTCTAGAGGGAATGCACAAGGCCCAGCTATTTCCCACTTCAGATGTGTATTAGAGACAGGCATCACAAGTACAGGGCTTAAGAGCAAATACATGCCATCTTTCTAAAAGTGGCATTTATAACGTTGCAATCATAAATCCAACTTTTCCATTAAAGAAAATTTAATATCACGACTCCATAGGTTCCACACATGACAGATCTTCTCCCTCTCAATCAGAAAGTATATCTTGTTAGATTTAATAAGAAATCCCCAATACTAAACATTGAGAGGAGTAGGCCTCATAATAGTGACAAACTAATTTGAAGTGTTTTCACTCACAGGACATGTAAAACCTAAAAGTGCATGCCCTACCTTTTAGTACCACAGCACCCTGCATAACGGGCTACATAATGTGAACAATGGGGGTGAAAATTTTGGTAAGGGGGTTTAACTTCCAAGTCGGCTTGGCAGCAGAGCTCAAAACACAGGCTCTGCAGTGGCACAATCAGTGCTGCAGGCCCACTAGTAGCATTTAATTTAGAGGCCCTGGGCACATATAATTTATAATGCACTCTACTAGGGACCTATAAGTAAATTAAATATGGCAATTGTGGATAAACCAATGTTACCATATTTAGGGGATTACCACATGTACATCAGCACTTGTTAGCAGTGGTAAAGTGCCCACAGTCCTGAGGTCAACAACAACAGATCAGCAAAAAAGATGTTTGGGTTATTACACCCCCCATATAAAATTATTTTCTGGTAAATATGTGAGTACGGATACTTTGGGTTGGGTATGGTGAGATGTCTGTCGGATTTCAACAGAAATGTTTACATATGCAAAGACAAAAATGCACACACAATCTTTCCCTCTCTCCGTTTTGAAAGTCTGCAAAAATTAAGATGGTTTAGAACACATTGTATTTTTCCTTAATGGAGTACCCCTACCATTCCGTATTCCTCTCCCTTTCCACTGCCCGTTGAGCAGCTCACCTGAATCTTGATTGTTGTGTAATGTATTTTAACATTATGTGGCAGCATGACTGCTGGAAATTCAGAAGCTCACACCTCCGAATCTTACTGACTGAGCTACACCCCTGACTCGAAACATGACAAATTTCAGGGCCACACCTCTTAATTGAGTTACCATCTTCTGTTCATGTCCACTTCCTTATCCCGCCTTACAATATATGCATTTCCTGCCAGAAGACGGCTGGGGGCCAGCAATATTTGTCTCTCTCTGAAGGATATTTCACACCTCAGCAGGGAGATAGTTGCTGCCTCTAGGAACAAGAGTGCCTCGCACAACTGAAGTAATTCAATCATGTTTAATAAAAAACATCTCTATTACATATCTAACAAAAATCTATATCGACCACTGAATCACATTTTTTATAAATGTTCCAACAATGCTTGTGTGATTCTCTAGCTGTTTCCTAAACTGGCTTATCAAAATTATGACTGTTATCCACAAATATGATTTTATCATGGAAAAAGACTACCAAGGCCTATGCTGCGAAAGAAAGCTCTTTTATCTTGTTCCTGCAGCAACATACGTATCTACATATTAGGCATGTCTTAATGTGGGCACATTATGCATCCAGATGTTGCAAGATTCAAGGCTTACGTTTAAGGGTCTTTAGTTGACTTAGCTAATGAGCTAATGTCAAATGTAGGGTTAAATATACTAATTTCCTTTAACTTGAGCTTGCTGCATCTTTTGCTACATCAATTCAGGCCCATATTAGACACCCAGGGGTGAAAGAAATTGGGTAATTGGTTGCGGGGGGGGGGGGTGGAAACCCCTGTCAGGCAACAACCACAAACCTTGTCCGGTGGATCACAAAAGTCACTATATTAACCTGTGCTTGACCCTCCGCTAGCTTGGCACAAATTACGGTCACGCTTAACTTAGATGATCTGTGTAAAGTATTTTTGCAGCACACAAACAGTAATAAAGGGAAAACACAGCACAGGAAAAATTGCAACCCAATCTAGAACAATAGAGTGCATTTCACTAAATACAACAATACCAGAACTACAAAAATCCAATCAGTAGAACCAGAGAAATTTAATTTGACAGTTTATAGTGAAATAGTCCCTAAAAGCACAAAGCACCAATTGCTGTTATCGGGTCACGCTAGACTGGGAGAAAGTCACAAGTTCAGGCCCTAAGATACTTTAGGGACTACCTAAGGGGTCACTTATAAGTAATAAAATGAAACTGATTTTACTTTTCTGTCCTGTTTGGTTATGTTGCACCCGAAGACAAGTTTAAATTATTGTTTTACATCACGTTGGAAGCCACCTGGGAAATTCAAACGTCATTATTGCCCACATGCATCAAGGTAAATTGCATTCGCAAACGGTGCGAATCGCATTTTTCGGCCGTTTGCGAATGCAATTTCCTGATTTGGGATGCACCAACCTTTTACAGAAATTCGCAATTTAAGAAATCGCACAATTGCGATTTCTTAAATTGCGAATGCATTTAAGGAATCTCAATTTGAGATTCCTTAAATGCAATTCATCATACTTGTAGAAATTGCGAATTTGCAAATTAGAAATGCAAATTACCATGAAGTTGATCTTCATGGTAATTTGCGAAAATCTAGAAAAATGCTTTTAAATGCATTTTTCTTTGTTGCATGTTACACACACACCTGCCCTTGGGGCAGGTGTGTGTGTAAGATGTATCCAAAGGCAAATTTCAGGGGTTCAACAGGGTGTCATTTGGACACCCCTGCACCCTTGAAATTGCATTCTCAATTTGCGAATTCACAATGATGAATTGCAAATTGAGAATGCCCTCCCATTCATTCCTATGGGCCTCTAGGCCTCTAGGCCCATATGAATTTTAAGTAATCGCAATTTTTTTGCGAATTTCTTAATGAATTGCATTTTGCAAATCCTTAATTGAGATTCCTTAATTTTTGCAATTAAGGAATCGAAAAATGGGACAATGATGCATGTGGGGGTATGTTTATAAGCGGAAGTCATCTTTACACCTTGTACATGATGAATAATTACCCATGGAGTATTGGCGGTCCTTTTTGATGAAAGTGCTCAAATTCAAATTTGTGTGTAGATGTTGGCTCTAACAAAGGGCTGTTTGCCCGAAACGCATTGGGTGTATATTTTCACGGTTACCCAGGATGCAATGTGTTTGTCCTGTTCCCATCATGCACTGGGACAGGAACAGACTAATTTGCATATAGCCGGGTTCTGAGCTGGGATGGTGCAGTGAGCTAAAAAACGGTGATGGATTAAAACCATGATCTCTTGACTTGGTAAGAGTATTCTGCATCATTCAGAAACTCTGTCCATCACCACCCCCCTTTTCCAAAATCGGTTTTATCCACACTATGTGTGGGAGGGTATACTCAGACGTGAGTCCCTTGCTCATTGCACCATCAGGATTCAAGCAAACCGGGCCGAAGAAGGCTGTGATGCCAGAAACCGGTCCCCGGGAGCTTGTTTCCTTCCCAGTATAAGAATTGGCTTGGTAGTTTGGTTTGTCCTGTTCCCATCATGCACTGGGACAGGAACAGACTAATTTGCATATAGCCGGGTTCTGAGCTGGGATGGTGCAGTGAGCTAAAAACGGTTATGGATTAAAACCATGATCTCTTGACTTGGTAAGAGTATTCTGCATCATTCAGAAACTCTGTCCATCACCACCCCCCTTTTCCAAAATCTGCAATGTGATTTGCATCATGCTGTAGAAACAAGCTTGGATGGAACTTTCTCCAGCACTCAAGGTTAGTATTCAAGTACTCTATTTATGAACTTTGAAACAACTGATAACACGAATAAAATTGATTACTATTGATTACCTGGCTTAACCCGTTGAGTGCATGCGTCGGCCAACGACCGTCGCGAGCCCTACCTTCGTAGTGCTGCGCACGTCTGTTGGCCGACGAGGCCCCACCCGCGCACGGAAACGTTTACACACTGTGGCGGATTCTATGCCGCGGTAAAAGGGTTAAATTCAATTTACATTATAGGCTGTGAAGTTCATTAAATAAATAATTTGATGTGCTTGGGACAAAGCAAAAGCCGAGTTCAGCATGCCAAAATGTCGCCTTTAAGTATCCTAAAAAGATTATGTTGAAATCTGGTGATCATTCAACTACATTTTTCAAAAGTTTTATTTTTCCAGACCGAAATGGCAGTTGAAGACTGCAGCAAAGGCTTCATGTTGCTTTAAACTGTCTGTCATGCCTTGCTTTAGAGTTAAACGGCAATTAGGATTAACCAATTTTTTTACCTAGGGGTCATAGTTTATGAATTTAGAACTGATAACATCAGTACATCCCATCTCCTAAAATAAATAAATATGGGATTACGGTACTGAAAACTACATTTCCCTACAGAGAGCACATGTCTTACATCAGAAATCTGTTTATGAAAGTGGTTTACACTGAAAATCTAATTTGGAAACTTTAAAACTGCATGAAAAGCGAAAACCCATCCCTTTTGCCATGCTTCCCTGATTTTTTAATTATGGATAACTGGGTCCAAATCACAAAAACAGGTTGTAAATCTGCAACCACAGAGTTACACAGCCTCGCATGGGTGCGGATTTATGACTTTTGGGAATGTCAACACCCAAAACCACTAACCTGTTTCCTGGGGAGATGATGTTGCTGTAGCAACCAGGGTTTACATGGCTGTGACAGCAAACTCACAAAAAGTTACCGATGTCCGCTAGGAAAGCTGCTCCAGTTAAAGTTTTACAGGCCTGCTTGAGGAAACCCTTTGTGAATTACAGCTTTTGCTGCTGTGTATTTATTTGTTCCTTCATCATTTTATATGTGCTGTACATGTCGAAATGTCATTCACTGCCTTTGTCCAATGGCACATTTTATAAAGTAACTTTTCTCCACACACAATATATTTTACTTGTTTAACACTTTGTTCTGCTAATCACACGGGATTTGGACATGTTCCAGTCCCCTTTCCAAAACTGGAAAGTTAACCTTGCCCTAGGCAGGAGTAAATCTCTGACAAACCCCATCATCTGGAGGGTTCAGAGAGGAATATGAAACATAAACTCAATGGCTACCAAATGTATCCGGAAATATCACAGTAGAATGTCAATCTCTTTAGCTGGATTTACTTTTGCAACAGTACACCATTAAGGGATAATGTTATGCCCTAATTTGTAAATGTAAGGCAAACGTTTACGAAAGACCAATAAGTACAAATGGCTATTTGATTCAGGCCCTCTGTATTTGGAATTCTTGTCAGCAAGAGCCTGAGAGTATATTTATGCCTAATCGTGGGAGGTGCAGCGGCTTGAGAGGACAGTACCTCGAAACAATATGTATACTTTTTCTAGAAACAGGAACACCACGCACTCCAAGCATGTGCTTCATATATTTTTTATTTCATGTGTGCCAACCATCAACAAAAACTGACAGAGGTGGAGCTGCTTCGTGGTGAGAAGACGCCGAGGAGACTCTGTGGGGCACTGCAAGTCCCAGGAAGCCTGCCGCCTGCAAGCTAACGCGCAGCACCTGGGCAGGAGGAAGCCCTTATTACAGCTCGCGGCACCCGCCTTACGGGACGTGCGCGGGCACACGACCGGGCAAAGCCCGGGTGGGCCCGTTTGAGCCCGTTAGAGACCGGATGAGGCCGGGCCCTCCATCTGAGAGCCATCCTATCTCAAGGTCAGTGTCTTCGGTGAATCTCTCTTCTACCTATTAATTTGTTATTTAAGCCATAGATCGGGTACGAATCTGCGTCAAGATGACTATACGGGAAGGAAAGGGGAGAGGCGCGCATCTAAGTGGAAGTGTGGCGGGGACATTGGATCAATTTATAGTAAGAGCGACATCTGTCCTGGAAAAGGAGATAGCAATCACAGAGCGCTGTCTATCTCTCGACCCTTTACTGTCCAAAAGATCTTCCCTGGGCGGTTTATCCTCAGCTCGCTCTCCTGATCGTTGCTTTAACACTAATATTAATGTCACCAATAAGCCGAGCACTTCTTCGTAGATCTTGAATGACTCAGTGGAGGCATGTATTATTTCGCCATCTGCCGAGACTGCCCAAGAGTTCGTATCCAGCCCTCCCCAATGTATCTCTACGAGGTCTGTGCTCCCATTAAAAAATAAAGGCATCAAAGCCATCCCAGATCCTGCAGTAAAGGGGAAGAGGGGAGGGGGCCCTCAGAGACCAAAAACTGCCAAAGTACCTAGAACAAACAAAAGTGGAGAGGGTGCTATAATGGACTCTTTTAACACAGTGGACAGTGCCCCCTCATCTGTGAAGACTTGAACCTTGGTCCAACAGGAGCCTCACGCCCAGAAGATAATGAGGCAATATGGAAGAGAATAGAAAATGTATTCTTAGTGTCACTAGAACCTATCGACTACAGATTGAGCCAGATCGAGGAACGATTAAAAAATGTTGAACTACAGGCCAAGTCTAATCTTTACGTCTTTGAGGGCCTACTTGCTCAAAACAAGCTGCTTGCCGTGCCAATACCCTGTAAGACGAGCAACACTGTCATAGTCAAACCTAAACCCATTAATCAACACACTATGAAAATATGGTCTACTGCTACTACAGTTACCAAAACCGCCATAGCGACGGTTCCAATGACTGGAAGTTCCATTTATCTGGGAAACATGTCAAGTGAATTTGCTCAATCCATTGCGAGTCCTCCGAGCGACGAATGTTGTTTTGCAGTCACAGCAGCTAACTATGCGACAAGTATTATTTCTCACACAAGCTGCGCCACAGCAAGACCGGCTAGTGCCTCACCAGGGTCTTATGGTCATGAACCGCCTACGATACCTGAAGGACTGGAACACAATGCAACCACAGAGGGTTTTTTGTCTCTACATCTTCCCTTGGCATCAGCCCCCTTAGTGGTGGTCCTGAGGAATGTGCCAGTGCTCAAGGAAAACCAGATTGAAACCACCGAACAATTATTACTTAAAGTTTTGCATTGGCTGAATACACAATTGAAGGGTGCTGGGATCTGGGATGGGGATATTAAGAACCATATGATCATGGCCAGGCGCTTGGCATGGATTGGACCCTCAAAAAAGGAAGGGAGGGGAGATTATGTAGTTGTTAATTTTAACAATGAGAATGTTGTTAGATTCTTATTGGTTCATTTGGGAAGGAATTTAGGAAGAATCTCTGATAAAATCTCTGTCTTGCCCCTAGGGTTTTTCTATAAACCCCATGTTTACCCCTTAATAGGGAGGGGACCACAAAGCTTAGCTAGACAGACATGGGCCCCATCAACAACCATAGATTGACCACTAGAGGTAAATCTTACCAACAGATTTGAAACCTTGTCTAACCTAGATGTCTGTGACTGACTACAATCAGCCACTCTCATTTCGGCAGAGAAGACTGATAATCCACCCTTTCCCTTACCCGTAACTGAGGCAGGAGCTCAGATATTGGCCACTAAGCACCTAGAGTGTCCAGAGATTTCGACCCCCATTGCATTGGGTGGCAGTCCACCTTGTTCTTCCATATCACTTATCTCATGGAATATTGCTGGGTTATCCTCAAAAAATATGTCATCTGATTGGTCAAGTTTTATTGAGGACTTTGATTTTATTGCTCTACAGGAGACATGGTCAACAAGTTTGAGTTTTCGTTCTGCTTATTTGGCCTTTAGCAAAGTGGCAACCACAGAACATAAAGGGAGACCTAGTGGGGGGCTGATCACTTGGGCTAAACAACAGACATACTACCAGGTCGAGGAGTTAATAATCAACAGTCCTGATATTCTTGCCATAAAGGTTCGTTCAGAGTGTGAGCCAGACCTTATATTGTTTAATGTGTATGCCAGAGGGATAGCGGGTGGAAAAGTATTGCCAACTGTTTCCCATCTGGATACTCTCATTGATGCCATGAAAGGGCCAAATTATCTGGTAGTTGAAGGTGATCTTAATTGTACATTCGAGCCCTTCGGCCTTGATGGCTGTAGTTTTAGCTCCGATTTGATTTGGGGGAAAACATCCTTAATGCTGCCCCCAATTAACAAATGGACTGAGGCTGCGCTGCAATTAAAAAGTGTATCCCTGGAGAGGGGCCTTAGGGCAGTTAATGGGAGGTTGACATCAGACACTGAAGGTACTCACACTTTCAACAACAGGATAAGGAGTAGCAGGATTGACTATTTCCTTATCAGCTTTGAATTATGGCCAAGACTTATGGATATGAAGGTCCGAAAAAGAACAGTGTGACCATGATCCCTTACTGTTAACCTTAGTAATGAAATAGTGACAGCTGATGTAAATATGACCCTAGAGTGTCAGCGCCTAAAATGGGCGGTAGTATCGGAAAATTAGAGTACTCTAGATCTGATAAAACAAACCCTAGAAGACACATTAATATATCTTTCCTCTTTAGGCACACATTATCTCTCAGCCCATATAAAGGTCCATGATGACCTCTTCGCAAAGTTGAAAGTATTCTTCACCAAAAATAAAATCTCCACTTGGCATGAAACTCAAAAATCAGCTAACTGGTATAATGAGGCATGCAGGACTGCATTCAGGTACCTCTCTCAGGCAATTAGGCTGGGAGTTCCCAAGGAGGTTAGAAATGCAAGATTAGAATACAAAACAGTTCAACAAAGGGCAAAGGAGAACCATGATGAAAATAGATGGAAGGATCTGATTCACGCTAGTTCTGGCAGTTTGTTAAATGGGGTAGTGGTGACATAGGGCCTGTACCAGTCCACAATGTGCCACCCGATCAATGGGTGTTGCATTATCAGGCCCAATTTGTCCCCTACCCTGAGATTACTACTGTTGATGTTCTAACCTTTGATATGGGGGAGATATAGAGAGTTTTGGATGAAATTCCAGCAGGTAGGGCCCCTGGTCCGGAATGCATTCGGGCAGACATATTTAAACAAAACAGGAAAAGCTGGGTTAAATACATCCATATTATCTCTAATGTATTGGCTAGAGGTGCCCCCATACCAGAATCCTGACGTGGGGCAGAAATTATTCCAATATACAAAAAAGGGGATCGTGCCAGTCCAGACAACGACATGCCAATAAGTCTAATTGACACCCTACAAAAGATTGTGGCCAAACTAGTGCTAGGAAGAGTCAACTCATCGATAATAGACCAGGATATTTTATCCACTTATCAAGCGGGTTTCCATCCACATGTCAGCACCATCTACCAAGTTTTCAGATTTATGATGGTTTATTGGGGCACTGTGATCTTAGCAGGGGGAACTTTATATGCTGCATTCATTGACCTCAAGTCAGCATTCGATCTGGTGCCACGACCCAAGTTATGGGACACACTCAAGGAGGCAGGGATGCCCCCTGAGCTCTTAGTTTTTGTCATCAAAATGCATGAGTCCAATTATGCTCAGGTGGGGCCAAAAGGGCGAACTAACGGACCGTTTTCCGGTTAACAAGGGTGTTCGGCAGGGGTGTGTTTTGGCCCATACCCTCCTCTCCTTGTTTATAAATAAAGTAACTCATTTTACACTGCTTACCCAACTGATGCCCGTCTCTTGCTGGTTCGAGGGTACCTCTTTTAGTGTTTGCAGAGAATACTTTAAATCTGTCACAAACTCAATCTGGTCTGCAGTGTACGCTCAACAGATTCACTGTCTTTTGCAACAACCATGAACTAGTAGTTAATGTTGATAAGACCAAGTTTACGGTGTTGCACAAACATAAAATAATAAAAGGCAGAGTAGAAATGAATAAAGTGACCCTGGAACAAACTGACATATTTACGTTTCTGGGAGTTTCAATGGGTAAGAAGATGAGCTGGAAACCCCAGATTGATCTGTTGGTTCTTAAACATAATCAATTAGCAGGTGCCCTACTAAAGGAACATCGATTGTCCAACACCAAATTGGTAGGACCAGCATTAACAATATATAATGGGAAAACTAGGGCATCAATAATCTATGGTGCAGATGGGGATTCGAAATATTATCATCCATAGTATCTGCTCAAAACAAGATTCTGAGATCACCAACTGGCCTCCCTCAATCAACTCCCATTAAAACACTATTGCTAGATCTGGGTTGCATCTCATTTGAGGAGCCAGCAGGTTTTTTTACCCTTGGCCTACTGGAGATGGCTTTGGACAATACCAGAGTTAGCACCATATGCTAACGCAGTCAAGCACATTAGAGAAGTTGGCTTCTCTTCAAATATTAAATGGCTCCAACAGATCAAGGAAGGACTATTTGATATGGGCCTAGCCACTTGTGGGAAGACCAAGCAGGAAACTTGTTTCTAAACAAAAATGAATTTAAAACACTCTACAGGGACATGATTAGTAATAAGTCTATGTCTATGGTGAGCAATAGTTCCCTAACTGGTATCTTCTTGGAGCACAAGTATGAATTGAGATTCAAAGCCTGTTGGGATTTTATCACAAGACCTAGCAATATGAAACTATATCATTGTTGGACCTGGCCCTTATGGCAGGTTCACCCCAAAACTTTTTTGCTATTTCCTAGCCTATTTCTGTAACCTGGTGTTGGTGATTTTAGGCCTCTGCGCACTTTTTCACTGTGGTCCAGTGTAAAGTGCGTGCACTCTCTGTGTGTGTGGTGAGAGTGACCTGCCCTCCCGTAGGAATGCATGGGGAATATGTGTGACCATGGGAGTTCCTGATGTGTGGGAAGTGCAGGGTCGAGTTTGGTATGTGCGAACTTCGTGAGATTGAATGCTGCGCAATGATGTATGCGGCATGATTGTGTCTAGTGTGGAAGTGCCACTTCTACAAGTTGGCATGTTAGTGTAATTTGTGTCTGGAGTGTGATTGGCTGGAGCTGGCTGGTGAGCCTGGCTCAGGAGTCAGGATGGGTCTACCCCGGTGGTGAATGGAGAGATTAGCATGCTGATGTGAGGGAGAGTACACCTGGGACCTGAAAAGGGCTGGTCCTTCCCTCCACAATGCTGGCTCCACCCCCTGTGGTGCGTCTAATGTCCCTGGCCTGGCTAGTGAAAGGGAGTTCCCCATAACAAGTTGTAGCTGGTTCTCACATTGCCTGCACCTTGTAGACAAAGGACTTTGCTGTATAAAAAGGGTGCTGTGACACCCTGAAGATGTTCTTGTTTTTCTAACTTGAAACTACCAAGGGCGTGCTGCTGCTGGGGCCCAGGGGAAGGCTTGCCTCCCTGGGCCCTGCCCAGCCCCTGGATGCCTGGAGGATATTCCTTGTGGGGGAGCTGTTTTGCCCCACCTTTGCTGCCCAGGACTTTTTGGGGCCCTTTGCCTTGCTTTCTTTGCCTTTGCCCAGGCTTTTTGTGGCCTAAGCGCCCTGGGAGCGCTTTTTGAGGGAGAAGGCTGGTGACTTTGCTCTGGCGCTTGGAGAGGGCTTCTATGTGTGCCATTGCAGCTCGGGCTGCTGTCTGGGGATCCCCCCGTCATGGCTGCCTATTTTGGTGGTGGGGAGCTGCAGGTGCCCACCCTACATTATGTGGCCGATTAGTTTTTATTTTTAGTGCGCAGGTGCCCACCCCGCGACTTTGGCTGTAATCACAGCGGGTGCCCAACCCCACTGTTTATTTTTCAAACGGAGGGTGCCTACCCCTCAGTACTGCAGGGAAAAGTAATCACCGCGGCGGCCCGAGTCCAAACGGAAGTCAGGCGATGTTTTGCCTGGCGGCGGGCGGGACTTTCGGTTTTGCGAGAGAAGTCCCGCACCCGTCGCCGGCCAGGGAAGTAAGGGAGACTCCAGCTGGGAGCCCACCCGGGCTGGACTGTGTCAGGCAGGAAGAGAGCCTGCGCCCTGCCCGAGAAGTGAAGGGAGCTGCCTGGAGCCTCACTGGCTCTGTCCTGAACCCCCAGTCCCGAGATGGGGGACCGGGTGAAGAGGCACCCCATCCTGGTGCCCGGTGTTGCGTGACGGGGCTCCCAGGAGTGAGGGGAGCCCCGGAAGCCTCGCTGTCCTTGGAAAGGAGATGGCCCCGCAGCAAGAGAGCAGCCCGGTAAGGAGAGAGCTAGGGGTGTTCCTGATTGTGTCACGGGCGGCCCCCCTTGGCAGCGGGCTGCCCCAATGGTGTTGGCTCCCTCCTGGTAAGACGCACAAGTAGGATTCCAGATTACTGGGTTCCGAGACCTAGCTTATGTTGTGGCAACTGACCTCAATGATCAGTGAAACCTTGCAAGAAAAAAAATGTTCTTTCTAGTGTGCCCTCACTCGCCGGGGTTACTCCACGGTGACATGCTTCATCATTGGGGCCATCCCAGTTCTCTACGAAAAGGGGCGTGCTACGACTCACGAAGTACGCAGGAGCACTTTTTTTGTGAAAAACTAAGTGTGGTGCAGACAAGTGGTGGAGTGGGTGTAGGTGAGTTAAAAATACCGTGCTTAGTGGGCCTCACCAGATTTATTATGCTCCTATACAGGTATATTAAAAGTGGGGTGTGTATCACTGTTATCCAACCTATAATGAGGATTGGTTCAGTGAACGGTCGACATGTTTCATGCTTCCCCTTGCATTTCTTCAGGACCATACAGGGACCAGCCATGTATTTACCACTCCTATGTCCCCAAATAGGGAGTGATTAAGTAAAAAACACTCTTATTACCAAAAGCATGCGTTCGTACTAGAAATACATACGTTTGTACTGATTTCAGGTTCTGTAAAGAAACAACACACAAAATTAGTGGCCTTCATACCCTTCCAAAAGTAAGGGTCACATAGTATACCTTGAAGCCGCACTCATCCGATAATATAGTTGATGGTTACACCATATTGGTGCGTGCAGACTTACATGCCCAGTGTTGGACGTTCAATATGCTAAGTGATTGTGAATTCACACATAGAAACAACACAGGACTTAATGTGACCGAGACGATAGACACAGAAAACATTAATAAATACAGAAGGTAAGTAAAACTCTCAATATTTACTTGGTATCGTGCTTAATAGCACTTCATGGTCTCTCAGGGGGTGCGATTTCACCTTGTGGACACGCTGCTGTTGGTCCGTGAAAGAGTAAATGGGAAGATCGATAAATGTCAGTTCCCGAAATAACTATCAGTATTGCACAGACTCGATTCATCGTTCGTCCAGTGCAACATGTTTCTGTTCGAAAAAGCACTTACTTCCTTATAGGTGAAAACGCTCGGCTATACCTATTCACTGCCTCCCCGGGACCTCATCTCGCTCATGTGCAGCTCCGGTACGCTTATGTGAAAGTAGGCTTCCGGGTTTCCTCCCGAACCGCTAGACGAATGGTCATGGCGGCCATCTTAGGAGTATGTAATCCCTTGATATAATAAAGGATATTGAAAAGTGGTGAAAATCTCAAAAGAACTGAAGGGTGAGTAACGCGTAAAAAGGTTATCCACACGATTTGGTAGTGCGATTAATAGATGCATTTAAAACAGTTGCTTATGCTTGAATTTGAGAAGGAAAAAACGGGAAACCAGTCCCTCGTTTTTGATGATAGTAAAAACTAAGTTGAGCTTAGTGTTAATACTTGTAGCTCAAGAAGAGCTCTACCGAGTGTCTGTAAACAGGGATTTTTAGTCATTACGGTAGAAAAGTCAAGTGTGAGAGCACAAAGCCGCAAAAAAATCTTGCAAAAAATCTTATGCAGATAACATTTTGCATAATTCATGATCAACTACTTGTGGAAATTATTATCACAGAGAACAAAGAGTTAATTTTGGGGATTTGTAATGCCACTAAAAAGTCCCAAAAGAAAAGTGGCCTTGTTATGTGGACCGCCACTTGTGAAAATTAGTAAATGCCAACCCAAGAGGAGTTTATAAGGCATCATAATAATTCTGTTAATTGATTTCAATTTAGGTTGCCCATGTCATTCAAACCTTTCTTGTCCTTCCCTGTGGACATATCACGTTATGCATAGGGGTATAGGGATATAATGCACAATGGTTACTGTATATTGGTGCTGGTGCCATATTTACAAAAGGGTCATGAATTCATGTGGGCGCCCCATCTGGAATAGAGAAGTGCATCAACTCCTGAAAGCGCCCCACGGAATGTCATCATTGAGCCCCAGGGTATCCGCATGGAATTTGAACATCTTTGTTCACGCTCATGGAGTATTCTTTCTTGGTTTTCCTTGTTTTTTAAACATTCCAGCACTACCCATGTCAGATCGTTGGGTGTATGATTCTTTTCAATGAAGTGATTCGTCATACGTGTAGTTGCTCGTTTGCACCGGATATTGCTCCTGTGTTCGACTATCCGGGTGCTGACCTTCCGTGTGGTCATCCAATGTAATGTAAATTGCAAATACAGGTGATCAAGTATACAACTCCACTAGTATTGCAATTTGAAAATTGTTTTAACTGCCATGAGGGGTTGTTATTGAAGGCGACTGTTTTTGTGGTTGATGTCAAATGACACACACTACAGTTGTTGCATGGATAGTGGCCATTTGGTAAAGGTTGTAGTCTGATAGTGTTATTTGTTGGTTTGGACGGGTATGGACCAAGTACTTTCTCAGGTTCATCCCTCGGCGATGGCTAAACATTGGCATAGGTATGTTAAGGTCTCCACTGTTGACAATAGGCCAGTGTTTTTTCACTATTTTGGTCACTTGATCTGACACTTTATTAAAAGTTGTGATGCAGATTGGCCTTTTGTTCTCAGCGGCATCTTTTACTTTTGGTTCCAAAAGTGCATCCCTGTGATTATTTCCGGCTCTCTTCTTGGCATTCTTTATTAGTTTGTTTGGATAATTTCTTTCCTTTAGTTTCTTGCTTAGGTCTTCTGCTTGCATTAGATAATCCTGTTTGTTTGTACAGTTCCTCCTTCACCTCAAGAACTGTCCAAATGGTAGGTTTTGTTGTGAGGTGTCTCGGATGGAAACTGTCATATGTCAATAAACAGTTTCTCGCAGTTGACTTAAAATGCGTAGTTGTTATTAATGTTCCTGCATCCGCCAAAATATTCAAGTCCAGAAATATCAAGTGGGATCTGCTCATAGTGTTGGTAAATCTCAGGAATCGGTCCTGTCGGTTTAGCCAGTTGAAAAAGCAATGGGCCTCTTCCTCAGTTCCTTCCCATATCACCAGAACGTCATCTATATAACGCTTCCATAGTTTAATATGGTGCCTATGGGGGTTCACATTATGCAAGATCTTTTTCTTTTCAAGATGATGTACATACAAACCTGCTATGCTCGGCGCAAAAGTGCTGCCCATGCTGGTCCCATGTTGTTGGCGGTACAGTGTTTCCTCAAACCGAAAAAAGTTTTCGGTGAGTGCGAGTCGGCAGCATTCCAACACCACATGCCTTGGTGTTTTGTAGTCCCATTCAGAATCGAAGAGGACCTCTTCCAGTATTTCCAGGGTTTCTTTATGCGGAAGACTTGTATAAAGACTCTCCACATCCAGACTGATCTCATATAGTATTTTATGATATTGCATGTCTGCATTTGAGTCTTTTATGATTGCAAAACATCGAATAAAGACTATTTTGATGATGATGATGATGACAGAGGCGTTTCACCCCCCCTGGCCTTTGTCAATGTCAATTACAGGCCCATAACCTACGTGTTAAATACAACATTTTATTGGTAGGCAGCAGAGTTACTGGAGCAAAAAATGTACTCATGCTGTACATCGGCTGGATTCCTATTTACATGGCAGCCATATTAGATTGGAAAGTATATATATATATATATATATATATATATATATATATATATATATATATATATATATATATATATATATATATATATATATATATATATATATATATAAATTACTGCTCTGGCTTGTGTCGATCCTAGCGAAAAGCACTCAACCTGCAACACAGTGCTTCAAGCCATGCACAACTTTATTGGCGGATAAGGACAGTGTCAGCCTACTGTCTTTCACAGTTCACGCCAGGATCGCCGACGCGTTTCAAGGTCATCCTCTTCCTCAGGGCAAGTGGCGTGAATAGCACTCCGGTCACTTCCTGCATAAATGCACGGCGTGAACACGCCTAATCATCGGCTGTCACTTGTGCACTCAGGCAAAGCCTTATGGATAATGTAGTTCTGGTATATGAACGTGCAATTTCCTGCTGAACGGAGACCCCAGATGAGCCCCGGCAGGTCGACAATGTCCACAATTCCTTATTGCTGGTCCCGCAATAGGGGCTGGTAGATGTAGCCCCTGGAGCCCCCAAGTTCTTAGAGTGGTGCTTCTCGGCGGCACGACCGCCGCCTATATATTACTGCTCTGGCTTGTGTCGATCCTAGCGAAAAGCACTCAACCTGCAACACAGTGCTTCAAGCCATGCACAACTTTATTGGCGGATAAGGACAGTGTCAGCCTACTGTCTTTCACAGTTCACGCCAGGATCGACGACGCGTTTCAAGGTCATCCTCTTCCTCAGGGCAAGTTGCGTGAATAGCACTCCGGTCACTTCCTGCATAAATGCACGGCGTGAACACGCCTAATCATCGGCTGTCACGTGTGCACTCAGGCAAAGCCTTATGGATAATGTAGTGCCGGTATATGAGCGTGCAATTTCCTGCTGAACGGAGCCCCCAGATGAGCCCCGGCAGGTCGACAATGTCCACAATTCCTTATTGCTGGTCCCGCAATAGGGGCTGGTAGATGTAGCCCCTGGAGCCCCCAAGTTCTTAGAGTGGTGCTTCTCGGCGGCACGACCGCCACCTATATATTACTGCTCTGGCTTGTGTCGATCCTATATATCCTACATATATATATATATGTATATATATATATATATATATATATATATATAATATATATATATATATATATATATATTCACTCAGCAAGTTCCCGCTACTCACAGGAACCACTCTGACACTCCAGATGCTTGCAAATAATTTATTTAGGCAAGAGAAAAACAACGCGTTTCGGTATAAAACCTTGATCACGCTCGCAAATTCATGTAAACGCCATGCATAAATACACTCCAAACATTACGTGACCCCGTATGCCCCCAAAAAAATCCCCCAAAAAAATCGCGGGGTGCGCGCATGTTGCACGCACCCCCGAGGCAGAAGAGAGTCAAAAACAAAAGTGGAGAACGTGAAAAGGGGGCAGGGTAGAGACACCCTGACCGCCTAGGCCTTCACAGGGGGTCCCTGAAGGACCCCGAAGGGCAAAAAAAACTATTTTTTTTTTAAATTGCGAGGTGTGCGCACGTTGGGCGCACGTCGGGAAAAAAAAGACAAAAAAAATACAGTTAAATAACAAGTTTGAGTGTTTAGATATTGGTTGGCTCTAAAAAGAGCTGTTGTGTTCATTGAGTGTTTTTGTACCTACAAGTAAGTACCGATGCAGAGTCTAAAGTTCAAGAGGAAGACTCTGTTTCCCTCATCTGTGAAATGTACACCGTCTCCTCTATAAATGCCTTGCAAGTTGTAACGCAAGTTGATGTGGTATATATAACCCATACCATAGTCTCTGAGGAAAGCAGAAACAGACTTATTCACATGTTTCCTTGCTTTCTCAATATGTGGACAATATTGGTTGGACCAGTTCCATTTTTGCCTTTGGGATATATTAGAATATACAAAGTCAGTTTGTGGAAAAAGTGACATCAATTGCACATAGGTGTCCTTTAAAAGCATTTCAAGACCTACCCCAGTCAAAGTGCCCAGGTCATTGCCACCACAGTGCACAATCATGAGGTCAGGGTGTGGGAGATGCAAAAAGGATTTTACGAATGGCATCAATTGGTGACATCTCAATCCTCTCTGGCCAATCCACATAATATCCACATTTGGTAAATCAAGGTTGAGAAAGCATCTATTTGCTGCATACCTTTCACTCCAGAAAATATAGCTGTGTCCTACAATCCACACTCTAAGCATCTTGAAGGGAGATCTGGTTGTACTCAGATGGGCTCTGGAAATGATATGGCAGTTTGAAAAGTAGGAGTTTCGAAAAAATGTGGATGAGATTCAGTGCACTTGAAAAAAAACTAAATGATTGGTGGTTTCTGAAAATTTTACATTGAAAACTAGGGTGCATGCTACTGTTTTTTAAAAGGAGAAATGCTAATGGTTGAGAAAAAGTCATTGAAAGGAACTTTGCACAGGAAAAGCTGGTGTATTGAGAAGTCAAACACCCTTGCTGGCTTGGTTTGCAGATGAACTTTTCATCTGTGTGTTCAGTTAGGTGTTCTATTTAGTATTACCATGGTAACAGGCAGAGAGAGCAGTGGGGAAAGGTTGAATATTATGTGAGATTGAAAGTGTTGCAATGTAGAACCAATTAAAATGCTAGTTTGGTTTTAAATTCGTGTGGGAAGAAATTTCATTGGTTATCTACATGAATATGTGTGGAAAATGAGAGGGAAAGAATGCTATTCTATGGTTGAAGTGACTGGTGCACAATTCAGAGATTCTGCTTAAGAAAATCTGGTGTGTGATTGACACTGTTCTAAATCTACAAAATGATTATTAAAGGTGAGTTGATAATTTGTAAAGGGATCTATGTTGTGCACTTTAAGGTAAAAAGAAAAACGTATTCTAATGTGGAAGCAGGAGTTTATTTGTATAGAGTCTGATTCTGAATTTGTCTACTTTCGGAAAAACATTGTGAAAGGAGCATTTGGTATGTTGATGTGTTTGAGGAGATTTTTTTTGCAGCACATTGCTGTTGTTAAAAATGTAGAGTGTCTACATGAAGTGGTCTAACCACTTACACACTTGTATATCAGGGTTAGAATTCTCAGATAGTCTTCTTGCAGTCTAGTAAACATTCTGGGTGTGCTGCACAAATGCCATAGAAAATCTTTCAGTAGCATGTGGCAGAATAATTTGTTTAGTTGATGTGTTATGGGAATACATATACTCATGGAGTAAGTCAGGCTTTAGGACATGCAGTGCTTTATAGTCCCAGCACTTGCATGATACCATACACTGCCTAAACACAACTGCATTGTTCTAATCTCAGAAATATCAGTCCCACCTTGACCCCCTATACTGCCTGAACACCACTGCACTATCCTAAACCCTGAAACACCATCCTTAGCAAAACATGCTTAACTCTTTCAACACTACTGCAGTGCTTTAAACCCTGAAACAACACTCACATTAAGACCCCCTTTCACTGTAGTAATCATTTTACTGAATTGCAAGGGATACTGTCATGTGTCTAAGATCACAGTGTAAGTCAGTATTCCTTTCAAAAGAATGTGGCAGAATAATTTGGTTAGTTGATGTGTTTAACAATGTGGGAATACATGTACTCATGAAGGGAGTCAGGAATTAGGACATGTAGTGCTAGAAAGTCCTATGCAGCATGTGTGTCAGGCCTCTTAATTCTCAAATAGTCTCCATGCTGTGTAATAAAGATCCTGGGTGTGCTGTAGAAATGCCATAGCAACTCTCTCTGTAGCATGTAGTAATTATGTCAGTGAATTTTAATTTCTACATTCTCAGTCCCACCTTGAAACTCTACACTGCCTGAACACCACGGCACTGTCCTAAACCCTGAACCACCATCCCTAGCAACACCTGCTAAACTCTTTCAACACTACTGCAGTGTTCTAAATGCTGAAACAGCACTCCCAGCAAGACCCCCTTTCACTGTACTAATCATTTTACTGAATTGCAAGGGATACTGTCATGTGTCTAAGATCACAGTGTGAGTCAGTATTCATTTCAGAAAAATGTGGCAGACAAATTTGCTTAGTTGATGTGTTTAAAAATATGGGAATATATGTACTCATGAAGTGAGTCAGGCTTTAGGACATGTAGTGCTAGAATGTCCTATGCAGCATGTGTGTCAGGCCTCTTAAATACCAAATAGTGTCCATGCTGTGTAATAAAGATCATGGGTGTGCTGTAGAAATGCCATAGCAACTCTCTCTGTAGTATGTAGTAATCATTTCAGTGAATTTTCATTTCTACATTCTCAGTCCCACCTTGAAACCCTACATTGCCTGAACACCACTGCACTGTCCTAAACCCTGAAACATCATCCCTAGCAAAACCTGCTAAACTCTTTCAACACTACTGCACTGCTCTAAACCCTGAAACAGCACTCCCACAAGACCCCCTTTCACTATAGTAATCATTTTACTGAATTGCAAGGGATATTGTCATGTGTCTAAGATCACAGTGTGAGTCAGTATTAATTTCAGAAGATTGTGGCAGAATAATTTGCTTAGTTGATATGTTTAAAAATATGGGAATACATGTACTTTCGAAGTGAGTCAGGCTTTAGGACATGTAGTGCTAGAAAACACTAAGCAGCATGTGTGTCAGGCCTCTTAATTTCCAAATAGTCTCCATGCTGTGTAATAAAGATGCTGGGTGTGCTGTACAAATGCCATAGCAACTCTCTCTGTAACATGTAGTAATCAGTTCAGTGAATTTTCATGTCTACATTTTCAGTCCCACCTTGACCCCTTATACTGCCTGAACACCACCGCACTGCCCTAAACCCTGAAACACCATCCCTAGCAAAACCTGCTAAACTCTTTTAACACTACCGCTCTAAACCCTGAAACAGCACTCCCAGCAAGACCCCCTTTTACTGTAGTAATCATTTTACTGAATTGCAAGAGATACTGTCATGTGTCTAAGATCACAGTGTGAGTCAGTATTCATTTCTAAAAAATGTGGAAGAATAATTTGCTTAGTTGATGTGTGTAAAAATATGGGAATACATGTACTCATGAAGTGAGTTAGGCTTTAGGACATGCAGTGCTTTATAGTCCTAGCCATTGCATGATACCATACACTTCCCAGACACAACTACATAGCTCTAAACTCAGAAATATCAGTCCCACCTTGACCCCCTACACTGCCTGAACACCACTGCACTGTCCTAAAGCCTGAAACACCATCCCTATTAAAACTTGATAAACACTTTCAACACTACTGCACTGCTCTAAACCCTGAAACAACACTCCCAGCAAGACCCCCTTTCACTGTAGTAATCATTTTACTGAATTGCAAGGGATACTGCCATGTGTCTAAGATCACAGTGTGAGTCAGTATTCATTTCAGAAAAATGTGGCAGACAAATTTGCTTAGTTGATGTGTTTAAAAATATGGGAATACATGTACTCATGAAGTGAGTTAGGCTTTAGGACATGCAGTGCTTTATAGTCCTAGCCATTGCATGATACCATACACTTCCCAGACACAACTACATAGCTCTAAACTCAGAAATATCAGTCCCACCTTGACCCCCTACACTGCCTGAACACCACTGCACTGTCCTAAAGCCTGAAACACCATCCCTATTAAAACTTGCTAAACACTTTCAACACTACTGCACTGCTCTAAACCCTGAAACAACACTCCCAGCAAGACCCCCTTTCACTGTAGTAATCATTTTACTGAATTGCAAGGGATACTGTCATGTGTCTAAGATCACAGTGTGAGTCAGTATTCATTTCAGAAAAATGTGGCAGACAAATTTGCTTAGTTGATGTGTTTAAAAATATGGGAATACATGTACTCATGAAGTGAGTCAGGCTTTAGGACATGTAGTGCTAGAATGTCCTTTGCAGCATGTGTGTCAGGCCTCTTAAATACCAAATAGTGTCCATACTGTGTAATAAAGATCCTGGGTGTGCTGTAGAAATGCCATAGCAACTCTCTCTGTAGTATGTAGTAATCATTTCAGTGAATTTTCATTTCTACATTCTCAGTCCCACCTTGAAACCCTACATTGCCTGAACACCACTGCACTGTCCTAAACCCTGAAACATCATCCCTAGCAAAACCTGCTAAACTCTTTCAACACTACTGCACTGCTCTAAACCCTGAAACAGCACTCCCACAAGACCCCCTTTCACTATAGTAATCATTTTACTGAATTGCAAGGGATATTGTCATGTGTCTAAGATCACAGTGTGAGTCAGTATTAATTTCAGAAGATTGTAGCAGAATAATTTGCTTAGTTGATATGTTTAAAAATATGGGAATACATGTACTCATGAAGTGAGTCAGGCTTTAGGACATGTAGTGCTAGAAAACCCTAAGCAGCATGTGTGTCAGGCCTCTTAGTTTCCAAATAGTCTCCATGCTGTGTAATAAAGATCCTGGGTGTGCTGTAGAAATGCCATAGCAACTCTCTCTGTAACATGTAGTAATCAGTTCAGTGAATTTTCATGTCTACATTTTCAGTCCCACTTTGACCCCTTATACTGCCTGAACACCACCGCACTGCCCTAAACCCTGAAACACCATCCCTAGCAAAACCTGCTAAACTCTTTTAACACTACCGCTCTAAACCCTGAAACAGCACTCCCAGCAAGACCCCCTTTTACTGTAGTAATCATTTTACTGAATTGCAAGATATACTGACATGTGTCTAAGATCACAGTGTGAGTCAGTATTCATTTCTAAAAAATGTGGCAGAATAATTTGCTTAGTTGATGTGTTTAAAAATATGGGAATACATGTACTCATGAAGTGAGTTAGGCTTTAGGACATGCAGTGCTTTATAGTCCTAGCCATTGCATGATACCATACACTGCCCAGACACAACTACATTGCTCTAAACTCAGAAATATCAGTCCCACCTTGACCCCCTACACTGCCTGAACACCACTGCACTGTCCTAAAGCCTGAAACACCATCCCTATTAAAACTTGCTAAACACTTTCAACACTACTGCACTGCTCTAAACCCTGAAACAACACTCCCAGCAAGACCCCCTTTCACTGTAGTAATCATTTTACTGAATTGCAAGGGATACTGTCATGTGTCTAAGATCACAGTGTGAGTCAGTATTCATTTCTAAAAAATGTGGCAGAATAATTTGCTTAGTTGATGTGTTTAAAAATATGGGAATACATGTACTCATGAAGTGAGTTAGGCTTTAGGACATGCAGTGCTTTATAGTCCTAGCCATTGCATGATACCATACACTGCCCAGACACAACTACATTGCTCTAAACTCAGAAATATCAGTCCCACCTTGAACCCCTACACTGCCTGAACACCACTGCACTGTCCTAAAGCCTGAAACACCATCCCTATTAAAACTTGCTTAACACTTTCAACACTACTGCACTGCTCTAAACCCTGAAACAACACTCCCAGCAAGACCCCCTTTCACTGTAGTAATCATTTTACTGAATTGCAAGGGATACTGCCATGTGTCTAAGATCACAGTGTGAGTCAGTATTCATTTCAGAAAAATGTGGCAGACAAATTTGCTTAGTTGATGTGTTTAAAAATATGGGAATACATGTACTCATGAAGTGAGTTAGGCTTTAGGACATGCAGTGCTTTATAGTCCTAGCCATTGCATGATACCATACACTTCCCAGACACAACTACATAGCTCTAAACTCAGAAATATCAGTCCCACCTTGACCCCCTACACTGCCTGAACACCACTGCACTGTCCTAAAGCCTGAAACACCATCCCTATTAAAACTTGCTAAACACTTTCAACACTACTGCACTGCTCTAAACCCTGAAACAACACTCCCAGCAAGACCCCCTTTCACTGTAGTAATCATTTTACTGAATTGCAAGGGATACTGTCATGTGTCTAAGATCACAGTGTGAGTCAGTATTCATTTCAGAAAAATGTGGCAGACAAATTTGCTTAGTTGATGTGTTTAAAAATATGGGAATACATGTACTCATGAAGTGAGTCAGGCTTTAGGACATGTAGTGCTAGAATGTCCTTTGCAGCATGTGTGTCAGGCCTCTTAAATACCAAATAGTGTCCATGCTGTGTAATAAAGATCCTGGGTGTGCTGTAGAAATGCCATAGCAACTCTCTCTGTAGTATGTAGTAATCATTTCAGTGAATTTTCATTTCTACATTCTCAGTCTCACCTTGAAACCCTACATTGCCTGAACACCACTGCACTGTCCTAAACCCTGAAACATCATCCCTAGCAAAACCTGCTAAACTCTTTCAACACTACTGCACTGCTCTAAACCCTGAAACAGCACTCCCACAAGACCCCCTTTCACTATAGTAATCATTTTACTGAATTGCAAGGGATATTGTCATGTGTCTAAGATCACAGTGTGAGTCAGTATTAATTTCAGAAGATTGTGGCAGAATAATTTGCTTAGTTGATATGTTTAAAAATATGGGAATACATGTACTCATGAAGTGAGTCAGGCTTTAGGACATGTAGTGCTAGAAAACCCTAAGCAGCATGTGTGTCAGGCCTCTTAGTTTCCAAATAGTCTCCATGCTGTGTAATAAAGATCCTGGGTGTGCTGTAGAAATGCCATAGCAACTCTCTCTGTAACATGTAGTAATCAGTTCAGTGAATTTTCATGTCTACATTTTCAGTCCCACCTTGACCCCTTATACTGCCTGAACACCACCGCACTGCCCTAAACCCTGAAACACCATCCCTAGCAAAACCTGCTAAACTCTTTTAACACTACCGCTCTAAACCCTGAAACAGCACTCCCAGCAAGACCCCCTTTTACTGTAGTAATCATTTTACTGAATTGCAAGATATACTGACATGTGTCTAAGATCACAGTGTGAGTCAGTATTCATTTCTAAAAAATGTGGCAGAATAATTTGCTTAGTTGATGTGTTTAAAAATATGGGAATACATGTACTCATGAAGTGAGTTAGGCTTTAGGACATGCAGTGCTTTATAGTCCTAGCCATTGCATGATACCATACACTGCCCAGACACAACTACATTGCTCTAAACTCAGAAATATCAGTCCCACCTTGACCCCCTACACTGCCTGAACACCACTGCACTGTCCTAAAGCCTGAAACACCATCCCTATTAAAACTTGCTAAACACTTTCAACACTACTGCACTGCTCTAAACCCTGAAACAACACTCCCAGCAAGACCCCCTTTCACTGTAGTAATCATTTTACTGAATTGCAAGGGTCACTGCCATGTGTTTAAGATCACAGTGTGAGTCAGTATTAATTTCTGTAAAATATGGCAGAATAATTTGCTTAGTTGATATGTTTAAAAATATGGGAATACATGTACTCATGAAGTGAGTTAGGCTTTAGGACATGCAGTGCTTTAAAATCCTAGCCATTGCATGATACCTTACACTGCCCAGACACAACTACATTGCTCTAAACTCAAAAATATCAGTCCCACCTTGACCCCCTACACTGCCTGAACACCACTGCACGGTTCTAAAGCCTGAAACACCATCCCTATTAAAACTTGCTAAACACTTTCAACACTACTGCACTGCTTTAAACCCTGAAACAGCACTCCCAGCAAGACCCCCTTTCACTGTAGTAATCATTTTACTGAATTGCAAGGGATACTGTCATGTGTCTAAGATCACAGTGTGAGTCAGTATTAATTTCTGTAAAATGTGGCAGAATAATTTGCTTAGTTGATGTGTTTAAAAATATGGGAATACATGTACTCATTAAGTGAGTTAGGCTTTAGGACATGTAGTGCTACAAAGTCCTATGCAGCATGTGTGTCAGGCCTCTTATTGATTGTCTTTTTTTTTGCCGGCTGTTATATGATGAGTACTATTGAACTCACTGTTTTCAGTGAAATTCAATATATTCTGAGAACAGCAAAATAAGATACATAACATATTGTACAAATTATTTTGTATTGTGAAATATATATTATAACTCAATTATTTTTCTCTTCCACAGATACTATATTTATAAAAAATGTATTATTAACTTGTCATTACTTATAAGGTAAGTATGACAAACAAAAAATACTTTCACATCACTCTCTTATTTCTCTTTCCCTTTTCCCCTTTCTTCACTCTGTCCCTTAGTCCCCTTCCTTTACTCATCTTACTCCCCTTGCAATTCACTGAAATAATTACTACATGCTACAGAGAGAAAGTTGCTATGGCATTTCTACAGCACACCGAGGATATTCACTACACAGCATGGAGACTATTTGGGAATTAAGAGGCCTGATAGACATACTGCTTAGGACTTTCTAGCACTACATGTCCTAAAGCCTGACTCACTTCATGAGTACATGTATTCCCATATCTTATACCGCCAGATAAAACTCCTGAGAGCCCTGTCAAGTTTCTTAAAAAATAAATTGGGACCCACAAAGGTATCATACGAAAAAATGAATAATATGGGTAAGATATTAATTTTAATAATGTTGCACCTACCTATAATGCTGATGGATAGTTTATGCCAAGTTCTAAAGTATTGAACCACACGCTGTAAGAGAGTCTCATATTTCAAAACAACAATCCGTTCCATCTGGGAGAATATCTGCACCCCCAAATATGAAGCTGATGAACATACAGCCGGAACTGGTCTAGTAGATTGGAAATTAAGGAGAACTTGGGTTTTACTAGCATTTAATTTATATCCTGAAAAAGTGCCAAAGTGGTTAGCTTCATCTCTTAGTGCGGATACTGGATCAGACAAATACACGGCCACATCGTTCTTATTGTTACATAAAGAATGCAATAATGGCGCAAAGTATAGGGCAAATAAAAGAGGAGACAGCGAGCACCCCCGGTTTGTTCCCCACTGTATCGAAAAGGAGAAGATATCATCCCCCCATATGTTAGCTGAGCTCATGGATTTTTACATAAAGCCTGTACCCAATTACAGTAACAACCACTTAGTCCATAGGCTGGGAGAGTAGACCAGAGACAATTCCAAATTACACGATCAAAAGCCTTTTCGGCGTCCAAAAGTATCATCCCGATTTTCATGTCTAGATTTTTTGCAACATTGAAAGCCAAAATTGCCATCTTAACATGGGCTGCAGTATCCCTACCCAATATAAAGCTGTGCTGCTGGCTAGATACCAATCCTGGCATAAGAGGAGCCAATTTGGTGGCCAGAATCTTAGCAACATTTTTGCTATCTGCTTTTATAAGGGAGATACGTCCCCTCAGTCTGAATAACGCCTGATGGTTATTCAGACTGAGGGGACCCTACGTCTGGGCGGTTATTTCCCGCTTTTTCCAGCTTCTCCGAGTATTGGAAATAGAGACTGACAGAGCGGACTGCAACCCAATTGGTTTTTACACCTTATCCTGGACATTGATTTAACTCTTGCCCTGAAGAAGTCCCGGCAGGGACGAAACGCGGCGGCTGTCCTATTTTCACTCTGTTGAAAAATAAATCATCTAAACAAAACGGACTTTTTGGACATTCATATTTGTGAAGTTATTATAATTTAATTTGAAAACTTGTTCATTCTATGGTGCACCTGTGCTTTCATTTAACTCATGTTTTAGTTCTGTTTAGAACTGGCATTGTGTTGGCGGGTGTCGTATCGGTGTGCACATGATCCCCACCTAAGGGTTTAGATAAGGGGAATTGTTTACAATATTGGCAATTTGTTTATCAGGTGCATTTGTATCAAGGTTCCGCCATCTACCATGTTTTAGAAATGTATTTATTATGTTTCTGCATGAACATGATCCCGCTACTCCTGGGATACTCCCAAAATAAATATAAATTAGCAGACCTCTCACCCTGCCCCTGTAATAACTACAAAGTACAGTCAGATCTACACATTGTATTATTTTGCAAGACCTATACAGAGGAAAGGAAAATATTCATACTCCCAATCCTGAGGTTCCACAATTTTAGGCAGTGTTGGGGGGGCCATGTATTTTTTTAAAACTCTAAGGGACCATTTGTATGCTGTTCTGTTGCCTCATTTCAGTGGGCTTGTTTTAGCAAGAGGAACAAGGTGGGACGGCATCTTAGTAGCAATAACTAATTAATTCATTTTTAATTCTGAAATGCTTTTTTGATAAACGTTTTTATATGAATTTGTCTGGATCACAGCAACTACTTAATTCTTATTTTAAATGTGTATATATGTATATATTGTGTTGGAATTTTTAGATAACTTGTGCTTTTATGATCCCTTTTAAAAAGATCGAATAAAGCTGCATGACTAAGACTATGAATAAGAGAAGATAGTTTTAATGTTTCTTTAAAATATTTTCTGGGTGAGCGACGTGAATGTGATGGGAAAGCATTGCTGTTGCGACATCATGTGACATAAAAAGAAAGGATTTGATTGGTTCAGAAAGCTTTCTATCCTTAAATAAGACAAATCTAACCCCCTTCTGTCTGCATTTGGGTGTGTCACTATTGCTTCACACCTCTGCTCATTTTGAGCTTTTTTTGGTGTTGTCAATTCCTTTTTACATGTGAAGATGGTATATGGAGGAGGACAGAGTGCAGAAGGATGGAAATTGTTGGAGAGCAGGAAGAGCCTGTGAAGAAATGCAAAGAAAGCATTGTCTAGGCCTTCTTCACAGTTCATGAAGGTGAGAAAAACATCAAAGCTAGGAAGGCTACTTGTTCCTTTTGTGTCAAAATACTATACAGATGCTCAGAGCAGAAATATTCGTGTGGAACTTCATCTATGATGAAGCACCTAAACACTATGCTTTCCACCTGACTTGCAAGAGAGAAGAGAGACCTAGCTGTGAATGACTGTATATGTGATTAGGTGGGTATGTAGCAGTTGTATGGTTGAACATGTGGCTGTGTGTGTGAGTTGTGGATTGTGTGAGTCACTAGTGTAGGAGTAGGTGTTTGGGTGAATAAATCATTGTGTGAGTAGCTGTATGAGTGGCTGAGTGGGAGTGGGAGGGGCTGTATAGAAAAATAACTGAATTTCTATGGGTATGAATGTCTTTGTGATCAGCTAACAGACTCTGTGTATGAGTTGTTGTACTGAAGAATGAATGTCTAGGTGAATACCTATAAATATGAATAGTTCTAAAAATATGTGATTGGGTATGTAACTCTGTGTAGGTATGTTAGTGAATATATGGGTGAAATACTAGGTATGTTGAGAGGCTGTTTATGTGAGTGGTTGGTGTGTAAGGAGCTATATGAGTTAGTAAATATATGTCTGAACAGCTTTATAAGTGAGTGCATCACTGTATGAGTGTATTATACGTGACTGATTGGCTGTGTGAGTAAGTTTATGGGTGAGAGAATAAGTGCCTGAATATGTAACTGTGTGAATGACTGTGTGAGTGGGTGTCAGTGGATTATTGGAGAGTGAATGGGTGGGTAAGTGGCTGCATGGAAAGGTTAATTGGTGTGTGAATGCTTCTATGAGGAATGATTGGGAGTGTAAATCTGTTGTAGGGGTAAGTCAGTAACTATTTCAGTGGCAGTTTTTTAAGTTAGTTGGTGTGTAAGACATTATACTGGAGTGTTTGTATGAATGAGTGACTGACTGGATGGGTGAGTACCTGTATAGATGTGTCAATTGGTATGTCACTGGTTGTGTGAATGTGCGGGTGAGTGTACGATTCATTATATATGGAGAACACTGCCTGAGTCAGTTAGCCTATGCATACAAAATTGTGCATATACCTGTAAAAACCTTCTAGCTACATGTGTGTGTTTTTATGGATTTACAGTTCATCATATGGACTAGCTACAGGCTCCCTGATAGGTGATTTCTAAGTAGTACTATAGCAGATTAAGACTTGTCAAGTAGTTTGAGATACCAAGTCAGCCTAGCAGTACAATTGCATGCCCACACTCAATTGCAGTAGGTCTGCAACATTTGCAAAGGGCTACTTGTCGGGATGGTTCACTTGTTAACGTCACAGCTTTTCTACCTATCTGGATAAATGTCTCAGTCTGTATCTATTTTTTCTATATGTAGTAAAGTTTTCAAAAGTTTGTGTGTACTTGTCAAAAAACGTCTAACTACATATCTTTGCTTTTATAACATACATTTTACCCTATGGAATAGCTACAGGATACCTTAGGGGTGACTTTTAAGTTGTGATACACCAGATTGGGACTTGTCAAGGGGTTTGAAATACCAGCTCGGCCTAGCAGTAGAACAGCATGCTGTCTCATTGCTGGCTCTGTTTTCAGCTCTGTAAATTTATATGTAAGAGGTGACCAGGATTGTCTCGTGGCTGTCTCAGTTACTAATGATTTGTTTAAGTGAGAGTGTTACTGCCTCTATTAGCACTAGATGTATAGGAGTTGTGTCTGTGCATGCGAGTGAAGGTGTATATGGTTGAAACAGTTTCTAAGAGGATGCATTAGTAGCGCATGGCATTCAACTGAATGTAGAACACTGGTAGTATAAGTAAGCATATGCACCTAAAAGTGTGCATGCACCTGTCAAATTATGTCTCAGTGCATGACTTTGTTTTTAGGTATATACTGTTTACCCAATGTCCTAGCTATATGCTACCTTAGGGGTGACTTTTAAATAGTACTACAGCAGGTTGAGGTTCGTCAAGGGGTTTGAAATGCCAAGTCGGCCTAGCTGTACAACTGCATGTACAGGTTCAGCTATACTTTGCCTGCATCAATTGGAAGGGATACTTCTCTGGATGTGTGACTTTAGCAGATATGTGAAGGAGTGCCTTAGTCCCTACATGGGGATGTGTAACAGTTTATGTGACATTGTATTAGTATACCTGTCCTTTCATAAGAACTTACATAAGTTTCATCTCAATGTAGTACATACATGTCTAAAGGTATGCACATAGGTCAGTAAAAAATTCTAAGTACTTGTCTTTGCAGGTCCAGACTACCTTGTAACTAACTTTTAAATACTAGAAGAGCAGGTTAAAGCCTGGGAAGCTGTTTTAACAACCAGGTTGGCCTAGCTGTAGAACTGCATGCACAGACTGAAGTGTACTAGGCCTCAGACATATTAGGGAAGTCCGCTTGTGTGGATTTCCACGTGGTAGTGTTAGAACTTTACTATATCTCCGAATAATCATGTCAGTTCCTATCTGGGACCTCTACGCTACATCTTCTAAAGTCACTTAGTACATCTCTGACTCTCCTTCTAACTGTTTGGCTCTGGAAATCTATATGCATGGAATGCCATCGATTTCCTTTTTGGTGTGTCAGTCAAGAAAGTGTTATTTAAATTGTAATCTCACTGCCTGCTTAAGCACTAGGTACATAAGAGTTGAGTCTGGGCATGTGAGTGAATCTTAATATAGTTTTTATAGTGTGTGTGAGGATTTATTACTAGCTCTACTCTTTTATAGCTGCTCAAATCAAAGCACTCATCTGTATGTATAAGTAAGCATATGTGCATAAAAGTATGCTTGTAGCTCACAAAATGTTCCAATGTTATATCTTTGCTTTTAGACATGTACAGTTTACCCTATGGGCTAGCTACAGGCTACCTTAGGAGTAAATTGTAAATAGTACATCAGCAGGTTAAAGCTTCTTAAACCGTTTTAAGTATCATGTTCCCAAGCAGTAGAACTGAAAGTATAGGACCAAATGCAGAAGGCGTAACTGATTATCATACTGTATTTTACCAGGTCCTACTAAAAATAAACAACTGCAGAAGAACCTTTTAAATAAATAAAATATAACATTTGTGCAAAAGTTACCAAACCTCAATGTACCACATACAAATGTATTGTAGCCTATTTAATAGTACTAAATCCTGTCTGTGATAGTCTTTACTTCCATATATCAATTACTATTCAAATACTTAACTACTTCCACATCCACTTCACTTCATCTATAAAGAAACACTTCAAATTATTATACAAGAATGTCATACTTTATATGACTAATATGTACAAACCTAGCCTTTTAGATTATTACTTATCACAGTTTCTCTCTCTCTCACTATATTGAAAGAGAGATTGGACGTTTGTATGAGGACGCTAATAAAGGGTTAAAACAAAGTGACCAATGATAAGTAGCATAACAATAGGAAAGAATGAACACAACGTTTTGATTTACTTAGCATATGAGTGTCTGGGGACAAAGTGCCATTACTGGTTATTTGTTCCATAGAGACATACTACTCATTTTTTTATGGGAGGAAATTTCAACTGAAACAGTGCTAATATTTTAGAATTAACTACACAAAAAGCACAATCTGGTTGTTCTTGTGGATGGAGTCATGACTCCATCGCACACCTAGTGTGACCCCACATCAAAGGGGATCCTACAATTGTGAATACGGTCACCAGAAAGCAGCTAATTTTGTTCAGGAGAGCTATATCAATGAGAGAATATTTGGTTAAGAGTAGCCCTGAAATAATTGAATCAAAGAATTGGCTCACTGACAATCCAGGTTTCACGAAATGTCCAAAATGCAAGGAGTGCAAACATGGTATATATACCAATGAAGTACGCTTGGCTTTCATGCACAAACCATGGAGAATTCTACGTTTTTTAAACTGCAGAAGTGACCATGTTGTATATGTGCTGCAATGCACTTGTCCACTTCGTTACATTGGCAGCTCAATACACATGGCTCATGTTAGGATCCTCCAGCAACATAGAATTATAAATAAGAAAGATCAAACGTACCCGGTTGCTCGCCACATAAATGAAATACATAGTGGAAAGAGCGAGGAACTAACTTATTTTATAATTGATCCAATCCCCAAAAGAAGGAGAGGGGGAAATCAAGAAAGAAAATTGAGGCAACTGGAATCCAGGTACATTTTAATGTTTGCTTCTAAAGCACTCAATGGCCTAAATTCAGATGAAGATTTATGTGTACATTTAGGATAATGGATGGAGAATAAGAATAGTGGAAAGAATTGACTGTGAATGAAATAAAATACTGTAAGGAGGATGTTATTTGAAGGGATGTGTCCAGGTAGATATTCAGATGTTTAGAAAGAGTTTTTAGAGTATCTTTTTAGACTTTTATTGGTACCACTAGTTAAATAATCTTGTGCAGAGGGGTACCTAGATTTATAATCTATCAAATCATGACTGTTTTTTATATAGAAGTCAGTTTTTTATAATATTCTAATCAATTGCCTTTTAAATGGAAGTTGCAGTGTATTTATATTTATATATGTATCTATTTATTATGTAGTGGTTTTTAAGCTTTGGCCTTATGGCGGAATTAGGAGCTGCTATCTGCAAGATTTGCACATATCTATCTACTGTATTTTTAATCATGCATTGGAGTATAGGCTAGTATTTTACTATATATTGGGGATATGCATGATTTGTTAAAAAGGCTACGTATTGTATTGGGTACTTCAACTGCTGCTGTAATTTTGCACTATATTTAGGGGATTGCATTGTTTGCACATTCATAGGAAAGCACTTGCACTACCAAGTTTTAATGTAAATTTGCACATGCACACGAGCTCACCCTTAGCCTAAAGTGCATACCAGCAGGATGACACTGATAGATACAAAACATATTCTACAAACTATAAGTAGTTACTATGCTATTACAGGAAACTTACTGCTGCTAATGCGAAATTTGCACAAAAGAATTCTGCTATAAATGTATCTGCTGTGGCCAACAAATTGCAACTTTGCACATTAATACCTGCTGCTATATTGCTTAGACCATAATCTTGCAACTGTGCACTTTATTTTCTGCTGCTACAGTGTTTAAATGGGCAACTATGGGAAAGCACTTGCACCTATGGGTGGGAGTGGGAGAGGTGTGTGGCCGCGGCCAGGGCGACTGATGCTGGAATCTGGGGACCACGGTTCGATCCCCAGCGCCGGTGGCAGGTTAGCCCAGCACCATGTGACTCTGGGCAATAGCTTGCTTAATCTTCCCGACGGCCCCCAGCGCCTAGAAACCCTAACGGGTGATTGTGCGCTTTACAAATATGGATTATTGTTATTATTATTATTATTATTATTATTATTATAATGCAGTTAAAAATACCACCAAATATTATGGTGTGAAATATGCGTGTACTTCCATGAATATAGGCATTTTCATCCCGCTATTGAGATGATGTCAATTTACAATACATTAGTAAACTAAACATCTAGATACACACTATCATAGAGTGTCAGGATGAAAGCATATTGCAGAGATCGAACCACAATGGAAAACCCTGTATATTGCACTGATTAAATAATAGACACTCACAGGCTTGTAGATGTGTCAACAAGTGGTTCAATAAAGTTTTAATTTAGAAAAAAGAAAAAAAGAAAAAATACACTCTCGAGATAAAATTTAAAAAAATAGCAAATCACAAAGTACAAAAAATTGACATAATTATAAAAATATAATAACAGAGGAAATCAATGTTTATGTATTGTAAAGGAAACTCAAATACGTCTTTGTGAGAGTTAACAAGTACTCAAAACTATGTCTGTAAGGCCAGGTGATGTGACGTGGTTTTTACTTTAAAAGCGTTTCTGAAAATAAACTCCTCATGTGTTCAAGGCATGAGGAGGCTTGAAGCAAAAAAGAATAAAACATTCTTACTACATCTTTGGAGACTGTTGTTTTGTCATTCCAGTGGGGGAGCGAGGCATGCAATCTGTTTGTTGATTGATCGGATCGCCGTGACGCTGCTTCTGCAATATTCAAGACGAGAACTGATGCTCGTCCAACAGTAAATGCGGGGACTTCAAGTCAGCCCCCCCAAGGACTCAAGGCTAAGTATTTAGTATTGGAAAGGCTATATGAACGTGAGACAAGGAAGTGGTGGGAGGCAACATTACTTCAGCACTATATAGATGTGAACCATGTACCACGAGGACTAAGGATTTATACCATACCGACATATGAAAGCCCGAATCCTAAACTCCTAGATGAGTGGGCTGAGTACACAGCAGCTTCTTCCCAAGGCCTGCTGGTTATGCTGGTGAAGTATGCTTGGATAGATAGACAAGAAACTTTGGACCAAATCAGCGATTTTGAGACAAAAATTGCTGAAGAAGGGGAGAAGGACGAACATGACGCATTAAGAGCGTCAATGAAAAAGAGACTGGAGACCTATGAGGGCAAATTTAAACAACGAAAACACCACAAGTTTGAAAGGGACGCTCAGGATTACGGGCAAGGCAGAATTCGAACGTTTGCCCGTAAATACGACGCTCCAAGGAGAGCTCTGAGACAGAATCGGCTGCAGCAACAACAATTGCCCACTGCCCCGGTAACCTCGGAATCGGAGGTATCAGGTGCTGAACTCTCAGACAACGAAACGGGAGGAGCGCCAGGAACAAGTACATCAGTAACTTCCCATTTTCACGAGGAAATCGAATTAGTCAGATGAGCGTGGCAGAGAGGGGGAAAAGGGAGACCACCGGAACAAGCCACAGGCGCACAAGGAGAGGTGGGGGGCACCCATCCCAAAAGAGGTGCAAACAACTTCAACAAAAAGAAGAAGTGAACCACCCAGTAGCAGCGATGCCTACTATGATGACAAACGACACTAAGAATCTGACAATTATCAACTTGACACCGAAAGTTCTGACATCCTCGGAAATATCAGTCCTCCAACTGGGATCGACTTTTTGCCCCACCAGTAGCTTTGAATTCGTGCAGACACGAATAGACATTTTCAAACTTGTTAGGAAACTCAAGTTACACAAATTCTTTAAATCGAAAAATCTTAATACGATGGTAACTTCGACAAGTACTAACCAGCCGATCATCAATGAAAATGAGTTGGAGCTCTTGGCCATTATGGAAGAGCTTAATGTGGAAGGTGCAACAGCTAGCCAAGAAGAGAGTGGCAACACCGAATCTCCCCACGATGTAGTTCAAAAACGACAACCCAGTCCATTTAGACCCACTTCCAAATTTGCCCGACCAACAAATATGGATATGATTGACTTGTTCCACGAAAGGGTCATACTCGATTTGAGGAAAATGAGGGAGGATCCATTGGAGAGAGCCATACCACAATGGAATTTGACATTTGCACAGAGGAGTGCATTAAAGAACTTGGAAGCAGACAGAAACATAATAATCAAACCCTCTGACAAGGGCGGAAACGTGGTGCTGCAGACTAGAAAAGACTATTGCAATGAGGCCCTCTACAATTGAGTAATCGTGACAATTATGTTCCTATCACTACGAAGGATTACCTGGAGAACATCATACAATATGAGGCATTGACACGAAAATGGCATCTAAAAGGTATGTTGTCAATGGAGGAATTTCAATTTCTGCAGGTCCCCGAACCAAGGATACCTACTTTTTATCACCTACCAAAGGTGCATAAAGACCGGTTGAAACCCCCAGGGCGCCCTATAATTTCATCAATTGGAGGATTGTTGGAAAATATGTCCAAGTTCATTGACTTCTATTTGTTTCCGTTTGTGGAGGAACTCACCAGTTATACTAGCGACACCAAAGACTTCCTACGCTATATCGAGGGGAGTCCGTGGGACCCTGATTTCCTAATGGTGACCCTTGATATAGCCAGCCTTTACACCAACATCTCTCATGAACAAGGCCTAGACGCTATTACCCAGACTTTGCAACAAAGACCACATGAACTCAGAGAACATAGTGAGATGCTCATTGACTTTCTTCGTTTCTGTTTGTTTAATAACATCTTTATTTTTCAGGAACAGATCTATCGCCAGAGACGGGGGACAGCCATGGGAGCCTGCTTCGCCCCCAGCTACGCGAATTTATTCGTTGGCTGGTGGGAGAAGCGGGCTGCATGGTCGGACTCCTGTGACCATTGGGTTGATAAGACCATAATTTGGAGGCGTTATATTGATGACCTCTTTTTGGTCTGGAAAGGTGATAGAAAGTCAATTGAGGCCTACATCAGACATCTCAACAACAATGATTTAAATCTTAAGTTTTCTGGGGAAATCAGCAATACTGAAGTAACCTATCTTGATGTGAGAATCTTTGTAAGTGATGACAAATTGCAAACATCACTCTTTAGAAAGCCCACTGCGGGAAACTCAGTGCTTCATGCACGTAGCAGCCATCCCACAAGTCTCAAAAACAGTATCCCCTATGGGGAACTTTTGCGCATTAAGCGCAATAGCTCCAGACCTAGTGATTTCCAACAAGCAGGGGAAGCGAGCATTCAAAGATTCAGGCAGCGTGGCTACAAGGAGAGAGTCTTAAGCGAGGCATGGAGAAAGGTGCAGAGTAGAGACAGAACTGACCTGATTAAAGATACGCCCAAAAACAGAACTGTCCCAAATACCAATCTCAGGCTCATTACTAATGTTTCTAATGCTGCAAAGAGCTTGAAGAAAATAATCTTTTCTAATTGGAAAATTCTTAAATCCGACCCTATCATCGGCCGTGATATACCTGCACAACCGTCCATAACCTTCCGTAAGACAAGATCACTAAAAGATCTATTGGTACAAAGCCACTTGGCACCAATCAGTCGAGGCATTCAGGGCCTAAAGGGCTTCTATCCCTGCCATAAATGCTAGGCATGCACTGATAGTAAAAAAGTCACCAGCTACCAGGTACCGGGTAAAAGTGATCCAGTAGTGATTAAAAAATTCATGAATTGTCTGACACCCTATGTTGTATATTGTCTGAGCTGCCCTTGTGGCCTCAGATACATAGGGAGCACTAAACACCAAGCTAAGATTCATATCCTGGAACATCAAAGAGCGATACAGAATAACGATAGTAATTACCCAGTAGCGCGACATTTCTATATACATCATAATAGCAATCGCAAACTCTTGAGTTATTTCTGTCTTGACCATGTGGCTGTAGACTCCAGGGGAGGGGACCGAGAAAAACGCCTCAGGAGATTGGAGTCTCGCTACATTATTTATTTGCCACAAAAACACCTTTGGGTCTTAATATGGGAGAGGAGTTGAAGGTACATCTGTAAATACTGTATGGATTGTATATAATAACTGATATTTTCTGTTTATTTGACTCACCTTGGGAACTTAGAGTTTTGGGATTGAACTAAGAGTTATCTTCCCTCAAATTAATACTGTATTTTGCACATATTAGTTCATGTATATTTGTATATATCATTCTTTTGTCAGAGTATGGTAGCACTTACTAGATTCTAGTGAGATAGTATTGTGTATGAAAAAAATGTTTTGCTTTGGAGAGAGCGTTTTGATTGCCCATTCGAGGGCTTCAATAGTTTTCTATTTGCCACAACGGGACATATCCATCATAAGCATTTGATTTATGTATTTAAACGATCAATTTTCATGCATTTTTTGGTTCCCGCTGTTCTGGATTGTATTATATTTCTCCATGTCACACAATCATTATTTATTGCAATTTTGACTACCTTGCGTAAAATAATGTCTACATTAACTCTGTGAAGATCAAGTGCAAGTGTCGATACATGTTTATTCGTCTTTAGCCAGGGATATTGCCTGATGTTAAAATGGCGGCCTGGCGAGACCATTCCCGTGAGATCTGGTGAGACAATGTGTGTATATGTTGCAGCGTTATGGCGGCCGCCTGTAACTGACGAAGGCATACCGCCGAAACGCGTCTTTTCTGTGTGCAATAAATCCGCTCTGGATTTGACCCCCGCGAGTGCAGTTTCTTTGTTCGTGTGCACTTAATATATATATATATATCACCTCGGATCCCCTGGGCTCACGTAGTTACCACAGAAGTCACGGCACCACAGCAGCTAGATTTCAGTTTCAAATTATTTTTATTTCACAAACACCACGTGCATTAAGCATATATATATATAAATATATATATGTATATATTACCTACTGGCGGTCGCCAGTAGGTATATATAGTTAGGATTTTTTCTCTATGGGATTTTTGAAAATTCTATGTCGAATAACTTTGGCGTTTAAGGAGGGAATTGGCTGAAATTTTCAGGAAAATGGAACATTATGTTTCTGAGCAGCCCCTGAAAATGTGGGGGGTTTCGTCAAGGGGGGCCGAGAAAAAAGGGGGGTCCCAAAACGCGTTTTTCCCATGCAATTTTCCATAGGGCGGTTGGCCTCACTTTTAGCTCGAACGGCTGAAGGGATTTCCACGAAACTTGGCAAAATTGTAGAGACTGGTAGCCCGATGTGCCTTTGCTAGGTCTCAATATATGTTTTCCAGTGGATTTTGAGAAATTAACGTTCAAAAAAATATATATATCTGTAAGCGCGCTCCGGGCAGCGCCCCGGTTCGCGTACCTGACGCGTAACGGAACTTCGCGAAGCGAAGCTGATTGGCTCTCGGGTGTCTGTCAACATTCTAAACAGTCCGGAGCGGCCGCCATCTTGTCTCTCGGTAGGATCGAGAGACAAGAGGAGGCCAAAACAAAGGGGTAAATGACTATAAGGGGGCGTAGCAGATCCTCCCTGACCCCCTAGGTTTGATGTGGAGGCTTTAAAAGGGCCCCGTGGGGGAAAAGAAAAAAAAATGTTTTCGTTTTTTTTGCGTGGGGAGCACCCGGTACGCGCACCGGGAAGCGGTCCGGGGAGCGTATTATAAGGAAAAAAGAATGATAGACTTTTTAAATATTGTATGTTTATTGATTGTTCGTTTTGTTGGGTTTTTTTCCGTTTTTTTTTATATAAGTAGCAATATGTAGGTACCAATGCAGAGTCAAAAAATTAATATACACTGTCTCCTTTGAAGATATCTTGCATGTTGTTTCAGAAGTTATTGTGGAATATGGAATTCATACCATAGTGTGTCAGGAAAGCAGAAACAATATGGAGGCAGGAGATGATAAAGAGATGTTAAATACACATTGGAGATAATATAAAGTTGCACAGTATACTATAAGTCTGACTTTACATTATAATCAATTTGGTACTAGTTTATGAATTAGATATAAAAATGATTAAAGACTCGAACAATTTTTGATTATTAAATATAAATTTATTTTTCTGATTCTTTTTCAAAATTTAATAGAACGTCTAACATTTGACTGTCTGATATGTCTTCTTTTTGACTGAACATAACTTCCCACATTTGACCGTCCTGATAATGAAGTAAGAAATCCACAGATTCTACACATTGTAGAAGTTCATGGTCCCGTGATTCATCCATGAATTCCAAGTCAATAGGGTTCAATGATTTCCTCATTGTTCATCTCTAGGACAATTTCAAAGGAAACGTTCTGTTCTCCTTCCATTTTTGTGCTGAAATTTGCATAAAAAATAAATATATCAGTAGAGATAGGGCACTGTTGGGTTTAAGTTCAGACAGGTACTTGTGAGTTTATAACAGAGAAGTTATCTATGGGCACTGTATGGTTTCAGGCATGAAGTAGTACTATTAAAAAGTGCCTGTGAAGTAAATTCATAATTATACCACAGAAACCTAAATCAATCCATAATTATAATAAACAAGCCTTTCTCAATGTCTAACTCTTACAGAGGGATAGTATATAACTATCTGAGAATGTTTTCCCAAATTAATTTAAAGTGCATAACATAGTTCTCCTGTCAAATTTATAAAATAACATCTTACCTTTTAAAAACAAGTTTAAGTTGACAGTGAAAATGCTCTTGCAATGTACTTCAGGAAGTAGTAGTCAAAATGGCTGTGTTTCTCTCTCTTTTTTATATATATTGAGGTACATAACCAATCAAATGTCAGGTAAAAAAAGTAGAAAATGAAAGTAACATTTTAATTGGTTGTCAATTCCAACACTTCAGATGTGTTTTGTGAAGTAATTTACCTCAGGGTATTTAGAGAGGTCTACAGGCTAAATGGCTAAATGGAATTCCAACCAAATTTGTGAAAATGGTAGGGATTGGTATGTAGTATGAGCTAATCTATATTTGGTGAAAGTGGCTCCAGTGGTTTTTCTGTATATTACTTTCCCACCTTTTTTGAGCGAGCGCTTCCCGGTGCGCACCCCGGTAGGCGAACCGGCAGCGTTACGGGAGTCCTCCATTTTGTGTTTCGGTAGATTTGAGATACAAGATGGAGGGCAAATAATGTTGAGAATGGGTAGAAGGGGGCACGGTAGACGTATCCTGACCCCCTAGGTTTTTTGCGCGGTTAGCGTCCGGTGCGCGTACCGGGGAGCGCTCCGGGGAGCGTACTTTGGTGAAAATTAGTGAAAAAAGGTAGAGTAAATTAATAATGTGAGTGATCAGATGTAGGGTAGCTCTGAAAAGAGCTTTTGGGTCCTGTGGCTGATGTAGGTACCTACAAGTAGGTACCAATGCACAGTCTTAAATTGAGGATGAAAACTCTGTTCCCCTCATCTGAGAAGTGAACTCCATCTCCTCTGTAGATATCTTGCATGTAGTAACGCAAGTTATTGTTGTAGTTTGAGCCCATTCCATGGTCTCTCATGTAAGCTGAAACAGACTTATTTACATGCTTCCTCGATTTCTCAATTTGTGGACAAAATTGGTTTGACCACCTCCATTTCTGTCTTTGGCATATATTTGAATATACCAAGGCAGTTTGAGGAAATAGTGCCATCAATTGCTCAAAGGTGTCCTTTAAAAGCATTTCCAGACCTACCCCAGTTAAAGTGCCCAAGTCATTTCCTCCACAGTGCACAATTAACAGGTCAGGTTTTGGCAAATGCAAAAAGGTTTTCACCAATGGTATCAATTGGTGACATCTTAATCCTCTGTGGCCAATCCAGTTGATTTCCACATTTTGTAAATTGAGGTTGTGTAAATTTCTGTTATCAGCATACCTTTGAGCCCAGTGGATATAACTATGTCCAACAATCCAGACAGAAAACATGGTGAGAGGAGGTTCTGCTGCAGTCAGATGAAGTGTGGTAATGAAATGGCAGTTGAAACAGTAGGAGTATATAATGAAAAAAACTGTGGAGTTTCTGTGGTAATTAATCAGTAGCAGTGATTGGTGGATTTCGATTGCTGAAAACAGAAAGTTAGGGTGCATGGATGAGTTATTTGAAAGATGTAATTTGAATGGTCAAGAAAAAATCATTTTATGAAAGATTGCACTGGATACGCAGGTGTACTGAGAGTTCAGAGTTCAATTGAAACATTGTTGTGTGAACTTGCAAACATGAGAGGTCTTTCAGGAGGTGGTTGCTATGGAAAAAAGGCAGAAGGGGCAGAGGGGGGAAGGGTGTTGATTTGAAAAAAAGTGAGCGAAGAGTTTTGATTGGGTGACATGAGAGGTATGTGTGATGAATTACAGCATTTCTGTGCCATTGTTGGTTGCAGCCTCTGGAGTGCATACCTTTTGCTCTGCTGAAGACAAATTGGTGTGTGTCTGAGACTGTTTTGAAACTCAAAAAGTATTTGCTAAGGTGAGAAAAAATTCGTTTAATTTAGATAGATAATAGTATGCTTTAAGGAGAAAATTATGAAGAAAGTTGTGTATTTAAAATGTTGCTAGAGTTTCATAGGTTGCTTGGGGCATATTTACAAGGTCTTTGAGTCCCTTTGATGTTATTTTCCCCATTTTAATTTAACCACATGAGCGCTAGCGAAATTCCCCTCCTGTGCTCATCTTTTAAAAAACCCATTATTCATGACGAGCTGGGCTCGTCATGAGCGTGCTGGGAGGCTACCTCATGACGAGCCCAGCTCGTCATGAGTGTCGAAGGGGTTAAGTCATTTCCCCGTGGTGCAAGGTCCTTGTAAATACGCCCCCATGTGTGCTTGGCACATTTAGATTTTGTTTCTTTGAGTTACATAGCCATGTTAAAAGTGATGGAAAAATGGTGCAAGGGCCTTCAAAATACGCTTTCATGTGTGTTAGGGCATTTTAAGTCACTTTTCCTTGAATGTAGTTGAATAACTGCTTTAGTTGATGTGTTTAAAAACGTTTATTGAAGTCATTTAAGTTTCTTGATATGTACTGCTAAAGTTTCATAGGCTGCTTGGGGCATATTTACAAGGCCTTTGAGTCCCTTTGATGTTATTTTCCCCATTTTAATTTAAGTCATTTCCCCGTGGTGCAAGGTCCTTGTAAATACGCCCCCATGTGTGCTTGGCAAATTTAGATTTTGTTTCTTTGAGTTACATAGCCATGTTAAAAGTGATGGAAAAATGGTTTAGGGGCCTTCAAAATACGCTTTCATGGGTGTTAGGGCATTTTAAGTCGCTTCCCCATGAATGTAGTTGAATAACTGCTTTACTTGATGTGTTTAAAAACGTTTATTGAACTCATTTAAGTTTCTTGATATGTACTGCTAGAGTTTCATAGGTTGCTTGGGGCATATTTACAAGGTCTTTGAGTCCCTTTGATTTTATTTTTCCCATTTTAATTTAAGACATTTCCCCGTGGTGCAAGGTCCTTGTATATACGCCCTCATGTGTGCTTGGCAAATTTACATTTTGTTTCTTTGAGTTACATAGCCATGTTAAAAGTGATGCAAAAATGGTTTAAGGGCCTTCAAAATACGCTTTCATGTGTGTTAGGGCATTTTAAGTCACTTCCCCATGAATGTAGTTGAATAACTGCTTTACTTGATGTGTTTAAAAACGTTTATTGAAGTCATTTAAGTTTCTTGATATGTACTGCTAGAGTTTCATAGGCTGCTTGCGGCATATTTAAAAGGCCTTTGAGTCCCTTTGATGTTATTTTCCCCATTTTAATTTAAGTTATTTCCCTGTGGTGTAAGGTCCTTGTAAATATGCCCCATGTGTGCTTGGCTAATTTAAGTACTGATAGGATGTGCTTGTACATAGGACCTGTGTTGTTTTTTCAAATTATGACCAGAAAATAGTTTTTTTTAAAAAAAAACGCTTTTCACATTTATGAGAAGGTCATATTTTGTGTGCTTCTTTAAATAAATATTGAACTGAGAAATATTAAACTGAGGCTTCTGTAAGTGTCAAAGGAGGTGAGTAATGTACATTGCTCTGTTGGATACAGTCCTCATCCTCTGCGTACTCTTGGATATGCTAGACTAAATCTGCTCAATGAGATAACTAAGCTGAGGAAACACAGGTTATGTGATTCTGAAATGAGGAAAAGAAATTCCACATTTTTCAATTACATCACCTGTGTTTCCTAACTTTACGAATCACATTGTGCAGATGAGGTTTAGGCCTGTCCACGGACACAGAAGAGGTCTGGCCTTTGTTCAAGAGTGAAGTGGACATGACTCACTTCATTGGTAGGCCTGCACATGTATTATCTCCTCTGTACTCTTCAACAAGCCTAAATTTCATCTGCAACCCTGAGTAGGCCTCACCTCAAACAAACCTCTGGATAGGGCACACCTTATCGTCATTCTGAATCAATCATTTAAAATGTTAGGGGCAGATTTATGATTGCCGTGTGCCTCTTTTGCGCCACTGTGCGTCACTTTTGTGACGCAGCGGCGGTGCAAAAGATTTGCTATGTTGCGACATATTTACAACTTGATGCATCTAGGCAGATGTGTCATGCTGTAAAGTCCTGTGCCACATGAAACCGATGCAGCAGTGATGCAAAAGATGCACCATGTTGCAAGACAGGCCTCACTTCATCTCCAACAAGATACCGTCAGTTTAAACTGTAAACATTTAGGACTGTGTAGGGGGCATGGAGAAGCTGAATCTTCTGTAAATGTCAAAATTGTTGTATACAGTGCTCAACTTCTGTGTACTCTTTGATATGCTAGACTCCATCTGCACAATGAGATACCTAAGCAAAGGAAACACAGGTGATGTGATTGTGAAATGAGGAAAAGAAATTCCACATTTTTCAATTACATCACCTGTGTTTCCTAACTTTACGAATCACATTGTGCAGATGAGGTTTAGGCCTGTCCACGGACACAGAAGAGGTCTGGCCTTTTTTCAAGAGTGAAGTGGACATGACTCACTTCATTGGTAGGCCTGCACATGTATTATCTCCTCTGTACTCTTCAACAAGCCTAAATTTCATCTGCAACCCTGAGTAGGCCTCACCTCAAACAAACCTCTGGATAGGCCACACCTTATCGTCATCCTGAATCAATCATTTAAAATGTTAGGGACAGATTTATGATAGCCGTGTGCCTCTTTTGCGCCACTGTGCGTCACTTTTGTGACGCAGCGGCGGTGCAAAAGATTTGCTATGTTGCGACATATTTACAACTTGATGCATCTAGGCAGATGTGTCATGCTGTAAAGTCCTGTGCCACATGAAACCGATGCAGCAGTGATGCAAAAGATGCACCATGTTGCAAGACAGGCCTCACTTCATCTCCAACAAGATACCGTCAGTTTAAAATGTAAACATTTAGGACTGTGTAGGGGGCATGGAGAAGCTGAATCTTCTGTAAATGTCAAAATTGTTGTATACAGTGCTCAACTTCTGTGTACTCTTTGATATGCTAGACTCCATCTGCACTATGAGATACCTAAGCAAAGGAAACACAGGTGATGTGATTGTGAAATGAGGAAAAGAAATTCCACATTTTTCAATTACATCACCTGTGTTTCCTAACTTTACGAATCACATTGTGCAGATGAGGTTTAGGCCTGTCCACGGACACAGAAGAGGTCTGGCCTTTGTTCAAGAGTGAAGTGGACATGACTCACTTCATTGGTAGGCCTGCACATGTATTATCTCCTCTGTACTCTTCAACAAGCCTAAATTTCATCTGCAACCCTGAGTAGGCCTCACCTCAAACAAACCTCTGGATAGGCCACACCTTATCGTCATCCTGAATCAGTCATTTAAAATGTTAGGGACAGATTTATGATAGCCGTGTGCCTCTTTTGCGCCGCTGTGCGTCACTTTTGTGACGCAGCGGCGGTGCAAAAGATTTGCTATGTTGCGACATATTTACAACTTGATGCATCTAGGCAGATGTGTCATGCTGTAAAGTCCTGTGCCACATGAAACCTGCGTCAGATTTCATGTGAGCGTTTTGTTGTAGGGTGGCCAGTCATTTGCATGAAAGCCCTGTAAAACTAACACAGTAAAATTAAGAAGATTTCACTGAGTCACATTTATGGCATTGCTGAATCAAATCCTTACGCCTGTTTGAAACAGGCATAAGGAGTGATGCACCATGCAATGTGTGGCTTGCCCCTGTGCATTGCAGTAGACATGTCGCACTTACGACGTGATTCGTGCAATGCGCCGTTTTTGTGCAACAGATGCGTGACGCATCTGTGTTGTTTTTGCTCAATGGTGCTCTGCATTGTAAATGCGGCACATCATGGGTGGCAGAGCAGTGGCGCACGTTAACTGGTGCATCCCTGGGGATGCGCCAGTTAACATAAATCTGCTCCTTTAAATTTAAGTATTAGCAGGGACACAGTGTTGGTGAGGCTTATCCAAGGTTAAGAAGAGATGAGTCCTGTTCACTGAAAAATTGGACATAGGCCTCACATACTCAGCATCGCTGGACATGGTTAAATAATATCTGCAAAATGTTACTCTTGTTAAACAATTTTTTAATTATAGTCTCAGATTTGTCTCTTACTCTGCAACAGCTCATTGTTGTTCTCTTTCTTTAAAGATAACGACAACATCAAGCATGAGTGATAATGAGCAATCTGTTGATCTCGATATTATCATTGAAATTGTGATTGAAACATCAGTGGAAGTAGATCCCTTGGATGATTTAAATCCTGAGGATGATGAAGAACATGATGAGGATGCCGATTTGTCAGAATTGTATGACATAGGGTGGGAAGCTGACCTGCTTGAGCCTATGGAAATATAAACATTTATTTTTAAAAGTTACTGGAAATGAAAAGTAAACATGTAAACCGTTTCATTTAAAATTAAACACAACTTCAAAAACAGCTTGTGTGTAGTGTCTTTAATAAAATAGTCAAATATGCTCATAAAATTAGTTCAGATTCACATATAAAAGAGCACAGGTCAAATGTATAAGCATTCCATTTCTTTGCTACTATTTGTGACTACTAAATTTGCCAATGCACTAAAAATTATTGTATGTAAAATTGACAAGTAGTGTAATAAATTTTTGACGACTGTTATTGATTTACTGTTTGGTAATAGTGGTTAATAACATGTTTTATTATATTTTACCACAGATTCAACTGCAGATCATTTCAAAAGTACATAATGCCATCTAAAGAACGAAACCGAAAGGCTACAAAACGTCAAAGACAGCAGATTACTAAATGTTTGCAGCAGTCCTCTACAATAAAAACTCGTCAAGTCATCAAGAAAGCTCCGGGTAAGACAACGAAATCATTCCTAAGAAACATTTGTAGAAAAAAAAGTAGTACTACAGAAAATGTTTTAGTCCAGAAAAAGAGAACCAATTTAAACGGAAAGGAAAGGCCAATCAAAAATGTTACTGCTAGAGCAGGAGATAACTCTGTGCATGGTAGTAGAAGGAAAAATCAGTTTAGGGACATTCGTAGACGAATGTTCCGCAACAGGATAATTGGCAATTTGTTAAAAAATATTAAGAAAGGTCAACAGAAAGTGGTTTTTTATAAGAGAAAAAAAAAAGTTGAGAAAATTATTGATCAGGCATTTGAAATTAAGCGAAAGTTATTTATTTTGATAATCAATAGAATTAGGAAGCTAAACAAGGCATTTTATGATTTCAAAAGAAATAGTAGATGGAAGAGAACAGTTAATCGTAGTAATTTTTGTGAAGTTTTTCAGGAGAATGGATGCATAGTTCAAGTTGTGAGGCATTTTTTAATGAAGAGAGTTATTTCCAGGATAATGATTTGGTGCATGCAGTTGACACCAGTGGTCGAGCTTATGAGGTGAAAGATGGTTGTCCAGTTGAAAAAGAAAAACTTGTGACAACAGAGGCAGAAGAGGTGTTAGGTAATGAGGTTTTAGGAAGACGTCCTAAGGGACCAGTGTATACCTGGAAATGTAGTAGTATTTGCAGTTTGCGACAGGAAACAATCAATTTGCTTTGTGATTTTGTACGGACATTTAATAAGAAAACTTTAAAACAGAAAATGAAGTTATTGCAAGAATTAGATCCTTGCAGAGTGAGAGAAGTGACTGGTTTGCATGGTCATTCACTGGCTTGTCTTTCCAGGAGAGTATGCCAGAGTGTTTTTCATCATTTCAGGATGCTAGCAGTGCATCATAATAAAGTGAGGAAATTAGTTAGAATGTTGTATTATGCTAAGAGTCCAGCAATTATGCTTAAACAATTATGCACTGCTCTTTTGCATGGTTCTGAAGTAGATGTGAAGAATATTTGTGAAGAAATTGAGTTTTGTTACTTTGCAAGTAAAGAGGAGAATGTTGAAATTTACCCAGAAGAAGAAGGTAATGTGGACGATAGTGTACAGGTTTCCAGTACAGATAATTTTCAGAAAGAAATTGCCACGTTTCAGGTGAAATCAAGTGAGAGGCCTAATTTTACTTGTGTGTGTTGTCGACGCACTTATTATAAGAATCAGACTAAGTTAGTGGATTTATATGCGAAAAGTGAAAGTGAAAATAATAGTGAATGGAAGGATTTTGCAACATACTTGATGGTAGAAAATTGTTTTGATTTGGGATTGGATCAACGTGTGTGTACTTATTGTTGTAACAAATTAAATCAAAACCGGATGCCTGCTAGAGCGGTTTATAATAATCTGGAATTAGTTGAGATTCCTTCTGAATTGAAGGATTTAAATACTTATGAATCTATTTTGATTCAAAGTATCCATCCCTTTCAGGCTATTGTACGAATGGAGCCAAAGACAGGGAAATTGCCTCCATCAGATTTACAGAGAGGATTAAAGGGAAGAGTTGTTTATTTGCCTCTAGATTTGAAGAAAAACATTAATACAAGTACAGAGTCAAAAGTTATTTTTCAGTTTTAAGTAGTTCCTGAAAAAAAAGAAGGTTTTCTTACAGAAAGTGGTGGGCACGGATTAGTTAAAGGACAACAGAGTATTTCCCAAAGCAAACGGTGTTCTTACCATAACACTTGACGTCATGGAAAAATAACTGCACTTTGAATGAGTTCAGAAAAACTGTTTCTTTTATTAAGCTAATTCAAGCATTCAATCAAAACATGGAGTAGAGGTAATGTAAGTCTGCAATGCTGTCGACATATTTTGAACAAACTTTTGGTTATAATGTCATTTAAAAATTCCAACTATATAAACCAGATGAAAATAAGTTTTCAACTTTAATTACAAATGTTATGGCTACACAGTCGTTGATTTTAGGAAGAACATTCCTAACTGCAGCTATTGTATGACATGATGGTCCTTTGACAACATCCATTTATTAAACATCTTATTCAAAATGTAAAAAAAAATGATGTTCCGGAAATAATTCACATTGCACTATGAAACAATGTTGCCTTTTTATTTAAAAATATTCTTACTTTCTGTTTTCAGAAGAAAGAATTTAGGGTAGGTAACTGGCCTATAATGATTTTAGGAGTTGATATAATTTTATGTACTGTTTTAAATTGCTTTGTGATTAAAAGTGATGTAGAGAATTAAATAATTGTAGTAGTCATAGAGGTAGTGTAAGTCTGCTTCATAGTAAGCAGTATCAGTGTCATAGGAAATGTGGAACATGAGTGAGCAAGAAGGGTGAGATATTACTAGTACAGGGTTGTGAAAGTGATCTTGAACGTTTTCTTTCTGAAAGTTGCGGAAAAAGAAAATGACGGGCTTTGCTTAGAAGAATTCCAAGAGTTATAAATGGCTCTTACACGATTTGGCCTTGAGGAGAAGTGCGGTAGAGAGCGAGAAGTCATTTATTGTATGTAACATATTTGTCAAAACGATTGAGCTTTTCTTTCAGAAAGTGGCGGGCTGAAAGTAATAACAGCACAACAGAGTATAAGCTGTTCATAGGACATCCTTCGACGTCATGGAAAGTAAGTTACTTTTGAGGAGTTCTGATTTCTGATTGGTTATGTTATATGGGTTTTTTATCTAAGAGGACTAGCTAAGTTACATAGAGGGGGACTCAATGGAGTACGTGTGTCGACAAACCAGTAGGTTTTTTCAGAAAGCCCTCACCCACCAACCTAGTTGGTGGCATGCTTCATCATCGGGCCCACCACAGTGACACCTAATATGCCTTGGGTGTGCTTCAACGCCAGATTACTGCGGAGCTGATATACTTGCTGAGTGTGCAGTGTAGTGAGTGTGAAGGTGAAAATTAAAAAACCATACAGGTGGTCCCAGTACCCGAGGGTAAAACAATATTTTAATTTACTGGGCCCCTGTTGGTATATTAAAAGGCAGACAGATGCGTTGGAGTATGGATTATGACCTCCAGTGTCCTGTGTGGTCTACATGTTTCAGCCTGGCCTTTTTAATTTGAAACAGGCTTTCCTCAGGACCAAGTGAGTATGTGTAAAAGGTGAATTAAATAAATAGACTAAATTATAGTGAGTGTGTTTATTTTTTGCTATGTGTAGCACTCCCTAAGGTGCTATATGGGTGAGAGGGGGGATCCCTCTCGCTTTGCTACATATAACATGAAGGGGACACCGACAGACGTACAGGGTAGAGTCACATTAGCATTATTTTGCAAGTTTAGCCGTCATTCAGCCGTCTTATAAGGTGAGTGAACGAACTATGTATGGCTAAAGTGTGGTCTTGTCAGTGACAGGACTCATGTGCTTTTTTATCTAGAAGCCGGTTGTAGTGGTGGGCTAGAAAACCGAATTTTACCAATGTGAGGTTCAGGTAAGTAAAAGAACATTATCCTCACGCAGTCTTTTTCTGTATAAAGCCTCCTTGGGTCACCTGGCAGAGAAAAAGACCCTGAAAGAAGGTTGTAACAGCTTTGAAATTTATCCGACCTGTAAGGAAAGACCTCAACACCTTACCCCAGTAGTAGCTGTAGTGCGCAGTCCAATTACTCACGAAATTGCCGGTCTGGTTCCTCCTTGGACCTGTCGTCCTTCTGCGGTGCCCGAATGTGAAAAGAGGGCCTGGCCGATCGTGTTTATATAGCCTCCGTTATCGTTTACACCTGTGTAAGTGTAGAAACAGAGGGAGGGGTGCAGTCGCGCAAAACGCCATGTCATTGCAGCTGAGCGCATGCGCGAAGGGGTAGTGGCACTCGCCGGGCGCATGCGCATTAGTTTTCTGACTCCTGCGCATGCGCGAAGGAGTTCTGAGAGCGCCCGTCAGTCTGCTCATGCGCGAAGTGCAGACAGTGGTTGCAAGTTTCACGTATTACCTCATTTAGGATAGCGCGTCTTTGCTGCACGTGTAGCGGGGGCATGTACGAGCATGAGGGCCGGTTATGGGATATGAAGGATTAAAAATTAAAGGATTAAAAATTGGAGGGACATTCCCATTAGGTGTTTGTTGAGTACTTATGTACTGTAGTTCCTATCATCCCAATAGGCTCTGCGCATTGGAATAATACCTACAGCAGTAAAGGCCTAGGCCAGACGTTAACTAGGTCTACTACTGTCGATACTAGACTTAAAGTTTTGGGTTTTGCCAGCTAGCTCAGAGTTCACTAGAAACTTTCTCGAATGTTCAGGAAGGACTTAACTTCCCTGATTAGACAAGAAGGGATTTAGTTTCTGACAACCATAGAACATGACAACTTTGCTCTCCCCTAATCAAGAGTATATCTCGAGAGTCGTGTGAACAAAAGGCAATTTATTTTACTCAGTCAGTACGTGCATTCTTAGTCTCATCAGATTGTAGAGAAAAGGAAGAGACGGGCGTGTTCAATAAAAAGGTGTTATTTATTGATCAGTCTCTTTTCTCATACAAGAGAAATGGATCGATATTATTGCAATACTTATAGCTAAGTAAAGTGCATACATTAAAAGCAATAGTATAAAATAATACTGTAAAAACATTGATATGGTTTCTAAGCCATAAGATGTTTTAAAATGAATAAAATATATTACATACACATATACATTTGACTAAACATACTCAACTGGTGTTTCTAAATACGCCTACCCCGTGTACCTGACCTAAGCCTAATACGTGGGCGGGAATAGAAAGTTACAGTTTAAGTTAAGTTTGTTTTTGCCAAGTAAATAACTAAAGAATTCTCTGTGAGGGGTTATTCAGTTCTGTACCTGGAATCTAGGTTGAATGAGGGATGGTATCTCTCTCTCTGGTCTCGATATTCCAGGCTGCCTGCGAGGGCTACCCGGAAGCGCCGGTGCTGGATCTCTCGGCAGGAGAAATCAGCGCGTCTCGTTCTCAGCGCGTCAGGAAGGCGGGGCTGTGCCAGCGGGGTCTGCTCTGCTCTGGGCTTCGGCAAGTATGGCTGCTCCGTCTCGTCACCACCGCGTGTGTTTGCATAGGGCAATATCGGTAATATTTATACCTTTAAGGTGCCGAGATTGACGTAAGGATGGACATAGATACGTCAATAAGGATGTCATACGACTTGCTCGTTAGCACATTCTTTTGCTGAAGTTCTCGGTGAAATCAAAACAATGGCCTCAGGGTTTTGCCCAGGTTGTCATAGGTTTGATTTGTTATGAGAACTCCGTATGCCTTATCAGGGGCTGGAGGAATATCGCTTGTCTAATTAGATCGCAAGCGTTATGACCTAATCAGATAACACGTTCCTGTGCCGTAGTGTGACTGCGTCAGATAACGGTATCTGCATCATGGGGGTTTTCTGCCTCATGGGCTGACTGTTAGTTAACTTGTTGGTTTGTTTAACCAGAATAGGGTCAGGAATAGGGGGATCGATTCAGAACCTATAGGAATACATCACACCCACTCCACGCTAACTATGGTCATATTTACTAATCTATGCATAATAAAACATAGTACAACATACTATAGAGTATTGTGTATACCTTACCACCCCAAAATACATAAATGCATTTTGAAATTTTCAAATATACTGAAAAGATGCAATCATATGTATTGTATGCACTCAAGCTGTATAATAATGCTAAGGTAATCACGCAATTGTATACATTATTGCTTATTTGGTATATGAGAATATACACATGAAATGGCTCTTAATACAGAAAAAAGCTCGAGACCATTCCATCACAGAATAAAATATTTAAAATATTTATGAACATACCAGCGGGCAGCTAATGTCTATAAGCTATGTCTATAAGCTATCTAAAATTTAGAAACCTTAGTTCTTTAAGAATAGTTCTTACTTTAAGCAGAAGATAGTGTCCCGAAAAATATGTAAAAATAATTTGGGGCTGCTGAAAAATCGCTGTCCGTGAACTGGAGGGAAAATTGTTCATGTGACTTTATTTTTAAAGTTGAAGGCCGAATTCAGGGAACGCCGTGTGCGAGCTTGTTCAAAAGTCTCTATTTCTGCTCTGGTGAGAACATCATATCATTTAGGCTTTCGAAAAAACTGTCAACAGCTTCCTGGGAAAGTTCCACTAACTCGGAAATAGGTGTAATCATGCATTCGTGCGCATGATTGTTTCCATTGACATTCTGATTTGCATTGCTGACAGAAGGTCGTACCTGATCGATGCTGCTTTCATCTTGAACTTCACTACCCATCAATCGTAGTGGTGAAGCTTCCACGAATGCCGTCATCAGGATTGGTAGCCTTTGAGGGCAGCACAAAGCATGAACCTTGATCGGGCTCAACAATGTTTCTGCATCCATTGGCGCATCCGATTGTAGCGTCAGACAGGTGTCTAACACGCATTCTTCTCCGCATAGCAGACACCTTAATACAGGTAAAACACATCTTTGCCACATTGGTCGAAATGATAGAAACCAAGTCATGTTCAGGTCTCTAAGCCGGGAGAGTCCCAGGATTTTTGATATCCGGTCCCGGTATCCAATGGCTAGGATTGTTTCTTCCCTTGTCGCAAGAGTTTTGTCTGTGACATGGGTTGCCATACCGAAAAATAAGGACCAAGAATAGGATTCCTGCAATTAGTCCCAAGATCAGGGGAAGTCCGCCAAAAATCGAATGGACGAAATCTGGAAAAATACCCAGTATGGCTTTAAATGGTGTTAATGCCATCGAAAATACTGTCTTAAATACCTTTGAGACCCCATTGGTATCAGAAATATTTAAGATTTCGTTTAGTATTTCTGCGAAATGTATGGGGGAATTAGTTGATAACAATGAATGTATCTCTGCAGTCGTCCTTGCGACTTGTAGATCATACGTTTCTTTTGATGACGTGAGCCTTGTAGGCGTCTGAAGAAGCACTGTTTTCATTCTGCTTAAAGTATCTATTCGAATATAAGTAATTTTCAAATTGGGCCATGCCCTTGCCTCCCTGTCTGGAAAGGAGCTGGGGAACAATGAGCGTCCACAGCACTTGACCTTCGCAGTCGTAGTTACTAGATAAGGAGTCCCGGACATAAGACTACAACATCTGCGGTCTACAATTAGAATGTAACTCCCATTATAGAGTCTTTGAAAGAATGGTTCTATTTCTGTTGCAGGTGCGCCTTGCTGGTGACATGAAAGGTTGTATGAATTCCCTTCACAGGCTCCATGCAAACTAATTCCGTTACACAGAAGCGTGCCGCTTAGTGACATCGCACAATTATTGCCACTAAGAAACACTTTCTGTCCTTTATTACTGACACATGCATGTGAATAGGGCAGGTTCCATGATGTTTTAATGTACCCCTTTCCCAATTTCTCGTACATGCCAGCCTGTATATATTTTTGGCAGTATTGAGATTGGAATATTTATTATCCCATGTATTATCCATTCACTGACAGGTCGTTCTGACATTGTCACTGGTAATCTTTCGAGTTTTTCAATGCTCAAGATTGTATAATCAGCACCCTTTTGTGCCATACTGATTTGTCTATCAGTAAGGTTAAAGATTTGGAATAGTGACGTTGTGTTGATTAAACGCCAAGGCACATAGCCTGAACGCAGATTTTGTAACGTCCAGCCAAGCTGTACAATAGAGTGCAATTGTGACTGACCGTGTTGTAATAACAGTAAGTCTTGCGACAATATGTCGATTGCTGAAGACACAATGCTGTCCAAAGAAAAAATTCTGGAGGACAGAGTCATTAACCCAATGTCCACTACAGAAAGTGATTTTTCCAATTTAATACGGTCAATTTCCCGTATTCTCTCTGCTGTTTCAATTTGAGTAACCTTCCAGGCCTCATTGTATGCTGCATATACAGAGGCTGCTATGAAACGTTTTTGACGCTGTTTGCGCGGTCCCATAATGAAATCACGCAAGTCAGCACCATCAGTAAGTAAAGTTAGGTGTTGTTTAATTTCTGCCAGTGTGGAAGTTTGTAGCCATTGAAGGCATAATTTGCCCACACTGTAGGTGGTTATTATCCCTGGGTGATGTCTTTGGGGATATCTAGGGTCTGGCCTGGTCATTTTGAACCCCTGTGTTTTGTTCAGGAATCTATCTTGACAGTTATTTGTATCTGTGGGCCAGATCAACCACTGTTTCCAATCAGGAAGTGTTCTGTTTTGGTTTAATACATAATTTACGTCTATCTCTTCATCTGTAGAGCTATTGCTGAACATTGTTGTCTTTGGAATAGACGGTTTATTTAAGTCTTTGATTTTGGCTAGGCCAAGACAGGTGGATTGTTGAACAGTGTCATTTAAAAATATCATTTGTTCTGGGATCATGCAGGCTCTAAACATAGATTCTATACCCTGTACTTGCCATTCTTTTGTACCCCAAACACTTTTCAATTCAACATTCTTGTCCCAATAATCAAAACCAAAAGTATTCATTTTTCAAAGAATGAGTCTGAATATATCAATTTTGTGTTGGTTATCATGGTCTTTGTCCTTTGTCTTTGTCCCTGTCTTGTTTGACAATTTAAAATAGAATGCTTCAGCATTACTTGTGTTAAAACCTGAAAAGTATGAATATTTGTCATAGAAGGTCCTTGAGCTTCCTTTTGGAGGGGTTGCACAATGTTCCCATTGATTATAATTTAAAACATTTCTAGGTTGTGCAGATCTATGTAAAAAATGGTTACCATAGTGGTTATAACAGTACATATTATCATAATTTGTAGAACCCTGCAAATAATCATGTTTGGTAAATTTAGCAGACATTACTAAGTCAGACATCATATTATTAATGCTTTCGAAGTCCCAATCATCAGCAAATGAGCTTGGTTTTGCAAAGTCACTCAATGAGATCTTAATTTGGTGTGGATATTTCAGGATTTCGACCGGACCAAAAATGTCATAGTCAGTGTTGTCCCAGGCTACCCCACCAGGTATCGGATTGGCTGTGAAGTTGACTGAAGAAAGTTCTCTTTTCTCGATGTGTGAAGATGTGTGTGGTTTGAGGATCAAGTTGATTTTCTGACTTGCTGTGTCCATTTTTGCATATTTTCCCTCAATGAAGCGTCCCAAAGTTAATATCATGATGAGCCAAAGTATGAGGATAAATGCACCAAAACCCACCCAAAATTCAATCCATGGAGAAATCAGATATGTTTCTTTCAATTGTTTCAAAAGTTCTTTAGCTTTATCTTTAAAGGTTTTTGATGATGGCTGTGTCTTTGATTCACTGAACCCTTCAGAGGAATCATCGAAGTTTATGAAGTAGCCGGATGCAGTTCTGTCAATTGTTCCAATTGGTTCAGGATTTCTGTTTCTTGCATTTTCACTTGGTACTTCATTATAGATTGGTGTGTCTCTGCTAAATGTTTTTATTTGGGTTTTCAGAGGTCTGAGTTCTATTGCATTGTTGCATAGTCCTTGTTGTTTTTCTGTAGGCGTTTCGAATGTGATGAGCCTCTTCGTTAGGACCTCTGTACTGGTAGCAAACCTTGGTGTTCTGCTACTTATTGGGAGTCCACTTGGCCTACTGTTTGTTATCGGCCACATGTTGTGGTTTTACCAGGTCGATGGATACAACTCGGTTCTCCTTTTTTCCAGCAAGTGGCGGTAGTACAACTGATCTTGTCCCGTTGACAGACAAGACAGGAACTGCTTTTCTGTAAGAAGGTCCAAATTCCTTCTTTACCGCGATCTTTTCCCTGACTAGATCCCCAACTTTTGGAATCCAGACAGGTCTTGCTGGGACAGGTGGTGGTTCTTCAGTGGTTGTTGGCTGTTGTTTCAATTTTATGTTGCTCAGGTCTTTTCTTGTTTTGTTTAAGTCCTGCAAAATAGCCAAACGGTCTTTGATATCAAAGCTTTTTTCTTTCACCACTGAAGTCTGACTATCAATGTCAGAGATCAACATCCTAGTTCCAAATAATAATTCGTACGCACTGAATCCCTTCAGAGAATTTCTTGGCAAGTTATTTAGACTACGTTGGACACTTATTAGATGTTTGACCCACCCAGCTCCCGAACCTAATATCCTTTCCGTTATAGATTGCTTTATGCCTTGGTTTTTTCTTTACACCATCCCGTATCCCTCAGGAAGGAAGTGAGAAGATTCCCGCTGTGCTATGCTCATTTGGCCATGTTTCCCATCAGGCTGGAGGGCTAGAGTGAAAACAATGGTCAGACGTAGCATGCTCTTAGCGTATATGCCATTTAGACTCGCAAATCTTTGTATAACAGTCCAGACGTCAGCCGAGTGCTGGTGATCTACATTATAAGTGTAAACTAGCCTGTATATGTTAATCGCAAGCCTTCTTTTTTACTCTTGATCTTTTCTGGAGTAAACCGACGAGGTAATAAACTGTTTCTCTCCCCACTGCGATCTCTGTTGCAGTTTGGGCAGTTTCTTACAAACATGGTGTGACGCAGGCTCATGGCTGGCCACCAGTACCGTGATTGTAATTCTTCCAGAGAATTTTTTAGTGTTAGGTGTCTGAGACCCTCGCCCATATGTGCGTCTGCAATTAACAAGTTTCTCCTGTCCATGTTTGGAATCACCCTATCCCCCACTCCAGGGATTCGAGCAAAAGGGACGGAGTTTGCATCGATTATGTATGTATAATTGAGTGGATAGTTGATCGGTAACGCTGAGCAGTCGCCTTTTGATGACGTTTTCACAGCCAGTACTGTTTCACCGTCAATGTATTTTAATGTACGCTTTTTTCGAACTGCGGGAGCCGATTTAGTGGCTGCCGCTGTGGCTGTCTCAGCCAATGAATTCCCTGCAACGTGAACGCCATCACGCTGATGACTCAGTGAGTGTGTCACGTGAGTCTTTGGTAGCTCTTTTTGTAAAAGAGCTATTTGTTCCCAGAGCAGTTTCTGCTTTATTGGTGCATCTGTGTCATCTTTGTAGTCGTTTTGAATCCATGTCTGCAAATCATTGTTATATGATTTGACGCAGTAATAGGAATCTAACACTATAAGTGTCGGGAATTCGCGATCCGCATTATCTAGCGCCATTTTCAATGCTAGTATTTCAGTTTGTTGTTCTGAATTAGTTTCTACTGAGTGTGTTTTTGTTAATAGAGGTTTTAGTTTACCTCCGCGCCACACTTCTTTTGTAATCCCACATGTGGGGTTGTATGCCTGTTCTCCCCAAACGGGGGGTTGAGCATGTCCGTCTGTATAAATTACACAGGCGTAATGTCGTAAAGGCAGAATGTCGATTGGCAGAGGGAATGTTCTTTCATATTCTAGATTTTTTAATTCTTCTAGTTCTGGATCAAAGTAATAGTATACTTTGTCCGTTGTGATTGAATTCACCCATTGTATCCATTCCGGATTCAATGTTGTTGTTGGTAAATTACACGGTGTTGTTAGTGCCTCAAAGGCTGATTCAGCTGTTCTGACTGTGATATGTCTACCGTCAGCTTGATCTTTTTCTCTAGCTATTGCGGTTTGAACTGCATGAACAATTTTTTCTTTGTTGCTGAAATTTTGTTCAGCTTCTGTGTACAAGTGTGATTTGAATGCAATTGGTACCTTTTCTCCCTCATTAGAGGTCAGGTATGTGAATCCGCATCTCCCTGGGATGACTCGAATCCCAAGATTGCGTGTGTTATCACGTGTTTCTAATTTTGTTTTAATTAGCATGTCTGTTTGTAGGGATCTCAAAATTTCTGTGTGTATTTGAGTCCAATTGGATCTTTTAAAATCGGGTTTTATCAGATCATAAAGGGGTTTGACCCTTTCTGCGTAATTTGCAATGTATGTTCTTCCGAAAATTAGGAAGCCTAGGATTGACTGTAAGTTTTTTAGTGTTCTCGGTGCTTGGAGTACGGCACATTTCTCTAGGAAATTGTCAGCCAGGCTTTTGCCTTCGCTTGATAATTCATATCCTAAGAACAGGACTGTCAGATGGGCAATTCTGGATTTTTTAAAGTTGAATTTGTAACCCTCTGCTGCGAACCCAAGTATTATGGTGTTCACTCTTTTCAAGTGAGTCTCCAAGTCATCATCTGTTAAGTATATGTCATCGATATAAGATAATGCTTCATCATCATATATTTGTAGTAATTCTGTTACTCTCGCTGAGAATACTCCCGGGCTGTTCTTGTACCCCTGGGCTAACCGACAGAATTGTTTTTGAGTGCCATTTATTGAGAATGCAGTTAAATATCTGCTCTCTGGTGCTATGTTTTGACAAAAGAATCCATTAGAGATGTCTAATGTTGTTTTGTATTTTTTGCGCACTATGTTATTCATTAGTGCAGCACTATGTGAGTTTTGCACTGCAGAGGTTTTGCAACATGTGTTAAGGTGTCGGTAATCCAAAACTAGACGGTATGAATTGTCTGGTTTGGAGACCGGAAACAAAGGGTTGTTCATTTGTGAGGTGCAAGTTTCAATCACCCCCTGGTATTCTAGCTGATCTAGTATTTCATTTACCTGTTTTTTAGCTTCTTGCTTAATTGGGTACTGCCTTTGTGCAGTTGGTTGTGATTTTAACTGGATTTTGTGAGGAGGGGAGTCCTCATCCCATCCCGCGTGATTTTTATATAAAGCAGGAGCTAGAGCCACTGCCCACTTTCTAGCAAGTGTGTATTTTTTATGAATAGGAATTTGATTTGAGAAGGCAGGCATAATTATTTCTTCGCCATGAGGGCACTCCCTGACAAACTCTGGTGGCCAGTCTTTTTCAGCTAGAAGGATATCATAGCCCTTGGAGAGATTATCCCAAAATAGTCCCCTTATTTTTCTAGTCTTATCCCCCTCTATACGCAATGTTATTTCGTATATTTTGTGAGGTTTGCTAACTCTGGTGTCTGCAGTTTCCACTTGAAGATATTCATTCGTGTCCACTGTCTCCAGATGATTCATAAGGACTTTGCGAGCTATGCTCACTTCTGCTGCGCTGTCTAGCATTGTCTGAGCCCATTCTCCGTTTTTTAGTTGTGTCCTCAGTATTCTCGGCATTGTTAACTATTTTAATGCTGGCTACCTTCTTTTTTGGAAATTGTAATTTCTTTTTTAGCTGAGCAGGTTCCTTGTCTTTGGACTTGGCGTGCTCTTCTCTTTGTTCTGATCGTCCTCTTCTTTCCGATTTCTGCGAGGAAGTCTGAAAAGATTGAGAGGGACGTGTATCAATGTCTTGATATCTATCAGGCTTTTTTATACTATCCCTATTCCTAAGGTTATATCTTTTCCCAGAGGGGTCACTCTGAGGTGACCTGTGTCTTTGGTTCGGAGATTTTTCTCTTCGCCTAGGAGACCTTCCTCTGGACTGGAATTTCTTTTCTTTAGGATTGGATTGTTTGTTTCCATCCCAGTTCTTTTTTGGTGATGTAGAATTATTATTAAAAAATATTTTTTCAGGACTTTCAATTAGTTGTGGTTTTACTGGTATTCCACCTAAACTATCTCTACCTAGTTCCTCATAGGATTTTTCTATGATTCTGGCAATTTCAGCTGGTTGGTCTGCTATATCTGTCTCTTTTAACCTCTGGCGGATCGCCACGTTTGCTGCTTCACCTTTTATGTTGGCTAGTAATATAGCCGAGACCTGCTTGAAGTCTTTCAGTAATTTCATACCAAGAGTTAAAGCGGGTTCTGGACCATATTCATCTTGAATTTGTTTTAGCACATCTGGTATTACCGAAATGGATGGAACACCGTGCGTTTTTGTGTAGATGGAAGCAAAGACTGTACCCCAAGTGTCACAGTCCTCAATGTGTGGTGCGATTCCCATTGGAAGACAGATAGTCAGAATCCTGTGCTTTTCTAGCGGGGTAGTGTCTGGAAACACCGCCTCTATTTGGGTTATTTTCTGCGCTAGCCAGAATGGTATTTGTTCCCGTTTAGCCGGTACTTTACCTAGGCAGGACTGGATGTTCTGTGGTGTAATTTTATTTGTGTTCCCCTGGTGAGGGGCCAGCTGTGGGAGTTTAATCGCTGGCTGAATTGTTGAAGTCCGCATCACATACTGGACTAATTGTCTATGTATTTTTATTAATTGTTTTAGCTGTGTTAGCAAGTTAGCTGCAGACATCCCGTCGATGTCTGGATGTGGTGTGTATCCGGCTAGGACCGGCCACGTTGCTCCTGGTCTACCTAAAGGACCGAGCTTAGTGATGTGATTATTATGTTTTAGGGCGCCATCAAATAAGAGCAAATGCTCTTGAAATTTGAGTGGTACTTCCACCTCCTCGAAAGGAGTGTAATTTTCAGGAGGTTCCTCTATTTTGTAATAGTGGAAGTACTTTGTTACAGGATTTGCTGCTGGAAAATTTATCCATGAATAGTATACCTCTGTCTGCCGATATTCGTGTGCCTCAATTCCGAATATGACTGTACCACCTCTAGGTGTCAGTCCATTTTCTATAAGTTTTATGGTTATAGATTTCCTTTTGATGACCGGAATGAGTATTATATCCGGGTCTGCGTCTTGCATGGTAGCATCAGCTGCTGCGAGTTCAGTTGCTAATCTAACTGCCTCTCTTTCTTCATCACTGTCTCCCATTTTACTGACAGGATGGTTATTTTTTTGTTTGTTTGCAGATCAGGTTTCTTATGGAAACAAAGATTAGATGCACAATATTTTGGAACAGTGTATCCTTCAACGTTGACTTATACCAAGAACCATACATAGGAGTTCCCTCCTGCGAGGTCTGGCGGATATAACCTTTCACCCACTCCAGACGTCTTTGGAGTATTATGGGAAAAGGGGTCTGAGTGAGAAAGCACGACTGAGTTACTCTAAATGTCTTACGTTAGTTTTATCGCCCTTTCCAAACGCGTTGGGCGCCATGTAGTGTAGTTCCTATCATCCCAATAGGCTCTGCGCATTGGAATAATACCTACAGCAGTAAAGGCCTAGGCCAGACGTTAACTAGGTCTACTACTGTCGATACTAGACTTAAAGTTTTGGGTTTTGCCAGCTAGCTCAGAGTTCACTAGAAACTTTCTCGAATGTTCAGGAAGGACTTAACTTCACTGATTAGACAAGAAGGGATTTAGTTTCTAACAACCATAGAACATGACAACTTTGCTCTCCCCTAATCAAGAGTATATCTCGAGAGTCGTGTGAATAAAGGCAATTTATTTTACTCAGTCAGTACGTGCATTCTTAGTCTCATCAGATTGTAGAGAAAAGGAAGAGACGGGCGTGTTCAATAAAAAGGTGTTATTTATTGATCAGTCTCTTTTCTCATACAAGAGAAATGGATCGATATTATTGCAATACTTATAGCTAAGTAAAGTGCATACATTAAAAGCAATAGTATAAAATAATACTGTAAAAACATTGATATGGTTTCTAAGCCATAAGATGTTTTAAAATGAATAAAATATATTACATACACATATACATTTGACTAAACGTACTCAACTGGTGTTTCTAAATACGCCTACCCCGTGTACCTGACCTAAGCCTAATACGTGGGCGGGAATAGAAAGTTACAGTTTAAGTTAAGTTTGTTTTTGCCAAGTAAATAACTAAAGAATTCTCTGTGAGGGGTTATTCAGTTCTGTACCTGGAATCTAGGTTGAATGAGGGATGGTATCTCTCTCTCTGGTCTCGATATTCCAGGCTGCCTGCGAGGGCTACCCGGAAGCGCCGGTGCTGGATCTCTCGGCAGGAGAAATCAGCGCGTCTCGTTCTCAGCGCGTCAGGAAGGCGGGGCTGTGCCAGCGGGGTCTGCTCTGCTCTGGGCTTCGGCAAGTATGGCTGCTCTGTCTCGTCACCACCGCGTGTGTTTGCATAGGGCAATATCGGTAATATTTATACCTTTAAGGTGCCAAGATTGACGTAAGGATGGACATAGATACGTCAATAAGGATGTCATACGACTTGCTCGTTAGCACATTCTTTTGCTGAAGTTCTCGGTGAAATCAAAACAATGGCCGCAGGGTTTTGCCCAGGTTGTCATAGGTTTGATTTGTTATGAGAACTCCGTATGCCTTATCAGGGGCTGGAGGAATATCGCTTGTCTAATTAGATCGCAAGCGTTATGACCTAATCAGATAACACGTTCCTGTGCCGTAGTATGACTGCGTCAGATAACGGTATCTGCATCATGGGGGTTTTCTGCCTCATGGGCTGACTGTTAGTTAACTTGTTGGTTTGTTTAACCAGAATAGGGTCAGGAATAGGGGGATCGATTCAGAACCTATAGGAATACATCACACTTAGTTACAATGGTAGCACACTGATATGCACAGAGATATGCTGTAACTGGGTGAGAGAGAAGAAGACAAAGGAACATGTTGCTTAGGATAATTCTCAATTCAATTTGTTAATGAATTCCATGGTATGGAATCATTCAGCCCCCCAATATGTGTGGACAATCTGTATATCCAGCGTTGTTCCTTTTGGAGGAGGTGCCTGTCGTTGTTTTCTGTTATGTCAAATTGTTCAATGACAGTCCAAGTAAAATCATTTGGAGTGTGGTGATGAGACAAAAAATGGTCTGTTAATTTACTTATGTTTTTGCCACATCGGATGGTGCTCCGGTGTTCTGTCATTCTGGTTCGCACCTTGCGGGTAGTCATCCCGACGTATCGCAGGCCACATCTACATGTTATTAGATAAACCAGGTTGGAAGAGTTGCTATTGGTGAACTGACGTTGTGTCCATGTTTTACCTGGTTCCAGGTCCAGGGTTTTAGATGGAGATGTTAAATGGCATACACTGCAATTGTTGCACGGTTGGTGTCCTGTCAGTTTTGGTAAGCCCCATGCGTTGAGAATGGTGTTGTCTCTAGGGGCATTGCTAGGTCGGGGTCTTGTGTGGACTAGAGAGTCTTTTAGATTTTTTGCTCTTTTGTAGGCAAACCTTGGTTTCTCCCAATTTCTGCTGCCTGAGTTTATGATCCTCCAATTTCTATTGATGATGTTGGAGACCTGGTTTGATACAGTGTTATACGTGGTAACACAGGTGAGGGTGGGTTCCTCAGGCGGTCTCGTTGTTGCCTCGAGTAGTGCCTCCCTGTTTTGATTCCGTGCTCTTTTGCAAGTGGTTTTCAAAATCCTGGTGGGATATCCTCTGTCTTCCAGTTTGTGGATTAGGGTAGTTGATTGTTGTTTGAAATCCTGGATCCGGCTGCAATTGCGTCTGAGTCGCAAGAATTGACCATAAGGGAGGTTTTCCCTTAGAGGTCTAGGGTGGAAGCTATCAAACCTCAGGAGGGAATTTCTCGATGTGGGTTTGTAAAAAGTTGTGGTCGTTAGGCCATTCTGGTCTGCTTTTATATTGAGATCCAGGAAGGCTAATTCAGAGGAACTGCTGGTACTCGTAAATCTCAGGTAGTTGTCACGACTGTTGATCCACATGAGGAAATTGTCCAAGGTTTCTTGACTCCCTTCCCAGATGATGAGGATGTCGTCGATGTAGCGACGCCATACTTTGATGTTGGCCGTGTAGGCGTTAGTGAGAGTTTGTATGTGAGTTTTCTCAAAGTGGGCTACGTAAAGACCAGCTATGCTGGTCCACCCTAGACCTCTAAGGGAAAACCTCCCTTATGGTCAATTCTTGCGACTCAGACGCAATTGCAGCCGGATCCAGGATTTCAAACAACAATCAACTACCCTAATCCACAAACTGGAAGACAGAGGATATCCCACCAGGATTTTGAAAACCACTTGCAAAAGAGCGCGGAATCAAAACAGGGAGGCACTACTCGAGGCAACAACGAGACCGCCTGAGGAACCCACACTCACCTGTGTTACCACGTATAACACTGTATCAAACCAGGTCTCCAACATCATCAATAGAAATTGGAGGATCATAAACCCAGGCAGCAGAAATTGGGAGAAACCAAGGTTTGCCTACAAAAGAGCAAAAAATCTAAAAGACTCTCTAGTCCACACAAGACCCCGACCTAGCAATGCCCCTAGAGACAACACCGTTCTCAACGCATGGGGCTTACCAAAACTGACAGGACACCAACCGTGCAACAATTGCAGTGTATGCCATTTAACATCTCCATCTAAAACCCTGGACCTGGAACCAGGTAAAACATGGACACAACGTCAGTTCACCAATTGCAACTCTTCCAACCTGGTTTATCTAATAACATGTAGATGTGGCCTGCGATACGTCGGGATGACTACCCGCAAGGTGCGAACCAGAATGACAGAACACCGGAGCACCATCCGATGTGGCAAAAACATAAGTAAATTAACAGACCATTTTTTGTCTCATCACCACACTCCAAATGATTTTACTTGGACTGTCATTGTAACAATTTGACATAACAGAAAACAACGACAGGCACCTCCTCCAAAAGGAACAACGCTGGATATACAGATTGTCCACACATATTGGGGGGCTGAATGATTCCATACCATGGAATTCATTAACAAATTGAATTGAGAATTATCCTAAGCAACATGTTCCTTTGTCTTCTTCTCTCTCACCCAGTTACAGCATATCTCTGTGCATATCAGTGTGCTACCATTGTAACTAAGTACTCAACAAACACCTAATGGGAATGTCCCTCCAATTTTTAATCCTTTAATTTTTAATCCTTCATATCCCATAACCGGCCCTCATGCTCGTACATGCCCCCGCTACACGTGCAGCAAAGACGCGCTATCCTAAATGAGGTAATACGTGAAACTTGCAACCACTGTCTGCACTTCGCGCATGAGCAGACTGACGGGCGCTCTCAGAACTCCTTCGCGCATGCGCAGGAGTCAGGAAACTAATGCGCATGCGCCCGGCGAGTGCCACTACCCCTTCGCGCATGCGCTCAGCTGCAATGACATGGCGTTTTGCGCGACTGCACCCCTCCCTCTGTTTCTACACTTACACAGGTGTAAACGATAACGGAGGCTATATAAACATGATCGGCCAGGCCCTCTTTTCACATTCGGGCACCGCAGAAGGACGACAGGTCCAAGGAGGAACCAGACCGGCAATTTCGTGAGTAATTGGACTGCGCACTACAGCTACTACTGGGGTAAGGTGTTGAGGTCTTTCCTTACAGGTCGGATAAATTTCAAAGCTGTTACAACCTTCTTTCAGGGTCTTTTTCTCTGCCAGGTGACCCAAGGAGGCTTTGTACAGAAAAAGACTGTGTGAGGATAATGTTCTTTTACTTACCTGAACCTCACATTGGTAAAATTCTGTTTTCTAGCCCACCACTACAACCGGCTTCTAGATAAAAAACCACATGAGTCCTGTCACTGACAAGACCACACTTTAGCCATACATAGTTCGTTCACTCACCTTATAAGACGGCTGAATGACGGCTAAACTTGCAAAATAATGCTAATGTGACTCTACCCTGTACGTCTGTCGGTGTCCCCTTCATGTTATATGTAGCAAAGCGAGAGGGATCCCCCCTCTCACCCATATAGCACCTTAGGGAGTGCTACACATAGCAAAAAATAAACACACTCACTATAATTTAGTCTATTTATTTAATTCACCTTTTACACATACTCACTTGGTCCTGAGGAAAGCCTGTTTCAAATTAAAAAGGCCAGGCTGAAACATGTAGACCACACAGGACACTGGAGGTCATAATCCATACTCCAACGCGTCCGTCTGCCTTTTAATATACCAACAGGGGCCCAGTAAATTAAAATATTGTTTTACCCTCGGGTACTGGGACCACCTGTATGGTTTTTTAATTTTCACCTTCACACTCACTACACTGCACACTCAGCAAGTATACCAGCTCCGCAGTAATCTGGCGTTGAAGCACACCCGGGGCATATTAGGTGTCACTGTGGTGGGCCCAATGATGAAGCATGCCACCAACTAGGTTGGTGGGTGAGGGCTTTCTGAAAAAACCTACTGGTTTGTCGACACACGTACTCCATTGAGTCCCCCTCCATGTAACTTAGCTAGTCCTCTTTGATTTTGACATATAAAAGTGGGGATCCGGACTAGCTTACCTAGTCCTCACTCTCTCCTTTGATTCAATAATGTTTTTTTAAACACAATCATTTTGATTGTGTTTTTTTTCCCCCGCTGTTATATGATGAATACCTTCAAGTCACTGTTTTTAGTGAAATTTGATATATTCTGAGAACAGCAAAAATAAACCATTTAACATGTATAATTAATTCTGTACTTTTTGTATTTATGATATACATTTAGAACTGTGTAGGAGGCATGGAGAAACTGAGGCTTCTGTAAGTGTCAAGGGAGGTGAGTAATGTACATTGCTCTGTTGCATACAGTCCTCACCTTCTGCGTACTCTTGGATATGCTAGACTACATCTGTACAATGAGATACCTAAGCTGAGGAAATACAGGTGATGTGATTGTTAAATGAGCAAAAATATTTGCACGTTTTTCAATTATATCAGCTGTGTTTCCTAACATTACGAATCACATTGTGCAGATGAGGTTTAGGCCTGTCCAGGGAGACAGAGGAGGTCTGGCCTTTGTTCAAGAGTGCAGTGGACATGACTCTCTTCGTTGGTAGGCTTCCACATGTATTATCTCCTCTGTACTCTTCAACAAGCCTAAATTTAATCTGTAACTCTGAGTAGACCTCACCTCAAACAAATCTCTGGATAGGCCACACCTTATCGGCATCCTGAAACAATCATTTAAAATGTTAGGGGCAGTTTTATGATGACCGTGCACCTCTTTTGCGCTGCCGTTGTGTCACTTTTGTGACACAGCAGCAGTGCAAAAGATGCACCATGTTGCAAGATAGGCCCCATTTCATCTGCAACAAGATACTGTTAGTTTAAAATGTATATATTTAGGACTGTGTAGGGGGCATGGAGAAGCAGAGGCTTCTGTAAGTGTCAAAGTTGTTGCATACAGTGGTCACCTTCTGCGTAGTCTTTCATATGCTAGACTACATCTGCACAATGAGATACCTAAGCAAAGGAAACACAAGTGATGTGATTGTGGAATAAACAAAAAAAATTGAACGTTTTTCAATTACATTACCTGTGTTTCCTAACATTATGAATCACATTGTGTAGATGCCTCACTCAGTCTGTATCTGACACTCTTTCCTTCACTTCCTCTGTCTCCTCTCTCCCTCACTCTCTTTTCCTTATTCACCCTTTCCTTATATAGTTTACCTTACTCAGTTTCTTTTAGTAGCTTTCACAACTTCAATTTAGTTTTCTCTTCTATCCTTCTTTTCTGTCACTGAAAGTATCTTCTTTTTTTCTCTTAGTAATTTACTCTATTTCAATTTCTTTTTGTGTCTGACTGTCTATCACCGTTTCTTTCTCTTTTTTTCTGCATGTTTATCTCTAACTTTATTTCTTTGTAAAATTGGATGATTGTCAATCTTTTCCCTTGTCTTTTCTAATTTTTAAATACATGTTTTAATATTTTTCAAATTTTTGTTCTTTCTTTCACAGATTGAAAGTATAAAAATAACAAGTGACTAAGTTAACAACAATTATAAGGTAAATGGTTTGTACTCTTTTCGTTACATTTCTATCACATTTAACTTCAATTAGTTCCACTGCTTCATTTCTTTAACCCTCAGTTTCCTGCCTTTGCTATTTTCCTCATTCCTTTCTCTATTACTTACTTACTCTACTCCTTCTACTCCTTTTCTCAGTCCCTCTGTTCTCATAGTTCTTCACTCCTGTTCTATTACTCTCACTGTCTCTGACTGATCACTCTTTCACTACTTGTTCATTATGCTTTCTCCCTGTAGTTCAAGCACACTAAGGGGCATATTATCAACACAGGCAATAAAATTATCGCTGCTTTTATTGGCAGAAAACTGCTGCAAAAGCGGCTTTAGCGGCAGTTTTCTGCCGCAAAAGCGGCTTTAGCGGCAGTTTTCTGCCGATAAAAGCAGCGAAAATTTTATCGTCTGTGTTGATAATATGCCCCTATGTTATTTACATTTCTTTGCTGTTTCAATCATGCCTTTTCTGTCACTTCTTCTTTTCTGCTTTCTGTTTTTTCTCTCTGTTATGCCACATGTTTTAACCTTAGTCACTATCATACATCTTGTTTTATTCCTATTTACTTTTGCTCACTGTTTTCTTAACACTTTCCCTCAGGATTGTTCTTTTAGTCCGGTTCTATCCCTACCTCTCATTCCACATCTTTACTATTTTTCTTCTTATTTTGCTCTCCTTCTCTTGTTTTTTTTTTATTGCGCTAACGGGGCGCTCTCCGGTGCACGCACCGGGAAGCGCACCAATGAGAAAAATGAAGTCAAGAGTGCTTAAAATTTTAGTAATTTTTTTAAAATGGGAGGTAGTTCTGAAAAGAACTTTTTTTTAATGTTTTTGTTGTTTTATATTTTTTTTATTTTTCTGAACATTTTTTGTTTTTTTTGGGGGGGAAACAACGAAAAACAGCCATTATAAAGGGCTGAACAAAAAACAAGAAACAAAAAACTGGGAATTAACAGTGGCTCGAGAGGAGAAAAAATAAAAAAATAAAACTACTTCTTTCTTCTCTTGCTGCAGTTGTGGTTGTCGATGGAAGCATTAATAAGGTGAATGCTTAGTTCCCCGTAGCAGAGGGTCTTTCCGCAAAAAATGCAGACCATTTTTATTACACCAAATTTTTCTTGTATATTTGGTACTGTTTCGCGCCCTTCTGGTGCTGCAAATGAAGATTCACCTGAGGAGGTGCTGGCCTGATGGTCTCTTTTTTTCTGAGCCAGATCCCGTACCTCAGCTTGTGCCAGATTGTTAGGGTGCCACCTCTGCATGTGGCGGATCATTGTGTAGTTCCCAAATAAATATTTTTTATTTGGGTTGCCCCTGGACATGACCTCTTTGCAAATTAAGCATGTCACCTTCGGGGCATTCACTTTTTTTTGCCCAGCAGGAATGGAAAAATACTGCCATATATAATGAACTTTGACATGGCTTTGTCTTGGTTCTTCAGGCAAGTATGTTATGGTTTGTTGGTCCTCATCATCTTCTTCCTCCTCTTCTTCAACTCCTGGAAGGATCTGTGGTGGTGGACCTTCCTTTCTGGGTGGTGGTGGTGGTGGTGGGGGTGCACTAGCTGCAGCTACTACTGAAGCCATGTCTCACAGATAGCTCTTGCTTTCTCAAAGAAAAAAGTAAGAATGAGGAAAAGAGGAGAGGGCTTTCATCATTTGTAGAAAAAAAAAGTTGAGAACCAATGAAAAGTGTTATTTTCAGGTCACATGTCCCGACGCGCTTACGCTACGCGCCCCGGCGCGCTTACGTTTCGCGCTCTGGGTCGCGCCACGGAGCGCTTCCGGGTACGTTTACGGAGCGCGCCGAAGAAACGCATCACGCGGTTACGCGATGCGTCACGTTTACGCGGCGCATCACGCGACTACGCGAAACGTCATCGTGTTGTTTTCGTTTGCGGGAGCAGCGCTCACGGAACGCTCCCCGGTACGTTCACCGGTACGTGCCCCGGGAGCGCCCCGGGGAGCGTACCGGGGCACATAATAAAAAAAAAAATATTTACACATTTTAAAATTTCTAATAAAAATTATTACTTTCATACATATAGATATTTGCTATTAAAAAACCTATGAAATTCACTGAAAAAACCATAGGTTATAGACCATATATAGTTAGGAATTAGCATTTACAAAACCTTGAAAATTCACTGAAAAAACCATAGGTTATAGGCCATATATAGTTAGGAATTAGCATTTACAAAACCATTGAAATTCACTGAAAAACCATAGGTTATAGACCATATATAGTTAGGAATTAGCATTTACAAAACCTTGAAAATTCACTGAAAAAAACATAGGTTATAGACCATATATAGTTAGGAATTAGCATTTACAAAACCTTATTTTACTCACACAAAACCATTGAAATTCCATATATAGTTAGTTGCACTAACTATATATCCCGCACCCGCAATCCACTGCTGATCATGTCACATATTACATCATTCATGACATGGTCAGTGACATCACTGATGACATCACTGATGACATCTCAAATGACATCACTGATGACATCACTGATGACATCTCAAATGACATCACTGATGACATCACTGATGACATCTCATTTGACATTACTGATCACATCACTGATGACATCATTCATGTGATAATACGATGAACCTCTTCAGACTCTAATATAACCTTAGATACACTCAGTGTAAACAGACACTCACAGACTGTCACTCATCCATGAAGTTACACACACACCTAGTCAGTCATGCAAAGAATCAATCACACCTCCATTTTCTCAACTATACAGTTATACACACCTTACTTATTCAAACACATACTAACACATATTTACTCTCTTATACAATCCCGGATACAAGTTCACAATGATCCATACAGCCACTCACACATCTACTGGCTCTTATGCACAGTTATTTATATATGTCAACTCTCACATGTACTGTGTTTTACATATGTACTTACTTTGACATGTAGCACTGAGATTTCCATTCACTCACCAATACACTCATGCACACAGTCAACCGCCCATACAGCTGTTTCCACATGCACTTTTGAACCCATACATCTAGTGAATCAACTGCTCACACATCTATGCACAGAGTCATACACCTCCCAAAAACCCACACACACACTTAGTCTCCCATACAAATACATGGGCAACCAATCAATAACCCATATAGTTACTCATATAGCTACTGATCAACACATGCAGCAGTTTACAGAACAACAGATATAATGATGCACAAATTAAGACAGTTTAGTCACTAACCCATGCACTCAGTGAGACACATTTAATCACTCACTCATACAGTCAGTCATGCACCTACTAAATCCTTCATCCAGACACTTATAAATCGACTCATTCTTCAATATGTAAGACACATTTTAACTTTACAGAAACATACAGTCACTGGATGTTGTCATCAGTGATGTCATCAGTGATGTCATTTGAGATGTCATCAGTGATGTCATTTGAGATGTCATCAGTGATGTCACTGACCATGTCATGAATGATGTAATATGTGACATGATCAGCAGTGGATTGCAGGTGCGCGATATATAGTTAGTGCAACTAACTATATATGGAATTTCAATGGTTTTGTGTGAGTAAAATTAGGTTTTGTAAATGCTAATTCCTAACTATATATGGTCTATAACCTATGGTTTTTTCAGTGAATATATATATATATATATATATATATATATATATATATATATATATATATATATATGTCCACTAACGTCTCCGAAGGAAACAAATGAAGCCGCACATCCGTGTTCTTCTTTCAGGGCGTTTTAATTTATTCTTAAATCCATTTTCATCATCATTTACAGGACCAACCCACGCGTTCCAGTATCTGCTATACCTTGTTCACGGTTTGTTTGTTTCACTTTTTTTGCTTTTTTTAATTTCTAATTCTGCAGGAAACTCTATACTGCATCATTCCCTGTCTGTGTTTAGATCCCTACCTCCAGGATTCCTGGTCTTGGTAGTTCTAACTATACACACGTTTTTTACTATTTACATATTTCTAAACTTTAGAATAATCATTTCTACATAAAAAAGAACATTTCTCAATGTATATTGGCCCTTATTTCTGTAAATTATTTCTTTACACAAAATGGAACTAATCTTTGATAATCCAAGGTGGTAGTCAATAAAGTTATTAACACAGAAAAACTCATAAGGCATTAGCAAAAACAATATTTTCACAAAACCTTTGTTTTTACATTATGGGACAACCCTTTCAAAAATGCCAATGATCTGATAGTTCCTAAAAAATAAAATGTGATTTTTCTGACCGTTTATACATATATAAATGTCTCCTTTGAATGAAGCCCTCCAGTGGGCATGTTTTTACAATTTCTTATGTCTGCCTTCATTGGTTTCTGTATTGGTATTTTCCGGTGCATATCTATGTAAAAGTCTGATAGAAGCTGATCATTTATTTACAGATGGATGTATAATTCCTCCGATTGATTAAGACCGAAAGGAGTCATAGTTCGGAAATTCAGTATGTGTCGGGACTCTTTTTGTCGCAAAGCTTTTTCTCGGTTGCCTCCTCTTTCACTTGTTGGAACCAGTTCAATGCCATAGATTTTTAATGATTTCCAATCTCCATTGTGGTGGCTCTCCATGTGTTTTGCCACCGCATTATTTCTGTCCTTGTTTTTGGTGGCTCTGACGTGCCCCAAAATGCATTTTTTAAGTTCGCAGATGGTGCTGCCCACGTATTTTAACGCACATGGGCACTCAATGATGTATACTGCATATTGGCTCTTGCACGTGATTAAATCTCTGATTTGTCAAGTTTTTCCATTTGCCATTTTTACATCATTAGTGGGCTTTGCTATCTCACAGATTTTACAATTATGGCACTTAATGAAGCCCCTTGTATTTAGCCATGTTGTTTTTGCTGTTTTTGGACTGTAATGGCTGTGGAATAGCTGATTTTTAAATTCCTTGCTCTTCGGTACGTTATCACTGGATGGGGCCCCATTTTTTTCTCCTATGGTTGAATCCAATTGGAGAATCTTTCAATTTTTTCTTATTATCCTTGTGATTTCTTTGGATTCTTGACTGTAATCCAAAATGAATCTTATGGGTTCATCCTTCACATCCTCTCCCTTTTCTTTCCATGCTAGACCTTCTTCTCTTGATTTTTCATTTGCTTTATCCCAGCATCTATTTATTATGCCTTTGCTGTATTTCCTTGTTTGGAATCTTTTGATTGTCCCGTCGCTGTGTTTGCGCCATTCATTTTCTTCACTACATATCCTTCATAGGTGGAGGAACTCCCCATAGGGTATGCTTGAGAGTAAAGATGGTTGGTGAAAGCTGGTTGCCTCAAGAGTCGCATTGGTGGATGTGGCCTTTCGATGTAAAGTTGTTTCCAGTCTATTGTTCTTTACATTATATATATATATATATATATATATATATATATATATATATATATATATACCTGCCTGTGCTCCTGCTCTCTCTGGCGGGTGCTCCTTATCGAGGGCAGACTCAATCATAAATCCAACGCTTCGACAGAACAAATCATGGCCACTCACGGGGGTAATCCTTTTCAAGATTTAATGGCACAAGTAACAAACACAAACGCCTTTCAGCAGGACCCCTTCCTCAGTGTTGGCGACTGCCATGTTACACTGCCTCACTATATACATCGTCATAGTAATTGAAAGTTAGGCAGTGAAAGGTCAGGCACGGAGTTGTGTTTACAATGTCTTCATTGACATTCTATACACTGTCTCACAAATTTATTTTTGACATACAACATATCGGTCAGAGTGTATGAGTGTTGTGTCAAGAACAAATTGACCATTATCCTGCTCTGGAGTGCTGCATTCTTTGGTAAAGTGAATTTAGGGCCAGGATCCGGCCCCTATGCAGAGCTCCCGCTGTTGAGCACGCCCAACTGTGAAAGGATCACATTAGAGGCAAAATATATAGTAACAAATTAATAAAATTAATTCCCCAAAATTTCATTTTAGGAAAAATAATATGTGTTCTAAATAATTAAGTAAAATATAAAAAATGTATATATTTTCAAAAACATTTATATAAATACAGTAAGAATAAAAAGATTACAAATAAACTCAGGTATATTGTCATCTAGCCTGAGAAAAAACAGCTTATGTAAATCTTTCTAAATTGTCAAGGCTTCCAGTTAGGAATCGTGTGCAGAAGGTGAAAAATCTCCCCTTAGGTAGTTGTAATCATGCCAAAGATTGTGTGCCTCACAAATACTCCTCCAAGGTACATGATAGAGAGGAAAGACACAGTTCAATTGAGATCAGGGAAACAAAGATCAGGGTTTTAATAAAATAAACCCATCGAGAAAGAAGCACAATTTTAAACCTGTATCCAAATGTGAGACCACTGAATAGACCCAACTCGCTGGGGATATTTAGGAACTGTCCGTCATTAAAGGCTACATTCTCAAGTTACTTAAAGCAAGTGGGTTTTATCAAGGGAGCATCTCCATTAAGTTAGTTAGATAATGCTATTCTCCCTGGTAATAAAACAAATATTCTAGTGCCAGAATAGGAACTAGCTCCCCAAGGAAAAATCATACTATCATTCCAAACCAGCTTAGTTTTAATGACTCTAAATAAATTATCATGCAAGATTAGGTATAAGGTAGGTTACATTCTCGCGGGACAAATAGAGTTTGGAACTAACACCAACAAAATATTAGGTTCAATAAAGCAAATGTAAAAATGACATTTGTGGTGAGTGATTAAAACAGATTTGACATTTTAAATCCAGATGAGCAATTATGACAGGAGTATGGCCTACCTAGAAATAATGACCAGGACTGAACTTTCCTGGATGGCCAATTTGTCCTATTGTGAAATATATATGGCGTAAGATTGCTTATGCACTCAGAATCTATGAAGAAAGTCATAGAAGTGAATAACATATGTTTTCAAGACATGCGGCTATCAGGGGGCAAAACAGTGTTCTTGGGTATAATCCATATTATGTAATTCAACTGCTTAGCGGTGAACTAGGTCACATTTACACATCATTTTCAAACACTTTGATATTAATTATTGGTGACTCTAACCTGCGGTTTAAACCTTTGTGAGAAGAATTTAATTTTGAAGTACTGCTGAGGACAGCAATCATCCCGCAGTGCTGGAGATTTGAAATTGCGCGAGAAAGGCTAAAAGGTTGGAGAAGAAGTGGAGCTCTACTCAAATAACTTATTCCCAGCAAGTCAAATATTTAAACTGGGTAATTAAAAAGGCCCTTCAGACAAATATTTTGACCAAGAATGGCATTGTCTGCTAATTGTGGAGTTTTAAATTCACAATCTAATTAATCAGTCACCTTTCACAAAGTGCGATTTTAATGTTGAAAATGATACAATGAGATACCTTCTTGCCACTGGAAATACAATTCCCAATAACCACACAAACAAATGACCAACACCTAATGGTATTGTGTGAATTGCAAAGTAATATTGAGTTAAACAGTCCAATTCAAAAGAATGAAAACATGGATGCAGAGTATGAGCACCTGATAAGAGATGTGATAAATTGCTGGAGAGAAAAATCGCAAATAAATAAAAATAAATGTCCCAGGCTTGCAGGGAATAGAGCAGACAGATTGACTTGAGCCCCAAAATCATGATCTGAGAAAGACTATAGGAGTTTTGATTGTTGATGTTGGTGAGTACAGAGAGGCACAAAAACAAAATAAGGCAAGGCTAAAATTTAATAAAGCCCAACATTTTAGGGATGAAATGATCGATGTAATTGCAAAATAGGCGTCAGGGCAGAACACAGGGTAGGACTAGAAGAAGCCTGGGTTAAGCACTAGTCTGAAATCTTCAGATAAAAGTGTTCATGGTTCATGATGAGGTTCTCTGCCTGTTTTTGGTAACATCATGAAAAATTAATAGCATCCCTTACATTAAGGAGAGCAGCAGGGCCAGATGAGCTACTTGCAATTATAATCAATTCAAACTTAGAATGGTGTTCAAGACTTTTTCTGAGGCATTAACAATAGTTACAGCTACTGGTATATAGCCCGCGAATTGAAAAGGCACATTTATCAAACTTTTGAACCATTTAATCAGTTTGGTTGACGTGGAGGCAAAAGTACATGCAAAAAAACAAACATTACAAGCGCTCAAATCATTAATTGAAGTGGCAAATTTAACTTGTACTATAAAACACAGCGGCTTTAAATAAGGTCACTTGACTGAAGACCATTCTTTCAGTCTTTGGGTCACAGCATAGAAATCCATTGAATCCGGTTGTTAATTGCACACCTTTTTTTGTGGCTAACCGTATTACATTTGACCTAGTAAACTGAAAAATACACCTGGTATACTAGCGAAATTGAAAGAACTACACAAGAATTATTGGGCAAGGGCTATTTGGAATAATAGAAGGAACCTCTACAGGAATAAAAATATTGAGAATCGATTGCACCAAAGTTGTGTGCTGACACCAGCATTGCATTACACCTAACCGACCTCACTACAATTCAAGTCAAGTCAAGAAATACTTTATTTTACCCTAACAAGGCCATAAAAGCACAGTTAAAAAAATGAGTACAACACAATTCAAGCAGTTCATACATTGGTAAAAACCATGTACCTTGTAATATTGTTTAAACTTTCCTACAAGTTTTAAAAGTTAAAAAATATTTAAAAGTGAACATTTGTGACACATAAGATGTTTTAAAATTAGATTTGTAAGACAATCAATCACAGTGATAGAGTAGGATGAGTTAATTTGGTAAGCCCTGTTCCTCGGTGTGCGCACCACATTGAAAACAGAAACTGAGTACGCAATGGGCATGCTGGTATCATATTTTAATATCCTGAAAGCCTGTGCGCAATGAACTGTTCAGAGGTTTCTAACAACTGCGGTAACCATCGGTGTCTCGCTTTTTTGTATGCCAGGCAGGAAAATAGTACATTTTTGTCCGTCTCCGGTGTAATGTTACGTATCGGGTAGCACTCGGTTGAAGTGTCCCCCCAATGTTTTGTAAAAGCACGTAGGGGGAGTGTGTCGTGCCTAAATTGAAGATATAGCTTTTTAGCAAGGACTGGCTGTATGTCTTCAAAGGCAGATTCAAACCTATATTGGAGTTTTACTTCCAAAAAGGTTGCTGTCAATATGCCAGTTGCAGAACTCCCCTGTAACAATGTGAGTTTGTGTTCCTTATAGTTCTTTAACATGGACTTCTTAGATGTTGTTGGGCAACTGTCTTCTGCACTAGCCCATAAATCACCCATTCCAATAGCAATTATAGAGTTTTTAATATGGGCCAACCATGGACTTTTACTTGCTCCTTGTAAGTTTACCACTTCTCTCAGTTCCTCTCTGTAAGCAGATAGTTCTGGGGTGCTCCATAGGCAACACTAATATAACAAGGGTCAAAGGGCGACCTCTACTGCTATCGGGCCAACTCCAAGGTCCATTTGAAGCGGCGTGAGCAGTGTACTTTTAGGAAGACTCAAGAGTTGTCTAGCAAAGGATTTTTTCAATTTTAGAAAGATGGTCAGATGGCTGATTGCCCCAGATTTCCACCCCATACAAAGCGGCCCCTCTGGCTTGTACCTTATACATTTCTAACGCTGGCCAAATCATTTTATATGTACTCTTCCTCTGCATCTTTGCAAACACCCCCCATTGTATGGGCCCATTTTAAGCTTGCCTTCTTCATTTGTACACCCCACTCCATTTTCTCGGTGAGTCAAAATCCCAAGTATTCACAAACTGAGACTGTCTCTAAAGTTTCCCTGTCTAGCTGAAGATTGGGTTGTGTAGAGTACCATGCATTAAAAGTCATATATTTTGTTTTCTATCTCCAGACCCCTACTCTTGCAAAATAAGTGGAAAGTGTCCAAAGACCTCTATATTCAAATAGGGGACCTCGATAGCAGGAGTGTATCGTCAGCAAACATCAAGGCTGGTACCTTGCGGTATGCCAACCTTGGGGAATCTATATCCCTCCCTGCTGTCAAAGCATCCACTAGACCGTTGATAAATAAACAAAAAAAGGTTTGGGCCAATACGCACCCTTGTCGTACGCCTCTATCTATAGGTATGCGATCAGTATGCTCTCCATTTTTTCCATACATAATTTGGGCACAATTATGCACATGAAGTCCTTTTAAATGGTGGCAGATATTTGGGGGGCAGCCAGGTCTAGTAAGATGGCCCATAATTTCTCCCTTGGTATTAAAATGAATGCCAATTTTAAGTCCACAAAGGTCATAGAGAGGCTGCCCCCCTCCAAGATCACGGCCTTCCTTAATTGCAACCTGAAGATTTGGTCGATAGTGGACATTTTCGCTCTAAAACCGGCCTGATATGGACTAAGAATGGTATGTTCCTCCGTCCAACTCTGTAATCGGAGCAGCAGCACTTGTGCATATATTTTCTGAGCGACATCAATTAGGCTGATGGGCCTATAGTTTGCAGGATGGAGAGGTGAGCCCTTTTTATAAATCAGGATGATTTCCACCCCAACCAAGTCGTGGGGATCACCATTCCCTGGAGAATACAAATACATAGAATCCATAAGTACAGCCCCAGATGCTGGGTTCAGTGTGAAAAAGATTACCAGGTATCTTATCTATACCTGGGGCCTTTGCAGGAATTACCCAGCTTAAAGCATCCGTTATCTCTTTTGGGGAAATTTCCGTGGTGTTGGAGCAAGATAACTGGGGGTGGGAACATGCATTTATAACTTGCCCCTCATCACCATTAGAATATAATCACTGAAAGTGGGCCTTCCAAACTTCTGCCCCTAGGTTTGGTTCTATAGCAGATGTTCCCTCTGTGGAACCAGTGTTTGTTAGATTCCAATAATTCCTCATATCCCTAGTGCTTAATGCATTTCTCAGGCTCTCCCATGTTTACTCTTCCCAATTTCTTCTTGTCAGTTTAACAATATTTTTGTACACTAGTAACCTAGGGCCCGATGTAGGTAAATCTTTTTTACCACTTCTTAAATACCGATTCATACCGAATCGGTATTTAAGAAGTGGTAAAAAAGAGGAGGGGAGATGTAGGTATTTCAGATTCGGTAAATACCGAATCGTTAAGATTCGGTATTTACCGATTCTGTAAATACCGGATCATTAATGCCCATTGATTCCTATGGGCATTGAAGCCCATAGGAATCAATGGGCATTACCGAATCGGTATTTACAGATTCGGTAAATACCGATTTCAGCAAGGGTGCAGGGGGTGTCACTTTGACACCCTCTGGCACCCCAAAAATAGGCATGTGCGCCATGTGGCACACAGACATGCCCTAAGGGCATGTCTGTGTGTCACATGGCACAGGTGTGCATGCACACCTGGATTCGGTATTTTACCACCCAATTGGATTGGGTGGTAAAATACCGATTCTTAAAGCCCTGTGGCACTCTGACATGTGCCAGCTACATCTGCATTTACAGAATCTGTATTTTACCGAGTCTGTATTTACCGATTCGGTAATTTTACCGAATCGGTAAATACAGAATCGGTAAAATACCGATTCTGTAAATGCATGCCCTACATCTGAAAACCCTAATACCGGTCGGAAACGGCCAAAATCGGCCGTTTCCGACCGGTATTAGGGCTCCTACATCTGGCCCCTAGATTTTATTTTGCAACTTGTCGTTGGATGTAATGGCTAGGACAAGAGTTTGCTTGGCCTTGCAACACTTTCCTTCATACCAGGGGTGCCTGAATACCCCCATTTCCTTTAATTGTGTATTAGGGAAAAAAATTATTGTCCAGAGCAGTTACTAGTTCTTGATGGTTTTCCACAATTTCAATAAATGAACTGGAAAGGTCAAGAGTCCCACTCAATTGTTTTGCAACCTTCAGAAATGGGATAACGGTTTGATAGAGGGAAGCTAATTTTACTTGGGGTTGACAGAGTGAACATCATCTTACTCTCCTCCTACAACTAGTTAGGGTCGGCCCAGTGACAAATAAAGAATGGGCCTTAGAAATGTCCAACCGTGTGAGGCAGAACCATTTCAAGAATCAGGGCGTTATGATCACTGTCGTGTCTGGGCTTGATCTAAAAATCTCTAACACAATGCCATGATTTGGTGTCCACCAGAATATAATCTAGGATAGACGGGCAACCAGGTCTATTACATGTGAAATTTGCCAGGGAGTCAGATTTAGAACGCCCATTACATGCCCTGAGGGAATGATTCAATGAAAGGGTATTCATTTGGATTACCAATGATGTCCAAGCCCGAGTTGCCGGGGCATTGGGCTCTGGAATGGCCAGGTGCAAGTCCTCTTCACATCCAAATCCTTCAAAGGTTCATACTGACGATTAAAATCAAGAGTAGCAGATTCTTGACTATACCCTAGTGGATGAGAGTAGACATTAATCACAGCTATCTTGACCCTGGTAGGAACACAAAGAATGTCACTAGAGAATGTCCCAACCTGTTTTGCTGAGCACCCTAGATATGTTGCAATCCAGGTGCAAAGGTCCCCCACTGGTCTTCCCCTTCCCCCACATGTGGCTGCTTTGCTGAAAGTTGCAGAGCCTTGTCTGTGGGTAACCTCCCTGGCCCAGGTTTCCTGGAACATGCAAATGTCATTATCTTGTATAAATTCTCCCCATTCCGGGTTGTCTAGTTTGGAAGAGACACCTGCAATGTTCCAGGAGCTTAGGTAAATCATTCAATGACTGACTGGGGCTGCTTAGCTTCTTACCTGAGGGCCTTGAACTAGTCCCATCAGCAAGATTATGAACTACTGGAGATGTTGATAACGGGTTCAACAGCTGTTGGCATTCATACGCCTGCATGGGTATACAAAAATACAAATGTCTTGTAATTCCTCACTTTGAAATCCTCCCACACCCTCAACCTCTTCCACCACTAGGCCCATGAGGGCAGGTTTACCAGCATGGGCTTGTATTTGGGCCAATATTGATTGTTCATTTATAGCTCGTCTGTTTACTAGAAAGTTACTCATGGTACATCTCACGGAGGATATCCTCACATTTAGCCAGTGCGGTGACTTAAGATCTACAGTTTCCTGTACTCTCGATTGGTTAATAGGTGCTGCTATAAGTGAGTTACCCCATGAAGTATCCCTGTTGTCAACAGAACCCCAATATGATGGCTGTAGTCAGTCATTATCATCTAGGGTATTGAGGACATCATAGTAGTTATTCACTGGGATGGTATATCTATGCCCACCCCTGTTATGCTGCCACCGTCAGGAGTCACAGCGGTCTCACCTTTGGGGGCATTCCAGAGCAGTTTGAGGTCTTGCCACCACCCCAAGGAGTCATTGGGGGCCATCCTTGAGCAGGGAGATGCCAGAGGGCAGTTAAACTACAAATCCCAGGGTCACACTGCGCTACATACGCCTGTCTGCGCCCGTAAAAGGCCGGAAGAGGCTGGGCTGGGCCATCCCTCTAAACTCCCACAGCCCAGAGACAAATACTTCACTAAGGAGCAAGGTATTGTTACTTTTATGGACTACCCCTGAGTTTTATATGTTACAGCACCAAGCATTTTCTGTTAGTATATCCTTGGTTCCGAGAGACTGAGACTGAGAGACTAAAGGCAGCTAACCTTAGACTTTGTAACCTTGACCATTGAACTTTCTGATGGCGCCAATGACACTGCATTAAGCACTTTATGTAATCGCACTTTTGCACACAAGATATTTAGGGCTATAACTTTATTGGTTGTTTTTATTGGGTTGTAAGCTCACTATTTGGGGTCCTCTACAGTCTGGTAATCATGGTAAGAAGGAAGCAACAGACAGCACCATTAGGGGCATTAGCTTCCGCAAAATCAAGAGTCATAACCATGGATGATTTCATCACAAGGGCAGGCTCGGTTATAGATAAGGAGATCGAAATGGTAAATAGGTGTCTCTCCAGATCACCTGTTGGCTCCTTTCAAAACCTCGGGGAGCGCCCACATGATATTAATAATGGCATAATAGAAGGATTAGAGGGCACTTGTCAACATTTGGGTCCAGATAGTGAATTATTAGATAGAGACCGGTCGAATAGTACACCTACAGAAACGGGAGAGGCACCTCCACAGCCCCTGTCCCCTTTAATAACTATTGTAAATATTAAAGGCTCGACTAATACTGCAAATCATGCTATTATGAGGGAGTGTGGCACGGGGGGAAGATCATAGCTACGTCAACAGAGGCCCTTAGGGGCCGCAGTTCATCCCCACTCCCACCCTCAAGGACGGTAGGTCATCCAGCTGGCAGTCTCAAAAGGAAGTGTAAGGCCATTGCGGGACAAGCAAAAAAAATCAAACCCAATGAACCGCAGGAACTGATATTAGAGCAAGGGAGAGTTTCTGGGGGTGAGAAGCAAGTGATGGAAACTCTCAAACTAATATTGAGTACCGTGTTGGAGGAAAAGGCTGGCACCAATCATGTCCAAGCTGTCTGACTTAGAACAAAGGCTCATCAATATGAATCAGACTTCCTCTCGTCCTCTTGCCACTTTGAATAGTAAGTTAACCAAGCTGACTCCTTTAGCAGGCGCAGTACAAGTTTTAGACAAATCTATTCACAAAGCTCCACCCAGTAATAAGGCTCATTATGGAAGTCGTCTAAGCATTAGACCCCAGAGAGTACGGCAAGGGTTACTATTGAGGATATGCCAACTAATAAGTTACTCCCAACGGCTCACCTAAAACACACAAGGCAGGGCTTAGGGCATAACAGGGGCGGGAATTTGGATGTAACAACCTTTTGCAGTCCCAATTGCCTAACAATAGATTTGCCGCCCCAATCAATACCTTTGGTGGTTATCCTAGGTAACGTGCCAACTCTTCACCATGGCTCCACAGAAGCGTTTTATCAGCTTAAGAATAAGGTGATTCATTGGTTTTCAAACAACCCCTCCGAGGGTCCTGAAATAGGCCATAACATTATCATGTGGAAACAAAAATAGGGCTGGCTCTATTCAGCAGGGCTGAGCCAATATATTAAGCAACAAGGAAAATGCCAGTGCTGAAAACATTTATTCTATGCAAATATTAATCAACCACAAACAGAAGATTAATTCCAGAAAAAAGGAAGGGAATCCAAAATGGACGGACACAATATATTACATTCAAGTGAGAAAATCACACATTCAAACATCCAATCATGTCACATTCACCACACATTCAGACGTGACTCTAGTACTCTAAATAAAAAAACAAAAGAAGGAAAAGCGGTCTGCTGAAATTAAATAACAGGTGAAAAGCAATTTTTGGAAGGAAGTACAAGACCTATAGGTTTACGTTTTCAAAACATTCATTTTAGCTTGAACACATGGTTAATGTACTAGAAAATGGTAAGGGGTTAACAAATCAACTCCTATACTGGAGAGCAGACCACGGAGATGTTAGGCCTAACATCTCCGTGGTCTGCTCTCCAGTCCATTTTGGATTCCCTTCCTTTTTTCTTCTCTGATGTATAGTAAAATTTGCATTAAAATTGGTGATTTTTTGTATAAAATAAAATTGCAACTAAAACAGCAATACCCTCTCTGGAATTAATCTTCTGTTTGTGGTTGATTAATATTTGCATAGAATAAATGTTTTCAGCACTGGCATTTTCCTTGTTGCTTAATAACATTATCATGGCACGACGAGTAGGTTGGTTGGGTAACTCGAGGAAGGCAGGTGAAGGCGACTGTATAATTGTGAATTTCAACGATCGCTTGGTGGTCGAAAGAATATTCAGAGAGACCCAAGCAAAACGGTTTAATATGGGCCGTGGCATACAGATCCTCCCCCTGGGTTTCTTTTACCAACCGATATCATCTAACAGAAATAATTTCATTGCACACACCATCTGGCAGCCGCATAGATTCAGTCCTGACACTAGAATAAGCAGATTTAATCACCTGACCCCTGGCATGGTAACAGAAAGCATCCGGGGAGACTGTATCCAAACACCCTTCGTGCTAGCGCCAAATAGATTCGCAGCCCTCTCCTTGTTAGAGGACTGCGACTGACTTCAGGCCCACACAGCTTCCAACAAACCGCTGATATTGCCCAACTGCCAACTTATAGGGGGGGGGCCTCTAGACAGATCATGGTTGACGGGTGCACATCTGTTGGCCAAGAGGTATCGAAAGTGACTTCTTCAGAGGTCTCATATAGCCAAGTGGCCCATAATGAAATTTCATGGAACACTGCTGGTCTGGCGGGGAAGTCCCAAGACCCAAAGTGGGTAGAGTTTATAAAATCCTATTCGGTGATATGTCTGCAAGAGACTTGGATGGTGGAATGTAAAATCTTTTTAGAAGGATATAAAGCCTTCTTTCTGCCAGCAACACCGTCATGTAGTGGTAGAGCTAAAAGAGGCCTGGCTATATACACTGCGTTAGCCTTGAATTGTGTAGTGAAACCAATAATCTCTAATAACACAGACATTAAAGCAGTGACCCTAAAGAGAGGGAACACAATGCTGTCTATGATAAACTTTTATAATGCAGTAAATACTCGAGGGGATTGCAAGATTGGGGGAATTTGTTAGACAGCACTGTGGAAGCAACTTTCACCAAATCATGCTAATTGGGGACTTCAATGTGCATCCATGTGGGAATCCAATGAACACTGTTATGGGAGAACTAGGATGTGATAAGATGGGGGGCCTTCACTTCGAATATTCTGGTCGGGGAGAAATACTGAATGATTTACCTAATGAATTTGATTTGGTTTCAGCTATGTCTGTGGTGGACGTTTGTAGTACCCAGCCTGTCCCCACATTTAAAGGCCAGACTGGGGGTTTCTTTATAGATCATATCCTGTTTTCTTACGGGCTCCAATCCATCATATCGGGCTTTAAGATTCAGTATAGTATCTATAGCGACCACAATCCCATCTGTGTTTACCTGGGTGGAAATCTACTGAACCAACGAGTAAGATTGAAAACCCAGGGTGCTTTGAAACCTACAGATGGAAGGCGCTGACTTAAGCAGTCAACTGTGAACCCTGATAAATTATATGACAGTATCCATATTTCTTGTGCCCCTGAATTAAAATCCTGTGTGTCTCCCGCATCTCTCCCACTGGATACCGTCCAAGCATTTGAGGAAATTGTCATAAAAGTAGGGTCTATGCTATAATCTCCCATATCTGGACCATCGCTGAGGGACCCTAAATTGTTTGACCATAATTGTGCAAAAGCAGCAAGAGATTTAAAGGGTGCTCTGAAAATTGTCCCCAGAGACCATATATTGATACGGTCCCTGCGCCTGACCTATAAAAGAGCATTAGGACAACACAAAGCCGAACTAAAAGATAAGACCTGGCAAGAACTAAATAGGGGAGGTAACCCGGACAGACGCTGCCATATTTAACTTTGCAAAAAAATGGGATAGCGCCCAATTGCTGCATTACTAAAGATTTACCAGGCTAAAAGCGTTGCAGTAGGAAGTTACGGCAGCGAACTCTGGGGGTATGTGACAGCCGAGGGTATAGGGGTGGCTGAAAATAATTTTTTTAAACAGCTCCTAGGGGTACCAAAAGGAACATCTAATTTTATAGCTCATGAGGAAACTGGTACACCTTTAATTGGAGACATTATAGCAATACGGCCCTTAGTATTTTGGTAAAAATGCTGGTTAAACAAGCAATTGGTCCTAAATCACCAGCTTTTAAAAGAAGTACTGTCTTTAGACCACATGCTTAAAATCCCTTGTCTAAAATACCTAAAAGGCAGTTTTTTTGCAATAGGGCGTCCGGACCTCTTTTTAAACCCAGACTCGATTGTTAATGCAGATGTGGACTTGGTGAAAAAATCATTCACATTAATGAAAAACTGAATTGAGAGGGGGTGGAAATGGTAAACCCCAGCGCTCGCAGTTTTGTGATGCTTAAAACCACACCTTTCCTGGAACCTTATCTAACATGGTCTATATCAGGATATGAGCGGTTTTTATTAACAAGGTTCCGGTTGGACTATTTTCACTTTTTATTAGCTGTTCCGAGGGGCTCCAACAGAGGACAAGTGTTAGCGTCCTGCGGCTGCGACAATATGTCTCCGCAGGATTCGGTTAACTTTCTATTTACCTGTCCTCTTTATGATGCACCCCGGAGGTTATTTTTAAAGCCCCTTCTAAAAAAACTACATTTTACCCAGGTTTGCCAAGCCATCTGTTACCTGCAAATGTTGAAGCCAGAAAGCACCCTATTTTTGATTGTTTTTTTTTAAATCAGCTCTTAAAATAAGGAATTTAAGGGAGAACTAGCGGTCTCATAAATTTTTGTATATTTGTTACTATTTAAATGAAATGTTTTTTATATAATGGACTGTGTTTATAATCAGAGTTTATGTTTTAAATGTGTAATATACTAACTGTGGTACTGTGGCTGGTTTCAGCTATGTCTGTGGTGGACGTTTGTAGTACCCAGCCTGTCCCCACATTTAAAGGCCAGACTGGGGGTTTCTTTATAGATCATATCCTGTTTTCTTACGGGCTCCAATCCATCATATCGGGCTTTAAGATTCAGTATAGTATCTATAGCGACCACAATCCCATCTGTGTTTACCTGGGTGGAAATCTACTGAACCAACGAGTAAGATTGAAAACCCAGGGTGCTTTGAAACCTACAGATGGAAGGCGCTGACTTAAGCAGTCAACTGTGAACCCTGATAAATTATATGACAGTATCCATATTTCTTGTGCCCCTGAATTAAAATCCTGTGTGTCTCCCGCATCTCTCCCGCTGGATACCGTCCAAGCATTTGAGGAAATTGTCATAAAAGTAGGGTCTATGCTATAATCTCCCATATCTGGACCATCGCTGAGGGACCCTAAATTGTTTGACCATAATTGTGCAAAAGCAGCAAGAGATTTAAAGGGTGCTCTGAAAATTGTCCCCAGAGACCATATATTGATACGGTCCCTGCGCCTGACCTATAAAAGAGCATTAGGACAACACAAAGCCGAACTAAAAGATAAGACCTGGCAAGAACTAAATAGGGGAGGTAACCCGGACAGACGCTGCCATATTTAACTTTGCAAAAAAATGGGATAGCGCCCAATTGCTGCATTACTAAAGATTTACCAGGCTAAAAGCGTTGCAGTAGGAAGTTACGGCAGCGAACTCTGGGGGTATGTGACAGCCGAGGGTATAGGGGTGGCTGAAAATAATTTTTTTAAACAGCTCCTAGGGGTACCAAAAGGAACATCTAATTTTATAGCTCATGAGGAAACTGGTACACCTTTAATTGGAGACATTATAGCAATACGGCCCTTAGTATTTTGGTAAAAATGCTGGTTAAACAAGCAATTGGTCCTAAATCACCAGCTTTTAAAAGAAGTACTGTCTTTAGACCACATGCTTAAAATCCCTTGTCTAAAATACCTAAAAGGCAGTTTTTTTGCAATAGGGCGTCCGGACCTCTTTTTAAACCCAGACTCGATTGTTAATGCAGATGTGGACTTGGTGAAAAAATCATTCACATTAATGAAAAACTGAATTGAGAGGGGGTGGAAATGGTAAACCCCAGCGCTTGCAGTTTTGTGATGCTTAAAACCACACCTTTCCTGGAACCTTATCTAACATGGTCTATATCAGGATATGAGCGGTTTTTATTAACAAGGTTCCGGTTGGACTATTTTCACTTTTTATTAGCTGTTCCGAGGGGCTCCCACAGAGGACAAGTGTTAGCGTCCTGCGGCTGCGACAATATGTCTCCGCAGGATTCGGTTAACTTTCTATTTACCTGTCCTCTTTATGATGCACCCCGGAGGTTATTTTTAAAGCCCCTTCTAAAAAAACTACATTTTACCCAGGTTTGCCAAGCCATGTGTTACCTGCAAATGTTGAAGCCAGAAAGCACCCTATTTTTGATTGTTTTTTTTTAAATCAGCTCTTAAAATAAGGAATTTAAGGGAGAACTAGCGGTCTCATAAATTTTTGTATATTTGTTACTATTTAAATGAAATGTTTTTTATATAATGGACTGTGTTTATAATCAGAGTTTATGTTTTAAATGTGTAATATACTAACTGTGGTACTGTGGCTTTTATGGTTTTTAATCTGAGAAACCGAATAAAGTATTTCTGATTCTGATTCTGATATCTATGTTGCCTCCACCCTCCTCCTCGGTCCTCCCCCAATAAAGGCTGTGTGTGGCCAGGTGGCTTGTAGAAATAACCCAATGGTAGAATGTTAATCCCTGTTTGTTCTATTGACCAATTGCCCGCCCTCTCTAGTATTGTTTGAACTAAATCAGGTGACTCAAAGGTTAATACTACGCAGTCACCCTCCAGTGACCTTTTTATATTTTCCTAACCAGTTGTTCCATATGACCATCCTAAACTCCGAAAAGAGCGGGTTTGTTAATCCCGACCTTGCAGTTATCACATTCAACTATTTGTTTTTTAGTGCTGTACAATGTTCCCTGGCTCCGTGTGGCAACATAGGGACGTTAGCCAACACAATAGTGTAAGGCGTTGCTTCTGGAAGGAGATGTAATATGTTTATGCCGGGTGAACCTCTCGGTAGCTGGTTTTCATGTCATTGGATACCTTGTGAGTGGGCTTCCTTTCTGCGTGAGTAGTTAGGTCTACTAGGGTGGTTCCATTGAATGCTCAACAGACGTTCTTGTATAGAATATGGGGCCTGTGCTGTATCGTGTGGCGGAGAGCCAATGGAGCAATTTGGAGTGCTTTTACTATGCTGGAGCCAGACATTCCAGGCTGTACAGTCATAGATCTGTCATTCCTATCTGGCTGGGCAGACTTAGTTCTACATTGACATGTGTTAGTCAAGTTTGATTGAGTAGTCTGAAAGCCAATCTGACTCGTCTGCGTCGGCTGATTTAGATGAGCACTACCTGTGAACTTTTCAAGCTTATCTACGCTCTCTTCTAGTCTGGATAGCTTTTGCATCAATGGGTTCAATAAAGCTGAGACAACCTCCCCTAATTTTGTCCAGAACGTCCTGCTATCAATACTCAGCGGGGCTAGGGTCATTAAGGTAGACTCCTTATTAGTGATGCTAGTTGCTTCTTAATTCCCCTCCTCCCACTCCTTCTCCTCCTCATCCACTGCGATTTTACTTTACGCCCTCTTTTAGATACCGGGTGAGATTGCTTATTAGAGCAATGTCCCTTTCTTTTCCTGGAGTGGACTAGGGGACTACTCCTCTGGCAGATTTTACTATTTTGTCCCCTGGTATTTACTTTAGACCAGGTTGAGATGTTGTTTGTCTTTGTGGCATAATTGAATTTGGGTAGTTGACTAAGCGATACACTGGTGAAAGAGGAACAATGTTGGGAGTTAGTGAGGCCCAATGTTGCAGGCTGCCTTAGAGGAAATTGTGGCTCAAGTGAGAATCTTTGCTCTGTAAGTGGTATTTCATGCATAAGGGCTGACTCTGCCCGTAACAAAAAAGCATCCAAAGTCCCCACCACCCCCTGGCCTGTTAATGATTTCCATTTATTCAGTTTCTGTGCCATTTTCCTCTATTAATATTCCTAATGATAGTAATGCATAACAATATGACAATCAGCAATAATATGTACCAACAGACTTAAGCCCTCAGACCCTCTTACCTTATTAACCTAATCCCAATGTTCACATTAGGGTCCATGAAAGTTCAAATCCCAAGATGGAAATGGTATAGCCCGGTCTGGCCTCTTTTGGCCTTGGACGGGCTCAGACAGGCCTGACCTTGCCCTGGGCTTTGCCCATGCAAGGCCTGGGCGTGACCACGCGTGTCCCACACTGTGGGAGCCCTGGCGTTGCTTTAAGCGCCTCCTGGTGCGTCTAGCATCCGGTGCCCTTGCCCTCAAGGATGCTGGGATATGAAGTCCGCACCACTCTGCTGCACTAGCGGCTCCCCACTTGCTAGAAAACCGGGTCCTGGCGGTAATGGCGACTACAGGTAAATAAAAAAGAGCTCCCACGATGCGGGAGCCCTGGCGTTGCTTTAAGCGCCTCCTGGTGCGTCTAGCATCCAATGGGATTCGCTTGCCACCAAGGATGCCGGGAAATGGAGTCCACTCCGCTCCGCTGCACTTGCGGCTCCCCACTTGCTAGAAAACCGGGTCCTGGCGGTAATGGCGATGTGGTTATTTGGGATACCTCCTATTAATTGCAGAAGTGTACAATGTGCAGCTTCTCAGCAAAGGCCAACTGGTTCACATTTGTTCAGGTATCTTAAGGTCTGTGCGGCTCCCGGGACACCTATCAAGTAAAATACGAGGGATGTGGCTGCAGAATTGTGGCAGCGGAGTGTGCTGTTCCTGGAGGCATGCTTGTGGGGGAGACACGAGGTCCTGTTGTGTCCGAAGCAGAGAGCAGAAAAGATTAGATTACCAGGCTGTCTTACTCAAATGGAGATGTTCAATCTCCCAGTCGCGGCTGACATGGGTCGCTGGCGGGAGTGCAGAGGGTCGCGCAGGGAGGGGCGATCACTTGGAAATGGGGCCTCATGAGGGAGGTCACACGGGGGGGTTAAATAAAAAAAGCTTACCTTGAGGCCCTATCCCTTCTCAGCTCCTGCTCTCCTGCCTCCCAAAGGAACAGGAATCAGGCAGCGAGGCTCCCTCCCCTAAGCCAATCACAACGCTGCATGCAGTGTTGTGATTGGTCGGGATTGTGCCCAGCCAGGGCCTTATAGGGTGGGCATGTTCTCCATGTAGGCTGCATTGTAGCCTGCATGGAGAAGGGCAAAGTGCGCATGACTAGTGTGGGCGGCCCAGGAGGCCAACCAAACACTGTTTGCGCACTCAGGAGTGGGCACACCAATCTTCCCCCAGAGCAGCCCCGCCCACCCGGCCACCCGTAACATAAACATAAAATGGTAAAAATTAAAAATTATTACCATTTTATGTTTCTGCTTCTCACACTGCGAGAAAGCAGTGGGGCGACGCTCTTTTGCCCTAGCCCACTGCATATTCCCAGTCTCCTCTGTGCAGATCACCTTGTAATAATAGACAGGATAACTATCAGTCTTGAGAGGAAACTGGAATACTTTGATTATTGACCCAAAAATAATGTAACAATCAATCCTGGATAAAACTACAATAAAGGCCTCCGGTAGAAATAAACAAGTCTTGGACGTTAAGCATCTGGATATGTTTTGTAATAAGTCACTGGCCCTGATTACTTGATGAGTTTTTATTTATTGCACATGACAAATAACGAAAACACAGGCTACGTTATTTATCATCTACAATAAATCACAACGAACACGAGTGGGTAATATCATGAGGATTTTGGTGTTTAACACATACAAGTCTGCATGGTACGGTATGGTAATGTTTAACTCGCCAATTTTTAACAACAGCTTAGGGGCCTCATTTATGAGGCCTTGCGTGAGTTTTGCGCTTTCGATGCGTCATTTTTTGTGACGCATCGGCGGCGTAAAACATGCCTCCTGATGCGCACTATTTACAAAGTGATGCATCTAAGCAGATGCGTCACTTTGTAAACCCCTGCGCTACATTATACCTGCGTCAGGTATAATGTATGCAGAGGGGGCGTTCACCCTCAAAAAGCCTCGTAATAGTGACGCAGTGAAATCTATGAGATTTCACTGCGTCATTTTTAGGACGCTGTTGCGTCAAAATCTTGCGCCTGCCTCACAGTAGGCGTAAGACTGACGCAAGCCCTTTCACATGGGACTTTCCCCATGTGAAAGGAAGCATCCTATTCAGATAGGATATTTTGACATCCAGGACAATCCAGTAATTTCTACTGCAGATAGCATGCCATGAGATGTTCTGTCTTGTCTGAGGTGTTGACTGTCAGTGCAACACCAGCCCTTGACTGTGTAGTAGACCCTGGGTCCTGAAGAGACCACACCAATGAACAACGATGGGTTTTGAGCTCCCATAATTATACCGTTTTCACAGACAGATGATATATATTCTAGTTCTCCCTCCTTGGAACTGGTTTGACCAGTTCCCTTTCATGTGTCCAGGTCAGGCCATGTTCTAGACCTAGGCTTTGTCTGCAAGCATGCTGTGTCCAGCAGGACAGTATCCGGGTTAAGTTCCACCACAGAAATAAAAAGAGATGCAAGCAGGCTGCACCCAGCTTTTTGCCACCCCTCCTCACAGAGATCAGAAAGACAGACAAGAATCCATGCCTCTTTAATGGGCTCCTTTCACTAAAAATCAGATATCACAAGCCCCTGCCATCTACCTAATGGCAGTGGCAGTGATAATCATGTACAGCCCAGTGTATCATGAAGGGTCCTGTCTCTCCTAAAGGAGGTCTGTCTCCTCTTTCCTCTACGTAGTGCCTGTTGCTCCTCACTCTCATCTACAAGATTCCTGCAATATACATGTGCTGTCTGGAGAAAGCAACCTTTTGTCCATCTTCAACTCTTTGTGCATGCTCTGGGCTTCAAAATAGAAATTGCAGGCTTGTATTAGTTGTCCACGGCACACTATAATGCCAAACATAATTACATATATACAATGCATGGGATATCTTATTCAGGATTTACGGCTCATCATAAGCTGCACCCACTGATGTCTCACAGTTATAAGTCTGTCACTATAATTAATCAGCCATGTTGCATTGCCACCAATGTGCACCACACATGAAATCCATGACAGTTCTGGACAAGGTCCAGAACTTATCATTGTACAATGGCTGAGCCAAGGGCAATGCATGCACTTGGGTTAGTAGTATGTGGCATGGCCCAAAATAAAAAAATTAAAAAACAGGATCACTGGCATGCAATTTGGGCACACAGTGAGGGGAAACAACTTTATATCACACAGGGGAAATTCCTGTCTCACCATGGCATAAAACTCTACCACGCTCAAAAAGACTGAAGCAGATCGTAGGTAGATGGTGGGGCCTCTATAGTGCCCTTGAACAATTTTACTTTTGATCGCACTCCTTCTTTTGATCCATGATGGTCTAAGTAATTGACCCTGTTTTCAGCAAACTTTTTCTGCTCTTTTAACCGAAATTATATTAAAATATTAAAGATGGCATTTAATCTCTAATCAGGCTGCTCTTTGCAATTGCTTTACACAGCAATGTCACCCCTGAAGAACACCACCCCTTCATGCCTTTTATCAAAATAACCATCACACTCTGAAATATGGAAGATGCTGATGCCAAACCCAATGACATTGGCCTGTACAGCTAGGTAGACTCTTGCATGACAAAGGATGTCAAATGGCAAGATTCCTGATGCACTTTTATCTGTTGACATACCATTAAAATATCCATTGGCAGTTTTAATATTACCAGCATATTGGATATGTTTGTCAGTGGCTGCTGATCCACCTTTGTGTACAGTGGAGGTCACATGCGTCCTAACACAATCTTAAAATGCCTTCAGGTTTGCAGGCCTTTGCCACAAGGAACAACCACTCCAAACATTCTTTTTTCTCTATAATTCCCAATTCCACTAGCTTTGCTAATTCCAAGACCTACATTTCCCTGAAACCTTAGGCTCTTTTTCACCTTGCATGCATGGTAGAGTAATTATTGGGGGAATTAGCTAATGTGGGGTGATGGCTAACCTGAAGCAATAACCACAGTCCTTGTTAGGGTAAATCAGGAAACGTACTACATTATCCAGAGCTCAAGACCGTAGGAGCTAGAAGTAGTAATAACACAGGACATAACACCAAAACAATTTCGAAAAATTGAGTACATTTCAATAACTAAGATTGCACCCAATTATAAAAATCTAATAAGGGACACTGGAGAAATTAATCTTTAAAGTTTAACATTTAAATAGCACCAAAGGTCCTAAAGAATTAACTGCTGTCAATTGGTAGTGGTCCCTTGGTTCCTAGGTACAATTTGAGATGGAACACAATGAAGCAATGACTGGCTACAGAAACTAGGCTTGACCTTCAGACTTAATCTCTGAAATGGAAGTCAATAATCTTAGAAGGGAAGGGCAGCAGATTGTAATCGAGAAGGGCACCACAAGGTTGTATAGCCATCAGTCGAGGTGCCAGTGAATGTGTCAGTTGCAAAAACACACAGTGCCCACACCACAATTACTCATTCAATATTCAAGAAGGGTAAGAAACCAGTTTATTGTAACCACCCTTAGACAGCATTAATCAGTGTCTATCATTTTATGCTTTTTTTCCAAATTTTCAAAAAATCATAACAGAATAAAGGACTACGTATTGGAATATTTACAAGACTAAATACACTTTGTACATACATCAAAAAACAAACATTATTTACACACTAAAAAACGTTTCTGCATCAAACATTACAAAAAATTATAATTACATCACAACCAACAAATATTACAATCAAAAACATGAAGAAAAATGATTTCCAAGGGGGTATAAGCAACTTAATAGCTTGTAAACGCTTAAATACTGGACCAGCTGGTCCTAGTGTCGTGAAGTTGACAATTTATTCCACCCAAGAAAGACTGCCGACGCGTTTCAAGAACCAGGCACAAAGTCACTGGTCTATCATCAGGGCTGTTTATTCTCTGTATCTGAAAAGATGCAAAGACATTGTTTTACTTTAACAGGCAAATTCATAGTGAGTGCCTTTCTCCAATCGTGGGCAAGGAGTGATAATAAAGGATAGCTACATACCAAAATTGTTTTAAAGAGGGGCGTGATGGTTAATCTTCTTGTGGTCCAACTCGCTATTTATTGTGGTGGCCAGACAGAGATGTCTAAAAAAGATGGGAAATTGGTTTTCAATTTAACCCACTCGGTCTTTTAATTATCAAGCTCCAGTCAAAGATGTAAAAAAAGCGTACCTTATTTTTTGTGAACTGCCGTAGCACGACGAATTTTGCTTGTACGACGTCACCATCAAGGTGTAATTCTACAACAGTAATGGCATAGGTTTCAATCATGTGGTTTTTTCAAAACATTCTAAGTGAGTGGATATAACTCACAGAAGAATTAGCCTACCTTACTGAAGTATCTTGTTCTTAAAGATTTAAAGGGAGAAACCGCAGTCACCGTCCTGTAATAGAACGAAACACCGATTTCAAAAAAAGATCTCTCAAAAATATTGAATGAATGCTCAGACCACGATAAGGCGGTGTTTGTAAATACCTGCTCCTCTGCCACAGCACGCCCGCGCTCGAGTCTGCTTTCTTTCAATAAAGATGGCCGCCGCACTTTTCTGTTTGTTTTATACTTCCTGGTGCAAAATTGCATTAATCAAATCGCATATTCTAGGCGCCATGGAGACACATATATACGCAACATGTTTCGATAAAATGGATAGGCAAACATGTTGCGTATATATGTGTCTCCATGGCGCCTAGAATATGCGATTTGATTAAATGCGACTACAAGTCCCATAATGCAATTTTGCACCAGGAAGTACAAAACAAGTCCCATAATGCAATTTTGCACCAGGAAGTATAAAACAAACAGAAAAGTGCGGCGGCCATCTTTATTGAAAGAAAGCAGACTCGAGCGCGGGCGTGCTGTGGCAGAGGAGCAGGTATTTACAAACACCGCCTTATCGTGGTCTGAGCAGTCATTCAATATTTTTGAGAGATCTTTTTTTGAAATCAGGGTTTCGTTCTATTACAGGACGGTGACTGCGGTTTCTCCCTTTAAATCTTTAAGAACAAGATACTCCAGTAAGGTAGGCTAATTCTTCTGTGAGTTATATCCACTCACTTAGAATGTTTTGAAAAAACCACATGATTGAAACCTATGCCATTACTGTTGTAGAATTACACCTTGATGGTGACGTCGTAGAAGCAAAATTCACCGTGCTATGGCAGTTCACAAAAAATAAGGTACGCTTCTCCCCTTTTTTTACATATTTGACTGGAGCTTGATAATTAAAAGATCCGAGTGGGCTAAATTGAAAACCAATTTCCCATCTTTTTTAGACATCTCTGTCTGGCCACCACAATAACTAGCGAGTTGGACCACAAGAAGATTAACCATCACGCCCCTCTTTAAAACAATTTTGGTATGTAGCTATCCTTTATTATCACTCCTTGCCCACGATTGGAGAAAGGCACTCACTATTAATTTGCCTGTTAAAGTAAAACAATGTCTTTGAATCTTTTCAGATACAAAGAATAAACAGCCCTGATGATAGACCAGTGACTTTGTGCCTGGTTCTTGAAACGCGTCAGCAGTCTTTCTTGGGTGGAATAAATTGTCAACTTCGCGACACTAGGACCGGCTGGTCCAGTATTTAAGCGTTTACAAGCTATTAAGTTGCTTATACCCCCAGGGAAATCATTTTTCTTCATGTTTTTGATTGTAATATTTGTTGGTTGTGATGTAATTATAATTTTTTGTAATGTTTGATGCAGAAACGTTGTTTAGTGTGTAAATAATGTTTGTTTTTTGATGTATGTACAAAGTGTATTTAGTCTTGTAAATATTCCAATACGTAGTCCTTTATTCTGTTATGATTTTTTGAAAATTTGGAAAAAAAGCATAAAATGATAGACACTGAGTAATGCTGTCTAAGGGTGGTTACAATAAACTGGTTTCTTACCCTTGAATATTGAATGAGTAATTGTGGTGTGGGCACTGTGTGTTTTTGCAATTTAAATATAAGGTCTAGCCCCCACTACGTGTTTATGGGCCTATCCCCTTTTGGTTGTCAAAAAGTGAATGTGTCAGAGCAGAAGAAATTCAATTTGCGTGCACAAGGAAGATCCCTCACCTGCCTCGAGAAGATTTCTACTTTCAGACCTAATCACTTTTTTGGAGCTCAGATTCCTCTACCAGTTCAAGGATTCAGGGTGTAGACAAAGACGGCTTTACAAGGCCAAATACCTGTTCCGCGAGGTCCAGTGGAATCAGATTTGAAGCTGTGGAAAAGCTCTGGGAGGGAGAAACCTGAATATTCAGGCCAGTGTCAATACACATTTATGGGACTGACTTGGCATATTTTTCCTGTCCTCTGAAAGCATTTGGAGCCACAAATGACTTAGTTCAGGTTTCTCATGATGTTAGCAGGAGAATGCTTTGACACAGTCCACAGTTCCATGATCCCGAGACAGTTCTTGTGGTTCAAGACTCACTCCATCAGAAGCCACTTGCATTGTCCAGAACATCCTTTGGAATTACTCCTATGTGATTTGTTTCCTCACCCAACAAAAGCACATTTTCCCCCTTCTTCTCTTTCTTGTTTTTCTTCTAGTCCATCTTAAGTCAGAGTTGTACCCCAGTTTTATTGGTTCCACTTTTACTTGCTGCATTATCCACACTTTTAGCCATCTGCCTCATTTTTAGTTCTGAGCATTCATTTCCACAGACCGTTTCCAATCTTCTTGTTGTTAGTTTTTTCAACTAGTTGATTCCTGATAATTTCTTCTTGAAAATCCTCAACCATCTGCATTTATAACAATGAGACAATCCTCATCCAATCATCGTATCATAATCTTGATTCATTTGAGGAAGGTTTCTTCTGCATTAAAAAAGTTGCAGCTAGTAATATATCCACCAACCCAGTGTACAACATGAGCTAACCTACAACTCCAAGAGGAGCTGAGCCCCCATAAATCATCACTTTACCAAATTTTAACCACATCCTACAACCATAGCAGTTACTTCGGAGTTACATTGTCACAGAATACATTACTTCACCCAAACCACACCTCTTACCCCCTCCATGCCTCTATCAATGACACACCCGGTACCTGAAACCGCTAACCCACTCAGCAACACGCCCCTAGCACCCCTCTTACCCTGCTCTCTAGCTGCTCTCCTCCCATCTTTAAGTTGCCTATCGCATCTGAGCCAAATGCCCCAAATCCAGAACACTCTGGCCAACAGTTTTACACTATCAGAGGCACCAACACCCCCCAGCCTCCTTTCCCTCTACCCCAAGATGAAACCCTACTCCCACAACTCAATAGCTTCCAGACTCGATGAGATTTCACAAAATCTACAACAGCTAAAGGCAGATTTGCAAACCTCTATACACATTCCCATCAAGTCTAATAATAATAGCTGGCCTTCTAGATTAATCACAAGCTTGACCTACCCACCATTCATCTCACTGGGCCTCATACACACCTCCCAACCAGCCTGATCTCACCCTCTTTGAAATCTCAACATCTGAGATGCCCTTTCCCAGTGCACCCTCCAGGTGCTGTAGAATATTAGACTTTGATACACTATCTGTTGATGATATACACTTCCTCCTCTTATCATATAATTCTTCTGACGCTGAGACCCTAGACAATAAGGGTTAAATCGTATCCATCCTTGCCAACCCTCACAGATACTCCAAACCCAACTATAGAGTGATAAACAAGCGAAACCATAAGCAAATTACCTTCACACAGACTGCTCCAATCATCGCCAAATCTCATCTGAAATGTATGCTTCTCAATTGTAGAACAGCCCGCAAGGCATGCAGTGTACTTTGCCGACCTTCTCCTTATATGGAACCATGACCTCATAATACTAAGCAAAAAATGGATAAACGCTTCATCTGTACCTATCCTTGACATACTTGTACTTCCTTGCTATGACATTACTAGACTAGATAGAGCTAGTTGACCAGGTAGAGGCATTGCGTTTATTCACTGTGACTGCTTCTCAGTCAAACAGTCTATTCCCCTGTTCTGTTATCATGCAAATCTCTTTGTATCCATAACACATGATTTACCATCGGCCTGGTAATAGCCTCTCTTTTTTAGAACAAATTATGGATATCATTATACATTGATCAACACAGTAACCTAATCTTCCTTGGAGACTTCAATCTCCACTGGACTGAGGTGAATGACCCTGTAGTTAACAGCTTTAAATTCTTTCTTGCAAACCTCAAGAAGAAACTAATATGGGATATCCCTGCTCATAACAAGGGAATAACCACAGTTCTTATCACTTCAAAGGCTCACACTATCCACCTAGAATCTATCCTCCCATGTGACTGGCCTGATCACTAATGAATCACATTCCTCATCTCTAAACCCCTGAAAATATACACTGCTTACATAAAAAAACTAAGAAATATAAAAGAAGCACAAGAAATATCAACACTAACGAATTGACATCCCTCAGCAATAACATCCTACCGCCTCCTGGAGACATGTCAGATGCTCAAGACCTTACAAACCACTACACTAGCTCCATGAAGTTTACTCTAGACTTGATAACACCCCTAGAGCTATAAAGATTATCCACCAAAGACGCAAAACCATATAAAGGTATAATGGTAGACTCAATACCAAAACAATGCAACTTGAGACTAGCTTAATAGGATGGAGATCCTCAACCTCCCTAGAACACCTCAAACATCACAGAGGAATACATATCACAAAAGCATCACAAACATGAAATCAGATTTCTTCAGAAACCAATTTGACCAAGCTAGAAATTGGCCCAAATAACTGCTTGAGCTTGATAAACTTCAATCGAATGGTCCACCCAACTCTTCCCCAGCTGGATCTAATGCACCTCCTACATGCAAACAATTTGGCTCCTTCTTCCTTGAAAAGACTGATCACTTTAGAACTGACTTTCAGAATGCACTGGGGAATGGCCCTCTCTTGCATCACCTTAGCCTTCCCACCTCCATGTCTGTGGTGCCATCTGATTATACGGGACTTATGCTAAACAATCACGCTACATGGAACTCTTTCAAAACCATTAAGGAACTCTTAATTGTCAACATTTTGAAACCATCAAACCACTTCAATGACCCTCTTCCCTCCAACTTGTTCAAGGAGCTCAAAGTGTTCATACTCCCACTTTGAACCAAGATCATGAAAGCATTTTTATGCCAAGACACAATCCCTGATTGCCTAAAGTCTGGGCATGTCACCCCTATCCTATAAAACCCAACAGCAGTTCAAACCAACCTAAACAAGTTTCACCCCATCTCCAACATCCCAGCTCTGGTGAAGATCCTTGAATTGAATTGAATTGAATAAAAACTTATATCTCGCGACTTTGCCCAGAGACATCAAGGCGCCTATAAAAGAATCATAAAAGGCAAGACCAGAAAACTAAGGGTAAGCTTTGGCAAAAAGCCATGTCTTCAAGGCCTTTCTAAAAGTTAACATCGATGGCAGGGACCTAATTTCACAGGGTTCAGAATTCCACCATCTAGGGGCAAGGCTGGAAAAGGCTCTGCCTCCCCACTTAGCTCTTCGAACTCGGGGAACTGATAGAAGAAGCTTCTTTGAAGAACAAAGGTTTCTAGATGGAGCATAAGGAACCAACAGATCTTTTATTTCTCCTATCTCTTTTCTAGTCAAGGCCCCGTAAACCAAACAGAGAACCTTAAAAGAGATCCTGGCTTCAATTGGAAGCCAGTGCAAGGATTTCCTGGCGACAGTAGCTGATGACCTTCTAGGCAAGTCCAGTACAAACTTGGCCGCGGCGTTCTGCACAGTTTGTAGTCGCTGTATCAGGCACTTATTTATTCCAGCATATAAAGCATTGCAATAATCAAGCCGAGAGGCTACTAATGCAATCACGATTTGCTTCCGGGCTTGCACAGACAAATAGTGCTTGATCTTCCGCAGGATCTTAATAATGCCCCAGCAAGTGGAGATTGTCTTATTGACTTGATGACCCATCCCAAGAGCCGGGTCAATCATAACCCCCAAATTTCGTGCCAGGAGTGTAGGAACCGGGCAAGTCCCCAGAGCTAAGGGCCACCATTCCGTCGACCAGAAGTCATCCTTCCCGCCGAACACAAGGATCTCCGTTTTCTCGCCATTCAGCCTCAATGAATTGTCAATCATCCATTGTGCTACTGCCTCCATACAAGATCTAAAATTGGAGGCGGAGGAGCTGACGGACTGGGCGAGAGACAGCAAGATCTGGGTGTCATCGGCGTAGGAGACTACTTCCATCCTTGAAAAATGTGCATGTCCCGTGTAAAATGATACCTCACTTGTTTGGGTGGGGCAAGGCCCTGTGAATGAGAAGACCCAAGGGTTTAGCAAAGCAAATTCTAAGTGTTAAAAGAAAAAACTGTTTAGCCAATTCAACATTTGTGCTGGCACGGTGATCCAAAACACAAATGTGTGGAAAATGGGTTTTTTTCAGCTACATTTTAGGCTTGGATGGGATTCTGGGTAGGAAAAAGTTAGAGGGTCCATGCAAGCCATACCTTTCTGGACTCCCCCAAGTATCTAGTTTTCAGAAATGTGTGGGTTTGGCAGGTTTCCCTAGATGGCTGTCGAGCCTGTGGCCAAAAACCCAGTTGACCCCTCTTGCAAAAAAAAAGTCTAGTCGTTTTGTAGTAATTTTGAAGTCTCCTTAATACGTTTTGAACGATTACCTGTCGCAGGTACTTGGCCCACCCACGTGAGTGACGTGCCATTTTTATTGGGTGACTTTGGGGAATGTGGAGGGGCTGGACACATGCAGAATCTAGAACTTTCCATCATCAAAATGTAAGGAAAATGTGTTTTTGTGACTAAGTTTTAGGTTCGCAAGGAATTCTGGGCAATAGAACCTGGTGAGAGCCAGACAAGTCAACCTATCCTGGATTCCCTTGGATGTCTAGTTTCAAAACATGTATAGGTTTGCAAGATTTCCCTAGGTGCCAGCAGAGGTTGGGTTCAAAACCGACATATAGGCACTTTGCAAAATAAAGGTCAGTTTTCACTGTAAAAATCTGATGTGTCCGCATTGTGTTTTGGGCCATTCCTTGTTGTGGGCACTGGACCTACCCACACAAGTGAGGTACTATTTTTACTGGAAGACTTTGGAGAATGCGGTATTGATTCTTCAGGCTTAGTAACCCCCATATTTACCTCCCCGAGAAGTATGTGACTGCTCATCCTTGCTACTTCTGAGATTGTTGTAGACTAGTTTGCAGACACATAGTAAGGCAGGTCCTGGGACAGCAGTGGTAAAAGGCCTCTTATCTCACAGTTGTGGCCCAGTAATCCTTGCTTGCCACTTGACCTCCTGAATAGTATCTGACGAGCAGCATTTGCACCATAAAAGAAAAGACAAACTGGCATATGCATCAACGTTCGTAAATACCAGTCGGTAATACCGAAAAATAACGAATCGCTAATATGAACATGCAAACCGCGATGCATCAAAGTAATCGGTAAAAAATACCGAGTCGGTAATAATCGCTAATAAAGAACGAGTAAACGCCAGCGCGAGTAACAAAAACCGTAATCGGAAATACCGAGTCGGTATTACCGGATCCGGTAATAGCGGAATCGGTAATACCGAAAACGGGAAAATAACGCGACGCTTCGGAAGCAGGCTGATGACATCACAACCAGGAAGTAGGACACCCACGCTGCATTCAGTGTCCGGAGTTGCACAGAGGAGGAGGCAGAGCTCAGGAGCTGAGGTCCCACACTGAACCAGAAGCAAGCAGGAAAAAGGTAGCAGGACAGGATGGAGAAGGAGGCCCCCCAGCATGGAAAGGACACATCCCGAAAGCGAAAACGAAAGTTTTCAGATAAGGAGCTGGAAATCCTCATACAGAGTGTGAGCAGCAACCATGATCGCATATTTGGCAAGTTGTCGCTTAAGGTGCCAGAGGCAGAAAAAAGGAAGATGTGGCTGCGCATCATGGACAAGGTGAATGCCTGCGGAGTCACCCACCGCAGCATCGACGACCTCAAAAAACGATGGTACGACCTGCGTAAGAGGGCCAAGGAGAAGATTGCGCAGAGGGTCAGGGATGCTGCTGGCACAGGAGGGGGACCATCAAACGTGACGCCTAACACTGACCTGGAGGATCTAGTGGAGGCCACCATAGAACGTGAAGCTGTTGTGGGGGTCACAAGTCTGGACACCTCAGGTGCTGCGGAAGGAGGACAAGGTAAGAGGCATGCCAGCGTAACGATGCAGCGTGTACGTAGTCCCTGCCCACTCCCCCATGCCAGACCCAGTGCACATGTAGCGTTGCCCTACACACACACCCTCACCACTGTGTTGCACCATGGGAGATGTAGTCAATACATGAATGGGTGCATGCCTGAGCCCAGAGATGAATACAGCTGCCAAGGGTCAAATGTCAGTCAACAAAAGTAATTTATTGTGAGATGCCACAGCTATTGTCACATACCATACCATGATATTAACTATGCACTGTTTCACACACAGATGCATCCCCCATCGATTCAGACGACAGTGGCCACCTTGTCATCTCAGAGACGCCAGTGTTGTCAGAAGCGGAGTGCTCAGAGGGAGCTGAAGTCATGTCCTCCCCTTCACCACCACGCCGGACAACACCTCCACCGTCCTCCCGGCCGAAGCAACCACCACCGCCACCGTCCTCCCGGCCGAAGCAACCACCACCGCCACCGTCCTCCCGGCCGAAGCAACCACCACCGCCACCGTCCTCCCGGCCGAAGCAACCACCACCACCACCATCCTCCCAGTCCAAGACACCACCACCACCACCCTCGCGGACCAAGACACCACCACCACCAGTGCTGCCCACTCCGCAGAGCCACAGAGCAGATGTTGCCGCCCTGTCCGTGATGGAGTCAGATCAATCTTCATCACACCCAAATGTTCCACGCCAGGCTGTCGTCACTCCAACCAGCCACACTGCAGGCCGACAGCGCATCAGGCAGAGGGTTGTGTCCCCGGGTCGGGCTGCTGCAAGACCGGTCGATCTGTCCGGAGGGTACGGAGTAGTGGAGGCCCGGATGCTGCGTGTCCAGCGCCTGCAGGGGAGACACATGGGTGCCATGAAACTCAGCATGACACAACTATGCAACAAACTAGGCTACATGACTGCCGCAGTGCGTGAGCACACCACTGCCGTATCTGCGGGCAACAAAGACATCAAGCTGTGCCTGCAAGAACTGACACGTGCCATACTCGCAGGCCAAAGGAGTGAGCGCCGGCGTCACAGGCAGGTCATGCTGGCAGTGAATACCACAAACAAGGCCATCAATAAGATGTGCAACAGCACGGCTGTGCTGTCACGCAGGTCCGTGTCCCTGCAAGTGGATCTTGGTCATTTATGTGGGGATGTGGCAAAGGCCCTTGAGAGGGTGACCACTGCAGTGGAGCAACTGCAGCCAGGGTCAGCCAGTGTCAGCAGTCTGGGGGCGGAAGAGGGGAGTGAGGCAGCCTCCAGTGTCAGCAGCGTCTCCCTGCCGGACACCAGCGTGAGGAGGCGCAGTGGCCGCAGTGCAACTGCCACTGACTCCCATCGTGTACAACCCGAGGAGTCACAGGACAAGAGACTGGGGGTACGCGGCAAACGGAAGTAAACATGTGGCATAGTCACACTGTCCTTGGTGAGGTAACCATGGACAGACCAAAGTGCCTCACGCGCCACCTGTTCTGAGAAGGGACATTGCTAGTTTTTTTCGCTGCGGCAGCAGCTTGTTTGTGTTACGTTTTTCTGCACCAGTCAGGTGTCCATGCCCATTAAACCCTTGCAAAACTGATCCTGTTGTCAAGTCACTCTCTTACCTGTCTCAGAAATGATTACGTGTGATGTATGCCCGTCTCCTTTGCCCTTCAGCTGTGTTGGGCACATGTGCCTGTTGGTGTTGTGGGGGGGGTTGCTGGGCACGCAGTTCTTCCTCTCCCTCCACCTCTATGTGTATCCCCATGCGCGTGGCGATGTTGTGCAGGATGGCACACACAGCAATTATCTGGCAGCAGGTCACTGGGTCGTACTGCAAAGCACCTCCAGTCTTGTGCAGTATTCGGAAGCGGCTCTTCAGGATGCCGAATGTTCGCTCAACCACATTCCTAGTACTGATGTGTGCCCTGTTGTAGCGCTGCTCTTGCGGGGTAGCTGGGTTGAGATAGGGCGTGAGGAGATATTCACGCAATGCGTATGCGCTGTCACCTGCAGGATGGGGAGAGAATGGTAATCAGCATTAATGGAATTATACATGTGGGGAAGGAGTGGATGGGGAGTACGATGATGCAGCTATTTGTACCTAGTAGGTGTCCCTCTCCGAATTCTCCGTTGATCAGGCGCCTGTGGAGGCCACAGTGACGGAAAATGTAGGCGTCATGTGTGCTCCCGGGAAATTGGGCTACAATGTCGGTAATGATCAACTTGGCATTGCACACCACCTGAACATTTATTGAATGATACGATTTCCGGTTGCGGTAAATGTATTCGGTGGCTGATGGAGGACAGATGGGGACATGCGTGCAGTCGACACACCCGATGACATGGGGGAATTGTGCCACCTGGTAGAATTCCCGTTTGGTGCGGGTTAGCTGCTGGGGGGTTCTGGGGAAGGTGATGTGGCGATTGAGAAATGTCAGCATGGCCTCTAGAAACCGGTGGAAAAAGCGTGATAAGGCACTTTGCGACACGCCTCCTGTCTCAGCTATTACCCCCTGGAAGCTTCCAGATGCAAGCAGGTGCAGGCAGCATAGCACCTGCACATGGGCAGGTATGGCGTTGGTCCGACGGGTCTCGTGCTGCAGTAAGGGTGTCAGGTCTGCTATTAGGTGCATTATCATGGCACGGTTCAGTCTGTACTTGACGTACACCTGTTCCTCGGTCTGCCCCAGCAAAGTGATGCGAACCCTGAAGATCCTGTCCTGTATCATCCTCCTGCGCTGGGCCTGGGCGTTGATCCTCCACCTCCTAGCAAGCACGTACAGGGCAGCCATTTTGGTGTACATGTGGGGTTTCCCAGGGCATTTATGAAGGGTAACTGATTGTCAGCACCTGCTGATGGGGTTTAAATTTTTTTTTCTGTCCTTCTGTTAACTTTACCTCCTGATTGTGATTCCCCTTATTTTGCTCATGCTAAATAGCGATTTTGGGGATTTCCGGTATTAGCGACTGTTCATGCATACCATTTCCATTCGTTATTGCCTATTCGGTATTTCCGAACTATTGCTTTGTGGTTCGGTATTTCCGAATGTCTGTTTAACGATTCGGTAATTTACCGCGGGGCCATTTAGCGGTTCTTTATTTTTTTCCGATTTTCGGTTTGATGCATTGCAATTTATGGTTTTGCGGTCGGTATCGGCCTGTTTTTCCGAATCGCTGTTTTACCGGGAGGTATTTCCGTTGATGCATATGCCTGTATATTCTTTGCAAACTGCTGAAAAAGAACTAGGGGATTGTTATGGGATGAATAGTGTGAGAGGGTGTTTGAGCATATCAAGGTAGGTTTATTTAAGTCTTTACCTCTGAGCTTTTTGAAACGCAAGGTGGATGCATAATCATGAATAGATATGAGCAGTAATGGTTTGGGTGCTGTCTTGTTACAGAGGAGAAATAATGGAAAGGAAAAGATTGTTTCATTGTGTGAAACACCAAGCAGAAATAATTGATTTCCTAGAGGACACCTCACCCGATATATTATTTCTGACAGAAACATAGCTTACTACTGACTCTGTGGCCGTTCCAGCGTTGGCCCTTACTGCAGGCTACATGATGTGCGCACAGAATGAGACCAGCGGGAGTGGAAGAGGTCAAGCAGTCATATTCAAATCAGCGCTTTATTGCACTCTTACACCACAGACTTTACAAGACTGTGAAAGTGCCTTGTTTAAAATCATTCTGTCCTATATTTTACCTTTACTGGACTCCCTATCTACCGTCCCCAAGCCCCTGAAAAAGCCTTTCAAGAAGTTTTATTCCACATCACATCCACTCTTGCTTTAGAAGAAGCCAATCTCAGCATTGTAGGCAATCTGAATCTACATTTGGAATGCTCTGACTCCCACGAGATTGCCGACTTCCTGGGAGACATGGACGCCTGCCAACTAATTCAGGTAGTGGAGGGAGCAACACATGCTGCAGGACATTTACTTGATCCAGTATTCAGACAATGGAGGTTAAAACACCCATCCCTCTGACCTGGAATGCTCACTTTCTCATTTCTCTGTGCCACGGTGTTGTAGGCACCCCCATACACTCCTCCTGTCAGTCTTCTATGAAGCCGCTTGGCATAAATTGGACGCATCTACTTTTCTACCCACCCTAAAACTGTCCTGCCCAGAATGGCCTTCTGATTTAGAGGCAGCTGACAGTATGTTTAGGGATTGGATTAACAACACACTTGACCACTCTATTCTGAGAAAAATGATATGTGCCAAGCTTATTCAAACCCACGCTTGGTACAACGAGATCCTCATCATGGAAAATACATTTTATTTTTATTTTAGAGTGGGCTTGGAGAACTGCCTATTACTCCACTGCAAAAATCACTTATAGGAAAACAATTTAAGTTTATCATAAACTAGTTCAAAAGACCAAGGTCTCGTTCTATGCCAGTCTGATCTCGCCAAGCCTCAACTCCTCTAAAACCATCTTTTCCCTTATAAAAGACATGGTGAAACTCCCAGCTGGGGCCAATAACATCATATCCTCCAATACACAATGCGAGTCACTGGCTAAACACTTCATCAATAAGGTAGGATGCATATACAGTGCACTCAACACAAGGACAGGAGTCTCTGTATCGTTGGAGTACCCTATTATGATAGTTCAATCCCATTCTTTACAAGATATGCTGCCCATGTCTCTTAAAGACATGGGCGTTCTGTCTATTAAGGTTAAATCAGGCTCCCCGATGATCCTCTCAAACCTGACCTATTAAGCAAATTCCATGATTGCCTCTTGACCAAGGGTCGGGAATTGATAAAGATGTCACTTCTAAACTGCAGAGTTCCTCAAGTCATGGAAGCACGCAAAAGTAATTTGTTTGCTGCAGAAACCCACACTAGATGCGTCTCTGCTGGAGAACTACAGTCCAATTTCTTTGCTGTCATATTTGGCCAAGATTATGGAGTCCCATGTTAACATCGCTCTGACCAAGCACTTGGAAGTAAAGGAGATCTTGGACAGGTCTCAAAATTGTTTCCGGCCCAGACAAAGTACTGAATTGGTTACACTTGCAGTAACAGAGCAGCTATGGGCCACGTTAGATAAGGGTAACACCTCTATACTGATTCTATTAGACCTCAGTGCGGCCGTTGACAAGGTGTCCCATAAGATTCTGCTCCAACGGCTCGATGAGATCAGGGTCAAGGGCAAGGCCCTGGCCTGGTTTGCATCTTTCTTGACCAAGCACACTTTTCAGGTCTCTGCCCCTCCCTATTTTCCAGCATCTACCCTCTCGGTTGTGGGGTCCCCAGGGCTTTGCCTTGAGCCCCATGTTGGTCAACGTATAAGTCCGCCCACTAGCCCTCTTGGCTAAAGCACAGAACATCAATATGGTATATTATGCTGATGATACCCAACTGGTATTTACCTTTTCTAACAACCTTAAACAAGACCACACAAAATTCCAAGAGGACCTTCTGGCCATCTCAGACTGGATGGCAAACAATTACTCACAATTAAACTCCTCTAAGTCTGAGGTGCTCTTGGTGGGTCATGACATCCATCAATGGGACAACCAATGGTGGCCTAATACTCTGGGTACCCCCATCCCGAAAAACCATGGTTAAGAACTTAGGGGTCCTGATGGGCAATGCCCTCTGATTTGAGAACCATGCAAAAAAAAGTGGCTGGACCTGTTTTGGCCACCTACGCGGCCTGAAACCCATCTTGGGATACTTTGATGCATCCATCCGCCAAATGATCATTCAATCTGTAGTCCAGTCTTGGTTAGACTATTGTAACGGGCTCTTAGTTGGTGTGAACAAACCGATAACTAAAAGTCTCCAACGGGCACTGAATGCGGCAGCTCTGGTTACCAATTGCACAGAGAGTCCAGTTTAAGACTCCATGCACTATGCACAAGATTCAACATTGCCAAGGCCCCCAAATCCTGCAAGGGCTATGTTCTCCATATGTCCCGCCTTGAGCTCTACGCTCTGCTGACTTGCACCTGGCTTGTACTCCCCGAGTTCGCAGGCAGAGAGTAGGGAGGCGCTCGTTTAGGGCAATGGCCCGTGCCCTATGGAATGCTGCTCCTCTTGCTGCTCTGAGCACACAAGATCACTGGTCATTTAGAACATTGATTAAAACCTGCCTTTTTTCTACTCTCTAATTTGCCTGTCAGTGCTGGGATGCCCCGTTGTTGGGGCAGTCATGCACTTTATAAGTTTGCTCAACATAACATAGCATAACATTTGTGTCCAGAGCTTTATGTGTGGCGGAAGCCAAAAACTCTATAAAAGAAAGATAGGCATTTGTCATGTTGGGGTGCATGTAGTCTTTTAAGCCCTTTTTTGGGGGCACAATTCTAACCCTGTAGACAGATCGCACAACCCTGATGGCTGTGCTCTGTACAGAAGGTGGCTTTCAAACAATTCATTTAATTGCCAGTAGGCAGACCAGATTACTGAGGTCCTAATATATACTGAAGTATGTTCTTAGAAAGATGAATTTAGCAATTGACTTTCTCTTTGACATTCACAGTTGGAACTGGTGAGTGAAACAGAATGGGCAAATGAGGAAGCCAGTGGGCAATAATCAGTAGAGCTAACCGACCTGCTTAGCAGTTTAAATATTGAACATGTCGTACCCACTCATAATAAAGGTCACACGTTAGACCATGTCAGAGCAGGTATACCCTATTGGGTGATTAGCCACACTTTATAAATCCTGATTGGTTGATTGATTGATGGAATGATTGATTGATAACCAGGTATTATCCACCAACCCATCAGTAGCCAATCTCACAGTCACCCTGTACATTGTCCGACCACCTTTTAATTAAATTCTCACTAATTGGCCTGACACCCTCAAATCCTCCCTATGTCCTGCAATCCTTTCCAGAAACTGGTCTGTGTATAGCATAACACCTTCTGTGAATCACTTACTATCACCTCACACAAGTCATATGACAGCATATATTGCCCTGTGCCCCTCTGGAGATGCAAACAGGCTGAGTGCCATGATGTCTCCAAATGGTTCTTTGTTGATCTAAAAACAGCTAAAACTGCACTCTGCTGCACAGACCGTAACTGTCGGATTAATTACTCATCCAACAATAAGGAATTCTACGCTATGCACCTTAAAGAATATAACAAATGAATTAGACTAGTTAAATCTGCCTTTTCTCTAACAAAATCCTAAATTCTGTGAATAAGTCAAAGAAAATCCTCAGCATAGTTTCTGAACTGTCTAATACTGACAGGTCAACCATCCGTATCCTACCCATTCAGAATCCCTGAGACACCCTTAATTCTTCTTCATAGAGGAGATTAAGTTGATAAAATATAGCATACCAGCTAGTTCCCCCCGTCAAGGTGATATACACGGATGACAGAAACCCGTTAACACTTTCTGAAACTCCAGCACACAGCAAGTACTGGCACATGGGCCTGCTTTAAAAGTCAAGTCAGGATCCCCTAATGATAACTGCCCTCCGAGAGTCTTAAAAACTGTTTTTGTTAAACTTTTATGACTAAGCCATCTCCCTTCTCACCAGTCCCTCAGCCATGGTGCCATTCCTGACACTTTTAAGAAGGCTATAGGGGTCCCACTCAAAAAGAAAGCTGGTGAGGTCCTACTCACCATGAAAATCTACCAGCCAATGTCATTGCTACCATACTTAGCAAAGGCGCTAGAAGCACATGATGCCAGACATCTCTGCTCCACCCAAGCGCTGGTCCTTATGAACCTGTCTGCGGCCTTCAACATGGTTGACCATGAGCTTTTAGTTGGATGTGTTAGGGCTGTGGGTCTACTGGGTTAGGCACTCAAACAGAAAGCGGGAAAACATGTTTTTGCCTGACATAGGAGCAATACTGCATTTTCTGAATTAGTTGGAATTGAGGAGCACTAAATAGATGGAAATTCAGAAATTAGATATTTGCTGCCCTGATGAAGTTCTTACAAGAAATAAAAAAGCGTTAGTGGGGTCTGACAAAAAAGACTGGAAATTGGTTTATAGTGAAGGATAAGTGAAATAAATTCCAGCGCTTGGAGACTAATTCTTAACTCAAAGAAAGAATGTATTGATGCTTCTTGGATGTTCGACTGAAAAAACCATGGACATGTGAATGACTTACGTGATAGTATGTTGCTCTCCCACTACAGAGTTTTCTAATTGGACTCATCACTTGCCTACAATATATATTTTTAAAAAGCTACTCACCATCAGTTCAGCTATCTCCATTTTGCTCTGACAAGGTCTGACTAACTTGTAGAGTACCTCAGGGCTCTTACCTGTCCAGCCTGTATATTCGTCCCTTAGTGCATTCCTTAAAGGAAATGAAAATCAGAATCTATAACTATGCGGATGATATGTAGTTACTCTTCACTATGGATAATTCCATCAAATCTAAGGAAGCTTTTCAAAATACTATGCTTTTCATTTGAGATTGGATGAACAGCAATCAACAAAAATTACATTCTAACAAAACAGAAAATGTCATAATTCAAAATAAGCATGATCTGTGGAATTCTTCTTTCTGACCCACCACAATGGGTACCCCAAGCCCAAGAACTCTGTAAAAAGTCTTCAAGTTCTCATTGACGATACTTTGTTCATGAAACCACAATCAGGAGTAGTAACATCTGCCTGTGTTCTACAGCTGTGCAAAATCAAGAAGATTGGTAAATTCCTCACCTTTGACGCCCTGCCTTAGCCAACTCAAGGATTGCCTATATGAACTCTCTCTATCTTGCCCTTCCAAAAGGCACAAAACCAGGTAGCTAGGCCAATTTTTCCACAGCCCAGACACCGCCACATCACCTGCCTCATAAAAAAGCTACATTGGCTACCAGTAGAACAACAAACTATCTTCAGGACTGGCTGTATCATTTTAAAATCTCTTCACAGCAGAAGCCTAGTCTTTATATCATCTAGAATAAAAAAATATACACCCAATCGCAATCTAAATTCCACCCACATGAATCTCCTTATATTCACCACATTAAAAAAAAAGAGACTGTGGTATTCCAGATTCACTGTTCTCGCTCTCTGCATCTGGAACTCCCTCCTTCCTGAGATTAGATCCACACCCAGCTATATGAGATTCAGACAACTCCTGAAGACTTGGCTCCTCAGACAAGCCTATGACTAGTTGCTGTCATCAGTGTGTTGTCTTCTGTTACTTAGTACCAAGAAACCAACTTGGTGTACGTGCGCTATATAAAAACTAGTAACATAACATAACAATAGAATGGAAAAGACAAGTAAGGGGGATTTTCTGGGACATGAAAATGACACCATTTGTCGTTATGTCTCACCATTTGTGCTACTCAGAAGGAGAGAGGCAGGGTCAAGTTTGAATAAGGAATAAATGGTGAGGAAGGAGTGGTGTGCCGAAAAGTTGGCGTGCCTGTCGGATGTAGGGCATGCTGTCCAACACAAATTGAAAGGACAACTAAGTGAAGTGGAAAAATGACATTAAGTGATTGGTGAAAAGCGTCACATAGTAAGAGCAATTTGCACTTTGGTACATGCAAGAAAGTGATCAGACTAAAGGGATGTGTGGTGCTATTGAGTGATGGCAGGATGTAGAACAAGATCAAACTATTAGTGATTTTCGAAAAGGGGGGTGAATGGGGTTGGAAGGAGTTGCATTGCATCATGTAGCCATTACATGGATGGTCTTTTGGTGTTTTTACCATGCAACTATCCAAGCATATTGATACAAACCCTTATTAACAAAGACTTGTAATTTTGGCCTTGTACCAAAATTGTGTGCTGTAATGCATATAAATATCTGTATTTCTCCTTTTTATTTTTTATTTGCGAAATAAGTCCCTTCCTGCCCAAATCCTATCCTGACCACAATGCAGACTCCTTTGCGTTATGAAGCAAGGGTGCCGGCATAGGAGCCTGCATTGGTGTTAGGCTGCCACAAGTGCGCCAGTGCTAGGAGAAACCAGGGGGCATATTATCAAGGGGGTTTATCTCCGCTTTTTTGGCTTTAAAAGCCAAGAAAGCGGAGATAAAATTATCTCCCTATTACCTAGCTGTCGCTAACACCAGTTAGCGACAGCTAGTAGGAGATAGCGACCATCTTGGGCCCCGCTTTCCATGTCAGTGAAATTTATCACTAATGACATGCAAAGTGGGCGTGCCAAGATGTTAGCGACTGGAAACAGTCGCTAACATCGCTATCTCCTATTACCAACTTTTGGAGATATTCGCGCTTAGCGCGAATATCTCCAAAAGCTAACACCTGCCCCTGAGCAGTTCTTAGCCATGTTATCCAATGGGAGGTGGATAACATGGCTAAGAGCATTTGCTCGGTAATGCATGAATATCCCTGACTTTTCAGCGATATTCATGCATTTCGGCCGATTTTTATCGCTTAGGAGATAAACCTTGATAATAGCAAGGTTCCTAAGCGATAAAAATCGCCGCAGCTCGGCGATAAAAATATTGCCGCTAAGCCAACATAGCGATAATTATCGCTAGTTGTTGGTAATATGCCCCCAGAACTGTACTATATCTTTTAAAATATTGCACTGTTCTGCGCTCTCCCTTTCACACAACATCTTTTGCTGTGCTGCATGGAATATTAGTAAATATGCCCCTATATTTGTAGAACCGGCATTGTCATTATCAATTGCTCAATTTATTATTGCTAAGTTATGTTATTTAAATGTGTTATTGTTTTTTCTCAACATTGTAAGGGAGGGATATGTATTATCTTTATAAATGTGTTAATATTTCCTATTGACACACTTTGCACTGTCATATCTCTCCTATTTCGACCTCTGTACATTCTATGGAATATGGAATTGGAGGTTGTTGGATAAAGTTCTTTTATTCTGAGTTGCTCTGGAAAGAGAGGAGGTAGGTATCCTTTTGATGTTCTTACCAATGCATGCTGTGCTCTTATGCCTCAACGTTTCCGAACCTAAACAAGCCAGAAACAAAATACAGCATAGAATTTTTTCGAGCGTGGGAGAATCATACCTATACCTGCAGCCAATGCCTATTTCTCTTTTTTTTTCTTTGACAGAGGAACGCCAACTAAAATAAACTCTTTCTCTTTCATAGATTAAAATAGACCCTTTAGTTTAGTTCTAAAGAAGAAACACAGCGTGAAGCTTTTGAGGAACATCGTGATTTGCATAAATGGTGCATGTGTAAATAAATGTTAAATGCGAGAAAATAATTAGCCGTGCATACAAGATATATTTATGCACTGACAAGGGTAGATTTGAATTGCTTTATTTTGAGGGGGCATACGCCCCCAAATGCTCACATTAAAATGAGAAATGTCAAACTTTGTTTATGTTGTCCTTTAAGAAATTCTGGTTTAGCAACTTTCAGGGATGATTGGAATGAACAACCGCAAAATACGGTAACACTGGCCATTAGATGGACACAATAAAACAAGCATTAGCAATGCAATAGGTCTCGCATTTTTTAGAGTCATAGCTATTGGTGTTGTAAATGATAATGCCTTTTACCTATGTGTTTTGGTATGGAGTGTAGTGGATGTATGAACAGAGACACTGCTGCAGCGCTGTCTAAACGTCATAGAATGAGAAATTTACCACTGGGACCACAGAAGCAGCAAGCACCACTGTCTAGTGGACTAAGAATGAGGAATTACCACTGGGAACAGAGACAATGCTGCAGCACTGTCTAGAGAACTTAGAATGAAGAATTTCTGACAGGACCAGTGAAGCTGAAAGCACCACTGTCTAGAGGACTAAGAATGAGGAATTGCCACCGGGAGCAGAGACACAGCTGCAGCACTCAGATACTGCTGAACCGTTTGAGCAACATTGTGTACAGGCCTATAAACTGGGAGGAGACATGCAGCTATATAGCTTCTACCGCACAAACTTGTGCAACTAGGAGAACTGGCAGAAGAGACCTGGAGGAAACAAAGATGAACCTTTGCATTTACAAGGAAAGAGAGTCAACTGGACACGAAGACATCCAGCTGGATGCAGGAAGGCATCACTCTAAGCCACAATGAACAAAAAAAGAACATAGGAGTCAAACATGATACAGCACTTTTCTGAACATAGGACAAGTGCAGTCCAGAGATTGCTTATAGTGAAAGTAGAAAGACACAGTAGCTCTCCCTTTAGGATTGCAATAAGTTTTCCTTCTATGAAAAATAAATTGTAATGTCTAACATAAAGAGTTAGAGTCCTGCGGTGCATGTTACTCATGGAAATATAATTTGTATAGTTTCTTCTGAAGCTAGCAAAACTTGGGGATTAGTGAACTGCAGTAGTAACGAGAAAATGCACGCCTCACCGACACATTTGCAACACAGGACTGGGGTTTTTTCAATTATTCTGAGAAGACCGGTTAGCCTCGTGGCCTGAACTCACGAATCAGGACAAAAAGAATAGACTTCGGAATGTGAAGCTGTTGTGCAATAGAGAAATTACTTGTGTTACGGGAATTCAGATGCACCATGAGAATAACATGCGAAAAGTTTTTTCATGAGAAAATATAAATATAGAGGCTGATTTTACAGTGTGTTTGCGGAAAACTTGAATGCAAGATAAGAGAGCGGGCGATGGTGAGAAAACATGCAACCGGTACCAATCGCAGGGGTGTGCATAGGAGAAGGGGAGGAAACGGGGGCAAGGGACACAAACATTGCCAACAGTAATAGAGAATTTCCCATCAGCCAGCAAGGGCGCTTCCAGGGTAACAAACATAATGCTATTTTTAAACAGCACTATAGCTATTATAATGTGGTGACACTAGGGTTTCACCAGCAATCCACTCCTCGCCTATTAAACTGTGGTTTTCTCAGTCTTGCTCTGGTCCTTTTCTTTGTTCCTTATCAGCACTGAAACTTCATTATCACATGTGAACTTTATGCACCTTTGTGCAGCACTCCAGCTCACTTCTCGTCAATTATCCACTAGGCCAATAACGTTCCTGGAGAGCGCTCATGAGCCTTCTTGGCTTCAGCCCCATCAATGGCATGCGAAGAAGTGATGAAAAGGCTAGCCACTGCCAGTGGGTGGAGTTGCCAAATAGCCCTGTGTTGACACAGCACCATGAGTTCAGTGCAGGGCTTGCATTTAAGAACCCATGCACTCCGGGAGTTGTAGTCTATGGAACTAATTGAATTAGGATGCAATGAGTTGGGACAATGTCATGTCTTTTAGGATAGTCCTGTCATGCATACCCCATTTTACATACTTTGTCACATCCACACTACAATGACGATTCGAAACAGGTGATCTTTTACCTAGTAGCTTGCTCCTCTCTCTTCGACACCAGGCTCTTGGTATTCTATATTAATCCCTGTACCTCAGGAACGGTATAATTATTCTGTATGAGGGTCACCACTTTTTTCATCCTTGAGCAACAGCCAGCTGGGCATGATCACATTTGTTTGGAAAAAAGTTCATGATTGTTTCCAAAAGATTTATGGTTGTTTTCAGAAGACATCGATTCTAGAAGAAATCCTGGAGTGACCACTCTAGTATAAAAGACCCTAACTCCCCCTTCAAATTAGAGGAGAAATCCTTCCAAACTGACATGGGGTCCTGCATGTTGAATCTTCGACATGCAGCAGTCTGACATCCCTTGCGGGGTGTCATCCTCGAAGCAGAGATGGGGTACTTCATTCTCAACCATCAGCTGAGGAGGCTGGTTCATCCCTAGTGGTTTCTAGGCTACACAAATACTTATACATGCTCCACACACCGATCTAGGCTAGGTATATTTAGGCAAATTACTTAGGGCGCGCATTTTAGGAATATGCAAGTGCTACTGTTTTTATCTGAACTGCTTATGTTCATCTTATTTGCACTATGGTACAAATGTATCTACTATTTACTATCTTGGTACTTGCAATCTCTTCCATATGCTTCTTTCTCTTGATTGCTGCAGCAGATATGTTTTACACAAGGCTGTCGCTGGACCAATAAATACTTATTGAAATGTCCTAATCTTCACCATGTGTATTTTCTGAGAGTTAGCAAGCACGAGTGTCTGAGGGAAACATACTATACTGTTTTCCACGATCCCTGAGGAATCAGGGTTGTCATGTTCAGTGTTTGCCAGAAACTACCTACACTGCTGTAGAATACAAGGGGGTGGTAGTGGCACTGTAGAGATAGCTGGCCTAACAGCTAACATATCCTGTGAAGGTGAGCGGAAGAGGTTGGGATACCAAGCCTTCAGTTTAGGCCATCCGAAACACGCATGTCCTGGGGATTCCCAGGAACTACAGGACAACAGGTTATCCCACGTATGCTTCTGTCTCTTGATTGCCGCAGCAGATATGTTTTATACAAGGCTGTCGCTGGACCAATAAATACTTTGAAATGTCCTAATCTCCACTATGTGTTTTTTCTGAGAGTTAGCAAGCCCGAGTGTCTGAGGGAAACATACTGTACTGTTTTCCACGATCCCTGAGGAATCAGGGTTGTCATGTTCAGTGTTTGCTAGAAACTACCTACACTGCTGTAGAATATAAAGGGGTGGTAGTGGCACTGTAGAGATAGCTGGCCTAACAGTTCACATATCCTGTGAAGGTGAGCGGAAGAGGTTGGGATACCAAGCCTTCAGTTTAGGTCATCCGAAACGCGCATGTCCTGGGGATTCCTAGGAACTACAGGACAACAGGTTATCCCAGGGATAGAAACATTGTATCCGGTTGGCATGAAACAGTGTCATATCACTGCTGCCACATGGAGGAAACACGTGGAACTTGCCAGCAGGAAAATGTAACATATAAATTCGAAATACATTTTAAGAGGGATTCTTAACAAAATGGGCAGCACCCCTAGCCCTTAAAGTTTTGAGGGGCTGAATCATATTGATTGCAAAACTGCTGATGTCATTTAATGCGTAGATTTGCAATTCATGGCAAGGGACAAAATGGCAAATGTGAGAAAAATGTGTTTTTTACAGAGTTTGAGGTTTGCAAGGGATTCTGGGTAACATAACCTGGTGAAAGCCACACAAGTCACCCCTCCTGTATTCCCCTGGGTGTCTAGTGTTAAAAAATGTATAGGTATGCTAGGCTTCTCTAGGTGCCGGCAGAGCTAGGGTTCCAAATCTACAGCTAGGTACTTTGCAAAAAAAGAGTCAGTTTTCACTGTAAAAATGCGGTGTGTCCACGTTGCGTTTTGGACAATTTCCTGTTGTGGGCACTAGGCATACCCTCACAAGTGAGGTATCATTTTTATCAGAAGACTAGGTGGAATGCGGCCTGGTGGAGTTTTGTGTATCTATGAAGATTCCAGAACTTTCCATCACAGAAATGTGAGGAGAATGTTTTTTGTTGACAAAGTTTGAAGTTTGCAAGAGATTCTAGGTAACAGAACCTGATGGGAGCCACACAAGTCACCCCCTCCTGGATTCCCATGGCTGTCTAGTGTTAAAACATGTGTAGGTTTGCTAAGTTTCCCTAGGTGCCATCAGAGCTAGGGTACAAATCCACAGCTAGACACTTTAACAAAATGGGTCTGTTTTCACTGTAAAAGTGTGATGTGTCCACATGCGTTTTGGGCTGTTTTCCGTCACAGGCACTAGGCCTACCCACACAAGTGAGGTACTATTTTTATTGGGCGACTTTAGGAAATACGGGGTGGGTGTAAGTTTGTGGATCTACACAGATTCCAGAACTTTCCATCACAGAAATGTGAGGAAAATGTGTTTTTTTGACAAAGTTTGAGGTTTGCAAGGCATTCTGGGTAACAGAACCTACTGGGACCCGCTTAAGTCACCACATCCTGGGTTACTATGGGTGTATAGTTTCCAAAAATGTATATTCTTGCTAGGTTTTTCTAGGTTTGAGCTGAGCTAGGGATCAAAATCCACAGCTGGTCACTTTAAAAAAAAAGAGTCCGTTTTCAATTTAAAAATGTTGTGTGTCCACATTGTGTTTTGGGCCGTTTCCTGTCGCAGGCACTAGGCCTCCCCATACAAGTGAGGTACTAGTTTTATCAATAGACTTTGGGAAAATATGAGGTATGTGGAATTTTGTGGATCCACGCAGAGTCCAGAACTTTCCATCACAGAAATGTGAAGAAAATGTGTTTCTTATTTACATAGTTTGAGGTTTGCAAGGGATTCTGGGTAACAGAACCTGGTGAGAGCCACACAAGTCACCCCATATTAGATTCCCATGGGTGTCTAGTTTCCAAAATTGTATACGTTGCTAGGTTTACCTGGGTGCCGGACGAGCTAGGGTTAAAAATCCGCAGCTAAGCACTTTGAAAAAAAGGGTCAGTTTTCACTGTAGAAATGTGGTGTGTCCATGTTGCGTTTTGTCCCGCTTCCTGTCACGGGCACTAGGCCTACCCACACAAGTGAGGTACCAATTTTTTATGAAGACTCTGAGGGATGTGGGGTAGATGGAATTTTGTGGATCCACGCAGATTCAGAAATGTGAGCAAAATGTGTTTTTTGACAAAGTTTGAGGTTTGCAAGTGATTCTGGGTATCAGAACCTGCTGAGAGCCACTCAAGTCACCCCATCCTGGATTCCTTTGGTTGTATAGTTTTAAAAAATTTATATACTTGCTAAATGTCACTAGGTTTTGGCTGAGCAAGGGTTCAAAATCCATGGCTAGGCACTTAGCAAAAAAACGGTCTGCTTTGACTATAAAAATATGGTGTGTCCACGTTGCAGTTTGGGTTGTTTCCTGTCATGGGCACTAGGCCAACCCATGAGGTACCATTTTTATCAGGAGACGTAGGGGAACCAGGAATTGTAGAGCAACTGTTATTACCTATTGACTTTCTATGTATTTATGCCTTCCAAATATAAGAAAATTTGTAAAACAGAAGTCACTTTGAAAAATGTCCTGTAATTCACTTGCTAGTATTGGTACCCACAATTTCAGAGATGTGCAAATAGCTACTGTTTCTAAACTCAATATGTTGTTCCTATTTCGGAAATAAATAGGTGTCTTTGATATCTGTTCTTAACTCTTTATATTTTACTACATGAATTGCTATACACCCGGTAGACTATGAAAATCCATTGCAAGGTCCTGCTCAGTTATTGGCTCCGGGTTCTTCTGATTCTTGGTGAACCTACCAGTCTTACATATCCCCACAACCAGAAGCATCCAGGTGATGTAACGGTATATTGTGTTTAAAAATCTGTAATTTTTAGGAGAAGTTACAATTGAAAATGTTGACACAAATGGCTGTTTTTTTTAAACTCATTTTCAATTTTTTCTTGTTTTCAACTGTTAGTTTCTATTAAAAAAAACCTTGAAGGATCTATACAATAACTCCTTACTGAACTTAGAATGTTATCACATTTTCAGAAATGTATAGATTTTTGGGATCCATTATTGCTTTCACACCCATTTTTACCACTAACTGGAAGGAGGTTGAAAGCAAAAATAGGCTATGTTCCAGTAAAATGCCAAAACTGTTGAAAAATGTTGGTTTCCTGACAAAAGTCTGCCTGTCTCTGATTGCTGGGAAGATTGTGATTTCTGCACCACAAACTTTTTGCAGGGACAAAACAGATGTTTTCTTCTGCAGCACTTTTTCCCCATTTTTCAACAAAAACAAAATAATTTGCTACATTTTGGCGAATTTTTGAGTACCTTCCAGGGAATCCACAAACACCAGGTGCCTTTAAAATCCTCGGGGTGTTGGGAGAAAAGGGCTCAAATTGGGTGAAAATACCTTATGTCACCAAAACTTTACAGAGGCCTAAGTGTTAACTACTGCAAATAGCAGAAAAAAGGCTTAGCACAGGGGGGTGGGTAATGTCCTAGCAGCAAAGGGTTAAAACCATTTACAAAAAAATAAAAAAAAGATCATTTTGTACATACAATTCATACATGGCATAAATAATTTAATATGTCATTAGTCAGTAAGGAAATGGCACTTTTTACAGGGTTATCCCCATACATTTTGCTTCTCCCTCCTTTATTTTTCCTGACATGTGGTTGTTGGCTATAGGACTCTGGGCACTTTACCACTGCTGATTAGTGCTGAATTACATTTGCTCTCCCTGTAAATTGTTACTGTGATTGGTTAGCCATGATTGGCATATTTGTTTTACCAGAACGTCCCTAGCAAAGTGCACTGAGTGTGCCAGGGCTGGTGATTCGAATGCTACTGGTGCGCCTGCTGCACTTATTGTGCCACCCACATGAGTATCCTAAAATGGTGTCTCAGGCCTGCCAATGCAGTGCCTGTGCACAGTTTATGAACTACCATGTTTTCCTGGCCAGTGTACACACTTATCAGGCCTGACCCTTCCCTTTTCTTACACATTGGACACCCCTATGGTAGGCCCCAGGTACCCCCTGGTCAGGGTGCAGTGTATGTGAAAGGTAGGACATGCTCTAGTGTGGGTAATATGTCCTGATAGTGAAATACTGCCAATTTCGTTTTTCACTATTGGAAGCCCATCTTGCCCATAGGATAGAATGGGGAATGCTGTGTAATATGTTTACCTGCATATCTTCCCATAGCTGCAAGAAAGAAATTTGGAATCTGGTATCCCTGAACTCAGAACTTAATAAAACACCTTTTAGTGAAGATGGTTTTTAAATTCTAAGTTTGGACATAGCACTTTTAGAAAGTGGCTATTTTCTAGTTCAACCTTTCTGTGTGCCTCTGCCTTGCACGCATCACCTCTATGTTGTCGCATCGCAGTGAAGACGCAATTTTCTCGCATCGCACCGGATCGTCGCAATGCATCGAGGTGCCATCTTGTCGCATTGGAACTGGAACACAGGAAGAATCGACGCATCACCTTCTCTGAGACCCTTTTAATTTGTTTTGCGTTACGCATCCCTGGTACTTTGTGAGTACTACTGAGTTTTCGTATGATGGATTTTTGTAGTTTTGATCTTGTTTAGTTTAGATAAAGATATTTTTTTTCTAAACTGGTGTTGTGTCCATTTGTGGTGCTTTCACTGTGTTACTGTGAGTGTTGCTACAAATACTTTACACATTGCCTTTGGGATAAGCCTGTCTGCTTGTGCCAGCTACCAAGGGGGTGAGCAGGGGTTATCTAAAGTGTGTATCCCCCTTACCCTGGCTAGAAGCAAGAGTCCCTATTTGGACAAAGGTACCTACCTCTGCCAACTAGAGACCCCCATTTCTAACATCAGTGTACTACTGAGATGTAAAAAATGCCCCTCAGACTTTGGAAGCATAATGATACACCAAAACGGCAATAGAATGAGGTGAAAGCAAAGCTCACCCCTTATGTATTTTAATGAATTGAAAGCAACCAGCCATTTGCCAGTTGTACTGTCAAGCCAGACTGAAAATATTATAGCATATCAACTTGCGTGTACATGCAGTGCTGAAAATCCGCCAAAAGATGCAGCATAGGGATATGGGGGCATATTAGCAATAGATGGCTATGAATATCGCAAAGCGCGTAGCACCTTTTTATTTATCACCGTCTATCGCTGGAATTTTTCACCCGGTTAGCGCGTTATTAACAATGCGTATCAACGAGGCGATAAAAATTCCAGCGATAGAGGGGATATCGCCGTTTTCCATTGAACAACGCTGGTTTCCAGCAATGTTCCGTGGAAAACGGCGATATCCTTGAAGATAGGGCCTGTGGTCTTAGCCACACAATCCACCCCCCATGTAAGGTATGCCTTAGTCTGGAATTTAACAGACATTAAATTCCAGTGTTAAGGTCCCATTAGCGCAAAAAAAGAAATCAGCTCTAAACTAACGGGACATCGTTGTAATACAGCAAAGCACCATTACTGATATTTTATGATGTAGTTGTGAGGGGTACGCCTACCTTACGTCTCATTAGCGATGCGAGGTGAGGCGATAGGGAACCGGGCGTTAACGCAAGGAAACACGCGCTAGGGTGTCCTTGCAAATATTTTGATGCCGTTATTGCCGCTTTTCGGCTGAAAACGGCCGCTAAAACGGGGATAATGGGCTTGATAATATGCCCCTAGGTAATTTAAGATAGTGTATGCTGACTTTTATGCCCGTTCAGGATTATCACAGCGCCGTGGACAGTACTGCATAACTTTAATGACTGTAGTTACTCAAATCCCTTTCAGATCCCAGGTGAGTACACCTGGGGATGCCAGGCTTTTCACGAATCAACCATTTCTTCCCAAGTGGTCTGCTGTATGGAGATGTGATAGCAGAACAACACTAAATGTCTCTTCTATTTGACTCATGCTCCCATTGTTGAAAGTCTGCATAACACAGTTCTGTAATAATGACAATTTGAACTATAGGCAATAACAAAATTATCATAACAATAATAATAATAAAAAAGATATTAATAATAATAACAATAATATCATATTTCTAATTATTAGTCATAATTTCATTTTGTGATATATATAGATATATATATATATATATATATTGCATATTATTCTGCGGACAATATTACATGTAAGTTAAGTATTTTCTGAAGATCTTATTCATTTCACTATAGGGGCTTGTAACCTGTTGAAGACAAAATCAATTGTTAAAATACTAATTTCGCTCAGCTAGCAACATGGAAACTAAAAAGACAAACAAATTCATTTCACATTATGTAAGCAACTATAAGTCGCTTTTTGGCTAGCATCGTCACATTGCTGAAAAAAAACGAAATCAACATTTTGATCAACAAAAAAACTGAACACAGCATACATTAAAGATCGACGACCTCACGCCCTGGAGTGAAGCTACAGAAATAGAACGTGTACTTTAGATTTCCCTTCGAAATAGGCTCAAATCTGACTGGCAATGCAGGCTTTTGAATTGTGCACATTTTTAAAAACCGACGAGTTGCAAAACTTTCAATAGCAAATGTTCATTAAAATCTATTTTTTGCAAATTGCGGTGTCTCACAATTACCTAAAATGACAGCTGCACTAAGGGGCCATTGGGAGGCATCTGTTTGAAATTATGGCAAGCTGCAGGAAAATTGGCTGCATCAGCGACAAGCCAGCAGCTGCAGGCCCATTGCAATATTGTTACTCCTGTTCCTGACCAGCTCTGACCAGTGGCCTCTTTCCCAAAGAGGAGGTGACAGGAGTGATGTCAACATATCATTAGTCAAGGCTTGTATTTTCAGTTCATGCAGTTTTTGTAATTTGTTGCAAAGATTCTTCGGATTTAGCAGTTAAAGATGACATGGTCACATACTGATCCTTTTAGCTTCTGTTAGTTGTGACACACGTAGACAACCAAACATATGCACTGTCATCAACAGATTGCGCAGTGTTTTTGAGTTGAAAGGTGTTATTCACACGTCTATGTACAACAAGTCATCAAACAAGATTTGTATCCCTTTTATAGATGTGCAGGTTCGAATACTATTCGGATTTACTGCAAAATATTTTAAAGTTTAGAAGTTATAGAATACATCGACACCTTTGCAAATATTGGTAAAGAAAGTTTTCAATGAATTGACTGCTGAAATTTAAGGAAAGGTCTTTAAATTGAGGGTTGGATCTCAGCGTGGTAATATCATATTACATTATTTATTTATTTCCCCTCGAAAATTATATTAGTACATATGCGAGGTAAACAAACACCCACACCAAAAGTGGACCCACCAACACAGTATGCAGCACAGTTATTCAGGAAATAAACAGATTCATTGCACATCATTGTAGTATTTTCCTCAAGTACCCGAAACATCACCCGTCCAAATTCAGGATACCCGTCAAAGTCCATCTCCTACGTTGCACATCAGAAAGAAAGAAAAAGACAGTATGGGCCAGATGTAGGAGCCCTAATACCGGTCGGAAACGGCCGAATTCGGCCGTTACTGACCGGTATTAGGGTTTTCTGATGTAGGGGGCCTATATTTTACCGATTCTGTAAATTTATCGAATCGGTAAATTTACAGAATTGGTAAAATGCCGAATCGGTATATTTACCGATTCGGTAAATCCATATGTAGCTGACACTCCTAAGAGTGCCACAGGCCCTTAAGAGTCGGTATTTTACCACCCAATCCTATTGGGTGGTAAAATACCGAATTCAGGTGTGCATGCACATCTGTGCATGCACACATGTGCAATGTGACACACAGACATGCCCTTGGGCATGTATGTGTGCCACATGTCACACAAGCCTGCACTTGGGGTGCTAGAGGGTGTCAAAGTGACACCCCCTGCACCCTTGCAGGATTCGGTATTTACCGATTTGGTAAATACCGAATCGGTATTGCCCATTGATTCCTATGGGCTTCAAGGCCCATAGGAATCAATGGGCAATACCGAATCGGTATTTACCGATTCGGTATATACGGAATGTTACCGATTCGGTAATTAAAAATTAAAAATTACCTACATCTCCCTCCTTCTAATTTACCGATTCATAAATACCGAATCGGTAAAATTCGGTATTTATGAGTTGGTAAATTAGAGTTACCTACATCTAGCCCCAACATTCTTATCCAATCAATCAATGCCGGAGGGCCAACCCCCCCAGACTTGTTCATATTTCTTGTCACTATCATATTTAATTATCCACTACTAGATCAGTATCAAGGCAGACAACCTATGAAGAGCCAAATGCCCCTAACCATTTTGCAATTGGCTTGATTGTGATTCGCTATACAGTGATGTTGCAAACCACTGCACTTCCTCTTGGGCAGCTTTACCATTGGGCATAGAGTAAGGCATGAGTGAACATTGTGCAACACATCCTTTCAGAACATAGGCAGCATCAAAATATTATGGTCAAAGTCGGTGCACAGTTTTCACCCACCATTTGCAACTTGTTTGTTAATTCATCAGGCCCTTAGTCATTTATGGGTAGGGGGAGGCGGAAGTGATGCGTTATCCAGGAAGTGTGTCTCTATTATCTGATTCGGAGCATCAACAATGAATTTTCAAAAAATATTGGAGAAAGCGGATACTTTGGTGAGATTATAGGAGGCAAAGAAGTCATAAGTATTGTATTACTCTAGCTGGTGACATGCATCATCACTAAGGTTTATTCACAGTCATCTTCTCTGCTGTTGTACTAGCATAACATTCTCCTTGTATGCTGGCTATCTTTCCTTCTGGGTCTTTATCTATTTGATAGATTTAACTGTGGTTGCAGCATCATGTAATCTTGGAAAATTCTACATGTGTGGTGCTGTGCAAGAGTGGGCCTTGTGCCAAAGTTAACTTGTCACATTAACTTTGACACAACTATGACAAATTAGTACTAATGAAATGTCATTTTTGGACAGGCAGTATTATTGTGTTACAAAAAAACAGGAAGGTGATCCATTAGTTCAGATAAATTTCTTTGTCTTGCTTCATATTTTAGTCCACCAAACCACCTAATTTGGTAGTCTATTTGCTCATCCATTGCCCCAAATTGAAAGTGGCACTGCATGTTTATCAATCTTTGAATTGTTGTCAAACTCATCATTTCTTTACACCATTTGGTATTTGCCATCTTCCTTTAATTTTCTACTTCCCCAGGAAACTTTGCTTCTCCGCCTTCAGTAATTTCAGTATTTTCGGTGGTTAACCAGCTTCGTAATGCTAGTGAAGTCTGGCATCTCATGTGTTCTATCTTATTCCAAACATGTTTACAGTAGTCCCTCGTCTGTTAGGCGTGACCATAGTACATGTATCATGCCAACATCATCTGTCTTGCATCACAGCATTTTGAGGACATACATATTATCTCCCAGATGCAAGTGCATGACTGAGAAGAAGAAAAGGGTGGGAAACCTGTGTACAAACTCCCTGTGCCATCTGTGGGTCCCTTCCTTTCTTCCTGGAAAAAAAAAATTCCAAATTATTATTAAGCTGAACAATTGCACAATGATTAAATCAAATGCATTTCAATTTACTCGTAAAGTATGTAACATAATATACAGATTCGCGACAGGTGGAGGAATTAGTTATCAGGTAGATGTTTCACTAACTCCTCATCAAGATTGTGGCCCCTGGATGATTGGTTTCTAGATCTAAAATTCACTTGGGTTCATATTTACGGAGCTTCAATACACAATTGCCACCCCTGGGGCCTGTGTGAATTTGCTCAATGGCAAAGAAACTCAAGAGAGAACTGTTTGGTAAATGACACTCTTGAAAGTGCCTTGCAATGCAAAAATGTGTGTCATTATTGATGGCCTGTATGTGTTCTAAAATCCTCTTCTTCACCATAAAGATGGTGCTCCCTACATATCTCAATTTGTAAGGGCACTCAAGTACATAAATAGGAAAGGTGGAGCTGCAGGTGAAATTGTACCCATGTGTAGAAAATTATTTGACCATATAGCTGTTGTGGCAGGCCTTGCAGTGCCCGCGTGGAAAAAAGCCTTGTAGATTGTGATCACCCTGATGACGTGTTTGGGATATGTCGCTGTGAACGAAAATATCCTTTAAACTACGACGTTTCCTGTACGCGAACCTCGGTATTTTGTGTAGATTGTGCCCTACAATTGGATCAATGGAGCAGATGTCCCAATTACTTGCCATGACTTTTTGTATCTGCTGTGAATTTCTACTGTATATAAGTATAACTCTGGTTTCATTGGTTTGCATGGTGTCAGTGTCCCTTTTAGGTTAATTTAGGGTTCTACTGACTAGACTGAATTTCAATACGGCACGTTACAGGACCCAATTGGGATAAAATATGCAGATCATATTGTCTTGTTCGGTGTTGTAGGCTTCTTCAGTGCTTAGGTTCCTTGTTGCTCTCAGTAGTTAATCGTAAGGAATACTCCACTTCAGATTGTCCGGGTGACTACTGAGAGCATGAAGAAGACTGTTGTCTGCTGTGGTTTTGTAGAAGAGACTAGTTTGTAGGATGGATGTCTTACAACAATTTTGACATCTAGAAACTCAATGCAATCTTTGAGGGGAGTGTCTCTATGGATGATTTCCTCACACATACCAAGGAACAGGTTAGCAACACTAGGGGCAAAGCAAGTACATATGGCTGTTCCTAGTATCTGCTTGTAAAGTGTACCATCAAACATAAAGATGTTGTTATGGAGGCATAGTGTCAACATGTCCAAGATCATATTAGTATGCTCTAGATAACCAATAGATTTATTGATAAAAAATAAAAACATCTATTAATGCCCTGATTGTGTTTGATGATAGTTTATAAAGAATTCACATCAAGAGTGATCAAGAGGAGATGTTCCTCCCTAACAGTACCATTCAATTTAGAAAGAAAATCTTTGGTATCTCTGGCATATGAGGAGATGGTAATGTCTTGTTCCCTGAGAAAATGATCAACATATTTAGATATGATCTCCATGATACCGCCCTTAGATGACACTATAGATCTACCAGGTGGAGTTATGGGATCTTTATGGATTTTGGGCAGAAGGTACAAAACGGGTAGCTTAGGGTAGTCTTTTTTCAGAAAGCAGAATTCTTTCCATGTGATGATACCATTCTGTTCCCATACAGTTAGTTTGTTCCATGTGGTTGTAATACTGTCATTATAAACTTCTTTGTTGATTTTAGAATAAGATCTGGTGTTATTGAGTTGTCTCATGGCCTTGGCAATGTACATTTGTTTACTCATGAGGACAATATTTCCCCTTTGTTGGCTTGGCGTACGATAAGGCTGGTGTCATCTGCCAGGAATGTAATAATTTCTTTCTGTCAGATGGATAGATTGTGAGGGAATTGCACTCATAGTCCATGTGCGGTGTTTACAATTCTGGAGAATCTTCGTGACCATATCATGGAAAGTATCAATATTGTCATGTGGTAGATTGGGATAGAAGATTGAGCTAGGTTTGAATTTAGTAGCTGCAGCCAGATCGGTAGAGATATCAGGATCGTTCCTAAACCCCCCCGTGCCACTTTTTTAATTTGAGTCAACAAAGGAAAAGACAACACAAACAAAGGAACCAAAAAAGGCAGAGGAAAGGAGCCCATGGAAAATAAGGCTGGGTGCAGTAAGAAGCAATAATGAATGATGAAGTGGTAAACAGAACCAAAAGAAATCTTACTGAATGTTCTTTATCTGATCTATAGAAAAGTACTCTTTGCTTAGGCCTCACCTTTTCCCCTACTGAACTTTTTATTTATTTTGAAACACGCATTGACATTTTCAAATTCATACGAAAACTCTTTGATGATAGTTTATAAAGAATTCACATCAAGAGTGATCAAGAGGAGATGTTCCTCCCTAACAGTACCATTCAATTTAGAAAGAAAATCTTTGGTATCTCTGGCATACGAGGGGATGGTAATGTCTTGTTCCCTGAGAAAATGATCAACATATTAAGATATGTTCTCCATGATACTGCCCTTAGATGACACTATAGATCTACCAGGTGGAGTTATGGGATCTTTATGGATTTTGGGCAGAAGGTACAAAACGGGTAGATAAGGGTAGTCTTTTTTCAGAAAGCAGAATTCTTTCCATGTGATGATACCATTCTGTTCCCATACAGTTAGTTTGTTCCATGTGGTCAAAATACTGTCATTTTAAACTTCTTTGTTGATTTTAGAATAAGAGCTGGTGTAATTGAGTTGTCTCATGGCCTTGGCAACGTACATTTGTTTACTCATGAGGACAATATTTCCCCTTTGTTGGCTTGGCGTACGATAAGGCTGGTTTCATCTGCCAGGAATGTAATAATTTCTTTCTGTCAGATGGATAGATTGTGAGGGCATTGCCTTCATAGTCCATGTGTGGTGTTTACAATTCTGGAGAACCTTCGTGACCACATCATGGAAAGTATCAATATTGTCATGTAGTAGATTGGAATAGAAGATAGAGCTAGGTTTGAATTTAGTAGCTGCAGCCAGATTGGTAGAGATATCAAGATCGTTCCTAAAACCCCCCTGTGCCACTTTTTTAATTTGAGTGAACTAAGGAAAAGACAATACAAACAAAGGAACCAAAAAAGGCAGAGGAAAGGAGCCCATGGAAAATAAGGCTGGATGCAGGAAGAAGCAATAATGAATGATGAAGTGGTAAATAGAACCAATAGAAATCTTACTGAATGTTCTTTATCTGATCTATAGGTAAGTACTCTTTGCTTAGGCCTCACCTTTTCCCCTACTGAACTTTTTATTTATTTTGAAACACGCATTGACATTTTCAAATTCATACGCAAACTCAAACTTAAACAGTGGCACAGTCTAAAACACCCCAAGCCCACCGTTGAGGCCACCACAGAACCTACTTAGGTTTGTTCCCCAGTATCATGGTTGGTGATGCTGAGACACTCCATTTGTTACATGAAAATGAAATGGACACAGAATCTACACAGAGGTTAACCCCTCCAGTATCTTTGGATTGCTGTAGGCCGATTCCACAAAAACTAAATCGAGGGTCGGTTAATGACTTTAAAAAAAGTAAGTGGAAGTGAAATCAGGAGCATTCACAAGTAACGATTCACAATTGGAATTATTTTGATTATAGCTAATCTATCCCACCAGGACAAAAATAAAGGGGACTAATCATCTGCCAACAAAATGATTTTTGTCAAAATGTCATTAGGATTGATTTGAATATTTTGTTTAATGTTATTTGAGTAGAGGATGCCTAAACATTTAATATATTTTGAATTCCATGTGAACCCAAGGTCAATGAACATATCTGAGAGGCAGTATTTATTTAAGGGCAACACCTCTGATTTATCTGTATTGAGTTTGTACCCAGAGATTACCGAGTATGTATGTAGTAGTTACGGTAAAGATGCATTAGTGTTAGATATATAACAAAATATCATCAGCGTATGCCATGCTCTTAAATTAGAAGCTGAAAAGGCTGGAGATCGGTTAATTGTTTCTAAAAAGGGTTCCAATTATAAAATGAATTAAAGTGGCACTTAAGGCAGCCCTGTCTAGTCCCTTTACGAAGAGGAAAATAACTGGATTGCTTTCGGTTGAACCAAATAGAGGTAGAGGGTTTCGAAATATAATAACTGAGCATATTGAAGAAAATGGGGACTAAAACCGTGCCATTTAAATGTTCCAAACATAAACTCCAAATTCACCCGATCGAAAGCCTTCTCAGCATCAAGAGTTTCGACAGCTAAAGGAGAATACAGTATAGAAACCAAATGAATAATTTTAAGGAAAGTTCTAGAATTGTCTGAAATAGATTGTCCCTTCACAAACCCCAACTGATGTGTGTAAACTAATTCGGGAATAACAAGATTTATAACAATTGTCAATAACTTAGCAAAGATCTTACAATCCATATTAATCAATTAAATAGATCTGTAGGTGCTACACTGAGAGAGACCTTTATATTTTTGGGGGAGTAAACAGAGCATAGCTTGAGAAAAATAGACTTGTGTCGGCCCCATGGTCAAAAATTAGCAATAAGAAGTAATAACTTAGGAATTAAAAGGTGTCTGAAATGTAAATAAAATCGTACAGAAAAACCATCAGGCCCAGGATTTTTATCTTTTGGAAGTTGGTTAATGTCATTTAAGCCGTTGTGTGCTTGCGTCCGCCATTGGGTACCCAAGCACTACCTCCCGGGTGCTGCGCACGACCAATGGCTGCCGCACCCCCACCCGCTGCGTTGAACGCCCGCACCGCGGTGGAATGTCCGCCGCAGTAAACGGGTTAAAATCTCTTGTTCAAAAATTGAAGTATCAAGAGAAGGCAAGTCTACAATGCTATCCTGAGATTTAGGTATTTATTGAAAACATTGTCTAACTGTTCAGATGAAGGAGTGTATTCTGGGATATATAAGTTTGTGTGAAATTTAGAAAAAAATTCTCAAATTTTGGAATCACTAATGTGCCTTACCCCGCATGTATCTGTTATTGCCAAAATCTTAGATTTCTGCTTCCTTTTTTTAAGGTAATTAGCCAAGCTTTTTGCCAGCCTTGTTTTGGCCACCAAACATTTTCACATTAAACTGGAGTAGGCTGCAACAATCATTATACCAGGATTGTTTGCTGTATTGCAGGTTTGCTTTGATAGGTGTAGACAAAATGTAATTGTGGTTACAGGAGAAGTATTCATGTTCTAAAGCTTAAATCTTTCCTCGTAGTTGCAGAGACCCTAAGAGCCCTTCTCTTTTTTGTGATGAAAACTATTATAAAGCCCCTTGCTGTTGCTTTAAAGGCATCCCAAATGATATTCATCTGTGTGTCTGAGGTAAGATTATTCTCAAACAACTCTTGCCAAAATATTGTAAACTGTTCTGTAAAAAGGTTGTTGAGCAGAAGTGTATTTTTAAATCTCCAGCTATGAGTAGAGGGAGTGGGGGTAGGACAGTCTAGAACTACAATGACAGTAGCATGATCTGTAATAAGTATTGAACCTATTTCAGCATGTGTTAGAAATCGAAGAGTAATTTGGGTGAAAAATATATAGTCTATTGAAGAATGAGTGTTATGAGCAGGAAATAAAAAAGTTAATTCTAAGACATCAAGGTGAGGGGCTCTCCAAACATCAACTAACCCTCTGGAGGATATGGTTCTCTGTGCATTTTGCTAGGAAAAAACGTAGTCTGAGTTCTACGGTCTAAAAGGGGTCTGTAAGTTGATTACAGTATCCCCCCACAATAAGATTCTCTGATGACTGGGAAGATAAGAGAGAGGAAAATCTATTTCAAAATAGCAAATCTACTAAATTGGGACAATATACATTACAGATGGAAAACTGTATATTGTTTATCTTCAGATCTAACAAAAGCCATCTTCTAGCAGCATCTTTAGTTTCATGCAACGACTAAATATGTAACAATTTATGAAACAATATTAGAACACCATTTTTGCTATTTACAGCATGGAAACTAAAAACACTACCAACCCACTGTCTGAGCTGGGAGGCTGTGTCCTGTTCCTTATGCTGTGTTTCCTGCAACAAAGCAACCTGACAATTTAATTTTGATAGGTGTGACAGCACCCTGTGCTTCTTAATAGGGGTATGAAGACCTTAACATTCATAAGTTACTCATGGAAAAGAACAAGAAAAACAGCTAAAGAACGAACAATATAAAAACGTACAGTAGATATAATAATTGTCCAGCCATAAGCAACTGGGTAGAAAGTGGAAGAGGACAAAAATAACAAATTTACATTGAAGAAAGTTCACTGCATAGCAAAGAAAAGAAAAATAGAAAGAGGTTAAAAAGAAAAGAGAGAAAAGAAGAAGAAGGGATGAGAGGAGCAAGGGGAGTACACAGTCTTTCCTGATGTATATATCGAAGAGAGATGGCAAAAAGCCAAGGGTCTTTAGCCATAAGAATGGAGATCAAAAGAGACAATAATGTTGAAAGGGGGGAATGAGATAAACAGATGATGCTCAAAAGAAGAAACATTTAGAGTAAGTAAATATGATATCATTATGTAGTGGAAAGGCAATATAAAAGAAAGGAAAACATAACCGACATGGCAACATAGCAATTTACCAAACATTAGGGAGACAAAATGTGGATATTGGAATAGAGGGACAATATTGAATGGACACATCTTCATCAACACAAGAGGAGGTTAGGGACCTGCAAAGAAAAAAGAGACAGACCACCTGTTATATTATAAATGGGAAACATTTAAGATTTACTAAGTTCCATATCATCACCTTTGTGCACATGTATACATTTATTGAGCTCTGGAGGGTCCTCAAAAGTTATTGTCCTGTCTTTATATGTAACTTTGAAGAAACATGGACCAATAAGGCCATAATGAGTGTTCATGTATCGAACCATAGGTTTGAGATCTAAAAACTCCTTCCAGCAATTAGCAGTATTCCTCTAAACATCTTGACTAAAGAAAATCTCCTGACCAGACCATAACATTTATTTACCTGCTGTAAGAATCATCATTAGATCAGAGTACTGAATTAACCCCTTCGATGCTGGCCCGTTTCCGCCGCTGTGCGGTAAACAAACGAACAGGGTGGGGCCGTGACGAACCCCAGCCGTCATCCGCACAAGAGCACCGCGGAGCGTGACAGCTGGGGTTCATCACCAGCATGCAAGGGGTTAAAAAGGCAATACCCCTCATGATCAATTCAAGGTTGAAGCGTTGAGAGGACCAGTCCTGTGTGCACTCTGGATATTGAGATCAGCAGGGTTCAGCCAGGCAACTAAATTTGGCACATGAATATTCGGGAAGTTGATCATGTCGGAGCCCTCAGAACCCTCCGGTATGCCATATATGCGTAAATTGTTGTGTCTGTTACGATTCTCCAGATCCTTTGTTGACTTCTTTAGCTGAGACACCTCTTTAGATAAAATGTCCACCTTAGCGACTACATTTTGAGCATTGCTAAACCTTTGTCCGACCTCAGTAAGTTTAGAGTCCAAATGAGACCATTTTCCCTCAATTCTTTGTAGCATCGCAGTAGTATCTGCCATAAAAGGTTATATTTTTCTCAATTCTTCCATAATGTCCTCTAGTGTCAAAAGCAAAGGTGATTTGTTCGGAGAAGAAGGATATTTTTCAACCCTTTTATTAGCATTGCGCACAGATTTTTTGCAACCATTGGCTTTAGAATTGATAGAAGCCTTAGATTTAGTTGAGTGCACAGACTCCATGATTGAACTACTCAAGGAACAAGCAGGATAGCTTATAACATGTCCCTCAGTTACCACACAGGCGAAATAGATACTGAATGTGCAGCTATTGACAAAGGTGGTCCAGTAAAAACACACTAATTCAATGAAAAAATAATATGAGGAGTCACAGTAAAGGCAAGCAATCCAATAACAACCAATGCACTCTTATAGAAACCACGTGAGATGCACATGTAAAGCTCATGCTGTCTTTCAAAATTGCCCAAAAAGTATTAATACCATGAAGAGGACCAGGAAAAGGAGTAAAGTGGGTTTCAACAGTTTGGGTAATAGTCTTGTTTCCATTAAGCGCATTATTTCTGAGAGATGAGCTTCAAAGCTCATAAAATGGAGGCCATAATACAGCGCACACCGGGAGCGGCAAGGAAAATGCAATAAAGTAGCCAAATAGACCAATTTAGAGTGCAAAAACCTACCTCGCCACTCCTGGGAGATTCAAACTCCTTTCCGCATGTGGCAGATAGGTGTCCCTCAACAAAGCCTGTCCCTCAATGTTTCAGATGGATGCTATTGGGCCGCCATCTTGTCTGGCTGCTGCCGCTGAGTCCGACCTTTGAATCATTTTGAACAACACTTTTGTACACTTTACATATTCTTTAGACACACATTTCAGTTATGTCAATATTTTAAGCCCACAAACTTAAAAAACTAACAACAATACCCAGTGCTATAAACACAATTGAAATATTCAAGTCACTAATTCAGGAAATGGAGTTGTCCTATTCTATTTTTAAGAGAAATCCTACTGTATACGCATTTTAAAGGGGTTGTGCCACCATATTATTTGAATAGAGCAGAGCATCTAATGTTCCTTTTAGGTGTGCCTGTGTGTGGTCATCAATTATCATTAACTCCTATGTAAAAACAAGCTCAACACGTTTCAAACTCCCTGCATAAGGGTTTCAAATAGAGAAAAATAAACAACCCCTTGCAGATCTACAATCACCTGTCTCCATTTAAGATTCTAATATTCATCTGACAGTGGACATTTAACCCCTTCGATGCTGATGACGGCCCCCAGCCGTCATGTATCATGGGGCTCGTGTGCTGATGATGGCTGGGGGCCGTCATAAACCCGCCCACTTCGAAAAACGCCGCACAGGCGCAGAATCACAGCCGCGCCCAAGGGGTTAATATTCTGATTGGGAGAGGCATTTATCAAATGCTTCTAGGGCAGTATTGTGAGATTACAAATGGCAACACTGCCTACTTGCAATGTGAGTGAGCAAGACTGAATTTGTTGCAATATTTCTGTTTCAGGAATATTGTGAAAGAATGTTTCAAACCACAGGGTTTAATTTTTAGGCACGTTTTATTTTTGCATTATTGGATGAATACACGGAGAAAGGGTTAATGGTTTGGTACACAACAATTCCAGTAAAAGTATGGGGTTCCAAAATGTTGGCAAATTAAGGAACCGGATAGAATATTCCTTGCATATTTGCCCCAATGTGTTGCATTTCTAAATGATACAAATCAGAATATTGCATGCTTTGGTTTTGCCAATATTGTCAAATTGTCAACATTATCATCCCAAAAATGAGCTCAATTTTCTAAACTGAAGGTGGAAAATAGAAATTAGTAATGAGAAAAATGTAAAGGACAATTACTAAATTGCAAATTTAGGTGCATCTGTATTGAATCACAAGAAACGTGTACCTGAAATTCACAATAGAACTAAATATCAACAACATTTGGTAGAGGCAAACCACAACATTACTTTATGAAACCATGAATGCTAATGGCTTTCTTAGGCAAAACATAAAGAACAAAAATCAAATGGGATTTAGTAGCACTGTAATGTCTGCAATACATTCATCTGCCAGAGGATCTATTAAGAACATTTGAGACATAGATAATGAAACTATTCAGGGAACATTTAAGATAACGGAGATTGACTTAAGAATAATAAATAAAGAAACTGAACTAGGTCTAAGAGATGACCTCAACTGATTTAAGTCCTTCAGGGCTCCTCTCAGGTCATATTCAGTAGACCCAGTGCTCTTCAGATCTTCTACAGGTCTAGAATGTGATAGGAGGAGGGTGCCTTTGGGTGGCAAATTTATGGTTGGCACGAGTTAGTAGGTGGTGGTAATTCTTCCATAACCCTGGACTAGCTATGTTTTCAGTAGTTCCTGATTGACTTGCTGCAAATAGACCCACCATGATATGTGTCAGGGTGATTTGAAACTGCCGAAGTCTTCTGCCACACTCTGAGGCCTAGAGGTATATATGGGAATATACTATGACAATTCTGAATATCCTCCCACACGTAACACTAAAATCCAGTATGATTAAGCCCCTTGCCCCACACCAAAAAATGAGACAGAAGTCTGGTAAGGTCCAGCAGGGTCTTTCTGCAGCCAGAGAGGGTATACACAAGAATTTCGATCCAGTCCTTTTTGATCCTTTCCAGAGGGGCAGTGGTTTTACGTGTGCCTCAGACATGCTCTTCGGACCGGATTTGACACTGTTGTGCTAACAGGAAAGGTAATAGCCCCATCATGAATGTCCAGCTGAGCTCAGAGGAGTCATTACTGCTCATTCAAGTCCATGTGTTAATCAGCGCGGTCTACTGATTGGCTCCTGAAAGGAATTTCATACCTTATTAAGTGCTAAGTAGAAAGAGGCCAGCTGTTGAAGAGCAAATTAACCTCCAGGAGCTTATGGAGGGGTAACATTAACTTTCTGAAAGCTATTTGTCCTTAATGTCCTATAAAAAATCTAAGTTGAATTGAATTTTAATAACAATTAAAAGCAGTGCTTTATACATGTTTAGCTGGTCCCAAACCTGAGATAGCAATATTGTTATTTTAATCTGCTCTTAAAGTTTCTCTAGTGGACAGCCAGGCCTACTACAGTGAAAATAGCTTTTGGGACTTTGTCTCTGTAGGGACATACAGCTATTAATTTTCTACATAGCACCCTTTAAATACAATCCACCCTACCTTGTAGGTTACATGGCCTACATAGGGGTGACAATAATTTAAAGGAACTCATTGCCTGTGCTTTGCTAGTCCTATTTTTCTCCTCTGTTAGGGCATGTTCTTTGTCTGGCCTCCTAGTGCTTCTCATTCACCTGGGGTTTTCCTCTGCAGCTCCTGATGACTCTGAACATAGAGTACTTTTCCAGCCTACCCTCACAGGTCACACGGTTTCTGTGACACTTGTAGGGCACCTGTATGTCAGTAGGAATCAGGGATTCACCCACCAGTGTCCATCGAACAGGTCAATCCTCCTCCAGTCCTCCCAACCACCAATGTTTCTGGAGACAAATACTAGTACCTGGGATACAGCTGAAGTTTGCAGCACTTAATACCTCTTTTTCTGTGGAAGCCAGAAGCCTTTAAATCCATCTCTACAATAGGGTATCTCTATAAGTGTTCTTGCTTGAGTCTCTAAAGCAGTAACCAGGTTTCAGTTTTCAGTTGGAAAATAAATCCCAAGTCAACCTGTTTGCATCACTTTTGAGGATTTTGGACAGGTTTAAAGCCTTGAAACATCTCAAGTGTAAAGTGCACAAATTAAGCTGGAGAGGCTTTATGTGTAAAATCATTATCAATAAAACTGCACCAATTAACCAGTGTTGATTCATGTCCATCGCCATGGCCATCGCCAGGAAAGAGACATATGAATTATAACATTTTCCAGTTTTTGATAGTGGATCATAACCCCAAATAAGCACTAAAACAGGATGTGGCTGGTTGATCTCCCTCAACACATCATTCAAATGAAATAAAATATCTCTAAATAATAATTTTAAAAGTATGTTTAAGAAGGAAGCATTTCAACAACACATCTACAAAAGTTCTCAGAACACCATTGCACATGAGTTGTGAAAACATGCAAGGCACATTCTTTTCTCATTATCCATTAAGTATGGTCAATATACAATGTTGAATTAAGTGGCTATTTACTCATGCATCTCACCTTAAATAGGGGGAAGATTAACACCCCAGACCATATTCCTCCAGATCACAATAAATGGCATGCTGTAGAGGTAAATGGCTAAATTGATAGACCCATACAAAACTACAGACTGCCAAACCCAAACCTTTTGATAAAGTTATGAGACATTGGAAGTGGAATTGCCCAGAAATAATGGAGAAATGTTGGGAGTTTACCATTTTGCTGTGATTGCATTGATAATACCTCAAACAAGGAGACAGTTTCATAGCATCATGAGTGCTACACATTGCTACAAATGAGGATCAATCAAAGTTGGTAGGCCTGTTTTCCCTACTTGTGTAGTACCAGTAACTCCTATATAAGTAGGGTAATGACCCAAACCTGGTCTGTCATCCCTAATATCATATCATAATAATAATAAGAGAATATATCTCCATTGCCTGTGTATTGGATCCATTGAGAAATTATTCAGACAAAGTAAAATAATTATAGGGCCACGTGGGCATCCCAAGCTGACACTTTAACAGCCAGCTGGTTTTAAAAAATGGTAAAAATTGGACTAGAGAAATAAAGCAAAATATATTGGATATAGCAAGCATCCCTTCTGATTCCCACACTGTATTTTCATCCCCGACATGAACCATTGCATAGCACTAAAAGGAGCAGCAGCAAAATTCACATAATATCTGTATTTTATTTTTTAATAAACTCGCCAGGAAAGCCAAAACAAGGAATGAATGACAACCAGGCTACGCTATGGAGTGCTTTTTCTATGTTTAAGAAAGTCAATAACAAGAGCTTGTTTGTGAAATGAGCAAAAACAATTAGTGTAATCATCAAGTCTTTATGTGCAGTTCTATCACAATCAGGGACGAAGTCATGCTGCTATTTGGAGACCAAGATATGGACCGGAAATGCTGAAAACAAATATATAATTGTATCTCTGCATCTGAGTTCATTACAGAAATAGGACAGTATGAGTTGCATCTACCCAGAGGTTTGTGTTATTTGGAGTAATAGTTGTATAAATGTTATTCCACCATTGGGGTGTTACTCTATATGAAATGCCACGAGAGAAAACATTAATGATAACTGTTAATAAAACAGAGCTAATGTCCTCATTGCAAATTTTTCAGAATATAGTGGGGTATATACAATTACCTGAGAGTGAGATACTTACCACTTGTGATAAATACCACCTAGTCCGAGTTTTCAAGAGGATAATGAGGCATAAGTATCCGAATAATTTTTAACACAACAAATTCCATTTGTATATCGTTTTTTCCCAGGCCTTTTCGATATGTGTGATGTGGCAGAATCTACATGGGAATATGTGCAAGGGTGTGATAATTATCACTTAATAAATAATTTCGATCCCTCTGCAAACTCTTGCTTGTACAGGGTTTTGGAATTTAGCCCCTATCTCATAATGATGGCATTGATGTCTTGTATATTCGTAGGGGAAGGATGGGTGCTCCAGCTGCTTTGATCTACAGATCACTGATGTGATCATAGCAGAAAGTTGTGCTGACTGGTCAGAGTCTAAAAGAGCTGGAAGGAAGATAACTTAAACAACCACCATCAACAATGCAACTCTTTAGTGTATAAAGTTTGGAATAGGTCTCTTTAAACATTTGCAATATCCCTTCTGCTGGACCAGCAATTTGTCTCTGCAATAAATCAATCAATCTAATTTGTAAAGCGCGCTACTCACCCGCTAGGGTCTCAAGGCGCTGGGGGGGGGGGAGTCGCTACTGCTCGAACAGCCAGGTCTTGAGTTGTTTCCTGAAGGAGAGGTGGTTCAGGGTCAGCCGTAGGTGGGTGGGGAGGGAGTTCCATGTCTTGGCCGCCAGTTAGGAGAAGGATCTTCCTCTAGTGGTGGATTTGCGAATTCGCTGGACGGAGGCAAGGGCGAGGCTGGCGGATCGGAGCTGGCGGTGGGTGTGTAGAATGTCAGGCGGCTGTTGAGGTACTTCGGGCCCATGTTGTGGAGAGCCTTGTGTGCGTGGGTGAGGAGTCTGAACGTGATCCTCTTGCTGACATGGAGCCAGTGCAGGTCTTTCAGATGGGCAGAGATGTGGCTGTGGCGAGGGATGTCCAGGATGAGTCGTGCAGAAGCGTTCTGTATGCGCTGGAGTCTTTTCTGGAGTTTGGCTGTGGTTCCAGCGTAGAGGGTGTTCCCGTAGTCCAGACGGCTGATTACGAGGGCCTGAGTGACCCTCTTCCTGGTTACGGTGGGGATCCACCGGAAGATCTTTCAGAGCATGCCCAGGGTGTTGAAGCAGGAAGACGAGACGGCGTTGACTTGTTTGGTCATCGTGAGGGAGGAGTCTAGGATGAAGCCCAGGTGGCTTGCATGGTCCGTTGGCTTGGGTGCGGTGCCCAGGGCAGGGGGCCACCAGGAGTCGTCCCAGGCAGAAGAGGATGGTCCCAGGATGAGGACTTCCGTCTTGTCTGAGTTCAGTTTCAGACGGCTGAGCTTCATCCATTCTGCGATGTCTTTCATTCCTTCCTGGAGGCTGGCTCTGGTGGTGGCGGGGTTGTTGGTGAGGGAGAGGATCAGCTGGGTGTCGTCGGCATAGGAGATGATGTTAAGGTTGTGTTGGCATGTGATGGCTGCGAGAGGGCTTATGTAGACGTTGAAGAGGGTGGGGCTGAGTGAGGATCCTTGCGGAACGCCGCAGATGATTTCGGTGGCCACGGATCGGAACGGGGGGAGGCGGACTCTCTGGGTTCTTCCGGCGAGGAACGAGATGATCCACTCCAGGGCCGCTCCTTGGATTCCGGTGTTGCTGAGGCGCTCTATCAGGGTGTGGTGGCATACGGTGTCGAAGGCTGCTGAGAGGTCTAGGAAGATGAGGGCAGCAGTTTCCCCGATGTCGAGCAAGGACCTGATGTCGTTGGTAGCTGCGATGAGGGCGGTCTCGGTGCTGTGGTTTGCTTTGAAACCGGACTGGGAGGGGTTGAGGGATCCGCTGGTCTCGAGGAAGGCGGAGAGTTGTCTGTTGACTGTCTTCTCAATGACTTTGGCTGGGAAGGGGAGGAGCGAGATGGGGCAGTAGTTCCTGAGGTCTGTGGGGTCGGCTGTGGGTTTCTTCAGGAGGGCGCTCAGCTCAGCATGTTTCCAACAACTCTCCGGGAAGGTGGCGTATGCGAAGGAGCTGTTGATGATGTTCCGGAGTTGGGGTGCGATGATGGAGTCGGCTTTGTTGAAGATGTGGTGTGGGCAGGGGTCGTTTGGGGAGCCGGAGTGGATGATGTTCATCAGGTGGGTGGTGTCTTCGGTGCTGACCGGGGTCCAGGTGCAGAGGGTAGTGGTAGGGGGTGTTGGTTTAGTGGTTGGGTGCGTGGTCTGTGCTCCAAAGCTGTTGTGTATGTCCGCGATCTTGCGGTGGAAGAACGAGGCGAGTGAGTTGCAGAGGTCTTGCGAGGGTGTGATATCGTTGTTGCAGGTGCTGGGGTTGGAGAGCGCTTTCACGATGCTGAAGAGTTCCTTGCTGTTGTGGGTGTTATTGTCCAGTCGTTCTTTGAATGTTGTCCTTTGGGTGGTGCGGATCAGCTGGTGGTGTTTGGGGGTGGCGTTCTTGAGGGCTGTCATGTTTTCTGTTGTCTGGTCGTGGCGCCAGGCTTTCTCGAGGGTGCGGCAGGTTTTCTTGGAGTTTTTGAGGTCGTTGGTGAACCACAGGGCTTTCCTGGTGCCGGGTCTGCTGGGAGGGGTTTTCAGTGGTGCGAGGTCGTCTGCGCAGTTGGTGAGCCACTGTGTGAGGTTGTGGCCTGCTTCGTTGGGGTCCGTTGTGTTGGTGGGTGGGTTCTGGCTGAGGGCGGTGATGAGCTGGTCGGCGGTGATCTTGCTCCAACTTCTGCCGGGAACCTGTTGCGGGTGGTGGTGGGTCGTGGTTCTCCTGAAGTTGAAGTGGACGCAGTTGTGATCAGTCCAGTGTAGTCCGGTGGAGTGGCTGAAGGAGATGTGCTTGCTGGAGGAGAAGATGGGGTCAAGCGTGTGGCTGGCGTAGTGGGTGGGGGTGTTCACCAGTTGCTTGAGTCTGAGGTTGTGGAGGTTGTCCAGCAGGGCGGCGGTGTTGCAGTCCTTGTTGTTCTCCAGGTGGAAGTTGAGGTCCCCTAGGAGGATGTAGTCTGAGGAAGTGAGGAGGTAAGGGCGTGTGGACTGATGAAGTCTGCGATGGCTTCGCTGAATTGTGTGTGTAGTCCCGGGGGTCTGTAGATGAGAGTGCCTCTGAGGGTGGTCTTGGGGTCAGTGTGTGCTCGGAGGCGGTGAGGGTGTCGTCGGAGTTGGTCGTGATGCGGATGGTGTTTCTGTGGACGATGGCGATGCCTCCTCCGGTTTGTTTGACGCGGTCCTTCCGGGTGATCTTGTAGCCATCCGGGATGGCTATGGCGATGTAGGGGGCTGAGGAGGCGTTCATCCATGTTTCTGTGAGGAAGGCGACGTCTGGTGAGGTTGTGTCGAGGAGGTTCCAGAGTTCGACGGCGTGTCTGTGGACGGAGCGGGTGTTGATCAGGATGCACTTGAGGTGTTTGTTGCTGGTGTTCAGCTTGGCGGGTGCGGTGTAGGTTCGGAGGCAGGTGAATTTGCAGGCTTGGCAGGTGAAGGGTCTGCGATGTGAGTACTGTTGTGACTTGTGATTTTTGCTATGCAACACTATCTAGTGTTCTTGGGTGACAAGCAGAGGGCAACCCTGACCATTGGGGTACATGGTGCTACCTAGAAGTATGACAGCTTCCTCTGAAGTATGGCATATTGTAGTTCCAGAAAGCACTGTTCTTTTAACATTTGAAATGGAGAAACTCTCTCCTACAGGTTAAGATCTGGCTAAGCCAACCCACTGGTGTGGCTAAGTTTCCTTAACACGTGCCTTCCAGTCCCTGTGCTAATTTAATGACCTGGGCTCCGGTCTTGCTGGGGGTGCCGGATGTGGGAATGAGTCTATGTCCTGTCCTACCTGTCATTCCCTATTTGAAGATCAATTAGGCTACTCGACTCCCATCCTGCCTTTTCCTCTGCATCTACAGACCTACACCCACCAGATATCCTTTGTCTCTATTCTGCCACTTCACACCTCATTAGAGAAGTTTTGCTCAGCCTGTCAAAGGCTAGCCAATCAGAAGTGGCTGCGGGAAGGCTGGATTTTGGCACATCAGAAAAACAATTGATATACAGTATTTTTTGTGATAGTTATAATAAATCTAACCTTGGCATTTTGTTGAAAGGATCTGCACCCCATGCACGGCAGGCACATTTTGGGTGTGTGGATGAGGTCAGTATTGGAGGATCTTAAGGTTTTTGTCAGTTGGTAGTGATGAACTTGCTTGCTTAGGTAGTTAGCGCCTATGCCATGGAGTGATTTTTAAACAGGATCACCAAGCTGTAAATTTGATCCTTTCTTCATATACAACCAATGCAGAGACTTCAGAATGGGAGTCATGTGAGATCTAGGTTTTGGCCTTAGGATTGCCCTAGCTGAAGCATTGTTTACCACTTGCAGACACTGTATAAGGTAGTCTGGTAGGTGTAGGTATAAACTATTGGCGTAATCCAACTTAGATGTCACCAATGCTTGAACAACAATATTCCTACTGTCCAATGACTGTAATGGAAGAAATGTTTTTTAACATACAAAGAGTTCCAAAGCAGGAGCCAGTCAATGCTTGACTCTGTGGGACCCTCGAAAGGGCATTATCAATGATAATGCCTAGGTTTCTAGCTTTCTCTTAGGCTAAGAGGGGAGGGGACAACTTATCAGACCACCATGTACTCCAATTCTCCATGGCAGGTTGTCAACAAAAACACAACTTCAGTTTTGTCCGGGTTGCATTTCAGCTGGTTTATTTTCAGCCAGTTGAATACCTTTGTGAGAGAGGATCTAATATTGTATCCATCAAAGTCGATTCTTTTTTCACATGTACAAAGCAGTTGTGTGTCATCAGCGTACAAGATCATTTTATCACCCTCTCTCTCTACTAAAGGAGCCAGAGGTGATAGATAAATATTAAAGAGGGCAGGGCTAAGAATAGACCCCTGGGGTGCTCCTACATTCATGGGAGGTATTGGAAATGAAAACTGTGGCATCTAAATCTCCTGGGAACGATTTTCCAGGAAGGAGGACATCCGGGCCAAATCGGTCCCACCCAGGACAATATTCCGTAATCTATTTAGAAGTCTCTCATTAGGGACTGTATCAAAAGCTGCTGACTGGTCCAGTAAAGTTAGGACTGCTCTACCCTCCTGATATAGTTTTCCTTTGATGTGCTCTGTTACTTCCACCAGAGTGGATTCTTTATTATACTTTGGCCTAAAGCCAGATTGAGAAGCATGTAACAGATTTCGGGCTTCGATGTACTCAAGGAGTACACTGTTTACATGTTTCTCTAGGACCTTGGATAGTGCAGGGAGGAGGGAGGTAGGCCTGTAGTTGGCCGGGACTTTGTGTTCAGTGGTCATCTTTTTAAGGAGCGGCAGGATTTTAGCCTGTTTCTAGATGAGCTGCATTTTGCTGGATGAAAGGGATAGGTTATGTACCTTATTGACTGTAGGGTTTATGGTAGGTGCTAGAGGTGCTAGTGGTAGAGCAGGGCATGAATCTACTGGGGATCCAGACTTAAGGCCTTTAAGGTAGTTCAGCAACTCCTTTATTTGCAATTCCGGAAACTCTAATAGTGTTGGGGGCTTGGAAGGGCAAAGCGTTTCATTCTGAAATTGGAAGGAAATCAGATCTCCCGCTGGTATTTTATCAAAAGAGTGCTGGATTACACTGATCTAACTGCAATTCGCACAATATTGTATACTGTATTTAGTGTCTATGTACACCCTGCCAAAAATCTACAAAAATGGAAACACTCCTCTGGGGCGGCCTATCTTATCCAGTTGTGGCTCTGTTCTAGAACCACTTGGACCTTACCTTGATGTTTTTATCAGGGACTTTGTCCCCATACAAGAGACTTATGTGAGTGACAGTATGGTCATGATAAATGTGATTGAGAACATGCCCGTCAATACAGAAACTGATTGGCTTGCCTCATTAGCCATATAGTTGTTGTACAGCAACGTGCTCCAGGAAGGAAGCATTTTGCTGATAGAAAACATACTGAATACATGCATACACCCCATACAAGTTCCAACCAGTTTAATTATTTCTCTACTGAGAATTGCATTATAACAAAATATTTCATGTCTGATGGTGAATTATACCTGCAATGTTCGGGAACTTCGATGGGAGTAGGTTTTGCTCCCAATCTGACAAATATCTATACGGACTACATAGAACAAACATATCACTTTCCCAGCAAAATAGATATTGTTCCACCATTTTTTGTTGAAAATGCTATATGAATGATACCTTTCTGACTTCAACTGGCTCAGAATGCAATTTTCATGCCTTTGTAACATAACTGAACAAGTTTCAAAAGCAGCTGACCTTCATATCCACTATACACAAAATTGAAATCACCTTTCTAGATTTAGCCATCAAACATCAGGAAGGTAGATTATACACCAGCCTCCATAGGAATCCCACATAATGAAATACTCTCCTATCTTACAATAGTAATCATCCCAGAGCTCTGAGAGATAGCGTACCCTTCATTCAATTTTTACTTCTTCGTAGAAATAATTCGAATAAAGAGGAAATCATGAGAGAAGCCCATATTCTGAAAGCCAAATTGGTTGCCAGAGGATACCCAAAAACATAGTAAAGAACTCCTGAAAACATGAGTGGTTTTATCCAAGAGGAGAACTGTTTATTACTAAAAACAAATCCCCTCTTGAAAAATGTATTCGTGTTACCACCTTTGGCACCCACATAACTAAGATCCGTAATTTAATCACAAAAAACTGGCATCTGATTGAAAGCATTGATTTCACAATAGAAGCTCCCATGTTTGAGTTAATAGGTGGCAAAAACATGAAAGAACATCTAGTGCACTCCTCCACACAACTCTGTACAAGTCGTAAACCTAGAACCTTAAAAACAGTGTGGGGTCTTCCCCAAGTGTAAGGTAATTTCCAGTGTGGGAACTGTATTGCCTGTACTTTCTCTTGTGACACAAAGCTTTTTGACATGATAACATTAAACAAGATGTGAATTTCTCTTCTAACTGCAATTCGCACAATATTGTATACTGTATTTAGTGTCTATGTAAATTACCCTATATTAGGCAAACATTACAACCCATAAAGACATGCATCTGCCAACACCGAAGCAAAATAAGATGTGCAGTACCAAATGCACCTTTGGTCCCTCATTTAATTGACAAAAAATACACAGGGGACGATCTAAAGTAGCAGGTAATTGACATGGCTGCCATTCCAAAAAGAGAAAGAGACACATTGCATATCTTACAAAGAATGGAATGCTGATGGCCGGACCGGGTTAACTCGATTAACCATGGACATGGCTTTTGTAGCTACTCTGTTGAAGTAATTTGATACATTTTGGACTGAACCTATGAGAAGTAGCGGAATGAGCTTGCTACTTCTATGGGCTGATATAACACATTGATACTTTTGCTCTAACCCACCTTGAGATTGTAATTAAATATGTATTATTTTATCTGACTAATGTGTGTATATATATTTAGCCGGGTCTGGTGGCTCAGTGGACTAATGCATCCACTGCAGGGGCCTGTGTTCGACCTCATGGTCACAGGTTCAAATCCCTGCGGGATAACTCAGCCTTTCATCCATTCAAGGTTGATAAAATGAGTACCATTGAGTTGTGTAACAATATACATCTGTTATTTCAACGCCAAGATGCTGGGGTGAACATGCGCTTTGCAAATACATGTGTTATCTTATGATATATATTTTTTAATTGTACTTGCTGCAATACCTCTTGTTCCTTTTTTTGAAAATACCTCCATGGAAAGAGACAGCATCCTTATCCACATACGAATTCATGAGGCCCGCCTTATGAGAGCCCAGAGCGGCATGATGCTCATGTGCTCCTTCCTGTCACTAGTAATGTCTGGCCACTTTGCGCTGCACGAGGCCCTGCAGGCGCGGCTTTGTTGTAGAATTAGTCATGAAAGTTGCATGCGGCATTCCTGTCATTTGGCACAAGGAGGCTGACTTCGGAGGTCCTACCAAGATCAGCATGTTAATTTATTGACATTTATCGTGCTGTGCGGCTGATAACGGCGGCTCACTGCTTTGAAAATAAGAGATGAGTCATTCACCTTTCTTGCTTCCTCACTTTGCGTAACTCAGACGTTTTTTTCTGTAGACAGCAACTTACTTTGCAATTTTCATTCAGTTATCTTTTTTAATTCATAGAAGTTAATTAACAACACAGATTGATGTGTTTTAATTCTTTATTGAACACAGGTGTTTGTAGCTGCAACATGCCATAAGAACTGTCAGCCCCCTTCCCCTCACAGTGGTGAGTTGCCAACAATTACAGATGTTGACATCTGTTTATCTAACACATAAAATCATAGTCTCTACATTCAATTTCCATTCACTTTTGTCTCTCCTCAATAGAGCCCGGCTGGGCCCCATGTGAGTAACTACCCTTTCCCATTATTTTGTTCTGAGTCACTCCCATTATTGGTGTGCATATCAACACTCTGGCATCTTATTATTATCACTTCAGGTAAACCTTTTATTCAGCAAATTACCTTATCTGTAGTTTCTCTCCTCCTGGCTGATTGAGTAATTTTTAAATTATTTTATTTCTGGTGACTCTCATTGTTAGGTTCTGTTGAGCCCCCATAAGGAATTTGCGGTTGAAACACCGTTGACACGCACACAAAACAAACAATTTTTCAGCCCCTACTAGTAGTATGACATGATACCTTTCATGACCATTCATTTTTTGACAGACGGGAACGCCCCCCGGAAGTGACGTAGGAGCCGGAAGTCCCGCCCCGGAAGTCCCTCCCCGGAAGTCCGGGGCCGGAAGGCCCTCCCCGGAAGTACGGGGCCGGAAGTCCGGAGCCGGAAGTCCAGGGTCGGAAGTCCATCACCTGTGGGGCAATCCAGGAAGTGGGGGCAGGCGTAATGGGTGTGAGTGCCCTTCACACAGGAATTAATGGATGTGTATGTTATTTTCGTACTTAATGTCATTTACATCAGAGACTTTCAAATAGGCTGTGCATAATGTTGCCCCAGGAAACTGACAGTCTAGGTTTGTGACAACACATTACCATGTTAAAGGACACTGCAGGGGTATGTTACACAGCCACCATCTGCCCTACATACAGGCCCATGTTTACCAGCCCTGCCACATTACTCCCACTTAGAAAGAAAACACAATACACAACACCTGTCTTTATGTATGTATTTATTTTATTTTTATTTTCATGATTGCCATCATTTTAGATCAGAGCCTTTAAAATGTTTATTTTCTTTTTTTTCTTTTAGTAATTGTCACTTACATCGCACATTTCAACTTTGGCTGTGCATGATACTGCAGCATCAACCTTGCCCCTGTTAAAGAACCATGCACTGTCCTGATACACAACCCATACAGTTGCATTACATACAGGCCCCTGTTTATTATCCCTCAAACATTACGTTCCTTTAAAAAGAAAGAAGTGACAATTGCACAACCCGAGTTTTTATTTATTTCCCTTATTTTGGTTTCCATAACAGACATCATTTACATCAGCGATCTTTAAAATATGTATTTATTTATTTTTTCCTTTTCCTAACAGGAATCATTTTACACCAGGCACTTTAAAACTTAGGCTGTGCAAAATATTGCACAGGCACCCTAGCAGTCTGGAGCTGATGGAGGACAGTCCACCATGTTATAGAACACGGCATGGACATGTTGCCATCCCCCTGCTGTTGCTTTACAAGATGACCATGTTTATCAGCCCAAATACATTACCACATATGTAAAAGTAATCACAATTGCATAACCCTTGTCTTCATTTATTTATTTATTTTTTAATTTTATTTTCATAAATGCTGTCATTTTACAGTACAACGTTTTTAAAATTAGGCTGCAAAATTACTGCCGCAGCAAACCAATGGTCTAGCTTCCAGCCTCTTTTAGGACCAATGGCTTTCCGGTCCTCTGTTGACTATGGCCCGCCCCCACGCCTCAGGCCACCACTCAGGAATGCCATCGCCATCAGACACGCCTTCTAGGGGCTGGCCTACCTCCCAAAAAAGCCCTGCAACACTCTAGGGCTCCCATTCCACAGAGGGACCTTGTCGCTGCTCATGCAACACCTGCCTGCAACCGCACCTACCCGCTGAACATGCCCAGACATGTTTCTGCATGCCCAGACATGTCACTCCTTGCCCAACAAACATGGCGCACACAGGTAGGTATCTGCTCATCCATCCCACAACCCTAAACACACCTGTGGGCCCTACCGCCGGCCTTGCCGCTAGCCCCAGTCACCCCGCACCACCACTCTACACCATTGACACACATACACATCAATTAATTCCTGTGTGAAGGGCACTCACACCCATTACGCCTGCCCACACTTCCTGGATTGCCCCACAGGTGATGGACTTCCGACCCTGGACTTCCGGCTCCGGACTTCCGGCCCCGGACTTCCGTGGAGGGCCTTCCGGCCCCGGACTTCCGGGGAGGGACTTCCGGGGCGGGACTTCCGGCTCCGACGTCACTTCCGGGGGGCTTTCCCACCTGTCAAAAAATGAATGGTGATGAAAGGTATCATGTTATACTACTCTTACTAATGTGTTAGAAAGCTGCTAATAATTACTGTATACCTACTATAGGTTCGGGTTGGTACATTATGAGACCTTACTGTATGTCACAAATTGTCACTTTTAATATGTAGGTTCTAAGTTCACTTCGAACACAGAGCATTTTCTGTATCACCTTCATAACACAGTTGTAATTCTTTCATAAACAGCAAAGTACTCTATTATTTGTTGTGTGTAATTCTTATTCTGTTTTCGACATACATTTCTCCCTGATTATTGTTAATGTGCTTAGCTATTATTAAATATATCATACAGTGTCCACAGGAACCACTGTTCCATGATATATATATTGCCCGCCATGATGTGCAAGAAGGACAGGAAGTCCACAACTGCCCTGTGCTGGCACCAGATGAATCCACCAGGGTAGATGAAGACCGAATCCCCAAAGGCAAAGTCATGTTTGTGGAAGGCTCCACTGTCATAGCTCAAGAAACTGGTGTTAGGCACACAGGGGCAACAGTGGTCACAGGAGATAATCAGACATCATCAGATTCTCTGCAAATAACAACACAGCTGACATTGCTCCTGCACCTCTCTGCACAAGCAGACAAATTGGTGATACTTATCGAGGCCCTCACACAAGACACAGGGGACATCATCACAATATATTCCGACTCAGCCTATGTTACAACTAACATAGGTTTCAGCATTAGCAGAAGGAAGAGAAGAGGTGTCCTCAAATCTCAAGGCACACCAGTAATGCACAGGGATTTGTTAGGACTTCTTATCATTGCAATGACACTGCCGAAACGAGTAGCAGTCCTCAAGTGCACTGCACATACAGGAGGACAGGACTTTATCTCCTGGGGCAACTAGCTGATTGGGCCATAAAGGAGGCAACCTACTGGTCCAATCCACGAGTTTCCAGCACACTCCAGAGTAACTGTTGCCTGTACTACTCAGATTCACAAGAAACACTTGTTACTGTTTCAGAATCACCCTTTAACAGATCAACATAACACAGCTGTCCTCTTTCAACCTCTAGCACTGCCTTATTGAAAACACCAGATATAGAACAGACTCGAACACACCTGGAAGATTGCAGCAGTAAATCACATATGACTCAAGGATGTAATGCCTAAGAAAATAGTCAGATGCACACACTCATAAACACAAAGGCTTGGCAGAGGGCCTGCATTCGGCCCAAAGACACAATACCAGAGCAACCAACCAGTTGCATTCATCAGATAAAGCCCAAATAATGCCTAGCAGTAAGCGTCACCCTAGATTACACACATAAAACACACCTGGACCACATGAGAATGTGCCCTCCACTTGATATTTGTGACCCCTTCTATCAGGTTTGCATCTGCACAACAGTATAAAGCATGCCATGTACCCAATGCAAGCTCAATTTCAGCATGCAACTGTAAGAGATGTGGTTGTTATTCCTGGCCATTATTGTTTAATTAAACTTAACTGTGGTTGATTGCCAGGCCTCTTCTTTTTGAAAGTTAGAACATGCTATATTCATCTTCATGTATTCCTAACAAAGTGTAACTAATAATCACATCCAAATATCCACCCAAGCTACTGTCACCCCAACTGACCCCAAATAACCCTCAAAATACAAACTTGACAACATACAAACCATCAATTTGCATATATTTACATGTCCCCTTGATGGTGTAACCCAGCTTTTTAGGCACCTTTATTTGGCATGTCTGACATCTTCCTAATAAATGGCATCCCCAGGCTCTTGATTCTTATTGGGAATACACAATCCTTACACATCCAGGCAGTAGCATGGGAGTTAGTCAAATAAGGATAGGTAACCCACAGGTTGCCTGTCTCCGTTTCCTGCCAGACTTCTGGCAGATGCATTGAGTATTCCAGGTCCCTGCGGGCACATTCAGGCTTGATTCAAGCAGGAGAAATAATAATAAAGAGCTTATAGAGCGCTCAGTAACGCCATCACGGCGTGTCCCCGCGCTAAGCTACCAATGAAGCAGCATAGAAAACCCAGACTCTATGCAGTATATAGATGTGTTTTGAGCAGAGCCCTAAACCGCAATTCATTGCTCTCCAGCCTCAACACAGGAGGGAGTTTGTTCCAATTTTGAGCTGCTTGGAGCGCGAAGGAACGTCCACCCATTCTAGCCTTCCTAATCCTGGGGACTGTCAACAGTCCTGTACCCTCTGAACGGAGGGTCCTAGTAGGTTCATAGCGGCTGACTAGATCCTTCAGGTATGTCGGTGACTTGTCCCAGACAATATGGTGGCAGAAGAGGAGGCACTTAAATAGCACACGCTTCTTCACAGGCAGCCAATGAAGCGCATCCAGCGCCAATTTCGAGCTGGCTCTCCTGGGTCTTCTTAACACCAGTCTGGCGGCGGAGTTCTGTATGACTTGTAGACGACCTATGCTGCCCTCGGTTGCCCCAAGGAACAGAATGTTGCCGTAATCTAACCGCGAGGTCACCAGTGCCTGCGTTAGTGTCCTTCTGGCCGGTAAAGGGAGGAGGTCTAAGGTTTTGTTTAGGGTCTTTAGAACTCCAAAGCATTTGCCCACGAGGCGCCTTATGTGGCCTTCATAAGAGAGAGAGGGATTCATCCAAATTCCTAAATTCTTGGCCTCCTGACATGGTATGGGGGTAGGGCCCAGACATGAAGGCCACCACTCATCCGACCATTTTTCGCTTTTTCCCCCTACCACCAGCACCTCTGTTTTAGAGCCATTGAGTTTTAAGCAGTGGGCATCCATCCACTCTGCTAATGCCTGCATACAGGATTTAAAATTTTTAGGGGTGTTGGAGGTGCTCTGCGATAGGGAGATCAGCAGCTGAGTGTCGTCAGCATACGACACTAATTCCACCCCAAAAGAGTGTACAACTTTCGCCAGAGAGGCCATGTATAGGTTAAAAAGAGTGGGGCTCAGAGCTGAGCCCTGAGGCACTCCCTGGTCTAGTGACATCTCCACTGAGCGGCAGGTCCCCTGTTGTACCTGGAAACATCTCTCCGTAAGGAATGATTGCAGCCAGCCCAGCGCAGGACCAACAACCCCAGCTTCGTTCAGACACCGTAGCAGGATGGAGTGCGCTACGGTGTCAAAAGCCGCGCTTAGGTCGAGCATGATCAGGGCCATTGTATGACCAGCATCTGCCCCCGCTCTTAAAGTCTCAGTGGCTCTTAGGAGGGCCGTCTCCGTAGAGTAGCCCGCCCTAAATCCTGATTGGGAGGGATGGAGTAAATTCCATTTTTCCAGGTGCTCCGTGAGCTGAGCGTTAACCACCTTCTCGGCCACCTTCGCCACGTACGGCAATAAGGAAATGGGTCTAATCTACGAAGAAGCATGAGCCTTAAATCGGGCGAATAGTCAATAGTTTAATTGGGTCACCAACTACCACTCTCTTGACCTTAGATTTCTTTTCCACTTTTTGTTAGGTGGATTTTGTACTTTTGAGGGGCTTTGTTTATTTTATTGCTTCAGTTTTACCCCTCAAAAGTATGTTGCCTTTGTCAATTGGGCACTAGGTGTTCAAGATGGCTAAGCACCTCGCTTAAGAAAATCTCATTAGATTCCAGCAGGAGTTTGCATCGAGAATATCTCAGCATGAGAATTTTCTACTTGATTCAGTCTCTTGAAAGAACCTCATAACCTTTATTTTACACAAAACGCATGTTCTGGTTAAATCATCACTAGTTTCCTTCAATGTATTATTCCATGTTCCCCCATCTCCTCAGAGGTGTCTTCCACTTATGAGAGGAGATTAATTCTAAGTCATATTCTTCTTAAAATATTACCAAAGTTTAAGAACTAACATACATATAGAGGTGAGTGCGGGGGAACTAGTTTTAACCAAATCAAGCTATTGCCAGAATGGGTATAGTCCTCATGTGTACCACCATTGCATGGAAGTAATCCTTAGTTGTAGAAGTTAATTCATTCTTCACGCATTTTCATGTTTTAGATCGTATTGTTCTTACTGAAACGCAACACAAGTTAAAGATTCTTGTCAAGGACAAAATAGTATATATGTTAATGAACTAGAGCTCTTAGTTAGAGAGAGTTAGTTTATCATCTAGTGATGAACTAACTCTCTGAACAAGAGAGTTACATCTTATGAAGTACCAGGTTTGAAAGATAAAAAAGAAAATCAGCAAATTCCTAACATGCCATACTACATATGCTGTATACTGCCATATTTGTCCATGCGGACTTAAACACATAGACAGTACTGTAGACAGCGTGAAGATCAGAATTTTAGAACACCAACGAGCAATTGCCAACAAAGACTTTAGTTACCCAGTGGCTAGACACTTCGCGATAAAACATAAAAGTAACAGAGATCTGTTACAATATTTCGCCCTAGATAATATCTCAGCAAGTTCAAGAGGGGGCGATCAGGTACAGAAATTAAGAAGATTAGAATCCCGATATATAATTGATCTAGGGACTAAGATACCGAATGGCCTGAATAAAAGCAAAGAATTGTCGGTAAACTTGGGGAAATAGATATAGGATATACATTTGGTTCCAGAACAGTAATTTTAATACATATGGAATGGGCCAATACATGGCGAGATATTCGAGACAGGATACAGTGACGAATGCCGATCCATGGCATAATAACGTAATGCACTCAATGGTTTCCATCAAATCATGAACTAACACGGTGTAATGGTGTGTTAAGAATTGTGGGCATCAAACAGTTTGAACATGAGAAACTATTTTCGTAAATGCCAAAAAAAGTGAGTTAAAAATGTTTGTAGAAATAGCTCGGAATTATATGCGGGATGACTCGAGTGTTTGCATATATATGTAAATATAAACAAAAAATGAATGTTTAGAACAAGGAATTAATGGATATTTAACCATTTAAAAATGGCTGAAAGTCACTGTAACAAAGAAGTCTCTTGTTTGTGTTTAGTAAATTAATGCCACATGCTTTAAAGTGGTTGCCAACAGTGTCGATGGTAGACACTGAAGAAGGAAATCCAAAACGCGTTTGTCTACTTGGTTGGACAAATAAACTGCAACAGTAAACTCTCTCCGCGAGTGCTTTATCTCTTTACTGGAAGTAAGGAAATCGGAGCGAGGATATTTTGTGGGACACTACCACGCATAGCACCCGTCCGCGAGTGACCCGATTTTGGTTTAACTGGAGCGAATATATATATATCTTTTCGGCAATTAAAAATGGATTTTTGAAAATAACTTTTCGTGCTGTGGCTCTTGTTCGCGCTTAAACATTGCTGATTGTTAAAGAGGTCCGCGCCTGTTGTTTCCGCCATGTTTGGCGGTCAGGATCCAGCATTGAATTTCTTCACCGGATTTGGTTTGCTTCCGGCTTCGTGGACCCGCTCAGGATTTGTGGCACGGCATTTTGTCAAACTTCGAACGCTTGCGTTCCAACGATTGGACTTGGAAAAAGTATTTTGACCGTGCCCCCTGCTTATTTGTTTATTCAGCTGACCGGCGCTGTGCAGCACCTGATCCGGAGAAGTGTCGGGAAGCGGAGGGAGTCGTCCGGTTTCACTCAGCATTCTGGACCATTTCCGGTAAGGAGTTGTCTGCGCGCACCAGTGACATTTACTGAATGAGGCAGGTTCTGGGCAATATCAGCACTTATAGAGCGAACATTAACGATACACATATATCGTTCAGCCACAGCAGTTATTAACTTCAATCCAGCGGCATTTTGGGCCGTTATATTAACAATTGCAATCATGTTATCCACCGACGCTCTCAGGAGTAGGGAAATGGCGGCGGAGGCGCTATACGATAACTTACCCACTGCAAATCCTACTAATACCCAAGCAGGTCGTACTACAAATGCGAGCAATAGCACTAAAGATCTGCTGAAAACTCTGGAAAAATTGCTTCGCAGTGAACTTTCTAAATGGTGGGAGAAAAAATCATTGGATAAGTATCTGGAAGTTAACCGTGTTCCCAGGGGATTAAGAGTAATGATAGTTCCTACTTATGAAAACCCGGACCCTAAAATGCTTCAGAGGTGGGCTGAGAACAGTCTTCAGTCATCAAGGAACATGTTATTAATTCTGACTGAATATGCCCACTCTGACAGAGAATTACTGTTAATTGAAATAGAAAAAACGAATGCATTATTGGAGGCATCAGGCGACACTGACCTAATTGCGGATGCCCGAAAGGAAATTGATTTAAGACTTACAAAGTTGGGGCAAACAATTCAAGAACGGAAAATCAACAAGTTTGCCAGGGACAAAGAGGATTATGAGACAGGTCGCATATTCACGTTTTCACGGAAATATGATTCATATAAGCGCAAGGCCATGTCCACTGGGCAACAAACAACCACCACTGCCGATGCTGGGTCAAACATCGATCCTACCTCAATTAATCAAGACAACCTTTCGGTAGCATCTTTCAGTGGCTCCGAGGAAAGTCTATCACGTTCAGTGATAAGTTCAATTGACTTAACTAAATTCTCTATGGCTGATGAATTAAATTTTGTCAGCGAGGACCGGAGGTACTCTCTGCGCTCACGGAACATTACTCCTCAAGCAGACAAAGCGGCAGCCAAAAGCGACGCTGCAGGAAACGCAGCGCCAAAAAGAGGTGGCAGACGAGGCAAAACTCGCAAGAATTGGAACAACTAACGAGTGAGCATGATAACACTGTAATTAACTTGACTGATTTGACTTTATCTAAGGCAGAGGAACAACTTCTCTCGCTAGGATTGTCGTATTGCCCACCTAATGACTTTTCCTATGTCCAAGCACGGATTGATGTTTTTAAATTTATCAGAAAAATCAAATTGCAAAAGTATTTCTTATTACATCCTGATAATGCAACAACACGTGCTGTTTCTGATATGATAACACCCAATGTCGAATCTCTTCAAGTGAAACATCTACAGGGCTTACAGTCATTATTGTCTCTTGATCATGAGAATAACACACAAACTGATTTGACAGTAAGCCAGGTTATCAATGTTAATTGTTCTCCGTCCACTACTTTCCGTGGGAAATCAACTTTTTTACCTTTGATGCCTCAGGACGCTGTTGACGTCTTTAGTGATAGGATCATAACAGAATTCAAGTCTTTAAATAAAAAGGTGCTGAAAAAGAAAAGACAGGTCGACTTTAATAACACGCAATACACTAGACTTGTAAAGAGGATTCAGGGCAATGACCAGGTCATCGTTAAAAACTCCGACAAGGGAGGAAATACAGTGTTATGGGCGAAATCAGACTATATCATTGAAGCAAACAGGCAACTTGGTGATGTATTGTGTTACACCAAGTGCACCAAATTCATGATGTTAAAAAGTCATGAAAACACGAGAAAAAACATCAATCTCTGGTTTCGAAATGGTTTACTCACCAAAGAGGAAACTAAATTTCTCAATGTTGCACACCCCATCACTCCTTTGTTTTATCTTTTGCCCAAAATCCACAAATGCACCGTTCCTGTCCCAGGTCGTCCTATCATTTCAGCTTTAGGCAGTATGAACGAGAACATCTCGAAATATGTTGATTTTTTTCTGCAACCCCATATGTTTTCCCTCCCCTCATTTTTGAAAGACACCACAGATTTTTTGGTTAAGGTCAGTCACATCACGTGGTGTCCTGATTATTGTTTTCTGGTGATGGATATAGAGGCACTTTATACCAGTATCAACCATGAGCAGGGCCTTGACGCAGTTGAATACTTTTTGAACAGCAGAGAGGCAGACTTCAGGAATCACAACCTTATGCTCGTGGAAATGATACGGTTATGCCTGTTCAATAACTATTTCCAATTCGGGAAGGAATTCTTTCACCAGGAGCGCGGGGTGGCCATGGGTTCATGCTTCTCCCCCAGCTACTCCTGCCTCCACGTTGGCTGGTGGGAGAGGCATGTTCTCAAGGTCACTCATACACATTGGCTCCCTCATCTGGTGCATTACTGGAGCTTTATCGATGACATCTTCATCATATGGCGAGGCACCAAAGACCAGGCTGCGGCATTTGTGAGAGATATCAATGTTAATGACAGGAATCTCAAGTTTACGGCTAGTATCACATCTGATGCGGCTGAATTCTTGGATGTCCAGCTTTACATTGATCAGAACACCATCCACACCAAACTCCATAGAAAAAGCACTGCGGGCAATTCCATCTTGCATGCCCGCAGTGCTCACCCAATCCATACTATTAACAGTATACCTTTGGGTGAATTCATCAGAATCAAAAGAATTTGCAGTAGCCCTGATAGCTTAGAACATTGTTTAAGGGAATCTAGGATTAGATTTCTTAGCCGGGGTTACAGCAGAGCCATTCTCGATCAGGCATTGGCCAAAGTGCGTACTCGTTCACGAGAGGACCTCCTCACTCCTAAGAACAAGGAGAAGATGGATCCTACTGAACAGGGCTCTGTTCGGTTTATCACCACTTTCTGTTCTCAGATATCTAAGATTAGTCAAATTATTCGATCTGAGTGGCCAATTGTATTAACTGACGTCATTTTAGCACCATTTCTGCCCAAATCACCGGCCATCACCTTTAGGAGGGCCCCGTCTATGAAAGACGCATTAGTCAGAACACAACCAGAACTGCCACCTAAAACCAATTGGTTAAAGAAATTAGGTTTTTTTAGATGTACGTCGTGTCGTGCTTGTACATTTGCTGAGAATGGAACCCATTACACTTCGGCTTTCAATGACAGGTTGATCCCCATTAAAGAACATCTGACATGTCGCAGTGAATACGTAGTATACCAACTTACCTGCACATGTTCTTTATCCTATATTGGGAGCACTAAGCTCCCTGCACATCAGCGTATTCTGCAACATATCCGAGCCATTGTTAACTCGGATATGAATTATCCGGTGGCTCGCCACTTCAAAGCAGTACACGACAAAAAGTTAAAAGATCTAAAGTACACTTTGTTGTGTTCTGTGGCCAACCCAGGCAGAGGGGGGAATCGTGAAAAATTGTTGCGCCAAAAAGAGGCATCTTTCATTCTGTTACTTGACACCCGGGCTCCAAATGGGCTTAATGCTTTTGATGAATTACACCACTTTCTATGAGGTTTACATACATATTTTTCATCTGACCTGAATTTAAACTGTTTAAAAAAGAAAAAAACTTTTTGGCTCATATGTTCTAATGAATCTGTTGGTTGTATTTTTGCACACTATTATGGGTGGGTTTTCATAATAGCTCTTCCGCTGACATTATCAAGTTTTTTCATTGTATCACGCAATGAATTTTAAGCATTTGCACTTTAGCATGAAGGCACTTCTTATATTCACTCTATTGATGTGGCATACATGATAAGGGAAAATTATGAATTGGTTTTAGCAAGAATATAATCAATACCTTGGGACTGAGGCAAAATAGACCACTATGAATGCACTGGCAATGGACTGTTTTCACATTTTGTTCTTTTTATCATCCTTGATTTTTCATCATTTTTGATGTTTTTCATGTGATATACATGTTCTGTTTGGTTCTTTAATGTTATGGTCCTTGGGTAAGAGTGTTGAGATCACAATTGATTTTGAGGCTTTATTATGAATGCTATATTGTTTTATACCAATTCAAGTTACAATTTTTTGTGCACTATGCAGTGATTTTGTACCCCCCAGTCTTCATTTATGTAAACAACTATTTTTGAGTGTAATAATGTTTTGAATGTTGATTTGAACGTTCATTTGCTTTCTTGCCACCCTTTCGTCCTGTTTCTTTAGGCGCTTGGGCTTTTAATGCTAATTTAATGCACGTCCTACTCCTGACGCGTCATGTGATCAAGCTCCGTCCGCGGAGCGAAACGCGTCAGGGAGGGCACTGGCTCTTACATCTTTTCGGCAATTAAAAATGGATTTTTGAAAATAACTTTTCGTGCTGTGGCTCTTGTTCGCGCTTAAACATTGCTGATTGTTAAAGAGGTCCGCGCCTGTTGTTTCCGCCACGTTTGGCGGTCAGAATCCAGCATTGAATATATATATATCTATATATATATATATATATATATTACCTACTGGCGGTCGCCAGTAGGTAGGTATAGTTAGGACCTACTTTCCATAGGAAATCCAGAACATTCTATTTGGAATTACGTTGGCGCTGGTGGACGAATCCTCGCGAATTTCTTCAGGAAAATGGCCTGCTTCGCTCCTTCCCTGAAAAGTTTGGGGGTGATTCGTCAAGTGGGGGCTGAGAAAAAACATGTTTTCCCCATGCAATTTTCCATAGGGACATTTAGCCAGGGCTACAGCCCGAACGGCTGAACGGAATTACACCAAATTTGGCAGAGAGGTTTGGTTCGCAGATTGTGCTTTCTGTTAAATGGTGTAAATCTGTTCAGTAGTTCCTGAGAAAATCAAAAGTAAAATCATAGTGATATCTAGAGACGAAGTACGGCACGCGTACCGAAATCCGTACAATTACGAGCACGAGCTGCATGCTGTTTGGATGTCAACTGTCTGTCAACACTCCAAACCAGGAAGTGCTGGCAGCCATCTTGTGCCTCGGTAGCACTGAGTCACAAGAAAACAGTAAAACAAAGTTGAAAAATAAGGAAAGGGGACAGGGTAGAAACATGTTGACCCTCTAGGCCTGTTCAGGGGGTCCCACATGGATCTTTAGGCACAAATATCTTTTTTTTTTTTATAATGAAAAAAACGAGGGGTACGTGTATGGTACTCGTACACGGTGGAAAAGGAAAAAAAACTAGAAGTCCGTTTTATTCTGAATTAGCTCCCGGGGGCAATTTTTTCTATAACGGGGGGCTTGGAAGTATCCAACAGGAACAAAAGGTGAAAAATAAGAGAGGTTGCAGAGATGCAAACTTTCAATTTCTTTGTAAGGGAAGTGGGTGTTTAGTTTTCCAGTGCATATATATTCACTGAAAAAAACATAGGTTTTAGGCACGTTATAGTTAGGAATTAGCATTTAAAAACCTTGCAAACTCACTGAAAAAACCATAGGTTTTAGCTATGTTATAGTTAGGAATTAGCATTTAAAAATTGGAATTACTGAACAGGTTCTTCTAACTGGTATAGGTTCTTCTAACTGGTATAGGTATCTCCATTGTTTTGAAAATTTTAGTTTCCATTTTTCAATCTGTTTATCAAAGGTTATATTAGGGTAAGAGGAGGTCTGCCACTCTTTCACAAGCATGATGTCATCAGTGATGTTATTTGAGATGTCATGAGTGATGTCATGAGTGATGTCACTGACCATGGCATGAGTGATGTAATATGTGACGTCATCAGCAGTGGATTGCGGGCGCGCCAGTTATAGTTAGCTGAACTAACTATAACGGTGGAATTTCAATGTTTTTTTATGAGTGAAATGTCCAGCTAACTATAACATGTGGGAAACCTATGTTTTTTTCAGTGAATTTCTAAGGTTTTTTAAATGCTAATTCCTAACTATAACATCGCTAAAACCTATGGTTTTTTCAGTGAATATATATACATATATATATACGCATAAACCTCCTTACCTAGTTCTTACTCCTTACCTAGTTCTTACTCAAATATTTATTAGAGCATACTTTATTCATGGATAAAAGTAAAATAAACAAACTTCATTCATCATATAAAATTTTCCCTTGCGAAAATGGGATTCCTGATGATTCCCTTAATCCTCCAACTGCCCAATCATAATGCAAACTTGCCATTACACACTCAGCATTGAGGGTGCAAATCCTCAATTCTTAACTGTAAAATCTCTATTTTATGCTGAAGATAAATCAGAACATTAAGCAGCCACAAAATCAAATCCGACTCCAAAAGCAACTAAGAGATTTCATTTCGGAGGATGATATGACCTGAAAACAGTTGCTATAACCCTAAATGTCTCCAGGAGTGACTAAGTCTATTGACACTAATGTTACAAGTTCTCCATCTTCAACTGGTAAGTTTAAAAGTCAGGCATGCCAGACGTTTTGCTGTGGTAGTGGAGCCCAGGTCAACAAAAGAAGTGGGGCTTTCAAAGTAAAAAAAAAATAATAACCTATCGGGAAATTGAAAGCATGGCCGAACTGGCCTCAGCCAGGTATACTGCTTTGTCATTAATAAATATGGCAGGTTTGCCCTCAAAATCTCTAATCTCCAAATACACATTTCAGCAATAGCACCAAGACGGGCAATAGTGCTGGGCCTGTCTTCTTCCCCTTTCTGATAGGTCTACTGAAGGCTGTTATCCAGGCGGCCTCAGGTTAATCTCAGATGCTAAAAAAATTTAGCACATTACTCCCATCCAGGTGAACCATTTGCTAGCTCTCCAATGAAGCCAGGAGCATATTTACTTTAACATGTATGGAACGAAAATCATTGAACTCAGGAACTCAGAAATACCTGGCCCTTAAGCTCTTACAGACCTTTGGAGATGGGCAAGCCTCCAGGCCGAAACCATAATTTGGGAGAAATGGTAACACTGTAGCATATCTTCAAAGGAAGCACTCCAAATTCATGGTACTTACTCTCCAGAAATAATCTCTCCTGTAGAGAATTCAAAAAGGAAAGGAAATTGTCAGGGTTTGACCAGGGCGCCTGCCTAACACCCCGAGAACTGCCGTTTTGCAGAACAAACTACATTTCCCAGAAAGCCTTCTGGGAAATGGTGACATCATTAAATACACGCCCGGCGCATTGGAGCGCCGTACGTGATTCTGAAATTGCTGCCAGTTCAGAGCGGCTGCTCTGTCCTTCGCGTTCCTTGGAAGTTTGGTTGCCAGGTTGAAGGACTTTCCAGTCTCAGCACGTCTCACTCGCCGAGTGAGGACGCGATGTCCCTTGATTTGCTTCCGGATTCCCCACGCGCGGCTGCGGCGGGGTTTGTCTTGGTTCCCGCTAGCGGCTGTGGCGGGGCCCCTTGCGTCTTCTCCAGGAGTTCCTTCCCCTCCCTGTTCGCGGCTGCGAAGAAGGAACTCTTGATTTCTTTGTCTCTGCTCAGCTGAGCAGAAAAGGGAGGTGCCATCTGTTCTACAAGTTGTGGAACATTTACCCGGCCGGGTAGGAAGTACTTTTTCTTTTCCTTGTATTTCGTTAGTAATACTGATTATTGTACTTTAGATCTTTCATTAATACTTTGGTTCCTGGATTAGATTGGGAACAGAATTTCCTTTCATTTTACTTCTGGATTGCAAGACTGTGTTTTTTCCCCCTTTACCGGAGTGGAGTTATCTAAACCTGACATTGCTACCAAAAAGCAAAAAGGCTGCTCTCCCTGTTTTCCTGCATTCAAGGATTATCTTGCTTACCTTATTGTTACACCTATATATTGGGGAAAGCAAAGAGAGTTTAAAGTGAGTATAAGTGCGTGCATGAATGTTGACGTGGATTGGTATAAATGGATGTAGGGATTCGTATCACAGCTGGTTTTTGTGTTTTAGGTGGATTACTGTTTTCCTCAACGTAAGAGAAGCATTTTACTGGGAGTTAGGAAGACGCTTCAGGAGAGAACCTAGAAGGTATTACACTGAACTAGTGAGAAAATAATGAGAGTAGTCAGCATATATGAACTGTATTAATCTTGTGCTTATTGTTACAGGTTGTCACCTTTCCACTGCTGTACACTCCCTATTCCTTTATCCCTCGCCTGATCACCTTTATACTCGGTGTATTATACCGCCAGAGTGTGAGGAGATCGGGAGGTGGACCCACTAGAGAATCGTCCTGATCCTGAGGAGCATACGGTTGTGACAGAAATGGTTGAATGGCAACTTTATCACTCACACTGACTGTTTTACTTACTTTCTGTCTTAATGATGTCTTTCATAATTTACCAGACCGGATCATATAATCTGATGATTAAAGCCGTATTTATTTTCCAGAATTTAATTTTATCCATTAATATTATGTACCGCAACTGCCCATATTTTTAATAAACAGATTTTGTTTCTTGTACTATTGCGTTTTTAACTTATTTGTCAACATCCCAATTGTCACTGTTTTCCTTGACTGAATTCGCTCTTCAACCAACTAGGGTCTGATATGTACTATATGCAACTACGAAATACACAAACAAGCAGACAAATAAATGAAATGTAAGTTAAGAAGATCAACACAGAGCTGTACCTGCAGTGCTAAAAGGCTGAGGCAAATGCAGGTCTGTTAAGTGCAAGACCACTGACTCATTGTTAGTGAAATTGCTCTCCCACCATCGCAGCTCCACCATTAAGTGAGGTGCCCCTGCCCCTGCACTCTTGAGTGTTGGTGATCGAGGCCCTCCTCCCCCCGCAGGTTTCCCTGCGCCTCATCCCTGGTGGTCCAGTGGACCTCTGTCTCCTTTCTCTCACTCTGCTCCTTCACTCGTTTTTCTACATTTCCTATCTTTCACCTTTCTGCACCTTTCTGCATCTCTGCTCTTTTGTGCCTTATTTCTGCCCATTTTCCCTTTCTCTCCCTCTGCTCCTTCATTCGTTTTCACTCGTTTTTCTACCCTTTCTATCTTTCACCTTTCTGCACCTCTGCTCTTTTGTGCCTTATTTCTGCCCATTTTCCCTTTCTCTCCCTCTGCTCCTTCACTCGTTTTCACTCGTTTTTCTACCCTTTCTATCTTTCACCTTTCTGCTCTTTTCTGCATCTCTGCTCTTTTGTGCCTTATTTCTGCTTATTCTCCCTTTTTTCTTTATCCCTCTTTCCTCCCTTTACCTTTCCCCGCCGCTGCTGCCCCTGCGGCCCCCCCCAGCGCGACGGGCCCAATCCAGCTCCCCTCCCCGCTCCCGCCTCCCAGCTGTCCAGCCCTCCCCGACCCCTACTTAATGGCGGCCACTGCGGGGACAGGCGAGCAAGACCACTGACTCATTGTCAGTGAAATTGCTCTCCCACCCTCGCAGCTCCACCATTAAGTTAGGTTCTGCTGCCCCTGCACTCTTGAGTGTTGGTGATCGAGGCCCTCCTCCACCCGCAGGTTTCCCTGCGCCTCATCCCTGGTGGTCCAGTGGACCTCTGTCTCCTTTCTCTCACTCTGCTCCTTCACTCGTTTTTCTACCCTTCCTATCTTTCACCTTTCTGCACCTTTCTGCATCTGCTCTTTTGTGCCTTATTTCTGCCCATTTTCCCTTTCTCTCCCTCTGCTCCTTCACTCGTTTTCACTCGTTTTTCTACCCTTTCTATCTTTCACCTTTCTGCACCTCTGCTCTTTTGTGCCTTATTTCTGCCCATTTACCTTTCTCTCCCTCTGCCTTCACTCGTTTTCACTCATTTTTCTACCCTTTCTATCTTTCACCTTTCTGCTCTTTTCTGTATCTCTGCTCTTTTGTGCCTTATTTCTGCTTATTTTCCCTTTTTTCTTTATTTATCCCTTCTTTCCTCCCTTTACCTTTCCCCGCCACTGCTGCCCCCGTGGCCCCTCCCCCCCAGCGCGACCGGCCCAATCCAGCTCCCCTCCCCGCTCCCGCCTCCCAGCTGTCCAGCCCTCCCCGACCCCTACTTAATGGCGGCCCCTGCGGGGCTGCGGGGGCGCCGCTGGTGCACCGAAGGCGCGTCAAAGGCAAGCACGTCTGCGCCCGTCTGCGACCCGTCCGCGACCAGCACCAGGAACCCTGGACTTCCGCCCCGCCAACGCTACGACCCAGCAGCACTCCACGCACTCAACCCAGGCTGCAACAACAACTGCAAGCTAGCATCACCAGCCGACACCCATGGACCCTTCAGCTGTCACCGCTGCCGACACACCTGCAGGACCGCCAAGAACACGGATCCAGCACAACCCGCCCACAAGAACACAACCGAACCGAAGACCCTGCAATGCATCCTCCTCAACGTCCGATCCCTCCACAAACACGCCACAGAAATCTGGGACCTCCTCGACAGCAGCACCCCGGACGTAGCATTCTTCACCGAAACCTGGACCAACACCACCTCAGGACCGGACATCGCCATCGCCATCCCCCAAGGATACAAGATCTCCAGGAAGGAACACCCCACCCACCCAGGAGGAGGAATCGACATTGTCCACAAATCCAGCCTCCGCCTGAGCACACTCCCTGACGAGTCCACAGAACTGATGAAACACCTTCACTTCAAGATACTGGCCAGCCCCACCGCCGCCCTCCGAGGAACCCTCATCTACCGACCCCCTGGACCCTGCGGACCCTTCGCTAACTCCATCACGGACATTATCTCCCCGCATGCCATCGCATCCACCAACTACACCCTGCTGAGAGACCTCAACTTCCACCTCGACAATCAACTGGACCCCAACACCACATGCCTCCTGGACAACCTCCACAACATTGGACTCCGCCAGATCGTGACCGAGCCCACGTACTCAGCAGGACACACCCTCGACCCCCTCTTCACTACAGGAAACTCCATCACCTTCAGCCACACCACCGAACTCCCATGGACCGACCATCGTTGCGTCCACTTCACCTTCAGAACACCCACCATCCACAGACACCAGCACCTGCTTCCACAAAGAAACTGGACCAAAATCACCAACGACCAGCTCACCTCCTCACTCAACAACTCCACCCCAACCATCGCGGAAAACGACGACCCCAACACCGCAGCCCGAACCCTGCATAGATGGATCTCGGACAGCACCAACACCATAGCCCCCCTCAAGAAAAACAACAATACCCGTGCCAAGAAAGCCAGATGGTTTACCACCGAACTTCGAGAATCCGGGCGCACATGCCGCCGCCTCGAAAAGGCCTGGAGAAACACCAAATCCACAGAAGCCCACAACAACTTCAGAGCCGCCACCAACGCCCACCATCAACTCATCAGAGAAACGAGGAAAAAAGCGATTGAAGACAGAATCTCCACCCACGCACACAACAGCAAGGAACTCTTCAGCATCATCAAGGAGTTCGCCCAACCCACCAGCGAGTCTACTGACATCCCTCCCTCACAAGAACTCTGCGACAAACTCAGCACCTTTTTCCACCACAAAATCAAGAGCATCTACGACAACTTCAAAGAAGACAACCAACACACTGAACCCTCACCTACCACCCCCGACACCCTGAAACCAGCGATTGATGACTGGACAGCCCTCACCACCGACGACACACTGAAGACAATGAAGTCAATCCACTCAAGAGCCCCCACGGACCCCTGCCCCCACCTCATCTTCAACAGAGCCGCCGACACCATCGCACCATTCTCCACCACACCATCAACCGCTCCCTGGCGACCGCCTCGTTCCCCGACGACTGGAAACACGCCGAGGTGAACCCCCTCCTAAAGAAACCCTCAGCGGACCCCATCGACCTCAAAAACTACAGACCCATCTCCCTGCTCCCGTTCCCAGTGAAAGTCATTGAGAAAGCCATCAACAACCAACTCGCCACATTCATTGAAGAACACAACATCCTCGACTCCTCCCAATCCGGCTTCAGAAAAAACCACAGTACGTAAACCGCCCTCCTCGCCGCAACAGACGACATCTGCACCCTACTGGACAAAGGAGAAACAGTAGCCCTCATTCTCCTCGACCTATCAGCGGCGTTCGACACAGTCTCCCACCGCACCCTAATACTCAGACTCTACGACGCAGGAATCCAGGACAAGGCCCTCGACTGGATCTGCTCCTTCCTGTCCGGGAGGACGCAGCGGGTCAGACTCCCCCCTTTCCTCTCGGATCCCACACCAACCACCTGCGGAGTCCCCCAGGGCTCCTCCCTCAGCCCGACGCTCTTCAACGTCTACATGGCTCCACTTGCCCCCATCGTCAGAACCTACGGACTCAACATCGTGTCATACGCAGACGACACCCAGCTCATCCTCTCTCTATCCAACGAGCCCAACACCGCCAGACGCAACTTTCGAGAAGGCATGGAAGCCGTCGCCAAATGGATGAAAAACAGCTGCCTACAACTAAACACCAACAAAACAGAAGTACTCATCATGGGCCCAAACCCCGACGCCTGGAGCGACACCTGGTGGCCCACCGCCCTCGGAAACCCGCCAACCCCCACAGACCATGCAAGCAACCTGGGAATCATCCTGGACTCCGAGCTCAAAATGGACCGCCAGATCAACTCTGTCTCATCTTCCTGCTTCCACACCCTCCGCCTCCTTCGTAAGACCTTCAAATGGACCCCCCTCGAACACCGAAAGACAGTCACTCACGCCCTGGTCACCAGCAGACTCGACTACGGCAACACACTCTACGCCGGAATAAACAAAAACCTCATCCGCAAGCTACAGACCATCCAGAACGCCGCCGCAAGACTGGTCCTCAACCTGCCAAAACACTGCTACATCTCCCAGCACCTGCGCACACTCCACTGGCTCCCCGTCGAAGCGAGAATCACCTTTAAGATGCTCAGCCGACTCAAATTCCACGCACCCCAAAGGACCCTACAATCAGCCCAGCTCTCCTATGCCGTGGTCCCCCGCACCAGAAAGACCAGATCGGGAGGCCGCTCCTTCTCCATCCTCTCGGCCAAAGCATGGAACGCCCTTCCGCTCCACCTCAGACAGACAACATCGCTCCCCATCTTCGCAAGAAACCTCAAAACCTGGCTCTTCGACAGACCCCCTCCTTGATGGAATGGAACCTGCACCACCCCCCCACCCCTAGCGCCTTAAGACCCTTACGGGTGAGTAGTCGCGCTTTAACAAACCCCTGATTGATTGATTGATTGAAGTGCAGAGGGAATAAGAGGCATCTTGTTTAGTCAGTTGAAATGTCTACCGTAATAGCGAAAAAAAAATGGAACGGGAGCATAACAAGTATTTTGATAAATATGCAAAATCAAAGTCCTGAACGTCTAGGATGGAGTTTGCTTGCTTAATGCAATTAATGGTGTTTTCTAACCAAAATAAAATACATGAAAATCAAAACAACTGACTGAGAGTTATATTATGTGCAATTGGAGGAACACATCATGTCACTTTTTTAGCCAACCGCTGGGACACAAAACCTAGAATAGGAAAAACAAACTACAAGAAGCATATATACCCACTGTTTTTTTTCGAGCATTTAGGCCATGACCATGACTCAATAACAGCGTTGTAAAGTTTCATAGAATTAAATTACAAGATCACATTAGTATTTCTAAAAGGAAACGTTAATTTTAAAGTGAACATTTGATGTTTTGTGTTTTTCAGTGGCAGCTGAAGGGTCTGTGGGTGTCGGCTGGTGAGGCTAGCATGCAGTTTTTGTTGCGGCCTGGGTTGAGTGTGTGGAGTGCTGCTGGGTCATAGCGATGGCATTGCGGACGTTCAGGGTACCTGGCGCTGGTCTCCATCACGGACATTATCTCCCCGCATGCCATCGCATCCACCAACTACACCCTGCTGAGAGACCTCAACTTCCACCTCGACAATCAACTGGACCCCAACAACACATGCCTCCTAGACAACCTCCACAACATTGGACTCCGCCAGATCGTGACCGGGCCCACGCACTCAGCAGGACACACCCTCGACCCCCTCTTCACTACAGGAAACTCCATCACCTTCAGCCACACCACCGAACTCCCATGGACCAACCATCGTTGCGTCCACTTCACCTTCAGAACACCCACCATCCACAGACACCAGCACCTGCTTCCACAAAGAAACTGGACCAAAATCACCGACGACCAGCTCACCTCCTCACTCAACAACTCCACCCCAACCATCGCGGAAAACGACTACCCCAACACCGCAGCCCGAACCCTGCATAGATGGATCTCGGACAGCACCAACACCATAGCCCCCCTCAAGAAAAACAACAATACCCGTGCCAAGAAAGCCAGATGGTTTACCACCGAACTTTGAGAATCCAGGCGCACATGCCGCCGCCTCGAAAAGGCCTGGAGAAACACCAAATCCACAGAAGCCCACAACAACTTCAGAGCCGCCACCAACGTCCACCATCAACTCATCAGAGAAACGAGGAAAAAAGCGATTGAAGACAGAATCTCCACCCACGCACACAACAGCAAGGAACTCTTCAGCATCATCAAGGAGTTCGCCCAACCCACCAGCGAGTCTACTGACATCCCTCCCTCACAAGAACTCTGCGACAAACTCAGCACCTTTTTCCACCACAAAATCAAGAGCATCTACGACAACTTCAACGAAGACAACCAACACACTGAACCCTCACCTACCACCGCCGACACCCTGAAACCAGCGATTGATGACTGGACAGCCCTCACCACTGAAGACACACTGAAGACAATGAAGTCAATCCACTCAAGAGCCCCCACGGGCCCCTGCCCCCACCTCATCTTCAACAGAGCCGCCGACACCATCGCACCATTCTCCACCACACCATCAACCGCTCCCTGGCGACCGCCTCGTTCCCCGACGACTGGAAACACGCCGAGGTGAACCCCCTCCTAAAGAAACCCTCAGCGGACCCCACCGACCTCAAAAACTACAGACCCATCTCCCTGCTCCCGTTCCCAGTGAAAGTCATTGAGAAAGCCATCAACAGCCAACTCGCCACATTCATTGAAGAACACAACATCCTCGACTTCTCCCAATCCGGCTTCAGAAAAAACCACAGTACGTAAACCACCCTCCTCGCCGCAACAGACGACATCCGCACCCTACTGGACAAAGGAGAAACAGTAGCCCTCATTCTCCTCCACCTATCAGCGGCGTTCGACCCAGTCTCTCACCGCACCCTAATATTCAGACTCTACGAAGCAGGAATCCAGGACAAGGCCCTCGACTGGATCTGCTCCTTCCTGTCCGGCAGGACGCAGCGGGTCAGACTCCCCCCTTTCCTCTCGGATCCCACACCAACCACCTGCGGAGTCCCCCAGGGCTCCTCCCTCAGCCCGACGCTCTTCAACGTCTACATGGCTCCACTTGCCCCCATCGTCAGAACCTACGGACTCAACATCGTGTCATACGCAGACGACACCCAGCTCATCCTCTCCCTATCCAACGAGCCCAACACCGCCAGACGCAACTTTCGAGAAGGCATGGAAGCCGTCGCCAAATGGAGGAAAAACAGCTTCCTACAACTAAACACCAACAAAACAGAAGTACTCATCATGGGCCCAAACCCCGACGCCTGGAGCGACACCTGGTGGCCCACCGCCCTCGGAAACCCGCCAACCCCCACAGACCACGCACGCAACCTGGGAATCAACCTGGACTCCGAGCTCAAAATGGACCGCCAGATCAACTCTGTCTCATCTTCCTGCTTCCACACCCTCCGCCTCCTTCGTAAGACCTTCAAATTGACCCCCCTCAAACACCGAAAGACAGTCACTCACGCCCTGGTCACCAGCAGACTCGACTACGGCAACACACTCTACGCCGGAATAAACAAAAACCTCATCCGCAAGCTACAGACCATCCAGAACGCCGCCGCAAGACTGGTCCTCAACCTGCCAAAACACTGCCACATCTCCCAGCACCTGCGCACACTCCACTGGCTCCCCGTCGAAGCGAGAATCACCTTTAAGATGCTCAGCCGACTCAAATTCCACGCACCCCAAAGGACCCTACGATCAGCCCAGCTCTCCTATGCCGTGGTCCCCCGCACCAGAAAGACCAGATCGGGAGGCCGCTCCTTCTCCATCCTCTCGGCCAAAGCATGGAACGCCCTTCCGCTCCACCTCAGACAGACAACATTGCTCCCCATCTTCGCAAGAAACCTCAAAACCTGGCTCTTCGACAGACCCCCTCCTTGATGGAATGGAACCTGCACCACCCCCCCACCCCTAGCGCCTTGAGACCCTTACGGGTGAGTAGTCGCGCTTTAACAAACCCCTGATTGATTGATTGATTGAAGTGCAGAGGGAATAAGAGGCATCTTGTTTAGTCAGTTGAAATGTCTACCGTAATAGCAAAAAAAAAATGGAACAGGAGCATAACAAGTATTTTGATAAATATGCGAAATCAAAGTCCTGAACGTCTAGGATGGAGTTTGCTTGGTTAATGCAATTAATGGTGTTTTCTAACCAAAATAAAATACATGAAAATCAAAACAACTGACTGAGAGTTATATTGTGTGCAATTGGAGGAACACATCATGTCACTTTTTTAGCCAACCGCTGGGACACAAAACCTAGAATAGGAAAAACAAACTACAAGAAGCATATATACCCACTGTTTTTTTTCGAGCATTTAGGCCATGACCATGACTCAATAACAGCGTTGTAAAGTTTCATAGAATTAAATTACAAGATCACATTAGTATTTCTAAAAGGAAACGTTAATTTTAAAGTGAACATTTGATGTTTTGTGTTTTTCAGTGGCAGCTGAAGGGTCTGTGGGTGTCGGCTGGTGAGGCTAGCATGCAGTTTTTGTTGCGGCTTGGGTTGAGTGTGTGGAGTGCTGCTGGGTCATAGCGATGGCATTGCGGACGTTCAGGGTACCTGGCGCTGGTCTCCATCACGGACATTATCTCCCCGCATGCCATCGCATCCACCAACTACACCCTGCTGAGAGACCTCAACTTCCACCTCGACAATCAACTGGACCCCACCAACACATGCCTCCTAGACAACCTCCACAACATTGGACTCCGCCAGATCGTGACCGAGCCCACGCACTCAGCAGGACACACCCTCGACCCCCTCTTCACTACAGGAAACTCCATCACCTTCAGCCACACCACCGAACTCCCATGGACCGACCATCGTTGCGTCCACTTCACCTTCAGAACACCCACCATCCACAGACACCAGCACCTGCTTCCACAAAGAAACTGGACCAAAATCACCGACGACCAGCTCACCTCCTCACTCAACAACTCCACCCCAACCATCGCGGAAAACGACGACCCCAACACCGCAGCCCGAACCCTGCATAGATGGATCTCGGACAGCACCAACACCATAGCCCCCCTCAAGAAAAACAACAATACCCGTGCCAAGAAAGCCAGATGGTTTACCACCGAACTTTGAGAATCCAGGCGCACATGCCACCGCCTCGAAAAGGCCTGGAGAAACACCAAATCCACAGAAGCCCACAACAACTTCAGAGCCGCCACCAACGCCCACCATCAACTCATCAGAGAAACGAGGAAAAAAGCGATTGAAGACAGAATCTCCACCCACGCACACAACAGCAAGGAACTCTTCAGCATCATCAAGGAGTTCGCCCAACCCACCAGCGAGTCTACTGACATCCCTCCCTCACAAGAACTCTGCGACAAACTCAGCACCTTTTTCCACCACAAAATCAAGAGCATCTACGACAACTTCAACGAAGACAACCAACACACTGAACCCTCACCTACCACCCCCGACACCCTGAAACCAGCGATTGATGACTGGACAGCCCTCACCACTGAAGACACACTGAAGACAATGAAGTCAATCCACTCAAGAGCCCCCACGGGCCCCAGCCCCCACCTCATCTTCAACAGAGCCGCCGACACCATCGCACCATTCTCCACCACACCATCAACCGCTCCCTGGCGACCGCCTCGTTCCCCGACGACTGGAAACACGCCGAGGTGAACCCCCTCCTAAAGAAACCCTCAGCGGACCCCATCGACCTCAAAAACTACAGACCCATCTCCCTGCTCCCGTTCCCAGTGAAAGTCATTGAGAAAGCCATCAACAACCAACTCGCCACATTCATTGAAGAACACAACATCCTCGACTCCTCCCAATCCGGCTTCAGAAAAAACCACAGTACGTAAACCGCCCTCCTCGCCGCAACAGACGACATCTGCACCCTACTGGACAAAGGAGAAACAGTAGCCCTCATTCTCCTCGACCTATCAGCGGCGTTCGACACAGTCTCCCACCGCACCCTAATACTCAGACTCTACGACGCAGGAATCCAGGACAAGGCCCTCGACTGGATCTGCTCCTTCCTGTCCGGGAGGACGCAGCGGGTCAGACTCCCCCCTTTCCTCTCGGATCCCACACCAACCACCTGTGGAGTCCCCCAGGGCTCCTCCCTCAGCCCGACGCTCTTCAACGTCTACATGGCTCCACTTGCCCCCATCGTCAGAACCTACGGACTCAACATCGTGTCATACGCAGACGACACCCAGCTCATCCTCTCTCTATCCAACGAGCCCAACACCGCCAGACGCAACTTTCGAGAAGGCATGGAAGCCGTCGCCAAATGGATGAAAAACAGCTGCCTACAACTAAACACCAACAAAACAGAAGTACTCATCATGGGCCCAAACCCCGACGCCTGGAGCGACACCTGGTGGCCCACCGCCCTCGGAAACCCGCCAACCCCCACAGACCATGCACGCAACCTGGGAATCATCCTGGACTCCGAGCTCAAAATGGACCGCCAGATCAACTCTGTCTCATCTTCCTGCTTCCACACCCTCCGCCTCCTTCGTAAGACCTTCAAATGGACCCCCCTCGAACACCGAAAGACAGTCACTCACGCCCTGGTCACCAGCAGACTCGACTACGGCAACACACTCTACGCCGGAATAAACAAAAACCTCATCCGCAAGCTACAGACCATCCAGAACGCCGCCGCAAGACTGGTCCTCAACCTGCCAAAACACTGCTACATCTCCCAGCACCTGCGCACACTCCACTGGCTCCCCGTCGAAGCGAGAATCACCTTTAAGATGCTCAGCCGACTCAAATTCCACGCACCCCAAAGGACCCTACAATCAGCCCAGCTCTCCTATGCCGTGGTCCCCCGCACCAGAAAGACCAGATCGGGAGGCCGCTCCTTCTCCATCCTCTCGGCCAAAGCATGGAACGCCCTTCCGCTCCACCTCAGACAGACAACATCGCTCCCCATCTTCGCAAGAAACCTCAAAACCTGGCTCTTCGACAGACCCCCTCCTTGATGGAATGGAACCTGCACCACCCCCCCACCCCTAGCGCCTTAAGACCCTTACGGGTGAGTAGTCGCGCTTTAACAAACCCCTGATTGATTGATTGATTGAAGTGCAGAGGGAATAAGAGGCATCTTGTTTAGTCAGTTGAAATGTCTACCGTAATAGCGAAAAAAAAATGGAACGGGAGCATAACAAGTATTTTGATAAATATGCAAAATCAAAGTCCTGAACGTCTAGGATGGAGTTTGCTTGCTTAATGCAATTAATGGTGTTTTCTAACCAAAATAAAATACATGAAAATCAAAACAACTGACTGAGAGTTATATTATGTGCAATTGGAGGAACACATCATGTCACTTTTTTAGCCAACCGCTGGGACACAAAACCTAGAATAGGAAAAACAAACTACAAGAAGCATATATACCCACTGTTTTTTTTCGAGCATTTAGGCCATGACCATGACTCAATAACAGCGTTGTAAAGTTTCATAGAATTAAATTACAAGATCACATTAGTATTTCTAAAAGGAAACGTTAATTTTAAAGTGAACATTTGATGTTTTGTGTTTTTCAGTGGCAGCTGAAGGGTCTGTGGGTGTCGGCTGGTGAGGCTAGCATGCAGTTTTTGTTGCGGCCTGGGTTGAGTGTGTGGAGTGCTGCTGGGTCATAGCGATGGCATTGCGGACGTTCAGGGTACCTGGCGCTGGTCTCCATCACGGACATTATCTCCCCGCATGCCATCGCATCCACCAACTACACCCTGCTGAGAGACCTCAACTTCCACCTCGACAATCAACTGGACCCCAACAACACATGCCTCCTAGACAACCTCCACAACATTGGACTCCGCCAGATCGTGACCGGGCCCACGCACTCAGCAGGACACACCCTCGACCCCCTCTTCACTACAGGAAACTCCATCACCTTCAGCCACACCACCGAACTCCCATGGACCAACCATCGTTGCGTCCACTTCACCTTCAGAACACCCACCATCCACAGACACCAGCACCTGCTTCCACAAAGAAACTGGACCAAAATCACCGACGACCAGCTCACCTCCTCACTCAACAACTCCACCCCAACCATCGCGGAAAACGACGACCCCAACACCGCAGCCCGAACCCTGCATAGATGGATCTCGGACAGCACCAACACCATAGCCCCCCTCAAGAAAAACAACAATACCCGTGCCAAGAAAGCCAGATGGTTTACCACCGAACTTTGAGAATCCAGGCGCACATGCCGCCGCCTCGAAAAGGCCTGGAGAAACACCAAATCCACAGAAGCCCACAACAACTTCAGAGCCGCCACCAACGTCCACCATCAACTCATCAGAGAAACGAGGAAAAAAGCGATTGAAGACAGAATCTCCACCCACGCACACAACAGCAAGGAACTCTTCAGCATCATCAAGGAGTTCGCCCAACCCACCAGCGAGTCTACTGACATCCCTCCCTCACAAGAACTCTGCGACAAACTCAGCACCTTTTTCCACCACAAAATCAAGAGCATCTACGACAACTTCAACGAAGACAACCAACACACTGAACCCTCACCTACCACCGCCGACACCCTGAAACCAGCGATTGATGACTGGACAGCCCTCACCACTGAAGACACACTGAAGACAATGAAGTCAATCCACTCAAGAGCCCCCACGGGCCCCTGCCCCCACCTCATCTTCAACAGAGCCGCCGACACCATCGCACCATTCTCCACCACACCATCAACCGCTCCCTGGCGACCGCCTCGTTCCCCGACGACTGGAAACACGCCGAGGTGAACCCCCTCCTAAAGAAACCCTCAGCGGACCCCACCGACCTCAAAAACTACAGACCCATCTCCCTGCTCCCGTTCCCAGTGAAAGTCATTGAGAAAGCCATCAACAGCCAACTCGCCACATTCATTGAAGAACACAACATCCTCGACTTCTCCCAATCCGGCTTCAGAAAAAACCACAGTACGTAAACCACCCTCCTCGCCGCAACAGACGACATCCGCACCCTACTGGACAAAGGAGAAACAGTAGCCCTCATTCTCCTCCACCTATCAGCGGCGTTCGACCCAGTCTCTCACCGCACCCTAATATTCAGACTCTACGAAGCAGGAATCCAGGACAAGGCCCTCGACTGGATCTGCTCCTTCCTGTCCGGCAGGACGCAGCGGGTCAGACTCCCCCCTTTCCTCTCGGATCCCACACCAACCACCTGCGGAGTCCCCCAGGGCTCCTCCCTCAGCCCGACGCTCTTCAACGTCTACATGGCTCCACTTGCCCCCATCGTCAGAACCTACGGACTCAACATCGTGTCATACGCAGACGACACCCAGCTCATCCTCTCCCTATCCAACGAGCCCAACACCGCCAGACGCAACTTTCGAGAAGGCATGGAAGCCGTCGCCAAATGGAGGAAAAACAGCTTCCTACAACTAAACACCAACAAAACAGAAGTACTCATCATGGGCCCAAACCCCGACGCCTGGAGCGACACCTGGTGGCCCACCGCCCTCGGAAACCCGCCAACCCCCACAGACCACGCACGCAACCTGGGAATCAACCTGGACTCCGAGCTCAAAATGGACCGCCAGATCAACTCTGTCTCATCTTCCTGCTTCCACACCCTCCGCCTCCTTCGTAAGACCTTCAAATTGACCCCCCTCAAACACCGAAAGACAGTCACTCACGCCCTGGTCACCAGCAGACTCGACTACGGCAACACACTCTACGCCGGAATAAACAAAAACCTCATCCGCAAGCTACAGACCATCCAGAACGCCGCCGCAAGACTGGTCCTCAACCTGCCAAAACACTGCCACATCTCCCAGCACCTGCGCACACTCCACTGGCTCCCCGTCGAAGCGAGAATCACCTTTAAGATGCTCAGCCGACTCAAATTCCACGCACCCCAAAGGACCCTACGATCAGCCCAGCTCTCCTATGCCGTGGTCCCCCGCACCAGAAAGACCAGATCGGGAGGCCGCTCCTTCTCCATCCTCTCGGCCAAAGCATGGAACGCCCTTCCGCTCCACCTCAGACAGACAACATTGCTCCCCATCTTCGCAAGAAACCTCAAAACCTGGCTCTTCGACAGACCCCCTCCTTGATGGAATGGAACCTGCACCACCCCCCCACCCCTAGCGCCTTGAGACCCTTACGGGTGAGTAGTCGCGCTTTAACAAACCCCTGATTGATTGATTGATTGAAGTGCAGAGGGAATAAGAGGCATCTTGTTTAGTCAGTTGAAATGTCTACCGTAATAGCAAAAAAAAAATGGAACAGGAGCATAACAAGTATTTTGATAAATATGCGAAATCAAAGTCCTGAACGTCTAGGATGGAGTTTGCTTGGTTAATGCAATTAATGGTGTTTTCTAACCAAAATAAAATACATGAAAATCAAAACAACTGACTGAGAGTTATATTGTGTGCAATTGGAGGAACACATCATGTCACTTTTTTAGCCAACCGCTGGGACACAAAACCTAGAATAGGAAAAACAAACTACAAGAAGCATATATACCCACTGTTTTTTTTCGAGCATTTAGGCCATGACCATGACTCAATAACAGCGTTGTAAAGTTTCATAGAATTAAATTACAAGATCACATTAGTATTTCTAAAAGGAAACGTTAATTTTAAAGTGAACATTTGATGTTTTGTGTTTTTCAGTGGCAGCTGAAGGGTCTGTGGGTGTCGGCTGGTGAGGCTAGCATGCAGTTTTTGTTGCGGCCTGGGTTGAGTGTGTGGAGTGCTGCTGGGTCATAGCAATGGCATTGCGGACGTTCAGGGTACCTGGCGCTGGTCTCCATCACGGACATTATCTCCCCGCATGCCATCGCATCCACCAACTACACCCTGCTGAGAGACCTCAACTTCCACCTCGACAATCAACTGGACCCCACCAACACATGCCTCCTAGACAACCTCCACAACATTGGACTCCGCCAGATCGTGACCGAGCCCACGTACTCAGCAGGACACACCCTCGACCCCCTCTTCACTACAGGAAACTCCATCACCTTCAGCCACACCACCGAACTCCCATGGACCGACCATCGTTGCGTCCACTTCACCTTCAGAACACCCACCATCCACAGACACCAGCACCTGCTTCCACAAAGAAACTGGACCAAAATCACCGACGACCAGCTCACCTCCTCACTCAACAACTCCACCCCAACCATCGCGGAAAACGACGACCCCAACACCGCAGCCCGAACCCTGCATAGATGGATCTCGGACAGCACCAACACCATAGCCCCCCTCAAGAAAAACAACAATACCCGTGCCAAGAAAGCCAGATGGTTTACCACCGAACTTTGAGAATCCAGGCGCACATGCCGCCGCCTCGAAAAGGCCTGGAGAAACACCAAATCCACAGAAGCCCACAACAACTTCAGAGCCGCCACCAACGCCCACCATCAACTCATCAGAGAAACGAGGAAAAAAGCGATTGAAGACAGAATCTCCACCCACGCACACAACAGCAAGGAACTCTTCAGCATCATCAAGGAGTTCGCCCAACCCACCAGCGAGTCTACTGACATCCCTCCCTCACAAGAACTCTGCGACAAACTCAGCACCTTTTTCCACCACAAAATCAAGAGCATCTACGACAACTTCAACGAAGACAACCAACACACTGAACCCTCACCTACCACCCCCGACACCCTGAAACCAGCGATTGATGACTGGACAGCCCTCACCACTGAAGACCCACTGAAGACAATGAAGTCAATCCACTCAAGAGCCCCCACGGGCCCCAGCCCCCACCTCATCTTCAACAGAGCCGCCGACACCATCGCACCATTCTCCACCACACCATCAACCGCTCCCTGGCGACCGCCTCGTTCCCCGACGACTGGAAACACGCCGAGGTGAACCCCCTCCTAAAGAAACCCTCAGCGGACCCCACCGACCTCAAAAACTACAGACCCATCTCCCTGCTCCCGTTCCCAGTGAAAGTCATTGAGAAAGCCATCAACAGCCAACTCGCCACATTCATTGAAGAACACAACATCCTCGACTTCTCCCAATCCGGCTTCAGAAAAAACCACAGTACGTAAACCGCCCTCCTCGTCGCAACAGAGGACATCCGCACCCTACTGGACAAAGGAGAAACAGTAGCCCTCATTCTCCTTAACCTATCAGCGGCGTTCGACCCAGTCTCCCACCGCACCCTAATATTCAGACTCTACGACGCAGGAATCCAGGACAAGGCCCTCGACTGGATCTGCTCCTTCCTGTCCGGCAGGACGCAGCGGGTCAGACTCCCCCCTTTCCTCTCGGATCCCACACCAACCACCTGCGGAGTCCCCCAGGGCTCCTCCCTCAGCCCGACGCTCTTCAACGTCTACATGGCTCCACTTGCCCCCATCGTCAGAACCTACGGACTCAACATCGTGTCATACGCAGACGACACCCAGCTCATCCTCTCCCTATCCAACGAGCCCAACACCGCCAGACGCAACTTTCGAGAAGGCATGGAAGCCGTCGCCAAATGGAGGAAAAACAGCTTCCTACAACTAAACACCAACAAAACAGAAGTACTCATCATGGGCCCAAACCCCAACGCCTGGAGCGACACCTGGTGGCCCACCGCCCTCGGAAACCCGCCAACCCCCACAGACCACGCACGCAACCTGGGAATCATCCTGGACTCCGAGCTCAAAATGGACCGCCAGATCAACTCTGTCTCATCTTCCTGCTTCCACACCCTCCGCCTCCTTCGTAAGACCTTCAAATGGACCCCCCTCAAACACCGAAAGACAGTCACTCACGCCCTGGTCACCAGCAGACTCGACTACGGCAACACACTCTACGCCGGAATAAACAAAAACCTCATCCGCAAGCTACAGACCATCCAGAACGCCGCCGCAAGACTGGTCCTCAACCTGCCAAAACACTGCCACATCTCCCAGCACCTGCGCACACTCCACTGGCTCCCCGTCGAAGCGAGAATCACCTTTAAGATGCTCAGCCGAATCAAATTCCACGCCCCCCTAAAGGACCCAACGATCAGCCCAGCTCTCCTATGCCGTGGTCCCCCGCACCAGAAAGACCAGATCGGGAGGCCGCTCCTTCTCCATCCTCTCGGCCAAAGCATGGAACGCCCTTCCGCTCCACCTCAGACAGACAACATCGCTCCCCATCTTCGCAAGAAACCTCAAAACCTGGCTCTTCGACAGACCCCCTCCTTGATGGAATGGAACCTGCACCACCCCCCCACCCCTGGCGCCTTGAGACCCTTACGGGTGAGTAGTCGCGCTTTAACAAACCCCTGATTGATTGATTGATTGAAGTGCAGAGGGAATAAGAGGCATCTTGTTTAGTCAGTTGAAATGTCTACCGTGTTAGCAAAAAAAAAATGGAACAGGAGCATAACAAGTATTTTGATAAATATGCGAAATCAAAGTCCTGAACGTCTAGGATGGAGTTTGCTTGCTTAATGCAATTAATGGTGTTTTCTAACCAAAATAAAATACATGAAAATCAAAACAACTGACTGAGAGTTATATTATGTGCAATTGGAGGAACACATCATGTCGCTTTTTTAGCCAACCGCTGGGACACAAAACCTAGAATAGGAAAAACAAACTACAAGAAGCATATATACCCACTGTTTTATTCGAGCATTTAGGCCATGACCATGACTCAATAACAGCGTTGTAAAGTTTCATAGAATTAAATTACAAGATCACATTAGTATTTCTAAAAGGAAACGTTAATTTTAAAGTGAACATTTGATGTTTTGTGTTTTTCAGTGGCAGCTGAAGGGTCTGTGGGTGTCGGCTGGTGAGGCTAGCATGCAGTTTTTGTTGCGGCCTGGGTTGAGTGTGTGGAGTGCTGCTGGGTCATAGCGATGGCATTGCGGACGTTCAGGGTACCTGGCGCTGGTCGCGGTCGGGCGCAGACTGGCTTGCCTTTGGTGCGCCTTCGGCATGCCTGCTGGAGGCCGCACAGCGGCCGCCATTATGTGGTGGTCAGGGTGGGCTGGACAGCTGGGAGGTGGGAGGGGAGCTGGATTGGGCCAGTTGCGCTAGTCGTGCTGGGGGCGGAGGGGCCGTGGGGCCGTAGCAGCAGGGAACGCGGGCAGGAAAGGAAGGAAAAGGAGGAGTAAAGGAAAAAGGAAGTAGAGCTGAAAGGAGCACAAATGCAGAAAAGTACAGAAAGGAGAATAAAAAGAGGGTAGAAAAATGAGTGAAAAAACGAGTGAAAAACAGAGTGCGAGAAATCAGATAAAGGTCGACTGGACCACCAGGGATAAGGCACAGGGAAACTTATGGGTGGAGGAGGGCCCCAAACACCAAACACTCGAGAGTGCACGGGCAGCGCTTTCCCACGTTTACATGATTTTTAAATCTGGGGCAGTGTCAAAATCCATGGATGTCCTTACTCCTTCACAGTGCAGGGAAAGGAAAATGTTCCTGCTAGTTGGCACGATAAGGAGAGTGGATGAGTGGTAGCAGGTACTCTGGAACAGGGCCGGCCTAAGGCATGTGCAAGCTGTGCACCTGCACAGGGCCGCCAACCCCCAGGGGCCGCCACGCCAATATATATCCTTAGATACATATTTGCGTGGCGACCCCTGGCAGGGATTTGGCGGCCTCGGGCCCCCTACCTACACTCCCTGCTCATGGCCTCTGTGAGCCTAGAGCCGGCCCTGTCTGGAACGCCTGAGGAAAGTCTTGCGGACTAGATTTAATGTCAATCAACCTACCCCAGTACACACTTGTTAAGAATCCTCATGATCATCATCATTTTTATAATTTAAAAATATGGTCTTAAAGAAATTGACAAAAAGTAAAAACAATACCTCCATTCAGTAATCAAACATTGAAATTCAACCAGTTTTGCAAAATGCCATCCACTTCGTTGCAACAAGGGTCTGCAGTCTGCACTTATTTTTGTAACTTTTGATCTGTGGTGACAAAGCCATGTTGATGATGAAACATGGCCACTCTGCCCTTTTTTCCAGTGGCCCAGCGATGCCCTTGGGATGTCTGTCCATTCATTTACAGTGCCCTGATTCAAAAGCGGCTTGATTTGTAATGTTTGAGACCACTTAAAAACATTCTTGTGGGGCACACAGTCCCTAATGCACCGAGGAATGAATTGTCCACACAGGCAAGTTTTCAACTCTTCCCCGAATTATAGAAGTGAGCAGAGACAGTCTGAATGCCTAGAAATGAATCGGACAGCATTTCAGGGACAACAACAATAAGCAATACATGTATTCAAACTCCATATGAGTGATTTGCTTCATGGGTCATTGAAAGGAGAGAGATTTAGCATAACACCTAGAGATGTCATTAAGAGCTGTACCCCAAGCTACCGCACTATGGGTTTGAGCTGGAATTAATCTGAAGGTCGTACACTATTCTGCAGCACGTGCTTTAACCAAATAAACGACCCTGTCTCTTTGGAATTGGGAACTATTGTGTCCTGAGGTGGGGGGAGGGTCCCAGGATACTTCTTGAAACAGCAGTAACACATTTGGCTGTTGCACCAGGTTTGCAATCTGAATGCTGTGTAGGGACCCATGCAGCAGGAACATGAACAGATGAGCTTCCTTTATTGAGAGTGGGACCGGCCATTATATACTGATCTCAGAATTAACATGTGTGAAGGAGCTGGATTGGGATGTCATCAGGTGCGCGTCTCTGCAGCAGGTGACCAACCTATTGAGCTATATTAAACCTTTCACCAGGTTTCTACTAACATGCATGGCAGTAGTCCCTGCCTGTGGAAGCTTTAATTCATTCATTGCTGCAGGGGTGCACAGAAGGACCTTGCTGCAGTGTGGGTGTGCACAGTTTGCACCAATGTGCGTGCAACTAGTGCTGTCTGGTCACTGGAACTTTGCAGTACTGAAATGTGCATTAACCGACCAGGCATACTTGGAAGAAATCGAGTTTCGTCCCCCCCAGAACAAGGCATAAAATGCCGACTAGTGTGAAAGTAAGGCTTGTGAATTGTAACACTTGCTCAGACGGAGGCTTTGGGAGACAACTTCAATTTTAAGGTTGTGATTGGTTGGTCTGATGTGAATGGGCGTTTACTGGACAGAATTTGGTTCCTTGTTGAGCAGTGCTACTGTCTGAGGGATCCGTGGAACCTTTGCTGCAGAGGAGTTCTGCCAAGGTTAACCAGAGAGCAGGCATCAGCGCTGGCATGCTCATCCCCATGAGTTGTATGGGTCTTGTCTCTGCTGAGCTCTAAAACTAAAAGCAGGTTAAAAAGGGAGGCAGAAGGGGAAGAGCGTAGTAGGGTCAATGCATTCCATTTCTGACCTTAATGAACATCAGTGACATGTTCCTGGTAGCTCACCAATGCAAATTTTGTGCAGATTAGTGACTGTTGTACGATTAAGGAATTATCCCCCAGATTCATCAATGTCCCGATTTGCGAGTCCTTAATAGCGATTATTAAGGAATCGCTATTAAGGACTCGCAAAACGGGATTCATGTAGAAATTGCAATATTATTTGCGATTTCTACAGCTTCCTTATTTGCGATTAGCAAATTGCTAATCGCAAATCAGGATGCGATTTCAAGGTTGCCAGGGGTGTCCAAAGGACACCCTGTAGCACCCCTGAAATGTCAATGTAGACTGATGTTGCGCACACACATGTCCAAAGGACATGTGTGTGTGTAACATACAACTTAGAAAAATGCACTAAAGTGCATTTTTCTAAGTTTTCGCTATTTACCACGAAGTCAGACTTCACGGTAAATAGCGGCAAAAAAATTGCGATTTCGCAATTTTTAAAAGGTTCATGAATAGCATTTAAGGAATCTCTGATTGAGATTCCTTAAATGTGATCGCAATTTGAGAAATCGCAATTATTTGCGATTTTTCAAATTGCGAGTTCATGAACCATTGATGAATTCCAAATGCCATTTTTGCGAGCGCAAACGGCCGAATTTTGCGATTCGCACCGTTTGCGCTCGCAAAAATGCTTGATGAATCTACCTGTATGTGTAGCGTAGGGTGTACACCTTTCGGGCTTACAAACATCAAGCTCATGCAATTGGAGTAAGAGAGTTTATATGTTATCAAAAATAATACGTGTGCATGCAATATGAGTTGTTTATCTGTGCGACAGACTGGAATTCTGACGATTGCAGAATTCTTCTGAATTTCGCAAGACTTTTTAGGTAACTCTGCTGAGTTCCATGAAGTACCCCTCCATGAGCTTCACCTACCCCAAAAAAAATGGACGAGCATTGGAACTGCTGTCTGGGACCTGTGTAGAGACCTGAGATACTGGACCTGCTCTCCCTTGTACAAAGGAATATGAAGTAGACTCCAAGGGTCAGTTGACATCCTGTGTGGCTACAGGGACACAACAAGCTAAAAGAGGCTATTTTCCTGGAGTGACCAGTGGCAACTGAACCCAGGCACAGCCAGTTGCCTCTGCTGGGGTGAGTTCTGCCAAGTAAGTGCTGTCCTTAAGGTCCTGGAGAAGTTTGAAAAGATCAAAAGAAACTACTATGGGGGCACCATTACCATTTTCGGGAGGCGAGCCACGGAGGATGTTCCTCATACTTTTCCACACACTTAGACACATCCGTGTCGGCGGTATAATACTTTCCTCGCTCACGTGGATCTGACGTGATTCCTGGGGATTCTGGTTCTCTTTTTACCTAAACCTTTAACTTTGAATATGTCCTGAAGAGTCAGGGGTCAATCTAACCCTGACGAAACACATGTCGGCTGTTTGCTCTATGCTGGATGAGTGTCAACCTAAAGGAAATTAAAAGAAACTAGAAACAACTCCTCTGCAAACTTCTTTAATGGACTTTTATTATGGACTTACATGTTGTGAATTGTTCTAATTACTCCTATCTGTGAGTGCCCGGGACTTGGTAATAAGACACACAGGTAACAGAGTAAGCCATCTGATAAACTCTAAGTCAGGGACTAAGTCAGAATGTAGAAATCTTCACTAGGTGAACACGCAAAAGTATTTGTCTGATTAGAGGACTTCTGTTGGCAAAAAATGAATTTCCTGCTTTGCCTTTTCCAGCTAAAAGACAACAGCTTCAGGAGGATGTTTCCAACAGATATACGATTTTGAAAGGACTTCCCCACATACACCCTGCTGGAAGATTTTGACTTCCATTTCAGGGACTGTCAGAAATTTAAATCTTTGGCTAGGAGGTGTATCTGATCTCTGCACAATGCGGACGATCTGCAATTTCATCTAGGATCTGTTCAGTCAAAAGCAGTGACTTCACCACTGACGCTTTTTTTTCTTTTCTCTTTCCCCTAAAACTTAAACATTCATAACTTGGGTTTTCCTTTTTGAAGTTTATTCACTTTTGTGCCGTGTTTCTGATAAAAAAATATCTATATTTCTATGAAAAGGATGGTGGACATTTATTGTGTTGTGTTTTGACTTTTTGAATATTGTAGTATTTCAAAATATTTGACACTCTTTTCTTTAAGTTGCACTTGCTTGCCCTGTGCCATAGCTACCAGGACTGATTTTCTAAGGGGGGCTCACCTCCTTCACAACTAATTCCCATTTTCTTACAATCCCCAATTGCCCAAGTCACACAACTCTGTAATCGAATATCAAAACATTGCAAGAGTTTTGTTTAGTTTGGCTGGAATCATAACACTATTTCTGCAAGTAGTTTGTTTTTAGTTATGTCTTACATGTGAACTGCTCTTGAGTAACCAGCCCTGATTCACAAATCATTTTCTGTAGATAGCTGGGCCATCATGTGTGATTTACTATGTTCTGCCCACAAGTAAATATGTCCTTCTCCTGAAAAATCAGAAGAAGGTGTATTGATTATTTGAGGAAGGACAACAGTAATTCACACTGCAATATCAATGGGATTATTCCTTGACAAAAGATACTTCTCAGTTAGTATAAGGTATGGCCTGATATATAATCATCATTCAGCTGTAGCTGTCTCGTGAGTATTACTACATTTGCACAACACAAAACATCTGGCACACAACAAAGACATACATATAATTAAATTGACATAGAGTGACTTTGCGCAGCACTTTTCAGCTCCTGGTTTTTGTGATTCATCTGGCTTTAGGCATTGGTGCACAACGTTGTGCATTAACGTTGGCATGAGCTCATGGCATCTTGTGGATGTAAGCATTCTGGAAACATGAGTTCCACACACATTCATTGGCACTGGTTCTTTCTCCTGGTCCATCTGCCCCAGCATTCTGTCTGTCTGCTTACCACTCCCCGTCATGTGTCTATTGTTCCACAGTGCCACCTGCCCCTTCCTATCCCACACCTCAATTATTTCTTTCAAGTTCCCTTCAGCTGCAAAGTAATACAGCTGTGCTGCTTCTGTTTTGCACATTTATTTTTTATTTTTGCTTCACCAGTCATCAGCCATGATGGAACAGTAAATTAAAACAGCAAAATGGAATTCGGCGAGCCCTTATACAGGCATGCACATTTGTCATTTCCCCTTTTTCATCATGTTCTGTAAAAGGACTGGGTGTAAAATTCTGTTATTAGACATTTCTGGAAGTGCAAGTATTATAGTTTTGCTCTCTGGCTTAAGCTCATTGAGCGACCAGTTGCAGGACAGCAGAATGCAAATTCTAGGCAGTGTCAAAATGGGGTGTCAATTTCTCAAGCTGCTTCTGCCCATTGCTTTAAAGGATGTGCAAAAAAACTTTCAACTTAATCTATGCATCCTCAAGGAGCCAGTGAACAGCTTTAACGCATCTGCCTTGTAGATGATAGTTTAAAGATTGGGATTTTTTCAGGCTACCTTGCACCCTATGTTCCCACAATGCATTAGATAAAAGTGGTTGCAATTTGCACCTGCTTTAACCGAGTGCATTGCTTTTTGGAACTTAATATAAACTTAAACATATTGGTCGGGGAAAATGTGATTTGTCTGTGGTTAAAATTTGACTTTTCTCATTAATATGCACAAGATAGGCCGTAAATTGTAACCTTTTACAAATGGCTGCCATCACAGGGATGTGGGGTCAGCAGACAATCATATCAATATTGCTGTGTGAATTCCGAGGTCATTGCTGTTGTCCTTCCTCCAATAATTAATACACATTTTTTCAGATTGTGTGCCTCCTGGAATCCCCCAGCCCTGTCACTCAAACTCCAGACAAGGAATGCACAACCTAGCAGAGGCAGGCTTGAAAGGTTTAGGGAAGCAAATACCTACTTTCTGAAAGTGGTATTTGCAAAAACAGAATGTTAAAACCCACTTTACTAAAAGATGTATTTTATCAATCGGAGTCCAGGCATACTGAACTCGATTTTCTACCATGTTTTCCGAGTCAGTTAGGATTATAAAATGTAATATTTCTAACAGCCCATTCTGGCCTATGGAGAACAGGTAGCCTTGCAATAGTTAAAAACGAAAATGGCTGTAATTCACTATTAGGACATGCCACATACATCAGGGCTTGTCCTACCTTAAACTTACAATGCACCCTGCCCTTGGGCCTACCATAGGGGTGTCTGATATGAAGAAAAGGGAAGGTTTGGGGACAGGAAAGTGGGTGCACTTGCCCAGTCAGCATGACAGTACCAGACGGCACGCAGGCTCTGCAATGGCAGACCTTAGACACAATTCAATTCAATTCATGAAGCTTTATTCGGCACATATACAATTACCATTAAATCACAAAAGAAAAAAAGAAAAAGACATACATTGAATAAAAATACACCAGATTTCAGGGCAAAGAACAACCAAGATAATACAGACATAGTTTGTTAAAAACGCATACTTTTCCTAATATTAATATACTGAGTTAAAAACGTTGCAGTATAAAAACAGATATCGACAGATTGTAAATTAAAAAGTAAACTCATTGCCTGATTAACTGTACGTACGCCATGTTTGACAAACATAGGTTTCAGATAGGCAGTACGGAAGTTCATGTACAGTTTGCAAAACAGTAGAAAGTGCAAAGTGCTCTGTTTAGATACGCCATCACACATACATGGCCCTAGTGGATGTCTCTTAAGATTCGGCAGAGCCACTAAGTGATTTGCTATTCCAAACCTCAGTCTGGTCAGCACAAACTTGTGGGATGGCCTTGTCACCCCTACCAAATAATTGGGGAAACCTCCAATGGTGATATAACTATTATAAAACATAACAGTGGATAAAGCTCCATAGGCTAAGGCCCGCTTCCTTGCAGTATAAGCCAAGAATTTAATTTTTCAGCTCTATTTTGGTATCTGGGATGCTGCACTGGGATCGATCAAGACATTTAGATGAAATATGTCAGAAAAACAAACAACAACATATTTTAACCAGGGTATATTTAGATGTTTGTCCAGCGAGATACAGTCCTCAATAATTGATCTGTTAAAAGTCTTTTCTTCCTGAAGCCAAATTGACCGCCAAATCATAAGTGGACTCAGGGATAACAGGTCTGTTAGAAAATTGATATCCAGTTCTCGATGGATTTACTCAGTAGGTGCGGAGGTTGGTAAAGACCGGAGCTTTTTTAAAAAGGAATTTTCCTCCTGCTGCAAAAGGTGGTCTCTTCTGTGACCCCATACACCTGCCCCATAGAGTACAGTAGAAATACATCTTGCTTGGTAAATCTTAAGCATATCCCTGGTGCGTCGATCCCCCACCTTAGCAGCAAATCTAAAGACACCGTGGGCACTTTTAGCCATTTTAATACGAATATTACTAAATTCATTGGACCATTTTCTATCTTTAGAGAAGGTTATACCAAGGTAGCAAAATGTATCTACTTGTTGCACCTTTTCCTGATCAATAAAAAAGGCATTTAAAAATTTGCTTCTAGCCCCAAACGTCATAGTGTGCGTTTTCCCCTTGTTAATGATCAGTTTTCTGTCCTTGATAAAGACAGAAAATCAATCGAGTAGACGCTGTAAACCCAAAGGGGTTCTAGAGAGCAAAACAGCGTCGTCTGCATATAGTAACACTGGGACAGGTACACCTTTGATCTGGGGGGCATTCGCTTTGACGTTTTTTAAAATTGCATCGATACCGTTGATAAATAAGATAAAAAGTAGGGGGGCCAGTACACAGCCCTGTCTAATCCCTCTTCTGACATTAAATTTTGGAGTGCATTCACCTTTAACGCCGTAACGCACAGATGTTTGTAATTTCTCATACAGCCTTGCGAGGAAAAAGATGATACCCTCTGGTGCTCCTAGCTGTAGCACGGTTGGCCACAAGATAGAATGGTAAACCATGTCAAAAGCACTACTTAAGTCTGCAAAACAAAGGTACAGAGATTCTTGTTTTGCTTCAGTGTATTTCCCGATCAGTAAATCAAGGTTTATATACTGGTCGAGTGTTCCCCGGCCCTTTCTAAATCCATACTGGCTGTCGGCAAGAATACCCTCTTGCTCGACCCATTCCTCTAGCCTGACCAGCATGACTCTACTCATGATCTCAACTGAGGAGTCAACAAGGGAAATGGGGCGGTAGTTTTTCACATCAGATCGACTGCCCTTTTTCTGTATTGGGATAATGATAGATTCCCCCAATGATTTGGGTGCCTCACTATATATCGCGACGTTGAAAATGATAGCCAAGAGGGGGCTCCACATCTCAGGGGCTGCCTTATAAACATCAACGGGCACCCCATCGGGGCCCTGGGCTTCCCCCCTTACTAGCAAATATGGCAAGTTCAACCTCTCTGACCGGGATATTCAAAGGTAAAACAGCCCACCTTCCAAGGTTGAGATCTGCACAGTTATTTGAATCAAAGATGGTTGAAAAATGGGCAACCCAGCCATCACTCGGGACATTCGAGGGTAACTCTGGCATATTTTCTTCTTTCAAAAAAGGAGAGTTAACAGTAGACAAAAACAGAGTACTGTTAGATAATGCAGCAGCTTGATTGAGAGAATCCCAGGCCAACTCCTGTAACTCGCTCCTCCTCCGTTTCAGGGCACGCTTGTATTCTATTCTTAAATTACTTATATAGTTAGTGTCCCTCGGCCTTTTGGCGAGTGCATGTTTTAATTCAGTTAATAGACTAGTGCATGTATGGTCGAACCAACCTGGGCCGTTTCTAGTCTGAGCGCTTTTTGGCCTAGTGAACCTGGCATCAATTAATTTATTAATATCATTAAAAGAAGATAAAACCTGCTTATAGTCGGAACCATTATCAAGGATAGAGGTGATATCTAACAAACAGTCCCTGACAATGGAGCTGATTAATTCATTGGCTTTGTCTCCTGCCCATCTTAGTCTTACCCTATTAGGTCTGTGTGGTTCCACGTTATTAATTGTAGTACCCATTTTAACAAAACTTCCACCCCAAAAGATTGTTTCCAGGATGATACAATTATGGTCACTTATTGAAGTTTCTTCAATTCTTGGAACAGCACAACTAGAATTGATGTTAGAAGGAATAATAACATGATCAATGACCGAGCTAGTATGCCGATTCTTAAACGTAGGAATAGTTTCACCTTTTTCATCTTTGGCAAAGCACAGAATTTCCAGGTCATGGCAGCCCATAAATGAGTTTAAAGCCTCACCATAGCTGTTATGGCCAAAATGCAAGTCATCAAATCCGGCATTATTTGTGAACTCATAGACTTTTTGAGTAGACAATTCACCTAATGAAGTATTAAAATCACCAACCCATATAAAATCAAAAGAAACATTTTCTTCTAAAATTAACTTTTCAATGGCACTTGCCAGATCATGTACTACTATAACCCTTGAACTATCAAAAATGTTATTGTAGTAGTTTAACAGTAGGATGTTACGTCCTTGGTCCTCAAGTAACCAAAGGATCTGCACATGTGCTCCCACACTTATATACCTTTTAACTACAATCGGACGATTAATAGACACAAGTATCAATAGACCACCTTTAGCTCTCCCTGGTCCAATGCCCTGCGCTGGCAGATTGTAAGAGACAAACCCCTCAAAATGAACATCTTCCCGGCACCAAGTTTCTTGGAGGCATAGTATATCATAGGTATGAATAAGGTCCAACCACCCTAGGACATTCCCCTTTGATTTCAACCCTGCAATATTCCAACTAGCAATTGTTATCGCTTTGCCCCTTATCCCAATAGTATCCGGTATTGTAATTATATTACTACCGTCTTCCTCCCTTTGAATTCCACTAGGTAGGGCCCCAAGGTCGTTGGTCAGGTCTAGGTTGACCACCCGAATCAGCTCAGGGACCATAGGGTTATCACTAGTCTCGCTTACCAATGTATCTGAAATCTCACACAGGGGGGGCTCAAGAACCTGGGGAAGTCAATCATTAGTGTCCAAGCTGTTTAGGGCATGAAATCGATTTTGCAATGGGATATCCAGACCGGGCCGGTATATAAATGGAAATTGCCTAGTATTGTTATTATCATTATCATTAGGGATGACTTTACTAAGGTGGCTATAAAAGTAACCAAGTGGACGGACATAGACACTGTTATCAGCAAACGGTAAGGATGCTGCTCTTAACAAAACAGTAGCGGCGTGTTGGGGGTGTTTAAAGTTAATAATAACACAGTCACCTCTGCTATTCTTTGTGGAGTTGCCAATCCAGTTGACCCTTCCAGTTGTTAAAATTTGGTCAGAATATGCAACTGGAAACCCACATTGCCTATGCAACCAGGAAACTGTTTTATTTTTTAAAGAGTCATGTGTTTCTTGTTGGGACTGGGTCTTGCATGTATCAACAGGCGGAACATTAGTTAAGACGACCAAGTAAGGGGCACAATCGGGGGAGATTGATAAAACGCCTTCTCTTCACTTCTGTCCACCCTTCTTTGCTCTCAGCCACTGGAGTGGCCTTATTTTCCTGACGGATTCTAGGTGGGCTATCTATTAGGACTGTCTCATTAACACTATGCCTCCCCTCGGCTGGGGTGTTTACCTCTTTACTCACTCTTGTGCCCTTCTCGATGATCTTAGGCTTTCCAACCAGGGCAATGTGAGAATCCAAAAGGCCTCCTAATCTAGTTACTTCAGCAGAAATCAGATCTAATTCGGCCACTAAGGGTTTAATAATACTTTCTAGCTTAGCATCAATGAGGCTAACTAGTAAATCTAATTGCTCGGTGTTCAGTTTAGCAGAACCTTCTTTTTCCGTGGCATCCTCCTCGCTTACTATACTTTTGGGGGGGTTCCAACTCTTTTTTTATTCCGATTTCCACCGCGTACTTTCCTACAAGCTCTAACTACTCTACGTGCCTGGGAAGCATGTACTGGTGTGTCAGAAATGTCAGGGGAGTCATCCAGCACAACCTGGCAGGATGCAGCTAGCACTGGAACCATATTATTAATAACATCCACATTATCCACTTCACAGCTATCATCTAATGCAGATACGCCTAAAGAAGTAGACAAAGTCGGGGGACTACCACGGCCTAGTGATAATCGCCGATCATTGTTAATTTTCTTAACTACTTTGACTAAATAGATATCCAGTGTGGCAGGCACTGAGGAGTTTTTCCGCTGTTTTCTGTTTAGACATTATTAAAACCACCAACAAGGCCCACAATACTTATGTTAAGATCCGAAAGCTATCATGAATAATGCAATCACAAATATAATAAATCAGAGTCTTTAAAATAATGTACTTAAATGTCTCACGAGTTGGGGAGAAATGGCCCTAGATGCGATGGCCAAGGTTTGTGGCCCAGCCCAGCCTCGTCCTGCCCCGGACTGCCACAGACTGTCCCGCCCTTGTCCCGGGCTTCTCCCGGCGCCGCCCGCGCGTGTCGCACGACGCGCGACGCGGAGGGAGCCTTTCCTTTTTCTGCGCCTCCGGGCGCGCTACCGGCCGGAAGTTGTCACGGTGCCACTAAGCACCCTGGGAGCTGTAGTCTCCTCCAACTGCAGCCAGTGGTCTTGAAACGGCGGCAGGGAGACACACAGCGTTGCGGTCCCAGGAGCGACGAAATTGGCCCAGCAGTTACGTCCAGACCCAAAGGAAATTTCCGCAGCGTTAGTTTGCTCCCGCTCCACCGAGGGAGCCTCTCCTTTTTCTGCGTCTCCGGGCGCGCTACCCGCCGGAAGTTGTCACAGTGCCGCTAAGCACCCTGGGAGCTGTAGTCTCCTCCAACTGCGGCCAGTGGTCTTGAAACGGCGGCAGGGAGACACACAGCTTTGCGGCCCCAGGAGCGGCGAAATTGGCCCCGCAGATACGTCCAGACCCAAAGGAAAGTTCTGCAGTGTTAGTTTGCCCCATTTTACAAGGCTGCTTCTGTGGGTGGCACAACCAGTGCTTCAAGCCCTCTAGCAGAATTTGGATTTACACGCCCTGGGCACTTCAAATCACTTGTGGGCCAGTGGATACTCTGCCAGAAAGAAGGGCTGATGTACTGTTACAAGTACTGCCACTCTGCTGGACTGCTGCTCTAAAGGACATGCAGCTCTGCTGGACCTGCTACCTGTTGCCCTGTTGGCTGGAGAAGAAGAACTGGACGTGCAACTTCATCTTGAACCAAGGACCCCTGAATGATTCAATAGGATAGTCTTCTGGCCTCCTGATTTAAGCCCCAGGGGCATCAAAGGCTCCCAAATAGCTCCTGAAAACAGGTGCAGTGAATTCTTGGCCCTCACGTAGTGCATCTCAGGTCCTGGGCCCTTGATGTGGCTCAGTGGGCTCATAAATCAAGATTTTGGGATCTTTGCAACCATGAACGGCCCGTTCACACGGGAACCATGTCCCTTACACTGAAATTCAAAGTGAGCCACTGCCAGCCCATCTCTTTGAATAGCAAGCAAAGACCACTTGTTAGGGACCCCTATCATGCTGACCACTGTCGGTGACAGTCTCCATGCTCCCTCTCGAATGCAAACGGAATTCTTGGCACCTAACATGAGTAGGTAAAACTGCAGCATGACTAATATGGGACTGTGTCCGATCCACGCTCTAACTTTTGACTGTGGCCCCCTCTAGTGTGACCAGATAGCCACAGTTGGAACTTTGTGCGTTTAGACACTATATTACAATTTATTCTTTAAGAACTCATATCTCCTATTTTTTGAAGTGTTGCACAAATACTTCATGCATGTGCCAAGCTAGCAGAGGGTTGAGCACAGGTTAATTTAAGTTTTGCTTGTGGCTTACTCTGACTATGATTGCTGCTTGGCCAGTGCTCATACCTGAGTCAACCAGTAGCCACATTTCTAATAACTGATATAATATGTGAGGTCAAAATGAGTGCATGGTGGGAGCCCAAGTAACTACAACTGGTGAATATCAGTGTTTGTTTTATTTTTTAAGCATTATAAATACAGCACCTAACTATAACGTCACTTTAAACTTTGTTTTTCTTCAGTGAATTTCAAGTGTTTTTAAAATGTAATCTCAAATGTTATTGCTTTACCTTACTATAAAGTCATGTTAATCTTTGTTTGTTGTCAGACCAATTCCGAGGGTTTTTTCAATGTAAATTAAGATCTTACTATACCTAACTGTAACGTCACTTTAACATTTGTTTTCTATAGTGAATTACAGTTTTTTTAATCATAGTCATTGAACTCTCTCACTGACTATAGCCTTAAGCCTGCGGCCTTGCCTTGTGCCCAACCCCTTGGGAATCCGACTCCATGTAGGTGAGCAAACCCCAGTTACCCACCACCCGACATTTTCTTGTTTATTTTAATTGGTATATTCTCTGTAGTACTGCAATACTCCTGCAGTACCATGGCTCAAGCGTCACTTGTGGTGCCATGTGACTGCTCAGGCTTCACTTACTGATGCCTGAACATTTAAATGGTACCACTTCTCCTGTATAAATTCCTTGGTACTTTATGGGGATAATGCTGGGTTCTTTGGGAGTACGGTCGGCTGAAGCCATGAAAATTGTTTTTTCTATTTTTGACTGCAGGAGAGTCTCACTGGGTCTGTCCTTTGAGTGCCAGGGTGTGTGGACATCCATTCCCTGCCCACTTACATGTTGTTTTTAAGCAAGTTAAGGACACGTGGACCAAGACTCAATGTCCTCCAATGGAGAGTGGATCATTTTTTTTCTTAATGTTCCATCCAGTCAATCAGATATAGGTCCCACAAGGTTGAAAATTACGGTCAGAAAAAAAAGTCTGCCCTGTATTTTTAAAATTTGTTTAGCCAATCTTCCAGGAATCACTACAATTTAAATGCTAATTAAAAAAAAAAAACAGCTTTTTGAATAAAGATCTAATGTACTGCCAAATATGGTGTAATTTCATTACCCATTTTTTTTCATTTTTTTCATCTCTCCCCATAGTCCCCTGGGAATTACCATAGGAAAACAATAGTGTTGCACTCCCTTTTTTTGGACCCTTCCCCAGGTAGATCACCCCTAAATGTTCCAGAAAGGAGCTAAGGTGGATGAGGTTTTGTTTAGAAAAGTTTGTTGAAGATTCATCTAATGGCACAAAAGTAATTACCAAAACAAAAAATACTCTTAATATGGAAACTCTGAACTAACATACAACTACACAGTGTGCAGTGATGACCACCACTGTATGTTTTATACACACATAAACACACACCACACGCATATAAATAAATATGTCCCAAGGTATAAAGGCATGCGTTTAAATACACTAATTGAGATTTAGCTGCTTTCATTTGATCTTGAAGTGTTCACAAATGCTAATTTAAAAAAAAACAGCTTTTTGAATAAAGATCTAATGTACTGCCAAATATGGTGTAATTTCATTACCCATTTTTTTGCATTTTTTTCATCTCTCCCCATATTCCCCTGGGAATTAACATAGGAAAACAACAGTGTTGCACTCCCTTTTTTTGGACCCTTCCCTAGGTAGATCACCCTTAAATGTTCCAGAAAGGAGCTAAGGTGGATGAGGCTTTGTTTAGAAAAGTTTGTTGAAGATTCATCTAATGGCACAAAAGTAATTACCGACACAAAAAATACTCTTAATATGGAAACTCTGAACTAACATACAACTACACAGTGTGCAGTGATGACCACCGCTGTATGTTTTATACACACATAAACACACAACACACGCATATAAATAAATATGTCCCAAGGTATAAAGGCATGCATTTAAATACACTAATTGAGATTTAGGTGCTTTCATTTGATCTTGAAGCGTTCACAAATGGCAACAACATTTTGATAAAAATCTTTTGTTGAACGGTATTCACAGAAGTTTTTCAAGTGAATGACGTTCACATGAATAACACATCCAACTTGTCAAATGTAATTAAATTATCAAGTATGTTTTTCATAGAGATGGAACTGCAGAAGGAGGGTGATGAAAGTGCTGCAATGATCTCAGCTTCTGTGCTACTTTAATCCTCAATTATCCTGTGATTTATATATGCACTGACTTCCCCACTAATCCTATCTTGTGCAATAAGCAAATTTGCATGCTACTACAATCTATTTGTCTTTCGGTTACTCTTGTGAAACACCACCCATGAATGACTAATATGCCCTGGCATCAGCAGTTGAGCGAAACACAGTGTAACAAGTGTCTGAGGTACAATTGGTGACCACTGCAAGTATCCTGTTGAATGGAAATGCTTCCCATGAGTCATCTGATTGAATAAAGGCCCCTTCCCCTCTGTAGCATCCTACCAGCACCAGGTACTAGCCAATAACCCTGCCACACACGGAGACTAATTTTACACATCTGTATACCGTTGCGTGTAAGTCAGAACTCAACATTGTATGCCTGCCTTCAGCTTATCTCCCCAACGCTCACATCACAGACCTATAATGGACAGTGGGAACAAAAAGGTACTAGCCAATAACCTTGCCACACATGGAGAGTAATTTTATCCATCTTTATTCTGTTACATGTAAGTCAGAACTCAAAATTATATGCTTGCGTTCAACTTATCTCTCCAACGCTTACATCAAAGGCCTATGGTGGACAGTGGTGCATTGCTGTCCTATCCCCCTGCACTGGCATAATTTTGGCAGCTAAGCAGCAACACAGGCATCCTTGCACCATGCTGCAAGGGTGCCTGTATTGTAGGCAGGATTGTTCTAGAGTAGGACGGGGCACCTTCCTGCACAAAAGCAATCCAGATAGGTGTTTTCCTCTGTCAGGGGGTACCTGTCTGCCAGGGGCCGGGTGAGGACTTTAACGCTTGTTCCTTTCCGCCCCGAGTGCAGGACGGCCACGGTCCCTTTAACGCGGCTTGGACCTTCTCAGAGGTGGGGATTCCGCCAGTGACATCATCAGCCGTGCTCCTATCAGGAGCAAAGGAGAAGCTGAAAGCGCGATACCCGGAAGAGAATTGCTCGCCATCAACAGCCGAAGCAGGTGTGGAGGGAGTGTCATCCGGTGTGGAGAAGGAGGCGTTCTGTGCAGAGGAGACAGAGGTTTCGGGAGTTGCGGAGCCCCAGGGACAGAGGAAGCCAGGAGGCCAACGAGACCACGAGCCGCCCCGCCACGCTTCAGGAGAAGTGTGGCTCTACAAGGTACGGGCCCATATAAGGGGACTCGTATGGGCACAGGGAGGGACTGGGTAGGGGGGTTTGAGGGAGGTCACGGAACGGGTCTGCACACTGAATGCCAGAAGCTGCAACCTTTTCCCTCCGAGCACTAAAAGCGCCTTGGTAGTTACCGACCTCTTGTGGTGGCAGTCCCTGGTGATCCCCTCACTCCCCGCCCCCCTTCTGTCAGAACCGGAACTCCGGTACAAATCAGTAATCAAGGGTTTTCTTTTGTTTTCTCTTCTTTCGAGTGCCTTTTCGGACCCCTGACTGAAAGGACCTACAAGGCCAGGACCCTTGAAGCAAGAAATCGCCAGCTACATACCACCAGTGCTGTTGCTCTCCGGATAAAGACGCTTCCCTGTTATTTTTGTTTGACTTAGACTATTGGAGCCGCTGAATAAAAGTGTACTCCTTTTCAAACGTACTTGAGTGGTGGTGCCTCGTTTATAGTCCCCACCCTGTCCCAACCATCGCATCCTCTTACCTGGGAGGCATACATTTTGGTGCCTTCCCAAATTTATACATCCTTGTAAATCCAAGAATGCGTCAAATACTATGGGAGTTGTGTGGGAACACCCACCACAACGCCCATGGAATGCCTCACTTGCGCAGAGTAAGGCAACGCAGCGATTTATGAGGACATTCAAAGCTACACATAGTGACTATGTGTGGCTTTATAAATTTGACTTAGAGGCTTGTTTCAAGCATATACCACTTTGTGTAGTGCCAACATAATGCGAGCCTCTCTTAAATATGTCCTTACGACTCCATATTTGTTAAGCTAAAAGTTACAATGTTTTCAAAATAGTTAAATAAGTAAATAAAAAAATAAATAAAAACACAAAATAAATAGATGAATAAATACACACATTGTTATAGATACAATTACAGTGCTTCGGTTAAGCATTGTGGTGCTTGAATCTCACGTTCTGATGAGGTCACCGGAAACCGGGAACTGGCAGTCAAAGTGTCAGTGATCTGCACAGGTGAGGTGGAATTTTCGGCAGACACAGAGTCATCCACAGTCTGTCGGGACCCAGTGTCTACATTGACATTGATGTTTGGTGAGTGATGGGCCACATTTTGAAAACTAAAGGAATCTCTCACCTTGTGGACACCCTTCCGGGGTTTCTCACAGGGGAATACCGGGACGGGTTCCCTAAGCAAGCGCCGGGACGCTTACGGGCAGCTGTGCGCTTTACAAGTCCAGCACATTTACATTTACATTTACATTTACAAGTGACTTCCCAGGAATTAGGGCAGTCACCACGAGTCCTTTGATTTTAGTAATGGTAAAGGGTTCAGCCTCATAAGGAGCATCAGACTTTCTTTTTCTGTGTTGTCTGCCAAGCTCTCCATCTCCTCTTGTAAAAGTGACATCTTTTACATGACGTTATGTGTCAGCATATATTTTCATCTTTTGTTTACAACCAAAGCCTGTAGCATAAATGTATTCCTCATTCTTTTATCTGAAGTTGATCCGTTTGGGGCAACTTAGTGGTCATGGCTTTTATAAACATGAGAGTTGCAGGGCTTTACCCTGTCGTTGAGTGAGCGGTTGAATGGTAAGCTCAAGAGTTGTGTTCAAAACAATTTTGAGGTTGAGCTTCTCCAATGCAGCATGCTGAATACATTTCTTTAGAGTACTCATGAACTGTTGCTTAGGGCCAAAGAGGACTGCTTTTTTGATGGTGTATATTCAGGGGCGATTTTTGAAAGCGTTTGAATTCTTGACTATTAGAACATTGGAATGTTGGGAGCTCCTTTGAAAACAATGGAGTGCTCTGGGCTTATAATGGCTGGTATAAGCCTGGAGCACCAACATTCCAATGCTTCTTTGTTCACAGCTCTGGCTGTGAACAAAGGCTTCAGGGAACCTGAGGGGATTCCCATCCCCTCACGCTCCCAAAAGGCTTTGTTTTTTTGTTAGAACATTCTGTCCTCTAGTGACAGAATGTTCTAATAGCCTTATAGCCCTTCGTAGATGGGCTATACGGCTATTAAAGTCCCTATCCATTGTTAAAGGCCTTCGGCTCGGGGCCTTTAACGCTGGAGAGGGCCTTTAATAGCCGGTATAGCCCTCTCCGGCGGGCTATAAGGCTATATTAAATGGTGGACCTTTCTCAGATTTTAAGATTGCAGGCACACCCCATGTCGCAAAGATGTTTCTGATTTTTTAATAACCTTTTCATGTGTAATGGATGAAAGGTCTTCTACCAAAGGAAAACTGGAGTATTCATCAATAAAAACTAGAAGATGATGTTCATTCTCAACAGGACCAATAAAATCAACAACAATTTTCTCTCAAGCATGATATGGCAATTCTGACATGTTCAAAGGGTGCTGAATGACTTTCAGATGAAAGACAGTTGTATATGTGACAGGTCATCAACTCTTTTTCAACCCTTTCAGTGAGATACGGAAACCAGACTCAATCATGAAGATCTCTGTTAGTGGCAACGATTCCTCGATATCCCTCATGGGCGACGTCGATCACTGGTGGTCAGAGACTTCTTGTGAAATAACAATTCATGGGTCACTGAAAGTTTCTCTCATACATTTTTTAACTTCAAATACTCTTTTGTCATTGGTGAGGGGTCTAGAGTGCTGGTTCGATGACTTATGAGCAAGTATGTCTTTTACCTTTAACCTGTCATTATCTTGGATGATGACTGTGTCAATTTGTACTAAAGAGATGGCAGCTGATGCACTCAATTTCACAATAAAATTAATGTTCGACTCCATGGTCTGAAATGAGGTACCAGGGCATTGTAATAGCACTCTTGTTAAATATTCACCAGGGTTCTGAACTTACCCTAGATGATGAGGAATTGTGTAGTTGTGTTCTTGTAACCTCAAACCCCAACATTCAATTCTAAGAGGCATTTTTGTCAACAGTGCTTGATACACTAACCACTTTCATATCTTTTTTTTCAGATTGCGAGAAAGCACATTCCATTTATGACAGGCTTTTGCTGGCATATGCCACGGTATGTCTACGGTCATTTGACTGTCTGCTGTGCTGTGCAAGGATTGCCCCTAGCACGACAAGTTTAGCATCAACTAAAATCTCTGTATAAAGTTTGGGATCAAAGTATGTCATTTCAGTGACATTCTCATTGGCTTGTTAGATCTTTAGGAAACTCTTCTCACATTCTCGCAACCAATAAAAAGACCCATTCTTTTCTGTCAGTTCTCGTAACAGTGCACTGACTGTAGCAAAGTCTTGTATGTATCTAAAACAGTAACCAGCAATTCCAAGAAATGATCATAACATGGACATGTCTTGTCAGGGATTTACAGTAGACAGCACTTGTACTTTAGCTGAATCAGGTTTCATACCCCCATCGGAAAAGACATGGCCAAAGAATTTTAAGCTTTTTTTGTGAAATTCACATTTGTCAGCATTTAGAGTTAAGCCTGCATCGTTCAGCAAACAACACACTTGCATGAGAGCTTTTAATGTACCTGGATTTTTCTTCAAGCTCCAATTGATAATATCCTTTATTTAGGTGATGCTGGGAGAAGAACTTTGCACCATTCAATTGAGTTATCATAACGGCAATGTGCAGCCCACAATGTCTTTCTCGCTCAATTGCACATGCGTACAGCTCCTTCACTGTCTCCTTTAGATATTATTCATTGACAAAAACCCATGGTGTCAGACCAGTGGAGTCTTCAATTATGTAACGTTTAAGCAACAAAATAAGTTACTTTTCAACAGCTTCTTGTAAGTGAAACACAACTTGTCTGTGCCTTTGAGCAGCAGGATGTAGGTCCTCATTTATGTGTAACTTTACTTTTATTGTTTTGAGTTTCCTAGCCCATGAAATAATGACGGAAATTGATTTGAAATTTCATGAGGAGCATTCATATTGTAGTTCCCTGCTATACATCCCATATCAGCAGCAGAGTTGCAACTTTGCAGACAGGCATTTGAAGCTGTAACTTGAAGTACAGTTGTACTAACAGAACAACGTTCACAAGGAACTCATTTAGACATTTATGATAACAAATTTATGGCAATTTAATTAATTGCCCTGTCTGATAGGAAAACTAAATACTGGTTATATCTAGTTATTTTAAGTTAGTTATATATACTCTGACAAGCTCACTAGACATTCAAATGGTTATAGCCTATTCCACCGAACTAGGCACTTTATTTCTACAAAGTCAACAATTTATATACATTTCACATATAAAACATGAAAAACATTAAAAGAAGATTCACATAACCCCAAGTGTAGTGACCGTAACCATATTTACAGTGAAAATTTGTGACATGTTCAATTCAAGGTTATCAGTACAGAAACAAAAAGAACAACAAAGGACACAATGTAAAATGAGACAATTTTGTTTGTTGTGTGTGTCTCTTTACTCTAATTCGTCGACGGCGTTTCGACCCTCTCTAGGTACCGGGTCTCATCAGGACAGTTTATCTGGGGACAGTATTTACGTGTGAAACAGTGGAAATCCAACGATTAGAGGACTCGTCCTTTACTCCGAGCCAGTGGGAATAATTACGACCACTTTCACGATTACTCCGCTTGATAATGGATATCTTAGCGGCGTATATTTTATACTTCTTATGTTTTAGACATTTATGATACCAGCTGCAAAGCTGGTTTAAGCTCGCAAACCAGCGTTGCAGCAACCGTGCCGATGCCGATGGGATATTATTCCTGACTCGGTCCATTATCAAGTGGTCGAGGGTTACATTGGTTAAACCGGCGAGATCGAGTATTCTTCTCTCCCACCCTAAAACATAAGAAGTATAAAATATACGCCGCTAAGATATCCATTATCAAGCGGAGTAATCGTGAAAGTGGTCGTAATTATTCCCACTGGCTCAGAGTAAAAGACGAGTCCTCTAATCGTTGGATTTCTACTGTTTCACACGTAAATACTGTCCCCAGATAAACTGTCCTGATGAGACCGGGTACCTAGAGAGGGTCGAAACGCCGTCGACGAATTAGAGTAAAGAGACACACACAACAAACAAAATTGTCTCATTTTACATTGTGTCCTTTGTTGTTCTTTTTGTTTCTGTACTGATAACCTTGAATTGAACATGTCACCAATTTTCACTGTAAATATGGTTATGGTCACTACACTTGGGGTTATGTGAATCTTCTTTTAATGTTTTTCATGTTTTATATGTGAAATGTATATATATTGTTGACTTTGTAGAAATAAAGTGCCTAGTTCGGTGGAATAGGCTATAACCATTTGGATGTCTAGTGAGCTTGTCAGAGTATATATAACTAACTTAAAATAACTAGATATAACCAGTATTTAGTTTTCCTATCAGACAGGGCAATTAATTAAATTGCCATAAATTTGTTATCATAAATGTCTAAATGAGTTCCTTGTGAACGTTGTTCTGTTAGTACAACTGTACTTACCCAGTTTGCAAGGACATATGGGTTGCTCTTGTTTTGTGTAATAGTAACTTGAAGTACATCCAGGCGCTTGTACCACAGTTTTCTTATGTTTCATCATTCCTACAAATGAACCTTCACTCTTTAAGGGTGTTGAGGCAGCCCATGTCGATAGGTTAGTCTTTGACTTTGTAAGTTGTGATACTGGAGATAATTCTTGATACTTCTCCTCAGGCATGATATTTATCGATGCATGGCTATCAATGATGGTTTGGACACCCATTTATTTTTAGAGTGATCTTCGTACAATGTTTGAATGTTTGTGGTGATTTTTCTTGTCTATTATTTTTGACCATGGATTTTTCCTCACATTAGACCAGTCACACATGTGCATGCCATTTTGAAGTAAACATTGACATTGCACAATTGACATTGTCACTTTCACTGGAAACGGATACTGAGGAACTCTCTATTGATGATTTAGACAACATTCGACTTTGTTTGGTGTCAATTTGCCTCAGTTGGTGTGACCTGATTAGCCATTGCTATTGTACTGCACCCAGTTTGTATGCATGCAGTTTTGTGCAAGCAGTTTTACCGGCTCTTCTAATTGCTTGAAAAATACATATGCTTAGACATGCCAAATGAACTGGAAATGACATAAAACACAAGAATTGCCTCCTTTCCAGATTCTCAAGTAATTGCCAGTGTAGCATACTGACATTTGTTTGAGGACAAATGTTAGCACTTTGTTCCTCAGAGCAATCTTCTGCATATTCTCTTCTGAATAATTGTTCCTGAGAGGGTCAGAAGTACATTCAGTGTGCCTGAATAACAGGTGCTTGCACAGAAGGTGGTCAGAGATGAGGCATGCCACATTGGGGCATTTGGTGTCCAAGAGCAGTGGCAGTCAGTCAGTCAGTCAAAAATTTACTTTATTTGGTATTTCACAACCATAAAGCATATATGTACAAAAACAATTTAAGATAGCAAACACTTAAAAGTTCCTTTAGTTAAAAATATATTTTCTCGTTCTTTAATTTACAAATTAACCCAGACATTGTCGGCGGTCTATTTCTGCTTTTTGAAGCTGGGTCTCTACAGAGTTCATGAACTTTACCCAGCGGCATATTAAAATGTTTGAACCTGCTCCCATCCAGCTGGTCACGGCTTGCCTGCAGGTACGGATCTGTATCATGTTAAAAATCGGTTTCATTAAAATTTTCCTCTTTTCTTTAGAAGACTCACACGTACACAGGAGGCGGCACAAGGTCTCACTGTGATAATCACATAATCTACATCTTTGTTCCTGATGTGTGACCTTCCATGACGGGATCAAGTCTTTTGAGAAATGGTTGCCCATTCTGAAGGCCATAAATTTTATTTTTAATGATAACCGGAAGTGAGCAGTAAGATAGGGCTGAGGTTTTAATCGTTTGTACGAGTTTAGAATAGTCCATGCATGTCGACGTTTGGCCAAAGTCTTTTTAGCTTCTACCAAAGATAAGGCTTTTGCATTTAGCTTGCAAATCTTTTTAAAGGATGTTGTTTCCGGTGGATTGTTCCAGATCTCCACTATTTTGAGGGTGTCTAATAATGCTCGCAGATCGTTGCCCCATGAGTTGGGTTCCTGTTGGTCATATTGTTTTTCAATTTTTTGCCAACATAAGTTGTTTAAAGATCCTATTTCCGATAATCTCAATTTCCAGCACCATTTCACTAGGGCTGCTTTCCTTTGGTATATTTGATTTTGCAAACCAAATTCCAACCTTATTTGGGCAGGGGCTGCTCCTTTGTATATGTGAAAAACTGCTTTGTATATTTTTGTCTGGAGTGCGTTTAGAATAGCTGCTTCTTTCCCATGCCATATTTCCAATCCATATTAGAGGGATGGTAGGACTTGGGCTGCCATTACTTTGAACAGGTGGTCATATGATGGACATTGCAATTTCTTTTGAAGAACTCTATAAGCAAAACTCAGTGATTGTGCTTTTGCTGCGATAATTTTTTTATGATCTGAGAGGGACATGTTTTTACTTATTGTAACCCCCAGATATTTGTAAGCAGTTGTTTCCTTGATGAGTTTGCCTTTAGTATGCCACTTGAAAGATTTTTCACTGGTGCCCGTCAATCTCACCACCTTTGTTTTTTTGATGTTTAATTCCAGGCCTTCTCTCTCAAAATAGTCTGTTAGCTCCGATATTGCTCTTTGTAGGCCTGTTGGTGTTTGGCTTAGAACTACAGTATCGAGGAACTGGATGTTTTCATTAGCCAATTTAGGCGGATGTCCGTTAACATTCTTGAGTTGATCTTTCAAATCGGCCAGATATATATTGAAAAGGCTTGGGGAGAGCACGCAGCCCTTGTTTAAGGCCATTAGTTATTTCTTGTTCTGCAGAAATTCTTCTTCCATCACCCAGTTTTACTTTTGCCCATGTTCCACTATATAGTGCCATTATTGTTTCCGTTAGTGCAGGCGGGAGACCCCAGTGGTTCAGTTTTTCCCAAAGGCGTTTTCTGGGAACTCGGTCGAAGGCGGATTTCAGGTCTATGTAGCAGGCTATTAATCCGATCTTCCTTTTCCTTGCTCCTTCGATTAGTAGTGACAGGGCTGACAAGTTGGTTAAGCAGCCCATGCCTTCCCTAAAACCTGTTTGGAAATTGGGTATTATTTTGTAATCCTTAATCCATTGTCGTAGTAGAGACAGTATACAAGATGAAAAAAGCTTTGCCTCCACATCAATTAGAGCTATTAGTCTATAATTGCCAGGTTCCATTCTACATCCACTTTTATGGAGAGGGTGGAAGATGTTTCCTTGCCAAGACAGTGGAATCTTTTTTTCTTTATGAATGTAATTAAACAATGGTGTCAAGTAATTTGCCCAGAAGTCGATGTCTTGTCTGAATAAGGCATTTGGCATTCCATTTGGGCCAGCCGCTCCCTCCGCTTTTAGTTTCCTTATTAGGCCGGTTAGTTGTTTAATAGTTGTCAAGGGCATTTGTTCCTCTTGGGCCGTGCCTTCAGGCTGGTTGTTTTTCCACTGTCCGAAAACTTTTTCTTTTTGTTCTTGATCTTTTTTTGGGTTATTAGATGTTACTGTTTTAATTGGGTAGCTCTGGATGTTATACAAATTGTTGATATATGCGGCCCATGTATTTTCACTTATTCCTATGTTAGGCTGATCACCTGCTCCTTTCGATAGTTTGTTTATTATTTTCCAAAATTCTCCACTGTTTGGTAGTTTGCTTGTTCTTAACAGTTCTTCCCAGATTTCCTCTGTGTAAGATTTTTTTGCTTTTCTGCAATCTTCTTTGTATTCTTTCCTCATTTTTTGTATAGCGATATTATCTACTTCTTTTCCTAACCTCTTTTCTGCGGCCATTGTTCTTAATTTTTTCGCAATTTCTCTTTTCTTATCTCTTAGGTTGAAGTTATACCACGGATCTTTACATGTTTTGTGTCCATGAATTACCGGAGTTTTTACCGCGAATTTTCCTAGTACAAATTTATGTAATTTCTCCCACTTTGTTATGGGTGATTGGTTTTTTATGGCATTCATGAGATTTACGTGTTCCAGTACTGAGTCCATTATTTCCTTTTTTATTGGGCCCTTGCTTTTGATTTTCTTCAATTTGTATATCTCCGGAATCGCGGTAAGAAATTCTAATTGCGTTTTCTCTTCGATGTTTTTCCTCATTATTGTCTCTTGTGGGGAATGATCGCTCTCTGGTCGAATTTGTATTCCAAAATAATCAATGCTCTTTTTTAGTTTGTTGCTTATTAAGGTGAAATCAATTGTGGAGTTCCTTTTGCCGCTGGAGAAAGTTGTTTTGGCAGGTATATCTCCCTCCATATTTCCGTTTAGGATTATTAAACCTAGAGGTTCCAGGTCACCCCAAATATTATGAGTTTTATCCTTGGTCCATTAGTTTTATCCTTGGTCCATTTAGAGCAGTGGCAAAACAAAATATGCAAACAACACTATTGATGGACAGATGACAGAGAAAAGATACCCATGAGAACTTGCTCCCAAACTGAAGTTAGCTCTTTAGGAGGAAGCTGTTTGCTGTGTTATCACTTTAACCAGAATGTAGGGATTTGCAATAAGAGCAAAACCTGTAGGTGTAGAGGAACCGGGACAGTGACATACACTACAATACTGTATATGTGTATGCATACATACAAAACATAGACCTACATGACATGTAAAGACAGGTTTGCAAGATATAAAAAATTTGAAATAAGTATTAGTGGCCCGCTATTAGTTTTGCAGCCCAACTACCACATGCATACAGCCCAAAGTCAAAGTATCCCAAAGTAGTCAGTGCCACTATTTCTACAAAAACACAAACAATGTCCTTCAGTCGACCAGGTACAACTCCATCTATGGCCTCATGTACTGTGGCTAATACAACTCCTTCAGCATCTCCTACCACAGCTGACACCCAGCCAGCCTGCCTTTGTAATTGTGACCAGTGCACACACTTTGTTTGACACATCCACAACTGGCACAGTCTCTGATACCCAAATATATTTGTTGGCCCACATCCAAGAGTGTTGGGTGTGCCTGCCCATTCCTAAATGGAAAGTGGAGGAGGAGGATAAGAATACGAGATACATGAAGAGGCATACATAGAGTGGAGCCCAGTTGCAGAGATACAGGCTGTGTCAGTTTGTGTTTCACTACCTTTCACCATCATCTGTGTAGTACACATCTTGGCATAGGTTTCCCAATTAGTTGCTGATATGGCAGAAGATAATTCTTCAATCTAGCAAAATTCAAAAGTCTCCACAAATGTGATAACCACATTGAGATTTTGGATGGGGAATCTGTGTGACAACAGAAGTTAGATGGTGAGGCCCCAACAATAGCAAAACAGAGCAGCGACGTCATTGCATACATTTGTGACCCAACATGAAGTCTGCTCACAGCCAATATTTGTTGGACCTTGATGAACAGAGGGCATTTGTCCTTGTCAAATTAAAATTTCTACTTGTAAAGGGGCGAAAAAAACAGGTTACCTAAATAATTGACCAGGAGATAACTTTTTGTAAGATCAATAATCTCCAACACTTGTGTGTGTGTGTGAATTGTGTTTTGTACCCTATAAGTTATATATTTATAAACACTCTAACAAAAGTATACAGCCGTTTTTGCTTGTTTTGCTTTTCTTGATATATTCAATTTTTTAATACTGTAATTGATTTGTGGTATTTATATATTTGAGGCCACTAATTAGGGGACTCAGAATAGATTGTGTCAAATTGAGTTTAATTATGTTATGTTATGTTATGTTATGTTAATTTGTATTTCTATAGCGCACGGCTACTCCAATGGAGTGTCCCAGCGCTTTTCACTAGGCGGCTCATAACCAAGAGAACATAACACAGTTAAAAACAGGAAGACGGAAAAAAAGACAAGTAGTCTGGACAAAATCCCTTGCAGTCACTGTTATCTGATAGAAATATTTCAGTACCCAAGCCTCCAAGGGTGTATTGGGTTGCCCAATCTGCTCGATTGTATCCTTGTCAAATGAAGCCTGCAGCCTCACACAGATAACTGAGAAGTAAAATCAGCAGCAATGTGACAGAAAATAGAGTCATCAGACTAGGTAATGTCTGCTTCTCGAATACACTCAGCATGCAGCTCAAGGCAAGGTGGGCCAAGGCCCTGTTCCCATTTGCAGTGCTCTGGTAAAACACAAGACAGCAGGTTTACCTGTATGAAGGGTAGTGTATGCAAGAGCAGACACAAAGGCAAATAATTGCACATAGCCTTCTCTCCTGATCATATTTGCTGTGGCCGTGTAGGACATTGAATATTTAGTTGAGACAGGTGAGTGTCCATCGCAAATAAGCGCAATCCATGTCAGAGTGAAATCACTAAATAAGCTTCTGCTTAATCCTTTGGTGGCTTGGCACAATAGCAGTCAGGCTTATCCTAGAGGCAATGTGTAAAGGATGTATGCAGCACTCAAACAGTAAGAACTTTAAAACATGACCCAAGAAAAATCCCAACCAAATGTGAAAAATAGAGTTAATTTTAATAAATAAAATGAAAACAAAATGACAAAAATCCAATTATTAGAACCAGTGTTATGAGTTTTTACGTTTTCACATTTTACATTCTTACATTTTCAGCTAACAATAATAACAAGAAGCATTAAGGGTACCAGGGTATCTAGTTGCACTGAACTAGGTGAAAGTCACAAATTCATTTCAGCTGTGATGAAGAGTGAGTCATAAACAGGGACCAGGTTCATCCCAGTGAAGCGTTTAGCTTCTCACGGTCCAAGTGCACTCAAGGAGCCTCTGCCCGTGCTTTGCATTGGTGGAACCGCAAGGACATCATGATCAGTGCTAAGAGTCAGAAAAAATTCTGGATTTTCACCTGTAGTTGAATCTTTTCACTTTTGAAGGAGGAGGAGTACACTCTGATATCAGTCAATGGTCCAGGACATGGTAGGGCACCTCTTAGAGTGCAGCAGAGACCAGCAGCGGGGCCCATGCAAGTTTAGTTGATGCAGGTCACCTGGGCAGTATGGAAGATTGTTGTGTCCCTGGAGCTCAAACAGGATGTCAAACTAGTGACTTCTGGGTATCCTGGACTCAATGCAAGCAGGTATTGTTTTATTTTCCATATAGGAGGGTAGTCCTTCTCCCCAATTTTCCACAGGCCATGGGGTGTTCTGATGAGAGGTTCTGAGGGTGCCACTTTTATAACCTTTGTAGGTCTATGTGTTGGGTCACTCTTTGGATTACTCTCAAACTAGTTCTGGTCAGTTCTGTTCTATCCCAGGGTTTGGCTCAAAACCGTCTAGGGTAACAGAAGGCAGGCAGCTAAGGCAATACCTGAGTGAAACCCCCAGGACCATCCTGCTTGGGAGGGGAACACCCTTCACCACACCCAAGGCCATTAGTTCCCTCTCTGGAAGGAATGACCATCACAGCACAGGTGAGACATTACATTCATGTGACCCTAGAAAATGGCAGAAAAGCACATTTGATTTAGGGAAAAAATGCTAAATTTCTAAAAGTGGTATTTTCAGATAGTATCATAAAATCCAACTCTCTCTATCTGCTCTAATGTAACAAGGCATGTCAGTCTAAGGGAGGGATAGTCTTCCTACAGTGAAAAATGACTGTAGGAGTTTTTCACTTTGAGGGCATGTAAAATTTAAGGACATATGACCTACATTTATTATGCACCCTGTGCTATGAGCCTACCCCGGTTCATATATAAGTATTAAAAGGGAAGATTTGGGTCAGGAAGAGGTTTATTTTTCCAGGTCAAAATGGCTGTTTACAACTACACTACAGGCTGAAGTGGCAGGCCTGGGACATGCTTACAGGGCTACTACAGTAGGTGTAATGAAGAGGCCCTAGGTACATGTAGTACTATATACTAGGGATAGTAAATTGATTATTCCATTGATGTATATACTAATTTTACAATGTTTAGAAGTGATAGCACAAGCACTTTCTCATTGGTTAGCAGGAGTGAACCGCCCTAAAAGCCAACCAAAATTGAGTTAGCAAAGGAAGCGAAAATCTAGGGTGACCCTGCAGAAAGGGTCCAGAGCACTCAATTGCCTGTTAGCTTGTACAGTGGTATAGCAAATTCCCATGAAGTGGTGGCTGATAAGGAATGGGGGTCGGTGACAATGTTTTAAAAAAGAAAAAAACGTACCTACAGTCGCGTCACAGCTGCCACCTCTCCTCCATTGCAAGAAGCACCCTGACTCCCCTAAGCCAATCACAGAGCTGCAATGTAGCGTTGTGAGTGGTCTGAGTGCCATGGTTCGGCAATCAGATGTGAACAGGGAGCCTGTGCATGTTCCTCACCAGGCTGGGCATTACAGCCTTGTGGGGAAGATGCAAGTGAGTATAAGTACAGAGGATCTGACCCCATATTTTTTGGAACTGCATGGGGATTGTAACTAGTTGATACAGGCTTGAGGTACTGGACCAGAGGATAGCTATTCTGCCAGGAAAACCACCACTTGGACTTTGCTTTGCTGTGCTGACCTGCCTGCCTGCTTGGCTGCCAGAGAGATAGGAACTTTGCTGAAGAAACTAGTGTGCTGGCCTGCTGCTTGCCTCTCTGTTCTCGTGCCCAGAGCTGTGACTGCGAAGAAGAGGCCATGTGACTCTGAGTCCATCCTTGCCAGTCACCTGCACTTAGCACGGGAAGAGTGCATTATCTGGGATTGGAGTTTGCCTTAAAGAGAAGCGCATAGTGAGTACTTTATTATTTAGCTTTCTTATCCAATGTAGCGCATGTTGAGTGCTTGCTTTTATTTAATGACATAGTGCATTCCGAGCACTTCCCTGCTATCTGGATCAGCAAGCAGAGTTGGACTGTTCAGTGGGAAGTAAAGTTTGAGCTGATGGGACAGCGCAATCCCAGCTCCAGAGGTATGTCGATGGGTGTGCAGCGCAAAGCAGAGGGTCAAAAGAACCGCCTCCACCATCCAGGTACTGTCAGGGGCCTGATAAGGAAGCCCTGATACCTTCATGGGCAGCCCGGGATCACTTTTGCAGGATCGACAGCGGTCTAAGTGGCACCAGACCTGCTGCAACCTCAGAGCGGCTTTGTGTTGTAAAAGGCTGCTTTGGTTAGTGGTTGCCCCGTATGTTCACTGGCACCTTGTTCCCAGGGCCGATTCCTGAAGTTGGTAACTACCCACTCCTCACAGGCTAAACCGTACCTTGGGGTCACATGTTCCTAGGAGTGCTGGCATTATAGGGCGAATCATCAACAGAGACCCCCGCTCCTATGCTTGCCACATAATTACTGTAACTCATTAGTGGATGTTGAGGGGATCCTGTGCCCTATGTTTTGGTGTAATTTGCCGTTCTGCACATAAAACCAATCAGGGATTTCACTCAATCAGGGATTTATAGAACACACTATTCACCCGCAGGGGTCTCAAGACGCTAGGGAAGACGGGAGGGTCGGGAATCTCCGAGGTCATCCGAAAAGCGAGGTCTTGAGGTCCTTTCTGAAGATTTGCAGTGTAGGGCTTCCTATGATGCTGAGGGGGAGTTTGTTCCAGGCCTTAGCCGCAATGCAAGAGAAGGATCCGCCCCCTGTTCTGGCTCTGTGGATGCAGGGGACTTCGGCAAGGGTTAGGTTGGCAGAGCGGAGGTTTCCTTTGGGGGCGTGGAAGGAGATTCTTTCATTGAGGTATTGGGGTCAGGCATTATAGAGAGCTTTGTAGGTGTGTGTGAACAGTCTGAAGGTCACTCTCTATTTGACGAAGAGCCAATGGAGGTCACAAAGGTGCTGGATGATGTGGTTGTGTCGTGGGATGCTGAGGACAAGTCTGGATGCAGTGTTCTGGACAGTCTGGATTTTGCAAAGGAGTGTAGACCGCGTTTCTGTAGTTCAGCCTGCTGCCGATTAGTCCATGGATGATTGTCTTCCTGGAGTCAGGGGGTATCCATTTTAATGTCTTCTGGAGGGTATTGAGGCATGTGGAGGGCACAGCGTTGATCTGACGGTTCATGGTGAGTGAGGAGTCGAGTATGAGGCTGAAGTTGCAGGCGTGGTCCATGGGGGTGGGTGAGTTTCTGTAGGCTGGGGGCCACGAGGTGTCATCCTATGTGGAGGGGGTGGATCCGAGGATGAGGACTTCTGTTTTTTCAGAGTTGAGCTTTAGGCAGCTTCTGCTCATCCAGGATGCAACACCCTTCATTCCTTCCTGGAAACTGTGCCTGGTGATATCGGGTTCCTTGGTGAGGGACAAGATGAGCTGGGTGTTGTCAAAATAAGATACTATGTTGAGTCTGTGTTCTCTGATGATAGTTGCCAGGGGGGGGCATGTAGATGTTGAAGAGTGTGGGGCTGAGAGAAGATCCGTGGGGTACTTCACATCTGATCTCTGTGGGTTCGGAGAGGAAGGGCTGGAGTCTTATTTCTTTGTGTTCCACCAGAGAGAAAAAGAGAAAATCCAGTCTAAAGCAGTTCCCTGTATTCGGCCGTCGTGGAGTCTGGTGGCTAGTGTGCAGTGGGAGACGGTGTTGAAGGCTGCTTAGAGGTCTAGTAGTATGAGGGCTGCAGTGTGGCCTTGTTAGAGGATGTTGCAAATGTCGTCAGTGGTAGCTATGAGGGTGGTCTCAGTGATGTGGTTGCTGCGGAATCTGGATTGAGGTGAGTTAAGGATGTTGTTTGTTTCTATGAAGTGTGTTAACTGGGTGTTGATGATTTTCTCAATGACTTTGGTGGCGAAGGGGAGAAGAGAGGTGGGCCTGTAGTTGTCGAGGTCAGTCGGGTCTGCGGAGGGCTTCTTGAGGAAGGGTTTGACTTCGGCAAATTTCAGTCATCAGGGAACGTGCTAGTTTCGAGGGCGCAGTTGATTGTCCTTCCTAGTTCTGGTGCGATGGGGAGGCTGCCCTGTGGAAGATGTGCAGTGGGCAGGGGTCAATAGGTGCTCCGCAGTGGATGCTTTCCATAGTCTTTGCTGAATCTTCTGTGGTGACCGGGGTCCAGGTGAGGAGGATCGGCTGGGTGGCGTCGCTGGTGGAGGGTGTTGGGTTGGTGCCTTGGTCTTGGTTGTCAAAGTTGTTGTACAAAAGAATGCAGATGCGCTGTGTCTTTTGTGTTAAGGTTGAAAGTTGGTGATTCCTGTACCCTACTCATTACATGCTGATTTAATGCTCTAATATGGATAGATGTCAATTTTATGCCTTATAGTAACGATATCATGGGGCTGCATGATATTCAAAGTGATGTTTTGTCATGATGGCAAACTAATTATTGATTTAGGTTTTGTGGTCTATTGTTTATGTATGGAATACTTATTATTAATATTATGTGGAGTCTTTTTTGTGGTGTATTTAGTGTGTATGCAAATGCTTTACTTATTGCCCCTGGGATAGGTCTATCATATACAAAAATATATTATTTTATTTTATCATAGGGAACATTCAATTACCCTATCTTCAGTCTTCAGTACTACCAAAATATTTTGACCTAATTTCTTAAAGACAAATATACACAATGGGACTGGTCTTTGAACAGAAACCTAATAACAATATATAGCATGAGGACATACAAAAATACACACAGAATATATATAATTGTTGCAGTGTGTATATAGAACATAAGTCTTCCCTCAAGGCCATGGAGGCATCTGCCTCAAGAGTTCGGCAGCTACAGGTGGGATCTGAGCTGTAAATATATATATAACTGTAATAAATCTAAAACGATAGTGCTTTGAAATTGTGTAAGCATATTTTATTTGTGTCCTGTAAAACCTGTATTTCTGCAACCTTTTTAAATAGTAATTTTCTGTATGCATATAGAGGGAAAAACTAACGTAATCCCCGAAGAAAGTGAAGCGTGCCTACCACACAACAAATGAATAAGAATATCTATTAGTACTATTCAGAATCTCCTACAATTTCAAAATGTTGGCTGTCCCAACCGATCAATTAGGATGCGACCAAACTGTGTTCGGTCACACTCTTATTCTTTAGAATGGGAGAATGCATTCTGAACTGAATATATGCCCTCGTTGTAAGACAAAGAGGTGCAGTTCATCCCTGCACCCCGTGGCAGGCACCTGCCTGCCACTGGGTGCAGGGATCAACAGGGGGGGACCATAGGTGTCCCCTTGGCCGAAAACTGGAGGCTGTGCACCCATGTGGACCCCCCTGGGGGCTCCCAAAGTCAACTTCTGACAGCCTTTCTGTGTTGGAAAGGCCGGCACAGTAAGGCTTCCGTAATCTGACAATGTAATCTCTTGTGCAGAAAGAGCCACACTTGGAATTACTGAGGTAAGTCTGACTGTTGAACAGGCTGTCCAAGCCTTTCGGAGGCCAGTCGGAATGACTGGTCAGATTCCTTTACAACGACACCATCAAAATGGGTTGGTCAGAAAGGAATCCGACCGACTGATTATGATGCGTAAGGAAATGGCTCCTAACGACGGTTGGAGAAGTTTCCTCTTTCATTGTAATCAGCCCCATTATGTGCAAAGTACTCAAACTGTCATTGGAAAGGATACCATTATAATCAGTTCTGAAATAGCCAAACATTTCCAGTGCATAATAAATTCTATGGTAATTGATAAAGTTGGCAACTGGAAAGTCAATCAGTGATTTAAGAAACTAAAAATATTACCAATCAAGTTCTAGTAGATGCTCCTTCTCCAGAAAAGACGTTGAACAATCGTGGAAGTCAATTCACCAAAATGCTAGGGGTACCGGAACTGACATTACACTCATTTTGACCTTCACTTTCACTCACATACACTTATACATACCCACAATCACACATACAAACACTCGCTGACTGCAAGCACGCACACAGCATACATTTAAAAGCATTTTATTACTTGCTTCAGCTGCAACGGAATGTCACATTCCAGCTAATTCTACTGCACTTTTTTAACACACTCAGTGACTAATGTAACAATATTCACTGTAAGTGAAAATAAATTGACAGAAAACAAGAAGCGTTGAGCCCCAACCGACGTTCATGGGAAGGAACTGCCCCTGTGTTCCTGGCAATGATTTTTTCACCACCGCGGGGTCACTAGCGGCAAGCTAGGGGTCACAGCTGTAACCCCTGGTGACCCCTAAATGACGCCCCTTGGAACCATCTCCCTCTACACCGCCAGACCTTCCCCTCACTACTAGAGTTCCGAAAATTCTTGAAGACCTGGGGCCTCATTTATGAGTCTGTGCGTCACTTTTACGCCGCCGATGCGTCACTTTTTGTGACGCATCGGCAGCGTAAAACATTCCTCCTGTTGCGCACTATTTACAAAGGGACGCATCTAAGCAGATGCGTCACTTTGTAAACCCCTGCGCTGCATTATACCTGCGTCAGGTATGATGTATGCAGGGGGGGGGGGCGTTTCCCCGCAAAAAGCTTCGTAGAAGGGACGCAGTGAAATCTATGAGATTTCACCGTGTCACTTCTAGGACACCGTTGAGCCAAAATCTTGCGCCTGCCTCACAGCAGGCGTAAGACTGACGCAGGCCCTTTCACATGGGGCTTGCCCCATGTGAAAGGATACATTGCTGGAGTTGCGTCACTTTAGTGACACACTCCAGCAATGCGTCACTTTTGCGCTTACAGATACGTCAGAAATACTGACGTATCTGTACCTCCTTGCGACATGATGCGTCATACAGTAAATATGACGCATCATTGGTGTCGCAAGGAGGGCGCAGTGAAAAGTGACGCATCGCTGTTTTCACGCAGCGATGCGTCACTTTTCATAAATGAGGCCCCTGGCTCGTAGACTGAACCCCTGGTCCCCACCAGCACCTGGCAAGGCTCTAGAAATCGACCGATTGATTGAAATATCATTGCTTAAATCCTAGCTATCCTCACAGTAATGCTTTCCGGAAAACGATTTTTCTCACTACATAGAATAATATTTTCTGTGTTATAAAGAGGTAAGCTGCTCCACATGTTGCAGTAAATTCATAATAACACGTATATTTTTCCGCACAGGTGTAGGTAGAATGTGCAGAGAAAATGGACAATTAGATGAGAATATATCACGTGTTCAGCAGAGAATAAGAATTATGGTTCTGATGTAAAAAATGTAAAAGATAAAAAAGCATGACCTATCACATGTCAACAGTAAGCTCTCATACAACATGGCTTATTTTCATTTTCATTTAAAATTCTATACTCCGGCTGAAAATATATGACCAGTCAGCAGGATTAAATCTGCTGTGCCCCAGAGAGTAAACTAAAACAGGAATGTTAATTAAAGTGCATTTGGGCCATTTATAATGTTGGCAAGCAGAATTTTCAAGGCACTGTAGAGTACATTAATATAATGAAATATTAACTAAATAAGAAGGAAACATGACATAATGCACTTCGGATATTTAGCCAACCGAGAAAATCAAATAAAACAATGTTTTGCATCAGTTTGGGAACATTAGGTGATTTATTCAATTTTGCGGCTGGCGTTGTTTTGTAATGTATTTAACCTTTGAAAACATTTACTTTGTTGGCCTCGTTTCTCCTATGCTCAACATTTTACATGTACAGCAAACTAGGTTGGACTCCTGATTTTTGTGCATTTTCATAAACATTACAACTAATGTTCCTGGCCACAAACTGGAACTCCTCCAGTGATTCAGAGTGGCAGATTCGCATTTGCTGGTAAATGCACGCATTATCATTCTGCAAAATTATGTTAAATTAAAGAGTTATCCATTTTTAGATTGGTTAATATTTAATTAACAATAAACTATTTAAAATAAAAATCTTTGCTTTTCAGTCCTACATTTAGAGCAGCACACTGAAGTCAGTATGTAGTTCCCTGTGAGCATGATGCCTCTGATGGATCTGACCCCCTGTCCTCCGTTGATCCCTGTGATTGACTGGATGGGAAGGACCCCCGGTTGGGGTCATGATGTCCCCGATTGTCCCATGTAACTAGGTCCCACCTGCACCTAACGCAAAGGTGCCTAAACATATTAGCTGGAACATCGCCTGGATTGTTGCCAAGTCTAAGGACCCAATGTGGCAGGACTCCATCAAAGGTTTTGGAGTGACCTGCCTACAGGAGATCTGGGAAACCTATAATTGTTTCTTCTTATGGTTTAACTCTCTTTTATTATTATTTTACACCTTCATAACATGACATTTTCAGTAATCAAGAAAGGGAAAATGAAAGCATCAGCACAGGAATGACTAATTTTAATAACAAATAAGGAACAAATAACCCCCAACAACGACCGCCCACCATCCCCATGCAAATCACTATTCGCTTAGCTATGTCTTGATTTTACATGTGGGTTTTCATTGTGTGCCATCGTCCTTTCCTGCCTGAGATGTATCTGTGAGTCTCTAAGGGCCTAATTTATGAGGCCGTGCGTCACTTTTACGCCGCTGGTGCGTCACTTTTTGTGACGCACCAGCAGATTAAAAAATTTGCCTTTTTGCACCAAATTTACAAAGTGACGCACCTAGGTAGATGCAACACTTTGTAAACCCCTGCGCTACATTATACCTGCACCATTATACTTGCCCCATGTGAACGGACACATTGCTCGAGTTGCGTCACTTTTGTGACACACTCTAGCAATGCGTCACTTTTGCGCCATGCAGATACGTCAGAAATATTGACGTATCTGTAACTCCTTGCGCAATGATGCGTCATATTGTAAATATGACGCATCATTGGTGTCGCAAGGAGGGCGCAATGAAAAGTGACGCATCGCTGTTTTGACGCAGCGATGCGTCACTTTTCATAAATGAGGCCAAATATCCCTAAGTATTGGGGACATGCTAGCTTTTGAAAATCTTGGGAGCGCAATGCTGGAAAGTACACCACGTAGTGCTAAATATATCACTCCAGCCGGTAAGTGTTAGGTGAGTCATACATCCCCAAGACGCCCCACAACCGATGTAACTAACCCAGGTGTGTCAGAACAGTGGCTGTCCCCCTCAGTGAGAGTATGGTCTGGTACGTTGTGCCTGGCACAATTCGTATTTGGCGTCCTCTATGGGAGGATAGGGGATAAGTTAGGGGGTTAGGAAGGCCCAGCAATGTGTATGACGGGAACCTAGTGAGCTGTGTGGAGAGGTGTGTGTCTATGTCGTTTAGGACCAAGTCCCAGAGTGATGTCATTTTGGTGCCTTCTCCCTGCATTGCCGCCAGCATTCGTCACTACAAGCCGAATTACCCCGATGAAGCCCTACCGGGCTAAGATACCAATCAGAAGTGATTTTCATAGCTGTCTCTTTGCCTGCTATGTTAGCCGTTGTGCAACATGCTCTGTGATATATGTCTGCCCACTCCTTCTGAGACAGCTATCATCCCAGTTCTGCTTCCTAGCGGCATTGGGCGGGGCTTTTATCGGCTGTCTGCATGGGACGTAGAAGAACATATAATTCTGAAAGGAGATGTTTATCTGAGTGTTTGCTTAGGAGCCATTTCTCGTAGGGAGTCAATTTGCGCTCCACTCCGCGTCTCACTGTGGGGTGTAGTAGCCAGTGCTGGATTTGGCAGTATCTACAGTGTTCCTTCTCCAGGATGGAGTAATCCTTTTTAAGGACGTCAAAGGGTATGTGGACTTTCAGGTCAAAGTAATGTCCTGCCCTCTGCACGTGCACCCATTCCACACTTCCATAAGGGAGCTTGTGTAGAGATGTAGAGACTGGGTGCTCATTGTTGGTGTTCCAGGAATGGAACTTTCTTTAGTGAGGTACCGGCTGGAGCCCTGTCCATGAAGAGCCAGTGTTTCTATGACTCTGTCCTGGACCGTTCAACGAAATACCACAGCTGAGCCGCCTGGAAGTATTTAAGAAGGCCAGGTATCCCCAGTCCGCCCTCCGCCATAGGGAGCTAGGCATGTTCCTTACTCATCCTGGGTCTTTTACCCCCCCACACAGAGCAATGAAAGGCAACTTGCATAGTTGATAATACTCCTAGTGGAGGAGTTAGTGATAGGTCTTGGAAAACGAAAAGTATTCTTGGTAGGGTAGTCATTTTTAGGGCTGCAATACATCCCAGCAACAAGAGTGGGTAGTGTCTGTAATTCAGCACACACTTTCCTTGCTAGTTCTTGGTAGTTGACCTCATTTGTGCATTCTAGGGTGCAGCTGGGCTGAATTCCTAAGTACCGAATGGACTCTGGCGCCCAGCAAACGGTGCATGTGCGTTGCAGGTTCTACATCGCTGCCTGGGAAACATAGATATTTAGGGCTTGAGACTTATGAACGTTCACAAGGAACCCAGAGGTTGCCCCAAACTCCTCCATCTCTCTCAGGAAATGGTGCAGGCTCACCTGGGGTCCTCGAGCATGCCCATCAGTGCTACGAGGCCTCAGGGTAGAAGTTCGCTATACAAATCCAATTTTCATTTCATTTCATCATGCCATCTGCATACAGACTGATCAGGTGCTCCTCCCGTACAAAGGTGATTCCTTTGATGTCAGGGTGGTCTCTCACCCGCTGTTTGAAGGGTTCAATATATAAGGCAAAGAGGAGAGGAGAGAGAAGGCAGCCCTGTTGGGTACCCTGTCATATGGGAAAATTGTCAGAGCAGTGCCCGTTTACAGTCACTCCGGCTGTCTGGGAACTATAGCCGCTCAGGACCCATGCTCTAAAGCATTACCCCAACCTGAAATCTGCTAGTGCTGCATTTAGAAATGGCCAGTGAACTCAGTCAAACGCTTTCTCAGCGTCAACCAAGAGAAGCATGCTAGCTTCTTCCCTGGGGTGTGACTTGTTGATGATATGTAGTAAGCGTTCAGTATTATCCGCATATTGTCTCTGAGGTACAAACCCAGCCTGGCCTGGCCCTATCAGTCCCTTCATAAGAGAGTTCAACCTGGCAGCCAGGATGCCCATAAATAGCTTTATGTCCATGTTAAGGAGAGAAATTGGGCGGTAGTTAGCACAAAAGCGTCTATTCTTTTGGGTTTAGGGATGACAAATATTGCTGCTTCTTGCATTGAGGGTGGGAGGTGGGATGTACGTCCAGTATTATTAAAGAGGCGTGTGAGAATTGGGGCCGGTCTGGGCAGAACGTTTTTATAAAACCCAGAGAAAAAGCCATCCGAGCCCAGGGATTTCAGGGCTTTCTGTCTAGAAATAGCAGAGATGATCTCCTCAATGCAAATTGGGTCTTCTAGGGAAGCGAGTGATCTCTGCTTAATGCAAATACTGAGAGGGGGCGTTGGGAGGGGCAGTCTGCTCCAAGTATAGTGACACATAAAAATCCCTGAAGTGTGCCGCTATCTGGGCATCCTCTTTTTTCTCCTTTTCATTCCCGGACAAGAGTTAGTCCACCTTAGCGGACTGTCTCTGGGCTCGGAGTTTGGTTTCCAGAAGCATTCCACATTTATTCCCATTGACATAAAAGGAGCGTTTTAACCTAAGGTGAGCCCTGCTTTTCGATTGCCCTCTGATCGTTATATCAATCAATACGGGACTCAGTAAGCGCGATGAGACGTTGTGCTTACTGAGTCCCGTATTGATTGATATAACAAAAAGCAGGGCTTACTTTAGGAGCTGTGATGACCTGAGGCTGGTATGAGAAAGGTGTGCCTGTCAATTTTAAATACTCCTTTTTTGTCACTATCATACAGTGTAGTTTAGAATCACTCTTTTGCACTTGCACTATTTTAGACAAAGTGACTGCCGATGATGAGAGCAGTGGGCTTATCTGGTGAGTACCTGCCAGTTACCCCTTGGTGGTGCGCCTGTGAGGTGTCCCTTTGTCTTTTCACATATTTTTTCACCACAATTTTAGGTGGGAGGAGGGATATGAAAAGATATAGCAGCCACTCAGTATCAATCCTCCACTAGAGGGACTGTCATTGGATAAGAGTTTTTATAAGTGAAATGGCATGGAAGTGCTGCAAATAACCATAAGAAAGGAATTAGGTTTGTTTTGCAAATATTGTAAGTAATGCACACACTTCGTAGAGTAGGAAATAAAAGTGATATTCACACGATTCTTTTTGCCATAGAGAACGTTTTTTTTGTTTGATATAAGGTTTTCCCTCACAGCCAAAGATCAGTCAGAAGGGCTGGCCCCATGAGTATGAAGTATTGTGTTCTCTGAGGTAGGCAGTCACTGGGCGGAATTCCCTCCTTTTCTGCAGGGTGATCGCTGAGAGATCTTGAAAGAGTTGGAGTGGGTGTCCCTGAAATTGAACCAGGTTGGTATCTCTTGCCTTTCTAAGATTGCGCTCCTTTAGGGGGAAGCTATGGAAGCATACTAAAACGTCAGGCAGAGGCAAATGTGCAGTGGACTCTGTCCAGTTGGACATCCAGTGCCCCTGTGTCCCCCAGGATCTGCGCAAAGAGCTCCGTCACATACTCCTCAATGTTGCCTGCCTCTGCAGCCAGTGGTGCATTCCGAATTTGGACGTTGTTGGGGCTTAATCTATTTTCAAGATCCTAAGCTTGAGACTACATATCTATCTACTGTTCTGTGAGACGTATGAATTCCAGTCTGAGCTGCTCCAGTTCTTCGTCCCTGGTAATCTCGGGATTCTCTAGGGCAGCTACTCTGTCTCCCATTTCGGACATTTCTTTCCGTACCCCTTGTAGATCTAGCACCAGGTCATTCTTGATTGATTTTAGATCTTTACTCAGAGATGAGAACAGAACTTTCATGTAGGACCTGGTGAATGGTGCATTCCCTCCTTCATCATCGCTCTGGAGCGGGGGGCCGTAAGAGGATCCAGGGGTGTCCGTCGAGGTGGGATTAGGTTGTCTAGTGAGGATGTCTTTGACAGAGCTGTATTTATGAAACTGGGGGTTGTCATTTCTGTTCTTTCAGGTGTAAGTCACCCTGCTGTGTGTGTGTGTACGGGCCCCCTCACTCACTTCCAGAGGTCCTCAGCACAATAGGCCAGGTCTGTGGGCTTTATCAGTATAGCGAAGGCTCTGCATGTGCAATCAGGTTCCCGGAATGGATCGTAGACGCGTTGGCAAGGCCCGTTGGGCCCTGCTGAGATAAATCAATCCTGGGGGCTGCCAGGACCACCCCAGTCTTGTAGGGATGCCGTTGTGCGGGCCCGTGGCCTTCCCGCTAATTGCGTGTGATTCAGACTTTGGGGGGGAAAGACCCGACCTAGACCGTGCCCAGCAGCCTCTGTTGTCTCTGATGTTGCTCAGGTCCCGAAGCCCGCCCCTCTGCCTTTTACAGGGTATTAAAATTTGATGGAGGCCGATGTATCCCATGTCCTGTTTGGTTTGACTTCTCGGCTTATTTAAAAGGAGGAGGGTCTCCACATGACTGCTGTTCCGCGGCCCCTTGAATACAGGAGAATCAGCAACCTATAGGGCCTGGGCCCCTAGGGGACTCCCTCTATCGCTGGCCGATCATCCACGCCCCAGCCGGGCTTCTTCTGATGCTTCCTCTGTATTCCCTCTCAGGGCTGTTCAGTCCAGGGGGGCGCAGGTTATCCAAGAGGGCCCCATTCCTCCTAGCCAGGGAGTCTCTATCCTGCCGGGTTTCTTTCTTCTGTGCTTCTCTATCCCCGGGTGAGCTAATCATGGGTCCCGGTCACTCCCGCCTCTGTCCCCTCCTCCAGCTCCAAGTGCTATGGAGGTTTGCAGGTCATCCTCGCCTAGGCCTCTCACCTTCTCAGCCTTTGGTGTCGCTGCTTCCCCAGACCAGGCTCACTTCGCCGTACCTCCGCGTCGACCAAAGGCCCAGCCAGATCTTGAGCTGCTCTGCCTCCTCCCTCAACACAGGCCACCTTCACTGAGGACACTCTCTGCCTGGGCCTCTGGAGTCAGGCGCTTGAGCTCCCGTCACAGCCCCCATGGTCTCTGGCTGTCAGAGACCTTGGGAAGCTACACTTGCTGGCTGGATACACAGGGATTCTGCTGCTTTGCCGAGGAGCAGAGGGATCGTATTAAGCATCCTCTCACTCCACCATCTTGGCCACGACCCCAATTGTTTCTGCCACTGAATTGCGGGCTGATAGGCCCCAGTTGGGATTAACTAGCTTTGTATCCTTGATGGGTAAGGGCAGGTTTGAAGTAATACCCACGGGACCCATTCTAATAGCGGATAAAAATCATGCGATTTTGCAAGTGATAAACTTATCTGACAGACCAATCAACAATGTGGAACTAAATGTAATACAGTGTGTTCTTTCTTTTTGCCCAGATGAAAATTGGGATTTTGTGGTTTTAGAGATTGATCTTTTTAAATTCGGCAGGAGATTGAAATTAAAGAGGTTTTTTTTTCTGTTAATGACAAGCAATATAATATTGATCCCAGGCAAATAAAAAGATCTGACTTAACCATTTCTGATGTTCGTGATGTACCTTTATTATTATCTTTATCAAATGAAACTGAGGTTAAGATTGATTAACTACTTGCTATTTTGGATGTTCAAATAGACTATAGTTATACCAGTGGTTTAGCACCTTCATTGACGTTTACTTCACAGGGCAGCAAATATGCTGCTATTCATCTTTTTGTCAAAAAAGCTTTGAGTGAATTGTACAAATTACAAGACAAGAAACACCACAAAGGTCTCTTTTCAACTATACACTCAAGTCTAGCACTACTAGAACAATGTTCTCTTATGGATCTGGACTCAAATTAGTCTATTGTAATCAGGGAGGCAGATAAGCATGGAAACATTGTGATTTTATTGAGAGAGGACAATGAGAACAAAACAAAAATACAATTGAGTGATGTAGAAAGTTACAAAATATTGACTACTAATCCTGTGGTAGAAGCAACTAGATTAGTGACTTCCAAAATATATTTTTGAAGAGAAATATGACTGATTGATGAAAACAAATTCAGATATCTCAATGTACAGAATTCTAGATTTACTTTTATTTATATTTTACACAAAGTGCATACATCTAAAGAAAAACCACCTGGGAGGCCTATCATCTCCGGTATAGGAGATCGTACTGAACATTGATCTCCTCCTCAAACCTCTAGTAATTCATTTAACTTCTTACATCCGTGATACTATGGAGGTACTCAACAAATTACAAGATGTTGAATTGGAGCCAACTTTAATGTGTGTTACCTTAGATGTTGTAGTATTGCACACCTTATTGAGAATGAATTGGGCCAAATGGCATTGCAATGCATTTTATAGAAAAGAAATGCCAGTCTGATGGAACATTCCAATATGGTTCTTGAAATGTGTGAACTGATACTCCAGAATACCTTCTTCTTATTTAAGGGAGAATGGTATCAACAAGTGAGGGGTACAGATATGGATTCAAGATTTGCTGCTTCTTACGCCAACCTCTTTATGGAGTAGGTTTGAGAGGGGGCATGCTTGGTCACCTAGAGCTGGTGCCTAGGCAGATAAGATAATAATTTGTGGTCGTTTTATAGATGGCATCTTGATTATATGGAGGGGTACAAATGAAAGTTTGAATTGCTATATGAAGTACCTTAATGACAATAGTATGAATGTGTGCTTAACCAATTGTCATAGTGGTGATTTTGATGCAGATCGAATATATTGACATTGTACTTTTTTTCTGAGCCTCCAGCCTTCTCATAACTAGCCATTGTTATACGCATCTATTATCTTGAGTATGTTCAAGTAGGTTTTTCTGTCTAATGTTTGCTTTAATTTATGTGAGAAATAATGTACCAAATATAGCAAGATCAGTAGCTTAACTGGTGTCTTTTTAACATGAGGTAGTTTAAGGAGATTAAGCACCTACCGATCGGGTATTTGTATCGTGATTAAGTAATTTAACACCTTTGCGGAATAAACTTCTGTTAGATTAGCATTGGTTAGATTATTAGTTGGGTTTGGCTAATTGATAAAATAAAGAACAAGGGCAGACAGCGCTGAGGATCTACATTTGGATGCAGGAGATCAGTCGAAGCAATACATGGCTGGAGGAGGGTGAAGTGCTCTAGTATAGTTAAAATGAGTGGCAGAGGAACTAACAGGATACTTGCACTTTGCTGATTGGTCCTAACAGCTAACGGACCAGAGAGGAAGTAGTCATAATGCATTTGCACTATAGGATATCAGTGAATCTCGCTGATTGGTCCAAATACAATACGGACCGGAAAGGAAGCAGTTGCATAAATTCTTTACTACACAGTATTAGGAAATAGCTTTTGCGTATACGTATCATGGCCATTGATGCTTACAAGACGTTTCTTAGAATAGGAAGAGGCAGGGTTCATTATGTGGATATAATTATCTTATTGTAACAACATAAGGATCCAGGTGAGACTAGTGACTAAGCCCACTAGACACGATCTGCTGTGAAATTATCAGTTTTTTGAACGTTTCTGATTTGTCCAAAAATCACGAGGAACAGAGAGGAAGCAACCGTAGCCATTGGCATATGAATTGTTACGGGCAAGAAGATAGGGCATTTTTTCAAGCCGGAAGCAGACTATAGGAACGATTTTGTTAAATGCCTAACCATTGGCTGAAATATTATTTATATTGAGGGCCAAATGCCTGACAAATTTACACAGACAGGCAACACAGCATTTGAATCCCGATAGGTAAGCCTGAATTGAAGTATGTGTCATCATAGCAAATAGGGATTTTTTGACCCACTCTATGTGGTAATTGTGGCCAAGTTAAATTTTGCAATTTAAATACCATGGTTGCATTGATAAACTATCAGTGGTGATTATTATTTAATATCTAATGGGTTAACAACATTTCAGCTTCGTTTTGCTTATATCAGTAACTATGAAAACAGTTGCCAGGAATGCTGTGAGATAATTGCATGATCTTTACTCATATTTTGTTGAACATAGAATATTGTTGTTTTGTTGGGGAACAATTGCTGGAGTGGATGGTGTTTTTAACTTTGGGATCTTGATTTGAAGATCACGACAGAAGGCATTTAACCTTTGCTTCCTGGAATGAGGACACCCAGGGGACACTTTTCACCCAGTAGAATGTTGATATAAGGAAAACTCATCTGTTCCTTTGAGGACTTTACCCAAGTGAGTTGCATATATATATATATATATATATATATATATATATATATATATATATATATATATATATATATATATATATATATATATATATATATATATATATATATATATATATATCTATATATATATTACCTACTGGCGGTCGCCAGTAGGTATATATAGTTAGGATTTTTTCTCTATGGGATTTTTGAAAATTCTATGTCTAATAACTTTGGCGTTTGTGGACGGAATTGGCTGAAATTTTCAGGAAAATGGCACATTTTGTTTCTGAGCAGCCCTTGAAAATTTGGGGGGGTTCGTCAAGGGGGGGCCGAGAAAAAAGGGGGGTCCCAAAACGTGTTTTTAACATTGAGTTTTCCATAGGGCGGTTGGCCTCACTTTTAGCCCGAACGGCTGAATGGATTTGCACGAAACTTGGCAAAATTGTAGGGACTGGTAGCCCGATGTGCCTTTTGTAGGTCTCAATATATGTACTCCAGTGGATTTTGAGAAATTAACGTTTAAAAAAAGATATATATCTGTAACAGCGGACCAGGCAGCGTCCCAGGACGCATACTTTTCGCGCAACGGAGCTTTGTGAAGCGAAGCTGATTGGTTCTCCGGCGTCTGTCAACATTCCAAACAGTCCGTAGCGGCCGCCATCTTGTCTCTCGGTAGGATCGAGAGACAAGAGGAGGCCAAAGCGAAGGGGCAAATGACCATAAGGGGGAATAGTAGATCCTCGCTGACCCCCTAGGTTTGATGTGGAGGTTTTAAAAGGGCCCCGCGGGGCAAAAAATAATAATAATAATAATAATCGAACGGCTGAATGGATTTGCACGAAACTTGGCAAAATTGTAGGGACTGGTAGCCCGATGTGCCTTTGCTAGGTCTCAATATATGTGCTTCAGTGGATTTTGAGAAATTAACGTTCAAAAAAAGATATATATCTGTAACAGCGCACCGCTTCGCGTACTTTTCGTGTTACGGAGCTTTGCGAAGCGAAGCTGATTGGCTCTCCGGTGTCTGTAAACATTCCAAACAGTACGTAGCGGCCGCCATCTTGTCTCTCGGTAGGATCGAGAGACAAGAGGAGGCCAAAGCGAAGGGGCAAATGACCATAAGGGGGCATAGTAGATCCTCGCTGACCCCCTAGGTTTGATGTGGAGGTTTAAAAAGGGCCCCGCGGGGCAAAAAAAAAAAATAATAATAATAATCGAACGGCTGAATGGATTTGCACGAAACTTGGTAAAATATTAGGGACTGGTAGCCCGATGTGCCTTTGCTAGGTCTCAATATATGTGCTTCAGTGCATTTTGAGAAATTAACGTTCAAAAACAAGATATATATCTGTAACAGCGCTCCGCTTCGCGGAGATAAAATTATATCTGTATTACCTAGCTGTTGCTAACACCAGTTAGCGACGGCTAGTAGGAGATAGCGACCATCTTGGGCCCCACTTTGCATGTGAGTGATATTTATCACTAATGACATGCAAAGTGGGCATGCCAAGATGTTAGCGACTGGAAACAGTCGCTAACATCGCTATCTCCTATTATCAACTTTTGGAAATATTCGAGATAAGCGCGAATATCTCCAAAAAGTAACAGCTGCCCTGAGCAGTTCTTAGCCATGTTATGCAATGGGAGGTGGATAACATGGCTAAGAGCATTAGCTCGGTAATGCATGAATATCGCTGAGTTTTCAGCGATATTAATGCATTGCGGTCGTTTTTTATCGTATTTGCGATAAACCTTGATAATAGCAAGGTTTATCTGCGATAATTTCTGACGGTAAAAAAATCTTTGCAATGCATCGTTAGGGATAAATATCGCTTAACTTTGGTAATATGCCCCAACGTCTGTTAACGTTCGATTCGAAGGAAATCAGGAAGTGTTGAAAAACATTGTCTGCGCCATCTTGTCTTTTTTCAAATGCCACACTTTTGTCGTGCACGGCAGCCATTTTAGATGCCTTTACCAGACCCACTCTGTGCACGCTGTCGATCCTTAGCATGGCTCCCCACCCTCGCAAGCATCTCACCCAGGCAGTGGTCACCCCCGCTCTCTGTCTTATGCATGGGTAATAAACCTCCCCCCATCTGCGCTGCTCTTCCCTGAGAATCACACCCTGTGCCCGCCCGACACCTCCCTTTCGCCCTATTCACTACCGCACCCTCTGACACTCCTTTTCCTCTGTGTCCGATTGTCCAGGCCGGTCCTAGGCTATCAGCTAGCCCTGCAGATGTAGTTTATGGCCACAGCTGTAAAGAATCACCCCTCTTCAAAGGAGTTATAGTAGATCAAGGCCCACACTCGATGAGATCCGTCACAGCAGAAGCGTTGCTATTATCTGAAAACCATCCTGTATTGTGATTGGGGAGGGGACCGAGCGTGAAGCGGAAGATTCCAGGGATGACTCTTTGTACATCAAAGTTTTTACAATTATGTGTCACATTAAAAATATATAGCACTCCGACAAAGTAGTAAGATTATAAAACTTTAATAATTTATAAATATATACAAGAAAACAAAAATAGTAATAACATATAAACATTTTTAGGGAAAAACAACGAAGTAGCGGTCGGCTGTGCGAATAGTCCCAATGCAGCACAACGTCCAGATTTCCGGCGTGGGGCGTCGCGGGGGGTGGGTCATCAGTAGCAAACTGTTGTGCGAATAGTTCCAAGGCAGCAGAACGCGCCGAAATCTAGATGACACGAAAGTGATGTCTAGTAAGTTGCCACCCAGCAAATAACGGTGTGGGGCGTCGCGGGGGGTGAGTCATCAGTAGCAAACTGTTGTGCGAATAGTTCCAAGGCAGCAGAACGATGGCACCAAGGTGATGTCCAGTAAGTTGCCGCACTGGTTTTGGTATCCTACAATGCTGCTCCGAATAACGGCGTGGGGCGCCCCGGGGGAGGCGGCGTGAACGGGCCTCTCCAGGTGGAGTGTCATCTGTTGTAGTGGGGCGCCCCTTTACCGTTTCAGTTGCCATTCCATCCGTTTTTGGTCCACTGTGTCAAAAGCCGCAATTCAGCTGAGTTGCGCCCACTCTTGCGGTGCAGCGATAGGCGGCTGTCACAGGACTCTCAAAATGGCGGCAGGCTCTTTCCTTTTTGGGCCTGGTCCACTGAAATGGCCCTGGGACACCTTGGAAATCGGACGCTTGTCTGCTAGGTCTTGGACCCCATTCTCGAAAGCGTCCCCTCCGCCTTGAGAATTCATCAAAAGTTTTGGGGGCCCCGACTCCTGCAGGCTTCTGGTGGGGAGCGGCTGCCATGATTGCTCGCGGAATGACCACGACGGAGCTACGAGATGGTGGTGCTCTCATGCTGACGCCAGTTTAGTCTGAAACATCCAGAAACAAGGTGGGGCTTTCATCGTTTGGGAAAAAAAAAAAAAGTTTTCATCCAATGAAAAGTGTTGTTTTTAGGTCATATGATCAAGCCTTCCATCATTAGGAAACCAAAAGTAAAATGAACCAATGAAAAGTTTTATAAACAAGTCACATGACCTGTTATGCGGCATAGGGTATAAAATGCGGAGAAAATACGTTGGCACGTGAGGCGGCGTCAGTAGCGGACCGATGTGCGAATAGGCCGAAGGCAATACAACGCGCCAAGATCCGGATGGCACCGAGGTGGTGTCCAGCAAGTTGCAGCACTGGTGTGGCCATCCTACAATGCTGAAAGTCGGCGTGGGGTGCCCCGTTGGCCTGTGAGTTTGCGTCAGTAGCGGACCGATGTGCGAATAGGCCGAAGGCAGCACAACGCGCCAAGATCCGGATGGCACCGAGGTGGTGTCTAGTAAGTTGTCGCACTTCTGTGGCCATCCTACAATGTTGAAAGTCGGCGTGGGGCGCCCCGTTGGCCTGTGAGATGGCGTCAGTAGCGGACCGATGTGCGAATGGGGCCAAAGGCAGCGCAACAATATTTTCTGACTGACACCACAAGGCGCTGAGATGCCAAGATCCGGATGGCACCGAGGTGATGTCTAAGTTGCGGACTGATGTGCGAATGGGGCCAAAGGCAGCGTAACAATATTTTTTGTATGGAAGATACCACTAGGCGTTGAGATGCCAAGATTCGGATGGCACCGAGGTGATGTCTAGCAAGTTGCTGTACTGGTGTGGTCATCCTACAATGCTGAAACTCGGCGTGGGTCGCCCCATTAGCCTGTGAGATGGCGTCAGTAGCGGACCGATGTGCGAATAGGCCGAAGGCAGCACAACGCGCCAAGATCCGGATATCACCGTGGTGGTTTCATAGTTGAGAGGCACTTCATCTGCAGTGGGGCGCCGAGATCCGGATGGCACCGAGGTGATGTCTAGCAAGTTGCTGTACTGGTGTGGTCATTCTACAATGCTGAAAGTCGGCGTGGGGCGCCCCATTAGCCTGTGAGATGGCGTCAGTAGCGGACTGATGTGCGAATGGGGCCAAAGGCAGCGCAACAATATTTTCTGAAGAGAAGACACCAAAAGGTGCTGAGATTCCAAGATCCGGATGGCACCGAGGTGGTGTCTAGCAAGCTATGCAGTTGAGTTGTGTGCGCACTTGCGGCGAATAGGTCGAAGGCAGCATAACAATGTTTTTTGAATAGAAGACACCACAAGGCGTTGAGATTCGGTTACCACCGAGGTGATGTCTAGCAAGTTGCCGCACTGGTGTGGCCATCCTACAATACTGCTCCGAATAACGGCGTGGGGTGCCCGAAGGGGGGGGGAGCCGGCGTGAATGGGCCTTCCTAGGTGGAGGCTTGTCTGCTGTAGTAGGGGGCCCCTTTACCGTTTCAGTTGCCATTCAGCTGAGTTTCGGCTGCTCTTGATGCTACAGCGACAGGCGGCTGCAAGAGGACTCTCAAAATGGCGGCCTGTTCTTTGGATTTGGGCCTGGTCCACTAAAATGGCCCTGGGACACCTTAGAACTCGGACGCTCGATTTTTTTTTCCTTTCCTGTACATGCAAAAAAAGGTAAATGCCCGGTACGTTACACGCTTCATCTGCCACGATGAACTCTCCAGAGGAACCGAAAAAAAATATAGTTGTGGTAACTATACCATGCATCGTCATATGGAGAGGTGGCACCAATTAATTATAGTGCTGCATAAAAGAGAGATTTGGAGGAGAACCCCTGACCTGCTAGTACATTCATCAAAGAAGTGGCACTGAGAGCTTCAGAGGCAAGGGAAACGGTCCCAAATATTTAGAAGAACTTTGGAAAGATTAAAATGACATGTTTAGATTGTGGCAAATTAATTTCATGTGGACAGATGAGTGTTACTCTAATAAATACAGCATATAAACATCATCATAGTCGATGGTTGGTAGAGACATTTTGACTATATCCTGGACCTGCCCGTCCTCGCCCAAAATGGCGCCGGAATAAATGGGACTCGTAACTCCTTGTTGTGTACTGGTTGCAGAACCTTGAAATCACGAGATACGTATGCAGTTTTGAAGCACATGGCGGGCGGGGACGAGAATTGATTGACTATTTCGACATCCCTATTGATATTAAGTTCTGATGTGTTATTGATTACTGTACTGTTGAAAGTTCGAATTAACGTCACCCATGGTACTTGCCCGCAAATGTATATCTAGATAATTTTATTGTAACTGGCCCTGTCGTATTTTAATTATAAAATGTACGTCCACCGATTCCGTAACTGTTAGACACCTTAGTTCTTGCAACCTAATGGCCCGCCCGTTACGTTCCTCTACAGTGTAAATGTCTATTCATCATATACGATTACAGTTTGCTCTGTGGCAGGCCCACGTGGTTATAGGCTCGTATTTGTATAATGAAATTTTCACAATAAAGGTTTTTAAAAGAAAACATGGTAGTAGTATATACATTGGTAAAGTTTTTAATAATAGTGACTGTTTTAGAATCATTAAAAGGCAAGTGAAATAAAGCAGACCAATTACATGAAGGGTAAAAGGTATAATACGAAGGAACGCAGTAAAGATAAATGGTCAAGGGCTGTTGTGTTTTCTATTCCTGCAACATAAAGTGATCGATAAGAATCTCATATTCAGGCGTATCGGCGACTAAGACAGCAGGTCGACCCTCTTTTGCTCAACGGCTCTGTCATGGGACGAAGAAACGCTCTTTTTCTTGAAAAAATAATATATTTTACTTGCAGGACAGTTGTAAAATTTCCGGGAAAGTACATTAGCCTGGAACATTATAACATATATTTAAGAAAAAATAATGTTCGGAAGTAATGAAAAGCGTAATTTTTAGGTCATATGACCAAGCCTTTCATCATTACAATAAGAAAAGTAAAATGAACCAATGAAAAGTTTTATTAACAAGTCACATGACTTGTTATGCTTACAATACGCGCTGCGCGCCCCGGATGACTTCCGGATGCGCTAACGCGGCGCGTCATATGACGCATTACGCGACAACGCAGGTCCAGAATATAGTCAAAATGTCTCCACCAACCAGCGGTCGGAACACAACCCCTTTCAGCAGGCTAAATAGTTCTGTTAAATGACAACAGAAGGGACAGGCAACAAGAACCATCAGTCAAAGAGTGGAGGGCTAGTTCTTCTCTACCGGGTTACATTGGGGCGCTACCGGAACTGATCGAATTGGTAGTCTACAGTGTTTCTGGATGTTTCAGACTGAAGCTGGGGTTAGCATGAGAGCAGCACCATTTCGTAGCTCCGTCGTGGTCATTCCGCAACCAATCATGGCAGCCGTTCTTTATCGTTATTTTGGGCGGGGTGGGTGGCGGAGCCGAGCTGTTTTGCAGCCATCATTGTGTGGAGTTCAGTTCATCTCACTAGTTTTGTATTTGTCATGAGGGGTTGTTCCTAATGTTTCTATTTTAGCGAGGTCAAAAAGAGATCCCATTAGTGGCCTACTGATTTTGCTCGATTCCTTTTCTTTTTTTTTACACGATTTTTCGTTATCTGCAAAGACTAAACTGAGTATTGCGACTCTGTGTTTGTTTGTAAAGAGAGAATGAACCAAAGAGAACTAATTCTAAAACAGTAAATACTTGGATAACAATCAATCAAATGGAGAGAGAAGCAGGCACGACGGATTACAACGGGGGCAAAGGCCTGCGTTAACTACCTTTCACTATCTGCAAAGAGAGAGTACTCCTAATAGAAATGAGGGGGGTGGGCACCATTCAAAGCAGATCAGTGTGCATAAACACGAAAATGTTTTCACTTACCACGTACTTGACATTCGACAGCTTATGATATTTGCTATTAAAAAACCATTGAAATTCACTGAAAAAACCATAGGTTATAGACCATATATAGTTAGGAATTAGCATTTACAAAACCTTGAAAATTCACTGAAAAAACCATAGGTTATAGACCATATATAGTTAGGAATTAGCATTTAAAAAACCTTATTTTACTCACACAAAACCATTGAAATTCCATATATAGTTAGTTGCACTAACTATATATTGCGCACCCGCAATCCACTGCTGATCATGTCACATATTACATCATTCATGACATGGTCAGTGACATCACTGATGACATCACTGATGACATCTCAAATGACATCACTGATGACATCACTGATGACATCTCATTTGACATCATTCTTGTGCTAATACGATAAACCTCTTCAGACTCTAATATAACCTTAGATACACTCAGTGTATACAGACACTCACACACTGCCACTCATCCATGGAGTTACTCACACACCCAGTCAGTCATGCAAAGAAACAATCTCACCTCCATTTCTTCAACTATACAGTTAAACACACCTTACTTATTGAAACATATACTAACACATATTTACTCTCTTATACAATCCCTGATACAAGTTCACAATGATCGATACAACCACTCACTCATTCAGTGGCTCTCATGCACAGTTATTTATATATGCCAACTCTCACATGTACTGTGTTTTACATATGTACTTACTATGACATGTAGCATTGAGATATCCATTCACTCATCAATACACTCATGCACACAGTCAACTGCCCATGTAGCTGTTTCCACATGCACTCTTGAACTCATACACCTAGTGAATAAACTGCTCACACATCTATGCATAGAGTCACACACCTTCCAGCCACCCCCACACAAACTCAATCTCCCATAGAAATACTTGGGCAACCAATTAATAACACATATAGCCTCTCGTATAGCTAATGATCAACACATGCAGCAGTTTACAGAACAACAGACATAATGATGCACAAATTAAGACAGTTTAGTCACTAACCCATGCATTCAGTGAGACACATTTAATCACTCACTCATACAGTCAGTCACGCACCTACTAAATCCTTCATCCAGACACTTATACATCCACTCATTCTTCAATATGTAAGACATATTTTAACTTTACAGAAACATACAGTCACTGGATGTTGTCATCAGTGATGTCATCAGTGATGTCATTTGAGATGTCATCAGTGATGTCATCAGTGATGTCACTGACCATGTCATGAATGATGTAATATGTGACATGATCAGCAGTGGATTGCGGGTGCGCAATATATAGTTAGTGCAACTAACTATATATGGAATTTCAATGGTTTTGTGTGAGTAAAATAAGGTTTTTTAAATGCTAATTCCTAACTATATATGGTCTATAACCTATGGTTTTTTCAGTGAATTTTCAAGGTTTTGTAAATGCTAATTCCTAACTATATATGGTCTATAACCTATGGTTTTTTCAGTGAATATATATATATATATATATATATTACCTACTGGCGGTCGCCAGTAGGTATATATAGTTAGGATTTTTTTCCTATGGGATTTTTGAAAATTCTATGTCGAATAACTTTGGCGTTTGAGGACGGAATTGGCTGAAATTTTCAGGAAAATGGAACATTTTGTTTCTGAGCAGCCACTGAAAATTTGGGCGGGTTCCATCAAGGGGGGCCGAGAAAAAAGGGGGGTCCCAAAACGCGTTTTTCCCATGCAATTTTCCATAGGGCGGTTGGACTCACTTTTAGCTCGAACGGCTGAATGGATTTCCACGAAACTTGGCAAAATTGTAGATATTGTTTGCCCGATGTGCCTTTGCTAGGTCTCAATATATGTGCTCCAGTGGATTTTGATAAATTAATGTTAAAAAAAATATATATATCTGTAACAGCGCTCCGGTTAGCGCCCCGGTTCGCGTACCTGACGCGTAACGGAACTTCGCGAAGCGAAGCTGATTGGCTCTCCGGTGTCTGTCAACATTCTAAACAGTCCGGAGCGGCCACCATCTTGTCTCTCGGTAGGATCGAGAGACAAGAGGTGAAGAAAAACAAAGGGGGAAATTAATGAAAGGGGGCAAGATAGACCCTTCCTGACCCCCTAGGATTGATGAGGGGGCTATTAAAGGGTCCCGCGGGGCCCCAAAAAAAATAAAAAAATTAAAAAATCTGTTTTTTCGAGGTAGAGGCGCTACCCGGTACGCGAACCGGGTAGCTAACCCGTAGCGTAACGGGAGTTTTCCGTTTTTTCGCGGTAGAGGCGCTACCCGGTACGCGAACCGGGTAGCTAACCGGTAGTGTAACGGGAGTCCGCCATCTTGGGTTTCGGTCGAATTTAATCACAAGATGGAGGAAAAACAATGTGGGAAATGGGTATAAGGGGGCAAGGGAGACGTATCCTGACCCCCTAGGTTTTCTAAGGGTGGCTGAGGAGGCTCATATACGTCGAAAAAGAAAAAAAATTTGCATTTTTCGCGAGGTTAGCTGCCGGTACGCGAACCGGTACGCGAACCGGGAAGCGAACAAAAGTGAAAATTAGTGAAAAAGGTACATTTGAAATTTTAAAAGAGTAATCATAGTTAAGGTAGCTCTGAAAAGAGCTTTTGGGTTCTGTGTAAGTTCTAGGTACTTATAAGTAGGTACCAATACATAGTCCTAAATTCAGGATGAAAATTCTGTTCCCCTCATCTGAGTAGTGAACTCCATCTCCTCTGTAGATATCTTGCATGTAGTAACGCAAGTTATTGTTGTAGATGGAGCCCATTCTATGGTCTCTCATGTAAGCTGAAACAGACTTATTTACATGCTTCCTCGATTTCTCAATTTGTGGACAAAATTGGTTGGACCACCTCCATTTCTGTCTTTGGCATATATTTGAATATACCAAGGCAGTTTGAGGAAAAAGTGCCATCAATTGCTCAAAGGTGTCCTTTAAAAGCATTTCCAGACCTACCCCAGTCAAAGTGCCCAAGTCATTTCCTCCACAGTGCACAATTAACAGGTCAGGGTTTGGCAAATGCAAAAAGGTTTTCACCAATGGTATCAATTGGTGACATCTTAATCCTCTGTGGCCAATCCAGTTGATTTCCACATTTTGTAAATTGAGGTTGTGTAAATTTCTGTTATCAGCATACCTTTGAGCCCAGTGGATGTAACTATGTCCAACAATCCAGACAGAAAACATGGTGAGAGGAGGTTCTGCTGCAGTCAGATGAAGTATGGGAATGAAATGGCAGTTGAAACAGTAGGAGTTTGTAATGAAAAAAACTGTGGAGTTTCAGTGCTAATGATTCAGTAGCAGTGATTGGTGGATTTTGATTGCTGAAAACAGAAAGTTAGGGTGCATGGATGAGTTCTTTGAAAGATGTAATTTGATTGGTCAAGAAAAAATCATTTTATGAAAGATTGCACTGGATATGCAGGTGTACTGAGAGTTCAGAGTTCAATTGAAACATTGTTGTGTGAACTTGTAAACATGAGAGGTCTTTCAGGAGGTGGTTGCTATGGAAAAAAGGCAGAAAGGGCAGAGGGGGGAAGGGTGTTGATTTGAAAAAAGTGAGGGAAGAGTTTTGATTGGGTGACATGAGAGATATGTGTGATGAATTACAGCATTTCTGTGCCTTTGTTGGTTGCAGCCTCTGGAGTGCATACCCTTTGCTCTGCTAAAGAAAAATTGGTGTGTGTCTGAGACTGATTTGAAACTCAAAAAGTATTTGCTAAGGTGAGAAAAGATTCATTTAATTTAGATAGAGAATAGTATGCTTTAGGGGGAAAATTATGAAGAAAGTTGTGTATTTAAAATGTTGCTTTGTGTCAAATGTTTTACAAATAGATTTTGTTTCTTTGAGTTTCATAGCCATGTTAAAAGTGACGCAAAAGTGGTGCAAGGGCCTTAAAAATACGCTTTGATATGTGTTAGGGCATTTTAAGTCACTTCCCCATGAACGTGGGTGAATAATTTGCTTACTTAATGTGTTTAAAAACGTTTCTTGAAGTCAATTAGGTTTCTTGATATGTGCTGCTAGAGTTTCATAGCCAGCATGGGGCATATTTAGAAGGACTTTGAGCCACTTTCACGTTATTTTCCCCATGTTAAAGGTGACGCTAAAGTGATGAAAGGGCCTTGTAAATACACTCTCATGTTTGAGCCATTTTCATGTTATTTTCCCTATGTTAAAAGTGACGCAAAAGTGGTGCAAGGGCCTTGTAAAATATTCCCTCATGTGTGTTAGGGCATTTTAAGTCACTTCACCATGAATCTGGGTGAATAATTTGCTTACTTGATGTGTTTAAGAACGTTTCTTGAAATCATTTAGGTTTCTTGATATGTACTGCTAGAGTTTCATAGCCTGCTTGGGGCATATTTACAAGGCCTTTGAGTCACTTTCACGTCATTTTCCCCATGTTAATAGTGACGCAAAAGTGGTGCAAGGGCCTAGTAAATACGCCCCCATGTCTGTTAGGGCATTTTAAGTCACTTCACCATGAATCTGGGTGAATAATTTGGTTACTTGATGTGTTTAAGAACGTTTCTTGAAATCATTTAGGTTACTTGATATGTACTGATAGAGTTTCATAGTCAGCATGGGCCATATTTACAAGGGCTTTGAGCCACGTTCACGTTATTTTCCCCATGTTAAAAGTGACTTTAAAGGTGGTGCAAGGTCCTTGTAAATACGCCCTCATGAGTGCTTTGCAAATTTAAGTAATTTCCCTGTGGTGCAAGGTCCTTGTAAATACGCCCCCATGTGTGCTTGGCAAATTTAAGTACTGACAGGGTGTGCTTGTACATAGGAGCTGTGTTGTGTTTTCAAATTATGACCAGAAAATCGTTTTTAAAAAAAAAATGCTTTTTACATTTATGAGAAGGTCAAAATGGTGTCTGCTTCTTTAAATAAATATTTCACTTTCCACCATGAATATGGGAGAATAATTTGCTTGTTTGCCGGTTTAAAAACACGTTTCTTGAAGTCATTAAGGTTTCACAATATGTTCTGCAAGAGTTTCATAGTCAACATGGGGGCAAATTTACAAAGCTTATGAGCCACATTCACGTCATTTACCCCACATTAAAAGTGACTTTAAAGGTGGTGCAAAGTCCTTGTAAATACGCCCTCATGAGTACTTTGCAAATTTAAGTCATTTCCCTGTGGTGCAAGGTCCTTGTAAATACGCCCCCATGTGTGCTTGGCAAATTTAAGTACTGACAGGGTGTGCTTGTACATAGGAGCTGTGGTGTGTTTTCAAATTATGATCAGAAAATCGTTTTTTTTTAAAAAAAGAAATGCTTTTTACATTTATGAGAAGGACAAAAAGGTGTCTGCTTCTTTAAATGAATATTTCACTTCCCACCATGAATATGGGAAAATAATTTGCTTGTTTGTCGGTTTAAAAACTTGTTTCTTGAAGTCATTTAGGTTTCACAATATGTTCTGCAAGAGTTTCATAGTCAACATGGGGGCAAATTTACAAAGCTTATGAGCTACGTTCACGTCATTTTCCCCATGTTAAAAGTGACTTTAAAGATGGTGCAAGGTCCTTGTAAATAAGCCCTCATGAGTGCTTGGTAAATTTAAGTCATTTCTCCGTGGTGCAAGGCTCTTGTAAATACGCCTGCATGTGTGCTTGGCAAATTTAAGTACTGACAGGGTGTACTTGTACATAGGAGTTGTGCTGTGTTTTCAAATTATGACATGAAAATGGTTCATAAAGAAAAGGAATGCTTTTTACATTTATGACAATGACAAAAAGGTGTATGCTTCTTTAAATAAATATATCACTTCTCACCATCAATCTGGGAGAATAATTTGCTTGTTTGTCGGTTAAAAAATTGTTACTTTAAGACATTTAGGTTTCACAATATGTAATGCTAGAGTTTCATAGTCACTATGATGATAATGATATACATTTAGAACTGTGTAGGAGGCATGGAGAAACTGAGGCTTCTGTAAGTGTCAATGGAGGTGAGTAATGTACATTGCTCTGTTGCATACAGTCCTCATCTTCTGCGTACTCTTGGATATGCTAGACTACATCTGGACAATGAGATACCTAAGCTGAGGAAATACAGGTGATGTGATTGTGAAATGAGCAAAAATATTTGCACGTTTTTAAATTATATCACCTGTGTTACCTAACATTACGAATCACATTGTGCAGATGAGGCTTAGGCCTGTCCAGGGAGACAGAGGAGGTCTGGCCTTTGTTCAAGAGTGCAGTGGACATGACTCACTTCGTTGGTAGGCCTGCACATGTATTATCTCCTCTGTACTCTTCAACAAGCCTAAATTTCATCTGCAACCCTGAGTAGGCCTCACCTCAAACAAACCTCTGGATAGGCCACACCTTATCGGCATCCGGAACCAATCATTTAAAATGTTAGGGGCAGATTTATGATGGCCGTGCGCCTCTTTTGCGCCGCCGTTGCGTCACTTTTGTGACGCAGCAGCGGTGCAAAAGATGCACCATGTTGCAAGATAGGCCTCACTTCATCTGCAACAAGATACCGTCAGTTTAAAATGTATACATTTAGGACTGTGTAGGGGGCATGAGAAGCTGAGGCTTCTGTAAGTGTCAAAGTTGTTGCATACAGTGCTCATCTTCTGCGTACTCTTTGATATGCTAGACTACATCTGCACAATGAGATACCTAAGCAAAGGAAACACAGGTGATGTGATTGTGAAATGAGCAAAAAAATTTGCACGTTTTTCAATTACATCACTTGTGTTTCCTAACATTACGAATCACATTGTGCAGATGAGGTTTAGGCCTATCCAGGGAGACAGAGGAGGTCTGGCCTTTGTTCAAGAGTGCAGTGAACATGACTCACTTGATTGGTAGGCCTGCACATATATTATCTCCTCTGTACTCTTCACCAAGCCTAAATTTCATCTGCAACCCTGAGTAGGCCTCACCTCAAACAAACCTCTGGATAGGCCACACCTTATCGGCATCCTGAACCAATCATTTAAAATGTTAGGGGCAGATTTATGATGGCCGTGCGCCTCTTTTGCTCCGCCGTTGCGTCACTTTTGTGACGCAGCAGCGGCGCAAAAGATGCGCTATGTTGCGACATATTTACAACTTGATGCATCTAGGCAGATGCGTCACGCTGTAAAGTCCTGCGCCACATGAAACCTGCGTCAGGTTTCATGTGGGCGTTTTGTTGCAGGGTGGGCGTTCACTTGCATGAAAGCCCTGTAAAACTAACACAGTGAAATTTACAAGATTTCACTGAGTCAGCTTTATGGCATTGCTGAATCAAATCCTTACGCCTGTTTATAACAGTCATAAGGAGTGATGCACCATGCAATGTGTGGCTTGCCCCTGTGCATTGCAGTAGTCATGTCGCGCTTGCGACGTGATTCCTGCAATGCGCCGCTTTTGCGGCACAGATGCGTGACGCATCTGTGCTGTTTTTGCCCCATGGTGCTCCGCATTGTAAATGCGACACACCATGGGTGGCAGAGCAGCGGCGCACGTTAACTGGTGCATCCCTGGGGATGCGCCAGTTAACATAAATCTGCCCCTTTACATTTAAGTATGAGCAGGGGACACAGAGTCAGTGAGGCTTATCCAAGGTTAAGAAGAGATGAGTCCTGTTCACTGAAAACTTGGACATAGGCCTCACCTCCTCAGCATCGCTGGACATGGCTAAATAATATCTGCAAAATGTTACTCTTGTTAAACAATTTTACTATTATAGTCTCTGAGATTTGTCTCTTACTCTGCAACATCTCATTGTTGTTCTCTTTCTTTAAAGATAACGACAACATCAACCATGAGTGATAATGAGCAATCTGTTGATCTCGATCTTATCATTGAACTTGTCATTGAAACGTCAGTGGAAGTAGATCCCTTGGATGATTTATATCCTGTGGATGATGAAGAATATGATGAGGATGCCGATTTGTCAGAATTGTATGACATAGGGTGGGCAGCTGACCTGCTGGAGCCTATTGAACTGTAAAGACTTCTGGAAATGAAAAGTAACCATGTTAACCGTTTTATTTAAAATTAAATACAACTTCAAAAACAGCTTGTGTGAAGTGTCTTTAATAAAATAGTGAAATATGCTAATAAAATTAGTTCAGATTCACATATAAAAGAGCACAGGTCAAATTTAGAAGCATTCCATTTCTTTGCTACTATTTGTGAGTTTTAAATTTGTCAATGCACTAAAAATTATTGTATGTAGAATTGACAACTAGTGTGTTAATTTTTAGACGACTGTTATTGATTTACTGTTTGGTAATAGTGGTTAATAACATTTTTTATTATATTTTACCACAGATTCAACTGCAGATCATTTCAAAATTAAAACATGCCTTCGAGGCAAAGGAGGAGAAAGGCTACAAAACGTCAAACACAGCAGCTTACTGCATGCTTGCAGCAGTCCTCTACAATAAAAACTCGTCAAGTCACCAAAAAAGCTCCGGGTAAGACAACGAAATCTTTCCTAAGAAACATTTCCAGAAAAAAAAGTATCACTACAGAACATGTTTTAGTCCAGAAGGAGAGAGTCAATTTAAACAGGAAGGAAAGGCCCCTTAATAAAGTTAGTGGTAGAGCAGGAGAAAACTCTGTGAGTGCCGGTAGAAGGCACAATCAATTTAGGGACATTCGTACACGAATGTTCCGCAACAGGATAATTGTAAATTTGATGAAAAATGTAAAGAAAGGTCAACAGAAACTGGCTTTTTATAAGAAAAAGAAAAATGTTGAGAAAATTATTGATCAGGCTTTGGAAATGAAGCGAAAGTTATTTATTTTGGTGATCAATAGAATTAGGAAACTAAACAAGGCAATTTATGAATTCAAAACAAATAGTAGATGGAAGAGAATAGTTAATCGTACACATTTTTGTGAAGTATTTTCAGGAGAATGGATGCATAGTTCAAGTTGTGAGGCATTTTTCAATGAGGAGAGTTACTTCCAGGACAATGATTTGGTGCATGCAGTTGACACCAGTGGTCGAGCATATGAGGTGAAAGACGGTTGTCCAGTTGAAAAAGAAAAACTTGTGTCAACAGAGGCAGAAGAGGTGTTAGGTGATGAAGTTTTAGGGAGACGTCCTAAGGGTCCAGTGTACACCTGGAAGTGTAGTAGTATTTGCAGTGTGCGACAGGAATCCATCAATTTGCTTTGTGATTTTGTACGGACATTTAATAAGAAAAGTTTAAAACAGAAAATGAAGTTGTTGCAGGAATTAGATCCATGCAGAGTGAGAGAAGTGACAGGTTTACATGGTCATTCACTGGCTTGTCTTTCCAGGAGAGTATGCCAGAGTGTTTTTCATCATTTCAGGATGCGAGCAGTCCATCATAATAAAGTGAGGAAATTAGTGAGAATGTTGTATTTTGCTAAGAGTCCAGCAATTAAGCTTAAACAATTAAGCAGTGCTCTTTTGCATGGTTCTGAAGTAGATGTGAAGAATATTTGTGAAGAAATTGAGTTTTGTTACTTTGCAAGTAAAAAGGACAATGTTGAAATTGACCCGGAAGAAGAAGGTAATGTGGAAGAGAGTGTACAGGTTTCCAGTACAGATAATTTTCAGAAGGAAATTGCCACGTTTCAGGTGATATCAAGTGAGAGGCCTAATTTCACTTGTATGTGTTGTCGACGCACTTATTATAAGAATCAGACTAAGTTAGTGGATTTATATGCAAAAAGTGAAAGGGAAAATAATAGTGAATGGAAGGATTTCGCAACATACTTGATGGTAGAAAATTGTTTTGATTTGGGATCGGATCAACGTGTGTGTATTTATTGTTGTAACAAATTAAATCAAAACCGGATGCCTGCTAGAGCGGTTCATAATAATCTGGAATTGGTTGACATTCCTTCTGAATTGAAGGATTTAAATACTTATGAATCTATTTTGATTCAAAGTGTCCATCCCTTTCAGGCTATTGTACGAATGGAGCCAAAGACAGGGAAATTGCCTCCATCAGATTTACAGAGAGGATTAAAGGGAAGAGTTGTTTATTTGCCTCTAGATTTGAAGAAAAACATTAATACAATTGGAGTAGAGAAAGTGCAAGAGGAACCTCTGGTTATCTTAGTTAATGGGGTTCCGACAAAGAGTAAGAAAATCTGGCAAGATTTAGTGGATGTTAGGAAAGTCAAAAAGGCAACATTGTATTTGATGAAAAACAATGAGTACTACAAGAATGTATGTGTTGCGGAAGAGGAAGTAAGTCAAGAAGAGGACAGCGATTTGTGTGCTGGACAAATTGAGAAAGTAGAAGCCTCTAAAAATGAAGAAATATATGAACATTATAGTGTTCATCCTTTGCATTCCAAGGATGTCATGGGGAATGCTATTTAGTTGTTTCAAATGAAACAAGCCAAAGGGAGTCCCATTAGTGTTTGGGAGGAAAGTTTGGAAGCTCGGAGTTTCCCACAGCTATTTCCAACAGGTCAAGGAGGAAGATATGATGAGCGACCTGATCAAATTCCTGCTTCTGAATACCGGACTTTACGATTGTATGCAGAAGATCCTAGGTTTCGTCAATGCATTCCCTATTTGTTTCATCTACTGTTAGAAAGTGATCTGTCTGGACTGTCATATGCAGTGAACCACATCTTGAAAAGTGGTGTACAGATGCAAAATAGCTCGGCAAGGGACTTTATGGATAAAGTCAATGTGCAAGGCAGTCTTTTGGATTCTCACCTGATTAATCTCATGGCATGTCAGTGTGGTACTAATGAGTACTGGTATCGTCGTCATGGTGATTTAAAATGGATGCTGAGGAACTTAGGAACTCCCACATGGTTCCTCACTCTCAGCTGTGCCGAGTATGGCTGGGAAGACTTACTTGAATTTCTACGAGAGGCAAATGGAAACATTGAAAATATCGAATTCAAGACACCCGGAGAACTGTGCTCTTTGGATCCAGTGAATGTATGCAGGTACTTCAATCTTAGATTTGAAGCTATGATGTCTTTCATCATGAACAAGAAAAATCCACCTCTTGGAGAGGTGTTGGATTTCTTCTGGAGAAAGGAGTATCAAGCAAGAGGTGCTCCTCATATACATATGCTGCTATGGATCAAAGATGCACCCAAATTTGGAACAGATCCGGATGACTTAGTGATGAGTTTCATAGAACAGTATTCTACATGTGCTGTTCCAAAGACAAAGGAAGACAAAAGCCTAAGAGAACAAGTTTTACGCTTTCAAAGCCATCGTTGTGGAAAGTACTGTCGTCGTAAATTCAGAAACAAGGACAAGTTCTACACAAAATGTCGTTTCAGCTTTCCACGACCGGTGATTTCTAAAGGAAGAGTGAACAGTTTGATGTCTTCGCTGCGACATAATGTGATGAGGAAATCACCCAAAAATACATACAATTTGAACAGAAATGAAGAGTCCAAGTACATCAACGACTACAACACAGTGATTTTGTCCATGTGGAATGCTAACATGGATATACAGTTTGTGGCTGATAACTGTATGGCTGTGGCTCGGTATGTGACATCTTACATCACAAAAAAAGAAAAGACAGAATTGAAGGATATGTGGGAGGACATTTCACAAGAAAAGAGCCTCAGTAAGAAGTTGTACAGTTTCAGCCTGAAGATGTTGTCGCATCGAGAAATCGGAGCTTACGAATGTTCTGACCGGTTATCTTCAGCAAGTCTCTATGCCAAATCTAGGAGTATCATTTGGGCGAGTCTTGGTCTTGCTGCAACGCGTAATCGAGTTCTGAAACCTGTACGGGAAATTGAGTATTTGGCGGAAAAGGAGCCAAACAGTACAGATATTTTGAAGACCAACATGTTGGATACATATTATCCAAATAGAAGCAGTCACCTCGAGAATGTTTGTCTGTATGAGGTTCTACAAAATTACATATTCAAGAGGAACATCAAAGAAGATATTGATAAAGGAGTGTATGCTGTAATTGGAAGTGAGGGATGTCTGGTCAAGCAAAGAAAATGCCAATTGGTAAATCATCGAAAATTGAGTGGCGAATCTCCTGAAAGAAAAGAGTTTTTCTATTTAGCTCTTTTGCAACTTTTCAAGCCTTGGCGTGCAGAAGAGGAACTGCTTGGAGATATCCTCTGTTACGAAGACTCTTTCAATGCAGCCAAGGAGACCATAGAATGTCCTGTTTTTCCAAAATATCTAGAAATGTTGAATGCGGAAATCGAGCAGGAAGCAACAATTGCAGCCGAGATTGCTAGAGACAGTTCTCAGGACAGTCAGAGTTCTGTTTCATTGAGTCAGGATCCACTAGGAGGACCAGTTATCGAAAATGAAGCTACAACTGCCATGATTGAAGTGGAAAGAGCCATGGCACATGCTCAGGAGGATGCGGTTAACTTAGAAGATTTGGAAAGACAACTCAACGTTGAGCAGAGGAAAATATATGACGAAGTTACCAACCAAATTGATCATGGATTAAGTCATGAGAAGAAAGAGTGCTCATGTACGTCGTTGAAGCCTGTCCGACTGTACGTGAGTGGAGAAGTAGGAACTGGAAAAAGTTTCCTCAATAAAGCAATTTCATGTTATTTGCAGAAAAGGACTGAGTCATCGCTGTCTTGTCTTGTCACCGCTCCAACTGGACTGGCAGCACATAACATTAAAGGTATTACTTTGCATCGTTTACTGATGCTGCCAGTGGAGCATGATAACAAATTACAATACCACAAGTTATCTGGAGATGCTTGTTGTGAAGTTTTAAGAGTCTTGAGGAAAATGAAACTTCTTATCATTGACGAAGTAAGCATGGTTTCCAACGTCATGCTTGCCTTTGTGCATTTGAGAATGCAAGAAGTTCTTAAAACAGAGTATGATGTGTTATTTGGTGGCAAACACATCATTGTTTTCGGTGATCTTCTGCAGCTGACACCAGTGAAAGGACAACCAGTGTTCAAACTACTTACACATGAAGATACCAGGAAGTGCCTAGGGAGCATTGGCAACGTTAATATATGGTTAAACTTCAATTTTGCTGAACTGCGTGAAAATATGCGTCAAGCGAAGGATGAAGATTATAAGAATATTCTACAAGATGTTAGAATCGGAAAAGTGACCGAGCATGGGAAAGAAGCTTTACATGCACGATTACTGTCAAATTTGTATCCAGAAGAAGACGTTCTGCCAGAGAATATTTTTCGGAAAATTACTGAGAAGAAATCTGGAATATGTTTGATGCCAACTCTTGCAGAATGTGCCATCTTCAACAACAAAATGTTGAATTTAGAAAACCAAGAGATTGTAAAACTGGAAGCTATTGACAGAATAGAGCATATGGGAGCAACAATTATTTTGTCTGAGAATTTGAAATCTAAATTGGATTCATTAGAGAAGACTATATCTAAAACTGCTGGTTTTGAATAGACTCTGAATGTGTGCTTAAATTGCCGTATCATTTTGAGAAGGAATTTACATGTTGAAAGAGGTCTGGTAAATGGATCAATGGGTAATGTTGTTGATTTTGAGAAATACAGAAATAGAGATGGAATTGAATTTTTAAAAATTAAATTTGATGGCATTGAGGAAGTACAGCTAATTGGTTGTTGCTCTGCTAGGTTTTTGCTTGTAAAAGACTTATATGTTCGCCGTAAGCAGTTTCCTGTTTGCTTGGCATATGCGGTGACAATCCATAAATCGCAAGGTTTAAGTGTAGACAGTGCATTGGTGAAAATTGGCAGTTCTGTGTTCAAGGAGGGTATGGCATATGTGGCATTGTCACGAGTCAGAACTTTATCGGGATTGTACTTGATTGAGTGTGATGTCACAAACATTTGTGCGGATCTAGATTGTGTTAAGGAATACAATAGGTTAAGAGGAGAGTATGCGCCACATTTGCCTCAATATCCTTTGTTTGAGAAACGTGTGGTAGGCCGGAAACGAAGAAATGTGACCAATAGTAGGGAGGTTGTAGCAAAAAGATGAAAAGTCGATGAACCCGAAATTATAAGCAGAAAGAAAATGGATTCTGTTGAAGATGTTGTTGGTTTTCAATTTGAAAATAGTTCTGGTGTCAACTGCTATGCTAATGTAGTGGTTAATGTTGTCTTTTCTCTAGAAACTTTAAAAGAACAGATTGTGATCAATTCGGATCAAAGTTTTTGCTGTTTATTGAGTTCTGTGTTAGAGAAATGTAGCACTGATAGAACAAAAATAGAAAGTGTGTCTGAAATTCAAAATCTGTTAGACAAATGTTCAGGTCAAACGCAATTCTCTCAAAATATTCAGCAAGATTGTCAGGGGTTTTTAATGTATATGCTTGATGTATTGCAAGATGAAGGTGTAGATGTAGATCATCTGTTTGGCCTTTCTTATCAATGGCAGCATGACTGCGAGAACTGTAGGGTATCAAGTACTACTAGTGTAGACTCAGAAAGATTTATATATTTAACTTTGCCAGACAGTAAATCAGTGTCCTTTAATAAGCTAGTAAAAGCAGTCGATCAAAACATGGAGTGTAGCCAATGTAAGTCTGCAATGCTGTCCACATTATTTATGCGAAGTTATGGCCAGTATGTTATTTTAATGTTCCAACGATGTAGACCTGATGGAACGAAATTGACAACTTTAATTAAAAATGTTGTGGCTTCGCAGTTGTCAATATCAGGAAGGATTTTTGTAACTGCAGCAATTATATATCATGATGGTCCTTCAACAACATCAGGACATTACACAGCTTATTTGAAGTCTAGAAACGGCTGGTCATTCTGCAATGATTCTGTTTTAACTTTAAAAAAAAAATTGCCTTTTGACCTTAAAAATTCTTACCTGGTGTTTTTACAACCAAAATTTTAGGGAAAGAATCTCGGGATTTGCTCTGAGGAATTTCAAGAGGTTCTAATGGCTCCTACACTATTTGGCCTTGAGGATAAGTGCAGTACAGAGTGAAAAGTTATTTTTGCGTTTTAAGTAGTTCCTGAAAAAAAAGAAGGTTTTCTTACAGAAAGTGGTGGGCACGGATTAGTTAAAGGACAACAGAGTATTTCCCAAACCAAACAGTGTTCTTACCATAACACTTGACGTCATGGAAAAATAACTGCACTTTGAATGAGTTCTGAAAAACTGTTTCTTTTAATAAGCTAATTCAAGCAGCCAATCAAAACATGGTGTAGAGGTAATGTAAGTCTGCAATGCTGTCCACATTATTTGTACAAACTTTTGGTTATAATGTCATTTTAAAATTCCAATTATATAAACCTGATGAAAGTACGTTTTCAACTTTAATTACAAATGTTGTGGCTACACAGTCGTTGATTTTAGGAAGAACATTTGTAACTGCAGCTATTATATGACATGATGGTCCTTTGACAACATCCGCTTATTACACAGCTTATTTAAAATGTAAAAAAAGCTGGTGTTTCGGAAATGATTCCCATTTGACTATGATACAATGTTGCCTTTTGACTTAAAATATTCTTATTTTGTGTTTTCAGAAGAAAGAATTTAGGGTAGGTAACTGGCCTATAATGATTCTAGGAGTTGATATAATTTTATGTACTGTTTTAAATTGCTTTGTGATTAACAGTGATCAAGAGAATTAAATAATTGTACTAGTCATAGAGGTAGTGTAAGTGTGCCTCATAGTAAGCAGTATCAGTGTCATAGGAAATGTGGAACATGAGTGAGCAAGAAGGGTGAGATATTACTAGTCCAGGATTGTGAAAGTGATCTTGAACGTTTTCTTTCTGAAAGTTGTGGAAAAAGAAAATGACGGGATTTGCTTAGAAGAATTCCAAGAGTTATAAATGGCTCTTACACTATTTGGCCTTGAGGAGAAGTGCGGTAGAGAGCGAGAAGTCATTTATTGTATGTAACATATTTGTCAAAACGATGGAGCTTTTCTTTCAGAAAGTGGCTGGCAGAAAATAATAACAGCACAACAGAGTATAAGCTGTTCATAGGACATCCTTCGACGTCATGGAAAGTAAGTTACTTTTGAGGAGTTCTGATTTCTGATTGGTTATGTTATATGGGTTTTTTAAACACAATCATTTTGATTGTGGGTTTTTTTCCCCGCTGTTATATGATGAATACCTTCAACTCACTGTTTTTAGTGAAATTTGATATATTCTGAGAACAGCAAAAATAAACCATTTAACAGGTATAATTAATTCTGTACTTTGTATAGTGAATTTTAATTTGTACTCGTCTTGTCTCATGCTCACTCGTCTTTTACTACCTTCTATCAATCCTCTTTACATACTCACATTGCCTTTCGTTTTATTCTCTTTCACCCTTGTTCTCTAACTCCACTTATCTTTCAACCTTTGTTTCCCTATTCCAACTCTGCTTTTTTCTTTTCTCCCTTGCACTATTTTCCAGCTTTTAGACCTTCTGCTTTGCTTGTCTTTTCCATCTTTCCTCCCTTTGTTTTCTAAATTAAATATTTTTGGGTTCTCCTTTTTTGGTGCAATCAGTTAGTATAACTCACCCTCACTCATTTATCTTTGTTTGTTGCCTCACTCAGTCTGTATCTGACACTCTTTCCTTCACTTCCTCTATCTCCTATCTCCCTCACTCTCTTTTCCTTATTCACCCTTTCCTTATATAGTTTACCTTACTCACTTTCTTTTAGTAGCTTACACAACTTCAATTTAGTTTTCTCTCCTATCCTTCTTTTCTGTCACTGAAAGTATCTTCCTTTTTTTTCTCTTAGTAATTTACTCAATTACAATTTCTTTTTGTCTCTGACTGTCTATCACCGTTTCTTTCTCTTTTTTTTCTGCATGTTTATCTCTAACTTTATTTCTTTGTAAAATTGGATGATTTTCAATCTTTTCCCTTGTCTTTTCTAATTTTTAAATACATGTTTTAATATTTTTCAAATTTTTGTTCTTTCTTTCACAGATTGAAAGTATAAAAATAACAAGTGACTACGTTAACGACAATTATAAGGTAAGTGTTTTGTACTCTTTTCGTTACATTTCTATCACATTTAACTTCTATTAGTTCCACTGCTTTATTTCTTTAGCCCTCAGTTTCCTGCCTTTGCTACTTCCCTCATTCCTTTTTCTATTACTTACTTACTCTACTCCTTCCACTCCTTTTCTCAGTCCCTCTGTTCTCATAGTTCCTCACTCCTGTTCACTCACTCCGTCTCTATTACTCTCACTGTCTCTGACTCATCACTCTTTCACTACTTCTTCATTATGCTTTCTCCCTGTAGTTCAAGCACACTATGTTATTTACATTTCTTTGCTGTTTCAATTATTCCTTTTCTGTCACTTCTTCTTTTCTGCTTTCTGTTTTTTCTCTCTGTTATTCCACATGTTTTAACCTTAGTCACTGTCATACATCTTGTTTTATTCCTATTTACTTTCGCTCACTGTTTTCTTAACACTTTCCCTCAGGGTTGTTCTTTTAGTCCGGTTCTATCCCTACCTCTCATTCCACATCCTTTAATGTTTTTCTTCTTAATTTGAACATTCACTCACATTCTCTAAGAAACTCTTGTTTATTATTCTTCTACTCTCCTTTTTTCTTTCACTTCCTTATCTATTTTGTTTTTCTCAATTATACCCTCTTACATCTTTTCTTTGGTAAATAGATCTATTACACAGTATCTCTGTGTTACTCCCTCTAGCTGTCTTTCTTTTAACATTACTCTCTGTTTCCTTCCCTTATACTCACTCTTCCTTTTTTTTTTTTTTCTGTTTCGCTTCCGGTTCGCGTACCGGCGCGCGGACCGGGAAACGAATCAAAAGAAATAGAGGTTGCCAGAGTGCTAAACATTCTAGCATTTTTTTATAAATGGGAGGTAGTTCTGAAAAGAACTTTTTTTTTATTGTTTTTGTTGTTTTATATATTTTTTTTATTTTTCTGAACCTTTTTTTTACTTTTTTTGTATTTTTTGAACGGTTTTATATATTTTTTGTTTTTTTGGGGGGGGAAACGAAAATCATTCATTATAAAGAGCTCAACAGGAGCAACAAAAAAAAAGATAATTTACTTTCTGGGGCGTTTTGGACATTTATGATTTTCAATAGCTCTGTTGATTAAATTGGTGCTACTCTCCCTATAGCAAATTAATTTGCCGCAAAAAATGCAGACTTGCTTCACGAACCCGAAGTTCATCTGAATGTTTGGGACCGTCTCCCTCGCCTCTGGTCCCGTCACTGCCTGTTCGCTTGATGTACTGGCCACAGGGGGGGGTTTCCTGCAGGTCACGTACCTGCGCAGCACTATAATTTATAGGGTGCCATCTCTCCATGTGCCGATGCATGGTGTAATTCCCGAAGCTGTACTTTTTATCAGTCCCTCTGGACAGAGATTTGCCACAGATCAGACATGTGACGTAGCGGGCATTTACTTTTTTTTGGCCCCGGGGAAATGTATAGAATTGCCAGATATAACTATCCTTCACATGGGACCTCCTTGGCTCTTCAGGCAAAAACTGTCTCCTCCCTTGCTCCTCTTCCTCTTCTTCCTCTTCTTCCACCTCTTGATTAAGGATGACCTGAGGAGGTGGTCCTTCCTTCCTAGGAGGTGGTGGTGGTGGTGGGGGTGCACCAGCTGCAGCTACTAATGAAGCCATTTCTTATTAATCAAAATAGGTCTTCCTCTCACAAAGTTGAAAGTCAGAGTGAGAAAAAAGGTGGGGGCTTTCATCATTTGGGAAAAAAAATGTTCTAAACCAATGAAAAGTGTTATTTTTAGGTCACATGACCTAGCCTTACATCATTAGGAAACCAAAAGTGAAATGAACCAATGAAAAGTTTTATTAACAAGTCACATGACCTGTTACGCTTACGTTACGCGCTCCGCGCCGCGCCCCGGATCGTTTCCGGGGTGCTGCGCTTCGCGCCTCGGTTCGCGCTCCAGAGCACTTCCGGGTGCGCTAACGCGGCGCGTCATAAGACGCATTACGCGACAACGCGATACGTCGCGCTTACGCGACGCGTCACGATGTTGTTTTCTAACGCGGCAGTTGCGCAAACGGAACGTTTACCGGTTCGCGGACCGGGTCGCGGCACCAAATTGAGTTAACGGGAAGCTACCCGGTGCGCGGACCGGTAGCGAAACAAAAAAAAATTAAAAAAATATATATACATAAAAAAATTGTATTAAAAACATACAAAATATATTTTTCGATTTAAAGAAGAATACATTTTAAAGCTTTTGATATTTGCTATTAAAAAACCATTGAAATTCACTGAAAAAACCATAGGTTATAGACCATATATAGTTAGGAATTAGCATTTACAAAACCTTGAAAATTCACTGAAAAAACCATAGGTTATACACCATATATAGTTAGGAATTAGCATTTACAAAACCTTATTTTACTCACACAAAACCATTGAAATTCCCATATATAGTTAGTTGCACTAACTATATATCGCGCACCCGCAATCCACTGCTGATCATGTCACATATTACATCATTCATGACATGGTCAGTGACATCACTGATGACATCACTGATGACATCTCAAATGACATCACTGATGACATCACTGATGACATCTCAAATGACATCACTGATGACATCACTGATGACATCTCATTTGACATTACTGATCACATCACTGATGACATCATTCATGTGATAATACGATGAACCTCTTCAGACTCTAATATAACCTTAGATACACTCAGTGTAAACAGACACTCACAGACTGTCACACACACCTAGTCAGTCATGCAAAGAATCAATCACACCTCCATTTTCTCAACTATACAGTTATACACACCTTACTTATTCAAACATATACTAACACATATTTACTCTCTTATACAATCCCGGATACAAGTTCACAATGATCCATACAGCCACTCACACATTCACTGGCTCTTATGCACAGTTATTTATATATGTCAACTCTCAAATGTACTGTGTTTTACATATGTACTTACTTTGACATGTAGCACTGAGATATCCATTCACTCACCAATACACTCATGCACACAGTCAACCACCCATACAGCTGTTTCCACATGCACTTTTGAACGCATACATCTAGTGAATCAACTGCTCACATATCTATGCACAGAGTCATACACCTCCCAGCCACCCACACACACACTCAGTCTCCCATACAAATACTTGGGCAACCAATCAATAACCCATATGGTTACTCATATAGCTACTGATCAACACATGCAGCAGTTTACAGAACAACAGATATAATGATGCACAAATTAAGACAGTTTAGTCACTAACCCATGCACTCAGTGAGACACATTTAATCACTCACTCATACAGTCAGTCATGCACCTACTAAATCCTTCATCCAGACACTTATAAATCCACTCATTCTTCAATATGTAAGACATATTTTAACTTTACAGAAACATACAGTCACTGGATGTTGTCATCAGTGATGTCATCAGTGATGTCATTTGAGATGTCATCAGTGATGTCATCAGTGATGTCATTTGAGATGTCATCAGTGATGTCATCAGTGATGTCACTGACCATGTCATGAATGATGTAATATGTGACATGATCAGCAGTGGATTGCGGGTGCGCGATATATAGTTAGTGCAACTAACTATATATGCGAATTTCAATGGTTTTGTGAGAGTAAAATAAGGTTTTGTAAATGCTAATTCCTAACTATATATGGTGTATAACCTATGGTTTTTTCAGTGAATATATATATATATATATATATATATATATATATATATATATATATATCTATATATCAAAAGAAATCCCGACCGCCGATGGCTGCGGTCATGAACGGGCACGGACCACCTTCTCCTCGTCACCTTTCCTCTTACTTATAGATCAAGTAAGAAACACCAAAACACCATATAGTGTAGCAGTGCAGAAATTTATTGCAGAATTGCCAGAGCAAGTGCCTTCCCTGACGCGTTTCGCTCCGCGGACGGAGCTTGGTCACATGACGCGATAGGAGTAGGTGGAAACAATATGTAGAAAATAAAAGCCCATGCGCCTAAAGAGACAGGTCGCATGGGTACACAACAATGTAGACCTGATATGTAAAATAGACATTTTGCTGCAGTGAAATACCGCAGTGGGGAAGAAAGAAGTTACAGCATAGTGCTCTTAGCAACTCATAAACTTGAAATATAAATCTATCACAGTTTCAAAATATAGACAACTGATCAGTTTAGTCGAAGCATATAGTATTTCTCCATGCCTAATATAACTTAACAAATGAAGAGAGCATAGTGCTCCACCATCATAACAGTAGTGTTGTTAGGTTAAAAAAATAATAACTGCTTAAATGCAAGTGCATTTCAAAGAAAAGTAGAGTTGCAATTAAATTACACATTTCATATCCCCAAATTTCCTATAGTCAATTCATAATAATAGTGCTAAGTTGTGATTAATATAAGTGCTATCAAAAGTGCAAAACCAAATCATCTTAAAAAAACTTCAAAAAATTAATGTATTCTAATTAAAAAACAATAGACGGCTGAAAAGCCCAACTAGAGAACCTAAATCATGACTTATTTGGTGCAAACATCAAATCCTACATATAATTGCATCATTAATATGTAAAGCCCATTTGTCAATATTATTTACAAAAGAATCAGAAAAATTGAAAATGGATTAAACGCACTAGAACAGACCAGTTCATTCAGTTATCATATTACAAAAAGTGGTGTGATTCATCAAAAGCATTTAACCCGTTAGGGGACCTCGTATCCAGTAACATGATAAAGTAAGCTTCCTTTTGTCTAAGCAGTCTTTCACGATCCCCACCTCTCCCGGGGTTTGGTATAGAGCATAGCAAAGTGTACTTAAGATCCTTCAGTTTTTTATCATGAACCGCCTTGAAATGGCGGGCCACAGGATAGTTCATGTCTGAATTGACTATAGCCCTTATATGTTGCAGAATGCGCTGGTTGGCAGGCAACTTTGTGCTCCCAATGTAGGAGAGTGAACAGGTACAGGTGAGTTGGTAGACAACAAAATCACTACGGCAAGTAAGATGCTCAGTTATTTGCATAGGTAACTCACTAAAAGCTGATTTGTAGTGAGTACTATTTTCAGCAAAATTACAGGCCCGGCAAGATGTACATCTAAAAAAACCTGTTTTAGTTAGCCAGGGATTTTTGATGGAAAGTTCTGGTTGACTTTTGTCCAGAGCATCTTTCATAGATGGAGCCCTCCTGAATGTAATGGCTGGTGTTTTAGGTAACATTGGGCTCAAAATGACATCTGTTAGTACAATAGGCCACTGTGTTTTAATAATATGTCTTAGTTTCTGTACTTGAGAACAGTAGGTGGTAATAAATCTAACTGAGCCACCCAAAGTAGGTTCTGGGGAAAATCTAGAGCTCGGGGTCAATAATTGTTCCCTTGAACAGTCTGAGGCTTTAGAAAGGGCATGGTTCAATGCATCTTGTTTGTACCCACGTCTCAAGAATCTTTGCATGGACTCAGCTGGACACTGATTGGTCACCACGGGGTCACTACAGATTCTTTTGATGCGAATAAATTCGCCCAGCGGAATGCTTTGAATAGTATGGGGTGGGTGTGAACTGCGGGCGTGAAGAATGGAATTGCCCGCAGTGCTTTTCCTGAATAATTTGGTATGAACCTGACCCTGATCTATATAGACTTGGGCATCCAAAAATTCTGCACAGGTAGATGTTATGGTAGCAGTGAACTTTAAATTTCTGTTGTTGACATTAATATCATTGACAAAGAGGGCAGCTTGTTCTTGCGTACCCTTCCAGACGATAAAAATATCGTCTATAAATCTCCAATAATGGGCTAGATGTTCAAGCCATTTACTGTGTGCTCTATGTAGGACGTGCTCCTCCCACCAGCCAACATGTAAACATGAATAGCTGGGGGAGAAGCACGAACCCTTAGCCACACCCCGTTCTTGGTGGAAGATTTCCCTGTCAAATTGAAAGTAGTTGTTAAACAAACAAATACGTATCATTTCCAACAACATTGAATTGTGTTCCCTGAAAGTGGCTGCCCTAGTATCCAAAAAATACTTAATAGCTTCTATACCTTGCAGATGATTTATGCTTGTGTATAGTGATTCTATGTCTATGACCAGAAAACACACACAATATATATATATATATATATATATATATATATATATATATATATATATATATATATATATATATATATATATATATATTCTAATATAATAAAGAGAGAGCCCAAACCTTTGAGGCGGGTAATCTCAGGAACCACAACACCAATCACAACACCCACTACAGCGCTGAAAAGGGCAGTTGCAGCAGAAGGACATAGACTATGCAGACGCCCACCATATACATTTAAAAGATAAAAGAACCTTGCCAGCAAAGTAGTCCCTTGTGGGCGTGTCTGGGTTGTGCTGTGGGCGTGTGCTGGGGGCGTGACAAACGCTGGGGGCATGTGGTACATTCCCCCCTTCATGCCATGTCTCATATCGTGTGCTAATCCCACCCTGCTCCCTTTAAATACACCTGCACCCCATAATCGTAACCCACCCTTACTCTTTAAAATAACGCAACACTCTTAAACACTAACCCATTTTAACCTTAAAAATACCCCTGTACCCCAAAACCCAAACCTAGCCCTGAACCCTATAAATACCCCGTACCTCAAAACCCAAACCTACCCCTGAACCCTAAAAATACCCCTGTACCCCAAAACCCAAACCTAGCCCTGAATCCTAAAAATACCCCTGTACCCCAAAACCCAAACCTAGCCTTGAACCCTAAAAATACCCCTGTACCCCAAAGCCCATACCTATCCCTAAATCCTAAAAATACCCCTGTACCCCATAACCTAAAACTATATCTGAACCCTTAAAATACCCAAACACCCCAAAACATATATATCAGTACCCCAAAACATATACTCCTATACCCATACTTACCTTATCCAAACATTCAAAAAAAAAAAACATGCTTTTACCATTCATGCATTTACAACGAATTTCGTTGTAAATGTATGCGTGGTAAAAGCATATAAAATGTAATGCCATGCGTTTTAATGGCATTGCGGAGTCATGGCACTTTTGTAATGAAAGTATGCAGAGTGATGGTATGCGGAAAGAAAGGTGCTGAATAATGGGTGTTTACCCTCCCCCGGTAAGTACATTGGAGGCACGGCGGCCCACATCTCCAGCAACATACTCATATTTTTTCACCAGCAATTTGAAAAATGCACAAGTCTCTCTCATTGATGGCCAGCACCGACATACACTTTTAGACACACCTCCCGCCACAAGTTCTTGAATTGCGAACTTTAGAGCTGGGGAGCTATGTTCGAACCTCGGCATCGGCTCAACATCCTGTGATTCCAGGCAAATCGCTTTGTCTCCCCGTGCCTACCACAAATGAATGTGTTCTTCTGTAATGTAAATCGTGCTCATGCCATGTTGTCGAGTTCGCGCCATATAATATTGCAAGAAAAAATAAAGTAGGGAAACGCGAGTTCACACACTACTGAATGCGCACTCTTAAGTGCATCAGCAGTGCACTGTGAATCGGTGCGTTTCACAGGCCTGTCACAGATAAGAAATGCTATCAAAACGAAATCCTACAAAACAATATACTACTGGCCGGCAGCAATTCATACCCGGACAACGTCGGGACGGCTGCTAGTGAGTGATAAAGAAATAAATTTAATCAATACATATAAAGTGTTTTGCGATAAATTGGAAAAATTAAAGAGCTTCTCACATAAAATAGTTTTAAAAGATAATTCTATGCCAGTAAAGCAAAAGTTAAGAGGAGTTCCAATTAATGTTAGGGAGGAGTTAAAAGTGTTTTGCTAAAGGAATTGTCAGATAAAGGCATAATTGAAGCAATTAAATCTTCTGAGTGGGTTTCGCCCATTGTTTTGCTTCGCAAACCGGACCAAAAATTGAGAGTCTGTGTGGACTTGAGAGCACTCAATTCTAACATTTTAATAGAGTGTCATCCGTTACCTAATATTAATGAGATAGTTCCATTGTTAGAAGGTGCAAAAAAAATGTCAACTCTTGATTTGCGTTCTGCTTATCACCAAATAGAATTGATGGAAGAATCAAAAAAATACACTGCATTTATAACTTCATTTGGTTTGCACCAATACACACGTATGCCGTTTGGGCTGGCGTCAGCCGCATCAGTTTTCCAAAGAGTTATGTTCCACATTTTCAGGGAGGTTGATAACTATGTCAAGTGTTTTCAGGACGACATATTAATATTTTCTAAAAGTGAAGCTGAGCATATTGAACATTTAAATGAAGTGTGTAAGATGTTAGAAAATCACAAGCTTACCCTCAAGGCGCACAAATGTAAGTTGCTCAAACGTTCAGTAGAGTATTTAGAACATACATTGTCCGGAGATGGTGTCATTCCAAAAAAAACCAATGTTGATGCCATTATGAAAGCTCTTCTTCCAACCAACAAAGAACAACTTTGATCATTCGCAGGTATGTGCGAATATTATAGTACATTTGTGGAAGGGTTTGTGACAAAGATGGACAAAATGTGAAGAATGAATGGACTGAGAAACAACAAAAAGCCTTTAAGTGTATAAGAAAAGACATTGTGAATGCTCCCACTTTAAAACCTTTTAGCTTAAAAAAAGAATGTGTCATAACAGTAGACGCTAGTTTATATGGTTTAGGTGGAGTTCTGTCACAAAGAGAAGGTAGAGAAGAATGAATGTGGCTTTTGCGGCACACAATCTAAATGAGTGTGAGCGTAAATATGCGGTTATAGAAAGAGAGTTGTTGGCATGTGTTTGGGTTGTTGGGCTCTATAGATTATATGTGTGGGGCAGTAAGTTTACCCTCAGGACAGATCATAAACCATTAGTGAACATTTTATCAGCACGAGGGGGTTGGAATTCCACGAGTTTAATACAGAATATGTACCAGAAAAAAAAATGTCACTGCTGACTCTCTTTCTCCCTTACCTTGTGATGAAGATAAAGTTGGTGTGACCCAAGAATGTAATTTGGTACTTGCCTTCGGTGATGTTGTTCCTACCCAGTTTAAAGAAATCACAGAAGATAGTTGGAATAAGTGTGAGCAGAATGTAAATGTAAATCCAGTACTTGTATAGCGCACAAATCACCCCCGAAGGGGTATCTTGGCGCTGGGGGCCATTGCGAAGATTAAGCGAGCTATTGGCCAGAGTCGCATGGTGCTGGGCAGAGCCCTGCCGCCGGACCCGGGGACCGAAACGTGATCCCCAGCGACCAGCGTCAGTCGCCCTGGCCGTGTCGCCACACCTCTCCCCTAATGAATGATGACATGTGGGTGGATTAAAAAAAAAAATGTGATACTCAAAATAGCCCACAAAACACAGCCTGGTATTACGTCTATGCAGCGGTTAGTTAGAAGTTTCTATTGGTGGCCAAGTATAAATAGGATTATTGATCGAGTTGTTAGAGAGTTCAGTGAGTTATGTTATGTTATGTTATGTTATGTGCGATCTCTTCTATAGCGCACGGCTACCCAAGAGGGTGTCCCGGCGCTTTGGCAAAGAGACCTGAGTCCCAAAACATCCCAACAGCGGCTTATAAGTGGTCATGGAAGTCACGCGGAAAAGAGCCACGTCTTCAGCTCCTTTCTAAAGATGAGGAGACTGTTGGCTTTCCTCAGCGAGATCGGGAGCCCATTCCAATGGAGGGCCGCTAGGTAGCAGAAAGACCGTCCTCCCATCTGAGCACGTTTGATAGGCGGGACCACAATCGTAGCTGAAGTAGCCGATCGCAGCATCCTCCTAGGTGCATAAAAAGCCATTCGCTTCTTGATATAATTAGGACCTACAGAGTGAAGGGCTTTAAACGCCAGAGTAAGAGTTTTAAAAATGACTCTCTTAGAGATGGAGAGCCAGTGTAACTCTTTGAGCAGATTGGAGGCTCTAGCTCTACGTGGAAGGCCAAAAATGGCTCTTGCAGCCGAATTCTGAACTATTTGTAGTCTTATCAACAGATATTTCGGCAATCCCGCATACAAGGCGTTAGCGTAATCAAGTCGTGATCCTATTAACGCCTGAACCACGATTTTTTTGTATTGCAGGGATAGCATCGGTAGAAATTTTCTAAGCATCCTCAGGATGCTGAAACATTTCCCTGATAGCCCATTAATCTGGGTTCTGAAAGAAAGGTCGACATCACAAATCACACCAAGATTTTTGGCTTGCGTCGACACTTTCTCAGGGGGGAACATGTCCTGAGGCCACCATGATTTCCAGCATGGATCAGGAACACACCCGAAAAAAAGCAACTCAGACTTGTCTGAGTTGCATTTTAAGCTATGCTGTTGGAACCACGCAAAGACAGAACTGAGACAGTCCCTGATTCTTGCCCCATCGAAAGCCTCTCCCTTCCTGCAAGTGAACAGGAGCTGGGTGTCGTCAGCGTAGGATATGACCTGGGCACCAAAAGCCTCAGCCACCGCCGCCAGAGGGGCCATATAGATATTAAAAAGGGTGGGGCTCAGAATGGATCCTTGGGGAACCCCCACCTCTAGCGGCGGCATTTCAGCGGAGAACGGTGGTGCCCAGATCACCTGTCGGCGGTCCGAGAGAAAGGATTTAAACCAATCCAACACCGTCCCACGAAACCCCATCTCCCAGAGTCTTAAAAGGAGACCGTCATGTGGGACGGTGTCGAAAGCCGCCGACAGATCCAGCATAACTAATACAGCCTTGCCCCCTAGATCGAGAGTCTCCCTGATAGCTTCGGTAACCTCCAGAAGGGCAGTCTCCGTGCTATAGTTAGCACGAAAACCCGATTGTGTGTCATGGAGGATATTGTTGCTCTCGATGAAGTTGGTAATCGAGAGCTGCACATGTTTTTCAACAACCTTCGCAAGAGCAGGGAGAGGGAGATCGGTCTGTAATTAGCATGCATCAGGGGGTCTAAAGAAGGCTTTTTGATGAGTGGCAGAATCAACGCATGTTTCCATGCCGGAGGGACCACTCCCGTGGAAAAGGAGAGATTCAGCAGAGGGTTCAGCAAGCTATTAACAGCTGAGGCCACTCTACCCAAAAATTTCGCCGGACAAGGGTCCAGAGGTCAGCCTGACTGGAGCCGGGATAGAAGATCATAGGAAGTGGAACAGGTCATGGAAGGAAAGACCGACAAAATGGGCATATTATCTTCACTCAAAGAGGGAAGAGAGATAGATCTAAAAGCTGACAATGTGGGGTCTGGAACAGGGAAAGACTCCTGAATCGTCTTAATTTTTTGCGCAAAAAAGACTGCGAGTTGCCTTATCCACTCTTCAGAATGAGAGTGGGAAGGAGAGCAGGCAGCAGGCGAAGTGAACTCCTTAACTATTCTAAAAAGTTCCTTACTCGTATTAATAGCTTCGTCTATTCTACGTTCCAAATATCCTTGTTTGCTCTCAGTTTCTAGTGAGAAGATGTTAAGAGTGCATGTTCCTCCATTGGAAGTAGTTTAGTGGCCTGAAGAACCATGGCAGAGGTTGCTTTTGATATTTCAAGCCCATTTAGCGATCTACTTCAAAATTCATGTTACGCTCTGGTTATGATTGACTATCATTCAAAATGGCCGGAGGTCAAATTTGTTTCTAAGGCTACAATGAGTTCTGTGAAGAGAATTTTGCACGAGAGGTTTTCCTTAAATAGTGTAGTTTCAAACACAAATTGACATCTTTGTACGAATCACATGTAAATGGACAGGTAGAACACTTTAATAGAGTGCTTAAAGGTTTTGTTTCTGATTCCTTAAAGTCAGGTACCACTTGAATAAATGCTTTAAGAGAACGTTTGTGGGTTTATCACATTACACCTCATTTCACGACAGAAGTTAGCCCTTTTAAACTTCTCAAAGGCTGAAATCCGGCATTGTCTGTATGCCCATGGTGGTTTAGGAATAAATGTCAAATCAAGTTTTCGGATAAGGAAGGTGTGCATGATACAGCCAAAAGAGTTGATATGAAGCTGAACAAAATGGCTAAATGGTATAACGACAAATGGAACACTAAAGAATAAAGATTTCAGGTTGGTGATTGGGTCAGGATTCTCAAACCAGGTTTAATGAATAAATGATCTAATAAATTTGGTAAGGCCATCCAAATTAAGAAAGTTTTTACCAATAGTGTAATTACCCAGGATGGACGAGTTCGGAATATAAAAAAAATAGCCAAGTGTCCTTATTATGATGTTGCTAAAAATGATTGTGTTTGGAATACCAGTAATTCTACTACAAATATGGGTGTTGAACAAAATAAGGAGACTGCTGCATAAAGAGTAAAACTTTCTGATCGCTTAAGACAATACCCTAAAAAGTTTAATGATTATATCTAGTCATGCTGATATTTTGTGTTCTGTTTTGTTTATTGCTAAGGGGGATGTGTTACATCCTTACTCTTCCTTCTTTGTCTTTTTTACTCTGTCTTTTCTCTATCTCTATTACACCTCTTCATTCACTAGCCACCCTGGCATGCTCTCTGTTTTCTTTTCACCCGCATTCTACATTCTACATGTTGTCATAGGGAATGGGTTTGCTACTGTTGCCCAGTTGCATCTGGAGCTTATGACTGAAAGACCTATGTTGCTGTGCTGTAAATAAACCTGCTTCAATTTATATGGATGTGGACTCTTTTTATCAGTAAAACTTCTAACTGGATAAAATCTGGTTCCTGTATCTGATTCATGCACTATTGCTCTCACCTTTATCTGGTCAAGCAATACCAGATGACCGTGAATGGTGTTTAATGCTTTTGTTGAACGGTTATTTTCTAAAGAACATTTTATTAAGGTCTTGATAACTTACCCCCTTGCTTGAGGGGTAACATCCTAGGAATTATATAACGAATCAACACTGGGCCCCTCTCCCTCTGACCTCCATGATCACTCTCACGCCCATTTTATTTAGTCCTAGGCGGGTTGGATTATCTGGTGGTCCCCAAAGCTTCAGCCCAGTTGTAGTTTACTCTGTATCGTCTTTGTGTTCGGTCCAAGCGTCCCATATTATATGAAATTTCCACAGGCATCCCCTCCTCCTGTAGACCACTTTCTCTGCCTGTTGACACCAGTCTAAATTCCAAAGCTAAATCATCACTGTAGGTGTTACCTGGGCCTCCCAAATATAGAATATATTGCCTCTAGCTATAATCATTTATTGCACCAGAGGAGGGTATATTTTGGCAATGTTTCTTCCCCCCAAATCCTCAATGTCATCCAAGCTGGTTTGAGTTGGATGTCTTCCCTGGTGACATCTCCCTGTACTCATTGCCTACATGTCAAGAAAGTTTAAAGGAAAAGACAGTGCCAAAGTGTATCCATGAGGCACCCTGGGAGGCCCCAGAACCTCAGGCAGGAGATCATACCTACCCTTCCCATGCAGAGCAGCTTCCTCCCAATATAGTATGGACGGTGAAGAACTTTGAATTGTACTAGCCTGAAACCCATCTGTATTGCTACTTCCCTTGGGTATCTGCATCCCCCCCGTCTTGTCATCAAGGACTCCTAGGGCTCATTCCAAGAGATCTTATAGTGCTGTGTTGGAGGATGCCCCATTTGATAAAAGCGTTATATAGATCTGTGATAAGGCATGAGCCCACATCTGAAAAAGGAATGTTGGGCTTCAAATGTAAACCTTTCACAGTTACAAGACTACTTTGTGCCACTTTACATCAAGGGGGTGTTACAATGGAAGATAGAAGCAAACACCCATACTTTTTAACACAAAGTCAGGTCTACTAAGAAAGCCAGCCCAGACTTTGCATAAAAAAACAATTCATGCAGGCAAAAGCAGAGAGAAATGTGATAATTGCTCCAGAAAAAATTTGCTCGTGGTGTTAATGAGGTGTTGCAGGCCTTCTGGTGTTTGATTGATTAGTAACAGATCGTCTGCATATAGTAGGTTGGACAGCGTAAAACCCCCTAACTTTGGGGCATGGTGGTTACAGTTATCCAGATATTTGGAGAGGTCGGACATAAAAAGTTGAACAGGGTCGGTGCGAGGACGCACCCCTGTTTCAACCCTTTTGTGGTTGGTATTTCTTTTGACAGACAGTTGCCGGCCCCCAGTTTTACTTGGGTCCAGGTATCTGTATGTAGTAACATCAGAAGTTTCAGCAATTTGAGGTCAACTCCCTACCTTGAAAGTTTTACCCACAGTTTTCCTCTATCAACGCTGTCAAATGCAGCGGAAAAATCGATGTAACACACATATAGTTGTTTTTTGTGTTTGATTATAGCATCTGTCATCAGGGCAAGGGCTAAAATATTTGTCGTAGTCCCCATATTTTTTTGAAAACCGGTTTGATTAATGGGGATTAATTTTTTGCGTGACGCCCATGCAGTTAATTCTTCCAAGAGAAGCCCCAAAAAGTATTTAGCGTCTATGTCTATAAGGGCTATGAGGCTATAGTTCTTTGCCTCATTCTTATTGCCCTTTTTGTAAATTGGGGCAATTATTAAACCCCTCCAAGAGGATGGGAGTTGTTCGGCCCTCCAGATTTCTACAAAAAGAGGGATCAATTGACCGGCCCAATAAGTTGGATCTTGCTTATAGTGGATGGGTGGTATTCCATTTGGGCCTGGAGCTCCCTCCTTCCGGCCTTTCGCAATTCGACCCTTCAGCTGGACTGTTGAACCTGGGAAGTTGGACTCCTCAACTAAGGGTTTTGAAACCGTCTCTGTCGCTTGACAAGATTTAGGGCTTTGTTGGTTTCTGCATAGGCCTTCATCGTTAAAGTGTCTAAACAGAAAATTTGCCCAGGTGTCCTCAGTGATTTGAGAGTTCACACCATGGGCATTCGGATTTTCTATTTTATTGATGGTTTCCAGAATCTTGCGCTGTTGTTGTTTTTTGAATCATAGAGCTGTTCCGCCCAGATTTGTTCAGTGGACTCCTGCTTGATTCGCCACAGGATTTTGTTCTTTTGACACTTTAATGCTCTCAGTTTGGTAATTAGGTCGTTATCACTCCCAGCTTTCCGCAACTCGCGGAGTGTTCTATTTATGGCCGTTTTTATTGCCCCTAAATGAGGAGATAAAAGAGTCTGAGGATGTTTTTTTGAGTCGCTGATGTGCCGGACGGGTGTTTTTTGGCCTATCTGTACATCAATTTCTTGAGGCAATTTAGACTTGGAATTCGAGAGGGCAAAAGATTTCAAGAAGGACTCCCAAGCAGTAATGTTACCAGCATTCAGTTCCGCAGCACTTTCCCAGCGCAGCTTCGCATCTTTCGCTAGTCGCTCCGGGTCACTGATGTTACACTTGATTCTTTTACATTTTGTAGTTGCCGATAGCTTTGGGCCATTGGTGGGAAATGCCAGAGCTGTTCCTTGAGCCCATAGTGTCAGTTCTTGCGGGAGATGGTCGCTGCAGTCGAATGTGCCAATTCTAAAGGCTTGTACTAATGTGAACATTGATAAAGATAGGAAGGTGTAGTCGATCACCGAGCTGGCCATGGTGTTGTGGAAAGTTGCCGCCTGGGGTCTGTCCCCCAGGGACCGGCCATTTATCGAAATCAGGCCTAGGTTTGATGAATCTTCCATTAACCTTTTTGATAGGTTTGTCGAATTGCCCCATGGACATACGTCCAGTGGGGGAATCCCCCTGACAAGCAGATGATCTTCCGTTGGCGGATTCTTGCCAGATGATTTCGAAAGGAACATGTTAAAGTCTCCTGAGGCAATGAGGTTCGAGTTTTCCGCTTCCGTTATTAGTTTAGTCAATTCTGTCACTAGGTGTTTAGCCCCGCTTTTTTTGCCTTTTGGGTGCAAATAAGTGTTAACCAGGATTAATTCCTGCCTGATGGTTCCCGATGTTGATATTTCCAGCTGGACTGCAATGATCCCGTTTTCGATCCCCGAAGTATTTTTATTAAGGAGTTCATTTGCGTGGTTTATTGTTTGTATCGAGGTGTATATGGTTAAGCCGCCTTTCTCGTGACCAAATTTTGAAGTTCTCCTTGCTGGGAGGTAGAATGTTTTATAACCCTGAAGATGGAATGGTTCTGCTAACCAGGTTTCCTGCAACAAAATTAAGTCATACTGCTGAAAGTATGACAGTAAGTCTTTGTTAAGGGTCTTTGCTCCTAGTCCGTTTATGTTCCAGGAACACAGTTTTAGTGGCGGCCTTGTATTTGGGAAGGTGCTGTTTCTTTCGTTAAATTGTAATTGGTCGGGCTGTCTGGTGTTGATTGTTTTAGCGATCCAGTCTCATTCTTGATGTGGGATCCTGTTTTTTTTGCTGGAGGGATGCACCGGCCTTTCTTTCGGCTGAGCTTCCACGTGCTCCTCTTAGTATAGATTTTTTGAGTGTCCCTGGCTGGGGTTTACTCAAGGTCGATATAATCTTTTCTTGGGGGATTACGGAGTAGAGGAACCGCGTAGCCGGGGATGAGGTATGTTTTGATTCGAATCCCCCATTCTTTCAGTTGTTTTTCTTCTTTTAGAATGGTCTTCCCCAGTTCTCCTGTGTTCCAGATTGTTTTTGTTATTTCCTGCTCGGATATGTGTTTCATAGTAATAAATTCAATAGATTCCAAGTTTTTGCTATTAAGCGTGCTTAAGGATATAATCGAGTTCAACACTCGAAGGATGTTGCTTCGGTTTAGAATATCCTCATGGCCTTTGGATCTATAGTCAGGAATGAAGAGTATTGTTTTATACTCATCGTCAATGGTAGCCTCCTGTGGTAGTTCATGATTTGTTGCCCGTCCCATACTTTGATGTATATCGTAGGCTTGTGAGCCCTGCACTCTCTGGGCTTGTAAACCTTGCTCTCTCTCGGTCAAGGAACCCGAGTTAACTATAGGATTGCAGGGGTCATATTTGTTGTTCTCCAGCAATGGTCCAGGTTTAATCTCGGGTGCTGTGTTTTCAGCTGGTCCAGAGACTTGAACTCCCCGGGTCCGAGATTCCATGTCAAGTTTTACATTGAGTTCTATTTTACTGGCTGTTGAAAAGATACAGGTGGCAGGATTCCAGGGGTTAGTGCCTCCAGTCGGTTGGGCGACCAGATTGTGTACTGTAAGTGAATCTGCTATCTGGGGAAATAAGGGGTTTTCTACACTTTTGTTTGTCGCCCCCAACTCGTCACATTTTAGCCCTTCTTCATCTGTCCCCTTCGTGGGCTGTATGATTGATCTTGGGAGAAGTTGTCTCTGGACCCTTGAGATCGGGAGCAGGGAAGGTGTTCTCCCCGGACGTGGGGCTTAATTCCTCCTTTATGCTCCCTTGATCCTCCTTTATTTCTGCCAGTGATTTGTTAACTTCTAGGAAATAACTTTTAATGGAGCCTGTCTTATTTCTCCCTTTTCTCTTCATTTTTCTTCTTTGTTTAGCCGTCAGTTGTCTATTGCCCAGTTGATTCTGGCTTTCGACAATTGTCTTGACCTGCTGATGTTCTTCTGGACGGTGAGCGGATAAGCATCCTGCTTGTTGGAATCTCGGTTTGTTCGAGTCCTTAGGCTGATCATTTAATTTATTTAGGTCCATGATAGAGTAGGGAATGGTCACGACCTCAGTTATGTCCCTTATTTCATTGACTGGATTGTTTCTCTCGTTACTTGCTACTACCCACGCCTCTCTTTGCAAGTTATTTACGGACTTGAGGTCTGTTAAAAGTTCGCTCATTGCATTTGGTAAGGTGGATAACTTGTTGATGATAGAGTAACATGTGCAGCTGGGCGGACTGATTGTAGTTTGTGATTGAACTCTTTTAATCAGCTCATTCAAATCTAATAACTTAGTGTCAATGTTAATGACATGAGTGGTTAAGCGAGTTAGCAAGTTTAATTGAATGTCCATTTTGTCCGAATGGTATTCCATTGCTTTTGTCACGAGAGTCATGGTATTTAGAAGTGACGCCCATAGACCACTCTCTTCTATCCTTTGAGTCTTTGCTGAGTGGTCAGGTTTGCTTTCTTTGTCTAGAGGTAGCATCACCTCTTTTCCCTCGGAGTATGTGTCCACCATCTTCTCCCATTCTTCAGTTGTCAGGGAGAATGAATTGGTTCCAACTGTCCCCGGGGATCGAGCCTGCTGTTTGTTGATGACATTATTCTGTGGAGTAGCAATTTTGGTTTGTTGCCAATTTGCGGCCTGCTCAGTTAGAATTGTGCCAAGGAGGCTGGGTCGAGGTGGAGTTATTTTCTCCAGAGCTAGCTCGAGGGGCTACGACTCAGATTTTTTAACTGGTGTAGAGTGGTGCGATTGATTTTGTAGTGGGAGTTGTTTTAGATGCTCATAGAAGGATGTCTCTTTGCCTTGGGCGTCATGCTCGCCTGCTCCAAGACCTCTTTTTGCGCTCACATCCTTATTGGCTTCTGATCGTTTGGGTTGCCTTATGGGGTTTGCTCCATCTTTTTCAGTGTATTGGTGAATGATAGCTGCTGTAAATGAATTGTGCATGGACATAGACATAGACGAGTTGGACGTAGGGGCCTGACAGGGCTGTGAAGGACTTTCATTGTCCGGGTGAGTTGCCAATGTCGTTACCGGTGGAGAGCTTCTTCCTGGCTCTATGCCTTCTGGTTTTGTCGAGACAGTTTTCTTCGGAAGCAGAGGGGAGGGAAGGTCCCTCTGCGTGGAGTTCATGTAGTTTAGCACTGCTCCAGCATCTTTAACAAAGGCAAATTTGCAATAGATTTTTGGTTGGGAAAGAGGTCTTTTTAGTTTTTGTTTGATGTGGGTTTGTGGGTTAGATTGATCTAACACTAGTCCCTCTGCTTTGGCGTCCCTGACCAGAGTAACTAGGGTATCATCCTCAGGATTTAGGCCAGATCTCGATTGACTTGTTAGTTTCTCCTAGCTGTCAGAGGACACCTTAAGTATCTTGTTTTTTTTCTTCCGGTTGTTCACTAGTGATGAGACACTCCATCTTTCTTTGCCCGATCTCATGGTGCCTGCTATGCTGAGAATGGATAGTGACCTGGTGACCCGGTGCTCCGAGTGCACAGTTCTTTCACTTGTCACTTGTCACTGTGGTCACTGCAAGGCGCTGGAGGGCCATCAATCCTGCCGGTCATGGTCAACAACTCTTGTTGTGTTGTACAATTGTTTAGGTAGTTATGTAGTTATATAATTGTCTAGCTATGTGGCTGTGTGACTTAGTGGCTTTCTTCTTTCCTTTCCAAAGTCCCGGCACTGCTGTTGCCACTGCCCTGATTTATAAAGGGGGGGGTTTCGTCAGGGCAGGATCTCCCACTGGCCCGTGCTGTGAGCACTGTGTGGTATTGTGCTGCGGCCACAATACCCCTCTACAGGGTCCCGCTTCTCCTTTCTCGCTTTCTCGCTTCTCGCAATTCGCAAATCGCGGTTCTTATATGCTTCTTAAATGCTCCTTAATAGTACTGTAGCACCAAAGCGCAGATTCTCCGTGGTTACAGAGTCTTTTTTAGCATCTTTTCAGCATCAAAGCTGCAACAAAACTGATCGCCCACAGTTCAGTTCTCTTTCAGGGTATATCTCCTTATGGGGATAGTGGTGCAAATTGTTGGTTTATTAGCCTGTGCTCTCTTAAATCACATGTATTTAGTGCTTTGGCTGTTCTTAACTAGTAGTTTGCTTATTCTAAAAAAGGAGTTCCAAAGTGCTGCACTGTAAGTCAAGAGTCAAGAGTTCAGGGGGCCTCGCTGCTAGCTCGAACACACTTGAGCACCCTGTAGCTCCAACTGAGGCTCTCACTACTCTTGAGGCAACCGCTGTTACGTGGAGCACTATTTTCGGCACTTTGTACTTCTCGCTTTTCTGAGCTGAGCTGCGCGCTGTGTTCTATAATCGCAGCCCCCCCCACAACGCTCAAGTATTCGGGGGGCTTCCAACACCCACCGCAGCCTCAGCACTCTCACCGCATCTTGAGTCCAGCTTCCGGCTTCCGGTTCCAAGGTCTCTGGCGTCCCGCGAATCTTCACCGCCACTCCTACCACTGCTACCGTGTGCGGGGTAAGACCCTCGTAGCGCCCGCCGCTACCAAAGGGTTACCGCGGCTCCCAACGCTCCTGCCGCTTCTTGCGGCTTCCGCCGCTGCCGAAGGGTTTTTTGCAGCTTCTGCTGCCACCGGAGAGGCACTCGCACTTGCGGTACTCGCGGTCTCCTACTGCCTGCCGCCTCTTGCTGCTGAAGGATTTTTTGCGAGCTCTGTCGCCACAGGAGAGTCTCCTGCTTGCCTCTCACTGGTACCGCTGCAAAACGGAAGGGTTTTTCGAGGTTTCTGGCGCTACCGTAGAGGCGCTTGCGGTCTCCTGCACCCTCTTACGACTTGCGACTCCCCCCACGGCTCACGGCTCGGCTCACGGCTCACGGCTTGCTTGCTGCTTGCTCACTGCTCACTGCAAGCAGGTAGGTTCCTGTCTTCCCTCATGTCTCAGAGCAGCTTTTAATCAAAGATTTTTTAAGTCCCAAGTTTTAAATTTTGAATACATGCGCACCTTTAGCACCACCATTAAGGGTCCACGAAGGAGGGGCACCACTTGTGGTGTCTGGACTCACTCAGGCTGGGTCTAGTTGGGGTTCAAGATGAAGGGAGCCATTTCTGACCCTGAGGCTCGGAACAGGAGGCCAGCAAACTAGCCGTTGGAGTTACTCTGGTAGTCCTGGGTGCAGGTGATGTAACAGTGTTCAAGCAGCATGGCAGGACTATGACTGTTCAAGGCAGCCTCCAGGCAGGAACGAGGCTCTTCCAGGTGCAGCAAAGCAGTATTGTGAAGTGCACAGCAGACCACAGCAGCAGGCAGTCCTCTCAGAGTCATTCCACAGGTCCAGAAAGTGAACTGAAGAGTGGGTCTTAGGGTCCCCCTTTTATGCCTGGTGCCTTCTTTGAAGTAGGAGAAGGTTCTGGAGAATTCCCTTTAAAGTGCTTGAAGTTTCCAGACTCCCTTGCCCTTTCTCTAAGCAGGCTGCTTGAACAATGCAAGGGTCACAGGTACTTTATGTGAAGTTGCAAGTGGGGCTGAGCTCAACTCCACCACCCTCATCCTCTATTGTGTGGCTGTCTGGAAGGAATAAACAAAATCCAGCAGCCAACTGTGCGCAGTCAAGGGCCACAGGATAAGCTGCAGGCAATAAATTAGTTAAGGGCAAGAAAATGGCAACCTTTAAAAGTGCCATTTTTAATATTGTGTATTAATATTTATTGTTGTGACCTAAAATAAGACTTTACCATTAAAGAGATTGAATACAATACTTTCCCCAGTGTGATTGAGTTTGTAGTAGAAAAATAAAACAGACTTCTCTAAAGTCCAACACTTTCCCCAATGTGGTTATGTTTGGTGTGAGATTAGTGAGTTAGACCTTCTATAACTGTTTCTCATTTGTGTCTAAGTCTTCATTGGAATTGAAATGTAGTATTCATAAATCATTAGCGTTTGTTTGTGGTTTTTGTTCTTTTGTAAATGAGAAGGTTATACTAATTTAAAGATTAAAATATTTGTTTTTTAATATGACCTTTGTAAAGTATAATCATTAAGACTGCATTGATATATACATTTTCTAAACATCATCACACATATGACATAGATATAGTGTACATGCATTTTTATTGGTATTCAAGTTTTGTTGATGCAGTATATAGTATTTTTTAACATAACTTTATACATCATATTTTTAAATATTGAAGCAAAATTGGCTTTTTATTTCTATACTTATTACTTAATATATAATTTAATTAAACCCCTTGTATCATTTTAATTTTTTTAACTATTTTTCTTAGATTTGTCAGCTTTTATTCATCATCCAGGGCTGTTTCTGAATTTTGTGGTTTCCATTTCTTATCTCTGGTTCAGGTAATATTATGGAAAAACGTATTTTGAAAACAGTTTAATAGTGTGGGTGGTGTTTGAGCTTGGTCTAGTCTTTGTTAGCAGATCTTGTTATATTTATTTATTTATTTATTTATTTGGGGCAATTTTTAGAGCGCGCAAATACCCGAGGGTGTCTCGGCGCTGTGTCACAGAACTCTCCGTAGGAAAGGAAACTAGGCATGGAATAGCCATGTTTTCAGATTTTTTCTGAACTTAAGCAGGGTAGGTGCACACTTAAGGTGGAGAGGGAGAGTGTTCCACAGTCTAGCTGTGGCAACGGTGAAACGTTTGTCTCCCCAGTTAGCCCTTCTTGTGCGGGGGACTGTTAGCAGATGGGCAGAAGATGAACGCAATGTTCTTTGCTGTTCAGGTGGGCGAAAGGCTTGTTTTAGAAATAGGGGGCCATGGTTATGAATGGCTTTGTACGCTATGCACAAGGCTTTAAATTTGATGCGGCTCCTTACCGGCAGCCAATGCAGCTGTTGGATGTAGGGGGAGACAGATGCAAATTTAGGAATGCGTAGCAGGGTCCTAGCTGCTGCATTCTGTACAGTCTGTAATTTATTAAGGACCTTTTGTTGTGCATTTAGGAGTAAGGCATTACAATAGTCAGTCTTGGAAAAGACTAGCGTGCTGACTAAAGTTTTGCCTGCGGAAGATGGTAGGTAAGGAATGAGTTTTTTGATTTTTTTTAAGGTGTGGAAGGCAGATGAGACCACTGAGTTTGCGTGCTGCTGGAAGGACAGTTTGTTGTCGAAGATGACCCCCAAGTTTCGTACCTTGACCACTGGTACTGGAGGTTGTCCCAATTGTTGGGGCCACCATTGAGGAGACCAGGTTGGTTGTAGTCTCCCGAATGTCATCACTTCTGTTTTATCAGAATTTAGCTTGAGGCAGTTTGATGACATCCAGGAGCTTATTGCTTCCATGCCAGATTGGAAGTTTGACGCTACTGTTTGGCCATCATCGAATACGGACAACACCAGCTGTGTGTCGTCTGCGTATGTAGTGAGAGAGATACCATGGGACTTGATGACCCTCGCTAAGTCAGACACATATATATTGAACAGTGTCGGGCTTAGCGAGGATCCCTGTGGTACACCGCAAGGCAGGGAGAAGGTCTGGGAAGTGTATTGTCCCAGCTTCACCGTTTGTGGGCGGTTTGACAAGAATGAGGCCAGAAGCTCCTTAGCCTTGTCCCTTACTCCTATGGCCGCGACACGGTCGATCAGAGTGGCATGATCGACCGTGTCGAAGGCTGCGGACAGGTCTAAAAGTATGAGGATTGCAGCTCCTCCATTGTCCATAATGGATCGAATCTCGTCCGCTGCCTTCAGGAGAGCTGTCTCTGTGCCATGTCCCTGACGGAACCCGAACTGGGTGTCATCCAGTAAGTTGTTGTTGTGGATGTATGTTGCCAGTTGCTGGTTCATGATCTTTTCAAAGATTTTGGCCGGAAAAGGAAGGCATGCAATAGGCCTGTAGCTGGATGGGAGAGACGGGTCTAGACTGGGTTTTTTGAGTAGCGGCTTGATAATGGCTTCCTTCCATACTGAAGGGTAGGTGCCGGATGTGAACATTGCGTTGCAGATCGTAGTGAGTGACGGGGCAACAGCTTCTGGGATAAGGTTGAGAACAGCAGGAGGGCATGGATCAAATGGGGATCCAGATTTGGTTCTGGCGATAAGGGGTTGAACCGTATCTTTCGTGATGTTTTCGAAGGCTGGGAAATTAGGAGTGTTATTTGTCGTAGGGTGCTCGGTAGGGGATAAGGAAGGGTCAGGTGCAAAAGTGGAGAAAATGGCTCTGACCTTATCTTCAAAAAATTTGGCCAGTGCATCTGAGAGGTCCTGAGATCCCTCTGAGGGGGGTGGAGGAGGATTGGACAGGTATGTTACTACCTGGAACAGTTTTCCTGATGAATTTTTGGCCTGGTTGATTTGGTTGGTGTAGTAAGTGGTTTTCTCGGATGTGATCAGTTTTTTATAGATGGAAAGGGCGTTTTTATAGCTGATCTTGTCTGCGTTATTATAGTGTCGACGCCATTGTCTTTCTAAGTTCCTGCAATATTGGCGCTGCAATCTGAGTGATTCCGAGAACCAAGGGGCTGAAGGATGCTTTCTGTTCCTGTTAGATATTTTTGTGGGGGCTAGTTTGTTACAGGCTGCGTTCAGGATGTTTAAGTAGGTGGCTGACGCAGCTACAGGGTCTTGCTTGTTTAGCGGAGGACTGTCCCGTATGATCTCAGTGAGCTGGTCGATATTAATGTTTTTCCAGTCTCTGAATTTTATTGGTCCAGAAGTAGTCTGGGAGGGTGGACAAGGAGTAATGGGGACTGAAAAACAAACTGCCGAATGGTCTGTCCATGTTAGAGGAAGAACCTTATTGATTGTAATATCTCTGTCGTTGGTGAATAGGCCGTCTAAGGTATGCCCTGCTGAGTGGGTAGGTGATTTGACGATTTGTAGGAGGTCTACTGACTCCATGTCACCTAATAATGTTCCTGTATCAAGGTCATCATGAGATTCAAGATGAAAATTGAAGTCACCTAATACGGTGAAGTGTTGGGCTCCAATAGACATCTCAATGATTTTGTCTACATTTGAGAGAAATTTAGATCTGGATCCTGGGGGGCGGTAAATTAACAAACCTCTAAAGGTAGTTTTACTGGAGGTGCGTATGGCAAAGAGGAGAGCTTCACACTCAAGGAGAGTAGTTTCTGATGTTGTTAATTTTAGGTGCTCTTTATGTATAATTGCTATTCCTCCGCCTTTTCTTAGGGGTCTGTTTAGCTTGCTTACACAGTAATTGTTAGGCATGGCATCTCTGAAATCAGGTCCAGAGGATTCATTTCCCCATGTTTCGGTGATAAATAATAGGTCCAGGTCATGAGAGTCAATGAACTCGGCGATTTCCATTTTGTGTTTGGGTAAGGAACGAACGTTTATTAAAGCTGCAGACACTGTGGGTATGGAGGTGGTAGTGTCTGTAGACGGTATCTTTATGCATGTGGGACATATAAGTGGTCCAATGCAAGAGTCGTAATTACAGAGGGGTGTGGGATGGGCTATTTCGGCATAAGGTTTATAGCTCCGGAGTTCTGCGGAGGAGTAACATAGCAGAGGAGTATTGATGGTGGGTCGTGGACCAGGCAGAACAGGGGGGGTGGCCCCGGGCCCGTCCTCGGCGCGGACGAGCGCAGACGAGCTTGCCTTATGCGCGCCTTCGGCGCGCATTCGTCGCGCCCGCTGCGCTCGTCCGCTGCGCTTCCGGAAATTACACATATTAAGTAGGGGTAAGTAATAGGGAGGGGGCGTGGCCTGGTGTTGGTGGGCGTGGCCTCAGTGTCCCGAAAATCGCGGCAACACAACAAATCCCGCAGCTGCCTCTAAAACTGCAGCGCGGTAAATGCCCAGAGAAGGTGCAAGTTTGTTTTTAAAATCACAGAAATAACTAAATGCACAATTCTAGTTAAAAACACAGCGTAGTAACCCTCCCGGCTTCCGCCTCAAGAGGTCTGATGTCAGGGATCGCGCTAGCGAATCAGCGCGCTTTAAATGCTGGTGTGGGGAGGGGCGTGGCCTGGTGTTAGTGGGCGTGGCCTCAGTGTCCCGAAAATCGCGGCAACACAACAAATCCCGCAGCTGCCTCTAAAACTGCAGCGCGGTAAATGCCCAGAGAAGGTGCAAGTTTGTTTTTAAAATCACAGAAATAACTAAATGCACAATTCTAGTTAAAAACACAGCGTAGTAACCCTCCCGGCTTCCGCCTCAAGAGGTCTGATGTCAGGGATCGCGCTAGCGAATCAGCGCGCTTTAAATGCTGGTGTGGGGAGGGGCGTGGCCTGGTGTTAGTGGGCGTGGCCTCAGTGTCCCGAAAATCGCGGCAACACAACAAATCCCGCAGCTGCCTCTAAAACTGCAGCGCGGTAAATGCCCAGAGAAGGTGCAAGTTTGTTTTTAAAATCACAGAAATAACTAAATGCACAATTCTAGTTAAAAACACAGCGTAGTAACCCTCCCGGCTTCCGCCTCAAGAGGTCTGATGTCAGGGATCGCGCTAGCGAATCAGCGCGCTTTAAATGCTGGTGTGGGGAGGGGCGTGGCCTGGTGTTGGTGGGCGTGGCCTCAGTGTCCCGAAAAACGCGGCAACACAACAAATCCCGCAGCTGCCTCTAAAACTGCAGCGCGGTAAATGCCCAGAGAAGGTGCAAGTTTGTTTTTAAAATCACAGAAATAACTAAATGCACAATTCTAGTTAAAAACACAGCGTAGTAACCCTCCCGGCTTCCGCCTCAAGAGGTCTGATGTAGTATATTTGTTCAATGTAGTAAATGCTAACTAGTTTACTGTACTTCAGCAGGCCTCATTGTGAAATGTCATTTTTATATGTCTGCTCTATATATTAAACAGTGATGATAAAGCTTATTTTTTACTGTGCTATGTTTTGTAAGAGGGGTGTATGTGTTCTTGGGTGGGTTTAGATATGTTTTCCTTCACATGTTTTTCAGTTGTCAGAATGTATTGTTAAACTGGATGTATTTTTTTAAAGTAAAAGAGGTGGTTATTCTTTTATGGAAATAGTTTTTCAGGTTTTGCAGTTTTCAGGGAGTGATTTTTGTTATTTTCAGATTTTGAATGGCTCCCCAGGATTATTCTAGTCATAGTGGGTGTTTTAATCTAGTCTGGTTCATTTCTACATTATTTCGAATTCTCTTTTATCAGTTTTTATTTGGTATTGTTGTTTTCTGATTCTTTTTTCACTAACCACGACTCCAGCTTTGAAATTTAAAATATTTTTTTAATTATATTACTCAGTGAGCAATGTTTTTTTTAAATCTAATGTTTGTGGATTTATTGTGTGTATATATATATATATATGATTTTTATTGTGTTTGGAAAACTATGTATGTGATAGGGAAGTGTTACAAAAATGTATAATAATGTTGATTATTTTGGATTGTATATGTATTAATTTTAAATATTTGCTATAGTAATATTTAATTATCAATCTGACTTTTTTTCTTTAGAATTTTTGAATTTAGATTGATATTTTAATATTTGTTCATATATATTGATAAGATATGAGTATTCATGCTTTAGGGAGGTCCAATTGTGTTGTTAAGTGTGTTTTCTTTTTTTAAATTAGGGTTCTTTCTATTGAGTCTAAATGTGATAGGCCTTAAATGTTAGCAAAGAGTCTTACTTTGCCTGCTAGAAGTTCATGCATTTATTTATTTTGCACTGAAATTGTTGGTTTGAATTGGGTTAGGGATTGTTCAATTGCTAGCTACAGTTAGCTTAGTTCTTTTTTTACGTAGGTCTAGCAATTGGTAAATGTAAGGTGGCTTTATGTTCTTTGAGAAGAATTGTGTAACAATTCCACTTTGCTATCTCTCTTGCTTCTTAGGACATGGTTTTGTCATAGACATTCCACCAGGTAATGCAATATATTGGTTGATGTCTGTGGCCTGATCGATGCAGAAAACCAACCCAAGAATCTTCAAAATAAGCAATATTTAGTGTGGTCGAAACAATTGCCTGGTCAAAATCTATGGTGATTTTTTTGTGGGTTCTAGTTATTAGTTTGTTGTATTAAATATGTTAACACTTCATTATAACTTGCATGTTGTTTCTTAGTAACAGTGTATCTTAGTAACACTGTTTCTTAGTAACAGTGATGTTTATATTTTGATATTGACAATATATTGTGCATATTTGATTGGACAGTTGAAAGAACAACTTTTATCCTTTATGCGTTACACAAATGATAATTTTTTACCTTTATTAAGATTTTCATATTAGAAATAGGTCCCTTCTTATGAGTTGTTAATAAGTGTTGGGGAATGTTTAATTTTTCATATTTTTAGCATCATATTATTACTGGTATGACCCAGGCTGCTCTACGTATTATGGCAACTAACCTTTTTAAGGCTGATCAGGTAGGAATTTTGCCTTTTGCCTGTTCCGAAATATTTGGTAAAATATTTTTAAGAATCATTCCTGTTGGTTCTTATGCACTAGTACTGGCCTGTTTCAATTCACGTAAAATATTTCTGACTTCTTCTTCAGTAATACATGGGGGAGGGTAAAATTGTATAAAGCTTTCATCTATTTAGAGCCGAATCTGATCTGGGTCGGAAAGCTCTCCGACCGAGCGAGTACGATGCGGCTGCATGCTGCCCGACTCGGTTCGGTCGGACTCCCCTAGAAGTCAATGGGAGCTGGTCGTATGTAGCGTACATGGGCTCCCATTGACTGAATGGGTACATCTCGCACAAGGGCACCCCTTATAGTGGGTACTTGTCCTGCCATCCATGCCTTTGTTGGGGAGACTCTTGGTTTTCCCCCTGTGTCTGAGTCATAAGGAGGCTGCGGGTGACGGGGGGTCTGACCAGGACCCCAAAAGGCAGTTTCCTGGACGTTTTTGCGAGCCGGAAACTTCTGCTCGATCCTGCTGTCCGATACGTGCATCGTACTGGCTCGGTCGGAAATCGCCTCCATGGCATGGCACTGTTTGCTTACAGACGAGGCGAATGGAGCGATTCGGGCCCGGAAACTATCCGGTCGGTGATTTTGCGTTTCTCGCATCATACTTGCTCGCTCTTACAGCTGTCGGGCAGAGAACACGCGTACGGCTCTTACTTTTTTGGGCCGGATCACGTTCAGAGCCCTTCCGAGCAAGATTGTAATTGGGCCCTAAGTGTTTAGCCATAGCCATGCCATTGCATGTGTCTAAATAATGTATTGCACATTCCCTGAGTTTTTCCTAACTGGTGGTGTTTGCCTTATTTGTTTATTTGTTCATTTATAAGGAGAGTTTCAGATAGCACTGGCTAGACCTGGAGGTATCAGAGAGCTTTACATGGAGGTCAAGAAATAAAACAGTTGAAACTTATTACATCCATTACACAGGGGACACATAAAACAAAACTAAGTCCCAAGGAGCATAGAGGGAGGAAGGGGAGGGGTATAGAGCTATAAGCTGGCAGACAGTCCTAATCAGGCCAACCAGCAATGAGGAAGGTAACCTCCAAAATTCCAAGTCAACGAGTCAATGAGCCCAAAGGCGAGTTGGGGTCAAGGATTCCATAGCATCCGGGGTCAGGCTCACTCTCCTCGCCGGAGCACCTTGGCTGAAGAAAGGGTCAGAAGGAAGGGGAGAGAAGGATATCTCTCAGTCCCACACCTTGCCGAAAGGGTATAAGCGTCCCGGAGGGGTCAACGTGATGTAAGAGACAGGCTGGCAACCCAAGACGTAGACCATCAGTAAGTGGCGACCTTAGCAACCAGTTGAAGCCATCAAGATGGAGGACCCATAGTACCTCAGGCACAAAATGGAGGAAAATGCCTATCAAAAAATATCCCAAGCATAAAATCGGAGCATCCTCTGCGAGCTGCACTGGAATGGGGGAGGAAGCCACAGGGTAGTGAGAGAGTAAGGCAGGAAAGCACTGCTCTCACTTATTTCGTCAGGGCAATCACTGAGGGCCAACAGGGCCAGCAGTGTCTCGGCCTTCACCCGCTGCTTTGTTCGGGGAAAGTGACTCTGGCGCCAGGCAGCAGCCATGGAAGGGGGAGGCAGTCACATGGTCCAGAGGGTGGAAAAACAGGGAAACTTCGCACTCACCTGGATCATTGAGGAAAGAATGTTCGGGGACACAGGGTTAGCAGCGTCCCAGTATTCATTTACTGCTGGGTCAGAGGAGATGCGATTAGGGCGTCCAAGCAGCAGCCCCGGCAGGTGTGGGAAAGGGGAAGACGAAGAAGGAATTGCCGAGCAATTGTGGCCATGCCCGGAAGGTAAGTGACGGCCGGGCCTTACTATAAGTATATACTTTATGTTCAATAAGAGCTTTACAGTTGGGGATTTGAAGTATTTTGCCATTTCAAACATGTTATCTGTGGGTTTTAGTTATTAACAATATTGATTATTTTTTTAAATATACAATAGCTGTTATTAGAACATTGAAATGTTGAGAGCTCCATTGAAGAAAATGGAGCAACAGCAGCCTATATAAACAAGTATGTGCCCACTGCTCTCAACATTACAATGTTCTTCATACACAGCTGCTTATTTTCACCTGCCTCTCCACAATATATGGATTGGGCAGGGGAAAGTGAATGGCTGAGTCGGTGCAGTTGGGCCCAAATGAGCCTTTCTCCTACCTCCTCCCATAGATCCCAGTGTTACTGGAGTCTCGGAAGGAGGGAAATGGGAATGCTGCTCAGCTCAGGCTTGGCTGAACTAGAAAAAGCTGTTTAGCCAAGCACAGACCAAAGCCTTCTTTCACAGCTATTGCTGATGTTCAATAGCTAACAGCTGTGACCCTCCACACACTGTTATTGTTGAACAATGTAATTAACAGCTGTGAAACAAAGACTCCAGAGCTGTGTTTCAAACAACTTGGACTATGTTTTTTAAATATGACCTTCTGTAATAATGGCCCTTGTTTACACTGGAGTGGCATTTAATAGGTGGCCTAGTCAGCTATGATGGTCCATATATATTCATTTTACAATTTTTACATTGCAGCTTTGTATTTTAACTTACGATCTGGTTGTTATGTTTACTTCATTTTAATTATATTTTTTGTTTTGCAGACCTCTTTGGCATTGTTTTTGGTTTTAATAGTTGAGTTGGTTTATGGTATAATTAAAAATTTGTGGCAGGAGTTTGTTTCAGTTTATTTTTAAAGTGTTACTTTTACTTTAATTTTCATGCTTCAGACAATAGTTACATTTGAGGTGTTCTTTTTTGTATTTCGAGCAATTTGATGTCTGTGCCTTTATTTTGTTTTTCCTTTATATGTTTTCCTTCTTGAAGGTGATGATCTCTTATTTTAGAGAAATAAATAGGCCATACTATTTTACCTATTTGTTATCTTAACACAGTTTTAACTTTGTATTACTTTTGTTAGTTATAAGTTATTGTCAAACTCACTTTATAGTATTTGGTAGTTTGTGGAAGTGTTGAAGTTTTCTATTGTGGATTTTGTATTCAAGCAGAGCATAGCTCTGCTGCTGCAATTGTTATTCAGGAAGCATTTAGGGCCTGATTATGATGTGGGCAGGAAGGGCTCTGATTCGGATTGTCTTCCGACCGAGCCATTTTGATGGGCTCGGTCGGAAGGGAATTCAAATCAGTCTTCCAAATGGCTTACGATGGGCTCGGAGAGCCCGTCCACTATTCAGAAGGCCACAGTAATCCCCCTGCCAGCTCTTTCCGGCCGATGGATTACAATGGCAGTTTCCCACTGTCTTTTTGTGCCAGCCTTTCCGGCACAAATAGGCATTGGGAAACAGCTTTGGGGGCCCCCACGAAGGGCCCCCATGGGTGCAAGACCACTGAATGGCAGCCTAGGTGGTAGGCATGTTGAAGTGCCTGCCTTGGGGTGCAGATATTAACTGCACCTTAGCATTTTGCCATGAAAGCATGCATTCCACTCGGAATGCATGCTCCCATAGCAAAGTATAGGACTGCGACTGAACAGGGTTCGTCGTATCCTAATTCCTGGAATGGAACTGACGACAGCAGGTTGTTTCAGGTCCAGAACGATGCCAGATGGATTTGTGTCCATCCGGCATCCAAATCTGCCCCTTAGATGTGAATTTTGGTGGCCTTTTTATTTTGGTTTTAAATTGGAAAAACGTTTTTGTTTGTTAACTATTTTTTAGGCTATTCTTATATGTGTATATGTATGTAATGTCATATTGTTTATTATATTTAGAATTATATGATTTTTCCTTTGATCAATATTGTGGGTATCATGATTGCTATGTTTTCTAAATGTTAATGTGTAGGTGACATTTGGGAATGTCAATATGGTTTATTCTCTATACAATGTCACACAAACAGTACTGAAAATGTTTCACCTGATAAAGTTTGCCAGTTTTGACCTTCAGGTGTGCTGTGTTAGCCACTAAATGTATCATCCCAGGGTGTGCAATAACAGTAGGTAACACATATGCCAGAATAATTCTGCCTACTTGTAATGGGGGACCAATTGGTGTTTGCAGTTGAGCCTATATATATTGTGAAGTCATTAATGTGACAGTTTAAAGCAGAAAACAGGGGTTATAACACAGAAACCTACCACCTACAGGCTCATGACCCTTCCGGAATCTCAAAAAAAGAACGTCCGGCCAGCGGCGGCTCTTCTTTAGTGGCTCAGAACCAGCAGCTGAAAGAAAAGTTGTTTTATTTTTCAGCTACTGGCTGAGCCAGTGAGTGTAGGGATGAGAGGGACGGGCCATGGCAGATGGGACGGAGTGATGTGCACTGCTGAATGAGCATGTCCGATAGGCTGCCCATCTTAGGTCACTCAAACAGACATGCGCCATTAGGTTTCTACAACCCAGCTATATTACACACTGGGTTGGAGAAACAGTACAGACTCCATGTGCCTGAGTAAGAGTTAAACCAGCCTGCTCAGGTCAATTCCTGTGCTGCTCTCATACTTGGTATTATAGCATGAGAGCAGAGCATTGATTTGATGGGGTGTCTCTGATGCAGTCCCAGTACTGATGGGAGAAGAAAGCAGAGGTGCACCGAGGCTCCAGGCGGATGGAAGCATCATGTAAGTTTTATTTATTTAGTATTACCCCCCACACTCCACCCATGTTCCCCATACCCCCCACCACTTTTTATTCGTGTCGGCCACCAATGCATCTGGCTGATAAATGTCTCTAATCATATAGCATTCCTTTGTTGCGGATTTAAACTGATGGATGGTAGTTTAAATTAAGTTGCAGATAATCTTTTGTTGGCATGAAGCAAGCTCCACGCATAGTTGTATTTATTTATAGAGTTTTATATAGCGCGGACTTGACCCTTGGGTATCAGAGCGCTTAACAGTTACATATGGAACATTTGTGATATAATGCGAATAGCTAAATATATTTCCTGTACATGATTTTCTTATCAGTTTCAGTAAAAGCAGTAGCATTAGCATATACAAAATTCTGTACATGACATGATTTACTTATCTGTTTCAACAAAAACAGCATCCTTACTATATATAATGTTCCTGTACATTCCATTCTTATACGTTTTAGTACAGTAACGTTATTTCTTTACACATGGTTCTGATGTGCTTTCTGTGGGTTCTACAACAGGAACGGTTCATGGTTGACGTTTTGGTATTAGTCTTAATGTTAAAGAGTTGTCTGCCTTATGGAAGGAACTTGCTCATTAGGAAGCTCTTTGCCTCCTTCTTGAATGTTGCTATGTTTGGAATTTTTCTAATGCTAGGAGGGAGTGAGTTCCAGATTCTTGTGGCCACTCCGGAGAAAGCTCTGTCATATGTTTTCTTCTTCCGAAAGATGGGTGTTTCAGCAGCATATCTCTGGCGCTCCTGGCTGGTCTGCTTCCCCCTGAACGCTCTATGTTTTGAGCTAGGTACTTCGGAGTTTTGTAGTGGAGCGATTTGTGTGTAGTACATGCCAGTTTAAATTGAATTCTGGCTTCGTGTGGTAACCAGTTTAACGCTTTCAGGTATTCTTTCAGATAAGCTTTCTGTATACCTTTGTTTTTATTGTCCATGACATGTCTTAATCCATCATCTGTGGTATCAGTGGCAGCTGGTGGCATTTGAAAGTGGTGAGTATAAAAGTTTGAGATGAGTGGCTGTGGCTGTAGCGAACAAGCATAAAGGGTGAACCCAACTGTTGTGAGGAGGTTTCAGGGGGGCTCTCCTCCTGGGAAAATGTTGAAAAAAGTAGAAAAATGGTGCGTTTTCAAGCAAATTTGAGAAAGCAAAAAGGTTAATAAAGCAATTGTGAAATTGTAGGTATGATATCAATAAAAGAGATTTTATATGATAATGATGTCGGTAGCTGTTTATTCAGTATAAAAAAAAATTGTGTATGTTCGTATTAATTAAAAGTCTGTTGTAGTTCCTACTTGGCACTGTAAACCACCTGAGAGCGCTTGAGGGTTATGGAGAAAGGCATACACATAGACATTTGTAATAGACGCCATTCGTTTCTAGAATGATGTGCCCAAGCCATTTTTTGTGGCAGGGAGCTTAGGGAACAGCCAATAAAGAACCTTACTGGACCCCCATAGGTGTGCTGGTGGCAGAACGCAGGAGTGAGCTGACTGCCAATAAACCAGGAATAAAGAAAAGGTATGCGTAATGTCCATCCTGATCTGTAGTGCGAACGCCAAATCTTCAGTCTCCAAAACCCCTCCCATCCAGCAGATCACCTTTTGTTATATGCTCCATCATGGGACTTTGCCATGAGTTTAATGGCTAGCCCTGCCTGCAGTACACTCTGGGGACATTCTGTTGTGGCCTTTTGAACGATGGGCCTTTATTTACTTCCAAGTGCCCATAAGTGGAGCTCAAACCCCAAGAAGGATACTAAAAGGAAATTAATCAACTGCTCTGTCTTCAATTTTTTTTATTTGTTAGTAGTATTTATTTCCACGGCCTCTGCAGCCTGCAAATATGTTACTCACATGTTGATGTGGAGGAAAACGCACAATCTTCAAGGACGCTTGTTTATTTTCACTTTAGAAATTGCTACTAATCCACAATTCTCATATACAAAGACTCTCCTCATAAATCCGCACACACATCTAGACTATCTAAAAAGTACTACTAATAACTACAACACGCGAATCAAGCAAGAACAATCATCACCAGCCTGCCTCAAACGAGTGTATCGCCACTTAAAGCACATTCCTGCAAGTAGGCTACACAAATTAAAGGATCCAAATTGTCATAAAAGCCAATTTTTGTACCTTTCCAATCAGAAATAAACAACCATACAGTGATAAAAAAACAAAAAACATTAAGAATGAAACATGTGCAAACTAAAACATGCATTCATCATAAATAAAACAGAAATCTCATATTTGCAAACAAGTAATCCTTGGTAAATAACAATTTGAAAAAAATCATAAAAGAAACATCTGCAGAACCACTACCACAGCACGTTAATGCCCACAATGCAGCATCGAGAGCGCAGTTGGGACATTTAAGTCAGAACTACAATATATGCAAAAAAGCCTTGGCGTGTTGCCGTAATAATATGCACACATGGTAGCCCCTTACACGTTGTGGAGGTAAATGTAGAAAGCATTAGCTCATTGTCCTCTCTTCTCTTCCATCATTACTTTTCATTCTCTGCTTGTGGTATGGTTTCTGATTTGATTTAGAACTTGAAGAATGCAACAATTACCCAAAGGCATCAAGGCAATATAGACAGCCGTCCGGAGGATGCCTGCTAGACCTTCAGATATAAAGTGGTCTACAAAGGATAAAGCCAGGCCTTGAGAGCCTTCCTAAAGGGCAGGTACTGAGAAATAGCCCTAAGGTTTTTTGGAAGGGTATTCCAGAGTCTGCTTGTGGCCGTTGAGAATGCTCTCTCACCCCATTTCTTTCTTTTGGTTCTCGGCACTATTAGCGGAATTGAAGCCGTGAGGGAAGATATCTGCCTGGGGTGTACCAACTAAACATAGCTATCAATCTTGTAGAGTAAGGAAGATAGACAGCCTTATGTACAATGCAAAGAGATTTTAACCTAATGTTTTTTCTGATTGGAAGCCAATGAAGGGCCTCCAAACTGCTGGCAGCCGACTGACGCCTGGGTATATCCACAATTAGTCTGACCAGTGCATTTCCTACCACCTGGAATCTATGCTGCATGTTCTTATTTGAGTCCAGGTACAATGAGTTGCAATAGTCCAGTCTGGACATTACCAGGGCAAGAGCGACCTGCTTACGATCAGATTATTGAATAAATGGAAAGATTTTCTGAAACATCGTTATAATACAGGAGCAGGTTGCTATTGTACAATTCGCTTGGGCATTTAGGTTAAGTTCGGAATCAATCAGAACTCCAAGGTTCTTAGACTTTTTCCCCGGAGTCAGGCAAGTTCCTAAAGAGTGCGGCTGCAGTTGCTATTCCAACTAGGTGCTCCTGAACCAAAAAGTTACAAGACATCCATTCTGCCACTGTAGACATGCATCGTGAGACATCCTCTGCTAACGAGCATGAGTTCTTGGGAATTTACACCATAATTTGTGTGTCATCAGCATACGACACTGCCTTCATTCCCAATGTCTGGATTATTGGTGGTAGGGCAGCCACATAGAGATTAAAGAGTGTGGGGCTCAAAGATGAGCCCTTTGGCACTCCACAAGGCAGGGAAAAGACCTCTGAGTAAAGGTGCAGTGCCTTCACCTTTGGGATCCTTCCCTGAGGAAAGAGGACAGAAGGGCTAGGGGTTGGTGAGAAATGCCTAGGCCTCAAAGTCTCTCCAACACCAGCAAATGTGAGATGGTATCAAATGCCGTGTCCTTGATTCACTATCCACTTTATGCAGTCAGTGGCTGAGATTAATGCGGTTTCTGTCCCATGATGTTTCCTACAGCCGAACTGGGAGTCATTAAGCCAGTGCTGCTGCTCTGCGATTTCCCTCAAATGGACATTAAGGTGTTTCTCCGGATCTTTACTGGAACAGGAAGCAGAGAAATCGGCAATCATTTTTGCAGTCAGTGATATCCAGATTCGGTTTCTTTAAGAGGGGCCTAATGATAGCCTCCTTCCAATTCCGAGGGTAAGATCCAGATATGATCACTTTATTCATTAATTTGGAGAGTTTGATCGGCTATAACACTGGCTGCCAATTGGAAGTCTGCTGGTGGACAGGCTTCCAGGCGTAATCTTTAGTTTGTTTTAAGAAGATATTGTTCCACCATCTTGAGGGAAAGCTTAGGAAAGACTAATAAGACTTTCGTCTCTTGGAGTGTTTGCGATGACATCCCTTGGTGTGTCAGATGGGGCCCGCTAGTAGCATTTAACTGAATGGACACATTAGGGTCAACTCAAATCCTGCATGGATGTCTATTATCTACAATAAAGAAAGGTTGCTAACTGATTACTAAACAGTTGAGAGCTCTCTGGCTCCTCCCTAGGTTGTAAGGTAGAGAGCTGCTGCACTAACCTGAAAAGTTATTTGGCAGAAGAAGCGTTCTCAATTTGGTGTGTACAATAACTAGATTTGTCCTCAGTTAGCACAATCTTATATTTTTTAACGTTTTTTCTTTATAAGATTTTTTCTTGCTCATCTTGGTTTTTCCTCGATGTCCGCTCTTGACCACGACGACGACGACATGCCTGCTTAAGCAACAAAAGGCTATAGTTGTACCAGGGAGCTGATGGTGGGTGTCTTTTATGCAAGGGAACCTTAAAAAGGGCCATTTGGTTGGCTGCTCTCCCCAGCCATTCGGCAGAGACCTCCGCCCGCCTATCTGAATAGTCTGGGATTTCGCAGGGCATGCTATTCAGAGTTCTGGCCAGTACTTCTGCAGAGACCCCCTTCCAGTTTCTTGACTTATCCAAAAAACGAGGAGCTTTATTATTTCTGGCGACAGGTAAGGATACGAGAGCAAAGACCACTGCTCTATTATCAGACCAGCTGATAGGGATGGTTTTTTGATAAGTCAATCTGGTATCATTAGTAAAAGTACCATCCAGTGTATGGACCTGCCCTAGGGGTGGGGGCGGATACCAGTTGTGACATTCCAAAATTTGCAGGAGCCTCTATGAGGGAGCATGAACCTCGATTATCTCACTCTTCTAGGTGAAAGTTAAAATCTCCCAAAATGGTCATACAGTTATTGGCTAAAATAGGTTCTTGTAAGTGTTAGACCTGTCTGCTCCTGTGAGTCCCCTCACAATTATGATTTATTTTGTCCCCTTTGGCCTCTAAGTGTTACTGTTTTTTTTTTTTATGTCCACCCGGAAATTTTGTTGTTAGCATTGACAGGGGGGCTAGGAGTTCCTTGAGTAAGACGTTTCACCTTCCCCCCCCCCCCCGAGGCCTAGTCATCCTCCTGAAAATTTAGGAGAGAATAGGAACCTAAAATGGAGTCCATCAACTGACATAACGGTCACTCTAGGCAGGCAGGACCATTGGGTACTATGTGGAAGTTTCTAGAACCCTCTAGTGGGTTCTAATGAACTGAGGCGAGACTATATAAGGCCAGTGACCAGGGAGCCAGTGTGTGTGTGTAGCCTCGACCAGCGTAGAGGGAGGCGACTACAGGAGGAGAGCTTTGCACCGATAGGAACACGATCGACTTGTGGGCCGGCTGTTCCCTATCTGGATGTGACCACCCTGGAGATGACCAAGCCTCGCTGAGTCAGCAGACCTTCTGTGCACCAGAAACCTGTTTTGCCCTTTTAAACCACCAGAGATCTTAGTGGTGTAATTACAGGAAACCACGAGGGCTCGCCGTTCCTAAAGATAACCTTTGACAGTATTGGACCAGATCACCCCCTTGGCGCAGCGCTACAGGAGAAAAAGGCATGCTGAGGGAATATCCATGATAGCGCAGTAAGCGTCACGGAAGGCGTACTCACTGTGTGAGGAGTGGTGACAATCGGAGCATCTCCCCATTAGGAAAGCGGTTGCCCCGTACAGTGTTGCGGATGTGGCCTCAGAGGAGGTGAGGCCCAGCTGCGGTAGTGACGTCGCGGGAAGAGGCGGACCTGCGCCGAAGGAGAGGATCGTGTGGAGCTGTCCTTCATCGTCGACCCAGTGAAGGCGGGGCGGCGGAAGAGCTTCCGGAGGTGAGCCTGGCGTCAACAGAGAAGGCGGTCCTACGCTGGAGGAGGAGCAGCGCCGGCCCGAGTGAAGAGGTCGTGTGTGGCCGGGTCATGTCCGGATGTCGCTGCTGACAGAGGTACAGCTGAGTGACCTGGGCGCCCCCCAGAAGAGAGGTGGCTGAATGGAACTGTCCCCCGCATGAGGGAAGATACCGGCGGAGAACAAAGTTAGCGGGTTCTTTCACGGGAGAAGGGCGGGGACAGTTTTGTGAGAAGCTGTGCCTCAGGGGGTGCCGAGTGAACTCCACAGTGGACCGACCAGCCAGATCCCCCAGACGTTTGAACTGCCCCACTTTATTTAATAATTCAAGAGCTTGGGGGTCGACACACTTGTACTGCCGATTCCATGGTGGTGGGGTAGTGTGAGCTGGGAGGGAGTAAGACTTTAATAAACGAAACAGACCAACTTCACGGAGAACCAAAGTCTGAGTTTGAGAAAAAGGGGTAGAGTGTAACCAGAGTCCCATCACCCCGAAAAGAGTGTTCTAGAGCTTACAAGAATTCCTTTACAGAACGAAGGGATTTTGCTAGTGATTAAATGAAATGTGTTACTAATTTACCTATTCTCTTCTAGTGTTACAACTGTGCAGATTAGTGGCAAACCATTACAAGTCAGTGAGACTAGAATCGGGGTGTCCCTGCATGTCTAGGGGTAAAGTATAGACTGAGTCACTGTGAAAATCGCCAAGCTCATTAAGTCTATTGTTGTAACTGTAATGTACTTGATTTTCTAAGGAAAAGGAGGGACATGTGAATTATTCGTGAAACATGATGTGAAAGTGTAATAAGAGCTGAAACTGAAGTAATTTAAAAAGTGATGTACTAATGTGACAAAAACACTATCGAATATAGAGAACAGAGTCTATTTTTATAAAGCACGAACCGTATTTTCCTAACAAGGTGTAGTGTCATTTTTGGAATGGATGGGCGCTGAGTTCCTGAGAGGTTATTACGCAAGCTTAACACATATTGAGCCTTTGGAATTAGTCTTCCCCTCTGTGCCAGGCTATCCACGTGTTGGCTAGGATACCCCTAGGTGTAACATATTGGTGTTTCAGCGGTGGGATACAACTTGTGCTTGCGTATACCTTGCAGTAACTCAGGGTGCACCATAGGCCTACACCTGGAGTTTTCTCCAAGCGGACTCCCAAATTTACATTTTTTATTTTCCAAATTTACTCCTGGTGGTGGGTGGAGGTTATCCTCACATTACACACTTCCTAGTTCTCTCCTGAGTGCCCATTTGATACCATATTTGAAAAATGGAATTGAATCTTGAAGAAATAGAGACCTACACTGTGGCCCAACTCAGGGAGTGGTGTCAACGGAATGGGGTGTTCTACAAGAAAGGTGCCAAGAAAAGCGAGTTGCAAACAAGCTTGAGGGCATGGGTGGAAGCTCATACAGAGGAGGATCGGGAAACAGAAGAGAGTGATAGAGACACTGTCCTTGGGGCAGGGCTGTTGTACCAAACTGAAGGGGGAACCTGCTGACAGGTCCCAGGACACTTTCAAGGGAGGGCAGCAGTGTCTCAGTGAAGAGTTTTACTGAAGCTGAACTGGAAGACAGGAGGGAAGAGAGGAAACTGAAATTGGAGTTAGCTAGATTGGAGTTGGAGAGGGAGAACAGGAGGTTGGCCCACGAACTAACATTAAAGGAGCTAGACCTCGAAGCCTTAACATTAGGGTCCCCCAATCCTAACAATGGTGGCAGCGAAAACAAAGAAATCACCAGAGAACCCAGACCCTACTTACCCAAGGATGTTATTGCTAGCTATAGCCCAGGTGATGATATCGCCAAGTGGCTAGCCGCCTATGAGGTCTCCTTAAGGCCCATGGGGTATTAGAAACCCACTGGGGGGGTGGACTGTATAAGTACATGCCGCCTGCTGGTAGGGTTACATTGTTGGCCCTGGAGCGGGATGAGCAAACCCACTACCCTACAATGAAAGTGGCGCTTGTAAAGAAGTTTGGACTAACCCCAGAAAAATACCGCCAGAAATTTAGGGGAAGTCACAAATTAAGCACACAAAATTGGGTGGATTTCTTGGACTACGCGAAGAAAGCCTTGGAGGGTTGGGTGAAGGGCAGCGAGGTAGGGGACTACGAAGGTTTATATGACCTCATACTCAAGGAACACCTACTCGAGAAATGCTTTCCCGAGCTGCGACAACATCTGGTAGACAGCAAGCTGACCAGCCCCAGGAAGCTTGCTGAGGAGGCGGACATCTGGGCTAGTACCCGGGTATCCTCGAAGGGGACTGGAGGGGACTCCCAGAGGTCTGGACAGGGCGCCCCCAGAAGAAAGAGGGGGGAGATAACAAGAGGGAGTTCTCAAAAGGTCCACAAAATACTTCTCAAGGAAGGGACAGAGGATTCATCCCTAAGGCTAACCCACCCCGAACCCCTAATCCTGGCCAAAGCCAGCAGCCAAGGGTTGTCCATTGCTTCGAGTCTGGTGGTGTGGGACATTATAAAGGAGACGTGAGATGCCCAAAAAGACCACCCCCTCCCACTGGAGGAAAAGCCCCGGGAATATCTAGTGTAGTGCTCGGGGAGGAGATGCCCTTGGATAAGGGGGGGGAGCGGGCGGGTGTCACTTTAGTGTCCCTGGGAGATAAGGAGATGGTACCAAAGACCCAGTTGCCCCCAAATACTCTCAAGTATGAGCAATGGGTCACCATCAATGGCCATAGAGGGGAGGCTCTGAGAGACACAGGAGCCAGTATGACTATGGTAAGGAGTCAACTGGTGTCTCCAGAGCAGGTACTTCCAAATGTACTCCACCCCGCTGTGATGGCTGACAGCAGATTGGGTCACTATCCAGTGGCCGAGGTTCCCTTTGAGTGGGGAGGGGTTGCAGGTTCACTTCGAGTTGCCGTAAGCCCTGCCGTGCCTGTTGATTGTCTGTTGGGAAATGACATGGAGCACAATGCTTGGAGGGAGGTGGAATACCGGACTCATTCAGAGATGCTGGGGCACCTGACTGGGCTTGTGTCAGCACAAGGTCCGCGACTACCCGGAGGGGGAGTTCGCTTACGCTGGAGCCTGGAACAATGGCCCAGCCAGCTGCCGGAGAAGAGAAGGACAGTAGGCAGGAGGAACCTGCCTCAACATCTCTACCTCGTGAGATAGATAGGCCACCTGCGGAGGTTGATCTGGAGTCTACTGAGGAGAATGTTACTCCATGGGAGAACCTACCCATCCCTGCTGAGTGGCATGTGGAGGGAGGTCCTTCCAGGGAGGAATTCTGCAAGGCTCAGAAGGAGTGTCCTACTCTTGAGGGACTGCGGCGACAGGCCAACGCCCAGGCAGCAGGGAACGTTGTAGGGAACTACCAGATTTACTGGGAGGATGGACTCCTCTACAGTGAACCCAAGGCACCCGGACATGGTTCATCCCGGGCCTTGGTGGTCCCTCAATGTTATAGAGCCTTTCTTCTAGAACTGGCTCATGAGATACCCTTGGCAGGACACTTGGGTCAGAACAAGACCTTTGCCCGGCTTGTCCCCCACTTTTACTGGCCTCGGATGAGAGTGGCGTCTGATACCTACTGTCGGACGTGTGTGTCTTGCCAAGCCAGTGGGAAAACAGGGGTGAAGCTGAAAGCTCCCCTGGAACCACTACCGGTCGTTAGCACCCCCTTTGAAAGGGTGGGCATCGACATTGTAGGGCCATTGGATCCACCAACTTCAGCTGGTCACAGGTTTATCCTGGTTCTGGTGAATCATGCCACACGGTACCCAGAGGCAATTCCTCTGAGGACCATTACTGCACCTACAGTGGCAAGGGCCCTGATGGGGATCTTCACCCGAGTGGGTTTCCCCAAGGAGGTTGTGTCCGACAGGGGGACCAACTTCCTGTCAGCTTACATGCGGGCTATGTGGAAGGAGTGTGGTGTTACCTACCGGTTTACCACTCCTTATCACCCACAGACCAATGGTCTTGTGGAAAGGTTTAATAAAACCTTGAAAGGCATGATAAGAAGTCTGCCTGAGAGCCTGCGGAGGAAATGGGACGTCCTCCTACCCTGTCTCTTGTTTTCCTACAGGGAAGTGCCACAGAAGGGAGTGGGCTTCAGCCCCTTCAAGCTTCTGTATGGGCACCCTGTACGCGGCCCTCTCAGCCTGGTGAAGGACGGATGGGAAAAGACTCCCAGGAAGCTTCCCCAGGATGTGGTGAGCTACATGCTGGCCTTCCGGAGCGAAATGGCCAAGTTGTGGAAGCAAGCTTATGACAACTTGGAAGCCAGCCAAGCAGTAATGAAGGAGTGGTATGACCACAATGCTCACCCAGTGGAATTGGAGCCTGGACAAAAAGTGTGGGTGATGGAACCTGGAGAGCTAAATGCCCTCCAGGATCGTTGGACAGGCCCCTTTGAGGTATTGGAGAAAAAGGGTAAGGCCACCTACTTGGTGGACTTCAAGACCCCGAGACAGCCCCATTGGGTGCTTCATGCCAATCGCCTCAAGCCACACCATGAGAGGCCCGAGGTCGTCTTAATGATGGTGACTGATGGAGCAGAGGAAGAGGAAAGCGAGCCTCTCCCTGATCTTTTCTCGTCTCAAGAAAAGGATGGGTCGGTGGAGGGAGTGATTCTCTCACCATCCCTGACTCCTGAACAGCAGAGAGATTGCCGCCAGATCCTGGAGCAATTTTCCTCACTGTTCTCCCTTGTCCCGGGAAGAACCCACCTGTGTACCCATGATGTGGACACAGGAGACAGCCCACCTGTGAAGTCTAAGATCTACCGGCTGTCAGACAAGGTGAAGGCCAGCATCCATGGTGAAGTCGCTAAGAAGCTAGGAGTGATTGAACCTTCTTGTAGCCCTTGGTCCAGTCCGGTGGTTTTGGTACCAAAAGCTGCCCCGCCGGGCGCCACACCTGAATTGAGATTCTGTGTGGATTACCGAGGACTAAATTCAGTAACGAAGACTGATTCTCATCCGATCCCAAGGGCGGATGAACTCATTGACCGGCTGGGAGCTGCCCAATACTTGAGTACCTTTGACCTTACTTCAGGGTACTGGCAGATTTCCCTTACTGATGGAGCAAAGGAAAGGTCAGCCTTCTCCACGCCTCAGGGACACTACCAGTTTTGCGTGATGCCCTTTGGGCTCAAGAACGCCCCTGCCACTTTCCAGCGGCTGGTGAACAAGGTCCTCTCGGGTGTGGAAGCTTTTTCTGCTGCTTATCTGGATGACATTGCTGTCTTCAGTAGTAGTTGGGAGGATCATTTGCAACACTTGCAAGCTGTTCTCCAGGCCCTGCAACAGGCTGGCTTGACAATCAAGGCCAGCAAGTGTCAGATCGGGCAGGGGTCGGTGGTGTACCTAGGCCACTTGGTGGGCAGAGGGACGGTGCAGCCCCTCCAGGCGAAGATCGAGGTTATCATGGCTTGGGAGCCCCCCAAGACTCAAACCGAGGTCCGAGCCTTCCTGGGCCTCACTGGATACTACCGTCGCTTCGTGAAGGGGTATGGCACCATTGTGGCACCCCTCACTGACCTTACCTCAAAGAAACAACCCCGACGGGTAGTCTTGACGGAGGCTTGTCAGCAAGCCTTTGTGACTTTGAAACAAGCATTGTGTACTGCTCCAATACTCAGGGCCCCTGACTTCTCAAGAGAATTCATTGTCCAAACAGATGCATCAGAACATGGCATTGGGGCAGTGTTATCGCAACTAAGTGATGAGGGCTTGGATCAACCTGTGGTCTTCCTGTCCAGGAGACTACTTCCCCGGGAACAGAGGTAGAGTACCATCGAGCGGGAAGCCTTTGCGGTGGTTTGGGCTCTGAAGAAGTTGCGTCCCTACCTGTTTGGCTCGCACTTCCTAGTTCAGACCGACCACCGGCCCCTTCGTTGGCTGATGCAGATGAAGGGGGAAAATCCCAAGTTGTTGAGGTGGTCTATCTCCCTACAGGGAATGGACTTCCGGGTGGAACATCGGCCTGGAGAGGACCACGCCAATGCAGATGGTCTCTCTAGGTATTTCCGCCTTAGTGATGAGAACTCCCAAGGGGTTGGGTAGCTCTCCCCACTTTCAGCTGGGGGGGACGCGTGTTAGACCTGTCTGCTCCTGTGAGTCCCTCACAATTATGATTTATTTTGTCCCCTTTGGCCTCTGAGTGTTACTAGTTTTTTTTTATGTCCACCTGGAATTTTTGTTGTTAGCATTGACAGGGGGGCTAGGTGTTCCTTGAGTAAGACGTTTCACCTTTCCCCCCCCCCCCCCGAGGCCTAGTCATCCTCCTGAAAATTTAGGACAGAATAGGAACCTAAAATGGAGTCCATCAACTGACGTAACGGTCACTCTAGGCAGGCAGGACCATTGGGTACTATGTGGAAGTTTCTAGAACCCTCTAGTGGGTTCTAATGAACTGAGGCGAGACTATATAAGGCCAGTGACCAGGGAGCCAGTGTGTGTGTGTAGCCTCGACCAGCGTAGAGGGAGGCGACTACAGGAGGAGAGCTTTGCACCGATAGGAACACGATCGACTTGTGGGCCGGCTGTTCCCTATCTGGATGTGACCCCCCTGGAGATGACCAAGCCTCGCTGAGTCAGCAGACCTTCTGTGCACCAGAAACCTGTTTTGCCCTTTTAAACCACCAGAGATCTTAGTGGTGTAATTACAGCAAACCACGAGGGCTCGCCGTTCCTAAAGATAACCTTTGACAGTATTGGACCAGATCACCCCCTTGGCGCAGCGCTACAGGAGAAAAAGGCATGCTGAGGGAATATCCATGATAGCGCAGTAAGCGTCACGGAAGGCGTACTCACTGTGTGAGGAGTGGTGACAATCGGACTGTCTCCCCATCAGGAAAGCGGTTGCCCCGTACGGTGTTGCGGATGCGGCCTCAGAGGAGGTGAGGCCCAGCTGCAGTGGTGACATCGCGGGAAGAGGCGGACCTGCGCCTGAAGGAGAGGATCGTGTGGAGCTGTCCTGCATCGTCGACCCAGTGAAGGCGGGGCGGCGGAAGAGCTTCCGGAGGTGAGCCCGGCGTCAACAGAGAAGGCGGTCCTACGCTGGAGGAGGAGCAGCGCCGGCCCGAGTGAAGAGGTCGTGTGAGGCCGGGTCGTGTCCGGACGTCGCTGCTGACAGAGATACAGCTGAGTGACCTGGGCGCCCCCCAGAAGAGAGGTGGCTGAATGGAACTGTCCCCCGCATGAGGGAAGATACCGGCGGAGAACAAAGTAAGCGGGTTCTTTCACGGGAGAAGGGCAGAGACAGTTTTGTGAGAAGCTGTGCCTCAGGGGGTGCCGAGTGAACTCCACAGTGGACCGACCAGCCAGATCCCCCAGACATTTGAACTGCCCCACTTTATTTAATAATTCAAGAGCTTGGGGGTCGACACACTTGTACTGCCGATTCCATGGTGGTGGGGTAGTGTGAGCTGGGAGGGAGTAAGACTTTAATAAACGAAACAGACCAACTTCACGGAGAACCAAAGTCTGAGTTTGAGAAAAAGGGGTAGAGTGTAACCAGAGTCCCATCACCCCGAAAAGAGTGTTCTAGAGCTTACAAGAGTTCCTTTACAGAACGAAGGGATTTTGCTAGTGATTAAATGAAATGTGTTACTAAAGTCAGTGAGACTAGAATCGGGGTGTCCCTGCATGTCTAGGGACACCCCTAGACGTGCTTGAACAAAGGCATTTTAGACCTCGCAGCACAGAGCTTACAGGCGCGCTTACAGGGCAATTTACAGCGTCTTACGCACTTTTTTAAAGAGCATCTTTATAATATTTTAAAATCACTTTTCACTTCCCTGACATATAGCGCTTACCGCACATAAAAGATTGCAGGCACCATTGTTGGGAGCGGAACACTTAGACCCTCGGACACACTCGTGAATTTTCACCGCCATCTTAGGTGAGGCAGGGAGTCATTGCGGCGCCATTTCGGCCAGCGCCCTAGCCTCTCAGCCTGGACTTCACGCCCCTATTTAAACCTCACCATGACGACGCGCAGCGGAGACGCGCAGCGGAGTCGCCGGACTCACGCCGGAGTCCAGCCAGAGTCCTGCCCGTCTGGGCTTGTCAGGACTCAGACGGGCCTGGCATTATGCTAAACAGACCGCCTCAGCGACGTATATACTCTCGGGAGGAGCTCTTTGCATTGCGCAATCTGCTCTCCGAAAACCTTCCTTTCGCCGACAATGGTTTCTTTCCATCATTCCCACGAGGGATGGATGCATCAGCTTCTCCACAGTCAGGTAAGAACACCCTGCTGTTGGGTTTGCTCAATTGCAGATCCCTTCCGTGTCATGCAGTGGAACTTAATCTTCTCATCCAAGACCAGGATTTGGATATCCTGTTTCTGTCAGAAACTTGGATTACTCCCAGTTCCGATGCTGACATTGTGTTAGCCCTCCCGCCAGGTTTTCTTCTGTTTCATTTGGATAGATCTGAGGGGCGAGGCGGTGGTCTCGCTATCCTGTACAGAGAAAACTACGTATGTAGGGCCCGGAAGGGACTTGTCGCTGACTGTGAGAGCTGCCATTTTTCATTGCAGATATCTCCCACTGTGACACTGTCAGGTCTGCTGATTTATCGGCCTCCTGGCGGTGTGGGCAACTTTGTAAGTTCCGTGATGGAAACGGTAACGTTGCTGGCCTCATCCACATCGAACTTCATCGTGTTGGGGGATTTTAATCTGCATTTTAATGACATCGCAGACTCAAATGCTACAGATCTCAAAGGGGATTTGACTGCATGTGAGCTCCATTTAATCAACACAGGAGCCACGCATGAGAAGGGTCACCTGCTGGACCCAGTTTTTTCTAATATCCCCCGGCTTATGGCCAGACCAGCCTATCCTCTCCCGTGGTCAGATCATTGTTTAGTCTCGGTGGAATGGCAAGTCAAACTGCCCTCGACACCGACACATCAAGCGTTTGTGGTGGACAGAGCCTGGTCCAGACTATCGATCAGTGACTGGTTTCCTCAAACTGGCAAACTCACGACCCTTACCCGAGTCAGACCCGATTAAAGGAGATGCTGACTTTAGCCGATGGCTGAGTGCCTCGCTTGATGCCATCATCCCTATGAAAACTATACAAAAGAGGGAGAAAAGAATTGGTTCTGCTCCATGGTTTACGGCGGAGCTCCGCCTGCTTAAAAAAGGATGCAAAAAACTTGAGAGGGCTTGGAGGAAGAAATTTGATGTTACTAAGCGAAAGGACTATTGGGTAGCGATGAGATGCTACAAAGCTGCCCTTCGGCTAGCGAAGGCTCAATTTTTTGAGGAACGCATACGACTCGCATCAAATTCGTCCAGGGAAACCTTCAAAGTGGTGCAAGAACTCCTCAAAGTTCCCGAACCGGCAGCCACTCACGATGCTCAAAAGTGCAAGGAGCTGGCCGACTTCTTTCACACTAAAATTGAGAAGATACTTAATTCTCTACCCCAGGCTATAAGACCTCAAGGGATCCAGGAAGAGCTCTCTTCAATTCAGTTGAAAGAGCGATTTATCTTTCTGGACACGTTTGGCCCAGTTTCAGAAGCTGATACATTAAAAACCCTAGCCTCCATAAAAAGTGGCTCCCCTATGGACCCGGTCCCCTTTAAATTTCTAAAGCAAGTAGCAACCTCCATTGTAGGGCCCATTACGGACCTGATGAATGCTTCTTTCTCCAAGGGTTTGGTGCCACCAAGCTGGAAAATAGCTGTGGTAAAGGCAGTGTTAAAAAAATCGAATCTGGATACGGCGGAGCTGGCCAATTATAGGCCTATATCTCTGTTGCCAGGCCTCAGCAAAATTGCTGAGAAGCTTGTAAATTACCAACTGTCAAACTTCTTAGAGTCGAATGGTCTGCTCCGAGACTCGCAGACCGGTTTTCGTCCTGGCCAAGGTACTGACACGGCCCTCCTGGCAGTCGTGGAAGAATCCAGACGCATCTTGGATTCGGGAGGATCAGTGGCAGTGATCCTCCTGGACCTGAGTGCTGCGTTTGACACCGTGAACCATCGGGTGTTAATCCAACGACTGTCAGAGGCTGGTGTGGCAGGGGCCGCCCTGAAGTGGCTTAGTTCATTTCTCGACGGTCGATCATACCAGGTCTGGGAAGGCAGCAATAGGACGACATCCATCTCTCTCCAGTGGGGTGTTCCTCAGGGCTCCTCCCTGAGCCCGACATTATTTAATGTCTACATGGCCCCCCTGGAGGATGTGGTGGCCCCTTATAACATCAAGATCATCAGCTATGCTGATGACACTCAGTTAGTGGTCGCCCTTCCTCAACTGGTAGACAACCCCGACTTGCTGCACTCATGCCTGGTGGATGTCCACACCTGGATGGACGTCTCAGCTCTTAAGCTGAATGGCTCTAAGACAGAGATCATGTTGTTAGGGAACAAAGCTCCCCCACTGCCATTAACATGCTGCCCGAGCTGTATGGGCAATCTCCCCATCATGAAAGAGGAGATTAAGAGCTTGGGGGTCTGGTTAGAACAAGACCTTTCCTTCAGAACCCAAGCCAAAAAAACTGCAGGAGTGTGTTTTGCCCTGCTGCGGGCAGCTCGTAAAATCTTTCCGCTTCTTCCCTTTCCATCGAGGAAGCTGTTGATTCAGGGTCTTATAACATCTCGCCTTGATTACAGTAACGGTCTTTTTCTTGGTGCCCCTGAATCTACCCTTAGCAAATTACAGCAGGTCCAAAATGCGGCGGCCAGACTGCTTATGGGCATTCCCAGAACTGAATCAGCTAGACCCGCCCTTAAGGCCCTGCACTGGTTACCAGTGCGGGAGAGAGTAAAGTTCAAGGCACTCTGCATAGCCCACAAAATTCTTCAGGGTAAGGGACCATCCATCCTAAGAAATCTTGTAGTGCCTTACAAAGCGACTAGAACGCTGAGGTCCGATCAGAAACATCTACTCCGTGTCCCTAGAGTAAAAAGATCACGTACGGGCGGGAGACGATTTTCTGTGAACACAGCAACGCTTTGGAATTCTCTGCCCTTAAAACTCCGCGCTGAGACCGGTATTTTGCGCTTTCGAAAAGGTCTGAAAACTTATCTGTTCCCTGCGTGATTTGGCTTGACCATTTCACTGTTTTAACTGTTGATGCCCTGTTCAAAGCGCTGGGATGCCCCAGGGTAGCTGTGCACGATATAAAATTTTAATAATAATAATAATAATAAGTATACACTGAGTCACTGTGAAAATCGCCAAGCTCATTAAGTCTATTGTTGTAACTGTAATGTACTTGATTTTCTAAGGAAAAGGAGGGACATGTGAATTATTCGTGAAACATGATGTGAAAGCGTAATAAGAGCTGAAACTGAAGTGATTTAAAAAGTGATGTACTAATGTGACAAAAACACTATCGAATATAGAGAACAGAGTCTATTTTTATAAAGCACGAACCGTATTTTCCTAACAAGGTGTAGTGTCATTTTTGGAATGGATGGGCGCTGAGTTCCTGAGAGGTTATTACGCAAGCTTAATACATATTGAGCCTTTGGAATTAGTCTTCCCCTCTGTGCCAGGCTATCCACGTGTTGGCTAGGATACCCCTAGGTCTAACAGTAAGAGTTTAAGTTCTATAAGAAAAAGGGGGTCTAGGGCCTGGAGGAATATACATCAGCACACCTAAACTTGAAATACGTGGTGCCTGCTCTTAAAATGACCATCCTTTGTGACAGGGTTTTCCATACAGTTCTTCATTCCAATTCCTATTTTATTTCTATCCACTACGTACAATTGTAAGGTCAAAACTAGCATTTCACTTTGCTAAAAGGTTTTTACTTTTGCTAGGTCGAAAATCATATAAAACCTTCAGGTTAGTATTCCTCTAGACAAATTGGACCTTTTTGTGCTGCAGAATATCTCTATGAAAATGCATGTCACAGAACTTTATGTAAATCAAATGAGCTCTAAAGACACTGGGCCTCATTTATGAGGCTGTGCGTCACTTTTGCGCCGCCGGTGCAACACCGATGATGCGTCATATTTACAGTATAACGCATCATTGCGCAAGGAGTTACAGATACGTCAGTATTTCTGATGTATCTGTAAGCGCAAAAGTGATGCATTGCTGGAGTGTGTCATAAAAGTGATGCAACTCCAGCAATGTATCCTTTCACATGGGGCAAGCGCCATGTGAAAGGGCCTGCGTCAGTCTTACACCTGCTGTGAGGCAGGCATAAGAAATGAACGCATTTGTGTCCTAGAATTGGCGCAGTGAAATCTCATAGATTTCACTGCGTCACTTCTACGACCCTTTCCTGCGTCAATACGCCCCCCTTGCATACATTATCCCTGGCGCAGGTATAATGTGGCGCAGGGGTTTACAAAGTGATGCATCTACCTAGATGCGTCACTTTGTAAATATGGCGCAACAAGGCGCATTTTTTACGCCACTGGTGTGTCACAAAAAGTGACGCACCGGCGGCGAAAAAGCGACGCACAGCCTCATAAATGAGGCCCACTATTTCCTTGAATATATTGTATATCCAATAACACGTTTAGTTAAAAAATTTATGCTAAAACTGATACGCTTTATTATGATTTAAAATCGCATGGAATATTTTTCGCATTCGATAATAAGCGCATGTGACATAAATTGTGTTAGTCGCAATAAATCGCACACTCTAATTATGGCATGCAATGACAAAACAAATTGATTAAGGATTGCTTGATTATGTTCAAATCTACGAAATATACTCCTGAAAATGTCCTCCTCCTCAAAGCAGCTATAAAATCCGGATCACTGAAAGAATATCGACTGAAAGAATATCGACTACCCAAAATATCGTTGAGAAAATATCGACAGTCAAAATATCGAGTTTCTATCTACAAACAGGTAAGTACAAAAATATCGAGTACAAAACATCGTTTACAAAAATATTGTTGTAAAAAATATCGACTTTACTAAAAACAATGTTTAATTACATTACTATAAACAATTAATTACTAAAATATAATTAACAATACTTAAAATAACTTTTAATAATTAAATAATTAATGAAAGTAAAAAAATAATATTTTTTTAATCATATTTCTTAAAACATACATATATATTAACAAAATTTAATTAAATAATAGCCAATATTGTATATGTACCCCAAAAACCCAAAACTGACCCTGAACCATAAATATACCCCTTTACCCAAAAACTAAAAACTGACCCTGAACCCTAAAAATACCCCTTTACCCAAAAACCCAAAACTGACCCTGAACCCTAAAAATACCCCTTTACCCAAAAACTAAAAACTGACCCTGAACCCTAAAAATACCCCTTTACCCAAAAACCCAAAACTGACCCTGAACCCTAAAAATACCCCTTTACCCAAAAACTAAAAACTGACCCTGAACCCTAAAAATACCCCTTTACCCAAAAACTAAAAACTGACCCTGAACCCTAAAAATACCCCTTTACCCAAAAACTAAAAACTGACCCTGAACCCTAAAAATACCCCTTTACCCAAAAACTAAAAACTGACCCTGAACCCTAAAAATACCCCTTTACCCAAAAACTAAAAACTGACCCTGAACCCTAAAAAAACCCCTTTACCCAAAAACCCAAAACTGACCCTGAACCCTAAAAATACCCCTTTAATTTAACATAATTAGCAATAAATCAATTAAATTAAATTAATTACCAATGACATTTTAATTAATTAACAAATATTTTTTAATTAACAATTAATTAAATATTACTACCAATTATTACATTTACATATTTAATTAATTATAATTAAATTACTTCCCACCCTATTCCCCTATAAACCCACAACCCGCTGCAGAAAATACATTATTTTAATTTACATAATTAGCAATTAATCAATTAAATTAAATTAATTACCAATTAATTTTTAAATAATTATCATATATTATTTAATTACCAATTAATTATTACTACCAATTAATAAATTTACATATTTAATTAATTATAATTAAATTACTTCCCACCCTATTCCCCTATAAACCCACAACCCGCTGCAGAATAAAATTACACAATAATTAAAAAAAAATCATTAATTAAAAATAATTATAACATAAAATGACACTTTTCACACATATTATAACATAAAAACACTATAAATAATTAAATATTATTTAAAAAATGATATTTTTTACTATCTAGATTATATACTTGGATATTTTCACTGTCTATATTATTTACAGTCGATATTACTTCACTTACCTTAAAAACGATATTTTGGCTGTCGATATTCTGTCTAGTCAATATTTTGTCCAAACGATATTTAAAACTCGATATTCTGTCCAAACGATATTTTGAGTCGATATTATGTCTGTGCACCATAAAATCCCAACTTCTCCCCATAGGATATTAACACTGTCAAATCATAATATAAACATTTATGGATAAGAGGGACCTGGCCGAAATAAGACACATTTTGCAATATTCTATGCCTTTATGAAGATACTGATGAAAAAACTACAAGTGGTCCCAGAAGTATTTTGAATTTAATAAAACATTTAAAGTTTGTGTTTTTAACACTGCTTTAACAAAGCTGTCACATATCAACACGTTTAACAGTTTTAAACATATTTATTCTATAAATCTGGAGTATGTTAAAAAATGTTCCATCATATATCACTGCACAAACTACCTTTGTGTCCAGATCGGAATTTCACAAATTATGACACTATCCATGGGCATATGTACTTTTTGTGACGTTCCAGCAGCGATAGGGGCCTTGCCTTATGTACAAGGCAGCGTTAAGCCACTTAACATGACTTAACACTGCCTTGTACATAAGGCACCTTTCACGCTATGTTTAGCGTTGGCACTAAGTTGTGAACTTAGCGCCATTGCAGGGGGAAACGCAAGGCTGCACCACATCCTTGTAAATATGCTGCAGTCTTGTGTTTCCGAATTGGCGGAGCATGACGTTAAGTCCAGGACGCTAACGACACTCTTCGCCACTTCGTCGTACATATGGCCCTATGTATACTTTGAAAGATACCAGATAAAGACAAAGGGTGAATGCATCATCAACATTTGTATTTGAATAGTAACAAAACATGCTAAAGTCCCATGTATGCATATCAATATGATTTTTTTTTTAAATAAAGCAATTTAGCATTTACATGTTTGCTTTTGTATATTGTAATTTTTTCATGCATAAATAACATTGTCAGTTTACCTAGCCACACTAAGGGGGTCAGTAGGATGACGGGCGGACTTTGTCCGCCGGCCATCCTGTTGGAATTCGGGACCTCCCGCCATTAGGGCGGGGGTCCCGTGGTGGGTATTAGGATGTGCCCGCCACAGTGTCCTGCAGACTGCATTTATAGCATTGTGGCGGATGGTCCTCTCTGCACCGCCCGCCACAATGCTATACATGCATCAATGCATTTGCATAAACAAAGCGGCAGGCACCGCGCGGTGCCTGCTGCTATGTTCATGCAAATGAAGGGGGGTACCATATAATAATCCACATTTGTAAAGCGCACAATCACCCGTAAGGGTCTCTAGGCGACTAAGAGGCAGATTAAGCAAGCTATTGCCCAGAGTCACATTGTGCTGGGCTAACCTGCCGCCGGAGCCGGGGATCGAACCCTGATCCCCAGATTCCAGCGTCAGTCGCCCTGGCCGCGGCGCCACACCTCTCCATAGGTACCCCCCCGTGTGCCAACCCCACCTCTTCTTCACTCTGGGGGCCCACAGGGGGCAACCAGAGTGAAGACCGCATGCCGATGCCGCCACGGAAAGGCATCCCTTTGGGCCCATCATAATATGGCTGGCGGTGTCTATGAGACACCGCCACCATATTAATCCTTTTCCGCCCCGGCCGCAAGGCGACCGGGGCGGAAAAGCTGCGGACGGTCTTTCCGTACAGGAGAGGATGTCGGGCGGATTGCCCCCGCATGGCCGGCGGTGGCCACCGCCAGCCTGGCGGGGGCAATCCACCCGACATTCTAATGGGCCCCTAAGCATTATAAAAAAGCAATACAAAGCACATGGGTAACTGCAGTAATCAAACAAAAATATTCTCTACTTCTTTTTCTTGGTTTCAGGCTCTTTAGAATTTGATAGAAGTTTAGCGATATGTGCTTATCTTCATCACCCCCTTGGGCTTTAGGCCAGTGATGATAGCAATGGTGTACTGGTCGATTGTGCGATTTGTGGCACAGTGTTGTTTCATTGTGCAAAGTGGGTCATCTGAGGTAGGGCCATCTCTTAACTTCTAATAACTGTACAGGGGTTGTAAATCACTCTAATTGTCATCTATTCTTTTTCCCATGTAATAGATCTGCTCTCTTCCGTTGGTTCTTTACTCCCCTGCTCCTTTTCTTGCATTGGAATCACTCACGATTACCTTAGAATCTTGGGTGCTTTGATTGCTGCCACTTCAATATGCGATGTCGAAGGTGGGTTTTTTAAAATAAACATAAGGCACCTTCACTTAGAGAACTATGCAGTGGTGCCTGGTATTTTGAGCGGGGGCGTGGCAGGACAACATATGCATACATACGCACTCACTCAGATCCATGCATTCACACACACACGCACACGCAAACACACACACCACACACACACATTCAACATACAAACTTACAAATACACATACATTCATACATGCACACACACACACAACAAACATTACATAAAACACAATTTACCAGCTGCTGCATCCTTAAAGAAAAGGATGGTTGATATTGACACCCTTTCTCATTGGTTGATCTTTGGTCAGCCAGTGATAAGAGGCGGCAGTCCCTAAGTTGTTACAGAGTAGAATGGAGTCAGTGCGGGTTACTTACCCCGCCTCACTTTGTGATGAGTCATCAGTGATAGGCACTTAGCCATGAGTGAGAGGTCCTCCAAGCGCTTTGCCATGTTGAATAGGTCACACCCACAGGAGCTGTGACATCTTCAGCCTGACAAAGTTAATCTCAAGCAGTCAGGCGCCTGCGCATATAGCACAGCTCTCGGACCTGGCTGTCTGACCTGAACACAAGGAGTGTCTGTCAGGCTGACCTTTGCTCAGCATGACAGACACTCTTCATGTCCACAAAAAAAGGTGGAGGCTGGACCTCTTCACTCTTCAGGATAGCCTGCTACTGTAACTGTGTAATAATTGTCTTTAAAAAACAGGTATTCAGAGTCTGTCCTTGGACCAGATGTCAGCTCAGGGTTAAAGTGTTCAGTATGGCATGGTCAGCCTGATGCATTTGTTTAACCGCGTCTTTTAAAATGTCTTTGAAAGCAGACGTCCTTTTGATAGGGGTTGAGTGCCTGTACCGCAGACATGCCTGAGGTGCTGGTGCTGAGGCCGAAGCGGCGACTATCCCAGAGGTTGGTGAAATTGGCCGGTTGTGGAGAGGAGCTACAGGCGGACACGGGAGGCACCCGAGGCACACATGTGCAGTCGGTCATTGCAGATATGAAAGAGGGGAGGCTTCTAAATGGCGTCCATTGGGGTCGGAGCTGTCTGCTGCCTCTCATGAACAGGGCTTTATCATGGCCAAGAGCAACTACTGCATCAATGCCTACACAGGGACCTACAGAGGCCTGGACATGATGTGCCTGACCTTAAAATGGCGGCTGCCTCTGCTTTCGTTTCCTCTGCAGACTAAATGGCAGCCTCCAGCTCCTTCTCCGGATTGTTATATACCCCCCCCCCTTCTTTTACCTCTGTCCTCTAGTGGGAACAAGTTCTTCAGCTACTTCACTATGCAACTGTAGCCTATGTATCTATTCAAAACAGTTTTTCCTGAAAGCTGAGACCAGGGCAACATGGCTGATGCCTGGTGGAGGTGCTAGACAGCTATAGAGGTGATTGGCCCTGGTTTCCCCCGTGACCATCACCTACCCAGCCGGACATTGGGCACAGTTCTTCCTCATCTCCCTGCCATGGCTCCTACCTCCCCTCCCTCCTATGAATTCTCGCAACATTGTTTTTGTTTCCTGTACCTTACTATGCTCTTGTAACTGATGTAACTTCTAACGCAGCGATCATCTGGTAAAGCATTCTGATACCTTCGGGGCTAGCCAGCGCAACCATCGATGGAACTCTGATGATGCCCCATGGGAGGAAACCGAAACTGTTTGTACTTACCTTGGAGATCGAGTAACCTTGGCCCCTGCCCGGTGGAGGTGTCCTATGCAGCTACAGAGGAGTCTGGACCCCTTGGCCGTCACATACCCAGCCAGACATCGGACATTGTTTTTCCCGGTTCTTCTTGGTTTATCTGTCTGTCACACTGACTGCTTGGTTCCCTCTGATGGACTTTCCCTCTCCTACCTGCCTTGACTCTATCAGCATTCCCTTCCCCTGTTTTCCTTTCCCTCCCTCTGTTTCGCTATACATTAGTAATGCATACTACTGTACTTTTGTGGCTTCATCATGTGTCCTTATGTGCTATTCGCTAGTAACTCTTGTTTTGACTATTTAATCACAGCGTAACTTATGTAGAATGTAACTTGCAACCCGCTGTTCCTTATGTAAAGTGCTCTGATACTTCAGGGTCTAGCCAGCGCTATATAAAACTCAAATTAATAAATTAAAATAAAGTATAGACTTGTACAGTTACTCAGAAGTGTGCCTAGTTCTTTATCGATTCTGGAATTATGATTACTTGTTTCATGATGGACTAAGGATCTTGGAATATGATGCTCCTCCTTGTGTAAGCTGACATATGTCTCCTCCTGTGATGTTAGAAGTGGTGGGCTAAATGTTCAGAGACATCTGATTATAAGATTGCCTCTTCAGTTTCTTCTGTTTCCAGCATGCATTCACATGGGATCAGTATTACTTCGAAAGGCATGGAATGTGCATCGAAATCATAGTAGAGAGGCCAGTCCTCAGGACTAATGTAATGCTAGTTGCAGTTTTGAAACACGGTATTGAAACATCTACCAAGGATGTTGAAGAATTGGCTGAGGCAGCTGTAGTTGCAGAATGTGTGGTTGTGAGCATTGGCTCATTATGAGCTCTTCTTTTGGGATCAGGATGATCCCTTGAAAAATGAGTTGCACTTCTGAGGCAGATGTAGTTGGTACATTAGAAATACCTAGATCTAGTTGCCTTGGTAGAAGTGCCTGCACTTTTGATGATGGTTGCTAAGTATATCCTACACCCCCGCCACTAGTGTCAGCAGCTCTTATAAATGTAAGATCACTGCCGAAACACAAATTTGAAATCGCAGATTTCATAGAATCGCAACATCTAGATATTTTATTCATCACCGAGACCTGGGGAGACGAAGCCTCTGGCCCGGACTTCAGAGACGCCACGCCTAACAATTACTGCGTGTGTAAGTTAGATAGACCGATAAGGAAGGGTGGAGGAGTCGCGATCATTTACAAAAATCACCTCACGACAACTACAGCAGAGACAACATACCCTGAATGCGAGGCCCTTCTCTTCTCAATAGGCTTATCCAGTAAAGCCACTTTCAAAGGCATGTTGATCTACCGTCCCCCAGGACCCAGAGCCAAATTCCTAGCACGCTTGGATCATATAATCGAAACATCAATTGGATCACCGCAGTTTACCATCTTAGGAGATCTAAACTTTCATCTCGAAGTTTTAGATGAGCCAGACACCACAATGCTCCTGGGAGATTTAGAGACAGCCGGACTCACACAAATTGTTAAAAAACCCACGCACAAAGCAGGACATACGTTGGATGGATTATTCACCAACCACCCTGAAATCTCCATCACCGAGGTCTTCCCTTTAATCTGGACAGACCACTCAGCAATATGCTTCTCTATTCCCACTAAACCCATTTCCCCGTGTTTGCCTCCTCCCGTTCCCACCAAATTCAGAGACTGGAAAAACCTAAATCTTGAACATCTTACTCAGATGATACAGGACAGCCCATTACTTAATGAGCATGATCCCATAGCAGCATCAGATACTTACATGGACAATCTGATTGAAGCCTGCGATAAATTAGCACCTCTCAAATCTTCCCATCGGAGTAGAAAACTTCCTTCAGCCCCTTGGTTCTCTGAATCACTCAGACTCCAGCGCCAGCACTGCAGAAACCTCGAACGGCAGTGGCGCCGTAACTTTAATACGGCTGATAAGATCACCTACAAAAGCGCTCTCTCTAATTATAAAAAAATCATTAAAACAGAGAAAACCACGTACTACACAAACCAAATTAATCAGGCTAAAAACTCCTCAGGAAAACTATTCCAAGTAGTAACTTACCTGTCTAGCCCACCTGCCCCCCAGTCAGAGGGATCCCAAGCCCTCTCTGATTCATTGGCAAAATTCTTTGAGGACAAGGTCAGAGCCATTTTCAATACGTTTACACCTGACGTAGTGCACTCTCCCCCTCAATCGATCGTCGATACTGGCCCCACATTTGCAGCTTTTGAACCTACCACCTGCGAAAACACTCTTCCTCTGATCGCTCGAACCAAATCTGGTTCACCTTTGGACCCTTGCCCTCCAAGTATCTTTAACCTCATCCCTGAAGTCATTGCCCCACCACTTACCATCATATGCAATGCAATGTTTGCATCAGGTGTCTACCCTTCAGTATGGAAAAAAGCAATAATCAAGCCCCTACTCAAAAAGCCCAGCCTAGACCCTCTCCTGCCTGCCAGCCACAGGCCCATTGCCTGCCTCCCATTCCCTGCAAAAATCTTCGAAAAGATTATGAATACCCAGCTGTCACACTATATTCATCATAACAATCTACTAGATGACACCCAATTTGGGTTTCGACAAGGCCACGGAACGGAGACGGCTTTATTAAAAGCTGCAGATGAGATCAGGGCTACGATGGATAACGGAGGAGCTGCAGTACTGATACTCCTCGATCTATCCGCGGCCTTTGACACGGTCGACCATGCCACCTTGATCGACCGTGTCGAGGCCATAGGAATCACAGACAAAGCCAAAAACCTCTTGGCTTCATTTCTGGCAAACCGTCCGCAAACTGTAAGGCTGGGCAATTTTACATCCCAGACTTTCTCCCTGCCATGTGGAGTACCGCAGGGATCCTCGCTAAGTCCGACACTATTCAACATCTATGTGTCGGACCTGGCGAGGGTCATAAAATCCTGCGGAATCTCCCTGACTACTTATGCTGACGACACCCAATTGGTGCTGTCAATACATAATGACGGAATCTCGGTGGCAGCCAACTTCCAAATGGGAATGATGGCAATAAGCTCCTGGATGTCATCCAACTGTCTTAAACTCAATTCTGATAAGACAGAAGTGATGACATTCGGGAGGCTTCAACCTACCTGGTCCCCACAATGGTGGCCCCACCAGATGGGACAACCCCCAGAACCTGTAACGAAGGTACGCAACCTGGGCGTTATCTTCGACAACAAGCTGTCATTTCAGCAACATGCTAATGCAGTGGTTTCCTCTTCCTTCCACACACTAAAAAGGATAAAAAAACTAATCCCATACCTTCCTCCTCATGCAGGCAAAACCCTGGTCAGCACTTTGGTATTCTCCAAGACTGACTACTGCAACGCACTGTTTCTCAATGCACAACAAAAGGTCCTCAATAAACTGCAAACAGTGCAGAATGCAGCAGCAAGGACACTGCTATCCATCCCTAGGTTTGCATCGGTCTCCCCCTACATCCGACAGCTGCACTGGCTACCGGTGAGGAGCCGTATCAAATTTAAAGCTCTATGCATAGCATACAAGGCTATCCATGATCATGGACCCCTATTTTTAAGAAGAGCCTTCCGACCGCTTGAACACACAAGAACTTTGCGGTCATCCTCAGCACATTTACTCATGGTCCCCCGTACAAGAAGGGCCAACTGGGGCGACAAACGCTTCTCAGTGGCAACAGCCATTTTGTGGAATACGCTCCCTCTACACATCAAGTGTGCTCCGACTCTTCTGAATTTTAGAAAGAAACTAAAGACCTGGTTGTTCCCTACCTAAACCTCCATACCCCTCACCCCCCATGAGAGTTCTGTATCTACAGCGCCGAGACACCCAAGGGTATTTGCGCGCTTTAAAAATTGCCAAAAAATAAAATAAATATAATGCATTGGTGGTTATAATAGTCACAGGTTTGGATAGTATTTATGGTGCAGATTTTGATCTTGTGTTGTGTGCTTTTTTTTGGGTCACTTGTCGGACCTTTGGTGCTTGCTGATGTTTGTTGTTATAGAGGTTCCTATTATGATCATGGAGCATGATGGTAATTCATCAGTGAAGTGCTCAGGCTAGTGTGAGTTAGTTGCAAAGAAAGATCATCAAGCTATTGTGAAATTATGAATTGTCAGGGATTATTTTAGAAATTCTTCTTTATTAGTAAAAATGAGTGTTTAAAAAAATGTAGTTGTAGTTTAATATAGAGAAAATTATAAAAAGTACATTAGACAATTGTACCGTGTTTGACTGTGTTCACATGTAGCATTTCTCATGCACTTAATCACAAAACAATTAAGTTTGGATCCTACTACCATGCATACCAGAATGCACGAATGTATGATGTTACAACGCAAACATTTCCGATGCATGCCTTTACAACACAGTTTTTACATCGCAACATCCATTACAGCGCATGATGTTACATCGCTTGCCATCACAATGCCTTTTTAGAAACTAAATTTACAACGGATTCCATTACATCGCATACCATTACAATGCATTCCATTACAATGCATATTACCATTAGGGCAACAGTCGGGTAAGTGTTGGATAGTATAGGGGTAAAAATTACTATTCCCACTCCAGTGAGTGCAACAGTAGGGTAAGTGTTGGATAGTGTAGGGGTAAAAAATACTATTCCCACTTCAGTGAGTGCAACAGTAGGGTAAGTGTTGGGTATTGTAGGGGTAAACATTACTATTCTCCATTACTTACCTTATATTGCGTTGTAAAAGCATGCGTTATAGTGACATGCGTTGTAATGACATGCGGTGTAGTGACATGCAATGTAATGGCTGCATTGTAATGGCATGCGATGTAAAGGATGTTGCGTTGTAATGACTGTGTTGTAAAGGTAGTGCGTTGTAATGAATGTGTTGTAAAGGTTGTTTCCCAAATGCACACCAGAATGTAGGTTTGTTGCCTGTTTTTTGTAAGTAAACATCAACAGGTTAAACCTGCTCATATGTATCAGGGGAAGGATAAATGGAACTTACTGAGAGTATTTTTCACACATTTATTCAACTGGTAAACATTGGCACTTTTGACCAACTGATATTTGCTTACTTTTTACTTATCACAGATAGTCTTCTTCTTCCTCTGCAAACGTCCAGGTATATTCTGGGGAGTTGGAGGTGAGATGTAACTTTGCAGATTCCACTAGCCAGAACATAGAGACAACTACCTCTGGTCAAAGGTTTGTAAATCTCCTTTTCACTGCACATACGGGTTGCCTTACTGCAAATTATTCCAAAGGGTCAATTACTAGCGAAAGTCAAGATGGCAGAACATTTATTTCCCTACAGGAGGCTTGGGCTCTAACCAGAAGTGTGTTGTTGATAATGATGAGATACCTCCAACATATCTACACTACGCTGGTTCCAGGAATAGCCTCCCTCCCACTGCGAATGCAGTCAAGATGGCTAGAGTGCACCTGAGATCAAAATGCCCATCTTTCCCAGATCTTACCTAACACTTAACTATGGCTGAGTAAGTGTCCTCCTGGTCCCTTTTAAATTAAAGGAAATTACTGGGCCCTTCCAATTATCCAGCAAGTTGCATACCTCACACCCTCATCATCCATCCCAAAAGCCTAACATATTGTTCCTACTCTGAAAGGAATTTTACACCTGTCGAAGAGGGCAGCCTGGACACACTGATGCTAATTTGCTTACTGGAGCTTCAGCCGGAGAAGGGTGACTTTTTAAAAGTTACATTTTCTTTTATTTCATCAAAAAATCCAACTTCACATTTGAATTGAAATTTAATTACAGTGGCTGAATATGCTCTTTAGATTTATTCAGACAAAAGATAAAAAGTAGCCTTGAATTGTACTTCACCTTTCCTGTAGAAACATTGAGTATTACAAACCCTGCCTTGTGGGCCGCAGGGCCAAATTAGGGGTATCTTTCGCAACTATCAAAGTAGGTTTTGGTTCTGCAGGCCTCACGCTGTGTTTTTCTTGTCTGCCTACTGTATAGCACAATATGTGTTTTAACTCAGGTGGCATTTAATTACGATGTTAAGGGTGTAATTTGGACATCATACACTTTGGCCTTATTCAAAATTAAAATATACCTTTTGGGAATTAGCTAATTGTACCATGTTTTAGGGGTCAGGGCACATACACTGAGGACTAACAGCAGTGAAAAAATAATAGCAGCATCAGTCAACAAACAGTGTGGACTGTCACTCAAAAAGAGATATTTTCTCAAAGTTAAAACTTGAATTTGTTCATTTCAACAATGATTCATTCATAGGATTAAGAACTCACATTTTGCTCTTTGTTAGTTTTCACTAGGAGTGATAACTCATATTTGCACTTTGATATTTTCACAAGGAGTTTTCTGTAGGATTAAAAATTCATAGCTTTCACTCTGCTCATTTTTACAAGGAGTCTTCCATCAGGTTTATAAACTCTCTGTATGTTTTTGTGTTTCCACAAAGAGACGTCCATTTGGATTCTAACTTAGCTCAGGAAGTTCCCTTTGTGATCATTTTATGAAATAATCAGAAATGTATATGAAATACATGTTATATACTCTTCACTTCCAATATGGAGGCAAGGTGGCATTTTGTACTAAAAAATGCACAAAATCAGATGTGATGCAACAAATGTATCATTTTGTTGAGGATGTGGCACTTTATACTAGTGCAGTTTGATCTTTTTCATACCCATCTGTCCTATTTTCCCCGGTGCTATATTTTTCATATATTCCCCTGCCTGTCTGCTTTTTGTTTTTGTATCGCTGTCTGCCCTCTCAGTAGTGGCAGCAATGGACAGTGGGTCCTGTTTCTGATATCACTTACTGGGTTTAATCCCCCACAATATTTTTTCTTAGAAGGAGGTGGCAGCACTATTATTTTATATGTGGTGCCAACTACCCCTTATAAGCAGCAGCCCCAACAATATTTACAGCCTTGCTAAGTGCACACTCCACTGGTAGCAAGATGGAAACATAAGGCTCTATATTAGAACATTGGAATACGGAGCACTCTATTGAATACAATGAGTGCTCTGAGCTTTTATGGAGCAACAAAAGCCCACAAAGCAACATTCCAATGTTGTTTTACAAAGGCTTCCCGTTGCTGGAGGGGATATAAACCCCCTCGGGCTCGAGAGGCCGTTGGCCTGCATCAACCTAAAAAACGGTCACAAACGGGCAGATTCGCAGAATCTGCCACTTTGTGACTGGTATTTTTCCAAATGTAAAAATCACAATATAAGGAATCGCAAAATTTGCGATTGCTTAAATTGCGATTGCATTTAAGGAATCGCAAATTGTGATTTCTTAAATGCAATGAATCAAACAAAAACAAGTGATCTCGCAAATATGAATCACAAATTACCGTCAATCTACAATTGATGGTAAAGTGCATTTTTTAAAGTCCCATGTTACACACACACATGCCCTTGGGGCATGTGTGTGTGCAACATGTGGGTACATTTTAATTTCAGGGTTGCAACAGGGTGACCTTTTGACACCCTTGCCCCCTTGAAATTGCATGCACAATTTGTGAGTACCTATTGGGTACTCGCAAATTGCACATGCAATTCCCATCGAATGGGAATCAATTCCGTAATTGCGACTCGCAATTTGTGACTTGCAATTAAGGAATATGTGGGAATTGCACATTTTTTTGCGATTCCTACATGCATAGGCAATAGCGATTCTTTAATTGAGATTCCTTAAAAATCGCAATTAAAGAATTGCTATTGTCTATTTTGATGAAAGTGCACCTTTGTTTTTTTGTTAGAACATTCTGCCCTCTAGTAGCAGAATGTTCTAATACCCATATAGCTCTCCGTAGCTGGGCTATACCGGCCATTAAAGTCCCTTTGATTTGGGGCTTTAACGCTGGAGTGAATCTTTAATGGCTTGTGTAGCCCACTACGGTGGGCTATAAGGCTATATTAACCATATTCATCCTTATGTATTTTATTTATATTACATAATATATTAGTTGACTTTAGTAGGCCTGGGGGAGGGGTGAAGAGACAGCAAGCTGACCTGCCTGGGCAGGGTATAGGAGCAAGGCATTGGCAGCACAACACACCATTTAGGCTGGGGAAGGGGCAGGGGTAAATGCATGCACAATGGAGGGCAGGTGGGCAGAGAGTGCAAGCTGAAAAGGCAGCGTAGATGGCATGGACAATGGCAGCACAATGATCCCGGAAAAAAGACAAAGAGACAGGGGTAGCAAGCTGTCCGGGCAAATGCAGTCACAGCAGAACAGTCCACAGAGGGTAGGAGGGAATGAGCTAGGACACACACACACACACACACACAACACAGGGTGGAGGGGAGGAGGACAAGGGGAAGGACAGCAGGCTGACCAGGCAAAGCAGGTGACAGGAGCAGTGCAGGCCCCCCTTTATTTTTAGTAATGGTCCTGGGGTCCCTAAGGCCTAACAGGGCTAAAGGAGGCCACACACTCCCCTTCTCTTTAATAAAAAAAAAGGCTTTGGGGATGAGATCCCGAAGGCTTGGTAAGACTTTTGGAGGTTGATAAAAAAGGGCATGGGGAATTGGGTCCCCAGAGCCTAATAATGCTAGGGGAGATGGCCACATGGCCCTCCACACCTTTAATAAAGAAATGACATCCCTTGAGTGTGGGCTCCCCAGGGTTAATAAGAATTAAGGAGGAGGGCAGATGACCCCCCTTTTAAAAAAAAGAGGCCAATGGGGCCACTTATCCCCATCACATTTAAAAATCATAGGACCCCGGAGTCCCTAGGGCCTAATCGGCTCAATTAGTCTCGGGAAGGGGGGGGCACAAGGCCAACCTACCCTTTAAAAAGCATAAGGCCCTGTGTCATCAGTGATGTCATAAATTACGTCATAGAATATGTAATGAGTGATGTAAAATGTGAGGTCATAAGCAGTGCATGACCAAGTTATAGTCAGCTCTGCTAAATATAACTGGTGAATTTCTGTATTTTTTGTTAATGTTCTAACTGACTAATTCACCTAACTATAACGTTACTTTAACCTTTGATTAGTTCAGTTAATATATATATATATATATATATATATATATATATGGCTGTCCCTACTGAATCGCTATCCTGGATCAATGGGCAGCAGCAGTCCGAGGGGACCCAAGGAAGGCCATGTGGGCTTTGGAATTACCCCTGGTATTGCTTCACCACCTACCTGCACATTCCGGACAATCCTGCTTCAATTCGACACGCAACCCCCATATCGCCGACCCAGATGCATCTACACTTTGCATCTTGGGAGTTGGAGTTCGTGCATTTACCACTACAGCCAACAGGTGATCTGATTCAGCACGGGGGAGGAGCATACTGGTCACTACAGAAAGAAAAGCAGGACTTTGACATTAAGATGAAGAAAACCACGCAGTGCAGGGCGCTGAGGAAGGCTTGATGCCAAAATGCATTCGCCACAACTGTTTGTACTGCCCAATAAAGCATGCTGCTTTCCGTGGATTCCCCTCTGGCCTCTGATTCTTCTGTTGTGGAGGGGTGATGGCATTTATTTTTATATATATATATATATATATATATATATATATATATATATATATATATATATATTACCTACTGGCAATAGCCAGTAGGCATATATAGTTAGGACCTAGCTACCATAGGAAATCCGCAACATTCTATTGGGAATAACTTTGGCGCCGATTGAGGAATTTGCGTGTAATTTTCCAAAGGTTTGGCCAGCTCCGCTGCGCTTCTTCCCTGAAAGTTTCGGGGGGATCCATGAAGTGGGGGCTGAGAAAAAAGGGGGGGTCCCAAAACGTGTTTTCCCCATGTTAATTTCCATAGGACGTTCTGACAAAGCTACAGCCCGAACCGCTGAACGGAATTACACCAAACTTGGCAAAATTATAGGAACTGGTATGCAGAAGTGCCTTTTCTATATTTGGTGAAAATCCCTCCAGTAGTTCCTGAGAAAATCAAAAGAGAAAAAATATATATATCTATAGCAGCTTACTGTAAGCTTACTGTAAGCTTACCTTTCCGAGCACGAGCTGCATGCTGATTGGCTGTCAACTGTCTGTCAACACTCCAAACCAGAAACTGTTGGCAGTCATCTTGGGACCAATATACATGATAGCACCTCATTAAAAAGCATTGCAGTTAATAGAAGGTTTTAAGACTTTAGTTACATTATAAATCATTTGTTGATAGTACCATACTAATTTTAAGAATTATGGTGTGTTCTAAGGTGATTTTACCATGTGAAAAAGCCTTCTGCTGGGATATCATGAATCATGTTTGAAAGAAAACTATTATCTCATGCTTTTCCCACAGTGGTTGTGAAGGGGATCTATAAGCTAAGCTGAAAGCATATTTTCTGTAAATTCACATTATCTTTCTCAGTCATGTGAGAATGAAGTCTGACATTCTCAGTAAAACATGTACATCCAACAAGGTTAGAGACTGTCAGTTGATTCCTTTGTGTTCTACTGCAGCTTCCCAGAGTGTTCTAAAGAACAACTAGAGCGCTAACAGTCCTACTTATTACAAAGGTATGGCACACCTGAAGCCATGATTGGAATAAAGTGGTAACTCTTAAAACATTTAATTTAAAAAGGAACAAAATGAAGGGGTATATTTTGCCATAGAAAGTATGATTAGTGCTGCAGAAAGAAAAATTAGGGCACATTTTGAGTGACTTCTCAAATCCTCTTCCATTTTATTAACCCCTTGCATGCTGGTGACGAACCCCAGCTGTCTCGCTCCGCGGTGCTCGTGTGCTGATGACGGCTGGGGTTCGTCACGGCCCCGCCCTGTTCGTTTGTTTACCGCACAGCGGCGGAAACGGGGTTAAAAAATTCTGACATGCAGTCTCCCAAGATGGCCACCAGAGACAAAAGAGCCCAAATGTAGCCCAAATATCACCCAGATGTAGCCCAAGTATAGCCCAATGACAGAATGTCCCAGAGTGTTCTAAAGAACTACTAGAGTGCTAACAGTCTTACTTATGAGAAAAGTATGGCACACCAGAAGCCATCTTGATTGGAATGAAGTGGTAAGTCTGAAAACATTTATTTTAAAAAGGAACAAAATGAGGGGGTTAATTTTGCCATAGAAAGTATGATTAGTGCTGCAGAAAGAAACTTTAGGGCACATTTTGAGTGACTTCTCAAATCCTTTTCTATTTCATTAAAAAATTATGACACGCAGTCTCCCAAGATGGCCACCAGAGACAAAAGAGCCCAAATGTAGCCCAAATATCACCCAGATGTAGCCCAAGTATAGCCCAATGACAGAATGTCCCAGAGTATTCTAAAGAACAACTAGAGCGCTAACAGTCTTACTTATGACAAACGTATGGCACACCAGAAGCCATCTTGATTGGAATAAAGTGGTAAGTCTGAAAACATTTCATTTAAAAAGGAACAAAATGAGGGGTTCAGAAAGAAAAATTAGGGCACATTTTGAGTGACTTCTCAAATCCTCTTCTATTTCATTAAAATAATTCTGACATGCAGACTGAAACATGCACTTTGAATCATTGATGTCATTTGAGATGTCATCAGTGATGTCACTGACCATGTCATGATTGATGTAATATGTGACATCAGCAGTGGATTGCGAGTGCGCGAAATATAGTTAGTACAACTAACTATATAGGAGCAATTTCAATGTTTTTGTATGAGTGAAATGTCCAGCTAACTATAACACCCCTAAAACTTATAGTTTTTTGAGTGAATTTCAAAGGTTTTTAAAAGCTAATTCCTAACTATATAAGGCCTGAAACCTATGGTGTTTTCAGTGAATTTGAAAGGTTTTTAAAATGCTAATTCCTAACTATATATGGCCTGAAACCTATGGTGAATTTGCAAGGTTTTTAAAATGCTAATTCCTAACTATATAAGGCCTGGAACCTATGGTTTTTTCAGTGAATTTGCAAGGTTTTTTAAATGGTAATTCCTAACTATATAATGCCTGAAACCTATGTTTTTTTTAGTGAATTTGCAAGGTTTTTAAAATGCTAATTCCTAACTATATAAGGCCTGAAACCTATGGTGAATTTGCAAGGTTTTTAAAATGCTAATTCCTAACTATATAAGGCCTGGAACCTATGTTTTTTTCAGTGAATTTGCAAGGTTTTTTAAATGGTAATTCCTAACTATATAATGCATGAAACCTATGTTTTTTTCAGTGAACTTGCAAGGTTTTTTAAATTCTAATTCCTAACTATATCAGGCCTGAAACCAATGTTTTTTTCATTGAATATATATATATATATATATATATATATATATATATATATATATATATATATATATATATATATATATATATATGAAAGCTCAGAGTTACCCACAGGTTAAGGATGCACTCATCCAGCAGCCCTTGCTTCAAACGGGTAAAGACATCTCGGCACTCCAGTCTGCAGCTTCTCATGTCTCGATTAAAAGCCTGACGCGTTTCTGAGCCTACGCTTGTCTTCAGAGCACCCTTCGTGGAATCTATGGACATCTGCATTCCGGGGCCCATCCAGGGCTATGAAATGGCAGAACACGCACCCATACAGGGAAGAGACACGAACTACAAGTCCCACAAGGCAGTGCGTTCCAACTCACACGAGTTCGCTCATCTGAGGGCGGTTAAATAGTGGGAGTGTCAAAGCGTCTAACTCAAGTCGAGCCTCTGAAGACGAGCGTAGGCTCAGAAACGCGTCAGGCTTTTAATCGAGACATGAGAAGCTGCAGACTGGGGTGCCGAGATGTCTTTACCCGTTTGAAGCAAGGGCTGCTGGATGAGTGCATCCTTAACCTGTGGGTAACTCGGAGCTTTCATTTGCACGCGGCAGCCCAGCCGCGAAGGGTGCACCCCCCGCGGAAGATCCATGGGGGTCACGGGTCGGAAGTCGCCGATCCTGTTGTGAAGCAGCAGCCAAGGGATCTATGGACATCTGCATCCCGGGGCCCATCCAGGGCTATGAAATGGCAGAACACGCACCCATACAGGGAAGAAACACGAACTACAAGTCCCACAAGGCAGTGCGTTCCAACTCACACGAGTTCGCTCATCTGAGGGCGGTTAAATAGTGGGAGTGTCAAAGCGTCTAACTCAAGTCGAGCCTCTGAAGACGAGCGTAGGCTCAGAAACGCGTCAGGCTTTTAATCGAGACATGAGAAGCTGCAGACTGGGGTGCCGAGATGTCTTTACCCATTTGAAGCAAGGGCTGCTGGATGAGTGCATCCTTAACCTGTGGGTAACTCGGAGCTTTCATTTGCACGCGGCAGCCCAGCTGCGAAGGGTGCACCCCCCCGCGGAAGATCCATGGGGGTCACGGGTCGGAAGTCGCCGATCCTGTTGTGAAGCAGCAGCCAAGGGATCTATGGACATCTGCATCCCGGGGCCCATCCAGGGCTATGAAATGGCAGAACACGCACCCATACAGGGAAGAGACACGAACTACAAGTCCCACAAGGCAGTGCGTTCCAACTCACACGAGTTCGCTCATCTGAGGGCGGTTAAATAGTGGGAGTGTCAAAGCATCGAACTCAAGTCGAGCCTCTGAAGACAAGCGTAGGCTCAGAAACGCGTCAGGCTTTTAATCGAGACATGAGAAGCTGCAGACTGGGGTGCCGAGATGTCTTTACCCGTTTGAAGCAAGGGCTGCTGGATGAGTGCATCCTTAACCTGTGGGTAACTCGGAGCTTTCATTTGCACGCGGCAGCCCAGCCGCGAAGGGTGCACCCCCCCGCGGAAGATCCATGGGGGTCACGGGTCGGAAGTCGCCGAACCTGTTGTGAAGCAGCAGCCAAGGGATCTATGGACATCTGCATCCCGGGGCCCATCCAGGGCTATGAAATGGCAGAACACGCACCCATACAGGGAAGAGACACGAACTACAAGTCCCACGAGGCAGTGCGTTCCAACTCACACGAGTTCGCTCATCTGAGGGCGGTTAAATAGTGGGAGTGTCAAAGCGTCTAACTCAAGTCGAGCCTCTGAAGATGAGCGTAGGCTCAGAAACGCGTCAGGCTTTTAATCGAGACATGAGAAGCTGCAGACTGGGGTGCCGAGATGTCTTTACCCGTTTGAAGCAAGGGCTGCTGGATGAGTGCATCCTTAACCTGTGGGTAACTCGGAGCTTATATATATATATATATATATATATATATATATATATATATATATATATATATACATATATATATATTACCAACTGGCAGTCGCCAGTAGGTAGTTATAGTTAGGATTGATTTCCATAGGGAAATTGCAACATTCTATTGGGAATAACTTTGGCGCCGGGTCAAGAATCTGCCTGAAATTTTCCTCAACTTTGCCTCGCGGCGCTCTGGTCCTTCCCTGAAAGTTTGGGGGGGATTCATCAAGCGGGGGCCGAGATAAAAGGGGGGTCCCAAAACGTGTTTTCCCCATGTTAATTTCCATAGGGCGGTCCGTCGCACTTTTAGCTCGAACGGCTGAATGGATTTTCACCAAACTTGGCAAAATTGTAGGGACTGGTAGCCCGATGTGCCTTTGCTATGTCTCAAGATATGTGCTCCAAAGGATTTTGAGTAACTTAGGTTCAAAAAAATTTATTTATCTATAGCTGCGCCCCGGTACGCGCACCGGGGAGCACTCCGGGCGCGCTACGCGACTTGCGCACGGAAAGCTGATTGGCTCTCGGGTGTCTGTAAACATTCCAAACAGTCCGGAGCGGCCACCATCTTGTGTCTCGGTAGGATCGAGACACAAGAGGTGGCAAAAAACAAAGGGGGAAATGACCAAAAGGGGTCAGGGTAGACCCCCCCTGACCCTCTAGGTTTGATGTGGGGGCCATAAAAGGCGCCACGGGGCAAAAATGTTTTTTTTTTTTTTTTTTCGATTTTCAGAGGGGGTAGCGCCCGGTACGCGCACCGGGGAGCGTACCGGGGAGCGTAGCATGGGGAAAACCCCGTTCATTCACTGCTTCACCTCTACGACCCTTTCTTGCGTCAATATAACCATTTTGCATACATTACACCTGACGTAGGTATAATGTGGCGCAGGGGTTTACAAAGTGAAGCATCTACCTAGATGCGTCACTTTGTAAATATGACTTAATAAGGTGCATTTTTAACAGCACTGGTGCGTCACAAAAAGTGACGCACCGGTGGCGTAAAAGTGACGCATGGCCTCATAAATGAGGCCTTCAGTCTTCTACTCATGCGTCATATTAAATATATGACGTATTATGTCGCAAGTACTTTTAGATACGTCAGTATTTCAGACGTATCTGTAAGCGCAAAAGTGATGCATTGCTGGAGTCTGTCACAAAAATGATGCAACTCCAGGAATGCATCCTTTCACATGGGGCCAGGCCCCATGTGAAAGGGCCTGCATCAGTCTTACGCCAGCTGTGAAACAGGCGCAAGATAAAAGTGACGTAGTGATATCTCATAGATTTTACTGCGCCACCTCTACAACCCTTTCTTGCGTCAATACGTCCCTTTTGCATACATTACACCTGACGTAGGTATAATGTGGCGCAGGGGTTTACAAAGTGATGCATCTACCTAGATGTGTCACTTTGTAAATATGACTGAATAAGGTGCATTTTTAACAGCACTGGTGCGTCACAAAAAGTGACGCACCGGTGGCGTAAAAGTGACGCATGGCCTCATAAATGAGGCCTTCATTCTTCTACTCATGCGTCATATTAAATATATGACGTATTATGCCGCAAGTACTTTTAGATACGTCAGTATTACAGACGTATCTGTAAGCGCAAAAGTGATGCATTGCTGGAGAGTGTCACAAAAATGATGCAACTCCAGCAATGCATCTTTTCTTACCCTTCCACACCCCCGTTCCTTTTCTACATTTTTTTGAATAACCACATTCCCCATGTTCACTCTCCTTCTCCTTACTTTCGTTCCTAACACTCACCTTCTTTCAGTCCCCCTACTTCACTTCCTTTCTCCTCTCATACTTTTCTGTTCTTTCTTACTCATTTTCCTTTCATTTATCAATGCACTCCACTTCACTTCTTTTTCATTTTTTTAAGAATATAGCTCTTTGATGAGAATTGGAGGTAGTCCTGAAAAGAACTTTTTTTTTCTTCTTTTTTCTTTTTTTAGGACTACAACAAAAACAGGGAATGGAAACTGCTCAACAGGAGCAAAAAAAGAAAGAAATTAGGGCTGGTAACGGCAGTGATGGTTCTAGAATGCTTGAACCATGAGCAGAACACTTTGCTCCCCACAGGAAAGTAGCTGATCACAGGATCTGCATTTAAGGGCACCTTTGTTAAATGCAGGCTGAATGTTCGGAACCTGCTCTTGTGATATCCCCCTCACCGATGGTGTTCGTCCTCCGGTTGATGTAGAGGCCCCATCACTGGGAACCTTTTGTGCCAGAGCCCTGACACTTTCCCGGTCAAAATTCTGGGGGTGCCTTCTCTCCACATGGCGAATCATTGTGGAGTTCCCAAAAGAATAATTTTTATTGGGGTTACCCCATGACAGGACTGTGTGACAGATCCTGCACTCCACTTTTGGAGCATTTACCTTCTTCTGGTGATCAGGTATGTAAAAAAAATTCCAGATGAAATGTTCTTTGTATTTTGGCTGAGGAGGCTCTTCATCGATGAATTCATTGGAGTCATCTTCACTGCTGGATGGTCTGGCAGCCATGATAATCCAAGATATCCAACAAAGAACCGACAGCAAAACAGGCAGGCCTTTCAGTCACAAAAGTGAAAGAAGAAGTGAAGGAAATGGGTGGAGATTTCATTCTTTATAAAAAAAATGTTAGCAACCAATGAAAAGTGTTATTTTCAGGTCACATGACCCGACGCGCTTACGCTACGAGCCCCGGGGCGTGCCCGTAGTCGCGCTCCGGGGCACGCCCGGGGGTGCGTAGCGTAAGCGCGTTGGGACGTTGCGCGATCGTATGCGCTCGCGTGCTTCCGGGTGCGCTTACGCAGTGCGTCATATGACGCAACACGTGTCTACGCGATACGTCACGATGTTGTTTTCATTCGTGAAAATAGCGCTAACGGGACGCTCCCCGGTACGCGCCTCGGAAGCCCCCCCTTGAGTTAAAAATAAAAATAAAATAAAAAATTTGACATAATTATACAATATAAAATTCGTTTTAAAATGTATTACATTTCATACCTATAAAGATTTGCTATTAAAAAACCATTGAAATTCACTGAAAAAACCATAGGTTTCACACCAGTTATAGTTAGGAATTAGCATTTAAAAAACCTATTAAATTCACTGAAAAAACCATAGGTTTTACACCAGTTATAGTTAGCTGGAAGTTTTACTCGCATAAAACCATTGAAATTCCCACGTTATAGTTAGTTGCATTCACTTTAACTTGCGCGTGCAATGCACTGCTGATGACGTCACATATTACATCACTCATGACATGGTCAGTGACATCACTCATGAGATCAGTGATAACACCATCCAGTGAATGTGTCTATTTTAAAAAAAATAATTATGTATTATATATGTATATGTAAAAGTTGATGGAAGAATAAATGTTTAAATAAGGGTTTACATGGATGTTTTTTTAAAATACATATATTAGAGAGTAATGTTTAAATATTTAAATGTATGTATTAGTGTTTCACTTTGTGTATAAGTGGCTGCATGGGTTGCTGAGTAGCTACATGTGTATGTATATGGGTTATTAGATGTTTTTCTTAGTATCAGTATGAGTGTATGTATGGTTTGGTGGGGTATTACTTAGCACATAGATGCATGAATGACTGACTCTCTCTTTGTATGTGTTTTGAAGACAGCATATGTGCAGGACTGTATGGGTGGATGAGTGTGTATATGTGTGTGTTAGTGAGTGAATGACTGTCTCACTAGTGTCTTTATCAGTAACTAAATATGTTTTAATCTAGTATATGTGAATATTGATGTATATAAGTGAGTATATGTGAGAGTGAGGGATTGTAAGAGTTCCTGTTTAAATTAGTATGTGTTTCTATAAGTGATTGTTTAAGAGAGTAAGTATGTGTAGGTTTCCTTAGAAGTAAATTGGTAGTGTGTGTATAGCTGTATATGCAAATAAATGGATGTTCAATAGTTTATTTGCATGTGTGAGTATGTGTGAGAGTATCTTTTGGATGCCTGTCGGTGTGTAACAGGATGTATAGGTGTATCACTACATATGATGAGTGAGTATATGTATGAGTGACTATATAGAACTGTTGGTGAATGAGTGGATGTGTATATAGATGGTGGAATTATTGAATGGGTTGTTGTAAGTTATGTTATGTTATGTTATGTTAATTGAGGCTTTTTAAGCGCACTAACACCCGAAGGTTTCTTGGCGCTGACTGGCGAGACATGTGAATGAACAGAAAAGAATTTATTCAGAAAGGGTAAACAGAAGAGTCTTAAGGAGTTTCCTGAACTGTTGTAAGTGGTATGGGTATCTCCATTTTTTTGAAAATGTTAGTTTCTATTTTTTAATATGTGTTTCAAGGGTTACATTACAGTGAAAGGAGGTCTGTCACTCTGTCACAAGGATGGTGTCATCAGTGATGTCATGAGTGATGTCACTGACCATGTCATGAGTGATGTAATATGTGACGTCATCAGCAGTGCATTGCACGCGCAAGTTATAGTGAGTCCAACTAACTATGACGTGGGAATTTCAATGGTTTTATGCGAGTAAAACTTCCAGCTAACTATAACTGGTGTAAAACCTATGGTTTTTTCAGTGAATTTATATATATATATATATATATATATATATATATATATATATATATATATATATATATATATATATGACGCTCAAAATCCCTCCGGTCTCTCCCAGGAAGGACAACACAGCACTCGAGGGTGGAGTTTCAAACACTCTTAGATTTTATTCAGCGGGGGGGTGCACACAGACGCGTTTCGGCGGTCTGCCTTCGTCAGTGTGTGATGCACTGGGGTGAAACTCGACATTATTTTAAACATTTCACTTGTGGTTCACTCCCACCACTCTAATGGCATTGACATCGAGAGGGGACTCACACCATACACAGAATAGTGGCGGCCATCTTACAGTGTTGATTTCTCATGGCGCTCATTAGCGTTATACAAAGCAGTGTTGCATCAAAGTCACTCAAGCCCACAAATGGGCAGCCTCCTAATACTTAGTATGGTATATCATGTATATTTCGGTCTACAGTTAGACAAAAACATTTAGCCGTGGATCGGCTGGTGTCCCCTCATAGGAAAATTAATCGAAAAGTCAATAACCAATATCAAAGAACCTTCAATTGAGCATTCAAAATGCAAAGAAACTTTCAGGTGGAGTGAACAATATATACAGTGAGGTGCGTTACGTGCAGCAGCAAAGGGTCATGTGAAAACACATATGAGCTGTCATTCGCATTTCAAATTTCATTTTAGAGATACACACCAATTCATATTTCAATCTAGAAATCAATTTTCAAAAGATGTAGTGAAACACTGGGTTATATATACATATATACAAATATCTCCATAAATGCGAATTCAGCTTCAAGTATAAGTACAATAGAAAAATAATAGTCACCATTACATGAGAGTCTCTAATGGTAAAAAATGTTGTAGTAGATCCAAATACTCTTAGACATCCTATAACTCTGTAACACAAGATTTTATGCAAACTTCATATTCAATAAAATTCTCATAAGGATATCCTTCGACAGAGTCAATACTATTAGTCATATATTATAGACGGTCTCTCAGAACGTCATATGTATTTAGTACGGATCAAACATACATACAGAATTTTCAAAATTATTCAAATTACCAAAATATCAGAGTTTTCAAGAGCTACTCTATATACACAAAGTACACAAAGTCGTCTACAGTGTTACCCCAAGGAATGATAGTCATAGTTCTAATTACAGTGTTATACGGTAAACTATCACCTTGGAAATATGCTAGACTACTGTTTCCTAGGCTATTTCCCTAGATGGAAAGCCATCTCCTCACCACTATTTAGACCTTTGGGGTGTTTCGTCGAAAGGTCTATGATATATCGAGACTCCAGTCTCCTTAGTCTGCGTAGGCGGTCACCGCCACGTATATTGGGTGGTACAACGTCTATGCCAAAATACTGGAGTTTGTTCCTGTCTCGATTGTGTACTTCCGCAAAGTGGCGAGCCACCGGGTATGCCTGATCAACTTTATCGATGGCTCTCATATGCTCGAGTATTCGGAGCTTGATCTCTTTAATAGTGCTCCCAATGTAGCGTAAGCCACAAGGGCACTGTAGGCAATATACTGCATATTGGGTACTACAGGTAATGAATTTGTTGATGTTCATTTTTTTACCAGTATCCTTGATGCTATAGGAGAGGACCCGTTTGCTTCCTGCGCACGCTTTACAGCGGCCGCAGGGGTAAAAGCCTCTTTGCTCCCTTAAAGTATTACTTTTTTGGGGCATTTTTTCAAGATGGCTTTTCACCAACATATCGCCTATCGATCTAGCTTTGCTGAAGGTGAGGAGTGGTTGAGTAGGGAGATCTGCTTTGAGTACATTATCTGTGAGAAGAATATGCCAATTCTTCCTAAGCATGGCTCTAAAGGTTTCTGCTCCTGACGAGTAGGGAGTTATAACTCTGAACTTGCCCTTGCTTTCACCTGGTCTAGCTCTACGGTTCTCTTGTGTAGGATTATTGGTCAGAAGAGACAGTCTGTCCACTTTCCTCACTCTCTTGAGGGTGTTAGTCAGTAGTTTCTCTCCGTACCCTCTAACCCTGAACCGAGACATACATTCCGAAGCAGCCGCTTCGAAATCAGATGGTTTGGAACAATTCCTCCGAAGTCTCAACAGTTCCCCATAGGGGATACTGTTGATCAGTTGTGGGGGATGACTGCTGCTGGCATATAGTGTCGAGTTGCCAGCGGTTTGTTTCCTGAAAAGGCTAGTGTGGAGTTGTCCTTCTTCTACATATATCCTCAGGTCCAGATAGTCCGCTGCCACCGGACTTACTGTCCCCGAGAAATGAAGATTTATGTTATTTCTATTCAGGACATTGATGTATTCATAGGCTGTTTTAGAGTTACCTTTCCACACAAGGAAGTGGTCATCGATATAACGATGCCAACATATGACCTTCCCTTCATCCTCTCCTAATACACAGCTCCTGAGTACCTGCTCCTCCCACCAGCCAACGAACAAGTTCGCGTAGCTGGGGGCAAAGCAGGTACCCATCGCCGTCCCAGACTTCTGGATATACAATTGTTCACCGAACAGAAAAATATTGTGTGTCAAGCAAAATTCTACGAATTCGAGAATCATTGCATTGTGTCTCGAAAATCGTAGCTGGCGTTGATCTAATGCCCATTTTGCTGCCTCTAATCCGTCATGATGTTGAATAACAGTATAGAGGCTAGTAATGTCTAATACCACTAATATGTATTCCTGTTCCCACACTAGATTCTGTAACTTCATCAGGAAGTCTTTTGTGTCTCGCACATAGGAGTCCAAGTTCGATACCAAAGGAAATAAGGTATGATCCACAAAGCGAGACATATTTTCTGTGAGACTTCCGATGGAAGAAATAATAGGGCGACCAGGTGGACATTCACGGTTTTTATGTAGTTTGGGAAGGTGGTAAAATGTGGGAGTCATAGGGCAGTTCGTACGTAAGAACAGATGTTCATCACTGCTCAACATGTGTTGGTCATACCACTTCGCAATAAGTATATCATAGTCTTTAATACTCTGCTGGTAGACATCATTGATGCATTTGTTGTAAAAGTTCTCATGAGAGAGCTGCCTTAATGCTTCCTGTTGGTAAAATTCCCGTGTCATTAAAACCACATTCCCGCCCTTATCTGAGGGCTTCACAATTAGATTCGTGTCAGTCGTTAGTGTTTTCAGGGCAAGTCTTTGTGATTCCGTGATATTATGATTAGTATTCTGGTGGTTGGCTTTCCGATATTTTAGTAGATCCTCGTTCATAGCTTCGGAGAACACATCTATAGCATCCCAAGGGGACTGGGGCACGAAAGTTGACACTGGTCTAAATTCACTCGTGTCTCTTTCTTGTTCAATTCCCTGCATTTCCGCTCTCTGGGCTGTGTCTAGTAATGCGCGGTTCTGTGTTTGCTCCAATTCTAGGTCGCTCAGAACTTCTACTGAGCGGAGATCTCTACAGCTTAGTTGGTCAGTTGCTGTTATCCTAGATCCTTGGTTCTCCTTGTTCTGTAGATGTGGACGCAATTTGAAGTGTTTGTGTAACTTCAACTTGCGGGTGAAGCGGAACAGATCTATCTTAGTCTGAGTATATTCCAACTCATTGTTGGGACAGAAGGTTAGTCCCAGGCTTAAAACTTGTTCTTCCTCTGTCGTGATCTTTCTTGTTGTTAAATTGACCACCGTTAAATTAGTTGCTTCGTTACCGGTATTGCATGGATGAGAGGTTTGTATAATGTCGTTGCTCTCTGTAGAGTCAGTGGCTGAAGATATTATTATTGCTGCTGTTTCTTGTTGGTGCGCTTTCGATTTGCCCACCGAGATGTTGTTGCACTGCCTCTTCCTCTGCCTCTTGTTCCCCCCGCCTGCTCTTCTGGTTCTCCTGCTTTTCCTGCCCCTTGGGTACTTGCATCCGGTGGCTTGTTCTTCCCGCCCCGGAGCCATGAGCTTTTTATTACCTCGTACTCCTCCTGAAAAGGGGTCTTCTTGGTTTTCTCTGGGATTCTTAACCCTCTGTTAGTTCTACGTTCCTCTGCATCTGACTGATTTTCTTCTGACTCGTTCTCAGTTATGTCAGATTCTGATGTCACTTCTGCAGTTTCATTCATGGCCCCTGCGCCTTCCTTTCTGCTCTTTTGGAGGGCCTTGCGTGGAGCGTCGAACTTCTTTGCATACGTGAGGACGCGTCCTGTGTGGTAGTCATTTGCGTCTCTCTCGTATTTCTCCTGCTTTCGGAGTCGTATTTTGGCTTCATACTTCCCTAGCCTGGCTTTCATTTGTTCTTTCATTTGTCCAGTGGTTGCTGTTATGCTAGGGTCAGTCTCGCTTTCCAGCTCTTTATTAATTTCAGCGATATCAGCCAATGCCCGTTCCCTATCGCTCCAGGCATATTTGACGAGTATTTTCAATGTACCCTCACAGTATTGGGCAGTGTGTTTGAACCAGTCTGTGAGCAGTTGTGGGTCCGGATTCTCGTAGGAGGGCACAGTATGAACCCTCAGTCCTCGGGGTACTCTTTCCTCCTCAATGTAGTTGGTCAGACTCGTGGCCTCCCACCACTTACGGATCTCCCTCTCGTGGAGTCGCTCCAGTTTCGTCATGGTTATTAACAGTGGATTACTTGGCCTTTCCGCTGTTGGCAAGTCAATTGTTGCAGGCGTTCTTTCCTGCCTTTTAAACATGCCCTTTGCCGCTGCATGCCGTTCCGCATCAGAAAACATGTCGGGTTTATGCGAGTCATACACAGTGATTACAGTTCAACTGTGTCTTGTATCTTGTGGACTCGTGCTTCTAAATAGTGCTACCTCCCCCGCGTCTAACAGCGTGTCCGTCGCTCCTACCTTCTATCGCCTGGCCTCACAATTCCAAAGTCCCTGGCATGCAGAGATGGGAGTACACGGTTACAGGCACTAATGCTCACCGGTGACGTCTTCCTCGGGAGACGCTTGGCTGCCGCTTTGCGTACTCCTCCGTACTCCGTCCTCAGGCTCGAACTCCCATTAAGGATAAGGCGGTGCGCAGCCGTACACTGCAAAAACGCTCCTATTCCACGAAAAACGGCTGCTCACTCGTTGGCGGGTGCTGTCGGCGGTACGTGGACACCGCCACACATGACGCTCAAAATCCCTCCGGTCTCTCCCAGGAAGGACAACACAGCACTCGAGGGTGGAGTTTCAAACACGCTTAGATTTTATTCAGCGGGGGGGTGCACACAGACGCGTTTCGGGGGTCTGCCTTCGTCAGTGTGTGATGCACTGGGGTGAAACTCGACATTATTTTAAACATTTCACTTGTGGTTCACTCCCACCACTCTAATGGCATTGACATCGAGAGGGGACTCACACCATACACAGAATAGTGGCGGCCATCTTACAGTGTTGATTTCTCATGGCGCTCATTAGCGTTATACAAAGCAGTGTTGCATCAAAGTCACTCAAGCCCACAAATGGGCAGCCTCCTAATACTTAGTATGGTATATCATGTATATTTCGGTCTACAGTTAGACAAAAACATTTAGCCGTGGATCGGCTGGTGTCCCCTCATAGGAAAATTAATCGAAAAGTCAATAACCAAAATCAAAGAACCTTCAATTGAGCATTCAAAATGCAAAGAAACTTTCAGGTGGAGTGAACAATATATACAGTGAGGTGCGTTACGTGCAGCAGCAAAGGGTCATGTGAAAACACATATGAGCTGTCATTCGCATTTCAAATTTCATTTTAGAGATACACACCAATTCATATTTCAATCTAGAAATCAATTTTCAAAAGATGTAGTGAAACACTGGGTTATATATACATATATACAAATATCTCCATAAATGCGAATTCAGCTTCAAGTATAAGTACAATAGAAAAATAATAGTCACCATTACATGAGAGTCTCTAATGGTAAAAAATGTTGTAGTAGATCCAAATACTCTTAGACATCCTATAACTCTGTAACACAAGATTTTATGCAAACTTCATATTCAATAAAATTCTCATAAGGATATCCTTCGACAGAGTCAATACTATTAGTCATATATTATAGACGGTCTCTCAGAACGTCATATGTATTTAGTACGGATCAAACATACATACAGAATTTTCAAAATTATTCAAATTACCAAAATATCAGAGTTTTCAAGAGCTACTCTATATACACAAAGTACACAAAGTCGTCTACAGTGTTACCCCAAGGAATGATAGTCATAGTTCTAATTACAGTGTTATACGGTAAACTATCACCTTGGAAATATGCTAGACTACTGTTTCCTAGGCTATTTCCCTAGATGGAAAGCCATCTCCTCACCACTATTTAGACCTTTGGGGTGTTTCGTCGAAAGGTCTATGATATATCGAGACTCCAGTCTCCTTAGTCTGCGTAGGCGGTCACCGCCACGTATATTGGGTGGTACAACGTCTATGCCAAAATACTGGAGTTTGTTCCTGTCTCGATTGTGTACTTCCGCAAAGTGGCGAGCCACCGGGTATGCCTGATCAACTTTATCGATGGCTCTCATATGCTCGAGTATTCGGAGCTTGATCTCTTTAATAGTGCTCCCAATGTAGCGTAAGCCACAAGGGCACTGTAGGCAATATACTGCATATTGGGTACTACAGGTAATGAATTTGTTGATGTTCATTTTTTTACCAGTATCCTTGATGCTATAGGAGAGGACCCGTTTGCTTCCTGCGCACGCTTTACAGCGGCCGCAGGGGTAAAAGCCTCTTTGCTCCCTTAAAGTATTACTTTTTTGGGGCATTTTTTCAAGATGGCTTTTCACCAACATATCGCCTATCGATCTAGATTTGCTGAAGGTGAGGAGTGGTTGAGTAGGGAGATCTGCTTTGAGTACATTATCTGTGAGAAGAATATGCCAATTCTTCCTAAGCATGGCTCTAAAGGTTTCTGCTCCTGACGAGTAGGGAGTTATAACTCTGAACTTGCCCTTGCTTTCACCTGGTCTAGCTCTACGGTTCTCTTGTGTAGGATTATTGGTCAGAAGAGACAGTCTGTCCACTTTCCTCACTCTCTTGAGGGTGTTAGTCAGTAGTTTCTCTCCGTACCCTCTAACCCTGAACCGAGACATACATTCCGAAGCAGCCGCTTCGAAATCAGATGGTTTGGAACAATTCCTCCGAAGTCTCAACAGTTCCCCATAGGGGATACTGTTGATCAGTTGTGGGGGATGACTGCTGCTGGCATATAGTGTCGAGTTGCCAGCGGTTTGTTTCCTGAAAAGGCTAGTGTGGAGTTGTCCTTCTTCTACATATATCCTCAGGTCCAGATAGTCCGCTGCCACCGGACTTACTGTCCCCGAGAAATGAAGATTTATGTTATTTCTATTCAGGACATTGATGTATTCATAGGCTGTTTTAGAGTTACCTTTCCACACAAGGAAGTGGTCATCGATATAACGATGCCAACATATGACCTTCCCTTCATCCTCTCCTAATACACAGCTCCTGAGTACCTGCTCCTCCCACCAGCCAACGAACAAGTTCGCGTAGCTGGGGGCAAAGCAGGTACCCATCGCCGTCCCAGACTTCTGGATATACAATTGTTCACCGAACAGAAAAATATTGTGTGTCAAGCAAAATTCTACGAATTCGAGAATCATTGCATTGTGTCTCGAAAATCGTAGCTGGCGTTGATCTAATGCCCATTTTGCTGCCTCTAATCCGTCATGATGTTGAATAACAGTATAGAGGCTAGTAATGTCTAATACCACTAATATGTATTCCTGTTCCCACACTAGATTCTGTAACTTCATCAGGAAGTCTTTTGTGTCTCGCACATAGGAGTCCAAGTTCGATACCAAAGGAAATAAGGTATGATCCACAAAGCGAGACATATTTTCTGTGAGACTTCCGATGGAAGAAATAATAGGGCGACCAGGTGGACATTCACGGTTTTTATGTAGTTTGGGAAGGTGGTAAAATGTGGGAGTCATAGGGCAGTTCGTACGTAAGAACAGATGTTCATCACTGCTCAACATGTGTTGGTCATACCACTTCGCAATAAGTATATCATAGTCTTTAATACTCTGCTGGTAGACATCATTGATGCATTTGTTGTAAAAGTTCTCATCAGAGAGCTGCCTTAATGCTTCCTGTTGGTAAAATTCCCGTGTCATTAAAACCACATTCCCGCCCTTATCTGAGGGCTTCACAATTAGATTCGTGTCAGTCGTTAGTGTTTTCAGGGCAAGTCTTTGTGATTCCGTGATATTATGATTAGTATTCTGGTGGTTGGCTTTCCGATATTTTAGTAGATCCTCGTTCATAGCTTCGGAGAACACATCTATAGCATCCCAAGGGGACTGGGGCACGAAAGTTGACACTGGTCTAAATTCACTCGTGTCTCTTTCTTGTTCAATTCCCTGCATTTCCGCTCTCTGGGCTGTGTCTAGTAATGCGCGGTTCTGTGTTTGCTCCAATTCTAGGTCGCTCAGAACTTCTACTGAGCGGAGATCTCTACAGCTTAGTTGGTCAGTTGCTGTTATCCTAGATCCTTGGTTCTCCTTGTTCTGTAGATGTGGACGCAATTTGAAGTGTTTGTGTAACTTCAACTTGCGGGTGAAGCGGAACAGATCTATCTTAGTCTGAGTATATTCCAACTCATTGTTGGGACAGAAGGTTAGTCCCAGGCTTAAAACTTGTTCTTCCTCTGTCGTGATCTTTCTTGTTGTTAAATTGACCACCGTTAAATTAGTTGCTTCGTTACCGGTATTGCATGGATGAGAGGTTTGTATAATGTCGTTGCTCTCTGTAGAGTCAGTGGCTGAAGATATTATTATTGCTGCTGTTTCTTGTTGGTGCGCTTTCGATTTGCCCACCGAGATGTTGTTGCACTGCCTCTTCCTCTGCCTCTTGTTCCCCCCGCCTGCTCTTCTGGTTCTCCTGCTTTTCCTGCCCCTTGGGTACTTGCATCCGGTGGCTTGTTCTTCCCGCCCCGGAGCCATGAGCTTTTTATTACCTCGTACTCCTCCTGAAAAGGGGTCTTCTTGGTTTTCTCTGGGATTCTTAACCCTCTGTTAGTTCTACGTTCCTCTGCATCTGACTGATTTTCTTCTGACTCGTTCTCAGTTATGTCAGATTCTGATGTCACTTCTGCAGTTTCATTCGTGGCCCCTGCGCCTTCCTTTCTGCTCTTTTGGAGGGCCTTGCGTGGAGCGTCGAACTTCTTTGCATACGTGAGGACGCGTCCTGTGTGGTAGTCATTTGCGTCTCTCTCGTATTTCTCCTGCTTTCGGAGTCGTATTTTGGCTTCATACTTCCCTAGCCTGGCTTTCATTTGTTCTTTCATTTGTCCAGTGGTTGCTGTTATGCTAGGGTCAGTCTCGCTTTCCAGCTCTTTATTAATTTCAGCGATATCAGCCAATGCCCGTTCCCTATCGCTCCAGGCATATTTGACGAGTATTTTCAATGTACCCTCACAGTATTGGGCAGTGTGTTTGAACCAGTCTGTGAGCAGTTGTGGGTCCGGATTCTCGTAGGAGGGCACAGTATGAACCCTCAGTCCTCGGGGTACTCTTTCCTCCTCAATGTAGTTGGTCAGACTCGTGGCCTCCCACCACTTACGGATCTCCCTCTCGTGGAGTCGCTCCAGTTTCGTCATGGTTATTAACAGTGGATTACTTGGCCTTTCCGCTGTTGGCAAGTCAATTGTTGCAGGCGTTCTTTCCTGCCTTTTAAACATGCCCTTTGCCGCTGCATGCCGTTCCGCATCAGAAAACATGTCGGGTTTATGCGAGTCATACACAGTGATTACAGTTCAACTGTGTCTTGTATCTTGTGGACTCGTGCTTCTAAATAGTGCTACCTCCCCCGCGTCTAACAGCGTGTCCGTCGCTCCTACCTTCTATCGCCTGGCCTCACAATTCCAAAGTCCCTGGCATGCAGAGATGGGAGTACACGGTTACAGGCACTAATGCTCACCGGTGACGTCTTCCTCGGGAGACGCTTGGCTGCCGCTTTGCGTACTCCTCCGTACTCCGTCCTCAGGCTCGAACTCCCATTAAGGATAAGGCGGTGCGCAGCCGTACACTGCAAAAACGCTCCTATTCCACGAAAAACGGCTGCTCACTCGTTGGCGGGTGCTGTCGGCGGTACGTGGACACCGCCACACATGACGCTCAAAATCCCTCCGGTCTCTCCCAGGAAGGACAACACAGCACTCGAGGGTGGAGTTTCAAACACGCTTAGATTTTATTCAGCGGGGGGGTGCACACAGACGCGTTTCGGGGGTCTGCCTTCGTCAGTGTGTGATGCACTGGGGTGAAACTCGACATTATTTTAAACATTTCACTTGTGGTTCACTCCCACCACTCTAATGGCATTGACATCGAGAGGGGACTCACACCATACACAGAATAGTGGCGGCCATCTTACAGTGTTGATTTCTCATGGCGCTCATTAGCGTTATACAAAGCAGTGTTGCATCAAAGTCACTCAAGCCCACAAATGGGCAGCCTCCTAATACTTAGTATGGTATATCATGTATATTTCGGTCTACAGTTAGACAAAAACATTTAGCCGTGGATCGGCTGGTGTCCCCTCATAGGAAAATTAATCGAAAAGTCAATAACCAAAATCAAAGAACCTTCAATTGAGCATTCAAAATGCAAAGAAACTTTCAGGTGGAGTGAACAATATATACAGTGAGGTGCGTTACGTGCAGCAGCAAAGGGTCATGTGAAAACACATATGAGCTGTCATTCGCATTTCAAATTTCATTTTAGAGATACACACCAATTCATATTTCATATACATAGCCTACAAAGTACTTTCAGCAATCAGGCTGTGTGGGACTTACTGGAGGTAACAAGAGGGCTTGTTGACCCCCAAGGACCCTCAGCATTGTTGTGGATGGATTCTGCACATACACAGCACTATGCGCAGGAAAACAGGACTTTGTTGTATAAGGGCTAAGCCTTCCTACCGTCTCAATACCCACAATCCCAAAAACGACTAGCTATAGTGTTTCATTCGTTCTCCTACATAATCACAAAGCTACAAATGATTGGACAACCCAGAACACAACACTCCCAACTCTCTCAGGAATCGTGGGAACAAGACAACCTTATAGTTCTCTCCCTCATACTAGTCCACAATAAGAATAGTCACTGTTATAGTTCAAAATGTTCATTTTAACTATAGTGCTCTAGAATGCAGTATAAAAGCCACTACCAGCAGCAAAACGTATAAACCTAAAACAGTCAGCATTGTAGGAAGTACATAGATTACAAAAGGGGATATCATGGTAAACAGACAGTGGATGAAGGACTATTATGCCTAATCAGCCTCCCCTTGGACGGAAGAAGTTTTATTATATAAAAGAAGATCTCTGGGCTTTGTCAGCAGACCCAATACCTTAGTACCTAGATAGTAGCGTTACATCATAGCAACTGCATAGATCGTCTCCCTGGAAAGGTCGCTCTCCAAGTGTGTATTAAACGCACATACATCCTCATATTATCAAAGCACGATATTCCAGCTGCTGCAACTGTGTAACATGTTTTGTCTAATTGCTAGGGACTGACCAGAACAGAATAACAAGGAGCATTGTTTATTGACCTTGTACTCCGTGTTCAGACTAAACTCCAGGAATAAGCAAAGAACGCAGAAAGCAGGCATTTCTCCTGTGAAAGGCACAGTCAGAGTCTTGCAAAATAAAGTCATGTAGTAACGTGTGCAAAAGCATCATCAGGGCAGCAGAACTCAAGCTAACTTAGCAATGTCGACAATGACCCTAAGGGCCATATGACAGCATCAAGGCAACTTCATCCCCAAATCAGCAGTGTGCTAGAAGGCGTGTTTGCAGAGTGGTGGAGAAAGGGTGCGGGCCTCTTGTGACTTGACGGACGTCCTTTGTTTAGTTAGTTTACTCTCAAAGGGCGGCTATGTGGCCTCACCTTCTCTGGGCGAATTTCACCTCGGGGACACTATAGTAAAGTGGGTTTCTGTTTCAGTACTCCCCCACTTTTTGCTTGACACTTGACTCACTTTAACTTGACGTACCCTGGGTCCCAGCCAATCAGTTTCTAGGGCCTGTGTTGTTTTCCGAAACCTGTACCTTTGTACTGACAATTGGCACATCTCTGGCCACAGGTAAGCCCCTTGTAACAGGTACCATGGGTGCCAACGGCCCTGAGAACAAGGAAGGCTTCTAAGGGCTGGAGAAACTATTGTGCCACCCTTAGAAACCCTGCGCCTTGACAACGACACACTGCCATTGCAGGCTCCATGCTTTGGCTCAGAGAAAAATGAAAAGTCGACATGCCACACATCCCTGTGTGCCATGCCTGCAACCCAGTGACTGGGGTCTAGGTAAAACATTCCTCTAGCAGGGTGCACTTGCCCTCGGGTGAGGATACAGTTGCATGAGCACTCTACACTCAAAAGTGTCTAAGTCCAATCTTAGACTTTGTAAGTGCATTAAAGCCATAAAGAGTATACGGTCTGGGAGTTGGTTATTACGAACACCACAGCTCCATAGTGGCTTTAATGAAACCTCAAAAGTTTGGTAGCAAAGTTCTCAGCACATTAAACCCACACTGATGCCAGTGTGGGATTTAATGTAAAATGCAGTCAGAAGGCATCTTAGAGTTGCACCTTGAAAAACGACTAGCCTTGGTATAGTTCCTGAAAAGCTGTCCGCCATTTGCAACCTCCTGGGCAGAAGTGTTATGCCTCCTACCTCAGAATGGGCTGGGTCCATGAAGGTTCTGAGGCCTGCCAACTTCGTACGCCGTCACTTCCTTTTGCTGCCCCCAGCAACTGGCTCCCACTGGTTCTGACCCCCCCACCTTGGGCAGGAGAATCAGTGGGAAAACCAAGTTAGGAGGGGAGACGCGTGCCCACCTTTGATGAGGGAGGCAAGGTGAAGCACACATCTCACTCACCTCCATCTTGAAGATGAAGGGACCCAGCCAACAAGAGGGAGGTTCATGCCCCCTCCCACTGGAGGGTGACATAATGGGGGTGTACTCACCACAAGGAAGGCACCTATTGGTCCCAACCTGAACACCCCTATAATGTCCCTAAATTTATGATATAAGGGGACCATGAACCTTACTTCCCTAGATTCCTGCAACCTACAAAAAAGAAGGATAGAAGAGGTCGCACAGCAGAGAAGACTGTAGCAAAGAACTGACTTGGCCCCAGCCCTACCAGCCCATCTGCAGTTTCCAGAGATCCTGCGCCAAAAGTCGACTTCTGCTGAAACCAGGGACCTCCAGAACACCAGGGAGGATAAACTACCTTCAGCAAAGACCGTATTTCCTGCAAACAGCAGTTCTGCTCCTAAGAAACTCCAAAGAAAGACTCTGAGCCTGCTGAGGACAGAGACATTCCACACTTGGAACCACCATTACCCCCGTCTCCTACGGCCCGAGTCCCAGTGACCCACTGCACCCAGCGCGGTCCTCCAGTGCTCCAGAGTCTGAGTCCACCATGGGTTGACCCCTCCATGACTCCCCGACGGTGCGTGACAACTCTGCATGGACCCCCTCAACCACAGTAAGGTGAAGAGGACCTGAGGTACACAGAAGTCTCCAAGCCCTCCACCTAACCAGCCCTGCTGTTGGTTCCTCCTGGAAGGCTTCCTGGACCGAGCCTGCAGCCAAAATCCAAAACCAGCATCTCACATAAGATTGCATTGGGTTCCCGACACCTCCTAAGCACCCTGCACCCAGCCACGCCTGTGCTGCTGTTGGTGTGGACTTGGTGCTGAACTGGAACCTCCTTGCCCTGACCTTAACTCTAGGAGCTTGGATCCCAAGACCGAATGGCCTGCCCGCGAGCAGCCCCCAATCGAGGTGCCCCTTAGCCCCATTGGCTAACATTGGGCCTTTGCAATCTGCACCCAGCCGTCACAGAGCAGATAGTGGTGCAATTTGAGTGCCTAACTGGACCTTGGGAATCTCTAGTCCTAACCCCTAAAAGCCATACTAACAGGTGGAGTACTTACCTGTAAACCATTAACACTCTTTTTCCTATAGGAACCAATGGAATTTGTATTCCATATTGAGCTGGACTTTTGTATGAAAGAAAAGTAAATGGGATTTAAATCCCAAAGTGTCTTACTTACCTTTGTTTTGCAGGATCCACAGTATGATATATAGGCATGTCACCCCGAATAAATGATGTAATCCATAAGTAATCTAAAAGTATTCAAAATTATTCTTTATGTATCTTCAACAGTTTTGAAAGCCAAGCTGTAATGATTGCAAAACCAACCACAACTGTATTTCCTTGTAAAGTCTTGCATTTGAGAGTATATTTACTTACCTTTACCAAGTCCTGCATGGTTCTAGAAATAAAACATAAGCATACCTTTTTCATACTTACTAAATTGTTCTGGATTCTGTCTCTGAGACTATGCCATCGGCATTGAGTGAGTGAATACAGGAAATGCTCAACACACCCTCCTAATAAGCCTAACAGCTCGACCACACTACCACAAAGAGAGCTGTTAGTGATTATCTAATTTAGCCACTGCTGTGCCTGAGGGGATCCCCTGGAATTTGGGCACACTATACTTTACTTTGGTATAGAATATACAGAGCCAGCTTCCTACAGGCCCCATCTGCCGGGACCAGGCTTTTCTAGAATGAGGAAGGAGGGACACACAGCCCCCCCTCCTGAGCCGATTTCAGCCTTGTGGACCCCATCCCCTAGCACCTGGCCTTTTTTTATTTTTAATACTTTTATTTAAGGGAGGGGGGCCACGCAGCCCCATCCCCAGGCAGATTTCAGCCTGGGAGACCCCATCCCCTGGGCCCAGCCCAGCAGAAATATAGAAGGGGGGCCATGCAGTTCTCCCTCAGCCCCACGCTCTTCAACATGTACATGGCTCAGTTCGCCCCCATCGTCAGAACGTACAGACTCAACATTGTGTCATACGCAGACGACACTCAACTCATCCTCTCCCTATCCAATGAACCCAACACCGCCAGACACAACTTTTGAGAACGCATGGAAGCCATCGCTAAATGGATGAAAAACAGCTGCCTACAACTAAACACCAACAAGACAGAAGTACTCATCATGGGCCCAAACCCCAACACCTGGAATGACACCTGATGGCCCCCCGCCCTCGGAAACCCACCCACCCCCACGGACCACGCACGCAACCTAGGAATCATTCTGGACTTCGATCTCAAAATGGACTGCCAGAACAACTCCTTCTCGTCCTTCTGCTTCCAAACCCTCTGCCTCCTAGGCAAGACCTTCAAATGTATTCTCCCGGAGCACAGAAAGACTGTCACTCATGCTCTGGTCACCAGCCAACTTGACTACGGCAAACACACTCTATGCTGGAATAAACACAAACCTCACCCGCAAGCTACAGAACATCCAGAACGCCACCGCAAGACTGGTCCTCAACCTGCCAAAACACTGCCACATCTCCCAGCACCTTTGCACACTCCACTGGCTCCCCATCAAGACTAGAGTCACCTTCAAGATACTCACTCACGCACACAAGGCCCTCCACAACACCGGACCACCATACCTGAACAGCAGACTCAAATCCCACGCACCCCAAAGGACCCTACGATCAGCCCAGCTCTCCTACGCCATGGTCCCACACTAGATAATCCAGAGGGGGAGGCAGCTCCTTCTCCTTCCTCGCGGCCAAGGCCATGAACAACCTTCCGCTCCACCTCAGACAGACAACATTGCTTCCCATCTTCACAAGAAACCTCAAAACCTGGCTCTTCAACAGAACCCCTGCTTGATGGACTGGAACCTACATCCTCCCACCCATAGTGCCTTGAGACCCTCACTGGTGAGTAGTATCATTTAACAAATGCCTGATTGATTGATTGATTGACTCACTGGGGTGATTTTAACCCTGGGGACCCTATACCCCGGGGCCTGGCCATATACAGATGAGGGAATGGAGATTGCATGGCTTGCTCCCTGGGTTGCATTTGGCCCAAGGGACCCCATAGCCCAAGGCCTGGTGATTGAAAGTATTCCCTCCAGTTCACTCTCCACTGAGACCCTGCCTCCTGTGGTAGCTGGCATTGCTTTGACACAGGGGCAGCTGCTAACATACATTGCATTCAAAAAGGGGGGTGGTGATGGACAGAGTATCTGAATTAAGTAGAACACTCCTACCCAGTCAAAAGGTCAGGGCTTGATCCATCACCGTTTTTTAGCTCACTGCACCATCCCAGTTCAGAACCTGGCTACATGCAAATTAGTCTGTCCCTGACCCAGTGCATCATGGGAACATGGCAGACCAAACTACCAAGCCAATTCTTTACTGGAAAGGAAACATGCTTCCGGGGACCGATTCAAAAAGGGGGGTGGTGATGGACAGAATCGTTTTGGCCACTATAGAAGTGGCAGAATTGGCTTGGTAGTTTGGTCTGCCCTGTTCCCATGATGCACTGGGCCAGGGTCAGACTAACTTGCATATAGCCAGGTTCTGAGCTGGGATGGTGCAGTGAGCTAAAAAACGGTGATGGATCAAGCCCTGATCTTTTGACTGGGTATGAGTGTTCTGTTTAACTCAGATGCTCTGTCCATCACCACCCCCTTTTCTGAATTGTTTTGGCCACTATAGGAGTGGCAGGGTATGCTCAGACATAAGTCCCTTGCTCACTGCACCATCAGAATTCAAGCAAGCCGGGCCGAAGACGGCTGTAATGCCAGAAACCGGTCCCCGGAAGCTTGTTTCCTTTCCAGTAAAGAATTGGCTTGGTAGTTTGGTCTGCCCTGTTCCCATGGTGCACTGGGCCAGGGTCAGACTAATTTGCATATAGCCAGGTTTTGAGCTGGGATGGTGCAGTGAGCTAAAAAACGGTGATGGATCAAGCCCTGATCTTTTGACTGGGTATGAGTGTTCTGTTTAACTCAGATGCTCTGTCCATCACCACCCCCCTTTTCTGGAACATACATTGCATGGCGGGAGAGGTAAAGTTCTCGCCAAGCCATAGCAAAAAGCTATGTTCTGGAGTGGGCACCCTGGGACATAGAAAGGAGCCATCCCTGGGGGGTTGGGTCTCCAGGGTCATCTAGGACTCCAGGAGCAGCCCCCCTCCCTTCTTCAATCTTGAACCGGGAAAGTGGATGTCCCGGGGGCTGTGGGGGCCACAGGGCTCCCTGTAATACATTTTAGAAAAGCCAAGGTGAGGTGGCGAGCCTCTGGGCAGCCAGGGTGTCCACATGGCCCTCCCTGCATCACTTAAAATTAAATCCCCGGGTAAGTGGAGGACCCTTGGTTTATAGGGGAGTCTGCATGCCCCCCTGCATACTTTTAACTTAAAACCCTTGGGAGGTGGTGGTCCCCAGAGCTGGAGGGGTCCAAGACACCCCCCAGTGTTAAATATATAAGCCCAAACACAGTTGGAGGCCCCTGGGCAGCAGGGGAGGCCATACAGGCCTTCCCTTAAATTTTTGTTCACGAAGCCTAGGGGAGGTGTTGGTCCCCTGACCATCAAAATCCCCAGGGGGCCAGCGCCCCCCTCATTTATTACAATGTCTCCGGGACCTGGCCACCTGGGGCTAATTCTCTAGATGGCCGTGGGAGCCCGGGACAAAAAATGCAGGTGCCCCCCTTGCATACCTGGTCTTTTTGTGATGGGTAATTTTGATATCTCCACAAAACGTTTTGGGCCATTTCCTGCCACGGGTACTTGGCCCAACCACACAAGTGAGATACCATTTTTATCGGGAGACATATGGGAATGCAGGGTGGTAGGAGATTTGTGTCTGCCCGGTGATCCCACAGCATTCCGACACAGATATCTGAGAAAAACTTTTTCAGCTATATTTGGGATTGGCAGGGAATTCTGTGTAGGAACATGTTGGGGTATAAATGCAAACCATACCTCCTTGGACTCCATTGGCTGTCTAGTTTACAGAAATGTCTGAGTGAGGTAGGTGTCCCTAGATGGCCACCAAGCCCCGGACCAAAAATGCAGGTGACCCCCTTGCAAAACCATCTTTGTGATAGATAATTTTGATGTCTCCACAATACATTTGGGGCCCTTCCCTGCCACAGGTACTTGGCCCACCCACCCAAGTAAGGTACCATTTTTATCAGGAGACTCAGGAAATTATGGCACAGTAATGCAAGGAAGATGTGACTTTAGTCACATTTTAAGGTTTGCAGGACACTGTGGGTAAGATATCTTGGGATCCACAAGAGAGACACCACCGTGTACTCCCCTGGGTGTTCTGTTTACAAAAATATTTTGAGTAGGTAGATTTACCCTAGAAGGAATGAACACCTTGGCAAAGGAAGACAGAAAAGACAATTATTACTGCACAACAATCTATTCCTCAAGCACACACACATACTAGCACACACACATACTAGTTGGATTTGGCATGAGGGTGAGTAATAGTTCAATATGTACAATTTTATTAACAAGAGATTTCACAGAAATGAAATGCCCTGTCCATAACTGAAAGGACAAACAACTGAGCCAGTGGCTCACAGCTCATGAGCTCATGAGCTGGGAAGCTGTGTCAATGCCCCAACTGCTTTACAGGCCATTCACACACCCTTCGCACATGATACACACTAGACCATTCACACTGCCAGCTGCTGAACCAACACATTAGAACAGTTACAAAAAGAGACAATGTACACCCAGAGAAAGACAGAACTGACAAATATTTCTACATGACGATGTATTACTCAAGTACACACATAGTGGTTGGATTTGGCACAAGAGTGTGTGATGGTTCAATATATTAAATTTTATTAACAAGAGATTTCACAAAAATGAAATGCACTGTTAATAACTGAAGAGGCAAAAAACTGAACTAGTGGCTCAGAGCCACAGCAAGCCACTACCCAGTCTACAGCCATTCATACACCTTTCATACGTGTGACACACAACACCATTCACACACTGCCATCCACGGGCCAAGCACATTACAACACTCACATCAACAGACATCGCTATTCAGGGCCCATCACTTTCCAACACCCAAATGCCTATCACAGCAACCACACCTGCTGATGGATTGTGTGGATTGGATTTTGGCTACCAGTGTGTGTAGTGACCAGCAGCAAGTCACTACTCACTCACTGCTAGCCAAGCGTCAGTCCTCACACACTGCCAACCAAGTGATAGGCCATACACTTCCAGCCAAGCACCAGTCCATGCACACTGTCAGCCAAGCACCAGTCCACGCACACCACCAGCCACGTGCCATTCCACACACACCACCTGCCCAGCACCAGTCCATGCACACCGCCAGCTAGTGCCAGTCCAAACACATGCCAATAAAGTGTCAGTCCATGCACATGGCCAGCCAATCACTTGTCCACGCACACCACCAGCCAAGCACCAGTCCACACACACTGACAGCCAAGTACCAGTCCACACACCACCAGCCACGCGCCAGTCCACACACACCACCAGCCAAGCACCACTCCATGCTCACTGTCAGCTAGTGCTAGTCCACACACACACCAGAAAAGTATCAGTCCATGCACACTGCCAGCCAATCACGGTACACGCACTCCACCAGCCAAGCACCAGTCCACACACACAGCCAGCCAAGTACCAGTCCATACACACCATCAGACAAACATCAGTATACGCACACTGCCAGCTAAGCACCAGTCCACATACACTGCAAGACAAGCGCCTTTCCACACACACCTGCAGCCAAGCATTAGTCCATGCACACCGCCGTTTCTTTTCAAATAAAAAAGATGACACAATCAAATTGTTAGTAGATACAAACTGCAAGCACAAAAGCTGTAACTAAATTCATCACACTGATGCCAACCTTGAAACTGATGAAAAAATGTAAAACAAAACAGACCAGGCCGTTCACTTTAACACTCAAAGATGCTAAATTATTTTGCAAGTGATACATTCTAAAACAAGCAGCCACACATAGCTTAGGTTTAGAAGTATGTACACTCAGGGCAGCACAAAAGAGTCTCCTTCCATGTACCTCTTTGCCAATAGACTCTACATCTCCTACTGGGAAAGTCTTTTGTAGGTGTGGGAGGAATGTGATCAGCACCAGTCCACGTCACATCCTCCACCACTCCAACTCTCGGACAAAAGTCACCCTTGACTCAAGAGAACAATCCTTGAACACAACACAAGCATTAAAAGTTGCTAAGTGTAAAGAATGGATAACCAACTTCTTATACCAAATGTAAGCCTTACGTTTAGCAGTGTAAGGTGCCATACTCTGATCTACTTTATCAACACTACCCATATGCCTATTATAGTCTAAAATGTGCACAGGTTTGCGCACTTCAGCAACCTGACCCCAAACAGTCACAGGTGAAGTACTTTCATCATGGATGGTAGTCAGCATGTAGACATCTCTCCTGTCTGCAAACTTCACAGATAGAGGTTCCTCACTACGCAATGCACTGCACTTTCCACGCTCAAGCTTGTGACAAACTAGATCTTCTGGGAGACCTTTATGGTTGAGAACAACTGCACACCAGTGTAGAAGTTATCTGCATATACATGGTGACGTTTGTTACAAACTCCTCTACCAAATTCCCACACAATTTTTTCACTCTCTCCAAAAGTGGACAGACAACTGGAGGGGAGGGGGGGTATATCATGGAATCCCTACAGGCGTACACTCTGAAATTATAGACCTATCCAGTCCTTCTGTCACACAACAGAGATATCTTAATTACATAGTGTGCCCTCCCGCTAGGAATGTACTACCTAAAAACCAAGTGGCCCTTGAACAAAACCAAAGGTATTTCTTTACCTGGAGCATGGATCTCAGAAAATCATTATATAAAGTGATCAAGGACAGGCTGAATCTTAAGAAGACAGTCACAATCAGAGTGATCTTGTGACAACACTAAACCATTATTGACAAAATGCAGCATCCGAAGCTGAAGCAAATACCTATCACGACTCATGATTGTCAGAAATATAGCCGTTGCCATAAAGGGACTTGTAGACCAATATGAAGACATCAATGGCTTCCTTATCAAGCCCATCAATAACGTTAACTTCAACTCTTCCAGATTTGTTGTAGTCCACTGGGTAGCTCTAGAGTAGAGCCTAGGTCTGGTACTGTTGTCCCTCAAATACTGTTCAGCATACAAATTAGTCTGCTCAACAATCTCCTCCAAAAATACATCATCCATAAACAACTGAAAAAATGTATAGGTAAAAGGTTTTCAGTATCCATTCTACATCCTGAAACACCAGTAAAGTCAGGTACCCCCGGCTGCACCATGTCTGGGGCAACCCAGAAGTCAATTCTTCCAATGAGCTGCAGTCCTGATGCCTCATGATTACTATTGGCACATCAATGTCCTTCTCTAAAACATCTGATGATTCCTCTTGGACAGAAAATTCACTACCAGAATATTCCTCTCTCTCCTCAGTCCCATTATCATGGTCAGAGGAAGACTCGGAAAGCATACCAACAACCTGCTGAGCAGTCATCATGTGGCTTGCCATAATCCTTACTAGGACAGGGAATGTTTCCTATAATAAATAAAGGGGGCTTATGCATGTATGCTTTTAACGAGGCAGGGGTTTCTAATGTGAAAAGTGTAAATGACAGTGAGTTTTACCAGATATTGACAATGAACTTGGGTGGGGAAAAGGACGTTATGTTGATACATTTTTATAACAATATCCCTAAAACAATGATAATAAATGTTCTTACCGACCTATGTCGAATTTTAAAACATATTGAATGAAAAATGTTCGGGGATATGTTTATCATATGAGTTGGTGATTTCAACTGTTTCCTGTGCAGGCATAGCGAACAGGGCATCTGTGGTTTGGGCAGGGATAAGGAAGATACACCTCGACATTTTACTCATACAAACACAGGGGATGTGTTAAATGAAATGGTTTGCCAATTTGATTTAGGATATACAAATGACCTGTGTTCACCCTCCATACCCTTTCAGCCGACTTTTACTGGCAGGGGATGTAATTCAACTCTCGATTTTGTATTAATGTCCCAGAGGTACTCCTGTAAAGTACTTACGTGTAATACCCTCAACATTTTAATGAACGACCACTGCCCAATCTGCTTAGACCTTTCCTTAGGAGGGCGGGCAGAGAAGAATTAATAGGAACAGACTATATAATTTTGATACTCATCTTGGTAGCACCAATGGGAATACCCTAAAGTGGGCAAACGTGGATTCCAGGGTATTCCTTTAACGGATAATTTTAAAAACGCCAGAGGAAATAGACATATGTCTTTAATAGGGCAGGGACGATGACATTTAATGTCTTCCTCAAGATTATAGATGAGGCTCGGAAATTATTCACGAGGGAAAAGTGATTCTTTATCGACGCACAGGGCTGAAGGGGCACACCCTCTTGAAAAATATCCTGCACAGTGAGCCTAGATGTAAGGAAAAAGTAAAGCAGGCTAGAACATCGTATAGCTTATCCCTAAATAGCTTAGCCCTAAATAAACGGGAAAAACAATTAAAAAGGGAAGCATGGGAGGCCTTACATCAGGCCTGTTTAGAGAAAGATAATATTGGATTTTGGAGAGTGGTTAATGCTCCCTTTTTCATTAATAAAGAGACCAATATTATAGATATGGCCATTACAGGAGATAAGTGGGTAGAATTTGTTATGGGCCTCTACAACGACAAGACTACTAGTGACACCATCATAGCAACACAAGCATTGGATGCTGAAGATAACACCGAACAGGGACCCTTTCCCCTAGACATCCATATCTCCCTTGAGGAGGTCACTAGAGCCATAAAGAAAAGTGCCTCAGGGAAAACACCGGGACCCGACGGTGTACCGGTGGATGTCTATTAACAAATGTTTTGAACAGCTGTAATCACTATAGGTTTATTCCCACTTGGACTGACGCTATTGTGATCCCCATATTTAAAAAGGGGGATAGAAACGAACCAAGCTGTTACCGTCCCATCTCTTTATTGGATGCTTTTATAAAAGTTGCAGGGAGGGTTATTTTAAACAAGTAACAGACATGGGTCTGACACTAATTATAGACAAATACACGAGAGCAAAGAAGGGTAAACTTTTTCCTACGTTTGTGGACTTAAGTTCCGCATTCGATTGCATTAAACACGACAAGCTGTGTGGAACATTCTTAAAGATCTAAAGGTTGACCCACCATTGCTAATGTTCATTAAGGAACTCTATGGGGGGGCTGGAGCGAGGATCCGATATGGGAGACAGGGGGAGTGCTCAGCTAAGTTTCCTTTAAAAAAAAGGGTGAGGCAAGGGTGTATACTAGCCCCTCTGCTTTTTTCACTTTATATTGACAAGCTTAGGACAACATCTGTGTGAATACCAATGTGACTACCCAGCTATAAAGGATACCCCCGTCCCTATCCTATTGTATGCGGACGATGCAGTGATAATGGCGCATACGCAATTAGGATTACAAAGGTCTGTCATCAACTTTGTTGCCTATATGAAAGACAGGGTAAATACTACCAAGACATATACCATCAGTTGCGGAACAAAAAGAAAAAAATATGTGACATTTTTATTGACAGCAAAAAAATTGAAAGTGCGGATACATTTTCATACCTAGGCATAATCTTTGCTAGAAAGGGTTCTTGGAAAGCAGCCATGAAGGCAAGAAATCTGAACTTCTCAAGAGCTATAGGAGCAGTCACTAACGTTGCTAAGAAACTAGGTGGCAGACCTGTCCCAGAATTGCTGGCCATATACAAATCCAAATGTATTTCAACAGGGATATATGGAGCTAGCATCTGTGGCAGTCCCCAGTTCTACTGCCACTTTTAGTTGCCATAGGGAACATGGTCTTTCTTACATCACTGATATCATTAAAATAAACCCCCATTGCTATAGCATAAGGTGTGGATATCGGCAGAGACTGGTTTTAATAGAGATGTAATCTCAGATTGTCTCAAATTAGATAGGGTGGCAAACATGGCATGGATTAATTATATAAAAATATTTACACATGAAATTGGCCATAAAGAATATTTTGACTCCCCGAGCTGCAGAGTGGTGGGAAATGTATCTAGAAAAACGCTAAAAGATCACTGCCTGAACCGTCTAGAGAACAGGCAGTGGTTAAAAGAGAGAGGAAAAAAACAATTCAGTCATGGATAACCATCTAAGGACCACATGCATAGGTTTACAACCCTACTTGGTTTTGGTACAGAGCAGTTTTTGTTGTATGCTTCTGGCTCGTGTCCGCTGTGGGTCCTTTTTAGATTAGTCACATTCCCTGAAACTAATGATTGGACAAAAAACTCGCCCATATGCCCATGTGACGACATATCAATACAAACAACCCTGCACTGCACTTTGTTTTGTAAATATTATGCTGTACTAAGGAGAACGTTTTTAATGCCTACACTTAGAAGCTGGGGTCTAAGACAATGTAGAACATCTTATCTAAGGTTATAACTGCTGGAAAATGAACAAATTATCATGATAATTTCCTCCTTTGTAAAGACTGTTATCAGATATCGAAACACAATGTGAAAATCTTGCAAAAATCAGCTTCTTGCAGCCCTTTGTGTATATATATATATGGATTGCCTCTATGGTCTTTGTAGCATGTAACTTAATTGTGAAAATAAGAACTGTCTTCCTATTTACTTGAATCATGTAATATTACTGTAAAATGTTTTTTTCTGTTTTTAACATTTGTGCTTTTATGATTTTTATTGTGAAAATATCGAATAAAGCTGATTTGATTTGATTTGATGATTCCTCTTTTGCAGAAAATTCACTAGCAGAATATTCCTCTCTCTCCTCAGTCTCATTATCATGGTCAGAGGAAGACTCGGAAAGCATACCAACAACCAGCTAAGCAGTCATCCTGTGGCTTGCCATAATCCTTACTAAGAAAGGAGACTTTACAAACAAGTCAACAACCAACAGAGCACAAAATAAGTATTAAACAAAGCATGGCTTTATCACAACGATCTATATACTCAAAAACTATATGACTCACTTGCTAGAGACAGCCAAACTCACAAACACCTCCTCTGCAGAGATGAAGCAAAAGCCAACGATGTCCCACTAGAAAGAGAAAACAAAACAAACTACTCAAAAGACAACAAAATACACATTAAACACAAATTCTAAAAGATTTTTACACACAATACAGCAGAACATAAAGATACTGCTATTATAACACCATTTACAAAAAACACATTCATGCAAGGAAATGATATTCATTTAGAGAAAATAGTACAATAAACATGTTCTTACCTAACACATGTAACTACACAAACTGCCAGTGACGAAACCTCAAACTGGAACATCAGTCGAAGGAGCAAAATCTTTGAAATAGAATAAAAAAAGGAGAAATAAAACATTACAATTGCAAATGACAAGAAATAAAACAATTAACATTATAACATGCTATGTCACTACCCAAATGGCCAATCTGCCACCAACGGGGACAGAAAAACAGCCAAAAGTAAATAATAACCCATCCCACTGGGGCAACCCTTACCCAAGGGGCCAACCCTAAGCATAAATATATCCATATACCTGGTGCTAGTTTGGGCCTCAAAATAGGGCCAATCTCCCTCCAGAGGTAGCAGAAAATGGTCAAAAGTCATTAAAAAAATGATTATCAACAATAGGGGCAACCATTACCCAAGGGGCAACCTGAAACATAAATATATACATATCCCTGGTGCCTGTGTTTTTTTTTACCCCTTCTGGGGGTAGATGGGCATTCAAATAGAGCTGATCTGCCCCGACAATTATCAGAATAAAATTGGGGGGTGATCTTTGTCCAGGGTATCACCCCCATGCACAAAGATTAAAATGTCATAGCATTAGTGGTGTTTTCTGACTCAAAGTTTGCCCAATCTGTCTTTTTGGGTCACTTCCATTTACTAAATAAATAAAATAATCCCAAGAGCAACAGATGGGCCTTCAAAAAGGGCTGACCCACCCCCGGTACGGCAGAAAATTGCTACAAGTATCAAAAAGAAATTGGGGGGCGATTCTTGCCCAAGGGATCGTCCCCATGCACAATTGTGAAGCAAGAATGCCCTGCAAAGAGACATCTGGGAGAGGAAAAACTCTTTCCTCTCCCCCGATGCCTCTGTGCACAGAGAATCCCCACTCCCTCCAGAGCAGGGAAAAACCTAGCTCCTTCTCCAGACACCTGGAAAAAAATGGCTTCCAGCGCGTCTGGGGGTTCCTAATGATGTTGGTGTGTGCCTTGGGAGGCGAAATCATAGAATTGCTGAGAGGGGTTTGGGGGTATTAGTGGAAACTCTTCCTCTTGCTTCCCTGTTTAGAGGCGTGAGATGGGCTGCCCATGGTGGGAGTGCCAGCTCTTCCCCATGAGTGGGTGCTATGATGTAATGGTTCCGTCATGAGCACACACCCAGTGCGGCTCATGACGGAACTGTTCCAGCATGACCACCAAAGGGGTTAAATTAAATATGTTTATAATTAATTCAAATATTGTGTTTACATTGAATTGTATTTAACTATAATATTAGGCTAAAAGTATTGCTTTACAATTTAGATTCATTAAAAAATAATAGCTTACCTTGTTTTCGACAATATTCCCTTCCACAATATTTTTGACACATCATTTTGTGTCATTCCTATTATAAGTATAGGAAGACAATATGTGCCTCAATATTTTTGGCCACAAGGTTTTGTCATACAACCGAGTGGTGGGAGAGCTGCCACCAGGACTGTTTGGAGTAACCAAAGCGGAAGGACTGCCCATTACTTTGGCTGCATTTGGAGAAGGGTTTCACCATTCTTGATTTTTAGAGTGGGGGATACTGTGAGATTGTTTGCAGGAGGGCATACAGGAACTGCTGCCAAGGTGGGTAGAGTTGTCTCTGATACATTTTAACCCATTGTTTAGGGGTGCACCCACAAGCTAGTGCCAGGATCAAACGTGTCATAATATGGCACTCTCCTCAGAACACTTTCTGGACCTGAAGAAGATTAGAAGAGGTGCCCTGAAGGAATGGGACCATTCCCTCTTGCACCCAGGACAAAGTAGATGGCTACACTCCTGTTACAGTTACATGGACAAAACAAACTACAAGAGACCTTTTCCTGCATCTGCCCAAATGACCATTTTCACCTGGATCTGCCCTGGACCTTGCTATTGGCTCTGCAAGAGTACTTCCTAAACCCCAGGTGATGAAATCTTTGACTGTGTCTGGCTAGGCTTCTCACACTATGCTTGGACACTTTGGAATTAGAAAATCTTTCAACTTACAGACCTACTGAGGATCAGGACAACGCTACAAGCATATCTGTCCAAGATACACTGCCACTGGGCTGAAGATCTAGGGCCTCATTTATGAGCCCTTGCGTCACTTTTACGCCGCTGGTGTGTCACTTTTAGTGACGCACCAGTGGAGTAAAAAATGTGCCTTGTTGCACCACATTTACAAAGTGACGCATTTAAGGAGATGCGTCACTTTGTAAACCCCTGCGCTACATTATACCTGCGCCAGGTATAATGTATGCACAGGGGGCGTTCCCCCGCAAAAAGCCTCGTAATAGTGACGCAGTGAAATCTATGAGATTTCACTGCATCACTTTTAGGACGCTGTTGCGTCAAAATCTTGAGCCTGCCTCACAGCAGGCGTAAGACTGACGCAACCCCTTTCTAATAGGGCTTTCCCCATGTGAAAGGACGCATTGCTGGAGTTGCGTCACTTTTGTGACGCATTCCAGCAATGCGTGACTTTTTCGCTTACAGATACGTCAGAAATACTGACATATCTGTAACTCCTTGCGACATGATGCGTCATACTGTAAATATGACGCATCATTGGTGTCGCAAGGAGGGCGCAATGAAAAGTGACGCCTCGCTGTTTTCACGCAGCGATACGTCACTTTTCATTAATGAGGCCCCTAGGTCTTTTCTGCTCACAGAATCTCCATACCTGCAAATCTGGTTAAACTGGACCTCACAGAGAAGGTTTTTGGCCTAGAGGAGGTGTCTACGGCAATAGCAAGCAGGTATGACCAGCCAAAATATTTGAGCTAAAAAAAAGGGATTACGTGTGAATGTAGGAATCTTGATTGGGTGAAGGTGCTAAAAGTATCTGACCAACAAGAGGATTTCCCTTGGTGCAAAATTCAAATTTCTCCTGCCTGCAACCTACCCACCAGCAACCGATGGCTTCAATAGGGCCATGCCCTACAACTACCCAAGTGTGTTTAGCCCTCTTTGGCTACAGCCTGCTACTTTGTCCTTCTGAGGACTTTTGTCTTCCATGTTTGAGACTGAGTCCCATTCCAAAACTTCCAACCAGGTCAACCCTGATTTCTGTACCAGAACTTGCTCCAATGTGCTCTATGGTAATCTGTTGACCGTGGTTGATGCTTAAAACATTATGGTGCTATTTTCATTTTAAAAAATCATATCTCTGGTTCCTTTAACTGGCTTTTTGTCGTTTTGGTGTCATTTATAGGTAAAGCATGCTCAATTTTTCCAATTTAGTTTGGTGTTTTTACTGTATTGTGTTTTGACTTTATTATTGTTATTGTACTGCATGTATGCTTTACACCTGCCCTACGTTTGCTCTGTGACATAGTTATCACAAGATAATGTATTGACTTTAAAGTTCGCCCTAACAAGGTGTGGTATTATTACGTAAGGCAGGTTGTCACCCCCTTGATTTACACCACTCTATTACATTACTCTCAGATATCTCTGGCCAAAGTGTAAGATTCTTGTTCTGGTCTTAAAGTGGTAACTGTCAGCCAAATGTCTTGCAAATTATGCAAATGAAGAAAATATATTCATAAATGAGCCCTCAATGTGAATGTGCCCTCCCTATATGGATGTGAACAAAACACGACATACAAAGGAGCTGCTAATCATGCGATTTATCTGCCAAGTTTTGGGTGAATTCATCAATCGCTGTTAAAGTTATAATCAATTCAAAGAGCCTTTATGTCTGTCAAGCTATCAAGATAAAATCAACGCTTGGATGTCTACCTACACGTTTTTGTAATGCATTTATCTCAAATAAGCACCGGTTGGCATTACATTATGTAAAGTGCTAGATTCATAGCAAGTTACATTCAGTACTTCCATTTAGCAAATATAGAACAGAGACAAAAAATAATGAAATGTGTTGTAGGAAAACAATTATTGTTTTTAACCAATCACCTAATTGATACATCCCCATTAATAGGACTGCACAACACATGAAGGTATGAAAGTTAGCCAGATGTGCTTCCAGTGTGCCACATTTCGTACTGAATCAGAAAAGAAGACTATGAGGTTCTATGCTTCTGATTGTTAAACGCATGGGTGGTTGTTGACAACATCTGACAGGGTGCATGGCTGCCTGTTGACCAAGGGTCAGACTGTGGCCAGGACGTACCCCACCTTCCATGCTGCCAACCAACCTCTGCCCATGCAGTAAGCATATTAGGCCTTGCTCTGGCATCCCAATTTGAATGCAGATCCATTTAGCAACCCAAACATTGTTAGCCTGATGTCTGCCTAAATGAGGCCTAGTTATTGTCATTTTTCAACCCATTCCACAAGAATGTGCTTTACGCATGCGTTGAATGGATTATGCGTCCTGCGAAAATCTAATAAGTGCTCTTTCAAATAGTGTGGTTTCTTTTCCCTCCTGCTTATGAGTTGCATTTCCTGCTCTGCTTCTGTGTTATGCAGCCTAACATGTTTTACCATCATTGGTTGTTCTGTAAGGCAATTACAAGTTTGAGATAGAGAGCGAGAGAGAGAGAGGGAGAGGGAGAGAGAGAGAGAGAGAGAGAGAGAGAGGGTGTGTGTGTGTGTGTGCTTGTTTGTGTGTGTGTGTGGGTGCGTACGATTGTGTGTTTCACCAGATACTTTCAGAGCACATAGCAGTACTAAATTTTGCGTTAACCTTGAGTTGATTAATAATGCGATTCTTATTTATTTGACCTCTTAGTCCATCATTCACAATGAGCATGCAAGAGTTCTCTCTAGATACCACCAATAATGTAACTGTAAATTGTGAGAGGGGGGAATCAGACGATAGAGGTGGTGTAAGGGAATACACAGTATAACAGTAACAATTGATCATGCATTTGGTGAAGGAAGAACCTTCACCATACATAAAATACAAATTGTGCTTTACTTGATAGCTCTGTGCAGATATCAGGCAGATCGATTAAGTGGTGCAAAAGTCATTGACTAATAAACGTGTTTGGACCTCATCCACCACTCCTTTATTTTGTACCTCATAGATCTGTATAGATCCTGAAGCACCAAGAATGGGCTGGGCATGCTCAGCTTACTAATATTTAAGCAAATGCCATCCGGCTTTCTCTTTGTGCGGCTCGCTCCTTTGGTCCTGGAATCAATTTGGATCCCGACGCGTTTCTTGGCATACAGCTCTTACTCATGGGCTTTGTTTGACTAAGAGGCAAGACGTGCTTTCTCAATTGCACTTCCGGCATTTTAATGGTTCCTCGTTTGCCCCCAAGCATCATGGAATTCGTAGTCCATTGAAAAAGCATTACTTATCCCTAAGTGGGTGTCTTGCGATTCTATGTATAAAACATGTTTACAATCCTTTAAGTAAGGTCCAGGATTTGGGGAGCACTTATTTCACCTTGGCTTGCTGCGCTGCTGAAAACGCTTGAAATAGTTTCAAACTGCAGCCTCTCTGTATACTTCACTAATGAGATTGTGCTCCTCTTCGCGGTATCGGTGCCGCGCAGTTAAAATGTCACACTATGCTCGAAAGCTGTTTTCGAGGGCACACGCAGCTTGCCTGCCATCCGCCTTTGTCTTTGTGCGGCTTGCTCCTTTGGTCCTGGAATTAATTTGGATCCCGACGCGTTTTGGGGGTGATTCGTGAAGCGGGGCTGAGAAAAAAGGGGGGTCCCAAAACGTGTTTACCCCATGCAATTTTCCATTGGGGCCTTTAGCCAGGGCTACAGCCCAAACGGCTGAACGGAATTATACCAAATTTGGCAAAAAGGCCCCCGAGCCCTGGGGACCGCCACCCCTGGGGCTTTTTTATAAAGTATGCGGGAGGGCTAACAGCCCCCCCCACAGCCCCGGGGACCACCACCCCCCGTACCTTCGTTTTCAATAAAAAAAAAAAAATGTGTGGCGGGGCTCAAGCCCTCCCACATGCCCCGGAGACCACCACCTCCCTGGGGTACTAATACTTAAACCAGGGGGACCACCACCCCCTGGGGCTTTACAATTGTTGGGAGGAGGGCCGCGTGGCCCCCCTCCTGGAGCCTTTGATGGTCCTGGGGACCGCCAACTCCACGGCCGGCTCCTGCAGTGTCCCGCGCTGCCTACCCCCGGGATACTACTGTTTGTTATGGTAGGGCGAGAGCCTCGCGGCTCCCGCCCTACCAAAGCAAACTGCTTTGATTTTTGAAAGAGAGAGCAGGAAACCTGCTCTCTCTTTCAAAAATCAAAGCTGATTGCTTTTCTGCAAAGGGGATCAGCATGTTAGCTGCTGCCCATGCAGAAAAGCAATGCCGGCTCCCGCAGGATGTGTGGAGCCGGCAGGGACGGTGGAGGGCTTGGGGACCCTCCCACGGCCCCCAACGAGAAGGGCCAGGCCATAGGGGATGGGTTCCCCGGGGCCAAAAGTGGTCACAGGAGGGAGGCAAAGCAGCCCCCCTCCTAATAAAAAATAAAATTAACCCCTTGCATGCTCATGACGAGCCCAGCTCGTCATGCAGTACACTGCTCGTGTGCTCATGACGAGCTGAGCTCGTCATGAACAATGGGAAATCTGGAGTAGCTGCACTCAGGGGGAATTGCCTTAGCACTAATGTGGTTAAAAAAAGGCCCATGCCCCGGGGGATGGGGTCCCCGGGGCAGAGTAAGGCCTTGGGAGAGGGGCCACGCAGCCCTCTTCCCATTTCATTTTTTGTAAATTAAAAATTGGGGGCAGGCCCTGGGCCAAAAAAAAAGAAAAAGAAGGGGGGGCTACACAGCACCCCTTCTTAAAAATACGTTTTTTTAAAAACGTGATCCGGAGGAGGCCACGCCCCCTTCCTGCACCTCTCTGCAAACGCGCCCCCCTGGCGCGTTTCCAGAGGGGGAACTAAGTACCCTTGCAAACTGGGGGTCCCTGAGGGCCAACTAGCCCACCAGGAACCTCCAGTATGCGCCAGGGGGCTGAGTTGCAGAGAGGTGTAGAAAGGGGCGTGGCCTCAGAACACCTCTCTCCAATGCAGCCCCCTGGCGCATACTGGAGGTTCCTGGTGGGCTAGTTGGCCCCCAGGGACATCCAGTATGCAAGGGGAATAAGTTCCCCCTCTGCAAACGCGCCAGGGGGCTGTGTTGCAGAGAGTTGTAATGAGGCCATGCCCCTTTTTACGCCTCTCTGCAACGCAGCCCCCTGGTGCATACTGGAGGTTCCTGGTGGGCTAGTTGCCCCCCATGGATCCCAGTATGCAAGGGGACTTAATCCCACAATTTAGAACGCGCTACGTGGCATGTTTGCATAGTGGTGAAGGTAGGAGCGGGGCTTGAGGTGATATGTGTGCAAACATGTCCTGCGGCACGTTTTAAGTTGGGGAATTAATTCCTCTTCAATCCAGAGGTCCCCTAGGGACCAACTAGTCCAACAGGTACCTCCAGTAAGCGCCACGGAGCTGTATTGCAGAGTGTTGTAAAAAGGGGACGTGCCCTTTGAACACCTCCCTGCAACGCAGCTCCCTGGCGCAAACTGGAGGTACCTGGTGGGCTAGTTGGCTCACAGGGGACCTCAGAATTGAAGAGGAATTAATTCCCCAAACTAAAACACGCCACAGGGCGTGTTTGAATACATGTCACCTCAGGCCCCGCCCCCTTCCTTCACTATTGAGCGAAATATTCCTCTAAAATCAGCCGAACTATGAATTTCGATTTACTCGCCTGTTATCAGGAGAGACCTCAGTGCTACATCTTTCAGCCCAGTACTGATCCTGAAAAGTAATTCAAACCATACTTACAGTAACTTGAATTTCCTTCTATAGGTTAACATTGACTGGTTTCACTTGGAAATTCTTCTAAGTGTGGAATTTTGGAACTTTAAAATTTTTTACTAAAATCAGCCGAAATATTCCTCTAAAATCAGCCGAACTACGAATTCCGATTTACTCACCTGTTTTCAGGAGAGACCTCAGTGCTGCATCTTTCAGCCCACTACTGATCCTGAAAAGTAAATTTAACTGAACTTACCAGTAACTTGAATTTCCCTCCATAGGATATCATTGCCTGCTATATAAAATATATATACATTAAAAAATATATGAAATACAATAAAAAATATTACAATTTCAATATTTTTAAAAACATTTTTTTTTCAATTTATATTTAAATATGTAATGTAATTTAAAAAATAAAATATCTAAAAATAAATACTTTAAAACAATGTAGTAAATTAGTATAAGAAATATAACCATTAATACATTTAAATATTATCATTTACAAAACCTTTGAAATTCACTGAAAAAATCATAGGTTTCAGCCACGTTATAGTTAGGAATTAGCATTTAAAAAACCTTAGAAATTCACTGAAAAACCATAGGTTTCAGCCACGTTATAGTTAGAAATTAGCATTTAAAAAACCTTAGAAATTCACTGAAAAAAACATGGGTTTTACACATGTTATAGTTAGCTGGACATTTCACTCATACAAAACAATTGAAATTCCCCCGTTATAGTTAGTCCAGCTAACTATAACTCGCGCGCCCGCAATGCACTGCTGATGATGTCACATATTACATCACTCATGACATGGTCAGTGACATCATTCATGACATCACTGATGACATCTCAAATGACATCACTGATGACATCATCCTTCTGAAAAATTGGCAGACCTCCTCTCAGCGTAATATAACCTTTGATACACACATTCAAAAATAGAAACATAAAATTTCAAAACAATGGAGATACCAATACCAGTTACAACAACCTATTCAGTAATTCCAAAATCTACATACACATCCACTCATTCACCAACAGTTCTACATAGTCACTCATACATGTACTCACTCCTCATATGTACTCATACACCTATACATCCTGTTACACACTGATACTCATCCATAGAGTTACTCACACACATACTCACACATGCAAACATCCATTTAGTTGCATATACAGCTATACACACACCACTACACTTACTTCTACAGAAACGTACACATACTTACTCTCTTAAACAATCACTTATAGAAACCTATACTTATTTATACAGGAACTCTTCCAATCTCTCACTCTCACCTATACTCACTTATATACATCAATACTCACATATACTAGTTTAAAACATATGTACTTACTCATAAAGACACTATTGAGACAGTCATTCACTCATTAACACACCCATACACACACTCCTCCACCCATACAGTCCTGCACACATGCTGTCTTCAAAAAATATACAGGGAGTCACTCATTCATGCATCCAAACGCTAAGTAATATCCCCCACCGAACCATACAGACACTCATATTGATACTCAAAAACAAAATAATAACCCATATACACACTCATGTAGCTACTCACCAACCCATGAAGCCACTTCTACACAAAGTGAGATACTGATACAGATATTTAAATATTTAAACATTACTCGTTAATACATGTATTCACTAAGATACAATTAATAAGTCAGTTATACAATCAATTTTACAAAAAAAAACATCTATTTAGACACTTATTTACCCATTTAATCTTCCATCGACCTTTAGATATACATATATGAAAAAAATTTACTTTTTCAGAAAGACTCACATTCACTGGATGATGTCATCAGTTATGTCATTTGAGATGTCATCAGTGATGTCATGCGTGATGTCACTGACCATGTCATGAGTGATGTAATATGTGACGTCATCAGCAGTGCATTGTGGGCGCCCGAGTTATAGTTAGCTGAACTAACTATAACGGGGGAATTTCAATGGTTTTGTATGAGTGAAATGTCCAGCTAATTATACCATGTGTAAAACCTATGTTTTTTTCAGTGAATTTCTAAGGTTTTTTAAATGCTAATTCCTAACTATACCGTGGCTGAAACCGATAGTTTTTTCAGTGAATATATATATATATATGTATATATATATATATATATACAAAAAAGAAACAGAGAACTAGTTACCAAGTTTAGGTGGAGAGCAGTTCCAACACCAGCAACACTCTGAATCTGTTCACCTCAAATGTCTGTTTTTCTAGTAAAGTTTTCAGAAATGGAAAAATACTTTGTCCCTTTCTAGCGCAAGCATGGATGGCACTGTGCTAATCCAATGCTTACAAACTTTGCTAGAAAAACAGACATTTAAGGTGAGCAGATTCAGAGTGTTGCTGGTGTTGTAGGGTCCTTTATACAGGAACTGCTCTCTACCTAAACTTGGTAATTACCAGTGTTGTCTGTTTCTTTTTTATATAATTTAATGAATGCAGCACTCTAACTCTGAAAGAGTTTTGCTCTGACGTTTACTGGGCGCTCTCTTGTGTTTGGACATGGCTAATCTTTTCTGGAGATATATATATATGTAAATATATATAGTCACTGAAAAAAACAGAGGTTACAGGGACGTTATAGTTAGGCTCAAATTTCACTTTGTGCAAAACCAGTGAAATTCAGCAGTTACGGTACCTGAGCTAACTATATCTTATGCCCCTGACATGCACTGCTGATGACCTTACATATTACAACACCCATGCCATGGTTAGTGACATCACTTAAGACATCATCAAGTGAGTGTAGGTATTTTTCAGAGTGTATGGATGTTAAACATATATACTAACCAACTTCAAAATGAGTATACTAGGTACACTACTACTGAGTGATTCAACGTCAAACATATTATGTAAAATGCTATGTGGCTATATGTATTCTTGTGTGTATGGGTATATGAGTGGATGTAAGGGTGTATAAGTGGGAGTGTGAGTAGCTGTGTGGATTAGTGAGATGCTGTGTGTGTGATTATATGGGTAAGTGACTGATTGTGTGAGTGGGTGTATGGGTGAGAGAGTGGGTATGTGAGTGGCTCTATGGAAGAGTGTGTGGGTGTGTGAGTACTGGTATGGGTCCTTAAATGGGTATGTGAGTGGTTGTGTGAGTGGGTGTACAAGAGATTCTCTGGGGGCGTGAGTGGGTTTGTGAGTTGTTCTATGGATGATGCCATCATTGATGTCATCAGTAATATCATTTGAGATGTCTTCAGTGATGTAATCAGTGATGTCACTGGTCATGTCATCAGTAATGTAATATGTGATGTAATTAGCAGTGCATTAGAGTTAGCTCAGTTAACTGTAACTGCTGAATTTCACTGGTATTGTAGAGTGAAATCTGAGCCTAAATATACCGTCCCTAAAACCTTTGATTTTATCAGTGAATTTCTAAGTTTTTTTCAAAATTCTATATCCTAACGATAACTTCTCTGTAATCTTTGTTTATTAAAGTGAATTTCTATAGTTTTTTAACTAGTAGTAGCATTTGCAGAGTGGTCGATAAAGGGGACGGGCCTCCGAACAGCTCTCAGGAATCCGGCAAAGTTGGATTTACTGGAAGTAAGTGGAGGGCTTCTGGGCCCCCAAGAACCCTCAGCATCCAAGCGGACTGCATCATCACCCTACCAGCAGTGTGCCAGGAAGTTTGCAGTGGTGGAGAAAGGGGGCGTGACCTCTGAAGACATCTCAGCAATCGTGCTCTATAGGACTTACTGGAGGTAATAGGATGGCTTGCTAGCCCCAAGGACCATCTTGAGCCAAGGGGACTTCATCCCCCAACCAGCAGTGTGCCAGGAGGCACATTTGCAGAAAGCTGGTGAAAGGAGGCATGGCCTCCGAAGTCCTCTCAGCAATCAAGCTGTGTAGGACATACTGCAGGTGACAGGACATCTTGTTGGCCCCCAAGAATACTCTAGAGCTAAGGGGACTTAATTCACCAACCAGCAGTGCACCTGGAGACATGTTTGCACAGTGGTAGATAAAGGGGGCGTGGCCTCAAAGTCCTCTTAGCAATTCCAATGTGTGGGGTGTACTGGTGGTAACAGGATGGTTTGTTGCCCCCAAGGAACCTCTGGAGCAAAGGGGACTCTACCCAGCCCCCAACCAGAAGTGTGCCAGGAAGCACATAGGCAGAGTGGTGTGGAAAAGGGGGGCCTCGGAAGTCCTCTCAGTAATCACGCAGTGTGGGACTTACTGTAGGTAACAGGAGAGCTTGTTGGCCCCCAAGGACCCTCAGCACCCAAGGGGGCTTCATCCTCAAACCAGCAGTGCACCAGGAAGTACGTTCGCAGAGAGGTGGAGAAAGGGGGCATGTGCTCTGAATTCATCTCAGCAATCCTGCTGTTTGGGACATACTGGAGGTAACAGGAGGGCTTGTTGGCTGCCAAAGACCCTCTGCAGTCAAGGGGAATTAATCATCCATCAACCAGTTGTGCACCAGGATGCGTGTTTGCAGAGGGGTGATGAAAGGGGGCAGGGCTTCTGGCGACTTGCCGATTGTTTTTTTATTAGGGGAAGGGGTGCATCGTTCCCTGGTCCAATTTTGGCTGCAGGGACCCCATTCCCTGGGGCCAGGCCTATTTTGTATGGGGGAGGGAGGCCACGTGGGGCCCCTGTTTGGGTTGATTCTGCCCCAGGTATCACTCTACCAATGGACTACCTTCCAGCCGTACCTTCAAAATGCCTACAGTGTGGATCCAAGGACACAGCTATGTTTTCTGGTGCAAAAGGTATGCTGAACACAGACGTATTGACAATGACCTAGGTTTACACAATGTGGACATTAAATGGTTTGTACAGAGAGGATTAAAGTGGCACCAATTATTGGCTTTGGTTAAAACTTCCTTGCATCTCCAACCCCTTGACCTCATGATTGTGCACTGTGGTGGCAATGACCTAGGCACCACATTGATCGGGTTGAGCTGCAAATTCGAATGAAGGATACTTCTGCACAATTGATGTTGCTTTTGCCTCAAACTGTCTTTGTATAGTTGAATATATGCCAAAGACAGAAGTGGAAATTGTCAAGCCAATTCTGTCCTTAGATTGAGAAAGTGAGGAAGAATGTTAATAAAGCTGTTTCTGCTTACCTCAGAGATCATAGAATGGGGTCCGTCTACAACAATCTACGTTTTGATATGAACGACATATACAGAAGTGATGAAGTTCATTTCACAGATCAAGGAAACAGAGTTTTTCTCTATAACCTGAAGCTGTGCATCCACGCTTACATGTGGCTCCAAGAAACTCATTATGAAAACAAGGTCTCTTTTTAGAGCCACCCTATAACTCAGACCTCAGCTGGGCCATTTTAGGCCCCGGGAACCACAACCCTCGGGGCCTGGCTAAAATGGTTGTGAATCGTGCAAAGAGGCCCAATGCCCCCGTGGACCCTGCCAGCTCCCCGTCTTCTGCATCAGCCAGCATTGCTTTTGGGTAAAGCCAGCTGCTCCATGCAGCTCCCTTTGCCCAAACTCAAATCTGCTTTGCTTCATGGAAACAAGAGCACATTTCTTCCTCTCACTTCCATGAGGTGAAGCAGAAGTTTGCTATGGCAGAGCGGGAGTGCTGAAGAGATCCCGCCCTGCCATAGCAAACTACAATGTCCCAGGGATAGGCACAATGGGTCTTTGTTGGAACCGGCCCTCGGAGATGACAATACCCAGGGCAATGGAAAGCTCCTCAAGGGAAATTGGACAATGCACCTCCATCAAATTCAAAGGCCCGGGAACATCGTGCTCCCCGGGGCAGGCAGTCTGCAAAGGACACCCACATTTTAATTCATGAATGCCCCAGGGAAGTAGTGGTCCCCGGGACAGTGTGGGGGAGGATTCACCCCTCCACACTTAAATGTTATGTATAGCTCCGGGGACATGCTGCTCTATGATGCGGAGGGGGAGGGGGCGCGTGCCTCCCCCATATCATTATATTTCCCCCTGGGAACTGCGGTCCCCATAACAAAAGTAGCCCCCGCATTTTAATTATAAATGCCCTGAGGAAGTAGTGGTCGCAGGGACAGTGTGGGGAAGCCTTCACCCCTCCACACTCATATTTTACGTATACCTCCGGGGAAGTGCTGCCTTTGAGGGTGGAGGGGAGGGGGGATGCGGACTCTCCTGTCATTATATTTGCTATGAAGAAGTGGCAGTCCCCATGAAAAAAGTAGACCCCGCATCATAACTAAACATTGCTCCCGGGAACTGGGCCACTTGGAGGCTTAATTAAACGAGGCGGGCAACACCGCCCTTCATTTTTCTTTTTCCCACTGTGATTTCCAGACTCTATGTAGTTCCCACCAAAAATATATTTTTAAAAATTACAATTTTGACCTTTGGACTTTCTGTGCCACCCCCTGAGTACCGTAGGGGGGTCACAGTGTTTCTTTTTTAAGTTTGATTTATTGAAGAGAATAAAGAAGGGAAGGGGGGAAGGAGTAAGAGTTACAGTAAATAGATAAATAAAATAAGCAATACATTAACGATTCTCATATAATGTAAGCATAACAAGCATGAGGAATTATGAACAATAGCATATGAGTATAAATGAAAGGTAAAATACAATATATTGAAAATTATTAATTACAGCAGTCGGGTAAGAAGAACATCATGGAGGTTTACGGACTTCAACTGTAGTGGGATCAGGAGAAGGATGTACAGGAGTAATGGAGGAAAGGTATGTTACCAAAGGAAGCCAAATCAGGTCACGTTTAATAGCCAGGGAAATGGGGGAAACATAATTGGTATCCAGACGGTGATGAAAACAAACCGCATTCCACCAAGCCTGATAGGAAATATTTACAGCCTGTTTCCAATTGGAAGTGATGGTATGGAAAGCTACAGCTATGAAGAGGTCAAGTAAAAGATAATGGCTGGGAGAAAGGGGAAGATCTGGTGAGAGGGATCATAGAAAAACTTGTGATGGGGAAAAGGGAACCTGGAAGTGGGTCACGGTGTTTCTACCCTGCCCTTTGGTCTTTTTTCACCTTTTTCCTCCTACTCGTTTCAACCGAGTCATAAGATGGCTGCCAACACTTCCTAGTTTGAAGTGTTGGCAGCCAATCAGAGGCAAGCTTGGGCTTGAGTAGGCTCAGCCAATCAGATCTCACAATTCTCAAATATAGATATCTGTAAATCTTTAAATATCTTAAAAACTACTGAATGGATTTACACCATTGAAAGAAAAGCTCTCTGCCAAATTTGGTGTAATTCCATTCAGCAGTTCAGGCTGTAGCCGTGTCTAAAGTTTCTTATGGAAATTAACGTGAAAAAAACACGTTTTCAGACCCCCCTTTTTTGTCAGCCCCTGCTTGACGAATCACCCTTAAACCACAAACGACACCAAAGATATTGACAAATTAAAAAAAAAATCCTATAGAAATTAGGTGCTAACTGTAACTACTTACTGGTGACTGCTAGTAGGTGATATAGATATATATAGATATAAACACCACTTCCAATTCCCCTGATGGGGATCAGACACTGACGCAGGGGCTAGACTCTCACATTTTTCTTCTGCGTTTATTATGTCGCTGTTACGCATTTTGGCATTACTGCCTTGCTCACACCACTCACAGGGGTGTAAGTTAAACTTAGCGCAGGCAACTATAACTGCTGAATTCCATTGGTTTTGTATGAGTGAAATTTGAGCCTAACTCTAAGGTCCCTGTAACCTTTTATTTTCCAGTGGATTTCTATTTTTTAAAAATTCTCTTTCCTAACTACATGCCACTGTTATCTTTTTTCCAGTGAATTTCTACTCTTTTCTAAATTCTATTTCCTAACTATAATGTCCCTGTAATCTTTGGTTCTGTAAGTGAATTTCCAAGGTTTTTAATTGTATTTCCTAAATTTAAACTGTGACCTTAGAGGGTGTGTGTATGAGTGAGTGCATGAGTGTCTCAGTGGGTATGTGAGTGAATGAGTGAGTGTCTCAATGAGTGTGTGAGGGAGCCTGAGAGTGACTGCAAACGTTTCTCACTCAGAGTAAGTGCGTGAGTATCAGAGCGGGAGTCTGAGTGGGTGGATGAGTGCCTGAGTGGGTCTGTGAGGGGGTGCGAGAGTCTCTGAATGGGTCTGTGAGTAGGTACATGAGTGTCTGTCTGAGTGGGAGCCCTAATGTCTGAGTGGGTACATGAGTGTCTGAGTGAGCCTGTGAGTGGGTGTCAGAGTGGCTGAGTGAGTTTGGAAGTACCACCATAAATATATGAGTCAGTCTGTGAGTGAGTGCATGAGTGGGTCTGGAAGAGGGTGCATGAGTCACTAAGGCATTCTGTAAGTGGGTGTGAAAGTCTATGAGTTGGTCTGTGAGTGAGTAAATGAGTTTCTTAATAGGTATGTGAGTGAATACAGGCATGTCTTAGTGAGTCTGTGAGTGAGTGTGAGTATCTCAGTGGGTCTGTGAGTGGGTGCATGAGTTTCTGAGTGGGTCTGTGCATGGGTGCATGAGTGTCTAATTTGGTCTGTGGGTGGGTTCATAAGTGTCTCAGTGGGTCTATGAGTGGGTGCATGCAACTCCTAGTGGGTCTATGTGTGAGGGCATGAGTTTCTCAGTGGGTCTGTAGGTGAGTGTATGAGTCTCTGAGTGGGTCTGTAAGTGGCTGCATGAGTGTCTGAGTGGGTCTGTGAGTTGGTGCTTGAGTGTTTAAATGGGTCTGGGAAACAGACAATAACTCCACTTTCAGCAAGTGGGAGGATCTTCACAGCCCTCATTTGCTGTAAGCAGAGTTCTTGTTTGCTCTGACTTGGCAGAAGTTGTCAAATCTCCTGCCAAGTCAGAGCAAACAGCTATGTGTGCACCCCAGGGCATAGCAGGATCTGGCCCTAGGGGTGGTGGTCCCCAAGGCCATATGTGGCTACTGGAGGGGGGGTCATACAGCCTGCCTCCTTTGTAGTTCATGGGTCGGCCATGGGTGGCGGGGTTGTGGTCTCCAGGGGCATATAAGGCTGGGAAGAGGGCCAGACGGCCTCCCACTTAGTTCAAATTTGTATTTTGCCCCAGGGAAGTGGTTGTCTCTGGGGTGCGGGGTGTCTGCGAGGCTCCCCTTTACTAATAATTCAGCCCCTGGGAAGTGCTTGTCCCTGGGGCACAGGGGTATCCACGAGGCCCCCCAATTCATTTCTATTTAGCCCTGGGGAGGTGGTGATCCCCGTGGACTGGGGAGTCTGCATGCCCTCGCACAATTTGTATTTTAAAGCCCAGGAAGTTGATGTCCCGGGCCAAGGGAGGTCCACACACCTTCCCTGCACAATGTTTAAAACTAATACCCAGGGAGGTGGTGGCCCCTTGGGTCCATGGGGGTCTGTGCAGCCCCCCATATACAGATATAAGGTGGTGGACCCCAGGGCATAGAAATTCCCATGAAGGAACCCCATAAGCCCCCCTTATTTCATTTTAAAATATGTGGACCTGCCCCGCGATACACGGCCTCCTCATGGGCTTTATCCTAAAAAAGCAGCATGGGAATTTTTGCTGAAAATTTACAAAAAAACATGTAGTCTTAGCTGGATCCCTCTGGGACCGCGCAACCAGAGCTAAGGGGTCAGTGTATTCCTTCCCAGCCCATCTTTTTTCAAAAATTTAATTCTGGTACTTCTCTGAGTCCCAAGATGGCTGTCATGACTTCCTGGTTGAAGTGTTGGCAGCCAATCAAGTTTCAGCCCAAAATCGGGAGGGTTTGCGGATCCTTCTCGTCCCTATAAATACAAATGTTGTTTTCCATTAATGTCTCAAAAACTACTGAAAGGATAAACACCAAGTAAAAAAAGTGTTCTTTCTGGATCAACAGCTATCTTTCTGCCAAATTTGGTCAAATTCCGTCCAGCGGTTCTGGCTGTAGTTGCAATTAAAATCTCTTTTGGAATTAACATTGGACAAACACTTTTTTCGATCCCCCTTTTTCTTGGTTCCCGCTTAACGGATCGCACTAAAACTTTCTGTGCACAAGAATCACCAGGGCATTTTGGTGGGATTCATCCAGCAGCATCAAAGATATAGCCAAAGTCCAAAAACTATTTTCCTATGGAAACATAGTACTAACCATATTTACCTACTGGCGACCGCCAGTAGGTGATATATATATATGTTTGTGTGTGTGAGAACGTTATAGAAAGGTGTGGAATTAAGATAAAAAACATTGTTTACAAAGCAAAAACAACAATGAAATTCAAAAAGGTTTACCGAGGTAACTATAAAATCGACTGGTTTCAATTAAATCATTTAAACAGTTTTATAGAAGTTTCTTTTTTCTGCTTATTGTGCAGAATTTGATGTCTAAAAATTAAAGACACAATCGTGTATCTAACTTGGAATAAATCCCTGATTTAACCGAGACAACAGGCTACTGACACATCTATTTTATGTTTGATGGAATTTCATATAATTTTCTGCAGTTTATGGCCCACATAGTATAAAAGTGACTCGTCTGCAGTGGACCAGTGTTTGTTGCCTCATTGCCGGAAGTAATAAAAACAATCCATTAACTCAGCCAGCGAAAATCATGGCATATGTATCTTAAACACATATGAATGGGGATCATTGTGTTTGTCAGATAAAAATATTGCAGAATGCTCGGAAGGAAATTAGGTTCACTTTACCTAGTGGGTGCCTGCTGTACCATGTCACTGGTCAACTGAAGGCTCCTCATGAAAGATGTTGCACGGAGTTGAGCACAAAGTGTCCTATTGTGTACAATGTAATGCATTTAGACTCTCCTTCTGGGAATAATCTAAAATTGGATTTAGACAGTATTTGCTCCCTAATTTAGATCACGTGGGGCCGTATTACAAGTTCCCCGGGGGTGAAATGGCCCACAGGGCACTTTGGTATTACAGAAGGGGCCACAGACGCTTGTGCGGCCGCATCTGTAATACGGATGGTGCTGACGCACATAAAGCACTAGCATTTCATGAGGGCGTGCCCCATGCAAATGAGAGAATCCATATGCTTCTGTGCGGCGTCCTATTAGAGACGCAGGTGCAGAGGCAAAGAAGCCCTCAGGAGGTGCGCTGAGAGTGCACCATCTAAAAGGTGGTGCACTGTTAGTGCGCTCCGTAAGGGCAGCCCTTTGGAGGTGGAAAAGGGGTCCCCTGGACCACTCAGACATTCCCTTGCAGGTGAGTGCAGTCACTGACTGCTCCCGCTTGCTAGGGGATCTCTAATCCCCTTTCAAAGTGCAGGCAGGTGCCGCCTGCACCGTGAGAACAAGGAGAGGTTGTAAAGCACCTGCTCCATTTATCACAAGAATGCGCTACCCCAAGGGCAACACGAGTTTGCGGCTACCCTAGGAGCAGCTCATTCATCAAAATAGGGTGCATTTGCACTATTTGCGCCCTGCACACCTTTTTAAAGGTGCACCCGACGCAAAAAAAAAATGCGCATTTATCATAATATGGCCCGTGATCAGCAATTACATCAATGCAACCTGGCAATTTAACTAGCTGAAAATCCCTTTGGGGTAGCCTGGAAGAATGTCCACATATATTTCCTATTGCCCATTACAAATTTTGCTTGTCGCTAATGGTAAAAACATGCAGTATTCACCTGCAGTAAAACTGCACCCACGTAGTATTACTAATTACTTAATCGGTATACAACCTTTACCACGCATTTTTTACCACGCGATACCATTACAACGCTGGCATTACAACGCAAACCATTACAACGCATTGCGCTGGGGGGCGTTTTAGGATAGGGAATAAGTTTAATTTTCTATCCAACACATTCCCTAGTGTCCACGGGGACTGGAGTTGGAATAGAAAATTATACTTACCACTATCCAGCACCACTAAGCGCTATGCGTTGTAAAGGTATGCGTGGTAAAAACCGCGTTGTAAAGGTATGCGTGGTAAAAGTATGCGTTGTAACGTCATAAACCGCGTTGTAAAGGTATGCGTGGTAAAAGTATGCGTTGTAACGTCATACATCCACTTAATCCGACCTGCAAAACTCGTTATGGATGCCTGGCCCTCGTTATGGATGCCCGGCTGTGAAGGCGATTATTATTGTACCTTTTAAAATCCTATTCGAAGGGGATTGGAATTTAAAAGGTGATGCTAATTATCACCTATTACAAGTCGTATCCTATAAATTATGTCCAGGGGCATTGGAATTATGCGGCAGGAGAGGACCAAATTATGCGTCAGGAAAAGGCAAATTTTGCAGCATTATGTGACATATTTTGTAATAGTGTCAGTTCGTTATTTCATCATTTTTAAACTTGGTAACACTGTTTGGCATCAGTTGCACTTCATTAGTACCATTTTAATACCCAAATATAGCGATAGGCAACGAAAAGGTGACAAGTCCAGTTTTGTAAAGGGCCTTTCACTTTCGAGCTAGAAGTAAAATTATTATTTTTTGCTAAAATCTGCAGATTATGCAGCAGATGATGAATTATGTGGCAAATGCGACAATTCTATAACTATGCAAAAATAACCGCTGCTGCTGCACTATCGCATAAATCCAGTGGCCCTAAATATGACCTTTGCATTGGATTGCACAGGCCCTGGTTACAATTGCAGCGTTAAATCCCGATCCCTGTGCAAACACCCTAGTAGTTTCCCTTGCTAAATATCGATAGGTCAAACCTGTTGTAATTTATCGGGGTAAAGGCCCTTAAAAAAAGCAGAACATTTAGAAATCAGTGTGTTGCATGCCAATAATGCACGTTATGCCTCATTCTAAAGAACAAAACTTGTAACAGGTGAAAATGATCACACCTTTTAAACTCCGTTCCCTCTGATATTTTAAAAGGGGCAATAGTATTCGCAATAATAATCACCTTTACAGCTGGGAACTCGTCATTCCAATCCCTGGACAGGGATCAGATTTTAGCCCTGCACTTGGAATAAGGATTTATTTAGGAAAATAAAACTGTCCCGTATTAAAACATGCTCCTTGTGGAAACGGTTTTAGAGCTGCAGAAATCAATGCACCGGAAATGATCAGCTTATTTTGATAGTTGTAACTGTAGATAGAATTTATTAGAACACTGAACATATTAATCTTCTATACATTATTCAGAAGTATTCCTGGAGAAGAGTACACTGTCTCAATGCTTTGCATGTTGTAGGGTTTATGTGGTAATTGAACAGTGCATCACTAGCCAAAAGAGAGTGAAGAATTGTTCAGCATCATGAGTGGCTGGAGGTGTAGCTGGGCGCTGGGAGTATAGGTGGATAACTAATTCAGTAGAGGAGGTCAACTGTTACTTTGCAATGATGCAATGTTCTTTAAAGGGACATCAGCAAATGCTTCCTGAAATGAGACGAGTTGGCAAAGTTTGATGAATACAGGGAATTCGTTCAAGATGAAGGCTGCATAAATGGAGAAGATATATTGCATTAATGTGCTTTTTTAGACGTCTTTATTTCCAGTGAAATGGCATCCTGGCATCAGGTTTGCTGTGAGTCATCGGAAGTGGTGAGGTTGGCAACCCTATAGATGGATGTACTAGTCTTGATTAAGTCTTGATTATGTCCTGGTGACATTTCATTTAAACCATTGTAATGTTGTGTATTATATATAATGCCAGAAGTCACGCCCCATTGCTCAAGATGTCCATTTAGGTAAACATTCCATTGGAGAAGTACCAGAACAACATGATAGAATCAAACAAGAAAAGTTGTTTTGTTGACATGGGAGGTGCCATAGAGAGTATCAGTTTACACTTCCTGCTGTTTCTCCACCTTTGGGCATCATTACGATGATGGTCGGTGGAGTGTCCGACTACCATCATCGAGGCCAGGAAGCATCCGACAGTTAGTCGGCGATACCACATGCCCTATAATGCTTTTTCTAGGGTGGTTTGTGATGTGGCCCAGAAAGAGGGCCGCAGCACAAGCCACAGTAGAAAAAAGCATGTTGTGCACATCCATGCACCATGTGGAACATGATGCATGGATGTGTGGGGGGCACTACATGTGCCCCCAGCCACAAAGCAATGGCCCAGAGGGGAAGGGGCTCAGCTTCAGGGCCCCACAGTCCCTTTCTGGCTGCCTATTCATGGCGGTGGGACCGCCATGAACAGGCAGTTGGGGAGGGATATCCTAAACCCTTCTGCGGTGCTTGTGCAGGGACTTCCTCCATTGTAGGGATTATTGTCTGCCTGTCGCCCCATCGGACTCCTTGAGCATGTTGGAGGCAGCAGTTTTCCACCTGACATAATCACTCTCACCACCAAGTTGGTAATCTGGCTGTTGGACCAATGGCCTGGATGTCGGGCAGACCTCCACCGTTGGCCTGTCGGTCGTGGTCCATCTGACATCGTAATGAGGGCTTTTGTGTCATTTTATATTTGGATTTTGGTTGGAAAGCATCACTAATCCTGTGCCTGCAATCTTTCCTGTATCATTAGCTTTGGAATATTTCCTTATTTAGAGGGAGATAAAGTAAGTTCTGTGCAGTGGTTTAAAAAATGGTTGTTTAAAAAGTGAGGGCAAGCACCACTATTCTGTTCCCTTGATTAGATTTTAGTTTATGGATGGCCCAGATTGAGGAGTAGGGATGCAGGCAGGGTCAAGCATGACTAAGTGATAAGCATGTAAGGACAATGGACATTTTTGGATGCTGTAGTCCTGGGGTTATATAGTTGTCCTCCTTTTCCATGTGTTTTTGTCAATGTTATCAAAAATGTTTATTGAACTCTGTTGTTTAACTCATGTGATATAATCTGCTGTGGGCTATTGATATATTTTTAATGCATTTTACAAATTCTCACCACTGTTGTGCTTGAGATATTTTTCTTATGTAAGGCACATTTAGGATGCATTTCTTTGTTTTTGCCTTCTTTCTTCTCAACCACAATCTGCCCCATGTGCTTGCCGCCAACGTTTATGTGAGATGTGAGATGGTTGAATAATATGCTTTTCAGTAACTCCTAAAAATGTTTCACTGTGCTAATTTGTGCTTTTAGCTATTTGTCATTGAATGGCCGAAGGCATATTGCAGGTATATATTTGTGCAATCCTTCCCCAGGAATGTTGCAAGCTTTGTTGGTGGAGGGAGAAGAAGGGACTCTAGCTTTTGTTCTCCATACCTCATTCTTTCCTTACCATGTGGTCTACCACTGCTTTAGAAACCATTGTGTGTTTGTATTGGCAATCATTTTAAGCCACTTTTAACAACTTTTGCTAGGAGCATTTATTTTTATGGCCCTTAAGGAGAACTTTATATTTTATTTTTTAATGATTTAGGTTACATTTCTTGTTATATGTATTTGTGCTTGTTGTGGTTTCACATAGTAGGCTGCAGTACACTGAGGTTTTTGGGTTTTAAATGAATTATTACATTTTTAGCAGCCTATCCCTGACTTTCATTGATTTCTCACAGAGTAAGAGTAAGAGTAATCATCTTTATTGCTCAGTTAATTAAAACCATTGCAATTATTAGCAAATAAAACCATTAGTTAAATACAGTTAGTGTGTACAAATATAAAATAGGAATGACTACATATAAAAGTAATAATTAGTACAGGAATTTGAGTTTGTTTCAGGCTAAGCGTAGAAGAAAGAGGTGAAGCACTTATATCCCGCCTTGCTATTGGGCCTTCAGGAGGCGGTCCAATACTCATAACGAGTGATTGATCCCTTGTCAATGTCCGTTTGGGTTTCACTTCGTAAATTGGCGTCAGCTTGATTCTGCCCTCTGTCATTTTTGTTTCTTTTCTGCTTTCTCCAAGAATTTGACAACGTGACTTGCTAGCTGGGTGTTTGTCCCATCAAAGCAGGCCTTTACCGCCTGCCGGCGTGTTCTTATTCCCAGCCTGTTGAGGTGCTGTTTTAGATGGTATCTACGTTCAATGTCCAGTCCTTTGCATATGCATAGTAGATGCATGATGTCTTCTTTTTCCTTCCCACAGACTCGGCAGTTGATTATTTCTTGGGGCCTTTTCCATGGAGGGAGATGGTTTTGTACGGGAAGTTGGCCCAGCCGTAGGCGTAGGAACTTCTCCTTTGTGCGCCTGGCGAAGCCAACTCCTAAGTAGCTTTGGCAGAGGCTGCTTGTGTAGCTTTGAATAACTGTCCAGCCGTGGGCCCGGGTTGCTAGACTTGCTTTGTCCTCAATTAATGACATAGATCTAACTGATTTGTTAACTAACTGTTTAAAGGTATTATGAGATCCACCGATCTTCCAGGCTTCTTGTAGGCACAAGGAGTTTATGGAGTGATTAAGATATATCGCAGCCGCACTGTTGCTCTTTCTTTCCATCTCTTTCCATAGATGGTGATTTAGGCTTGTGGCATCTCCTCTCTGGATCTTGTGCCATCTTTTGGCGTAGGCACCCATTCGCTCAAATGCTTGATTTCTCAGGCCAAATTCCAGCCTAATTTGCGCCTGAGAGGTGTAATTGGGCAGGCTGAAAATTATTCTCATGGCCTTTGCGATGGTGCAGTTCAGTTGCTGGGCGTCCCTTCCTCGGAGGCATTCGCTACCGTAGGTTAGGGCCGGTGTTAGTTTTGCCTGAAGTACTTGAAGCAGGGGGGTGAAGCTTCGCCCAACTGCCTTTGTTTTGAGGCTCCTTAGCGCGATCCCTACGCTGATTCCCCTCCGTTTTATTGCTTCCTTTTGCTGGTGGAATGAGCCCTTTCTGTCGAGGATTACCCCCAGGTACCTGTACTCCTCCACTGTTTCCAGTGTGGTCCCTCCCATGTGCCAGTGAAATCCAGCTGACGATGTTTTTGCATTGATCCTCATTGTTTTGGTTTTTGATAGGTTGATGCTTAAGCTGTTATCTGATGAGTACTTATACGTAGTGGTAATCAGATGTTGTAACCCTATCGGTGTTCTACTAATTAGGACAATGTCGTCAGCGTACATTAAGTTAGAAAGAGTGAGACCGCCTATGCTAGGAGCATGAGAGTTAGTTTTGTCCAGCTGCTGGGCAAGGTCGGACATAAAGATGTTAAATAATGTTGGCGCTAGGACGCAGCCTTGTTTTAGCCCTTTCGTGGTCTTTATTTTCCTTGAGAGGAGGTCACCTGGCCCTAGCTTGACTTGGACCCAAGTGTCCGTGTGTAGTAAGATCAGCTGGGTGAGCAGGCCTGATGGAATGTTCCTTTTTTCCAGCTTTGACCATAGTAAGTTTCTGTTAACGGTGTCAAACGCTGAGGTGAAATCGATAAAGCATACATACAGGGGTAGATTTGCTGCTTTTGTGGCGTCGATAAGGAGTGAAAGAGCTAACATGTTTGATGTTGTACCCATTTGTTTACGGAATCCAGTCTGGGTGATAGGAATTACTGCATTTTCTTCCGTCCAATCTAGGAGATTCTCTAATAGGAGGCCAGCGTAGTATTTAGCTTCGTTATCGATTAGTGCTATTAATCTGTAGTTGTTTGGGTCCTTAACGTTGCCCTTCTTGTGTATTGGTGCTAGTATAGAGCCTTTCCATGACGCTGGAATTGTTGCAGTGTCAGATATCTGTTTGAAGAGTGGCACTAGGGCCGCTGCCCAGTACTCCGGGTTTTGCTTATAAAGTATTGGGGGAATCCCATTGGGACCTGGCGCCCCCTCCGCTTTCCCTTTCGCAATCCTGCTTATTATTTGTTTTTTAGTTGGATCAAATGAATTACTGGGCAATTGTGATGGCCGGGCTGGGCATTTTTTATCCTTATCTGGTCGACTGGTTGTAGTAAATTGTTGCCCTTTATTGAAGTGTACCTGAAGGTGGTTGACCCAGGCTTCCTCGGTTACATAGGAGTCGATGGTAGGATTCCTGGAATTCTCAAGTGAGTTGACTGTTTTCCAGAATCTTCCGCTTGTATTGGGTCCTTTGGCATCGTGTAAAAGTCTCGCCCATAGCTCATCCTCTGCTTTCCTTTTTTCCTGCCAGATTGTTCTCTTTTTGCTCTGTTTTAAGTTTTGCAATTCCAATTGGGTTGCAGTGTCCGGTCCGTCGCGGTGTAGTTTCCGCAGTAGTTTGTTGATTTTACTTTTAAGGGCCTTTATCTCGATGTTTTCGTTTGGTTCCTTGTCGCGGTTATCGGTTGAATGATTTCTCACAGGTGATTGAGAGTCACCAAATATCTATTTGCCATTTGGTTACTTTTATAAGTCATGGTTTGTTCATGGCTTGGGCTGTCTGATGGTAGTTGTTTTAATTAGGTTAATCAGTTTATGTCAGCTTCCTCGAGTGCCCACAGGGGTCCCACAGGGCCTGATGTGACATTTGTTTATCAATGTTATTAATACTTGCTAGCCTGTCGGAGCTCCCATTGCAGTCTCATGGACATTGGAGGAACAGCAGGTATTTATTATGAATTTATTTAATTTGCGCAAGCCTCTCTATGGCTTCCACTGGGGTCCCATGGGCTCTGTAGAGACAGCAAAGATCAATATTTTATAATGGATTCATGAACTCAGAAGGATCCTGTTTGAGAAAACAGATAGGTTCTTATTATGATGGTAGTCAGGCGAGCATCCAACCGCCATCATTGCGGGATGGATACCGGCCGGCATGTAGTTCGCAGTTCCACCCACCACTTACGATCCGAATTCCCTGCAGGTGGTCGGAAGCATGCTGTTTTCTATAGCGCCTTGTGCAGCAGCTCCGATAAGGGCCACAGCAAAAGCCACAATAGAATTAGGCATGTTTTTAACATCCATGCACTGTGTGCCAAGAACCATGAGGTGTCTGGCACAGGGTCCATGGATGTTTGGGGTGGCACCAAGTTTGCCCTCCAAGCCCCATAGTAGAGCCCAATGGAGGGTAGGGACCCTGTGGAGGATGGACTGCCATGTGCAGGGCTAGGGAAATGAACATTGGGATCCCTGAGCAGGCACCTCCCCTATTGTACAGGTTAGGGTCCAACAGTTGCCTCGACAGGCTCCTTGAGCCTGTCAGAAAAGCAAAGGTCTGTCTCCATGGCCTACATCATAATTCGGTGGTCGGACCGATTCTATGTATGACAGAGGGCCTCACCCCTATCGTAATGAGGCCCATAGTTTTTAAATGGGTATGATATTGTTATAATGATGATGAATTGTGTTGAATCCACGTGAATGGTCAAGTCTCACTGTCTTTCCTCTTATTTTTAATTGTCTGAAGGTGTACAAGATGAGAATGAGACAGAGAGGTCGGGGAGTTAGCTGAGATCGGAGTCCAGAGATCTCTCTGGTAAATACTACTGCTGATGTTACAGACCAAGAAGAAGTAAGGAAGATGTCCCATAGATACTGGTCTTACCAAAATAGAAGCCAGTCAAGAGAAGAAATATGTTGCCACCACTGGTATCAAGCCCTCACCTTTTTTCACCCCAGTGGTCAATAACATACCTTATGCAGCTTGTTCTATAGAAGAAGATATTTGGAAGAGGGCCACCTCTTGATCAACCATGGTTCCACCCCTTAAATTAAAATAGATGTATCTCAGGTTGAAGAAATGTTGCGACCATTGAGTCTGTAACTGAATTGTCCCAGCAAACTGATTCTTGGCAGTAAACACCATGGAAACATAAATCTGCTTATGCTGATCGTCCTGGGCAGAGCTTATGGCACAACAGGTTGTTGTGACTGCTCTTAAATCAGACACATCATCTTCATGATCACAGCTGAGGAAAATAAAGACCACTGTAATATTGAGACCATATCTGCAGGGTCAGAAATAGTAGCCTGGGCCCTGTGAAAGAAGTGCAGGTGCTGAGCACCTGAAAGCTCCTGCTCAAATTAAGCACTGGTAGGCAGTCCATCTCAGGCCAGAGTAAATAGTACAAAGTTGTTGGATTGCAATTGATCTTTTGGGAGGTCAGTTGTCATTGTGCTGGAATTAACAAGTACTGCATCATATTTTCAAACACATTAAGACAAATAAAGCAATTGCTATAATTTGCTGTATATGGTAGTTTAATTTAGGCGTTGTCACGTTTGACTTACAATCACGATTTCTGTATGTAGAATCATAGTGTTTCGTCCCAATCAGATTTTGTTCAGGGCTTTTGGGTGTATATTATGCTCCAAGCACAAGAAACAATACCAGGATCAGGTTTTTAGTTATCAAATTAGATGACAAATCTAGTGAGATCGTGGGTCAGCCTCATTGCTAAGGATTTGCCAGGATGAGCCATCACAGTGTATAAGAACTGACTGTCAGGTGATAATCCATAAAAAAAAGTCAACAATTCTCTGTTAAATTCGCCAATGAGGTTTCTCAAATCGAACAAGGGACGGCAGTAATGCATAAGATATCATCTACGTGTCAATTATGAATCCTTTCTGACATGAATTTAATTACAGAACTGTAAAAAGCCAAAAAAGGTGAGCAGGGGGCTTGCACAGTACTCTAGTGAATACATGATCAGAATAAAATGTGAGAGAAGAAAAACGCATATTTGGGTCTCCTTAAATTGAAGATAATGTTATTGTTGCCAGTAAGCATCTCCAAAATAAATTAAAACACAAGTCTGCTGAAGAATTGACTTTACAGAATATTGGCTTTGGAATAGATCATGTGTTATTTTAGCCCTTAAAGAATTGAAAATTGCCTCGTGTTATCAAACAGTTTTGATATGAAGAAACGGAAACACAACAAAAGAGAGTTTACTGATCAGGTCGAAATGTAGAATGAATGGTAGCTGATGGTTTGGAATGTCAAAGTTTTCAGTGAGCTTACACTGCCGACCGAAAGCTGAGGTCAGATCCTTTTGAAACCATTTTTCCTGAATTATGACAACACAATATCTTTTTATTAGTAGATAGTACTACGTGCAGGCGGACTATGGGTACGTACTATATGTATGTAATAGTGTAAAGTTATACACAGGAAAGTTCATATGGTGTCATAACGTGGCAAACACTACATTGTATTTATAACACCTATACACATACATGTTGGCAATAATTGCGTAATCAGTCCTGAGGTGCAGGCAGCTACCCAGACTGGAAGAGAGTGGGCTTTAAGGATTTAAGTTTAATGCACTGAAGCATATATCTCTGTCACCTATGACTTTGATTTACAGTCAGGTTTAAAAAACTACAGATTAGTGTGTAAGTAACATTTTTCCACCAAGTTACAAGTGGGTCAATAAGACATGGCCTCTGTCCTAAAAAGGTATAGTTTCAGATAACTGTGAATGTTACGAGCATAGTATTTTTAACTTGGGAAGGCTCACAGAAGTGTTTCAGCGTCTGAAAATGGCAATCCGGGGAATACTGGTAAATTAACTGGCCTAGTTAAATATCCATGGTATAAATCTGTTGTAAAGTACCCTTATTTATCTCTGATATGCTTCGGGTTTTACTGCACTCCTGTTCAATAATAAGATTATTCCCATGGTAGATTCCTCTCTTCATGGGTAGGCAGGGTTTGGAACTTAGAAACTTTGGGCCTGATACACAAATGTAACTTACACTTTTGCATAGTTTACACTTTTTTGTAGTACCTTTGCTACTTTTTGATTATTTGCAAAGTGCATATTTACTCTATCAGTGTATCCCACGAGTTTTAGGACTCTGCGCCCCCTATACTTATGTGGGAGTAGTTCTCTGTCACCTCAGCAGAGTTTGACAGTGCATTGGGTAAAAAGTAATGAAGAGGAACTCATGAAATATTACAATACTGCATGATCTGCTGAGGACAAATTAGTCAATAAGGGAAATTTGTTATTTTGTGGGAGTGGAATTGTAATTATTTTAATGTTTTCCCTTGAATTAGCCAACAAGTACCTGATTGTCTGACGCTGTTCAAGAGAGCACTGAGCAAGGAATAAGGGCAGTGACAGTGACCTACAATGGGAAACATCCTTTACCACGCAGTGGCTACCATGATCTGCCTTTACAACGCAGTTGCTACCCCGACGTTAACACACGTTCCTTTACGACGCAAGTCGTTACAACGACTTGCTTTATGGTGTGAACGTTGCTGGACTGCTGTTGAATTTTAAGTCCACCACCTCCCCTACTATTAGTAAAATATACTTTTCCATAGTTCAGCGCCCCACCTAGGCAAGTCATTATTGCAACTTACATGGTAAAGGAACATGTGGTAACATCGTACTGGAGGTAGAGACTGTGTTGTAAATGCATGTTTGGTAACTGTATGCAGGGTTCTGTCATAAAGCCACCTATAATATGTGCTAGAGACTTAAGCGTGAGTATCTGAGTGGTATTTTCTCCTGGCACCATGACCACAAAATTCCTATTGAAAGTGCCTTAAGTATTCGCTTCAAGCACCATCAGTCCCAGTAACAGCATCAATATGCTACCAGCATGGATCCCATGCACAGTAACCATAGCCGCAGATGTGATTATGCTTCCTCACCTTTGTAACCATGCTTTTCTGTGCCTAGTATGAGAACTCTGAGTGAAACCCACAGGTCAAGGGCTGCCACCAATAGCCAGTGGCTGCCAAGAAGGGACAGTGCCTGCAGTAGTAGCACTCCTGATCACCATCAAGGCTCTTGTCCACATTCCCAGTGCGTCTTCTTGCCAATCTCTCCCATTGCCGACTTCAATCTTACAGTACCAATGCTAATTTGTCAGTTGTTGGTTGCAAAGTTCTCTGAGAAAAATAGCAATTAATTTTGTGGTTAAGAAAGCTGGGACCAAGCTTGTGCACTGCCTTTAAGATGATTCAAAGTGATTTGAAAAGAACTCTCTCTGGGACAGGGAGCCTGTGTAATATGGACAAGCAGTAGTTGAGGAGGACCTAAGATGAGAATGAGTCAACGTTGTAGTGGCAGCTTGTATCTGGTACAAGCGATTGAGCTGATATGCTGGTGCTACCAATAGTAAGGTGTTAGAATAATCAATATGGAATTCTGCACCGCCAGCTGGTCACAATGAAGTAAAGCATATTATAAATCACCCATATTAAGTAAGAGCAAGAAGAGGAAAGCTCATTAACATGAGATGCAAGAGGCATGTACATATTTCTCCTCGATGCGTCTTTTCTGGGAATGCATAGCATCTTTGCTGCCTTCTGAGGTCTACCACTTATGGAAAATCTGGGAATGCACCAAAATCCATGGGTGTTGCATGGAAAAACCCATGCACCACCCATGGAATGGCTCCCTGGGGCAGACTAACGCAACACAGTGATTGGCACTGTGTTGCATTACTTGAAGATTTAGTAAGTATAGAGGGTGTCCCGTTGTGGGTGTACTGTTGGGGGACAATGGCCATCTTGGTGCCCGGGGACAGAAGCAGCATTGACTGTCACACTGCACTGGTGCCCTTGCTGATGGCCTTTCGCTACAATTGGAAATACAGACATAGGTGGAGCCTGCAAGGTGTTTAGCTGGAATTTCTGTGAACTTTTTGTATCTCTCCCAGTCAACACACCTCACTCAACAGATACCACCATTATGAACTCTGCCTTTGGCCTTACCACCTCCATGCATTCAACACTAACAAAGGACTAAGAAAGCCTTGGAGACCCCGTAATTACCCTTCCCAACTAACAACTGAAACTAAAAGAAGACCACTGTTTCCTTTGCTCCTTTTACTCTTCTCATACCGCGGCCATCTTGGAATGGTAAAGCCCTCAAAATATTTTTTTTTAAAAATACTACGTGTTGCAACTATGCTGAACTCTGCCTTTGGCCTCCCCACCTCCATATATCAAAACAATCAAAGGACTAAGGAAGCATCGATGCACCTGTATTTACCCCAGCCCACCTCACAACAGTTGCCTAATTACTGTAGATTAAGCTCCTCTTGCTCCTCTAATACAGCAGCCATCTTGGAATGGTTTGGCCTTCAAACTTTAGATGAAGACTGCAATGCCCTGGTTAGGAGTCAATGACTTAAAGTTGTGGTAAGCTACTATTCCATCTAGGGTGCGATCCATCTGTAACCAGACCTCACAGTTGTTAACAATGCGCCCACACCCCCCCTTAACACTGCACTCATGCGTTATGGACCCAACTCATGGACTATAAATTATCCAGAAAATCTATCCAGTAATGCTAAAACGAATTTCAAGCACAACATACTTGGGGCCAGCTTCGTGGTAACACCCCTCATCAGCCAGGCTAAATTGAATCCAGTGGCAAAGTGAGCAAGGGTCGCAGTTCTGGGCATACCCTGCCAACTTACGGTTAACAAAGAAAACACAAGGAAATGATGAACTTTTCAGACACTCATCCCCAGTGACAGATCTGGTTTTATTCCATCAGAAGTGGGTCCCGGGCTCACTGTGCCATGGGATTCAAGCTAGCCTGGCTGATGAGGATTGATGCCCTGAAATCGGTCTTAGGATGCTTGTTTCTGGTCCAGGGAGTACCAGGCTTAGCAGTTTGGGATGGACTGTTCCAATGAGGCACAGGGTCAAGACTAATTTGCATATGGATGGGTCTAAACTGGGGTGACATGGTGAGCAAAAGAATGATGGATTTAACCCAGATCTCTTGACTGGGGGTGGATGTGTGATATGCTCTGGATTTCATCCATCATCTGTGTGCCGTTTGCTTTCTCATCCTATGTGCGCTGGGTATGCCCAGACATGTGTCCAGGGCTCAATGTGCCACTGGTTTCAAGCCAGCTTGGCAGATGAGGGTTGATGCCCCAAAACCGGTCCCAGGATGGTTGTTTATGGTCCAGGGAGGACCTGGCTTAGCAGTTCAGGCTAGACTTTTCCCAGGAGGTACTGGGTCAAGACTGATTTGCATATGGCTGGGTCTAAACTGGGTTGGCATGGTGAGCAAAAGAATGATGGATTCAACTCAGATCTCTTCACTTGGGGTTGATGTTTGATTTGCTCTGCATTTTGTCCATCATCTGTGTTTCTTTTGCTTTCTTGCCCTAAGTGCGCCGGGTATGCCTAGACGTGGGTCCAGGGATCACTGTGCCACTGGATTCAAGCTAGCCTGGCTGATGTGGGGTGATGCTCTGAAACTGGTCCCAGGATGCTTGTTTCCGGTCCCTGGAGGACTTGGCTTAGCAGTTTGGGCTAGACTGTTCCCATGAGGCACGGGCTCAAGACTGATTTGCATATGGCTGTGTCTAAAATGGGTTGGCATGGTGAGCAAAAGAATGTTGGATTTAACCTAGATCTCTTGACTGGGGGTGGATATTTGATTTGCTCTGCATCCCGTCCATCCTCTGTGTGTCTTTTGCTTCACGGATAAAGTCACAAAAATTTATCAACCCTTCATCCAAGTCTCAAATCCACCTACTGTCTTAACCTGTCCCACTATGCTCACCTATGATCAAATAGAACTAAAATACACCCATGATAACCAGATCTGCACCTAAGTGACAAACAATGCCAATTGGTCTGACTTCAAACTTATGTCTGAAAAAGAAGCCTTCAATATAAATATGAGCTTAAAGCTTACTTCACACACTATGGACCCCCTCCGATCCACAATGGTACAACATCTCAACCACATCATTGCCCCTTTCTGGACAAAAATCATTAACTCCTCTCTCGCCTCAGGCTGTGTACCAGACTCACTTAAGTTAGGACAAATCAGACTCATACTCAAAAAGCCTGGGGCAGACCCTAACTATCTCAACACCATCAGCCCTATCTCTAATCTCCCATTCCTAGATAATATTTCGGAGAAGTGAGTTCTCCAACAACTTAACAAACATATAGATGTTTTCAACCTCCTTGATATCTTTCAATCAGGACTCAGAAAAGGCTGTAGCACTGAAACTGCCATGCTCAATATTTCAGATGATACCCATAGAGCCTTAGATGAAAGTCAAGCATGTCTTCTCGTCCTTATTGACCTATAAGTGGGTTTCAACACAATAAATCATGCAGCTTTACTTGAGACTCTGAAGATGTGCTCTGGCATTAATGGCATTAAATGGTTCTCTTCTTACCTTCACCACTGATCGCAACAAATTAAAACCAATTACTGTCTCTCTAAGCCCACACGAGTCACGCTTGGTGTACCCCAAGGCTCGATTTTCTCCACGTCACCTTCAATCTCTTCATGGAACCCCTTACATTCATTCTGAGTCAAATATCACCTATATGCAGTAGACATGCAACTCCAATACAAAATCAAAGCACCCAGTGACATCTGACACCTCAATGCCATGCTAACCAAGTACAAAATTGGTTTAATTCAAACCATTTAAAGTCGAACCCCAACAGGGGCGTGGCTTCACCATGCTGCAACGTGGCCGCTTGCCAGAGGGGCTCTGCTGGCCGGGCCCATTTATCCTTTGAAATCCAAATCCACAAATTGGAATCTGGCATGAAAAGAAGCAGAATCTAACCTGGTGACATAACCCGACTGCAGTTAATTGCCAACTGAAGTCACCGCAATGACGGGTGCATCAGAGACTGCGGCGTGAGTAGGCCTCACACGCGGCAAGAGATAGGACGCAACAAGGCCTGGGCCTAGATTAACGACTCCGAGACCAGCTGCGCTGTTCCCCTCCATTTGTTGCTGGCGCATGCTGGGTGTTTTTGGAGATGCACCAGTTAGAAAGGATGCCCGGAAACAGGTAACTGCGGATCTAACCTATGTTGCCGCCTGTGTCGTAAGTCAGCCAGAGCTGGTGGTGGGCTGCTATTGCCAGAAATTGCTGCATCTCTCCAGTGTGGCCCTGTGGAAAATGACTAAAATCGGTATACATAAGCGGCGTTCATTTATGTTCACCATAGCCACTGTTTAGCGTAAAGTGAAAATCATGGAACACTGGCCACACCATCTTGTCCCTTTTTAGGCCCCTTTGTGCGCGTCAGTGGCAGCCATTTTGAAAACCATGGTCTCCCTGCCCAGCGCCGCTAGCCTGCGCGTCTCTCCCCCTCACTCCCCAGCCTCGCAAGCATTCCCCCGCGCCGGACAGCCCCTGGTTTCTCCTGCTTGGGCCATAAGCGCACCTCTAGCGGGACCCTGTCTCCGAGCCACATCCCGTGCTGAACCCCCTCGCTCTTTCATCTCGTTCAAAGAACAGGCCCTTTAGATAACCTCTTCCTCCCTGCCCAATCTTCCTGCCCGTTCCCAGAGCGCCACCTGGCCCTGCGGATACCATTTATTGGCCCCCTTAAAGTAGGCAGCTGCCCCGATTCAAAGGATCTCTGACTGATCAACCCCCTCACCCCATGAGATCCGATCAGACACACATTCCGGGAATCGACGTAATGTCCTGGTGTGCGATAGTCATCACCTACTGTGGCCGGGGTGGGGACTTCTACTGTAAATGCGTGTGGGAACAGGCCCAAAGTGAGGATTCCGAGGATGTCTTTTCCGTACATCAAAGTAATAACAAGAATGTGTTTCATGTAATAAAGCAATAAACCTGTGTATAAGAGGCCAGGCCTCAAGGATGCGTTTAGAGCACCTCGAGAAGATACCCTGTTGTCTGATTTGACGTGTTCTGCTCCGTCGGAATAAACTCCTGTTTCCTGTCTTCCAGTCTCCAGCGCCTGCCTCTTTATTTGGTAAACCTTGAGTTGGGTGAGAGGCGGCTAACGCCGGACAAACCTTGAAAAGGGGTAATCGACCTGATCTGTCTGACCCTTTTTTCTCAGCCCACACTCACCGTGGAAGTGGAGATCGTCACTACGCTTGGAGCCTGGTGTGTTTGCTTTGTTCACCCTAAGTTGGCAGGGTATGCGCAGACGTGGGACCCTTGCTCATTTTGCCACTGGATTCAAGCTAGCCTGGCTGATGAAGGGTGTTACCAAAAAAACAGTCCCAGGAAGTCTTGTTTCCGGTTCAGGGAAGACCTGGCTTGGCAGTTCGGGATGAACTGTTACCATGAGGCATAGGTTCAAGACTGACTTGCATATAGCTGGATCTGAACTGAGGTGTCGAAGTGAGCTAAAGAACGATGATGGATTCAACCCAGATCTGTGACTGGGGATGAGTGTGTGAAAAGTTTCAGTGCTCCATCCATCATCTCCATGTTTGCTTTGTCCAGCAGGACTGCTCCTGTGCTGTGTGACCCCCGTGGAGCAACGCTGATGCGTACACAGAAGCACCATGAGTATTCTTATGGGCCTGGGGAGCTCTTGGCCTTGTGGGCAGCCCGCTGGCTCTCCCCATGACCTGTGTGGTGCTAGGAGGTGCCGCGCTGGCATCGGGGGGGGCCAAGGGCTTTCTGTGGGGACTGGGTCATGAGTAGGCTGCAAGTGAGTGCATGCTTGGGGGGAGGATGGGGTTGTGTCTGACTGGACTGCGGTGTGGTTGGTTAGATGAAAGTGAAGCATGTCTTCTCATCCTTATTGACCTATCAGTGGCTTTCAACACAATAAATCATACAGCTTTACTTGAGACTCTGAAGATGTGCTCAGGCATTAATGGCATTAAATGGTTCTCTTCTTACCATCACCACTGATCGCAACAAATTAAAACCTACTCCTGTCTCTCTATGCCCACACGAGTCATGCTTGGTGTACCTCAAGGCTGGGTTTTCTCTACATCACCTTCAATCTCTTCATGGAAACCCTTACATTCATTCTGAAGCAAGCAGAGGTCAAATATCACCTATATGCAGTAGACATGCAACTCCAATGCAAAATCAAATCACCCAGTGATATCTGACACCTCAATGCCATGCTAACCAAGATACAAAATCGGTTTAATTCAAACCATTTAAAGTTGAGCTCCAACAGGGGCGTGGCTTCACCATGCTGCAACATGCCCGCTTGCTAGAGGAGCTCTGCTGGCTGGGTCCATTTATCCTTTGAAATCCACATCCTCAAATTGGAATCGGGCATGAAAAGGAGCAGAATCTAACCTGGTGACATAACCCGACTGCAGTTAATTGCCAACTGAAGTCACCGCAACGACGAGTGCATCAGAAACTGCGGTGTGAGTAGGCCTCACACGTGGCAAGAGATAGGCCGCAAAAAGTCCTGGGCCTAGATAAATGACTCTGAGACCTGCTCGCTGGCCCCCTCCATTCGTTGCTGGCGGATGCTGTGTGTTCTGGCTGACGCACCAGTAAAAAAGGGTGCCCGAAAACTGGTAACTGCGGCTCTAACCTGTGTTGCCGCATAGGTCGAAAGGCAGCCAGAGCTGGTGGTGGGCTGCTACTGCCAGGAAGTGCTTCATCTCTCCAGTGTGGCCCACACTCAGCGTGGAAGTGGAGATCGTCACTACGCCTGGAGCCTGGTGTGTTTGCTTTGTTCGCCCTAAGTTGGCAGGGTATGCCCAGACATGGGACCCTTGCTCATTTTGCCACTGTATTCAAGCTAGCCTGGCTGATGAAGGGTGTTACCCAGAAACCGGTCCCAGCATGCTTGTTTCCAGTTCAGGGAAGACCTGGCTTGGCAGTTCAGGCTGAACTGTTCCCATGAGGCACAGGTTCAATACTGATTTGCATATAGCTGGGTCTGAACTGAGGTGGCTAAATGAGCTAAAGAACGATGATGGATTCAACCCAGATCTGTGACTGGGGGTGAAAGTCTGAAAAGTTTCAGTGCTCCATCCATTATCTCAATGTTTGCTTTGTCCTGCAGGACTGCTCCTGTGCTGTGTACCCCCCCGTAGAGCAACGCTGACGCATACCCAGAAGCACTGTGAGTACTCCTGCGGGCCTGGGGAGCTCTTGGCCTTGTGGGCGGCCGCTGGTTCTCCCCATGACTTTTGTGGTGCTAGGAGGTGCCGCGCTGGCACTGGGGGGGACGGAGGCTTGCATGGGGGCCGGAGCTCGAGTAGGCTGCAAGTGAGTGCACGCTTGGGAGGAGGGTGGGGATGTGTCTGGCTGGACTGTGGTGTGGTTGGTTGGCTTCCCCCCAGGGCACCGGCATTGCGGTACAGCTGGTGGTGTCCAAGCGGCCGGGCCAGGAGCTCTCGCAAAGACACCTGCGGCCCAACACACCCCCTTAACCATAGCCTGTGTGCAGCATACAGTCCAGGACTGTCTGCATACACAAGACTAAAACACCTCTGTTAAATTCCAAGAATACAGTAGATGAAATGTATCACACTGAGGGCCTGCAGATCATCACCAGGACTGGTTTACACCTCTGCTCCCAGGGTGCTGCACTGCCGCTATACAACACCAGGCATAATGGGGAAAAATGACCCAAAGCAAACTAAACTTCCATTTGAAAATAAATGATTGACCCGCACAGGAGACACCTGCTCTGAGCCTGATACAGATTCCAATGCTAGAGAAAACCGGGAGGAACAAGACAACAACTTGTGCACCCTACTTCTGGATGTTCGGTCCAGCATAAAGACCATAGACAATAAAATTGATGCACTTACCTCCAGTGTAGACTGGGTCAAAAAGCAAGTCGACTCCCACGAGGCACACCTGGACATGCTGGAAAACAGATCTTCAGATGCCCAGCCCATGACTTTCAGGTTGAGTAGAGAGAACAGATACTACAAATGTAAAGAGTCCTGTTGGTTATAAGGGCCAAAAATGAGGACTTACAGGCCCGCTCCCAGCGCAAAAACATAAGAATTATTGGCTTTCCTGAGACCACTGCTATACCGAAAATGGATTCCTACATAGAAACTTTGTTATGAGACCTGTTTGGCTCAGTGCTGTCTCCTGTTATGATAGTGGAGCCCAGACCGCATGTGGGTACTGCACCATGGCCCATATAAGCATGGCTATTAAATTACTGGGACGGGGGGGCGTGGCTTGGATGCCGAGCGGAATGGCTGCCTGAACTCGCAGCTCCGCTGATCGAGCGAATTAATCCGCCATTGATCCGTTTTTCCTGACCTGAGACTCGGTCCCCGTGCACCCCCTGACCGGCGAAGCAACTCCTTCTACCTCGGCGGTGTTTTAGCTGCACGGCGCTCCCGCCCTGAGTGAGAACAGACACCCTGATCCGAGACTGCTGAGGGGCCTGCGAGGACACTGCGCGCAGGGAGCTCGAGTTGTTGCTGGCCGGCCGGAAGTGTGTGTGGGCCCGGCAGCTTATGCGGGACCTGCGCCGCCAGTACATTGATCGAGTGGCGCTCGCTGCGACCCTGGGCTGGCGGATGCCTCTGTGCGGATCCCAATGGCCGAGACACCGGACAGCTCAATTACAGGCGTGAGGTGCAGGGCGCGCGCCCTGAGAGACGGGAGCCGCGATCTTGCGGTCGGGAAGGTGCGGGCCTCGGCACACGCCTCTACACAGTGAGTGCTCCTTGCGTGAGCGGCCTGGCCGCCGAAGACTCTACGGGCCGTCAAGTCCTCAGGCTCACGACCGACGACCAACGGCGCTAATAGCGGGCCGGCGGAAACGAGGCAAGAACCGCAAATTTTGGCTTAGTGCGGCTGCAGCGTGTGGCGCACTTAGTGTGGGCGCAACTCGTAGGCCAGAATAACCGGGGTGCTAATTTGGGAAGGTCCCTGGGGCCCGCACAGCCTCACAGTGTGGAGTGTCACCCCTGGGCACATTGTGCGCTGCTGGAGCGAAGGCGGACGAAGATACGCTGCGCGCCACACGGCAGATCTGGCTGGTGGTGGAGACATATTGTAGTGACCAGCGCCATTGCTACAGACGCAGGTGAACAGGGGCCACGTTAAGATAGACGGCCACAGCGGTTGCCTGCCACACAGCCTGATTGCCAGACCCAGACGGAAGAGCAGAGATCTCAGGGCAACTAACGTATAGTGCGGTGGAACTGCGTATCGACATGGGGAAGCCTGACACCAGACAACCCAAGATCACGTTCGTCTAAAAAATCACAGAGCCCGGATGCGCCGGACCAGGAGATGTCGGGAGAGGCCCGCAATGTGTTGCCGGCAGATGACATCAAGGCCATGTTCCAAGACTTAAAAACGAGTCTGCAAGGCATAGACGGCAAGATGGATGCCTTGGCTGCCCGGATGGATAGCATGACCAGACGAATGGACAAACAAGAAGGGGTGGTCGCAGTGTTGGAAACCCGAGTGACTGAGGCGGAGGAATGCCAGATGGACCTCAACAAGAAATTGCAAGGCATGGACAAAGTGCTGTCCCTGATACAAATGAAAAATGAGGATTTGGAAGCGAGGTCCAGACGAAACAACGTCCGCATAACGGGCGTGGCGGAATCGACAGACATTGAAAATATAGAACGCTACATAGAACAGATGATGAAGGATTTATTTGGGGATGGATTGTCGACGATGTTTCTGGTAGAGAGAGCACACCGCACTCTAGGACCAACGCCCAAGTCGGGAGCCCCGCCGCGGCCCATTCTAGCCCGCATCCTGAACTACAGGGACAGAGACTCTATACTGAGGCCGGCGCGAAACATGGTGGACTTGCAATATAAAGGTAACCGGATATCCATGTACCCTGACTTTACTCTCCAAGTGCAGGCGGCCAGGAGGGAATTTTTACCCGCGAAAAAGGTATTTCAGCAGACAGGCACGAAATACTCCTTGATCTACCCAGCAAAACTGAGGGTGCAGGGGCCGGGCAAACCCACTTTCTTCACGGACGCGAAGGCGGCCCTCAAATTTGCTAAACAGCTGGCTAAGGACCAGAAGGGACATTCGGCGGAGGAGGAGCGGGGTGCTACTGAGCAGCTAAGTGATATTGAATGATGCACTGTATTGTTGATTGAAACACTGTTAGCAACGATGTTCACTTGAGATGGGGATCCTGTACTAAATGCTCAAAGTTTGTGACCCATGATAGTGAATAATTACTGCTTCGTTTGGCCTGGGGTCTGCGGGGGGTCCTAGAGCGCTCAGGCTCAGATTCGCGCTCGATCGCCCTGTCATGAGTACAGGGTTAGAAGGCCCATGACTGCGTACCCCGAGGGATGTCTCCCAGAGTATGGTTCGCCCTACTACCACTGATGTTAGTTGGTTCTGATGGGGCGGGCAATGGAGGGGTATATGCACGACCTGATTGGGGGGTTGGAGCGGGTGGGTGGGGTGGGGGTGGGTTAAGTTTTGTTTGGTTTGAACAGTTAACCTATGAAAACGCTATGTTGCACATATCACCTAATTTTGCTCGAATTGTGTTCGTTGATAACGATGCTGCATCCCGAAAGGGGGGATGGACATGGACACTTACACTGCTGGATGGGGACTCGGGACATATATCCCACCGACAGATTACCTTTTGCATTCTGATGCTCCGACTGTTATTCACCACCATTGTCCTGGCACTGTGATGGAATCTAGAGGCGGCTTAGGATTTGGTGAGACCGCAAACCCTGGTGCGACTGCTGTGAATCCCTCGATAAAATGCCTATCATGGAATGTGAGAGGAATGAATGACAGAAGGAAAGCGAGACTTGTGCATGCATACTTGTCGCGGAAGCACATAGATATCTGTATGCTGCAAGAAACCCATTTGCACACCACTGCTGCATCTCAGCTGAAACACTCTAGATGGGGTGAGACGCTACATGCCCCATACTCGAATTATGCAAGGGGGGTGGCTATCTTGATCCGTAGAGGCCTGAACTGGGTGACACACCAGGTGCTGAGGGATGAGGAAGGTAGATATATAATGCTGTTCGGAGCCCTGTGTGGTATTAAAATATTGCTGGTGAATGTGTATGGCCCGAATAGCGACACTCCTGAGTTCTATGAGAGACTGTGGGATAAAATGCGTACACTTGGCAGTGCGGCGATAATGTGGGCGGGAGATTTCAATGTGGTGCTTTCTGATGCCGCTGATAGACAGGGTGCTGCCCGGGAACACCACCCGAAGGCGGCTGAGGCACTGGGAGACATTATCATGGAGGCTTCCCTGGTGGACTCTTGGAGGCTGTTACACCCGAATACGCGGGCGGGAACTTGCATTACAGCGCACAGGGCCGCATGGTCGAGGCTTGATTACTGGCTGTTATCCAGAGACCTTCATACTTCGGTCCTGGAAGCCACACACCTTCCACAATCGCTGTCAGATCACGCCCCAGTGGGAGTGACTATTGCCACCCCCACACAATACATACAACCGTTTAGCTGGAGGTTCCCATCGCAGGCCCTGCTAGATCAGGTCTTCAAGGAGGAGCTGAGAGGCAAACTAGAGGAGTTTTTTACTCTCAATGAAGGGACAGTAGACTCGCCTGGAACGCTCTGGGAAGCCTGTAAGGTGGTTACCAGGGGGCACTGCATGGCGCTCAAAACGGGAGTGCTGCGATCTATTAGGAACACGCTGGAGGGGCTTGAAAAAGAATTAGCAGTTTTGGAAGACACCTTAGCCAGATCCCCCACTGCTATGGCCCGTGCCGACTTCAGGGCGAAGCTTACTCAGTATCAGGAGGAAGCTGAGAGGGAAGTGAAATTCCTGCATAAATATGCCCAGGCCAGGCGCTATGGAGAGGGAGACCGCCCTGGTAGGACACTAGCCGCCATGCTTAGAAAACCTAGAGGCGCGGAATATATTTTGGAACTCAAAACTGGCACTGGTGAACCCATCCGAGCGCCGCGAGATATTTTGCAAACTATGGAATCATATTATGAGACACTGTACACCTCAAGGGTGCAGCCGGAAGACCAGGTGATTACAGACTACCTGGACACGATAGCACTGGCATGGTTCAACAACGGGGCTCGCGAGTACATGGATCTGCCAATCACACAGGAGGACATACGACGAACTATAGCTGGCATGCCCTCTGGAAAAGCACCTGGCCCGGATGGTCTCACGGCGTCGTTCTAGAAGGAATACGCGGATATTCTCGTGCCCAGACTGCATAAGTTATACATGGAAGCGATTGAGGCGGGTAGTCTTCCCCCGTCGCTTCGGGAAGCCATGATTATTACACTCCTCAAACCCAACAAGGACCCCACGAACCCAGACTTGTACAGGCCACTATCCCTAATAAACCTAGATGCTAAAATTTACGCTAAGCTTCTGGCGGAACGGCTGAAACCGATGATACCCCAGATAGCACTGTCGGATCAGTCGGGATTCGTGACAGGTAGATCCACGTCGCACAACCTGCGCACCCTGTTTGGATTACTTCATTACCTGGACCCCAAGGTTCAGGCTGCGGCGGCCCTATTGGATGCCACTAAGGCTTTTGACTCTCTTGAGTGGAAATTTCTGCAGGCGCTGTTCACCAGAATGGGACTCAGCAGATTATTCATTCAGAAAATCTGCATCCTCTATAATTGCCCTACGGCTAGGGTGAGGGTGAATGGGCAAGTCTCGAGGCCTATACAGATCACGAGAGGGACCAGGCAAGGCTGCCCCTTATCGCCGTTGCTGTTTGCATCGCAACGGAGCCACTGGCGGCACACGTGAGGCAGCACCACACCCAACGCAGCATTGGCTTCACGTCCAGAGGGCTATTGGTGTCTATGTACGCAGACGATATAACGATCTTTATGCAAAACCCGTCCGAGAACTTTGACCCTCTCATGAGGGAACTAGTGCGATATAGCGGTTTGACTGGCATTAACATTAATTGGTCTAAATCAGCAATGCTACCGCTGACAGACGGCACAGCTAGATGTCACACGGAGTTCCCCATCACTTGGATAGAGGACGAGGTAAAATACCTGGGAATCCACATTAGTCGATCGATCCAAGACCTGTGGCTCTTGAACTATGGCACTGCGGTGGAGTGGCTCGAGACCAAGGTAAAGATATGGGTGACCCTGCCGCTTTCCCTTACGGGGCGGATAGCCATAACAAAAATGGTTATAATACCAAAATTTCTCTACCTCTTTGCGAACATACCACTGCCGCTCACGCTATCCTTCTTTAAACGTATACGCTCCGCACTTTTGGAACTGGTGTGGGCGGGCAAACAGCCTAGAATTCAATGGAAAATACTGACACTGCCCTTCCGTCAGGGTGGTCTGGCGGCCCCAGACTTTGAATTATATGCCTACTGCGCCCAGGCCCAGTACCTGCATTATTGGCTCCACCCGATCCCGTATCAGACACATGTGGCGGTCGAAAAGGACGTGTCGGCGCCCACCCCCTTGACTACGACGCTCTATCGTAAATTCAAACGCTCACCTGAAGACGTAGACACGGTGGAAACGGTGAGGTGGGCCTGGCAAAGTCTAGCAAAGCGGGCAGAAATTACTGAATTGTATGCCCCGTCCATGCCGCTGGGCGGTAATCCGCTGCTGGGGCCATTACAAGACCCGGCTATAGCGGAGAGAGCGCGGAGATGTGGGTTGTCTCTTGCCAGTGACTTGTACCCGGACGACAAATTTGTAACGCTGGAGGCTATGTGCAGCTCGGAAGTGCCTACGGCTTCTGAGCTACTCCTCTACTACCAACTGCGTGCGACATGTAAGGCCAGATACCCGATGTTTCCGGAGGTGCCCCCATCGCTTGCGGCACTGGAGGACATATTAACCAATAGCTCCTCAAACAAGCTGATTACTCGGATCTACAAAATCACACAGGACGTGACGCCGTGGGTGCGCCCTGGTTCGAAGGTGCAATGGGAGGCGGAGGCGGGCATAAGCATATCGGATAAGCAGTGGACATTCTGCTGCACCCAACTCAAACACTTATCGCCTAACTACAGGCTGAGACTAATTCATTTCAACTTCCTCCATAGAACGTACCGCACGCCGGCGCAACTCTTCAAAATGGGACTGCTATCTGAGGCTAGATGCTGGAGATGTGGAAGTGAGGATGCAACCTTCTTTCACCTCACATGGCAATGCACACCAGTGCTACAATATTGGGTGGAGGTGTTTTCGAAGCTGGGACGCATGATAGGTGAACGGCTCGATCCGGATCCGCTAGTGGCCCTCCTGGGTTTCGTGGCGAGCATACCGAGTGCCTCAAGGAAACTAGCCGCGTTGATGCTTTTACTGGCGAAGAGGCAGATAGCACTACATTGGAAACGGAGGGCGCCTCCGACAACTGCGGGATGGATTAACTCGGCACTGTACTGTCGAGACCAGCTGACTGTTTATTGGGAACTCATGCCTCTGAGATCCAGACCTGCTGATATCTGGCAGCCCCTAACGACCTGGTTGACTGGGGAAGAGATGGCCGAATGATGTGGTTGGAGCTGTGGCTGTAAGCTTGGAGATAGGAGAGTGATGGGGTGCATGGAGATTCGAGAGGTGTGTGTGGGGGGGGGCGGTGGTGATATACATGGGTGTTGTGGTGACTGCGGGTGTATGAGACTGGATCATGGGTTTGCGTGAGGACGGTGGGAACTGGTATGTGCTTTGGAGATTCCGGATAGATTAGTCCCCTCCCCCTCCTCCCCCCTACACTTGCACTGCACTGATTAATAATCTGGTGGTGTTGACGAATTACAATTTGAATCGACCAACTGTACATTCAAATGCATATAGCGCTGTTAATTTGGTTGTAAAAGTTCTACGAAGAGTTATGCTGAACAATATGTACAAGTGTGTAAACTCGTGACTACAAGCTGTGGTCCCATAGATACTACTACTGCTGCCTGCCTCCAGGTTGTTGGCTGAATAGCGGTGTAAACACTTGAAACGCACAATAAAGGTTTTTGAAAAAAAATAAATAAATAAATAATTACTGGGACAGGGATGCGCCGCTAAAGGCGGCCAGAGACCGTGGCCCAATTGTCCACCTGGGTAACTCCCTTTTCTTTTTAACAGACTACACCCCACTGGTGCAGGCCTACCGCAAAGAGTTCCTCTCGGCAAAACATTTCCTAAAGTGGGCCTCGATCCAATATGACATGCTTAACCCAGCCAAACTAAAGATTATGCATGACGGGCAGCGGCACTTCTTCATGGATGCCAAAGCAGCTTTAAAATTCACAAAGCATATCAGCACCAATGGTCCCCTCGCAACAAGCTGGCTCTGAGCGGGATCTAAGTGACAATGACTAAGTACACTACAATACGCCTAGCTGTATCTCTTCCAACTGTTATATACTGTCAGTAGACTTGCCTTACTAATCGTCCCTATACAACTGTGCATGTTGTAAATCAGTGGTAATAAACCACTCCTAAAATTAACCTACCTATAGCTCTGTTAAGTAGGTTCCGTACACCTCAACATGACCCGGCCTCCCTACCACCTGGTAGGGGAGTACGCTGGCGACCCAGGTTCCACTGGGATAACTCCTTTGTTTTTTTATGTTTGGTTATGTAAGGGACGTACAGGGCGGGGGATTGGCAATGCAACACAACCTAGTTGGGGGTTTGGTGTGGGTGGGGGGTGTAACAGGGTGGTTATTGAGTTTTTGGGATTGAGGGCGCTCATTTCATCACATTTTGCAGAGTTAGACTACAAGCCACCATACCCAGGCAGTACACACAATCTGCAGGTTTCCATATTTAAATGTTCATCTTATTGTGCACAGCAATGCAATGTGTAGCTCACCATACAGCACAGCACCAAATACATGACTGAGGTAAAGTTCCTTATTTGGAACATAAGAAGGGCTGAATGACTTCAGGAAAGCCAGATGAATGCACTCATATCTACTTTGGCATAAAATCGATATATGTTTTTTACAAGAGAAACATCTGTAGGCGGGGCAGACCCGAAGCTGAACAATAGACACTGGGGCGAGGTACACCCAGCACTGTACTCCAATTATACTATAGGAGTGTCAGTACTACTAAGGTGGGGGTCTGGCTGGACAACATCTCACACACTAATAGATCTGGAGGGGTGGTATGTAATCCTAAGTGGCACACTCATGACAACCCAGGTGACAGTGATGGTGGTCTATTGTCCAAATGTGGTTGACCCTATCTTCTTCATCACCATTTAGTCTAAAGTGGTGTTGCTGGGCAGCGACACAGTAATATGCGGCAGTGGCTTCAACACAATCCTGCAGGACACTTTGGACTGAGTGGGGTCTGCCCTTAAGTTGCATCCCAGAGCCACCCAACAAATGCTTTCTATCATACATGACAACGGACTTATAGATATATGGCACCGCTGGCATTGCACCATAACGCTTGGCCCAGACTAGATTACTGGCTGGTCTCGGGTGATGTCGCGACATGGACCACAGACACCTGCCGCGCACACTATCTGATCACGCTTCGTTGGTGTCACACTGAAATGTACCACATACTCTGCCTCATGCATTCAGCTGGCACATCCCTCCACATACTCTACATGACACAGCCTTTTGAGAGGAGACATGCAGCAAACTCACCCAATACTTCTCTACTAACGAGGGTTCAGTGGAGTCCCCTTCACACTGTGGGAAGCCTTTAATGAAGTTATAAGGGGTTCATGCATTGCCAAGCAATCCGGGGTCCTACAATCAATCAGACAAAAATGTACACAACTGGAGCAGGACATTTGTGACACCGAACTCCTATATTATCAATCAGGTGCACCAACACACATTGCAAAACTGAAAGTGAAAATTTCAGAATTTGGGAAAGAGGCAGATAGTGAGACTCGTTTCCTGGGCAAATATGCTAGTGTCCGATGTTAGGGTGAGGGCGACAGGAAAGGTAGAGACTTGACAAATACACTCAGACATCAACCGTCCTTGACATACATATCCGAACTCTTGGACTCCACTCCACTCCACCCAGAGGTCAATTGGCCACGCATCAACTTCTATTCCTCACTATATAAAGCCACACAGACTGCCCCCACCCTGAGCTACTAGCATACTTAGCTTCCATTAAGTTGGTTTGGCTCAGTGAGGCTCGTTGGGCCTATCTGGATGAGCCGTTCTCTGGGGAGGATATTGTACAGGTTATATGCAGTATGCCAGGAGAGAAAGCCTCAGGTCTGGATGGGCTGTCTAACTCATTATACAAAACCTACGCAGATGAGCTTGCACCCCGCCTCCTAGCAGTTTATCAAGAATCTCTAGATATTGGTTCTCTGCCACCCACAATGAAAGAAGCAATGATCATCTCGCTCCTGAAACCCGACAAGGCAGCCAATCTTTGTGATTCGTATCGCCCGCTCTCACTAATCAATGTTGAAGCCAAAATTCTTGCTAAGCTCATCGCCAACAGGTTACGGCCACTCCTACTGCTTTGAGCCAGGCCAGACCAGTCCGTATTCATACCTGGCAGATCCACGGAACACAATTTGTGCACCTTCTTTTCTGTTTTACACTAGATTGATCCACAAATACCGGCCATTGCAACCTTTCTTGATGCTACTATGGCGTTTGATTTGCTGGAGTGGCCGTACCTGTTCACCATTCTGCCCAGGATGGGTTTCAGTCCTAACTTCATCAAGTAGATACATCCGCTCTATACTGAGCCTACGCCGAGGTTAAAAGCTAATGGACTACTGTCGGAACCATTCCCAATAACGTGCGGTACCAGGCAAGGATGCCCCCTCTCGCCACTGCTATTTGCAGTGGCCATGGAGCCCCTGGCAGCCAGAATACGCTAATACCATACGTCGATGGGGCTTGGATACGCAGACAGAGGCTTAATAATATCAATGTACGCTGATGACATCACACTATACATTTGCAAGCCAATCAAGAATCTGAATCCAGTGTTGAGGGAGGTTCTGCAGTTTGGCGGCATGTCTGGAGTAAAAGTGAATTGGGCCAAGTCGTCGGTCCTGCCCCTGACTGATGCCCTGCTTGCGACAGAGCTGGAGTTCCCACTATCCTGGGCAGATGGATCTCTGAAATACCTGGGCATATGGCTCAGCAGAGACACACAAGCAATTTGCCGTATGAATTATGGCCGCCTACTGGAATGGCTGGAGAGCAAGTCGGCATTCTGGTCCGCTTTACCACTGTCCCTGGCCAGCAGAATACCCATAACTATGATGATTGCCCTTCCCAAACGATTGTATTTGTTCAAAAATGTGCCAATCCCCCTCAAACAAGCTTTCTTTAAGTCCCTCCGCTTCATGATGATCGCTCTGGTCTGGGCTGGGAAGCAGCCTCAAGCTGGTTGGGAATTACTGACACAGCTGCTTTCGCATGGGGGGCTAGGTGCTCCAGAATTTGAACCATATGCACTTTGCAAACAAGCTCAATATCTCCACTTTTGGGTGCACCCAATCCCATTTCACACGCATGTGGTGAGCGAGAAGGATGTGGTGGAACCTACTCCACTGCAGGCTGCCTTATACCAACCCGACCACAGAACTAATGGGGAGTTGAACACTGTGGAGTCGCTGCGCTTGGCTTGGGAGGGCCTAAGGAGGTGTGTCGGAGGACAGTAGCTCTATGTGCCCTCTATCCCACTTGCACACCACCCAGTCCTCCCTCCTTTGCAAGATAGAGAAGCTATTAGTTGTGTCCGTGCAATGGGCCTGAACACATAAGATGATCTATACTCAATTGGTACATTTTTAGAGAGTCCTCAAAATCAAGGGGATGCTCCGATGCCAATTCTAGAAATACTTCTATAGTATCAACTCAGAACCATATGCAAAACACTGTACAGCTCATTTCCAGAGTCCCCAATCACACTGACACCACTAGAAAATGTACTAACCATCCCCTTGCCCCACAAGCTAGTTACTAGGCTTTACAATTTAACGCAATCAACCACACCTCGAGCGCTGGTGCAGTGGCGAGCAGAGCTAGGCAAGTCCCCCATAGACGACCAGTGGACCTATTGCTGCTCCCAGCTCAGGCACCTATCACCAAATTATAATCTGAGACTCATTCATTTAAAATTCCTACATAGGTTGTACCATATACCCTTACAGTTCATATGCGAACTGCTAGAAATTTAAACAAGAAGAGACATCTTCTGGAGTGGTCTGGCTCACTGGTTAGAGGCGGCAGACCCGGAAGCAGAAGTCAGCCCGGGGCCAGGGTTCGATTCCCGACGCGGCAGGGTCGTGGACCAGGGTCAGCGGACTCGATAATTCTCGCCTCGTGCCTACTCTAACCAGGGGTCGCACTCGGCAACTCTGGGCATTAGCTTGCCTAATCTCAACAACGGCCTCCTCAACGCCGGGGATGCCTGGCTCTACCTTGGGGATTCCCAGCAGGGACCATCCCACAGGGAAAGCCAGGACAGGTTCCCCAGCGGTATACAGCGCTAGGACGCCGGCTGGCAACAGTGCGCTTTACAAGTATACACATTACATTACATTTACATTACATCATTCCTGCATGTTGCATGGACATGCCCTCCAATGGCACGTTATTGGGAGAGAGTCTACGAGTTCATACATGAGGTCACAGGAGTTAGACTGCAATGCATGCCACTGGTTGCCCAGCTGGGACAAGCCTAGGAGGTCCCTCTTGGGATGGGTCGACTCACAGCTATGATGCTGCTGCTTGCCAAACGTAGGTTGGCAATACACTGGGGTACTCACATGGTCCCTAAAATAGATACATGGATACATGACATCACATACTGTCAAGAACAGTTGGCCACCAATTGGGATCTAATGCCTCTAGCGTCCCGTCCGGAAGACGTTGGGGAACCATTCTTGGCATGGGCTAGGGAGAGGCACACAACCCTGTCAGAACGCCCCCAAGATGCAGTAGACAAATAGCTATCAGCACCTCGATATCGGTTACTTCAACACTCTTCTCTGATCGCAGCAGCCTTCTGCGAGTAGTAGCTGCACCAGCTTATGAGTTTAGTCGAAACACTGCACAAGTTCATGCCTATTGCGTTGCCTGTGTAAACTGCTGGTCATTTTGAACTGCTGCCTGGATGCACGGTTTTTCTGTCTCAAAAATTATGTGCTGGTTGTTGCCCTCAGATAATGTAACATTTACTTTGCAGCGGATATATGTTATGCACAATATGATTGTTGCAATTTTGGTCTATGATCAGACATGTCATAACTGGTTGGGTACTGCAATTTGTAACAATGCATTTTAACATGGCTGGTAATGTCTATTCATGTTTATAAAACAATAAAAAGAAGTTAAAAAAAAGTTGAACCCGAACAAAACCGAATCAATACTGTTCTCTCGGGAAAGTAACCACCTAAAAATCCATGACTGGCTCAAGAACCTGAATGCCCTAAATTCCTCCCTCGTCCTGTCTGACTCAGTAAAGTCCCTAGGCATTACCCTGGACAAGAACTTGTCAATGAAGAATCACATCAAAAACTCTGCCAAAGGAGCTCTTTACTCACTAAAACACCTCAAGAAAATTAAACCTTTCAACCCCCATGATGATTTCAGGACAATAGTACAATCTCTAGTCCTCTCTAAGCTGGACTATGGGAACGCCATCCTCGCCGGAGTGCCAAAGACTCACCTAGCCCCACAAAGGTCAGTCCTAAACATTGCAGCCCGGCTCATAACAGGTGTTAAACGGTTTGAACACATCACAGCAGCCCTCATATCTCTCAACTGGCTTCCAATTGAAGGTAGATTCATTTCCAGGTCTGCCTGCATCACACACAAAACCCTTCACAGACATTCCCCCAACTACCTAAACAGCAAACTTGGAAAGCAGTATTTTTACAATGCTTACCCTGGCCGGACCTGTAAGATGCTGGAGTAGGATTCAGGAGATGTCATCTTGTAACTGTGAAGGAAAGACGATGGCGTGGAGAGCTGAACAAGCCATGAAAGCTACAGTGATTAGCACATTTTAAGGCTACGGATGGGTGGGAGTCGGAGGCAGGGGGGGTTAGCCAGGAGATATGCACAAGGCCTGTGTTGTAACTCAAAATGATGGCAGAAGAAGGACCCCCTCCGTGGGTACTGCACAGATGAATACATCTCTTCGAGGAGGATGGATTCATGGGGTAAGTCGTGTCGTGAGGGGGTGACACCATGAGTTACCCGCACTGGGTGACACCAACCCTAGTGACGCCACTGCTCCTCCGTATGTTATTTAATGCAGGTGTTGGTTTTATATTTCCAGAAGGCATGTAAATATTACTAAGGTGAGTTATATATTGCTGTCATTACATTTTTAAATACATTTACATTGCAGGATTTGCACTTTTTCTGTTTGTTTTTCCGGCTCTATGTTTTTCGTATCTGTAAGCAATTGGAATTGTTTGCATGGGTGTGGAAATAGCGTTTGCAAACGTGTCTCACTAGGGTCATGCTGTTTTTATTTCCTCACGCTCTCTCTGTGATTGAGCTGAGTAGGGCGTTTGGACGCGCTAAAGTGTTTATCATTATTGGGGGTCTGTCAGTTGTAAAAGAGTCTTTGGACTGGGGAGCACAGGGTCTAAAGAGTTGCAGTTTCAAAATGATTTGCCATTTATTATAACTACAATGAATTGTAAAGCTTTCTGCAAGCAGAGCCCACAAGATGATCTAATCAAATACATCTTAACATTTGTAAGTTAGAGATGTTATTAGGTTTCCTGGGATGCACATTGTGTGGATGATTAACGTGAGTTTAGTTTTTTAAGGAAATGAATATATATTTTCTATGTATATCTGGGTTCAACTAAAGAGAAGACATGTTGGCTGTTCATTAAACTTATATAACTCGCTTCTTAACTGGAACTCCCAAACCTATTTGCTTTGCAGCTATGAACGGCAGATCTCTTAATACGTGATATGTACTGACACTTTTTGTATTACAGAAGGAGCCTACACACCCCACTAATGAGTACTTGTTACGCCGGCTTTGAGCATACCCTGTTTCCCTATGTCAGTGCCATCTTTTCTGGAGTAACATTTTATGGACCATGTTGGCCTGTGCAAGCTGCAAGGATTAGATGTATCTGTGTGGCCGCTTCTATCGATGGCACAGGTCCCATTGATTGAAAAAGGAGAAACCAGAAGGATTTGCTTTGACCATGATAACTACTAGAGCATGACCACATTGCTCCATGATGCACATAATTGACAACTGCAGGCTGGTTGACATTGTTTCCAATGCCGGGGGCAGTGTTGGTGGGATCACTGAAGCATGCATTTGTGCCGCCGGATGGAAGCATGTGAATTCTGAAAAAAAGATAACCAACTGCTTTCACATGACAAGTGATGCAGCCAGCTTTTATGCAAATCCTTCACGCTGACTTGATTCCACTTTAAAATGTGTGTTTGATTGTGGGGTGCTTACACAGACTGAATGCTTTAATAATAGCCCACATTTTTCACTTTTTTTCCTTATGTTGCTTTATCCCAGTGGGGGTGCTTTAACTCACAGAAGAAGGTAGTAAACATGTGGTTTGACAATGATATGTATCAAGATTCACAACACTGATGTTTGTTGGATGGTTGAAGGTGGCTGTTCGAATTTTATGTCAACAAAAGTGTTAAAAGCACATTTATTTTTTGATCAAACTCTAGGAGGTGACATTCTTGCAAGAATCACCAACCAGTTAGGACACTGGTACTACTACATATTCCATACACCATTTATATGTTCATAGAAAGCCGATTGTTATGCATATGTTCTTCCTATATAATCAAATATGGATTGCCCTTTGATCATAGATTTGACTGATGCACATAGGAAAAATAAACGTGCTAGAAGAATGACTTGTGGACTTAAGCTCTAGGGGTCAAGTTCTTGTCCTGCATTAGGGACACAAAATGCAGAAGGATTCCAGATCCCAAGAGCACCCAGGTAACGACTGAGGATTGGAAAGTGCAGGTTACCGATAGAAGCACAAACAAAATTTAAGGTCCTGATTATTACACACAGAGCGCGCCACAATAAAGGTCCGGAGTAAATTAGAAAGTTAATATCCCTTTACACTCCAAACAGACGGCTATGACCCAGTACGGAAGACCGCTTAACACACACAAAGATCAGGAGGGAAAGATGGGGTCGAAGAGCTTTTTTCCATCTGGCTCCTAACTCTGGAACTCCATCCCAGTGGATTGTAGAACGATATCGAGTGAACTACAATTTAGAAAGCAAATGAAGACCTGGCTGTTCAAGCAATATCTCTAAGTTACCAGCACTTAATCAGTCACAAACTGCATACCGCTGGGAAGCCTCCCGGCAGCCATGGACTCTACAAATCCCAATAATAATAATAATAATAATAATAATAACACTGTTTGGAGAGATACATGGTGCTTGGAAGCCTGTCCCAAGGAGCTGTCGGCTGCAGGCCTGACCTAGAGGAACTATTCAATAAATCTGAAAAAGTACCGGCTTAGTAATTTTTTGACCTCTCAAGGACTAGGACAAGGTGTGGAAGTGTAACAAGTGACATCACACCCAAAGAGGTCAGGAAATCTCAGCTTGCCCCACTCTGACCTTTTTGCCACAGTGATAACTGTTTTTGTGGGACAGAGCAACAAAAGTATCCGGCATCATGGAGTCATGCACAGCAACTGAATGTGCTGAAGGTAAAACATTAAACTAGGGCTAATTGGAAAAAGTATCAGACAGGTGAAGCAGTCTTGGCGGCTACAAAATTCAGGGTTGTCTCTCTCAAAGCTTTTAGTACCAAAATCAACATCCATTGTGGAAGCTCAATGATAATGCACCAACTTCAAGGTACCCTAGCCAGCCACAGCTTTGAACTTTGCACTGCCAGAAGTGTTTAACTTCAATGAAAAGATTAAATCATAAGGTAAAACTTTTAATGGGATGACCCACTTGGTGTATTCGATCTCTTCTCCATCGCAGACAGCCTGAAACTGTCCCGTTCAATTAAAATCAGTGATCTTCAATTGGTACTCGAAGCTCTATTTTCCTGTGTTCCCTTCAAAAATTTAAATTCATATCTCTTGTTCCCGTAAGCCTATTTTGATGATCATGGTGATCTTTTTTCATTCTTTTTTTAACTGTCTTTCTAAATTTGTACCCTGAAAGCCAGATCTGTCTAGAATAGGGAATATTGTTACATTCCAGTCACCTCCAATAAGGATATTCATGCAACCAAATTCTGTCAATAGCCTATTGAGTCTGTGGAAGAATTTGGTTTTTGCATCACTGGGGGCATAGGCTTAGTTAACAATAAAGGAGGACTTCCTGGGCTTCAGCTTGGCAAACACAAAGTGGCACTCCAGGTTTACAAAACCCTTATCAGTAGTTTTGTCTGAACTAATACTGGAACATAATTCTATCAGCATGGAAACAATTAGGATTATCTATTTTAGTTGATCTTAAAAAAACTATCATGTGTCCTACCCAGTGCTTATTTACTTATACATCCTTTGTAGAGTGGAATACCATATAGCCAGACCCTGTACACTAAATGCTACTAATTGGCCTGCAGCATGTATTGTGCCCCGCCCCCACTAAACTAGCCCATTTAAGTAGCCCCTTAAAACATGTAACATTCCTGCCAATTCAGCCTGAATGTATTTTAAAGTTAAATTCAACTTGGCAATATAACCCCTTGCCAAACCTTAAATTCTCCTTTTATTACATATAGGTAATCCCTAGGGTAGGCCATAGGTAGCCCATAGGGCAGGGTGTATTGTAATTAAAAGGTTGGACTAGTACTTTCAAGTTTTACATGTCCTGGTAGTGAAAGATTCCTAAGTTTCTTTTTTACTACTGTGAGGCCTACCTGTCCTATAGGATAACATTGGGTTGACCTATTACATTTAATAAGTGCTAAACGTTTGATTTGGGACAGAGAAGCATTTCATGTTTGAAATCTATGAAATAGTGATTACAAATCATCTTTAATTGAAAAGTCACATAGCTTGGTGTACTTGGCAGCCGACTATGTGAATTCTTCCAAGACAGTCACACAATAGAGGGATTAGGTGTGCCCGAATAGGCCATCGGCCGACAGGATGGTGGGGCAGAGCAGTGTACAGCCCCACTTGCAACTGATAAGGCTTTGCTCTCACTTCACACAGAGGGTTTGCCATGACCACATTCTCTCTGCAGCCTGCTTGGAACCAGGGTAAAAGAGTCCAGAATTTCAATGCACTTTAAAGACAAACCTCTAGAAACTTCTTCTAACTTCGAAGAAGGCACTGGGTATAGAAAAAGAGTCCTCAGATCCCCTTTAACCTGTAAAAGCACTCTAAGAGGACTGTCTGTCGTAATAGCTTGCTGTGTTCTCCACATTACTGCTCTGCTGCACCCGGATGGACTTCTTTGCTACCTGGAGCCTGCCTTGAACCCTTGGAGTCCTGCCATGCTGTTGAGCCCTACTTTTCCAACTTAACCCAGGACTACTATAGTGACTCTAAAGGCTAGTTTGCTGGCCTCCTGTTCAGTGCCACCATCTTAAAACCACACCTGGGCCCAGCCTGAGTAAGATCTAACCCCCAACCATTGCTCCTTCAGAACCTTTGGTGGGTTGATAAATGTGCCTAGATAGCAAAATCCTAACTTGGCTAAAACAGCTCCTAGAACTGAAGGAAGACTGGGATCAACTCGCTAGTTGATTTGCCCAAGGTGCATTGCCAGATGGCAGGACTTGAAGGCTGCTGCCGTTATGTTCTTCTCCACATCTTCAAATCCTGTTCCGTGGGCCTTCGCCAAAGGGGTATTCAGTCCTTTCATGTGCCACAGTCTCTGGCCTCATCCCACTAGAGATTTTCGACTTCCAAAAAAGTGATATGCCACAACATAGAAATCTTCACCTCGATTTTGTCCAACAGCTCCCCAATGACAACGATCCCTTCTCTGACACCATTTGCAGCATCGCCCCACTGAACTTTACCTTCTCAGTACTTTTGCACCAAAATCTGAAGGTAAGCACCAATCGGGTCCAATCCAATCTGTCCCCATCGCAGTTGCCCATGTTTTTCATTTTTGACCCAGTCTCATGCGACTAGAATTCCGGCTATGGCTTGTCCTGGTTGGCGTTATGATCTTTTAGGTGCTAGTTTTTACTATAAACTTCGGTTCTACTAATATTCCTAAATTGGTGTACGATTTTTCTTGCGTATTGTTTTTACTCTTTTACTGTTTATGTGCTGCATAAATACTTTACACATTGCCTCTAAGTTAAGCCTGACTGCTTTACCCTATCCCTCAAACTATAGATCAGGGCCTAACTCCTTACTTGCTGCTCAACACCTTGCATGCAGCTTTTTAGGTATTTTAATTAGTAGGCGGGATTTGGACGGCCGAGGACTGTCCTCTGCACACGCCCACTGTGATGCGTGGCGGCTCCTGGCTGTCATGAGCATGCAAGGGGTTAAAGTGTACATCTGACCCGATTTGAATTGTGAGCTCGGCTGGACCGCGTGTATGCCAAAGGTAGCTGGCTGTACAGATATGACTCATTGGAGCGGTGCAGCAGCATGCACTGGGGGCCTGTGCCACGGAATCCAGTGACAGCTGAGGAGGTTGCTCTGGCACATGGTGGGCCCTTCCGGAGACACACCGGTGGTGGCAGGTGAGCATTGAGGTTTTGGTGAGCATGGTTGGGCAGTCATCACTGGGTGGCGGACTGGTCTGGGGACCAGGGCTAGGAAGCTTGGGAAAGATGTAGTAATCATGCACACTGCCTGAGAAGTTTGCAACATTAGTGTACTGGCCCTAGTCATCCAGTTTTGCCTGCACATTGTTGGAATGCATGTGGTTTCTGTTGCGGTGATTGTGTGCAGTGTCAGCAGGGGCACAAGTAGTACATGTGTGCAGTCAGTTGCCTCCAACATGTGCAATTAGCCTGCTATGGCGTGGTTCCCTTGCTTGGTCTCTAGCTGTTCCTGCACAGTGTGGGTGAAGTGAACATGCAGGTCTATCAAGCCGAAATGAACCGTGATGCTAACAGGTGTGATAAATCCTGCATAATGAACTCATAACAGAAGTTTGTGTGGTTGTAACATTCATTTTCTTTCCTACGAAGGTTACTACCACACAAACATCTGTAACAGTCATTTTGTGCAGGATTGATCATATCTGTAAGCATTCTGGTTTGTGCAATATATTGTACCATATTACATTTGTGACCATACTAACACTTGACAATTGTCTTCATTTATTCAACAGGTTTCTGAATACAGAGTTTTGGGATTTCCAGGATGATCTACAGTTATTTCAATCCACAAGTTGATGTTCCCCATTGGCAATGTCACTCGTTGTTTGAAGTTTTTGTGTTGTTAATTCATGTTTTTCCAATAAAGAACTGTTTTTCCACTACTGTTGACTTCATGACCTGGTGCACCCCCATTTCAGTGACTACAATCTTGGTTCTGGAGCACAGAGGCGTCAAGCAATGGCTGGGGTTGGTTGTGTAGGTATACTGCGAAATGGGACAAGCGGGTGGTGCAGATACAGGGGCCCTATGTTGCTTTTGTAGACATGCATCCAAGACATGTGAGGAAGTGTAATAGGGCTGGATGTGAAACTCCTCCGATTCTCGTAGTTGTTAGTTGGAAGGTACCAGAGGCCAACAGGTGCAGCACAGCCAGCAGCTTTGTCTGTGCAAGGATGTTGATTGTCTGGTGTGTTGGTACCGTCAGCCTGTGGAAAAGTGGCAGTGTGCACCAAGTTGAGAATGCAGCGTTAATGCTTTAGCCACTTTTGCTGAACTAAAGTGCCAATAACTTGGCGATAAGTCCCCGCTGTTGGGTTATAGGGTGATTCTAAAACAAGCCCTTGTGTTTGTTAGGACTTTATTGTAGCTACATGCGAATCACAAGCAAAAAGATGAAAAAATAGGAAAAGGGGAGGGTACCCCCTAGGTCTGCTCAGGGGATCACACAAAAAACCTCGGGGTGCAAAAAGTATTAAAACATTATTTTTTCAAGCAGCTGGGTGCATGAATCAGGACGAAAAAAAAAAAAAAACGATAAGATGTATTCAAAAAAATTAACATCCCATTCTCAACCTGGTGAAAACTGCTGATACTGCCAGATTTCCAGCGATAGCTATTGCAAAAAACATCGCCACGAATGAGAGTGACAACTAATGCTAATGATATGCAGAATATGCGTTCCACTGCAAAAAAAACCATGAAAACACCACTTCGAGATATTTTCAACGACCAACTAAATCTGAGATGCGGTCCAAAAACAGGCGATAAGCCACCTTAGCAGTAAGAATTTAACATCTGCCTTTTACTGGTGTAAAGCAGGATGACTACCTACAGTATCAAAGGGAGCCCAGCCCAGAGCCACATCTGAAGAGCAACACATGTCATAGAGCTACTGATCATGCAGCTCCGACCCCCAAGAAGGCCACAACACCCACCGCCTCCACCCCCAGGACCTCACTGCTGGACCACTCCCTACTACCACCGAGACAGCACAGAACAGGACAGCAGACCATCCCAAAATGGCATGGCCCCTAAGCCACACCATAGCTGAATGTTGGGAGATGTGGGAACCAAGTATGTATGAAGGAGGCAAGTCACCCATCAATACTCCACCCCTCCCGGGGCATTATGTATTGTGGGAGGGCTGGCTCCTGCAGTGTCCCAGGGTGGCCCGCCCGCCCTCCCATAGCAAGGAAATCTGTTATCTCTTTCAAAATCTAAATCAGATTGCTTTTCCTCATGGGGAGGAACATGTTAGTAGTTCAACATGTGGAAAAGCAGTGCCGGCTCCCAAACCCGTAGAACTTGTGCACCAAAGGCGCTGGAGTCACGCACCATACAGATTATGAGTCGTGTATTCAGCACGTGCACACCAGGGGGGCGCACTGAGCACTGCGCTGTGTTTGCGACTTTTAATTTTCAGCAAAAAAATAGTCCCTATCAGTAATTTCTAATATCCCTGGGGACCCTATTCCCCGGGTCTTATGAAACATGTTGGGGACCGTGGGGGGAGCCACAATGCCCCGAAATTCCCTCCAGCTCCCTGCGTCCTTCGGGAGCCGGCATTGCTTTTCCACATGGAGAGATGCTAACTTGTATGTGGAAAAGCAATCTGGTTTGGATTTTGAAAGTGAGAACAGATTTCACTGGTCTGTCTTTCAAAATCCAAACCAAGGGGCATATTAACAAGCAGGGGGATAAAAAATGTCACAGTTTTAATGGGCTTGATAATAGGGCCTTTTGAATTCCAATAGAAACACATGTTCTCGTGTGAACATGGGCTTCTATTGGAAAGTGGTGCAAGGGTGTTGTAAATCTGGTTTGGATTTTGAAAGAGAGAGCAGAGTGCATCTGTAGGGTAAGTGCAAGTTAGTGTAGGTGTAACAATTACTATTCTAACTTCAAGGGGTTGCATCTGCAGGGTAAGTGCATGTTAGTGTAGGAGTAACAATTACTGTTCTAACTCCAGGAGGGTGCATCTGTACGGTATGTGCTAGATAGTGTATGAGTGACAACCACTATGAAAAAGAAAGGAGTTAAAGGAGAAGGAGACACGCACTTTCACGGTGAACCTGGAAGAAGAGAAAGTGACAAGAGATGATTTCCAACGTGTTTAGGCTTGAGAGACTGGTTAATCATTAAATGATGTCTGGCAGATAAGTGCGTACTTATTGTGCAAGAAGCCTTTCGGGGTCTTGCGAAAGCAAGTCATCTTCAATAATTGCCTCCCGCTGCGTGTACTTGCAAGGTCATCTGATTTGCTCGTTTGTTAAAAACAGAAACTTTCTACACCTCTTTTTAATTGGTTGTGAAGCATTGTAATAAGACGAATTACTGATCAATCCCTTTCCTTGCGCAGATTTAAAAAAACATTTGATTGGCTGTTGTGTGATTAACTCTACCTTCCTGATCCTAATGTTGAGAGGCTTGTTTTTTCTTTGTGACATTACGATAACCTCCCACAGGCACTACCACTCTACGGCCCCCAATATCCCCCCCAATTTGCCCCACAAGGTGGAAACCAACCTTTTTTAGGCAGAGGTTGGGGCAGAGGGCGCGGGCGCAAGCAAGGAAACGCTCCGAGAAAAGAGTACAGCGGGAAGAAACGCCCCAACAGGGGATGGACACCAGGAGCAGGACGGCACGCAAATAAGTTTGGTGGTTAACCTTTCGGACCGCCAACTTTCCCAGGAAGAGGAAAAAGTCTTACAGAAGGGCCTTGGTTTTGTACCAACCCCGAGTGTAGACCGCTTCCAACAAATGTGTGAGCTACAAAAATTCTTCCGTAAAATTAGACTAAGAGCTTTCTTTGATGGGAGACCTCGTGAAATGATTGAGGATTCGGGTTTACATAACCCGTCCACCTTTACCCCCCATAGCGGGATGGTGCCAAACGAGGTCCTCACATACGAACAGGCTGTTCTCAAAGAAATTAAGACCCTTAACCATCAAGGAAATCACCGCAATATTTCGAAAACAGAAATGTTGATATTAGAGTCTCTAGCCAACGATCCGGTCATCACCATCAAACAGGCCGACAAGGGGGGAGCCACTGTCCTTATGAACACCAAGGACTATGAGACAGAATGTCTCAGACAACTGAGAGACGGGCGCTATTACACGCCTATTCCAACCGACCCCACCGAACACCTCAAACGCACTATCACGGGCATGATCGAGGGGGCAGAATGTGAGAAATGGATAAGTAAGAAGGAGGCAGAGTTCCTGGTTAAGAAGGACCCACGGGTATTGCCGTGTTTTATTGCCTTCTTGCAAGAAACCCATTTATCTGACATTGAAGCTGCCAAACTTAAGAGAGGTTGGGTGGGGGCTGTTTTCTCTGCTCCTGGTGATGGTAAAAGAAATGGTGTTACTTTGTTAATTCGCAAGTCCTTTTCTCATTCAGTTTTGCAGTCCGAATCTGACCCTGAAGGCAGGTGGTTATTTGTTAAACTTTCCTCGAAAGGTATCCCTTTTTCCCTGCTCAATGTTTATGCCCCCACTGGTGGGAATCCTGTCTTCTGGAGCGCGTTTGCCTCCCGTATCACTGAATGCATTGACGATAATTTTATTTTGGCAGGCGACTGCAATATGCCCTTGGATCCCTTTCTGGACAGGCATTCCAAATCGTTTTTTGGTTCTAACAAATCTCACAAGCTTTTCTCGCACGCCATTTCTCAACACAAACTTGTTGATGCCTGGCGACTATGTAATCCGACCTCTAAAGAATTTACTTTTTACTCTCCGGTGCACCATTCCCAATCACGTATCGACTATATCTTCCTGTCTCACCACATGTCCCAATCCCTCACTCAGGCTGACATTGGCCCCATATTGTTTTCTGACCATGCACCAGTTTTAATTAATATTGATATTTTACCCAAATCCATTGGACCTAAGAGATGGCGCTTCAACAACACTCTTCTCCTCGACCCCAAATTTACTGCCTTCTTTACCGATTTTTCTACTGAATTTTTTGCTCTCAACGACACTCCCTCTTTAGCCGAACACACCATCTGGGATGCTTACAAAGCTGCGGCCAGAGACTTCATCATCAGACATGTTGCTGCAAAACGTAAAGCTGCTCGTACACGCACCAGTGACCTCTTATCTCAGATCAAGACCCTAGAACACTCTTTTTACAACTCCCACACCCAGGAGAGTTTGACGGCTCTTGTAGATGCCAAAATGAAATACAACAAGCAATCCACTGAAGATGCCTCACTGTACTTACTGAAATCCAGTTCGAAATTTTATGGTGGGAAAAATAAGGCGGGGAAGGTTCTTGCTAATTATTTGAAAGTTAAGCAAAACAAATTGAACATAGAGTCTGTTTTTGATGTTAACTCAGTCCTGCAACATAAAGATGCTGATATTTTGGAAGAATTTTCTCACTTTTACTCTACACTCTATTCTTCTGAAACTCAACCTTCTGCTCACTCTCTCTCCACCTTCTTTGCAAGCATCCAACCTCCTCCCAATTTACCTGTTGACCTATCTACCCTTGAAACCCCCATTACCAACCGCGAATTACACACCGTACTCCACTCCCTTAAGAAAGACAAAGCTCCAGGTCCAGATGGGTTTACGGTCGATTTCTACCAACACTTTGCGACCCTTTTGTTACCCAAATTACACTATCTCCTCGATTCCTTTAAAGCCAGGGGTGCATCCTCGGGCACATTCTCAGATGCTTACATTTGCATTATACCCAAGGAGGGGAAGGAGACTCAGCATTGTAAAAATTACAGACCAATATCACTTGTTAACATCGACTACAAATTATATGCCAAATCTTTAGCCATCAGATTTGATCCTTTTCTTCCAGAGCTCCTCGGTCCCGAACAATCTGGATTTGTCAAAGGTCGCTTCATCACCGATAACACCAGACTCCTATTCAATGTCCTTTCTAAGTCATCACGTTTTAGTGATTCCCTAGCCGCAATCGCCTTAGATGCTGAGAAGGCGTTTGATAGAGTGGAATGGACTTTTCTTTTTTCTGCATTAAAGTGGTTTGGGTTTGGCCCTAATTTTATTTCCCTCATCTCCTTCCTTTACACGAACCCCAGAGCAGCGGTCTGCGCCAATGGCTTAATCTCTTCCTTTTCTAGTCTTGGCAGAGGTGTTCGCCAGGGATGCCCTCTTTCCCCCTTCCTCTTTAACCTGGCCCTAGAACCTTTCCTCTATAAACTACGTCAAAATCCAAATATTCATGGTTTCCAACTCTCCCATTCGCATGTTAAACTAGCTGCTTATGCAGATGATATTTTACTCCTCATATCCAACCCCTCTGACTCCATCCCCGCGTTCCTTGATGAAGGTAACGTTTATTCTCAACTTTCTGGATATAAACTGAATAACGATAAATGCGAAATTCTCCCCCTTACCAAATTCACCTTCAAATCTGATTTTGCTGCATCCAATTTCACGTTCAATTTCATTTATAGATTTAAGGGAACATGATTTATGATAATTACATTATATTTTTATCTTTCAAAATTTTTTTTTTTTTCATTTTTGCACATCAAGTATATGTAATTCATAAACTGCACATTTTATTTATAGGAGACCCACACATTGTTTTGTGGATTCCTATTTTAACTCTCACACACTCTAGAGTTCTGCTACTATAGTAACTGGCAACACATATTCAAACATCGAAGGTGGCACTACACACAATTAAACAGAACATTGCTTGGAACAAGGACTCTGAGTATTTGTACAGACATTGAATAATGTTTCTCGTGCGAGTCCCAAATATGCAAATTGGGGAAAAAATCATATCAAGCGCAAACAGTAAAAAGTAGTATTGGTAAAATGAAATTGCAGCAGTTAGTGACCTTGAGTATTTGTACAGATAACAAAGAATATTGATAACATTAATATTTTTCTTTTGGGTCCTAAATGAAAATTATGTATGCATTTTATCCAATATATAATACAATGCATTTATATGTGACAAATTGTTGATATATTGCAAAACAATGCTTGACGTATTTTAAGTGCCACATAAGATAGATAACAAACAACCTTCATATGCAGAAAATATGCACCGTGTTAAAATGGTGAGCATTGAAAACGTCTCATTTTGGATCATATGAGTTAAATAGGGTCCTTTGTCGATGTTTACTAGCATGTATCAATTTGGCGCGCTTTCATGTGTTGCAATCTCTGTTAAATAGCAGTTACTCTTATCACTCCCCATCAGTGAGCAAGGACGTGAAGTCCGAAACGCGTCTGATGACTTGCACCACAATCGAATAAATATTTGAAACCACATCTTTAAGACTGACTGGCTAATTTTGGAAGTCTACGTACCTGTCGATGCGGCGAAGCAGTTTTACGACAAGTTGGATTTTGCATATATATATATATATATATATATATATATATATCTTTTTTATATCAAAAAATTTTGCGGAAGTCGTGCACCCACCGTGTTGAAAACGTAGATGACATCATCAGGAAACATGCACTCGCGGTGTGACATGATACGCATATGTTGCGTATGCGCTTGAAGTCACGTACGGGTCGCATAGCAATCGTGCATGAAAATACGCACCCACTACGCGGATCCTTCAGAACAATTGTAAAATGGCGGCTACTTTCTGCGCAGTAATCGAGAGAGGTGCGCTTTGGGTGCGTTACTGCTCAAACAATTGTAAAAAAAAAGAAAACAGAAAGTATTATGAAAATATTTTAAAAAATATAAAAATATATATATATATATATATTACATTTAAAAAATGTGTAATGTAATCTAAAAAATAAGATATCCAAAAATAAATGTATTTAAAAAAAATTGTCAATCAGTATCAAAGAAATAAATATAACAATTAAGACATTTAAAAAAATTGTTATTGAAAAAATCTTTCGAAATCCCTGAAAAAAACCTAGGGTTTCAGGCAGGTTATAGTTAGGAATTAACATTTAAAAAACCTTTGCAATTCACTGAAAAAATCATAGGTTTCAAGCAGGTTATAGTTAGGAATTAGCATTTAAAAAACCTTAGCATTTCACTGAAAAAACCTTAGTTAGTACAAATATCTATAACGGATATATATATATATGTTCCAAATGAAGAATGCACTCTTCTTCCAGGACCATGCACACAAGCCCATCAACATGTTGTAGAGAAAATCCTGGCAAGTCTCCTAGCATAACACGTTTCAACTCTAATGAGCCTTAATCATATGCAGCACATTAGACTGGCCATTTGTTTGATCTTATTTAAAAGCAGCTTAAAAAACAGTCAGGAAAGGACCAAGGTATCCAATCATTGCATCAGGTATTTAAAGTGGCAGTAGGGGAATCTTTTCAAAAAAAACTTTTTGTGCAGATGTATTGCATGAAAACAGTGTAAACTTCCAAAATTCCATGTGATAGACAATCCAATGAAAGTACAGTGCTTCACATTTACTGATTTGAACCCTGCATTTACATTGCTCGTGTACAAAAATCACAAGGACCACAACTTCCATAATACTTTGTAATTGTCTGCATACACTGTACCAATCCTTTAATGTCTTTTACTTCATTCATTTATTACCTTTGGTTACGTGTTCAAATATGGCAGAGTCATTTGCCATCCATGTAATGTCAAAGGAAATGTCACTCTTGTTTTCAACCCCAGTTAATGAATGGCGCACAACTTGCCTGCCTCAAGTTTTCATCAACATGGAAAACTGAAGGCAGGCAAATTCCTTTGTACTTGTATAAATTCATGCTTTGTGACTACTTTCTTATAGCATGAAATGTGTGCACCTATAATTCAGCTTAGTTGGAAAATGGCTGTGAAAGCCAGGCCCTGCTTGAGTATATTTTGTACAGTGTACAGTGCAGGTAAACTCTGCTACGCTATGCAGGAGGCAGAGTTTTATGCTGAACTTTTGCTGACCTCCAAGCTCCAAGTGGGGAGCAACATTAAAAAAGCATTGCTAACTGCACCAGAAATGCAGAGTTCACTGCCCACCCTTCATTTCTACCAAAAATTCTCCAATGTTCTGCAAACTTTTGGATGTCCTTCCAGAAACTGTTTTGGGATTTTGGGATTCCAACGTGTCTACATCACAAATCCAAGGGTCAGAGAAGCTCTGAGATGGTATTGAACAGTTGGGACTACATATCCCACAATACACCTAGCCAACTCCTTAAAAATCCACTGGAGGAACTTTAATTTGGGTACTTTTTGGTGGAGATGGTGCTAGGGGCCTCTGGCAGTTGTTGCTGCAGGGAATCCACTCCTTCCTCCATCTGAAGCCAGGCAAAGTCCTTAGGTATGTACTTTCAGATTGTGCATCAGGTAAAGTCCTTAAGAGTGCAATCCTTTAGGTGCAGATCAGGGTTCCAGCAGGACAGTCCTTCTTATACTTGTTGTTTCAGGCATTGAGAGCTGAGTTGCCATACAGCTCTCCCATATTTATTCAGTGTTTCTGCACATAAAACTGGCCCCCCCCTGATCAATGAGATGCAAGGTGCCACCGTCAGGTATCACCACTTTCTCCAATGTGTGGCATATTCTTGTACCAGAAAGTGCTATTCTTCTAAAATCAGAAATGGAGAAACTCGATCCTGGAAAATTAGATCTGGCTAAGGCAACCCACTGCAGTGGCTAAGATTTTCTAACACTCCCCCAACTGCCCCTTTACTAATTTAATGACTGGGTCTCCTATCTGGCTATTGGTGCAGGTTGTGGGGGTACAGGATGTGAGCCTGTACTAGCCTAAACTGTTATTCTCCCTTTAAAGACCAGTTTGAAGACAAGTTTGGCTATTCTACCCTCATCCTGTATTGTGCTCTGCAGCTTGCAGTTTTCCTCCCAAATGAAATCCTTTGTCTCCAATCAGGCCACTTCACACCTCATTAAGACAGCTTGGCTCAGCCTGGCAGAGGCAGGCCAATCAGGAGAAGGCAGCTGGAAGTCTGGATTTTAGCTGACTGAAAAGAAAGTTCTATAAATTATTTTCTGTGATAGTTATAATACATATAATAGTGGCAAGTTGTTGTATTTAATATAACTAATATTTTGATGCTTTGAAGTAGCTTTTTAGCTAATTTCTTTCAATAGTTATGCTTTAGTAAAGTTTTCCTATGGAGCCATTGTGCTACAATGGGGAAAAACAAAATTAACAGTTTTTCCCTCACCAGGGCATATAGTCCCTGTTCACAGTCACAAGGCATTTACCCATTGTGGCAACTAGGGGAAACCTAAGGGGTTGTTTATAAGTAGAAATAAGATAGTTTGAGACTTTGAAGTACCTTCCATTCCAAAATCGAATCTTCATACAATTTTAATGGAAAGGCAGTCGGAAAGGTAAGGCTGCCTTTAAAATGACAGCAGGCACCACAGTAGAGCACACTTAAGTGCATTTAGTCTACTGGGCTTCAAAGCCTACTTGCTCTATTATATATTAGGGAGATACAGCTAGGCTGTCAGGACCAATTGCAACTAAGGCTAATTTCCATATGCATTATAATCAAAACACCGGCCTGGTTCTGGTAAGCAGGGCCAAGGGCACACAGTCGTATTCAGTAACCACCAGTATCAATCAAAAAATGGGTGATTAGGTCAGAAAGGATGGCTGTCTCACAGGTGTTTCAAATGGTTTATGGACTTGTAGACACAGGAATCAATTAGTTTGACAAAGCATCTCTTATGGTTTATCTCACACTGCACAAAGGCAATTATTTACAGATTATGAAGAGGCACATTCTTTGTTGCTCAGAAATCAGCAATTCCACTGTATAAGTTTCCGGATCAACAGAGTACTTGCTATGAGTAAAAAAAGAATTCTAAAAGTACAAAACCCCTGTAAGTAAATATCAACAATGCGGGTAAGTGCTGAGCATTTTTTAGAACCAGGGGGGGGGGGCTAACATTTGCTCTCAAATATTGCAGATTAGAGAGTCAAACATTCCAAATTGTCAATTTTCAGAAATCATCTCAGCATCAGGTAAACCAGTTGTCACCTGTTTGACATTTGGCAAGCTATAAGTAAAAGGTCAACCATTGACATAGCATGTTTTAGCCATGTGCCAGGTGAGACACAGAATAAAGGACTATGCATCACCTGTGACACATATATATCCCTCTTTTCATATTTAGGTTACTATTTTACAGATCAGAAGCCCAACGAAATAATGCAACTTAAACAGGATTGCCAGTGATGGACAAGGATTTAATTAGCACCATAAAAGACAAAACCCTATAGCTCTTCTCCCAAGGCAATGGATTAGAAATGTCTTAACACTTAGGAAAGTGAAGGCACCAACTGGTATAATCTTCTCCGTACACATGTGAAAAGGGATTGAGTAGTAGATTGCTTTTCATCACGATCTAGACTCTACAGAGAGAAGGCAGGCTACGTGGTAGATAAAATCAAAAATGATCCTGACAGGGGCTATGTATAACTGAGGATAAATCTGAAGGTGACATACTTGGAATACCGTCCATTACTCAACAAGTTAATCATCTAAGTTATGTCAGAAAATATTAAATAGGGTGATATGACAATTTTTTCCACAAAATTCTCTGCTGATTCTTTGATTTAACTTTTAAGCAAACCCTGAAGTTCAACACAACGCACCACATATGATATAGAGCCACCACCACACAAACATAAGTATTATTAGTGGAAATAACAAGCATTTTTGATCCTGCAACCTGCAATAAAGAAAGGAGCACTATTCCTATACAATGGACCCACTACACATATGTCTGTTGATTAGTCTTCTGAGACTAATGTTAAAAAAATATACAATGTTGAGCCCTAAGGAACAACCTCAAGTAGTGGAACAATACATATGGTACACTGGGTGCAGAAGATGTGCTTATTTCAAAAGATATTAAAATTACAAATATTTTCGCCATGATGCTGCAAAATTCTATTTTGACTCTTTATCGACACCCATTGCCTACAGACCAACCCTGGGTGGCTTTGAGGCATGAATGTGCTGTGCTATATTACTAATCCTATTAAAGTGTCTTGTTTTCAAAACGATCCCATGGAGAGTTGGGCTGGGACACCATCAGCTTTTTGAGACATTATATGGTTCTAGATACCTCTAACTTACCTTTGAGAACTTCTCCTCCACTGACTGAGAGCCTTTAGGAAGCATGGCACAACATAATGTTCTAGGTCTAATCTTCTATGTTGGAACATTAGGAAAATGCATTGGTGGTAGTTATTGAAAGCCACTTTGAAGGAGTCTCTGTTGTTTGGTTCCTTGCTGGTGCACCAGATTCTTTCCAGTTGTTGCAGATGTGTTTGGTGGATTTCAGTTCTTGTGTGAACTAGCTGGCGTGTTTGATGGGTCTGACTGGTTCGGTGGGGTTGAGGGGGGTGACTTTGTAGGTGAATTCGGAGATCCATGAGTTTAAGTTTTTGATAGCCTCCTTGAGGGTTGATGTGGTGTTGGGGGGGAGGCGCTGAGGGTGTTGGTCCAAACGATTTTGGCTACCTTGCTCCAGCTTCTGTGGGAGGTGCTGGTCTGAATGGTGGGTGTGTTGGGGATGGCTGTGATGGAGAAGGGATGATTGAATGGTCTGAGCAGGTGATTTTGGAGTCATGGCTGTATCTCTTTATGTTGCTAGATGTGAAGATGGCATCCAGCATGTGTGCTGGTGATATGCATGGGTCAGTGGCAAGTTGGGTGCGGCAGAGATTGTTCATGCTCTCAAGTCGCTTGGCTGTGTTGGAGTTGTTGGGGTCATCAATGCAGAAGTTGAGGTCTCCAAGGAAGGTGAAATTCTTGGAGTTGATGGCCAGTGGGGTGATGAATTTGGAGATGGCCTCACAAGGCGGGGAGTGGTCCCAGCGGTCTGATGCAAGGGTGGCTCTGATGGTGGTCTTGCGATCTGTGTTGAGTTGGAAGTTAAGGTGCTCCGTGATGGGGTGGAGCCATCGGTGGTGGCTGTGCAGTGGAGGGATTCTTTGTGGACAATGGCTATTCTAACTCTGTGTTTGTTGATGTGGTCATGTAGTATGACATTGCATCTTTTCGGTGTGGCAGTGGCTATGTTGGGTGCTCATGTGGCGTTGAGCCAGGTGTCGGCGAGGAAGAAGATGTGGGGGTGAAGTAGGTGATGGATTTCCAGATCTCACTGAAGGTTGTTGGGAGCCGGTGATGTCATTGGAGAAAGGGCAGTGATGGCATGAGAAAATTCTTGGCACTGAGCATGGAGATGGGCAGCTGCAGCTGTCGTTGTGTGGTCTGAGGTTGAGGGCTGATATCACGGGGCTGCTGTAGCTGTGGGTGGGTGCTGATACAGGGTTCCTGCCCTGGCTGGACTCCAGGCACAGCCAGGTACAGATGGGCGTGCCTTTGGTGCACCAACAACACTGCCTTGCTGCGGCCTCCATTTAGTAAGTTCCTGGGAGGTGGCAGGGTGCGGAAGAAACGAACCGTTAGGAGGAGGCAAAAAAGAAAAAAGTGAGCAGTGAGGGGGAGGCAAGAAGAAAAAGTGGAAACAGTTCGGAGGCAATCAAAATGGTGGTTTGCAAAGAGAAGAAAAAGGATGATTACTTGAGGGAGGCAGAGTGTGGCACCACAGATACAGTGGACCATCAAGGTTAACGGGCCGTTCTGCAGCAGTAGTGGGAGTTAGATTGCGGATCTTCTCAATGGGGTCATGCTGAGGCATCCATTAGGCATGGGTGGGGTCACTGAGATTCAGGAAGTGGAAGGGAGAGCGGTCCAGAGATTGAGAAAAAAAGTGGCACAGAGAGAGCGTGGGTTAAAAGAGGTTTAATTTGGAGGAGGCAAAAGGAAAAATCTGGATAAGTGACAGAAGGGAAACATTTAGGAAAAGTCAAGCAGTTAGGAGGAGGGACAATGGAAAAAACAATCAGTTAGGAGGAGGAAAAAGTAAAAAAAATTAGCAGTTAGGAGGGAGCAAGAAGTAAAAATACGAGAAGTTAGGAGGAGGAAAGAAGGACAACATTTGCTGTTAGGAAGGGGCAAAATGGAAGAAACTAGCAGTTACGAGGAGGCAAGAAGAAAAATAAACGAACAGCTAGGAGGAGGCAAAATGAAAGAAATAAGCAGTTAGGAGGCAAAAAATGAAGGAACATTTTTCTTAGGGGTGAGAAGAAAAAGGATGATTACTTTCGAGAGAGTAGCGTGGGGCACCGTGGATGCAGTGGATCACCGAGTTTGACAGGGCTATTAGGCAGCAGTATTGCAGGCCCAGGGGTCTTTTCGAAAAGCATATTTCTATAAATCATCTTTCGGACTGGATATTGCTTTGGAAAGGAGACAACAGTTTTTTCTATGATAGGGTGGTTCACCATGCCCTTTTGTTGCACAGTCTCCACTGGAAGGGCTTACCACTGTTTCTAATCAGGTAGCTGATTGGGAGAGGTTATGCATCTTTTATTACCTTGTTTTGTTTCTTATGAAATAGATTCTTAATTCCACCTAACATTTTTGCTCACAAGCACTATGGTTGGATCAGTCTGTGGGGAAATGCCAAAAGTGCACAATTGGCCACAACAGGTCACTAAAATATACATAAAGAAGACAAAATCTGTCATCTAGTTAGGTACAAAAATGGGGCAGAATCCGTGAGTCATACATATATTTAATGGAACCCGGGTTGCCACTCTAGTGCTCTAAGGTTGGTCTGTCCATCACATCTCCCTTTCCTAGGTTTTCCATTAAAAAAAGGATGAACAGGACATTGACATACCAGGAAGAGCTGTGTGTACTCTACCGAGAAAGAGAGTTAACAAAGTGCTTTTTTGGAATGTGGGTGTTCTGCTTGGATAAATAAAGTGCTGTTCAAGGAATGGTATCTCATAAGGAAATGAAGAATCAAGAAGCCAAGAGGAGAGACATCTAGACCCAGAATCAGATTGGTGCCATTCGGTAAGGATCACATTCCAGAGTCTCTGATTAGCCACCACATACTAGAAGACAATTTTAAGTTATCCAGTAACTTCCAAAAGTGTAAGTTGCCCAAAGTAACCATACCGAAAAGCTAAGGCACTACCAAAAAATGCCAGGAGGCCTTCACACACGACAGTGGGCTGAACTACCATCCCAATTGTTAATTTTTAAAAATCCATTTATTGTGATGGAGAGATCAGCACCAACAACTTGTATGGTGTGCTTCACCTAGCTGTTTCTGTGTTTCAATCTTTTTTGGGCACTAGAAAGAACTCACAAGCGCCAAGGTTATCAAAACAAAAGTAATGTGACAACTGCATTGCCTGAGTGACTGATGATGCCACTGCCTCCACTTACCCTTGATGTGTGTTTGAATTCAAATCAATCAAACAAGCTGGTAAGGTTTTGGAATGGACTGCTGGTCAATCTATGCCAGGGTTCATGAGCAGCAAAACCGAAAAGCAGTGTATGATACAAAACAAACTATGGGTGTTTCTGGAATTAAAGGCAACATTTCAGAAGCTATGAAATGTAGAAGAGCTGCCTGTAGTTAGGATACAGTTGAAAACCTGAATCAAGGTATAACTTGATCAGGATTCAAAACAAATTAAATGTCTTAATCCCCTCACATGACCCTGTTGAACTTGCAGTTTCAAAGCACCCACTTGCACCTCAGGAGGTTGATCCATAGGTCTCTACAGGTGATATTCTTTGCCTAAAATGTAACACCATCAATGTTATGTTTAACTAAAACGTTTCAGTACATTGCTATCTTTTATTACTTATTTGCTAATTCATTTATTAAAGCTAAGCACTTAGTGGCTATTCATTTTTCTTTGTACCTTATTGACTCAGGTGGATGGTGTTGGGATGTAATGTAATATACATCAAACAACAATGCTCATGATCTCAGCTTTAATGAAATAGATGCAATTTCAAATCATTTTACAGTTGAGATTACATATCAAATTACTCTTACTATTTTGACAGAGATGACTATGAATCTAGTACCGTTACATGTTGGATTATGCATTGCTGCTTCAATTCATTTTGTTTTAGGTGTTGTTTTTTATTTGATATAATTAGTGTGAGGTCATTAGCGTTGCATTTTGCATGCACCTTATAGTTGGCAGAATTATTGCACATATTATGGATTGTGGTCCCAAACATAACTTGCAAATTTTGTGCTTTTCGGATTTGAATTCAAAAACCATGACTGTAGTTTAACTGTGGTTTTTAGGTGCATTTCTGACCTTTTTCAAAATATTACAAAGACAACCATAGCTCCAAATTAGTGTTCATTCTTCTCTGTGAAATTGTGTTATTTTTTATCATATACCAAATCCAAAAGTTCCGTGCAACCAGTCTTCTGCAGACGGTCAACCCTGCTGCGCACAGCCAAAGTCTATAAGATGCAGGTTTACCTGCTGGGCCTGGCTAGAATACGTATTGAGTGCCCTACCTTCCAGAGGTGGTAAAACCCCACTGTGCATGGCCTTTGGAAATGTGCCGAAGCAGACCCACTGAGCATATCCTTTGTCCATGTGCAGAATAGTTTGTTGACTGGGCCTGACCAGAGGCCAGCCTCTACAGCCAAACCCCCAAAGCTGGCCTGTAAAGGCCATGCAAAATGGGGGTTGGCTGCAGACCCTGCATCCTCCCACTACGGGCAGGTGTGCTCGGCATGGCCCCTTATGTGCCCTTCCCTTGGGTTTTTCACGTTTTGGACTGAGTCCTTGAATTGTGTAATTGTGCCTGTGACATTTCTATGAGTGTTGAGGGCACAAATCAGATTGTTTTGGATCTGCATTATTCTCCCACTGGAAAGAAACTTTGGGGAGAGAATGTGGCCTAATAGCTAGGGCGGTTGACTTCAGAGCTGGGGAACCGGATTTGTGTCTCGGCAGGGACTCTCAACATTCTGTGATTCTGAGTAAATCACTTAGGGCCAGATGTAGGAGCCTAAATACCGGTCGGTAACGGCCGATTTCGGCCGTTACCGACCGGTATTTAAGAATCGGCATGTAGGGGCATTTATTTTACAGATTCGGTAAATGTACCGAATCGGTAAATTTACTGAATCTGTAAAATACCGAATCGGTAATTTTACCGATTCGGTAAATCTAAATGTAGGTGGGACTCTTCCGAGTCCCAAAGGGCATACAGAATCGGTATTTTACCACCCAATTTAATTGGGTGGTAAAATACCGAATCCAGGTGTGCATGCACACGTGTGCATGCACACCTATGCCATGTGACAGACAGACGTGCCCTTAGGGCATGTCTGTGTGCCACATGGCACACATGCCTGTCTGTGGGGTGCTAGAGGGTGTCAAAGTGACACCCCCTGCACCCTTGCAAAAATCGGTATTTACCGATTCTGTAACTACAGAATCGGTATTTCCCATTGATTCCTATGGGCTTCAAAGCCCATAGGAATCAATGGGAAATACCGATTTTTACAGAATCGGTATTTCAAATACCGATTTCACCTACATCTCACACCTTCTATTTTACCGATTCATAAATACCGAATCGGTAAAATTCGGTATTTATGAGTCGGTAAAATAGAATTACCTACATCTGGCCCTTAATCTCCCCGTGCCTAACAAAAATGAATGTGTCCATCTGTAAAGTAACTGGTGCTCATGAAAAGCGCTCTGAAACCGCCAGGTCTACTTTGAGCTATATAAAACTCCACAAAAAAAAAAGTTTCCTAAGCCAATCAAATTGGCTTATTTTTTAGTTTTTAGATCTGTGGCCGCCTACAAATTAGAGGTGCAGGTATACCTAAAATGTAGGCTCTTCATACCCAACAGGACCTCAAAAGAACCACTAAAAATGACTGAAAACTCACTATCCTTTACTAAAGCCCTTTGTGTCAAGTTCAGTATAATTCTATTAAACCATTTATCTGTATCAAAGAGCAAAGTGACCTATTGGAGTGAAAGTATGATCCCACACTTTGGGATTCTCCTCCCTTTTACTTGGCCTCTGCATATTAGATCTTCACAAAACCTGCCTTGACGGACCCAGAGTGAATGCACTGTTTTGGGTACGTGTAATGCAATTTTGTATATTGGCACCAAAGTTATTAAGAACACAAAAAATGCCTCTCCTTTAGTGTTACACTTGGCATTTTCAGTGGGTTAACCCCCAGACTGTTTGCCCTCCCGTTTTTGACCTATTTGTCATTAGTTTTAGGACTCTGGGCACTATACCACTGCTATTCAGTGCTAAAGTGCATATGCTCTCAATGTAAAAAAATAATATTCCCCAGAGTTTTTTATAGTGCAAACTAGACCCGAAGGTATCAGAGCACTTTACATGAGCACCAGTTGCATTACAGATGGACACATCATTTTTTTTGTTAGGCACAGGGATATTAAATGATTTGCCCAGAATCACAGGATGTTGCCGAGACTTGAACCTGTTTACCCAGCTTTGAGGTTGACTGCTCTAACCGATAGGTTAATTGTGGTTATGGATTGGTGTTTCCATGATTGGTTTCTTTCATTCACTAATTATGTCGCTAGTGAAGTGCTTCTGTGTGCTCAGGCGCCTGTAACTCAAATGATGCTAATGCTAGTGAGCCCACAGTGCTGATTGTGCCACTCACACAAGCTGCCTTTCACAGGTGTCTCAGACCTGTCACTGCAGTGTCTGCATACAATCTTTACTGCTGTGTCGACCAGGCAAGTGCACCCACGTGCCAGGCCTAAACCTTGACTTTTCTTACATGCAAGGCACCCCTCAGGTAGGCCCAAGGCCCCCCTCATGTCTAGGTTACAGTGTATGTGGAAGGTAGGACATGTAATGGTATGTTTTACATGTCCTGATAGTGAAAGGCTGTGTATTTCGTTTTTCACTATTGAAAGGCTATCTATCCCATAGCCTCACATGGGAGTTGCTTTCTAACATCTTACAGCCATAACTTTCTACTGGGACAAGATAGAGAAATGGAGTTCATTTTTTCTGAACTCAGAATTTGAAAATACATATTTTAGTAAATATTATTTTTACATTGTGTGTTAGAAAAGGCCACTGTTAGAAAGTAGACATTTTCTTGCTTAACCATCCTGTTTGTCTCTGGCATTTGTGTAGTCACCATCTGAGTTTGGAGTGATAGGAGCTGGGGATGCTCATTCATATTAGCCAGACACCAGTGAGGGTTGAAGTGTGTCCTGCCGTTCCTGGGTGACTTATGGCCAGGCTGAATAGACATGGCTGCATTTAGAGTAGTGGGAGGAGTTGTTGCTTGCACCTGAATGGACTCTGCCTGTCTTCCACAATGCTGTCTCCACCCCCTGCATTTAGCCAGGCCTGAGCTAGGCAGAACTGGACTATGTATGCCAGTGGAACTTTGTATGTGTCAACTTCAAAGGGAAATGTGGTATACATATTGGGGCCCTGACTACAGATTTTCCAATTACTGCTGGATTAACTGAGCATGAATTGCGCCGATATTGTCTGATTATATTTCATTGTTTATACTTTTTTATGTTTTTACAGACATTTGAATATATTATTTTGTCTTGCTTCTAGTTTCTGGTCCCAGAAGAAGGGCGACATAGCCCGAAATGCATTGGACTGAAAGATGTGTTGTTTTTATTGAATACCACTAATTACGAAAATGAATTGCATTGAATAAAACATGGACTTATGATTAAAATAAGACTATTCTAACACAAAGACTTTCATGAACTTTTGATTGAGAAAGAACTGATTTGGATTACTCCAGTCACACAGAGTGGAGCGCCAGGGGATGCTTCCAACAGCCGTTGGGATCACTTTCTTGATGTTTTAACTGAAGTCCATGACAAGAGACGCCACCCGGGCAGCACTCTCAATTTTTGAATAATTTGGTGAACTACTCACACCAAACGTTTAGTAAAAATTAGAGCTGTGCACTTCTCCATTACTTTTGGACTAAGGAACCTGCCAGGGAGAAGAGCTGGCAGAGTTGTCAGGAGGGGTACTGTCCCTTTTCTGGTGTTGCATTGTTGGGTTGACCTGCAGTTGCTGCTTCTGTCTTGGTCAGAGAAAGGATTGGACTCTCCTTTCTGCATTCTTAGTTTCTCCAAGGGCTTGATGTAGAGCTTGCTTCCTGTTGGAAGTCTCAGGGAAATCAAAGACTTTAACATCTTCTGGGTACCGTTTTCTGGAACTGGATGTTTCAGCTGACAAAAGGTAACCTGACACCATCAATGACGCTGCTGCTGGCTCTGTGACCTGAAGGCATCACATAGGGCACCACTGCACTTTGCACCGCAACCCTGGTCTCGCCTATGATACTGTCCAACGCTGATGCTGAGCAGCTGCTTGCCCCATTACCTGTGGGTACCATACTCCACACCGCCTCGCTGCACACCACCACTGTGGTTTCCCCGATGACGCCGCAACTCCATCACTGATGCTGCTACCTGCACCATGACCTGTGGACACCACTTATGGAGAACACAGAGCAAAATCCCGCTTCGCATCGCAGCCCTGGTCTTACTGACAATGCCACATCAAGCTGATCTCGATGCCGCTGCTTGCGCCATGGTTTGGGGGCATTGCTTGTAAGTTACACGATGCCCCACCCTGTCCGAAACCTCAGCCTTGGCTCATCGACGCCAGCACCATTGTCTTCAGTTTGTCAACAATCGCCGCTGCCTGCACCGCGACCTGTCACCCCGCACACCGCAATGCCCCATCTCACAATGCAGCATTGAGTTTACTGACAACAGTGATTCAGCAACTCCGCTGCTGCTGCCTGCACAGTGAACTGTAAGCACCACAACAAGATGCTGCTGACTATCATCACTGAGCCACTGCCTGCACCGTGGCCTGAGGGCACCGCACATTGCACCGCTCTGCTTCACACTGTAGCCCCGATGCCTGTCGGCACTCCTGATTTTACACTTATGGAATTCGGCCTATAACACTGTGTGACTTCAAGGACCTGACAAATCCTGCCCTGACTTGCAGTACTGATACAGGCCGATGCTCCTCCTTCGGAGCTCACTGCAAGGTCCGATGCACTGCATCTCCAAAGGTAATGTTTTATGGGTCTCCCTGACATTACCGGCTGGAACTGTTGGATTTGTTTGCTCAGAACTCCATTATAGCCCCAAACGGAGCTATTGACTTCAAGGAAGTGTATACAAAGTCTATTTTTCCATTATCTGTATTGTGGATAACTGTATGTTGGATTTTTTAAAAATCAATTTGGTCTTGTTTTCCACAGATACATATGGAGTCCTTTTGTAGTATTTTCACTGTATTACTGTTTGTTATGTGCAAATGCTTTACACACTGTCTCTGATATAAGCCTGACTGCTCATGCCAAGCTACCAAGCGGATGAGCAGGGGTTATTTTAGTGTGGAATTCCCCTCATTCGGACTAGAGCGGTGGAGTCTGCCTGACTTAGGTGTAACTAAAAACCTATTTCTAACATTTAGAAAGCATCACAGCCAGTGTAATACATATTGATTTGCTTATAAATGTAGTACTATTTGATCATTCCAGAATCCATTTGTCAAACGTTTATCTCTCTACTTGTGTATTCAAATGTGTGCAGATTCATACATTTACAAGGGGGGGGCTGTGGGTCCAAGCTCTTTACCTTGATTAGGTTAGTCTTGACTTATTGAGCGTAATGCAGATCCAACATGGAGGAGCATAGTTAAATGGGTGGGGGGGGAGATGGAGGGCCATAAAAGTGTTCATTTAGAAATAACTTTGGAGATGGTTAATGGATCAATGCTGTATTTAGTAGTTAGTTATCAAGTTGAGCCCACTAATGAATTTCAAGGTTAAATCACATATGCCAAAAGGGAGTAAAGTTAGAGCAAGGTTTATATGCTAACACCTATGCTTCCACATCATGGACTGCTCTGACATGTGGCAGAACCTTGGCTTGTTTAACCTATTTCTAGTATATGGACTTTCAGCACAGCCATTACCATGGGGCACAATTCTGGGTATGGGTCAAAAAAGTGTTAATTTGTTAATAATGTGATAACCAATCAAAGACTCCCACTGATCATGGTGGTTAAACATTAATATTTATGTGGGAATCCCATCCGGAGGCAGCCAAACCACCTGCAGACAGCCAAACCCATTCTCCACACTGTCGTTCGTTGAATGAGGTGTGGTGTTGGCCATTGGGCCTGGCTTTCAGACAGGCCCTGCATCCAACTCCCCATCAGCAGCCACCTAGAGGCAGCCACGCCCACGCTGTGCATGGCCTTTGGTCATGCATGATGGGGAGTTAGGTCTAAGGCCTGTCTTTCAGCCAGGCCAAGATTCCAACTCAGACCAAACAGGGGGTAACTGTTCCAAATGTGGGCACAATAGTTATCCGCATAAAAAGAGAGCAAGTCTTGTCTCATGATGCCCTCACACATCCCAAGGCCTGTCATGCTTCATCATCAGGCATTGCTCCTCGTTGAGCCAGCACTGCAATGCCCAACGGGTCCCCCGAAAGGTCACTTTAGCGGAGATCTTTTATTGATAATGCCGTATGATGAGTGAGGGTGTGAGTTAATGTGTTCGAAAAGATTAGTGAGTGAGTGAGTGAAAGTTAAAACTAGCTAAGGGATACCAAAAAGAAGCAACGTTTATTGTGAGGGTTCCCCTGTCAGGCTAAAAACGCCTGTAAGTTGTGTGTTACTGATAGAGCAATGATGTGCCTCAGTAACTCTTGGTCGATATGTGTTGCGCCCTACAAATGGTCAGAAAGACCCTAGCGCTTCTTCAGGACCAATGAAGTGAGTGAAAGAACAGTGAATGGGTATAGAACACTATAATAAAAGAGAGAGGAAGTGGTCCATCCTTGTGTAAAACTACAAGGTGGCTTCTGCTCAATTAATGACCTCTCCTATAGCAACCTAGGAGAAAACAGGGACAAAGGGAAAATAACAAAACACACCGTTTTTATGTGGCTAACTATTGTGCCTACATTTGGAACAGGTACCCCTGTTTGGTCTCAGATTATTACATGGAACACGGGTACTGGACTACAACAGGCACCTAGTACCCCCCTTCTTTTTTTGATATGCATGTTTCCAACTCCCCACAGGCAGCCAACCCTACACTGCACACAGCCTTTAGTCGGGCACAATGCAGAATTGGTCTTCAGGCTCGAAGGCCCCTTTCCCCTGGAGCAAAACATATAAATTAAGGGGCGGGGCATGCAGCAATCTTATTAGGCTCCAGGGACCCCATCCACGAGGCCATCTATATTTTAAAAGGGGAGGAGGCCACGCGCAACCCCTCCCTGGGCCTCTTTTGGTCCTTAGGAACCCATCCCCAAAGTCATCTGCTTTTAAAAGGAGGAGGGTGCAAGGATGAGGGTGTTGCTTGGCCCCTCTTTCCCACTCATATCAGGACCATTCCACCTGGGCAACATTGTATTTTGAAATTGAGGTAGGGCATGTAGCCCTTATCCCTGATCCCTGTTTGGCCCATGGGTCCCCATTACCTAGGTGTATATTAAATTAGAAAGGGGAGGGGGCCGCATGATCCCCTCCTCGAGCATTATTATGCCTCAGGATCCCATCCTGAGGCCAAGTAATTAATAAATGTTGGGGGTGCATGCCCCACCTCCCAAATCCTTTATAGGTCCCGGGGACTCTATCCACTGAGGTCTTACCTCTGTGTAAAGGTGAGAGGGGTCACAGGACTTCCTCCCCTGGCCTTCTCAGACCCTGTGGACCCCATTCACGAGGACCACCTTTTTTGTTTTTAAAAATGGAGACGAGGGCCAAACGGCCCCCCTCCCCGAGCCTTCTAAGGCCACAGAAACCCCATTGCCTAAGGTGGTATTTTTGTAAAAGGGAAGGGGCACAGGGGCATAGGGGCACTAGGGCTATGCTCCCCAAACCTATATTTGCCTGAGCTACCCTATCCCCAGGGCTCGCATTATTTAAAGGATGGGTGCCCCAGTGCCCACCCGGGGCTTCTGCCAAGCACACTCTGGGGGACGCATGCCTCCCTCCCCATAATAATTAAATTAGACCCTGGGGATGGAGTCCCCTGGGGCTTTTGAAGGTTTGGGGAGGCTCTTAAAATAGCTTTGGGCCTGGGTCATGGGATCCCCAAGGTCAAATACGATTTGAGGGGGGACACCCCAGCCTTCACATAGTATTTAAATTGGGTCCTAGGGTATGGGGTCACTGGGGCTTGAGGTGGGGGCATGAGTGGCACCTCCTCTCAATTAAAGAACTCATCCTCAACCGCCTTTGTTTTATTTTTTGCTAATATTCCATGGGATTCCGGTGAGGTTGCAGCAACATTTGCCAGGGTTTCTTTCAATTTTGGCCCAAAGGGTAGTCCCCTCATTCTCCCCTTTGGGGCCTAGGTAGAAGGGTATCCCTACCCTGCCCCCTTTTATCTTTTTTTTCTTAAATGGGAACTAAGTCCGGCAATAGCTGGCAGCAACAATTTTCTCATGTTGCTGGCAGCCAGTCAGAGTGCTTGCTCCCGTGGAAATCTGACTCCCACAGGAGCGAGAAGGCCCAAGGAAAACAAAAGCTCTCTGGGCCAATAGGAATGATCTATTTTTAAATTGGCGCTCCTGCAAGATCCTCACAAGCCTTTCGTGGGCACAATTATATCAGAAACATGTTTCAGCTGTGATGATAATCATTTCTATCTACATATTCATGCTTTTATACAGGGAAGAGAAAAATTCCAAAGCTGGCCTCTTCAGACCCATGGCTCACATGCAGAAATGTTCTGTAAATTGCTTGAACACTTGACATATTTAATTAGACTCTGTGATCTTCCAAGACAACTTTTAAGGAAAGAAGTAGTAATATGTAAAGGGAGACAGTAATGTGGTTATCACATGTACTAGCTATGAATCTCCTGGAGTAGGTGGGACCAAATGTTTTGAAATTTCTAAATTGGTTCTAAACTGATAATTCAAATTTCATCTCCCTTGAGAACCGAATAACCACCATAACCAGTTAATTTCAGGGGCCAATTTAGTTAATATTAGATATATTAGTGAAGCCTTTTTCCATAATTCATTAAGGGTTATACAGCAAATATGAATTGTAAAATTCACAAACGTTAAATTTATTTAAAAAAATAAGAAACTTGAATGCGGCTACGTTAGCCAAAAGTAAGAAAGGTAAGTGGAAAACGGGTCCAATCTACTTCTTGTATCTGACCCTCGCTCTATCGCTGTCAGTCATAAGATTTGACTTTGCCCCGTTCTTGCACAACTAGCTGGCTGCAGTTGGTGCATTGATCTTTCAAGCACTAGGGTTCTCTTCCAACTTTAAAAATGTATAACTCTGGTTCTACTGATTGGATTTTTGTTGTTTTTATACCAAATACCTTATTAGAATGTACTCAATCTTTCGAAATTGGTGTGGGATTTTTCTTAGGTTGTGTTTTCACTTCATTACTATTTGTGTGCAGCATAAACCCTATACACATTGCCTCTTAGTAAAGCCTGAGTACTTTTGTGCCAAGCTACCAGAGGGTGACGCACAGGTTACTTTATGGACTTTACTGATTCACCCTGATGGGGATAGTCGCTGCTGCTTGAGAAGGTCTCACACCAGGGCCGGATTGGCCCTACCGGGCACCGGGCATTTCCCCCGTGGACTGGAGAAGTAAGTGCCGATTTTGGGCCTGTGAGGGCCTGTTTTGGCACTGGGGGCTGGTTTTGCATCAGTGCCGCAATATCAGCCCCTTGTAACAAAAGTGGGAGCAGTACTGGTAGCACCCCCTCCCAACACAGCAAGCGTTGCCCCTCCCCCCCCACCCTTGAGCAAAAATCTGCCACGTTGCTGTTCCCAGTCCGGCCCTGACCATGTGAAAAATAAATAATATGGTACTCATGTAGGGGCATATCAGCAACAGCCGGCGATAATTATCGCTAAGCGCGCTTAGGGCAAGGATAATTATCGCTGGCTATCTCTGGATTTTATCGCAGAGATAGCGCGCTATCAGCAACGCTTATCTCCAATGCGATAATAAATCCAGCGATAGCTGGAGAATGAGCGATTATCGCTGGAAATCCAGCGATAATCACACAGCGATAGGCGATACGTTGATAATAGGGCAGGGTGGTCTCATCATTATGATCCACCACCCAAAGACGGTTGTATGACGTTACAACGCATGCTTTTACCACGCATGCTGTTACAACACAGTTTTTACAACGCATGCTGTTACAACGCATAGCGCTTTGGGGTGCTGGATAGTGAATAGTTTAATTTACTATTCCAACTCCAGTCCCCGTGGATAGTAGGGAAGGTGTTGGATTGTAAATTAAAACTATTCCCTATCCTAGAGCGCCCCCCAGCGCAATGCGTTGTAATGGTTTTCGTTGTAAAACCTGCGTTGTAAAAGCACTGCGTTGTAAAAGTTTCGTTGTAAAGGATGTTTCCCCCCATAGACTATAATGGCTTAGTCAGTTTACAAGCAGGCGTAAGCAAACCTGCGATAAGCGCGATTAGCGCTCCTTTTCTTGACGCTACTCAGGTTAGCGATTAGGTTGTTAATTAGAGAAATGTCTGTTAGCGACATTCTCCACGTTAGTTTAGAAGGGTACGCCCACTTTGCATATCATTGGCGTTGCAAAGATGGGTGTTAGGGAACCTGGCGCAGAGGCATAGGAACATGCCTTAGCGTGTCCTCTCTGATCGTGCGATAAAGTTATTGCTGCTTTTCGCCCGAAAACAGACGCTAAAGCAGCAATAATTTTATTGCGCCGCCTTGATGATATGCCCCCGTAGAGCGGTGTCGTGCTCATGGGCCGAGTTTACGCTAAAAAAAACAGTGCAAAAAAAAAATAACAAAAACAACAGTGGTATTACAGAACAGATCAGGCGAAATCACAGTTGCCAACTGGAAGAAATTAAAATACCTTCTCTTCAAAAACCGATGGTAGCTTTATAAATCAGAGAAACACACGTAAAAACGAATTTCCCCAATAGTGATGGATTGATGTCACTGATTTTTCAGCAAATGAAACATTTCTGAGCAATCTGTCTCTTCACGGTGCCAGGTAAGGCTGCTGCTAGTCTTCGCTCGTTTCTGCGAGAGGAAAGAGAGAGTTCTGTTTAACATTCCTTGCATACACTGCTTAAGACGCACACAGCCGCCAAAGGTTCCCTTTCAGCGACGTAAGCTTTTGCCAGAGCACAGGCTCTGCATTGCAGCACATTTTTTTGCCACTGCACCATTTGTCCGCCTTAACTACTTTTTTTTTCTGCAATATACATACCCAGGAAATTATGTGAAATGAAAGTGCACATAAACTCCTTCCGGCAGTAAGTGCAATTAAAGGTGTGCTGCTAATGGGCCCTCAGCCAGCCAGCAGGAAACAGGAACGCACGGTCTCGCGGTGATACCCGAACGACAGTTTTATTTCACAGCTTTCTAATCAGCGTTTCACCTCGCTGCCTTTGATTTACGACGCTTAAGTTGATTAAGCGAAATAGGTCAGGCGCGTTTTCGACCAGATCGACTTCTATTCCTTGTTCGTGCTTAATTGATTCAGCCACTCGCAGTTCTAAAATGCAAAAATATTGAGAGCCAGTAAAACTACCAGATTATACTGCCACACACCTGGTGACCCTTCCAGTCACATGTTAACTATTTCCCCGAATATTTTTTTAAAACATTTTTGGGATGAAGTTCATCATGAATCTGCTGGAATAAATTGTTTGGTGCCCTTGGACATTTACGTACCAGTCACATTTTGGGAGTGATAAAAGTTTTTCCTACTCTCAAAACTAACCGCCTGATTCATCAAGCTAAATTGCACTCGCAAAGGGCAAGATTCTCAGAATCTTGCCTTTTGCGAGTGCAATTTTTGCATTTGGGATTCATCATCCCAAATGCAAAATTCGCTATTTAAGAATTCGCACATTTGCGAAGAATTGAATTTAAGGAATCTCTATTTGAGATTCCTTAAATGCAATTCATGAAGCATTTTAAAATTGCGAAATTGCAATTTTGGGCCGCTATTTACCGAGAGGTCAGACCTCTCGGTAAATAGCAAAAACTTAGAAAAATGCATTTAACTGCATTTTCTAAGTTGCATGTTACACACACACATGTCCTTTGGACATGTGTGTGCGCAACACCAATGTAGATTACATTTCAGGGGTGCTACAGGGTGTCCTTTGGACACCCCTGCACCCTTGAAATCGCATCCTTATTTGCTATTAGCTAATTGCTAATCGCAAATAAGGAATAACTCCCCATGCATTCCTATGGGCCTGTAGGCCCATAGGAATGCATGGGGAGTTACAGCCTGATTCATGTACGGGCCGTTTTGCGTGGCCCTAATAGCGAATCATAGCGACTCGCTATTGAGGACACGCAAAACGGCATTCATGTAGGAATTGCTAAATAAATAGCGATTCCTACATGTTCTTTATTTGCGAGTAGCAATTTGCTACTCGCAAAAACTCCCCATTCATTCCTATGGGCCAAGAGGCCCATAGGAATGAATGGGGAGTATCCCTTATTTGCGAGTAGCAATTTGCTACTCGCAAATAAGATAGCGATTTTAAGGGTGCCAGGGGTGTCCAAAGGACACCCTGTAGCACCCCTAAAATGCACATTTGAACAGGTGTTGCGCACACACATGTCCAAAGGACATGTGTGTGTGCAACATGCAACTTAGAAAAATGCTTTTAAAAGCATTTCTCTGAGTTTTTGCTATTTACCGAGAGGTCTGACCTCTCGGTAAATAGCGGCCCCAAAAGTGCTCAATCACAATTTCTTGATGTGTCATGAATAGCATTTGAGGAATCTCTAATAGAGATTCCTTAAATGCTATTCATCGCATATTTGCTAATTCTTAAATAGCGATTTTTGCATTTGGGATCATGAATACCAAATGCAAAAATCGCACTCTCAAAGGGCCAGATTCTCAGAATCTGGCCCTTTTGCGAGCGCTTTTGGCTACATGAATCAGGCTGAAAATCCTTATTAGCGATTAGCAATTAGCTAATCGCAAATAAGGAACATGAAGGAATCGCAATATTTATTGCAATTCCTACATAGTAGTGCATTAACAAAAGGGAGGGGTTTTAGAAGACCCCTTCCACTTTGTGATTAAAAAAACCTTTTCTGATAACGAGGCAGTGGCCCGAGAGACTGACGAATCTTTAAAAAAAAGAAAAACGGGCTACATTAAAAAAAAACATGTTTGAAGAAAAAATATACAGACTGAGTCACAATTCATAATATGAAGATTGAGAATTGAATGTTATCACTCTTGTGAAAATATTTTTAAAAGACAGATAAAGGATTGTATGTTATTATTTTTTTTGTAAAGGTTATTACTGGGATGTCCATAAATTTGATGGTTAATATATGAATGATTATTTGATGCATGCATTGCATATAAGGTTTTTAATGTTGTAGCAAACTGAGCTTTCTTAATTGTGTCATTTTAAAACATCGACATGGTATTGTATTTGAATTTTGATTATAACAATACAAATGGATGGAAATATTAACAAAGAGACAATGTAATAATTAGCTCTGTACACTATTGATGTCGATACCTGTTTGGTGCATCCTGACTGGGTAATAGTAATATCAGTAAAGGTCAGCTATAGATTCATTACACACAGAAGGGAAAAACATGTTTTGGTATACGCTACCCTGTCCCTTTTGGTCTGAAAGTGTAAATCTTTTGAGTTGGAATCATAAGTGCTGGTGTTCAAGTTAAGTGCTGGTGCTGAGGAAACTAAGCACTGCAGTCATAGTAATACCTGATAGTGATGTTTTATTTCATCTAGCATTCAATAAGAGTATTAGCTTTTTTCCCGATGTTGTGTTTCTGTAGGTTTATTTCATGCAACATATGGCTATTGTACAATTCAAACTGTGAACTGAGTGACTTCTTGGTGCTTTGGTGATTTCAGGGTGTGAATTAAGTTTTTCACAGTGTCTGTCACTGAGCCATAAAAACTTTCAAAGTACATGCTTATCAATCCTTGACTTTTCTGCAGAGTCCACAGATCAATAGTCATGTATGTGCCAATGTAGTTACAATTTCACTGAAAGTCTGTGAAGAAGATATGAACATCTCTAAAATACTGACAAGCAAACAGTGGTTTCTAGGTGTGTAATCAATCAGTAAAACCAATCAATATAGTCCACAATAAAAAGAGCAAACAGTATTATATTCACAAGCTTGGTTAACTTCATAGCTGCTGCCATCGGCCGCTGCTCGTTCGGAGCACTACCTGGCTGGTGCTGCGAACGTTCAACGGCCGACACGGCCCCGCCCACTCTTTGGAACGCACAGCACTGCGCCGAAATAACAGCCGCAGCTAAGGCATTAATGTTCATTATAAACATAGTTAATGATAAACAACAAGAGAGGGAGGAAAGGACTAAATGGGGCTATGTCCTCTTCTCCTGGATAAGCAATAAACAACGTGGACAAGCCACCATAAAGCTAGGGTCACTTATAGTGACACACAAGTTGTACAGGAGCACAGACATCCAGTGGATGTTTAAGAAGACCCCTCACCCACCATCCTGGTTGGTGGCATGCTTCATCATTGGAGTCCCAGCTGGATTGCCGAATGCAACCCACCTGATTACAGCGGAGGGGGTATTGTGATGTGAAGTGAATGCTTATGTGAGATGTGACTAAATGTTAAAAATGTCTCTAGGAACTGCCCTTCCCAAACAATTTATTAGAAAGGACCTAAGACATGGTTAAAAACATGGGCGGGATATGATGAAGGTAAAAAGTTGTACTTCAATATCCCTAAAACTGTAGGTCCACTAGTTTCAGCCTTCTACGATGTTTCTGAGGATTTCATCGTGACCAAAGTGAAGTGACTACAAAGTGGAGTATCCACTGAGGTGCATTAATCAGCACACGTACTAAAGTGTGCTGTGAGTGTGGTGGGCTTGTTGTACTTGTGGACCCGTCAAGGTAGGTATCTGTAAAACAAAAGCACACAGCTTCAAAGACATTCATACATGAGACATTAAGGGGTCGATTAGGATGGCGGACAGAAGAGCCACCGCGGGCCGTGAGTAGGCGGAAAAAGCCTTTTCCGTGTCCGCCTGCCGCGGATACTCCGTCCGCCATATCAGGATAGGAAAACGTGTCAAATTTCCGTCCGCGACGGAAAAGCACGCTCCGCCGGCCAACTACACACGACCACGCGGCGGACGGAACACATCCGGACGCTCCGCCGTACGCACTGACGTCTAAGACCGTCCCCCAAATCAAGATGGCGGAAAACACACATAAAACCGCAGCGGAAAAACAACCTGTCTGAACACGGCGGAATCCCCACAGCGAACATAGGTGACACAGCCGAGATACCCACCGCAAGCTGACCACCACCATGGACCCGGCGCTACACGCTTTCCCGATGCTCTTCGCGATCCACCACGTCCTAGTCATGGCCTACTATGGACGACGACGCAGGTAAGGTACAAACCATTGGCTGTCTGGAGGGGAATACCAGCAAGGGACGTGACGTAGGGAGGGGGAGTGTCATGTTACCGAAACCACTGATGAGAAGCATATACCAATACACATTTGCAGTACGCAAGCAGGAATGACAACGACAGACCACGAGACTTGATAGACTACCTTTATTGTCCAAAATAGGGGTCAAATCACAGTGTATGCGTGAGCATGGGCAAAGTGGGCACCAGAGCAGGTACAACATAGCAGGTAACGAGAGGGCAGTATGCAGTATCAGAGCATCAACAGGGCATTGTGCAGTACAGAGCAGGTACATCAGAGCAGGTAACGAGAGGGCAGTATGCAGTATCAGAGCATCAACAGGGCATTGTGCAGTACAGAGCAGGTACATCAGAGCAGGTAACGAGAGGGCAGTATGCAGTATCAGAGCATCAACAGGGCATTGTGCAGTACAGAGCAGGTACATCAGAGCAGGTAACGAGAGGGCAGCATGCAGTATCAGAGCATCAACAGGGCATTGTGCAGTACAGAGCAGGTACATCAGAGGCAGCACGTGAGAGGGGCAAAGTGCATCAACAGTCCATTGCACAGAGCAGGTACATCAGAGGCAGCACGTGAGAGGGGCAAAGTGCATCAACAGTCCATTGCACAGAGCAGGTACATCAGAGGCAGCACGTGAGAGGGGCAAAGTGCATCAACAGTCCATTGCACAGAGCAGGTACATCAGAGGCAGCACGTGAGAGGGGCAAAGTGCATCAACAGTCCATTGCACAGAGCAGGTACATCAGAGGCAGCACGTGAGAGGGGCAAAGTGCATCAACAGTCCATTGCACAGATCAGGTACATCAGAGGCAGCACGTGAGAGGGGCAAAGTGCATCAACAGTCCATTGCACAGAGCAGGTACATCAGAGGCAGCACGTGAGAGGGGCAAAGTGCATCAACAGTCCATTGCACAGAACAGGCCCATCAGAGGCAGCACGTGAGAGGGGCAAAGTGCATCAACAGTCCATTGCACAGAACAGGCCCATCAGAGGCAGCATGTGAGAGGGGCAAAGTGCATCAACAGTCCATTGCACAGAACAGGCCCATCAGAGGCAGCACGTGAGAGGGGCAGTATGCAGTATCAGAGCATCTACAGGGCATTGTGCAGTACAGAGCAGGTACATCAGAGCAGGTAACGAGAGGGCAGTATGCAGTATCAGAGCATCAACAGGGCATTGTGCAGTACAGAGCAGGTACATCAGAGCAGGTAACGAGAGGGCAGCATGCAGTATCAGAGCATCAACAGGACATTGTGCAGTACAGAGCAGGTACATCAGAGGCTGCACAACTACGTGTCCCTACCAACCCGTCACAGGGACCACAAGAGTGCCACGCAGTTCTCAATGGACACACCATGTGAAGTAACATTTGAGTGAAGTGTACAGCACCTCACATCACAGAATCAGGGGGACTGCGTGAACTACCTGCCTCGGACACACTGGCAGCACCAGCAACAGGAGTGTGAGACACAGCCACAGCCCGAGTGACACACACATGGGCCACGGACCCAGACACACTGGCAGCACCAGCAACAGGAGTGTGAGACACAGCCACAGCCCGAGTGACACACACATGGGCCACGGACCCAGACACACTGGCAGCACCAGCAACAGGAGTGTGAGACACAGCCACAGCCCGAGTGACACACACATGGGCCACGGACCCAGACACACTGGCAGCACCAGCAACAGGAGTGTGAGACACAGCCACAGCCCGAGTGACACACACATGGGCCACGGACCCAGACACACTGGCAGCACCAGCAACAGGAGTGTGAGACACAGCCACAGCCCGAGTGACACACACATGGGCCACGGACCCAGACACACTGGCAGCACCAGCAACAGGAGTGTGAGACACAGCCACAGATGTAGTCACTGACACGTGAGCCACTGACCCAGACAGACTGCCAGCACCAGAAACAGGAGTGTGCAACACAGCCACAGATCTCCTAAATGACACGTGAGCCATAGACCCACATACCCTGCCAGGATCTGCAACAGGAGAGGGCACAACTGACACTGTGCCACCATCTGATACATGAGAGTCAACTGCACCAGCGCCACTGGGACAACTGAAATGATGAGCCACAGGGCTGTATGGGCCAGGAGGCAGGGTGGGCCTGGGAGCTGGGGATAGCTCACCTAGAGCCAAATCGGGGTTGGCAGGTGTCAATGGTGTGTGTCTGCGTTTCTTAGGGAGGTGTGAGTGCACCCTGGACAGGACTGGACTGCCAAGTGGTGGGGACTCCAAAGAATCACCACCCAGCATAGGTGGAGCAACTGCTGCCGGGGATCTGGTTTCGGGGGACGTGCTGGAGCCTGCTTGTCGTTTGCTCTGTGCCTGCCGCCTGGACTCGGAATGATGTGTAATGGGGGATGCAACAACAGGGGACACCCTCCTCTGCTTCTGACTGGCCTGGATGGGAGTGGAGGTATGGGGGGACTCCGCCGCGGAGACATCAGTTTGGCGTTTAGTAGAAAACATCAGCCTCAGTGCAGCCAGGGGTGAAGTATGCCTGTCCTTGATAGCGCCATTGTCCATGCTAGATGCCTTGTCCGTAGGATGTGCCTTATCCTTAGGTGGAGTGTTGTCTCTGGATGTAGCCTGTGCCCTGCTCGCCGCCCTGTTCCTGCCAGCAGACTTGTCGTCTGTGGTGCACCTGTCTCCAGCAGACACCTGCTCTCTGTGTGTGTCCCTGCCCTTGGGAGTGGTCCTATCCACTGCTGTGGGCCTGCTCTTGGGAGTCTCCCTGCTCTTAGTAGGTGCCTTAGTCTTCTCACTGTCCTTGGGAGTGTTCCTATCCACTGCTGTGGGCCTGCTCTTGGGAGTCTCCCTGCTCTTAGTAGGTGCCTTAGTCTTCTCACTGTCCTTGGGAGTGTTCCTATCCACTGCTGTGGGCCTGCTCTTGGGAGTCTCCCTGCTCTTAGTAGGTGCCTTAGTCTTCTCACTGTCCTTGGGAGTGTCCCTTACCTCTGCTGTGGGCCTGCTCTTGGGAGTCTCCCTGCTCTCAGTAGGTGCCTTAGTCTTCTCACTGTCCTTGGGAGTGTCCCTTACCTCTGCTGTGGGCCTGCTCTTGGGAGTCTCCCTGCTCTCAGTATGTGCCTTAGTCTTCTCACTGTCCTTGGGAGTGTCCCTTACCTCTGCTGTGGGCCTGCTCTTGGGAGTCTCCCTGCTCTTAGTAGGTGCCTTTGTCTTCTGACTGGCCTTGTCCAAGGAACAGTCCATGGACATGTGAGTATCCCTTGCCTTGGGAGTACCTTTCGTGTTGAATGCCTGTGTAGCTCCGGAAGGCATGTCCCCCAACAACACTTGTGGATCCTGTGTGTGTACTCCAGTGCATCTGACGTCGTCTACGTGAACAGATTTAGCTGATCTAGGGGATGGGGTCTGTGCCCTGCGTGCCCTGACGTGCTGTCTGACGCTGCTTCTAGTGCAATAACCTGTATTTGAGTCCTGCTCTGAATAATCACTACCCCCTGAGACATCCAGCGGTGTAGATGGGGAAACAGAAGTAGCACCCTGTTCATTCGACTGTACTATTGCAGACGACACACTGCTTGCCAATGACTGCACTGTCCTGTGTAGACCTGCAAGATCGCCATGCATCCCTTCCATGAATGCCACCACCTGCCCCAACTTCCTATCATGGTCCTGGAAAGCATTTGTCATATTGGTCTGCCCCACACACAGCTGTCGCAGCAGATCAACGGCCTCAGCACACAGTGCATTTTGGCTCACCGTGGCAGGGGCAGCGGTGCCTGCACCGAACGCCACTCTGCTCCCCCTACTCCTCCGGCCACGAACACTACATGGTGCAGTTGGCGGAAGTGTGGGCCCTGTGTGCTGTCTTCCGACAGAAGGTGATGAGTGCCCACTCCCAGTCTGTGACAACAGTGCAGGCTCACCAAGAGTGTCCGACGAGGAGGACGATGGTGTCTCCACATGCGAGTCCTCAGGGACGGTCCTGTCCCCCTCTCCGGCGCTGGCCTCCTCCGTGTCAGTCTGCGTGTGTGCGAAGTCTGAGCCGGACTCATTTCCTCGGCTACTCTCCACCGTCTGTGGCTGAGTGTCCTCTGTCAAAGCTGAAATGCACAGAAAAGATGTGTGAGTCATGGGCACACTCACGTACAGAAGGAACAGGATAGCCAAATCACATAGCAGACAAAGGTTTAGGAGCCCTCATCCTGCACATGGCCCACCCCTACCAGTCATCCTCACATTTTCTGCCATGGGGCCATGGACCACTAGGGGATGTGCTTTAACACTCAACTATTAAGCAAGTGGCGTGTCAACATGGCGGACCTGGATGTCAAATGAGTACCACCCAATGGGACCAAAATGGCATCACAGGCATACATACGCAACACGGAACTCAATAGTGTGTCTGTGCACCAATACATGCATAGCACTCACAAGTTTCCTACACAGACAGTATGCTCACCGCTAGTTTGCTGTTGATCGGCACTCAGACGTTCGGCCAGTTCAGGATGCGTCACTGCAATGATACGGTGCATGAGAGGGGTCATGGAGCGTCGGGCCAGACGGGGCGTCCTTGGAATCAGGCCCAGTGTTACTTCCGCTACATTCTTGCTCAGCCTGGAAATGTCGTCCCAGCGTTTGTGGCAGTGTGTATGTCGTCTGTTGCACACCCCCAATGCCCGTACTTCCCGTGCTATGGTCCTCCACAGGTCCTTGCGAAGGTGCAGCTTGACCTACCATGATGGGAGACAAAAGGGTTTAAGTCAGTGGACAGGTGGCCTGTCACACACATAGGGGCAACACGTTACTGTCAGCAGCCATGCACAATCAGGAACATATGTCTAGCCCACACTACACAGCTAAGATAGAAATAGGCCTGATCATTTGGCCCCCTCATGCACACCAACATGTCCCACACTGCACTTACCACCCGTCCCGGTGCGCCGTAGAGGCGTCCATAGTTGCGGAGTACACCGTCCACGAGGACATCAAGCTCCGCGGCGGTGAAGGGTCGAGACCGGATCTCTTTGCCACTCGACATGGCAAGATCACGGAGTATGGCACTAGAGCAGCAGTCGGTGGTCAGCTCAGCAGCAGCAGCAGCAGGTCGAGGTGATGGTCACAGGCAGCACTGGTCCCCAGGGTAGGAAGTTTCATTTTGGCCAAGACACATATATAGGGCCCTCAGCACGTGTCAGTGGCATACGTCGCCAGCAATTGGTCAGCCCTGGAAGCGTGATCGTGAAATGGGCCAATGACTGGCCCTGTTGTTGCGGTGCACAGCTTCCGCTACTTGCGATTGGCCGTATGCGGCCAGCGTCCCTCTTCCCATTGGCTGCATGTGCAGGGACCGTCACGGGCACACATCGGCAACCGCACGTGCAAGCCTCAGGCACGGATGCTTCAGTTGCAACATTGTACTATCACTGGCGCCTCCATGGCGGTGCACGTACACAGCGGGGGAGGTGCAGGCCTATACACCCTGCAGATGTACTCAATGGACATGCCAGTTCATGACCCCCCTTACAGTCACCTTGCATCATCCACCGTACACCGGCCGGAGCGGCCGGGCCATGAACAACCGCCGTGCCCGGCCATGAACAACCGCCGTGCCCGGCCATGAGCAACCGCCGTGGCCGGCCATGAACACAACCGCCATGGCCGGCCACGACGGTTGTTCATGGCCGGGACCGGCGGTTGTTCATGGCCGGGACCGGCGGTTGTTCATGGCCGGGACCGGCGGTTGTTCATGGCCGGGACCGGCGGTTGTTCATGGCCGGCCACGGCGGTTGTTCATGGCCAGGACCGGCGGTTGTTCATGGCCGGGACCGGCGGTTGTTCATGGCCGGCCACGGCGGTTGTTCATGGCCGGGACCGGCGGTTGTTCATGGCCGGGACCGGCGGTTGTTCATGGCCGGGACCGGCGGTTGTTCATGGCCGGGAACGGCGGTTGTTCATGGCCGGGACCGGCGGTTGTTCATGGCCGGCCACGGCGGTTGTTCATGGCCCGGCCGCTCCGGCCGGTGTACGGTGGATGATGCAAGGTGACTGTAAGGGGGGTCATGAACTGGCATGTCCATTGAGTACATCTGCAGGGTGTATAGGCCTGCACCTCCGCCGCTGTGTACGTGCACCGCCATGGAGGCGCCAGTGATAGTACAATGTTGCAACTGAAGCATCCGTGCCTGAGGCTTGCACGTGCGGTTGCCGATGTGTGCCCGTGACGGTCCCTGCACATGCAGCCAATGGGAAGAGGGACGCAGGCCGCATATGGCCTTTGGGAAGTAGCGGAAGTTGAGCACCGCCATGGCGGCGCCAAATATGTGATCTTGTCAGACGCTGCACCGTGATGTGTTGTGTGCAGTTGCGTCATGAGGGATGTGAGCATGATTGTGAAAGGTCACATGTCATACAATATAGCATGTGTGTCCATACAATGGACATCGGTCGGCACACAATGGGCAACAGATGTGCATTTGTACGTGTTGACGTCGGGTTTGACCCTACAGACGTTGTTACATCTTCACAACTACACAGTACATCACGGCTGTGTGGCCCATTAATGCATCTGTTGTCAGTTTCTTGTTGTGTCGAGGTGACTACAGTGGTGGTGGTACACATGCATTCCGTGTATGTGATTTCTACGTTGTGTCACCATGCATGTCATTACCGTATGCACATCATTATTGGTGGTGGCATTTGTGCTTGATGACATGGCGTGTGTAAACTTATCGTTTGTGTGCATGCAGTTGCATGAGTGTCTGTGATGTGTCTACGATACATTAGGGTGAAGACTGAAGTTTTGTCAGTAAGGTACACATGTGATGGAGTTGTACACGTATGCGTCGTTTGTAAGTTGACCTAAGTTACATCTCTCTCCCACACAGGAGGGCTCCAAATGTGCATCGCCCATACACTCTGCTGGAGGATATGGTAGACGAGGAGGTGATTCGGAAATTCAGGCTGGATCGACGTCGGTTGCTGGAGCTTGTGGCTCAATTGTCTCCTCATCTGCAGCCACGTTGAACGTATCCTGGCTCGTTTACACCCACTGCAAAGGTAATGGCGGTACTACATTTCTTCGCTACTGGCACATTTCAGTATACAGTTGGAGGTGCCGGGGGGATGTCACAGGCCATGTTCAGCACGGTTCTTCGGGATGTGTTAACAGCTATGATGCTGTACAAGGATGAGTACATACATTTCCCACGTCCGGAAGAGTTGCCAGCTGTCAAAGCTGCTTTCTATGCACTGGGCCACATACCTCACGTTGTGGGCTCAATTGATGGCACGCACATCGCGCTCATTCCACCACGGGCACGCGAACAAGTGTTCAGGAATCGCAAACACTTTCATTCGCTGAACGTGCAGGTGGTGTGCCTGGCGAGCAACATCATCTCCCATGTGTGTGCAAGATTTCCTGGATCCGCACATGACGCCCACATCATGCGGAGCAGCAATGTCCCACGACTCATGGCAAATCTGCCACCCGGTCAAGCGTGGCTTGTTGGTGAGTGTGCAGTGGGGACTCTTGTGATCTCTGTGTTGCATGGGGTACCCACCATATCTTGTTCTGATGTTTGTCTCTGTCATCCCCCTACATAGGCGACTCGGCTTACCCAAACCGGCCCTGGCTCCTCAGTCCCCTGCGTAATCCGAGGACGGCGGGTGAAATGCGGTGCAATGAGGCACATGGAAGGACACGGAGAGTCATCGAACGTACCTTTGGACTGCTCAAGTCTAGGTTTCGGTGCCTCGATAAGACCGGAGGGGCCCTGCCTTACTCACCAGGAAAAGTATGCAAGATCGTGATTGCCTGCTGCATGCTCCACAACCTGGCAGTACGCAATGACATTGAACTGCTGTTGGACCCTGAAGACGAAGGAGTTCCTCGGCCTCCCATCCCACCCATGTCGACTGATGAGGATAGTGGTGAGGAGGAAGGTGTGGACCAGAGGCGCCAGCTCATAGATCGCTACTTCCCTTGAATGTGAGTATCTACCTCTAGTGGCGGTTGACAATGCCTCATGTATGTTTGCTGGTGTTGTGTGGATATGGGGTTAATCAGCTGGGTGTGGTTTGTGATGGTTGCACATGTGTGTCTTCATGTCTTTGGACATAGGAGTGTCCATGATGTGTGTGCTCCCATCCAATGCTTGTGTGATGGTTGTCGTTTGTGTAATGTTGCTGTGCATTGTGTTGTGATGTGTGTGAATCTCTTTACTGACGTGTGTTTGCTGTCTCTGGTTTTCTCTAGGTCACTCCCGCAGCGCCATGATCATGTGCGACTATGATCCCTGTACCTGTTTACGTCTGTATCTGATGGCAATCATGTGAATAAACATGGAGGCAAAACATCATTGTGTGAGTAAATGCAATTTATTGACAGGTTGTGCTTTTGTGCTGGTGAATATTTACAAGTAAGTGGGGGGAGGGAGTTGGAGTTGAAGGTAATGGCAGATGAAATGTCCGTGCTGACACCACATTGGGGGGTGTCAGGCTAGTCCAGCAGACCAGTGGCAATGATTGTCTATGTGGGACAGGATGCTTTGCAGGGTGAATGTCTGGCACAGGCAGTGGCATTGTCATGGTCGTCCCCTCTTGGAGCGTGTGCCTGGCGCTCCAACACTGCTCTCAGCCACTTCCTGCCTCGGCCGCCCCCTCCGTCTCGGAGGTGGTACAGAGTCAGCTGGGAGGGCAGGTTGGTGATGGGCCACATCCGTCGCCAGGGGCTCAGGTGGTGGTGGCGGCGGTGGAGGCGGAGGCGGAGGTGGCGGGGGAGGCGGAGGTGACGGGGGAGGCGGAGGTGACGGTGGCGGTGGCGCTGACACACTTGGTGGAGGGGGGGGGGGGTTGTTCCGGGCAACCCATTCCCTCCACATCGTTGCCTGCTGGCCCATGATCAGCAACATCTGGCCAAGGATGCCAGAGATTTCGCGCAGGATGTTGGTGTTGTCCACTGAGTCCTGGTGAACACGATCAGCGTTTGCCTGGGACCGGTCGTATGAGGCCTGGCACCTGGCAAGAGCTTGTAGGGACTGTGCCACTGGCTCGGGTAGCTGTCCTTCCTCTGCACGGCGGTGTGTGGCTCGCCTGATTGGCTGTTGTCCCGTTGCCTGTGTTTGTGGCCCACTCACCCTGCTTGTGTGTGGGGCCGTTGGACCAGCGTTGCGCGCTGGGTTATGCTGGGTGGCACCGGCAGGAGTCGTGGTGCTGGTGGTAGTGGTGGTACTGGTGGTACTGGTGGTACTGGTGGTGGTGGGGACTGTGCAGATCACAGAGACAGGTGCCGCGGGAGTCACACATGCGACGTTGGTCGGTCCCGGGAGTCCCTGTGAGCCAGATGGCCCTGGCTGCGTGCTTGGTCCCGCTCCATCCTCCGCCCCGGAGCTGCCTGTGTCCTCGTCAGCAGAGAGTCCTGTAGGTGTGGGAGGCGAGGCTGGCGGCCGGGTACTGCTTTCCCCAGTCAGTTGACGATCACCTGAGGGACAAGATCGAGCTGGTCAGTAATGTGGACAGTATATGGTTACATTGATTTGTAGACATTTCTGTTTCCTGTCGCACACACCCCACCCTCCACCACCACCACCCTCCCCGTGAACATGGGGGCCTGTTGGGAGTTGTAGTTTGGGCCTCTCACACACCCCACCCTCCACCACCACCACCACCACCACCCTCCCCGTGAACATGGGGGCCTGTTGGGAGTTGTAGTTTGGGCCTCTCACACACCCCACCCTCCACCACCACCACCACCACCACCCTCCCCGTGAACATGGGGGCCTGTTGGGAGTTGTAGTTTGGGCCTCTCACACACCCCACCCTCCACCACCACCACCACCACCACCCTCCCCGTGAACATGGGGGCCTGTTGGGAGTTGTAGTTTGGGCCTCTCACACACCCCACCCTCCACCACCACCACCACCACCACCCTCCCCGTGAACATGGGGGCCTGTTGGGAGTTGTAGTTTGGGCCTCTCACACACCCCACCCTCCACCACCACCACCACCCTCCCCGTGAACATGGGGGCCTGTTGGGAGCCATGGACATGTTAGTGTGTTGGTGTCCAACGTGCATGGGTTGGGGCGTGGGGGATGTTTCTTCTCAGTTGTGTGAGCCTGACCATGTCGTGCTGATCGTGGTGCTTGGTTTGTACTCACCAGTCTCTTCTCCTTCGTCAAGGCCGTCTAGGCTCTCTGGGTGTAGTATCACCAGCACCTTCTCCTCCCAATCGGTGTAGGGTATGGGCTCCGGGGGTGTGCCACCGCCAGTAAGATTGGCTCTGGCGTGGTTTTTCGCTCGGATGCCCTTGACCCTGGTCTTCAGGTCATGCCACCGCCTCTGAATGTCATGCTTCGTCCTCGGCACAGTCCCCGACGCATTCACCCGAGTGACGATCCTGTCCCAAATGTGGTTCTTTTGCGCCACGGTCGTCTGCTGGACTTGGGCCCCGAAGATGTTGGGCTCCACACGGATAATTTCATCTACCATTACCCGCAACTCTGTCTCCGTGAATTTCGGTTTTTTTTTGGGTGCCATGGTGTGTGGTGCTCAGTGTGTGAGTTGAGTGAGTTGGGAGGTGCAGGTGTGTGGTGTGTGATGTGTAGGATTTGTGTGGTGGGTGTTTGTGTGGTGGGTGTGGTAGGGTGGTGGGTGGGTGTCTTCTATGTGATTTTATGTGAGTTAGCAGTGTCTCGAATGGCCCTCTTGCTGGCAGCAATGCTGTGGTGCAAAGGATTGTGGTTGTGTGTGGGTGTCTTTTTGTAGTCGTGTCTCAATGGTTGTTGCGAGTCAGGTGGTAGGTGGGCGTGTTGACTTGTGTGCATTATTGGATAATTGGGACGTGTCATGGTGGCTTGTGCTTGGTGTGGGGGGGGGGGGGCCTTGTCAATGTTCGTATGTTTGCTTAGGACTTGCGGTGCACTTTCTGACATTTGTTAGGCGCTAGGGATGTTGTGCGTGTTGGCCTTCCGCAGTGATGCTGTGGTTCTCGTAGCATTGTTTCCGCCGCGGACGTGGATGGCTGTGAGTTCCGTGGTACGGGCGGATTTATCCTAATTGCGGCCACGGAGTATTCTCAGGTATGGCGGTACATGTTATATTTTCCGCGGTCATTTCCGTCCGCGGCAGTGGTTGTTCATTGGACTCCGTCCGCCGCGGACGGACTTGGTTGTGTTCCGTCCACCGCGGACGGTGTTGGTTGTGATCCGTCCGCCGCGGTCGGAGTTTCGTGACATGAATATCCTAATCCCAACCGCGGTTTCTCCGCGGCGCAGCCGGGAGTACAATTTCCCCCACCATGGCGGACAGTACCCATTTCCGTCCGCCATCCTAATCGGCCCCTAAATATCCTTACTTGCATGCTTGACAGTAAATGGCTGTGCTCACTGGGGATCCTCAATGAGCTGTAGTGCACCAAACTGTAAGTGAACTTAAACATCATGTATGGTGACAAGCATGCATAATAGTTATTTTGGTAGGAACAATGCATGGTCACAATGTGCAAAATAATCATATTATGAGAAATCATGCGTGGTCACAATGCTGCTTAATAATCAATTGATGTGCAAGGCGGTTAAATGTGAACTATGGTCAAAGACGTGATATCTTAAGCGGATACAGTGCAGTGCTTGTAACCGTATTTGTTTTGTGGGGCAAATGTCGCGATCAGTGAGCGCTTACAGAGTTGTGCCCCCAATGGTAGCATCAATCTTATCGATGCGCTTATTAAAAGGAATAATTGGCACAACTGAATGCTGAACTGAAATTCTCCTTAAATCAGCTAAATCAGGCTGTCCTAAAGATCTGATTCCGGCAAAAATTGTAAAAACTCTAGCTTCGGAATTGGCAGCTCCCCTGGGGGTTGTCCTTAATAGGTCAATCACTGAGGGCAAACTCCCGAAGGAATGGAAAGACGCACAAGTCATGCCAATTAGAAAAAAAAAAACTTCCACCGGATGTGATCACAAACTATCGGCACATCTCCTTGCTCCCATTATATAGCAAGTTGCTGGAGAAACATATTAATAAACATCTCTCATCTTTTATTGAGATCTCCAATAGTCTTTACCACACCCAGTCGGGTTTTCGCCCCCGTTACCATACGGAATCCGCCCTGGTTAAGGTTCTGGATGATATTATTTTTTTATTTAAACAGTTTTTATTGGCTTTTTCAGTGTAACAGTACATGTCAAGTTCAGTTTCAAACATGCAATAAACATACTTTTGCATCCTCATGTTATAGCGACAGTACTACTTTTGGTAATTAGCAAATATCACAAACCATTACATCGTCCATGTGTTAATAGTGTAGCTTCGGCCTTCGGTGAGAACCCCCCCTGGGCTGACCCCGCGCGTGTAGTGAGCGGAAGATCTCCAATAACCAGCTCATATGTCAAAAACTAGCAATGTTAGTCACCAGTACAATTCTTTGATGTAGCCCAAGTGGCCCCTGCGTCTATGACACTAGAGTTATGTCTCTGTTCCCTTCCTAAGGACTTACAGACAGTTCAGGTATTTCCTGTGGTGGTTCGCATATGTCCCCTCGGTATTCGTTCCATTTGCCCCATATAACGGACCATTTTTTTGGGCATCCCCTGTGTATATATACTGCCTTTTCCGCCACCATCGCCTCATCCATGTCATTTCCCCATTGCGTCCTCATGGGAGTGGTACCGGATCCCCACCTTCTAGCTATGTTGCGCTTTGCCAGTGTCATGCCCAGCGTTGCCCAAGTCTGCTGTCCCCGGTTAAGATCCGTGGGCGGCCAGATGTTCAATATACAGCATCGGGGGTCAAGTTGTATCTCCACCCCGCTCGCATTTTTGAGCTCTGACAGTACCCTTGACCAGTATGTTTGAATCCTGGGGCACTCCCAAAGTATATGAAAGTACGTTCCCGGAACTCCACAGCCCCTCAGACACCCCGGCTCCGGGACATGACCTAATTTGTGTAGTAGGGTGCGGGAATAATAGATTCGGTGCAGTATCTTCAGTTGTATAAGCTTCAGCGTCTCTTGCCGAGGCAAGGGCGTGCAGCCAGTCTTCGTCCACTATGTCCCCCAATTCTACTTCCCACTTGCTACGTAGGACCACTGTGGGGTCTGGAAGATTGTTTATCAACTTGCGGTATGTCAACGAAATTGCTTTCGTCTTCAGATGGTCAGTGAGGAGTCTGTCCTCCCGTGGGGAGGATTCGACCTGGGTTGTACCCCCTTGGGATGGCTCCTTTTAGGGCGTGTCTGATTTGCACGTAGCGGTATCGCTCTGTGGATGCCATTCCATATTTTGCTTGCAGGGCTTCAAAGGTGATGATGTCGCCTCTACTCCACAGATCACCTATCTTCGAGATACCTATGAGGTCCCACTGCCGGAATCCCTTAGTGTTAGCCAGGGTACCCAGGCGGCGCGTGTCCCATAGCGGGGTAGCCAACGTTAGCACTCCCTCCCATCCTAAGGCTCTCTGGGCCGTGTGCCAAATTTTAACTGTGTGCGCCGTAGGGCCAGTAAGCGTATGACGCCGTTTATTCGTGTATAGGGCCTTCAGCAGGCGGTCTGCGGGGAGTAGCGTTCTGTCCAGACTGTAAGCCGGTTCAGTGTGTGGGGCGTGCAGCCAATGGTTGATTACTGTTAGCTGTGTCGCCCAGTAGTATAATTTGACACTCGGTAGCGCTATCCCTCCATCATACCAGCTACGGATTAATTTTGAGTGGGCTATGCGCGCCGGTTTTCCGTCCCATAGAAGGGAAGATATTTCTGCGTCTATTGCTTTGAAGTAGGTTAGTGGGACCGGGAACGGAGTGTTTTGGAGTGCATAAAGGAATCGCGGGAGTGACAGCATCTTGAAAAGTGCCGCTCTCCCTAACAGTGTCAGCGGGAGGGTACGCCAGTGTGTCACATATGATTTGAGCCTCTGTAGGGGTTTCTGCAGGTTTTCTTCCATAAATACCGCGGCTTGCGGAGTCACATAGATACCAAGGTATTTGAAACCTCTAGTTACGATTTGTTGTGGACAGGCCGGGGGAAGCACGGGCAGTGGGCCGTGTAAGACATATAAGATCGATTTAGTCCAATTTATCGAATATCCCGAGGCTTTCCCATAGTTCTCGAAGATGATTAAGAGAGCCGCTAAGGATGTTGCCGGGGACATAAGGTATATTAATACGTCATCGGCATACAGGGATATGCGATCTTCCCAGCCCGCTTCCCATGTGATCCCATGTATCACCGGGTCCATTCTAATTATTACCGCCAGCGGCTCTAGGATCAGGGCAAACAACAAAGGGGATAGGGGGCATCCCTGTCGTGTACCGCGTCCTAAGGTAAACGTGCGGGACGTATGGCCGTTGGCCACTACTTGTGCTAGGGACGATGTATATAATAATTTAATCCAGACACAGAATTTGGGGCCGAAGCCCATCTTCCTGAGCACTGCAAATAGGAATGGCCACTCCACTAGGTCGAATGCCATAGTGGCATCTAGGGAAAGAATGGCTGCCTCCTCTCGGAGGTCGGGAATGCGGTGGAGCACCCCATTCAACCGTCTCAGGTTAAGGGACATGTTCCGCCCGGGCATAAAGCCGGATTGGTCCGGGTGGATTAGTGTCGTGAGGTAAGGTTGTAGTCTGAGTGCCAGCAGTTTTGCCAGGACTTTCGCGTCTGCATTTATTAGCGAGATTGGACTATAGGAGGACGTCCGGACGGGAGGTTTATTAGGTTTGCGAACTGCAACAATGGTGGCCAACCGTTAATCAGCTGCTAACGTGCCTTGTGAGAGGAAGTCATTGTACATCGAAAGCATATTGGGGATAAGCTGCCGGGCCAGTGCTTTATATAATTCTATTGGCAGACCGTTCGGTCCCATTGCTTTGCCCGTGTGTAGCGCTGTCAGTGCCCTCCCCAACTCCTCCGCCGTTAGATCTCGCTCAAGGTCTTGAGCTTCATCCTGTGAGATGGCGGTGATTGGTATGTTTTGTAGGAAGTTTACGCAATCAGCTTCTGTCATGTTTCCCTGTGCGGTGTATATGGTTTCATAGTAGGAGGCCAGATCTTCCACTTTGTGTGGGGGGGGAAGAATTGTGTGTGCCATCTGGCAAGGCTAACTGGGCTATCCACCTGTCCGCTTTCTCCCTTCTCTCGAGCCATGCTAGCATCTTCCCTGTTTTATCACCCATTTCATAGACCCTGTGTAGTGTATCCATGTGTTTGTTTTTGGCCATTTCTTGAGCATAGGATCTGAATTCGCTCGATGCCATAGTGAGCGCGTGTGTCATAACATCCGAGGGGTTTGCTGTGTGGGCCGCCTCTGCTTGTAAGACTGCCGATTCTAGCGCTTCTATTGTCTCCCTTTGCTCTTTTTTATGGCTAGAAATAGCGGAGATGGCCTGCCCCCTAACAACCGTCTTGTAAGCCTCCCAGAGGATCGAGGGTGAGTCAACTGATGATAGGTTTTCTTCAAAGTAGTGTGTGGTTGCAGTGTCTAGTGTTTTCAAGATTTTGCGTTTTTTTAAGTAACCCGGGTAAATTGGGTATACTCTCTGTCGTTTCGTGGGGTGCGTAGTGTAGGTTAGCGAAACTGGTGAGTGGTCTGAAATTCCTCTCGTAGATGTTCTATCACCGTCACACGTTCAGGGGGTATCGCCAATGTTAGTATGTAGTCTATGCGGGAAAGGCTGTTATGGGCTCCCGAGTGAAATGTATACTGGCGGTCAGTCGGGTGTTTAAGTCTCCACATATCTACCAGGCCTGTCGCATCCTGAAAGTCTCTAAAGAGTTGGTTGGGTCTCGTCGAAGGTCTAGGGGGTTGGCGGTCTATCTTCGTGTTAAGTACAGTGTTAAAATCCCCTCCCATTATCATTTCCCCTTCCGGGAGCTCAAGTAGGAATTTCCCAAAATCTTGGAGGGCGCCTTGATGGAGTGTTGGGGGAATATACACTGAAATTACATTATAGGAATGTCCCTCCCATTGACATGTAACTGCTGCGAATCTGCCCTGGTCATCCGCCCGCGTATGTCTAATTACCAATGGGGCACTTTTATTAACTAGTATGCCGACTCCTCGAGATCCGGAGGAGAACTCTGAATGTGTGACCATTTTAAAGCCCCATCTGTTCAGTGCCTTAGTCGTTGTGCCTGTCAGGTGCATTTCTTGTAGAAGGGCCATTGTTGGTGCCTTACGTTTTAGGTACTGTAGGACCAGGCCTCTTTTAATTTTATGGCTGAGCCCATTCACATTCCAGGAGATGATTGTCAGTGTATTCCTTGGGGGATCAGGACCTGGCGTTGTGTGGTCTGTCATTGAGTGCATCATACAGGTGTGATTCTGGTGCTGTCTGCTGTGTGACTGTCTGGGTTGTTAACCAGGTCGCAGCTGGTACGGGCCGCGGGTTCTCCAGAGGCCAATTTACGAGGTGGGTGCAGTGCAGTGTTGAGGCAACCCATGCCTCCCTAGAGCGTGCCTTGTTCGAGGTGATGTGTAGGGATGTGTGGAGAGGAGCCTGAGTCTGTGCTGCGTGTGTGTATAAGTGAAATCTCAAAGCCAATAATAAAGAACTTAAACAAGTCAAACTAGAAATGTATAAACCCCTTTCCCCCCTCCCTGCCTCCCTGCCCAGAGGATAAAGAACCCTCCACCTCCCCAACTGAGCAGAGTGCTTAAAGTCCCAACTTATAGGTATTGTTCGTGGGGGTGAGACTTCTGCGTCCGCTGCCGAGTCCCTTCTCCATGAATATCATGCAGTGTCTATTCAGAGCAGATCGTCTTACCTACATGGGCCCGCGGTCCTGCGGTCAGAGTCTTACCATGGCTGGTCACCTGCTTCTGGGGAAAAATGTTCACTCTGTTGGTCGCCAGTGCATCTCCTCTTATATCCTGAATGGTGAGGAATTCAGGTATGTCTGTCCTATAGGCAGGTGCCGCCCGTCACTGTCGAGTGGAGCCTTCCGGTACTGTTGCACTTTCCTGGTTAGTCCGTTTCAGCCGTGATCCGCGGGCATCGTTGCCGTTTCCTCGCTGTGGGCCACGATTTCTGGGTCCTTTAGCTGGCCTCCACCCCTCCAACCAGTCCTGGGCGTCGCGTGGTGACTCAAAGAACCACGTCTTCCCTTCTGATTTGACTCGCAGTTTTGCTGGGAAGAGCATAGAGTAATTGAGTTCTCGTGCCCTTAATTCCTTTTTTACATCCGTGAAGCCCCGTCGTTGTTGGGCCACTGCAGCCGTGTAGTCTGGGTAAAGTTTATTTCCGAGTTGTCGATTTTGAGCGGTGGGCGTGTGCGTGCTGTTTGTAAAATGGCGTCCCGGTCTCTGAAGTTGAAGATTCTTATCACGATGGGACGGGGAGGTGCCCCCGTTTTAGCCTTCCCTCCTGGCACGCGATGGGCTTGTTCGACCGAAAAAAAGTTCGATAAACCTTTGGGTTGGAGTTGATTTTTAATTAGATCCTCAACGTAGAGGTCCAGGGCAGGCCCGCCTTCGGATTCCGGTACACCCACCAGACGGACGTTATTGCGTCTTGAGCGGCCTTCCTGGTCGTCCAATTTAGATTTCAGAGTGGCGTTGTCTTCTTCTAGTTGGTGGACTTTCCGTTGAAGCTCCGACGTGTCCCGTACTAGCCCGGTGGTTGCCTTTTCTACTTCAACTAGCCGTTCCGACATCTTCGCGAAGTCTGCCCGTATGAGGGAGACATCCGTTGAAATTGTTCCCATTGAGGATTGCATCGCTTTCAGTGTCGCCATTACATCTTGCAGGCTGACCTGTTCGGTTTCAGTATGCGTCCCGGTGTTCTAGGGCGGCGAGCGCTCTGTGTCTCCTCTCGCGCTGTCCGGCGGATCTTTTTGGTACGCAAACTTGTCCAGTTTGGGGGCCTGCTGGCCCCTGGTTCCTCTACCACTCATTGCGGATGTCCCCAGATAAAGACAGTCGAGAATGCGGGAGGGTCGTGCTGTTTGCGTGCAGTTCGCTTGCCAAATGGATGTCGCTCTCAAGTTGCGTTGGTTAGTAGGGACCTGCCGTCCGGGTGCTGTATCAGGAATGGCGGCCTACGGCTGTGGATTCAGTCTTGTTTTGTCGCCGGTTTAAATGTGGCATCGCAGTTCAGGGTACCGCGTCCGGTGTGCTGCGGCGCAATCACAGTGAAGTGACCCTGTGGGCAGTTCGTGCTTTATTCCGGTTGGGTCCCTTCGTGAGGTGTTTTGCCTTGCAGGGTGGTCTGCTGGTCATCGCTCCTAAGTTGCGTTGGTTATTAGGGACATGCCATCCGGGTGCTGTATCAGTAATGGCGGCCTATGGCCGTGGACTCAGTCTTGCTTTGTCGCCGGTTTAAATGCGGCGTCGCAGTTTAGGGTACTGCGTCCGGTGTGCTGCGGCGCAATCACAGTGAAGTGACCCTGTGGGCAGTTCGTGCTGTATTCCGGTTGGGTCCCTTCGTGAGGTGTTTTGCCTTGCAGGGCGGTCTGCTGGTCGTCGCTCCTAAGTTGCGTTGGTTATTAGGGACCTGCCGTCCGGGTGCTGTATCAGTAATGGCTGCCTATGGCTGTGGACTCAGTCTCGCTTTGTCGCCGGTTTAAATGCGGCATCTCAGACCAGGGGACTGCGGCCGGTTCGCTGTGGCGCAATCACAGTGACGTGACCCTGTGGGCAGTTCGGGCTTTAGTCTGGTTGGGTCCCTTCTTGAGGTGTTTAGCCTTGTAGGGTGGTCTGCTGGTCATCGCTCTTAAGTTGCGTTGGCTATGAGGGATCTGCCGTCCGGGTGCTGTATCAGTAATGGCGGCCTATGGCTGTGGACTCAGTCTCGCTTTGTCGCCGGTCTAAATGCTGCGTTTCAGATCAGGGTGCTGCGTCCGGTTCGCTGCGGCGCAATCACAGTGAGGTGACCCTGTGGGCAGCAAACGCTTTAATCTGGTTGGGTCCCCTCGTGAGGTGTTTTGCCTTGCAGGGTGGTTTGCTGGTCGTATCCCTCTTCCCACTACGTTGCCGGCTGCCGCCCGCCAGCCACAGCCGAGTCCCGCTCACCCTTACGCCTTGCGGCGGTACTCACTCGGCAATCCCCTTCTGTGTTCGGCCGTCTCGCGGCCGCCCTGCCTCCGGCGTCAGCGGTTTGGATCCGCGCTGATGAGGATGGGCTGCGCCTCTGCTGCTCCGAATTCGGTATAGGCAGCGGGTCCTTCGGATGTACCTTCTAGTGTTTGGGCGCTGGCCTCTGACTCCACTCGCGGGTCCCGCCGGCACTGTGTCTCACTTTATGCCCCGGCTCTTGGCGCCAAACTAGGCCCGGATGTTTCACACGGCGTTGCTCCTCTTACGCCGATCGCCCAGGAACGCCGGTTAGTTCTCCGTGTGTCTGAAGTGTAGGAGGTTCCGATGGCGCTGAGGAATGTCTGCAACTGCTCGGATCACTGGGCGGATTTTCTCGGCGATGCCTCGTTAGCTACAGAGCTCCGCTATGCTGCTGCCATCTTGGTCGGCTGATAGCAACGCCCCCTCTGGATGATATTAGATTGCAGGCGGATGAGGGTCGAGCAGTTATTCTTATACTGCTCGACCTATCTGCTGCTTTTGAAACCATCTCACACCGGATCCTCTTAGATAGACTGTACACCATTGGTATACAAGACTCTGCTTTGGAATGGCTGACTAACTTCCTCCAGGATCGAACCCAAACCGTTAATCTGGGCCCCTTTAAAGCTAAGACAACCTCTGTCACCAAAGGCGTCTCACAGGGCTTTTGTCTTAGCCCTACCCTTTTTAATGTTTATATTGCCCCTCTGGCTGCACTGCTTAGGAAAATTGGGTTTAGCCCAGTGTCCTACGCAGATGAAACACAGCTGCTTCTGGCTTATGACACGAACGCACCTAATATTCAAGAAACTTTCTCTAGGAATGCTCAAAATAATGGCATGGATGATCAGAATTTCCTTCAGCTTAATGCTAGCAAAACGGAAATTATGCTATTCACGGAAGCAGTTACCAGCTGGTCCCCGAGCTGGTGGCCAGAAGAACTAGGGACGGCCCCAACCCTGAAACCGGTAGTAAAGAACATAGGGGTACTGGTTGACAACAAGCTAAACATGGAGGAGCATATAGCATCCATGAAACGCTCCTGCTTCCATGCCCTCAGTCTTCTGCGGAAAGTTTTTCACTTTCTCCCTCTTGCAACTCGCAAGACTCTTATACATGCCTTAGTCCTGACCCGTCTGGATTTTAGTAACGCCCTCCTCATTTCTGCTAAAGATTCTGCCCTACAGACCCTACAGGTAGTCCAGAATACAGCAGCTTGTTTGGTCACCAACGCCCCTCGTCGCACCCCTTCCCTCCCTCTCCTTCACAAACTACACTGGCTCCCCATTCATAAGTGTATCCATTTCAAAATTTGCTGCATAGTCTTCAAAGGTCTCCATCAGCTTGGCCCAACATATCGATCCAATAAACTGACCACTTATACTCCATCGCGCAGGCTCCGCTCAGAAGGCAAGGGCCTTCTGGTCATTCCCCGCTTTAAGAAAACTAAGTGGGGAGGGAAAGCTTTCTCCCATCTGGCGCCCAAAATGTGAAATATGCTCCCCGAGGCATTACGTCTCACCCACAACTATTTCAGCTTTAGGAAGAAACTGAAGACTTTTCTGTTCTAAATTATATGATTTCTTGATGTGATTGCTTGCCTCCACTGTCTTCAGCGCGGAGATACCCCATGTGGGGCGATTCAGGCGCTTTATAAATCATCTAAATAAATGCTTGTCACCATGCATGATGTTTTTAGTTCACTTACAGTTTGGTGCACTACAGCTCATCAAGGATCCCCAGTGAGCACAGCCATTTACTGTCAAGCATGCAAGTAAGGATATTTAATGTCTCATGTATGAATGTCTTTGAAGCTGTGTGCTTTTGTTTTACAGATACCTACCGTGATGGGTCCGTAAATACAACAAGCCCACCATACTCACAGCACACTTTAGTACGTCTGCTGATACATGCACCTCAGTGGCTACTCCACTTTGTAGCCACTTCACTTTGGTCCTGACAAAAGCCTCACAAACATCGTAGAAGGCTGAAACTAGTTGACCTACAGTTTTAGGGCTAAAGAAGTACAACTTTTTACCTTCATCATATCCCGCCTATGTTTTTACCATGTCCTAGGACCCTTCTATTAAATTGTTTTATATGGGCATTTCCTAGAGACATTTTTAACATTTAGTCACATCTCACATAATCCCTTTCTTCACATCACAATACCCGCTCCGCTGTACTCAGGCATTGAAGCACTGCTGTGTTGCATTCGGGTATCCAGCTGGGACCCCAATGATGAAGCATGCCACCAACCAGGTTGGTTGGTAAGGGGTTCTTCGTAAACATCCACTGGATGTCTGTGCTCCTGTACAACTCTTGTGTCACTATAAGTGACCCTATCTTTATGGTGGCTTGTCCACGTTCACTAGAAACATAGGTCATATTTCAAAGAGTGTGTATGTATGAAATTGATATAAAGACAAGTCCACTTCTTCAGATGGTTGATATTTTGTACAGCAGGTAGGTACATGGAAATAAAACTATAAGTTGAAGTGTGCTGCTGCTTTTACAACCTTTAGAGATAGGATTCTGACCACATGACTCTTGGTAATTTGAAGATTGGGCCAACATTTTAAGATGTCAGCAATGATGGATCGCTGCTGGTGTGTCGTTCTAGTGTCTTATAGTGGAAGTCAGATGGCTCTCTGAAAGGCAGCACACCGTTAGGTCTAAGGTATTTGCTCCTTACAAAAAAGCTGCAGAGTGTGACTCATTTTTGTTTATGTATGCAAACATGTATGCAGCTAGGGCTGACCTGTGTTAATCAAAGACCACAATTAAAATAGTTTAATGTTTATGCCCTCTAAACTAGCCAAAGTGGAGGCTACACTGAAGGTAATAGAGATGTAATATGGAAGTGAGAATAGACATGTGTATGCCATTCTATTTCTGATAGGAGGTTTGTTGACTTCTATAAATTAGGATAAAATCCAGCATCATAAACCCATCACTTGAAGGGATTATAGTGAACATTCACAGTCGATGTCCCCTTTGAATATGTGAATGAAAGCATGGAGGTTTACACTTGAAACAAAGGTGGTGAGATGTAATATTGACAAAAGGGGTTATTATTAACATTATTTTCATGCAGCATCATATACCCATCTCTTTTACACCCATCACATTTATACCCATCACTTTTATGCAGCATTATTTACCCATCATTTGGAGGGATAATAGTGGACATTCATGATTGATGATCCTCTGGAATATGTGTGTGAATGTCTGGAGGTTTACACTTGAGACAAAGGGAGGTGAGAAGTACTATTGAAACAAGGGTTTATTTTATTCATTTTGGTTTCTGTTACTGATTTTTTTTACATTAGGGTAATGCTCAAAGTTATGCAACTATCTCTTTAGGCATATTATTACGTTCTGTAATTTGCGACTGAAAACAGCGGATTTCCAGGATCATGTGGGATGATGAACACAGCTTTATTGGTAATTGCATGGTAAATGCATTAACAATTTGATGAGTGAAGCTAATGATAGAAAGGTTTCTGAGCATCGGAATTTCTTGTTTCTCATGAGATGCGTGGTCAACAATGTAGAATGACTTTCAGCTTAGTATGTGGAGATTAATATTGTTGTGGGTTAGGAGTTTTTCGAATATCACAGGTCAAATTAATAAATAAGGCTCTTTTTTAATTACAGTGGTTGTAATGAGAAAACATTTATGTACTATGTATTTAGTTAGGTATGTAGTAAATGTATATGTTTTGTATTGTTTGTTTATGTCATTTGTCAATGACATTTGGTATGTTTTTCATAGAATTCCTAAAAGAGTGTGTTGAAGAGGAGATTTCCATTGAGTAGGTCTGAAGAAGGTAGTTAATATAAAGTGTTTTCCACTGAAACACGTTGATGAAAGTTGAAATTAGGATCTATGGTGCACTTGTTGTCCCTACATATAATTGACCTAAACCATGGACACTCATTGACAAAAAACAGTAGAAGTGTGATTTTGGAAAGACCAAATCTATGTTCTTTAAATATATCTTCCATTTTTATGTAAGTCCGGGGCACTCCATTGAGATGGATTACCTCCTTTCTCAACGACCACTATCAAGCGGTTCGTCTCTCCAGCTTCTCCTCAGAGGAAAAAGACTGACCTGCGGGGTCCCCCAGGCGTTCTCCCTCTCCCCCCTCCTTTTGCCCACTTGCTTTCAAGAGCTCCCGGTCAAAATCTAGAAGCTGGACCTCCGATGCTTTTCAGCAGGACAAACCAGCAGGTTAGGCTGGCTTGCGGGCAGTAGATGATCAACTTGGCTCTTGCAGCTCAGTCAGTCTCTCTATGGAGCTTTCTTCCAAAGTTGCTCCAAACCTCTCCAAATTTCTGAAACGTCTTCCTGAAGTTCTTCTTGAGGGTCCAGAGAGTCCAAAGCACAATCCAATAGTCTGGAAGCTCCAAGATGGTCCTTGAAATTTTGGGACCGCAATTACCACGATGCACTGGGACAAAATGCTTTGTAAATTCACTGGATGCACTCCAGGCAGGGGATTCATGGTGCTGATGGACCATGTGAACTCTGTTGAGCTATAGCTTGCAAGAAGTCCATTCTTCAATCCTTTTGAAGCAAGGTACATCCATAAGCAGCAGACGCAGTCAGTCAGAATGCAGGGCCTAATGGTGCACATCAAGTTTCTAGCATGGCATGCCTTCTTCTCTTTGGTTAAAGCAGCATATCCGAGAGGTTCTGCACCTCTCACATATGTATTCTGTGCTTTGCAGGTCAAGCAGGAGAGCACTCCTGTCCAATGCGGCGCAGGACAACACCTAAAAGCATGACTACTTCCTCCAAAGTGTGGCATAATCTTCGCCCAGAAAGTAATATTACTCTAAAATTCAGTATGGCTGAAATCTCAGCAGAGAAGCTAGAACAAGTTAAACCAACCTCCCGTACATCTTATTTCCATAGCTCTCCTACCCCTACCACCTGCAAATCTCTGCCTTCTGGCTGGATTAGAGGGGCTGGTGAGTAGATGGGCCTTGCATTCCCTGCCTGTCCTATTCCCCCTTTGAAGCTTCATGCTTTACGACCCACCCCTGTGTAGCAGAGCTCACTCTGCCAGATAGCCTTTCCCTGGGTGAGTCCCTGTTCACTTAATCAAAGCAGCTGGGCTAATCCTGTTAACTCTGACAAATCAGGGAGGAGGGCAGGAAGGCTGAATTTCGGCTTACAGACAATAAAGGCATAGAACCTATTTTTTGTACAATTTCGGACAAATTCAGCAATGGCATTTCGCTGTATTTATCAATACAATTCTCCTAAGTCCTTCAACACTATCTTAATTTAATTCCTAGGGATTGTAATGCATTCATAAACTATTGCCATGTTCTTCTTTGGTGCTAGGCATCTACAATGGGGAAACAGCAAAGTGCAATTTCCCATAATTAGGGCATATAAAACAGATTTTTGAATGGCACTTCTTATAATTACATGACCCGCCACCAATGGGACACCTACGGGAGACTTTAGGGGCCCTGAATATGCAACAATGGAGAAGATCCTAACTCCACAGTGCTCCTAGCACTGAAGTCAATTTTGGGAGGCACTTTACTACAATTGGGAAAGTGAGATATGTACTATCTATATCCCCAACATATTTTATAAGGGCTCTCCTTATACAGACATGATTCCCACGCCTGGGACACCTATTGTAGATCCTGCGGGGTACCTGGAATGTAAAAATAATGTATTAAATCACTTTTTTGCTTTCCTTACCACCAAAGTCAAGTTTGGGCACAATTGACATTTGAAAGCAGAGCTGCAACACAGTGTTGCTTTTAAATTTACCTCTGGCTCTCAACAGTGCACACATACAAGTGCAGAAAGGGCTGATGGCCTCTAAACTGCCATGCGCTATTATATACAATGGATGCATAGGTAGTTTTGATCCCCTGCTTTCAATTGTAAAATGTGCCCTTGTATCCTGTTCTGCTACGTGTTCAAATAATCTTTTCTTCATATTTTGTGTTGCTGAACTGATGTATAGTAAGTTGCAAGGGCACTAAATCTCATTATTTGACAAAAGCCTCTGAGTTCTGTAAAAATGTTGTCACTCTTGCTTCTTAGTAAAAGTACTGTGTACAATGTGATCACATAGATATTTTTAAAAGAAATCTTGGGGAGACCTTCAGTCATGCAAAAGGTTTTGATCAGTGGCCAATGTTTTTTTAATGATCTTAGTTTATTGCTTTGTGAGTCAAAGATCAGTTTGTCTAATGTCTTCTTAGTTTTGGGCTCCAGGATTCACCCCCTTTGAGGGCTCTCTTAATTAATTTTCTAACATTGGCTAAAGGTTTATTACTTATAATCTCTGCATCCATCCTTAAAGTCATCCCCTTTCCATTTACCATTTTTCAGAGTCTGAAAAATAGGCCATAGGGTGGAACATGTTTCAAAGCTTTTGGATCATTGCTGGGATAAGGAAAATCCAGTCATTATCTTGCAACCGAATCCGTGCTGGGCATTAAACACTGACAGCACCAAAGGAAAAAGAAAATGTGGTGCTTACAGGTGAAGAGAAAGAGTGGGTGTTTGCGAGTATGGTGCAGTGTAGGTCGTGCAAGGAAGTGCATGCAAAACGGAAAGGTGAAGAGACAGTGAGGGAGAGGAAGGTAATTATATTTGAGATATGTAGATGAAGGAGCTTAGACGAAGGGCAGAGGAAAGTGGTGTGAGGGACTGTATTAATGTTTAATTCACAGTCTCATATTTTCTGAAGTGAAACATGTTAATTTCAAATTATTTAGAATGTCATAATTGTTTTCACGTTTTCATTACATAATTCACTGTACAGCTACTATTGTGCTTGTACACTTTGGTGAGGTAACGTTTTTGGAGCACCGAATACACAGTCTTGTGAAAAGAGTTACATTTCTCATTTACAGTCAAGAGACAACCCGCAGGCAAACTTTTCTTCACTACAAATGGATGGCGTATATGCATGAGTGGGGTGTGGCAGAGGAAAGGCAGCTGTGAGCAGTGGGCACTGATGATCATGCGGAACGTGATTTGGAACTGTAGGAAGTCATGTTAGATAGATTGTCAGAGATGGATGCACCGGAGGATGGCCCCCTCATTGCCCTCCAGGATCCGGAGATGGAGACGTCCCCTGAGTAGGGTTAGAATGTTTTGAAATTTGGATATGAATGAGTACGTATGACTGTGTCTGTCTCAGTGTGGCAGTGACAGCATGTTGGGGGTTGCTATGGCAATTCCCATCCCCTCCTCCCCACCCACTGATCCCTTTGTTTCCTTTGCCCTCTTCTTGTGTTTGGTTCTTTCCCACCCTTCTCTTTTTAGAAGGAGTGGATAGGAAGATATTTATTCTTGGTGAAAGGCTGCATCGGTCTCTTGCCACTGCTATTTATTTATAGTCTTTCCATGTTTCAGTTGAGTTATTTTATAAATACTTATTTTATGTAATTCGACAATCATTGTCTCATTGATTTTCAATCAGGACTGGATATAGCTCTGTTTTCTTTAAGCACCTGCATAAAACTCCACTCCGTACGTAGAGTTTGCGTTATCCGGCAACTCCACATTCTGCAGATAATGCAGAGTTACCCTTAAGCTCCATAATCTGCATTGGAGCTGAGTTGTTTTGGTCTGTGAGCTCGAAATGTCATTTTGCACATGTACGAGCGACTTGCCGAGCACTCACGATCGTCCATTAGAATTTTTAGGGCTGTTCGCGGGTGCCATGAGATTTGCTAGCTGGCCCAATACACCCGCAATATTTTGCAACACCAAAACATAATTCAGGCGCACCAGCAACTTCCGGCAGATGTTTTCTGCTGTACGCGATCCCAAACGCACAGTATCTACTGAGGATGCAGTCTGGAGAAGATTCTCTCCTTGAGGAGCATCTAAATCTTCCCGAACTGACGATACGGAGCTAGAAACCTCAAATTGACATTTGGCAGTGTTTTTTGTTATTTGAGGCGTCTTTTTTTCCTTTTTTTCAACTGGAAGGAAGTGTCCCAGAGTCTCCAACTTACAGTTCCTGTACAGAAGGCTCCTCCCAGTGCTTTTGTCCATCTCCTGGTAACTTTTTATTTGGATTTGGAGCTGGAAGGATCACTCTTTGGGGTCCATTATGATGGCGGGCGGGCACCCTAACAGAGAAGTGGACCGCCTGCTAACAGTGCGGGGGTCCCGACAATGGCATTAGGATGCGCCCGCCACACAGGCGGGCACATCCTGTATGTTTACCATTGCGGCGGCGGAGCAGGAATCTCCTCCCGCCGCAATGGTAAAAGTGCACGTTGTGCTTTTCAAAGCACAACATGACAGGCACAGCGCGGTGCCTGCCATGTTGCACTTTGAAATGCGGGGGGGTACCATAGGTACCCCATGTGCACCCCCCAAGCCATGGACTCCCAGGGGGCCCACAAGGGGCCCCCGCAGGGAGTCTCCGCATGCCTTTCCATGGCGGCATTTCCGCCACGGAAATGCATTGTGCAAAGCCCATTGTAATATGGCGGGCAGTGTCTAAAAGACACCGCCAACATGTTACTGGTTTTACGCCCCGGCCGCTAAGCGACCGGGGCGGAAAACAGGCGGGCGGTGTTTCACACCGCCGCGGTCCCTCCCGCCATCCAAATCTGATGATGTCGGGCGGATTTCCTCCGCCAGGCTGGCGGTAGCCACTGCCAGACTGGCGGAGGAAATCGGCCCGACATCATAATGACCCCCTTTGTGTCTGCTGTATACCCAATTGGATTTAAGGACTTTTGTATTTGATATTTCACATGCAAATTAGAAAACTGGTGTTGTTTGTTTGGTTGGGGCCATGCACCTGGATTTATTTGTACTGTTAATGGGTTTTTTAAATGTATTGTGCTGGGTCTCTTGTATAGGCTCTTGAATAGTGCTAGACTCACCCGGGGGCATCTCGGCAGCCTGTTGTTGTTGTTTTAGTAGGGGCCTTGTGATCACTGATTTTTTTTTGCATTTTATTTTTCTTCTGTATAGGAAAATGTTTCACCGTTTACTACCACGGATTACTACATTATTTCCATTTTTATTAATACATTTGAAACATTGATTTAATTCACTATGTGGCCTAGTCTGCCAATTGATCTGCCAGCCTGTAGGCCTGGTGCTAATCAAGGGTGCATTAAACAATTGTTTCTGTGGTAATTACTGCATTTAGGCCATGCGTGGATTTGGATTGAAATACAAAATGTGTTTTTACACGGAATTGTATGTTTTTTTTTCAAGAAAACAGTGCATAGAACTAGGTTGGGTAATGCCTTTTTAATGATGTGTATCGTTGTAAAAATTTTCTTTGCCCGATTAATTTTCTTTTTGGCCATTGATGAGTAATGTTTTGTTCACTGTTTTACCATGCCTTCTTTGTCTCGCTAGTGTGTGTGTTTATGTGTTTGCCAGTGGCCACCATTTGCCTTTCTTCCAGATGCTATGTGACCACTGGCCAGGGCCATTTTCTATAGTCAGTGGAATGTCCCTAGGGCTGTATGTGTTGTTTGCTTTACAGGCCTCCTGCCTCTGCTTGTTGTGACTTGTGCATGACCATGTACCTAGTGCCCATTTTCTGTAGGCAGCGGGTGTGCTTAGCTATAGGCCTGCATGTGTTCTTTGTTCCAGGCCTCCACCTTCTTGTTGTAACCATTGAGTGGTAGCCATTTTGTGTATCCAGCCAGAGTGCTTTTGCCATAGGCCTGTATGCATTCTTTTTTCTAGGCCTCCACTTCCTGTGACCATGCGGCTAGCAGCCATTTTGTGTATCCAGCCAGTGTGCTTTCCCTATAGGCCTGCATGTCTTCTCTTTGTTCCCAATGAATGCCTTCCTGCTCAGTGTTGTTGTTGATGACAATGTGGCACTGGATGGCAGCCATTTTGTGTGTCCAAACAAATTGGACCCTTTGCCATAGTCTGTTTCTATGGTTGAGCAATAAGATAGCAGTTTAATAATAACTCATTATTATATGTTTGAGGATAACTTCACTTATGTCTAATTATTTTCTCTTTATTTTATTCCCTTTTCTAAATTAATTGGTAAAAAGACATTTTATGTTTGTTCAATTATAAAAATTGTTTTAAATAATTTATAACAAAATATTTTGTTCCATTTTCCACTACATCTGGCATCAATCAACCCCATGTCTGCTATAGGTGCACAACAGCATTCATTGTCATGGAATTATTCCTTCCATTGCCATTTGGGAGCTGCACCTCCATGAGTGCCACATCACATGTGAGTGACGTCATGTGACATACCTAAACAAAAACTTTTAACTGTATGTTGTAGTTGTTTTTGCTCTCTCTAATTCTTTCAGTCAGTCACCATTAAAGTTATGTTGGTGGGGTTTTCCGTTGTATGAATCAATATACACTGTATTGTTAATTAATGGAGTTACCAGTGACCACACTAAATTACATTGTGTTTGCTTTTACTACTAATTTAACAGCAAAAATGCCACTTTTCACTGATCTCCTTATTGCTTCTTTTTTTTTTAGGTGCATGACAAGACAACAAGAGACAACATCAACCACTGTACGGCCAGAAAGCAGGCCTATGCAAGGCGTGACGCGTGAGTGAAGCACACATCAAACGTCACTTCAACTTGTGAAGCTCAGTGCCACTGCTAACTGACAGCTTTAGGATGGCCCCAAAGAAAGGTGCTAAACTGTTACCAAGAAACTGGCCTGTGAGAAGAAGAAGGAGCTTACCACCACCACCACTGCCCCAGATGTTCTTTGGCAAACAAAAAACTGTGCCTGCCCTACCGTCCTCTGGAGAGAAAGCTGGGAACAGCACCACCAAATCAGTGGTCCCATCACAATCTAGGTACAAGCTCATGTCTGTCACAGAGAAAGCCAGTCTAATCACGGTAATGCCGAGGAGCAGTGGTGTTGACATTGACTTATCTCTATTGCAAAGTAGTATCCAATCGTTGCAGGAAACTCCGAGAAGTGGACAACAACAAGAACAGCCACAACCGTTAATAGTAGTTCCTCCCAATGTAGGAGCAGTTCAAGAGATTGAACTTCATGCTGAGGAAGTAGAGCAATCTGCTCCAGAAGATCCAATGTCTTCCAGATCTCCAGCTAGAAGCAGGAGGGTTAGTGGTGCTTTGTCTTTTTCTTCAAGCCCCCCTTCTGATGAGCTAGACACCACTTGGAGACACTTCAAGAGATGACTCAGACGAGGCTAGGGAAAAGGAAGGTTTTAGAAAACCTTAGAGTAATGGAGGCCGATATAGGAGAGGAGGATGATGACGAACCAGTCATTATGGATGTTAGCCCCGCCCCAGTGGAGACTGATGTTAACCCTTCCCAACTTCCCAGAGGGGACGTGGCAGTGACACCACAGATCCAACCACCAACAGCTGCCATATTTGCAAAGTTCCAGCCGCGATCTACATTCACAACCACCTCAGTAGAAGTAGGTACTGCAGAGAGTCAATTGACAAAACACCCACCTATTACTAGCTCATACAGCAATGGCAAAGGCACCAGCATCAGAAAGTTGAGCTCCCCAGTTTGGGACTTCTTTTCAGTTAGGCAGAAGGATGTGAACATAGCCATATGCTCTCTTTGCAGAGCAAGTGTTAGTCAGGGTAAGTTTGTTACAAACTATGGTACCGGGGGCAAACAACCCATTTGAGAAAGCACCATGCGTTCCCTAGGGAGGCTCACCTTAGCAGCCAAAATACAGCAACTGTTGTTGGTGAAGGGAGTGAAAGCCAGCTGAGCAGGGAATCCAAATCTGATCCATCATGATGGAAGGTGAAGAAGAGTAAAACATCTTCATTACACAAAGCAGCTCTCTCCCCATCAGTGCCATAGTATCGCCCACATCAGCATCATCGCAATGGCACAAAATTCAGATCAAGACACCAAGGTAACAAAGGACAGTGACTGGCCCGCTGAAAAGCGCTTTGAGCCTACCACTGCCTGCTCTCAAGAAGTCACCTGCATCATTGGCATCAGGAAGGAAAAATATTCAGGGTACTATTCCTGCAATGTTTAGGCCAGAGTGGCAGTATGAACACACAGCAGCACGAATGAACAATGCAAAGTTGGCTAAAATGTTGGCACTGGACCTCCTCCCTTTTTGTGAAAGGGGTGGGTTTTCATGAATTTGTGGCAGCCATCTTCCCAAAATGGAAGGTTCTCAGCCGCTCCTATATTTCCAGAGTTGCTGTTCCAGCTCTGTATCACAATGTGCTTATATTGCTTTGACAAGCTTTGCAGCAGAGAGCTTTTCACAGTATCCACCTTTTAACAGACATGTGGACCAGTGGCCAAGCAAATGAATACATGTGCATCAGTGCACACTGGATCTCTTTTGTGGGGGCGTGAGAAAAAATATCTGCAGAAGTTGACACTGCTGAGATTTTTAATGCTGCTTGGAAGCATGCAATAGGAGTGATGCTTGCAATGGAGAAATACCATACAGTTGCAAACATTTTGGAAGACTTTAACACCAAGGTCTTTTATTTGGCTGCAACCAAGAGGGCTTAAGATTGGATTTGTTGGCACAAACAATGGCAGTGTTATAGTTAACACTAGGGCCGATTTTGGCTGTTTCAGGGTCCTGAGTTTGGCACACTGCAACAACATCATTTTACAGGACTTTCTCAAAAAAGATCAAGTACGAAACTTACTGTTCACCTGCAGAAGAATCTGCACTCATTTCAGCCATTCATTTAAAGCCCAGAAATAGCTGAGGGTCAGTCAGTTTGATAATAGAATGCCAGTTAAAGCACTCATACAAGAGGTTCCAATACGCTGGAACTCCACCTATTACATGCTTGATTGCCTGATGGAGCAGTACAGGCCTATCAATGAACATTCCCTGCAAAGAGGGGATACAACTGTGAAATGCATGATCATTGAGATGCACCAATGGGACCTAGTCAAATGCCTGATAGAGATTTTCTTTCCTTTTGAGGTGTTCAGATGCAAAGTCAGCAAAGAGGACAGTACCATAGACCAATCTATCCAATTCTCACATATGCTACAGGGACAGTTAAAGGAGGTATCTGCAATATACACAGGTGGTGAGGAAAAAAAGATGCATAATTCTTGATGGAGAGCTTAGAGACAATGTATACTCCAAACATTACATATGTGCCACAATTCTTGATCCATGGTGCAAAACCATTACTGTCCACTTTCATTCATTTTTCAGACAGGGATATTGGAAATTACAAAACATTGATAGCTGAGCAAGGTAGTGAGCTAGAAAAAGAAAGGCAGGGAAATAGAGGTCCACTGCTACAGGGCACATGTCCTGTGGGGCAGCCTTCAAGTTCAGAGCCTGAGGGCAGCAGCTAAAAAAAAAACAAGAACACCATCAACAACAAGACCAGGAGCGTCAGACCCCAAATCTGCAGCAGTGTGTTTCCTACTGGAACGGCTTAAGTCGAGTGCAGAGGCGAAGGCAAAAGAGGTTGAGCAAAGTGGATCACCAGCAATGAACATTGAGCGAATGGTCCTGGCTTAACTGGATAGTGCAACAGAGGTCTACCTTGATCAAAACCTATTGGTGTATTGGTATGGGAAGAGGCGCCAATAGCCAGTCCTCAGCAGTCTGGCAGTCTGGCAATAGATGATCTGGCTTGTCCTGTTACTAGTGTCTCCAATGAGAGTGTTTTCAGTGCTGCTTGTGCAATTGTCACAGTGAGAAGGATCAGTCTCTCACCCTAAAACGTAGAGAAATTAAACATGATCAAAACGAATCAGCACTTCATACCACCAGATTACACAATACCTGAGGTACCATAGAAGGAAGATGAAGGAGACTCAGGTCATAGAAGTAGTGTGTAAAATAACTCACTTCAGACCGAACCACTAGAGTTTGTAGGTAAGATCCGCTTCTCTGACTACTAGGCTTTCTTTTCTACTTTGAAGCCATTGAGCATGGGAAAGTAAAAGAAAGCCTTCTCATCTCAATAAACATGCGTAGAATACCTTACTTGGGTATGCAATCTGCACTGCAGAATAGTGGTACTAGTAGTAGTAAAGACCATGACCAATGGATTCTCTGAGTCTTACAGTACCACCGCTAGGCAGTCCACAAAATAAATAAGGCAAGAGAAAAAGCTGACTAAAAAACCAGAAGAAAGGAAGCTACAGACAGACTAGAACAGAAAGAGACAGTTTGTGATAAAATACAGACACTAGAAATATAAAATAACTTAGTAAATAGGATAATGCAGGGATAATGCAGGGATAACAAGATTTTTTTAATTGATTGATCGGAGAGGATTTGGAAAAAAACAACATTAGGACACAGGTATGGAATAGTTCAATTTAAGGAGCAGTAAAAGTTAGGGAAATATATATTAATATTAACAACAGGAAGACTTACTGGGCCCAGCAGAGCCATCGGCTGAGGAGCATTCTTCCTGGCAGTCACCTCCAGGTCCACAACCTCTTGCCCCTGTATGCTGAGGTAAGACATAATTAAAGAGCCCAAAACAAATTGGTGGTAAATAATCTCTCCCAAAAATATTTTTGGACATAAAATGGCAATAACATTTAACTTTCCTAAATCAGGTTGACTTGTAGTAGACTAGCATCACGGACTGTTCTATCTATTTATTCCACATTTCATAAAACTACCTATTCCGCCTATTCCAGAAGTGTCTCTCTAGTGTGCATTACTTAGGTTCTTACATAATCAGTCCAAGAGAGTGCAAAGTTGCAAAGAAGTATGATTAGGTAGTGCCGAGCACCTTTCTAGAATAACAATCACATTATAAAATATTTGTAAACGTAACTTACCTACATGTGAGTGGCATACTTGCGACTTGATGAAAAAATATTAGCAATAACATAGAACACACAAGTGATAATAATATGAATAATTAGCTACTCACCAATCCCTGTAACCTCAACCCCTAGTATATGTATGTGTCTTGTGTCTTGTAAAGTAGATCCTGCATGTCCTGCTCTCAGTCCAGGATGTCAGACCACCAGTGTGTCAGCTGATTGTGGGTACGCCGGTTCCAGAGCAGCAATGCGCTGCCTGACACACCCTCGCACAGCACTGCTGGCACTCCCGGAGGCGTACTTGGACCCAGGCTTGCCGCCTGCTGCCAGGTGGTGCTGCACAAAACAAAACAGTGCTGCCACCTCCACCTCTGAGAACAATGCCCAAGCCACTGCACTCATTCCGGGCACCGCCTTCCACAAGGAAAGCAGCTATTGTTTGCTACCTTTTTTGTGGCACGCTTCTCTGCCATGATGCTGGTGGGGGCAGAAAATTGAAAAATATACACTTAGGAAGACCAAGGGAAAGATAACAAATAATAGTCAGAAAAAAGTTTTGGGAAACAAGGATTGAAAATATTAGAAAGGATTCAAACATTAGGCCCCAGCACCATAACAGAAAAGAAAACAAGAGGGTTGCACCCATGAGCCACTGCGTGGTGCAGTTATACAATTTTTCCTCCAGAACACTCAATCCACAGTGCTGTACAACAGAAACGACATGTGAACGGGCGGGACAAGCAACTCTGCCCAGTTGCGGAACTCCACTTAGCAGGGCAGAGTTTTTTTTACCACTTCTCGAAGTTCCACATAGCACAGCTATGTGAACTCTTCCCAGGATTAGTTTTCTAAACAATACCTCTACTGTCCTATTGTGCCTTACCTATGTGGAAAAACGATAAAAAAAATGTTTAAAAGACATTTTTATTCACAGCATTTCTGAAAGAAAATAATTGATACATATAAGTAATAGTATGTGATGATTGTAATGATGTCATGCAATAAATAACTACCAGAATTCTGTGGGAATTTTGGAATGTTAAGTCAAATCTGCTTTGCATGTTTACGTGCATATAAAAGCCATTGACTGATTACAGCTTTGTATCAGTGTCTCTGGTATAGTGTGATTTGGGTAGAAATATAGGGCCAGATATAGGAGCCCTAATGCCGGTCGGAAACGGCCGATTTCGGCCGTTTCCCCACCGGTATTGGGGTTTTCAGATGTAGGGGGCTGAAAATTACAGAATCGGTATATTTATCGATTCGGTAAAATTACCGATTCGGTAAATTACTGAATCGGTAAATATACCGATTCTGTAATTCCAAATGTAGGTGGCACAGTTTAAAGTGCCACAGGCCCTTAGGAGTCGGTATTTTACCACACAATCCTATTGCATGTATGTGTGCCACATGTCACACAAGCCTGTACTTGGGGTGCTAGAGGGTGTCAAAGTGACACGCCCTGCACCTTTGCAGGATTCGGTATTTACCGGTTCTGTAAATACAGAATCGGTATTTCCCATTGATTCCTATGGCCTTCAAACCCCATAGGAATCAATGGGAAATACCGATTCGGTATTTACAGAATCGGTAAATACCGAATGTTACAGATTCAGTAATTCTGAATTTGAAATTACCTACATTTGCCTCCTTCCTATTTACCTACTCTTAAATGCCGAATCGGTAAAATTCGGTATTTAAGAGTAGGTAAATCGGAATTACCTACATCTAGCCCATAGTGATGCAGAGTAACCCACGACCCAATTCAAATTCCCAGATCTTCATTTCTCATTGTGCCTCATCCATAAGCCTGCAAACCAATTGTGCTGTATGTATCATGGATTCATGCATTCTCATACCTACACCAACACAGCAAGAGGCTAGGAAACCTCTACTACAAGTAAGTATTGCCTGAAAAGTCATAGCCTGCAAAGTGTTATCAACTAAACAAAATTATGGCTGGGGATACATATCCTGGATTCCAACATTCTTTAAACACCCCAGCAGCTTATTAAGCTCCCCATTCTCCTTGCAGTCTTCCTGTAGTGGCACTCAAACACATCATCTCATTCATAAGCCAGTAGCTGCATAACAGACACACCCACAACCAGCTTATTCTCAGGCACAGAGAGGTATGCTGTCTGAACCCCTATTAGACCTTTGGAAATTCTTCAGCCATGGTGTTTAACTCTTGGTCTATCTTCATACAATTCATGTGAACTATTAATCACATCTGGTCCACCCTCTGACTTTCTAGCCCCACTCTCAAAGATCCACAGCATGCTGTCTCAGTCCATAATTCTCAAACAGCATTAAGAATAAGTACCACCATCATATGTTCCTTAGTAACTCTTAGCACACCTTCAGACACCCCAGAAAGCCCATAGAGAACATCAGGTAGCCTCTAGACACCCTTAGTTTCTCTTCAGAATCTCCCCTTGCAGATACCACAAATAGGCTCTCAGCATTATGACAACCCACTTTATCCATACACATCCCTCGAAATCTCTGGACCTGCCTTCAAACACTCACATTTGACCTTATGCGAAGCCTGGAACCCTTAATTACTCCTTCAAACTGCTAAGGGGTTTTTGCTCTTTCTTCAGCTATTCCCATCCAATCCTTATAGACCCTGTGCTTGAATTTAGATATCTCCATTGTTGCAAATGGGTTCCAGCCATTTATTATGCCAGAATGTTTTGCTTTTTGATCACCAGGTTTCGGGACATTTAATGTGGGTGAGTTTCACTACCCAAGTCGCATTCAGGGCAATTACATTGTAAATGGAATTATGCCAGTGTCCACCTTTTAAGGTAATGCAGCTACAGCACAGCTAGCATATAGGGCACTGAGCTGGTAGCACCCAAATATGTGTGCAAACATGTCTACAAATGGGTACAGGCTGAATGTGGGAGAGTACAGTTGTGCACAGTCTCCGTGCTGCACACAGGCAACCTCCACAACATCTGCAACATTGGCTTATAACCGTCAACCTTACCCCATGGCTTGGCCCCATCATGCACCTACCACATACTCTCTCCGACTACTCCCCAGTCAATATGACATGCCATATCCCTATTAGAGGAGGATTAGAGTGTCAATGGCACTGCCCAAACATTGGGTTATACGATGATCTATTCTGCACTGAACTTCGTTCTGTAATCTTAGAATATTTTGTACTTAAATAGGACTTAGTGAGATCAGAAGCCACCCTGTGGGAGGCCACCCTGTGGGAGGCCTTTAAAGTATATATCAGGGGTGTCTGTATAGCCAAACCCTCTGGAAATACTTAGGTGCCTTGCCTGTGTTGAGACTGAACTGACAGACCTAGAATGAGCAGATGTCCAACAATACATCAGGACTAAATTGCAGAAACGTTTAAACAACATTTTTTTATATATGGCATGACACAATGATAAGTTGGGGATTTTCTGTTAGTGGACAGCTGCCTGGCCTGGAGATGGCTCTGCCATTGGGAAATGCATATTGGAGTCAGGGAGTGAACAAAAGGTCCTGAGTGTAGAGGGGAGTGGGCCTCCATGATAGAATGGATGGGGAGGAGTTGTGCCCTGCCTTGATTACACTTCAAAGGAACCTGCCTGCGGCACACCCAAAGGAACCTTACACCAGCTTTTACATTGTCTCAGTTTCACCTAACAGACTGGAGCCATATCCTAGGGAATAAGAGAATCTCACAATGATCAGTTTTAGGGTTAGATGAAGTATTGTCCCCCACCCACAGGCAGGCTTGCATTGGCATAAAGTTGTCCTCCCCAGAACATGAAAGAGAGCAAGAATGTGGACATGGGGAGCAAAAATGGCCATACTATTACAGCTGTTAAGACAAGCCCCCTGATGCCCTAATCGACTAGATGAGTCTCTTCATGGCCAGCCCCCTTACACCTCTTGAGGACCAGTTGGACTTCACTGGTACCCTGAAAGATGGCCAGGAGGTCATGGGACTTAGGGAGGGATGGTATAGGAGAAGGTTGACACAGCAAGCCAGTAAAATCACCTCCCTAGTAGCTATGCCTCTTTGAAGCCAGAGGCCTGCTGAAAATGCTCTTGGTGACTACAGCTCACCACCAAGAGCAAAACAAGCCCGGGATATTCAAAATTGACCAAACAGGCCAAATTCTCTGGAAATACCCACAGGGTGGGCCAGTGCCCAGATGTTGGTGCAACTTTAATTCATTCATTTTTGGGAGTGAGGGGCAGGCATTGAGCTCCTTGCCCCAAGCCAAATGTCGGGCCCTGGAACCCAATGGCAGAAAAAAGCCCTACTGATATTGGGTGGGACCTGGGACCTCGATGGCTGGAACAGGGCATGCAGCATAGTATCCTCACCCTAAAATGTTCATGGGCTGCTGTGGGAGCACATTAAGAAGATTTCTCACACCTGGGAGAAATCCTGCTGCCTCCTATGTGGCCCCCAAATTCAGGGGCTGGTTGGGCCGAGTCAGAACGGGTGCGGGGCCTTGGGGCTCCATTCTTGACTGCCCAACATGGCGGAAAGCGGCGGATACCCTGAGTGGGACTGGGTCATCTGAAATAAAAGAGAAAAAATACTAGAGCACACAGCTGGAGAGTGGAAGAGCTTGCTGCTTAAATATTCACCGCGGCCACAACTGGAGCACAAAGGCTTTTTGTACGGAAGTGTTTGGGGGATATCAGGAGTGCAGAAGCTCCCTTGGTTAACTTTAAAACAGTCAACTTTCATATGACCGTCAGGGACCCTTTGTCTACCCACATAATATGCATGACCTGTGGAGACTTTTCACCATAATGTAAAGCACTCCAAAAAATGGAGCATTTGCTCTAAAGCTGAGGAGTGCAGGATCCCCGAGTGGTTTGTTCCATAGCTGCATTTTATGTGGCCTAAACATGTGAAAGAAATACTTTTGTGGTCAGGACCTAGGAGTTAAATGGCATTTCAGAATGTCACCAAAGGTATTTCCATATGCTGATGTATATATTTATAAATTGATGTATAGCATTTAGTGGTGTGTGTAATAAAATCACTGACTCGACAATCATTTATTGAGTTTTATTATTGTGTGTCAGAAAAATGGCAATTACTAGCCTGCAGTACCTTCCCTGTGTAGGCCCTGGACTGCTCTGCTTTGCTACTGTGAGAGTATCATGTTCTAAAATTGAATGCTTTGTTTCCAGTAAGGGGACCTATCATTTGTGCAGGCCTCACATACTACACACTGAATAACACAATGTCTTACATACACCTTCCCCTAAAGCTCCCAATCAGCCCTTAGAGTCTTTCGGAAAGTTGTCAGAGACCCTAAACTTGTCTTCAATTTCCCACAGTTGTTACATAAATACCCCTACCCAGCCCCTGAAGGCTCTTGGCATGCCTTCAGAAATCCCTAAAATGCTCTCAAAGAATAATGGCATGCCCTGATGACTCACAGGTGCCCTCAATCACTCCAGATGGTCCTTACACTTTCCCAACTGTTATGCTATGTGAATTTGTATAGCATGGATACCTACCTGTGAGAGTATCCAGTCACTGAGTAGGGGAGTTAAGAGGGGGAGGAAGAGATAATGTCGGTTTTGTCTGGAAGAGCCATGTCCCACAAGAGAGGGGGATGCCCTGGAATGTTTCGGGAGGTTGTTCCAGGTTTTGGCTGCGAGGTATGGTAGGTATAGTACTCCAGCCTGGAATACAGATCAAAGGTGTCTGATGGGTTGGTAGAGGTTAAGGCAGTGGATGAGGTAAAGAGGACTTGTGTTTTGGAAAGCTTTGTATGTGTAAGTGAGTGGTTTGAATTTACATCTTTTCTGGACTGGGATTCAGTTGAGATTGTTGAGGTGTGGAGAGATGTGGTAATTTACCTGATGTTCATAATGGTTCTGGCAGTAAAGTTCTAGGTGGTTTGAAGTTGGTTGAGAACATGGGCTAGGATTCCGCTGAAGAAGGGGTTTTCATAATCAAGTATAGTGGATGATAAGAGTCTGAGTGAACTGTCCTCTGGTGTTGCGTGGGATCCACTTGAAAATCTTGCATAGCATGCACAGCATGTGGAAGCAGGATGAGGAGCCAGAGTTGATCTGTATGCTCATGGAGAGGTTGATGTCTTGGTTGATCCCTAGGTTCTTGGCATGGTCTGCAGGGTTGGGCAGGGGGTCAAGTTTGGTGGGCCACCAAGAGTTATCCCTAGGGGAATGGTTGTTGCCGAAGATTTGGAATTTGGTTTTGTCTGTGTTGAGCTGGAGGTTGTTTTACATCGAAGCAGCAACTTTGCTCATACAGTTGACACACTTTGCTTTGGCAGCTCTGGTTGAGGATGAGAGGATGAGCTGTGTATCCTCAGCATAGGAAACTATGGTGATGCCTTAGGCTTTGACGATGTCTGCAAGCGGCATCATGTAGATGTGGAAGATGTGTTGGGCTGAGCGACGATTCTTGAGGGACTCCACAGATGAGTTTCTTGGGTTCTGAGGTGTAGGGCGGAAGTATAACTTATCGAGTTCTGTATGTGAGGAAGGAGGATATCCACTTGAGGCCCAGTCTGCAGAACCCCAAGTTCTGAAGCTTTCTTATGAGTGACTTGTGGGAGACCGTATTGAAAGCTGAGCAGAGGTAGAAGAGGATGAGTATGGTGTTTCCCCTTGGTCACGGATGCTTCTTATGTCATTGGTGGCTGCAATGAGGACTGTCCTTATGCTGTGGTTGGTGTAAAAGCCTGACTGATATCAATCTAGGAGTTGAAGGAGTTCTAGGTGATCTGTAAGTTGGGTATTGATGCCCTTCTCCATGGATTTAGCTGGAAAAGGCAGGAGTGAGATGGGTCATTAGTTGAAGAGGGTGTTGTGGTATGCTGTTTATTGATTCAATAGGGCCTTGATTTCTGTATTTTTCCAGCCAGACAGGAAGTTATTGGTGGTTATGGAGGTGTTGATGATAGCGGTGGGCACGGGTGAGATGATGGTTCTTCCAGGGTTGCACATAAATTGGGGGAATAGGCATGATTGTCCTCCTGAGTAGCTAGTATTCATCAGGGTGGTGGTTTCTTCATTCGAGAAGGGCTTCCAGTTGCTTAGCTGGCTGCTGTTTGGCAATGAAGAAGGTGTATGGCTGGTCAGGGGATTTTGAATTGGTATGCTGTTGGTCGAATGTGTTGTAGATCTTGGCTATCTTCTGTTTGAAGAAGTGTAAGAGGTTGCTCCTGAGTGCTTGGGATGGGATGATGTCTTTTTTGGCAGCTGCTGAATTGGAGAACTCCTTGACTATGGTGAAGAGTACTTTGCCACTGTTGGAGCTGCTACCAGTCTGAGAGTTAGGGCTTTTTTCCGTAGTTGTTGGTGGTAGAGGGCAACTTTGTAGGTAGATCTAGCGGTGTCCCCATTGTCTTTTTGTTTGCATTGGCGCATAGACTCTCAGAGGTCATTGAGATGCCAGCTGGATCATTTGTTGGTTTTGTAGGTCTTGTTTCTGGTGGGACCAATGCAGTTGCGTAGTCAGTAAGCCATTTATTGAAGAGCTTGGTGTCGACATTGAGGTACCCATTTTGGTTGGGTGGGCATTCCTGTAGGGTCTTCATCCAGTTTCCTTCCGATATTTTGCCACAGTGTCTTGTTATGTTATGTTATTTTATGTTATATTTGGTTTCATATAGCGCACGGCTACTCAAAAAGAGTGTCCCGGCGCTTTTATTGAGACCTATAGCAGAATAACACAACTCAGTGATGTAAGAACAGATTAAAAGAAACAGGACAAAACAGTGATGACCTAAAGGGCAAAGAGCCAAGTTTTAAGGCCCTTCCTAAAGGCGAGCAAATTAGTAGCACCGCGTAGTATCAACTGCAGAGTGTTCCACAGCTGTGGCGCCAGCAGCCCAAAGGATCGGCCTCCAATACGGGCTCTCTTTACTGGCGGGACCACCGCAAGAAACAGAGATTCTGATCTTAGAGAGCGAGCCGGATGGTAAAAGGCAAGTCTCCTTTGGAGATACTTTGCTCCCACAGCATGCAGGGCTTTATAGGCCAAGGTCAAAGCCTTAAAGCCAATCCGCTTCCGGATAGGCAGCCAATGAAGCGACTGCAACAGGCCAGCAGCACTGGCTCGCCTATTTAGGCCATAGATGGCCCTCGCGGCCGCGTTCTGAACAACTTGCAGCCGCTGCAATAGATATTCTGGCATGCCCAAATAGAGGATGTTAGAATAATCCAATCTTAAGCCAATCAGGGCCTGCACTGTCATCTTCCTATGCTCCACTGAGAGAAGAGGCAAAAACTTCCGTAGCATCTTGAGGAGGCCAAAAGATGTTCCCGTTAAACCAAGGATCTGGGATCTCAACGTCAGACCCTTGTCCATCTTGATCCCCAGGTTCTTAGCGAGCTGGGACGAACAAGACGGGGAGAACATGTTAATAGGCCACCATGCCTGCCAGTCCGGATCCGATGAACATCCGAAGAAGAGAACCTCAGACTTGTTCAGCTGGAACCATTTAAAAACAGTCCCAAGGCAGTCCCGGATACTCTCTCCATCAAAGTCTCCTCCTTTCTTACATGAAAAGAGGAGCTGGGTGTCATCCGCATAGGATACGATCTGGGCCCCGAACAACTCCGCCAATGCTGCCAGAGGGGTCATAAAGATGGTAAAAAGAGTCGGGCTCAACACAGAGCCCTGCGGAACTCCGACTCCCAGAGGCGGCATCACGGCCGCGTTAGAAGAGGCCCAGACCGTTTGTCGACGGCCAGCTAAAAAAGATCTAAACCAGCTGAACACCGTCCCCCTCAGACCGATCTCATAGAGTCTGGCGAGAAGACCCTCGTGGGGGACGGTGTCAAAGGCCGTGGACAAATCTAACATGACAAGCATGGCTTTGCCCCCGGAGTCAAGTACCTCTTTAATGGCTTCAGACACCTCTAAAAGCGCCGTCTCGGTGCTTAAATTAGGGCGGAAGCCAGATTGAGTAGCATGCAGTACATCATGAGCTTCCAAGAAATTAGAAAGCACCATATGCACATGCTTCTCTAAAATTTTCGTAAGAGCAGGGAGGAGAGAAATAGGCCTGTAGTTGGCCAAAACCTCCGGATCAAGACCAGGCTTCTTCAGCAAGGGAATGACCATTGCCTGCTTCCAGGCCTGCGGAACCACTCCCTGGCTCAAAGAGAGGTTCAAGAGTGGATTCGCCAGTGGATTTATAACTTCCGACATTTTTGCCAAAAATTTGGCCGGGCAAGGGTCAAGAGGCGACCCAGATTTAAGATTACCCATAAGTGCCAAAGAAGCAGGGGCTGAAATCGATGGAAAAACGGCCAAAACTGGGCCCAAAGGGGCCGATAAAGCTGATCCATCCTCGGGGCTGGCCGAAACAGCAGTCGCCACCAGTGGAAAAGAGTCTTGGATCAGTTTTATCTTGTTGGTGAAGTAATTTGCAAGATCGGAAGCCCTGGACTCCAAAGGGACAGCTTGGGTTACGTTAGATCGTGGGAAATAGTAAAAATCTCTTTACAGGAGTTAGAAGCGGCATCTATCCTCCTTGCAAAATAGGCTTTTTTCTCTAGGCCAATGTCCCGGTGATAAGCCTTAACCACTGTCCTGTAGGCCAGCCTTGCCACAGGGTTATATTGTGAGCGACAGGCTCTTTCAGCTACCTTACACTGCCGATGAGAGGCCGACAGCGCCTCAGTAAACCAGGGAGCAACAACCCGCTTAGGTGTTAATCGGGGGGTCGTCACAGGGGCAAGATCGTTCAGCCTATCTAGTAGCCACACTTGCAGAGAATCCAGATCCCTCTCCAAATCTCCCGTAAGGGGGCAAGGGTGATCCAGAGCAGCCTGAGCCAGCATGTCTGGGGTCACTCGATGATAAGCCCTAGAAGCACGGCCCTGCTGCTTAAGAGCGGTGCTAGAAGGTTTCATCGTGCCCTGGATACAGAATTTGGCCAGTCTATGGTCTGACCAAAGCACTGGTATAATAGCCTTCACCTCCAAGGGAGATGTAGAGAAGATCTGGTCAAGAGTATGACCCTTATCATGAGTTGGCCCCAGAAGATACGGGACCAGGCCAAAAGGGGCCGTGACATCGAGCAGTTTGATTGTATCCGGGTCCGATGGCTCATCCATATGAAAGTTGAAATCCCCGGCCAGAATACAATGTTCCGCTTTCAAGGCCAACACCGAAATAGCCGACTGGAGCTCTTCAAAGAAGGCTCCAGGCGGTCCAGGTGGCCTATAGACTAGAAGGCCTTTAAAGGATTGATGTGGCGCCAATGTAATGGAAAAGGCAAGGGATTCAGATCCTTGAATATCATCCATGGGCAAAATGGAGCATGTGACGCATTTGTTCACCACCATTGCACTCCACCACCCCTCCCCTTCAATCTATCCTGCCTGAAAACATTGTAATCAGGGGGAATAGCTATAGCAATATCAGGATTAGAAAATTCCCCCAGCCAAGTCTCAGTCAGCATCAGACAGAGTGGCTTTTCCATAACCAGAAGGTCATAGATATCCTGCGCAGGCTATTATACCAGTGCTTTGGTCAGACCATAGACTGGCCAAATTCTGTATCCAGGGCACGATGAAACCTTCTAGCACCGCTCTTAAGCAGCAGGGCCGTGCTTCTAGGGCTTATCATCGAGTGACCCCAGACATGCTGGCTCAGGCTGCTCTGGATCACCCTTGCCCCCTTACGGGAGATTTGGAGAGGGATCTGGATTCTCTGCAAGTGTGGCTACTAGATAGGCTGAACGATCTCGCCCCTGTGACGACCCCCCGATTAACACCTAAGCGGGTTGTTGCTCCCTGGTTTACTGAGGCGCTGTCGGCCTCTCATCGGCAGTGTAAGGTAGCTGAAAGAGCCTGGCAACCCACAACATTGGCCACCGGAGATGGGCCCTCTTCCTATTCCAACCTCGTCTGCCCGTAACCTTGGGGTCCTCCTGGACAACCAACTGTCCTTCAGGCAGCACGTCGTGAAAGTCTCTGCCACCTGTACTACCATCATCAGGTGGCTTAGGAAAATCTCATGGATGCTGCCGGCTGACACCTTGAAATCTGTAGTCCAGGCTCTTGTCATCTCACGCCTGGACTACGGCAACAGCTTACTTCTAGGTGCCTGTAAGGAGGTCACTAATAAGTACCAGGTAGTGCAAAATATGGCGGTCCGCCTGATTTGTAATCTACCCGCCAGATCCTCAGCCTCCTCCCACTTGCGCAATCTACACTGGCTTCGGATCGAGAGCAGGGTTAAATTCAAGGCTTTATGTTTTATGCATAAAATCCTGACCGGAAAAGCTCCTCTCTATCTATCTGTTTTGGTGCAGCGATATCTTCCACCTCGCACACTTAGGTCCTCCACTCAGAATAAGCTCAAGATCCCACGCATCAAGAGAGCAAAAATGGGAGGTCGCTCTTTTGCCCTACTGGCGCCCTCTCTTTGGAACTCTCTTCCCTCCCCTCTGCGCTCTGAAAGGTGTTTCCTTACCTTCCGTAGGGGAATCAAAACCTGGCTTTTTAACTTGTAAGTTCGCTGACTTCCCTTCCTTTCTCATTTCAATATTGTTTCACACCCATAGCGCCGGGAAACCTACGGGTAGCTGAGCGCTCAAGAAATGTAATAATAATAATAATAATAAGAATGCCTACATGCTGATCTAGTGTTTATCAACAGGCCGAGATACTTAACACAATCAATCTCTCTATTTGGGAGTGAGGGCGCGGCAGAGCTGGGGCACCATCCACAACCAGGACATCGCATCTTACCCCTGTAGCGACCAGGGAAAACTGTGTAGCAGCCGCCCGAAGTATTTTGCAGTGATCGTAACTCACGCGATGTATATCGTAGCGTAATGGGCGCAGGAGCGGAGGTGCGCGATGATAGAGCCCTGCCCGCCGCCCCGCTCACCTCCGGGACGCTGACGGGCGCAGACGGGCTGGACTCTGGCGTGACTCCGGCGGTGTTCCGGCGTTCCCGCTGCGCGTAACCGCTGCGCGTAGGCATGACTTCCTTTAAGAGGAGGTCGGTCGCCTGAAACGCTAGAGCGCGCACCCCTCACACAATATGGCCGCTACAAAGCGTTGCTGCTCGTGCTACAAGCCCACGGGAACCGGGACCCGCCAAGTGCGGTGACAATGCCATTTATGGTGTAAGTGAGTGGAAATAGCCCTTAAAAACAGGGGATAAGAAAATAAAATTAAAATTAGATACACAAACAGGAGGTTAAAAAGCGCCGCAAATTTCAGTAAATAAGCGCCACAACTCAGCGCAAAGCCGTGGAGCACTCTGCTAGGTCTCGTGTCCGCTAGTCAAGTCGGCAGGACAGTAGATGGCAAGACAGAGCCCCCTGGTTACCTCCCTTAAGAGGAGGTTGGTCGCCTGAAACGCTAGAGCGTGCACCCCTCACACAATATGGCCGCTACAAAGCGTTGCTGCTCGTGCTACAAGCCCACGGGAACCGGGACCCGCCAAGCGCGGTGACAATGCCAATTATGGTGTAAGTGAGTGGAAATAGCCCTTAAAAACAGGGGATAAGAAAATAAAATTAAAATTAGATACACAAACAGGAGGTTAAAAAGCGCCGCAAATTTCAGTAAATAAGCGCCACAACTCAGCGCAAAGCCGTGGAGCACTCTGCTAGGTCTCGTGTCCACTAGTCAAGTCAGCAGGACAGTAGATGGCAAGACAGAGCCCCCTGGTTACCTCCCCTAAGAGGAGGTCGGTCGCCTGAAACGCTAAAGCGTGCACCCCTCACACAATATGGCCGCTACAAAGCGTTGCTGCTCGTGCTACAAGCCCACGGGAACCGGGACCCACCAAGCGCGGTGACAATGCCAATTATGGTGTAAGTGAGTGGAAATAGCCCTTAAAAACAGGGGATAAGAAAATAAAATTTTAATTAGATACACAAACAGGAGGTTAAAAAGCGCAGCAAATTTCAGTAAATAAGCGCCACAACTCAGCGCAAAGCCGTGGAGCACTCTGCTAGGTCTCGTGTCCGCTAGTCAAGTCAGCAGGACAGTAGATGGCAAGACAGAGCCCCCTGGTTACCTCCCTTAAGAGGAGGTCGGTCACCTGAAACGCTAGAGCGTGCACCCCTCACACAATATGGTCGCTACAAAGCGTTGCTGCTCGTGCTACAAGCCCACGGGAACCGGGACCCGCCAAGCGCGGTGACAATGCCAATTATGGTGTAAGTGAGTGGAAATAGCCCTTAAAAACAGGGGATAAGAAAATAAAATTTAAATTAGATACACAAACAGGAGGTTAAAAAGCGCAGCAAATTTCAGTAAATAAGCGCCACAACTCAGCGCAAAGCCGTGGAGCACTCTGCTAGGTCTCGTGTCCGCTAGTCAAGTCAGCAGGACAGTAGATGGCAAGACAGAGCCCCCTGGTTACCTCCCTTAAGAGGAGGTCGGTCACCTGAAACGCTAGAGCGTGCACCCCTCACACAATATGGCCGCTACAAAGCGTTGCTGCTCGTGCTACAAGCCCACGGGAACCGGGACCCGCCAAGCGCGGTGACAATGCCAATTATGGTGTAAGTGAGTGGAAATAGCCCTTAAAAACAGGGGATAAGAAAATAAAATTAAAATTAGATACACAAACAGGGGTAAAAAGCGCCGCAAATTTCAGTAAATAAGCGCCACAACTCAGCGCAAAGCCGTGGAGCACTCTGCTAGGTCTCGTGTCCGCTAGTCAAGTCAGCAGGACAGTAGATGGTCTTGATGGTGCATTGGCTTTTTTGGTATGGTGGGTTGTTGGGTGGATATCTTGAAATGTATGGTATATGGTATTGTGTAGGTGGTGGTGATCCCTTTGTTGGAGGAGAAAAAAGAGTTGAGGGTGTGGCCTGCTGTGTGGGTTGGTTCTATGGATGACCTGAGTGAGTCTGAGGTTGCTGAAGCTGTTTAGGAGGGCCATGGATTTAGGGTCTGTGTGCAGTCAATCATGTCTTTGTAGATGTTTGTGAGCCCTCTGCCTGGTTTGTGGGTTTGGTCCTGCTGTATAATTTTACAGGCATGTGGGATGGCTGTGGCGATGTCCGGGTTGGAGGCCGGGTTGAGCCATGTTTCGGCCAGGAAGAGAAGGTTGGCTGTGTTGCTCTTGAAAAGGTTCCAGATTTTGGTGGAGTGTTTCCAGAGTTATAAACCATTGAGGAGCATTGAAGACAGTTGGTGTGGGGTGGTGGTGGTTTGCAGATTTATTTTTTGAAGGTGGTGGTGTCGGCATCTGAGGTATCACATGTGAAATTGCAATGGGTGCAGAAGAAAGGTCCTAGAGTGCTGCTGTGGGATGACAAGTAGCAGTGTGTTTGCTGGTATAGATTGTTGACTTTTTCAGAGGAAGGCGGAGGAGTAGTTGTATCTTAACTTTGCTCCAGTGGTTACAGCAGCAGTGGTGTTACATTAGATGGTCATGGGGCAAGGTTCCTGGTGCTGGGCGTGCTCCAGGCGCAAATGGCACAGACTGGCTCATCACGCTGATGCCTGCATTATGTAGGTCCTAGGGTGGGTTCTGTTGGTGGGCAGAATAGTGAGCAGGAAACCCACATTGGAAAACCTGGGCAGGAAAAACCAGGCTACGGCAGTTTCACTTGGTCAAAGGGTGGCAATTATATTATGCTGAAACAATCAGGAACTGTAGACCACTGTCAAGTATTAAGCTGAGTGACCAGGTGTGCTATAAGGCGGGGCTTCTGTTGGCAGGAAGAACGGTGAATGGGAAAACCCAGCAGCGGCGGTGTCACTTGACCAAAAGGTGGCAATTGGATCAGACTCAAACAAACACAAACTAGAGGCCCCTGTCAAGTGGCAAGCTGGCTTTCCAGTTGCCTACTAATGTGGTTGCTGCGGTGCTGCTGTGCCAAGGACGTAACCATCAGGCCTGGGCATAGTTTGTGGAGTTTTACTACCCGGAACTCCACAAAGTTACAAAAAACCTCAGCAAAGTTCCGCGAGTGGCCGAGTGCAGTGCGAACTGCAGTTTGTGCTGGTATTCCTGCCGCTCGAGTAAAAATTCTACCCGAGCGGCAGCTCGGCCTCGCAAACTTACCGTTTGCAGAAACCATCGCAATGGACCGCACACCGCTAGCCCCTCCTCCGGATCGCCCCTAGGGACTCTGGTACATGGAGTTCTTGAGTGGTTCACCCTTGTGGGTGCAAGTAGGTACTTTTCGAACTAATGATCTCTAGACCCGATACATGTCCCGGGTTTTTGGATATCGCACGAGACATGGCTCGGGTTTCGGGATAACTTCCCTCATCAGTAGAGAAAATAGTTAGGGGTGGAAGAGAAGGCCGCCAAACAACCGTCAATGGCCTCGATGCCCGAACCGGCACGCAGGTGCGTCGTCCAGGAGCCCATCGGCTCAAAGCTCAAGGGAGCCAATTTGTAGAAACCATTGCAATGGACCGCACACCGCTAGCCCCTCCTCCGGATCGCCCCTAGGGACTCTGGTACATGGAGTTCTTGAGTGGTTCACCCATGTGGGTGCAAGTAGGTACTTGTTGAACTGATGATCTCTAGACCCGATACATGTCCCGGGTTTTTGGATATCGCCCGAGACATGGCTCGGGTTTCGGGATAACTTCCCTCATCAGTAGAGAAAATAGTTAGGGGTGGAGGAGAAGGCCGCCAAACAACCGTCAATGGCCTCGATGCCCGAACCGGCACGCAGGTGCGTCGTCCAGGAGCCCGTCGACTCAAAGCTCAAGGGAGCCAATTTGTAGAAACCATCGTAATGGACCGCACACCGTTTGCGATCGTGAATTGGGAAAAAACTCTGATGCACATCGGGAAGCGGAGTGCTCTGCACTCTGCGAGCTGCGCGGAGTGCAGAAAACTCCACAAACTCTGCGAACGGAGGGGAGTTCAACGCCCAGACTTAGTAACCATTTTGTCCTCGCCACAGCAATCAAAAATCCCTCAGCTGTAAACTGCAGAGGGATTTCTGTTTTCAGCACTCATGGTGCGCCTTCCTCATTACTCTGAAAGTGAAAGTGAAATGAGTCGATCAGCACATTTCCCATTCACTGCCTAAGTGCTACTGGGGCTATCATAGCTCACCAAGCACGTAGGCAAATGGGAGAGGCATCACTAGAAAGGGGAAAATATCCCCTTTACAATGGTACCTTTCCCTACTGGATCTCGGCTTGGGGATCGGCGCTGGAGGGCAATCCCCAAGCTTGGATTAACCCACTAGACACCAGGGAGGGGGAGGGTCGCCTTCGGTATAGGCAATTGCTACCCTCATACAAATTTGGTCAAATTCAGTCTTTCTTCCACAGCACCAGCACAAACTTCCCACCACCTGGCATCCCCCTTTGTCTTCTGGTAAAATTGGTACCTCACTTTTAGGCTGACTCTGGTTTGGGCACTAACACAATTGAGGTATCATTTTTCTAGGGAGAATATGGGTAACACTGGGTGGTGGGAAATTTGTGCCGGCTTTGTGATCTCACATCCTTGTCAAACAGGAATGTGAGAAAAATTTACCTTTTCGCTAAATTTGAAGTTTTGCAGGGGATTCTGGATAAGGAAAATTTGGGAGTTCCATGCAAGACACACATTCCTAGATTTCCCTAGTCTCTAGTTTTCAGAAATGTCTGGGTGTAGCAGGTTTCCCTAGATGCCCACTGAGCCAGGACCAAAAATGCAGGTGGACTCAATCTATCACAAAACAATCTGTTTTTGCAAAAGGGACACCTGCGTTTTTGGTCCCGGGCTGAGCAGCCATATAGGGAAACCTACCAAACCTAGACATTTCTGAAAACTAGGCATCCGTGGGAGTCCACGGAGGTTTGGCTTGAGTGGATCCTCTAATGCTTTTCTACCCAGAATCCCCTGCAAACCTCAATTTTAGCTGAAAAAAAGTCAAATTTTTCATCACATTTCTGTGTGGGAATGTTGTGGAATCGCTGGGCACAGACAACTTTCCCTCAACCCGGCATTCCTCCATGTCTCCAGATAAAAATGTAATATTGCTTGTGTGGTGAGCGAAGTGCTTGTGACAGGGAGGGTCCAAAATATATTGATCGATTACAAAAGAACCTGCGTTTTTGGGCCCGGGCACGACAGACATCTAGGGAAACCTACCAAACCCAGCTATTTCTGAAAACTAGACTTCTGCGGGAGTTTAGGGAAGTGTGGCTTGCATGAATGCCCCAACGTTTTCTTACCCAGAATCCCCTGCAACTTTTTTACTTTGCAGACAAAATTCCCATTTTACTCACATTTCTGTGTGGGAAAGTTGTAAGTTCACTGGGCCCACACAAATTTCCCACCACCCAGCATTCCCCAAGGTCTCCCAAGAAAAAGGCTACCTCACTTGTTTGGTTAGTGGAGATGCCTGTGACAAGTTAGGGCCCAAAACATATTGTAGAGGCCTCAAAATTATCGATTACAAAAGGACCTGGAGTTGCAAGGTCACCTGCATTTTTGGTTCTGGGCTCGGTGGCCATGTAGGAAATCCATCCAAACCCAGCTATTTCTGAAATTGTATCTTATAAGATCATTTAGGCTTCAGCAGGAGGTCACTCTGTCAGTGAATGCCTACTCTCCACCCTCAATGCGAGAGGACCTCTTGAAAATATAGAACTCTGCTCTGGCTTCCTTGGTACCTCTGTAATGAAAGTGAATCCACACGTGCAAGGGTTGCATTTTCATTACTATTATCTACAAAGTGGGCCACCACGTTAAAGCAGCCTGCTGGCATTCTCTTTGACTTGTGCCAAATAACATAGATTGTTGCTACAAAGCAAAAGTAAAATGTCTCTGATGAGTAGGGTGTTTTCTTACCTGAATGTGTGGGATACTTGTACATTTTCCTTTCATCTACTGTCTTGCCTCATAATGGCAATTGGTGGAAATTACCTTTTCTGCAGGGTCATCCTCAAATGTTTTGCGTTCCTCCTCCTACTTTTTGCTAAATTTGTTTTCGTTGTGCACTTTACCACTGCTAAACATTTCTAAAGTGCACATGCTCTTACGTCTAAATATGGTATTTTAGGCTCATACCCAATTGGCATTTTTAATTTACTTATAAGTCCCCAGCAAAGAGCACTACATGTGCTCAGACCTTGTACAGACCTCAGACCTTGTATATTGCATGCTATTATATATCATAGGATAACATTTGGATTACCTTATTATATTTTATAAGAGTAATTTCCAAATGGGAAGATATACCTGAGTCAGGTTTGGTGGCTCCGGAATCCTAATTCAAAATCCTAATTTATGATGAAGTTGGATTAAGTTGGCATTTTCTTGCTTTAGCCATTTGGTACCTGTAGCCTGTTTCTGATCACACGACTTGGTGTTGTTGGCTGTCATGTTTTGCGTATACTTCCTGGACAGACACACACAATGGGAGCTTAGATGTAACTTGATGGGCAATCCTGGCTGGAAGGAGCTGAATTTGTCAGGATTTACCAGGGCGCCTACCTAAAAGGATTAATGACTACATCTCCCAGAAGTCCTGGTTGTGGGAGTGTCACTATTTAAAGATGGGTGGTACTGATTTTCACTGTTCGTGATTTTGTAACTCACAGTGAAGTGATCCTTGCCACTCGTTCCTGTGAAGCGCTTCTCAGAAGTTCCGTGGGAAGCGCTAGCTGATCTGGCTACTACTGTCGGCGTGTGGAGGAGACGCGCCCTTGCTCTATTCCGGGTTGGTTTCCATGACTACAGCCGGCCGACTCGGTGCTTCCGGGTTGTGGCTGAGATTCTGAAGCGTCTCTGAAGCGGCGGCTGTTTGCAGCGTGTCCGGACTGGTGCTGCTAGGCATAGCGGCTGGAGGTATTATAGCCTAGGTGAAACGGCTTATTATTGGAATCGGACCTTTCCGAGATCATACTAAAGTTCCTGTAAGTTACAGGGAGTGTGTGCCTTAACACGCTGCCTTGAATTCTCTCTTGCTGCAATTCCATAGTGTAAAGAGACAGTTCTCTTTGTATTTTGACTTTTACTGAAGTGTTAGTGATATCGTGTTATTGGGCCATAGAGAGTGGAGCGTAGTGGGGGGAATTCCCTACACGTTACCGCTACGAAGTAATTCAATGGTGACACTGGATATTAAGTGCCAAAGCGGAAGGTAGTGGGGATCTACACCTTGCCGTGTTTGGAGTCAGTTCATTTTGGATCCTGTTGTCATTTGGCCTAAAGAGCGAAAGACAGTAGTAGGAGGCTACGTCTTGCCGTTTCTGTTTTGGAACGTTTTGTTACCTTATAAAGAGACACAGCGTCTTTCACCTTTTGGTTTTCGTTGGATTCACTTGGGAATTCGGTGTGCAAAAGATTCAACTTATGACTACTACCTGAAACAAGGAGGGGTGCGTAACAGAAGGAAAGATTGAATACTCATATGTGTTTAGAGGTGTTTCAAGGGTATAACCTGTTTTTTGTATTATTTAGGGACCAGAGGTTCGGATATCTTCTAGATGTTACAGGGAAGAGGTGGATCTCACTTAATACATAAAGGTGATTCTAAAGGTGCTATTTAGCGAGAAAGAAATGAGTGTAGGTTTACATTGTGGATGTCTTTAACCTGGTGTGTTTTTTTTCTTGTCTTACAGCTATCCCTTTCCCTGCGGTTCCCTTCCGTCCCCTCCCTTGTTTCATTATTTTCCCTCACCCTATCACTCGAACACACTGTGTTATATACAGCAGTGTGTTGGTGAGATCGGGAGTTGGAGCCCTATTGCTACAACTGGATCCTGCAGCGTGGAACCTGACAGAATCACTAACCCACGAATTGCATTCTGCCTGGTCCGGTTGTTGTATTTATGGCCACCCTAGAGGATGTGTTGCATGCTCTGGTTCTGGTTCAACAGGAGCTGGCGTCTTCTAAGGCAGAGACGGCCGCGCTCAAAGATAGGGTAGAACAGTTATCAAAGAATCCTTTTTCTACAGGTTCGTCTCAAATACAGGTCACTACTGCACCAGGGGTAATCTCCGAGCCTCACCTGCTGCTTCCTCGACCGCCCAGCTGTCTCCTGCTTCCCCTCCCGCCGCCGCAGTTCCAACACCTCCCAGCGGCCGCAGTGAGGAGGGGGGCTCGGGGTATTGAGACTACAGTCCCCAGAAGTCTCAGCGGCGGAAGACGCCGCCACACGATTTCCGGCGCCAGGAGGCGCACAAAAAGGACCATAGACCCGGTTTCAGTGGGGGGGTCATTACTGCACCAGGGGTAATCTCCGAGCCTCACCTGCTGTTTCCTCGACCGCCCAGCTGTCTCCTGCTTCCCCTCCCGCCGCCGCAGTTCCAACACCTCCCAGCGGCCGCAGTGAGGAGGGGGGCTCGGGGGTATTGAGACTACAGTCCCCAGAAGTCTCAGCGGCGGAAGACGCCGCCACACGATTTCCGGCGCCAGGAGGCGCACAAAAAGGACCACAGACCCTGCGTCGCGGGATCGCGCGCGGGTCGGCGCCGGGCTAAGCCCGGGCAAAGGGCGGACCCTCTACGGCCCTCAGAGGCACGAGGAGGCCGGGACGGGCCACCCCACTTGATCTCATCACAGAAGGAGGTATTGTGCAGCAATTTTATTTGACTCTGTGGCGTGTTTCTTATTATTATAAACACGATGTCGATTTGGGAAGAACTCAACGCCCTGTGTGGCACCAAGTACGCCCCTGATTTTATAACCTCCCCTACTGTGGGTACCTTTTGCCCTAAGTCAAATGGCTCCGTACATAAAGACCACAACCAAGCAAACGTTGCGCCCCTGGGTTCCAACTATAGAGGGGAGCACGACAGCGAAACTGACATTGGGAACAATACAAGTACACAAATCCTGTGCACCAATGTATTATCGTCTCCTGCCAAACCAATAGCATTTATGGAGGACCCGGCCGCGGACAAATTAGAGGACCCTCTCTTGTCTCCCAAACTGACCTTATTGGCCCAAATTGAGCAACTGTTGTTAGCTGTCATCTCTCCCTTGGTCACAAAAATCAATGATTTAGGGGAAAGACTGGTTAACATCGAGTCAGTAATCAGAAAGTATCCTTCATCAGCTAACATAATGGCCACATCCGTCTGCCCTAAGCCACCCATCGCCCCCGAAATGTATAAATCTGGTAACGGTGTCACTCAAATACAGCCACTTTGTACACCTACTCTAATAGGCCCCAAAGAAATCTTAAAACCTGCATCAATAACCCGCACAGTGGCGAGATCCACTTTGGTGAGAATGCCACGTATCAACCTGCCCCCTGAGGCCGCCCCGTATGTGTCTATCCTCTCTGGGGTCCCTGCCCTCACCCAGGGAACGCGCGAATCCCAGCAGGACCTGCTAAACAAAGCCATTTTTTGGCTAAAAAACAATAGACCCTTGTCGCCGGAGTTAGATGGGGGTATCCTGAGTGTCAGGAGGGTGGGATGGTTAGGGACGCTGCCAAAATGCATCGCTGGGGACTTGGTACTAATTAAATTTAAAAACAGGAATGTTGCCCCCTTTTTACGATTTTGCCCCCCCAAACAAAGACAAGGCACCATTCGTATTTGGGATCTGTATGATTTCTACCCAAGTTCCCCCCATTTTACATAGAACCAACCCTTTAGCCTTTAATGGTAATTGAATTTTGTACAAAAATTGCTGATAATGAAAACCCTTACATACTGATTCGCTGATTAGTTGTATTTATTGAATCTTGTTTTAATAATCCTATAATGATCTTCTACTGTGTCTATGAAATGAAATGTTTACGGTTTTTATCTTTGTATTGTTGATGCTTTTATGATTTTTAATCTAAAAAATCGAATAAAGCTTATTTGAATTGAATTGAACAGGTCACTGTTCCCCCTCCCATTCCATTGGCTACCCCAGAAAGGTATGCGGGTGACCCGCGTAAAACTCAGGTGTTTCTCACTCAGGTGCTGCTTCACTTCTCATGTAAGCCTGCCTCTTTCCCTACTAACCACTCGAGGGTTGCCTTTGCTATCTCTTATTTAGTGGGGGACGCAGCCAACTGGGCGGTACCCTTGATAAAGAAAGATGATGCAATCTTGTCTAATTGGACAGCCTTCAGGGCTAAATTCGAGAAAGTGTTTGATCGGCGGGCCACCACCTTTAGCGCTGATAAGGAGTTGTTAACCTTGCGTCAGGGCAGAGGTGACTTGTTAACTTACCTCACAATCTTTAATCGCCTGGTGGCTGAAACTGAATGGCCAGAAGAAAAAAGAATGTCTTTATTCTATCAGGGGTTAAGGGGTGAATTGAAAGACGTGGTGGCACAGATAGACCCTCAACCTACTACATGTGTGGACATGGTGAATTTGGTATTAAGGCTTGATAGTAGGCTGACTGAACGGAGTGGAGACAGGAGAAAATGGGACAGAGGTTTGAATCGTTCTGTGAGTTTCCCTCCCAAAGCTATGGGTACAGCAGAGGCTGGTTCAGAACCAATGGAAATAGGTGCTATGAGACCCTCGCTGTCCAGAGAAGAAAGGGAAAGTAGAAGAGTACAAGGCCTTTGTATGTACTGTGGGAAGAAGGGGCACTATGTACGAGAGTGCCCTTCCAAGCCCAAGACTCCCACTAGTTGGAATCGTAATAAGAGGGTGGCGGTTTCCACGACAGCTAGAGAACCAGACAGCTCATTGATGTCTTCCCCAAGAGAAGCTGAAGCTCCTGATTGGAAACTCACTTCCCTATATTCTCATGGGATAGGGGAGACTGAGTCTCATTTAGTTCTTACTATGACCTTGGAGTGTGAACAAAAGACCCATCAAGTGCTGGTAATGTTAGACTCAGGAGCTTCTGGTAGTTTTATCGACAACGGATTGGTTTCTCGTTTGGCTATACCCAGAGTACCTAGAGATAATCCAGAGGAGGTTTTGGCAGTTGATGGACAGCCCATCAAATCAGGTCTTATAACTGAGAAAACAGCAGAAGTGGTGTTGTCTATTGAAGTGTCGGAAGGGAGACATGTGGAATCATTAGAGTTGAACATCATAGATGCTCCTCAATACGAGATCATATTGGGGATGCCTTGGTTTATATACCACAACCCTTCCATAGATTGGAAAACTAGAACAGTGCATTTCTTATCAGGGTATTGTCAGGAACATCTGGTGCCTTATGTGTCTTCCCCTGTAGAGGTGTTAGCATGTCAGTTTATGGTGGCTACAGCGGCAGAGAAAGAAGTGGTCCTTCCCATTGAATATGAAGCTTTTCAGGATGTGTTTAGCGAAAGCAGAGCAGAAATCTTACCACCACACAGAGAGTATGACTGCCGGATAGACCTGGTTGATGGGGCTACAATTCCAACATGTAGAGTGTACGCATTGTCTGTACCTGAAACCACACATTTAAAAGAATACATAGACCATTATGTAGGCATTGGATTTATAAGACCTTCCCGTTCCCCTGCTGCCTCTCCCCTTTTCTTCATAGCGAAAGCCAACGGGGACCTGAGAGCTTATGTGGACTACCGCGTCTTGAATAAGAACACCATTCGCAACCAATACCCTCTTCCCCTTATCACAGTTTTGATTGTCCAAGTGAGGGAAGCAGTGATCTATACTCGCTTGGACTTGCGAGGTGCTTATCACTTGGTCAGGGTTCGTGAGGGGGATGAGTGGAAGACAGCATTCAAGACACGGTATGGACTGTACGAATACTTGGTCATGCCGTTTGGGCTGTGTAATGCCCCTGCGGCTTTTCAGTTCCTTATTAATGATGTCCTGAAGGAATACATTGATCTGTTTGTAGTTGTCTATATAGATGACATTTTGGTATATTCTATGGAGGAAGACAGACATGTAGAACAAGTATGCAAGGTACTGGCCAAATTAAGGGAGCACAGTTTGTATGTGAAACTCAGTAAATGTGAGTTTGGGGTGTCCAGTGTGGAATTCTTGGGAGTGATGCTGAGTCCACAGGGTCTGCGAATGTCAGAGCGCAAGGTGAAGGCAGTTCGGGACTGGCCAGTTCCGAAAAATGTGAGAGAAGTCCAGAGTTTTCTGGGCTTCGCGAATTACTATTGTCGCTTTATCTTGCATTTTTCGCAAATAGCAGTGCCCATTACGAGGCTATTGAGGAAGGGAGTTCCTTTTGGGTGGACATTAGAGGCCGGAGAGGCTTTCCAAACTCTCAAGAATTCATTCACTACCGCTCCGGTATTTTCACATCCTAATTTGGAACATCCGTTTGTGATTGAGGCTGACGCTTCGGATGAAGCGATAGGGGCGGTGTTGTCTCGGAGGGACGTTGGTACAGGGCAATTGCACCCCGTGGCTTATCTGTCGAAGAAGTTGAGCTCGGCTGAACTCAACTATACCATTGCAGAAAAGGAACTTTTGTCTATAAAAAGGGCTTTTCAAGAGTGGAGGCAGTATCTTTGGGGGGCTCTTCATACCATAACGGTCTATACGGACCATAGAAATCTGCAATACATGTCCTCGGCAAGACATCTGACACAAAGACAGATGAGATGGATGCTCTTTTTTGCAGAATATAACTTTGTGGTCACGTTTCGCCCTGGTTCGGAAAACCGAAAGGCAGATGCCTTATCCCGGCAAAGTCTGCCAATCCTGGCGGAAGAGGTGGATAAGCAGGCCATCATACCCACAGGGAAGGTTCTATGTGTGGTGAGGGCTGAGACTTTTTTGGATGACGTAAGGAGTCATCAGTATCCCGGAGGCTGGATGACCTGGACAAACGGCCTCTCTGATAGGAAGGTGAGACAAGGGCTGCCATTCTATCAGGACAGGTTGTTTTTGCCCACCGTTCCATTGCAGAAAAAGGCGTTCAGTTGGTGTCATGAGGGGGTACTAGCAGGGCATCCTGGTATCCGTAAGACCATCTGTACTGTTCAAAGACATTTTTGGTGGGCTACCCTGAACAAGGATATCACTCTGTGGGTCAATCGCTGTGAAGTCTGTGCTAGAGCAAAAGGAACAACCACTAAAAAAGCGGGGAAGCTCATTCCTATGCCTACTCCCGTTCAACCTTGGCAGAACATCAGTCTAGACTTTGTGTCAGGTCTTTCGCTTGATCAGGGTTTCTCGCCATTTTGGTGGTAGTGGACAGCCTCACCAAAATGGGGCACTTCATCCCCTGTAAAACCCTTCCCAATGCGAGCCAAACAGCACAACTGTTAGCTAGGAACATCATTCGTTTGCATGGGATACCGAGAGTAATTGTTTCAGATAGGGGGCCTCAATTCATTGCTCGATTTTGGCGCATGTAGTGTCGGGCCCTGAACATTGAGTCCAACCTATCCACCAGCTTTCACCCACAAACGGATGGGCAAACGGAAAGGCTGAATCAGACTTTGAAGAAGTACTTGAGGTGTTACTCTAAGGAGGCTCACGAATCCTGGGTAGAACTGTTATGGATGGCTGAGCTGGCCTATAATAATGCCTGGCATAGTTCCACCGGAATGTCTCCCTTCAAAGCTAATTTTGGGTATGATGCAAACATGTTGCCTGTTGATATTCCGGCCGATCTCCAAAATCAGCCTTCTGTTAAGGATAAGGTATTGTTGCTGAGAAAGGTACACAAGGGGGTGCAGGTGCATTTGAACAAAGCTAAGGAGACGTACAAGAAATGGGAAGACCGTCGCAGGGTAGAGAGTCGCCAATTCGAGGTGGGAGACAGAGTGTGGCTATCGACCAAGAACATTCGTTTTAAGCTGCGCAGTGTTTTCCACCCCAGATACATTGGTCCCTATTCCATTGTGAAACAGGTGAATCCTGTGGCCTACAAGCTGCGGCTGCCTGGTTCGCTGCGTATACACCCGGTGTTTCATGTACAGTTGTTGAAGCCCGCTATGACATCCCGTAGGGTGGCTCCTCCGCCAGTGGTGTGTGATGGGGGGCTGGAATACGAGCTCAAGTGCATCCGTGACTCTAAGTGGCGCAGGGGAGTGCTCATGTACTTGGTGTCTTGGAAAGGTTACACCGCGGAGGACGATTCTTGGGAGGTTTGTTCTGATGTACAGGCTCCCGCTGCTGTCCGGTCTTTTCACAGGAGGTTTCCTGCTAAGCCTGGTCCTAGGAGGCACTAGGGACGGGGACATACTGTCAGGATTTACCAGCGCGCCTACCTAAAAGGATTAATGACTACATCTCCCAGAAGTCCTGGTTGTGGGAGTGTCACTATTTAAAGATGGGTGGTACTGATTTTCACTGTTCGTGATTTTGTAACTCACAGTGAAGTGATCCTTGCCACTCGTTCCTGTGAAGGGCTTCTCAGAAGTTCCGTGGGAAGCGCTAGCTGATCTGGGTACTACTGTCGGCGTGTGGAGGAGACGCGCCCTTGCTCTATTCCGGGTTGGTTTCCATGACTACGGCCGGCCGACTCGGTGCTTCCGGGTTGTGGCTGAGATTCTGAAGCGTCTCTGAAGCGGCGGCTGTTTGCAGCATGTCCGGACTGGTGCTGCTAGGCATAGCGGCTGGAGGTATTATAACCTAGGTGAAACGGCTTATTATTGGAATCGGACCTTTCCGAGATCATACTAAAGTTCCTGTAAGTTACAGGGAGTGTGTGCCTTAACACGCTGCCTTGAATTCTCTCTTGCTGCAATTCCATAGTGTAAAGAGACAGTTCTCTTTGTATTTTGACTTTTACTGAAGTGTTAGTGATATCGTGTTATTGGGCCATAGAGAGTGGAGCGTAGTGGGGGGAATTCCCTACACGTTACCGCTACGAAGTAATTCAATGGTGACACTGGATATTAAGTGCCAAAGCGGAAGGTAGTGGGGATCTACACCTTGCCGTGTTTGGAGTCAGTTCATTTTGGATCCTGTTGTCATTTGGCCTAAAGAGCGGAAGACAGTAGTAGGAGGCTACGTCTTGCCGTTTCTGTTTTGGAACGTTTTGTTACCTTATAAAGAGACACAGCGTCTTTCACCTTTTGTTTTTCGTTGGATTCACTTGGGAATTGGGTGTGCAAAAGATTCAACTTATGACTACTACCTGAAACAAGGAGGGGTGCGTAACAGAAGGAAAGATTGAATACTCATATGTGTTTAGAGGTGTTTCAAGAGTATAACCTGTTTTTTGTATTATTTAGGGACCAGAGGTTCGGATATCTTCTAGATGTTACAGGGAAGAGGTGGATCTCACTTAATACATAAAGGTGATTCTAAAGGTGCTATTTAGCTAGAAAGAAATGAGTGTAGGTTTACATTGTGGATGTTCTTAACCTGGTGTGTTTTTTTTCTTGTCTTACAGCTATCCCTTTCCCTGCGGTTCCCTTCCGTCCCCTCCCTTGTTTCTTTATTTTCCCTCACCCTATCACTCGAACACACTGTGTTATATACAGCAGTGTGTTGGTGAGATCGGGAGGTGGAGCCCTATTGCTACAACCGGATCCTGCAGCGTGGAACCTGACAGAATTGGCTGTGTCGTGTCCACACACATAGGGCTGAACCTCTACCCTGTGGTGAGTCTGGAGGCACGGCAGCAACGGAGGACCTCTGTTCGCTTCAAAGGAATGACTTTGAAGTCTCCCCCACTTCAAGGGCACCACAGGGTAAGTAGTGGGGGGTCTCAGACACCTCCACTTCGGTATACTTCTGGACATATGGATCCTCTTCCAGGAAGGACTGTTGTACTGCTGAAAGACTACCACAATGCTGGACTCCTGCTTTGCTGTGCTGAACTGCTGCATGCTGCCCTCCTGCCTGGGTGGGAATGACTGGATCTGCATCACTTGACCCCAGTCTCCAGAATAACTCCAATGTGAAGCCTCAGGGACATAACAGGCTTCCAACCCCTGCGCCTGGACTCTGCCATCTGTGTTTCTAAGTTAGAAGCTAAACTTTCCACCAGGGATGAACCTAGTTCCTGTATCTGACCTGCACTCCATTGTGTTCATCCTCGACTTTTTATTTTGAACCAGTCGAGTGTGGCAGATAATCACAGTTGGCACTTTGTACTTTTTGGCATTATTTTTCATTCAAAATTTAAATATTCAGATCTCCAGTTCCACTTATTTGATTTTGTTGTTTTGGAGTCATTGTAATTATTCAACTATCCTCACTTTTCCTAAATAGTTTTGAGATTTTTCTTGTGTTGTGTTTTACAGTTTAGCTACTGCTTGAATACTTTACACATTACTTGTATGTTAAGCCCGCTACTTAAAAGTCCTGCTATTTAAAACTAATTAGAAAGCAAATCCAAAGCTTGATTTGAGATGTTAAGATTGATCTTTTGCATCCCTGACTAAGACTCAATGTTTTTGTGCTTGCCCAATCGCTAACAAACGTGTAAACACAATTTGCATGCAAACAAAAACTTCCAAGTAATTTTTTTTATTTTTTTTTAAAAGATTTTATTGTTTTCTTGCAAGGAAATACAGCAATACAGAAGTAAAAAGGAAATCCAACTTAAATACATACGACTTACAAAACTGAAGAATTCAAACAGTATGATTAGATCCAGTCATGAATAGGTGCCCAAATTTTCTCCCCCAAACTCATCTTTTAATCCCTTTTAACTTGTAAGTAGCAGACTCGATATTATACATAAACAATAGTTTTTCACGCCATGTAAAGAATGAAGGAGGATCTGGATTAATCCACTCCCTGGTAATGCAGGCTTTGGCTACCGCCATACATATAAATAAGAAATAAGATACTGGCTTTAATCTAGAGGGAATATGCTCAATACCCAATAACACCATCTCCGTAGTTACCGTAATATCACATTTAAGAACGACAGAAAGAAAACTTTAAATTTGTTGAAAAAACACCCTTAGTTTGGGGCAAGAAAAAAAATGTGCAAGTCATCAGCTGCAGATAGCCCACAACGACTACAATTCGTTCCGGTGGTCGTACTCCGCTTAGCAACCTTACTTGGAGTGTAATAAAGGTTATGTATGCACATAAAATGCTGAGATTTCATCATCCCTGTAATCAAGCAGTCTGAAGCACACTTACTAGAAAACAAAACATCAATACCAGGGATACCTAATTTATGAGCCCATTTCGACTGACACTGTTCCATATCGTCCCCACATTCTTGAATCAGACTTAAGTAAAGAGAACCTATACGAGCTTTTTTTCTGTAAAAGTTCTAATAAAGGAATTTTAATCATTCTAACTGAAGTGGTAGATGAGTAACTCTGTAAGAAGCTTCGGAGCTGAAGGAATTTAAAAAAGTCATTTCTTGTCAAAGAAAAGTTGTTCTCTAGTTCCTGAAATGAAGCAATTTGGCCATTAAAAAATAAATCGCCCAAATATCGTAGTCCTTTTTGCTCCCACCTATAAGTCGTTAAATCACAAAAAATAGCTGGCAAAAGACCAGACAAACTTAGGGGGGTATAGAAATTTAATTTGGATAAGCCCAGATGCTTTCGTACTTTTTGCAAGGCTCCAAAAGCTGCCTTCAGCATCTTATACTTTGTTTTTTTTATGGTAACTGGGCTCGACAACCTTAAGAAAACTACCTTTCACTTTCTCACCCATAGTCATCTCGAATATCGTTGGCGTTTGACATACAGGTATATTTACTCTATCTCCCATTATAAGAGGGCTAATAAATTGGAGTGTAGCCGCTAAATAATAAAATAGGAAATAAGGGACATTCCATCCCCCACACTCATTACTAAGTATTATTTTCTTGAGGGCTTTGCGGTGGCGTTTGTAGCCCCACAAGACCTAGAGGTAGTCCTTTCTAAGTTTTTAAAACAGAGAGAGTGGAATTCAAGCGGTATAGTACGGTACATATACAGCACTTTTGGTAAGATCAGCATTTTTAAGATGTTGAGTCTACCATACAATGATAGGTGTAAGTGATCTAAACTCTGTAACATAGTATTAATTTGTACTATCACAGGATTTATGTTAAGTTCCGGTATTTTCTCTATGGGCAAAGAAATCTTGATTCCCAAATATATTACCTCTGAGGTAGTGGAAATATTCGGAGGTGGGTTATCCCCAGAGCAAAGGATCTGCGTTTTCTCCAGGTTAAGTTTATAACCGGAGAATGATCCAAATTGTTTAGCAAGATCATTGATTGCTGGAAGAGCTGTCTAGACATCGGTGGTGGTTATCACAATATCATCAGCATAAGCCAATGCGCGGTAATTGGTATTAGCCAAATAAATAGGTCTGATCTTTTGTTCCAAAATAAAGCGGTTAATTAAAGGGTCGATATAAAGTGCAAAAAGTAAAGTCGAACAGGGACATCCTTGACGGGTGCCCCTCGTGATAAAAAAAAAAGGGGAAACTTGGCCATTAATTCGGATACAGGCTTTTGGAGCAGTATACATAGTTGTAAGTGCTTTTAAAAAACCTGGACCCAGTCCCTTCCTGGCTAAGACGTCCCACAGATAGCCCCAGGCAACCCGGTCAAAGGCTTTTTCAGCGTCTAAAAATACAAGTCCAACATTAGACCGAGTTGCCTGGGACCAATCCAGAAACGTAATCACCCGTCGAATAATATCTGCAGTGTCACGGGCAGGAATGAAACCGTGTTGATGTTTAGAAACTAGCGGAGAAATAATATTAGATAATCGTGAGGCAAGAATTTCGGAGATAATTTCACTATCGGCATTTATAAGTGAAATGGGACGAAAGGATGACGGTAACAGAGGGAATTTGCCCTGTTTAAGAAACACAGTTATAATAGAATCATGCCATGATTGAGGGGCGCTACCTTGTTGGGCTCTTAAACATAAATCAACCAGTTCTAGTCTTAAAATACCATGAAAACACTTGAAAAACTCCAAGGGAATAGCATCAGGGCCTGCAGCTTTTCCAGAGGCTAAGGACAACAGTGACAGCTCAATCTCCTCCCAAGTGATGGGCAAATCCAGCTTCTCACTCTCCTGTGTAGATAAAGTATCGTTTTATCGATGCTAGCAAACAAGGCTTTCTGCCTTGCCCTCTTGGCCAAGTGTTTTCCAGAATTTTCTCCCACTTCATAAAGCTCCGTTGGGAAAGCAGCAATTTGCTGAGCAAACTTTAAAGCAAATCCTTGATGAATCTTAACCTTAAGAGCCAGTAGCTCCCTAGTAATAGTGTCTATAGCTAGTCCCTTCCAAGTACATTAATGTGTTTTATAACTTATGATTTTTCCAATTAGGAGTGCAGCTGATTTACCAAATGTAGAAAAGCTGATAGAGATCGCAGGTCACCCGGCCAATAATTTCACCATACACGTACCGGGCCCATATACTTTTCAATTCATCTTATACATTAATCGGGTGACCTTACACTCTACTACCAGTAACCCTGATTCCTTCCTATTTTCTCTACTGTACCCGACTTACCATTCCACTGTCCAGAGAAGAAAGGGAAAGTAGAAGAGTACAAGGCCTTTGTATGTACTGTGGGAAGAAGGGGCACTATGTACGAGAGTGCCCTTCCAAGCCCAAGACTCCCACTAGTTGGAATCGTAATAAGAGGGTGGCGGTTTCCACGACAGCTAGAGAACCGGACAGCTCATTGATGTCTTCCCCAAGAGAAGCTGAGGCTCCTGATTGGAAACTCACTTCCCTATATTCTCATGGGATAGGGGAGACTGAGTATCATTTAGTTCTTACTATGACCTTGGAGTGTGAACAAAAGACCCATCAAGTGCTGGTAATGTTAGACTCAGGAGCTTCTGGTAGTTTTATCGACAACGGATTGGTTTCTCGTTTGGCTATACCCAGAGTACCTAGAGATAATCCAGAGGAGGTTTTGGCAGTTGATGGACAGCCCATCAAATCAGGTCTTATAACTGAGAAAACAGCAGAAGTGGTGTTGTCTATTGAAGTGTCGGAAGGGAGACATGTGGAATCATTAGAGTTGAACATCATAGATGCTCCTCAATACGAGATCATATTGGGGATGCCTTGGTTTATATACCACAACCCTTCCATAGATTGGAAAACTAGAACGGTGCATTTCTTATCAGGGTATTGTCAGGAACATCTGGTGCCTTATGTGTCTTCCCCTGTAGAGGTGTTAGCATGTCAGTTTATGGTGGCTACAGCGGCAGAGAAAGAAGTGGTCCTTCCCATTGAATATGAAACTTTTCAGGATGTGTTTAGCGAAAGCAGAGCAGAAATCTTACCACCACACAGAGAGTATGACTGCCGGATAGACCTGGTTGATGGGGCTACAATTCCAACATGTAGAGTGTACGCATTGTCTGTACCTGAAACCACACATTTAAAAGAATACATAGACCATTATGTAGGCATTGGATTTATAAGACCTTCCCGTTCCCCTGCTGCCTCTCCCCTTTTCTTCATAGCGAAAGCCAACGGGGACCTGAGAGCTTGTGTGGACTACCGCGTCTTGAATAAGAACACCATTCACAACCGATACCCTCTTCCCCTTATCACAGTTTTGATTGACCAAGTGAGGGAAGCAGTGATCTATACTCGCTTGGACTTGCGAGGTGCTTATCACTTGGTCAGGGTTCGTGAGGGGGATGAGTGGAAGACAGCATTCAAGACACGGTATGGACTGTACGAATACTTGGTCATGCCGTTTGGGCTGTGTAATGCCCCTGCGGCTTTTCAGTTCCTTATTAATGATGTCCTGAAGGAATACATTGATCTGTTTGTAGTTGTCTATATAGATGACATTTTGGTATATTCTATGGAGGAAGACAGACATGTAGAACAAGTATGCAAGGTACTGGCCAAATTAAGGGAGCACAGTTTGTATGTGAAACTCAGTAAATGTGAGTTTGGGGTGTCCAGTGTGGAATTCTTGGGAGTGATGCTCAGTCCACAGGGTCTGCGAATGTCAGAGCGCAAGGTGAAGGCAGTTCGGGACTGGCCAGTTCCGAAAAATGTGAGAGAAGTCCAGAGTTTTCTGGGCTTCGCGAATTACTATCGTCGCTTTATCTTGCATTTTTCGCAAATAGCAGTGCCCATTACGAGGCTATTGAGGAAGGGAGTTCCTTTTGGGTGGACATTAGAGGCCGGAGAGGCTTTCCAAACTCTCAAGAATTCATTCACTACCGCTCCGGTATTTTCACATCCTAATTTGGAACATCCGTTTGTGATTGAGGCTGACGCTTCGGATGAAGCGATAGGGGCGGTGTTGTCTCAGAGGGACGTTGGTACAGGGCAATTGCACCCCGTGGCTTATCTGTCGAAGAAGTTGAGCTCGGCTGAACTCAACTATACCATTGCAGAAAAGGAACTTTTGTCTATAAAAAGGGTTTTTCAAGAGTGGAGGCAGTATCTTTGGGGGGCTCTTCATACCATAACGGTCTATACGGACCACGGAAATCTGCAATACATGTCCTCGGCAAGACATCTGACACAAAGACAGATGAGATGGATGCTCTTTTTTGCAGAATATAACTTTGTGGTCACGTTTCGCCCTGGTTCGGAAAACCGAAAGGCAGATGCCTTATCCCGGCAAAGTCTGCCAATCCTGGCGGAAGAGGTGGATAAGCAGGCCATCATACCTACAGGGAAGGTTCTATGTGTGGTGAGGGCTGAGACTTTTTTGGATGACGTAAGGAGTCATCAGTATCCCGGAGGCTGGATGACCTGGACAAACGGCCTCTCTGATAGGAAGGTGAGACAAGGGCTGCCATTCTATCAGGACAGGTTGTTTTTGCCCACCGTTCCATTGCAGAAAAAGGCGTTCAGTTGGTGTCATGAGGGGGTACTAGCAGGGCATCCTGGTATCCGTAAGACCATCTGTACTGTTCAAAGACATTTTTGGTGGGCTACCCTGAACAAGGATATCACTCTGTGGGTCAATCGCTGTGAAGTCTGTGCTAGAGCAAAAGGAACAACCACTAAAAAAGCGGGGAAGCTCATTCCTATGCCTACTCCCGTTCAACCTTGGCAGAACATCAGTCTAGACTTTGTGTCAGGTCTTTCGCTTGATCAGGGTTTCTCAGCCATTTTGGTGGTAGTGGACAGCCTCACCAAAATGGGGCACTTCATCCCCTGTAAAACCCTTCCCAATGCGAGCCAAACAGCACAACTGTTAGCTAGGAACATCATTCGTTTGCATGGGATACCGAGAGTAATTGTTTCAGATAGGGGGCCTCAATTCATTGCTCGATTTTGGCGCATGTGGTGTCGGGCCCTGAACATTGAGTCCAACCTATCCACCAGCTTTCACCCACAAACGGATGGGCAAACGGAAAGGCTGAATCAGACTTTGAAGAAGTACTTGAGGTGTTACTTTAAGGAGGCTCACGAATCCTGGGTAGAACTGTTATGGATGGCTGAGCTGGCCTATAATAATGCCTGGCATAGTTCCACCGGAATGTCTCCCTTCAAAGCTAATTTTGGGTATGATGCAAACATGTTGCCTGTTGATATTCCGGCCGCTCTCCAAAATCAGCCTTCTGTTAAGGATAAGGTATTGTTGCTGAGAAAGGTACACAAGGGGGTGCAGGTGCATTTGAACAAAGCTAAGGAGACGTACAAGAAATGGGAAGACCGTCGCAGGGTAGAGAGTCGCCAATTCGCGGTGGGAGACAAAGTGTGGCTATCGACCAAGAACATTCGTTTTAAGCTGCGCAGTGTTTTCCACCCCAGATACATTGGTCCCTATTCCATTGTGAAACAGGTGAATCCTGTGGCCTACAAGCTGCGGCTGCCTGGTTCGCTGCGTATACACCCGGTGTTTCATGTACAGTTGTTGAAGCCCGCTATGACATCCCGTAGGGTGGCTCCTCCGCCAGTGGTGTGTGATGGGGGGCTGGAATACGAGGTCAAGTGCATCCGTGACTCTAAGTGGCGCAGGGGAGTGCTCATGTACTTGGTGTCTTGGAAAGGTTACACCGCAGAGGACGATTCTTGGGAGGTTTGTTCTGATGTACATGCTCCCGCTGCTGTGCGGTCTTTTCACAGGAGGTTTCCTGCTAAGCCTGGTCCTAGGAGGCACTAGGTACGGGGACATACTGTCAGGATTTACCAGGGCGCCTACCTAAAAGGATTAATGACTACATCTCCCAGAAGTCCTGGTTGTGGGAGTGTCACTATTTAAAGATGGGTGGTACTGATTTTCACTGTTCGTGATTTTGTAACTCACAGTGAAGTGATCCTTGCCACTCGTTCCTGTGAAGGGCTTCTCAGAAGTTCCGTGGGAAGCGCTAGCTGATCTGGCTACTACTGTCGGCGTGTGGAGGAGACGCGCCCTTGCTCTATTCCGGGTTGGTTTCTATGACTACGGCCGGTCGACTCGGTGCTTCCGGGTTGTGGCTGAGATTCTGAAGCGTCTCTGAAGCGGCGGCTGTTTGCAGCGTGTCCGGACTGGTGCTGCTAGGCATAGCGGCTGGAGGTATTATAGCCTAGGTGAAACGGCTTATTATTGGAATCGGACCTTTCCGAGATCATACTAAAGTTCCTGTAAGTTACAGGGAGTGTGTGCCTTAACACGCTGTCTTGAATTCTCTCTTGCTGCAATTCCATAGTGTAAAGAGACAGTTCTCTTTGTATTTTGACTTTTACTGAAGTGTTAGTGATATCGTGTTATTGGGCCATAGAGAGTGGAGCGTAGTGGGGGGAATTCCCTACACGTTACCGCTACGAAGTAATTCAATGGTGACACTGGATATTAAGTGCCAAAGCGGAAGGTAGTGGGGATCTACACCTTGCCGTGTTTGGAGTCAGTTCATTTTGGATCCTGTTGTCATTTGGCCTAAAGAGCGGAAGACAGTAGTAGGAGGCTACGTCTTGCCGTTTCTGTTTTGGAACGTTTTGTTACCTTATAAAGAGACACAGCGTCTTTCACCTTTTGTTTTTCGTTGGATTCACTTGGGAATTGGGTGTGCAAAAGATTCAACTTATGACTACTACCTGAAACAAGGAGGGGTGCGTAACAGAAGGAAAGATTGAATACTCATATGTGTTTAGAGGTGTTTCAAGAGTATAACCTGTTTTTTGTATTATTTAGGGTCCAGAGGTTCGGATATCTTCTAGATGTTACAGGGAAGAGGTGGATCTCACTTAATACATAAAGGTGATTCTAAAGGTGCTATTTAGCGAGAAAGAAATGAGTGTAGGTTTACATTGTGGATGTCCTTAACCTGGTGTGTTTTTTTTCTTGTCTTACAGCTATCCCTTTCCCTGCGGTTCCCTTCCGTCCCCTCCCTTGTTTCTTTATTTTCCCTCACCCTATCACTCGAACACACTGTGTTATATACAGCAGTGTGTTGGTGAGATCGGGAGGTGGAGCCCTGTTGCTACAACCGGATCCTGCAGCGTGGAACCTGACAGAATTGGCTGTGTCGTGTCCACACACATAGGGCTGAACCTCTACCCTGTGGTGAGTCTGGAGCCACGGCAGCAACGGAGGACCTCTGTTCGCTTCAAAGGAATGACTTTGAAGTCTCCCCCACTTCAAGGGCACCACAGGGTAAGTAGTGGGGGGTCTCAGACACCTCCACTTCGGTATACTTCTGGACATATGGATCCTCTTCCAGGAAGGACTGTTGTACTGCTGAAAGACTACCACAATGCTGGACTCCTGCTTTGCTGTGCTGAACTGCTGCATGCTGCCCTCCTGCCTGGGTGGGAATGACTGGATCTGCATCACTTGACCCCAGTCTCCAGAATAACTCCAATGTGAAGCCTCAGGGACATAACAGGCTTCCAACCCCTGCGCCTGGACTCTGCCATCTGTGTTTCTAAGTCAGAAGCTAAACTTTCCACCAGGGATGAACCTAGTTCCTGTATCTGACCTGCACTCCATTGTGTTCATCCTCGACTTTTTATTTTGAACCAGTCGAGTGCGGCAGATAATCACAGTTGGCACTTTGTACTTTTTGGCATTATTTTTCATTCAAAATTTAAATATTCAGATCTCCAGTTCCACTTATTTGATTTTGTTGTTTTGGAGTCATTGTAATTATTCAACTATCCTCACTTTTCCTAAATAGTTTTGAGATTTTTCTTGTGTTGTGTTTTACAGTTTAGCTACTGCTTGAATACTTTACACATTACTTCTATGTTAAGCCCGCTACTTAAAAGTCCTGCTATTTAAAACTAATTAGAAAGCAAATCCAAAGCTTGATTTGAGATGTTAAGATTGATCTTTTGCGTCCCAGACTAAGACTCAATGTTTTTGTGCTTGCCCAATCGCTAACAAACGTGTAAACACAATTTGCATGCAAACAAAAACTTCCAAGTACATTTTTTTTTTTTTTTTTAAGATTTTATTGTTTTCTTGCAAGGAAATACAGCAATACAGAAGTAAAAAGGAAATCCAACCTAAATACATACGACTTACAAAACTGAAGAATTCAAACAGTATGATTAGATCCAGTCATGAATAGGTGCCCAAATTTTCTCCCCCAAACTCATCTTTTAATCCCTTTTAACTTGTAAGTAGCAGACTCGATATTATACATAAACAATAGTTTTTCACGCCATGTAAAGAATGAAGGAGGATCTGGATTAATCCACTCCCTGGTAATGCAGGCTTTGGCTACCGCCATACATATAAATAAGAAATAAGATACTGGCTTTAATCTAGAGGGAATATGCTCAATACCCAATAACACCATCTCCGTAGTTACCGTAATATCACATTTAAGAACGACAGAAAGAAAACTTTAAATTTGTTGAAAAAACACCCTTAGTTTGGGGCAAGAAAAAAAATGTGCAAGTCATCAGCTGCAGATAGCCCACAACGACTACAATTCGTTCCGGTGGTCGTACTCCGCTTAGCAACCTTACTTGGAGTGTAATAAAGGTTATGTATGCACATAAAATGCTGAGATTTCATCATCCCTGTAATCAAGCAGTCTGAAGCACACTTACTAGAAAACAAAACATCAATACCAGGGATACCTAATTTATGGGCCCATTTCGACTGACACTGTTCCATATCGTCCCCACATTCTTGAATCAGACTTAAGTAAAGAGAACCTATACGAGCTTTTTTTCTGTAAAAGTTCTAATAAAGGAATTTTAATCATTCTAACTGAAGTGGTAGATGAGTAACTCTGTAAGAAGCTTCGGAGCTGAAGGAATTTAAAAAAAGTAATTTCTTGTCAAAGAAAAGTTGTTCTCTAGTTCCTGAAATGAAGCAATTTGGCCATTAAAAAATAAATCGCCCAAATATCGTAGTCCTTTCTTCTCCCACCTATAAGTCGTTAAATCACAAAAAATAGCTTGCAAAAGACCAGACAAACTTAGGGGGGTATAGAAATTTAATTTGGATAAGCCCAGATGCTTTCGTACTTTTTGCAAGGCTCCAAAAGCTGCCTTCAGCATCTTATACTTTGTTTTTTTTATGGTAACTGGGCTCGACAACCTTAAGAAAACTACCTTTCACTTTCTCACCCATAGTCATCTCGAATATCGTTGGCGTTTGACATACAGGTATATTTACTCTATCTCCCATTATAAGAGGGCTAATAAATTGGAGTGTAGCCGCTAAATAATAAAATAGTAAATAAGGGACATTCCATCCCCCACACTCATTACTAAGTATTATTTTCTTGAGGGCTTTGCGGTGGCGTTTGTAGCCCCAAGCGAACCTAGAGGTAGTCCTTTCTAAGTTTTTAAAACAGAGAGAGTGGAATTCAAGCGGTATAGTATGGTACATATACAGCACTTTTGGTAAGATCAGCATTTTTAATATGTTGAGTCTACCATACAATGATAGGTGTAAGTGATCTAAACTCTGTAACATAGTATTAATTTGTACTATCACAGGATTTATGTTAAGTTCCGGTATTTTCTCTATGGGCAAAGAAATCTTGATTCCCAAATATATTACCTCTGAGGTAGTGGAAATATTCGGAGGTGGGTTATCCCCAGAGCAAAGGATCTGCGTTTTCTCCAGGTTACGTTTATAACCGGAGAATGATCCAAATTGTTTAGCAAGATCATTGATTGCTGGAAGAGCTGTCTGGACATCGGTGGTGGTTATCACAATATCATCAGCATAAGCCAATGCGCGGTAATTGGTATTAGCCAAATAAATAGGTCTGATCTTTTGTTCCAAAATAAAGCGGTTAATTAAAGGGTCGATATAAAGTGCAAAAAGTAAAGTCGAACAGGGACATCCTTGACGGATGCCCCTCGTGATTAAAAAAAAAGGGGAAACTTGGCCATTAATTCGGATACAGGCTTTTGGAGCAGTATACATAGTTTTAAGTGCTTTTAAAAAACCTGGACCCAGTCCCTTCCTGGCTAAGACGTCCCACAGATAGCCCCAGGCAACCCGGTCAAAGGCTTTTTCAGCGTCTAAAAATACAAGTCCAACATTAGACCGAGTTGCCTGGGACCAATCCAGAAATGTAATCACCCGTCGAATAATAGCTGCAGTGTCACGGGCAGGAATGAAACCGTGTTGATGTTTAGAAACTAGCGGAGAAATAATATTAGATAATCGTGAGGCAAGAATTTTGGAGATAATTTCACTATCGGCATTTATAAGTGAAATGGGACGAAAGGATGACGGTAACAGAGGGAATTTGCCCTTTTTAAGAAACACAGTTATTATAGAATCATGCCATGATTGAGGGGCGCTACCTTGTTGGGCTCTTAAACATAAATCAACCAGTTCTAGTCTTAAAATACCACGAAAACACTTGAAAAACTCCAAGGGAATAGCATCAGGGCCTGCAGCTTTTCCAGAGGCTAAGGACAACAGTGACAGCTCAATCTCCTCCCAAGTGATGGGCAAATCCAGCTTCTCACTCTCCTGTGTAGATAAAGTATCGTTTTATCGATGCTAGCAAACAAGGCTTTCTGCCTTGCCCTCTTGGCCAAGTGTTTTCCAGAATTTTCTCCCACTTCATAAAGCTCCGTTGGGAAAGCAGCAATTTGCTAAGCAAACTTTAAAGCAAATCCTTGATGAATCTTAACCTTAAGAGCCAGTAGCTCCCTAGTAATAGTGTCTATAGCTAGTCCCTTCCAAGTACATTAATGTGTTTTATAACTTATGATTTTTCCAATTAGGAGTGCAGCTGATTTACCAAATGTAGAAAAGCTGATAGAGATCGCAGGTCACCCGGCCAATAATTTCACCATACACGTACCGGGCCCATATACTTTTCAATTCATCTTATACATTAATCGGGTGACCTTACACTCTACTACCAGTAACCCTGATTCCTTCCTATTTTCTCTACTGTACCCGACTTACCATTCCACTGTCCAGAGAAGAAAGGGAAAGTAGAAGAGTACAAGGCCTTTGTATGTACTGTGGGAAGAAGGGGCACTATGTACGAGAGTGCCCTTCCAAGCCCAAGACTCCCACTAGTTGGAATCGTAATAAGAGGGTGGCGGTTTCCACGACAGCTAGAGAACCAGACAGCTCATTGATGTCTTCCCCAAGAGAAGCTGAGGCTCCTGATTGGAAACTCACTTCCCTATATTCTCATGGGATAGGGGAGACTGAGTCTCATTTAGTTCTTGCTATGACCTTGGAGTGTGAACAAAAGACCCATCAAGTGCTGGTAATGTTAGACTCAGGAGCTTCTGGTAGTTTTATCGACAACGGATTGGTTTCTCGTTTGGCTATACCCAGAGTACCTAGAGATAATCCAGAGGAGGTTTTGGCAGTTGATGGACAGCCCATCAAATCAGGTCTTATAACTGAGAAAACAGCAGAAGTGGTGTTGTCTATTGAAGTATCGGAAGGGAGAAATGTGGAATCATTAGAGTTGAACATCATAGATGCTCCTCAATACGAGATCATATTGGGGATGCCTTTGTTTATATACCACAACCCTTCCATAGATTGGAAAACTAGAACGGTGCATTTCTTATCAGGGTATTGTCAGGAACATCTGGTGCCTTATGTGTCTTCCCCTGTAGAGGTGTTAGCATGTCAGTTTATGGTGGCTACAGCGGCAGAGAAAGAAGTGGTCCTTCCCATTGAATATGAAGCTTTTCAGGATGTGTTTAGCGAAAGCAGAGCAGAAATCTTACCACCACACAGAGAGTATGACTGCCGGATAGACCTGGTTGATGGGGCTACAATTCCAACATGTAGAGTGTACGCATTGTCTGTACCTGAAACCACACATTTAAAAGAATACATAGACCATTATGTAGGCATTGGATTTATAAGACCTTCCCGTTCCCCTGCTGCCTCTCCCCTTTTCTTCATAGCGAAAGCCAACGGGGACCTGAGAGCTTATGTGGACTACCGCGTCTTGAAGAAGAACACCATTCGCAACCGATACCCTCTTCCCCTTATCACAGTTTTGATTGACCAAGTGAGGGAAGCAGTGATCTATACTCGCTTGGACTTGCGAGGTGCTTATCACTTGGTCAGGGTTCGTGAGGGGGATGAGTGGAAGACAGCATTCAAGACACGGTATGGAATGTACGAATACTTGGTCATGCCGTTTGGGCTGTGTAATGCCCCTGCGGCTTTTCAGTTCCTTATTAATGATGTCCTGAAGGAATACATTGATCTGTTTGTAGTTGTCTATATAGATGACATTTTGGTATATTCTATGGAGGAAGACAGACATGTAGAACAAGTATGCAAGGTACTGGCCAAATTAAGGGAGCACAGTTTGTATGTGAAACTCAGTAAATGTGAGTTTGGGGTGTCCAGTGTGGAATTCTTGGGAGTGATGCTCAGTCCACAGGGTCTGCGAATGTCAGAGCGCAAGGTGAAGGCAGTTCGGGACTGGCCAGTTCCGAAAAATGTGAGAGAAGTCCAGAGTTTTCTGGGCTTCGCGAATTACTATCGTCGCTTTATCTTGCATTTTTCGCAAATAGCAGTGCCCATTACGAGGCTATTGAGGAAGGGAGTTCCTTTTGGGTGGACATTAGAGGCCGGAGAGGCTTTCCAAACTCTCAAGAATTCATTCACTACCGCTCCGGTATTTTCACATCCTAATTTGGAACATCCGTTTGTGATTGAGGCTGACGCTTCGGATGAAGCGTTAGGGGCGGTGTTGTCTCAGAGGGACGTTGGTACAGGGCAATTGCACCCCGTGGCTTATCTGTCGAAGAAGTTGAGCTCGGCTGAACTCAACTATACCATTTCAGAAAAGGAACTTTTGTCTATAAAAAGGGCTTTTCAAGAGTGGAGGCAGTATCTTTGGGGGGCTCTTCATACCATAACGGTCTATACGGACCATAGAAATCTGCAATACATGTCCTCGGCAAGACATCTGACACAAAGACAGATGAGATGGATGCTCTTTTTTGCAGAATATAACTTTGTGGTCACGTTTCGCCCTGGTTCGGAAAACCGAAAGGCAGATGCCTTATCCCGGCAAAGTCTGCCAATCCTGGCGGAAGAGGTGGATAAGCAGGCCATCATACCCACAGGGAAGGTTCTATGTGTGGTGAGGGCTGAGACTTTTTTGGATGACGTAAGGAGTCATCAGTATCCCGGAGGCTGGATGACCTGGACAAACGGCCTCTCTGATAGGAAGGTGAGACAAGGGCTGCCATTCTATCAGGACAGGTTGTTTTTGCCCACTGTTCCATTGCAGAAAAAGGCGTTCAGTTGGTGTCATGAGGGGGTACTAGCAGGGCATCCTGGTATCCGTAAGACCATCTGTACTGTTCAAAGACATTTTTGGTGGGCTACCCTGAACAAGGATATCACTCTGTGGGTCAATCGCTGTGAAGTCTGTGCTAGAGCAAAAGGAACAACCACTAAAAAAGCGGGGAAGCTCATTCCTATGCCTACTCCCGTTCAACCTTGGCAGAACATCAGTCTAGACTTTGTGTCAGGTCCTTCGCTTGATCAGGGTTTCTCAGCCATTTTGGTGGTAGTGGACAGCCTCACCAAAATGGGGCACTTCATCCCCTGTAAAACCCTTCCCAATGCGAGCCAAACAGCACAACTGTTAGCTAGGAACATCATTCGTTTGCATGGGATACCGAGAGTAATTGTTTCAGATAGGGGGCCTCAATTCATTGCTCGATTTTGGCGCATGTGGTGTCGGGCCCTGAACATTGAGTCCAACCTATCCACCAGCTTTCACCCACAAACGGATGGGCAAACGGAAAGGCTGAATCAGACTTTGAAGAAGTACTTGAGGTGTTACTCTAAGGAGGCTCACGAATCCTGGGTAGAACTGTTATGGATGGCTGAGCTGGCCTATAATAATGCCTGGCATAGTTCCACCGGAGTGTCTCCCTTCAAAGCTAATTTTGGGTATGATGCAAACATGTTGCCTGTTGATATTCCGGCCGATCTCCAAAATCAGCCTTCTGTTAAGGATAAGGTATTGTTGCTGAAAAGGTACACAAGGGGGTGCAGGTGCATTTGAACAAAGCTAAGGAGACGTACAAGAAATGGGAAGACCGTCGCAGGGTAGAGAGTCGCCAATTCGCGGTGGGAGACAAAGTGTGGCTATCGACCAAGAACATTCGTTTTAAGCTGCGCAGTGTTTTCCACCCCAGATACATTGGTCCCTATTCCATTGTGAAACAGGTGAATCCTGTGGCCTACAAGCTGCGGCTGCCTGGTTCGCTGCGTATACACCCGGTGTTTCATGTACAGTTGTTGAAGCCCGCTATGACATCCCGTAGGGTGGCTCCCCGCCAGTGGTGTGTGATGGGGGGCTGGAATACGAGGTCAAGTGCATCCGTGACTCTAAGTGGCGCAGGGGAGTGCTCATGTACTTGGTGTCTTGGAAAGGTTACACCGCGGAGGACGATTCTTGGGAGGTTTGTTCTGATGTACATGCTCCCGCTGCTGTGCGGTCTTTTCACAGGAGGTTTCCTGCTAAGCCTGGTCCTAGGAGGCGCTAGGGACGGGGACATACTGTCAGGATTTACCAGGGCGCCTACTAAAAGGATTAATGACTACATCTCCCAGAAGTCCTGGTTGTGGGAGTGTCACTATTTAAAGATGGGTGGTACTGATTTTCACTGTTCGTGATTTTGTAACTCACAGTGAAGTGATCCTTGCCACTCGTTCCTGTGAAGGGCTTCTCAGAAGTTCCGTGGGAAGCGCTAGCTGATCTTGCTACTACTGTCGGCGTGTGGAGGAGACGCGCCCTTGCTCTATTCCGGGTTGGTTTCCATGACTACGGCCGGCCGACTCGGTGCTTCCGGGTTGTGGCTGAGATTCTGAAGCGTCTCTGAAGCGGCGGCTGTTTGCAGCGTGTCCGGACTGGTGCTGCTAGGCATAGCGGCTGGAGGTATTATAGCCTAGGTGAAACGGCTTATTATTGGAATCGGACCTTTCCGAGATCATACTAAAGTTCCTGTAAGTTACAGGGAGTGTGTGCCTTAACACGCTGCCTTGAATTCTCTCTTGCTGCAATTCCATAGTGTAAAGAGACAGTTCTCTTTGTATTTTGACTTTTACTGAAGTGTTAGTGATATCGTGTTATTGGGACATAGAGAGTGGAGCGTAGTGGGGGGAATTCCCTACACGTTACCGCTACGAAGTAATTCAATGGTGACACTGGATATTAAGTGCCAAAGCGGAAGGTAGTGGGGATCTACACCTTGCCGTGTTTGGAGTCAGTTCATTTTGGATCCTGTTGTCATTTGGCCTAAAGAGCGGAAGACAGTAGTAGGAGGCTACGTCTTGCCGTTTCTGTTTTGGAACGTTTTGTTACCTTATAAAGAGACACAGCGTCTTTCACCTTTTGTTTTTCGTTGGATTCACTTGGGAATTGGGTGTGCAAAAGATTCAACTTATGACTACTACCTGAAACAAGGAGGGGTGCGTAACAGAAGGAAAGATTGAATACTCATATGTGTTTAGAGGTGTTTCAAGAGTATAACCTGTTTTTTGTATTATTTAGGGACCAGAGGTTCGGATATCTTCTAGATGTTACAGGGAAGAGGTGGATCTCACTTAATACATAAAGGTGATTCTAAAGGTGCTATTTAGCGAGAAAGAAATGAGTGTAGGTTTACATTGTGGATGTCCTTAACCTGGTGTGTTTTTTTTCTTGTCTTACAGCTATCCCTTTCCCTGCGGTTCCCTTCCGTCCCCTCCCTTGTTTCTTTATTTTCCCTCACCCTATCACTCGAACACACTGTGTTATATACAGCAGTGTGTTGGTGAGATCGGGAGGTGGAGCCCTATTGCTACAACCGGATCCTGCAGCGTGGAACCTGACAGAATTGGCTGTGTCGTGTCCACACACATAGGGCTGAACCTCTACCCTGTGGTGAGTCTGGAGCCACGGCAGCAACGGAGGACCTCTGTTCGCTTCAAAGGAATGACTTTGAAGTCTCCCCCACTTCAAGGGCACCACAGGGTAAGTAGTGGGGGGTCTCAGACACCTCCACTTCGGTATACTTCTGGACATATGGATCCTCTTCCAGGAAGGACTGTTGTACTGCTGAAAGACTACCACAATGCTGGACTCCTGCTTTGCTGTGCTGAACTGCTGCATGCTGCCCTCCTGCCTGGGTGGGAATGACTGGATCTGCATCACTTGACCCCAGTCTCCAGAATAACTCCAATGTGAAGCCTCAGGGACATAACAGGCTTCCAACCCCTGCGCCTGGACTCTGCCATCTGTGTTTCTAAGTCAGAAGCTAAACTTTCCACCAGGGATGAACCTAGTTCCTGTATCTGACCTGCACTCCATTGTGTTCATCCTCGACTTTTTATTTTGAACCAGTCGAGTGCGGCAGATAATCACAGTTGGCACTTTGTACTTTTTGGCATTATTTTTCATTCAAAATTTAAATATTCAGATCTCCAGTTCCACTTATTTGATTTTGTTGTTTTGGAGTCATTGTAATTATTCAACTATCCTCACTTTTCCTAAATAGTTTTGAGATTTTTCTTGTGTTGTGTTTTACAGTTTAGCTACTGCTTGAATACTTTACACATTACTTCTATGTTAAGCCCGCTACTTAAAAGTCCTGCTATTTAAAACTAATTAGAAAGCAAATCCAAAGCTTGATTTGAGATGTTAAGATTGATCTTTTGCGTCCCAGACTAAGACTCAATGTTTTTGTGCTTGCCCAATCGCTAACAAACGTGTAAACACAATTTGCATGCAAACAAAAACTTCCAAGTACATTTTTTTTTTTTTTTTAAAGATTTTATTGTTTTCTTGCAAGGAAATACAGCAATACAGAAGTAAAAAGGAAATCCAACCTAAATACATACGACTTACAAAACTGAAGAATTCAAACAGTATGATTAGATCCAGTCATGAATAGGTGCCCAAATTTTCTCCCCGAAACTCATCTTTTAATCCCTTTTAACTTGTAAGTAGCAGACTCGATATTATACATAAACAATAGTTTTTCACGCCATGTAAAGAATGAAGGAGGATCTGGATTAATCCACTCCCTGGTAATGCAGGCTTTGGCTACCGCCATACATATAAATAAGAAATAAGATACTGGCTTTAATCTAGAGGGAATATGCTCAATACCCAATAACACCATCTCCGTAGTTACCGTAATATCACATTTAAGAACGACAGAAAGAAAACTTTAAATTTGTTGAAAAAACACCCTTAGTTTGGGGCAAGAAAAAAAATGTGCAAGTCATCAGCTGCAGATAGCCCACAACGACTACAATTCATTCCGGTGGTCGTACTCCGCTTAGCAACCTTACTTGGAGTGTAATAAAGGTTATGTATGGACATAAAATGCTGAGATTTCATCATCCCTGTAATCAAGCAGTCTGAAGCACACTTACTAGAAAACAAAACATCAATACCAGGGATACCTAATTTATGAGCCCATTTCGACTGACACTGTTCCATATCGTCCCCACATTCTTGAATCAGACTTAAGTAAAGAGAACCTATACAAGCTTTTTTTCTGTAAAAGTTCTAATAAAGGAATTTTAATCATTCTAACTGAAGTGGTAGATGAGTAACTCTGTAAGAAGCTTCGGAGCTGAAGGAATTTAAAAAAGTCATTTCTTGTCAAAGAAAAGTTGTTCTCTAGTTCCTGAAATGAAGCAATTTGGCCATTAAAAAATAAATCGCCCAAATATCGTAGTCCTTTCTGCTCCCACCTATAAGTCGTTAAATCACAAAAAATAGCTGGCAAAAGACCAGACAAACTTAGGGGGGTATAGAAATTTAATTTGGATAAGCCCAGATGCTTTCGTACTTTTTGCAAGGCTCCAAAAGCTGCCTTCAGCATCTTATACTTTGTTTTTTTTATGGTAACTGGGCTCGACAACCTTAAGAAAACTACCTTTCACTTTCTCACCCATAGTCATCTCGAATATCGTTGGCGTTTGACATACAGGTATATTTACTCTATCTCCCATTATAAGAGGGCTAATAAATTGGAGTGTAGCCGCTAAATAATAAAATAGGAAATAAGGGACATTCCATCCCCCACACTCATTACTAAGTATTATTTTCTTGAGGGCTTTGCGGTGGCGTTTGTAGCCCCACAAGAACCTAGAGGTAGTCCTTTCTAAGTTTTTAAAACAGAGAGAGTGGAATTCAAGCGGTATAGTATGGTACATATACAGCACTTTTGGTAAGATCAGCATTTTTAATATGTTGAGTCTACCATACAATGATAGGTGTAAGTGATCTAAACTCTGTAACATAGTATTAATTTGTACTATCACAGGATTTATGTTAAGTTCCGGTATTTTCTCTATGGGCAAAGAAATCTTGATTCCCAAATATATTACCTCTGAGGTAGTGGAAATATTCGGAGGTGGGTTATCCCCAGAGCAAAGGATCTGCGTTTTCTCCAGGTTAAGTTTATAACCGGAGAATGATCCAAATTGTTTAGCAAGATCATTGATTGCTGGAAGAGCTGTCTGGACATCGGTGGTGGTTATCACAATATCATCAGCATAAGCCAATGCGCGGTAATTGGTATTAGCCAAATAAATAGGTCTGATCTTTTGTTCCAAAATAAAGCGGTTAATTAAAGGGTCGATATAAAGTGCAAAAAGTAAAGTCGAACAGGGACATCCTTGACGGATGCCCCTCGTGATTAAAAAAAAAAGGGGAAACTTGGCCATTAATTCGGATACAGGCTTTTGGAGCAGTATACATAGTTTTAAGTGCTTTTAAAAAACCTGGACCCAGTCCCTTCCTGGCTAAGACGTCCCACAGATAGCCCCAGGCAACCCGGTCAAAGGCTTTTTCAGCGTCTAAAAATACAAGTCCAACATTAGACCGAGTTGCCTGGGACCAATCCAGAAATGTAATCACCCGTCGAATAATAGCTGCAGTGTCACGGGCAGGAATGAAACCGTGTTGATGTTTAGAAACTAGCGGAGAAATAATATTAGATAATCGTGAGGCAAGAATTTTGGAGATAATTTCACTATCGGCATTTATAAGTGAAATGGGACGAAAGGATGACGGTAACAGAGGGAATTTGCCCTTTTTAAGAAACACAGTTATTATAGAATCATGCCATGATTGAGGGGCGCTACCTTGTTGGGCTCTTAAACATAAATCAACCAGTTCTAGTCTTAAAATACCACGAAAACACTTGAAAAACTCCAAGGGAATAGCATCAGGGCCTGCAGCTTTTCCAGAGGCTAAGGACAACAGTGACAGCTCAATCTCCTCCCAAGTGATGGGCAAATCCAGCTTCTCACTCTCCTGTGTAGATAAAGTATCGTTTTATCGATGCTAGCAAACAAGGCTTTCTGCCTTGCCCTCTTGGCCAAGTGTTTTCCAGAATTTTCTCCCACTTCATAAAGCTCCGTTGGGAAAGCAGCAATTTGCTGAGCAAACTTTAAAGCAAATCCTTGATGAATCTTAACCTTAAGAGCCAGTAGCTCCCTAGTAATAGTGTCTATAGCTAGTCCCTTCCAAGTACATTTTTTTTTTTTTTGAAAACCTTTATTGTACAGAAAGAGCTCACAAATACGGGCCTACAACCCACCGGGCTGGCCACCACAGAGCCGAATGTCAGGAGCAATGCACAGAGTATCACAGTATACAAAGGCAAAGAAACAGGAGAAATAACAAGCATCTTAGAGCAATCACAGGAGATAAGAATTAGAAAGGTAGTTTTCTTATTTTTAAAGGACGGGTTAGGGAGTACAGGAATATGGCGGGCCGAGAGACAAACCAAAGGGGCGGGGCCGCGGCGGGCAGCAATACAATGATCGTAAAAAACACAGGAGAAACAAATACGAAATAGGCATACCAATAAGCACCGGTCAAAACCACAGACATGAGGAAAGGCCATCGCACACATCGTCCAATGCCCGCCCACCGCAGCTACCACCTGTCCCACCGAACAGCACAGAAAAGGACCCAAATACAAGAACAATACGAAACGGACCCCCAATAAAAGAAAGAACCCCGCATAAAGGGGGGGGGGGGAAGGAAGGGGGAAGAAGGAAAGGAAGGGACTCTTATCCAAACACCCGCCCCCGGGCGACGAAACAGGAAAACAATAACCCGGTACAAAATAGACATTAAAAATACAGAAAACACACCCAGCAAATCAGAATCATCGTGATACCGGAAAAATACCCCAGAAAGACACCAGGGGGACAGACGACGAGACAGAGCCCCGAAAGAAGGGATACACAAGGGCCATAGAACCAAAAAGGGAGAAGAAAGGAGGAAAAAGATCCCCCAAAAACAGCAACAGACCCCCCCACCCACCCCACAAGCCCACCCTACACCCCTGCAGAAGGCTACGGCCAACCCCCCAGCAGCGTGCCTGTCGCCCTAAATAGAACCCGAAATATAGGAGAAAGAAACAAGGTAGAAACAAAGGCAAAAAAGAAGGGCCAGGGAAAGGAAGGAACATTACACACGGGAGAGGGCAAAAAACAGTATTATCTGCAACCATCCCACCACCTGTGAAAAGGGGAGAGGCAGAGCCCACGGGAAGTTAAACGACATCAGGATAAGTTTCAGGAGTCCGACGAAGTTACGCAACATCACAACAGCACATGTCGGCCATAGATCAAAAACAAGACTACCGCATATAATAAGTCATTTCAGCCCTGTCCGCTTTTGTCCAAGGTTGTAATCATCCAAACAAACAAAGTCCAAACAACGAGGGACACAGGGTTCAGGAGGAAATCCAGCGGCAGTCCTGAGGAGAAACGTGAAAGAAAATACGGAGGATATAAAAAAGTTACGGTACAATCTTCGCACCGCAGGCACAGTTCTATGGACAAGTCCAACGAGGCAAGCCCAGCTGGGTCGGCACAGGCGCCCCGGCCGGGGAGCCGACGTGATGAGAAACAGAAAGGATCATCGAGGCCTGGACAGGATGCAAACGGACCGCAGACCAGCGGCCGAGGCAACAAAGCAGGACGACGAAGGGCGTCGGAGAGTCTCCAATTCAAGGATGCGGTCTCCGCCGGAGGCACAGAGACCAGAAGCACACCAGCCGTACCCTGCAACAAGGAAGCAAAATCCAACGATGGGGGCCCGCATAAATCAAAAAGTGGGTCCGCCTTCACAGGGGAAACAGACGCAGCCACGGAAGTCCGCCAGGAGTATAGTGCATCCAGGACAACTTGAAGTGCAGGAAACCCTTCACAAGAGCCGACATTCGGGCCGTGTGGCGGGCCCCCAGTGCTCGCCCAGGCCCGGCAAAGACTCCCAGGGTCGGCCGCCATCTTAGGAGCCCAGCAAGCCCTCGGTCGTCGGGGGCCCCGGCCGGAGCAACACCAAAGCAAAAGGAGGTCAGTCGAACTGCGGCGGGGCGCCCCAAGGCAGGAAGGAGACCCACCAGAAGAAGGATGTTCGGCGGCCCCCTCGTGCCGCCGGCCCCGTTCTCCGAGCCCGGGCGGAAAATCCAAAATGGCCGGGCCGGGGAACAAAGGGGGGACCAAGCCGGATAAATGAGGAGGCTCTCCCGCAGGAGGCAGCGTCCGCACCCCGAGGCCCAGGCCAGTCGGGTCCGCCAACGGGCACAGCCGGCCTATTCGCACATCAGCCCCCGCAACCAGATCCACAGCGCCAGCAAGGGCCAACCATCGCGCTCCGTCACGTCCCGTCGCTGCCAGGAGGTCCAGGCCAGTCCGCCCCGAAGGCTCCGAGCGGGACCACCGCACAGGATCGACAGCACCCAGGATCACCGGAGCAACGGGTAAGTGTCCGCAAAGTGCCCGTGGTACCGAAACACCGCAAGGAGGGCTTCCCGGGGCAGGAGAAATACAGGATAATCGAAGAAAACAGGTGGTTGAACGGAGCCGAGCTAAAACGCGGCCATCTCGGTCGCGAGCTAGGCTCCTCCCCCCCTTCCAAGTACATTAATGTGTTTTATAACTTATGATTTTTCCAATTAGGAGTGCAGCTGATTTACCAAATGTAGAAAAGCTGATAGAGATCGCAGGTCACCCGGCCAATAATTTCACCATACACGTACCGGGCCCATATACTTTTCAATTCATCTTATACATTAATCGGGTGACCTTACACTCTACTACCAGTAACCCTGATTCCTTCCTATTTTCTCTACTGTACCCGACTTACCATTCCACTGTCCAGAGAAGAAAGGGAAAGTAGAAGAGTACAAGGCCTTTGTATGTACTGTGGGAAGAAGGGGCACTATGTACGAGAGTGCCCTTCCAAGCCCAAGACTCCCACTAGTTGGAATCGTAATAGGAGGGTGGCGGTTTCCACGACAGCTAGAGAACCAGACAGCTCATTGATGTCTTCCCCAAGAGAAGCTGAGGCTCCTGATTGGAAACTCACTTCCCTATATTCTCATGGGATAGGGGAGACTGAGTCTCATTTAGTTCTTGCTATGACCTTGGAGTGTGAACAAAAGACCCATCAAGTGCTGGTAATGTTAGACTCAGGAGCTTCTGGTAGTTTTATCGACAACGGATTGGTTTCTCGTTTGGCTATACCCAGAGTACCTAGAGATAATCCAGAGGAGGTTTTGGCAGTTGATGGACAGCCCATCAAATCAGGTCTTATAACTGAGAAAACAGCAGAAGTGGTGTTGTCTATTGAAGTATCGGAAGGGAGACATGTGGAATCATTAGAGTTGAACATCATAGATGCTCCTCAATACGAGATCATATTGGGGATGCCTTTGTTTATATACCACAACCCTTCCATAGATTGGAAAACTAGAACGGTGCATTTCTTATCAGGGTATTGTCAGGAACATCTGGTGCCTTATGTGTCTTCCCCTGTAGAGGTGTTAGCATGTCAGTTTATGGTGGCTACAGCGGCAGAGAAAGAAGTGGTCCTTCCCATTGAATATGAAGCTTTTCAGGATGTGTTTAGCGAAAGCAGAGCAGAAATCTTACCACCACACAGAGAGTATGACTGCCGGATAGACCTGGTTGATGGGGCTACAATTCCAACATGTAGAGTGTACGCATTGTCTGTACCTTAAACCACACATTTAAAAGAATACATAGACCATTATGTAGGCATTGGATTTATAAGACCTTCCCGTTCCCCTGCTGCCTCTCCCCTTTTCTTCATAGCGAAAGCCAACGGGTACCTGAGAGCTTATGTGGACTACCGCGTCTTGAATAAGAACACCATTCGCAACCGATACCCTCTTCCCCTTATCACAGTTTTGATTGACCAAGTGAGGGAAGCAGTGATCTATACTCGCTTGGACTGGCGAGGTGCTTATCACTTGGTCAGGGTTCGTGAGGGGGATGAGTGGAAGACAGCATTCAAGACACGGTATGGACTGTACGAATACTTGGTCATGCCGTTTGGGCTGTGTAATGCCCCTGCGGCTTTTCAGTTCCTTATTAATGATGTCCTGAAGGAATACATTGATCTGTTTGTAGTTGTCTATATAGATGACATTTTGGTATATTCTATGGAGGAAGACAGACATGTAGAACAAGTATGCAAGGTACTGGCCAAATTAAGGGAGCACAGTTTGTATGTGAAACTCAGTAAATGTGAGTTTGGGGTGTCCAGTGTGGAATTCTTGGGAGTGATGCTCAGTCCACAGGGTCTGCGAATGTCAGAGCGCAAGGTGAAGGCAGTTCGGGACTGGCCAGTTCCGAAAAATGTGAGAGAAGTCCAGAGTTTTCTGGGCTTCGCGAATTACTATCGTCGCTTTATCTTGCATTTTTCGCAAATAGCAGTGCCCATTACGAGGCTATTGAGGAAGGGAGTTCCTTTTGGGTGGACATTAGAGGCCGGAGAGGCTTTCCAAACTCTCAAGAATTCATTCACTACCGCTACGGTATTTTCACATCCTAATTTGGAACATCCGTTTGTGATTGAGGCTGACGCTTCGGATGAAGCGTTAGGGGCGGTGTTGTCTCAGAGGGACGTTGGTACAGGGCAATTGCACCCCGTGGCTTATCTGTCGAAGAAGTTGAGCTCGGCTGAACTCAACTATACCATTTCAGAAAAGGAACTTTTGTCTATAAAAAGGGCTTTTCAAGAGTGGAGGCAGTATCTTTGGGGGGCTCTTCATACCATAACGGTCTATACGGACCATAGAAATCTGCAATACATGTCCTCGGCAAGACATCTGACACAAAGACAGATGAGATGGATGCTCTTTTTTGCAGAATATAACTTTGTGGTCACGTTTCGCCCTGGTTCGGAAAACCGAAAGGCAGATGCCTTATCCCGGCAAACTCTGCCAATCCTGGCGGAAGAGGTGGATAAGCAGGCCATCATACCCACAGGGAAGGTTCTATGTGTGGTGAGGGCTGAGACTTTTTTGGATGACGTAAGGAGTCATCAGTATCCCAGAGGCTGGATGACCTGGACAAACGGCCTCTCTGATAGGAAGGTGAGACAAGGGCTGCCATTCTATCAGGACAGGTTGTTTTTGCTCACTGTTCCATTGCAGAAAAAGGCGTTCAGTTGGTGTCATGAGGGGGTACTAGCAGGGCATCCTGGTATCCGTAAGACCATCTGTACTGTTCAAAGACATTTTTGGTGGGCTACCCTGAACAAGGATATCACTCTGTGGGTCAATCGCTGTGAAGTCTGTGCTAGAGCAAAAGGAACAACCACTAAAAAAGCGGGGAAGCTCATTCCTATGCCTACTCCCGTTCAACCTTGGCAGAACATCAGTCTAGACTTTGTGTCAGGTCCTTCGCTTGATCAGGGTTTCTCAGCCATTTTGGTGGTAGTGGACAGCCTCACCAAAATGGGGCACTTCATCCCCTGTAAAACCCTTCCCAATGCGAGCCAAACAGCACAACTGTTAGCTAGGAACATCATTCGTTTGCATGGGATACCGAGAGTAATTGTTTCAGATAGGGGGCCTCAATTCATTGCTCGATTTTGGCGCATGTGGTGTCGGGCCCTGAACATTGAGTCCAACCTATCCACCAGCTTTCACCCACAAACGGATGGGCAAACGGAAAGGCTGAATCAGACTTTGAAGAAGTACTTGAGGTGTTACTCTAAGGAGGCTCACGAATCCTGGGTAGAACTGTTATGGATGGCTGAGCTGGCCTATAATAATGCCTGGCATAGTTCCACCGGAATGTCTCCCTTCAAAGCTAATTTTGGGTATGATGCAAACATGTTGCCTGTTGATATTCCGGCCGATCTCCAAAATCAGCCTTCTGTTAAGGATAAGGTATTGTTGCTGAAAAGGTACACAAGGGGGTGCAGGTGCATTTGAACAAAGCTAAGGAGACGTACAAGAAATGGGAAGACCGTTGCAGGGTAGAGAGTCGCCAATTCGCGGTGGGAGACAAAGTGTGGCTATCGACCAAGAACATTCGTTTTAAGCTGCGCAGTGTTTTCCACCCCAGATACATTGGTCCCTATTCCATTGTGAAACAGGTGAATCCTGTGGCCTACAAGCTGCGTCTGCCTGGTTCGCTGCGTATACACCCGGTGTTTCATGTACAGTTGTTGAAGCCCGCTATGACATCCCGTAGGGTGGCTCCCCGCCAGTGGTGTGTGATGGGGGGCTGGAATACGAGGTCAAGTGCATCCGTGACTCTAAGTGGCGCAGGGGAGTGCTCATGTACTTGGTGTCTTGGAAAGATTACACCGCGGAGGACGATTCTTGGGAGGTTTGTTCTGATGTACATGCTCCCGCTGCTGTGCGGTCTTTTCACAGGAGGTTTCCTGCTAAGCCTGGTCCTAGGAGGCGCTAGGGACGGGGACATACTGTCAGGATTTACCAGGGCGCCTACCTAAAAGGATTAATGACTACATCTCCCAGAAGTCCTGGTTGTGGGAGTGTCACTATTTAAAGATGGGTGGTACTGATTTTCACTGTTCGTGATTTTGTAACTCACAGTGAAGTGATCCTTGCCACTCGTTCCTGTGAAGGGCTTCTCAGAAGTTCCGTGAGAAGCGCTAGCTGATCTGGCTACTACTGTCGGCGTGTGGAGGAGACGCGCCCTTGCTCTATTCCGGGTTGGTTTCCATGACTACGGCCGGCCGACTCGGTGCTTCCGGGTTGTGGCTGAGATTCTGAAGCGTCTCTGAAGCGGCGGCTGTTTGCAGCGTGTCCGGACTGGTGCTGCTAGGCATAGCGGCTGGAGGTATTATAGCCTAGGTGAAACGGCTTATTATTGGAATCGGACCTTTCCGAGATCATACTAAAGTTCCTGTAAGTTACAGGGAGTGTGTGCCTTAACACGCTGCCTTGAATTCTCTCTTGCTGCAATTCCATAGTGTAAAGAGACAGTTCTCTTTGTATTTTGACTTTTACTGAAGTGTTAGTGATATCGTGTTATTGGGCCATAGAGAGTGGAGCGTAGTGGGGGGAATTCCCTACACGTTACCGCTACGAAGTAATTCAATGGTGACACTGGATATTAAGTGCCAAAGCGGAAGGTAGTGGGGATCTACACCTTGCCGTGTTTGGAGTCAGTTCATTTTGGATCCTGTTGTCATTTGGCCTAAAGAGCGGAAGACAGTAGTAGGAGGCTACGTCTTGCCGTTTCTGTTTTGGAACGTTTTGTTACCTTATAAAGAGACACAGCGTCTTTCACCTTTTGCTTTTCGTTGGATTCACTTTGGAATTGGGTGTGCAAAAGATTCAACTTATGACTACTACCTGAAACAAGGAGGGGTGCGTAACAGAAGGATAGATTGAATACTCATATGTGTTTAGAGGTGTTTCAAGAGTATAACCTGTTTTTTGTATTATTTAGGGACCAGAGGTTCGGATATCTTCTAGATGTTACAGGGAAGAGGTGGATCTCACTTAATACATAAAGGTGATTCTAAAGGTGCTATTTAGCGAGAAAGAAATGAGTGTAGGTTCACATTGTGGATGTCCTTAACCTGGTGTGTTTTTTTTCTTGTCTTACAGCTATCCCTTTCCCTGCGGTTCCCTTCCGTCCCCTCCCTTGTTTCTTTATTTTCCCTCACCCTATCACTCGAACACACTGTGTTATATACAGCAGTGTGTTGGTGAGATCGGGAGGTGGAGCCCTATTGCTACAACCGGATCCTGCGGTGTGGAACCTGACAGAATTGGCTGTGTCGTGTCCACACACATAGGGCTGAACCTCTACCCTGTGGTGAGTCTGGAGCCACGGCAGCAACGGAGGACCTCTGTTCACTTCAAAGGAATGACTTTGAAGTCTCCCCCACTTCAAGGGCACCACAGGGTAAGTAGTGGGGGGTCTCAGACACCTCCACTTCGGTATACTTCTGGACATATGGATCCTCTTCCAGGAAGGACTGTTGTACTGCTGAAAGACTACCACAATGCTGGACTCCTGCTTTGCTGTGCTGAACTGCTGCATGCTGCCCTCCTGCCTGGGTGGGAATGACTGGATCTGCATCACTTGACCCCAGTCTCCATAATAACTCCAATGTGAAGCCTCAGGGACATAACAGGCTTACAACCCCTGCGCCTGGACTCTGCCATCTGTGTTTCTAAGTCAGAAGCTAAACTTTCCACCAGGGATGAACCTAGTTCCTGTATCTGACCTGCACTCCATTGTGTTCATCCTCGACTTTTTATTTTGAACCAGTCGAGTGCGGCAGATAATCACAGTTGGCACTTTGTACTTTTTGGCATTATTTTTCATTCAAAATTTAAATATTCAGATCTCCAGTTCCACTTATTTGATTTTGTTGTTTTGGAGTCATTGTAATTATTCAACTATCCTCACTTTTCCTAAATAGTTTTGAGATTTTTCTTGTGTTGTGTTTTACAGTTTAGCTACTGCTTGAATACTTTACACATTACTTCTATGTTAAGCCCGCTACTTAAAAGTCCTGCTATTTAAAACTAATTAGAAAGCAAATCCAAAGCTTGATTTGAGATGTTAAGATTGATCTTTTGCATCCCTGACTAAGACTCAATGTTTTTGTGCTTGCCCAATCGCTAACAAACGTGTAAACACAAATTGCATGCAAACAAAAACTTCCAAGTACATTTTTTTATTTTTTTTTAAAAGATTTTATTGTTTTCTTGCAAGGAAATACAGCAATACAGAAGTAAAAAGGAAATCCAACTTAAATACATACGACTTACAAAACTGAAGAATTCAAACAGTATGATTAGATCCAGTCATGAATAGGTGCCCAAATTTTCTCCCCCAAACTCATCTTTTAATCCCTTTTAACTTGTAAGTAGCAGACTCGATATTATACATAAACAATAGTTTTTCACGCCATGTAAAGAATGAAGGAGGATCTGGATTAATCCACTCCCTGGTAATGCAGGCTTTGGCTACCGCCATACATATAAATAAGAAATAAGATACTGGCTTTAATCTAGAGGGAATATGCTCAATACCCAATAACACCATCTCCGTAGTTACCGTAATATCACATTTAAGAACGACAGAAAGAAAACTTTAAATTTGTTGAAAAAACACCCTTAGTTTAGGGCAAGAAAAAGAATGTGCAAGTCATCAGCTGCAGATAGCCCACAACGACTACAATTCGTTCCGGTGGTGGTACTCCGCTTAGCAACCTTACTTGGAGTGTAATAAAGGTTATGTATGCACATAAAATGCTGAGATTTCATCATCCCTGTAATCAAGCAGTCTGAAGCACACTTACTAGAAAACAAAACATCAATACCAGGGATACCTAATTTATGAGCCCATTTCGACTGACACTGTTCCATATCATCCCCACATTCTTGAATCAGACTTAAGTAAAGAGAACCTATACGAGCTTTTTTTCTGTAAAAGTTCTAATAAAGGAATTTTAATCATTCTAACTGAAGTGGTAGATGAGTAACTCTGTAAGAAGCTTCGGAGCTGAAGGAATTTAAAAAAGTAATTTCTTGTCAAAGAAAAGTTGTTCTCTAGTTCCTGAAATGAAGCAATTTGGCCATTAAAAAATAAATCGCCCAAATATCGTAGTCCTTTCTGCTCCCACCTATAAGTCGTTAAATCACAAAAAATAGCTGGCAAAAGACCAGACAAACTTAGGGGGGTATAGAAATTTAATTTGGATAAGCCCAGATGCTTTCGTACTTTTTGCAAGGCTCCAAACGCTGCCTTCAGCATCTTATACTTTGTATTTTTTATTGTAACTGGGCTCGACAACCTTAAGAAAACTACCTTTCACTTTCTCACCCATAGTCATCTCGAATATCGTTGGCGTTTGACATACAGGTATATTTACTCTATCTCCCATTATAAGAGGGCTAATAAATTGGATTGTAGCCGCTAAATAATAAAATAGGAAATAAGGGACATTCCATCCCCCACACTCATTACTAAGTATCATTTTCTTGAGGGCTTTGCGGTGGCGTTTGTAGCCCCACAAGAACCTAGAGGTAGTCCTTTCTAATTTTTTTAAACAGAGAGAGTGGAATTCAAGCGGTATAGTACGGTACATATACAGCACTTTTGGTAAGATCCGCATTTTTAAGATGTTGAGTCTACCATACAATGATAGGTGTAAGTGATCTAAACTCTGTAACATAGTATTAATTTGTACTATCACAGGATTTATGTTAAGTTCCGGTATTTTCTCTATGGGCAAAGAAATCTTGATTCCCAAATATATAACCTCTGAGGTAGTGGAAATATTTGGAGGTGGGTTATCCCCAGAGCAAAGGATCTGCGTTTTCTCCAGGTTAAGTTTGTAACCGGAGAATGATCCAAATTGTTTAGCAAGATCATTGATTGCTGGAAGAGCTGTCTGGACATCGGTGGTGGTTATCACAATATCATCAGCATAAGCCAATGCGCGGTAATTGGTATTAGCCAAATAAATAGGTCTGATCTTTTGTTCCAAAATAAAGCGGTTAATTAAAGGGTCGATATAAAGTGCAAAAAGTAAAGTCGAACAGGGACATCCTTGACGGGTGCCCCTCATGATTAAAAAAAAAGGGGAAACTTGGCCATTAATTCGGATACAGGCTTTTGGAGCAGTATACATAGTTTTAAGTGCTTTTAAAAAACCTGGACCCAGTCCCTTCCTGGCTAAGACGTCCCACAGATAGCCCCAGGCAACCCGGTCAAAGGCTTTTTCAGCGTCTAAAAATACAAGTCCAACATTAGACCGAGTTGCCTGGGACCAATCCAGAAACGTAATCACCCATCGAATAATATCTGCAGTGTCACGGGCAGGAATGAAACCGTGTTGATGTTTAGAAACTAGCGGAGAAATAATATTAGATAATCGTGAGGCAAGAATTTTGGAGATAATTTCACTATCGGCATTTATAAGTGAAATGGGACGAAAGGATGACGGTAACAGAGGGAATTTGCCCTTTTTAAGAAACACAGTTATTATAGAATCATGCCATGATTGAGGGGCGCTACCTTGTTGGGCTCTTAAACATAAATCAACCAGTTCTAGTCTTAAAATACCACGAAAACACTTGAAAAACTCCAAGGGAATAGCATCAGGGCCTGCAGCTTTTCCAGAGGCTAAGGACAACAGTGACAGCGCAATCTCCTCCCAAGTGATGGGCAAATCCAGCTTCTCACTCTCCTGTGTAGATAAAGTATCGTTTTATCGATGCTAGCAAACAAGGCTTTCTGCCTTGCCCTCTTGGCCAAGTGTTTTCCAGAATTTTCTCCCACTTCATAAAGCTCCGTTGGGGAAGCAGCAATTTGCTGAGCAAACTTTAAAGCAAATCCTCGATGAATCTTAACCTTAAGAGCCAGTAGCTCCCTAGTAATAGTGTCTATAGCTAGTCCCTTCCAAGTGCATTAATGTGTTTTATAACTTATGATTTTTCCAATTAGGAGTGCAGCTGATTTACCAAATGTAGAAAAGCTGATAGAGATCGCAGGTCACCCGGCCAATAATTTCACCATACACGTACCGGGCCCATATACTTTTCAATTCATCTTGTACATTAATCGGGTGACCTTACGCTCTTCTACCAGTAACCCTGATTCCTTCCTATTTTCTCTACTGTACCCGACTTACCATTCCACTGTTACGGGTACCTAATGACCACAATGGATCAGGGAGCTAGCTGTGGAGAAAGATGCAAAACAAAATACCAACATATACTCTTTTATACTTTCATTAAATGACCACAGACTACTGGGAAGTTTTAAAGATTTTATCTAAAGTTCAGATTCAGAAAGCATACAGTTTATAACTAATAAGCAATCAATACTCAAGATAACAAAGAGCACATATCCATATAGAAAAACCATTAAACTAATCATTTATAAATCTAAAGGGAGGTAAGAACAGGGAACAGGCTAGGCAGCAGTTTCCGAACTTAAACTTAGTACGTAACGACTAAAAGATGAGGAGACAATAAGGACGTATGAAAATGCTACGATGAAATCTTTTCCCATAAAGAGAAACTATAGATAAAATGCAAACTGACCATACTATTAGACAGGTGAAATTACTTTGAATTAGTTGAATAATGGAAAGGACAAAGAACATTTATGTATCATGAATTCAAAAGGAATTTACTAAGGATGGGTAAGAAAAATGTATCATGCTAGAATAAACAAATAACATATGAGCTTTCATTCAGTAGCTTTGCGAAAGCATGGAAACCAATTATGCGCAAGAGTATGTCTTTATTAAAGCAAAAGACAGAAAATAGAAAGTGCAGTATAGAATTTTAGCTCTATATATTTACCTAGAATGGTGTGAAGACCAACCCTGGCCACGGATCAGTCAAGGACAGGAAAAGCCCCAAGGAAGGACAGTCATCAATGGGACAGCAGGTGCAGAATGGACACCCCAGGACAGGACAGGAAAACCAGATTAGGATCAGGACAGGACCACCAAGGCACGACCAGCACCCTCAGTTCGGAAGCAACGCCTGCGCTCCACCCTCTCTGCAGCTATCAGTCAGAACCCCGATTGGGTTAGCTAACTCCCAGCAAAGTGCTCCGCCAGCACTTAAGGTTTAGTAAAACCTTTGAGTCTATGGTCAAATTCGGACAGAGTGCTCTGCAGCACCTCTGTATCAGTCACCTTTTGAGTGCGTTGGGTCAGTGACAGGTCAGCTATTCAGACAAGTCGGACAACTTCTCTAGCTAAACCTAGGCTAGTGATACTGTTTTCGGGTCAGTGTACCACCCCCCAAATGTTGCAAGTGTCAGAATCCCCAATTTCGATTGGTCCCCAAGTAGGATAGGTCAACACACCAATCACATTAACTCTCTTCAAGCCTGCATTTGCATTCTCTGGGACCGCCTAGCAAATTTGGGGTTCCCATGAGATATTCTACAGAATACAATAAAAGAATACATTTGTTGCTACTGTAGTACAATTCGACTTCTCCGGCTGGTTGAAGGTGCATCTTCCCAGGCATATCTTGGCCGCCCCTATGTGGTTGGCAGTCGTTCAATGTCACCAGCCGAAGTCGGTCATGCGCAATAGGGTACTTCAATATGGATTCCCGGGCATCCCATCAACCCTCAATACCGTGGTACATGAAAAGTAAGCGAAAACAAATTAAAACATAGAAATAAATGAATACACTGTATACCATGAATTGCTACTCTATATCCCTTTACTTAAAAATATACTATGGCGTGAGGGATTAATGCAAACAGACAATAACATAAAACATTAGCGCAAGCTTCACCATGTGAGAACACAGACAGCCATCTTAAAAGCAAGTGCTCAAGCGCAAAGGTTCCCACCAGAACTGCAAGTACGTCACGTCACGTGAGTGTGACTAACGCATGCGCAGAACGAAACCCGCCAAGCAGCGGCCATTTTAGATACGAACGTTATTGAGTTAGTAAACACATATGCAAGCGTCTCTAGGACAGTCCCAATTTAGAAATAAAGGTAAATTAGTAAGACTAACAGGTTAAATTACATGGTTATAAGTTATTCGAGGTTCATGAGTACGAGCAAGCCGCGCACCATGCAAATTCTTGCTCCATCAATCCCCTCTTTGATGATATTTACTATCATCACAGACTAATGGAATCAGATGCCAACTTTTCTTTCACACTTTGTATATTTCAATTTCTTCCAACATTCGATTCAACTTTTCTTTAACGTCTTTGGTAGGGTGAGAATTTTTCACCCTTTTGTAAATCTGATTATTCTGTTCTTCTAATTCAAGTTCATCCACACTCCGTTTCACACCTCTCTAATTCACAGTGTATTTCTTTTGGTGTTTGCGACATTTGCAACAGACAAATATAAGGAATATAATAAACTCTATTATGGCAATTGGCATCAGTACCTTAAACAACAAACCTCTACCTATCTGTGCAAACCAATGACCTACAGCAGAGAGACCATCAGTAAGTCTTTTCCAGGCACTGTCAACCTCCAGTGGTTTAAGTTCTTTTTCCAAATTTGTAATGTTCCTTACATACCTTTGAATTCCTACGCTTTTATCAGGTATGTAAGTGCAACAATGTTGCACTTTCAACATTCTGCAGACTCCGCCCTCTTTTGCTAATATGGTATCAAGTGCAAGTAGGTTCTGTAAAACCATTGATCTGATCGCAACCATTTCGGTATTGACCATCAGGAACCCTCCAGCAGTGTCGGTAGATAACCGATCTACTACTGTTGACAATTTGCAAATTTTGTTTGAGTTCAGAACCACTCCCACTGCAGGTATTATTGCGCTAAAAATATCTCCTACAATCTCACCAGCAGTTTTTCTTCTATTGCGTACTACTTTGTTAGTTTCTTCATTGCTTCCAGTGATTTTTCCCACATGGTATATCTTTGGGAAGACAATACCAAAATAGCAACTCCCGTACCAATGGTCGGGCGATTTGAAGTAAGCCTTGTTCCCACAAATAAAATAAATCCCTGGAAACACAGGCTCTGTCCCATCTTTGAAACCCCAATCTCCAATTACCTTGTAATTATGCTCACATTCACTGGAACCGATGAAAACATTGTTATAATAACTAGTCATTTCCCTTTTAAGACAGAGCTTCCCCTTCTTTTCGAAATCAAGGAGCAAAGCAGCAGTAGCTCCACCATTTGAGGTGCTCCCTATACTTTCTGCCCATTTAGGAATTTTATGGTTCCTATCTTTGGCTTTCTTTTGGAAACTCTCTCTTCTCTCTCTACCATGTCCAGGAATTCTTTTTCCTTTTCATGTAAAGAACAGGTCAGGTTATTTTTATGTGCATCATCTATATTAATTTTTCCTACAGTTAGAAAATAATCACTCATGTATTTAGCTACATCTCTAGTCGTCTGTACAGGGTTTAGGTTTCTTCGAACAGGAAGTTCAGAAAACGTCACGTCATAGTTTGAATAGTAATACTGTAAAGGTCCTCTTTTGTAAAATAAGCTAGTCAGTACACTACAGGAAATCCCATATGTGAAGGGCAAGTGATGATCAGTCACACCTTCAGCTACAGAAGTAGGTAGCTTCATGCAGACATAGCAATCGTCTATTTCCATAGTTTCTACATAATGCAATAACAGGTTTGCGAAAACGTTTAAATGAGTCTTGTTCTTAATCTTGTTAAAGTGTAATGCTTCCTCATCTGGTGCTTCTAAATTTAACTGTCTCCGTTTCAGACTAAGTGGTTTGTCCAATGTGTCTACTCTTCGTGGTGTCGTTCTAGTGTGTGATTCTACAGTGTCGTCAGGTAAGTTATTATTCGGGTACAGGCTGGGATTCTTACTCATCAGAGAAGGAAGGGTTACAGTTAGTCCTATCCAAAGGATCAGTACTATTGCTACACTACATAAACATACTTGACAGCATGTTTTACAACAACTACGTCTAGGTCTTCCGTTCACACGTGAATCAGACATTTCTGCTTAACAGAAGTTTTCCAACCCCTCTTTGTAACTTTGCACAGATAGCTTACACTGAGCAACTTCAGGTTGGTTTGTCTTCTTCGGCAGACTGATCAGCTGTCTGTTCTTCGTCACTTTCGTCAGTTATATCAAGATCCTCAAATTCCTCCAATATCAAATAAGTCCATTCAGGATCCTGATATTTTTCGTTTAGTCTTTTTATTCGGTCACTTCTTCTTTTGGAGCTTTCTCCAGCCTGCTCTGCTATACGAGAACTTTGTCTTCTTTGATCAAGTTTTTCTTCTACTGTTTTTAGTCTTAGTTTAAATTTCTTAATATATCTTGGTTCAGTATGTTTCTTTTTCTTGAGTCTTTTAGCTGGCACTGTAGTTTGGCTGTCTTCTAATGCTCTCTTATTTTCACTGGTTTGTGGCACTTCTGCTTCTTTTTCTTCCCTTCCTGTCTGACTAGCCCCAGGTCTTTCTTCAGTTTCTTCTGCCTGGTCACTAAGCTGGCCTTGTTCAGGTGTATACTGGATTTGGCTTTTGGGCGTTTCTATTTCTGTGTCCTGAACACGTTCTTCTAATTCTATCTGGTCCTGTTCAAGCACTTCGAACCTTTGATTTTCTTCCGCTTGAACTTTCGCCCTAATTTCTATCTGTCCCTTTTCAATTTCAGAAGTTCTAGGAGGTGTGTCGATAACTTGTTCTGTCCCTATCTGATTTTCTTCTCCTTCAGATTTTACCTGGATTTCTATAATCTGATTGTCTTCTCCTGTTCCTGTCTCTTCCTCACTATTCCACTCTCTGTCTGCGTAGGTTTAACTTCTTGTTCTGATTGGGTCCTCGGTCAGGTCGATTATGGGTATCCACTCATCTTGACTGGTGCTCGGTTGTTCTTCATCAGCTACTTCGGAACCCACGTCTGGAGACTCCTCAGCTGGGCAACCTTCAGCGTCAGTCTTCTTTTTGTCTCTTATTACCTTCTTGGTATGGCTGGCATGGATCCACTTTGGGACGCCGGCACACTTCACCGCTGTCGTGGTCACCAGTATCACTTGGCGTTGTTGTCCCCACTTCGGTGCAAGGCAATTTGAACGAGTATGTTTCTTGAGTACAACCCAGTCACCTGGAACCAATTTATGGACTGGAGTTGTTGGATTGGCAACGGCGTCCTCCCCAATCTGGCGAGAGATAGAACGCACTTGGTCACCTAGTTGCTTGCAGTATTCAAGTACCAAATCATCAGAAATGCTTAACAGCTTGTATCCTGGTACCCATGCCTGTCTTATCACTCTTCCCATCAGGATTTCATGGGGGCTCAGGCCTGTTTTTCGTTCTGGAATACTTCGGATTCCCATCAGAACAAGAGGCAAAGCATCTATCCAGTTCATGCCAGTAGATTCACACATCTTTCCTAATCTCGATTTGAGGGTGCCATTTATTTGTTCCACCACTCCAGAAGCCTCTGGACAATATGTACAGTGCAGCTTTTGTGTAATCTTGAATGCTTTACAGAGCTGATCGATTACCTCATTCTGAAAATGCCCCCCTCTATCTGATTCAATTGTGACTGGAACCCCGTACCTAGGTATTAGCTCTCGTAGTAACAATTTGGCTACAGTCATGGCGTCATTCTTTTTGGCTGGGTAGGCTTCTACCCATTTTGAAAACAGGCAGACAATGACAAGGACGTATCTCATTCCTTTGCAAAGGGGCAACTGAATGAAGTCTATTTGTAATCTTACAAAGGGACCTCCTGATTTCCCAATTTTTCCCAATTCAACTACTGTTCTCTTCCCAGCGTTGAACCGTTGACATGTCAAACACCTCTGGCAGAGTGACTCTGCTACTTTCCTGAACTTCGGGTTGTACCATGTTTGTTGGAAAACCAGAACCATGGCATCCCTGCCAACGTGTGCATCTCCATGCATCAATCTGGCCATAGAAGCAAGCAAGCGTCTAGGCAACACAGGCATACTGTCATGGCCAACAATGATACCATCCTCACTTCTCTGTCGACAACCAAGCTTTCTCCATTTTTCCTTTTCCTTTGTTGGTGCGCATACTGCCAATCTCTCAATTCCTCCCATGTAGGCACCTCTTTAAACACCATAAGTTGGCAGCTGTTTCCATATCCCCCCAACTTAATATTTACAGACATTCGATGTCTGGCACAATGTTGGGCCACTTCATCAGCATATCTATTTCCCACTGTCACATGATCAGTGCCAGATTTGTGAGCAGCATATTTTACCACTGCCAATTCTTTTGGTAACTGGATTGCATCCAGTAATTCTTGTACAACTTTTCCATTTCTGATAGGAGTGCCTGAAGAAGTCAGGAACTCCCTCTGTAGCCACAATTGGCCAAAGTCATGCACAACCCCAAAACAGTATTGACTGTCAGTATATACTGTTATTCTTTTGTTTTTCCCAATTTTACAGGCCCTTGTCAATGCAATCAATTCGTCTACTTGTGCAGACTTAACTCCAAATAAACAGGATGCTTCTATAGTGCGTTTTACAGTAACTACAGCATAAGCAGCACTTAGGCCTGCATATTCATGTCTCAGACATGAACCATCCACAAACAGCTCGCTATCTTCTATGGGCAGAGGGTACTTCCTTGATGTCAGGGCGTGGTTTAGTACTGAATTCTGTTAGGTCAATGCAATCGTGCTCGACCTCTCCCTTTGCTTCTGCAATTATTGAGTCTGGTAACAGGGTAGCTGGATTCAGGATGTTACACCGAGTAATGACTACATTTGCAGCACCTACTAGAATCCTCTCATACTTAGTCAGCCGACTAGGTGTGAGATACTGGGTCTTAGTTCTGGTTAGTAGGATTACAACTGCATGTGGAACATACACAGTTACATGATGTCCCATAACGATGGATTCACTTTGCTTAAGACTCGTGCAAGTTGCAACTACTGCTTTCAGACATCTGGGTAGTCCAGCAGCCACTGGATCCAAAGTAGCAGAAAATATGCCACTGGACGCCTTGTCAAACCATGGGCTTGGGTTAGGACTGACAGTGCACAATTGTCTCGTGTATCACAAAACAATGAAAATTCCTTAGAATAATCAGGCATGCCTAAAGCAGGGGCTGTACACAGACATTCACGTAATTTAGTAAACGCTGTCAGGCTTTCCTCGTCCCATTCCACTGCGTCTTTTGCTCCTTTCTTTGTCGTTTTGATCAATGGTTTTGCTAGGACTGCAAATCCCACAATCCATTGCCTGCAGTAACCTACAACTCCAAGGAACATTCTGACTTCTTTCTGAGTACGGGGTAACTGCATGTTTCGAATTATTCTGACTCTCTCTGAAGTAACCTTTCTGATACCTTTTTCTATCTGGTGACCCCGATATTTTACTGACTTTGTACAGAACTGTAGTTTGTCAGGTGACACTTTATGTCCTCCTTCACCTAAGTGGTTCAGTAGTGCAATGGTGTCAACAACACAGTCTTTCTGACTCTTAGATGCCACCAAGAGGTCGTCTATATATTGCACCAAAACTGAGTTTCCAGGTAAGACTAAAAATTCAAGGCATTTTTTCAAAATCTGATTAAAGATTGAGGGGCTTTCTGTGTACCCCTGAGGGACGCGATTCCAAACGAACACGTGACTATCGAATGCAAATGAGAAAAGAAATTTGCTATCTGGATGTAATGGGATCGAAAAAATGCATGACATAGGTCAATCACGGTGAACCATTCAGCATCCCAAGGGATCTGATACAGAATCACTGCTGGGTTCGGAACAATAGGGCAGCAGGGAACGACGATTTTGTTCACCTTTCTCAGGTCCTGCACTACTCTGTACTTGCCACTAGGTTTCTTGATTCCAATTATGGGTGAGTTATACGGGCTACTCATCACTTCTTGTATGATGTTTGCTTCTAACAATCTTTTTATTTCAATGGCAACTCCTGCTCTCACTTCTGCACTCATTTTGTACGGTTTTGTATTGGGGTAAACTGCATTTTCTCTCATGGCTATTTTGATTGGGTCCACATTTGCCATCAAGCCTACATCCTTTCCAGTAAAGTCCCATACTTCTGGTTTCACTGTCTTTTGGAGTTCTTCGGGTCTTGTATAGTCAATTGTTTAATTTCTGAGTCAGGTTTGATTAACATTAATTTATATATTCCATCTTTGTCTGGGGTTTGAATTTCGACGCCTTTTGGTGTGCAAAAGATGGTGCAGTTCATTTTACACAACAAATCACGTCCCAATAAGTTTACTGGACTGGTATCACAAACTACAAATCTATGCATTTCTTTAATGTTCCCTATTGTAATCTCCATGGGCTCAGTAACTGGGGTACTAATCAATTGATTAGATACACCCACTACTTGGATTGCTTCAACCGAGAGGGGTAGGTTTGGAACGTCTGCTGTTCTCACAGTAGAACGGGTAGCACCAGTGTCCAACAGAAAGGTGACATCATTGCCTTCAACCTTTCCTTCAATATATGGCCCAGACTGGTCTACCGGCAAGGAGGCGCCAAGCACGCACTCCTCGTCCTACTCCCCTCAGGCCCCGTCAGTACTGGTCGTCACAGAAAAAAGTGTCATTCAACAGAAATTGCGAAGTTGCTGCATTTCTATCCTCATTTCCTCCCCAGATCTCTATGTCATCACCCTGGGGTGTTTTCCCTTTATAATTTGGTTTAGGTGCACGGGGCAACTGACTCGCCTTTACCTGTTGCTGGGTCTTTCTTGGTCTTTCATTCTGCGTCTGTGGATTTAAATCAGTGTTTTGGAGGTTACCAATCTGTAAATATGGACACTCGTCTCTCCAGTCCCCGATTTCTCCGCACTGGTGGCAGGCAGGGAAATGTCTTTTTGGCTTCCTCCCGACTCATTTTTATCTTGGGCTTTCCCCAACCCCCAGAACCTTGATTTTGGGAATTCTTATTCATTTTACCCAATTGCTTTTCCTGTTGTTCCGCTAATTTTACTTGTGCCCACATAACTTTTTCTTTCAGAGCCTTACGCTTATCAGCCATCTCGTCTTCACAGTACTTTGCGTACCGTAAAACTTCGTCTATTTTCTTAGACTGCCAACAGTGTTTATTGTCTTTGATCCACTGACAAATTTCAGGTCTTAAACTGTTTACAAACCTGTAAATGAAATGGGTCATATCCTTCATCTCGATGTTATCTATACCACTGTACGTTTTAAATACCTGTAACAGTCTTTCATAAAAGGAATGCACCGTTTCATCTCTTTCCTGTGTAGTTCTATCTATTCTGGTCCAATCAGTTTCCTTTGCAGGCACCTTTCCCTTCAAGTGTAACATCACTTGCTGGTATTTTTCCATTACCTTATCAGACGGGGCTCCTGAAACAGGATCCCTCGGGTATTCCTCACTAGGCCAACCAATGGCAATTTTACAATCCGTCCACAAATCAACGGGAACAACTATGTCGAAAAACCCATCCAGGTCTTTCCACAGGCATTTTTGTACTTTCACGAATCTCTCAACCTGTCGGTGCCAATCTACAAGCTTCTCTCGTAATTTAGGGAAATCATTTGTAAAGGACACAATATCCTGTCGGGACCATGGAACGTGCACATATTTCCCACCTGGCACTTCTCGCATGGGGTATAATTGTTCGGGTTTGTCAGCTTCCCTTAAAGCAAACTCAGAAGTCGTCTGTTTGGACCTAACCTCTTCCTTTTTCTTTGCCCACCTGGCTTTCCATTTGTCTACATCTCCCCATTTTTGCAACACGGTCAACAATTCTTTGATCTGAACCTTCTTTCCTGACACATTCTTATTCTCCAGATCCTTGTCTGAAAAATCTGCTCTGTAGGGTTTTTGTAATGGCTTTGATTTTGAAATATCTATTCCCATACTAGCTGCAGTGTCTGTTAGTTTCTCATGGAGCACTTTGGTATTACGGGTAAGACTCTTGCAGATAAACAGCAGCTCTTCCTCGGAAAAGGTATTTAATCTGTCTAACCCCACATTTACAGCTGTCAGTTCTTCCATTTCAATCCTCAATTTGTAAATGTCTAATGGCTTTGTCTGAGGAGTTTGTCTCTCTAATTCTCGACTCCATCTCTCGATCTCTTCAGGAGTCACTAAAGTGACACTCTTGGTACCTGAAGTTGATTCCATTTGAATCTCTCTCGTATTGAAAGGATTATGTCTCTTTTGCAAACTCCTTCCCGAGTTCCTAATTGGTAAATCCATTAAAGAAGCTTCACATTCACATTCACTTGACTGGTCATCTACTTGGGGTTGTACTACAGTCGGGGTAATATTTGGGGCTTGTGGACTCACTTGTCTATCCCCATACAAAGGAACAACGGGTCCAATAGTTACTGGGATCGTCAAGGCTTCGGGGCTTGTATTTAACTGGGAGAGTTTCTGAATTATTTCGGTTCTCTGTTTGGCTAGAGCCTCTCGCTCTGCTTCCTCCAATAACCGTTCTAGGGATTTCTCATGCAATACCTGTGGAGTCAAAGTTGGAGCACAACTCGGGGCAGTGGGATGCATCGTACTTGGTCCTTCACCATAATTAGGTTTTGGGAAAAAGCTTCCTGTGTTTAAAGCTCTTGGTCCTCCCTCATAAGGAGGTCTTGAACTAAAATCTCTTTCACCTGTATATCTTGATTCTCCTCTAAATGGTGGTCTTAGACAGGTGTCCCCGGCACCTATAAGTCCTAGGCCCTCGCTTTAGGGAGGTATTTGACAGCTATCTCTTGGGTTTCCAGATCCGCTCCCTTCCTGACACAGGGGTCGTTGGAAAGTATCCCCTATACTAGAGGATCTGGGTCCTTCATTATAAGGAGGCAGGCTTTTCATAAACATGTCATCTAATAACTCATCATCCGATTCCCCAAGGGGCACCCAATGTTTGCATTTTTCTATCTTTTTCTCTCCCCCAGGACCACCCATTGGCATCATTGGAAACAATCCTTCCAAAATCATATTCTGTCTCCACTGTTTCATCTTTTTATCACGGGTCTCTTGTTTTAACTTCGGATAAAATTTTGTTAATCCCTTGTCCAATCGGGGTTTGTCTCTCTCAAAAGCCTCAATCTCCCATTCCTCTAATGCTTCGTACTGCGTCAATCTAGGTCTGGGATGTAAGTCATTCATTCGGGTTCTCAAATTAAATAAAATCCTGCCATTAAATGTTCCTTCTAACGGGAAATCCAAAATTCCGTCGTCTTTTGTGTATTCCGCCCAATTTTCCAACCATACACACGAGTGGTACCCTTTATCAAACATCATAAAGGATGCGGGGGTGTTAGGTGGTGGAATGACAACACCTTCTCTGGTTTTAATAGGTTTGTCCTTTTTGAAATAATTCTTTACTTTATTTACAAGGGACAATTTTCTCTTATTTCTGAACATAATGCTAATGTTATGCCCTTTCCACTGATCGTTTTCAAACCCTAAATGTCGTGGATCAGGTCTAGTATTCGGTCTATACGTGTGCCACATACGATTTCTGCGAGTGACTCTGTTTATAAATTACTCCCAATCCAAATGCTTCTTTTATTTCCGTGCAACCAATCAAGTGCACGGGTTCAAATAATTTCGACCAATGGGTGCGCGGCCTTTCGCGAGACAGATTCTCACGCTTCGGCACTCACCCCTCCTTTACAATTTCAGCTCCGCTACACACCCGCTGTTTTGACCAATACCAGCGCAGCACAGAGTGACGTCAGAGCAGCTCCGCAACTGACTCCTTCCCTTCCAAGGTAACGGAAACTTACTTTCTCTCTTAAAGTGCAAGTGCTTTTAGTTACTTAACAACGAAAACACATTCGCCACTGTACTCGAGTGTCTAGACAGGAAAGCTTTGTTTTACTGCAAGTAGACTTCTTTTGTCTACTTTTCAAATACTACGAGTAGATCTCTTCTGCCTACCCTTCACTCAAGCATTAGGGAACTTGTTACTTCTTCGACTCATCCACTTCTTTTCGGGATATATATCGAGTCTAAAGTTTCACTAGCGAACCCCTTTGCTGTCACTCAAGCTCCGATGAACCTGCTACTCCTCCCGTGTGACCCTCACTAGGTTATGCCACAGTGGAAGTTTTGCCAGCGAACTCTTTGCTATCATTTATACAGGTATTTATACAGAAACCCTAATTAGCGCTTCCAGTTCTGCCTAACCATGCACTAATTTTCCTCAAGCCACTGACCTCAGAGCAAAGTGGATTCTCTTCACCACTCGCTATTCAATTCCCCGGGGATTCCAAACAAACACGTAACATTGACTAACAAATTTTGTTAGAACATAAATCAATATAACAGTAAGAAAAACAATTTAAAACATTTCATAATTTTTCAAAGCAAAACATTTCACGTGATCGATCAAATTATTGTCAACAATATGTTCACAATTTTAGCAGCAAAATCTTTATAGCAGCATCCGACCTACCTAGCTACCTTAACTAGTCCTATCTTACTTTAACTAGTCCCTAACCATAGCTCTGCTACCAGAAAATTACTGATAGAGATCGCAGGTCACCCGGCCAATAATTTCACCATACACGTACCGGGCCCATATACTTTTCAATTCATCTTATACATTAATCGGGTGACCTTACACTCTACTACCAGTAACCCTGATTCCTTCCTATTTTTCTCTACTATACCCGACTTACCATTACACTGTTACGGGTACCTAATGACCCCAATGGATCAGGGAGCTAGCTGTGGAGAAAGATGCAAAACAAAATACCAACATATACTCTTTTATACTTTCATTAAATGACCACAGACTACTGGGAAGTTTTAAAGATTTTATCTAAAGTTCAGATTCAGAAAGCATACAGTTTATAACTAATAAGCAATCAATAATCAAGATAACAAAGAGCACATATCCATATAGAAAAACCATTAAACTAATCATTTATAAATCTAAAGGGAGGTAAGAACAGGGAACAGGCTAGGCAGCAGTTTCCGAACTTAAACTTAGTACGTAACGACTAAAAGATGAGGAGACAATAAGGACGTATGAAAATGCTACGATGAAATCTTTTCCCATAAAGAGAAACGATAGATAAAATGCAAACTGACCATACTATTAGACAGGTGAAATTACTTTGAATTAGTTGAATAATGGAAAGGACAAAGAACATTTATGTATCATGAATTCAAAAGGAATTTACTAAGGATGGGTAAGAAAAATGGATCATGCTAGAATAAACAAATAACATATGAGATTTCATTCAGTAGCTTTGCGAAAGCATGGAAACCAATTATGCGCAAGAGTATGTCTTTATTAAAGCAAAAGACAGAAAATAGAAAGTGCAGTATAGAGTTTTAGCTCTATATATTTACCTAGAATGGTGTGAAGACCAACCCTGGCTACGGATCAGTCAAGGACAGGAAAAGCCCCAAGGAAGGACAGTCATCAATGGGACAGCAGGTGCAGAATGGACACCCCAGGACAGGACAGGATACCCAGATTAGGATCAGGACAGGACCACCAAGGCACGACCAGCACCCGCAGTTTGGAAGCAACGCCTGCGCTCCACCCTCTCTGCAGCTATCGGCCAGAACCCCGATCGGGTTATCGAACTCCCCCAGCAAAGTGCTTCGCCAGCACTTAAGGTTTAGTAAAACCTCTTGAGTCTATGGTATATTTCCGACAGAGTGCTCCGCAGCGCTCTGTATTCAGTCACCTATTGAGTGCGTTGGGTCAGTGACAGGTCAGCTATTCGGACAAGTCGGACAATTTCTCTAGCTAAACCTAGGCTAGTTATACTGTTTTCGGGTCAGTGTACCACCCCCCAAATGTTGCAAGTGTCAGAATCCCCAATTTCGATTGGTCCCCAAGTAGGATAGGTCAACACACCAATCACATTAACTCTCTTCAAGCCTGCATTTGCATTCTCTGGGACCGCCTAGCAAATTTGGGGTTCCCATGAGATATTCTACAGAATACAATAAAAGAATACATTTGTTGCTACTGTAGTACAATTCGACTTCTCCGGCTGGGTGAAGGTGCATCTTCCCAGGCATATCTTGGCCGCCCCCTCTGGTTGGCAGTCGTTCAATGTCACCAGCCGAAGTCGGTCATGCGCAATAGGGTACTTCAATATGGATTCCCGGGCATCCCATCAACCCTCAATACCGTGGTACATGAAAAGTAAGCGAAAACAAATTAAAACATAGAAATAAATGAATACACTGTATACCATGAATTGCTACTCTATATCCCTTTACTTAAAAATATACTATGGCGTGAGGGATTAATGCAAACAGACAATAACATAAAACATTAGCGCAAGCTTCACCATGTGAGAACACAGACAGCCATCTTAAAAGCAAGTGCGCAAGCGCAAAGGTTCCCACCAGAACTGCAAGTACGTCATGTCACGTGAGTGTGACTAATGCATGCGCAGAACGAAACCCGCCAAGCAGCGGCCATTTTAGATACGAACGTTATTGAGTTAGTAAACACATATGCAAGCGTCTCTAGGACAGTCCCAATTTAGAAATAAAGGGAAATTAGTAAGACTAACAGGTTGAATTACATGGTTATAAGTTATTCGAGGTTCATGAGTACGAGCAAGCCGCGCACCATGCGAATTCTTGCTCCATCAAAGCCTCTTGGATTTTTGCATACCTATATCAATTTAAAAACTTTTACCTGAAGTAGACTTTATGGTCATTTGGAGGTTGGAAGGAATAGGAGATGTTATGACTATTTACACAAGTGGGCCACCACTGTATTTACGATGTAAAAACAATGCTGGTTAAGCTGTCATAAACATCCTCACTCCCGGCCAACTGCTGTCATTCCAGTGTGTTCTTAGTACTGGAGTTATGCAAGACGTCCTACTCCATGGCTGCCGTAAGTGGGATCACCATGACAGTTTGAGACAGGAAAAACTGCCTAGTTGACCAGCACCAACTGGGCTTGCCTGAACCCTTCTGCTGGCCTCTGCTGGAGTGAGTCCTAACCCCCAATATGTCGCCCCCAAGTCCCTTGGTTGGTGTTAGTGTATACTCCTCCAACCCTAAAACTGCAAAAGGCTTTCCGGCTAGTGTTCATCTGTCACATGACCCTTAATGGCTCTCCTGTGTTGTGATGTATAATGCTCCCATACAATTGGAAAAGGGAGGCTCTTAGTGTGGGAAGGAGGGCTCATCCCTTGACAGTATGTCCAGAGTACAAGTAAAAGCAGGTCCAGCCTTTCATGTCTATTCACATCTCAACAGCAGGTGCAGTCATTCTTCTATCTTCCACAGGTCTACTGGTATTCTGAAGGGGATGCCCGGGGGTGCCACATTTATGTCTGACACTAACTGTGGATGGAGATTGACTCATGGCCCCTCCCTAACCAATAGAGAAAACGTTCCGAGGTGTAACTCTACTGAAATGTGCATCTGTTTCTATATGCCCTAATGTAAACAACCCTTCAGTGGTCCTCTCTGCCTAAAACTAACATAGGTAGACAATGTCTTCCCCCCATGGGCATGGCTCCTATGCCCACTGTAGAGGTGTGGCCATGGACATGAATAACCCCTCCTCTCTGGTCACTCTAAATCACTCTGAACCAGTTCTGGGGGTAGCTCCTTTCCCAGTGGGATTGATGTCTGGTTGGTTAGATGCACAAAATAGGACGCAGTTAAGATGTACGCTAACATTTGTATGTGACAGGTTAGCTCTCAGTGGAATTAATTAAGTTCCTGGTCACTGCCTAATTGGTTCTCCTGCCAGAAGAACAGAACACCTCTCTACCAAAAAAGTCTTTGTTCCAGCTCTGTGAGCAAGTTCACATTTCACCAAGGAGCTATCTAGTTTTAGATGACTTTCTAAGTCAATTTGATAAAATTGTTATTATATGCACAATATTACCAGTGAATCTGACTTGTAATACATGCTTTAAAACACCCGAGTATTAACGTTGCAGTTGTTTTCTAGGTGGAGATAACATTATCAAATGTATTATTGTATCTCCGTGCTTTCCTAGGAGGGAGCTAAGCCTTCTACAGTGAAAATAGCTTTTTAGATTTTGTCCTCCTAAGGACATGTTTAACCTTAACCCCTTCCATGCTTGTGATGGAACCATGCCGTCATGAGTCACGGTTGGGCTGTGCGGTGACGAAATGGTTCCTTCACGACCATGCCCGCGATTGAAATGTCCAGCACAGTGCTGGAATTCCTGCCGCACGCAAGCGGTTAAACCTTTACATGTCCAGCATTTAGATCCGGGATCGCTGGAGAAAAACTAAGGGGAGGTAAGAAAGTGTATCTTCTATTTCAATTGGGTATATCACAAAACACCCTACCTGGCTCTATGAGGTATGCAGTACACTACGACTCAAAAAGTAACTGACAATGATACATACAATTTATAAAAATACGCAAAATTTAATATAAACCTCCCAACTGGGTCACCTTCTAAAACATAATTCAGACATTTTAAAATAGCATTTAGGGTAGCATCAAATTTAAAAGGTTACAGTCAAAAAACTTTAAAAAGGTCGACGCGGCGTTTCGGTGTTACTTAATCTTGGCACCTTCATCAGGACATTAAGTCATTTGACTCCGTATCTGTATCTTGGGTTGGGGAAGCTTTTTCAATTGCTATCCGCCTTGAAGCAAGTTTTATCAATGGTTGTGCCCGGTTCTTTTATTCGTCCGGTCCTTTTATTCACACAAGGTAACTCTTTCTGATGGAACTTGTTTTTCTAAATGTGCACGGAGAAACCACCGTTAGGGATCGAGGTAGATTTTTCGACAGCTTTAGTGACCAGCTATCTTGTAAATATCCTTTGTATATAGTCTTTCAATGCGGTTAAGACGAAATTTTCCCGCTGTTCAGGATTGTATTCAAACGTCAATTAATTGATGGCTTATCTTCTGTAGTCGGCCTCCCTGTTTCTCCGTGCTGTTTCCTTCATGACTTCGCATTGACATGAAGGAAACAGCACGGAGAAACAGGGAGGCCGACTACAGAAGATAAGCCATCAATTAATTGACGTTTGAATACAATCCTGAACAGCGGGAAAATTTCGTCTTAACCGCATTCAAAGACTATATACAAAGGATATTTACAAGATAGCTGGTCACTAAAGCTGTCGAAAAATCTACCTCGATCCCTAACGGTGGTTTCTCCGTGCACATTTAGAAAAACAAGTTCCATCAGAAAGAGTTACCTTGTGTGAATAAAAGGACCGGACGAATAAAAGAACCGGGCACAACCATTGATAAAACTTGCTTCAAGGCGGATAGCAATTGAAAAAGCTTCCCCAACCCAAGATACAGATACGGAGTCAAATGACTTAATGTCCTGATGAAGGTGCCAAGATTAAGTAACACCGAAACGCCGCGTCGACCTTTTTAAAGTTTTTTGACTGTAACCTTTTAAATTTGATGCTACCCTAAATGCTATTTTAAAATGTCTGAATTATGTTTTAGAATGTGACCCAGTTGGGAGGTTTATATTAAATTTTGCGTATTTTTATAAATTGTATGTATCATTGTCAGTTACTTTTTGAGTCGTAGTGTACTGCATACCTCATAGAGCCAGGTAGGGTGTTTTGTGATATACCCAATTGAAATAGAAGATGCACTTTCTTACCTCCCCTTAGTTTTTCTCCAGCGATCCCAGTCTGCCACACTCTAACAGGGACTCTCTTCTTCTGACTGAATTTCCCCTTCCCTGATATATATTTCTTTGGGGAACCTCCCTTTGCTTTGATGACAGCATTTAGATCCTCCAACAGGACAGCCTTCAAGACCTCCCTAAACCTTTACCACTTCTTACTGAGGGCAACAAAAAAGACAGCCCTAGCTGCACGCTTCAAAACCAGTGCCAACAACAGCAAGTAAGTTTCCAACATATTTAAGGAATTCTCCAACCTGGTTGCCACCAAAAACAACATCACACCTTCACAAGAGCTGTGTAGCAACCTCGCTGACTTCTTCCTTGAAAAGATTGTAACCATATACAGAAATTTGGACCCCCAACTTACACCCACAGACTTTTTCAACAGATTTGCTACCACCACAACTGACACAAACCACAGACTGACTACCTGGAACCAGCTCTCCACCCAAGATACCACCTCCATTATGAAATTCATCTGCTCAAGAGCTCACATAGACCCATGCCCGCACCACATCTTCAACCTCGGATACCAAAGGATCGGCCAGGAACTCACCACTCTGCTCAACACCACAATTATCTCTGCAACATTTCCCGACTCCTGGAAAAACACCAAAGTGAGACCAGTACTCAAAAAACCCTTCACCTACCTCATGGAACTCAAAACCTACTCCTTGCTCTCCATTTCAGTTAAGGTACTGGAAAAGATTATCCACAAGCAATTCACGACTCACCTGGAGTAGAACCAGCTACTCAAAACGTCCTAATCCGGCTTCCACAGCAATCCCAGAAGCGAGGCAGCTCTGTTCGCAGCAACCAACGACATCTGAGTTCGTCTCGACCGAGGAGATACAGCAGCTCTGGTCCCCTCTGCCTCTTGGAAGTCTTCAACCCTCTATCTCAGTCCAAAAAAACTGAAACAAAATCTATCAAAAAGTGGGGGTAACAAAAAGAAAACATGTATTTACCTACATTTCTTCTTTCCTTGTAATGGGCTATCAATAGTGAACACATTCACCAACACTAAGAACTAGAGACCCAGAGGAATCCAGGATGAGGTGGCGTGTGTGGCTCTCACCAGGTTATGTTGCCCAGAATCCTTTGCAAACCTCAACATTTGGAAAAGAAAAACACTTTTTTCCCACATTTCTGTGATGGAAAGTTCTAGAATCTTTGGGGAGCCACAAAATTCCACCCACCCAGCATTCCCCCATGTCTCCCAATAGAAATGGTACCTCACTTGTGTGGGTAAGCCTAGTGCCCGCAACAGGAAACAGTGCCAAAACGCAAGGTGGACACATCACATTTTTCCACAGAAAACCTTATTTTGCAATGTGCCTAGCTGTGATGTTTGGGCCCTAGCACAGCTGACATCCAGGGAATGCTAGGAAACCTATAAAAAAATATATAACTAGACAAGCCAGGGAATCCAGGATGGGGTGATTTGTGTGGCTCTCACCAGGTTATGTTACCCAGAATCCCTTGCAAACCTCAAAATTTGTAAAAACAAAAAAACACAAGTTCCTGACGTTTCTCTGATGGAACGTTCTGGAATCTGCGGGGAACCACAAACTTCCACCCACCCATCTGGGTACAGTAGTAATGTTGCCACACGGTGCAAATCAAAAACTGACTGTCAACCTTTATATGCTTGTGCATTGGCAAAATATTTGGGTGCTTTTTTGCAGGATCTGCCCTAGTCCTTCTCCTTACACTCGAGAGGTGCTGCTTCCTAAAATAAATATTTGCATTTTGTACTTTATTCTTGATACCTATGGAAGGCGGCGGCCTAGATATGGTTGGGGTGTTTTGTGTCTATTGATTGATCCATCGGGGGATTTAGATTTGTTTGGGATTAGTTTTACAAAGTTTTAAGGCAATTGTTTTGAACCTTTTATTATATTGTTTGTTAAATTGATTATTTTGTCAATCATTTCATTGCATGCTTATTTTTTTGTGGTGCAAACGTTTATTGCTGGGCTAGCCGAAATCAAGTCGTTTTGACTTTGTCTACCAAAACGTTTGAAAAAATCACATCTCTGGTTCTACTGATTGGAATTTTGTCGTATTTGTGTCAAATAATTAATCAACCATTACTCTAATTTTCTAAATTGGTGTGAGATTTTGCTTGTGTTGTGTTTTCACTTTATTTGTATTTGTGGGCTGCATAAATACTTGACACATTACCTCTAAGCTAAGCCTGACGGTATTTCTATACCAAGGTATTAACCTTGCCATGTATTGTTGCTGTTACTGGACCAGCGATCACACCTCAGTCAATGCACAACCCAATTTATCACAGACTCTTTTTCAGATTTGATACCACTGCCTACATTTGTGGTGCCTGCCTACCTTTTGCTCAATTGTGGTAGGAGTACAAAAAGGTAAAAAAAAAAAAGAAAAGCAGAGAGACTGTAAAGGAACAATTTTCGTCAGTGCCCTTAAATAAATACAGTCCTGCGTGTAACCCGTGAGGCATGTGACCCCTTTTCTTTACCTAACAGAAGTGAACGTTTCAAAAAGTTTTGCTCAGATCTGCCTGTCCTTTTCAAGCCGAATAACTCAGAAATGCGGTTTCTTGAGAAAGCCTTTCATCTCGCCTCCCAGCAGCGCATCAGGGTCAATCCCTTGAGCTGCTTCCATCAGACAAGCCGCGGACCTCCAGTTTATTAGGCTTTCATCCTGACCGAGGTTAGATTATGTGCATTAGTTCCAAAAGCTTTTATTTCATTTCATGTTTGATTGATATAGAAAGCTAACTTGTGCAGCCTGGCCGCCATCTTACATTGGCCATAGTGTTCTGTTGCTGGATATGTGCCACTGCGCGGTATTTGCGGATATGTCACTTCAGGCTTCTTGCATCCATAGTTGCACAATGCAGCATCTACACTGAAATGTAGTTGGAAAGTAACATATTATTAGCCGCGATTTTAGAATATATTAATGAACACAAAGATGGGGAATGCAAGGGCAGCTGGAGGGCTCATATATAACTTCAGAAGCGTGGAAACAGAGGTGTTCCGAGCAGAGACGTTTTAAGACATGGGCATAGTGGGACCTGGCCTGGGGCCCAGTCTTTTAGGGGGCCCCTGCTAGAGCCAGCTCTGTTCTTTAGAGCCGTGCCCTGATGACCTTGAACAGTTGTTATACAAATACTATTTTCCTTTCATTTATGTTTAATGTTATGTTATGTTATGTTATGTTATAACAATTTGTTATGCGCACAGCGACTCCAGCAAAGGAGCATCCCGGCGCAGAGACACGGAGCAGTCATAACACAACAAGGCAGAATGCTACAAAAAAGTGCTAAAACAGAAGGGCTAAAATAGGAAGGTTTTTATGGCTCTACGAAACGACAGCAAGTCCTCTATCAGCCGAATTTCAGCCGGGAGGGTGTTCCAAAGTGACGCAGCTCTCACCCTAAAGGAACGGCCTCCCATCCGGCTGAGCCTAAATCTGGGAACAACAGCAAGGGCCTGACCTTGTGATCGAAGGTTGCGGGTAGGGACATAGAAGGAGATCGAGTTGGCCAAGATCTCGGGACCTATGCCTCTAAGGATTTTAAAGGTCAGACACAGGACCTTAAAGAGGATACGCTTCCTAACCGGGAGCCAGTGCAGGGAGCGGATGACATGAGACACCGGGGAGAACTTAGGAAGTCCAACAATGGCTCTCGCCGCGGCGTTCTGCACCCGCTGCAGGCGTGTTAACTCAGCCTGGTTAGCCCCCGCCAGCAGAGAGCTGGCGTAGTCCAGACGAGAGATGACGGTTGCCTGGACCACAAGCTGTCTAGTCGGGGCATCAAAAAACTTAAGCACCGGCCTTAACCCTCTAAGGAGACCGAAGCAACAGGCTGCGATTTTTTTGGTGTGCCCTATAAATGTCAGACCCGCGTCTAGCCAGACCCCAAGGTTCTTCACCTCCGGCACTGGGGTCGGAGTGGGGCCAAGCTCCGAAGGCCACCACTGATCGCCCCAAAGCTCCACTCCCTTCCCGACAACCATCACCTCTGTTTTTGTGGCATTAAGCTGGAGACAGTTACCTGTCAGCCAGCTGGCCACCGCCTTCAGACCGGACTGAAACCTGGGGGCATCCTGTTCCGCATCCCCGCTGAGAGTAACCGCCAGCTGTGTGTCGTCGGCATATGAGACCATGGTTAGGCCCCACTGCCTAGCGACATCAGCCAGCGGTCTCACGTAGAGGTTGAACAACGTGGGACTCAGCGAGGATCCCTGTGGAACCCCCATGGCCAGAGGCTGGAACCCGGACTTGAACGGAGGGATGGCAACACAGAAGGAGCGGTTGTCTAGGAAGGAGCGGAACCACTGCAGCGCCGAGCCGCCGATACCAATCTCCTCGAGCCGCCCAAGGGGGATGCTGTGCGATACAGTATCAAATGTGGCGCTGAGATCTAACAAAATCAGCGCCGACGTCTGTCCAGCATCCAACCTTGCCCGGAGATGTTCCACCATCACCAGAAGGGCAGTCTCCGTGCTGTGGCCAGCACGGAACCCATTCTGTGTGGGATCGAGGGCATTGGACCGGGCTAAGTGTTCGGACAGGGCCAGATTGACATGGGCCTCTGTCAACTTAGCTGGCCAGGGCAGCAGCGAGATGGGACGGTAGCTTTCCGGCTTAGACGGGTCAAGAGATGGCTTTTTAATAATCGGAGACACCACCGCCTGTTTCCAGCTGGTAGGAACGACCCCAGTCTCTAAGGAGAGATTAACAAGAGAGCGAATAGCCACACGTCCCACAAAGGTCTGATCTCGAAAGAGGGCAGGCCTCACTGGATCAGTCGGAGAACCAGATTTAACTTGCGTAGCAAGTTTATCAAACCCTTCCATGGTGAGAGGGGGAAGAGTGAGAAGAGCGGGCTGGTAGGGTGTCCCCTTTGGGCTACCCAGTGCTATACCCGTACTCGGGAAAGTCCGATAAATAGACTGGACTTTACCTAAGAAATAGGAAGCAAGGGACTCACAATGTGTGACAGAACTCTCAGTCGTAGAAATGGGCCGCTTAGACATAAGATCTTTCACCGCCTTGAAGATAGCCTTCGACGGGTTAGTGCTGTTCCGGAATTCCTCGGCATAAAATGCCGCTCGGGCACGACAAATGGCCCGGTGATAGAGCTTGACGGAAGCGACATAAGTAGCTTTTTGCTCAGCCCCATATGTCTTCCGCCAGGCCCTCTCCGCCCGTCTACAGGCTCCCTTCAGGGCGCGCAAAGCGTCGTCATACCAGGGGCTTGACACACGAGGGTTAATCTTCGTTGTTACAACAGGTATCAAAACATCCAGAGCCCTAATGAGCCAAGAGCAGAAGAGATCATATCCCTCCTCTACGTTGTTAAATGGACCCAGAGGTTCCATTGACAGGAGATGGTAAAAGTCATCCAGCCTGAGTTTACTCCAGGGTCTCCTGGGTACCTGCTTGGCTGGAGAGATGGAAATGTTGGAAGTCATAGGGCAGTAGATGGAAACCAAAGAATGGTCAGACCACTCTACAGGAGCCACCAATGTGACTTTAGCCTCGGTCAAGTTGGTGAAAAAAGGGTCAAGAATATGTCCCCCGGAATGAGTAGGCTGAGAGACCAGCTGTGAAAGTTGTAGGGCCTCTAAGTCCGCAAGAATACTACGCGCTGTCAGACAGGATGGGGCATCAAAATGCAAATTTAAATCGCCCAGAATGGAAAAATTGGCACAGGCAGTGACCAAGGTGGCAACAGTGTCCGGGAAAGCATTCCTGAACGCTACATCACTGCCCGGCGGACGATACACCACCATCCCAGAGAATGTAAATTCTGGGCTGACAGAGACTTTAAACGAGGCGCTTTCGCAGCCAGCGATCTTAAGAATGGTCCACACACAGGAAAAGCTAGATCTTACTATCAAAGCTATACCCCCACCTCTAGATAGCCTATTCGCGGTATACATGGAGTAGCCGAGAGGGCAGACTAGATTGGGAATGGCAGTGTCGGCTTCCTGAAGCCATGTTTCGGTTAAGGTCATAATATCCGGGGCTTCATTTTCAATTAGGTCATACACATTCTGTTGATGTCTAAGAATCGACCTGACATTAAGATTCAGAATCCGCAAAAAAGGCGGTAACCCTCTATTACGCCGAACGGCAGAGGGAAGAAGCCGAGCGAGAAGCAGCGGTGGATCAAGTGCCAAGCCATTACAGGGACAGCGGTAAGGGCCGCATAAAGGATGAACGGGCTGTAGAGTACAATGACCGCTCACCTTGCCGATGGAATACAGGCGCTCCCTGGAATAAGTAAGCATGGCAACGGTATTGGATAGACGAGGGCCGCCCAGAGCCCGCCACGTCCAACGCGTCCTAAGCGCGGACGGGCGCAGACGGGCAGGACTCTGGCACGACTCCGGCCACGCGAGGACACGCCCGCTGCGCGATCCCGCTGCGCTAGGGGAGGAGCATTAAATACGCGTTCCCCCGCTGGCGCATGCGCAATGCAGCGCTGTCCGATGTAATGGGCCACTCACCCCAGAGCAAGATGTCCGCCACCCCGAGAACCAACCCGCCAAGCGGCGGTGCAGGGACACAATTATTGTGCAGGTAAGGGGCTGAGGTAGAGCGAGGGTCAAGCGACCTAAAAACAAAACAAAATAAACAATTTCAGGCAATTTTTAAAAGTAGCAGAGCAGCAAGCGCCGTCACGCTCCTGTCTGCAATGAGCTCCGTGTCAGGGGAGAGAGAACGGGGACTCGCGTTAAATACGCGTTCCCCCGCTGGCGCATGCGCAATGCAGCGCTGTCCGATGTAATGGGCCACTCACCCCAGAGCAAGATGTCCGCCACCCCGAGAACCAACCCGCCAAGCGGCGGTGCAGGGACACAATTATTGTGCAGGTAAGGGGCTGAGGTAGAGCGAGGGTCAAGCGACCTAAAAACAAAACAAAATAAACAATTTCAGGCAATTTTTAAAAGTAGCAGAGCAGCAAGCGCCGTCACGCTCCTGTCTGCAATGAGCTCCGTGTCAGGGGAGAGAGAACGGGGACTCGCGTTAAATACGCGTTCCCCCGCTGGCGCATGCGCAATGCAGCGCTGTCCGATGTAATGGGCCACTCACCCCAGAGCAAGATGTCCGCCACCCCGAGAACCAACCCGCCAAGCGGCGGTGCAGGGACACAATTATTGTGCAGGTAAGGGGCTGAGGTAGAGCGAGGGTCAAGCGACCTAAAAACAAAACAAAATAAACAATTTCAGGCAATTTTTAAAAGTAGCAGAGCAGCAAGCGCCGTCACGCTCCTGTCTGCAATGAGCTCCGTGTCAGCGATATGACCACCAACAGCTATAAAATGCTTGTTTTAGATCAAAACAGGCTCTCACATATTAGAAATGGATGGGGGGGGGTCACAAAAATTATTTGCAATAATGTTTGTGAGCGGCTGCTTCAGTTAGAATAATGAAAAACACGCCAGGTGCCATGCATAATAAATGCAAACAGATTTAGAATTTGAGCCAGTGTGCCTGTGCCCAGGCGAACAGGAGCGTAAAAGAGCTAAAAACAGAATCATAAATGCAAAACTATTCCGAACAGGTGCCCCCAAAATACCTTTGGCCTAGGGCCCCTGAAATCCTTAAGATGTCCCTGGCTCCTAGAATACAATAGAAGCTCGCGTGGTCCCTTGCTTAAGATGTTGGTGAACCAGAACTGATATCACGGTAAAATTCAGGGACGCTGGCAAAAGTTAGTTTTACCGTGCACCATTCTACGTAATATTCAGGTGCCTAATATTCCCGGCAGGAAAAAAAAAACACTTTTCCTTCTTCCACATGCAGTTCGAGATGCGAAATGTGTTTAATGATCACTTCTGAGTAAAAGATTCCTGCAGGCAGCAAGTGTCCCAAGATTGGTACATTGCGAACAGGGGTCATGTTCTGATGGTTGTTTAAGCAGGGGATGGGCTTAACATAGGCCCCGCTGCCCCCCTGCAGTGCGGGGTGCCTCCAAGCTCCAGGGCCCCCCTGAGCACAATACTCTGGCTGGAGAGTTCCTGATTGAGTCCGGAGGGGGCCCCTTCAAGTACCTTGCAGGGGGCCCCCTCAAGTTTTACTGTGCCATTGCGCTGAGGGCGTCTGATGCATTTGAATGAGCAACTGCTTCTGGGCACACAGGAAGCGCCAACATGGCATGTAGGCACATGATTTAGTGCATCTGTGTGCAGAACATGTATAATGCAATAGGCCATGCACTCAGTTTGCAAAGATTCTACCTCAACCTCTGATTCCTGAAGGTGGAAGAACCTTGGGGTCCAATTTCCAGGGACATCACCAGTGTAATACCCCGGTTTTCTCGGGATCGACTCTAGCGACAAGAAAACCTCCACGACAAACCATGCACTGTTATATACTTGTTTAATAGGCACAAGTAATGGCAGTTGTAGGGAAAACAATCATACAGGCGATGTATAGTCTCGCATAAGGAAAACAAGTAATACGTTACCCATCAGTCGTAGCCCAAGAGTAGTTGAGGGCTCGGTTCCAACCGTCCTCTGCATGGGCACCGGTCCCGGTGTCCAGCCAACAGAGGACACTGTGCAGCGTAACGGCCGAAAATGCCGTTCGAAAACGACTGATGGGGCGCAAACGCCAAGTGGCGTCAAGGTCTGACTATCTACTCGGGAACACCCGGCCTGGTGCTCCACCGAGGAGTCAGAATACTCCAACCGTCCTCTGCATGGGCACCGGTCCCGGTGTCCAGCCAACAGAGGACACTGTGCAGCGTAACGGCGAAAATGCCGTTCGAAAACGTCTGATGGGGCGCAAACGCCAAGTGGCGTCAAGGTCTGACTATCTACTCGGGAACACCCGGCCGGGCGCTCCACCGAGGAGTCAGAATACACCCCCAAGGTCCTCACCCCGGAGGCGCTGCTTCCACCCTTCTTGGTGGGCGGTCTGTGATTGTTCGTCAAGGGAGCGTTAAGCCTAACGCTCTACCCTGACTCCTGCTCTGGAAGCGGAAACGAGCAGCCGCTCGTTACCCTGAAGGTCTGCAATGCGGGGCCGATACTGGTTCCTTGGCTCTTCTCGGCTTCGTCGTCCCGGGATCCAAGGTGCGGAGGGACTCAACGGACAGCCGGTTTGCAATCAAAATTATCGACAGCGGCTCATAGTCATTGCGCATTAAATACGCATTTCCGGCTGCGCACAAAGCGTGCTAGGCATGCCGGTCTTTGTAGTCTTTCTGTCTCTGCCCCATAGATCGTCCGTTTCGGAGTTCGCGAACAACGGCGTCCCGCCGCTCCCTAGGATCCTGACAGTACATCCTCCCCTCAACCGCACCTCCCCTGAACAGGACCCGCGGAGGCAGGGTGTGTTTTGTGGAAAGCAGCAACCAGCCTCGGGCCGTGGATGCCCGCCTCGGGCTCCCAAGACTGCTCCTCCGGGCCGTATCCCTTCCAATCCACCAGATACCAGAGTTTGTTGCCCCTCCATTTGGAGTCCAGTATCCCCGCCACTTCGTACTCTGCGTCTGCGTCCATCGAAACCGGTCTCAAAGACACCCGACTGCTCCAAGCCGCCGGCTTCAGGAGAGAAACGTGAAACACAGGGTGGATTCTCAGGTGGCCGGGCAATCCCAAGCGCACGTTCACAGGGCCTAGGCGCTTAGTGATGCGGTACGGGCCGATGAACTTAGGATGAAAGACGCTGCGCTTCCGGAACCTCAGATTACGGGAGGAAACCCAAACTTAATCCCCTGTCTTATACAGCGGACTGGGCCATCGCTTCCTGTCGGCCGTGGCTTTGTACGCAGACTTGGCCGCCTCTAGGCAGGCACGAGACCGGATCAGAGTCTCCTTGATGTGCGCTTCCCTCTTAGCGGCTTCCGGCACCCGACGGTCCTTCACAGGGTGAACGAAAGGCAGAAACCTGGGGTGATGGCCGTAGTTGTTGTAAAACGGGGACGACTTGGTCGAGCTGTGGGTGGCGTTGTTGTAAGCGACCTCCGCTAGCCACAGGAGATCCACCCACTCCTCCTTCCCCTGGTCTACGAAACAACGCAGGTACTGTTTGAGGGACTGATTAAGGCGTTCCGTTGGCCCATCCGTCTGCGGGTGGTAGCTCGTTGACAGAGCCGATGTGACGTGTAGCGCCGAACACCACTTCCTCCAGAATTGGGCCGTGAACTGAGGGCCCCTGTCAGACACGATAGTGGAGGGCAGCCCGTGCAACCTCACCACGTTCTTCAGGAGGAGCAAGCCGCTCTGGGAACCTGCCTACAGGCCACGAAGTGCCCCATCTTCGTGAGATAGTCCACCACCACCATAACCGCTGTACAGCCCTGAACCTTCGGCAACCCCTCGATGAAATCCACGGATATACACTTCCAGGGTTTACCAGGCGACGGAAGTGGTTGTAGCAAGCCCTGTGGTTTGCGATGGTCCGATTTCGCTGTGGCGCAGACTGAGCACTCCTTCCCCCATCTGCGGACGTCCGCACGTAGCGACGGCCACCAGAAGTGTCTTCCAAGACTGGATACGTTTTTTTCATACCCCAGAGACCCGCACAGGGCGACGTGTGGCACCAATCAAAGGCCTGTTTTCGTAAGCGGGGATTGGGCACCAACAACCGGCTACCGTGCACCGGCATACCGCCGATCACTCTCCATTCCTTATGACACGAGAGCCACTGTTTCCAGGCGAATGTTCGGATCCCCTTTTGTATGCCCTTGAGGAACTGGTCCGGCTGCACCGCCCCAATCACCGCGCCCGGTGGAATGATTGAAAGCACCGGCGGAGGAGGAGGGTCCAGAGCAGACGACTGACGGGACAGCGCGCCCGCCTTCCTGTTTTCCGAGCCTGGTCGGTAGGTGATATGGAACCGAAAACCAGAAAAGAACAGCATCCACCGCATCTGCCGAGGCGACAGGTGTTTCGCCGCCGTCATGAATTGCAGATTGCGGTGGTCTGTGTACACGGTTACATCATGCCTGGCCCCCATCAGCCAGTGCCTCCACTCCGCAAAAGCGTCCCTTACGGCCAGAAGCTCCTTTTCCGCAATGTGGTAGTTTCCTTCCGCGGGGTTCAGTTTTCTGGACATGAACGCCACGGGATGGAGAATTCCGGAGGGCTGGTGCCGTTGTGACAGGATGGCTCCAATGGCGACCTCGGAGGCATCCGCCTCCACTACGAAGGGCAAGTCAGGGTTCGGATGAGCCAGAATAGGGGCAGAAATGAAGGCCTTCTTAAGCGCCACAAAGGCTTCCTGAGCGTCCGCGTTCCATCTGAGAGGCTGTGCTTTACGCAGTAGTTGTGTGATTGGGGCCACCAACCCTGAGAATCCATCGATGAAGCGGCGATAGAAGTTGGCAAACCCTATGAAGCACTGTACGTCTTTCACCCCTTGGGGCGTTGGCCACTCTTCTACGGCTTTGACTTTGCGCTCTGCCATTTCCTGTCCCTCCGGACTCAGCATAACTCCCAGAAATTCCACGGACTTGACGTGGAAGTCACACTTGCTGAGTTTGCAGAACAGGGAGTGGTCTCGGAGTCTCTGGAGTACTGTGGCCACGTGGTGCACATGTTCTTCCTCAGTGTTGGAATAGATGAGGATATCATCAATGTACACCACCACATACTCATCCATGATGTCCCTGAATACTTCATTCAAGAAGTACTGAAAGGCCGCAGGGGCGTTGCATAGTCCAAACGGCATAACGAGGTACTCGAAGAGGCCGAATCTGGTCTTAAACGCCGTCTTCCATTCGTCGCCGTCGCGCATTCGCACCAGATGGTAGGCCCCTTTGAGGTCCAATTTTGTGTATACCTGGGCCTGTTTCACCTGTTCCAGCAAGACGTTAATGAGCGGCAACGGATATCGATTCTTTACTGTGATTGCGTTCAACTCCCGGAAGTCCACACAGGCCCGCAACTCACCATTGGCCTTTGAGATAAAGAAAAGGGGAGACGCGGCTGGTGACTTGGAGAGTCGGATGAACCCCAATCCCAGGAGTTTATCAAGATAGGAGCGTAAATGTGTGTTTTCCGGTTCTGTTAACGCATACAACCTACCGCTGGGGATACTAGCACCCGGAATCAGATCGATCTGACAATCGTAAATACGATGTGGGGGGAGGACCTCAGCCCGGGCCTCGTCGAAAACGTCCTGGAAAGTACGGTAGACATCAGGTAACGCAACTGCCTTCTCGGCTGCGGTGGCGACAGTGTACCTCCTTCCCGACCCGAGCTCCTTCTTTACCCCACAATGTTGATGGCAATGCTCCGACGTCATCTCGATCCGATGGTTAACCCAATCCACTGTCGGGTTATGCTTCTCGAGCCAGGGTAGACCCAGGATGATCCTATACCTCGGGGCGCGGATAACGTTAAAATCGATGCCCTCTTCATGGGCCTCCCCGTATCTCACTGGTAACACCCCGGTGTGATGCCCTATGGGGCCGGTGATCAGACGTCTTCCGTCCACGGCATACACGTCCTCTGCGCACTCCTTGGGCACTAGTGTGATCCCCAACCGACCGGCCTCCTCTTCGTCCATAAACAGGCCCGTGGCCCCTGAGTCCACCATGGCTTCTACGGCCTTCCACTGGCTGTCCACGGATATATGGAGAGTGACGTAGAGATGTTGGGGTTGTGACCGAGAAAGACTCGCCAAAGAAGGGATAGCAGAGCGACTCCGAGAGGACCCTTCGCTTCTCAAGGAGTCCGTTAGTTTTCCGCCTGGAGGTCGACGACAGCGGTGACGGGTTTACTGTTCCTGTTGCGACTGGTTTTTGGTTTGGCAGGACACTCACGGACGTAATGTCCCTTTTTGCCGCAATACAGGCATAGACCCTGCTTACAACGTGTTTCCTTTTCTGTGGACGTAAGGCTCGCCCTAACGGCTCCGATATCCATGGGTTCGGCCTTAGTAGAACCGACGCCCTCCGTGGCTCCTGGCGTTCCTGGGATCGGCATGGTCTTCCCTTTCCTTTTGTGGTCTCCTCGTCTTTCCCCCAACCTATGATCCAAGCGTAGGACCAAGGCGATAAGACCTTCACATGTTTTTGGCTGGGGGTCGATCTGCGCCACCACATCTTTGAGATCGTCACTCAGTCCCTGGTGGAACACCGCTATCTGTTTGGAAACTGGCCATTTGGTTTCTGCTACCAACCTGCGAAAGGAGTTCAAATACTGCACCACGTCTTGGTTGCCCTGACGTAGTTCCAGAAGTTCACGGTCCGCGGTATAGGTGTCCGCACGTCGGTCGAACACCTTCAGGAACTCCTCACGAAATGCCCCCCAATCACATAAGATGGGGTCGTCTCTGCTCACCAGGGGCACCGCCCGTTGAGCCGCATTTCCAGCGAGGTATGAGATGAGAACGGCCACTCTGGCCTGGCTCGTGGGAAACGCCTTGGGTTTGCACGATAGGTGCAACGCCACCTGGGTAATAAACACTTGTACTGATTCGGGGTCTCCGCTGTAGCGTTCCGGAGTGGCCAGCGGAACGGACACAGGCATTTCTACCACCACTGGAGGTGTGACTTGGCTGCCGGCATCAAAAGGATTCCGTTGCGTCGCTTCGAACCAAGCTTTGAGGTCCGCCGTTTCCTGTCTAGAAGCCGTCAGCTCTACTTGGACTGCTGCCAATGCTGCCACCACGTCATCCAGGGTGGCCATGGTTTTCTTGCCTCGACCGGGAGAAGATTGTGTGAGTAAGGTCGATAATTATGTAATACCCCGGTTTTCTCGGGATCGACTCTAGCGACAAGAAAACCCCCACGACAAACCGTGCACTGTTATATACTTGTTTAATAGGCACAAGTAATGGCAGTTGTAGGGAAAACAATCATACAGGCGATGTATAGTCTCGCATAAGGAAAACAAGTAATACGTTACCCATCAGTCGTAGCCCAAGAGTAGTTGAGGGCTCGGTTCCAACCGTCCTCTGCATGGGCACCGGTCCCGGTGTCCAGCCAACAGAGGACACTGTGCAGCGTAACGGCCGAAAATGCCGTTCGAAAACGACTGATGGGGCGCAAACGCCAAGTGGCGTCAAGGACTGACTATCTACTCGGGAACACCCGGCCTGGCGCTCCACTGAGGAGTCTGAATGCTCCGACCGTCCTCTGCATGGGCACCGGTCCCGGTGTCCAGCCAACAGAGGACACTGTGCAGCGTGACGGCCGAAAATGCCGTTCGAAAACGTCTGATGGGGCGCAAACGCCAAGTGGCGTCAAGGTCTGACTATCTACTCGGGAACACCCGGCCGGGCACTCCACCGAGGAGTCAGAATACACCCCCAAGGTCCTCACCCCGGAGGCACTGCTTCCACCCTTCTTGGTGGGCGGTCTGTGATTGTTCGTCAAGGGAGCGTTAAGCCTAACGCTCTACCCTGACTCCTGCTCTAGAAGCGGAAACGAGCAGCCGCTCGTTACCCTGAAGGTCTGCAATGCGGGGCCGATACTGGTTCCTTGGCTCTTCTTGGCTCCGTCGTCCCGGGATCCAAGGTGCCGAGGGACTCAACGGACAGCCGGTTTGCAATCAAAATTATCGACAGCGGCTCATAGTCATTGCGCATTAAATACGCATTTCCGGCTGCGCGCAAAGCGCGCTAGGCATGCCGGTCTTTGTAGTCTTTCTGTCTATGCCCCATAGATCGTCCGTTTCGAAATTCGCGAACAACGGCGTCCCGCCGCTCCCTAGGATCCTGACAACCAGAACTACTAGGGTCCAATTCGCAACGCTATTCAAATAGACTTTTTTGAGATTGTAAAGTCAATTTTGCCATTCTCTTAATGGTTTTCTACTAGAAAAAAATGTTTAGTAAACCTATTCCCAAATTTTTTTCCTTGCTCCAAATCAGATGCATGCTGCATGGATTAGTGAGTATATTGTTACGTAATCTATTTAAAGGTGACTTACACAAATTGAACTAAATATGGCTGCATCTCCAAGAATATTGGGTCAAAAACTGCAGGGAATGAAAATAAGTCCATTAAGATGATAGAATGACATTAAGTTACAGTTGTGAACATTTACATCGGAGGAAGAATTAAGGGGCATATTAGCAAGGGCAATATCGCCACTTTTGCGGGACTTTTTCCCGCTAAAGCGGCAATATTTTTATCGCCCTATTAGCAAGCTGTTGCTAACAGCAGTTAGCGACTGCTTGTAGGTGATAGCTACAGGTTTGGGGCCCGCTTTGCAGGTCAGTAATATTTATCGCTAATGATATGAGTATATATGGTTTCCAGCTAGAAAAGCCTACCAAAGTTCATCCCGTTCCCTGCGTAGAGGTTTGCGTTCCTCTGATTTTTGATATGGAAAAGGCTGACCAAGCCTTACTGCCTCAACCACTGGCGGCCCTCAACATTCTGAACTTGTGCAGCATAAAGCTGGGATTGGAGAGAGCCTGGAGTATGTGTGCATTGCAATTCTTTTGGAGGTGGTTGGTGCCTTTGTAGTACTTGCCTAGAGCATAGTTATTTTGGGCCTCATTTACAAAGAGTTGCTGTAGAGCAGCGTTGCAAGTCATTTTGCTGCTGGGGCCTATGGCAATTCAAAAGGCCAGGAATTCACCATATTTACAAGATAAGGTGCATTCCTATCCTTTCAGCAAGCTCTGCCGCACAATTTGCAGCTGAGTGCCAATTCTGGCACTCTTTCACCATGGTGTTGTTGGCATGATTGCTTTTGTGCAGGGAGGGGAATCTTCCTGCACAAAAACATGAATGAGAGGCATTTTTCTCATTCTATGTGTGCTGCACAATGCAGCCCATATGGAAAAGGGAACAAACAAGGAGAACATCTCCTCGTTACATCTGCTCTGGGGAGATAAGCTGGACTTCAAAGGCAGGAGAGCAGATGCCAAAGGACAGAGGTCAACCCCAACTTCCATGTTCCCATTCCAGATGGGGATCCCCATAATTAGATTAGGAGAGGGGCTGAAAGGGGAGTGTAGTGAATTGTTAGCCACACCTGTGGGTTGGGTTACACAGACACATACTCCAAGGAGAGAAGTCTTCCATTTGACAGTGTATTCTGGGTCAAAAATATGCTGCTCTTCCCAGAGGTGGCTATAGCAGATGGAGGCAACTTTACCCCGATTGGTTGGGGTGTCCCTCCCTCTTGCCAACCCAGTATAGAGGACAAATATGGTGCAGCTGCAGGAGATCATCAGACTATTGCCTGAAACATCTAAATAATTAGGACTGCCCTGCTGGACCCTTGAACTGCACCACAGAAGGCTTGAACTCTGAAGGACTGTACCTGGTGCACCCTCAAGGCTCCACAAAGGAAGGACTGTGCCTGATTCAAAGATAAGGAGTGGACTACCTGAGCAGCAACAGATAGAAAATTGGTGGAAGAAGCCACCTGCAACAGCCAAAGAGAGGACTACTCCAGCTGACCAGCTACAACTGGATTTTCCTGGACTGCCCAGGTGCATTGTGGGAGGCTGAGTTTTAGATCTCCAGAGACAAATCAGTGCTTTTGAACCCTGGGCTTGTGATGCTTGGCATTTTTTCTCCCCAGTGGAAAAAAGCAAGAAGAAGTTCTGAAAGTTTAGAAACTTTTTACAAAGTTTGGCTATATGCGGTAGGAGGAGACCGCCTCATCATTGAGAGTCAAGCTGCTGATGTTGAACTGTGATTCGGCCTGACTGTGCCGGTTTGTCCCACTGAGAGCCCTGGATCTCCTTGCCATCAATGCTGAGGCCAAAGGCGTGCAGAGATGCGAGGAGGCATCACGCTGCAGCAGTTCGCTGTTGTTGAAGCAAACTCTGGATCGAAGGGCTCGACGTTTACATTTACTGTTTTGGTGATATGAAATGCTGTCTCCTCCTGACTGCTCATTGCCAAGCAACCAAGGATTCAGCAAGGATTAATTTATTGAGATTTGATGGGACATTATAAGTGAATGTGGTATTATTACTACCTGAAGGTGAATACCCCCACCTACTAATAATCCACCTTCCTAGATATAGGTAATAACATTTTAGGTAGGCTGTGGGAGAGCAAGGCCTTTCAACAGTGAAACATGATCTGAATAGTGTTCACTGTCAGGACATGTAAAACTTAACCACAAATGTCCTAATGTTTAAATACAATGTGCCCTAGGTATGATTGGGGCCCTACTTAGGGGTGGCTTATGCATTTTAAAAAGGAAGGTTTAGGCCTTGTCAAAGGTTTTTTTGCCAGGTCGACATAGCAGTTTAAAACTGCAAAGCAGACTGAAGTGGCTGGACTGAGATATGTTTTCCAGTGCTACATTATTTTGTGAAACAATTAGTGCTGCTGCCCACTAGTTGCATTTAATTTACAGGCCATGGGTATATGGAGTACCATTTACTAGGGATGTTTAAGTAAACTAAATGTGCCAAGCTGATATAGACAATTTTACCATGTTTTCAAGAGATAGTACATGCACTTTCCAGTGGTTAGAAGGGACAAATTGCAGACAGTCTTAAGAGCCAGCAAAGGCGGGTCTAGCAGCAGAAAGCTGGGAAAGGCAAACATCTTTGGTGACCCTGCAAAAAGGGACAGGTTCAACAGATATCACATACATCTTGCAGACAACCCTGATCAAAAGGAGTGATCGGTCAGAATGGTGTCGTTTTTTTATCATCAAATTTCCCTCTTCCATTTCTCCCACTGGCCTTCATATTTCCATGTCACGGAAAAGTGCATCGCTCTCATTGGATTCTGTGTACAAGATTAGTGCATTTTGATAGGCTCAATCACACAAAACTAGAGTTTGGCTCTTTTCCTTATGAAAGGGGGCAATATATTTTATTTAGATGATGCCAACTTTTAGCCAATAATGACCATTTTGAAGAACATTATTGTCTGACAGCTACATAAGTTTTTTAATTCCCAGAAGAATGCATTCCACAATTTAGTGACAAACGCATGCACATAATGGAGCTATCAGACTTTTTTGACACCACCTCTCAAGAAATTTATACCAACAGTGAAATATGAAATGGTTAAAATCTATTTAGAAAATAGAACAAGCCCTTTTACCTCAGAGGTTGCTGTACAGCTTCACACTGTACCATAGGTGTAACACCTGTCACTGTTTACCTAGTCAGCATACTCTTCAGTCTTTTCCAGGTGATAAAGCATTAGTTCATTCTTATTATCAAGGCCTAAATCCAATTCTCCATTAATCTGCTTCCATAAAGAGACAGTGAGAGGTTGTTGGATTGCGTTCAATATTTGATGACCGCAAACCTCCTACGACTTAATATTTATGACCTGAGAATAATATATGTGGGTCCTAAAGAAGGACTGCAGTTTCTGCCCAGAAAAAAACCCCAAACTCTCTGTTATTGACATGGAAAGGGCAGAAGAAGTAAAGTTCCGAAGGGAGAGTGCTTGATGCTGACACTTATGTCTCATCTGATCAACCTTTTCTGTCAGCTAAACTAATTAAAAATTATGTGATCTGCTCACTGGAAAAAATAAACATTTACAGCTGGAACAGTGATTAACTTCCGCTTCAGATACTGGTATGCCACTTGCTTTGGCCTACCGAAAACAAAGTGATAAAGAAACTCCAAGGACAGAATACAACCCTTCAGTGGAGTACAGGGCCCATGAAAAAGCACTGTATCTCTGTCACCCATAGAACTTTGCAACTGATGCCATATGCTTTACAATGTAGCTGCCTAACATACAAACGCATAAATAAGCTATAGCTAAAATAAGTCTACACACACCTTCATGTACGTTGCATAGCAAAGATAAACTGATTTAAAATGTGCCTGAATTCAGTCTCATTAAAAGAGCATGTTTCTCTTTTGCAATGCACACATTACATACAAAGTGCTTCCTCTGCACATTAAACTCTCCGCTCACAAACTGTATTTAAGAAAGACTGATCCATTGGACATTATGTTATTTAGACCAATAGCAAATAATTCTGGTTGGGTAGTGGGTACTATATAAATACATTAGGTCATATACAGGCACATGCATCAAAAGAAAAACCGGTCGCAAACGGGCAGATTCTCAGAATCTGCCCCTTTGCGACCGGTATTTTTGCATTTGGGATGCATCATCCCAAATGCAAAAATCGGAATTTAAGTAATCTCTAAATTGCGATAACTTAAATTGCGATTGCATTTAAGGAATCGCAAATTGAGATTCCTTAAATGCAATGCATTAAAGTAAAAAATCAGCGATTTCGCAAATAGGGGGCCCAAATTACCATGAAGTTCAACTTCATGGTAATTTGCAAAAACTTAGAAAAATGCACTTTTGTGCATTTTTCAAAGTTTCATGTTGCGCATACTCATGCCTTTAGGGCATGTATGTGCGCAACATATGTGCACAGATCAATTTCAGGCGTGCAACAGGGTGTCCTTTTGACTCCCTTGCACCCTTGAAATGGCGCATGCGATCTCCCATTCATTCCTATGGGCCTCTGGCCCATAGGAATGAAGGGGAAGGCATTTCTTAATTGCCACTCACAATTTGTGAGTCGCAATTAAGGAATGTTTTAATAGCAATTCCTACATGCATAGGCTTTTGCGATACCTTAATTGCGATTCCTTAATAATCGCATTTAAGGAATCGCAAAACTCTACCTTGATACATGTGCCAGTTAGTCTTGCATTTAAATACAGGTATATACCATTACTTCTGCAAGCAAATTGCCCTCAGTAGCTGGATTTTGGCTTTTTTTCTGGACATTCAGCTTGGAATCAAGTTCCTTGTGAGACAAATTCTGCACTGTGATGCATGTCTCACTACTAGCTGCCTGACATTCAGTTCCACAAGCCTAGCAATGCATTGACTATTTCCACCTTGTAATTTGGATTACCCATAGGTTTATGTCTTATGAATAACCATAATGTCTATCATGTTTTTCATGAACTAGGTGGTTTTCGACTCCATTGGCAGAAAATGTGCACCACTAAATGAATATTAAGGATGCAAAAGATGTGATTTACTAGTACAATACATCACTCCTGATTCTTAAAATCAAGAATAGATGCATTTTATCCTCACAAATCTGTGTATTAGAACACATTCCTTTGAGCATGCTGCAGCCAAGGAGCTTTAAAATGTAATAAGAATAGGGTACAGTCTTTCCTAGCCATCAGGAACACCCTCTTCCCTCACACATAGGATTCCTTTGTCTCACTGTCTGAAAGCCATACACAAACCCCAACAATAGAGGCATTCACAGTCTTGTGACCGAGGACAGTGGCAGAAAGCCACAGTTGGTTGGGACAAGAAAAAGGCAACTTTCTATCAATCAATCAATCAATCAAGGAAATTTGTAGAGCTCACTACTCACCTGTGAGGGTCTCAAGGCGCTGAGGGTAGGGGGAGCTGCTAGCTGCTCGAATAGCCAGATTTTGAGTAGCCTCCTGAAGGTTAGTAGGTCTTAGGTCTGCCGTTGGAGGATGGGGAGGGTGTTCCAGGTCTTGGTGGTAAGGTAGGAGATTGATCTGCCACCGGAGGTCGCTCTTCGGATGTAAGGGACAGTAGCGAGGGCGCGGTCGGTGGAACGAAGCTGGCGGTACAGGAAAAAGAAGGTCAGTCGACTGTTGAAATATGCTGGTCCGGTGTCGTGGAGTGCCCTGTGGGCTTGGGTGAGGAACTTGAAGGTCAGCCTCTTGTTGACGGGAAGCCAGTGCAGGTCTCAGGTGGGGTGTGATGTGGCTGTGTTGAGGGATGTCGAGGATCAGGTGGGCAGAGGCGTTCTGTATGCGTTGTAGTTGTTTCAGCAGTTTGGCCGGGGCTCCCGTGTAGAGGGCATTTCCGTAGTCCAGTCTGCTGCTGACGAGGGCTTGGGTGTCCGATCTTCTTGTGTCAATGGGGATCAACTTGTAGATCTTGTGGAGCATGTGGAGGGTGTTGAAGCAGGAGGATGAAACGGCGCTGACTTGCTTGATCATGGAGAGCGTTGAGATGAGGATGAATCTTAGGTTGCCTGCGTGGTCGGTGGGTGTTGATGCTGTTCCCAGGGCGGTCAGCCACCTGGATTTATCCCAGGCTGAGGAGGTGGACCCAAAGATGAGGACCTCCGCCTTGTCTAAGTTCAGTTTCAGGCGGCTGTTTTCCATCCATTCGGCGTTGGCTTTCATTCCTTCGTGGAGGTTGGATTTGGCGGTGGGGGGGTCCTTGGTGAGGGAGAGGATCAGCTGTGTGTCTTCGGCGTAGGAGATGATGTTGAGGTTGTGCAGTCTGACGACGTGGGTGAGCGGGGCCATGTAGATGTTGAACAATGTCGGGCTGAGGGATGATCCTTGGGGTATGCCGCAGATGATCTTGGAGGCTTTGGAACGGAAAAGGGGGGGAGGCGGTTGCTCTGGGTTCTGTCGGAGAGGAAGGAGGTGGTCCATTCCAAAGCCTTGTCCCGGATCTCTGTGTTGGGGAGGCGTGTGCGTAGGGTGCGGTGGTAGACCGTGTCAAAGGCGGCTGATAGGTCCAGAAGGATGAGGGCCGCTGTTTCGCCATTGTCCAGCAGAGCCCTGATGTAATTGGTGGCGGCGATGAGGTCAGTTTCGGTGCTGTGGTTGCTGCGGAACCCGGACTGGGATGGGTCCAGGATGTTGTTCTCCTCGAGGTAGCGGGTCAGCTGTTTGTTGATGGTTTTCTCGATGAACTTTGCCGGGAATGGGAGCAGTGAGATGGGCCGGACGTTTTTGAGGTCTCTCGGATCTGCCTTGGTTTTCTTATGTTGATCTCGGAGTGCTTCCAGCTCTCGGGAAGGTCGCGGTCTCGAAGGAGATGTTTATGGCCTTGCGGAGATGGGGTGCGATGGTGGCACTGGCTCTGTTGAAGATGTGGTGTGAGCATTTTCAAAATTGTAATTTAAAATCTGACATCACCATTAAAGGGGATTTTAAAGTTCTATTAATTTGGGTATAAACAGCATCTGTCTATCTACTTCTAACCTAAAGCTATATGCGATAAGGCAGTCCAGTGTTATGCTATGGGAGAGTTAGGCCTTTCAACAGAAAAAAACAACTTTAGGAGTGTTTCACTGTCAGAACCTGTAAAACTCAAACAGACTCGTCCTAACTCTTAAATACATGTGCCCTGCCCTAGGGGCGGGTTGGGCCTACCTTCAGGGTGGCTTATCTATTTTAAAAAGGATGGTTTGGGCTTGGCAAATGTTTTTTTGCTAGGTCGAAATGACACTGCCAAATGATTTTGGTGGGGCAGCGGGTGTTATATAAATGCACTATGTCAGTCTTTCAGTAATATAAACAGCAGATATTACTTCAGCAGTGAAATCACAAATCGGTATACAAGAACAAGTTGGTATTTAAACATGTGGACCTGAACACCTTAATCCCTGCAAAAACATACCATCAAGACAAGATATATTCCAATGAAACAATAAGATGGCAAGACAAAAGTACAAATATAAATGATATACAAATTGACAGCTCTTTGGGACGTGATCTCTCAAAGAGAGAAAAAAAATATTTAAACGGCAAGGAGTATGTACTATCACCAGGTTTAGGAACATACCCTGCTGCTCTTATGGATGAAGAATGCTAAGTGAATCTTTGTGGAAAAGGCAGCTAGCCTCAGAATCTCACTGGCACCATCAAAAATAGCACTCTAGATACCAAAACAAGCAGAAGAGAGGACATACAGGAATAGGTCAAGAAATATTGAAAACAGTAACTTAAATCAACTCTATGGAACTGGAAACACAGAAATTGAACAAAAGGATGCTACAAACAGGTAATTAAAATAACATTGTTAAAATACACAAGGTGTGAATCAAGAATCCAAGACTAGAAAACTGCACAACATAAAGAGCAGGATATGGAGTGTGCTGAGAGAACCCCAACTGTAGAAACAATGAGAGTCAGGGAGGCAGCAACAGCAAGAAACAGAAACGTGGAGGACCAAAGAAACAAAACAGGGAGTAGGTAGTAGGTAAGCAATGGGAGAAAAAGGTGCAAAGAATCAAGGAACAATCCTTGAATCATAGCAGGAAGGTAAAGCCGGAAAAAGTCGGGTTTCAGCAGAACAGACTGTTGCAAGCTGCTTCACACTAAGCTTCAAGTGTAGAAATAGCAGGAGGCAAAGGGCGGGGCACAACAGTTACAGAGAGTAGGCAGGTGTGTGCCAGCAACCACATGCAGGGAATCAAAGACCCACCATTGAAGGGGAGGCTACACAGGAACTGGGAGAAGGTAAGACTGTGACACCACCAGGCATATAGAGGGAAATAGGGATACCAAAGACACAGTACAAAATGAAGATGAAAGTGTGAAAAGTTGAGGAATAAAATCCAAATGTGTTTGAAGGAATCAGGAATCGTGATGCAAAATGGAATTCAACCACCAGGGCATGATGGGCACAAAAAGGCTTGGCACTAAGACAGACAATATGTGCCACAGTGCACACCGATGGTAACGGAAAAACCAGACTGGAACTAAATGTGGAGAAAGGTGTGCAATGTGTTAGACAGTGTACTGGCATGGTCAAATCTAAAGACAGGACCGCACAGAGCTTATATGAGCATAATCTCTGGCTGGGTAAAGGAATCATGTAGGTGCTCTGCCATTCATTCTTCCCGGGATGTGGTCAGAGCTTGTGATTGTCACTGAGAACATTCCACAAGTCCTAAGCTTCTGGGATCTTCTCTGTCTCACTGCCCCTTATAGATTTATGTGAGCCCCAATTTCCCATGCCTGGCTTGTTAGGGGCTTGTGAGTCATCTTATGATATTTGGCATGTTCTTAACTGGGCTTGTAGGGTGGGGTTGTTCTGTCAGGAGATGCTGAAAGGCCACGGGATGTCTATCTATTCTGCCCTAGTCTGGAAGGATGGGCTAAGGCATTTCCCTATGTAGAAATGGATCCCCCCTAAATTGAGGAACAATGCTCTGGGTTGTGGCCGATGTTGTGTTTCCTCCTGCACTGACTGATGTGCTTGTGGCATCTATGATGTGTGCCTTGTCACCTACTTGGCGTGGGGTGCCAGAGCTGTTGTGTGGGATGGTCTTATTCTTCCTCTTCTTTTTCAAACTGGACTTGAGACTTGTGAAATGTATGTCTTATATATTTGACTCATGTCCACATCTTTGCCCCCTCCTCTTTTTTGTGCTTGTTGGTTACCTGTGTGGTACTGGTTCTGATGTTTGGCTGTTCTTTTCCTACTATTCTTAAGGGTATTAGGTTAGTACTGGGATTAGACTCAATGACTAGGGAGTGGGCTGGGCATGGTTTTCCCCCTATGTATTAGATTGACATGGGTCTTGTGGTTCATGTGCCGTGACTTGGTATTTCTGGCCCCACTATCTGACTATCCTCTCTTATTGTTCACAGGATTTGGGATTCGTCATGAGTCTGTCTTTTGTGCCTGCCATGTATGATTTTGCCTGCTCTGAGTGCATTGCTGGTTCACATAGTGTCTGTGGAATTTAATTTGACTCACTGTCCCACACTTCCTCATGCAGACCGACCCTATTTTTCTTGGAACCTGGTTTCTTAGTGGGCTGACCGAGGCCTTTTGTTCTATATTTGGCTTCGTTTTGAGTATTGATTGCATTTGCAGTACCTCTGCACACTTTTTTACTTTCTCCACCAGGCTGTTGTGGTCCCTTTCTTGTGTTGAATTGGTAGAGTGGTCATTTGGCCTGTTTTCCTCTGAATTATGGTTGGCACTGTGCTGTTCCATTTTTCTTTATGTTACATAACCTGGCATGGAGCTGCATGAGTTTGTCCTAACAAGAATGAAGTAGTGATTGGCTTTCTGCTGGGTTACCCTCTCACTCCCTGTTAGAATGGTGCTTGTGAGCTGCTACGTCTTCTCCCCTGGTGATCTTCCTTGGGATTCACTTCTTCCCCTTGACCTCTTGCTTGTGCTTTATTCTACATCCTCCAATTGTGAACTAGGATTTTCAGGGGTGGTATGCCCTAATCTGTATATAATGTAAAAGGATTTGTGTATAGATTCCAGGCTGACACTTCTAACCTCATTTGTTTTGATTTTGTATGCCTTCGTAGATGTGGTCCTCTTGCTCCTTCTTGGATTTGGATCTTGTGGTCAGTGGCCATGTGTTCCTCTATTCTGCTTCCCACCACTCACCCAGGTTATGTGTTGTTTTCTCCATGCTGAAGAAGGTGGAGATGGAGGCCTCCATGGTTTGTATTTTGGAGTGTCTCTTATTTAGTAGAATTTCTCCCCATCCTGCTGGTTTGGTATGTGGTTTCTTGGTATCTGGTTTGTTTGTGGGCTGACCAAGGCATTATTTTCTGAATTTGGATTAGTTTCTGGTATTATTCAAATTTGCATTACTTCTGCCCACTGTTTTCCTTTCTTCACTAGGCTGTTGTGGTCCCTTTCTTGTGTTGACAGGGTAGAGGGTTAATTTGACTTTTTTAACTCTGTATTGTGATACGCACTGGGCTGTTTCATTATTCTTTATGTTACACGACCTGGCATGGAGCTGTATGAGTTTGTCCTGACAAGAATGATGAACGAATTGGCTTTCTGCTGGGGTGTCATTCACTCCTTGTTAGAAATAGTGCTTGTGAGCTGCTTCTTGTTCTCCCCTGATGATCTTCCTTGGGATTGGCTTCTTCCCCTTCAATTCTTGCTTGTGCTTTGGTCTACTTCCTCCAATTGTGAACTTGGGTTTTCAGGAGCGGTATGCCCTAATCTGTATATAATGTAAAATGATGTGTATATAGATTCCAGGCTGTCACTTTTATCCTCATTTTTTAAGGTTTCCTTGTGTCTTCGTGGATGTGGTCCTCTTGCTCCTTCTTTGATTTGGATCTTGTGGTCAGTGGCCATGTGTTCCTCTATTCTGCGTCCTACCACTCTGCCCAGGTAATGTGTTGTTTTCTCTATGCTGAAGAAGTTGGGGATGAAGGCCTCCATGGTTTGTCTTTTGGTTTTTGGAACTTCTTTTCTCCCCATCCTGCTGGTTTGGAATGTTATTTGGTGGTGGACTATCTCACGTGCTTATTTTTGGGACTTAACCTTATCCAGGGTTTTGGTGCTTTTGTTCTGTGGGGTAAGGAGTGATCCCCTGGCTCACTGGCTAGCTTTCCTTGTGTTCCCCTTATTTTTGATCAGTGATATCCCCTGCCCCTGTAAGCCTATGTTTACTGTTACAGCCTCCTCGTTTGACCCTAATCCTTTTTCAGGACACTGACTTGACAGTGAGGTTCATGCCTGCTATCTTTCCATCCTCCCTGCAGATGAGTGTCCTTATTCCTGGGGTTAGCTGCTTGTATCCTTTGATTCTTGGATGCTTTCTCCCTTTGTGCATTTTGCCCTTTGCCCCTCCTGGTCTTCAATTGTAGATCTTTGGCCACTAGCTCTTTCTGAGTGGTTCTTGCTTACTATTATTCTCCTTCCTTCTCACATTAGGGTTTGCTGCGAGTGCCTTGATCTTTTTACTCAAAACACCCTCCCTTTGTGTATTGTTGTTTTTCCAAAAACCGATGTCTGGATCAAGCTTGCCCCTTATATCAGGTGTGTGCCCTATTTGAGATGCCCCTGCTTCTGCACTATCCTGTAGTTGTAATGTTGTTGCCTTCCTTGATGATCCTACACTTTCAGGTCTACACTACTTGGTTGGTCTTTGCAGTAAAGGATGGCTTCATCTGCTCTCCTTGTCTCATTGTAATGGATCCTCCATTCTGGGCCTCTATTGTCCTCTAGGGTGCTGAAGAGGACAATCTTAATTAGGCATCACACATACAAAGTCAACAGGATACCATTGTTTTCACATATGCACCAATGACGATTTCTGATATCCTGGAAAGGGTAAGCAAAGATAAGGAACTCAAAATGGGAGAGAAAATCAAGGAGAAGACAGGAGCAAGAGCAAAGCAGCAGCACAGGAGAGCTGGGCCGGGGGCCTGCTCACTTTGGTTATGCTGCGGCCTCTATTAAGTAGGTGCTGGGGGGAAGGAGAGCCTCAGAGCCAGTGGGAAGGGCTAGGCAGGACGTGGGAAAAAACAGGCTGGGTAGAAAAAAACTGGAAGCAGGCTCGAGCAGCAATGTGGTAAAAACAAGGAGGAAGCAGTGAAACAAGGGAAAAGCAAGGAGAAAGAAAAGAAAATGAGCAAGAACAAGTAGAAGGCACTAACAACTTTGGGAATAAGCAAGGGAAAGCAGTAAACATGAGGGAAAACCAAGGAGAAGCCACTAAGAAATAGGGAAAAAACAAGGAGAAGACAGGAGCAAGAGCAATGCAGCAGCAGGGGTAGAGCTGTGCCTTGGGAAAATTCTCCTGTTCTCTAAGGTCACCCAATATGTATTGCAGATTTCCAGACCCCATGTTTGATGGATTTAGGACTCTAGGCACTTTACCACTGCTAAATAGTAGTGAAGTGTTTGCAATTCCCTTCTAAATCATGTGTTTTTCATTTAAACTCCCTATTTTTCCTTTTCAACTCCCCTATTACTCCACAAATGAGGCCTAACATGCTCTAATTACAGGAACTCTAGAACTAGGCCCAGGCATACAGTGTAATTTCTTGCTGAGAAAATTACATATGATGCTAGAGATTACGCCTTTATAACACCTCTCCCAAACAACATTTGTTTTCAGGGAAAATTATCTTGCTTCCATATGAATACAATGTGAATCACATGCAGCAACAATCTGAGCGACCCCTAAACAAGCAGCCTTTCTTTAACACATGCACTGATAAAATTACTCAAAATAGTATTTTCTTGTTTATTTCTTCTTATCTGAGCATACAGTTTGGGTAAACTTTTAGCATTCTTTCTTTTGGGATACAATGAGGAAATGCCACAGAGTGTAAGGCCACTGTATAGACAGTGTCAAAATCCTCTTCTTTTCCTTCCATCCCAGTCTCTGTGCTTTGTCTAGCCCTTGGTCATTTTGGGTTTGAATTTCAGGGGGAAAGTGAACTGCAAAATAGCTTATATCCTGACAACACAGTGCATACATGCCTGAGGTACTTCATATATTGCCCTTATTCCTCACAAAACACTACAAAGGAATGGACATGTGTCTATAATAAGGCATTGGGTATATGAGGGCATGAGTCAGGCATGTGACTGCATTGGCATGAGTGAAGTGATGACATGTCCCACATCGACTCATACCTTTTCAATCTGCACTTAAGTAGGTATCATCACGGTCTGTGTGGGCCTGCCACTCAAAATCAACCCTGCATTTCCATTTGCAAGCATACACTAGCAATGGGCAATTTCTCCTCCCGCATCCCATCTAACATGTGACCAATTTGCAGCACTCTGAAGGATGCGCAGGTACCCATGATGCAGGGTGACATTTAACACATATCATGATAAAGGTGGGCTAAGAGGTGAACCAAAGTAAGTCATTGGCAAGGACAATGAACTAACCCACTCACTGCAATAAATGGGGGTATGTAACTTGCCCACTGGTTTGGTTATCATGAATAATACTTTTAAAATATGGCACATGACATATACATATGCAGCAGCTATACTAGTAAGGAATCATGTTTCAGTATGCTGAGCCAGCTCCTATGCTCAATGGATCCCATAACAATTTGGTATTTAAGTGTAATTAATGTCCAATATGCCTCAATCATTTAGATCGTAACAAATTTAGTAGGGTAGAGGAACTTATTCTGCAGACAAGTGCATGGTATGATGTGAACTCTCATGTCAACATTAGATGTGATGTTAACAATTGATAGGATTGTCTAGGATACATGTTACACCTTAATCACACATATCTTGTGCTCAAATTTTGGCCTGGGCAGCCTATCTCATGCAACCTTTATGTCACATATTGTGGTGAACATGTTGTCACCTTCTGTAGATATTATCGGTAAGAGAGACATTAGAACAAATGTTAATCAGTTGGTTTTGGGGCAGGTAATGGTACATGTGCACTGAGCATCCAGTCCATTGCTGGCACACCATTTTCCCAGCAGAATCAGAGCTATTCATCATGTGGGCATGCATAGATTGGGAATGATATATTATACCATCATGGCCCTGACAAATGCATATGCAAATTTGTCCAACTTCTGTTGTGAATCTACATGCTAGTTAAAGCTTGTTTACGTTGACTAAGGGTAGCACTTAAACATCTCACTTCACCGATTTACATGAATACACAACAGACTTACAGAGCATAGGAACAATCAGATGACACTCACTGGTAGCAGTGGAATCTCAGAAGCTCTCCCCCTCCCCATGGGTGTATGGTCTTGGTCCAGCTACAAGACAAAAAAATTGTACATTGTAATTGTACATTTCTTTGTGAACGCTGAACATGTACCCCTTGTATATGTGAAGGACAGCACATTGACTTTACAAAAGCCTGGTATTGGACTGGTAACATAAGGGAAATGCTGGACATATGTAAGCCATGGGGCCGTGTATTCAGTTAGGCACATAACTTATTAGGTGCACAGAGTACAGACAAGGTGCAAGACCGGCGTAGCTTGCCATATGGTGCAAGAATGCCTGGCATTTTGACTGACCACACTCTGCATAGTATGATAGTGCTGGCGCTCATTGCAAGTCAAAACATGTTCCTTACAGTGCTAAACACATCCAACAGTATCCATGCTTGTTTGTCTTCTTCACCACACTCTTTACATGTGACCAGTGCACTGTGATTGACCAATGCTCAAATTAAGCTTGTAAAGGCTCATTAAGAAAATATTACCATTTTATGTGATGTGCACGTGTGACCATCATGGGGGTAACTAAAGCACCCTGTGCAACCAGTGGCCTGGTGATATCTGAGTGCTCTCTCCTGCAATATACATGGCAGGTGGCCCCCACAGTTTGCAGTTAGTCATGACCTGGCAGGCCAGATGGCCTGATAAATGGGTCCCACAGTACCTATGGCCATCCCCTGCACTGCATGGTATGTTTTGTCTATTTTAATGCCCCTGTGAACATGGCCCTGTGGCCCTGTGGCATGTTCTATTTATTTAACTGAGTTAGCCCATACCAACCCATATACATATCCGTACCTTCCTGAAGAAAAACCATGTAAAGATGTATGCAAAAGTCACAATGATAAAAGCTAATGGAATATAGGACTTACAGGTAGGCCCAACAACTTCTCTGGAAATCAAGGAGATCTGCCTCCTGGCTGATAACAACGGCCTATTGATGCTTCAGTTGGTATGTTGTGTGCTGAAAATTGAAGATGTGACTTATTTGGAAGTGCCCTTCTCCCAACGCTCCCGACTCTCACATGTAGGGTAGCCTTGGATCACACTACCTCCACTGCAGATCTTTTGTGACAAGTACCACACCAACAGCCACAGCAGGACTCCAAACTCCTCTTCCGACAGGTTCTTTGACCTGGCCCTGCCCAACATCACCCTACCCGCATTAGCCTCCCTAAACCAAAAACAAATATCCCTTCCCCTACCCCTAAAAATGCTAATCCCTAAATAGACAAACACCCGACAATATAGTGGACAATACTTTACAAAATGCAATTATAAAACACAAATGACTCACACTTCCTGGATTTCAGCATGGCTGAGGCATTGCATATTTTCCTGGCTGGATGCTTCACGTTTCCTACTAGAGTGTCATTTTTCCTACTAGAGCACCACTTTTTCTACTGGAGCATTGCCTTTCCTACAAATGCGCGCTCTTTACTACTAAAGCATCTGCATTCCTAAAGCGTCAGCTTTCTTAATAAAACATCATCTTTCCTACTCAAGCGTCACCTTTACTATCAAAGGCCCAATTCACAAAGGTAATCTGAGACAAAAGCCTAACTTTACGACTTTTGCTATTCACAGAGGTAATTTAAAAGCCATATCTTAAAGTCTGCAGTCGGGCCGGAATATCCGGCTTCGGACGGATTCTCCGTCTCGGGCCGGATAAAGGATACTCAATTGTCCGGAATGATGTTTTTTAAAAATTAAATATTAGGAAAGTGTGATAAATGATAGAGTAGTGAGCATTTTATATAATTGGAGGGGTTCAAATTAGTATACACACATCTATTCCCACTCCAATGAGTGCAACAGTAGGGAAAGTGTTGGACAGCGGAGGGGTACAAATTACTATTCCCACTGCAGTGAGTGCAACAGTAGGGAAAGTGCAGGATAGCAAAGAGATACAATTAGTATTCCCACTCCAGTGAGTGCAACAGTAATGAAAGTGCTGGATAGCGGAGGGGTAAAAAGTACTCTTCCCACTCCAGTAAATGCAAAACGCAACAGTAGGGAAAGTGATGGGTACTGGAGAAAAAAAAATACTATTTACACTCACAGTAAAAAATAAATTATATATATATATTACCTACTGGCGGTCGCCAGTAGGTATATATAGTTAGGATTTTTTCTCTATGGGTTTTTTGAAAATTCTATGTCTAATAACTTTGGCGTTTGTGGACGGAATTGGCTGAAATTTTCAGGAAAATGGCAAATTTTGTTTCTGAGCAGCCCCTGAAAATTTTGGGGGGGTTCGTCAAGGGGGGCCAAGAAAAAAGGGGGGTCCCAAAACGCGTTTTTCCCATGTTAATTTCCATAGGGCGGTTGGCCTCACTTTTAGCCCGAACGGCTGAATGGATTTGCACGAAACTTGGCAAAATTGTAGGGACTGGTAGCCCGATGTGCCTTTTGTAGGTCTCAATATATGTGCTTCAGTGGATTTTGAGAAATTAATGTTCAAAAAAAGATATATATCTGTAACAGCGGACTGGGCAGCGCTCCGCTACGCGTACTTTTCGCGCAACGGAGCTTTGTGAAGCGAAGCTGATTGGTTCTCCGGCGTCTGTCAACATTCCAAACAGTCCGTAGCGGCCGCCATCTTGTCTCTCGGTAGGATCGAGAGACAAGAGGAGGCCAAAGCGAAGGGGCAAATGACCATAAGGGGGCATAGTACATTGTCGCTCACCCCCTAGGTTTGATGTGGAGGTTTTAAAAGGGCCCCGCGGGGCAAAAAAAAATAAAAATAATAATAATCGAACAGCTGAATGGATTTGCACGAAACTTGGCAAAATTGTAGGGACTGGTAGCCCGATGTGCCTTTGCTAGATCTCAATATATGTGCTCCAGTGGATTTTGAGAAATTAACGTTCAAAAAAAGGTATATATCTGTAACAGCGCACCGCTTCGCGTACTTTTCGCGTTACGGAGCTTTGCGAAGCGAAGCTGATTGGCTCTCCGGTGTCTGTAAACATTCCAAACAGTCCGTAGCGGCCGCCATCTTGTCTCTCGGTAGGATCGAACAGCTGAATGGATTTGCACGAAACTTGGCAAAATTGTAGGGACTGGTAGCCCGATGTGCCTTTGCTAGGTCTCAATATATGTGCTTCAGTGCATTTTGAGAAATTAACGTTCAGAAACAAGATATATATCTGTAACAGCGCTCCGCTTCGCGGAGATAAAATTATATGTGTATTACCTAGCTGTTGCTAACACCAGTTAGCGACGGCTAGTAGAAGATAGCGACCATCTTGGGCCCCACTTTGCATGTGAGTGATATTTATCACTAATGACATGCAAAGTGGGCATGCCAAGATGTTAGCGACTGGAAACAGTCGCTAACATCGCTATCTCCTATTATCAACTTTTGGAAATATTCGAGATAAGGGCGAATATCTCCAAAAGCTACCACCTGCCCTGAGCAGTTCTTAGCCATGTTATCCAATGGGAGGTGGATAACATGGCTAAGAGCATTAGCTCGGTAATGCATGAATATCGCTGAGTTTTCAGCGATATTAATGCATTGCGGTCATTTTTTATCGTATTTCCGATAAACCTTGATAATAGCAAGGTTTATCTGCGATAATTTCTGACGGTAAAAAAATCGTTGCTAAGCATCGTTAGGGATAAATATCGCTTAACTTTGGTAATATGCCCCAACGTCTGTTAACGTTCGATTCGAAGGAAATCAGGAAGTGTTGAAAAACATTGTCTGCGCCATCTTGTCTTTTTTCAAATGCCACACTTTTGTCGTGCACGGCAGCCATTTTAGATGCCTTGACCAGACCCACTCTGTGCACGCTCTCGATCCTTAGCATGGCTCCCCACCCTCGCAAGCATCTCCCCCAGGCAGTGGTCACCCCCGCTCTCTGTCTTATGCATGGGTAATAAACCTCCCCCATCTGCGCTGCTGTTCCCTGAGCATCACACCCTGTGCCCGCCCGACACCTCCCTTTCGCCCTATTCACTACCGCACCCTCTGACACTCCTTTTCCTCTTTGTCCGATTGTCCAGGCTGGTCCTAGGGTATCAGCTAGCCCTGCAGATGTAGTTTATGGCCACAGCTGTAAAGAATCACCCCTCTTCAAAGGAGTTATAGTAGATCAAGGCCCACACTCGATGAGATCCGTCACAGCAGAAGCGTTGCTATTATCTGAAAACCATCCTGTATTGTGATTGGGGAGGGGACCGAGCCTGAAGCGGAAGATTCCAGGGATGACTGTTTGTACATCAAAGTTTTTACAATTATGTGTCACATTAAAAATATATAGCACTCCGACAAAGTAGTAAGATTATAAAACTTTAATAATTTATAAATATATACAAGAAAACAAAAATAGTACTAACATATAAACATTTTTAGGGAAAAACAACGAAGTAGCGGTCGGCTGTGCGAATAGTCCCAACGCAGCACAACGTCCAGATTTCCGGCGTGGGGCGTCGCGGGGGGTGGGTCATCAGTAGCAAACTGTTGTGCGAATAGTTCCAAGGCAGCAGAACGCGCCGAAATCTAGATGACACGAAAGTGATGTCTAGTAAGTTGCCACCCAGCAAATAACGGCATGGGGCGTCGCGGGGGGTGGGTCATCAGTAGCAAACTGTTGCGCGAATAGTTCCAAGGCAGCAGAACGATGGCACCAAGGTGATGTCCAGTAAGTTGCCGCACTGGTTTTGGTATCCTACAATGCTGCTCCGAATAACGGCGTGGAGCGCCCCGGGGGAGGCGGCGTGAACGGGCCTCTCCAGGTGGAGTGTCATCTGTTGTAGTGGGGCGCCCCTTTACCGTTTCAGTTGCCATTCCGTCCGTTTTTGGTCCACTGTGTCAAAAGCCGCAATTCAGCTGAGTTGCGCCCACTCTTGCGGTGCAGCGATAGGCGGCTGTCACAGGACTCTCAAAATGGCGGCAGGCTGTTTCCTTTTTGGGCCTGGTCCACTGAAATGGCCCTGGGACACCTTGGAAATCGGACGCTTGTCTGCTAGGTCTTGGACCCCATTCTCGAAAGCGTCCCCTCCGCCTTGAGAATTCATCAAAAGTTTTGGGGGCTCCGACTCCTGCAGGCTTCTGGTGGGGAGCGGCTGCCATGATTGCTCACGGAATGACCACGACTGAGCTACGAGATGGTGGTGCTTTCATGCTGACGCCAGCTTCAGTCTGAAACATCCAGAAACAAGGTGGGGCTTTCATCGTTTGGGAAAAAAAAAAAGTTTTCATCCTATGAAAAGTGTTGTTTTTAGGTCACATGATCAAGCCTTCCATCATTAGGAAACCAAAAGTAAAATGAACCAATGAAAAGTTTTATAAACAAGTCACATGACCTGTTATGCGGCATAGGGTGTAAAATGCGGAGAAAATACGTTGGCACGTGAGGCGGCGTCAGTAGCGGACCGATGTGCGAATAGGCCGAAGGCAACACAACGCGCCAAGATCTGGATGGCACCGAGGTGGTGTCCAGCAAGTTGCAGCACTGGTGTGGCCATCCTACAATGCTGAAAGTCGGCGTGGGGCGCCCCGTTGGCCTGTGAGTTTGCGTCAGTAGCGGACCGATGTGCGAATAGGCCGAAGGCAGCACAACGCGCCAAGATCCGGATGGCACCGAGGTGGTGTCTAGTAAGTTGCCGCACTGGTGTGGCTATCCAACAATGCTGAAAGTCGGCGTGGGGCGCCCCGTTGGCCTGTGAGTTTGCGTCAGTAGCGGACCGATGTGCGAATAGGCCGAAGGCAGCACAACGCGCCAAGATCCGGATGGCACCGAGGTGGTGTCTAGTAAGTTGCCGCACTGGTGTGGCCATCCAACAATGCTGAAAGTCGGCGTGGGGCGCCCCGTTGGCCTGTGAGTTTGCGTCAGTAGCGGACCGATGTGCGAATAGGCCGAAGGCAGCACAACGCGCCAAGATCCGGATGGCACCGAGGTGGTGTCTAGTAAGTTGCCGCACTGGTGTGGCCATCCTACAATGCTGAAAGTCGGCGTGGGGCGCCCCGTTGGCCTGTGAGTTTGCGTCAGTAGCGGACCGATGTGCGAATAGGCCGAAGGCAGCACAACGCGCCAAGATCCGGATGGCACCGAGGTGGTGTCTAGTAAGTTGCCGCACTGGTGTGGCCATCCTACAATGCTGAAAGTCGGCGTGGGGCGCCCCGTTGGCCTGTGAGATGGCGTCAGTAGCGGACCGATGTGCGAATGGGGCCAAAGGCAGCGCAACAATATTTTCTGATTTGAAGACACCACAAGGCGCTGAGATGCCAAGATCCGGATGGCACCGAGGTGGTGTCTAGCAAGTTGTGGCACTGGTGTGGCCATCGTACAATGGTAAAAGTCGGCGTGGGGCGCCCTGTTGGCCTGTGAGATGGTGTCAGTAGCGGACTGATGTGTGAATGGGGCCAAAGGCAGCGCAACAATATTTTCTACTATATTTTCGGAGTAGAAGACACCACAAGGCGCTGAGATGCCAAGATCCGGATGGCACCGAGGTGATGTGTAAGTTGCGGACCGATGTGCGAATGGGGCCAAAGGCAGCTCAACAATATTTTCTGAAGAGAATACACCACAAGGCGCTGAGATGCCAAGATCCGGATGGCACCGAGGTGATGTCTAAGTTGCGGACCGATGTGCGAATGGGGCCAAAGGTAGCGTAACAAGATTTTCTGTATGGAAGATACCACTAGGCGTTGAGATGCCAAGATTCGGATGGCACCGAGGTGATGTCTAGCAAGTTGTGCCACTGGTGTGGCCATCGTACAATGGTAAAAGTCGGCGTGGGGCGCCCTATTGGCCTGTGAGATGGTGTCAGTAGCGGACTGATGTGCGAATGGGGCCAAAGGCAGCGCAACAATATTTTCTGACTGACACCACAAGGCGCTGAGATGCCAAGATCCGGATGGCATCGAGGTGATGTCTAAGTTGCGGACTGATGTGCGAATGGGGCCAAAGGCAGCGTAACAATATTTTCTGTATGGAAGATACCACTAGGCGTTGAGATGCCAAGATTCGGATGGCACCGAGGTGATGTCTAGCAAGTTGGTGTGGTCATCCTACAATGCTGAAACTCGGCGTGGGTCACCCCATTAGCCTGTGAGATGGCGTCAGTAGCGGACCGATGTGCGAATAGGTCGAAGGCAGCACAACGCGCCAGGATCCGGATGTCACCGTGGTGGTTTCATAGTTGAGAGGCACTTCATCTGCAGTGGGGCGCCGAGATCCGGATGGCACCGAGGTGATGTCTAGCAAGTTGCTGTACTGGTGTGGTCATCCTACAATGCTGAAATGTAGTGGGGCGCCCATTTACCGTTTCAGTTGCCATTCAGCTGAGTTTCGGCTGCTCTTGATGCTACAGCGACAGGCGGCTGCAAGAGGACTCTCAAAATGGCGGCCTGTTCTTTGGATTTGGGCCTGGTCCACTAAAATGGCCCTGGGACACCTTAGAACTTGGACGCTCGATTTTTTTTTCTTTTCCTGTACATGCAAAAAAAGGTAAATGCCCGGTATGTTACACGCTTCATCTGCCACGATGAACTCTCCAGAGGAACCGAAAAAAAATATAGTTGTGGTAACTATACCATGCATCGTCATATGGAGAGGTGGCACCAATTAATTATAGTGCTGCATAAAAGAGAGATTTGGAGGAGAACCCCTGACCTGCTAGTACATTCATCAAAGAAGTGGCACTGAGAGCTTCAGAGGCAAGGGAAACGGTCCCAAATATTTAGAAGAACTTTGGAAAGATTAAAATGACATGTTTAGATTGTGGTAAATTAATTTCATGTGGGCAGATGAGTGTTACTCTAATAAATACAGCATATGAACATCATCATAGTCGATGGTTGGTAGAGACATTTTGACTATATCCTGGACCTGCCCGTCCTCGCCCAAAATGGCGCCGGAATAAATGGGACTCGTAACTCCTTGTTGTGTACTGGTTGCAGAACCTTGAAATCACGAGATACGTATGCAGTTTTGAAGCACATGGCGGGCGGGGACGAGAATTGATTGAATATTTCGACATCCCTATTGATATTAAGTTCTGATGTGTTATTGATTACTGTACTGTTGAAAATTCGAATTAACGTCACCCATGGTACTTGCCCGCAAATGTATATCTAGATAATTTTATTGTAACTGGCCCTGTCGTATTTTAATTATAAAATGTACGTCCACCGATTCCGTAACTGTTAGACACCTTAGTTTTTGCAACCTAATGGCCCGCCCGTTACGTTCCTCTACAGTGTAAATGTCTATTCATCATATACGATTACAGTTTGCTCCGTGGCAGGCCCACGTGGTTATAGGCTCGTATTTGTATAATGAAATTTTCACAATAAAGGTTTTTAAAAGAAAACATGGTAGTAGTGTATACATTGGTAAAGTTTTTAATAATAGTCACTGTTTTAGAATCATTAAAAGGCAAGTGAAATAAAGCAGACCAATTACATGAAGGGTAAAAGGTATAATACGAAGGAACGCAGTAAAGATAAATGGTCAAGGGCTGTTGTGTTTTCTATTCCTGCAACATAAAGTGATCGATAAGAATCTCATATTCAGGCGTATCGGCGACTAAGACAGCAGGTCGACCCTCTTTTGCTCAACGGCTCCGTCATGGGACGAAGAAAAGCTCTTTTTCTCGAAAAAAGAATATATTTTACTTGCAGGACAGTTGTAAAATTTCCGGGAAAGTACATTAGCCTGGAACATTATAACATATATTTAAGAGAAAATAATGTTCGGAAGTAATTAAAAGCGTAATTTTTAGGTGATATGACCAAGGCTTTCATCATTAGAATAAGAAAAGTAAAATGAACCAATGAAAAGTTTTATTAACAAGTCACATGACTTGTTATGCTTACGTTACGCGCTGCGCGCCCCGGATGACTTCCGGATGCGCTAACGCGGCGCGTCATATGACGCATTACGCGACAACGCAGGTCCAGAATATAGTCAAAATGTCTCCACCATCCAGCGGTCGAAACACAACCCCTTTCAGCAGGCTAAATAGTTCTGTTAAATGACAACAGAAGGGACAGGCAACAAGAACCATCAGTCAAAGAGGGGAGGGCTAGTTCTTCTCTACCGGGTTACATTGGGGCGCTACCGGAACTGATCGAATTGGTAGTCTACAGTGTTTCTGGATGTTTCAGACCGAAGCTGGGGTTAGCATGAGAGCAGCACCATTTCGTAGCTCCGTTGTGGCCATTCCGCAACCAATCATGGCAGCCGCTCTTTATCGTTATTTTGGGCGTGGTGGGTGGCGGAGCCGAGCTGTTTTGCAGCCATCATTGTGTGGAGTTCAGTTCATCTCACTAGTTTTGTATTTGTCATGAGGGGTTGTTCCTAATGTTTCTATTTTAGCGAGGTCAAAAAGAGATCCCATTAGTGGCCTACTGATTTTGCTCGATTCCTTTTCTTTTTTTTTACACGATTTTTCGTTATCTGCAAAGACTAAACAGAGTATTGCGACTCTGTGTTTGTTTGTAAATAGAGAATGAACCAAAGAGAACTAATTCTAAAACAGTAAATACTTGGATAACAATCAATCAAATGGAGAGAGAAGCAGGCACGACGGATTACAACGGGGGCAAAGGCCTGCGTTAACTACCTTTCACTATCTGCAAAGAGAGAGTACTCCTAATAGAAATGAGGGGGGGGGGCACCATTCAAAGCAGATCAGTGTGCATAAACACGAAAATGTTTTCACTTACCACGTACTTGACATTCGACAGCTTATGATATTTGCTATTAAAAAACCATTGAAATTCACTGAAAAAACCATAGGTTATAGACCATATATAGTTAGGAATTAGCATTTACAAAACCTTGAAAATTCACTGAAAAAACCATAGGTTATAGACCATATATAGTTAGGAATTAGCATTTAAAAAACCTTATTTTACTCACACAAAACCATTGAAATTCCATATATAGTTAGTTGCACTAACTATATATCGCGCACCCGCAATCCACTGCTGATCATGTCACATATTACATCATTCATGACATGGTCAGTGACATCACTGATGACATCACTGATGACATCTCAAATGACATCACTGATGACATCACTGATGACATCTCATTTGACATCAATGACCACATCACTGATGATATCATTCATGTGACAATACAATGCATCTCCTCACATTTTAATATAACCTCTGTTTCACCCAGTGTTAAATACAGAGTATAATTTTTGAAACCATTGACACGCCAATACTAGTTACTACATACGTACTCACTGATTCCTACGTCTACACACACATTCACTCATTCACCCATACAATCATTCATACATACAATCACTCATCTTTACAACACTATCATGTGCACTCATACACCTATACAGACACTCACACTCTGCCACTCATCCATGGAGTTACTCACACACCTAGTCAGTCCTGTAAAGAATCAATCACACTTCCATTTTCTTGTCTATACAGTTAAACATAGAGCACCTTACATTTTCAAACATATACTAACACATACTTACTTTCTTATACAATCATTGATACAAGTACACATTGATCTGCACAGAGTCACACACCTCCCAGCCAGCCACACACACACTCAGTCTCCCATACAAATACTTGGACAATCAATCAATAACCCATATAGTTAATCATATAGCTACTGATCAACACATGCAGCAGTTTACAGAACAACAGACATAATGATGCACAAATTAAGACAGTTTAGTCACTAACCCATGCACTCAGTGAGACACATTTAATCACTCACTCATACATTCAGTCATGCACCTACTAAATCCTTCGTCCAGACACTTATACATCTACTCATTCTTCAATATGTAAAACATATTTAAACTTTACAGAAACACACAGTCACTGGATGACGTCATCAGTGATCTCATCAGTGATGTCATTTGAGATGTCATCAGTGATGTCATCAGTGATGTCACTGACCATGTCATGAATGATGTAATATGTGACATGATCAGCAGTGGATTGCGGGTGCGCGATATATAGTTAGTGCAACTAACTATATATGGAATTTCAATGGTTTTGTGTGAGTAAAATAAGGTTTTTTAAATGCTAATTCCTAACTATATATGGTCTATAACCTATGGTTTTTTCTGTGAATTTTCAAGGTTTTGTAAATGCTAATTCCTAACTATATATGGTCTATAACCTATGGTTTTTTCAGTGAATATATATATATTCACTGAAAAAACCATAGGTTATAGACCATATATAGTTAGGAATTAGCATTTAAAAAACCTTATTTTACTCACACAAAACCATTGAAATTCCATATATAGTTAGTTGCACTAACTATATATTGCGCACCCGCAATCCACTGCTGATGATGTCACATATTACATCATTCATGACATGGTCAGTGACATCACTGATGACATCACTGATGACATCTCAAATGACATCACTGATGACATCACTGATGACATCTCATTTGACATCAATGACCACATCACTGATGATATCATTCATGTGACAATACAATGCATCTCCTCACATTTTAATATAACCTCTGTTTCACCCAGTGTTAAAAACAGAGTATAATTTTTGAAACCATTGACACACCAATACTAGTTACTACATACGTACTCACTGATTCCTACGTCTACACACACATTCACTCATTCACCCATACAATCATTCATACATACAATCACTCATGTTTACAACACAATCATATGCACTCATACACCTATACAGACACTCACACTCTGCCACTCATCCATGGAGTTACTCACACACCTAGTCAGTCCTGTAAAGAATCAATCACACTTCCATTTTCTACTCTATACAGTTAAACATAGAGCACCTTACGTTTTCAACCATATACTAACACATACTTACTCTCTTATACAATCATTGATACAAGTACACATTGATCTGTACAGAGTCACACACCTCCCATCCAGCCACACACACACTCAGTCTCCCATGCAAATACTTGGGCAATCAATCAATAACCCATATAGTTACTCATATAGCTACTGATCAACACATGCAGCAGTTTACAGAACAACAGACATAATGATGCACAAATTAAGACAGTTTAGTCACTAACCCATGCACTCAGTGAGACACATTTAATCACTCACTCATACATTCAGTCATGCACCTACTAAATCCTTCGTCCAGACACTTATACATCCACTCATTCTTCAATATGTAAGACATATTTTAACTTTACAGAAACATAGTCACTGGATGTTGTCATCAGTGATGTCATCAGTGATGTCATTTGAGATGTCATCAGTGATGTCATCAGTGATGTCACTGACCATGTCATGAATGATGTAATATGTGACATCATCAGCAGTGGATTGCGGGTGCGCAATATATAGTTAGTGCAACTAACTATATATGGAATTTCAATGGTTTTGTGTGAGTAAAATAAGGTTTTTTAAATGCTAATTCCTAACTATATATGGTCTATAACCTATGGTTTTTTCAGTGAATTTTCAAGGTTTTGTAAATGCTAATTCCTAACTATATATGGTCTATAACCTATGGTTTTTTCAGTGAATTTCAATAGTTTTTTAATAGCAAATATCATAAGCTGTCGAATGTCAAGTACGTGGTAAGAATTTTTTTTTTCGTGTTTATGCACACTGATCTGCTTTGATTGCTGCCCCCCACCCCTCATTTCTATTAGGAGTACTCTCTCTTTGCAGATAGTGAAGGGTAGTTAACGCAGCCCTTTCCCCCTTTGTAATCCGTCGTGCCTGCTTCTCTCTCCATTTGATTGATTGTTCTCTTTGGTTCATTCTCTATTTACAAACAAGCACAGAGTCGCAATACTCTGTTTAGTCTTTGCAGATAGCGAAAAATCGTGTAAAAAAACAAAAGGAATCGAGCAAAATCAGTAGGCCACTAATGGAATCTCTTTTGACCTCGCTAAAATAGAAACATTAGGAACAACCTGTTGAAAATAGCAATGCGTATGTATATAAGCGGCGTTCATTTGTGTTCACAGTACCCCTTGTTGATTGTTTCAATTGAGCATTGAATTGTTCGAAGTTAATTCTCTTAACGATCTTCTCTACCTGCAAACGAGGAAGAATAGGAATATTCTATCTCCCTTTGCAGATAGTGAAGGGTAGGTAACGCAAGCCTTTAACTCGTCGTACCTATTTCATTCCTCATTGATTGATTGATTGTCCGAACATTGACTGTTTGGGAATTAGTTCTTTTTGGAGGTATTCCCTGTTTGCAAATAAACGTAGGAAAATCTTTGCAAGTAGTGAAAAGGTACGTAATGTTGACCGTTCTCCCCCGTTGTAATCTGTCATGCCTATCTACTCCCCACTGATTGATGCACCTTTTTCACCCGGACCATTTACTAGAGATACGTCATCTGGCCCGACCAGAGAGCACCCCTAGTGAAAAGGACATATGCAATAATAACGAAGTGATCACTGTATCCTGTTAACAGAAACTTTACCATGAAACAACCTGGAAAGAAAAAAATAGGAAAACGAAAATCAGTAGGCCACTGATGAACATGAACTTTTATTAAACAACGAACAAAGAAACGATAACATAACGTAATGATAAAACCTATTAATGTCCTAGAAACAAGAAAACGTTAAAATATGCCAGTGGTGAGAGACCAGAAAAACAGTAAGAGAAACCAAATCACCCCTCGCTGTCCCACCGCCTGCCACGCCAAAAAAATCGATAGACTAGGGAAAATGCAAGTCAGTAGAACATCCACCCCCACTCTGGAAACTTCCAAGGTGGGGCAGGGTTCCGGCTACGCCCAGCCGGGAGCAGCCCATATAAGGCAGGTCCTGCTGCCACGCCTCGGCCAGGAGATCCTAACGTAGGGTGTAGCCGGAGGAGAGGCCGAGACCAGCGGGACCCGGCCAGGGGATTGCCTTTACAACGCTGAACAGTTGCAGGGGGGGGGAATGTCTCCTCGACCCTCCCCTCTCTCTCCCAGTCCGGCCGCGGTGGCCCTTGAGAGTTGCAGGTAGTCCCGCCACATGCTCTTCCGGTCCGACCACCAACGGTCGGGGGGCCGAGGCCGACGGGATCCGGCTGCAGCCGATAAACCAAGAAACCCGTTCATGGGGCCAGAGCCAGGGGCGTCCGGCCGACATCCACCGGAAGCCCGGCCCGAAGACGGACGGGACACTTCTTTCTTTTATAATGGCTGCGACAACACTGGAGGGGGATGTCTTGCACATGCCTCCGACCCCCCCCTCGTCCTCATCGCCTGGTCCGGCCATAACAAATCTCAAGCGAGACGCCGTGGGGTGCACTGGGAGGGAGAGACGGTGCGAACAGGCCTCTCCCGCCTCCCCAGGTGGAGGCTTCCCAGCTGCACCCTCAGCGCTCCAGGCGGTGGCATCCTAACAACTACAGTGCTGCACAGTTTCGGAACGACCTAGATAACGGTTCTTCCACTTTGGCCATGCTGCAACGTCTCGCCCGGCAGGGTGGAGCCCGTCCGCTCATGTGACCCCGCGATCGCCGGTAGCTGCCGAACTCTCAAAATGGCGGTCCACCTGGCAAGAGCGGGCCCAACATAAAGAAATGGCCCGGTCACTGGTTGACTCCACCACCGTAGTCCTCCACGACCTTGAAGATTCTAGAGGAGCCGCGGGAGTCTCCGACCCCCGATGGGGAATGACTGCCATGATCGCCCGTGGAGTGACGAAACTGTATCCGCGGGACGTCGGCGCTCCCATGCTGGCGCCAGCCTCACTTTGAATTACTACAATCCTGCAGACCTCACTTCCGGTGAAAGCACAGTGTGACCCGGTAGGAAAAATTATTGCACCCCCTCCCCTTTTTGACTGATAGTTCAAACCACCGATCCTTTCCTTTGCCCTTTTAACGGAACTTTGGACTGCCTCCCCCTCTTTTACATTTTCTAGAGAAAACAAAACATTAACCACTACATTAGCATAGCAGTTGACACCAGAACTGTTTTCAAATTGAAAACCAACAACATCTTCAACAGAATCCTTTTTGTTTCTGCTGTGACCCTGCTACAGCACAGGCATTGTCCCCAGCAGTAATTCTGCAATGCCGGTAAGAATAGCTGTGGTGCCTACTGGACTCACTCACCCCCGCGGCGCCCCACGCCGTTTTTTGCTGGGCGGCAACTTACTAGACATCACTTTCGTGCCATCTAGATTTCAGCGCGTTCTGCTGCCTTGGAACTATTCGCACAACAGACCGCTACTGACAAGAATATTTCATTATTGGTGCTGTCAATTTCAATAAATCTATTGGATAATTAAAAAGAAATTGCCACGGTCTCTTCGTTGTTTAAATGTTTTTACTGTTTTTGTTTTGTTGTATATATTTATATGTTATTAAAGTTTTATATTCCTACTACTTTGTTGGAGTGCTATATATTTTTAATGTGACACATAATTGTAAAAACTTTGATGTACAAAGAGTCATTCCTGGAATCTTCCGCTTCAGGCTCGGTCCCCTCCCCAATCACAATACAGGATGGTTTTCAGATAGTAGGAACGCGTGTGCTGTGACGGATCACATCGGGTGTGGGCCTTGATCTACTATAACTCCTTTGAAGAGGGGTGATTCTTTACAGCTGGGGCCATAAACTACATCTGCAGGGCTAGCTAATAGCCTAGGACCGGCCTGGACATTCGGACACAGAGGAAGAGGAGTGTCAGAGGGTGCGGTAGTGAATAGGGCGAAAGGGAGGTGTCGGGCGGGCACAGAGTGTGATTCTCAGGGAAGAGCAGCGCAGATGGGGGAAGGTTTATTGCCCATGCATAAGACAGAGAGCGGTGGTGACCAGTGCCTGGGGGAGATGCTTACGAGGGTGAGGAGCCATGCTACGAATCGACAGCGTGCAGAGAGTGGGTCTGGTCAAGACATCTAAAATGGCTGCCGTGCACGACAAAAGTGTGGCATTTCAAAAAAGGCAAGATGGCGCAGACAATGTTTTTCAACACTTCCTCATTTCCTTCGAATCGAACGTTAACAGACGTTGGGGCATATTACCAAAGTTAAGCGATATTTATCGCTAACGATGCTTACCAACCAATTTTTTACCACTAAGCATCGTCAGAAATTATCGAAGATAAACCTTACTATTATCAAGGTTTATCGCAAATGCGATAATAAACGGCCGCAATGCATGAATATCGCTAAAAACTCAGCGATATTCATGCATTACCGAGCTAATACTCTTAGCCATGTTATCCACCTCCCATTGGATAACATGGCTAAGAACTGCTCAGGGCAGGTGTTACTTTTTGGAGATATTCGCGCTTAGCGCGAATATCTCCAAAAGTTGGTAATAGGAGATAGATATCTTGCATGTTGTAATGCAAGTTATTGTGGTATATGGAACTCATACCATAATCTCTCAGGAAAGCAGAAACTGATCCTTTTGGGACCGCCTAAAAAGGCCTAGGGGGTGAGGAGTACTCTACTTTGCCCCCTTTTCACGTTCCGAACTATTTTATTTTACTCTCTTCTGTAATTACACAAAATACCAGCGATAAGATGCATCGGAGACACACACTGAGAGAAAGGAGGCCGGAGATGAAGAAGACATGTCAAATACACATTGGAGATAATATAGTGGCAGAAGGGAAGTAAATATGAGTAAACTTACCATGTAACATAAAAATGTTGCACTCTATACTATAAGTCTCATTTTATACTACAATCACTTCGCTACAACCTCATAAATTAAAAATAAAAATAAATAATGTCTCAAACAATTTTTGATTTCTAAATATAAATTTATTCTTCAGAATTTTCTAAATTTGAAACAACTAGTAACATGTCCTCATCAGTAATTTCCTCTTCAATCATCTCATCTGGAATCTCCTCATTAAAAGTCTGCAATGATGATTCTTGTAACTCTATGGTCTCCAAACACTCGATAAATTCGCCATCAAGAGATTGATAAAAAAAATCATTCAAGTCATCTCCTCCTTCTGACAATATTTCATTATTGGTGCTGTCCATTTCAATCAATGTAGTGGAATCATTCAAGTCATCTCCTCGTGACAATATTTCATTATTGGTGCTCTCAATTTCAATCAATGTAGTGGAATCATTCAAGTCATCTCCTCCTTGTGACAATATTTCATTATTGGTGCTGTCCATTTCAATCAATCTAATGGAATCATACAAGCCATCTCCTCCTTGTGACAATATTTCATTATTGGTGCTCTCAATTTCAATCAATGTAGTGGAATCATTCAAGTCATCTCCTTGTGACAATATTTCATTCTTGGTGCTGTCCATTTCAATCAATCTAATGGAATCATACAAGTCATGTCCTCCTTGTGACAATATTTCATTATTGGTGCTCTCAATTTCAATCAATGTAGTGGACAATTCAAAAGAAATTGCCACGGTCTCTTCATTGTGAGCCATTTTATTTTGAAATTGCTTGCTGTAAATTGCAGAAAAAAATAATCACTTTCATTTATCGTTTTTAGTAATACATAATATAAAACTAACTTCATCAAGTATTTAGTATAACAGAAGGACTGCAAATAAATAACAGAAAACATTTTTCAAATTATCTTCAAGTGTACAACATAGTTCCCCTTACAAATTAACAACTCACCTTTTTAAAAGTAGCAGAAGTGTTAGTACTGTGTAAATCAAACACCAGAAATTCACCACCAAAAATTCCTCACAAATGTACCTCAGACAGTAGTATCACAAAATGGCTGTGGTTTCCTCTCATTTGACATATATACATAACCAATTAACTTTCATCACACACAAATACAAAACCAAAGTAACATTTTAATTGGTTCTAAATTTCAACACTTTCAAATGTGTTTTCCCCATGCAATTTTCCATAGGACATTTACATACGTCTACAGCCTGAATGGCTGAACGGAATTACACCAAACTTGGCAAAATGGTACATCAAACCTAAGAGGTCAGGAAGGATCTACTATGCCCCCTTATGGTCATTTCCCCCTTCGCTTTGGCCTCCTCTTGTCTCTCAATCCTACCGAGGGACAAGATGGCGGCCGCTACGGACTGTTTGGAATGTTGACAGACGCCGGAGAACCAATCAGCTTCGCAAAGCTCCGTAACGCGAAAAGTACGCGAAGCGGAGCGCTGTTACAGATATATATCTTTTTTTCAACGTTAATTTCTCAAAATCCACTGGAGCACATATATTGAGACCTAGCAAAGGCACATCGGGCTACCAGTCCCTAATATTTTGCCAAGTTTCGTGCAAATCCATTCAGCCGTTCGATTATTATTATTTTGTTTCTTTTTTTGCCCCGCGGGGCCCTTTTAAAACCTCCACATCAAACCTAGGGGGTCAGCGAGGATCTACTATGCCCCCTTATAGTTATTTCCCCCTTTGTGTTGACCTCCTCTTGTCTCTCGATCCTACCGAGAGACAAGATGGCGGCCGCTACGGACTGTTTGGAATGTTGACAGACGCCGGAGAACCAATCAGCTTCGCTTCACAAAGCTCCGTTGCGCGAAAAGTCCGCGAACCAGAGCGCTAACCGGTCCGCTGTTACAGATATATATCTTTTTTTAAACGTTAATTTCTCAAAATCCACTGGAGCACATATATTGAGACCTACAAAAGGCACATCGGGCTATCAGTCCCTACAATTTTGCCAAGTTTCGTGCAAATCCATTCAGCCGTTCGGGCTAAAAGTGAGGCCAACCGCCCTATGGAAAACTCAATGTTAAAAACACGTTTTGGGACCCCCCTTTTTTCTCGGCCCCCACTGGACGAACCCCCCCCAAATTTTCAAGGGCTGCTCAGAAACAAAATGTGCCATTTTCCTGAAAATTTCAGCCGATTCCGTCCACAAACGCCAAAGTTATTAGACATAGAATTTTCAAAAAACCCATAGAGAAAAAATCCTAACTATATATACCTACTGGCGACCGCCAGTAGGTAATATATATATATATATATATATATATATATATATATATATATATATATATATTCACTGAAAAAACCATAGGTTTGACACCAGTTATAGTTAGCTGGAAATTTTACTGATATAAAACCAATGAAATTCCACGTTATAGTTAGTTGGACTCACTATAACTTGCGCGTGTAATGCACTGCTGATGACATCACATATTACATCACTCATGACATGGTCAGTGACATCACTCATGACACCATCCAGTGAATGTGTGTCTTTCTGAAAAATAAATATGTTTTATATATGTATATGTAGAGGTCGATGGAAGAATAAATGTTTAAAAAAGTGTCTAAATGCATGATTAATTAACTGGCTTATTAAGTGTATCTTAGTGAATACATATATTAGTGAGTAATGTTTAAATATTTTTATTAGTGTTTCACTTGGTGTATATGTGGCTGCATGGGTTGGTGAGTAGCTACATGTGTATGTATATGGGTTATTAGATGTTTTTATTAGTATCCGTATGAGTGTTTGTATGGTTTTGTTGGGGGTATTACTTAGCACATAGATGCACGAATGACTGACTCGCTCTTTGTATGTGTTTTGAAGACAGCATATGTGCAGGACTGTATGGGTGGATGAGTGTGTATATGTGTGTGTTAGTGAGTGAATGACTGTTTCACTAGTGTCTTTATCAGTAACTACATATGTTTTAATCTAGTATATGTGAATATTGATGTATATAAGTGAGTACATGTGAGAGTAAGAGATTGTAAGAGTTCCTGTTTAAATAAGTATGTGTTTCCTATAAGTGATTGTTTAAGAGAGTAAGTATGTGTAAGTTTCCTTAGCAGTAAGGTGGTAGTGTGTGTATAGCTGTATAGGCAAATAAATGGATGTTCAATAGTTTATTTGCATGTGTGAGTATGTGTGACAGTATCTTTTGTATGACTGTCGGTGTGTAACAGGATGTATAGGTGTATCACTACATTTGATGAGTGAGTAAATGTATGAGTGACTATATACAACTGTTGGTGAATGAGTGGGTGTGTATATAGATAGTGGAATTACTGAATTGGTTGTAACTGGTATGGATATCTCTTTTTTTGGGTAAATTTTAGTTTCTTTTTTCTTTTTTTGAATGTTTTTCAAGGGTTACATTACACTGAAAGGAGATCTGTTACTCTGTCACAAGGGTGGTGTCATCAGTGATGTCATGAGTGATGTCACTGACCATGTCATGAGTGATGTAATATGTGATGTCATCAGCAGTGTATTACATGCGCAAGTTATAGTGAGTCCAACTAACTATAACGTGGAATTTCATTGGTTTTATATCAGTAAAATTTCCAGCTAACTATAACTGGTGTCAAACCTATGGTTTTTTCAGTGAATTTCATAGGTTTTGTAAATGCTACTTCCTAACTATAACGTGTGTAAAACCTATGGTTTTTTCAGTGAATTTCATTGGTTTTTAAAATGCTAATTCAGAAATATCTCGTGTATGCAACCTATACTTTTGTGAATAAAGTTCTGACAATATTTTTTTCGGAAACAACCCGTTTTCTTCACTGTTCAAGTTGCATAGAGACTCCTTGTAAAGCGATACAGAATTAGAAAGTCTGTACCTTGCCTTTTTTTGAACGCATTAAAATTTGTCTGTAAATAAAAATAGCCTTTCTAAACTTTCGGGCGCGACCCGGTGTGCGCACTCTCGGCAACAGTTCTCAATAAAATGGATATCGCATTTCCAGGCTTTCGTGCGCGACCGATTGTGCGCACCCGCCTATATATTTCGTGAAAAATTTGCAATTTGATCTTATTGAATTTCTTCATAGACCCATCAAAGAACTTATAGTACGTCAAAGAGACTAAACCTAGGCTTCTTTTTTATTATTATGAAAATTTTCATTAAATGGAGCCGAATGTCTTTTTAAACTTTCGTGCGTGACCGAATGTACACACCATCGTATTTTTTAAAAAAATATAAAAGGTTTTATAGTTTAACAATTCTATGCTTGAATCGACCTCAGAAGATATATAAAATCCGGATGTGTTTGGATTTACTCCTTTTCACGTTATGAAACTTCACTGAATTAGACCGCTACTTCCAAATGACGTATGTGACCAGATACTGTCACCGCGTACACGTCCTGAGACGCTCATGTGAAGTCATGTGACTTGAAAACAACACTTCCAATTGGTTCTTAGTAGTTTCTATTCTGCAATTTACACGGAGCACTCCACCCACTTCCCTCATTATCTTTTGTACTCTCAAAAGAGAACAACGTTCAATATCCTTCGGAAGACTTTGCTGAAATGGCTGCCGCCACGCATTCATCTTCCGAATCTGAAGGAAATGAGCGACTACCTTTAAAAAGAAAAAAGGAATCTTTTATTTGGCCATTTTTCACCTATCCTGAAGAACAAAAGAAAGTGAATGCGCCAAAAGTTACCTGCACGATATGCAATTCGGTTCTCTCAAGAGGAAATCCAAGAAAAAAATATTCCTTTTCCATACATACCATGGTGCGGCATATCAAACAAGTGCACCCTGTGGAATTTGCACAGGCAACGACAAAAGCCCTGGCCACGCTATTACCATCAGAGGTGGCCAGCACATCTTCTGGTGGACGACCTGTATCTCCATCGAGTGCTGTGATGGACTTGAGACCATATCCTGCAAAGGTGTCCATGAAATGCAACGAGTGTGGAGAAATTCTTCTGTACGGAGAGCAGAGCCTCATTCTTACTAAACTAAAAATTGAGAGTCATAAATGCCCCGAGAAAAGATACATTTCTTCATTTCATTTTGATCCTGTGTCACACTTGAAAATGTTGTTGCAAGTTTAAAAAATCAAAAACAACATAACAGTTGTTCAAAAAAAAAAAAAAAAAAAAAAATAAGTTCTTTTCAGAACTAACTCATTGTACCAAAAACAGCTCCAGGAGCATATTATAAAGGGGGTTTATCTCCGCTTTTTTGGCTTTCGTTCGTGCGCGACCGTGTGCGCGCACCCGCCTATATATTTCGTGAAAACTTTGCAATTGCAACTTATTAAATTTCTTCATAGACCCATCAAAGAACTTATACTACGTCAAAGAGACTAAACCTAGGCTTCTTTTTTATTATTATGAAAATTTTCATTAAATGGAGCCGAATGTCTTTTTAAACTTTCGTGCGTGACCGAATGTACACACCTTGGTATTTTTAAAAAAAATATAAAAGGTTTTATTCCTTTTCACGTTTTGAAACTTCGCTGAATTAGACCGCTACTTCCAAATGACGTACGTGACCAGATACTGTCACCGCGTACACGTCCTGAGACGCCCATGTGAAGTCATGTGACTTGAAAACAACACTTCCAATTGGTTCTTAGTAGTTTCTATTCTGCAATTTACACGGAGCACTCCACCCACTTCCCTCACTATCTTTTGTACTCTCAAAAGAGAACAACGTTCAACATCTTTCGAAAGACTTTCTTTTCACGCGATAATGTGAAATACTGAGATTGTTACAGGATTTTCTATCAGATATGTGTTCCCATTGATGTTGAAGCACTAACACCGTGGAAAATTCCACCGATAGCAGTGATATTTTTAACGCCGAGCACCGGCGATTTTGATCACTTAGAAGCCTTCCAATTATGAAGGTTTATCTCCTAAATCTCTGATTCTCCAACTGTGCAACGCGGCTCCCCTGTGTGCCGTAATGAGGTGCTAGGGGCGCCGCCCACACTCTAGTGTGACTAACCATCCATAAATTCCACAGACATCTCTACCCTGTTATCTGCAATTGTGAGCATCAAAAGGAGCTGCGCTACGCCCCTGTGAGAGGCCTCACTCCCACTGCTGCAACGGCTTGGCAGTCCTCCAGATGCACAGGAACAGCCCCTCCAATCCATTGAAGTTCTGTGTTGTGAGAGGCCTCACTCCCACTGCTGCAACGGCTTGGCAGTCCTCCAGATGCACAGGAACAGCTCCTCCGATCCATTGAAGTTCTGTGTCTGTCTCAATACCACTTACGAAATGAAAAAAAGCACTGAAGAATATTCAAGCATGTAGTACTCCTCCTGCTACAGCATACAGAATGCATTCTATTACCTATAAAAAAGTGAAACACCCACGCTACAATCATATATAATACTTCCTCTAAAGAAGCCTGTGAATAACTTTAAAACATCAGGTTAACCTTTTTTTACTCTCTCATCATTGTTAAAGATAAGTGTTTACAATACTATATTAAACAATGCCATGGTTGTTGCTTTTTAATTTTAAAAATCTTGCAATCTTTCACAAACCCAATACTCATGGCTTCTTTTTCGTGACAAAAATCTTGCAATATTACATACCTACATAGAATAACAGAAAAAACATAAAACTACAAAGGCCGAACACTCTACTAAACGCGGATTTGTAACCTATGGGGCAGATTTATGTTAACTACTTCATACCCAGATATGCACCAGTTAAAAGGACATATATATAAAATGCGGACTAGCCGCTGTGTCGTGCTAGCTAACTTTAACATAAAAATCGTTAGAAAAAACAAAAGGAATCGAGCAAAATTAGTAGGCCACTGATGGGATCTCTTTTTGACCTCGCTAAAATAGAAACATTAGGAACAACCCCTCATGAGAAATATGAAATTAGTGAGAGAAACCAAGCTCGACGCCATGATGGCTGCAAGACAGCTCGGCTCCGCCGCCCACCCAGCCCAAAATAACGACAAACCCTATGCAAATATTATAAATATATACAACACACCAACAAAGTAACAGGGTAAAACGTTTCATTAAATAACTATTTACATGGCAGCCTGCTGCAACATCGATCCAAATGCATGACGCTGTTCCTGTCGAGGTAGCATAGCTGGCGGCCTAGGGGTGGAGGACCGTTGTGCAAATACCCCGGGGACGACACCATGCGCCAAGGCTCGTCCCCAGTACATCCAGAGGTGATGTCCGACAAGTTGTGTGGGGGGATGCCTTGCTGATGCCGCCACCCCCACCACCTTCTTGTTGCCTGATCCGGCCAGCTCAATCGATCGAGCATGAGACTGATGCACTCTGATCTCCTGGTCCTCAGTCAAGCATCAATAGTAAGATTTTCATAGGTGAGTGTAGGTTCATAGTTTTCCATCCACAGACTAAAAGCCTAGAGTGGGAGTGAAAAAACCCATAACTAGGTAAGAAGGAACGCAGAGGCTGTAGGAAGGACTCTGGATATGCTTGGTCCCTGAGATGCTTTGATGTCACCGCCTTGCACAAATGGCATAAGTCCTGGATGTTGGGTGCCATAGTTGAGGGTTTGACCTAAAGACACGTCCTGCGGTGCCCTGGTCCAACCATCACATATACCTGCGCCAGGAGACGGCGTGGGGTGCACTGGAAGGGAGAGGCGGCGCGAACGAGCCTCCCCCACCTCCCCAGGTGGAGGTTTCTCAGCTACACCCCTAAAGACACATCCTGCGGTGCCCTTGTCCAACCATCACAAATACCTGCGCCAGGAGACGGCGTGGGGTGCACTGGAAGGGAGAGGCGGCGCGAACGAGCCTCCCCCACCTCCCCAGGTGGAGGTTTCTCAGCTACACCCCTAAAGACATGTCCTGCGGGCCCTGGTCCAACCATCACATATACCTGCGCCAGGAGACGGCGTGGGGTGCACTGGAAGGGAGAGGCGGCGCGAACGAGCCTCCCCCACCTCCCCAGGTGGAGGTTTCTCAGCTACACCCCTAAAGACACGTCCTGCAGTGCCCTGGTCCAACCATCACATATACCTGCGCCAGGAGACGGCGTGGGGTGCACTGGAAGGGAGAGGCGGCGCGAACGAGCCTCCCCCACCTCCCCAGATGGAGGTTTCTCAGCTACACCCCGGCGCTTCACTCGACAAGCTGAGTTGCGCCCGCTCCTGCGGCACATTGCCTCGCTCGGCCAGCTGAATTACGCCTGCTCTTGCTATTACAGCGTCTCCCCCGCCATCCGGCTGAATTGCACCCACTCTTGCGATACAGCGACAGGCGGCTGCCACGGAGCTCAGGAAATGGCGGTCGGCTCCACAGACTTGGGCCTGGCCTGCAAGGATGGCTCTGGACAACCCTGGAACTCGGACGCTTGACTGCTAGGGCATGGGCCCCATTCCCAAAAGCGTCCCCTCAGCCTTGAAGATTCTACAAGAGTCACCGGGGCCCCCGACACTCGCAGACTTCCGGTGGGGAGCGACTGCCATGATTGCTCGCAGAATGGCCACGAGGTAGCCACGGGGTGCTCTCATGCTGACGCCAGCTTCAGTCTGAAACATCCAGAAACACTGTAGACTACCAATTCGATCAGTTCCGGTGGAGCCCCAACGACGTATCGCGTTGTTGCATAATGCATCATATGACACGCCGCGTTAGCACACCCGGAAGTGCTCCGGTGCGCGAGGCGCGAAGCGCAGCTTCCCGGAAGCAATCCGGGGCACGGCGCGGAGCGCTTAACGTAAGCATAACAGGTCATGTGACTTGTTAATAAAACTTTTCATTGGTTTAGAACTATTTTTTGTCCCAAATGATGAAAACCCGTCCTTCTTTCCTCTTGGCTCCTGCCCCCTCCCCAAGTCTTGCTCGGCCAGCTGAGTTTCGCCCACTCTTGCGGCCTACGACATGGATAGGCCGGGGCGTTATGGATCAGTATGGGCAAATATACACTTGGGGATTCACAAGCAACAACAAGCCTTTGTATTTGGGGCTCTAAATCAACAACAGTGACAGAGAACAGAACCTAACTAAGCACTCAGGGGCTACGTTTAAACGTAACATCATCTCCGCAGAGGTACATCACCTTACACAGACATGCACTCTGATCTCCTTGGCCTCAGTCAAGCATCAATAGTAAGATTTTCATAGGTGAGTCTAGGTTCATGGTTTTCCATCCACAGACTAAAAGCCTGGAGTGGGAGTGAAAAAACCATAACTAGGTAAGAAGGAAGGCAGAAACAGAATCTTCCTCTGCAACATCAGGCTCTGCATCGCTACTTACTTATAAATGCAGAAAAAACTCAATTAACACAAGGGCTCTTTTCAGAGCCACCTTATATCAAAGCACTCAAACTTCTGATTTATCTCCTTTTTCACACTCTTGTAAATAGATGTGTATGCCCGAGTGCGCGCACCCCGCAACTTTTAAAAAAAAAAATATATATATTTTCGCCTTTAAGGGCCTTACTGCACACCCTGAGAAAACCTACGCAGCAAAACAATCTCTACCTTCTCCCCTTTCCATGTTCCAACGCTTTGAAATGAACAATATATTTACTCGCAGTGACAAAATGGCGGTCAACACTTCCTAATTTCCTTCGAATCGAACGTTAACAGACGTCACGCAGCAAAAAAAAATTCCGCTCGCGCGCAGCCGCTTGAGTGCACACACCCGTGCACGCGTATAGATATATATTTGACTTTAACTTTAATTTTCTCAGCAACTACTGAACGGATTTACACCATTCCAAAAAAAGCGTAATCTGCGAGCTGGACTCTACAGTTTTGCCAAATTTCTTATAAATCCATTCAGCCGTTCGACCTGTAGCCGTGTCTAAACGTCCTATGGAAAATAACATGGACAAAACACGTTTTGGGACCCCCCTTTTATCTCAGCCCCCACTTCACCAATCCCCCCCAAACTTTCAGGGAAGGAGCGCAGCGGACCGAGCCATCTTCTTTGAGAAATTCGCAAAGATTCATCCACCAGGGCCAAAGTTAATCCAAATAGAATGTTGAGGATTTCCTATGGAAACTAGGTCCTAACTATAACTACCTACTGGCGACCGCCAGTAGGTAATATATATATATATATATATATGTATATATATATATATATATATATGTAAAAAAGAAGGAGAGAACTCTGGGTAGTTCTCAAGTTTAGGTGGAAAGCAGCCGATGTGAGACCCCTCTCAACATCAGCGACACAAATGTCTGTTTTTCTAGCAAAGTTTTTAAGCATAGGATTAGCACAGTGCTATCCACGCCGAGATAGAAAATGACAAAGTCTTTTGCAATTTATACAGCAAAGTCTTTAAGCATAGGACTAGTACAGTGCTGTCCTTGCCGAGCTGTAAAATTACAAAAGCCATTTATCACTCCAGGCACAATATTACAGCTTTGAATTAGTAAAATACCAACTCAAGCCAACCTGAAATGAGTAAAAGCAACCCCTGACACAGTGTTTCGCTCTAATTAGAGCTCTTCAGAGAGGTATAGTTTTGTCCAGACACAAGGGAGCACCCAGTATTAAGTCAAAACAAAACCCTTTCAGGCATAGAGTGACGCATAAATTATGCAAAAAGAAGGAGAGAACTCTGGGTAGTTCTCAAGTTTAGGTGGAAAGGAGCCACTGTGAGAGCACTCTCAACACCAGCGACACTCTAGAACTGCTCACCTCAAATGTCTGTTTTTCTATCAAAGTTTTTAAGCATAGGATTAGCACAGTGCTATCCACGCCGAGATAGAAAATGACAAAGTCTTTTGCAATTTACACAGCAAAGTCTTTAAGCATAGGACTAGTACAATGCTGTCCTTGTCGAGCTGTAAAATTACAAAAGCCATTTATCACTCCAGGCACAATATTACAGATTTGAATTAGTAAAATACCAACTCAAGCCAACCTGAAATGAGGAAAAGCAACCCCTGACACAGTGTTTCGCTCTAATTAGAGCTCTTCAGAGAGGTATAGCTTTGTCCAGACACAATGGAGCACCCAGTATTAAGTCAAAACAAAACCCTTTCAGGCATAGCATGACGCATACATTATGCAAAAAAGAAGGAGAGACCTCTGGGTAGTTCTCAAGTTTAGGTGGAAAGCAGCCCCTGTGAGAGCACTCTCAACCCCAGCGACACTCTAGATCTGCTCACCTCAAATGTCTGTTTTTCTATCAAAGTTTTTAAGCATAGGATTAGCACAGTGCTATCCACGCCGAGATAGAAAATGACAAAGTCTTTTGCAATTTATACAGCAAAGTCTTTAAGCATAGGACTAGTACAGTGCTGTCCTTGCCGAGCTGTAAAATTACAAAAGCCATTTATCACTCCAGGCACAATATTACAGATGTGAATTAGTAAAATACCAACTCAAGCCAACCTAAAATGAGTAAAAGCAACCCCTGACACAGTGTTTCGCTCTAATTAGAGCTCTCCAGAGAGGTATAGCTTTGTCCAGACACAAGGGAGCACCCAGTATTAAGTCAAAACAAAACCTTTTCAGGCATAGAGTGACGCATAAATTATGCAAAAAAGAAGGAGAGACCTCTGGGTAGTTCTCAAGTTTAGGTGGAAAGCAGCCCCTGTGAGAGCACTCTCAACCCCAGCGACACTCTAGATCTGCTCACCTCAAATGTCTGTTTTTCTATCAAAGTTTTTAAGCATAGGATTAGCACAGTGCTATCCACGCCGAGATAGAAAATGACAAAGTCTTTTGCAATTTATACAGCAAAGTCTTTAAGCATAGGACTAGTACAGTGCTGTCCTTGCCGAGCTGTAAAATTACAAAAGCCATTTATCACTCCAGGCACAATATTACAGATGTGAATTAGTAAAATACCAACTCAAGCCAACCTGAAATGAGTAAAAGCAACCCCTGACACAGTGTTTCGCTCTAATTAGAGCTCTCCAGAGAGGTATAGCTTTGTCCAGACACAAGGGAGCACCCAGTATTAAGTCAAAGCAAAACCTTTTCAGGCATAGAGTGACGCATAAATTATGCAAAAAAGAAGGAGAGACCTCTGGGCAGTTCTCAAGTTTAGGTGGAAAGCAGCCCCTGTGACAGCACTCTCAACCCCAGCGACACTCTAGATCTGCTCACCTCAAATGTCTGTTTTTCTATCAAAGTTTTTAAGCATAGGATTAGCACAGTGCTATCTACGCCGAGATAGAAAATGACAAAGTATTTTGCAATTTATACAGCAAAGTCTTTAAGCATAGGACAAGTACAGTGCTGTCCTTGCCGAGCTGTAAAATTACAAAAGCCATTTATCACTCCAGGCACAATATTACAGCTTTGAATTAGTAAAATACCAACTCAAGCCAACCTGAAATGAGTAAAAGCAACCCCTGAGACAGTGTTTCGCTCTAATTAGAGCTCTTCAGAGAGGTATAGCTTTGTCCAGACAAAAGGGAGCACCCAGTATTAAGTCAAAACAAAACCCTTTCAGGCATAGAGTGATGCATCAATTATGCAAAAAGAAGGAGAGAACTCTGGGTAGTTCTCAAGTTTAGGTGGAAAGCAGCCCCTGTGAGAGCACTCTCAACACCAGCGACACTCTAGAACTGCTCACCTCAAATGTCTGTTTTTCTATCAAAGTTTTTAAGCATAGGATTAGCACAGTGCTATCCACGCCGAGATAGAAAATGACAAAGTCTTTTGCAATTTACACAGCAAAGTCTTTAAGCATAGGACTAGTACAGTGCTGTCCTTGCCGAGCTGTAAAATTACAAAAGCCATTTATCACTCCAGGCACAATATTACAGATTTGAATTAGTAAAATACCAACTCAAGCCAACCTGAAATGAGTAAAAGCAACCCCTGACACAGTGTTTAGCTCTAATTAGAGCTCTTCAGAGAGGTATAGCTTTGTCCAGACACAAGGGAGCACCCAGTATTAAGTCAAAACAAAACCCTTTCAGGCATAGAGTGACGCATAAATTATGCAAAAAAGAAGGAGAGAACTCTGGGTAGTTCTCAAGTTTAGGTGGAAAGCAGCTAATGTGAGACCACTCTCAACAGCAGCGACACTCTAGATCTGCTCACCTCAAATGTCTGTTTTTCTATCAAAGTTTTTAAGCATAGGATTAGCACAGTGCTATCCACGCCGAGATAGAAAATGGCAAAGTTTTTTGCAATTTATACAGCAACGTTTTTAAGCATAGGACTAGTACAGTGCTGTCCTTGCCAAGCTGAATATATATTCACTGAAAAATCCATAGGTTTCACACCAGTTATAGTTAGCTGAACATTTTACTCATACAAAACCATTGAAATTCCCACGTTATAGTTAGTTGGACTCACTATAACTCGCGCGCCCGCAATCCACTGCTGATGATGTCACATATTACATCATTCATGACATGGTCAGTGACATCACTGATGACATCACTGATGACATCTCAAATGACATCACTGATGACATCTCAAAGGACATCACTGATGACATCACTGATGACATCATCCAGTGACTGTGTGTTTCTGTAAAGTTTAAATATGTTTTACATATTCAAGAATGAGTGGGTGTATAAGTGTCTGGATGAAGGATTTAGCTGTTGCGTGACTGACTGTATGAGTGAGTGATTAAATGTGTCTTACTGAAGGCATGGGTTAGTGACTAATGTGTCTGAATGTGTGCATCAGTATGTCTGTTGTTGTGTAAGCTGCTGCATGTGTCGATCAATAGCTATATGAGTGGCTATATGGGTTATTGATTGGTTGCCCAAGTATTTGTATGTGAGGATGAGTGTGTGTGTGGCTGGCTGGGAGGTGTGCGACTATGTGCATAGATGTGTGAGCAGTTGATTCACTAGGTGTATGGGTTCAAGAGTTTATGAGGAAACAGCTGTATGGACGGTTGACTGTGTGCATGGCTGTGTTGGTGAGTGAATGGATATCTCAGTGCTACATGTCCAAGTAAGTACATATGTAAAACACAGTGCATGTGAGAGTTGGCATATATAATTGACTATACACGAGAGTCAGTTATTGTGTGAGTGGCTGTATGGATCAATGTGTACTTGTATCAGTGATTGTATAAGAGAGTAAGTATGTGTTAGTATATGTTTGTATAATTGAGGTGTTGTCTGTATAACTGTATAGATGAGGAAATGGGAGTGTGATTGATTCTTTGCATGACTGACTAGGTGTGTGAGTAACTTAATGGATGAGTGGCAGTGTGTGAGTGTCTGTATAGGTGTATGAGTGCAGATGATAGTGTTGTATTGATGAGTGTCTGTATGTATGAGTGATTGTATGGGTGAATGATTGGATGTGTGTGTAGACCTAGGAATCAGTGAGTGCGTATGTAGTAACTGGTATTGGTGTGTCAACGGTTTCAGGAATGGTAGTTTGTATTTAACACTGGCCGTATCAAAGGTTAGATTAGAGTGTGAGGAGGTGCATCGTATTATCACATGGATGATGTAATCAGTGATGTCATCAGTGATGTCATTTGAGATGTCATCAGTGATGTCATCAGTGATGTCATTTGAGATGTCATCAGTGATGTCATCAGTGATGTCACTGACCATGTTATGAATGATGTAATATGTGACATCATCAGCAGTGGATTGCTGGCGCACGAGTTATAGTGAGTCCAACTAACTATAACGTGGGAATTCCAATGGTTTTGTATGACAAAAATTTTCAGCTAACTATGACTGGTGTGAAACCTATGGTTTTTTCAGTGAATTTCAAAGGTTTTTTAAATGCTAATTCCTAACTATAACGAGTGTTAAACCTATGGTTTTTTCAGTGAATTACAAAGGTTTTTTTAAAAGCTAATTCCTAACTATAACGAGTGTTAAACCTATGGTTTTTAAAGTGAATTATTAAGTTTTTATAATAGCTATTTTTTATAGCTATTATTATAATTTTTATAAAATTATTTAAATAATGTATATTTTTCTAACATTAATTTTTCAATGTATTTTTCCTGTGTTTTTTGTTATCTTTTTACCCTGGAGCGCTCAGGGTACGCACACCTGTAAACGCACCTGTACACGTAACGAGAGCGCTATTCCCGCGTGCGAAAAAAAATATAATCATGTATTTAAAGTAAATAATAGTGCAAGACATTCAGTAGCAAACTCATAAAAGTAGTACTTTTTTATTTTTAAAAACCGTATTTTGACTCTAAAAACATTTCCGAAACTCAAGTAAAACGTCATTGTAACGCACCCCCGTAAGCGCCTCCGTAAGCGCCTACATACGTGCCGCGTAAGCGCACCCGGGAGCGCTCAGGAGCATGTAGTGTAAGCGCGTCAAGCCATGTGTCCTTAAAACAACACTTTTCATTGGTTCATAATATTTTTTTTCCAAATATTGAAAGCCCCCACCAATTTCCCCCACTACCACTTTGAACTTGGAGAGAGCAAGAGGTGTTCCTTGGATCATCTGCAGCATCTTTTCTTTTTCAGAACAATGGCTGGAAGACAACCAACCTCCAGTGACTCAGAAGAAGAGTTTTTGCCTGAGGACCCTCCTTGGCGCAAAGTAAAAGAACATTTCATATGGAAATTTTTTACCTTCCCCGAAGGTGAAAAGAAGGTGAATGCGGCGAAGGTGTGCTGCAAAATTTGTGGCACCACCATGTCACGTGGGAATCCAAATAAAAAATACAGCTTTGGGAATGCCATTTTAATCAGGCATGTTAAGAGGAGACACCCCATCAACTATGCGAGGGAGAGTGTCAGGGACCTGGCACGCAATCCCCCAGCAGATGGCGGCAGCACCTCGACTCGTGGAGCAACACCTTCGGGAAGACAAGCTGCAAGATTAATCCCAAACGTGCACTGGTCTTTGCAGGCCTCAAAAATGTCTGCATGGACTGCGACAAACTGCTTTGCTATGGGGAGCAGAGCATAGAACTTATTGTTCGTAAAAAAGAAGACCACCGCTGCTCCACCCACCACTAATTTTTCCCCTTTTTTTTGCTCCTGTTGAGCAGTTTTGTATTCCCTGGTTTTGTTTTTCTCCCCAAAAAAGTTTAAAATCGTTCTAAAAAAGTAAAAAAAAATATAAAATCAAAAAAAGAAGAAAAAAAAGTTCTTTTTAGAACTACCTCCAATTCTCCAAAAAGAGCTATATTCCTTATATATTCTGTTATTTTATTTTTTTAAAGAATGTATGTGAAGGGGAGAAAGTGACTGAAGGAACAAATGACAGAAGGGGAGTGAGTGAGGGTGGATTGATGAAGGAGAATGAGGATGTGACAGGATAGAGGGAGTGAGTGAAGGAGTGAGTGAAGTGGAGTAAGGTGAGTGAGGGAAGGGGAATGAGTGAGTGAGCGAAGGAAGGGAATAGAGGGGAAGAGGACTGAAACATAGGTACTGAGAGAAGGTGAGTGGGGGATGAAAGTAAAGGGAAGGGGAGAGAAGGATGGGGAATGAGCGGTAGTGAGGGAACCGGAGTAAGGGAACGGGGATGAAGGAGGGTGAGAGAACGGCAGAGAGCGTGAGTAAAGAGGGGTGAAAGAGGGTGGATAAAAGCGAGTGAGGGTAAGACAATGGGAGTGAGGGAGTGAGGGGATAGAGGGAGTGAAGAAAGGAGTGACAGAAAGTGACTGAGTGAGGGAGCAAAGAAAGGTAAGTGAGGGAGTGTGGGTGAGTTATAGGGAGTGAACGTGACAGAAGAGGAGTGAGAGAGTAAGAGGACGGAGAGAGTGAGGCTAAGAGAGAGAGAGTGAGAGAAGGGGAGTGAGGATGTGAGAGGACAGTGGCAGTGAGAGAAGGAGTGAGTGAAGTGGAGTAAGGTGAGTGAGGGAAGGGGAATGAGTGAGGGAGGGAAGGAAGGGAAGAGAGGGGAAGGGAAGTGAAGCAGGGGGACTGAAAGAAGGTGAGTGTGGGAGGTGACTGAGGGGAAGGGGAGTGAACATGGGGAATGAGGATGAGTGAGGAAAGCGGAGTAAAGGAACGGGGGTGAGGAAGGGTAAGAGAAGAGCAGTGAGATTGAGGAAAGAGTGGTGATAGAGAGTGGATCAAGGCAAGTGAGCGTGAGACAAGGGGAGTGAGGGAGTGAGGAGACAGAGGGAGTGAAGGAAAGAGTGAGAGAAGGGGACTGAGTGAGGGAGCATAGAAACGTAAGTGAGGGAGTGTAGGTGAGTTAAAGGGAGTGAGCATGAGGGAAGGGGACTGAGAGAGTGAGGGGACGGAGGTAGTGAAGCTAAGAGAGAGGGAGTGAGGGAAGGAGAATGAGGATGTGACAGGACAGAGGGAGTGAGAGAAGGAGTGAGTAAAGTGGAGTAAGGTGAGTGAGGGAAGAGGAATGAGTGAGTGAGCGAAGGAAGGGAATAGAGGGGAAAAGGACTAAAGCATAGGTACTGAGAGAAGGTGAGTGGGGGATGAAAGTCAAGGGAAGGGGAGGGAAGGATGGGGATTGAGGGGTAGTGAGGGAACCGGAGTAAGGGAATGGGGTGAAGAAGGGTGAGAGAACAGCAGAGAGCGTGAGTAAAGAGGGGTGAAAGAGGGTGGATAAAAGTGAGTGAGGGTAAGACAAGGGGAGTGAGGGAGTGAGGGAATAGAGGGAGTGAAGGAAAGAGTGACAGAAAGGGACTGAGTGAGGGAGCAAAGAAAGATAAGTGAGGGAGTGTGGCTGAGTTATAGGGAGTGAGCGTGATGGAACAGGAGTGAGAGAGTGAGAGGATGGAGAGAGTGAGGCTAAGAGAGAGAGAGTGAGAGAAGGGGAGTGAGGATGTGAGAGGACAGTGGAAGTGAGAGAAGGAGTGAGTCAAGTGGAGTATGGTGAGTGAGGGAAGGGGAGTGAGTGAGGGAGCGAAGGAAGGGAAGAGAGGGGAAGGGAAGTGAAGCAGGGGAACTGAAAGAAGGTGAGTGTGGGAGGTGAGTGAGGGGAAGGGGAGTGAACATGGGGAATGAGGATAAGTGAGTAAGCGGAGTAAGGGAACGGGGTGAGGATGGGTGAGGAAAGAGTAGTGAGGTTAAGGAAAAGAGTGATGAGAAAGTACATTTTGTTTGTCAAACTTACCTTATAAGTAATGTAAACTTAATGACATATTTTTAATACATTTAATATCTGTGGAAGAGGGAAAAAAATTACTTATAATTTTTATAATATATTTCAAAATACAAGAGACAAGGCAGGAGATTAAAAGTCATAAAAAGGTACTAAGAGATAAAGTAGGAGTGAAGGACACAGAAAGAGAAACAAAGGAATGGTGAAGGACAGAGAGAGGGAAAAAGAAATAGAGGGAGAGCAAATTGCTAAGAGTATAATGAGGCGGATAGATTCAGTGACAGAGAGCAAGAGAGGGAGAGAGAAATGAACTGAAGGTGAGTAAGATACTAAAGGAATGTGAGTTATCAAAACTAATGGAGGAAAGGGGAGTAAGGAAAGGGGAGTGAGTGACAGGGAAGGGGGAGTGAGTGAGGGTGCATTCACGACAATGAGGAATGGAAGGTGAGTGAGAGTGAGTGAAGGGGCGTGAGAGAGTGAGGGTATAGAGGGAGTGAGGGTAACAGAGATGGAGTGAGGGAAGAGGAGTGAGGAAGTGAGAGGACAGAGGGAGTGAGAGAAGGAGTGAGTAAAGTGGAGTAAGGTGAGTGAGAGAAGGGGAATTACTGAGGGTGCAAAGGAAGGAAAGAAGGGGAAGGGGAGTGAAGCAGAGGGACTGGGAAAAGGTGACTGTGGGAAGAGAGTGAGGGTAAGGGGAGTTAAGGATGGGGAATGAGGATAAGTGAGGGAAGTGGAGTAAGGGAATGGGGGTGGGGGAGGGTGAGAGAAGGACAGTGAGGTTGAGGAAAGAGGAGTGATAGAGGGTGGATAAAGGCGAGTGAACGTAAGACAAGGGGAGTGAGGGAGTGAGGACGTAGAGGTAGTAAAGGAAGGAGTGAGAGAAGGAGACTAAGTAAGGGAGCATATAAAGGTAAATGAGGGAGTGTTGGTGAGTTAAAGGGAGTGAGTGTGAGGGAAGGGGGAGTGACAAAGTGAGGGGATGGAGGGAGTGAGGGTAAGAGTGAGAGAGAGAGGGAAGGGGAGTGAGGATGTGAGAGGACAGAGGGAGTGAGAGAAGGAGTGAATGAAGTGGAGTAAGGTGAGTGAGGGAAGGGGAATTACTGAGGGAGCAAAAGATAGAAAGAAGGGGAAGGGAACTGAAGTAAAGTGACTAAGAGCTGGAAAGTGGTGGAGGGGAGAGAGGGAAAGGGGAGTGAAGGAATGGGGAATGAGAGGTAGTGAGGGAAGTGGAGTAAGGGAACGGGGTGAAGGAGAGTGAGAGAAGGGCAGTGAGGGTGAGTAAAGAGGGGTGATAGAGTGTGGAAAAAGGTGAGTGAGCGTGAGACAAGTGGAGTATAATATATATTTCACAATACAAATTACAAAATAACTTGTACAACATGTTATATGGTTTATTTTTGCTGTTCTCAGAATATATTGAATTTCACTTAAAACAGTGAGTTCGATACTACTCATCATATGACAGCGGGCAAAAAATAACACAATCAAAAAGATTGTGTTTAAAAAACCCATACAAAGTTTCAATAAATAATGTAAAACTTAGAAAAAACATATCTTAACTCACTTTTGATCCACGTACTTTTCCACGAGGCCAAATAGTATATGGAAAGTCCTTTTCTTTGGAAATTACGCAATAGTACTCTTAAACTTCCATTTACCCGATTTTCTGAAAGAAAATCTCCAACATCTTTTACATCATGAAACAATAGTTATATTTCCAACTCTGGCTTACACACGATTAACATTTCCTATAATACTGATATCACTCACTATGTGATACACTTACAGTACCTCTATGACAACTACAAGTTTTTTATTATCTTGATCAATCTCACGCACAAAGTAATTTTGAACAGCGGACTAAGTTTTATTAACTGCTCCAATCTTCATAGGCCAATTACCTTTCCTAAAATTTCGGTTGTAAGAACACTAGGTAAGAATTTTGTAAGTCAGAAGGCAAACGTTGTTTTAAAGTCAATTGAGTATCATTACAATTAGTCCAGCCTTTTTGACATTTTAAATAAGCTGTGTAATGTCCTGATGTTGTCGAAGGACCATCATGGTAAATAATTGCTGCAGTTGCAAAGGTTCTTCCTGAAATTGATAATTGAGAAGCCACAAAATGTTTATTTAAAGTTGTCAATTTAGTTCCATCAGGTCGACATCGTTGGAACATTAAAATTACATACTGTCCATATCTTTGTATAAATAATGTTGACAGCATTGCAGATTTACATTGAGTACAGACCATGTTTTGATTTGCTACTCTAACTAGATTATTAAAAGACACTGATTTGCAGGCTGGTAAAGTCAAATATGTAAATCTTTCAGTGTCTATTGTAGTAGTACTTGAAAAGGAACAATTGTCGCAGGTATGCTGCCATTTATAAGAAAGGCCAAAAAGATTTTCTACATCTATACCTCCATCATGCAATACTACAAGCATATACATTAGAAATTCCTGACAATCTTGCTGAATATTCTGTGAAAATTGATTTAGACCAGAACATATGTCTAAAACATTTTGAATTTCAGAAACACTTTCTATTTTTGTTCTATCACTGCTACAGTTTCTGAAACACAGAATTTAACAAACAACAAAATCTTTGATCCCGATTTTCAACAATATGTTCTTGTAAAGTTTGGAGAAAAAAAACAACTTTAACCACTACATTAGCATAGCAGTTGACAGCAGAACTGTTTTCAAACTGAAATCCAACAACATCTTTAACTGAATCCTTTTCCTTTCTGCTTACAATTACTGCTTCATCTACTTTTTTTACTTTTTGCTACAACTTCACTGGAATTTTTCTCATTTTTTCTTTTTCGGCCTACCACACGCTTTTCAAATAGAGTATATTGAGTTAAATTTGGAGCATACTCTCTTCTTAACCTAATAAATTCTTTTACACAATTTAGATCTGCACTAATCTTTGTCTCATCAAAATCAATCAAGTACATTCCAGATAAAGTTCTGACTCCAGATAAGCAACATATGCAATACCCTCCTTGAACACAAAACTTCCAATATTCACCAAAGCACTATGTACACTTAAACCTTGAGATTTATGAATAGTCACCGCATATGCCAAAGAAACAGCAAACTGTTTTCAGCGGACATATAAATCTTTCACAAGCAAAAATCGAGCAGAACAACAACTGATTTGTTGTACTTCAATTTCAGCAAATTTAATTTGTAAAAATATCTGTTTCTGTAATTCACAAAATCAACAACATGACCCATTGCTCCATTTACTAAACCTCTTTCCACATGTAAATTCCGTCGAAAAATTATACCACAATTTAAACATGCATACAGAGTCTTTTCCAAACCAGCAGTTTTAGATATTGTCTTCTCTAAAGAATCCAATTTTGATTTTAACTTTTCTGACAAAATAATAGTTGCTCCTTCATGCTCTATTTTATCAATAGCTTCCAGTTTCACAATCTCTTGATTTTCTAACTTTAACATTTTGTTGTTGAAGATTGAACATTCTTGCAGAGTTGGCATCAAGCATATCAGAGATTTGTTTTCAGGAATTTTCTTAAAAATATTCTCTGGGAGAATATTTTCGTTTGGAAACAAATTTGAAATTAATCGTGCATGTAAAGCTTCTTTGCCATGCTTGTAGAATATTTTTATAATGTTCATCCTTTGCCTGTCGCATATCTCGAAGCAGTCCTGCATATTTGAAATGTAACCATATGTTAACATTTCCAATGCTTCCTAAGCACTTCCTGGTATCATCATGCATAAGCATTTTAAACACTGGTTGTCCTTTCACTGGAGTTAGTTGCAGTAGATCTCCAAAAACAATGATGTGTTTGCCTCCAAATAACACATCATACTCTGTTTTAAGAATGTCTTGCATTCTTAAATGCACAAAAGCAAGCATTACAGTTGATACCATGCTTACCTCATCAATGATAAGAAGTTTCATTTTCTTCAGGACTCTGGAAACTTCACAACAAGCTCCTCCAGATAGCTTGTGGTATTGTAATCTATTATCATGCTCTACTGGCAGCATCAATAAAAGATGTAAAGTAATCCCTTTAATGTTATGTGCTGCCAACCCAGTTGGAGCGGTAACAACACAAGACAGCGATGACTCCGTTCTTTTCTGCAGATAAGTTGCAATTGCTTTAATCAGAAAACTTTTTCCAGTTCCTGCTTCTCCACTCAAGTACAGTTGGACAGGCATGAATGACGTACATGAGCACTCTTTTTTCTCATGACATAAACCATGCTCAATCTGTTCTGTGACTTCATCATATATTTGTTTCTGCTCAACGTTTAGTTCTTTTTCCAAATCTTCTATGTTAACTACATCCTCCTGAGCTTGTTCCATGGCTCTTTCCACTTCATCCATGGCAGTGGCAGCTTCATTTTGGGTAATTGGTCCTCCTAGTGGATCCTGACTCAATGAAGCAGAACTCTGACTGTCTTGAGAACTGTCTCTAGCAATCTCTGCTACAATTGTAGCTTCTTGCTGTATTTCCTCGTTCAACATTTGCAGATAATTTGAAAAAACAGGACATTCTATGGTATCCTTGGTTGCGTTGAAGGAATCTTCATAACTGAGAAAATCTCCAAGTAGTTCCTCTTCTGTACGCCATGGATTAAAGAGTTGCAAAAGAGCTAAATAGTAAAATTCCCTTTTGTCAGGAGATTCGCAACTCAGTTTTCGATGATTAATCAAATGGCCTTTTCTTTGTTTCACCAGACATCATTCACATCCAATTACAGCATATACTCCTTTATTGATATCTTCTGTGATGTTCTTCTTAAAATTATAGGTTTGCAGAAATTCATAGAGACAAACGTTCTCAAGATGACTACTTCTATTTGGATAGTATGTATCCAACATGTTTATCTTCAAAATATCTGTACTCTTTGGTGGTTCTTTCTCCGCCAAATACTCTATTTCTTGTACAGATTTCAAAACTCGGTTTCGTGTTGCAGCAAGACCTAGACTCACCCAAATGATTGTTCTAGATTTGGCATATAGACTTGCTGATGATAACCGATCAGAACATTCATATGCTCCAATTTCTCGATGCGACAACATCTTGAGACTGTAACTGTATATTTTCTTACTTAGACTCTTTTCATGTGAAATTTCCTTCCACATTTCCTTCAGTTCCGTCTTTTCTGATTTTGTGATGTAAGACGTCACATATCGAGCCACAGCAATAGAGTTGTCAGCAACATATTGAATATCCATGTTAGCATTCCACATGGACAAAATGACTGGGTTGTAGTCATTTATGTATTTGGACTCTTTATTTCTTCTTAAGTTGTAGGTATTTTTCGGTGATTTTCTTGTCACACTATGTCGCAGAGAAGACATAACATTGTTCACTCTTCCTTTCGATGTTACTGGACGTGGAAATGCAAAATGAAATTTTGTGTAGAACTTGTCCTTGGATTTGCATTTTCGACGACAGTATTTTCCACAGTGATGGGTTTGAAAGCGTAAAACTTGATTTCTTAAATTGTTTTCTTCTGTACTTTTCGGAACAGCACATGTAGAATACTGTTCAATGAAACTCATCACTGTGTCATCCGAATCTGTACCAAATTTGGGTGCATCTTTGATCCATAGCAGCATATGTATGTGAGGAGCACCTCTTGCTTGATACTCCTTTCTCCAAAAGAAATCCAAAACCTCTCCAAGCGGAGGATTTTTTTTGTTTGTGATAAAAGACATCATAGCTTCAAACCTATGATTGAAATACCTGCATACATTAACTGAATCCAAAGAGCGCAGTTCTCCAGGTGTCTTGTATTCTATATCTTCAATGTTTGCATTTGCCTCTCGTAGAAATTGAAGTAAGTCTTCCCAAGCATACTCAGTGCAGCTAAGAGTGAGGAACCATGTAGGAGTTCCTAAGTTTCTTAGCATACATTTCAATTCCCCATGACGACGGTACCAATACTCGTTAGTACCACGCTGACATGCCATGAGATTAATTAGGTGAGATTCCAAAATACTGTCTTGCAGTTTGACTTTATCGATAAAGACCCTTGTCGAAACATTTTGCAGATGTACTCCACTTTTCAGTATATGGTTCACTGCATAAGAAAGTCCAGACAAGTCACTCTCAAAGAGTAGATGAAACAAATATGGAATGCATTGACGAAACCTTGGATCTTCTGCATATAATGTTAAAGTCCGGTATTCAGATGCAGGAATTTGAACAGGTCGGTCATCATATCGTCCGCCTTGACTTGTTGGAAATAACTGAGGAAAACAACGAGCTTCCAAACTTTCTTCCCATACACTAATGGGACATCCTTTTGCTACTTTCATTTGAAACAAGTCAATAGCATTCCCAATTACATCTTTGGAATGCAATGGATGAACACTATAATGTTCATAAATTTCTTCACTTCTAGAGACATCAACGTTTTCAATTTACCCAGCTGAGAAATCACTGTCCTCTTCTACAGTTGTTTCCTCTTCTCCAACATATACATTTTTGTAGTAGTGATTGTTTTTTACCAAATACAACGTTGCCTTTTTGACTTTCCTAACATCCACTAATTCTTGCCAGATTGTCTTACTCTTTGTTGGAACGCCATTAACTAGAATAACCAGAGGTTCCTCTTCTACTTTTTCTACACCAATTGCATCAATATTTTTCTTAAAATCTAGACGCAAATAAACAACTCTTCCCTTTAATCCTCTCTGCAAATCTGAAGGAGGCAATTTCCCTGTCTTAGGCTCCATGCGAACACTAGCCTGAAAAGGATGCACACATTGAATCAGAATAGACTCATAGGTATTTAAATCCAACAATTCAGAAGGAATGTCTACCAACTCCAGATTATTATGAACAGCTCTAGCAGGCATTCTGTTTTCATTTAATTTATTATAACAATATTTACAAATACGTTGATCAGAACCCAAATCAAAACAATGTTCTACCAATAAATAAGTTGCAAAATCCTTCCACTCATTATTATTTTCCATTTCACTTTTTACATATAAATCAACTAACCTAGTCTGATTCTTATAATGAGTACGTCAACAACACACACAACAAAAATTAGGCCTTTCACTTGAATTGACCTTAAACTTTGTAATTTCATGGTCAAATTTTTCTGTACTTGAAATCTGTACATTCTCTTCCACATTACCTTCTATTACTGTATCAGTTTCTGCACTGTCCTCTTTTTCACCAAAATAACAAAACTCAATTTCTTCACAAATGTTCTTTACATCTAATTCAGATCCATGCAAAAGAGCACTGTTTAACTGTTTTAGCTTAAGTGCTGGACTTTTTGCATAATACAACCTTCTCACTAATTTCCTCACTTTATTATGATGCACTGCTAACATCCTAAAATGGTGAAAAACACTCTGACATACTTTTCTTGAAAGACAAGCCAGTGAATGCCCATGCAAACATGTTTTTTCTCTCACTCTGCAAGGATCTAACTCTTGCAACATCTTCATCTTTTGTTTTACACTCTTCTTAGTATATGTCCGTAAGATATTGAGAAACAAATCAATTGAATCCTGTCGCACACTACAAATACTACTACAATTCCAAGTATGCACTGGAGCCTTAGCACGTCTCCCTAAAACTTCATCAGCTAACACCTCATCTGCATTTCTTTGTACAATTTTCTCTTTTTTAATCGGACAACTGTCCTTCACCTCATATGCTCGACCACTGGTGTCAACTGCATGCACCAAATCATTATCCTGAAAGTAACTCTCTTCATTAAAAAATGGCTCATAACTTGAACTATGCTTCCATTCTCCAGAAAAAACATCACAAAAATTAGTCCAATTAATTACTCTTTTCCACTTACATTTTGATTTCAAAACATTGATTACCTTATCTAGTGTACAAATTCTATTGATTACTATACCGTATAATGTGTTTTTCACTTCGAAAGCCTGATCCACAATCTTCACTATACTTTTTTTTCTTGTAAAAAGCAGTCTTCTTTCTATACATCTTTACATTTTTTAATACATTTAAAACAATTCTGTTTAAAACATTCATCTACGAATGTCAATAAATTGTCCGTCCATTACTGTAGAGAATATCATCTCCTTCTACAGGTCTAACATTTTTTGGGGGGCTCTGTGTTTTCTTTGTATTTACAGATGATTTTTTTTTCATTGAAACAACATCAATTTTTTTTACATTCGGTTAATTTTCTAAAAAACTCCTTTATTTGCTTTTTTTTCACTGAAGATTGTGTTTTGGATGAATCTTCTAATTGTGTTTTCCTGGACAAAAAACCATGTTTATATCTTTTTCTTCTTCTTTCCTTCGTCGGCATATTCTTTTATCTTTCTATAGATGATTTCAATCTGTGGTAAAGAAAAAATAACGTATGATACACCACTACTAACATACTACATAGCAATTACAATAAGTAAACGATATAAACACTAGTTTACAACATAACTAAGTTTATAGCACAGCAACTGTGTCACAGCAACAGTGCAGTACAGTTTCATTATTAATCTCACTCTCTGCCTGCACCATCTCACTTTGTGCCTGTGTCTCATCTCACTCTGTGCCTGTGTCTCATCTCACTCTGTGCCTGTGTCTCATCTCACTCTGTGCCTGTGTCTCATCTCACTCTGTGCCTGCTCCATCTCTCTCTTTGTGTGTGTCATTTCTCTCTTTGCGTGTCTCATCTCACTCTGTGCCTGTGTCTCATCTCACTCTGTGCCTGTGTCTCATCCAACTCTGTGCCTGTGTCTCATCTCACTCTGTGCCTGTGTCTCCTCTCACTCTGTGCCTGTGTCTCATCTCACTCTGTGCCTGTGTCTCATCTCACTCTGTGCCTGCCCCATCTCTCTCTTTGTGTGTGTCATTTCTCTCTTTGCGTGTCTCATCTCACTCAGTGCCTGTGTCTCATCTCACTCAGTCTCTGCCCAGCTCTCTCTTTGTGTGTGTCATTTCTCTCTTTGCGTGTCTCATCTCACTCTGTGCCTGTGTCTCATCTCAATCTGTGCCTGTGTCTCATCTCACTCTGTGCCTGTGTCTCATCTCACTCTGTGCCGGTACCTCATCTCACTCTGTACCTGCCCCATCTCTCTCTTTGTGTGTGTCATTTTTCTCTTTGTGTGTCTCATCTCACTCTGTGCCTGTCTCTCATCTCACTCTGTGTCTGTGTCTTATCTCACTCATTTTTTACAAGGATCACACTGAGTGTCTGTGTGAAATAAGGATTTATATTTTCACATTTTTCAATAATGTCACCTGTGTCTGCTCACAGTTTGCATCTCTTAGCTTAAACGGTACTCTGTGCCTATGTCTCATCTCACTCTGTGGCTGTGTCTCATCTCACTCTGTGCCTATGTATCATCTCACTCTGTGCCTGTGTCTCATCTCACTCTGTGCCTGCCCCATCTCTTTCTCTTTGTATGTGTCATTTCTCACTTTGGGGTTTGTCTCATCTCACTCTGTGCCTGTGTCTCATCTCACTCTGTGCCTGCCCCATCTCTCTCTTTGTGTGTGTCATTTCTCTCTTTGTGTGTGTCTCATCTCACTCTGGTAAATGTTTTATGGTAAAATGTATGGCTTTAACATTTTTGACAAGGATCACACTGAGTGTCTGTGTGAAATAAGGATTTATATTTTCACATTTTTCAATAATGTCACCTGTGTCTGCTCACAGTTTGCATCTCTTAGCTTAAAGGGTACTCTGTGCCTGTGTCTCATCTCACTCTGTGCCTGTGTCTCATCTCACTCTGTGCCTGCCCCATCTCTCTATTTGTGTGTGTCATTTCTCACTGTGCGTGTGTCTCATCTCAATCTGTGCCTGTGTCTCAACTCACACTGTGCCTGTGTCTCATCTCACTCTGTGCCTGTGTCTCATCTCACTCTGTGCCTGCCCCATCTCTCTCTTTGTGTGTGTCATTTCTCTCTGTGCTTGTGTCTCATCTCACTCTTACATCTAGGAAGTCTATGGAACCTTTACTGTAGTGCCCCATGTAACTCAACATGTTCCTGTTTAAACATTGATGAAACAAGCCACCTCCGTTTCCGTGCCCTACCACAGCATGGAAATGTCGTCAATAAACCTCAGCCACACTAAGACATTTTCTGTCTACTGTTCCAGTTCCGGCCCTCTGAGCACCTGCTCCTCCCACCAGCCAAGATGTTTAGAGGTGTAAGGGTGGAAAGTAATTTGTGTTTAATTAATTAATATATAATTATTGTTAATATACTCCCCACTTATATAAGATACTCTGCAAATTTTCTCAAACATATTTACGATGTGAAATGGGAGGACAATATGGTATTGGTCAATTTAGATATCTCAACTCTCTATACTAGTATACTAGCTCACAGATGGCCAAAGGGCTACACAGCCTTTTTTTTAAACAAAAACATTGAGGTTTGCATCACATAATGCTATGGTATTAGAAATGATAGAGTGGTCCCTTACCAAGAACATTTTCATGGCAAGTTTGTCGTATGAGTGTACTGAATTCCTCTCCGGTCACCAGCAATGAAAAAATCTCCCTTCCCTCCGTAATCGAACAAAACCTGGAAGATTCTGTGGAAAACGTGAAAAGGCAGAGGAAGCGGAAAAGACGTAACAAAACGAGAAGGGGCAAACAAGACCTAAGCCTCTACCCTATATTTAACACTCTTAGACGTCCAGAAGCCACAGATGATGACGATCAAAAAAATCTCTCCGAACCAACAACTTTAAGTGAGGAAAATCCAACAACCATAAGGGGAGAAAAATCAAGCACGCACGACAGTGGAAAATTGACTAGTGGCACTTCCCCCGCTCCATCGATAATGGACCCCCTTGAAAAAAGGGTGTATAACGGGACAAAAGAGCATAACACAATTACCCTCATGGATCCTCCAAATACACTTATCACGCAGAATATAATGGCCCCGAGCCAATCCCCCTGCCACAGGACAATCCAACTTGGTGGCGTTATGACCACAATCCAGGTAGACGCCACAAGCTGTGATAATAAGCGACAGGGTGTAAGTCCAGCAAGTGTCAATGGGGTCGAGGGACATGGAAAAAACGAAAGGCCTGACAGGGTGCTGAATGAGGCCCACTTGACGGGCCCTTTTAAAAAAGCAGTTCATACGTCTGGTGCGGAAAAAATAGAGGTAATTCCAAGGCTGCCTAGCACATCACTGAGTGGGGATGCTCTCTTCACCCTCTTTTATCCGGAATACAAGTCAAAAGGCAGTCACAACGTCCTAAATGGGGGAAACATTATCAAACTGATACAAGCAACAGGACCGTCAAAAGAAATAACCTCACAAGACATTACATCGATTGAATTTATTCGACCGCGCCAAGGTCAAACTAACGAAACCACCAAGGTCACCTGGAGCTCCTTAGAAGCAATGAATATTATCTTGGGGCAAACCAACACCTTTAAGCAATGGGGGATACTGATTCAACCGGGCAGGGAAGCGGGTTATCCCCATGTCCTGCAGGCAAACCAAGCCAACGAATATAGATGAGCAGAGAGGGGAGCCGTGTACTCAGTTCTCAGGGGTGCACGCAATAAAACCCCCAGCCTTGAGTATAAACAGAGGAATTCAAGAGAAGACGGGCATATTCCTACTAGGGGCCATGAAGAGGTTGGCAAATGGTCATGGGTGGCTGGCACTCTGAACACTACCTGACTCTTACGATGACAGTCGAACAGGGATCATTGAAATGAAAAGCCTACTCAAAAGATCTGTTCATGGAACATCAACAGCCTAACAAGAAAACTAGAGGACAACGTCATAATATCCTATTTTCAGGAGTTCGAGATACTTCTACTACAAGAAACATGGCTTCTTGAACCGCAGCATATAGAAGGTTTCAAAACTCACCACATTCCAGCTCAAAAACAGAAACGCTTAGGAAGAGGGAGTGGTGGCTTAGCAATCTATATATCAATGAAAAATGTAGTTTCCTCCTGGGACATGTTGGGTTCATCACATTGTGTTCAGTGCGTGGGAATCTCCTATACTTCTAATAAAGGCCAAAGCGGAACCGTGAACTTAATAAACGCCTATGTCCGCCCAAACACAGCTGCAAAGCAATCCTTTGTAGAAGAAGTTATAGCAACAGTAGTTAGAGTGAAATCGGGACCTCTTGATCCAGACATTTTACTAACAGGTGACTTTAATATGTGGTTAATGTCAGACCTACAAAAAAATGAGGTCACCAAATCACATGATAGTATTTGGGAGATACCTCCGCAGGACCGGCCAGGATGGGACAAGGATGACCCAAAGGGACGTATCCTACAAGGTAACCTCGAAAACTTGGGGCTCAGAGCTCTAAATGGGGGTTTTCCCCTAGATAAGCCTCCCCGCTTCTCCTACTTATCAAAAAAGGGTACTTCATTAATCGACTATACCTTTGTCAGCCTTTCATTACTCCATCAAATAACATGCTACCGCCTTGGGAGCAGAACAGAAAGGGACCACTGTCCCCAAGAGATATCACTGATAACCAGTCTCGTGCAACTTGAAGAAGAAAGGGCATTGCCATCTGAGAGTTTTACAATAAATCTAAAATCAATTAAATGCTCCATTAGTAATTTCCAACAGATAGCAACAGAGGCAAAACAATCTATTGAACGTCATAGTAGGTGCCCAGAAGACACAATCGCATATTGGTCAATATTTGCAACCGAATTAATTTACAAACATAGGAAACCGATAAGACACAAAGCCCAGACTAGGCAAACGCACATGTCTTGTTCAAATATTGTGATACAATCCACAACTAGAACCATGAATCGATCATGGCGGGCGTTAAAAACTGATCCAACGGACCCCACAAAAATATCAAAACTGAGAGAGGCCCGTAATCACCTTAAGAAAGTTAAAAGTGAGCTGCGCAGAAACCAATGGAACTTGTTTTGGGCCAAATTACAGCATGGCATCAAAACAAACACCTCCGCCAGATTTGTGCGCACAATTAACAGTGCATCCGGGTGCGCATCTAAAGTCGCTTCTTCATGTATACTGGAGTCAGAGTGGGTTGATTTCCTCCATCTACACTTCAATGAACACCAGAGCTCCCCGTCCGATGACGATGCGGACCAAAAAGATGCTGATCGGGTTATAGTTCAGAACACAACAAACCCCCTAATGAAGGAACGCCTTAAGGGAGACCAAAAAATGGTACTATTAAACGCGTGCTCTTTGATTCATAACAGCAAGGATCTAACAACTATCGACAAGGCAGAAATTGAGAAATTGATAAAAAAGGGTCGGAACGACGGGGCACCAGGCCCAGGAGGAGTCCCCCAGGCCTTGTACAAGGAAGATATTACCTTCTGGGCAGAGAAGTTAAGCATCTTATTTAACTCAATCCTGTACAATAACATCATACCACCTGCTTGGCGGGGATCGATCCTGGCACCAATTTTTAAAGGCGGAGAAAAAAATTCCCCTAGGAACTATCGCCTCGTTGCTCTTATTGACAATGATGCTAAGTACTTCGCAGGTTTGCTGCTCAACTCACTCAGGGTATGGGTGGACGAAAACTCTATCATTCCTCCAAATCAGACAGGTTTTACAATCAACACTGGTACTTCAGTCAATCTCATGACCCTCTCCTGCCTGAATGACCAAGCAAAATTTAGCTCCTGCCCACTCTACATGGGGTTCATCGACTTTCAAGCGGCTTTTGACAATGTGAACAGAGAAAAGTTATGGCAGAAGCTGTCCACACTCAATATTCCACCTGACCTCTTAAGAGCGATACAACTTCTACATCAGGATACATGGGTCAGGATTAAGATCGGGGATGGCTCGAGATTATCACGCCCAATTCCGACAACAAAAGGTTTAAAGCAGGGTTGTGTCCTGGCCCCGATACTTTTTAACCTATTTTTATCTGACCTTCCTGACGCCTTAAATAAGGTTAATTCTCATGCCCCTAAAGTGGTTGATCTGTTGCTGTCAAACCTCTTGAATGCTTATGACGTGGTCCTCCTCAGTAAAACAAAGATTGGAATGCAAAGGCTCCTGGATGCAACCTCTGAATACGCAATTAAGAACGAGCTCCAAATCAACAATAAGAAGACGAAAATGTTGGCAGTCCGTCCGGGGAAAGCAAAAAAACTGTCTTGGAATTTAAACAAGGAAGTGTTGTGGAGTCATGTAGCCATAAGTGTCTGGGAATTACTTTCAATAACAACGATTAATATAAATCCCATTTAGAAGAACAAAAAAGGAAGAGTGCTGCACTTGCTTTTGCAATTGGTTCAATTCAGAAGAAACTACAAGGCCCAACTTTCGCACCAACAATACAGGTTGCACAAGCAAAAATCATCCCTACTCTAACCTATGGTAGCAAAGTCCTCAAAGGTCTGGACAGCGGCCAATTGGACAAAATCATTACAAAAATATATAGATCTGTATTCAAGCTACCATCCCAAACATCACCGGCACAAATAAGGTTGGCATTGGGAATTTGCCATCAACCACTTGCCGGGGCTATGATTTTTCTTGTGTGTTGTCACAAACTGAGGTCATCAAAGGAAGGCAGCCTAGGACATCACTTAAGGGCCACCCTCGAAACGAACTCATGGCGAGCAGGCCATGACTACTGGTTAAAAGGCTAACAATCCTATGCCTAAAGGATCTTTGGAGCATGTATGTAACCCAGAAGGAATTCAAAAGACTGGCAAAAATAAGCACTAAACAGCTCTCAATAGTCGAAGACAAGGTACGCTTAGCCAATAGAAGTCACGGGTGGTTGACTCTGCAATCGTATTCCTTGTTGATCCCACAGCAGTATCTAACCGTATCCTTCACTGCACGAACGAAATTAAGCTTTTTAAAATTGAGACTGGGAGTTTTTAATTTGTTGGTTCATTTGCCAAAATGGAAAAGAGAGCAAGGACGAGACTCATGCCGACTTTGCGGGTAGTATAAAGAAGACATAGTACATATCATTTGTCTTTGCCCCCAGCTGCTGACTGAAAGACGGGCCCTCTTCAAGTATCTCTGGAATACAAAAATGATAAGAACATGTAGGGCAGCAGTCATAGCTTTCTTCGATCCGAGGAACACTAAATTAAACTGTGCCCTTGTAAGATTTATCGCAGCGAAAATACTTTGTGTGTCTTTGGTCAATCGTTAGTATAATGACTTGGCAGGCCTCACCGTCTTTTTTACCCATGTCGGATATTACTTACCCACACTGAATATTACTTATCCCCTTTCTTTTAAACGAACTTTTAAATGAAATTTTTGATACCTTCTAGATCCTGTACTTGCAATGGTTTTTCTAAATCACGCAATAAAGTTATTATTATTATGTTCGGTAATGAACTTTTCCGACAAGAACAAGTAACGGCAATGGGCACCTGCTTCGCCTGCAGTTTTGTAAATTTACATCTTATTATTATTGAGGTGTTAATTAATTGTAATTAATTACTTGGTAATTAATTATGGTAATCATGTAATTATTTTAGGTGTGTGTTTTGGTGTTTATTGGAGTAACGTGTTAGAAGTAAATTGTATTTAATTAACTAATATATAGTTGTTAATTTAAATTATTTGATATGTATTTTGGGAAATTGTTTAATTTTCTTTCTTTTTTTACTTTTAAAGGGGTAAAGGATGGGTATTAAATACATTTTAATTACATTAATATTAGTTGTTAATAGTATTATTTTTTAATTTATGAATACGTTTGAATTGTCTTTTATAGTTTAATATAGGTGTGTGTTATGGTTATCATAGTGTTAAAGTGCATGTAGTCAATTAACGTTTATTCGTTTTTTTATTAATAATAGTTAGTTGCTTGTAAATATTTTCTAGTTGAAAAGAATTTTATTTATCATTTTTTTATATATTCTGTTTAGGGTATTATATGTAATTGATATTATAATATTTTTAATATGTATATATTTGATATTACATTTCTTAATATTGTTTATTTATGTTTATGACTTTTATTTATAAATTGTAATTTTTTTTAATTTTTGATTTAACTGTTTGAGTGTAAATAGTAATTTTTGTCTCTTTGCTGTCCGATACTTTCCATACTGTTGCACTCACTGGAGTTGGAATAGTAATTTGTTCACCTCTGCTATCCAACACTTACCCTACTGTTGCATTTAATGAAGTGGTAATAGTAATGTGTACCCCTCTGCTATCCACCCCTTTCCCTACTGTTGCACTCACTGGAGTGGGAATAGTACTTTTTACTCCTCCACTATCCAACACTTTACATACTGTTGCACTCACTGGAGTGGAAAAAGTAATATTTACCTCTCTGCTATTCAACACTTTCCGTACTGTTGCATTCACTGGATTGGGAATAAATTGTTTTATACCTCTGTTATCCAACAGTTATTCTGCTGTTGCTTTCAGTGGAGTGGGAATAGTAATTTTTACCCTGCCACTATCCAACACTTTCCCTACTGTTGCTCTTACTGGAGTGGGAATAGTAATTTTTACCAGTCCGTTATCCAAAACTTTTGCTACTGTTGCAATGTTTGGAGTGGGAATAGTAATTTCTACCCCTCCGCTATCCAATACTTTCCCTACTGTTGCACTCTTTGGAGTGGGAGTAGTGATATTTACCCCTATGCTGTCCAACACTTTCCCTACTGTTGCATGCACTGGAGTTGAATAGTAAATGTAATTCTTTTTCTATCCAACACTTTCCCTACTGTTGCACTGATTGTATTCGGGAAATTTAAGTTTAAATATTTTGTAATAGTTTAATATTTTAAATTATTATAGAATAGTAATAGTTTTTATATTTTAAATTATTGATATATATATATATATATATAGTATGTTTATATAATTTTAACATTTTAAAATAAATGAAAGATAATAGTTTATAAATTATTTTGAAGTAAATATATATGTATGAATTATTATCTTTTTGTATTTTTGTTATTAAGTTTATTTGTTATATTTTGTTAAATTGTTAAAATGTATATTAAATGTAAAAGAGGCAAGTTGGATTTCATATATATATATATATATATATACGGTATGAAGAGACGTCAAAAACCAGCACCTGGAAAGACGAGGCAAGACCCATAAGTAGTGCAGAATTTCTATTTATTCAGAGACCCAATACCAGTCCGATATATATATATATATATATATATATATATATATATATATATATATATATATATATATATATATATAAATTGAATATCTTTACATCAATATTTTTTATTCCATACTTTTGTACATACCTCTGTAGGTATCGGAGTTGATTTTTTTGTATTCTATATATTTATTCCATATTTTTTAAGATTGATGTTTTTACCATCAATATTCTATCAGTAAACCCTCAGAGTGGTCAGGTCTATCACCACTCACAAACCTCGACCTTTTTAAGGCTATATTTGGCAGATAAGCAAAAGTCATGGTATTACTATCAGGTGCAGATTCCACCTCAGAAGAAGTACCTATTTTCTCTAAGATCATACTAACTTTCTTTTCAAAGAAGACCTCAAGAACATCTTGCAGCTACTGGGCAAGGATGATATCTTTTTTTAAGCAATTCAGATTAGATAAATCCCATAAGAACTGAAAGACCTTCTATGTGCTATTAGTGTCAGGTAAAACAGAATCTGTGAAAAATCCAGCTACTTCCAGTGAAGACCGATACCACTTTCCTTCTAATTATTTGCACCTTAGTTTTGTTGCTTTTAGTGACTCAATGTATCATCATCCGCACACATATATTGTGCAGGATGGCACAGACGAGTAAGAAACTTGCACACAGTTGGGGTTAAGTACAGCAATCTCCCCCTGACATGTCAAGACATAGGAACCTTGTCTTCAGCAGGCCAAAGGTTTGCTTGACAATATTGCTGGTCTTGCAGAGTGCCTGGTTGTTGTTCCTCTGCAGCTCGGTCTGGGGGTGTGCCGATGGTTTCATGACCCATGGCTGGAGCAGTCTGCTGAAATTGAAAAAGATAGGACAACAGTCAATGCTTTGGCTCACTGTTGCAGATACATTCTGGTCCATGTGTGTAATGTGCAGTTAAATGGTCATGCACATTTCTAACAGTCGTTCACAATATGTGTTACTAATTGAGTTGGACAAAGGTGTGCGCATGTCTCCTTCATTACTCTGTGTAATGGCAAATGCAGAACTTGGGCTGAGAAATAGTACACTTCTACATCCTGACCTACATGTTGTTCTTGTAGCTTTCTGTGATGTCTATTTGGAGAGGGTCCTGGCCACTCTATGTTATGTGCTCCCACTCATGTGTAAAGTGACAGATTGTAGACCTGAGAATTGGCTACTTGGTCCACCCTACATAGGTTGTGACATGATGGACAAGGTTTACACTGACACAAGCATATGTCCATTGTAAAGCACAGATGTCGTTGGTGGCCTACAGAACATTGGCACAGGCTTTTCATGGTATACTTACTTACCCATGTGATATTCGGTCATACATGTGTTGCAGATCACATATCACCTGGATTGTTATGCTATTCATTGTCTTCCTTCTACTATTTTTTGGAGCATAATAGTTGTCATGGTGAACTTGCTTACACATATGAATTGCAATGCTGGCCATGCTCATGTGGGACAGACTGATGTTGTTATCAGGAGCTGTGTACTACATGAGTAGCCGCAATAACATTCTCATTCATATTTATGTGTATGAGTAGAAGTTGTAGGGTATTGTGTAGGTATATGCCTTATATTTATTCTCATTTCTATGGGAGATCCATTTTGAGATTGGTGTCCTGCGTACACAGTGGTGCCTTGTCCAGGTTGGATATTCTTCTATGTTGATGATTTTAGGTGTCTTGACATGTGCTTGCTTGACACATGTGGTACGATGCATGGTGCATGTATTGGGGACATCCCTAAAACGTATGGGCTGATCTGCTCCGACAGACACAGTGATGGGTATTATGTCTTCCATTTATGACTGTTAGGGGGTCTGTTAGGTACTTGGGTTTTGCTTACCTACAAGTAGGCCATTCCCATATTGGCCATTCTGGAAGTATTTGTTTATTATGGAGTACATGAAGATGTATTTGTCATGCACACTCCCTGGGTAGTTTGCCAGCCTTTTGGTGAAAATTCCTTGATGGTCCATGATGGCCTGGACAGTGATGGAGAAGTGTGCTACCGGTTCCTATAGAGAAGATTAATATAGAGATGCAGACAGAATTTATTGCACATGTGTGCAGTCCGTGGAACCCAACACATGTGGGAAACTGGTGATGGCGGAGAAGCCTTGTTTGATCTTCAGCTGCAGTTGTTGTGTGTTGGGAAAGAAGAGGTGCTGTGGTGTTGGGCAAATGATGGCGTCCAGGACAGAGGGTAGAACAGCAAGAAAAAAAGTTGGGAGACTCCTGCCACTTTGGCTGTTGTGATCTGGAATGAGACAGATGCCAACATGTGTAGGATGTCCATGAGCTTGACCAGTAGAATGATGTTGGTGTTCCTGGGAGTTGGGGGCTAGAGGCTTGGCCCTATCTGGAGTAGCAGTTGTGCAATGGACTTCTGACTGAGCCGGTAGTAGGTGATGAACTCATCCTACCTGAGGTCAATTAGGGTAGTTCAATGGTGATAAACGTGCTACCTTCTCTTGCGCTGCCTTTGTGGTGGTGACGGGTGGGTGGTTGGGGCGATGCTGGTGGTGATTATCTCCATCTGCAAAATACCCACATCCATGGCCGGGGCAGCTGACTTCAGATCGCGGGGCTCAAAGTTCGATCCCCCGCACTGGAGGCAGTTCAGCTCAGCATCATATGACTCTGGGCAATAGCTCACTTAATCTCCCTGTTGGGCTTCAGCCCCATGAGACCCCTACGGGTGATTATTTGCTCTTTACGATCACCAGGCTTTAGGTTAATATTATTATTACACATTTTTTTATTATTTATTTCTTTTTCCTTGTCCAAGGGCCGAGTCACTCCCATTGCCACCAGCTGCTCCTCCTGATCACGCTGCGCTTGGCTCTGCTGCAGCCTCCTGCAGGGTTCGAGCCCCCTGAGCCTCGCCAGCGCTCTGCTTGTGGGTTTGATTGTTTCTCATTGCCTGTTCTACAACTGTTGTTACTTTTGCCATTTCGTTTTTCTGTTGTTAAATTTACCGCCATAGCCCTCCGCCACCCCCCACCTCCCTCTCTTGCCTTCTGTGCCACTCGCTTCCCGCCGTTTACCCGCAGCCACGCCCCCTCGCCACCCTGCTCCCGCCTCCCAGCCGCGCCCCCTCCCACCGCTTAAATGGCGTCCGCCTCCCAGACGCGCAGCGGACGTGCGCAGTGGATGCGCCGATTGTGCGCCAAAGGCAAGCCTGTCTGCGCCCATCCGCACCTGGACAGCGCTCACCGCCTGAAGCCCTGGACCCCGAAGCCACCACAACACCAGATTGCACTACGACCCCAGCACCCTCCACGCACTCAACACCGGACAAGACCACTCCTGCTACCAGCCAACCCTGAAGCACACCCAAGGGCCCTTCACCTTCCGGAACTGCAGCTTCACCAGCACCCAGCCCGCCAAACCATCAACCAGACAACCCAACCACCTCCGTTGCATCCTCCTCAACACCCGCTCCGCTCGCAAACACGCCTTCGAACTCTGGTACCTCCTAGACTCAACCACCCATGACGTCGCCTTCCTGACAAAGACCTGGCTGGACGCCACCTCGGCACCAGACATCGCCATAGCCATACCAGAGGGCTACAAAATCTCCTACAGAGACCGCACCAACAGAGTGGGAGGGGGAATCGCCATCGTCCACAAGGACCCCCTGAGAGTCTCGACCAATACTGACGACACCCTCATCGCCGCCGAGCACATGCACTTCCAGATCCACACCGACCCCAACACCACCCTCAGAGGAACACTTGTCTACAGGCCACCCGGACCTCGACCACAGTTCAGTGACGCCATCACTGACCTCATCAGTACCCACGCCCTCGGCTCCACGGACTACATCCTCCTCGGGGACCTGAACTTCCACCTTGAGAACAAAAACGAAGCCAACTCCACCGCCCTGATCGACAACCTCGCCAACCTCGGACTCAAACAAGCGCTCCTGTCGGAAGCTGAAGAAGAGATGGCTCCACGACTGAACTCCAGACAGCTACACAGCCCACAAGAACGCCAACCGCAGACACCACCAACTTATCAGGACCGCCAAGAGGACCGACTTCAAGGACCGCCTAGACAACAACGCACACAACACCAAGAGCTATTCAGCATTGTGAAAGAACTCTCCAACCCCAGCTCAAAAGACATTCCCCATCGCAAGACCTGTGCGACTCACTGCCCACCTTCTTCCACCGCAAGATCACCGACATCCACAACAGCTTCAACTCCGAGACCCCCACACCCACCGCCGAGGCCACCACCCCTGCGACCTCCACCCACACCGGCCGCTTGACCGCATGGTCCAACGTCAGTGACGAAGACACCATCAAGACCATGAACTCCATCCACTCCGGATGCCCATCTGACCCATGCCCCCACCACGTCTTCAACAAAGCCAGCTCAGCCATCGCACCCCAGCTCCGGAAAACAATCAACACCTCCTTCAAGACAGCAACCTTCCCGGAGAGCTGGAAGCACGCCGAGATCAACCCCCTACAGAATAAATCCAAGGCAGACCCCAAGGACCTCAAGAACTTCCGGCCCATCTCCCTGATCCCATTTCTGGCGAAAGTCATGGAGAAGATTGTCAACAGACAGTTGACCCGCTACCTCGAAGACTACCACATCCTCGACCCATCCCAGTCCGGCTTCCGCAACAACCACAGCACCAAAACCACCCTCATAGCCACCACCGACGACATCATGATCCTGATAGACAAAGGAAACAGTCGTCCTCATCCTTCTGGACCTATCAGCAGCCTTCGACACGGTCTGCCACCGCACCTTAACAGCACGCCTCCATAACGCCGGAATCCAAGAGAAGGCCCTGGCCTGGACCACATCCTTCCTCTCCAGCAGAACCCAGAGCATCTGCCTCCCACCCTTCCGCGCCAAGACCACCGAGATCATCTGCGGTGTCCCACAAGGATCTTCCCTCAGCCTGATGCTATTCAATATATACATGGCACCACTCGCCCACGTTGCACGTCAACATAACTTCAACATCATCTCCTATGCCAACGACACCCAGCTGATCATATCCCTCACCGAAGACCCCCACACCGCCAAAACCAACCTCCACAGAGGAATGAAGGCCGTCGCCGAATGGATGAAGGACAGCAGGCTGAAGCTGAACTCAGAAAAGACGGAGGTCCTCATCCTCGGCCCCACTCCATCAGCCTGGGACGACCCCTGGTGGCCAACAGCGCTAGGAACATCCCCAGAACCCACTGACCACGCACGCAACCTGGGGATCATCCTCGACTCCGCCCTCTCCATGACCAAGGCCATCTCAGCATCCTGCTTCAACACACTCCGAATGCTCCGCAGAATCTTCAAATGGATCCCCTCCGACACGAGGAAAACCGTCACCCAGGCCCTCGTCACCGGCAGACTGGACTACGGGATGCCCTCTATGCAGGAACAACAACCAAGCTCCTGAGAAGGCTGCAACCCATCCAGAACGCCTCGGCACAACTGATCCTCGACGTCCCCCGATGAAGCCACATCACACCCCACACTGAGAGGCCTGCACTGGCTCCCCGTCAACAAGAGGATCACCTTCAAACTCCTCATGCACGTACACAAACCCCCACACAACACTGGAACAGCATACCTCAGTGACCGACTCAGCTTCTACACCCCCACCCGCAGCCTCCGCTCTGCCAGGCTTGCCCTCGCCACAGTCCCTTGCATCTGGAAAACAGCCGCCGGCACCAGATCCTTCTCTTACCTCGCCGCCAAAACCTGGAACACCCTCGCTACCAATCTACGACAGACCCAAGTCCTGCTGGCTTTCAGAAGACTTCTCAAGACCTGGCTCTTCGATCAGTAGCAGCTCCCCTCTCCCCCAGCGCCTTGAGCCCCTCACGGGTAAGTAGCGCGCTTTACAAGTGTACTGAATGATTGATTGATTGAATTCAGTCTGAACAACTATTTTTGTGTGCTCGGTTAGCAACATCCCTTAATGTTGGAACTGGCGCACCAGCCTTGCGCACCCTAAGAATGACAGGTATGGGGTCTGGTGCTAATCCCAGAGATCACTAATATATCAGGCCTGGTCGTCGTTTTGCGAAGTTTTGCTACGCGGAACTACGCAAACTGACAAAAAAAACTCAACGAGGTTCCACAAGTGGCAGAGTGCAGTGCAAACTGCTGTTCGCGCTGATCTTCCTGCTGCTCTGGTAGAAGTTCAACCCAAGCGGCAGCTTTCGCTCGATCAACTCGATCAACTCGCAAGCGCGAGCAGGGAAAAACTCTGCTGCACTATGCGAAGCAGAGTTTTCTGCACTCCGCGAGCTCTGCGGAGCATGGAGTTCAGAAATCTCTGCAAACTCCATGAACGGAGCGGAGTTCACCGACCAGGCCTATAATATATACATGTGCTGACGTAGTGACGTTAGGGTTAGGCAGATATATCATTCACCATGATAGGGATTTTCATTATATACAGTTTGTTAGTAATGCTAATTACTTTGTACAGATGTTTTCTAATCGCAGCACAATTGCTTCATAATACAATAAAAAAGTTCCAATAAATATTGTAAACTTTCTTTGTGTTTTCCATGGTTCACTTGGGGAATAGAGAGTCGTGTTCTACCTTGCCAAATCACCTGTTACTCTGGGAACGTTAGGAGGGCAGGTGAGGCACACTGACGTAACGAAAATTGAGGTATGTAGAGGAGCCCCCTCCAGGCTCAATTAGGAGCTCTCTGGACAGAGTGCAGTACCGAGGGGGCCCCCTGGAGCTTCGGGCCCCCGCACGGGCTTCGCGGGCCTGTGTTACGCCCCTGGTGAGGCATTGTGAGCGAGTCAGATTTGGGCGTATTGGTACTTATGTGGGATGGTGACTCAATCCCAACATTCTAATGTCCTGTGGTCCCAGGCACAGTTCTGTTTTTAAACAGAATCCCTGCAACATGACATCTATCAAGCAACTTCGTGGGACGAGCACGAGCCTGCAGCTGGATTTGTTAAAAGTCCTATGGCTTTTGCTGACTGATTGGCATGGATTCCTGAGACCGATTTTCATAGCAAAACACTTGCTGCTGATGTTAAAATAGGTAACTGCAGGGCGCATAAAAGGTCGAAAACTGACAGCTGTACCGAGGCGCGCGCTTTAAACTCTGCGCTGTAACAAACGCGGGGTGTCTTGGCCAAACATGAATACAATTCAAAACCTTTCTCCCACCTCCAGTTGTTTCATTTAGAATGCAATATGCATGACTGATTGATGGGATGTTTGCGCAGTCCCGGCTGCTTGAGACTTCTTGCACTTGTAAAATTCAGTCGCTTGAAAGAAAGAAAAAAAACAGCTATTCACTGGTTTCTACTAATGGCTGCTATTATTGTTTAAAAATGCTGTCTTAAAAAAGTTTTCGAGAAAGGGCAAATAGGATTTTTGCACGACCTAGGTCTGGTGGAATATTATAAATGAAAATGTTAAAACGCAACGGATAGGAGTAAAAATAAAAGTAAAGATAGAATCATTTATTCACTTCAAAGGATTGACATATAACAATTGAGTAGGCCAATAAAAAATATATTTAAAGGGAGATGAAAACCAAATCTGCACTTTTCCTTGCTTCTGAACATTAAATGTATTTTGTGATTATTCACTTGTGGGGGAAGTTCGCAAAAAAAAATTGTTGAAATACTTTTTCATCTATGATTAAATCATTTGAGAAAATGTTTCACTGAGTGCAATATTAAGTGCCCCATTATCACAACTGGCGCACATTCAGTGCACTATAATTCCAGAAAGCCCAGCGGCTTCCTAAGTAGATCGTTTTTTACTTCTTGATATTGAACGTTTGAAAATGCAATGTTGATTTAACCAAATAATATTCGAATACCTTAAAACTCACATGTATTCATATGTATAAATGCAATTACTACATGTATGAGTGTGTTTTTACATTTGTTTTATTTAAGATTTGTTTTATGCAGCACATATGTTGCCCAGTCGGGTTTCAGAGCGTTAACCATGAATTATGCCAAATTCATTGTTAATCAATATTTATAAAATGGTCCAGTCTAATTACACTAACAACTTTTTTCCGTAGAGTTTACTTCCTTTTTTTTTTGTTTTTTTTTTGTTTTAATGGAGTGGTTACCTGCTTAAGTTTTAATCTATTGTGCGCTGCCTGAAGAGTTTTTTTTTTCTTTTTAGGCTCCTCTGATTCACCCCACGTGGCAACAACCGCTGAAGGCCGCCTCCTGCTGAAACGCATAACAGATCTAAATGGTAAGCAAGATATGATGCTCTTAAGTAATTGAGATAGCATGTCTTCCTGAACTAAATGAGATACGGCTGTCCCAAACAGGGTCGACTCCTCGTGGCTCATAGGCAGGGCCAGACTGGGAACACGAACCAGTCCTGGCAGTACAGCTGGACCAGCCTGGGGAGAAGGGGTGCTAGTCATAAGCACTGCTGCCGGACTCTCCAGCACTGCTGCCGCTTTTGTTACAGGGGGCCGATATTGCAGCACTGCTGCAAAACCGACCTCCACTGCTAAAAAAACGGCCCTCACCCTTCTGGCCCACAGGGAAAAAGCCCGGTGACCGCTATGGCCAGTCCGGCCCTTTTCATAGAGAATTTTGGTAGAACACCGTTCTATCCCTGGGCATGCACACTGGAAGAAAGAGGCACCTCTGAACCTGAGAAGCCTGTGCACTGTACTTTATACCGGCTCATGACAAGTACACTTCTAAAAGCTGGGAGCAAACACAAATATGCAGGGTACTTAGGATACAGACACACATACATATCATTTCCAACATTGGCCCTGATTCAAGGCCGGACTGGGAACCAAAACCGGCCCAGGCAAAGAGTTCTGCAGGCCCCCAGAGGGTTGGAGGTGTGCTTGCGGAAGGAAAGCTATGTGCTAGTTTTGTTGTTGGGGGCTGATTTTTCTGCTACGGTGCAAAACCAACCCCCCACACTGGCGGCCCACCCTGGTAATGCCCGGTGCCCGCTATACCCAGTCCGGCCCCGCCCTGATTACAAGTTTGCCAGTTAATTTTGGCCCATATGTAAACCCCTGTTTAGGCACAATTATGAGGGGCTTATTTACAAGAGGCTTGCGCTGCCTGAGCATCACCTTGTTGTATACTCCGTTGGCACAGGCCTCTCAATCATATCTATGAGGCAATGCAAAGCCATTCTATCTGGCTTTGCATGGCCTCATCAATATGGAGTAAGGCAAGGCAGCGCAAAGCTCTGCCCTGCCTTACCATTCGTCAAGGAGGCGTTCCAGGGGCGTTGTCATGGATGTTCCCATGCAACATTCATGTATTTTAACACTGCCCCAAAATCTTAAGCCTCACCAGAGCAGGTGTAACAAGGAAAAATGTTTTCATTTCTCATCGTTTTTTCCTCTTTCCTTCTGTGCTGCATTCTGCATTCTTACATACCCACTTACACACCCACACAACCACTCACACACACCCACACAGCCACTCACAGACCCACAAAAACCACTCACAGACCCAATCACAGACAGACCCAGCTACTCCAACACCCACTCACACACCATCTCACCTTCTCACACAGCCACGTACACACCCTCAGAACCACTCACATACCGCAACCACTCACACACTGACTCACTGACCCACAAAACCACTTACACATCCACAGAGCCACTAACATACCTACTCATACACCCACACAACCACTACAACACCCACCTACGCATGCACACAGCCATTTACAGGCCCACACAGCCACTCATACACCCAAACACAGGCAGTGATACACTTATTGAAATTGTGATAGCATATATTTGTAATAATTGTGTTGTTGTTTTAGTATTGAATTTTTGCCTTTGATTGGTTATAGCATCCTTGAATCCATAAAATGAATAGAAAAAAGAAAATCTTGGTACATTGCATTTATACAAAGACTACATAGGTCACCCTGTCTTTAAATATATAATAGGAATGAATGTGTGAACAAAATGTATTTATAAACTTGTAAAATGTATATTAGTAAAGATAACTCAAATGACATAGCTGATTACATTGTGCAACAAAGTAAACTTCAATATATTTCATAACATACAATTTAAAACAAGTGCGAGACATACAGCTGAGAGCTCATTGTAATCTTACCAGCTGCTACACACACTTTACACTAGGCCTGGGCAGTAAATTTTGTTCCGCTCGCGGAATTTGTGATATTTTGACATTTTCATGTTCCACGGAGAGCGCGAAAATGTCAAAACTTTCACAATCTGCCGCGAAACGTAAGTTTTTCTCGTTTGTGCTTTAAAAATGCGTTCTCGTGCAAACTGTAGCAACTTACCGGGTCCCTGCATTCGCTGACAAGTTTTCCTATCTGTTCGCGTGTGCCACGAGATGTTGGATTGTTGGTAATTGTTCGCGCTATCCCACGTGATTTTGCGATCGCGAACACGTCTTTCGACCCATAACAGGAAATGAGCATTGCGAGCAAGATGGCTGCACCCATTAGCGACTGCATGGGCAAGTTAGAGTTCAATTTCCCCACAAGCATGCAAAAACACATCACGAATGGGCAGGAAAAGCAATCTCCACATCTTTGCGAAAGTTCAGCATGCCTCCGGAGATTTTGCGCCATTTCGCGATAGTTTGCAGAAGTCAATTTCGCAAATTCCGCCCACCCCCACTTTACAGCCAGGAGAGAGTTTTCAGTAGGTAGTACTGTGTCTTCTAAACCACTCCTCTAAACACTAATGATCAAAGTAAGATGTCTAACAGTACAGGCAAGTACATCACAAACCACAACAACAGCATTTGTCAACCTGGAAAGAGTTATTAGTGCGGATATCAGTTTTACACGAACCACTAAGGCACACAACCAGAAAAGAGGCCTTAGCGGGCATGCCTCTATGTTACAAACCACTAGTAAAGTTATTCTGCATCATGGAGGAAGGTGAGATGGCAATCTGTTGCAAACTTCTACTACACTGAGCTATCACCCTAGAGAGAGGTCTTAGTGAACCGATGACATTTCTGCAACGTACTAATACACTCATTCATCACAAAGGCGAGAGGTCTAAGCAAAGTGGTCAGTATGTTGTAAAACAAAACAATACTCAGCCATCACTGTGGAGTGAAGTCTCAAAGAACAGCTTAGACTGTCACAAAGCACTACCATACACACAATTTAAAGAACTGTATAGTGAAATATTCTGAGATCACAGCAATAGTAAACTTCAAGGAAATGTCTTAAGGTTAAAGAACCAGCTCTTGGGGGCGTGGCTTACGCGCCGACGGGACGAGACGGACCTTCCGTGAGCTCCGCAGAGCTACAGGCGGCATTGCGAATAAATATGCCTCAAATACGCTGATTCCTGTTGGAATTTTGAGGTATCTGTAGCGGAACATGGGCTCCGTCCACTGCCTACTATTTCCCTGACTTTTGTGCAGGTTTTCTGAGGTAACAGTCGTCGGCGCTGGTCCTTCACCCTTGACGCGGGCGGCCGCCATTTTGAGCCGCCGTACCCGCATCCTCACACCAGCTCTCCAGTCTTCTGCAGCTGCCGTCGTGGCTGACCTCCAGCACTCCTGTATGTACTGCTTATCTCTTCTTCTCTATTTTCACAACGTGGCACTGTGCATGATGCTCCGCTTGCTATATGCCTACTTGTTCCCTCAGCGTCCTCGCTTCTGAGTCCACGGCGGCCATTTTAAGACCCTGGTAAATCCTTGTATTTTTACCTGAACAACATGCGTCCCTGATTGTGTTTCTACGCCTGGATATTCCCACCCTACAGTTTTTGCCTTACTTTACCTCTCTGCATGGCATTTCTGCTGATTTAGAGCATTATGTCTCTAAGGAGACGGTTGTGACCATTCTTACTGTAGATTTTGGTCTTTCATCAGGGTGTGAGCTGCTGGTGCTACCCTGCCAGTGCGCTTTTACTGTTTTATCCTCATATTCTCCGCTCCTACGATCATCTCTCTATGCTGTCTGAGTCACTCACGCTGCTCTTCTCAGTGGTCATATTCCTCCTTTGCCTTGGATGAGCTCTTCGCGTGCCACTATGTCTCATGACGCCAATTCTACGAAGTCATCCCTCACAGGCACCAAGCCTAAAAGACTTAAAAACGACCCACCCTCCCCGATTCATACCTCTCCTAATCCTGTTTTGGACTCCATACTAGAAGGGGTTCGAGGTCTACAACCCTTTATGTCTACCACTAATGAAAAACTCAAGCAGATTGAGGAGAGGTGGGCCACTATGGAGGGTACAATTCTAAACCGGGAACAACGCGTCAGTGATATTCAGGATGTCTCGGCTAAAATACCCCAACTGGAAAAAGAGATTCAATTGCTCAAGCTCCACACCGAGGACCTTGAAAATCGTAACAGAAGGAATAACTTACGCCTATATGGAGTTCCGGAGAATGTTCAGGGATCGGATATGGTGTCCTTTGTTCGTAAATTCCTGCATGAACTTTTGGACCTCCAACCTGCGTCTAATCCTCTTAATATCTAGCGTGCTCACCGTTTGGGTCGTCTTAACTCCAATTCAGCTAAACCTCGCGGCATCATCATTTTATTCCTGGAGTTCACTGAACTAATGACTGTACTTAAATCTGCCAGACTCAAACGACGTCTCATATGGTCAGGTCATACTATTTTTATTTCACAGGATCTTTCCAACGCAACTAATGCCCGACGAAAGGAGTTTTTGAATCTTCGCCCACAAATGAGACAGCTCAATATTAAATATGGTATTCTACATCCGTGTCTGTGCAAGATCACGCACAATGGTCATACTCGTTCCTTTGATGACCCTCAGAAGCTCCATGCTTATCTTCAGTCTGTTTCTGCACCTGATATGGACACTAATGGCTGATCTGCTTTATTCGTGCTTGGAATTGTTCTGTTTTCTCTGATTGCTCTGGATCCTTCATGCTTCTTTTTTTGTATTGTCCCTCTCTCTTGAGGTTTCTTGGTTTTTCCCTCTCCTTGCCTGTTCTTGCTCTTCTGTGGCTCGATGAAGTCCGCGTCCTCATCGGCGTCTCCAACCCCCGATGTTGTTGTGGTTTTCTATCTCCTCTCAGACCTGGCTTCTTTGCCTTGATCTATGTTCTTACTCCTCTCCTGATGTTTCCCTCCTTTTTCTTCTTTTTCTTACTTCTTTTCTCCTTTTTTGTTTTTCCTCACTGACTTGTGCACTCCTATCCTTTTTCCTTACTGGACAATTTTTACTTCCTGTTTGTCGGTTTCTCTGGTCCATATTCTTATATATTGTGATTTTGGGTGTATTTATCTTTCTTTTCCTATATGTACTGGTTGTTTTGTTCCGATGTTTCATCAATTTATTTTTTTGTTGTTGTTGTGTCCTTTTTTGTAGAGATTCTCCGGCCATGTGTCTTCCCCTAGTTGCTTGTCCCATCCTCACCTCCCATCATGTGTAATTTTGTAACGTGGAATGATCGTGGTCTTGGACACCCTTTCAAGCGTCAAAAGGTATTGTCACATTTATCCAAACTTAATTCTCAAGTTGTTTTTTTACAAGAGACTCATTGTACTGATATTGAATCCTCTAAATTAAAAAGGTATTGGGTGGGTCAAGTGGTATTCCCTCCTGCTGTTAACAAAAAAGGGGGTGTTGCGATTCTGTTCCACAAAGGTCTATCGGTCCAAATTCAATCATCTCAGAATGATGATGAAGGACACTGGGTAATGGCAAAGGTTGTGGTCCAAAATCAGACTTTGATTCTAATAAATATTTATGGGCTGGTTCGGCCAGACCCCAAATTCTGGAACGACATTAAAATTCTTATCTCTAATATTGATTGCCCAAATATTGTTATAGCTGGTGATTTTAATCAATGGTTAGACCCATTCTCTGACAGACTTTCCTCACATAAATTTCAACCTGATAAGTCTCATAGATGTTTCCAATCTGCCATTGCCACGGGCCCTCTCTATGATGTCTGGAAGTCTTGTAATCCTGATTCCCTGGAATATACCTTTTTCTCCAACGTTCATTATACCCGCTCACGGATAGACTACATTATGGTTAGTAAGGCCCTCCTTCCCTCCCTTCAAAAGTCCGATATTGGTTCTATTTTTATTTCAGACCATGCCCCTGTTTATGCAGCCATTGATCTTACCCTAACTTCCTCCAGTTTTAGTCGTTGGAAATGTAATACCTATCTGTTGTCTGATACTACTTTTGTTAAGGAAGTTACAGCTTTCATTAATGAGTTTTTTACCCTTAATGACCCCCTCAGACACTTCTATTCCCAATAATTGGGATGCTTTCAAAGCTGCCTTTCGAGCTTTCACAATCTCGTATGTAGCTAAGAAAAAGAAAGCTAATAGAAGTAAATATGAGGACCAACTTAAACATATTAAATCACTTGAACACTCGTATTTTTCCTCAAAATCCACTGATGCTCTTCACAATCTAATTAAGGCAAAATCTGACTTGAATAAAATTGCTACGGTGGAAGCTTGCACTACCCTCTTAAAAATCAAATCTAAATATCATGGAGGCCAGAACAAAGCGGGTAAAATGTTAGCAAACTATCTTAAAATCAAATCTGAACGTAAAACCATTGGTCCTATTTTTAATGAACGTACAAACAAATTAGTTTCCTCTGATGAGGATATTGCGGGAGTTTTTCATGATTATTACCATTCTCTCTACACTGATGACACCCATCCGTCTGATCCCAACTTAGCGTCTTTCTTTGATGGTCTCCCTTCCCCACCCTCACTCCCCGAAGAATTTGCCCAACTAAAGAATGATATCTCTCTTCAGGAAATTCTTCAGGCCATCAACTCCCTCAAAAAATCTAAGGCGCCGGGACCTGATGGTTTACCTATTGAGGTTTACTCTACGTTTCATGCCCTATTTGTACCTAGAATGCTCCAACTTTTTAACTCCTTTATTTCCTCCGCTAGAGCTTCGGGATCCTTTCTGGATGCCCTCATAATTATCATTCCCAAACCAGATAAGGACCATTCCCAATGTAAGAACTTTCGCCCGATTTCCCTGATTAATTATGATTGTAAAATGTTTGCCAAAATTCTTGCTTCCCGTCTAGATACCCTCATTCCACTTCTGATTAAAACTGATCAGGTTGGCATTGTAAAAGGTAGGTTAGCCTCTGACAATGCTCGTATGTTTTCTAACATAATTTCTCATAGCAAAGCCTTTAAATTTCCCCTAGCAGCCCTGTCATTGGATGCTGAGAAAGCATTTGATTGCATCAATTGGCAATTTATGTTTTGTACTTTGCAATGGTTTGGTTTTGGCCCCTCTTTTATTTCCTTAGTCAAGCTCCTTTATTCCTCTCCCTGTGCCAGTATTTTTGTCAACAACCACTTTTCTAGGTTTTTTTCCCTCTCCAGGTGCAACAGGCAAGGTTGCCCTCTATCTCCCTTGTTATTTATTTTATGTCTTGAGCCTTTTTTGGAGCGCATCCGTCACAACTCCAATATTACTGTTTTTAAACTAGCCTCTATTGAAACAAAAATCTCTGCATATACCGATGACATACTTGTCTACATGGCTAACCCGGTTACTTCGCTCCCACATTTCATGGATGAAGTTCGTCTATATTCCTCGATTTCAGGTTATAAACTTAATTTATCTAAAACTGAAGTCCTACCTTTAAATGCTGTTTGTTACCAATTCATGTTTGCCTCAACAGATTTTGCCTGGTGCCCTTCCAAAATAAAATACCTCGGTATTTTGTTTTCCTCTTCCCTAGTTGATACACTTAAGTTTACGTTTGACTCACTTGTCAAGAAACTCCAATCCATACTCCATCGCTGGTCTCCCTTATTCCTGTCATGGTGGGGGAGACTGGATACTATTAAAATGATGATTACGCCCCATATTCTCTATACTGTCTCTATGCTTCCTATAAAAATACCTAACTATTATTTTGCCCGCTTGAATTCCCTGTGTTCTAAATTCTTGTGGAACGGCAAACACCCTCGCATTGCGTTGTCTAAACTCACCCGCCCCAAAAACGAAGGTGGTGTACGTTTTCCTAACTTTAAAATGTACCACTCTGCTTTTGTGATGAAACAATCCTTCTCCTTAGCTTATGACTTTTCGGTTTCCCCAATTCCTAGATGGGTTGTCTTGGAACGCTCATTGTTGAAAGATTTTTCGTTTCAACATATTGTCTATATGTCCAACTGTATATTTGTGTCCAAACACACGGTTATTAAATACTCCCAATCATTGTTACATGACACATTTTCCAAAGGTTTATCTCCCCTGCAGTGTTTTTGGCATCCAGTGTGTGGTACAATAAGTTTCTGAAATACAAGGGCAAGTCTTTTTATTACAAGTACTGGAAAGAGAAGGGGATTTCTTTTGTTTATCAATTCTTTGCAAATGACTCTATCATCCTTTTTCATGAATTACAAAATGTTTACCATTTGCCTGCATCGTGTTTACAAGAGTATACAAACATAACTCATGCCTTACAATCTCATTTATCGCTCCTTTCACCACCTGATGCTCTACCTTCTTTCTCTTCCTTGCCTCCTCTTTATTATTTGTTCTCTCTACATCTACCCAAAACTGCCCTTGTTTTTAAAATTTTAGTGGCAAATGTTACTGACGTCCCAAATCATCTATTGAAGATGCTTGGGAAATTGATTTAAATTTTGTGTTACCAGTTGATGTTTGGGACCGCTTATGGTCCAAATTATTCAAAGTTTCTCTTGCTGCAGGTATTACGCAATCCCTTTTTTAAATTTATCATAGGGCTATCCTCACACCTGTAAGTATTTCCAAGTTTTCGCCCTCCTCGTCTACTTCATGCTGGTCTTGTTCTTCTGAAACAGGTACTCTTAAGCATCAGTTGTATAAGTGCAACTCAGTTTTATCATTTTGGAAATCTATTTGGAATATATGCATGCAAGTGTTTCAATGTTCTGCACCATTGACATTCGTGAATGTATTTTTAGGTTCTTTATCACAGGAGATTGATGTTCCCTCTTCTAATGCTAAATTGCTTGATCTTTTTCTTGCTATTGCTTTCAAAGTGATTCTATCTTGCTGGAAAGATAATTCCAACCTCTCTGTTACTACCTGGTGGAATTTCATCTGTGATGAACATAGGATTGCTGTTGCTTCCTCTTCCTCTATTCTGTTTAAAATTAAGTCTGATCTCCAGTGGCTCCCTTTTGTTAATTTCCTCTCTTCTTCACCTTCCCCTTTCACTGCATAATTTGTTTTTCTTTTTCAGCATATATTCCTCTCTCTTCTGGCTTCTCCCTCTCTCCTTTTCTCCTCTCTTTTCTTTCTTTTTTTCTCTTTCATCCGTCTTTTTCCTTTTTTCTTTCTTCTTCTAGGTTATTCTGTTTTTTTAATCATTATATGCCTCTTGTTTTACCTTATTTCATGTATTATTATTACTATATGGCTTTGTTTTATGTATTGTTAAAACTGAATAAAAATTTCTTAAACATAAAAAAAGAACCAACTCTTGAAAAAGCAATATTGTTTGCAAAAATAGTTGGAAGTACATCACAATATGTCAAGTAGTTGAACCAGTGTGAGCACATGCTGTAATTTATATCATCTAATGTAGTTCGTATGGTAGAGAAATTTGAAAAACTGGAGATGAGAAAAACAAAATACACCAACAATCCCAATCTAATTGTGAGAGAAGTATGAAAAAGGGACAAGAATGAAGAAAGGAAAACTGTTTTTGTGCCTCAGAACAAATGTCATTCTTGTGGCCCTGAAAGACATTTTACATCATACTGTCCAGCTATTAATGCAGATTTTACTAATGTAAATGTTGGTCATTTTTCTCCTGTGTGCAATGGGCAAGATCATAAAATAAGTGGAACAAGTATTGTGAGCTATTTTAAGGAATTGAATAGTGAGGTGTTTGTGGAGTCATATAATCTGACCAAATGTGAGATACAAGTTTTCTTAAAGTATATTGAACAGAGGGCTGATTTGTTTTCTCCGGACACTGCAATTGATGAGACACTGTTGAATTAAAAGAGGACAAAAATAATCCTGTAGGTTATTGTGGTAACTCATTACCTTTGGTACAGTTTTTTTGTCTCTGACATTTATTTTAAAGAGTGGAGAATATAGTATTGCTGTATGTAGTTAATTCTGTCAAAACCTTAATGAGGATCGGAAGTTAATGGGTATAGCTTTGTATCTCAACCATGCTGATCAAGTTTCGCTCACTGAGTCAAATTATAATTCAGGCCAGAAATGGGAAGGATTTTTTCTGAATGTTTTCTTATCTAAGTTGGAATGCTTAAAGGGTTTACCATCATACAATAGTACTCAGAGACAATGCAAAGCCAATTGTGCATAAGGTTATAAGTGTACCCATGGGTGTTTTACAAAAAGAGTTGATCCAGTTAGATACAGAGTGTATTTTCGAACAGGTGGAATCTTCTGAATGTGTTAGTTCTATTGTCATGTCTTTTAGGATAGTCCCATCATGTATATCACGTTTTACTTACATTAGCCCATCCAATCGGCTATAACGATTCGAAACAGGTGGCCCTCTGTCAGAATCCCTGTACCTGACGTACATAAACATGTCTCCAGGCACTGCAGATTTATTCTGTATAAGGGTCACACCTTTTTTTCATCCTTGGCCAACAGCCAGCTGTGCATGATCAAACTTGTTTAGAATAACATTGGGGATCGTTTTCAAAACATTTATGATTGTTTTCAAAACATCCATGATTGTTTTAGAAACATATCAATCCTAGAAAAACCCTTGGAGTGACCACTTTAGTACAAAAGACCCTCCCCCCCCCCAGAAATTAGAGGATAATTCCTTTCAAGCTGAGACGGGGGTCCTGCATGCCGAATTTTTGACACACAGCTGTCTGACATCCCTTGTGGGTTGTCATCCTCGATTCATAAACAGGGTCCTTTGTTCTGAACCATCAGGTGAGGGGCTGGTTCAGGATAAGGGTTCTTGGTTTCAGATATACATATCCATATGCATATAACACCTACACATCCAGGTTAGACTATTTATATTTTAGAAAATTACTTAGGGCGCTCATTGTAAGAATATGCAAGTGCTACTGTTTTTATCTGAACTATTGTGGTTCATCTTATTAGCACTAGGATATAAATGTATCTACTATTCACTATATTTGGACTAGCAATCTCTTTTGTAAGCTTCTGTCTCCTGATTTTTGCAGAAAATATGCTTTACACCAGGCTGTCGCTAGACCAATACATTCTTATTGTAAAGTCCTAATTGCCATCCTGTGTATTTTCTGAGAGAAAGCAAGCACGAGTGTCTGAGCAAAATGTACTGTACTGTTTTCCACGATCACTGAGGAATCAGGGTTCTCATGTTCAGTGGATGCCAGAGTCCACCTACACCACTGTAGAATGCAGGGGGTGGTAGTGGCACTGTAGAGCAAGCTGGTCTAATAGCTGACATATCCTGTGGGCGTGTCCAAAAGCAGTTGGGACACCAAGCCCTCAGTTTAGATCATCTAAAACGCACCGGTCCTTGGGGACTCCTGGGAACATTTTGACATCAAAGAAAACTGATGTCAAAATTCATATGTGTGTTGATCTTAGGGGCCCTCAATAGCTCTATTTGAGTGGATCGTTATCCATTATCAAATATCAATGAAATGGTATTGACTATTGATGAAGCTAAATTGCTCTCAACTCTTGATTTGTTCCATGCATATCATCAAACTAAATTACACCAATTGTCAAACATTTATTAACCCTTATAACGCCAGATTGTCTGTATAGACTGATGCCAATTGGTCTTGCTTCAACCTCTGCCGTATTCCATAGGATTATGCTGAAGGTATTTGTGGCTGAGTGCAATGTGAAGTTTTTTCAGGGTTATATTTTCATGAGGGGAAAAGATTTGAATGAACATAATGTACATAATGTAGTTAAACTTTTGCATGAAGTAGGATGAACAGTGAGCCTGAATACTTGCCTGTTTGTGGTAGAACAAGTAGAATAACATACTATTTACAGAAATGTTATAAGTCCTAAAATGAAATTGGTGGACGCAAGTGAGAGTGATTTGTCCCCAACCAATAAGGAACTATTGAGATCCTCATAGCAATGGCAGAGTATTATGCAAAATGTATTTCTCTGACATGACTAAGGAGTTCCAGGAACAAACTTTTAAAGAAAAATGTAAAGTTTGAGTGGACTTCAGAATGTGAGGGTGCTCTTGTGTGAAGTAAAAGCAATATTGTGAATCCAGTGAATCTGAAGCCTTTCAATGTGAATTATCAGTCAATTTTACTGATGCTAGCATGTATGGTTTAGGAGCAGTCTGGTTCAATAAAAGAATGGAAGGGAAACAGTGGTTGCATGTGCTTCTCCTACTCTTAAGGGAGGAAAAAAGACAAAGTATGATTGAAAAAGAAGCTTTAGCATGTTGGTGGCAGTTCAAGGTATTTTCCACCAAATGTGCTGGTAAAGCTACACCCAGGCTGGCACAATAGCTTTATTATCTTCAAGAATTCTCCTTTGAGGGAAATATGTACCTATGTATACTGATATTGATGGTGATTTTATATCCTGTCTTCAAGCTGAATAAGGTAATGTGCAAGATGATAGTGATGGAGAAGAACATATATTTGTGGCTACAGTGTCTGACTTTTGCAATGGAGTTATCACAGAGGAAGAATGGGAATCTAAGGTTGAATTTGATGCAGAAATGTTAGAAATGAAGAATTGTTTGGTTGAAGGATGGCCAAAAGAACAATCTAAAACCTTATTGTTGGATGATTATAAGGCTATTCCGGATGGCTTGGTGTGGATTGGTAATAAACTATATCAAGTAGATAAGTTAATTGTTTCAGTAAAGTTAAGAGAATGATTGATTGACTTACTATATGAAGGGTATGTAGGTCTGTCCAGATTGAAAAGAAAAGCCAGGAAATAATTTCTGGTCACCTGGCATGGATTGGATGATAGAAAGATATGTGACAACTTTCTACCTTGTACGAGATGCAACAAGTCACATAAATCCCAAGAAACACCTTTCACTCCTATGAAATTCCCAAGTGGAATTTGGCAGAAATTTGGTTTGGATACCTTTAGGTCATTCAATGTAAAGGGGTGTTCAAGAAAGTTTGTTTTAGCCGGATCTGGAGGCTCAGTGGACTAATGCGTCCACTTCAGGGGCCTGTGTTTGACCTCATGGTCACAGGTTCATATCCCGGCGGGTCCACTCAGCCTTTCATCCATCTGAGGTCGATAAAATGAGCACCATTAAGTTGGGTAACAATAAACATCTGTTATTCAGCACCAAGATACCTCTGGGTGAACGTGCGCTTTACAAATACACATGTTATGTTAGTAGATGTGGATTATGTTTCAAATTGTCTGGAAGTGAAATTTGTAAATTCTGTTAATTCTGGTAGTCTTATGGGATTTGAGAGGATGTGAACGTACAAAAGGAGTAGCATAACAAAATAATAACCAACAATGGCCCTCAATTTCTGCCGGTGGTATTGAAGAATTACAACAGAATAATGGTGTTAGTCATCATCACATGGTCTTGTGCCAGTCAAGAGAAAATGGTCTTGTGGAGAGGTTTAATCAGTATTTGTCAGAAATGCTGCATTTGGTTGCTTGCATTGATTTACATTGAAGGGGGAAATTCAAAAGATATTATGGTGAAGGAAGGAAATTCAAAAGATAATTAAGGGATTATGGAACCACGCCATATACCATTACTGGTGTTACACCATTTTTATTTATTGAAAGGCAGAGAACGTCATTCATGAGTTTATCCTATTTGGATGAAGGGTAAATCGTTGCTAGAATGTAACATGGATGAGGTAGGAGAGAGAGTGCGTAAATATCAGAAGAGTTACCAAGAGACATATGAAAGAATATCAAGATGCAAATCATGTTTGATTAAGGAGAATTATTGGGTGAAGTACCATAAAGAAAGAATGGGGAAGAAAAGAGAACTGTTCCGCCTCCTCCTTGTAAAGGTTATAAGCTAAAAAGGAATACTGTGAAGTGCAAAATAGTGATGTTTGGAATGCTCGGAAATTAAAGAAATGTCATTCTACAGAAGTGCAGGTATTGGATAGCAAGGAAAATGTATATTCCTTTATATTTATCTTTAAACTTGTATTTAATATGTTTGAACTGTAATTCAAGGAATGTGTTTGTAGTATATGCTATTTAAAGTTGTTGTGCTATTAACTGTTTTTTGTGAAAGGATATATCCTTAATTTAGAATCTTATAAGGAAATAATAGACTAGTGGAACAGAAGGTCATGAGTAGGGAGAATTCTCAGAATGTCATTTTCTCAGTTACTGCTGAAGGGAACAGTTGGAAGACGCTTGCAAAAATTGCAGTACACTTACCTTCTATCAAACTGATGTGGAGTTCTTATTTACTTAAACATGATATGACTGTTTAGCTGATTGGAGCAGATTTGTTAAGTGCGCAAGTATTGATACTCTAAAAGATGGTGTGACAAGTTGAATAAGAAGTCATAGTAATAGAATGGGGCCCATTCTATCGGACAGCTCACCTGTAATCTTTATTGGCTCTTTAGGATTCGGCCCCCATCCTAATAGGAAATTGATCAAAAACATTATTGAAAACAGTCCTGATGCCTTGGTATTAACTCTCAAGATGATGACATGCTTGTTGACTACCACAGTGCTTGGATTGAATTTACAATCGTGTAAGATAGATTCTTAGATGAACATTCTTCTCATCATAGCAATTCAAGTGCAAAAAATACCTAATGCAACCAAAAGTGATAAAGCTGTATCAAATAAATGTAATTACTCTTACGATGATGAGAGAAGTGATAAACTAGGTTATTTACCTTCTGCATTATGAACCAGTATTAATTCATGGAAGCAGTTTGAACACAACATGTTGAATCAAACAGCCACTCGACTGGAAGAGGGCGGGCTGCAGGCCCAACAATTGGAAAATGTTCTCATTTTCTAAAAATACTCATGACGCTAGGAGCTACTAGAACTGAGCAAAGTCTAACACATATAGGTTTTGAGCCAAACATTGAGCAAGTTAACCCCGTAACCAAAACGTATAAATTGAAAAGTGAAGTGAGTCTCTTCATAAATCCAGCAATGATGCCTGGCACCTCTAGCAAAGAGGAGTCTAAGGAGCAGCCATAAGCGATAAATGCTTGTCTGGTTCCAACAGTATGCCCACATGTAATGCTTCCACACAGCCTATTCAGAAAAAAAGAAAAGTTTAAAAAAATTAACAAAAAGGAGTACTGTGGCTACATAATTATTGCCCGCAAAATCCAGGTATAAGTCCAGGGAAGGCACCATGAGTCAGAGAGAAAAGTTGAGAAAAACCTCTCCTGACTTTATTGATATACAGGAGCAAGCTATTGACAATCACAATTAGGAGAGTCTAAGCCACTCTGAATGGATTTGTTAATACAATGTAATTTACTACATCATGACATAGTGGCCCGGAAACATTTGAGATGCACACGGTGAGAATCTGACTCTGCTCACACTAGTTTGTCTTGTGTAGCAGTTACCAGGCTCAAGATGGAGAAGGAGAAATGATCAGATTAGGAAGGATGCCGGAATAATGGTTCTTGAATTGAAAAAGATCTAGAACTAAAATCTGAGCAAGCATGGGGAACCTCACTGGCTCAAGATAATTAGGAACACTGTAAGGAAAAACAATGAGACGGTATTTATTTTTTTATTTATTTTATTTCTTATAAAGCGCTAACAATCATCCAGAGTAGGATATCACGGCGCTGTAGTAACTATTGTGCGTGGTGGATTGACATAGGTCGTGATAGATTAGTCTGGTTTAGGGAAGAGGAAGGTTTTCAGATGTTTCCTGAATGCCAAGTTGCAGTCCGTGAGTCCGAGGGACGCGGGCAGTTCGTTCCACTTGGTTGCGGCTATGTGAGAGAAGGCTCGCTCTCCCATCCTGGCTCTCTTCACCCGAGTGGTTCTTGCTCTTGCCGTGAATTGAGAGCGAAGATTTCTAGTTGGAGCATAGAACTGAATCCTGTTTCGAAGAATAAGTGGGCCAGTGTTATGCAATGCTCTGTGTGTTATACACATCATTTTGAAAGTTGCTCTTTGCTTCATTGGCAGCCAATGAAGCTGACGTAGGCAGCTCTTGGCTGAGTCAAACTTTCTTTTCATGCAAACGGCCTTAGCCGCTGCGTTCTGCACCATTTGAAGTTTAGTGAAGAGATATTCTGCCATGCCTATGAACAGGGAGTTTCCATAGTCCAGCCTGCTCATCAGCAGAGATTGAACCAGGATCTTTCTGCACTCTATGGGAATCCAGGGGAAGACTCTTCTGAGCATCTTTAGCACAGCGAAGCCTTTGCCTCATATAGTGGATATGTGGGATTTCATAGATAGGGAGGTGTCCAGCATTACTCCTAGGTTTCTTGCTGTTAGTGTCGGAGTTGGTGGAGTACCCAGGGATTCTGGGCACCAGCTGTCGTTCCACAGTTGGGTGTGTCCGCTGAACAGCAATATCTCCGATTTGTCTGCATTTAATTTGAGACAATGGTTGTGCATCCAATCAGACAGTTCTGAGAGACAATTTAGTAGCCTATCCCTGGGGTCGTTCCTCTCATCCAGGATTACAGTTAGTTGGGTGTCGTCTGCGTAAGAACAGATTTCGACACCCCACTTTCTGCCTATTGCTGCCAGGGAAGACACAAATACGTTGAACAACATTGGGCTTAGTGAGGCCCCCTGTGGGACCCCGTATTTGATGTTCTGGCGCGGGGATGAGAAATTGCCCATGTGCACTGATTGCGTTCTATCCGATAGGAAGGATTGCAACCACCCCAGTGCTCTGTCCCTGATACCTTTAGCTGCCAAAGTTCTTAATAGCAGGTTGTGTGGTATGGTATCAAACGCCGCCGAGAGATCTAGTAATATCAAGGCAACTGTTTTCCCCTGATCTACATGCATTCTGATATTGTCCAGCACGGACAGGAGTGTAGTTTCCGTGCTGTTGTTGGCCCTGAAACCCGTTTGAGAGATATCTAGTAAGTTGTTTGTTTCAAGAAAGCTGGTCAGCTGCCTATTAACCAGTTTTTCTAGTACTTTAGATAAATAGGGTAGCTGAGATATAGGTCTATAATTGGCTGGGTTATTGATGATGATGGCTTTTTTCAGCAGAGGGGTAACTGTGGCGTTTTTCCAGCTGATTGGGAATTCCGCGTCTTCCAGCGAGTGGTTCAGTAATTGAGTCACTGCTGGGCAAATTATTGGGGTGAGTTGCGAAAAGATATGGTGGGGACAGGGGTCCAGAGGGGAGCCTGATTTTAATTTCTAGCATAACTTTGCCCACTTCCTCTTCCGAGAATGGGCCAAAGCTAGAACAACCGTCCTGAAAGAGGGGTGGGTCATGGTCCTCCGAGCCATCCGCTTTGAGGCTGGAAAATGCTGAGCCATCCAATTGGGGGGTGGAAAATGACGAATAGATCGTGTCTATTTTCTCACAGAAAAAGTCGTTTATTTTGTCACAGCCTACTTGTGAGGGGGTCAGATTTGATGAGAGACTGGTAGGACTGCATAGTTCTTTGACTATTTTAAAAATCTCTTTAGACGAATCTTTATTTTCTGTTATTCTGCGAGAGAAGTAATCCTTCTTCGCTTTCCTAATGGCTTTGATGTATTGTGTGAGTTCTTTCTTATATGCCAGTCTCGTCTCTTGAGTTTTTTTTAATCTCCATTTGTGTTCGAGCAGTGTACATTTTCTTTTTGCTGCCTTTAGTTCTGGCCCATACCAGTTTTCTGAGATGGTACGCCTGGGTTTGGTATTGAGGCGAAGCACGGAGCAATGTTCAAGTGCTTTCGTGATATGGTTCTGAAGCGTATCTGTTACTTTGTTAGTGCTTGTTTTTTCTGCATAGGAGTAGGTGAAGTGTTGCCGAAAAGTTTCTATGTTAAACTTTGTCCAGCTCCTGCTATGAGTTGCTGCTGGATATGAGTTTCTGGTATTTTTAACCGATAGGCGAATATTGAACTCGATCATGGAGTGATCTGTCCATGCCAATGACTTTATCCCTTTGATGAGAATAGGATTTATATTGGAAAACATCAAGTCTAGAATATGTCCAGCCTTGTGTGTTGGTTGGTCGATTCTCTGGGACAATTGTAGGATTTCCATATTCTCTACTAACTGTTTGGCAAGGGGGTTTTTGCTGTCGTCATAGTGAATATTGAAGTCCCCTAGGAGCAGTACATTTTTGTTATGAAGGCAGACTGGCATAACTTGCGCTAGAAGCTGGGAATTAAAATCAGACGTGCAGCCAGGTGGGTTATAGATAATAACACCACCGAATAGAATTTTGGTGTTAGTGGACACTGAAAATGCCATAGCTTCATGGCTGCTAGCCTGAGTAATCGTCTCTTGTCTACAAGTGAGGGAGTCTTTAAACAGCAGTGCGACCCCACCTCCCTTTTTTTTCTCCCTGTTCAGGTTGAGAATTTTATAATCAGTTGGGAGGGCCGTAGCAATGTCAGGGGGGCTGTGGTTGTCAAGCCACGTCTCAGTAATAAAGGCTAGGTCTGGTTTCTCAACGTTCAGAATATCCCAGATTTCAATTGCATGTTTAGGGAGGGATCTTGCGTTGAGATAAATACACCTCAGTACCAACTCAGGGATGATGGACTTAGTGGGGCAGTGCCAGGGATCACTCTCCCATTTGCAGTTCTGACAACCAACTGGCCCCATTGTATTCAGGGGTTCCAGTTGTGCACATGACGCTGGATGTATTGTGCCTAGGATATTGAATTTCCTGAGCTCACTACTTGAATATGAAAGGACATTTGTTGTCAGAGATGATGGTTGGCTGGTCAATTGGGCAGGGGTTGTGGCCCCTGGTCCCGGCCTGTCGCGTACAGGCGCAGACGGGCTTGACTTTGGCGCGCCTTCGGCGCGCTGACGGCGTGCCCACTGCGCCCGTCTGCTGCGCTTCCGGGGTGGTGGCTCAATTTTATAGTGGGGAGGGCGGGAGGGCGGGAGGGGCCGAGCACTAGTCTGCTCGCCCTGCTCCTGCTCCTCACCCAAGATGGCGGGACCCCCAGCAGCACCTACTCGGCTGCGGTGGGTGTGGTCAGGGGAACAACACGGCAGGCACACCGGCAGGCACACCGCTATGGCACCGTGGTGTTAAGGTAGCGCGGTGAGTAGAAAAGCTAGTATTTGTTAACTCGCTAAAATCAGCTAACCATTAAAAAGCGGCGATAGGATTATTTTTAAAAACAAGTAGCGTAGTAGCGTGTCCAAAGCTCTAACCACTCCCTCCTCAGCAAGTCAGAGTATATTACCAATACATTTAGGCACAACAAAAGTAAGCTGGGCCTGGTAAATGACTCAAGGGGAAAAATTATTTTCCATTGGCAATTACATTAGATGCCATGATAGTACTAGTTAAAACTGATATATATTTTCTCCCTCTTTATTGTTGGGAAGGGTTCCATGATATTCATAATCTTAATCTTGATTTTTAATTGGATTCTGGCCTTTCTATAGACAGTAAGCGTAAGATGAATACAACATAGTTAGTTTAATAATGCGTGAATTATTTTTTGTTTGGAGTGGGTTATTGAACTGTTGAGCTACACAGATTATACATATCTGCTCTCACTTTGCAGCCAAAGAAATAAAACAAAGAAAATGGAGCATTCGAAAAAAAATGATCAGGCTAACTCAAGTTTTTAGACGTTCACAAGATCATACATCAGATGTTATCAGCTTCAACATTGTCTCTATTAATATCACTATCTCTACAGGGCACTGGGACTCTGAAAAAAGACTTTTCAGAAGTCATGGGAGCATTCAATAAAGAGATATGCAAAGCTGAGGCCAACATTCTGCCAACTAATACATTTACCTTCTTGCTGGTTGACCTCCCTTGAACCAAGGAGATAACAATTAGGACCCTTCCAGTGGCGCTAGGTGCGCAAATGCATACCGTTGTTCAGTGATCATTACTGAAGCAATTATCCCTATATCTCCCACACTGGACCCTGGCCCACCCCTTAAAAAGAAATAAAACATCTGGTTTGCACTAGTCCAATCTATTAAACAGTCAATATTGTCTGGTAGTCCTAGCCATGAGATCCCGCCTAACCTGGAACTCCAGACCTTTCAAAATTTGGTTGCCACTCAGTGCCAGGCCATGATTCCAGGTCTGGAACAACGTATTACATCTTAAGTAACTATTATTTGCACAAGAGTAACATCAGTGGAAGCCTTCTTAGAGACTTGTGTTGGCTCCTTGACATCTTCAATATAGGTGCAATCTTCAAAACCCTGAACGCTTCCAATGTCAACCACTGTTTGAACTGATGAACCAGCTGGCTTAGAAGTTAAAAATTCTGAAAGAGTGGGAATGTTCTTCCCACAACTCCACCTAGACCTAAGAAGGTTATTCGGATTCCCTCAGATCAGCTGATATTTAACACCGGGCTGTCACCCCTCCCTGATTAACCCGGACAATATTCCTAACTGATCAATCTGGACCTATCACCGGAGTCAGCTCCGTAGGTACTGGTTTTGTAAAGGGTTCCCCCTTTTAGAGAATAAACAGAAATCATGGAGGGAGCTCCAAAATAAATTTATAGAATGGTTGTCTAACGAATGTGTGATCATTATTTGAAGTGTAAACCAGGTGGGTAGAGGAGAGAAACAACACATTGTTGTAAATTTTTTGTGGGGTGGACCCTTGCGGCGGCTGAGTGAAAAAGACGTCCCCCTGTTTTTACATGAGGTATGCTGGTAGGAGTCCACTTGGCAACCACATGGTCCAGCGCATCCCAAAGGTGGAAGTGGGTCCCTGTGCCCGGATGAAATTGCCAAAAAATGAAGTGACAATGGAACATGTGGGTCGGTCAGTTTAATATGGTCTAAACATGGTGTGGTTTTTATGATGAGTACAGACAGAACAAAGTAAAGACAAATGTAATATGTTCTCCTGCAACTCATTCCTAACTTTTGTAGTACTAGAGAAGGTTTCTCTCTTCAACAGGGGTCTGTAGGGAGTGTATAATTTTAGATGTGCACCATAAACATTTTCTTAGGGCACACTAAGCCTTTTCTCACTCATATTTTGGGAGTAGGTTTCTGTTCCTGGTTGGAAAATTGCCGATTTTGAGAAAGTGAGCAAATTGGTGGGTACCTGCCAATCGCTCCCTGGTGGCTTTTTACATGAGGTACTTCCCAAACACATCAATTTCTTTTTGTGTTTTCACACTTGTCGGAATCACCTTGGGAGTATAGGAACTGCGATGCTTTTTCTTTTTAAAGATACACATGGGGAGTTTATGAATAGATATCAGACACCTGCCCAATGGAAGAGAAAATGTTGGGTTCCCTTTAAACATTTGATGCTTTATGTAATGTGCAATAAGGCCTTTTTATGTTGACAATGTTTAGTGGAGGATGACCTTTTTTGCTTGTTTTACCTTCAACTTTGGTAAATGATACATGATCATCAGCCTACGTTGGTTGAGCAAATTCTGCACATATTTTCCAATACCCATAATTTGTCTTAGACTATTAGTGTTGTTCCTTTAAGTTACTTTTATAGACCCACTGAGTTGTCCTTCTCTTTTGAGTATTGTCACCCTTCCCATTCTAAAGTCAGACCTTGTTTACAAAATGATAATAGTTGGAGGAGGGGTAATTGATTTGGGTGTTTGATCAACTTAAATTATCAGGATTGACTCTCCTGAAATAGGATGAAGAGCAAGTGTAAAAATGATTCTACTAATTTTGTAGTCTCCATCTCATCCCCTCAACCTCCTCCGAGTGCCATTACCCTGACTAATCTTGTTTTATCAGCTCAAACACCTATGCTAAAATCAGTCCTGTTAAACATCTTTGCTCGATGAATGAGGTTGAGGTTTTATCATGGAATATGGAAGGGTTGAAGAATAAGATGGCCATCGCTGACTGGAGGGAACAAATACCTAAATTTCACATTCTTTGTTTTCAAGAAACTTGGCCTCTGCAAGGTGTTCACTTTGAAGGTTCTTCTGTGTATTGTACACAGGCTCTGCCTTATCAATTAGGTAGAGCCATGGGTGCCCTCACAACTCATATTGTAAACACCTTCCTTGGGAAGTTGGTTACCTTTATCAATGACTCTGTTTTTCCACTGACTTGTGTTTGTGATGCAGAGTGGTATGATCGCATGAGAATACACTGAATAATTTCTTGGTCTTTGCAGAATTCGAGCACCTGCTTTGAGCGTAGAATTCCTGAATTCTGCCATTCGGTCGAGTTTTCTGTTGCAGCTCAACCGCGTATGCCAAGACTCCCAAGACTTCTCACACAGCTAGTGTGCTCATGCGGGACCTCGTCCTCACTCGTACGGCTTCCGGCCGCAACGGCACCAATCTAGCATTTTTAGAGCCGATCGCAAATGAAGCGATTGACCAGCTTTTCTGCTTGCGAATGCAGCTGAGAGTCATTTGGAGAGGATTTTCTTCTCAAACTGGCCGTTGGAGTTGTTATTTGTGCAAGAAGACATTACTTCAAACCAGAATGACGTGCCCAGAGACTCCAACTTCCTGTCCCTGTACAGCAGGCTCCTCCCAGTGCTTTGTCCCTCTCCTGGTCACTTTGCCTTGGGATTTGGTGCTGGAAGGACGGACCACTCTCCTTGTTTGTTGCATGTATACCATTGGATTTAGGAACTTTGTATTTGAGATATCATAAGTAAGTTTAAAAACTGATGTATAAGTGTGTTGTTTATTTGACTGGGGGAATGCACGTGGATGTATTTGTACTTTTATTACATTTTTTAAATTTATTGTGATGGGTAGCATGCAGTTTTAGTAGGTGCCTAGTTTTTTTTGTTCATGAAATATATCTTCTTTTGTCAAGGAAAATGTTGCACAGTTCAGTAAAAAAAATTCTCCATGTTTTTAATAAGTTTGAAATATTAATTGATTTAATTTACTATGTGGCCTAGTTTGCCAATGGGCCTTCTGGCCCGTTAGCCCTGAATTACTCATGGGTTCATGAAACAACTGTTTTTGTGGTGTCTTTAGAATTGAAAGAGAATTTAGGCTATGGATGGCATTGGATTAAAATATAAACTGTAGTTTTTTTTGTGGTTTATCACGTTTTTTTCCCTGCAAACAGTGTTTAGGTGGGGTAATGCCTTTGCAGGATATGTGTTGTTGTGAAAATGTTTAGCCCTGCTACTTTTCGTTTTTGGCATTGCTGAACTATTGCTGTGTTCTCTGTCTTACCATGCCTGTTTTGACTGACAACTGTGTGTGTATGTGTGTTTGGCATAAGCCACCATTTGCCTTTGTTATTCAAGAATCATTGTGCCATGTGGCCAGGGGCTATTTTGTATAGTCGGTGTCCACCCAAGGCCTGCATGTATTCTTTGCTTTCCAGGCCTCCTGCTTGTTGTTGTGACCAATGTGGCTGGTGGCCATTTTGTGTAGCCAGCCAGTGTGCTTTCCCCATAGGCCTGCATTTTTTCTATGTTTGTGGCCATGTCCCCTTGTTGGTTGTTGTTGTGACTAGGCATGTGGCTACCTGCTGGCAGCCAGTTTGTGTAGCGAGTCAGTCTGTTTTACCTATAGGACTGCATATTTTCAGTGTTTGCGGCCATGCCTCCTTGCTGGTTGTTGTTCTGACCATGTGGCTGGCAGCCATTTACGTACCCAGCCAGTGCGCTTTGCCATAGGCCTGCACGTCTTCTCTGTTTTTGACCATGCCTCCTTGCCAGTTGTTGGTGTCTGACCATGTTGCTGGTGGTCATTTTGTGTAGCCACTCAGCGAGTGTGCTTTCACCATAGGACTATATGTCTTCTTGGTTTGTGGCCATGCCTTCTTGCTGGTTGTTGTTGTTGTGGCTGATGGACATTTTGTGTAGCCAGCCAGCGTGCATTTGTCATATGTCTGCATGTCTTCTCTTTATTCCCCATGTCTCCTTGCTTGCTGAATAAGGAGATTTCCACCACCGGTGTGCCAACGCCAACCTTTTTCATGAAAGTTGTGCCTGCCGCACCAGCCTCCAGCAAGCAAGCTGAGAGCAGCACTCTTCCATCAACAGCACCACCTGCCCAACCATGTGGCTGATGGCCATTTTAGGTAGGCATCTAGTGTGCTTTTGCCATAGGCTTGCAAGTGTTGTTCTTCTATCATTATGTTGCGTCCATGACTCCTTGCTTGCTGGTTCACAATGTAGTTGGTCGGTGGCCATTTTGTGTAGGTAGCCAGTGAGCTTTCTTTTGCCATATATTGTTTACCCTGTCCCAGGATATTGATCCGTACCAGGGGGTCCTTGTTGCTAACACAGCATTTTGTGTAGGTAGCCAGTGAGCTTTCTTTTGCCATAGCACAAGGAGATGATGGACGGAGTGCTGAAACTTTTCAGCCACTCACCCCCAGTCACAGATCTGCGTTGAATCCAACATCATTCTTTAGCTCACTTCGCCACCCCAGTTCAGACACAGTAAGGGTGTGTGTTGAACTGTAATTTGAGAAATTTCTTGAGATGATTGTTGATTCGCATTGTTTGAGGCTTGAGTGATGGGCACCTATTTTCTTTTTCCTGTAGGTGATGATCAGACCGTTCACATTTAGCCAGATGTAATTAATTGCAGGGGTGTTCTCCTATGTGGTCCTATATTTCTGGTTTTTCAGACACCAGAACAGTCACTTTAGTTATCAAACAAAAACCTATGCAAAGTACTGCGATTCTGTTTTATTCTCTACTTGATCTTCACTAGCAGTGCACAGCACACCACATCTATCTTGCTCGGGTCCTCGTCATTCATGATGATGACGATGACTGGTCTGGTACGGGGTTACCCGGAGTCACTCAGGACTGGAGGAGTATCATGGAAGAACTCAGGGCGGGACTGGGAGCTACAGGACAACCTCATTAACAGCAAGAAGCAATCCTTTATCAAGTTCAGTTCAAAGGCAAACCAAGAGTCTGATGTCTAATAATACTCAGCTATTTGGAATAGATAGAGGTGTGTTTGTGAAATGCTGCTCTGTGTGTGTGTGTGTGTGTGTTGGACTTGTGGCAAAAGTAAAACTCTGAGCCCCCCTCTTGTTTTTTTTTGCTCTGTCTCTTAGTCTTCTTATCTTGATACACTCCTTCTTTAGGTAAATGTGATTTATGCAATGGTGGCCCACAAGATTTGTATCATATATTGCTAATTTTTCTAACACGAAACTGGTGTCTATATATGAAGCCAATCCAATTAAGATATAATATAATGCTATTTTAACGCAAGATCTATTCACAGTGTGCCAGTCTCCCCCAAATAAATTTGTCAGTTACAACTTGTTCATTTTTGATGCATTTCTGCCTTTCATATATAAGACAATATGTAAAAAAGAAGTCACTTTGAAAAATGTCCTATAATTTACATACTAGTATGGGTACCCAAAATTTTGGAGATGTGCAAATAGCTATTGTTTCTAAATTCTATATTTTTTCCCATTTCAGAAATACATAAGTGTCTTTCATACCGATTTTTTCCTATTTATATTTTCCCAAATGAATTGCTATATTCGCTGTACACAATAAAAAAACATTGCAAGGTGCTGCTCAGTTATTGGCTCTGCATCCTCAGGTTCTTGGTGAAAATTACAAGTCCCATATATTCCTACAACTAGAATGGCCCAGCAGATGTACCGGTATATTGTTTTAAAGAATCTGTCATACTTAAAAGGAGTTACAGGTGAAAACGTTGGAACAAATGGCTATTTTGTTCAACTCATTTTCACTTTTTCCTATTTTCAACTGTTAGTTTCTATAAAGAAAACCTGAAGAATTTACAGAGAAGAAACCTTGCTGAATTCAAAATGTTTTCTACTTTTCAAAAACGGATCGCTGTCCAAGATCCATTATTGCTTTCATACCCATTATTACCCTTAACTGGAAGGAGGTTGAACGCACAAAAAAATAGCAAAAATAGGCTATGTCCCAGTAAAATGTTTTGGTTTTCTGACAGAACAGAAATCTGTCAGTCTCTGAAAGCTGAGAAGATCGTGATTTCAGCACCACAAACCCTATGTTGATACCATTTGCAGAGAAAAAACAGATGCTTTCATATGCAGTAGAATTTTTTTCCAATTTTTGCAAAAAATAAATACATTTAGCTGTATTTTGGCTAATTTCTGGGTGCCTACCAGGGGAATCGACAAACCCTGGGAATCTTTGAAATCCCCATGATGTTGAAAGAAAACTATGCAAATTTGGCATGAATACCTTATGTGGTCAAAAAGGTACAGGGGCCTACCTGCGTGAACTACCCCAAATAGCCAAAAACAGGGTTAGCACAGGGAAGGAAAAGGCCCAGTGGTGAAGGGGTTAAGGATATATCTGGGTTGACGAACGAGCTGAAAGAGTTGGAAGTGACACGCATTTGGGAAGCTATTGGAAATGGGTTTGCTTTGATAGGTCGATGATTTGAACGCTTGGGAAGTGGAACTATGTATGTCATTTTGAAATGCCTTTAAATAATCGTCTATTGAGTGATATTCCTATTTCTGATCTTGAAAGGATATCAACATGCATAAGGTAGAGAGAGATTGCAGTGAGTGACAAGAAAGAGAGCAGATGTGGAGTTAAAAGAACATCAGAGCAGATAATATGATCATATGAAGCATCTAGAGGAGTGCAGACGAAAGATGCTCAAGTCCACTGGGTTTTGGTTGTCTACTCTGAAAATGATCTGACTGTAATCTGTGCTGGCTTGATCACGATCAGATATGGATTGTAGTAGCATCATTTTGCTCCATCCTTTTACACTTTGTGAGGCCATATATATATTTACCTTTGGCCCTATGTGATGCAATAATACCAATGATTAACAGTGAATTAAAGGTGTAGAAGGTGCATTTATTATGTGTTTGAGACATATCTGTGTGTGCATATTAATGTTTTCGATTTTCAGATGCATCTGGATTGTTGATATTCTTCCTCTGTAGGGTTTGATTGTAAGGTGGTACACTAAAATGCATTTAATGTAGTGCATTCACCAGGGATTTGTGAGAATAATTGCATGTGTGTTCAATGCTTTCTTTATAAATTGTGACCAGTTGTCGTTTAGTTTAATAAAGAATGTACTACCTCACTGTGCCACATGTATCAGTACAGTATAAAATAGCTTGATTCATTTATTCAAGATTTCATTTATTGGATTTTATGTAGAATTAATATGTATTAAAAGAAAAGTGCTAAGTTAGAGTGATTGTGCGCCTTAAGCTTACAGTCGAGACATTTAATACTAACGTGAAAGTTGTTTTTCTGCAGGTTTTCTCCTCTGCTGGTGTAGACCAAAGGCATTCATTAGTTAGCAAAAAGAAAATTGCATTTCAGAGATAGTGAGGCAAGAAAGAATTCTGAAGGTCAAATAAACAAAGGGAGTGTTAGCAGTTGGTACTATCAGACAATAGGAGGAATCCAAGGACGCTTATGGGGACTGGACTATGTATGTTCTTTCCTGGGAAATAGAAAAGAACTATGATGCGTATGAGTTCATTTTTCTCGAATATTCTTTGTAAGTTTTAATTAGTGAACCCACCTTAGGTTTGGTCAGATTCCCTTTAGACTTCCAGAGGTACCTACCTCTCTTGACATCTCTGATTTTTAGGCTTTATGCTATATACATAATTCCATACCAATAGAACTACAGAAGTTCTGATGATGACACCATTCTTGCTTTCTTAAGTCAAAATGGTTTCCCTTATCATTAGTTTAGTGTAGGGTTTTGTAGATGTTGGGAAATCATTTCCATGTATAGGGAGAAGGATCAAAGCCATTTGTCTAGTCATCAAATCCTATTCCCTATTTTCTGCTTAGCTGCTACAAAAATTATTTTATGCTCCTTGCTGTTGAGGACCAATATTTATAATAAACCTTTTAGTTACAGACTTAGGCTTTTTTCTGTGTGGCCCTAATGGTCACACTGTATTAAGATAAATAGTTTTTAACCCCTTTTCCTCTCAGATTACTGAATAGATCTATTGACCATAATCAAATGGAAAGGAACATCCCACAGCATTCTCAACCCTCCTAAGGGGTTTAAGATGAATTTGCATTGCAGATATTCTATATCTAGGGTTTGGATATGAAACAGCAAATCCATTGACTGTTATGTTAACATAGGGCATTCACAATGCAAAAATAAAGGCCTATTGCCTCTTGCATGTGCTCTTCGCCAGACTTAAACGCAGGCCTACTGCCTTTGACATGACATCCATTCAAAACTGAAAGGCTCTCTTTCTTAACAGTAAAATTTTGTCCCTCAATAGGAGGGAAACCAACACATTTGCCAGACCTAAGATTATTAACAAATTATTTTCCATCATAGAAACCAACACTAAACAATCCAGGCTCAGTTTCATAAGGTTCCTACAATGCTCATTTCTTTGATTGATTTCTATTTCTTTGCCATGTCCAACTTAAGAGCTTCTCTGGGAAAGCTTAAAGCCTACTTTCTGTTTGGGGTTGCCTAAAAACTCTGAAACTCTTGGTAGTTTCTTGCATTGAGAGGCTGGGCACTCCAGGGTAGACACTGCTCACTGCATTTTAGCTCAGTCCTCAGAGCAGCTGCTCCTAAACTGAGAGAGTGAGGATCCAGAGGCAGAGTTAGGGGTGTTATGTGTTGGTCTACTCTGCCTTGAAAGTTGTTCATGAACCTAGAAAATTCCTCCAGGGCTCCCATTGCCCCCTGACGCACAACACAGGGTGTGATCTCTATGGTGATGAATTAAACAATGCTGTCATAAGTTACCTACCTGGATGATCCCAATGGAGCGGTGACAATTGTTCCTGAATCCTACAGGGACTTGCCATTAGTTTACAGGAGGAGACATTGCTCCTCTGGCAATTTCCAGAGGAAAGGGGGTTGGGATGGAGAGAGCATGTAGAGTCAAAGGTGCAGTGGTTCGTCTACTCAACAGCAGCACTGCAGTAGGCATTCACACCAGTCTGATGAATGGTACTGGCAGATATGGTACCTATAATTAAACAAATAATAAAGCTTTAGTCTAGTATAAACTCTGTCTCTTAAGGTATCACCTCATGAAACCTTTTAAAATTTCAATCTACCTTTAGTTTTTAGTAATTTTCGAAACTGTAGTGAGTATGAGTTCAGCCTCAAACCCAAAGCAAATTAGAATGGGGTTAGCTTCACCAAAGACCTCTCTGGCAGAGCCCTGCCAACAGTATGTACAAGTTGAACAAAAAGACTGGTTACCTTTGTTTGCAGCATGATTTTGCAACTGTTCTCAGTGCGTAGTAAAATCAAGTCTGTTAATGTGTCTCTCCTTTTCTTCTTGTTTCCATAAAGCTTCTAGACTAATGCAAGACGTTCTTTGGGGCGAGGTCAAAGAGGGAGGATCAAGGAAGCTAGCAAGACAGAGTCCTGGAAGCCGGGAAACTGGTAAGTGGTAGGCGAAGAGCCTAAGCAAACGGGAGGAGTTTGGACGGTCTTCAAGTAAGACAGCTTTAGAACATTCATAAAGGTCACATTCTAATTGTTTGGAACAAGGAGCAGATGCAAATAATTAAATAGACGAGGCTGCATTCTAGAAGGTGATTTAGAATGTTCACGAAGTTAGTATTTTAATTGCTCATAGCAAGGAACAGGTGCAGATGAATAAATGAGGCTATCTTCTAAAAGGTGTTTTAGAATGCTCACAAAGTTTGTATTCTAATTGCTTTTAGCAAGGTGCACGGGATTCATTTGACGTGGGCTGTGTTGTGGAAGGTTCACATTGAGGTCATCTATGCCGGTTGCTTGAAGCTTATTCTGATGGATTTTCTGGATATTTCTATGTTTGTATGTCATGTTACCATGTTATTATTTATTTTTATAGTTCTATCTATATACACAGGGCCTGATTCACAATTCACACTCTGCATTTTGTAGCACATAAAATAGTACTCACTTACTACAACATGCAGTTCAAATCCTGTACGTGTAAATCTCACCTCAACCTCACCTATGTTTTCTATGGGGAGAGCCTGACTTATATGAGTTTACTACTTTGTAGTACATACGGGAGTTACAAGGGAATTGGCTGGAAAAAGGAACTACTTACTACTACATGGGAGGGATTTAGAGAGAAGTGATGAGATGTTTAGAGAGGGCTAAGGAGGTGTTTAGGGAGGAACAGAACCTCGTAAAAAAAGAGTAGGCCCACTGATAGTCACAGACTGCACTTCTCAAGTAAATATAATCTAAAAGGTTCCAAATCAGTATTAAATTTACTTTAACTCAGACCTGAAGTTTGCCTAGCACCACATGTGGCCAACCACTGGTACTGCATCATATAGTTTTAGCGTTGCATATCAGAAATGCTAAAATTCTTTCTTTACTGCAGCAGTTCATGTTGTGATCCCCAATCATTAAAAGACTGATATTAATAAAAAAAATATTTCTTCAAGGTTCAGCAGCAAAGAACATGGAACAAGGTTTCCTTGCTTCGATGACACAATCTAAAGATATCTGTTGGTCATTGGATTTTCCACTATTGGTATCTCCTTCCATTCTCAAACTAACCAAAACAGAATCTGGTATAGGTCCTGATTTAGATTTTGGCTGACATGGTCCTGCCATCACTTTTACAACAGTCTTCCTGTACACCTACTAGGTGGTCCGCCCACTCCATTTATATGCTGCTAGTTCGACTGACGAAAGACTGTTAGATTGGTGCCAGCTCCACCAGATATCTTCAACCATGTCAGGGTGCATTCAGAAAAAGCGGCTGTCAGAGGGAGGACCTCTTGTGTGTCTGCCGGACCAATCACGATGTGCCTTCCTGCTGACGTGACTGTGGTGATAAAACCTCCACACCTGAGTTGGAGGATTAGAGGGAAAAACTGATCTTTTCTCACTTTCAAACTTCCTTTTCCGCCAAGTTCTGCCACTGCTGCTGCTGCTTGATGACCAAAAAAATCAACACAATTTTGAATGAAATTGATGGTATCTCTACTTTTACCTGTTACCTTTTGATTTGTCTGTGAACATCTGCACTAGACTTGTGCATTTTTAAACCTCTCTTATAAGGAATAGCATGACAGTGTGTAATGCATGTTGACATTTAGGAAATGTAATGAAACACAACGTATGATCCCATTGTATGTATACATTTGGTGCAAGCTGCCTTCAAAGAAATGTACAATTGAACAAAACAAGATATCAAATCAAAACAAAAAGTCACCATACAGGTGTATTTAAATACATTTCAGACATTGTTACATTAAAAACATATGCAACACACATCCTTGGGATAAGTGTAATGTAACATGTTGGAGAAATTTGAATAGACAATGTGTAGCCTTTATCTTATAAATAACCAATAACATCAATATCAGTCTCAAATTTAAATTATTCAACATATGCATCCATCTAACAGTTCCCATTGATTACTGCAAGTCCTGTACTGTATCCACTTTTAAATAGTCACATTATTTTATAAGGTGTATGGCATATGCGCACATGCTGATCAGTAATCAAGGTAAAAAAGCACACCTGTGCTAATTTTCTTTAACATCAATTAGTATGCACAAGTTGCCCTTATTTTGTTTTGTCCTCATACCACCTTTATATGCAAATTGCAGCCTGCTGACCATCCTGTACCTCCCCAGGCTATTTGCAATATCTCAATAGTCCTGCGCACAAGCCCGTCCAGTAGCCTGGTTGCTGGTTCCAAGCAGGTGTATTCATAGGACTAATACAATTAGGTTCTTATTGTGCCATTCCAGTTCAGGAAAGCGTCCCAGATCTTAGAATGCTTATTAGTCTCTAATCCTATGTCCTTTTTACAAGTGCTTTTTGCTGCCTGGAACCAGTCTACCCCTAGGGTGGTACAGCATCTATCCACTTTTTGCAAATTTCTCTCCTAGCGTGAAGAATCAGATAAAAGAGCAGAGCCTGCTTATCCCTAGAAATGGTCAAACTCAGCTTATATTCAACCCCTAACATAATTAACACTAGACTTTTGTTTATGTTGACACAGAGAATTTCGTTTATTGCCTTCTCCGCTGTAGACCAATAGTCCTGTAGCAAAGGGCATTCAAAAAACATGTGTCTGTCGTCTGCACTCAGCAAACCGCATCTATGACATCTTGGGGCGACAGCTGTTACAAATTTTGCCAACTTATATGGTGTCCAATATATCCTATTGACTGTAAAAAAGTGATTCCTTTTTAAATGTGATGGCCTGACAACGTTATAGAGCAGCTTGAAGAAGAGCTGCCACAATCTCTGTGGTTCCAACATTTGTATAACACCTTCCCAAATCTCATAGGGTGTTTTGATTTTCTTTTCTTTGCCAGACACCAAAGTTTGATACCAGTCACTTTTTTGGGTCTTCAATCTGTAGCTTTTTTTCAAACTCCCAAACTCCTGTTATGTTATGTTAATAAATGTTTTATATAGCGCTCAGCTACTCAAAAGAGTGTCCCGGCGCTAAAAACCCCAGAAAGGAGCGTAGCGGAAAAGGAGACAAAGCTTATTGAACAAACAGCCACGACTTGAGTTCTTTCCTAAAGGCTAAGAGATTGACATTCAGCCTTAAAGACAATGGTAGGGCATTCCACAGTTGTGGCGCCAGGCGTTTGAAGGAATGGCCTCCAATGCGAGCGCGTCTGATTGCAGGGACATAGGCCAAGGCCAGAGAATATGACCTAAGTGGCCTAGATGGCTGATAGAAGTCTAAACGCTTCCTAATGTAGATGGCCCCCGAACCATGAAGTGCCTTAAAGGCCAGAGTAAGAGCCTTGAAAATAATGCGCTTCCTGATTGGAAGCCAATGCAAGGCCTCCAAAAGGTCTTTTGCACTGGATCTACGATGCAGGCCAAACACAGTTCGTGCAGCAGAGTTCTGCACAATTTGGAGTCGTGTTAACAGGAATTCGGGAAGGCCGAGGTATAAAACATTGGCGTAGTCCAGTCGTGATCCTATCAGTGCTTGGACAGTAATTCTTCTGTGGGCAAAAGAAAGTAGAGGCAGGAACTTTCTCAGCATTCTCTCCTCCAGTCTCATTCCTATTTTCCTCCCCCCAGGATATTAACTGCAGATATTTAAACCTTAAGAGGGATCCCCCTGTCTTTACCCACAAAATTTCCCATGGCACCACCTCTTTCATCATCATGAGGTCCCCCAAAGCTCAATTTCTGCCCTCCTAAATGGGATACTTAATTGATCTTGCAAGAATACCGGCATGCCTGGTGAGTCCCATATTGGTGCCCTCCTGAATAGTATCCGATTACCAATATGTGCCTTATTCTGACCCACAGAAGAAGCACTGCCTTTAGCGTCTTCAATTTGACTTTTTTAATGAATTTCTTTGCCCCAAATTTGTCTAAAAACCCTTTTACACCCCATTCCTTGACTATCTCCTCCAACAGCCCTCACACTCGGGGCTCTGGTATACCTTAAAGAGCTCTACAGTTCTTAAACTGAAATGCAATACAATATAGCCTTAAGTCTGGTAATGCCAGCCAGCATTCTGCCAATTTACGCCGTAATTTCTTCCAGGAAATACGTGCTCCCCTATCCGCCCAAACAAAACTGCCCAATTTGACCTGTGTTTTATCAATCAGGCCTCTTGAAAAGGTAAGTGGTAAGCAATTAAAAAGAAATGTCAACTTAGGCAGTAGCACCACTTTGATTAAATGTACCAATCCATATAAAGTTAGTGGGAGGTTCTTCCATCTAGTTCGTGATTTCTCGATATCCTTTGTAACCCTCTCTAGATTATGCTGGGGGATATCCTGCAATGAATTGATAAAAGCTAATTCCAAAATACCTAACCTCTCTCTGGATATTCCCCTGCCAATCTGGGATATTCGAACACATAATCCCGGTTTTCTCCTTATTCGCTGAATATCCTGAAAGGGACCCGTATTCTTCCGCCAATAGCTCTACCCTTGGAATTGTAATGGCAGGTTCTGCTGTATAGATTATGAGGTCGTCCGCATATAGGGAAATTTTCTTTTAAAATGCTCCTGTACAGAAAACCACGACCTGTACATCTGGAGGAAGCATCTGGGCAAATAGTTCAATATATATATATTGAATAGTAAAGGGGAAATGGGACAGCCCTGTCTCGTCCCTCTAAGGATGATAAAACTCCTTGTAAGAGCACCATTAGGGAGAATCATAGCTGTGGAGCGATGGTATACGGCTTTTAATGTAGTTATAAAATAAGGCCCACACACCATGATCTCCAATACTGCCTAAGTTGCCCTTACTATAATAAATGCCTGCACCTAAATTCAAATGAAAAACACATACTATGTTAACAATTGTATGCACTTAACAAAGTAGACATTAAAATGATGTATTTATTTCAAACAATGAGATAAGTATTCCAATATACTTTTAAAGTCAAATGGCAGTCCATAAAGTTCAATCAAAGTCTTCTGCACTGTTGTACGTTGGCACAAAGAGTGCCTCCAAATGTACTGCCAATGAGTATCTAGTGGACAGTGAAGACACCTCAAAGATCTCACTTGGGAGTGGGGGTTTGGGTATTGGAGAAGTGCTCCTGGGTTTGGGAGGGGATTTGCATTTAGGATGGGTACTTTCGGTTTTAATAGGGTGGTTTCTGTATCGGGAGAGGTGGGCTGGGCTGTGGAAAGGGGTGGGTTTGGGTATGGAAGGGGTAGCTCTGCATTTGGGAGGGGTGGGTTGAGCATTGGAATGGGCTAAGGCAATTGCAAACAGCAAACTATTACAGGGTAAATAGGTAGGACATTCAGTAGGGATTTGGGTTTGGGAGGGAATGGTAGTTGTAGTGGCTGATATGCATGTGTGTGTTGAGTGTGCAGATGCCAAAGGTCTGGGGTATGTTGTGCACATTTTGGTGTGTCATGCTTCCTAATCGTCTGTTATTTGGGTGAGTGTGGGTGTTTGTGTTCTGTGGGTATGGATTCTAATTGTGTATATGTGTGTGTGTCTGTGTGGATTGGTGTGCTGTGGAGGTGCTGGGTATGGTTATGGTACATATGGATGTGGTGGTACATGTGGGTGTGGCTGTGGGTGCAGTGTTTATGGGTATGCTGGTGGTGGTCCATGTGGTGGTGGGTGCAATGTCTGTGGGTATGCTGTGGTGGTACATGCAGGGGTGACGTTGGTTATAGTGTGTATGGGTGTGCTGGTGGTGCATGTGTGTGTGTGGTAGTGGGTGTGGTGGTGGTAAGGGTGGTACATATGTGTGTGTAGTGGTGGATGTGGTGTTTGTGGGTGTGGTGGCATTGGTGCATTTGGGTTTGGTGGTAGGTATGGAATCTATGGGTATGCTGGTGGTGGGTTGATGCAAGTGTGTGTTGGTGGGTGCAGTGTCTGTGAGTGTGGTCATAGTGGTGCTGCTACATGTGTATCTGGTGGCATCTGCAGTGTCTGTGGGTGTGGTGGTGATACTGCATGTGTATTTGTGGTGGATGCGGTGTCTGTGGGTATGCTGAGGGAGGTACATGCGGGTGTGGTGGTAGGTGTGCCTCTGTTTTTTGTGGTGTTTGAGTTTATGTGTGGGTGTGCTGCTTGTGTCTGCTTGAGTGTTTGCATAGAAAGGTGTGAGTGTGCTTGGGACAGGTCTGGCAATAGGAATTTGGGATGGATAAGTGGAGGGAGGTGGTACACAAGGTTGGGAAGGTTGGGAAGGCTGTCATCAGTGAGTAGGCTAGAGGGAATGGCTTCCAGGTATGCTACCATTTGTTGCATGGCAGCTGAGTCACTGGATAAAATTCAGTAGTGCCATCTGGCCTACAGGATGTTCAAAGAAGGTCAATAGCCTCATCACTCAGGGCAGCCGGGGGGACGGGGCAATTGATGAGGTACCTGCAGTGAAGGTGATGCATCCCTTTTAGGGGGGCGCATTTGGCCAGCAGGGGGGAACATAAGGGAGGGCGGGGATGTTACTCTGGGTGACAACAAATATTGCAGTTAATAGAGTTCCTGTCGGGTCCGCCACCACTATGTAGTACTCGCTTGTGGAGGCCTCTGAAGAGGATGTGTGAAGCTGGCAGCCTCCATTGCACTGCTCTCGCCCTCCATGCTACTGTGTTCCTCTGTGTCGATGGTGGCAGCATCCTGCATCCGTGGCCAATGTCTACTCTGCCTGCTCCTGATGATGCTGAAAAGACATATACAATAGTTTTATTGAATCTGTGTAAGCAGAACTGGTCATGATCGTTGATTACAAAATAGTTTTCAAGTTTTAATATTTTACCTGCTTTAAGGTTCTCAAACTTTTTTCTACATTAGCATAGACTCATGCATGTATACAACATATTCAGAAACCATTTGATTACAGTTTTTTCATTTCCCATGATCGTTCCTATATCATGTATGATCTTTTCTCTTATCCTTTTTTATGTCTCGCCAGTAACTGCTTAACACCTCTGAATGGTTGAGCTTTGTTGTTTATACTTGTTCTGTATTTAAAAACTCTGAGTCTTCTTGACTTGAGCACCCCTTCTATACACGTTCAGTTGAAAAACTTCTCCTTTTCTCTTCTCGTTTAAATGATATTGTGTTTTTAAAATGTTGGTTAATATTTTGTTCTGCATCAAATAAACTTTTGTAAAATAATTCTTGTCCTGCACCTCATGTTCCCTTGGTAAAATTGATGAATTATAGACGTCTTGTGAGCTCAGTCTTGTGAGCTCTTAATGGTTTGAAACTATTATTGCATCTTAATAATATTCCAAGAATTATTGGTCCTTGACACCCAGGTCCAAGGATTCTTTTGGGTTACCCCATTGGTTATAATGGTTACCTTGTGCAGGAGATACCTGCAAGGGTTTTTTGTTTGTTAATTTGTCGTTTTTGCTTATTTTGTTATTGTACTTTTATTGTACTTTTGATTGTGTTAGTTTAAGATATGTCTGACAAAGAAACATTGACATATAGTGAGAAATATATAGATCGTCTATTACAGGCACAAGGTGGAATTGGCTTTTTGGGGAGAACCATACCCAGTATCGATCTCACCTTGAATGAAAAAGTAAATAAACTTGAGAGATTAGAGAAGAAACTTATCTGCACAAGGCTACATGGACATGTATTAACCAAATAGTTTATGGACCTCTCCTCGGCCTTTGACCTCGTCAATAGGGCAAAACTTTGGTCAATTCTATTAGAGATGGGTATTGACGAAGCTTTGGTTACGTTCATGGCCACTATGCATCAGGAGCTTTTTGCAGCCGTCCGAGTGTCAAACAATGGTAGATGTACCCCACTTTTTAAATCTTTAAAGGGGGTTCGGCAAGGCTGCATTTTAGCCCCCACGCTCTTCACCATCTATATCAACGGCCTGGGGACATACCTGCGAGACCAGGACGCGGACGTGCCTCGTGCAGGAGAGGTCCATATCCCGGCACTCCTGTACGCGGATGACGCCGTGTTGATTGCCCGCACTGGCGTAGGCCTGCAGCGCCTCTTGGACGCTTTTGGCTCCTTTATGGATAATTTGGATCTTAAGGTCAATGTTTCCAAATCAAACACGATGGTAATGGGGCGTGAGCGTTTCAAAAAAAGACACAAATTATTCTTCTGCAGAGGGGTCCCGGTGGCCAAGGTAACCACATTTCCCTATTTGGGTGTAATGTTTGACCAGAATGGAACATGGGGGCCACAGATAAGAGCAAAGAGGCTGGCGGTCATTAGATCTTCCTCAGCGCTCTTGGGTTTTGCGGGCAAGTTGGGAGCCAGGCCCATGGAAGCCCTTTTAAAAATCTACAAGAGCAAGCCCGTGGCCATCGCACTATATGGAGCCCCTTTGTGGGGGTACGTAAATCTTGACCCCATTCAAAGGGCAGAAAATAGATTTATAAGATCTCTTCTCTCCATTCCCCAGTCAACTCCGACTTATTCCATTCATAGAGAGGTGGGTTTACCCTACCTGTCAGATTTATTGATTTTAGCACCCCTGACTTTGTGGTTAAAAATGTGGTTGAATGAAGATCTTCCTTTGAACCACATAATATTGAAGGATGTCTTATCACTAGATAAATATAGTAGTATCCCATGGCTGGCCTATTTAATTAAAACATTTACTGAGTTGGGTCGACCAGAACTCTTCTTTAGCCCAGATAAAATCAGAGCTTTGGACATAGGCCTTATAAAAAAGTCATTTAGGGATATGAAGGATGTGGCCCGTGAGGAAGTTGAACTGCAGAAGCCAGCAGTTAGGGCACACAACCTCTTGGTAAGTGTACCCTCGCTTGCACCTTACCTCACTTTTGTTACAGTCCCTTATCACAGGTTTTTATTAACTAAATTCAGGTTTAACCTGTTACATTTTTATTTAGGTTCTTTTAATTCTTGGCAGAAGCCAGACTTAGCCCCCCCATGCAGCTGTGACCATTTTTCTGTGCAGGATACAATGCATTTTGTCATGTTTTGTAGCTTGTTCCATGAGCAGAGAAAAAAATATTTGCTCCCCATTCTGAAAGAAGTGGGTTTTACTCAGGTGCGTCCGGCACTGCTCTATTTACAGCTCCTGACAAATCCCCGCACAACTTTCTGTATAGCTAATTTTTTAGTGGCAGCTGCGAGGGTAAAAAAGGGGGGCCAAATTTCGCCTTAAATACCATTTTTAAAGTTGCTATGTGTTTCTTTTGATATGAAATATAAAATGTATTTTCTATTTTAATTTTGTATATAGTATTTATAATATGTATCCAGAATGATGTTTTTAGATAATTGTAGGGTCATGTATGTATGTATCCCTTTTCATGGTTTTATTGTTTTGTTTCTTTGTATGACTTGTAATAAGTCGAATAAAGATATTCTGACTGACTGACTGACTGTATTAACCAAATATCTACAATTGAATGTAGCACCTGTGGGATTAAGAGTAAGGAATGAGCCTGCCATCTTTATAGACAACCCTAAATTCTAATTGCTCCAGGCACTGGATGGTGCTGGGGATAGAGACAGCTCTTGAGAAGGTAGAAAGGTTAGCAAAGGAAATTGCTGATTTAAAAATGGAAATTTTAGACGATAAGGCATTAACCAATGTAAAAGAAGCATTAGAGCGCTTAGTGAGGGCACTCAAAGATTTGACCTTCACACACAAACCAACAAACTTGACAATCTAGCCAATGATCTTAAATGTTATGATAAAAACAACACCGATCCTTATTTACAGCAAGGACACTACGTGAAGGATACGCAAGGGAGGTTCTCAACCAGAGGGAGGGGTGGTTTTAGAAAATATACCACTTCCTCTGATTCATTGGCTGCCAGCGGTTCAGATACTGAGGCAGAAGGGCCAAGTACTAGCACAAGTACTACTAATACTGGTGAGAGAGTCTCAGAGCAACAGCCACCTTTTTTATTGGAAGCACCATGATGGGAATATATGGGGAGAGGCCAACCCTGGGGGAGACACCGGGGAATGAGAGAACCCACCTGGAATACAGGCAGAGGGAGGGCAAAGAAACAGGTACATTACCAACAGGAAACACACGGAGACATACAGACCAGGCGCCAACACTACAGATGGTAGTTACCATACCTACAACACTCACGGAACCATCGCTAACATTTTGTCGTAAATTGGCAGCGATTTGGTTAGCATTTGCTGAAGCTACGCGAGTTTCCGATGTTATGTTGCCCGTTTTCAGAGGCCATTTTGTATTCCTGTCCTCCATTTTGTATGTCTTGCATTGCCTCGTGGTCACCATGTGCTTTGTCCTACCTCTCTGCCAGTTGCCTGTATATTCTGCCTAGTAACAGCTATATTTAGCTCGTGTCCGAAATACACGCATGCGCAATCAAGCCACATCTGTTTCTGATAAATCACTGTCAAGAGATGTTTACCCCAAATTGGTCAAACCGTTAGCTCCTCCCACTTATTGAATGTGCACTGAAAATGCCTTAATATGAACATAAAATCATTCTCTGTTTGTGCCGCCTATTTCTCGAGCCCCTGCGTGGATATAAAAGGACCATGTGCCTTCCGTTTGGGGTGATACCTCATGCATTGCCGAAGGGTATTGTTTGAGTGTACCACCACCCCATGGGGTCTTAATAAATGTGTCTTTTCTATTCCAGTTTCCGTGCCAACTTCTGTTCTAAGTTATTGAGAGTTATTAGCGGCGTACCTAGGCCAACTGAAACCCGATACGACAACTTAAAAACCCTGTTGTGATTTTATCCACATACCACTTGAAACCAGACTAACACAATATCTTTGAAAAGGGTTTATCATTCGTACCGACCTAACAATTTCAACCTAAAAATGGAAGTACACCATTTTTTTTAGTAAAATATGTTTAAAACATTACTTTAGCAAGGTTCCTTCCAAACCCACTTTTTCTTGCACGGGTCTCTTCCCCCATCTAAGTTTACTCCACCTACCCATCTAATGTCACATAAAATCCTGGCATACGAACAGGTGGTAATACAAGACATCACTAAAACACTTTCGGAAAGGCAATATGTGAAGGTCAATGTCACCAGATCTGAACGTGCAGCACTGACGGCTCTCAGTAACAATACTGATATAGTAATCAAGCCCGTCAACAAGGGTGGAAGGGGCTACTGTAATTCAAGATACCGGTGCCTACAAGAAAGGAATCATAACCCAGCTAGGGGTAGAGAGTAATTATGAAAAACTTAGATCAGACCCCACTAAAGAGATAATGGAGGCAATAAAACACATCACCCTCGAAGGTCTAGAGACAGGCATTCTTGGTGAACATAAATTTGACTACCTGAACAACAAACACCCTAGAATTCCGACCATATAGACCCTCCCGAAAATTCACACAAGGATGTATGATCCACCAGGGAAACCAATAATCTCCTGCTGTGGGTCTGAGCTTGAGCCTCTATGCAAATATATATATATTTTCCTCAAGCCTATCGCTGAGAACACCATAACCTATTTAAGAGACACTATGCAAACTATTCAGATTGTGGACAACCGCCCATATGATGGATGGTAGCCTTCTGGCTACCATGGATATTATATCCTTATATACGAATATCCCGCAAGGAGAGGCATTGAGAGTGATGTGTGAAGTCTTGGACACACGTCCTAGACCACACAGAGTTCCAACTGAATTCATTATTAAACTTCTTAATGTAGCCATGGAAAACATTTCTTTAGTTTTCAGGGTGATTTCTACATCCAAATGAAGTGAGTTCCTATGGGGGCGAGCTTCGCGCCTAACCTAGCAAGTATATTTATGGACATCTATTAGCACACCCATATCCTGAGTGAACAGAATCCCTAAAGTTAGTGTGTTGACCTATTGCGTCGGTACATTGAAGATGTATTACTGATTTGGCAAGGCAAATCAGTGAAGTGAAGAACTACTTAAAGAATTTCATGTTTGGCTGGAAAACTGTTCTGAGGATACTGAATTCTCATTGGAATACAGCAATTCATCAGTTAATTTATTGGACTTAACCATAAGAGCAGAATAAGGTAAACTAAACACCAGTCTTTACAGAAAGGCGAGTGAACGCAACACCTTGTTGCGTTACTCTAGACATCATCCATGCCACCTTAGATACAATCTGCCCTTTGGGCAATTCCTGAGGTTGCCTAGGACGATTGTTTACATGAGTTAGAAGAAATGATGTCCCATTTGATTGATAGGGGCTATCCCCTAAGATTACTCAAAAAGGCATGGAAGTGTGCGTGGTTTAATCATAGGGAATCACTTCTGGAACCCAAAGAGAGAGGCACTAAGGATCAGGACAGGCCAGTGTGCATGACCACATTTAGCACAAAAAGAAACACCATCAAGAAAATTATAAACAGGCACTGGCACTTACCCTTAGTGTCAGACGAACTTGGTGGAGTTCCTCAACCCGTGTATGTGTTCCGCAAAGGCCAAAACGTGAGGAAACATGAAGTTAAATCTCTGCTACCCATGGAACCTAAAACTTCACAGGCAACACTATGGAATATTCCACCTGTCAATGCACACTTCAAGGGCGGCCAATGTAGAGCACTCCCCATGACCAATGAACTAGCAACTTTTACACACAACAATTACACATATATACTTCAAGAACATACTAATTGCAACTCCACTGGAGTAATCTATGCCGTACCCTGTCCTTGCGTCTTTGTATATATCGGACAAACCATAGAAAAAGTATGGACCCGAATCCTGTAACACTGCAGCTGTATAGGATGTCGGGTACAAAGAGCACCCCTTGTTAACACTTTACATCCGTTGGACACACACCTGAAAGCCTTTGATAGTGCGTCCTACAGAAAGTCCAAGCCAACCCACGGGGGGGAGGGGACTTCTCTAAAGTTCTGAGCTTCCGCAAGTGTAGATGGATACACCATTTTGACACTGTAGGGACAGGATTAAACGAATATGAAGAGATTACGAGACAGATATCCACACTTAGCAATGGTTGATAGCAGTGATTATGTTCCGCCTAACCTTATATGCCAACTTTAGCTGGGACAACACTACAGGATAGGTGGGATCCGTTATCCAAACCTATGCAGTCTCTTTAGAGGACATATGGACATGTTTGTTTCCATTTCTTTGTCAACTGTCTGAAATGTAATATTTTATTTATATTTTCATCAAAACATTTTATTTTGTATGCTTTATGTAAATCTTTTATGTATTACCATATACGTGAATTGTCATTGGGTAATTGTCCTCATGTAATCCTTCCTTTAATATTAGCCAGTTACTGATTAAATTAGACAATTTCTGTATTCCTTATGCATTTAATTCTCACTATGTATGCCTTGGGCCTTTCAGTGGAGAGATTCAATTGAGTGTTTCACCTTTTGTTATTAATCGACATTCACACGTGGTTGCTCCCTACCGCTTTCTTGAAGTCAACGCACCCATGTATGGCTCACCATGGAAGCGGCAAACAGATTCACAAGTCTTTCGCCCATTACAATCATTTAACATGTACCTCCCTTCGGTCACCGCCCCACCAAATTCTCCCGAGTTTCCTCTGCCATACGGCTGCTACCACGATTGAGGATGGAAGTCGCTCCCTATGCCATCAGGTAATTATCTTTCGAACCAGCTCGGATGCTAAGCATGAAACGTATACAGGATAGAATTCCTTACTGAATTCCTTTAAGTTCACTTTTCTTGTTTTCAGCTGTATTAAAAAAGCTGTGCCCTGGATTGTTTAAATCAATGATGTGACCCATGCTCCAATGCTGTTACCAAAACTGGATTTTAATAGCGCCTTCTATTTACTGAACAACATACTTCATACAGAGTTGGAAATTGTCATAAACTCGGGTAAATTGCAATACCCTGCTCCTTATAATCAAGGATAATTGACCAGGGTTCAATTCCCGACGCGGCAGGGTCGTGGACCAGGGTCAGCAGACTCGATAATTCTCGCTTCGGTGCCTACTCTAACCAGGGATCATACTCGGCAACTCTGGGCATTAGCTTGCCTCATCTCCACAACGGCACCCCACATACACCGGGGATGCCTGGTTTCACCTTGGAGATACCCTGCAGGGATCATCTCACAGGGGAGCCAGGACGGGTTCCCCAGTGGTCTATAGCGCTGGGACGCCCCATTGCTGGGGTAGCCATGCGCTTTACAAGACAACATAACATAACATAACCCCCCCCTTTTATACCTTACAGACAACTAATATTAATATTTAATTTACAGATATTGGTGTGCCATTCACTGGACCGTCTAAGCACCTACAAGATTGGTGTTGAGGTGGGTCCTTAGTCCTGTGATGTGCAGATAACTGATGTTAACCCGTATAGGTACCCATTTTAAGTTTCTTGTTTTCACTCTGTAGGGCCTACGCACCCCTTCTATACATGTTCACTTGAATAACTTCTCCTTTTCTCTTCCATGTCCCTCTAAAATTTTGTTTAAATTATATTATCTTTAAAAAATGTTGGCTAATATTTTGTCTTCCATCAAATAAACTTTCGTAAAATATTTCTTGTCCTGCACATCATGTTCTCTTGGTAAAATTGATGATTTATAGACATATTGTGAGCTCCTAATGGTTTGAAATTAGTATTGGTTAGACTCTTAACTGCCCATCAAGCTAGGGTTAGGTCACCACAAGAATGCAGGCCATTAGGGGGGTCAGGGTGTGGAACACATGCTTCCAACAATGGGAGGACTTTCCAAGCTGGCCTTCGGCTGACTTTCTGGTCCAGGGTTGTAGGTTCTCCCACCTTTTCCTGCAATGGAGACTGCACCACTTGTCGACCCCAAGAGTCAGCACCTTCCTTGCTATGGCCTTCTAGATATTGCACTTCTGATAGCTGTTGACCTGTATGGATACAAGAAATTGAAGAAATAAAATGGTTTTGTGATTTTTTGTCATGTGTGGCACCATTGCATGGATGATACAAACATAAAATCGTATGTCCTTTTGAATTGGGGTAATTTAAAAGTGAAGAGAAATATTCTGATAAACACTTCATATCATAGAACATGTCAATGCACTTTAAAAAGCTCACAAGTAAAAATGACTATCTTGCATACATACTTATGGCACAGTCAATACTGGCCACTGGGAGTAACAGGCCTGTAGTTTGGACATGAAACATTTGAAAATGGGAGTAAAATTAAATGACGCGTTAGCTCAAGAAGATAGGTAACTCTCAAATTCAATTGTCCATTTTTTTAAAGCATTTAGGTGCCTTTTTTGCACTCACCTCCAAATTTCAGTTGACAAGGAAATATGTTTAATGACAGATATGCCTCTATACTTCAACTTTTAGTCCCTGTGACTCAGCCCCACCCTGGCCCATGATTCTGACTGAGCACCGCTCATTGTCACGCCCGTCTATCTGCAGCCTGATGATTATGACGTCAAGAGCACTGCTCATTGTCACGCCCGTCTATCTGCAGCCTGATGATTATGACGTCAAATGAACACAACCTTCCCTTAACTTTTATATGTAAAAAGTAATTTGTGCTCATCTAATAAGTGCCCTAAAGGCTGTGTGCTGCATTGAATGTGTCTTGGAGCTAATGTTAGCTCCCAATTAACTGTTTGGTGACCCTGATCTAGGCTGAGTGATTTGTGGGATGATACGCATAGCTAACATAATTTTGAATTGGTTTGTACATAAAACATATATGTACAGTTGAAACAACTATATAATGTGTTTTTTAATTTACATGATGTGATTCAAACATATACCTAGATATCTCTCACTTCACATCAATTTCTTACTACACTTCACTCAGGAACTCAATGGCGCATTGGAGCCTGTGTTCATGGATAAAAACAGTTAAACAGGTTTACATACACAGGGAAAGGACCTCTTTTGTCAGCAATTACAGCTCTTCTGGCAAGAAGGCAGGCACCCTCTCACCTGTTTAACCTGTCATCATTGCTCCCAGAGGTCACAAATACAAGCAAAAGTGGAGGAGGCCTTGATGGCTTCAGTGTTAGGAGGCAAGTGATGTTTTTTTCAAACCACCTCGTACATGTATGCAAAGTACACGATCTTCAGCAGAGACAGAACATCCATTGGCCTTTGTACTTTACACTTTAGCCTTTGGCTGTGTACATCATGGAGATGTACTCCCACTACGCGGTCAACTTCAGAGCGGACATCTAATTACAACTGTCCTGGCGGTGAGTTCAGGCGATCGCTATTTTAGGAGGTCACATAGTGTGTTTGTGACTATTAAATGCGTCACCACCACTCAACATAGTGAAAGGTTTATTTACTTATTTAAAACTTCAAAGGACATTGATGTATTTTAAAAAGCAACATTTATTTGTAGTGCATTACTGTGGCTAAAAGCAAGATTTGAGTGGTGCTGTTTACACCACCATTGATGGTATTTTGGTTAAAAAATGTTTTTTTTAAATTTCGAAATAATACATTAGGAAAGTATTATGTAAACATTCTTTCATATTGAAAAGATTGAGAGCTATAAAATGACATTTGTGAAGTAAAAATCACCCAAAAAATGTAGACTAAACTATGTTGTGCAACCATATATTTTTAGCACAACATTATATTTGTGTCACTAAACAAAAATAATTTATGTGGAAAATGTTAAACACCTTTCACATTTCTTGCAATGCAGACATTTGAATCCTGGAGAGTGAGGAGATGACAGCTTCAGGTGTACCGCCCATTTCCAGACCTTGCAAGCATGGAAGAACAGGATATTATCAAAAAGTTCTGATTGGATAGGCACACTATAAGGGATCTATGTCATCAGTTGAAGCCACCTCTTGTGTCTCGCAATAGAAATTTCACATCTATTACACCAAATATCAAGTAATGAAGTAATAAATAATTATCAAATAATTTACCTTAATATTCTATTTACGTTTTATTTCATGTTCCACTCTCTGGATGATTAGCTCAATACTTGAGGTATACTAAGGTTTAATTTAATAACACATTGTTGAACATGGCACTTTCATGCCGCTCTAAAATATAAAAAAACTCAACAAAATGAAAAAGGGACCCTGTTACAAAAGTGTAGCCCAAAATTATTACTGTGATTTTAGCAATTCTTGTGTATGTGGCTGGCTTATCTGCTAAAATTAGACTTTGAAATTCTAGATTGTTTGTGATGTTTATTGGAAATGGAACTCCAAATTTGTTGGTTTGGTGTGGAATAATATTAATAGTGAGATCTCCAAAAAATGCCACCGGCCCTGGGGGAATGGCTGGTGGAATTGTTTATAACTTTTTTTGGGGGGGAAGGGGCCCACATGCTCCCCTGCCCCCAAAAATGGTATTGGCATCAAGAGATGGTGCCTCTGGGGCCTTAAAATGGCTCGGGGTACATATCCCTAAAAATGACATAGGCCATGGGAGGAGTCCCGGGGCCTTTCAATGGCTTGGGGAGGGGGACTGCATGCCCTCTCTCCCCTCAAAAAAAGAATCTGATCCCCAGTCCCTGGCTCACTCCATATTTTAAAAAATGCACTACAGATCCCTACCTTGTCACCCTATCTATTTTTTAGTTATTTTTCTCAAAAGGAGACTGAATTACTGCGCCCCCAAACCGCTGCAACAACATCTTTGTTGATGGCAGCCAACCAGATCCTATCCTTTTATCTGTTTGGTCCCCAGGGTCTTCACATTTCTTTATATGCATACATTTTAAAGCCTAATTGATCAAAAACTACTCAACAGATTTACAACAATTCACACAAAGCACAATTTCTTGGTAAAGATCTAGCTTTCTGCCAAATTTGAGGTAATCCCGTTCAGCAATTTTTCTATATCGCTATTGCATGGGGACATTTTGAGATGCTCCTTTTTATTTGACCTCACTTGATGGATCACCCCAGAATTTTCCAGGAAGCACTTGAGGTGGATGAGCCATTATCTGGGATGTTTTTGGAAGATTTATGAAATAGGGCAAAAGTTATTAGCAAATCAAAAAAACTGAACTTCCTATGGAATTTCTTGTATGTGTTCATCTATGGCTAAATTAGTTTCAGAACTAACTCACTAATGCAACAAAAAATCTTGAAGCCTCACATAGCTGATTCTTGACCGGAATGTGTTGCTGGTTTGTAGGTTACAGTCTGACAGATTGGTAACTCATCTAAGCCTGCACTTTGCCGGAGCACCAGAGGATCCTTTTCAATGAGTGTGTTCTCTGCTCTTCAGCGCACATGCAATGTATAGGGTGTTTTGAAAAGTGAAAACATATCCCTTTGTTAACACTTGCTTCAAGGAGGTGACCATATTTGATGCAAAGCCTGGTCTGGATATTAAAGTTGATCGAGCTTTGCACAAAAACCTATGAATGTTCGCACTGATCAACCGAAGTAACACTAGTAATGCCACATTGACGGAAAGCAGTGCGAATCACTTTTTGCTCCAAGGACAAGGATTCTTTGTAGTACAAACTACATTTTGCTACGTAAAGTAAATACCAATGTGTCACTTTGTGTCCCTTTGCATACATTTTTAATGATGTAAAGCATTGGTAAGTCTGTCAAGTGTCAGGAATCTCCAGCCACTCAGGCATACACGCTCATCTAGGGAGGCAGAGAACAGAGTAAGGGGCTATCATTGACCAGTCCTTCAGCAGTCAGAAAAAACAGGTATACTCAATGGACACAATAGCTCCACTCCTTAATAGGCACAAGGGAAAATCATTGAGCTGACACCACTAGCCCATAGGAGAATACAGTTAAAAATACTTCTAACCTATCCTCTTTTAAGAGGTCAAGCTAGAAAGCTAGTTTGTCCTCTTCCTTCCAAGTTTATATGCAGCTTCTGTCTTCTTCTCAGTTCATCCATGTTCCATGTACAAAGTGAAAGTGTGATAGAGTATTATGTCATTGGTGGGTTGAAACGTCCAATCTAGCATTTCCAAGTCATCCCTTCAGTTCTAAATGAGACTAACAGAGTTCAGCCCACTGCCTGTCCTACCCCTATAATTGCTGTTTGGAACATTTCAAGATGGTGAAATACTCCAACATATGGTCCCTCAATTTGGGAGGCATACACTGAGAATTTCGGGTTGGAGTTTCTCTTTTATCACTGAAATCACTGGAAGTGGGGCTTCAATGAACTTATGTGGGCTACAGACGCAAAACTGATCAACTCCAAAAGCAAAAATTAATAAATTGATGTCCAGTCATTGGTTTGTCTTTTAAAAAGCAAAAGCACATAATTAGATAGAACTTAGGGATACTTTGAGGGATGTTTTTGATTGCTACTTTTCTTTATAGTTCTGGAACATTTCATTTAAATTAGATGTTCAAACTTTATAAATGGTTTTAATCAATCAATCAAGAACATTAATGCAACAAAATAAATATTTTTAGAGTGGAAGGCACAAATGCCACTGGGGACACCCTGTAAAGGTCTACCCGGACTACCGGACACACAATAAGACATTAATAGTCTGAGCTCCCGCAGGCCCTAAAACCTACAAGCACATTGCCCGCATATATGCCTAACACCAACATTTAGAATGCATTATTAAAATGTCAGGTCTATTGGTTTTACTAATAGTATTGCCACATAATCAACTAACACAACTTTAACCCTTCAATGGCAAATCTTTCATCAAGATGAAAGACTTCAAGAGTGTGCCAAAAACATAATCTTTTTCTGACTTTCACTATTATCATATCATTACTATTTGGTTTGCCAATTCATCAATTACAAATAAGACAAAACTGTAACATTGAACGGAAATCCTTTTTTAGCCCCAAATAGGGAGAAACTGGCCTTGGGTTACGTATGTTGTGGTTCATGGAGAACCTGGCCTGACGGCTCGCGTTGGAGCAGAGTCGAGACTGATTTGCATATTGCTGTTACTAACTGAGGGAGCATGATAAGCAAAATAATGATGGCCTGTGATTGAGCACGAGTAATAACTGATAGCAGCGATTAATTCAAGCATTCCATCTATCATTTTTTGTATACTTCAGTGTTGTGGGATGGGGCATGGTGGTGGACCACACTGATTGAAAGTCATTGTAGAGAGTTACTTGGGGGAATATGGAACAGATGTGATGACTATTAAGCAGATTGTGCCACCCTTTGCCCTAAGTAGACCCCCACAGCAGTAGGAACAGTTTCTCACTTCTTTAAAATACTAATGATGTGGCCCTTATTTTTGAAACCAATAACAATCAGAGTCGGGAGTTCTTATAGTAAGCAACAGTGCACACTGCTACAAAAGTGAGGATTCTAGTGAGGAGAAGACAAAATAAAAAATTAATTACCTAAGTTAGTTTGAGCAGTTCAGAGAATGTCAGTGACCTATGTGCTTACACTCCTTCCAGTATTGTCTGTTGGTAAACTCACCCACAATCTGCAATTAAAACTGGATGGTGGGTATTAGTCTTAACTAGCAGCCCCAACCCCTGTCAATTCAACACATTTGACCAGGAATAGCCTTGAAGATGCAACAGTGGTAAGGTCCACTATTGCATCACTGACAGCTTTGTACTTAATGGACATCAAAGTGAGCTAAGAATACTTTGGGCATTAGGCTTTCCTAAACCCTTGCTCCCCTCCTCCCCCTGGGCCCTATCTTAGGACACCTGAGTGTCTCAGCTGGGAAAAAGCAAAAAGGCCCAGCAGATTCAGAGAACATATTTATTCATCATTTTCCATACTTCATGAAATGTTACTGCCCAAATGGGTGAACTATTACCACAAAGTCTCTCAAAGCTTGTAGAAGTTCCCACAATGACATCTTAGCTGAGCAGTCACAGGCCTAGATCTGTCTCCTCGGATAACTGCTCAAAGAATGAAAATTTAACAAATGTTACCTTCTGAAACAAAGGTTATCAAACACACAAATGAACAAACAAAGATTTCAAAAGATTGCTTTGACATAGTTGATGAAGATATAATACAGCCACCTTCATTGAGTTGTGGCTGTTAAAGATAGCATACTCAGTTAAGTGAAACTGCAGGAGCAAATCACGCCATTTACATGATGGTACATATATTCTGCATCTAACCATTTTTCCACTAGGCTTTGATGATGTTCTTATCATTTGGGACTGTAATGATGAAGACGCTTCAAACTTCATTCAATAGGTAAACAGGGAAGACCAGTCCCTTCCATTTACACACACTTACAGTTGATCCGAATTGGCCTTTCTAGACCTTAAATTCATTCCTAAAGATGGAGGTCTATCATAAACCAACCAAAAGATAAGGACTCCTCAGATTTGACAATTGCCATGCCTATTCATTAACAAAATACATGCAATATGGATTATTGCTCAAACTAAGATGGAATCGTTCTGAAATTTTAAAAACAGGCCCAGGAGTTACTCTAAAAGTTAATATCTATATCTATAAAATAAATTCACACAATCTCAGAAAAGAGCACATAAGAATCAGACAGCACTATTGGAAGATCCCAACCACTCAACCAATGAGTGACATACCTGTGTGATTACATTCTCCATATGTTCTAATTCCATCAAGAACAATGTACATGCACAATGCAGACATCTAACCCAGATAACATGGCCTAACAGGCAACACTTTCTCCTTTATATTGAGGTAGGAGTTTGAGACACATGATGGTTCATACAAGACTGTCACACAAAAGCATGTCAGCATTGTGGGGTCTATTCTAACGTTTTTAAGGATTTCCCAGACATATACCCAGTGTACTTGATCAAAAGCCTTTGCTGCGTCCACGGCCACTAACGTCAAAGCCAATTTCTGGGCGTCCTCCATATCAATAATCTCCATCAACAAATACGTAAGCTCATTAAGTTTCCTCCCCGGGATAAATCATCTTTGCTCAGAGTGCACAATACCCTTAATGACCTGTGCTACTCGTGAAGCTACTATACCTGAAAAGATCTTATAATCAGTATTCAAGAGCGATATTGGTCTATACAAATCAACTCTTAATGGGTCTTTGTTCGGTTTCAAAATTATTTCCACTCAGTGCAACATAATGGCGCTGCTCATTTTGTCATGTACTTTACCTGAAATGCATTGGTTTATGAAGTCAATCAATAAATATGCAAAATGCTGAATCTACTTGGCACTCTGAAGTGACTGAATCAGTACATTATTTGTAAAAAAAAAAAAAAACAATGCCAGGGCTCTCATCAGGATTCCACTGTAACTTGCACCACAGATTGCTCCAGCCATGGTGCCAATGATAGCAACAACACAATTAATAACCATCACACTGCTACAAGTGTGACAATTTAGACTATTCCAGGCCCTCAATGTTATAAGAATGGCCTAGGCGGCAGGTAATAGTAATTTTTAATGTTTACTGAATAAATAATTGACTGTTGTCATTGTCATCTCTAAATTAAACTGACAGCGACCTCTTGTGGCAGATTGTCGCGAACCCCCATGTTAACAATTATGTGCCGGTGCTGAGCACCGGAAACCACTGCATCAAATTAAGCACTGGACTGAATAGATCTGGAAGGGCTAGAAATGTGTGCAATGACAAGCTTGGTTCTAGGAGTATAGCTAAATCAACAGAATATCTGAGTAATGTATGCACAAGTTGATGTAACAGATGTTATTAATGTGTCTCAAAGTTTCATGCCCAAAAATGTTGAGTCAGTGACGAATGTTCTATCAATAGTTCTGTTCTTTGTTGGGAAAGGCACAATGGAAGTCATCAAGACAACGTTAAGAAGATCCCCACATGTCTCCAATGTGCAATTTAACTGTTAATGGATGACTTTTTTCATAAAATTGACAAACTATTTGAAAAACCCGATGCCATACCTGGGTATGGCTCTGTTGCTAATATGGTTTATAATGCAGGGTAAATTGTTTATAAATGCTGTAAGATGTGTGGTAAAATGAATGCCACTCACGAGAAGCTGGTGGGAGAAAGTTATATTAAATTGAATAAGAGCTTTGTTAAAAGCAGAACCTTTTAGTGTTATAGATAAAAAGTCATTTTGAAATATTTCAAGGAAATGTTTTAGAATAAATTAGGGCCCTGATTTGCAAACAGTTTGTAAAATGGGTTGGCCACTTTTGTATCTTTATTTCTCCTTGTTTTTGTCTCTTTGTATGTGTGTTACATTCCGCAGCACACATACATAACAGGGAATAATCCTGATGGAATTGTTTATCTGCAGCAAGATATGCCTTCCTGCACAAAAGCAATCATACCCAAAATGCAGGCATCCCTTGTAGGTGCAAGTGTAACTGTGTTGCCGCTAGGCAACTACAAGTGCACCATCACAGAGAGAGAGCTGAACAGGGCCATATCTATGTAGATTTCTCTCTCTCTTCTTTGTGTAATGCAGCACAATTCAGCAACTTTCCTTGCTACATTGCCTTGTGTGAAAGCTTAGTAATCTGTGCCTTGGTGATGCCAGTGGATGTGAACATGTGATCATACACAAATGTTGGCATGCCACAGTTAAAAGCTAAGTGCAGACTGTTTAAAGAGAATTATGGAATGGTTTGCCAAGCATGTTGAAACAAATGTGTATGAAACAAGTTACTGAACCAGTCAAATGTTCTCAATGATTTTCCTGGTAATCCCAGGAAATGAAAAATCTCTGATTTGAGAATTCGGACTGACATGAAGTCTTTGACTAAAAAAATCTTGGTAGAATGGCACCTCTACCGAAACTTTCAAGATATTTTTCATAAGGTCAGTAATGTTGTTTTCCCACATCCAAGTTGCTTGAAGCTTATGGCAAATTTGAACTGGTTTCACAATCATAGTCAGTGCTTTATTTGCAAATGAATGAGTGCTGGTGCATGAAGCTCTGCACACATGCCAGCAGCCAGTGGAATTCATTGTTGGTGCACTGAATACCAAGGCTGATTAGTCTTGATTCCACCTCATACCACTTTAGACTACTACCAGACACTCCCCACCCCTTTATTTCACATTTGCAGGATCCTACCTTTACCCTTTATAATGGGCTTTCCACTTGTCTCTTCTCCCGTCTTTCACCCTTAAGTGTTCTCCTCTCTCTTACTCTAGGTTAAAATAGATATGGTGCACAAAAATGAGTTTCGGAGGCCCCCAATGGCAACCACCGGCTCATGTTAATCACTGATCATAGTGCATGACCATGTTTGCCATTGTTGGGGGAGTATATGAATATTATCTTTTATCTGTTGACTTTTTGTATGCAGCAGCTTTCCTTCAAAAAATTATGCACATTTTCTTTAACCACTTCCACGCTAATGACAAATCCAGCTCGTCATGGGCGTTACCTGCGCTGCGCTCATGACGAGCTGGCTTTGTCATGTGAAGTGGGATTTATGAACATTCAGTGCACAGCGGGAAAACCCGCTAGCGCTGTAGTGGTTAAAGATGTTTTATGCCTACGAACATGCTTACCAAGATAAAATAACATATGTATTTGTAAAGCGCACGTTCACCCGTAGGTATCTTGGCACTGAGTAACAGATGTTTATTGTTACCCAACTCAATGGTACTCATTTTATCGACCTCAGATGGATGAAATCTGAGTGGACCCTCCGGGATTTGAACCTTTGCCCATGAGGTTGAACACAGGCCCCTGCAGTGGAAGCATTAGTCCACTGAGCTACCAGTCCCAGCTGATAAAGTTGTTCATGAACAATGTGGTGGAACAGAATTAGACAATTATATGTGGTTTGCTTGATTACTCGTTGGTGTGTGAAGGAGTGAAGCCTTAGAACTCTTTTTTAAGGCAAAGGCAGGACTGGGAACCCAAAGCAGCCCTTGCAAATTTGAGCAGAACAGCCCCATATAGTGAATAGCGATCAAGTTCAGCTAGCGTGCCTGACCACTATAATGGGATGTGGGGGCGTGCTTACTCCAAGAATAGTTGGGAAACATTGCAAAACAGTACATTTTACAACACATTTTTCATTATATATTCAATTGTATTATTTTTAAATAATAGTAGATGATAAACTTACAGTGCACCAGGATATCGCAATCCTTATTGGGGCTCTTCAATTATTTCCCTAACTATCCCCCTACAGCAGTGACTCTTGTCTCTCCAAAGCCCCTCTCTCACATGTATTTTATTTGTTTTACAGCTGATCTAATACAAGTGGAGAGTGTTGGGGCATTTTACAACACAAACACATACAGAAACAAAATCATATGAGTGTAAATCAGTGTATGGAAAATGTTACATAGGGCTACAAAGTGTAGGATTCATATGTTATCCATTCAAATTAGCATTTTTTTAAGAGTGCTTGGTCTAGGGAAGCACAGACTCAGAATGTAACACAAAGGTCAGGATTGACTTTAATAACAATAATTCATTTCTACTCAAACAAACCCTTTTTAGCAAAATTATTATATTTGGAAGACTGGGACAAAAACACTTATCTTTCTAACCTAGATTACAATTGTAACTTATTAACTGCACAGTAACTAAAGGATCTGTGTGACAAAAGCTGTAACACAATCAGGTATACACGTAAAATACTGTTCTGTGATCAGCACTGTACATGCTCTTTGCAGCAGGCATATTAACCCTCTGCATTACCTGAAGGTTAAAACTGCCACTAGACAAGACTCCAAACTCTGTACATTAATCACCAGCGTTAGCACTTTTATTGTTGCATGAAATCTGTTGGATCTAAAAGGAACTCCATAGTGGTTTTAAAATTGCTGCACTGCTACCAAACCAACCACTAGTAACAATAGTGGCCTCTCCACCCTTCCAGCCTCCCGAGGAACTGCCTGATACCCGCTACAGTGCATCTGGCCTTAGTTAGGGCTATTCAAAGCATAATTCATCCTTTTAATGGAGATAATTGATCCTGTTTCTTAATCCCTTTGAATATAATGACAGCTTTGTACCTGGGTTTTCTTTCTTACTGACCCACTTCGAAGTCCATTTAGTAAAACCAAAAGATACCGAGACCCCAATCCTCAAAAACATTTAGGAGTATGATAAGTAGTTCTATAGGAGTATATTTTTACTTACACTTGCATTCATTTACAAATCAACCCCAAACATGTAGCTACCTCTTAGAAAAAGTTAATATTCTGTGAATATTCCCATATTAGATATTTTAATGTCAATTCACAAAGACTTGAAGGTTACATCTACAAAACCTTTGATTCCCAACTTACCAAATTCAACTTCAACACCATCCTCACACCATGGACATCTGCTGCTTGATCACCACATGGAATCCTCTCACCACACAGACCACCACAACCATCATACCCTCCAGCCACTTCGAAGTACTCACGGACTCCTGCCCGCACCTCTTCTTCAACTTAAGAACTAAAGAAATCAGTGCAGAACTCGCCAATATCCTCAACACCACCACCAACACTGCAGCCTTCCCTGACAGATGGAAACATGCCGAAGTCAGGCCGCTCCTGAAGAAACCCTCTGCTGCCCCCAGCAAACTCAAAATCTACCACCCCTTCTTGCTGCTTCCGTTGCACTCAAAAAAGACTTGGAGAAGGCCATCAACCACTAGCTCACTGAACACCTTGAAAAAACCAACCTGCTTGACGACTTCCAATCTTGCTTCTGTGCCAACCACAGCACTGAGACAGGCCTCATAGTCACCACCATCATCTGATCCATCCTTGACCAGGGTGAAACAGCAGCCCTGGTCCTCCTTGACCTCTCACCTACATTCGACATCATAACTGACAACACCCTCATCAACAGGCTCACCGCATTGACATCCAGGGGGATTCTCTAAAATGGAGGGCATGCTTCCTCACAGGATGAACATAAAGAATCTGCCTACCAACCTTCACCTTGGAACCCAAGAGGTTAATCTGTGGAGTACGCCAAGGATCATCCATCAGCCCCACCCTGTTCGACACCCTCATGGCATCCCTCACTAACATTGTCAGAGCCCACAGACTCAACATCATATCCTGTGCAGATGACATCCAGCTCGCCTTCTCACTCACCGAAGACACCTCCTCCACTAAAACAACCTTCGGCAGTGCCATGAACAGTGCCGCCAACTGGGTGAGGACCAAGTGCCCAAAGCTCAACACAGACAAAATGGAAGTACTAATATTCAGGAAGAACACCTCCCCATGGGACAACACCTGGTGGGCCCAGAGCTTGGACCCACAACAACAGATCATACCTGCAACCTCAGCTTTGTCCTTGACTGAAAATTCACCATGCAGTGCCAAATCAATGCAGTTGAATCTCCCTGCTTCCACATCCTCCGTTTGCACCAAAAATTCTTCAGATGCATCCATGTCATCACCAAAGAGGCCATCAACCAGGCCTCGTCACCAGCTGGCTAGACTATGGAAAAGCGCTCTACATCAGTATTACCATGCAACTCCTCAAGAGACACCAGACCATACAGAACACTGCAGCTAGACTCACCCTCAACCTCCCCAACTGGAACCGCATCACCCACCACCTTGGAAAACTCCATTGGCTCCCCGTCCAGAAGAGATGCTGGTTCAAGATGCTGATATGCCTACATGGCAACACACAACCAGGAACCAACATACATCAACCACCGCCTGAACCTCCACCAACCCACCAGACACCTTCCCTCCACCTACCTAGTACTCTCACAGTCCCTCATTCTACTACCTCCCCACCGAGGCCTGGAACAACCTACCCCTCCACCTACGTACATCACACTTCCTGATGGAATTCAGAAGGGGACTCCAGACCTGGCTTTTTAACTGCTACCAGTGAAACCGCAGTGCCTGAATACCCTCTGGGGTGATGAGCAGCACTTTATAAATACTGATTGATTGTCCCCACAGTGGGTGGCCATTCAATTCTGGCTCTGCTTTATGCAGATAACACTGTTTTAATTGCTCGTACAACCAAGGAACTACAACAACTTCTTAATCCTTTTATCGATTGATCACACGTGATGAAGTTTGGACCACCTGAAATGAAAACTGTGACATTTATAGTAGATGGTCACCATATTAGTCAGGTGGACAAGTTTCGTTAGCTAGGGGTTTAGTTATTAATTGACATTCACTCAAAACCCATAACGTGATGGCTTTTAATAGAGCAATGATTAGCATAGGTGATTTCTCATGCCCGCCGGGGCGCACCCACATAAAATCAGCCTTGCAAATTTACAACGCTATTGTACCCCAGCTATGGTAGTGGAATTTGGGGTTATGGCTCTGTAGCCCCAAATCAAATTGCAGAAAAAACATTTTTAAGGGTGCTATTTGGAGTCCCACAAAGCTTACCCTATGAAATCTTGCATGAAGAATTGGGATTTTGGTTATATAAAGGACCAGCTTTCGGCTCTGTCCCTGAAAACTTTGGGCCATATTATCAAGAAAGGGCGTTACATTATCGTCGCTTTTATCGGCAGGAAACTGCCTCTAAAGCGGCGATAATGGGCTTGATAATATGCCCTTGTGAGTTCCCATAGCAGCCCAGTTTAACACCAGAACCTGGGCTGCTATGGGAATTCACAAGGACATATTATCAAGCCCATTAATGCTGCTTTAGCAGCAGTTTCCTGCCAATAAAAGCGGCGATAATATATCGCCCTTTCTTGATAATATGGCCCCCTGAGTCTTAATTTGGACAAATGAGGAGCTTGGTCTTAACAGAATAATTGTTTAAGACTGTTTGAACATGGATAAGCCTTCCTTGATTCCTTGGTTGGGTTATATCTACCTTAATATGAAATATTTAAGGAGACCTAAACTCTATACCAATCATAGTACTAACCAAACATTCTGTGCAACACGCGATACTTGTGGAAACTGTGAGTGGCCTGATACCCTATCTGACCTGGAACTTGTCCTGCCATCAGCGATGTCTATTGAAATTTTTTAGGCAAGATTTATTTTCGCGACTAGTGACTTTCGATCACAGCAGTTTTAAGGACTCGATGATGCCCTTATGTGATTGCAATGATTGCAATGATTTTTCAGTCAATGACACTTTACATATTGTCATGATTTGTGCGAAATGTAATCATTTGCAATTTAAATTTCTCTGTCAACTCCAAGCATTTTAATTTACCCGAATTAAACCTGCACTATCTTACTTACAGTTTTTAGACACACCCACAGTGTGTTTTTTCTCTCACATTATGTTTCTGGGGTTTTAACGCTAGTGTAATTTTTAACCTAAGTTGATGCTGATTCTTTACTCAGTTTTATGCTGTGTTTGTCTTTTATTATCTTTTTTTATCGAATAAAGAATGTATTGATTGATTGATTGATTGATTGATTGATACTGTAAGAGACACTTTATGTACTCCAAGATGCCATTTTTAAATAGGCCCCTTTGCTTTGAGGGGCAATTTGCACATTTGTTTTAACAAGGTCAAACATCTAAGCATTAAGGCCACCTTCTGGCACCCTCTTTAGAATCATTTGTATGCAATGCCAAGTCCATGCTGGTGTTAGAATTTTTAAGGTTTTGAGGTACCAGAGCATATTGTTCACAAACGACTTGTGAACCTAGATGTTAGCAGAACTTACTGGTAAAGCCTTCTGAAGGTTGGTTTGTTTGAGTCAGAAATTGTTTACAGCATCCATACAAGAGCTAAAGTTCCTTTGGGACAAATGCTCCTGAAAAAGCATCACAACACAGCAATGAAACAAGCACAGCACAGGCCCTAGGGAAAGCCAAATATGGGCCAACCAGGCAGGGTAATGAAGGATGTGCTGATAGCACCGCTGTACAGCAGTGGCTCATGGTGGGAGTGTTGCAGGGTGGTGAGGTGGATTACATTGCGCACGCTGCATCACCATTTAGCGTTGCAGCGTGCGCAGTAAAATGAGTTTTGTTTATTTATTGATGTACTTACCTCCATTCGGCCGTATTCCGTGGTTTACTACCCCCCAACCTGGTCCCTCCCCCGCCTACCTCCCCACCCCGCAACAGTCCTCAAGTAACTTTCAAGAAGTGAGAAAGGCTCAGGTACAAGGTATCCACCAAGAACCAAATATGGGGACAATGCCACATGATTTATTGGCACAAGGGAACTGTGATCAGCAAAATCAGTTTGTTAAACATTTAAAGAAAAACGCACCCAATGGCCAGCCTGCAAATTCTCTTCTTACTGTTTTTCTATTAGCCCAATGAAGGTATCTTCCTGCTAGGTACTTCCTCCTTGCCACCAGCAAGCCAAAAGGTGGTTCAGTTTGAGGAAGATGGGACCTTTAATCACTGGGATTTGTGAATAATCAACTGTGAAATGGCTGAGCAAATATAATGCATTGTAGAGTCATGACCCTTTCTTTACACGAGATTACCTTCCATTGTCTTTCTTAGACATTATTTATACAATTCAACAATGTTACAAAGCATATTTTGCAGTTTCAGTATTTTCATCCCCCATCCTAGGGCACCGGGAAAGAGGGTTATAAACTATGTTCTCCCTGCCCAAGCTGACAAGAGCTGCCATCACATATGCAATTCAAGGAATTCTGTGCGCATGATCAAGAGACAGGCAATCGGAGAGGATCCATCTGTTCAGCTTGAGTCCCTCCGCAGTGCAGAACTTAATCCAGTATTTCAAAGGTCCAAGAGCCACAATGTCACCTACATATTTTATTCCAAGCTTCTCATAGACAGAGATGGTAGGGGTACTTTTAGGGACCTGCACTAGGCCTCTTAAGAATGGATTTTCTTCAGTCTGACTTGTATTTATCCTTTGTGGGCCCTCATACCTCGCTGCCAAATAAGACCTTTGAGACACATTTAGCCTGATAGATCTCAAGTAGAGTACGTGGGTGGCGACCAGGAGCTCAGCCTCTGGGCAAAGCTAGCCACTGCTCCTAGAGTCCTAGCAGGTTCACACATCCTCCCCCTAATCAAGGGCATGCTATCTCTGTTCTGAAGCACCACTGCACTAACCCTTGGGCGCATATTGGCAAGTAAATGTCAATGTGCTCCCTGCATCCACCCTCTGGTGTTGAGCATAGAGGGATATTTTTACTAACATTTTACACCATGTTTGCATCTCAAAAGAGACACAAATCAATGCAAAATCTTTTTATACCTATTTACTTTTCAGTGCAATACCTGTTTTTGCACTGGAAATTCACTTGAAAGTAATGCAAAGCAGCACAACGCACTATTTTGCATTACTGAGCACCAATGATTGTTCCATGAGTGGTGCATGGGCATTCCCATGCAACCACCCAAGGTTTTACAGCAAAAAAGTGTGTCCATTTCAAATAGGCGCTTTGAAAGAGAAATGCTTTCAATTCTCCTTTCTTCTCTGACTTTGCATGTCTGCTGCGTTGTAACGCACACACACACAAAGTGGGAAAAGTTTTAAAGTTAGTGTAACCATGGTATTTTGAACTAGAAGGGGATCCTTTCAGTACAAAACCTATGCTAGACACCGTTGTACTATGGTGCAATGTTCTCTCCATGGTGCACAGCACTATATTCCTGCGATGGCACTAGTGAGAGGGGAGGAGAGGGCCATATTTCTCTAAATATGGCACATGCTCTCTCCTTCTCACGCAGCGCACCATTTGGAGCTGCTGCATTGAGTTTCAGGTAATTCTGAGTTGGGATTTAGAGCATAAGACAGTAGTGGGTATGCATGCAGTGTGTTTTCTCTATTGAGCCTAAATAGTAAGTAGGACAATGGATGCTGTCTGATCAGGCCTCCTCCTGAATATAGGTGCAAATTTTGAATCGAACGTGCAGCCTCTGGAACAGCGCTTATGCAAAGAAACCTTGGGGCATATTATAAAGACAGGCGATAAAATTATCGCCGTGCTTAAACGGCGATAATGGGCTTGATAATATGCTCTATGGAATTTCAATTGAAGCCCATGTTAAATGTGAAGGACAGCTAATATGGGCTTCAATTGGAATTCCATAGAGCATATTATCAAGCCCATTATCGCCATTTTAGCTGCAGTTTTCTGCCGCTAAAATGGCGATAATTTTATCGCCTGTCTTCATGATATGCCCCCTTATCCCTAGTAATTGTGAAAACTGTCTGTCAAGAATTGAACCCTGCGCTCTGAACTCTATTTTTTGGTCGGCTGGAGACAGCAAAATTCCCAAATAGTCTAAGGTGCGCCTAGGACTTCGCGTTAAATATTGAATAGGTTATTGTGGTCTGCACCATCTGAATGTGTCCCATAGATGTTATTGACACAGTAATTTTAAACATGAAAAAGATCATTACTTGGTGCCTATGAACTGGAATTTGGAAAACATACCAATAGCATGATCCTTTTTGCTCTGTGACAATATAATATATTCATGGTACGGTTTGAATTTTGCCGGTTTTAGGACGTAGGGTGGTAATCACAATGTCGTTCTTGCCAATAATCACTATTGAACTGCAATTACAATGTAAATGTCACTGTGTTTGCTTACAGTCCGTGATTATCAATCGACGGGGTGGTTTAAATTATTTACGCAGCAGTAAGTATTGAGTAACCATTTCACAGCGCTGTTCTTGTAAAGTGTGACCAGATAACAAAACTCGCAATTGACTTTGACACTTTTATAAGTGCCAATTAACTTTTTGTTCATTTTCTTTTTTATTGCATAACAGGGAAAACCTATAAATTTCTTATGAGCCTTGCATATTTTACTGCTTTTGTACTGTACAGCAGAGCGTCTCTGCTCAATCAATTATCCAAATACATGCCCCAGAAATCCATCTCATGCTCAGCCCTATGGGAGCGAATTAAAAACGTAAAACTAGCAAATCCTTTATCCAGAGGGCAGCAAGGGTAATTTGTGACTGTATTTAACTACCGAGGCTATTGGTGCTTTGCTTCTATATCCTGTTCCTCTAGCTTCTTTGTAATGTTTTGTAGGACCTTGTCAAGGGATATTAAATCATACAAAACGCTGTACTCTTTAGTTCAAAAATTCAAACATTGACTTTTTCACCCCCGAGTCTGGGCTGAAATCCAGAAATGCGACTGAGGCGCATTAACCCTGATTGCTGTAGAAAATTACATGTAAAATATTTTTTCTGTGGTTGCAGCATAAAGTCTGCACTACAGTATTTACGTACAGAGCTGCTGGATTTCTAGAATAAACACTTTTGGTTAAGGACACGTAGTTGTTGATTATCCCTCACAGCAGCCAATAAACACACACTAAAACAAAACTACATTTCCCATAAAACCATTGACCAATCAGTGGCCATCAGCACCTATAATACAGACAACTCACAATGACTCTTCCTCTTTTCTTTGCAAGTCAAAGGTTCACACACATTAAGCAAGAACCTGAACATTTCAACTTGGACAATGCGACAGTCAATCCACTAGTCCTTTGAGCATGATCCAATTGAATAAACTCTTCAAGCACCAGGAAAAATGTCGAAAACATCAGAAACAGGAAGATTTTGCACCTTCAGCACCAGATATGTTCAACTCTGCTTTTGGTCAGGACCTGAACAGTGAAAGGCGACAACTCTGTTTAGCTGAAAGAAACTGGAGACAAAAACCATTGGGATTCAATCTCTCAGTTCTCCGGGATGAACGCTAAAAATACAAAAACGCATCTTCAATGAAAAATCTGCCTTCTTCTGAGATCAACTGGTTGTGCTCAAATTACTCTCCAGCATGCAGCCGGCATCTCACATCTCTGACTCTCTGCTGTGATGGTGAAATATCTCATTATCTCACCAATTTGGATCAAAATCATCAACTCCTTGCTATCTAGAAGCTCTATGCCAGCTAACCTCAAACTCACCCAAGTCACCACCCCTCATCAAAAAAACAGGCATGGACTAGAACAACCTTAAATAACTACAGACCTATAACCAACCTCCCCCCTCCTCGCCAAATGTAGGCTTGTCCAACTCAACAACCATATTGAAAAATACAACCTGCTTGACACCTTCTAATCTGGATTCAGGAAAGGTTGCAGTACAGAGACTGCTATGCTAAACATAATGGACGACCTACAAAGATCTTTGGTCGGCTGCCAGGCATACCTCCTAATCATCTAGGCTGCCATTGGCACTATCAACCACATCATCCAGTTAAACACACTCTCAGAACAAGCAGGTATCAATGGGACTGTCCTTCGGTGGGTCTCCTCCTTTCTCAGCAAACTCGCAGCTAATGAGCCCAACAATTCAACCTCACAAACACTCCCAAGGAGTCCCTGAAGAATCAAACCTGTCTCCCATACTATTGAACCCATACATGGAACCCCTTGCAATGATCCTGTAGTAAGCTACAATAGACTACCATCTATATGCAGATGAAACCTAACTCTACATGAACATTTCATCAGTCAAAGACATCCAGCATCTTAATAATAATCTACTCACAATTAAAGCCTGGTTGACCAGCAACCGCCTCAAACTCAACCCGAGCAAAACTGGGGTTGAGTCCTCATCTATTCAAAAGAAAAATCCTTTCATGTAGAATTCTGGCCTGACAACCTCATGGCTTTAAATTGCAAACTGTCCAGCTGCAACTCAGTGAAATGCTTGGGGATTACATTCAACTTCCACCTAAACACGAAAGACCATATCAATGCCTCTGCAAAAAGTGCATTCTACATGCTAAAAATATCGAAAAAGTCAAACCTTTCATCCCAGTGAATACTTAAAGAGCGTGGTGCAATCCTCAGTCTTACCCAAGCTAGACTATAGCAATGCAATGGATACAGGTGCCCCAAAATCTTACCTAGCCGCCCTGAAAGCCACTCTCCATGCTGCGGCTAGACTTCTATGGGGTAAAGGCTCTTTGAACACATCACTCCTACCCTCAAACAACTCAACTGGATACCAATCAAGGCTATGGCCATGCTAAAAACTGCCTTCATAACCCACACAACACTCTACAGTGAAAAGCCAATCTACCTCACAAATAAATTATCAAAAGCCAGCCAAAAGAGACCACTATGAAGCTCAACCAGACTCTTGATCCCTCCAAAATGTAAGAGAGAGAAGTCGTGCTCCTGCTCCTTCTCTGGGAATGCTCTTCAACTATTTCCCTTACTATTCCCCTACAGCAGTGACTCTTGTCTCTCCAAAGCCTGGAACTTCCTGCCCTGGGACCTGTGGGAAAATCAACTCTTACCTCACTACAAGAAGAAACTAAAGCTTCTCCTCCTCAACAAATACCTAAGCCCACCTTAAAGCTCCAGCCTAGTATGCAGGCACCCTCCCAGCTCCCTCAAAATAAACCCTGGGGTAATCTGTGCCTCTAGTTCCCCCTCATCGATAAGAAGCCTTACCCCAGCTACCTCAGACCTACTTCTGTTCAGACTGTTTTGTTGCATTCATTTCTACTATGTGTTTTGCTGTTATTATTTTACTCCACTGGTAATTTTGTACAATTGCAGTTGTGCTCTGCAAAGCGATATGTATTTTGTATACTGTAACTACCTCAAAATTGTACCAGCATTCTTCCCACAATGTCCTTGTACACCTCGTCGCATAATGTCACTACATATCTATTTGTACCCCAAACGTATCTTACATATTTCAGGTTATGCAATTTCATACTTCGTATCGCTCATCACTTTCTATCACTATGTATCTGTGTTTACTCCAAATGTATCTCCAGCATGTGCTGCTAACTCTGTGAAGCGCTAAGATCTCCTTATATATATATTTTTAAATCATATGATGCTAAACAGATAATTTGCCTGGGAGAGATAATCCTTGCCACTGTATCCTTAATAGAATTGAAAATTCTTTATGTCAATGATTGAACACTTTTCATTCTCTTTCATATGTCTGGTCCGAAGGCTCTGATTAGCTTGTTTGAAGCTAATGCACCACCACAGATGCAACATTTACAATAGATTTAAAGTAAAAAAAAATAAAGTAGAGTCTGATGACCAATCAGCAGCTCTCATGATGCCCCCAAAACGAGAATCCAATGAAAATTATTTAGATGCAATAGCTCCATTTACTGAATATGCACCAAATATAGACACATCCACTCCCGCTTCAGCCAGCAATCATTTGACCCATCTTGCCAACGTGGTGGAGGCCAGTGGACTAAAGTTTTTCTGCAAAGCAATCAACAAATGCCGGAAGGATCATATCGAATTGATCAGGTGGCCATCACATAAACTTACATGCATTGAACAACACATAACTTTAGATTATCAGGAAAGCTGAGATGGGTAATACATTTAGAAAAGGTTTTTGTGTGCCTTGAACATTGGGAAGATACTCCATCTGAGGATCACATTCACCCTGTAATGTTGAGAGGTTTGGCATCTGAAACTGCGACAATAGACAAGCCAAAGAAGAGTAGGTGGTTTGGGTGACAACTGCTTACGTCATGGAATAGAGTTCGCTGGCCAGACTTGTATGAATCTAAGCACCAAATTGACACCCAATAGAAGAGAATGACGAGGCCTTGGGGGATTTAAGGTCTGGATGCCACACATTACCCTCCAAACTAAAGGATGCTCTCCAACAAGTTTACCATCCAGGGAATTTTGATCAAAAGAAATGACCGAACAAAAATTGTTCAGAGATCGATAAGCAATGCTGTCTGCTGCTAAAGAAGAAAAGAGGTTCATTACCTGAGATAAGACTGACCCCTGGGATCAATACCTTATGGATCACACAAACTGACACATCAGTGCCACACCAAAGCATATCGTTTTAGGTGCTGGAAGACCAAGAGTGGGCAATCCCCATTTCAGCCTGATGTGAAAGGCCCTGCAAGCTGAAGCATCTCTTGAAAGATGCCACACCATGAAACGAAGAGTCCTTTGCAGAACCAAGGAGTGAGAAGTTCCTGCATCAGAGGACTTTGCACTGGCAGATTACGTGAAAGATCCATCAGAGATGGGAACCAGGACTGAGAAAGTCAAAGAGGCATCACAAGGATCATATTCGTTATTTGAGCTGCCATTCTAGGAATCATTAGGAATGTAAGGAAGGCTTACAATTACCTGTGACTCCAGTACTGATGGAAGGCATTGGTCACTAAGGCCAAAGGGTACCATCTCCAACTGAAGAATTGGGGTAGTTGAGCCTTCATATGCCTACACTGCATGAGTACTAACTGGGTATTTAGAAGAGTGTATCAATAGTATGTAGCTAGTTAGAGGTTTGTTCAGATAGTGCACAAAATAGTATAGCTGTACTTGTGTTAGTAGCTAGACCATTCCATAAGTTCATGACTCTTAATTAGAATAATTACAGTATTAAAAAACAGAGTATATAGTGCTTAGGTATTGGTGGAGTTATAGGATAAGTAGATAGTGCTGGATGGGTGATTGGAGAAATGCATGGGACAGACAGGAGGATTCCTACAATGCATAGGTACTAACTGGGTATTTAGAAGAGCATATCAATAGTTTGTAGCTGGTTAGAGGTGTGCGTGCATACTGTACAAAATATTTTACCTGCACTTGTATTAGTGACTATGCCATTCCTTAAGTATACGACTAATAACTGGAGTAATTTTAGTGTTGTAAAGAAAGTGCGTGCTGAATGTATAAGTGCTTAGGTATTGGTGGAGTGATAGGATACGTAGATAGTGCTGGATGAGTCAATGGAGAAGTGCATGAGCCAGACAGAAGGATTCCTAGACTGCATAGGTACTAACTGGGTATTTAGAAGACGTTTCAATAGTATGTAGCTGGTTAGAGGTCTGCATGCATAGTGCACAGAATATTGTAGCTGTACTAGTATTGGTATGTCTATGGTTTCGAGAATGGTAGTCTGTATTTTAGGGTGTGAGGAGGTGCATCAGATAATCACGTGGATGATGTTATCAGTGATGTCATTTGAAATGTCATCAGTGATGTCAGCAGTGATGTCACTGAACATGGCAGGAGTGATGTAATATGTGACGTCATCAGCAGTGCATTGCGGGGGCACGAGTTATAGTTAGCACAACTAACTATAACGGCCGAAATTCTCTTGTTTTGTACGAGTGAAATGTCAAACTAACTATGACGTCCATGAAACCTGTGGTTTTTTCAGTGAATTTCTGATATACACACACTATCCCTAAATAAAGTTCTAGCTATTATAGTTCCATTCCATACACAGCTCATTTGAGATGTTGAGTGATGTCATGAGTGATGTAACTGACCATGTCATGAATGATGTAATGTCTGAGGTCATTAGCAGTACATTGCGGGGGCGTAAGTTATAGTTAGCTCAGGTAACAATAACTGCTGAATTTCACTGGTTGTGTATGAGTGAAATCTGAGTCTAACTATACTGTCCCTGTAATCTTAGGTTTTTTCAGCAATTTCTAGGTTTTCTTTACGTTCAGTAAGATGCATATCACAATGGATGGTGGGGGGTTGGAAGCAGGGCCTGGCATTGTGCTGCCCCCACACAAGCGTGCTGTTCCTGCCTTCTCTTCTCTTAGCCATCCATTGTCCAAGTCCATGTCCCTGCTTCCTTATTACAGCCCTGTGTGGCCATTCTTCTGCCACTGGCCTTCCCGCCTTCTCTGAATAGTTGGCTTGCTGCCCCATCCACCTCCTTCCTATCATCAGTTGTCTGAATCCATGGACATGGACTAACCTCCTCCCTCCTGCCATGCATGGTCTGATATGCTGCCACTGCACTCCATTTAGCATGATGTGCCAGTCCACTCCTCCTGCCCTCCATTGCCAATTCTATGTCCCATCATTGACCTCCTGCTTAGCTTCTGTGCTTAGCTTGCTGCCCCTATTCTCCTTCCCGTGCTCTCCGATGTCGTTGTGCATGTCCCTGCTCCATCCATTTTGCCCACCATGTTCCATGAACCTGCCACTCCTATCTAATCCCCTCCCACCTGCCTAGCATTGTCACATGACTGTAACCTGTCCCTGCCACCTCCACCCTGCAAGTCCACATTCCATGCCCCTATCCCCTTCCTCCTGTCCTCCATGGTCCATTTTACTGCCACACCCATTTGCCCTCCCTGGTCTGTTGTGCTGCAACTGCTCCTCCTGTCTGCCCTACATGGTCTGTTGTGAGGCCCCTTCCCCTGAACTCTCAGGTCCTGACCCTCCCTTCTATTCTCCATGGTCATTTGTGCATGCCCCTGCACCCTCCTTCTTGCCCATCATAGCCATTGTGCTGCCACTAACCCTCCCGCTTGCCATGCATGGTCTTCTGTGCTGCCACGGCCCCTCCCACCTTCCCTCCATGGTCTATGTGTATGCCATTATAGTCTCACTGTTGTTCTCCATGGTGTGTCTTGCTTCTAGTGCCCATCCTGCCTCAACTCCATGGTCATCTTGATGTTCCTGCCCTGCCCCTTGCCCTCAGCCCTTTGTTTCCATGTGTAGACCCCTATTCCCTCCCTCCTGGCTTGTCTGTTCCATTGTAATGCCCCTGATCCATACCTACTACCCTTTATGGTCCGTTATGCTGCAGTTTTCTCTCCGGTCTGTACATTATGGTCAGCTAGCTACCATTGCCTCTTTCCCCTCTGTTCTGTGTTGTACATGTGCATGGTCCTGTCCCCTTCCTATTGCTTTCTATGGATTGTTGTGCTGCACTCCTGTACCGCATGCCCTGTGTGGTGTATTGTGCTGCGGCAAACCCTGATGCCTGCCCTGTAGGATCAGTTTGGTGCACCTCTCCATGTCCCTTCTATCCTCTGTTATCCGAGTCTATGTCCCTACCCCAATTCCTCCTGCCTTCCATAATCCAATGTACCATACTCGCTAACATTTTGAACTTGGTAAGAGGGAGATTTTGACAAAAACTGGGGTATTGATTTTCCCCTTTGACTTACATTGAAAAAAAGGAGATTGTAGACAGGAGACAGATCAAATGAAGCCGATTTGGACTTAAAAACATTGGACGTTTCCTGGCTGAATCAGATCTGTTGGCATGTATGGTTGTACTACCACTGCTTCTTCCTTCTGCCCACAATGGTCTATTATATTGCCACAGCTGCTCTTCCCAGTCCTGCATTGTTGGTTTGTTGCCCCTGCTCATCGTTCCACTGCCCTCCATAGTCTGTTGTGTTGCCACTGCCCTTCCTGCCTGCCCAGTGTGGTCAAATTGTTGCCTCCACCCCCTCCTACCTGCCTTAAATTTTCAGAGTCCGTGCCACTGGCCTCTGCATCTCAACAGTATCCTAATGAACAACTAGATTGCTAACATTCTATATTTATTACAAAAGTGTGGAACGCCTGACATCATCTTGATGTATTCAAAACTGTAATACCTAGAGCATTTCCTTTACGTTAGTGCTCTAAAAAACTAAAATGAGGACATATTTACTGCTCACCAGGGAAGTCTGCTACTGGTATTGAAAGTGCACGTTTCAGTCTGCATCTCAGAATTGTTTTAATGAAATAGAAGAGGATTTGAGAAGTCACTCAAAAATGTGCCCTAATTTTTCTTTCTGCAGCACTAATCATACTTTCAATGGCAAAATGAACCCCCTCATTTTGTTCCTTTTTAAATTAAATGTTTTAAAAGTTACCACTTCATTCCAATCAAGTTGGCTTCAGGTGAGCAATACCTTTGTCATAAGTAGGACTGTTTGCGCTCTAGTTGTTCTTTAGAACACTCTGGGAAGCTGCAGTGGAGCACAAAGGAATCAACTGACATTCTCTGCACTTGTTGGATGTACATGTTTTACCGAGAATGTCAGACTTCATTCTCACATGACTGAGGAAGACAATGTGAATTTACGGAAAATATGCTCTCAGTTTAGCTTATAGATCACCTTCCAAACCTCTGTGGGAAAAGCATGAGGAAATAGTTTTCTCTCAAACACTATTCATGATATCCCAGCAGAAGGCTTTTACACATGGTAAAATCACCTAGAACACACCACAATTCCTAAAATAAGTATGGTACCATCAACAAATGATTTATAATGTAACAAAAGTCTTAAAACCTTCTGTTATCTGCAAGGCTTTTTAATGAGGTGCTATAATGTATATTGGTCCCAAGATGGCTGCCAACACGTCTTAGATGAAGTGCTGGCAGCCAATCAGATCTCACGATGAGATGTGTGGTTAGGCTCTGCCCAGATATATATATTGCTTTTTCCATTCATATTTTAAAAACTACTGAACGGATTTACACCATTTAACAAAAAGTGCTCTTTCTGAACCAAGGGCTACCTTTTTGCCAAATTTGGTGTAATTCCGTTCAGCAGTTCGGGCTGTAGCCGTGTCTAAAATTCCCTATGGAAAATTGCATGGAGAAAACACATTTTGGGCCCCCCTTTTTCTCGGCCCCCGTTTGCCGAACCACCCCAAAACTTTCAAGATAGGAGCAGACCGAAATGGCCCATAAGTTTTGAAAATTTTGCAAAGATTCATCAATCAGCGCAAACGTTATTGGCAATAGATAGGTGTGATTTTCCTATGGTAACTAGGTCCAAACTATAACTACCTACTCATTAGTGATGTCATCAGTGATGTCATTTGAGATATCATCTGTGATGTCATCAGTGATGTCACTGACCACGTCATGAATGATGTAATATGTGACATCATCAGCAGTGGAATGCGGGTGCGCGAGTTATAGTTAGTAGAACTAACTCTAACAGGGGAATTTCAAAGGTTTTGTATGAGTGGAATGTCTAGCTAACTATAACACCCCTAAAACCTATGGTTTTTTCAGTGACTTTCTAAAGTTTTTTAAATGCTAATTCCTAACTATAACATATCTCAAACCTATGTTTTTTTTAGTGGATTTCAAAGGTTTTTTAAAATGATCATTTTTATAAATATTTATAGTAGTTTTTGTTTTATATTCTTTTAACTACATTTCTTAAATTTTTTATTTTTAGAAACTTTATTTTTAAAATTACATTACACATTTTTTTTTTTAAATGTAAAAATTATTTTATATTGTTTGTAATATACTTAAATTATTTTTATTATTTTTTCCTTTTTTTTTTGGAGTCGCGCACCCAAAGCGCATCCTGCTCGTTTACTGCCCGCATCGTGTTCGCCATTTTAGGATTGCTGTATAGGATCCGTATAGGGTGTGTGACGGGTACGACTTTTCCAACGCGGTTGCTATGCGACATGTACACGACTTCTGGCGCATATGCAAGATATACGTATTACGTGACGTGACGGACGCGCGGTTGCGCATGATGTCATATCCATATCGGACACGGTGGGTGCGCGACTCCTGCAAAAATGTTTTAATGTTCAAAAAGTTATGTATATATTTAATATAAATATTAAGTCAAGACATTATCTGAGGTTATTATAAAAATAATATTCTTTAACTTTCTTAAAAAGTACATCACTTTTAAATGCAATTTTGCGAAGTCGCTCTGGGTGTGAGCACGGTGCGAGCAGGGTGCGTGCTGAGTGCGCGGATCCTACGCGTACCCCATGTGACCTCAAAAAAAGAGATTTGATTGGTTCATTAGACTTCCTATGAAGCTATTGAAGGACCCCACCCATTTCAATCACTCTTCTTAGATCTTTTCTTGGGGAAAGACATGCTAAGGAGAACTGCTGTTCCTTCTTGATTGGAGAATAGATTGACCTGATTCTATTATGGCTGCAAATCAACCACCTTGCCCTGAATCAGACCATTCTTCAGCAGAGGCCTTTGTTGCAGAACCCCGCCCCCTAAAGAGAGATACTCAAGTATTGTGTGGAAATTGTTCACATTTCTTCCAGGCCTGAAGAAAGTAAATGTTACTAAAGTTACTTGCCGCATTTGCAAGGCAGTGCTTTCTTGAGGAGACCCCACAAAGAAATACTTGTGTGGTATGCGGAAGCACCTGCAAACAAAACACCCTGTGAACTTTGCAAGGGAGGAATTATGAAGACTGAGGGAGAGTCCTGCTGATCCTTCGGCTGTTCCAAGTACCAGTAGAGCAACTCCATCAACTTCATCATCGCCTCCGACATCCGTCCCCCATTTAGGAAAGTCCTCTCATTGAGTATGGGGAGAAGTCGGTGGATCTGGTGTGTCGAGCCATTGACAACCACCGTTAGTTTTCTTTTTTTCTCTCCTCCCAGTTTTTAGTTCTGTTTCTCCAGTTCACATTTTCCCCCCTCTTTAAAAAAAAATACAGAATTGTTAAAAAAAAAAAAAAATACAAAACAACAAAAAGAAAAAAAAAGTTATTTTCAGTACTAACTACTCTGGTTAAAGAAAGAGCTAAACTAGTATGCTAGTGTGTGAAGGTTTAGATGAATGTATGTGTAGTGCATTATTGACTGTAAAAATACATTTGTGATGTGTGGTGAATGCATAAGTGCAGAATTATAAGGAAGTGCTGCAGCATGACACTATAAACTGTCCGAAGTACAGGGATGCAACATATGTATATATATATATATATATATATAAATATATATATATATATATATATATTCACTGAAAAAACCATAGGTTTCACACACATTATAGTTAAAAATTAGCATTTAAAAAACCTTAGAAATTCACTGAAAAACCATAGGTTTCACACATGTTATAGTTAGCTGGACATTTTACTCATACAAAACCATTGAAATTCCCCCGTTATAGTTAACTATAACTCGCGCGCCCGCAATGCACTGCTGATGACGTCACATATTACATCACTCATGACATGATCAGTGACATCACTCATGACATCACTGATGACTACTCAAATGACATCACTGATGACATCACTGATGACTTCATCCTGTGAATGTGTGTCTTTCTGAAAAATGAATATGTTTTATATATGTATATCTAAAGGTCGATGGAAGAATAAATGTGTAAATAAGTGTCTAAATGGATGTTTTTTTTGTAAAAATGATTGTATAACTGACTTATTAAGTGTATCTTAGTGAATACATGTATTAGCGAGTAATGTTTAAATATGTAAATATCTGTATCAGTGTCTCACTTTGTGTATAAGTGGCTGCATGGGTTGGAGACTAGCTACATGAGTGTCGATATGGGTTATTAGTTGGTTTTTAGAGTATCAGTATGAGTGTCTGTATGGTTTGGTGGGGGTATTACTTACCACATAGATGCAAGAATGGGTGACTCACTGTATGTGTTTCTGAAGACAGCATGTGTGCAGGACTGTATGGGTGGATGAGTGTGTGTATGGGTGTGTTAGTGAGTGAATCACTGTCTCAATAGTATCTTTATGAATAACTACATATGTTTTAAACTAGTATATGTGAGTATTGATGTATATAAGTGAAGTATATATGTGAGTATATGTTGGAGCGAGAGATTGTAAGAGTTCCTGTATAAATAAGTATGTGTTTCTATAACTGATTGTTTAGGAGAATAAGTCTGTGTACGATTCTGTAGAAGTAAGTGTAGTGGTGGGTGTATAGCTGTATATGCAAGTAAATGGATGTTTGATAGTTTATTTGCACATGTGAGTTTGTGTTTGAGTAACTCTGTAGATGAGTGTCGGTGTGTAATAAGATGTATAGGTGTATGAGTACATATGATTAATGAGTACATGTATGAGTGCCTATATAGAACTGTTAGTGAATGACTGGATGTGTATGTAGATTTTAGAATTACTGAATAGTTTGTTCTAACTAGAATTGGTATTTCCATTTTTTTTGAACATTTTAGTTTCTATTTTTGAATGTGTGTATCAAGGGTTATATTACGCTATACATATTGATAGTTGTGTAGCTACAAAATGTTTTATTAAAGTGTCCAATTTTCAATCGTCAGCTGTACAATGTTGCATCATTAAAATTATATTTTTTCCATATCTTTGTATAAATAATGTTGATAACATTTCTGATTTGCATTGGCTGCACTCCATGTTTTGATATGCAGCTTTAACTAATTTACTGAAAGACACTGATTTACAGTCCGGTAATGTCAAATATAGAAATCTTTCAGTATCTACATTAGTGCTACATGTATACATACAATTTTCACATTGATGTTCCCATTTATAACAAAGGCCAAAAATATTCTCTATGTCTACACCTTCATTTTCCAATACAGTAAGCATATACATTAGAAATTCCTGAGCATCTTGTTGGATATTTTGTGTAAATTGTGTAGAACCAGAACATGCATCCAAAAGATTACGAACATCAGAAACGCTTTGTATTTTACTTCTATCAGTTCTCAATTTTTCATGAACAGAATGCAACAAGGAACAAAGGGGCATATTATCAAGACAGGCGATAAAATTATCACTGTTTTAGCGGCAGAAAACTGCCGCTAAAATGGCGATAATTTGCTTGATAATATGCTCTATGAAATTCCAATGGAAGCTGATGTTAGATGTCCTTCACATTTAACATGGGCTTAAATTGGAATTCCATAGAGCATATTATCAAGCCCATTATCACCGTTTTAGAGGCAGTGTTCTGCTGCTAAAATGGCAATAATTTTATTGCCTGTCTTGATAATATGCCCCAAAATCTTTTTTCCCGATTCTCATAATTTGTTGTTGCAAACTTTTTTCTACGGGCATATAAATCTTTAACTAGCAAAAAACAAACAACCAATTTCTTTAACTTCTTCAATCTGATCAAATTTTATCTTTAAAAATTCAATACCATCTTTATTTTGATAATTAACAAAATGCACAATTTTGCCCATTGCTCCATTAACAAAATCTTTTTCTAGATCCAAGTTACGCCTTAAAATTATCCGACAGTTTCTACATGCATATAGATTATTTTCTAAACCAGCGGTGTTAGATATTAATTTTTCTAAAGAATCCAATGTTGTCTTACTTTTTTCGGTCAAAATAATAGGGATTCCTTTATGCTCTCTCTATCCATTTTTAATTTTTTCTTCATTTTCCAGTTTCAAAAGTTGTTCGTTGAATATAGAACACTCACGCAGTGTTAGCATTAGCAGATTACAGATTTGTTTTCTCCAATTTTCATGTATATTTTCTCAGGAACTACGTTTTCATTTGGAAACAAATTGGAAAGTAATCGAGCTGCAAAGCTTGTTTTCCATGTTCAGTCAGTAGTCCAATTCTTATATCTTGGAGAATAGTTCCATAATCAAAATCATTTGCCTGTCGCATATTTGTAATGGGTTCTAACTACTGACTGCTAACACTGACACAGCTACACTTTTGCACAATTTGAAATCTGGCTCCCCCTATGACCCCTGTCCTGTCAAAATAGCCAAAATGATTCCTTGTGTAATTACCTCAACACTGACTCCCCTTTTTAATAGGGTACTGGGGGAGGGCAGTTTCCCAGTAGATTGGAAGACGGCTTCCTTGATTCCGCTGCTAAAGAAACCAAATTTGGATTCTACAGATGTCCGCAACTTTAGGCCTATTTCTCGCCTACCTTTCCCAGCGAAAATGCTGGAAAAATGGAAAAATAGACATCTGAGCAGCTACCTGTATGAGGCTGAGGTACTTGACTGTACACAATATGGCTTTCGAGAGGGTCATAGTATGGAAACTGCTCTAATAAAATCTACTGATGAGATCAGGAAAACGCTGGATCAGGGGGGTAAAGCAGCAATGATTATGCTTGATCTCTCCGCAGCGTTTGACACGGTCCATCATGTTCTTTTGATGGACCGTTTGTCAGCCTGCGGAGTAAAAGATTCTGCCTGGGAGGTCTTAAATTCATTCCCTACGGCGCGTAGGCAGATAGTAGCCCTTGGAGACTTTTGCTCAACTCCTTTTTACTTGCCTTGTGGGGTCCCTCAGGGCTCATCACTAAGTCCAACCTTATTCAATGTGTATGTATCATCCCTCGCACCATTGATAAGATCTTATGGGTTCCAGCTTACATCTTACGCGGACAATACACAGATTATGGTATCCCTCCTTCCCGGACTAGAAGGGGCGGTTAGCCACAAGCTACACGATTGCAAGGAAGCAGTTGGACTTTGGATGGCCAGTAATTGTCTAAAATTAAACTCAGACAAAACTGAGGTCATCCTATTTGGTAATGACATTAATATTTGGACCCCAAAATGCTGGACAGTCTCCTTGGGACCCCTACGTGTTCCCTCCACACAGGTGAAAAACCTCGGTGTTTATCTGGATGAGAAACTTGACATTAGAAAACAAATTAATGCGGTGGTTTCCTCCACGATGTTTACCATTAGAACCACTAAAAAAATTCTCCCTTTCCTGCCCAAGGAGAGCCGACAGACGGTATTCACGGCACTGGTCATGTCAAGACTTGATTATTGCAACAGCCTCTATCTAAACATCCAAGAGAGGCTGTTGTGGAGGCTTCAGCTGCTGCAGAATACAGCTGCCAGGCTAATTTCCGGCCTGCCTAATTTTTCGCCCATCTCTAGTGAGATTTGTAAACTTCATTGGTTACCGGTGAGACAACGGATACATTTCAAATCATTGTGCCTTGTCTTCAGGTCACTTCATAATCAGGACCAATTTCAATGGTATTTACCATCTAGAACCCTCCACTCATCAGCTCATAAATTAACAAGAGTACCACCAGTGAAAAAGGCTCGGTGGGGTGGTAAGAGCTTTGTGGTAGGTGCAGAAAGACTTTGGAACCAGCGCCCCGTTCATCTGAGGAGCTGTACTGAATTACTCCCTTTCAGAAAAATGCTTAAAACCTGGTTGTTTTAGATCCACTTTCATCCAGCAACCCTTTTCTTCCAGTAGAGATAGCAGATAGCGCCAGGACACCTTCGGGTAACGGATGCGCTTTACAAATTAATTAACATAACATAACATAATATAACATTTAAAATATGATCAAATGTTCACTACCCAGAAACTTTCTGGTGTCTTCATGTGCAAATGTCTTAAATAGTGGTTGTCCTTTTACAGGAGTCAGTTGCAGTAGATCTCCAAAAACTATAACATTTTTTCCTCCAAATAACACGTTGTACTCTGTCTTAAGAATTTGCTGTATTTTTAACCACTTGGATGCTGAGCCCCTGGTACCACTTCGATGTAATTTCCATTGAAATCAATGGAAACTCCATGACGAGCTGAGCTCGTCATGAGCGTCGAAGGGGTTAAATGCACAAACACAAACATTAAGTTTGATACCATGCTTACCTCATCAATAATAAGAAGTTTAATTTTCTTCAAGACTCTTGAAACTTCACAACAAGCTTCCCCAGATAGCTTGTGGTATTCCAATTTGTTTTCATGCTCTACTGGTAGCATTAGTAAATGATGTGAGGTAATTCCTTTAATGTTGTGTGCTGCCAACCCAGTTGGATCAGTGACAACACAAGACAAATGCGACTCAGTTGTTTTTTGTAGATAACTTGTAATTACTTTAATTAAAAACGTTTTCCTGTTCCAGCTTGTCCACTCACGTACATTTGGATAGGTTGAAATGACGTGCATGACCACTCTTTCTTTTCATGAAGTAATCCATGGTCCATCTGTTGTCTCACTTGCTCATATATTTGTTTTTGCTCAACATTTAGTTGTTCTTCCAACTTTGCTAAGTTTGTTACATCTTCTTGAGCTTGATGCATTGCTGTTTCCATCCCATTCATGGCGATTGCTGCTTCATTTTCAACAATTGGTTGTCCTAGTGGATCTTGACTCAGCGCAGCAGAACTTTGACTGTCTTGAGAACTGTCTCTAGCAATCTCAGCTGCAATTGTAGCTTCTTGATCAATTTCATCGTTCAACATTTTCACATAATTTACCAAAGCACTGCATTGTATGCTATCTTTACAAGCATTAAACAAATCTTCATAGCTCTGGAAATCTCTAAGTAATTCCAGTTCCGAACGCCGTGGTTTGAATATTTGTAAAAGGGCTAAATAGTAAAATTCCCTTTTATCAGCAGTGTTGCAACTCAACTTTCTGTGATTAATCAAATTTCCTTTTGTTTGTTTCGCCAAACATCCTTCGGAACGTATGACTCCATATTTTCCATCATTGATGTTCTCTGTAGTATTCCATTTAAAAGTGTAGTTTTGCAGCACTTCATGGAGACACATGTTCTCAACATGATGACTTCTGTTTGGGTAATATGTGTCCAACATATTCGTTTTCAAAATATCTGTACTTTCTAGATCTTTTGCTGCTAAATATTCAATTTCAGTACTCGATTTCGAATTGCTGCAAGACCTGCAAGACCTAGACTCACATAAAGGATTCTTCTAGATTTGGAGTATAGACTTGCAGATGATAACCGATCTGAGCATTCATATTCGCCAAGATCTCGATGCAATAACATCTTCAAACTGAAACTGTATAATTTCTTACTTAGAGTCTTCTCGTGAGAAATCTCTTCCCACATTTCTTTTCAATTCCATCTTTTCTGATTTTAAAATGTATAGGACATTACATATTGAGCAACAGCAATGGAATTGTCCACAACATATTTATTTATTTATTTATTTATTTTATTTGCAAATTATATTGGGTACATCACATGTTGCATATTATTCAATAAAACTCAAAAGAGTATCATCCACATCTGTTCCAAATGTGGGAGCGTCCTTCATACATAACAGCATATGTATATAAAGTAAAGTAAAGTCCACATTTGTAAAGCGCACAATCACCCGTAAGGGTCTCTAGGCGCTGGGGGCCGTCGGGAAGATTAAGCGAGCTATTGCCCAGAGTCACATGGTGCTGGGCTAACCTGCCGCCGAAGCCGGGGATCGAACCGTGGTCCCCAGATTCCAGCGTCAGTCGCCCTGGCCGCGGCGCCACACCTCTCCCACAATATATGAGGAGCAGCTCTTGCTTGATACTCCTTTCTCCAAAAGAAATCTGCAAGAGGAGGATTTTTTAATTGCAGATAAATCATTGCCTCAAATCTAAGATTGAAATACCTGCATACATTAACAGTATCCAAATAACACAATTCTCCAGGTGTCTTGTAATCAATATTTTTTATATTGGAATTTGCCTCTTGAAGAAATTCTAGCAAATCATCCCAAGCATACTTTGCACAGCTTAGGGTAAAGAAGCATGTTGGAGTTCCTAAGTTCCATAGCATACATTTCAGTTCTCCATGACGACGGTACCAATATTCATTAGTCCCACGCTGACATGCCATTAAATTAATGAGCTGAGATTCTAGATGATCATCTCTCTGGTGCACTTTATCCATAAAATCTTTTGCAGATATATTTTGCAGATGTATTCCAGTTTTTAGAATATGATTGACTGCATATGAAAGTCCAGACAAATCACTTTCAAACAAAAGATGAAATATATAAGCGATACATTGTCAAAATCTTGGATCTTCTGCATATAATCTTGTTGTCTGATATTTAGATGCAGGAATCTGCACAGAACGTTCATCATATTGTCCTCCTTTTCCAGTTGGGAACAACTGTGGAAAACAACGAGCTTCCAAGCTCTCTTTCCATACACTCATGGAACTTCCTTTAGATTTTTTCATTTGGAACAAATCAACAGTGTTTCCCATCACTTCTTTTGAATGAAGTGGATGCACGCTGTAATGTTCATAGATTTCTTCACATCTTAACATATCCACCTTTTCAATGTGTCCAAATGACGTTTCAGTATCTTCTGCTAAAACTATTTCTTTTTCTCCCATATAAACATTCTTATAGTATGTATTGTTCTTTATCAAATACAATGTTGCCTTTTGCACTTTCCTAACATCCACTAACTCCTGCCAGATTTTCTTATTCTTAGTCGGCACACCATTAACAAGAATAACTAGTGGTTCACTTTCTACGCCAATTGTTTCAATATTTTCTTTAAATCTAACAATAAATACACAACTCTCCCTTTTAATCCTCTTTGTAAAACTGAAGGAGGCAATATACCTGTTTTAGGCTCCATACGAACAATAGCCTGAAACGGGTGCACACATTGAATGAGAATAGACTCATACGTGTTTAATGCAATCAGTTCTGGAGGAATAACAAGCAACTCTAGATTATTAATAACAGCTCTAGCGGGCATTTTATTCTCATCTAATTTGTTATAACAATATTTACAAATACGCTGATCAGAACCCAAATCAAAACAATTCTCTACCAACAAATAAGTTGCAAATTCTTTCCACTTATCATTATTTTATTTTTCACTTTTTAAATACAAATCAACACTCCTAGTCTGATTTTTGTAGTGAGTTGGCGACAACAAATACAAGAAAAATTTGGCCTTTCACCTGAAATCACCTTAAACTTTGTAATTTCATTTTCACATTATTTTGTACAACTATGTTTAACCTTCTCTACAACATTTTCTTCTATTAATGTCTGAGTTTCTTCACTCTCTTCTGCAGGACCAAAGTAACAAAACTCAATATCATCACAAACCTTTTTCACATCTGATACTGAGTCTCGCAAAAGAGCACTGTTCAACTCATTTAACTTTAGTGCTGGACTTTTTGCATAATACAACCTCCTCACTAACTTCCGCATTTGAGTATGATGTACTGCCAACATCCTTAAATGATAAAAAATACTTTGACATACTTTCCTAGAAAGACAAGCCAGAGAATGACCTTGCAAATGAGTATGTTTTCTCACTCTGCAAGGGCCTAGTCCTTGCAACACCTCAATCTTTTGTTGAACACTTTTTTTACAATATGCTTGTAAGAAATTTTGTAATTTATCAATAAATTCTAGTCGTACACTACAAATACTACTACAATCCCAAGTGTACACTGGGGCTTTAGGACGTCTGGATAGAACTTCATCAGCTATCACTTCTTCTGCATTTCTAGGAACCATTTGTTCTTTCTCAATTGGACAACCATTTCTAACCTCATAAGATCAACCACTGGTGTGAACTGCATGCAACAAATCATTGCCCTGTAAATAACTCTCTTCATTAAAAAAAGGCTCAGAACTTGAAGTGTGTTTCCATTCCCCTAAGAAAATATCACAAAAGTTACTTCTGTTAATTACTCTTTTCCTCTTACTTTTGGTCTTCCTTAAATGGATTGGTTTATCTAGTGATCAAATTCTCTTCAATACTAAAATGAATAGTTTCCTCTTTTTTTCAAAATCCTTTTCAACAATGGATTCAATATGCTTCTTCTTTTTATAAAATAGTGTTCTCTTTCTACTTTTTTTATGTTTCAGTAAATTATGGACTACTCTGTTGTAAAATATTTTTTTGCGTATTTGTTTATATTGATTTTTTCTTCTGTTACTATAAGTTGTATCCTTTGTATGTACATTGCCTTTTTTTCCTTTTTCTAATCTTTGCACTTTTTTTGTGTTTGGAACATTTTCACTGCTTTGCACATTTCCATTTATTTTTCGGAATCTAGTAATATTTTTTATGAAATCCTTTGTGGTTTTACCAGAAATCTTCCTCTTTTTAGATACATTATGTTGGTCTTCCAATACTTGTGGTTGAGTCTTTTTCAAGTCAGTATCCTTCTTCTGAGCTTTTCAATAATCATAAATAAGTACGTATTAATAACTTAAAAAATTAACTTTTTAATTACTATAAAAACACAATCCACATAAATTCTAACTAAGAAATATTAGGCCTGAAGCACAACTGTGAAGTTGGGAACAGCAGTACATACATAGCATGTACCAGTTTGAAGCACTCCATACACTAAAACCTGAAGCACATTATGAGTACATGCATATTAAAAAAATTATCACAATACTATAAGGAGAGCCACTGAGTGAATTCATAATTGGTTCACTTTTACTTTAGTAAATAGATTACTACATGGTACATAAACAGTCACTATTGTTTAGCAACAGTACAGATTTAGCGTTTAGAGTACTGCAGTGGTGTTTGTGTAGTGTAGGAGGTCGTTGTGGAGTACTGTTTTAGGGTAATGCCGTGGTGTTTGAGTAGTGTAGGAGGTCATGCCTAGGTAGTGTTTTAGCGTTTAGGTTAGTGCAGTGGTGAATGGGTAATGTAGGGAGTCTTTCTGGAGGTAGATTTAGTGTTTACGGTTGTACAATGGTTTTTATGTAGTATAAGGGATCCTGCTGAATTACTCTTTTAGGGTAGAACAGTGGTGTTTTGGTAGTGTAAAAGGTCATGCTGGGGTAGGTTTAAGGTTTAGGGAAGTGCAATGGTATTTGAGTAGTGTAGGGGGTCGTGCTGGAGTAGTGTTTTAGGGTTTAGCAGTGGTGAATGGGTACTGTAAGTGATCGTGCTGGAGGTAGATTAAGGGTTTAGGGTAGTCCACTGGTATTTGTGTAGTGTAGGAAATCGTGCTGGGGTAGTGTCACTGCAAGAGTACATGTATTTATATGTCTGAAAACACATAAACCAACAAAATCATTTTCTCTTAATTTTCCCAAATGGACATTGACTCACAGTTTGAATCTAGACAGATAACAATATTTCTTATAAATGGAGTACTAGGGTAGTATAGTGGTGTTTGGGTAGTGTAAGGGGTCATGCTGGGGTAGGTTTAGGTTTAGGGTAGTGCAATGGTGTTTGGGTAGTGTAGGAGGACGTACTGGGATAGTTTTCTAAGGTAGTACAGTGGTATTTGGGTAGTGTAAGAGGTCATGCTGTGATAGATTTAACATTTAGGGTAGTGGAATGTTGTTTGGAAAAAGTACAGGGGTGTTTGGGTAGTGTAGGCGGTTGTGCTGGGGTAGATTTAAGATTTAGGGTAGTGCAATGGTGTTTGAGTAGTGTAGGCTGTCGTGCTGCAGTAGTGTTTTAGGGTTTAGGGTACTGCAGTGGTGAATGGGTACTGTAGGTGATCGTGCTGGAGGTAGATTAAGGGTTTAGGGTAGTCTACTGGTCTTTGTGCATTATAGGAAATTGTGCTAGGGATAGTGTCACTGCAAGTGTTCATCTATTTATATGTCTGTAAACACATAAACCAACCAAATCATTGTCTCTCAATTTTCCCAAATGGACAGTGACTCACAGTGTGATTCTATAAAAAATAACAATATTACTTATAAATGGAGTACTAGGGTAGTATAGTGGTGTTTGTGTAGTCTAAGGGGTCGTGCTGGGGTAGGTTTAAGGTTTGGGGTAGTGTAATGGTGTTTGGGTAGTGTAGGAGGTCATACTGGGATAGAGTTCAAAGGTAGTACAGTGGTATTTGGATAGTGTAAGAGGTCATGCTGTGATAGATTTAACGTTATGGGGTAGTGGAATGGTGTTTGGGTAGTGTAGGAGGTTGAGCCGGCAGAGTGTTCTAAGGTAGTGCAGTGATGTTTATGTAGTATACACGATCATACTAGGGATAGTGTTTTAAAGGCCTGGATGGCAAATTCCGCGAGCGGAATTTGGATAATTTTGCGTACCGCGTAGAACACGAAATTGCCCAAAATGCTGCGTTACGCGATTTTGCAAAATGTTTTGCTTGTTCACGTTCTCAAATGCGTGTTCGCGAGATATTTCCCACGAGCACGCAAACAGCGATTGCGAACAGTAACATAGCATTGCAAACAAGCAATTCCGCGTGTTCGGGGACTTTCTGCGTGTTCGCGGAGATTTTTTGCTGTTTCGCAGACATTTGCGTAACGCGATTATGCAAATTCCGCCCACCCCTAGTGTTTTAGAGTTTAAGTTACTGCAGTGGTGTTTGTATAGTGTATGGAGTTGTGCTGGGGTAGTGTTCTAGGAAAGTACAGTGCATGGTGTTTGGGTGTTGTAGGAGGTCGTGCTGTGGTGGATTTAAGGTTTAGAGTAGTGCAATGGTGTCTTAGCAGTATAGGGGGTTGTGCTGGGGTACAGTTTTAGGGTTTAGGGTAGTACAGTGGTATTTGGATAGTGTAAGAGGTCGTGCTTTGATATATTTAAGCTTTAGGGTATTGCAATGGTGTTTGGGTAGTGTAGGGGGTCATGCTGGAGTAGTCTTCTAGCATAGTGCAGTGGTGTTTATGTAGTATACGGGGTCATGCTAGGGATAGTGTTTTAGTGTTTAAGATAGTGCAGTGCTGTTTCTATAGTGTAGGAGGTCGTGCTAAGGTAGTGTTCTAGGAAAGTACAGTGGTATTTGGGTAGTGTAGGAGGTTGCGCTGGGTAGATTTAAGGTTTAGGGTAGTGCAACAGTGTTTGAGTAGTGTAGGCAGTCATGCTGGAGTAGTGTTTTAGGGTTTAGGGTACTGCAGTTGTGAATGGGTTGTGTATGTGATCATGTTGGAGGTAGATTAAGCGTTTAGGGTAGTGAACTGGTCTTTGTGTAGGTTAGAAAATTGTGCTACGGATAGTGTCACTGCAAGAGTACATGTATTTATATGTCTGCAAACATATAAACCAACCAAATCATTGTCTCTCAATTTTCCCAAATGGACACTGACTCACAGTGTGATTCTAGACAAATAACAATATTTCTTATAAATGCAGTAGTAGGGTAGTATAGTGGTATTTGGGTAGTGTAAGGGGTCGTGCTGTGATAGATTTAAGCTTTAGGGTAGTCCAATGGTGTTTGGGTAGCATAGGGGTCATGCTGGGGTACTGTTCTAGCATAGGGCAGTGGTGTTTATGTACTGTATGGGATCATGCTAGGGATAGTGTTTTAGGGTTTAAGGTAGTGCAGTCATGTTTGTTTAGTGTAGGGGGTCGTCCTAGGGCAGTGTTCTAGGAAAGTACAGTGGTGTTTGGGTAGTGTAGGAAGTTGTGCTGGGGTAGTGTTCTAGCATAGTGCAATGGTGTTTATGTACTCTATTGGGTCATGCTAGGGATAGTGTTTTAGGGTTTAAGATAGTGCAGTGGTGTTTGTGTAGTGTAGGAGGTCGTGCTAGGGTAGTGTTCTAGGAACGTACAGTGGTGTTTGGGTAGTGTAGGAGGTTGTGCTGGGGTAGATTTAAGGTTTAGGGTAGTAAAGTGGTGAATGGGTAGTGTAGGTGGTCGTGCTGGAGGTAGATTAAGCGTTTACAGTAGTGCAGTGGTATTTATATAGTATAGGAAATCGTACTGGGGTAGTGTCACTGCACAATTACATGTACCTATTTGTCTGCAAAAACATCAAGCATCCATTCGATATATTTCAGAACTGCATTTTACTATTAAAGCTAAACTCATTTTTGAAACACATAACCAATGACTACTTTCTAATTTTACCAAAATGTGAGAACACAATACGTTTTTAATCAAGTACATGTCTTGCAAATGGGAAAGCAGTTGGCAATGATAGGGTGGGAGCTGCGAGGCTCCCGCCCTGTCATTGCAAACGGCAGTGTCCCGAGGGTGGGCACCACGGGACACTACAGGAGCCGGCCCTGGAGGGTGGCAGTGCCCAGGGCCATCTTGGGCTACAGAAGGGGGGGCCATGCAGCCCCCCTCTCACACATTCAAGAAGACCCAGGGTTGTGGCAGTCTGGGACCCCCTGAGCAGGCTTAGGGGGTCACATTGAGTCTAAACTGTACCCTTTTTGCGTCTTGCAAACATATTTCACAGACTTCTTCTGCCTCGCTTCTACCAAAGCATAAAATGGCTGCCAACAGGTCCTAGTTTAGAATTTTGACAACCACTTGACAGCCAATTAGCATTCAGCAAGTGATCGGGAGGGTGCGTTTATGGTGCGCATACGGTGCACGCAGGATGCGCAGATCCACCGTGCACATAGAAATATAAATGATTTTAACTGTATTTTTCTCAGGAACTACTGAAAGGATTTACACCAAATAAGCAAAAGGCATAAGTCTAAACCAAGGACTACCTCTCTGCCAAATTTGGTGTAATTTCGTTCAGCAGTTCGGGCTGTAGCTGCGGCTAAAGGTCCTATGGGAAATTGCAGGGGTAAAACACATTTTGGGACCCCCCTTTTTTCTCGGCCCCCGCTTGACGAATCATCCCGAGACTTTCAGGATAGGAGCGGACTGGAGCTGGCCAGAAGTTTGGAAAATTTCACAAAGATTCGTCAACCGGCGATAAAGTTATTCCAAATAGAATGTTGCGGATTTCCTATGGATAATAAGTCCTAACTATAACTACCTACTGGTGACCGCTGAAAAAACCACAGGTTTCAGGGACGTTATAGTTAGTTGGGCAATTCACTTATACAAAACCAGAGAAATTTGGCTGTTATAGTTAGTTGAGCTAAGTATAACTCGCGCCCCGCAATGACTGCTGATGACATTATATATTACATCACACATGACATGGTCAGTGACATCCTGTGGTTAATTCAGTTAATTTTTAAGGTTTTTTAAATGCTAATTCCTAACTTTAACTTCCCTGAAACCTATCATTTTGTCAGTGTTTTTCAAACTTTTTTTAAGTGCTAATTTTTAACTAAGCCTACAGAGGTAGGACATGTGCAGGAAGAGAAAGAAAAGTGCAGAAGGAAGCAAGAGCAATGCAGAAAGAGGCAACAGAAGTCCAGAAAGATGAAGAAGGGTACGGAAAGAAGCAAGAGATATATAGAAAGAACCAACAGAGGTGCAGAACAAGGCCTTGTTACAAATTCATCCTGTGCCCCCAACTTTTTGCTGACTGGTATTGGTGGTAACTGACTCTGACTAATCAGGCCCGGAGCCAGTGCTATGCTGAAAGACCCTTAGAATACAGTGAAACACCTTCATACACAAGGTACACTATGGGTTGGTGTAACCCCTGTGATTGGCATAAGCTCCCCTGTAAGGCCCTATTATGTAATAGGGCAAGGGGATTAAAACTACCTCTAAGTCAGAGGTGCAGAAAGAAGCAAGGGAAGTACAGAAAGAAGCAACATAGGTGCCAAAAGAGGCAAGAGAGGTGCAGAAAGAAGCAAGTGAAGTGCAGAAAGAGGCAATAGGGGTGTAGAGAGAATATATACAGATAGACAGATGGATAGATAGATAGATAGATAAATAGATAGATAGATAGATAGATAGATATATAGATAGATAGATAGATAGATAGATAGATAGATAGATAGATAGATAGATAGATAGATAGATAGATAGATAGATAGATAGATAAAATGTTATTATTTTGTTGCTGTTAGTAGTAGTAATAACAGCAACATGGTTACCGCAGTAAGAGTAATTTTACACTGCGCTTTCACTAGCGAAGGGCCTTCCCTGCTCGTGTTTTCACAAGCTATAGTGCACACAGATGTAACGATAGCCTAGGAAAGAAGCACCATATTAGGAGCTATTTAAAAATGTCTGTCAGTGCTTTACTCTTGATCCATGCAGATGCAGCAGAATTAGCAGGTCCTGGGCCCCCGACTGCCTTCATGGTGTTCAAACCATGGCGCAAACATCTCTCTGGTCCTAGCTAGTGCGCGTGAATAAAGTGTGTGAGTAAAATAAATCTGCACGTGCTTCAAGTGTGTGCTGGTTGTGGGGGCTGGAGGAGGGAGGGAAGATGTCTCTGCAAGGAGATATCGGTGCTGTGGATTCCTCTGATGGGCAAGCTGTGAAGCGGAGGTGTAACACAGACCACCTACTGTCCCTCAGCATCACAGTCTGCCTCTGCTGTCCTTCAGAACCACAGCCCCACTGCTGTCCTTCTACAACACATCCCATCTGCTGTTATTTCAGTACTTCTGTCCCCTACTGTCATTTGGCTCCACAGGTCTTCTGCTGTCATTCAGTAACACAGTCACTTCTTGGGGTATGTCTGTGTCTTTCCTCTCAGATACCCTCTCACCACCTACCATTGTGCAGTCTGTCCAGTACAGCCTCCTTCTTGTCCCATATCCCGTCACCACCTGTGGCCCCATTTCATTTAAAGACCCTCCCTGCTGCTTCTTCATTCCTCCAGCCTCTGCTGCTTCTCCCTCTCCACCCACTGCACTTTCAGATGCACTCAGTGTTTGCGCCCGCCATGGGAGGATGAAAGGCGTAGTCAGCAGGCACGGCCTGTGCAGGGCATTATGCCGGGGCGGTTATGTCAGGCGGGGGAGGGTCAGGGTGGGGGTTTATAAAATGCGGGATATGGACCATTACAGGTAATTACCCCAAAAAATAAATAAAACAAATTTTGTTACCTGCGCTGCATCGTCAAATGTGATGCAGCGCGGGCAACAAAATAATTTTTTTGGGTTTTCGGTACTTACCTGTAATGGTCCATATCCCACATTTTACAGCCCCCCCACCCTGACCCTCCCCTGCCTGATGTCACCGCCCGGTATAACGCCCTGCATGGGCCGTGCCTGGTAGTCAGCTACCCTGAAGTTAACAATGCTGCAAACTCTTGCTGCTCTGAAATGCATCTGCTTTAACGATCCATGCGGCACGGGAGCTTCAGCAAATTCCAGGCCCCAATTTTGACTCTCTGTACACTGAAAACAAACGTGGGTATGTTGAGGGGTATTGTGGGAGTCATGTGTGGGGGTGCATATCTGAGTACTTGACAGGGACTAGGGTGCTCAGGTCCACCAAAGCCCATGTGTGACACATCCCTGATTTAGCTTTAAAAGTGAGGACAAGTGACAAGGCCTTCTAAACAGTACCTGGAATGCTTACAAAAAGTGCTCCAAAGAGAAGGGCGGGGTGGATCAGCCACATCTGCTGGTGTAAGTACTAGACTCAGTGCGGTACTTCCCCTCTGACTGGTGTTGGCGCATGTGCATTCCATAGGGTGGGAAGATCATTCGCTCCTCCACTTCCAAAGTTTGTGTCCTCTTTTGGCTGCTCATTATGGAGTGGGTAAGGGGTGGGGGCCACGGACAGGGCAACAGCTGAAACGTAGGCATGTTTCCCTGAATATCCTTCCCAACCCCCACTGGCCTGTCAAAACTGCATACGTCCAACTCTCAAAACTTCAATACAGGAAACTTACGTCGAATAAGAGAAAATATCAAGATGTTAACGTACAAAAGTCAAAATACTCACCTGACACCGTTTGGGTGATAAACGACGCGCCTTGGCTCTTAAAACCTCACTTCCACATTCGAACTTCTTATACTTAAAAACCAAAAACACTTGTAGTCCGCACAATGAAGATGTAGGACCCGCGGAGGGGGTGGAATACTCAGGGTGGGAGTCACAGGCCTGAAACATGCAGTAGGTATGTCTCAGCCTTCTTGGACCCTTGGACAGACAAGAGCTGAGCCAGCCAGTGTCTGCGATAACACTGGCGGGCTTTTCACATCCCTTTCCTGTGAAGAATGTATGTGCTTTTTACTGGGGAAACTAGCATCTATAAACAGAGGCGTGTTGTCCAGTGCAATGCGGGAATGGATTTAGGCTCAAGGAAAGTCGAAAAAATCAACACAATAAAAAGGTGCCGATGTATAGTGTGATCCTTGACAGGTGTACTGGAGCACTGACAATGATGCACAGTGACAGTGGTAGGTGCACTGGCAGCTGAAATAAGAGCACCTTTTACGCCTCATGTTCCTTGTCTTTCACTGTACACTACCCTGCCAAGCAGGAAATTACTGCAAATAGGTCATTAATAATGGAAAGTGGCCCTGTAATAAAACTGAAAAAACCATAGGTTTCATGGGTGTTATAGTTAGCTGGACATTTCACTAGTACAAAACCATAGAAATTGATCTGTTACAGTTAGTTCTGCTAACTATAACTCGCGCCCCTGCAATGCACTGCTGATGACGTAACATAATACATCACTCATGACATGGTCAGTGACATCACATAACTCTTTCTATTCAGTGGCCATCTGCTGCCACGGAAGAAGAAGAGTTATTTTTTAAAAGACTTCTGGAGTGCAGCATATTTTCTTTGTAGATCAATATTGGCAGGACAAGGCTCCACCCTGCATGCCTGCACCCCTTTGAGAGAGCGCTGGGGTGAAAGGCTACAAACCCCATCAATATTTCTTTGAAAACAGGATAAGACACTGCACTCCCAGAGTCTTTAAGCAACATTCATTTATTTAAGCAACAGCTTGTTTAATCTCACAACGCGTTTCGACATTCGTCTTTCTCAAGTGGGTGTAGCCTTCAGTAGTACTAATTGCCAGGCTTAAGAATGCTCCCAAGCATTGTGAGAAATGTGGTGCTATAGTCTCACCATGTAAAGATTGTGTAAATGCAATACAGCAAGTTTTTCTCTCTTTTATTATCATTTTATGTATCCGCTGATCCACCGCAAATACCACAGGGTAGCCCGGTCGAGTACTTGCAAAATGTTTTGATATCATATACAGACCTCTCCAATTTTAACAATGACATTAGAGAAAAGCATTTCCATACATTAATATTTGGAACCCTATGTGTGTTTTACAACATATTTATTTATTTTAAGTAGGGGTGGGCGTAGTTCGCGAAGTAGCGCTACGCGAAGCTACGCGAAGTGCACTTCGCACTACGCGAACTTCACGTAGCACTACGCGAGCTGCGTAGTAGCATGTTTGCACTGTGCAAGATGCGTTTTCAATGATTGCACAGTGCGGACAAGCATCCGGCACTGTGCAAGCATTGAAAACGGCATCTTGCACAGTGCGAGCTGTAGTTTGCTGCTGCTCGAGGAGATTATTACTCGAGCGGCAGCTTTCTCAACGCGAACAGGTAGTTTCTCATTCAGAGCGGTCGCGAGCATGCGCAACCTCTCACAATGAGAAACCTGACCTCCTCGCGTTGAGAATCTCGCCGGGATGTCATTTTGCTTGCTCGCGGTCGCGAACATGACGTTCAGGACCGCGAACAAGCAAAAAATGAGCGCTGCACTACGCTACGCTGCACTACGCATGTTCGCACTGTGCTACGTGCCGCTCGCGTAGTGCGAAGTTGCAAAAACTTCGCAAACTCCACGAGCGGAGCGTAGTGCTTCGCCCAGGCCTAATTTTAAGAGTTCAGCGCATCTGCAGATCTGCTGCGAAGGCAAAGCTGATCTGCCAAAATGCAAGGAACCCACCTGTAGTGTTGCGCTAGGTGGGCGCGACCACTAGGGCCCCACCTAGTATTGTTGTGATGTTGTGTTTCCTCCCCTCAGGCGTGATGTAAATGGTCCGCCCGACGTAGACACGGAGGGCACGTTCGAGGGTCAATAAAAAGCCCAGGGCCCTGGGCGTGGCAGGCATTGTACTGACCACCAAGCCAACTACGTGTGGTCTCACGTCTATTTCTCAGTAGGCCTAATCACAACTTTACACTGGCGACGAGGTGGTCTCGCCACCCCATCGCGTGCCACACACTGCCCCTCTGCCAGTGGTGTGCCCGCTCCTGTGCCCCCCCTGCGGTGGGCACCCGCTCCGCGCGCTCGACGCCCCTGCCGGCAGAGTGTCCCCAGCCGCCCTGCCTCCTACCTCGACGAGCGGCGGCCCAGCCGCGCTGCTCCAGCACCCTGCCTCCGAGTCCCCCGCCGGCTCCGGAGGCCCCAAGCAGCGGAGACCCGACACGTGTGGCCCACCGGCGTGCGGCCCTGACACACGCGACTGACTGACTCGGCCCCACGGCCTCAGGTGCGTGCCCCGCCTCTGTGCCCAGCCGCACCTCTGCACACGCCGGCTCCCGGCCCCAGCACCGTGCCAGCCCGCCAGGCCCACCGCACGACTCCAGCGCACTCTGCAACACACCTCCTGCGTGCACCGCGGCTGTCCCTGCCATACCCCACGCATCTCGCGGGCGGACACCCTGCCGTCTACCACGCATCTCGCGTGCTACGCTGCCTGAACCATCGGCTACAGCCCGCACTCGCCTGAAGGTGCCCCGGCGCGCCCCTGGACGTCTGGCCCCTGGTGTCAGGGCACTCCCTGCTGAGCCCCGCCCTCCCCTATGGCCATGGCCGCCGTGCCGCCGCTGGAGCCCTTTGCGGTCACGGGCACGCCTCCTTCTCAAGCTGCTCGGTGGAGGAAGTGGGTAGAACGTCTGGAGAACTACTTTGTAGCGGCAGACGTTGCAGTCGAGCGGCGGCGGGTGATGCTCTTGCACCTGGGAGGGGAAGCTATACACGACATCTCGAAGGATGTGGTGGAAGGAGGTCCACCCCGGAACTATGCCACGCTACGCGACGCCATAACGGAATACTTCGAACCATTCGCCAGCGCGGATTACGAGAGGTTCCTACTCCGCCAGGCCCGACAGCTCCCAGAGGAGTCGGTGGATGTATTCTATGCAAGGCTTAAGAAGCTGGCTAGCACGTGCACCCTCCCGGACGCCGATGACGAGATTCGCGCCCAATTCATACAAGGCTGTGCGTCCTCAAAGCTGCGAGAAAGAGTTCTGGAAACGGACAACATGCCCATGCGCGACATCCTGGCGCTAGGACAATCTAAAGAGCTATCAAAAGCCAGAGCCGCGCATATGGAACCCAAACCTGCAGTCGCAGTCAAAGTGGAACCAGTGTGCGCCATAAAAACCGGCACCCCCGAAACAGCCCCGGCGAGGACGACAAGGCCCGCCTCCCTCATCCTACGACCGCGCCTGTGTATGGTGCGGAGGAGGGACACCCCACAATGGAGCATGCCCAGCACAAGGGAAGATCTGCAGCGCATGTGGGAAGGCCAACCATTTTGCGAGCGTATGCCTTTCAACTCAGCGAAAGAAGACCAGTGGCCTGTGATGTATTCCTATAGGTACTGTATCGATTCCCCTATTCCTGACCCTGGTTTGGTTAATAATTAACTAGCAGCCATCCAACGGTGCAGAATCCGTTATCTGATTAAGCCACACCACGGCACAGAAGCGCGTTATCTGATTAGGTCATAACGCATGCCATCTAATTAGACAAGCGATATTCCTCCAGCCCCTGATAAGGCATACGGAGTTCTCAAAACAAATCAAACCTACAGCGACCTGGGAAATTCCCATAGCCATTGTTTTGATTTCACCGAGAACTTCAGCAAAAGAATGTGCGAACGAGCCCGTTCATATGACATCCTTATTGACGTATATATGTCCATCCTTACGTCAATCTCGGCACCTTTCAGGTATAAATATTACCGACATTGCCTTAAGCAAACACATGCGGTGGTGACGAGATTGGAGCAGCGAGACGTGCCGAGGAGCCCAGCAGAGAGCGAAGCCCACAGGCGCTGCCCCGCCTTCCTGACGCGCTGAGAGCGAGACGCTGCCTTTCTCCTGCTGAGAAATCCAGCTCCGGCGCTTCCAAGCAGCCCTCGCAGGCAGCTGGAATATCAAGACCTGGGATAAGAGATACCAGCCCTCCATCATTCTAGATCTCAGGTACAGAACTGAATAACCCCTTGCAGAGAATTATTGAGTCAGTCCCTTGGCAAAACAAACTTAACTTAAACTGCTACTTATCTACTCCCGCCCACGTATTAGGCTTAGGTCAGGTACACTGGGGTAGGCGTGGTTAGAAGCACCAGTTGAGTACGATTAGTCAAATGTATATATGTATGTATCTATTTTATCCATTTTAAAGTATCATATGGCTCAGAAACCATATCAATGCTTTTACAGTATTATTTTATAATTCTGTCTTTACTGTATGCACTTTACTTAACTATAAGTATTACAATAATAGCGATTCATTTCTCTTGTATGAGAAAGGAGACTGATCAATAAATAACATCTTTTTATTGAACACGCCCGTCTCTTCCTTTTCTCTACAATCTGGTGAAACTAAGAATGCACTGAACTGACTGAGTAAAATAAGTTGTCTTTTGTTTTCACACGACTCTAGAGATACACTCTTGATTAGGGGAGAGCAAAGTTGTCATGTTCTATGGTTGTCAGAAACTAAATCCCTTCTTGTCTATCCAGGGAGGTTAAAATCCTCCTTGCCTATTCAAGAAAGTTTCTAGTGAACTCTGAGCTAGCTGGCAAACACAAAACTTTAAGTCTAATATCGTCGGTAGAAGACCTAGTTAACCTCTGCCCTAGGTCTATACTATTGAAGATATTATTCCAATGCGCAGAGCCTATTGGGATAATAGGAACTACACTACATGGCGCCCAACGTTTGGATAGGCGATAAAACTAACGCAAGACATTAGAGTAACTCAGTCGTGCTTTTTCACACAGAACCCCTTTTTTCCCATAATACTCCAAAGACGTCTGGAGTGGGTGAAAGGTCATATGCGCCAAACCTCGCAGGAGGAGACTCCTATGTATGGTTCTTGGTTTATTCAACGTTGAATGATATACTGTTCCAAAATATTGTGCAATCTAATCTTTGTTTCCATAGAAACCTGATCTGCAAACAAACAGAATAACCTTCCTGTCAGTAAAATGACAGAAAGTGAAGAAGAAAGGGAGACAGTTAGAATAGCAGCTGAACTCCTAGTAGCAGACAATACTCTGCTGCAAAATGACCCGGATATAATATTCATCCCGGTCAACATAAGGAAATCTATAACCCTAAAACTTATAGAAAATGGACTGACACCAAGAGGTGGTACAGTCATATTTGTAATTGAGGCACACGAATATCGGCAGACAGAGGTATTCTATTCATGGATAAACTTTCCAGCAGCAAACGCTGTAACAAAGGACTTCCACTATTACAAAATAGAGGAACCTCCTAATGAGTACACTCCTTTCGAGGAGGTGGAAATACCACTCAAATTCCAAGAGCACCAGCTCTTGTTTAATGGCACCCTAAAACATAATATTCACATCACCAGGCTCGGTCAACTAGGTAGACCAGGAGCAACGTGGCCGGTCCTAGCCGGATACACACCACATCCAGACATTGAAGAAATGCCTGCACCAGATCTTTTAGCACAGCTAAAACAATTAATAAAAATACATAGACAATTAGTCCAATATGTAATGCGGACTTCAACAATCCAACCAGCAATCAAAATTCCACAGCTGACCAGTCATCAGGGGAACACAAATAAAATTACACCTCAGAACATACAGTCCTGTCTAGGTAAAGTACCCGCAAAACGGGAACAAATTCCTTTCTGGCTAGCACAAAAAATCACTCAAATAGAGGCGGTGTTTCCAGATACCACCCCTGTTGAGAAACATAGGATTCTGACTATCTGCCTTCCAACGGGAAACGCACCACATGTGGAGGACTGTGACACTTGGGGAACAGTCTTTGCTTCCATTTACACAAAAACACATGGTGTACCATCCATGTCAGTAATACCAGATGTGCTAAAACAGATTCAAGATGAATACGGTCCAGAACCCGCTTTAACTCTCGGTATGAAATTACTGAAAGACTTCAAGCAGGTCTCTGCAATATTATTAGCCAACATAAAGGGAGAAGCAGCAAATGTGGCGATTCGCCAGAGGTTAAAAGAGACAAATATAGCAGACCAACCATCTGAAATTGCCAGAATCATAGAAAAATCCTATGAAGAACTAGGAAGAGATAGTTTGGGTGGAATACCAGTGAAACCCTAACTAGTTGAAAGTCCTGAAAAGGTATTTATTAAAAATAATTTAAACACTCAAAAAAAGAGCTGGGATGGAAATAAACAATCCAATCCTAAAGAAAAAAGATTCCAGTCCAGAGGAAGGTCTCCTCGGCGGAGAGAAAGATCTCCTGACCAAGGACGCAAGTCTCCCCAAAGGGAGCCCTCTGTGAAAAAATACAACCTTAGAAATAGGGATAATATAAAAAAAACTGATAGATATCAAGATATTGATACACGTCCCTCTCAGTCTTTTCAGACTTCCTCGCAGAGATCGGAAAGAAGAGGACGATCAGAACACAGGGAAGAGCACGTCAAGTCCAAAGACAAAGAACCTGCTCATCTGAATAAAAAATTACAATTTCCCAAAAAGAAGGTAGCCAGTATTAAAGTAATTAACAATGCCGAGAATACTGAGGACACAGCTGAAAAACGGAGAATGGGCTCAGACAATGCTAGACAGCGCAGCAGAGTGAGCATAGCTCGCAAAGTCCTTATGAATCATCTGGAGACAGTGGACACGAATGAATACATTCAGGTGGAAACTGCAGATACCAGAGTTAGCAAACCTCATAAAATATATGAAATAACATTGCGTATAGAGGGGGATAAGACTAGAAAAATAAGGGGTCTATTTTGGGATAATCTCTCCAAGGGCTATGACATCCTTCTAGCTGAACGAGACTGGCCTCCAGAGTTTGTCAGGGAGTGCCCACATGGCGAAGAAATAATTATGCCTGCCTTCTCAAACAATATTCCAATTCATAAAAAATATACACTTGCAAGAAAGTGGGCAGTAGCTCAAGCCCCTGCCTTATATAAAAATCATGTGGGATGGGATGAGGACTCTCCTCCTCACAAAATCCAGCTAAAATCACAACCTACTGCACAGAGGCAGTACCCGATTAAGCAAGAAGCTAAAAAACAGGTAAAAGAGATCCTAGATCAACTTGAATACCAGGGGGTGATTGAAACTTGCACATCACAAATGAACAACCCTTTGTTTCCTGTCTCCAAACCAGACAATTCATATCGTCTTGTTTTGGATTACAGACATCTTAACTCATGTTGCAAAACATTTGCAGTACAAAACTCGCATAGTGCTGCACTAATGAATAACATAGTGCGCAAAAAATACAAAACCACATTAGACATTTCTAATGGATTCTTTTGTCAAAATATAGCACCAGAGAGCAGATATTTGACGGCGTTCTCAATAAATGGCACGCAAAAAAATGTCTGTCGTTTGCCCCAGGGGTTCAAGAACAGCCCAGGATTATTCTCAGCGAGAGTAACAGAATTACTACAAACATATGATGACGAGGCATTATCTTATGTCGACAACATCTATCTAACAGATGATGACTTGGATACTCACTTGAAAAGAGTGAACACCATAATACTTGGGTTCGCAGCAGAGGGTTACAAATTCAACTTTAAAAAGTCAAGGATTGTCCATCTAACAGTCCTGTTTTTAGGATATGAACTATCAAGTGAAGGCAAAAGCCTGGCTGACAATTTCCTAGAGAAATGTGCTGTAATCCAAGCACCTAGAACACTGAAAAACTTACAATCAATTCTAGGCTTCCTAAATTTCGGAAGAACTTACATTATAAATTATGCAGAGAGAATTAAACCTCTCTATGATCTTATAATACCAGATTTTAAAAGAATCAATTGGACTCAAAAACACACAGAAATTTTGTGATCTTTACAAACAGATATGTTAGTTAAAACAAAATTACAAACACGTGACAATACACGCAACCTTGTGATTCGAGTCATCCCAGGAAGATGCGGATTCACATACCTGACCTCTAATGAGGGAGAGAAGGTACCAATAGCATACAAATCACATTTGTACACAGAAGCTGAAAAAAGGTTCAGCATTAAGGAAAACATTGTTCATGCGGTTCAAACAGCTGTAGCAAAAGAAAAATGCCAAGCAGACGGTAGACAGGTTACAGTCAGAACAGCAGAATCAGCTTTTGAGGCATTAACAACACCATGTAATTTACCGACAACGGCACTGAATCAAGAATGGATACAATGGGTAAATTCTGTTGCTACAGACAAAGTAAAATACTATTTTGACCCGGAAATGAAAGAATTAAAATTTTTAGAATATGAGAGAGAATACCCTCTGCCACTCGACATTCTGCTTTTAAGACAGTACGCCTGTGTAATATATACAGACGGACATGCTCAACCCTCAGTTTGGGGAGAGCTGGCTTACAACGCCACATGCGAAATTGTAAAAGAAGTGTGGCGCGGAGGTAAATTAAGACCTCTACTCACAAAAACACACTCAGTGGAAAATAATTCAGAACAATAAACTGAAATAATAGCGTTAAAGATGGCGCTAGAAAATGCTGATCGCGAATTCCCGACACTTATAGTGTGCGATTCGTATTACTGCGTCAAATCATACAGTAACGATTTGCAGACATGGATTCAAAACGGTTACAAAGATGAAACAGGTGCAACAATAAAGCAAAAATTGCATTGGGAACAAGTAGCTCTTTTACAGAAAAAACTACCAAAAACTCACGTGATACACTCACTGAGTCATCAGCGTGATGGCGTTCACGTTGCAGGGAATTCATTGGCTGAGACAGCCACAGCGGTAGCAACTAAATCGGATTCCGTAGCTACAAAAAAGCATGCAGTAAAACACATTGACGGTGAAACAGTGCTGGCAGTAAAAACGTCATCAAAAGGCGACTGTCCAGCGCTACCGATCAATTATCCACTCAATTATACATACATAATCAATGCAAACTCAGTCTCTTTTGCTCGAATCCCTGGAGTGGGGGATAGAGTAATTCCAAACACGGACAGGAGAGGCTTGTTAATAGCAGACGCACATATGGGTGAGGGTCTCAGACACCTTAAGCAAAAAGATTCTCTGGAAGAATTAGAATCAGTGTACTGGTGGCCAGGCATGAGCCTGCATCATCACATTTTGGTAAAAAACTGCCCAGACTGCAATAGAGATCGCAGTGGCGAGCGGGGAGGACTATTGCCATGGCATTTCACTCCAGATAAACAACAACAATAAGAAAGTACCCATCATGAAAAAAGCATTATATTAACATAAAAAGACTAATTTTCACTTATAATGTAGACCCCAGCGCTCGGCTGACGTCTGGACTGTTATAAAAGGATTTGCAAGTCTATAATGGCATATACGCTAGGAGCATGCTACGTTTTGACTAATGTATTCCCTTTAGCCCTCAAGCTTATGGGGAAGCATGGCCAAATGAGCATTGCATAGCGGGACTCTTCTCACTTCCTTCCTGAGGGATACAGGATGGTGTAAAGAAAAAACCAAGACATAAAGCAATCTATAACGGAAAAGGTATTAGGTTCGGGAGCTGGGTGGGTCAAACATTTAATAAGTGTCCAACGTAGTCTAAATAACCTGCCAAGGAATTCTCTGAAAGGGTTCAGTCCGTACGAACTATTGTTCGGGACTAGAATGCTGATCCAAGATCTTGATAGTCAGACTTCAGTGGTTAAAGACAAAAGCTTTGATATCAAAGATCGTTTGGCTATTTTGCAGGACTTAAATGAAACAAGAAAAGACCTGAGCAACATAAAGTTGAAACAACAGCCAACAACCACTGAAGAGAAACCACCTGTCCCAGCAAGGCCTGTCTGGATTCCAAAAGTCGGGGATCTAGTCAGAGAAAAGATCGCGGTAAAGAAGGAATTTGGGCCTTCTTACAGAAAAACAGTTCCTGTCTTGTCTATCAACGGGACAAGATCAGTAGTACTACCGCCCCTTGCTGGTAAAAAGGAGAACTGAGTCATATCCATCGACCTGGTTAAACCACAATCATGTGGCCGATAACAAATAGTAGGCCAAGTGGACTCCCAAGAAGTAGCAGAACACCAATGTTTGCTACGAATACAGAGGCTCAAACTGGAAGACTGATCACATTTGGAAAATCTACAGTGAATCAACAAGGACTATGCAACAAAGCAATGGAACTTGAACCTCTTAAAACCCAAATCAAAGCTTTTCATCAAGAAACAACAACCTATGATGATGTAACTGCAGACTTTGCTAATGAAACAAAGCAAAATCCAAAAGCAATTGGAACAATTGACAGAACAGCATCCGGCTACTTCATCAACTTCGATGATTCATCTGAAGACCTGAGTGAAGCAAATAAACAGCCATCAACAAAAACTTTTAAAGATAAAGCTAAGGAACTTTTTCAACAGCTGAAAGAAACCTATCTGATTTCTCCATGGATTGAATTTTGGGTGGCCTTAGGTGCATTTATCCTCATTCTTTGGCTCATCATGGTACTATGCTTGGGACATTTCATTGAAGGAAAATATGCGAAAATGGACACAGCAAGCCAGAAAATCAACTTGGTCCTTAAACCACACACATCTTCACACATCGAGAAAAGAGAACTTTCTTCAGTGAACTTCACAGCCAATCCTATACCAGGCGGTGTAGCATGGGACAAAACTGATTATGAAATCTATGGTCCGGTTGAAATCCTGAAGTATCCACACCAATTCAAGATCTCATTGAGCGACTTTGTAAAACCAAGCTCATTTGCTGATGATTGGGACTTTGAAAGTATTAATGATATGATGTCTGATCTTGTGATGTCTGCTAAATTCACAGAACATGATTATTTGCAGGGTTCGTCTAATTATGATCAGATGTTCTGCTACAACCACTATGGTAACCATTATCTACATAAATCTGCACAACCTAGAAATGTTTTAAATTATAACCAATGGGAACATTGTGCTACTCCTCCGAAAGATAGCTCGAAAACATTTTATGATAAATATTCATACTTTTCAGGGTTTAACACAAGTAATGCAGAAACATTTTATTTCAAATTGTCAAATAAGACAGGTATGAAGACCATGCTTACAAACACGAAATTAATATATTCTGATTCATTTTTTGAGCAAATGAATACATTTGGGTTTGATTTCTGGAACAATAATATTGAAGCAAAAACTGTTTGGGGTACAAGAGATTGGCAAGTACAAGGTATAGAATAATTTTTTAGAGCCTGCATGATCCCAGAACAAATTATCTTCTTGAATGACACTATTCAACAAACTACCTGTCTTGGCTTAGCAAAAATCAAAGATTTGAACACACCGTCTATTCCAAAGCCAACAGTGAACATTAATAGCTCTATAGATGTTGAGATAGACGTAAAACATATATTAAACCAAAACAGAACACATCCTGAATGGAAAAAATGGTTGATCTGGCCCACAGATACGAATAACTGTCAAGACAGATTCCTGAACAAAATACAGGGGTTCACATTGACTAGGCCAGACCCTAGATATTCCCAAAGACAACATCCAGGGATAGTAACCACCTACAGCGTGGGCAAGCTCTGCCTTCAATGGCTACAAACGTCCACACTGGCTGAAATTAAGCAACACCTAACTTTACTTACAGAAGGTGCTGACTTGCGTGATTTCATTATGAGACCACGCAAACAGCGTCAAAAACGTTTCATAGCGGCCTCTATATCTGCAGCTTATAACGAAGTTTGGAAAGTAACTCAAATTGAGACAGCAGAAAAAATAAGGGAAATTGACCGTATTAATTTGGAAAAATCACTTTCTGTGGTGGACAATGGGTTAATGACTCTGTCCTCCAGAATATATTTTCTGGACAGCATTGTGTCTTCAGCAATCGATATAATATCGCAAGACTTACTGATGTTACAACACGGTCAGTCCCAATTGCGTTCTATTGTACAGCTTGGCTGGACGTTACAAAATCTGCGTTCTGGCTATGTGCCTTGGTGTTTAATCAACACAACGTCATTATTTAATATCTTTAACCTTACTGATAAACAAATCAGTTTGGCGCAGAAGGGTGCTGACTATACAATTCTGAGCATTGTAAGACTTGAGAGATTACCATTGACAATGTCAGAACGACCTGTCATTGAATGGATAATACATGGAATAATAAATATTCCGATAACTACTTTCCAGTTTCAATTCTGCCAAAAATATATACAGGCAGGCCAGTATGAAAGGTTGGGTAAAGGGTACATTAAGTCAATATGGAACTTGCCCTATACACACGAATGTGTCAGTAATAAAGGCCATAAAGTGTTTCTCAGTGGCAATAATTGTGCAAAATCACTAAGCGGTACACTTCTGTGTCAGGGTATTAGCTTGCATGGAGCCTGTGAAGGGACTTCGAATAACCTTTCATGTTACCAGCTAGGCACACCTGCAACACAAATAGAACCATTCTTTAGGAGACTCTCGAACGGGAGTTACATTCTAATAGTAGATCGCAGATGTTGTAGTTTGCTGCCCGGAAAACCTTATCTCATAACCGTGACTAGGAAGGTCATGTGCTGTGAACGAGTACTGTTCCCGAACGATTCTCCAGACAGGGAGGCAAGGTTATGGCCCGATTTGAAAATTGCTTCTATTCGAATAGATACTTTAAGCAGAATGAAGACTGTGCTCCTGCAGACGCCGACCAGGCTCACGTCATCAAAAGAAACGTATGATCTCCAAGTTGCAAGGACAACAGCAGAGATTCATTCATTGTTATCAACTAATTCCCCCATACATTTCGCAGAAATACTGAACGAAATCTTAAATATTTCTGATGCCACTGGTGTCTCCAGTGTATTTAAAGCAGTGTTTTCGGGTGCTTTAACTCCATTCAAAGCCATCCTGGGTATTTTTCCAGACTTTGTCCATTCCATTTTTGGCGGACTTCCTCTCCTTTTGGGACTAGTAGCGGGTATTCTATTTTTGATCCTGTTATTTCGCTATGGCAAACCATGTCACAGACAAAACACCTGCGACAAGGGAAGAAATGATCCTAGCCATTGGCTACCGGGACCGGGTAACTAAAATCCTTGGACTATCCCGGCTTAGAGACCTACACATGACTTGGTCTCTTTCATTTAGACCAATGTGGCAAAGTTGTGTTATGCCTGTATTAAGGTGCTTGCTATGCGGCTAAGAATGCGTGTTGGACACCTGTCTGGCACTACAATCGGATGTGCCAATGGACGCAGATACCTTGTTGGGTCCGGTAACGGCTCATGCATTGTGCTGTCCCCAGCGGCTACCAATCCTGATGACGGCATTCGTGGAGACTTCACCACTACGATTGAGGGGTAGTGAAGTACAAGATGAAAGCAGCATCGACTAGGTACGACCTTCAGTCAGCTATGCTGATCGAAACATCAATGGAGGCAATCATGCTCAGGCTCATGAATGCATGGTAACAACTTTTTCCGAATTAGTGGAACTTACGCAAGAAGCTGTTGACAGTTTTTTCAACAGTCTAAATGATATGATGTTTTCACCAGAGCAGCAGGAATAACTTTGAGCAGATTAGCACTTGCTGAATTTGGCCTTCAACTTTTAAAAAGCGATATGAAAAAAATGTTCTCATCATTTTTTCAGACTGCAAGAGCTTTTTCCCCAATTCAAAAATATTTACGATTTTTTGGGACACTTATCTTCTGCTTAAAGTAGACATTATTCTTAGAGAACTAAATTTTTATTTTAGGTAGTCACGAGACATTCGCTATCCTCTAGCACTATTATACATAACTTTATGATTGTGATGAAATGGTCTCGCACCTTTTTTTTTCTGTATTAAGAGCCATTTCATGTGTATTTTTCGCATTTTTTCATGCAAAATTTAAAATATGCGTTATATGTTTAGCATTATTAGACTGCTTGTGCGTATAGTACATGTGATAGTACATGTGATTGTGTTTCGTATATTTCGTAGTTCCAATTTTTCAGGATACATATGAATGTATTTTGGGGTGGTACGGTATACACAAACGCTACTGGTTTCACTATGCCTAGATTTGTAAATATGGACATAGTCTACGTGGAGTGGGTGTGATGTATTCCTATAGGTACTGTATCGATTCCCCTATTCCTGACCCTGGTTTGGTTAATAATTAACTAGCAGCCATCCAACGGTGCAGAAACCGTTATCTGATTAAGCCACACCACGGCACAGAAGCGCGTTATCTGATTAGGTCATAACGCATGCCATCTAATTAGACAAGCGATATTCCTCCAGCCCCTGATAAGGCATACGGAGTTCTCAAAACAAATCAAACCTACAGCGACCTGGGAAATTCCCATAGCCATTGTTTTGATTTCACCGAGAACTTCAGCAAAAGAATGTGCGAACGAGCCCGTTCATATGACATCCTTATTGACGTATATATGTCCATCCTTACGTCAATCTCGGCACCTTTCAGGTATAAATATTACCGACATTGCCTTAAGCAAACACATGCGGTGGTGACGAGATTGGAGCAGCGAGACGTGCCGAGGAGCCCAGCAGAGAGCGAAGCCCACAGGCGCTGCCCCGCCTTCCTGACGTGCTGAGAACGAGACGCTGCCTTTCTCCTGCTGAGAAATCCAGCTCCGGCGCTACCAAGCAGCCCTCGCAGGCAGCTGGAATATCAAGACCTGGGATAAGAGATACCAGCCCTCCATCATTCTAGATCTCAGGTACAGAACTGAATAACCCCTTGCAGAGAATTCTTGAGTCAGTCCCTTGGCAAAACAAACTTAACTTAAACTGCTACTTATCTACTCCCGCCCACGTATTAGGCTTAGGTCAGGTACACTGGGGTAGGCGTGGTTAGAAGCACCAGTTGAGTACGATTAGTCAAATGTATATATGTATGTATCTATTTTATCCATTTTAAAGTATCATATGGCTCAGAAACCATATCAATGCTTTTACAGTATTATTTTATAATTCTGTCTTTACTGTATGCACTTTACTTAACTATAAGTATTACAATAATAGCGATTCATTTCTCTTGTATGAGAAAGGAGACTGATCAATAAATAACATCTTTTTATTGAACACGCCCGTCTCTTCCTTTTCTCTACAATCTGGTGAAACTAAGAATGCACTGAACTGACTGAGTAAAATAAGTTGTCTTTTGTTTTCACACGACTCTAGAGATACACTCTTGATTAGGGGAGAGCAAAGTTGTCATGTTCTATGGTTGTCAGAAACTAAATCCCTTCTTGTCTATCCAGGGAGGTTAAAATCCTCCTTGCCTATTCGAGAAAGTTTCTAGTGAACTCTGAGCTAGCTGGCAAACACAAAACTTTAAGTCTAATATCGTCGGTAGAAGACCTAGTTAACCTCTGCCCTAGGTCTATACTATTGAAGATATTATTCCAATGCGCAGAGGCTATTGGGATAATAGGAACTACACTACAGGCCCACCTCGGAGAGTGAGACAATTAGAACCACTACCTAACGCCGCCACCAACAGCGACATGGACGACGACGAAGCAGACGCAGCCTCCGTCCACGTGGTGCGAATGCTCAACACCCTAGCAGCCACGCCCTCCGCAGAACCCATGTGCACCGTGAATGTACAAGAACAAGTGATAGCAGCCCTCATCGACACGGGGGCGACAATCAATCTAATGGCGGCTAGCGTGTATTGGACACTAGACAACTCACCAGTGCTACACCCCACGAGAGTGCAGGTATACGCCTACGGCACCAGTCGGCCCCTGCGCCTATGCGGAGTCTTCCGAACAGAATTGTCACACGGCTCCAATCAACTGCTCACCAAAATCTACGTCTCTCAGGAGGGGTCTGGATTCCTACTCGGGTGTAGAACCGCCCAAGACCTGGGGCTAATACACTTTGCCTTCACAGTCCAGGCCCACAGCCTCGACCATCTAGTACTCCAACACACATCGCTGTTCGATGGGATCGGTTGTCTGAGAGGCCCCGCCGTTCATCTCCACATAGACCAATCAGTCGCCCCACTGGCCCTACGGCACAGACGCATTGCGGTCCACCTACGACCCAAAGTAGAAGCCGAACTGCGAGTGCTCGAAAGGGCCGGGATCATCGAAAGGGTGAGTGGGCCCACCTCATGGGTGTCGCCCATTGTCGTAGCCAAGAAACCGAAGCAACCGGACGCTGTGCGCATCTGCGTGGACATGCGCATCCCGAACCTCGCAATCAAGAGAGAACGCCATCTGACGCCAACAATAGACGACATCATCGGAGAGTTATCAGGCTCACGGTGGTTCTCGAAGATGGACCTGAGGTCAGGATACCACCAGATCCCGCTACACCCGGACTCGCGCCCGATAACGACCTTCTCCACTCACGCAGGCCTATGGAGATACACCAGACTCAACTTCGGGATATCCAGCGCAGCCGAAGTGTTTCAGAACATCATTCAGAACGTCCTCCAAGGGCTAGATGGTGTGCTAAATGTGAGTGACGATATCTTGGTCCATGCGGCGACCCTGGAAGAACACATCCGGCGCCTGCAAGCCGTATTTGCCGGGCTACAAGAAAAGGGTCTAACACTCCAGAGGGAAAAGTGCGAGTTCTTACGAAAGGACATCAGTTTCTTCGGATACAGGTTCTCCGACCAGGGCGTAGGTCCAGACCCTGACAAGGTCAAAGACATCCACGAAGCTCCCGCCCCAACCTCTGTGACGGCCGTCCGCAGTTTTCTCGGGATGGTCACTTACTGCGGCCGCTTCATAAGAGACCTCTCTGACCTCACCGGCCCCTCCGTGACCTCACGAAGTCCACAGCCACCTGGGAGTGGGGGCCTGAACAACAAGAAGCCTTCCAGAAGACCAAGGCGGCACTCTCGGCAGACACGACCCTGGCCTATTTCGACCCTCGCAACGAATCCCAGCTTGTGGTGGATGCCAGCCCGACGGGCCTAGGAGCTGTCCTGGCTCAACTACAACCATGCGGAGAATGGGCCCCCGTCGCGTACGCTAGCAGAACCCTGACAGCCACTGAGCAACGATACTCACAAATTGAGAGGGACGCCATCGCCATCCTGTGGGGGTGCCGGCATCTACACACATCTACTTATACGGGCACCCGTTTGTGGTGATCACAGACCACAAACCCTGCATCCCACTATTCCAAGGATCATCTTCTCGACCCTCCCCTCGCATCGAGAAGTGTGTGCTCCAGCTCCAGGAATTCCAGTTTACGGTGGAGTATCGGCCAGGCACCAGAAACCCAGCCGACTACCTGTCGAGGCATGCCAGGTCGGTCACAGAAGCAGAATCAGCGGAAGCCGACGCCACGGAAGAATACATCGAATGATCGTAGAGCGATCGAGACCTCTGCCGATTTCCCTCGAGGATGTAACACAGGCGACCAAGGACGATGACTGCCTGCAGATCGCCATCCAGGCTGTCCAGTCAGGAAACTGGAAATCACTCCAAAGCCCGGCATCCTTCCGCACCCCGGAGGCTCAGGCAACGCTAAGAGCACTCCACCAAGTTCGGAGCGAGCTGTCCATCTCCCCGGAGGGATGTCTTTTGAGAGGCCCCCGCCTGGTGCTGCCCGACAGCCTCACCCAGCAAGCCGTCCTGTTGGCCCATGGAGCACACCAGGGTATCGTAAAGTCCAAAAATCGCATCCGGAGCAAACTCTGGTTCCCAGGACTCGACAAGAAAGTGGAAGAGGTCATCCAACGATGTCCTGTGTGCCAAGCAACTAGCCTGCCGAACCCCCCAGCGCCTGTAATCACAGAAGAGGGGCCGACAGCGCCATGGGTGCGCGCCAGCGCAGATTTCGGCAGTCTTCCCGGAGGGAAATACATGTTCGTGGTAGTGGATGACTTTTCAAGATACCCCGAAATTGAGATCCTGCCCTCCACTGCAGCCTCCGAAGTGATCCCCAAGTTAGAAAAAAATCATTGCGACCCACGGACTCATAGGAGAATTACATACCGACAATGGACCTCCCTTCAACGGGTGTGAACTAGCTGAATACTTACAGTCACACCGCATCAAACACCGAAAGATAACCCCAAGATGGCCTCAAGCCAATGGAGAGGTCGAGAGACTGATGAGAACTCTAAACAAGACTATCCAGATTGCAATGGCCGATGGCCAGAACCTAGAGCTAGCCCTCTTCCAGTTCTTAAGAGAATACCGGTTGACACCTCACTGCACCACAGGGGTTCCGCCGAGCCGCTATGCTTCAATAGAGCAGTGGTAGACACTCTCCCACACCATCCCACGTGGGCGTCGGCTCCTACTCCAAGTAGCAGGTCCCTGGAGCAGCGAACGAAGTCCAACAGAGAAGCATCACGGAGGAGAAAAGCGATGGACAGCCCCATCCAAGTAGGTGACCGAGTGCAAGTAAAAGATCGCCACCCCGGGGGAAAGTTCCGCCTCCCTTTTGAACTAGACCCATGGACTGTCACCAACGTCAATGGCACCATGGTCACGGCGATGAAAGGGAGAGAAAAGGTCACCAGAAATGAATCATTCTTCAAAAGGATCTTGAATGGTGAAGATGATGGATTCCCCTACTCCGCAGAGCAGTGTACCAGACCGACCCAAAGCCTACGAGAAACCGAGGAGGGAGACGCCCATAGCGAAGAAGAAGTCCCGGACGCAGATTTCGCTACACCAGCCCAAAACAGACAGGAGTCGCAGGAGGGACAAAGCCACCCAGGAGCTGAGGAGGCGAAAGACTCTGAAGAACTGACTCCAACCCAATCAGGCGAGCGCAGCCAGAGCAGATACAATCTGCGCCCCTGTCCAAGGCCATCCCAGAGGTACCGTGACTTTGTGGCCCGTTGCAGACCTTGAGAGAGCCAGAGCAGCACCTCTGCCGTCGTGAAAGTAAGACTGTTCCTTTTTGCATTTGCAGTTCTCAGAGACTATGATCCAAAGTACTGATATATGATGTTATGTTTTCTTAGGTTTTTATTTCAGGGTAAAGGAAGAATGTAGTGTTACGCTAGGTGGGCGCGACCACTAGGGCCCCACCTAGTATTGTTGTGATGTTGTGTTTCCTCCCCTCAGGCGTGATGTAAATGGTCCGTAGACACGGAGGGCACGTTCGAGTGTCAATAAAAAGCACAGGGCCCTGGGCGTGGCAGGCATTGTACTGACCACCAAGCCAACTACGTGTGGTCTCACGTCTATTGCTCAGTAGGCCTAATCACAACTTTACAACACCCAAACTTCAACTTCTGATTTGCTACAGTAAGTCCCCAACCATGCATATTACAAATCACAACCTAAATCAGTCATTTAGCTTTCAGATCTCTGAGGAGAACACTGAAAACCAGCTCTCTACTGTGTGTGTTTGCATTCCTGCAACACTACATTGTTGGAATACACCCTGATCTCTTTTAACATGAAGAAAAACATATGCCAACTCCCAAAAATGAGTCTGAAGTGTGAAAAAACATTTTCCAGTGCATTATTTACAGAAAATAATTGTCACATGGTACAGCGAAAATAATTCCCATTTACATTTGTCTATGTGGAAGCATTTGAAAACTATTCATCACCCACATATGTCAGGATGATGTGAGAAAAGGAAGGAGGTGGAGCATCATCAGCAGCAGGACAATCTGCACAACCATTGGCACCTCAGGACATGATCACTATCCCTTGATTTTCGCTAAAATCTTTCCAAGATGGTGACTCATTACAGAAAATGGCACATGCCTGTGTGACTTAATATGACTTCTGTAGCTGAGTACATGAATGCAGTTAATAACCATAATTGTTAAGTTTCGACATTCCATTGTTTTGAAAGGCTGAAGCCAGCTGCTTCCTTCAAGTTTCCTTCCCTTACCTCTTTATCTAACTTTCTTTTTAACTTTTCCCAAACATAAATCCAAAACAATGTAAATCTGCGCCACAAGTGCATAGGACCACTATTTCTGGTCAAAGAAAGAGCTAACTTTGTGCAATTGGGTGTTTAGGTGTTTGTGAGTTTTTCCTTGTATACATGTATCATATCCCACATAAGTGATATTAAAGTAGTACATCTGACCACTTCAATATTCACCAAGGGAAAAAAAATGATAAAGTAATAAGGAAGACAATCGCAAATGTTTTGCAATGTCATCTAGAATACTTAAATGGAAATTAATGTGTAAGTGACTGTATGGGGAGGTTGGCAGAAAACTCCGCTACGCCGGTGGAGTTAATGGAGTTATGCCACTCCGCTTCGAGCGCAGAGTTCAGCAAAAATTCTGCCAACCGTTGCGTGGTGGAGTTGACCTTGGCTCACCCCTTAATGTACTGACCTACATACACACCGAAGGGAATACATCATTTTGTAGTTCAAAACAAGATCTTCCTCAAAGAAATCCAGACCCGGGGTAGATGTCTGCCTCTATTTTGTAAGTAAAGGAGAACATAAACCCACTGAAATTACGCAGTTATAAATATAACTTGTGCCCTAGGGTACATATAACTTGCACCCTCACCATGCACCACTAATACCCCCATATGTTACATCAGACAGGACAATCTTATATGACATCATTGATAATATCACTGCAACATTTGCAAACAAATAAATGATGAGAAAAGTGTGCAAAATAAAATCCAACACTCACTTCAGCTTCTGTCTGTGAAGTTTTGGGGTGGCCCATCAAGCAGGGACCGAGAAAAAGGGAGGGTCACAAATGAGTTTTCCTCATCTTCATACTGAAAGGAGTTTTTACTCGCCTAAAGCCCAAACTGCTGGACAGAACTACACCAAATTTGGCAGAAAGGTGGACTTTGATCCGTTTAGTAGTTTCAGAGATATTAACTGGAAAACAAATTTGTATATATAGGGAAACAGAGCCTCCACTGATCTATATGCAGGGGACCTGTGGAGCCACATGCCACAGCAAATTCCTGTTTGGCTCTCTGCACCTTTATAGAAAAGTTGTGGCTGCCATTTTGTTTCTTGGGGAAATGGTCCTCGCGGCTGAAAAGTTGTTTGCAAATTGAATGAGTAGGTCAGGTGAAAGGTTTCAAGACCCCTTTTACATGTTATAAAAAATGGTTGTGCATGTGTCCCAGTGTCAGAAACGCGATTTTTTTTAGTTTTGACCATTTGCTATATTCACAGATCCCTCGTGGGGATCAGCACAGCCCTCATATAACTCAGTGGGAGATCTGCCGATCTTGCGCAATTTCAAAACATATATATATTTCCAACAACAATGCTCCAAAAGGAACATTCAGGTGCACACAGCGGATTCCACAGCCCTTTGATTGTGCCAAGCAGACGTGTTTTGGTGAGAATTCACCTCTCGCAATGATTGTCTTCACAAGGGGTACCATGTTATCAGTTATTTTATTTATTTGGCAAAATGCACTCCCATTGGTTGCCAGATATTTTAATGCTTCCAATTAAAATGCCTGTGGATTTTTAAAAAATCACCTTTGGTAGGTAATGTCTCTCACAATGACGCAAAGTTTCACAACACATCTCAAGTTTCTACTATTATTTAATGAGCGGTTTTGCTTAAATTAATATGATACTTGTTGGAAATGGCCCTTTTTGCAGGGTTATCCCCAAACTTGTTGCTTCTTCCCCCTTTATTTTTTTTAACTGTGGTTGTTGGCAATATGACTCTGGGCACTTTACCACTGCTGATCAGTGCTAAAGTGCATATGCTCTCTGTGTAAATTGTTATTGTGATTGGTTATCCATGATTGGCATATTTGTTTTACCAGGAAGTCCCTAGCAAAGTGCACTGAGTGTGCCATAGCTGGTGATTCAAATGCTACTAGTGGGCTTGCAGAACTGATTGTGCCACCCACATGAGTAGCCCTAAAATGGTGTCTCAGGCCTGCCTGTGTGCAGTTGCTAACTGCCATGCTGACCTGACCAGTGTCCACCTTGACCAGGCCTAACTCTTCCCTTTCTGTACACATTGGACACCCCTAATGAAGGCCCTAGGTACCCCCGTGGGCAGGGTGCAGTGTATGTGAAAGGTTGAGCATGTACTAGTGTGGGTGACATGCTCTGGTAGTGAATTCCAGCCATTTTCGTTTTTCACTATTGAAAGTCTATCTTGCCCATAGGCTATAATGGGGAATGCTGTGTATAATGTTTACCTGCATATCTTCTCATAGGAGCAAGATAGAAAATTAAAGTCTGGTATCCCTGAACTCAGAATTTGATAACACATCTTTTAGGAAGGATGTTTTTTAAATCCTGTGTTTAAATACAGCACTTTTAGAAAGTGGCTGCTTTCTTGTCTGATCTTTCTGTGTGCCTTGGCCTGTTTGTGAATTCACTGTCTGGTTTGTGAGTGACAGGTCTGGGGGATTCGAGGAGACAGAATGAGTCCACCCAGTGGTGAATAGAGAGATCGGCATCTAGATGGGAGGGAGGAGTTGTACCTGGGACCTAAATAGGACTGTGCCTGCCCCCCACAGTGCTGGCTCGTCCCCCTGTGGTGTGTCTGATGACTCTGCCCTGCACTGTGAAAAGAGAGAAGGAATCATGTCAACAAAGTGCTCCAGGGCTGTGCTTTCCCTCCACAATGCTGGCTCCACCTCCTGTAGGGCGTCTGATGTTTTTGCTTTGCACTGTGAAAGGAAAGAAGGAGTCATTAAAACAGAGTGCTCCAGACTGGTTTTGGACCAGGCTCAGAGCCCTCCTGCACAAAGGGAACAAAGACTTTTGGGGTATAAGTACAGGACCCCAGACCACTGAACTTTAGATCATCCTGGAATCAAGAAGGAACCTCTGCCAAGGAGACAGCTGGAAGACTGAAGAGGAAAGACTGTACTGCTGTGTGTTTGTGGGCTGACCTGCAGTTGCTTTGTGCTGTGTCCCCTTGCTTGAAGAGATCTCCAAGGGCCTGAGTAGAGCTGGCTCCCTGTTAAGAAGTCGCAGGAACAAATGGACTTCACCACCAGCTTCCCCCCTGAACTCTATTGAGAGAGTTCTGTCCTTCCTTGAGTGCTTGGGCCAGTTGTGGTGCCTCTGGAAGTTGTACCGGTTGGCTGGGAAGCTGGACAAGAAGAAACTAAAGACAATCTGGAAAGTTACATGCATCTCTCACTTGCGGAGCCGCCTCAGTGCGAGGAAATTCCCACCGCCGCGAACATCGAGATCGTCGCAGAGCCTGTTGCCACTGAAAGAACCGACGCATCCTTTGCATGCGGAACGCATCTCTCCGGTGCGGGAAGTACCATCGCTGCTATTATTGTCGCAGAGCCTGTCGTCACTGGGTGAGATCATCACACCGCTTGCTGGGAGAGGTGTCGCAGAGCCATCGCATCGAAGGGGTCGTGAGAGGAGTAGATCGACGCTGCGCTGTGCATCGCCGCCGCACCTGAGATCATTCCCATCCCGAAGATCACCGCCTTGTACCTTTGCGAGACGCTTCCTACTAAACCTGCGCACCGGAATCCATACAAGGTATCACATCCCTCCCCATACAGACCGGAGTCACCGCTACACGCCTGCTGCGTCTAGTGGTATTGTCGCATCGCCTCCCCAGGGTCTCAGGAGTGACGCATCGCTTGTTTTTCATCGCAGCAGCTTTCACTTGGAACTTTTGTCGAATCGAAAGGTACTTTTGGCTAAAATGTGACTCAACTGTGGATTATTTTAACGCAACCTCAAGAACCCTTTTGAAACCATATTCTTGAACTGTGTATCTTGGATTTTTGTCGTTTTGGTCTTGTTTAGTTTAGATTAAATAACCCTATTTTTCTAAACTGGTGTGGAGTTCATGTGTGTTTTCACTGTGTTACTGTGAGTGTTGGTACAAATACTTTACACATTGCCTTTATTAAGCCTGTCTGCTCGTGCCAAGCTACCAATGGGGTGAGCAGGGGTAAATTCGGCCGTTTGCACTTCCTAAATACGTTTTTGGGATGCATCAAACACTTTTTCAGAATTTGCATTTTTTTGCATTTCTTAAAAATGCGAATGCATTTAATGAATTGCATTTGTGCGATTCCTTAAATGCAATGCATCATTTAAAAAAAAAATGCGAATTATGAAATAGGAAGTGCAAATTAACACGAGGTTGACCCTCGTGTTAATTTGCGAAAATCTGTCAAAAAGCAAAAAAATGCATTTTTTAAACTGTCATGTTACAGATACACATGTCCTTAGGACATGTGTGTGTGAAACATGTACTTTCAAATGCATTTCAGGGGTGCAGGGGGGTGTCCTTTGGACCACCCCTGCTCCCTTGGAATGCATCAACAAATTGTGAATTTGTAAATGCCTTCCCATTGACTCCTATGGGCCTTTTGGCCCATAGGAATCAATGGGATTTGCGAAAATGCACTTAGGAATTCGCTATTGATTTGGGATTCGGTAAAAATTGCTATTTTTACCGAATCCCAAATCAATAGCCAAAAAAATGATGCATAGCATTTTGCAATTCTTAATTTGCGAATCGGTAATTTTCGCTAATTAAGAATCGCAAAATCTATGAATGATGCATGTGCCCCTTAGTTTCATATACAAAACTAGAGGTGGAAATAATGTACGGACCTGGCTATCAGTGCAAAAGTGCATTCTAGATTACAACTTACAGTGCTAAAGCAAAAGTCTAAGTACATGAAGAACTGTAACCAAATTTATATAAATTTATGAGTGGTGTCTACTTCATGTCTTATGTTCCAGATACTTATCCATGACCACTAATTCTAATATATGACAATATATCAGTGCATTACAGATAATATTCTTAAAGTGCTAGAATATGAGGAACTGTACCCAAATTGTCATAAATATATAAACTGTACCCAAATTGTCATAAATATATAAACCCAGTGGCTACTTTCATGTCTTATGTTCTTATCCACAACCACCAATTCATATATATAACATAGTAGTTAGTTAAAGGAAATGTCAAGAATATAAACACAAACATATATATATATATATATATATATTCACTGAAAAAACCATAGGTTATAGACCATATATAGTTAGGAATTAGCATTTTAAAAACCTTTTTTTACTCACACAAAACCATTGAAATTCCATATATAGTTAGTAGTACTAACTATATATCGCGCACCCGCAATCCACTGCTGATCATGTCACATATTACATCATTCATGACATGGTCAGTGACATCACTGATGACATCCTTGATGACATCTCAAATGACATCACTGATGACATCACTGATGACATCTCAAATGACATCACTGATGACATCACTGATGACATCTCAAATGACATCACTGATGACATCACTGATGACATCACTGATGACATCTCAAATGACATCACTGATGACATCTCATTTGACATTACTGATCACATCACTGATGACATCACTCATGTGATAATACGATGAACCTCTTCAGACTCTAATATAACCTAAGATACACTCAGTGTAAACAGACACTCACAGACTGTCACTCATTCATGGAGTTACTCACACACCTAGTCAGTCATGCAAAGAATCAATCACACCTCCATTTCCTCAACTATACAGTTATACACACCTTACTTATTCAAACATATACTAACACATATCTACTCTCTTATACAATCCCTGATACAAGTTCACAATCATCCACACAGCCACTCACACATTCACTGGCTCTTATGCACAGTTATTTATATATGTCAACTCTCACATGTACTGTGTTTTACATATGTACTTACTTTCACATGTAGCACTGAGATATCCATTCACTCATTAATGCACTCAGTCAACCGCCCATACAGGTGTTTCCACATGCACTTTTGAACCCATACATCTAGTGAATCAACTGCTCACACATCGATGCACAGAGTTATACACCTCCCAGCCACCCACACACACACTCAGTCTCCCATACAAATACTTAGGCAATCAACCAATAACCCATATAGTTACTCATATAGGTACTGATCAACACATGCAGCAGTTTACAGAACAACAGACATAATGATGCACAAATTAAGACACTTTAGTCACTAACCCATGCACTCAGTGAGACACATTTAATCACTCACTCATACAGTCAGTCATGCACCTACTAAATCCTTCATCCAGACACTTCTACATCCACTCATTCTTCAATATGTAAGACATATTTTAACTTTACAGAAATACACAGTCACTGGATGTTGTCATCAGTGATGTCATTTGAGATGTCATCAGTGATGTCATCAGTGATGTCATTTGAGATGTCATCAGTGATGTCATCAGTGATGTCACTGACCATGTTATGAATGATGTAATATGTGACATGATCAGCAGTGGATTGCGGGTGCGCGATATATAGTTAGTACTACTAACTATATATGGAATTTCAATGGTTTTGTGTGAGTAAAAAAAGGTTTTTAAAATGCTAATTCCTAACTATATATGGTCTATAACCTATGGTTTTTTCAGTGAATTTTCAAGGTTTTGTAAATGCTAATTCCTAACTATATATGGTCTATAACCTATGGTTTTTTCAGTGAATTTCATTGGTTTTTTAAAAGCTAATATCTATAGCTGTAAAATGTATTTTTCTTTAAATCAAAAAATTTATTTTATATGTTTATTCATATTTTTTTTTATTATTATGCTTTGGTTCGCTCCCGGTTCGCGAACCGGGAAGCTTCCCGTTAGCTTAATTTGGTGCCGCGACCCGTTCCGCGAACCAGTAAACGTTCCGTTTGCGCAACTGCCGCGTTAGAAATCAACATCGTGACGCGTCGCGGAAGCGCGACGTATCACGTTGTCGCGTAAAGCTTCTTATGACGCGCCGCGTTAGCGCACCCAGAAGTGCTCCGGTACGCGAACTGAGACGCGGGGCGCGTCGCGAAAGCGCGATGTATCGCGTTGCCGCGTAATGCGTCTTATGACGCGCCGCGTTAGCGCACCCGGAAGTGCTCCAGTACGCGAAGCGAGGCGCGAAGCGCAGCTCCCCGGAAGCGATCCGGGGCGCGTTCCGCAGCGCGTAACATAAGCATAACAGGTCATGTGACTTGTTAATAAAACTTTTCATTGGTTCATTTCACTTTTGGTTTCCTAATGATGTAAGGCTAGGTCATGTGATCTAAAAATAACACTTTTCATTGGTTTAGACCTATTTTTTTTTCCAAAATGATGAAAACCCCTCCTTCTTTCCTCACTCTGACTTTCATCTTTGTGAGAGGAAGACCCTTTGTGATCACTGAGCAATGGCTTCATTGGTAGCTTCAGCTGGTGCACCCCCACCACCACCACCACCTCCTCATAGGAAGAGAGGACCACCGCCACAGTTCATTACCAACACAGAGGAGGAAGAGGATGAACAAGAGGAAGAGGAGATACAGGCACCACAGTTTTTACAAGAGGAGCCCCGGGTTTCTCATCATAAAACTAGTTTCATTTGGCAGTTTTTTTCAATCCCTGAAGGGCAGAAAAAAGTTAATGCTCGATATGTGACGTGCCTGATATGTAAAGAGGACTTATCTAGAGGCACCTTAAAGAAGTATAGCTTCGGCAACTACACCATGCACCGTCACATGCAGAGGTGGCATCCACTAAACTACAGCCGGGCAGAGATGCGTGACCTTCAGGACAATCCACGAACTCCTGTGGCCAGGACATCGGCACAGGTATCTTTGTCAGGGCCAGAAACACGGGAAACCGTGCCAAACATTCAGGACAACTTTGTCCATATGAAGATTACCTGTTTATATTGCGGTACATTACTCTCATGTGCCAATATGAGCATTAACTTAATCAACAGAGCATTTGAAAACCACAAGTGCTCTAAACGCCCCAGAAAGTAACATTTTTTTTTGCTCCTGTTGAGCCCTTTCCAATGCCTGTTTTTTGTTGTTTCCCCTCCAAAAAAACAAAAAAAACATAAAACTGTTCAGAACATACAAAAAAAACAAAAAATGTTCTGAAAAATAAAAAAAAATATAAAACAACAAAAACATTAAAAAAAAGTTCGTTTCAGAACTACCTCCCCTTTCAAAAAAAATTGCTAGAATGTTTAGCACTCTGGCAAGCTGTATTTCTTTTGGTTCGCTTCCTGGTTCGCTCGCCGGTACGCGAACCGGGAGCGAACCAAAAAAATTTTTAAAAAAAAGAAGAAGAGTAAGTATAAGGGAAGTAAACAGAGAGTAATGTTAAAACAAAGACAGCTATAGGGTCTAAACCAGAGATACTGTTTAATAGATTTATTTACCAAAGAAAAGAGGGAAGAGGATATAATTGTGAAAAACAAAATAGATAAGGAAGTGAAAAAAAAAAAGGAGAGTAGAAGAATAACAAACAAGAGTTTCTTAGAGAATATGAGTGAATGTTCAAAATAAGATTAAAACATGTGGAATAACAGAGAGAAAAAACAGAAAGCAGAAAAGAAGAAGTAACAGAAAAAGAATAATTGAAACAGCAAAGAAATGTAAATAACATAGGGCCATATTATCAACATAGGCAATAAAAGTTTTGCAGCTTTTATCGGCAGAAATGTGTCGCTAAAGCCGCTTTTGCGGCAGAAAACTGCAGCTGAAACCACTTTTGCAGCAGTTTTCTGCCGATAAAAACAGCAATAATTTTATTGGCTGTGTTCATAATATGCACCTTAGTGTGCTTCAACTACACAGAAAAAGCATAATGAACAAGTAGTGAAAGAGTGATCAGTCAAAGACACTAAGAGTAATAGAGATGGAGTGAGTGAACAAGAGTGAGGAACTATGAGAAGAGAGGGACTGAGAAAAGGAGTGGAAGGAGTTGTTAGGGGTGCTACCGGTCGTCTCACATAATTCCTGAAGTATTTCTGTAAATAGTGTAAATGTTCTGAGTACTCTTGAAGAGTCCATTAAGGGCTAGGAATATTTTAATCAAAAAGGTTTTGAAAGTGTAATCAGATCTACAATTTAGCTCAATGTAAAATAAGGAGATGTTAAGTTTTACATTTGACAATGCTTGTTTATTAATGTAAATATTGAGCAACTGTTTAGACTGTGCGCTTTATGGAGAGAGGCGCGTGTCTGCTCATGCGTTTAGTGACATCTAAAACGAGCTCGCGCAAAGGCTCGTGGCAGAGTCTATAAAAGGGTTTCCCTGCCAACGGTTGACGCTTCGTCTCATGTTGCCGTTTTGACGAGCGCAACTGATTTCGTGATGGTGTCGTCGTCGTTGGACTAATCTAGTCAAACCCTGTCCCTCTGGTCAAGACTTCCTTTCCGTCATCTTTCCCTTTTGAGTTTAAAAGCAATTCTTAGTTTAAACGGGAAGCTCTGAAAGCCCCGCTGTTTCCCGACCCTGATTGAGATAAAAAGCCCCGTTCCTGTTTCCTGTCAACCGGGAACCCGCGTTGACTTTTCCTCGTCGGCTGTCGGCCGAGATTCTTCCGAAGGTCTGGACTCCTCGCCTCATCGGTCTGACAGTAAGATTTACTTAAGCAATTACCTTAGCGCTGAAATAGACTGCTTCGCGCTAAGGAAGGCATCCGTCTTCAGAGAGCCCTGTGATCTTTAAAGGCTGCTTAGTTCAAAGGCTATCGGCGCAAGACAAAAAGCAAGCATTGGCTAAAGCAAGCATTCTGAAAGGTTTAAAGAACTTCAATGCGGCGCTTTGGACAGTAGGACATCGCGCTTCCAGAGTAACAACTGTTAAAAAGAATTCAATGCCTAAATAGTTTAGAGGAAAAGACTCATAGTTTAAAGAAACAAGACTTGGCAAAGGCAAAGGTTTTTTGTTAAGGAAAAGATTCTTCTTAATAGAGAATCAGAACTGTTTGCGAACTGGTGTAAATTCTTGAATCGAATTATAACCTGGCAGTTATTGGGAAAGCTTTAAATCTCAAATGTATTAGGAGTAGGATGTTGTTTTTACTGTCTTCCCAATACAGGTTCTCCAGTTTAGATCAAAGCTGAAGCTGTAAGGTATGAATACGTTTGCAAGTTATAAGTTCTTCACTAAAACTTATTAACTAACTAACCAATTGATAAGAGGTGTTAAACTGATTTAATATTTTATTTCTGAAGTCAAGAGATTGAGTCATTGCAAGACCAGCTTCAAAAGAGTGTGAACAAGGGCCTACAAAGTTAATGGTCAGTAATTGTGAATGTTAAACATTCTTTAGTGATTTAAGAAGTCAAGCTGATGAGTAAAATGTTGGTAAATATTGTTCTGCAGAGTTGCAAAGGTTTCTGAGTTTTCATCAAAAGAAGGAGCCTAGGCCTGGAACACTCCCTAGAGAGACTACAACGGAAGCTCTTGTTTCTTTACGTGTTGTGAGTCTTCTCTGTCCACTTCCCCTTTCCCTGAGGGAGAAGTTAACTCAGTCAGCGTTGTTGACTCCTGATTGAGTTGGTTGATCCTTGAGGGAGTTGGGAGTTTGCAGCTTAAGAGGAAACGTCAGAAGTGTCTCTCAAGACTTTCCAACAGTAGACGAAGCCCAAAATATATATATATATTAAAAAATCGTTTCCTCTTGGGCTTGTAAACTCATCCCCATGGATACTTCTCAGTTGTCGCAATTGGTTCAGAAATTGAGTGCAGAAATGGAAAATCTCTGTTTGGAGAATCTATCACTGCGTCAGGAGTTAGATGAAACTAGAGCTAGTTTTTCAGCTTGGAGAGATCCAACTAAGGAAAGAAAACCAGTTTTAGCACCAACTAGATTTGGTTCTGATGTTCATTTGCCACATTCTTCAGGTGAACAGTCTGAAACTCAACCAGTTCAAGTCACTGTAGTTACCCCATCTCCTGTCCCATTAGCAAATCCTGAAAGATTTACCGGAGATTGTATTAGATTTGCCACTTTTCTTAGTCAATGTCAGCTACATTTTATGTGTAAGCCTCAGATTTTTTCTTCTGATACGGCTAAGGTAGCTTTTATAATTTCCTATCTTGGGGGGGTTGCAGCAAATTGGGCAATGCCTTTGGTGGATAGTAATGATCCCTTGCTTCATAATTTGCAAAATTTTAAACTAGCCATGTCTAAATTATTTGCGAAGCATACCTTGGTTCAAGCTTCGGATAATGAATTGTTGAATCTTCGTCAAGGATCTAAGGATCTGATTTCCTACATGACCACCTTTAATAGACTTTTGACTGAGACACATTGGCCCGAGGAGAAAAGAATTTCTTTATTTTATAGAGGTCTTAAGGATGACTTGAAAGATTCTCTAGCTCATATTGTTAATCTGCCTGAGGATTTTAAGGAGTTTCAGGATTTAGTGGTTAAGCTTGAACATAGGTTAGGTGAACGTAGAAATGAGAAAACAAGAAGCGATTTTAGAAGTTCACATTTTAAAATTGAGAAAAAAGAGCCTGATATTAAGAATTCATTAGTTGAATCTGTTCAGTTGGGAGGGTTCAAGGGACCATTAACCCCGGAGGAGAAGGAACGTAGACGTAAGGGGAATTTATGTTTATATTGTGGCAAACCAGGACACTTTGCTAAAGATTGTTCTGTTAAACCTACCAAGAAAAAGGTCTTGGTGATTGAGACTCCTTCACTAGATCAGTCGGAAAACTAGGTTTCTCGAAGAAAGTGGAGATCGTTTCTTCGAGAAATTTTTCCGCTAAGGTCTCTCAATTTGTTACCAATGTAACTACCCTCATTCCTAAGCATTTTACTATCCGGATGGTTTTTATTTTAACCTCTCTTCAGAGACATAGTATTCCGGTGCTTCTAGATTCTGGTGCCACTGGGAATTTTTTTGATATTGAATTTGCACATAAATTAAATTTAAAATTTATCACTAAGGAGGAACCAGAACCTGTAAGAGCTGTGGATGGTTCTGTTCTATCTTCTGGTATGATTCGACATAATACAGAACCATTGACCTTAGTGGCAGACAACGGGCATACTGAAAGAGTGATTTTTGATCTCATTGATGCCCCGACCTTTGGAGTGATTTTAGGTATTCCTTGGTTGGAAACACATAATCCAAAGATAGATTGGGTTAAATGAACTGTAACTCTAGAGTCATCTTTTTGTAAATTACATTGTTATCAAGAGACCAGGGATCCTGTAATGCCTCTTTTTTGTGCTGCCATGAATCCTGAGATCAATAGACTCCCAAATGAGTATAAAAGTTTTTCCAAGGTTTTTGATCCTGTTGAAGCAACTAAATTACCACCGCATAGGATTTTTGATTGCAGGATAGATTTAGTACCTGGTGCTATTCTACCCTGCAGTAGAATTTACGCTTTAACTGAACCAGAAAATGAGTACTTGAAAAAGTATCTAGATGAACTCTTAGAATTGGGTTTTATCCGTCACTCCACTTCGCCAGTCTCGTCTCCTCTTTTCTTTGTTGCTAAAAAGACTGGTGATTTGAGGGCCTGTATTGACTATAGAGCGGTAAACAAAGCAACAATTAAAAATAGATATCCTTTACCTTTGATACCTGTACTCTTAAATCAAATTAAAGGTTCCAGTATTTATACCAAATTGGACCTAAGGGGGGCATATCATTTGATTAGAGTCAAAGAAGGTGATGAGTGGAAAACCGCTTTTCGTACGAAATTTGGTCTTTATGAATACACTGTCATGCCTTTTGGTCTGTGCAACGCCCCTGCGGCTTTTCAGTATTTCATCAATGAAGTCTTGCATGATCTCTTGGATGTATGTTGCATAGTTTATATAGATGACATTTTAATTTATTCTAAGAATATGGAAGAACATGTACAACATGTTCAATCTGTTTTGCAGAGATTGAGAGATCATTCGCTTTTTGCGAAATTGGAAAAATGTGTCTTTAATGCCTCTGAAGTAGAGTTTCTGGGCTATTGTTTATCACCCGAGGGAATTTATATGGATCCTAAGAAGGTTGAAGCAATCTTAACCTGGCCAACTCCTGCTTCTATTAAAGACATACAAAGAATACTTGGATTTGCAAATTTCTATAGGCGATTCATCTCGAAATTTTCTGAAATTGTTACCCCTATTACTCAGTTATTAAAAAAGGGGAAAGTTTTCTCTTGGACTGAGGAGGCTGATCAAGCTTTTTCTTTATTGAAAAGGGCTTTTACTTCTGCTCCAATATTGGTTCATCCGGATCCAGATAGGCCGTTTTTTGTGGAAGCAGACGCTTCGCAGACAGCTATTGGTGGTGTGTTGCTTCAAAAGGATTCAAATTCTGGTCACTTACATCCCATCGCTTTTTTTTCTAGGAAGTTGATATTGGCTGAGCAGAATTATACAATTGCAGAAAGAGAACTATTAGCAATCAAGGATGTGTTTCAGGAATGGAGACATCATCTTTTGGGGGCTAAACATACTGTCACTGTATATTCTGACCATAAAAATTTACAATTCTATTCTACTGTTAAAGCTTTTACTCCTAGACAGATGAGATGGTTGCAATTTTTTAGTGAATTTGATTTTTTGATTATGTATCGGCCTGGTAATAAGCAATTGCTATCTGATACACTTTCACGATTGGTTTGTGAAAAGGAATCCAGTTCTGTTAAAGAACCGCCCAGTATTTTGCCTACGGAAAAAATTTGTGCTGAGATCCATTCCGAAACCTTTTTGAATTCCATTAAGGAGGAGTTGAAATCCTTTAATGTTCATGATTGGCTGTCCAAGAAGGGGAATTCTATCAGAGAGGGTCTTTTCTATCACTACCATAAATTGTTCGTTCCCACAAAAGAGTTACAAGATCAGGTTATACATTGGAATCATGATTTGGCAATGGCTGCACATCCGGGTATTAATAAAACCTTGGAGTTATGTCAACGTCATTTTTGGTGGGAAAAGATGATTCCTATAATTCAGAATTTTGTTAAAACCTGTCCAGTCTGTTCACGACAAAAAGCCTTACATGCAGCTCCTATGGGTTTGTTACATCCTATGTCTATACCTCCTCAACCTTGGCATACTATTAGTTTAGATTTTATTACTGATCTTCCAAAATCTAATGGTTACACAGCAGTTCTTGTAGTGGTAGACTTGTTATCTAAAATGGGACATTTTATTCCTTTACACAAGATTCCTACTGCAGTAGAATTCAGTACTGTGTTTTTAGCTAATATTGTCAAACTTCATGGTCTTCCATCAAAGATTATTTCAGATAGGGGTCCTCAATTTATATCTAAATTTTGGTCACAACTTAGTAAACAGTTAGGAATTGAGTTAGCATTGTCTTCTTCTTTTCATCCTCAGACTGATGGTCAAACTGAAAAGGTTAATCAACATTTAGAACAGGAGCTAAGATGTTTGTTATCTACTTCCTCTAGTCCTTGGGATGAAGTTTTACCTTGGGCAGAATTTTCTTATAATAACACCACTCATTCGGCCTTGGGTTGTTCTCCTTTTTATTTTCTCATGGGTCTACATCCTAGGTCTCTTCCCATTCTTTTACCTGAGGAGCAACAATCCATGCCAGCAGTCACTGACAGATTGACCTTTTTGATGGGTCTTCAGGAGAAAGCTAGGAAGCTTTGGATGAAAAGTAAGATGACGATGAAAAGAACAGCTGATTCTCATCGTAAACCTTCTCCTGAATACCAGGAAGGTCAGTTTGTTTGCTTATCTACTAGAAACATTCAGTTAGAGGGTCCTAGGAAGTTGAAACCTAGATTTATTGGACCTTTTCAGATTAAGAAAATTCTGAATCCAGTATCTGTGAAATTGATTCTGCCTGCTGAATATGACATCCACCCTGTATTTCATGTATCCCTTTTGAAACCTTTTGAGCCTGGTACTCGATTGGATAATCCACCTCCACCTGTGGTTATTGGAGATCATATTGAATATGAGGTCAAATCTATCCTTGATTCTAAAAGGGTGCGGGGTGCCTTGTTTTATTTGGTTGACTGGAAGGGTTATGATCCCTCTGAGAGATCTTGGGAGCCTGAAAGGAATGTTCATGCTCCCAGGCTTGTTAGATCTTTTCATGCCTTACATCCTGATAAACCTAGACCTGTGAGACGACCTTTGGGGGGAGGAACTGTTAGGGGTGCTACCGGTCGTCTCACATAATTCCTGAAGTATTTCTGTAAATAGTGTAAATGTTCTGAGTACTCTTGAAGAGTCCATTAAGGGCTAGGAATATTTTAATCAAAAAGGTTTTGAAAGTGTAATCAGATCTACAATTTAGCTCAATGTAAAATAAGGAGATGTTAAGTTTTACATTTGACAATGCTTGTTTATTAATGTAAATATTGAGCAACTGTTTAGACTGTGCGCTTTATGGAGAGAGGCGCGTGTCTGCTCATGCGTTTAGTGACATCTAAAACGAGCTCGCGCAAAGGCTCGTGGCAGAGTCTATAAAAGGGTTTCCCTGCCAACGGTTGACGCTTCGTCTCATGTTGCCGTTTTGACGAGCGCAACTGATTTCGTGATGGTGTCGTCGTCGTTGGACTAATCTAGTCAAACCCTGTCCCTCTGGTCAAGACTTCCTTTCCGTCATCTTTCCCTTTTGAGTTTAAAAGCAATTCTTAGTTTAAACGGGAAGCTCTGAAAGCCCCATTGTTTCCCGACCCTGATTGAGATAAAAAGCCCCGTTCCTGTTTCCTGTCAACCGGGAACCCGCGTTGACTTTTCCTCGTCGGCTGTCGGCCGAGATTCTTCCGAAGGTCTGGACTCCTCGCCTCATCGGTCTGACAGTAAGATTTACTTAAGCAATTACCTTAGCGCTGAAATAGACTGCTTCGCGCTAAGGAAGGCATCCGTCTTCAGAGAGCCCTGTGATCTTTAAAGGCTGCTTAGTTCAAAGGCTATCGGCGCAAGACAAAAAGCAAGCATTGGCTAAAGCAAGCATTCTGAAAGGTTTAAAGAACTTCAATGCGGCGCTTTGGACAGTAGGACATCGCGCTTCCAGAGTAACAACTGTTAAAAAGAATTCAATGCCTAAATAGTTTAGAGGAAAAGACTCATAGTTTAAAGAAACAAGACTTGGCAAAGGCAAAGGTTTTTTGTTAAGGAAAAGATTCTTCTTAATAGAGAATCAGAACTGTTTGCGAACTGGTGTAAATTCTTGAATCGAATTATAACCTGGCAGTTATTGGGAAAGCTTTAAATCTCAAATGTATTAGGAGTAGGATGTTGTTTTTACTGTCTTCCCAATACAGGTTCTCCAGTTTAGATCAAAGCTGAAGCTGTAAGGTATGAATACGTTTGCAAGTTATAAGTTCTTCACTAAAACTTATTAACTAACTAACCAATTGATAAGAGGTGTTAAACTGATTTAATATTTTATTTCTGAAGTCAAGAGATTGAGTCATTGCAAGACCAGCTTCAAAAGAGTGTGAACAAGGGCCTACAAAGTTAATGGTCAGTAATTGTGAATGTTAAACATTCTTTAGTGATTTAAGAAGTCAAGCTGATGAGTAAAATGTTGGTAAATATTGTTCTGCAGAGTTGCAAAGGTTTCTGAGTTTTCATCAAAAGAAGGAGCCTAGGCCTGGAACACTCCCTAGAGAGACTACAACGGAAGCTCTTGTTTCTTTACGTGTTGTGAGTCTTCTCTGTCCACTTCCCCTTTCCCTGAGGGAGAAGTTAACTCAGTCAGCGTTGTTGACTCCTGATTGAGTTGGTTGATCCTTGAGGGAGTTGGGAGTTTGCAGCTTAAGAGGAAACGTCAGAAGTGTCTCTCAAGACTTTCCAACAGGAGTAGAGTAAGTAGGTAATAGAGAAAGTAATGAGGGAAGTAGCAAAGGCAGGAAACTGAGGGTTAAAGAAATGAAGCTGTGGAACTAATAGTAGGTGAATGTGATAGAAATGTAACGAAAAGAGTACAAAACATTTACCTTATAATTGTCGTTAACTTACTCACTTGTTATTTTTATACTTTCAATCTGTGAAAGAGATAACAAACATTTGAAAAATATTAAAACATGTATTTAAAAATTAGAAAAGACAAGGGAAAAGATTGAAGGACAAACAGTTTTTCAACAACTTTGACACTTACAGAAGCTTCTGCTTCTCCAGGCCCCCTACACAGTCCTAAAGATATACATTTTAAACTAACAGTATCTTGATGCAGATGAAGTGAGGCTTATCTTGGAACATGGTGCATCTTTTGCACTGCTGTTGTCTCACAAAAGTGACGCAATGGCAGCGCAAAAGAGGTGCACAATCATCATAAAACTGTTCCTAACATTTTAAATGATTGTTTCATGATGGCAATAAGGTGTGTCCTATCCAGACGTTTGTTTCAGGGGAGGCCTACTCAGGGTTGCAGATCAAATTTAGCCTTGTTGAAGAGTACAGAGGAGATAATACATGTGCAGGCCGACCAGTAAAGTTCAGACTTCCTCTGTTTCCCTGGACAGGCCTAAACTTCATCTGCACAATGTGATTCGTAATGTTAGGAAACACAGGAAATGTATTTGAAAAACGTGCAATTTCTTTTGCTCATTTCACAATCACATCACTTGTGTTTCCTTTGGTTAGGTATCTCTTTGTGCAGATGTAGTCCAGCATATGAAAGAGTACGCACTGCATGCAACAACTTTGACACTTACTGAAGCCTCAGCTTCTCCATACCCCCTACACAGTCCTAATTATATACATTTTAAACTGACGGTATCTTGCTGGAAATGAACTGAGGCCTATCTTGCAACATGGTGCATCTTTTACACAAAAGTGACGGAACAGCGGCGTAAAAGAGGCACACAGCCTTCATAAAACTGCCCTTAACATTTTAAGTGATTGTTTCTAGATGCTGATAAGGTGTAACCTATCCACATATTTCTTTCAGGTAAGTCCTACTAAGGGTTGCAGATGAAATGTAGGCTTGATGTAGAGTATGTAGAAGATAATACATGTGCAGGCCTACTAACGAAGTGAGTCATGCCCACTGCACTCTTTAACAAATGTCAGACCTCCTCTGTCTCCTGGAACAGGCCTAAACCTCATCTACACAATGTGATGTGTAATGTTAGGAAACACAGGTAATATAATAGGAAAACGTGCAATTTTTTTTGCTCATTCCACAATCACATCACCTGTGTTTCCTTTGCTTAGGTATCTCATTGTGGAAATGTAGTCTATCATATGAAAGACTACGTAGAATGTGAGCACTGTATGCAACAACTTTGACACTTACAGAAGCCTCGCCTTTACCATGCCTCCTACACAGTTCTAAATGTACATCATAAATACAAAGAGTACAGAATTAATTATACATGTTAAATGGTTTATTTTTGCTGTTCTCAGAATGTATCAAATTTCACTAAAAAAAGTGACTTGAAGGTATTCATCATATAACAGCGGGGAAAAAAACACAATCAAAATGATTGTGTTTAAAAAACCCATACAACATGACAAATCAGAAATCAGAACTCCTTAAAATGAACTTACTTTCCATGACGTCGAATGATGTCCTATGAACAGCTTACACTCTGTTGTGGTGCTATTATTTTCTGCCCGCCACTTTCTGAAAGAAAACCTCCATCGTTTTGACAAATATGTTACATACAATAAATGACTTCTCGCTCTCTACCACACGTTTCCACAAGGCCAAATCATGTAAGAGCCATTTATAACTCTTGGAATTCTTGTAAGCAAATCCCGTCATTTTGTATTTCCGCAACTTTCAGAAAGAAAACGTTCAAGATCACTTTCACAATCCTGGACTAGTAATATCTTACCCTTCTTGCTCACTCATGTTCTACATTTCCTATGACACTGATACTGCTTACTATGAAGCAGACTTACACTACCTCTATGACTACTACAATTATTTAATTCTCTACATCACTTTTAATCACAAAGCAATATAAAACAGTAGACAGCATTGCAGACTTACATTCCCTCTACTCCATGTTTTGATTGACTGCTTGAATTAGCTTATAAAAAGAAAAAGTTTTTCTGAACTCATTCAAAGTGCAGTTATTTTCCATGACGTCAAGTGTTATGGTAAGAACTTATGTCTCTGTGCTACACTTATCCTCAAGGCCAAATCGTGTAGGAGCCATTAGAACCTCTTGAAATTCCTCAGAGCACATCCCGAGATTCTTTCCCTAAAATTTTCGTTTTAAAAACACCAGGTAAGAATTTTTAAGGTCATACGGCAATTTTTTTTTGAAAATTAAAACAGAATCGTTGCAGAATGACCAGCCATTTCTAGACTTTAAATAAGCTGTGTAATGTCCTGATGTTATTGAAGGACCGTCATGATATATAATTGCTGCAGTTACAAAAGTCCTTCCTGATATTGACAACTGCGAAGCCACAAATTTTTTTATTAAAGTTGTCAATTTTGTTCCATCAGGCCTACATCGTTGGAACATTAAAATGACATACTGGCCATATGTTCGTATAAATAATGTTGACATCATTTCAGATTTACATTGGCTACACTCCATGTTGTGATCAGCTGCTTTTACTAGCTTATTAAAGGACACTGATTTACTGTCTGGCAAAGTTAAATATATAAATCTTTCTGAGTCTACACTAGTAGTACTTGATACCCTACAGTTCTCGCAGTCATGCTGCCATTGATAAGAAAGCCCAAACAGGTGATCTACATCTACACCTTCAGCATACAATACATCAAGCATATACAATAAAAACTCCTGACAATCTTGCTGAATATTTTGAGAGAATTGTGTTTGACCTGAACATCTGTCTAACAGATTTCGAATTTCAGACACACTTTCTATTTTTGTTCTATCACTGCTACATTTCTCTAACACAGAATTTAACAAACTGCAAAATCTTTGATCCGAATTGACCACAATCTCTTCTTTTACATTTTCTAGAGAAAACAAAACATTAACCACTACATTAGCATAGCAGTTGACACCAGAACTGTTTTCAAATTGAAAACCAACAACATCTTCAACAGAATCCTTTTTGTTTCTGCTTATAATTTCAGGTTCATCGACTTTTCGCCTTTTTGCTACAACCTCCCTAGTATTGGTCACATTTCTTCGTTTCCGGCCTACCACACGTTTCTCAAACAAAGGATATTGAGGCAAATGTGGCGCATACTCTCTTCTTAACCTATTGTATTCCTTAACAAATCTAGATCCGCACAAATGTTTGTGACATCACACTCAATCAAGTACAATCCCGATAAAGTTCTAACTCGTGACAATGCCACATATGCCATACCCTCCTTGAAGACAGAACTGCCAATATTCACCAATGCACTGTCTACACTTAAACCTTGCGATTTATGGATTGTCACCGCATATGCCAAGCAAACAGGAAACTGCTTACGGCGAACATATAAGTCTTTCACAAGCAAAAATCTAGCAGAACAACGACCAATTAGCTGTACTTCCTCAATGCCATCACATTTAATTTTTAAAAATTCAATTCCATCTCTATTTCTGTATTTCACAAAATCAACAACATTACCCATTGATCCATTTACCAGACCTCTTTCAACATGTAAATTCCTTCTTAAAATTATACGGCAATTTAAGCACACATTTAAAGTCTTTTCAAAACCAGCAGTTTTAGATATAGTCTTCTCTAATGAATCCAATTTAGATTTCAAATTCTCAGACAAAATAATTGTTGCTCCCATATGCTCTACTCTGTCAATAGCTTCCAGTTTCACAATCTCTTGGTTTTCTAAATTCAACATTTTGTTGTTGAAGATGGCACATTCTGCAAGAGTTGGCATCAAACATATTCCAGATTTCTTCTCAGTAATTTTCTGAAAAATATTCTCAGGCACAACGTCTTGTTCTGGATATAAATTTGACAGTAATCGTGCATGTAAAGCTTCTTTCCCATGCTCGGTCACTTTTCCAATTCTAACATCTTGTAGAATATTCTTGTAAACTTCATCCTTCGCCTGACGCATATTTTCATGCAGTTCAGCATAATTGAAGTTTAACCATATATTGACGTTGCCAATGCTCCCTAGGCACTTCCTGGTATCTTCATGCGTGAGCATTTTTAACACAGGTTGTCCTTTCACTGGTGTCAGCTGCAGAAGATCTCCGAAAACAATGATGTGTTTGCCACCAAATAACACATCATACTCTGTTTTGAGAACTTCTTGCATTCTCAAATGCACAAAGGCAAGCATGACATTGGAAACCATGCTTACTTCGTCAATGATAAGAAGTTTCATTTTCCTCAAAACTCTTGAAACTTCACAACAAGCATCTCCAGATAACTTGTGGTATTGTAATTTGTTGTCATGCTCCACTGGCAGCATCAGTAGATGATGCAAAGTAATACCTTTAATGTTATGTGCTGCCAGTCCAGTTGGAGCGGTGACAACACAAGACAGCGATGACTCAGTCCTTTCCTTCAAATAACATGAAATTGCTTTAATGAGGAAACTTTTTCCAGTTCCCGCTTCTCCACTCACGTACAGTCGGACAGGCTTCCACGACGTACATGAGCACTCTTTCTTCTCATGACTTAATCTATGATCAATTTGGTTGGTAACTTCGTCATATATTTTCCTCTGCTCAACGTTGAGTTGTCTTTCCAAGTCTACTAAGTTAACCGCATCCTCCTGAGCATGTGCCATGGCTCTTTCCACTTCATTCATGGCAGTGGCAGCTTCATTTTCGATAACAGGTCCTCCTAGTGGATCCTGACTCAATGAAACAGAACTCTGACTGTCCTGAGAACTATCTCTGGCAATCTCGGCTGCAATCGTTGCTTCCTGCTCGATTTCCGCATTCAACATTTCTACATATTTGGGAAAAGCAGGACATTCTATGGTCTCCTTGGCGGCAGTGAAAGAGTCTTCGTAACAGAGGAAATCTCCAAGCAGTTCCTCTTCTGCACGCCAAGGCTTGAAAAGTTGCAAAAGTGCTAAATAGAAAAACTCCTTTTTTTCAGGAGATTCGCCACTCAATTTTCGATGGTTTACCAAGTGGCATTTTCTTTGCTTGACCAGACATCCCTCACTTCCAATTACAGCATACACTCCTTTATCAATATCTTCTTTGATGTTCCTCTTGAATATGTAATTTTGTAGAACCTCATACAGACAAACATTCTCGAGGTGACTGCTTCGATTTGGATAATATGTATCCAACATGTTGGTCTTCAAAATATCGGTACTGTTTGGCTCCTTTTCCGCCAAATACTCAATTTCCCGCACAGGTTTCAGAACTCGATTACGCGTTGCAGCAAGACCAAGACTCGCCCAAACGATACTCCTGGATTTGGCATAGAGACTTGCTGAAGACAACCGGTCAGAACATTCGTAAGCTCCGATTTCTCGATGTGACAACATCTTCAGACTGAAACTGTACAACTTCTTGCTGAGGCTCTTTTCATGGGAAATGTCCTCCCACATATCCTTCAATTCTGGCTTTTCTTTTTTGTTGATGTAAGATGTCACATACCGAGCCACAGCCATACAGTTATCAGCCACAAACTGTATATCCATGTTAGCATTCCACATGGACAAAATCACTGGGTTGTAGTCGTTGATGTACTTGGACTCTTCGTTCCTCTTCAAATTGTGTGTGTTTTTAGGTGATTTCATCATCACATTATGTCGCAGCGAAGACATCAAAATGTTTACTCTTCCTTTAGAAATCACCGGTCGTGGAAAGCCGAAACGACATTTGGTGTAGAACTTGTCCTTGTTTCGGAATTTACGACGACAGTACTTTCCACAACGATGGCTTTGGAAACGTAGAACTTGTTCTCTTAGGCTTTTCTTCTCCTTTGCGTTTGGAACAGCACACGTAGAATACTGTTGTATAAAACTCATCACTGAGTCTTCTGGATCCGTTCCAAATTTAGGTGCATCCTTGATCCACAGCAGCATATGTATATGAGGAGCACCTCTTGCTTGGTACTCCTTTCTCCAGAAGAAATCCAACACCTCTCCAAGAGGTGGATTCTTCTTATTCATGATGAAAGACATCATAGCTTCAAATCTATGATTGAAGTACCTGCATACATTGACTGGATCCAAAGAGCACAGTTCTCCGGGTGTCTTGAATTCGATGTTTTCAATGTTTCCATTTGCCTCTCGTAGAAATTCAAGTAAGTCTTCCCAGCCATACTCGGCACAGCTCAGAGTGAGGAACCATGTGGGAGTTCCTAAGTTCCTCAGCATACATTTTAAATCACCATGACGACGGTACCAGTACTCATTAGTACCACGCTGACACGCCATGAGATTAATCAGGTGACAATCCCAAATACTGTCTTGGACATTGACTTTATCCATAAAGTCACTTGCCGAGATGTTTTGCATGTGTATACCACTTTTCAATATGTGGTTCACTGCATATGACAGTCCAGATAGATCGCTTTCAAACAGGAGATGAAACAAATAGGGAATGCATTGTCGAAACCTAGCATCTCCTGCATACAATCGTAAAGTCCGGTATTCAGAGGCAGGAATTTGATGAGGTCGCTCATCATATCTTCCTCCCTGACCTGTTGGAAATAGCTGTGGGAAACACCGAGCTTCCAAACTTTCCTCCCAAACACTAATGGGACTCCCTTTGGCTTGTTTCATTTGAAACAACTCAATAGCATTCCCCATGACTTCCTTGGAATGCAAAGGATGAACACTATAATGTTCATATATTTCTTCACTTTTAGAGGGTTCTACTTTCTCAATTTGACCAGCACACAAATCGCTATCCTCTTCCTCACTTACTTCCTCTTCTGCAACATATACATTCTTATAGTACTTATTATTTTTTTTCAAATACACTGTTGTCTTTTTGACTTTCCTAACATCCACTAAATCTTGCCATATTTTTTTATTCTTTGTCGGAACCCCATTAACTAAGATAACCAGAGGTTCCTCTTCCACTTTTTCTACTCCAATTGTGTTAATGTTTTTCTTCAAATCTAGAGACAAATAAACAACTCTTCCCTTTAATCCTCTCTGTAAATCTGATGGAGGCAATTTCCCTGTCTTTGGCTCCATTCTTACAATAGCCTGAAAGGGATGGATACTTTGAATCAAAATAGATTCATAAGTATTTAAATCCTTCAATTCAGAAGGAATCTCAACCAATTCCAGATTATTATGAACCGCTCTAGCAGGCATCTGGTTTTGATTTAATTTGTTACAACAATAAGTACACACACGTTGATCCGATCCCAAATCAAAACAATTTTCTACCATCAAGTATGTTGCGAAATCCTTCCATTCACTGTTATTTTCCCTTTCACTTTTTGCATATAAATCCACTAACTTAGTCTGATTCTTATAATAAGTGCGTCGACAACACACACAAGTGAAATTAGGCCTCTCACTTGATTTAACCTGAAACGTGGCAATTTCCTTCTGAAAATTATCTGTACTGGAAACCTGTACACTGTCTTCCACATTACCCTCTTCTTCTGGGTCAATTTCAACATTCTCCTCTTTACTTCCAAAGTAACAAAACTCAATTTCTTCACACTTATTCTTCACATCTATTTCAGAACCATGCAAAAGAGCATCGCATAATTGTTTAAGCATAACTGCTGGACTCTTAGCATAATACAACATTCTAACTAATTTCCTCACTTTATTATGATGCACTGCAAGCATCCTGAAATGATGAAAAACACTCTGGCATACTCTCCTGGAAAGACAAGCCAGTGAATGACCATGCAAACCTGTCACTTCTCTCACTCTGCAAGGATCTAATTCTTGCAACAACGTCATTTTCTGCTTCAAACTTTTCTTATTAAATGTCCGTACAAAATCACAAAGCAAATTGATGGAATCCTGTCGCACACTGCAAATACTACTACACTTCCAGGTGTACACAGGTCCCTTAGGACGTCTTCCTAAAACCTCATTACCCAACACCTCTTCTGCCTCTGTTGTCACAAGTTTTTCTTTTTCAACTGGACAACCATCTTTCACCTCATAAGCTCGACCACTGGTGTCAACTGCATGCACCAAATCATTATCCTGGAAATAACTCTCCTCATTGAAAAATGCCTCACAACTTGAACTATGCATCCATTCTCCGGAAAAAACTTCACAAAAATTACTACGATTAACTATTCTCTTCCATCTACTATTTCTTTTGAAATCATAAATTGCCTTGTTTAGCTTCCTAATTCTATTGATTATCAAAAAAAATAACCTTCGCTTTATTTCAAATGCCTGATCAATAACTTTCTCAATTTTTTTTTCTCTTATAAAAAACCACTTTCTGTTGACCTTTCTTAATATTTTTTAACAAATTGCCAATTATCCTGTTGCGGAACATTCGTCTACGAATGTCCCTAAACTGTTGTTTCCTTCTACTATCATGCACAGAGTTATCTCTTGCTCTAGCAGTAACATTTTTGATTGGCCTTTCCTTTCCGTTTAAATTGCTTCTCTTTTTCTGGACAAAAACATTTTCTGTAGTACTACTTTTTTTTCTAGAAATGTTTCTTATGAATGTTTTCGTGGTCTTACCCGGTGCTTTCTTGGTGACTTGACAATTTTTTTTTGTAGAGGACTGCTGCAGTAAATGATGGACCTACTGTCTTTGACGTTTTGTAGCCTTTCTCATTCTATCCTTAGTTGGCATTCTCAAAATTTGAAATGATCTGCAGTTGAATCTGTGGTAAAATATAATAAAAAATGTTATTAACCACTATTACCAAACAGTAAATCAATAACAGTCATCAAAAACTTAACACACTACTTGACATTTTTACATAGAATATTTTTTAGTGGTTTGGCAAATTTAGAATACACAAATAGCAGAAAAGAAATGGAATTCTTCTTCATTTACCTGTCCTGTTTTATATGTGAATCTGATCTAATTTTATGAGCATATTTTAATATTCTATTGAATACACTACACATAACCTGTTTTTGAAGGTGTGTTTAATTTAAAATTAAACAGTTTACATTTTTACTTTTCATTTATTGTAAATTTTAAAAATAAATGTTTATAGTTCCATAGGCTCAAGCAGGTCAGCTTCCCACCCTATGTCATACAATTCTGACAAATCTGCATCCTCATCATGTTCTTCTTCATCCTCAGGATTTAAATCATCCAAGGGATCTACTTCCACTGACGTTTCAATTACGAGTTCAATGATGAGGTCAAGATCAACTGATTGCTGATTGTCGCTCATGTTGATGTTGTTGTTATCTTTAAAGAAAGATAACAACAATGAGATGTTGCAGAGTAAGAGACAAATCTCAGAGATTATAATAGTAAAATTGTTTAACAAGAGTAACATTTTGCAGCTATTATTTAGCCATGTCCAGCGATGCTGAGGAGGTGAGGCCTATGTCCAAGTTTTCAGTGAACAGGACTCATCTCTTCTTAACATTGGATAAGCCTCACCGACTCTGTGTCCCCTGCTCATACTTAAATGTACAGGGGCAGATTTATGCTAAGTGGCGCATCCCGACGGATGCACCAGTTAATGTGCACCGCTGCTCTGCCACCCATAGTGTGCCGCATTTACAATGTGGAGCACCATTGAGCAAAAACAGCACAGATGCGTCACGCATCTGTGCCGCAAAAGCAGCACATTGCAGGAATCACGTCATAAGCGCGACATGTCTACTGCAATGCACAGGAGGAACCCTCACATTGCATGGTGCATCACTTCTTATGCCTGTTTCAAACAGGCGTAAGGATTTGATTCAGCAATGCTATAAAGCTGACTCAGTGAAATCTTCTAAATTTCACTGTGTTAGTTTTACAGGGCTTTCATGCAAATTAATGCATACCTTGTAACAAAACACCTATATGAAAACTGACGCAGGTTTCATGTGGCACAGGACTTTACAGCATGACACATCTGCCTAGATGCATCAAGTTGTAAATATGTCGCCACATAGCAAATCTTTTGCACCGCCGCTGCGTCACAAAAGTGACGCACAGTGACGCAAAAGAGACATACACCTATCATAAATCTGTCCCTAACATGTTAAATGATTGATTCAGGATGACATTAAGGTGTGGCCTATCCAGAGGTTTCTTTAAGGTGAGGCCTACTCATGGTTGCAGATTAAATTTACGCTTGTTGAAGAGTACAGAGGAGATAATACATGTGAAGACCTACCAATGAAGTAAGTCATGTCCACTTCACTCTTGAACAAAGGCCAGACCTCTTCTGTGTCCGTGGACAGACCTAAACCTCATCTGCACAATGTGATTCGTAAACTTAGGAAACACAGGTGATGTAATTGAAAAATGTGGAGTTTCTTTTCCTCATTTCACAATCACATCACCTGTGTTTCCTTTGCTTAGGTATCTCATAGTGCAGATGGACTCTAGCATATGAAAGAGTACACATAAGCTGAGCAGTGTATACAACAATTTTGACATTTACAGAAGATTCAGCTTCTTATCTTGTTGGAGATGAAATGAGGCCTGTCTTGCAACATGGTGCATGTTTTACATCACTGCTGCATCGGTTTCATGTAGCACGGGATTTTACAGCATGACACATCTACCTAGATGCATCAAGTTGTAAATATGTCGCCACATAGCAAATCTTTTGCACCGCCGCTGCGTCACAAAAGTGACGCACAGTGGCGCAAAAGAGTCATACACCTATCATAAATCTGTCCCTAACATGTTAAATGATTGATTCAGGATGACATTAAGGTGTGGGCTATCCAGAGGTTTCTTTAAGGTGAGGCCTACTCAGGGTTGCAGATTAAATTTACGCTTGTTGAAGAGTATAGAGGAGATAATACATGTGAAGTCCTACCAATGAAGTAAGTCATGTCCACTTCACTCTTGAACAAAGGCCAGACCTCTTCTGTGTCCGTGGACAGACCTAAACCTCATCTGCACAATGTCATTCGTAAACTTAGGAAACACAGGTGATGTAATTGAAAAATGTGGAGTTTCTTTTCCTCATTTCACAATCACATCACCTGTGTTTCCTTTGCTTAGGTATCTCATAGTGCAGATGGACTCTAGCATATCAAACAGTACACATAAGTTGAGCAGTGTATACAACAATTTTGACATTTACAGAAGATTCAGCTTCTTATCTTGTTGTAGATGAAATGAGGCCTGTCTTGCAACATGGTGCATGTTTTACATCACTGCTGCATCGGTTTCATGTGGCACGGGACTTTACAGCATGACACATCTGCCTAGATGCATCAAGTTGTAAATATGTCGCCACGTAGCAAATCTTTTGCACCGCCGCTGCGTCACAAAAGTGACGCACAGTGGCGCAAAATAGTCATACACCTATCATAAATCTGTCCCTAACATGTTAAATGATTGATTCAGGATGACATTAAGGTGTGGCCTATCCAGAGGTTTGTTTAAGGTGAGGCCTACTCAGGGTTGCAGATTAAATTTACGCTTGTTGAAGAGTATAGAGGAGATAATACATGTGAAGACCTACCAATGAAGTAAGTCATGTCCACTTCACTGTTGAACAAAGGCCAGACCTCTTCTGTGTCCGTGGACAGACCTAAACCTCATCTGCACAATGTCATTCGTAAACTTAGGAAACACAGGTGATGTAATTGAAAAATCTGGAGTTTCTTTTCCTCATTTCACAATCACATCACCTGTGTTTCCTTTGCTTAGGTATCTCATAGTGCAGATGGACTCTAGCATATCAAACAGTACACATAAGTTGAGCAGTGTATACAACAATTTTTACATTTACAGAAGATTCAGCTTCTTATCTTGTTGGAGATGAAATGAGGCCTGTCTTGCAACATGGTGCATGTTTTACATCACTGCTGCATCGGTTTCATGTGGCACGGGACTTTACAGCATGACACATCTGCCTAGATGCATCAAGTTGTAAATATGTCGCCACATAGCAAATCTTTTGCACCGCCGCTGCGTCACAAAAGTGACGCACAGTGGCGCAAAAGAGTCATACACCTATCATAAATCTGTCCCTAACATGTTAAATGATTGATTCAGGATGACATTAAGGTGTGGCCTATCCAGAGGTTTGTTTAAGGTGAGGCCTACTCAGGGTTGGAGATTAAATTTACGCTTGTTGAAGAGTACGGAGGAGATAATACATGTGAAGACCTACCAATGAAGTAAGTCATGTCCACTTCACTCTTGAACAAAGGCCAGACCTCTTCTGTGTCCGTGGACAGACCTAAACTTCATCTGCACAATGTCATTCGTAAACTTAGGAAACAAGGGTGATGTAATTGAAAAAATTGGAGTTTCTTTTCCTCATTTCACAATCACATTACCTGTGTTTCCTTTGCTTAGGTATCTCATAGTGCAGATGGACTCTAGCATATCAAAGAGTACACATAAGTTGAGCAGTGTATACAACAATTTTGACATTTACAGAAGATTCAGCTTCTTATCTTGTTGGAGATGAAATGAGGCCTGTCTTGCAACATGGTGCATCTTTTGCATCACTGCTGCATCGGTTTCATGTGGCACGGGACTTTACAGGATGACACATCTGCCTAGATGCATCAATTTTTAAATATGTCGCCACATAGCAAATCTTTTGCACCGCCGCTGCGTCACAAAAGTGACGCACAGTGACACAAAAGAGTCATACACCTATCATAAATCTGTCCCTAACATGTTAAATGATTGATTCAGGATGACATTAAGGTGTGGCCTATCCAGAGGTTTGTTTAAGGTGAGGCCTACTCAGGGTTGCAGATTAAATTTACGCTTGTTGAAGAGTATAGAGGAGATAATACATGTGAAGACCTACCAATGAAGTAAGTCATGTCCACTTCACTCTTGAACAAAGGCCAGACCTCTTCTGTGTCCGTGGACAGACCTAAACCTCATCTGCACAATGTCATTCGTAAACTTAGGAAACACAGGTGATGTAATTGAAAAATGGGGAGTTTCTTTTCCTCATTTCACAATCACATCACCTGTGTTTCCTTTGCTTAGGTATCTCATAGTGCAGATGGACTCTAGCATATCAAAAAGTACACAGAAGTTCAGCAGTGTATACAACAATTTTGACATTTACAGAAGATTCAGCTTCTTATCTTGTTGGAGATGAAATGAGGCCTGTCTTGCAACATGGTGCATGTTTTACATCACTGCTGCATCGGTTTCATGTGGCACGGGACTTTACAGCATGACACATCTGCCTAGATGCATCAAGTTGTAAATATGTCGCCACATAGCAAATCTTTTGCACCGCCACTGCGTCACAAAAGTGATGCACAGTGATGCAAAAGAGGCATACATGGCTGTGTAAGTTAAATAATCAAAATCTAAATTTGCCAAGCACACATGGGTGTGTATTTACAAGGACCTTCCACCACGAGGAAATGTCTTTAATTAAAATGGGAGAAATAACATCAAAGGGACTCAAATGACTTTTAAATGTACCCCAAGCAACCTATGAAACTCTAGCAGTACATATCAAGAAACTTAAATGACTTCAATAAACGTTTTTAAACACATCAAGTAAAGCAGTTATTCAAATACATTCAAGGGGAAATGACTTAAAATGGCCTAAGACACATGAAAGCGTTTTTTTAAGGTCCTTGCACCATTTTTGGGTCACTTTTAACATGGCTATGTTAGTCAAAGAATTAAAATCTAAATTTGCCAAGCACAGATGGGGGCGTATTTACAAGGACCTTGCACCACGGGGAAAGGTCTTTAATTAAAATGAGAAAAATAACATCAGAGAGACTCAAATGCCTTTTAAATATACCCCAAGCAACCTATGAAACTCTAGCACTACATATCAAGTAAACTAATTGATTTCAAAAATCGTTTTTAAACACATCATCTAAATCAATTATATACCTACATTCAAGGGGAAATGACTTAAAATGGCCTAAGACACATGAAAGCGTTTTTTTAAGGCCCTTGCACAATTTCTGGGTCACTTTTAACATGGCTATGTTAGTCAAAGAATTAAAATCTAAATTTGCCAAGCACAGATGGGGGCATATTTACAAGGACCTTGCTCCACGAGGAAAGGTCTTAAATTAAAATGGGAAAAATAACATCAGAGAGACTCAAATGCCTTACAAATATGCCCCAAGCAACCTATGAAGCTCTAGCAGTACATATCAAGAAACCTAATATTTTTCAAAAAACGATTTTAAACACATCATATAAATCATTTATATACCTACATTCATCGGGAAATGACTTACAATGCCCTAAGACACATGAAAGCATTTTTTTAAGGGTCACTTTTAACATGGCTATGTAACTCAAAGAAACAAAATCTATTTGTAAAACACTTGACACAAAGCAACATTTTAAATACAGAACTTTCTTCATAATTTTCTCCCTAAAGCATACTATTGTCTATCTAAATTAAATGAATCTTTTCTCACTTTAGCAAATACTTTATGAGTTTCAAAACAGTCTCAGAAACACACCAATTTGTCTTCAGCAGAGCAAAAGGTATGCACTCCAGAGTCTGCAGCTATCAAAAGCACAGAAATGCTGTAATTCATCACACATATCTCTCATGTCACCCAATCAAAACTCTTCCCTCACTTTTTTCAAATCAACACCCTTCCCCCCTCTGCCCTCTCTGCCTTTTTTGCATAGCAACCACCTCCTGAAAGACCTCTCATGTTTGCAAGTTCACACAACAATGTTTCAATTGATCTCTGAACTCTCAGTACACCTGCATATCCAGTGCAATCTTTCATAAAATGATTTTTTTTGACCATTCAAATTACATCTTTCAAAGAACTCATCCATGCACCCTAACTTTCTGTTTTCAGCAATCAAAATCCACCAATCACTGCTACTGCTTCATTAACACAGAAACTCCACAGTTTTTTCCATTTTAAACTCTTATTTTTTCAACTCCCATTTCATTGCCACACTTCATCTGACTGCAGCAGAACCTCCTCTCACCATGTTTTCTGTCTGGATTGTTGGACATAGTTACATCTACTGGGCTCAGAGGTATGCTGATAACAGAAATTTACCTAACCTCAATTTACAAGATGTGGAAATTAAGTGGTTTGGCCACAGAGGATTAAAATGTCACCAATTGATACCATTGGTGAAAACCTTTATGCATTTGCCTAAACCTGACCTGTTAATTTTGCACTGTGGAGGTAATGACTTGGGCACTTTGACTGGTGTAGGTCTGGAAATGCTTTTAAAGGACACCTTTGAGCAATTGATGGCACTTTTTCCTCAAACTGCCTTGGTATATTCAAATATATGCCAAAGACAGAAATGGAGATGGTCGAACCAATTTTGTCCACAAATTGAGAAATCGAGGAAGCATGTAAACAAATCTGTTTCAGCTTACATGAGAGACCATGGAATGGGCTGCATCTACAACAATAACTTGCGTTACTACATGCAAGATATCTACAGAGGAGATGGAGTTCACTTCTCAGATGAAGGGAACAGAGTTTTCATCCTGAATTTAAGACTATGCATTGGTACCTACTTATAAGTACCTAAATGTACCATAAACCCAAAAGCTCTTCTCAGAGCTACCCCACATCTGATCACTCACAATTATTATTTTACTCTAACTTTTTTCACTAATTTTCAACAAAGTACGCTCCCCGGAGCGCTACCCGGTACGCGAACCGGAAGCTAACCGCGCGAAATTCTTTTAAAAAATGGGGGTTTTTTCGCACATATGTGCCTCCTCAGCCATCCTCAGAAAACCTAGGGGGTCAAAATACGTCTACCGTGTCCCCTTCTACCCATTCTGAACATTATTTGCCGTCCATCTTGTATCTTAATTCGACCGAAACACAAAATGGTGGACTCCCGTAACGCTGCCGGTTCGCGTACCGGGGCGCTCCCCGGGAAGCGCTCCATTAAAAAAGGTGGGAAAGTAATTTACAGAAGAAACCCTAGAGACACTTTCACCAAATATAGATTTGCTCATACTACATACCAATCCCTACCATTTTCACAAATTTGGTTGGAATTCCATTTTGCCATTTAGCCTGTAGACCTCTCTAAATACCCTGAGGTAAATTACTTCACAAAACACATCTGAAGTGTTGGAATTGACAACCAATTAAAATGTTACTTTCATTTTTTTTTTTTTTTACCTGACATTTGATTGGTTATGTACCTGAATATATATAAAGGAAGAGAAGGAAACATAGCCATTTTGACTACTACTTCCTGGTGTACATTTCAATAGGATTTTCACTAATAACTTCAACTTCTTTTTAAAGGTAAGTTGTTATTTTAAAAACTGAAGTATATTGTGCACTTTAAGTTAATATGGTAAACTTTTTCTGATAGTTATATACTATCCCTCTGTAGTAGTTATAGATTTAGATAGACTTCTCTGTTATAGTTATGGATGGAGTTAGGCTTCTCTTGTATAATTATGAATTTACTTACGTTAAATCACATACACTTTTTTATATTCCTACTTCCACTCTGATACTATACACTGCCCAAAGATAAATTCACTGTTAAAAACTGCCTATCTAAAATTAATCCCAACAGTGCCCTATCTCTACTAATATATATTTTTTTTATGCAAATTTCAGGCAAAATGGAAGGCGAACAGAAAGTTTCATTTGAAATTGTCCTTGCAGAGACCAACCAAGAAATCATTGATCCAAATGACATTGAATTTATGGATAAAACTTGGGACCAAGAACTACTGCAATGTGTGCAATCAGTAGATGTCCTCCTTGAAAATGAGGACATTTTACACACTCAAACATTACAAGCTATGTTCAATGAAAATAACGACATTTCAGACAGTGAAATGTTAGACATTTTATTAAGTTTTGAAACACAATCACAATAATAAATAATTGCTTAAAAAATAAAGAAATAAAAAAAATCAACAAAACAAACAATCAATTAACATACAATATTTGAAAAATCTATCATTCTTTTTTCCTTATAGTACGCTCCCCGTACCGCTTCCCGGTTCGCGAACCGGGCGCTCCCCACGCAAAAAAAAAAAGAAAATTCTTTTTTTTCTTTTTTGCCCCACGGGGCCCTTTTAAAGCCTCCACATCAAACCTAGGGGGTCAGGGAGGATCTACTATGCCCCCTTATGGTCATTTCCCCCTTTGTTTTGGCCTCCTCTTGTCTCTCGATCCTACCGAGAGACAAGATGGCGGCCGCTCCGGACTGTTTAGAATGTTGACAGACACCGGAGAGCCAATCAGCTTCGCTTCGCGAAGTTCCGTTACGTGTCAAATACGCGAACCGGGGCGCTGCCCGGAGCGCGCTTACAGATATATATCTTTTTTTGAACGTTAATTTCTCAAAATCCACTGGAGCACATATATTGAGACCTAGCAAAGGCACATCGGGCTAACAGTCCCTACAATTTTGCCAAGTTTCGTGCAAATCCATTCAGCCGTTCGGGCTAAAAGTGAGGCCAACCGCCCTATGGAAATTAACATGGGAAAAACACGTTTTGGGACCCCCCTTTTTTCTCAGCCCCCCCTTGACAACCCCCCCCCAAATTTTCAATGGCTGCTCAGAAACAAAATGTTCCATTTTCCTGAATATTTCAGCCAATTCCGTCCACAAACGCCAAAGTTATTAGACATAGAATTTTCAAAAATCCCATAGAGAAAAAATCCTAACTATATGTACCTACTGGCGACCGCCAGTAGGTAATATATGGTGCACAGACATAATATCGACTCCACAATATCGAATGGACAGAATATCGAGTTTTAAATATCGTTTGGAGAAAATATCGGCAGGACAGAATATCGACAGCCAAAATATCGTTTTTAAGGTAAGTGAAGTAATATCGACTGTAAATAATATAGACAGTGAAAATATCCAAGTATATAATCTAGATAGTAAAAAATATCGTTTTTTAAATAATATTTAAATATTTATAGTGTTTTTATGTTATAATATGTGTGAAAAGTGTCATTTTATGTTATAATTATTTTTAATTAATGATTTTTTTTAAATATTGTGTAATTTTATTCTGTAGCGGGTTGTGGGTTTATAGGGGAATAGGGTGGGAAGCAATTTAATTATAATTAATTAAATATGTAAATTTATTAATTGGTAGTAATAATTAATTAATTGGTAATTAAATAATATATGTTAATTATTTAAAATTTAATTGGTAATTAATTTAATTTAATTGATTAATTGCTAATTATGTAAATTAAAATAATGTATTTTCTGTAGCGGGTTGTGGGTTTATAGGGGAATAGGGTGGAAAGTAATTTAATTAAAATTAATTAAATATGTAAATTTAATAATTGGTAGTAATATTTAATTAATTGTTAATTAAAAAATATTTGTTAATTAATTAAAATGTAATTGGTAATTAATTTAATGTAATTGATTAATTGCTAATTATGTTAAATTAAAGGGGTATTTTTAGGGTTCAGGGTCAGTTTTTAGTTTTTGGGTAAAGGGGTATTTTTAGGGTTCAGGGTCAGTTTTTAGTTTTTGGGTAAAGGGGTATTTTTAGGGTTCAGGGTCAGTTTTTAGTTTTTGGGTAAAGGGGTATTTTTAGGGTTCAGGGTCAGTTTTGGGTTTTTGGGTAAAGGGGTATTTTTAGGGTTCAGGGTCAGTTTTTAGTTTTTGGGTAAAGGGGTATTTTTAGGGTTCAGGGTCAGTTTTTAGTTTTTGAGTAAAGGGGTATTTTTAGGGTTCAGGGTCAGTTTTTAGTTTTTGGGTAAAGGGGTATTTTTAGGGTTCAGGGTCAGTTTTTAGTTTTTGGGTAAAGGGGTATTTTTAGGGTTCAGGGTCAGTTTTTGGTTTTTGGGTAAAGGGGTATTTTTAGGGTTCAGGGTCAGTTTTTGGTTTTTGGGTAAAGGGGTATTTTTAGGGTTCAGGGCCAGTTTTTAGTTTTTGGGTAAAGGGGTATTTTTAGGCTTCAGGGTCAGTTTTGGGTTTTTGGGTAAAGGGGTATTTTTAGGGTTCAGGGACAGTTTTTAGTTTTTGGGTAAAGGGGTATTTTTAGGGTTCAGGGTCAGTTTTGGGTTTTTGGGTAAAGGGGTATTTTTAGGGTTCAGGGTCAGTTTTTATTTTTTGGGTAAAGGGGTATTTTTAGGGTTCAGGGTCAGTTTTGGGTTTTTGGGGTACATATACAATATTGGCTATTATTTAATTAAATTTTGTTACTATATATATATATATGTTTTAAGAAATATGATTAAAAAAATATTATTTTTTTACTTTCATTAATTATTTTATTATTAAAAGTTATTTTAAGTATTGTTAATTATATTTTAGTAATTAATTTTTTATATTAATGTAATTAAACATTGTTTTTAGTAAAGTCGATATTTTTGTAAACGATATTTTGTACTCGATATTTTTGTACTTACCTGTTTGTACATACAAACTCGATATTTTGGTTGTAGATATTTTTTCCTCGATATTTTGGGTAGTCGATATTTTGGTAGTCGATATTATTTCAGTGATCCTATATATATATATATATGTACACAAATAGAAAATCATCTATAAGGTACTCTATAAAACATTTTAGAATCCTGCATATCAAGGACATAGCAACAGTTTTTCTAAATCAATCATAACATGTTATCATTCCAAAAGAGGTATGGGACCTGGTATGCCAGAGGGCTTGTACAAGATAGTCGAATTCCTAAATGACCAAATTGTCTAGAACTAAAATATTCAGATTCAAATATGGATATATAATTCTGCATCCATCTTCAGTCCAGTGGGGATCTCCCTTCCCAATAGTATCATCATTTAGATTCTCCTTGACATAATTCCAGTTCGAGATTCCCCCCTCGTGGTTTTCCTTGTACCATACTACTTCACATATACTGCTTTACCATCATGTGTTTCCCAGGTATCTGGACATGGCATACTGATAGTCCTTGTTTGTTATGGCTCTCAAATGTTGTAGTATGCAGAGCTTGAGTTTGTTGATTGCACTTCCGACATACTTTATCCTGCATTGACATTCAAGAACATATACTACGCATTCTGTTTCACAAGTAATTTTTTCTTTTATCTGATTCTTCCTTCCATATCTGGTCTTATACTCTGTTTTGTTAATACCATATCTGCAAGCTATACACTCGCATATTTGAAAAAAACACTGGTTGAAACTGAGAGCAATTGTAGTCACATTAGTTTGTGCATCGGTGGGTGTCATATAGGTACTGGTTAGGAGAGCCCTTAAAGAAGTATTGTTTGGAGTTATAGGAAGTATTTTCTTTAAATCTTCATCCAAGAGTAAGACCTTCCAATTTTCTTTGAGTATCTTTCTCACCTTCCCATATGATGTATTGTATTCAGTTACGAATCTTGGTTTTTGTTCGCATCTTCCACATTCAATACCTCTTTTGGTCTTAACACTATTTCTCGTTTTTGCCATGCTTGCTCTTTCAAAGAAACTGTTTCCAGGTAGCCTCTTATTAAAAAATCTTCTGTACATTTCCTTTGCTTGTTGTTTAAAGTCAGTATCTTATGTACCGCATTGTCTTGTTCTTAAAAACTCCCCATATGGGACACTCCATTTCATATGTATGCGGTGTCCGCTATTGGTATGGAATATAATGTTATTACTGGTCGGTTTTCTGTACATTTGAGTGCAAATCCTCTCTCTTTCGATATAAATCATAGTGTCCAAGAAATTGAATTGATTTCTTCATCCTGGATATCAAATGTAAATTGTAAGTTCAGATTGTTGTGATTCGAGGATTTTCAAAAAGCACTTGATCTGATTTAGATTAGAAAGAGGTTGTCGATATAACATACCCATAAAATCATTTTTGCATCTTTTCTTTGTTTTCTTCACTCCAGGCTGCTTCTGCATCCCAGCGACCCATACATAAATTAGCATATGTTATGGTTAAGACAGAAATCTAGCATGTTAACGAGCATATCTGATTATTCTAATAGGGAGATTGAACAGGTTCGCACATAGTATTTGCATGCCTCAATTCCATCTTGAATGTTTGCAGTAACACCACGTCTACAGTTGCCATATAGTAGTTAGATTTCCATTGTGAGCCTCTTAAATATGAAGGAAGGTTCATAACATATGGAGAGAAATTAATCTGGAGGTATTCTGCAACAAGGCACCAACTGAACTCACTATTGGTCCGCCCAGCGGGTTATTCAGATCTTTGTGCACTTTTGGCAGAAAGTAAATAGTTGGCACAATTGCGTGTGTTGTCTTTAGATATTTATATTCTTCTATATACAAAAGACCCCTCCTCTGCCAATCTGTAAGTTTCTCCAAAAATTGTTCCATATGTTCTTTAATTGGATTATCTTGAAGTTTTAAGTAGCCGTTTTTATTGCTTAGCTGTATGTTGGCTTCTACTAGGTATTTTTGCACACTCATAAAAACAATGTTCCCTCCCTTATCACTGGGTTTGATAGTGATTCTCTTATCCTTTTGCAGATTTCTGAGAGCTCCCCATTCTTTACCTTTAGGTTAGTTTTTGTGGCTTGATTTATTCTAACCAGCTTGCCAGTCTCCGTGGGTACCATTAGCTCATCTGTTACAAATTCATAAAATAGATCGATTTTGTTTCCAACAGGTAGTTATGGACAAAATTTAGATTTTGGTTTACAACCACTACTTGATGTCATATCATTAGGAATTTCTAAGTATTCACATTAGGGGTGGGCGGAATTTGGTAATCGCGTTACGCAAATCTCCGCAAAACGGTAAAAAATCTCCACGAACACGCGGAATTGCTTGTTTGTGATGCTTTTTTACTGTTCACAATCGCTGTTTGCGTGCTCGGGGGGAAATATCTCGTGAACACGCATTTGAGAATGCGAACAAGCAAAAACATTCGTGAAGTCGCGGAATGCAGAATTTTGGGCAATTTTGCGTTCTCTGCGGAATGCAAAATTACCCAAATTCCGCAAATTCCAAGGGCGGAACGGAATTTACCGCACAACCTAATTCACATAGGTACTTTTCTGTTAGGAGTTCAATTGGTTGGACTTCTAACCCAGATGCTTCTATTTCAAGACTCGTTAAAGATCTATGTGTTGTCAGATAATTTGTTGCAAATATGAATAATGGCTGATTTGACTTGTCTTGTTTATTCCACTCCTTTCTCTTTTGAGTGTAATATTTTTGTAACTTCACTTTACTTGTGAATCTACTCCTTTTCCAACAAAGTCAAATCTAGTATTAGGACAAAAGCTTCGCCCCTTGTTTATAATGGTCCTTAGATTTTCAGTGATGATTTTCTGTGAGAGTTAGTAATTAGATTGTTGTGTTGCATCCTTTCTTTGACTAGCACTTTTTGTTTAGCATTCCTCTTCCTCTTTTGGCTCCTCCCCTTTTATCTTCTTGTTGTTCAGGGCTTTCTTGAGCTGGGTTAATTTTTCCCCTTCCCTTTTCTCTCATCGTCATTTGGTAAAGTCTCATTTTGCCTGAAAAATCCAACTGGGAGATTAATGTTGTAGGTTTTCCGTCCCCTGAACCAACTTCTGAGCTTTCAACACCAGAGGCAACTGATGTTGGGTCGGTTGCGTTAATGGTTGCTATTTGTTTCACATATAGATAATCAAATCTTCTAGCAAATGAATATATTCTGCCTGCAGCATAATCTCTTTTATATCTGTTAAATGTTTAGCTTTTTTCTGCTCGACTTCCACCTCATGTTGCTCTAGTTTCTTTTTAATTTTCAACAGTGCATTTTTGACATCCTCCCTCTCCTGCATGGTTTCTAAAACCTGCTTTAATTCATATATATTCAAAGTGCAGACTACATTCACAGGGGCCTCCAACCCTGCAGGGCAGCCGGGACAAACTGGCAAGGAGCTTACCATGCAATTTTTCACAGCACCTGGTACACTTCTTATCAGTAGATGGTGCGGTTTTAATTTAGTTTTGTTCTTAACTGCAAAACCAACAAAACACTGGTGGAAAACAAAACAAAACAAAACTAACCAGGACACAAAGCAACAAGCTTTCTAACTACAAAATACTGTAGAAAATCTGCAATAGTACATCTAGAAACATTTAACATGAATGATTGCTGATTGCATCCAAGTATTCTTTAGCAGGCATGCGGCATAGCAAGCAGTGAGCAGTCATGTGTCCTAGATTAAGACAAATAGCAGGTATAGTTATGTGACTGAGGTGGACGGGGTAGCCACAGTAGTTGCAGAAGTAGATGTACTACTACCTGTTTCCCTTTCACAAACCATCCTCTGGTATATTCGGTCATGAATACTTTTTAGATATTTCCACATCAAGCTTGCTCTATGACTGTACTTCTTGCTTGTGCCTCGTGATAACTCCACCATAGATGCATTTTGACAGTGACTTTTTTTCTAAGGGGATAGTAAAAACTGCCACACCTCACTTTGTTTCTTCATGGCGATTTATCTTTTCCGCAGCTCTCTGGAGCCACAAAGAAATCCACAAAGTCTAATGATGACACCTTGTCTTATGATTAACCTGTTAACTGCCACATCCTTTTTGTCACAGAACTACACCCTAAATTCTGTTATTTCTAACTAAACAGTACACACAGCTACACTGGTTAGTGTAAGGCTCTTTGTTTTCAAGCTTCCAGGTTGTTAGAAGCCTCAATTTCCAACATCATTGCTGCATCTGCTCAAGAAGAGAATCCTGTCCTGCTGCAGGAAGATGAGGAGGAGCAGAGTCGACCAATGTCGTTAGTGATATAATATGTGAGACCATAAGCAGTTCATTGCGGAACGCTCAGCTAACTATAACTGCTGAATTTCACTAGTTTTGCACCAGTGAATCCTGAGCCTAACTATTACCTCTCTGCAACCTTTGTTTTTGCCAGTAAATTTCTCAGGTTTTTTAAATGTGAAATTCTGCCTAGAACATCCCTGTAACCTTTGTTTTTTATCAGTCCAATTCAGGTTTTCTTTTAGATTTTATTTCCTATCTATACTGTCCCTATAACCTTAGTTTTTTCAGTGAATTTCTAAGATTTTTCAAATTCTATTTCCCAACTATAATGTCCATGAATCCTATGAATTTTTCCTTGAATTTTTAAGGTTTTTAAATTGTATTTTTTATCTGAAATGGCTTTGTAACATGTAAGTAATCTTTATTGCTTGATTTATTAAAATATTAGCAGTCTGTACAATAAAACAGATAATTAGCATTATTTCGTATTCCCTTAAAAGCTGAGACTCTGTATTCTAAAAAACTAGAATTTTACTAGTTAAAATTACATGTACTAAAATTGTGTTACACTTCATTAGTTCAGGCAGAGTCGGTATACAAGTCTGAGTGTTAAAAGCTAAGACACTATATTCTAAAAAAGAAAAAAAAAACTTGAATTTGACTAGTTAAAATTACATGTCCTAAAATTGTGTTGAACTTCATTAGTTCAGGCAGAGTCTGTGTACAAATCCTGAGCTTACGTCTTCTCCTGGGCCCATGGGTCTTAGTTGGGATCATAGGTGAGCACCTGGCAGGGAACCTCAGGCGCAGTTGAATATACTCGAGTTTCTTTGCCTAGTTTTGCCTGTGCTTCTTCCATAAAACTGACAAAGCTGCAGAGTAGCCTGACGTTGGCCCCTTCGAAACACACCTTCACTGCCTGTCTGTAGGACCAAATATGCAGTGCGTTTATATGTGGTTTTAACAGTTCTCTCCTCTCCAGGTAGAGAGCCTTACAGATACACAGAAGGTGCAACACATCTTCCTTGGTTTCTCCACATAGTCTGCAGAGGGTGGCTATTGGTGGTCGTTTCCAAGGGGGCATATGAGTTTGGGCAGGTAGAATCCCCATCCTCATTGCCAAAAAGCGTTCCTTCCACGTTCTAGAGAAGCTGGTGCCTAGATACGATTGTGGTAAGCATTTTCAGTAGCTTTGAATTACGAACCAGCTGTGTGCCCTCTTGTTTAGGTCTGCTCTATCGTTTTGAGTAGAGACGAGGTTTATTGACTTGTTAACCAGGGTTTTCACGTTATTGTAAGGGATACCAGATTCCCAGATGTTCTGAAGGGCTAACTCTCTGATCCCTAGTTGAAGATAGGCCTGGCCGGGGAGTTGTTTTTCCATACAATTTCTTTCCAAAGAAATGAATTCAGTGATCCGGCCGTGGAGCTCTTTATTTTGTACCAGGTTTTAAAGTACGCACCTTTCCGGTTTATTGCCTGGTTTGGGAATCCGAATTCCAGTCTTAGTTGCGCTGGAGAGGTATATTTTGGCAGCTTGAATATTATTCTCAGCGCTTTGGAGACAGTTTTGTCTAAGATTGTTTCGTCCGTCCCTCTCATGGCTTGCTGCCGTAAGTTATCATTGGGAGGAGCTTGGCTCGTAGTACTTCGAGCAACGGGAGCAGGTTTGGACCAGTTATTTTGTTTTTAAGGTTTTTCAAGGTGATAGCTAGGAGGGTCCCTCGCCTTTGTATTGCCTCTTTTTGTTGCTTGAATAAACCTTTGTTATCAATAATTATCCCTAGATATTTATACTCATTGACCACTTCGAGATTAGAATCTCCCAGCTGCCATTTTGATCGTCTTTTTACACGTCGCTCGTTTAGTACCATCATTTTTGATTTGTCTAAGTTGATTTCCAGCCCATTCCTTGTGGCAAAGTCGTTTGTGGTGTTGAGTAAATGCTGTAAGCCTACTTGGGTTTGGCTGATTAAGACCAGATCATCGACATACAGTAGGTTTGAAAGTGAAAGGCCACCCAGATTTGGCGCGTGGTGGTTGCAATTGTCCAATTCCGTCGAGAGATCAGCTATGAAAAGGTTAAATAAAGTTGGAGCAAGAACGCAGCCCTGTTTTAGGCCTCTGGTCGTTGAAATCCGCCTGGACACGATGGTGCCACTCCCCAGCTTTCTTTGAACCCATGTCTCAGTGTGTAATAAAATGAGTTGGCCCTCCGCCTGGGACGACTCCTGGTGGCCCCCAGCCCTGGGCACCACACCCAAGCCAACCGACCACGCACGCAACCTGGGCTTCATCCTGGACTCCTCCCTCTCGATGACCAGACAAGTCAACGCCGTCTCCTCATCGTGCTTCAACACCCTGCGTATGCTCCGCAAGATCTTCCGCTGGATCCCGACCGAGACCAGGAAGACTGTCACCCAAGCACTCGTCACCAGCCGACTGGACTACGGAAACGCCCTCTACGCCGGAACCACAGCCAAGCTACAGAAAAGACTCCAGCGCATCCAGAACGCCTCCGCCCGACTCATCCTGGATGTCCCCCGATGCAGCCACATCTCCAGCCACCTGAGGAACCTGCACTGGCTCCCCGTCGACAAGAGGATCACGTTCCGGCTCCTCACCCACGCACACAAGTCTCTCCACGACCTGGGCCTCAAGTACCTCAACGACCGCCTGACCTTCTACACGCCCACCCGCCAGCTACGGTCCACCAGCCTCGCCCTCGCAGCCGTACCACGCATCCGAAGAGCCACCGCCGGAGGAAGATCCTTCTCTTACCTGGCTGCCAAGACATGGAACTCCCTCCCCATCCACCTTCGGCTGACGCAGGACCATCTCCTCTTCAGGAAACAACTCAAGACCTGGCTATTCGAGCAGTAGCATACCCCTTCCCCAAGCACCTTGAGACCCACCCGGGTGAGTAGTGCGCTATACAAATGGTATGATTGATTGATTGATTTGACCATCATTTTCCTCTATCGATACTATCAAAGGCGGCTTTGTAATCAATGAAGCAAACAAATAGTGATTGTCTGATTGCTTTTGCAGAGTCGGCTAGCAGAGAGAGGGCCAGAATATTTGTGGTGGTCCCCAGGTTTTCCTGGAACCCTATTTGGTTAATTGGGATTAGTGTTTTTTCCCTGGCCCAATCCTGTAGTTCGGCCAATATAAGGCCTGCATAGTATTTGGCCTCGATATCAATAAGAGCAATAAGCCTATAGTTTTTTGGGTTGATCTTGCAGCCTTTTTTATAGATGGGGGATATGATAGAACCTTTCCATGATTCTGGATTGTTCTTGTGTTGGTGATTGCTCTCAAATAGTGGTTTTAGTGCCGTGGACTAATATTTAGGGTCTTGCTTGTATAAAATCGGGGGTAAACCATTTGGACCTGGTGCTCCCTCACGTCGGCTTTGGTTAATCCTGCTCTCGACCATTCTGGCAGGGAAGCGCGATGGCAAGACGTTCCCTTGGAGGTCGCGAGATGGTTGAGCACCATAAAGCTCAGCTTGATTTAGCCTTTTGCTGTGTGGTTCAGGGTTGAAGTAAGTTTGTAAATGGTTTGCCCAAACGTCCTCCGTTATATGCGAGTTGATCCCTGGTGCTTGTGGGTTCTCAATGCTCTTGGCCATAGCCGTTGTTCCTTTTTGCGTCATGCAGTAATTTTGCCCATAATGATTCTTTGTGCGCCAAATGATTTTTTTTTCCCTGGTCCGGAGCTTCCTTAGTTCTTCTGCAGCTCCGTCGATCAAGTCGGTTTGGCGGAGGGTGCCAATTGCTCGATTTATGTCTTCCCTTATTAGTCTTAGTTTGGCGTGTTGGATTGAAAAGAGGTGGAAGCGGTGTTTTTTTGCTGCCCTCTCTCCTTGTTTTCGATGATGCTCACTTGTAACTACGTGCGAAGCTGCTGAGGAGGCAGGGAAACCTAGGGCTTTGGTAAGAGTTTCTCAGGCAAGAATGATGTTTGCTTGTAGGGGTTTGATATCCTCCCACAAGGTTTTTGCTGCAGTTGATAGTTTTTCAGGTTCGCAAATTTTGCATTTGATTCTTCTATGTTGATATCTTGTTGTTAGGTGAGGGACCGGATTTGCGTTTGTTAAAGCGGTACCCTGAACGCTTAGGGTGAATTCTTGCGGTTGGTGGTCGGTGTGGTCTGACACGCCGATTCTAAAGTCCTTGGTTAGGGCAAAATGTGGTAAGGCAACAAAGGTGTAATCAATTGCTGTATTAACTAGTTGTCTGTGAAATGTTGGGGCTTGGTGCCTGTCCCCTAGCGTGCGGCCATTTACCGCCACCAGCGATAGACTTTCCAGCTCTCTCAGTAAATTCTTCGAAGTCTTAGTTGGTTTGCCCCACTTGTGTTTATCCTGGGAGGGGATCCCCCATGCTCATTGGTTATCATCTTCTTGGCTGTCTTGGTTTTGGTCCTCGGTGAGAATCATATTGAAGTCACCAGTTATAATGTAACTCGATTGATCCATCTCCGTGATTAGCTTGGTTAGTTTGGTTATTAACTGCTTTGCTCCATTCCTCTTGCTCTGTGGGTGTATATAAATGTTTACCAAAATTAGGAGCTGTAGGTTTCTCTGTCTTTGCATTTGGAACCGAATTGCCATTATTTAGAGGGATGCAGTTTTCTTGCTAATTGGTTCTTTTGTTGTAGATATGGCTTTATTCGAGGCGTAGATGAGTAGTCCGCCTTTGCAGTGGCCGTAGTTAGAGTTTCGAACTGCGGGGAGGTGGTGGGTCTTGAAGCCTTCGAGATGGAGGGGATCCTCTAGCCAAGTTTCCTGTAGGAGTACCAGGTCACATTTTTGAAGATATAACTAAAATGAGTGGTCATTGATTTTGGTCCCAAGGCCGTTTATGTTCCATGAACAAAATTTTAAGACTCCCTCCTTAATCCCCTGTTCGCTGTTGGGTCATGGGTTCTCTGATCTAAGATTTATGGTTTTAGCTAACCAAGACCAGTCGGTTAAGAGATGGTTTTCTTGTTGGCTTCTGCGTCCCCCATTTGAGGGTTTTGGTGTGTCTGGGCCTGCTGGCGAGGTACTGCGGGCTCCTTTAAGGACTGAAGTGACTTGACAGCACCCTCTCGAGTTGGTGGATGGCCTCCTAGGGGAAACAAAATGAAGTTGAATCAGTGGGTCAGGGTAACCAACTGGTCGATGATGTTGCACTCGGATCCCCCAAGCTTCTAGTTGTAATTCCTCACTAAGAATTTTCTCCGCTAATTCTGATGTTGCCCATTCAGTCCTAGTTACCTCTTGGTCGGATAGATGTTTAGAGTTTTCGAATTTTACTGACAGCAAATCTTGGGTTCTGATCCCTGACAAGCTGCCAATTGCATTTAAAATTTGAAGAATATTCCCATGGTTTAAGATATCCCTTTGTCCTTTTGATATATACTCTGGGATGAACAGGATTGTTTTTGAGGTTGCTGGATGACAATTATTCAGTGCACTTCTGCTGTATAAACAATTTCAGTTTTGCTCTTTGCTTGCGGATGTTATTTGTGATTTTTCTACTTCTTTGCCTTTGCTTGGGCTTGGCTCTTTAGGGATCGGATTTTCCCTGATACTCGATTGGGTGGGGAGAGGTCATTTTGGTTTCTAAGTTTGGTTTGACGGCCCAGGACGCGTGCTGGTTGGTAGCGCAAGTTGTTGAATGGCCATCCGTTATGGGATCATTACTTCCTTTTATCTTTAATTGGAGGTTACTGATTTCTTTTTCTTGTTGGTTAAGCTGATATTGGTTGGGCTCCTTGAGCAGGGTCCCAGCTGCTTCTGCTGAATTTATTGGCGCCTGATCGTTGGTTGGAGACTGATCTAATTGTTCGCTTTTTGACGCGCTGGCTCCTATGTGCTCCTGCTGAGAGCCAGTCTGGAGATTTGGTGTAATTTGGAAGTAGGATTTTATTGGTGAGTTCTTATGCCTCCCTTTTCTCCTTTGTTTCCTTCGTTGCTTGGAGTTTTGCCCGCTGCTCTGTACAGCCTTTTCTTCTTTGATGGATGCTTCTTGTATTTTGTGGCTGCTGATAGTTGCTGCTTTTCGTTCAAGATTCATAGTCTCTGCGCAACCTGCGGGTATAAGGAGTGATTGAGTGAATGGTGTTAACGGGCCATTGGGTCCTGCTTCTGCCTCTCGTCCTACCTCGTCAGGGTTTGGGATCGTGCATTGACTTGCTTCTTGGTGTGTTATTTTAACCGGCCATTTGCCTATCCTTATTGAGTTAGAGGTGGTAATTGGACTGGGGTCTTGAGCGACCGATTCTTGCGTCTCTTTGTGTGCTCTTCTGATGGGGGAAGTTGGCCTGTCGGATTCGGGACCTCCGTTGCTGGAATTTACGTAGACATTGTCTAATTTAGAGCTCGAACCTATATTTTTAAGATTGTTTAGAAGATCGCTCATCACAGTTGGTAGTGTTGCAATCTTTTCCACTATTAAATGGCAGGTACAGCTTGGAGGAAGTATGGATGATTCACGTTGGGCTTTTTCTATGAAGTTGTTCAGGTCTGAAAGCTTGCTGTCGATGCTGGTTATGTGTAGCGCGAGGCAGTTAAGCAGGGTGAGCTGGATGTCCATTTTGTCGGAATGGTATTCCAGAGCTTTAGTAGAAATTTGCATGGTATTTAAGAGGGAGACCCATATTCCCGTTTCGGTTTGCAAAATACTTGCGTCTGACTTTTTGGGGGTGTTGCCTAGTCCTTGGGGGACCGTTTCTTTTTTCCCCCCAGATGTATATGTAGTAACCAGGTTTTCCCATTCATCCTTCGTAAGACCGGAGTGATGGTTACCTGCAAGGGTTGATTCCTCGGAGTCTCCTTCTGTCGTCTTTGCTATGTTGGTTGAATTGAGTGGGGAGACTACTGAAAGAAATTCTGACAGAGTTTGCTTTAGAGGCTTATGGTTTATGATGTTCTTGACCACTATATCGTCTTTTATCGTCTCAGTTGCTACATGTTCCTTCTTACTGTCTTTGCAGTCCAGTTTATTGGGCTCAGTATGGCAATCAATAGAATTAAGATTCGGTTGAGGCAAAGTGGGTATTGCTCTTTGCGGGTTTAAGACTGTTAGGTTTTGAGGAGGAGTAGGTGGGATCATAGAGCCTGTAAAGTGGAAAACCTTTGACGTTAAGGCAGAAGCACTAGGGGGTGCCGGAGTTAGAGGAACGTGAGACAGTACTGTGATTTTAGGCTCCAGGGGAATCGTAGATGGTCCGTTGGTGGTTCCGTTGGCTCTTCCTGAGGAGAAGGCAGGGCTTGAGAGAGCGCGGTTTCATGGTGCATTGGACTCAGTTCAAGTGCATCCCCGAAGTCACTTTCGGGGCAGGTTATGGGGGTTACTGTGGCCGCCGGTGGTCCTGTATTTTCTTTTTCTTTTTCTTTGTGGGGCCCTGGGTGGCTTGACCCCCCTGGTTTTGTTGAGTAGATGATTGAGCCGAGGGCCAATAGTGGAAGAACATTTTCCAAGTGCTCAGGGTGTAATGGCGAAGGGAGATTCAGTTGGTTGTTAGGATTGAGATTTAATAACGCTCCTGCGTCTTTAATGAAGGAGAATTTGGAGTAGATTTTGGGTTGGTATTATTTTTTCCCTTGAGTTGTTAGTTGCTTCTGAGCATATTGTGCTCCTGGGGCTTGGGCTTGGTCTTGGTCTAGGTCTAAGTCTACAAGCATAATTCCTGGTTCTGCGCGGGGGCTGTAAGTCGCCCTATCCCTTACTATCAGAGGAATTAATGTTTGAGGATTACTCCTGGTCGATGTATTTGTATCCTTGTTATTTTTACTCTTCTTTTTCCTGGTGTTGGCGGCGACAGTTGTGGCTCGCCTCTCCTTGTCAGACCTCATTGCTGGGTTGCCAACCTACGTAGGAACGTGCTGAATTGGTCAGCGAGTTGAATCCTTCACAAAAATGTATTTTTTTTTTTTTTGGTGTTTGTTAGGTTAGGTTGCTAGGTTATTTTTGTGCGGTGAATTATTAGGTATATGTTAGGTATATGTTTGTTTGCCTGGGGTTTCCTTCCCCACAGCCTTGCGAGATTCTGGTTTGCTCTGCTCTGCTTGCCTTGCCTTGCTGGGTGCTGTTTTTGTTTCTTTTTCTTTTATTTTCCTTCTGGCGGAGCCCAGTCCTCATCTAGGCTGTCCTTATTGCCTCGAATTGGCTGGTTGTACTGGTTATACTGGTCCTGCCCCCCCCCCAGTCCCGACACTCCTCTGTCTCTCCTCTTTTGCACTTCAGGGAGGTCTGTAGGGGGGGGTCTGTTTGCTGTACTATGGCTCCCCCTGCTCAGGCTCCCCACACACTGTGGTGTTGGGTTCAATCAGGCCTACATATTCTGCTAAACTCTCGAACACCTTAGTATAGAAGTTGGCACGGACACTGAAAAATGCAAAAGACAAGTTTATTAAGACCCCATGGGGTGGTGGTACATTCCTACAGCACCCTTCGGCAATGTAAGAAGTAGCACACCGAACATCGGTGCGCGACCTCTTTTATACAGTTTAATGACAATAAAAAAATAGGCGGTTACAAGTTACACACTTTAGGTACATATAAGGTCATTTTTGGAACACAGCCAGCATGTGGGAGGAGTTTAATGGCACTGGTCAGTTTGTGCTAACATTCCTAAATAATGACCAGTTAATGTATAGTGCGCATGTGCGCTTGACCAGTACTAAAAATAGCCCGTTGCCGAGCAGAATAAATGACCATGGGTATCGAGAAAGGACAAAGGGGCACGCTGACCACGAGGCAGCGTGTTCATACAAAATGGAAGTCGGAAGGATTCAAAATGGCCCCCGTACATTTTGGTCAAGTTAACGGAAAAGATCGTGTAGCTGAGCTAAACGCTAACTCAGGAGCTGCCAAAACACGACAGACGGCCCTTTTAGCGTTTAGCAAAAGCTACCTCATAACGGACGTAATCAGGATTCTCGTCATCAATGTTGATGGCCATTATTTTCAGCACTTCATCGTTGACCAATTTCTCCTGCTTAATAATAGCTCGTTTGGACGGGATACAGGCTGTGATGCATACAGTACATAAGGCTGGGCCACATTGAATACATAAACAAAGAGAAAACAATACTCCAATGAAAATACATAGAATGGTTAATAATTTCCAACCCCAAGTACTAAATAGGGTCCAGAACCAACCAGAAAGGGTCCAAGTTCCATTTTCTGGGTGGATCTCAGCAGCTATCTTATGTAATTTCGTAATCGAATCATACACGGAAGGTGAATTATCTGGCACATATACACAGCAACTACTACCGATAATTCGGCATGCTCCACCACGGTCAGCTAGTATCACGTCTAGAACCATTCGGTTCTGGAGCGTCACAATTCTGGTAATTTTCAATTCTTCAGTTATATTCCCTAAGGCAGAGGCAGTTTCATTAGCAACGGCTTCCACCACACGTGTAAGCCTTCTTATCTTTCGGCTATTCAACGCAGCTCCTACAAAGGAAAATAAACCTAGATTGAAATCTACATATTGCTGTAAAGTAGTATCAGTTTGATCTATCCCATCAAGATCTAATGTTCTTTTAACTCTGTTTAGTACGAAGTCATGGTACAAAACATAATCATTGTGATACATAGGAGGAGCAATGAATACAGGCGGCAGTACAAAAGCTATGTAACATATTCCTAACCATCCCAGTGGCAGACGATGGTATCCCTTGTTCCCACAAATGAAATATGTATTACGTGAGGCTACAAATGCAATTCCGTTTGGCATATCAAAAGCAAGCGTAACATTACATTCGCTGCGGCCTACAGGGATTGTACCTTTATTTCTAATACAAAGATCTGCTTTTGTGTCAATAACCGTTATCTCGTGTAAATTCGTTACATTTATAAGTCTTTGATTCGTATAAACACGAGGTGCAGATACATTGTCCGGACGATATTCTTCCCATTCAAATTTAGTTCCTTCAGCTTGTGGATAACCATCTTTGTCATTAAAACATATCTTGTTCAATCGAAAGAGTAGTCCACCTTTCGTTTCGTAAAGTAAAAAGAAGAGTGTACCAAGCATTACAAGAACCATTATGAGAAAACGGGAGAGGAATAAGTGGCGTTCCTCCCCTCTTCTGATGTCCAGGTAACATTCCACATACCCAACAGTTTGATGTGTTGGTCATGTTGTGGGTGTGATGCAAAATCTGAATAAAACTGTTATTCAAATAGGTCTGTCTATGTCTCTCTTCATGATAAGGCAAAGTAAAATGAAAATGTTCAGACGGGCTTGGAGTGGTAGGCAGTAAGTGTTCTCGTGCAGGAAACAATTGTTCTATAGTCCAAGCTACCACTGCAATCGCTACTATAGTCAAAACAAACAATACAGCACCAAAAATTCTCCCTTTTCGTGTCGAAGGAGATGCCATAGTTCGCAAAACAATGATCTTCAAGAGCAACACTAAGAGAAAAAGTAAAACGATGGTTCTGGACTGAGGCTGCCGTTGGTTTGTTCTCCGAGATTCAAGACGGGTGTCACTACACTGGGCAGAACTGATCCCCCCCCCTTGATATTCCCGGCTTCCGTTTCACAAACCTCAGAGCGGTTACCAACCAGTTTCAAAAATGCAAAAAAAAGAAATTATTTCCTGGGACGTAGATTGTACTTCACTCCATCAGAAACAGTGTGGTCCGGGAAGGCTCCCTCCAATTCGTTAGACGTAACAGCTGGGCTCTTTTCTGCATCCAAAATTTCCCTGTAGTCGGACAGCACCACAGGGCTCACCAGATCCGGGGAAACACGACGGCAATGGGTGGAATGAATCCACTGTTTCTTGTTGGTCACTCGTACTGCTGTTCGGGTGGCAAGCAGCACCTGCTCAGGACCATGCCATCTCGGTTCCAAACTGCTGGATCTCTCAAACACTTTGACCATCACGTGGTCCCCAGGGCGAAGATCGTGAGCCTCACCGGTGGAGTTATCAGGGAGCGCTTCTCGAACCTGCTGATGAATAGAAAGTAAATCATTTGTTAATCATGCCAGATAGTCATTCATCATTATACAAGGCACATCATGTATCAAACGAGGCTTAGGAACTCCCCAAATATTTATCGGCCTTCCGAACACCACTTCATATGGTGTCAGGCCAGATCGAGAATGTGGCACTGATCGGATAGACAGCAATGCCAAAGGCAAAGCGTCCGGCCATTTCAAGGATGTGGATGCCACGATCTTTGCTAGCTTCAGCTTCAGAGTTGCATTGTATCTTTCTACCAAACCTGCTGATTGCGGATGAAAGACAGCGTGGAATCGTTGCTTGATTCCCAATCCTTTCAGGACGTACTCCACTACTTTCCCAATGAAATGAGGACCATTATCATTCCACATAAATTTACAAACACCATAGCGCGGGAAGTACTCTTTGAGTAACACCTTAGCTGTTGTCAATGCTGTATTATCTTTCGTAAGGTAAGCCTCAATCCATTTACTGAAGGCACACACCACCACTAAGACATACTTGAGGTTATTAGAGCGCTCCAGCTGAATGTAATCCATTTGTAGTACTTCGAATGGTGCAGTAGGTGGAACAAACCCTCCTTTAGGAGTATGAGTCCCTTGTCCAGGATTGTGCTGCAAACATATCAGACAGGTCTGCACTACTCTCTTAGCCGTACTAGCAATTTCAGGATTTTCCCAAACCCGTGTAAGCAATTTAGTAATTGCGAGAGCTCCAATATGTGCCAGCCCATGTGTCATTTGCACCATTGTTTGTAAATAGGCCATAGGTAATTTCCATCTTTCCATATCTTTACTTCGCCAGCAACCCTCATCGTCCAACACTCCTTCAGTGGCCCATTTCATAAGTTCTGCTTCAGATGCCGACCTCTGTATATCTAATATTTCTTCTCTAGCATCCTGCCACCGCTCGGCTTGTGATTTCACCACGTACATGGGGGAATTATTTTGTAGCATAGCGGTCTCTCTCGCAATGCGATCTGCGAAAGCATTGCCTTGTCCTATTTTATCCGTCACCTTTTTGTGTGCACTGCATTTGACTATTGCTACCTTCTTTGGACACAATAATGCATTCAGGAGATCGCGCACCAATTCTCCGTGCATAATGTGTACCCCATGTGAAGTCAAAAATCCTCGTTCCTTCCAGAGTAGGCCAAAATCATGCACTACTCCAAAAGCGTAACGACTATCCGTGTAAATGTTCACACATAGTCCAGCACTTAACTCACATGCTTTCGTTAAGGCTATCAATTCAGCTGCTTGGGCCGATTTCTGGGGTATCCGTGCTGCTTCTACCACTGTCTTAAGTGTCGTGATCGCATAAGCTGCGGAAGTCGTACCATCTGGTAACTTCACACACGATCCATCGACCCACAGTTCCCCATCTACATCTGGAAATGGTGTATCCTGCAAATCGATACGACCCTTCGTTTGTTCCTCAGTCAGAAAAACACAGTCATGTTGTTCTTCCTTCTGAGTCTCAGCAACAGGATCCGGCAATAAAGTAGCAGGGTTTAGTGTCGCACATCGCTTTAGTGTGATGTGCGGCGCCAACAACGTTAGCTCATATCCTGTTAGGCGGGCACTGGTTAGATGCTGTGTTTTCGTTTGATTCAACAAAGCATCTACTGCATGGGGAACTAACACCAACAATTTGTGTGACAAAACTATTCCCTCACTTTGTCGTATAGCTACTGCTGTTGCTGCAACTGCTCGAAAACATCCAGGCAACCCTCGCGCCACAGGGTCGAGTACTGCCGAGAAATATGCACAAGGTCTCTGTTTGTCTCCGTGTACCTGCACTAAGACTGACAATGCGCACCCATCCTTCTCATGTACATACAATGTAAAAATCTTCGTATAATCAGGTGTACCTAACACTGGTGCAGAACAAAGAGCTTGTCTCAATTGTTCAAAAGCATTCTGACATTCATCTGTCCATTCAATGGGAATCGGTATATCTTTGGACAACAATGCTAACAAAGGCTTAACAATGTGTGAAAAACCCAATATCCATTGCCTACAAAAAGACGTCAGACCTATGAAGGCACGAACATCTTTCTGAGTGCGAGGGACTGGTGTATCTAAAACTGCTTGGATTCGATCTGGTGTTAATGCACGGCCCTCCTTAGACAAAAGATGACCGAGGTAGGTCACCTTGGATCTACAATACTGTAACTTCTTCTTCGAAACCTTATGATTATTTTTAGCTAAGAAAGAAAGCAAGGAAAGGGTACTTTTCTCACATTGTTCCTGCGTGTCTGCTGCAAGCAAGATGTCATCCACATACTGTATAAGAGCCACTGCATCTTGTAATTCAAAGGAATCAAGCTGTCTCTTTAAAGCCTGACTATAGATGCTAGGACTTTCAGTATAGCCTTGAGGAACTCGACAGAATCTATACGATTTATTATTTAATGTAAATCCAAAGAGATATCGACTATCAGGATGTACAGGAATCGAGAAAAATGCGTTTTTCAAATCGATAACTGTAAAAGTTGTTGCCGTCGGTGGAACCAACGTAAGCAACGTGGTGATGTCAGACACCACCGGGTACTGGGGTACTACTATCTTGTTGATTTCCCGCAAATCAATAATAAAACGGTAAACCTTAGCATCTGTATCTCTTTTAAGGATCGGTAGAATTGGGCTGTTGCAAACATTGTAGGGAACCTCCTCAACTACTCCTGCCAGAATTAAATCATTCACAATATGTATCAATGCAATTTTGCCCTCCCTCGAAATTTTATATTGTGGGACACGTGGCAGAGATACTCCCTCCTTTACCGTAATACGTACTGGAGGAATACTCATCTGCCCTACGTCAGTATCAGAAGTGGCCCACAATGTTTTTGGAAGGGAGGCTAATACTTCAGATTCATGGAGAAGACACACTCGCTCAACTTCTGGATAATTTTCATTCAACACAACCCGCACCCCTTCCGGGGCACAGCGAATAGTAGCTCGAAAATATTTTAACATATCGAGTCCCATAATATTATCTGGTGTATTCGGAGACAGCAAAAAGGGACAAGGGGCAGCAAATTTATCAACATGAAATGCAACAGGTTGAGACAGTGGGCTAGAAGTAGGTGTTCCATCGAACCCTATAGCTGTAATTACCTCGCCAGACAGGGGAGCCCTTGGAACCAAGTGTTTGGACAAAGCGCTACGAGTAGCTCCTGTATCGACCAGAAATTGACCAGTGGAACCCAAAACATATGCTTCTATGTATGGACCCCTTTGATCAACCGGTACCTCAACCGATTCCACACCCCATCCTACGCAATCCTATGCATAGCGCTCTTCGCGTGGCTCAACAGAGCCACCCTCATTTATCTGATATTGATTACGATTATCGAACGTATTATAATCTGTCTGACCACGACCCCTTGCTCCATATCCTCCACGATCATTTGTCCCATAACCTCCTCGATCATTTGTCCCATAGCCTCTCGGCCCTCCATAATTACCTCTAGACCTTCCACTTCCTCGTCCCCGCAAATTACACTGTTCTTGAAACAACGGACAATCTGCAATCCAATGTCCAAACTGTCTACAGTATGCACACTGATTCACAGATATGTCGGAACGAGGAGGAGGAGCATTGTTATACGATCCTCGTCCCCCTCGATAGTTTCCCCTTGTAGCCTGAACCTGAGCCAACATTACCTTCGTCTTCAAAACCTTCGCTTTCTTATCACTACTTTCCTTTGCCTCCAATTCCTGTCGTTCATAATATTGAGCCATAGTCAATAAAGAAGCAGGGGTTGCCGTGGTCCACGAACTTTCACTCGCTATTAATCGTTTTGCAATCTCCGTTAGGAGATTAGCCACATACTTGTCAACAAATAAATGTCTGCCTGTATCTTCTGTTAATGATTGTCCACTGTAGTCATGGAACGCTTCCTCAAAACGAGAAAAGAAATCTGGAACCGATTCATCCGTTTTCTGTTTACAAGAGGCTAATATGGTCCAATCAATCTTTTTAGCGGGAACAAGCGTTTTTAACTTATTTAGTATAGCACCTGGAAGATCCAATATTAATTGACAAGGCTTACATGCTGGTTCCCTGTCTAAGTCAGCTTGAACTATATCTTTCCAACCTGCCCCAAGAGTCGTGGGATCATCAAACTTACGAATCGCTCTCCACATATCAGGGGGCAATATTAGCCCAAAAAACAGATCAATATCAACTAACGTCATAATACATGAGGAAATTGCACTCTCAACACTTTCATAGAAAGCCGCTGGATTTTTACGAGGATCAGGCAAAGAATTCTTAAGCGCCATGAAATCTGTTCTATTCCAGGGCGTATAAACCCAGTTATATATAAAATACCCCTTCGCGTCTTTAGACGTTCTATCATCATCTGTGCCATCCCCTTTATGAGGGACATACAAAGGCGCAGCTTCTCGCATAGGTCTAATATTAATCGCGGCGATCTTATCTGTTCCAAAGATAGAGCATTCTTTGGATATCTCCGTCGATCCGGACGCAGGCGGACCCTTTGACTTTTCCAACTCCCGTAGTCGTGTCGCCTCATTCCGTAGCTGAACCAAACGTTTGAAAAATTCATCCGCATCTGAAAGAACAAAGAGACCTTTACGACAGTTATCGCGACCCTTGGATATATCCTCGGGTTCTAACTCTGGAGAATATTTTCTAAAGCGTTCAACAACCTCATCTCCAAAATGATCTAAGAAATACATTCGCTCTTGATCAGACCATTTTTCCATTTGCTTACTAATTTCAGAAACAGTGATAGTATTAATATTTAGCTTTCGTGCAAACGAACGCAATTCCGCAGTTCGTTCCGCATGTAACCTTGTACGCTGTGTATGCTGGTCGTCCTCATCCGCATCCTTGTTCGGAGCTGTAGGCGCGACGTACGGAGGCGGACAACGATCTAGTAATGAAAAATCATGTGTTTCATTAGTAAGGACCGGATAAAGAGGACGCCTAATAGGGAACTGTCCATTAACCTGCAAATTACGTTCTCGAGTCTCCCTCTCTTTCTGTTCCTGGAACTCCTTCTCCTGTAGCTGTAAAGCTTTGTCACGTGCAGCCTTTCGCTGCACCTTCTCCGCCAAGGCTTCCTCACGCGTCATTCGCTCACGCACCTCTTTCTCCCACATACGCACACAATCAAACATATCTTGTCTAGACCTTCGCTGAAACAAACACTGCTCCACATATTGAACCTTTCGTAAATCAAATGACCCATGTAGTGGCCACTGTAATTCACGATCGGCTTTACTATATTTGTGTCATAATGTGCTGTACATTATTGGCGGAATGCCAAATTTTACATACATCTCACGATTAGGAGTCCCCTCTGGGGGAGCCGGCTGTGATTTATTTAATCGATAATTGGTACCATTTTCAAAGCAGCACATCCCTCGGAGCGTGCTGAAAACAGGCATGTTCAAAAGTACCACGGAAACGCGATACTACATAAAATGGCCATTTAATGTGCTTCATACACGGTGTGCCGTTCAAATCAAATAAGTCAGAGAAATATCCCTACATGCCTGCCTATGTGAGGTGCACTCCACATATAAATCAAATTCAAATTCAACAACTCTAACGTTAGCTAACTTCAACAAATTCAAATTCAAATTCAGATTCAAAAAGCCATAGTAAGTGTCAGTAGACTACCTCACCAATCAGAAGCTTACCGAATATCTTCAAACGTCCAAGATCCATCTGCCAAGTTCTGTGATCGATTCAGCCAAAACAGCAATACACGACAATCCAAGATCGGAATCTCAGTCGAGGACCGGCGCCACCTGGAAGGTCAGATCAGAAGGAAGGAAAGAAACACCGTGGATGCCAAGACTCGGGTCACTCAAATGGCAGCGATCGCTTCCATGGCGAGTTTCCAAACCTTCGTCGCGACCTCTCCTTCGGGCATCCGAGTCGCCGATGAGTCCCTTCGTGGTCGCCAATTGCGGTGTTGGGTTCAATCAGGCCTACATATTCTGCTAAACTCTCGAACACCTTAGTATAGAAGTTGGCACGGACACTGGAAAATGCAAAAGACAAGTTTATTAAGACCCCATGGGGTGGTGGTACATTCCTACAGCACCCTTCGGCAATGTAAGAAGTAGCACACCGAACATCGGTGCGCGACCTCTTTTATACAGTTTAATGACAATAAAAAAAATAGGCGGTTACAAGTTACACACTTTAGGTACATATAAGGTCATTTTTGGAACACAGCCAGCATGTGGGAGGAGTTTAATGGCACTGGTCAGTTTGTGCTAACATTCCTAAAGAATGACCAGTTAATGTATAGTGCGCATGTGCGCTTGACCAGTACTAAAAAATAGCCCGTTGCCGAGCAGAATAAATGACCATGGGTATCGAGAAAGGACAAAGGGGCACGCTGACCACGAGGCAGCGTGTTCATACAAAATGGAAGTCGGAAGGATTCAAAATGGCCCCCGTACATTTTGGTCAAGTTAACGGAAAAGATCGTGTAGCTGAGCTACACGCTAACTCAGGAGCTGCCAAAACACGACAACACGGCTGTGAGGAGAAGCAGGAACCAGAAGGGTAGAGGGGTCCGGTTTGCCCGTATGTAGAATGGTGAGCAAGTGAGCACGTGAGCAAATGAGCAGGGAGGGGGTGAGGCAGCACGAACCACTATAGCTGCAGAAATCCCTGAGTCCTCAAACCTTCTTGCTGGAGCGGAGGCAGGCGACCCCCCAGCAGGGTGAGGTGCTGGGAGGCACAGACGAACAGATGAACTGAGGGACAGCACCGCACCCTCAATCGCGCCCACAAAGTCACTAGAGACACAAAAGCTGAAGCTCGAAGTTGAGTGCCCAAAAACACTGGCGGCGCACTCGAAAGCACAGCTTGCAGCTTACAGCGCGGTGCGGCTCAACACTCGCCTGGTCGTCGTCTGTCCGCCGTCGCCTTGTCGATGCTGCCGGTGTTTGCTGCCTCGAAATTCCGTGATGGCTGGGACCCGGGTGGTCGGCAGACTGATCGGGCAGGTCGCGGCTCATGAAATCGCGGCCCGTGGAGTCCGTGAACAAAGCAACAGGGGTGAGGACCGCGGTGATGGCTGATCGCCAAACAGCAACAGCAGCGCAACTCCTCCTCACAACAGCGGTACGTAGCCACAAGATGGTGCTGTACTCACTTGTGAATGGATGTAACATGTATTTTTATAACCTAGTACTGTTTTCTTTACATTTTTTATGTTTGTGATGACGGTACCATACCTGCTGTGACGTAGCAAAAGGCTCATGTTTTTGTGGAAGTCTTAAAGATATATATAGACAGATTTGATTTACTAGAAAGAATTAGTTCTTTATTAATGTAGAGTTTATATTTGAGTTTGTGTGATGGTTTTGTGAAAAAAAACTCTTAATTGTGGTGTTTTACATATTCGCAGTGACTCTGTATCCCCCGGCGTCTTCGGTAGGGGTGAAGTGCAATTGTTTTTTAAAACTCAGGAACACATACTAACACATATTTTAATTAATATTTGACACACATTGTTTATTGATATACTCTTTAAACCCAACTTTTGGAAGAATTTTTTAATTAAAAGACTTTTACTTGGTATTTTGTGTGATCGCAGTGATGCTGGAAGTCATGATTATATCGGGAACCGCGATGAACGTATGTTTTTGGTTAAGGGTATAACACATAATTACACGTATTACTTTGTATGATCCACATGTGGGGTTTAATATCAGTTGATGATCATGATCACATTGCGAAATCGCAAAGCAAATGCAAACATTCAATGACCACCAATTTTAACTTAAAAAATTCATTCTAATTTTACAATACACACATTATTAACATAAAGAACATATTTGTACACATATAGTTGTAGTAACTTTTCTAAAAGCTGTGTATAAACCCTACTTCCTATTTTTATGATTACGCATTACGATGACTTTGGTAGCCACGATGATTGTGATTCTCTTAAGAGGTGAAAAACACATATATGAACATATTTTACAGTATTTTAGACACTAGGGATTTAGTACTGCACTGTTTAAAGTAATATTTGTGTAGGGAGTTTGTATAAAACAATCATGGAAACTGATTTTCAGTTTTCGCAATGACACTGGGTGCCGCGATGATATCGGTAGCCGCAATCACTACGAAGACACTGCGAAAACAGAAAGACAAAACAGGAATTCAATAGCCACTATTACATTCAAACCTTATCACTGCAAAATGGATTATAACTAACAGACTAAACACATTACTATCTAATTGACTGAATAATAACATGTACAACACCCTTAATATCTCTATAATTTAGTGAATAATTTTTCAGTGTAATCTATAACTGCCTGAATCACTGTATCAGTAAGCCTTTATTTCACTGTTTAAATATTTGAGTGAATCTGTATGATGGTGCATCCGTTTATTAATGCTTCTGTAACAAACTGTGTGACTGCCTCTGTGCATCTATGAGTGTGTGCATCAGTATCGCAATGGGTCTGTGATTGGGTTCATGAGTACAACTGTGAGTGGTTACATGAGTATCTGAGTGTATACCTAACTGGGTGCATAAGTCTCTGACTGGGTCTATGAGTTGGTGTCTTAGTGACTGTATGAGTCTGTGAGTGCCTGAGTGGGTCCGTGATTGGGTGTATGTCTGTCTGAATGGATCTGTGAGTGGGTGTTTGAGTGTCTCAATAAGTCTGTGAGTGAGAGCATAAGTCTCTGAGTGGGTAAGGGACTGGGTGCATACATGAGTGTCTGAGTGGGTCTGTGACTTGGAGGGTGAATGTCTGGGTGGGTCTGTGATTAGATGCATGAGCCTTAGCTGGGTGAGTGAGTGTGTGAGTGGGTGTATGAGTGTCTGAGAAGGTCTGTGAGTACATACATGAGTGTGTGAGTGGGTCTGTGAGTAAATACATGAGTGTGTGAGTGGGTCTGTAAGTGGGTGTGTAAGTCTCTGAATGGGTCTGTACATGTGTGCAAGAATCTCTGAGTGAGTCCCTAAATGGTAGCATGAGTATCAGAGTGGGTCTGTGAGTGGGTGCATAAGTATCTGAGTGGGTATGAGCCTGTATACATGAGTCTATGAGTGGGTCTATAAGTAGGTACATGAGTCTCTGTGTGGGTCTATATATGGGTTAATCACTCTTCAAGTGAGTCTGTAAGTGGGTGCATGAGCACTTGAATGGGTTTGTGAGTGGGTGCATAAGTATCTGAGTGGGTATGTGACTGAATATCTAAGTGTGTGAGTGAGTATGTAAATGGATGTTTAAGTGCCTGAGTGAGTTTGTGAGTGCATACATGATTGTGTGACAGTGACTGGTGAGTGAGTTCTAATACATAAATATTTTCTTTATACATTTTAACGAACATTTGTGAATATCACGCTAGATTGATCAAATCTATTTTGGACACATCATTTGTGTCACTAAAACCCCTATTTCTCAGGGGGTCAGAGGAAATCCACCCTGACCCCTTATGTTAGCTTTCATAGAAGCTTTCAGCCCCAGTAACTGGTCTGGAGTTTGCAAATGAGGTTCTTGTCAAATCCCCGCATAGAGTGCATTGCCGTAGTCAGGTCTGCTGCTAATGAGGGCATGGGTGATGGTTTTCCTGTGCTCTGGAGGAATCCAGATGAAGGTCTTGTGTAGGAGACAGAGGGTGTGGAAACAGGAAGAGTAGACACCATTGATTTGGTGGTTCATTTTGAGTTCGGAGTCCATGATGATTCCGAGGCTGCATGCGTGGTCAGTGGGAAACATCCTTTACAACAAAACTTTTACCACGCAGTGCTGTTACAAAGCAAGTATTACAACGAAAACCTTTACAACGCATTACACTGGGGGGCGCTCTAGGATAGGGAATAGTTTTAATTTACTATCCAACACCTTCCCTAGTGTCCACGGGGACTGGAGTTGGAATAGTAAATTAAACTATTCACTATCCAGCACTCCCAAGTGTAATGCGTTGTAAAGGTTTGCGTTGTAATACTTGCGTTGTAACAGCATGCGTGGTAAAAGCATGCCTTGTAACGTCATACATCCGTGGTCAGTGGGGGAGGGTGGATTCCTGAGGGGGGGGTGACCAACAGGTGTCATTCCAGGCATCGGGGGAAGGCCCATGATAAATAGTTAGGTTTTGTCCTGTTGAGTTGTTAACAGATATTCTTCGTTCACCAGGTGACGCTTCCATTCCTTCTTAAAAGTTGTGTTTGGAGATGGTGGGTTTGTTAGATAGGGAGAGAATGAGTTGGGTGTCGTCTGCATAGGATACATGTCGAGTCTGTGGGATCTGATGATGGGTGCAAGCGGGGCCATGTCTACGTTCAACAGGGTGAGGCTTATAGGGAATGTTTAGGGAACTACGCAGGTGGTCGGTATGGAATCCGACAGGAAGGGTGGGAGTCTGACCCACCTGGTTCTGTCAGATAGGAATGAGTGGATCCAGTTGAGGGTCTTGTTCCGGATCCCTACATCATTTAGTCTGACGACTAGGGTGCAGTGAGATACTGTGTCAAAAGCTGCGGAGAGGCTTACGATTATGAGGGCCACAGCCTCTCCTCTGCTGAGGTGGGTGCAGATGTCATCTGTCACTGCGAGGAGGGCGATTTCTGTGCTGTAGTTTTCCTGAAACCGGATTGGGAGGAGTTGAGGATGTTGTTTTCTTCTATGAAGGAGGCAAGCTGTCTGTTGGCGGGAAACAACCTTTACAATGCAACTTTTACAACGCACTACCATTACAACGAAACTTTTACAACGCAACATCCAATACATCGCATGCCATTACAACACAACCATTACAACGCATGACACTACAACGCATACCACTACAACGCATATCATTACAACGCATACCATTACAACGCATAACATTACAACGTATAGTACCCTTACACTATCCAACACTTACCCTACTGTTGCACCCCCTGGAGTTAGAATAGTAATTTTTACCCCTACATGATTCAACACTTACCCTACTGTTGCACCCCCCTGGAGTTAGCATAGTAATTTTTACCCCTACACTATCCAACACTTATCCTACTGTTGCACCCCCCTGGAGTAAGAATAGTAATTTTTACCCCTACACTATCCAATACTTACCAAGTTTCCAGCTGTCAAGAGTAGGCTGCGTGGTGTGGGGAGTAGGTTCTGCATGTTGGTTGTTGTCTTTGAAGTTGTCATAGGTGGTCTTGATTTTGTGATGGAAGAAGGCGCTGAGTCTGTCACAGGGGCTCTGGGATGGGGATGTCAGCTGTCTCACAAAATGGTGGCCACAACTTTCTGTTCAGGTTACGCCCAGCCAATTGGTGCATTCATTTGGTGTGGGCATTTGTGATTAATCACGCTGCAAAATATCTGTGGCCAGAGATATTTGCAGAAAGTACTGGACAAATATCCACCAAATAACCATAAGTGCAATATGCGTAACAACAGCTACCTTTCTGCCAAGGTTTGTGCAATTCTGTCCAGCGGTTCGAGCTGTAGGTTCGACAATGCGTTCCTATGAGAATTAACATTACACATGTACCCTTATTTTGCCCCCCTATTTTGCTCCTTGGAAAATTTCATGCAGATTAGTCAAATGACACCAAGGTTATAGGCAAGCCAAAACATTTTTTTCATTTGGAAACTAGGTCCTTACTATAACTACCTACTGGCGACCACCAGAAGTATCTATCTATCTATCTATCTATCTATCTATCTATCTATCTATCTATCTATCTATCTATCTATCTATCTATCTATCTATCTATCTATCTATCTATCTATCTATCTATCTATCTATCTATCTATCTATCTATCTATCTATCTATCTATCTATCTATCTATCTATCTATCTATCTATCTATCTATCTATCTATCTATCTATCTATCTATCTATCTATCTATCTATCTATCTATCTATCTATCCTATCTATCTATCTATCTATCTATCTATCTATCTATCTATCTATCTATCTATCTATCTATCTATCTATCTATCTATCTATCTATCTATCTATCTATCTGTCCATCCATCCATCCATCCATCCATCTAGCCATCCAGAGGTACCTATATGTATATATAGGTACCCCTCTCTCTCGTCTCTGGCTCTCTCAATCACTAGCTCTCTCTCTCTCTCTCTACAAATACATATTACCTATTGGTGGTTGTTGTTATTGGTAGCTATATTTAGGACGTAGTTATAGTTAGGACCAACATTTCCATAGGAAAAGGGCTTTTTTTGCTAATAACTTAGGCGCCGCTTGACAAATCTCCATGTAACTTTCACAAAACTTTCCTTTTATGGCTCAGTTGTTGTGGTGAAAGTTGCAGGGTGATCCGTCAAGCAGCATATAAAAAAAGGGGGTTCTTAAAAAACGTGTTTTCCCCTTTTTAAGTCAATTAGGATTTTCCAATATTTAAACATTATTATAGCCCGAAATGCTGAATGGAATTACACCACATTTGGCAGAAAGCTAGATTTTGGCCTAGTAAGCATGCTTTTAGTGATTTGTTGTAAATCTGTTTAGAGGTTTTGGAGATATCTAACTTGAAAAAAATATAGATATCTGGGGACACAAGTCCTTGCAGTGGACTCATGATTCCTACTAAATTATATTGGCGGTCACCATTTCAACAAGGAAGTGTTGGCAGCATTAAAAAAAGTTAAAAACAAAGAAAATGGAACTAGGTAGGAATGCCTTGACCACCCAAATATGTTGGGGAGGACTTGAGGGTGGATCCGCAAATCTGTGGCAAATTGTTTTTCAAAAGCAAGCCTTGCTCCTGTGATTGCTTTAGAATAACTTCCGGGTGGGCCACGTACTGGGTCATCTGCTAAATATAGGAGGGAGACACACGGGCCCCCGCATATGGCTTATCAAAGCCCCGGGTACTGTCAACTACCTGGGACATTTTAAATTATGAATGCAGGTGGGCCAATGGGCCCACCTGCAGCCTCAGGGATCACCACCATGGCTACTTCCAAGGGGCTAAATACCATTTTGTGGGAAGGTATTGTGGACTCCTCCTGCCCAGGTGACTGCCAACACCCCAGGGTACATCTATATATATAAAAAACAAAGCATGTCCGTTTGTCCTTTGTGCATTACTACACCATTCATCCGATCAGCATGAAACTTTGGAAAGTTGTTGAGTACACTCCCGCGAAGGTATCTGGCAAATAAAAAAGAAAAGAAAAATGTGTTAAATATCGGCCCCCCACCACCCAGGGCCCTCATAATCTTTCCAATACTAACCGTTTACAGTTTACGGTGCGACTCGCTTTTGCAATGACCATCAACAAAGCACAAAGACAATCGCTGCAAGTGTGTGGACTAGGTTTGGAGAATCCGTGCATCTCACATGGACAACTGTATGAGGTCAGCTAACGCGTCGGAAAACCTTCTGATTTATTTGTGTACTCAACGTTTACAGTTTCCGGGGCGACTCGCTTTTGCAATGACCATCAATAAAAGCACAAGGACAATCGCTGCAAGTGTGTGGACTACAATTGGAGAATCCGTGCTTCTCACATGGACAACTGTATGTGGCCAGCTCACGCGTCAGAAAACCTTCTGATTTATTTGTGTACGCACCAGACGGAAAAACTAAAAATACCGTGTATCCACAAGCACTCGAATGAATAAACAGAATTAAAAGAACACTTTCAAATGTTTTCCATATTAGAATTAATAAGTTTCAATAAAAATGACACAATGTAAATTGAATGTTATCATAACAAGTTTCCTTAAATTTCCTTTCTTCTGAGATCGCAGCAACGCGCGACAGGTAAGACAGTACTTAATTAAAAAAAAAGAATTGGGGAGGCCCTATGTCCTAACCTACAGCCCTGCTGACCGTCACCTTCCCGGGGGTAAAATAGAATTATTAAGGGGGTCTATGGCACTGTACAACATTCCACTCTACACTGCCCCACTTTACCACACTCTACTCCACTCTAAGCACTCCACTCTGCAAGACCCTACTACACTCTGTGCAACTATACAACACTAAACTCTACTCTACAACACTTTTGAACAATCTTCAACACATCACTCCACTGTACTATAGAAGACAAACCTCCAATTGTAAGACGATCTGCAACTCTACACTACGCCTGTTCACTCAAGCACTCAACGCAACTGTCAATCAATAAATCAAACACTTGTAGAGCGTGCTACATACCCGTGAGGGTCTCAAGGCGCTGGGGGGGGCTGCTGCTACTCAAAGAGCCAGGTCTTGAGCAGTCACCTGAAGGCCAGCAGGTCCTGGGTCTGACGTAGGCCGGTAGGGAGAGTGTTTCAGGTCTTGGCGGGGAGGTAGGAGAAGGATCTGCCGCCGGCGGTGGTTTTCCGGATGCGTGGAACTGTGGCGAGGGCGAGGTTGGCTGAGCGGAGGCTGCGGGTGGGGGTGTAGAAGCTGATTCGACCGTTAAGGTATGCTGGTTCGGCGTTGTGTAGGGCTTTGTGTGCGTGGATGTGGAGTTTGAAGGTGATACTCTTGTGTACGGGGAGCCAATGCAGGTCTCTCAGGTGGGGTGTGATGTGGTTGCGTCGAGGGACGTCGAGGACCAGTCGTGCCGAGGCGTTCTGGATGCGTTGGAGCTGTCTCAGGAGCTTGGTTGTTGTTCCTGCATGGAGGGCATTCCCGTAATCCAGTATGCTGGTGACGAGGGCCTGAGTGAAGGTCTTCCTCGTGTCGGAGGGGATCCACTTGAAAATCCTGCGGCGCATACGGAGGGTATTGAAGCAGGAAGCGGAGACGGCGTTGACCTGCTTGAACATGGAGAGGGCAGAGTCGAGGATGACCCCCAGACTGTGTGCATGGTCGGTGGGTTCTGGGGGTGTTCCTAGCAATGTTGGCCACCAGGAGTCATCCCAGGCTGAGGGGGTGGAGCCGAGGATGAGGACCTCCTTCTTGTCTGAATTTAGCTTCAGTCTGCTCTCCTTCATCCATTTGGCGTAGGCCTTCATTCCTCTGTGGAGGTTGGTTTTGGCGGTGCGGGGGTCTTCGTTGAGGGAGATGATCAGCTGTGTGTCGTCGGTGTAGGAGATGATGTTGAGGCTGTGCTGTTGGGCGACGTGGGTGAGTGGTGCCATGCAGATATTGAACAGTGTCGGGTTGAGGGATGATCCCTGTGGAATGCCGCAGATGATCTTGGTGGTCTTGGAGCGGAAGGGTGGGAGGCAGATGCTCTGGGATCTGCCGGAGAGGAAGGATGTGGTCCAGGCCATGGCCTGCTCTTGGATTCCGGCATCGTGGAGGCGTGCTGTTAGGGTGCGGTGGCAGACTGTGTCGAAGGCGGCTGATAAGTCCAGAAGGATGAGGGCGGCTGTTTCTTCTTTGTCCATGAGGATCTTGATGTCGTCTGTGGCGGCGAAGAGGGCGGTCTCGGTGCTGTGGTTGCTCCGGAAGCCGGATTGGGAAGGGTCCAGGATTTTGTTATCTTCGAGGTAGCGGATCAGCAATCTGTTGATGATCTTCTCTGTGACTTTCGCCAGGAAAGGGAGCAGGGAGATGGGACGGATGTTTTTGAGGTCCTTGGGGTCCACCTAGTGTTTCTTCAGGAGGGCGTTGATCTCTGCATGCTTCCAGCTCGCCGGGAAGGTTGCTGTCTCGAAGGAGATGTTGATTGATTTCCAGAGATGGGGTGCGATGGCTGTGCTGGCTTTGTTGAAAACGTGGTGTGGGCATGGGTCAGATCTGGAGTGGATGGAGTTCATGGTCATGGTGGTGTCTTCGTCGCTGATGTTGGACCAGGCGGTGAGGTGGCTGGTGGGGGTGGTGGTTGCAGGGGTGTAGTATGCACCAACCCTTTTCACTGTATACCAAATGACTCCACTGTGTACCATACCACTCCACTCTACACCACTCCGCTCTACCTTACTCTGCTCTGCAACATTCCACTCCACTTAATGACACTCCACTCAACAACAGTAAACTCTATGATTTGCAACACATTTTTTATTAAAAAATTATAAATTATTGAAATAAAAAATAATAAAAATCAAAGGTTAAACCTTCATTATAGTTAGGGCATTTTTACGTGTTCTTTCTATATAGACCAAGCTTAAAATACAAAAACATTACAAATTCTAAAGTGATATTTATACCCAAACTTTATAAATTACACACCACCTTTAGTATAACTTTATTTATTCTTTAACCACAAAGCACAAATTATTACTTATACTTTTATTGAATAATTTACACAACACCTTTAAATTATCAGTCACATACCTCTATACACAGTGTATTCAACTCAGTAGCCACACTATATTAACTCTAACTTGCCACTCTACCATGCACTCACAAAAGATGTGATTTGCAATATCAGAATTATTATTATAAGTATTATTCTTTTAGATGGTATAAGTGGTATAAGAGGGTATAATCAGTGCACAGGGAAGGTGTGAGTTATCAGTAAATTTAAGCAACACCTTCAAAATAGTATACTTTGCATAGCTCCATACACAATGTATTCAACTCAATAGCCACACTCCATTTCCTATAACTCAGAAGTTAAAGGTATACGTATACATTAACCATTTCAAATATTTGTGTAGTTTAAGTTTGGTTTGCAGTTAAAAGTAAATAGTAATTTAAAGGTGGTGTGTAATTTAAGGTATGACTATAACTTTATAATTTGTGCTGTTCGTGTATTTTAATTTTGGTCTGTATAGAAAAAATATGTAACTTTTTCTACCTATAAAAAAGGTTAAGAATATGGGTTACTGGTTGAGGGGGATGAAACCCTTCTCAAACAGAAACCCCAATCTATGTTGGAGTAAAACACAAACAACCCCTAAATTAACCTTTGCTTATCCCTCTCGTAGCTTGACACAAAGGAAGCCAGACTTACCTTATAGGCAAAGTAAAGTATTTATGCAACACTTCAAATAGTAATAAAGTGAAAAAGCAGCACAAGAAAATTCCCACACGAATTTAGAAAACTTCAGAAATTACTTGAGATCAAAATATAAAAATCCAATCAGTGACCTGAGCATATACAATTTCAAAGTTTTTAGTAAAAAGTATGACTAGAAGCACTAAGCTGACGATGGAGCAAGGACCAGTAAGGGGACACAGTCAGGCCAACTAAACAAAGTATCCTATATCCTTGCAGGTTCACACATTGAGGATGCATTGCAAAGCATTGATTCTGAGGACCTGTGAGGCTGCAATGCAAGGTCCTGCATTGTCATCAAGGATGCCTCCGACAAGGGGCTTGTGATGTGTAGACCTGTGATTGTGAAGAAGACGTGATGCTGCTCTGTAGAGTCCTTCATCATCGTGGGGGCGTACAAAGCACCCTAGTCGTGATATATGTATTAAAAAGTGAGTTTTAGTCTTGGCAAAAGGTTAATTTTGCCAGATTAAAATGGCAGTCTACATCTGCCCACAAAGGTTGTAATGGCAGACCTGTGACATGTTTAAAGGGATGCTTAAGTGGGTGGCACAATAAGTAGCAGTTACTTTACAGGCCCTGGGTATCTCTAGTACCACTCTCAAGTAAATTAAATATGCCAATTGGTTAGAGCCCAATGCTTTTATGTTTAAAGGAGAGAACCCAAGCACTTTAGCATTGGCACTAGTAAAGTGCACATAGTCCTAAAGCCAGAAAAAATGAAGTCAGCAAAAACAGGGGTAATTAAGGCAAAACGTTTGAGGAAAACCCATGCCAAGGATGTCAGGTCCTATCTTGTAGCCCCAGCACCAGACATCTACATTTAAAACATTCCTTCAAATTATTTTTCGTTTTTATTGGGCAGAGTAGATGTTGATGTATATGCATTTTACACCTGGACACAACTATTACTGTTACTCTACTTTTTGACAATAATTTGAAATTCAAAGAAGTGACCTGCATTCATTGATGTTTTAGTACTCTGAGATTCAGAGGCATATGTACAAGGACTGGCCATAACTACCGCTAACGCTAGTGAGCAGCAGTTTTCTGTCCGCTGTGTACTGCTGAATACTATTGCCTTGTTAGCAAAGCATTCACAAGACGTCGCAACATGGTGATAGCTTCAGAGATCAACATTCAGGATGACCAGCCAGAGCCCCAGGGAGAGAGGAAATGCAGGGCTACATCCATGAAAAGAGGCGCATTGTGGTGCAACACCAGTGATGTATCACTTCGCATTAAGCAGTCTTCTCAACACCATGGCATCCAATACCTTGAAGGCACGGACAGTCCTTGGGGCCCGGAAGCCTTGCTGGTCCTGCACCTGGAGACTGAATACCTCGATGGACCTGCATCTGAAGCCTTTGAGTGATATGCGGGGGTGCTGTGGAGTCAATGAGCCGGGGTAGTAGACATTGAGGCACGGCAATCGCCCTTACCTGGTGGTGAAGCCTAGCAGGGCACACGGAGACATGTTGCTGACCTGTGTGAGAAGACTGCCTTGAGCCCCTGTAGTGTAGTTCCTATATTCCCAATAGGCTCTGCACATTGGAATAATATATCCTATTGATTTGACGTAGGACTTATGTCTGCTAGGTCTCTATCGAATACACTAAACTTAATTGTGAGTGCCAGCTAGCTCAGAGGTCACTAGAAACTTTCTCGAATTCACAAGAAGTGATTAGCTTCTGACAACCGCATAAACATGACAACTTTGTTTCCCAAGATTAAGAAATATATCTCTAGAGTTGTGGAAACAATAGATAAATATTTTACTCAGTCAATCGTGCATACTTCGTTTCAACAGAGGTGCAGAGAAATAGAGAGACGGGCGTTTTCAATGAAAAGGATTTATTGAACAGTCTTCTTTCTCATGGCAGTAAAGTGAACTGCTACAATTGTAATGTAGGCTGAAAAGTATAATGCGTACAGCAAGAATAGAATTACAAAATAATACTGTAAAAGCATTGTATGGTTTTTAAACCATTTAAAAGTACATACATAAATAGCAATGGCTAAAAGTACTCAACTGGTGCTTCTAAAATACGTCTACCCTAATGTACATGACCTAAGTCTAGGGAGGGAGTAAGTATTTGTGTAGCATAGGTTTGGTCTTCTTTGCCAAGAATCTATCCAAGATTTCTCCTAGGGTCTAATCAGCTCCATACCTTAGTTTAGAATGAAGGAGGTCTGGTATCTCTGTCTCGGGACTCTATTCCCCAACACCCCGCGAGGGGAGCTTGGAAACACTGAGCTGGATTCTCAGCGAGAGAAAGGACAGCTTCTCGATCAGTGTGTCAGCTGGAGGGTCAGCTTCCTTCGACACTTGCTGTAGCGAGCTGCGTCGGGCAAGTAGATAGTCAAACTGCTCTGAACCACCGTGTCTCACTAGAGCAAGTGAAAGCATAATTATACCTTGAAGCTGCCTAGTTTGAAGTAAAGTCGGCATAATAACGTCAGTAAAGAACCCCAAGGGAATAGTAGTTCTTTGTAAACTCCATGAGTTCTTGGACAAACCAATATTCAAGCAAGGGCCGGTCCCTGACTGCTTAAGCCGATTTTCCAAGAAATCGCTGTGACCTTTTGGTACGGGTGGAAGTAGCCATGCCTATATTTGGACTGCATGGGAAATGTTTAAATAAGGGTATGAATTCTATGCCTATATTAGGGCAATGTGAATTGTACCTATATAAGGGCATGAATCCGGGAAATTCCCTCAGGGGCTGAGAATGGTAGAGGCGCTCATGCGCACCAATCTCGGGATGTCTGCATTGCATACTATGATCCACCGCTTCACCGAGGTGCACACATAGGATTACCAATGGTGGGGGGCTCCTCTCTGCATCACCAGCCGAATAAATTTGAGCTGACCGGATGCTGTGGTGGGTGAGGCCCCTGAGCTGCGCCAAACTTGTGTGGTGGAAGCACTGCAAAATTATACCTAAGGGGGCCCTGCTGCATCACCTGCATTGGGAGGTTTCCCAGTGGACTTGGCAGTAACTGCTGTACTCACGCTTGTGAAATCCCTAATATAACAGAACTGCGGACAGTGGACCACTCCTGTTCCAAGCACCAATCCTAATATCACCAATATAATTTGTGTTACTGATTTCTAAAGTACTGGCGTGCAATTTTCAAATGCCCCCCGTCCCCAAGGGCATATCCAAAAAGGTTGGAAATAGTCTATATTTTTTATAAATGAAAAAGCACCGCTGCAAAGTTAAATGTCCAATAATTCGTTGAAGAGTATTAACTCGTTAGGCCGTTCACATTCATACAGACGCTGAATCGTGAGCAATGATGAAAAGGTATATGGAATTTAATGTTCCTTTAATAGTCCATACAAACACCAGCCAACGCGTTTCGTTCCGTTACCGGAACTTCTTCAGGGCTGTAAATCACAAAAGACATACAAAAACCACCATAAGTGCCACAACAGAAAACCAACATGTATGCGTACATACATACAATAGTGTCTAAAAACAATGCAATTCTACACAAACAGCGACTATGGGTAACCTTTATAACTTTTATAAAAAATCTCTCTTCTAACTGGAAAGAGGATCATTTCTTATGTCCCAATTATTTTTCAACGTATTTACATATCCCATATCGCATATTGTTGACTGTATTCTTAAATTCGCATTAAAATTCATACTTTGATTGTGTGTATCAGCGTCATTCATTTCTATTAGCTTATTCTGTCATTATCAGTTGTGGGAATTTAGCATAAAATACATTAATTTATAAGAAAAAATCAAGTCACTTTGCGGGAAATGGCTTCTCCCCAAGCACATTGCAATTCAAACTTGAAGGTCACGGAAGGACAATTCCTACATGAAGTTATCAATATCGTCATATCAACATTAATATCTGCAAGAGTAGTAGAAGTACACACTCCAGCACAATTCGTTATCACATAACATTTCTCTAATAGTTTTCACCAAAATAGTTCGTCAGACTGGGAACCCACTGAAAGGAATTAGTTTATATATGTGAACTCAAGCCCACAAAAGACACACACAATGTCTGGCTCATAGCCCAACCCATTCCAATGCTACATATCCTGTATGCTAATCAATAGAGTAGCAACTTGTACTGTGTCTATACATTTTTAACACACGCGAAACACCAAATATTTTGAGTCATTCGACAAGAGTCCTACCTAAATAATTTTCCAGACGCTAGGTGTTTCTGATCCGAAATCCTCGTCCATAAGTATATATATATTTTTCTGGGTTCGGATTACCTCGCTATGTTGGACTCATCTTAATGGTCCTATTCCATTCCATTAGGAGAACATATATATCCGATATTGTACCAGGTATTAACCTAAGAGTTGGGATAAAAACAGAAGAAATAGTGGGATATGGGGGATGGGTCTCCACAATTTTATAGGTACATGTCCAGACCAATATCATTGGTATATATGGACAGACGGCCCCACCCGGACATTGGTTGTTTCCAGTGGCATTAGCTGCCCATATTAAAAACGCCTACCTTTTCAATATGTGCAGGGTCCCTTGTCTTCAATTAAGAATGTCTCCCCTTAGCTCAATATTCAATTTTGAAAGGTAATATAGATTTATGGTAGTTGCCTATAAAAAACAGAAATATATGAAAAGAGTGTGTAAATATAATCTTTATATATCCAAAAGAAAAACTAGGATATTAATATGTTACTAAGTCCACATGTAATTCGTGCAACCTGGTTGTTGGTCTGCACGCATAAACACATCCCCTATGCTTCGAAAAAGATAAAGGGGGTAGTTATACGGATGCACGATTTAATTAATAAAATAAAACGTGTCAAGAATCTAAAACTTGCACTCCTTATCGATTTTAACCATAGAGAGACAATGGACATGGACCCCACCGCCATAGAGCACTTATGCGAGGTGTCTAGTAAGTTGCTCGTTTGGCATGCAGATACAATCCCCTCCAGCAAAGCAAATGCGTATAGATAATTAACGCTTAGCAAAAACGGGGATAAACGAGAGGAAAGGCGAGGTGGGGGAAAGAGTCTCGTCATGCACGAGAAACTATGTTATGGATAATCAAAAATAAAAATTAGCACGTACCCGTATGGTCAATAAACCATCCTCGATGGTAACTTCTCGGATCACCGGCGTCAGTAACAATCCAACTAAGGATAGGCGGCCCGATCGCCCGCCATGAAGTTTAAGCGTGATTCGCGTCGATCACGTGTGTGGGGCCGCAATCGTAGCGTATTCTACCTCGGAGGAAGCCACAAACGTGACCGCCATCTTAGCCTAGTCTTTAGTTAGCAGTTTGAAACCCACGAATACGTTATCAAACCAGCTTATGTCACTTAGTGTAAGGTAGTAGTTGAAAGGATGACATCCTCACTAAACGGTGAATTAGTAAACATTCCACTCGAATAAAAATCATTTGATGGTTAATTTTTTGACAAACAAAGGGAAAAACGGCAACTGATTTGTGCGTGTTGCTAATTAGCCCCAATGAAAATCTATCAACGAAAAACCCAATGAATGTGAGTGCATCGATGGGTCAAAGAAATAATATAGCATGTCAAGTTGTTTTAAAGTTGCATCCCTTTGAACAAAACACATTTGGAACAACAACCATTCAAGTGCCTTGGCAGAGGGGCGGACCATGTTGTATAACCTCAGTAGAGACAAAGTAAGCCTCTCAACATTTGACACATGTTATGCAGGTGGCAACGAAGACTAAACATTGTATCTAAATTCGAGCCAGTTCAAGAGCGCAAAAAGTTCAACAGTTAATTTGTGATCATATTACCACAATAACAAATGTGTAAATTATAAAAATTATAATGAAATACTTGTCATAGATAATATCATTAAAAACTCGTTGCATGAGCAACTCATGACTATGGGTTCCAAATAATTTGGGAGAAGGAAGCCAGTAGGGAGGCCCCAACAACATTGTGTGGTGCACATCAAACATATACAATACCTTTCAGTGTGTATTCATGAAACAGTTGGCGACATAGATAAGACATAGCAGATCATTGTAAGTAGTAGTGCATCTCATCTTCGGTATTGTGTCCTTTTTCCAGACACCTCAAACGACAAATCCAGGATGCTTCCTTCCTCCTCAGGGTAAGTTCGCGGTCGCCACCTCTAGGGTGTGGAGGCACATGATCAATACCCTGTACCCATATCTTGCAATTATCTTTATGGTGTTCTCTCATATGATATATCATTGGGTATCTTAGGTCGAAGTTTTTGATGGCCCGTACATGTTCTTGGATCCTCATTTTCAAAGGTCGTATCGTACTACCGACATATATCTTGTCACATCCACAACCAATCACATAAACTACATAGCTGGTATTGCAGTTTATGTAATGCCTTATCTCATATTCACAACTGGTGTTATATTGGAATTTTTTAGATTTATTTTTTCCCAGAGGGCAAATGTTACATCCCCCACAGGTGAAGAAACCCTTAGGCTTGGTAGACATCCAGGTACTAGGTTTTCTAGTTACAGGGTAACTCGGACATAGGACATCCCGTAGAGTCTTACCTCTCCTAAAAGTGACCTTAGGAGTCTTATTGACCTCATTGTTCAAACTGGGTACCTCTGTGAGGAGACTCCAATGACGTCTGAGTACCCTGAAAACTTCAGTGCTATGTTGCGTGTACTGAGTGACAAATGCCAACTGCGATTTCTGAGTTTTTTTAGAGAGCTTAGCTTTCTTGATCAAGGTATTTTTGCGAGTCACAGTGAGTATTCGTTTCTCCGCTTTCTCCAGGACCTTAGTATCATACCCTCTATTGGTGAATCTAACCTTCGTGTCGTTGAGATTTTCTCTGAATGACTTGTCAGTGCTGCAATTCCGTCTAATGCGCACCATTTCTCCATATGGTATGTTGTTAATAGTGGAGCTAGGGTGTGCACTTGAGGCGTGCAGTAAGCTATTGCAAGAAGTACTCTTGCGGTACAGGTTGCTATGGATCGTGTTGTTTTCTATATGGAAGAGTATATCCAAAAACTCGATCTGATGGCGATTCGATTTCATAGTCAATTGTACATTAAAGGGGCTATCGTTCAGGTAGGAGAAGTAGTCCATCAATTGTGATTCGCTCCCTTTCCACAACAATATGATGTCGTCAATATACCTCCCCCAGAAAATGATTAGATCCATCCAGGGGGAGGCATATCGACCCCAAGCGTGTTCCTTCTCCCACCATCCCATAAACAATCCCGCGTATGAAGGAGCAAATTTGCTCCCCATCGCGGTACCCCTTATTTGGTGGTACCAAGTTTCACCATGTAGAAAAAAAATTCTTGAAAGAATTAACTCAGTCATTTCAAGCAACATCTCGTTGTGTTCAATATGGTCAGCCGTTCTTAAAGACAAGAAAGAGGAAAGTGCCCTGATGCCAAAATGTTGGGGTATACATGTATATAACCCTGTTACGTCCAATGTGACGAACATAAGGTCAGGTGACCACTGTAGGCCATCAAATTTATTCAGTATGTCCCCCGAATCCTGAATGTATGAGGGTAAATTTACAACCAATGGTTGCAAAAACCCGTCCACATACTGGGACAATCGTTCCGTTGGGGAGTTAATCCCCGAAATGATCGGGCGTCCTGGTGGAAAGGTACCCCCCTTGTGTATCTTGGGGAGTAGGTAAATACATGGGGCCATAGGTTTGGCCACTTTCAGGTATCGACATTCCTCCTCGGAGAGGAGACCAACTTCACCCCAGTCCTGTATCCTTGTATTAATGTGAGCGACAAGGGAGGAAATGGGACTAGCATGCAATTTTTTGTAGCATGTTGTATCTGCTAGCTGTCTTCTTATCTCACCGTCATAGTCAATGGTGTTCATGACAACCACATTTCCTCCCTTGTCTGCTTCTTTGATAGTAATACTATTGTCCCCAGCCAATCCGGCCAGAGCCAAATTAATGTATTTTATGCTAAATTCCCACAACTGATAATGACAGAATAAGCTAATAGAAATGAATGACGCTGATACACACAATCAAAGTATGAATTTTAATGCGAATTTAAGAATACAGTCAACAATATGCGATATGGGATATGTAAATACGTTGAAAAATAATTGGGACATAAGAAATGATCCTCTTTCCAGTTAGAAGAGAGATTTTTTATAAAAGTTATAAAGGTTACCCATAGTCGCTGTTTGTGTAGAATTGCATTGTTTTTAGACACTATTGTATGTATGTACGCATACATGTTGGTTTTCTGTTGTGGCACTTATGGTGGTTTTTGTATGTCTTTTGTGATTTACAGCCCTGAAGAAGTTCCGGTAACGGAACGAAACGCGTTGGCTGGTGTTTGTATGGACTATTAAAGGAACATTAAATTCCATATACCTTTTCATCATTGCTCACGATTCAGCGTCTGTATGCTTGTGAAATCCCACCTGGCTGAGGCTCCTGATGGCTGAGTCACAGATTTGGAGAGAGCGCAGCTGATTGTGCCACAGTATCAATGTCCAGGTAAGGAGAAGGTTGGACACGTAGCAGAGGAGGACAGGGGTTCAAGTCGCCCAGACCAACACCTGGTGTGACCCACCCCTAGTGGCGGCTCATCCACAATGATGGAAGACATTACCCCACTGCTTTCAAGCATACTCAGGCGAGCAGGAGCAGCGAAGACGCGGGACCTAGCCTCGAGGTGAGATGTCCTTCATTTAAATATTGCCAACATCCGCTCACACACACAACCCTGCGTCCCTGTCCCATCCAGTGTTCTTACTGGCATTTCCCACCTCCCAGCTGTCCAGCCCCTCCCCCGCAGCTCTTCTCTATGGCGGGCGCTGTGCACCCTGTTCAGTGGGTGTACCACTGGTGTGCCAAAGGTATATATAGGCTTTCCTGTTTTCAGTTCTATATTTGGTAAATTCTGGTGCTTTTTTCAGTGTTTTCAAGTGATTTCAATACCTTAAAAAACAGTTGTTATCAGTGGTTACATATCCCAATTATTAGGTAAGTTGGCACCATCCTTGGCAGGACTGTTGATACTGGGAGGAGATTTTAATTCTATCACAGATGTTGACATGGATAGGTCTCACCTCCCATTGCTGGAGTCGCCCATTCATAGACTCGCGAAGGTCAGATGAAATTGGCAAGACTGATGGGGTCTTACTGACACGTGGCGTGCGCAGCACCCAAGGGAACGTGATTACTACATCTTTTCTGCGTTACATGAGTTACACGTGCGAATAGACACGGTATTATGCTCTCTGGATGTATATGCAATGGTGGCCCATAGTGAATATCTTACAACAACAATCTCTGATCATAAACAATTGTTACTCAGGATTCAGTGGGTCCAGGAAAGACCTGTGATTCCTACCTAAACGCTACGGCCAGAAGCATTGGAAGACCCTGTCTTTCGCAAGGAAGTTGGAGCTGTTATTACACAATATTTCCCTGATAATGATGGTACGGCGTCGTCAACGGCCCTTGAATGGGATGCCTTTAAGCCAGTGGTGAGGGGCAGTGCATCACTAAAATGCTGGGAGTGTATAAGACATTGTTACGGGACATTGAACAGGTGGAGCGGAGCTTGAGGATGGCCGGGAGGGCACGTCCTGAGAATCCAGCGGGGCAGGGGGAGGTCCAGGATGCAAAAGAAGCAATGGCAGTGCAGCTAGTGATACTGCAGTGCTTTTATTACAAGCAATATGTGGCACATGCACATTCAGAGCGGGATAAGGTGGGCACGCTACTTGTCTGGTTGGCTAACCCTACTCCCCGGGGCACACCCATACTAATCCTGACCTCGCAGACGGGGATGCCGGTTTATTCCCAACAAGGGAATAATGGGCTGTTCTAAGAGTACTATAACAAGTTACATGGGAGCAAATTGAGGCTTGCTGATAGTGCCATAGAGCCTTTCCTGCCCGATGTCACGCTACCACAATTAGATAAGGAGCAGGGTAATGTGCTGGAACAGGAGATTACACTAGGAGAGATTGGGTGTGCGGTTAAGCACATGGTGCATAATAAAACACCAGTTATAGATGGTCTACCCATAGAGTTTTACTCGGCCTACATTGATATATTGGCCCCTAGGTTGCAGGTGTTTTTTTAAGGAGGACACTGGAAATGTACCAGCCTCCACACATGAGGCGATTATTATCCCACTGTTGAAACCCGGGAAAAACGCATCAGATACAACTGCTTATCGCCCCTTATCCATGCTTACGTTTGATTATAAGATTTTAGGCCGGATTCTTGAGACTCGGCCCCTTCCCTACATGGTGCAGCTGGTTCACCGTGATGAAGCGGGATTTATACAGACTGGGAACATGGCCACCAGTGTGTGACACCTGCTTAGAATAATGAGGGAAGATCATAGTACGGCAGCAACAGCGACCATGCTGTCGATGGATATTGAGAAGGCGTTTGACAGTCTGGAATAGCCGTACTTATTCCACATTATGCAACAGTTTGGCATTGGGGATGCGTTCGTGAGGTGGACTGGGATTCTTTATGATTCGGCAACTGCCCGGGTTCGGACAGGGAATGTGGTTTCCTCCTCCTGCTCAGTGGGATGAGGGACGTGACAAGGATGCCCGCTATCACTTTTGCTATTCGCATTGGCGATTGAGCCACTAGCAGCAAATTTTAGAACAGGGCAGAGTTATTCTGGGCTGGGCCTCCACAGAGAAGAGCAGCATATATCAGTATATGCTGATGATTTACTCATGTTTTTAGCTAACACAGGGGAAGCTCTGGAGGGAGCAACGTCACTGCTCCCTGAATTTGGCAAGGTTTCAGGGCTTGGAGTGAACTGGATAAAGACGTGCATGTTCCCGGTGATCCCGGGGGTGGATGGCATTCCCATGTACAGGATATTCATTGGGAATCTATCTGTTTACCATATCTTGAAACTAACATATATCATTCACCCGATAATATGTTGGAGGGGAACATAGGAAGGGTTGTACAAGGACTCAAGGGTAGTTTTGCGTTTGGAGCACTTTGCCCCTCTCAGTGGCAGGACGGGTAGCCTCATTGAATATGGTGGCGCTCCCCCAGTTGCTGTATTACTTTCATACACTACAGATATGGATCCCGGAATCAGTGTTCTGACAGATCCGTTCAATGGTTGGGGGGTTTCTGTGGGGAGCTGGTAGGAGAAGGGTGGCGCTAAAGATAATGATGCGCCTGAGAGCTGAAGGAGGACTGGCAGCACCAGACTTCGAGCTCTATTATTTGGCGGCTCAATTGCAATGGCTTACACAAGTGGTTGTACTGGAGTTCAGGGGCCCTGTTGGTATCTGTGGTGCTGGATGCCGTGGCATGTATTGTCTTTCATAGTACTTCATCAGCGGCTTTGCCTTGGTGCGCTTACTACTGAAGAGAGGACGTTAAGGTTATTTTGGAACCGGAGTCAGCATGGAATGAGGGCTGCTCGCCCTTATGTTCCGGAGATACCACTGGGTAGACTGGACAGCGCTGGTGGAGTGGCAGGCATTGGGTGTACAAGTGCTGGGTGATTTGTATGAAGATGGAGTCCTATTGCCACATTAGGCCTTGCAAGATAGGTATGGTCTCCCTCATGGTGACTAGCTATTACACTCTGCCCTGGTGACGGCAGTGCAGAAACATTGGGGAGAGGGGCTCTTGGAACCATGGACCAACACGGTATGCCAATATGTAGTGATGGCAGCAGGGTCCTTCAAGGCGGTAACATGTCTATGGTAGGAGAGGGGATAGAGCCACTAGGGGACCTGCAAAGGAAATGAGAGGCAGACCTGAGCAAAGAGATTCCTGAGACGGCATGGGCACATATAGTTAGGAGAGCATGGAAGAGCACCAGAAATGCCAGATCTCAGTTGGTACACTTTTTTGTATTACACAGGTACTTTAGAGCAATTAAGGTTCAGTGTCCACTGTGTACATTGGAGGGGACGGAGATTCCGCACATGTGGTGGAGTTGTCCTCAACTCGGAACATTCCGGGAAGAGGTAGTAGACCTACTGTACGATGTCACAGACTGATGAATACCTACTGACATGGGCAAGTGTTTGCTGCATTGGTTCCTGCACACTCCTAAAACACAGGTAACAAGTAAATTCCTAACCATGGGGCTGCTCTTAGCGAAGAGTGATATTACAGCTCACTGGAAGTCGAGGGGAGGACCCAGCTTTGTGAGGTGGAAGGCTGATCTAGTTAAATGGGCAGCAAGTGAAAGTACGGTTCGACTCCAGCAGGCTAGACGCGCGTGTAACGACAAGGCGCTGGAGGCTGCGAGGGCATGGGAGGCCTTGGTACAGGCCCTGCGGGATCGTGAGTAGGAGATAGAAACAATGCAGCCTTGAAGGCATAAAAAGAACCGTCCAGAGGAATAGAACTAGTGGAAGCCACCATTGTAGACATGTTAGATGGCCATTGTGGCAAATTGTATACAGGTTAAAGCATACAATATAGGTGCTACCATACATAGCGTTAGCGAGAAGGGGCTGACCCAGAATGTATGGAAGCTTGATGATTAAGACACACCAGAGGCAGCAGGTGGGATGGGAGGGGGGTGGGCATTATGATAATTGTTATTTTACTTAGGTCGGAGGACAAATATAGTCTGATGAATACTAGGACTTAGCATCCTGTTGATGCGTTGCAAGCTGTAAGGGAATGGACTTATTATGATACAGCCTGGAATATGTAAATGAGAAATGTATGGAACTATACTTATAATCATGCTCTGACGATTAAGTGTAGAAGAACAGCTGCAGTGCGCATAGTTATATACAAGTACTATTGTAAATATTGAATGTAGATGTGTGTGCTTTGAAAGCAATAAAAACACATCTAGAAATAAAAATAAGTGGTTATACATTTTTGCGCCATTAACAACAACAGAAACAGTGTTTTTCCGGTGCTTATGGGACTTTTTGCTTTTAACACCTTCCATGCTCATGACGAGCTGTACTTGTCATGAGGCACGGCGCTCTGGTGCTCATGACGAGCTCAGTTCGTCATGAGCTGTGGAACGCTCACACGCGGGGATAATTCCCCTGCTGTGCTGAGCATTCCACGGGATCGGGTGCAGCTGTGATGAGCTCAGCTCGTCATGAGCACCGGAGCGCTGTGCCTCATAAAAAGCTGAGCTCGTCATGAGCATGGGGTCACTGTGCGCGCCCCCGGCCTGGCAGCACAGCGGGGGAATTACCCTCCGCAGCTAAGGGGTTAATATTGCTTGCTTTCTGCACGGATTGTGAACAGTATATAGACAGTGTACGTACAGTGTACATGAGGTCCACATACATTTTTACAAATCAAACTTATTGTAGTAGACCATACAATATTTTTTCAGTGAGTCTTTGGTCATGCACGGCTGCTCTTTTCTTCCCATGTAAACTTTTATCTGTGAAAAGACCCTTTACACAGTGGCACCTGAGACAGGCATCGCCAAAATAGCCAGTACACAATTTGCTAACTCTGACCACTGGCAAAGGTTTCCATGTCAAAACTGGTGCACCTGAAGATTGCGATTCTCTGCGCCAGGTTCTGCAACATTTGGGTTAAAATGGGCGCATATGGCCTCAGAGTTACTGAAGCGGTCAAAAATGAGGCAGCACTTTTGAAACACTGGAGAAGATTTTTCTTTACGAAGAGATCTAAAAAATTGTGAAGAGTACCACAGTGAGGCTTCATTGACTTAAAACTGCATGGGTGGGGAAGGGCTATTTCTCATACATTGTAAATTAAAGTTACTGAATTGCTCTTCAACATTTCTTTGCTTACCAAGTGGCCAGAACTCTAACATGGAACATGTTGCAGTGCCAAAATCACTAAAAGTGTCGTCCAGCTTACTCTCAAGGACATGTTGCACATCTACACAAATTATGCTGATCACTTGGTAGACAAGGGTGTTTTTAGACTATAGTATTTTTTACTACAGTAGTCATGCTGTCATGTAAAAATCTAAGAATGCAGTAGAGTGTACTTTTTTTCCTATCACTATCAATATGTGACCAACTAGCCTCACATTTCTTGCCGTTTGCATCATCACTCAACAAAATTTCTGTAAACGGTTGCCACATGGATAATATAGCATACATGGCCTCTAGGACTGAGAACCACCACCCAAGTGACACAGTTGGGATGACTCTTTCTTTGATGCCACACAAAGCACAGAATGAGAAATATTTCTATTTTAGTTTCTGGGCATAACAAAACAGTGCAACTGAAGGGACTAAAAAGTCAATAGCATTCTTCATTAACTCTGAAGATTGTAAAGAGGCTTTCAGCATACCATCTAACAAGCAGGAAGGATATCTTACAGGGATCGATTTTGATAGGTCATCACACAGCTTTGTCATATACTTAGCTGAATCACTGCAAATTCAAACAATATCCCTCCAATCTTGTTGAACTTGGTAAGAACTTTTTGCAGCAGCATTCCAAGTGACACTGCATTCATGTTTCCAAAAGTCTGGTGTCATGTTTTCACCAGTAAACCAGATGCTTTGTGACTACACTCTTTTCACATATATCTGTCACTATACCTTGCATTGAATGTTTAAAGCCTATCGATACTGACTCACTAGAAAAGGGGCTGGTGTTAAGAGTTTTTACCCATTCTCTGTGGATACATGTGATGGTACGTATTGAAAAAGATTCTTATGAAACCTTCATTTTTCCTATTAGTCAAAGACTCAAACGTAGCCAAAAAATCACTTATGATTTAGATATTTCCTGATTCTCTACAGTTTATAAAATAAATAACCAAACACCTAAAACATGGTTCTAACCCATTTATCTTTTGATCAAAGACTATGAAACCCAAAAAAGGAAGAAGAAACAATGTATTAGTGGCATCCCTAAACAACAAAACTCAATCAATCAATCAATCAATCAATCAGGACATTTGTAAAGCGCACTACTTACCCGTGAGGGTCTCAAAGGCGCTGGGGGGGTGCTGCTACTGCTCTAAAAGCCAGGTCTTGAGAAGTCTTCTGAAGTTTAGCAGGTCCTGGGTCTACCGTAGATGGATAGGGAGAGTGTTCCAGGTCTTGGCGGTGAGGTGAAAGAACGATCTGCCGCCGGAGGTCGAACTTCAGATGTGGGGGACTGTTGGGAGGGCGAGGTCGGCGGAGCGGAGCTGCCGGTTTGGGGTGTAGAAGCTGAGTCGTCTGTTGAGGTATGCTGGTCCGGAGTTGTGGAGTGCCTCGTGTGCGAGGGTGAGGAGCTTGTAGGTGATCCTCTTGTTGACGGGGAGCCAAGCAGAATAATGTTAGCACAGTCTTTCTTACTGCTACCTGATATAACAAAGTTACATTGTATTGACCCATTCAGGGAGAATAAAAAATGACTCTTTCACTCTACTTTTCCTTTCTTTGAATGGCAGTTAGTTTGTGGTTGTGCAGGGTTTGTTTCCAGTGTTTATATGTTTACACTGGTGAGGGCTATTTCTCTTCCGGTGGGGTATTATCAGTTATTATAGGTTTAAACATAAAACCGGACAGCCTAGGTATATATGACATTACAACGCATACCATTACATCGCATTCCATCACAATGCATTTTAATACTACGCATATTGCAACAGTAGGGAAAGTGCTGGATGGCGGAGATGAAAAAATTACTATTCCCACTTCTGTGAGTGCAACCATAAACCTAACCCTTTTACTCCAAAACACACACTGGACCCTAAAATTCATCTTTTACCCCCTAAAACACATCCTAAAATTCGTATTTGACCCCAAAACACACACCAAATTTCATGTATTACCCAATAATACACCTCAAATTTCATCTCTGACCCCCAAAACCCATACCCACCCTAAAACTTAAAAAACACCATTACTAATCTCACAATGCGTTGGAATGGAATGCGATGTAAAGGCACCTGCATTGTTGTAGTTGCATTGTAAAGGTATTACAATATGATGCCTGCATTGTAATGGACATCTCCCTTGCCAAAGGCAAGCCATAGGCCAGCCTGTCTGCGTCCATCTGCCCCTGGACGCGGCTCAGCACCAAGGACTCTTCACCGCTACATCACTAGCAGCCTCCTCGCCATCAACCCTGGATGCCACATTACCTGCCAGGACCTGACATTGCCATCACCATCTTTGACAGCTACTAAATAACCCACAAGGACCGCACTGACTGTCCAGGAAGCGGCATTGCCATCACCTACAAAAGCAAACTCCGACTGACAACGCACTCTAATGACCCAACGGTGCATGGAACACCTAAACTTCCAGATTCGGACCAACCCCAACCCCATCCTCTGCGGCACCCTCATCTGCAGGTTCCCCGGGCCATGGACCCCCATTCTCCAATACTATTGCTGACCTTATTGCACCCCAGGGTCTCCCATCCACCGACGTCATCCTACTCGGTGAACTCTACTTTCACCTGCACAACCACAGTGACCAGAACACCACCCTTTCTTGGGGAAGCTTGCCAACATCAGACTCAAGCAGCTAGTCACCGCAGCAAGCCACATAGCAGGACACGCGGCCGAGCACGTCTCCTCTGCCTGCTGGATCTTTAACTACAACCACACCACCGGACTCTCCTGGACCGATTATTATTGAATACATCACATCTTCATCATGCCCACCGTACACCACCACCATTATTCCCCCCTCACAGCAAGACCACTGAAGAACTTCTCATCATCTCCCTCAGCTCCCCTATTCCGCCAAGGATTTCAGGCGATAACACCGCAGCGCGCAACCTCCACCGATGGCACCCCTCAAGAAAAGACCAGGCAAAATCACATTGGGCCGTATTTGCAAATTGATGCATGTAGGCATATGCGTGACCTGTTGAAGCCTTGTGCCAGATCATATATGCATCAGCTATGATGTATGCAGGGTGTGCATTCCCACATGACAAGGGCTCATAGGATTGGCACAGTGAAACCCATCATATTTCACTGCAAGAATTGTAGGATGGCACTGGGTCAGTACCTTACGCCTGCCTGATGGCAGGCATAAGGGTGACAATATGCCACATGGGTAGGCTGGCCCCATGCATTGCTGGAGTTGCGTCATGCTTGTGACACTACTGCAGCAATGGGTGACTTTAGCACAGACAGATATGTCAGGATTCCAGACGTACCTGTCATTACTTGCGTCATGGAGTGCTGTCCAGTGAATACAGCGCATCCATGGTGTTGCAAAAAGGACGTAGTGAAAAGTGTTGCATGGTTGATGGAACGCATTCCTGCCCTGTAGTTTTGTCGCAGGGCAGCGCAGCAACATTACTTACAGCGCTGTCCAGCATCAAAACCTGCTGAAATGAGGTCCCAAGTGTTATCACCATTTTTAAGACCAGCTATTTTCTGGTCTTAAAAATCTGCCTCTAACTGCAGTTGGAGGCACTTTTTTTGGTCCTTCTACCTTCAACAATTCCCTTGTAAATATCATGAAGTGGGGTTAGCGGCCTTTTTTTCACGGGAACACCTCCCTTGCATGTTATTATCACTAACAGAAGTGGGTATCTTTCCTATGGACGTTTTCGCCAGAAAACTGCAGCTAACAGAGGTTAGCGACAGCGGCAGCTTGTACGTATGGCAATATTGCCACCGAACTATCCAAAAAATGCCTCTAAGGCGGCATTAACTCCTTGTACATATGCCTCTAAGTACACCTATCATAGATATACTGAACTATTGCTTGTGAATACAGACTTATTAGGAATGCTACCAGCATACAGCTAAAAAATGTGGTGGAGGGAAACACAGACTTTTTCTCAATTCAGAATACTTTATTTTGATATAAAGAAGCCTCATTGAGAGGCAAAGTTTCTTTAGAAAAGTTTCCCCATTGTCAATAGGATCGCTTCATATATAAGTCTAAGAACAATTTTGTGGAAGAAACCTGTCAGTTACCCCCTATCTTGTCCCTACAGTCGACTGGAAAGCTTCGAATGTATTCTCCAGCACATAGCAAATCAGTTTTGAAAAAAACCTAGTATAAAAAAAATATGTGACACAAAGTGCTACAAACAGTGAATGAAGTTATACACGTTCTTGCAACGTGTCTGCGACATAAGCACTTCAAGGTACCTTCATTAGCCAAATTGACAAAAATACTTTTCATATCCCAGGGTTAATTAACAGCCAGGCAGGCTTCCTCTCTTATTGACGGATGTTCGGTCTTCTGCTCTGCATTCTTCAATGAGACACTTGTGTTGCCACTACTTACAGTCATTTACCAGCTCTATTCTTTCAGACTCAGACAAAAGCAAATGTTCTGAGTGTGTTATTTCCCAGTTGCTTCTTTTTAAGTCATGCTCTCTCTGTGTTTGTGTTTTAATCTTTTGCAGAGAATCTGTTGCCATAGTGAGGAGATTGATGGCGCTTTAGAGTTCCTCGGCCGTGAATTGCCTCGTCCAAATGATAAACGCGGGAGCTGGAAAGAGGCGGATGCAGGAAAAAAAGTCAAGGATAGTTCCTTATGTTTTTGAAAGTTATTTTTTGCCGAGATCTAAATTTCAAATAAATTGATGAGCTCATTCTACTTCTCCAATATTCTAGACATGGGTGTTTAAAATAAATAATACAGCACATATGTGTATCTATTTGTCATATTTTTTATAGCATGCTTTTAGAGTGCTTGAGGCTTTAAGCATGAAGGACTATTTTTTCATGTATAGCTGTGATGCCATTGGGATTCCAAAGGTGTTTGATCTAACTTCTGTTCTGTCTTTCGCAGTTGAACTGCACCCCATGCTCTCTGTTCCATGACAAAAGATCAATATTCTTTCCATTTTGTTTGATCAGGAGGACCTCTGTAGGGTATCTCAGCGACACTTGTTGGGTCGGACTCCATTTGGTCATATGGGGGCAGATGTATCAAGTGTTTTTTTTGTCGCAAACGCTGCGAATCGCAAAGTAGCAGCGCTTGCGACAAAAAAACGGGAAACGGTATGTATCATGCAAAAAGCCTCGCAATATTAAGGAATCGCAAATTTTGCGATTCCTTAATATTGCGTAAGCATTTAAGAAATCGCAAATTGCGATTTCTTAAATGCTATGTATGAAGCATTTCAGTTTTGCGAATTTAGGCTAAGAAATCGCAAATTACCACCAACTTGTAGTTGGTGGTAATTTGCGAATTCTTTTACAAATGCACTTTTTGCAATTTGTAAAGGTGCCATGTGACATTCATACATGCCCTTAGGGCATGTATGTGCGCCATATGCGCACCCATGTCAATTTCAGGGTTGCAGCAGGGTGTCCTTAAGACACCCCTGCACCCTTGAAATTATTCTCAATTTGCGATTTTCAAATTGCGAATCGCAAATTGAGAATAATTTTACATTCATTCCTATGGGCCTCCTGGCCCAAAGAAATGAATGGGAAATTATTCCTTAGGTTATCTTGATACATCTACCCCCTGATGTGCTTCTGGAAGGTTCTGTGCCCCAGCGCTAGAAAGGGGTGTCTCAGGCTGAAATTATCCAGGCTGTGTGATGTATTCCTATAGGTTCTGTATCGATCCCCCTATTCCTGACCCTGTTCTGGTTAATATTTAACTAGCAGCCATCCCACGGTGCAAAAACCGTTATCTGATTAAGCCACACCACGGCACAGGAACGCGTTATTTGATTAGGTCATAACGCTTGCCATCTAATTAGGCAAGCACTATTCCTCCAGCCCCTGATAAGGCATACGGAGTTCTCAAAACAAATCAAACCTATGACAACCTGGGAAAATCCCTGCGGCCATTGTTTTGATTTCACCGAGAACTTCAGTAAAGAATGTGCTAACGACCAGTCCGTATGACATCCTTATTGACGTATCTATGTCCATTCTTACGTCAATCTCGGCACCTTACAGGTATAAATATTACCGACATTGCGTTAAGCAAACACACGCGGTGGTGACGAGATCGGAGCAGCGAGACTTGCCGAAGAGGCCAGCACAGAGCGGACCCCGCTGGCGCTGCCCCGCCTTCCTGACGCGCTGAGAACGAGACGCTGCTTTTCTCCTGCCGAGAAATCCAGCTCCGGTTCTTCCAAGCAGCCCTCGCAGGCAGCTGGAATATCAAGACCAGAGACGAGAGATACCAGCCCTCAACCATTCTAGACCTCAGGTACAGAACTGAATAACCCCTTGCAGAGAATTCTTGAGACAGTCACTTGGCAAAACAAACTTAACTTAAACTGCTACTTATCTACTCCCGCCCACGTATTAGGCTTAGGTCAGGTACACTGGGGTAGGCGTGGTTAGAAGCACCAGTTGAGTACGATTAGTCAAATGTATATATGTATGTATCTATTTTATCAGTTTTAAATATCATATGGCTTAGAAACCATATCAATGCTTCTGCAGTATTATTTTATACTCCTGCTTTTATTGTATGCACTTTACTTAACCATAAGTATCGCAATAATATCGATTCATTTCTCTTGTACGAGAAAAGAGACTGATCAATAAATAACATCTTTTATTGAACACGCCTGTCTCTTCCTTTTCTCTACAATCTGGTGAAACTAAGAATGCACTGAACTGACTGAGTAAAATAAGTTGTCTTTTGTTTTCACACGACTCTAGAGATACACTCTTGATTAGGGGAGAGCAAAGTTGTCATGTTCTATGGTTGTCAGAAACTAAATCCCTTCTTGTCTATCCAGGGAGGCTAAACTCCTCCTTGCCTATTCGAGAAAGTTTCTAGTGAACTCTGAGCTAGCTGGCAAAACCAAAAACTTTAAGTCTAATATCGTCAGTAGAAGACCTAGTTAACCTCTGTCCTAGGTCTATACTATTGAAGGTATTATTCCAATGCGCAGAGCCTATTGGGATAATAGGAACTACACTACATGGCGCCCAAACGTTTGGATAGGCGATAAAACTAACGCAAGACATTAGAGTAACTCAGTCGTGCTTTTTCACACAGACCCCTTTTTATCCCATAATACTCCAAAGACGTCTGGAGTGGGTGAAAGGTCATATCCGCCAAACCTCGCAGGAGGAGACTTCTATGTATGGTTCTTGGTTTAGTCAACGTTGAAGGATACACTGTTCCAAAATATTGTGCATCTAATCTTTGTTTCCATAGAAACCTGATCTGCAAACAAACAGAATTACCTTCCTGTCGGTAAAATGATAGACAGTGATGAAGAAAGGGAGACAGCTAGAATAGCAGCTGAACTCCTAGTAGCAGACAATACTCTGCTGGAAAATGACCCAAATGCAATACTCATCCCGGTCAACATAAGGAAATCTATAACCTTAAAACTTATAGAAAATGGACTGACACCAAGAGGTGGTACAGTCATATTCGTAATTGAGGCACACGAATATCGGCAGACAGAGGTATTCTATTCATGGATAAACTTTCCAGCAGCAAACGCTGTAACAAAAGAGTTCCACTATTATAAAATAGAGGAACCACCGGATATCTACACTCCTTTCGAGGAGGTGGAAATACCACTCAAATTCCAAGAGCACCTGCTCTTGTTTCATGGCGCCCTAAAACATAATAATCACATCACCAGGCTCGGTCCACTAGGTAGACCAGGAGCAACGTAGCCGGTCCTAGCCGGATATACACCACATCCAGACATTGAAGAAATGCCTGCAGCAGAGCTTTTACTACAGCTAAAACAACTAATCAAAATACATAGACAATTAGTCCAATATGTAATGCGGACTTCAACAGTCCAACCAGCAATTAAAATTCCACAGCTGAACCCTCATCAGGGTAACACAAATAAAATTACACCACAGAACATACAGTCCTGTCTGGGTAAAGTACCCGCAAAACGGGAACAAATACCTTTCTGGCTAGCACAAAAAATCACTCAAATAGAGGCGGTGTTTCCAGACACCACCCCGGTAGAAAAACACAGGACTCTGACTATCTGTCTTCCAATGGGAATCGCACCACACGTGGAAGACTGTGACACTTGGGGTACAGTCTTTGCTTCCATATACACAAAAACACATGGTGTACCATCCATGTCAGTAATACCAGATGTGCTAAAACAAATTCAAGATGAATATGGTCCAGAACCTGCCTTAACTCTTGGTATGAAATTACTGAAAGACTTCAAGCAGGTCTCGGCTATATTATTAGCCAACATAAAGGGAGAAGCAGCAAACGTGGCGATCCGCCAAAGGTTAAAAGAGACAGATATAGCAGACCAACCAACTGAAATTGCCAGAATCATAGAGAAATCCTATGAAGAACTAGGAAGAGATAGTCTGGGTGGAATACCGGTAAAACCTCAACTGATTGAAAGTCCTGAAAAGGTATTTATTAAAAATAATTTAAACACTCAAAAAAGAGCTGGGATGGAAACAAACAATCCAATCCTAAAGAAAAAAGATTCCAGTCCAGAGGAAGGTCTCCTCGGCGGAGAGAAAGATCTCCGAACCAAGGACGCAGGTCTCCCCAAAGTGAGCCCTCTGGGAAAAAATACAACCTTAGAAATAGGGATAATATAAAGAAACCTGATAGATATCAAGATAATGATACACGTCCCTCTCAATCTTTTCAGACTTCCTCGCAGAAATCGGAAAGAAGAGGACGATCAGAACACAGGGAAGAGCACGTCAAGTCCAAAGACAAGGAACCTGCTCATCCAAATAAAAAGTTACAATTTCCAAAAAAGAAGGTAGCCAGTATTAAAGTAATCAAAGATGCAGAGAATACTGAGAACACAGCTGAAAAACGGAGAATGGGCTCAGACAATGCTAGACAGCGCAGCAGAAGTGAGCATAGCTCGCAAAGTCCTTATGAATCATCTGGAGACAGTGGACATGAATGAATACATTCAGGTGGAAACTGCAGATACCAGAGTTAGAAAACCTCATAAAATATATGAAATTACACTGCGTATAGAGGGGGATAAGACTAGAAAAATAAGGGGACTATTTTGGTATAATCTGTCCAAGGGCTATGACATCCTTCTAGCTGAACGAGACTGGCCTCCAGAATTTGTCAGGGAGTGCCCTCATGGCGAAGAAATAATTATGCCTGCCTTCTCAAATCATATTCCAATTCATAAAAAATATACACTTGCTAGGAAGTGGGCAGTAGCTCAAGCACCTGCTTTATATAAAAATCATGTAGGATGGGATGAGGACTCTCCTCCCCACAAAATCCAGTTAAAATCACAACCTACTGCATAGAGGCAGTACCCAATTAAGCAAGAAGCTAACAAACAGGTAAAACAGATCCTAGATCAACTTGAATACCAAGGGGTGATTGAAACTTGCACCTCACAAATGAACAATCCTTTGTTTCCTGTCTCCAAACCAGACAACTCATATCGTCTAGTTTTGGATTACAGACACCTTAACTCATGTTGCAAAACATTTGCAGTACAAAACTCGCATAGTGCTGCACTAATGAATAACATAGTGCGCAAAAAATACAAAACAACATTAGACATCTCTAATGGATTCTTTTGTCAAAATATAGCACCAGAGAGCAGATATTTGACTGCGTTCTCGGTAAAAGGCTCGCAAAAAAGTTTCTGCCGTTTACCCCAGGGGCACAAGAACAGCCCAGGATTATTCTCAACGAGAGTAACAGAATTACTACAAACATACGATGACGAGGCATTATCATATGTCGACGACATTTACCTAACAGATGATGACTTGGATACTCACTTGAAGAGAGTGAACACCATAATACTTGGGTTCGCAGCAGAGGGTTACAAATTCAACTTTAAAAAATCAAGAATTGCCCATCTAACAGTCCTGTTTTTAGGATATGAATTATCAAGTGAAGGCAAAAGCCTGGCTGACAATTTCCTAGAGAAATGTGCTGTACTCCAAGCTCCTAGAACACTAAAAAACGTACAATCAATTCTAGGCTTCCTAAATTTCGGAAGAACATACATTGCAAATTACGCAGAAAGGATCAAACCCCTTTATGATCTAATAAAACCAGATTTTAAAAGAATCAATTGGACTCAAAAACACACAGAAATTTTGAGATCTTTACAAACAGACATGTTAATTAAAACAAAATTAGAAACACGTGACAACACACGCAATCTTGTGATTCGAGTCATCCCAGGAAGATGCGGATTCACATACCTGACTTCTAATGAGGGAGAAAAGGTACCAATTGCATACAAATCACACTTGTACACAGAAGCTGAAAAGAAGTTCAGTATTAAAGACAACATTGTTCATGCAGTTCAAACGGCTATAGCAAGAGAAAAAGACAACGCTGACGGTAGACGTATCACAGTCAGAACAGCGGAGTCAGCCTTTGAGGCATTAACAACCCCATATAATTTACCAACAACAGCGTTGAATCCAGAATGGATACATGGGGTGAATTCAATTACAACGGACAAAGTAAAATACTACTTTGATCAAGAATTAAAGGAATTAAAATATCTAGAATATGAAATGACATACCCTCTGCCAATCGACATTCTGCCTGTACGACAGTACGCCTGTGTAATACATACAGACGGGCATGCTCAACCCTCAGTTTGGGGAGAGCTGGCTTACAAGGCCACATGCGAAATTGTAAAAGAAGTGTGGCGCGGAGGTAAATTAAGACCTCTACTTACAAAAACACACTCAGTAGAAAATAATTCAGAACAACAAACTGAAATAATAGCGTTAAAAATGGCGCTAGATAATGCCGATCGCGAATTCCCGACACTTATTGTGTGCGATTCGTATTACTGCGTCAAATCATACAATAACGATTTACAGAAATGGATTCAAAACGGTTACAAAGATGACACAGGTGCAACAATAAAGCAAAAAGTGCTTTGGGAACAAGTAGTTCATTTGCAAAAAGAACTACCAAAGACTCACGTGATACATACACTGAGTCATCAACGTGATGGCGTTCACGTTGCAGGGAATTCATTGGCTGAGACAGCCACAACGGCAGCAACTGAATCGGCTTCCGTAGTCAAGAAAAAGCGTGCAGTAAAATACATTGACGGTGAAACAGTGCTGGCGGTGAAAACGTCATCAAAAGGCGACTGCTCAGCACTACCGATCAACTATCCACTCAATTATACATACATAATCGATGCAAACTCCGTTCCTTTTGCTCGAATCCCTGGAGTGGGGGACAGAGTGATTCCAAACATGGACAGGAGAGGTTTGTTAATAGCAGACGCACATATGGGTGAGGGTCTCAGACACCTCAAACTAAAAGATTCCCTGGAAGAATTACAATCAGTGTACTGGTGGCCAGGTATGAGCCTGCATCATCACATCTTTGTAAAGAACTGCCCAGACTGCAATAGAGATCGCAGTGGCGAGAGAAACGGTATATTAGCATGGCGTTTCACTCCAGAATTGATCAACAATAAAAATTAATGCGTCCAATTAACATATAAAGACTAGTTTCCACTTGTGATGTAGACCCCAGCACTCGGCTGACGTCTGGACTGTTATAAAAAGATTTGCGAGTCTATAATGGCATATACGCTAGAAGCATGCTACGTTTAGCTGAATGTTTTTTTCTTCTTGCCCTAAAGCGTATGAAAAACATGGCCAAATGAGCATAGCATAGCGGGACTCTTCTCACTTCCTACCTGAGGGAACGGGATGGTGTAAAGAAAAAACCAAAGGCATAAAGCAATCTATAACAGCAAAGGTATTAGGTTCGGGAGCTGGGTGGGTCAAACGTCTAATAAGTGTCCAACGTAGTCTGAATAACCTGCCAAGAAATTCTCTGAGGGGATTCAGTCCGTACGAATTATTGTTTGGAACTAGAATGATGGTCTTAGATCTTGACAGTCAGACTTCAGTGGTTAAAGAAAAAAGCTTTGATATCAAAGATCGTTTGGCTATTTTACAGGACTTAAACGAAACAAGGAAAGACCTGAGCAACATAAAGTTGAAACAACAGCCAACGACCACTGAAGAAAAACCACCTGTCCCAGCAAGAACTGTCTGGATTCCAAAAGTCAGGGATCTAGTCAGAGAAAAGATCGCGGTAAAGAAGGAATTTGGGCCTTCTTACAGAAAAGCAGTTCCTGTCTTGTCTATCAACGGGACAAGATCAGTAGTACTACTGCCCCTTGCTGGTAAAAAGGAGAACAGAGTTGTATCAATCGACCTGATAAAACCACAATCATGTGGCCGATAACGAACAGTAGGCCGAGTGGACTCCCGATAAGTAGTAGAACACCAAGGTTTGCTACAAACACAGAGGTTCAATCTAAGAGGCTACTCACATTTGAAATGCCAACAGAACAACAACAAGGACTATGCAACAATGCTATGGAACTTAAACCTCTAAAAACCCAAATAAAACCATTTAGCAGAGACACACCAATCTACAATGAAGTAACAAATGACTATGCTGCTGCAACAAAACACAATAATAAAGCAAACAGCAATCCTGAAACAATAGCAACAATAGACAGAACGGCATCCGGTTACTTCATCAACTTCAATGATTCATCTGAAAACCTGAGTGAATCAAAGGAACAAACATCAACAAAAACCTTTAAAGACAAAGCTAAGGAACTTTTTCAACATCTGAAAGAAACCTATCTGATTTCTCCATGGATTGAATTCTGGGTGGCCTTAGGTGCACTTATCCTCATAATTTGGCTCATCATGGTACTATGTTTGGGACACTTCATTGAGGGAAAATATGCTAAAATGGACACAGCAAGCCAGAAAATCAACTTGGTCCTCAAACCACACACGTCTTCACACGTCGAGAAAAGAGAACTTTCTTCAGTCAACTTCACAGCCAATCCTATACCCGGTGGGGTAGCATGGGACAATACTGATTATGAAATCTATGGTCCGGTTGAAATCCTGAAGTATCCACATCAAATCAAGATCTCATTGAGTGACTTTGTAAAACCAAGCTCAGTTGCTGATGATTGGGACGTTGAAAGCATTAATAATATGATGTTTGACCTAGTGATGTCTGCTAAATCTACAAAACATGATTATTTGCAGGGTTCGTCTAATTATGATAAAATGTTCTGCTATAATCACTATAGTAATCATTATCTGCATAAATCTGCACAACCTAGAAATGTTTTAAATTATAATCAATGGGAACACTGTGCAACCCCTCCAAAAGGTAGCTCAAGAACTTTTTATGACAAATATTCATATTTTTCAGGGTTCAACACAAGTAATGCAGAAACATTTTATTTCAAATGATCAAATAAGACAGGTACAAAGACCATGCTTACAAACACTAAATTGATATATTCAGACTCATTTTTTGAGCAAATGAGTACATTTGGTTTTGAATACTGGGACAAAAATGTTGAAGTAAAAAGTGTTTGGGGTACAAAGGAATGGCAAGTACAAGGTATAGAATCATTGTTTAGAGCCTGCATGATCCCAGAACAAATTATATTTTTGAATGACACTGTTCAACAAACTACCTGTCTTGGCCTAGCCAAAATCAAAGACTTAAACAAACCGTCTATTCCAAAGCCATCAATGAACGGTAATATATCTTTAGATGAGGAGATAGACGTAAACCATATATTAAGCCAAAACAGAACACATCCTGATTGGAAACAGTGGTTGATCTGGCCCACAGATACTAATAACTGTCAAGACAGATTCCTGAACAAAATCCAGGGGTTCAAATTGACAAGGCCAGACCCTAGATATTCCCAAAGACAACACCCAGGGATAATTACCACGTACAGTGTGGGCAAGCTCTGCCTTCAATGGCTACAAACATCCACACTGGCAGAAATTAAGCAACACCTGACTTTACTTACTGATGGTGCTGAGTTGCGTGATTTCATTATGGGACCGCGCAAACAGCGTCAAAAACGCTTCATAGCAGCCTCTGTATATGCAGCTTATAACGAAGCCTGGAAAATAACTCAAATTGAAACGTCAGAGAGAATACGGGAAATTGACCGTATTAATTTGGAAAAATCCCTTTTTGTAGTGGACAATGGGTTAATGACTCTGTCCACCAGAATATACTCTTTGGACAGCATTGTGTCTTCAACAATCGACATAATATCGCAAGACTTACTGTTGTTACAACACGGTCAGTCCCAATTGCGTTCTATTGTACAACTTGGCTGGACGTTACAAAATCTGCGTTCAGGCTATGTGCCTTGGCATTTAATCAACACAACGTCACTATTCAATATCTTTAACCTTACTGATAAACAAATCAGTATGGCACAGAAGGGTGCTGATTATACAATCCTGAGCATTGAGAAACTCGAGAGATTACCATTGACAATGTCAGAACGACCTGTCAGTGAATGGATAATACATGGAATAATTAATATTCCAATATCTACTTTCAGGTTTCAATACTGCCAAAAATATATACAGGCTGGCATGTACGAAAAATTGGGTAAAGGGTACATTAAGTCAACATGGAACTTGCCCTATTCACATGCTTGTGTCAGTAATAAAGGCCGGAAAGTGTTTCTTAGTGGCAATAATTGTGCGATGTCACTAAGCGGTACACTTCTGTGTAATGGTATTAGTTTACACGGAGCCTGTGAAGGGTCCTCAAATAACCTTTCATGTCACCAGCTAGGCACACCTGCAACACAAATAGAACCATTCTTTAGGAGACTATCGAACGGGAGTTACATTATAATTGTAGACCGCAGATGTTGTAGCTTGGTGCCCGGAATACCTTATCTCATAACTACGACGGCGAAGGTCATGTGCTGTGAACGAGTATTGTTCCCCAGCGCAATGCCAGACAGGGAGGCAAGGTTATGGCCGAATTTGAAAATTGCTTCCATTCGAGTTGATACTTTAAGCAGAATGAAAACAGTGCTCCTTCAGACGCCGACCAGGCTCACGTCATCAAAAGAAACGTATGATCTCCAAGTTGCAAGGACAACGGCAGAGATTCATTCATTGTTATCAACTAATTCCCCCATACATTTCGCAGAAATCCTGAACGAATTCTTAAATATTTCTGATACCAGTGGAGTCTCAAATGTATTTAAGACAGTGTTTTCGGGGGCTTTAACACCATTTAAAACCATTCTGGGTATTTTTCCGCACTTTGTCCATTCCATCTTTGGTGGACTTCCGCTCCTTTTGGGACTAGTGGCAGGAATCCTATTTTTGATCCTGTTATTTCGCTATGGCAAACCGTGTCACAGACAAAACACCTGCGACAAGGGAAGAAACAATCCTAGCCATTGGATACCGGGACCAGATATCTAAAATCCTTGGACTGTCCCGGCTTAGAGACCTGAACATGACTTGGTTTCTTTCATTTAGACCAATGTGGCAAAGCTGTGTTTTACCTGTATTAAGGTGCTTGCTATGCGGAGAAGAATGCGTGTTGGACACCTGTCTGACGCTACAATCGGATGCGCCAATGGATGCAGAAACTTTGTTGGGTCCGGTCACGGCTCATGCATTGTGCTGTCCCCAGCGGCTACCAATCCTGATGACGGCATTCGTGGAGACTTCACCACTACGATTGAGGGGTAGTGAGGTTCAAGATGAAAGCAGCATCGATCAGGTACGACCTTCTGTCAGCTATGCTGATCGAAACATCAATGAAGGCAATCATGCTCATGAATGCATGGTAACATCTTTTTCCGAGTTAATGGAACTTTCACAGGAAGCTGTTAACAGCTTTTTCGAGAGTCTGAATGATATGATGTTCTCACCAGAGCAGAAATAATGGCTTTTGAGCAAGCTAGCACACGGCATTCCCAACACCCTGAATTTGGCCTTCAACTTTGATAATAAAGTATTGTGAACAATTTTTCTCCAGTTTACGGACAGCGGAACATAATTTTTTCAGCGGCCCCAAAATATGTTGCAATGTTTCGGGACACTTATCTTCTGCTTAAAGTAGAAACTATTCTTAAAGAACTAAAATTCTATTTTAGGAACTTTAGAGACATTAGCTGCCCTCTGGCATGTTCATATATATTTTATTTTGTGATGAAATGGTCTCGCATTTTTTTCTTCTGTCTTAAGAGTCATTTCATGTGTAATTTTCATATTTTATTAATAATGATGTATGAATATGCGTAATTTATTTAGCATTGTTATACTGCTTGAGTGCATATAATGCATATATATATATTTTCGTATATTTCATGGTTTCAAAATGCATATGGATGTATTTTGGGGTGGTATGGTATACACGTGCTCTACTAGTATATTTACTATGCCTAGATTTGTAAATATGGACATAGTCTGCGTGGAGTGGGTGTGATGTATTCCTATAGGTTCTGTATCGATCCCCCTATTCCTGACCCTGTTCTGGTTAATAATTAACTAGCAGCCATCCCACGGTACAAAAACCGTTATCTGATTAAGCCACACCACGGCACAGGAACGCGTTATCTGATTAGGTCATAACGCTTGCCATCTAATTAGGCAAGCACTATTCCTCCAGCCCCTGATAAGGCATACGGAGTTCTCAAAACAAATCAAACCTATGACAACCTGGGAAAATCCCTGCGGCCATTGTTTTGATTTCACCGAGAACTTCAGTAAAGAATGTGCTAACGACCAGTCCGTATGACATCCTTATTGACGTATCTATGTCCATCCTTACGTCAATCTCGGCACCTTACAGGTATAAATATTACCGACATTGCCTTAAGCAAACACACGCGGTGGTGACGAGATCGGAGCAGCGAGACTTGCCGAAGAGGCCAGCACAGAGCGGACCCCGCTGGCGCTGCCCCGCCTTCCTGACGCGCTGAGAACGAGACGCTGCTTTTCTCCTGCCGAGAAATCCAGCTCCGGCGCTTCCATGCAGCCCTCGCAGGCAGCTGGAATATCAAGACCAGAGACGAGAGATACCAGCCCTCAACCATTCTAGACCTCAGGTACAGAACTGAATAACCCCTTGCAGAGAATTCTTGAGACAGTCACTTGGCAAAACAAACTTAACTTAAACTGCTACTTATCTACTCCCGCCCACGTATTAGGCTTAGGTCAGGTACACTGGGGTAGGCGTGGTTAGAAGCACCAGTTGAGTACGATTAGTCAAATGTATATATGTATGTATCTATTTTATCAGTTTTAAATATCATATGGCTTAGAAACCATATCAATGCTTCTGCAGTATTATTTTATACTCCTGCTTTTATTGTATGCACTTTACTTAACCATAAGTATCGCAATAATATCGATTCATTTCTCTTGTACGAGAAAAGAGACTGATCAATAAATAACATCTTTTATTGAACACGCCCATCTCTTCCTTTTCTCTACAATCTGGTGAAACTAAGAATGCACTGAACTGACTGAGTAAAATAAGTTGTCTTTTGTTTTCACACGACTCTAGAGATACACTCTTGATTAGGGGAGAGCAAAGTTGTCATGTTCTATGGTTGTCAGAAACTAAATCCCTTCTTGTCTATCCAGGGAGGTTAAACTCCTCCTTGCCTATTCGAGAAAGTTTCTAGTGAACTCTGAGCTAGCTGGCAAAACCAAAAACTTTAAGTCTAATATCGTCAGTAGAAGACCTAGTTAACCTCTGTCCTAGGTCTATACTATTGAAGGTATTATTCCAATGCGCAGAGCCTATTGGGATAATAGGAACTACACTACAGCTGAATCAGGTCTTGTTTTGAAAATCACTTCCCTGCCTGCAGGGCTTTGGAGCTGGGTAGAATAAACCATGGAAATGGCACAGTATAAGTCACCCCTGATTGGCCTAGGGCATGGACTGAGCCTAAAGTTCTAGTGACTGATTACAAGATCTGTGGTCATTCAATGCTGGGTGGCACCAGTGGCCCCCTATGCACTTTTAACATAGGTTTGATGTGACCATTCTTATTATGGTCAATCTTGTATTTGATTCTGGATACACTGTATTAAAAAATAGGAGGCCTAGGTAGATTACGTTGCACTATTCCCATATAGTCATGATCTGAGCTTTATTATTGGTCAGCTTCACTTGTTGATTTGTCAGAAAACAAACTCCACGGATTGTCTGATCTTCACTATGGCTACCAAAGGTTCCAAGAAACATAGACATGTTTTTTGGGATTGTGACATGATAAAATATGCAGTTCTCTCCTCTTTCTGTGATTTCTGCAGGGAGATCTGTACAAATCCCAGTCACCTATTGAGGCTCACCTGATCTTCTGTGCAGATTAGGGCAGATCTCAACTGGTTCCAAGAGTCAAAAAAGCACCATTCCTGCAGAGATGGTCCTGCTGCAGAGGCGTTGGACCTTTGAATGCAAGTTTGCTGTGGATGAGGAAGTGGTGTACTGTTAGCCAGTTTGTAGGTTTGGTCTGCTGTCATTGATTTCTGAGTTCCGAACGAATGGACCTGTGAGAAAGGAAGTTCTTTTTTAAAAGGTAATTCCCTGAAGCTGTGCATTCTGCAAGATAGCCTAATTAGATTACCAGTGCACGAGATGACAGCAGCAGCAGGCTAATCTCAGTAGGTATAACTCTACATGGCAGGTCTTTATAAACCAGGATTTAGCTAAGTATCTCCTAGATCAAGAGCTCCGGTACCCATCGCAGAATGGGTTCAGGAAGTTAAATAGCACTGATTCTGCACTTGACACAACTGTGGATGCTATACACAGGCAAGTGGATCAGTAAGGAGCTGCTATCCTGGTTTTGTTTGACCTCTCAGCAGCCTTTGATACAATTGCCCACATGCATCAAGCGATTTTGGAGTCGCAAACGGTGCGAATCAGAAAATTCGGCCGTTTGCGATTCCAAAATCACTTTTTGGGATGCATTAAACAATTTTTCAAAAATTGCAATTTTTTGTGATTTCTAAAAATGCGATTGCATTTAAGGAATCGCATTTTTTTGTGATTTCTAAAAATGCGATTGCATTTAAGGAATCGCATTTTTGCGATTCCTTAAATGCAATGCATGAATGTTTAAAAAATTTCGAATTCACAAATAGGAGGAGCAAATTAACACGAGGTTGACCCTCGTGTTAATTTGCAAAATCTTTCAAAAATGCTCAAAAAAGCATTTTTGAAAGTGTCATGTTACACACACACATGTCCTTTGGACATGTGTGTGTGAAACTTGCACTTTAAAAAACATTTCAAGGGTGCAGGGGGGGGGGTCCTTTGGACCCCCCTCAGCACCCTTGAAATGCATCAACAAATTGCGATTAGCAAAATAAAAATCGCAAAAAGTTAATGCCTTTCCATTGATTCGTATGGGCCTCTAGGCCCATAGGAATCAATGTAATGCCATTCCTTATTTGCGATTCGCAATTAAGGAATCGCAAATACAGAAAATTAAGAAATCGCAAAAACTTTTGAGATTTCTTGATGCATAGGATTTTGCAATTCCTAAATTGCGATTCCTTAATTTTCGCAATTTAGGAATCGCAAAATCCTACAATGATGCATGTGGCCGCATATCACTGGAGCTGTTGGTGCAAAAGCTGCCACAGGCTGGGCTACAGGAGGCGGCCCTTAAGTTGCTGGAGTCGTTTCTGTATGACATAACTATTATGGTCAGTTGTGATGACTTCAGAGCGGCCCATATCAGCTTCCATGAGGGTCGTACCTAAGCCTCACCCTATTCAACCTGTACGCCTCTCCTCTGGTGAAGCCAATTTGCTCCTTTGGTTTCAAGATATAATCATATGCGGATGATATAAAGATCGTCATCTCCATCTCAGATGACTGGGTTGAAGTAGCTGACAGGTTTGGATTTGTATGCAGGATGAGAACTAGTTTAAAATGAATGGAGAGAAAACCACGATCATGGTGGTTGGAGCTGACTGCTCTATTTGCTCAGAGTGTTTGTGGCCTGACATTTATGGAACTTTGTCTATTTTCAGTAGCGGCAGCTAAAAACCTGAGTGTTATGTTTTATAACACCTTAACTTTTGACACCCAGGTTAATAGAACAGTTAGTACCTGTATTTATATGGTTAGAATTTTGAAGAAAAAATGCCTTTGCTTCTGGAAGAATTGCAGGTGTCAGTTGTTATTGGCCTCATCATCTCCCGCCTAGACTACTGCAATGCCTTGTATTTGAATATCAATCAATCTTCCCTAATTAAGCTCCAAATCATTCAAAATGCGGCTTCACAACTGTTTTTAGCTGTACCCAAACACGTATCAGTAAGGATAGGCTTGTAACGGCTTAATTGCCTTCCTGTAAAGAAAAGGGTATCCTTTAATGCACTTTGCCTGACACACAAAGCCCTTTATTCCCATGGACCTTGCTATCTTAGAGTTGCCTTGATTTGAGATCAGCAGGGTGCCATAAGGTAGTTGTCCCATGCTGTAGGAAAGCTAGGTGGGGTGAACATGCCTTCACGGTGGCAGCGGCCAGGCTGTGGAACTCCCTTCTTGAACAGATCAGGAACCTGAGCTTGCACTTGCCATTTTATAAACAACTCAAAACTTGGCTTTTTACAGATTAGGCTTTTTCCTAGGGAGTATTACTGTGGGTTTGCAAGATCTGGGCTAACACTGGTCCTCCTGTTGTCATCCTTTGATAGCACTTTGATGTATTACGGTCTAATGTGCTTTAGAAATGTTGAAATAGAAATAGCCACACCTACAATACCACAACCTTTCCTAGGCTTACCACCACACGACTCAAGACACTATCACCACCTTGAAATCCATACACTCAGGAACCCCATCCTAACCATCCCCCACCACATCATCCTAGGAGCATCCAACCACTAACTTAGCACCTTGCTCAACACCTAACTGGAATCAGCCACTTTCCCTCAAGACTTAAAGCATGCAGAAGTCAAACCCCTGTTGAAGATACACTTAGCAGACCATAAGGAACTCAGCAAAAGTCATTGAAAAAGCCATCAACCAACACAATCATCTCCTTGACAAATCTCAAGCTGGCTTTTGCTGCAACTACAGCACTGAGATGGCCCATATCCCAGCAACCTGTGATATCCGGGTCATACTTGACAAAGGGCAGGCTGCTGCCCTCACCCTCAATCTCTCAGCAGACTTCCACACCATCTCCCACCACACACTCATTGCCAGACACCACAACATAGGCATCCAAGGATCACCTCCTTTCTCTCTGACAGAACACAACAAATCATCTTCATCTCTGAACACTTGTAAACAAACAAAGTCTTAATGCCAGCAAAATCAGATGGGGAGAAGAGAGCATCATAACAAAATGGAGCTATTTCTCACAGCCGTGTTTTGTGTTAGTTCTCTCCCTGGCTCTTTCCCCCATCTCTTCTGGCTAGGTGTACTGTCAGGGCTTGGAGGACGTCTGATCATGTTATAGAGGTTAGAAATCAGTGCTTTGTCATTGTGTTTAGTGATTAACCTTTTCTCGTAGCGTGTCAGTCTACTGCTGGCCTGTTCGTACATCTCAGATTGGAGCACCCAGTGTTGAATTTGCATGTACCTGAACTGTTCCGACTAAGGGACCCTGTAGTCTTCTTGTAGCTGCGGAAAGGAAATTATCCCCGACAGATCAAACGTGTGTCTGACCGCCCGGCAGGAATTACTATGCCATGCCTTGAATGCCTTGTCCGCTTCCCCCGGTGTGAACTCCCTATTTCCAAATAAGGGCATTGTGGGCAATGGAAAAGTCGTAAGTTTCCTGGCTGTCGCCAACCCATCCCAGACTTTCAGTACTGATTTTGTAAACAGTGATCCCAGCAAGCTTTGAGGCATATGCGCTTTCTTAGCTTAGCATAGGGTGTTTCACACAAGAGCCCTATCTTGGAAGAGCCACATCTTCTCGGTCTCAGGCCTATTCCATTCAATCAAATAGCGCAACTGGGCTGCTTTGTAATAATCTGCTAAATTCGGTATCCCAAGACCACCGTTGTCAGGTCTCATATAACTGAGGGTCCTGCTCATATGCAGATGTGCCCCAGCCCGTAAAAAGTGATGGATATCTCGTTGAAGCAAGTTTAGCAAGTTTAAAACCCCGTCTGGCGGAGGCACTTTCAATAAATACAGCACCTTAGGAAGTAGTGTAATTTTGACCGCTGCTAACCTGACTAGCAGAGAAAGATTGTGTTTACCCCAGGAGCCCAGGTCTTTCTGTATCTGCCGCTACAATTTGTCATAATTTATTCGAACCATTTGAGGAATGGACGCCGCTAACTCCAACCAAAGGTATGGAATAGTTTCAACTACGCGGACTCCTGAGAGTTGCCCCCCGCATTCCACCATGTTTGGCCTGTCAGGTTCAGGTCGAGATTCAGGGATTTGTTCACATTAACCCGAATCCCTAAAAAACCTGGCCATAGGCCTCCTACTCCTTTAAAAAAGCGGGCACTGACCTCTGTGGTTCTATTAGAGCTCCTATATTATCTTCCGCATGTAGGCTAATGGGATGTGTTTCCTCTCCAAACGGGATCCCCTTATTACTAGGATTATCTCGGATTTTCTGGGCCAAGGTTTCTATATAGAGGGTGAATAGTAGAGGCAACAATGGGCAGCCCTGCCTGATGCCCATTTGGATGGCAAAGGAATGCTAAGAAACACCATTCACCCGAATGAGAGCTGTAGGCGCACCATAGCTGACAACCCACCCAGTCTCGGAATCTGGTAACCAGCCCAAAATATGCCATGGTTTGTTCCAGGAATCCCCATTGCACCCGGTCAAACACCTTTTTGGCGTCAACCGACACTGCACTCTCTTAATTGCAGATGAAAGCTTGATTACTAGGCTTCTGTTAAGTGATGTGCTCTTAAAAATGTAGCATGGTAATTCGAAACTGTTTCCAAAAATTCAGATGCTTCTTTCTTTGGCTACGCTTGAAAACAATCACTTTCTCAGATGTACCATTGGAATTCTCATATACACTTTATATATTTTTTTCTATTGGACTCCTTTAAGTACTTTGTTTTATTATTCAAGGTTGTTCTTCAATTTAATGAAGGTCATTCGTTAGATCATGGACTGCTAGTTGGAATAGCCAGCCACTGTATCCCAATAAATGTGTCTCCTTTCCAGTACCCAACCATCTCTGGAATCAATCAGAAAATATAAACAGTCCCTATAAAAGGATCTCAAGATTGGTCTGCATATGTAAAATTTGTACCAATTCTAAAATATATTGATTGGTGTGCATTCGTAATTTTTTTGCACCAATCGAATAAAATACCATTCCTTATTACCAAAGCATTCATTCTCTTAATTGACCATCACATGTGCAGTGCATCATTGAACAAATCATAAAACATAAATTTTTTTTATCTTTTTCTTTTCTTGTGTCACCTGTTTTCATGCAAAGTTGCAGTCAATACTAGATCCAACATTTACCTTCAATCATATTGCAGAGTTTTAACACTCATCAATCCATTCACTCTGTTCACGTTGAAGGAATTTGTTTCTAATGATCTTACTTATCCAGGGAAGAAGGGACAAGCAGAGAGGAGAGCATGACAGGAGATGGCAGTCGGTCAGAAATAGAGAGGTAGATCACGCACTGAAGTTGGAAAGAAGGCAACATGCTGCACATAGGTTTATATGTATTTTAAGGCAACAAGGGAACCCAAAAAAGTCGACCAGGGACCTTGTGAGTTAATTCTTTTAAACAACAGTGGCCCCTGGAGAAAGGAGAATCTAAGGACAATGAATATAGACTCAGTCGATTTTTTTTTTTTTTTCGTTGCTTTATTGACTCGACATGTCCAGCCGGACAGAGGTCTAATATTTACTTTTTTAGTAAATAGAAAAAGGTTTTTTCACAACAATACAAAAAGTGGGACACAAGCATTTACAAGCAGGGGAAAAGGACAAACAGAGGGCTTTTAGGCAAAAGCTTTAAGGTCTGTTGTACTTGATGAATAACAGTTTCAAAGGGCAACAAATCTCATTCAACACCTTTACACATTCAGTACAAACAAGGTTTTAGTGTATAAGGTGTTTTGAAGTATCGTAGGCGTTTCGATCCAGCATGACATTACGCGAATCATCATCAGGACATAGATATTATGCATAATAATCAGAAGCCTCAATTGCCTTAGGAAGAAATTGGGAAGGAAAATACAGAATTAGCAGAAATTAGAAAGCATAGCATTAAAGTCAAGAAATTAAAAGTGGGTTTTAGGCGTGACAACGCAGTATGCAGAATTAGGACATGCTTGGCTCAATGCGAAACTTGGCAAGACGGGGTGCAAGTGTATATGGATGGATGTGGCAAATTATTTCAGGAGATAACCAGTATGGGAGAAGGCAGAATTCAAGCTGGTATATTTGTGTCATCTGCAAGGGTCTATAATATTTGATATTTGATATTTATTTATTTGTATAGCGCTGAATCACCCATGAGGGTATCTCGGCGCTTTGGACATAGACATCAAAATTCAGAATTTTTTTAGAAGAGGTGGGTCTTTAGCATTTTTCTAAATTGAGCCAAGTTCTGTCTTGAGCGTAACGAAGAAGGCAAATCATTCCAGAATCGGGGGGCAAGATAGGAAAAAGATCTGCCACCACTGCGAGCTTTTTTGATTCTGGGGACGGTAAATACTGTATCACAAAAGGTACTTCCCATGTGAGCTAGTTAGCCATAGAGGAATTAATTGGCTAACTTGAACAACCTATTGTTTAGGTAGGTGATATGCCCTGTATGAAATGTTAACACCACCAATGCGTGGGGAAGGAAGCAATTCCTTTTGTTATTTTATTCTCTCACACACCCTAGTGGTGTCATGCTTCATCATCGGGACACCCTCACGCCTAGAAGTCAGGGTGGGCTCGACCATATTTCAGGGAGCGCTTATTGAAATAGTTTTTGGCCAGGGGGATAAAGATTAAAAATCGATGTCAGGCCCCAGTGTCCCTTTATTCTTGGGTCTGGCAACAATGTAAAAAAAAAGAATTATTAGGGTCTCTCAGGAGATTATGGTCCTAGGACCCTATAGCCAACATGTTTCTGTCTCTTGCTGCCCCATAAAGGGTGCTTAGACTTTCATCAGGGTGTGATCCCCTGGGATTTAAAAACAGGTAAGAGAATTTCCCTACTCTGTAAGCGATAAGGGCAGATAGCTGTTCCTTATATAAATGTGACCTTTTGTCGTAAGGAGTACGCCACATGAGTAATATTGGCAGTAAATTGCATACATTGGCAGAGCCACATGAACGGACAACCAGCTGTGCACACTAGCAGCATTAAAGGGGATTTCAGACAACTGGTCACCATATTGTACTGGAGATGCTCGAGAAAAATCACTCATGCGGAAAAAACCTCGCGGTCATTAAACGTAATAAAATTGCATACACTTGGCCAGGCCACATAAATCGGAGTAGCATGCAGGTTGGTGAATAATATCGGCAGTAATTTGCATACATTTGGCAGAGCCACATGAACGGACGAACAGTTGTGCATAATAGTAGCGTTAGAAGGGGGATTTCACACAATTGGTTTCCATATTGTACTGGGCTCCGCCTTGAATAACTCTGCCTTGAGCCCCCCCTCGGTAAGCCCGTATGCAGTTACTTCACTCGCGCTCACTGTCACTGTTCGGGGCTATGTCTATCACGGTTAATGTCCACGTTTTTTCCGCATGAGTTATTCCTTCCAGCATCTCCAGTATGACTGTGGGGTATGGCAAGGATCTACCCTTAGCCTCACCATCGTCAACGCCTACATGACTCCACTGGCTGAAATCACCCATGCCCATACACAGATGACAAGTAATTCATCCTTATTCTCATAGAGGAACCGCAACCACCAGAGTCAAATTCCAGAGCACCACTTCTAACGTCAACGACTTGGTGAAATCCAAATGCCTGAAGATTAACACGGACAAGATGGAAGTGCTCATCTTTGGGAATAACACCTCCCCTTGGGATGAAACTTGGTGGACTAACACACTCAGACCCTTACCTACCTCCAACAACCACTCCCTCAACCTCAGCATCATCCTGGATAGTGAACTCGCCATGAAGTGCAAGGTCAATGCAATAGCCTCCTCCCACTTCCACACCCTCCGCATCGTTCATAAACTTTTCAGATGGATCCCTGTCAACACCAAGAAAACGGTGTCCCAAGCCCGCATCCCTAGCCATCTGGATTATGGAAATGTCCTCTGTGGCAGAACAGCATCCCATCTCTTCAAATAACTACAGACATTACAGAATGCCTCAGCGAGACTCATCCTCGACTCCCCCAAATGGACCAGCATCACCCCTACCTCAGAAGGTTCCACTGGCACCCAGTCCAGAAGAGATGCAAGTTGAAGCTTCTGACCCATGCCTACAAGGTCCTCCACAATGTTGAACCCTCCTACATTAACCACAGCCTGACCTTCAACCAGCTGACCAGAAATCCTTGATCCGCCTCTCTCACCTTCACACATATCCTGTGCAGCCAGCAGAGCCGAAGAGGGGTTGATCTTTCTCCTACCCCCCTCAAGTCCTGAAACAACCTCCCGCTCTACCTCTGAAACTCCCCTTCACTCGCCTACTTAAGGAAAGGACTCAAGACCTGGCTCTTCAACTCTAAGGTTCTCCATTCCTCAGCACCTGGATACTCCTGGGCCGGTAAGCTGCACTATACAAATACTGATTGATTGGATACTTTGAAGTGTCTTTTTCAGCTCCTTTCTTTTAATAGTTATACTTTAAGTTCCCCAAGTAAGCCAAAAGAGACATTTGCTACAATACGGGAAAACTATAATTGGGAGTTTTAATCTCACCAGGGCATATAAAACATATTTTATAATGCCTTTGCTTATAGTTCCAAGGCACTCTACTCTTGTAGCCTCTAGGGGAGACCTTAGGGATAACTTATAAGTATAAAAATGGAGTTGGAGACTTTGGAACTTCCTTTAATTCCAAAGTCAATATGCATATAATTAAAATTTAAAACCAGCCTGCAAGGCAAGGCTGGCTTTAAAAATGATAGCAGGCACAACAGTACTTAAGTGCATTAACACTACTGGGCCTCTAGACCTACATGAGCTACCATATACTAGATAATTACAGGTAGGTTGTCAGTACCAATTGTAATAATACCTAATTACTTTGCACTTTTATTAAGAGCACAGCCCATAGGTCTGGAATCTGATAGCAAAGTCAAAATGAGGGCAACAAGTGGGGGGATACTGCAAACAGGTCCTGGTTTCTCACAGGAGACAACATGTTACATGCTGCGATCTACAACGGGGGCACCGGGAGATAAGTGCTGCACTGGACTTTTAAATGTCACAGTTAGAGCTTCTGCTGGTTCTGTGCGTAGTAAATCTTTAAGGACTAACATGCTCTGCATCCCAAAGAGAAACACTGTGTATCAAAAATGTATAAAGTCTAAAGAAGGACAAAAGATGTGTGACGTTCAAAGAAATTTATGTTTGCCATATTATATTGGCACTGGTATAGCTGATCCAAAGAGAGCTGTTAGTAATGATGTCCACTACTGTGCTTCTTTCTTCATTTGGGATTTGAGGAGAATTTTAATGAACTGTCAAACAAATACCAACAGAAGAGGAGAGAGATATTGATGTTGTGTCTAGCAAAGTCATTGGCAGAATTGGGCATTTCTGGTGCAGAAAACGAAATATGACTGCCCCTGTCATGAGTGATGTCACTGACCATGTCATGAGTGATGTAATATGTGACGTAATCAGCAGTGCATTGCGGGCGCGCGAGTTATAGTTAGCAGAACTAACTATAACGGGGGAATTTCAATGGTTTTGTATGAGTGAAATGTCCAGCTAGCTATTACATGTGTGAAACCTATGTTTTTTTCAGAGAATGTGCAAAGTTTTTTAAATGCTAATTCCTAACTATAACGTGGCTGAAACCTATGGTTTTTTCAGTGAATTTCAAAGGTTTTGTAAATGATTATTTTTAAATGTATTAATTGTTATATTTTTTATACTAATTTACTACATTGTTTTAAAGTATTTATTTTTAGATATTTTTTTTAATTACATTACATATTTTTAATATACATTGAAAAAAAATGTTTTTAAAAATATTGAAATTTTAATATTGTTTTGTATTTATTATTTTTTTAATTTATATATATTTTATATAGCAGGCAATGATATCCTATGGAAGGAGATTCCAGTTACTGGTAAGTACAGTTAAATTTACTTTTCAGGAATAGTAGTGAGCTGAAAGATGCAGCACTGAGGTATCTCCTGATAACAGGTGAGTAAATTGGAATTCGTAGTTCAACTGATTTTTGAGGAATTCTTTTAAGTACCAAAACTCCACACTTAGAAAAATTTCCAAGTGAAACCAGTCAATGTTAGCCTATGGAAGGAAATTCAAGTTACTGTAACTACAATTAGAATTACTTTTCAGGATCAGTAGTGGGCTGAAAAATGCAGCACTGAGGTCTCTCCTGATAACAGGTGAGTAAATCGGAATTCGTAGTTCGGCTGATTTTAGAGGAATTTTTTAAAGTTCCAAAACTCCACAGAATTCCCAAGTGAAATCAGTCATTGTTAGCCTATGGAAGGAAATTCAAGTTACTGTAAGTATGGTTAGAATTACTTTTCAGGATCAGTAGTGCACTCAAAGATGCAGCACTGACGTTTCTTGTGATAACAGGTGAGTAAATCGGAATTCGTAGTTCGGCTGATTTTACAGGAATATTTTGCTCAATTGTGAAGGAAGGGGGGGGGGCCTGAGGTAACATGTGTCAAAACACGCCCTGTGGCGCGTTTTAGATTGGGGATTTAATTACTCTTCAATCCTGAGGTCCCCTGTGAGCCAACTAGCCCACCAGGTACCTCCAGTATGCGCCAGGCAGCTTTGTTGCAGAGAGGTGTTCAGAAGGCATGCCCCCTTTTTAGAAACACTCTGCATCACAGCTCCGCGGCGCTTACTGGAGATACCTGTTGGACTAGTTGCCCCCTAGGGGACCTCTGGATTGAACACAAATTAATTCCCCAACTTAAAACGCACCACAGGGCATGTTTTCAATCACATCACCTCAAGCCCCGTCCCTTACCTTCACCACAGTGCAAACGCGCCTTGTAGCCTGTTCTAAGTTGGGGGATTAAGTCCCCTTGCATACTGGGGGTACTCGGGGGCCAACTAGCCCACCAGGAACCTCCAGTATGCGCCAGGGGGCTGCGTTGCAGAGAGGTGTAAAAAGGGGCGTGGCCTCATTTCACCTCTCTGCAACGCAGCCCCCGGGCGCATTTGCAGAGGGGGAACTAATTCCCCTTGCATACTGGAGGTCCCTGTTGGCCAACTAGCCCACCAGGAACCTCCAGTATGCGCCAGGGGCTGCCTTGTAGAGAGGTGTAATGAGGCCACGTCCCTTTTTACACCTTTCTGCAATGCAGCCCCCTGGCGCGTTTGCAGAGGGGGAACTAATTCCCCTTGCATACTGGGGGTTCCTGGGGGTCAACTAGCACACCAGGAACCTCCAGTATGCGCCAGGGGGCTGCATTGCACAGAGGTGTAATGAGGCCACGCCCCTTTTTATACCTCTCTGCAACGCAGCCCCCTGGCGCCTTTACAGAGAGGGAACTAATTCCCCTTGCATACTGGAGGTCCCTGGGGGCCAACTAGCCCACCAGGAACCCCCAGTATGCGCTCGGGAAGGTACAGAGTACAGTACATTACAGAGTACAGTACAGAACACGGTACTTCATACCCCGTGATTTTTGGCCTTGGGGGTTCTTGTGGGACCCCCTGAGCAGGCCTAGGGATCAGGGTGTTTCTACTCTGCCCCCTTTGCGTGTTTTGCACGTTTGTTTCACTGCTTTCTTGTGCCTCGGCACAAGATGGCTGCCAACACTTCCTGATTTGGAGTGTTGACAGACAGTTGACAGTCAATGACCATGCAGCTCATGCTCGGGAAGGTACAGAGTACAGTACAGAGTACCGTACTTCGTCTCTAGATATCACTATGATTTCACTTTTGATTTTCTCAGGAACTACTGAACGGATTTACACCATTTAACAAAAATCACAATCTACCTTTTTGCCAAATTTGGAGTAATTCTGTTCAGCCGTTCGGGCTGTAGCCCTGGCTAAAGGTCCTATGGAAAATTGCATGGTAAAAACAAGTTTTGAGACCGCCCTTTTTTCTCGCCTACACTTGACGAATCACCCCCAAACTTTCAGGGAAGGAGCTGAGCGAAGCAGGCCATTTTCCTGGAGAATTTCGCGAAGATTCGTCCACCAGCGCCAGAGTTATTCCAAATAGAATGTTGCGGATTTCCTATGGAAACAAGTCCTAACTACAACTACCTACTGGCGACCGCCAGTAGATAAAATATAGACCGCGAGCAAGGCCGCAAGGCTGAAATGCGTTGATGTGTCAGACTGGGCACTGTTGAATAAAACTTAAAAACAAAGTTGCTGAGTGGTGTGTCCTTTGCCCCCCCCCCCAAAAAAAAAATATATCCAACAAAATACACACTCCCGCAACCGCCAGGAGGCGAGGAAAGAGAGACGGACCCACGGAATCTCAGGCAAGATGTTATTTATTTACAACCATCTTCTCACAAAATGACGCGTTTCTGTCTTGAAAGCCCTTGTTCACATGCGGAACTCACCCTGGCTAGATGCTTTTAAGTGTTACATAGTGGACACCCACCTTCTCCAGTTCCGTATCACATGATCATAGGCATGAAAAACAGACTACACATTTTGCGAGCTTAATGTAGAGTTAAATAAAAACTCATAATTTTAACAGCTCAAAATATTCGAAAACATACATATTCTCCTTATATTTGTCAACATTGAAGCATTTCTGTATAAATACATTAAAATATAAAACATCAGATATCTTTAGCATGATCTATAAAAATGCAGCATGTATTCATTTACAAGTGTTTAAATACAATAAATAAACGGGCAAAATTGGATACAAAATGCCCCCGGTAGCAGAACACATCAATGAATGCTCTATTTATACTGCTGCCACATACATGCATCATATGTCCTACATGTTGTCAATTACAGGATAAATCCTTATTGTTGACCATTCATAATAAGCAATGTATGTTCTATTAGAACAGTTCCCTGTTGGGTGTAGATATATTTTCTTGGAGAGGACCCACTAAAGTGCATCAGTGCATAGCAGCAAAGACAAAACGTTCAAAAACATGCTGAAGTACAAATATACGGCATATAATCCATTCAAAGTGCATCAATATGATATGTACAAAACTATATATATTAATAACAATAAAAACACATTCCTCGTAATACTGCTAAAGTCATATAAATATAATTACTAAAAACTATCATACTAAAAAAGTGTATATGTAAAATCAATTATCCCAGCATACGAGATATCCAAAGTATTACATCATTATTTAATAGTATTTGCTTTCTTGCATCCACTATAAATTTAAGTTAAAAAAAAGTATATGTTCTGTTGATTCTTTTACAGATTTATCCAGCAATATATTTAATTATATCCTATGGCTAAATCATCTAAGTGAAATTACAGCGCCAAAAACACTAACTGGAAACTCGAGAAAATTGTGCATATCCTCTGTTTTTTGTCCTCATTTGCCACCTAGGCTCTCAGTATGCGATCAATAGGTTAACAAGCAACATGCTGCCTCAGTTTTCTCTGACCTGGTAGGGACAGAACTGGAACGTAGACCTCATCCCTCAGCAATAATGCTTCAACCAGCAGTGATCGCGAAAATAGAACCTTGCAGAGGTTGCCAACATACAGCCAGGATACTGATAAGAGCATCAGAGCACGACTATGCCCAAGGGAGGGATTGATGGCTTAATCATTGGACCTGGGGAAAAACAAACCAAAAAAAAAAAACAGTTTCTCAATGATCCCACTTCACTTCAGGAGATGCCAGAAAGATCTTTTATCTGGGTTCCCAGCTCTGATCAGGTCTAACCTTGAGACCTGCAGGGCCGAGGCGTACCAGTCATTGATAAAGGGAGGTAGGGAGTCCTTCCATTTCCTGCATATCTCCCTCCTAGCAAGCAGAATGGAATAAAAGACTAAACTCCTACCTGACGTGGGAACCCCTTCTAAGAGTCCAAAAATTACCAAGGAGAGGTCCAGAACAATGTTGAAGCCCACTGAGGAGGACAGAATCTTACTTATGGGTTCCCAGAATAAGGATAAATTAGGGCACTCAAAGAACATGTGGATGTCTGAAGCGGCCACCAGACCACATTTAGGACAAGCGACCATGTTCCCCTGGGTAAATTTGGAAAGTCGAAGGGGGGAATAGTAAGCCCTATGAATGGTGTAAAAGTGGTTTCTACGTAACCACGCCGGTTTAACGATGTCCCACATCATTCTACATGATGCACTCCAAAGTACATTAAGATTCGAGTTGTTCACATGTGGCGACCAAAGCTCATCTGGTAATAAGAAAGCACCATCCATTTCCTCCAAGATCAAATTATACCAGGATGAAATCTCCTTCTTAGCGGGAAGTTTGTCGACTAGGAGGGTTATAAGGTAGCTATGACCACCTAAGGGGAATTTACTTCCTCGAGAGGGCAGTGCAGTATAAGAACGGGACCAGCTGGATATTTGCAGGAATTTAAGCCTGGCCAAGTTTGGGCCGATCCTATTGCTCAAACACTCCCAAGAGAGCAAGACCCCATCGACAAATAAGTCTCCCCAGACCTCCACCCCTGCTTCGCTGATAGGCACTGTAAGTGTATCCCTCAACCAAGCCGGGCTGTCGGGAAGATCCCATAAAGGTGTCATGCTACCATAGTACCCTATTTTAATAGACTTAGATAGCTGAGTCCAGATTCTTGCCATTCCCAGTAAGATCTTTAGTTTAATTTTTTTTTTAAACTTGGGGTCCCCAAATTTGAAAAGAAATCCTGACTGGCTAACTGCCTCTCCCTTAAGCAAAATAGAGTACAGAGTCCCCACCCCATACTCAGATGGTTTCTTTAGTAACATCCTGGCATGAGATAACTGGAACGCCCAGGCATACACCTGGAGATCCGGGGTAGCAAGCCCCCCCCTTTTCCCTGCGCCTCCTAATCTTTTTCCAAGAAATTCTTGAGAGATGTTTATTCCAAATAAAGGTGTTAATTTCGGCCTGTAATTTCTTAATAAAAGAAGGATTAAAATATAAGCGAAAAGTATTAAATAAAAAAGAAATCTTGGGCAAAATGGACATTTTGACCAGGTTAACCCTTCCCAATAATGACAAAGGGAGATGTGCCCAAGACTGTAGTAACTTACGACCAGTCCTTTGCAATCTTAGAGAAATTAGTTGAGGCAATCTGGTCAATGTCCTCTACAATATCAAGGCCCAAATATCTCATTCTATTTCCCGGCCGGATATCAAAACTGAATAAGCTCTGATCAACGCTTCAGGTCATCATCTCAGTCTTTGAGGCATTGATCTCATAGCCGGACACTTCCCCAAATTCCGAGGCCAGCTTGAATATTACCGGAAGGGCCGTATGTGCCTCAGACGTGAAAATGAGAATATCATCAGCGTAGAGTGCCACCTTTCTCTCCCAACCTCTATACGCGATCGCCTTGATATTAACATTGTCCCTCAAAGTTTGGGCAAATGGTTCAGCATATAGGTCAAACATGAGTGGGGAGAGCGGGCAGCCCTGCCGTGTACCCCTCGAGATGTTAAAGGGGTCAGATGGAACACCATTGACAGGAACACAAGCATTAGGGCTCTGGTTTAAAAGGCTGATTGCCCGGCGAAATCCTCCACCCACGTTGAACTTAGCCAAGGCCTCCGACAGGTACAACCAATTGACCCTGTCAAAGGCGTTGGTAGCATCCAGCGTAAGGACCGCCAAGGGAAGAGACTCCAAAACTGCCAAATCGATAGCCCCTATTAATTCGAAGGTTAGCTCATGTAGCTGCCGCCCTTTAACAAACCCCTCCTGATCTGGGTGCAAAATATTGGGGGCGACTGAAGCCAATCTATTAGCAAGAATTGAAGCGAATATTTTGTAGTCTACGTTTAAGATTGAAATTGGTCTATACGAACCACATGCCATAGACGATTTCCCTGGTTTTAAAATTAGGGTTATAATTAGGGTTATAAACGCACTGTCCCATGACTCAGGGGGACGCACACCATCCAGTAATATCTGATTAATTAATACTACCAAGAAAGTTCCTGCTCCAAAGCTCTATCAATTTCAGCAGGTAGGCCGTCTGGCCCCGACGCCTTCCCTTTCTTGGCATTCTGAATGGCTTTCCTAACTTCCTCTTCTGAGATTTCACTATTCAACATCTCACTCTGCTCAGCAGAGAGAGCTGGGAGGGTGATCTTACTAAGCCAGTCTTTAATAGTGTCAGGGTTTAAGTTCTTATCCTCGCAATAAATAGTTTGAAAAAATTCTCTAAAGGCTGATCTAATGTCAACATCTAAGGATAGTGAGGTATTATTGACATTGATAAGCTCGATGTTATTGCGGACCTGATCCGTTTTGGTTTTCCATGCCAGTAACTTCCCGGCACCCTCCCCATAATGGAAGTGTGCGAGTTTACTGGCCTCCCACCTTTCCTGTATCCGCTGATTAAGAATCGAGGCTAATTGGCCTCTTTCCCGTAGCGGTGTTAAAACAGCGTCAGAGGAGGCGGAGTCAGCATCCATATCTAGCTGGGTCTTAGCTATATTCGCCTCCACCGAGGTCACGGCCTCTCTATATTCCCTCCTTCTATAAGTCACTTTGCCCGTGATAAGGCCTCTCAAAAATGCATTGAGAGAGTCCCACACCATTCCAATACCAGCCGAACCTACATTTACCTTTATAAAATGAGTCACCTCATTCTTCAAAAACAGAACATCGTCAGGATGAGAAAGTAGCGAGCAATCAAAAGACCAAATCCTGACCGATGCAGTAAGGGGGGTTATGAGTTCCAGAACTACCGCCAAGTTATCAGATAAGTGTGGTGGAAGATATTTAATATCCCTAACGGAGTCAACCAGCTTCTGATTAATTAATACAAAATCTATTCTGGACTGGTGGTGGTATTTATAGTTCCTGAAAGAAACGCCCGGCTGTTTACTTGCCCTTAATCTCCAAATGTCCACATACCCATACTGCTTCATTGCTTTCAACAAGAAAGATCTTGATTTCGAAGGGATCCGGGACCGATTGTTATGAGATTTATCTAAAACCAGATCCAACACAATATTGAAATCGCCAGCAAATATTACAGGCTCGGGAAGGAGAAGAGATGAGAAAAGATTACCTCCAAAGATGATGAATCATCTTGATTAGGGCCATAGTACCCAACCATAGTAAGTTGAGCATCCAGAATGGAAGGAGAAGCAATAACCCATCTACCAACTGGGTCCCCCTTAGAATCTAACACCCGAGCCTTTAGTTTTTTCTTAAAGATAAGCAATACCCCTCTAGAGGACAAAGACTGAGAGGAAGACATTGCAAAGTCAATCCACTTGTTCCCCTTAACTAGCGTGTCAATTTTAGCCTGAACCAGATGCGTCTGTTGGAGGATGATGACCTGTGCGTCTGAGTCACAAAGATACTGCAGCAACTTTCTGGCCCTAGGTTTAGTACGTAGGCCGTTGACGTTCCAGGATATTATTTTTAGTTTATCCATAGATACTGACCCAGACACCTCCCAACCTTAATTGGATACAAGATACATCTTTAACTTGTCCTACCCCCAGGCAGATTGGCAATGCAACATGCAAAAATGTATGAGCAACGTAGTAAACTAAGACATAAATTGACAAATGAGGAATTTTTTGTGAAATGTTTGCCCCCCCTTAACCTCCCCACTAGCCCCGTGCCCCCCCAACCTCCTCCCCCCTCCCATGGAGAACCCTTGTTGTATCTAACCGGATCAAGTCCAGTAGATGGCACCCCACCTCATGCTCCCGCTACTCCACCCAGACCCTAAACAAAATTTCCTACCACAGTGACCAATGTGTTCCAAAACAACTAAATGCGTGCATTCCATAAGGAGGGAAAAGACTTTTTTTTTTTTTTAGGTATTTTTATGGATTTAAATTTAAATTCATTTTGTTTTACCTATTAATGGTAAATATATATATCTACGATAATGTATTAGCATTCACAATCACATACTTTAGTTAATCTGTGTGATTAAGGGATCATATTCTATTTATTCGACGCTTTATTGCCCAGATCTAGAAGGAGCTCATCAGCAGCTTGCACCGACCTGATGTTGAACATCTTAATATTGTGCATCACCTTTAGTGCGGCCGGAAACATAAGTTGAGCAGTAGCACCCAACTTCCTAAAGGCGTCCAGCCGCCTGCCAAATTCCCACTGCTTCCCCAGCGTGACCCTTGATGAATCAGACCTGATAAGGAAAGTGAACCCCTTACCAGGTAGGTTCTTCTGTTTTAGAGCTAAGTTGAGGATCTGCTCTTTAAGGGCATAAGAGTGGAAGTTGACAAGTATTTTGCGAGGCTTGGACCTTTGGGGGTTCCGCCTAAATGGATCTCTATGAACCCTTTGAATGTCAATAGCCAGCTCCTCCAAGGTTTGATCCAAACATAACGAGTCCTTCAATAAGTGGACAACAAACTGTTTAACATCAGAAGCTTCTGATCCCTCTTGTATATTAAGGATGCAAATGTTACTCCTTCTGGCATTGTTCTCCAACACCTTCATCCTGTCTAGGAGGGCCTAGTCCTCCTTCCTAAGTTTAACAATGTCCTCTTCCGCTTTATCCAAGTGGATCGACATCACGGCACCAGTCTCTTCCAGCTTCCCCGTCCTCAATGTTAGCCCATAAATCTTGTTACCAGCTGGTTGGCCGAGGACTCCTCAAACCCCCTTTTTATGTCCCGGGACAGGGTAGAGAACATTGCCAGTAAAGAGGTAGCTGAGATATCAGACGTTGTACCCCTACATCCAAGCTTGGTGAGGGGTTTGAGATTTGCTGCTGTGCAAGGGGGAACTCTTCTATTTCGTCACCACCCCCCCTGTGCACATGGTTTCACAGCTATTATCAACCACCAGGCTATTGATATAAACACTGGCGGGGGGCCTTTTGCCCCTCAGTAGCTCTTCCACCGATGCCCCATTCAGACCCAAAGCAGCTGAACTTCTATCAATAAATGGGATTGCAGGAAAGGACAGGACAGGCACTGCCATAGTGGTACACCCAGAAGATGGTACCGAGACCAAACCTCCGTCAGGAGGTGTAAGAAGGACAGGGATCCGAATTGAAATGTCTTGAACATCGGACTCTGGTTCTATCAAAACAGTAGACATCCCCTGTGCCTCTGAAAGATGAAGTACCTGTGGTACTACTTTTGAAATATGAGCGTAAAGAGGGGGTTATCTTAGATCCTTTGCGGGACCAGTGCATGAGGCGTGCACCAAACTGCATGCCTTCCTACCACGCCGCAGCTCCAGGGCGGCTGAGGACCACAACCGCAGGACCAGCGGGACTCCAGCGGGCTCAGAGGAAACGAAGACGGACACCGCACTGCTGCTGCCTCCTCCAACGCAGGGGACGTTGAGCACGGTGCCTTGGAGCACCGTCATGGACGTAGAAGACGGACCCTACACCAAAAATATCGAAGAGGCTCGGTAAGAATTACCAAAATACGCTTGATATTTGCTTATTTAAACTTCCAAGTAGTAGTAACTGTTCGGTAGAAAAAAAAAGACAATAATTAAGCAAGCTCGTCAGGTTTTAGGTGGAAGACACGGGAGCTCGAGTCCCGGAGCACCACGGCAGCTCAGCCGTCTGCCGCCATGTTCTCCCCAAGACTCTGTAGGTGCATATCCTCTGTGTTGTTCAAGCCATTTGGCCACATGCTGTCAAATTCAAGGATCATTCTAGTTTCTAACTGCCTTAGTTGGCGTTCTCTGTTGCCTCCATGTCGTGGTTTAGAAACAGAACCTATAACAAAATGCGTGAGGCAGCTGACATCATTATTATGTACCCTTTTGAAATGATGCACAACTGGATACGCTGAAACACTGTGTGGAATGGCCCGCAGGTGCTATAAAATCCTGACATGCACCTGTGGCTTGGCACTGCCAATGTAGTTAAGACCACAGGTGCATGTCAGAACATATATTGTGTATTCAGTTCATCAGTTGAGGCTTCCCGAAATAGCTATTTCTCTGTCACTAAATGGGGTAAGATAATGAGTCTTATTGTTGCCAAACTTGCAGGCCCTGCAGGTGGAACATTTTCTGAAGCCCTGAGCTAGTCTCAGGGCTGCTTTTATCCAAAATTGAACCAATACATCTTGCTCTCCTGAAAGTAATCAAAGGAGTAGCAGGCAAGCTAGTGTGCAAAACCACATCAGTGACGACAATGGGCCAGATCTTTTTGGTTATGGATCTGATTTTCCTTTCCTAACTGCTGTAGGCGGTAATTAATCTGGGGCCCTCATCAAGTGGATCAAAATTTTTTCTAGCAATGCTCTTAAATAGACTCATTCTCGGTCGCATACTTGCTTTTTCTATAGCTTCATTCAACATTGTGTCAGTATAACCTCTTGCCCTCAGTCTACTCACAGTTTCCTTCAAACAACCAACAAAATCAGATTCAAGACTACAGATCCTTTCAAGTCTTAGAATCTCTCCATAGGGAATACTCGCTATGAGGTGTTTAGGATGGGCGCTGCTCGCACGAAGTGCGACATTTCCAGAGGTAGGTTTTCGAAACAAAGTCATTTCAAACTTACCATCCCTGATATAGACCTTGACATCTAAGAATTCAGTATTCAGGTTATTAATGTGGGACGTACAATTGAGATTCATCGAGTTGATATTAATAGCTTTGATGAATTCCAAAGCATCCCTTTCCTCTCCCTTCCACAAGATAAAACAGTTGTCTATATAGCTTAGATAGAACATTATATGTTTGTCAAATCTCTCACACTGTTCTTGCTTCAGGACTTGTGCCTCCCACCAGCCAACGTGCAAGCATATGTAGCTGGGGGAGAAGCAGGCTCCCATCGCCACTCCTCTTAGCTGTCTAAATAGCTCCTTCCGAAGAGAAAGAAGTTGTTATTGAGGCACCATTTAATGAGATCTAAGACAACCTTGTTGTGTTCGTTAAATTCACATGATCTTTTGTCTAAAAAATACTTGACAGCTCTTAGCTCCATGTCATGATCGATACTCGTATAAAGAGACTCTATGTATCGGGTAATTAACAACATATCCTCTGTCCACATTAGGTCTTTAGTTTTAAAAAGGAAATCACCAGTATCTTTTACATAGCTAGGTAATTCCTTCACTATATCTTAGTCCTTCCAGTTGTGATTTTTTCTTTTTCTGATCTTTGTTTATGCTTTTTTTCTCCTATCGAGTCTTTGTTTGTTTTTTCTTTTTCTAGTGGCCTTCTTTGCTGTCTCGGCGTCAAGGTCTGAAGTCTTTATTCTACTAAAAAATCCAATTCTTCTCCCAAAGTTAGGTTTTTTTGCACCATTTGTCTGTCATCAGGTTCTAAACTGGAATCACTTGTTAGGGAGATTGTATCAACACTAGAAATGTCATTGTTTACATCCAGAACTGGGTTTGATGATGCATTGCAATGTCACCCTTGCTTTTGTTGCTGTTTTGCTGTCACTTGGCATTGTTAAATTTGCGCGCAAATGTGAAAATCTGACCGTTATCATAGTCTGCCTGATCGCGCTCAAACTTACGAGCTTCCCTGAATTTGATTTTGTCTTCATGTTTACGTCTTTCTTTAATTCCTTCCCCCTCTTTTTTATAATATTCAGTTTCCTCTAACTTGTCAAGCTCATCGTTTATCTTATTGATTTCTTCTAAAATTGCCAAACAATCTAAAGCCACATACTTAATCAGGATGTTAACAAGGTTCATTGAGGCGGCAAGATTACTTTCCCCCCATTCTTTCAGCATGCACGGGTTGGGTTTATCAAATCTGGGAGCGAGTAAAATTCTCAGTCCCCGCAGGACTCGCCCCACTTCCGCATATTTGGTCAACGACTTATGCACCCACCACTTTGTGATTCCTAGCCTCATATTTTTCTCCAGATTTTTTAATAGTGTCTTTGCGTTTGTTTCCATATTGATTCCACCACTGTGGGGGTGTGCTGAGGTGGTGGATGTAGAAGGTAGATTTCCGAATACCGCGGCCGCTGCTGCCTCTCGTTCACGGACTGTTCCCGCAGACATCATGAGATGTGATGTTCCTGTCTTAGGACTTCTAGCCCACATTATTTAGGACTAACCATATGGAAGCCTTTCTTCGTACCTCCCCACCTACGCCACTGCCGTCTCACTCACCGCCTGAATCTGATCCTCAACTGGTCCTCTGACCCAATTGTTGGTCGTCCTCCAGTCGGTGAAATTACACAGGCTGCAGTAGGGAGCGGCCGCCAAAGTTCCGCTTCGGATTCTGGAAAGGTTCGGTTTGAGGGCAGCTGCTGACTTTCAGGGAGGGGATCCGTCAAACAGACGCAAACAAACTTCCGTAATGACATCCAACGAAATACACACTCCCGCGATCTCCAGGCGGCTATGAAGGAGAGACGGACCCACAGAATTTCAGGCAAGATGTTATTTATTGATGACCATCTTCTCACAAAATGACCCGTTTTGGGCTCGAAAGCCCTTGTTCACATGCGGAACTCAGCATGGCTAGATGCTTTTAAACGTTACATAGTGCACACCCACCACCTCAAGTTCCGTATCACATGATCATAGGCATGGAAAACAGACGACACATTTTGCGAGCTTAATGTAGAGGTAAATAAAAACTCCTAATTTGAACAGCTAAAAATATTCTAAAACATACATTTTCTCCCTATTGTCAACATTGCTAATTTGCACCTTTGAACACAAGCGCTCCTGAGGCGGAAAGCCGGGAGCTAGGCACTTTACTTTGTTTTTACTCTTTTAATGAATTTCTATCGTGTTTTTAACCATTGACTGTGTCAGCCACGTAATTTACCTGTGTAATTGTGCTTCGCTTTCACGCTGTTTGTTACAGCAGGGCGCTTCCTCCCACTCTACTGACACAAACCGGGGGCCGATTTAGGGTCTTCACGGTAGAACTACTACTGTTTGGCAAAGGGCGACGACTTTGGCCGCCATTGCAACTGGAAAAACGCGGTCAGCGCTCTAGCGGTCGGGCGAATCACAGCCCGGGCGCATAAAAGCAGCTGGCTGTCAGTATTCCTTCTTGCTAATTTGCACCTTTGAACACAAGCGCTCCTGAGGCGGAAAGCCGGGAGCTAGGCACTTTACTTTGTTTTTACTCTTTTAATGAATTTCTATCGTGTTTTTAACCATTGACTGTGTCAGCCACGTAATTTACCTGTGTAATTGTGCTTCGCTTTCACGCTGTTTGTTACAGCAGGGCGCTTCCTCCCACTCTACTGACACAAACCGGGGGCCGATTTAGGGTCTTCACGGTAGAACTACTACTGTTTGGCAAAGGGCGACGACTTTGGCCGCCATTGCAACTGGAAAAACGCGGTCAGCGCTCTAGCGGTCGGGCGAATCACAGCCCGGGCGCTACTTATGAAGCCTGACTTCCGCTCGCGCAGCGGGCGGGCGCAGCGGGCGCGCCGATGGCGCGCCGGAGGCGCGCCAGAGGCAAGCCCGTCTGGGCCCGTCCGGGCCAGATCGGGCCTAGGGCCAGCCACTATGCCCGGGTTTCCCCATGGACTCATAAGGTATTCTAAGGAGGAGCTTTTGTCATTTCGACTCATGGCCCATCCTGGATGCCCGTACTGGGAGAGTTCTAGCCCTCCCTTTCACCGATGCCCTACCTGTCCGGCCCCTTACAGTGGGGAGTCGGTCGATAAGAAGGTAGGGAAAACGCTGCAGATGGCTCTCCTAAACTGTAGGTCGCTTCCGAAGCATGCGGTCGAGATTCACTTGCTGTTAGAAGACAGCAAGCTCGACCTGCTATTCCTGACGGAGACATGGCTGTCCCCTCACTCAGACTTTGATATCGTTTCGGCGCTCCCCAGTGGCTTTAATATCCAATGTGTGAACCGTGACAAAGGTATGGGGGGGGGACTTGCCATAATCCACCGAGAGTCCCTGACCTGCAGATTGCAGGAGGGCGGAATCTTGGATGCAGAAAGTGCGTGTTTTAATATTCAGCTCACACCTACCCACTCCCTATCAGGTCTTCTCATCTATAGACCCCCGGGGAGCCTAAAACACTTCCCTGACTCCCTGTTGGAAATCTCTTTGTCAGCCGCCTCTCAGGCCTCGAATTTTTTGATCCTGGGCGACTTGAATATACACTTCGACGACCCCAAGGACAAGGCGGGGGCCGAACTGATTGCTAACCTTAGCTCCTTTGATCTTGAACTTACAAATAAGGAAGCCACCCATAATAAAGGTCACTTGCTGGACCCGATCTTTTCCAACATCCCCCTGATTATAGTTAAACCCCCCCTGCCCCTACTATGGTCAGACCACCTTTTAGTGCCTTTCTCATGGGAATTTCATCAAGGGGGAATCAAAGCCTCCTGTTCCCGTACGTTGCAAAGGCCGTGGCCTAGGTTGTCAGTAGACAATTGGTCAACTGCTCTCGAAAAATCAGTTCCCCCTATAGAAGCGGATGCTTTACAGGCAGATATAAATTTTCGAGACTGGCTCACTAATTCCCTGGATTCGGTTCTGCCTCTTAAGCCCTGCACAAAAAAGAGCAATACGTTTAAATCTCCCTGGTTCTCGCCGGAATTAAGAGAACTCAGGAAAGAGTGCAAAAGAGCCGAGCGCGCTTGGCGCAAAGACTGGGTACCTACCCATAAAACTGCATATAAAGAAGCCCTTAAACGTTACAAACTAGGACGACAAAAATCTAAAGCTGCCTTTTTCGAAGAAAAAATTCGTCTCTCCTCAAATTCTTCCAGAGAAACATTTAAAATTGTAAACATGCTTCTTAAGGTCCCAGCTCCTTCTCTGGTTCAGAATGACCCAGTACTGAGATGTAATCAGTTAGCAGAATTTTTCGACACCAAAATCCGGAAAATTCTAGATAGCCTTCCTCAATCCTCCATCATTGAACCCGTCGAGATTCCAGCCTCTGACCCCACCCGTCCTCAATTGAAGGCTTTCAGTCTCATTTCCAAAGAAGATTTCTGTAATATCTTCTCCGCTATTAAAAGCGGCTCTCCCTCAGACCCAGCTCCGATGCACATTTTAAAGCAAATTTTGAACATCATTGCCCCGGTAGCCACAGAATTACTCAATTCATCGCTATCCTCGGGCGTAGTGCCCCCGAGCTGGAAGCAGGCTAGGGTCAAAACTCTCTTAAAGAAACCAGGACTGGACATCTCTGATCTGGCCAACTTTCGCCCGATCTCGCTTCTACCTGGTCTGAGCAAAGTGGCCGAAAAAGTGGTGAATAAGCAGATCTCCGAGTACCTAGAGGTTAACCATCTCCTCAGTGACTCTCAGACTGGTTTTCGCCCGGGTCAGGGCACAGACACCGCCCTTTTGGCGGTGACGGAAGAGGTAAGATGCATCTTGGATTCAGGGGGATCAGTTGCTCTGATCCTCCTGGATCTGAGTGCTGCATTCGATACTGTGGATCATGCTGTCCTGGCCCAACGACTGGCCCTGCTGGGCATTACCGGATCAGCCCTAAAATGGTTACAGTCCTACCTGGAGGAGAGATCCTTTAGGATTTGGGAAAATGGGTCTAAGTCAGAGCCCTTCCCTCTTCAGTGTGGGGTGCCGCAGGGTTCCTCCCTCAGCCCCACACTGTTTAATGTCTACATGGCCCCGTTGGAAAAGGTGATAGCCCCATTTGGGGTTAAAGCTATTAGCTATGCCGACGACACGCAGCTTGTCGTCTCGCTGTCGCAACATGAGGGTAGCGTGGCTGATCTCCCAGACTGCCTTACAGCCATTTCCTCCTGGATGTCCAGTTCAAAACTTAAATTAAATGGATCCAAGACGGAGATCATGCTTTTAGGCAATCAATTCACCTCTCTGCCCCCTGAGATGTGGCCTGCCTGTATGGGAGATCTTCCACCCCCTAAGCAGCAAATAAAAAGCCTAGGGATTTGGTTCGAACCCCAACTTACATTCCAGACCCATGCGCAGAAAGTGGTTGGAGGCTGCTTCGGTCTGCTTCGGGCAGCTCGGAAGGTACTTCCTCTCCTTCCCTTTCAATCTAGAAAGCTGCTAATCCAGGGCTTGATCCTGTCCAAATTGGATTACGGTAACTCCCTTTTCCTTGCAGCCCCCCTTGCCACCATCAAGACTCTTCAGCGAGCTCAGAATGCCGCAGCTAGGCTGCTGATGGGGGCGCCGAGAAGGGCCTCAGCCAAACCATTGCTGAAAGCCCTGCATTGGCTCCCCATCCAGGAGCGGGTCTCTTTCAAATCCCTTTGTATTGCACATAAGACCCTGCAAGGCAAAGGCCCGCCAGCCCTGAGAGGAGTGATCCGATCTTACAAGTCGTTCAGGGCCCTTCGCTCGGATGGAGAAAATCTTGCCATTGTCCCACGAGTGAGGAAAGCGAGAACAGGAGGCCGACGGTTCTCACTGAATGTGTCAAACAAATGGAATGCCCTCCCTAGAGAACTCCGAATGGAATCAGATCATCTGAAATTTAGAAGGGCACTTAAAACCTTTCTGTTCCCTACTACCCTCTAATCTTTCTTTGCTTGAGTTCACCTGGTTCAGATTAGGATTAGCGCTGGGACGCTTTAGGGCAGCCATGCGCTCTACAAATCCAAATCAAATCAAATCAAATCAAATCAAATTGAAGCATATATATATAGTGTTAGATTGGGGGTCTCTAGTTGGCAGAGGTAGGTACCTTTGACCAAGTAGGGACCCTTGCGTCTAGTCAGGGTAAGCGGGTACACTCCTAAAATAACCCCTGCTCACCCCCTTGGTAGCTTGGCACAAGCAGACAGTTTTATCTCAGAGGCAGTGTGTAAAGCATTTGTGAACACATACAGTAACTCAGTGACAACACTACAGATGGACACCACACAAGTTGTATATTAAAAATAAGTATCTTTTATATAGATTTAACACAATACCACAAACAACAAAAATCCACAATGCTATACATAAAATGGAATGGTAGGATTAGCTTAGTTCTCTTTAGATCTTAAAATGCGACACTTTGAGTCAATGTACCTTAAGATGCATAACACAATACAAAAAAGTGCTGCAGGGAAGGTGATGTGTTGGTTCCTTACAGGCAAGAACGGTGATCCGTCGGTTCCCTGCTGCTGCGTAGGGGACGGTGATGCGTTTGTTCTTCTCTGTGAGGGGAGGAGATGCATCAGTTTCTTACTGCGCTTCCGTGGTGATGCGGTGCGCAACGCCGTGATGCAATGAAGTTTTGGTGCAAAGAAATAAAGATGTCGTCTTCTTCTTGGTTCGACACGATGCGGACCAGGACCGGCCCTGCGACACACTTCCCGGTGATGCGGCGGCTTCTGCTGCGACGTCGATCCTCTTCACTGGCGGTGCTTCAGCAATGATGCGAGCCGCGACAGGCCCTGCGACATGCTTCCCAGTGATGCCATTATCAAAAATGGGGTTACCCTATAATGTCAAAGGGACCTGGATATCATATGGTACAGAAAAACAATGGTCCCAGACTATTTGTAATTTCAAACAGCTTTTTCAGGCACAAAGGTCAAAGGCACATAAAAGAAGGCTACCTCTAAACAGATTTACCTGATAACGTGAGTTTATTCAGTCATACCAAAGATTTTCTTAATTTTGACAGAGTAAGTTATTTTACTACATAGTTTTTTCACGGTTATCATTAGTGAGGGAGACAGCATAGAAAAAGGTAGTGCTCCTGTGAAAGGAAAGAGAAAATAGCAGAAAAAATGTATTTCATCTGGAAATTCAAATATTTGGAACAACAGGAAGGAGACTTATAATTGTTACAGACAGTCTCCCTTGTGAGATCGCAGCCTACCTCTATATGCCACTTAATTACCTGACTTAGAGGCCATAGCTCATGGTACTCACTTTGGACCTTGGTGAGCATATTATTTTAATAACACGATTGAGGCACATTTTCGTCTTTTGTCCAGGCACCTGATTTTATTCCCGGTTATTTTTAGATACCCCCCACACCTGTCCTGAATAAGACCCGCTGCTGAGGACTGCACCAACCCTTCGGCATTAGGGTCGAAACGTCATCGCATCTCTATAGGCCTACACCCTACCTTTGCCCTCCACCCTTTTTCCTTACCTAACAATGAAGTAACACTGTGAATCAAACAGTTTGAAATTGTTTTGTACGCGTATGGCTGCCATCTCACAAGGGAGTCTGTCTATAGCCATTATAAGTCTCCTTTCTGTTGTTCCAAATATTATAATTTTCAGATGAAATTGGTATTTATATGTAAGTACTTATGCATAGTCTAAACTTTTTGAGCAGCAGTGTTTTATAGAGTGCTGGACTTTTGACCTCTGTTGACAGTTAACTTTTGCATGATCTGCTGGGGGTAGGGTGGAAATTTATGTCAGTTGGAAAGGTTTGAAATGTTGAACCAATGAAAATGTGTCTTTGGTTTTGAATTATTGTGTTGAGGAATTTGATTTGTTATTAATGTGTATATATGTGTAAATTGAGAGGGAAATGCGCCATTTGTATGGTTATGCTGCACGCACTGAAGCATAGAGATTCTGTGTGAGGCTTTCTGCTGTGTGAGTGGCATTCTTATTAATCTTCCACTCAGTTTGTAAGGTGAGTTGATTGCTTGTAAGGGACTGTATGTGTTGCATTTTATTTTTAATATTAGTAATCTGTTTATTCCTGTAAAGTTTGTAGAACCATATTCTGAGTTTCTCTGCATTTGGATAACTATTGTGATAAAATCATTTGGTAAGTAAATGTGTTTAGTTAGTCACCTTTGTGCAATAAAGTGCAGTACTAAAAAATGTAGAATTTGTGCAGTCAATTTTTTAGTTGTAGAATATTTAATAGTGTTGCTTCTGTAGAAATAGGCTTGTGTTATAAATCTACAATGTTGTAGTCAGTATACATAGACTGCTGCATACACTCTTGGGCAGATTTACATGCCCCTTGGGCCTCTTTCTTGTTCTATTGTGTCTCCTTTTTTGGATGTAATGTTGGCAAAAAAATAATGGTGCAAATTGGAAATGTATTTGCAAAATAAGTTAGGATTGTCTATTGAAATGTAGTGGTCGTACACATGGAATGTGTTTAGTCACTAAAATGTTTTAGTGTGGTAAATGTGTTTTGGTGAAATGTATGGTTTAACATTTTTTGTCTAGAATCACACTGAGCATCTGTGTAAATTAAAGATTTACACTGGCACCTTTTTATATAATCTCTGCTGCCTCTCTCACAGTCTACTTCTCTCTGCTTATAGTTTGCCCTCCCTTCTCATATTTTCCTTCTTTCCTTATTTTTACTTGTCTTCCCTCACAGTGCCACTTTTTCTCATACTCCCTCCTATCCTTTTAGTCCCCCTCTGTCCTTATTGTTTCCGTCTGTCTCTTAATAGGGCCCTTTCTTTTTATAGTCTCTCCTGACCTCTTATTCCTCTCTCTCTCATTATATCTCTCTCTTAATAATTTTCTAGTAACTATACATAGACTGCTGCATATATTCTTGTGCAGATTTACAAGCCCCTTGGGCCTCTTTCTTGTTGTATTGTGTTTCATATTTGGAGGTAATGCTGGCAAAAAAATAATGGTGCAAATTGTTAATGTATTTGCAAAATGTGTCAGGATTGTCTAATGAAATGGAGTGGTCATATATATGGATTGTGTTTAGTCACTAAAATGTTTTAGTGTGGTAAATGTGTTTTGGGGAAATGTATGGTTTTAAAATGTTTTTGTCTAGAATCACACTGAGTGTCTGTGTAAATTAAAGAATTACACTTGTACCTTTTTCCATAATCTCTGCTATCTCTCTCACAGTCTACCTCTCTCTGCTTATAGTGTGCCCTTTCTTCTGATATGTCCCTTCTTTCCTTATTTTTACTTGTCTTTCCTCATAGTGCCACTTTTTCTCATACTCCCTCCTGTCCCTTTAGTCCCACTCTGTCCTTATTGTTTCCTTCTGTCTCTTAATAGTGCCCCTTCTTTTTATAGTCTCTCCTCTGACCTATTATTCCCCTCACTCTCTCATTATATCTCTCTCTTAATAATTTTCTAGTCACTATACATAGACTGCTGCATATATTCTTGCACAGATTTACAAGCCCCTTGGGCCTCTTTCTTGTTGTATTGTGTTTCATATTTGGAGGTAATGTTGGCAAAAAATAATGATGCCCTTTGTTAATGTATTTGCTAAATGTGTCAGGATTGTCTACTGAAATGCAGTGGTCATATACATGGATTGTGTTTAGTCACTTAAATGTTTTAGTGTGGTAAATGTGTTTTGGGGAAATGTATGGTTTTAAAATGTTTTGGATGGAATCACACTGAGCATCTGTGTAAATTAAAGAATTACACTTTTACTTTTTTCCATAATGTCCGCTGTCATTCTCACAGTCTACCTCTCTCTGCTTATAGTGTCTCTTCTCTTGTAATATTTTCTCTCTTTCTTTATTTTCATTTGTACTTTCTTATAGTGCTGCTTGTTGTCATAGTGTCTTCTGTACTCTTAGGGGCTCATTAGGATGGTGGGTGGACTTAGTTCGCCTGCCATCCTCATGGTGGTTGGGACTGCTTGCCATAAGGATGGGAGTCCTGTGGGGGGTATTAGGATGCGCCCGCCACAGTGGCGGATGCAGCCTGCATTTTTAAATTGTAGTGGGTGGTGCTCTCAGGTTCACCTGCCACAATGCTATAAATGCACCTCAATCACACCTTCACCCTGGGGGCCTGCAGGGGGCTCTCATAGTAAAGACCACTTGCTTTTCCGTGATGGCATTGCTACTATGGAAAGGCATCTGTAGAGGCCCATTATAATATGTCTGGCGGTGTGTATTAGACACCTCCACCATGTTAAATTCTTTCCGCCTTGTTTGCTAGGCGACTGGGGTGGAAAAGTGGTGCACTGTGTTTTCACCTGCTGTGGACCCCCTAGCCATGGTAATATGGTGGGGGGTCATTCTAGTTGGTGGGTGGATTGCCCCTGCAAGGCTGGTGGTGGGTACCGCCAGCCTGGTGGGGTCTATTTGTCTGCCATCTTAATGGGCCTCTTAAAGTCTCTCTGTCCTCATTGTCTTGTCTGTCTCCTATGAGTCCTACTTCTGTTTATACTCCCTTGTCTTATCTCTTTTTATACTGCCCCCTGTCTCCTTTTTCTCTGTGTTTTTCTTTGTATACTTTCCCTTCTCTACTCATACTGACATCTTTGTCCTCATATTGCTCATTATTTCTTCATATTTTCCAGTGTTTTCATACTCTATTTATCCTCTTATAATGTAGTGTGTGCTTATATCCTCTGTTTTATTTATATTTCCAATTGTCTCATAGTCCTCTTTCTCTTGTTGTAAGTCCTTCTATTGTCATACTCGTATGTTTGTTGTCATAATGTCTACTCTCTTCTTATAAGTGATATAATAGTCTATTTGATATATTTATTTTTGTAAGGTGATATTTTTTTTCATAATAGATTCTTTTGTTCATCACTGAAAAAAAAATCATCATGCCTTCTAAAATTTAAAAGAAGAAAGGATGAAAGAAAGCAGTTACTTAAAGAGATCTCATGTACAACATTTACCTGCAGAACAATGTATTAACAGAAAGAAAAAAAGTCCTGGTAAGAAAACTAAGTTAAGTTAATAAAGAATTGGAAGAAGAAAACCGCATTCCGCATTTTATAAGAAGAGAAAATGTATAGAAAATGTAGTTCAGAAAGCTCTTGAATTAAAAAAAACAACTTTTTGTTTTAGTTATCAATAGAATTCAATCACTAGATAAGCCAATCCATTTAATGAAGAGCAAGAATAAGTGGAGAAGAGTAATTAATAGAAGTAATTTTTCTGAAGTTTTTTTGGGTGAATGGAAACAGTTCAAGTTCGGAGCCTTTTTTTAATGAGGTGAGTTATTTTCAGAGTAATGTGTTGTTGCATTCGGTTGACACTACAGGTCATGCTTATGAGGTTAAAAATGGTTGTCCTGTTATGAAAGAGAAAATTGATCCTAGAAATGCAGAAGAGGTGTTAGCTGCTGAAGTATTAGGGAGAAGGCCTAAAGCTCCAGTGTTCATTTGGAATTGCAGTAGTGTTTGTAGTGTACGGCAGGAATCTATTGATTGTTTACACAATTTCTTACATAACTATACTAAGAAAAGTGTTAAACAAAAGATTAAGATGTTGCAAGGATTAGACCCTGCAGAGTGAGAGAAAATACTGGTTTGCAAGGACATTCTTTGGCTTGTCTTTCTAAAAAAGTATGTAGATGTGTTTTTCACCATTTCAGGATGTTGTCAGTACATCATATTGAAATGAGGAAATTAGTCAGAACGTTGTATTATGCAAAAAGTCCAGCTCTAATGTTAAAGAAGTTGAACAGTGCTCTTTTGCATGGATCTGTGTCAGATGTAAAGAGCGTTTGTGATGAAATTCAGGTTAGTTACTTTGGTGTAGAAGAGAATACAACATTGCAGTACAGAAACATTTGAGCAAGAAATTACAAAGTTCAAGGTGATTTCAGTTGAAACACCAAATTATTCTTGTATTTGTTGTCAACGTACTCATTATAAAAATCAGACTAGGAATGTTGATTTGTATTTAAAATGTGAAAAGGAAAATAATAAGGAGTGGATGGAATTTGTAACTTATTTGTTGGAAGAGAATACTTTTGATTTGGGTTGTGATCAGTGTATTTGTAAATATTGTTATAACAAATTAGACAAAAATAAAATGCCTGCTAGAGCTTAATTTTGAGTTGATAAAAATTCCTTCTTAACTGTTGGATTTAAATACCTATGAGTCAATTCTTATTCAATGTGTGCATCCTTTTCAGGCTATTGTTCATATGGAGCCTAAGACAGGGAAATTGCCTCCTTCAGATTTACAGAGAGGATTAAAGGGAAGAGTGGTGTATTTGCCATTAGATTTAAAGAAAAATATTTAAACAGTTGGTGTAGAAAATGTAGAAGATGAACCTTTAGTTATTCTTGTTAATGGCGTACCTACAAAGAATAAGAAAATCTGGCAGGAATTAGTGGATGTTAGGAAAGTAAAAAAGGCAACGTTGTATCTGATGAAAAATAATCAATATTATAAAGACGTGTTTATGAGTGAAGAATAAATAACTGTAGAAGAAGATAGTGACTTGCCATTTGGAAAAATTGAAAAAGTGGATGTGTCCAGAACTGAAGAAATATATGAACATTACAGTGTTCATCCACTGCATTCCAAAGAAGTGATGACGAATACTATAGAGTTATTCCAAATGAAAGAAGCAAAGAGAAGTCCCATTAGTGTATGGGAAAAAAGCTTGGAAGCTCTTTGTTTCCCTCATTTGTTTCCTACAGGAAAAAGAGGACAATATGATGACCAACCTGTGCAGATTCCTGCATCTGAATACCGGACATTAGGATTGTATGCAGAAGATCCAAGATTTCGACAATGTATTCCGTATTTGTTTCATCTTTTGTTTGCGAGTGATTTGTCTGGACTTTCTTATGCAGTAAACTATATAATGAAAACAGGTGTACATCTGCAAAATGTTTCGGCAAAGGAATTCATGGATAAAGTATACCAGAAAGATAATGTTTTGGAATCTCAGCAGATTAATCTCATGGCATGTCAGCGTGGTACTAATGAGTACTGGTACCGTCGTCATAGAGAACTTAAATGTATGTTAAGGAACTTAGAAACTCCTACATGGTTCCTTACTCTAAGCTGTGCTGAATATGCTTGGGAAGATTTACTTCAATTTCTTCGAGAGGTAAATCCAAATATAATAAATATTGAATACAAGACACCTGGAGAATTGTGCTCTTAGGATACAGTAAATGTATGCAGGTATTTCAATCATAGATTTGAAGCTATGAATACTTTTATCACCAATAAAAAAAAATCTCCTCTTGGAGGGGTTGTGGACTTCTTTTGGAGAAAGGAGTATCAAGCGGGAGGTGCTCCTCACATACACATGCTACTATGGATCAAAGATGCTCCCAAATTTGGAACAGAGTCAGATGATATTGTAATGTCTTTTATTGAAGAATACGCTACACGTGATATACTAAAAAGCACACAGGATAAGGACTTAAGACAACAGGTCTTACGATTCCAAAGCCACGGTTGTGGGAAATACTGTTGTCGAAAGTACAAATCAAAAGACTAATTCTATCCCAAATGCCGTTTTGTATTTCCACGACCAGTAATATCGAAAGGAAGAGTGAACAGTTTTATGTCATCTTTGCGACATACTATCACAAGAAAGTCTCCAAAAAATACCTACAACTTAAGAAGAAATGAAGAGTCAAAATACATAAATGACTACAACACAGTCATTTTGTCTATGTGGAATGCTAACATGGATATTCAATATGTTGCAGACAATTCCATTGCTGTTGCTCGATATGTAACATCGTACATAAAGAAATTAGAAAAGACAGAATTGAAGGAAATGTGGGAAGAGATTTCCCACGAGAAGAGTCTAAGTAAGAAATTATGGATGTATGACGTTATAACGCATACTTTTACTCCGCAGACCATTACAACGCGACTTTTACTCCGCATACCGTTACAACGCATAGCGCCTTGGGGCGCTGGATAGTGGTAAGTATAATTTACTATTCTAACTCCAGTCCCCGTGGACCCTAGGGAAGGTGTTGGATAGTAAATTATACTTATTCCCTATCCTAGAGCGCCCCCCAGCGCAATGCGTTGTAATGGTATGCGGAGTAATGGTCGCGTTGTAATGGGTCTGCGGAGTAAAAGATCCGTTGTAACGGGTGTATACCAGAAATTATATACTTGCAGTTTGAAGATGTTATCTCATCGAGAAATTGGAGCATATGAATGCTCGGATCGCTTATCATCTGCAATTCTATACTCCGCATCTAGAAGAATCATTTGGGTGAGTCTAGGTCTTGCTGCAACACTAAACCGAGTACTTAAATCTGTACAGGAAATTGAATATTTAACTGACAAGGAGCCAGAAAGTACAGATATTGTGAAAACAAATATGTTGGATATATATTATCCAAACAGAAGTCACCATCTGGCGAACATTTGTCTCTATGAAGTGCTGCAAAACTATATTTTTAAACGGAATATTACAGAAAACATCAATAATGGTATATATGCCGTGACTGGTTCTGAAGGATGGTTGGTAAAACAAAGAAAAGGACATTTGATTATTCATCGTAAACTGAGTTGCGAAACTCCTGACAAAAGGGAATTTTACTACTTAGCTCTTTAGTAACTTTTCAAGCCATGGCATTCAGAATTGGAATTACTTGGAGATTTTGACAGCTATGAAGATTCTTTAAATGCAACTAAAGATAGTATAGAATGTCCTGTTTTAGCTAATTATGTGAAAATGTTGAACGATAAAATTGAACAAGAAGCTACAATTGCAGCTGAGATTGCTAGAGACAGTTCTCAAGACAGTCAAACTTCTGCTCCATTAAGTCAGGATCCATTAGGAGTACCAATTATTCAAAATGAAGCAGCAACTGCTATGGAACGGAGGAAACAGCAATGTATCAAGGTCAAGAAGATGTAAGAAATTTAGGAAATTTGGAAGAACAACTTAATGTTGAGCAGAAACAAATATATGAGCAAGTGAGAGAACAGATTAACCATGGATTACTTCATGAAAAGAAAGAGTGCTCTTGCTCATTATTTCAACCTATCCGATTGTATGTGAGTGGACAAGCTGGAACAGGAAAAAGTTTTTTAATTAAAGTAATTTCAACTTATTTACACAAAACAGCTGACGTATTTGTCTTGTGTTGCCACTGCTCCAACTGGTTTGGCAGCACACAATATTAAAGGAGTTACTTTACATTGTTTATTAATGCTACCAGTAGAGCATGAAAACAAATTAGAATACTACAAGCTATATGGAGAAGCTTGTTTTGAAGATGCAAGAGTCTTGAAGAAAATGAAAGTTCTCATTATTGATGAGTTAGGCATGGTATCAAACTTAATGCTTGCCTTTGTGCATTTAAGAATGCAGCAAATTCTTAAAACAGACTATGATGTATTATTTGGAGGAAAACACGTCATAGTTTTTGGAGATCTACTACAACTTACTCCTGTAAAAGGACAACCAGTGTTTAAAACACTGGCACATGAAGATACCAGAAAGTCTTTGGGGAGCATTGGAAATGTTAATATTTGGTCATATTTTGAGTATAAGGAACATTACAAATATGAGTCAGGCAAATGATGCAGATTATGGAAAAATTCTTCAAGATGTAAGAATTGGAAAAGTGACAGAACATGGCAAACAAGCTTTACTGAGATGATTACTTCCCAATTTGTTTCCAAATGAAAATATTGTTCCAGAGAAAATATATATGAAAATTGCAAAAAACAAGTCTGTAATCTGCTTAATGCCAACACTGCGTGAATGTTCTGTATTCAATGAAGAAATGTTAAAGTTGGAAAATGAAGACATTATAAAATTGGAAGCTATTGATACAATAGAGCATGAAGGAATCACTATTAGTTTGACTGAAAAGTTGAAGAGGCAATTGAATTCTTTGTAGAAGTCGATAAGTAAGTAAAACTGCTGGTTTAGAAAAGAATTTATATGCATGTGTTAAGTGTAGGGTAATTTTGCGCCATAATTTGAATGTGGAAAAAGGTTTAGTAAATGGAGCAATGGGTAAAATTGTTGATTTTGTTAATTATGTAAATAGAGATGGGGATTGAATTTTTGAAGATCAAATTTGATGAAATTCCTAAAATACAACAATTTAGTCGTTGTTCATCTCTGTTCTTGCTTGTAAAACATTTGTATGTAGGCAGAAAACAGTTTCCTATTTGTTTGGCATATGCGGTGACCATTCATAAATCTCAAGGTTTCAGTGTAGATAGTGCTTTAGTGAATATTGGAAGCACCATTTTTAAAGAGGGAATGGCATATGTTGCTTTGTCCCGAGTCAGAACTTTATCTGGATTGTACATGATTGATTTTGATGAGACAAAGGTTAGTGCAGATGCAAATTGTGTGAAAGAGTATAATAGGTTAAGAAGAGAATATGCTCCCAATTTAGGTCAATATCCAGTATTTGAAAAGTGTGTCGTAGGTAGAAAAAGAAGATTTGAGAATATCTGTAGTGAAACTGTAGAGAAAGAAAGAAAACAAGATGAAGTTGCACCTGCAAGAAAAAAGAAAAAGGACAGTGTTGAAGAGAATGTTGGTTATCGGTTTGAAAATAGTTGTGGTGTTAACTGCAATGCTAATGTAGTAGTTCATGTTGTTTTATTTCTTGAAAGCAAATTTTTGAAAATTGGGACGAAAGATTCTGCTCATTGTTGTATTCTGTTTATGAGAACTGTGGTAGTGTTTCTGATATTCAAAATGTTTTGGACATGTGTTCTGGTTCTACTCAATTTACGGAGAATATTCAACAAGATTGTCAAGAATTTTTAATGTTTATGCTTGGTGTACTGGAAGATGAAGGTATAGATGTTGAAAATCTTTTTGGCCTTTCTTTTAAATGGCAACATGACTGTCAAAATTGTTTGTTTACATGCAACACTAACATAGACAGTGAAAGATTCATATATTTGACTTTACCAGACTGTGAATCAGTGTCCTTTACCAATCTAGTTAGAGGAGCAAGTCAAAACATGGACTGTAGCAAATGTAAATCAGAAATGTCATCAACATTATTTATACAAAGATATGGACAGTATGTTATTTTAATGCTGCAACGTTGTAGAGCTGATGGAAGAAAATTGCAAACTTTAATTAAAAATGTTGTAGCTGGTCAAGTTTCAATATCAGGAAGAACTTTTGTAGCTGTTTCAATTATTTTTCAAGATGGACCTTCTACAACATCTGGACATAATACTGTTTATTTAAAATCTCTGAAAGGTTGGATACATTGTAATGATACTCAATTAGTTTTTAAGCAAAGTTTGCCTAATGAGTTACCAAATTCTTACCTAATATTTTTAAAGCCAACATTTTAAGATCAAAATTTGGCCTTTCAGGATTACTGCTCTTTAGGTACATTAGTCTGGTGTTGTACAGTATTTTGTAAGTGAGGGTGAGGAGCGTGAAGGTAATACTTTTGTTGATGTTGAGGCAGAGTAAGTGTATCATGTTGTGGGTGATGTGGCTGTAGCCGGGGACATTAAAGATCAATCAGTTGGAGGTGCTCTGGATTACTTGTAGTCGTTATAGGTGTTTGGCTGTATTTCTTGTGTAGAGTGTGCTGCCACAGTGTAGTCTGTTTTCTTTAGGATGTACTTGTAAATGTTGTGGAGAATGTTGAGGGTGTTATAGCAGTATGAGGACATGCTGTAGACTTGTTTACACTTGTAGATGGAGGAGTTCAATATGAGTCATAGGTTGTGTACATGGTCAGTAGGTGTTGGTACTATTCACAGTGTAGTTGGTCAGCAAGAGTTATCTGAAGCTAAGGGGGTGAGTTTGAGAAAGAGCATCTTCATGTTGTTTGAAATCATGCTTAAAGAGCTACTCCTTATCCACTTGGTGACGTGCTTAATTGTGTTGTGGAAGTTGTTTTTGGTGGTATGTGGCTCCTTGGTGAGGAAGATGATGAGCTGGGTGTCGTCGATGTAGGAGATAATGTTGTGGTTCAGTTGGTGGGCCATTTGTGTAAGGGTGGCCATGTAGATGTTGAATAGCGTTGGACTGACGAATGAGCAGTGGAAGACGGTGCAAATGATGTCAGTGGTTTTGGAACTGAATGCTGGGAGGCAGACGCTCAAAGTTTCTATTGAACAACTTTTAAACTAAGAATTTCACACATACTATTTAGCCATGGGGAAAAGTTTGTGAAACTCTTAATGACTTTTTGTTGTAAATTTTGTCAGCATATATTTGTAAGTAACATTATTCATAATGGAACAAATTTAATGATGGTGTTTTGTTTTGTCAAGATTGTTTGCCATATCTCATAGTTACGTAGTTTTCTTTGAAATAAATATTTAAGATTGTTATTGAGATTGTTGTTTTTTTTTTTTTAGATAATCTTTTTGATTGTCTTTTTTTGCCCACTGTTATGTGATGAGTACTATTGAACTCACTGTTTCTAGTGAATTTCAATATATTATGAGAACAGCAAAAAAGGCATCTGAAATGCTTTACAAATGATTTTGTGTTGTAAAAGATAAATTGTAATTGTATTTTTTTTGTCTTCTACAGATGCTAAATTTATAATAAATTTTTTTTATTTTATTATTTTGAAGGTAAGTATAACTAGGAGGTCGATTCCGATCCGGTAAAAAGCGCTCCGAATCGTCGGACGGAGCGTTTTTCCCCTTACGAATCGTACCTGTAAACGTCCTGTATGTACGATGAAGTACGATTCGTACCAGGAGCCGTACTCCGTACGAGTTGTACAAGACACCGTACGACTCTAATCTCCGTACGATTCTCCCTCGGAACCCGCTGTACGCAACATCTGTACGGTTCGCGGCTAGTTTTTACGACCCAGCAAGTATGATACGTGTCGGTTATGCACAGTACGACCCTTTTTCAAGGGGAGCTGAAAACAGCCGTAAAAGCAGAGTTTGTACCGAAACAGGTACGGAACGGCCCCCCCGGGTACGATGCGTACCCCCCATGACCCCATTGTACGATCGGTGTACGAGCCGTACCCCATTGTACGATCGGTGTACGAGCCGTACCCCCATTGTACGATCGGTGTACGAGCCGTACTCCATGTACGATCGGTGTACGAGCCGTCCCCCCATTGTACGATCGGTGTACGAGCCGTACCCCCATTGTACGATGGGTGTATGGCTCGTACACGATCGTACATGAGGTACGGCTCGTATACCAATCGTACATGGGGTATGGCTCGTACACTGATCGTACATGGGGTACGGCTCGTACACCGATCGTAGATGGAGTACGGCTCGCACACCGATCGTACATGGGGTACGGCTCATACACCGATCGTACAATGGGGGTACGGCTCATACACCCCATGATCGCAGGGGTACGATGCGATTATGGGGGGTACGGACCGTATGGTGTGTATGTGTTTGTGTGCTTTTCCGTACGACACGCCCTTACCTGACGTGGACCGTACGATTCGCGTCCTCATACCCCGGTTCGAATCGTACTCCTCGGGTCGTACGGCATGTGTACGAGTCGTACGGTATGTGTACGAGTCGTACGGTTCACGGTTTCAGCCTTGCAATACATACGGATCGCGACGATTCGGACGGATTCACGGAATGCGGATCGTACTTCGCGACACCGACGGACGGGTACGATTCGTATAAAGAGGGCTCCGCATACAAATCGTACGGACGTTTTTTTTCCCGAATCGGAATCGACCCCTAAGTGTTAAAAAAGATCAATGGGTTGTAGTTCTACAGAGCTGAAGTAAGAGAACGTTCATGTTGACCATAAGTTTGTAAAGACGGTTTGTATCTTTTAAACATTTTTCAAGAAATTAAAAAAATATATACAGAGTGTATTTGTATTCTTTGCATTTAACTACAACACATCAACTCCTTTGAAACTGGTAAGGAGAATAGATATTTTGTACTTTTTCAGTACTGCATTTTATTATAATAGCCCTAGTTTTTTTCTACAGGGATATAATCATATAAAGTAGTTGAGAATGGTTTTTGCATAATATTTTTAAATGGCAAAATAGGTGATAAACCTAGTTTTGTATTATGTATTAGAAAAATTATAAAATGAAGAGTTTATGTTTTTCTACAAGGAATAACAACATTAAAAAATTCACTATGGAAGAAGAACAGATCAATACGGTAATTAGTTTTGAAATTAGTAACACTTTGATTGAGGAGCTAAACATACATTTCATGGGTATGAGAATGAAGATGAAGGTATTGCTGCTGGAGATGTCACCTGTGATTTTTTTAGCCGAAACATTGGATGATGATTTTCTTCAAGCATTAGACGACATCGAGTTTCATGAAATGACTATTGAAATTGATCATCCAGAAAATGAAATTTCAGATGAAATGATGTTAGAAGCTCTATTAAATGATGAAATGATACAGGAAGACATTTATGATTTAAAATTAAGAATGGTTTGAGAGACTCTTCTTGTAGAATTGTAATAATTCAGGTAGTATGTAAGTACTCATGGTGGAAAGTGAACCTTAAGACATGTACTGCTTCAAACTGCTATTGATTATGTATGCACTCTTCCATGCACTACCAATGTTGTGTTGAATAGCTTTTATTTCCAGGTCTATATTCCTGTGTCTCCCTCCCTTTGTCTCCCTCTTTCTCCCTTTCTGTTTGTGTCCCATAGTTCTCTTCTTTCTCTGTCTCCCTCCCTCTATCTGTTTCCCTCCTTCTGTCTGCCACCCTCTATGCTTATCTCTATATGTCCCTGTCTTCCTCCCTCTATCTCCCTCTCTGTCTCTCTATCTCAGTCTGTCCCTGCCTCTATCTCTCTGCCCCTGTCCCTGTATCTATCTCTATGTGTCTGTCTCTGTCTCTATCTCTTTCACCCTCCATCTTTCTCTCTTTCTCTATCTCCCTCTCTCTCTGTCTTTTTCTGTCTCCCTTCGTCTCTCTCTCTCTGTTTATGTTCCTCTTCCTTGCTCTCTAACTCTCTTACTCTTTCTTCGTCTGTGTCACTCACTCTCTCTGTTTCCCTCTCTCTCTGTTGCTACAAGACCGCAGAGGGGGAAGCCAGCACGTTTTGCAATTTTCTACCAGCAAAAAACCCTCCCTTACACCCAACTGAAGTTGAGTTTTATACTGGTTTCTACCCTGAAAGGGGTTTATTAGAGCCCTTTGCAAGAGAAGATGTCTGCCCTGTGGAGACCACTAACACAAGAAAAGCCAAGCCTTGATCCATACACAGAGCACTTCTTCAGTAGGGTTTACTCTTGCTACATTGTGCACAGTTTTAGCTTATAACACATCATAAATATTCTACCATCAATAAATGAGAGAGAAAACAGAGAGAACGTGCCTTGGATTTTCAGAGAGCAGCCATGGAACGTCTCTCTAATGGTTCTATGCAGAATAGCTCTGGCGTGCACCAAAAGTGAAAATAAACTATGAACGCATGCACACACATTTTTAACTTGGCATGCATATTGTACATCCAGCTTCTCTGCAAGAGGCTTCCCTGGCTTCGCTGTGCGCAGGCAGCCGAGGCCAAGGTTAACACTTTATGCAGCAAATTCGAACACCGAAGGAATTTCCACCAAAGTAATTGCAGAGCCCCGATTAACACTGAAAGCCTTTAGTGTGCTTTTTTTGTAGCTGATAGACAGGCAGTATTTCTCTTTGTCTAGCCTGGAGATCAGAGCTGTTAGCACTGCTGCACTTCACAGGTTGGCACAGGCACACCATTGAGTTATGGTGGAGGGGAAATGGAGAGGTATGTGCCGTGATCCATTCACTATATTCAAACAGTAATCAGCAGATGTACAATACGTGGTACATCCCCAGAGCTATGTTAGTTATTGTGCACTGTGACATCACCACAATGGATGCACCGTATTTACAATGTGGTGTATTGTGGAGCAAAGACGACACAGACATGTGATGTATTTGTGTTGTGAAGGTGGTGCATTTCTTGACTTTCGTTCCAAGCGCAACGTACTTCCAGCAATGTTGTTGGAGCCCTATGCTCATAATGCTGTGTCAATTGTTACACCTGCTTCAAGCAGGTGCAGGGTTTTGAAGCAGCATAAGCCCAAAAGTGTCTATAATAGTGTTTATAAGGTAAAGTGGGCTTGGGGTATGGACGGTTTCAAACCCCTTTTGACTATGCATGCACTGTTCTTTGTACTGGCAAATTTGTGTTTTATACCTTCAATTCCCTAGTCATTCTCCTTACACTTGCAGCAAACACTCTTTCACGTAAACACTCTCCTTGCAGAATTGTAATCATTCACAGCCTCATTTATGAGACTTCTTGTGCCATTGGAATGTCACTTTTTGTGATGTTCTGTGGCACAGCTGTCAGCGTGATATTTATCAGGCAGCACTAAGGCACTTTTTTTGGTGTACTGTTGCCTGATAAATATCAGCTCCTTTAATGCAGTGTTCTGCGTTAAAGGGGTGTGCAATGTGTGTTGCTGAGGGTGGTCCCAGTAACACCCATGGCCTTTTTACACTTTCGCACATTTATGAGAAATCAAAAATCTGAGGCACTGCCAAAAACGTATGCCTCCCCAGGGGAGGCGTAAGGAAGGTGCAACGGGGAAAAATTGTTTTATTTCTCTTCATTTTTTCGTTTTCTATGTGTGCTGTTTTCTGCGGAACACGTAGAAAAAGGAAAAGTCTCTTTTGATTGTTTTTCTATAGAAAGGTTTCCTTACTTGTACAAAAATAATCATCCTTGCAATGCAGGCAGCCATGCACCATTGTGCAAAGGTTCCTGCATTGGTGCAGGCAGACCATTGCGCGCTGGCGCGAGATAAAAGAATAGGAATCGCTGTATCTTATAGATATGGCGCATTCCTGCATTTTTCTTTTGCCATAGGGAAGCGTAGTAGGAAGGCCTGCTGCACTTTTCTACAGCAAAAGCTCATACATGAGGCCTATGTCAGTAGTCAAGTATTCATGATACAAAGTGGGCCTTAGGGAGTAGACTGTTTCAAATTCCTAAAGACTGTGCATACACTCTTCTATGTGCATGCATATTTGTTTTATTTATGTTGAATTTTGCAGTTTCTATCTTTTCACTTCCACCAAACACTCTGTTACTCTTGGTATAGTTTTCTAGTGACTCATTGATCAGTGTGTAGTAAGGCATTCACTACATTAAAACAGTAATTAGTAGTTGTACAATAAGTGGTATTTCCCCAGAGATATGACAGTTATTGTGCACTGTGACATCACCACCATGAATACATCGTATTTACAACGTGGTGCACTATGTGGCAAGGCAAAAATGGCACAGATATGTGATATATCTGTGCTGTGAAGATGGTACATTGCTTGACTTACATTGGAAGAGCAATGCAGCTCCAGGAATGCTCTTTGGGCCCTATGCTCATAATGCTGTGTCAATCCTTACACCTGCTTCAAACAAGTGCAGGGTTTTGACGCAGTATAAGCTGAACAGTGACTGAATCTAATCTTTTAGATTTCACTTATTTACTTTTAGTTGGCGTTCCTGCGCCAGAACACCCCCCACCTGCGCAAGAAAGCCTCCTTCTGGCGCAGGGCTTTACAATGCGACGCACCTTCCAATCATGTCACATTGTAAATACCATACATTATGGTACATCTTTTGCACCACCACTGCATCACAAATGTGATGCAATAGTTGTGTAAAAGAGGCACAAGGACATTATAAAACCGCCCTTAATACATACAAATTCATCCAGGCAGTTTCACAAATAGTGCAAATTGAAGCATAGACTTGCAACATATTTATATGCATATGTTACATTCAAGTGCTTAGGAGGTACTACAGTATACTATAAGTAAACACCTTATATATTTATGCTGTAGCACATCCTTATAGTTATGCACTTTTTCATTCACCATACACTACTAATGTATTCATTCATTCATTTACAAACTACACATTCTTTCTGACAAACTTTTACAGACTAACATAGAAATATCGTTCTTTTGTTTTACCAGTAGAGGTAGCTCTAAAAATAACTGGTTTTGTTTTGTCTTTGTTGTTTTATGTTTTTTTTTTGTTTTTTCAACATTTTTTTTTTAAACCAGAAAAATTGAACTTTAGTAACAAAATAACTGTGCACCTGGAACAAAAAAGTTAAAAAAATATATATTCTTTCGGGCAACGGTGCTGCTCCTGCCTCTTGACAATAAGGTCCACAGATTGCTCTTCATAGCACAGCAACTGATTGCAAAATTTGCAGTGGAACGTTATGTTCGCAAACTGGGGAACAATAATATGGGTAGGACCGCTTCCCGGAGGAGGCTCATTTACAAAATCATTTTCATCAGATGAATTCTCAGATGGTGATTGAGGCAGACCAGCCATATTGATGAAAAAGGTGTACTTGTTTTCAGCTACAGATAAATGATCCTGCTCCTCAGAAAGTCCAAGTAGAATGATCAAAATGGGAGGGTCTTTCAACAGTTGGAATAGGAAGTATTATGAACCAATGAAATGTCTTCTTTTAAAGTCACATGACTGTCCGTACTCTTACGGTGTGCTTACGGAGCTCTTAAGGTGCGTTTACGTACGACGTACCGTCGCGATGTGCGTAATTGCTTTGAAAAGTAATATACGCTTATTAAAAGTTAAAATAAACTATTTTCTTGATTATCCCAGATAATGTCTACATTTAAACTTTACAATAAATACGGAGATATACGGAGAAGTGTGGCTCACTGGTTAGAGGAGGCAGACCCTGAAGCAGAGGTCAGACCCGGGACCAGGGTTCAATTCCTGACGCGGCAGGGTCTTGAGCCCAAATATCCACGGACTCGATAATTCTCGTTTCGGTGCCTACTCGAGTCACGGGTTCACACTCTGCAGCTCTGGGCATTAGCTTGCTTAATCTCCACTATGGCCCCCCCTGTGGCGGGATGCCTGGCTTTCACTTTGGGGATGCCTAGTTTGGGTATCTCACAGGGAAAAAGCCAGGACGGGTTCCCAAGGCAAGCGCCGAGATGCCTACGGGTAATCGAGCGCTATATAAGAACGCATAATAATAATAATAATAATAGATATATCGTTTTAAACATTATTAATCTTTCGTGGGTTACGCGAACGGTGCGTCGTACAAATGCAAATGACGTCACACGGAAGCGCTGATTCGCCTCGTAACGTCAATACGTATTTGTGACGTATGCGCGCGTACGTGCTGAGTACGACTTACAGTACAAAAGACAGTGAGATTACCGTACGTGTTTATCCTAAAAAAAAAAGAATTATATAGAATGTAATTTTTATATTTGTTTACAAAAAAATACTATATAATTTATTTTTTTGTATTTGTTTTTGTTTTTAGTTTACATTAAAATATGAAATAAAAATAAAAAAAGAAAATGTAAATATTTATTTCAACAAGCACTGGCGTTGCCAATAGGTCTCGCAGTAGGAAAGTTGGAGCTATTGGTTTTGTAAATGACATTTTATATTTATATATCGTTATTGGCATTGTCAATAACAATATATAAATATAAAATGTCATTTACAAAACCAATATCTCCAACTTTCCAAATGCGAAACCTATTGGCAACGCCAGTGCTTGTTTTAGTATCTCCCCAAGTTCACCCTATGTATTTAAACGATGTGTTTGTCGAATATTTGCGTGGAGTGGGGCAGATTTGTAACGTGTTTATTCATCAACATCCCCTTCTCATTTAACGGCATATGGGAAACATCACTGTGTAACTTCTGCCTCTGTTTGTGTTCCACCTTACAACCAATCACAGCCGGGAAGACCCGGAACCCAGCTCAGACATTCGGGGAACGTGCGCTCTTATCTTCTCACTGCAGAAAACAACCATGTTAGATCAAGAAAGCAACTACAAGAGAAGAATCACCCTAGTTTCATGTGACAGAGGTCACAAAAGTATATTTTGCAAATGTACCTGAAAAGCACTGAATATACGAGAGACAGAGAGAAGGAAAGGAGAAGGGTGAGGGAGAGAGAAAGAGAAGGAAGGGGGAGGGAGAGTGAGGTAGGGATGGGAGGCAAGAGGGTGAGAGAGAGAAGGAAGGGGAGAGAGAGAGAGAGAGGAGAGGGAGGGAAGAGGGAGAGAGAGAAAGAAGGGCCGAGAGATGGAGGGAGGGAAGAGGGAAGGGGAGAGGGAGCAAGAGAGAGAGAAGGAAGGGGCAAGAGAGGGTGGAGAGAGGGGAGGTAAGAAGGAGGGAGAGAAAGAGAGAGAGAGGGGAGGGAGGGAGGAGAGAGGGGGAGAAAGAAAGAGAGAGAAGGAAGAGAGCGAGAGAGTGAGGGAAGGAGGGGGGAGAGGGAATGGGAGTGGGAGAAGGAGCAAGAGAGAGAAAGGGTGAGAAAGAATAGAGTGGGGGGTCTAAAAAAATGACTCTCTCTCCATCAGAAATGACTTAGAAGGTCCCAAAAGCGAGACCTGGTGGGCTATGCCAATGCTTGTTTTGTTTGCAGTGGGAAGAGGCTCAGAGGAAGCAGCGATGGAGGGGATGGGTGTTCGGGATGTAAGCAAATGGTGGAAAAAAGCATTTGGTTGGAAGAGTAACATAGAGAAGGGGGGGGCAGGGATGTGAATGGGCAAGCAGCAGATGGCGAGGAAAGACCAAAACCAGAATTGCAGAGGAGCACACAAACTGTCCCGGAGGTGAAGCCTGGCATAGAACTCTACCATGTTGTATCACAATCATAATCTAAAGTGAGTCTGTTGTGGGTTGAGCTGTTCAAAGGTGGTGAATGCGTGAGCACTTCCTGAAATAAACTGTTATCGTCTGTTGTGACAGTGTACACGGCGATAGTGCAGGAGCAGCAACAGTCAGCAATTACCAGGGCATTCGGGAGCTTTCACACTAGCAGGGTGCAACACTCCTTCATCTCGCAGATGGTTGACGCGGTTTGCTCAGGGCGGAGCGAGAGGGTGGAGGAGCAGAGATAGGTAATGCTGCCAACTGTTCCAGCAGTGTGTTGTGACTCAGCAGAAAGGGCTAGGGTTATATTTCGTCCTTCACACTTTCTCCCGCCAGGGCCCACCCATGTTTGCATGACTTGAAAGCGGCTTGAATGCACTGCTGTGCACCAGCTGGAGAGATCACACGGGCGCGGTGTAGAGCGAGTGCACTTGTAATAAAAAAATGAAAGTTATTAAACACGTTTTTGAAGAAATTAAATGTATACTGTCATATGTTTTTGCAGAAAATAAAATTATGTGTTAAAATGAGAAGTGGGATAGTGAACAGAAGCTGGCTGCATATTTGCAGGAACTGAATTTCTGAATTTGCCATTAGCGAGGATTTCCCAAAGACAGACTTCCAACCCGTTCTTGTCATAAACAAAGAGGAAACTTAAAATGCCAGTTAAATGACGCTTAGATGCAAACATTAAAAATATATGAATTGATATTCTCTCCACATCACATGCTCCTGGCTGTCTTTTGAAATAAGATCCTTGCAGTGTACCATCATTTCTGCTGAAAATGTGTCGCAGCAATATTTCAATGTTCTACGAAAAATGTCAAGAAAAGCATTGGCCGTGAAAGAGACACGGCCGTAAAAGTGAAAGTGCGGCCGAGAGACACGCTCCTTGTATGTTTATGTCTATTTATCTGTAGATGTGTCCATTTTCGGTATATTATGCAGCGAGCACATAATGCACGTTTTCCAAGGCCCTGCCGACCCATGCTTTTTAAGGTTAAATTACATGAATGCAGATATCTTGCTATCATTTTTACACATGCTTTAATTAAAAATGTCCAACAGCAATATTTCAATGTTCTACGAAAAATGTCAAGACAAGCATTGGCCGTGAAAGAGACACGGCCGTGAAAGTGCGGACTTGAGACACGCTCTGTGGTGGGGGAGTGGGAGGGTCAGGGGCTGTTGTGAGAGGCGCGACAACAAAGGAAAGGCAGAGGCAGAGGATGTTTATAAGATTCGCCAAAAGTGTCCTATAAACAAACAGCTACGGCAGAAAGCATTCTTGAAGTTAAAATAAAATAAAACCGAGCTGAGGTTTACAATGTCCTCAGAATTCCTTTCAATGCATCGAATGAAATTACTCAATCACGTGATGACATGTAAGGCCTCTGAACGGGATTACAGTGCTGCGTTGGTAAAAGCTTTCTGTTGGATTGAAAGCAGTTGAATTTAAAAGGGTGGCGGGAATGAGAACACAAGACGGAGGGCATTGCTGTGGGGAGGGGGTGGAGGAGAAATGCACACGGCGGGCAGGGGAGGGGGCGGAGCGGGGAGAGCGGCATGTGGGTGTTAAGAAGCCGGGCTTACAGAGAGCAGACAGTCAGTCGGGAGAAATGCACAAGGCGGGCAGGGGAGGGGGCGGAGCGGGGAGAGCGGCATGTGGGTGTTAAGAAGCCGGGCCTTTGAAGTGAAGCTAAGCTTCACTTCAAAAGGTGTCGGAGGAATGCGGCTGACGGCGATTGCGGCTGTGCACGCGCTTTTAAGCTCAATGCACATGCGCATTGAGCTTAAAAGTCACGGGCACTGCAAGGAATCGCCACGATTCCTTGCTTCTCAGTTAAAAGTTGTTTAAGCCGCAATAGGCTCGCAAGCTCGATGCGCATGCGCATCGACAGGCGAGACCTAAAAATGAAGAAAAAAAGTTTAAAAAGAAAGAAATTAAAAAATTTATACATTTAACAATTATCATTTACAAAACCTTTGAAATTCACTGGAAAAACCATAGGTTTCAACACGTTATAGTTAGGAATTAGCATTTAAAAAAACTTTAGAAATTCACTGAAAAAAACATAGGTTTCAGGCACGTTATAGTTAGGAATTAGCATTAAAAAAACCTTAGAAATTCACTGAAAAAAACCATAGGTTTCACACATGTTCTAGTTAGCTGGACATTTGACTCATACAAAACCATTGAAATTCCCCAGTTATAGTTAGTTCAGCTAACTATAATGCGCGCGCCTGCAATCCACTGCTGATGACGTCACATATTACATCACTCAAGACATGGTCAGTGATGACATCATCCTTGTGAAAGAGTGGCAGACCTCCTCTCACCCTAATATAACCTTTGATAAACAGATTGAAAAATAGAAACAAAAATTTTCTAAACAATGAAGATACCTATACCAGTTAGAAGAACCTATTCAGTAATTCCCAAATCTACATACATATCCACTCATTCACCAACAGTTCTATATAGTCACTCATACATGTAGTCACTCATCATATGTACTCATACACCTATACATCCTGTTACACACTAATAGTCATCCATAGGGTTACTCACACACATACTCACACATGCAAAAAAACGATCAAACATCCATTTACTTGCATATGCAGCTATACATACACCACTACACTTACTTCTACAGAAACCTACACATACTTACTCTCTTAACAATCACTTATAGAAACACATACTTATGTATACAGCAACTCTTCCAATCTATCACTCTCATGTATACTCACCTATATACATGAATGCTCACATAAACTAGTTTAAAACATATGTACTCATAAAGACACTATTGAGACAGTCATTCACTCACTAACACACCCACACACACACTAATCCACCCATACAGTCCTGCGCACATGCTGTCTTCAAAACACATACAAACAGTGAGTCACTTATTCATGCATCTATGCACTAAGTAATATCCCACAGCGAACCATCCAGACAGTCATACTGATACTCAGAAAACCAACTAATAACCCATATACACACTCATGTAGCTACTCACCAACCCATGCAGCCAGTGTACACAAAGTGAGACACTGATAGAGATATTAAAATATTTAAACATTACTCGCTAATACATGTATTCACTAAGATACAGTTAATAAGTCGGTTATACAATCAATTTTACAAAAAAAATCCATTTAGACACTTATTTACCCATTTATTCCTCCATTGACCTTTAGATATAAATATATAAAAAATATTTATTTTTCAGAAAGACACACATTCACTGGATGATGTCATCAGTGATGTCATCAGTGATGTCATTTGAAATGTCATGAGTGATGTCATCAGTGATGTTACTGACCATGTCATGAGTGATGTAATATGTGACGTGGTCAGCAGTGGAGTGCAGGCGCGCGAGTTATAGTTAGCTGAACTAACTATAACCTGGGAATTTCAATGGTTTTGTATGAGTGAAATGTTCAGCTAACTATAACATGTGTGAAACCTATGGTTTTGTCAGTGAATTTCTAAGGTTTTTTAATGCTAATTCCTAACTATAACGTGCCTGAAACCTATGTTTTTTTCAGTGAATGTATATATACATATACATATACATGCTCTTACTAGTCCTGAAAATGTCGTGAGTATCTTAACCCACCAGAGGGCTTTAAAACACATGCAAATTACTGCAAGTCCCAGCGTGCATTGAGAATGCTGTTCCAGCGAGAAAAGGCTCACGGAGCGAAATGGCACACCGGAGGCCAATTGTGAATATAATTAGCACGCAGGGGGCATGACAGTTACATGGAAACTGTAGTTACTCACGCCAGCCTCAGAGGAAGGGGAAAGAATTCTCCGAAACGCGTCAGGCTGACAGGACACAAGAAACGGGATGAGAAGCTGCTTGTTTACAAATAAAGGTTCTTGCCTACCTTGCCTGGGAGTGCGGACTCGTCTTTGAAGCAAACCTTGGCAATACCAAATCGCGGCGGCTCCAGGCCGTGGAGTTTACGCACCGCCCCAAAGAACAGGAGGGGTCTGCATGGAAGAAAATTCCTTCCGTGATCTGCGTGGCAGGGGGTGTTGAGCAAACGAGCAGAGTCTTATTCGGAGGCTCAATGGAGGGCTGCTCTTACTAGTCCTGAAAATGTCGTGAGTATCTTAACCCACCAGAGGGCTTTAAAACACATGCAAATTACTGCAAGTCCCAGCGTGCATTGAGAATGCTGTTCCAGCGAGAAAAGGCTCACGGAGCGAAATGGCACACCGGAGGCCAATTGTGAATATAATTAGCACGCAGGGGGCATGACAGTTACATGGAAACTGTAGTTACTCACGCCAGCCTCAGAGGAAGGGGAAAGAATTCTCCGAAACGCGTCAGGCTGACAGGACACAAGAAACGGGATGAGAAGCTGCTTGTTTACAAATAAAGGTTGTTGCCTACCTTGCCTGGGAGTGCGGACTCGTCTTTGAAGCAAACCTTGGCAATACATATACATATACATATATATTTATGTATAGCATCATGTGATCGATTTCAGGGTAGCACCAGAGTATGCCCAGACGTGGGTCCCTTGCTCACTGTGCCACTGGATTCAAGCCAGCCTGGCTAATGAGGGTTGTTATGCCCAAACCACTGGTCCCAGAATGCTTGTTTCCGGACCAGGAAAGACTTGGCTTGGCAGTTCGGGCTGGACTGTGCCCATGAGGCACAGGGTCAAGACTGATTTTCAAATAGCTGGGTCTGAATTGGGGTGGCGAAGTGAGCTGCAGAACGATGATGGATTCAACCCAGAGCTGTGATTAGGGGTGAGTGTCTGAAAAGTTTCATCACTCCATCTATCAGCTCCTTGTGTTTGCCATGCACACACAATAGAAACAGAGGGACTTACACACTACCTAAATGTAGGGAGGTGACAATCAAGAAATTGATGGTGACCATTCGCAATCGCCCTCATTGAAAAATCATCTTTGGATGTGGTCTAGCATTGGATTTTCCTTGCTCATGCTCGCCAAGTTAACAAAAAGTGGAGCAGAATTTTTCAGAACTCTGCGTACTCCATGGAGCTCAGAGTGCAGAAAACTCTTCAAACTCGGCATATGGAGCAGAGTTCACTACCAAAGCATTGTTGTGCCTCATTTGCAAATTAAAAACCCAGACCAGGAGATATTTACCAAACATGATAACCACACCCAAGGGTAATGGTATGTTCCAAGTACATTAAATATTTCACCTATTCCTTACTTGTAATGAGGATGTGAGAAATTGGGTTGTTGCTTGACTGGGGTGTGACCCCCTAGTCAAGCAACAGGCACAGTCCTTTGCAGGAGGAACCACAAACAGTCACTAAATTAACCTGTGCTTAACCCTGCGTAGCTTAGGAAAAAAGTAGTCAGGCTCAACTTAGGGGCCGATTACGATGGTGTTGAAACCACCACCGGTAGGCTGCCGGTGGTAGTTTCAGTGCCATCGCCAATCACTTTTCCACCCGCCATATAATGATGGCGGACGGGGTGCTGGCAGACGCAAAGTCTGCCCGCCACAGAACCGCCACAGATAATCGTTCTGATTGCCAACCGGACCCGGTCAGCATAAGTAAAATGGTGGCGGTGCCTAGCAGGCACTACCACCAAATTATGATGCTGCTGAAAGCCAGCCTTTCCATGGCAATCAAACTGCCATGGAAAGGCTGGCAGGGATTGTGTTTGGGGGCCTGTTGCGGGCCCCCCTTCTGTTGGGGGAGGTGGTTGTGCACTAGAGGTACCCATGGTACCCCTTAAATTTCCCTACACCAGGTGGCAGGCACGCGTGGTGCCTGACACATAGTGCAGGGAAATGCAGGACATGGTTGCTTAGCAGTGCTGCGGGTGGTGCAACCAGCAGCACCGACTGCAATGTTAAACAGGCTGGATGTGACCACCATGGTGGCGGTCGCATCGTAATCAGGGGTGCGGGGCCGCTGCCTTACAGGCAGGCGGGTCCCAGTCCTCGCATCGATGGCGGGCGGACTCAAGTCCGCCTGCCATCATATTCAGCCACTTAGTGTGTAAAGTATTTATACAGCACACAAAGCTGTAATAAAGTGAAAACAAAATGCGAGACAGAACCCCACACCAATTTAGAAATATAGAGTACATTTTATTAAATGATTTTTACACCAAAAGGACAAACATCCAGCCAGTAGATCCAGAGTCATGAATTGCTAACCTTTTTAGTAAAAACCAGCATCTAACGAATCAAAGCTTCAATTACGGACATCTAGTCGCGTGGGACCGGATCAATGTCGAAAAAAATTGTCTAACCGCAAAGCAGCTGTTTCAGATACAAGTGAATTTGGCATCACCATCAAACATGGAAGAATTTCTGAGAAGGTAAAGTTAAGAGGGTCAATGTTGCAGGAGGTGTCCAAGGAGGAAGTGTCAAGGTCACATAGTCTGGGTCAAAGATGCAGTGAATATTTCTACATTTTGACTTACTCTCTGAAATGGAAGTTGAAATTCTCAAGTAAGACGAGCACATAGCTGTAGCTGAAATCAGTTCCACAAGGCCAGATACCCCTTTGGTGAGGAATCGCTGAAAAGGATTTGCTTCTGTAGAGAAGAATGTAGCGGGAGAAGATGCAAAATAGATCTGACAGATGGTGCAGCTCCTACAGATCTGGTCACTTTCAGCATCACTTCCAAGGGTCCAGAAGTACCGGAGGGGCACGAGTTGAAGAGACAGGACTTACTCAGGCTGGTTTCAGGTGTGGTTCTAAGGTGAGGCTCAGATCAGGAGGTCAGCAAACTAGTCCTTTGGAGTCACTCAAGTGGTACTGGGTTCATCTTACAGGTCCATTCCTTCTTCTCCAGGCAAGAGAGCAGCAGGGCAAAAAGAAAGCAATTCACCAAGGCAGTAGCAGGTCAGAAGGCCAGCAGTAATTTCAGCAGCAAAGCAGTCCTTCTTCCTGGCAGCATCCACAAGTCCAGAAGTGTATTGAAAAATTGGTGTCTGAAGTCCCATTTATATACCCTGGTACCCTCCTTCCTAAAGGTGGGAATAGCTTCTAGGCAGTGGCTTTGAAGTGCATAGAATGTCCTGTCTCCCGCGGATTGAAGATGGTTGCAGTGACAATCTTTTGGCGTTATACCCTTTGTGTGAAGGCAGAGCACTCCCTATTCATTTGCATGTGGGGCTGTGCTCAGCTCAACCCCTCATCCTGCCAACAGATGGCCCATTAAGGCACACCTAATCGCTCTAATTTGTGACTGTCTGGGAGAAATTCACAAAGACTGTCAGTTACACTCAGTCATGCAACCAAAAACAGGCCACAGGCATTAAAGGCAGAAAGGCAGAAAAATGCAAACTTTCTAGGAATTGCATTTTCAAAATTATAATAAAAAATCTGACTTTACCGTTAAATAGGGTTTTCAATAACAATTCCACAGACACCAAACATGACATAGCCACCTTCTTCCAACTCGGAATACAGCCTATTGAATGTAGTAAGGCATCTCTAATGTTGGCCTTTGGTAGAGCAGGCCTAACAGTTATGAAAAATAAATGTAGGGAATTTTCACTACCAGGACATGTAAAACCTATAGGTACATGCCCAACCTTTCAATTACACAACACCCTACCGTATGGGCTACCTGGAATCCACCTCATGGGCTTGGAAAGTGTGTTTTAATGCAAAGTCGATATAGAAGTTTAAAAATGCATTCAAGCTGCAGTGGCAGGCTGGATACATAATTTAAGGTGCCTCTTAAGTGAGTGGCACCATAAGTGCTGCAGGCCCACTGGTGGCATTTAAGTTACTGATGCTGGGTATATGCTATACCACTCTACTTGAGACGTACCAGTAAATTAAATATGCCCATTGGTTGCAAGTCATTTTAATCATATTTTAGGGGAGTGAGCAAAATCACTTTAGAGCTTGTTAGCATTTGCTAAGTGCACATAGTTCTGTTCTAAGGCCAACAAAAATAAGTTCATCAAAATGGATAAGGGGAGGCACAAAGTTTAGGGGGAAGACCACGTTAAGGCTAATAGTTCCATCAGAGGGCATTAGTAATCAAATTATTTTCACATAGCTGTTTCTTTTTTTGCTTTAATGTATGAAACATGAATACAAGTGGATACTTGTAGGAGAAAATGCATCAGAGAAAGATCCATTTCACAGTGAAGAATTCAGAAAATATGGAAAAATGCAACAATTAGATAGCACAGATTTGGAAGGTTAAACTACCTGCTACTTAGTACTGACAACTGGATGTTTGTTTTATTCATAGATTATTAAACATGAAATTAAAATACAGCGCTCATCTTTTATTTATAATGTTCTCTTAACATGATATACAAAATCTACAATGGATTCATTTAAGCCACTAGAAGAACACCTGCTACTTCAATTTGTGCTACTTTAATGCATTTCAAAAACGAATTAGCATCTGCTGAGTTCGTGTTAAATACATCCCATTTCCCAATCAAATCAGTTTGAATCAGTTAAATGGAAAAATGAGCAAATATCTTTATGTATTTGTGCAGGGACAAATAATGTTTAGAAAATGCAATATTTTACTGTTTAGTTTTAGATGTTGTGCAAAACATATCAACAGACGTAGCAACAGAAATGGTACATCATTATTGTTTATTTCTGAGAACAGACAAAATTCACACACCGTGCAATTCTCTAAACACCAAAACCCACATACATAATAATAAAGTATTCCTTTATAGTATAGTTTTGAAAAGAACTTCACAACATATATTTTAATGTAAAATTAGCATTTTACAATGCTATACAAAAATATTTTTCCTCTCAAAAAATTGTGATATGGTAATAATGTAGTGCTATCAAAAAACATATTTATGACACTTGTGTCGCAGGACAGGTCAGCAAGTCACCTTGCTGCACAGCCTTGCATCACAGGAATAGGGCAGGAATACGCAAAATGTATCAAATACCTTAGGTTCCTCTCCTTTTCCCTTGCCCTGGCACCATTTTGGTAGCCTAACACCAGCGCAGGCACCCATGCATTATGGTGCAAGAGTGCCGGTGGTGTAGGCAGGATTGTTTTTGTGCACATAAACAATCATGACTGGCTGTTTCCTCTTTCTATGTGACCTGCAGAATGCAACACACATAGAAAAAGGAATAACAAGAAGAAATGAAGATATTTCTCCTCTGTTGGACTTGGCCTTTTTGGCTGGTTCACCCCGAAATTTTTTTCGTTCTCCTAGCCTTTTTCTGCAACCTGGTGTGGGTGATTTTGGGCCTCTGTGCATTTTAGCACTGTGGTCCAGTGTAAAGTGCGTGCACTCTCTGTGCATGTGTGGTGAGATGGGCCTGCCCTCCCATAGGAATGCATGGGGGATATGTGTGTCCCTGGTAGTTCCTGGTATGGGAGGAGTGCAGGGGCGAGTTTAGTATGTGTGAACTTGTGAGAATAAATGCTGCACAATGGTGTGCACAGATTTATGGTGACTGGTGGAGAAATGCCACTTCTATAGGTTGCCATTTCTGTGTACTGTGTGCCTGCCTGCCTGATGTGATTTGCATGTCTGTCTTGTGATGGACAGGTGCTGGATGATATGGGTGGCTCCAGGAGCCAGGATGAGTCTGCCCGGTGGTGAATAGGGAGATCTGCATATAGATGGGAGGGAGGAGTTGCACCTGGGACTTGAATAGGACTGTGCCTTCCCTCCATAATGCTGCCTCCACCCCATGTGGTGCGCCTGAGCACCTAGCCCCCCCTGACAAAGGAGAGAGGAGCTGAGCACAACAAAGTGCTCCAAGGCTCCCCTATACCAGTTCTGACTTTTATCCCCCCAGCCCTGTGCTGTGACACAAAGGGTTTTTCTAATATAAATATAGGCGCTGTGTCCCCATAAAGTTGTTCAGTTCTTGGGATGTGCTGATCCTGCTGGGGGGCATGGGTTCGAGGGTGTTGCCTTTTGTTTGCTTTCTGAGCGGACCCGCTGCTGCTGGCTGCTCCAACGAGAGGGGCAGCGACCATTTCGTTTTAAGCCAGAGTGGAGCTTGGTGGCATTTCTGGGTGAAGTGTCCCTAAAAGGGCCAGAGGGGCCTGGGCTTTTCCCCGTGATGGACAGAGTCTGAGCAGTCCCGCCAGGAGAGCGGGCCGCCCCAACGTTTGGCACCCTTATTCTAAGAGCCGAGGTGGCTCCAATGCTATTTGTTTCCAGGGACAAAGGGGGCCCGTGGTTGCCCCAGTTGGACATGAATATTTTAGGATCCAGTGCGCTCCAAGAGGGCATATTGATTTCCAGAGAATGTAGCTCCAACGATGGCCATAATTGTTTAAGAAGGCCCAGAGGGGCCCATGCTTTTATTGTTGGGGCACATTGGCATAAGAGGGCACGGTGGTGCCAGGACTCATCCGATATTTACAGCTGCCCAGCAAGTAGCGGGCAGATGCACTGTTTAGGCCGCAATTCTTTGGGGGACATGTGTTGTAAGCTAGGAGTGAGACGCTCTCCATCGCCCTCATCCCTTCACAGCTGCGCAGCACTTAGTGCCAGATGCTATGTTTAGGCCTGCGCAAAGTGCGCACCCTTGACTTTCGCTGCTTTGGCAGCGTACCCTGACTGTTGGACATAGGGCATTTAAGCCCCTTTTCTGAGATGGCCAGGGGGACTGGGAGATAAATAGGGTGCCAGGCCCTATTCTGATTTTGGTGCTAGGAAATATAATTCATGTAGTGTGTTTTACACACCATGTGTTGTAACTATAAATGTAGTCTTTTATGAGTATGAGGTTTTTTTGCATATCATGGTTTATGCTAGTGAGATTATGTCTCTGTATGATTTATGCCCCTAATGTGAGTTGCGTTTAGGAGGTTAGGGTCTAATGTGTTTAGACTTGTAAGAGGATTGCATAATGTGTTTATGCTGGTGAGATTGGCACAGAATGTAATTCGTGCCAAGGAAAAAAACTTAGTTATGTCTCAATACAAGTTCTACACGCAACATTAAAAGATAGAAGAGAGGATTGATTGATGTGATACTGTGCATAATGCAGTTTATGTTACAGGCTGATGCTAAGTACAGTGATTACCAGTGGTTACTGGTTGTACATTTATGAACTGTTTTACTTTTACCAAGTTCGCTTTGTGATGGTTCTGACAGTGGTCCATGTGGCCCTGTCATGTGTATATAATCCCTTGAGAATATTGCCCGTGCCAGTTGGCACAGTGTATATGATGTGTTTACTATTCTATTGTGTTATGAGAATACAAAGTCTATTTTTGATATAACCTTGTGTGGAGTTTCTTTTGTAGTGTGTCTGGGATGTTTTTGCTGTGTGCGTGCGCAGATGCTTTACACATGGCCACCCGGATAAGCCTGACTGCTCGTGCCAAGCTACCAAGGGGGTGAGCAGGGGTTATCTTTGGCGTGTAACTCCCTTGCCCTGACAAGAGTGGTGGTCTCTGCCTAGCTTTGGTGCAAGCCTTCGCCAACCTGAGATCCCATTTCTAACATCCTCGTTATACAGATTCTGATTAACAAAAAAGAGAACAGCCTCACCTGGGGAGGTGTATCTTTTCTGGCGCTTTCTTAGGTTTACCTGGCTTGGTAAAACTTAGAATGCCCACAAGGTTATATACTATACATTTTTGAGAATTGTACATAGTGTGTATATTGTGAATTTTACCAATCAGTGTTGCTTTTAGAAAGCTCATGAACAAGGTGCATGCAGGTCTGTGTCAATGGACCTTGTTGTGTAGAGCCTTTAACCCTCGAGTTCTCGTGGTCAGCCTTGCATGGAATGCGGTGTTTGACAGGAAGGTGGAGACAGTTGGCGGCAAATGGCGGAGTGGTGTTGCCTGCCAAGTGTTGGTCCGCTGTTACCTGTGTTTTCTTTAAATAAAGTGACTGTTTACCTCTCACATGGTGTCTAGTGTCACTTACCTGCACAACAATTTTGGCGACGATCTTGGCCTGCAGTACCCAGAAAAAGTGCACCAACGATTTGGCACACAGCAGCATTGGATACCATAGCGGACCAACAGACCTTATGTGGTCGTGGCATCAGTCCCAAGGGCGATTTCTTCATGAGCGACAACGGAGTTGAGCAGAGTTGATTGCTTGTGGGTGTGTCCCTGCAGTTTTGCATCGTAGAGAGAAGACGGAAGTATACGCCCCATCTCTTACATCTGTCGGATGCCAATGGCTGATTAGGGGCGGTTCCTGTTAACCCCCTGCATCTAGCATTCCTGTAAGTAATTTGCTTCAGTTTTTCTTCTGTCTGCCACCACTCACAAGGCACAGAGCATATGCAGTAGGAACTCAGGCTGTCCTACACTGTTTCCTGTGTGCTGACGAGCAGACACACCCATTGATCATATCCCAGAAGGATTTCTTTTAGTATCCTCACAGCCTCGTCGTTCTTTCAAGTTGTGTAACAACAATGGAACAACATGCTATTTTAAGCCTACCACTGTGATATGCACACCTGGTAAGATTGTTCTTTGTGCATATACCAGCTCCTACGGTGATTTACACACCTTTACAAACTTAATTGCATATTATTGGTGTCATTATACAGTTATTTCATGTAAGATTGTTCCTTGTGCATATACCAGCTCCTATGGTGTTGTACACACCTTTACAATCTTAATTATGTATTATTGGTGTCATTATACAGTTATTTCAGTTTAGTTGGGTGTATTGCTTATCAGTTTTATATTCCATTACAACACTATTGTAATGAGAAGTGCTCACCCTTTAGTATCAATGTTGATGAACTTATTCATTTATTAGAATCATTTCCTATTGCTACTTTATTGTATTCTCACTTTGTTACACCTTGTGTTGTATTGCTGTTACTCATGGAAGCTTCTGGTGATAATTTTGTACAAGTACCTGCTGCATCACCCCATGCTTCTGTTATTGAACCACCCTGTTTCTTGATGCTGCCAGGCACACCACAAATGCCTTGGGATGACTGGCTGTTCATGTTCGACAACTATTTAGAGGCATTGGATGGAAGTGAGGTTAAGCCATCGCGGAAAAAAATTGTTACTATTGAGTGCTGTTGGTAAGGAGAGTCAGAGTTTTTCGACATCTCCCTCAAGTGACTGGTACTAATGGGGAAATTATTCAATGTATGTATTGAGAGGCTAGACGGAGACTAGCGTTACATTATGCCAAGGAAGAAAACTTAGTTATGTCTCAATACAAGTTCTACACACAACATCAAAAGGTAGAAGAGAGCACTGATGAATTTGTCTCAAGACTTCATGAATTATCCACCAAGTGTAAGTCTGGGGCTATGACAGAGTAACTTATTAGGGAACAACTTATTGTTCAGTGTGCAAAAAAGAAAATCCAAGAAAGGTTATGGGCTGCTAAAAACCCTAGTCTTAATGATGCTACAGGTATAGCCAAATTTTTAGAGCAGTCCAATCTGTGCATGAATGAATAAGAGAGGTCTGATCAAAAAGAGGATGTTTCGGAAGTCGGTGCTGTGAATAAATTCCCTCAACCCTGTACCAATCTAAGTAAAAAGTGTGTTCAAAGGGGTAGGACCTTACCCCTGCTCTTTCCAACAAGTGTTGTAATCACTGTGGCAATCTCAACCATGGTTCTGATTCTAAGTTTTGTTTTGCACAGAATAAGCAATGTTTGAGATGTGGTCGCTTGGGTCACTTTGCAAAAATGTGTAGGGTTGCCCAAAAGGGCAAAGTTGCCCGCATCACTGAAGATGTTCACCTGGTTGAAACTCATGACAAGATTTTATGTGTTGATGGGGGCCTACCTGGAGATAGTCAGGATGATTCCTGCAGACGCAACAGACCCAAAGCATTGTTTAAGGTGAATGACAAAGAAGGGTCACTCATGGTATGCACTGTTTCCAAATAAACTATTGTCCCCAAAACCTTGCTTATGGCATTGTGGGAAGGTACAGCTTTAGAACTAAGTATGGGCGAAATGCGCGAATTCGTGCAAAAACGATTTCGCGATCCGCATAATCCACGAATTCTTGCGAATATGCGGAATTTTTTTTGCGTGTTCGTGGAATTTTTTGCGTATTCGCGGACCGCTTGCAGCGCACCGACCGCGAAGTTGCCCATGCGGTCGTACATGGTCGTGGCCATCTTGTGCGCGTTGCGTATTTCCGTTTCCGGGCGCTATTGGCAATCTTTCGTTGTGTGCCGCGCGCTATTACGAGTTTGCGTGTATTTTTGCGTGCTTGCGGGGGAAATATTGCGCGAACTTACCCACGGGGTCCTCAATGGGCACGGCCATCTTGTTTTTTATTCATTGCTATGGTTCTGGGCCTGGCTTTTCTATCCTCTTGTAATCTTTCCAATCATTTGTTTCTTTGAACTTTTTTTTGCTCTTTTTTGCTCATTATCTATCTCTCTATTTGTCTAGATCTATATTTTGTGTTTTCTTCAACTTTTTGTTACTTTAATAACTACTTTTTTTGTTTAGCTCTCTCTTTCATTTTATTTATTTCTTTCCCCCTATTCTTTTGTTCTTTCGGCCAGGACCATGGCAAAGGGAGCCGGCAAATCAAAGGGGAAGGGTCCCGCACCCCGTTGCCGGCTCCCTTGTGGGCGTTTGAGGGTAGTGGATGTAGTGGCCAGGGAGGTTTTTACCGCGGTGGAGTTGGCTGCCCTGATATTTTTTGTTCAGCGCCACCTCCCTAAGACCGTGGCTGCAGGGGGCAGGCCCGGTCAAGGGTATGGCCTCCGGGAGCGTCACCAGCAGTGGGATAAGGTGTACCGGGCCATGCAGAGGGAGTCAGGGGTCCGGCACACCTACGAGCAAGCGATGCACTGGTGGGCCGACGTCCTCCACCGGGAGCAGGACCTGCTCCACCTGCTAGGTGTGGAGATCCCTGGCCTTGGTGAGTAGCTATTTAATAACTGCTTTGTATTATTCTGCTCTGTGTTATATTGCTAATATATGTTTTTCCCGAAGAGCAAGAATGCTGCCTATTCGATTACATTGCAGGTAAAATAGTGTTAAATTGCTTCTGTGATTGCAGGTGCTCGCCTCCTCAGTGGCGTTGCTACTATGCTTACTTGTTTGCAACTTTGTGCTCATTTGGCCTGAGAATATGTATGAGTGTAGTACTTTACAGAGCTGCGTAATGCTACAGAGACTAGAGACTCAAGTCTAGTCCTTCCTTTGTACTCCTGCTGCCACTAAGAACAAGAGATAGTGATGGATTGAATGGTTGAGTATATTATTACTTGTTATTAGTAGTAGTAGTAGGACATTTTTTAGTGCTCTGCAATCATTATGATGGACTGTGTCTGTTACGTTGTGTGCTGCTGAGTGCTGGCAGTCGTTGTAGAACCTTTTTGTTGTTGGTTTAGTTAGTGATTTACATAACTTTCCAAGTAGACGGTCTGCGAATCCAGCAATACTGTACTAGTAGAATCCTCCTAGTTGACCAGATCAGATAGGTCAATACACATAGTGCAATTGTTGCTAATTTGTTTCCCCGAGATAATTTTAGATTGTGGTCAAAGAAATCAAATATTTCAAAAAAACAATCATCCATGTTAGGTTTCTTTATTTCGTGATCATCAGCACCTACCAGGGGCAAGGCGACTAGCACCATTGAGACTCCGGTGGAAGAAGGTGGACAGTCACAGGATTGGTCCCTTGCAGGCTCTTCTGCTAGCCCCAGTAAGTTTTTCTATTGTTATATTAATACTTCTACTTCCCTAACTTTTACAGCTCCATATTCATTACAAACTGTTTCCTAATTCTATTTTTTACAAAATAGTCTTTGATCTTCTTCAAATCTAGACTCCTTTCTAAATTCTTATCCTGCCTCTACCATCACTCTCTGTGCTACTAGTATTTACAATTATGAGTCGGTCTGTGTAGGTAGCTAAGCTTGCCCACTCGGCAAACGGTGTTAAACAAAACTCTGAACCAGCAATAGCTCTAGGCACTGAGTGCAGTCATCTGGGTTGCCCTTGCTGTCTATTCCAGTCTTCTTAATGTAAGTGCTTTGACAATTTCCAACAACAAAATGTCAATGTTTACACCAAGAAAAAGGTAGCAGTTGCCTTTTTGATTTGCTAGGAGCACATACCATACCGCTAGTGTTTCAGGGAATATTCTGCACATAAAGAAGTATGGATAAGAGAAATAGGACATTATTGATGATAGGTGCAGTTCGACTTCATCACGGACTTCATCAGCCCACACGCCCTCCCCTCCGAGGACTACATTATACTGGGAGACCTCAACTTCCACCTGGAAAAGAATAACGACAACAACACCACCACCCTTCTGGACAACCTCGCCAATCTCGGACTCAAACAACTTGTTGACACCCCCACCCACTACGCCAGGCACACGCTCGGCCCAATCTTCACCTCCAGCAAGCACATCTCCTTCAATCACACCACAGCTCTCCACTGGACGGACCACAGCTGCGTTCACTTCAACTACAAAAAGACTACAACCCACAACCACCCACAACCAATTCCCCGCAGAAACTGGAACCAAATCACCCCCGAACAACTCTTCACATCACTACACCAAAACCCTCCTCCAAAATCATCGAACCCAAACCTTGCAGCAATCAACCTCTCACAATGGATCACCCACAGCGCTGACGAATTAGCACCCTTGAAAAACCATCAAATCAAGCAGGGTAGCAAAAAAGCCCCCTGGTTCAACGATGACCTTAAGAAACCCAAGAAGCTCTGCCGCACCCTCGAGAAAACCTGGAGAAAAAACCCAACAACTGACAACATGACCACCCTCAAGAACGCCACCCGCAAACACCACCAACTGATCTGTTCCACCAAGAAATCAGCATTCAAGGATCGACTCGACAACAACGCCCACAACAGCAAAGAACTATTCAACATTGTCAAAGAATTTACCAACCCCACCACCGGCACCAACGACATCACTCCCTCCCAAGCCCTCTGCGACTCCCTAGCCTCATTCTTCCACAACAAAATCGCTGACATACATAACAGCTTTGAAAACCAGCCCGAAGACCAGTCAACCCCTCCCACCTCCGAACCAAAACCACCCTCCAACAATCTTTGCGCCTGGAACCCAATAACCACTGAAGACACCATCCGCCTGATGAACTCCATACACTCAGGAGCACCAACCGACCCATGTCCCCACCACATTTTCAACAAAGCGGACTCCATTATCGCACCCCATCTCCGAGACGTCATCAACTGCTCTCTCAACTCCGCCACCTTCCTGGAAAGCTGGAAACATGCCGAACTCAGCGCCCTCCTGAAGAAACCCACAGCAGACCCCACTGAACTTAAGAACTACCGCCCCATCTCGCTCCTCCCTTTCCCAGCCAAAGTCATTGAGAAAGCCGTCAACAGTCAGCTCGCCCCCTTCCTCGAATCCAAGAAATCCCTCGACCCTTCACAGTCCGGCTTCCGAGCCAAACACAGCACAGAGACCGCACTCATCGCAGCAACAGACGACATTCGAACTCTACTGGACAACGGAGAAACAGCCGCCCTTATCCTACTTGACCTCTCCGCAGCCTTCGACACTGTCTGTCATAGCACCCTCATACAACGCCTCAGCAACGTCGGAATACAAGGAAAAGCATTGGACTGGATCATTTCGTTCCTCACCGGAAGAACCCAGAGAGTCCGCCTCCCCCCTTTTAAATCTGAGGCCACCGAAGTCATATGTGGCGTACCACAAGGATCATCACTCAGTCCCACCCTCTTCAACGTATACATGAGCCCCCTCTCATCCATCGCGCGACAACACAACCTCAACATCATCTCCTACGCAGACGACACCCAACTGATCCTCTCCCTCACCAAAGACCCAAACAACGCCAAAACCAACCTACACGAAGGGATGAAAGAAGTAGCCGAATGGATGAAGAACAGCCGTTTAAAACTGAACTCGGACAAAACGGAAGTCCTCATACTAGGTTCATCCCCCTCTGCCTGGGACGACTCATGGTGGCCACCGGCCCTGGGAACCGCACCCATACCTAAGGACCACGCACGTAACCTGGGCTTCATCCTGAACTCCTCCCTCTCGATGACCAGACAAGTTAACGCCGTCTCATCATCATGCTTCAATATCCTACGCATGCTCAAAAAAATCTTCCGTTGGATCCCCACCGAAACAAGAAAGACGGTCACCCACGCACTGGTCACAAGCCGACTGGACTACGGAAACACCCTTTACGCCGGAACCACAACCAAACTTCAGAAAAAACTTCAACGCATCCAAAACGCCTCAGCCAGACTCATACTAGACATCCCCCGCCAAGCTCACATTTCCGGCCACCTGAAAGACCTCCACTGGCTCCCCGTCAACAAGAGAATTACGTTCCGTCTCCTCACCCACGCACACAAAGCCCTCTATGGCCTTGGACCTGAATGCCTCAACACACGCCTGTCCTTTTACACCCCCACCCGCCACCTACGTTCGTCCAATCAAGCCCTCGCCGCAATTCCACGCATCCATAGATCCACCATGGGAGGAAGATCCTTCTCCTACTTAGCGGCCAAAACATAGAATTCTCTCCCCACCCACCTTCGCCTTACACAGAACCACCTCCCCTTCAGAAAACAACTTAAAACTTGGATATTCGATAAGTAAAGCACCCCCCTCCCTCAAGCGCCTCGAGATCCTCTGGGTGAGTAGTGCGCTATACAAATTCTAAACTTGAACTTGAACTTAACTTTCCACATACCTCAGTCCGAACAGAAGTTGAACCCCCAATCCCCTGACCGACTATCTAGTGTGTCTGACCAATGATTTGACGACCCAGAAGAACAGAAGAAAACTACCGCCGAGTCCCGGCCTATCTGAGTCACTGAAACATGACAGCCAAGTGCAGTAGTTCAAACCCTTCCACTCACTCACTCGTGAACAAAAACCACACAGTGTTTGTTAGTTTTAAAGTTTTATTTTCAATTAAGAAATGAAAAAAAAAATTCTTTATTTTTAATAGCGTAGTATTCGGAGCGAGCACTGCTGATAGATGACGTTAAAGTTTAAACAACATTCCCATGAATCAAATTACTTTAACGTAATAGTTAACAGACACATGAAATTATTAGAATCACTGTGCGGGAGCCCCCATCTTCTTTAAAGTACTTAAAGTACTGCTGGTGATGACTTACTAGTAGTTGGTGAATCGTCCTGATGGCAGAAGGGCAATGTAATCATCTTTCTGTAATTAGAAAAATGGTGCATCTTAAGCAAGCATTCATCAGTTGTCCTAAGAAGTGTATCATTTAATGGAATAAGCATATAAAAAGTTAACACCCTCCCCAAAACCTTTACTTTTTTTCAATCCCAGTAATAAAAAATGTGTTATGTAACATTTTCATCCATTACGTGACAAAATAGGGGGTTGTGTATGGCATCTGAAAATATGACATGTTTTTTCTAGACGTCACAACATCTGATGCAGCACAGATGACCACCAGTGCCGGGGCCAACAGTGCGGAGGGCTCCACTCTAGGGGCGGATGCGGCGGCGCCACCAGGAGGAGCTGGGGGGAAGGCTCAGCAGCGGCGGACGGTGGTAAGTTATTATACTCCTTACTTATTGAAATTTTTGAGTAGGCTCGCAAAGGAGTGTATGATGTACTGTACAGTACACAGTACACTAGTACAAGTACACTGTACTGTTAAGAACAGTTACTAAATTAGAACTCGTTTTTTGGCTATCACGGAGAAGACAGTCAACCTTGACTTGTAATAGCATTAGCGGTGGTACTTCTTGAGTGAGCAATGGCCCCCTCTATTTGACTTCAACTCAGCTGGCAAACTTTTATCGTGAAGCCAAGTCATATCAGATGTACTTTAGGGATGTGAAGAACGAAAAGTGAAAGAAGGGTGAAACGAAGGACGAGCGAGTCTTAACATTAATGACTGTAAAGATTGGTGTTTTTGAATGCAAGTCAAGAGAAGAAGGCGGTGGTTTCCAAAATATAATGAAAAGGGTGTTAGTTGGTTGTTGAGAAAAAGAAAACTTGGTTCATTTGAGACATTAAGAAGAATGATAGACGTACTTTGGAAGCCTGGATGTTATCTTCTTTTTCCTCATTGATAGCAGAGGTGTATGATTTGTTTTTTTAAAAACATATTTTGTTGAAGGTTTTACATCAGAAAGCAGCATCACAAATCGCAACACCCTCAGTCACCAAATATATCTTCAGTTATACCCCAACATACTCAAGTACTCACCCCCGCTCCCCCAACTGGTGTGGACGTGTAATTTCAAGAGGATACATCATGTGCTGTGTAGCTGTCAGTGAAGGGTATACAGCCTAATGGAAACTCTAGTTGTTATTCGTGCATTCCTACTGCTCTAGCTTTCCTCGTCTATCTGTAGATATGATAAGGCCTGTACTAATGCTTCCCATGCTCTTGCGTGCTCAAAGGGCTTTTCCTGTCTGGAGCGCTGGGCCTGCCTCAGCCGAACAGTGCTCTCGCTTTCACCCATTTACAAAACTCCGCCCTCCAACGCTTATAGGATGGCCCGTCCTTTGATTTCCAGTGCAGGGTCATTTCCCTCTTCGCTAATATGAGCCCCAGATCTATAAATGTACTTTTTATTTTTGTCTTGGGTGTATGGGGGAACCAAAGCAACACACATGTAGCTATGTCATAGGTCAGATCTCTGCTCGTGACTTCATTTAAAAGTGCTCCCACTTCCGTCCAGTAGTTCCCTATTCTCGGGCAGTCCCAGAGCATATGTTCCAAGTCCGCTCCCCCCTTCAAACTTCTGGGGCATGCTGCATCCTGCGCCTGGAAGTATTTCTGAATCTTCCCCGGTGTCAGATAGGTCCGGTGTACTATGAAGAACGTATCAGTTGAAGCCTCGCATTTTGTGTACCCTTCCACGCTCTCCTGATGATATGCCCCCATGTCGTGTCCGGTATTGGTCTACCTATCCCTGTCTCCCATTTGGATTTCAAATCAGCTAATGGTTGCAACCCTTCGTGTAACATTCTGGAGTGGAGGCATGTAACCGCCTTAAAGGTCCCTGCTGCCATTACCACATATTGACATGCCATGGTAGTCTTAGGCTCGGCTTGCCCCCCTCTCCAATGCCTCCAAATTGCCCCCACCACTGCGGCATGTATTAGGAAGTCACCTGTCGGGAGAGCATATCTCTCTTGTAATGCTTGAAACGACAGCAACTCTCCCTCATCGTACAAGTCACCTACCATCTGAATTCCCGATTGCTCCCAGTCCTCGAGAGCAGACCAGTCACTCCCATGGGGAAGTGCCGTCAGCATCCCCAGTGGTATCTCCAGAGCATTTGGATGGAGGACTCCCGCCCTACGCTGGCCACAATTCCAGCATGACCGCAGAGTACTTTCCTCTAGTGTCAAGTCCCTGCGTAGAGGTGCCTGTTGTAGGACTATATATGAGAGGATATGCCTTTGCATCCGTGTACCTCTCATATGATCAGGGCCTCGGAACTCCATTGCAATCGCTTGTGTGAGAACCTGTAATTGTGCCGCTAAATAACAAAGTTCGTAGTCCGGGACTGCTAGTCCCCCCTCCAGCTTCGGGCGCATAAGTTTATCCAGTGCTATCCGCTTCCTACCAGTTCCCCATAGAAAGCCTATAACCATCGTTCTCAGTTCCCTGAACACCACCGGTAGGACCCATATGGGGAGCGTCCGGAAGTAATAAAGTAGCCTCGGCAATGCCACTATTTTAAGTAAGGCTATCCTCCCCTGTACTGATAATGGGAGCGTGGACGAGAATGCCAGGTTCCCTTTTAAGGCCCTTATACAATGCCCCACGTTCCCTTCCAGGACGTCCGTGGCGTCATGATAGATCCGGACCCCAAGATAAGTAAGGCATTTCGGTTCCCATTTAATGTTTTGGGGAAGGGCTGGAGCCACCGCACATGGCCGTAGCGGAAGCAGGCTTGTCTTACTCCAGCTCACTTTAAGCCCGGAGAAGTCTCCAAACCTAGCCATTAGAGTAACTGCCCCCGCAGTGCTCCCTCCTTGTCTTCAAGGTATAAGAGTAGGTCATCAGCATACAGCGAGATACGATGCGGTATCTCATTCCGTGACAGTCCATCAAAGCTCAACCCTAGTCTCGCCTGCACAGCTAGGGGCTCTATTGCTAGTGCAAACAACAGCGGGGATAGGGAACATCCCTGTTGCTTTCCCCTTAGGACAGGATATTGGCCGGATATCAGTTTCCCCAGCCTCACCCTCGCCACCGCTGAGGAATACAAAACATTAACCCAAGACCCACACAGCGTACCCAGATGGAACCGTTCCAGTACTTTATAGAGGTATATCCATTCTAGGCTATCAAAAGCTGTTGAGATTACGATAATCAGTGCCCATTATCCTCATGAGCCGTCTTATATTCGTGGAAGTGTTCCTAGTCGGAATAAAGCCAGCCTGGTCTGGGTGGACGAGAGTGGTCATGTGTCTCAGTATCTAATAATCAGTTGTAAACATGGACAACGGTCTATAGGATGTTACATCCTCTCCATTCCTGCCTGGATTCAAGAGGGGAATAATTAACGTCTGACGCATAGAGGACGGCAGCCGACCCAACTCCCTAGCCTCCTTATATACGTCAAGGAGACGGGGGCGAGCAGATCTATATACATTGCATAGAATTCAACTGGCAAACCGTCTACTCCCGGAGTTTTGTTCCGAGCCATGTGATTGATTGCACTGCGGATCTCATCTAAGCTAATATCTCGTCCCAATAGGTCAGCCTGTTCCTTCTCGAAGTGTGGAAGCTGGAATTCCGCCAAATAATCATCTATTGTTTCGTAAGCTACTCTGATATAGTAATTCATAGTAGCGCAAGAACCGCGCCACCATCTCGTGTTGGGTATACACTATAGTGCCTGTTTCTATTTCCATAGTCAGCACTGGGCAACCTCTCGGTGTCGAATCGGCCAGCCATGCTAACAATGAACCAGCTTTATCTCCCTCCGCATGCACCCTAGCCGTATAATTCTTATAGTCGAAACTGCACAGTCTCTCTACCTCTGCCGCTACTTGTTCCTTTGCTTCTAGTAGTTGTGTGTGCAATGTTGGTTGCTCTGGTCATTGTTGCTCCAGCTCCCTCAGTTTCCCCTCAACTTTATCCACATCATTCAACAACACTTTCCTCATCCCTGCATATTTGCAGATACATAGCCCTCTAACCAAAACCTTGAAGGGGTCCCACTCTACTGCTCTAGAGGAAGCCGTACCCTCATTTTCTGCAAAATACTGTTCTATGCCTTCCTTTATCGCCGTCTTGAATGCCTGATCGTCTAGTTTTTCTGGGCGTAAGCACCATGTAGTGATGGCTGACCTAACTATCTCCCAGTTAAGAGATATCAATAAAGGGTTGTGATCAGAGATGGTCCTGGTCAGATATTCGGACCGGCCCACCATAGCGGCCAGCGATCGTGAGCACAGGATCGCATCTATTTGAACGTGGAGCTCATGTAGGGCCGAAAAAAAGGAGTAGTCCCTATCCCTTGGATGCTGATTATGCCAGATATCCACCAACCCCCACCTGTCCTGCCAGTTCAATCTGCTCTGTGTGAGCCGGTGTACCAGGGAGTCCGCCAGTGGAAGGTGAGACCTATCTAGTTTGACATCCGTGAGTGAATTGAAATCTCCCCCTGCCAGTACCGGGTTAGTCAAATAATGTGCTAGGGCGCCCGACGTGCTCTCGAAAAAGTGCGCCTGATCTGCGTTTGGTGCATATATACTACAGAGAGTGACTTCCCTCCCATGTAATCGACCCTTTCCTGCTACATATCTGCCCTCCGGATCCGCCACATGTTGTGTATCTTGAAAAGGAACCCCGGCTCATATCCAGATCAGCACTCCTCTTGCAAATGCTGAATACGACGTGCAGAAGACCGACCCCTCCACCTACGTTGTAGTGCCTGTCCCTCCGTTTTAGTGAGATGAGTCTCTTGTAGGAAGGCTATTTGGACTCCTCTCCTCACTAAATATGCGTGTACCTTGTGACGTCTTGTCATTGTGTGTAAGCCTCGCACATTCCAGGAAATGCAAATCAATTCAGGTAATGGCCCCATCACTAGCGTGCCCCCTGCCCCCGACTGTTTCCAAGCATCTGTCCACACCAAACACACCCGTCTTCAAAACAACATCCCCAACTTTCCACCCCTTCCACCCCCCAGAACAGGACCCAATATCAATGTATCAGCCCCCATCCAAACACAAAGAGAACAACCCAAACACTCAACTATCTCCCCCAGTAGTCACTGCAGGTGTGCCTTATGGGCTAGTGGGGTGCAACTCCGGCCCGACAGGCAGCTATGCCAGCTCCCACCCCCCAGCGCCACAATCCTGTGTTGAAAGACCTCGACAATTGGACCCTTCCGTCGAGAAGCATAAGGTGACCATGTCTCCGCTCTGAGCAGCCTCAGTGGTCCATTAACCTTCACAGCCCCCACCGCTTTACTCATCTAGTACTCCGTCAGCCGTCCCTGGCGTGATCTTTGGGCCTTGGAAGCTGTCTGTTTCCGACAGTTCAGTTTCTGAGCATGTTTTATGTCCTTCTGACTCAGTGCCCTGTGTCAAATGAGTATTTTGCGTCCCAGACAGCACCAAAACCGCCTGCAAAGCCGACTGCCTCTCCTCGCCCGTCTGAGACGATGACGGTTTCAGCAATCCCTGTCGTCCCTTACGTATCCTCTGCGATTAGCGCACTTGCGGGGCCTTCTTCGGTACGAAGTCGCGCCGCTCCTTACGGTCTGTGCCCGCTTTGTAAGTTTCCAGCCATGTCCAAGCCTCGTCAGGCGTGTTGAAGAAGTGTGTCGTGCCGTCTACTATGATCCTCAGCTTCGCCGGGAAGAGCAAGGAGTATTGAATCCCTTCGGACCTGAGTTCCCACTTGACTGACAGGAAAGATGCTCTGAGCTACTGTGTTTCAAACTTGTAGTCCGGGAATAAAGTCCCTTTGCTGTTATCATCTGAGAAAGGCCCAGCACTTCGCGCTTTTTGGAGCAACAGATCCCTGTCTTTATAATGGAGTAACCTCGCAACCACAGGTCTCGGTGGGCGGCCTGGCTTTGGAGGTCGCGCAGGGACCCGGTGCGCCCGTTCGAACGTGAAGAAAGTGGATAATCCCTCTGGGGCAACTGTTGTTCGTAACCAGGATTGCAGGTATCCAATCATATCTTCCCCTTCAACTTTTTCTGGTAGGCCTACGATGCGTACATTATTGCGCCTGTTCCTGCTTTTGGAATCTTCGGCTCTCTTTTCCAGGACTTGCATACGTTCTAAAGCATTTGCCATTTTACCCTCAAGTGCCACGTGGGCTGGAGTCAGTTCTTGGAGCGTGTCTTCTGTCGTCTTTACTCTATTCGTCAGTTTGGCGTGATCCACTCGTAGTAGCCCCAGCCCCGTCGCCGCTTGACCCATGTCCTGCTGTAGTGCCTCCCGCGTCGCTGCTATGGCCTCCAAAATGCGGTCTAGCTGTTGTTGCAGGTCCGCAGGACCCTGAGTCGATTGGCCTTGCACAGCCAACTCCATGGTTCCTTCCAGTTTCCCCTTGGGCTTAACCATATTCAATGCTCCGTCCCTATGACCCAGTTAGCTCCACTAGTTCCCGTAGAGGTAGTGGCATGCAACGCGTGGTCTGGTATACTGGCCGTCCTCTGTAGGTCCGCAAATCATATATCAATGTGCTTCAATAAGGCAGGTCTCCATTACTTTCAAAACCTATCCACCACAGATGGTCCAGGTTTAATTATTAGCCTCATGTGCTCGATCGCCAGGCTGCTTCCCAACCCCGATGCTCAGTAGTGTAAACTCCGACCCACTTTGATCATTGCGCCATTGTGCCGCCTGTGCAGAGAACCCTGTGACGCGTGGGGAAACCTTGGTATGTATGGTGCACCATGTTATCACTATGAGATGTTCCAATCCGGGTCCACCTACAGCGTTTTACCTGCCCCCTCAATCAATCACATATCTAGAGTCTTGGTGCCTTGCACAATTCCTGCTCTAGTAGCTCGTTCCGTCTCTGGGTCAATCCGGCCTCACTCAGTGTCGTGCTTCCTCCAGTGACACAATACAACACCTCTGTCCTCGCGCACCTTGCTGCCTGTATCGTAAGGGCGGTAATCACTGCCCCAGACGCGCTTTGCTGGTGCAATATTCCGCTGATGCACCCGTCGGTCGTGTTGCTCCCCTACCTGGTGTTAATTACGCCATGCAAAACGGGCTTGCATTCGACCTCCGCCAGCGCAGCCTCACTCCACCAAGGGCCAAGCAGTATCCACGCGGCCTCTTGGTTACTGGTTGGTGTCCCCATTAACTAGACTGCTGCACCGTCCCCAGCTCGCAGAGTGTGGCCCACCTGCACCCCGCTACCACCTCCTCAGTGCAGGGCCCCAGGGTCCCCGCGCCCCACTCACCCGGGTCTCCGTCGTCAGGCAATTCAGCAACCACTGCGGCCGCCTCCTCCTCCATAGTGTCTTACCAATGCTTTGGGGTTCGGGTGCTCCTCGGTGCCACGTGAACGGGTCCCCGCCCTCTGCCACTTGTTCTCCCGTGCCGCTCACTCAGGGGTTATTGCTCTCCTCCTCCTCCCGCTCAGGCTACAGTCTCTGGGGGTTAGTAACGTGCATTGCCTTACCAGACGAGCGTTCCTCTCCTCAGCAGGCCGTTCCGCTCTCCGCAGTCCATCTGCCTTCACGACGGGATCGCCGCAGCACTCGTTACCGCTCAACGAGCTGGGGTCCAGCAAGGGCTGTCCTCTCCGTGGCAGTCACAGCTTCCCCGGCAGAACGTACCCGACCACCACTGCTGTCGCGGTCAGCGGACTGCAATCTCCACGATGCCTTTATTCCGGTGTGCTCGGCTCTGCTTTTCAAGGAGCCAAGCAGGCCGCCATCTTAGGCTGCCTCGGTGCCGGAGCTCCGCCGTGCCGTTTATGTCGCTGCATAGCCCTAGGAGGATCCGTGATCACTCGCATGTCCACCGCTCCCTTCTCCCACCGCTCCGATGTCTATTTGTTCGGATCGTCGGGTCTGAACATCACTTTTTGTCGGATAATTGCGGGATCGGGCGTGGAGCTACGAGCTCACGCTCCCATAGCAGAGGTGTATGATGTAGTAGAGCAGACGCTGAGTGGATGAAGATTGTTACTTTGAACAGCATGTCCGTGCCAGAGTAGCAAAGCTGAGGAAATCCAAATACTAGAATTTGTGATTGTTCACAAATACTCCCTGCCTTGATTAACAGTACAGTACTTTACTTTGCAAGCACAGCATCTATTGTGTATGGATTGTATAGTTGACAACATTATATCAAGCCAAGTCCCTTCCTCCGTCAATTATGGGTACCACACTCACTCCCTATGTTAATAATTTTATTTCAGCTGTGTCACGGGTGGACTATCGCTGTAGTACACTCAATCTATCAAAACAAAGCACCTAAAGGCATCCATCATATAACCAAAGATCATGTGATCGGCAGGATAATGATATATGAGCAGAATTGAATAATCTTCATTCTTCTTTTGTAGTAGTCAAGGCCCGAGGGGGAGTGCGAAAGATATCATTACATTGAGCAGTAGCCCTTGATGTAACCAAGCATAGCCAGTGGCAGAGCCACCCCTATCGAAAAGTAAGAGCTTCCTATCCCCACCTGCATGTACTGCTTAAAGTACTGTGAGTCTATGTCATCATGGCTTGTGTCTGTTTTTCTTGGGTGCAAGCTGAGTGAGCTGCCATGCCGGCTACCACAAGTTCACGTACCAGTAATTTCTTTTGCAAAAAAAGAGAAAAAAACAGAAGACTTTTTTTAGTACTCTCTGACTATGTATGTATTAGTGAGTCCATCCCTAGTCCTGCTAGTGGAATTCCTAAAACTCCCAGTAATGTCACAGGCCTACAAAGACGGCGGAAAGATACATGCCAAAATGTTATACTGTGTTTGCTACTTGCTGGTGTTACTGAGAGTCAACTTTCCGTTGAATTATTCTGGCTTTATGTTAAACACTATTGGCTATAGTATTTGTATTTCTTTCTTCATATAGATGCTACTCCGAAAAAGCTTACCCGAAAGGAAATGGCTTTCCGGGCCAGGGCCCGTAAGCTGGAGGCTATTTGTGCCGAGTATCGGCGGCTGTGCGCTCGGGAGCAGGAGGAGGAGACAGCAACTACTGCATCCTCCTCCAGTGCCCCCGTGTCCACCAGCCAGAAGCCTCCAGCCAAACGGAGCCGTGGCCCGACAGCCTCCCGCCGCTGCTGCACAGCAGCAACACAATCAGCTGCCCCCCCCAGAGTCTGGATGGTACGTCAGCGCCGCCTCCGTAAAAGAGTGGAGTACCTGGAGCGGTTGGCCGAAAAACTTCAGCGCCAGCTCCGGGGCCTCCGCAAAGAGCTGCGGGACGTGCAGCAGCAGCTGTCCACACTACGCCACCGGAGGAAGTGACTGTCCCTTGCCCCTTTTTTAAAGACTGTTGGGGGGGTGGGAATTGGGTGTTTGGGAAAGGGGACTTTTGGACTTTTGGACATTGGTTGGGGTTAGGTAGGGGGGGTGAGTTGGGTAATTGATTTAATTTTTGGACTACATGAATATATTTCTTAATAATTATTTTTCATACCAAAACATAGTATACGCGTTCATATTATTTTATGTGGGGGTGGGCGGTGGTTACTGGACGTTTGGTTTCTTCCAACTTACCAGCATGAATGAAACATCTAGTCCTGAAATTTACCAAAGTGCCAGTTACCGAGTTAGTGAAATCAGTAGCCCTACTAGTACTTTACTACTAGTACTGTCAGTCTCTGCTCTCCTCCCCGTCCTAGCCCATTATTCTACCTCTCCAAAATGCTTATCTTACCTGTGATTCGTGTTTGAGAATAGGGGTAGCCACACGGCTGCCTGCATGGCAAATGGTGATTAAGGTTGGTTGTTAACATGAATCCTCGACGGATGAAATATCATTGTTGTGCTGGTAGTAGAAGTGGTACACACTGGCAGTAGCAGCATATGAAAAAAAAGGAAATGAAACATTGAGTGGCCTGAGCGTAGCATTAGAAACAGTACGATAGATAGTACACTACAGAACAGCGCCATAAATTGTAGCCTAAGCAGTGCTAAAGTATTGTAAATATAAGTACTAGTTTCGTGGACTATGGCTACTATAAGAAATATTATGAAGGCAAAGGATACTTAAACATAAGAATTAACCATTTGATTTGTCATGTGTACGAGCATGATGTTTGATGCTCAATTCACGATGTCGCACATGAAATTCCATTTTCTAACATTTTTCTGGTGCTTAGACCTTATCCTCCCCTGCAAGTGTGTGGAAGTTCTTGTTGTCATAGTCATACCTCAATGAAAAACCACACAGCCCGGGGGAAGAGGGTTAGGGTTTTTGAAGATTGGATGGGAATGGTTTTTTTTGGGAAAAGGTTTGTGGAGAGAAGAAAAAAAAACACTGCATGGACAAACAACAAATGAAGAGAAACACATTTTTGGATTCAAACATATCCATAAATCTTTTAAGGGACATAAAGGTAGTGCACTACTGCATGCATGAAGTTGTTTGTTAAACGGATGGTTAGGTTACTGAAAAGTTGTACTTACTACATCTTATTAGTAAGTATGAGGAAACAATTTGACATTGACACTAGTACAGGGCTGCATTAATTAAGCAATTTCACTTGCCTTTCTGCCCTCATAGAGAATAAACACTTATTATTAGTACATTAAGTTAGTTATAAAAATAGCAAAGAAACGTATGAAATAGCTGGAGAGATGAATTTGAAGCAGAGAAAAAAGAAACGCACCTAGTAACATTCGTAGAAGTTCAAGCTTTTTACAACAATAACATTTAAAAGATAAGGAGAAGTTAAGAGAGAATACTGTAACTTTATGTTGTAGTTGTCCTGTTGAATTGGTGAAGTTGCATGCATCCAGCCATTCCTCTTATTCCCGATAAACTCCTCCATTCCATCTTACGCTCCGTCGATCAATATTGGTGACCAGACACACTGTCCACTGGCTGCCTGATGAGTAATTGCGGATTGCGTCTGAGTTCAGCGTTTGTTCCATGGCACATTGTAAAAGCCGTCCTGTGAACCAGTTAAAAAAATCTAAGGTGTCTGTGTAGTGCAAAAAAACCACTTTCAGTTTTCAGAGCTGATTATTATATACAATCATCACTTCAAAAGTGCGTAACCGGGTTCTCCTTTACAAGGATAGTAATAGGATCTATGGTTGAATTCTGCTGATCCACCATGGATTTCCTTAAAGAAAATTGCAAACAAAATTAGACATTCCCAGGAGTGCTCCCAGACTCCTGAACCTAGTCGGCAAAATGTAGAACACCCCGAAGTAGCCCCCTAAAAACATGCACTACTGCTACCAGGTTGAACCCTAACTTCAAAACGTGCCAAAACGCACTCTGCAAGTAGGCCCAAACCTCTCTTTTCCACCGGGAGTTTTCTTCAAAACACTTGCAATCAAAATTAGATATTCGCAGGATTGCCCCTAGACCCCGTAACCCAGGCGCAAAACTGTAGAACTCCCCCAAATAGCCCCCCAAAAACATGCAATACTGCGACAGGGATGAGGCCTAATTGAAAGTGCACTTTGAAATTAGGCTCAAAAGACCCCTTTTCCACCATGGATTTTCTTCAAAACACTTGCAATGATTATTAGACATTCCCAGGAGTGCTCCCAGACCCCTAAACCCAGTCGTAAAAATCTAGAATCCCCCCCAAGTAGCCCTCTGCAGAAATACAATTTTGGTAAAAAAAACAATTTCACCTCAGATTTTCTTCAAACCACTTGCAATCACAATTACACATTCCCAGGAGTGCTCCCAGACCACTGAACGCAGTCGCAAAAATGTAGAACACCCCCAAGAAGCCCCCAGAAAAAATGCGAAAGTGCTAACCCTATCTCCAAATTGTGCCAAAACGCATTCTGCAGCTAGGTCCTAACTCCCCTTTCCCACCATGGATTTTCTTCAAACCACTTGCAATCAAAATTAGACTATCCCAGCAGAGATCCCAAACCCCCAGACCCCCCCAAAAAAACTAGAACCCACCCAAACAGCCCCCCAAAAACAAACAAGTGAGCAAAAACTGAAAAACTTTTTCACCATGGATTGTATCCAAACCACTTGCGCCCGATATTAGACCTTCCCAGCAATGCCCCAAGACCGGTCAACCCACCCGCAGCTAGGCCATAACTTCCCTTTTCCACCATGGATTTTCTGAAAAACAAATGCAATCAAAATTAGACTGTTCCAGCAGTGCTCCCAGACCCCAAAACCCACCCCCAAAAACCTAGAAGCCCCCCAAACAGCCCCCCAAAAACAGGCAAGTGAGCAAAAACTGAAAAACTTTTTCACCATGGATTTTATCCAAACCACTTGCGCCCGATATTAGACCTTCACAGCAATGACCTCAGACCCGTCAACCCACCAGCAAAAAAGTAGAACACCCCCAAACAGGCCAAAAGCAAAAATGGAAAATGTGACACTTAGAAAATATTTGGCCTACCAGTCAACATCGGTCCAAACGCGCCCTGCAGCTAGGCCCTAACTCCCCTTTTCCAGCATGGATTTTCTTCAAGCCACTCGCAATCAAAATTAGACTATCCCAGCAGTGCTCCCAGACCCCCAGATCCCCCCCACAAATCTAGAACACCCCCAAACAGCCCCCCAAAAACACGCAATACTGCTAGGCCTCAGTTTAAATTGTGCCAAAACGCTGTCTGCAACTAGGCCCAAACCTCCCTTTTCCACCATGGATTTTCTTCAAACCACTCCCAATCAAAATTAGACTATCCCAGCGGTGGTCCCAGACCCCACAAATCTAGAACACCCCCTAACAGCCCCCAAAAACACACAATACTGCTAGGCGTCAGTCTAAATTGTGCCAAAACGCTGTCTGCAACTAGGCCCAAAACCCCCTTTTCCACCATGGATTTTCTTCAAACCACTCGCAATCAAAATTAGACTATCCCAGCAGTGCTCCCAGACCACCCGACTCACCCCACAAATCTAGAACACCCCCAAACAGCCCCCCAAAAACATGCAATACTGGTATATTCAAAACATGTCAAATTGCGCTGTTCACAAACAATTGCTGTTTTCAGCACTTCCACTACTTCGATCCTCTTGAAACTTACCTGGACACTTGTTCCAGCGATTCCCAAGAATCTCAGCAAGGCAGAACAAAATCGAACCATTGCGCTCTTTGAAGAAGAAGAAGAAGAAGAAGAAGAAGAAGAAGAAGAAGAAGAAGGTCTACGACTAGTTTTCACCCAAACACACGCGCCCGCAAAACACCAAAAAAGGCCAAACTTCTGCCAATTCTGGACCAAAGAACACCAAACCCCCCTAAAACCTTGCCAACATCATTATGAACGAGCCTGCATCGGGCCCTGAGCCCTAGACTCAGCGGGAACCCTACCAACTTAAACCCAAAAACCCTACTAAATCGCACTGAACCCTAAACCCTAGATATGCTTTGTCTGTCTGACAAAGAGCCTAGGTATGCTACATCAGGTTGCTTCACTCAGTGGTGCCTGCCTTGACCGTCTGCATGGCCCTGCCGCAAGCATGGGCCAAAATATCCGTTCCGCTCAAGAATTTGCGATTTTTCAGTAATTTCACGAGCTTCGCGAAAAACCGGAAAACAGCAAATTTCGCAAACATAACGGATGTTTGGCCCTAGCTTGAGGCAGTGCCATGCAGACGGTCAAGGCAGGCACCACTGAGTGAAGCAACCTGATGTAGCATACCTAGGCTCTTTGTCAGACAGACAAAGCATATCTAATTGTATGGAGCAAGCCACATAGCCCCAATTTTACACGAACTGCTGTCTGGAGTGGACTCTGCCTGGCATAACAACAACAGTACACTGCCTCACCCTCGACCACTACATACCACGAATAGAAAGACATGTAGTTCTGCTGTAGTAGTTGTTGTAGACTGGTTTACCTGTTTGCCACTCACAAATTGGCCATAGTTCTTCTGTAAACCAATGCTGATGATCCATCCATCCCAGTGAGTGACTGTAAAGAAAAAAGATATATTATTTAATCAATCATCATGGTATATTGGCAAGTGAGTCCACTCCAAGGACATTTTGCATATTATAAAATGCAAAATAGTGGCCCCTGAATTTGATGTACAATTTGAATTAAACAAGGTAAAAAGACAGAGTAGTTGACATGAGTTACAATTACTGTGTATAAGATTGAATAATAACTAAGACAAGACATGTGCGTGGCCAGCTAGGCAAACATGGCGGACGCGACTCTCTAGAGCTCCGTTCGGCGGGCCCTGAATTATCCTGCAATTCCCCTGCCAAAGTGTTCCTAACTCCTGATTGCTGGGTGATGAGGCTGCGGAACCAACTGTGGAGTCTTCGAGAAAGTGCTGTGGCGTGGAACGAGCCGCCGGTAACGGCGGAGCGGACATTGAGCGGCGGCAGCGTATCGGAGCAGTAAAGGCGCGAAACTCGCCTACGATTCAAACTCTGCGGGCGGCGCCTGGTGAGGAGCTGGCGGAGCCGTGTAAGACTGGGCTGTTTGGTGTGGCGGCTGCTGGAGGTGAGCAAAAAGAGGAGAGGCAGACGGCGCGAGGCGACCGGAGCGGTCGTGTGAGGCTCTGCGCCGGGTGACGGCACTGACCGGCGCTGGGCAGTGACGGAGGTGTGGCGCGGGCGGACGGAGCCAAGAAGAAGCACGAAGACACGCTCCAGACGAGCTGCTCACGCCGCCCGGACACCAGTGAGAGAGGCAGAGACTCGGCGGCTGGCGAACCTGGCCATGGAAGTGGCGGGGCAGGAGGTGGCGAAGTGGACTGAGGCAGGCTCCCCCTAGCATGCACACGGCCTGGAAGACTCTCCAGCACGGGCAAAGGCGGTAAGCCTGTGATATACTTAGGCGGGCCGGTGGCGAACTGTAAAGCGGAGCACTGCCCTGGCGAGAGGAGACTGACTGCTGCTGCCATTCTCTGGGGGTTGAGGCCGTCACCGCTCGCTGTCACGGGGTAACACTGTTGTCTCAGGAGACACTGCTGGCTGGTCGCCTTGAATACCGAATACTGCATACAGACTGGGGGGGTCCCGGGGCTTCGCTGAGAGCTGGGAGTCCCTGCACAGCGGCGGAGAGCAGGCATTGCGAGGCAGAGGAGCTGTGCCTAGCCAAACAATACAACTACTGAGGGGCCTTTTTGACATAGGCGCCATTTTGGACAGTGCTGTGGTGTGCAGTCCCTGCTTCTGGACTGAACTGGCCAATCCTTATGCGCCGCTGCTGCTGGACACTGCGGTGGAGCCTGAGGTGGGAACTGGACAAACCAACATCCCCCTGCGTGACTATGGGACAAGACCTCGGGGAAGCAACAAGAAACAAGTGGCTCAGATCTCATGAAGGCACAGGGGCGAAAAGCCACGGGGCCTGAGGTCACCCTGGCAGCCAAGCTGGACTCTGTTCTGACCACAGTGGAACGCATAGGCGCCACCTTGGCACAAACCAAGACCTCCCTGGAAGCGTGCCTGGACAAAGTCACGTCTGACTTCACGCTGCTCCACGCAGACCATCGCAAATTGTCGGACAGAACAGCGTTGCACGGTTCAAGAGCTGCAGCCAGTGGTGTGCAGTCACGCCTCGGCTCTGCAGGACCTGGTCGACAGAGTGCACGCGCTGGAGGACCGCATGGACGATGCAGAAGGGCGCTCTCGTCGTAACAACGTCAGAGTGGTGGGCCTGCCGGAAGGAGAGGAAGGGACAGACCCTGAGAGGCACACTGAGGACTGGCTGCGGTCACTTCTACCGGCTGAAGCGCTGTCTCCGCACTTTGTGGTGGAAAGGGCACACCGAGTGCCGGCACAGATCCGGAAGCCAGGAGCCAGACCTCATCCGTTTCTCCTCAAGCTACTTAACTACCGTGACCGAGACACGGTGCTCCGCGAGACCAGGAAGCTGAGCGACCTCAGGGTGGGCAATAGCTGTGTAATGCTGTTCCCGGACTATACAGCGTCGGTGCAGAAACGGCGCAGCTCATATCTGGCAGTGAAGCAACGACTCCGCGAGCTGGACCTTCCCTACTCCTTGCTGTTCCCCTCCCACTTGCGAGTGGTCACTAAGGAGGGCACGCGCTTCTTTGATGCTCCATCTGATGTCTGAGACTGGCTGGAAGAAAATGGACAATGGTCTGGGACCAGACCGGCAGGCCCAGAAGAGGGCGGATGGCAGGAGCAGCGTTCCAGGAAGCGGAGGAGGAAGCAGGAGACCCGGAGGACCGTGGGCCCAGGACTGGCAGCGCCCAGCCCGGAGAAGATGAGGCAGGAGCTGCAGGAGGCACTAGAGGTGGTGGCAACGCTGGGAGTAGTGGACGCTACCGAGAACACGGACTATAGACTGCCGGCTGAAATGATTGCAAGCGGATCGTCTTCGCCGTCCACTCTGCTGTCGGAGGATGCTGCCCTGCCTACGGTGACGCCGCAGACGGCTGATTATATAGCGTGATAGACAATGGACTCCTGCTGGACTAGTATTCTGTCCATACCTCTCAGAATGTTTGATATATCCTTTACATGTTGGCTGTGGCGCGCTGCTGGGGATAGAGACAGCCTTTTGCGCCCTGCGAAAGCCTAGACTGCAGACTTGTTAAGACATCATAGCTATGTTGCGGTGCGCTGGCTGAGGAGGTAGATAGGCGCCCATCTCATCAGCCATCACGCTGACCTCCTACCTCTACTGAGGGTGGATCCTGTTGCAGTTTGGACTTATGCTCCTTCGTAAATGCTCCCTTTTGGTTTGTTACGAGTTCCTTTTCATTGTTTTCTGTTTCATATGCGGCACGTTACCTTTCTCCCCAGACCCTGTCCGCTGCTCCCCCTTGGGGCGCCCTCCTGGCGATGCGCGGGCCAGACACGTGCGACAACATGGCACACACTAACATATTGACATGGAATATCCGTGGCATGCATACGCCAACACGACGCTACTCTGTATTTTCTTATCTGCAGCGCCATGGGGTGGGGATTGCCCTCCTTCAGGAGACACATATGACACAGGTCGAACTAGACAGGCTTCGGAAGCGCTGGTGGGGGCAATTACATGGTACTACCTTCTCCGCGCATGCGCAAGGCACACTAATATTGGTTAGAGTGGGTGTCCCGTTCAGTTGTGCAGACACAAAAATAGCCCCGGAGGGCAGATATTGCCTAGTGCTAGGCTCCCTGCTAGGCTCCCTTTATGCCCCCAACACGAATCAGGTCACCTTCCTAGAGTCCCTGAACCAGATCCTTCACCCATATGCTGGCCTTCCCTGGTTGCTCGCTGGGGACTTTAACATGGTGCTGAATGTCAGGCTGGACTGCTCCTTCCCCCCGCTCCGAGCTACGACGGCGATGTCCAATGCGCAAGCGTTCGGGGATTGGCTCGACCACTGGGGGATACAAGGCCTATGGCGGGTTCAGCACCCTGACGACAAAGTGTACTCATATTATTCCCCAGTACATGGCTTACATGTCCGGCTGGACCGGATACTTGCCACCCAGTCGCTGCTCCCTATGCTCGCTGAATCGGACTACCTGGGGCGGACACATTCTGACCACAACCCCCTGCGGTTTACGCTAGCCTGGGGGGCAGATCGCTCGCCCGTGCCCACGTGGAGGCTACAACCGGCTGCGCTTGAAGACCCAGAGTTCCGGTCCTCACTGGGTGCGGCTGTTCTGGACTACTTTGAAAATAATGTGGGTTCTACAAGCAGCGCTACGGTGAAGTGGGACGCACACAAATCGGTCATACGGGGCACTGCATGGGAACCTCATGGAACATACGCAAGCAATTGTCCAATTCCCTCACGCACTTGGAGAATGAGTTGCTACAATACGAAAGAGAGGGCGAGGGGACAGGGCCGCACACACAAAGACTGAGCGATATGCGCGCTACACATGCAACCCTCATGGAACAGTTGAGGTGCCATAACTTTGCGGCGCATACAGCTAGAACACATGCCAGGGCAGATAGGGCCGGGTGACTCCTAGTCTGGCTGATACAAAAAGAGAACAGGGGGGCACCAATTGGAGCGCTTCGCACGCCGGAGGGAGGGATGCTATACACGCAGCGCGAGATTCACCGTGCCCTCCTCGCACACTACACACAGCTATATCGGGCCCGGGGCACTGGACCTAGACACGCGTTGGAAAACTTTTTGGACTCGGTCACCTTGCCGGTGGTTCCTGAGGACCACCAAGACGTCCTCAATGCGCCTCTTACGCTAGAAGAGGTGGGAGATGCGATCCAGGCCCTAGCGACCGGGAAGACGCCGGGGCCTGACGGACTGCCAGCGGAGTATTATAAAGCCTACCGTGACACCCTGGCCCCCTTACTCCTGCGCATGTATAACACAGCTATCGATGAGGGCTCGCTTCCTGCATCCATGCGGGAGGCGTTTCTGGTCTCCTTGCCCAAACCTGACAGGGATCCGTCGGCGTTGGGCTCCTACAGACCTCTGGCTATGCTTAATGTGGATTATAAGATCCTAGCTAAGCTGCTGGCTGAGCGGCTGGCACCAGTGGTCCCGCGCCTTGTACTCACTGACCAAAATGGGTTCGTGCCGGTGCAGTCCACGTCCTTGAATCTCAGGAGATTCTTTAGGGTAGCAGATGGGGCGCAGGGGAGGTGGCCCAGGGCGAGATGCCTAATCCTTGACCTGGAAAAGGCATTTGACAGCCTTGATTGGGGGTACTTGGCTGAGGTGTTGGTGCGCTTTGCGTTTGACGTGGACTTCCTGTAAATGGTTGACCTCCTCTATAAGCGACCTGTTGCGCGTGTGCGGTTAGGCCCTTTTCGTCTCGGAGGCAGTGGCGGTGGGCAGGGGCACTAGGCAGGGTTGCCCCCTGTCGCCCCTACTGTTTGCACTAGCAATGGAGCCTTTGGCGGCAGCTCTGAGGCAGACTTTGGACCTGGGGATTCCCCTAGGGTACGCCACGCATCAGGTCTCATTGTATGCTGATGACCTGCTCGACTTCATTAGAGATGTGCACTGTATGTGGAGAAGTGTGGCTCACTGGTTAGAGGAGGCAGACCTGGAAGCAGAGGTCAGCCCGGGACCAGGGTTCAATTCCCGGCTCGGCGGGGTCTTGAGTCCTAAAATGTCCATGGACTCTACAATTCTCGCTCCGGTGCCTACTCGATTCACGGGTTCACACTCTGCGACTCTGGGCAATAGCTTGCTTAATCTCCACAACGGCCCCTCGCGGCGGGATGCCTGGCTTTCACCTTGCGGATACCCTGCCGGGGTTATCTCACAGGGGAATACCAGGACGGGTTCCCTAAGCAAGCGCTTAGAAACCGCTCGGTGATTTGCGCTATATAAATTCCTGTACATTTACATTTACATTTTGTATACCGGGGCAGCTGGCCCAGCGGCTAGGCGAATTTGCTACAATCTCGGGACTTCGGGTAAACGTGGCCAAGTCCTGTTTATATGCGTTTGACAGTGGGGTGGATGACCCGGAGTACAGCCTAGGGGGAATCAGAGTCTTATGGAAGGCTGATACCTTCAAGTACCTGGGAATCCAGATCTATCGCCAACCGGCTGACCTGTTTGACGGGAACCAGGGGGCGAGCGGTGACTGCGCTTAAGTCCTAGATAACCTTTAGGTCCACGCTCCCGCTGACTATTACCGGTAGGGTGGCGTTGGCCAAAATGATCATGCTTCCTAGGCTCCTATACTACTTCGTTAATCTGCCCCTGTTCATCCCGAGACCTTTCTCAAAACTCAATGTGGTTCTCCGAGACTTCATCTGGGGCACATCCCGGCATCGGCTAGTGCTGCCGAAACTGTTCCTGCCAACGGATAGGAAGGTTTGGCTGCCCCCTGCTTTGAGCACTACTAGCTTGCCGCGCAGTTGCAGTGGATTGCCCGCTGGCTGCCGGACAAGGGAAGGGAAGACGCTGACACGGCTGAGCCACCATATTCCCTGAGCCGTGTCACCGCACTCTTTCACCCACTGGCGCCTCCTGAGAAGCCCACTCCACCGTTGCTGGCGGTTGCATACAAATGCTTTCGTAGAGCCCTATTCCTCACCTGTAAGGTGTTCCCATATGCGCCTGCTATACCCCTGGTGGGCTCCCCAGGGAGCAGGGGGGCCATCGCTCACCCTCTACTAGATCAGTGGGGAGAGGCAGATGTCCAGACACTGGGGGACTTATATCGGGACGGAGAGCTGGTGGCCTACGAAACGTTGATAACCGAAAACGGGCTACCACCCGGGGGATTCCTACTGCACCGCTCGCTAGTGGCGAAAATGGCGGCTCGCTGGGGCGACATGGCAGCGGAGCCCACGCAACATCTCACTATACAGTACCTGCACGTCATGGGAAGGGGCAGACACCTAGTCCGCTGGTTCGCCGCATCGATACAGGCACATACAGAGATTAGCCTGATCCCACTCAAAGGCAAGTGGGAACAGGACTTAGACAGGGCGCTCACTGATAAAGAGTGGGAGCGGGTGCTTAAGAGTCCGGTGCGCATACCCCGAAATATGCGCCTACGCCAGATACAGCTCTTTATTGTCCATAGGGCCTAGCTCACCCCTGAGCTCATTAATAAGTACTTTCACCGATCTGACTCATCCTGCCCCCGGTGTGATGAGCTGGATGCAGGGCTGATCCATCTCCTATGGAACTGTCCCAGGCTGGGCACTTACTGGCACGCGATCTGTGGAGCGCTTAGGGAGTGCACGGGCCGCGTCATTCCCTACGGCTGGCCCGAGTGCCTCCTGCACCAATTCAAGAGGAGACCCCAGGACAAGGTGTCTTCTCGTTTTCTGGATCTGGGCTTAGTGGTAGCTAAGCGACTGCTCACGAGACGATGCAAGGCACTTGAGCCGCCGGCTGCGCAGGCATGGGTATCCTCCCTTAAGGCGTGGGCACAGGCGGAATGGATAGCCATTCGGAGAGAGGAAACGATTGGGCACCGTAAGGAGCCCATGGTGGAGCAGTGGGAACGTATGCTCCGGGCTCTACGCTTGCCAGGGGAGTTGGATGGGCTGGACGTTGGAGTGACCTAGGTGGCTGCCCTGGGTGGTCGGGCACGCCGCGGGCTACTTCATTGTTGAGACCTGTTGCCATACTAGGCTTTACCGCCTCTAGGTGCGTGGGCCTGTGCTACACGCAGACTTACACAAGTTGCTGCGCGTTGGGGAGGACCTAGAGGGGCGGGACGGGGGAGGGAGACACACGCACATGTGAATGCATTTTTGCCGCAATAGTTTGAATGTTTGAATAACTGTTAGATTAATGTCATCTCTATATATGGCTATATAGCAGCGGGATTCACCCCGCAATTACGTTTCTAAGCCAGATTGGTCTGCAGGGTAAATGTACTGTGCCTCAGGTCGCTTTGGACTGCATCTTGGATGGGCAGGACAGGCCATAATGCAATCACCCCCACATGTGCTATCATAAATGTGAAAACAACAAGTGATGGACTGAATGTGGATCAATGTCGCACACTCCCCCAGTCAAAAGATCTGGGCCCAAATCCATCGTTTTTTTGCACTCCACACCACCCTGGGTTAGACAATGGCGATATGCAAATCAGCTATGACCCTGTTGCCCCATGGGAACAGTCCAGTCCGAACTACAAAAGCCATGTCCTTCCCAGAACGGAATCAAGCATCCGAGGACCGGACCGGTTTCGAGGTAACACCTCTCTTCAGCCCGGCTGGCTTGATTCCAGTGGTGTGGAGTGCCTGGGACCCACGTCTGGGCATCCCCAGCGCACTTAGGGCGGCAATTGCAAAAACAACAAGTGATGGACTGAATGTGGATCAATGTCGCACACTCCCCCAGTCAAAAGATCTGGGCCCAAATCTATCGTTTTTTTGCACTCCACACCACCCTGGGTTAGACAATGGCGATATGCAAATCAGCTCTGACCCTGTTGCCCCATGGGAACAGTCCAGTCCGAACTACAAAAGCCATGTCCTTCCCAGAACGGAATCAAGCATCCGAGGACCGGACCGGTTTCGAGGTAACACCTCTCTTCAGCCCGGCTGGCTTGATTCCAGTGGTGTGGAGTGCCTGGGACCCACGTCTGGGCATCCCCAGCGCACTTAGGGCGGCAATTGCAAAAACAACAAGTGATGGACTGAATGTGGATCAATGTCGCACACTCCCCCAGTCAAAAGATCTGGGCCCAAATCCATCGTTTTTTTGCACTCCACACCACCCTGGGTTAGACAATGGCGATATGCAAATCAGCTCTGACCCTGTTGCCCCATGGGAACAGTCCAGTCCGAACTACAAAAGCCATGTCCTTCCCAGAACGGAATCAAGCATCCGAGGACCGGACCGGTTTCGAGGTAACACCTCTCTTCAGCCCGGCTGGCTTGATTCCAGTGGTGTGGAGTGCCTGGGACCCACGTCTGGGCATCCCCAGCGCACTTAGGGCGGCAATTGCAAAAACAACAAGTGATGGACTGAATGTGGATCAATGTCGCACACTCCCCCAGTCAAAAGATCTGGGCCCAAATCCATCGTTTTTTTGCACTCCACACCACCCTGGGTTAGACAATGGCGATATGCAAATCAGCTCTGACCCTGTTGCCCCATGGGAACAGTCCAGTCCGAACTACAAAAGCCATGTCCTTCCCAGAACGGAATCAAGCATCCGAGGACCGGACCGGTTTCGAGGTAACACCTCTCTTCAGCCCGGCTGGCTTGATTCCAGTGGTGTGGAGTGCCTGGGACCCACGTCCTCGGATGCTTGATTCCGGTCTGGGAAAGATATGGCTGTTGTAGTTCGGACTGGACTGTTCCCATGGGGCAACAGGGTCAGAGCTGATTTGCATAAAGCCATTATCTGACCCAGGGTGGTGTGGAGTGCAAAAAAACGATGGATTTGGGCCCAGATCTTTTGACTGGGGGAGTGTGTGACATTGATCCACATTCAGTCCATCACTTGTTGTTTTTTGCTATCATAAATGTGGCCACATGCCTGTACACCGATTTGTTCTGTGACACCATAATGCTGTATGAACGTGTGTGCTTTGCCAATTTATGCTGATTGACTTTTGCACTGTACCCTGAACCAAGCTATATAAAATGCTAATAAAATAGATTTGACAAAAAAAACAACTAAGACAAGACATATGATTCATTCCATGCACAAAAAACAAACATCAATTGGTTTCATCTGAGCTAGACAGCCATTGCTGTCCACTGCATGCCATCTTCTCAATTATTCATTACCTGTTCTATTTTTTGTCCGCATCTTCTTCGGAAAGTGAGGGCCCACAGGGCAGCCTCTCCTGTCAATATCAGAAGTAACTCTGTCAGCAATCAGCAAGCATGTAGTCAGTCAGTAATTTCAGTCCCACTTGAGGGGACTTGTCTACGAAGACAAAGTTTCTTTATTCTTCGTAATCCATCCATCTGCCTTGAGGAAAATGGATAGGGGGAGTCTGGAGGAGGAGGATGGAGGAGCATGATTGAGTTGTGAACTTGTGAACCTCAGGAATGCAGACTGCGGCACCTTCAAATCAATAAGGAAAATAAGATGAAGACAGTGCTGCTGATGGACTTGTTGTGATTAGGTGATTAGAGTTTTGTTGTGGTAATAGTTGCAAAACAAAGAAAGACACACAGGAATAAAAGTGAATAAGGACGAAAAAAAGGAAGTCATTTTCAGGCCTCGGTGTCAGGGAAGTAGAGCTCGTCCTCAAACTCTATGATTCGAAACGGGAGTAGGTCAGCTAACAGAGAAGAAGCTCCGTCACCTAAGTCGGTGTCCTCTTCTTCCTGCGTGCATTCACATATTTTGTAATCTGGTGGTATGAAGTGCTGACTCATCCTGATCAGTGTTAACCTCTCCACATTTTTGGGCAAGAGGCGGGTCCTTTTTGAAGTTACAATGGCACCAGCAGCACTGAAAACACGTTCAGAAGACACGCTTGCGAGTGAGCAAGACAAATAATTTAGAGCCAGGTTGGTGATCAGTGGCCATAGAGGCCTTTTCCTATACCAATACAGCAATGGGTTCTGATTAACAAAGACCTCTGTTGGTTCATCCAGATAGGCCTGCACCACCGACTCAAGGTTCTCCATGGTTGCTCCACTTTGCGTACCATCTGTGGCCTTTGCAGCACTGTAACGATTAAACCCTTGATGAGTTAGCCAATCCTCTTCTGACAATATTATGGCTCTGACTGGTGCAGGTGATGGTGATGATACGGTTGCTGCTGGTGTCGTTAACGGCTGTGAGGGAAAGTGACTCCCTTTGGCCACAGATTCAGAAGTGGATCATGACGCCGGATGGCCTGCTAATTCAGTTGTACTTCTGCCGGCTCCTTGAATTTTCCGCCGCTCTTTTTCCAACCGAGTGGCTGACACAGCTAGCCAATGTTTGTACTTTGAAACATCTGCTTCATCAAAAGGAATGAATGCTTTGCTGGCCACTGCCTTTTTGTACCGTGGATCCAGAATAGTGGCACAAATGTAATGTTGTTCTGTATGTATCTTTTTAAGCCTTTCATTGTCAACTAGGCGGCTTAATAACCTCTCCGCCAACTGATATGCGTCTTGCTTTTCAGCATCATCTCGGAACGTTGAACACACCGCCTTCAGTTGGTGCTCTAGCATGACCAACAATGGGATAGCTTTGCCCAAAGAACAGTCCTCTCTGCTGACTTCATGCGTGAAGACCTCTAAAGGACGAAGCATGTCTGTCAGGCTTGCAACAGGCTTCCATTCCTCCAACTCTAGCCTCATGTCTTTCATAGTAAAACCCAGTTTATAGACATACTCATTTATTACCCCCACTGCTCAGACAGACGCTCAAACATGTAAAAGGTTGAGTTCCAATGTGTTGCCACCTCCTGGATGAGTCCTTTGACTGGCAGTCTACGTTCATGTTGAATGCTCCTCGGCTGCTTCCGGGCCTTAAAAGAATGGCTGAAATGTGTGTAGATTCTTCGGCAGGTGGTCAGTAACTTGATGACAGTGGTTTTTTTTTTCAAGAAATCTTTCACCACAATGTTAATACTGTGCCAAACACGGCTCTCTGAAATAGCAACCTTGATGCATGGCCTTAACTATAATACTGCCATTATACGTGGAAACATAACCAACTGCAATTTCTTGGATTCAGCCATTCAGAGACCTTCCTATCAAACTCGTCCAAAAGGTTAGGTGGAGTATGAGTTTTCTCCATGGCAAACATGGCTAATGTTGCATGTTTCCGAGTAGCTTGAAAAACTGTGTCCGGGTCAACACCTGGATTTGTCTTGTTGTCTCTAACCCCTGCAAAAGAGACCCAGTGTGCAGTGATGCACATGTAATCAAGGGCTTGGCAACTGGTGCACATGTCTGTTGTCAAGTGGATAGTGTGAACAGCACTCTTCTACAAAACTGCCCCAATCACCTCTAGCACATCCTAATGTAGTGCTGGAACTGCAACTCTGGCAAAATAGGACCGGCTAGGAACCTTCCATTTAGAGCAGACTGTTGCCACAAATTCTAGAAAACCCAACCCTTCCACGAAAGAAAAAGGGAGAAGGTCCAGCGCTAGCATTTTAGTCAGCTTTGCGTTATACAGACGTACCGTTGGGTGGTTGCGTTCAAATGGCGCCTCCGACCAAAACATGCTTCTAATGGTGGGCTGGACCATTTTGCGTGATGATGATGATGATGATGAAGATACAGACTTCAAACCAGTGAGGCGCATTGATGTACTTTTTTGCATTGGTGTCTGTCCCAGACTCTTAGTGTGCCTCATACATGTTGCAAGGTAGAGGGTGTGGGCGCTACCACTGCAGTGCTGCTGCCAGGGGATACTGTGTGTACCAGAAAAAATGTTGGTCGGTTCTTGACTTCCCCCCTGCACAATCAGCCCCTCGTCAGCATCAGATGCAACATGAATGGATACATTTGGATCAGTTCTACTTTGGACTTCCTGGATCTTAGTTAGGTGCGCATACCACTGGATAGGGTGGTGTTTTTTTAGATGACCTCTCTGGCCTCCGGTACCATAGTTGGTACCAAGCTTACCCCGACTAACTAATACTTTACAAATCAAACAAACAACCATGTTTTCTGCCTTTTCACTAACAGTAAAGAAGTCCCAAACTTGGGACTGGAGATGGCTGCTGGTGGTGGAGGTGCTACTTTGACTTTCAATGCCAGATGAAGTGCAGGATGGGCGTGGCTGAATTCATTTCTGTTGTTCACTTACAGCACCACTACTTGAGGTAATGGAGGTCGAGCTGGATGGATGTCCCTGCCGGCCCTTCTGACTAAAAAAGATGGAAGCTGTAGGTCGTGTTGGTGTTGTAGTTAAATGTGTTGGTGGTGGCACCAGTGCCTTGCCACCCACATCCCGCCCAGCAGCCATTCGGGATAGGGTGAAATGTCTGTCTGCTGAATGCCCGCTGGGGCTGGAGTGACGTGTGGGATGACTGGGTCGTCGTCAGACAGTTCATCAGCAGCAGAAGACATCACACATAAGTCGAAGCCTTGCCGGAACCTTCCTTTTAGGCTGAGCTACTTTGTCGGCTCTTGGCGTGCTTCATTCTCAGACTGCATGTGTATGTTCCAATCAGGATCAAGGTCATCAGAATGAAGGGGGCTTGAAGAAGAACTTGTAGTAGTAGTAGCCCTCCTTGACCTTTTTCTTGCTGGGGATCGGGAAGACAATGGATCATCCTCAGGAGGAGTGGCTTCCTCGGATGATACCTCCGCTTGAATATCAATTTCCTGATGTGCCCCTACTTCTGAAGGAACAAGCGTTGTAGGCAGTTGTGCCGCTCCATGAACCTCTAGTTGCCATTAATATTTTTATCGTAGCGCTATATTTCGAAAACGCGCATTAGTGCCTATCTGCTGTTTACATATTTATCGTAGCGCTATATTTTGAAAGCGCGCATTCAGTAGCATTGTATTGTGCTTGGCTGCCTTTGGCTGAATAATTTCATTTGTGCATAGCGTTCATCTAAGGTTGTGCCCCATTCCAGTTTCGATTTGGCCTGCTGCCATTTTGTTGTTTGTTCTGGTGCCTCCCTGCCCAGCTCTCCACCCCGCTCCCGCCTCCCAGCTGCTCCTCCCTCCCACTGATACTATAGGCTTTACCCTCCTGCATTAACACTGTGACCGTCCTGAAGCCTTCAGAAGCGGTCGCTCCCCACGCTGCTCCCCGCACTGCTGTGGTATCGTAGCGCTTTACTCTGCCAGATTGCTTTACTACCAGATAGTTCGTGAACTCGCATTGCTCCTACTTCCATTAGTGCCTGTCTGCCATTAATATTTTTATCGTAGCGCTATATTTCGAAAACGCGAATTAGTGCCTATCTGCTGTTTACATATTTATCGTAGCGCTATATTTTGAAAGCGCGCATTCAGTAGCATTGTATTGTGCTTGGCTGCCTTTGGCTGAATAATTTCATTTGTGCATAGCGTTCATCTAAGGTTGTGCCCCATTCCAGTTTCGATTTTGGCCTGCTGCCATTTTGTTGTTTGTTGTGGTGCCTCCCTACCCGGCTCTCCACCCCGCTCCCGCCTCCCAGCCGCTCCTCCCTCGCCCCTCCCCTTCCACCATCCATATATGACAGATGCCTTTGCGCGCAGCGTTCACGCGCAGCGGACGCGCCCTATGCGCGCCAAAGGTGAGCCAAAGGTAAGCCCGTCTACGCCCGTCCGCGCCTGGACCGCGCCCAGCGCCAGACCCCCTGCCCCCCGCAACTCCCACTCCACCCGCATAACATACGACACTGCAACCCTCTCAGCCCTTAACCCCAGCCAAATCCCAAACTGCTACCAAGCCGCTCCAGGACACACCCATGGACCTTTCACCTGCCACTCCTGCAAATTTGACTGCATCAGGACCCACACCAAATCCACAAACTCCAAACAGTGCTCCGACACTAACCACCTGAAGTGCATCCTGCTCAACACCCGCTCAATCCACAAATACTCCACTGAACTCTGGAACCTTCTTGACACCACATCTCCGGACGTCGCCTTCCTTATGGAAACATGGATGAACGCCTCATCAGCACCCGACATCGCCATAGCCATTCCGGACGGCTACAAGATCATCCGAAAGGACCGCACCAACCAAACAGGAGGAGGCATTGCCATCGTCCATAAAAACACCATCCACATCACAACCAATTCCGACGATATCCTCGCTACCGCTGAACACCTTCACTTCCAGATCCACACCGACCCCAAGACCACACTCAGAGGCACCCTTATCTACAGACCACCAGGACTTGTACACAATTCAGCGAAGACATCACTGACTTCATCAGCCCACATGCACTCCCCTCCGAGAACTACATCTTACTGGGAGACCTCAACTTTCACCTGGAAAAGAAAGACGACAGCAATACCACCAACCTTCTAGACAACCTGGCCAATCTCGGACTCAAACAACTTGTTGACACCCCCACCCACCTTGCCGGACACACGCTCGACCCTATATTCACCTCCAGCAAGCACATCTCCTTCGATCCCACCACAGCTCTCCACTGGATGGACCACAGCTGCGTTCACTTCAACTACAAAAAGACCACGACCCACAACCCCCCACAACCTATTCCCCGAAGAAACTGGAACAAAATTTCCACCGACCAGCTCTTCACATCGCTTCACCAAAACCCTCCTGCCAAATCATCGGACCCAAACCAAGCAGCCACCAACATCACACAATGGATCACCCACAGCGCCGACGAACTAGCACCCTTACAAAAACCACCAAATCAAGCAGGGTAGCAAAAAAGCCCCCTGGTTCAACGACGACCTTAAGAAATCCAAGAAGCTCTGTCGTACCCTCGAGAAAGCCTGGAGAAAAAACCCAACCACTGACAACCTGGCCTCCTTCAAGAACGCCACCCGCAAACATCACCAACTCATCAGATCCACCAAGAAATCAGCATTCAAGGATCGACTTGACAACAACGCACAAAACAGCAAGGAACTATTCAACATCGTCAAAGAATTCACCAACCCCACCGCCGGCACCAACGACATCACTCCCTCCCAAGACCTCTGCGACTCTCTATCTTCATTCTTCCACAACAAAATCGCCGACATACATGACAGCTTCAAAAACCAGTCCGAAGACCAGCCCTCTTCACCCACCCCCAAACCAAAACAGCACTCCAACAACCTTTACGCCTGGAACCCAATCACCACCGAAGACACCATCCGCCTGATGAACTCCATCCACTCAGGATCGCCATCCGACCCATGCCCCCACCACATTTTCAACAAAGCAGACTCGATCATCGCACCCCATCTCCGCGATGTCATCAACTGTTCCTTCAACTCCGCTACCTTCCCGGAAAGCTGGAAACATGCCGAACTCAGCGCCTTCCTGAAGAAACCCACGGCAGACCCCACTGAACTTAAGAACTACCGCCCCATCTCGCTCCTCCCATTCCCTGCCAAAGTCATTGAGAAAGCCGTCAACAGTCAGCTCGCCACCTTCCTCGAAGCCAACAAATCCCTCGACCCCTCACAGTCCGGCTTCAGAGCCAAACACAGCACCGAGACCACCCTCATCGCAGCAACAGACGACATTCGCACTCTACTGGACAACGGAGAAACAGCCGCCCTCGTCCTACTTGACCTCTCCGCAGCCTTCAACACAGTCTGTCATAACACCCTCATACAACGCCTCAGCAACGTCGGAATACAAGGAAAAGCATTGGACTGAATCATCTCGTTCCTCGCTGGAAGAACCCAGAGAGTCCGCCTCCCCCCTTTCAGATCAGAGGCCAACTTCGTTTGTGGGTCTGTGTACCACCAACCCACGGACCAGAGTCAATCAGATTGACCCTGTCTAGATACTACCCCAGTAACGGTACTCACCGGGCAGCAAGAACGGAAGGCCTCAGACTGGACTGGACTGCCTCGACGTCGGACGGACGAACTTCGGACTTCTGTTACGGGTGGAACTCCTACTACCTCGAATCTTGACTCTTATTTATTGAGCTATCTGTTATTCATTTATTCATTCAAAAATAGGGTATTATTTATTTATTTACCACATAATGGCGCCCGAATAGGGACTTGCCCTTTCCCCACGCGTCGGTGAAGCCACGCCGACCCCCTGACCCTCTGCAGTCGTGACGGAACTCTTCTGCGCACCGGCAGATATTTCTGCTTCAAGTATCCCTCAGGCCCACGGAGGAGACGGAGGAGGCGGTCCAGCATCCAGACGAGACGGTGGAGGAACGCGGCGAGTCCCGACCAGAGCCCAAGCCGAGAGTCCAAGGTTCGAGGTATCCGGAGGCCCACCCGTAACAGAAGTCCGAAGTTCGTCCGTCCGACGTCGAGGCAGTCCAGTCCAGTCTGAGGCCTTCCGTTCTTGCTGCCCGGTGAGTACCGTTACTGGGGTAGTATCTAGACAGGGTCAATCTGATTGACTCTGGTCCGTGGGTTGGTGGTACACAGACCCACAAACGAAGTGTCCACTTCGGTGGATGCGGGTCCTGACGTGTCTCTTTATGAGACCGGTAAGTTTCGTACTGTTTCAGCAGTGCATCTAGTTTCTGTTCCAGTCAGTTCTGTTCTCGAGAAAATTCATGTATTCTGTGTTCCGTATTCCAGGTAGTATTCTGTTCGAACTGTTATTTTTAAATATTCTTCATGTATTTTAATGTCGTGGTATGAATGGGGAATAAGTATCGTGTTCATTGTGTATTGTATTGTGTCTAGTTTACAGTCCAGTCATGCCCTTGTTTTCTAAGTTACGTCAGTTAAAAACTAGAAAGGGTCTGCTGGAAGCAGCAGTTCCAGTTCCGCCTAGGGACAGTCCAGGTAATTTTATGTATCAGAAACATGGCATAAGTGCCATACTATATCTAGATTTATGGGTAGAGTATACCAAACAGTTAGAAGAAAAGTATAGATGGCCCGTATCGGGTACATGGGATGCCGAGTGCATCATGCGAGTAGAAGAGGCATTATGGAAAAAGAAAGCCAGACAGTCACAGAAAGATGCCATCGAGTTATGGCGCAAAGAAGCTCATAAAAGAACCGAAAAAGAAATCAGAAAGTCAGAATTAAGTAGAGAATCCTTAGAACGAGCACAAGAAAAAGAATTAATCGAGATAGGTGAACAGGTTAAAGCCGAACAGTCAGACAGACAGAGGCATGCTCTTATTAAGGGTATGTATCCTCTTCTTGCCGAGGGCTTGCCAAAAGTGACCCCAGAGGCATCCAGTAATTTCCCGCCACCATTAGTTCCGACCAAGCTACGTCACAAACAGACCGCAGCTGATATTTTTATTTCGTCCTATTTGGACGACACAGTCCCAGAATATGCAAATCCTGTCCCCGCTCCACCAGTCCCTGTAAATCAGGCACTTCCCGTTCCTCCAGACACCGGGGTACCCCTTGCAGTACCTGCTACGGTCCCCCAGGTCCAGCCCGCCATACCAGTTCAGCCCGCATTTCAATTTCCTGCCACACTAGTACGAAGAGGATCAGTCGACGACTCTAGTTTAGGGGCCGCAGGGGGAGGTACTCCTCAAACCCCGCCGCCACACAAGCGTTTAACGACAGCCGAATTACATATGCAAGCGTCACAGCGTACGCCCAGACATCAGTCTGTAGCAGAAATAAGAAAAGCCCTTAATGAATGTGGCTATGATCCAGTCCCAGGAGAGGATAATATGGTTTTATATTCATTACGTGTAAGAAGGGTGGCCGAGTATCTAGTCACCCTACCAAATATGAAAGAAGATCTAGACAGAATATATCGTTTCATCCGTACAGGGGATGATCCAGAAAGCATTGGCGAAGTCATGTCTCAAAGAAAAGCTGAAGTCCAGCTCATGCTATTAAAGTTTCTGATTAATTGTCTAATACGAGAACAAGATTATCCGACCAAAGATCAAGCCGAAATGAGAACCCTGACAAAGTGGAGTGATAATATAGCCGAGGGTAAGCACAGAACCATCAGTGCTATGGAAAGTATGTACAAGAAAATTCGTAAAGAAATAATAAGAATACACGAACAACGTAAAGCAGCACAAGTAAGCGAGAAAGAAAGTAACTCTGATCCTGAAGAGGTTGAGGACGAGAATCCCGACAGAATAGCGTATGTAGGAAAATCTAGATTTCCAGATCGCCATTTACGCCTAGAACACAAGTCTATTTTTCATCATCCAGCACCAGAACAAGGTTCTCTAGAACAAGTGTTTCAAGCTACCGATCACATTCTGAAATCACGAATCGGTTACAGTGAGTTAAGTACCATGCATGAACAAGAACTAGTCCGATCAGCAGTCCGATGGACTACTGATTCTACCACTTTTCCAGATGAAATAGTGGCACAAATGTTTCTAAAAATGCCCCCAGCCGAGCAACGACTGGCGGGTATGTATATGATCCAGCACCTCATTACATTGTATGAGGGTCAGCACTCTGATCCAGGTCCGTTACACGATGTCCTGAACGAGTTACTCCAGTATAAATGGAAAGGTTTAGGTACCGATTTAATTAGTGTCATTCTAGAACAGCGTCACAAATATAGAACGTTTCTGAACCCGCATTTTGTTCATGTCTCACCCCCAGAAAGTAAACCATTTTACATGGAGAGACAGAATCCGTTACGAGAAGTCCACCCAGTTAGAGGAACGGGTGGCGAACTAGAACGAGTGTTTGTTTACACTCCGATTACAAAGATGGAACTCCTAGAGATGAAGAAATTAATTCCCTGTCATGATAAAGATCCAGCAGGGTTCCATAGAGAATTAAAAGACATGCTCCGTATGGGAGAATACACGTATCCAGATATAATTAAAATGTTAAAGGTTCTGTTGCCCGCAGGGGTGTATGAAAAGCTCAAGGAAAAAGAATGGGAGGTGGGAGAGAAAAAGATCGATTGGGCAGTTCTAGAAGCCGAAGACAAGGCACGAGTACCAGGTACCGGTCTTGGAGCGAAATGTAAAGAATTACCAGAATTATTAATACAAGTTTTACCTAGGTTATTGACAACTAGAAAAGAAGACTGGGATGCAATCTCAGCCTGTAAACAGAAACAAGACGAAGACATTAGTGATTTTTATTCTAGATTTGAGAAATGTTTTAGCATCAACAGTGGTCTCAAGACAAGTAGTGAGTCATACCCTCATCTTTTTGTTACTAAATTAGTCGAGAATTCAAGTCCACAAATTAAAAATCGAGTTTTGAAAGTCGAAAGTACCTGGGAAGCTAATACCCCGTCCCAGATGTTGCAGATGCTCCAATACCACCAGAATAGGATCAGGGAAGAACAAGAACACGAGAGAAAACGTATGAAAGACACGAAAATGAAAGTACTAGTTGCACAATCTGTTCCTCAAGACAGTCAGAAGAGGGGTCCGAATCAAGCCAGTCATCCTGCAGCTCCCGTTAAAGGGAACTGCAATTATTGTAAACAGCCAGGTCATTTTATAAACGAGTGTGCAGTTCTGAAACACAACATAGCCACTGGTAAGACTAAAGAAAGACCACGTCCGCCTAGACACGAACAAGTTTCACAGACTCCTCAGTCACAGAATGCACCACAGACAGTTACAGCTCCGCAGCCTATTGCTGCAACACAGCACGTTACACAGCAGATGTACCAGTATGCACAGTCTGAGTATCCAGAGTACCAGCCATATTCATGAAACAGCCTAGAGAGGGAGGTAGGCTTGCCTCTCATCGAGATACCTGTAGATCAAGAAGGTCCCTATGTTCACAGTCAAGTATTAGGGAAAGACAGAAAGTTTTTGATTGATACAGGGGCAAGTAGGACCACTATAAGTCACGCCGAAGTTCCAGGGGCTCCGCTCTCAGGCTCAAGAAATGTTTCCCTTGGATTTTCAGGAAAACCCATTGTAAATGAAATATCAAAGCCAGTTACTCTAGAAGTAGGTCCATTGTCCCGTACTACTGATTTGTTACTTACTAAGTCCTGTCCAGAAAACCTATTAGGCATTAAAACACTGAAAGAGTTAGGTGCAGTTATATGCTGTTCCCCAGAGGGAATACGTCTGTTCCTACGTGACTTTAAGGGTCACTATGTATTACGAGATTTTGATCCCAGATTGTCCAATGTTCCGCAGCATCTATGGGCGCAAGGTCCAACTGATGTTGGTTATATGCAAATCACACCCCATCGTGTGACTCTCAAGCCAGGTGTGGTGTTACCACGAATCAGACAGTACAGATTGCCACCTGAGGCTGTAGCAGCCTTATCCAAAATTATTGACAAGCTCATGGCTCAAGGAGTGGTTGTAGAAACTGACTCCAATGTATGCAATTCTCCGATCATTCCAGTCATGAAACGTACTGATCCAAATGCACCCCCAGTATATCGGTTAGTGATTGACCTACGAGAACTTAATAAATGTATTATTCCTCAGTACCCAGTCGTTCCAGATATCTCTTCCCTATTGACAGCCATTGATTCCGAAGCCACGTTCTTTACTGTAATCGACCTCAAGAATGCGTTTTTCAGTGTCCCTATTCATCCAGACAGCCAGTTCCTTTTCGGATTCTGTTTAAATGGAAGGAGCTATATGTTCACACGAGCTCCTCAAGGTTTCACAGAAAGCCCTAGCATTTACAGTCAAGCACTTAAGAGACAACTAGACAACATTCACATGCCAACTGACACTGCCCTGCTCCAATATGTCGATGATCTACTGGTCACAGCCCGTTCTGAACGTGCTTGCGAGCGAGCATCCCTTACAGTCTTGTATTTCCTAGCCGAGATGGGGCACAAGGTGTCCCCTTCGAAGCTTCAATTCTGTGTCCAGCAAGTGGTCTACTTAGGACACTTACTGTCCAAGAGGGGTAGGCAGTTGACACCTGACCGTATCCAGTTAATAGCGAGTCTTCCTCAGCCCAAGACCCAGAAGGAGGTACGTGCCTTTATCGGCCTCACTTCTTACTGCCGACTATGGATTCCTCAGTATGCATTTCTAGCCAAGCCACTGATACAGTTAACGACACAGGAGGCAGCCGTACCGACTGTCCTCCCTTGGACATCTGAACATACACTCAGTTTCAATGAGTTAAAGAAAGCCCTATGTCAAGCTCCAGTTCTAGCGACACCGAACTACAGTAAGCCTTTTACACTTTTCATCACAGAACGTGAAGGTACAGCATTATCTGTTCTCACACAAGATCAAGCAGGACAATACAAGCCATGTGCTTATTTTTCGAGCACATTAGATCCTGTAGCCCAGGCTCTGCCTGCGTGCCTCAAGTCAGTTGCAGCCACAGCCCTAGCTATCAGACAAAGTGATTCCATAGTATTAGGACACTCCCTGACAGTACAAGTTCCACACTCCGTGGAAGTTCTTTTAAACCGAACACAGACTCAGCACTTGACAATTGCACGTTTAACAGGTTATGAATTGACACTGTTCCAGCCACACATAGAAATCAGACGCTGCAACGTTTTAAATCCTGCTACATTGTTACCATCAGTTACTTCGAATTCTGCCACACATGACTGCGTGGAAGTAGTTAACATTACGACAAAGCCAAGACAAGATCTGACAGATATTCCGTTACCAGACCCCGACCTGACACTTTATGTGGATGGTTCATGTATGAGAACAAGTGCAGGAGAACTAGTCGCCGCGTATGCAGTGACTACCGACACTGAAGTTATTGAGACACACCGTATTGACACCCTGTCCGCTCAAGCAGCAGAGCTAGTTGCTCTGACACAAGCCTGCATACACGCCAAGAACTTGAAAGTTAATGTTTACACAGATTCACGTTACGCATTTGGAGTTGTACACGACTTCGGAGTGCTCTGGCAAGAGAGAGGTTTCACGACTTCTCATGGAACCAAGATTCAGCATGGTCTCCTTATTCAAGCTCTGTTAGATGCAATACATTTACCGACATCCATTGCTATCATGAAATGCAAAGCACATACGAAAGTTACTGACATTATTTCCCAGGGTAATGATCTAGCAGATCGCACAGCCAAGCTCACAGCTCAGACACCAGACATTCCAGTAAATAAGACACCGACACACACTCCAGATCCGACTACATGTATGACAGTTAAAGACCCTACTCAAGATGTCATAGACATACAGTTACATGCTACTCCCGAAGAAATCAAGAAATGGTCCGAACAAGGAGGGGTCCAGACAGATCAAGGATGGTTAACGAAGGGTAGAGCCACATGGTTTCTCCCCGACTCTATGGTTCAAGTCATTATCAATACCGCACATAGTCCAGCACATTTAGGAGAAAAAGCTATGTTAGACAGTATCCAGAACATTTGGTTCAACAAGCATTTACGAGCTGCAGCCAAGCAGAAAGTCCGTACCTGTATGATATGTTGTCAGTTTAATCCAGGTAAAAGTGTCCCGGTGGAACAAGGTGGATTCCAGCCCCCTGACCACCCTTTTGAAGTCCTCCAGATGGATTATATTCAGATGGAGCGATGTCGAGGTTTCAAATATGTCCTTGTAGTTGTATGCGCTTTGTCCAGGTGGACAGAAGCATATCCAGTCCCAGATTACACCGCCGCGACCACTGCCAAGCAGCTGGTTCGTGAGTTCTTCCCCCGTTATGGACTCCCTAGAGTCGTATATTCTGACAACGGCCAGCCATTCTCATCTGAGTTGATGAAGCATGTTTCCCTTTTGTTAGGGTACCAGTGGAAGTTTCATTGTGTACGCCATCCTGAAGCAGCCGGTCTCGTAGAGAGACATAACCAGACTCTGAAAATCCGTATTGCAAAAGTATGTAAAGAGAAAGGTGTGGACTGGCTAGTAGCTCTGCCAGTCGCTTTGTTCTATATGCGCATGGTCGCACATTCCAGATCAGGTCTGTCCCCGTATGAGGTCGTATTCGGCCGCCCCCCTAACATGTGGGGTACTCCTAGACCCCGAAGTATTACCGATGTTTCAAGTAATATGCTGACAGATTACCTAGCTTCCTTGATGTCTGCCCTCAACTCTTGTCGTTCACAGGTTGCCGCCGCATTTCCAGACAATACCGAGGTGGCACCGCATGAAATCGTTCCAGGATCCATGGTCCTTGTCCGGAATTTTGACCGCTCAAGTCCGCTGGAGCCACGCTGGAAGGAGCCACGACAGGTCCTCCTTGCCACCCGTACAGCCGTGAAGTTGGAGGGACGCAAAGGCTGGGTGCACCTTTCGCACGTAAAGAAGTTTTATGGACTGAAACCCGTCTCAAAGAACATTTCCCAGGATTTGAAGGATTGCCAAAATATTGTTCTCAAGGACTGTCCCGCAAAAGACATTGCTACAAACCCTCCCCTGTTAGAGAAAACTCCGCAACAGGAGTATAAGTTGAAACTCCGGTCTAGTAAAATAAGTCAGCCAGTTTGATTGTCTAAGTCCTCCCCTAGGTGAAACGGTTAGACTGTTTCTGACATGTATAAAATAGACCCCCATAGTGAGAGAGTTAGTCAAAACTCAATTCGATGTATTGTTTTTCTATGTTTCATATTATTTCTCAGCATTATGATTTCCTGCACCAGTTACGCATTTTACCTGTATTTCCCAGTTCTTCATGTAAATAAGTCTGCTAATACTACAGTAGAGCATACGTTTAGTGATCTACCTCCTCATGAGCTCTCTTACCGCCTCGCTATGCGAAATAATTCTTTCATCCGCATGTTACATTATTCACACCAGACCAGCAATGCCACTAATTGTTGGGTATGTGGTCGACTCCCCCCTTTCCAGACACCGAAGGGAGTTCTGCCACTTTTTCCTTATCCTTTTTCACATAATGGTTCGTGTGGAGCATGGTCCACGTTAACGTCATCCTCAACAGATATGTCTTTTCTTAACAGTACATGTTTTCCAGACAAGCAAGGTCTTCCCCACAGAACAGGGTTAGATCTAGAAAATGAAGTGTATAATTTAGGTAACTATTCTTCGAATTTCATGGTCCTGAATGTTCAGTCTGATTCCACTCCAGACTTACCTGCTATTTCAGTACTACCAGTTAAAGGCGAATTATGTGTCCGAAATAATGGTTCCGTACACGTAGGACATAGTGATTGTACTACTATTGTCAAGTATAGTGACAGTGGGAAATCTATTTTCAAAGCTTCACGTCATTCTTATTTTATTTGTGGTCAAACTGCATATGTTCGTCTGCCCCTCGATTGGGAGGGAACCTGTTACATTGCCTTCCTACTGCCACCAGTTTTCCTAGCCCCATCTGATTATCATAGAAACACACATCTAGTACACATTAGACATAGAAGGGAGTCCCCCATTGTCGATTATACTGAAACTGCCCTAGAACAGTATACAGATTTCAACAGAGGTTTCTTTTTCTTTATAGGACCTATCCAGAATAGTAAGCTAATCCGTAGGTTAACCAGAACCCTTGAAGCTGTAGTCAATGAGACTGCCTCTGCTCTAGGTAACTTAACCGAAGAGCAATCTGCTATGAGATTTGTCGTTTTACAGAATCGTCTCGTCCTTGACGTCATACTGGCCGATAGGGGCGGGGCCTGTAGAGTCATCGGATCTACATGCTGCATTTTCATTCCAAATAACGCGCCGTCTGTTTATTCAGCTATAACCAGACTCCATAAAATTGCCCATCTGTTACACCAAGATCCAGGCACCTGGACATGGTCCGGTTGGTTCTGGAATATAATTTCCGCCTGGGGATGGAAAGTATTGTCCTTTCTAGGTATTGCAGTAGCGATCATATTCAGCTGCTGCCTCTGTATACAATGTGGCCCTGCGATTTGCGGCATTTGTGCTACATCATGTATTCCTAGTCCCAAGCCCCGTTCTAAATCCCGTTCCAGGATAATTCGAGACGAGCAAATGATACTGTATGAAATGATAGATGGTATCATGAATATTGATGTTTCCTGATGGAAACGTAGTGACAAGGAGGGAATGTGGAAAAGTAAATTTTGTCATGTTCTGTGTCCCTACGTGTCATCCATCATATGTTATATGTGCATGATTAAATATGCATATGCATTCCCTATGTTTGTTTATAGACGCAATTACAGTTGTGTCCACTTCTAGTATGCCAGTTTCCAGTTCTCGTGAATACTACGAATATCAGGCCTATGTAAAGTTACGTTGCCACGTTTCTCAGTGTGCACGTTATTTCATTGTAAAGTCCCCGTTTCTAGGCCTCAGAAGGGCCTGGACACCAGATTCAGCTCCTGTCTCCTGAAGCCCCGCTGAGGAGCGATACAGCCCCCACCTGTATCCTCGACCCTTCACTTACTTCCTGCCTCGCAGTGCCCGACTCAGCCTGGCTCTGCCTCTGAGTCTGCCAAGAGTATGTTATGATTCCAGTTATCAGTTCAGTCCTCCTTCTCTGCATTCCTAAAAGCTACTGAATCGCATCAATAGTTTCCGTCATTTGTCTAGCCTTCACGTCTCCATGTAAGAGAAATACTGCATTTAATGGTCATTTAATATTCTTCCTCACGCACTACATGTAGAATAATGCATGGTCCAGTCATAGTGTCTGTTAGCCTTTCCCCTCCTGACTTCTAGTTTATATCAACATGTTCTCTAAACATCAGATACTAGATATTGTTTAGGTACATGTCGCCCTGACTCTCCAGACTTCAGTCTCTGCTCCTAGCACAGAGTTCGAAGCCCCCAGCTTCTCCTAGTAACACGTCATTGCTAGTTTGCGCGCACCATCAGGTTAGAGGTCCCGGCTCCTCAGGTAGCCCCCTCCATGGTTTCCGCCCCATTCATGACATATTCTGTTACGTTTGCATCACATGTCTATGTATACGCCCTGTTACACCTCTTTTCACCCTTATCTTTCGCGACTGCTACGCATCACGCCTATTGCTCCACCCACTGCTACGCCTATTGCAATGTAATGCTATGTGTTTGCGTTATGTATATATGATCGTGCACTGTTATTAAAAAGTTATCCTTCCTTAGCGCGCTCATCCCAGATCCAGCCCCAGCAGCTGCTGGGCCCTGCCTTCCTTTTCCTGTGCAGGTCGTCCTGTTCCTGTCCTTATGCTGTATTAAACCTGCAAAACTCCTACTACCTCGAATCTTGACTCTTATTTATTGAGCTATCTGTTATTCATTTATTCATTCAAAAATAGGGTATTATTTATTTATTTACCACAGTACTACAAGGATCATCACTCAGTCCCACCCTCTTCAACGTATACATGAGCCCCCTGGCATCCATCGCGCGCCAACACAACCTCAACATCCTCTCCTACGCAGATGACACCCAGCTGATCCGCCGTCTAAAACTGAACTCGGACAAAATGGAAGTCCTCATCTTAGGTTCATCCCCCTCTGCCTGGGACGACTCTTGGTGGCCACCGGCCCTGGGAACCGTACCCATTCCTACGGATCACACACGTAACCTGGGCTTCATCCTGGACTCCTCCCCCTCGATGACCAGACAAGCCAACGCCGTCTCATCATCCTGCTTCAACATCCTACGTATGCTCAAAAAAGTCTTCCGTTGGATCCCCACCGAAACAAGAAAGACGGTCACCCACGCACTGGTCACAAGCCGACTGGACTATGGTAACACCCTTTACGCCGGAACCACAGCCAAACTACAGAAAAAACTCCAACGCATTCAAAACGCCTCAGCCAGACTAATACTGGACATCCCTCGTCAAGCTCACATTTCCGGTCACCTGAAAGACCTCCACTGGCTCCCCGTCAACAAGAGAATAACGTTTTGTCTCCTCACCCACGCACACAAAGCCCTATACAACCTAGGACCCGAATGCCTCAACACGCGACTGTCCTTCTACACCCCCACCCGCCAACTACGATCGTCCAATCAAGCCGTCGCAGCAATTCCGCGCATACATAGATCCACTATGGGGGGCAGATCCTTCTCCTACTTAGCGGCCAAGACCTGGAATTCTCTCCCCACCCACCTCCGCCTTAATCAGAACCACCTCTCCTTCAGAAAGCAACTAAAAACTTGGATATTCAATAAGTAAAAGCACCCCCCCTAGCCCAAGCGCCTTGAGACCCTCTGGGTGAGTAGTGCGCTATATAAATTTCTGAACTTGAACTTGAACTTGAGTTGTACCTCTCCATGCACCTCTCCATGCGCCTCTCCATGCGCCTCTCCTTGCGCCTCTCCTTGCGCCTCTCCATGCGCCTCTCCTTGCTCCTCTCCTTGCCCATGTACTAGCGCTTGTACTAGTTGCACCTGTGGTTGTTGTTGCGGCTGTGGTTGTAGAACACTCGTCAGCTGAGTTACACCCGGCGTTGATTGGATGGTACTTTCTTGTGATGAGCCGACATCACTGGTCGATGGTGATTGAACAACCAAAGTGGCTGCTGCAGCAGCACTCATGGTCTTGGACCTAACTTGGCGTGGTGGCAATGAGCCCAATGAAGCGGAGGTGCTGCTTCCAGCTTGGTCCCCGGCGGACACCGCTGCTGCTGCAGGCGTAGGTTTTTTTTTCCCAAAAAAGGTGTCGGTAGGCACACCAGTCTCCTTGGTAGGTGGCGCCACTTGCTTCTTCTGCTCCTTTTTACTGGCAGTGGCACTGGCAACTTTTTTCGCTGAGACGCTACGGCCACCTTTCTTTGGGCCCATCTTCTTCAGATGTCAGAACAGCAGGCCGCAGTTGCACGAGTTGCAGAGTTGTTTTGTCTGTGGCCACACGTGACGTCACGTGACGTTGTGCTGCACACACCACTGCAGGACTTCTTCCTGGCACTGTTGGTTCTCTTGTGCACCTAAAAGCAATGGAAGCCAGAGAAACATCAGTTAAACACCCCATAAAGTAAAAAAACACACAAAAATCACCACAATCCAATGCCATCCATGATGTTTAAATTCAAGGGACCCCACAGAAAGACTTGGTCCATGCACCACTCACTACCCCTGGGCCTAATGGAAGAAAGCAAGGCAAACTGGGTGCAGGCCTGAGCACACTGTCTGGCTTCAAAATGGCCCCTTGTCCCCCAGCCACATGGCCAGGCCCTGCCTGGACCAGGCCTCAAAATGGCCCCCACCCACATGGCCAGGCCCAAACACCACCCCAAAAAGTCAAAAAACACACAAAAATCACCACAATCCAATGCCATCCATGCCCTCAATGATGTTTAAATTCAAGACACCCCACAGAAAGACTTGGTGCATGCACCACTCACTACCCCTGGGCATAATGGAAGAAAGCAAGGCAAACTGGGTGCAGGCCTGAGCACACTGCCTGGCTTCAAAATGGCCCCTAGACCCTCAGCCACAAGGCCAGGCCCTGCCTGGACCAGGCCTCAAAATGGCCCCCACCCACATGGCCAGGCCCCAACACCACCCCAAAAAGTCAAAAAACACACAAAAATCACCACAATCCAATGCCATCCATGCCCTCAGTGATGTTTAAATTCAAGACACCCCACAGAAAGACATGGTCCATGCACCACTCACTACCCCTGGGCCTAATGGAAGAAAGCAAGGCAAACTGGGTGCAGGCCTGAGCACACTGCCTGGCTTCAAAATGGCTCCTTGTCTCCCAGCCACATGGCCAGGCCCTGCCTGGACCAGGCCTCAAAATGCCCCCCCCCATATGGCCAGGCCCCAACACCACCCCAAAAAGTCAAAAAACACACAAAAATCACCACAATCCAATGCCATCCATGCCCTCAATGATGTTTAAATTCAAGACACCCCACAGAAAGACTTGGTCCATGCACCACTCACTAGCCCTGGGCCTAATGGAAGAAAGCAAGGCAAACTGGGTGCAGGCCTGAGCACACTGCCTGGCTTCAAAATGTCCCCTTGACCCCCACCACAAGGCCAGGCCCTGCCTGTACCAGGCCTCAAAATGGCCCCCACCCACATGGCCAGGCCCCAACAACACCCCAAAAAGTCAGAAAACACACACAAATCACCACAATCCAATGCCATCCATGCCCTCAATGATGTTTAAATTCAAGACACCCCAGAGAAAGGCTAGGTCCATGCACCACTGACTACTCATGGGCATAATGGTTGAAAGCAAGGCAAACTGGGTACAGGTCTGAGCACACTGCCTGGCTTCAAAATGGCCCCTTGACCCCCACCACATGGCCCGGCCCTGCTGTACCAGGCCTCAAAATGGCCCCACCCACATAGCCAGGCCCCAACAACACCCCAAAGAGTCGAAAAACACACAAAAATCACCACAATCCAATACCATCCATGCCCTCAATGATGTTTAAATTCAAGACATCCCACAGAAAGTCTTGGTCCATTTGTCGTGCAGGCCTCAGCCTGGCCCGCTAGTGCTAGGGGTTCGCCCTTCTGCGCACAAAGTCCTCAGACCCAAATGAAAAAGTTGGCACGGAAACTGGAAATGCAAAACATAGTATTTATTAACCTTCATGAAGCGGTGCTAAAGTTCAACCAGTACCCTTCGGCACTGCGAGAAGTAGCACTAAGGGCTAACGGACACATGGTTTATTTATACCCGCACAGGGACTCAAAAGAAGGCGGTACAAAGCACAAGAGCACATGTTATGACCATACAAGGTAATATCGAGAAGCACAATCGATCAGTGGGAGGAGTTAACAGTCTTGGGGTCTCGGCTAACACATTCCAATCTAGGGCTAATCATAAGCAGATGTGGACCCTAACGGTCAGTGGCAAAACACAGAGATGCTATTATTAGCTTGTTGCCGGGAAGATTCAACGGCCATGAGCAGAAAGGTAGGACAACGCACATGGTCGGCACGAGGCAATGTGTGGCAGACAAAATGGCCGCCATGAATCAAAAATGGACGCTGCTAAACGTCAAGATATCAGTCAGAACTCGGATGTCTTTTGCTAACGCTCAACTTAATCGCTGTCAAACTACAACAGACGACCCTTTTAGCGTTAGCTAAAGACATATGCTCTTTTCGGATAATCTGTGCATTCATCTCGTATATCTATGCACATTATATTTGTCACCTCCTTATCCAACGATTGTTGCGCTTTTACGGCATTTCGTTTGGATGGTATGCAGGCATTTATGCACATAGAACATAGCATTGGGCCACAATGTATACACATACAACAGGTGAAAATTAATGCAACAGCAATACACAAGATAGTCAGCAGTTTCCAACCCCAAGCAGTAATCAGAGCCCAAAACCATCCAGCAAATGTCCAAGTACCGTTTTTCTCATGAATATCCGCCGCTATCTTATGTAATTTAAGAATTGCTTCATATACAGAAGGTGAATTGTCAGGAATGTAGACGCAACAATTACTTCCGATAATCTTACAAGCTCCTCCTCTATCAGCTAGCATAACATCCAAAACCATACAGTTCTGAAGAGTTACAATTCTAGCAACCTGTAGTTCCTCTGTAATATTACCAAGTGCTACATCCGTTTAATTGGTAACAGCTTCTACAACTCTAGTTAATCGACGTATTTTCCTGCTGTTTAATGCAGCACCTACAAATGAAAACAGGCCTAAATTGAAATCAACATATTGCTGGAAACTAGTGTCTGTCTGATCCACATCATCAACTCGAATTGTCCGCTTGTAATGATTCATAGAAATATTTCGAAACAATTTAAAATCTCGGTGATAGGAAGCAGGTGCAAGAAAAACAGGGGGTAATAGAAAAGATACATAACAAATTCCAGACCACCCTATTGGTAATCTATGATATCCTTGATTCCCACATACTAGATAAGTGTTATGTGAAGCTAAGAAAGTACTATCATTTATTCCATGCATATTTAATACAGTAACACATTCGCTGGTTCCCACTGGAATTCTTCCAGTGCTCTGCACGCAAAGGTTTGCTTTAGTCCGTGTTACAGTAATTACAGATTCATTGCTCGTAGTAGAGTCTCTTGTGTGGGTGAAGACATAAGGCGTAGAAGCATTGTCCTGTTGGTATTCTTCCCATTCCCATATAGTTCCATTCGCTTGAGGATAACCATGTTCATCTTGATAACACTCTTTATTCAAACGGAAGAGAAGTCCACCTACTGCAGGTTTTCTGTTCGAAAAGAGAAGAGTGTACCAGGCTCGACAAGAACCATTGTGCGAAAAAGGAAGTGGAATAAACGGTGTTCCACCTTTATTCCGATGAGCTGAAAGCATTCCACAAATCCAGCAGTTTGTGGTATCGGTAGCATCGTGAGTATGGTGAAGCATCTGAACAAAAGTATTATTAATGAAAGATTCTCTATGCTTATGCTCGTGATAGGGAAGAGAAAAATGCTGATGCTCTTCCGGAATTGGAGTAGTAGGAACCACAAAGAATTCTCGAGCAGGACTCACTCTCTCAATACACCAGGTGATCACTGCTATAACTGTTAGAACAACAAAAACACTTGATGCTCCTAAGATCTTCTTCTTGGTAGCATTCATAGTCACAAACCTAAATCTTCAAACCTAAAAAATAGAAAAACCAAAAATAGTCCATGAGCTCTTTACCCTGGGCAGACGTTGGTTTCTTCGCCACAGATCAAGACAGGTGTCACTACACTACGCAGGGCTGATCCCCCTCCCTTGTCATATCGGCTCTCCGTTTCCACTACCCAGAGCGGTTGCTCAACCAGTCTCGCAACAAAAAAAACTCAAATCACTTTCCTCGATCTCAAATCATAGTGCGCTTTTCCAGGAGTCGTCTGGTCCGGGAAGAACTCCGCAGATCCGTCAGGTGATACAGCAAGGCCTTTCTCCGTAGTCAAGATCTCTCAATGATCGGTCAGCACAGCAGGTTCCACTAAGGACGGCAGGACCTTCCGGCAATGGGTACTATGGACCCAGTTCTTCTTGTTGGTCACTCTGACCGCAGTTCTCGTAGCGAGAAGTACTTGCTCTGGTCCACGCCACCTCGGTTCCAAGCTGCTTGACCTCTCAAAGTTCTTCACCATCACGAAATCACCAGGACGTAGTTCATGGCCTTCACCTTGGGATTTATCAGGGAGCGCTTCTCGAACCTGTTGATGAATAGAAACCAAGCTGTCAGTTAATTGTGCCAAATAGTCATTCATTAAAACACAAGGTACATCATATACAGAACTTGGTTTCGGAACTCCCCAAATATTCATCGGGCGTCCAAACACCACCTCATACGGGGTGAGACGCGTCCTAGAATGTGGTACTGATCTAATGGACAACAACGCCAATGGCAGCGCATCTGGACAAGTCAGATTCGTGGAAGCTTGGATTTTCGCAAGCTTGAGCTTGAGAGTACCATTATACCTTTCCACCAATCCTGCAGATTGTGGATGGAACACAGCATGGAACTTTTGCTTAATGCCTAATCCTTTCAGGACATACTTGATAACTTCCCCAACAAAATGAGGTCCGTTATCATTCCATAAGAGTCTGCAGACACCGAACCTCGGGAAGAACTCCTTCAGTAGCACCTTAGCAGTAGTAATAGCCGTATTATCCTTCGTAGGGTATGCCTCAATCCATTTACTGAAGGCACAGACCATCACTAGGACATACTTCAAGTTATTACACCGCTCAACCTGAATGTAGTCCATTTGCAGGACTTCAAAAGGTGCAGTTGGTGTAACAAACCCTCCAGACGGAACTCGTGTCCCCTTTCCAGGATTATATTGCAGACAAATTAAGCAGGACTGTACTATTCTCTTAGCTGTGTTGGCAATCTCTGGCTGCTCCCAAACTTGAGTGAGCATTTTCGTTATCGCAAGAGCTCCAACATGTGGTACCCCATGCGCCATCTGAACCATAGGTTGCACAAAAGCTATAGGCAACTTCCATCGATCCATATGCTTGTTTCTCCAACAACCTTCATCATCTAATTCTCCTTCTTTGGACCACTGTTCACGCTCTTTATCGGAGGCTGTCTTCTGTATCTCTCGCACTTCCTGCCTAGCATCGTGCCATCTTTCAGCTTGTGACTTCACTACATACATAGAGGTGGTATTCCTCTGCATGGCAGTCTCACGTGCTATTCGATCCACAAAAGCATTTCCCTGTCCAATTTTGTCTGTGACTTTCTTATGCGCACTGCACTTTACTATAGCAATTTTCTTCGGCAGCGTTAATGCAGTTAAGAGGTTTTGCACTAAATCTCCATGCATTATCTGCATTCCATGTGATGTAAGAAAGCCTCTTTCCTTCCAGAGTAGGCCAAAATCATGCACTACTCCAAAAGCATACCGGCTATCTGTGTAAATGTTTACGCACAAACCAGCACTGAGCTCACATGCTCGCGTCAGCGCTATCAATTCAGCTGCTTGTGCCGATTTCTGTGGTATGCGAGCTGTCTCCACTACTGTCTCAAGTGTGGTGATTGCATATGCGGCTGAGGTCGTACCATCTGGCAATTTCAAGCAAGACCCATCAACCCACAATTCACCATCTATATCTGGAAGGGGCGTATCCTGCAAATCAATACGACCCTTTGTCTGTTCTTCAGTCAGAAAAATACAATTGTGCGTTTCTTGTGACTGAGGCTGAGTCACCGGATATGGCAACAATGTGGCTGGGTTCAAAGTTGCACATCTCTTCAATGTAATGTGGTGGGCTAACAATGTCAGTTCTTATCCTGTAAGATGAGCGCTAGTCAAGTGCTGCGTCTTTGTCTGATTCAAAAGGGCATCGACAGCATGCGGGACCAGTACCAACAGTTTATGTGACAGGACTATCCCTTCACTCTGTCGAATGGACACCGCTGTTGCTGCAACTGAACGGAAACATCCAGGCAATGCTCTAGCAACAGGGTCAAGAACTGCAGAGAAATATGCACACGGGCGTTGCTTATCGCCGGGTAACTGGACCAACACTGACAATGCGCACCCATCTTTCTCGTGTACGTAAAGTGTGAAAATCTTTGTATAGTCTGGTGTACCTAACACTGGTGCTGAACAAAGGGCTTGTCGTAACTGTCGAAAAGCACTTTCACATTCATCTGTCCATGGAAGAGGTACTGGGGTGTCTTTCGTCAAAAGTGCTAACAAAGGCTTAACAATGTATGAAAATCCTAAAATCCACTGCCTACAAAACGAGGTAAGACCCAAAAATGCACGTACTGCTTTCTGTGTGGTGGGAACTGGCGTATCTAAAATTGCTTGTATGCGATCTGATGTCAATGCACGTCCCTCCTTAGACAAAAGGTGACCTAAGCAGGTTACTTTTGGTCTACAGTATTGCAGCTTCTTTCGAGAGACTTTGTGATGATGTGTCGCAGGAAAGGAAAGCAAAGAAAAGGTACATTTTTCACACTGCTCTGGAGTGTCAGCTGCCAACAAGATGTCATCGACATATTGTATGAGAGCCACACCTTCGACCAGTACGAAAGAATCAAGTTCCCTCTTCAATGCTTGGCTGTAAATACTCGGACTTTCTGTGTAGCCCTGAGGAACTCTACAAAATCTATACGATCGATTATTCAAAGTGAAGCCGAACAAATATCGGCTATCAGGATGAATAGGGATCGAAAAGAAGGCGTTTTTGAGATCAATCACTGTGAATGTAGTAGCAGTTGGGGGAACTAAAGTGAGAAGTGTCGTAATATCAGAAACCACAGGGTATTGCGGTTCACTATCTTATTGACTTCTCTTAGATCAATAATGAATCTGTAAACTCGTGTATCAGTGTCTCTCTTCAAAATCGGAAGAATCGGACTATTGCAAACATTGTATGGGACTTCCTCAACAACCTCAACTCGTATCAAATCATGCACAATTCGTATGAGTGCCTCTTCACCCTCCTGTGAAATGCGATACTGCGGCAAACGAGGCAACACAGCTCCCTCCTTAACACTAATCTAGATCGGAGGAATGGTCATCCGACCCACATCAGTGTCTGAGGTAGCCCATAAAGATTCAGGAAGGGAGGCTAATGCAATGTCTTCCTTAACCATGCAAATTCTGTCAAATTCAATGTAGTTATCATTCAAAATAACCCGCACCCCTTCAGGAAAACATCGTATAGTAGCCCTAAAATACTTTAACATATCAAGGTCTAAAATGTTGTCTGGTGTATTAGGGGAAAGCAAAAATGGACATGGAGCAGTGAATTTACCAACATAGAATGGAAGTGGTTGGGACAATGGGCTAAGGGAAGGTGTTCCATCGAAACCTATCGAAGTAATAGTTGTGCCAGACAGGGGAGCCCTCGGAACCAATTGTTTAGACAAAGCGCTACGTGTAGCTCCTGTATCAACCAGAAAGCGATCAGTAGAGCCCAAAACATGTGCTGTAACATAGGGACCTGTCTGATCTACTGGAACTTCAACTGATTCCTTACCCCATCCTACGCAATCCTATGCATGAGCAGAATCGTACAAATCAGGCTGAACATAATCAGATATTTGATATTGATTACGCCTATCGAATGCGTTCTGTCTCTGCTGTGGGCATGCATTCATGTCGGATCGGGCACAATCACTCATGTTACCCCGAGGCGCTGAGAAACCTGAACCAGTTCTCCCTTGACCCCGCCCCCTAGCATCCTGCTGAAAACGTAACAGTGGGCAATTTCGCGCCCAATGGCCAATCTGTTTACAATACGCACATTGATTCGAAGACACATTCGGATGATTATATGGAGTATTGGGAGGCGGTCGGCCACCTCTATCATAGGGTCCCTATCATAACCTATAGAAGGCGGACCATACACTTGGGCCAACATAACCTTCGTTTTTAACTCTTTTGATTTCTTGTCCTCGGTCCCCTTCGCCTCCGCCTCTAGACGCTCATAATACTGAGCCATCGTCAAAATAGATGCCGGAGAGGACATAGTCCAAGAACTTTCGCTATCTTTTAAGTGGCTTGCTATGGCAGGTACCAAATTTGAAACATATTTATCGACAAACAAATGTCTGCCAGTATCGTCAGTAAGGGACTGACCACTAAAATCATGAAAAGCTTCCTCAAAACGAGTAAAGAAATCAGAAACCGATTCATCCGTTTTTTTGTTTACAGGACGCTAAAACAGTCCAATCAATCTTTTTAGGGGGGATAATTTTTTTAAGCTTAGTCAAAATAGCTGCAGGAAGATCTAATATTAGCTGATGCGGTTTTTGGGCGGGCTCTCTGTCCGCATCTACGCGCTCTATCACTTTACATTCGGCGCCAAGAACAGCGCGATCATCAATTTTACGAACGGTCCTCCACATATCTGGGGGTAAAATGAGACCGAAAAACAAATCTATATCACATAAGGTCATAACACAAGAATTTAAAGCACCTTCAACTTCTTCGTAAAAGGCGGCTGGGTTTTTACGTGGATCAGGTAATGCATTTTTAAGCGCCGTTACATCTGCTCTATTCCAGGGAGTATATACCCAATTATAAATAAAATATCCCTTAGCATCGGCAGAGCTTTTATCGTCCTTATCACCCGCTCCCTTAGGAGGAACATACAAAGGCGCAGCTTCCCGCATAGGTTTCATGACAACTGGTGTTATCTTATCTGTCACGAAGATAGGATGCTGCGTCTCTCCGGGTGGTGTAGTCTGTGTAACGCCGTCCGCAGCCTTTTTCTGCTCCCTCAAAGATCGCGCCTCATCCCGTATCTTAACCAGTCGTCTAATCCTATCTCCCACCTGGGAAAAAACAAAAATACCATCACGTAACTGTTTATGATCGTTTGAAACATCAGTAGGTTCTAATGTTGGGGAATATTTCCGATACATTTCTACAACTTCATCAGCAAATGCCGAAGTATAATATATCTGTGCCTTTTCAGACCAATCCTTTATACTAGCAAGAAGAGCGGAAGCAGAATCAGTACTACGTAATGCTTTACGAGCGGCTTGTCTGATGTCAGCCGAGCGTCCAGCAGACAACATAGATCGAGAGTCCCACGCTTTCTGCTGTCCCGAATCAGAATCCTCATCGTCGCCGGACGGAGCAGACGGAACGGCATACGGAGGTGGAGGTCGATCTAATAACAAAAAATCATCTTGTGGTTTATTAAGGACAGGATAGAGAGGCTGACGGACAGGATATTGGCCAGATATCTGTAACCTATGTTCTTTGTCCTCTCGCTCCTGTAATTCTTTCGCTTCTTTCTTTCTTAATTCCAGCACTTTCTCATACACAGTCTTTCGCTGTTCCTTTTCAATCAACGCTTGCTCACGCTTCTCTTGCTGTCGCACTTCTTTCTCCCACATTCGCAAACTCTCAAACATATCACGTCTAGACTTACGCTCAAACAAACAACGCTCCACATATTCAACCTTTCGCGCATCAAACGACCCATACAATGGCCAACGCAACTCAGGATCTTTTTTGGTGTATTTGTGCCACAAGGTGCTGTACATTATGGCAGAAAGACCATACTCCACATACATATCTCTATTAGGAGTCCCCTCGGGGGGAGCCGGCTGTGACTCTTCAAGTCGTAAATTGGTACCACCAAACAAGCAGCACATCTTTCGAAGTGCGCGACAAACAGACATGCTTCAAAAATAGTGCAAGATATACACTACTATGGGTAAAGAACGCTTAAGGTACTTTCTTAGTACGTTGCGCTATACAAACAAAAGCGGAGAAAAGTCTCCATACTACGTCTGCCTATATGGGTTGCAACACATATATCCAAACAAATTCCAAACAAACAAAGTAGACTAGTCTATCCCAAATCAAACGTGCCATGATAAGCGTCCTTATCATACGTGGCACTCCAAAGGCCAAACCTGCAACAGGCGCCGCAGAACGGCTCTTACCAATCATAGGCTGTCCAGAATCCAACTGCCAAGTTCTAAATTCGACCAAACGGTCACTGCACGGCAGACCAGCAGAAGAGATCTCAGTCGAAGACCGGCGCCGCCTGGATGGTCGGATCGGAAAGTAGGGAAGAAACACCTTGGATGCCAAGACACGGGTCTCCTCTGGCAGCGATCGCTTCCTCAGCGAAGTTCCGAACCTTCGTCACGACCAATCCTTCGGGCATCCGAGTCGCCGATCAGCCCCACGTGCCGGGCGCCAATTTGTCGTGCAGGCCTCAGCCTGGCCCGCTAGTGCTAGGGGTTCGCCCTTCTGCGCACAAAGTCCTCAGACCCAAAGGAAAAAGTTGGCACGGAAACTGGAAATGCAAAACATTTATTAACCTTCATGAAGCGGTGCTAAAGTTCAACCAGTACCCTTCGGCACTGCGAGAAGTAGCACAAAGGGCTAACGGACACATGGTTTATTTATACCCACACAGGGGCTCAAAAGAAGGCGGTACAAAGCACAAGAGCACATGTTATGACCATACAAGGTAATATCGAGAACCACAATCGATCAGTGGGAGGAGTTAACAGTCTTGGGGTCTCGGCTAACACATTCCAATCTAGGGCTAATCATAAGCAGATGTGGACCCTAACGGTCAGCGGCAAAACACAGAGATGCTATTATTAGCTTGTTGCCGGGAAGATTCAACGGCCATGAGCAGAAAGGTAGGACAACGCACATGGTCGGCACGAAGCAATGTGTGGCAGACAAAATGGCCGCCATGAATCCAAAATGGACGCTGCTAAACGTCAAGATATCAGTCAGAACTCGGATGTCTTTTGCTAACGCTCAACTTAATCGCTGTCAAACTACAACACATGCACCACTCACTATCCCTGGGCCTACTGGCTAGTGAGGCTTTACAGGCACCCCAAAAGTTTTAAAAAACAACATATAACAGTGAGCTAAAATTCCATGACATAAATGAGAATTAATTTAAAAAACAAATCACAGAAACAGTTGTATCATGCACCCATGACTAACCCTGGGCCTACTGGATACTGTGGCTACCCACAATATATATTGTTTTAAACTTGTGAAAAAAGTTTTAAAACTGTAGTTGCAGCAACAGCAATGCCCCAAACAAACAACACCAACTTACTTGTAAAATCTCAAGTCCAAAAATGATCCAAACTCCAAAGTCCAAAAAGTCCTCAAATACAAATATCCAGCAGCAGCCACCAAAAGTAATCCTTCCAGCTCCAGATCCAAATCAAAAGTGACCAGGACATGGACAAAGCACTGGGAGGAGCCTGCTGGACCGGAACAGGAAGTTGGAGACTCTGGGGCACTTCCTTCCTCCCACCCCCCCCAAAATTGACTCCTTGCACCAAAAGGTGCATCCAAATGTCAATCTGAGGAGTTATTGTGATCAAAATCATCATTTTCGGAAGGTTTATGCTTCCTGCTGTGGATTTCTTGTGCAGAATTGCAATTGTTGCAATTTCGGGAAAGCGAGCTATTCAAATCTCCCACCGGAAGTCAGCTGCGCGCCACATCTACGTGTTCGGCATTGTTTACTCCCGCAAAGCGTAATCGCGGGCCCTTATGACGTACTCGCGTTGTCAAACTCTCGCTGTGCAAGATGGCGAGCCGCGATGACGTAATTGCGTTCCAAAAACTCTCACGCGATCATGCAGCAAGATCCCAAAATGGCACAGCACACGCAAACCGGGAGAAAAACAACTCAGCGGACTCAGAATCACGGTAAGTCAACGCCGCACGGGCGATATTGTATTTTTCAAGCGCGACCAAGCAAAAAAATCCGCAGCTTGCGAATTTGCGGATTTTAGGGCAAATTTGTGTGATTCTCTGACCACGAATTTACCAAAAATCCGCAAATTCCGTGAACTAAATGGATTTTACGCCCACGCTTATTTAGAACCCAAGGTTATCACACCCTTTGGATACCAACAGTAGACTATTGACATTTTGGGGTTCATGCAATCTCGCATTGAGTGTGGAGGGAGGTCAGCTTCTGGGAACGTCCATGTCTTAGAAATTGGACCTGCTATTCTGGATTGGGTTCACCAATTTGATTTACATATACAAATTGACCCAAGGACTCCCATGCAAGTCATGGTTGTTGATGATGATTCTCTTGAGGACATTCTGAATTCATTTAAGCAGGTTTTTGATGAGAAACAAGGCCTCCTTAAAGGTTATGTATACAAGATTGTTTTTTTTTTAAACGGTAACCCTATACAGGACAAACTCAGAAGTGTTCCTGTCATTATGAGAGAATGAGGTAAAACATTATTGGAGGATTTGCTTAAAGAGGGGACTATTGAACCAGTCGAGGCCTCTGATTGGGTTTCACCTGTTGTTATCACACGCAAGGCAGTTGGTCGCCTGAGATTTTGCGTGGACTTGAGGTTGCTCAATCAGAATATCCTTATAGACACCTTCCCACAGCCAAATATTAATGAACTGATCATGATATTAAAAGGTGGTACATTTTTTCCAAATTAGAGCTTAAAAGCACATACCACCACATCAAGCTCCACCCTAGACTCAATACCCCTTACAGCGTTTATCACCCTAGAAGGACTTTTCAATTTACCCGCATGCCATTTGATCTCTCGTCTGCAGCCAGTGTGTTTCAATGCATGATTTCTCAAAATTATAAGGGTGTAGAAAACATCTTAAATTTCCAAGATGATATCCTGGGCTTCGATGCAACTGTTCAGGAACACAATTCTGTACTAAATCAGACTCTACTGAGAATTGCAGTTGTTGGAATAACTTTGTGCAAGGATAAGTGTTCCTTTCTCACTGAAAGTGTTGAGTATTTGGGTCATACGGTGTCATCCAAAGGTGTTAAACCCAAACTTCGCCTTCTCAAAGCCATTCAACAAGTCCCAAGACCCATTGACAAAGATCAACTGAGATCCTTTATGGGTCTTATTGAATACTGTGCTAAGTTTGTCAAATCCTTTGCTGGCAAAACTGAGAGACTCAAAGCTCTTTTAAGGAATGGGCAAAGTTTTGTGTGGGGAACTGAACAACACAAATGCTTTGATGGCATTAAGAAAGAGATATGCACTGCAGACATTTTATTGCGTTTGATGTCAAACTAAAGTCAATAATAACTGTTGATGCGAGTGCGATAGGTTTGGTTGCTGTCCTCTCTCAAAAACATTGTGGAACAGTGAGGACAGTTGCCTTTGCTTCCAGGACACTGTCTAAGTCAGAAAGGTACTACTCAGTTATTGAGACGGAGGCCGTGGATGCTGCTTGGGGGGTGGAATACTTTCGCAATCTTGTCTTGGGTTCTGAATTCTTACAACGGTCTGATCATAAACCTCTCCTCATTATACTGTCTCCTGGAAGGGCAGGCAAAGGATCAGAACGCTTGGCCAGGTTAGCAGCCAGGCTACAAGAAAATTGTTGCTTTCTTGAGTACATTCCTAATTGGCAGAATAAACAAGCAGGCTATTTATCTAGGTTGTCTATAGATAGTACTCATGCAGACAACCAACATGATGATCCTGTTGCTTCTGTGGAGGATGTGGTCTGTGAAGGAACAGGGTTGTTTTCCCAGGAGGAGTGGTATGCGAAAATGTCTACAGATGATACTCTTTGTGAAGCTAATGCACCTAGGCCTAGATGTTTCAAGCCTTTTGCGATTCGTTAAGGCCGAAATTCGCAGAATTTCGGCCTTAATGAATTGCAAACGGACATTTTGCATCTTTTGAGATGTATGAGAAATTAGCAAATTAAGGAATCGCAAACAATTGCGATTCCTTATTTTGCATAAGCATTTAAGGAATCGCAATTTTGCGATTCCTTAAATGCCATGTATGAAACATTTTTACATTGCGAATTCAGGTTAAGGAATCGCAAATTAACACCAATTTGAGGTTCGTGATAATTTGCGATATCCTTTCAAAAACCAAAATATGACAATTTTGAAGGTGGCATGTGACACACATACATGCCCATAGGGCATGTATGTGTGCCATATGCACACACATGTAAGTTTCAGGGGTGCAGCAGGGTGTCCATGAGACACCCCTGCACCCTTGAAATAATTCTCAAATTGCGATTAGCAAATTGCGAATTCGCAATTTGAGAATTACTTCACAATCATTCCTATGGGCCTCCTGGCCCATAGGAATGCATGGGAAATTATTCCTTCTTTGCGAATTCGCAAAATGCGAATTCGCAAATAAGGAATAATAAGGATTCGCTAAAAAAAGCGATTTTTTACATACATTCCATTTTGCGAATTCTAAATAGCGATTCGCTAAAAATCGCTATTTAAGATTCGCAAAATGGAATCTTGATACATCTAGGCCCTAGTGTCTTCTGGTAGAAGTAGAGGGTGAACAGTCACAATATCAAAAAAAAATCGAATTGACACAAAATCGAGTTTTTTATATAGAATGGACAGAATATCGAATTGTCAAAATATAGTGATGCAGAATATCAAAAATCCGGTAAGAAATATTGATTTTCATAATATCGAAGTTAGTAATATGGACAGTCATAATATAGTTGTTTAAAAAATTTAATTTGTTTAAAGTGTTTTGAGTGTTAGTATATGTGTTAAAAGTATGTATGTATTGTTTTTGTATATGTTTGAATTTAAAAAATGAATTTTATGTTATTAAATTTTTGCGTAATTCAATTTCATAGTGGGTTGTGGGTTTATAAGGGAATAGGGTGGGAAGTAATTTAATTATATTTAGCTGCGGGTCACTTAGGTTGAAGCAAGCAAGCACTGCTTGTCTCCGGGTATGTATGCCTCGTACATCAAAGTGGCTTTTTAGGAGGTCTGTCCTTTCCTCTTTTAGATTAATGTCTTTGTTTCCATCTCTGCATAGCCTGCATAATTTCCCGCAGTTTTATCTCAGCCATGGTGGAAGATGTGAAATAGCATGAAGGATCCCTAACCTGTATTTTAAAAAGGATACTTTTGACTTCCTGGAGTATCCCAGATCGAAGTATTCCTGTGGCCCAAATAGTTTATAGCTGCTCAGAGTCACCCATGCATGGCTCCTATGTGATAGGGTGGTCTTATCCTCTATAAGGGAAAGTTTCTTGATAACCCTATTTACAATAACCTTAAAGTGCGAGTGCGTTGTTGGAACCTCCCATAATTTGGTTAAACCTGTAATGGCCAGTGATTCCTCCAAATAGACTTTGTCCAATGAGCTGGATGTATTGCAAAGTTCCTGCCAAAGTCGGTGGTTCAGTGTGTTCCTGGGTGAGTTCTTGGTTTTATGCCAGCACTTAATGTATGAGCCTCGCCTTCCGAGGAGTTGCTTTGTTAGTACAAACTCGAGTCGGATTTGTGTAGGCGAGATGTATGGCAGGAGGTTCAGCATAACTCTGTATGCCTTTGCCAAGGTAGTGTCCAGCAATAAGGCGTCCCTGCCTCTCAGTACTTCACTGTCATAGGTGATTGATGGTGGGATTTTTGCTTGTGCAACATGTAGCTATGGTGAAAAAGTTGGACCAGTCAGTTTTGTTTTAAGTTTTCTTAGCATTGTAGCGATTATCATCCCTTTCCTTTTTATAGTCTCAAGCTGTTTCACAAATTGGCCGCCCTTGTCAATTTTAACACCTAGATATTTGTACTCAGTGGTATTCACAATCTGAGTTTTGCCCAGGAACCAAGCATAAGACCGTTTTTTACCATTGATTGTCAGGGTGTTAGTTTTATTGATGTTGACTTCCAGACAATTTGCAGCTGAAAAATCAAGCAGTGTGTTAAGTAGCCATTGCAGTCCAACTTGAGTGTGGCTTGCTAAAACAACATTGTCATATCTGCTGTATAAAGGTTCAAAAGTGTTGGTGCAAGCACACAACCCTGTTTAAGGCCCTTTGTTGTTAGTATGCACTTTGAAAGGTGGAGCCATTGCCTAGCTTTACCTAGAGGCATGTATTGGAGTGTAATTGTGTCACAAGATTCAGAAGGGGCAAAGGAATCCCCCAGAAAGCCAATTTTCTCCACAGGTTAGTTTGGTTTATGTTGTCAAATGCCGCCTTGAAGTGCACAAAGAAGAAATGCAAAGTTTGTTTGGTTAATTTCACCTTGTCGATAAGTAATGACACTGTTAAAAGATTTGTTGTGGTGCCGGTCTCCCTGGAAAAGCCTTTCCGACCAAGTGGGAATTATGTTGTGCTCTGCTGCCCATTCTTGCAGCTCTGATAATAAAGTTCCCACAAAATATTGTGCCTCAATGTCTAACAGTGCGATCAGGCGATAGTTCTTTCGTTGTGCCTGGCAGTGAGACAGTGTTGGAACCTGCCCCTCTCCCAGATGGTCATGCCGGTAGAGGGTTATTGGGGATCCTTATTTTCTACACGGAGAGACTCAATAGTGATAACTCAGCAATCAGGTGTGAAGAAGCATGTGTAGACAGGGATAACAGCACTTGCAAGGAGCTCAATGTCAGTGGGATCGCCGCCCTATCAACCCCCGGGCCGCAAAACCTTCAATTAACCCTAATTGTGCCACAGGTATCCCTGCCAGCCCCAAATATAATACTCTGGAGGAGGCGATAGCAGCAAAAGGGAAAGCATCACAATCAGCTCGTGCTGGTAAAGGCGGTTGGGGTCGGGGGCGAAGTTGGAGCTAAGGTACACGTGACAAAAGCCCTGGGCAGACTTAAGGGATTTTCAAAGGCTACAAAGACTGGTGCAGGTGCTGGTGTGAGCCACGTGCGTAAGTGGGTTGCATACAAGGGCGAGGGCAAATCTATAATTCAAGACTAACAGTGTCAGGAGATCTCGGTGCTATGGCAGGTGCTACTACTATGACCTCCACTACTGCTGCTGGTGGTTCTGAAGCCCCTGATCCTGTGAGCAGCTTACAGATGGACTCTGATGGTTGGGACCGAGACCTATTACAAGGGTCAGAAATAAGGAAGGCAGTCCAAGCAGATGCTGGAACCTATCTCTACTGTACACACCGGCCCACTTGACCCTGCTCCATTGCATTCTGTCACTACTCTACCTATCTCCCTGTCGCCATCTCCTTTACTGTCACCTCTGAAAGAGACAAGAACTGAGAGTAATGTAAGTCGCATCCAGTGTGAGGATGGGGAACCCTCACTCTCAGGGATTATGCAGGCACTTGCAATCCAGAGGGCAGAAGCACAGAGCTACTACCAGAAGGCTAAAGCCGACAATATTGAGATAAAGCAGGCTCTGTCTGAGGGGCCTGCTAAAGTTTCAAATTTAACGTCCGATGTCACGGACCTCCAACAACAGGTGGCAGCCAATGAGGAGGTCAATACATATACAGTAAACTTGACCAAATCTCAAGACTCTCAACTGACAGCCATGCAATTTAAGATCGAAGCCTTGAGAAAAGGCAGCGATGCCAGAACCAAAGGATTTTTTGCATCCCAGAAAGCAGGCAAGGATCGGACCCACGCACTTTTGTCGTCAACTTGTTACAAAAGCCTTTCCCCGACCTGCCAGACTGGGACATGGATTAGTAGGTCCAACATGCACACAGTTAGCCTACATTTCTGGCACAAAGTAGTCAAGCTATGTCTAATTTTGCCAGACCCATTCTTGTATTTTTGGGGAATTTTTTGTTGCGCCAAGCAATTTTTTTCAAGCCACGGCCTACAGCTCCTGTTAAAGTTGATTCCATGTCCATATTTGTGCGCTCAGACCTGTGCAAATCAACCATGGATAAGCGTTGGTAACTTCGACAACTCATGGACCCCTTTAAGGCAGTGTGTACGCAGGTTTTCGTCCAGGAACTAGCCCGGTTCAAAATTATAAAGGATGGTCGTTCTTATTTCTTTATCAATGAACAGGCAGCTAAGAAGGCACTTTCCAGGTGGCAGCCTACTCATAAAGATTGACTCTATGATTATGATTGAGCAGTGTTTCTAGCTAATATAAAAAGAAGGGTTTAGGAGACAACCGACAATTGACAAATGGCTTTGAATTATGCTTGCTCCAATCTGTTTATGTTCATGATGACATTTTTTGGCATAGGTCGAATGTGTCTTTTTGTAAGTTTTTTTTTCTCTCTTTGTCTCCCGCATACTCCTTGTTCTGATAATTTTTTTTGCACTGACACTGATTGGCTGTGTGGGCTGGGATGTGGTGGTTCCGGGGGTTCCTGGTGGGAGGTACATACCCCACATGCAGTCAGTCAAGGACAGCGAGGATGTGGGTGATTCCTTTTCTTAGATACGGGGTGAGGGGTGTGTGTAGTGTGGGTGGTTTATGGTTTAGTGGGGGGGTTGTCAGGGAGGGAGGGGTTTAAATAGTCAAGATGTAAGTATAAATGCACAAAATGAGCATAAGATCAAGGAACTTGTAGTTCTGGGGGCAGAGATCCATCAGAAGTTTCAAACACCATATAATGCTGTGTATTAAATTTATGTTATGGAATTTTGCTGGGCTTAACCAGCCAAGTAAAAGACGCCTGGTAGCGGAAGAACTTAAGGCCTACAAGCCTCAAATAGTTGGGCTCGCTGAAACTTACTTTGCTTTTAAGGACAGAGCTCTTCTCAACTCAGTTATGGAGAGGGAAATCTCGTGCAGACGCCATTCCCTGCCCGCCTGTTAACCACGCCCCCTTTTACTACGGCCACGCCCCCTCTGCCTTCATCAGCGCGCTGAATACGAGCCGCTTATAGAATCTACTTACTCCTGAGGCACAGCCGGGAGATTTTAGCTGTCTTAACCTTATTTTAAAAACTTGTGTAATATTGTGTGTTTTTTAAACCTTCTCCTACCTCAAGCGCTGCTCGCCAGGGCTCTCACTTGATCTTAATCCCCCCGCGCAGCCGAGGTCAGCGCTGATGCGGGAGAGGGAAATCTCGTGCAGACGCCATTCCCTGCCCGCCTGTTAACCACGCCCCCTTTTACTACGGCCACGCCCCCTCTGCCTTCATAAGCGCGCTGAATACCAGCCGCTTATAGAATCTGCTTACTCCTGAGGCACAGCCGGGAGATTTGAGCTGTCTTAACCTTATTTTAAAAACTTGTGTAATATTGTGTGTTTTTTAAACCTTCTCCTACCTCAAGCGCTGCTCGCCAGGGCTCTCACTTGATCTTAATCCCCCCCCGCGCAGCCGAGGTCAGCGATGACGCCGGAGAGGGAAATCTCGTGCAGATGCCATTCCCTGCCCGCCTGTTAACCACGCCCCCCTTTTACTACGGCCACGCCCCCTCTGCCTTCATAAGCGCGCTGAATACGAGCCGCTTATAGAATCTACTTACTCCTGAGGCACAGCCGGGAGATTTTAGCTGTCTTAACCTTATTTTAAAAACTTGTGTAATATTGTGTGTTTTTTAAACCTTCTCCTACCTCAAGCGCTGCTCGCCAGGGCTCTCACTTGATCTTAATCCCCCCCGCGCAGCCGAGGTCAGCGCTGACGCGGGAGAGGGAAATCTCGTGCAGGACACGCCCCCGCAGCAGAGGCCACCCCCCTATAAAATAATGTGTTTGCACCGGACTCGAAGAGGATGGGCGCAGCGGGCGCGCCGTCTGCGCGCCGAAGGCGTGCCTAAGGCAAGCCCGTCTGGGCCCGTCCGGGCCCGGACGGCCCGAGGCCCTGTCACTATGCCCAATGTTCCAGGGGGCCGACTTGCTTACTCTCAAGACAGGCTCCTTGAACTGAACCCGCGTAAACACTCTAAGTGTAATTATATCTATACAGGAGATAACCCCTTTACGAGTTGCGACCTCTGTTACCCGGCCGGCGCTAAGGCAGAATGCCACGGCCTTCAACTCAGCCTCCTTAACTGCAGGTCTCTCGTCAAGCATGCCCACGAGATAAACCTCCTCATCCGAGACCTCCCCATTGACATTTTGTTCCTCACAGAAACGTGGCTCACACCTAACAACGACTCCGACATCGTGAATGCCCTGCCTCCCGGCTACCAAATCTGCTCCCTGAACAGACCCCTCGGCAGAGGAAGTGGCCTGGCCATAATACACAAAGATCACCTTACCTGCAGAATCGACAATGGCAATATTGATGATTGCGAAATCTGCCATTTCGCTATGCAGATCTCGCCTGTAACCTCCCTTTCTGGGCTGCTAGTATACCGTCCCCCAGGTGCACTTGCCAAATTCCCCAGCACTCTCATTGACTACGTCACCCTTATGGCAACCACATCCTCTAATTTCCTACTTCTAGGAGATCTCAATCTCCACTTCCTAGATCTCACCGACATTACTGCAGCCGAACTTCTGCTGGATCTTACTTCGGTTGGCCTACGTTTAATGAATTCACAGGCTACCCACGACAAGGGCCACCTCCTGGACCCTATCTTCTCCAATATCCAGGATTTCAAAACCCGCGCTCCCCTCCCTTTCCCTTGGACTAACCACTTCCTGATCCCTATTGATTGGCATCATGAGGCCCCACCACCGCAACTGCCCAAAACCCGGGTCCTCATTAGATGCTGGCACAAACTCGTACCGGAGGAGTGGGCATCCAAGCTTAGGGATTCTGCCCCCCCCCCTGCTCCTGACCCCATAGCAGCCGATACTGAGTTTAATTCCTGGCTCACCCAATCATTAGACAGTCATTTACCCCTTTCTAATACCCTTAAACGAGCCAAGAGGGTAAAACCATCCCCCTGGTACACCCCTGAACTAAATGCCCTCCGGAAGGAATGTAAAAGGACTGAACGCGCATGGAGGAGGGAGAAACTTGCAGGAAAAAAAGAAGCCTTCCGGGTATCTAAAAGAACGTACAAACATGCGCTCCGCAACACCAAAAGATCATTCTACGAGGAAAGAATAAAAAATTCCTCTTGCTCCGCGAGGGAAACTTTCACTATTTTAAAAGAACTCCTCAATGTCCCGGGTCCCGGTAAAACAAAATCCCTTGACGCTAACACCGCGGAGGACAAATGTAACAAACTGGCAAAATTCTTCGACGACAAAATTAAAAAAATCCTCGCCTCCCTACCATTAATCGACATTAGTGTCACAGGCGGTGACAATTCTAATCCCTCCCCATCCACTTGCCCGCACCCCGAGCCCCCTGTCCCCCACCTTGTTACATTCGGCCCGGTAGCCACTGAAGAGGTCTCCGCGATGCTTGCCACAATTAAGAGTGGCTCTCCCAGTGACCCGTTCCCCATGCGCTTCCTGAAGAAAGTAGCCCACACCATTGTCCCTCCACTTACTACCCTCATTAACGCTTCTTTACTTCAAGGAAAGGTCCCCCCCAGCTGGAAAGCAGCTGTTGTTAAAGGTCTCCTCAAAAAACCCGCACTGGACCCTCAGAACTTAGCCAACTACAGGCCAACCTCCCTCCTCCCAGGGAATAGCAAAGTCGCTGAGAAATTAGTGAATAAAAAGCTTTCGCTATTTTTAGAGTCCAACAACCTACTCAAACGCTCTCAGACGGGATTCAGCCCAGGTCAGGGCACTGACACCGCCCTCCTGGCGGCAGTGGAGGAGGCCAGATGCGTTTTGGATACAGGAGGTTCAGTGGCAGTGATCCTCCTGGACCTCAGTGCGGCCTTCGACACTGTCAACCACCGGATTTTAATCCAGCGTCTTAGAGATATCGGAGTGAAGGGCACTGCCCTGAAGTGGCTTGCGTCATTTCTCAATCATCGCTCCTTCCAAGTTTGGGAGAGCGACAACCACTCCCCAGCAGTCCCCCTTCGGTGCGGAGTGCCGCAGGGCTCGTCATTAAGCCCAACGTTATTCAACGTTTACATGTCCCCGCTGGAGGAGGTGGTCACCCCGTTTGGAGTGACAATCATCAATTATGCTGATGATACCCAGCTGGTGTTAACCCTCTCCCACCCCAACCAAGAGCCCTCCAACCTTCATAGCTGCCTCGCTGAAATTCAGGGGTGGATGAACAACTCAGCGTTGAAACTCAACGGGTCCAAGACGGAAATTCTGCTCCTTGGACAAAAAGGGCTCTCCCTCCCCCCTGACATGTGGCCTGCCTGTTTAGGTGAACCCCCTACCCCCAAAACTGAGGTCAAGAGCCTGGGAATATGGCTCGAAAAAGACCTGTCCTTCAGAACCCAGGCAAAAAAAACTGCGGGTATCTGCTTTGGACTTCTTAGGTCATGTAGGAAAGTTCTTCCCTTGCTCCCTCTCTTTTCCCGGAAACTGCTGATCCAAGGCCTTATTTTGTCCAGGCTGGACTACAGCAACGCCATCTTCCTGGGAGCCCCCGAAGCCACCTTTAACATCCTACAGAGAATTCAGAACGCCGCGGCCCGACTTCTCACTAATACCCCGGCCAGAACATTAGCGAAGCCAGCCTTGAGGGAACTTCACTGGCTGCCAGTCAGAGAAAGAGTTGTGTTCAACGCTCTCTGCCTGGCACATAAACTCCTTCACAACAAAGGCCCCCCCATCCCCAGAAACCTCATCACTCCTTACAAAGCCACCAGATCGCTCCGGTCGGACCACGAGAATTTCATTACTGTCCATAGAGTGAAGAAAGCCCGGTCTGGTGGACGACGATTTTCTGTAAACACGGCTAAACACTGGAATACTCTTCCCAGGAAATTGAGAATGGAATCGAATCTTCTCCTTTTCAGAAAATCACTGAAAACACTTCTCTTTCCCTGATCTCTCCTTCCTCGGCTGCCACTCCCTCCGGATTTTCTAGGTTCCAGCGCTGGGATGCTCACGGGTTACTACGCGCTCTACAAAACCTTAAATAAAAATAAATAAAAAATAATTGTGTGCACTTCGCAGACAGTTTCTATTCGTGGAGTGGCCCTCCTAAAATCTCAATTTTGCACTGTTTCGGTGTTAGGCACGCTGGCTGATAATAAGGGGAGATGGTCAAAAGCCCAACTTTTGATCTTGTGTTTGAAGTTGACAATATGTATGGTATATGGCCCTAATGTTGACTGTCCTGAGGTCATCTCTTTTTTGAGTACTGAACTATTAGATTGGGATGATGACCTCATAGTAATGGGAGACTTTAATTGTATTTTGAATAAAAAAAATTGATACTACTAACACGGCTGCACAGGCCTGAATGGTTCAGACAAGGGCAGCCATAGTTGATTTACTTCGTATACATCAAGTAGAGGATGCCTGGCGAATTCTTTTTCCTTTAACACCAGGTTACACTTTTTTTTCAAATCCGCACAAACAATACTCCTGATTCGATTTGATCTTGACTAATCAAAATATGCTAGAAAATTCACACATGGTGATCTGTTCAAAAGTTACGTTGGATCACAATCCCATTATGTTTATTGTACATTTTCGGTTGGAGGAGAAGGAGTCAATAAGGGAATTTTCCTTCCCTAGGCATCTTCTCAGTAATTCAGATTATGTTACATTCATGCAAGGAAAACTAAGGGAATATATTTTGAGATTAATCTACATTCAGCGACTTTGGCAACAGTCTGGGATTGTTTGAAGGCTTATGTTATAGGGGCAACGCTTCAATATATTATCAAGCAGAATTGTTCTAACATGGGCCTGGTAGAAGAGGAGTGTAGGCAGTGCTCTGAGCTATAGCAGCTGCATGCTAGAGCAATTGTTTTAAAAGATCATGGCAAATCACTGATTTACTGTCAGCTTATTGAGGTAAGGGCTAAGCTTAGTAGAAGACTAAGGAATAGCATAGCTAGCAATTTTTATAAGCACAAACTGAGGCAATACAAATATAGCGAACGAGTTGGTCTATCAGCTAGCAGACCAACGGACTAAGTCATATATTAAGTAAATAAAGGGACTGATGGGTTAGTGTACACGAAATCTCAAGATATACTATAGCAATTTAGGTTATTTTATGCCGACCTCTACAGCGACTCAGCTTTAATCAACATGCGACAGCCGCCTTTAATCAACACACAGCCACAGAGTACATCCAAGAAAGCGCAGTGCCGGTCTTGGATTTAGCCCAGTCCGAACATCTGGACGGAGGTGCGGACGTTCAGGTAGTTACCTTAGCAATGAGTGCTCTACCCTTGGGTAAAGCGGTAGGTGAAGATATCATCCCTCTAGAGTTTTATAACATTTTTAAAAACATATTGGCCCCGGTCCTCCTAGAATTGGTTAATAATATACTTCGGGGGGGACGTGCCCGCCTCTTGGAATATAACTAACATAATTGTTTTTCCAGAAAAAGGGAAACCAGTGGAGGATAGGGGCTCATACCGTCCAATATCTCTAATCAATGCTGACGCTAAGATTTTTTCAAAACTTCTTACCTCTAGCCTAGCTCCCATGATTCATCTACTAGTATCTGACCAGCAACATGGTTTTATTCCGGGGCGGGACATAGAGGCACACATTAATACAGCTATTGCTGCATTTGATGTAGCTGGCCAGTTAAATCAGCAGATTGGGATGCTGATGCTCGATGCTGAGAAGGCCTTTGACTGAGTTGCTTGGGGGCCCTTATGGCTGATGATGCTTTCTCTAGGTCTCGGTCGGAGGTTTATCTCAGCAGTACAGAAACTATTTAATAATCCTACCGCTGCTATTAGGGTGAATGGTTTATCTTCTACGCTGTTCAATGTGCAAAGGGGAACACGGCAGGGTTGTCCGCTCTCCCCAATACTATTTGCTCTTTATATTGAGCCATTTATTAGGCACTTGCTTCAAAATACTTCTATATCCCCAGTTTCCTTTAATGATATGGTGTTAAAATTTACTGCATATGCAGACGATATTTCCATATACACTTCAGAGCCCGTGACCACTATTTCTGTAATAACAGTAGAAGCTAAATGTTTGGGTCGTTTTCCGGCTACAAGTTAAACTTAAATAAAACGCAGTCAATCTTAAATTTTGAATTAAAGGCAGCCCCACTCCGGTTAGGGATTACCAGAACTGCTACTTATCTCGGAGTCCGCCTCAGCTCCCATCTGGACGTTAATATTGTTTTAAATTACGAGCCTTCACTTAAAAAGATTACTGCCGATATGCGTAGGTAGCACAATTTACCACCTACTATCTTGGGGAGGAATAATACAATTAAACTGAACATATTACCGAAATTTCTCTATTTGTTTCATGCAATTCCATTAAGGGTTCCTATGTCATTCTTCAAGCGGCTAGATAGTGTGGTCGGCAGCTTTATTTGGGGCTATTGGAGGCCTAGGCGAGCTCTTAGATATATTAAGTTAACATACGAGCAGGGCGGTTTTAAACTTCCAGACTTTACAGGTCATTTCTGGGCGGCATTTGTTAACCGGATTCAGAGTTTACTTAAGGGGCCTGAGGTGGAAAAGATCTGGTTTGCGTATCAGCGGGCTGGTGGCCCTAATACCGGGTTTTTATTGTATAAAATGGTGGATCCAAACTACAATAAAAGGGTCCGAATTAAGATAGTTAGACATACGATTGGGGTCTGGCAAGATATCTCCAAGTCATACTTAATACCTGACCTGCATGAATGTACCATACTGCGGGGTAACCGGAGATTGACTGACATATTCTCTGACTCAGTCGGGAGATGGTGGCAACATGCATATGTTATGTTACCGCCTCATTTTGACGGTGGTTAGGAGGTTGTCTGCATTGAAACTGCTTTCTGTTTTGAATGTCCAAAGGCATCATTGTTCAACAACCGTACTCAATTTGGCAGGTGGTGATTGATCTGCTGTGCAACAAAACAATGACTAAAGGTTTTCAAGGCCCAGTTAGAAAACAGGACGAGGTTTATCTAAAGATAAAAAGTGTTATTCAGCCTAAAGAGAAAAGGTCCTATTTAGCAACTGTTCTCCAGCTGTCTGGGTGTTCTCACATTGTTCATTTTACTCAGACCTAAATACATCCCAAGGCTCCAAACCATCCATTACAAATGCACACATCTATGACAAAGGGAACTGCAAAAACAATTGTCAGCCATATGTGGAGTGATGGGATGTAGTGGGTATGCAGAACCAAGGATGACAGTATGATTTCACACCATTGCGAGAGGAAATCTTTTACTCCAAATATGAGAGTCATTGTGGTGCTTGCTCAAAAACCGAATTAATATTAAGTTTTGTGAGGTGGTAAGACCTTTATTCATGGAATGATATCTTCAGCTAAACATACATTACCAGCTTTCCTGCCCATCCACCAGAGATAGGTCTTCTACTTGTGACCACTATGTCTCATTTTATGGTGTGGAAGTTTTCACTCAGTGGTAAACTTAATACTACTATAAAAATCTACGGTTTTGAGAGCCTGAACATTTATAACAACAAAACAGGCTTCCTTAATCAATTATATGCCACTTCCAAAGACAGTTATTTTTGGGACATCACTCCAATAAACACAAATAACAAAATAGTGTGGTAAAGCAAAACCTATTAAAAAAACAGCAGTAGTGGGAAGTTACAACCAGCACTAAAACCTGCAACAAGTTGTGGTCAGTAAATTTAGAAATTATTTTGTGCACTTCAACAAACAGTACTCCTGCTGCAAAGGAGTGCAATTAAGTAAGACCTTCAAAATCTCTTACAAATGTCTAGAGAATAACACAGTTTGGCTAGTAGAGTCACAACTTAGGGGCCAATTCTGAAGTCTGACAGACCAGAGTCCATCTGACATCAGTTTGGAACTGTAACCGAATTACCTGCTGATGTCGGTTTCAGCATAGTAAATAGTATGTGACCAAACCCTGTTTGGTTGAAATCCTATACTTTACAGTGGGATCATGCATTCCTAAGGAATGCATGCTCTCATTCTAAAGAGCAGAGGTGCAGTTCATCTCTGAACCCCGTGGCAGGCACCTGAAAGTGCCTACAACCGGGTGCAGGGATCAACAGGGTGCCCACTGGGCCCCATTTGGCAGACTTGCACAGATGAGGGCCCTGCTGGGGCCCCAGAAGACATATTCCCAAGTCTTTCTGTGTCGGAAATGCAAGCACTGAAAGGCTGTGGGAATCTGCCACCCTAACCCCACCGCCAGAAAGAGCCGGCAAAGTGATTACCGAAGGCTTTCCAAATGGTGGCCGGGCACTTGGAGCCCATCAGAGGCCATTCTGAAATCCGATTCGGATTCCCTTACGGCCAACCCCATCAAAACGAGTCAGTCAGAATGGAATCCAGCCAGCTGATTACGATGCAGGCTGAGGAGCTACAACCGATGGTTGGAGCCGTTTCAGCCTGCATCGTAATCAGGCCCTTAATGTGATCAAAAACTTACTGTTGGCAACAATACTTTATTGAACATTGCAACATGGTGTTGTGGAGGCCTTGACGGTGAGGCTGGGTAGCTTGAACTTGCATCTCTTCGGAATGGGGATCCACGGGAGGTTTATGAGGTGAGGGTAGATGGTGGTGAGTTTTGGTGGGTCGAGGTTGAGTCTGGCTGTAGTGTTCTGGATGGTCTGTAGTCACTTGAGACGCTGTGTGGAGGATCTGGAGAAGAGTGCATTTCCAGAATCTATTCGGCTGGTGATCGAGGCCTGGGTTAGATGGGTTACATATTCATCCTGCACAAGGATCTATCCACCCTCACAGCAAATAACTATGTCCATTCCTCTGCTGGAACTTAGGGGGTCATTAGGATGGTGGGCGGACTTTGCCCGCCCGCCATCCTCGTGGTAATAGGGACCGCCCGCCATAAGGGCGGGGTTCCCGTGGAGGGTATTAGGATGTGCCAGCCACAGTGGCGGGCACATCCTGCATGTTAAGCATTGTGGCGGGCGGTGCTCTCAGCACCGCCCGCCACAATGCTTAAAAAGCACTTTTGCACTTTCATGGTCAAAGCGGCAGGCACCACGCGGTGCCTGCCACTTGATCATGCAAATGCAGGGGGGTACCACATATACCCCCCCCCGTGTGCACCTCCCTACTCTCCGAAAACTCTGGGGGCCCGAAGTCCGCATGCCTTTCCGTGGCGGCATTGCCGCCACGGAAAGGCATTGAAAAATGCCTATCATAATATGGCTGGCGGTGTCTGATAGACACCGCCACCATATTATTCCTTTTACGCCCCGGCCGCAAGGCGACCGGGGCGGAAAAGCGGCGGACGGTCTTTCCATCCGCCGAGGTCCCCCCGCCATACTAATATGGTGGGGGGAAATCAAGAGTGGATGTCGAGCCGATTGCCCCCGCCAGGCAGGCGGTGGCCACCGCCAGCCTGGCGGGGGCAATCCGCCCGACATCATAATGGGCCCCTTAGAGTAGTTTCAATTAGAAATATCCAAAAGCACTAGACTGCCAGCAGGACCAAAATACTTCTAGAATCGCGGTTTTGTTTCCACATAGCAGCTAAAATTTCAGCAGTATTCACAGCAGAAAGGGACAATGTTCCATTCTGCATTTTGAATTTAAAGAAATGTAAATGATTTTCTTCTAAAAAGTGACAAAGTGGAATTCTGTAGTGGGACATATTCAAACTTTTTTACCTGCAGACTTTCTTCGCAAACAATCCACTTGGTGTAACTCACCTGGGCTCTATTGTGATCTCACCTAAGACCTCGACTACCACTTCCATAGACTACTGAAGGCACAAAAAATCATATCTTCTGTCTTCCTTATTAGAATGGTGTTGTTTTGGTGCCAGATAGTTTATTCAGTTGTAATGTATTTTACTTTGGTATTATTACTTGGTGGTTTTCTTTTATTTACTGTTTTGGTTCTGCATGAATATTTTACACATTGGCCTTATCAATCCTGTCTGCTCTGTGCTATAGCTACCAGGGAGTTGAGCATAAATTAGTTTAGTGGTTTGACTCTGATAAAGAGTGCTCATATTCCTTGAGGTATATCATTTCTGAGGTGGGCAGTCTGCCACACCAAATAGTAATCCAATTTCTTACTATAGGGTTCATGTACACCTACTTGATTCTGTTCCTGCCAAAGCTTTTGTGAGACCAGGTGTAGCAAATACAGCGCCAGAGACAACAAAGGCAAGTCACGGATAGCAGCAGCTTCCACAAACTACTCTAAAAAAATCCAAGAATATCAGAAGAGTATAAGAGATACATGATGAATAATGGGGAATTATTTTTAAGTCTAAACATTATGCTACACAACAGACCCTTTATTCCATCAGTTCTTAAGGTTTCTAATTAACTGCATAGCAGAGTCCTCTGCACTGATTATGCTCTTAGAATAGTTGTGCACAGTAAGTAATAACAATTCATGCCATCCTTGATATGATGTCCGTTGTAGGATAAGTAGTCACTTTATTTTTGTTTTTTTTATTTGCGTATTTATTAATAAGGTTCTGTAAATAGTTGTCACTCTAAATGGTCACTGAGAGGCACTGGCATTCATAAAACCGGCCCAGGGAACGGTACGTTCCCGCAGCTATTCAAAACGTATGCTCTTTGGTCGACTAGCAGATTATATGCAGACAGGAAACTAATGTAGTCAAATTACCTGCATTCCAATATATAAGCTCATGCAAATAGTTCTAAAATTCATCGAAAATTGTATTTTACATGATTATAGCCCTTAAAGTGTATCTGAAAAGCTTGTATCATCAATCACCTTAGACACTGGAATATAACATGCATGCCCAAATAAATTACCACTGTACTTTTTTCATTTTCTGTTTTAAATTACTGAAGGAAATAGGGAAACTGGAGACTCTCAGTGAATAAAAAAACAATTTGTTGCAGAAAATAAATTGCCCCTGAAGCATTTTAATGTATGCTTTATTTAAACATTTACTGTTTTCGCCTACTCCTCATACCAAGAAGTTAGAAATGGGAAGTATTGTAAGCTTTCTAGTCACAATAAAATCAGCATTTAAAAATAAGCACTGATAAATGAGTGTTGTAAATAAGAATCCAAAATAGTCCACGCCTTTCTGGATCACCTGCAGTTCTCAAAGATGAAAATTGTCCCTAGTGGAATTGTCAGGGTACCTGAGAATTAGAAATGTAGACGTGTGATGTAGGTCAGTGCAATTTTCCATTCCTATTTTTCGACAAAGCAGATTACACCTATGGGGAAAAATGGTAATTTTGCCCACTCCTACTCTTTTCATTATTTTGATGGTAACCAATTTACAAATTTCTCATATATATTCATGTTCTTTTTTCGACACTTGCAACATTTTTCCATTCAGAGCTACCTACATCTCGCACCACTTGGAAATATGCAGGAAGTTTGGGTCACTTTCTTAACGTCATTGCAGACTTACTCCAACAGTTTACACTGCTAAAGTCGGGTACATAATTAGGGGCATATTTTTCAAATATTCACGGAACACAACACAGCAAGCCCCCTTGCTGGGCTGCGTGGAAGGGAGAGGGAAGTAATGCACTGTATTTAACATTATATTGCACATTCTGCTCTCTGCCTGCGCAGGCATATAAACGGCTGACTATCACCAATGCAGACACCCTTGTGTGAAAAGATGTGTAAAAACCAAGGTAAGACAACTAAGCCCAACATTGCCCCTTCCTGCACAAAAACAACCCTCTAAGACATTTTCCACCTTCTATATGTGCTGCAGAATGCAGCTCATGTAGAAAGTCAACAAAGAAGAGAAATAAGCATATTTCTCCTTGAACTCCGCCACCCACCCTTCCAATCTGAAGCCACCGACATCATCTGCGGCGTCCCCCAGGGCTAATCCCTCAGCCCGACTCTGTTCAACATCTACATGCCCCCCTCGCACAAGTGGCCCGCCATCACGACCTCAACATCATCTCCTATGCCGACGACACCCAGCTCATCCTCTCCCTCACCAAGGACCCACACACCACCAAAACCAACCTTCACAAGGGAATGAAGGCCATCATCGACTGGATGAGGAGCAGCTGTCTGAAGCTGAACTCAGACAAGATGGAGGTCCTCATCCTCGGACCCACCCCCTCAGCCTGGGACGACTCCTGGTGGCCGACCACACTGGGAACAGCACCAACCTAGGGGTCATCCTCGACTCCTCACTCTCCATGTCTAAGCAGGTCAACGCCGTCTCCTCCTCCTGCTACAACACCCTCCGCATGCTCCGCAGGATCTACAAGTGGATCCCGACCGAAACAAGAAAAACGGTTACACAGGCCCTCGGCAGCAGCAGACTGGATCACGGCAACACACCCTACGCAGGAATCCCAGCCAAACACCTACGACGACTACAACGCATCCAAAACGCCTCCGCCCGACTGATCATCAACATCCCGCACCGCATCCACATCATCCCCACCTGAGAGACATACACTGGCTCCCCGTAGACAAGAGGATCACCTTCAAGATCCTCACTCACACACACAAAGCACTCCACAATGCCGGACCAGCCTACCTGAACAGCAGACTCAGCTTCTACACCCCCACCTGCCAGCTGCGCTCCGCCAGCCTCGCACTCGCTGCTGTCCCCCGCATCCAACGAACGACCTCTGGCAGCGGATCCTTCTCCTACCTCGCCGCCAAGACCTGAAACACCCTCCTTACCCACATATGACAGACTCAAGACCTACTCGCCTTCAGAAGACTCCTCAAGACCTGGCTCTTCGAGCATTAGCAGCACCCCCCTCTTCTCAGTGCCTTGGGACCCTCATGCGTAAGTAGCGCGCTCTACAAGTACTCTGATAGATTGATTGATTAATTGATGCGCCTCCCTTGAAATGAAATGAAATGAAATGAAATGAAATTGGGTTTATAAAGCGCATGGCTGCCCTGAAGTGTCCCAGCGCTGATTAACTAATAACAGAAAACTCTAAGGAGGAAGGGAATTAGGAAATCTTAGGGAAAAGAAAAGTTTTAAGGGCTTTTCTGAATTTCAGGTAGGAGGGTTCCATCCGGATATCCCTGGGAAGAGCGTTTCAATTTTTTGCCGCATTCAAAGAAAACCGGCGGCCTCCGGTGCGGGCTTTCCTCACTCTAGGTATGGTGGCCAGATTTTCTCCGTCAGACCGAAGGGCCCGAGCCGATTTGTAAGGGCGAATCATACTTCTCAAGGCCTGTGGGCCTTTACCTTGCAGTGTTTTATGAGCGATGCAGAGTGACTTAAAGGCAATTCGCTCCTTGATAGGGAGCCAGTGAAGGGCTCTCAGCAATGGTTTGGCTGAGGCCCGTCTTGGTGCCCCCATAAGCAGCCTGGCCGCGGCGTTCTGTACTCGCTGCAAGATGTTAATAGTGGCCTGAGGCGCAGCCAGGAGGAGAGCATTGCCATAATCGAGTCTGGACAGAATTAGGCCCTGGATTAGTAGCTTCCTCGATTGAAAAGGCAAGAGGGGGAGAACCTTCCGTACTGCCCATAGCCGGCCAAAGCAACCTCTTGCAACTTTCTGTGCATGGGTCTTGAATGTTAATTGGGGTTCAAACCAGACCCTGAGACTTTTAATTTTCTCCTTAGGTGTGGGCAGTTCACCCATGCAAGACGGCCAATACTCAGAGGGCAGGGATGTAAATTGGTGACCCAGGACCATAATCTCGGTTTTAGCTCCGTTCAGTTTGAGCTTTGAGTCAGTCATCCAGGAGAAAATTGCGGTTAGGCATCTCGAGAGGTCGTCTGAGCGTCCCCCATGTTGCGTCAGCGACACGACAAGTTGTGTGTCGTCTGCGTAGCTGATGGATTTGATCCCGAAAGGGGCTACTACTTCCTCCAGCGGGGCCATATAAACATTAAACAATGTGGGGCTCAGGGAAGAATCCTGAGGAACCCCACACTGAAGGGGGGTAGACTTGGACATAGACCCATTTTCCCAGATCCTGAAGGAACGTTTATCCAGGAAGGATTCCAGCCATCTAAGGGCTGACCCTACGATGCCTAGTTTGGTAAGACGGTGGACCAAGGTTGCGTGGTCAACGGTGTCGAATGCAGCGCTTAGATCCAGGAGGATCAGGGCCGCTGATCCCCTTGAATCCAAGATGCATCTTGCCTCTTCCGTCACCGCTATGAGGGCAGTGTCCGTGCCCTGACCTGGGCGGAAACCCGTTTGGGAGTCGCTCAGTAGGCCATTACTCTCCAAGGCAGATTCCCAGGTCTACCACTCCTAGTAAATCTGGTAATGCACCCGAATCTAAGGGTGGATGAATAAGAACTCCCACATTTTACCTAGGAAATGCCTCCCTAGGACAGAGTAACTCAAGGCAGTGAATTGCACTGCCTCGCATTACTCCACATTTACCGTGCCACACTTGGCCATGAAAGGTGGGCTTGCATGGCTTGGTAAATGTTATTTTAAGTTTTGCATCACTCTTGTGTCCCCTTCTGTGGCACAAGGGCAAGGCAATACCATTACAAATGTGCCCTCAGTATACAAGTATCCATAAGGAATGTACAGAAATTTCTCTAAGTTCCTAAGGGTTTTCAGTGAATTGTACAAAATTGTTTTGAAATAATTTTAGTTAGTTGTATGTTATATATAATTGTCTCTGTAGCATTGCCACTGGGAGGGGACATATTCATGAACAACTGTGTATCATCAACATTGAGGTGGAATGACATGTTGGCTAGGTGTTCGGTGTACAAGTTAAAAAGTGTTGACCTGCAAGTGTTATCTATTTTTATTCGCTGGCCTCCGTTCTCCAGCAAAGAAGTGAAACACTGAACCACCTTGTCCCATTCTGTATTTGAGGATTTTTAGTAGTATGCGATGGTACACTATATTAAATGCTGTAGAGATGTCTAAAAGCATAAGATGGGAATAAACAAAACGGTCCGTGACCATAGATTTACATGAAAATAAATTCAATTATGAACATTCATCAGTAGAGAAGTATTTGGGGTGGATGAGAAGGCCACCAAGTATCCGTCACAGGCCCTGATGCCTCTCCGGCGCGCAGGTGCGTCTCCAGGAGCTCGTCAGTTTGGGGCTCATGGGAGCGCTATAAGTAGAATACCACAATGGATCGCACACCGCTAGCCTCTCCCCAGGATTGCCCCTAAGCACTCTGGTATTTGAAGTGCGTGTAGTTTGAAGAGCAGAAACAAAGTTTGTAAGTGGTTCACCAAAGTTGGTGCGAGTAGGTACTTGTTGTCCTCAAGATCTCTAGACCCGAGACATGGCCCAGGTTTCGGGATAGTTTCCCTCATCAGTAGAGAAGTATTTGGGGTGGATGAGAAGGCCGCCAAGTATCCGTCACAGGCCCTGATGCTGTAGTCTTATTCTAATCCTCTTGACTTATACTTTTCACTACCTACCACCACTACCACACTACATACTTGGATTAATCCTTGAAAAAATTGAGTATTTTCTACCTCTATTAGTTGTGGTCTATTGATGTATGCATGTACAAAAAGAGCATATTACATGCACACAATATTAACTGTTCTGTTATTCAGTAAAGTGTTGTAGAATAATCTTTTCACAGCCATGAATGTTCATAATTGAATTTATTTTCATGTAAATCTATGGTCACGGACCGTTTTGTTTATTCCTGTGTAATGCCCAGGTCCGGTTGACTGATTGGGTTACCCTATTACTATATAATTGTAAAAGCATAAGATGGCAGGACTCTATATTCCTCTGGGATACAATTATGACATTAAGCACAGCAGAGTCTGTGCGGCATTCACTCCTGAAGGCTGACTGACTGTTGTACAGAGAATGTTCTCTCTGATATGGTGTTGAGTTTTAGCACTATATAGATGCACATAGGCAAAGGCGACACCATAACAGTGCATTTAAGGAAGAAGGAAAGGCATCCCTTTTCCAGAATTCCCTCTGAGGAGACTTACTTCTTGTTGAAAAGTAAGTTATTAGTAGTAGTAAATATGCATCTACCACTGGCAATAAGACCACTAACACTGTTAAGGCTCAGTATAGGTCTCAATGAATTATTCCCATGGTCATCCCTTGGTAGCTTGGCTGCGAGCAGGCAGGCTTAACTTAGAAGAAAGGTTTGTAAAGCATTTAAAAACACCAATTCAGTGAATATTTAAGACACAACACACCATAAAAATACCACATCAATTTATAGAAATAGGAAATATTCATATCTTGAAAATGACCAACACAATAAAAATCCAATGCAGGGAACTGGAGATTTGAATTTTGAAAGATCTAGCAGTACATAGCACCTAGAAACTTATAGTGCCACTTTGGGACATCTGGTAGGGCTTGACTGGGAACAAGTCAAAGTTTCAGGCTAACCACGATGGAGTCCTGTTCAGGCACCCCTCACGGTAGATTTCAATCGAGTATTTGACTTCAGACATAGAAACGTTTCTGGAGCTTTTTCAGCCAGGTTCCCTCAATGCTCTTCACCAGTCTGCATTTGGTGAGGGTTTACTGGTTTGCTTTTCAGGGAGCTCCCATTCAAACTCTGGAAGTTTGACCTCTAAAGCTTTTCAGCAGGATAGGATAGGATAGGATAGATATTTATAGAGCACTTGAATGCCGCGGTGTCTTGGTGCTGAGTGTGATCATATGGAGATTAAGTTATGGAACCGGAGAATTAAGTTTTATTCCCGAGGGAATAGCCAAGTCTTCAACATTTTCCTGAAGAGCAGCTAATTCATTTGGAGTTACATGGCATGAGGCATTTGATTCTCTATCTTGGCTGCATAGAATGATAGACTCCGACCCCCCCATCTTGCTCTACGGATTCTAGGGGTGTGAATGAGGCCTGTATTTATGGATCTGAGGATTCTGGATGGAGAGTACCCTGAGAAAACCTGGATCCACACCGCCCCTCCACCATAGAGGGCTTTGTGCACCAGATAAAGGGACATGAATTCCCCTTGTTGTTGGACAGGGAGCCAGTGGAGGGATCTTATGCCAGCCGAAGTGAAATGGCCTTTAGGGATGCGTAACAACAATCGTGCCGCAGCATCATGCTGTGATTGCAGTTTCTTGATCTGAGACTTATCAATGCCCATGAAAAGGGCATTACAATAGTCTAATTTTGAGAGCAAGAGTACTATTACATCAGTTTTGCGAAGCTCTCCTGGAATGAAGGAAAAGATCTTCCGTAAACACTTCATTAGGAAGTAACAGGAGGAGGTCATGTGATTTACCTGGGCAGAGAAATTGAGCTGAAGGTCGAAAATTACTCCCAGGTTCCTGCCTCATTCAGCCACCAGGTTTTATTCCATAATGACAGACCCTTGCCAAACTCCAGTATCTCTGTCTTATCAATGTTTATTTTAAGGAACTTCTGGCTCATCCAGCTTCAGAATTTCTGTCAGACATGCATAAAAGCCTTTGGCGACTGTCTCTGGTTGTTTAGACACAGAAATTACAAGCTGGGACATCATCTGCATGAATTGGCAGAGCAGGCTGGCTCGTGGTTGAAGGTGGCTGGCTTGGCTCTCGTGGTTGAGTTGGTCCCCTTATGTAGCTTTTTACAAAGTTCTCTGAACTCTCCAAACTTCTGAAACGTCTTCCAGAAATTCCTCTTGAAGGTCCAAAGTGTCTAAAAACAAAATCCATTGGCCTGGAATCTTTAAGATGGCCTTTGAAAGGTTTTGACCACAATCCCCACAATGAACCAGGACAAAAACGTACAAATCCACTGGATGTACTTCAGGAAGAGGATTCTTGGTGGTGATGGACTGTGTGAGCTTTGTTAAACTGTAGCTTTCCGAAGTGCACTCTGTATTCCTATTAAAGCAAGGTACACCCAAAGTGCTGGAATTCCAGATAATTCAGCAGGTGCAGTAAGCAGAATGCAGGGTCTGCTGGTGCTAATCAAGTTTTCAGCTTGGCAAGACTACTTCTTTCAGTTTGAAGCGGCAGATTTAGAGTCTGTGCTCCTCTCACATATTTATTCAGTGTTCTCTTGGGTCAAGCAGGAGAGCACTTCTCTGCAATGAGATGCAGGGCAGCACCCCAGAGCATGAACACTTCCTCCAAAATATGGCATATTCTTCACTCACAAAACACTATCAGCCTGATTCATGTAGGCAATAGCGCTCGCAAAAGGGCCAGATTCTGAGAATCTGGCCCTTTGCGAGTGCGATTTTTGCATTTGGTATTCACAATCCCAAATGCAAAAATCGCTATTTAAGAATCCGCATATTTGCGAGGAATGGCATTTAAGGAATCTCTAATAGAGATTCCTCAAATGCTATTCATGACACATCAAGAAATTGCGATTTTGCACTTTTGGGGCCGCTATTTACCGAGAGGTCAGACCTGTCGGTAAATAGCAAAAACTCAGAAAAATGCTTTTAAAAGCATTTTTCTAAGTTGCATGTTGCACACACACATGTCCTTTGGACATGTGTGTGCGCAACACCTGTTCAAATGTGCATTTTAGGGGTGCTACAGGGCGTCCTTTGGACACCCCTGGCACCCTTAAAATCGCTATCTTATTTGCGAGTAGCAAATTGCTACTCGCAAATAAGGGATACTCCCCATTCATTCCTATGGGCCTCTTGGCCCATAGGAATGAATGGGGAGTTTTTGCGAGTAGCAAATTGCTACTCGCAAATAAAGAACATGTAGGAATCGCTATTTTATTAGCAATTCCTACATGAATGCCGTTTTGCGTGTCCTCAATAGCGAGTCGCTATGATTCGCTATTAGGGCCACGCAAAACGGCATGTACATGAATCAGGCTGTATTTCTCCAAAATTCAGTATGGATGAAATCTCAGCAGAGGAACAAGAACTAGTTAAACCAACCTCTAGAATGGTTCATTTCCATAGCTCTCACTCCTACCATTTGCAAATTCCTGCCTTAAGCCAGCCACCTGGCTGGGTCAGAGGGGCTGGGGGTAGATGGACCTGGCATTCTATGCCTGTCTTATTCCTCCTTTCAAGCTTATGCTTTACAACCCCTCCCCCTGCTCTGGCATTCCTGTGGCGCATAGCTCTATCCAACAGATCGCCTCTCTCAGGGTGAGCCACTTTTCATTTTATCAAAGCCGCCTGGCTAATCCTGTTAACTCTGTCAAATCAGGGAAGACCACAGGAAGGCTGAATTTGACTTACAGACAAGAAAGTCTTTAAACTTAATTTCAGTCTGCTTTAGGATAAGTTTATTAATAGCACATTGTTGGTTCTATCAGTACCATTCTCCTAAGTCCTTGAATTAAATGTTCTTTTATTCATAGCAATAGTTAGGCATTCATAATATATTGCCATATTATCCTATGGTTCTAGGCCTCTGTAATCAGGAAACTGATATGTGCAATTGCTCTATCATCAGGGCATATAAAACATCGTTTACGAGGGCCCTGCTTATAGTTACATTACCCCCCACCCCTGGGACACCTAGGGGAGACTTTAGGGCTCCTCAATATGCAGAATTGTGTAGACCCTCACTCCACAGTGCTCTTAGCACCAAAGTAGATTTTGGGTGGCACTTTAGTACAATGTGGAAAGTGAAATGTGCAATGTATCTATCCCCAGGGCATATCAAACCTATTTTATAAGGGTCCTCCTTATAAGGACCTGACCTGACACCCTGACACCTGACCCTGGGGATAGCTAAAATGCCACAATATTGTTGTTTATCACTTTATAACTAACCCTACCACCAAAGTTGAGTTTGGGCACATTTTACATTTAAAAGCAGTACTGCAACATAGGGGTGGTCTTAACATGACCTCAGGCGCTCATCAGTGCACACATGTAAGTGCGGAAATGGCATCTGGCCTCTAAACTGCCATGCCCTATAATGTACTAGTGACTCAAATTAAGTTTTAATTCTCCTGCCCTACATGTACTAGGGACCTATGGGATAGGTTATGTCAATTAAAAGTGTACCCTAATATATATATAATACCTACTGGCGATAGCCAGTAGGTATATATAGTTAGGACCTAGCTACCATAGGAAATCCGCAAGATTCTGTTGGGAATAACTTTGGCGCCGGTTGAGGAATTTGCGTGTAATTTTCCAAAATTTTGGCCAGCTCCGCTGCACTCCTTCCCTGAAAGTTTCGGGGGGATTCATGAAGTGGGGGCTGAGAAAAATGGGGGTCCCAAAACGTGTTTTCCCCATATTAATTTCCATAGGACGTTCTGTCAAGGCTACAGCCCGAACCGCTGAACGGAATTACACCAAACTTGGCAAAATTGTAGGGACTGGTACGCAGAAGTGCCTTTGCTATATTTGGTGAAAATTGCTCCAGTGGTTTTTATGAAAATTAACTTAAAAAACACATATATATCTGGGCGGAGCCTAACCACACATCTCATCGTGAGATCTGATTGTCTGTCAGCACTTCATCCAAGAAGTGTTGGCAGCCATCTTGGGGCTAATATACATAATAGCACCTCATTAAAAAGCATTGTAGTTAATAGAGGGTTTTAGGACTTTAGTTACATTATAACTCATTTGTTGATGGTACCATACTCATTTTAGGAATTGTGGTGTGTTCTAAGGTGATTTTACCATATGAAAAAGCCTTCTGCTGGGATATCATGAATCATGTTTGAAAGAAAACTATTATCTCATGCTTTTCCCACAGTGGTTTGGAAGGGGATCTATAAGCTAAACTGAAAGCATATTTTCTGTAAATTCACATTATCTTTCTCAGTCATGTGAGCACGAAGTCTGACATTCTCAGTAAAACATGTACATCCAACAAGGACAGAGACTGTCAGTTGATTCCTTTGTGTTCTACTGCAGCCTCCTAGAGTGTTCTAAAGAACAACTAGAGCGCTAACAGTCCTACTTATTACAAAGGTATGGCACACCTGAAGCCATCTTGATTGGCATAAAGTGGTAACTCTTAAAAAATTTAATTTAAAGAGGAACAAAATGAGGGGGTATATTTTGCCATAGAAAGTATGATTAGTGCTGCAGAAAGAAAAATTAGGGCACATTTTGAGTGACTTCCCAAATCCTCTTCTATTTCATTAAAAAATTCTGACATGCAGTCTCCCAAGATGGCCACAAGAGACAAAAGAGCCCAAATGTAGCCCAAATATCACCCAGATGTAGCCCAAGTATAGCCCAATGACAGAATGTCCCAGAGTGTTCTAAAGAACAACTAGAGCGCTAACAGTCTTACTTATGACAAAAGTATGGCACACCAGAAACCATCTTGATTGGAATGAAGTGGTAAGTCTGAAAACATTTAATTTAAAAAGGAACAAAATGAGGGGGTTCATTTTGCCATAGAAAGTATGATTAGCAGCAGACTTCCCTGGTGAGCAGTAGCTTTACTACAGTGATCTAATGAGCAAGTAGAGTGCTAACATTCAGAATTTATGGCAAATGTGTGACACATCTGAATGCCTTCTTGATGGAACCAAAGTAAACAAGCATTGAAAATGCAATAGATCTCGCCCTCGTTTAAGTTAAAGCCATTCTGTTTGTAATGAGGTGGCTTTTTAGCTTTGCTTTTATTTGTGTTTTTAAAACTTTCATGTAAATAACATGCATATGTATGCATATATGTATATGTATACATGAATTTATATTTGTATTCATATAGATAAGCAGATTATATATGTTTATATATGTATGTATATATATATATACACATACATAAATGCATATGCATATATATGCATATATATATGTGTATATGTGTGCGTGTAGAGAGAGGTAGAGGTGTAGAGGTAGAGAGGTAGAGACTAGTAGAGAGAGAAGTAGAGAGAGGTAGAGAGGTAGAGAGAAGAGAGTGAGTAATAGAGTAGAGAGTGAGTAGTAGATAGTAGTAGAGAGCAGTAGAGAGAGTAGCCGAGAGTGAGTAGTAGAGAGTGGTAGAGTGAATAGTAGAGTGAGTAGTAGAGAGTAGTAGAGAGTGAGTAGTAGAGAGTAGTAGAGAGTAAGTAGTAGAGTGAGTAGTAGAGAGCAGGAGAAAGTGAGTAGTACAGAGTAGTAAAGCGCGACTAGTAGAGAGTAATAGAGAGTAGTAGAGAGAGAGTAGGCGAGAGTGAGTAGTAGAGAGTGAGTAGTAGAGAGTGAGTAGTAGAGAGTAGTAGAGAGAGAGTAGTAGAGAGAGTAGTAGAGAGTAGTAGAGAGTGAGTAGTAGAGAGTAGTAGATAGTGAGTAGTAAAGAGAGAGTAGTAGAGAGTGAGTAGTAAAGAGTAGAGAGTAGTAGAGAGCGAGTAGTAGAGAGTAGTAGATAGTGAGTAGTAGGGAGTGAGTAGTAGAGAGAGAGTAGTAGAGAGTAGTAGAGTAGTAGAGAATGAGTAGTAGAGAGTGAGTATTAGAGAGTAGTGGAGTAGTAGAGAGTAAGTAGTAGAGAGTAGTGGAGAATATTCCAAAGTTTGGCACACCACCACTTGCACAATAAGTCCAATCAAATCATATCACTTAGAGTCCTTATTGAAGCGCTGAATCTTGATGTATATTCAAATGCTTTTATTTTTCCTTAAGTTTATGTACCACAGCCAGCTGACGCGTTTCGTTCTGTACAACAGAACTTCTTCAGGGCGTTCTTATTTCCTTCAAGTTATGTCGGTATCCTGTTGTCATATAACTAGATATTTCTTCCAAATGTTAGACGAGACGTAAGTACATTCTTATTCAAAGTGACTAGGTATCAATTTTACCCACACAATTCGGGCAGACTTGAGTAATTTATAGCATCCTCAAAGTCAGTCTTTCAAAAATTCCAAAGTATAGGACATAATAATCCAAATCCAAATGTTTCTCTAGAAAAGTCATTTTCAATCGTTCGGAATTTCGGCGTTTGGGCAGATATGACCCAGGGACCCCCAGTATGCAAGGGGAATTAGTCCCCCCTCTGCAAACGCGCCAGTGGCCTGCGTTGCAGAGAGGTGTAAAAAGAGGCATAGCCTCATTACACCTCTGTGCAATGCAGCCCCCTGGCGTATACTGGAGGTTCCAGGTGGGCTAGTTGGCCCCCAGGGACCCCCAGTATGCAATGAAAATTAGTTCCCCCTCTTCAAACATGCACGGGGGCTGCGTTGCAGAGAGGTGTAAAAAAGGGTGTGGCCTCATTACTCCTCTCTGCAATGCAGCCCCCTGGCGCATACTGGAGGCTCCTGGTGGGCTAGTTGGCCCCCAGGGACCCCCAGTATGCAAGGGGAATTAGTTCCCCCTCTGCAAACGGGCCAGGGGGCTGCATTGCAGAGAGGTGTAACAAGGGGCATAGCCTCATTACACCTCTGAAATGCAGCCCCCTGGCGCATACAGGAGGTTCAAGGTGGGCTAGTTGGCCCCCAGGGGCCCCCAGTATGCAAGGGGAATTAGTTCCCCCTCTTCAAACATGCACGGGGGCTGCATTGCAGAGATGTGTAAAAAGGGGCGTGGCTTCATTACACCTCTCTGCAATGCAGTCCCCTGGCGCATACTGGAGATTCCTGGTGGGCTTTCAGGTCTTATATAGTTAGGAATTAGCATTAAAAAACCTTTGAAATTCACTGAAAAAACCATGACATCACTGATGACATCATCCAGTGAATGTAGTTTGCTTCGTTATTTAAATATGCATTACATATATAGCAATTTGCATTGAAGAATGATTGGATATATAAAAATAAATATTTGGATGGAGTATTTAGTAGCAGTATAATTGACTGTTTACTTGACCAATTTATAGTGTCTCACTAAATATAGTGGATAGTGACTAAAATGTTTGAATATCTGTATCACTTTGTCAGTTGTTGTGTAAACTGGTTCTCCAGTTGGTTACTAGCTATGTGAAAGTCTGTATTAGTTATTGATTAGTTAACTGAGTATTTGTATGGGAGAGTGAATGTGTGTGTGGTTCGGTGGGGGGTGTGTGACTGCCCAAAGATGTGTAAATAGTTGATTCACTAGATATATGAAGTTAAAACTACATGTTCTAACAGTTGTTTGGGGAGGGTCACTGATGACATCATCCACGTGACAATCACATACACCTTTTCATACACTAGTAAAATCTTTCATCACTCTTTGTAAAATAAAGAGATCAATAGAACACTATCAAATATACTTATACACCTAAATCGACATTACACACCAGCACACATCTGGGCACCCCATTATAATTAAGAAAATTCCCCCCAGGATTTGGCCCCCCGGGGTCTAATTACCAATAAAGCGGCTTTGGTTTTTTTTTTTCGCGGGATACGCCTACCCTACGTGTATCTCGTGATTTAAAAAAAAAATACATTTGGGGGGCCTTGGGGATCCTTGTGGGACCCCTGAGCAGGCCTATGGTGTCAGGGTGCTTCTATCCTGCCCCCTTTTCATGTTATATATATATATATATTCACTGAAAAAACCATAGGTTATAGACCATATATAGTTAGGAATTAGCATTTACAAAACCTTGAAAATTCACTGAAAAAACCATAGGTTATAGACCATATATAGTTAGGAATTAGCATTTAAAAAACCTTATTTTACTCACACAAAACCATTGAAATTCCATATATAGTTAGTTGCACTAACTATATATCGCGCACCTGCAATCCACTGCTGATGATGTCACATATTACATCATTCATGACATGGTCAGTGACATCACTGATGACATCACTGATGACATCTCAAATGACATCACTGATGACATCACTGATGACATCTCATTTGACATCAATGACCACATCACTGATGATATCATTCATGTGACAATACAATGCATCTCCTCACATTTTAATATAACCTCTGTTTCACCCAGTGTTAAATACAGAATATAATTTTTGAAACCATTGACACACCAATACAAGTTACTACATACGCACTCACTGATTCCTACGTCTACACACACCTTCACTCATTCACCCATACTATCATTCATACATACAATCACTCATCTTTACAACACTATCATATGCACTCATACACCTATACAGACACTCACAGTCTGCCACTCATCCATGGAGTTACTCACACACCTAGTCAGTCCTGTAAAGAATCAACGACACTTCCATTTTCTTGTCTATACAGTTAAACATAGAGCACCTTACATTTTCAAACATATACTAACACATACTTACCTTGTTATACAATCATTGATACAAGTACACATTGATCTGCACAGAGTCACACACCTCCCAGCCAGCCACACACACACTCAGTCTCCCATACAAATACTTGGACAATCAATCAGTAACCCATATAGTTAATCATATAGCTACTGATCAAAACATGCAGCAGTTTACAGAACAACAGACATAATGATGCACAAATTAAGACACTTTAGTCACTAACCCATGCACTCAGTGAGACACATTTAATCACTCACTCATGCATTCAGTCATGCACCTACTAAATCCTTTGTCCAGACACTTATACTTCCACTCATTCTTCAATATGTAAGACACATTTTAACTTTACAGAAACATACAGTCACTGGATGTTGTCATCAGTGATGTCATCAGTGATGTCATTTGAGATGTCATCAGTGATGTCATCAGTGATGTCACTGACCATGTCATGAATGATGTAATATGTGACATCATCAGCAGTGGATTGCAGGTGCGCGATATATAGTTAGTGCAACTAACTATATATGGAATTTCAATGGTTTTGTGTGAGTAAAATAAGGTTTTTTAAATGCTAATTCCTAACTATATATGGTCTATAACCTATGGTTTTTTCAGTGAATTTTCAAGGTTTTGTAAATGCTAATTCCTAACTATATATGGTCTATAACCTATGGTTTTTTCAGTGAATTTCAATGGTTTTTTAATAGCAAATATCATAAGCTGTCGAATGTCAAGTACGTGGTAAGTGAAAACATTTTCGTGTTTATGCACACTGATCTGCTTTGAATGGTGCCCCCCCCCCTCATTTCTATTAGGAGTACTCTCTCTTTGCAGATAGTGAAAGGTAGTTAACGCAGGTCTTTGCCCCCATTGTAATCCGTCGTGCCTGTTTCTCTCTCCATTTGATTCATTGTTATCCAAGTATTTACTGTTTTAGAATTAGTTCTCTTTGGTTCATTCTCTATTTACAAACAAACACAGAGTCGCAATACTCTGTTTAGTCTTTGCAGATAACGAAAAATCGTGTAAAAAAAAAGAAAAGGAATCGAGCAAAATCAGTAGGCCACTAATGGGATCTCTTTTTGACCTCGCTAAAATAGAAACATTAGGAACAACCCCTCATGACAAATACAAAACTAGTGAGATGAACTGAACTCCACACAATGATGGCTGCAAAACAGCTCTGCTCCGCCACCCACCCCGCCCAAAATAACGATAAAGAACGGCTGCCATGATTGGTTGCGGAATGACCACGACGGAGCTACGAAATGGTGCTGCTCTCATGCTAACCCCAGCTTCAGTCTGAAACATCCAGAAACACTGTAGACTACCAATTCGATCAGTTCCGGTAGCGCCCCAATGTAACCCGGTAGAGAAGAACTAGCCCTCCCCTCTTTGACTGATGGTTCTTGTTGCCTGTCCCTTCTGTTGTCATTTAACAGAACTATTTAGCCTGCTGAAAGGGGTTGTGTTCCGACCGCTGGTTGGTGGAGACATTTTGACTATATTCTGTACCTGCGTTGTCGCGTAATGCGTCATATGACGCGCCGCGTTAGCGCATCCGGAAGTCATCCGGGGCGCGCAGCGCGTAACGTAAGCATAACAAGTCATGTGACTTGTTAATAAAACTTTTCATTGGTTCATTTTACTTTTCTTATTGTAATGATGAAAGGCTTGGTCATATGACCTAAAAATTACGCTTTTCATTACTTCCGAACATTATTTTTTCTTAAATATATGTTATAATGTTCCAGGCTAATGTACTTTCCCGGAAATTTTACAACTGTCCTGCAAGTAAAATATATTCTTTTTTCGAGAAAAAGAGCGTTTCTTCGTCCCATGACGGAGCCGTTGAGCAAAAGAGGGTCGACCTGCTGTCTTAGTCGCCGATACGCCTGAATATGAGATTCTTATCGATCACTTTATGTTGCAGGAATAGAAAACACAACAGCCCTTGACCATTTATCTTTACTGCGTTCCTTCGTATTATACCTTTTACCCTTCATGTAATTGGTCTGCTTTATTTCACTTGCCTTTTAATGATTCTAAAACAGTGACTATTATTAAAAACTTTACCAATGTATATACTACTACCATGTTTTCTTTTAAAAACCTTTATTGTGAAAATTTCATTATACAAATACGAGCCTATAACCACGTGGGCCGGCCACGGAGCAAACTGTAATCGTATATGATGAATAGACATTTACACTGTAGAGGAACGTAACGGGCGGGCCATTAGGTTGCAAGAACTAAGGTGTCTAACAGTTACGGAATCGGTGGACGTACATTTTATAATTAAAATACGACAGGGCCAGTTACAATAAAATTATCTAGATATACATTTGCGGGCAAGTACCATGGGTGACGTTAATTCGAACTTTCAACAGTACAGTAATCAATAACACATCAGAACTTAATATCAATAGGGATGTCGAAATATTCAATCAATTCTCGTCCCCGCCCGCCATGTGCTTCAAAACTGCATACGTATCTCGTGATTTCAAGGTTCTGCAACCAGTACACAACAAGGAGTTACGAGTCCCATTTATTCTGGCGCCATTTTGGGCGAGGACGGGCAGGTCCAGGATATAGTCAAAATGTCTCTACCAACCATCGACTATGATGATGTTCATATGCTGTATTTATTAGAGTAACACTCAGATGTCCACATGAAATAAATTTGCCACAATCTAAACATGTCATTTTAATCTTTCCAAAGTTCTTCTAAATATTTGGGACCGTTTCCCTTGCCTCTGAAGCTCTCAGTGCCACTTCTTTGATGAATGTACTAGCAGGTCAGGGGTTCTCCTCCAAATCTCTCTTTTATGCAGCACTATAATTAATTGGTGCCACCTCTCCATATGACGATGCATGGTATAGTTACCACAACTATATTTTTTTTCGGTTCCTCTAGAGAGTTCATCGTGGCAGATGAAGCGTGTAACGTACCGGGCATTTACCTTTTTTTGCATGTACAGGAAAGGAAAAAAAAATCGAGCGTCTGAGTTCTAAGGTGTCCCAGGGCCATTTTAGTGGACCAGGCCCAAATCCAAAGAACAGGCCGCCATTTTGAGAGTCCTGTTGCAGCCGCCTGTCGCTGTAGCATCAAGAGCAGCCGAAACTCAGCTGAATGGCAACTGAAACGGTAAAGGGGCGCCCCACTACAGCAGACGAGCCAGGCCCAAATCCAAAGAACTGCTATCTCACAGGCTAATGGGGCGACCCACGCCGAGTTTCAGCATTGTAGGATGACCACACAAGTACAGCAACTTGCTAGACATCACCTCGGTGCCATCCGGATCTCGGCGCCCCACTGCAGATGAAGTGCCTCTCAACTATGAAACCACCACGGTGACATCCGGATCTTGGCGCGTTGTGCTGCCTTCGGCCTATTCGCACATCGGTCCGCTACTGACGCCATCTCACAGGCTAATGGGGCGACCCACGCCGAGTTTCAGCATTGTAGGATGACCACACCAGTACAGCAACTTGCTAGACATCACCTCGGTGCCATCCGGATCTCGGCGCCCCACTGCAGATGAAGTGCCTCTCAACTATGAAACCACCACGGTGACATCCGGATCTTGGCGCGTTGTGCTGCCTTCGGCCTATTCGCACATCGGTCCGCTACTGACGCCATCTCACAGGCTAATGGGGCGACCCACGCCGAGTTTCAGCATTGTAGGATGACCACACCAGTACAGCAACTTGCTAGACATCACCTCGGTGCCATCCGGATCTCGGCGCCCCACTGCAGATGAAGTGCCTCTCAACTATGAAACCACCACGGTGACATCCGGATCTTGGCGCGTTGTGCTGCCTTCGGCCTATTCGCACATCGGTCCGCTACTGACGCCATCTCACAGGCTAATGGGGTGACCCACGCCGAGTTTCAGCATTGTAGGATGACCACACCAACTTGCTAGACATCACCTCAGTGCCATCCGAATCTTGGCATCTCAACGCCTAGTGGTATCTTCCATACAAAAAATATTGTTACGCTGCCTTTGGCCCCATTCGCACATCAGTCCGCAACTTAGACATCACCTCGGTGCCATCCGGATCTTGGCATCTCAGCGCCTTGTGGTGTCAGTCAGAAAATATTGTTGTGCTGCCTTCGGCCTATTCGCACATCGGTCCGCTACTGACGCCATCTCACAGGCCAACGGGGCGCCCCACGCCGACTTTCAGCATTGTAGGATGGCCACACCAGTGCGGCAACTTGCTACACACCACCTCGGTGCCATCCGGATCTTGGCATCTCAGCGCCTTGTGGTCTCTTCTACACCGGAAATATAGTAGAAAATATTGTTGCGCTGCCTTTGGCCCCATTCACACATCAGTCCGCTACTGACACCATCTCACAGGCCAACGGGGCGCCCCACGCCGACTTTCAACATTGTAGGATGGCCACAGAAGTGCGACAACTTACTAGACACCACCTCGGTGCCATCCGGATCTTGGCGCGTTGTGCTGCCTTCGGCCTATTCGCACATCGGTCCACTACTGACGCAAACTCACAGGCCAACGGGGCGCCCCACGCCGACTTTCAGCATTGTAGGATGGCCACACCAGTGCGGCAACTTCCTACACACCACCTCGGTGCCATCCGGATCTTGGCGCGTAGTGAAGCTGCAGCAGCTGCAAATAAGCTTCAGACAGTGTTACAACCGCTGCTCAGAACTCTCAACTATGACACCACCTCGATGCCATCCGGATCTTGGCGCGTTGTATTGCCTTCGGCCTATTCGCACATCGGTCCGCTACTGACGCCGCCTCACGTGCCAACGTATTTTCTCCGCATTTTATACCCTATGCCGCATAACAGGTCATGTGACTTGTTTATAAAACTTTTCATTGGTTCATTTTACTTTTGGTTTCCTAATGATGGAAGGCTTGATCATATGACCTAAAAACAACACTTTTCATTGGATGAAAACTTTTTTTTCCCCCCAAACGATGAAAGCCCCACCTTGTTTCTGGATGTTTCAGACTGAAGCTGGCGTCACCATGAGAGCACCACCATCTCGTAGCTCCGTCGTGGTCATTCCGCGAGCAATCATGGCAGCCGCTCCCCACCAGAAGCCTGCAGGAGTCGGGGCCCCCAAAACTTTTGATGAATTCTCAAGGCGGAGGGGACGCTTTCGAGAATGGGGTCCAAGACCTAGCAGACAAGCGTCCGATTTCCAAGGTGTCCCAGGGCCATTTCAGTGGACCAGGCCCAAAAAGGAAACAGCCTGCCGCCATTTTGAGAGTCCTGTGACAGCCGCCTATCGCTGCACCGCAAGAGTGGGCGCAACTCAGCTGAATGGCGGATTTTGACACAGTGGACCAAAAGCGGACGGAATGGCAACTGAAACGGTAAAGGGGCGCCCCACTACAACAGACGAGACTCCACCTGGAGAGGCCCGTTCACGCCGCCTCCCCCGGGGCGCTCCACGCCGTTATTCGGAGCAGCATTGTAGGATACCAAAACCAGTGCGGCAACTTACTGGACATCACCTTGGTGCCATCGTTCTGCTGCCTTGGAACTATTCGCACAACAGTTTGCTACTGATGACCCACCCCCCGCGACGCCCCACGCCGTTATTTGCTGGGTGGCAACTTACTAGACATCACTTTTGTGTCATCTAGATTTCGGCGCGTTCTGCTGCCTTGGAACTATTCGCACAACAGTTTGCTACTGATCACCCACCCCCCGCGACGCCCCACGCCGGAAATCTGGACGTTGTGCTGCGTTGAGACTATTCGCACAGCCGACCGCTACTTCGTTGTTTTTCTCTAAAAATGTTTATATGTTATTACTATTTTTGTTTTCTTGTATATATTTATAAATTATTAAAGTTTTATAATCTTACTACTTTGTCGGAGTGCTATATATTTTTAATGTGACACATAATTGTAAAAACTTTGATGTACAAAGAGTCATCCCTGGAATCTTCCGCTTCACGCTCGGTCCCCTCCCCAATCACAATACAGAATGGTTTTCAGATAATAGCAACGCTTCTGCTGTGACGGATCTCATCGAGTGTGGGCCTTGATCTACTATAACTCCTTTGAAGACGGGTGATTCTTTACAGCTGTGGCCATAAACTACATCTGCAGGGCTAGCTGATAGCCTAGGACCGGCCTGGACAATCGGACACAGAGGAAAAGGAGTGTCAGAGGGTGCGGTAGTGAATAGGGCGAAAGGGAGGTGTCGGGCGGGCACAGGGTGTGATTCTCAGGGAAGAACAGCGCAGATGGGGGGAGGTTTATTACCCATGCATAAAACAGAGAGCGGGGGTGACCACTGCCTGGGGGAGATGCTTGCGAGGGTGGGGAGCCATGCTAAGGATCGACAGCGTGCACAGAGTGGGTCTGGTCAAGGCATCTAAAATGGCTGCCGTGCACGACAAAAGTGTGGCATTTGAAAAAAGACAAGATGGCGCACACAATGTTTTTCAACAATTCCTGATTTCCTTCGAATCGAACGTTAACAGACGTTGGGGCATATTACCAAAGTTAAGCGATATTTATCCCTAACGATGCATTGCAAAGATTTTTTTACCGTCAGAAATTATCGCAGATAAACCTTGCTATTATCAAGGTTTATCGCAAATACGATAAAAAACGAGCGCAATGCATTAATGTCGCTGAAAACTCCGCGATATTCATGCATTACCGAGCTAATGCTCTTAGCCATGTTATCCACCTCCCATTGGATAACATGGCTAAGAACTGCTCAGGGCAGCTGTTACTTTTTGGAGATATTCGCGCTTATCTCGAATATTTCCAAAAGTTGATAATAGGAGATAGCGATGTTAGCGACTGTTTCCAGTCGCTAACATCTTGGCATGCCCACTTTGCATGTCATTAGTGATAAATATCACTCACATGCAAAGTGGGACCCAAGATGGTCGCTATCTCCTACTAGCCGTCGCTAACTGGTGTTAGCAACAGCTAGGTAATACACATATAATTTTATCTCCGCGAAGCGGAGCGCTGTTACAGATATATATCTTGTTTTTGAACGTTAATTTCTCAAAATGCACTGAAGCACATATATTGAGACATAGCAAAGGCACATCGGGCTACCAGTCCCTAATATTTTACCAAGTTTCGTGCAAATCCATTCAGCCGTTCGATTATTATTATTATTATTTTTTTTTGCCCCGCGGGGCCCTTTTAAAACCTCCACATCAAACCTAGGGGGTCAGCGAGGATCTACTATGCCCCCTTATGGTCATCAGCCGTTCGATTATTATTATTATTTTTTTTTTTGCCCCGCGGGGCCCTTTTAAAACCTCCACATCAAACCTAGGGGGTCAGCGAGGATCTACTATGCCCCCTTATGGTCATTTGCCCCTTCGCTTTGGCCTCCTCTTGTCTCTCGATCCTACCGAGAGACAAGATGGCGGCCGCTACGTACTGTTTGGAATGTTTACAGACACCGGAGAGCCAATCAGCTTCGCTTCGCAAAGCTCCGTAACGCGAAAAGTACGCGAAGCGGTGCGCTGTTACAGATATATATCTTTTTTTGAACGTTAATTTCTCAAAATCCACTGAAGCACATATATTGAGACCTAGCAAAGGCACATCGGGCTACCAGTCCCTACAATTTTGCCAAGTTTCGTGCAAATCCATTCAGCCGTTCGATTATTATTATTATTATTTTTTTTTGCCCCGCGGGGCCCTTTTAAAACCTCCACATCAAACCTAGGGGGTCAGCGAGGATCTACTATGCCCCCTTATAGTTATTTCCCCCTTTGTTTTGACCTCCTCTTGTCTCTCGATCCTACCGAGAGACAAGATGGTGGCCGCTACGGACTGTTTGGAATGTTGACAGACGCCGGAGAACCAATCAGCTTCGCTTCACAAAGCTCCGTTGCGCGAAAAGTCCGCGAACCAGAGCGCTAACCGGTCCGCTGTTACAGATATATATCTTTTTTTAAACGTTAATTTCTCAAAATCCACTGGAGCACATATATTGAGACCTACAAAAGGCACATCGGGCTACCAGTCCCTACAATTTTGCCAAGTTTCGTGCAAATCCATTCAGCCGTTCGGGCTAAAAGTGAGGCCAACCGCCCTATGGAAAACTCAATGTTAAAAACACGTTTTGGGACCCCCCTTTTTTCTCGGCCCCCACTGGACGAACCCCCCCCAAATTTTCAAGGGCTGCTCAGAAACAAAATGTGCCATTTTCCTGAAAATTTCAGCCGATTCCGTCCACAAACGCCAAAGTTATTAGACATAGAATTTTCAAAAAACCCATAGAGAAAAAATCCTAACTATATATACCTACTGGCGACCGCCAGTAGGTAATATATATATATATATATATATATACACTGAAAAAACCATAGGTTTCAGGCCTTATATAGTTAGGAATTAGCATTTAAAAAACCTTTAAAATTCACTCAAAAAACTATAATTTTTAGGGGTGTTATAGTTAGCTGGACATTTCACTCATACAAAACCATTGAAATTGCTCCTCTATAGTTAGTTGTACTAACTATATTTCGCTCACCCGCAATCCACTGCTGATGATGTCACATATTACATCATTCATGACATGGTCAGTGACATCACTGATGACATCTCAAATGACATCACTGATGACATCATCCAGTAAATGTGGTTTGCTTCGTTATTTAAATATGCATTATATATATAGCAATTTGCATTGAAGAATGAGTGGATATATAGAAATAAATATTTGGATGGAGTATTTAGTAGCAGTGTAATTGACTGTTTACTTGACCAATTTATAGTGTCTCACTAAATATAGTGGATAGTGACTAAACTGTTTGAATATCTGTATCACTTTGTCAGTTGTTGTGTAAACTGGTTCTCCAGTTGGTTACTAGCTACGTGAAAGTGTATATTAGTTATTGATTAGTTAACTGATTATTTGTGTGGGGGAGTGAATGTGTATGTGGATCGGTGGGGGGTGTGTGACTGCCCAAATATGTGTCATTAGTTACTTCAGTAGGAATATGACATTAAGAGTACATATTATAATAGTTGTTTGGGTGAATGAATATGTTTATGGACGTGCTGATGAGCAAATATATCTCTCAATGGTACATGTCCAAAAACTATAATAATAAAAGGCAGTGTATGTGACATTTGTTGTATATAAATAAGTATACATAAGACTCATTGATTGCATGAGTGACTGTATGGATAACTGTATACTTGTAATAGTGATTTTATAACACACTAAGGGGCCGATTAGGATGGCGGTTTTTCCGCATCCTCCGGGCCGGCGGAAGTGTCCGCCGGCCTGGAGGATGCGGAAAAACCACGGCGGAGACTCCAAAGACCCACCGCCAAATTAGGATGGCTGGTGGGTCTGGAATTCCGTCCGCCGCTTTTCCGCCGCGGTCGGCTTCCGACCGCGGCGGAAAAGCTATAACATGGCAGGCGGTGTCTATGAGACACCGTCCGCCATATTATGATGTTGGTGTAAATATGCTTTTCCACGGCGGCTTTTCCGCCATGGAAAAGCATACGGACATTCACTTTGGGGGCCCGTTGCGGGCCCCCTGGGTGAATGGGGGGTGGGGGGTGCACATGGGGGGTACCTATGGTACCCCCCTGCATTTGCGTACACAAAGCAGCAGGCACCGTGCGGTGCCTGCCGCTTTGTGCATGTAAATGCAACACATGCATTTTTAACATTGCGGCGGGTGCAGCTTGAAGCTGCACCCGCCGCAATGTTAAAAATAGAGGATGTGACCGCCACCCTGGCGGTCACATCCTAATTGCCATGGAGGGACCGCCGCTGCCCATGCGGACGGTCCCTCCTACTCAGGGGTGGCGGACGGACGCAAGTCCGTCCGCCATCCTAATCGGCCCCTAAGTATGAGTTACGATCTATATGAATAAATGAAGTAGTGTTTGTATAAGTGTGCAGCTGAGTAAATATCAGCAAATATAAGTATGATCCATTGTCATAAGTGAGTAAGATGACTGCATAAGTAAATAGGATGTGTGCTGGTGTGTAATGTCAATAAAGATGTATAAGTATATTTGATAGTGTTCTATTGGTCATTGACAGCAAATATGAGTGAATCTATAGGTAATTGATTAGATGTTTGTGTAGATCTAGGAATCACTGAGTGGGTTTTTAGATACTTCTATTGCTGTCAATGGATTCAAATATGGTACTCTGTATTTTACAGTGAGTGATGAAAGATAATAGTATTGTATGATGAGTTGTATCTGATTGTCACATGGATGATGTCATCAGTAATGTCATCAGTGATGTCATTTGAGATGTCATCAGTATTGTCACTGACCATGTCATGAATAATGTAATATGTGACATCATCACCAGTGGATTGCAGGCGTGAGAGTTACAGTTAGTACAACTAACTATAACGGGGGAATTTCAATGGTTTGTATTGAGTGAAATGTCCAGCTAACTATAACACTCCTGAAACCTATATTTTTTTCAATGAACTTCTAAGGTTTTTTAAATGATAATTCCTAACTATAACCTGACTGAAACCTATGTTTTTTTCAGTGAATTTCAAAGGTTTTTTAAATGCTATTTCCTAACTATAACCTGCTGAAGAATCCAGGTAAGGAAGAAGATCTCTACACGTAGAGGTGTTGGTAAAGTAGATTTATTGTTTGGTTAAGAAGGAGACATCAGGAACCCACGCCAACCGCTGCACAGGACAGGACGGAATCCCCGACCAGAGATTCCAAGTTCCAATGCATGCGGCGGGTGTGCTCGAGATAATACACGAGGATACCACACATCCCCCTTACTAGAAAAGAAAAAGAAAACATAACGACCAAAATGCATACCAGCAACATAAGGAATAAAACAACATTACAGATTGATATGGTGAAAACTCATTTACCAACATTGTAATCTTTATGCCACACAGGTGGTTTCTTTAGGCGGGGAGTATACAATTTGCGGGAGGAAATGGGAACAGGAAGTTGCAGACGAGAGGTTGAAGGTAGGTGGCATTTGTTGGAAGAGTGAGAGGTTCCGGTCAGGTTGGGAGAAGAAGAACCACTAGAGGGAGACGGTCTCATACAAAGAGACGGAACCTTAACAACCTTGGAGAGACTCCAAACATTACCGTCTGACAGTTCCACAACTTGCCTGCCCACTCTTACAACCAGCTTAGGGTCGGAAAAGCGTGACATACCAGAACTAATAAAACCAGACTTCCTCACACGTACCCAATCACCAACCTTGCAGGGATTGTTGGGATTGTTACAAATCACAGAAGTATCCTGTTTCCTGAACTTGCCATCGACAAGATCCTTCATCCAGGGCTGACTCATGTTACACACACCCTTCCTCCCTCGCATTTTTTCGAAAGGAGATAAATCACCCACAGACTTTGGAGTATTCCTATAACTCCACAAGAGTTTCCTAACTGCATCGTAGCAATTCTCTCCATTGCATACAGCAAGTTGTAAACCTTCTTTGAGCACCCTAATCCACCTCTCAACCATTCCGTTACCTTGAGGATAATACACAGAAGAACGTTTGTGTAAAATGCCATGGTTGCAACAAAAGGATTTAATCTCCATGGAGGTGAACTGAGTGCCATTATCTGATAGAATGGAAGTAGGGAAACCCTCTTTTTCGAAAATGGAGTTTAGAAAGTCAATAATGACCCTAGAAGATACATGAGGAACAAATCTTACCTCAGGCCAACTGGAGAACTGGTCTATTAAAACAATGGCATAGACAGGGCTATGACCCAAAGACATCGGACCAGCAATGTCAATGGAAACACACTCCCAGGGTTTAGAGGGCCTCGAAATAGAGTCATGTTGATATTTTATAGGCTTTTGCGATTTATCACTCACACAGCATTCGATACAAGATCTTACCTTTTTCTCAATAAACTTGTCGACACCAGGCCACCAGAATTCACTTCTTATCCTTCTTTTCATGCCGGACATGCCCGGGTGACCCTCATGAGCCATATCCAACACGGAGTCTCTTATACCATGAGGTACAACCAAAAGCAAACCCCTCAATAAAGTTTCTCCCTGGACAGAAAGTTCTTGTGCAACATGAAAGTATGGCAAAATGCTAGAAGATAAGCTGTTCTTTGAAGACCAACCATTTTTGACAAAAGACAAAACATCTAAATAATCACGATCATCACCACAAGCCAGAGCCCAATCATCTTCTCGGATGCAACCATTGGAAACCTCACATATTGACACAACCTTATCGGGATCATCATCAGGGGCAACACAATTGTCATCTTCAACAGGTAACCTGGAAAGGAAGTCGGCAAGGACATTTTTGGCACCAGGAATATATTCGACTGAGAAATGAAAATCTTGTAACTTATACTGCCATCTCGCAATCCTGGAGGTGGCTTTGCTACATCCTTTGGTCGTAAATAGATCAACAAGGGGACGATGATCTGAGCGCACAATAAAATCAGTACCATAAACATATCTGCGGAAATACTCGATTCCCCACCAACAAGCCAATGCTTCTTTTTCTAGAGTGGAATATTTTGTTTCAGCACCACGTAACGGTCTTGATGCAAAAGCAACGGTGACAAAACCAGTATTTTGCTTCTGCATCAGCACCGCACCAAGGCCAATGTTACTTGCATCAGTGACAATAAATGATTTACAATTGGTGTCAAAAGGCGATAAAGCAGGGGCAGAAATAATACATTTCTTTACAAAATTAAATTGAGCTTTGCAATTGTCATCCCAAATGAATTGCTGTTGGTTTTTCATTAACTTCCGTAAATGTGAAGTTTTATCAGAAAAGGAAGGAATGAACTTTGCATAGTATTCGGCTAAACCGAGAAAGGATCTGAGCTGATCCTTATTGGTCGGTACGGGAGCATTCTCGATGGCTTTAACTAAACTCAACTTGGGGGAAATACCCTCTTTGCTGATGGAATGGCCTAGATAGTCTCCTGAAGCTTTCTCAAATTTACACTTTTCCATGGTGAGAGTAAGACCATTGTCCTGAAGAATGGACAAAACCCTAAATAAAATTTCAGAGTGTTCACATTCATTTTTGCCGAAAACCAATATGTCGTCCTGAAAATATAATCATTAGGAAAATTTTTGAACATGTTGTGCATGACCCGCTGAAACACTGAGGATGCGGACACCAAGCCAAAAGGCATTCTCTTGTACCTGTAAGCACCTTCAGTGGTAATAAATGATGTAAGATGTTTACTGTCTTCATGGAGGGCTATCTGGTGATATGCGTTAGATAAATCCAATGTGGTGAAGATAGATGCATCTTTAAGCTTAGAGAACATCTCTCCGATGTTAGGTAGAGGATGCCTATCAACCCACACATTGGAGTTTAGATCGCGCATATCCACACAAAGACGAATTCTCCCATTGGGTTTATGAGCAACAACTACAGGTGAAAGCCACTCAGAGGATTCAATTTCCTCAATTACATCCAAGTCACATAATCTTTGAAGCTCTTTTTTAACGGACTCTCTTAAAGACAAAGGAATATTGCGTACTTTGTGTACCTTCGGAACAGCATTGTGTTTTAGAATGATTTTGTGACTAAAATTTTTAAGCAAGCCTAAATTAGGGGAAAAGACTTGCGGAAAGATAGTTTCCCATTTGTTGTCTGAAGACACATCAACTGAATTGATAAAATCAGAAAACCCCAGCACCTGATCAGGATGATTAGGATCGAGTTTCATCATTAACTCTCTTTGTTGTGGCCAACCTAATAAGCACAACCCATCTTTGGCAACATATACTTTAGCAGGAATTGTCTTGCCCTTTAAAGATAACGTGGAATGAAAGTACCCAAATAGCTCAATGGGTTTTTTACCATAACCCCTTAGTCTTATGTCAGAGGGAAATAAGGACATTACATCTGGAAATTCTTTTAACAAAACATCGTCACCAATCAACGTGTACTTTGCACCAGAGTCTGCCATAACTTTTATGGACTTGGCTCCTATTTGAAGCATACAGTAAGGTGAGTCCTTTTTTTCTTCTCCGACTTCATAGACAGTGCATATATCATCGTAAGTATCATCATCACTGTCCACAGCTTGAACCTGAGAGAATCTGGGACGTCTGGAATCAGAAGAGTAGTTCTTTGATCTGTTGCGATTTTTGCACATTCTGGCAAAGTGACCCCTAGATTTGCAATAGTTGCAAAATTGTCCAATGGCAGGACATCTCTTGTCAGTTGCAACGTGGCCAGGAAAACCGCATTTGAAACAAACCACTTTCTTTCTGAGACCTTGATATGATGTAGAAGGAAGGATAGGTGGTTTGTTGGGAAAGGATTCAGTTGAATTTTTCTTGACAGTTTGAACCACAGAAACATTGGATTTTTCTAAAGAAAGTTCTTTTGGTTTTTTGTCGGATAGCTCCTTGATGCCCAATTTCATATCTTCAAATCAGTGTGCAATATCAAGGGCTTTTGAAAACGATAAGTCTTTTGCGTCTAGTAACTTCTCTTGAAGTTTTACATCGGAGACGTTATGCACTAGCTGGTCTCTAATCATTTGATCTTGAAACTGTTGATAATTACACTTGGCAGCGAGAATCCTTAAATCTTTGACAAAGGAATCAATAGGTTCAATGGGAAGTTGTTGTCTACTTAGAAACTTGTGACGAGCAACAACTTCGTTGATTTTCTTGATGAATTGTTTATCTAATTGCATGATGGCATTTTCGTAAACATCAGTTTCTTCTTCAGACGAATTATCCAAGGTAAGAGGAGGAAGATGAGAAAGGACTTGTCTTCCATCAGCACCTAGAGAATGCTTGAGAATAGCGAGTTTCCGTTTGTCAGTGTAATTCTCTCCACCAATAGCTTCCAGATAAGCTTCGAAACCTTCGCGCCACTGTTTCCACTCCAGGGGGGGTTCACCTGGACTAGCTAGGAAAGGTGGAGGTGCATTAAAACTTTCCATTGTTGATAATAAGGAACTATTTATAAAAGCAAAATGATGTCATAAATAATCTTGAGAAAAAAAAATAGAATAGTAATAGCCACTTTCAATGAAAGACAATGGTAGTTCTTTTCTCTGCAGGGAAAACCAACTTATAGGAAAAGTATTATGATGTCACAAAGGCGAGAAAAACAAAGTTCACATGTGCTGACTCTGCCTTTGTGATGTCAAAAGAACATGGAACACGGAGCTTGCTTGTGCTGGCGCTGCCTCTGCTTCTGGGCTGTCTCTGTGACGAAATAAAGAGCGTGGGGCACAAGCTTATGCGCATGCACTAGATTACGGAAGACGTAGTGTTTAATGCGCGAGATGACCAATGAGCACGAGATGTATTGTTCGAGCGCGAGGAGACGCGCATGCGTTAATTTAAATGGCAGGCGAAGGAGATAAAATGCCGTAAAAAGGATAAAAGTCTCACCATAGCAGAAGAAAATGCGGGATTTTCAGGATGATGTTAGCAACAGTTTAGGGAGACTTCGACAAGTTGCGTGGTGGAGATAGCGCGTTCAAGATCAGCAACGGTAATCTTATCCGGGAGGCCCGGGGCTGTGGGCTCCAATAATCGCTTGGGTTCGTTTCCTCGTCGTCGCCAGTGAAGAATCCAGGTAAGGAAGAAGATCTCTACACGTAGAGGTGTTGGTAAAGTAGATTTATTGTTTGGTTAAGAAGGAGACATCAGGAACCCACGCCAACCGCTGCACAGGACAGGACAGAATCCCCGACCAGAGATTCCAAGTTCCAATGCATGCGGCGGGTGTGCTCGAGATAATACACGAGGATACCACACCTGCTTGAAACCTATGTTTTTTTCAGTGAATTTTCGAGGTTTTTTAAATGGCAATTCCTAATGTTGACCACTTCCCCATATTTTCAACAACAAACTAAATCTGCAATGCCGCCTAAAAAATCAGGCAATAGTTCCACTTATCACTAACAAATTAACATCAACATCTAAGTACTGTAAGAATGTCTAATATGTACTGCGTGAATTACATTCAACTCACACTGTTTACAGAGCAATATCTGATAAATGTTCTAATTATACACTTCCGGGGGCGGAGCTTGCCGGCGCTGATGGCGGACGTGTGATTCCCGAGCTCCGTGCTGCCGCCTGAATAATCCTTAATTTATTCTACTTCGGTTAACTTTATTTACTGTTGGAAAGCACCTACTGGCGCCTGTACCACTCTGGGGTTCAGCGCTAGCCGACCTGTGAACCCTTGAGGCGCTTTGCAACTCTGACATCCGAGGCGAACTGACCCAACGGCGAGGCCGCTGATCCGCAGCCTAGCGTAGATTGGATGCCGTGGTGCATGCTACAGCCTGCGGCAGGAGGGAGCTGGCAGAGGCCGGTGGGCGTTGAGAAATTGGATCCCGGGGGGGCGAAAGTCAAGATCGAGCTGAGGCAGAGGACGCCTGGGGCATCCCCAGGGCCCCTATTCTTCGACCTCCACCCCCCCCCCCGGGCCACACTGGGGTGGACGCTGAGGGTGAGGCCTCTTCAACACCTACACCCCTGCTGCCTGTGGTCGCTCCCCAATGGCTGCTCGAATCTGAAGACCCTTCCCCGGCGGGGCAGGATTTCCTATGCTACCGGAGAGTTGGTGAGTCTCCTCTCGACGCCTGGACAGCGGATCTCCGTCGCTACAGTGTGTGGTGGAGCTCGGGGGCTGGCGGAAGGGGCCTGGCATGAACCCGATCCCTGAGCGGGCTCCGGGCCCGGACTGTTGGGCAGTGGCCCGATCCCTGGGCAGTGGCGCGGTGAGTTGTCCACTGTCGGTTGGCAATGAACGAGGGAAACTGAAATGGAGAAAGGAGACAATACGCAGAGTAAACTCCCCTGCGAGAACTGCCGAACCAAGCCCACTGAATCCCTTGAGGCGGACCAGGCCCACCAAGTTCAAGTTTCAAGTTCAAGTTTAGTTTATTATATTTGATTTGGTTCTCAACTGAGAACCACAAATATTAAATACACAATATAATAATTTAAACAGTTTTGTTAAAATGTTCATACTAATACAAGATTAAAAATGGTTTTAAAAATTTGTAAAAATTGTAACATACCAATTCGTTTGGCGGAACTTTACATAAACTAATCAATTCTTGTATTGAGTTAATTCTGCATTTTGAATAAACTGGTTGTAAAAATCTTTTCCTTGCCTTAACCACTGACAAATTAGTGCAAGTAGACAATAAATGTTGCAAGTCCTGCTCTCCACCGTTACACAAATTACAAATAGGGTTTTCTTCTAAATACCATCTAGATTTAAGGGTTTTTACAGGGAGTATTCCGAGTCGGAGCAGGACAACCGATCTCCTAGCTCCATGATACAGGTTAAAATTGATATATTGTTGAGGTTTCTTATATTCAATTATTTCAGTAATATTTTTATATAAAGACGGTTTAAGACAATGTTGAGAATCAAGGTCATAACTTAGTCTTGTAGTAAAGTGCTTTAAGAAAAGTTTCAATTGGGCAGGAGTCCATGAGAGTAACAGCTTGATGTTAACCTCTGATAGTTTAAAAGCAAATAGGGCATTTCTTAAAAATACATAGTTCGATGATTCACGTTCAAATGTCTCAATTTTTAACAGGGATCAGAGCGTTCCTTCTTCAGCATGGAGGAGATTATATGCCCACCTGATGATATTGGCGATACCTCGGGCATAGGAGCTAGTTAATGAAAACTCAAGACGGAGAGCTTGCACTGGAATCGACTGGGAAAGCTTCATTAGTTTCCGTAGGATCTTTCCTTCTTTTAAATCTAAAAAGGACCACTGACTTATTCGTATGACCAGGCCCACCACGCGAGAGGTGCGGAATCCACGATCTACTCGGGCATTAAATCCTTGCTTTTATCAATGGAGAAGGGCCTGCAAGATAGTATGACCTCTATAGGCACCAAAATCGATGCCCTTACTTATCGTATGGACCGCATGGTGGAGCGAGTAGAAAAACATGCGGAGCGTCTGGACATGTCTGAGCGACACCTCACTGAGGTTAAGGAGGCCCAAACGCAACTCAACAGCGACCACAAACAAATCGGCAAACTCCTGCAGGTGATCCAGGACAAGACGGAGGATTTGGAGGCTCGCTCGAAACGCTCCAACATACGTATCACGGGGGTACCGGAGACTACAGCGACCAGCAACATGGAAAAGTTCGTCGAGAAATTTCTAGTCATGCTCCTCGGGGAAACTGCCTTCTCCCCGATGTTTGTGGTGGAGCGGGTGCACCGCCCGCTGGGTCCCCGTCCACGCCCGGGAGCCCCGCCGCGGCCCATTAACGCCAAGCCCTTGAACTACAGGGACAGAGACACGGCCCTCCGTCTAGGCCGAGCCAACAAGAAACTGCAATACTAGGGGTCTGATATTTCCCTGTATCTGGACTTTACGGCCAAAGTGCAAGAGGAGCGCAAGCATTTCACCCCGTACAAGAAACAACTACGCGAACTGGGGCTCGACTATGCCATGTTGTACCCTCAAGACTGAGGATCAACCGGCAAGGTCATTCCCATATATTCACGGACCCTAAAGTTCTGCATCAGGCCCTGAGGGTGTGGACCAAGGAGCATCGGAAAGACACCGACAGCCACGCGGAAGGTGAAGAGACTCCGAGCCAGCTCGACGATCAGGACTGACTTGGTCTGATTATGGCCTAGCTGCATATCGAGCTGCACACTCCCACCTCCATCTCCATTAATGTGCCAGGCCAGGGATTGTATTTGAATCTTGCCCACGCTGCTCTCCCGAGCTGGAGGTACTCGGTCTCCCTGGGTACGAGGACAAGCTTGAACTAATCGTTGGTAAGACTCTACCGTCCCGTGCGCTCTATAAATCAATTGCCTGGGGGGATTGTGGTTGCTACATTTAAGTTGAGGGTGCTCGGAACATGGGGGGCATGGAGGAGCTGCTGCTCATGAACTTTTTGTCTGGCCTGGGCATACCCACGGCCATTTGGTGCTGGACTGTTGGACAAAAGCCGGAACACGATGCCAGGCGGCGGTCGAGGGGCCGGGTCTTTAGCTAGCAGTTTGTACAGTTACCTAACGGCCTGCCTGGCAACCTTGGCCCCCACGCTGTATGCCTCTCTAGCCCCTTTGGGCTTTTTCTAGTTTGCTACTTGGGTAGGGAGGGGGGAGGTAGGGGTTCGACCATGCAAGGCCGGGCTGGGATTGGTCTGCTGTGGGAGGGGGGTGGAGGGGATTGGGGTAAGGAATATTTTGTTAATTCTAGGGGGTTAGATATCTGATTGTTGACACTTCATATGTATTCGTTATGTGCGCAAGGTCCCCACTTGGGGCGCCCACTCCATTTTGTAATGGCTGACAAGACCACTGAAGTTGAAACCCCACATGTCCCCAGCTTTAAGGCACTCACTTGGAACGTCCGTGGTCTAAATGACCACCGCAAGGTCCGGAAAGTCATTAGTTATCTGCAACGCCACCACATAGATATAGCTCTGATTCAAGAGACTCATCTCCCTATGATCAGCAATATGCTACGATGTAGAGGCTTGGAAGGCAACATTGCCGCTGCGGGCTTCCTCACATGCCAGGGGTGTTTTAACCTGGGTGAATCCGAAATCCAAACTCACGTTACAAACCCTGGAGGTGGATGTTGAGGGCAGGTTTGTATATCCTGGTGTATGGGACAGGGACTGGATTTCATAGTTATTAACACATATGGCCCAACTATGACTCGCCAGAATTCTATAGCGCCCTCACCACAAAAGCTGGACACTACGACCCGAATAACCTCTTCTGGGGGGGAGACTTCAACCTCACCCTTGACCCTGCGCTGGACAGGTCAGCTGGCCCCCGACACAGCCCCCGGCGTCCGCCTTAGGATTGCAGAGTGCGATGATATGCATGGATTTGGAGGACGTGTGGCGTTTCCGAAATCCACAACAGGGGGGCTACAAACACTACTCCGCCTACCATAACATACACACCAGGATATATTATTGGCTTGCTCCCTCATCTTGGCTGGGTCAGATTAAGGACTGCAGAGTGTTACCTAGAACGCTGTCTGATCATTCGCCTGTACTCTTGGAGATACGAACCCCAGGTAAGGCTATTCGCCTTTCACGTGGCGGTTCCCACCATACTCCCTCCTGGACCCTGTGTTCAGGGGGGAACTTGCTGAAGCTATAGATGTCTTCTTTGAGGCCAATGTGGGCTCCGTAGACAGTTTTCAAGTGGTATGGGAGGCATTCAAGTGGGAGGCATTAAGGGGGGTGGCGATGTCCAAACATTCTGGTATTCTTAAGTCCATTAGACAGAGACTTGCTGAACTTGAGAAACAACTAGCTGACCTGGAGAGTAGGCAGAAAAGACTGGCGAGCAGCGAGATAGACGATAACATTAAGACGCTGCTTGCGGAATATCACAGGAGGCTGACAGGGAAATCAAACACATGGGAAAATACGCTACAGCCAGGGTGTACGGGGAGGGTGAAAGACCCAGTGCGGTTCTGGCCAGAGTGTTGAGGGAAGAGGGAACGACAGTATATTGCGGAGGTGAAGTCTGCGGATGGTGAGGTGTTCACTGACGAGACTGACATTGCGACCGTGTTCAGAGCCTACTATGCTGACCTGTACACATCTAAGAGCGGGAACATAGCTGATGAAATAAATGACTATCTTGGCCATATTGACATTCCCACACTGACCAATGCCCACAGGGAGTTCCTCATGCACCCTATAGAAAAGGACGAAATACTGGAGGCTCTGTCGAGCATGAGTTCGGGCAGCACTCCGGGTGCAGACGGTCTCACAGCGGGCTTTTATAAAGCTTTCAAGGACCAACTGCTCCACCATTTATCGGCTCTATTTGATGATATCTCTGTGGAAGGCAGCATGCCCCATCAATGAGGGAGGCGCTCCTGGTCACTATTCCGAAACCTGGCAAACCCCGAGATGAGTGTGGCTCATATAGGCCTTTATCCCTGTTGACGCTATACTGTTTGCTAAGGTTTTGGCCATCAGACTAGCGCTCCTTGCTCCGGAGCTGGTGGCCCCGGAACATGCCGGGTTTATCCCGAGCCGATACGTGGTGTACAATATCCGAACGGTGTTGGGCACGATGCAGCATCTGAGAAAGGATAGGGAGGCGCTCGCAGTATTTCTTGATATGGAAAAGGCCTTTGATTCAGTGGAATGGCCCTTTATGCGCCTGGTACTTCAACGCATGGGCCGAGGACAACCTTTCTTGAAGATGATAGGAGCGCTTTACCACCAGCCTAAGGCACGGAACAGACTGGGGGACCTGGTCACGGAATCCTTCCCTATCAGCAGGGGCACCGGGCAAGGGGGCCCGGTATCGCCCCTCCTCTACGATCTGGTGGCGGAGCCGTTAGCCTGTGCCCTTTGAGAATATCCTGGTAATGAGGGTATTGGCTTTCCGGGATACAGGATTGTGGTGTCAATGTATACTGATGATGCCCTGCTGTACGTCCACAACCTCTCTTCGGTGCTTAGAGAAGTGGTCCGTTTTGGTGCGCTATCGGGCCTTAGGGTCAATTGGCCGAAGTACTTAGCCTTCCCCTTGACTCCTATCACACAATGTACTACTATGGAATACCCATTACAGTGGACTACTGACGAGGTCAGGTATCTGGGGGTCCAACTCCACACCGATTCGAAGATCCTGTTCAGGGCCAACTATGGCACTGTCGTTAGCAGACTGGAAGACGATGTTGCAGCCTGGTGCAAGCTCCCGCTATCTCTTGTGGGACGTATATCTATAATGAAGATGGTTGTGCTACCCAAATTTTTATTCCTTTTTATGACCATCCCGATAGTCCTCCCCAAATCCTTTTTTCTGCGACTACAACAATTGATGGTTAAACTAGCCTGGGCAGGCGGTCAGCCACGGGCCAAATGGACACTACTCACCTTACCCTACACTATGGGAGGTCTTAACGCCCCAGACCTGGAGTTGTATTACAGAGTTGCCCAGGCTGTACATCTACACACCTGGATACATGGGGAACGCGACATCCCCCATGTACGCATGGAAACGATCTTTGCCAGCCCCCTCTTGCTTCCACATACGGTCTTTCAGCCAACGGACCGCAGAACGGGAGTACTGGACTCCATCACAGCCACGAACCATGCCTGGCATAGTCTTCTACAAGTGCAAAACGGTGCTCTGCTATATTCCCCGGTGATGCCGGTGGACTGGGCCCGGTGGCTGCCCCCTCTTGTGGAAAAGGGGGTGAGCCTTGCACTGCGTAAACGTAATATTAGTGTTGCGGGCGACTTGTTCAGCGAAGGGGTGGTCAAGACTTGGGGGCAGGTTGCTAGCAACTGCGTGGAGCCGCCACTCCTGACGCGCTTTCAGTTCCACAGAGTTCGACGCGCACTGACTGACCTATTGGGCGGAGACATGGCGGAGCCTCGAGAAGTTCCAGAGCTCACTTGTGTTATCAAAACTGACTCTCCCAGAAAGTTACTGTCCAACCTGTACAAATTATCCCAGACACACAAGGAGCATTCATACACTAAGACACGGCTGGCATGGCAGACCGACCTGCAGACTGTACTAGATGAGGATATGTGGCGATTCTGCTGTACTAATACTAGGAAGCTTTCCCTCAATGGCCGGCACAGACTGGTGCACTTTAAGTTCTTAAACAGGGTGTATTACACTCCAGCTAGGCTGTGCAGGTATGGCCTACGTGACACCGTGAACTGTGAACGATGCCGTGCCCCTGACGCAGGTTTCCTACACCTTGCTTGGCAATGCCCTGGGGTCGGGACTTTTGGGAAAAGGTTTTTGCCGAGATTAGTGCTGCAATGGACACTACTCTAGCGCCAGACCCCCTGGGATACACCACAAATCTCCCTAGGGCGGTGCGGAGATTAGTGGATATGGGCCTGCTCGTAGCCCGGAGGGTAGTTGCATGTTGTTGGATGAGAGGCCTGGTGCCTAAACCGAAGCGTTGGGCACATTATATGATGTACTGCTGCACACAATCGGAAAATTACAGTGAACTTCAGCCCCCCACTAGCAGGCCTAAGAACTTTTGGGGGCTTTACCAGACCTATCTGGCTAATAAAGGGCCCAATGGCCCTGTTGATGAGACATAGGGCTACTCTGTGTACTAGTAGTGGAGGGCAGCCTCCCTGTAAGGAGGGGCAACAACCTATTCTAGACATCAAATGGCAGGCCTCATCTCCACTTTCTTTGATTATACGGGACTGTCATTCTTGTTGAAGGTATGAATTACTAATTATTTTATCAACGCCGCCTGCCCTCCTGTGGGTTGTTGGCTAAATGGCTGTGTATTTACCCGAGAATTGGGAGTCGCGTGATTGACGAAGCAGGGATGTGATCAAATTCAGATTGGCTGGAGGGGGGGGGTTTGAATTGTACTTTTTGTTTTCCTGTAAAAATAAAAAAAAAGAAATAAAAAAAATACAAATTATACACTTTCGACACCCAACAAAATCACAATACCCAGTGCCACGTTCACCACAACCATCCCCACGGACCCCTCCCCCATACTACCTCAGAGACAGCGCAAAACAGTACTACGGACCTTTCCAAAATAATATATCTCCTCAACAGTTCAACAGTACACTACCTTAATAGACAGAGATAGTATATATAAGGGAAAGAACTCGAACATCAACAATAAGGTATACAACTCTAACACTATCGGTGAAATACTATACACAATTCACTATAGAAAGTAAAAACTTTTCAGTGTGTACATATACCATTGATACGCGTAGTGTACTGAATAGCGGACGCAACCATATTATCTCAGACACTGGGGAATATTTCGCTCATGTAGCTGTGTTCACCCCTTGCCCTTTTGAAACGGAAGCGGAGTGGGCTACTCTGTATGATTCCCCACATTTAAATCTGATAAAATTCAGTGTCTAAAGAATAGGTTTCCCGTGTGCTTTGTCCTATTTTGATCTACTTGAGATTCAATCATTGTTATCCCGTGGATACAATAGAGTTAGATTGTTTTACAACTAACCTGCTTGACTAATTCTTCCAAATTGCTCTTTACCATTTTTCCAAATAAATCCCTTGTAGACAATTTTCTATTGATACAATATATTGCCCAAGCCTACAAGGGTCTACTGGGTTACCCAATTTCCTTTTACGCAACAAAGAGGAAGCGTGTTGCTGCTGCCGCTGCTGCTGCCGCCGTCGCAACTCCGAAGGAGGGTGTCGCTGCTGTAGTTGTCGCACTGCACTGCATCAGGAGAAGAATCTCGCAATGAGGTCAGAGCGTGTCGCCGTCGCTGTGCCTGCCGTCGCATATCCGAAGAAGGGTGTCGCCGCTGGAACTGTCGCACCGCACCGCATCGATCAAGAGCACCTCGCATCCCCGAGAAGTGCGCCGCCGTAGTAGCTGCTGCCGTCGCATCTTGGATGTCGCCACTGTAGTTGAATCTTCACGCATTATGGTTGAAGAGTGACGCCGCTGGAGCTGTTGCTTTCGCATCATCAGGGTGTCGCTGCTGCAGTCCACGCATCGAACCGAGAACTTCTCGCATCCCCGAGAAGCAGGCCGCATCTTGAAGATCTTCACGTCTTTATTTATTTCTATCTGAACTTTGCTGCATTTCCCATCGCTGCGACATTGCTTGTCGTGGAAGCGCAACACATCTAAGAACTGAACTGAACCAAGCTTAAATCTACCATCTTAAAGTAATAATAGGTGTATTTTTGTTGTTTATGGTCTTGTGGTAACTCTATAAAAAGTATACTTATTTTTTTATATTAAACCTGTGTGGTGTCCATTTGTAGTGTTGTCACTGGGTTACTGTACGTGGTCACAACTGCTTAACTTACAACACCTTTGAAGTAAAGCCCTTCTGCTCATGCCAAGCTACCAAGGGGGTGAGCAGGGGTTATTATAGGAGTGTAATCCCCTTATCCTGACTAGAAGAGAGGATCCAAATTTGTCACACATACCTACCTGTGCCGACTAGAGACCCCCAAATGTAACAGTCTTCAATCTACAATGCGGACAGCAGGGTTCACAACTTGAATTCAGTTTTGCATCAACACTATGGACAACATTGAATCCAGCCTTGTTTTATTTAAGGCAAAGACAATTGCACTATGTCCTCAGATTCTGTTAACAAAATACCATTCATCAATCTTTGTGTCGACTACTGCCTTCAATCTATACTGCGTACAACAGGGTTCACAGCTTGAATTCAGCTTTCCATCTACACTACGTACAGCATTCAAGATATTCTTGTGTTATCACAATAAACAACAGTATTCCAACAGGTAATATTGTAAAAGACAATTAGATATGATATGCCATAGACATTATCAGTGAGGAAAAAAAGAGACTCTTAGGATATATGCAATGTGCTCAAGGCATCATGTTTATCAAGAAGAGATAAGGCAAGTAACAGTTGTAGCAGCACTGTAGTAAAACAAATAATACAACCCAAATTCTACTTGGCGCTCAAATTGTGCAAGTGGTGGACAAAGTGGCGACGCAAGTGACAATGTGATCAGCATAAACGGAGCATAGTGACTGGTGCTAAAGATATATACAGTGAGTAAAAGGAACAATGTGGCTCTAGACGAATTTTCAGAGTTCGGGTTCTAATTTAGATTCAACCACACTGTGAGCTGCTCCTCTTATTGCGCTGGGTAGTCAATGGCGTTTCGATCCTCATTAATTGGGATCTTCATCAGGACAGGGTTGGTATGGATACGGTGCTGGTGGCATGAAGCATGCACGGGGAAACGTTGGTCGCAGATATGAATATCGTATCTCCATGGTAGAGAACGGGCCTGTGGTCGATGAATGTCTGCTGGGTCCGGTGGGCGCGATCTGGAAACCGAAGGAATCGAAGATCGGAGGGCAATGAACGAATCTTAACTGGCGACATGCCACGCGGGGACGTCTAGAAGGATCCGAGTTCAATCGAGGAAGAATGAATCTTGTGTATCGCGGTCAGACGCGGAAGTGGCCAGATGAAACGGGCGTTGCCAGGCAGAGACAATTTTGTTAATGAATGCCACAAAAAACATTCCTCAATGTCTGTACTGCGGGCAGCAGGATTCACAACTTGATCCCAGAAGCAGTTAAGCATTACAGACAACATTGAATTCATTCTTGATTTATTTAAGGCAGAGACAATTCTACTGGGTCGTCAGATTTTGTTAACGTATGTGACAAAAAAACATTTGTCGATGTTTCTGTGGACTACTGCCATAAATGTACTCTGCGGACAGCAGGGTTCACAACTTAAATTCAGCTTTCCATCTGCACTACGGACAGCATTCAAGATATCCTTGATTTATGTAAGGCAAAGACTATTTTGTAAAAGAATGCCACAAAAACCAGTGAGTTCTGTTTTCAAACGTACACTGCGATGAAAAGAGTTTACGTCTTCATACAAGTGGCGCATAAGCACTACAAACAACATATTATTCACTCTCCATTTATTTAAGGGAGAAAAATACTACTGTGTTGTCAGTTTTATGTCAGCAATGAGGCATACTATCACTTTTAAGTGGAATTCATGCAGAATTCAAACGACAAAACACATTACTTCAATTACTTTCCCTCCCCCAGACCACACATCATCACAGAATATGTACAAGCTAAGCACCAAAGATACTAGTAACTCAGTGCACCAAAAATGATTATCACGTGGCCTTACTAAGGCACCATTCACAACACAAAAAACATTACTATCAATACAGCCTGCTTGGATCACGCATCATTGCAGGCTCCCCAGAACCTTCCTGTTTTACATACCACTAACTCAGTGTAAACCAAAGTAAGTATAACACCTATCAAACCCTACACTATATCCCTTTAATATGCTTCCTAGAAAAACTTATTTTATATCACTTATAAATTTAGTTCAATATTAAAATGCACGCTGCATACATATTCTATCTACCACTTCAATCATAATTGCAGATGATGCACTCCACCCTAAGATGTACACTGCGGACAGCAGGGTTTACAACTTGAATTCACCTTTGCATATATACTACAGACAGTAGAAAATGCAACCTTGATTTATTTAATGCAGAGTCAATTATACTGTATGTATTCAGATTTTGTTAAAAAAAGTGAAAAAAAGCATTGTTCTATAACTGTACTGACTACTAGCTTCCATGTACACTGTGCACAGTAGGGTTCACAACTTGAATTTACCTTGTTATATACACTATAGACAGCATTAAATTTAGCCTAGATTTATTTAAAGCAGAGAAAATAATAGTGCTGTTGCAATGCTAGTATGCGCAACCACATTCAATTGTTACATTCTGTGAACTATGATAACAAAGAATGTAGAAAATTGCACCAAAATGTACCTCCACCACCGGCAACACCAAGTACCTCTGGGGTATCAGCTTCAACATCGCCACTAGACATACATCCACAATTTAAGAAAGTTAGAATGCACAGAGTGAAGTGCACTTGTTTAATTTTATAAGGGGAGCAATCAGTAGACCTAGTTGCAGAGCAATTGATAACCATAAATGCTACTTTTTTTGTTCCCCTCAAAGTTCATATAGTCCAGTATACAACAATGAATTATTACAGTACAGCCCGCTCAGACAACGCATCATCGCAGGGTGAGCACACGATAAACGCCAGATGTACCACTAACTCAGTACACCGTAAATAATTGCCATGTCCCCGTGTTATTGAAAATTCAATAGTCAAAACATTTTTTTACCAGTGCGGTCTGCCTGAACCACGCATCATCGCAGGCTGCACACAAACCGCCCCTACCTCAGTGCACCACAACTCATGAATCCTTTACGATAGAATGTTCTGTGTATTATTTCACATACAATGCTCCTACATTAATACAACAGAAGTCATAAACCATTTGTGATATCATAATTACTATTCTACTTGTTACCAACAACAACGTAATAAAATGGAGTTGAGCACAACTATCTATCTGTGTCTGTGTATTCATTATGTTTCTAAAATGCTGCCCCAGGGTCCTACCAGCTTATATTGTACTATAAATAGCGTATGCAACCATCTTACCTGTGACAGTCAGTGTGGGCTATTCCTCCTTTTTTTTTTTAAAGCATATTTATATAGCGCAAAATTAACCCAAGTATATCAGCAATTTACATAAGCACCGTATTTACAGTACATTATCAGGCGCGCATATATTACGTCATTCCTCTACAATAACAGGATGTGGACGCAACTCCGAGTCTCGAACACTGATTTCCGGCATCAAGTTCTTCACTCTACCTGAATGACCACATATGTATATGTATACCTGCCCTTCATGTGCCAAAAACTGCAACTTAAACCTTTCACAGCCCTGTATTACTACAGCTACAACAATCCACTGAATGTACAATAAACATTCATAATCGCAGAAATACGTCAGGTACACCATCTTTTACGTGTGCAACTATGAACGAATATAGAGTCAGTGATACCCCGTACCTTCCATGTTGGCCAAGTTGTGGAACTTTATAGATAGAATGACACATTTGCGTTTAAGACCTGGGTGACGTCAGCATTACAAAACGGACACCTGAATCACATCATTTTTCAAATAGCTCACGACGGGACCACACATATAGCTCCAGAACCATGGTTCAGAGCCTCACGTATCACTGGCGTACGTCAGGCCAGCCCACTCCACTTACGCTCCCAGGAACAAACAAAAACGCAACATTGCCCAGATTGCCATTGATTGCTTAGTTCCAGTCCTAGTTGTCAAAACAGCAAACACACACTCCCTCATGGCTGGTATACACCCACACCACACCCATCTAGCACATGCGTCACTACACACGTTACCCTACCAATAAAAAAGATGGGGCGCACTTGCTCTACTCCATTCAAGAGTTGCTCCCATAGCAAGTGCTGTGATGGCCCGTCCTGGTGGTTCGGAAGCCTCATGTAGGCCCGAACCATCGAACAGTGGGCCCACCACTACGTGCATGGCTTCTTTGGTCACTGAGTTAGTGGTACCGGAAGGACTGAGCGGGTGAAGAACCTACGATGATGATGATGGAAGCACGAGTATGTTGTTAGCAATACCGATATCAAGACTCAGCACCATACGGGAGACTTCTTAGTGTCAGATCAGGACTACATGATGTAGAAGGTGTCCTTTCCACGAAAAGGTGAGCAGTGAGGCCTGGGTGCACATCGGAAGGAGTCGATGGGGTGCAGCAGACTGGATACAAAAAGCGACGCAACGATTTAGACCTGGGTGACGTCAGCACTACAAAACGGACACCTGAATCACATCATTTTTCAAATAGCTCACGACGGGACCACACATATAGCTCCAGAACCATGGTTCAGAGCCTCACGTATCACTGGCCTACGTCAGGCCAGCCCACTCCACTTACGCTCCCAGAAACAAACAAAAACGCAACATTGCCCAGATTGCCATTGATTTCTTAGTTCCAGTCCTAGTTGTCAAAACAGCAAACACACACTCCCTCATGGCTGGTATACACCCACACCACACCCATCCAGCACATGCGTCACTACACATGTTACCCTACCAATAAAAAAGATGGGGCGCACGTGCTCTACTCCATTCAAGAGTTGCTCCCATAGCAAGTGCTGTGATGGCCCGTCCTGGTGGTTCGGAAGCCTCATGTAGGCCCGAACCACCGAACAGTGGGCCCACCACTACGTGCATGGCTTCTTTGGTCACTGAGTTAGTGGTACCGGAAGGACTGAGCGGGTGAAGAACCTGCGATGATGATGATGGAAGCACGAGTATGTTGTTAGCAATACCGATATCAAGACTCGGCACCATACGGGAGACTTCTTAGTGGCAGATCAGGACTACATGATGCAGAAGGTGTCCTTTCCACGAAAAGGTGAGCAGTGAGGCCTGGGTGCGCATCGGAAGGAGTCGATGGGGTGCAGCAGACTGGATACAAAAAGCGACGCAACGATTTAGACGAACGCAGTCCTATATAGTGTATCAAATTACATGTATATATTTTTTTTCCAACAGCAGGAACGTTTTTATATTCAGTCAAACGTCCGGAATTTCAACTATACAAATAGTTCTTTTAAATGTGAGAGGGAACGTGTGTGAAAGGCCGATGTTATTCAACTCCACTTTAAGATAGTAACAATTACCAATCATAACATCTTTCTTTCACTATCTTTTAGATGTGCAGCTTCAGGGTGCATTATGTCCCGGCATGTGGTGAAAAACACACCGGTGACAGAAAGGTGAGCTGCGAATATTCTTTGCAGTCACTCTCTCACTTCCTCTCTCCTTTGATAAAAAAAATTACACACAATGTTAACTTCCTTTTTATCTCACAGGTTGTGTTTCACAAATTGGCGTCCACCCCCAACACCTCTAAAACTCAACGTACGAGGATTCTGCAATGATGCATGGCCATCGTATCAACTTCTGAGAAAGCTGCTTCAACACATAGTGCACCCTCTTTGAATCAGGCCAATGGCACAAGGTGAGCAAAACACTTGTTTCCAAAACAACGACAAGTCATCAGTAAAAGGAGAAAGTTAGTAGTGTGTAGCAGCTTCACTGCGTAGAAATGTAGAATTACCTCCAGCCAGTGAGAATAGATAAGTTACAACCGTTTGAAGGGCAGATGTCCGACCCCTTGTGCCACTTTTCTGTCACTTTTAACGTGGGAAAAGTGGCGTAAGGCGCTCCTAAATCTGCCTATGACTTCCCAAGAAAAACACTCACCTCCGTACTCAATGGGGTGCAACAGTGTAGATACCCAATATTGAGAACTCACCGCTATGCAGTGGGAATGCATGGGATATAGTACTTTGGAAAAAAACACCGCACAGACACCTCCTTACAGTGGAACGTGTTGTAATATAGTATCCTGAGTGTACAAAAAAAAAATATATATATACACGTGCATTTGTATTTACTATGCTATTACTAACTCTATATACTATCTTTCAGATCACTAAACTGGAGGGTGCACTACAAACCAGCACCTGCTTGGACACACAACGGAGGCAAAAGGTGAGCTACGAGTATTTTCTCCATCGATAACTTTCTCCCACGTTTTAATGCCGTTTTTTTCTCTCTCTCACATTGTTTCTCTTTCTCTTTTAGAGTTATGGAGGCTGCTGTCCACTCTACCGTGTACAACCAAAGCTGAGTTCAAGTTGTGAACTCTGTTGGTCACAGTGTTTACACAAGGTAAGCAGAGAGGCCTAGATATACAATGCCTCCAATTAAATGCATTAGAAATAAAAGACCTTATTTACAAGCCCCTTGCGCCACGTTTGCATCACTTTTAACATGGAAAAGGTAACACAAAAGTGGCGCAAGAGGCTTGAAATAAGCCCTAAAGAATATTGTCCTGCTTAATGACTTGATCTCTCACCTAATACTGTCTAATCTCTGAATCATTTTAAAGACCTGTTGGTCCATACTGTAAATCTGATGCAGTAGGCACTTCCGTACAGACACCGCTTGGACTCAGGCCTATAAGAGAGGTGGAATGTATGAGGCACACTGCAGACGTGCAAATTAAAAATTGCCAAGTATTACCTTAACTTGTAATGTTTGACCTCAAATTAGTCACATCAATCTAATTTTGAACACCTTTTTTGTTTTTTGTTTTGCAGATTAACTACCATACTTTTATTGGAGTCCATATCACATTTTGTTTATTATATTGTTTTGTTAAAGTTATGTTTCTAGTTATTTATTGTATTGCTATCTTTAAGTTACGTTTCCAGTTATTTATTGTTGTTTTAATAAAAGTTAATATTAAAAAAAGTATATACGTCTTTTTTTTTAGGGGGATAGCGGTCCCCAATAGAAAATATATTTATAATTTGAAGTATAAATCTGAGGCTAACTCTTTACCAGATCTTTACCAGAGTCTATAGTTACAACTAACGGTTCCTATGGAAAAACTTTAAAACTCCAGCACAGTAACTTTTTCCATTAGCAACATAGTGTGGTGAACTTCTAACCTCTGTGCTCACGTAAGTGCTCCATGAACTGTTACTATGGTAACAGGCAGAAATCTGTTTCGGGGTAGGGTTAAAAGGTACTGGCTGCACAAAAACCGTTATATTAACCCTGGATCCTCTAGAAAACAAAAAAGGAAAGCAAAGTGAAACAAAACACTGTATACCAGATTTACAACCCCCTTGCACCACTTTCGCGTCCAAGGCCCCCCACTGCAAAATTAGAAGTGTGTGGGCCTCAACTACGCCCCTCAAGCCATAGGAACCACCACCTCCGGGAATTTGTGTATTGTGGGAGGCAGCCTGCGTGGCCTTCCGCCTGGTGCCCTCAAGAGCCCTGGGGACCGCCACGCCAGAGGGCCAGCTCCTGCAGTGTCCCGGGGTGCCTACCACTGGGACACTGCTGTTTGCTTTACCAGGGCGGGACTCTCACGGCTACCGCCCTCCAATAGCAAACTTAGTTTGCATTTTGAAAGACAGAGCAGTGAAATCTGTTCTCACTGTAGGCTGAGCGACCCCAGCGCCTTTGGTGCACAATCTCTATGCGTTTGGGAGCCGGCATTACTTTTCCACAGCAGGAGCTACTAACATGCAGCTCCCCATGTGGAAAAGCAATCTGATTTAGGTTTTGAAAGAGAAAATATATTTCCTTGCTATGAGAGGGCGGAATGGGCACCCCGGGACACTGCAAAAGCCGGCCCTCCCACAATACATAAAGCCCCGGGAAGTGGTGGTCCGCGGAGCTTTAGAGACCTTACAGCCACTCCTCCCCAGCCATAATTTTTTTTGTAGCCCAGGGGGTAATGGGACCCTCGAGTGCTCCAGGAGGGGAGCCACATAGTCCCCCCTCCCACAATACATAAGCCCCCGAAGGGTGATGATCCCGGCCGCTTTGAGGACCTTCGACCACTCCCCCACCATTTTTTCTTTTTAACCCCGGGGGGATGATCCCCAAGGTAAATGTAATAATTTTGCCCCGATATTTTACCCCCTGGAGACGAATTATTTAAAAAAACACAGTTTTATTTAATTTATTTTACGGCACAGTCCACGTACCCTACATGCACCTACCATTTGTTTTTTAAAGGTGAGCCCTTTAAAAGCCCTTTAAAGGTAAGCCCTGGGGGTCCTTCTGGGACCCCCTAAGCAGGTCTAGAGGATAAAATTATTTCTACCCTGCCCACTTTCTCCGTTTTGAACACATATTCCACTAATTTCCTCCACCTCGCTTTTGCCGAGGCACAAAATGGCTGCCAACAGTTCCTGGTTTCGAATGTTTACAACTGCTTGACAGCCAATTAGCGTTAAGCTCGTGATCGGGATGGTGCACTTATGGTACGATGCCAATCCTCGCACAATCCGCGGATCCACCGTGCCCATAGATATATAAATGAATTTAACCGTAATTTTCTCAGGAACTACTGAACAGATTGACACCATATAAGCAAAATGCACAAGTCGGAACTGAGGACTACATCTCTACCAAATTTGGTGTAACTACGTTCAGCCGTTCGGGCTGTAGCTGTGGCTAAAGGTCCTATGGGAAATTGCAAGGGGAAAACACATTTTGGGACCCCCTTTTTTCTCAGCCACCGCTTTGCCATTCACCCCCAAACTTTCAGGGAAGGAGCGGAACTGAGCTGGCCAAAAGTTTGGAAAATAGAGAAGGATCATCAATCTGCGCCAAAGTTATTGCCAATAGAATGTTGCAGATTTCCTATGGATAATAGGCCCTAACTATAACTTGTGGTCCCCAGGACTTTAGAGACCGTACAGCCCCCCCTTCCCAGTCATGAATTCTTTTGTAGCCCAGGGGGTCACCGGGGCCCTCGAGTTCTCCAGGAGGGGAGCCACATAGTGCCCCCTCCCACAATACATAAACCCGAGGGGTGATGATCCCCGCAGCTTTGAGGACGTTCGACCCCTCCCCCCACCATTTTTTTCTTTTTAGCCCCAGGGGGTGACGATCCCTGAGGCTGGGGGGCCCCTCTGGGCCCCACATAAAATTTTATAATTTCGCCCCGATCTTATACCCCCTGGAGACGAATTATAAAAAAAACCTCTTATTTATTTATTTTATTTTATGGCACAGTCCACACACCCTACATGCACCTACTGTTTTTTTTGTTTTAAAAGGTGAGCCCTGGGGGTCCTTCTGGGACCTCCTAAGCAGGTCTAGAGGATAACATTATTTCTACCCTGCCCCCTTTCTCAGTTTTAAACACACATTCCACTAACTTCCTCAGCCTCGCTTCTACCAAGGCACAAAATGGCTGCCAACAGTTCCTGGTTTCAAATGTTTAAAACCGCTTGACAGCCAATTAGCATTGAGCGCATGAATGGGACGGTGCGCTTATGGTATGATGCCATTCCTCGCACAATCCGCGGATCCACCATGCCCATAGATATATAAATGACTTTAACTGTAATTTTCTCAGGAACTACTGAACAGATTGACACCATATAAGCAAAAGGCACAAGTTGGAACTGTGGACTACCTCTCTGCCAAATTTGGTGTAATTCGGTTCAGCCGTTCGGGCTGTAGCCATGGCTAAAGGACCTAAGGGAAATTGCATGGGGAAACACGTTTTTGGACACCCCTTTTTTCTCGGCCCACGCTTTACCAATCACCCCCCAAACTTTCAGGTAAGAAGCAGAACTGGGCTGGACAAAAGTTTGGATAATTTCGAGATCAGTGCCAAAGTTATTGGCAATAGAAAGGCCACAACACCCAGAACCTCCCCCTGGACCACCCCCGCTTCTACTACCAAGGCAGCGCAAAACAGGACAATGGACCTTCCTAAAATGCCATATCCCCTCAGCCACACAATAGCTGAATGTTAGGAGATATGGAAACCAACTATATATAAAGAAGGCAAGTCACCCATCAATAATAAAGCACACAATGCCAAGTGTAACGCTGATGTGCTGCACAGACCTCACTATGCAAAGCACAAACCTCTCCATGTGGAGATATATTATTGATACTTGTAGTGTAGTGCACAGTGGATGCAACCAAGTTACCTCAGGCAGTGGGGAAGATTTCGGTCATGAAGCTGTGTTGTCCCCCCCTGGAAGGGGAAGCGGAGTGGGCTGCTCCGACGTACGCCACTCCAGCGTAGGAATATGAATAAATAGGCCAGGCCCCGGGCGTGGGTCACTTGTGGAAAGAGCAACGAGTCTGCAGAACGTCGACCCTCACCCTGGCACGTGGCTGCCGCCATGACCACAGGCCTCCTCCACACAGGCCCCCTGTGATGCCAGCGGCACAGCACCGCAGACTTATGTCTGTACCAACTACTGCCTTTGATCTACACTGCGGACAGCAGGGCTCACAATTCAGATGCAGTGGTGAATGCAGACAACGCAGTCCAGTATGCAGGACACGTTGCTCCCTGTGCGGGCCGCACAGACCACACATGATCACAGGCTGCGCACACGCTGAGTGCTTCAGGTGCCACTAACTGACTGCGCCATAAGTCATCGCCACGTATTCATTAGACAAAAGACATCGCTCCCAGTGCGACCCGTCTGGACCACGTATAATCGCAGGGTGCACGCACGCTGTGTGCCTCAGGTGCTACTAACTCACTGCACCACAAGTCATCGCCACGTCGCATTATTAAGGCAGAATTAATTACACAAAAGACATTGCTCCAAGTGCGGCCCTCGGGGACAGCTTCGGCTACGGCCGCTCAGGCAGGCAGGCAGTCAATTCCAGCTCCAGCGAACACACCAACTGGCCTTGAACCGGAACCCCTGAGATACACATACTTGGGGGTCTTCTCAAAGGAGTCTAGCAAGTAAAAGACTCCAACTGTAGATGTAGTCAGTAAAAGCACTGCATTGGTGATATAGGCCAATTTGAATTTCACAGGTTGACATTGACATTTTTAGGGCTCGTGCCCTGCGTTGCACCTCGCAGCAGTGCTTCGCGCAACGCGAGGCATTTAGTAATCGAAAAACAGGGTTTGGAAGCTGCCCTAGGAATCACACACACTCGTGCTTGTGCTTTTCCTTTTGAGGGCAGCTTTTGGCCTTTGCGTGTTTCTCTTATTAAAAGACTGCACGCAATGGGCCACAGGCGGGCACATTGCTCCGCCCATGGCCTATTGGTGTCTATTACGCGCATGGTGCCATGGCTCGCAGTGAAAGCGAACGCTGGGAGATCAAGTGATTTGCCTAGAATCACAGGATGTGGACATGACCCGAGGCTCGAACCCTGGTCTCTGGCACCAAAGTCGGCAGTCTGAAGGAGGCGCCAGTCTCCTCCTTTGTTATAAGTGATGAAGGTTTTGACCTGGTTGTCAGTCTTCTTGTTAGCCAGAAACATTCCCTTTATCCCTGCTACCTAGGAGAAATTAAAATCGCTGAAAAACGTGTAGGTTGAAGGACCGTTTTAAACACATTACATCAGCAGGATTCGGAATATTAGGCACATGAAAGCAACGTCATCCAGTGTAATTATAATTTTCTATGTGCGTCCTCAAGTATATGAGGGTACAAAGTCTATATGAGGTTACCCTGGGCCTGATTTCCCAAGATCCTCTTCGATAGGACAAGCGCTGGGATGCCCGAGGGTAACTACGCACTATATAAAATTTTAAATAAAATTTAAATAGATAGTGAGGCACATAGTTCCACCCCTTGCCCCCCTCCCCCACCACCACCCCAATAAAAATAGCCTTCTAGTTCTTAGCTTAAGTACTCATAGGAGAGGAAACCCAGGCTCAAAGTGCATGACCCACAACTTAACTATTACAGTTGCATGGCTCCGACCAACCAGCCTTACACCGAGTTGCCTCCCTTGATACTAGAAATCAGTTATCAAACCTTAACGTATCGTTTTATTAGCATTCGATAGTCTGCATGGATATCACTTCCATTGTAGTTTGTTTGGTTAGCTTCCAGCGTAAAGTAACGCACCGGTAACGTTTCCAGTGTATGAGTGCGCTTCATAAACTATTTTCATTTGACAGCTGCAGATTTCACCGCGTTTTTTTCGTAGTAGTTGTTTTTGAAGTGTTATGTTTTCAATAGAAAAAAAGAAGTGTCATAGAATCTCAAAATACAGCAATCATGGAGGTTTCTAGAATAATCCCTCTGTGTTTTTCACAGTGCACAATCCCGCAAGGAGTAAATTTTACATCTGGCTAGGAAAGCGTTCTGTTCCTTCTTTTTTGGGCGGAGGGCTGATGCATTGTTAGTGTGGCATGCTATCGTGTAACACCGTCGGGAGGGGCAATGGTGTCAGCAAAGATATTCTGCAGTATGGCAAAGCAGAGAAACAACCAAGAGCCTGGGTGTAGAAACCACATTAGGAGAGCTACGTAGTTCAATGGCTGTGCCTCTCAACCTTTGACTCTTCTAGTAGAGTGAGCGTATCGATGGCGATGCAAACATGTTTTTTTACGGGTTGTTGTACTTGGCCCTTCTGGCAGGTTCACCCCTTATCTTTTTGCTTTTAGTATGTGATCTGTGTTAGTGATTTTTGGTCTCTGCGCACTTTTTTCCTGTGTCCCAGAGTAAAGTGCGTGCGTATAGTGAGGCTGGCCTGCCCTCCCATAGGAATGTATAGGGAATGTGAGTGTCCATGTTAATTCCTGATGTGTGGGGAGTGCAGGCTCGAGTTTGGTATGTGCGAACTCGTGTGATTGAATGCTGCGCAATGATGCATGCGTTGTGTGTGTGTCTAGTGTGGAAGTGCCACTTCTAGACAATGGTATGTGTGTGCAGTGAGTGTGCTGGCATGTGATTGGCTGGAGCTGGCTGGGGAGCCTGGCTCCAGGAGTCTGGATGGGTCTGCCTGGTGGTGAGTGGAGAGATTAGCATGAGTGATGTGAGGGAGGGGTGCACCTGGGTCCTGAATAGGGCTGGGATTTCTCCACACAATGCTGGCTCTGCCCCCTGTGGTGCGACTGATGACCCTAGCCTGCCAGGTGAATGGAAAGGGTGGCTAGGGAAAACAAAGTACTCCAAAACCAGCTGCGACTGGTTTCTCCCCCACCCTGCACCTACAAACAAAGGATTTACCTGTATAAAAAGGGGCTGTGTCCCCATGAATGTTGTTCTCTTCCAGGATCCTACCTGAGGGGGGCTGCAACTGCTGTTGGGCGCCAGGAGGACCGCCACTTGGATTGCCTCCCTGTCTGGAGGCCCAGTGAGCTGGCCCTGGGCCCAGCCTTGCCCCTCTACCTGCCTCCAGAACTTTGCTGGAGCTCTGCCTTGCTTATAGCGCCTGGGAGCGCTGTATTTCACCCCTAGCGCCTGGGAGCGCTTTATTTTGCTTCTCGCGCTTAAGAGCGCCTGATTTTGCTTATAGCGCTTGGGGAGCGCTTTATCTGCCTTCAGCGCTTGGGAGCGCTGTATTTCTTCTCCAAAGCGCCTGGGAGCGCTGTAATTGTCTTTAGCGCTTGGGAGCGCTTTATTTGCTTTGGTCGGTACCCACCCGGCATTTTTCACCCCGTGTCCACGAAAGGATCGCCGCCGCCGCCCGGCCGGAAGTCAGGCAGGCCGGGGGCGGGACGACCCGATAATAGGAAGCCCAGGCGGGAGCCCACCCCGCGCTGGGACATGCTGGCGGAAGGAGGAAGGCTGCCGGCGCTCGCAGGGCTCCCGTGAGGAGAGGAGAGCCCCGCACCAAAGAGCGAGATCCGCCGCTGAGGGGAAGTGACGCCGCCGTGCGAAGAGACACGTGGCTTGCCAATAGAAGTCCCGGTGAGTGGAGACCTGGGTTCTGGGAGGCACAGGGCCCCTCGCACCCCTCCCCGAGTGGCCCCGACTGGCAGTGGGCCGCTCTGACGAGTCTCCCTAGTAGGGAGAGGGGGCAGTTGCTTCTTTTGAGTCCCCCGAGCGGGACTCCAACGGGCCGCACCAGAGTATTCAGAGCCCGAGAGGCTCAGACCGGCCCATTTGTCTTTCAACCCCCGAGAGGCTCTTGAGTGCCAGTTTGCTTGTTTAGAGCCACGAGGCTCCCACGTTGTGTTTAACCCGCATTGTTGCTTGAGCCTACGAGGCTCCACCCGGGGCATAGTTGTTGCTAGAGCCATGATGCTCCCACGTTGTGGTTGGCCCCATTGTTGTTCTTGAGCCCACGAGGCTCCAACGCTTGTGTTCATCATTGCCTTTCAGTTGCCCAGCACTTAATGGGCAGCTGCCATGTTTAGGCTTGTGTTCTTGGCTGCCTGTGCAGCCTGCCCTGACATTTGGGACTAAGGGCATTTCAGCCCTTCCGAGGCCAGTTGGCCTGAGGGACAGTTCTAGTGTTGTGCCTATGAGCATCGTGCGCAATTTGTGATTTACTTGCCAATGTGATTTCTGCGCAATTGTTATTACCTGCACCTCTGAATGTTTTATGCATCATGTGTTTTGCTTCTTTCCCTTTGCTATGTGTTTGATGCTTAGGTGATTGTTTTTCCTTGTATAGGTCTTACTAGTAAGGTCCTGGTTCCCTGCGTGATTGTCCTAAGGTGGTTAGGGTTGCGTAGGAGGTATTTACCCTTTACCAGTAATTACTGGTTGTGTGCTACATGTACAATTTTGGTGCTACAGTCATTATATGTTCTATGTGCTAAGTGTTATACCTACAAGTATCATTACTCCTACAAAGTGCTAATTACAACAAGTGCTAGTTCTAAAAGTGCATACCCCTGACAGTGGTCCAGGTGGCCCCGTCCTCTACATAATCCCTTGTAAATTCTGCCCGTGCCTGTTGGCACATTGTAAAGTGTGTGTTTTATCTAATGTGTTTTACTATAATACAAAGGCTATATCTTATATAACCTTGTGTGGAGTTTCCTTTGTGGTGGGCCTTGGGTGTTGTTGCTGGGTGCGCGCGCAAACGCTTTACACATCGCCTCCGAGATTAGCCTTGCTGCTCGCGTCACGTTACCTAGAGGGTGAGCAGGGGTTATCTTGGTGTGTAACTCCCTCGCCCTGACTTGGGAATGGTGATCTCTGACTGACTTTGGCGCGAGCCTTGGCCAGCCGGGGATCCCGTTTCTAACACGGGTGAAGAGTGCCTTTCGGTCTGGTGATCACAGTGAAGTCTTTGGGAAGTTATTTCACTGGTTTGAAGATGGTCCAAGGAGGGGGAGACACTCCAAACTAAAGTGAGTTAAAAGGTACGAAAATATTGCCAATTGCCTCTGCCTCTTTCACTTTTGTCACCATAACAAGGAAAGCAAATTCTGAAACTTCAGGGGCTTGTCAGTTCCCGCCGAAGGGGATTACTGGCAAATTCTAGACTTGGCTCTTATTACACACCTCAAACGAACATTTGCAATGCATTAGATCTCAGATTTACGAGAGTTTCAGCTATTGACATTGTAAATGACGACGCCTTTTATTTATCTGCTTTGAAAACCGACACATAAATCGAAGGCATAGTCATTTTTCAATGGCAATAGCTAAAACTCTCGCAAATGCGAGACCTATTGCATTGCAAATGCTTGTTACTGGTGTTATTGCAATTTGAAGTGGACTTGTGTTGCCATCATGTGTATATCCTGAACCTTGATTGCTGCTCCACTGGTGCATGGTGATTATTTCTTGTGCTAACTCTACTGCATCAGCTTCTTCTATAGATCCTTTAACCAGCTAGTTTACCTACTGCTATCTAATAACATATTCTTTACTTTGGGCCCAGTTTAGAGTTAGGCAGATTTCCAAGGCAGATTTCCCATCTGCCAAAGCTGTATTCGATGTGCATGATAGTCTACAGCACTTGTAATACAATGTACATAATATTTTCCCTGTTTTGACAGAGTTTTCATAAGGTCCTTTCTAAATGTTCCCTTTTCTAAGAATCTTTCCTTCTTCTTTTAAATCTATCTGTTATTCCCACGTGGCTAAATCTTTCTCTCACCCCTTCATTCCCTCTCAATATCACCTTATCTTTCTGATGCCAGACCTAGATAAGACTCCAGAGTATATTTTCCCATCCAGCTACATTGCTAACTTTTTATCTCATAATTTAGTATCTACTTGGCACTCCGGATTTCGTCCTTGTTTCTGTACCCGAAACTACTTTACTTGCTGTGTCCAACTTCATTCTTCACTCCTATCATATACTATCCTCTATCTTGATGTTTTTGGGGTTTTCCATTATTGCATTTGTATGCTCCACATACAAATCAATACGTCCATTCACGTTGTTTTGTACTTAACTCTTTAATTCCCATAGAATTTCACACTGATTTTTCAGGCATGTTTTTATGCAGTTGATACACATATTTATTTTTGTTTCTAATATTCACAGATTCTATTTATGCTTGTTTCTCTGTCTCTTTCTCTGTCATTTGCTTGTGGATGTCTTCTCAATTCCTGAGGCATATTTATGTAGCTTTCACGCAGTGCAGCAAGCCACCTTGGAGTGCTGTCCTGCGTGAAAGGGCAGGAACGTGCTGTCCTTAAAATAATACAACACATTCCTGTACATTCCTATCGCTGGTGCACTTTTGGCTGCCTAGCTCGAACGCAGGCACCCTTGAACTATGGTGAAGGGTGTCTGCGATGTAAGCAGGAATCTTTTTGTACAGGAAGGGGCACCTTCCTGCACAAATCAATCAGCTGAGGCATTTTTCTCCTTCTATGTGTGCTGCATTCTGAATTCTCATCTGAGGAGGCATAGCATTTTGACATATTCTCAGGTGGATGTATGTCGTTACAACGAATGCTTTTTCCACGCATGCCTTTACAACGCAGGTTTTACAACGCAAGTCATTACAATGACTTGCTTTGGGGGCGCTGGATAGTGGAATAGTTTAATTTACTATTCCAACTCCAGTCCCCATGGATAGTAGGGAAGGTTTTGGATCGTAAATTAAACTATTCCCTATCCTACAGCGCCCTCCAGCGCAAGTCGTTGTAACGACTTGCGTTGTAATACCTGCGTTGTAAAGGTACTGCTTGGAAAATGTTTTGTTGTAAAGGATGTTTACCTCTCAGGTTCATCACTGATGGTAAATCTGGGAATGCGCCAAAATCCATGGGTGGATGTATGGAAACACCTACACTCCACACATGGAAAGCCTCTGGGGCAGAGTAACACAATGCAGCTATTTGGGCTACGTTATTCTGGATTTACTAAGCCATGCAAGGCCACACAAAGTGGCCTTGAGTGGCTTAATAAACCAAACTTAGGAGTTGCATCTGTTTTGCGTTTGTTGTGTGGCACAAGGGTGATGCAACTCCTACATAAATATGCCCCCTAATTTATACTGCCCCTATTACTGCTCCTAAGTCGTATTCTTGCATTCAGCCTGTTCTGATTTAACCTTCAAGTCTCACTATTTCTATCTCTGCATGTAGGCATAATCTATATTATTTGAAACACAAATTTCTCTGGTGCTCGACTCTGAAAGTTAATTTTTACCCATGGGAACTGATTAAGGCCGCTTTTCACATAAGACACTTTTTGACAATTGAACCACCTACAAAATAACAGACTTCAACATAATGAACCAATATGTTTTGTTTTGTGCACTTTGAGAATAATTTTCTGCGGGATGCATGAGAAATGATAATTATGTTTGCGAATGAGAATCTGGGAATGAATCTGCCAGCGCCATCCATGCTGATTAAACCATTTGAGATAACGCTGTCCTTTCTTTGAACTCTCAAATTATTTCACGAACCATTTTTTATTCTTCATGTTATCTCAAAATAAGCCATGGATGATTTGTGCAGTGCTCTTCAATATCAAAAATATGGGAAAAGAATTGTGAGTGTTAACCATTCTTTATCTCCTATTTCACATGAAAAGTGATATTTAAGTTATGAAATTTCTGAAAGACAGTACATTTGTAGCACACTTTAGTAATACTGGAAAAGGCGTGTTCATGAATGTATGTGTGTGCCTTCACATACACCGATAATACAAAGGGACCTATTCACAATAGCTTTTTTGAGTATGTAAAGTAATGCTCCAGTAGTACTCATATATGAACTTACAAATGCCGTTCAGTAACTTGAAGTCAAGATATCTGCATAGGCCTGCCCTATCTCTTAAATGCAGAGGGGCAGATTTATGAAGGCCTTGCGCCGCCGGTGCGTCACTTTTAACATGGGAAAAAGTGACGCACCGGCGGCGCAGGGCCTTCATAAATCTGCCCCAGAATCCTTCGCCAGAAGTGTGCAGATCTCTGAATGCAGATGTATATGTATTTAGTGTGGGAGGATGAGAAGGAGAGGTTGGACAATGGATACTCTCTATTACAAAACAGGTGTGGTTAATGGAAATGTAAGGAGGTGTTCAAGGAGGTACATGCAAGTGCTAAACCACACCCAATAAGGTTACACCTGCATCTGCTACATTGTTAACCCCTTAACCGCAAGGGCTTTTCCCCCTCCCCCAGTTTTCACTTTGGGGTACTTCACGCTTAGGCCCCCATGACTTTTTTCCACAAAACATGACACATAACACAAACATTAGTCTTTTTCCCCAATGTCATGGGGATTCTAAAGGCATGCAGGGTTTGTGGACAAAAAATATCATTTTTGTTTCTAGAAATGGTATCAACAAAAGGTTTGCTGTACTAAAATCTCCCCTGCTGTCAGTAACGAGCAGAGCATATTTCAGGTAGCTCCTTATTCCAGATGTGTGTGCTATCAACCTACTTCCAGTTTGGTGGAGACAGACGTGAAACCCATGGGTGATCCCAGAAAGCTATCCATTTCTGAAAGGTAAAAAAAATTCTGATTTCAGCAAAGGCTCATTTGAGTAGATCCCTCAATATTTTCACGCAGAAATGAACTGTTGAAGTAAAAATAAATTGGAGATGAGTTTGTATTTCTGAAATGTACACGATAGTTAGTGTTACTGAAATCTAAAGGTTTGGCAAAAAAAACCTTTTCCTCACATTTCTGTGACGGAAACTCCTGGAAGCTGTGGGTAGCCACAAATTTCCTACCACCCAGCGTTTCACCTTGTCTCCCAGTAAAAATGCTGCCTTACTTGTGTGGTTGGGTTTAGCGGCCATGATAGGAAAGGGCCCAAATCTCGACTTGGATGTATCTGTAGGGAGCCTCAAATGTCCTACCACCGACGTCTCCTGATAAAAATGGTATCTGACTTTTGTGGGTAGGCCTAGTGTCTGCAACAGAAAACGGCCCAAAACTGAACATGGACACATCACACTTTCCCACTCAAAACTGACTCTTTTTTTGCAATTTGGCTAGCTATGGATTTTGGGCCCTAGCTCAGCCCAGCATCTAGGGAAACCTACCAAGCCTGCGTATTTCTGAAAACTACATACCCAACAGAGTCCAGAGAAGCATGACATGTGTGGCTCTCACCAAGTTTCTGTACCCAGAATCCTTGGAAATCTCTAACTTTGGCTAAATACACACGTTTGCCTTACATTTCTGTGAGGGAATCTGCGGGAAGCCACACATTTCCTACTACCTTGCATTCTCCCACATTACTTGTCGGGGTGGGCCTAACAATGCAACAGGAAAGGACACAAAACACAACATTAACATATCAATTTTTTCCACTAAAACCCTTTTTCCAATTTGAGTAGTTGTGGAGTTTTAGCCCTATCTCAGCTGCCACCTAGTGAAACTAACCAAACCAGCACTGTTCTGAGAATTAGACAGCTTTGGAACTCAGGGTGATGTGGCCGGTGCGGTTCCTCTTTGATTTCTTCCTTAGAAGGCCTTGCAAACATCAAACTTTGGCTAACTATATACTTTTTTCTCACATTTATGTGGTGGAAAGTTCTTCAGTCTGTGGGGAGCCATATATTTCCTGCGATCCAGCATTTCATAACTCTTCTGATAAAAATGATACCTCACTTGTGTTAGTGGGCCTTATGACCACAGCAGGAAAGGGTCCAAAACGCAACATGGACATATTACTTTAACCACTACAAACTGACCCATTTTTTCAATTTGGGTGGCTGTGGAATTTTGTCCCTATCTTAGCTTGAACCTAGGGAAACCTATCAAACACAGACATTTCAGAAAACGTGACACCTGAGGGAGACCATGGTGGTGTGCCTTGCACATATCCCTGACAGTTTTCTTTTTTATTTCTTTATTAAGTTTTAACCATCAAGTTACAGAGGTGTATAATATTTTGCTCCATAGTACATTGGTCCACCATTCATACCAGTTGAGCCATTAACTAAATTGTACAGTTTTCAACGAATCTCGTGAGTAAGTGATTTAATCCATAGCCTTAGTTCCCTCTGGAGGCTGTTCTCCGGATCTCTGGCTTGCACTGCAGAGTTAGAGAATGCACTACACGGCAACGTGGGAGTGTAATGCAGGGGCATGGGCAAAGTGTCTATTACTATGCCTCTCGTCACCGAAGTTGGACTACCATCTTTCCTACAGTACGCCACATTCTACCCAGGATATACTTTGCTGCCTCAAGCTTTTGTTGTCAGTCGCATAAGGCATCACCGTGCCTCTTAGATATGTCAGCAGGTCGGCCCAAATATCCGGCAGTCGGGAAGTCAACGGCAAGAGCTCTGCATATGTAGTCAGTTGCTCACTGCATTAAATTGTGCATTTAGTCTTTGAATTTGGACACTCTCCCTCTGCTCCATCGGCATGCTACTCTGTGTTCCCACACAGTTTTCTTACCTACAATGCCATGCAAATCTCAAATTTGGCTAAAAATACATACTTTTTCCATATTTCTGAGTAGGATAGTTCTGGAATCTGTGTGTATCCACAAATTTCCTACCAACCAGGGTACACAAACATCTCCTGATAACATTGGGTGGCCCAATAGACCTCAACACAAATGGACCTAAAACAATACATGGAGAAACATATGGTGTCGGGCTCTGTCGGGATCTGTGTCCACCCATGCAAATCTATCAATTACAGACATTTTTAAAACACTAGACATCCTGGATATTCCAGGGTGTTGTGCTTCATGTGGATCCCGTGAAAGTTTCTTACCCACAATGCCAAGCAAACCTGAAACGTTGCCTACAATCATGCATTTTCCATGTATTTCGATGACCTAAACTTCCAGAATCCACAGAAATCCACAAAATTCCTACCACACAATGTTCTCTCACTTGTTCTGATAAAAAGGCTGCCTCACTTGCTTGGCAGGGGCTAGTGCCAGTAACAGAAATGGATGAAACTAGGGTTAATGGGAGTTCCACACCTTTTTTAAAAATTGTTTTTGTTTTTGTCGCTGGTATTCAGTGGGATTTCTAACACATGGGGAGGCAAGCCTCCAATCTGACCCTCTGAGTAGGGACTGAAAGACCCTTTTCTGTTGTGGGGGCATATTGATGTCCCTGGTGGGGAAACCAACCCCTTCTTATTTCCTGGTGTCTAGTGGGCTTTCTGCCCCTCAGGGGGTAATGTTGGGGCATAACACGTAATCTTCTCCCTCAGAGGGGCAAGTAGACTAAAGGCTTTTTTGGTGTGGGCCATTGCCCTGTGCATGCTGAGCAGCCCACACCCTTTGTTTTATTTTTTGTTCTGTTGACCCCTGTTTTCAAGTGAGCTTTCTGCACCCCTGTGGAAGGCAGTTTTTGGCAAACCTCCATTTCCCCCAGTGATACCTAGTTTGGAGTGGGAAGAGTAATCCCTCAGCTTCCAATAAGTTCCAACAAGTTAATTTGGAGTTGGAATAGTACATCTCAACTGTGCCTTAGTGACATTCTATTCATGAAGGAATAATTTCTGTAATGTTATGTCAGTCTTTTGACTAAAAAATACTGAGAATTACATGATTATGCCTGTTTGCATAATTACCATTAACTTGGCCCAGCAATCCTACTGAAGGAGCACAGGAACAACACACTTAGCGTAAAGTGCTGCTGGCTATTGCTGGTCAGGTTCTGTTGCATTTAGTGTTATTTTTAAGCCCACAAATGCCTCATTAGGTCCATTTTAGGCATGAGAGTGCATTATGTTGTAGTTTTCTGTAGTTTTTGTAGTCACTCTACAGTCACTCTACAACAAATGACACAACTTACGCCCAATTCAAATCTCAACCCCCTACCTTACAGAGTCCTACACTTTCTCCAATGTTGCTTAGTTTGGAGTGTGAATAGTAGTGGATCCAATCCATCCTATTATGAATTGCTAATTTGTAGACATCATTCCCCTCATCTAGAACCAAAAGGAACATTGAACATCATAGTGCAGAGCATAAATTGTAATAATGATAGGACAAGGGTAGGCAGCATGCACTTTTTCTTCTACACTATGTGCCCCATGGAAAATCAATCTATCTGTTGATTCTTCTGAAGGTAACTTCTTTCCATGACATGAAGTTTCATTATACTTAAATTAATAAATGACTCCTCCTTAGCACTGCATTGATTTATGCTTTGTTTTTTCTTTTTGTTTAATGTTGCAGAATGAGAATTCTCCTTTGCTGATTCACTGCTCCATTCTGAATAGGAAGTATGTTGTTTTTCCTGTGACATATGAACTGTTTGGGCATTTTAGGGCTACTAGAATTTAATCCCTTTGGAAAAGAAAACCTGTATCAAGGCAAGTCTTGAGGGATGTGGCAGACAACATATTTCATTTAATAGAAGAAGCATCAAGTGAAGGGGTCAGTTGCCAGACTGGCAACAAACAAGCATTGGCAGCAGTAAGTACAGCAGGTGGTTTCTTCCATGTCTGGCAGTTCCCAGCGAACACAGTAGCTGCCTGGAACTTAGTGGAAGGCAGGACTCCAGTTCCCAAAAGCAACTAGACAATCTGCATTTGGGAGATCCTTCGGAGGCCTGATGGCCAGCAGTTTGAAGGGGACTAGTGCCACTAGTCCAGGGGAGTCTGAGGGTGCTTCAGGCTCTCACAGGAGTCTCCCTCTCTGGGGAAAATTAGGTTTAGCCTAGAACAAGTTTCGATCCGGCAATTCCAGGAACATTGGCACAGGGGCAGTGTGTCCCACTTTTGGTTTGGGCAAGTCCTGTTGTGGCAGACACGGGTCTCCTATTTATCCAATTTGATGAAAATTGATTCAGAACTGAGGTTTTGGTCTTGGGGTTGCCTTTAAATCCTAGATTTATGGGTGTTAGTGGTTTGGGTGCAAGTGGCGAATGGGCTACTTGCCTCAAAGGCTAATCCGACCCTGAAGTGACCACATCTCGGGTGTGTAGGTCACCCTTTCTACCTATCATCCAACATTTCTACCACTTTTGAAAATGGCAGAAGTCTTCTGTAGCTGTACAGACCAGGCAGCCCACCCTAGAGGTGTGGCTAGCCTTCTGGAGGTGTACATCTGCTGCATACTTCATTTCCCACCTATCCGGAAGAAATGTGCCGGGCCAGTGGGGGCTGTTTCCACCTTTGGGGGCCAGCCCTGATGGATATCAGAGGCGGTGCAGCCTCTGCAGCTCACGCCATGATGTGCCACTTCACTAGCCACCCTGAGAGGACGGAGGTGTGACCTTCTATCTGCTCAGGACTTGGTTTCTGTCTCCTCGGAGAGTTGACACTGCCCAGCAGGAGCTCAGAATGTGATATTGAGAGCAGAAAGCACAGGCTGTCTGCCAGAGCACAGAGACGGCTGAGGCAAACCGATGGGCAACCTCTAAGGTAGCCAACTGGATACATGCCACATCATCCTTGACATATATGATATTTGTGTCAGGGGTGATGAGGCACCTTGCTTCATTCCAAATATGACCGATTCAGATGGTACCATAATGGAGCTGCCAATCTTGGGTTTGTTTCTGTGCCATCCCATGTTATCCTATGGGCTGCCTGTCACTTATATTGCCCCTTAATGGTAAAGTCCACAATAGGGAGATACAAGCTTGCGGTTACATGTCCACACCTCTGATATAATGCATCCTACCTCCTGGACTTTAGGTGGCCTTCCTTAGGGGTGATGACCCTGCCCCTTTTTGCAGTACTATCAGATACTTTTTGCCTTCCTTCTGAATTTTTCTGACCTGTTTTTGTTGGCTTTAGGATTCTGGGTATGTGATCTCTCCTTTAAATTCTGTATAATTTGCTTACACCTGTATAACATATTTAATTTACGTGTAACTCCCTTTTACTGTGGTATCCTCTTTACTCAGGGCCTGTAAATTAATTGCTACTAGAGGGCCAGCAACGCTGTATGCGCCACCCACAGATGTAGCCTTTCAAACATGTTTGAGGCGTCTGCCACTGCATGGCCGACGTGCACAGTTTACTGCAACAGTGGCTTGGTATTTAAAGTTATTTGACAAGCCTAAAACTACCTTTTTACTACATGTAGGTCACCCCTAAGGTAGGCTCTAGCTACCCCTATGGGCAGTGTCCTGTGCATGTAAAAGTGTGGCATGTCCTGGTAGTGAAAAACAGCCTATTTGGTTTCTCACTGTAAGGATACTTCAAGTTTCAATACATGCTGCATCTCAAATTCACAGGGATATGTTGTTTTATGCATAGTCAGGAGAAAGAGTAGCATGTAATGTGGTGGTATAATCTGCACAGTAATGTTGTCTTTCATGATGTTTTTGTGACGTGTGCAACATAGAAGTCTTTATCTTATTGCGCTAGCTGCAATGTTTTGACAATTGCCTAGTTTGCAACATTATTATTGGTTTATGTGCTTTTGGTCTATGTTTATATACAATACGAAACACAGTGTTATAAAATACTGTGTGGAGTATCTTTTGTGGTGTATTTATTGTGTCACTGGTGTGTATGTGTGTGTTGTGCAAACACTTTACATATTGCCTCTGGGATAAGCCTGACTGCTATGGCCAAATTACCAAGGGTGTGAGCTGGTGTTATCTTGGGTGTGTAACTCCCTTACCCTGACCAGAGTGGTGGGTTCTGCCTGGCCTAGGTGCTTACCCTAGCCAAAACAAAACCCTATTTCTAACTAGGGGTGACTGACATATATTAAAAATTGAGCTTTGGCTTTGCCCACATGGTGAGGGAAAAGTCTGAGCAGTTGACACTGTCCAGGCAGGCCGCACTGGCAGGTCAGCTGTCAGAAATTTACTAGGGTCGCTCATGGTGGCACAAACAGTGTTGTAAGCCCTGGGGACCCCTTTACCCCTCATGCCCTGGATTCCTATGGTACCATTGGCTAGTGACTTATAAGGGGGGTAAAGTCCTGGTTAACTGAGGTTTGCCAATTTGCACCTAACATTTTTAAGGAGAGAGCACTAGGTATCTGGATCCAGTAATCTTTCAGTTGCAGTATTGGAGCAAAAAGTAGGGGGTGACCATACAAAAAGGGTACGGTCCTACATGAACACCCCAGATGAACGGTGATGAGTAACTAACCTATCCCCTGGCAGTTCTCATTGTCTAAGTGGAAAAACCTGGAAAGGCCATCTGCAATGGCATGGTCAGTCCCATGTCTGTGTTCCACTGTAAAATCCATTCCCTTGTGGAAAATGGACCACGCCAACAGTTTGGGGGTTTCCCTTCTAATCTGCATTTGCCATCTGAGAGGCCTGGGGTTAATTTGAACTTTGAAGTGAATGTCCCAAACAGGTAGAGTCTCCACACCACAATCTTCCCTCTCAATGGCACTCCAACGCTGATATCTCAGGAGGAATTTCCTGCTAATATAAGAAACTGGTTAATCCTGGCCCTCATCATTTGTTTGTGGCAACACTGCCTCAATCCCATGTTCAGAAGCCTGTATTTACACAATCAATCCTTTCTATAGTGAGGTGTCTACAGGACAGGTGCTTAGCAGAAACCCTCCTTCGGGGCGTCAATGGCCTTTCAGCATCCTGTAGTCCAGATGACCTTCTTAGGCTTTTACTTGGAGGTAGGTTCTGTAAGAGAGGCGACAATGGTCCCATAAGCCTTCACAAACCTCCTGTAGTACCCAGTCAAGCCAAGGAAGTCCCTGATTTGAGTCCGGGTTTTGGGAGCTTCCCACTCCGGAATGTTCTGGAACTCAGCTTTGGAGGTTGTACATGGCCTCCGCCTACAAGGGGGTCCAAGTACATAAGAGAACTCTGCACTATCTGGTACTAAATTGCCTTGATTGTTATGCCTTTCTGGTGCAGACCAAATGGAAGAGCCAGCAAATGGACTTTCTTGCAGTCAGATTGCTGTTGTACAGTGAGAGTATCAGAGAAAACAACACCATCAACTGACCCATCCAGTGGATTAATTGACAATGGTCAGGGAGTTGTTCACTTTCCTCCTCCTGGCCTCCTTCAGTAACCATGAGCATGGTCATGTCAGCTCTGTCCTGGCAGGATTTTAGGCGATTGACATGGACAACTCTATGATTTATTTATTTATTTATTTATTAACAGTTTTCTATAGCGCGGACATGACCCATGGGTATCAGAACGCTAAACATCATATGGTGTGGGTTACAAACACAATGTACATAGAGCAGTAAGACGTGCAGACTTAGTAATGTCGTTTTAGGCCTAGTAACTAAAGGCTAATATCGGGGAAAACAATAACGTGTCGGTATTGATTAAGACCTGAGTTAACAATGTTCTGAGGTAGTCTTTCTTTGAGGTTCAATCAATTCCTATATTGGGTATCTGGTCATAAAATCCATAACAAGTCTTCGGTTGCGTTATCTTGTTTATGGGAGGAACTTGCTCATGAGAAAGTTCTTGATTTCTTTCTTGAATGTCGTAGTGTTTCTAACTTTTCTGATGTTTGCAGGAAGGGAGTTCCAAATCCTGGAAGCTATGCCTGAGAATGTCCTTTCATATGTTTTTTTCTTCTTAAAGATAGGTGGTTTCAGGAGCAGATAATTGGCACTCCTGAAAAGTCTGTTTCTTCCTGTGATTTCTATTTTGTGGGCGAGATATTTAGGTGTGTTGTGATGAATCGCTTTATGGGTGAAACATGCCATTTTCATCTGTACTCTGGCTTCGTACGGTAACCAGGTTAATGCCTTCATGTGAGGTTTGATAAGGATCAAATTTCCTCGAGCCTGTAATAAGCCTTGCCGCTGCATTGAGGCAGGCTTTTAGGGGTGCTGTTGAAATTTTAGGTAGACCAGCAAGTGTAGTACAATCATATTCGATCCTAGAGATAACCAGTGATTGCACCGCTAGTTTCAGGTCTGTCTCAGTTAAAAATGATTTCATTTTTCTCAGATAGTTCAAGTGGAAATTGGCGTTTTTTGCCATAGATTTAATGTGGGTTTTCATATCAAGGTTCTCATCCAGTGTGATTCCGAGAGATTTCGCCGAGTCAACTAGAGTTGGGATGCAATTTAATGCTGTAATCATTTTGGACCATTCTTTCACTAAGGATTGATTTTTTTGTGGGGAGATGAGTAAGAATTCTGTTTTGTTAGCGTTAAGCTTGAGATGATTGTTAGTTAACCATTTCAGCAATATTTTGAGGGCATCGTTCATTGTGGTTATGTCTTCCAGGCTAGCAATCTTGATGTAAAGTTGCGTGTCATCTGCATACATGTGGTAGGATATTTTTGATTTCCGTAGAATTTCTGAAAGAGGTTCAATGTATAAGTTAAACAGAGATGGAGATAAGGTGGATCCTTGCGGCACTCCGAGTGTGTTTGGGCATGATGGTGATAGTGCTTAGTTTACTAGGAATCTCTGAGTTCTGTTCTTTAAAAATGATTCGAACCATTTCAGTACCGTGCCAGACATTCCCATCCTGTCGTGAAGTCTGTTCAGTAATTTTTCATGGTTGACTGTGTCAAATGCTGCTGACAAGTCTAGGAGGATGAGTAGACAAGATTGAATGCGATCTAGAGCGTGAAGTGCATCCTCGACAATGTGTAGGGTTGCTGTTTCCATGCTATGATTTCCTCTGAATCCCGATTGGCAGTCATCTAGTAATGAGTAGTTGTCGATATGTTTACTCAGCTGATTCTGTACACATTTCTCTATGAGTTTGGCGAGAAAAGGGATGTTGGTCACTGGTCGATAGTTGTTTGGATCTGTTGGGTCCACTGTGGGTTTTTTGATGATCGGGACTACTTGTCCCGTCTTCAGGCTTTCTGGCAGGCACCCCTGTGTGAGTGGGGCGTTTATGATATCTGTCCATATTGGAATCCTAGTATGGCTGATCTCTTTCAGGCATTTCGATGGTAGTGTGTCGTTATAATGGTTGTTGGGTTTCGTGGTCGCAAGTGTTTTAGCAATTTCATTCTGGTCTAAAAATTTGAAAGTGTCACAGTGTGCATTGTTTTTAGTCGTCATGTTTTCATAATTCGGATCAGAAAGTGATGTAGGCATGTTGTCTTTGATGTTATCTGTGGCGGTCTTAAGCTCTTCTTCCAACTTATTGGCTTCGTTAATGAAGAAGGTAGATAATTCATCGCAACTTAGTTGTGTTTTAGTGACCTCTTGGACAGATTTTGCCAGCTTGTTAGATTGTTGTTTTATGATTTCGAATAATTTACGTGGTCAGTTTTTGGCGTTATCCAATTCAGTTCTGATAAATTCCTTTTTTGTGTTGATGATCTTGTTATATTCATTTCTGATTTTTCTGAGTGATTTCAGTGTAGGGGAGGATGGGTGTTGTCTCCATTTTCTTTCTGCTCGTCTCAAATTAAGTCTTTCTTCATTCAATATTCCATTGAACCATGGATTTTTATTCTTTTCCGTAACTCTTTTTAATTTGAGTGGTATGGTGGCATTGACTATTTTCGTTACTGTGGAATTGTAATGGTTCGTTAGATCATTCACATTTTTCAAATTGTCAGGTGGGTTTAAGTCTCTCTTGCAACTTTCAGATAGCAAATCCATATTAGAGTCCCTGGTATCTCGGATCCATCTTTTCATTTTGGTAATTTGAGTCATTTTTATTTTCTCCCGTGATGGTATTCGGAAGGTTATGGCGTGGTGATCTGACCAGTCGCACTGTTCAATGGAGAGAATTGAGATGTCCTTGTTCTTCGAGATAATCCAGTGCAGTGTAGCTTCTTTTGAGTGCGTTGGTTGAAGACATGCTTGGGATAGTTTTAGATCATTTAAAAATTCTTTAAAGGCGTTGACCTGTTTGTCGTTATTGTAGCTCCAACGAAGATTGAAATCACCTAAAAATATATTATTAATGTCAGAGTTGGCGTTAGCAGTGATGATCTCCATCATTTGGTCAATGAAATTCATACTGTTTCCTGGTGGGTGATATAGGGCATGTAGGTTGCAGATCTGCTTGTTTGCCGATCTTATGTTGAGCCCTATGTATTCGCATGATTCGAGGGGGTCGGATTGAAATTGGCCAACTTCTAAAGTCGATCTATGGATACAGGCAATACCTCCCCCTGTCCTTATCTGCCTGTCTAGTCTTAATATGTTGTATTGCGGTGGTACCATAAGGTCCATGACTGGCGATGAGGATTCTGATAACCAGGTTTCAGTCAGGATTGTTATGTCTATTTCTTGCTTGATGATGATGTCGGCTATGTCCGAAGCATATTTCGCCGCAGATCGACAGTTGAGCAGCAGACATTTTAGAGATTTCTCCGTTATGGTTGTGGCCATGTTTAACGGATCCGTGGATATTTGGATTTGTAGTAAATTGTTGAAGTTTAATTTCCTTTCCTTCCTTGTGGATGTTCTGTTTATGTCTATTGCTACTCTTTTGATTTCCTGTACTATCATGGGGTTTGATGATTCATATTCATGGAGTAGTGATGTTATGTCTTCTTTGGTTAGATAATTTTGGTTCCTATCTGGTCTGTTTTGTCTGTCTGTCAATGGTAGAGATCTCTTGTTGTTTATCGCCATGGATGTATTTACTAGCTCTCTGATGAGTTCTACTTCATTCTGAGTATTCTTTGTGATATCACATAGTTTTTCAATCCCTTTCATGGAGTTTTGTATATCCTGTGCTAGGTTGCTGATTTGTGTTTGGATCTTGCAGATTTTTCTCATGGCCTTGGGTGCCGTAGTGTGAATAATCCTCCGTAAGTTCCCATTTTCACTATTACTGTTCCTGAATTTCCGTTTGAAGCCTTGTATCATTGATTTCTTGCTCTTTCCCTTCGGTCGATTATTATCTCTCTCATTGTTTTCCGGGTTAGCCGTTCTGTCATGTTTTGTTGAACCACGGCTATATTTGTTGTTATATGTATTTTGTGTTCTCTCTGATTCATTCTCGATTAACACATTTTCTATTTAGCTTATGGCTCCAGGTTGAGGGCCTTGTTCCCGTGGGTTATTCGATGGGGTATTGGTTTGTACAGGTTCCTGTTGTTCTCTGGTTGGAGTAATATTTATAGTGTTGGTTTCGGCTGTGCTTAGGTTGTCTGTTGGCGTATTCTGGGGTTGTATCGGCCAAGTGCCTTTTATTTGCATAGCTTGTTCCGGTTCCAGTCGGACTTTGATTGGGCTAATATTACTTACAGGGTTATTGTCAGATGAGACTGGGTTGTCCGTTGACAGCTTCTGGCGTTGTGAAGGCCTAGCTTCTTTTATTTGTTTGGCTTGTTCCGGTTCCTGGTGTTCTCTAGTTGTTGAAGTACTTGTAGTGGGATTGTCGGGTGAGACTGGGTTGTCTTCTGAGCTATTCTGGTGAAGGAGTGGGTTTGAGTTCTCCACATTTCTTTTTAGGGTAGAGAAGATGTTGTCGAATTTTTCCAGATCGTCGTTAGAGGCTTGGATCAACACTATTCCATTCTTAAAGATAGTTATGCAAATGTCCGCTCTGAGTTTAGAAGATGCTGTGGTCATGAATTTTGTTCCATGTGGGATGTTGGTAGTGGCTTTGATGTGTAGCAGGTTTGTGAGGGTATTGCGCCATTTCGCCATTCTTCTGGTGAAGAAAATCATATATTTTATAATGATCCCTTTATCCATACTAAAGGAAGTGTCAGAGATCAATGTATCAGGGTTTCTCCTCATGAGGTTATGCTTACATTTTTTGGCTGCATTTTTGGAGAGATATGTAGGGTATTGTATGTTGTAAGCGTTCTTGCCTATTCGTTCCAGGTAGCTGTCTTACATCTTGTGATATGTGTTGGCGTTGTAGACAATAGATGCCTTCTTCCAAGTGGTATTGTAATTCTCTTAACATTAATTACTGGCTAGTAATTATCACAATTATATCAAGTATTATAACAATAGGATTATATAATTATATCAAGTATTATAACAATAGGATTATCCTAGTAATTGTAATTACTCAATAGATTCTTGTTATAGATTCCTCTTCCCTGTAGTTTCTTCTTCATTCCACTAGAATGTGCTCTCTCCATAAAATTGATCAACTAGCCCTTGTTATGATCTAATGGTGTTTAAATAGACCTTTCAAGATGTCCGCCGTTTTGGTTGTTCTTCTATGGGCTGAAGACTTTCTCTCTTTCTACTCTTTGAATTTGTCCTCTTTCCCTTTCCATCATCTGTTTAGGATCTGGAGTTGGCTCCTTTCTCCCTGTCCAGTAAATTCGTCAGTCCTCTTTCAATTGCACCTGCCTCTGAATTGATGCCATTTTAAATTACTCTCTCTGCAGGCATCAAGAGCTACATTTCCTTTCCTAAAGTGGATAGTGCAATTGTCCTAAGCGGCCGCCATTTTAAAGTCAGACGCGCCGCTTCGAAATTTTCCTTCAATTTCACTTTCAGATCTTTAGTATAGTTATCTTATTTCAACCCCCGCTTGCGTTGCGTTCGGGTGCGCAGGGTCCCTTTAAATTCTTTCCAAGTGCTATACCTTCGCTCCGCCTCCGCTCCCGTCCCTCATCTCGGTTTGGTGCCGCTTCGGAGCTCAGCGTTCTTCACTCCTCGTTCCCCTTCTTACCGATATGGCGCGCCTCTCCGATCGGGCTGCGATCCTCATCCCCGGTCCAAAGGGCAGCGCAGAAGATACCTTGGTGTCAGCGCCGAGCATATCTAGGGGCCGTAGAAGCACTCCCAAGGGGGCGCTGAACAGCCAGGGGCAATGCGGCAATCTGCTCTTCTGTGTCCGGTGATATCCGATGATTTCGTAGGTGCGAAGCGATCAACGGTGCCAGGATGGATCGTCTTGTGGTCACCTTCCCGCGTCCTCGGGTGCCCTCAGCAGCCGATGATGGTGGCAGTCTCGTAATCCAGTGAGGAGCAGTCGCATTGTACTTCAGTCGCTTCCTTTCAGGGTAGGTCGTAGTACTTTTATTCTTCTACCTCTTGATCCGCTGTTATCTGAGTGTCCGGGGGGGGGGGGTTTAATCAGGGATTTATTTATTTATTTATTTATTTATTTTTGTGCTGTTTTGTAACGCGCTCAATTACTGTCGGAGTATCCTGGCGCGGAAAAAAGAAGAAAGAATTTTAACAGCAAACATTAAACCGACCAAAAAAACTAAACAGCCAATCTAAACAGGTAAATTTTTAACGCTTTTTTAAAAGCACCAAAGTCACCAATAGCGCCCAGAGAGAGAGGAAGCTCATTCCAAGCTAACGCGGCCTTCGCCGCCACTGAGTGCCCTCCCAACCGGACACGCCGGAAGCGGGGAACCTGCATCAGATGTTGAGCAGCCGAGCGCAAGTCTCGGTTGGGAGAGTACCGAATGAATCGTTTCTTCAAGTAGGCGGGACCCAGCCCATTAATGGCTTTATGAGCCAGTGTCAGAATTTTAAAGGTAATCCTATAGGGAACTGGCAGCCAATGCAGGCTCTTCAGGTAATTCCTAACGCTGATCCATCTGGAGATATTCCCCAACAATCTAGCTGTTGCGTTTTGGATTACCTGGAGCTGCCTTACCAAATAGGCCGGAGAGCCACTTAGCAGAGCATTGGCATAATCCAGCCGCGAGAGAATTAAAGCTCTCGCTACTGACTCACGTGCCGAGGCAGGCAAATAGGGGAAAAACTTTCTGAGCGACTTCAGGGTCCCAAAGCACCCTCCGGTTAGCTTCTTGATATGCCTCTCGAATCGGAGGTCATTCCCGAACCAAACCCCCAGGTTCTTAGCAAGGCCGTTCACAGCACAGGGCATGGGAGAGCCAACCAGCCAAAGTAAATCCCTAAAATTAGGGGGGAACTGGCCATAGAGACGAATTTCGGTCTTATCCTCATTGCATTTCAATTGTGATGAAGCTAACCAATTGAAAACTGAGGACAGACAATTCTGGATCAACTCTGTCTCCAATGCCGCACCGGGCCAGATGAACAACAGCTGCGTATCATCAGCATACGCTATAATTTTGGCTCCCAGATGTTCGGCTTAGTCTATCAGGGGGGTCAGATAAACATTAAAAAGCAAAGGGCTCAAAGTCGAGCCCTGGGGGACCCCTGTCATGAGAGGCCTAGCCGACGATGAAAAAGGGGGGAGCCATACCTGCTGAGATCTCGACGTCAGAAAGGAGCTCAGCCAATCTAAAGCGAGGTCATTGACGCCAATGTCAGCGAGCCGGGCAAGGAGGCGTTGGTGAGGCACCGTGTCGAACGCGGCAGAGAGGTCCAATAAAATTAGAGCCGCTCTGCCGCCACCGTCCAGACACTCCCTGACTGCTTCCGTGATTTCTACCAAGGCCGACTCCGTGCTGTGGGCTGCACGGAACCCAGATTGAGCTGCGTGAAGAGCTCCCGATGTTTCCACAAACTCATTAAGCTGCTGAAAAGCCAATTTCTCGCCAATTTTAGCCAAAGCCGGAAGAAGCGAGATAGGCCGATAGTTGGCCAACACTGCAGGGTCAGCTCTGGCCTTTTTGAGCAGAGGCAGGAGCTTAGCCTGTTTCCACTCGGCGGGCACTATGGCTGATTTAAAAGATAGGCCGACTAAATCTGTCACTTCCTGCACAACCACATCAGCCACGCCTGCCAAAACCCTAGCCGGACAAGGGTACGATGGTGATCCAGATTTCAAAGATTTGATAACAGCCAGGGTGTCAGTAGTTGTGGGAGGAACAAACTCAGTCATCCTGGCCGATAAGCCCCTCAAAGGGGGGGAAAAGTCAGGCATTGCATCCGCTAGGCTGATGGCAACAAAACTTGACTGAATAGCAGCTATCTTTTCCTCAAAGAACATGGACAAGCTCTCACACCAAGCCTTTGAAGCTGGAACTATCAGCTGCTCAGCACAAGGGGCAAGAAAGCTATTAACAATCGCAAAAATCTTGCGACTGCTATTGTTAGCTTTAACAATTCGATTGCCATAGTATTCACCTTTGGCTACTTTAATGCTGGCGTAGTAGTTTCTCTGCTCTCTACGTATGATTACCTTGGCCAAAGGGCAATAGGTTTGACGCCAAGCCCGCTCAAGTTTTTTACAGGCCTGCTTGTGAATACGCAGCTCAGGAGAAAACCAAGGTTTAGATGGAGTGGAGCGCATTATACCGCAGCACCTCTCTTTGGAAGAGACCGCAACCCCCGCAACCATCCATTCATTAAAGGTCAGCACCGCTTTGCCAAGATCACTGCCCAGCACGGGTCGACACTCATTCAGGGTGGCCGCCAGAGTCTGGGTGTTAATTTTTCTAGCACAGACTGTTTTAGTCTTCCCAGTGGCGGCTTCCAGAGCTGACCACGCAAATCTGATCAGCTGATGATCCGACCACGTCAAAACTTGAGGGGCGTCTACCTGGAGAGAAATTGGAACAGATCACATCCAGGGTGTGCCCCCCCGAGTGCGCGGGTAAGGAAACCCACTGGGAGAGATGCGCCAGATCCAGAAAATCATGCAAAATTTTACTTTCCGGGAGATCCGCTTCCTCGGCGTGAATGTTAAAATCCCCCAGCAATAAAAAATGCGGGAATCTCATGGCTCGAGGGACCATAAAATCCAGCAAGGCCGTAAGAAACGGTCCAGCCGGCCCCGGAGGCCTATAGATTAGTGTACCCCCGAGAGTAAAATGAGGGGAGAGGACCAAAGAGAAGTTCATCACTTCACCACCTCCTATATTTTCCGGAGGATCCACCTGAAGTGTCCATGAATCTCTCAGAATAATTGCCACACCCCCCCTCTTCCCAGGTCTCTGTCCCTCCTATATATTTTATAACCTCGAGGGACGGCTAACTCGACATCCGGGGCACTAGCCGCAGTGAGCCAGGTTTCAGTAACAAACAAAAAGTCGAGAGAGCTGTCCGCGAGGAGCTCAAAAATATCCGCAGCGTGTTTGCTTAATGAGCGCGCATTAACTAAAGCTGCGGAAAAAGCGTAAGGAGCAATCTCCGGGCGTGAGGGGACAGGCAGTGTTTCCACGCAGCAAAAGCCGCAGGTCGGGCAAGGGTTGAACCAAAAACAGTTCCTCACCTCCCCCCCGACATCCGGGCACGTTGCGGAGCGCAAAGACAGCAACTGCTCACGAGTGTAGAGAACCGCAGTGCTAGCCCCAGTCAAAGACTGTGAGGCAGCCCGTCCTGCTTCCGTCACGGCCAAGGCGCAGACGGGCTGACCTTTGGCTTACCTTCGGCGCGCCTAAGGCGCGCCCACCACGCGTGACCGCTGCGCGTCAAAAAGGGCATGGTGTTTTTATAGGAGCACGTCCCTCCCCCAGCTAGACCACTGCCACAGGTTCAGCCAGGGAGAGGACTCCTAGCAAGATGGCCGCCCGCCCTCCACACAAACGGCACACCAGCCGCGATGGACCGGGGCAGGGTAGGCTCACCTCACCCCACCGCAAATGCCAGGTAGGTCGAAAAACAGCCCCCAGAAGTTAAACTCAAATTTTAAACAGCCCCCAGCAATAAGACAGACTGACTCGAAAAGCGAGTCAAAAATATGCTGAAAGATGAAAACAAATGTCACAGTCTCAATTTACTCGATAGTTATTTAAAAATATTTAAAAATTGCAAGTATATGCACAAAGGAAAAGCGGGTCAGCATGGGAGCTGCCACCACCCACTCTCACCGCCAAGGACTATGTCTGCAGTTGATCTTATAGGAGCACGTCCCTCCCCCAGCTAGACCGCTGCTACAGGTTCAGCCGGGGAGAGGACTCCTAGCAAGATGGCCGCCCGCCCTCCACACAAACGGCACACCAGCCGCGATGGACGGGGGCAGGGTAGGCTCACCTCACCCCACCGCAAATGCCAGGTAGGTCGAAAAACAGCCCCCAGAAGTTAAACTCAAATTTTAAACAGCCCCCAGCAATAAGACAGACTGACTCGAAAAGCGAGTCAAAAATATGCTGAAAGATGAAAACAAGTGTCACAGTCTCAATTTACTCGATAGTTATTTAAAAATATTAAAAAATTGCAAGTATGTGCACAAAGGAAAAGCGGGTCAGCATGGGAGCTGCCACCACCCACTCTCTCTCTTATATTAAGTTATCCCGAACCCTAGGAGCTCTCGCAGTGAGCTCCTACGCTGCGGCCATCTTCTTGGGTATTGGTATGATGACTCCTAGGTGTGCCTAAGTCTACTAAGTAGGTGACCTCCCCTTTCTTCTCCAAGATTGGATAGGGCCTAGTCACTCTCTCGTAGAGGACCCTGGGAGCCACAGGTTCCAACATCCACATCAGCTGACCTCGTTGCTACTTCTGCAGTGCTGACTTCAGGTCATATCAGTACTTGATAAGCTCCTGCCTGACTTCTAGATGTTTATTTGCCCTCTTCATGTAATCAGCCATACATTAACTCAGGCGTAGAACATAGTCCACTATGTCTTGCTTGGGCTTTTTGAGAGTTTTCTCCCATCCTTCCCTAAATGGAATTACTGGACCCCTTACAGGATAGCAAAACAAAAGTTCAAAAAGGCTGAATCCAAACCCTTTTTGAGGCACTTCTCTCTAGGCAAACAGCATTCAAGGTAACAGGACATCCCATGTCCTTCTAAGTTTTTCAGGGAGGCCCATTATAATGCATTTTATGGTTTTGTTGAACTTTTCAACCAAATCATTTGTCTGAGGGTGATTGAGGGCGGTGAACTTGTAGCACTCCACATCCATCTTCAATAGCTTTAGGTAAGTAAGTAAGTGACAGTTTTCTATAGCGCCTGATCACCAAAGAGTCTTGATGCTAGGGAAGCCTCCAGAGCTAATTGAACTTAGAAGGTCTACTATAAAGAAGAGCCAAAAAGTGATGTCTTTAGTCAGTTCCTGAAAGTTAGAAGCTATGATTCTGGATCAAGTGAACAGAGGTACAGAGTTCCAAAGTTTACATGCCAAAAACAAAAACCATCAACCTCCCCATCTAGTCCTCTTGATTTTTGGGGTACCCACCAATTTGGCTGAGGAAGATCATAACTCACGACCTGGATGATACCACTTGAAGATCTTTTGTAAACAGATGGGACCAGTGCCATGCATGGCTTTATGTACAATATAAAGAGCCTTAAATGTTACCAGTTCTGACACAGGAAGCCAGTGTAGGTCGCAAATCTTCTTGTTGATGGAGTTACACTTCTGAACCTTCAGAAGGACATGAGCAGTCACGTTTTGCAAGGACTGGAGCTTAGAATTAGGGCATTTGTTAATGCCAAAGTATAGGGCATTACAGTAATCCAACTGTGATAAGATAAGTGCTACTACCACCATTTTCTAAAACTCAAAGGGGCTAAAAAAATATATTTTTAACACCTTAATCAGATAGAAACAAGATGATGTGATGCAATTGATCTGATCTGAGAAGCTAAACTGCTCATCAAATACAACCTCTAGATATACAGATATGAATTCAGTCCCGCTAATAGAGACCGACTTTAGGAAACCAAGCCCTTGTGAAGACGTCAAGAATGGCCTTTGCCCCTACAGGGGCAGTGACATTCCTGAGGGGAGTTACCTCTGGGTACCTAGTGACATAGTCTACTTCTACTACAATAAACCTGTTCCTAGATGCAGTGCGATGATCAAGCAGACAAGTAATGCCAATCCCTACCCTCTCAAAAGGAGACACAACTACTAGAAGTGGAATTAAGGAGCCTTAGGTTGTGATTTTCTCTTGCCATTAGCTTGACAAGACACGCAGGAGTGACAAAACACCTAGTATGTACCAGATGTCCACCTAAGGGGATGAAATGGGGCAAGGTCAGAGTGATCTCTCGGGAAATTGTGGGCACAACTATTCTCCTGGCTGCCTCTGGTTTAGGGTCCTTGTCTTCAAAATACAAATGCCCACCTTCCCAGTAGGCCCTATGGGTGCCACTGACATCACCCTCCTCTTGCTTTACAGCTTGCCGCCTAAGGCCTGCAAGGGTAGGGCACTGCTTTTACCCTTGGTATAGATCCCCTCCTTGAGGGTCCCCTGCACGTATGATCCATGATAGGTCAGGCCAGACTCCATACGCAGGAGCTCACTACTCAGGCACTAGGGCATCTCCCTAAAGAGAACTCTCCACCTGGTGATATTACCTCTTAGAAACTGCCTACCAGCCTTCTTGCCCACCCAATATCATAAATACCCACGGAAACTATAATAGCCTCTGTGCATCTTCTGGCCTCTCCAGAGTACAATCCTCTGTTAGCCTAGCCATTTCCTTAGATTTTCCACCACTGTGGGACTTTTTGGAGCATGATGCATCTCCTTGCTTATGAACTACCTGATGACAGTCATGACACTACCCAGAAGCCGTTGCTGGATCCTAGTTTTTACGCTGAGAATACAGCGATATTCACGCATTAATGCCAATAGGGTCTTAGCCATAATATCCACCTCCCATTGGATATAATGGCTAAGAACTGGTCTGAGCAGGCGTTGGATTTTGGAGATATTCGCGCTTAGCCTGCGTTGATAATAGGCGATAGCGATGTTAGCGACTGCTTTCGGTTGCTAACAGGTTGGGTACGCCCACTTTGCATGTCATTAGCGATAAACATCGCTGACATGCGAAGCGGGCCCCAAACCTCTCGATATCGCCTACAAGCTGTCGCTAACTGCTGTTAGCGACAGCTTGCTAATAGCGGCTGAAAAGGGCGATAATCTCTTATCGCCCTCCTTTTATAATATGCCCCTAAGAGTCTTCAAGTCCCAGCATGCACAGCGCTGTTAGATGAAAGCTAAGACTGGCAGAAGGCTTAACGGAGGGGGTGGGGTATGAGCATTTGGTGTCTGGATGGCCGATTGTGCAAAAGATGTTTATTCTCACTGTCATGCCTGGCAACGATTAACATGGATTAGCTGTCAACGTGCTTAATGGCGACAGTAGTTCAATTTGATGTGACTTATAAATAGTTTTCCAAAGTACCCATTTTCGAAATGCTAAAAAGCAAGGTCAACATGCGCCTCGCCGTTCCTAGAGCTCAGCCAGAGTAAGTGAATAGAGTTTTGGGATATTGTAATTTGCACTTGAGATATTATGGATGTGTGAAGACTTTATTGGCGCGCGCGCGCTAAGGACGCACGCGGCACTTGAGACGCCAGTCACTTCAGCAGCGGACTGTAATTGTAAAATGTCTCTGAAATGCAAAGATACATAAATCAGCTGCTGCGAAAAAAGACTGGAAATTGAAGTTGCCTCCAGATGGAGCGTTTTGCCCATCAGAAAAGGTAATCAGCATTTTGCTTAGCAACCGAGTTTTAATTATGCTAGTTAATCTAGCAGGTGAAAACAGAAGAGCAGGGGATGGTGCTTAACTTAAATTGATTGACTTCGTGCAATGTCCTTGAATTGGGGAAGAAAAATCTTGACCTTTGGAAGCTATCAGACTAATAAAGAGCCATCAGATATAGTGTGCCGTTTTGAGCTGTGTGATTGATCACTTGTAAGCAGGCTGTCAGCAAGATCACACAAATTCCCAATAATTCTGTTATGCTTCGTCTGAAGGGAAAGCTTTGCTAAAAAATAAGGTTATTGCAACCTCAGGTGAAGAAGCGGAATAATTTCCAATTTATATGCAAAACACAAATTTGGAAAACACATTGCAATGCTTACCCTCCACTACTTCCAGCTCCATTAATTTTTCAGAAGCTTAGATTGACTTGAAGACAGCATTGTCTGACAAGCAAAAATATGAGACTATGAAAGAATCAAGCTAATTGGTCAAATCCGCTGCCCAATATTAGATTTTCATTGGAGAATATTAAAACAGGTTTCTAGGATCTTATGTGGCAGAAGTTTTAACGAAGCAGATTTGTTAATTGCAGGTCATGTCTTGATTCTGTGAATCTCCACTGGGGGGAGAGGGCAGAAGGTGGGGGGGATGTGGTGAGGGTCCACACAGCAGACAGGTCATTTGGCAGTAGTGTCCTGGGTTCCATCCAACTATGACTGTGCAAACTGATTCAAAAACACCCTTTCTGCACTTGACTCACAGTGAGACGAGGAGTAGCAATCAAAGGCTTCTCAGGAAGGTTGTGTGGGGGGCAAAAGAATCAGAAGTCAACAATCAACTAATAGACCCAATAAACCATTTTCCAACCCAGGGACTGTCTTTTTAGAAAAGAAAGTATGTTTAATATCACAGTGGCACTAAATACCACATAACAAGATACGTGTCACATTTAAGATTAAACAAGTCCACCTCCATGCTTCTACCTAAATTCTGCACCCACCTTGGAGCCCTCTGTTGTGTTCTGTCATGTCCTGGAAGAATGGTAGGGTGTGGGGATTCTTATCAGTGGCAGTTAAGCTGTTCTCGTTGTGTTGGCAGCTTGTTTGTGCTGGTGTCGCAGCCGATTAAAGCCTGTGTTGCGCTGGTGCAACCTCAAGATTTTTATTCTGCTGTGACCCTTCTGAGTCCCTTTTTGGGAATTTTATTTATTTTCATAGTTGCTGATGGTTACAGCGCTCTCTCCAGTATGATTCTGCGCGAGCATCAGATTTCAAAACTGGTAGTTATCGCGTGCTCTCCAGCGTGACTCTGGATTCCGAAGCATGTAGAGTCACACACTGACCTTGCTGTTACATCAGCACACTGGGGTCGCATTTTGGCAGCCATTTTGGATTAGGCTGTTATTTAGGCCCGTATTTCGTCTGTGCACGGCCAATCAGCTGTTACGGTGGTTTGTGCATGCCTTTGAGTCTACTTGTGACATTAGCCTGCACCTTCTGTGACAGACACAGCATTGTGAACAAAACGTTTATTTCTATTTTACGAGGATTATCAGCCTGCATTTCCAGTGACAGGCATAACTCTACAAATAGAATGTTCTCTATCCTGTACTATTGTTGACAGCCACACAATTGCAACATGGCTATACCCAGCCTGTATTATTGGTGACAGGCACACCTCTGGTTACAGTAAGAATTACACTGAAAAAATTGTTCTATTTGTGTGTTAAGCTATTGTGATATTGTTTGGTGGAGATTTCATTCCCCCACATTTCTTACAAGTGGCAGGTGAGCCCAAAATGGAGTGGGAATTTTGGTTTCCATGTTTTTATAATTTGTAGCAGTTCTTGAGAAAGAGGACTGTCCTTCTAAAAGGAAACTAGCATTACTCAAGCATTGTTTGGGGGGTGCGGTTTTGAAGGAATTTAATAATCTTCCTCCAATGGAGGACGCTTGGCACATGGATGTATTTGACCAAGCAATTAGACTGATGAAAATCTGTTTTGGGGAAAAGATCAACGTAGTAATTGAAAGATTCAAATTGTATTCATGCGCACAAAAGAAGGAGGAATCAATAGAAGATTACGTATCTGTTTTACGTACTTTGGCTGGGTCTTGTGCATTTGAAACTATTACTTAGGAACAAGTACTAAGAGACCAAATAATGATGAAGACCAAGAGCAAAAAGATTCAAGAAAGATTATGGTAGGGTACAGAATCTTCTCTCAATGCAGTGGTTAATATAGCAAAAGGCATTGAACAGTCTGAGAAATTTGTCACTGAAATCAGAAATCAAAACACTAAAGTTCAAAATACTGAACCTGAAGTTTCACTAGGAAGGAATCAAATAGGTCCTAAGAAGAGTCTGATTATTTCCACCTGAAGGAGGTTGAAAGGAAATTGTTTGAAAATACATTTTATATGAAGAGAGATACTATAATTTGCTACAGGTGTGGCAGTACAAACCAAATAGTTAATTTTACAGGGTGTCCTGCCTGGGACAAAGTTTGTATTAAATGTAAAAAAGGGTCATTTTGATAAAGTATGTTGATCTTCTCAAATAGTTAATTAAACTCACATATGTTGAAAAAAAAGCTCCTTTTGAGTAAAATTCAGTACTGAGGGCCCGATTCACAGAATGAACTTAAGACTAAATCCTAAACTTACTACTATTTGGTATTCACAGAATGCACTTACTACTTTCGGGATTCACAGAGTGAACTTACTACTTTCGGGATTCACAGAATGAACTTACTACTTTCGGTATTCACAGAATTGATTTAAGACTACTAACTTTACGTCCGCACTCGGGACGGAAATTCCGGCCCGGAGGTGGAGTTTCCGTCTTGGGGGTGGAGTTTGCGGCCCAGAGGCGGAGTTTGCGGCCCGGAGGCGGAACTTCTGGCTTGCGGGCGGAGCTTGCGGCCCAGAGGTGGAGATTTCAGCCATGGCTAAATCCCCACCTCTGAGCCAAAGCTCCGCCTCCAAGCCACAAGCTCCGCCTCTGGGCCACAAGCTCCGCCTCCATGATGGAAGCTCCGCCTCCGGGCCAGAAACTCCGCCCCCAAGTCGGAAACTCCGCCTCCAGGCCGGAATTTCCGGCCCGAGTGTGGACGTAAAGTTAGTAGTCTTAAATCTATTCTGTGAATACTGAAAGTAGTAAGTTCATTCTGTGAATCCCGAAAGTAGTAATTTCTTTCTGTGAATCCCGAAAGTAGTAAGTGCATTCTGTGAATACCAAATAGTAGTAAGTTTAGGATTTAGTCTTAAGTTCATTCTGTGAATCGGGCCCTATGTGTTGGTGGTGACAATAATTACAAGAGTTTTCCAAGATGTACAGCGGAAATTGATGGCAAACCAGTGCCTATGATGGTTGAATAGTGCTTGGTATATAGCAATATTGGGAAAAAGTTGTTTAATGAATTTTGGAGTGACAAAACATTATCTCCACCTGATGTTCAACCTGGTGGGTCCTCTTGTCACAAAATAGATTTAGAAGGGTTCATGTGGGCAGATTTAGAGTTTAAGGGAAGAAGAACTAGACTAAAGGTATATGTAGCCACTAAAGGAGTTGCTATTTTGGGTTGGCCACATCAGCAAGAAATGGGCATTAGATTAGATCCCAATGCCACCCCACCTGTCTATGCTGTTTCCGTTGACAATGAAGAGTTTGTCAATGGAATCAGAGAAACTTTTCCGAAATGTTTTGATGGTACTTTGGGAAAATACATCAATTTCAGACATAAGATTATACCTAAGGATGAGGCAATTCCTGTCAGGCACAAGGTGAGAAATGTACCTTTAGCATATCGAGACAAAGTCATGTTAAATGATTTAGTTCAAAAGTGTATATTTGAGCCCATAGAATCATCACCTTGGGTGTCTCCCATTGTTTTATCGCTTAAGGGTACAGGGGATCTTCATTTGTGTGTGGATCTATGCAGCTTGAATAAGGAGAATTGAAAAACCTCCTCTCCGTCATATACATGAATCAATATCTACGCTATCAGGTGCCTCTGTTTTCTCTAAAATCAATTTAGCAAGTGCCAACCACCTAGTCGAGTTGCATGAGGAATCTAAGCGGTTACCAGCTTTTGTAACATCAGAAGGTATGTTTCAATTTTTGCAAATGCCATTTGGTTTGGCAAGTGCTGCTTCTGTTTTTCAGCGTTTAGTGAAGGAGCTTTTGGAAGGCTGTAAGGGAGCTAATGCATTCCAGGATGATATTTTAATTTTTGGAGGAACATGTGTAGAACATGACAAGAACTTCAAGGAAATATTAAGAAGAGTGCAAGACAAGGGGTTGACTTTGAAGTTTTCTAAATGCAAATTTAGGCAGACCAAAGTTGAGAATTTGGGTCATGAAATTTCCAGTGAGGGCATCAAGCCTAAATTCAACTACGTTCAAAGTATTTCTAATGCCCCCTGCAACAAAAGAACAATTATTGTCGTTTCTTGGTTTAACTGAGGTTTATGGTAAATTTGTACTAAACTACTCTAGTAAAGTCCATCCGTGAGCAATGTTATTAAAGAAACATGCAAGATTTGCATGGGGGAATGATCAACAATTGTCATTTGATGTACTTAAGAAAGAAAATATTGGTGCTCCATTTTTTAAATCTTATGTGATCGGTAAAGAATGCATTGTATCAATGGATGCTAGTAGTGTGGGTTTGGGGGCAGTGCTCATGCAGAAGGATAATACTGGTGAATATGTGGTATCATATGCTTCAAGAATGCTTCGGGATTCTGAGTGTAATTACTCTACTATTGAGAAGGAGTTGCTACTGTGTACCTGGGCGACCCAACACTTCCAGCAGTTTTTATGGGGAACCAAATTTTGATTAAGAACTGACCATAAGCCATTGATTAACATGCTGGCAGCCAGTGGTGGCAGAACTTTAACGGTCCGCTTAGCGAGATTCGCAGCCAAATTGCAAGAATATCGGTGTGTGGTTGAATATGTTTCAGGTCGGGTGAAAGTTCATGCAGACTCTATGTCACGCCTACCCTTAATGAATGTAACTGAATGCAAGCACAAGGAAGAATGTGATGTGGCTTATACTATGGATGATCTCAATAGAAATTTGGGGGAGGGGCATCCTTCTAATGCCATTTATTTCTGAGTAGAAATGGATGGAAGCCATGGAAGAAGACTGTATTTTGTGTGATATTCAGAAGTTCTTGCAAAAAGGTTGGCCTGAGAAGAGGAAGTTGAGGAAATTGAGTGGAGAGCTTGCTTCATTTTTCTCAACATTTATGAGGAGCTTATGTTTTTGCATGGAATAGTCATGAGGGGGGACAAATTGTTCTGCCACAGAAACTCAAATAGTTGATTTGTGGCTTGGCCCATGCGGGCCACATGGGAATGTCCACTACTAAGAGAAGAATAGGAGAATTCTACTGGTGGCCCGGGATTGATGGTATGGTTGACAAGCGGGTCAAGGAATGGTCTCTTTGTGGTCAGAGTGACAAGTCTGTCAAGCTATTAACTGTTGATGTTATGCCCATTGAATATGCTAGGAGACCTTGGATAATATTGGGGGTTGACATTTAGGGTCCTTTTGGTACTCAGCTTGGCAAGGATATGTATGCGTTAGTTCTCCTCTATTATTTTTCAAAATGGCTGAAGTTGAAAATTGTAGAAAGGATTACGTCAGAGCAGAATATTTAGTTTCTTGATTATGTCTTTTGTCGTGAAGCTTTACTGGAGGATCTTATTGCTGACAATGGTCCACAATTTGGCGGTAAAGAATGTGAATTGTTTCTCAAAAGATGTGGTGTCCTACATAAGAAGGTGTCTAATTACCATCCTCAAGCTAATGGTCAAGTAGAACGCTTCAACAGAGTTATTAAGGAGTTTTTTCAGTTAGCCATTAAGACAGCCCGAACTGTCAAGCCATGCCTTCCCTGGACCGGAAACAAGCTTCGGCGGACCGGTTTCTGGCATTTCAGCCGTCTTCAGCCCAGCTTGCTTGAATCATTGTTTCCGGTCCAGGGAAGGCAAGGCTTGGCAGTTCGTGCTGGACTGTTCCCATGAGGCACAGGGTCAGACTGAATTGCATATGGCCATGTCTGAACTGGGGTGCCAGAGCGGGCTTAAGAACGGTGATGGATTAAACCCAGATCTGTTGACAGGGTGTAAGTGTTTGATTGATTCAGATGCTACGTCCATCACCACCCCCTTTTGTACTGCTTTGTTCGCCATAAGTTGGCAGGGTATGCTCAGACGTGAGTCCCTTGCTCATTTTGCCACTGGATTCAAGTAAGCCTGGCTGAAGACGGCTGAAATGCCAGAAACCGGTCCTAGGAAGCTTGTTTCCGGTCCAGGGAAGGCATGGCTTGGCAGTTCGGGCTAGACTGTTCCCATGAGGCACAGGGTCAGACTGATTTGCATATGGCCATGTCTGAACTGGGGTGGCAGAGTGGGCTAAAGAACGGTGATGGATTAAACCCAGATCTATTGACAGGGTGTGAGTGTTTGATTGGTTCAGATGCTCTGTCCATCACCACCCCCTTTTGTACCGCTTTGGCCGCCATAAGTTGGCAGGGTATGCTCAGACTTGAGTCCCTTGCTCACTTTGCCACTGGATTCAAGTAAGCCTGGCTGAAGACGGCTGAAATGCCAGAAACCGGTCCTAGGAAGCTTGTTTCCGGTCCAGAGAAGGCATGGCTTGGCAGTTCGGGCTGGACTGTTCCCATGGGGCACAGGGTCAGACTGATTTGCATATGGCCATGCCTGAACTGGGGTGGCAGAGTGGGCTAAAGAACGGTGATGGATTAAACCCAGATCTGTTGACCGGGTGTTAGTGTTTGATTGGTTCAGATGCTCCGTCCATCACCATCCCCTTTTGTACCGCTTTGTTCGCCATAAGTTGGCAGGGTATGCTCGAGTCCCTTGCTCACTTTGCCACTGTATTCAAGTAAGCCTGGCTGAAGACGGCTGAAATGCCAGAAACCGGTCCTAGGAAGCTTGTTTCTGGTACAGAGAAGGCATGGCTTGGCAGTTTGGGCTGGACTGTTCCCATGAGGCACAGGGTCAGACTGATTTGTATATGGCCATGTCTGAACTGGGGTGGCAGAGTGGGCTAAAGAACGGTGATGGATTAAACCCAGATCTGTTGACAGGGTGTGAGTGTTTGATTGGTTCAGATGCTCCGTCCATCACCACCCCCTTTTGTACCGTGAATGTACACTAGGGCTACTCAAATGATGGCTGGGAATGGTTAAGTAAGCCCTAGTTAGGTGGTATGGTGGAATACAGGGTAGGAAATAAATACCTATTGTTATTATTGAGACCCCCATAATTGTATTGTATCGGATGGGGGAGGGTATGTGGGGTGGCATTATGTGGGTGCATACAGATCTAACTGCACTCATATCTACTTATTAGAGAGACCAGTATACTGTCCAAGAGACCTGTATTGGGATGTAATCACACTGCTAGTGCGGTGTGATGTAGGCTAGTTATGGACCTCGTGTAGTTGGTTTTGGAGTGCTTCAAACCTGGGACTGCACTGGTCCTTCTCTGAATAACACACTGATAACATTGGAATAGCCCCTAGGTGCAACATAACATCATACCACTCCGGGACACCACCCACGCCATTTAGGCAGCTCAAGTGACACCGGGGTATTCAGAGAATATGGACCAACTACACAATAAGGGATTTGGTAGTGTCTTTAACACCTTCCTACCTTCAACTCCTAAATTGTGTTTTAACAAAGTGTGTTTCCGAGATGCTAAAAAGGTTTCTCGCCATGGCTTCAAGATAAGTTTCAAACAATTTGCGCTAATCCTCCCATACCATGGCTGAAATCCCTGGCCTTGTAAAAATGTAGGCGGAGCTAACACCGTTGTTGCATCCATGTTATGCACAATGTCAAATATGGTAATGGCCCTTGCCTTAACTGGATGACCAATATATGGACTACCACCTACCAGTTTGTTCAGATAATGGTACTACACGTTGCAACCTTGAGACACAACACATGATAAAAATGCACCAACAATTTATAAAAATAGGAAATGTGTTTGTGATAAAAAAGATACCAATATGACAAAAATCCATTGTAGGAAACCAGAGATATCAATATGTAAAGATTTTGGGCCATATGTATCAAGCCTTTTTCCTGTTTACATACAGGGCTGATTCTCAGAATCGGCCCGTCTGCGACTTGGAAAAAGCCTCTTAGGATGTATCAACCCAAACAGCCATCGCAAAATAGAGAATTGCAAAATTTGCGATTCTCTATTTTGCAAATGCAATTAAGGAATTGCAAATTGTGATTCCTTCAATGCAATCCTGGAAGTACCAGAAATTTGCTATTTGGCCTTAAGGAATTGCAAATTACCACCAACTTCAAGTTGGGGGTCATTTGTGATTTTCTATAAAAAAGCACTAATTTGATTTTTTGAAAGTGCCATATGTCGCACATACATACCCCCAGGGCATGTATGTGCGCAAAATGTGCACACATTCATATTTCAGGGGTGCAACAGGGTGTCCTTTTGGCATCCTTACAACATTGAAATTGCATTCTCAATTTGCGATTCTCTAATTGGTAATCGCAAAATGCGAAGGTCTTCCCATTGATTCCCATGGGCCTCCTAGCTCATAGCAATGAATGGGAAGGTATTCCTTATTTGTGAATCTAAATCAGCGATTCGCAAATAAGGAATATGTAGGATTCGCAACATTTTTAGCAAATCCTACATACATTGCATTTTGCGATTCTCTAATTGTGATTGGCTAAGAATCGCAATTTGAGATTTGCAAATCTCTTTTTTGATACATATGGCCCTAAAAGTAAAAGTTGAATTTAGATTCAAATAGCACTAAAAGTGTCAAAAAAAGGTTGAACTGGTCCCGGACAAAGTCCAGAGTTCAGGCAACCCACGATGTAACATTTTTTTACATTTACTTCCAGAAGTGTTTCTTGATGTGGGAAAGTGGTCCACTGCACCAGCCAAGGGTTCAGATGCCCTGCTGTGCCTCTTGGTGTTTGGTACTACAACACTCATAATGCCCTTAACTTATGGAGTTTTTTTTGTACAAATGTTGCTCCAAACATCTGAAAATATCTAGAACTTCCTCCTGATATGTTATATTGTATCAAATGGCTATTTATAAAGCGCACATCTACTCAATCAAGCGTCCTGGCACTGAAGCAGGATGAAGTACTGGCCGAGCAGGTTGAACCCCGCGCTGTATCGTTAAAGCTGGAACAACCAATTTTTCAGTCATTTCCTAAATGCAAGGAAATCCTGTGTCAACCTTAAGTCCACCGGTAGATTGTTCCACAATTTTGCGGCTTGCACCTGGAAAGAGCGGCCCCCAATGCGTGCCCGTAGGTGTCTTGGAGTCCTAGCCAGCAGAAGTGCTGCCGACCTAAGTACAAGGTGGGGGTGGTAAAATTGGACACTCTTCGCAATGTACCTGGCCCTTAAGCCATGTAGAGCCTTAAAAGCCAGCACCATTGTCTTGAAATTGATCCTTTTGCGAACAGGGAGCCAATGCAAGGTTTTCAGCTGTGTGGATATGCGGGCTCTGGGGCTGAGCATGAGTATCGCTCTTGCTGCAGGCAGTCCCGGTAGAGTACATCCAAGTAGTCCAACCTGGAGATTATTAATGCCTGGACCAACGTTTTTCTGTGGCTGATAGACAGGAGGGGCAGGAACTGTTTCAGCATTTTGAGAAGGCCACAGCAAGAGCCCGCCACTGATTGTATCTGTACCTGCATGGAAAGATTTTCATCCAGTTTCACCCCTAGATTTTTCACTATGTTTACGGGGAATGTGGGAGGGGACATGTCAGTGGGCCACCAACTGCACCAGAGGTAGCTGGGGCGGTGGCCAAAGAAGATAATTTCCGATTTACCGGGGTTACATTTAAGCTGGTTACGCTGGAGCCAGGAGAATACTTCTGATAGACACCTGTTAATCATGTCTCCCTTGAAATCCGTGTCTTTGCTACAAGTGAAGAGCAGCTGCGTATCGTCAGCGTACAATACTATTTTTGTGCCGGGGTTCTCAGTCAGAGTAGCGAGAGGGGTCATATATAATATAGGTTAGAAAGGATGAGGCCCAGGATGGAGCCCTGGGGCACACATACCTCTAGAGGGGGGATCCGGGCAGCTAAAGGTGGAGCCCACACTGTTTACTGGTGGTTCTGTAAAGAGGCAGAAAACCAGTAGAATACCGTGCCCCCAAACCCACACTCTCGGAGTCTCAGCAGGAGGCGGTTGTGGGGTACGGTATTAAAAGCCACCGAAAGATCCAGCAATATCAGTTTGGCTTTGCGACCTCTATTTACTACCTCTTTTATTGCTTCAGATTCTTCCAGGAGTGCCGTCTCTGTGCTGAAGTTAGCCCTGAAGCCAGACTGGCTCTGGTGGAGTAGCGAGTTAGTTTCAACAAATTCAGTGGTGACTTTGTTTACCACTTTTTCCAGGGCCTTAGAAAAGGAGGGGAGCAGAGATATAGTCCTGTAGTTGGAGGCTTGTTCTGAATCCAGGGATGATTTTTTTTAAAAGGGGCAGAATGTTGTCTCTCTTCCACCTGTCTGGGATCTGGCCCATCTTAAGGGAGAGATTCAGGATCTGGTTGACCGCTGGATTCGTAATATCTGCAATAGAAGCCAGAAAATCAGCCGGGCAAGGGTCATAGGGTGAGCCAGATTTAAGGTCTTTCAAGACTTCTAGAGTTTTTTCCAGGTGGATCGTTGGAAACTGTTTAAAAGAAGGTCTTTTAACTTGCAATTGTGCGCGCCCTTCTCACTCTGCACCAGTGGAGTGGGCGGGAAGGATTCCTGGATGCTTACGACCTTGTCGTGGAAGTATGAGCCCATGCGACTTGTCCATGCCACAGTAGGATTAAATGACTTAGCTACCACTGCAGGGGAGGAGAAATCACTGACTATTTTAAAAAAGTCCTTATTTTTTGACGCACGTTCGATTTTGGCAGCTAGAAAAGATTTTTTTGCCTCAAGTATTTGTTTGAAATAGGCCTTTAATGCCTGTTGGTAGATTATTTTGTCATGATTTTTCCGCCAGGTCCTTTCTAGGTGTTTGCACAACCTCTTGCTTTCTTTAAAGGCTTTGTTGTACCAGGGGGCGGATGACCTGACCGTCTTTCCAGAACGTGGGGTAGGAGGGGCAAGTTCCCTGGCCCTGAGCGAGAGCCAGTTGTCCAGGTCCTCAACATCTGCCTCCAGGTCCCCACTAAGAGAGTTCGGATGCTTATTAATGACCGTGCATAATGCCTCAGGTGTAATTAAATGGAAGGGTCTGAAATTAGAGCTTCTAGAATTCCCTGAGGCCCTAGGGGGATTAGATACCTTCTCAAATGAAAACTCCAGAAGGAAATGGTCAGACCAAACAAGGGGAAGTGGTGTGCTCATACCTAGTTCGATCATGGAAAAGATCTGTTCTAAGGTGTGGCCTTTTTCATGGGTGGGGGCGTGGACATAGGGAGCCAGATCTAGTGTCTCCAGTGACTCTTGTAGTCTAGACGAGTCTGCATCTTCCAATCCATCCATATGTGCATTAAAATCACCCAAAACCAGGCAATGTTTGTGTTTCAAGACAAATGGAGAAACCACGTCACCAATTGAGGCTAGAAACCTCCCAGCAGGTCCTGGGGGTTTGTATATTAAGATGCCCGCTATGGATTGGTGGGGCGATACCACCAGGTGGAAGCTGAGGCATTCCGCTCCCTCTGCTTCGGCCGAGGGTTTTGTCATGCAGGAGTAGTGGTTCTTAAAAATGCCCCCGCTGCACCTGCCGGACAGTCCTTCCTGATGATCTGGTAGCCCATCGGAATGGCCTATGCTAAGGCGGGGTTAGAAGCCTCGCTCAACCATGTCTCGGTTAGGAATAGGAGGATTTATCCACAAGTAGGTTGTGGATATTAAATGCATGTTTTTTTCAGGGACCGAGTGTTAAGAAGCAGGGCGCGGAATTGAACTTTGTCCTGAGAATGGGGAGCGTCGCCATAACCTAGGTTACGCCCCGCCCATTCCTTCAGAAACTGCCTGATATTTTTGGTAAAACCCTCCCATTCGCAAAGTTAGTATCCCTGTGGTGGTTGCTGCCCGAAAGCAGGTAAAGGCAGAGGGGGGCTAAGTTCCTCTTAGGATTTCAAAGTGACCACAGCACAAATACTAGGATCCAGAAGCTATGAGATGGTCCTTTGGGATGTTCAAACCTTTTCCACAATGCACCCGTCCAGCTCTTAAAAGTCCTTCTTGGTGGAGATGATGCAGGTGGCAATCTGTTAACCTGTTGCTTTCAGAGAGTTCACTCCTTAATTGTGAAGCCAGGCAGATTGTGCAGCAAGTGCAGTCCTTCAGAGTGCAATCCTTTGGGTGCAGGCAAGGCTTCAGCAGCCAGCAGAGCGGTCCTTCTTCTCTGAGTAGTTACAGGCAGGGATCTTAATTGCTGTTCACCTCTCCCATTGTTCCTATGCGACAAGCTGGGGGTACCCAGGACCAATGGGATACAGGGTGACATCCAGACGTATGACAACTTCCTCCAAAGTGTGGCATATTGAAAGCATCCAGAAAGTACTATTCTTCCAAAGTTCAAAATGGAGAAACTTTCATCGGGAGGAATAGATCTGACTAAGCCAACCCACTGGTGTGGCTATGTTTCCCTAACACTTCCCTTCAAACCTTTCTGCTAATCTAATTACGGGGGCTCCTGTGTGGCTGGGGGTTCAGGATGTGGAGGTGAACATGTGCTGATCTAAACTGTTTTTCCCTCTTTGAAGACCAGGTTGGCTACTCCAACCCTAACCTGCCTGTTGCTCAGAAACTTGCAGTTCTTCACACAAAGGAACTCTTTTGTCTCATCAGGCCACTTCACAACTCATTAAGACAGCTTAACACCAGCCTGGCAGATACTGACCATTCAGACCAGGGATGCTCGAAGGCAGGATTTTGGCTTGCAAAAAAGAAAGTTTAATAAAAAAAATCTGTGATAGTTATAACACATCGAATAGTGGCAAGTTGTTGAAATATAATCATTTTGATACTTTGAGGTATAATTTTAGCTCCCATCTTTCAGTAATAATACTTTAAAAAGTACATTCATATTAGCCTATGGCCCCCTTGGCTACAATGGGGAAAACAAAATTGGCAGTTTGTCCATCATCAGGCCAAGTAAAACATATTTTATAATGTCCTTGCTTATAGTTACAAGGCACCCTACCCCGCGCCACCTAGAGGAGACCTTAGGAGTGACATATGTCACAATAAGGTAGTTTGAGATTTTGTAAGTACCCTTAATTCTAAAGTTGAATGTGCATGTTATTTGCTTTAAGAAGTAGCCTGCAAAGCACAGCTGGCTTTTAAAGTGACAGCAGTGCACACTTAAGTGCATTAGATCTGCTTAGCCTCTACACCTGCATGCCCTACTATTTTATTTACACCTAATTACCATGAACTTTCATTCGGAGCACATGCCCTGGGTTTGTTTAGCAGAGCCCAGGGGACAATCAGAGTTAGAAAACCCCCACTTTGTTCAAAACGGTGGAACAAAGTGGGGGGACACTGCAAACAGGTCCTGGTTTCTCACAATGACCATTACTCACCCTACCAGAGGTTGGGTCATATATCCGATGTATATCATTATATATTATGGAGTTGCTTTATGCACCAATCTACAACAAAATATATGTTGTATAATGATAGCAAACCTATGTGTGTCTTGGCATTGTTGTGTATAATACAAGTTTGCAAAATACAATAAATGAGCATTGCTTGATGAATACGTGTGGTACATGAACTAGTCTAAATGGTAATAGCTAGAATGTTGCCATAATGAGAAATGAAGTACAGAAGAATTAGGCTAGGATATGTCTGGACAAGAAGCCAAATGTCTTTGGATATTCCTCTTCCTGAATATATAAATTCTCGTATAAGGTAAAGTATGTTTTTAGTAGCTTAACATTTTTTAGAAGATTTTCTTTCTCTCAGGATGTGTGAAGACAACAATAGAATGAGAATTCTTTCCATCATATTTAATAATATACCTCATTAACCAATGGTTCCCAATTAACAACTAAGGGGTTGATTACGATCCCTTTTGGAAGACTCCAAATCGTATTCATGTTTGCCAAATCCGATTTGAATCCCCTGCTAACGACCGAATCATACCCATTTCGGAATGATGGATTACGATGCCCGGACCCTTGCCGGCTGTCCGAATCAGTTCCAAAAGGCATTCGTACAGGTTGAGCCTTTTGGAGCTGGTTTGTACAGCTTAATGTACTCGGCTTCCGAAAGAGCGTTTACGATGACTGGTTCGGACAGCTGTTATTATTCGGTTTACCCAGAACGAAACTGCAGTCGGAATCTGTCTTTTAGGGCCCATAGCAGGCCCCCCTTCACCTAGGGCCTTCCGAATCGGAACATGAACAATAAGGTAGTTTGAGATTTTGTAAGTACCTTTAATTAATGACCTGCCACTGGGTGCACGATGTTCCCCAGCCACCCCTTTCTTCAATGGGAGCCTGTGGTCAGAATGCTTTCCGGACGAGATCGTAATCGGACCCTAAGTATACTGCAGTCATGATTGACCTAAGTTAAACATTACACAATCATTCATGATTCATACATCATTTTCTCTATGTGTTCATGATAGTCATTGTGAAGCTCCTTAGGCTTCAACCAATAATCCGATCTCATCATAATGGTAATAGTTCACATGTTCCCATTCAATTATATATAAAAAACTCCAATAGAAATATTCACAATTCCTTCTAAAATGGTTGGTTTATTGTCAATGAACATCCAAAGTATCTAAACGCATTTCCTCAAATTGTGTTGTTTACGTTTATTTATAATAAATATAAAGCTTGCAAAAGCAGCTAGAATGTGAGTGAATACAAAGTCCCATAGGTGAAGAAACCGCGACTTGGGAAAGCATAGGTTAATGAGGTATACTATTAAAAATGATTCAGAGTTACTGTTACTTGTACAATTCATAAACTTAATGACGAGGTTAATGAATCAGTGTGATGATTGATATGCTTGTAAGTTAAAGATGATTTGTGAATAAGAATGAGCATAGCATACATTGATGCTAATGATTTTTGCTCTGGGCTGAGCATTTTCGATATTTATGAATTGTTATAAAAAAGCGATATATTTATAAGAAAGAAAGCTTAGTTTGTCTCAATTGTGAACAAGGCCAGTATAGGCCACAACATGCTTCGATGCGACTAGGTTCTCGTTTTATAAAGTTTTCATATACATTATATTTTGGGGGCAAGCCCGCCAAGCCCCCCTTAATTTCAATGTATATGATTTTGTTTTTATATTTATTATATTTTTGTTTATTTAATTTTTGAGGTAAACCTACAAATACCTTTTGTAATATGTTTTATATTACCAATTCCCCATATCTATTTCTCTGCCAGTCTCTGTCTGTCTCTCTCTCTTTCAATACATACACACACACGCACACATACTTATTCCTAATTATCAGTATTCATTTTTTTAACTCACTTCTTTAATAAGCATTTTAAAATATTTATAGCTAAAATTGCACTGCAAGTGTACAGGATTTCACTACATTCTATTGCATAAAAAATATATCACTATCATTTATTGGAACAATTTGGAAGAAAACGTCAATGAAACATAACGGCCCTGTGCGTTCAGAGGTAATCCTAATTATAAGTATTCTATTTTTTTTATTATCACATTTTATAAGTATTCTTAGCAATTTTATATCATCTATTTATTCTTGAATACCAATTTATCATTCCGAAATATCATATTATGTTTTAAATACATGCTCTTCATTGAAAGGTAATAAGTTCCCCTTTTTAAAAATGTGTTTTCAAATTATAAATACATATTGTTAAGCAAAATGTATTTGTGTGCAACAAAAAGCAATGATTAACACGGTTCAAAATGTTTTGGGTAAATTATGTTATTATAAAAGATGCATTTAGAAAGTAATTTGTGTAAAATATGCTTTGAAACATGATGTTATCACGTTACCTTGCTCAGAACAATAAGAACATACTTATAGTGCATGTAAGAAGAAGCTGGACTGTAGGAAGTCAGAAAAGCCTGCTCTAATTATAAACTAGCGCGGCTTACTCCAACATTTCTAGAGGGGATTAGAATAGAATCTGCTTCCTCTTTGGCCATTATTGGTGCTATCGTCTGGAAGATACATCTTTGAAGAGTGCCTTGACTCAAAGGGACAGAGTATCTTACATTACCCAGCAGGACTTGTTGCCACTGTGGAAACACACTGAGTGCCCTCTCTATATAAGAGATCACAGTGCCACCCACTGCTTCAATCAACTGTGCCTGACTGGCATCACTGTCTGCACACTCCCATGTCCTAGGCCACACTAGCCTAACCTTTGTCCTACTAGTGCCACACGCCCACAGTTGGGCCCTGCTAAAGTCCTCCTCTTTGGAAGGAAGAGCCACAAACTTGCTGTGAAATCAATCGACTCCATTGTCAGAATAGACCTCATGCATGTCATGCTATTCAACCCCCACTTGGCCAACACTCCCAAAACACACACATATCCCATGAGGAACACTGTCTTACCCCATTGCACTACATGCCTTCCCTTCATCAGGCAACATTGAGGCTGGTGGTATATCAGTCCTGTGAGGCAATTCTGAAGTGTGGATGTCTGGAAATGCTGCATGAGGTGAGAGAGAAAAATGTGGAAGCGCCATGGTGTTGCACATGTGGAAAGCCCTTCTTAGCCAGGGTGTTACACATGTGAAAAAGCCTTCATATGGTCAATGTAAGATAGATCATGGCTGTTCCGGTCGCTATAAATGTATTCTGCCAGGAATTTAGCCTAAGACATCTGTTGCTGGTGGAAAAGGATGAGATAATCAGGGCATGTGATACATTGAGACTTAAAACATATCATCCCACAGGATCTATGCCGTGTTAGAAATAGCATATAGTGATGATATATGCAGCTATTACACCCTTGCGGAAACAACATCAATGCAGTCACTCAGGGCCACATGCATCAACATTGCCATTTGCGATTCCTTATTAGCGAAAAATAAGGAATCGCTAATAAGGAATCGCAAATGGCTATGCATGAAGAAATTGCTAGATAAATTGAGATTTCTTAAAATTCCTTAATTGCGACTCGCAAATTGTGAATCGCAATTAAGGAATGTCCTATTACTTACCGGTAATCTTCATTACTCCTGGTCCCGTTGACCTCGTCCCATTCCTTAAAATATGGAGATAACCATCTCCATGACAGAAAAAAAGAAAAGGAGCATGCTGGGATACCCTACCTGCTCCCTCCCACTGGGAGTACATAAGCAGTACCAGCCCAGCATGCAGCCTGAAAACACCAAGCCAACAACAGGAAGGCCGGCCGCCAGGGAGGGAGGGAGGGAAGTAAGGAATGGGACGAGGTCATCGGGACCAGGAGTAATGAAGATTACCGGTAAGTAATAGGACATTACCCCCAGGTCCCTCCTGACCTCGTCCCATTCCTTAAAATATGGAGAATACCAAAGCAGAGAACCCGGCCTTCCGGAACCCCACCAACAACAAGGGCACCAGACCAAAAACAGCACCCCACAGGCCCGAACCAAGACCCCAAAGGCCCGAAGGGGACCGCCACGCAGAAGGGAGGCACAAAAGCAGAGCCAAGCACCCAAGGGAGCAAGCAGAGCAGCCAAAACCCAGCCCCCCCCCCTCCACGACCAAAGGAAGCCCAGGAGAAGCGCACGCGCCTCAACAGAGAACGGAGCTAGGAAAGGGCAAACAACCAGCGAGAAACCCCCAAGGGCGAAGCCCCCGGACCCAGGCCGCCAAACAACCAGGGACCAACAGGTCAAACCAGCCCAAAGGACAAGGGCAGAAAAGAACAGCACGCACAGGGCGGACGAGCCGAAGGAACAGGAAGGAACAAAGCAGAGGGACAACCCCAACACAGCAGGGGAAGCCCCCAGCAGAACCGAAAAGAGGGCAGCAACAGGGAACCACAGAGGGACCCGGCCACAGGGCAGGACCAACCAAAGGCCAACCCCCGCAGAGACGCCGCAGAGCAGCCGCACCCAAACGGACAACCAACCGGGAGAAAAACCCGGCGCCTCAAAAACGACCAAGACCGGGGCAAAAACGAGGGCGCAGCCAAAAAAGACAACAAAGGCCCACACGGAACCAGGGGAACCAAAACCCCAGAACCGGACAGGAGGAACAGACCCCCAGGTGGAAAAAGGGACACACCACGGAACCACCGAAGGCGAAACCCCAAAGGCAGAAGGCCAACAACAAGGCCCACGGCCCAACCCCAACAAACCCGCCGTAGAACAGGCAGGCCAGCCAGCCAGGAGGCACACAACACCGCACCACCCGGACCCAGAAGGAGAGGCAAAAAGGAACCCCCAACCAGGAAGGGGCACAGGAAAGGCACAACAGCCAACCACAGCCAGACCCCCCAGAGAAAGGAGAACCAGAGGAAGGAAGCCCAGAGCCCACACAATGGACCCAGCGCCACAGCCAACCGAAGGGAGCGGACCCAGAAAGGACCGAAGACCAACCCAGGACCGCGACAAAGCCCAAGAGAAGGAGCAGCCAGGAAAGGAACCCAGCAGGGACCAAAAAAAAAATACAAGGACCCCAAGCAAAGAAGGGCCCCACAGCACAAAGCCCAACAGAAGCAAGCCAAGAGGCGCACCCAAACGCAAAGCGAACAGGAAGCCAAAACAGGGACCGGAAAGGCAAAACCAACAAAGGTAGAGCCACGGCCTCCAGAGCACACGGGAAAAACCCCGGCACCGAAAGCAAAGGACAGGAGCCCAAAGAAGCCCAAGGCGCACCACTCAACAAGGGAGTGGGAAGGGACCCCCCAGCATCAACGAGAGAGCAAAGGGCACAGGCCGAAAACAGCCCGCGCGGGGGCACAGGGCCAACGCCAGGCCCCCCAAAGCCCCAAAACGGAAGCAAAGCCAACCTCAACCCAAGGCAGAGCGAGAGAGGCGGGAAGCAGAAACCCGGCCACACACCAGGGGAGGCAGACACCCAAACCCCACAAGGAGCGAAAAGGCACGGCCAACAGGACAGGGCACAAGAGCGGAAACAGGGCAGCAGGCAAGAAGAAACCCGAGCCAACACCACCAAAAAGGCCAAGACCCACCAGCACAGAGGAAGGGCACAACAAACCCAACCCCCACACCCCCCCCGGAAACCAGGGGGAGACACCACCAGAAGGCAGACACCCTGAGCACGGTGCAAGCAAAAGCACCCGAAGGGAGCAAAAAGCACCCAACAGCGAAAAGGGCAGTCAGGAAGGCAGGCAGGCCGGCACCCAGACAGGCACCCACCCGGGGAGACCGACAGCCAAAACCCACCAGCAGGGAAAGGGCACAGCACAGCCAGGAACGGCAGACAGGGTGTGGCCCAGGAGCCAGGCCCACGAAGAACAAGCATCCACTGAAGGCAGAGCCAAAGACCCAGCCCCCACCGGAGGCAACAGCGGCCAGAGAAGCAAAGCCCCACAGAACAACACACCAACCAGAGAAACAAGAGGGGAGAAGGAAACCTCAACAGGAAACCAAACCCCAACAGGCAGAAGGGGAGAAACAAACCCACAACAACAGGACCCATCAGGAGCACAACCAGCCCGGCCCGGAGCCACCCCAAACCAGGACAAGGTGCCCCCAGGACAGAGGAAGGGCCCAACAGCCCCCCCCGACAAGGAAACAAGGGGAGGACACAGGAAACCTGCCGAAAGCCAGAAGGCCCGAGCAGGGTCCAAGCAAAGCACCCGTAGAGGAAGCAAGAGGTGACCAGCAGCGGAAACCCCAGGAAACCCATAGGCACGATTCCGGACCGAACCCTCATGAATGCCAGGAACCGAAGGACAGAAGGCCACAGAAAGCGAGCCACGGCCCAGCAGGAAGACACCCCACCAGGGACGGCCAGGCAGTAGGAGGACCAGAAGCCACAGCCACAGGGCAACACAGCCGCAGAGCACAGCACAAGCGGCAAACGACCCAATCCAAGCGGCAAGCACCAGAGGGAGAGGCCGGACGGAAACAGAAAAGAAAACCAGCAAGAACCCCGGAACAGAAAGCACAGGGAGCCGCAGCAGCCGGAGAATGACAGAACAGGAGCCCGGCAAGGCCCAACCGGAACCCCCAAACAGGACACAGGCCAAGGGAACAGGAAGAAAAAGCCCAAACCAAGGCTCAAGGGCAAGCCAACCAAAGAGGCACGCCCAAGGCACACAGGGGAAAACAGAAGCGTCCCCAGAACACAAAAAGGAAACACAGGGAACCAGGGCGTAGGCAGGAAGCGAGAGGGAACGGACACCCCGCCAAGGGCACAAGCGCACCCACCAGGGGCGCAACAAGGGCAGAGTAGGGGGGCCCGAGCAACAGGGGACCCCCCGCAGCAAAAAAGTCGGGCAGGAGAACGCCCAAGAGAGTCAAAAGGAGGGGGCCAACACACACAAAGCAGGAGGCCCCCACCACAGGAGAACCACCCCAGGACCCCCCCAAAGACGAAACCCAAGAGGAGGAGAAAAGGACTCCAAGGTGGCAGGAAAAACACACCACCAGCCCACCGCCCCAAGCAACAGAACACAAGCAGCCGAGGAGGCATGGGGAAGGCAAACCAAGGCAGCAACAGAAGAGCCAAGGCAGCACAGGAGACCAAGCGACATGCGGACAGGAGCGGAGGAAACAGTGCAGGAAAACAGCACACACCCCACACAACCAGCAGGGAGACGCCCAGAGGACAACACCCACCAGCAACAGGCACGGACAACAGCAGGCAAAAGGACAGTGAACAGGAAAGAAACAGGGACTACCGAAACAAGGTACTCACAAGGAGGGCAGGAAGAGGGCCACAACAGCACCCCCCCCTCACCCCCAACAGACCGTCCAGGCGCCCATCAGAACACCAGCGCCGGGCAGAGAAGTCCGTCCCGCCGAGGCCACAGCAAGATCCACACTGGTCACAGGCAGGAAGCCAATGACCCGGCCAAGGAGGAACCTGCAAAAGAAAGACAGCAGGAAAGGCGGACAACAACAAAGAAAGAAACAGGGACCGCTACACGGAACTCACCAGGAGGGCAGGAGGAGCGCTCCAACTGCTCATCGCCCCCCAAGAAACCAGCCCAGGCGCCCACCAGGACATCAGCGCCGGGCAGAGTAGGCCACACCACACGCACATCTGGGGAAGACAAACAGCAGTGGGAGGGCGCAGGCCAGACCACCAGGAGGCGCCCCAGCAGCCACTCAACACAGACACCAGCAGAAGCAACCAGACCGCGTCCAGCCGGCAAGGGAAAGCGGCACCCCGGCCAGGAAACGTACCGTCACCCACCCGGGTCCCCAGCCCAAAAAGGTGTTCCCAGTTTCGTTGCACGAGGACACAGTCAGATTCGTGAACGCACGGGGAAAAGAATGACACACCCAGAACCACAGGATGGTGAGCGGCATAGCCGAGACACAAACCCGGTACCCCAGCTGCCACGTAGACTGCAAATGCCAAAATGCTACATCATCTCCCAGTGCGAGCACGATTGGCACCAGAAAAGAGCAAAACACCGCATAGCGGGAGTCACCCGAAGATGGGGCCGCAGTACCAGGAAACGAGGCCCCCACACACCGCCAGCACCAGAATCCAACCAGCGCCATGCCAGCAAGCCATAGGAGCAGCGCGTCTCCCACCCGGCCAAGCACGGGGAGACGCGCCCAGGCGACCCGGAAGAACAGCGGGCTGACGGCGCAGCAGCCGCAAAGGGCCGGTCAAACCGGAAAGCAGCCAGGAAGAAGCCCCGCGACCCAGCAAGCCAGGCAAGCCGGGAGGCAGACAAATGAAGAAACCAGGAAACAGCACCCCTGCCCGCGAAGCCAGGCAGCTGGGCAGGGGAAGAAGAGAAGGACCAGCACGTCACCCGAGCCCAGCAGGAGCGGGCGCAGGCAGTAAGTAGAACATCACAGCACACTCGAACATCCATTCTGTCGGAGACAGAAAAAAAGAACAGGCTGCATGCTGGGCTGGTACTGCTTATGTACTCCCAGTGGGAGGGAGCAGGTAGGGTATCCCAGCATGCTCCTTTTCTTTTTTTCTGTCATGGAGATGGTTATCTCCATATTTTAAGGAATGGGACGAGGTCAGGAGGGACCTGGGGGTAATGGCTCCCCATTCATTCCTATGGGCCTCGAGGCCGATAGGAATGAATGGGAAGACATTCTAAATTTGCGAATAGCAATTAGTGAATCACAAACTGAGAATGCGATTTCAAGGGTGCAGGGGTGTCCAAAGGACACCCTTTTGCACCCCTGAAGTCAATCTGTGAACATATGTTGTGCACACACATGCCCTGAGGGCATGTGTGTGCAAAACATGAAACTTTGAAAAATGCACGAAAGTGCATTTTTCAAAGTTTTCGCAAATTACCATGAGGTTCAACCTCATGGTAATTTGCTCCCCGTAAGTGCGAATTCGCTATTTTTTTAAAGTTTCATGCATTGCATTTAAAAAATCTCAATTTGAGATTCCTTAAATGCAATCGCAATTTAAGTAATCGCAATTTTGCGATTTCTTAAATTGCGAAAAATAACAAAAATTCTAATGCATCCCAAAAATTCAAATTGCATTCGCAAACGGCCGATTTTTGCGAATCGCACCATTTGCGAATGCAATTTGAAATGATGCATATGCCCCTCAGATCTTTGCTTTATTATTACACGCCATAATTAGGACTTGCCATTTTATTTCAGGAAGACCATCTCTTCGATTACCATATCATTTTAGACACACATATTTGGCTAGCTTATTCGTGCTCTGGCCACATTTTAAAGAGATCTGGTAAATATTCACAAAGTAGACTTCTTTTCACCTACACTTTTTTTTACAAACTTTGGAAAACTGAAATAGTCCCATGAATATACTTTACAATAGAAAGAAAGCTTACATTGTGTCCATCTTTCCAAACTAATATGGTTAGACATGACACTCTGGGGACCATCAACAAGTAGTCTATGGGAATAAAATCGGAATAACGATAAACTTTGCATTTTTACTGCTCGTAGCATTGATAGTTTTGTAATTTGATTCTTTACCCCATAAATGGCCTCGGAGACATTGTAAAATAAATCCCACCGACATATATCGCCGTCATAAAGGGCATGTTAACATTGTAAAGGGTCTTTATGATATTGTAATGTAATTCCCATAGGCTCATATAATCATAAATCGGGTTGCATCAATTTGAATGTGTTACGATTGCTTCTCTTTGTTTTCAGTTTTCTTTTGAGGGAACAAAAGAAGGCAGTTTGTTTCTGTTATCAGTCATCAGATTCAAAAATATAAATTATGGCATAAAACAAATTACTACCTGTTTATGTTTTTAAATATGGCTGTAATGTAAATTATTTTGAACTCTGTTTCCTGGGTTTCAATGCCCTTGAAAGCCATTCTTTAGAATGCAGCAACACATGCGAATAAAGGGGCATATGTAAGTAATTTCCATTTTGCGATGTCCTAATAGCGATTTTTAAGGAATCGCTATTTGAGAATAGCAAAATGGAATGTAGGTAAAAATTCGCACATTTTTTGCGAATGCCTAACATTCCTTATTTGCGATTAGCAAATTGCGAATCGCAATTATGGAATGAGTGTCCCATTCATTCCAATGAGCCAAAAGGCCCATAGGAATGAATGGTGATGCATTCTCAAATTGCGATTTTCTGTGTGAAAATCGCAATTTGAGAATCGCAATTCCAAGGGTGTCAGGGTGTCCAAAGGACACCTGTTGCACACCTGGAATGTGCCTGTAAGTACATGTGGTGCACATACATTCCCTAAGGGTATGTCTGTACGCCACATGGCACTTTGAATTAAAAAAAAAATGAATTTTTTAAGGAAATCGCAAAATACCATCTACTTGAAGTAGGTGGTATTTTGCGATTCCTTATGCGAAAATCGCAATTTTTAAAGCACCCCTACATAGCATTTAAGGAATCGCAATTTTTGCGATTCCTTATTTTCCTACTTGGCACCTACATACCAAAGCACCGTTTGCGATTCGCAAATGCCAAAATTCGCCGAATTTCGGCGTTTGTGAATCGCAAACGGCTACCTACATATGCCCCAAAGACACAACACACTCAGAATGTAATCTGGTAGTCAGATGAGGAGCAGCAGTAGGGGTGTAATAAATACACCAGGGATGTGGATGACAGCCTCTCATAAGTCTGTCTTGAAAATACATCTTAATTTACAGACAACAAACTATACAAATACAATTTTTATTAAGACATTTTTAAGTTAAAGGAATGATATGAACCATATGATGTATGACAATAAATACCTGCTGCTTTCCCTGTAGCCAATATCCCCAATATAGAGAACAGAAAGTATTAAGAGATGCTTGTGAAGTTATGAAAAGCAAATTGGATGCTACTTCAGATTCAAGTAGATCCTTGTGGTGTGCGCAAAAAATCTACACAAATAAATATAAGTATTTCATATACTGCAAATCGAGCTGCGAGGAGCAAGACGGTGCTTCACTTAAAACATTTTTCAAAGTGGAAGCAGCGTATCAGCAGGAGTTTTTCCATATAGTGTAGTCTGAAGTGTGTGGGGACTGGCTGACATCTGATATCAGAAACAAGGCCCAGAACCGTGGCGCCCTTCAGTGTGGAGTGCAGAAGCAAGTGCAAGTGTGGTATGTGCTCCAGTTATTTCTGAAATTGACCTGTCGACAGCACTTATATTAACATGAAAATTCTCCCATATTATGTAAAATTATGCAGTGTAGGAGACAGGCAGTTTTGTTTGTTCTGTGGCTCTTGTGCTATAGTACAACAAAATAGATAATCTGTTACACTGGGTAGAGCGAATTACTGAACATGTTCCCAACCACCTGTCTTTTTTTCTATGCAGAGAGCCTGATCTCAGTTAAAGGAGGATGCAGGGATTTCAGCCCAGGCAGGATTAGTTGTTAGGTGCACCCACTTGTGGGTGGATACCTGGAGAGTCCCTGGGACCTCATGTATCTCCTCCCATAGGCACCCTCAAGGAACTCACTGCCTGTTCCTGGGCAGCACACAGAACGAGCTCAATCCCAACATTTAGATTGGCCCTGAGTCAATATTGGCAATGTGGCAACAGTGAAGTGGAAAATGTGTTCCCTCATTTGAATAGCACTTTACCCCAAACAAATTAGTGAATGCCTCTTGAGATCTAATTGGTGCATAATATGTACCAGTAACATTAATTCAAATAAGAGGTCTCACAAAAATACCCGCATCCCCTCCTTGAATATAGAAGTACTTTGAAGATTAAATAAATAGGTGAAAATACCCGTGGTTCCCAAATGCTACTTACATAATTAAAGTTCTCTTCAAGCCACCCCAAGTGAATGACCTATGGAGGTCCTTTAGTTTATTCTGCCGGATCTGCTCAGCTGCATTACTGAAATGATTATCATGGAGACAATTGTTTCTGTATCCTGGCAGCCTATATATATTAGGCTATACATTTGTGTAATTGTTCTTTATATTTATCGACTTTCTGGTGTTGGAAATACTTTATATCACTTATACTCATTTGGAAGCTCCAGCGAATTCATGTCCCTCTTGTGAACAATTGTAGGGTCCGTCTACTCAAGAGATAATAACTGGTGCAAATGCCCCGGCCCCCTTGAAAATCCCATCATCGCCGGGTATCCTGTGTTTATGCACCTGATTATGACCTCTGTGGTAAGTACTGGAGAAATAGGATCATGCCTTATTTGCTCATGTCATTAGCCTTGCACATTGTTTTGTATGGGCAAATACCACCAGCTACAGATAACTGCAAGTGCAAAAAAACAGAAGAAGGGAAATTGCACTCAGCTCCCTGTAGAAGCCTGTGCTAAAATAAGCAAAATGTTATTTGCATTAGTTGACTAACTTCCTCAAAGTTCACATTGGACCATTTTTTTCTGCACCTGCATTTTTGCCTCAACATTCATTGGCCCTTTCTGCATTGACAACCCCTTTGCCCCAGCAAAGTAATCCAAGACATGGTAGTCTGCTACCTTCCAACCCAGCAGATAAGATCCTCAGCACTTACTCACACATGGGCTTTGCTTTGAAGTAGAAAAAGAGGGAACAATGAGAATAGATCCTGAGCCAATCTAGACATCATTCTGCCATTGTCAATATAATAGGAAGTGTAATTTGTGTTTTAGAATTCCCAAAAACAAATCAGTTCCTGTTTGTATGAGCACGTCACACTCTAACGTAAAATGTCTGACACTTGCATCATGTTTGGTTGCTTCTCAAACAATTTCCAAGCAGAGCCCAAAAAAATGATAGCGGCATCCCCTTGCCCCAGAATTGTGGCTTTCAATATACTTTCTTATTTTCATGGCTCAAGCAGGCCTGGGATCCATTCACATTTACAAGAAGCGCAATCTCTCATTTGAACCTTAAAATAGGAGTCAGGATTTTAGGAGAATAATGACCCTATGCGCCCCCTCCATTTTTTATAAACTTGCCTCTGGGACCTGACCCAGATGGCGGTGACATTAAAAACAAGCGAGGAAGACAGCACTTGTTTATTTTCCCAATTCACAGCTGTATTCGTGAATATTCGCACATTTCAGCGTGGATTTAATAATAATAATAATAATACAGAAGCTTGTTAAGCGCGAACAGCTACCTCTGGGGAGGTGTCCCGGCGCTAGCGAGTCCTACAGCAGGAGTGAGTAGTCAGGAGAAAGAACAGGATTATTGAGTAAAAAGCCATGTTTTTAGGAGTTTCCTAAAGCTGGCTTCTGAGGTGGCGGATTGGATGGCAGGTGGCAAAGTATTCCAAAGTTTCGCCGTGCCGGCCGAAAAGGATCTGCCTCCAAGTCTAGCTTTCCTCACGCGCGGTACCGTAAGCTTGAGCAAGGAGTTTGAGCGCAGCTCTCGTTCTTGGTGGTAGCGAGGGAGTCGGAGTTTTAGATAATTGGGACACGTGCCTTTCAGTGCTCTGAAAGCCAGGGTCAGCACTTTGAGCTTAATTCTGCTTGCCACTGGCAGCCAATGCAGCTCGTGCAGATGCGGAGAGATGTGTTGCCTAAAAGGGACACGTTTTATCAATCTCGCAGCCGCATTCTGCACGATCTGTAAGCGTTGCACCGCATATTTGGGTAGACCAAGATAGAGGCCATTAGAATAGTCGAGTCGAGATGTGATTGTTGCGTGAACGACCGTTTTTCGACATTCGACTGGTAGCAGGGGCAGAAGTTTCCGCAAATTTCTGAGTTTATGCAGGCAGCCAGCGGTGAGCTGTTGTATATGCGGCAGGAAAGACAGGTTCTCATCCCATTTTACTCCGAGATTTTTTGCATGGGTTCCGGGAGATGGGGCAGGGCCCATTTCCGTTGGCCACCACAGATCCGGGGGGGGATGTTTGAGATTACCGAAGAATAGCACCTCCGTTTTGCTCGCATTCATTTTGAGCTTGTTGGTGTTCATCCATTTGGCTACGTCTTGAAGACAACCCCTGATTTTGCTGAAGGCTGCCTCAGACGTGTCTGAATATGGGAAGACTAATTGAGTGTCGTCCGCATAGGATATTGCCTTGACCCCCCATTTGGCAATCAAGGTGAAAAGCGGGGCCAAATAGACATTGAACAACAGGGGGCTGAGTGCCGACCCCTGTGGGACGCCACACCAAAGGTTTTTTGGTCCAGAAGAGAAGGGACCCAGGGCCACTTTCTGGGAGTGATTGGTGAGGTAGGAAAGTAGCCAGTTAAGTGCCTGGTCTCCAAGGCCAATGTCCCTAAGTCGGGTCAACAGTCTGCTGTGATCTACAGTATCGAAAGCAGCTGATAGATCCAGGAGCACCAGCATAGCTGATGCCCCTGAATCTAAGGACCACCTGATAGACTCGGCAACCTCGATGAGGGCCGTCTCAGTGCTGAAGCCGGCTCTAAAGCCAGATTGAGTTTCATGTAGGGCACCGCTTTCTTCAATAAAATTATTTAACTGCCTTTGGATCAGTTTTTCAAGCATTTTACCGGGGGCTGCAAGGAGAGAAATGGGTCGGAGATTGCTCAGGTCATCCGGTACACCTTGAGGTTTTTTTTTCAGCGGAAGAAGCGTGGCCTGTTTCCAACAGTCCGGAAACGTGCCCGTTGCAATGGACGTGTTCCATATGTGTAAGAGGGGAACTGCGATTGCTTCAGACATTAATTTCCATAGTTTAGGTGGGCAAGGATCATCAGGAGCTCCAGATTTACATTTGTGTATTTCTTTTACTGCCTCGGGGAGGGTGATAGGCTGAAATTGGTTTAAGGTGGTAGTGGGAAGCTCAGAAGCTCCCACCTCATCCATTAATGTCGGCTGGGGATCTGTAAAAGTATCATACACTTTTAAAATTTTGGTGTCAAAAAAGTCTGATATGGATTCACAGAGTCTGACCGATGGGATAATATCCGTCTTGATAGCTTTGGGCTTAAAGAAAGATTGAACAATCTTAAAAACTTCTTTGCTCGATTGTTCCGCCTGCAGAATAGAGGCCTCGAAAAAAGTTTTTGGGGCTTTTTTGATGGATCGATGTAGAGCATGAAGAGCTTTTTTATAGCGGGTTTTGGCTAAATCACAGTAATTTGTTCGCCAAAAGCGCTCCAGTTTTTTGCAATTACTTTTTTCGGCCATGAGTTCAGGAGAGAACCATGGAGCAGAGAGAGATTCTCTGCGTGACATAGCAATACTGGCCGGCGCTGTAGAGTCCACTACTTATATTATTATATATTATTTGCGCACCGGGGTCTCTCTGGGGCCCCGGAACCAAATTTTTGGGGTTAAGGTATTTGTATCCTCTCCCCCTTTTTTTGCATTTTTTGGGGGGCAAACTCAGCTGAAGCAGAGTCCAAAATAGTTGCCAACACTTCCTGGTTAAAGTGTTGGCAGCCAATCAGAGCTCTGCAGATTTCTGCAGAAGCTCAATATTATTTGCGAAGCCTGCGCAACTTCAGATATACAAAATTGGGTTTACTTTAATTTCACTGCAACCATATTGAATAGATTTACACCAAATAACAGAAATTTGGTGTAATTCTGTCTAGCAGTTCCACCTGCAGGCATGTCTAAAAACACTATGGGAATTAACATTGTAAACACACTTTTTTTTACCCCCCTTTTTTTGTCAGCCCCTGCTTGACGGATCACACTGAATCTTTACATGCACAGCTATACTCCCTGGGGCACTCTTTTGGGAAACGTTTGTGAAGATCCCTCATATGGCGCCAAAGATATAGGCAAGGAAAAAATGTGTTTACTAGGGAAACATGGTCCTAACTATAACTACCTAATGATGAAAGGCAGAAGTCAACATATATATATATATATATATATCAACACCCGCTCTGCCGCAAACAGGCCATCGAACTCTGGGACCTACTCGACTCCACCTCCCCAGACGTCGCCTTCCTGACGGAGACCTGGATGAACCCCACCTCGGCAGCCGACATCGCCATAGCCATCCTTGACAGCTACAAGACCACCCGCAAGGACCGCACCAATGGCACAGGAGGAGGAATCACCATTATCCACAGAAACACCCTTAGAATCTCAACCAACACCGACGACACGCTTATCAGCGCCGAACACCTGCACTTCTAAATCCACACCGACCCCAACACCACCCTTAGAGGAACCCTCATCTACAGACCCCCCAGCCGCAGTACAGCAACTCCATCACTGACTTCGTCACCACGCACGCTCTGGTGTCCACGGACTAAATCCTTCTTCGGAGACCTGAACTTCCACCTCGAGAACACCAGCGACAGCAACCTCACCACCCTACTCGACAACCTTGCCAACCTCAGACTCAAACAGCTTGTCACAACTCCCACCCACTTCACCGGACAAACGCTCTACCCCATCTTCTCAGCCAGCAACCACGTCACCTTCAGCATCACCACAGAACTCCACTGGACCAACCACCACTGTGTACACTTCACCTTCGAGAATCCCACAATGCACCACCGCACACAACGGCCCCCCTACCGCAACTGGAGCAAAGTCACCAAGCGAAGATCAGCTAGTCACCACCCTGGCCCGAAACCCACCAATGGACACTACCGACACAATGGATCGACAACTGCCCCAACACATTTGCCCCGATCAAGAAACCCTCGAACAGAGGCACCAACAGAAAAGCCATCTGGTTCACCGCCGACCTCCAGGCATCCAAGCAGACCTGCTGTAGGCTCGAGAAGGAGTGGCACCATGAACAGACACCAGACAGCAACACAGCCTACAAGAGCGTCATCCGCAGACACCACCAACTCATCAGTACCACCAAAAGGATCTCCTTCAAAGAGCGCATTGACAACAATGCACACAACAGCAAAGGGCTCTTCAACATCATAAAGGAACTCTCCATCCCCAGATCCAACTCCAACGACATCTCGACATCACAAGACCTCTGCGACTCCCTAGCTACCTCCTTCGACCGCAAGATAGCAGACATCCATGACCGCTTCAGCAACCAGACCCCCTGACAGACCCAGGCTCCCTGCCCCCGCCACATCAGGATCGACCCCCTGCTCTCCTGGACCCACGTCAATGACGAAGACACCATCAAAATCATGAACACCATCCACTCCGCTTCACCATCCAACCTCTGCCCGCACCACATTGTCAACAAAGCAAGCGCCACCATCGCACCCCATCTCCGTAAGATCATCAACAGCTCCTTCGAGACCTCCACCTTTCCAGAGAGCTGGAAGCATGCAGAGATCAACACCCTACTCAAGAAACCCAAAGCTGACCCCAAGGACCTCAAGAACTTCTGATCCATCTCCCTCCTCCCGTTCCCGGTGAAAGTTATCGAGAAGATCGTCAACAGGCAACTGACCTCCTGCCTCGAAAACAACAATATCCTGGACCCATCCCAATCCGTATTCTGCAGCAACCACAGTACCGAAACAGCCCTCACTGCCACAACCAACCACATCAGGGCCATGATGGACAACAGAGAAAATGCGGCCCTCATCCACATGGACCTCTCTGCAGCCTTCAACAACGTCTGCCACCAGACCCTGCACACACGCCACCACAATGTCGGGAACCACAACAAAGCTCTGTTCAGTCTTCTTGCCCCTGGGAGGTGCTGATGATCATGAAATAAACACAAACATGGATGATTGTTTTTTTTAAATATTTGATTTCTTTGACCACAATCTAAAATTATCTCGGGGAAACAAATGATCAACAATTGCACTACATGTATTGATTGACCTATCTGATCAGGTCAACTAGGATAGATAGTACAGTATTGCTGGATTCGCAGACCGTCTACTTGGAAAGTTAAATGAATCACTAACTAAACCAACAACAAAAAGTTTCTACTATGACTGCCAGCACTCAACAGCATGCGACGTGACAGACACAGTCTGTCATCATGATTGCAGACCACTAAAAAAATGTCCTAATACTAAATAACAAGTCATAATATACTCAACCTATCAATCCACCACTATCTCTTCTTACTGGCAGCAGGAGTACAAAGGAAGGACTAGACTTGAGTCTCCAGTCTCTCTAGCATTACGCAGTTCTGCTCACAAATAAGCACAAAGTTGCAAACAAGTAAGCATAGTAGCAACGCCACTGAGCAGGCAAGCACCTGCAATCACAGAAGCTATTTAAACATTAATTTACCTGCAATGTAATCGAATCGGCAGCATTCTTGCTCTTCGGGAAAAACATATATTAGCAATATAACACAGAGCAGTAGAAAACAAAGTAGTTATTAAATAGCTACTCACCAATGCCAGGGATCTCTACACCTAGCAGGTGGAGCAAGTCCTGCTCGCGGTCAAGGAGGTCCGACCACCGGTGCGTCGCTTGATGGTAGGGGTGCCGGACCCTCGAATCCCTCCGCATGGCCCGGCACACCTTAGCCCACAGCTGGCGACGCTCCCGGAAGCCATACCCTGACGCGAGCCTGCCCCCTGCTGCCACGGTCTTGGGGAGGTGGTGCTGCACATAAAAGATCAGTACAGCCACCTCCACCGGGCTGAAAATCTCCCTGACCGTCACATCCTCCCCTCTTAAGCGCCCGCAAGGGAGCCGGCTACGGGGTGCAGGGCCCTTCCCCTTCAGATCTTTGCCGGCTCCCTTTGCCATGGTCCTGAACAGTAAAGTAAAATAAAAAAAGGAAAGAATAGGGAAAAAGTAAGGAAAAGAAAAAAGAGTTAAAAAAAAGTGGTTTTAAAGTAACCAGCAGTAGAAAAAAACACAAAATATAGATGTAGAAAAAGAGAGGGATAGAAAATGAGTAAAAAAGATTTAAAAAAACTTCATCCTAAGAAAGGATGGCATAGATTCTAACTGGATACAAAAAGCATGCCCAGGACCATAGAAATGAATGAAAAACAAGATGGCCGTGACCATTGAGGACCGCGTGGGTAAGTTTGCGCGATATTTCTCCCGCGAACAAGCAAAAACGGACGTGAACACGTAATTGAGACCCGCACGTAGGAATTGCACAACGCGAGCATGCAACTGGGGCCCGGAACCGGAAATACGCAATGCAAACACGTGAAACAAGATGGCCGCGCCCATGTACGACCGCATGGGTAAGTTCACGGTCATTGTGGTGAAAAAAAGCCCACGAACACGCACAGCTCCCCGCGAACAAGCAAAAAAATATATGCAAATTCGCACAAATTCGCGGATTTTGCAGAAGGCAAATTTGCTTTCGCACGAATTCGCGTACCGTGAATTCACGCATTACGCCCATACCTACTCTCTTTACTTTAGCTAAGCGACCAATTGCATTCCAAGTAATGATTAATGGTAGGCCTGGGCAGACAACTACGCTACGCCTGCGTAATTCGCAAAGTTTGCGCAACTTCGCACTACACAAATTGCATGTAGCACAGCGCAAACAAAAGTAGCGTAGTGCCGCGGTCATTTTTTGCTTGCTCACGGTCCTCAACGTCAAGTTGGCGACCGCGAGCAAGCAAAATGACATCCAGGCGAGATTCTCAATGTGGGGAGGTCAGGTTTCTCATTGCGAGTGGTCACGTATGCTCGCGATGAGAAACTACCAGTCTGCATTGAGAAAGCTGGCGCTCGAGTAAAAATCTACACGAGCGGTAGAAAACGACAACTTGCACTGTGCGAGATGCCTTTTTCAATGATTGCACGGTTGCGGACAAGCATCCAGCACTGTGCAATCATCCCCGAACAGGTTACCACGCAGTTCGCGTAGTGCTACGCATAGCTCGCATAGTGCGAAGTGCACTTCGCGTAGCTACACGTAGGGCGACTTCGCAAACTACGCCCAGGGTTAATTAATGGTTGGTCCCTATTTATTAGTTGTGGGATATTAGCCATTGGAGCTGGGGGTGAATGCAATTACATCTTGAACAGCATGAGTACGGAAATAAAATCACCCCTCCTCTTGGAGGGATTGAGCAGGGTATGGAGCCTAAAAACCAAGAAACCAGAGAATCTAACCCGTAAACACCCCCTATACTTATTGGTTTCATGTTCTTCGTGAGAGAGGGAGGTGCATGGCCTCATAAGATATGTCATGCAGGAGCAGTTTCAATTTCTAAGGGCAAGTTTGGAGCCCTCTGGTTGGCCATCGAGGATCTGAACCTGAATGAAGGTCGCTGCCAAACGATGGCGGAGAATTTGTCTGAATCACTTATCTTTCCTACATCCACTCCCACACATTCTCAGGAGTTTCAGAGAATAGGGTGTTGGCCTGTGTAGGAAAGTAGAATCTTCTTTTATTGTTACCCCAGCTTTTTGCAAGGTGCTATGCTGTTTCTGACGAGTCTGACTGGGATCCTGTTAATCAGGACCCCAGTCTCTCTGCTTTACCCCCTAAATCATTATGATAATTACTTGGGTACATTCCAGATAGGATACTGGGGTACCCGTATAAGTCCCTAGTGTATGGTACAAAGGTACCCAGGGCATAGGTATTCCAGGGTTCCCACATGGGCTGAAGCATCCATTAGGCCACCCATGAAGGACAACTCAAACTGTAACTACAGGCCTGCCATTGCAGCCTATGTAAGTTGGTGCTAGCACAACTTACAAAAGATATAGGTGTAACTATATCAAAGGTCACTGCACTAAAAACCTATAAGTCACCCCAAAGGCAGGCCTTTCCAATCCTGAAGGTAGGGTGCTCAGTTCAAAATTTGAGGGTGCCCCAGCATGAGCAGGACACCACTACAGCCTTCATAGTCCATTCTCCCGGGTTGTGAGCCAAATAAGATATAGAGGGGCACCGCATCATTATGCAATGACCATCTCGAAGTTGGCTGTAACAAACCCGTCATGTTTGGTATCAAATATGTTGGAATCAAACCCCCACACTGTAAACTGTGTGGGAGGAATGATTCCAGGCACTGCAGAGGCCCTCCGTTAGGTCCTCAGTGCTCTCGGTACCAGTCTTCTAGACCCGGACTGCACAACATGACTGCTACCGACCGGAGACATGATTCTGCCCTCATGCTGTTGAGCCAAGCTCAAGTAGGGGAAGGCAGAACAAAACTTATACTGTCACGGGGAGGTGTGACCTACTTCCAGACAGGGTTTAGTCTATTGGCGATGGGTGGGAGCGCTTGTCAGCGCCAATCAGTCTGCCTGAGGGGCACATTTAATGCACTCCTTCCAGTTCAAACCAGCTCAGGGAGCCGTTGGCTCCCGCTCTCGTGCAAAACTGAACAAAGGACATGGGAGTATCCTCCCCACTGTCCAACCCGTTCCCTTGGAATGAACCCATGAATTGTCCCAACCCTTTCCTCAGGGTATTTAAGGACTTACCTGAGGGTTGGTCCCTAGATTCATTGTGGGACATGGTTCAATTCAGACACCACTTCAACTTCGACAATCTTGTCTCTCTTGACTTTGCTTGACTTCACTCTGGGCATCAAGGCTGCAACCGGGAAGATGTCTGCTGCTCCTTATCTCCTCGCACTGCTCATCTGCTGCAATGTCCTTGCCTGTGCTCCTTACAGGAAACCTTCCAAGGCCTGTGGGCATCCAAGCCGTCTGAAAGAATCTCCCTTCAAGTGAACAACCTGCATCTGCAGGCACCACAACTAATCTGACCGGTCTGTTGTTCCTGGGCTCCCACTGACTCTGAAAGGCTCAGCAACACAGGTAGTGGTTCTCCACATCCTTCGAGGCCTGCCCTGTCCTCTCACAAAGTTTGAGGCCAGTATCCCTCATCAGAGCTGCAGGAACCAAACCCTTGTGCACAGAGTTGACATGCCGTTGCAAAGGCATGTTGGCTTCCTTCCATCAAGATCATCAGGCTCCAAGTAGTTCTAACCTCAAGCATCTCCAGTGACCAGAATCTTCTACCAAACGGCATTGCTTGCAGAGTGGGCCTGCTTCTTTGGTAAGCTGCTCGAGGTCTTCTTGCAACTCCAGTGCCTCTGGCCTGTGGATCCTGTCGAGGGTCACATTTAAATTCTTTGGGCACCCCTGATTGCTCTGCTTGTGGTGAGTCTCCTGGACCTTGCTGGTCCTGACATTGCACCTTTTTGCAACTTCTACATTGGTTGAAGTTGCCAAGGCTTGTTGGTGCTCTTGACGGACACCGGCCCCTCAACTCTCGACATCCGAATCGCACAGCTTCTTTATAGCCATAGCATCACCCTTTCCACACAGCTGAAGTTCCAAGGTAACCGTCAGCTCTCCTGCAACACCCGACATCAGTGGGCATTCGTCTTCTGTGCCTCCTGGTCACTCCTGACATAGACTCTGTCCCTCTGCTTGCAGGTTCTTCACATCTTGAATCCACCTTTGGATCCCACCAGACACTTCACCTTCTTCAGCAGTGGCATCTTTCTGAAGTTCTCCATTGGTTTTGATGGCCGTTTCCGACGCCATTTCACATCTATGAACCTGGCTTCCCTCGTGCAGGTATCCTGGTTCCGAAGGTAGCAATGGGTGGGGTGGATCTCCAACCTTATGTCTTCCACAGGGTTTCTTCATGGTCCACTGGGAAGGGTCCTCTTTCTTTAAATTTGCAACCGCGACTTACACATTGAATTGTACGGAGAATGCAGTTGTGTTCCTATACTACACACAAACTCCATGGGGTTGCTAAATACTCACCTTGGGTGCTCCTTTGGGTCCTCAGCACTTCTACATCCTCTGAGTACTTTTTTCACTTGAGTTGTGGTTTGCGTACCACTATTTTAGTATATGGTTTGGTCTCCCCCTGGGGACCGCTGTGTATTCTGGTCCACTTAACCAGTTTCTATTGCAAAGTATTGTTCATTGTGTATATCTCCAGTTAGGAGATATCTGTATGTGTTAGTGAGTGTCTTATAATAAAAACATATTTTTTATAAATACACTGTGTGGTTCTTTTTCACTTAATCTATGCCTATAAGATTATGTTCTGGTGAAACAAGCTGCTTTATACACCTTCTGCGCTAAGCCTGAGGGTCGCTCTGCACTTATAGATCTTTCTAAAGTTGTCTAAGACCACTAAATTCACCATAAGGGTAGTCTGGATCAGTGCAAGTTGTCCACCTACTTAAGTGTGCATCATATACTGAGCCAGCCTCTCACAGACTGTTTAAGGAGCTTGAGCTTGTCTAGGAAAAGGAGAATGTAGTGGATTTTAAGACTGTGCAGCTTCTATTTGACTTCCACAAACATTTGTTGTGTTGTTGTCCCAGCCATTTATAGTCTGTGAATATCATAATTCTGCAGGATTCATACATTAAGTAGTGCTGGGTGTAGGCAAAGTGGCAAAGGACATTCCTGTCATGATATTTAGGCAGTAGGGCAATCATGGGGCACCCAATGGCGGTGTCTTTACCAGCGCCCTGTGTGCTTGTTCCACAATGAAGCATGGTGAGAGTGTCTCGGGAAGCAACGATATGCCACAACCATTTATCTTGAAAATGTTCTGCAGAGTTTTTTTCACAGACTTCCTAAAAGCCCCAGTAGCTGGAGATTGTTCATTTGGGCTCTGCCCCCTGCATCTTACGCTCTTACTGTCAATTCTCTAGTGGTCATGTCTAATTTGGAAACTGTTTGTTGCATTGTCTTTACATTGTCCTCTAACAGAGACACTCAATCCTCAGCTTCCATGATCCTATCACATGCCATCCTTTAATCCTTTGCCTACATTTTCAAATGTTTTTGAAGGTCACAAATTGTGTAGATTAAAGGGCTTACAGCTTCCTAATGTCGGCTATGTGGAATTATTACAGAGCTTGATGTCTACTTTTATATTCAGTGATGGATGATGCTAGAAGGTGGTTCTGACTATCTGAGCTGCCCGAATTTTTCGCTTTTTGAGCATCTAATTGTTGAGCTTTTACTGTGAGAGAGCCTCATAAGTTGGGACTCACCTACAGTGAACTCATTATGAAAGAGGCTGTATGTAGATTTTACCGGTGTCCCCCTAGCTTCACAAGGCCGCTGTGCTGCAGCTGGAGTAAGGGGCACTGGGCTGATTACATGCAGACACATGTGTACATGCGTGTGCACATTTGTAGGGGCTGGTGCATGGGAGATTGCTGGTGTGTGCAGCCAAGGAGCAGGTGCAGATAGACTGGTGTGGCAGGATTTATTCAGAATTGGGTGGTGACCTGGAATAGGCTTTATACAGTGGGAATAAACATGCCAGAGAAAGTCAGTGTGTTTTACTATTTTTTTACTTCATTATTCTCTTATGGGGATGTGGAGCCCATGGGCTAGTTTCACTTTCCTAAGGCCTACAAATTCCAGAGTGCAAAGTCATATTTGTACTGCTTCAGGGTCACCCAGAAATGTCATATTTCTTTGAGTCAGCTCATAACCAGTGCCTTGCTGGGGCCTGACCCTGGCAGTCTGGATGAATAACCTTCCTTCCAAGAGGGAAGGACTCCTCTCCAAGAAGAGAAGATGGGTGGAGCTACAGGCTAATCCTTCAGAAGCTGTCACCTGGTGCCAGGCACCAAGCTGCACAAGGGAGAAGGCAGCGCATGGGAAGGGGCTTTCAGAGTCCATCTGGCACGAGGCCACTAGATGACACCATTTTGAACAAACCCAGAAGCCTGGGCAGGAAGGAGGGAGCAGGGGCAGAGAAGGGATGTGTCGCTGTGTGACAGGGCAAACAGAGACTTCCTGCCAGCCCCCTCCCCAATTCTTTTAAAAGAACTTGCACAGGAATGTGGACTGCTGAGGATGACTGGTGCTGGAGTCTGGGACCATAGGCATCTGATAGGAAGAACCTCCAGACAGCCCCAGGACCCTGCCTTGTGCCAAAAGGGGAGGCCAAGACCAGTGAGCAGAAGCCTGGGCCTCTGCGCAAGGAGAAGAGAGGCCCAGAAGGAGAGTCAGGTGACAGGCTGGCTCAGGGAGCCAGTGAAGACCGCTCCCTACTGCATTCCCCCTCTTGGAGATCCAGAGGCCAAAGGTGGCTGGGGAGCACTACCAGGAGCAAGAAGAGGCCAGAGTGGCACAAATCGGTACCCTGGGTGCTGAGATATGCCCTCCAGAAGGTAAGTGACCGTTGACCTCTGGACAGACCAATGACGAAGCGCGTGGTGCTCCGCCACTGGTCTTGAGAATGCTCCCGTGGTGTGTCAGGTCCTGGGGGCTGCCCCCAAGAAGATAAAACCGGGGAGCGCCGTCGCACTCCCCGTGAACTGATCCCCAAATCGGGGGAACCAGGAGCCCACCCTGTCCCCCCTAAGCCACATTATGAGGGGGAGCGCCATCGTGCATCCCCTTGACGGGAGAAGATAAAGCCGGGAAGCGCCGCCTCGCTCCCCGTGAACATCGCCCCGAAGCTGGAGAAGACCAATCGGGGAGGGCTGTTGTGCTCCCGTGAAGATAACCACAAGCGGGGTGCCAGAAGCTCACCCTGGCCTGTGTACTTTAGATGTGTACTTTAGAGTTAGGGGGAGCGCTGTCGGGAGAAAGGAGAAGCGCCCTATAATGCCTTGCAGGCCGGGACCGGGTCTACAGGGGAAATCTGATTTTTCTTGACCTGTGGTGGCCCCAGGAAGACGGGGTCACTGCAGGAGGAGTCCCTAGGAGCAGGGGGAGCTGCAGGAGCAACACAGTCTTCCCCAGCCCAAAAATGGAACATCTCTCCCTAAGTCTCTTGGAGACTTGTAGAGAACAACCCCTCAAGGGCTCAGGCAAGCATCATCAGCATCCCCATGGCTGGAACTTTTGTTTTGCAGCTGGGGGTGCCTAAAGGACTGCACCATGACATGGATGTCTGAGTTGGAGATGTCTGAAATGACATCTCCTGGAGGTGAAGATATGTAAGTGCACCAGAAAGGCATTTACTAATGTTATTCTTTTAGAGGGTCTGAAAGTCACATGTGTTCCTGTGTAAGGTGATTTCATAAGCCAAATGGGGTTATGTTGCCAGACATTCCTGCTAGGGTGTCTGGCGGTATATGTTTAATCCTGTGATTTCATCTGTGATGCCTTTAGGGTCTCTAATTTCAATGCATTATAATGATCAACAAATGTGATGAATACTGTCATTCTAAAGTGATGCGAAAGCATGTTGTATTCTTGCTTCTGCACTTAGGTGAAGAACAACGCAGACTGTTAGCCACTAAAGATGTAGAGATGTATACGGTATGGTCAGTATGACATGTTTAGTCAGCGAAATGTGTCACCAAGGCAGGGGATAATGGGGTGGGTCGCCATCGGGATGGTGCCAGTGCGCAGGGCACTCGCTCCAAGTTATATTCAACTAAATGCATTAGGGGGCAAGATGACGTGCATACATGCGAGGGGTGTACTAGACCCCACCCCTGTGGGAGGGGTGGAGATGTTATGCAATTTCACAAAGTAATTCCAATAGCTTATGTATATTTGTAATAAATGTACTCTTACTTTTATAAAGCAAAGTACAAACTGGACAATCAATTATTGAGAGTTATTTCTGCGCACCTGTAATGCGATTACTAGCCCACACCACCCTGAGTAAGCCTTGGACTGCTCTGCAACGCTACCCTCTGAGAGGCAGGCGCTGCACTGGGGTGCTTGGTTCCCAGTGAAGGACAAATGTGACATTTTGTTTGAGCAGGCCTCACAGATACGGCCTCGTTTTCCAACAGATGAATATAATGAAGAAAACACAAATGGTTGACTCTCTGACTCCTTGGTGCTGGTTGACAAAATAGAAAACCCTAAAGATTATTTATTGAGAAAGCCAAAATCTCTAAGAGCAATGGACATTTAGCTTACAGATCCACACAACCTGATTATGGCATGGCCATAGAATAACCTGGAAGGAAAAGATACTCAAACAATTGTCAGCATTTTGATACTCTCTTAGCCTTTCTATCTCTGCAACAGAAGTGCCCACACACCACATTCGAGGCTGTAGATTACTCTGTGGCTTAAGCCTTGATTGATGGAGGAAAGAGATCCCACTGTTGGGATTTCATTGATCATATTGTAGTATGATTGACAAAGTAAACTGGTGGATTATCCTCAAGATTTAAAAATAAATTTCAGTCCCTTAACCAAAGGTAACTTTCACCATGGCGCATCTCCAATCTCTGTCCTACTGCACTCCATGCCGTGCAGCTCGTCTTTTTCTCCCATTCCAAAAGTTTGAGGCCCATTTACAACGTGACGCATCTAGGGCGATGTGTCATGTTGTAAAGCCCTGCGTGACATTATACTTGTGTCAGGTATAATGTATGCAGGGTAGGCGTTCCCACGCAGGAAAGTCTCATAAAAGTAATGCAGTGGAATCTACGAGTTTTCACCGTGTGACTTTTAGGACGCGACTGCATCAAAACCTTAAGCCGGCTTGAAGAAGGTGTAAGGAGTGACGCAGTGTATTGGGAATAGGCCATGACATACATTGCTGGAGTTGTGTCGTGCTTGCGACACGACTCCAGCAATGCTTGACTTTTCCGTCAACAGAAGCATGAGAATTACTGACGCATCAGTCAATCCTTGTGCCATTGTGTGCTGTATTGTAAATACGGCGCATCCATGGTGACGCAAGGGTTGTGCATGGTAGCGCAGGGAAAGGGACGCGTCTCTAGGGATGCGTTACTTTCTTGTAAATCTGCCCCATGGACTTTAGTAAAGCATATCGTTTTTAGTAACTTTTTCAACTCTCCTGTTGTTTTTTATTGCCTTCCGTAGATGTGCATATCTACCTTTGACCCCCTTGTCTAGAATTGAAAATTATATGGACATTTTTTAGCCATGTACGTTTGTCCATTTTCTCCGAACGTTTTCTGGTAAAGTTACATAATATTGTTAACGTTTTGTAAAGAATAAGTTGCTTTCTTATTATAAATGTACTGACTTCTGTGTAAGTTATTCATTATATACCAGTGTCTCACTCTGCTTAATATTTGATGTTAACCAACGCTCCCTACCTGATGGAGAGTAACTAATCTGTTAATGAGATTGCATTTATGAGGTTTAAATGCAAAGGCTGTTTTAGACGTTTCTGCCATAGCATGCATAATTTGTTTTGGTCTGTCCCCTCAAAACCCAAACTCCCTGCCAGGGAGAATTCTTCCAGATTCCTCCAGAGGGAAAATATATATATTGATTATCAATAATTATGGAAATGCTCCTAATTTCGGGTAGGCTCTGTTCACCCACATTTTTAAAGTTGTTTTCTGTTACTATTTAACTGTATAGTTTAGGTTTACTGTACTCCATTATTCAATATCACTGCCCAGATATATTTTTGGGGAAATATATCTGACAGGATGTTCCTCATAAATATCAAAATCCAGCAGTAGGATTTTCTGTAGTATTTTAACAATTAGTTTAAAACATCTACATTTCGTTTGGTGTTGGTAAGACCAACTTGACCATTCCAGTCTCGCTGGTGCAGACTTGTTTCAGTAAGGAACTACAGAGCAGTTGAAATTTCTTATGGGTGCTATTTATGGTGTTAAATAGAAAAATCATGTGACTAACATCCAATCTCACACTTTACAGAGGCTATTTCTGTCTTACTCTCTGTCTATCCTTTCCTTTGCATTCTTTCTCATTATGTCTTTTTTCTTCACCAACTTCTTACTCTTTCTTTCTTATCTTTCACCTGACAGTCTCACTGTTATTCTGTCCAGTGCTGATTCACAGAACTAATCTGAGACAAAATCCTAAACTTACTACTTTTGGTATTCACAGAAGACATTTAGTAGTAGTAAAGTTAGGATTTTGTCTTAAATTAGGATTTTGTCTTAAATTAGGGATTTGCTTTAAGTTAAACATAAGTCAAACTTAAGTTAAAATTAAGTTTGTCTTATGTTTTGGCCTTAAGAGAAAATCCTAACTTCAGACAAAGTTCTAATTTAAGACAAAATCTTAACTTAAGACGAAATCCTAACTTTACTACTACTAAATGCCTTCTGTGAATAACAATAGTAGTACGTTGAGGATTTTGTCTCAGATTAGTTCTGTGAATCGGCCCCTCCGTCACTAACCCACTGCCTCTTACAATCACTATATTGGTCTCTCGCTCTGTCCCACCCTCTTCAAGTTTCCATTTGGTTTTCTGTATTTCCAAATCTATGACATTTCTCTCCAAAAAAAACACCTGTTTTATATAATGCATAAACAGAAACCGTTTAAAAAATATAACCTGAAGGTTGAAGGAAATGTTCGCAAGCATTGGTATTTAGCCATGCAGCACGTTATACTGTATAATACAACATATATTGATTTATTTTATTTATTTATTTTGAAAGTTTTATATAGCGAGAACAAGACCCTTACGGGTATCAGAGCGTTTTACAGTACATGTGTATAGGTATAACAGATCGATAAAAATAAGCAGAACATAGGCAGTATAGGCATATCAGAACAATAAAAAAATAGGCAGGACAGTAAGAGTAAAGTCAGAGTGCTTAGTACATGAACACAGGAATAACTCAGAAATTGCTATAAATAGTCACAGCCAGTGGAATTAAATAGTACATATCAAAGATAAGCAATAGATTAGTAGTTAGGCTAAGTGGAGTAAGGGTTCTCCATAGAACTATATAGCAATGATTTTGCCATAAGGATGCCTTTTACTTCCAGTTTGAAGGAAGGGATTGAAGGGTTAGGTCTTATTTCTGGTGGCAGGGCATTCCAAATCCTGGGTGCCATTCCTGAAAATGACCGATTATACGTTTTTTTCTTCTTGAATATTTGTGGTTTCAGGAGGAAGTTTTCTGCACTTCTTGTCGATCTTGATCCTCCAGAAATTGTGAGTTTTTGTGTGATGTAACATGGTGCACTATGATGTAGGGCCTTGTGCGTCATGCACGCTATTTTGAGGTGGATTCTGGCTTCAAATGGCAGCCAGTTTAGAGATTTCAGATCCGGGGAGATGTGGGCCCTTTTTTTTGAGCCAGTGATGAGTCTCGCTGCGGCATTGGTGGAGGCTCTAAGGGGAGCTGTGGAGGATTTGGGAAGATCGCATAATGAGACACTACCATAGTCTAGCCGTGGTAGAACTAAGGCCTGCACTGCTAACTTGAAATCATTTGGGGGTAGGAAGGGCTTAAGCTTCCTTAGTGTGTTGATCTGAAAGTTTGCTCCCTTCGTAGCATTACTAATGTGCTTCTGCATATTAAGGTTACAATCCAAAGTTATGCCAAGGGACTTCGCAGAGTCCACAATAGTTGGTTGAACATTAAGTGCTGTAAGGTGTTTTATCAGATTGTGCATAGTGGGGACTTTGGTGGGGGGAGCAATGAGGAGGAATTCAGTTTTTGAAGCATTTAGGTTGAGGTGATTCACCGCCAGCCAGGTTTGGGTGGTCTTAAGTGTATTGTTGAGCAAAGTAATGTCATCTAAGGTATTAATCTTGAGGTAGAGTTGGGTATCGTCTGCATAGATGTGGAATTGTACGTTGGATGTTTGTAGAAGATCGGTAAGAGGCTCCATGAAGAGGTTGAAGCATGTAGGGGATAGATAGGAGCCTTGTGGGACTCCTAGTGTGACCGGAACAGAGTTGAACAGTGTGTTGTTGATCTTGAATTTTTCAGTCCGATTTTGCAAAAAGGAGGTGAACCAATCGATCACAGGACCTGAAAGACCCATTTTGTGTTTCCACAGCTCTATCAAGTGATCGTGTTTGACCGTGTCGAACGCTGAGGAGAGATCTAATAGGATTAGGAGACATGCTTCGTTACGATCTAGGAGTTGAAGTGCATCATCAATGATGTGTGTCATGGCTGATTCCGTGCTGTGATTTGCACGGAAGCCGTACTGGTGATTATTTAGGAGGTTGAAGTGGTTGATATGATTTGTCAGTTGGTGATGAACACAATTTTCCATCAGTTTGGCCAGAGTGGGACTATTGGAGATAGGGCGGTAGTTGTTGAGGTGCAAGGGATCAGCTGTGGGTTTCTTAATGATGGGAGTTACTTGCCCTATCTTTAGTGAATCAGGAATGCAGCCTTGTTGAAGAGAGCTGTTGATGATCTTGGTCCATAAAGGTAATAACATCGGTGTAAGATCTTTAACCACCTTTGCGGGAAGTGGTCAGTGAGGTGATTGGAGGGTTTCAAGGTGCTGAGCAATATGCCTATAGCTTCTTCCGAATAGGAGTGAAAGAATGCCCATGTTGCATTATTTTTCAATGTAAACTTGGGTGGGAGTTGTTGAGAAGCATTATGGGGTAAGGGAAGGGATTTGGTGAGGGGGCAAGATTGAGAAATCAGGTCCTTGAGGAGATTGTTCTTGATGTTCTCCGTCTTTAGGTTAAAGTGGTTAGAAAAGTCATCACAAGATGGTTGTGGGTGAGTTAGTTCAAGTGGCCTTTGTGGTTGGTCCTTACATTGCGATTTGATAAGTTCAAAAAAAAGTTTTTGGGGTCGATTTCTTGCCTGGTCAAGTTGTTGGCTAAAGAAGTCAGCTTTAGATCGTTTGACCTTGCAAAAATAAGCATTTCTCTTTCTTTTTAGAATCAGGAGGTTATTGGTGGATGGTACTGATCTCCAGTTGCGTTCGGCAGTTCTGAGAGAACGTCTGTCCTCGTTAAGGAGACCATTGAACCAAGGTTTAGAGTCTTTCATGGAGACTCTCTTTAGTTGCAGGGGAGCAAAATCATTAATTATCGTGGTTATGGAGTTTAGGTAGTGATTGGTAAGGTCTGTTACGTTAGAAGTTCCAGCAGGGGGTAGAAGTCGAGTCTTGCTAGAGGAGGGTAAAGAAAATGTGTTGAGATTTTTCCAGTCTCTTTTCCAAACCTTGGGTTTTGTAGCTTGGGCATGGGTCAGCTTAATTGTTTAATTGATGAAAAAGGTGATGATGTGATGATCAGACCAGTCGCAAGGGAGGATCGAGTCAAGATGGGTAGAATCGTTCTTAGAGATTATTAAATCCAAGATTGCGCCTTTGTTGTGTGTAGGAGTATTGCATAATTGGATGAGGTCTAAGGCGTTGAGGACGTTTTTGAGGCTGTTGACCAATGTGTCACTAGGGTCGTTCCAGTGGAGATTGAAGTCACCAAGGAGAATTTGTGTATTTCGTCGACCGGTGAGTGATGTGATCAGGTTCATGAGGTGTTCAGTGTATTGTAGGTTATCGCCAGGTGGGTGGTATATGATGTAGAGCGAGCAGACAGGTTTACCATTACTATTGAGGTCGAAGCAGAAGTATTCACAGGATGGGAATACCAATGGTATGGCTCTGTTAATGGTGATGCTGCTCCGGTGTATGCATGCAATACCCCATCCACTCTTACCCCCTGCCCTGTCAAGTCTGATGATGTGATAGTCAGGGGGAACAAGGATGTCGATGAGGGGCGAGGAGGAGTCTGTAAGCCATGTTTCGATGAGAATGATGAGGTCAAGGTTAGCCGAGGTAATGAGGTTGGCTATGTCAGTTGCGTGTTTCGAAGCTGATCTACAATTCAGGAGTGAGCATTTAAGACGAGGGGTTACAGGGGAAGAGGTGTGTTCCTGGGTGGGTGAGACAATACAAAAATTACGATGACTCCTCTGTTATTGTGAGTTGCGGGCCTGTGGGGGTTTGCAAGTATAGGAGAGATGGGCTTATGTGTGCAAGGATCGGTGGTAGTAGTAGAGGGCTGTGCGTAGGAGAACAAGAGAGAGCGAAGATCGGTCTCGGAGAGATGATTGTTAGTACGTAATGGGCGGGAGGGTAGGTTGCGGGAGGGTACTGATAACCATCTAGGAGCCATGTCTTTGGTGCTACGGGGGTGTGTGGAGGCCTTGGTAGACAAGGGTGGTTTTAAAAGCGTGGAGGTCTTCTTTGATTAGATGAAGTGTGGAGATGATCACATCCAGTCTAGTGTCTACTGGGGTTATGTTGGTGTGGGAGAGAGAGGAAACATAAGGCGGGGTTAGATGTGGAGTAAGGGTGGGGAGCTGAGGTCTGGCCTGGAGTGGTAGCTATAGAAGTGTGATGTGCAGGAGTGGACTCATCATCAGTCATGATGGGTATTGGGAGCTTGAGCTGAATCGGTGTGGTACGGTTAATTGTAAAGTTAGGCATGGGCGTCGGGGTAACTGGGGGCGTGGAAGCCGACAGGTCATGAGAATTAGAAGCCTGCAGTGGACGAGAGGAGGCACGACGAGGTGGGGATATGGCTGTGTCATCCATACTAGTGTTGGTGAGAGTGAAGGTGGGAAGTGGGGCAATTTGCGGTTTATCCACTAGTTCTTTAATGCAAGGGAAGATGTTGTCTAGGAGGTTTAGACTGGAGGTTTAGGTTTATTGTTCTTTAACGTGGAAACTCTGACACTAAGGGGCATATGTACAAGCCCATATCGCCACGGGAACACCACTTTCTGTGACGTTCCTGTGGCGGCAAGGGTTTCGCCTTATTTAAAAGGCAGCGTTAAGCCACTTAACGTGGCTTAATGCTGCCTTGTAAATATGGCCCCGTTTCATGCTATACTTAGAGTGAAAGAGGAGGGCAACGGGTGTTGCAGTGGGCGTTCCAACGAAACACCCATTGATTCTGACGCTGCCTCCTATTTACAAAGGAGGCATATATAGAAGGCAGTGACAGAATTAAGACTAGGGAAATCCTGGTCTTAACCTGGCAAAGCATGGAGAAATGTTTTATTTCTCTTGTTCTTGCTGTTTTCATGTGTGCTGCTTTGTGCAGCACGCATGAAAACAGCAAAAGGCCAATGATTGATGATGTTGAGGAAGGTCCCCCTTCCTGCAAATAAACAATCATTTTGAAAAAATGCTGTTTTGCTACTTCTACGTGTGCTGCATTAAGCATCACACATAGAAGTTACAAAACAGCATTTCAAGATTGTTTATATGCAGGAAGAGGGACCTTCCTGTACATAAACAATCTTCCCCTGCACGCAGATACACTTGCACTATGGTGCAAGGGTGCCTGCATTGGCGCCCAAGCTGCTAAACATAGCACCAGTGCAGGGGTAAATCAGGGCTGCACCATATTCTTGTAAAGCCAAGGAGGCTAACGCCACGCTCCGCCACTTCCCTAAGAGGCACATCATAGCACTAAATTGTGAATTACTTATTTAAAGTGTTATTTTTGTATAACTGGTAGTCTGAGCTCATATATCTAGTAGAGCTTTCATACGCAATAAAGAAGAAAAGCATTGGCAGCCAATTGGCTTTCACCTTGCAGGGGCTTTTGGTTTTGCCAATATCTTTTAGCCATGTATACATCGGCATGTCTGCTGTTCTGCATTGCTAATATTTAGTAGTGTGGCATAGACTAGAGTGGCATATAGGAGAGTGTAAGTAGTAAGTACATTTATTTGTTGATTAATTAAAATCATTTAAAAAAAGTACATATCTAGAACAAAATCTGAGTAAACGTATACAGATACAATGCCATAACATGAGTTGATCAACATTAGTTTAACCATTTTCCAGTACTAGACTAAAGTGCATTATGCTAGCAGCAACTATTAACCGTTTTTTCTAATTTGTCAATAACAGTTAACAACAACAAAGTAAACTGTGATGTGCTCACGGCACCAAAACTAATGTGCAATGTGCTAGCAGCAAATATTAACAATATTTTTCAATGACAATTAGCAGCAAAAGGAAAGTGCAATTAATGATAATTTTTACTGATTATCTGTAACAATTAGCACCGGAATATAAAGTGCATTAGGTTTTTAACGGCAAAGCTAATGTGCCTTAGGCTAGCAGCAAAAAGTTACGAATGACTGTAATAGTTAAAACATTTTGTATAATATACAATGCTCCTATCGAAAATAAAGTGCACATGTGCTGACCTCTAAGAACATAGAAGTTGATTATACATAAAGTGCCATCCACAGTTATGAAATTACCTTTAAAATACAACATTACAAAAGGTAAACTACAATATAAGTTAAAATAATTTGTGCGCACTACAAATATTACACAGATTCAGAATGAATTATAAATACTATAAAATAGCCCACCTACTTCCTAAAAACTATAAAAATCATTACATATTTACCATAACTGATATATCATTTGCTTAAACTGTCTACTCTACATAATTCCTTTTCCGCTATAAAGATGAACTGAACAAATTGGTGTATAAAGCGTATATTGACACCTCTTAAACAAAATATAATTGCCGTCCTACAAGTTCTAACTCCCAGTTCTTTAAAAATAGGCTTTAAAACAGACTTCCGCTCTTGTAACATATTTGGACATAGGGTTACAATGTGCTGTAAGGTTTCCTAACACAGCCCGCAAAGCCTACAGATGTTCGACGACCATTTATTCTCCCATTTTGGGGCTCTGTCTTTAGTTGGATATATGCCAAACCTTAGTAGCATACATTTATTTTTAATCAGAGGTTTTAAATGAAAAAGCAAATAAGGTTGGACTAACAATTGATCAAAAGAGTTAGCTAAGGTCCAGAAGTGATTTTCTTTCCTCAGTTCGTCTTTATCCGTTATTTCAGACAGCAGAGCAACAGTTTGGTTAATTGATTTTTTATAAACTGTTTTACTCCTCACTTCATCTACTAAAGTTGGGCATTCAAAATTGCATAAACACTCAGATAAATAATCGTGCCAACTACTTGAATATTCTCCCTTTAAAATCTCAAGTCAGTACACATTTGAAAACGTGCCCTCTTCAGCACGAGATAGTGCAAATAATGTTTTTAAATATGTTGATTGTCGGACCAATAACTGTTTCCTTAGACCAAATTCCAGTCTTAAATTGGCACGAGTAATCTGTCTGGGAATCTTCAAAACTGATTTATAAGTCCTTATTTCTATGTCATCAAGCAGTTTCGCATCCTTGCCTCGAAAGATTATTGCACGTAGTCCAAGGATGGAATTAGCTTTGCTCTCATGACCTTCAGCAAGTGATCGTAATTGGGGCATGATAACTTATCCCTCAGTTTTCTAAAGGCAAAGGCAGGTGAAATACCTTTGGCCTCTAAATTATTAAAATGCTGCCTAAATGACAAACCATCGTCAAATGTGATTCCCAAATATTTATATTTTTGTACACATTCTATAGCCAAACTATTAATATTCCATTCCTTTACTCCCAGTTTACCTTTTCCAATTGTCATTATTTGTGTTTATTTATATTAATTGTTAAACCATTTTGTATATCATATATATTAAAGGAATGTATATATCTTTTTAACCCTATAACAGTTTGGCTTAATAAAATCGTGTTGTCTGCATACTGTAAATATTTACTCTCTTTACCCAACACAGAAGGGGAGTGTGAATTGACATCTTAAAAATGGCTGGGAGATCAGACATAATTAGATTAAAAAGGCAAGGCGCCAGAACACATCCTTGTTTCAAGCCGACATTAGTTTCAAGGCGACGGCGATGTCTACCGTCGCCAATTTTGATCCGTACTCAAGTGTCGAAGTATAATAATTTAATCATTTTTAAAAGTGTTTCTGATATGCCTCAATTGATTAACTTCAACCAGAGAATGTTTCTGGGGACAGAATCAAAAGCGGCTTTTAAATCTATGAAACAAATGTACAATTTTTGTTTCCTACATTTTGCTCTTTCGCCTAATAATGTCAATAAAATCAAATTAGTGAGAGTTGATTGACCCTTTCTAAAACCGGTTTGTAAATTTGGAATCAGTTCTTCTCTTAGAGCCCTAGACTCCAGTTCGTCTAGCAAACAACTTGCAAATATTTTTGCATCTACATCTGTAAGTGTTATTAAGCGATAATATGAAGGATTGTTCTGGGGGCCACTTTTATAAATTGGCTGAATATTGCTTCTCTGCCATGATTCCGGGATACTGCCAGATTTAAGAACATCATTAAAACGGAGCGTTAGTAACTCTGGCCAATTCGTTATCTTAGCTTTAAAAATGGCATTTGGGATTTCATTAGGGCCAGGGGCTCCGTTAGTTCTGATCTTAATTAGGACTTTTTTAACTTTATCAACTGTCAAGGGAACATAGAGGATCACAGGCACTAGGGTGAGGACCCCCATCTACTGACTCCGGTTGGCAATGATGTCGATAGCATTTACAATAATCGCACTGTGGCCACTGAGGAACTGTTTTCAAATTATTAAAAAAGTTTACCCAACTCAATTCATTAATATTGGCACTATTACTTCTAAAATTGCCATTTTCAAGGTTATTAATAATCCCCCAGAATAGTCGCGAATCCTTAGACTTGCATGCATAATGTAGTTTCCACCAAGTCTCTTCATTGTACACTTGTTTGGCCCTCCAGATTTCGTTCTTATAGCCCTCTTTTAGAACTCTAATTTTAAGGGACATCGAAAAATAAGATGCCCCTTTTGCTTTTCTATACAATGATCTTATTGTTTTATTTTCAGGTACAGTAATCGGTGGGAAAACAACCCTGGGTTATTAGGGTTTAAGGTAATACCCCCAGAGAGTTTCTGATTAGAAAATGTATCCAAAAGATCATCACATAGACGGGGCCAGAGAGCACCCATCGAATTCCCTTCAATATTAGCAGCTTGGGCCTCGAGAATTAGACGAGAAAAGAATTCCAAGATATCTTTCTCAGTTTTATCGTTCCATATCAGCCTTTTAAGATTAAAAGCGGTTGGGACAATTCTAAGTATTCTGGATTCAGGCAAATGATCAAAAATAATATTAAAAGAGATAACTTGGGGATTGTGATCACTCTCAATCCTTGGAACTACCTCATAACTTTGGACTAAATCAAAAAGTTTCTCTGAAAGTATTGTATAGTCAATGATAGAGGTGCTACTAGTTTTGTTAAATGTTGGAATGTGATCTCCATCCTGCATAATCGTTAGATTATATTTTATAAACTCACAATTGGACCATTGACATAGGAGTTCTGAGTGAATTGCCCGCTTTTTATACGAAATATGATGTGTATTAAAATCCCCGGGAATGATAATCATTGAATCTATATGATCAAAATATAGCACTTTCACCATTTCCCATTACTGAATAAGTTGCATTGATCTAACCTTTTTTTTCGAACTTAAATAAACGTTAAAAAAAATTAACGATTGTCTAGCAATTAATTTAACGCACTGTATCCATTTGACCTGAAAGTCAATCTCGAAATGTTCAACATCAAGACTCAAAGAAACATATATAGAGAGACCACCACTTGGCCGGCCAAACGCGGCCTTCCGAGATGCCACATTCAAATATTCAAAATTGCCAATCAGTGGCTCGCTACACATATTCCAAATTTCTTGCAAAATTAGCATATCAAAAGTTGTAAAAAAAAACTACAACATTTACATCCTCAATGAGTGATTTAAAACCATTCGTATTCCAAGAACAAAATGTACAAGAATTTGGTGCATTGTCTAGAGCTGGCCGGAATCAATCTATCTTAACTGGATTTACACTTGTCAGTATTGACGGGAGCCAACTCCAATCCTCAACAGGATCGGGGGCTACCTTTAACTCCTCACAAATTTGTGAACCTGGCTGACACATGACACATTTAGCTCTGATGATGGGCCTAAGGCACCTTTTAACACTCTGACGTGAGCTGCCTTAATTATTTTTGGGTCGTCCTTCTTTACAACCAGGCTGCTTGATGACTTGATCGGGATTAACAGAGTTGGATATTGCAAACCTTGAAATCTCCATACCTTAATACCACAATTTTCAAATTGGTTAGCATTGCCCATTATTTTACTAACAATATCATCACGTAGCCAAGTCGTAATCGTTATCTCCCTAAAGATGTTACCACTATCTTTCTTAAACTCCACAACGTCCAGATCTTCAGATACTACATCCTTAAGATCTGGAATTGCATTTAATAGTTTCAAAATATTTCCAAGATTCAAAATATCATAAATGCCTCTCGTAGAATATTGGGGACAGAAAACTACTTTTCTTTTTTCAGACAACATATTGGAGGCTTCTATATTGTCCCTTACTCTCGAATCACCTACTACCCTCTTCACAGTATTTGAGTACGAGACAGAAACCGTCAAATTATTTAGTTCAATCTGCTCAGGCGGTTTTTGGTCCTGAATACAGAGTCGATCAGCCTGTTCATTCCTATTACATTGGGGGTGAATAGGATTTACACTTTTCTCATTAAAAGTATTTTGGTTTCCATGTTGGACTATCAATTCATCTCTAGACTGTGCTGGCCCTGCCACCCCTAGGTTTATTTCAGGCTGGAATTTAGGCCCTACCATTAATTGAACTCAGTTCACACTTTTCTGATTAGAGATATTTTGATTTTCATAATGGAGAACCGATTCATTACTAAACTGGACTTGCCCTGCCTTCCCCAGGTTTAGTTGAGACGGAACCTTAAGCCCCGCATTTAATTTAGGCACCTCCTTCATCGCACAATTAAAATCTTGACTAGTTTGTTTATCCTTTAAGTCAACTTCAGAATCTTTCATTGATCTAAAAATAGGAAAGAGGGCCTTAGATTCAAGATTAGTGGTTGTTTTAAGATTATTACTTACTATCTCCCTAAGGAGTTTTTTTTCCTGTGATGTTTTATTATAGGTTTTCCTTAACCTTTTTCTTGCCCGTTTTGATAAAATCTCAGGATCTGGGATAGCTTGTAATACCTTGCTTGCTTTGGGGTAGATCTCAAATTTTTTCATAACACTTGGGGTTTGGATAGGCTCAGAATAAACACTAATATTTTCATCAGTTATCAACTGGGCCTTGTGTTTTACATTTTTAATCGAGCCGTGGGAAAATTTCGGAAATAGAGAATTATTAACTTCATTTACCGGGTTGTTTGTCCTGTCCGAAACTGAGCTGTTTCTACTAATTACTGCATTTCCACTGACAGTAGAACAATCTTTATTAACCGACCCAACTTTAACAGTTTTTTTTTACCCAATGATTTACAAGGATCTTCACAGCCTTGTGAAGATCCTGACAGTGGATTGCTTGGTTCTTTACAAGCTTGAACTTTTCTGCCTGACAACAATTTTACTTCATGTACCATAGAGCTGACAATTAAAGGTGAATCGGAGATTTTGTCTATCAGTTGAGCACAAATACAAGTTATTAGCTAACTCTTTGTCTGCTTGTACCTTAGTGGTCAATTTGGTTAATTGCAGAAGCTTTGCATCGATTCCTACTACATGTGATGCTAGTGTGTTTAAAACGTCCACTTGGATGTCCAACTTATCCGAATGGAAGTTAAGGGCATTAGTGATTGAGTCCATAGTACGTAATAGGCAATCCCATATCCCACACTCAGGACTGATAGCATTATTTTCCGAATCACCCGATATGGCCTGAAAATTCCCATCAAATTTAGTTAGTAAAGATAAATCAACTATATTAGTGGATTTACCTTGCTCAGTTACATTGGCATTGGGAGTGTTGTGCCTACTAACCGCACCTGGAACCAAAAATGATTTATTAATAGTGAAACTATTCTCCAGAATTATACTCGACTGGTCCAAGTTAAAAGGACGTGCTTCAACCATTTTTACCGATTGATCATTTGGGCCTGATACTAATTCAGCCAAAACCAGATTTGTTCTACCAAAACCCCTCTTATAATTTAACTCGTCAACAATAGCCACATCACTCACATTATGGATCGAACAGGAGGAGATATCAATTACCGATCCAGAAGCTTTTACGCTTTCTGCTGATCTTTTACAGAGCTCCTCCTGTCTGGTAATCAGTGAATCATCTACCAGAATTAACTCTGTAGGGTGTACCACAATATTGTGTCAATTATTTGTACTTGAGTCTGCTGCTGACCAGAAGGCACCAATATACTTTTAGACAGAAGTAGCACTGCTTCCTTTGCAGCCTTTTCTGACTTTAAACACCTCTCCTGAGTGCAAGCAACTTTGCACGAATTAACTATTTCTGAAGAGGATGTAGACTCTATTACTGAGCAGGGATGAACACTTTTATACTTCTCTTCGAAGAGCCAGCCACTTTGTGCAAATTTATTATTTCTGAAGAGATTTTAGACTATTATTTCACATGGCTGAACACTTTTTACACCAAGTGGTGATGATAATAAAGGGGGTGTTCCACAAGATCTGTCAGGCTCAATACTTTTAGTTGTATTTCTTTTTTGTTTTTGAGTCTGATTATGATGATACTTGAAAAATAAACTCTTAATAGATGGTTGAGCGGCAAGCATTATGCTCTTGTGGACCTGACCGGGGGTTATGGAGGTTGTAGCTGGAGCGTCCAATTCAGTTGACTCATTCAAATGCTCCTTTGATGAAACACTGACTCTACTTGCTCCACTGCCCCCCTAATTTCTTTGACTATGCTAAATTTCGGACCCCACATGGATCGGCTCTTCAGACTTCTGGCATTGTTTTAGTTTTGGCAGAGCCCCACGCTGACGGCTCGATCTCATTATCTACTGTCTCCCGGCTGGAGATGCCGAAGTTAGCAATAACAGTTAACAACTACCAGGAAATGACAAAGCAAACCGAGTAAGGCTGACTTCCAATATTAAAGCCCGCTCCTCACTCCTTTAGCCAAACTCAGACTTAAAACTCAAACTTGCGGAGGCCCCCTTTTGTTTGACCTCCCTTGTGTTTGTCAATTGCCAACGACTTTTCACAACCAATCTTCTCTGCTGTAACCACAGCTTGACGCTCAGGAGCAGCCACCACACGACTCAACTTGCTAAGCTTACTTGCGACTCAGGTTACAGTCACACAGCCGTATCTCCTCAGCAGATTGTGGCTCGCCACAGCGCTCTGCCACTCTATGTCTCCAGGGACCCCTCTGCGACTTGCTCCTAAAGATACGATGAACCAAAAATGTCACCTCCTCAGCTCCAAGGTGCAGCACAATGGCTCATGGCTCCACGACCCAACCGCGGCTCTCGCTTCTCATACTCACTGCGAGTCGCCGCTGAAAGGTTGGGTTGGGTTAAGTCCAAACCGCCAAAACTATGCCACCATTACCGTGTTCTTTCCATTCTGTGGCTTTCTTCGCACTCACGCTGCCTGCTCGGACTTACTCATGCAATTCAGGGCTCTGCTGCAGCCTTCCCAGGCCCTTACTGCGACCCTTTCAGCGGTCTTCAGCGGTTCTCAGCGGTCTTCAACGGTTTCCCGCGACTGTCCGGCTCTCGGCTGACCCAGCTCTCGGCATTCGGTTTTTCCGCTTCTCCGCTAAACCGCAGCTCTCCCCCGGCTCAGCGCCTGGTACCCGGTGCTTTGGTGTACTCGACGTTTTTTGGAGACCCGCGTCTTGTGTGATCACGAGCTGGCCAGGCGAGGCTCCCGGGGTTCCCAAAGGCTGTATTACCAGGCGTCTCCACAAGACCCCAGAGGCTCACTGCCAGCACCCTCAGTCATCCCCGGGGCTCCAACCAATCTTTCTTACTCTGTGCTGTCAAACAATTGTAATTGGGGAGTTAGAGGGTGGAGGAGCATATCTGGCAGAAAAAGCAGGGCAGTGATAAGCTGTCAAGGGGACCGGGAGCAGCCCCAAACCACTGCCACTGTCCCTGTCGCCGCTTCCTCCGCTTCCTCCACTGCCAATTACCATAATGCTGTGCGGTGCTGATCAACGTCCAAAACCCGGACTGGCAGGGACTCTGATGTCAGAAGACAAGAGGTCGCAATATAGGAGAACTCCTGCCCCGATGGAAATGACTTGCGGCTTCTGCCGCGTTCGGCAATGTTTTGCGACTCCTGCTGCACTGAACAGACAAGTGCATTGATATGCTGCCAATACAGAACCTGGATACAGCAAGCAGCAGATTAACGTGGCAAGAGTCAAGGTACATAGACTTCACTTTTTTCCTGTACACTTTAACTTAACCAGCAACAGCAAATGGCCTGCCACTATCCAACCTCGTTGGCTTCCACCTGTGAATGCAGCAAGCAACATTGAAAAATCAATTGCTAACAGAAGAAAGCTGGATTGTTAGTAATGCTCCAAATGTAAAAAGAGGGCTGCCAAGACGTGACACACAACTATATGGCCTTTGACACATGATCAAAGCCCAAAAAAACCTGCACACTGGAAAACTGGAGAATGTTATAGTCCTCTGAAGAGATTAGGGAAAAGTTAAACATTGGTTGTAAACTGCTCAAAACAAATGAGCGGAAACTGAAACTATAAGTACCATAATCACAAGTATAATAAATGTAGGGAAAACAGGCCATATTTGCTTAAACTCCTATGTGGCAGACATACGAAGAATGAGAAAGATCAATTACTTGAATCTGGTCACACGACGATTTGAACAGAAGTCATACTGTCTCCAATATAACAAAAAATATTAAAACTCTGCACCTCTCATGGCAACATAAAAGTTAATTTACTGCACTTACATGACAGATATCACGAATTTCTAAAGATAACCCTCACCATCCTAAGTGCTTACTTCAAGGTGGAAGAGTCCATGATAGTGTTATTACTCTAAACAAATTACTTGTGATACCTTCATTACTCTAAGCAAATTACTTTTGATACCTTGAGGTGGACGATACAAATGGGTCAACTCATGCCACACTAGAAACAAAGGCGGGTCAGCAGACTCCTTCCTGACAGGCCCACCCCTCCCTAATATTGAGCATATGGTTGCTGTGGCATACACCACACTTTTTAAATGTTAACTAGTTGTTTAGCTGCAGTGCAAATAAGGAAGCCATATGATCCTTATCCATGCCCCCTCTTGCAAATCTGGCATGTTTAATAAAGGAGATGTGATGTTTGCATTACTATATTATAACAATATGTACAACTGAGAAATTCTTTAAGTGCGCCAACATATTCTATGTACATGAAATATTCACTAACCTTGAAGTTGTATATTCCTTGACCGATGGATGCTCTAAACAAGGGATTAGAATGACAGTAACAAGATACTTCATTATTGCTGTTGGGTCTTACACGTGTGAGGATTCTCTGACAATTTGAAGCCAAACTTCTCTCACGTTGCTTCAGGCATAGAGTGAGTAGGGATAGGTTTTAAATGTGCAATCTTAAGATATATTTGGCGAGTGTTGTAGGTTTTGAAGCACTAGTTGCTGGTCCTTTTAGGTGGAATCTAAAATAATAGATTCCTTCTTCATTCATAATCATATCATCGTGTTGATGATAAAAAAGGAATTGCACTATCACTGTGGTCATTCCTGAGATCTATCTGCAACATATGCAACATTTGTGGTCTGCAAGAAGAGCTAGGGTAATCCCATTGTACATGACAGAGGTATTACTGAGGTCAGGGCCCTAAGTTTCTTTTTCATTCCAAGACTTGACAATGACAATGGTAAAGATATGAAGATCTATAGATGAACTAGATAAAGCTTGGCCACAAGCGGTCTACTGTTGTCTCATCACAACATTAGGTCAAGCAGCTGTGCAAGCAGCTCAGGAAGAACTATGTTAGTCCTGTGTTTTTTGCAGAATTCTAGGGTTGATAGTTTGGGCCAAATTGTTAATTTGGTAAACATGTTTTCCATGTATTGGTATTTAGAGTGTGATTTTTTAAGTAAATTCAGTTACCACTTTTCAACTATTTTCAAAGTGGAGATTATTAGATTTGGTCTATTTTACTATTGTGTTTGAGCATGTTTACTTTATATGTCTATCTTCTGAGATCATGTCTGTGTAACAGAAATAAATATGTCGACTGTGTGAATCTTTAAAATCTCCAGTGTGAATTTGAAAAATCTGTCTAACCTGAAGGATGTATCCGCCACTAACACAGGAAAGTATCTCACAGATAATCTATAACTCACAATATACTTAGAAGGGGTAGAATATGGAAAAGAATTCAGGGGGGTGGGGGTTTCATATAAGGAGAAATGCTTCGTCTAATGTTAAACATGCGGGGCACCATGCTTATATATAGGTACCCCAAGTATTGAAACTTAGAGTGAAAAGTATTAATGTATCAAGAGCCCACCCACACCATCGAGTTCTGGACTGCTGGACTGTCCGGAACTTCCCACAATTGGCCATGGAACCTGCAGCTCAACATTCTCAGTGGCAATCATATCACATAACATTCTTTACAGCATTAAAACAACCATTACACACCCACTTCTTATGAATAAAACACAAAATGTAATCAAATATTAGGACGAGTATGAACTTAACAAGTTCATTAGCAGGCTGTATAATATTAGCTCCGGGTGGAATTCCACCTCACTTCACATCCCCACCTAAACACCACACATTCAAAATGGCCTCCTTCTAAATCCCTGACTTCTGTAATGTCAAGATGTTCTCAATTTTCTTACATCACTTTGGATTGAAGGTGAGCAACAATATAAATAGTTCTAAGAGACAATCTTAAGTGATCGCTTCTGCATATCACTAATTATCTAGAACTCGATTTTGCAACATAGTCCATTCTTTTGAGTCTATTCACAGAGAATCTCATGGGACGCTTGAAGGAGTATTGCTCTTATTGTAATCTTCTTACAACCCATAGATAGAGGTACACAATCCAGCATTCTAAGATAGGTACTAGCGCTTCACATTAGCACTGTCTTTTTGCAAGTGATATAGCACCCTATCCCTTTTGGAATCCAACATCAATCAACTTCCCCTACTTCTCCTACATGAAAGACGGCACTAGGTAAAACAATGGGATCCTCAGACATGCTCTCCAGTTCACTCTCAGGACCATCGGAAGGACTCCCAGCAGACTGCCTACTGCTGTATACTCCACAAGACTGTGTTGCTATATCTAGAAGGACTGCTATCACGTCTGGAGCCAGAATTGAAAACGTAGACGCCTGCCCTGCTGCTTCAGCCCTGTTTCATCACATGAGCCCAGGGTCGCCAGAGTGACTCCAAGGGATAGTTCGCTGGCCAACTCATCAGAGCCATAAGGACAGATAAGGCTCCAACCACTTTGAACCCGCACCTGGATCCAGCCTGAGTGAGTTCTAAACCCCCCCTCGCCCCCAAGTGATGCCTCTCCAGTCCAGGGCCCTTGTTGGTGGTGCTAAAGGTGTCCAGATACTCAAAAGCCAAAACTTGGGACTTAGAAACGTTTTGATTAAAAAATGCTCTGAGAACCGAGGGGAGTCTGCGAGTAGCCTGCTTGTTTATCTACCCAAGGTGCATCACTGGTTGGCCTGACTTTACTCTAGGTCTCTTCACCTTCTTCTCCGCAGCAGCGAATTCTGCTCAGCAGTCCTTCGCCCATGGGGTATCTGGACTTGTGGAACTTTCCTCAGCTAGAGGCTCCTGCCCCGCTGGATATTTTTGGATTCCAAAAAAGAGACTAAGGAAAAACAGAGAGAACTTCACTGCGACTTTGTCCAGCAGCTCCCAAAAGACGATGCTCCCACCTTGGACACCCCCTGCAGCCTTGCCCTCTGAACTTTACCTGCTCAGAACATTTTCTTCAGAATTTCTTCTAAGTCCAAAGGTAAGAGCCAACTGGGCCCAATCCACTTCTTGTATTCGACTCACACTCCATCACAGTTGCCTATATCTTTTTACTTTGACGTGGTTTCGCGCGACTAGATGTCGACGGTTGGTACTTTGATCTTTAAGGTGCTAGTTTTAGCTTAAACCTTAAAAATTCATAACTCCAGTTTAACCGATTGGAGTTTTGTCTTTTTGGTGTTAAATCATTTATTAAAATGTACTCTATTTTTTTTAAATTAGAGTGGACTTTTTCAGTGTTGTTTTGTCACTTTGTTACTGGCTGTTTTCAGCCTAAATACTTTACACATTGTACAGTTAAGCCTGACTGCTTTTGTGCCAAGCTACCGGAAGGTTAAGCACAGGTTAGTTTAGTGATTTTTGTGGTTTACCTTGACAGAGATTGTGCCTGTGGCTGTGGCTGTTACTTGAACAGGGGTCATCCCTCCATTCAACCAACAACCCAATCAACCAACCAATGTTTCACAAATGTTAATCATCAATAGCAGGGCTGGACTGGCTACTGGGCGTTTTGGTGTGCTACCGAGCTGGGAGCTAATTACACTGCGGTGGGGGCTGGTTTAGTTGATGGGGAAGTGCATGTGCTTTGAAATGAAACAAAGCAAAACGATTTTTTTTAGCACACCAGGGGGCATATAATCAACACAGGCGATAAAATTATCGCTGCTTTTATCGGCAGAAAACTGCCGCAAAAGCGGCTTTAGCGGCAGTTTTTTGCCGCAAAAGCTGTTTAGCGGCAGTTTTCTGCCGATAAAAGCAGCGATAATTTTATCGCCTGTGTTGATAATATGCCCCCAGGTCCCATCAACGAAATCAGCCCCCAGCTCGGCAGCACACCAAAACGCCCGGTAGCCAGTACGGCCCTGGTCAATAGCCATTTTTTGCTTTTGCATATGTTCTTACCCCAGATAGTCTCAAAAAGTAATGGAGTGTAAATCTACTCATAGTAGACTTCTTCCATCTATATGCACATATGTATGCATTTTTGTTTCATAAATGACGAAGTATAAAATCTATGGAATTTATATATTTTCAGGCGCTCTCTGTGTCTTTCATGTGTACGCCAGCGGATTTTAAATAAGGTGAAAATGTGACAAGGAATTCATAACTCTAACGCTTAAAATAACATTTTATTATTATTATTGTTAGACTGTCTTATTATTGTTTGTTTTCTTGATGTGGTACTTTTTATTATTGTATACTAAATTACATTATGTTTAGCACGCATATAGTGGAAATAAAACCGTCTGCAATTGTGCATAACAAATTTAAAAGAGTCATTAAAACTGCATACTTTCAGGTGGGAGAATTAAATCAGTTGTGCGTGTGTATTTACAAATACAACAATGATACTATTTGCAATATTTAAAAACAGCTGTTATATATTTAGCGTCCAAGTAAGAACGAAACTGTTATGGTGTTGTGAGATGCAGCTGACAATAAAATTGTTATTACTGCTGACTCGATTCACTATAGATAATATTTACAGCATTACAAAATGTGTGCTCCTCTTAAACATAAATGTCAATGCTTGATTAGAAATCAGTTCACGAATAAGAAGAGGAGCAGTCAATAAATTGTCTCCTAAAACATTTAGCTGAAGATTTAGTAACGAAATTTTAACTCCAGAGGATTAGGAATATTTATAGCTTTACCTAGTGAAAAGATGCAATTTAAAGCCTAATGTTAAAAAATGCTATGTGTTGAATATCCTGAATCAAAAGACGTCTTGCAAAATTGGCACAGGCAGGCGAGGCCATACATCAATACTCGTTGGGTAAACACAAGAGAGTTGATTCAATTTTCTATTCATAGCTAATCAAAGCTTGCCTCAGGGAACTACTCCCAAGGTTAATAGCAGTAGGCACAACTTTCTGTCCCCAGCAAAATGTTCTGCTGAAAGTTTTCTAATGTGTTTTGTTTAATATGTACAGAATATCTTTGCAATTCAAGATGAAAAAAGAAGTCGTCGGATACACTTCTCTACTGTGCACAAGTTAGTGCATCTTAAATAAAATATAAGATAAACACAAAAATTGTGTGTGGGCATTGAATGTGGAAACCACACATAGTACTTTGAGGCGTGCATTTTTCGGAGTGCGGAGCTTCATCAAATTTGGCAGTGCCTTGTTCCGACATTTTCAAAATACAGTGATGCACCATATTCACAGGAATACGCAACACCCCTGTGTTTGCCCTAGTGTTGCCCAAACAAATCTACATAACGCCAGTGCAGGGACCCTGGTAGGGGTGATTGTTTATGTGCAAGAAGGGACAACTTCCTGCAAACAAACAATCAATAATGGTAATTTGCAACTTCTATGTGTGCAGCAGAATGCAGTACACATGGAAAGAGCAGAAAACAAGAAGAAATTAATTATCTCTCCTTGTTGAACCATTCTAATGCCTGATATTCCATGGTATTCGTTTTTCGCACTGTCTCAGCCTTTTACATCAGGGGCAGCGTCAAAATCAATGGGGGTTGTGGTGGAACGCCCACAGCAACACCCACTGCACGCCCCTTTGCCGCAGAGTACTGCGCCAGAAATGAACATATTGAAAAGGTGGCATTAAGCCACGCAAAATGGCTTAGTCCCACCTTAAATATGGATAATGGTGCTGAGCACCGAAGTGTCAAAAAAAGTGACACTTCGGTGGCACTAAGGGTTTGTAAAAATGCCCCAATATGTTTTCTATTGCTAAACTGATGGGTTTCGACTGCATTTGTAAGATCTAGATGCTCAATTTACTAAAGCAAACGTGACTTATCCCTCTTGTAGTTTATGCCACCGTCTGTTCTTAAGTTACATTTGTTGTAATTCTAAGTTTTATGGCTGAGACAGCTAGGAAATTAATTATCTCACCAAGGTTAGGTATAATTCCAGCCACACAGCTGTTAACTGTGTTGTTTTAAAAAATAAAGGCACTGCACTAATGAAAATCAACATTTAGCTTACATAGCAATTGTAGGTTTCATACTCCATTTTAATTGTGATGTTTGCTATCAAAGTTCCTTATTAGGTGGACGAGCTCGGATTTTCAGGTCACAGTAAAATGATGTTTGAAAATATTTTCATGGGCAAGAAAACAACCTTCCCAACATATTAGAAGGTTTTCTCAGCTGAATCATACACATTCAAGGTTTCATCTAGCTGTCTTAGATAAGGTACACAAAATGTAGCAATATGACTTCTCGTATAGGTGATGTTTGTGAGACTCTCCATGTTGTAGAATTATGCGAGCCTTTCATAGATATTTTTCTGTAACTGTTTCACTCTTTAATTCTGATTGATTTATTCTGTGGGAACCATGAACAACTGTATTGAATGTAGGAAATCCTTTGTTCAGAAATGTAGAAAAATATGCTCGTTCAGGTTGTTTGGTGGAGCCCTTTCTTTCTGACTTCAAGAGGTGAATCCATGCCATATAGCTCTCCCACTATATACTTTGTATTTGACTGATTTCAATTGTCAAGTAGAGCGCTTTACAGAGCGACTGCACCATCGGGGAGCACCAACATCTGATAAGGGATTATTACAGATCCCAGCCGATCAGTTGTGAACAAGAGCAACTGTGATATTACCAGTACGTTTGAGAAAGGGTCGAAGTAGTATTTCTATCTCTACATTTACACCAACAATTCACCACAAAACAGTTCCAAGTAAGTTCACCAGGAACAAAGGTTTATTATTCTTAAGTAAAACATTCATTAGATGCTCTTGTGATTCAAAGCATTGATGTTAATTCATGTATCTACTTTCAATATACTCTTATTGCATGTAATATTTACAGTGCTTACAGTGTAATAGAGAAAAAAGAAGGTTTTTAGGAAAATGGGAGTGATTGGAAGGGTGAGGGACAGGATAAAGGTGTTTGTGACATAGGCACAATTACATTTATATACAATACAACCTTTACAGCCTAATGTAGGTTTGAGAATCAGGCCCAATAAATTCCACAAACACGCTCATACACAATAACAATTCCAAAGTTCAAAAGGAACTGTTAATGAGCAGTCTTGTATGAGGCCCATACCACACGGTGTAATATAAGACAGACACTACAGCTGAGGAATATGTAGAGGGAAAAACATAGCGATTAGAAACACAGCACAATTACAACACAAATGCCATACCTAACAACAATAAAATAATACAACACATTGAAATAATAATGTGTGAAATATTGTTGGAAAGTAGATTATTAGTAGTGGTACATATGCATCTACCACTGGCAATAACGCCACAGGGCTCAGAATAGGTCTCAAAAAATGATTCCCCTGCTCAACCTTTGGTAGCTTAGCTGCAAGCAGGCAGGCTTAACTTCAAAGGCATGTATGTAAACCATTTAAAAACACCTGTTCAGTAAATAATTAACACAATACACACAATAAAAATCCAACAAAAATTTATAAAAATAGGAAATATTTGTATATTTTAAGTCACAACAAAATGAAATGTAGGGAACCTGAGGTATCAATTTTGAAAGAATTAGAATTATAAAGCTCATAAAATATTTTATTTTATTGTATTTGTTTATATTTTTATGTTGCCAGCATCAGTTTATTTTTATTTTTTATAAACTTTATTTTTGAGGTTTTGCGTGATACAAAAAGGCAGGATGCGCAGGGCAAAGCATCGAAATCTATAACAGCAAGAGCAATCATTATATGACAGTAACATAGCATCTCAGCAGTCAGTGAGGTGATATGGCATAGTGGAGGGGTGATGGGAGACAGCAGAAGTTACAGGGGAACAGGGCAATGCAATTCATATAGAGGTATACAGCATGCCATAATGGGTGCACCAAGTAATAGAAACGTAACGGACACCAGGAAGTATTGGACTACCATTTAAACATCCCTATATAGAGCCAGTTTCATAGTATAAAAGCAATGTGCAGGTAATATCAATACATGCCATTTAGGTGTCAGCGTTGCAATCATCAGTAGATCTTATCTCACCCACAGAGCGGGCATCATCCCCGCGTCCTCGGGCGAGCAGGTATGTGGTCAGTGGTCCCCAGATGTCCCTAGGCTTACTAGACACTGGCATGGTCTCAGCAAAAATCGCAGACTGCTCCTGGCAATCCGTGAGCCATTCCTTGAACTTCGGGGCCCTACCGCGGCCCCATCGAGACGCCACTCGGCGCCTGGCAAGGAGAAGGGTAACATCTAGAAGCTTCCTACTGCTCTTGGGAATATGTGGAGTGTGTCCTAGCAGCATCAACAGAGGGTCAAAGCTTATCGGCACATCAACCATGGATTCGAGAGCTCCATGCACCTGTTGCCAGAAATCATGAACCAGGGGGCATTCCCACGACAAATGGAGAAATCCTGCCCGTTCAGCACGACAGCGTTCACATCTGTCATCGTCCGATAAGTGGAATTTGAGTTTTTTAACTGGTGTATAGTACAACCTTTAAAGGAACTTATAATGGATCATCTTGAGCCTACAACTGGCTGAAATTCTGGCCGTAAGATTACAGCAATAAAGCCATTGCTCATCAGTGAGTTCAGAAGCCAGGTCAGTAGACCAGTGTGTACGAGCCGGACCCTCCAATCCCGACCTGGACGCTCTGATTTGCCTATATAGGCCCGACACCAAATGCGAACCATCCTGCGAGCTTAGCATAAAATGCAAGGGGGGGAGAACCTCAGGTTCTCTGGGAAAATCAGGCAGAATTTCCTTCATCCCCTGCCACAGTCTCATATAGTAGAATGTGTCAAGCGGGGTGGGGTTATGAGATTTAAAAAACAGGGTTGCAGTATGGAATTGGCCATCAGTAAAGAGGTTGCCCCAGTATCTGATCTGCAGGCGGTGACAGAACATCTGAAATCCCCGTTCCTGTAAGAGTTCCAGTTTGGGGTGATACGTGAGTGGCATACGAGTAGAATAGGGCAAAGTGCAACCGAGCATCTTGCTTATACGATGCCAAGCATCTATTGTGCATGTAACAGTTGTAGGTGGAGTGTCTATGGCTGTCACAGGACAATGTATTAGCCTATTCAGAGGCAGAGGATTCGCGATCCAGTCCTCCACTGCCAGCTGGGGTATAAAAGGTGTGGGGATCATCCAGTGATATGCAAAGTGTGCCTGCGCGGATACATAGTAAGCCTCAAAGTCGGGGACATAAAAAACCCCCTTTATCGTAGGGCTGAGTTAGTATCGACCACCGAAGTCGTGGGTGCTTGCCTCCCCAGAATAGCCGACAGACTTCAGACTTCAATGTTTTAAAGAAGAACGCCCCAGGATAATATGGAATGTTAAGAAATAAGTACAGAAAGCGGGGAAGTATGACCATTTTAAGTAGCGACGCCCTGCCTGCCATAGAGAGGGGGAGGGACATCCATCGGTCAACCGATGTAGCCAGTTTCCTAATTGCAACACCATAATTAAGTCTAGGGGTCTCATCCTTATCTCTAGAGATTTGGATGCCAAGGATCCTCAAATCCGACCGGCACCACTCCAATGGATAATCGGGTGGAAAGTCAGGGACTGCAGCAGTGAGGGGAAAGAATTGCGATTTGGTCCAGTTAATGTGCACTCCGGACAATCTGCCGAAGACTACAAATTCTCGCAGGATAGGGTTCAGGTTCTGCAGCGGATGTGCGACAAAAAGGGTCATATCGTCAGCATACAGCGATATATCGATCTGACGTTGGGAGCAACGAAAAGCGCTTTCCCGGTACAGTTGGCGCACCCGACAGGCTAAGGGCTCAACTGCAATTGCAAAAAGGAGGGGGACAGCGGACGTCCCTGTCGGGTGCATCGCTTTATGGCAATTGAGGGAGAAAGGCGTCCATTAATAATCACTTTTGCAGTCGGCTGTGTATATAATACCTGGACCCAGGAGATGAACAGTTTAGGAAATCCCATACGGGACAATACAGTGAATAAATACGGCCATTCGATCGAGTGGAAGGCTTTGGTGGCATCCAGAAAAACCGCCGCAATTGGGAGCACCGGATGTACCGTGCGAAGCAGAGAGAATAGCGTGTGCAAGTTGTGCGAGGTGGAGCGTGTAGGGACAAACCCTGACTGGTCAGGCAGTATAATTTTGGTCATCAGTAGAGACAACCTGGTAGCAAGCACCTTGGCAAGTATCTTCACATCGCAATTTAACAGCGATAGTGGGCGGTATGAGTCACAGGTATCCGGGCTCTTTCCAGGCTTAAGCAAGGACGTGATAACGACTACTCTCATTGAACCAGAAGGGTCCCAACAGCAAGAGTTCTACAAAGACCTCTCGGTGCACAGGCGCCATCACGTCTATATAGGCCTTGTAAAATTCGGCAGGCAGGCCATCCAGACCTGGGGCTTTGCCATTTTGAAGGGACATTATGGTATCTCTGATCTCATCCAGTTCGAAAGGAGCAGCAAGAAATGCCCAGTGTGCATCGCTGAGCCAGCAAAGGGCTACTTCGCCCAGGAAGTCATCATAGTTGACGTCACTGGTCATGGATGTCATATATAAAGCCTGGTAGTGCGATGTAAAGACATTCAATATGCCGTCGGTATCCCTGACCGCCATCCCTCCGTCATCAGTGAGTTCAAGAATCGTGTTATGAGTGTGAGGTGTACGTGTCAGCACTGCCAGGGCCTTACCGGGCCTATCTCCCTCGCAGTACTGTCTAGCCGTCCAGTATCTTCCCCTGAACTTGGCCTCCCTGGCCGCCTCTTCCTCATATTGCGCCAGTTTATCTCTAAATTTCGCGTGTGCCTCTGAACTGTCTCCCGTTACCATCTGAATTTCAAGGCCTTTCAGGTCTCTATCTAATGTGTGCAACGTGCGCTGTATGTCACGTAGGACACCGAAGCTTTTCGATATGCAGTACCCTCGAACTGTAACTTTAAACGCCTCCCAGATAATCTCAACTGAGTCTACAGACCCTTGTTTCGGGGGAAAAAGGCCGCAATCTCCTCACCAAGTTCCGCGCGGAATACCGTGTCCAATAGGGCTGTTGGCTGAAGCCTCCAACGAGGACGGGGGTCATCCCAACCAGGCATCCGTAGGTGAATCAAGACCGGACTGTGGTCGGAATAAGTCCTGGGTAAATGCACCGCATTAGTCAGCCCAGCACTTAATTCCCTAGATAGGAGTAAATAATCTAGTCTAGCCCAAGTACCCATGAAGGACGTGAAGTGAGTGCCCTCCCTCTGGTGTGGGTGTAAATGTCGCCAGCTATCCGTCAAGTCGCCCTCCTCGATTATTCCGGCCAGGGCTTCCCGGGATCTGGGTTTGTAATGGGCAACCCCATCTGCCCTGTCATGTGCTGGCAGCAGGGCTACATTAAAGTCACTTCCCCAGATCACGCGCTGTGAGCCCACATCCAGTATATTACCCCACAAGGTCGTGAAAAAGGTCGGTGTATCCACATTGGGGGAGTAACAATTCACCAGTGTCACAGTATTGCGTCCTAGGCGACTCCACATCATAGCAAAGCGACCCTCAGCATCAGTCAATTCACCCAGCATTTGGAATGGCAATGTGCGTCTAAGCATTATAACTACCCCCCGTGCGTATGCAGAGTAAGATGAGAAAGTTCAAGCAGCGGCCCATTTGCTGGCAAATGAGGCGCGCGTCTGTAGTGATATGTGTGTCTCCTGTAAGATGGCAACCTGTACATGGTGACGGTCAATATATGCTAGAAAACTACGACATTTCCGTGCATCGTTATGGCCCCTGATATTCCATGACATACATTTCAACAATGGATCGGCCCCTACCCCAGCCATATTCCGAAAAACATTTTATGATAGCAGCATACCACGTCACTGTCAACAACATTTTTTCCGCTCAAGCAAGGCATTGCCCCATACAGTCTGATCAACAAACCCTCCCCCCTAGAAAAAGAAATCCCCATATGAACTGAGTCTTATACCCTCCCACTACTGCATCCCAATCATGCCAGCAGCCATCCGTCCCCTCCCAGTCTCTCCCCGCCACCCCCGTAGCAGCCCCAACTTGCTAAAGAGGTATTTATTACTGCCACCCGCCTCCCCACCCTCCCAATACAACAAACTTCCAAAATCAATACCCATGAAAGGGGTATACCCGCAGGGGGAACAGCATAGAAGAACGCACAACCACGACCCTCTCCCCAGGCCTCTCGTTCTGTACCGCCCTTGGGTGAGGCTGAGGAGGGATAGTGGACCCTGGAGTACATTACCACTGGGAGTAAGTCACTGCTCGAAGTTCGTATGATGACTCTGAGTCTCACAGCACCGGTAGTACAGTCTCAACAGCTTCTGATTGCCATACAGTGTCGGCAAGCGTTGCAGTGAAGAGATATTAAGCCTCTGCTTCAATGTCTGGTGAGTCATCGTCCCGCTCAGTGCCGCGATCCTGCGCTCTCCTCCATGCCTTCTTGACTGTCTTTAAGTAGTCCTCCTCCTTTTGTGGATTCGTAAAGAAGTGTTGCGTCCCTTGGTATGTGACTCGGAGCTTTGCAGGATACAATAAGGCGTAGTCTATTTGTGCAGCTCGTAATTTCTTTTTAATGTCAATGAACTTACGCCTTTCCTCCTGAACCATAGGGGTGAAGTCAGGATAGATAGAGAAGGTTACGCCGTTATAGGAGAGGGATTGTTTCATGCGTGCCGCTCTCAATGCAGTGTCTCGGTCGCGATAGTTCAGTAATCTAGCTATGATGGGCCTCGGCGGCAATCCCGGTTTAGGTACCGGAGCAAGAGATCTATGCGCACGCTCAACTATGAATTGCGATGAAAACGCCTCCTCCCCGATGGCGGTTTGGAGTAGCTTCTCCACGTAAAGTTCCATCCTACCCGTGTTTGTGGATTCTGGAATGCCCGTGACGCGGATGTTATTGCGTCTGCTGCGGGCCTCCAAATCCTCATTTTTTGCCGCGAATACCCGCAGCAGGTTATCCATCTGAGCAAGCTGGGCGGAGTGGGAGGCTGTGGTGTCATGATTGTCAGAAATGCGCTGTTCAGTGGTTGTTATGCGTTCCTCGTGCTGATCAACCTTGTGCACTAGTGCATCCATCCTCGACGATATCCTGTCCACACGGTCCACCACTGTTGCGAACCCCTGCCTCATCTCCTGGAGGATTTGCTGCAGTTCAGGCCCTGCAGCTGAAGATTCGCCGCCGGTCGCCCCTGCACTGGACAAGTTGAATTTCTCCCCAGCCGCCTTCTGTCCCTTCTTTGTGGCTTCAAAGGAGAGCTTTGGCTGTCGACCATCCTGCCTCACCATCGTATCGCCCTGTAGTACAACACACACCCCTCCGGGATCTGCATAGACTCCGCTCCTGTCAGTATTGGCCAGGGAAGACGCAGGCCGCTGCAACACCACTTGGGAAGGCGTCAGCTCCCGGCACCGAGAGTGCAATTAGCTATCCTGCATCCCGTGCACTCCAAAGGTAGGCGATGAGGCACACTGACCAAAGGGACTATATGTGGCAAGGGGTACGGCAGCCACACGGCTCCACAGCAGAGCCACCAAAGGATGACACCGTCCCCAATGAGGAGTCAGCGCAGAGGGAGGTGTACAGTCCCCGGCACCAGATTAGCGCCCAGCTTAATGGATGGCAGGCAGGGAGGGCCCAGTGCTGCCTCGATGTGTGGTCACAAGAAAAACTGCAGAGCAGGAAACCGGGTCCCCACCAATCACCACACTGCGCAATGTCACTGCACGCGATCCACCATGCACAGCGCCGCTGCGGGGCCCCCGGCGCAACCAGGAGCACAAGCGTACTCAGCCTGTTCTGAAAAATGGCGGCATGAAAGGACCGTAACGGTATCGCAGGGGGATCGCCCTCCGCCGCAGCCGATGCCCGAAGTCCCTCGCAAAGCCACGGGACCCGACAGATAGCACCAGCAGGGGGTCTTCCAATGTCACTACTCCCCCCCCCGAGCTGCGCAGGATCCCACGGGGCTTACCGGCACCTCACGCCCAGAGTCCCGGGCCGCCCAGCCGAGTCACAGGGCCGATGCGTGCTCCAGCGTCCCCAGCGGCACCAGATCGGAGCCGGGAACTGCAGCCCCGAGTCAAACACCGGCACAGATGTCAGTCGGATATCGGGACAAGCACGGGGTCCGCACAGCTCCCACGCAATCCACTCGATCAGGGCTGGGTCGCACCTGACCAGCACCAGCCCGCGAGGCCCACAGCCTCGCGCCAGACCTCGGTCCCTCCTGACCTCTTCCTGCCGATCCTCGTCGCACCGCAGGACCAGCAGCAGCCTCGGTCGCAGCAGACGGGGCTCCCTGTGCGAGCGTCTCTGGACGGATTCCCTCCAAACTTAAACCGGAGGTGAAGGATCAATACCGGAGCAGAGCAATGTGGTTTTGGAGCCACAATCTCCCCAGCAAGAAGGATTTTAAGCGGATATTTCACTCCAGGGTACAGGAGCCTCACCGTCAGGCGGCCATTCTGTGTGCGCGCCCTCTAGCGCCCCATGTTGCCAGCATCAGTTAAAAACTGTTAGCTAAATACATACATACCTACTTATATGAGGAAACAGAATGATAAATAATGAATACATTGTAGAAGGGATAATAGGAATAAAAACTCTTTTTTCAGCATTTCATATCTGATTAAAATTTAATTTTAATTTCCAAGTCATCACCAACTTTCAACTTTCAAGTATATTTCTATAGCAGCATCAAATAAAGTGCACATGTGCAGAAATCACCTTTAAGGTAGCAGCAATATATACATAGTACACACATTCTCAAGCATCAGCTAAAAAAGCAGTTTGCTAGGGCAATTAGCAGCATTGTCTAAAGTGCTAGTTTTGTAAGGTGCATAGTTCCTATTTAAAAGACCATTAATATAAAGTGCAAAATACAAGGTTTCCCGTGGAACATTAGGGTGAGTAGGTAACTATAGCTCATATATTTACAAATAGCAGTATGAGATAAAGTGCGACTGTGCAAAGTGCAAATATGCAACACCTCTAAATACATGTAATACGTCTTAGCCCAACAGGCATTAATTCGTAGAGGAGCGAGAACGAATAGCCATTTTTAAAAAGGTGCACACACTGTGTATAATGCGCTCATCTTTGAGCTGGAGAACAATTTTATAGGCCACTTTAAAATTCTTTATACCTTTGACTCTGAAGAATGGTATCAACAAGAGCTTACTATATTTTTGGTAAAAGGAATAAAAGAACAAAAAGTGCACCATAGTTTATTTCCCTGAATTCTGACATGGGCAGTCCAAGTTCTCAATCTTAGGTTGGTAGCCTATAGGGAAACACAGTAAGTATTTTATAGATCCTGCTCTTAATCGAAAAAGAAGACTACGCTCCCAACATGTAATATCTTTGAGGAGATAACCAGCTGGTAAACACGAGGTGGATTCAGTGTCACTTTCCATTTGGATATACTGTTTCACAGAGGTTTGGACAGATTCTTGTTTATATCTAATCTCCCCATAATGTTATATAGGATATTACAAATCGTCTTCCCGTCAATCCCATCTAATTCATCAGGACTATCAAAAATATGCTCGAGGATGACTGCTGCAAGGCTCGCCCGTACTTAGGCCAACCAGGGAATTCTAATGCCCTGGTCGCATTTTAAGCAGTCAGCCAAGATTTCCCTGGCTAGAGAGGCTTCGGGGTTTTTCCAAACCTTTATCCAGAACAGAACAGGACGAGCCCTGATATAGTCCTCCTAATAAAACAGTTTTAATTCAGTGTGGCTTACATAAATAGGCGATGATATTGGTATTCCCAAGAGCCTTCTGCAAAATCTATTTTCCTCAGCCTGTGCATTTTTTAAATTTGTGTATCCCCAGATTTCAGCTCCGTAGGTCATAATTGGTACACATTGTGTCCTGTAAATCTTTAATAATAACAATATCACCTCTAATCTTTTTGGCTTAGGAATGGTCAATACTGAGTTTATAGCTTTAATGAACTTAGACCGTCCATAAGCCAAATGTGGGGTCCATGATCCGCTATCTGAGAATTGTATGCCCAGGTAGGGAAAAGTGTGAGTGCATAACAGGGAGTCTTGGTCCAAAGTAATCCTATTGATGTGGCGTTTATTAGGGCCACAGCACATTAAAAATTATTTTTTTTAAATTAGTACAGAGGTCAAGACTATGCATAAAATCTACAAATCCCCTAACTAAAATCCTCAAAGCATTTGGTGTGCGGCCCATTAAAACAGCATCATCTGCATAGAGTAAGGCGGGGAGTTTAGTGCCATTTATTATAGGGACATAGGGAGTTTGATTAGGCAGAACATTGTGGAGTTCATTAATATATAAAATAAATAAAAGAGGGGCAAGAACGCACCCTTGTCTAACACCTCTACCGACCGTTATGTCTCCTGACACTGCTCCATCCATGCTAATCCTTACTCTAGCTTTTAAGTCTCTATGAAGGTAGGCTAAAAAGTGTACCAAATTATTGTCCAGACCATAATCCAAGAGGCGTTGCCAAAGCCTTGATCTGTTGACAAAATCAAAGGCGGACGAGAGGTCAATAAATGCCAGGTAAAGTGGACTGTATCGAGCAATGGTGTGCTTTCCCATTATTAAATTAAGGTTCAGACACTGTTCCACTGCGCCAAGGTGGCTCCGAAACCCCAACTGGCATTTATTCAAAATGTTTCCATCCTCTGCTCATGCACTGATCTTGTTAAATAGGACTCTCCCTAATATTTTGAGGGTATTATCAATTAATGAAATGGGCCTATTGCAACTAGGGTCGGATCTAGATCCTTTTTTAAAAATCAGAATAATTACAGAGGTTGACCATGTACTGGGGATTTTAGTTGTAGTTAGATTATTAAAAACATTTAATAACAAAGGGGCCCAGAACTCCGGCTCTAATTTTATAAGGTCTATGGGTAGCCCGTCAGGGCCTGGGGCTTTGTTACCCGTGCTCTGGAATATTGCCTCCTCTACCTCACTTAGAGATATTGTAATTTCGGTGGGAGGCAGGTTTTCCAGGGAATTGTCGCAGTATAGTGGGGAAGCATATATCTTTGAAAAATGGACAACCCATGCTTCCCTAGAGATGTTACAGTCGAGAGGGGTGGAAGGATTCCCAAGAGATGTCAGAGATTTGGTGGCAGACCAAAAAATATTTGTGTTGTTAATTTTGGCATCACAGGCCAGATTGTCCCAGTGTTCCTTCAGGACTGTGTCGCGCCTGAATCTTAATTCCCTTTTATAGTTAGATCTTAATTCACGGATAAGGGTGGGATCTCTAGGTTGGGCCGACAAAGCTGTTCTCAATTCCCTATTGGCTCTGGAACAGATATTGTCAAACCATTTAGGATCAGATTTATTTGCGCCAGCTGGTCCAGAGATCACATTTTTAATGCCCGCACATAATTCAGTGAAGGCATAAACTGCCACAGGATTAGGGTCTGCCAAAACAAGACAAGTCTCACATAAAGTGGGATATGTTTTTACCATCCAAGTAAAAAACTCCCTATAATCTAAGTCTCTCCATTTAAATCTCAAGTTGTCAGTTGAGAGATGTAAATTACCTGCGCCCAGTTCTTTCCTAAAGTCAGAGCGGCGTGCAACCTTTAACAGGACGATTATAGGGTTATGATCTCCAAAGGTGGATGGCTTTACCTCTGCCCCAAGAAGTTGGTCTTGTAAAGAGGGGAATATAAAGACATAGTCGATGATGGAAGCTCGTCCTAAACCTCTATACGTGGGGAGTGGATTATCGGTGATGTTGATAGGGGCGACATCCATCACGTTTAAAAGACTTGAATTTACTAAATGATCTAATAACTCATCTCCTCTCTTGCATGGGTTGTGTGTAATTAGGTGAGGGGAGTTCCCATGAAATCCTTTTCCTATCTTGGCGTTGAAATCACCCCCCAAACAGATCCCCGCCAAATTATACTTTCCCAATAAGTTGTCTCGATCCAGGATAAAATTAAAAAGTTCTGCAAAATTAGGATTCGGTGTAGTTAAAAAATCATTATTATAAAAATTTATAAAACAAATTGAAGCACCCCGTGTGTAGATTAGGACTTGACAATTAGTATTCCCAGTAGGGATTAATTTAGCTCTGCCACCTGAGGCAATGCTGACCCATATTGATAAGCCCCCCGATGGTCTGCCGTATGTGGGATTGGGGGGAATAATATTAAAACATTTGTACCCTTCCAGATATAATTCTTTAGTGGCCCAGGTCTCTTGGAGCAAGAGGATATCAAATGCTTTTATCATATCTACCCAATCCACTAATTTTAGCTTTGAGGCTAAGCCTGCCACATTCCAGCTCAGAACCTTCAGTGTGGAATCAGATCTATCAATTTGGTGGGAGTGAGGCACCCCAGGGCTATCACGAAGAATCTCATCAGTATCCCTGCGCACCACCAGACTGTTAAAGGGAGTTATGTATGTGGGTCAATCGAGGCTATCTAGGTCAGAGATAGCCGAATATTGATTTACACACTGAGGAAATGAAATGAAATGAAATGAAAAAAGTATTTAATAAAGCGCACTGCGACCAAGCGGCTTCCTGGCGCTGGGGACCTGATCAGAGCTCACAGGGGGAAACGAGGAGAACTAAGAAGGGAATGCCTGAGAAAAAAGGAAAGTTTTGAGGGCCTTACGGAAGTGAGTGTAAATGGGAATGGAGCGAATAGAAAGTGGGAGGCTATTCCAGAACTGGGGTGCAAGGACCGAAAACCGAGTGCCTCCCGTTCTGGATTTGCGAAAGCGGGGGATGTGTAAGAGAGAGAGGGAGGAGGAACGAAGGGTGCGACTGGGGGCGTGAGAGGAGATGAGCGAGGTGATAAAGGAGGGGGCAGAGCGAGAATGAGCCCGAAAGGTTAAGCAAGCCAGTTTAAAGAAGGATCTAAAACGAATAGGAAGCCAGTGAAGGGATTTGAGAGCGGAGGTGATATGGGAGGATTTAGGAAGGGACAAAATGAGGCGAGCAGCCTGATTTTGGATGGCCTGGAGCCGGCGAATTTCACAGGCGGGTATGCCCACGTACAGGCCATTCCCATAGTCAAGGCGAGAGATGACTAAGGCCATGACTATGGTGTTTGAGTGCGTCGATGGAGAAAAATCGCGAGATTTTCCGGATGAGGCGGAGGGATAGAAAACAAGAAGACACAACGGAACTGATCTGACTATGCATGGATAAGTCATGACTGACTTTAATGCCGAGGGTGCGAACAGAGGAGGCAGGTGAGGGGGGGGCCAAAAGAAAGGGGCCAATGTGCAGGGGACCAAGGGTTAGAGGGACCACCAGTGAGGACAAGTTCCGTCTTGTCAGGGTTGAGCTTAAGATGGTTAGCACTCATCCACTCGGAAATGAAGGTTAAGGTGGGACGAAATTTAGAAAGAGAGTCCGGGGAAGAAAGATCGAAAATGAGCTGGAGGTCATCGGCGTAATTGTACACAGATACCCCCAGCTCAAGAAGGGAAGAAATGAGGGGATGGATGTAAAGATTAAAGAGATGGGGAGAAAGGGAGGAACCTTGGGGCACACCACAGGTGACCGGGCGGGGAGGGGCAGAGAAACCAGAAAGGTGAACAGCCTGGGACCTATCCCGAAGAAAGGACGCGAGCCAAGATAGGGCCGCGCCCTGAAAGCCAGCTGCGCCGACACGGTCGAGAAGAATGGAGTGGTCAACCGTGTCAAACGCAGCGGACAGATCGAGAAGGACGAAAGGAACTGGAGAGTGGGTGTTGTGTTGATGGGCATTTATAAAAAGACCCAAGTGGTAGGGCACAAATATTAGTCGAAAAAAGACTGTTAGTTTCCTTAACTGCAAGTATGGATCCAACAGTCCTTGGGCGTGAAAAATTGATAATGATACAATCCCCTTTGATAGTTTTTATTGTGGGTCCCACCCACCCCACCCTGCGGACCATTAAAATTTCACGCATATCGGGCCTCCTGTACCTTTTATGTTTAGCCATCCAGTCCACACATTTATTTCTTAATTGTACCCATGACTCCGGTGTATTTTTCTCTAATGGAGGTACCCCTGCAAGGAATAACACGTATGGACAGGAAGCAGGTGGTAGATTCAAATGTCCTTATTTGGTTCGGCTTGCCCCTTATGGCCGACCACAGCAGTACTAGTGTTAACTGTCACGTTACTATGCACGACATTTGGATTAACAATTTGGGATGTGCCAGAGCATGTAGGTTTATTACGATTGGTAGAGGATGGCACTGATTTTAAAATTAGGGGGACTGGGGGTACAGGGGGAAGTGGTGGCGTTCCCGATGGGGGATTTTCCTGGATATTTACATGGTTAGTTGCATCATTGCTTTCCCTATGGGGCAATGTAGCTTTAAGTGTTAGGCTTTCCAAGCGGTCTAAACGTTTCCACAACTTATCAAAGCTTGAAACCACTAGCCCTTTAATACGATTGTACACTGTGTCGACAATGATATCAATAGTAGTGTCCCCAAGTGTAAAGTCTGAGAAGCCAGTTTGTGTAGACTTTGTCTGCGTGATGTTACATTGGGTGTCCTCGTAAACTACAATTATTGGATCAATAGAATTACAACAGGGGTCACTGCTTGGGATTGGATCTGTGGTGGTTGTATTGCCCCTGAACCATTTATTTAAAGTTGTGCTTTGGGAGTTCAAGCGCGGGGGCTGTCTTCGATTGGGTTTAGGGCAGGGTGGTTTTGATGCCTTTCTCTTCTTTTTTGTCCCCCATATTTCTGGATCAGGCGAGAGGGGTGCATTTACTGTGGTCGACGGGTCGATCGGGCTTAGATCGGCCTCAACATTAAAAACTAACCCAGTGAGGTCCATATCCAGTAAATTCTCTCCAGTTACAATTTGTGGTGAGTGTACAGTTGCTATGTATCTCAGTGACTGTGCCACACTTGAGTCTGTAGTATCATGATGATTAGTGCAAGGTGGTTTAGAAGGGCCCACAGACAGTCTTCTCTCAGCCAGCTGGATTTCACTACTCACCAAGTTCATAGCGTGTTCCAGCATAGTGTCAATAGTGTTTCAATTGGCCGCTGGGATAATGGTGCCGTTCTTCCCCATTTTCGCCACTTGCCCACAAGTTATTCTGTCAGCATAAGGTACCAATCACCACTCAACTGTTGGATGCAAGGTGTTAGGGGGTAGCCCGGGCCGGCCTCCTTTGGCCCCGGATGGCCACAGACGGTCCCGCCCTTGTCCCGGGCTTAACCCGGGCTCGACCCATGCGCGTCCCACGATGCGGGAGATTCGCCGCTCCTTTGAGCGCCTCGGGGCGCGGTAGTAGGCAGAAGTGGGCGGGATGACCAGCAAGGTGTCCTGGGGGATGTAGTCTCCCCGCTTGGCAGCCGCGTGATGTTTCAGAGCAGCGGCAGCGGGGGAGACTGATGGCAGGATCCCCCCAGGAAGATCAGCAAGCAGGTAGGGATTGATATCGCAACAGAATCGCCAGCAAATGCAAAAGTTTAGAAAATATTTTGACTCCAATTTACAGTTTTAGCTGATAAACACTGCAAAATAGACTGATAGGCAATACCACTGCCATATATAGAATCTGGGCTTGTAGTTCAAAGCAGTCTCTTCCACCTTCTGTCAAACATTTTGCAGGCAATTTACAGTTTTAGATGGTGAACACTGCAAAATGGACTGAGAGGCAATACCATTGCTGTATTTAGTGATCAGGCTTGTTAATTCAGCGCAGTTTCTTCTGCCTCCTTTCACACCCTTTGCATGCTCCACAACATCTTAAGGTGGCTCCCAGTCAACATCAGAAGGACCATCACGTAGGCCCTCATCACCAGCAGACTGGACTACAGAAACATTAATGATTCAGAAGAGATGCCAGTTTTAGATGCTCACACATGCCTACAAGGCCCTGCACAATGAAGGACCAGCATACATTACCAAAGTGCCTAACCTTCCACCAACAACCTAAACACCTCCGTTCAGCCTCTCTCTCCATTGTAGATGCCCCATGGATATGGTGAGCCAACAGCAGAGGATGCTCATTCTCATACCCGGCAGCCAAGGGTTAGAACAACCTTCCCCCTGCACATCAGGACTGCACCGTCACACCTGCAATTCATAAGAGAGCTAAAGACCTATTTCTTAGATTAATCACCTCCTCACAGCAGTGAACGGCTCCAGCCCCTTGTGACCCTGACAGGATTTAAAGCACAGCAAGTGGAAACCATGTTTCTGCTGTTATAATACTGCTTTCTTTTTGCACCGCAAAAGTTGCTGGAAACTACTTATACAATTACCACGAGAATCATTATTGCAACCCCAAGGTTTTCTACCTCCTCTCGGGGCAATAAGGGAGATATCAGACAATATAGAGGAACAACATTTCCGGAAATCCGGTTAAAACATTTTATTATGCACTGACTCCTGAAAGCTCACTGTGCAATAAGGGATTTTTGTTTACATAATCCTGGTGTTTTATTCAATCACTTTATCATGATGATGTTGACAGTTGAAAATCATATATATATATTGGTGCTGGTTGGCTCTTTTATAGTTAGGGATAATTGAGCGTTCATTCTAATAATGTTTATATTTCTTTAAAATATGAACTTTTTATTATGTAAAACAGATTTAGGAGAATTCAAAAACATCAGTTCCTAAAGGATTGCATCAAATGATCTAGAAATTCATATTAAAGAACCCTCACTTCAGAAAATATTGCTAGGCATCCAGGAGACAACATCATGATAAATCCAATTGTTCCTCAAGGGAGAAAAACAACAAGCCAAATGTATGTATGTAACACCACAAACTACCTCAGAAATGTGGCACTAAATACGTACCATAGTCTACAATCTTCTATTAAGAATTCATAAAAGGGATTAGACATATGCACAATACAATTATATCCTAAAGTATCTTTGCTACTCTTTTGAGGAGATTCAAAACAAAGTGATTTGGAAATGGAAGTGCATCCCACTCTCCTTAGTCCTGAAGTTTGAAGTATGCAATAAACAATTGACCTAAGTTAGTTAGTTATTTCCAAGAATTAAGCTTATTGGAATGTTAAGGGCCTTATTACCAGTTTGGCAGTCCATGAGCGGTCACACCCGTGGTTGCTGTTCAACCCCCGTGAGGTCAGCAGTCTGACCGCTATATTGCGACATGGACAGATTGCTATTGCAAAGACTGCGGCAGAACTGCTGACACCGCCAGCACACCGCAGACCACTTGAGTCATGATCAGGGAAAAGCAGGGGTCACAGTCGGGATAGGCAGCTGGAGTTCCACTGCTGAACATATTAGAAGTCGGCTTTCCGATGAGCTAACCTTGGCGGTGGGACCTCCAGCTTCAAATCGGCAGAAACAAAGGATTTGCAATGCATACTAACCTCTCTTCTGTTCTACCCATCAGAGTGAGACTCTGTGCCTCCCCTTCACAGCAGCATCTTCAACCTGAAGAATACAACCCTGTTTGCAATGATCTACAGGTAAGTCCTTTTTGTGCCTGGACTGGCTACATATGGGCCAGACTCCGGCAATGAGTAGGTGGTAATTTTTCACAACTATCATGCATATGTGTACATTCAGCACATGTGCAGTCAAATGTATAAACAATCAGGGGTGGAAGGAGCTCCCATAGTATTACTCTGCTGAATTTCACAGACTTACTAGAAACATTGTAAAATTCTGCAGAGTTTTGTGGCCTGGTGGAGTGGCCTCCCTTCCCCTTCCCCCACCCTGCTAATGCCCCAGCTCCCCGCACCCTCTCCCGCTAAAGCCCTGGCTAAAGAGACTTACGTTCCTCCCAGATCAGTGTGCTCTGTCCTGCTCATGCTGCTGGGCCTGGCTTCAATTCCGCTGGTCTGGAAGAATTACAGGAAGAAATGCTGTGTGTATGGCGTACTGTGTGAAGACATGCCTGACCTGGAGTCAAGCTATCCTGGCTGATGAGGGGTGAAACCTCAAAACTGGTCCAAGGATGCTTGTTTCCAGTCCAGGGAGGATCTGGCCTGGCAGTTCAGGCTGGACTGCTCCCAGTGGGTGGAGGGTCAAGACTGATTTGCAGATGGCTGAGTTCTAACTGGAATGCCATTGTGAGCAAAAAAACTATGTATTTAGACCCAGATCCCTGCACTGGGGAGAATGTATGACATTGTTCTGCATTCTGTCCATCAATTGTTCTTTTTGCATTTGTCACCCGAGTGGGACGGGTATGCCCAGACATGGTTCCAATGCTCTTCATGCCACTGGAGACAAGCTATCCTGTGTTTTGAAGGTTGAAAGTCTGAAACCGGTCTTAGGATGCTTGTTTCCAGTCCCGGGAGGACCTGGCCTGGCTTTTCTGGCTGAATTATTCCCATTGGGTGCAGGGTCAAGACTGATTTGTATATGGCTGAGTTCAAACCAGAATGGCATTGTGAGCAAAAAATCAAAAGATTTAGACCCAGATGTCGGTATTGAGGTGAATGTATGACACTGTTCTGCATTCTGTTCATCAATTGTTCTTTTAGGCATTTGTGACCCCAAGTGGGACGGGTATACAAAGAAGTTGGTCCCGTGCTCTCCATGCCACTGGATTTAAGCTATCCTGCCTGTTGAAGGGTGAAACCCAAAAACTGGCCCTAAGATGCTTGATTGCAGTCCAGGAAGGGCCTGGTTTGGCAGTTATAGATGGACTGTTCCTATTGTGTGCAGGGTGAAGACTGATTTGCATATGACTGGGTTCAAACTGGAATGGCATGATGACCAAAAAAAGGAGGGATGAAGGCCCAGCTCTCTGTACAGGGGTGACTCTATGACATTGTTCTGCATTTTGGCCATTAATTGTTCTTTTTGCATTTGTCACCCTGAGTGGGACGGGTATGCTCAGACGTGGGTCCTGTGCTCTTCAAGCCAGTGGAGTCAAGCTATCCTGGCTGATGAGAGGTGAAGCTCCGTAACCAGTTGTAGAATGTTTGTTTTCAGTCCAGGGAGGACCTGGGAGCAGTCCGGGGTGAATTATTCCCTTTGGGACAAGACTGATTTGCATATGTCTGTGTTCAAACGGGAACAACGAGCAAAAAATGATGGATTTAGGACTAGAGGCCAGATGTAGGAAGGCAAATACCGGTCGGTAACGGCCGATTTCGGCCGTTACCGACCGGTATTTGGAGTTTGGGATGTAGGGGCATGTTAAAATACAGATTCGGTAACTTTACCGAATCAGTAAAATACCGAATCGGTATAATTATCGAATCTGTATTTTGACATGTAGGTAGCACTGTAATCAGTGCTACAGGGGTTTAAGAATTCTTAATTTACCACCAACTAGAAGTTGGTGGTACATTATGAAAACCCTTTAAAAAGCATTTCTTTTGTTTTTGAAACAGTGCAATGTTGTAGACATACATGCCCTAAGGGCATGTATGTCTGCAACATGTGTACCCATGCACAATTGAGGAGTACAACAGGGTGTCAAAGTGACACCCTGCCACCCTTCAATGTTTCCCCCAATTACCGAATCGGTATTTACCGATTCGGTAATTGCCATTCATTCTTATGGGCCTCCAGGCCCATAGGAATGAATGGCAATTACCGAATCGGTAAATACCGATTTGGTAATTATGGAATCATACTGATTCGGTTAATAAATCGGTAAAATTACCTACATCCCGATTGCCAGTTCTTAAATACTGAATCGGTATGATTCGGTATTTAAGAATCGGTAATCTGGGATTACCTACATCTGGCCCTCGATCTCTGTACTGGATTGAGTGTATGACATTGTTCTGCATTCTGTCCATCAATTTTCTTTTTCCATTTGTCACTCTGAGTAGGACAGGTATGCCTGGACGTGGGTCCCGTACTCTCCATGCCACTGGAATCAAGTGATCCTGGCTTATGAGGGGTGAAACCCCAAAACCAGTCCTAGGATTCTTGTTTCCAGTTCAGGGAGGACCTGGCCAGGCACTTCGGGCTTGACTGTTCACATTGTGTGCTGGGTCAAGACTGATTTGCATATGACTGGGTTCATTGTCATTTTGTATTTGTCACCCTGAGTGGGACAGGTATGCCCAGACATGGGTCACTTACTATCCATGCCACTGGAGTGAAGCTATCCTGGCTGTTGAGGGGTGACACCCCGAAAATGGTCCTAGGATTCTTGTTTCCTGTTCAGGGAGGACATGGCCTGGCAGTTTGTGCTTGACTGCCCACATTGGGTGCAGGGTCATGACTAATTTGCATATGACTGATATCAAACTGGAATGGAATAGTGAGCAAAAAACAGATGGATTTAGAACCACATCTCTGTACTGGGGTGAATGTATGACATTGTTCTACATTCTGTCCATAGATTATTCTTTTTGTCAACCCGGGTGGGACGGGTATGCCCAGACGTGGGTTCAGTGCTCTCATGGCACTGGAGTCAAGCTAACCTGGCTGATGAGGGGTAAATCCACGACACCCGTCCTAGGATGCTTGTTTCAGTCCAGGGACGACCTGGCCTGGCAGTTCGGGCTGGACTGTTCCCATTGTGTGCAGGGTCTGGCCTAATTTGCATATGGCTGGGTTCAAACTGGAATTGCTAGCAAAGAAACAATGGATTTAGGTCCAGATCTCTGTACTGGTTTGAATGTATGATGTTGTTCTGCATTCTGCCCATCAATTGTTCTTTTTGCATTTCTCAACCCGAGTGAGACGAGTATGCCCTGACGTGAGTCCCATGTTCTTCATGCCACTGGAGTCAAGCTATTCTGTCTGATGACCGGTGAAACCCCAAAACCGGTCTTAGGATGCTTGTTTCAAGTCCAGAGTGGACCTAGCCTGGCAGTTCGGGCTGGACTGTTCCCATTGGATGCAGGGTCAAGACTGATTTGCATATTGCTGACTTCAATCCAGAATGGCATGGTGAGCAAAAAAAGCTATGGATTTAGACCCAGATATCTGTACTGGGGTGTATGTATGACATTGTTCTGCATTCTTTCCATCAACTGTTCATCTTGCATTTGTGTCCCCAAGTGGATGGGTATACAAAGAAGTGGGTCCTGTGCTTTCCATGCCACTGAATTTAAGCTATACTGGCAGACGAGGGGAGAAACCCCCAAACCGGTCTTAGGATGCTTGTTTCTTGTTCAGGGAGAACCTGGTCTGGCAGTTCCGGCTGGACTTTCCCATTGTTTGCAGGTTGAAGACTGATTTGCATTTGGCTAAGTTCAAACTGGAATGCCATGGTGATCAAAAAAATATGGATTGTAGGGCAAGATCTCTGCATTGGGGAGAATGTATGACATTGTTCTGCATTCTACCCGTCAAATATTCTTTGTGCACTTGTCACCCCGAGTGGGACGGGTATGCCCAGACATGGGTCCTGTGCTCTTCGAGCCAGTGGAGTCAAGCTATCCCTTCTGATGAGGGGTGAAGCCCCAAAACTGGTCCTAGGATGCTTGTTTCCAGTCCAGGGAGGACCGGGCCTGGAAGTTTGGGCTGGACTGTTCACATTGGGATGCAGAGTCAAGACTGATTTGCAAATGGCTGGGTTCAAACTGGAATGGGATGATGACGAGAAAAAAGATTTAGGCCCAGAACTCTGCACTGGGTTGACTGTATGAAATTGTTCTCCATTCTGGCCAACAATTTTTATTTTTGCATTTGTCGTGGTTCATGTGCTCTTCATGCCACTGGAGACAAGCTATCCTGCCTGATGAGGGGTGAAACCCCGAAACCGGTCCTAGGATGCTTGTTTCCAGTCCAGGGAGGACCTGGCCTGGCAGCTTGCGCTGGACTATTCCCATTGGGTGCAGGGTCAAGACTGACTTGTTTATACCTTGGTTCAAACTGTAACAGGGAGCAAAAATCAATGGATTCAGGCCTATATTTCCCTTACTATTGTGAATGTATGACATTGTTCTGCATTCTGTCCATCAATTGTTCTTTTTGCATTTTTCACCCAGAGTAGGACGGGTATGCCAGGACTTGGGTCTCTTGCTCTGCATGCCACTGTAGTCAAGCTGTCCTGCCTTATGAGGGCCCTTATAGCGCCGAGACGCCCAAGGGTAATTGTGTGCGCTCTATAAATGCCATTAATAAATAAATAAATAAATCCCAAAACCGGTCCAAAGATGCTTGTTTACAGTCCAGGGAGGACCTGACCAGGCATTTCGGGCTTGACTGTTTTCACTGGGTGCAAGGTCAAGACTGATTTGCCTATGGCTGGGTTCAAACTAGAATGGCATAATGACCAAACAAAATGTGGATTTAGGCCCAGATATCTGTACTAGGGTGCCACATTGTTCTGCATTCTGGCCATCCATTACAGTTTTTGCATTTGTCACCCAGAGTAGGATGGGAATGCCCGGACGTGGGTCCCTTATTCTGCATGCCACTGGAGTCAAGCTATCCTGCCTGATGAGGTGTGAAACCTCAAAACCGGTCCTAGGATACTTGTTTCCTGTCCAGGGAGGAACTGGCCTGGCAGTTCGGGCTGGATTGTTCCCATTGGGTGCAGGGTTAAGACTGATTTGCCTATGGCTGGGTTCAAATAGCAACAGTGAGCAAATAACAATGGATCTAATCTCTATACTGGGGTGAATGTATGACAATCTTCTGCATTCTGTCCATCGATTGTTGTTTTAGCATTTGTCACCCTGAGTAGTATGGTTATGCCAAGATGTGGGTCCCCTGCTTTCCATCCTACTGGAGTCAAGCTATCCTGGCTGATAAGGTGTGAAACACTGACACCAGTCCTAGCATGCTTGGTTCCAGTCCAGGGAGGACCTGGCCTTGCAGTTTGGGCTGTGCTGTTCTCATTGGGTGCAGGGTCAAGACTAATTTGCATATGGCTGGGTTCAAACTAGAATAACATGTCGAGGGGGAGCACTAGAGGGAGCACAACGGAATAACTGCACGTTAGTGTCGCTCTGCTGGTCGGGACCATTATCCTGAAGTAAAATAACATTTTAGCTGACGCTAGATGATCGAAACTTGTCAAAAATTGCGGCAGAATGCAGCAGCTACATGTAGACGCTGTCAAATGCACCAGTAATACCTGCTGAAAACCAAGGTGGTGAGGGAGACCTGCCGGAGCCTGAGAGCGGCGCAAAATGGCTGCGACCTGCCTTGCCGATTGGATGGACCGGACTGCGCTTTGACTGTCCCCGGCATGTGTGTATCTGCATCGTCGCTGCACAGTGGCGCTGGAATACTGCACCCCATTCACTGGCATACAGCGGGGGCTGTTGCCGGACATTGCTCTCAGCTCTCGCTGATACATGCGTGACCTGACTGAAACTTTGCAGAGAGCGGAGACAGGCCTCATGCGGTGCGGTGTGTTCTACTACAGGGTCGCTCAGAGACTAGCGCCAGCCCGCGCACCCGTGACACATTGCCCAGAAAAAACTACTCCGTGCAGGCTGACAGCATGCGTGGTGAGGCGGCGGAGACTACTATTCAGCCGGGAACTGCTTAGAACTGACTGACCATGCTTGGGTAACCGTGAGTACGGCGTCGCGCCACAACCATCCCACGCGGCTGTGTATTGATCCCTATGATTTACCCCCTCTCTCCTGCGTGACTTCTTATGCTCTTTATACAAGCAATGCTTGTGTAACTTGTACAGCAGATCTGCCCCGTTGTGTCTGCCCAACTGCTGCAGGCCGTATTGATGAGATACAGGCTGCAATTTTGTCACCTTGCTGTGGATGCAGATTGAACTAGATTGCGCTGTGTCTGTACTAGCTCCTGCTTCAGGGTTGGAATTGTGAGCCACAGCCAGGGCATTATACCTATCCAGGAACCCTCTCCTTGTGCCACTGGTTTGTGTGACACTGGCCCTCCATCATCTACCATCAGCTGAGTGTTCGCATGCGGAGAGCTGCCTGCTCTATTACTACACGCGAAGACTTATGGTGAATGCCATAGCAGTCCGAAAGGTGTATGGGGTTGACTCCATTGGTCGCCACAGCGCTGAACACTACAGATCTCCTCACTGGCTTATTGTAGAAAATGCTCCTCTCTCTGCTAACAATGGGCAAACCTGATAAACAGCAACCTAAACTGTCCAAACTGAAAGATACACTACAAGTGATCCAACAGAGTCTGCAGACCATAGCTAACAAGATTGACACCCTTACATTAAGTGTGGATAATATGGCATCCAAAATCGATAAACATCGATTTGGAAGACGCAGAGCTGCGTCTCTCGACAGTTGAAGATGAATCAACCTCCACTATTCTACCTAGAGATGGACAAAATACTAGAAGTTATTAAGAACAAGAATGAAGATCTAGAGGCAAAATTGCGATGCAACAACATTCGCATTACGGGAATTCCGGAAAGCACAAATGCCGGCAGAATGGAGACATTTGTGAGGACATGATGCATGAGATTTTTGGCGCAGATTTTTTCCTCGGTTTTCATTGTTGAACGGGCGCACAGAACTCTCACTTCCAAGCTGGTTCCAGGCGTCCCACCAAGACCTATTATTACCCGGATCCTTAATTGCAGCAACAGAATACGATATTGCGTTTGGCTAGGGAAAAACAACAAATCAACTATAAGGGCAATGAAGTGTCGTTCTACCCTGATTTTACGATGTCCGTACAATCAGCTCACAAGGAATTGGCGCCCATGAAGAAGAAGCTGCGTGACACGGGAGTGGACTACTCCATGCTTTATCCAGCAAGATTACGTGTGTCTCGCGGAGAATGCTCTAAGATACTGACGAAGCCCAAAGCTGCACAGGGCTTCATTGAAATCATTGCTAATAAAAACAAAAGGCTAGCTAGGTCCACCACAGCGTCAGACTCGGACTGATATGGCAGGACTCCCAGACTCCTTGTAATGTAACTACTGTGCCTTTCAATGTTCGACCATAATGTTTGCAGCAAAACGTTTGTCTAAGTGGGTTTTCTATCGCTATTCCCCATGCATCATGCACAGTGTAATCATGTGCAGAAGCAGTACACTAAAAACGTTCTATTACATTGTTGTTGTAGATATGCACAGATGTGTTTTGGATCCCCTCAGTTGGTAGTGTGTGGAACACATATCATTTAACACACTACCATATATCGTATGTATTGGCGCTACTCTTCCCATGGATATTTGCAGGCTGAATGCAATTATAAGTTTCACAATCTGTAATGCGCTGCCTACGGACTCGTAGTGGCTAATCCCTAATTAGGTCTTCCTTTGCTGTAATGATTGTATGTTTTATCTGAAACTGTAAAGGCCATGTCGTATAGGTAACACCAGACCACATCCGTCTATACGGAAGCTACTGTGTGCACTTAGCGGCCCACCCACGGGTGATCCCCGTAACAGTTAGTATGATGTTCATTTTGATCTTCCGGGTATGTCTTTGGCATGTTTGGGATGCTGAAGTGGGTGGGGGGATTGGGGAACTGTTAGTTTGTTTATCAGGCTATCATACAAAGCAACTCAAGGCAGCCAACAGGGCTGCTAAACGTATGATGCTAATACACTTTAGGAAAGTTCAACAGGGTCTCCTACCAAAGTACCTTGACCTTTTGAATTTATCCCTCACTTCGGCAGTGATCCCAACATCTTGGAAACAAGCAAAGGTGGTGCCACTACTAAAAAAACCTTGATTGGACACCTCCAAGCCAGAAAACTATTGTCCAATATCACTTCTCCCATTTCTGTCCAAGATTCTGGAAGCTCATGTGAACTCAACGCTAACTCATTTCTTGGAATTAATCATATCCTTGATAACTCTCAGAATGGTTTTCGACCATGTTATAGCACCGAGTCTGCATTGTTGATGGTGGTAGAACAACTGAAATCCGTAGAGGATACTGGCAGGACCTCAGTGTTGGTCCTGCTGGATCTAAGTGCGGCATTTGATACGGTCTCCCATGAAATCCTGCTCCACAGTCTAGAGGAGATAGGGATTAGTAATACAGCCTTGTCATGGTTCTCTTCCTTCCCGGTTGATCGGAGCTTCCAAGTGATAGCCCCTCCCTTTGCCTCCCGTATTCATCCACTACGCTGTGGGGTCCCTCAGGGCTCGGCCCTATGCTCTTTAACATATACATGAGTCCACTGGTATGGATGGCTAAAGCATGGGGAATCTCCTTGGTGTCGTACGCTTATGAGACCCAATTGGTGATCACCTTGTCTGACAATCCCAGCCAGGACAGAGCGAAATTTAAAGAAGACATTCTGGCCAATGCAGAATGGATGACAGCTAATATCGGGAAATATCACTTACAACGCAACTTTTACCACGCAATGCTTTTACATTGCAACTTTTACAACGCAAACCATTACAACGCATTGCGCTGGGGGGCCCTCTAGTATAGGGAATAGATTTAATTTACTATCCAACACCTTCTCTACTATCCACGGGGACTGGAGTTGGAATAGTAAATTAAACTATTCACTATCCAGCACCCCAAAGCGCTATGCGTTGTAAAGGCATGCATTGTAAAACTTGCGATGTAAAAGCATGCATGGTAAATGCATGCGTTGTAATGTCATACATCCGCTAACGTCTTGCAGCTGAATTCTGCGAAATCTGAGATCCTTCTGATTGGCAAAGACTCCCATCTCAGGAAAAATGAATGGTGGCCCCCAGCCCTTGGAGTCCCTCTGGCCCCTAAACCTGCAGTGAGAAACTTGGGCATTATACTCGACAAAGATCTTACCTTTGAGACGTATGCCAAATCAGTGGAAGGGAAATGTTTTGGGCTGCTACGCGGCATTAAACCGATACCTGGTCTATTTAACGCCCAAAATCGGCAGCTGATTATCCAATAGTACATACTGGCATGATTGGATTACTCTAACGTGCTTCTCCTTGGCTCTAATAAGGCTGTTGTGAACCGGTTGCAGCGGGTTCAAAACGCTGCAGCACGTGCCATCTTTTTCTCCCCAGGACAGCCATGTCTCTAACCTTCTCTTTTGTCTGCATTGGCTGCCTCTTGCACATCAAATACACTTTAAGGCACTCTGCACCATGCACAAGATTCTGAGTGGCATGTGCTCCCTCTACTCCCCACCGCGTGCACTGCATTCAGCCAACCTTATGCTTGCTTATATTCCATGCATCCGTAGGCTTCAGACGGCTTGTGAAGACATGGCTCTTTTCTCAACTCTAATCCCTCGGCTGTACCCCTTCTCATCTCGCTTCAGCGCTGGGACGCCTCTTTGTCAAGACAGCCATGCGCTCTATAAGTATTTTGATCTAATCTAATCAAATTTCTGATGCGCTCTGCCACATGTCTATAATCAGGGACCAATCCAGCATGTTATGATATTTCTTCTCCATTACAATGTGCAGTAAGGTACTGCCACCACAACTTAGATTGCTTACCTGGAACGTTAGAGGGTTGAGTTACCTCAAAAAAATACGCCATATATTTGCTTACCTTGATAGACACTATAAAGATATTGCCTTTCTGCAAAAAACGTATCTAATAAATGCTGTCAGTCATCACCTAGGGCGCAGATGGGCTGAAGCTACATTCACATCGTCATATTCCTCCTACTCCAGAGGGGTTATGCTCCTAGTGAAAAAAGAGGTACACTTTACTGTAACTCACACACAGACCGATGAGGCCAGTATATCATTGTGTCTGGTCAACTTAGAGGTCACTGCTTATGACTAGTGAATGTTTATGGACCCTTAATTGTTTGCTCATATGCGAGCGCAGCTACGAGAACCACCTGAGATGGAAAGAATATGGGGAGGGGATTTTAACCTGGTATTAAATGATGATCTGGATATATCCGGTACCACTAAGGAGCCCCACACTCGGGCCGTAAGAATGGTACATGAAAGTATGGCGGAATTCAATTTTGTAGATCTGTGGTGACTGCAAAATGCTGCTGCTATACAAGCTACCCACAGAGACAGCATACGCAATAGTTGGTCGCTGATAGATTATTGGCTTACAACCACAGTAGCAAGTACTTGGATAAGTGAACAACGCCATTTACCAAAGATACTATCGGATCATAACCCAATACTACTGTCCATTGACCTACCAAACTATACTCCACCTCCGTATATATGGTGTTTAATGCCAAAGCATTATTAGATGAATCATATAAAGTTGTCATTCAACATGCCATAGAGGAATATTTCCAATTCAACCAACAATCTTTAGATTATCCTTGTTTAGTGTGGGAAGCATTCAAAGCCACTATACGTGGAGCATGCATCAATATCACTGTGGGTATTTTAAAAGACATTTGTAATCAAATAAGTAAATGTGAAGACAAACTCCAACACTTAGAGTGGTAATACGAACGCACCCACAACACTGCTTTATTGGGCACTATCCATGAAACTCTATCTGAATACCAGAACTTTGCAGATAGTGAACTTAACTATGTAACAAAGAGACCAATAGCAAGAACATATGGAGAGGGAGGCAGATCGGGGTGTGTACTAGACTATAAAATTTGTCATGAACGCACCCCGCAAGCGGTAACTAAAGTTAAAGATTCCCCAGGTAACCTGTGGTATGATATTCAAGGCATATTGCAGGCCTTTATTTCTGTATATGCGAGCTACATGCTACACGAAACACAGCTGAACAGCCTGAAATGTCAGCATACCTTGAGGACATTGCCATAGCTTGGTTATCTGATAATCAATAAGAATACCTAGCACATCTAATTACAGTTGAAGACCCAACGGAAAAGCACCTGGCCCGGACGGGTTCACAAGTGAATTTTATAAGGCATATGTTGAGCTTTTAGCACCTCACCTTGTGGCAATGTATGGTGATGCACACAACAAGCAAATCCTCCCTGCCACACTTCGAAATGCCATGATCATAGCCCTCCTGAAGCCTGATAAGGACCTGAGATCTGTGAATCATACAGCTCACTCTCTTTAATAAATACGGACACAAAAATACTAGCCAAAATTATAGCCACATGCTTGCAACCACTCATGTCCAACATTATACTCCCAGACCAATCAGGGTTTATACCAACTGCTCTATGCCACACAATATACGCACCCTTTTCGCACTCTCCCATCCTCTTAGTCCAGAGCTCAAGGCGGAGGCGGTACCATTAGATGCTGCTAAGGCATTTGACTCGGTAGAATGGACCTACTTATTCACAGCACTACAAAAGATAGGTTTACCCGCAATCCTGTTACAGTGGATTAACATCTTATATAGAAAACCCACTGGACATATTAAAATAAATAAATCTGTTTCAGACAAAATACAAATTACGCGGGGAACTAGACAGGGGTGCCCACTATCGCCCCTCCCGTTCGCCATTGCTCTTGAACCATTTGCATGCAAAATTAGGCAACATCACCAACATACCGCAGTGCGCTTTTTACAACGCCCAATAAATATCTCCCTATATGCGGACGATATGTTACTTTATGTCGCAACCCGCAAGATAACCTATCTCCCTTACTACGGGAATACATTAAGTTTGGCAGGCAATCGGTCTCCATATAAATTGGACTAAATCCATCATCATACCGCTGATGGACATTACTGCACCACACACGGCAGACTTTCTACTAGAGTGGCAAACAGACCCTGTCCGCTACCTGAGCATCTGGTATCACAGGGACCCAGCAGTGGTAATACGTACTAACTATGGTACTGCCATTAGTAAACTGGTAGACAAAGTAGAACGATGGATACATCTCCCTATGTCCCTAGTTGACAGAATAGCTGTGGTAAAGATGGTCATACTACCAAAATTCCTATATCTATTTAACAATATCACAATAACCCCAACAAAAGCAGTATTCCAAAGACTGGAATCCAGTGTAACTCGCCTTATCTGGGCTGGCAAGCAAGCCCGCATTGAGCTCCGTGCTCTCACACTCCCATACTCTGCAGGCGGTTTTAAGGTCCCTGACTTTTTGCTCTACTACCTCTGTGCTCGTGCGCAATTAGCACTTTTTTGGTACCACATACAGCGGTCGAAGATGGGGACGCCCACCCAATACCGCTCCAATATATATTGCCGCACCCCTGAACATTATTCGCACAACAAATCTGGCATGGCAGAGGATTGGCAAATTGGCGCATAAACTCCCCCTGTAGGCGCCAGTGTTGCCTTTACCGCAACATCAAGAGATATCGGTGACCCAGGAGTAGGTGGGCATGTCACTGCTGCAACAGGTTGAAATAGACAAGATGGGTGATTTATATAGCAATGGTATATTTATAGAAACTGATGACCTTCAATATATTAGTAACCAAACGCTCCTTTTCAAGTTCACCTATCACAGGTTGCAAGGTGCAATTAAAAATCACTATCCCACATTTCCAGCAGAACCACCTGTTCTTCAAGCATTACAAATGGTCATCACTGATCCGCACAATGTTCATCTAGTGACCAAACTATGGTCATCATTAGGTTGGCGGGCGGACTTTGTCCACCCGCCATCCTCGCGGTGGAAGGGACCTCCCGCCATAAGGGCGGGGGTCACGTGGGGGCTATTTGGATGCGCCTGCCACAGTGGCGGGCGCATCCTGTATTCTTAACATTGCGGCGGGCGCCTCAATGGTAAAAATAAATGTTGTGCATTTCAAAGCACAACGCGACAGGCACCGCGCTGTGCCTGCCATGATGTTCTTTGAATGGCAGGGTGGTACCAAAGGTAGCCCCCATGTGACCCCCCGACCCTCCGAGTCCATGAGGGCCCGCAACGGGCCCCCAAAGCAGACTCTGCATGCCTTTCTGTGGCGGCAATGCAGCCACGGAAAGGCATTGAAAAATGCACATATTAATACGCCTGGTGGTGTCTTTCAGACACCGCCACCATATAGAACACTTTTATGCCCGGTCAACATGTCGACCGGGAAATCGGCAGACGATCTTTCCGTGGACCCCCCAGACATTATAATATGGCGGGCGGTCATTTCGGCACGGATGGCGGGCGGATCGGCCTCCGCCAGGCCAGGGGTGGCTACGGCCAGCCTGGCATTAGGATGGCTGGGGCGATCGGCCCGCCATCCTAATGGGCCCCTATATGTCCTAATACAAACTGACAAAGCAGAAAACACATGCAAGGCACGAAATAAATGGTCAATGGATTTAGACATGCCTGTTTTTGAAGAAGAGTGGACTAAGTGTTGTGCTCTGACTGACCTACTTACACCAAATGGTAATTTACGTCTTATTTATTATAAATATTTACACCAAACGTACCACACACCGGCTAAATTACACAGATGCGGTCTCCGCAAAGACGCGAGTTGCAAATGTTGTGGAGCTGACGAAGCAGATTTTATATATTTAGAATGGCACTGTCCGCATATTAGTAACTATTTTGCAACTGTAACAACAACGTTAAGCGCCGTGTTAAGAACCAACATCAATTGTACAATTAGTGTATGTCTACTAGGTCTGGTGTCCATATTGAAATCCAATAACCGAAAATTCTGTGTGATTGCGTTATTATTGGCTCATCGTAGACTGTCTATGCACTAGAATGGGAAAAAACATCCCACATGTAAATAGTGGATACATGACATGGTGTACTGTGAGAATACCCTGAAAACCTATGAAGAAGAGCTTCCATCAAGATCCAAACCAAGAGACTATTGGCAACCATTAATGCTCGACCTACAGTCCCATCTGATTGATTAATTGCCTCTTGTTGCATATTATGCTGTACTCTAATAGTAACTATATCAATAATGTATGAGGCATTGTATTGTATTATTGTGTCACACCCGCAAATTACCGACTGGGGTGTAAGTGTAGGTTAGCCAGTCTGTTTCCTTTGGTTATGCTTTACCTTTTTTTTTGTAAATCCTTACAATGTATGATCTTGAAATAATGCACAATAAAAAAATTACTAAAAATAGCATGTTGAGCAAAAAACAATGGATTTAGACCCAACTCTCTGTGCTGGGTTGAAGGTATGACATGTATCTGCATTCTGTCCATTAATTGTTCTATTTGCATTTGTCTCCCCCGAGTGGTTCATGTGCTCTCCATCCCACTGTAGTCAAGCCATCCAGGCTGATGAGGGGTATAACCCGGACACCAGGCTTAGGATGCTTTTTTCCAGTCCAGGGAGGTCCTGGCATGGCAGCTCGGGCTGTACTGTCTCCATTGGGTGCAGGGTCAAGACTGATTTGCATACGGCTGGGTTCAAACTGGAATTGCATGGTGAGCAAAAAATTATGGATTATTGCATTTGTCACCCCGAGTGGGCGGGTATGCCCAGACTTGGGTCCCGTACTCTCCATCCACTGGAGTCAAGCTATCCTGGCTGATGAGGGATAAAACCCTGAAACCGATCCTAGGATGCTTGTTTCAAGTCCAGGTAGTACCTGGCCTTGCAGTTATGGGCTGGACTGGACTTAGCATTCCAAATGGAGTGCGGAGTTACTAAATATGGAAATGTATTCCCCACTGCCACAAAACCATCGCAACCACACCACGGGCCCTGTGGTCAAATTGTAATATCGCTGTCTGAAGACCCCCAGCGCTGCGGTCTTCTTGTGGCCATGATGTTTGGGCAGTTGGACTGCCAAACCTGTAATCAGGCCCTAAGTGTAATATAATCATGTATAAAACTAATATAACTCACATATATAAAATTCAATTTTAAATAGCCAAGATAAATACATGGTTTACACAGCTTGGCATTTAATGGTAGACCTTATGAACTAAAATAAAAAAAGTATAATAAACTTTTACTACTACGCTAAGGTGTCTAGGCAAGCAAGCTTACTAGCAGGGCATTAGGAATTTAGGATGCTGACTACAGTTTAGAGACTCCTTCAGGTTGAAAGCCAGGTGTTTAGTTTTTTTCTGAAGCAGAGGAGGTCTGTTTCCTTTTTCACGAATAAGGGAAGTCTGTTCCAGAGACAGGCCTATAAAACTTCTCCCGCCCTATTGTGCTGTTTTTAGTCTAGGAACAATGATATTGCATGTTGATTCTGAGTGAAGGGATCTTGGCGGAAGACATCAACTAAACGAAAGCTTAAAACCTTGTGGGCCTTCCCATTGAAGAGCCCTGAAAGCAATGCACAGGGCATTACACTGTACACGCTTCTCAATTGGTACCCAGTCGAGAAGCATAAGGGCAGCTGATACTGATTCTCTTTTGGGTATGCCAAATAAAAGATGAGCGGCTGAGTTCTGTAGGGCCTGAAGCTTATTCTGACTTTTTTTTCTTATGCTTACGGAACAAGCATTTGCATAGTCAATTTTTGAGAGTATCAGAGCGGAAATTACAGTTTTCTGCAGGTCTTTCAGAGTGAAGGGAAAGATCTTTCTTAAAAGTTTCATAGTGCCCTTCGAAGGTCAGTTGATTATCAAAGATAACTACAAGATTTTTTACCTTTGCAACTCGTGATGGAAGTTCCCGAAGAACAGTACCTTGGTCTTGCCTGTATTCAACTTTAAGCAGTTTTGGGCCATCCATTTTCCGATCTCCTACATACAGTTGTAAAAATGCTTTGTTGTCTCTGAAATATTAGATGATACTGAGCTCACTAATTGGGAATCGTCTGCATAGGTGATTGCTGAGAACCCAAAAAGATCTAATAAGTTTGGCCAAAGGGGCTACATAAAAGTTACAAATGGTCTGGCTAAGAGACGAACCCTGTGGAATGCCGTAAGGGAGAGAGAAGGACGAGGATTTAAAATTGTCGGCTGCAGCAAACTTAATTCTGTCTGACAAACATGATTTCACCAAAGCAATCGCTTTATCTTTAACCCAAATATCCTCTAACCTAGTCAGCAGGATTTGGTGGTTTACAGTGTCAAATGCCGCTGAGAGTTTCAATAGGACCAACTCTACACTACCCCCGCATCCAACGTCAATCCAATCTTTTCCGAAGATCTTATCAATGCCAATTCTGTACTGTGCTGTTTTCTAAATCCGAATTTGCAAGGGTCTAGGTGGCTCTGGTCCTCAATGAAGGCTGTCAACTGCAAATTAATAGCGTTTTCAATAATTTTCGCAGAAACAGGAACTCTGGAAATGGACCAGTAGCTCCCAGTAACTAGAGGATCTATGTTAGATTTTTTAATTGAAGGAAGTACATAGGCTATTCTCCAGACACTGGGAAATTCTTCTGACTTAATCACTGTTAAGTGTTACGAAATAGTGTCAGCTACTAAATGGATTGTTTTAGGTAGGCATGGATCCTGATTTTGTTTCCAAAAGGATGGTTTTAGTTTGGTCCTGGGAGAGTTCAGAAAAATAACTTAAGTGGACCTTACAGTCATTATTAATAGTTTGGGACTAACTGTGACATTCATTACGTTTAATTTGGGAGTCATTGTGATCAGTCAAAGGATTAGAGGAAAAACAATTAAAAACAGACCATTTCAGGCGGTTAGATAACTGTTTCACAGATGCAAAAAGTTATTTTGTGGAATTTTTGGCTGCTTCTATCTTTTGAATTAAGTATTTGGATTTTTCTTTAAAAATCACATTTTTGTATGTGGCTAAATTAAGTTGGTATTTCTTTTTTTTTTAATGCTCATAATGACGCCTCCATTTTCTTTCCTACCTACAACATGCTTGTGTCTATAAATGTCCTATCAATTCTAATCATACCAAGTAAAAGGTGCACTGTGCTTTATTGCTAGATAATAGGAAACAAATTGTTTTAGCTATTAACAACAGACTTACTAGGTTCTTTACACATAAAACTGACTTTTGCTGTATCGCATCAATAAATCATACTACCACAATACCAACATCAAAATACTTCCTTTCAAATGAAGTGCTTTGTGCTTCTAATCTTGATGAAACTCTATACCTTTTACAATAGGACAAATAATTTGTTTTCCTATCTTCATAATATAAAGGCAGTCTAGAAATAAATGTATTCTGCTGTGTTTCACTCCAAGGCCACATAAAAAATAACCTTTATTATGGTGAATTTTGCTCCAAAGAATGGGTATTCTCCAAATAGGATCTATGTTCATGCAAACCTGCCACATTTGGATTCTAGTCTTTTTGTCCAGAATTTTTAAGAGGTTAGTAAATAGCCTTACAGCTCCCAAGGTTTCAGGTGGTTTCAGGTGAATGCATTACATATTTGTAGACAGCAAAATATTATTGTCTGCTTATAAACTGATCACTCGAGCTCTTTCACCAAAAAGAGTTTTCACTTTTCCCATTTTTATTTACTTGTTGGCATAAATAAAATCAAAGTTAAGTTGGCAGTTAGAACCAAATCTAGCAATTTGGCATAAAAGTTCGTCTGAGCAGGTCTGAGCATCCCTCACAATATGAGAGGAAACGTAGGGTGATCCCCATTTTTTACTGGGGAGAATAAAACCCTCAGGGCACTTGTTTTGGCTGACCCAGTAATTATGCTGAATGTGCATTGAAAGCATATACATTGAGGTTCTGTTCCTAACAACTGCTTGATCTCATCATAAAAACATCTTTATGCTTGCTAAAATTCAATCTGACAAAACTAACACACCTGCAAAAATGTTAGCATCTTTTCATGGTTCCTAGAATATTTATGTCTCGGGTTACTGATAGACAATAAATAAATGTGCCTATGTCCTGAGATTGATGCACTAACTATCAACGGTACCACCTTTGGATTATCTTTAAGATATGGGAGGAATGGAGAGACAACAATCATTAATAAACACAAAGAACTCCCACTGGACCTATATTGCTTTTATATAGGCTGACTACAGCTCAATTGGGCTATTCGCAATGAGTACGTAACAAACATGCAATTTTCTAATTTGTATACATAAAATTATTTTTGTTAGAAATCATTATTTCATTATTTATATTGAAAAAAATAAAAAACACTCTTCTATATGTAATTTCCTTCCTTGTTTCCTTTATATGACTAATCAACAATTTCATCTATTACAGAAAGTCAACATGAACATTGTTTTTTTGGCATGGACAATGCTATCTGTGTCATTCAGATACATATGTGTAACTCCTACAAATTGACCACACTTGCATACCGGTCTCTCACACCAACATACATACTCATTCGTTCAGCAAACCATGTCCTACTCACTCAAGATTGCATACACTATAATGGTCACCATAAAACAGATGGACCAGTCTCCATAACAGTATTGTGGGTCGGGTATCACACATCCAGGTCAACACACGTTTCAGTGAGCATTATCACTTTTGAACTACCTTCTTCAGGACCACAAGTACAAAAAATTAAGGCGAGTGGTTGGAGTTTAGTCTCGAGATGTAGAGATAATTCTTTTGCACATCAGCTGTCTGCTATTGTTTTTTCTGCAGATCTCAAATCATTCAAATCATTGAAACGACCACACGTATCCACGCTATTCTGATACTTTGTTTGTCCATTAGTGTCTGTCCTTTTCTTTAACAGTTCAGGGGTGTAATAAAAGAGTCCTTAGTAGTCACTAATCAGACTGTTTAGTTCCTGCATGACACCTGAATGGAGTCTTTTTTCCGCAATCCTTTTTTACAGAATACAATGATTCACTATTATGGGTACATGTGCCTGCAGATCGGGATGGAAGATCAGAAAGGCTTCACTGAGTAACAAAGTCCAGAAAGTCTTGGAATCACCCCTCTGAGCGGTAGCCTGCATTCCTTCAGTGGAATGGTGCATTCAGTGCAGCTAAGACTTACTCACCCTCATTGGACACAACACCTAAATGGAAGGCAACTAACAATAATCTATTAGAACAGGTTCTGTCCACACGTATAATATACAATTCTGGTAATACAGTATTTGAGGACAAACGCGAATGACACCGGTAGTTTGGTAAAGCCAGGAATTGGTGCTTTATGTAGTTCTTTTTCGGACACGTGTTTCATCAAACAGGGCAATGCCTGTGACTCATCAGGGCTGTAAGACATATTTTGGTGTTACCATGACAAAACCCATAGTCATCAGGAATAAAAACAACAACATTGAGGACACCAGCTAGCAATCCCAATGTAAGACAGTTAATTATACAGATTGGGATAAAAACAAATGAAAACTAATTGTGCACATTGAATATCATGTGCAGAACGGTGGTTATGGCGAGCTGTGAGTGAAAAGAAAAGGAAGGGCGGCTACACATCGGTGATATGTGTATCGATCTAGAAGGCGGTGGTCACTAAAAAATATATTGGTTTGTTGCGCACATTAACGAACATGTGCAGAACGGTGCTGAGAGATTTAAAATGAAGATTGAAAAGTGGACGGATAGCTACGCAATAAATATTGGTCCAGATACCAGTGAAACTACGTGGGAAGCTCCACAAGGTGTGGTTGAGCCGGAAATAAATGTGTAAAAAGGCAAGTTGTGCCGTGTAAGGTAAAGCTGTTAGCTATATAATGCGTGAAGGTAGTGTAACGTCGGTCAATGTGCATAAATGGTCCAATGGTATTCTAGTACGGTGTAAATAGCGTCAGGCGTGATAAAGGATAGAAATTTCAGAATAGTCGGTGATGCCCGAGTGTACTAAAGGTAGAGCGGTAAACCATGCATGTGAGCCAGCGAGAAGTGACCAATACGAAGTGACTTGAAGAGATATAGAGATATACAGAGTTGGTCAACAATATTAGTTGAAAATTCGAGAACACTTATTTGCATCAATATTATAAGACAGTGACATTAAAGGCAAAAAGGAAGAAAATAGTTGAGACGGCAGGTTAAACATGATCTTATTCAAATGTGTTCTAAACAAGATAGAAATAAATAAAACATCGCAAGTCGGATATCGGTTACTGAGAACATTGGATTATTAAGGGTTACAGTACTTCAGCATGCTTTGCCTATGACTAAAACATGATCCCAGTGGAGCTATTAATTGCCTATGTGCGATAGCCAGTGCGCGTAAGGGTATTAATACTGAAGCGGCATAGGGGGTTTCAGCGTGATCCTAAGTGATGTGAAATGGAAGGGATTACCTGTTTGTGGCGCAGTCAGTACTTTGAAAGAGAAAACAAATGAAGGGGGCGGTCAGCAACACGTGGTGGAGAGAGACAGCCCAAAAAAGCGGGGATTTGGCCATGGGCAGGTAGTCGAACTAGACCCGAACCGAATCAGGTATCAAAGCGCTTTACATAGCACCAGTTACGTTACATGAGGACCCACTTTCATTTTTTTGTTTTTTTTTGGCACGGGGAGATTAAGTGATTTGCCCAGAATCACAGGAGGTTTTTGGCGTCGTTACCGAGACTCGAACCCAGATCCCCAGGTCCGAGGTCGAGTGCCTTAGCCGTTAGGCCAACCCCTCTCCGTTGGTGTTACTGATTGTAAATAAAGAAGATGAACATCGTTGGTAAGAGGAGAAAAATCTGGTACGTGATGCAGTCAGATAAGACTGTTGGCCTGTAACCTGCAAGAATGGGATAAAATCGAGCAGGTTTGTCACAGTGTAGTGACTCACACGGATTGGCATACAAGATCGAAAACCTGGGAGGATATCCCAGCGTGAAGTGGAACTCTTACCTGGGATAGCGGGTTACGGTGGGGCTGTGATCGGGATGTGTCGGAGAGGAAAGTGCTTGTGTGCCAATGGGGAAAATATACTTCCTGGATGGTGGCACTCATGCCCGTCAGAATAGTGACAGGAAGTGAGTATGTACGTGCAAAAGACTAGAACGCTGACCATCACGTGTAGGAGGTGGAGGGATCATGTTTGTACACAATGAACTAATAAGGAACAGAACTTGTTGAAAATATAACGTATTACATAAGTCAAGTACAATTCAAAATGCAGAAGATAACACAAATATTGCGTGAGATTGTGTGTAAAACGAAAAGCATACCTTGTAATTTACATTATATAACATTAATGTCGGTAAAAAGGTACATCATGGGTATATGGTGTTGGGGGGACAACTTGTAATTGTCTAGAATAACAGACTCATTCCAGAAAGCGCTCCAAGAGAAAGATAGCAAATGGAAAGGGGCGACCGCTAGGTCCCCCCGAACGTATGGATGGGGGCCCGAACCTCCCGGGAAGCCATTTTGGGCGGGGGTGGGCGTGGCCCGGCTGGTATGCCCAAAGCGGCGTAGCCGGAGCGTGCCTTCCCCCGCCCGAGAGGGGTTGTCCTAGACACCTTGAAGGAAGACCACGCCCAGTAGGCGTATCGGTGACGGGTACACGCCCTCCCGCAGAAGGATAAAGGAGCAGGAACCCCGAAGATCGTCCTCTTGTTCCTCGGATCGGAAGGCTGCACCCACTCGTTGCTCGTGAGCCCTCGACGGAACAAGCAGCAATTTTGACCCACCCACCAGCCCCTGATAGCAAATGTTTGGAGAAAATAAAGTTTTCTGAGTGATGAAAGTAAAGGCCTTTCTTTTCCTTAGTAGAGTGAATAAAGGAATGTTGAAAGGGTAAATATGGTTTGCATTGGAGAAAGTTCTTCTTGCAGGAATGATCATTAGAACAGTAAGATGTAGTGGAATTTTTCTTTTCAGTAGGTAAAACAACTGTCGTATTTATTTGTCGGGCGGTAAGGTCATGATCGGTGAGCAGGAATTTAAAGGTCCCTAGAGTGGGGCGCCACCCACAATGGATGGGAGCGCCTGGGGGAAGACGGCCATTGGCCCCTTCCATGGGGAGGCGACACCCACTAAGGATGGGGTGCCTAGGGGGAGATGGCCATGGGCCCCTCCCAGGTGGGGAGGCGGTTAAATGCCCCTCCTGACGACTTTCCCGGGGGCCGGATATCCGCGACGGCGGATAGAGAGTATGGGGTGGGGGGGAGAGTCCACGCTGTCCTTCCTACAGAGACCTCATACGGGAACTCGGACGATCCTTAAGATGGCGTCAAGTGGAAAGGGGGCCCCACCACGATAAGGGAAGTTACAGTTGGCAACGAGGGTAGAGCCCTCTGCGCATGCGCCACTCACACGGTGAGGGCGAGAGTTTGGAAGTAGGGATCTGACACCGGTTAAGACCTTGCCGTTGGCCGTTAATGCTAGGATGTACAATTTGAATTAGAGTGTATGCATTTTCAGGATGTTAGCCAAAAGTACATGACTGCATCGAAATGTAATAAATGTCAAATTGTACATAATGCATAATGATGAAACTTTTAATTTAATGTTTTAAATTTTGTTTCATATTTTAATAAATACGGCCGGGAGGGTGACTCCCTCCCGTCTTCCAAAAAAGTCAACTATTGTCCGACTTCCCATCCTTGGGGATGTGTGTTGGGAGGGGGTGGCGGGCATCCCGGCCATACTACTCTGCGCAGTGGTCAGGGGGAGGTTTGCAGCAGAAAGTAGGAGAAACGGGGTAAAGATATGGCTACAGAGAGTAACGCTTTAGGGGTCTAAGAAGTATTGTAGTTCCGAGTCCATGTTTTGGCCGTATTCGACCGTATGCAAATGCATGATCCAGGTTGCTTCTAGTCTACGTAGACGGAGTTCCCTGTTTCCTTCACGTATGTTGGGTTTAGCAATGTCTATACCATAGAATTCAAATTTCTTGTGTGTGGCTTGGCTGGCACACTTTGCTATGTGTCAGGCCATAGGATACCGATGATCTTGCTGATGCATCGCTCTGGCATGTTCCCCAATGCGATCCTTGAGGGGCCTGATTGTGCTGCCCACGTACTGATTGTATAGGATAAACAGGAGGGAACCCATAAACCAAGTTGGGATGGGTATGTGCTGTATTTGTGAACAATTCCCAACAGGTATCAATAGGAAGACAAATTCAACAGGTGTATGCAATATGCATTACAAACGAACGAAAATAAGGAGTCACTACAGTTTTTTGAAAACAGGCGGGTATTATTCACCACTTAAAGAGCAAGGCGGGTCTGTTGTAAAGTTATACAGTTTAACAGCACTGTACACATCAAATGGGGTGACAACCCGGTGGCACTTGGTGAAGGTGATATATACATAAATATATACAGTGAATAGTGATGGTAGTGCAAGTGCTGGGGTAAGACAGCGTGGTCGGCGCGTAGTGACAAATAAGTGAAAAATACAAAGTAATCTCTCCAGGGATCAAGTAGTAATCACTTTAAACAAGAATACTTCAATTTCAGGAGTACAAAACAAGTAGGGCACCATAAAATTAAGCTGTGTGGTCGACGGCGTTTCGATCCCCGTCAATCGGGATCATCATCAGGACTGGGTTGTCGGGGGAACAGTGCTGTGGGGTAAGAAAAAGGGCTGTTCAGTGGGGGCGAGGGAAACCTTGTTAATAAAGGGCGCGCTAGTGGCTCGTGCTTTGGAGGCTACTGATAAAGCTCCTGAGCATGGGATCAAGGTGGGTGGAAGACAGCTAACTGGCTAGCAACTGCTTAGCTGACTAGGGTGTCAAAGGGAGTTGCGCAAAAGACTGGCAAAAGGGGCCAGGCATCAGTCACAGGGAGGCGGCAGATGGCTAGGGTTAAATGCCGAGTCTGGCGCTGTAGGACAGGCGCAGGGGCTGTACATAAGTGTGAAGGCGCGTGTCACATGGAGCTTGCGCCTATGCGGTGTCAGAAGGAGTTACGCAAAAGACTGGCAAAAGGAGGCAGGCTTCAGTCACAGGGAGGCGGCAGACGGCTTGGGTTAAATGCCGGGTCTGGCGCTGTAGGACAGGCGCAGGGGCTGTACATAAGTATGAGGGCACGTGTCGCATAGCGCTAGCGCCTAGCGGAGTAAAGTGCAGGTAAGGGTGGTTAACTTACATGTCCGCCAGTAGTAATTTCATGCGGATGGAGGGGCTGGGTAGTAGGATCCAATGCTGCACGGAGAGGGAATTTAAATTAGAGAGCGGTGCAAAGGAATAAGGAAAATAAACAGATTTCCAATAGGTAACTGGAGTTTACCTGAGTGGCGATTTGGACGGCTTGAGGCAGCGGGGGAGATCGGCGTCTGGTAAAAAGTAATGATGATTAAAATCAGGCGCCTCAGGGCTGGCAAAGTCAAAGGAAAGGGGTCGCACGAAGTGTGCGAATGGTTTACCTGAATAAATCAAGACGTCGGGTTGATTATCGCAATGGGCAGCTTCTGGCAGTAAATGCGGGAGCTCTGCGCGGTCCGGTGGCAGCGCTAGTGAAAAAACCTATGGGAAGGGGCGGGGTGGGCGGGGAGGCACTGCGCGCGCACTGCAGAAGGGGGCGGAGTGGAGGGTGTAACTGGTGGTTGCCGCGGCGACCTGCCTAAACAGGAAGAACAAACCGCGCGCGCTCTATGTGCAGAGGCGGGGAGGGGAGTGTGACTGTCGGTTGTGATGGCAACCACAGAGGCCAGGATATGATGCCGGCTGTAGAGGCCAATGGACACGACTTGGGGCAGGACATGGTAAAGGAAAATCACACGCATTGAGGGGTTATTAAGCACCCGCAAGCACAAGGATACTAGTGCATGAATGTTATATAAACATAAACACATCCTGGGTTAAAGAAAATCAGACATTTAAACTTGTTCGCATCAGATGAAAAACTCAAAAAGAAGCAGATCAGAACTGATCTACATGCACGAATGCTAACGGATTACTTGCGCTCAGGAGTTATCCCCCTAGGACTGCAAATCTGCAACACCCCAGCCATCTTTACTCAGGACCCTAAATTTAGAACCAACTTCAGCTATCTAGCTACTACCTGCTCCAGACACTGGATGGTCCTGGGAATAGATACAGCCATTGAACATAGCCGTCTAGAACTAGAGGAAATCGACCAACTAGAAAAGCAAATCCAAGCAGATACCACCATTACTGACGCCAAAAGTCTACTGGATAAGATCAACAACACCATCTCCACCTTCAATACCTTTGAAGTGAACAAAAAAGTGAACAAAATAGAAAAGGACATTAAAAACTACAAAGTAGAGAACACGTACCCCTACCTGGACGAGGAATTTTATAACACCCAACAGAACCCTCCAAGAACACGCAATTGGGGTCGCTTCAGAAATAACCAACGAGTTACCTTCTCCGTCTCCTCCAACAGCTCTGGAGACGACACAGACGCCTCCACATCCACCTCTACCTCAGGACCACAACCACTCTTACCACCCGGTTTTTTAGCCAGAGGCCGAGGCAGAGGACAACCACCACCTCAAAACACCACTACCAGAGGAAGACAATACCAACCCCAAGTACCCGGCAACCGACAAACACGCAATCGTTATTACCAATGGGGGCCCCCTCAATAAACACCTCCATCAGTTCAAACGATATGACAATCCCCATCTTCAACCTGTCTAATCACATCCTGACACACGAAGAAACCACTCTACTGTCCCGTGGACTATCTTTTGTACCCACTGTAAGAACCAACTTCCTGGAGTTGCAATCTAATCTCCTCAAATTCTTCAGGAGAATTCGGCTTAAACTATTTTTTGCCAACAAACCTGATTCCGAGATGGGTCCCATTTCACCCTTCCGGCTGCCCTCCACCTTCAACCCTCCATCCAACCAGATGCCACCCGAAATCTTGGCCTTTGAAAGACTAGTAATGAAGGAAGTCATGGACCTTAAAGCAACACCTCGGTTCATTCCGTATAATCTACCCCTTACAGAGAAGGAAGCCCTTATGTCCCTCAAAAACAACAGCGAAATTGTCATAAAGCCCGCAGATAAGGGTGGGGGCATTGTAGTGTTGAATAACACCCAATATGATCAAGAGATTGAACGCCAACTCACCAACTGTGAACATTACCGTGTCCTATCTAAAGACCCATTGACAGATATAAAACAAAAGATCCTATCTATCACCACCACAGCCAAGGACCGGAACATCATAACAAAAAAGGAATTTGAATACCTTAATAATCCACATCCCAGAACCCCGGTGCTGTACGTCCTCCCCAAAATACATAAAGACGCCAGGAATCCCCCTGGACGCCCGATTGTGTCTGGTTGCGGATCAGTACTGGAACCCCTCGGTAAATACCTGGATTCGATCATTAAGGAATTCGTACCTGTCACAGACACATACATACGTGACACGATGGATCTTATTAACACCATAGAAGACCAACCGTTTGATCAAGAGTCCCAGCTACTAGCTAGCATGGACATCGAGTCCCTTTATACGAATATCCCCCATCAAGAAGGACTCAATGTCATCAAAAACCTCTTAACCTCCAGACCTCAACCGACTCAGATCCCCTCTGACTTCATTATGGATCTTCTACGAGTTGCCCTACAGAATAACTACTTCATGTATAAGAACACCTTCTATTTACAAGTGAAAGGAGTGTCTATGGGGGCTTGCTTCGCACCGAATTTTGCTATTTTATTTGTTCATGAGATGGAAAAATCTTTGATCCTCAATTCCATCAATCTGTACCGGCCCCAAATCCATCTGTGGCGCCGGTACATAGATGATATTCTACTAATTTGGAACGGAACATCAGACACTCTTCTACTTTTTGTTGACTGGTTGAATACTGCCCAGGAACACTTAAAATTCACCAGTGAATGGACCAAGAATGACCTTCCATTCCTTGATGTCACCATTCATGCTCAAGACGGCGTCCTTGGTACACTGCTTTTCCGGAAACCCACTGAACGCAATACCCTTTTGCATTACTCAAGCTACCATCCAAGAGGCCTACGAGACGGCCTACCCTACGGCCAGTTCTTAAGAATTCGGCGTAATTGTAAATGGCGCAAAGACTATTTCAGGGAGGCAGACATACTGGTTACCAAACTAACCAACAGAGGCTACCCCAGACGCCTTGTCACCAAAGCTAAGAAACGCGCCTGGTACAATCATCGCGAGGATCTACTGGTTCCAAACATCAACAAGAAGACCATGACCCGAATTCCCTTCGTGTCAGTATACAGCCCGGACAGCAACAAAGTGTCCAAAATAATTAAGAAAAATTGGCCCATTTTACGCTCTGAAGAACAATTTCGGGAGCCACCCCTTTTCTCCTACCAAAGGGGCAACAACATCGCCAACCACCTGGTACGAGCAATCACGTGGGCTGCTACTTCCACCCAAAGACACACCATCACCGCTGCATGGGGCATGGATCCAGTAATTGGACATTTCAAATGTCAATCATGCAGTGTATGCGAGTTGACTGCAAACACCAAAGAATTCCTTTACAATGGACAAACCCACCAACTTACACACCACTCTAACTGTAAAACCCAGAATGTCATTTATGCCATCCGTTGTCCGTGTGATCTTCTCTACATTGGCCAAACCACCCAAATGGTCAAACAACGCATAATCCAACACAAAAGTAGGATACATTGCAAGGTACTAACAGCTCCACTAGTTGCACACTTTTTGGAGAAATCACATGCTGATACAGATCTAAGATGGACAGTCATCGAAAAACCAACACTACCTATCAGAGGTGGGAACATGGCCGCCCTCCTCAATAGAGCGGAATGTAAATGGATTTCAAGAGTTGACTCAGTGAACCATGGGTTGAACACGTTTGATGAATGGAATAATACCATTACTGTCTGAGATACAGCCTAAGTCCCTGATCCCCTGAAAATCCCCATTTCCTCTGTTAAATTGTCTCGCTTTTAGCCTACCTCACCTTTGACTATGCACACCTGGGCATACCGCCTCATTGTAACTATGTGCACCAAGGTATACCACCTCATTGTAATTAATCACCTTGCAAGTCTACCCCGGACTTCCACAGTATGATGATGCCAACTTAGGTACATTATCGCTGTTGACTCGATGTTCCCTTAGACTCTAAACTTGATGCCTTGTATAGCTTGAAGAACTGTACTTTTGATTTAATTGCGGTTCACCGGTTTTTCCATTGTAAATATTGATGCACCTCATCTGATGCAAACAAGTTTAAATGTCTGATTTTCTTTAACCCAGGATGTGTTTATGTTTATATAACATTCATGCACTAGTATCCTTGTGCTTGCGGGTGCTTAATAACCCCTCAATGCGTGTGATTTTCCTTTACCATGTCCTGCCCCAAGTCGTGTCCATTGGCCTCTACAGCCGGCATCATATCCTGGCCTCTGTGGTTGCCATCACAACCGACAGTCACACTCCCCTCCCCGCCTCTGCACATAGAGCGCGCGCGGTTTGTTCTTCCTGTTTAGGCAGGTCGCCGCGGCAACCACCAGTTACACCCTCCACTCCGCCCCCTTCTGCAGTGCGCGCGCAGTGCCTCCCCGCCCACCCCGCCCCTTCCCATAGGTTTTTTCACTAGCGCTGCCACCGGACCGCGCAGAGCTCCCGCATTTACTGCCAGAAGCTGCCCATTGCGATAATCAACCCGACGTCTTGATTTATTCAGGTAAACCATTCGCACACTTCGTGCGACCCCTTTCCTTTGACTTTGCCAGCCCTGAGGCGCCTGATTTTAATCATCATTACTTTTTACCAGACGCCGATCTCCCCCGCTGCCTCAAGCCGTCCATATCGCCACTCAGGTAAACTCCAGTTACCTATTGGAAATCTGTTTATTTTCCTTATTCCTTTGCACCGCTCTCTAATTTAAATTCCCTCTCCGTGCAGCATTGGATCCTACTACCCAGCCCCTCCATCCGCATGAAATTACTACTGGCGGACATGTAAGTTAACCACCCTTACCTGCACGTTACTCCGCTAGGCGCTAGCGCTATGCGACATGTGCCCTCATACTTATGTACAGCCCCTGCGCCTGTCCTACAGCGCCAGACCCGGCATTTAACTCAAGCCGTCTGCCGCCTCCCTGTGACTGAAGCCTGCCTCCTTTTGCCAGTCTTTTGCGTAACTCCTTCTGACACCGCATAGGCGCAAGCTCCATGCGACACGCGCCTTCACACTTATGTACAGCCCCTGCGCCTGTCCTACAGCGCCAGACTCGGCATTTAACCCTAGCCGTCTGCCGCCTCCCTGTGACTGATGCCTGGCCCCTTTTGCCAGTCTTTTGCGCAACTCCCTTTGACACCCTAGTCAGCTAAGCAGTTGCTAGCCAGTTAGCTGTCTTCCACCCACCTTGATCCCATGCTCAGGAGCTTTATCAGTAGCCTCCAAAGCACGAGCCACTAGCGCGCCCTTTATTAACATGGTTTCCCTCGCCCCCACTGAACAGCCCTTTTTCTTACCCCACAGCACTGTTCCCCCGACAACCCAGTCCTGATGATGATCCCGATTGACGGGGATCGAAACGCCGTCGACCACACAGCTTAATTTTATGGCGCCCTACTTGTTTTGTACTCCTGAAATTGAATTATTCTTGTTTAAAGTGATTACTACTTGATCCCTGGAGACATTACTTTGTATTTTTCACTTATTTGTCACTACGCGCCGACCACGCTGTCTCACCCCAGCACTTGCACTACCATCACTATTCACTGTATATATTTATGTATATATCACCTTCACCAAGTGCCACCGGGTTGTTACCCCATTTGATGTGTACAGTGCTGTTAAACTGTATAACTTTACAACAGACCCGCCTTGCTCTTTAAGTGGTGAATAATACCCGCCTGTTTTCAAAAAACTGTAGTGACTCCTTATTTTCGTTAGTTTGTAATGCATATTGCATACACCTGTTGAATTTGTCTTCCTATTGATACCTTTTGGGAATTGTTCACGTACTGATTGTGGCACGTACATTCCAGAATGTACACGACGAATCTGGTGTTGCAATTTATGTTGTCGTTGATTTCATATTTTTGTCTGTGATGACCTTGAAAGTGTTTGGTGTTGTTTCTCGCCCATTTGCATACGCCACAGCAGCCACATTTGTGGCATCCTTTTGTGTGTGGAGTGAGCCAGGTGGTCGGGTTGTTAGCAGGAAGAACAGTAGGCCTGAGTCTACTTCGTAGCGTTTTGCCTCTCCTATATGTGATCTGTGGTTTGGAGCTGATGCAGGGAGACAGACTTTTGTCAGCCAAAAGGATGTTCCAATGTCTATTGATACTTTTCCTAACAACAGGGCTGATGTTGTTATAGTCCATGATCATCCTGGTCTGGGGGGTTTTGATAGTAGGTTCGTTTTTCACCAGTAGGGTGCTTTTCCGGTCCAGCTTTTTGGCTCTCTTTACTGCTTTGTTAACAACTTGTTGGTTGTAACCACGTTTGTGAAAGCGATTTCGCATGTCTTCTATGCAATTATTGAATTCAACATCATCACTACAATTTCTCCGTGCTCTGACACATTCACCGTAGGGTATAGTGTATATCTGATGTTTAGGGTGCGAGCTGTCAGCTCTGAGAATAGAATTGCCTGAAGTCTCTTTTCAAAAGAGTTTGGTATGTAGTGTGTCATTGAGTATGTACATTTTTAAGTCCAGAAAAGTGATTTTGTTGGTACTGTAATTGCATGTAAATTTCATATCCATGTCGTTCGTGTTAAGGTATTCAAAGAAAGCTTCGAGTTTCAAGTGCGTGCCGGACCAGATCAGTAAGCAGTCATCGATGTACCGTCCCCAATACACTATCGAGTCTACCCATATTGCGCCTTTGGCACTCCAAATCCAAGCGGTCTCCAATGTGCCCATGTAGAGATTCGCAAACGAAGGGGAAAATCTCGAGCCCATGGCTACCCCTTCGTTTGTTTGTACCTTTTCTGGCTAAACATGAAGAAATTGTTTTTGAGAATAATGTCCATTCAATGTGCACAATTAGTTTTCATTTGTTTTTATCCCAATCTGTATAAATTAATTAACTGTCTTACATTGGGATTGCTAGCTGGTGTCCACAATGTTGTTGTTTTTATTCCTGATGACTATTGGTTTTGTCATGGTAACACCAAAATATGTCTTACAGCCCTGATGAGTCACAGGCATTGCCCTTTTTGATGAAACACGTGTCGGCTGGCGTTTGTATATCCGAAAAAGAACTACATAAAGCACCAATTCCTGGCTTTACCAACTACCGGTGTCATTCGCGTTTGTCTTCAAATACTGTATTACCATAATTGTATATTATACGTGTGCACAGTACCTGTTCTAATATTTACATGGTGTTAAGGCATCTCATGCCTAAACATTAGTTAGAGGTCACAGGGTTTTCCTCAATGCTGGTAGCACCGTCTTACAATTGTTCACTTGTGTCCATCACCACACCATAAACTCACTGTTTGAGCGCCCCCTGCCTGTATACTTCAAACCCACAACTGATCGCACATTAACAATAATCTATTGAGATCATATAATCCTTTCGGATATACATGTACATATACCAGTTAGCTGCGATTGGCGTTTTTATTCTTTTAGGCGCATTATTGAAACTTAGTCTTTATAAAAGTCATAACTCTTGTTCCACTGATTCTTCTTATGATGTGTTTTCACGTTATTACTGTCTCTGTGCTTCACAAATACTTTTCACATTGTATCTAAGCTAAACCTGACTACTCTGTGCCAAGCTATTGGGGTTTGAGCACAGGAAAATGTGGGGTTTGCTTGTGCCTTACCATGACTACGATTGTGGTTGCTGCTTGACTAGGCCTCACACTCCAGTCAACAAGTAAACCAATTTCCAACAGTTGTTGCCATTTTTCATTATTCAACACCTGCCAATTGCATACTATGGGCCCTATTCTGATCCCTGTCGGAAGGGCTACGAATCGGATTTGGTTTGACCTAAACCGATCGGGAGCCCTTGTTTCCGACCGACTTGTTTCTAATTCTGGACAAACAAGTACAATGCCTGGAAACCCTGAGTGCTGACAGAATCGGTTCTGGAAGGCATACAGAGGTATAAAGCCCTCCGGAGATGAATGGTACAGCTCTATTGAGTAAGTATTCCAAGCGAGGAAGTACGATGAACGATTTAGACAGCCTTTAGGATTCATTTTGCCCGGATCTAAAAGGCTGCCGCAATCAGTCTTTGGAGGCCCATAGCAGGCCCCCCTTCACCTGGGGCCCTCTAAATGGTGCCAATGGGGTACCCATGGGTCCCCCTTTCAGACCATGAACAGTGTGGTAGGAACCAAAGGGGTGCCCACCAAAGGATGCACGATGATCCCCAACCCCCCTTTTTGTCAAGGGGAGCCAATGTGTGCGTTCGGTACACAGGCTCCCATTGAAGTCAATGGGAGTATGACTAAATGCATCATATTTGTTCGGTCAGACTCCCCTGACACAAGTCGTATGGAAAGCATTGCGGACACAAGTCGTTTGGTTTGCTTTCCGACCGAGATTGGAATCGGGCCCTATGTCTTTATGTTTCTATTATGTACTTCTGTTTTAACCCTGGGTTGTATATCAGAGCTTACATCACTATAAAGTTGTGGCAGTTGAAGTTGAAGATATGTATATTTTTACGGTATGAATATGTGCAGTTAACAATAGCAATGCGATACCTAAATACATGTTCCTACATTAAAAAAAAGTGTGGCCTTCAATGCTGTAGCTATAATATTTATAGAGTGATAGGTATAACTAAATATTTTGATAAAATATGCTATTTTCCACATTTATGCTTGGTATTTTGCATTGCTTACTATACAGTCTTAAAATGTTTTTGGGCCAGGTCTGAACTAAAAATAAAGGCATAGCCTCAACATGTTCTTAGCAAAACTAAAAATAGACACATAAACATATCAATTTAAGATAAGTTAATGTATTTAAAAAACTGCTGCCGACTGCGGTTTGCACAAAGGGATGATTGTTAATGCTATGATCATTTCAGGAGTTTTAATGGCTCATTATGCATGTGAAATCAACTTCATTTTTAATAACATTATTACCTTTCCTCACCGCCCATTGGCGCTGTGGGCATATAGTTTCACTCTTCAGCACACATCTATGATCTCACCTCGGTATTTTGCTGCCTTTTAGAGTTTTCACTGAAAAATACCAATACACAAAAATGCAAGACTTGACTAGCGGTCATGCCTGTTACACTTTAAAACTATTGCATTTCCTAAAAAGTCTATCAAGACTTTTAAATATTACAACATCAAAATGTTGAGTGATCTAAATGAAACCATGGATTAAGAACAGGTTGAAAACACTGGTATAAACCCACTACCATCAACATTGTGATGCCCTACTCCTTCCTGCTTCTCCCTTTTCTTTGTGATCATGTGAAGGAAGAGAGGTGTCTTCCCTCTGCTCACACTGCTGCTGCTATGCAGTGATGGCCAGAGCTACAGAAGGGGGCGGATGAACCTGTACAGACGCAGTCTCTTCCTGGCTTGAAAAATGGAGTGAAGCACAGGATAAAGCCGCTGGGCTAGCAGGCGCTGTGGGTCCTGGGCTCCTTCCTTCTTTGCCAACTCCTGTGGACGTTCATGTCTGTTTGTTCTGTGTCTTTGCATGGTACCATGCACTAATGTACATGCATAACAGGAGATATAAAAGCAGGACGAGGAAAGCTTCTCAGGACCTGCAAGGTTTTAAAACCTACTGTGTCTCTAGAGAACCTTTTTATTAATTAAGACATTCCACCATAAAGGGTGGAATGTCTTTGGGTGGATCATTCTACCTGATGATATGTGATTGAAGGAGGCTAGAAGGAGGTATTCGAGAATTCGAATGTTGTAATTCTTTTTGTCCAACTTTTTGAGTTTCTTTTACAGTGTTCTACTCTCAGTGTATGGATGTCTAATTTTTAATAGCATAGTATTTGTATATGATCTTGCCTGTAGCAGAGCCTGTAGCGAAGTACAATGTTCTAGTAACACACCTTGCCTAGAGCAGTGCAATTAGAACATAAGGAGAATGAGTAAGCATTTTTAATCCACCTATTAGTGCCTAAGGCAAGGAAGGTGAATGATTTATGGTGCTCTCGAAAAAAAATCACTCTTGTTCCTCTGGTGGTTCACTCTCATAATTCATAAAAGGCTTTTAGGGTGTCATTTGTCGCCACCTATAGGTCGCGTGGCTTCATAACAGCTGATCTACCTTACTTTAGGAAAGACCCAGATCTGGAAAGGAGAGGAGTTTCATCCATGGAAAAAAAAAATGTTTAATACAAATGATGTTAATAACGGCTGTGCATCATTTTCAGCACCTCACTGTTCTATCTTTGAACAAGCAAAGGCTACTCATCTAATCATAGGGGAGTGTAAATTGTTGAGTGAATTGGTTCCTGTGTGGTATGGCTGTCTTTTTCTAAGATTATGTATAGGATATATATTAACTTTCATTCTGGACCTTTGCTATTTCAAAGTAGGAGCCAAATAAATAGCTTATCATGTTCTGGAAGCGGCTTCCTCCCATTTACAAGAACTGTGTAACTCTTTTATTAAGCCCCCAGCAGTTTGCTTTCAACCTTGGCGGAAAAAAAGCAGTTTTCATTCTTTTCTCTCAACAATAGATGGTGCCATTATCGCACTGACACTTCTCACCACCTGGGGAAAATTGTTCATTATTGTGCATGCTGCTGCCTACTTAATAGGATTACATATGTACTTTAACTCGATGTTTCAGCTCGCCTTAAAAGCATTAATTCGAAGTTTGTTTCTGCTCAACTTTTTCTAGCTAAAAATTGGATTAAAGTCTGGTGCCCCCAGCAGCAATCACGAGAAACCGTTTGTTGAACTGTCTTTCTTCAATGTAATGGGGTCAGACCGCAGACAAGTGTGCGTGCGAGAGCTTTCTTTCTCTTGCTTTTCCTGTTGATAGCTTGAGGGCATTTTAATTGAAGGATGCGCTGGCTTCACTACAATGGGAAAGAATGCATTAATTACATTTCAGAATCCCATTAGAAAGAATCAACTAATAAAGTTAAAGCAACCGATAGAAAGATTAATAGTACAGTAGCAAAAAAATATGTTTTCAAAGTTCTTTGACCCTAGTCACAAAGCTACAGCTATTTCTAAATGTAGACCTGATTAATATGCCTGTCCAAGGGTTCAAATGTTCACCTTTATGGGAATTCACACGCATTCCCAGTAGTTAACCTGTAAAGTTGCTTCATTTTTATCTTGTTAGGTGCACTACTGAGACCTTCATGACATCTGCTATTTCCACAGTGTAGAGTTGCACGCAGTGTACAACTCAACACAGTCTGCTGTGTACATGGCCATTGTTTATTTCGTCCTGTAAATGTAAATGTATAGGCATTTATATAGCGCACTACTTACCCGTAGGGTCCCAAGGCGCTTCGACCGCTGCGAAACCCTTCCTGGCTTCCCTGAGAGATGGTCCCTTAATGGGTATCTCCAGGGTGAGACCAGGCATCCCCAGCGGTCTGGTGGGGCCGTTAGTGAAGATGAGGCAAGCTAATGCCCAGAGTTGCCAAGTGTGAACACTGATCAGAGTGGGCACCGAGGCGAGAGAATTATCGAGTCCGCTGACCCTGGTCCAGAAACCTGCCGCGCCGGGAATCGAACCCTGGTCCCGGGCCGTCCTCTGCTCTCGGGTCTGCCGCCTCTAACCGGTGAGCCACACTACTTCACTTCCTGGAAAGATATTTCTTCACAGGAATCTCATTCGACTAAACTTCCATGAAGAATTGTGGGTGTTCTGCTCCCTGCAGCTGCAGTAGTAAATCTCTAAGCATTTCCAGGCTTGTGAGCGTTCACAAACTCTGAACACTAACCACACCTTGATTCACCATCTCTGCATCCCTACAATGGGGTGAACTACTGCAGGATTAACTCAGTTGTGGCATACAATAATGCAGTAGGAGAAGCATTTAGATTTGATAGATAGCCGTGTGTGGATGACTGACAAGGGAACATTGGATTAGTTTAATCAATGTACCTATAAAGCTTAAATTATAATGGCTTTGTGAATCACCACCTGGTTGGAATACAAGACTTTTGACTAAATGCCTTACCTGATTACATAGCATGGCCAAATTCACTACTCTCTTGCATTGTGATTGTGTTGCGCAACACAGCACAATGGTGTAAGTGCCACTTAATAAGTTGCTCAGTGGTGGTTTTGCCTTATATTTGACCCGATGTTAACTACAAGGTCTGTGTTGCAACGCATTGCATCAAAACCTTTGAATTTATTCAAAGTGAGTGTTACCATGCAAATCAATTGGAGAACCAAAGAAATATGATTTTCTATTTTAACGTAGACCAACACAATATATTACGGAAATGGGAAATTGCGTCACAAAGGTATGCAGGATCCAAGTAGAAGCAATATACCTGGCAAACTTAGAGGAACATGACCCAGTACATCACACATTGCTCTACTGGCATGGAGAATGTTATTATAACCATAGGCAGTGGTTACTCCAGCACAAGCAATGATGGCATATTTACCCAAAAGATTACCTCGATTGTACTAAGGGAGGAGGATGTTATACAATATTGGAGACGTAATAAAGGCTACATCATGGAAGAAATTGGACCTCACTTGGAGCCCTGTGCTGCTGGCTCACTTGGATCCCACCACAGCTGAGCTCATGGCAGTATGACATCTGCTTGGATTTAGCTATTTCTACAGTACTTGTGCCAGGGCAGGTGGCATTTCTCATAGTGCTCTGACATCTTTTTTTCCAGATATGTTGGATGCTATTATTGGCATTTCTCCACAAAATCAGGATTTCCCACCAACAGCTGCAGGACACATATATGTCTAACAAGCCTTCCATCGAATATCCCATTTTCCGCTTCTACTGGTGTAAGGGCTCAGCAGCGAAAAGAAAGGTTACATGAGGAGCAAATAAGAGTACAAAATAACAATATATAGAATAATGTAATGTTCTTTGTAGACGATGAGCAGTAGTGTAGATGACTGTTAGACCTGGCATCTTTTGCGTGGTTTCCCCTGTCTTTTGCCTCTACCTCCTGTATTTTTGATCCTGTGCTGGATTTCGTTTTTGCTGGTTTGGATGCTTTGGGCACTTTGCCACTGCTGATCAGTGTCAAAGTGCACGTGCTCCCTGAGTAAATTGATATTGTAATTGGTTATCCATGATTGGCATATTTGTATTACCAAGAAGTCCCTAGTAAAGTGCACTGAGTGTGCCAGGGCTGGTGATTCAAATGCTACTATTGGGCCTGCAGCACTGATTGTGCCACCCACATGAGTAGCCCTAAAATGGTGTCTCAGGCCTGCCACCGCAGTCTGTGAACTGCCATGTCAACCTGGCCAGTATCCCCAGTGACCAGGCCTAACCCTTCCCTTTCTGTAAACATTGGACACCCCTATGGAAGGCCCAAGGTACCCCCCTGGGCAGGGTGCCGTGTATGTGAGAGGTAGAGCATGTATTAGTGTGGGTGACATGCTCTGGTAGTGAATTACAGCCATTTTCGTTTTTTCCCTATTGTAAGGCTATCTTGCCCATAGTCTATAATGGGGAATACTGTGTACAGTGGTTACCTGCATATCTTCCCATAGGAGCAAGATAGGACAAAAAAGTCTGGTATCCCTGAACTCAGAATTTAATAACACATCTTTTAGGAAAGATGGTTTTTAAATGCTGTGTTTGAAAACAGCACTTTAAAAGGTGGCTGTTTTCTTGTCTGACCTTTCTGTGTGCCTTGGCCTGTTTGTGAATTGACTGTCTGGTTTGTGAGTGACATAGGCTGGGTGGCTCCCAGAGGCCGAGTGGGTCATCCCTGGGCTGAATAGCTCCATCTGCATCTAGATTGGTGGGAGTGGGTAGCCCCTGGGCCTGAATAGGGCTGTGCCTGCCTTCCACAATGCTGGCTCCACCTCCTGCTGGGCGGCTGACCACCCTGCCCCTCTCTCTGAAAGGAAAGGAGAAGCCAGGAAAACAAAGTGCTCAAGGAACACCCAGAACTGGTTCAGACCGGGCTCAGAGCCCTTCTACACAAAGGGAACACATATTTTTTGGGGTATAAGTACAGGACCACAGACTACAGAAAATTAGATCATCCTGGAATCAAGAAGGAACCTCTGCCAAGGAGAAAGCTGGATGACAGAAGAGGAAGGACTGTCCTGCTGTGTGTTTGGGGACTGTCCTGCAATTGTTTGCTCCCAAGGAGAAAGGAAGGACTTTGCTTTGTGCTGTGTCCCCTTGCTTGAAGAGATCTCCAAGGGCCTGAGTAGAGCTGGCTCCCTGTTAAGAAGTCCCAGAAACAAAACAGGACTTCACCCCCAGCTTCCCTCTGAACTCTACTGAGAGAGTTCTGTCCTTCCTACACTGCTTGGGCCAGTTGTGGTGCCTCTGGAAGTTGTACCTGTTGTTTGGAAGCTGGATGAGAAGAACCTAAAGACAATCTGCAAGTTTCACGCATCGCTCACTGCGGAATGCGTCCCCATCCGTGCAAGGAAATTCCTGCCGCCGTGAAGATCGACATCGCGATGCGCCTTTTGCCACTGCAAGAACCGATGCATTCTTTGCTTGCGGAACGCATCGCTCCGGTGCGGGAAGAGTAGGATCGCTGTGAGTTTCGTCGCAGAGCCTGTCGTCACTGGGTGAGATCGTCGCACCGCTTGCTTGCCGACCGCATCACGTCGGATTTTTGTCGTTTTGGTCTTGTTTAGTTTATATTAAATACTTCTATTTCTCTAAACTGGCGTGGAGTCCATTTGCGGTGTTTTCACTGTGATACTGTGAGTGTTGGTACAAATATTTTACACATTGCCTTTGATAAGCCTGTCTGCTCGTGCCAAACTACCAATGGGGTGAGCAGGGGTTATCTAAAGAGTGTATCCCCCTTACCCTGACTAGAGGCCAGGGTCCCTATTTGTCACAAGTACCTACCTTTGCCAACTAGAGACCCCAAATTCTAACAATGGCCAATGTAAATTTTGATGTTCGTAACGAAGGGTGTAATGAAGGTGGGGAGAGAGTGGCACTGTCTAACCCAAAAGTGGTAATGCTCAGAGTTGTTAAGAGGGTGTGGGATGGAGGCCAAAAGTTGGACTAGGGCTTAAGGGGGGAGGGGGTGGCGTTTAGGTATTTCTCAAAGAGTATAAGTTTATTTCTTGAAGTGAGGGAATTGTTAATTCTCCCGTGAAACTTGAGGCAATGAGTACCAAATTCTGGGGGCGTTACCAAAGAAGGAACATGTGCGAGATTTCTCTTTTATTGAGTTACATTAAGAACATGTGATAAATGTCAATTATTTTAAGATTAATGGTATACACTAGTAATTTTTGGTGTAATGGAGAATAACAACTAAAGATGGTGTGCTCCAGTGTATATAATCTAAATTAAAAAACAGCACCAGTAATTTTATTTTCTACAGCGGGTCCTACTATAGGACACCATGTGCCAATGCACAAACACTCCAACCAGATTAAAAGTATTTGTGTGGACACTTCCAGTGAATACATTTTGTTGTAAGAAATGAAGTATTTTGTAGGTGTACATATGAATATGATTTGAATAAAGCAAACATTTTTAAAACGTTGCACCTCAATCAATGAAGCATGCATTTTATTAAATATATCCTATTCTAATTTTTATAGTTACAATTTTTTGTCTAAAACCCTGGTTGTTTGGTTGGTAAAGTACATGTACCAAAAATGAAATCCATACTTGATTGAAAGTGACACAAACATGCTCAAATACATGGCTTATAATTAGCGTAAATGTTATGGAGGAAAACTGCAGCTTTGGAATGACCCCCATCTGAATGTAAAAATCTTTGGCAACCTGGGACTAAAGGTGGCCTGCTCTATATTGTGAGAACCACAAATCCGAAAAAGTTGCCTTTTTATTTCAGCAGATAGGGGCCACAATTCAATCAATCAATCAGTGACACTTATAAAGCGCGCTACATACCCGTAGGGTCTCAAGGCGCTGGGGGGGGGGGGGGGGGGCTTGCCGCTACTGCTCGAACAGCCAGGTCTTCAGCTTCTTCCTGAAGGAGAGGTGGTCTTGGGTCAGGCGCAGGTCGGTCGGGAGGGAGTTCCAGGTCTTGGCGGCCAGGTAGGAGAAGGACCTTCCTCCCGTAGTCGCTCTTCGGATGCGGGGGACGGCGGCGAGGGCGTGGTTGGCTGATCGGAGGTGGCATTTGGGAGCGTAGAAGTTGACTCGGCTGTTGAGGTAGCTCGGGCCTTGGTCGTGTAGGGCTTTGTGTGCGTGGGTGAGGAGGCGGAAGGTGATTCTTTTGTTGACGGGGAGCCAGTGAAGGTCTCTCAGATGTCCGGAGATGTGGCTGGTTCGTGGGATGTCGAGGATGAGTCTGGCTGAGGCGTTCTGGATCCGCTGGAGTCTCTTCTGGAGCTTGGCGGTGGTACCGGCGTAGAGGGCGTTGCCGTAGTCCAGTCGGCTGGTGACGAGGGCCTGGGTGACGGTCTTCCTGGTCTCGGTGGGGATCCACCAGAAGATCTTCCGTAGCATGCGTAGGATGTTAAAGCACGACGAGGAGACGGCGTTGACTTGCCTGGTCATGGAGAGGGAGGAGTCCAGGATGAAGCCCAGGTTGCGTGCATGGTCTGTCGGTTTGGGTGCGGTGCCCAGGGCGGGAGGCCACCAGGAGTTGTCCCAGGCGGAGGGTGAGGAGCCCAGGATGAGGACCTCCGTCTTGCCCGAGTTCAGTTTCAGGCGGCTGGTCGTCATCCACTCGGCTACCTCTTTCATCCCTTCGTGCAGGTTGGCTCTGGCGGCGGCGGGGTCGTTGGTCAGGGAGAGGATCAGCTGGGTGTCGTCGGCGTAGGAGATTATGCTGAGGTTGTGTTTGCGTACGATGGCCGCGAGGGGGCTCATGTAGACGTTGAAGAGGGTGGGGCTCAGAGATGATCCTTGGGGGACGCCGCAGATGACTTCGGAGGCCTCTGACTTGTACGGTGGTAGGCGGACTCTCTGCGTTCTTCCGTCGAGGAAGGAGATGATCCATTCCAGCGCCTTGTCCTGGATTCCGATGTTGCTGAGGCGCCGTACTAGGGTGCGGTGGCAGACCGTGTCGAATGCCGCGGAGAGGTCAAGGAGGATGAGGGCTGCTGTTTCTCCATTGTCCATCAGGGCTCGGATGTCATCGGTGGCGGCGATGAGGGCGGTCTCGGTGCTGTGATTGGCTCGGAAGCCGGACTGTGATGGGTCGAGGGATCCGTTCGTCTCGAGGAAGGCGGCCATCTGCTTGTTGACGGTCTTCTCGATGACTTTGGCTGGAAACGGGAGGAGCGAGATGGGGCGGTAATTCTTGAGGTCGGTGGGGTCCGCTGTTGGTTTCTTGAGTAGAGCGCTGAGTTCGGCGTGTTTCCAGCTCTCAGGGAAGATGGTGGTGTCGAAGGATGTGTTGATGATGTCCCGCAGGTGGGGTGCGATGACAGCGTCGGCTTTGTTGAAGACGTGGTGAGGGCAGGGGTCGGTCGGTGATCCGGAGTGGATGGAGTTCATCGTGCGGATGGTGTCTTCGGTGCTGATCGGGGTCCAGGCGTGGAGGGTGGTGGTGGGGGGTGGTTGCTCGGTCATGGTGTGCGTTGGTTGGTTGTTGAAGCTGTTGTGTATGTCCGCGATCTTGTTGTGGAAGTATGAAGCGAGGGAGTTGCAGAGGTCTTGCGATGGGGTGATGTCGTTGTTTCCTGCGCTGGGGTTGGAAAGCTCTTTCACGATGTTGAAGAGTTCCTTGCAGTTGTGTGCGTTGTTGTCCAACCGGTCCTTGAATGCTGTTTTCTTGGCGGCGCGGATCAGCTGGTGGTGTTTCCGGGTGGCAAGTTTGAGGGAGGTCCTGTTGTCCGGTGTTGGTTCCCTTCTCCAGACTTTCTCGAGGGCTCGGCAGTTCTTCTTGGAGCTCTTGAGTTCGTCGGTGAACCATGGGGCCTTCTTGCTGCCGGGTCTGCTAGGCGGGGTCCTCAGTGGGGCGAGTTCGTCCGCGCAGTTGCTGATCCACTTCGTGAGGTTGTCGGCGGCCTGGCTGGGGTTCGCTGAGCTGGCAGGAGGGTGCTGGCTCAGGGCGGTGGCGAGCTGGTCTGCTGTGATCTTGTTCCAGCTTCTGCGGGCGGCCTGTTGCTGGTGTTGGTGGGTCGTCGTTCTCTTGAAGGTGAAGTGGACGCAGCTGTGGTCCGTCCATTGAAGCTCTGTGGCGTGGCTGAAGTCGATGTCTGGGCTGGAGGAGAAGACTGCGTCGAGTGTGTGTCCGGCGAGGTGAGTGGGGGTGGACACCAGTTGCTTGAGTCCCAGGTTGGCGAGGTTGTCGAGCAGGGTGCTGGTGTTGCGGTTGTTGTTGTTCTCCAGATGGAAGTTGAGGTCTCCCAGGAGGATGTAGTCAGCGGAGGGGAGGGCATGCGGGCTGACGAAGTCGGCGATGTCCTCGCTGAATTGCGTGCGTGGTCCAGGGGGTCGGTAGATCAGGGTGCCTCTGAGGGTGGTGTTCGGGTTGGTGTGGATCTGGAAATGCAGGTGTTCGGCGCTGGTCAGGGTGTTGTCGGTGCTGGTCGTGAGACGGATGGTGCTCCTGTGGATGATGGCGATGCCTCCACCCATCTGGTTGGCGTTTCGGTCCCTCCGGACGATCTTGTAGCCCTCCGGGATGGCGATGGCGATGTCGGGAGCTGAAGAGGCGTTCATCCAGGTCTCCGTGAGGAAGGCAACGTCAGGGGCTGTGGTGTCGAGCAGGTTCCAGAGCTCGATGGCGTGTCTGTGGACGGAGCGGGTGTTGAGCAGGATGCACTTGAGGTGGGTGCTGCTGGTGTTCGACTTGGCGGGTGCTGGTGCGAGGCTGGTCCGGATGCAGGTGAACTTGCAGGCGTGGCAGCTGAAAGGTCCGTGGGTACGTCGTGGAGTGGCTTGATGGCAATCTGGGAGTCGGGCGGTGTTGAGAGCGGTGAGGGTGGCGGCGGAGTACGTCAGGCGGGTCGGTCGGGGTCTTCGTGGGCCAGGGGTCCTGGCACTGGGCGCGGTCCAGGCGCGGACGGGCGTAGACGGGCTTACCTTTGGCGCGCCTTCGGCGCACAATCGGCGCGCCCGCTGCGCGTGACCGCTGCGCGTGACCGCTGCGCGTTCGCACGGTCGCCATTTAAGGCGAAGTGCGCGGGTGGGCGGAGCAGCTGGGAGGCGGGAGCGGGGAGGGTACAGAATGGAAAAAGGGGCGGGGAAAAGCGGCGGTGGCGGGAAGGGAGGGCGGAGGGCGGCGAGTAGGCGGACAACAAGGAAGGAAAAACCAAAACACGGGGAAAATGGAATAAAAGCAAACAGGCACAATTTAACGACAAAACAAGGGCAAAATGAAAATAAAACAAAACAGGCACAATTTAACGACAAAACAAGGGCAAAAACAACCGCAGCGGAGGCAGCCGGCAACCGGCAAAACGAGGCAGCAGCGAGGCAGAGGGCAGGCAAGGGGCACACGCAGCAGCTGGTGGCCGTGCGGCGCGGGGGTGTCCCACAAGTGGGTCACACTCACCTGCGTCGCACGGTCGCCATTTAAGGCCAAGTGCGCGGGTGGGCGGAGCAGCTGGGAGGCGGGAGCGGGGAGGGTACAGAATGGAAAAAGGGGCGGGGAAAAGCGGCGGTGGCGGGAAGGGAGGGCGGAGGGCGGCGAGTAGGCGGACAACAAGGAAGGAAAAACCAAAACACGGGGAAAATGGAATAAAAGCAAACAGGCACAATTTAACGACAAAACAAGGGCAAAATGAAAATAAAACAAAACAGGCACAATTTAACGACAAAACAAGGGCAAAAACAACCGCAGCGGAGGCAGCCGGCAACTGGCAAAACGAGGCAGCAGCGAGGCAGAGGGCAGGCAAGGGGCACACGCAGCAGCTGGTGGCCGTGCGGCGCGGGGGTGTCCCACAAGTGGGTCACACTCACCTGCGTCGCACGGTCGCCATTTAAGGCCAAGTGCGCGGGTGGGCGGAGCAGCTGGGAGACAATTCAGAAAACAGTCACTCCATATCTACAAGCACAAGGCCCAACCAACAGCTCTAGTTGGGACATAAATTTGTGGCGCTTCCAGTTCTAAATTTCTACGCCCTCAGGAGAATAGTTTTCTGAAAGCTTTATTAAATTTCCCGCAGAGTACAGTAACTCTACCATTGTTTTTGACACTGGGCTTAAAGGTTTAGAGTATTATGATGCCTTAAAGCCTCCTCTCTTTTTGCTAGACTGTGGTCCCATCATGAGCTGGAACCATATAGAGTGGAATGTACTAACATTTTGAAACTAAATACCAACCTAAACATATCTTGATTGTAGCATGAGAAAACATGGATTACAAAATTGGGAATAAATTCAATCTCGTCAGATCCTTCCTCTATCAGGAAAACATCAGAAAGCAGTCTATGAAGGAGACATTGGGCCTTTCTTGTGAATAAGCAGTCCCATATCTCCATAAGGGGGCATTTGGCAGACCAGTTTTTGAGTACAAGCCCCTTCCGAAGTCTGAAAGATTTTCAGATGTGATCTTTCCTGCATTTGCACAAAGTCTCAATGTCAAATTTAGATTTAGCACTCTTCTTGTGAATACTTTCTTTGCAAATGACATTCTGTTTTGGATGCAACTTCTACCTGTGATGATTGTGGTAATGCCACTGAGAGATTTAAGTGAAAAAGTGCCTAGAAGCACAAAGCACCACTCGCAAACTCTTTGGTCATGCAAGACCAGGAGAAAGTCACAAGTTCAGGCGAACCGCAATGGAGTGAGGGTTATATACAGAGACAGGGTTACTCCACCTGAAAAGTTACCTTCTAATTCCATTGGCAAGAGTTCCATTCGTAGCGAAAGGGGTAATAAGGAGCAGTGATAGTGTCATGGGTGTCCGGGCATCATTGACTGTCATGACTGAAGCTTTGCATTGGAGGTCAATGCAGCGGTCAAAGCTGTAGCTTGAATAGATGGGTTGCCCGATATTCTCCTTGGTGTTTTGTGCAGGCAGCATAGTCTTGGCATAAATGGGGCTATTCATATTCATGAAAATCCGAAAATGTTCAGGATATGGGAAGCAGACTCACACAATTACCAGTGGCTGACATTAATTCAAGGATCCAATCCATCATTGTTTTGTATAATTTAGTGTGTCGTTAAGTCAGACAGATATGCCCAGGTGTAGGTTGTGTGCACACTGTGTCACTGGAATCAAGCTGTACCCAGCTGATGAGCCCGTAACTAGGGAGAAACCGGTTCAGGATTGCTTGTGTTTTGGTTCAGGGAGGTCCGGGCTTGTCAGTTTATGCTGGATTGTTCCCATTGGAGAAAGGTCAAAACCGATTTGCATAAAGCTGGGTGATATGGCGTACAAAATAAATGGATTTGGATGCAGCCCTGTGTAATTACCACTGGCTGAGATTTAATTAGGCAGTCCATCCATCAATTTTCTGTATACTACAAACCTTCAGGGAAGCTCAACTGAGGCACACCGAGGTTTCGGAACTTGAGAGACACCAGTTGGGGCTCAGGAACTCACTCCCTCAAGCTCACTCAGGCAAGACCAATTGCAGATCCAGGCAGCAGCTGAGCTGGGCAGTTGCAGAGAGTCTCTGGATTTTGTAAAATCAATGTAGCTCACAACAGACGTTCAGCTGGCTAAACCTTGGAGTCACTTCAGTCTGGGATTAAGGGTGCGGATCCAATATTCTTTCTTTCTAAAGCACCAAGTAGCAGGGCAGCAGAGTGGCAGCCCTTCTCGCAGCACAAAAAAACACAGCAGTCCTTTTTCTATAGTATCCATGGGTCCAGGAGTGTGATTTGAAAAGTTGGTGTCTGAGGACCAATATTTATACTAGGTGCCTCATTTTAAGTGAGAGACGTGTAAAGAGGTTTCACTTTGAAGTGCAAGGTTTCTTGCCTTCCCCGCCCTGGCTTCAGTCTAACTACTGGTGGAAACGAATCCTTTGTGTGAAGCAGGACACAGCCTATATAGGGCTGTGCCGAGGTCTGCCCTCCCTTCCTGCCAGTGATGGCCCACCTAGGCAAACTTAAGCTCTCTATTGTGTGTGGCTGTCTAGGAGGGTCAAGACTGGTTTGCATATAGCTGTGTCTGAACTGGGGTGGCAAAGTGAGCTAAAGAATGATGATGGATTCAACCTAGATCTGTGACTTGTGGTGTATCTGAAAAGTTTCAGCACTTTGTCCATTATCTCCTTGTGCTTGCTTTGTTTGCCCTAATTTGGCAGGGTATATCCAGACATGGGTCCCCTGCTCACTTTACCACTGGATTCAAGCTAGCCTGGCAGATGAAGAGTGTTACCCCGAAACCGGTCCCATGATGCTGGCTTCCAGTCCATAGAAGACCTGGCTTGGCAGTTCAGGCTGGACTGTCCCAATGAGGCACAGGGTCAAAACTGATTTGCATATGGCTAGGTATGCACTGGGGTGGCGAAGTGAGCTAAAGAACGATGATGGATTCAACCCAGATCTGTGACTGGGGGTGAGTGTCTGAAACGTTTCAGCACTCTGTCCATCATCCCCTTGTGTTTGCTTTGTTCACCCTAAGTTGGCAGGGTAGCCCAGCCATGGGTACCTTGCTCACTTTGAATCTCGATTGAAGCTAACCTGGCTGATGAGGGGTGTTACCCGGAAACTGGTCCAAGGATGCTTCTTTTCAGTCCAGGGAAGACCTGGCTTGGCAGTTCGGGCTGGACTGTTCCCATGAGGAACAAGGTCAAGATTAATTTGCACATGGCTGGGTCTCAACTGGGGTGTTGCAGTGAGCTAAAGAACAATGATGGATTCAACCCAGGCCTGTGCCTGGGGGTGAGTGTCTGAAAAGTCTGAGCAATCTGTCCATCATCTCCTTGCATTTGCTTTGTTTGCCCTAAGTTGGCAGGGTATGCCCAGACATGAGTGCCTTAATCACTTTGCTACTGGATTCAAAATATCCTGGCCGATGAGGGGTGTTACCCCCAAAACCAGTTCCAGGATGCTTGTTTACCATCAAGGGAAGACCTGGCTTGGCAGTTCGGGCTGGACTGTTCCCACAAGGAACAGGGTCATGACTGATATGCAATATGGCTTGGCCTGAACTGGGGTGGCGAAGTGAGCTAAAGAAATAACGATGAACTGTGACTGACTGTGACTGGGGGTGAGTGTCTGAAAAGTCTCAGCGCTCCGTCCATCATCTCCTTGTGTTTGCTTTAACTTTATAGCTGCCTACCATATCATTGCTTTTCAGGAGACTTAGGCCAACTCTTCACTCTCCTGCTTTGGTTGTGCTTGCTATTCTAATCAAGCTGTTCAATTTACCTGGGGCAGAGCTAGGGGAAGTCTCTCGCTCATTTTTCAATTGAACATTAATGTAAATTTGAGTATGATCGACTTGGGCTGTTTGGCTTTCCAAGTCTTGTGTATTAAAGATAATTTAAGCCCTTCTCACTTCTATCTGATTCATTTTAATCATAAGTGATGTATTTTAGGGATTTTTTTATGTTTTTAATTTTATGTAAACTGCAATCAGTGTCCGTAGTACAGCCTAAATACATTATTTGCATAGATTTTCATACTAAACTTATTTAAAACTCTGAGGTCCTGAGTATTAAGTGTCCCATTATTTTAGATAGTGTTAACGAGGGCAGAGGGGAAAAGCTGAATCTTTACTTAGCAGAACATTACTTAGTGATCTTCATTTGTTTCTTGAAACCAGGCAGCCCAACCGTTCCTACTTTCAGAGTGAGTGTACGAGCCTCCACTTTTTTGTAACTATACATTTTCTTCAATAGTTCTCTCAGAACACAGCCAAAGAGACCCGATGGGGAGATCACAATGCTCTTCTGGATGTTGGACTTTTTCTGGTTAGTAAACCTAACCCCCCGCTAGCAGCAATTGAGATCTCTTAGCATTCCAACAATGGTTTAAGACTGGTGTGGCCTCTCAAGGAGTCTAGTGTTACATTTTGCCTCTTTGTGTAGAAATACATGTTATCTTTTTTGGGCCGCCTATCTGAGGAAAGTAAGGAAAGTTCTCTCAGATCATCATGGTTTTTTATAAGCCAGTATCAAGAATAACTTGATGAAACCAATCACACCATCCTCAAAATGTCCAAGGTGGTTTGATGGTTCTTGCTTCATGGCAAATCACCATCTGAGAAAAGCTCTTGCCTCAAACTCTAGGGATCCTGAGGAAATACGTGTGGCAAGGAATATGATCGCTCCTAGACGTAGTAAGAACTCCCTACTTAACAAGGAATGGGAAAACCCCTTGAGATGTCAGCCTCGGGTAATAGTAGCAAAGTGTTTTGGGAAACAGTCAATCAAGTCAAGTTTTATTTTAGCCAAAAGCAACAGTAATGGACAGATAAAGTGCTGAAACTTTTCAATCACTCACCCCAGTAGGATGCCAAGGTCATGGGTGCTTTCGATTATTTTCTTTATTTTTTTTTAAAAAAATGGGATCTGTATCAGCCTAAATGTAGTTGTCCAATATCCCTCAATAAAACCAATGTAAAGGTCAGAGGCAGGGTAATCTACCAGCGGATCAGAGACTGGACATGTCTAAATAATACCCTATCTCCTTTTTAATATAATTTCCATTTGGGAATAGGTACCATGGAGCAATGTCTGAATTTGTAGTTGATCTTGGGTAAATACTCAACCGCCAAGCACTTTCCCCTTTACTTGGCATTTCTGAACCTATTCCCAGCTTTTGATTCCATTAATAGTATCAAGCTTTGGCTCAAGCTGTTGGATATGGGCATTGAGAATACCCTTGTAAATTCTTGATATATCTTACATGAGAGTTAATCAAAAGCACAGGTGCACCATAAGACAAGCAGTTTATCAATAGACACTTAGTAAATATAAATGTCCAGCAAATCCGTTTTGTTTAAGATGATTTATTTTTCAACAAAGTGATAATAGAACAGCCGACGCGTTTCGTCCCAGCCGGGACTTCTTCAGGGCTGTGTTTACAAAAAGACAAGAAAAATAAACCAATAGGAAATTCAATGTCCAGAATATGATGTCAAAACCAGAAAGTGTTGTCGGAACCAGCTGTGTGGCAGACCGCTCTGTCAATCCCTATTTACAATAAAAATGGTCAGTATCCATATGGATGTTCAAGAGATGGTTCAATCATGTAGGGTCATGTATACACGGGGTCTTGGTGCCAAATACTATAAATATACTATCCAAGTCTTGAGGGTAAAATAAATAAACATCCAATTCTTCATACGTAAATAAATAACCATCAGGCGTTATTCACACTGAGGGGACCTTTCGGTTGGGCGGCTATCTCCCGCTTTATTTCTCTTCTCCGAGAACTACGGAGGTGGAACCACGAAAACACTTCTTTTGATGGCAGGATATCCGCTATAGGGGGCACTTGGTCATCCATAGATTATAGTGCACATCTAAAGTTTGGTGCACCGGTTATTTATTTACGTATGAAGAATTGGATGTTTATTTATTCTACCCTCAAGACTTGGATAGTATATTTATAGTATTTGGTACCAAGACCCCGTGTATACATGACCCTACATGATTGAACCATCTCTTGAACATCCATATGGATACTGACCATTTTTATTGTAAATAGGGATTGACAGAGCGGTCTGCCACACAGCTGGTTCCGACAACACTTTCTGGTTTTGACATCATATTCTGGACATTGAATTTCCTATTGGTTTATTTTTCTTGTCTTTTTGTAAACACAGCCCTGAAGAAGTCCCGGCTGGGACGAAACGCGTCGGCTGTTCTATTATCACTTTGTTGAAAAATAAATCATCTTAAACAAAACGGATTTGCTGGACATTTATATTTACTAAGTGTCTATTGATAAACTGCTTGTCTTATGGTGCACCTGTGCTTTTGATTAACTCTTGTTTTAGTTCTGTCTGAACTGGCATTGTGTTGGCGGGTGTCATATCAGTGTGCACATGATCCCCACCTAAGGGTTAAAATAAGGGGAATCTTCTCATATAAGTGGCATAATTTTGTATCAGGTGCATTAGTTTCAAGGTTCCGCCATCCATCATGCTTTAAAAATATCTTACATGAGAATTTAACTTCCAAAGTATGGTATTGCCCAGCAGGTGAAGCCTCTGATATTTTTCCATTGGCTCATAGAGAGTGCCAGGGGCAAATTTTACAAGTCAGCAACTTATGACCTTGCCTGGCCTGGGTGAAGTTATTGAATTGGCAACACCCCGGTACCAGCGTTACTTTACAACCACAATGCTATTTTGTTGGCTAGGACTTGTGGAGCTTTACCCAGTTTAGTAGAATAGTTTGTTGCTTGATTTAGAAAATAACTTTGGGAAGCCTAATGTTATGGTGTGTGGTCCATGGGAAGACAAGCATCCTCTGGTTTGTTTGAAAACGTTTTGGGGTCACTTTTGATTCAGGAGGGTCATGGCAGCCCCAGATTTTTATCTTACATATGAAACTCAGTAGGGCAGCTGGGGCCATCCTGAGCTTCTTGCCTCCCAGGTTTAGGAGCTCAGCTTTTCCCTTTTTAAGAATCAATAACCAGCAGTATGTTCCAGCATCTCTTTATGGAGCGGGGATAAGGGGGGTTCAAAGTTCTTCCACCCTGCAGACCAAGGAAAATCGTAAATGTACACTTCTTAAACTCCCACCATCCATCTCCCATTATATTCTTCATTCAGAGCTGATTCTACCTTATGTTGCTGAAATGATTAGGTTGGCTCAATTACTGTTATGGGTCAGTGTATGGGCAAACACTGAGGCTGGATTTACCAGTGAGGCAATTTTAGACTGCCTTATGGTTGACAGGAGCATTTATATCCCTTGGTTGCCCTATGTACATACAACTCTCAATGACATGGGTTTGTCTGATCTATTTTCTGGACTACATACCATAGTCAGATCAGACAAATTACTGCTTAGCAGCAAGTTCAGAGACATCTACATGACTCAACGATTGATCAGGAATTTAATAAGTGCTCAGCGAAGGATTATATTGTAACAATAGCATGGCCAGAACCAGCGTCTTACCTTGCCCCGGTACTTAATAGATGAGTACGAGCTCTTCTGTTTCATTTCAGGTAAGGCACTGTGGGGAGTCTGTTGTGTTTTCAGGGTGATGCATATCACTGTTTACCTGCTTGCCCCTATGATGAGGCCTCTGCACAATCACTGATGCACTTTCTGTTTTTCTGTGAATTTTATAAACATTATTCTATCCTGTTTCCCAAAACCGATTTAAAAATGTGTATGTTTTGAGAAGTGTAATGAAGCCTTACTGTACTTGCAGCAACTTGATAGCCAGGATGTTTGTTTTGTCATTTGCTCCTTTTTTATAAGCATGGGCGTAAAATCCGTTCCGCTCGCAGAATTTGCAGATTTTTGGCAAATTCGCAATCCGCGAACTCTCGTGAATTTGTCGAAAATTTGCAAATTCGCACGCAGCGGATTTTTTTGCTTGGTGATACAATATTGCGGCGCGTGGCATTCACTTACCGTCATTCAGCGTTTGCAGAGTTGTTTTTCTCCATATTTTGCGTGTGCAGCGCCATTTTGGATCTTGCTGCGGGATCCCGCGGGAGTTTGGCGACCGCGATTACGTCATCGCGGCTTGCCACCTTGCACAGCACGCATCGCGAGACTACACAATTGCGAACACGTAGATGTGGCGGGCAGCAACAATCTCGCACTCGCAAATTGCAAAATTTGCAATTCTGCACAAGAAATCCACCAGCAAGCAGCATAAACCTTCTGCTGATGATTTGTATCAGAATAACTCCTCAGGTTGACATTTGCCTGCACTTTTTTTTGCAAGGAGTCCATTTTGGGTGGGGGTGGGAGGAAGGAAGTGCCCCACAGTCTCCAACTTCCTGTTCCTGTCCAGCAGGCTCCTCCTAGTGCGTTGTTCATGTGCTGGTCACTTTCATTTGGATCTTGACCTGGAAGGATTACTTTTTGTGGATGCTGCTGGATATTTGGATTTGAGGCCTTTTTGACTTTCTTTGGATCACTTTTCGATTAGAAATCAAATTTCACAAGTAAATTTGTTTGGGGCATTACAGTTGCTGCAACTACAATTTTGGAACTTTTTCAGAACATTAAATAAAATATATTGTGGGTAGCCACAGTATCCAGTAGGACCAGGGTTAGTTATGGGTGCATGATACAACTGTTTTGTTGAATTTAAACATGATTGAGGGCATGGATGGCATGGGATTGTGCTGATTTTTTTTTGGGGGGGGGGGTTTTGGCTGCTGTTGGGGCCTTTTGCCCAGGTGTCCCCAGTGGTGCATGGACTGAGTCTTTCTGTGGGGTCTCTTTAATGTAAACATCATGGAGGGGATAGATGGCATTGGATTGTGGTGATTTTTGTGGGTTTTTCGATTTTTGGGGGTGTTGATGGGGCCTGTCCATGTGGGTGGGGGCCATTTTGAGTGCTGGTACAGGAAGGGCCTGGCCATGTGCTTGGGGTGCAAGGGGCCATTTTGAAGGCAGGCAGGGTTCTCAGGCCTGCACCCATTTTGCCTAGCTTTCATCCATTATGCCCAGGGGTAGTGAGTGATGCATGGGCCTAGTCTTTCTGTGGGGTGTCTTGAATTTAAACATGATTGAGGGCATGGATGGCATGGGATTGTGCTGATTTTTGTGTGTTTTTCGATTTTTTTGGCTGCTGTTGGTGCCTTTTGCCCAGGGGTACCCAGTGGTGCATGGAATGAGTCTATCTGTGGGTTCTCTTTAATGTAAACATCATGGAGGGCATGGATGGCATTGGATTGTGGTGATTTTTGTGTGTTCTTCGATTTTTGGGGGTGTTGATGGGGCCTGAACATGTGGGTGGGGGCCATTTTGAGTGCTGGTACAGGCAGGGCCTGGCCATGTGCTGGGGTGCAAGGGGCCATTTTGAAGGCAGGCAGTGTTCCCAGGCCTGCACCCATTTTGCCTAGCTTTCATCCATTATGCCCAGGGGTAGTGAGTGGTGCATGGGCCTAGTCTTTCTGTGGGGTGTCTTGAATTTAAACATGATTGAGGGCATGGATGGCATGGGATTGTGCTGATTTGGGGTGTATAACTGATGTTCCTCTGTCTTCCATTGCTTTTAGGTGCACAAGAGAACCACCAGTGCCAGGAAGAAGTCCTGCAGCGGTGTGTGCAGCATAACGTCACGCGACGTCACGTGTGGCCACAGACAAGACAACTCTGCAACTCGTGCAACTGCGGCCTGCTGTTCTGACATCTGAAGAAGATGGCCCCTAACAAAGTTGCCTGTAGCTCCTCTAGCAAGAAAGTTGCCAGAAAGGAGCAGAAGAAGCAAGTGGCGCCACTTACCAAGGAGACTGGTGTGCCGCCCGCCACATTTTTTGGGAAAAAAAGTACGCCTGCAGCAGCAGCGGGGTCTGCTGGGGACCAAGCTGGGAGCAGCAACCCCGCTCCATTGGGCTCAGTGCCACCACCTCCACGCCAACTTAAGTCCAAGCCCTTGAGTGCTGCAGAGGCAGCCTGTATAGTTGTTCAATCACCATCGACCAGTGATGTTGGCTCATCGCAAGAAAGTAGCAGCATCCCTCAATCAACACAGGTTGTTGTAACTCATCTGACGAGTGTTCAACAACCACAGCAGCAACAACAACCACATGTGCAAGTACAAGCCCAAGTACATGTGGAAGGAGAGGCAGCGCAAGGAGATGCACAAGCAGAGGTGCATGGAGCTGCACAAGTGCCCACAATAGTTGTTCCTCCCGAAGTAGGGGCACATCAGGAAATCGACATTCAAGCCGAGGTATCATTTGAGGAAGCCACTCCTCCTGATCATTCATTGTCTTCCAGATCCCTAGCAAGTAAAAGATCAAGGATGGCGTCTACATCTTCTTCAAGCCCCCTTCCTTCTGATGATATGGATCCAAATTGGGAACCACCACTGCCGTCTGAGAGTGAGGCACACCATGATCTGACAAAGGTAGCTAACCGTAAAAGGAAGGTCCCCGAAACTCTCGTACTTATGGAGTGTGATGATGACGCTGAACAAGAAGTGGCGTATACTACTGCTAATGAAGACTCTCACAACGACGACGCAGTCATCATAAACATCACTGCAGCCCCAGCGGGCATGCAGCAAACAGACATTTTTACCCTAGGCCGAAAAGCTGCTGAGCGTGATGTTGTCGACGAGGCAATGGGAGTGGGACCACCACCATTGCAGTTAACTAGTACACCACCACCTACCGCTTCCATATTTTCTCGCCAGAAGGGACCTCCATCCACCTCGACCTCCATTTCCTCAATTAGTAGTGCTGCAAGTGCACAACGTAGTAAAGTTTGGCAACACACATCCTCCACTTCATCTGGCATAAGCAGCATTCCCAGTATCGCCTCCTCCGCCCCCCACAGACATTTGAAGTCCGCAGTTTGGGACTTCTTTAGTGTTAGCACAACAAGGGAAAACATAGCCATTTGTACCATTTGTAAGCTTGGAGTTAGTCGTGGTAAGCTTGGTACCAACTATGGTACCGGAGGCCAGAGAGGTCATCTTGAGAGACAGCACACTGTCAAATGGCATGCGCACCTAAAGGAGATCAAGAAAGCCCGAATTGCAAGTCAATAAACTGTATCCGTTGATGTTTCATCTGATGATGACGAGGAGGAAGAAGCGTCAAACATTTCTTCACTTACACCCAGTACCCCTGTCAGCAGCACACCCCCTGCAAGACATATGAGCCACACTAAGAGTGTGGGAGAGAGTGAGACACCAATGCGAAAAAGTTCATCATCACCGAGCGTAAATGGGTCGAAGAAGTCATCATCATCATCCCGTAAGAGGCTCCAGCCCACCATTAGAAGCATGTTGTTTTCAGATGCGCCGTTTGAACGCAACCACCCAATGACGCGTCTGTATAACACTAAGCTGGCTAAAATGCTAGCGCTGGACCTTCTCCCTTTTTCTTTTGTGGAAGGGGTTCGTTTTCTTGAATTAGTGGCAACGCTCTGCCCTAAATGGAAGGTTCCTAGCCAGTTCTATTTTGCCAGAGTTGCGGTTCCAGCACTACATGAAGATGTGCTGGAGGTGATTGGGGCAGCTTTGCAGAAGAGTGCTGTTCACACTATACATCTGACAACAGACATGTGGACCAGTTCCGCAGCCACTGATTACATGTGCATCACTGCACACTGGGTCTCTTTTTCAGGGGTTAAAGCAAAGCTAAGGGCAGGTGTTGACCCGGACAACGTTTTTAAAGCTGCTCGGAAACATGCAACACTAGCCATGTTTGGCATGGAGACAAGTCATACAGGAGAAAACATTTTGCAGGAGTTTAACAAAAAGGTCGTTCAATGGCTGTCCCCAATAAAACACAAGATTGGTTATGTTTCCACGGATAATGGCGCCAATGTAGTTAAGGCCATGGATATGGGTAACTATTTCAGAGTGCCGTGTTTGGCGCACTGTATAAACCTGGTTGTTAAAAAATTCTTGAGTGAAGAAAGTCCAGTGTGCGAGTTACCGACCACCTGCCGAAGAATGTGCACATATTTCAACCATTCTTTTAAGGCCCGGAAGCATCTGAGGCGCCTGCTACATGAACGTAAACTGCCAGTGAAAGCACTCATCCAGGAGGTGGCAACACATTGGAACTCAACCTTCTACATGCTTGAGCGTCTGTTTGAGCAGTGTGCGGTAGTCGATCAGTATTTCTTTACACAGGTTACCGCTATGAAGGACCTGAGGATACATGCGGAGCAATGGAAGCTAGTTCAAAGCCTGACAGACATGCTTCGTCCTTTCGAGGTCTTCACACGTGCAGTCAGCAGGGAGGACTGTAATTTGGGAAAAGCTATCCCATTGTTGCGCATGCTAGAGCACCAACTGAAGGCGGTGTCTTCTACGTTTCAAAAAGATGAACAAAAGCAAGAAGCTTTTGATTTGTCGGAGAAATTATTAGAGTGCCCACTTTGCGATGAACGTCTTCAAAAGATCCACACAGAACAGCATTACATTTGTGCTACTATTCTGGATCCACAGTACAAAAAGGCACTGGCAGGCAGAATATTCTTTCCTTTTGATGACGCAGAAGTTACAAAGTACAAACATTGGCTATCTGTGTCAGCCACTCGGTTTGAAAGAGAACGGCAGGAAATTGAAGGAAAAGGCAGTACATCAGCATCAGCATCAGCAGGCCATCCGGAGTCAAAAGTATCCACTTCTGCATCTGTGGCAGAATTGAGTGATTTTCCCTCTCAGCCGTTAAAGACACCAGCAACCGGATCATCTGCACCAGACACAACAGTAACATTGTGTTGAGTAGAGGATTGGCTAACTCAGCTTGGGTCTGCTTCTCAAAAGGTCCCAGCAAAAAGTAAGCAAAGTGGAGGAACAGTGGAGAACCTTGAGTCGATGGTGCAGGACTATCTGAATGACTCAACAGACGTCTCTCTTAATAATGACCCATTGGCGTATTGGCATGGGAAAAAAGAATTGTGGCCAGAGATCTCCAACCTGGCTATAAATTACTTGTCTTGCCCACTCGCAATAGTGTGTTCTGAACGTGTTTTCAGTGCTGCTGGTGGCATTGTAACTTGCAAAAGGACCCGCCTCTCACCCAAAAATGTGGAGAGGTTAACAATGATCAAGATGAATCAGCACCTCATACCACCAGATTACAAAGTACGAGAATACACGCAGGAAGAAGACGAGGAGGACACCAACTTAGATGAGGGAATTTCTTCTCTGTTAGGTGACCTACTCCCGCCTGAATTCGCAGAGTATGAGGACGAACTCTTCTTCCCTGACACCGAGCCCTGAAAATGAGCCAATGAATCAATAACTTTTTTTTTCGTCCTTATTCACTTTTATTCTTGTGTGTCTGTCTTTCTTTGTTTTGCAAAATCTAAATAAAAAAAACTTTAATCACCTAATCACAAAAGCAGCAGAACTGTCTTCACTTATTTGCTTATTGATTTGAAGGTGCGCAGTCTGCATTCCTCAGGTTCACAAGTTCACAAGAACATGCTCCTCTATCCTCCTCCTCCAGACTCCTATTTCCCTCAAAGCAGGTGGCTGGATTACGCCCAATGAAGAAAGACTCTGCACTTGTGGGGGTGTTCTACTTCTTTGCGGGTGAGTTGATGGGTCTGGGGCCATTGCTGGGAAGGTCTAATAATAATAAAAGTGTTTTGGAGAAAATCCATGAGGAAAACGTTTTTGCATTTTCTGACATTTCGCTCACTACAGCGTTTTCGGGGGCCTGTTTGGGGGGCTTCCTGGTGTTTGTGGGTGGGTTTTGGGGTCTTTGAGCAACGCTGGGTATGGATACTTTTGATTGCAAGTGGTTTGAAGAAAATCCACGGTGGCAAAGGGGAGTTAGGGCCTAGCTGCAGAGCGCGCGTGGAGCGATGTTGGAAATTTGCCTGGAAAATTACTAAGTCCCCATTTTTGTAGTTTTGCTTTTTGGCTGTTTGGGGGTCTTCTACTTGTTTCCGCCTGGGTTGACGGCTCTGGGGCCATTGCTGGGAAGGTCTAATACCGGATAAAAGTGGTTTGGAGACAATCGGAGCAGAAACAGTTTTTGCCTTTTTGATCAATATCATGTTTTCGGTGGCCTGTTTGGGGGGGTTCCTGGTGTTTGGGGGTGGGTTTTGAGGTCTGGTAGCAACACTGGCACAGTCTAATGTTGATTGCATTTGTTTTCCAGGACATCCATGGTGTTATGACCTTGCTGCACAGCGCGTTTGGACAGAATTGAAAGAAGGCCGAAAAATATTCTAAGTATGAGATTTTATATTTTTGCTTTTTGCCTGTTTGGGGGTGTTGTGCTTTTTTGCGGGTGGGTTGGCGGGTCTTGGGGCATTGCTGGGAAGGTCTCATACCAGATAAAAGTGTTTTGGAGAAAATCCATGAGGAAAAGCGTTTTGGCACATTAACTTAGGTCTCGGTAAGGTTAGCACTAGCAGCAGGATTGCATGTTTTTCGGGGTGTTCTAGATTTTTGCAACTGAGTTCTGGGGTCTTAGAGCACTCGTGGGAATGTGTACTTTTGGTTGCAAGTGGTTTGAAGAAAATCCATGGTGGGAAAGGGGGGATTTGGCCTAGTTAAAGAAAGCGTTTGCCACTATTCTTAACTTAGGGCTCATTAGGGTTAGCAGTATTGTATTGCATGTGTTTGGGCGGGGGGCTGTTTGTTGGGGGTTTGCGAGTCTTGGAGTGATGCTGGGTATGGATACTTTTGCTTGCTTGCAAGTGGTTTGAATACAATCCACGGTGGGTAAGGGGGGATTTGGGCCTACTTTACTTTCAAAGTACGTTTTGTCACCATTTTCTACTAGGCCTCGTTTTTTGAGATCTGATAGGGGGTCCTCTACATTTTTGCGACTGGGTTTAGTAAGGGTCTGGGGGCACTGCTGGGAAGGTCTAATTTTGTTCTAAGACACCTAGCTTGAGGGGAAAGATCCGCTAAATTAATTCGCCCATACTTATTTATCCTTCAAAAGGAGACTCAGACAGAGTACGCACTTTCAAAAATATTGTACTGTCTATTAGGAAACTCAAAGTGTGACTTTTTGCACTACACAGCGTACATACCTTATATTTATTTGTCAGTGGTCTTCTAATATCACTTCCTGTTTTTCCATCAATAATTACAGGCCGGGTTACAGCCTGGGAAAAGGATGAAGTCAGGCTTCACATTAGCGAGCCGCAATTCAGCATCGCCAGGCAGGCAGTGGACAGGGTGTCTTCTTGTCACCAACATTGAGCGTCAGATGGAATGGAGGAGTCCCGCTAATAAGAGGAATGGTTGGATGCATCTTACAACTTCCCAAATTCAACAGGACAACTATAACAACATACAGATACAGTATCCGTTCTTTTTTAATTATCTTTTAAGTAATGTTATTGCTGTGAACTTCTATGAGTGTGACTCTGCATTTCTTTGATCTCTGCTTCTAAATTCATCCGTACAGCGATTGGATAGGTTTTACTTCTGCTATTTTTCAAACCTAATTTAATGTACGAAGTGTTTCTCTGAGTGCAGCGATAGGCAAGTGAAAACGCATAATTATTACTGCAGCCCTGTACTATCGCATTCTTTCATTCACGGTTGTCGAAAGTACTACTTACTATTCAGTAACCATGCATGCAGTAGTGCATGCCCTTCCTTTATGTCACTTAAAAGATTCATGGTTAGCTTTGTACCCAAAGATTTGTTTATCTTCAATTATTGTTTGTCCATGCTGTGCTTTTGTTTTCTTCTCTCAACAAAACTTTCCCAAAAAACCCCATTCCCATCCATTTTCCAAACCCTAACCCTCTTCCCCCGGGCTGTGTGGTTTTGATTGATGTGTGACTAAATGACAGCAATATATCCACACACTTGCTGGGGAGGATAAGGTCATAGCAACAGGCTGGTGAAGGAATCCGAGGATATATTCTTACTCAGCTTGACACTGAGTCACTATTGGCAAATGAAAGCAGATTTTCATGTGCGCCATCAACTTGATTGGTCATCAAGAACATCCTCCTCCTAGACATGGCAAATGAAATTATTACGCTGCTGTGTCCTTCACCTTCAGTACTATTTCTTGTAATAGTAGCCAATGTCAAAGAAATTCAACGCAAGTAGTAGTTATACTTTCAATACTTTACCATTTGTTAGGCTACATTGTGGCACTGTTCTAGTGTACTGTCACCTGCTATATTCTCTATTGTACCGTTCTAATGCTACGGTAAGGACAAACAAGGTTTCATTTTCTTTTTTTTCAGATGCTGCAACTGCCACTGTGTAACACCACAAGTACCACCGCAATGATGACATTTCATCCGCCCAGAATTGCCAACCTTAATCATCCTTTCGCGTGCAGCCAGCCCTGTGCATAACCCTATTTCCAAACACAAATTACAGGTAAGATAAGCGTTTGGGGGGAGGTAGTAAAATGGGGTATTAGGAGAGACGAGAGAGTGACGGTCCTAGGACTATTGAATTCACTTACTCTGTGAGAGGCACTTAGTTTTGAAAACATTTGTACCATTAGTACTTACACAACTTGAATCAAGATGCCACTTAAGTTTCAGGACTGTTAAACCCCCACCCACCTGCCTCAAAAGCAGTAAAAAAACACGTATGCTAAGATTAAGTTTAAAGTATATTTATATATCCAGTAACATAAAAAATCTCCCGCAAGACCCAACCCACCCCCCCTCCCGAACCCCAACAAATGTCCCTGAAAACTAAGTCCAAAGAAGTAGAAAACCCAACTCCCAATTCCCACCCCCCAGAAGTCTTTAAAAAAGGGGCAAAGGACAGTCTCCTCCTACTGGCTGCTGTTGACTTTTCGGGCCAGGTCAGCATGCTCCTTGTGGAGGGTCTCGAGCAGGGTTTTGGTGTTGAGGAGCTCCTGCTCGAGGTAGGAAACCCTCAGGGAAAGGCGGTGCATCCTTTTTTTGCAACTGCTGTGGGGGGCAGCTGATTTCTTTGCTGCTCGGCGGTGGCGGGTGGCTGCGGTACCCCGGCTCCGTACCGCTGGACACCTGCTGCGCTGACTGGCTGACCCAGGGAGCGCGGAGGAGGATGCAGGTGTCGCCGTGCATGTTGTTGACGTACTCTGCGTGTCCTCCTCCACCTGGGCCACCAGCCGCCGATATTCGGCGACAGTGGCCTCCAGCCTCCGTTGCCGGGCCCTTTTAGCCAGCTCCTTCCTTGTTGGTTTGGAAGGAGCATCTATATGAAGAAAGAAAGACTTAGGGGTCGATTAGGATCGCGGACGGACTTGAGTCCGTCCGCGACCCCTGAGGAGGAGGGAACGTCCGCATGGGCTGCGGCGTTCCCTCCGATCAAATTAGGATGTGACCGCCAGGGTGGCGGTCACATCCTCTATCACTAACATTGCGGCGGGTGCAGCTTCAAGCTGCATCCGCCGCAATGTAAAAAATCCATGCACAGCATTTGCGTGCACAAAGCGGCAGGCACCGCGCGGTGCCTGCTGCATTGTGCACGCAAATGCAGGGGGGTACCATAGGTACCCCCCATGTGCACCCCCCACCCCACCTTCACCCAGGGGGCCCGCAACGGGCCCCCAAAGTGAAGGTCCGTATGCTTTTCCACAGCGGTAAAGCCGCCGCGGAAAAGCATATATTTTCAGACATCCTAATATGCCTGGCGGTGTCTGATAGACACCGCCAGACATGTTAGTGCTTTTCCGCCGCGGTCGCCTTCCGACCGCGGCGGAAAAGCGGCGGACAGATTATCAGACCCACCAGCCATCCTAATTTGGCGGTGGGTCTTTGGAGTCTCCGCCGCGGTTTTTCCGCATCCTCCAGGCCGGCGGACACTTCCGCCGGCCCGGAGGATGCGGAAAAACCGCCATCCTAATCGGCCCCATAGTCTGTAACCAATGCTCTTTAAGATTAACACAAAATGATTCAGCAGAAAGTTGTGTCACAGTAGATGTAGCAACTTGCAAGCGCAGTACATAACTATTGTGCCCAGTATCTATCTAACCTCCCACTTCTTCATCCTTGCTCTAACATTATTGGGAGTTTAAGGAATCAATTCTACGAGCACTATGGACTCACCCCATTAGACTCGACTATGACAGTAACCAGTCTTCTTCTTCTTCTTCTCTCTTGTTTAGCAAAATTGGTACGTTAACTTCTGCAAGCCGGCATAATGCCAGCGCAGTCAACTTGCACCCGAGAAAAACAGACGCCCGCCATGATGAGTGAGACAGACTTGCGTTACTGTACCAGTCCAGTACATGCAGGTGGTGATGCTCTTACTTTTCTATTACGGGTGGCACTGAGAATACTCTGTTACAAGGGCTACTGCTTAATTAATTTAACTTTCACCCTACAGTGCCAATGAATAGATACTAGAAAAGGAAAATGAAGAAGATAAATAATCGGATTATCTATCACTGCACATGGTATGTATTTGCTTACATATGGGATGACTTTAGGTGCTTTGCTTTTTATTGAGTGAACAGTGATACATCCACACAACAATGACCGAGTTTTACTAAGCTTATTAACAGAGGTAGTGAGTGGCCATCATAATAGCCGGATATATGCTATGCTTGCAATACAAACTACTGCTAGTATTCATGGTAGTATTCGGACAAAATTACAACTTCTTTTCCTTGCCTTTCCTACACTGGGACGGACGTGCTGGTGCGGTGTTACATGCTCTTCAAAGTAACACTTAGTTCATCCAGTGACCGTCTACTCTCTCTAGACACCTTTTGCTTCAATTGGAGTCCCTTGTTTTGATGAAATAATTTGGTTGATTTTTTTCAGATTGGCACCTATGCAAATATAGACTGGGGTGACTCTGTAACCCCCAGGTGCTTTACTCTTGGGACTACCATGGTATTGTGCTCTCATTACAAATGAAGTGGAGGCACTGATTCGAATTAGGATATATATATATATTTTTTATATATATTTTTTGTGTTTGGGGTACATAGTTACGTGATACTATAAATGTGATGTATATTTGTATATATTTATATGTGATAATTTGTAGATCGACTGTCGGTTGTTGTGTTTTCCTTGATGTTTGCTCATATATGTATGGATACATTTTATATGTAATTCTTTCATGTTTAATTTCTGTTTCACAAGATAATTAATTGTTTCTTGTTTGAGTATTAAATTTGGATCAATCCCTTCGGTACCCTTTTGTTGCTATCTTTTCATCTTAGGATGTCCCCTGCTCAGGTATAGGAGGGTTAAGTGGGCAGAACCCCTGACCATTTTTTTGCTAGTCTTTACTCTCTCTAGATACACATATGCTTATCTCAGAGTACCATGATCTAGGCATCCATCCATTCAAACTATATGTCAATCATTCTTCTTCATGTCTCTCATCTGGACAAACCTTACGTTTTGTCACGGGGAGCACACTATGCAGTCTGCAATCTCAATAAGTAAGGAATATAAGAGCTTACCACTGCCCGCCATTACCGTGGCAACCCGCACAGAAGTTTGGTCCGGCACTTACACCGCCTCCTCCCCAGAACTTTCCTCCTCCACCTCCGCGCTGGGCCCAGCACCAGATGTTCCACCTACAAAGTACATTTAAGAATGTTAGATGTCATAGACATACACCAATCACTAGCATTTTGTCTAGGAATGAAGAAATGTGAATACAGAAACCAATCTAATAATTTGTGACTGTCTACTCTAAAGTAAAAATGTCCCTTTTTCCAGGGAAGGGTGTTGTCTTGCTGCACTTTTTGGCACAACTGATGAATGCTTGCTTTTTAACACGCACCATTTTTCTCATAACAGACAGAAGCTTCACTTCTAAGAACAAATCATCATCACTAGGACGGAGGGACCAACGATTCAGCACCAAAAAGAAAAATTCAAGTTCAAACCAGGTGAGGGCTCAGCTCGCCCACAATAAATGTGTGAAATAAATCACTATAAGCACTTTTCCATTTTTAATCAACCGTTTATGTTTTATGACAAGCTTGATTTTAATAAATATTTTTACTTTTAATAAAGCTTTAAAACATAAATAGACTCTGTGGTTTTTGGTCATGAGTGAATGAGCAAAAGGTTTTGCAATTTGCAAGCAGGAGCCCGTGACTCTGACACTTCTGGACTCTGACTCCGTACTCTTGTCCTGCGTTGGATAATCATCATTGGGGATCAATCATCGATGAATTCGGGAGCTAAATGACTCTGCCACACTATCTAGTCAGTAAGGAGATTGGGGGTTCTTCAAAGTCTGATATCACTGAGGTATGTGGAAAGTCTACCTGCGCCTATTATAATTGATAAACAATGCACTATTTAGTGTCCATAGTTCTGTTTGTGCAGATTTGTCCCTGCAACAGTAGTAGTATGGATTGTCCTCCTATCCAAACCAAAAGTAAAGTAGTATCTTATTCTTTCTTGGTGGTCATTCACCTTTTTATTGTTGGTAATTGTCAAAGCATAAACATTTAGAAGACTTGAAAAGATATTATGGACAATCCCAGAGGACTGCATAGAGCTATTGCTGACTAGAATGGGAGTTTCGTTTTACACCTTTTGCCAAATGTGCAATCTTAGTTAGCTACACCGACAGACTAATAAGAATAATCTAGTAATACCACAGAGAGTCATAGTCGAGGCAGGATAAGAATTTAGATACAGTCTACAAGAAGATCAAAGACGATTTAGAAAAAATCGAATGAGGAACGCTAGGAAAAAATAGGTACTCTATATTATAATTAAAACTTACAGGGGCCAGCAAAGGAGCCCTCGCCTGACCGATTCTGGCCTTGTTCAGCAGCAGCAGCCTCCTCCAATGTCCTCTTGCCCCTGGGGGAAGTTGATGTACAACATGAAAGAAAGAAAGACCCGAAAACATGGATGATTGTTGTCAACCAAATCAAACATTTCAAAAGAACAATAACAAAATCTTTTGGCGAAATAGCAAATAGACAACTATTCCACGGGATATATTGACCTATCTCATGTGGTCTACTACGATATTAGTATTGCTTGATTTGCGGACCAACGACTTGCAAAGTCATTTAACTAACTAAACAAACTACTAAAAAGGTTCGCCTAGGACTGGCAGGCAGCTGTCTGCAGCACGCGAAGTGACAGACAAACTCCATCGTGATTGCAGATCAGCGACAACACTAAAAAGTTTCCTACTACATTAACCAGTCATTAAAATACTCAAACTATCAATCCACCACCACTATTTCTTCTTATTGCCAGGTGTACAAAGGAAGGACTGGACTTGAGTCTGTAGGGGCAGATTTACAATCCCTTGCGGCTCTTTTGCTCCAATGTTGCGTGACTTTTGTGACTCAGAGGCAGAACAAAAGAGGCGCCATGGTGGGGCGTATATTAACAACGTGACGCATAAGGGAGATGCATCACGTTGTAAAGCCCTGCGCCATCAGGGGGCGTTCCGGCGCAAGGGAGGGCGTTCCTGCGCAGGAACGCATCCTAAAAGTGGCTGAGGGAAATCTACAAGATTTCAATCAGTCACTTTTAGGACAATGAATGATACATGACTCAAACCCTGCGCCTGCTTGAAGCTGACGTACGGCTTGACGCAGCATTGGGGAGATAGGGCACCCCAGAGCATTGCTGGAGCTGCGCCATCATTGCGACGCAAATCCAGCAATGCACCGCCTTTACGGCACAGATGTGTAACGCTTCGGTGACGTTTTGGGCCCATGGTGCGCCGCATTGTAAATACGGCGCACCATGGGTGGTGCTGGCGTGGTGCACAATTACTGGCGCATCCCTGCTACTTTGCAGGGATGCGCCGGTAATTGAAAATCCGACCCTTAGTGTCTAGCATTACGCAGTTCTTTACACTACACTCATACATATTTTCTCAGGCCAATGAAATGAACACAAAATAGAAAACAAATAAGCTTAGTAGCAACGCTACTGAGAAGGAGATTAGTGCACCTGAAATGCACAGAAGATTTTGAAATATAATTTACCTACAATGTAATCGGCAGCATTATTGCTCTTGGTAAAAAACAAAAATTTGCAATATAATAACACACAGAGAGGGAGAAAACAGAGTAGTGATGAAATAGCTAGAAATAGCTACTACTGCTCACCAAGCCCGGGGATCTCGATGCCAAGCACTTCCAGCAAGTTGCGTTCCCGGCCCATGAGATCCGTCCAGCGGTGGGTGGCCTGGTTGTAGGTGCGCCGGACCCCAAAGTGTTGAAACATGGCCCGGCACACCTTCTCCCACCGCTTCCGGCGCTCCTGGAGCCCGTAGTCGGTAGCGATCTTGCCGCCTCCCATGATGGTCCTGGGGAGGCGGCGCTGGACATAAAAGACGAGTGCGGCCACCTCCTCTGCACTAAAAATCTCCCGAGCTATAACTTGCTCCCCCCTCAAACGCCCGCACGGGAGCCGGGCACGGGGTGCAGGACCCTTCCCCTTCACGGGCTGCTTCCCGGCTCCCTTTACCATGGTCTATGCAGAAAGGAAGGTAAATAATAAAGAAGAAATACAATAGGGAAGAAGAAAAGAAAAGAGTTAAATAAAGTAGTTTAAAATTAACCAAAAGTAGCAGAAAACACAAAAATATAGAGCTAGAAAAATAGAGGGATAGATAATAAGTAAAATAGATTAAAAAAAACTTCAAACAAGCAAAGGATGGCAGAGATTGACAGAGGATACAGAAAGCATGCCCAGAACGATAGCAATGAATGAAAAACAAGATGGCCGCGCCCGTTCACGACCGCGTGGGTAAGTTCGCGCGAGATTTCCCCCGCGATCACAGGCGAACTTGTACTAGCGAGCCGCACCCTTTGCGAGATTACACATAGCGCCCGGAAACGGAAATACGTCACGCAAACAAGATGGCCGTGCCCATGTACGACCGCTAGGGTAACTTCGCAAACATTGCGCTACAAGCGGCTTGCGAAAACGCAAAAAATCACGCGAACAAACACGCCGCAAAAAAAACATATTGTGTATTCGCACGAATTCGCGGCTTCCGAAATCGATCTCGCCTGAATTCGCACCCCGCGAATCACGCGAAATTGCAGAAAAATGATTTTTGCAAAACTGAAAGCACTCAGCAGGTGCAAAAGTTCAATCTTATCATTAGTAACCATTCCCTCTAGTGCTTCCTGAGGGGCCCTTCCAGAGTTCAGTTGCCTACTTGCAACTATTCTATGACCCTGCTCTGACCCTCACAGCAGGCTCAGAGAATAGCTACAAGTATGCCACAAAGGTCCTGCTAAAAAAATTAGACTGCAACAGAAAGCAATTGCAGATAAGGAAGCTGGTGCCAGACTGGAAGTTCAAATTCAGTGACACATTAATCAATCAGCCCCTAATTCATTCATGTCAGTTGAGGCAGGGCAGGTGTGCTTTTCCCCCCATAATCTACAGTGATGAAACAGAGGGTGGCATGGGTGAGCCAGAGGGTGGCAGTGGTGAAACAGAGGGTGGCAGTGGTGAAAAAGAGGGTGCTGTGATGAACCAGACGTAGAAACAACATGGTCGCGACCGTTGCTACCTGACAAGTAAGTTCTCGTTTGCGAACTGGTAAAAAACCCTCGCGAAACGGCAGAAACACTTGCAAACCCCAAAAAAAATCCGCAAAATTTGCGAGAATTCGCTGATTTTGCGGATTGCAAATCCGTAAATACGCAATTTCGCGGATCGCCGATTCGCAAAATTCACCCATGCTTACTTTTTTAAATCAGCGGTTAAGTGCTTGAAATCTATGGAAGGTTTTTAAGTCGGGACATGAATATTAATTGATTACTGATTTAATTCTGTATCGATTTTAATGTTCGCTTTTATTACTTGATGTTTTGTTTTTTATCTTTTATGGTTGATGCAACCAAATAAAGATTGCCAAATTGAATTGAATTGAATTGATAAGCTAGTGGATGGGGGAATTTTATGTTCTAAGTCCAAAGTAGAAGATGTGGGTAGAGAAAGTTGCAAGTGCAAAACAAACATGGGAGCAAGTGCAGAAGGATGGTAAAGGTGGTCAAGGGAGATTATGTGAGGATCACGATTTTGAGAACTGTACCCAAGGGTGTGTCCAGGTTTTGAGTAACTTAGAGGGTGTTAAAGTGTGGCAGAGTGTGGTGAGATTAGAGGATGTTAAGTGGTGGAATAAAGACAAAATAGCAATATCACATGATCACGTTTGTGGAGACTTGGTGGGTTATAGCAGGAAGAATGAGAAGGGCGAGCTGTGCAATAAGATGAATGGTTAAAATACAAAATTCAGTGGTTCACCAAGGGAAAAGAAGCTAACAAATGCACTTTAGGATTATATCCTGTGTTAGTGATGTTATAACCTTGAGGTTGCCATTTGCTTACTTTGTGTTTTTATACCTCAAGAATGATGTATTTTGTGCTTGTAGTTATTTGGGGTTTTTGCCTTTTAGGATGGTGTGTTTTATGCTATTGAGCTTATGTTTGTTTAGCATTACAGAGCTCAAGCTAGTAGAACATTTTTCTTTCTTCTAAATTCTTGGTTTCTTACCTGTCACAATTAGGAAATGCCACAGTTACATAGAACTAGAATCTAGACAGAAAAATATTTCTTTGGAGACTGAGAAGTAGTTGAATTTTTCCTCGCTTTCCTTTGTTTTCTATCAGTGACAAAATTCAGAAGTGCCATATAATCAACAGTTCAAACTAATGTCTACCTTGCTGAAGACATCTTCCAAGAAGCTCTCAAAACAGGCAAGATCCTCCCACCCATAAAGAAAACAACACTAGACCCTGATGATCTTGCTAACTACTGACTTCTCACTTACCTACCATAAATTGGCAAGATTATTGAAAAAGCTATTGGTTAAACGCAATAATCTGCACAACCATTCTGGCTTCAGATCACACTGCAGCATGGAGTTGGCTACAATACACAGTTAATGAATGCCCTCTTGACAACAGATGAACATTACCTCTACCTTTTCACAGCTGCCTTCAACACAGTGAATCCCCCAATCTCATTTGCACCCTGTAGTCTCAAATAACATTCAACAGCAATGTTTTTCACTGGTTCTCTTCCTATATTTCCAATTAACACCAGTTTGTTTACATAAGTACATCCAGGTCCCAAATGTTCCCTATCACCTGCGGAGTGCTAAAGGGTTTAATAGGGACACAGCCTTTACAACACAGTCTTTACCATGTAGTGCCTTTATTATGCAGCCATTAGCACCCAGGTAACTAACACACAGGTAAGCGTCTTTTTTTTTAAATACTTTGTTATTATGTTATTAAAAAAAGTTTAGGTGTGGGTAGGTGTAAAGAAGGTAAGGGTCATTTAAACGTTTAGGTCTGAGCAGTGGTAAAGGAGGTACAGATAGTTTAGGGGTAGGCAATGGTAAAGGGCGTTAACAAAACTTTTAAGCTTGGGGCGGGTAGTGGTAGTGGTAAGGGAAGAATGAGTAATTTTAGGCTTGTAGTGGTAGTGGTGAAGGGAGTTTAGGAGTGACGGGCGTAGGAAAAGGAGGTTATGAGTAAATGAAATACATAAGGGGCTTAAGGGGTTCCCTCAAAATGTATACATTAAGTAATTTAACTAAAAAATAATTTTGTACACATATTACAAATACTTACCATGGCAAAGTTATGTGTGGTAAAGGCATCTGTTTGGTAAAGGCTATGTGAAAAAGACATCCATGTCTAGTTATAACTGTATGCGTTGTAAGGCAATATATTTGGTCAATGTTATCTCCTGTCATCTTCAACCTCTTCATGATGCCATTGGTCCTAACTACTGTGGCATGATGTGGAAAATAACGATGGGCTGGGAACCAGCCTGAATATTTAAAAGTGGCTGAGATAAGTTCAAGCATGCCATCCATCACTTTTTTGTATACTTTAGCGCATTGCCCCAAGTGGGGCAGGTATGCCTAGACGTGGATCCAATGCATACTGTTACTGGAACCAAGCTTTATCTGGCTGATGAGCCCTAAGTAGGGTAAAGCCGGTCCTGGGCTGCTTATATTTTGGGTCAGAGGACTTGGCCTCACAGTTTAGGTTGGACTGCTGCCTTTGGAACAGGGTCATGACGTATTGGCATATGGTGGGTCCAAACTGAGGTGACATAGTGTGGAAAATAGCGACAGACTAGGATGAGGACCAAGTGATTGCAATTGGCAGAAAATAATTCAAGAAATTCATTCATAATTTTTGTATACATTATTGCAGGTTTCCAGATCTGCACCCATGAGAGATCGGAGCAGAGCAGATTTACAAGTTTCATTTAGAGTTATTAGGATATGGATTGCAATCCCACGGTACCATACTTCCCCACTCTCACTCAGTCTAGAAAGTACAAACATTTTTACTCTGCTGGTTTTTAAAGTAATGCTGCTTCATTTCAAATAAAGCAAGGGTATTTAAAAGAGTTAGTAAGAAAATCAAGTAGTGAGTGATTTGCAATTCTATGAGTATAAAATAAATGGAAAGGTTTGCACATTTTGTATGAGCTCTTTGGTCGTATACAGGACATAAAAAAACAAGTGCATCCCAGGGCTGCGGATTTCCACTGCGAGTCTTGGATGGGCATTGGACACAACAACATTTACTGTCACATCAGAGCCTACTCTGACAATTTTCAAAAGGCAGACTGACCATTGTTTGCCTCTGGCAAGAACTCCTCTGCTCGCTCTTTCTCTCAATAAATTATTGCATTTGCGGTGTAACTATCCCACATTGTGAAAATCAGATGTGCAGGCATGCAATTTTGATGAACAGAGGAATGCCTAATTAATTTTAAAATGTCTTCTAAAGCAAGCATTACAGTTGACTTCATTACAATCCATGCTGTACATTATCTAACTGTATACCCATTATTTGAAATGGAAAGAAAATTATATGAGTGCAGTTTGTTTGAAAAGCTAACTGTGCATTTCCCTATATTGAGAACATTGTTAATTTCTGAGGCCTTTCTGTTTTGTTTTTTGGAACCCGCATGGAACCCGCAGTCATATTGAGATCTTGTTTTCTGTGCTGTCGCAGAAGTCTGAGTGTTTTTTCACATTTTCAGTGTATATATTAACCCCTTGCAGGCTGCTGCAATTCTGCGCCTGTGCGGCACATTCCGATCGCGGGAGCGGTCATGACGGCCGGGAGCCGTCATCAGCACACGAGCACTGTGTGCCATGACGTCTCCCGGCCGTCATCAGCATGCAAGGGGTTAAAGGGTACTGGTTGGGCCTCCCTTCCACCACACATATGGACGCACAAGCGACGTAACTCTTAAGTTTGATTTATCAAGCCACACAAGGCCACCATGTGTAGCTGGATATACATAGAGTAATGCACTTCAGCACAAATCGCTGTGTTGTGTTATTCTGCCCCAGGGAGGCGTTCTATGGGTGGAGCGTGGGTGTTCCTAAAAATCCACCCATGGATTTTGGAACATTCCCAGTTGTATCATCAGAGGTAGACCTGCGAATGCGTCAAAATGCTATGCCTTCCTGAGAAATATCTTTATTTGTCCTTGTTACTTCCTCTTCATATGTGTGATACATTCTGTAGCACAAATACCAAATTTAAAATGCCTCAGGGATTGATTTTAAGCAGGAAGGTGCTTCTTCCTGCACAAAAACAATCCTGCTTCAATGCAGATACCTTTCCACCGTGGTGCAATGGTGCCCGCATTGGCACTAGGCAGCCAAATGTGCACCAGCACAAGGAAATGCATCGTGGTATGTTACATATGGCGCATTCCGACCTGTTCTCTTTCATGCAATGCTGTAAGGTGGTTCGCTGCATTAAAGCTACATGCGCTTAACTCTTAAAATCTCTGGGTAAGTGCACGGGCTGTAGACAACAGAGCTCGGAAACACAGAGCAATAATTGCCTCTTTATAATTCTGAGATTTTTTGCGTTAACCAAGGTAGAAGGAAAAATAGCAATGCACAGATGTAATGTGTATACTTGTAAAGCGCACTGTTGCCAGTCGGCATCCTGGCGCTGTATACTGTTGGTCCCTGCTGGGAATCCCCAAGGTGGAGCCAAGCATCCCCAGCGTTGGGGGGGGGGGGGGGCGCGTTGTAGAGATTAGGCAAGCTAATTCCCAGAGTTGCCGAGTGGGACCCCTGGTTAGAGTAGGCACTGAGGCGAGAATTATCGAGTCTGCTGACCCTGGTCCACAACCCTGCCGCGTCGGGAATGGAACCCTGGTCCCGGGACGACTTTTGCTTCCGGGTCTGCCGCCTCTAACCAGTGAGCCACACCACTCCACTCCCTTCTGCATCTTAACAGTGCACCGGTTGGGTTCATGATACCGCTCTTTGTGCTTCTTAGCTCTTCTGTCTGCAAAATACACACTAACTCTTTGACCTTTGTATGTGATGTAGATGCAGAAATGAGACCCGTGAAAAAATAGGATTAATATACTTCCCCAGTGTTCAACCAGAGAAAACGAAATTGCTCTTTTCTGTAACTTTTTCTATTTGTTAGTATAAGAAATGGGTCAAAAGAGTGAACCCAGGTAGCAAATTGGAGGATTAAATTGGCCGCAATTCATCTATGTAATTCCAGTTTAATGAAATAAATCTTATTTAGTAGTCCTAAAACATGAGGCAACTATGAAACAGATGTATTATTTACAAAGTAAATAATTTTACGAACCTACCTATGCACTAATAGGTCGGTTCTTAAACTTCCGAGGCACAGTGGGCCAGAATCGAGGTACCTCAAGAAAATAAAGGAGGTGGATTGCACATTTTAACTCACTACGAATGGAGGCCATCACAGGTATCAGCCCTGATGGAGACAGCGGACCACCATGTCTGTGATTGCATTTTAATAAAACTATTTTTTTTTGTAAATAATTTTGATATGCAGCAGCTTTTCCCTAAATGAAACAAGACTGCATTTAAAAAGAAAGTTTATTTTTGTTTGTTTAACCCCTTCACTGCGGCGGCTATTCCGCCGCAGTGCTAAGGGGGCGGGGCGGCCGCGCGGCGGCCGCATGCTGGTGACGGAACCGCTCCGTCACCAGCCGCGGTTGCGCTGTGCTCATGACGGAGTGGTTCCGTCACGGCCCCGCCCTCTCAATGGAACTCTCAGCGCAGGCGCGGGATCCGCGCCGCGCAGGCGCTCCGAGCCGGCTGTGACGGAACCGCTCCGTCATCAGCACAGCGCTACCGCAGCTGATGACGAAGTGGTTCTGTCACCAGCAGGGGAGGGGTTAAGAGTTGCCTGTGTTTGTGATATTCTAGACCCGTACTATACACCAGGTGACCTATGACTATACCAGGAGCTTGTCCATTGTGAAGCTCCTGATTATGTGATCCTTGGAGCGAAAGCAAACAATGATCTTCAACCATCTGAATCAACGTCTCTTCTATCCCCTTCCTTCCTCTTGTGCTACAGTGATGCAGCATGAAACATTTCAAAGGAGAATATTTGTTAATAAATAGGCACTATTTAGAGGAATTCACTGTGGTATGCCCTGGTGATAGTACTATCCAGTGTCTATGCTACCCTATCATAGGATGAGGTTATTTTTTCCTGATAGATACTTCGATGAGGAAGAGTGTGCCCCCTCTAGTGAAAGGATAAGCATGTGAGATTGAACTGTCTAGGGCGTTTATGTACTCTAACAAAATCAACCGTTACTAGGCAACCATACAGCTATAGTGAATTTGGGCAGTGCAGTTGATACACGTGATACATGTGATGATATGTTATATGTTATAGTGTTATAGTGGGATTTGTAGCGCGCACAACTACTCCTGAGTATCCTGTTGATATCAGCACCACAGAAGCATCTACTTTGTCTGAAATCTATAATCTACAAAAAATTTAGAGAACAGAGAATAAAGAAGCTCGCTCTTTTGATGACTATAACACACAAAACATAGTTTACTATGAGAAACGGAAACCAGACAAACAGGGCGAATCAGTTATGATCCCGGACCAGAAAACATCCCTTTGGAGTCAGCCTTTAACCCGTTTACAGCGGTGAACATTCCACCACAGTGCAGGTGTTCTACAGAGAGGGTGGGGCTGCGTCAGCCATTGGTCGTGCGCAGCAGCAGGGAGGTAGTGCTCTCGTTGGCCAACGCCCGACGCAAGCACGGAACGGGTTAATCATAGATTTCCTAAAAAAATTTGATATCCTAATGTTGTACCTCAGAGTCAAATGGAGTTTAGGTACCATTGTGTTCATTATTAGTCCACAAGGGCTATGAGAAATGTAGCAGTGCTTTGAAATGTTCTGCAAAACCTTACACAAAGAGAATGGAGAATTTATTATACAGATGTGAAATAGTTTGCAGACTGGCTGCCAGATTATAAATTGCCTGAGTCAGCTGTTCAGTAAAGTATTCCTCATTAACATACATAAGCTTTTGTTATGTTATGTCATGCATGTCATGTTATGTTAAGATACCAAATATTTTTAAAGCGCAGCATACACCCTAAAGTCTCTTGGCACTATAGCAGCAGAAAAGTAACACAACACAAGGATGAAGACAGTGTATCAATGATCAAAAACCTGCTTGAAATGATGTGTCTTTAGCACTTTGCTAAAAGGAAGTACTTCAAGGACAGACCCAAACTCTGCTGATAGGCTATTCCACTCTTTAGGAGCAAGTACCGAAAAACTATGCACACCCATTTAGTTTTTTTCTAAACCTTGGGATCGCCTGAAGGTTAGTAGGAGCTGAACAGAGAGTCCTCATTGAAGAATATCTCGCTATACGATCTCTTAGCTAGCCACGCGCCATCCCCTTGCTTATCTCAAGAATTGAACAGCAAGTTTTAAATATAATCCGCTGCTTGATTGGTAGCCAGTATAGGTTCTTTAAATAGACAGTAATCCGCACTCTCAGCGGAATTCAAATGAATATTCCTGGCAGCATTCTGGGTTCACTGTAGTCTTTTCAATTCCAACTCAAGAAGACCACGACATAGACTATTAGCATAGTCCAGTCTGGTGCCAATGGCGAACACCATGTTAGCCTTAATGGCTACCGAATCTTCCTAACAGCTCTCAGCATAAATAAACATTTTGAGACAACTGCTCTAATTTGTGATTCATCTATGATAACTCCCAGACCTTTAGCCATTTGTTTCGGAGAAGGGCAGCCAAAAGGATCTAGTCCATAAGAGGGTGTATGAACTAAAAAAACCCATCCTGGTATTTTCTGCACTCAGCTAAAAATCATTTTGTCTCATGCATCCACTGATAAAACACATTGTGTTACTAAAATGATCTTGTGCAGATTCCAGAGTGTCGAATTGAATTAGGGTCTGACAAGCATCAGAATAATGTAAGATTAAGCAGCCATTCTTGGCAAGCTCCTTGCATAAGTGGCTAAATATAGCTATTAAAAAGATGGGGGGACAAGGGCAGATACTTGTAGGATACTGCACTCAATCTCTAGTTCTGTTTCCCATAAAAGGATAAATTTGCCTTGCCAGGGTTCTATTCTTCAAAAAAGAGGCATGCCATTTGTGGGTCTTTCCCCTACAGCCTGCCATCCAGAGTTCAACCATGTCAAATGCAAAGTTACTGAAAGTAATCATAGTAAGAGTAGTATAACTGAAAACAAATTCCAAACGCTCTTCCATATTAGGCTTGTCACATCTCACGGTTTTTACAAAACTCTCCTAATTCATACATTACTTTTCCCAACAGACAGACACTAATTTCCCTTCAGCTCGAAAAGCAATAGCATTCTCAGTCCAAAGTTGGGTGATATATACATACCTATATTTTCTCAAGGCCTATTCCCAATTCATTGAAAATGCCATGGATCAAACATAAGAAATGCTTCCTAGCCACAGAAGTTTAAATAACAGTTCAAATCTCACCCTGTGTTTCCCAGAAACGTCCTTCCCATCATCCACTTACAATGTTATGTTGGCAGTAAGTGCATGCAAGGCTTCTTTCAGGCAGGGTTCTGCACTTTACATGAAACAGCAATAGTGATCAGGACCATTATTTCCATCCATCCATAACTTTTTGACCCAGATGGATGTGTGCTGCCACTCATACAGTGGTTTAGTAGATACTCTGAAACATAATATGTTTGAAATTCAGTACCACATGCATCTCCTTAAACAGCCTCATGGGCCCAATTATTTTCCTAGAGCAGACAAATCCAAGATGGCCCTTTTGGAATTTTCCTCAGTTGAGTATTGCAAGACTCTGTCCTCTTGCTAGCAGTATACAAAGATGACCTGCAACCTGTGAAATCCATTTCTGGAGACTGTGAACTCATTTGTCATACATTGGCCAATCACAATCAAATGTAATGCTGGCAGCCTCAATTTAATTCAACCTCACATGAACACATCAAACTCTGTCATCTCAAAAATAAATATTTGAATACAACAGAACTAGCACCCATTTTAGTGCTGTAGCCCTTTGGTATCAGCAATACCACCTATAATTATTTGACACTTCAAATACATTTGTCTCTTTAGGACAGTATATCCTCCATGAATACACACAAAAAAACACTCTTTTTAAACAACAGAATCAGGATATTAAGCAATGCAATAATTATACTCACACTGATCTACTTCAGTGACCTCTTCAACGATATAAATAAACTCAGACTGATGAAACTCTTTGAAGCCCCATTGTCATCCTCTCAGACCACATGAAATCACTTCTATAGAGGTTACATGACCTTCCCTTGCAACAATGCTGCAAATAAGATTCTTATCCTGACATATAAAGCACTACATAACATGTAAATTCTACCATCTCATCGCTCCACTCAATACTTTGAGACCACATAACTCAAAGACTGAAGAAGTATTATACTAACACAATCTGTTCTTGAAGTTCACAGACACAAGAGACACCCGCCCTAAAGCAATGGCCCACTAGTCAGTCTCCAATGCATTGCATCTCCTCAAAAAATGTGTGTTCAATCAACCAACTAGACATCCAATAAGGTCAGCACTATTTCCCAACTTCAGAGAGATGGCAGCCAGCAAATCCCAACTCCGCTAGTTTCTAATGACACATGTTATAGTTATAAAATATAGACAGTCAAAAAGGATGTATTGCCATTGACATTAATAGCATGATACCCCAACCTGTAATCCTTTCAAGTCCCTGAGCTGTTTAAGCTCTACCGCTCCCCCATCAGTGAGCCCCTATCTCAAAGTTTGCTGCCTAACTTAGTTGCGTAAAAAGATCACCTGAGAATATTTGCAGACATTCTCCTCTGTGATACAATCTTCCTTCTTTCTGAAACGAAGCAAGATAGCAGGCCCAGGAATGGAATTTGCATCAGGTGGAGGGGGACTGTTAATGGAAATGATCCATAGTGGTAGGGTAGTTTAGCCAGCTCCTACTCTGCTTAAGAGTAATCCTCCATCTTGAATTTGAAAGTGCAGTGCTTTGTGCGACAAGAATATGACACACTCTGCAGGATGCTGTCATACTTCTGGGTGGTACCCTACACCTCATTGTATGGGGTGCCCCCACTGTTTGTCACCCCAGATCATTAAGTAAACATGGGAAAGCTACTTAGCAACTCAAAAGTGTTGCCTGAAACAACAAGAAGTAGGACTGCCCTGCTGGAACCCTTGTCTGCACCACACAGGATTGGTCCTTAAAGGACTGCTCCTGTTGCACCCTTGACACTATAGCCCGGAGGACTTTGCCTTGCCTCAAAAAGGATTAAGGAGTGGACTCCCTGAAAACAAAATGTTAAATAAGACAGACTCCCTCCACCATTTTCCTCAAGAAATACCCAGCCTGGAGTGTGTCCACAGGACTTCCAAGGATTTGGTCAGGTGCATTGTAGCAACTGTAGTCCAAACTTCCAATGACCATCTCAGAGATTCTAGACCCTTGGAATTATGGGCACTTTGAACACTCAAGAGTAACTTCGGTAAGAAGTTCCAGAAGTTTAGAGAAGTTTGGAGCCAGCTTGGGGAAAAGCTCCATGAGGGGACCGGACCAAGGTAGATAGTCAAGCCGACTACCTTCAATTGCAACCCGGCCTTGATTTCAGACTCATCCCACTGAAAGCTCTGGAGCTCCAGACTTCCAGGATTTGACTGGGGTCTATTGAGAAGCAATCCAACAAAGTCACATCAAAATCAGTCTGCTGGAGGGACTACATAATATCGAGAGAAAATCCTCCAGAAATGTTTCTAAATCCGAAGGAAAAATTAAGGTTGGTCTCAAACTGTGCTTTGTCCTGGTCAAGTGCAACCAGATGTCCCAAGATGGCGCTATATGGCTATAAGCACTATAAAGTGGTTACACTTTTAAAATTCATATGTCCGGTTCTCTATGTTGGATTTTTGTTGTTTAGGTGGCTTTTTAAAGAAAAATATTTCTATTGTTATAAAATGGTGTGGTTTTTTTATTGTGTGTAGTGTCTTACTTATTTAATGGGTTGATGTTTTTAAAGGCTTTACATACCTGTCACCAAAGTTAAGCCTGCCCTCTGATTGCCAGGTACCAAGGGTTGAGCAAGGGAATAATTAATTGAGACTTTGTCTGAACCTTATATCACCTTGGTGGCCTTATTACTAGTGAAAGATGCAGACTTACACCTACTAATAATCCACCTTCCAGCAGTCTGGATCTCGGCAAACTCTCTCCATATTGATACCTGGCACAAGGCAATGGACTGGTGCGCAAAATTGGAAGAATCTATGTATGGTAAATAGTCAAAATATCGAGTTTTTAATTTCGACTAGACATAATATCGAGTAAAAAATATAGAATAGACATAATATCGACTAGACATAATATAGACTACAAAAATATTGACTAAAAAAAATTAATATCTAATAGAATAGCAAAAATATTGAATCAAAAATATAGTATGGACATAATATCGACTAGACAGAATATAGATGTAAATGTCATGGTACTTATAGAGCGCACTGTCACCAGACGGTCACCTTGCGGTGTCGCCTATGCGGCTTCCTGGCGCTGATACTCATACCACTGTGGAACCCCTCCTGGCTTTCCCTGTGAAGTGCCCACTCCTAGGCACCCCCAGGGTGAAGCCAGGCATCCTTAGCGCTGTTGGGGCCGGTTTGGAGGCTAAGCAAGCTATTGCCCAGATTTGCAGCGTGGGGCCCATGATTAGAATACGTTGGGCTGTGCTAGAAGGGTACAAAACCACAAAGCCTCAAGAGTATCTATCAACGGGCCTCACACAAAAAACTAAAAATAAGTTCCTAAACATGCGCTTAGGCAATATACCCATAGCACGTCATCTAGCACCATGGAAAAGGCCTAATCCATCAAACGCATGTCGCCTTTGCCAATCTGAGAAGGAGGACCTTATACACATTATTTGTATTTGTAAAGCTCTTGTGGATGTAAGGCGTTCCATGCTTCGGCCCCTATGGAATCAGAAGGGCGCAAAAACCTGCAGGCAAGCAGTGATGCTCTGTTTCAATCCCGAAGAGACTCAGTTAAACTGTAGAACAGTCAAATACTTTGAAATAGTGGCCCAAAAACTGAATGAAATAACACTTGCGTGCGAAAACATGACCACACCAGGAGAATAGTTGTCTTCCCAAATGGCCCTTAAAACCATAAGGCCCACAAAGACTAAAGTCAAAGTAATTATAACAAAATACGAAATCATACACAAAATAAAATGAAAAGACAGTTGGGTGAAATAACTAATCACATTAGGAGAACAGTGATTTTCTCCAATGGCCTTACACCATCAGAACAACAAGTATTAAGGCCGTGACCAACATGAAAGACTCATTAATTTACTACAGACTCCTTGTGATTTTATCAAAGTGTAGCACTCTTTTTTGTAAAAGCTTTTTTATACAGTCAATGACTTTTTATCTTTTGTGTAACATTGTGAGTTTTAATTAACTGTACAATAAACAAATTCTAATTCTAATTCTGGTCCCTGGGCAGAACTCTGCATCAGGGTCTTCCGCTCTAACCATTGAGCCACACTCCTCCACACTTCAGACAACAAAAATATCGAATTTAAGGTAAGTTAATATTAATGTTTAATTTTTGTGCAATATAATTCTGTAGCGGGTTGTTGGTTTATAGGGGAATAGGGTGGGAAGTGCAGTTGATACACGTGATACATGTGATGATATGTTATATGTTATAGTGTTATAGTGGGATTTGTAGCGCGCACAACTACTCCTGAGTATCCTGTTGATATCAGCACCACAGAAGCATCTACTTTGTCTGAAATCTATAATCTACAAAAAATTTAGAGAACAGAGAATAAAGAAGCTCGCTCTTTTGATGACTATAACACACAAAACATAGTTTACTATGAGAAACGGAAACCAGACAAACAGGGCGAATCAGTTATGATCCCGGACCAGAAAACATCCCTTTGGAGTCAGCCTTTAACCCGTTTACAGCAGTGAACATTCCACCACAGTGCAGGTGTTCTACAGAGAGGGTGGGGCTGCGTCAGCCATTGGTCGTGCGCAGCAGCAGGGAGGTAGTGCTCTCGTCGGCCAACGCCCGACGCAAGCACGGAACGGGTTAATCATAGATTTCCTAAAAAAATTTGATATCCTAATGTTGTACCTCAGAGTCAAATGGAGTTTAGGTACCATTGTGTTCATTATTAGTCCACAAGGGCTATGAGAAATGTAGCAGTGCTTTGAAATGTTTTGCAAAACCTTACACAAAGAGAATGGAGAATTTATTATACAGATGTGAAATAGTTTGCAGACTGGCTGCCAGATTATAAATTGCCTGAGTCAGCTGTTCAGTAAAGTATTCCTCATTAACATACATAAGCTTTTGTTATGTTATGTCATGCATGTCATGTTATGTTAAGATACCAAATATTTTTAAAGCGCAGCATACACCCTAAAGTCTCTTGGCACTATAGCAGCAGAAAAGTAACACAACACAAGGATGAAGACAGTGTATCAATGATCAAAAACCTGCTTGAAATGATGTGTCTTTAGCACTTTGCTAAAAGGAAGTACTTCAAGGACAGACCCAAACTCTGCTGATAGGCTATTCCACTCTTTAGGAGCAAGTACCGAAAAACTATGCACACCCATTTAGTTTTTTTCTAAACCTTGGGATCGCCTGAAGGTTAGTAGGAGCTGAACAGAGAGTCCTCATTGAAGAATATCTCGCTATACGATCTCTTAGCTAGCCACGCGCCATCCCCTTGCTTATCTCAAGAATTGAACAGCAAGTTTTAAATATAATCCGCTGCTTGATTGGTAGCCAGTATAGGTTCTTTAAATAGACAGTAATCCGCACTCTCAGCGGAATTCAAATGAATATTCCTGGCAGCATTCTGGGTTCACTGTAGTCTTTTCAATTCCAACTCAAGAAGACCACGACATAGACTATTAGCATAGTCCAGTCTGGTGCCAATGGCGAACACCATGTTAGCCTTAATGGCTACCGAATCTTCCTAACAGCTCTCAGCATAAATAAACATTTTGAGACAACTGCTCTAATTTGTGATTCATCTATGATAACTCCCAGACCTTTAGCCATTTGTTTCGGAGAAGGGCAGCCAAAAGGATCTAGTCCATAAGAGGGTGTATGAACTAAAAAAAACCATCCTGGTATTTTCTGCACTCAGCTAAAAATCATTTTGTCTCATGCATCCACTGATAAAACACATTGTGTTACTAAAATGATCTTGTGCAGATTCCAGAGTGTCGAATTGAATTAGGGTCTGACAAGCATCAGAATAATGTAAGATTAAGCAGCCATTCTTGGCAAGCTCCTTGCATAAGTGGCTAAATATAGCTATTAAAAAGATGGGGGGACAAGGGCAGATACTTGTAGGATACTGCACTCAATCTCTAGTTCTGTTTCCCATAAAAGGATACATTTGCCTTGCCAGGGTTCTATTCTTCAAAAAAGAGGCATGCCATTTGTGGGTCTTTCCCCTACAGCCTGCCATCCAGAGTTCAACCATGTCAAATGCAAAGTTACTGAAAGTAATCATAGTAAGAGTAGTATAACTGAAAACAAATTCCAAACGCTCTTCCATATTAGGCTTGTCACATCTCACGGTTTTTACAAAACTCTCCTAATTCATACATTACTTTTCCCAACAGACAGACACTAATTTCCCTTCAGCTCGAAAAGCAATAGCATCCTCAGTCCAAAGTTGGGTGATATATACATACCTATATTTTCTCAAGGCCTATTCCCAATTCATTGAAAATGCCATGGATCAAACATAAGAAATGCTTCCTAGCCACAGAAGTTTAAATAACAGTTCAAATCTCACCCTGTGTTTCCCAGAAACGTCCTTCCCATCATCCACTTACAATGTTATGTTGGCAGTAAGTGCATGCAAAGCTTCTTTCAGGCAGGGTTCTGCACTTTACATGAAACAGCAATAGTGATCAGGACCATTATTTCCATCCATCCATAACTTTTTGACCCAGATGGATGTGTGCTGCCACTCATACAGTGGTTTAGTAGATACTCTGAAACATAATATGTTTGAAATTCAGTACCACATGCATCTCCTTAAACAGCCTCATGGGCCCAATTATTTTCCTAGAGCAGACAAATCCAAGATGGCCCTTTTGGAATTTTCCTCAGTTGAGTATTGCAAGACTCTGTCCTCTTGCTAGCAGTATACAAAGATGACCTGCAACCTGTGAAATCCATTTCTGGAGACTGTGAACTCATTTGTCATACATTGGCCAATCACAATCAAATGTAATGCTGGCAGCCTCAATTTAATTCAACCTCACATGAACACATCAAACTCTGTCATCTCAAAAATAAATATTTGAATACAACAGAACTAGCACCCATTTTAGTGCTGTAGCCCTTTGGTATCAGCAATACCACCTATAATTATTTGACACTTCAAATACATTTGTCTCTTTAGGACAGTATATCCTCCATGAATACACACAAAAAAACACTCTTTTTAAACAACAGAATCAGGATATTAAGCAATGCAATAATTATACTCACACTGATCTACTTCAGTGACCTCTTCAACGATATAAATAAACTCAGACTGATGAAACTCTTTGAAGCCCCATTGTCATCCTCGCAGACCACATGAAATCACTTCTATAGAGGTTACATGACCTTCCCTTGCAACAATGCTGCAAATAAGATTCTAATCCTGACATATAAAGCACTACATAACATGTAAATTCTACCATCTCATCGCTCCACTCAATACTTTGAGACCACATAACTCAAAGACTGAAGAAGTATTATACTAACACAATCTGTTCTTGAAGTTCACAGACACAAGAGACACCCGCCCTAAAGCAATGGCCCACTAGTCAGTCTCCAATGCATTGCATCTCCTCAAAAAATGTGTGTTCAATCAACCAACTAGACATCCAATAAGGTCAGCACTATTTCCCAGCTTCAGAGAGATGGCAGCCAGCAAATCCCAACTCCGCTAGTTTCTAATGACACATGTTATAGTTATAAAATATAGACAGTCAAAAAGGATGTATTGCCATTGACATTAATAGCATGATACCCCAACCTGTAATCCTTTCAAGTCCCTGAGCTGTTTAAGCTCTACCGCTCCCCCATCAGTGAGCCCCTATCTCAAAGTTTGCTGCCTAACTTAGTTGCGTAAAAAGATCACCTGAGAATATTTGCAGACATTCTCCTCTGTGATACAATCTTCCTTCTTTCTGAAACGAAGCAAGATAGCAGGCCCAGGAATGGAATTTGCATCAGGTGGAGGGGGACTGTTAATGGAAATGATCCATAGTGGTAGGGTAGTTTAGCCAGCTCCTACTCTGCTTAAGAGTAATCCTCCATCTTGAATTTGAAAGTGCAGTGCTTTGTGCGACAAGAATATGACACACTCTGCAGGATGCTGTCATACTTCTGGGTGGTACCCTACACCTCATTGTATGGGGTGCCCCCACTGTTTGTCACCCCAGATCATTAAGTAAACATGGGAAAGCTACTTAGCAACTCAAAAGTGTTGCCTGAAACAACAAGAAGTAGGACTGCCCTGCTGGAACCCTTGTCTGCACCACACAGGATTGGTCCTTAAAGGACTGCTCCTGTTGCACCCTTGACACTATAGCCCGGAGGACTTTGCCTTGCCTCAAAAAGGATTAAGGAGTGGACTCCCTGAAAACAAAATGTTAAATAAGACAGACTCCCTCCACCATTTTCCTCAAGAAATACCCAGCCTGGAGTGTGTCCACAGGACTTCCAAGGATTTGGTCAGGTGCATTGTAGCAACTGTAGTCCAAACTTCCAATGACCATCTCAGAGCTTCTAGACCCTTGGAATTATGGGCACTTTGAACACTCAAGAGTAACTTCGGTAAGAAGTTCCAGAAGTTTAGAGAAGTTTGGAGCCAGCTTGGGGAAAAGCTCCATGAGGGGACCGGACCAAGGTAGATAGTCAAGCCGACTACCTTCAATTGCAACCCGGCCTTGATTTCAGACTCATCCCACTGAAAGCTCTGGAGCTCCAGACTTCCAGGATTTGACTGGGGTCTATTGAGAAGCAATCCAACAAAGTCACATCAAAATCAGTCTGCTGGAGGGACTACATAATATCGAGAGAAAATCCTCCGGAAATGTTTCTAAATCCGAAGGAAAAATTAAGGTTGGTCTCAAACTGTGCTTTGTCCTGGTCAAGTGCAACCAGATGTCCCAAGATGGCGCTATATGGCTATAAGCACTATAAAGTGGTTACACTTTTAAAATTCATATGTCCGGTTCTCTATGTTGGATTTTTGTTGTTTAGGTGGCTTTTTAAAGAAAAATATTTCTATTGTTATAAAATGGTGTGGTTTTTTTTTTGTGTGTAGTGTCTTACTTATTTAATGGGTTGATGTTTTTAAATGCTTTACATACCTGTCACCAAAGTTAAGCCTGCCCTCTGATTGCCAGGTACCAAGGGTTGAGCAAGGGAATAATTAATTGAGACTTTGTCTGAACCTTATATCACCTTGGTGGCCTTATTACTAGTGAAAGATGCAGACTTACACCTACTAATAATCCACCTTCCAGCAGTCTGGATCTCGGCAAACTCTCTCCATATTGATACCTGGCACAAGGCAATGGACTGGTGCGCAAAATTGGAAGAATCTATGTATGGTAAATAGTCAAAATATCGAGTTTTTAATTTCGACTAGACATAATATCGAGTAAAAAATATAGAATAGACATAATATCGACTAGACATAATATAGACTACAAAAATATTGACTAAAAAAAATTAATATCTAATAGAATAGCAAAAATATCGAATCAAAAATATAGTATGGACATAATATCGACTAGACAGAATATAGATGTAAATGTCATGGTACTTATAGAGCGCACTGTCACCAGACGGTCACCTTGCGGTGTCGCCTATGCGGCTTCCTGGCGCTGATACTCATACCGCTGTGGAACCCCTCCTGGCTTTCCCTGTGAAGTGCCCACTCCTAGGCACCCCCAGGGTGAAGCCAGGCATCCTTAGCGCTGTTGGGGCCGGTTTGGAGGCTAAGCAAGCTATTGCCCAGATTTGCAGCGTGGGGCCCATGATTAGAATACGTTGGGCTGTGCTAGAAGGGTACAAAACCACAAAGCCTCAAGAGTATCTATCAACGGGCCTCACACAAAAAACTAAAAATAAGTTCCTAAACATGCGCTTAGGCAATATACCCATAGCACGTCATCTAGCACCATTGAAAAGGCCTAATCCATCAAACGCATGTCGCCTTTGCCAATCTGAGAAGGAGGACCTTATACACATTATTTGTATTTGTAAAGCTCTTGTGGATGTAAGGCGTTCCATGCTTCGGCCCCTATGGAATCAGAAGGGCGCAAAAACCTGCAGGCAAGCAGTGATGCTCTGTTTCAATCCCGAAGAGACTCAGTTAAACTGTAGAACAGTCAAATACTTTGAAATAGTGGCCCAAAAACTGAATGAAATAACACTTGCGTGCGAAAACATGACCACACCAGGAGAATAGTTGTCTTCCCAAATGGCCCTTAAAACCATAAGGCCCACAAAGACTAAAGTCAAAGTAATTATAACAAAATACGAAATCATACACAAAATAAAATGAAAAGACAGTTGGGTGAAATAACTAATCACATTAGGAGAACAGTGATTTTCTCCAATGGCCTTACACCATCAGAACAACAAGTATTAAGGCCGTGACCAACATGAAAGACTCATTAATTTACTACAGACTCCTTGTGATTTTATCAAAGTGTAGCACTCTTTTTTGTAAAAGCTTTTTTATACAGTCAATGACTTTTTATCTTTTGTGTAACATTGTGAGTTTTAATTAACTGTACAATAAACAAATTCTAATTCTAATTCTGGTCCCTGGGCAGAACTCTGCATCAGGGTCTTCCGCTCTAACCATTGAGCCACACTCCTCCACACTTCAGACAACAAAAATATCGAATTTAAGGTAAGTTAATATTAATGTTTAATTTTTGTGCAATATAATTCTGTAGCGGGTTGTTGGTTTATAGGGGAATAGGGTGGGAAGTAATTGAATTATCATGTATTAAATATGTTATTTTATTTATTGGTATTTATTTAGAATTAATTGTTAATTAAATATTAATTGGTAATTAACTAAAATATAATTGGTAATTATTTTTAATTGATTAATAAATATGTTAATTTTATTAATTTATTTTCTGTAGCGGGTTGTGGGTTTATAGGGAAATAGGGTGGATGTAATTTAATTATAATTATTTAAATATGTTATTTTATTTATTGGTATTCATTTAGAATTACTTGTTAATTAAATATTAATTGGTAATTAATTAAAATATAATTGGTAATTATTTTTAATTGATTAACTGATAAATATGTTAATTTTATTAATTTATTTTCTGTAGCGGGTTGTGGGTTTATAGGGGAATAGAGTGGGAAGTAATTGTATAATAATTAATTAAATATGGTATTTAATTTATTGTTATTTATTTAGAATTAATTGTTAATTAATTATTAATTGGTAATTAATTCAAATATCATTGGTAATTAAATTTAATTGATTAATTGATAAATATGTTAATTTTAGTAACTTATTTTCTTTATTGGGTTGTGTGTTTATAGGGGAATAGCTTGGGAAGTAATTTAATTGTAAGTAATTACATTTTTGTAAAAAATATATTGAGTTTCTTTTTTAAAATATTTTTAAATTGTAAATTAATTTATTGTTAATAGGCAAATAATTAGTATTAGTAGGTAATTTTTATTATTAAATCATTTTTATTTGTATTTTTAATTGATTATTTAATATGTTTTATACCATTGTAAAATATTTTATTTAATTTGTAATTGGTATTACTATTTATGTTATTTATATTTATATATGAAGTATTTACTTTCCCTACTATTGCACTCACTGGAGTTGGAACAGTAATTTTTACCCCTACGCTATCCAACGTTTTCCCTACTGTTGCACTCTCAGGAGTTGGAATAGTAATTTGTACCCCTACGCTATCCATTGCTTTCCCTACTGTTGCACTCATTGGAGTTGGAATAGTAATTTTAACCCCTACGCTATCCAACGCTTTCCCTACTGTTGCACTCACTGGAGTGGGAATAGTAATTTTTATCCCTACGCTATCCAACGCTTTCTCTACTGTTGCAGTCTTTGGAGTAGGAATAGTATTTTGTCACCCCTACGCTATCCAACGCTTTCCCTACTGTTGCACTCTCTGGAGTGGGAATAGTAATTTTTACCCCTACGCTAGCCAACGCTTTCCCTACTGTTGCACTCTCTGGAGTGGGAATAGTAATTTTTACCCCTATGCTATCCAACACTTTCCCTACTGTTGCACTCTCTGGAGTGGGAATAGTAATTTTTACCCCATACGCTATCCAACGCTTTCCCTACTGTTTCACTCTCTGAAGTTGGAATAGTAATTTTTACTCCTACGCTAAAGTTTCATTAATTATTTCCTAATTTTATGTTTATTTAAGTATTTTAAATAAGTTAAAATTATTTTATTTATTATTATATTACTTTTAAATTACTTTTAAGACATTAAACAAATTAGATATTTTGACAGTCTATATTTTTTACACTCGATATTTTGGAGTCGATATTTTTGTACTTACCTGTTTGAAGATAGGAAGTCGATATTCTTGCAGTCTATATTTTTACCTCGATATTTTGTCATCTCGATATTTTGACTGTCGATATTCTGTCAGTGATCCCTATGTATAATGCTGGAAGGTGCCCATATAAATATAAAATGATATGGTACTGTTGGGGGAATTACTATGGACTGGTTTGATTGGCGCATCTGAATTGCTTAATCATTATGCATTAAATTCATACCTGTCTTTGTCACTGAAAGGCAGCTGTATGTTTGTTATGAAAGCAATGAAATCTGGTTTATTAAAAAAATGCGTAATTATAAAGTCACATCAACCTCTATATTTTCAGTGGGAAAAAAAAACCAATAATATATGTAAAGCAAATAGGGCAGCTAGAGACAAGGTTAAACACACAAATAGGCATTGTCTCCTGACACCCAGTGCTACGAAATAGGGTAACAAGGTGGTGGGCCTCATCAACACTTTCAACTGTGAGTCATCGGCCACATACAAAATTGTAAAGAAACATTGGCACTTGGTAAGATCAGATTTATTCATCGGCAAACTGGTCTGCCCCAGTACTCACATCACATAGCAAAATTGCTGTTCTCTCAGAGATATTTTGGTGCACAGCTTTCCAAAAGACTGGCTGGGAGCTTGGGGATCTTATTTCAGAGAACTCCCAGGGTTCTATAAATGTGGGAGACACCGGACATGTGCCGACAGCACTAACATGAAAACATTTATCCTGGCCACAGGATGGAAAAATAAATTAAAGAAATTCATGAACTGCAAAAGTGACAATGTAGTGTGTGATTTGATGTGTGGTTGTGGTTTATGTAAGGTGGGGAGTACAATCTTCCCAGTGAAAAGAGAATATTGGTGCTATTAAGAACAATGATGTGAACTACACTATGGCCAGGCATTGCAACCAGGTACATGGGTCTAGTAAAGATAAAGTTTCTATAAATCTTTTGCATAGATGGGATCCCAGTGCATGCAAGAGGGGGAGACAGAGAGCAAGCGCTGAGGAAATTAGAATCGGAATACTTAATTCGACTCAGCAGCAGATATCCTGGGGGCCACACCAGGATGAGGAGCTCCATGTACATTTAGGATAGCCCTTCAGGTGTATTTCTTGTATTTTTGATGATGTGAATTATGGAATAAACCTGTGTAATGGCCAGGGATGATGATGAAAGTTTTGTTAGGCAAGCTGTATCTTAAAGAACGGTAATTGTAGAGTAGTATTTTGTTTTTTATTTGTTTTTTATTAATTGCTGTCTCAGTTTTTTCACTTTTATTCAAGGGTGTTTTCTTCATGTATATTCTCGGAACAATATTGTGGGTGGATAAATGCCTTTTGGAGTGTACTGAATGAGGTCGCAGTCACGGATGTGATGGTGCTACCATCTGGTCATGCCTCCTGACACCGTCTTAGGGGTGTTGTCATATAAATACACATGCAGTGATAAGCTTGATTACCTATTGAACATATGTAATTTTGACATTTAAGTAATGTATGAAATGGTTGCGTTTAATTGCCTACTGCAGCTGCCATAGGGACTAAAAGGGCATGAATACGAATTGGGCACTGGCTAAGAACTGCAAATGTGCTTTTTTTCTGCACAGATCTCCCCACTGCACAGGGCAGGGGGTTTTGCCCCAGTGTAAATAATACACACTTGTGTTATTTTTTAAACGCACAAACATGATTGGCAAATGAATGAAAGGACAAAATGTCAAAATAACGCACTGTAATTTGTATGGCTTTTTTTTCTTTGAGTTCTCATGAGTCTGTCTTCCATGATTATTCATGTAATAGACTTACGTTTACAGCAAAACGGGCACTTTCACTAATGGCACAATGTGTAGCGGGCGCATTCTAGTTTAGGCACGTCACGTAGACGTGACGTGCGCCGGCCATATTGGGAGCTGCGCGCGCACCCCCCAGTGCGCGCCGAGAATAGAGAACGTTCGGAAGCGCCGGCCGGCGCTCCTCAGCAATATATTAATACTTGTTTAATAAATACCTTATTAACACCTACAACAGCATCGTGCATCTCATTACAGGCACCTACTTCACAGTGGCGACGAGGGTGGGATGCTCCAGCTGGCCAATTCAAGAAAAAAAAAAATTTGAACCCTCCACCACGTGGGCAGCAACAGGGAAGGCAACTCCCTGACCACCTGGACACAGCGTCGAGCAGCCCCACAAGGCCAGAGTGAGGAGGGCACAAGGGGGCACGGCTGAGCCCACCAAGGACCGTCAAGTTGAGGAGCGTGGCAGAGCCACAACCACTGGAGGGGCGGCGAAGTGGCCGGAGAGGCAGCACCACACCCCGCAGAAGATAAACCACCGCGCAGACCTTCCCATCACACCGCGGAAGGTAGGAACAGCGCTGGCTACCAAAGGGGAGGAAGTGGGGGCCAGCACTAGGAGTCCCCAGGAGGGCGCCAATACAGAAGCGAGGGACAGCGCCCCAGGGAGCCCCACCAGCAAGGACGTCAAATCGACAGCGATCAGGGAGGTGAGAATGAGCACACCGGCGGGCTACGCAATCGCACCGGTGCAATTCCTACCGAAACCCGGGGACCCCCTGATGAAGTGGGAAGATTGGAGAGAATATATCGATAATTTCATAGGGGTCCTGGAGGATGAAAATGAAGAAACATTCACCCCCCAAAGAAAGAAACGCATCCTGTTGTTGAACCTAGGACCGGAGGGGCTCAGGATTTACAAGAGTCTAGTGCCCAAGAAGAGAGAGGACACGGACAAGGATGTCTATGCCCATGCATTGGAGGATCTGGATGAGCGGTACCGCCCCACCATCTGTGTGTCAGTGGATAGGTTTAACTTCCAGCAAAGGAAACAACGGGCTGGAGAAACCATAGAGGAATACGTAGGGGCCTTGAGGAAGCTGGCGGCCCCGTGCAAATACGCACTGTGGGAGGACGAGTTCATAAAGGACCAGATTGTGATGCACACTACAAGCACAAATGTCCAAGACAAGTTGTGGGCGAGCGGCGACACCACGCTCAAGGAAGTAATGGTCATTGTCAAAAGGGCAGAACTCGCAAGGAGGTGCGCTGTAGCAACCAAGAAAGATGTAACCGCCCCCACGATGGTGAACAGGATACAAGAGGGAGACCACCGTAAAGACCAGAGAGGCAAAGACCCAGCAACCAAAGGAACCAGCAGATGGCAAGGGAAGCAAACAGGCAACGACAGCAAGAAATCATGCTACAGATGTGGCAGTTGGTCCCACGACGCACGCGATAGAAGATGTCCCGCGTTCCGAGCCAAGTGCCTACACTGTGGTATCTTGGGCCACTATGAGAAGGTGTGTAGGAAGAAACATCCCAAGGAAACGGTGAAATGCGTCGATCAAGGCGAAGAAGATCTGGAGGAGGTTGCAGAGGAAGAGGTGGTCACCGTCCTGTGCATATACGACCAGGTAATGAGCATAGAAGGGAGGAAATCTACAAAACCCATCCTGGACATGTCTATGGGCGGAATCACCATCACGGTGGTAGCGGACACAGGATCCCCCTTCACCATCATCCAACGGGCAGTGTGGGAAGAAACGTTCAGACCCAAATTGGGACCGGAGTTGGAAAAGCTAGACATTCGACCGGTCACTTACAATGGCGACCGCATCCCAATGGTGGGGTTCCGCCGCCTATTGTTCGAATTCAGGGGCCGGTCAGCATGGTGCAAGCTGTACATCGCAGAAAAGGGACCCTCGGTCCTGGGATGGCTAGACCAGGGCGACCTAGGAATAAAACTGGACCCAGGAGGAAAGGAGCAAATATTACTCACAGAGCAAGAGGAATGGCCGGACCTGAACAAGTGGAAGGAGAACTACCCGAAAGTGTTTGGAGGCACGGTGGGACGGATGGAAAACTTCCAACACAAGATCGTGCTCAAAGAAGGGGCCATCCCGGTAGCTCACAAAGTGAGGAATGTGCCGATTGCGGTAAGAGAAGCAGTCCAAAATGAACTCCAGGAGTTGGAAAAGAAGGGAATAATAGAGCCGATAACCTGTGCAGAATGGTTGGCGCCTTTGGTGGTCGTAATGAAGCCAAATGGGAAGGTCCGGCTCTGTGTGGATCTGAGAGAACTGAATAAAAATATTGTTGTAGAGAAATTTCCCCTCCCCAGAATTGAAGAGATGTTGACCAAGACCAGGGGGATACAGTGGTACTCCACTATCGACTTGACCTCGGCCTATCACCAAATAGCACTTCACCCGGACAGCAAACGTCTCACATCCTTCATCACTCCGTTTGGATGTTACCAGTTTTGTCGTATGCCCTTTGGGCTGGCCTCGGCGGCTGCCGTCTTCCAGAAAATTATGCACCAACTATTCAGAGACTGTAAGGACGTCCAATATTTCCAGGATGACATCTTGGTGATGGGACGAGACAAGCTGGATCACGATCAGAAGCTGGGAAAAGTGTTGAAAACACTAGAGAACAAAGGCCTTACGGCGGAGTGGTCGAAGTGTCGGTTGGGACTGCAGTCGGTAACGTACCTAGGACACGAGATCGGGCAACAAGGTGTTACCCCCAAGTTGGAAAACGTTAAAGCCATTGCTGAGGCACCGCCGCCCAGGAACAAGGAAGAGGTCAGGTCGTTCCTGGGGATGGCGGAGTACTACAGCAAGTTTGTGGTACACTTCGCTTCCAAGACCCACAACTTGAGGATGTTGACCAGGGACAGCACAGTGTTCCAGTGGACACCAGAGGCCCAAGCCGAATTCGAAACCATCAAAAAGGACGTTACAGGAGCTGTTCCCCTCAAAGGTTACGACCCACAAGGTGCCACCGTACTGACGACAGATGCCAGCGACAAGGGCCTGGGCGCTGTACTCATGCAAGACAGAGGAAGAGGGGAAATGGAGACCATCAGCTTTGCGTCCAGAGCATTAACAGATACGGAGAGCAAATACAGTGTGATTGAGAAAGAGATGCTGGCGGTCGTATGGGCCATGGCTAGATTCCGGCAATTTCTGTGGGGAACACACTTTCTACTCAAAACTGATCACAAGCCGTTGGTGAAGGTGCTAACGTCGAGCGGACACGCCAGTGCCACTCCCAGGATATCCAAAATGTCTCTAAAGTTACTCGAGTTCCGGTACGACGTTGAGTACATTCCCGGTAACCGGAACCGAGTAGCGGATTACCTGAGCAGGGCAGCTGCCATGGAGCTAGGAGAGGAAGACCCTGCCGGCGGTGGGGAGCTGGTAGCTCTCATAGAGGACCAAGAAAAACTAATCAGTCTACAAGAATGGACAGAGTCATACGAAGAGGACATCGACATGAAGGAAGTGAAAGGGCACATTGTACAAGGGTGGCCGGACAAAAGAAATGTGAGGGCGAGCCTCAAGCCGTACTTTGAAGTGCGGGAAGAACTGTCGATAGGAGACAAAGGGGTCTTCATGTACAGGGGAGATAAGGTGATCCCCCCAAGGAACCTCACCTCGAAACTTGTGGATTTGCTACATGAGGGACACCTGGGCATAGGGAAACTCAAGGCAAGAGCAAAACAGAATTACTGGTGGCCAGGCATGGACATAAGGGCTGAAAGGCATGTCAGAGAGTGTCCACAATGTCAACGAGCGGACAAGACATTAAAACCTTTGAGGCCAGCGATAGGGAAGTTTGACCCTCCTTCAAATCCGTGGGAAGAATTATCCATAGACATTTTGGGACCGGTCTTAGATGACCAAGGCACACAGAAATATGTGTGTGTGCTCATGGATCGATATTCAAAGTGGCCGGAGTTGAAAGTAGATGAGTCCATGGACACTGAGAACATCATTAAGTTCCTGTCAGAGACTTTCACAAGGGAAGGAATACCAAAATCGATCTTGAGTGACAATGGACCCCAGTTTACGTCAGAAAAGTGGAACAAGTTCATGCAAAGAAATGGCATCACCGTCAAACACACAGCAATCTACCATCCGGCCGGAAACGGTTTAGTGGAGAGATTTAACAGGGTGGTGATGGGAGCCATACAAGCAGCCATATCAAGTGAACAGAACTGGGAAAAGGCGATAGAGAACATGGTATGGGCCTACAGAATAACCCCCACGGGCACGGGGTATAGCCCATTCCAAATATTGAGAGGACGTGAACCATTTACGCACGACAACAGAATTTGGAAGGAAAAGCTCATCACCAGTGAATGGTCCCCTGCAGTGGTGCGGGCTAACCTGGAAAGAGCGCAGAAAATTTACAGCAACCATTACAACAAACGAAGGAATGTCAAAAGTACAGGCCTGGAGAAAGGAGAGTGGGTAAGAGTAAAGTTGGCCACCTTACAGAAGAAAGGAGACAGCAAGTACAGCAAGCCGTTGCAAGTGGTGGAAGTGTACGATAGAGCGGCCCTTCTAAGCGATGGGAACGTGTGGTCCCAGGACCGCATGGCCAGGTGCAACAAGGTTTTGGGCTGGGAGCCACAGGGAACTGACTGGGAAGACAAGGAAGGTTCAGACGTTGAGAGGAGTCAAGATGCCGCTGAGCAGCAAGATGGAGTGACAATGGATTTGACAAAGAACCCGGTAAGGTAAAAACGCGTCAGCCTAATCAATTTAAAAAAAAATCTTTTGGAGTTCAGACATCTTGCGCTTTCGCCGCAGTACAATTGTGAGTGTCGGTGCTTGCTACGGCGGCAGCAGCCATCTTACTTTTTTTCACAGAGGGATATCCTCCAGCGCTCCAGAAGAAAAACACAAAGCGGCTCTGTGTTTTTCTTCTGGAGCACCGGAGGATATCACTCAGTGAAAAAATATATATACATATGTGTGTGTAATTGGTTAATTGCTGCACTTGGCTGTTCTCCTTTGATGCCTGCTACGGTGGCAGCTGCCATCAATTATCACCATGTATTCCCTTCTATAATTCCAGAGGAAAGGACAAAGCGGCACACCTGGGGACTGCACAATAATTTTATTGTGTACCAAGTCATCGACATTTCGGTTAGCTATGGCACTGCAAAGCTTGTATGAAAAGCAGAAGTTGCAGGACTTATACCTCAGACTTAGGAATTACAAAGACAATCACAAAATTGATTACATGCACCAGTGAATATGTCATTTACATCCTAGAATGTCCCTGCAGTTTGAAATATGTTGGTAGTACAAAGTTGCAATCAAAAATAAGAATCCTACAGCACTTGCGTACCATAGCTAACCAAGATTTCAACTATCCCACAGCAAGACACTTCGCTGAGAAACACAACAGCAACAACAGTCTGTTGCAGTTTTATGGGATAGACAGGGTTTTGCCACACCAAAGAGGAGGTGATAGGGAAAAACATCTCCGTATATTGGAATCAAGATACATCATTGACCTCAATACGAAAACTGCTAATGGTTTGAATAGTGGAGAAGAACTGGCAACCCATATAGAGTGTTAGGACCATCTGTAGCAAGTTGCAACAACTTCCATTCGGAAAGATTTTAAACACTTTCAATTTTTTAATGTGGAGTAACAAGTGGAGATGCCCCTACAGATAAATCCATACGGGAAGTAATCCATGGGGATTTGTGAGTATTCAAGCACCTATCAAGTATGAATCAGTGTGTTAAGTGCATCAGGGCACCAGTATTTAACATAAAAATAAAAATACATGATAAGGTGTTGGATTCTTTAATATTGCACATCCCCTTGTTTCCCCCTTCCATTTTGTTTTCAATACTCATTACCAATTGTTTTCATTCACCAATATTATTTTACACTGTTGAACTTCCAGGAATACAGTGCACAAGTGTGTTAATATTACCGACCAATGGTAGTAAGTGAGGAACGCATAATACATGGAGTACAGTACTCCACACATTAAGGCAGGGGTCTTCAAACTGTGGGGCGCGACCCCCAGGGGGGCCGTGGAGTGGTGTGAAGGGGGTCGCGCATACACAGTCACACTTCTGCCCTGGCCTCAAGGGCTTCAGCCCCCCTCGTCCCCCGTCCTGTGTCTCAGCCCGGGCTGCTGCAGTGAAACTCGAGCTGCTGGGAGCTTGGCTAGGCAGATTCTGGAGTCTTATCTCCGGCACGCCTACATTTTTCACAGGTCTTTAAAGACCATTAGCATATTTACATGCCTCTGTAAACTGGTTACAGAGGCTAAATGTTTTTTATGGCTCCAGTAGCCCCTGGGGTCCCACTCCGCCTATTCCTTACATTTGTATTTTTACACTTACTGCTGTAGTATGAGAATGCATTTAATGAAAAGGAATATAAAGTTGGGTTGCCAAAAGAAAAATACCTACTCTTGACACTAATAGAGTTATAAATAAAAAAGTATGTATTAATTAGTTATGTGACTTTTCTGTCTTTGTTCTCTTTAATTTTCAGTCATGGATCATTGAGGCAGCCCTAGAGCACAATTAAAAGTGACACAATTAAATGTGCTTTCTATTTATATTTGCTGTTCTAAGTATTCACAGATAAGTGCTAAAAATACAGCTTTAGGTGACTGCTAATTTCTGGGCCATCAAAATAATGAGCTGGTAACCCTAATCATAAGACAGGAAGTTTGTTGCAGGATCAGCACATTATTTATTTCCTCCACCCTCAATCCCTGATTAATGCCATTATACCAATAGTTTAACTTATATCTGAAACCCTGCACTTCAAGTTTCTGGGAATGCAACCTGCTTTCAAACAACTCACTTCTCATTCTAGCCTTCACTTTCACGCTCACCCTGCACTGGCAGCGATCACAATGCACTCACACTGATCACCATGCACTCATAGCAATCACAATGCACTCACACTGATCGCCATGCACTCACAGCGATCGCCATGCACTCACCGCGATCATAATGCACTCACACTGATCACAGTGCACTCACAACTTTCACTTGCTCACCCTGCTCTCACAGTGATCACTCTGTACTAAAGATGTGCTTGCATTGTTCACTCTGTACCTCACTCTGCAGTCACACAAGCTCACTTCTCATCCTGCTCTCATGTGACACTTCACTCACCTGTCCCCCCCTCACTGTTCAATCTGTAGCTCACTCAAACAAGGCCATCACTAACCATGCACTAATTCGTCCCACTTTGCACTTACAGCCGAACCCAAATCCATATGGTCAGATCACTCAACCTATGGTCACTCCTTTTACCCTACTCTGTTGCATTGCTCTCCGTGCAGTCACATGGGCACTCTTGTCACCCATACAGTGCAGAAGGTTAAAGTACCTGGTACACAGAAGATGTACCATTCACATCACAGAACTGAGTATGAGTAAACTATGAGTATTTTGTCATACAGGTGCTATAGAGAGATGAGGTGTATTGTTGGTGAGTGGTAGTGAGGGAATTCATGGAGAAGGTGTAAAGACTGTTGCACCGTGTGCGACCAGTGCTAGGGCCAGCCCTGGCTGGGAGTGTTAAACCCCCCCGAAGTTCGGGTCTAGTAGATCCCCTGGTTCTGCCTATTATTATTTACATTTGTAGTGCGCTACTGTTACCAAAAGGTGTCCTGGGGCTAATAACCATCTGCCTGCAATGTGAGAGAAGGATCCGGGGTTGGGAGAGGAGAGAAGAGAGGGATGGAAGGAAGGGGTGAGAGGAAAGAGGCATGGGTAAACTGCTCAACTCTGCACAAGATCGCCAGGGTTTGAAGGGACCCCTGCTGCTCCCGGCCAGGTGAGCTTCTAATGTGGCATTCCTGCGGAGTGGGAGGCCCTTGACAAAGGTTGACTAGACATCTTTCTGATGTTAATTGCTGTATTTTGGTTATAAACTGGTACTGATGGGGTGAAATCTTTCCTCAGTGTTACTGTGTTTAAAAAATTTCAAAATAATAAAGCAATGCTATCCCAAAATACGCAGCATCACAGAACATTATTTAAATGTTCTACTCACACAATTTAGTCAAGCCTGTCACATAATTTGGTCCTCACCTGCCTCATAATTTCAGTAGCCCTGCCTAGAGGTTTAGAAATTTTTGTCAGGAGGGGGTTCTTACGCCTGTAAATGTTGACAGGGGGGTCTCGGCATCCAAAAGTTTGAAGACCTGTGCATTAAGGTGACATGGGACCGATATTTAGGATATTACTATGCGATCTGAGGGAGGCTATTGTCTGCCTATTGGAGCATGTTATTTGCAATCCCTCTGATTGTTGTCACTCAAAAGTAAAATTAATTGAAATAACTGTATTACTGTCTGCCAATTCAAGAATGTTATTCGCAACCCCATTGATTGTTGTTACTCGGGAGTAAGGTGAAATTAAATACCTTTATTAGGTATTAGTTGCACTAACAATGCTGACACTCGTAAATCCAAGCAGGGACAACTAGAAGGCAGCACTAATGGCAGAAGTGATTGTACATACTACTATTGCATTATGATGATGTAATGCTGACTCAGATATTTACATGAAATATATTGCAGAGTGTTTATAATGTCACTCAAATATTGTCAAAACTCACTGGAGTTATATGGATTACGAGTTGACGAAAGAAGTATTTTCTCACTTTTTATGAATCTCTGATCGTATTTCTAGGGGAATGTGCCCACACCAACTCACTCGAAAAAGGCTCACACCGAAATGCGTCGTCTTGGTGCACAATAAAAGTACTGTCCAGTCCCCAGGTGTGCCGCTTTGTTCTTTCATCTGGAATTCTGGAAGGGAATACATGGTGATTATATATATCTATATATGTATCTATATATATATTAATCGAAAAAAGCATAGTTTTCAGGGGTGTTATAGTTAACTGGACATTTCACTCATACAAAACCATTGAAATTCCCCCGTTATAGTTAGTTCAGCTAACTATAACTCGCGCGCCCGCAATGCACTGCTGATGATGTCACATATTACATCATTCATGACATGGTCAGTGACATCACTGATGACATCACTGATGACATCTCAAACAACTGAAATGTCCAGCTAACTATAACACCCCTGAAACCTATGTTTTTTTCTGTGAATTTCTAAGATTTTTTAAATGCTAATTTCTAACAATAACGTCTCTGAAACCTATGGTTTTTTCAGTGAATTTCAAAGGTTTTTTAAATGCTACTTTTTAAGTGTAATAGTAGTTACACAAATTTTTTTGTACTGATTTTCTACAGTTTTTTTAACTATTTATTTATAAATATTTTATTCATAAAATTGCAAAAAAATGTTTTTTTTAAAAATCAAACTGAAATATTGTGTCATTTTTTTAGTTTATTTTTTCTGTGTCGCGCACCCAAAGCGTACACATCACGGTGGGTCCGTGGATTATAGCGGCCATTTTAGAAAAGTCGTGAAGAATCCGCGTACGGTGTGCGACGGCTGCGTGTTTTTCAGTTACATCATAAACATTTAATATTACGTGATGTGTGCGATTGGTATGTGATCAGTCCGCGACTCCTGCTCCTACGCATTTGCAACACATGCGTATTATGGTACGCAACGCTTGACTCCAGTGGCATAGAGAGCACGGGACCCACATCTGGGAGATTAACTTGTCATGACGTTTCCTAATTTCCTCAATTACTACAGTCTCCTCAGTAGGAAATGCTTTCAGTTTTTTTACTTTGGTTCCGTCAAGAAGGCATTCAGATGTGTCACACATTTGCCATGAATTCTGAATGTTAGCACTCTAGTTGCTCATTAGATCACTGTAGTAAAGCTACTACTCACCAGGGAAGTCTGCTGCTGGTATTCAAAGTGCATGTTTCAGTCTGCTTGTCAGAATTTTCTAATGAAATAGAAGAGGATTTGAGAAGTCAAAATGTGCCCTAATTTTTCTTTCTGCAGCACTAATCCTAATTTCAATGGCAAAATGAACTCCCTCGTTTTGTTCCTTTGAAAATTACCACTTTATTCCAATCAAGATGGCTTCAGGTGTTCCATACTTTTGTCATAAGTAAGACTGTTAGCGCTCTAGTTATTCTTTAGAACACTCCGGGACAACTAGCCCACCAGGAGCCTCCAGTATGGGCCAGGGGGCTCCCTTGCAGAGAGGTGTAATGAGGCCATGCCCCTTTTTACACCTCTCTGCAACGCAGCCCCCTGGTGCATACTGGAGGTTCCTGGTGGGCTAGTTGGCACCCAGGGACCCCCAGTATGCAAGGGGAATTAGTTCCCCCTCTGAATAAGCACCAGTGGGCTGCGTTGCAGAGAGGGGTAAAAAGGGGCGTGGCCTCTTTACACCTCTCTGCAAAGCAGCTCCCTGACGCACACTGGAGGTTCCTGGTGGGCTAGTTGGCCCCCAGGGACCCCCAGTATGCAAGGGGAATTAGTTCCCCCTCTGCAAACGCACCAGGGGGCTGCGTTGCAGAGAGGTATAATGAGGCCACGCCCCTTTTTACACCTCTCTGCAACCCAGCCCCCGGGCGCATACTGGAGGCTCCTGGTGTGCTAGTCTGCCCAGGGACCCCCAGTATGCAAGGGGACTTAATCCCCCAACTTAGAACGCGTTAGGCGCATGTTTGCACAGTGGTGTAGGTAGCGGGTGGGGATGTGTGCAAACACACCCTGTGGCCCGTTTTAGGTTGGTGAATATATTCCTCTTCAATCCAGAGGTCCCCTAGGGGCCAACTAGTCCAACGGGTACCTCTAGTATGTGCCATAGAGCTGCGTTGCAGAGTGTTGTAAAAAGGGGGCGTGCCCTCTGAACACCTCTCTGCAACGCAGCTCCCTGGCGCAAACTGGAGGTACCTGATGGGCTAGTTGGCTCACAGGTGACCTCAGGATTGAAGAGGAATATATTCCCCAACCTAAAAAGCACCACAGGGCGTGTTTGCACACATGTCTCCTCAGGCCCTGCCCCTTCCTTCACTATTGAGCAAAATATTCCTCTAAAATCAGCCGAAGTACGAATTCCGATTTACTCACCTGTTATCACAAGATACGTCAGTGCTGCATCTTTGAGCCTAGGACCGACCCTGAAAAGTAAATGTAACCATACTTACAGTAACTTGAATTTTCTTCCATAGGCAAACAATGACTGGTTTCAAATGGAATTTTTTTTAAGTGTGAAGTTTTGGAAGTTTAAAAAATTCCTGTAAAAGCAACAGAACAACGAATTCCGTTTTACTCACATGTTATCAAGTGATACCTCAGTGCTGCATCTTACAGCCCACTACTGATCCTGAAAAGTAATTATAATCGTAGTTACAGTAAATTGAATTTCCTTCCATAGGCTAACATTGACATGTTTTACTTGGAAAATCTTCTAAGTGCGGAGTTTTGGAACTTAAAATTCCTTTAAAATCAGTCGAACTACGAATAGCGATTTACTCACCTGTTATCAGGAGAGACCTCAGTGCCTCATCTTTCAGGCCACTCCTGATCCTGAAAAGTAATTTTAACCGTAGTTACAGTAACTTGAATTTCCTTCCCTAGGCTAACGTTGACTGGTTTCACTTGGAAATGTTTGTAAGTGTGGAGTTTTGGAACTTTAAAAAATTCCTTTAAAATCAGTCGAACTACGAATTGCGATTTACTCACCTGTTATCAGGAGAGACCTCGGTGCTGCATCTTTCAGCCCACTACTGATCCTGAAAAAAGATTCTAATCGTAGTTACAGTAACTTGAATTTCCTTCCATAGGCTAAAATTAATTGGTTTCACTTAGAAATTCTTCTACGTGTGGAGTTTTGGAACTTTAAAAAATTCCTCAAAAAGTACGAATTCCGATTTACTCACCTGTTATCAGGAGAGACCTCAGTGCTGCATCTTTCAGGCCACTACTGCTCCTGAAAAGTAGTTCTAATCATAGTTACAGTAACTTGAATTTCCTTCCATAGGATATCATTGCCTGCGATATAAAATATATATACATTTAAAAAATATAAAAAAATTAAAATATATCACAATTTCAATATTTTTAAAAACATGTATTTTTCAATTGATATAAAAATATGTAATGTAACTTAAAAAATAAAATATCTAAAAATAAATAATTTAAAATAATGTAGTAAATCAGTATAAAAAAATATAACAATTAATACATTTAAATATTTATCATTTACAAAACCTTTGAAATTCACTGAAAAACCATAGCTTTCACACATGTTATAGTTAGGAATTAGCATTTAAAAAACCGTTGAAACTCACTGAAAAAACCATATGTTTCACACATGTTATAGTTAGCGTGACATTTCACTCATACAAAACCTTTGAAATTCCCCAGTTATAGTTAGTTCAGCTAACTATAACTCGCGCGCCAGCAATGCACTGCTGATGATGTCACATATTACATCACTCATGACATGGTCAGTGACATCACCCTTGACATCACTCATGACATCTCAAATGACATCCCTGATGACATCACTGATGACATCATCTTTGTGGCAGACTTCCTCTCACCGTAATATAACCTTTGATACACACGTTCAAAAATAGAAACTAAAATTTTCAAAAAAAAGGACATACCAATTCCAGTTAGAACAACCTATTCAGTAATTTCAAAATCTACATAGACATCCAGTCATTCACTAACAGTTCTATATAGGCACTCATACATGTACTCACTCATCATATGTACTCATACACCTATACAACTTATTACACACCGACACTCATCTATAGAGTTACTCACACACATACTCACACATGCAAATAAACAATCAAACATCCATTTACTTGCATATACAGCTATACACCCACCACTACACTAATTTCTACAGAATCATACACATACTTACTCTCTTAACCCCTTCGGGGCTGATGATGAGCTCAGCTCGTCATGGGCGTAACCTGCGCTACGCTGATGATGAGCTGAGCTCGTCACGTAACGCGGGTTTTTTAAAAACGTTAGCGCGCAGCGGGAAAACCGCTAGCGTGCATGCGGTTAAACAATCACTTATAGAAACATAAACTTATTTATACAGGAACTCTTGCAATCTCTCGCTCTCACTTATACTCATTTATATACATCAATAATCAAATATACTAGTTTAAAAAATATGTAGTTACTCATAAATATACTATTGAGACAGTCATTCACTCACAAACACACCCATGCACACACTCATCCACCCATACAGTCCTGCACACATGCTTTCTTCAAAACACATACAAACAGTGAGACAGTCATTTATGCATCTGTGCACTGAGTAATGCTCCCCACCAAACCATACAGACACTCATTCTGAAACTCAAAAAAACAACGAATAACCCATATACACACTCATGTAGCTACTCACCAACCCATGCAGCCACTTATATCCAAAGTGAGACACTGATACAGATATTTAAATATTTAAAGATTGCTCGCTAATACACCTTTTCACTAAGATATACTTAATAAGTCAGTTATACAATCAATTTTACAAAAAAAACATCCATTTAGACACTTATTTACCCATTTATTCTTCCATTGGCCTTTAGATACACATATATAAAAAATATTTATTTATTTTTCAGAAAGTCACACATTCACTGGATGATGTCATCAGTGATGTCATCAGGGATGTCATTTGAGATGTCATCAGTGATGTCATGAGTGATGTTACTGACCATGTCATGAGAGATGTAATATGTGACGTCATCAGCAGTGCATTGCGGGCGCGCGAGTTATAGTTAGCTGAACTAACTATAACGGGGGAATTTCAATGGTTTTGTATGAGTGAAATGTCCAGCTAATTATAACATGTGTGAAACCTATGGTTTTTTCAGTGAATATATTTATATATATAGTTTGTTCATGAGTTGATCAACATGAGGAGTGAGGTGCTACTGTGTAAGATCCATTAAAAACATTTATTAACTGTGTTCTGCACAAAATGAAACAAGATGACATTTGATTCATACTTCTGTCTAAATAGTTTGCATTACTGCCTCGGTTTAACTCTACAAATAACTCTAAATATAGAGGAAGTTACGTTTATCTTTTGCTTTCTTTTTTAACTGTGTCCCTTTAATTCTAATATTCCCATAAAGGAATCTTCATTATTTTTGTGTGCCATATTGATATTATGTACCTTAAGGAACCTCAGGGTATTGTCCCAGGAGAGAAAAGAACATACTAAAAAGGAAATAGTTGGCCGTTTATGGTTTAAACGCTAGTATTTCACATTAATGTGCATCCATTTCTTTTTATTGTACATGTTTGCTACTTTTAATGTACACGATTAAACTTGATATGTTTTTCAAGCACTACTTTGTTATAATCTACCTAAAGCAATGTTATGCAGATTATTTACATTTTAAGAGATTCATTTATATTCATACATATTCATTGCCCCTTTTCTTTGACACAATCAAACCCCTATTGAAACAGTGGTTAGGCAAGTTGTTTCCTGTATTTATTATGAAGAACAATTAAAACACTTGTAATTGGAGTCTGCTCTTCAGCACATTAGGTCTCTGAACTCAGCGTGTGATTATTAAACATCACATTTTTTATTTAGTGAATTGTTTGCATAAGAGAGAAGTGGAGTGGAGCTGCACTGTTAGGATTACAATATAATGGAGTTCTTTCATAGGCAGTGTACTGTTTCCAAAAGCCTTAGAAATGCAGTGCGTTCAAAGATATTTCCATAAAACAGGTGCTATAAACAAAGGACAGCATTGGCTAAGCCTATTAGCATGGGGCTGTACCATGATGAGCTTTGCTGGCACATCACGGGGTGAAACACCTGTTTTATGCATCTCCAGCTTCTAAAGTGAACTCATTTAACCCACTGTTTCTCTGAATTTGAGCTTTATTTTATTAGTTCGGAAACAGAGTCCAAGGCTTGACTCTTACTGTTTGTGAACTGTGCTGTCTGAAAATAAAGCACTTGCTCAGAAAAGTGTTGTGGTAAATTAAATCAATGTATTCACTGCAGGCACATAAAACAGGTGCTCAGCTATGCACTGCGCCAGCAACGCACACCATGATACACCCCTGGATCCTGGCTGCCAGTCTTTTGTCTTTGGCAATGCTTGTTTTATTTTGACATGGCTTTTTCAAAATGTTATTGCAGGGTGAGCTGCAGGGCCCTTGCTGCTATAAAAGCAATCCAAACATTCCTAAAAGGAAAAATACGTTTTGGCCTCTGAAAAACCCCTATTGCCATTTTCTTTCCTGACCCTGACAGAAAATATGGGGCTTATTTACAAGCCCCGTGTGCCACAAGTATGTCACTTTTTCCCATGTTAAAAGTGATGCAATGGTGGTGCAAGGGTCTTGTAAATAAGCCCCTAGTACCTTTTTTAAATTTATTTTTTAGTCCTAATAAATCAAGAAAAAAGGTTTCTCTGACCCTCTCAAGTGTCGGAAGGGTAAATTTTAAATTACCGGACTGGTTTCACCCCCACAGGTGAGAAGGATACTACGTATCTCCAGAGCCGCACCTTCGACTACTTGTATGGGTTTCAACCTCAGTCTTGACGGTCGAGCGGCCAATATTATCCCACTTCACAGTGGGTGGCCTATTAGACCACTTCCCTGGACTTTGTCTAAAGCATATTATTAATCATAGGACCCAGAAACATGTATGTCTAAAAGAAAACAAAATCACGATAAGAGAGATTTAAAGCCCATTACACTATAGAAAACTTTATATATGTCTCGCGCCGGTTATCCCAAATTTCCCAGTATTTTCGTAAAATTGCCTGCTTGATCCAAAAGTGCTACCCTCTGGATGGAGTGGATTCATTCATTCTCCGTAGGGGAACATGGTAATATCCATTTATTTCAAAGCTCCCTGCGTGCTAGAAGAATCAAGGTAAATAATAGAGCTTTATGATTTTTTTGTTGATATTCGTTCATGAACTTCCCTAGGCGGTAACCCAAATATTACAGATATAGTTGTTAGTTTTATTTCTAGCCCCATAATATCTGATACGGTCTTACCCACTTTATTCCAGTACGAAGATATTACCAGGCAGCTCCTGACCATATGGACCTCATCAGCTCTATCTTCTCCACATTTGGGGCATTTCTTGATCTCTTGGTTTCCCATTTTCGATATTTTCTGGGGGTTTAGTAGGCTATATGCGCTGTAAAGAGGTGATTCATTTTTTAATGGTGCAGCATTTATACAAGACCAAAGATACTTGCCCAATAGTTTTGAGTTCTTCATCTGGCAGGTCCTTTTTCCATATCTCCATAAATGAGGCATGCTCCTCTTCTCCATTTTGGGCAAGTAACCAATACCACTCTGCCACCTCTTTTCCCTTAATGCCACAGGAGCAAATCTTTAGTGCTAAGTTCGAGTTCCCTTTCATTTATTTTTCCATTGCTTTTGTCCAGCTTAGCAATTGATAACATTTAAACTTTGAAATCAAATTTCTGGTGATAGCTGATAAGTGAGGCTAAGAAATGAGTTCCGCATCAAATCAAGCTCCAGCGACCTCCTTGCAATTGACCTGCTGCAATTGAACCTGCCTAGACCTGCACCTCATCCTGCCTGAACCCTGCTGTCCTCTTCTAGAGTGAGTCCATAAACCCCAAGAGGAGCCTCCCCTGGCCCTGGACCCTTGGCTGGCATCAGAGTGCACTCCTTTAGAAATAAAATAGAGAAATCCTCAATTTCTGAACTCTTCGCACCTGACTTTCAGAAGGTAATTTTTTCAGCTGTACTAACCTGGTCCCTGTTTTCGGCCAAGGCCCCATTGTGGTCGACCTGAACTTGTGACTTTTCTCCAGTCTAGAAATATGACTGCAAGTGGGTCTTTGTGCTTACAGGCCCTTTATCCACCTAAAACTTTAAAATTGCATATCTCAACTTCTACTGATTGGACTTTTGTCATCTTTGTCTCATTTTAATTATTAAATTGTATTCTTTTTTTCCTAATTGGTTTGATATTTGACACTGTTTGTGTGCTGCATACATACTTTATACAGTGCCTCTAGGTTATGCCTTACTGCTTTTGTGCTAAGCTACCAGAGGGATCAGCACTGGTTAACTTAGTAACTGTGGTTCATCTTTACAAGGATTGTGGTTGTTGCTTGAGTATGGCATTTGCCCCCTCAATTAATAACCTAATTTCTTACACCCACAGTCTCCTGGGCAGAGAACTACATTGTCCTGGGGAATAGCGTACCCAAGACACAGCAATTTATTGGCCTAGGGCCTGCAACTTGTGTTTTGTTTTATTCTTTTGTAGAACAGAGGACTGACTTGCAGATTCCTAAAATGGCTTCTGTTGATGTAGTGATAGCCATTCAGATCATATCTTACGATCTGTTGACTGTACAGATCCTCTGCTCTCCAGGCCAAGATTCAGCTTTCTGCCAATTTGGTGTAATTCCGTTCAGTAGTTTTTGCATTGTCTCTATTTAATTTTTCTATAGAAAAATGAATGGAGAAAACCCATTTTTGGACCCCCACTTTTCCTTTGCCCCTGCTTGACAGAACACCCAAAGCTTTTCAGAAAGGATTTGAGATGGACGAGACATTTTTATGAAAGTTTTGCGAAGAATTGCAAATGGTGCCAAAGTTAAAAGCAAATTTAAAAGAACTCATGAGGAAACGCGGCCCTAACTAGAACCACCTAGTGGCAAGTTCAGGTCGGATAAAGAGACCAAGGTAGCCCTGCTGATGAGTTATCTTCTCAATACTGGTGCAAAGGGTGCTGTTCATATTGGTGGGGCAGTGTGGACGAGTCTGCTGCCAGGAGGAGCAGGTTAAGTGTTGCGGAAGAGGCAGTTGTTCCCAGACTTTCATGTTGGTTGAAGTGTGTGCCAAGCCCAGGTCTCACATTGCCAGTTGTCGCATCCTATCACTGTCAGCATAAAGAGCAGGTCCTACTGGAATTTCTCGTTGGTGGATGTTGTGAGCAGTCTATTCTCGACATGAAGCGGTCACTTTGCGGTCACCAGGAGCCCAAAACATGTGTCTGTAACTTCACCTTTTCTTCATTAGGAGTTCCAACTGATGCCATCCAGGCTCCCAGGACCACAGGGGCACCTCTTGGGGATCAGGACTCACTCCAGCAAAGGCCAAAAGCAGCGTTAAGGCATGTCAAGTCAGGCCCAGTTGGTGCTGGTCAGCTGGACAGTTGCTGGAAGGTCTCAGGAAGCTTGAGGTGTACCTGTACGATAAGCAGGTGGTTAGCCACATGACCCTTGGCATCACTCTGGAAAGTCTGGGTTCAGGTCAAGGAAGTACAAGCCTTCTTGAGTCAGCAGGAGAGTCCCTCTTCCTCAGTAGGGCGGAAGTCCTTCTCTTGAATCTTTCACAGGCCCAGGAGTGTTCTCATGAGAGGTTCTCAAGGTCCCACTTTTATACTTGGTGCCAGACACTTTGATGGGGGAAATTCCTTGCCCAAAAACAAAAAATATGTTTCTGGTCTGTTCATCTGCTTACCCTGGCCCTGCTCTAAAGCATCTAGGGTGACAAAGGCCAGAACAGGTCTAATGTCAGGTTTAACCCGGGCACAGTGTGCATAGAGGGGCTATGCGGAGGTCCACGGAGTTGAACTCTGCTACATCACCCGCCTCCAACCCCATTATAAAAGGAAATTAAAGATTATTAAAACATTATTTTAAAACCACTTACCTGGCATGCGGCATCCCCAGGCTGCCCTCCTCCTCTTCTTCGCCATCTCGCTAATCATTGTGAGGACTGCTCATGCAGTACATTTTAAAGGCAACCATTTACCAACATATCTCAAACTTACTTTGAAAGCTTTTCTCATACCAATTGTGTAATTCCATTTAAATACTAAGCATTGGCAAAGGTGTTAGCTTTGGATTTTGGTTTGTGCATGTGTTTGGTAATGGTTGTGCAACTTTGTGTGTGTTGACTGCAGCTGTCTTAGAAAGCAAATACGATTAAACATCATCATGGCTACAACAATATGGAAGGCAGGAGTAGGAACCCTTTACAAAAATATATGTTGATCCGTTTGCTGAGCAGGCTGCATCAGCAGAGTTAAATTGTACTCTCAGAGTAGAGTATTATAAAAATGCACTGGAAGATTATGCTTGCATTGTAAGTGATTAACTTACACCCAGGGGTGGGCAGAATTTGCGTAATCGCGTTACACAAATCTCCACGAAATGGTAAAAAATCTCTGTGAACACGCAGAAATGCTTGTTCGCAATGCTTTTTTCCAGTTCGCAATTGCTGTTTGCGTGCTCGTGGGGAACTATCTCATGAACACGCATTTTGAGAATGCTAACAAGCAAAAAATTTCACAAAGTCGCGAAATGCAGAATTTTGGGAAATGTTGCGTTCTCCGCGAAACGCGAAATTACCCCAATTCCGCAAATTCCGCGAGCGGAACGGAATTTGCCGCCCTGGCCTACTTACAACACTAAACTATTACATAGTAGATATTTTTAATAAAGGGCAACTATTTTAGTGCTATTTTCTCACAAGTTGCTTTTTATGCACATGTTTACATTTCAAACCAAAGTAGTATAAATCCAACAGCATGTTATTACAATAGCAAAGTACAAGAAATGAAAACACAATTTTGATTAACTAAAAGCATACAACTTTTATTGCAGGGTAATGCATCTAAAAACCATGCACTATCATCCATACAGCATCAGCTAGAATGTTGTCATGCAGTAAAGTAAACAGATCAATGAACATATATTGGCTTGCAATTATAACCTAAATGTCATATCAAATCTTCAGGCTTATAAAGGGTACTCTTTATGACCCATCACCAAATGGAAACAAAAAGGAACAACTTGGAATTTAACCATCCAATAAATGTCATAAAAATGCCATGATCTTCATCTTGATAGAAGGCCCATCTATCTATTCATTGACAATCTATGAAAAACACACAAAAGCTAGTGGCTGAAAGGGTGATACATAAAAGTCCATTCTCCTTTTTGTACCTCTCCTAATTGTACTTTGTGTAGTGTTGATGACATGAAGGTATTTAGAAAATATACCTTTGAGGTCAGTAGCTAGAACTAATCATGAATGTCTGATTCCTAGCTATTTTAAGATATTACACTCTTTATAGGTAATTTCTCAGGAATTTTCTCTTTAGTGAGCCCCAATAATTGTTTTTATAAAGCACAACTCACCCACACTGTACACCTGAACAACAAACAAAGTTGGGTTAACTTCTTCTATGGAACTAACCAATAACCAATTAAGGTATGAAGTCAAAATCATAACAATAATTCACACCAAACTCCATATCAGACATAAAGGAAACAAAGCAATCAGTTGGTGTCATTAAATGTCATGTGAAACTGAGAGGCACATGAGAGGAAGGAGTCAGAAGGTTAGCAGTGTATTCATGAGGGAGAACTAAAAGGGAGGGTGTTGAGAAAAATATATATAAGATGGACCACATAAGGTGGAGAGACCTCAGGCAGAACGCTGACAAATGTTCTGAGGTGATCTTAAAGTAAAATGGGATACAAAGCAAGGGAGAGATGATAGTTAATTAATGCAGCCATGTCATTAAAATGGAGGTTATGGGGATGTGAAAGGAAGACTAGGGAAGAGAGAAATAAGGAGGGCAACAAATGTGGGTTGCAATAGAGAAGGGACATAACTAAAGGAGTATAGTAATGAAGGTGAGGTCTGTGGAGTCAAAGACTGAGAAGGGGGTTGAAGGAGAGAGAGATAGGAAGAAAGCGAGTACAAGTTCAGAGAAAGCAAATCATTTGGATAGATCGTAAGCCTCCATTTTCAGTCCTTAGAAAATTGGAGAAGATCTTTAAAGAATATTATGACGTACTGTTACAAGCTCCAGATGGGAGGAGCTTCACCATAGGACTATGTGGAGGTTTTACAGGAGGTGGAATTCTTGGATTGCAGAATTTTTTATTTTTTTGATTGCATACTTTGCCTCTAGAAACTCTTCGAGCTCTTGATGCTTGCAGCAATGTTAACAGAGGCTCTTAGGCAAGGTGACTGTTGATTGTAAGTTTCCTTGTATGTGATACACTACTAACAATATAGATTTTAATATACTTAAAGTTGCACTTTTTATGTATTCCAGAGTAAACCAGTGAACAAAGTTTAGTACAAGTTCTATGTCATCAAACATTTGGATTCCTAGCAGCAGACTAAAGACTGGTTATCTTGGAAGGTAGTGATATGTTTGTTATGTTGTCTGGAATTAAGATACCACAGTTTGAGCAAGTAGCACAATAGCCATGAAGAGCAGTATGACAGTCATTAGGATAGAAAATGGGTTTAAACTTTCTTTGGAAGTAAAGAGAGGTTCTTAAAGCTGTACAAAAATAGCCATGTATCAGTGTCAGCTCATAGATGTATACAAATGTATACACTGGTATAGATCCAAAATACCAGTGATGTGCCAACACTTACAAGAGTAATAGGGAATTCATGAATGTCAATCCATTTTAAATTTGGACTTTGAGCACATTTAATTAGGTTAACTTTGTTTTTCTGTGGTGTAGCTTGAAGACGTTTGGCGATGTTTGCTGGAATCCAGATTTGGAGTTTTGCTATCCTGTTTTGAAGATGCTTTAGGTACTTTGGGTATTGTCTGTATACTGGTGAATAACACCTCTTGTACTCTCCAGCAGAATACTTAGTGGCTTCAGATATCAGGTGTAAGACATTGTATTATTGGTTGAAGGGGTTGATAACCCTCTTCCTATAATAATGACAATACTTCTCAAGGTGAATCACAAAAGTAATTAATGAATGTGTGATTAGCTCTCAGGTAGCTAGTCATACAATCATTCAGGATTAACTTAGAGACAATGTGTAAAGTATTGATGCTGCACTCAAACTGTAATAGGGTGAATAATATGAAAGCCCAATACATACACAATCCCAAACCTATTTAGAACAATAGAGGACTCTTTAATAAATACTATGATTCCAAAATGGCACAAATCCAATCAATACAATCGAAGTTATGAGTTTTTTAAGTTTGAGGTAATAATAGTGCCAAAAGCCAACTGTGTGGATCTAGACACATGTTTTCCTTTTTGCACATTTACTATGAACTTATTGGAGAGCTAAATATGCCAGTCAGAGATTAGCCAGTCCCTACATGTTTTAGGAGTCAGAGCACATATTCTGGGCACTGGAGAGCAAGGCCTTGTTTGCAGAACTTAAGAAGCAGCAATAAAAGTCAGCAAAGAAGCAGGAGTGTCCACACAAAATGGGGGATCTTCTCATGTAGGTCTTCTCTAGGTAAAAACGCAAAGAGCAACAAAGGCAAAGAGCAGTAACTATTTCCTTGGCCCTTCTCATTGTTTTAAGTCGGAAGGATGTCAGACATACCCTCTGAGTTGTCAAAGTCAGTTATAGCCTCACATCCTACTGCTAAGTCCACTCCCCATGGGAAGTTGAGCCATCTCAACAGTTTGGGGCTTATCCTCAAGTTCTGCTTTTGACAGTCCTTTCTCTTTCGAGTCTCAGCCTTAGCCTGGTCAATGGGGTACCCCTCTTCTCTATAAATTCTACCTACGGATGGGCCCCACAGATGCAGCTCAGCAAGTGAATAATGCCATCATGGCCAACAAAATTGTGTTGTAGGAAAGTTAAACATGCCATTTAGGAGCTTGCCAGTATTACCATCTTTGAGGGGGTGGAGCACATGTACGGTGTCCTTGTTGGCAGTGCCCCAGTGTACAGAGTAATACAAACAGTAGAATCACTCCACAGAAAATGGTGTTACCACACAAAAAGAGGCATTTTCTCACAACCAATGGAAAATAACCAGCTGCAAGAGGCTTTCTTCCTGGGGAGCCCAGCTAACCTGAAGTGGTCCTTGCTAGTGGACTCTGCTGAAATGAATCCCAGCCCCCAAAGTGCTGTCCCTCTGGTCCTGGTTCTTTGGGAATGACCAAGAGGAGCTGAATTCCAAGATCTCAGAAGACTCACTGGGACCTCACATCAAATAAAAGGTGTTTGATTTTGATTGGACTTCATCAGATAAAGCTACAGGCTTGGAAGATTTTGAACTCCTTAAAAAAAGATTTAGGGCCTTTTTTAAATTTCAGCAAAGGTGTTACTCCATGATAAAGGTCATGGATATCCTGCCAGAAGAAATGTAAAGCCCATAATATCCAATGGGATTTATATTTCGACGGATGGGTTATCCTTCAGCACTGTGATGGAGTAACCTGTCTGCCAAAATCTAAATCAGGCCATAACTTTGAAGCTAGAAATGTTATCCCTGATAATGCTTGGAAAGTATCCATCAGATGCGAGGACTCCAGTGGCTGTGACATTTGAATTTCTCCTGATCTGAGCTTTTGGTGCCAAAACCAATGGATTCAGCTAGAGCTTGTCTCTTAATGTATATTGTTCACTTGTGTGCACCTGTTCGTGGTCTGGAATGATTGTAATAGATGAATTACAGATTTTCAGGCCTTTCTAGCTTCTCATAATATGGCAATTGGACCAAATAATTTAGTTCCTTTTAGAAAAGACTTTCTTCAGAAACGTTTATCACATACTCATTACTGTGCCTTATGGACCGACTGTCCTACCACTGTCCTTGTGAGCCCTTTCTGACTGCCACGGCGGTGGAATCTACAGTGGAGCACATACACCTAAATATGTTGCTCCAAATGCATACAAAGCTCACAGACAACATGTGAATTATATGCATATGCCTGATGCATGTGGGGATATGCCTTGGGCAACATGTACACCATTGCTGAAGTGTGGAAGAACGTGAACAGTCCAATCAATGGGGATACAAAGAGCATGAGAAATAATCTGGATTCCAGCGCTCACAGGATAGTTGTCATCAGGGTGTAGCTGTCCAGGTGTGGAGGGGATCTGGCGGAAGGAATTCACAGTGGAGACTACTGGGGAGAACCCAATTTGGGTGATTATGCACCCCAAATCCTATGTTTCTGATGCCTTAACGCAGGAGGTTGGACATCCATGGTCGGGTCATCAGAAACCCTCATCATAATCGGTACAGTGGTCACAGATCCCGGTACTGCCCTATGACTGATATTTTTTTCCAATCGCCATCTCGGCAGTCAGAGAAAAACAATCGGAGTCGACGGTCTTTCAGCAGCCGGTTGGAAGTATAGGATACATGCATCCTAATCCGGCGGTCTGACCGGCATCGTGATGTAGCCCTTGGTCTTCAACCCATTTGTCAACTTAGACTCTAATTAGGTCTGACATCTTTTAATGCAGAAGATTCCAATTATTTTAAATACTATTTATGTGATTGTAAGAAAGATGAAATGAATACTTTAAAAAAGCTTATATATAATAAAGGAATAGAATCAACATTGTTAACCACATTTCTATAGCGTATTTGCCATCGACATATCGCAACAACAAATGACTATCGGCTACCTCCATTTAAAATACTTGCTCCTATGAACAAACCCCTGCTGTCCCCTAGGCCCCCACTGCCATCAAAAACTTCCTGTTTTCCCCCCTTAATATCATCTACTACGACAGAGGGGTGCACACATAGTACCATCTTTGGTAACACTAGTACTAGTTCTACTGCCACTGGAGCACACGGTCCGCAGGGAGTACAGAGAATACAGGGAATGCAGGGTAACCTTCAAACAATATGACCAAGAGAGAGACAGGTGGCACAAACCCTACAAAGCCTAGACCCCTCGACAGCTGGTAGAAATCAGTCACTTACTTTAGCTTTTCCCCCCGCAGCTCTCCTATACATTCTAGTATCAGTAAATGTACCCTTATTGACCAGTGGCCAGAGGGAGTCTACAGTCCAATTAATGGCATAAGTCATGCACTGGTTTAGCAACCATGCTAAAGGTTTTGGCCCATGGGGCATTAGGTTAGACACACATATCATTATGGCATGGAGGTTAGGATGGGTTGGGCCCTTGGCCAAAGCAACAAACGGTGATTGTGTGTTTGTCAGTTTTAATAACCAGTTTGTGGTAATAGATTTGCTTGGGTTCTGTAAAATATATTCCCTAGTGTTAGACAGAGATTTCCGTCTTTCCACTAGAAACATTTTATAGACATCCCCACGATTGCTACAGCAACCAAATAACATGAGACTCCCAAACCAACCATTACTCCTATCCACGCCAGAGTTAAATGACCTCACAAGCCACCACAGAGAGGAGGAACGTATGAGTTGTTGAATCGCTATGGTCCCATGGTTGATCTATGGTCTTGAGATTGAATATACAAGGGTGGCAAAATTGATGCTAGTAAAATGAGAATAACAGTAAATCAGAAACAAATGGAGTATATGTGTCAACCGCAATTCCATGAGAAGGTCAGTGTATCGCCCTCTGTGTGTGGGATGGGTCTCCAAAAGAAAAGAGTGCAGTTAGCCACATGGGACTTTGTGGGTATTGCTACTAAGCTGTATGTACTAGAGTGGGCGTTGGTATGGCAGGGTAGAGATATTATATGGCTCCAGGTGACATGGGCTACAGATGCAACATTTATCAATGGTTACCGATCCTACCAAACCACTGGAGATCCCTCCACATCGGGCAGAGCCAAAGGGGGCCTGCTCACTTTAATCTCCATTACCCTAAATATTAAGATCATAAAATTCTACTACACTTTCTCCAATTTTCATATCCTCGCCTTTAGAGTGGAAAGATATGAAATATGGATATTGTTAAATTATTACAACCACAATTATGGTGGCAGCATGGCATCAACTGTAGATTCACTGGAGAGGGATCTGTTGAAATTTTATACGGGTATTGCCATCAAATTAATTTATTATTCTGTGGGTCGGGTAATTTAATACTCAACCTTGCCTCCGTTCATCCGAACCGGTCTGCAGGGTAGAATATATCGAGGGGGACCCAACAGTACATTTTATGCATAATGAAAACGGGAGTACTCTAAATAGGTTGTTAATTTCTTGGAATCTACAAATTTATAATAAAACAAACACATTGGTAGGTGGATTGAAAAAAACTTTTCTCCATGGTAACTATGAGTCAACACTTGACTTTATAGTTGCCTCTGAGCACCCTTATGGAAACGTTCTCCATACTGATACCATACGATCCAATTTTAGCGATTATGTAATACTTTTCGCTTAGCTTTCTGGAGTCAGAGGGTATCCTCGCCTGATAGAAAAAGTAGCAAACCCAATTCTAGCTAGACAGAATGGGTATCAGCTGAAATGGGATAACATAGACAAGACTAAAATTATCCACCAGGTCGTAGCCAAAACGTTAAATCTGGTTATGAATTGTTTAAATCCTAAAGTGGTTCCAGACACCCAGATCCCAAATTTCCTAGAAGTACTTGAGGAAATTATATTGTCACTGATTCGGCCGTACTCCACCAAGGAGAGGCGGGAAATCGGCTGGGTTGATGAGGCTTGCAAACAGGCTTTAAAAGATCTTCGCAGGGCCCTAAGAGCAACCCCCAGAGACCATCATCTGATTAAAGAGTTATGAAAAATCAATCAAAAAAACTAGGAATACCAGTGACGCAGAGTTGATTGAGGAGGCCTGGGAAGACCTGGTGAAGGCAGCATCCTCCAATAACAGCTGTGAATTTTGGAAGGTTGTGAATGGTCCTTACGTTAAAAATAACTTAGAGAATACAGTGGATAATCATATAGATGAAGAGATATGGGTAGATCATTTTGAAGGCATTTGTGGGTGAAAGACTGCTTGATGGAACGACTCGTCCATCCTTATGGAATTCTCGAGCAGCCCATTACTCCTTAACTTGGATGAGGTGAGAATTGCACTGGCTTGTGTAGTTATGCTAAAGATCCAGACCCAGATGAGGTCCCTATTGACGTTTTTCTCGAACACCATTATTTGTGGCCTCCACTGTTGAATATTATTTTGAATGAAATCTCTAAAAAGGGACGACTCCCATCATGGAAAATAAGTATTATTGTCCCAATACATAAAAAGAGGGACAAATCAAGCCCCCAAAATCATCCCCCAATTTCCCTTCAGGACTGTACCAGTACATTGTAGGGTTGTGTCCTATTAAATAGGCTAGAGGACTTGGCAAGAGAAAAAAACCATACTGATGCCAACCCAGTACGGTTTCCAGAAGGGTAGAGGTACTATTTATCAATGCCTGAATCTCAGCGTGACCTCTGCTAAGTACGCTGTTGCAAAGGGAGGGCATACTTACATGACTTTTATGGATTTAACTGCAGCTTTCGACTGCATAAGCCAATTGAATTTATGAGCCATAATGCTGGAGGTGGGGGGTGATCCTTTGTTGATCAACTTATTTCATGAAATGTACTCAAAGGCAATGACGTAGGTCCAATATGGGAGGGATGGTGAATGTACAAGACCTTTTAAAATACTGAGAGGAGTCAGTCAAGGCTGTGTTCTTGCCCCATTTCTGTTCTCATTTTATACTAATGGAGTGGAAGCTGCCCTAACAGAATATGTGGCAGATGTTCCATCCTTACCGCCAACACTACTTCCGATCTGGCGTATGCTGGCAACTCTGTCCTAATAGCCAAGACGGGAGTAGTGCTTCAACATCTAATCAATGCCTATGTGGGTTACATTTGTCCAAACAGTGGCTATTGAGCAATACTCATACACAACGTGATTAGATACCCATAAATGTAAATCCTACAAACAAAAAAAATTAAAGAAAACAAAGAAAGAAGGAGAGGCCTGAAAAGAACATGATATCAAAAAAGCCATGTACAATGTATAAATAAATGTAATCATAGACAAATCACACGAAAACAATTACACTCCTACACAATGTAAAACACAAAACATGTGAAAAATCAAAAACCACACACAATGGCAGAGGAAAATACTTGTACAACAATCAAGACAGAATACAATCAAAGCATTAAATGTCCTCTGAGATTTAGGCCATGTTGGAAGCGTCAACGGCGTTTCAACCCCAGGTGGTTTTCAGGGTCATCATCTAGACTAGAAGCTTCAGGAGTGGGAAGCGACCACTTAACACAAATTCTGTAACTTCGAGACTCATACACTAAATATCAAGTCATCAATTATGGACTTCAAAGACAAAAGCCAGCGGAGCGGAATACAAGCATAGGGAAATCTCAATGGAACATCCGAGCTTTCCATAGTACATTTATTGAGTACAACTAGGCGTGCAGTCTCCATCTGACATCAGACCGGCAAAAAGCATGCGAGGTTACATGTCATCCTTGGGCCTAAAGGTCAGCAAGATTAAATCTTTTGTTACGGTGGAAGGACTGCCCCCTCCGATAAAGATTCCATCTTTCCACATTGGGACTAGGAAACTAGCAGTGGTGGAGACTTTTTCTGGAGGGTTTTCCGCGACCAGGCATGGCCGCTATATAATCCATATGTGCAGGTCCAGCGCTGATACTGTATCAACGCAAGAAGAGCAGCGTGCAATCTTGTCGGGGTAAGAACAGTACGACGGCGAACTGTGTGTAATGAAGCAAACCACTGTGGTTTTTTAATCGAGTGAGGAGAATGAGCGGCGGCCTCTACTAAAGACTTATGACGACGGACACCAGCGGGCAATGCGCCAATAATGGGCTGGGTTACTGGGCAATTTGCCCCCTGCTTCTCCCTGAAATGCCAGACTTGTGATCAAGGGCGCGCGAGCACCAGAAACATGTTGGGACATAACGGCTGAAACGAGCGATATCCATGAGTTTGCACACGCTGTACTGCCTGGCAGGTTATGAATAAATACACGCTGCGAGAGGTGTTCCAATTGTGGGCTCTTTTTTGTATGGATTATATAGCGGCCATGCCTGGTCGCGGAAAACCCCCCTGCGGACGTGCAGGTCCAGCGCTGATACTGTATCAACGCAAGAAGAGCAGCATGCAATCTTGTCGGGGTAAGAACAGTACGACGGCAAACTTTGTGTAATGAAGCAACCCACTGTGTTTTTTTAATCGAGTGAGGAGATTGAGCGACGGCCTCTAATAAAGACTTATGACTACAGAAATAATCCATCTTCGTAAAATTTACTATTCAGCAATCCGATCGAGGAAAACTGAATTAAAACAGGAATTATGGGCTGAACTCCACAAGAGCTGTTTAATGAATGACAGCACCGCCTTCTGGAAAGTAATTAACGCCCCGTTTCTTGCAGAAATCATAGATTCTGACAAAATAGAAATGGCAATCGACGAAACATCCTGGGTGGAACATTTTTTCCCAGATTCTGGGACTAAATGTTACTAAACTGACCGCCCATAAGCCAGTAGAAACATATGGTTTGAGTACCAAATCACCATTTGTTCCTCTTGTTTTAGATTTTACTCAGGCAGAAGTCGAATCAGCCCTAATGGCTAGTAGTGGGGGAAAGGCAGCAGGCCCCGACGGGGTCCCGGTTGACCTCTACAAATTTGACTAGGACCTTTGGGTGCCAATCCTGCATAGAGTCCCGGAGGCAATGTGCAAAGTCGGATTGTTAGACTCATGGTCACTCTCCATCCTTGTCCCCATATTCAAAAAGGGAGATCGACAGAGTCCATCTTACAGCGCCGTTTAGGGTCGAGCGGGGTGTCAGGCAGGGTTGTGTCCTGGCCCCCTTTCTTTTCACTCTTTATACCAGCGGCTTAGAAAATGCCATGTTGGAGGGGTGCCAGGACCTACCCCTACTCCATAATCGCCCGATACCAGCTCTTCTCTACGCGGAGGATGCCGTGATTATTGCTCGCACCCCTATAGAACTCCAACGCTCACTTAATAGATACTCTTTATGTCTGATCTCGATTTAAAAATTTATATCAAAAAAACTTTTATAATGAATTCAGGAGCTAAACACAAAAAAAGGAGAGACATCTTTATTAATAATTCCAGGGTGGAGAACATCACAACATACCCCTATCTTGGGATTTTAAAAGACGAAAAAGGCTCATGGAGAATAGCAATAGAAGCGAGAAAGCTCCTGTTTTTAAGGTCAACCATGGCGTTAGTAAATTTTACTCAGAGATTAGGAAAAAGACCCCCGGTTGAGATGACTCGCATATGCCAGGCAAAATGCATTAGTACTGCCATATACTGAGCAGGTGTCTTGGGCTACGCATAGATGGAAGTCCTTCAAAAGGTGGAAAACTGTTTTTTGAGGTTTTTGCTCGCTGTTCCACAATGTACCACAACTTACGGTTGCCATATAGAATTAGGCTTACCTTATATTTCTGACACTATCAAGATGCAGCCAATTCTGCTATGGCACCGAATTTGGACATCATCTAAATTAACTTTCACCCAAAATCTGTTAAAGGACTGCCTCTCACTCGAAAATTCCGTCAAGATTCCCTGTATTCACTATGTTAAGAACTTTTTGTTTGATTTGTGTTTGAAAAATTATTTTCATAATCCTCCTCTAATAGCAGAAGTGTCAGGAAAAGCTGTAAAAAACGTATGCTTAAGCCACCTAGCGGATCTGCGTTTGGCTTCAGAAACCAATAAAATCCCAGCTCAACACGCTCTGCTGATCCAGTCGACTGTGGCAATCCAGCTATATCTAACCTGGAATTTGTCTGGTTATGAAAGGTTTTTGTTGACCCGTTTTAGGTTCAATCTTTTTCATCGACTGGTTACTTTCCCAAAAATAAATGACTGGTCGAACCTGTTATCTCTGTGCCCCTGTGACGATATCTCAACCCAGTCCCTAATACACCTAACCCTTTTCTGTAAATTTTATGCTGAACCTAGAAAACGTGGGTTAGTTCCAATTCTAAAAAGTTAAGGTTTACGTCAATGCCGTCTTGCCTTAATAGTCCTCGAACTCATGGAATTTGACTGTATGGCACTGAATATTGCAATTTTTTTTTAATTTTGTATTCGACACAGGAGAAATCTCTAATTTACCTATTTCAAACTCTGATCTGTTGCACACTCCTCTAGGTTTTTAGACCAAATTGAGTATTTTATGCTATTTAAATATTTTTAGAATGAAATAATTTTAAAATATGCATCGAATGTTATTATTGTAATCAATTTTTTTATGTATGTACTTTCATGGTTTTCTCCTAACTGAAACTGAATAAAGTAATTTGGATTTGATTTGATTTGACTACAGACACAAGAGGGCAATGCGACGTTGAACTTTGTGTAATGAAGCAACCCACTGTGGTTTTTTAATCGAGTGAGGAGAATGAGCGGCGGCCTCTACTAAAGACTTATGACTACTGGCACTAGAGGGCAATGCGCCAATAATGGGCGGGGTTACTATACCTTAATACGCAATTTGCCCGCTGCTTGTCCCTGAAATGCCAGACCCATGATCAAGGGTGCGTGAGCTCCAGAAACATGTTGGGACATAACGGCTGAAACGAGCGACATCCATGAGTTTGCACACGCTGTACTGCCTGTAATTCACTACCAGAGCATGTCACCTGCACAAGTACATGCTCTACCTTTCACATACACTGCACCCTGTCCAAGGGGGTACCTTGGGCCTTCCATAGGGGTGACCAATGTGCACAGAAAGGGAAGGGTTTGGCCTGGCCAGTGGGGACACTGACCAGGAGGACATGGCAGTTCACAGACTGCACACAGGCACTGCGGTGGCAGGCCTGAGACACCATTTTAGGGCTACTCAGGTGGGTGGCACAATCAGTGCTGCAGGCTCACTAGTAGCATTTGTCATCACCAGCCGTGGCACACCCAGTGCACTTTACTAGGGACTTCTTGGTGATACAAGTATGCCAGTCATGTATATCCAATCACAATAACAATTTACACAGGGAGCACTTACACTCTGACACTGATCAGCAGTGGCAGAGTGTCCAAAGCATCTAAACCAGCAAAAACGAAATCCAGCACATCATCAAAAATACAGGAGGTAGAGGTAAAAAGATAGGGGAAAGCCACGCCAAGGATGCCAGGTCTAACAGCGGGGAAAAAAGAGCATCATTAAACCAGTCAATAATGGGCCATCACTAATATCTTTTGCCATTTATATCCTAGCAGTAAGTATGTGTCAAAATGGAAGGGACTCTAATTATTCATCAAAACCCCCACCCTCATTTCCAAAAATCTCACTGTGGATACTGTTACATGTTAGTAAGGCCGGCCTGCTCAGAATAGTATGTTTGGCAGTTTGCATTTTTAAAACAATAATAGAATTTAACTGCAATGTCTAAATATGTCTTGTGCTTACATAAGTCGTGACATATTTAAACATTGCCAATTTAATAGAATAATTGTGAAAAACTTGAAGGCGGTACTATGAATTTTATTTCATTACTGGGAGGGGGACGCAGCATTGAAAAGTTTAAAGACCACTGCAATAGACCGTGTGACGTTTTTGTGCCCTGATTTCCTTGCATTAGGTAACAAATAACCGCGCCCTTTATTTCACCTAAATGGTTTTAGAAGAATTAATGAGTCTACTCTGTTTTGTACTGCTGAGAATGTTTAAACCATTTAAAAGAAATGACTTTGTTTATGCACTAACAGATGTGAGAATAATAATAATAATAATAAAAACATTTGTTAAGCGCCTGAATACACTAGGACAGTGCGTCTCCGCGCTAGGATGCGTTCCAACACAGAAAGATCAAGAGCAGACCACGAAGAAAAGAGGGGGCCGAAGAAAAAGAGACCCTATGTTAAACTAATCGTCCGGAAATAGATGGGTCTTCAATTTCTGCCGGAAACTAATTTCCGACGGCTCCATTCGCAATTCAACAGGAAGGTCATTCCATTGTTTGCTGGCGAGGAATCTAAAAGATCGCCCTCCCATACGTCATTTATATATGCGAGGTATCGCAAACTGCATACTGCCCATAGATCTCAGGAGTCACCTAGGACGATAGATGGATTAAACTCAGATCTTTTGACTGGGTGTGAGTGTTTGATTGATTCAGATGCTCCGTCCATCACCACCCCCTTTTGTACCGCTTTTGTCTGCCATAAGTGTGACAGGGTATGCTCAGACGTGAGTCCCTTGCTCACTTTGCCACTGGATTCAAGCAAACCGGGCTGAAGACGGCTGGAATGCCAGAAACCGGTCCTCGGAAGCTTGTTTCCGGTCCAGGTAAGGCATAGCTTGGCAGTTCGGGCTGGACTGTTCCCATGAGGCACAGGGTCAGACTGATTTGCATATAGCCATGTCTGAACTGGGGTGGCACAGTGGGCTAAAGAACGGTGATAGATTAAACCCGGTTCTTTTGACTGGGTGTGAGTGTTTGATTGATTCAGATGCTCCGTCCATCACCACCCCCTTTTGTACCGCTTTAGGACGATAGATGGTTAGCAACTTGTGAAGATAAACCGGACACCTGCCATGTGAAATACGGTGACTAAAGCACATGGTCTTGAACCTGATGCGTTCCCTCATAGGGAGCCAGTGCAAGCGCCGAAGTACACGTTTACCTGATGACCTCCTCGACAGCTTCAACATAAGCCTGGCGCCGCATTTTGGACACATTGTAGCTGGCTTAATCCCCTTTTACTGAGGCCAGAGAGCAGGACTTTCCCATAATCAAGATGGGACGTAACCAATGCGTGGACCAAAGTTTTCCTGTCTTTCATAGGTAGGAGATCCAAGATCTTCCGCAGGACCTGCAAAATGCCATAGCATCTCCCTGACATCTTACCTATGTGTTGGGAATATGTGAGCTTGGAATCCAAAAGAACACCCAAGTTTTTCACGGTGTCAGAGGGGATAGGTGTAGGACCCAGATCAGTGGGCCACCAGGCTGATGACCAGATTGAAGGTGAGGAGCCAATCACAAGCAATTCCGTCTTATTGCCATTAAGGCGAAGACAGTTGTTGTGATACTTATGAAAAAAATGGCTGAGTTTACTCTGTTTAAGTTTTGTAGATTGTTCATGATTTTAATTAATTAATTTGTAGCAGATTTAAAAAAATCTATACATTTAAAGCTTTAGTACTACTTCCACGATACCCCGAGATAATACAGACTTTATTTCGCTGGATGCCTAATCTTTCTGACTGGATATGAAGATTACTTGCTGAACAAGAAACTGACCAACTCATTTCAGGTTCCACCAAGCATGGCCAGACTACTCACTGCCTCAACAGATTGCAAAGCCATTCAACAGCTTAACAGAATAAGCATATTCTTTAGGTTTCTAGGTTCTCCAAAGGTTTATGAGGTAAAAAGGCTTGAATAGATTTCATCAAAAAATGACCTCATTAGTAAGTTAACCATCAAGATTGGAAACAAAACATGGATTGTTAAGAAAACGTGAAAACTTTAGTTATACTGAGGTAGTGCACAAATTAAAGTTGCATATATAATTTCAATTGCAAAAGAAAATATCTTCAGTAAACAAACTAAATGATATATTGGTCTTTATGTTGGATAACGAGTAAGCTTGCAATAGGCCTCGCATTTACGAGAGTTTGAGCTATTGGCATTGTAAATGACAATGCCTTTTATTTATGTGTTGTTTTTAAAACATTTAGGGCCATATGTATCAAGCAAATTACATTAGCGAATTTCAGCCTTTGCAAATGCTAATTTGCTAAATGGTATGTATGAAACATTTTTGCAGCAAAATAAGGAATCGCAAATTTTGCAATTCCTTAAATGCAATGTATCAAAGAAAAATATTTCCCAAAATGCCCATAAGGATTCGCAAATTACCACCAACTTCTAGTTGTCCTTTATCGATAAATGAACTTTTCCAGCAGCATCATTATTTATATTGGGTCAAACTGGGCGGACCAGCCTCAAAACTCAACTTTCTCCATCTTCATTAAGTTGCACTGGTGTACAATGCATCTACTGTCGGTAAGTGGGTGTAGAAAATGCGACATTGTGCGGGCAAAGACGAAGAAGCATACAAAACAGGCGCCAGATCAGAAAGACACATTTAAAAAACTGCAGAGGCGACCTAAAGTCATGTTGGGACATGTGTGTTTGGAAGGAGTACCAACAAGTCGAAACATCTTGTGCTAAATACACACACACACACCACAAACACACACCCACACACACACACACACACACACACCTACTTCATATAGCGTTAAACTGACAAATCTACTGAAACACATACAAAGTCAGAAAGCTAATGTAGAAAGTGGTGAGGAGTATTGGACCCAGCCATAATAATTATAGCCAGAATAATTAATGTTGCTCGCTTTTTATTTGCTTTGTTTAACTTCGACTTCTTACCTGTAGAAGGATGCTCTAAATATAGGTTGTAACTAATTAAGCTGCTTAATGCCATCATGTTCATTACCCTATTAGCATAAATAAATAAATATATTGTTCTTGGTCATTGGCTTCATGAACATTTTATTAGCAGAACTACGGTCAAAAAATGTGAAGTGCAATGATTTTGAAAGTTATTGTCGAACTGTCGATAAGCCTTCCCTCCCAGCCTCCTGTCTCACATATGTTCATAAAAAATAAACTATATTGCAACTGTTGCTCTGTTTCTGTGGATACGAGAACGTGTTTGATGCCAATACTTATTTTTCATGTTTCTACAAAAGGCCTTTGCTTTGTCTCACTCTGAGGCATGAAATAAATATAAAACAAAAGCAATCCCTTCACTGTTGAATACAATCTGAAAATAATTAATGCCCTGGTGAAGCAAAGGGAGGAGGGAAATAATTCAGATAGGAACTTGCATGCAGACTTTTGTTAAAGTAAAGCACAGAGGGATAACATCTATTTTCAATCAAACGCGCCGTCTGTTTGCAATTCGTTCACATTTGCAATCTGCTTGATAAAGGATTAAAACGGATTATAGATGATCGGCGAAGCCCTGCAAATAGCAAATTGCTGACCTTTCATCTGCTGGGCCTACTTTTTTCCATATTGGCTATCGGGCACTTGGAACAAGTTCTCTTTGATGATAAACGTAATTATACAGTTATTGTGAAAATGTAATCTATAGTAACCTTTATATGGATTATGGAGTTCATGGGACGCCATAAACAAGGAATCTTTCTCTGTGAACTAAACCACGCTTAATGTCAATGGGATGTAGTCATGGTAATCCAAGTACACTTTGTATTGCATGTGGAGCAAACACATGGAAGTCAGAGTTTGCATGTCATACTCTTAATATTTCAGTGTTTCAGTGTGGGCAGATAGAGCAGAGTTAAACTCTGAAACCTCATAGGCATGGAGATAAAACAGCCTTTCCTGGGTTTTGGATTCCAGCTCTGCAGTCTCTACAACAAGAAACCAACAGGTCCCAGACAGGTAGACGCACACCATCACTGTGACAAAACGAACAATGGAGAGCTTCAGAATATGAAGAAATCACTATGAATTCCTAAACCGAGGTCAGATTCCAACAGCTGGAAAGAGTGCATCAAGCACTTGGGCAGGGAACCAGACTTTCAGAATTCATATGTATAGATGTAGCATAGCAAGTCTTGCTAGAGGTGTATGACCTAGAGAGATAACATACATGTGGAGAAAAGATGAAACCCTGGCAAAGAAAGCCCTGAGAGCTCAGTGGGCTGAATAGAGAACAGTAAACGCTTAGACTAAGGTTCGAGCATGACCATTGATAGGCATGGTGCTATAGAAACTGAACCAAATTAACACAAATATCCCAAAATCTTCACATCATTTTATCCTGTTGTTAAATCTGTCAATGTGTCCTCACAAACATTAGCTGGCTCTTTTTTTTGTTCTCGAGCCCAAAAGGCAATCTAGTAAGGAGACATTTCTTTTACTCCAGGATAGCGGAAAGGAAAATCAATCAAGGACTGTGGTCATTTAACCCCTTTACTGCGGCGGCTATTCCGCCGCAGTGCTAAGGGGGCGGGGCGGCCGCGCGGCGGCCGCATGCTGGTGATGGAACCGCTCCGTCACCAGCGTCGGTTGAGCTGTGCTCATGACGGAGCGGTTCCGTCATGGCCCGCCCCGCTCAATAGAACCCTCAGCGCAGGCGCGGAATTCGCGCATGAGCGTTCTATCGAGCTGGGCGGGCCATGACGGAACCGCTCCGTCATCAGCACAGCGCACCCGTAGCTGATGACGGAGCGGTTCCGTCATCAGCATGGAACGGGTTAATGGTGCACACGCATGTTGGTGGTAGGTGGAGAGGGAGCCATAGAAGTGGTTACTATAAAGTGGTTGTATAACAGAAGAACGCATTCCATTGTAACTCATGGCTTTACCATGCATGCGTTACAAGGTGAATGCCTTGACCATGTATTACTTTTACCACTTGTGCTTTTACAACTCATTTTGTTGTAAAGCATGCATGTTAACACTCCAATGCTGGAGATTCAGAATGTTGGTGTGTGGTAATTTTCCTAAGGAAGCTGAACTAAGCAGAGTTTGTTCCTCCTGCTTCTGTGTTTGATTGTGAATTATAAACCTTTGGACTTTTTATTCGGCCTTGGCGGTAAATTCCATTCCGCTCGCGGAATTTGGGTAATTTCGCGTTCCGCGGAGAACGCAAAATTGCCCACAATTCTGCGTTCCCCGACTTTGCAACATTTTTTGCTTTTTTTGCGTTCTCAAAGTGCGTGTTCGTGAGATATTGCCCCCGACCATGCAAACAGCAATTGCGAACCGTAAAAAAGCATCACGAACAAGCAATTCCACGTGTTCGCGGAATTTCTGCATGTTCGCGGAGATTTTTTACCGTTTCGCATAGATTTGCGAAACGCAAATTCCGCCCACCCCTACTTTTTATACTCTAGCGTACTGGCCTTTGCTCTGCAACACTGGATGCTATTGTTCTTCCTATGAAGGGTTCAGGAATTTCATTGTAATAATGTTGAGGTTTTGAAAACTCCTTCCTTTTTTTCAAAATAGGAAAATTGTGTCATATACTGTGGTCTCGATTCACAACTACAAAACGTACTACAAAACATTCTAAAACATGTACATTTTGCCCATACTTATATGTGTGGAGTTCTACACCCGATTTCAGTGTCTCTGCACTTTTAAGGATAGAGTTTAGTCCTAAATGTGGTAGGGACACAGAGGAGAGGATGAGAAAAGGGGCAGACTTACTATGAAAGGAGATGGGATTTGGGAGAGGCAAGGGGGGTTATGGGATGGACCCCTCAGAGGGGTTTAGGGAAGGTGGCATTAATGTGGGAGTGTAGACATGCAACTTACACGTTTGTAATAAGTTTACTCTCAGAGTTTGTGAATACCAAAAGTAATCAACTTACTACAACGTGCAAACTTATACAATGGTACAACTTAACTTTGTTAATCAGGCTCTAAGTTTTCTTCCTACCTTCTCATCTTCTTCTTTAACCGTTTGATTCTCTCCCCTGTTTACATCCAAATCTCAAGGTTTCAACCTTGAGCTGCTCCAACTCGTGAGCTCAGTGGTGATGATGTGTGGTTATTTTCTGAAGACTACTGTTCTAATTCCTCAAAAAATTTGTTTTTTTAATTTTTTGAAGACCAAGCAGTTTACATTGCCCAGCTGAAAGTAAGGATGCCTGAACATCAAGTGATTGACAATCCATCTGAACCTTCTAAAAAACTATTTAGATCAATCTCCTCCCACCGATAACGCAAAACATAGGGATATAGACATTTGTCATTTAAAATGGAGAACAGAAGAGTGTTGTTATATTATGTGAGGAAAATGTACTTTAAAAATATTAATTGAATATGTTCTCATTTAGAATGCTAAAACTTTTGCGAGTGAGACATCCAGGATTCTCAGAAATAATTAAGTTTAAGAATGAGAGATTGTTTTTCAGAAAACAGTCATTTAAACATTAGTAAGACGCGAGCAGGCTAATTTAATGACAGTAAATGCAGTCTGTTATTGTGAAGGGAACTCAAACTTGAAATGGAGATGAGCAGTGAAAATGCAATTAAATTTAATATAGAATCAAGAACTGCAAATATCAGGAAATGTGAATTCAATGAATTAGAAATAAATAAATAGAGTGACTAGAAGGGCATTAGATAGGTAAGCAAGAGATGCCTTAGTGAATATAGACATGCGAGGATGTTTATTACTAAGGGGTTTAAGCAGCAGCGGCCCACGCACAGAAGAACGTTGGAGCCAGGTTGGGGGGTAAATGTAAATGTAAATGTTTGTATTTTATATAGCGCACTTCTACCCGGAGGCCTCGTAGCGCTGTATTCATACCGCTGCGGAACCCATCCTGGCTTTCCTGTGAAATGTCCACTCCTGGGCACCCCCAAGGTGAAGCCAGGCATCCACAGCGCTGCTGGGGCCGTTGTGGAGATTAAGCAAGCTATTGCCCAGAGTTGCAGAGTGGGACCCATGATTAGACTAGGCACCGAGGCGAGAAATATCAAGTCCGGGGAAATTGAGCCCAAGACCCGCCGAGGCGGGAATCGAACCCTGTTCCCGGGCCAGACCTCTGCATCAGGGTCTGCCGCTCTAACCATTGAGCCACACTTCTCCACATTATTCGACAGACTACCATGAGGGAAATTTAAATAAATAATTATTTTTCTCTTGTCGTCGTTTGACGAAATCCCCCCCAACCCGGCCCCGCCCCCCCACCCCTCTTACCTGAATGGGCACCTGCTGGGCTTATGACTCGTAATGTTGGGGTGGAGCCGTCACACTCAGGGTGGGCTCCCTGCACTGAGCAGTGTGGAAGCCCAGAGGGCATTAATTCCGTCATGAGAGCTGAGACTCCACACTCATAAATTACTCGCCATAAGTCCCTTTTTGAATTGCGCCTTGGGTTGCTGGACCCACATGCTTTGAAACCCAACTTGAAAAACATATTTACAACCCCAATTTCAGTTAAAGGACAATCGTAGAGTGGTGTTTCAATCAACGGAAATTGAGAGAGTTTTTTGTCAGAACAACAATACCATTTAAAACAAAACACGAACAGACTTTAAAGCAAGGATGGACAGAGTTGTGCACAACGGCATGCACCTGAAAGATTCAAAATAACACTTTTGTTTAAAATAATACACCCGGAAAAGTGCATAAGCTTATGTGATGCAACAGCATATTTGATACTGAAAGGGAATTGGACAAAGAAATCCCCCCCATTACCGTACCATCTAGTAACAGAGGAAGATTTACGAGTGTTACACAATTGTCTTTACTGGAAATGTGTAGTTATTGTGCGTGATATTGAATTTCATTTTCAAGCTACTCTCTGAGAAGCAACGACCAGTAGCATTTCGCAACTAGCACCACGATCAGGGTGTTGAGCAAGTAAACAAACAGTTTTTGACACAAATGTACAGACCTCTGTTTAGAAATGTACAGTGATACACGCACAGTTGTTAATCTGTTTAAATGACTCAGAAGTATAATACTGTTGTAGTAAGCCGTTGTAATTAGAACATTGGGTCTGTGGTTGGTTTATCTAGCTCGTACTGCCCCCTCCCTTCTCTCGTTGCACTTTCCACCACCAGTGAGCCTTTAGAATGTTGGCAGTCTCATCCCAGATTTTTCTGAGGAAAGCTTGGATGAAGTTGAAGTTCCTCTTTCCTCTGTGTTTCTGGACTATAATACCAGTACTAAGGATGTTTATAGGATGTGCAGGGGATAGTTAACACCTATCTCCACCCATCTTGGCCTTTGACTCTCCTCCATGACAACTGATTCCTGCACACTGCACTCTGTGGGGATGTTTCCATTATCTTACTACTGCTAGTTTATAGTGTTCCCAAGAGCACTTGCTAGTTCTAGCTGTTTCCTGAGATGTAAGCCTCTTTGAAGTAAGTCAGACCATTTTTCCGAACTGCGATTGAGTGGCCGGCACCTTTATTTTATTTTATTTTATTTTATTCATTTTTATAAAGCTCGGACTTTACCCGAAGGTGTCAGAGTGATGTGGGGAGCCTTTATGCTCCTGTGCTCTTACATGCAGGCGTATTTGTGTGTGCCTTCAAGTGGCTTTCTACTGTGGGAAGCTGTCACGTTCCTGCACCCCTCCATAAGTTTACTCTTCTCTCACTGCCACATTGTTGATACTGGGATCATTCCAGACTGCTGTGAGGAATCTCGAGAGCTAGCCACAGAAATGTTTTTCAAGTTTCACCCTGTGCACTGCCGCTCTCATGGAGAAAAACCTGTAGAGGGGCTGTTTTTCGTGTAAAACTTTATTGGGGCAGAGCCTGGCAATGATCAGAGGCCTTCATGTTCTCACGATCTTCATTTCTCCAGCAAGTTCCCTGTTTTGCAACACGGACTCTGGCTGGTGTCAAGCCTTCCCCAATAACTACAGGAGCCAGAAGCAGAGTACAACACGTCTTTATTTCTTTGTGTCTACTCGGTACTGAACTCGTTTCCTCTGCCTCCTCCTCTTCCTCCCACGCCCCTTCCTGTCTCGCCTGTCCTGTCGCAGACAGGGGTCAGGCAATGACGATACAACACTCCCCCTTTTTTTACAAAGGCTTACTGTCTCTTAAGTTTCTTCGATAAGGCGCGTTGGCCCCCTGATCTGTCGTCTGGGACGAATGAGCCGCTCCGGTGTCCTGGCTCGGTGATTGAGCAGCTCCGGTGTCCTGGCTCGGTGGCTCATGACATCATGTTGTCTCACTGGGCTCGGATGACTTCGGTCGCTGCTTTCACTTCGACTCTTCGAGTCAGTGACGAGCTCACAATGTTGGCTTTCGTTGCGTCTGTGGGAGTTGCACTTTTTAAAGTGCAAGACATTTTGAGTTATCCGTTTGTGGTCAGCCTCTGCTGTGAGCATAGTTCCTCTCCGGCTGCTGACTTTTAGGGGATGAGCGAGATAACGGCTGTCGGCTTTCGTTCTCCGGTCACGCCGGACCATCACCCAGTCTCCTTCTTGGATGTCATTGTGTTTCGCGCGTCTGCGCCGATCAGCATAAGTCTTCATTTGTAGCTTTTTGTCAAAGTCTATTTTGACCAGTGTATCGTGGTCAATGTTCACAGTTTGAGGTTGGAGAGCACTAGCCAGAGTGGGCAGTCGAGTGCGAGGAAGTCTTCCCAGCATCAGGGTGGCTGGCCATTGGTTGGTAGTGTTATGTGGCGTGGTGCGATAAGCCCGCAGCACTTCATTCAGGGCTTGTTGGATGTCTTGGCGAGTCAGTTCCGCTTGTTGAACCGCTTTCTTCAAAGTCCCCATAAAGCGTTCCACCATGCCATTGGCTTGAGGCCATAGGGGTGTGATCTTTTCATGCTTAAAGTTAAGGTGTTTTGCAAATTCTGCGAATTTGTGGCCATTGAATGGTGGTCCGTTGTCGGACTTGACTCGCAGTGGAATGCCCCATGCTGCGAAGATTTCGTCGAGGACTGGGATCACTGTGGTTGCTTTGGTGGATGATATAAGGTGTGCAAACGGGAACCGGGAGTATTCGTCCATGATGACAATAATGTATTGGCTTCATTTTAGAGGGCCAAAGAAATCAATGGCGACCTGCTGCCATACTCCTTCTGGTAGCTCGGTAATTTGTAACGGGGCTGGTGGTTCGTCACGGCTTACCAGTTGGCATGAGACACAGTCCTTGAGTGTGGCTTCCACCATGTGATCGAGTGTCGGGAACCAGACACGCCCCCATAAAGCCTTTTTTATAGCACTTATACACCTGTGGCCTTCATGAGCAAGGTTGATCACTCCTTGCCGTAGTCTTTGCGGGATCACAATCCTCCGCCCTCTCAAGATCAGACCGTCTTCGGCGATGGACAGCTCTTCATGGATGTGCTTGAACGCTATCAGTTCTTGGAGGTTTTGGCCAGAGTCCTGGGGCGTGTCTTTCACGTGTCTCCATGAATTGTTGCGGATGCGATCCATGATGTCTTGCATGGCCGGATCCTGGGCGGACGCTTCTTGAATTGCCGCTAGGTGAACTGTAGGCGGACAGGCAGTGTCGATGACAAAATGAATGTACTCTTCTGCTAGTGAGCACCCTCCACCGGTGGTAGTCTGAGGGTGTCGGGACTTGTAATCTGCCGGGTTTTCAGATTTCCCTGCTTTGTGGATAAAAGTGTATATATAGTCCTGAAGTCGCAGTCCCCAACGTTCAAAGCATGGAGGCATCTTGGCATTGGCATTACCAAAGATGGTGACAAGCGCTTGGTGGTCCGTGATGATGGTAAAATGTTTGCCAGAAAGGAGAGATGAAAGTGCTTGCAGGCCCGCACCACCGCAAGACTCTCCTTTTCTGGCTGGGAGTACCTTTTCTCGGTGCTGGTGAGACTACGACTGGCATACGTGATGATGTGGCGCTGTTCTGAGTCCTCTTGATATTGTGCCAGAATGGCGCCGAGGCCCACGGGGCTGGCGTCAATGGTAATTTCAGTCCGTTTCTTGGCATCAAAGTAGGCCAGGTTGATGGCCGAGCTGACAGCGTGTTTGATTTTGCGAAAGGAGTGTTCACAGGCATCCGTCCATGCAAATTGTTGGCCTTGACGGGTGAGCTCTCGAAGGGGATGGCTGATGGTATCGAAGTCCCTGATGTAGCGCGCACAATAGCTTGCCATCCCAAGAAAGGAACAGAGGTTACTGACGTCACGCGGTGTTGGAGTGTCCGCAAGGGCAGACACCTTTTCTGGGTCCGGTTTCATACCATCTTTGGAGAAGATGTGGCCATAGAATTTCAGGGTCGACCTGTGGAACTGACATTTCTCGGCGTTCAGAGTCAAATTGGCGTTCAGTAGCGCGTGGCATACTCTGTCTAGGGTTGTGTCATGTTCGGTCTGGTCTTTCCCAAATACCAGTAGATCGTCGCTGTAGTTGAAGGCATTGGGTATCCCTTGAATCACTCGCCGAATGGCTTCTTGGAAAATTTTCGGCGGCCGAAGAGATGCCAAAATTCAAGCGTTTGTAGCGGAAGAGCCTTTGGTGAGTTGTGAAAGTGGTGATGTAGCGTGACTTGTCGTGTAGCTCCTGCTGGTGGTATCCCTTGTTAAGATCGAGTTTTGAGAATACCGTGGCTCCGTTGAGGCGAGCGATCATGTCGCTAATGTGCGGCCCTGGGTGGCGTTCTCTCTCGATAGCCGTGTTGGGTGCACGCATGTCCACGCATAGACGCACTTTGTGGTTTTGCCCCTTCTTTGGTACTACTACTACTACTGGCGATACCCATGGGGTTGGCCCGGATGTGCGCTCGATGATATCTGCCTTTAACAGATCTTGAAGTTCATCATCTACGGCCTGCTGTAGATGGAACGGCACTTTCCTGTGGTGCTGCGCCACTGGAGTCACACGCTCATCGATATGTCGTTTTACCTTGAACTGGTTTAGCTTCCCTAACCCCTTGAAGAGATTCGGAAACTTAGCGACAATGTATGGGGCATCTTCAGTCATGTAGAGAAGTTCCACAAGCTTCAGTCATTCAGCAGTTGGCAGGCTGAGCAGGCAGTCAGCCAAGTCTGGGACTTCGACAACATGAATGTAGGCTGGGATCTGTCGGTCTTTGTATGATAGAGTCGTGCTAAAGGGACCTAGGCATGGCAGTGGTTTTCTGGACATCCAGGTAAGTATCCGGATGGCTGCGGGTTCTAGCTTTGTCCGTGGTTTCATGCTCTGGTGTTCAAGCTCACAGATGTAGTTCAGGGAGGCTCCTGAATCCAGGACAAACTTGGCAGGGTGGTTTCCGATCCGAATGTCTAATTTTGGGTATTTCTTTAGCCGGTCCGGGTCTGACACCTTACGATGTATTCGTCACTGTCTTGTGACACTGGTGTAGGTGAAGATGACTCACTGGATGTTGACCTCCGTGATCGATATGAGCTTGTAGAGTGAACGCTCGATCTGGATGAGCTAGAGGAGCGTTCTCCCCATCCTTTCACTGCTCGAGCATGATGTTGTGTGACGGATCGAGGTGAGTCTGGCAGACCGCCTCAAAGTGATTCTCTCTGTCGCAGCGATGACAGTGCTGGCCGATGGCAGGACACTGTCCTGAATGAGAGTAGTCCTGGCCACATCTGTAGCATGCTGGCGCCTTCTTGCTGGACTTAGAGTGATGCGACTCTTGCCGTAATGACGTCCTCCGGGAAGTCGCGAAGCTTGGTGGCTTGCTAGGCTTGTGGTGGTCCGTCCGATGTTTCTTCTCCTTGTGCGCCTGGATTCGAAATGCTTGTTCTTTTTTTTCAGTCTTGTTGGTCTCCATTTTCCTAGCATGGTCTTCCGCTTGGTCGTTGATTCGTGTCATTTCCTCGATTTCGTCGAGAGAGTAATGTTTTTTTAGCAGTCGCCGACGCAGGGATTCGGATTGGCACCCTTCAATTATGCGTAGAAGCAGCGCGTCGTCAGTGGTGAAAGCGTCAAACTCGCAGTGTCGGGCCAATCTCCTGAAGCGCACAATGAAATCACACATGTGTTCATCCTTATCTTGGGTGGCTAGATTAAATGTGTAGCGTTCATAGTCCAAGTTGCGTTTATCTAGAAACCTCTGGTCAAGAGCTCCCTTCACGTCGTCATAGGAAGCTGTAGTTGCATTAGGCAGTTCTTTGACAATTTGCGCGATGTCTTTCCCCATTAAGTTTCGCAAGGCGATCAGTTTTTGTTTCGTATCTTGCACTTGGAACCCAGTCATGTAGTCCTCGAAATCTTCGGCCCAGCTCTTCCACTTCGGCCCCATGCTGTTGCCGAACGTCAGGTCTAGGGGGTCTGGTGGCCGCAGATAAGGTACTCCCCTGAGTACGTGTGGGGACGGTGCAGGCGGCGGCGGTAGCGTGGCAGGAGCCGCTGTCGCTCCTCCTCCTGAGGCACCTGTCTGATTGAGGACGGACATTGTGGCCTGATCAGGTCACTCAGTGGCTATTGTTTACTGCGGGGAAGCGTATTAACTGGTATCGCTTGGTTCCACGGAATCGTCAGCAGTTTATGCATGAAAAGCAGTGATGCCTGACTCCAAAATGTCCGACACCAAACTTCCAATGGGTGTCTATGGGCAGCGCCTGACTCTAAGATGGCGCCGTTCGGGACACGTGGCTTCATGTAACGCTACAATGAATGCTCTCAAAAGTCTCTTATTCAGGCTTTGCAGATGTAAATCACTTTTGAAGTCTCTTAATCTGGCTTTCAGGCGTTCGGGACTCACCCTCGCACTCCTGATCGTGGCCGGCCGTCTCTGGGCGCGCTCTCCGGCGTCTGCGCAGCTTCGCGCCGATTTGTGTCTTCTTTCGTGTTTTCCTGTCGGGCAGCTTTGCCGAGTCAGGGATGTGCAGAATAATGATCCGGCAGCTCAGGCACCTCTTCAGCTGGTGCTGATCGTCGCTCTCTGGGGCAGCATTCAAGCGCGGCGTGTGGAGCGTTCCATCTTCGCGCTCTTTGCGCGCCGCGCCGACACAGGCTGCAGGCTCACTGTTTTGCTGCCGTTCACGGACGGCAGGGGTGTTAAGGCATGTGGGGCTCCAGTAGGCATCCCATCCTCGTCGCCAGTGTCAAGCCTTCCCCAATAACTGCAGGAGCCACGAGCAGAGTACAACACGTCTTTATTACTTTGTGTCTACTCGGTACTGAACTCGTTTCCTCTGCCTCCTCCTCTTCCTCCCACGCCCCTTCCTGTCTCGCCTGTCCTGTCGCAGACAGGGGTCAGGCAATGACGATACGACACCTGGGAGTCTCTTGTTTTAATCCACCCCTGCAAATACAGGAGGCAAATTGGTGTTCAACTGTGCAGTCAGTTATTTAAGGGTGAGTGCTCTTACGTCCTTCACGCTGAACTCTCCTATCAGACACATATTTTACCATTTAAAGCAATAAATTTTCGGCGGCCGAAGAGATGCCAAAATTCAAGCGTTTGTAGCGGAAGAGCCTTTGGTGAGTTGTGAAAGTGGTGATGTAGCGTGACTTGTCGTGTAGCTCCTGCTGGTGGTATCCCTTGTTAAGATCGAGTTTTGAGAATACCGTGGCTCCGTTGAGGCGAGCGATCATGTCGCTAATGTGCGGCCCTGGGTGGCGTTCTCTCTCGATAGCCGTGTTGGGTGCACGCATGTCCACGCATAGACGCACTTTGTGGTTTTGCCCCTTCTTTGGTACTACTACTACTACTGGCGATACCCATGGGGTTGGCCCGGATGTGCGCTCGATGATATCTGCCTTTAACAGATCTTGAAGTTCATCATCTACGGCCTGCTGTAGATGGAACGGCACTTTCCTGTGGTGCTGCGCCACTGGAGTCACACGCTCATCGATATGTCCTTTTACCTTGAACTGGTTTAGCTTCCCTAACCCCTTGAAGAGATTCGGAAACTTAGCGACAATGTCTGGGGCATCTTCAGTCATGTAGAGAAGTTCCACAAGCTTCAGTCATTCAGCAGTTGGCAGGCTGAGCAGGCAGTCAGCCAAGTCTGGGACTTCGACAACATGAATGTAGGCTGGGATCTGTCGGTCTTTGTATGATAGAGTCGTGCTAAAGCGACCTAGGCATGGCAGTGGTTTTCTGGACATCCAGGTAAGTATCCGGATGGCTGCGGGTTCTAGCTTTGTCCGTGGTTTCATGCTCTGGTGTTCAAGCTCACAGATGTAGTTCAGGGAGGCTCCTGAATCCAGGACAAACTTGGCAGGGTGGTTTCCGATCCGAATGTCTAATTTTGGGTATTTCTTTAGCCGGTCCGGGTCTGACACCTTGCAGATGTATTCGTCACTGTCTTGTGACACTGGTGTAGGTGAAGATGACTCACTGGATGTTGACCTCCGTGATCGATATGAGCTTGTAGAGTGAACGCTCGATCTGGATGAGCTAGAGGAGCGTTCTCCCCATCCTTTCACTGCTCGAGCATGATGTTGTGTGACGGATCGAGGTGAGTCTGGCAGACCGCCTCAAAGTGATTCTCTCTGTCGCAGCGATGACAGCGCTGGCCGATGGCAGGACACTGTCCTGAATGAGAGTAGTCCTGGCCACATCTGTAGCATGCTGGCGCCTTCTTGCTGGACTTAGAGTGATGCGACTCTTGCCGTAATGACGTCCTCCGGGAAGTCGCGAAGCTTGGTGGCTTGCTAGGCTTGTGGTGGTCCGTCCGATGTTTCTTCTCCTTGTGCGCCTGGATTCGAAATGCTTGTTCTTTTTTTTCAGTCTTGTTGGTCTCCATGTTCCTAGCATGGTCTTCCGCTTGGTCGTTGATTCGTGTCATTTCCTCGATTTCGTCGAGAGAGTAATGTTTTTTTAGCAGTCGCCGACGCAGGGATTCGGATTGGCACCCTTCAATTATGCGTAGAAGCAGCGCGTCGTCAGTGGTGAAAGCGTCAAACTCGCAGTGTCGGGCCAATCTCCTGAAGCGCACAATGAAATCACACATGTGTTCATCCTTATCTTGGGTGGCTAGATTAAATGTGTAGCGTTCATAGTCCAAGTTGCGTTTATCTAGAAACCTCTGGTCAAGAGCTCCCTTCACGTCGTCATAGGAAGCTGTAGTTGCATTAGGCAGTTCTTTGACAATTTGCGCGATGTCTTTCCCCATTAAGTTTCGCAAGGCGATCAGTTTTTGTTTCGTATCTTGCACTTGGAACCCAGTCATGTAGTCCTCGAAATCTTCGGCCCAGCTCTTCCACTTCGGCCCCATGCTGTTGCCGAACGTCAGGTCTAGGGGGTCTGGTGGCCGCAGATAAGGTACTCCCCTGAGTACGTGTGGGGACGGTGCAGGCGGCGGCGGTAGTGTGGCAGGAGCCGCTGTCGCTCCTCCTCCTGAGGCACCTGTCTGATTGAGGACGGACATTGTGGCCTGATCAGGTCACTCAGTGGCTATTGTTTACTGCGGGGAAGCGTATTAACTGGTATCGCTTGGTTCCACGGAATCGTCAGCAGTTTATGCATGAAAAGCAGTGATGCCTGACTCCAAAATGTCCGACACCAAACTTCCAATGGGTGTCTATGGGCAGCGCCTGACTCTAAGATGGCGCCGTTCGGGACACGTGGCTTCATGTAACGCTACAATGAATGCTCTCAAAAGTCTCTTATTCAGGCTTTGCAGATGTAAATCGCTTTTGAAGTCTCTTAATCTGGCTTTCAGGCGTTCGGGACTCACCCTCGCACTCCTGATCGTGGCCGGCCGTCTCTGGGCGCGCTCTCCGGCGTCTGCGCAGCTTCGCGCCGATTTGTGTCTTCTTTCGTGTTTTCCTGTCGGGCAGCTTTGCCGAGTCAGGGATGTGCAGAATAATGATCCGGCAGCTCAGGCACCTCTTCAGCTGGTGCTGATCGTCGCTCTCTGGGGCAGCATTCAGGCGCGGCGTGTGGAGCGTTCCATCTTCGCGCTCTTTGCGCGCCGCGCCGACACAGGCTGCAGGCTCACTGTTTTGCTGCCGTTCACGGACGGCAGGGGTGTTAAGGCATGTGGGGCTCCAGTAGGCATCCCATCCTCGTCGCCAGTGTCAAGCCTTCCCCAATAACTGCAGGAGCCACGAGCAGAGTACAACACGTCTTTATTACTTTGTGTCTACTCGGTACTGAACTCGTTTCCTCTGCCTCCTCCTCTTCCTCCCACGCCCCTTCCTGTCTCGCCTGTCCTGTCGCAGACAGGGGTCAGGCAATGATGATACGACACCTGGGAGTCTCTTGTTTTAATCCACCCCTGCAAATACAGGAGGCAAATTGGTGTTCAACTGTGCAGTCAGTTATTTAAGGGTGAGTGCTCTTACGTCCTTCACGCTGAACTCTCCTATCAGACACATATTTTACCATTTAAAGCAACAGCAAACTGTTCCTCCATATTTACCCTTTTCACACCCCTAGCTTTAGAAACATATATACTAATGGAGTTTCCCTTAAGGATTTTGTGCTCTATCTATTAGATGATATGTTTTAGTGGTTCCTAAACAAAGCTGCTTTTGCCGTCTGAAGAAACAGAAAAAATTACAGCATTTTTTGAAGTTAATCTACTGCAGATTGTATGAACATTTATCTTTACCAGTTAAATTGCATTCTGACACAATTTCGAGGAGCAAGAGATGTATTTCGCTCGATACTTTGAATTTCATCCGGCATTTGACAAGAGGCAATTGCTTGGTTTCAATCAAAACGGAACAAAAGTTACAATTACAAAATAATGAAATGTTTAAAAGATGCAAGTGTTTTCACAGTGATGAAGAGATATTGTTTGTGTTTGAAAATGAAGTATTGGAATTCAATTGGCCTAACACAGAGCATGTTCAGGGTTTGTTTTCACAATCAGGGCATTTAAACTATGTAGGACTGCAGCAAGGAGATAAGGCTGACCAATAATCAGACTCCTAAACTCAAAAATAAGGATTGGCTAAATAATCAATTTGAGCTACTGCTAAAAATCTTTAGTTACAGTGTAATTTAGGCCTCATCCCTTTCCCGTCCTTTGTGAGTTAAGCATCTCGGTGGAAGTACTTGAAACAGATTGTTATGAGAAGTGATTATTTTCCAAATCACTTTTCCTAACTACACACTGACTTCTGTGTGGAACAACTTAATATGATATAAACAACAAGCTACTCTGTCAATATGATGTACTGAAATCTATTGTATAACTTTTTTAATTTGGAAAAAAAATGATTTAATCAATTGATATGGGTATGTTTAGTGCTTTAGTCACACAGGGCCAGTTGTAAAAAGCATTTTTGTGGTCACAAATGCTCTGATTCATAGTTTGTGAGCACTAAAGTGTTTTTTGTAATATAGAAAGACCATTTTGTTATTCAGTAACAGAGTAACAAATCACAAAATGTGTAAAAAGGGAATAATGAATAACTATTTGAAAGAGGCGTGTTTAGATCATCACTTCCAAATAATAATTCATAATGGTATGTATTCCTGATTTACGATGAAAACTTGCCTCAATACATAGAAATTTTACCGACTCACAACATGGCGTGGTAACTCATTCGCTAAAGCAAATGAACTCCCTTGGATCCCCCTGACCTTTTTTAGAATAAAAACAATATTTGGGGAGAAGGAAATGGTTCTTCTGACAACTGTCATCTCTCAAATGAACTTTTCAGAAGTTACATACTTTTTTTATACATAGTCCTGTTTCCTTTAAGGAAATTGGGCTGCATATGTTAAGGAAACATTTTATTTAAAAATTGATCACAGACATATTGGCCTGCTGACCACAGTAGGCCACCATCGATATGATGGCCAATAAGAGGAGTGAATTGCAATTTGTGACCTACTTCGTCAATATTGATGAAGTAGATCAGAATTGCAACCTATTATGATCCGTAAGTTTGTCAACTGACCTACTAGAACAGTTTGGTTCACAAAAATTCTATGCTGGTCACAAAAATACTGGTCGCAATATGAGATTAGTATTTGCACAATCAGACGTTTGTACATCTGGACCTATAAGTATTATTTACCTCCTTATGGGTCAGAGGCCATTTTGCTGGGCAGCAGAGATACTGCTTCCATGAGTCTATGATGGTCAAACAATTGTATTCATAATAAACGTATCATGACTGTTCCACAAAGGAATAAGGCCAGTGACAATGTCATTCAAGATGTCACCCTAAATAGGGTGGGCCTCTGATGTCATGCGTGCTTGTTGCTGTGCATTGTTGAGGGCTATTGGAAAGAGGATTATTAGTATAGATCAACAGTATAGATAAGTAGTACTTTATCACTTATCACTAGTGTTAGAAACTCATAGTTTTGCCCTGTTCACCTCCATTTAATGCTGAATGATACTGGTGCTAAATGAATCTGACTGTACCCTGGGCTCTGCTAACCATGCCCAGGGCTATTGCTATGTGTGAAAAGCTACATTTAATAGGGCAAGGATGTTTAGAGGCCCAACAGATTTGCTGAACTTGCATGTGTGCACTGCTAATTGCCTGCTGTCATTTTAAATGCTTTGGAGACTGGTTTGAAATGAATTTGGTTGTATGGGCACTTTAAAAGTGATAATCTATCTTATACTTACATATTAGACACCCCCAGGTCACCCTTAGGTTTCCCAGGGGTGGGGGGCATGTTACTATAAGCAGGGACCATATAAAATAAGTTTTATATGCTGTAGTGAGGTAAACTGCCCATTTCATTTCCCCCATTGTAGACACCTAGCTCCATAGGTTAACATTGCAGTATTTTATTTAGATACAACTATTGTTTGGAAAGAACTGAAATTTCACCAACTCCAGGATCGGGATTTCTTGGTGGAGATGATGCAGGTGGGCTCAGTTAACATGCAGCTTGCAGGGAGTACACTCCTTAATCCTTCTTCAAGCACGGCAAAGTCCTTAGGGCTGTAGTCACAGATTGTGCAGCAGGTGCAGTCCTTCAGAATGCATTAGTTTGGGAGCAGATCCAGAGTCCAGCTTGGATTTTCTTCTTCTTCTTGTAGTTTCAGGCAGCAGATCTGAGGAGCTATGCAGCTTTCTCATATTTATTCACAGTTTCTGGGTGTCGAGCAGGTGGACATCACTGACCAATGGGATGCTGGGTGCCACCCAAATGTATGACCACTTACTCCTAATTGTGGCATATTCTTGTCCCAGGAAGCATCATTCTTCTCACACTCCAGCATGGAGAAAGTATCTCTAAGCCAACACACTAGTGTGGCTAAGTTTAATTAACACACCCCTTCCAAAACCCTAACTAATCTAGTTAATGAGGCTCCTGTTTGCCTGGGGGTACAGGATGTGAGGGTCAGCCTGTGCTGATCCCAAACAGTCTTTCTTTCTTTGAAGACCAGTTTGGCTCCCTGTAACGACTGGGTTTTTAGAATAGGTGGCTCATCAATAATGGCCACCTCAGCAGTCACGCAAACACACTCTTCTCAGGCCACTATTTACAAGATATTTGGAGGATTTGCCTGAGAAGGTGATTATTAGCTATTTACAAGCCTGTACAATTAGGGATATAACTAACATCTAAGGAATTCCATGTCTTATGTCCTATGATATTTACTTTATAGCCCCACGGTAATCTGCCCCGGGCCAACCTACCCCCTCTTACGTCAGAGGGCAGCTCCTCGTTTTATGTCCGGCGACTCCTCGTCTTATGTCCGGCGACTCCTCGTTTTATGTCCGGCGACTCCTCGTTTTATGTCCGGCGACTCCTCGTTTTATGTCCGGCGACTTATTTAATTATTTACTTTATAGCCCCACGGTAATCTGCCCTGGGCCAACCTACCCCCTCTTGCGTCGGAGGGCAGCTCCTCGTTTAATGTCCGGCGACTCCTCGTTTAATGTCCGGCGACTTCTCGGTTATAGTTCGGCAACTATTTACTTCGTCCCTAACTCTTAGGATCAAGATCATCTATACTTCCCACTGGTGAACCTGTTATTCCCCAATGGTGTGTTTATAAGGGTCATCAGTACACCTAAGGTGCACCGACGATATTAACTAGTCTCAATTTAGAAGAGTTATCTGATTAGAACATTTGGGAGTTACCTCCTGCCATAGGCTACACAATCTTCCATTTCTCAGTTACCTGCTAGAAGGGTCCACTCACCTGCTAACCTGCCAGTATCTGGTTGAAAAGAAAGGTTAGTCCTGTCATGGAAACAACACTCAAATATATGTAACTGGGGTCCCTTTATTTGACATTAGAATAGAATGACAAAACATTATAACAATGATATATGCATGAGCAATACAGTAGAAAATTATTACTGCAAGTGTAGATCTAAATGATTAATGCTCTATATAAAATCATGGCATACACATAGCTGAAAGAAAAGTGATTAGTTGAATAGGTATGATAGAAACATTTTAAGAACACCGCACCCTATCAAGAAGGGTCCAACTCTCTGTCCTTCTCTGGTGAAACTTAGGACTCTGTCCATCACCATGGCATCACCACCAACGGCTGCTGTCTGTTTCTCTCTCTGGTGGAATCAAGGCTCTCTCTCTCCTTCTGCACCATAACCAACGTGCTAACTTCACTCCACTGGTTTAATTACTCTCCAACTCTTCCATCTGACTGGCAACTGCTTCAACACAATCTGACTTCTCCACTGCTGAAAATCATTTAACTGTTCTCTTCTCTTCCAGTCTCCATCTGACTGTTACTTCTTCTCTTCCAAGAGTTTTCTGACTGTTCTCTCCTCTTCCAAAATCCATCTAACTAATGCTCTGCAACTCTAAGAGCCATCTGACCTCACTCTGCCATTTCAAGAGCCTTCTGACCGTTCTCTTCTCTTCCAAGATCCATCTGACAACTCCGCCTCTCTGCACTTCGCTAATATGGAATGCTCTCCTCTAGTGGAAAGTTCCAGCCAGTAGCCTCCTCCCACCAGATCCATGCACCAGGCTCCCTGCTCCAGACGCCCTCACAGTGATCAGCTGCTTGTTTCGTCTAGAGACTCGAGCCCAGGGACACTTCTTGATAAGATTCAGCTCTGGCCGGTTCTCTCCAGTTTGCAAAGAGCGAACGACACCTCATAACTAAAACATCACCTTTACCCTGCAAGCATCTCAGTCTGCAGAGGCAGGAAGCAAAATGGAGTCTCTCTGGTTCTGGGCCGTGTAGGCCCGAAAAGGATGAAATAGGCACTTAGCTCTGTCAGAGTACCTACACAAACCCTAATATATAGTCGGGACTACAGGATCCACCCTCTACTATAGGTAGGATGATGAAAGGACACATAATTATGTCAAAGCCAATAGGCAAAACCCTACAAATAGGCTAAAATAGAGGATTCATAGCAATATACTGAGATGACATGCGAAAGCCAATAGGCAAAACCCTACAAATAGGCTGAAATAAAGGAAAAGTAATATACTGAGATGGCAGTGGACTATTAGTCATCACCAATCCAAAATAGGGCAAATTATCCGGGCGGTACACTCCCCTACCCTCTTCCTGCCTTTTGGCTTCTGCAGCTAAAGTTCTCCACCCAAAGGGAATCCATTGTCTACCCTGACAGGACACTTCACACCTCATCAAGCAACTCTGGCTCAGCCTGGGAAAGACTGGCTAATAAGGAGGGGGCAGTTGGAATTTTGGATTTTGGCTCACAGAAAAGAAAGTAATTGTGATTATAAATCGAACAGTGACAAGTTGTTGGACTTATATTAATTATCAATTAGATACATTGATGCGTATTTTTAAGTGGCTCCTTTCAACATTTCTACTTATTAACATATTCCAATGTTAGCCTATGGAGCTAATTATCTACAATTGCAAAAAACAACATTGGCAGTTTTTCCCTCACCAGGGCTTTTAAACATCTTTTATAATGTCCCTGTGTACAGTTTCATGGCACCCTACACCTGGGGTACCTGGGGGAGACCTAAGGGGTGACCTAAATGTAAAAATAAAGAAGGTTACTATGAAGTACCTTTAATGCCAAAGTCGAATCTGCATATAATTACCATTTAATAGCTCCCTGCTAGGCACGGTTGGCTTCTAAAATGACAACAGGCAATACAGTAGTGCAAACTTTAGTGCAGGAATTCTCCTGTACTTCTAAACCTCCCTGCCCTATTATATACTAGATCCTTGTAGATAGTTTCAATCCCCTTGCCTTATTATATACTACAGACTTACAGGGGGCTTTCACTGCCAAATATTGTTATACCTAACCATGTACTTTTAATCATTTAGCATAGCCCGGGGCACAGTCAGAGTCAGAAAACCAGCACCAAGTAGTCAAAGAGGGGGCAAAAACAGGAGGGGGCATTGAAAACAAGTCTTGATTTTTCACAAGGATGCTTTCCGTGAAAAAGCCAGCAGCAGCTCCATTGTTGGAAACACGCCATACCCCAACCCTTGACTCAGAGAGCAGGATAAAGGGATTGGTGACATGAGCACCAGCCATTGTTGCCATTTCTTGTATTACCTGCCCAACCCTATATGACAAACTATTAATGTTGAGACCTTTAGGTGCAAACTCTAGGCAAACCTGTTATACACCTCTTACCGACGTGAATGTTCATTGAATAAATGTGAAAATCCTCATTAAATATGACTCTAAAAATGGTGACTATATTGTATTAAACCTTGGCAAATACTCCCAGTGATAATCCGTTATCTAGTCAGTCTTTGTACCAGCGTTACAGCTTTACAATTAGGCAAAACTAAGATTGTTCTGGGGATGGGTCGCTTAGTTTTACAAGATCATAGGAAAGATGACCTCTCTTTGACAGCTGCAAAATAACTATGAATGCAGCTATATAACCTCACTTTAGGACCAAGATATGGTACAAGAAAGTGAGCATGCTCCTCCTGGTCCTTGTTCTTGAAAATGTTGGCTGAACTCTCAGATTTACAGACAGAAATGGTTGAAGCATAGAAATGAAAAGGAATAAAAGGGTGAAATATGTGAAACAATATGCAAGATGAAAAGCAATCAATGCAAGCGAAAGAGTTATCCAGTGAAAGTGGCATCACTGAAGGAGGAGATGCAGACTTCAATAATGCTTATATGAATTTTCTGAACATACTGTCCCAAATGTGCAGATCTCCACACGCATATGCCTATGTTTTAATAGCACCGGTGAGAGAAGTGTGGAACTGGACGGAAAATTAGAATTACTAAATGGGAGGGGTTAAAGGAAGAGAACAGAGGTGTGTAGAGCAGAACATGTACCCATCCATAAAATAGTAAGCCCATGTTATTCACAAACTGCTCCTCGTAAAAAACTACTGTCAAAAAAGCCCATAGAGATTTGTAAAAGTACTGCAGGTAATACCTTGAGTAGGTCCACTACAAAAAATGGCCAATCACTGGTTCTGTAACACCCCCCCATAGAAAATAATGGAGGTAGAAGAACTCATAGGAAATGCGTTTAAAATAAATAAATATATTTCAATTTTTGAAAAATATAAATAAATGTAATTTAGTGTTTCAGAAATATATACACATAAAAAATACATTTTATTTTATTGAAAATATTGTAAAAGTCTTCTCAGGTAGAAGTTAATGTAACTTAATTTTATTTAAAAATGACAAAATATAATTGAATACTAAGCACAACTTTTAGTAACTTTCAATACATAATACATAATATCAATAATTTACTTTTAAAATAAACATTTTATAATTGATTTTAATTTTAAATTAGTTGTATATCTAATTTAGAATTAAATTATAAATTCTGTAGCATTATTTAATTATTTGTAGAAAATGTGTTAATAGTTTTATATTTTGTTCTACATTTAAAATAAATACATATATTAATGTATCTTAATATGTAATAACATTATTTCTAGCATGTTTTTAAGTTGAATCAACTTTTATAATTGCCCTATACATCACTATAGGGAGATCACTGTTGTGATGGCCTTTGCCTACCTTTGCGTGAACAGTTACTAGTAGTAAGTTTCCATTTTGAAGAAACTCTACATTTGGAAATGGTGAAAAGCGAAAAGTTGTAAAGTTACAACAAATTGTAAGAATAAATGAGTAACTCACCCCACAGCATTCTTCAGATTAACAGTGGGAGCTTTCAGGAGAGGTATAAATTCCCCTTCCATGCAATGGCAGTTGGAAAGAGCTCTTCTAAACCTTTCTGCATAATAGAGAAGCGCTTTGTAGTTTGAATGTGAAATGTAGCTTTCCTCTGGAACTAAATGACCGATGAGCATCATTTTTTGCTGATTGTCTGGAATGCTGAGCATGTATATTGATTGACTTGTCCTTCCTTTGATTGAAGGTAAATTTGCTGAATTAGTAAATAAGGCACCCAGAGGATATGTGCAATCCATTGCAGATGTTTCCAAGTCATGTACATTCACAGCTGTAGAAAGACTGCCTTCTATTCTTGTCAGAGTTTGAGCTGAACCATTCATTCAAGATTGAGAGGCATCTATCACCAAAGACTGGAATCTTGATGTAGTCCATAAACAGAGTACTGCACTTAATTGCACCAGTATTTAGGTTATTGGTCTGTAACATGTTGCTTGCAAGTAGTAACATGTTGCTCACAGCACCCTAAAATGTTGCTCACCAGTTATTCCATATGTTAGTTTTACTGTTTCTTTCTGCTATACTGAATCATGTTTCTTGGTTTGAAATTAGCCTTTCCAGATTTGGCCTTTCAGTGACTACTCAAACAACTGTTTCCCAGGAGTACGTTATGGCAGAATACCAGAATTTCCAGCATCATAAGATCAAGACACTTTGTACACATCCTCACTAGTAGTTGATTGTGATCACTCAGAGAAAACCATGAGAATCCTGCTGCAATTCCCGATGGAGTCAGCAAGATCAATAGGATCAAAGACAAAAAGATACTACAACTCGCTTTCCTGTTTTTGGTTAGTGAAGTACTACTGATGTGCATGGATTTTTTTCAACCTCCAAGGTGCACAAGCCAATTTTTCTGTTTCTCGTCATTACTATATATTACACTTCAGATGCCTATTAAAGCATTTAGTGAATGAAAATCCTTCTAGCCAGAGCCAGAAAAATTCCATGCACTTCACAATGTCAGCATTATGAAATATGCAAAGTGTACACACTATCATATTTATAAAATATAGCAAAATGTCCTAGCTTATGCATTATGAAACTTAAGCTAAATGGAATTTTTGGAATTTAGGTTCTAATCCTGGCTTTAGAGTTTAATAGATCATTGTGCGATGATCCTAAAGTTGTAAATATGTGAAGTGTAATATTATTGTTCAATTTAATATGTAAAATCTCCAGCTGATCTACGTTATCCAGTATCATATCTCAGAGTGCCCTATTAATGTAGAGCATACTTTCTATCCAGCATCATTTGCGTGATTGTGCTATAAATATACCAGTTCATTCACCCAAGGCCCTCATTATGTGTAGCCTGAAAAATTCTGATGTGTGGTATCTCATTTTTCTCCAGATATTGCAATTCTGATATGTGCTTTATCTACTGTTACTACACATATTGCAACTGAGGGGGATATTCTCAAGAACGTGCAATAATCATTGCTAAAATTGGTTAACGCAATGTTTCAAATCGCCATCTATCATGGGAAAGTAACTCTGTGTTAACGTCCTATTCACAACACAGCGATAACATGCGATAGTCTCCTGATAACGCGTCAAATGTCAGCGATAAAGTCACTGGGACGGCGAAAAAAATCTAAACCCCCACGTGAAAAAAGTTGTGATGGGCTCAACTGCAATAAAAAAATTCGTGATAACCTGCGCCAGGCATGCAATTCACATACATCAGGAAGGAAACTTCACTATAAACGTGGAAAAAAATACAAACAATAGCCAAACAACTGAAAAGCACAATGGAGGTAGCCGGAGCAAGCACAGAGGACAACTAGAACCCCACAAGCCCCACGGAGGCCTAGGACAGGACCTCGGGGTCAGGGAAGGGCACCTCATGAACTGCAGTGTATACCGGCACGTGTTTGGAGACACACCAGTGGCAGCAGGTGAGCAGTGAGGCCTGGGTCCGCAGTGCCGGTTCTCTATGTACCTCTCTCTCCCTTCCTTTCACTGTTTCTTTCTCTCCCTAACTTTCTCTCTCTCTCTTTCTGTCTCTCTTTCTATCTGTCTCTCTCTTTCTCTCTTTTTCTCTTTTTCTCTTTCTCTCTTTTTCTCTTTCTCTTTTTCTCTCTTTCTCTCCCTCTCTCCCTCACTCCCTTTCACTCTCTCTCTCTCTCTTTCCTTTTCCTTCTCTCTCTCTCTGTACTTTGATGAGCGTATGACACACCTTCTTATCTAGAATTTTGTCTTGCAGGCTGTGACTTACAGATTGTCCAGAGAAGACCCGCCTTGACTCTTCCAAATAGTTGTTTTGAGTTTAATTTGAATAAAATGATTTGTTTGGAAATTCAAAGATGAATGAATGATTCTGCTATTTCTGACCACACATGAATGTTAATTGTTGTAATTGTGCGACATCAAGCAAATTGTTTTGTTCATGATTTCGTAAAGTTGATGTAACATATCTTTGTCCGGTGGTGGGGTGCCGGGGGGGGTGGCGATCCTGGGGGTCGTGGGTGTTGTGACCCTCTTGGGTGTCCAAACTGCATGAACAGTATGGTTATCTGTTGTTCTTCAGGTGTGGCTCTAGGCTGGGCTCTCTTTTATAGTGCAGGTTGTCGTCCGACTTGACACCAGGTAAGAGCAGGTGTTAAATCCCTGCTGCTAACGCGCCTTAACACATGTTTTGTGATCTTATCGCTGGTCTGGCTGGTCGTTTGAGAATGTTGCTAAGTGGCGTTTTTGCAACTTTTTGCACAGGAATGCCTACTCTGCATATCATTAGCGTTAGTTGCCGGTGTCATCTGTGGCGATGATTTTGCGGCTGCTATCGCAGGAAAACTGGTGATGTTGGCTGTTAGCACCAGCTTGTGAATGGGGGGGATAAGCTGCCGCTACCTCGCCGATGAGTCCTTGAGAATATGCCACTGAGAGTTGTGCATGTTTTATTGCATCTGATAAATAACTGGTGCAACAAAATCTGCATCTTCTGTTTTCATGTTGGCCTCACATCTGTTGATGTATACCTGGAGACAAATGTCTTTAAAATGTTTAAACAGATGAATTTGTGATCAATAATCAACAAAATCAGAATTTTACGCCCTATTTTTTAATATGTGGTAATTATCATTCTAAATTATTTCCGAACACCCCAATGTCAGATGTCACTGTGAGTAATAATAAACGCTCAGGAAAGCAAGTCAGTCTTAATTTAGGGCAGCCTTTGTGATTGTGCTTTAAAAAAGCACAAGCTGCCAAAACATCTTCAACTTTACCTGAGGAGAAACCCAAACCTTCTCTGTATAACAGTATTTAAATCCTAATACGTGTAACCAATGTTTTTGATGAAATCATTTGAAGTGCAAAATAAGTCCCTTTGTCCCTATGTTTCCCCAACAAGTCTTTGGTAGAAACTATTACCCTTTGTAAAGAGGTCATTATTTACTTCGAAATTTTACAAACGTACCCACTTTACATACTTTAAAAGGCACTTTAGACACTTAGGGCCTCATTACGATGTCTGTCGGAAAGGCTCCAAATGGCATTTGGATTGTCTGAATTTGTTTTGGAACCCGCGTTTGCGACCAACTCAGAAGCAATTCCAACCGACCGATTACGATGTTAGGTAACCGTTCTGTCCTTCCGACTCAGGTACGACCGGCATTCGGAGGAAACAACTCAGTCGGAGCCGACTCGTATGGCTCTATGGACCATGATTCCGGCTGACAGATTACGAAAACAATTGCTTGTCTGAAACGGATCGGCTGTCGGAAACTGACTTTAGGGGCCTGTAGAAGAAACCCCTCCACCTAGAGGCCTCTAATTAGGGCCCGTGGGGTACCCATGGGTCCTTGCTTCGCAACCATGAACAGTGTGCCCGCCACAGGGTACAGGGTGCAAGGTTTTCCTACAACCACCCTTTTTTGAAATCGGAGCCTGTGTTGCCGGTTGAAACACAGGCTTCCATTGAAATCAATGGGAGTCGGTCCGAACAGTGTTCGGAAACACCGTAATTGGTCGGTCAGAAACCTTTCCGACACTGAGTCGGTCTGAATGCTTTCAGACTGACATCATAATGAGGCCCTTGATGTTCCCAATGTTGCCCATTTCCTGCTTGCCATACGTGCTGTATAAATTGTAAGTTATCATTTAGAATTTGCCTTTATATACTTCAGCCTGTTGTTTCTTGGTCTTTGAGACTCCGAAGTAATAAAGATACTGCAAGTAAAATTCTTTTGTGATTTATAATACATTGATGACTTATACAAAAGTGTAAGTTGACCTTTGTGAATCAGGCCCTGAGTATCTTCAAGTTTTAAATCATGCTTAAATCAAAATAGCAGCACCTCTCCGTCAGTAGATCCTGTTTCTGTTCCAGTGGTGCTTACCATTTGGTTTTGTGGTCCCTTGTTTCAGGATGAGGCTGACTATTCTTATATAAAATTCATGAAAGCTTCAGGTGCTGTTAAAGGGTTTTCACGAGTGATTACTTTTGATAATAACATCAGAACTTGTTTTATCTTAATCTTAGGAACATATGTGAGTGAAATACGTTAGAGATGCAAACTATAATTGCTTCAATCATTTAGGGTGATTGCATGATGGTAATTAAAAATGGCATTAAAAAGGTTTCTTGTGCTAAGATCATATGTAAAGTTGTTAAGCATTATTATTTTACCATTAAATTTTGTTCGTTTTAGTCAATATTTTCCTTTTTGGAGTTTAGACCCCCTGCAGTGTGCTGGCTTAAAAAGGCATGAAACTCATAGGTGAACCTCGAAAGCTGCACATTTCTGATAAATAGACAAAATATTCATTTCCGCAAGGGGTCAAAACCATGTACAAATTTCTTGCAAATCAGCATTGTTTGTAATCAGCAATTTAAATCAATCCAACACAAATCAATATGTACTTAAATCAAGTGCTATCCTACATGTAAGATATGTTTCTGTAGAGGTCGTTCTCATATCACCATGTGTTTTATATGGGTTTACATCTCTTGGTTATTCTGGTATTTGTTAAGGAGGAACCAGGGTGTTCACACAATGTTTAATGAGTACCGTATTTTAAGAATGCTTCATTATTGATTATTACACAGTCACCAATATGAAAATTTGCATCTATTCATATGGCTGTTTTGATAATAGGCAACCTGTAATCACATATACCTTAGGTTGTAGGTTAGAACTTGATTTAAGAACATATTGATTTGTGTCTGACAGATTTAAATTGATGTTTAGAAATAATGCTGATAGGTAAGAAATCAGTATATGCTTTTGATATATAGCATGAATTTTGATTATTTATTATCAGGAGTCCTTTTGTGGATTCTTGACAAGTGTATGAAAAGTACATTCAGTCATAAACTCAATTTTCCTTATGAAGAGTGCCAATAGTTTATCCTCACAAGGATGAGTAAAATGGGAGCGTTGCATAGCCCCTTGGTTCGATCCACTGCTGGTGTATGCACTAGGTTCAGTCACATAAGTCAGGTACCATTTTATCAGGAGAGGTGTGGGAATGCAGGTTGATAGGCATTGTGAAACTTGAAATACATTTGTGATCTTAGCCAAAGTTTGTGATCTGCAGGGCATTATGGGTAAGAAAACGTAGTGGGATCCACACACGTCACATCACCCTGGACTAACCTGGGTGTCTGTTGTGTCTGTTTGTCAGAAATGTCTGTATTTTGTTGGTTGTGCTGGTGGAGACTGAATTGTGCATCCCTGCATATTATGGAACTTTCCTTCTAAGAAATATAGGAACACACATTATTTTAGCCAATGTTTGAGGTTTGCATTGGACTGTCAGTAATAAAAGCAGACTGGAATCCCCTGCATGTCTAGTATTAAAAAATGTCAAGGTTTAGTTTATTTCACTGGGTGACAGCCGGACTTGACCTTGATTCAGTTATTCAGCAGAGCAAATACAAAGAAAATTTGGGATTTACTCCCAATATGTCATTCCCTGTGTCAAAATCAAAAGCAAAAATGTCCAAATTTTCTCTTGCTTGCCATGGGGATGTGTTGTACCCTAGGAGGGCAAAAAATACTGTTGGGGACTTAGGATTGGAGAATAGGCCTAATGCTGGGTTGGCCTGCCCACACACCCTATTTTTTTCCTACAAAAGATATATGTTCCTGATGTCCTTCTGTCCCACTGAAGGCACAATTGCGATAAACCACGCAATCTGCCATTGGGAGACAAAAAGACCATGGGGTCATATTCAAGGCAAATGCCACAAACCTGCCCCCTAAAAAGGCAGAAACACTATTGGGCGACATTACTGAAAAACTGCCGACACCGCCGAGAGTCACACTCACCTCTCAGACGCCCGTAGAAGACGGCAGAAGCCATCGCCTGCAACGCCGCCACCGCCCAGAGTCAGGGGACACCGGACTCCGCGCCGCCGCTCCGGGAGACTCCAGGTCCCGGCAGGCAACGCGGCGGCGCGTCTGTGTGACGCGGTAGCGCCCTGTGAGCGCCAACAGAGACGCTCAAAAGGAGGAGCACCCCGGCAGAGCGGGGGAGACATTACTGAAAAACTGCCGACACCGCCGAGAGTCACACTCACCTCTCAGACGCCCGTAGAAGACGGCAGAAGCCATCGCCTGCAACGCCGCCACCGCCCAGAGTCAGGGGACACCGGACTCCGCGCCGCCGCTCCGGGAGACTCCAGGTCCCGGCAGGCAACGCGGCGGCGCGTCTGTGTGACGCGGTAGCGCCCTGTGAGCGCCAACAGAGACGCTCAAAAGGAGGAGCACCCCGGCAGAGCGGGGGAGACATTACTGAAAAACTGCCGACACCGCCGAGAGTCACACTCACCTCTCAGACGCCCGTAGAAGACGGCAGAAGCCATCGCCTGCAACGCCGCCACCGCCCAGAGTCAGGGGACACCGGACTCCGCGCCGCCGCTCCGGGAGACTCCAGGTCCCGGCAGGCAACGCGGCAGCGCGTCTGTGTGACGCGGTAGCGCCCTGTGAGCGCCAACAGAGACGCTCAAAAGGAGGAGCACTCCCGCGTCGCGGGACGCGAGCGGGACGCCCGGGGCGAAGCCCGGGCAAAGGGCGGGCCCTCTACGGCCCTCATCGGCACGAGGAGGCAGGGGCTGGGCTAGAAACCCTGCGCAAGGTTCGCGAGGCATCCTTCTGTCCAAGTAAGACTGTTCTGTTGTAATCCATATTTTGTTGTAGCCTGAGGGGTACTGGTTCCCTGTTATTTACCATCAGTATGCCTAAAAAGGGTCCAGCACCACTCGCACAACCTGCTAACACAATGGAAAATTATTTGGTGCAAACAGTGAAAAAAATTAATTTACAGAGGAGAGAATCGCTGGGTTTGAGTCTCTCACCTGACTTACACCATTTGTCGCCATCTTCATCCCCCTCACCTGAAGATGCAGTGTCCCTTCAGACTTTCTTTGATGCCTCTTCAAATTGTCCGATTATACAGGAATCCGGCCCCCTAAATGATAATATGCTGTCTGGTCCCGAGGTCTTTATCGTGGAGCATGGAAATAACTCTGACAGTGATATGGAACAAGATAATCGCGTTGATCTCACAGATGAAGATATTTCCACCAATCAATCAATCAATCATTGACACTTATAAAGCGCGCTACATACCCGTAGGGTCTCAAGGCGCTGGGGGGGGGGGGGGGCGGTGCCGCTACTGCTCGAACAGCCAGGTCTTCAGCTTCTTCCTGAAGGAGAGGTGGTCTTGGGTCAGGCGCAGGTCGGTCGGGAGGGAGTTCCAGGTCTTGGCGGCCAGGTAGGAGAAGGACCTTCCTCCTGTAGTTGCTCTTCGGATGCGGGGGACGGCGGCGAGGGCGTGGTTGGCTGATCGGAGGTGGCGTTTGGGAGCGTAGAAGTTGACTCGGCTGTTGAGGTAGCTCGGGCCTTGGTCGTGTAGGGCTTTGTGTGCGTGGGTGAGGAGGCGGAAGGTGATTCTTTTGTTGACGGGGAGCCAGTGAAGGTCTTTCAGATGTCCGGAGATGTGACTGGTTCGTGGGATGTCGAGGATGAGTCTGGCTGAGGCGTTCTGGATCCGCTGGAGTCTCTTCTGGAGCTTGGCGGTGGTACCGGCGTAGAGGGCGTTGCCGTAGTCCAGTCGGCTGGTGACGAGGGCCTGGGTGACGGTCTTCCTGGTCTCGGTGGGGATCCACCAGAAGATCTTCCGTAGCATGCGTAGGATGTTGAAGCACGCCGAGGAGACGTTGTTGACTTGCCTGGTCATGGAGAGGGAGGAGTCCAGGATGACGCCCAGGTTTCGTGCATGGTCAGTCGGCTTGGGTGCGGTGCCCAGGGCGGGGGGCCACCAGGAGTCGTCCCAGGCGGAGGGTGAGGAGCCCAGGATGAGGACCTCCGTCTTGTCCGAGTTCAGTTTCAGGCGGCTGGTCGTCATCCACTCGGCTACCTCTTTCATCCCTTCGTGCAGGTTGGCTCTGGCGGCGGCGGGGTCGTTGGTCAGGGAGAGGATCAGCTGGGTGTCGTCGGCGTAGGAGATTATGCTGAGGTTGTGTTTGCGTACGATGGCCGCGAGGGTGCTCATGTAGACGTTGAAGAGGGTGGGGCTCAGGGATGATCCTTGGGGGACGCCGCAGATGACTTCGGAGGCCTCTGACTTGTACGGTGGTAGGCGGACTCTCTGTGTTCTTCCGTCAAGGAAGGAGATGATCCATTCCAGCGCCTTGTCCTGGATGCCGATGTTGCTGAGGCGCCGTACTAGGGTGCGGTGGCAGACCGTGTCGAATGCCGCGGAGAGGTCTAGGAGGATGAGGGCCGCTGTTTCTCCATTGTCCATCAGGGCTCGGATGTCATCGGTGGCGGCGATGAGGGCGGTCTCGGTGCTGTGGTTGGCTCTGAAGCCGGACTGTGAGGGGTCGAGGGATCCGTTCGTCTTGAGGAAGGCGGCCATCTGCTTGTTGACGATCTTCTCGATGACTTTGGCTGGAAATGGGAGGAGCGAGATGGGGCGGTAATTCTTGAGTTCGGAGGGGACCGCTGTGGGTTTTTTGAGAAGAGCGCTGAGTTCGGCGTGCTTCCAGCTCTCGGGGAAGGTGGCGGTGTCGAAGGATGTGTTGATGATGTCTCGCAGGTGGGGTGCGATGACAGCGTCGGCCTTGTTGAAGACGTGGTGAGGGCAGGGGTCGGTCGGTGATCCGGAGTGGATGGAGTTCATCGTGCGGATGGTGTCTTCGGTGCTGATCGGGGTCCAGGCGTGGAGGGTGGTGGTGGGGGGTGGTTGTTCGGTCATGGTGTGCGTTGGTTGGTTGTTGAAGCTGTTGTGTATGTCGGCGATCTTGTTGTGGAAGTATGAAGCGAGGGAGTTGCAGAGGTCTTGCGATGGGGTGATGTCGTTGTTTCCTGCGCTGGGGTTGGAAAGCTCTTTCACGATGTTGAAGAGTTCCTTGCAGTTGTGTGCGTTGTTGTCCAGCCGGTCCTTGAAAGCTGTTTTCTTGGCGGCGCGGATCAGCTGGTGGTGTTTCCGGGTGGCAAGTTTGAAGGAGGTCCTGTTGTCCGGTGTCGGTTCCCTTCTCCAGACTTTCTCGAGGGCTCGGCAGTTCTTCTTGGAGCTCTTGAGTTCGTCGGTGAACCATGGGGCCTTCTTGCTGCCGGGTCTGCTAGGCGGGGTCCTCAGAGGGGCGAGCTCGTCCGCGCAGATGCTGATCCACTTCGTGAGGTTGTTGGCGGCCTGGCTGGGGTCTGCTGAGCTGGCAGGAGGGTGCTGGCTCAGGGACGTGGCGAGCTGGTCTGCTGTGATCTTGTTCCAGCTTTTGCGGGCGGTCTGTTGCTGGTGGTGGTGGGTCGTCGTTCTCTTGAAGGTGAAGTGGACGCAGCTGTGGTCCGTCCATTGAAGCTCAGTGGCGTGGCTGAAGCTGACGTCTTTGCTGGAGGAGAAGACTGCGTCGAGTGTGTGTCCGGCGCGGTGGGTGGGGGTGGACACCAGTTGCTTGAGTCCCAGGTTGGCGAGGTTGTCGAGCAGGGTGCTGGAGTTGCGGTCGTTGTTGTTTTCCAGATGGAAGTTGAGGTCTCCCAGGAGGATGTAGTCAGCGGAGGGGAGGGCATGCGGGCTGACGAAGTCGGCGATGTCCTCGCTGAAATGTGTGCGTGGTCCGGGGGGTCGGTAGATCAGGGTGCCTCTGAGGGTGGTGTTCGGGTTGGTGTGGATCTGGAAATGCAGGTGTTCGGCGCTGGTCAGGGTGTTGTCGGTGCTGGTCGTGAGACGGATGGTGTTCCTGTGGATGATGGCGATGCCTCCTCCCATCTGGTTGGCGTTGCGGTCCCTGCGGACGATCTTGTAGCCTTCTGGGATGGCGATGGCGATGTCGGGAGCTGAAGAGGCGTTCATCCAGGTCTCTGTGAGGAAGGCAACGTCAGGGGCTGTGGCGTCTAGGAGGTTCCAGAGTTCTACGACGTGTCTGTGGACGGAACGGGTGTTGAGCAGGATGCACTTGAGGTGTGTGCTGCTGGTGTTCGATTTGGCGGGTGCTGGTGTGAGGCAGGTCCGGATGCAGGCGAACTTGCAGGCGTGGCAGCTGAAAGGTCCGTGGGTGCGTCGTGGAGTGGCTTGGTGGCACTCTGGGCGTCGGCCGGTGTTGAGTGCGCTGAGGGTGGCGGCGGAGTACGTCCTGCGGGTCGGTCGGGATCGTCGAGGTCCAGGGGTCCTGGCGCTGGGCGCGGTCCAGGCGCGGACGGGCGCAGACGGGCTTACCTTTGGCGCGCCTTCGGCGCACAATCGGCGCGCCCGCTGCGCGTCAACGCTGCGCGTTCGCACGGTCGCCATTTAAGGCGAAGTGCGCGGGTGGGCGGAGCAGCTGGGAGGCAGGAGCGGGGAGGGTACAGAAGAAAAAGGGGCGGGGCTAATGGCGGTGGCGGGAAGCGGGAGCGGGGAGGGAGAGCGGCGAGGTAGGCGGGCAAGCAGGAAGGAGACAGGCACAATGGAGGTCAAATACACGAGGAGAAAAACGTCACAGAGAAAAACAGGCAATAATACAGGACAAAACGGGGAAAAAACAGTGGAAACGCGATCTCGGGCACAGAAACAAAACAAGCACAATTTTCCGACAAAACGGGCAAAAACCAAAGGGGAGCGCTCAAGGCAGCAGCGAGAACGGCGCTGAGGCAGAGGCAGGCACTGGGGGCACACGCAGCAGCTGGTGGCCGTGCGGCGCGGGGGTGTCCCACACCACTGAACAAACTTCACGATTAGCCACTGTGAAAAATAAAAATCCACCTAGACGGGGGGGGGCGAAGATCTGGGGCTAGGAGGAAGAGGGTAAATATTCCAAAGGCAAACTCAAAGGAAGCCGAAGGGGGAAGTGCTGAGATTAATGTCTGTCATGATGAGGACTTGTTTGTAAGATTTGCTGACCTAATAGATAGCAAAATCAAATCCATTGTTAAACCGTTACTCTCTAAAATCGACAAATTACAATCTGAAGTCAAAAAGCTGGGAGGGCAGTTGAACAAATTAACAGAGGGAGTTGTTAACGTTACGACGTTGGTATCAAACCTGGACGAAAACAGTAGAGGAATTGATGATCAGGAGGGGCAGAATACAGATGATGCACCAAATAATTTACCATCTCAGCCACCTGACCCAAAACTTATTGCTCCCAATACTAATAGAGGGGATGGTCTGCTAACGGTTGAGATACCCCCTGCACATGCTCAGTTAACTGACCCTCTTCAATTTATAGTTGAAGCGTCCCCTGTTGTTTTAGTATTGGCGAATGTTCCACCCTTAGAAGCCGGCATTGAAGAATCGCCTTCCTCTCTGTCTAACAAAGCCTTACAGTGGCTTACTACTAACATCAGGTTAGCTCCAGGGGGGGGTCAATTGCTGGCTCAAGAGATCAAAACTGTTAAAAGGGTGTCATGGCTAGGTAATCGCCCTAAAAAATTTAAGGGGGATTGCGTGGCAGTAAGTTTCTTACATCCAGGCGTGTTGCCTAACATTCTTATTAACTTACTCCCACCCCAACGTAGGCAGGGCTCTGTCGTACCATTAACATTGAAGTTCTTTTATGGTGAGCAGCAGAATGTCACCTACCCTAAAACACCAGCCTTCGGATGGGATATTAATTCTGACTCAAACTATAGAAGGGGCTGGGAACAACAGCGGAATACTGTAAACCAATCCGCCCCCATAGCATATCAGAATCCTTTTGCCCAACCCCTGTTATTGTCTAACCGATTTGCACCCTTATCCTTTCTGGATCATAATGACTGACTCTTGTTAGATCACTCTAGCCAGATAGAGAATAGTATGCCAGATCATTCTAGTCAGATAGAGAATAGCGTGTCAGCCTTCAGTATACTTACTTGGAATATAGCCGGTATAAAGTCCAAAGTAGGTAATGCACCTTGGTTGGCTTTTATAACTAGGTTTGATATCATTGCTCTGCAGGAAACCTGGGACACAAATTCTTGTTTTTCTCCTGATGGCTACAGCTATTTCTGTATCCCTGCCGTGACTAGCACGGCAGGAAGAGCGAGGGGAGGACTGTTAAGCCTCTTCAAATTAGATATCAAAGGTAGCCTTAAGAAATGTGACTCAGGATCTGAGCAATGTCTTATTGTTGAACTGTCTCGCGTGGAATCTCCTAATATTTTATTTATTAACTTTTATAATTCCAATGCTGCCGACTGTACTACATATAGCCTTGGTAGATTGGATTACTTTCTGTCAGTCTATAGTGAAGATGTCAAAGCATTTGAAATCATTTTTTTGGGGGATTTTAATATACATCCCTGCTCACTTATGTGTGTTTGCGATGACTCAGAATCCCCTCCATATGGCGTATTGGTCCATCTTGAACATAACAGACAGGGGGGCTGTTTAGAAAACTTTCTCGCTAGATGGAACCTATATGAATCCAGCTGTGGGGAGGGGGGGAATAGGGCTCCTACTTTTAAGGGCTCAGACAATGACTCTGTTATTGATTATATTTTTATTTCTGCATGTTTTTTATCCAAGGTTTTAATGTACAGAACTGTGATTTCCATTTTTAGCGACCATAACCCAGTCTCCATGGACCTCGTAGTGCCCGATCTTTTAGGGCGCAACCATGGTCCTTGCTATGGGATAAAAAAGCTTAAAGTTAAGGATCAGGGAAGGAAACTGAAATGGGATAGCATAATCCCAGAACCCTTCATTCAAGAAGTCCTTTTAGAGGCTGAGGAGGAGGTAGGAGTGTGTTTATCTAGCGACTCTAACGATGGGGAAGTGATCTTTGCATTTAGCAGCATTTGTAACAAGATAAATGGCAGGCTTTCTGTGACTAGTAACCCCAAGCCGAAACCTCCTAAAAGATGGTTTGATCACAGTTGCTCGAAAGCACATTCTGCATTGCTTAATGCACTGAAAACCGTTCCAAAAGATCGTGACCTCATTAGCAACAGTAGAGCACTTTACAAAAAGGCCATTGCATTAAGGAAAAAACAACTTAAAGATGAAGCCTGGATTCAACTCACTGATCCAGCCATTTTAAAAAATAGTGGAGAATTCTGGAGGATTGTCAACCAACCTTTATTCACAGGGGAGGACAACTCCCCCTTAGAAACTAATATTCCTGATGAGGGTTGGATTAAGCATTTTAGAGACATCTATTCAGCTCACAATATCGCTGTTACTAGGGAACAGGAAGATAATATTATTTTATAAGGGAACTATTTGCACTTCGAAGTCTGTGAAGTATTATCTGCAATAGATTGTACCTTAAAGAAAAAGGCACCAGGACCAGATGGTGTTCCTGCTGATGCCTTTAAATGCTTCCCTAACTTCTGGTCAAGATTGCTCTGCAGGGTCTTTAATGCCTTAAACCGTGATAACATTCCCAAGTCATGGAAAACATCAATAATTATTCCTGTTTTTAAAAAAGGAAATAGGCAGGATCCTGCATGTTACAGACCAATCTCACTGATTGATTCTTCAGTCAAAATTCTCGGGAGAGTCATATTGGTGAAATTGAATGAATGGGCTACTGAGAATGACATCTTGAGTAATGTGCAATATGGGTTCAGACCTAAAAGAAGTACCCTGGATCAGTGTCTTAATCTCCACCTCTTGATCGAGAAATACACCAGGGCCATGGACGGGTCCATGTACCTTGGGTTCATGGACCTCTCCTCGGCGTTTGATATGGTCAATAGATCCAAGCTCTGGTTGAAGTTACTCGATATGGGTCTGGATAGATCCATAGTTAATTTACTAGCTGATTTACACACTGGCCTTACTGCTAAAGTTAGAGTTACAACGAATGGAAGGTGTACAGATGTCTTTGCGTCTGAAAAAGGAGTAAGACAGGGATGTATTCTGGCACCACTGTTATTTTCGCTTTATGTGAACACCCTGGAGCCAGCCCTTAGGGGCGTTACTAGCGACATCCCACGAGCAGGAGAGCAGGGGATACCAGTCCTCCTTTATGCGGATGATGCCGTTCTTCTTGCTCGTACTGGGGTGGGGCTTCAACGACTCTTGGATGCCTTTGAATCTTTTATGGCCTCACTTGACCTGAAAATAAACGCAAAAAAATCACAGGTTATGCTTATGGGTAGGGCCTCTAGGAGACCCTTCCACAAAACTTTCCTTTGTGGGAAGGAAAAGCTAGCACGTGTCTCTTCCTTCCCCTACCTGGGTCTCACCTTTGATGACAAAGGTAGCTGGGGCCCTCATGTTACAAGTAGAGCATCCATGTTGGCTAGGACATCTGCTGCCCTCCAGGGGTTTTCTAAAAAACTGGGGGGTAGGCCATTTGCAGCTATCAGCAAAATATACAAGGCTAAATGTATTTCAGTTGCATCATATGGTGGCTCAGTGTGGGGTTATAGGGGTATGGAACCCATACAGACAATGGAAAATAAATTTTTTCGATCTGTCTTGGGCGTCCCCCAGTCAACCCCGACCTATACAGTTCACATGGAATTGGGGGAAGGCTACATTTCAGATCTGATTAGAACAGCCCCTTTAGTTGCTTGGATGAGGATGTGGCTGAACCCAGAAATTCCTCTTAATCACACCATATTGAGGGACTGTTTGAAACTAGATAATGTACATAGGATTAGGTGGTTGATGTACATTAAGGAAAATTTTTTGAAGCTAGGGAGGCCTGAATTTTATACTGCTACTGATTCTCTAATGCTAAAAGATATAGTTTACATTAAAGCTGGAATGAAGGAGCTCCTAACCTTGGAGAGGGAAGAAATTGAGTTGAAGAAACCCTGTGTCAGGGCCAGTATATTGTTGGCTATACCCAACGGTCCTGACAGTTATCTTAACGTGGTGACCCATCCTTACCACAGGTTTATCTTAACTCGTTTTCGATTTAACTTGATACATTTTAGCTTGGGGTTTTATCCTGTTTGGAGTTGCCCTGAAAAGGCACCACCATGTTCTTGCGATCACTTTTCCGAGCAAAGTACCATGCACTTTATAATGTTTTGTAGCCACTATAATGAAGCCCGGAAAATGTTTCTTGTACCTATACTCAAGGAAGCAGGATTTATCTTGGTCAGACCTGCTCTTATTTATTTACAAATGCTACAAACTCCCAGGATTATGTTTTATGTGGCTAGTTTCCTGGTGAGAGCTATTAGAAGCAGGAATATTAGACTTAAAAATGTGCCTACTTGCCCTTGTAGTATAGATCAACATTTTAGTTAGTATGTTGACCTTCTGGGTCAGCATTCTTAGAAGCAAAGCAACATGGTTAGTAGTTGCCTGTTCTAATTATTTTTCATGGGACCCCCTTAGCATACTTTTTAACATTTCTTAGTTTTTATTGTACTTTTGCACTTTTGCACTTTAGCACTATGCACTTTGTACCAGCTAGGCTGATGTTAAAATGTAATATTGTGTATGTTGGTCTCATCAATTCATCGCTGGTTCTTTTAAACTTGTTATTTTTAAACTGTTTCTTAAATGTTTTTAATGTATGTGTTGTTTCTGTCTTATACACTTGTCATTGTCTTTGTATGATATTAAGTTATCGCAATAAAGTATTTGACTGACACTATTGGGCCTATATGGGGCAGGGGAGCAGCGCAATGCCTGGGTGGGCCACTATGACATATATTCTAATCATATTTTTCCTGGTGTCAAGTTGTATTCTGTCCTGTCGAAGGGGGATTGAAATAAAAACTCCCTATTTACCCCCACTTGGGGTAAAATTTCCAGGGTGTGCCTCCCAAATAAAAACAGTAGCTTTATATCCCCCAGTTGCGGGGGGCAAATTGGAAATAAGCAACCCCTAGCAATCCCTATCAGTCTCCTGGGAGACAGAAGGACATGTGTCCAGGTGTGGAGAGGCGGGGAACCTAGGACCAGTTCCCCTGAAACCAGTGATCACAGCATTTCCCTGGTGTTCTGTTTGGCTTTCTGCCCACCCAGGGGCAGATTTGGGGTAAACACTGCCTCTCTGCCTCAAAGGGGGGAGAAAGATTGCTGTGCCATGGTTTGGGGATCAGGGAGCATTTCCCCACATAAACAGTAATTTCAACATTTCTCTTGCAATATAATGATCTTCTTTCCCCTTGGAAGTAGATTGGGGGTACACACTCCCTATGCAGTAAAATAAAGGAGGAGAGAGCACAGGCCCATGTCCAGGAGGGATCCTCTCCCAAAAAACGGAACAATTCCCTGGTGCCTAGTGGGCTTTATGTGCAACAGGAGGAGAGGGTGGGGCTAAACATTCCACATCTGCCCTCCCAGCCTCTCAGATATGGAAGAAAAACGGTTGTGCCTATGAGAGGGGGGAACAGGTCAATGACCTGAAGGGTACATACTCCCCAAACAGTAAAAGTAACAAGTCCCTTGTGCCTAGTGTGCTTTCTCTTAAAGGGGGTGGGGGGTGGGGGTATAAATACACCAAATGTTTTCCTCCCTGGGTGGGACAGAGGGGGGTCACAGGTTCATGCCAAAGGGGGATGCTCTACCCACAAGAAAGATTCCATGGTGTCTAAATGGATGGATCCCAGCTTTGGGATTGTGTTTGTAGTGTGATCACCTAGCAGAAATCCATTAACCCCTTTGGTGCTCATGATGGAATGGTCCTTCAAGAGCACCAGTGCTCGTGCGCTGATAATGGTACCATTCTGTCATGTGCACACTAGCACAAAATTTCCTTTTTCTTTTCTTTTTTGCCTCGGGAGGTGGGGAATAGGTTCACCACGTCCTAAAGCATTTTATTTATTTTCAATGTAACAAAGATCATGCGCATGGCGGTCTGATGCCATTACATTGAAAATAAGTCCCTAAGTGCTCATTGGGCTATCTCAGCCCCCTGAACACCAAAAAAACACAGGATAGGTATATTTCGAAAAGAGAGAATGTCCCCTTTCCAATGGTACGCTACCCTAGTGGATCCCTGCATTGGGATTTCTGCAGGAGGGTGATCTGCCCCCGTGGGCGGGGGGGGGGGCAGAAAGCACGCTAGGCACCAGGGATTCTTTTGTTTTAAGTTCAGGGCAGAATGGGCAAGCCAATGCCCCACAACAAAAAAGGCCACAGTCTTTCTGCCCCACCTGGAGACAGATGGGGGAAATATCCCCTGATCTGCCCTCCTGGGGGGAGGAGAGCCCACTGGGCAGCAGGGATTATTTTTATTATTATACTTAGGGGTGGGGCGGCCCAGAATGGGCATGCCACTGCCCCCAGCCCCCCCAAAAAATAGCCACAGTCTTTCTGCCTCCCCGGGATGCAGATGAGGGCAATAATCCCTGATCTGCCCCCACTAGGCACCAGGGATTCTCCTGGCTTTTTTTTACATAGGGGTGGGGGCTGCCCAGATTGACCCCATATCCCCCCAAAAATAGCCACAGTGTTTCTGCCCCCCATGGGGGCATATCAGGGCAATTGCCACCAATCTGCCACCCCCCTGGGCAGCAGAAAGCCAATTAGGCACTGACCTTTTGTGGCAATATGCTTAGCTGTGGATTTTGGGCCCTAGCACAACTGGCACCTAGGGAAACCTAGCAGTCCTGTACATTTTTAAAAACTGGACACCAGGGGGAATCCGGACTTGTGTGCTTCTCACCTAGTTTTGTTACCCAGAATCCCTTGCAAACCTCAAACTTTGGACATATCAAATTTTTTCAGTACAAATTGATACTTTTTCTGCAATGTAACAAGCTGTGAATTTTAGACACTTTCTTAGCCGGCAATTAAGGAACCCTAGCAAACCTATACATTGTTTAAAACTAGACACCCAGGGGAATCCTGGATTGGGAGACGTGTGTGGCTCTCACTAGAATCTGTTAACGCGAGTCAATTGCTAACCTCAAACTTTGCAAAAAAAACACATTTTCCTCGCAATTTTTTTTTTAGGAGGGGGGGCAATCTGGGAAGCCCCCACCACTATGCCAGCATAATCCCTGGTGCCCGGTGTCCAAAATCGACAGCTGGGCAAATTGCAAAAAAAGTGTACGTTTTCACTGGAAATATGTGATGTGTCCATTTTCCGTTTTGGGCTGTTTCCTGTCGCGGGCACTAGGCCTACTCACACAAGTGAGGTACCATTTTTTATCGAGAGACTTTAGGGAATGCTGGGTGGCTGAAAGTTTGTGGCTCCCCACATATCCCATAAGTTTCCATCACAGAACTGTGGGGGAAATATGTTTTTTTTTGGACAAGGTTTGAGGTTTGCAAGGGAATCTGAGTAACAGAAACCCAGCGAGAGCCACAGAAGTCACCCCATCCTAGATTCCGCTGGATGTCTAGTTTTTAAAAATGTATAGGTTTGCTATGTTTCCCAAGGTGCCGTCTGGTCTATGGTACAAAACTTACAACTGGGCACATGGCAAAAAAAGGGTCCAAATTGCGTTTCGGGGCGTTTCTGGGCTTGGGCACTAGGCCTAGCCACATAAGGCCTAACCACACAAGTGTAGTACCATTTTTATTGAGAGACTTTGGGAAATGCTGGGTGTGTGGAGGTTTGTGTATGCATGCATATTCTAGAACTTTCCATCACAAAAATGTGAGGAATATGTTTTTTTGTTTACAAAGTTTGAGGTTCACAAGGGATTCTGGGTAACAGAACCTGGTGAGAGCCACACATGTCACCCCATCCTGTAATCTCCTGGATGTCTAGTTTTAAAAAAAGTATAGGTTTTCTGGGTTTCCTTAGGTGCCGTCAGAGCCTGGGTCTGAAATCCACAACTAGGCACATTGTGAAAAAAGGGTCAGTTTTCATTGAAAAATGTGATGTACCCATGTTGCGTTTTGGGCCGTTTCCTGTTGCAGGTACTAGGCCTACGCACACAAGTGAGGTACAGTTCTAATCGGGAGACTTTGGGAAATGCTGGGTGTCTGGAAGTTTGTTGCTCCTCTCAGATTCTAGAACTTTCCATCACAGTAATGTCAGGAAAATGTATTTTTGTTTACAAGGCTTGAGGTTTACAAGTTATTCTGGGTAACAGAACCTAGTGAGAGCCACACAAGTCACCCCATCCTCGATTCCCGTAGGTGTATAGTTCTAAAGAATATATAGATTTGGTTAGTTTTCCAAGGGTCTGGCTGAGCTACGGTCCAAAATTCACAGCTAGGAATGTTGTAAAAAAAGGGTCAATTTTCACAGGAAAAATGTGAAGTGTCCACATTATGTGTTCGGCCATTTCCTTTTGGAAGTACTAGGCCCAACCACACAAGTGAAGTACCATTTTTTATCAGGAGACTCAGGGTAACACAGAATACTAGAACAAGTGTTATTACCAATTGACTTTCTTTGCATTTCTGTCTTGCAAATGTGAGGAAAATGTGTTAAAAAAGTAATTTTTTAAAATGTCCTCTAATTCACATGCTTGTATGCTTGTATGGGTACCCACACATTCAGCGATGTGCAAATATCCGCTGCTTCTAAACTCTATATTTTGTTCCCATTTTGGCACTATATAGGTTTCCTTGGTACCTATTTTTCACTGTTTATATTTTACCAAATGAGTTGCTATATACCGGGTACACAATGAGGAACCATTGCAAGGAGCAGCTCAGTTATTGGTTCTGGGTTCCTCGGGTTCTTGGTGAAGCTACATGTCCTATATATCCCTGCAACAAGAAGCGTCCGTCAAACTAAATGGTATATTGCTTTCAAACATTTGCCTTACTTAGGAGAAATTACAGGTGAAAATGTTAGCACAAATATCAGTTTTTCCCAACTCAATGTCAATATTTTTTTATTTCAATTGTTAGTTTCTATTGAAATACCTTGAATGATCTAAACAAATAACCTCTTCCTGAATTCAGAAGTTTGTCTACTTTTCAGAAATGTATCCATTATTGGTTTCACACCAATTTCTATCACTAACTGGAAAGAAGTTGAAAGCACAAAAATACTAAAAAATAGACTATGCCCCCGTAAAATTCCAAAACTGTAGAACATTCTGTTTTTCTGACATAAGTCTGCCAGTTCCTGAAAACGGAGAAAATTGTGATTTTAGCACCACAAACGCTTTTGTTGATAACTTTTGCAAGGAAAACCCAGATCCTTTCTTCTGAAGCACTATTTTTAACTTTTTTCCTAAAAAATACCCCATTAGCTGTATTTTGTCCAGTTTTTTGTCTCCTCCAGGGGAATCCACAAACTCTGGGTACCTTTAGAATCCTCAAGTTGTACGAAAAAGCTGCAAATGTGGTGTGGATACCTTATGTGGACAAAAGATTGCAGGGGCCTAAGCGCAAACTACCCTAAATAGCCCAAAAAAGGCTTAGCACGGTGGGGAAGAGGCCTAGCAGCAAAGGGGTTAAGTAGGGGACAGCCCCTTTCCTTTAACAATGCTGTCTCTCTCGTGTTAATTGGTCTTAAGGGAGAGTTTGCACCCTTTCCCCCAGCACTTATCAAAACTGCTTTCCCTTTTTTTTCAGTGAAAAAAACAGCAAAGTCAAAAATAATCAGACTCGGTACACAAGAGAAACACTTCCCTTGCATCTCAACTTTGATTCACATAGGGTTAGAATGTTGCTTCTAAAAAAAGATGGGTAAAATTGTGGATATTATAGCTGTGGATTTTTTTTAAATTCCATAACAATTTTGCAAAATGTTTCTTATAAAACAAAATGTGGTTTGTCAGTATCCAGCTCTTCTATATGCAGCCCAGCCTATTGAACTGGAAGCTTTTGCTGAGCTGAATATATGTATCATAAAACTGAAAAGTGTGTATTCGAGATGAAAATGCACGTATTTTCAGAACTCATAAAATTATGTTTTGAAAAATGAATTTCCAAAGTGGTTTTAAAGCTGATACTTGGGAGATAAATCACATGGTGAAGATGAAACGTATTACTGATATCACAACATCTGGTGACCATACCCAAGTTCAGACTTTGTCGTGTTGGTGGCCGTTCTTTTCGGCTACTTGCGGCCAAACTGTGGAACTCCTTGCCTGTATCTATTCGCTGCATTGATGAATTACTGTTATTTCGGAAAGCCATTAAGACCTTTCTTTTTCCTCTGATCTAAGGTTCCTTTTTTCTCAGCCTATTTTGTTCTCTGTACAATTAGACTGTCAGCGCCGGGACGCCCTTTAGCTGGGGCAGCTGCGCGCTTTAACAAAATTTTAACATAACATAACATAACATAACCTTGGTGCCACGAGCATAGCAGCTATGGCTCCGATGTATTACCTATGTATGTGAAGACATTCTAAACTGATGAAACCTATTTCACCTTACTGCTGGCAAACTTGCCTGATGCACACAGGTCATCTGTATTGGTAATCCTGCATTGCATGGCCACTGATGTAATCTTGTATGATGTGGTCACTATTATAACACTAATAACACTAGTAGCTCGGGATAGTTTCTGTTGCACATAGATAGCTCTTGTTACTGAAAAGGATGGAGACCCCTGATCAGTGTGACACTTTTTGACAAGTGTGCACTTCGGGAAATAAATCTCGCGAGATACAGCCAGGAGACTGTTCAAGCATTAATGTCCCTTAGGAAGATATGTCCTCCATGAATGAGGCTCTGGTTTGAAAAATTATGCAAAATTGCATAATGCAAAACTTCAAGTAATTAAAGTAATTTTGCATAATTCAAAGCTCGGGAATTTCTCAACCGTAATTGAAATTTTGCCTAGGACTAGACTCGAATAGGCCTGGGCGGTAAATTCCGTTCCGCTCGCGGAATTTGCGGAATTTGAGTAATTTTGCGTTCTTCGGAGAACGCGAAATTGCCCCAAAATTCTGCATTCTGCGGCTTTGCAAAATTTTTGCTTGTCCGCGTTCTCAAAATGCGTATTCGCAAGATATTTCCCCCCGAGCACGCAAACAGCAATTGCAAACAGGAAAAAAGCATCGTGAACAAGCAATTCCACATGTTTGCGGAATGTCCTCGTGTTCGGGAAGATTTTTTTACGGTTTCGCAGAGATTTGCGTAACGCGATTACGCAAATTCCGCCCAACCCTAGACTCGAAGTCCTCAGCGTTAGCCGCCAGAGCACTTCTAGGGAAACAAACTGCTGGGACTTTAAGTTTGTTGAAAATAACAGAAAAAACAATTCTTTTCATGGAGTAGATTTCTTCTCGAAGTTCCCTTCTGAGTATTATGATGCAATAACAGAGATGCCTATTTGTATTCTGCCAGAGCACAACATATGAAAGGAGCAGTTACGATTGACATACAGCGTTTCTTCTGCTTGCAGCGCAAGTAACTTTTTTTCAGCTGAAACTCAAGTGAAATACTATTGATTTTGGCAGAGTGGCTAAAATGAGCTACTATCTTCTTGGTCTCATCTGCCATAGTTTTACTGGCTTGGGAATCAATGGGCTTTGTCTCAGCAATTTCAAGAGAGGTGCTAGCCATGCTTGGCAGTATAATTTCAATTTATTGTTATGAAAACAGCTTTTTATCTTCCTGCATTAAATAACTCATGTACTTGCAATTTCTATGAAAAAGAAAAGAATATAACCGAAAAGATCACCTTCTGACATAATTCCACAGAGTGTACTTGTAAGGAGCGTGTTCTCCCTGAAGAGGGGAAACATATATCAGGGATTTGATGCCATTGAATAAACAAGTCATATTATCTCTTGGTAGGAATGCCCATGAAATGAATGCATTGGCCCTGGCTTGTGTATGTGTGCATGCATGTTCTGCAAAATAATTGTAATGTATATAATGATCTCAATATGAAAAATGTCAACCTTTCAATGTGTCTTGAAATGTGTAATTAACTCATATTCTGTACAAATGCTTCTAATGTTGTTAACTTAAATAGTTCATGTAAGTTGACTTTTCTATTTTTGATTGCTCTATACCTGGATAGCACCATCATCCAACATAAAGTCAGATTGTGATAACTTGTTTGCATTCCATAAAATGTAAAGTGGCAAAGTTATGTGTTGTGGTCTGTGATTCCCATGTCATTGTTTCTGTTGCCTCTTTGTGTGTGTTTTAGTGTGAATGTGTGTGTGAATTTTCAGAAATGTGAATGCCATGCAATCATGCCAGCTACAAAGAATGTTGGACTGTGTTACACCCCATTTGTGGAAATCTCACAATCAGGTGTAAGAACCTCTTGGGACAATCAATTACGATAATGTTATTTAACCTGGGCACATTTTGTATGCCCAGTTTACCCACGCTTTAGAATCAGGCAATTAGGGAATGTACCCAATATTGTTCCTTAGACGACATTATGTTCCTTATCGAGAACGTTGTGTTGTGGGGTGGGGTAGGATATGGTGTTGTGGGTTGAGTTTTGTAGGTTGCCCTTCTCTTTTGGAAATAAAAAAAAGAAATTGCAATCAATTTTACCACTATTTAGCACATGGCCTTATAATAGGACCCATCAGTTCAAAGATTGATCTGGCCCTACACGTTCACTGCACTATTAGCATGATTTATTAAACATGGGTCTTTATCAATGCTTGAGTTTATTCATGTTATCCTGGACAGAGAAAAATGTAGGCAAGTGGAGTTTTATGTGGTGCTGGGGTTAGAACTCACCATGCAATACTATCACAATACCCCAAAGATGGTTCTTTTTTTTTAACAGAGTTTTATAAAGCGCAAACTTGACTCGAAGGTATCAGGTATCAGATCGCTATACATAGCACCAGTTGTGTTACATGAGGACACATTAATTTTTTTGTTTGGCACGGGGAGATTAAGTGATTTGCCCAGAATCACAGGATGTTCAGCCTCGTTGCCGAGACTCAAACCCAGTTCCCCAGATTCGAGGTCGACCACCCTAGCCGTTAGGCCAACTCTTCTCCTCTTGGTCCTTGGTTTCACACTAATAAATCCTTAGCTCTGTCCTGGTAGTTTGGCAAAGAGCAGTCATGCTTTATTAGAGGAACATGTGTTCAGCATTTCAGAGTATAACATGAATGATAAGTAATTTACATGACTCGAAAGAAATGCAACACCAATTTATAAAAATAGACTGAATTTTTATCTTAATTTAGACACCAAAATGAAGGGAATAGCATACATATAACCACAGTTCCAGATTGCGGAAGCAATAAAATCCATGCAGAATAACACAATGAAACTTTATATTTCCAGTCAATGGGAAAAACCACTAGTTACAATTGGTAATTTGCTGGTTGAGTTGCTTGGTACCCTTGATGTGAGTTTCAGGACCAAGCCACAAAAGTCAGTGCAATGTTACCAGGCCCTTGGAGCCAGGTTGCAGAGTTGTGCTGGCTGTCCCTGGTGCTGAACAGAAGTTGCAGGAGAGCTGCTCTTATCAGTGCTGAAACACAACAACAGGGTGTTTGCTGGAGTTGGCCAAAGGTTGGATGGAGTTCCCTGTAGATGCAGATTCAAGTAAAGGGATTATTTGCCAGACTGGTGATCAATAAGGCTTGGCAGTCTTAAGTAGAGCAGAAAGTAACCCCGGTGATTCCGGGGAAGCTGCCTGTAACTTTGTGAAAGGCAGGACGACAGTTCCCACACTGCACTAGACCATCTGCTTTTGGGCGATCCCTTCGAGGGCCTGCTGGCCAGTGATTTGTTGCTCGAATATGATTTTACCTTAAATAAATGAAAAGACAAGAGGCTTTTGGCACAACAGGAGCTAGCTGGTTTAATTAAACATAGCGGCTAGGAGAGTATAGACAGAGATACGTCTGAAGACAGTCTCAAAGAACAGAAGTTTGGGCTGAACATGTATACATTTTGCAGGTACAATAAAACACTTTGACATTGCTTGAAAGCCATTTATTACTCATAAATAACCAGAAAAAACAACCAGATAAGGGGGACACAGGTGGCTCATGACCTTGAGGAGAGATAGTGCGGCCCAGTGTTCGCAAGTCCAGTGTGGTGAACGTGTGATCACCTCATGCAGTGTGCATGTCATGTCCTAGCTGGCTAAGTGTTCCTAACTACATGTGGCATCTAATTTTTGTGGTATTTTTGGAATGCATGCCTTTGGCAAAAAACATTTTATTGGGGCCAATTTCCTAAGTTTGTGGTGTAACAACCTATCTGTGCGCATTTGTCACTGGGCTAAGTGAGGGCCCACCTGTGCCCTGTCACTTGATAGGCATGGGTTGGGGTCGCAGATCCTTTCTGGCCACATATCTCGGGGTTGATGGGGAGGTCACCTTGAGTGAATCTGACAGCAATGATACACGTTTGTTACAACTTCTGCAAATAATGTGGCTGTCATTGATATCATTTTTAACAGCATCCTCAGTATTGTGCGTATCCTTAGTATTGTAGCTGGTAAGCTCCCGAGTGACCTCATCTGGGTGTGTGATTCACCTATTCTACCCAGAGGCCTCTATTCTGTCACTTTGAAGCTGGCTGCCTTGAGGTGCCACTTCACTAGCCTGCTTATGAGGAGGGAGGTGTGACCTCCTTCCTGGCCAAGGCTTTCTTCCTGACTCCTAGGAGTTATCACACTACCTGGCAGGAGGTTAAACCCAAGTCTTGGCAGCAGCAAATGCCTGAAGTGCAGGCTGAGCAGCAAGAGCACAGAGAAGCTAAGACAACCAAGTGGGCAACTTCTAAGGTAGCCACCTGGATGCATGCCACATCACCCAGGACACAAGATTCATGTTAGGGGTGAGAAGGCACATTGTTTGATACCATACATGACATATTTCGGTGGTACCATTATGAAGTGGCCAACCTTCACAATGCCTTGAACACAGCCATGTTATCCTATGGCCTGCAGTCACCTAAAGTAATTTTCAATGGGGAACAACACTATTGGAACATATAAGCTTGTACTTATATGTCCTCACCTTTAATATACTGCACCCTAACTCCTGGGCTCAGGATGGCTTTCTTACGGGGTGTCTGACATCTATTAAAAATATTTTTTTGACTGTGCCATACATGGTGAGGACACAGCCCAGCACGAGCAGTTTGCACTGCACCTGCAGTCTGCAATGATAGGCTTGCTGTCAATAGTTTACTTGGGTCACTCGGGGGTGCACAAAACTGTGCTGCAGCCCAGGGGACACCTTTACCACCCATGCTCTGGGTCCCACTGGTGCCCTACACTAGGGACTGATAAGGAGTTTAAACTCCATGTCAATTGGCATTGTCAATTCACACATAACAGTGTTAGAGTGCGAGCACTGGCACTGGGGTCTGGGAAGTACTATCAGTCTCATAACAATCAGCATTGGAGCAAAAAGTGGGTGGGTGACCATACAAAAAAGGCACTTTCCTACAAAAAGGAGAACAGATCAAACTGCTGTGTATCTTTACTCAGAAAGCTAATGTGCCTTCAGAGAAGCAATGCTACTGGATAGAATAGAACATGTCCACCAAAATTATGCATTTGCAGTAGTACTTTCATTACACCATATTTGATTTTATTTCTCTATCTCGCTAAAGGTACAGGCATAAATCAGGTTGCACCCATACCAACAGCTCCTCAATCACACACATTTTACAGCACAGTGGCAGCGGAATACTAATTCTCGCCTTTGGTTTGAAAATGTCAAATCTCAGGTGATTACTTTTCTCTGTATTTATTTTTATAGGACCTTTTTAGGAGGCTGCTGTGCATAAATACAGACGTGTCAACATTTCAACATAAACTATATGTCCAGAGAAACCATTTATCTCTCGTCTCTGAGAAAAATATACTTATATATAACAATTCATATTCTTATGCACATTCATTGCAGTAGAACTTGGAGCTCAGACAATAAAACACGTCGTCGCTGTGACAAATCAGCGTGGTTTTATAAGGACAATCTAATTTGAGCAGTGCATTGCAAAGTGATGTTATGAACGAATGTTCCCTTTTTTTCGCAGTTAGAAAAGCGGCAGCTTCGTATCCAACAATACATTGTTGATTAAAATGACAAAACACGTCTAAATAGAGCTCTTGATACTGACATCAAAATTAACAATCGCTCCCTGCCAAAACTGTTGCTATTTACGAGAACAGTGAGGCCCTAATTCACACAGCAGTCTCATTGACAATAATGACTGTACTAGCTGGGCATGGTGGTCAGCTCTGGGTCCTTGTCATGGGCCCTAATGTTTTCAGAACTCCACGCTCTAGTTACAAAAGATTGCCATTATGACAAGTGTTCTAAAAAAAAAGCTCCAGAGGTGAGTCTCATCATGTCAGCTAAGGATCAAATATGCAGGGAAGGCGGGGTTTCTCATCAGATCCCACTGGTGTCCTGAGATAAAGAGAGTTGAATCACTGACTGATGTGACACAGACCCTAGGCAGACACAAAACACATACATTCTCTCCCTCCCACTCTTACTATAGGCCTAAAGCCCACTGTAGCGGGCTATTAAAGGCCATCTGCAGCATTAAAGGCCAGAGCCGAAGGTGAGGGACTTTAACAAAGCAGCGGTACTTTAATAGCTGGTATAGCCCTGCTACGAAGGGCTATAAGGCTGTTAGAACATTCTGCCACTAGAGGGCAGAACGTTCTAACAAATTAAACAAAGCCTTCAGGTGGGGCGAGGGGATTGAAATCTCCTCAGGCTCCCTTAAGCCTTTGTTCACAGCCACAGCTGAGAACAAAGAAACATTAGAATGTTGGAGCTCCGGGCTTATACCAGCTATTATAAGCTCGGAGCACTCCATTGTTTTCAGTGGAGCTTCAAACATTCCAATGTCTTAATGTCTCTTAGACACACAAGACAGACACACAGTGTAGTCGTCCATTTACTTGCCTGCCACTCAGTGGCATAGCTAGGCACTCTGCAGCCATTGGCAGTCTCTGCCTTTGCCACCCGCAGCCACACTGAAGAGCGAGGGGGGGTGCTGGCGATAAATTATGTGTTTGCTACCCCTGCGGCAAACGCATGTAAGAGCGGGGGTGAATCTGCCCCCAAAACTGGTGCCACCCGGGGCGGATCGCCCCCGCTCCCCCTTTCTACACCACTGCTGCCACCTTGTCTACACCTGGCTCTGATTCTGTTCTTGGAGCACACCAGCTGGATGATGCTTTCCCACATCTCGTCACTGGCCCTTATGTAACTGTGGCACTTGGGATGCAGTGATGTGTTGCATGCTTTTGCGATGTGCCTCCATATACTAGGCAGTGCTTAATTGGACAAAATAGGTGTCAAGGACCTATCAGGAGTACAATACCCCTTGCAGCACCCATTGCCACTGTCAGCGCTGCCAATTGCAGTTTCAGCACAACCATTAACTCTCACACTCCTATATGTTTGACAATTCTGACAATTCCATAGTAGACCCCCAAAATCAATAGGAATGGCTTTTAATCATTTGTAATGCATTGGGTCGAATGGTGCTTCTCTACGTGCATTACTTTGCCAAAAAGGATATTTATAATCCTTTTTCTCAACATTGGCAAGTATGGAGATTGATTATTTTTCCTCAGAAGGTATTGGGAACCCTTGTGAACTGTCAAGTCAAGTCAAGTCAAAATTTATATAGCGCACTACATACCCAGAGGGTCTCAAGGCGCTGAAGGAAGGGGGGAGGATTACTTATCGAATATCCAGGTTTTAAGCTGTTTTCTGAAGGCTAGGTGGTTTTGAGTGAGGCGGAGGTGGATGGGAAGGGAGTTCCAGGTTTTGGCCGCTAAGTAGGAGAAGGATCTTCCCCCCATGGTGGCTTTGTGGATGCGCGGGACGGTGGCGAGGGCTTGGTTGGACGAACGTAGCTGGCGGGTGGGAGTGTAAAAGGAAAGGCGCGTGTTGAGACAGTCCGGTCCCAGTTCGTAGAGGGCTTTGTGTGCGTGAGTGAGGAGACAGAACGTTATCCTTTTGTTGATGGGGAGCCAATGCAGGTCTTTCAGGTGACCGGAGATGTGATCTTTGCGAGGGATGTCTAGTATGAGTCTGGCTGAGGCATTTTGGATGCGTTGGAGTATTTTCTGCAGTTTTGCGGTGGTACCGGCGTAAAGGGTGTTTCCGTAGTCCAGACGGCTAGTAATCAGTGCGTGGGTGACCGTTTTTCTTGTTTCGGTGGGGATCCAGCGAAATGTTTTTTTGAGCATGCGTAGGATGTTGAAGCAAGATGATGAGACGGCGTTGACTTGTCTGGTCATAGAGAGTGAGGAGTCTAGGATGATGCCCAGGTTCCGTGCGTGGTCCGTTGGTATGGGGGCTTGTCCTAGGGCCGTGGGCCACCAAGAGTTGTCCCAGGTTGAAGGGGATGCACCTAAGATGAGGACTTCCGTTTTGTCCGAATTCAGTTTCAGACGGCTGTGCTTCATCCACTCGGCTACTTCTTTCATCCCTTCATGTAGGTTCGTTTTAGCGGTGATTGGGTCTTTGGTGAGTGAGAGGATCAGCTGAGTGTCATCAGCGTAGGAGATGATGTTGAGGTTGTGTTGACGTGCGATGGTTGCGAGGGGGCTCATGTAGACGTTGAAGAGGGTGGGGCTGAGTGGTGATCCTTGCGGGACGCCGCAGATGACACCGGAGGCCTCTGACTTAAAAGGGGGGAGGCGGACTCTCTGAGTTCTTCCAGCGAGGAACGAGATGATCCAGTCCAATGCTATTCCTTGAATTCCGATGTTTTTGAGGCGTTGTATCAAGGTGCTATGGCAGACTGTGTTGAAGGCTGCAGAGAGGTCAAGGAGGATGAGGGCGACAGTGTCTCCGTTGTCCAGCAGTGTTAGAATGTCGTCTGTTGCTGCGATGAGGGCGGTCTCGGTGCTGTGTTTGGCTCGGAAGCCAGACTGTGAGGAGTCGAGAGATTTGTTGGTTTCGAGGAAGGCGGCGAGCTGATTGTTGACGGCTTTTTCAATGACTTTGGCAGGGAATGGGAGGAGCGATATGGGGCGGTAGTTTTTGAGTTCGGTAGGGTCAGCTGTGGGTTTCTTCAGAAGGGCGCTGAGTTCGGCGTGTTTCCAGCTTTCTGGGAATGTGGCGGAGTTGAGGGAGCAGTTGATGACGTCTCGGAGATGGGGTGCGATAATGGAGTCTGCTTTGTTGAAGATGTGATGGGGGCATGGGTCTGTAGGGGATCCTGAGTGGATGGAGTTCATCAGGTGAATGGTGTCTTCTGTGCTGATTGGGTTCCAGTTGAAAAGGTAATTCGAAGGAGGTACAGGTTTGGAGGTGAGTGGGATGGACTGGTTAACGGGTTGGTTGTCAAAGCTGTTATGAATGTTGGTGATTTTGTCATGGAAGAATGAGGTGAGGGAGTTGCAGAGAGCTTGAGAGGGGGTGATGTCGTTTGAGCTGGCGGTGGGGTTGGTGAATTCTTTGGTGATGTTGAAAAGTTCCTTGCTGTTGCGAGCGTTGTTGTCTAGTCGGTCTTTAAGTGCTGATTTCTTGGCTGTCCGGATTAGTTGGTGGTGTTTGCGGGTGGCGTTTTTGAAGGCGGCTTGGGTGATAGTGTTTGGGTCTTTTTTCCGAGTTTTCTCAAGGGAGCGACAGAGCTTTTTGGATTTCTTAAGGTCATCGTTGAACCAGGGGGCGTTCTTGCTTCCTTGCTTGATTTGATGTTTTTTCAGGGGTGCTAGTTTGTCAGCGGTTTGGTTTAGCCATTGTGTGAGGTTGATGGCGGCTTGGTTAGGGTTCGTTGAGTAGGCAGGGGTTTTTTGAAGAAGCAAAGAGGAGATCTGGTCGATGGTGATTTTGTTCCAATTTCTTCACAGAGTTGGTTGAGGGTAGTTGTGGATCGTGGTCTTGTTGTACATGAAGTGGATGCAACTGTGGTCCGTCCAGTGGAGGGGTGTGGTGTGAGTGAAGGAGATATGCTTGCTGGAAGAGAAGATAGGGTCGAGTGTGTGTCCTGCGCAATGTGTGGGGGTGTTGACAAGTTGTTTGAGTCCGAGGTTGGCGAGATTGTCCAGAAGGGTGGTAGTGTTACTGTCGTTGCTCTTTTCCAGGTGGAAATTGAGGTCTCCCAATAGAATGTAGTCCTCGGAGGGGAGGGCGTGTGGGGTGATGAAGTCAGTGATGTCTTCGCTGAATTTTGTACGGGGTCCTGGTGGCCTGTAAATGAGGGTGCCTCTGAGTGTGGTCTTGGGGTCGGTGAGGATCTGGAAGTGAAGGTGTTCAGCGATGGCGAGGTTGTCTTCTGAACTTGTTGAGACGCGGATGGTGTTCTTGTGTATGATGGCGATGCCTCCTCCTGTTTGGATGGTGCGGTCTCTACGGATGATCTTGTAGCCGTCCGGGATGGCTATGGTGATGTCTGGAGCTGAAGAGGCATTCATCCAGGTTTCTGTTAGGAAGGCGATGTCCGGAGAAGTGGCGTCGAGTAGATTCCAAAGGTCGATGGCGTGTTTGTGAACCGAGCGGGTGTTGAGAAGGATGCATTTAAGGTGGTTGGTGTTGGATCTCTGTTTGGTGTTTGTGGGTTTGGCGTGGGTCTTGAAGCAGGAGAATTTGCAGGAGTGGCAGGTGAAGGGTCCATGGGTGTGTCCTGGTTTTGCTTGGGCGCAGTTAGGGAGTCAGCCGGTGTTAAGTGCTATGAGGGTGGAGACGTCGTAAGTAATGCGGGAGGGGTGGGTGAAGCAGGGACCAGGGGGTCTGGCACTGGGCGCGGTCCAGGCGCGGACGGGCGTAGACGGGCTTACCTTTGGCGCACCTTAGGCGCGGCCGCAGCGCGTGGACGCTGCGCGTTGGGACATCTGCCTTAAATGGATAGTGGAGGGGGCGGAGCGTGGGAGGGTCAGCTGGGAGGCGGGAGCGAGGTGGAGGGAGGGCTCGGGTCAAGCAACAAAATGGCAGCAACAACAACAAGCGCTGCAAGGCAGGGCGATATGGGGGCACAGGCAGTGGGGGCAAAGGGGGCGCTATGAGGGCGAGATATAGTTAAATATACTGGCGCAGTGGAAGCTGTAGGAAAATGCCTGTCCACCCACAGTGCTAAGGCTGATATGCAGAATGTTTAGGAGACAGGGACTTAAACTGGGATAGACCCTTCTGGGGCATTAGTAGAGATGTCAAAATTGAGATACTCAGGGGTCAGACGGTGAAGCCATTTACAAGGTAAAGGAATCCATTGCAAATGAAACTTGATCTTTACAACTGCTGAAGAGACACATCAATCAATCAATCAATCAATCAATCAGAGTACTTGTAAAGCACGCTACTTACCCGTCAGGGTCTCAAGGCGCTGAGGGGAGGGGGTGCCACTATTGCTCGAAGAGCCAGGTCTTGAGGAGTCTTCTGAAGGTGAGTAGGTATTGGGTCTGCCGTCAGTGGGTAGGGAGGGTGTTCCAGGTCTTGGCGTCAAGGTAGGAGAAGGATCTGCCACCGGAGGTTGTTCCTTGGATGCGTGGAACAGCGGCGAGAGTGAGGCTGGCGGAGCCTAGCTGGTGGGTGGGGGTCTAGAAGCTGAGTCTGCTGTTCAGGTAGGCGGGTCTGGCGTTGTGGAGTGCTTTGTGTGCATGGGTGAGGAGCTTGAAGGTGATCCTCTTGTTGACGGGGAGCCAGTGTAGGTCTCTCGGGTGGGGGTGATGTTGCTGCGGCGGGGGACGTTGACGATCAGTCGGGCGGAGGCGTTTTGGATGCATTGTAGTCGTCGTAGGTGTTTGGCTGGGATTCCTGCGTAGAGTGCGTTGCAGTAGTCCAGTCTGCTGCTGACGAGGGCCTGTGTCACCGTTCTTCTTGTTTCGGTCGGGATCCACTTGTAGATCCTGAGGAGCATGAGGAGGGTGTTGTAGCAGGAGGAGGAGATGGCGTTGACCTGTTTAGACATGGAGAGGGAGGAGTTGAGGATGAATCCTAGGTTGCGTGCATGGTCGGTGGGTGTCGGTGCTGTTCCCATTGTGGTCGGCCACCAGGAGTCGTCCCAGGCTGAGGGGGTGGGTCCGAGGATGAGTACCTCTGTCTTGTCTGAGTTGAGCTTCAGACGGCTGTTCCTCATCTAGTCGGCGACGGCCTTCATTCCCTCGTGGAGGTTGGTTTTGGTGTTGTGCGGTCCTTGGTGAGGGAGAGGATGAGCTGGGTGTCGTCAGCGTATTAGATGATATTAAGATCATGTTGGCGGCCCACTTGTGCGAGGGGGCCATGTAGACGTTGAACAGCGTTGGGCTGAGCCCTGGGGGACGCCGCAGATGATGTCGGTGGCCGCAGATCGGAAGGGCGGGAGGCGGACGCTCTGGGTTCTGCCGGAGAGGAAGGACGAGGTCCAGTCAAGGGCCTTCTCTTGGATTCTGGCTTCTAGGAGGCGTGTCTTTAGCGTTCAATGGCAGACCGTGTCGAAGGTGGCTGACAGGTCCAGAAGGATGAGGGCTGATGTTTTGCCATTGTCTAGTTGGCGCCTGTTGTCGTCTGTGGCAGCGATGAGGGATGTCTCGGTGCTGTGGTTTCGTCTGAACCCGGACTAGGACGGGTCCAAGATGTTGTTGTATTCCAGGTGGCGGGCCAGTTGCATGTTGACGATTTTCTTGATGACCTTTGCCGGGAACGGGAGCAGGGAGATGGGCCGGAAGTTCTTGAGGTCCATGTGGTCGGCCTTGGGCTTCTTGAGGAGGGTGTTGATTTTGGTGTGTTTCCAGCTTTCCGGGAATGTCACTGTTTCGAAGGAGATGTTGATGACCTTCCGTAGTTGGGGTGCAATGGCAGCGTCTGCTTTGTTGAATACGTGGTGTGGGCACGAGTCTGACGGAGATCCTGAGTGGATGGAGTTTATGACCTTGCATGTCTCGTCATTGTTGACGTTGGACCAGGAGGTCAGGCGGTTGGCGCTGGTGGTGTTCACAGGGCAGGTGGGGTCTGGCGTAGTCGGGCGGTCATGGTGTTGAAGCTGTCATGGATTTCAGTGATCTTGCAGTGGAAGAAGATGGCCAGTGAGTTGCACAGTTCTTTTGAGGGTGGTATGTCATTGGCGTTGGCGCTGGGGTTGGAGAGTTCATTTACGATGCTGAAAAGCTCTTTGCTGTTGTGTGCGTTGTTATCCAGGCGGTCTTTGAAGGAGGATTTCTTGGCTAATCTGATGAGGCGGTGATGTCTGCGGGTGGCGTCCTTGTGGGCTGCGTGTTTGTCCGGAGTGTGTTCGTGGAGCCATAGCTTCTCCAGTTTCCGGCATGCGCGTTTGGAGGTCTGCAGCTCGTTGGTGAACCAGATGGCTCTTTTGCTGGGGAGGTTGTTGGAGGGTTTCTTGAGTGGGGCAAGGGTGTTGGCGCAGTCATCGATCCACTGTCTGAGGTTGAGGGCTGCGGTGTCTGGGTTGGTGGGGTCGGTGGGTGGGTTTTGGGAGAGGGTGGTGATCAGCTGGTCTTCGGTGACTTTGTTCCAGCAGCGGCGAGGTAGCTGTTGGGTGAGGTGGTGCGTGGTAGGTTTATTGAAGGTGAAATTGATGCAGCGGTGGTTGGTCCAGTGGAGTTCGGTGGTGTGGTCAAAGGTGACATGGTTGCCTGTGGAGAAGATGGAGTCCAGCGTGTGGCCAGCGGCGTGGGTTGGTGTTGTGACGAGTTGTCTGAGGATGTGGTTGGTGAGGTTGTTGATCAGAGTGGCAGAGTTGTCGTCGTTGTTGTTCTCAAGGTGGAAATTTAGGTCCCTGAGGAGGATGTAGTCCGTGGAGGCGAGTGCGTGGGTGCTGGTGAGGTCGACGATGGAGTCGCTGAATTGAGCTCGGGGTCCGGGGGGTCTGTAGATGAGTGTTCCTCTGAGGGTGGTGTTGGGGTCGGTGTGGATCCGGAAGTGCTGTTGTTTGGCGGTGTTGAGGGTGTCGTCTGCGTGGGTGGCGACCTTGAGGGTGGACTTGTGGACAATGGCTATTCCTCCTCCGATTCCGTTGGCGCGATGCCTGCGGGTGATCTTGTAGCCGTCCGGGATGGCTATGGCGATGTCAGGCGCCGAGGAGTCGTTCCACCAGGTCTCTGTCGGGAAGGCCACGTCTGGGGCGGAGGTGTCGAGCAGATCTCATAGCTCGACGGCGTGTTTGCATGCAGAGCGGGTGTTGAGGAGTATGCAGCAGAGGTGGTTGGGTCCAGTCCTTGGAGGTTTGGTGGCTCTGTCGTGGGTGAAGCTGCAGGTGTGGCAGGAGAAAGGTCCGTGAGTCCGTTTCGGGGTGGCTTGGAAGCAGGTGTGGTTTCGGCCTGCGTTGAGTGCGTAGAGGGTGCTGGCATCGTAGAAGAGTCTGGTGTTGTGGCGTTCGAGGGGGCCAGGGGTTCTGGTGCTGGGTTCGGCCTCCATAAGAGGGGGATAGAGAGGGAGGAGCAGCTTGGAGGCAGGAGCGGGGTGGCCAATGGGGAGCAGGGTGCGGGACCACAGGGACGCAGTGGCGGTAAAGAGCGGGAAACGGCGGGAAAACAGGCGGGCGGCAGGGAGCAGGTATGAGGCAGCTGGCAGCCGTGTGGTGGCGTGGGGAGCAACCTGCCTGCGAGCAGGGTCAGAGGTCACTCCTACGCCACTGCGCAGCCTCCTTAAGAGGGGGAGAGGGAGGGAGGAGCAGTTGGGAGGTGGGAGCAGGGTGGCCAAGAGGGAGCAGGGGGGCGGGGACGCACCAGCGGGAAGGAGCGGGAAACGGAGGGAAAACAGGTGGGCGGCAGGGAGCAGGTACGAGGCAGCTGGCGGCCGTGTGGTGGCATGGAGATCGAGATGCCTGCGAGCATGGTCAGAGGTCATGTAAGACTGTTAATCGCATAATAATGGCTGTGGTGATTACCAAGGTGTCTTATTTTTCAAGAAATGTAAAATACGTTTTCATGTGATTAAATGAAAGTAAATCCCCTATCTTCTGTCCCAATCTGAGACCGCAGTGTGTAGTGAGAATCAAAGAAGAATTGGCCCCAGTGAACTGTAAACCAAAGTTGGAGGATCTAAGTCCTATTGGGAAATTCCAAGAGGATTGGTGAGGGGAGGGCAATGGCGGTGTCTGTGTACATTTTTTCTGGCCCCTTCCTATCTGGAGTGTTAGAACTTGTTTTATTTTACCTTTTATTGCAAAAGAAGAAGGAGATGAAAGATGTCATGTGTTGTAATTAAGGTAATATAAAAACAGAAGTGGATCCTACGTAATGGTGGCGGAGCGTCACCCCACTACTCAGTCAAAGAAAAATAAAATGATAATAAAACAATATTATAATTGTATTTTCCACTGACTGACTGAGCCAGGGCGTCTTGGGCAGGGTGGAGGGCATGGCAGGGTGGAGGACTAATGGACACCGTAATGTGAGGTGTGAATTTCAACATTCAGGAACTGGATATTTAAAGTTTCGATCAATAGAGTTTGGTATATCTTTTAATTTCAATTTTTATAAATATATATAGTATACAATAAATACAAAGTGATCAAAAAATTAATTAACAATATACTTTCAGTAAAATACATCTATAGATATCAAGCCAAATGGTTGGCAGTCACAATACAATTCGATTTTTTAACATTGATACAATTTTGAGTATGGCTAGGGAATATGTTCCTACGCGCGTTTCGGCTTGGTGCCTTCATCAGGAAGCCATGTTTTCATGAACAGAAAAGTGAACTTGTCTATAGTCCTAAACCTGCTTTAATGCTAGAACCGGGCGATGCCTATTTGAATTTCAGGTTTAAATCAATTTAGTGACTTGATGGATCAGAGCGAGATATAGACAGCCAGTGTCTCAATATCCCGTAACTCTCTCTAAGTGAGCCGGGATGTGTTTTGGAACAACTCAGGAGTGCCAAGGTAGGTGTGCAGAACTCGAGATTGAATCTCTGGTGTACATATAAAGGGTTCTGTGGGGCATAGGGATCACGATGCCTGTGTTTTTTTAAAAAAGCAAAAAGTATTGCAGTTGTCAGGCTTAGATGTGCGCACTGCTCTTTTGTAAATGGCAGGGAGCTATGCAGATACCGAGTCCATTCTCAATGGAGCGCAAACGCCAGGATACGGCGTTCAGACAGCAACCTCCTCGCCCGTCCTCTGATAACGAGACCAGCATCATTGCTTGCCGACAGAACTCAATGAGTCAGACTCTCACCATACACCTCTAAAAGCAAGAATCTTATCTCTAGAGTTCCACGAGATTCATTGCTCAGCCATACCCTCTTCAAAAATGTTCATGGCACCGCTACTTCATATATTAAGATCCCATGGAATCAACATTGTCTCAAACACAGATAAGAAACAGGTCTCATCTCCCTCACAGACAATGCCAACACCACCTGGACCAACTTAAAGCTTAACAAAGACAAAATGTGTAAAAAAGTCCTCCTTTTGCCCTGATCTCCCTCATTTTCTGATTGATACTGGTAGTAACTGACTCTGACTGCGCCCTGGGCTCTGCTTGTCAAGCCGAGGGCCAGTGCTCTAATTAAAAAAATAAATATGGTAATTTTGGGGAATAACAATTCCCCTGGCAACCAACCTGTAAGTCCCTATTATATGGTAGGGCATGTAGGTTTAGAAGCCCAGCAGCTTTGAGACACATAAGTGTTTACTGTAGTGTTCCCTGCTGTCATTTTAAAAGTCAGCCCTTCTTTGCAAGTTGCTTTTAAACTAAAATTCCATGCAAATCTGACTTTAGATTTAAAGGTACTGCCAAAGGATTAGACAACCTTATTTTTGCAAATGTTACCCCAAATGTCTACCCTAGGTGCCCCTAGACTAGCGTACCATGTAAAAATAAGCAAGGACATGTATCAAGATATTTTATATGCCCTGGTAAGGGAAAACTACCAATTTCATTTATCCTCCATTGTAGCATGTAAGCTCCATAGTCTAACATGTGGATAATGTAATACAATGTAACTATTGATAAGAGTGAGCTAAAATACTATTCCAAGGACTTAAATGATTGGTAATGATAAATCCAACAATGTGCCAGGATTACGTTTATCATAACTAATACAGAAAATAAGTTATACAACTTTCTTTTCTGTAAGCCACAATCCAGCCTTCTAGCAGCCTCTCCTGATTGGCCAGCCTTTGACAGTCTTGGCCAAACTGCTTTGATGAAGTGATAAGCAGTCTGCACAGAGACAGAAGTTATCTGATGTGGGGATGTCTGCAACTGCAAAGAACAGTCCAGGAATGGGGGTTGGGTAAATCAAGCGGGGGTTCATAAGAGCAGGACAGTAAGGAATGCCAGCCAGGTTAATCCTGCTTCTCCTATACCCCCCAGCAAGGTGGGAGCCCCAGGAAGGGAATTTGCAGGAGATCTGGAAAGGGGTTGGTAAGGGAAATGAGCCACGATAGTAGGTTGCTTTAGCCAGCTTCTACTCCCACTGAGAGAAATGCTCCAGCTTGAATTTTAAAGTACAGTGCTTTGTCAGACAAGGACATGCCACACTTTGGAGGAAGCTGTTAAGCATTTGGGTGGCTTACTTTAGCCCATTAGTCGGGGTGCTCCTCTGCTTATCACCCTACCACATTGAGTAAATATATAAAAGCTGCAGAGCAACTCAGATATGCTGTCTGAAACTATCAGGAGAAGAAGAACTTCCCTGCTGAAACCCTGGTCTGTGCCCAAAATGATCACACAATGAAGATTGCTACAAAAAGCAGTCTTCAAGTTAACATAACTCGCTCCACCATCTCCCCATAGATGTCCACAGCCTGGAATGCATCAATTGAACCAGGCATGGCCCGTGCAGGTAAAAACGGTGGGCTCTAAGGGGGCAGGGTGCAGCAGGGTGGGGCGGAGATGACAGACGAGGAAAACTTAAAATGAAAAAACCTAAAACCACTTAGATTGCGCTGGCCACATCGCTGACACAGAGATGGGGCGAGTGCAATATACGTAGTTTACGTTTTTTAAAGTTTAAGTTTCCCTCATCGTCATCTGTCGACCCCCACAACCAGCCCCCCAGCCACACTGCTCTTACCTTTACTGACCGCACATGCAGTGGACTTTTAAGAACTTGTCAAGGTGTATTGTGGGAATTGTAGTCCTAAACGTCCAAGGTCCATTGTGAGAAGTTAGCCTGGCATATGCTGTCCACTATTCTAGTGGGCACCTTGCACCAGTCCAAACGACCTTTATTGATGGTAGGTTAAAGACAACCTTATAGAAAGCTATCCTAGTGGTAGCTGTGGAGAGCAGCCTGCAGGTTAAGTGTTGGAGGTATGTAAAGCAGCTTGTTTTACCAGTCTATATTATCGTGAGTGACCAAATGAAAGGAGAACCACACCAGGTATACATATAAAATATATGTATTTATTCTAAGCACATCCCTCTAGTCCCTTTATGAGGCTAGAGGCAAAAGTACATTCAGTAAACTTAATAACACACAGTAAATTAGCACAATATACGTTGAGCTCTAGGGGCGTACCAAACCATATATTAAGAAAGTGGTATAAGAACCACAACTTGCATAGAGACCATGTCTAGACCCTGTAGAACGGCTGGGGCCACTAGGAACCACCCAAGGGGACCAACAGGGGACTCGTGCAGTGTCTAAACACAGCCGCGAATCACTATTAACTTCTATGGGGAAAATCCAGTTGGAATTTTAAAGATAAAGGACACTTAGAAGAGGACTTAGAGCAAACCCTTTTAGAACTAGGAGGTTCTAGAGTTACCTCATCCACAGAAGCCGCGTGCATAGGTGTCTTTTGGTGTCGGGTTTCGTCTTCTTTTTCAATGGAGATCCGCTGTAAAGTGCTGCTGGCGTCCAAGTGGAAAGTGTCCGGTGTGATACAAGCCTGGATCAAAGATGTGAGGAACCTGCAAACAGAGGGGACAGAGTCTGGGTCACTTGCCAGTAACCAGGAAGATGATAGGCGGATGCCCACCAGTGTCGGGTTGTTGCAGGTGAAGAAGGTGAAGCTTGAAATTTCAGCCAGCCACGAGGACCAGGAGGCGTCTATGACAACCAAGTTTAGTATTCAAGCTGTCCCAGGAAGGATGTCGAGTTTTGCGGTGTCAGTTTCCCGATTGGACCCAACAAGCCTTGACAGCAGCAACACACGCAGAAAGCAGAGATAGGCTTCGGTGCAGACCAGCAAGGTTTTGGAGGACTCACCACATAGTGGGGAGTCAGGGCATGTCTGGAGCAACCAGGGTAGCACAAGGAAAAGTAAAGTTACCATTCTGGGGACCCACCAGTCGATGGACCAGGGATTGTGAAGGGGCCTCAAGCGGAAATGCAAGAAGTGGGTTCACGGTACACTTGTTATGTTATGTTATGTTATGGGTTTGTTGAGCGCGACAGCTGCCCCAGCAACGGGGCGTCCCGGCGCTAGGAAACATAGCATAACCTGTGGGGGGGGGAGAAGGTTTACAGAGGTGGGAAGAGGTGAGTTTTGATTGCTTTGCGAAAAGCGGACAGGTTGTTGAGACATCGGATGTGGAGGGGAAGGGAGTTCCACAGTTTTGCTCCCAGCAGTCTGAAGGAGCGGCCCCCTATGCGGCAGAATTTCGTGCGGGGAACCTCTACTAAGTGCTGCCCCGTAGAACGCAGGTGGCGTTGAGGGGTGTACGGTGTTAACAGCGGGCGGAGGAGTTCGGGGCCCTCCATTTTCAGGATTTTAAAAGCTGTGGTCAGGGCTTTAAATTGGATGCGGGCTTCCACAGGGAGCCAGTGAAGTTTGTGTATGGTGGCTCTAGTCGAACACCTTCTAGGGAGGCCTACTATTGCTCTGGCCGCCGCGTTCTGTATTCTCTGGAACCTGATTGTCTCGGCTTTATTGGCGCCCAGGAGTAGGACGCTTGCGTAGTCCAATCTAGCCAGGATGGTGGACTGGACAATGAGCTGCCTTGTTTTGCGGTCAAAGAAGCCTAGAATAGGATTAAGGCTTCTCAGTATCCCGATGCAGGTAGCCGCTACTTTTTTGGTATGAGTCTGATAGTTCAGTGCGGAATCGAGCCATACACCCAAGTTTTTGACCAGAGATTTGGGAGGGGGGATAGGGCCCATCAGGGGGGGCCACCAGTGGTCGTTCCAGCAGCTGGGGTTTTTGCCTAGGAGTAACACCTCAGTTTTCCCAGCATTCAATTGTAGGCAGTTTGCAGTCATCCAGTTGGCGACTGCGGCCATTCCATCCCTAAATCGTGTGGCGGAAGTGGAGGGTACCTCCATCAGGGTGATTACCAGCTGTGTGTCGTCAGCGTACGACACACAGCGTGAGACCCCATTCCCTGGCCACACCCGCAAGGGGCTGCATGTACAGATTAAAAAGGGATGGACTGAGGGAAGAGCCCTGTGGGACTCCCTGGCCTATAGTCTGAGGATGGGAAATGAATGGGGGAGCTGACACACGGAAGGACCTGCCTGTAAGGAATGACCGGAACCACTCAAGTGCCAGTTCCTGGATTCCAATACTTTCCAAACGGCTCAGAAGAATACTATGGGAAACCGTGTCAAAGGCTGCGCTGAGATCGAGTAATATCAGCGCCGCACTTTGACCGGAGTCCATAATCTTCCGGAGGTGTTCGGTAGTGGAGAGAAGGGCAGACTCCGTACTGTGCCCAGGCCTAAACCCGTGTTGGGAGGGGTCTAGGATGTTGTTTTCTGCTAGATGGTTCATGAGTACTGTATTAGCGTGGGTCTCTGCCAGTTTGGATACCCAGGGGAGCAGTGATATGGGCCTATAGTTCTCCGGTTTAGTGGGGTCTAGGGTGGGTTTCTTAATAATAGGATTTACCCATGCTTGTTTCCAGCAGGTGGGTACTGTAGCCGATGAAAAGGAGAGATTGAGAAGTGTGGCCAGCGAGGGAAGAAAGAAGTCCAAGGCTTCTAAAAAATAGGCTGGTCTCATGGGATCTGAGGGGGCGCCCGATTTCACTCTTCTGCAAAATTTAGCTAGGTCCTCATGAGAGATAGCTGGCAGGTGGGTGAGCTTGGGTCCCATGAAAGAGCGGTTCGGAGGGCTGGTGTAAATGGAGGGGTCAGGTGAGAAGGAATTGTATATTTTCCTCACCTTATCAGTAAAAAACGTGGCGAGGTCTTTGCACTGTTGGGTGGAGGAAATAAACGAGGCAGGGTTGCTCCCGGTCTGTAGCTTTTCAACCAATTTAAAAATTGTTTTTGTGGGGTTGGCACTGGAGTCAATTTCCTTGGCATAAAAGGAAGTGCGGGCAGTGCGTATCGCTTTGTGATATATTTTGAGTGAGGACAGATAAAAGTTTTTGTCCTCGTCCTTGTATTTGTGGAGTGTATTTGTGGAGTGTAGGCCCACAATCTTCGGTACAGATAGTGCTCGGGATTGGGCTACAAGTATCTCAATGCACAACTTCGGGAAAGCTCGGTAAATTGATGCACTAGCAAATGTGCACAGGGTCCAGGGGTTCCGGTTCCATGTCACTCGTGAGGGCTGCAGGTCTCAGCTTTGCTTGGGACTTGTGTTGGCCTCTGAGAAGTCTGGAAATCCGCTTCCTGTGTCACAGATGCTTCGGAGTCCATCAGGAGCTTCGGAAATGCAGACGGGCAAGATGCTTTTTTGGTGCCTGCTTGAGCAGGGGAGTTACTCTTTGACCTCAAGGGTGATTCTTCCGTCCTCTAGTCTTCAGTAGAGGGTCGAACTTCCAGGATTCAGTGTCAGAGTTACGTCCAGGTGTAATCTAAAGTCCTGTTGCCAGGGATCCCTTACTTATACTAAGGAAAGGGGTTGGACATACTCTGGGGACCCACCTATGGGAGGGTCTGGAAGAGGGGTGGCTACACCAATTTCCTTTGGCTGTTAGCTCCTGCAACTGGTTTGAACTGGGCTATACACAGGGACGCCAAATGTGTTCCCAGTGCTGACTTCAAAGCACTGTCAGAGTGCACCCACCCAGCCCGAATACACAAAAGCCTGTCTGGGAGGCGGTTACTCCTCCCTGTGACAGGAAACTTCTTGTCCAGGCCTCCCCTGCCGGAGTTTCGTCCAGCAGCAGGAGGTCAGACCCTTGTCTGTGGCTGCAGCATCCATTTTGTGATGCTAGGGTGCTTTTAAACTATTACCGGTTAGACCAGTGTGTTTATGTCTCTCCTTCTAGAAAGGTGGAATTCTACCCCCGCCACTAGGACTGGCAGGGGGTAGGATTCCACAGTGTTTGACATCAAACACAACATGTTTCCATGCAGCCATTCCAAAGTTAGCATTTACCGCGAGGTTATAATGCACTTAAGAGTATATGGTCTGGCTGCATCACAGAACAGCCTCAGAGAATAGGCTCCGAAAGCTGCAGAGGGGCCCAGCTCATGCATGGGCACCCTCTTACATAAAACCAAGCACTATGCCTTCAGGACTGATAAGGTCTGCCATAGGAGTGACTGATAAGCTTATATGTGTCAGTGTTAAAGGTAGATATAGGTAACCTATATCCTAGTAAGAGGTGCGTGCACCACCTTAACTAGGCTGCAGTAGCAGTCCTGTGATGTCATTTTGGAAGGCTTCCCAGGGGTGGCATAATACAGGCTTCAGCCCCTGGTAGGCCTCTGGGGGTACCTCTGTCCTTAGTACCTAGTGTACCATATACTTGTGACTCACAAGGGTACCCCAGTAACCAAACTGGAGTGTACCTAAAGTACATGCAATCATTTTAGAGAGGAAGCAGCTAGGCTGGGGTCCTGGTTAGCAGAGCCCCAGCTAGACTGAAGTTGAAAAACAATGAAACACCAGCAAAAAGTCAGGGTAACCATAGTAAGCAGATCCTACTCTCCTACAACCATCTGAGAGCTTCTAGAACATTGTGCTTGTCTTGTGGGTACTTTAGAACCCCGAAGAGGAACTTGAGGAAGAAGCTTCAGAAGTTTGGAGCAACTTTTTGTAGAAAGTTCCCTAAGGTGACCATCTCGATGTCAAGAGTCAAGCCAACTATCCGCTCCCCGAAATCTTTAAATGGCTCCCCAAAACACCTGACACGCCATCACCCGTCACCCAACCCCTCCTCACTGCAGACTGGGCTGTGGCAAAACACTCTATGCTGGTATTCTTACCCACCTCATAGTGAGACTCCAGACCACCCAAAACACCTCCACCAGACTCATCCTCCACTTTCCCCACAGCTCCCACACCACACCTCACCCCAACGATCTACACTGGCTCCATATCCAGAAACATTGCCATTTCAAGCTGCTCATCCATGCTTACAACGCGCTCAATCATACTGAACCTACCTCAACCACTGCCTACCTTTCCACCATCCAGTAAGACAATTGCACTCCAGCACACACTCCCTCACACTGAGCCAACACATCAACAGAAGCAGAACAGGAGGCTGCTCGTTCTCCTACATTACTGCCAAAACCGGGAGCAACCTTCCCCAATCCATCAGGACCTCTCCTTCCCTACTCAACTTCTCTATGAAACAGAAGACGTGGCCTTTCAACTAGACCTCCTTCTTTTCTGCAGTATCTTGGTGAGCTCCCAATCGGCCTACACATCTGCTCTAAGCCTCACAGGCACTCTACAAATCTATATAACATAGCAACATAACATAACATTTACATTATCTTCCGTATGGATGACTGTTAGACCTGTCAGCCTCAGGGTTGCCTTTCCCCAAACGTTTTACCTTTACCCCTCCTATTTTATCTGGTCACATTTTTGCTGGCCTTAGTACTCTGCGTACTTTACCACTACTAACCAGTGGATTTGGCTTATGCCCAATTGGCACATTTAATTTACTAGTAAGTTCCTAGTAGAGTTGGACGACATGTTATGTTATGTTATGTTATGCATATTTATTAAGCGCACAGATGCTCCAGCGAAGGAGCGTCCTGGCGCCCGACAAGGTAGCAGCACAACACAACTAAACAACACAGAGCAGAAGAGACAGAGTACTAAGGGAACAAAAAAGTTTTGACAGCTCGGCGAAAAGAAAACAGGTCCCTAAGGGCGCGAATCGCCGGGGGAAGGGCATTCCATAGCACTGCAGCGCGGACTTGAAAAGAGCGTCCACCAGCCCTGCTACGTTTAACGCGGGGGACGACCGCAAGTTCTAGGTCTGAAGATCTTAAAGACCGAACCGGAACATATCGAAGCAAGAGCTTGGAAAGGATCATAGCCGAGGATCCCTTGAGGATCTTGTAGGCAACACACAGGGCCTTGAACCGGATCCATGTACCCATGGTCTGTATATTAAATGGTACCTATGGACCTGCAACACTGATTCTGCCACCTCCCTTAAATAGCCTTCTAAAACATGTTTCGAACCTCTATTACAACCTGTGTGTGCAGTTTTTAAAATTCCATTTCTACCTAGCAAAATAAACCTTTTTCCAGGCCCAATCTTCCTGTTGTAATACATGTAATACACTCCAAGGTTTGGCCCTAAGCAGCTCAGATTACAGGGTGCAGTGTGTTTAAAAATCAGGCCAACCAAATGAAAATAAGCTTGCTACCAATCATTGCATCACAAATAGGTCACTAACCTAGCTTAGTACATAGCCTAGCTTCATCATTGTGTTCCCATCCAAGATGCCTAGTGTTTCTTGGGTGTGCCGTGATTTCACATTACAAGACAGGAGGCTAAATTATGCATTAATCCTTTAATGCAACTCACAAGCAGCCGCTTACATCATAAAAAGAAGAATTAGAATGCAGTGACAGCATGACAACAATATAAGCCATGAGCAACAACAGAGCTGCCTCTTGTAAATGCGGCTCGCAAGCAGATACGTTGGCTCTCCATACTCTTCTTACTTTGCCATTATTTTAAGCACAAGATATTGATTGCTGCTTACTGTATTAATTATTTAGAGTGTTATTTATTACTACTATGAATATTAACATTAATACTGTCTTTTTATTGTGACCTTGTTTCAAGCCTCGATCTGGTTCCCTCCCCTAAACCTCATCACCCCCCTCCATAATTTATCGTTGTCATTTCCCGCCCACCGCCCTCCCTTCCTCACCGATGCAAGTTTGTGTGGGCTCCCCCCTGACCTCGGGACGCTCCTTCCTTTCGAAGCACCCTTCCTCCTTGTTGTCCGCTCGTTTCTTCTAAGCGCTTCTTAGGGGATATGTGCATCACTCTTCTTTTGCCCTTTCAGCTTTTGAGCGTTATTTAATCTTTATTAAGCTTTTTAGATGTGCTCGCCCTTCCTCGCGAGCGCGTCTCTCCCCGAGTAGCAAGGAATGGACCATGGCAGCGGCCCGCAGCGGCTGGCTCGAGCGCGTCGGTTGCATCGCGCTTGCCAGACGCTGCCGGAGAAGTGTATCAGATGTTCCTACGCTGTCCTTTTTTGGAATTTCTGGCGTTTAACCCCTTCCGCCCCTCCCCAAATCAATTCCTTTGTTTTTTCAAATTTGCTATCGGATTTTAAGGGAGTTTCGTCTCCTTTTTTTGATTTATTTCCTACATATTGCTTAATTGTTATATTAACAATGTATTAGGTACCCCTTAACTATTTATTTAAGATTTATTTAAAATACATTAAAGAAAAGAAAAAAACTTTAATATACTTTATTTTTTTTAAAAGAGAGCATTTTAAAGTCTTTATTAATAGGTTAACATTTTAACATATCCTTTATATTAATAAGTTAATACTTTAACCTATCCTAGTTATACTTACTTACCTGTCATGTCTGATCCGGAGTCCGATGACGCTACTGTTAGCTCCCCTAAACACACCAATGACTCCTTCAAAATTTTCCTACAAAGGGAGATGAGGTCCTGCTTGATGGACACGCTGAAGGAGGTCATGTCGTCTAAGAGACCCTTCCTACAAGTTGACGAAGCTTCATGCTCAAAAACCACTAATAAAGTGAAGCATTGTGAAGGCACTATTAGAGGTCGTAGTATCTCACTTGACCTAGGAGGTCCTAGCACCTCACGTTCTATGGCAGAACCCAGCGCCTCAAAATATACAGGTGTCCATCGCGACACGATTAGGATGGGTGCCCTTAGCGGCCCGAATCTGGCGGGTGTCCCTCGCAACACAATTGTTATTAGTGCATGTGATGATGCAGGCTCTGATTTGGATGAAGTCGAAGTCTTCAAAGGCCCTTATGATGAGTTCGTCCTTGACCTGGATGACCAGGATCTGAATGACTTGGACTTTAATATACATTCCGAGGCTGACTCCTCTCCCTCTTCTAGAGATGCCATTTTTGACCCTATGGGTGGCAAAATGTTTTCCCCAAATTAGCATCTCCCACCCTTATAGTTCGAAATGGTTTCCCCATGATCACGTTGCCAAATTTATTACTAGATTGCTAAGAAATTCTCTAGAAAGAGAGACATGTAATACCCTAAGATTCGAATGCCCGAGGCCCTGCATCGAAAACAAGGTCTGCCAGACCCCCAACCTCGATCCTGACCTCATAAAATCTTTGTTCAAACTGGGTAAGGATCCCAGAAAAGGCCTCGAGAGGGCTCTTAAAAGCTGCAAAGATCGTCTTCTTGATGATTTTGGCCCCCTTACTAAGATTCTTGACCTGGCAAAGGAATCTTATATCTCTAATTCTCCCCTCGACACTAATCTAATTAGAGGTTGGAGCCAGAGAGCAATCGTCCTGGTTGGTAATGCTAATTCAGACCTCAATATTGAAAAGAGGAAGACCATCCTTAATAAAATTGACCCTAAACTGGGTGACCTTGCCGAAAAGGAACCTTCTAAGAAACCCAAGGGTCTCCTCTTCGGTGAAGATATGATTAAGACCATAGGGAAGTACGTTTCTACTTTCACCGCCCTAGACAAGGCCCAAAATAATATGAGGCGTGTCTTCTCTACTAACTTTTTCGGACCGGCTGGAAGAAGGGGCCGTTCTTCTGGCCGCAGAAACTACCGGCCCTTTTCATCCAGTAGAGGCAGAGGTGCTGCGGGCAAGAGTTTCTACTCCTCCAACTGACAATTCTACACTCAGAGAGGAAGAGGTACTCGCGGCAGAGGTTTCTCATCCCGAGGGACTACCAGCAGCAATCCTCCAAGTAAGTCTTTCTCCCCCTTCTTCCCCTCCCAGGGTCGGGGGAAGACTCAAACACTTCTTTCACGTTTGGAGTTCCTTAACTCAAGACCTGTGGGTCTCGAGGCAGTTCAAGGATTCAGAATAGATTTTGTAGATATTCCATGTCAAACTCATACACTCACCCCTTTGGTTCTTCCTTTAGAACATCTAGAAATTGTCAAAGATGAAATTTCTTCTATGCTCCAAAAAGGAGCAATTATCGAGGTTCCTTGGTCTCAAAAGAGGTTTGTAAGCACGCTTTCCTTAGTCCAAAAGAAGGAGAAAGGGTGGAGACCGTTCATAAACCTTCGAGAGGTAAACAAGTACCTGGTGTACAGACACTTCAAAATGGAGGGCATCTACCTCCTCAGAGACCTTCTTCTTCAGGGAGATTGGCTGGTCAAGCTAGATCTAAAGGATGCCTATTTTACCATCCTCATGGCGGAGGAACATCACCCCTTCCTTCAATTTATATGGGAAAATCACCTCTTTCAATTCCAAGCTCTCCCATTCGGGCTTTCATCCGCTCCTTGGTGTTTCACGAAGATCATGAGGACAATTGTTTCTCTCCTGTGAGCGAACGGAATCCGCCTCATTATCTACCTGGACGATATTCTCATCTTGTCCCAGACTCACTCTCAACTCTTGGAAGATCTCAGGATCACCATGAATCTCATAGAGGATCTTGGCTTCATTATAAACCGAGAAAAATCCATTCTCACACCCTCCAAATCTCTAGAGTTCCTAGGTTTCACTATAGACACCTCTAAATGTCTCCTCCTGCTTCCCAGCAAGAAGATCGCCAAGATTCGGAAGGAGATCAGGTTTGCTCTAAAACAGCAGTCCCTCATTCTTCGAGAATTGGCCAGACATCCGGGCTTACTCTCTTCTTCAAACATAGGTCGACGCTGCGTTTCGGTGATCACCGAAACGCAGCGTCTGAGAACTATAAGAATATCACTGTGTGATTGTGTTATTTGTACATGTTTAAAAAAAAAACTTTTTTGAATCTTTTTATCTTTGAAATTCTGTATTGTTTTTATAATGAAATGATGTAATAAAATGTGTTGCAATTTTTATCTTCAAGTACATTTGCTTATATTATGATTAGTTGTTGGTTTGACCTCTAGAATTAACAAAGTTTGGATACATATTATTTGTTAGATATTTGGCTAAATAGTGTGGCTAATATAGTTGCTAACCTAAATCGTGTGCCCTCCTTCTATGAAAATCTCAACAATTGGAGATCTGGGACTTTGTTTTCTTTTCCACAGAGCTGCTGTACAATCAAAGTATGATACTAGGCCTGATGCACGTTATTCCCTGGATATTAAGGTGGGTGATTGGGTGAGATTCAAAAAAACTGGTTTTCTCCGTAAAGGTGAATCTTGATTTTCGTCTCCTAAAAGGGTCTCTGTGGTAAAGGATCGGGTGGTGGTGTTGATGGATGGAAGGGTGTGGAATAAATCTTTCAATTCCATTGTTCCTAAACTAATGGTTGATGAAGTCAACAGAAGACTTGGCGCATGTTATCCTGCTGTTGGTGTGTCCTCTGATGTTCATGGGAGGGATGGTGTTGTTCATTCTGATCATGTTCCTCCTAGGAGAGCGTCTTCCAGGACGAAATGTTTACCTGTCAAGTTTCATGATTGTAATATGCAGTAGTTTGTGGGGTAATGATGTTCCTTTGCTTCCACTCATTGTAATGTATACTTTTTTTCATCTTCCTTTTTCTTCCGTTTTGTTTCTTTTATTTTGTTTTTTCTCTCTTCTTTCTTTGCTTATTTTTATGAAGAAGGGGAGGTGTGATGGGATCTGGTCCTTTAGAATGGGAACTCTGGTGCAAGAACATTCCTGTGTGGAACAAGGTGTGTGGAGTGTTCTGGCATCGGGCAGTTGCTGCCAGGGAGTTTCTGTAGCTGGAGCTAATACAGTATCCTCCAATCTGTTACCTGTGTGGAAACCTACTTCATTTCACCTAGGTTGACTTATTTCAGCGAAATATACATGCTTACTGGGTCATAATAATTTTGCTCAAATATTGTCAGAATCTGAATCAAGTTATTGACCTGCAGTATAGGTGAAGTCTCTCTAGTGCTAGTAACTACTCATAAGAAAAAAATTGGGTGGAGGTCATTAAAGAAATGAGCGAGTATAAAGATTATTTGACCCAGTCTAAAATAAAGAAATTTCAGAAATATTTGAAACCTGTTCCTATGTAAAAACATACCCTTGCTCAGCCCCTGATTACACCATCACTGACAAACAATACGAGTCAACAGACACAAACTTGCCTGATGGGGCCTCCTCAGACACTGGGAGTTGGTCAAACAGGGATAACTTTAAAAGTAAATAATGAGGGAAAATAGAAACAAACATTGGGCACAGAACTGCCAGAACTACACTCTTCTTTAGAATCCAATGGGTTTACAACAGTACTGTTACCCTCCACCACAATCCCACCCATACTTGGGTTGGGGTAACTCTTTTTAACACAGCTCACCACCATACTTCACTCCCAACCAGAAGTATCCTTTTTTAAAGAGAACAAGGAGAGGCAGGCGCAGAAGAAAAAAAGACAACCTGGTACACTGGAAAGAAAACCTAACGAGAATGCACACCAGGAGCATGTCGAGAGTCACACAGGCAGGGACTAGCAAAAACTCAGCATCGTGACCAATATGTCCTCAATAAGACACTCAGGCACCCAGAGTCTTGAATAAGGGTCTGGATTTCATACCCACAGCACACCTTGCCAAATTTTGCCTCCACTGTGAACTAGCTGAATGTTTTCAGAAAAATGAAATTGAAAGCCTTTTTGACAAAACCGAGTCACGTGGGGAAACTGAACCTCCAGGAGTTACCGGATTTAAGATAAAAGCTACCTTATACCCAGACACTACTAGTATTCCCATTGAGGTACTCACATTTTAGCAAGCAATATTCAATGAGGTGGAACAAATACCAGAGGAAGACAGCAGAATCTACCATGACATGAGTAAGGAAACGAGTCACGTGGGAAAACTGAACCTCCAGGAGTTACCGGATTTAAGATAAAAGCTACCTTATGCCCAAACACTACTAGTATTCCCATTGAGGTACTCACATTTTAGCAAGCAATATTAAATGAGGTGGAACAAATACCAGAGGGAGACAGCAGAATCTACCATGACATGAGTAAAGAAAAGACCCAAGCATTGAGTGATTTGAGAGCCGATCAAACAATCATTATGGAAACAGCAGAAAAGGGGGAATGTCTTGTAATACAGATCAAACAGGATTACAATACTTGGGTGCAACCGTCTCCTTGGAGACAGAAAAAACTACAAAATCCTCCCTTCAGATCCATCATCAAAACTGAGATGAAAAATCTTGTGGAGGAAGCTCAAGCCAACAGGGCCATTTCCAAAAAAGAAGCAGGAATCCTCCGCGTGGTAAAACCTTAAAAGACCCTATTTTTATACACTTCCAAAGATTCACAAAAATAGTACACCACCTCCCGCTCGCCAGATTGTATTGGCAATAGTTTCTTTCTAGAGCCGTTGTCTTACTTTTGTGACTTCTTCCTCCACATAATTAAAGGACACAAAATATTTTCTGAACTTGCTCAAAGATATTGAGCATGATCCAGGACCATTTTCATGGTGAGCTCTGACATTGAGAGCTTGTGCACAAGCCTTCCACTTGAAAAAACACTGACAGTCATCAGAGAGACCCTAGAGCAGTGCGAATGGGACCATAAAACCACAAGAAAATATATACTAAACTGTGCCCGTCTAGCTATGTTAAAAAACTCTTTGAGTTTGAAGGGACTTTGTACCCTCAAACATTTGGGACTTCAATCAGCAGCACATGTGGCCCCAGCGTAGTAGTATTGTATGTGTTTGATTTCGAAATGAAACACATTCTACATGACACCAATCCTTACAAGAACAAAATAATACTGTAAACGTAGCATACAGATGACATACTGATAATTTGACATGGGGGACAAAACATTGACAACAGCCTTCCTAGACTAAATTAATTGTTGAGACAACAATTTGAAGTTCATGCACATGGTGGACAATATATCCATCGCATTTCTTGATGTGACGTTATTTGCAGAAGATAGCAGACTACAGACTAAGACATATCAATAACCTACAGACAAGAAAACTTTGCTAAAATTTACCGCTTTCACCCAGGAGCCCTAGGTAGAATTTACTATTTTAAAAATGTTTAAGGTTGAGAAGAAATTGCAGTTAAACCATGGACTTCAACATAGAGGCCAAATCCCTCACTGAAACATTACTCAAGCACGTTTATCCCAATAGGATAATAAAAACAACTCTTAAATGGGCATGTATTCAGAACAGGGAAGCCGTGTTAGGAAACAATGCTTCCATGAACTGCACAATCCATCTCACATGTGTAACTACCTTTAACACTATATCAAATCAAGTGAATACCAAACACTGGCGCATCCTACAAACAAGAAAATTAAAATGGGAGAAACCACTATTTCTTTCAAATGTGCAAGAAGTCTAAAAGATAATCTGGTATCCACCTGTCCCAAAAAATACACTGAACTAGGGAATACTGTGCTGTATAAATGGGGCCTTCAAGATATAGCAGGATACTATGCATGCAGGAACTGCATCTTGTGCCATCTTACTTCAATGACAAAAACGCTCGACCTAGGACCAGGCTAATTAAAAAAAAAACTGTTGACCAGCAGACATAATGATATATATATATATTACTATTGTTATTGTCCCTATTAATGTGTAGTTTGGATATTGACGATTAAAGGCAAAAGTGAACAGTAAGCAGCACAACTATTTCGCATGATACTTGCATCATGTACATTTTTACCCCATTCCTATGTTTTATTGCCACATTTATTGGAAAACATAGGGTGTGTCATCACCATGCTCCTTTAAATTGCATCTCTTAGATTCACTGGACCGGAAACAAGCATCCTGGGATCCCTTTCATGTTAACACCCCTCATCAGCCAGGCTAACCTGAATCCAGTTTCAAAGTGAACAAGGGAACCAGGTCTGGACATACCCTGTCATCTTAGGGTGAACAAAGCAAACACAAGGAGATGATGGACTGAGCGCTGAAACTTTTCAGACACTCACCGCTAGTCACCAATCTGGGTTGTATCCATCATCATTCTTGAGCTCATTGCCAGTTCTAAATTATTCACTTACATTTACTCTATGTTTCTAAACAGATATCCTCTCCACATAAATTGCAAACTGTTTGAAATTGGGCATCTAGTTGGCAGAGGTGTGCACCCTGTCCAAGTAGGCACCACAATCCTAGTCAGGGTATGTTACAACACAATCCTAAATTATTCTGTGCTCACCCTCTGGTAGCTTGGGACAGAACAGGCATGCTTAACTTAGAAGGCAATGTGTAAAGTATTTTTGAGAAATAACTCAGAGAGTAAAACAGTGAAAACACCACAAAAAGACTCCAGACAGTTCATCTGAGTTAATTCAGATCAAAACAACAACAATTTTTTGTGTAGAAGTTGAGTTATTGAATTTTGAAGAAATAAATGCAGTAATGCACTTAGAAGCAAGTAGTGCTAAAAAGTTGACTGTCGGTCAAGCTGGACTAGTGGAAAGTCAAAGTTTGACCACGATGGAGCGGTGGCTGGCTACATGACTCACGTAGGCCCTGGTGAACAAAGTACCTTTCCTGCTCGCAAGCAGTGAGATGTGTCGATCTTCTCCACGCAATTAAGGCAATGAGTCTGTTCCAAAGACTGGTGCCAGAGTTAAGAGTTGTTGAGCGATGCACTGGTTTCTGCCACACAGTCGAGGGATGTATCGATCTCACCAATCTGCAGCAGCAGTGATATGCTGTCAGATGCGTTGATCTCTGGTGGAAAAGTGGTGGATCTGAAGTGATGCACCGATTTCTGAAGCAATGCACAGATTTTACTCCTGCAACTTAGTAGATGAGCTGGTTCTGTTACACGCAGACAGGAGATGCATCAAAATCCATGTTGCAAATATAAGGCCACTTCTCGTGAGTCCGGCACAGGGGTAGAGACTTTGATTTCCCTATGGCTCTAGCAACAGGAGGCAAGCCAAAGAGCCCTTTAAGATCACTTGGAAGAAGGCAGAATCAAGCTCTCCCTTAGCAGAGTCATAGAGCAGCAGTGCAAATGGTAGAAAAGCAGGCCTTCACGATCAACAGTCCAGTTGAGTCCTTTGAGCAACACAGCAGTTCTTCTGACAGAGTACAGTTGTAGGGCCAGAAATGTCTGATTTGTGTGGGTCAGGGGCCCAGTACTTACACCCAAAAGTGCCTTTGAAGTGCAGTTGAAAAGAAAATACCTGGAAGTGTATCCAAGTTGACCTAGTGCACTACTGTGGGGTCACATTATAGTGTCCAAATTTAATGGCCAGTATTAAACAAGCATTATGCTGTGAATAATACAATTGAATCAAACTTAATCAGGAAACAGTTATCAATGAATCCAAAAGATTCCAAATGATTTCCTCAAAACCTGAAGCAATTTAAGATCTGCTTTATTATGAAGTCCTCGCAGATCAAGTCCAAAGATGAAATTATGATACAGCTTTAATTCAGCATGCGAAAACAAGCTTCAAAATTTCCCAATGCATTTCGGGCTTTTAACATAAGCCCTTCATCAAGGGAATCTGTAACAGGTAAGTAAATGATAGACATATAAACTCGTGCATAACCGTCATGGAAAGGATTCAACTGACATTTTCGTATCTGCCAGCATCTACAATATAAAGTGTGCCACCATTATAACTCTACTGTGAGCCAGAGTGACATCAAACCGCAAACTTCGAGAACCTGAATTAAAACCAAGTATTTTACCCCCATAGGACGAGACTCTGGTGTGAAGCGACCTCTCCGCCAACGCCGGCAATTAATGCCGTGCTGTTACAGCTACGAGGAAGTTAAACACTCCGCCTAACGTGAATAATGGGCATGGAAATAGGAGTTTCACCACTGCCGGTTAAACCTTCCGCGTCACCCCCTGATCAAACACAAAGGTGCAGGCTACAACTCGGAGGGAATGTGGAGTGAAACACTAGGAAGAACGAATATGTATTTAATAAACATGCATAAATCACATATTAGCCGCTGTGAGGAAAAAAAGGAAAATCAGAACTGAGGTGGATTAAGAGTTCAAATGTTGTCGGCATGGACCGAAGACTGTTCTGCTAAGTACCCAGATAAGGAAAAAACAGGGTGATCACAGCTATACAGTAGAGAAAACAGTACAAATGAGAGAATAGCCTAATCTGATACAAAAAGTGCATAGTAAACAAACTATGCAATAACGTGAGTTGTGGAACAAACTGGTATCTCTGCTCCGAGACAGAGCTACCAGACCTCCTTCATTCTAAGATATGGAGCTGATAAGAACCTAGAGAAACCTCTGGTAGATTCTTGCCAAAAGACCATACTTACTTCTTCCCTCGTACTAGACCTAGGTTAGGTACATTGGGGTAGACGTATTGTTGTATAGCATATAGCATTTTAGGACCCTAGTGTAATTTTCCCGATTCATGCCCTTATATAGATATAAATCACCATGTCCTTATATAGGCATAGAAATCATAAACATATTTTGACATAGCTCATGCAGTCCAAATACGGCATGACAACTTCCATTAGTTCCGAAAATCCACAACGATTTCTTGGAAAACTCGGCTTCAGCAGTTAGGGACTTCCCCTCGCTTGAATATTGATTTGTCCAAGAACTCACGGAGTTTTCAAAGAACTGAGACTCTTTGATGACGTTATTATGTCAAACTCGGCACCTTCAAGGTATAAATATGCCCACACTTGCAATAGCAAACACACGGTGGTTTGGAGCAGTTTGACTATCTACTTGCCCGACGCATCTCGCTACAGCAAGTGCTGAAGGAAGCCAACCCTCCAGCTGATGCACTGAGAGAGACGCTGTCTTTTTCTCCTGCCGAGAAACCAGCTCCAATGTTTCCAAGCTCTCCTTGCGGGGTGTTGGGAAATCGAGTCCTGAGACTGACCTCCTTCATTCTAAACCAAGGTGATTAGACCCTAGGAGAAATCATGGATAGATTCTTGGCAAAATAATACTAAACTTATGCTACACCACACTTATTTCTTCCCTCGCACTTGACTTAGGTTGGGTACATTGGATAGGCGTATTTTAGAAGCACCAGTTGAGTACTTTTTAGTCTTTATTTATTTATGTAAGTATTTTATGGATTAGAAACCATACCATGCTTTTACAGTATTATTTTATAATACTCTTCTTGCTGTATACATTTTACTTTACAGCCAGTATCGCGATTGTAGCAGTTAATTTCTTCTGCATGAGAAAGAAGAATGTTCAATAAATACTTTTATTGAAAACGCCTGTCTCTCTATTTCTCTGCACCTCTGATGAAACGAAGCATGCACGAATGACTGATTAAAATATCTATCTATTGTTTCCACAACTCTAAAGATCAGTTTTATCTTGGGGGAAACAAAGTTGTCATGTTTATGCGGTTGTCAGAAACTAATCCCTTCTTGAAAATTCGAGAAAGTTTCTAGTGACCTCTGAGCTAGCTGGCACTCACGATTAAGTTTAATATATTCGATAGAGACCTAGTAGACATAAGTCCTACGTCACATCTATAGGATATATTATTCCAATGCGCAGAGCCTATGGGGAATATAGGAACTACACTACAGTGTTTTTAGAAGCACCAATTGAGTATTTTAGTCTATGTTATTTATGTATGTATTTTTATATAGCTTAGAAACCATACAATGCTCTTAAAGTATTATTTCATATTACTGTTTACGCTGTACGCATTATACTTTGCAGTCTGCCTAACTATTGTAGCAGTTCACTTCTCTTGCATGAGAAAGAAGACTTCAATAAACCCTTTTTATTGAAAACGCCTGTCTCACTATTTCTCTGCAACTCTGTAGAAACGAAGCATGCACAGTTGACTAAGTGAACTAGTTATCTATTGTTTCCACTACTCTGAGAGATATATTCTTATTCTTGGGAAGCAAAGTTGTCATGTTTATGCGGTTGTCAGAAACTAATCCCTTCCTATGTATTCAAGAAAGTTTCTAGTGACCTCTGAGTTAGCTGGCACACACACAATTAAGTTTAGTATATTCGATAGAGACCTACTGACCTAAGTCCTACGTCATATCTATAGAATACATTACTCCAATGCGCAGAGCCTATTGGGAATATAGGAACTACACTACAGTTGAAAACATGGTCTTTTGACCAGCACAAAAAGGGTATTACCTTTATAAAAAATAGTGAAAGCTCTATAGATAGCTACTTCACTTAATAATTCTTCTTTAGCCATGCTGGGGAAGTAGAATCTTTCTCTAAAATTCCCACCATTTCTTCTGACTGAATACTGTATGACAGGTTTATAAAAGATAGTAACATGGTTTAACTCTGCCATTGCCCTCTGTTATGTTATGTGTATTAGTATAGTACACATCTCATCCCGTAGGGTATTCTGTCCTCTTTCTTACTCATTTCAGTGGCACATCATTGTCTTAATCTTAATTGTAATAAAACGGAGATCCTTTTCTTTTATACCAAGATCATACCTGATCCCTGCAATTGGTGGCCAGTTGGCATGGGTGTTCCTCCTTCACTTGCAGTTATAGTCAGAAATTAGAGGGTTACATTTGATTTCTGTCTGTCTTTCGAACCTCAAGTAAAGGCTATATCTTCCAAATGTTTTGCTACACTTCAAATGCTAAAAAGGATGCTGCACTTACTTCCTGAAGATACAATTAAGACGATTGTTCAGGCCATGGTGACGTAAAATTGGATTATGCCAATAGTCTGTATTTGGGGCTACCAGCCTATTTAATTCAGTGTCTCCAGGCAATTCGGAAGCTTTTCTTTTCCTGAGGATTCCAACGTTGGTCTTAGTGACTCCATATTTCCGTCAACGTCACTGGCTACCTTTAATTAAACAGATCTAATTTAAGGCATTCAAATTCACCAGCAGGGCAATTGACCAAAAAGGACCCCTTTATTAAAGGAGGAGAGTTAAGGCTTACCATCAGCTCTCAAACTTTTTCATCGCCCTTGGATTTACAAGGCCAGAGAGGGGACAGAACCTTTGTTTTCTTCTAAGCTTTGAGATGTACTTCCTTTAGTCCATCTGAAATGGTCTTTACAAATAATCTAAAAACCCTACTGTTTGATGCCTGTCTGGAGGGCATTTGACTTATACTTTACTGTCTGACCACTTTTTTTTACCTTTACCACTAGCACCAGGATGCCTCTTCAGAGGCAGCTGTGCACCTTATAAGTGGCTTTGTATAGTATTGTGTTGTATTCTTTGCATCTTCTTACCTAGGTGCTGGGTCAGACTCTTGAACAAAAGCTAGGGGTTTGAAAAGCCCATGTCCATTATCTTGACTCTCATTGATTTCACCACCATCTTGTTTTGCCTTTTTCTTAGCAAGATCATGCAGACCATTATCAATCAGCAACTTTCCACTTTCATTGAAAGCAATGGATCCATGCAAGTCATATCATGGAAGCTATGCTATTTTAAGCTTTTAATTACAATAGGCTTCTAATGGACTATGGTTGTACAGCTGTGAATGTTCTGTGCAATGTCTCTGCTGACTCCCTCACACACTGCTAAAGAGTTGAAGTGAGGTGGGACGTAGGATTCTAGCGTGAGCTGGCTCCGCTCTTTTCTTTATAGGCGCGTTTAGACCACATTGTGCCCTTCATTCAGATCTCAGTTAGGGCTGCTTCCTAGATGGGCCCACATGGATTAGTGCATATCCTGTCCCTTTTTTGGTTAACAATATGGACTGGAATGTGGTTGAGTATTTACCAATGATTGAGATTAATCAAAGAATTCCACCCATGCCTTTTTTCTTTTTCTAAGTCAGATGAAATAAGTGACATATTTACATGACAAGGGTCATTTGCCCACTGGGCCATAGGATTCAAGTGATTCACTAATAAAGGTCAAAAAGACCAATGCCATTCTGAGGTTCATTACATTGCTGCACAAACGAGACCAGGCCTGGAAATTGGGTGTGGACTGTTTCAATAAGAGAAAGACAAAGCCTGATTCCAACTGGTTGTGCTGTGACTGGAGTGGTATTGCAGTTAGAAACAATGAAATGGAATACCATGTGAGTTGCTGCCATTACTTCAAGCTATCCAGTGATCACTATGTTATTGGTCTACATTTAACATTTAAATGGTAGACCTATTGGTTCTAATTTTTTAATTTCACATGATGTTTTTCAGCTAAGCTGACTACAACTAATCCATGACCTATAAGTATGCTCCACTGCTAAAGGTGCCTACTTCAGTTGTGCTTTAAAGCTTTTCATTGGACTGGAGGGCAATTCTTTGCACATTCACTTGGGCAATACTAGCATCATGATCTTTGGTAAGGCCCATCACACCTGAAATGAAGAACATTTATACATCAATGCTTGAGGATCCCCCGTGTCCTGCCAGCTCTGCCTGCACCCTTAAATTCACATTTTGCTCCTACCTTCTGTTTAATTCTTAGCTGAGATGACTATAAACACAATAGACTCAATGGAGAAAGATGTCTTTCTCAATACAGCTTCAAAACATGTAATTGGACTGGGAGCTCACCTGTTGTATTAAAGTGCCACACCAAATTAATTTTCTGTGAAGATTATGATAATTTTCTAGGTCTTGATGTTCCTAACTTTCTTAAGTGGAAAGCCCTATGCAGTCCTAACAGAGCTGTGACACGGATTCTCAGTGTAGTTGAAATCAAATTTGTGCTGGCACAGAGCTTTCCACAGTAAAGCCTCCCTTCATCAATGAAGTTCTCTCCCTCTACATCACTTACAGATCCATCCAACTGTCAGTAATAGCCTTCTCCCAGTTCCTAAGGTGAAGTGCTATGAATCTAATGGGAAAGCGGAAGGTGTTGGAATGTGGTTTATTAGTAAGGGTAAATGAGTACCTACCACTAGTAATGAGACCACCTTCACAATTTAAGGTCCAGTTAAGGTCTCAATAAATAATTCTATAATTCTTTTGCTCAACACTTTCTAGCCATGCAAGGGAAGTAGAATCGTTCTCTAAAATTGCCACCATTTCCACTGGCTGACCACTGTATCACAGGTGTATTATAAAAGATAGTAACGTGGTTTAGCTTTGCCATTGCCCTCTGTTATGTTATGTGTATTAGTATAGTACACAACTCATCCAGTAGGGTAATCTGTCCCCTGTCTTTCTCATATCAGTGGCACATCATTGTCTTAATCTTATTTGTGATAAAACGGAGATCCTTTTCTTTGATACCAAGATCACGCCTGATCCCCGCAAGTGGTGGCCAGTTGGCATGAGTGTTCTCCCTTCACTTGCAGCTATAGTCAGAAATGTGAGGGTTACATTTGATTTCTGCCTGTCTTTCGAACCTCAAGTAAAGGCTATATCTTCCAAATGTTTTTCTACACTTCGAGTGCTAAAAAGGATGCTGCACTTACTTCCTGAAGGAACAATTTCTAGTGCCTAAAAGTCAAAAGTGCCACTTTGGGACATCTGATCGTGCTGGACCAGGACAAAGTCAAAGTTTCAGGTCACCTGCAATGGAGCCTGGGTTGAATATACTTGTCTATAGGCCCTGGTCACGTTTTTACCTTCTGACTTAGTCACTTTTTTGAGCTTTTTCTCCTAACATAAAGCAAGGCTTGTCATCAGGCTGGCTTTGGGTTTTAAAATGGCAGCTTTGCTCAGAGCAATGCCTTGGTCACTTCTGGAAGTCTCATTGATGACTAAATGCTCCAGAGATTCATTGGACAAACCTGAACCTTAGGCCGGGTCATAGTTTAATGTCGCCAGCTTGAGTCTCGTCCACATGTGGGTCACCTTATCGAGCTTTTAACCAACATTTCTCCAATCTTCTCAAAACTTCTCGATCTTCTTCTAGAAGGTCCCTTTGAGAATCCCCTATGTCCACAACAACGATCCAAGGGTCCTGAAGCTTTGAGTTGGAACTACATGCCCCTGGCCAAATGCTTTAAAGTCCAATTAAAGGTGGTCACTAATTTCTTTTTGCTGAAGATGATGCAGGTGGAGCTCTTTAAACCTGTCGATTTCAGGGAGTCCTCTCCTTTTTTTTTTAAAGCAAGGCATAGTCCTTAGGGCTGTAGTTCCCAGAGTGTGCAGCAGGTGCAGTCTTTTAGAGTGCAATCCTCTTGGTTCAAGCCAGCAGGACAGTCCTTCTTCTGCTCGTATTTTTAGGCAGGAATCTGAGTTGCATGGCAGCGCTCCCATATTTATCCAGTGTTCTTGGGGAAAAAGCAGGAGGCACCGCTGAAAGTGGAGGTTCACATGGAGGATCCTAAAAGGGTTCCTTGGAGTCTGCAATTTCACCAGATAAGTGACATCAAAATTGCTCTCCACCACCTCAAAAGGCCCAGGCCATGTGTCTTGTAGAACGCAAGGCTCTCTTCCTAGCTGGATTTAGGTTCACCTGAGTGATTTTTCTGAAGCATGCAGTCTGTTTTTTAAATACCAGCATATAGCTAAATACATCCTGTTTTTTTTCCTGGGACCTGTCTCCCAGCCTTCTTTCACCAGACTGAGCGGTCCTCTCACTGGGTGCCTATACAGTAACTCTAAGGGACTGAATGACTTCTGTGGTACCTCCTTGTAAGCAAAGAGAAGGAATGGCAAGAGAAAGCCCCACTTACGCCTCATGGGGCCCGTCAGACCATTGATCAAGCCCTTCAGAGTTTAGTTGCAGCTCTCCACCAAACATTACCTTGGGTTGGTGAGGTGTGATAAACGTGTAGGTTACACCACAGGGATTTCATAAACTTGGATAAGAAGTTAGTACTTCGGTCTGATACCTCCTCTCTGGGGAACCCCATGCAGCAAAATATCCCATCAACGCCTGACCCAACTCAGGCGCCATCGTTGTCCTGAGACGAATGTCCTCCGGGTACTGGATGACATGGTCCACCAAAACCAGGACGTACCTATTGACCATGGCTGTTTTTGGGGTCCAGAGACCCCACAATATCCATCCCCGCATTCTCGTAAAGGGTGCCCACAACTGGAAAAGGTTAGAGGGAAGCCTTGCACTTCCTCCCACTCTTACCACTCTTACCACTTACCTGGCAAGTTTGCTAAGACCTACAACGTGCATCAGACTGCCTTCGCCTTTTGGGCCAATAGAAGTGGTTGAAAATCCTGTCAAAGGTTTTTGCTTGCCACAAATGTCCTGCCCTAGGCATGTTGTGAGCCAGACCCAGTAGGAAGGTCCTGAAGCACTGGGGTAACACCAGCACACCAGCACATGGGCTGACCCATGCTCAGTGGCTTGAGGCTCACTGTATAGGAGACCATTCTCCCAGTAAATCCAGTGTTATCCAATCTGATCACCAGCTGACTGGTCTGTAGCCTTCTGCTGCAAACCAACCAGAGAAGGACATTCTCTCTGCTCCCTGCAGAACTGTTCCCTGGTGCCATTGGATCTGATCCCCTAATTCAGACACTTCTTTTTCTGTATGTTCTGGGGCATCCCCCTCGAGGTCAGCCTCCTCCTGGACCATGGGAACTTCCTGTGCCCCATGTCTTTTCTCTTGGAAGGCACCTAGGCCACTGTTTCAGGTTCCAGGTCCTTCTGATCATCCTGTCTGGCTGCCGTGGACCGAGTGGTCATGCGTCTCCGCTCTGGCAACCCCAACATCTTTAAGGGAGCACTGAGCTCCACATCCTTCTAAAAGGACTGTTCCAGGTCATTTCCTAGGAGACAACCAACAGGCGTGGCAGGGCTCACAACCACCCTCAAGGGACCTGGGCTCCCTCCAACTCAAAGGGAACCTGCACCACCTTCCACTGGTGCTCTGAGTTGTCCACAGCAAACACTTGGTGGAATGCACAGGGGACCACTTGCTCCTCAGATACCATGTGACACTGGATTGATTCACGCTGGCCTCAGTATCATAGAGAGCCTCTATCCATTGCCCTTTGAGGTCACCCATTGCCTGTATTTCTTTGTGTTGGCAGGTGCACTAGGCTTCTCTGGACCATCCCACTGTCCTCTAGTGAGACAAGAGTATTTTCTGCGGAGTACACACCTTCCCCTGGTACCAACTCCTCCCCAAGCCCTACAGTAGCCAACACCTTGGACTACCCACTGGTTGGTGACTGTGCCCACTGGGGTCATTTGGGATCCCCCTTCATGTGGTCTACCTGGTACTTGCAAAGCACCTACAGGATCCCGTTCTTGCAGGTTTCTGTGAAGAGACCCATGTTTTTTTATCTCCTGGGGGCGGAAATCCTTACCCTGAGTACAAGATTGGGGCCCTTTTGAAAACTCCTGTGCTTTACCCTTGTCCCACTCACTCTTTTGCTGGGGACCCTGCCCACCTTCTGCGTCTCCCCATACACTTTCTTGTGGACCGCTTCCATAGCAAGTTTCCTGGGGTCAGTATTTGCTGGCACAGCTCTTCAAAACATAGACTAGACATTTGCTCCCACGCAATCACATTGTGAAGCCCCTAAAAATCTGTGACATTACTGATCCTTACCCAACCATCCAGTGACCTGCAAAAAGAACATACACATTACAACCAGGTGTGGGAATCAGTTTTCCTACTCTGACTTAACTGATCCATGTACTTGTCAGGAGTGAGATCATACTGGGTGAGAAGGGCCTCCTTCATTTAAGAATAGGTGAGGTGTAACCCCTTACCTAATGCTAACAATGTGTCCCTCTCCTCCTCTGGGAAGTGGTTCCACGATCCTGCCCCCCTTCTTGTGCTCTTTTCCTACATTCTTGGAAATGTATACTACTTTATCTGAGTATACTGAGAAATTGCTGCCACCATCTATGCTGGATTTACTCTTTAACTCTAACTCCTTTATACCACTCTCATGGTCTAAGACCATCTTTTGTGACTCCATCTTGAGCCTCTCAAGCTCTATTTGACCCCTTCTCGCCTCTCTTTTGTCCTCCAGCTCCTCTGAAGACGGACAACTGCTGCCTGGTATACAGGATACCTCCTCTCTCAAAACCCCATCGACCCTTGGAATTGGCTCCTCAGCCTCCACACTAAGATCTCCAGACTGCCAACTGGCATCCCTGGCTGCTACCCAGGCCCTCAGCATCTTTTGTTTCGCCTCCTTTTTGATGAAGCCTCTCACTTGGACTTTGAGGTTTTTGTGAACTGCTTTCACTTCTTAACAGTGTAAGTGTCCAACCTATTCCAACCTATTCTCCTCAAAAATCATGTTGAGGGATGTAACTGATGATGCTCTTCACTGACAAAGGATGAAGTAAGAAGTTCAAGCTTAAGCAAGATGGAAAGACAAAAATAGACCAAAGGAAAAACATTTTGTGCTACATAGTAGTCTGCGATATGGTAATAGTGTACACCAGTTTATTTATTTATTTTTGACATTTTTAGAGCGCGCTGTTACCCGAAGGTGTCCTGGCACTAGCTGATCGCTTGTGGGGGTGAGCAGGGACATTAGCAAGAGAAAAGCCAGGTTTTGAGAGCTTTCCTGAACTTGAGTAGGTCGGGGGTTTGTCTTAGACTGGCCGGCAGCGCGTTCCAAGCCTTGGCGGCTCCTAGGGATAGACTTCTGCCTCCCCAGCGACTATTCCTAATTCTAGGAACAACAACCAGCCCCTGCTCGGCTGATCGTAGCGCTCGGGCTGGCTTATACCACTGGAAGAGAGGGGTCAGGCAGTGGGGGCCCAGGCCATGCAATGCTTTAAAGATCACACAAAGTGATTTAAACAAGATTATTTTCCGTACTGGCAACCAGTGTAGCTTAGCAAGGTCTTGGGAGACTGAAGCGAACTTAGGAGTGCCTGTGATCAAGCGTGCTGCTGCATTCTGCAGGATCTGAAGTTTGTCTAAGAGTCCCTGCTGAGCATTCAGAAGGAGGGGGTTGCAATAGTCTAACCGGGACATAACCAGTCTGGTCACTACTGTCTATTTATGTTCCACCGGAAGGAATGGCAAGACCTTCCTGATAGTTTTAAGCACAAAATACGTGGCAGAAGATAAAACATTGATTTGAGGCCTGAAGGATAGGGAGTTGTCCATCAGGACACCCAGATTTTTTACCTTTGTCACTGGGGAAGGTGGAGACCCCATTTCTTCTGGCCACGAGGGGTGACCAAAAGTTGTCTTTTGTCCCAAACAGTAACACCTCTGTTTTTGCTGAGTTGAACTTAAGGCAGTTTCCTGCCATCCAGTTGCTCACCTCCCACATGCAGCATCTGAACCGATCTGCTGTGGTGTCTAGATCTCCCTGGTGCAACGACACCACAATCTGGGTGTCCTCAGCGTAGGAAGTAAGATTGAATCCGAAGGATCTAATAACGGGCGCCAGGGTGGAGACGTAGACATTAAACAGAGTTGAACTGAGTCGGACTCAGGGAAGACCAGTCACTGTAGGTCAAGTGTAAATGCAAGTCATATCCTACCAGCTGACAACCAATGTTAGAAATAGGGGTTTCTGGGTCACAGGTTTGTACACTGTCCAAGTAAGGACCCTTCCTTCGAGTCAGGATAAGTCAGTTACACTTCTAGAATAACCCCTGTTCACCCCCTTAGTAGCGAGGTACAAGCAGTCAGGCTTATCTCAGAGGCAATGTGTAAAGCATTTCCATATAACACACAGTAATACAGTGGAACCTCTATAAAAGGGCACAACATCAATTTTAGAAAAATAGCTAATATTATTCTGTGTAAAACAAGACCAAAATGATAAAAATCAAGCATACAGTAATAAGGATATGAATATCGCAAGAGTCAATTTAAAATACAGTTCCTTGAAGTCCATAGCTCCGTCCAGGGCTATCATGGCATTGTGAACAAACGAATCCAAAGGTTCAGGCCAGACACAATATTGTGGGCCAGCTACACTGTCGGGAAGACTCGCAAACAGTACCTTGGAAATGCAGTTCATGGTGAACCTTGCGATGAGCTCCGAAGAGGCAGTGTTGGTGGTAGGCAGCGGCAGGCGGCTGTCCCAGACGTTGGTACAGGAGTCGTCGGATCTTGAAGTCACACATGTTGCAGATCGAGCTCTGTGAGGTTGGAGTCAGGAGTGCTGGCGTCAATGGTTTCAGTGCTGCAATGCGAAGGGGGGCGGTGCAACGTGCGGTGCCCACAGGTCACGGTTCAGGCAGCAGCTCGGGGGTGGGGTCTGGCATTGTCAGTGATACCAGGGCAGCTGTGGGAAGCGGGAGATGAGACGTGCAGTGTGCACAGGTCACGGTGCAGGCAGCATTGTCACCCTTGCACACAAGGCGCTACACAACACCCGACCAACATACCTCAACAACCGACTCAGCTTCCACACCACCACCCGCAACCTCCGTTCTCCCACCCTCGCCCTCGCCACAGTTCCTCGAATCTGGAAAAACTAATGCCGGCGGCAGATCCTTCTCCTACCTCGCCGCCAAGACCTGGAACGCTCTCCCTACCAGCCTACGACAGACCCAGAACCTGCTGGCCTTCAGAAGACTTCTCAAGACCTGGCTCTTCGATGGGTAGCAGCCCCCCCAGTGCCTTGAGACCCTCACAGGTATGTAGCGCGCTCTACAAATGCATCGATTGATTGATTGATTGGTTGTTGAAGCGATGTTGTTGGTAGACCCAAGGTTGTGATGCGGAGTGGGGTGATGCATTGTGCAGTGCCCACAGGTCGGGGTGCAAGCATCGGTTTTGGTTGATGAACCTGGAGTAGATTGGGCTAATGTTGGTGGACCAGGGCTGCAATGTGGGGTGAGGCAAGGCTTCGTGTACTTCATAAGTGGTCTCCACAGACCACATTGCACGCAGCGGTGTTAATGTTGTCGTAGGGCATCGTAGGGCATCAGCATCGGTTAGTCCAGGTGGTGATTTATTAAGCGAGGCAATGCGAAGTGTGGCGCCCACAGGTCACAGTGCAAGCGGCGGCCCATTGACAACATCAGTCGATGACGTTGGGGGGACCAGGGTTGCAGTACAAAGCAGCATGATGCTCTCTGCAGTGCCTTCAGGTCACAGAGACGGAAGCTGCGTTTTTGAGTAGTAGTGGTTTTTCTATTGTTGCAGCACAAAACACACATTTCCCAATGCTGAGATTTCCAACAGGAGGTATGCTCTACTTCAAATTGTTGGAGAAACTCAGGCAATACATTCCAGATAGTTAAGTCCAGTCCTTTCACTTGCCAAGATAGAAGCAGCAATTGCAGTCCAACCCGACAAAGCAACACACAGCAAAGGGGCAGTACTCCAACTGGCAGCTCTTCCAGCTCTTCTTCTTGGCAGGTCCCTAGCTCCAAAAGAGCTCTAAAGTTCTGGGGTTTTAGGTCTAATACATATACCCCATTTTCCCTTTGAAATCTTTGTTCAGAAAGTCTCTCTTGCTCAGTAAAACTAGTTCTGTCCTCTCTGGTCCAGCCACACTACAGGGAGTGGAGACAGGATTATGCAGGGCAGCCACAGCCTATTCAGTTGCAAGTGGTAACTCCTCCCACCACTCTAGCCCAGGATGAATTATCAGCACATGAAGCGTACACCTCAGCTCCCTTTGTGTGAGTGTCTGGAGTGAATGCACAAACAGCCCCTATCAGTCTAAAACCAGACAGTTAATCCACAAGCAGGTTAAGGCACACAGGGTCGTTAAACAAGAAAATGCCCACTTTCTAAAAGTGGCATTTTCATACACACAATTTAAAAACCACCTTCACTAAGGTGTGTAGACAGAATATCGAGTTTAAAATATCGAGTTGCACAAATATCTCTTCAGAAATATCGTAGTTCAGAAATATCGACAGCAAGAATATCGTGGTCAAGAATATCAACGTAGGGTAAGTAATATCGATTTAAAAAAAATAGTAGTGTTTAATATCATATGCATACAATATAGTTGTTAAAAATATCGATGTTTTAATTAATGGTATGTATTTTAGTATATGTTTTAAATGAATGGAATGTATGTTTTTTGTATAAGAATTGTTAGTATTTCTGAAATATGTATACATTTTTTAGAAGTTATAAAGCAACAATTATTTGAACTTTGCGTTTTTTGTTCTGTAGTGGGCTGTGGGTTTATAGGGCCATAGGGTCAGAAGTAATTTAATTATATTAAATTGATTGATTATTTTTTTATCTATTAATATTTGTTTAGTTGAGATGTTATAGTGATAAATGTGTAAAGTAATGTATTAATAATTAATAATGTGTGGTTAATTAATAATAATTATTTATTTAGTAATTAAATATGGTAAATGTGTAATTAATTTTAGATGTGTTTTGGTGTTTATATGTGTAATGGGTGGGAAGTAATTTATTTATAATTGATAAATTAATAATTGTTTTTTAATTCATTTTATTTAATTAATTGGTAATTAATTATGGCAATTGTGTAATTTATTGTAGTGTATGTTTTGAGCTTCATACGAGTAAAGGGTTTTAAGTCATTTATTTTTTAATAATAATTATTTGTTAATTGATATTAAATACAATTTTATGGCAATTGTGTAGTCAATATTAGGTGTGTGTTGTGGTGTTTATAGGGGTAATGGATGGGAAGTCATTTGTGTTTAATTATTTAATTTATAGTTGTTAATTATTGTGAATTATTTGATATTTAGTTTGGGTAATTGTTTATTTTTTGTGTGTTGTTTTTACTTGTAAAGGTGTGAAGGGTGGGTATTAATTACATTTTAATTACTTTATAATTATTTGTCGATAGTAATAGTTTTTAATTTTGTTTTATTTTATAGTTAAATTTAGGTGTGCTTGTGAACATTATAGTGTTAAAGTGTGTGTAGTTAATGTTTATGAATTTTTTTAATATTTATTTATTGATCATTAAATATATTAATTATGGAAATAAATGTAATTAAAACATTTGAAGTGTGTTGTTATCAGTGTGGTGGTGTCGGGTAGGAAATCCAATTGATTTATTATGTATTAATGTTTTTGTTTGTAAATATTTTTTAAGGTCATTAATATTCTATTTTGTATATTATCCGTATTTGTTATATTTTTTATATATATTTAATATATTTGGTTTTAATATTTTTTATTTACATATTTTTGGAGTGTGAAGTGTAATTTTTGCCTCTCCGCTATCCAACACTTTCCCTACTGTAGCACTCACTGGGGTGGAAATAGTAATGTATACCCCTCTGCTATTCAAAACTTACCCTACCCTTGCACTCACTGGAGTGGGATTAGTAAATTTTACATCTCCGCTATCCAACACTTTCCCTACTGTTGCGCTCATCGGAGTGGGAAAAGTAAATGTTACCCCTCCGCTATCCAAAACTTTCCCTACTGTTGCACTCACTGGAGTTGGAATAGTAATTCTTACCCCTCCACTATTCAACACTTTCCCTACTGTTGCACTCACTGGAGTGGGAATAGTAATATGTACCCCTCCGCTACCCCACACTTTTCCTAGTGTTCACTTACTGGAGTGGGAATATCATTTTTTACACCTTCGCTATCTAACACTTTCCCTACTGTTTCTCTCAATGGAGTGGGAATATACATTTTTGCCTCTTCTCTATCCAACACTTTTCCTACTGTTGCACTCACTGGAGATGGAATAGTAATTTTTACTCCTTCGCTAGCCAACACTTTCCCTACTGTTGCACTCCTTGGAGTGGGAATATACATTTTTGTCCCTCTGTTATCCAACATTTTCCATACTGTTGCTCTCACTGAAGTTGGAATAGTAATTTTTACCACTCCACTATCCAACACTTTCCCTAGTGTTGCATCTTCTGGAGTCGTAATAGTACATTTAATTACTCTGTTATCCAACACTTACCCAACTGTTGCACTCACTGGAGTTGGAATAGTTATTTTTACCCCTCCACATCCCAACACTTTCCCTACCGTTGCACTGACTGTATTGTTAAATTTAAATTTAAATATTTTTTAATATTGTAATGTTTTAAGTTATTATAGATTTTAGTTTTTTTTATATTTTGTATATTATTTGTAGGTATTTGTTATATTCTTTTTATATATTTAAACATTTAACATGAATTAAAAATAATAGTTTATTAATTGTTTTCAAGTAAATATATATGTATACATAATTATGGTTGTATGCTCATTTTTTAATTACATTTATTTGTTATATTTTATTAAAATGTATATTAAATGTATTTTTATTTGTTAACATTTAATTTAATATTTAATATGTTTAATATTTATTATTTTATGTTATATTTATATAAAAGTCGATATTTTATACATCTGTATTTTTACATTGATATTTTGTAGTCAATATTATTATACTTACCTGTTTAAGAACTGCGTGAGCAGACAGTGCAGGACTGAGACACATTTGAAAGGCTACTTGAGTGGGTGGCACAATCAGTGCTGCAGCATTTGATTTACAGTTCCTGGGAAAATGCAGTGCACTTTACTAGAAACTTACCAGTAAATCAAATATGCTAACCACAATTTTCACTAAGAGCACTTGGAGTTTAGCCCTGAAAAGCAGTGAAAAAGTGCAGAGACACTAAACCAGCAAAATCGAATGCCAGCATAGCATCAAAAAGAGGTGGTCATAAAGCAGAAAGACAGAGGAAACTCCCCAAAAGATGCTAGGTCTAAAATCTGTTGAATAAATATTTGAGTTTTTAACAATCTGCCTACAATGAAAAACGTCTCAGAAAAATGTCCATTCTCTACAGGCGTAATTCAGGTTGGACTCAGTCATTATTACAATTCTTATTTTTCTTTATCAGTTCAATGATATAAAGGCTTCTAGTTGTATCAAAGGTTAACACTTTTGAAATAACACTGTAATGTTCTGGTTATGGATCATGGCCTATCCAAATCCTTGCTCCTCGAATTCTCAGAATTACAGAAGCTGTGATGAGTCAGTTTCCAATGTACAGTTTTGAGCCCTGTTTTACTTTTTGAGCCATAGTTTATTTTAAGCCTTTGTGTTTTTTCCAAAGTTTCATACATAATAGTATAATCGTATGGTGTACTCGGGTGCTCTTCATTGTGAGTCTTGGTACCTACCCACACTACTTTGCAGATTCCTCTTCTTTTAATTAAGCGCTGAAAAAGCCTCCCCTATATTTATACCATTTTTCAGTCACACATTGTACCCTTCCAATGGCAGATTTGGTCAACATTTTTACCTCCTAAGCCATATTTCAGTTTTACTTACCACAGTTCGTATTTTTTCACCAAGCCTTTAACACTTAGCAGTGGTCGTCTTTACCCCATATTTCTACTTATACATTCTTCATTTCATATTGTATTCTCTCTGAGCAGAGTCATTTCATCAGTGAGCCTTTACACCTTTTAGTTGTCAAAAGATTCAAGGATTTAAATAGCGTGGAGGGTTCAGCTGCACCAGGACTCAGAGGTATGAGGTTCCCTCTGTACCAGTGATAGAGCACACAGGTCATGCGACTAAATGTTACCATACTCACCTGGCCCATAAAAAACATATGATGAGTTTTAATCAGGTAACAAGTGCACTCCTCCAATAATCAGTGATTTTATAAAAACGTTTTAGGACCTATACCATTGACTTACCCATCCTTGTCACCGGTACCTAAAAGTCCTAAAGGATCAGGGAGTTAGCAAGAAAATAGGTAGAGAAATAACATTGGCACTCATATAATAACCACAAACTCAGGAACGGTTTAAGCTCTTTATCTAGAATTCTTTAAAAGTCATAATCCAAACATTTGTAACTAGAAAACTTTTGATCAGAAAAGTAACGATTAGAATGAGAATATGCAAAGATGTTATAAGGCAGTCTTTATGCATTTGACATTAGGGTGGGAAGAGAGAAGGAAACCGTACAATGATATACCCACATAGTATATTTACCTAGATTGGTGTGAAGAACTAACCCTGGCCACCGGTCAGTTAGAAGATAGAACCCCAAAATGCAAGTGCCAGCATTACAACAGGTGCCGACCAGAAATCAGGACAGGTGCATCCAAATTGGATCAGGCAGGACCACCACAGGTTAAGACCGGAACCCACAGTTAACGCTGCTACGCCAGCTCGATTGGGTTATCGAATCTTCCGTCAGAGTGCTCCGTCAGCACCCTTGCTCCCGAATCCCGATTGGGTTATCGAATCTTCTGACCGAGTGCTCCGCCAGCACCTCTGCTCTAGATCACCTATTGAGTGCGTTGCGTCAGTGACAGGTCAGCTATTCGGACAAGTCGGACAAATTAGATAACTAAGCCAACCCTAGTTATACTATTTTCCAGGTCAGTGTACCACCCCCCAAGGTTGCAAGTGTAAGAATCCCCAATGTTGATTGGACAAGAAGAGAGGAGAGGTCATCACACCATACCTCCTATTGCCCACATTCTATCATACTGCCCCGCAACCACACAAGCTCCCCACCTCTTCTACCCACGCCTCTTCCGCCATGGAACGCTTGGGCGAGCACACCTACAAAATCATATACCCACCTGACCTCACCAAAAAAAACGCCAAACGTTACAAACATAATTTTCTAAAGGCACATCCCGAATTACCGTGTGTGGACACCTACTTCTCGTTGATCAACGGAGACACAAACAACGATATCATCTTTTACACCACACGGAGAGCACAATGGAGGAAAGCGTTCCTCTCCACACTCACTATTCACACCACCAAGAAATCCGCTCATGACCTAACTCTTTCTATCTCTCCATCCCTAGTCTTCCCAGGCAGAGCCACAATCACCATCTACAACAACGGGACCATTCTACTCCAAGCCAATGATAGGAACCTTGACCGACTAGACAACCTATTCCCTACCTTCTTAGAGCACATCGCCAGACGGCGGACCTCCACTCTGCACACATCAAGCTACACAACTCCCCCCAACACCAATATTCAAAATAACCTGCCTTGCCCACTGCAATTTCAGAATGACACACACCCCTCCCATCCACCCGGTGTTATAGTTAGGAACACACCTGATGTTACCCCCCCTCTCCCCTCACCCACAGACGTAGTTCACTCCCCCCTGCACATCCAACTTACCCCCACCCACCCTTCCCCCCATCCCACACCTCACACGAATCTCGCTGAATCCAACATCACCTGGAGTATATCTCCCCCCCCCGTGGCAGATCCTCTTCCCTCTCAACCCCCCCCATTCTCACCCCTCACTCCCCCACACGCCCAACTAGCACCCCAGAACGTGCTTCCTCCCCTACAATAACACCCCCCCACCTCTCCCCACCATTACTCAGCCCCCGCTTCCTCCTTACCACCCCTATTATCATCGACCTTCACTCATCCCTCAACACACCGGCACCACCCCCCACCGACGCCACCACCACTACTTCCCACCCTCCCCCTACTTCACCCACACCTCTCACCTACAATTCATCGCACCCACCGAATACCTCCCCACCCTTTTTAACAGCAGAGCCCTCCACTAAGGCTAGCATACCCCACCTCCCCGCCCCAAATTCGCCCACTAACTCCCCTCTCAACGCCTCGCCCATGGCCCACATCACGAACATTAACACCAAGACACCTCTAGACCTGATTCTATCCACCCTCCTCCAACTCAAAGACGAGCTCCGCACCATCAAAGAGTTTCTTCACACACCTTCCAGACAACATAGACCCACAACGACCACCACCGTATTCAACAAACGACGCACTCTCCCCACAGTCCCTCACACTCAACGCCCTCTACACTGGCCCTCCATCCCCGTCCGCAACAACACCCACCGTCCCCGGCGGGCCCTTAACTCCCTGTCGGACCACGACTTACGCACCCTCCTCCGCTCTTTTGGCCCAGGACCGGTAAAACACATAACCCCCACTCACCTCCCCATACCTACTATTCTCTCAAATCCCCTTAGGCACCCAACACTAAACATCAGAAGCTCTGTCCCAAACAACCTCAGAAGAGTCCCCCTATCGCTAGAACACACGACCTCCCCTCTCACCCCCAGACTCAAATGCATCCTTCTCAACTGCAGATCGGCCCAGAGACACTCCTCCGACATTGCAGATCTCGTCACATCAATGGATCTTGACCTAGCCATACTGACGGAAACCTGGCTAACTGAAGCCTCCACGCCCATCATGGATATACTAGTTCCCCCCAATTACCACATCATCAGACTCGACAGGACCGTCAAGACGGGCGGGGGAATAGCATGCATTTTCAGGAGCAATCTATCCGTCACCAAAGTCACCTCCCCCTCCCTCACCTCCTGTGAACTCTTCTGCCTCGACATCACCAGTGATGGCAAACCAGTATGTGCTCTACACCTCATCTATCACCCACCGGGGGATAACCTCATCTTCTCTCAACAACTCATGGACACAATTACTTCCAGCGCCGGGCGACAGATCACTCAAATCTACCTGGGTGACTTTAATCTCCATTGGAACGATCAGAAAGACACAGTGGTGAATAGTCTTAAATCTTTCCTTAATGCGCTTGACCTCACCCAAATATGCAACAGCCCAACACATGATAAAGGTGCGATACTCGACCTTATCATCGCCAAAGAGGACTCTACCCAACTGGGGTCAATCCAACCCTGTGATTGGTCAGATCACCACATCATCACCTTCTTTATCAATGAAAAAATCAAACCCTCCCCGGCTCAACCCACCAAATGCAGGATCTGGAAAAGGGACATGAAGAATCTCAACCCTAACTCCCTACCGCCCCACACTTACAGGCTCCTCCTTCCTCCTGCTGGCGTCTCTGATGTTCAAACTCTGACAGACCTCTACCTCGACTCCATGACCTCTATAATCAACGAAGCAGCCCCACTGCAACTAAAGAGAGTCTCCACCAAGAATTCGAACCCCTGGTATGACGGCAGACTCAACGAAGACAGGCGAGCTATGCGATCGGCAGAGCGCATTTGGAGATCGGATCCCTCATCACTACATCGCAAAAAGCTTAAGAACAAGAGAAATGCCTATTTTAGGAAAATTAAGCGTGCGAAATCTGACTTCTTTCGCCTCCAGCTTGACCAAGCGAAAAGCCGACCAAGAAAATTGTTCGAACTAGTCAAAAGTCAAACAAAGCCGCAACCCTTACAACCAAACAACCCAACAAGCGATATCCCACACAGTGAAGACTTTTCCACCTTCTTCAAGCAAAAGACCGACAACATAAGAAATGATCTCCTCAATGATGTAAGCCAACACCCTGTGCACATCAGAATGTCTAACGCCCAGCCAAAAAACAACGCATCGTGGGCTTCCTTTGACATCTACTCAGAAGATGCAATACTCAAACTGCTCGGTACCCTGAAACCATCTAATCACCTCACAGACCCCCTGCCTGCTAACGCGGTAAAAGACTTCACCACCATGCTCCTCCCACTCTGGACTAAAATCATTAACAGCTCCCTTCAACAAGGTCTCATCCCGGACTCACTCAAGGTGGGGCAAGTCACGCCCATACTCAAGAAACCCACAGCTGACCCGTCTGACCTAAACAATTACCGTCCCATCACAAACATCCCCACCTTGGCCAAACTGCTGGAAAAATGTGTACAGCTTCAACTAACAGAACACATCGACAAGTTTGATCTCCTCAACACCCACCAATCAGGCTTCCGAGCGAAACACAGCACGGAAACGGCCATGACTCACATAATTGATGACGCCCACCAAATCCTTGATCGCAATGATTCATGCCTCCTCATCCTCCTTGACCTTTCCTCAGCTTTTGACACGGTCAAACATGAGAACCTCCTTGAGCTGCTAAACACTAGAATGGGTTTATCCGGGACTGTTCTCAAATGGTTCACGTCCTTCCTACATAACCGGACTCAGAAGTTCAAGATTAACAATGTGTTATCCTCGCCTGTGCCAGTCGACTTAGGCGTTCCATAAGGATCCTCCCTTTCACCCACACTGTTCAACCTCATCATGGAACCGCTTGCCTCCTTGCTCCAAGCATCCAATGTACACTTCCATATGTATGCCGATGACACTCAACTCTACCTAAAGGTACAATCCCCGGATGATATCAAACTCCTGAATTACACTCTCACAAAGACCCAATCGTGGTTGGCCGACAACCACCTCAAACTAAATGCTCTGAAAACTGAGTTCCTTCTGATAGCACCCCCTGCAAAATCTACCACCATCCAACTTTGCCTCAACAACTTAACTGCACTCAATGTCCGGCCCACCATCGTGGATTCCGCGAAATCCTTAGGTGTCACACTGGACGCAAAGCTCAACATGCAACAGCACATTAGCAGAGCAACGAAAGGAGCTAATTTCCAAATCAACACATTGAGAAAGTTGAAACCCTTCCTCCCAGCCAAAGACTTTCAAAATGCAGTTCAAGCCCTAGTCATCCCCCGCATTGACTATGGAATTGTGACCCTCAGTGGTCTCCCTTTAGCAACAACTGCACCCCTAAGAGCTTCCTTGAACGCTGCCGCGAGACTCATCACGGGCTCAAGAAAACACTCTCATATAACCCCTGACTTGAAATCTCTGAAATGGCTGCCCTTTGAAGCCAGAATACAACTGAAAATTGCTTTGATGACACACGCGGCTGTACACCACAATGCACCTAACTACCTCACTCAAAAGCTAACTATATCAGGAGGGTCGAGATCCAATAGAAGTTCAAAAAACTTACTCTTGAAACCTCGCAGATTCCGGAAGGAAAAAACATACAAACGCTCCTTCTCAGGAATGGCGCCGAGGATCTGGAACGCACTCCCTCCCGAAACCAGGCTTATCTCCTCCACGGCCTTCTTTAAGAAAGAGGTGAAAGCCATCCTCATGGCTAAGTTCACCTGAACTTTAATGTCTGTTCCTCATTGACTTTCGTGCCGCTTGGGTATTACTGGTTTCATGATTGTCTAATGTCAAATAATGTCATATTTTGCATGACCTAGATTTGTTTATTCCTCTTGTTTGCCACAAGTACATGATGGTCAGTCGATCCTTCTATGCTACTCACTAAATATCTATTATTAGACTACTCATGTTAGCCTACTGTATATCGAGGCCCCTTCCCCTTGCTCCCTGTAACTTTTAGATACTTATAATATAAGTTCTCCTGATTTTTACCGTAATTGTATGTAAGACTCAGTATCGTCTTTTACTTTTCGCTTATCTGATTGTTTACTGACATTCTATTAGAACATGACTGCTATCCGATCATGCTACTGAAGTCTATAGTGCACCCAATATTATGTCGCGTCACCCTCATGCTATCGTCACCCCCTGTTTCTGTGAAGCGCTCTGATATCTGTAAAGATCTTGTTCGCGCTATATAAAACTCTGAATAAATAAATAAATAAATACCAAAAATGAAACTTTTCTTGATGATATTAAAATTAACGTTCCCGCCAATAATTTTATTTTCCCATGCACTTTTATTCCACCCGGCAATGAATGTATCAATCAGTAACAATAGCGTTCAGTATTGTACAGTCCAGCTTCCTCTCCTGGGGTTGAAAGTTCACGCTCCCAGGCACATCTTTTCGCAAGTTTGGACTTGGCTTCCATTCAATGACAATGACTCTTGAGCTTTTGGAGTCTTGTGCGCATGTTCAAAATGGGTGCAGTGGGGTTTTATCAGGCCCGAAATGTTACATGTAAAAAATTAAAGACAAACAGTTTTAGAACAAAGAATAAATGAATGTTCTGTATACCACTTATCACTACTTTATTCCCATTATTTTATTTTGACTATTGCACTAGAAATTAGGCAGAACAAACAGCTTAGCAAAAGCAGCTATGCAAGCTTCTTTCACGTTAATAACACATAGCAGCCATCTTAGATCTAGTGCACAGAAGCAAAATGTACCCTCCAAGTGAATGATACGTCATGTCACGTGAGTATGACAGACGCATGCGCAGTAGAAAATCCCGGGTAGCAGCAACCATTTAAGTGCAAGCGGATTATAGTTAGTAAAAGCACATTGACAAGCTTCCCCTGGATACTAGCAACGTTATGTGGTGCAATTATTAGTACAAAAAAATGTTTATTACTGAGTTATGAGTTATTAGAGAGGGTTCAGTACAAGCAAGTCGCTCTACGTGCGAATCCTTGCTTCATCACCAGTATTATGACTGTTTTTCATTACCAGTCCCTGAATACTCCACTGTTATGTTGTAGAAATATGACATTTTTTAATGAGGTTTGTTCTACTGTGTCAGATTATAAACTTGTATTTTACATATCTAAGGCTCCTTTTGTCTGTCAACTCGCTTCTCAATTACAGTCCGTTTTGGATATGTTAAACTGATGTTTATGTCTTATGTAGAATGACATTATTAGCACTAAATTTGCATCAATGTGAAATAAATCATCACAAAAATAGTGTGTTTTGTGCAAATGACACAAACCAAGATTTGCAAAGTTGTGAGGTTTCCATAGATCTTTTTACTACAGCTGAAATTGTAATATTTTTAGATTGTATAAGAGCTGCTTCTATGAAAAACTGGTTAAACTGCAATTTTAATTGGATTTATAAAGACCTTAGTACCCCTGACAAGGCATTATGTTATGTTATGTTAGAAAGTTTATATAGCGCTGCAGCTATCCACTCGGGGTTTCCTGATTCCTTGCTACAGATAAGGCTCCTCCAGCCCTAATGGTTCAGAGCAGCACTGACATTAATTGTCTGTAGAAGGTTGTCAATGAAGTACAGAATCTCAGGTGCTCCAGTGGAGTGTTCCAGAGCTTCCGGCCAAGAACGCGAAAGAGCGCCCTCCAATGCAAGTCAGTTTGATCGCGGGAAAAGTGAACATGGAAAGGTTGCTGGAGAGTAGATAGCAAGCTTGCTGATATGGTTTCATCAGGCAAGTACTATGGTGGGGGTTATGTTTGTTCTTTCTTTGAAGACATAACATAGAGCCTTGAATTGGATGGGTTTTTTCATCAGCAGCCAATGAAGCTCGTGGAAAATAGTTGTCGCTTATGTGTGTCTTGGCAATTTGCAAATCAGCCTTGTGGCTGAATTTCGCACCAACTGCATACGACACGTGGAAGCTTTATCAACCCCCAAATAGAGAAAATTGCCATGACCTAATCAGAACAGAATAAGTTCCTGGATGACAGTTCTTTGCGCATGTACAGTGAAAATCCAAATATATTTAGGTAGCCATTTCAGTGTTGCAAAACATGTTGCCAGTGCCTTTTCCACCTGAGGCTTCTCAGAGAGTTTGTTGCCAACTAGAAAGCCAAGATTCTTGACTTTAAGAGCAGGAGCAGGAATATCACTCAAAACAGCTGACCAGTGCGTTAGAGCACTTTGCGATGAGTAGTATGCTACTCTTTAACACATTTAGTCATTCATTCAGTGATTAATAGTTGTTGTATATTGTTGGTTGTTGGGTTAGAACTGAGAAATGTATGCAGTATTTGTCTGAAGGTCTTTTTCCTCCTGGGACAGTGTCTGCGGAAGGTATTTCCACTCTGTCTGCGATGCCATTACCTATTCCTTGTAGCAGGATCTGAACAATAGTATTTACAGGACATAACAAAATCACCCCTCCTCAACCCTGAACGCATGAGGATAATAACAGGTTGCACTTCCTGCAATTGCACTTTATTATACATACACAACCAGGATTAACTGGTGGCCAACAAAGACCACTTCCGAGGGTACAGCCAGACCGAAGGGGACTACGGAATCCAAATGACTTAAAATTGCAACTTGCCGTTTAAACATGTTTTGTAGCATCTATTTTTATACAATTTTAAGGAACAAGATGCACTAAGAGGCATATGTATAAGCCCATATCGCCACTGCAATGTCACCTACAGTGACATTGTGGTGGCGATAGAGGCTGCACCATATGTACAAGTCCGCATTAAGCCACTTAATGTGGCTTCGCACTGCCTTTTACTTAAGGCCCCCTTTCACGCTATGGCAGTGGGTGTTGCAGTGGGTGTTCCACCACAATACCCACTCATTTTGACATTGCCCTATGTACAAGGTTGGAATACATAGGAGCCAATGCCAAAATTAAGACCACGTAAAAACTTGTCTTGACTTGGTTGAAACAATAGGAAATGCTGTATTTTTGCCGTGTGCAGCCCAAATGTAAAAAGCAAAATGCCATTGTTTGTTTATGTATGCAGCCTACATAGAGAAAAGGACAGAGTTCGTATGACCTGGGCAAACCAAACAGTCAGTGTCCACAACAATGGGCAAGTCCCTCCTCCCCTGGAGCAGGACCGCCCACCCCAACAAACCCTTTTGCTTTCTTGCAGTGCGAGAAGCAGAAACATAAAATGGTATTTATAATTCAATTTTATGTTTCTGCTACTCGCACTGTGAGAAAGCAGTGGGCGACGCTCCTCCGCCCACATGGTTGAGCCACCCCTGTGTGTATTTTGCACAGTAGTCATACATTGTGAAGACTATTTATTAGCTGAAGTATTGCATTGAATATAACGTTTTAGAGTTACTTTATGAGTTTTATTGGCATGTGGCTGTCTGGAAATTGGATCATTCTTGAATGGATTATAGTTTTAAGAAAAAAATCATGCTCTGATTAGGTCCTTGAGGCCTGCGACATAGGTAGCCAGTTCTGGCATAGAGTAGATTCTCCGCCAATAAAGTAAAGGGCGTAGTCTTGCTATGTCAGCTAGTGCCTTCCTGCCTAGGTCATACAGAAGTGGGGGCACTGGGGTGCTTTGGAGGAGGATGGTAATCTTGCGTAGGACGCTGTTTTCTGCTGCAGTTAACTTGGAAAGGTTCTCTTAACCCTAAAGCTCGGCGGAACTGGCTGACCACTTTCATGTTATATATTTGACTCACCGGACTTACTAGCTTTGTGAAAGAGGACTTAAACTCAGTTTGTAAAATACCAGCCAGTTGCCGGTGCTTCAGCGAGCCCATATCAAGCTGCTGATTCAACCTCAGGTCCTTCTTTAAGATGACCTCCAAATATATGAAGTTGGTGACTTGTTCTAGGGGCCAGTTGTTCAACACCATGCCTCCTCTAACTGCTTTAAGAGGATTAAAGCACATAAATTACGTTTTTGACATGTTAATTTCCAAGCCTCGAAAGCGACAGTACTCCTCAAAAGTAATAGGGCTCGCTGGAGGCCGCTGGCATTTTTGAGCACTGGGAACCTTTCTTTGGTTGAGTGACCTTAGCCTTACATGGCCTAATGAAATGAGTGTGTCTGGGCAAAAAATATGTCATGTGTGCCAACTATGGACTGAGAAGCTGAAGAGTTGGCCACATAAGCCTCTAACTCAGCTCTTGTACCATCATTATCTGTGGATATCATTACTAGAATTTCAGGTTTCTCAAGTAAATGAATCCATTTTAGTCGTCTCATATCATTTGTGGGGACCACATCAAGAATAAGCAGTTGGCTCCCTGACTGTGTGGGTTCCCTCTGTGGCAATAAATCAAAGGTCGTGCATAGGGGATTGTGGTCACTCTATGGCCGCTCTCTCACAACCATGTCCCTAAGAGCATGCCATTATTGCAAGTTGGTCAATAGATGGTCTCTGTGGCTAGCACTGTAGCCATTATTAAGTGTGTTAGCCCGAGTCTATCAGATGGAGATCTACAATTTGCCGCCCGTAGGCCGTTCTCCAGGCAAATGGCGTCAATTTGGATTTCAACACCAGGCCATTTTGTATGGGTGCTAATTCTAGTTTTGGAACACCCCACTGAGCATCTTCCCTAGTGGTAAGATCACATTTCTCATTGATAAGAGGCTCAAAAGACAGATTAAAGTCAACCGAGATTAGCACGTTCGAACCCCGGGAGTACAGGTCTAATAGATTATCGAGAGCCGCTAAAACTTCTGATTTCTTCCCCTTAGATCCTCTCGCGTAGACATTATGAATGTCAACTACACCTTTCTGACCCCACTTCAGCCTAATTGCAAGAATATCCTTACTCAGTGTCTGGAGTGCCTGGATAACAAAGCTGATCGCTTGGCAGACCCAGAATATAAGGCCCCCTGAAGGTCGACATTTTCCCCCACTGATGGCAGAAATATGATCATTTAAATAGCCTGTACAGTAGAGGGGATCCACCACCAAGGGTTCCTGATAAAGACAGTTGTCAAAATATTCAATAAAGACATGCCAATGGGGAGATGTGACCTTTGAACTCAATCCAGCTCTATTCCAAGATAACACAGATATCCTAGATGGGATATGGGTACATAGCCTTTGCACACTGGGAATGTTGATAGAAGCACCATTAGAAGCTGTGTCCCTATTGGAGAGACCGATGTTGTTAGTATGTTCCTCAATCGCAGGTCAGCAGGTATGCTTGAATGCTGGGTAGTAGAGGAAGTATCAGAAAGGGTTGCCCTATACATAGGGGAGACAGCAGGAAACTCTGGGTGGTTTTGGGGCTCACAGTGCAGTAATGCGTTAACCTCCATTTAGGACGATCCCGCTAGACGAGGAGATGGTTGCTCAGAGGGTCGCCAGTACATGCTTTCTAGGTGGAAACCGAATGAACTGGATGGAAGACCTTTCTGGAGGGCAAGTGCGGAATTCCATGGCAAGGTGTTTTACAGCAAGGTCAGCCCCCTACAATGTAAGCTCAATACAGTCTAATGGGTGAACTCGGGAGGTGAGTCTATGTGCCCTGATGATGTCTTCCTGAATGACTGACCGGCAACCCATAACATGGCGGATCCAATGGATGACTTTATTAGTCAGGGAGTCTGTGTGTTCAATGCTGTTTCTAGTATCATACTTGGATACGTTAACCATGTTGATTTTGTGTGCAGGGTACAAGTTGACACTTGTCAAACCAACCGGTCCTTGTTTAAAACTATGTGAAAAATAATGTACCAAAGCTAAAGGGGTGGGTCTGGTACAGGTTGGGTATGCCTGCACTGATGATGGTCTGCTGCGGCCGGTATTATGTTGCTTTATGCTAGAGCCGGTTGGGCACTTGGTCCTAGAAAGAGCTGGCGCTAACATATGAGATGTGGCAGCAGAGGCGGGAGGTGAGGAAACCTTGTGACAGGGACCCTTGTCAATAGTGACTACCTCACGTTCTGAGTAATTTGCCTGACAGGTTTGGAATGGCTGTCTTGTCATAGAATTAGTATATGTAAAATGGAAGAATCCTTTTACAATAGAAAATTTACCATAGAAGTAAGTCCCTCAATCATTGTTCTCATGGTCTCTAAATCCAGTCTAAGAGTAATGATAAGACGGTGTGTTTCCTGAGAATCAGGACTATGACTTGGACCTAATTGTGCTAGTAGTCTGTGGGGGTCAGGGAGGCAGAGAAGGGGGAGTGCTGCGCCCTGTCTTCCCTATTTCCTTTGAACGGATCTACCAGGGGTGAAAACCTGTTAGAGCAAGAAATAACAGATCCCACCTGTTGGTATTTACTGGCTGTGGACTTATTGGAAGACTGGCTGCCCCTCACTGTGTGTATTTTTCCATCCCCATTTGGCGTGGGACCCACTTTTCGAGTTGGTTTATGAACATGGCTGGAGTAGCTGGATGACGGCTAAGGCTAGGGTTGGTGGATTGAATGGATCTCTGAGGGGATTTAACAGTTCCAGGCTGCGTAGTTGGACCGCCCTCTAAGATATCTTCACACTCACTAATGAGGCTACCTATCCAGTCGAAAACACAATTACTGGCTGCATGTTTATGTGTTTTCCTGGCCTTCTTCATCTTGTTATCCCACCTAATTGCCCCCCCACCACCCCGGCCTCCACTGCCCTCCATGGTTTTTCCATACTTCTAAACTTCAAGATATTATCAGCTAGAACCAGGCCAACCTTACTCAGGTGTATATAGGTGCTCGACAGGAGCTCAACACTAGCACTAATCAAAAATCAATCTAGCTGCCCTCAAAACCAAGCACCCAATGGATTTTAACAATTAGATCAGTACTTGGAGTCCCTGCAAACGGGGGGCGACTGGTATGTACAGTACCTGAGTGAAACCACAAAGTCCAGTGCGTGTCCAAGGTAGATTGTAGTGTAGTCCTAGGACCGGGAGCCTGATGGAAGGGGGATGGCCCTGCCTCTTCCTGGCAATGATGGGCCCACCATTGGCCCGGGCTTCGCCCAGGCCCTGCCCGCATGTATCCCGAGCTGCGGGGGTTTGTTGGCGCTTTTCAAGCACACAACGGCAGGCACACTCCTCCCTCCAGGCAGAGCAAAGGATCCTGGGGCTTTGAGTCCCCCAAATACAGGTGGATCCAGATGGATGCGGGAAGAAACAGTGTGCCGCGCTGAGGGGGTTTGTTGGCGCTTTTCAAGCGCGCGACGGCAGGTATGCTCCTCCCTCAAGGGAGAGCAAAGGATCCTGGGCCTTTGAATCCCCCAATACAGGTGGCTGCAGGTGGATGCGGGCAGAAACAGCGGCCCACGTTGCGGGGGTTGTTGGCACTTTTCAAGGGCACAACAGCAGGCATGATCCACCCGCCAGAGAGAGAAAAGGATCCTGGGGCTTTGAGCCCCCCAACTCAGGTGGATGAGGTAAATGCAGGTGGATACATGCAGAAACAGCGTCCCCTGCTGTGGGGGGTTTGTTGGCGCTATTCAAGCATGCAACGGCAGGCACGCTCCTCCCACCAGGGAGAGCAAAGGATCCTGGGGCTTTGAGTCCCCCAATTCAGGTGGAGGCAGGTGGATGCAGGCAGAAACAGCGTCCCGCTGAATAATGAAAAGCTTGTTCATGCACCATCCAAGCGCTAAGTAAAATTAGAATCCGTATCGCACTGAGGTCAGACTTTGTTGGGGTGGAGGATAATCCAATCCCCATCTTACAATATGGGCATTGACTTGGACCCAATGCGGAGTAACGGCATAATAAAAATCATGCTCATCTACTGCTCTTAGCCTCTCTTTCATAGCATATGAGTTGAGTTTTATTTAGCAAATTCGACAGCGATAGCAATTGAATAATGTACATCTTGCAGACAATACCCTCGACAGGTTATAGACAAATTTATAGTGCAAACATTTGGTGCCACAGTTTTTTAATATTTCCTATGTTTATTTGGGACTAAGTCATTGATACTTATTAAGTATTACAACTGCATGCCTGGTTGGTTTTTCATTGTCTTTGTGCTGTGTCTTATTACACTATGATACTCTTGAGTCTTGTTCATAAGGTCTGCCATAGTGTTTGGATTCCTATAAGTAAATGTTTCTTCTTGACTAAGCAGCGTCTTTTGTTATAGAAGATAGTAGATTATTGCTGTATTCTTTACCTAGCCTCCACTATTATTACAGATAAAATGTAACATTCAGCAAATCATCTGGATGCATAAAAATGAGCTGGGAAAGCAGTTCTCCTCCTTTCATCATGGAGCATCCCCGTGTGGCCGTCCTTCAGCTTCGTCAAACCCCTCTCATGTAGCTTACCACTACAAGCTCACAATGACCTCACCTACTTTCTCAAAAATATCTTCTGCAGTTTCTACCTCGGAGGAAATTAAGCCACAAAATGCTTTATGTAATATCCTGGGGGGGAAAGGAAGATGACAGTCTGATACCTCCATGGTGAGCAGTGCACTCTCTGAGAATGCTCCTACCGCACTGCCCGGTGTACTGGATCCGGGGCTGGTTTTCTGTTCCAGCGATGGTCCCGAGTCAAGCTCAAGACCTGACACCCCCTTGGCAGTGAAGGAGGCACTGAGGCAGTCTTTGAGACACTGATGAAGCTGTGGTTGCTCTGCATCATCTTGCGAGGGTGTCTTCAACAAGCGGGGATGGCTCGCTGGCAGACCTGCTCTTTCCCAGGGCAAGGGCAAAAATCAGCAGTGGTTCCTCGTCGGGGTGCTGCACAGTGAGGTGGATGTGGTGAGAGTAAAACTACATCTGCAGCTTTGCCCCCCTGCGAGGATCTGAATCAGGAGGCTGCCAAGGCAACTGAATTCAAGGTCAGGGGGCCCATATTGAAGCTATTACAGTCTGGCAATGCACCAGATCTGTTACTGGCCTGCAACCAAGAGGAAGCTGATAGGGCAGATTCAACAATGGTAAAAGCACTCAGGAACACAGTACAAAGCAACAAGGGAGGTATTGATAACAAGCCCTCCACAGACCTAACAACTGATATGGCTCTGGAAAGGGAGCAGGTTGTTTGTATTAATGTTGGCTGTTTAGGGAAGGCTGCAGATGTCACTGTATCAACACCACCCCAGGGGATGTCTCCACTTTTTATTGAAACGGGTGTCATAAACATTTCTAATTCTACTTCTGTTAATACAGGGCTTGGCATGATGGATAAGAATGCTGACAGTAAGTGTGGACTACACTGTCAAGTAAGATGTCAAGTGGCTGAGGAAGTTGAAGCAGGTTACAACAACTCGGAAATCGCCAACTTCATGTACCAATGTGACTATGGATAAAAGTATTGACTTGGAAGCCCAGAAGGATTTTCCAGTTGGATCATTTAAAAACAAGGATGAGGACCATGTTATAAGGTCAGAGGGGGGTGAATAGTGAACCATCCATGGATATTGAGTACCTGCATAACAATATTTCAAGTAAGAAACTAGCCAGAAATAAAGGCATATAAGGTCTAAAAAAAAGGGATATGGCCAACATACTAAGCCCCAATTAGACTATACAATTCAACCAGCTCAAAAATCTGTTCTAAGAACAGTCCTTTATGTAAGTGGTTCCCTGTAAGAGGAGGTTAATGATCTGATTTTGAGGCTGTCAAATATTGGTCCTGCTCCAAAATCTCATTCAAGGCCGCCAGGGAAGAGGATCACATACTAAATGGGGGCAGTCCTAATTTGGGCTCAACTATTTCTCCTGGGCTAGGCAAGGCGACAGAGGGTCCTCTTTTGTTGTAATGGAATCTGGTGCTCTACATATGGATACTTGTGTTGGTACGTCAAGTATTAAAGAGTCCACTCTGTCAACAATCCTTCAATTCTTGCAAATACAGTGGATGGACGGCTCTGGATCAATATTTACAGGTTAGGGCTGATAGTGCAGTGATGCATTAGGCCATATCCGAAGTTTCTAGCAATGTGGCATACTCTCAACAGAGATAACGGAACTTCAACAAAGAATCACTGGTGTAGAAGAAGTCGGATAATTGACTGTTAAAACAGTTCGGGAACAGGGGGCTCACATCTCGACTATTCAAAGCAAAGTGGAAGATTTAGAGAACAGGCTGTGGAGCAATAATTTTAGACTCTTTGGTATACCTGAAATGAGAGAAGGCAAGATCTTTTGTGGTCAACTTAGTACAGAAGGCACTCCCGGAATTGTCAGATTGGGACACGTACTTTCAGATCTAGTGGCCTCATAGATCACCATTAACAAGCAGACAAACTGGTCAGGCACATTGGCTGCACCCTTACCCTATTCTAATCTTTGTTGGTAATTTTTTGTTGAGACAGGCCATCTATTCCAAAGCAAACGCAACTTCACCTTTAACGGTAGATTCAATGTCCATCTTTGCTAGGTCAGATTTCTGTAAGGCCACAATGGACTGACGCTGGAAGATGTACAAGCTTTTTGATCCACTCAAGGCAGTCGGGGCACAGGTTTTCCTGTGAGAGCCCTCACGTCTTAAAGTCATTAAAGATGGACATCAATAAATATTTAATTTGGAATTGGAAGCATCTAAATTAAGCCTGGGCGTAGTTTGCGTAGCAGCACTACACGTAGCTTCACGTAGTATACTTTAAACTTTGCGTAGTACACATAGTCTGCGTAGCGTAGCTGATGACACTGTGTACTTGTCTGTACTGTGCAAAAATGGCAAAATATTTGCAAAAAGCTTCCTGTACATGACCAGATATGATAAAATAAGTATTTCTATCTTTATATGCTAAAGTGCATATAGTACTTTCACAATGGTTTAACTGAGAAATTAGCAAGCAGTGGGAGATGTGATGATTTTGGGATCCTCCCTAACCTAGGGAGAGTACCAAACAGATGCCTTGAAAACAAAAACGCACATCTTATTGAACGATTTAGTTGTGGTCCCATCCTCTTAGGACAAACCCAAACACAGTTATTGGCATAAAAAATTCCCAACCAAAGACCCTGCAAAGCATTATGGGATGGGATTAGCAGTGGGCAGTTAATATTATATAGTATACAATATCAAACTAATTCTACAAAGAGCTGCAGTTCACCTAGTTGTTACTAGATGTCCCTCACGAGTCGAATGCAAATGCTTGATGAAAGGGTTTCAATGGTTTTGCATTTGACTCGTGAGGGACATCTAGGGACGACCAGTGGAACTGCGGCTTGATGTAAGAATAATTTCAATGCTTTGCATTTGATTCGTGAGGGACATCTAGTAACAACTAGGTGAACTGCAGCTCTTTGTAGAATTAGTTTGATATTGGATACTATAATATTCACTGCCCACTGCTGATCTCGTCCCATAAGTGGGGACTCAGATGTGGAGGCCCTCAAGTTTTGCGAGGGTCTTCGTGCGGTGTCCAGTTGGATGAATCAGAACTGTCTCCAATTGAACACTAAGAAGACAGAGGTCATGGTGTTTGGCAAGCAACCTGGACGGTGGAACGATGACTGGAGGCCCCCTGAGCTAGGAATGATCCCTTCCCCCGCCATGGAGATGAAAAACCTTGGAGTCTGGTTGGATCCCACCCTTAGTTTTACCTGCCATACTGAGAGGGTAGCTGCCTCCTGTTTCGGTATCATTAGGAGCATCAGACCGGTACTGAAATTTTTCGATGCCCCCACTAGACAGCTAGTGGTTCAGGCCTCAGTACTATCTAGGATAGATTATGCCAGTGCTTTGCTAGCAGGAACCAATCAGGCGGAACTCAAGCGGCTGCAGCGAGTTCAGAACGCCGCTGCAAGGGCGGTGGTCGGACTGCCTAGAAGATGCTCGGTCTCAGGAACACTGCAGGCGCTCCACTGGCTTCCAGTGGCTAGGAGGATCGAGTTCAAGGTGCTCTGTCTGGCTTTTAAAATTTTAAAAGGCATAGCCCCCCCAATACTGATGAATCTACTGACCCCGTATGTTCCCTCTCGTCCCCTGAGATCGATGGGTCAGAATCTTTCTGTTGTTCCACGTTTTCTGTTGAGTAGGACCGGTGGACGCTCTTTTCGAGTGGTAGCCGCAAAACTCTGGAATTCTCTTCCTGCTGAAATTCGAGCATTGGAAGACCTACTCCAGTTTAGACGTGCCATTAAAACTGTACTTTTTAATAAAAAAATTTAGTAAAAACTTCTGGCCAATATTTGCAATGTTGTGTTTACCTCTCTGGGCGCCAGGACGCCCCTTCGCTGGGGCAGCTGTGCGCGGTACAAAAACAGCTAACATAACATAACATAACATAACATAACATAACATAACATAACATAACATAACATAATGTTTTCCAGGGACTTTGGTTGGGATTGTTTTTTTTGCCAATAACTGTGCTTGGGGTGGTCCTAAAATGATGGGACCACCACTGAAGTCCAAGGCATTTGCTTGGTGCTACCCCTACGTTAGGGGGGACCCCAAAATCATCAGCTCTCTCATTACCTAATGTTTTAATTGTAAAAGTTCATTTTTGTGAATTGGTTATATGCTGTTAAGCATGTAAAATTGCTTTTTCAAAGCATCTAAGAATATTGTTGATTTAGATGCTACGCTACGTGATTAAGCATAGTTTTGGTACTGTACTACATGCAATTTGCAAAGTGCGAATTAGTACTAACTTTGCATGCTCTGTCAGCGTAGTGTAGTTTTAAGCCCAGGGTTAATCTAAATTCCTGAGCCAATGGCGTTAGGGCTATGGTTTGGTAGATAGGAACCTAGCCAATCTTCAAATGAAGGATGATAGTGGGAGCTACTTAGAGCAATAATAATAATAATACTTTTTTTTTGTTCTTGGGCCTTAGAAGTTACAAAACGTTTGTGGCAGATATGTATGCTGGAGGTTCCAAGGGGGGATGCTCCCGGGTGACTGCCATTTCAGCTGGCAGTTAAGGGGTTGGCTGATTCCTTTTCCAGGTATGGGTGGCTGGGTGGAGCTGGGAGATGGGTATTGGGGGCTGGAGAAGTTGTCGGAGAAGGAGAGGTTTCCTTTGATGCATTATCTGGAGGGTGGAGTTTTAAAAGTCAGATCACACAGAATACAATGCAATGTTGGGTGGACTAATTGACATTAAAGGAAGGAAGTTTGAGAAGAACTCGCAGTTCATAAACCTTATATTTGGGGCATTACAGAAACGCGCCTGGCATACAAAAGATAGGCAGGTATTAGGGCAACTGGGATATGACAGTATCATCTGAACATCACAGACAATATCTATACTTGGGGTAGCAGTAACGAAATATAAAGGTTTAGCAGTTACAGTAATTAAAACCTCTACAGAAAGCAAGAAGTGATGGGCCATTGCTCAGTTATTAATTAATACCAAGAGATATATTATTTGTGTTGTGCATGGCCCCAACCTGATGAACCAGATATGTTTGACTTTTTAAGTTTAGAATTATTATACTGGGCAAGGAGTTGATAGTCATATGTGAATTTAATTGAGTCATCGAGGATAAAATTGATTCCACTAATCGACAACCCAATAATCTGATTGCTAAAACCTGGGCTGCAATTGTGGAATTGAAGAGGCTACATAGGCTGGAGGATGCATAGAGAGTTTTATATCCTCAGGTACCTGGATACACCCACTAGTCTGCTCCCCACAGGCAATACAAAGGATTTGAAATGATATTTGCAAGAGGGGAAATGTTGGATGGGCAAAGATCGAGACATGACCTAAGACCATATCGGATCACAATGCCATAATGCTGACACTGCGGATATCGCAAGTCGGGCTGAGATCTCAGCTGCTATTCTCCTTCTCTTGACATCTGCTTGCTAATTTGGAATATATCCAGGACTTAACAACTATACTGACTGAATTTCTTCTGATGAATAAGGGTGCTACCAATATAGCTATTTTATGAGTTTGCATGATGGATTATATTAGGGGAGTCACACTGCAGTTTATTTTAAATCAGAATAAGTGTAAGCAACTGGAGCTGGCACAACCGCGGCAGGAATGTCTAGACCTAGAGTTCCAACATGCTCAGGCACATCTAAAATGTAGCCTCCGTTAACAGGTTAAACATCTTAAGTCAATGGAGAGGCGTCAAATGGTAAATCGGGGGGGAATTGAAAAGGCTGCGGCAAGTTATCAAAAGAACAGGACATGCCAATATGAGTATGGTGAAACAGTGGGACATATTCTGGCTCATCATATAGCTGATAGGAAGGCATGCAGTACTATGAAATGTATTTGGGAAAATGATGACAGGTAGCTATACTTGGGAATGTGGTTCTACAAACTTTAGGCCAGCTATGTGGCTACGATCTTTTACTTTACTTCATGAAACATATGAACTCCTGCATCAACCTTTCAAAAAATATTATCAGGTTAGGGACTACTTTCTTCACAACTGCGAATATAAAAAGGAGTTTGAGACATCCAAAAATGTAGTTCTACTCTATCAATATGCAATATGCAACATAAGTACAATGTACCAAAAGTTTATGTCCCATGTTGAAGATGATAATGCACAAATAACGCGAAGGTAGAGTCAAAGTCTAACGGTTATAGTAACTAGTGCTAAGTTATGAGATGCTATGGAAACACTGGATGGGGCAGTGATATCCTTTATTCACAAATTACAACAATTTAGAACAGTGCATATGTTGTATCATACACCTGAACGTATTTCTAATTGGACTTCCTTTAGTAATTCTTCTCGGGTATATAGTCTCAAATGCGGGTTATTTGCAGCTGATATAATTCATATGTTCATCAAGTGCCCGGGGTTAAAAGAATTATGTGGCAGTCTCTTTTAATTAATATCTAAACAGCTGGGGCTGGAATTTTGTCTGAGCAATAAAGAAATACTAATCGGTTTAAAGACCGGCGGGAACTCCAGTCTTAGGGGTCTCAATTCAATCATCATAGTAAGTGCACACCTGTGCATTGCTAGGGTATAGGTTGATTCAATGCCACCTAGAGTATTTGAATTCTGGGCTATACTCCGGCAGACTTATGAACGTGAAATAACTGTTTCCAAGGCCCGAAGACTCAGAGCAGTCAAAACGGTGAAGAAGATCTAGTTGAAATTGCACTGCATGTTGCAATTTATAGTGGGAGCCCTAGCTACTGATACCTGAATCTAACTAACCTGAAATATCTATTAAATATATTTAGTGTTTTTCTGGCTTATCCCCGTCTGGTTGGGGGCAGGGCGTGGAGGGGTGGAGTAAGTCAACAGATGATAGAATAAAGAAACTATATTTAAAAAAAAAAGAAAACCACTTACCTTGCACTCGCTGCATCGCCAACTCGCCCGCATTACCGACTTCAGTAGATATTTTCCAGCAGATGCATCACAAAAACTTCTGAACGAAGGGCAGGATTCTCTTCCTGATTTTCCAATAAGTCTTTCTGTCTGAGTTGGAGCGTGGAGTACAAAGATTCCTGATAGAGAATCATAAATTACACTAAATAGGAAATTGTGAATGCTAATTAGGATTTTGCTAGATGTGAGTGCAATTTGCACACCGACTTCTGCCAAATGCGTTAGTATTTTGTGAACCAACCTATGTTTTAATTGGTTGGTTCACAAAATACTGATTTGAGTTGAGTCATAATTTGACCTAACTTATTAGTACATACCAGACAAATTGAGACCCCCTACAATTGGTTAAAGTCACAGACATGGTGGCCGGCTGGGTCAACATACCAACATGTCTGAGTCTGGGCAGTATTTATGCCCCAAACTGCTATCGAAACAAGCTTTATAATCACCTGGGCATAGCCCTGACGGGTGGGACACATACCCCTGGATATTAGCTGGGGACTTTAACACTGATCTGGATGTGACCTTAGACAGATCCCATCCCCCGCTGCATGGTGCTGGTGCCCACAAATAAGCTGCTGCCCTAGAAAACGTGATTGAATGGATGGGGACTAAAAGATGTTTGGCGACTACTACACCCCACACATAAGGAATGCACCTTCTATTCCCCAGTGCATCACCTTCATACTAGAATAGATAGGTTTCTATGTTCCACGCATATTGCCACCCAGATACAACACTCCACATACCTGGCCAAGACCTTTTCTGATCACTGCCCTTTAGAGATCACACTTACCTGGGGAAGAATACCCACCCAGGCCCCTACTTGTAAATTGTGACCCCAGCAACCAGAGGATGCCACCTTTCGTACTACGTTATCTACGACTATTAAAAATTACTTTTCTGAGAACTGGAACACAGCCTCCTCTAATCTTATCAAATGGCACGCACTTAAGGTGGTTGTGAGGGGCGTGGCAATTGGGGCGACAGTGGGGGCACAACAGGAGATCCACAGAAACCTTACCTATATTGAAAACATGCTGACCGAGTTAGAACAAGCTGTGGCGAGAGACCCTGACAAGCAGGCCCCTTTGCAGGACACACGCATCCAGCATGCTGAAAACCTTGAATCCCTACTGGTCATCGATTATAGGGCTTTTTTTTACAAAACTGAAGCATACCGAGGCTAATAAGTTTGGATCGCTGTTGGCCTGGATTATTGAGAGACAACCCAGCACCCCCTCTCATCACCCGCAGTATTGTACCTAATACGGGCATAGTACACACTCAACTAGAGATAAACAACGCTTTTTGTAACTATTTCAGTACCCTGTATAGTGAACCCACACATATTGATAACACTGTAATGGATGACTTCCTCAAAGCAGACACCGGGATCCATTACTAGACAATAGATACAAGCTGATACTGATTTGAGTTGAGTCATAATTTGAGCTATCTTGTTAGTACATTCCAGGCAAAGTGAGACCCCCTACAATTGGTTAAAGTCACAGACATGGTGGCCGGCTGGGTCAACATACCAACATGTCTGAGTCTGGGCAGTATTTATGCCCCTACCTGCTATCGAAACAAGCTTTATAATCACCTGGGCATAACCCTGACGGGTGGGACACATACCCCTGGATATTAGCTGGGGACTTTAACACTGATCTGGATGTGACCTTAGACAGATCCCATCCCCCGCTGCATGGTGCTGGTGCCCACAAATAAGCTGCTGCCCTAGAAACGTGGTTGAATGGCTGGGGACTAAAAGATGTTCGGCGACCTTTTCTGATCACTGCCCTTTAGAGATCACACTTACCTGGGGCAGAATACCCACCCAGGCCCCTACTAGGAAATTGTGGCCCCAGCAACCAGAGGATGCCACCTTTCATACTACGTTATCTACGACTATTAAAAATTACTTTTCTGAGAACTGGAACACAGCCTCTTCTAATCTTATCAAATGGCACGCACATAATGTGGTTGTGAGGGGCGTGGCAATTGGGGCGACAGTGGGGGCTCGACAGGAGATCCACAGAAACCTTACCCATATTGAAAACATGCTGACCAAGTTAGAACAAGCTGTGGCGAGAGACCCTGACAAGCAGGCCCCTTTGCAGGACGCATGCATCCAGCATGCTGAGATCCTTGAATCCCTACTGGTCATCGATTATAGGGCTTTTTTTACACAACTGAAGCATTCCGAGGCTAATAAGTCTGGATCGCTGATGGCCCGGATATTGAGAGACAACCCAGCACCCCCTCTCATCACCCGCAGTATTGTACCTAATACGGGCATAGTACACACTGAACTAGAGGTAAACAACACTTTTTGTAACTATTTCAGTACCCTGTATAGTGAACCCACACATATTGATAACACTGTAATGGATGACTTCCTCAAAGGTTTCACATACCCTTGTCTAACAGCAGACACCGGGATCCATTACTAGACAAGAGATACAAGCTGCAAATAAGGGACTGAAGTGTAACAAGGCCCCAGGCCTCAATGGCCTGCCTATAGAATTCTTTGACACATACTTAGACATTCTTGTCCCCAAGTTAGAAGAGCTACTTAGGACAGCCTTGGAATCCAGACACCTGCCCCACTCCACCATGCAAGCCTTAGTCATCTCACTCCCTAAACCGAGACGAAATAGTGCAGACTTATATAGTTACCGGCACTTGTCTTTATTAGCGACCAAATACAAGATCCTGAGTAAGGTCGTGGCCAACCAACTCTTACCCCACCTAAATACCCTAATCCATAAAGACCCAAGCTGGTTTCTGCCCGCACGCAGTAACTCTTTAAGTATTAGACGCCTGCATCACATCATGCAGGCTGCCCCAGCAGATTTTGCCTCCACAGCCTGTATAGCATTGGACCTCCGCCAAGCCTTCGATTCCATTACATGGGGATACATGTTTGCAGCCCTGCGATGTTTCGGGCTTCCCCCAGAATAACTCCAATGGGTGTGCCTGCTGTATACTAGCCCTACCGCAAGAGCTCGTACCAGACGGCATATCTTGCGAGGATACACTATACCCAGAGGCACACTTAAGGGATGCCCCCTATCCCCACTGTTGTTTGTCCTTGCCCTGGAGCCGCTGGTGATAGCGCTGCGGCAGTCAGCTGAACACCAGGGGATCTTAGTAGACAGTACCTCACACTTAATCTCAATCTACGCCGATGATATAATTATATACCTACGTAATTTCTCTCTGCTAGGGCAGAACCTCTGCCCACACTATTTTCCACCTTTAAACGTATCTCGGGCTGCCCATAAATAAAGGGAATTGAATGCGTTCTATCTACAGGACAGATCTCACACAGACATAATTCACTTCGGTGATCATCAATTACCAATGGCCCATCATACATTTAAGTACTTAGGAATCCAGATATACAGAACACAGGCAGACCAACTAGAAGGTAATCTGTCAAAGGTGATTACTAACATACGCTCCTGCGTATCGTTTTGGACATCCTTACCACTGTCGGTGATGGGGAGGGTTGCAATTTCCAAGATAGTGGTGCTACCCCATCTTCAGTACTTCTTTGTGAACTTACCTCTCGTGATGCCTCAGTCCACCTTCCGAACTCTGGATACAATACTACTAGAGCTCATATGGGGGACGGGACGTCAGATGTTAAGCTTCAAGAAGCTTCTGCTGGAGCCTTGGCGGGGCGGATTGGGAGTATCTGACTTTAGAGCTTATTACCACGCCTGCCAGCTCCAATGGTTGTCCTAGTGGGCAGCAGGCAAGAACCTGCAGGAATTAGGGTTTGAGACCCGGGACTTAGAGCGAGCAACCCTGCACACGCTGCTCCTACTGAGGGTAAGGTTCCCCTGTTGCGCCTCCATTACTCAAAACACCACTTCACTGCTTGAGGAAAGCCCTTCTTTACTCCCCAACCATGCATCCATATGCTAGTAATATCCCACTTTTTGGAATATCAACCACTAGGGACAGATTTACGAAGGCCCGGCTGAGTGTGCGGGCAGATGCAGGAGTGTCGGGGGTTGGGTCACTATTTAGCGATGGTGCCCTCCTGGATCAGGAGAAGCGTGGCTCAGTGGTTAGAGGCGGCAGACCCGGAAGCTGAGATCAGCCGTGGACCAGGGTTCGATTCCCCGCCTCGGCGGGTCTCGGGCTCAAAAATTCCACGGACTCGACAATTCTCGCTCCGGTGCCTACTCGACTCACGGGGTCACACTCTGCGACTCTGGGCAATAGCTTGCTTAATCTCCACTACGGCCCCTCGCGGCGGGATGCCTGGCTTTCACCTTGTGAATACCCTGCCGGGGTATCTCACAGGGGAATACCAGGACGGGTTCCCTAAGCAAGCGCCTTGAGACCCCTGGGTGATTAGTGCGCTATATAAATCGAAATACATTTACATTTACATTTACCCCTTTCTACTGGCCATTGGTGTACTGAACCAACTTTATTTAACCCATGCAGCAGTCTCTCACTATGTTAAGACAACATGGGTGCCTCAACGCACCGAACCCCCGCAGCATGAGCTGGTACGAACTCTCTATTATATGGGGGAGGGCAGCCATCTTATTAAATGGCTTTACATTGGCATCCGGGTGCAAGGCTCCATTCCACTCACCAACCTTAAAATAAAATGGTCAGAGACTAGTTGGATGTTACACTGTCTGATAAAGCCTGAGCGAGTGTTCCAGAACATCCCAAGCTTTTGTCCCGCAATGCCAGACTGAAATTCATACAATGCATGATGTTACACAGATCCTACTTAACCCCCCAAAAATGTAATTGCATTTTTCCATACGCCCAACATCACTGCCCATGCTTCAGACACAAGGAAGCAGGCTCCACTCACATAGTTTGGGCCTGTCCCAACCTGCATGATTACTGAGGAGGGATCCGCACGGCACTTGGGGAGATTACACACTTACAGCTCACGGATAATGTACTGGAGTGTCTGCTGGGCAGTCTTAAGCGCACCAGTGCTTTGAGGGATCCACTGCATTTCCTTGACCATGCCCTCATACTGCCCTTATGAGCAATTACCAGAAGATGGAAATCCCCTAGATGCCCTACCTTACATGCATGCATTACAGGATGAGGTGGTACGATGGTGCGGTGCCGAAAACGAGGCTTGCAGGTTGTGTAAGCATCCTACTTCCATGGAATGGGACCTCATGGTGGAAGGTTTTAAAGCATTAGATCTTCACTCCCCATATTTCACTCCTACCCCGTAGTGTACCCAATGTTCTGGGGGCCTCATTTATGAAAAGTGACGCATCACTGCGGGAAAACAGCGATGCGTCACTTTTCATTGCGCCCTCCTTGCAATACCAATGATGCATCATATTTACAGTATGACACATCATGGTGCAAGGAGTTACAGATACGTCAGTATTTCTGACGTATCTGTAAGCATAAAAGTCACGCATTGCTGGAATGTGTCACAAAAGTGACGCAACTCCAGCAATGCGTCCTTTCACATGGGGAAAGCTCCATGTGAAAGGGCTTGCGTCAGTCTTACACCTGCTATGAGGCAGGTGCAAGATTTTGACGCAACAGCGTCCTTAAAGTGACGCAGTGAAATCTCATCGATTTCACTGCGTCACTATTACGATGCTTTTTGCATGGGAACGCCCCCTCTGCATACATTATACTTGATGCAGGTATATTGTAGCGCAGGGGTTTACAAAGTGACGCATCTGCTTAGATGCGTCACTTTGTAAATAGTGCGCAACAGGAGGCATGTTTTACGCCGCCGATGCGTCACAAAAAGTGACGCATCGGAAGCGCAAAACTGACGCAAGGCCTCATAAATCAGGCCCTGGGATTCTTGGTTTGAGGAGTTGCTCACGGTCCTCTACTCGCTTCCCTTGCACTCCAGTAAAAAATCCACAGCCGGGAGTCCACACAAACAAATTTCAGGTTAAATAATGCTAGATATGAAATGACAGGCCAGGAGGGAGGGTGGGGGCGGGAGGCTGTTTAGTTAGGGGGTTGTTTGGTTATCTAGTTGTCAATGAACTGCACAATCTTGCATAGTCTTTATGTGCACCCATCTTTTATTCACCTTGAGACTGTCATCTCCTAGTTTGGCATAAACAAACAGTTTTCTTAAACAGTACTTGTAGGAAATACGTGTACACGATTAGAAAATGCAGAACATACCATACTGTATCTGTCATGACACTCTGTATTTGCACTGTGATGCTCAATAAAGTTTGTTATAAAAAAAAAAACATCTCTAAGATTGCTTTTACAGAAAACAATCTTTGATTTTATTTTTTATAATGCAGTCGGTTTCCTTTATTAGAAAAAGGGCGTGTTTAAAACAGAAAATGAATAATTTCATAAACTTTTTTAGAAGCAGGCATTGGACTCATGGACCACTGCCTGCACCTAAGAAATGTTTTTAAGACATTCACAAAGGAGAAGTGGTATATATATTTTCTTCAATATAATTACCTTTCATGGTAAGGGCATGCGTGCTATTTCTCCCTGCACTATGAGTCTTTAGGGTCTACCTTAGGGGTGAGTCCTAAGTACTGAAAGGGAAGATGCAGGCCTAGCAAAGAGTTTACTTTTTTAGGTCGAATTAGCAGTTTGAAATTATACCACAGCCAGAAGTAGTAGGCCTGATAGAAGTTTTAAAAGGCTACTTGATTGCATGGCATGATAATTGCTGCAGGCCGACTAGCAGAATTTAAAGTACAGGCCCAGGGTAAAGATAGTACCATATAGTAAGCCCTTACAAGTAAATTAAATGTGCCAATTAATTATAGGCCAATTGTACCATATTTTAAGGAGAGAGCATACTTTAATACTGATTAGCAGTGTTAACATCCACAGAATCCTATAGTCAACAACAACGAATCAGTAAAATAAAAGGGGTGAAGAAAAAAAACATATTGAGAAAACCCTGTCAAGGACGTCAGGACCAAGATACATTTATTTGAAAATTGCAAACCAATGGATAATGAATATGATGGCCTATGTGGCTGGATATAAGTAGCATTCACTAATGCATTTAGGCACTGTATCAGTGCATATATGTATCAATAAAGGAGAGTAAGGTCTTAAATCGCCTTCATAAGGTTATTGTTATGTTATGTTATGTTATGTTAACTGTAATTTCTTAAGCGCACAGCTGCTCCAGCTAAGGGGCGTCCCGGCGCTATATCTGAAAAGGTAACATAACCAACGAGACCAACAGAGACATAATTATTTTTTTTTTTTTTTTTTTTTTTTTTTGAGTTGCAACTTTTTTTTTTAATTTTCAAAAACCTTTATTGACAAAATTGCTGAGATATAAAACATACTTTTTTTTTTTTTTTTTTGTTTTTGAAAACCTTTATTGGTCATAAACACATGTAATACAGCTCAGTGCCCACAACCCATATTCCTGGGCCGGCTTCCACAGTGTCATAAAAGAGGATGAACATGCATTCTGAATAAAGTCATGGGGTGGACACAGCAAGTCGCCTACAACCCATCCGGGCCGGCCGCGTTAGAATAAAACATGGGTCATATAGGAAATTGCAGGAGGTCTACTTGTGTACATTGTGGGCCCTGAGCAGCAGAGCAATGAGGTTATTTTTTACATTTCAAACAGCTTAACAACATAACAGTCCCGTTCCCTTCCCCCAGCGACCCCTCCTCGTCGGAGCAGTGAAATGATGGAGCTCAATTGCGCGGGGGGGCGCAGGGTCGAAGTCACTATCCTGCTTTGGATGCCAGGCAATGCTGGCCAAGTCATTACTGCTGCAGTGGTATTGACTCAACCACGGGGAAGGTAGTGTGTTCGCTTGCCATGCAGAGAGTGCGATATTGTGTCGTGCCATGGATGTGTTGCAGTGGATGACTGACTGAATGAGAATATCCGTTCCGAACCAAGTCCGAAGAATACAAGAGGTGAGAGGGGGGAGGGGGGGACGCCCGTCACCCCGCAATCCCGCCACACCTCGTTCCGTGCGTTACGGATCAGGGGGGGCGTAGCAGTATGTGCTGCGTGTGTTCGCTTATGCAGGTTCCAAAGTAAGCCATGTCCAGCAGGGGGTAGCATATGTTAGAGGCGCGTGTCGTGGCAATGCTTTCGAAAGTGTGTGGATGAATATAATCCCCGTGTGGGATCGGAGCAGTGATCCCTGCAGTCTACCCCTCAATCATTCTCTTCCACAGAACGTTCATCCCTGTGTAAGTGAAGTAGGTACGAAGTAAGAGGGCCCCATAGATCTTTGGGTCGTGATTTAGGTGGTAAGAGGTCAGCATAGTTATGTAATTGTTCTTGCCAGGTAGCCATGCAACTCAACCAATCTTTAAATTTGGGTGCCCGCCCTCTGCCCCATCTGCATGCCACCTGACGTTTAGCCAGAAGGAGGCTCAGTGCAAAAAATTTGCGGTTCGTCTTAACAGCAGGGTGAGCTAGCCCGAGCAGCGCTAACCTAGGGCAAGGGTCTATAGATAGTCCGAGCATTTCCGAGAGAGCATCAAACACTTCCGCCCAGTATGTGGCGACTGCTTGGCATCCCCATGCTAGGTGTATAAAATCTGCCCCCGGGATGCCACACCGGAGACATCTATCATCGCCCTTGAGGCCCAGCCGGTGCAGTTTTACCGGTGTGAAATAGAGCCGGTGCAGAAATTTATAATGGATCAGGCGGAGACGGGTGTTTCCAGTTACAGCATGTGTGTGAGAGCAGCTCGTCTCCCACTGCTCGTCCGATAAGGGTTCGGGTAGGTCAGCGTCCCAGTCCTGCCGGGCTCTAAAGGGGGGGGGCGAAGGGGCCACCTGGACATGTTTGTACAACATGGAGACTACATGTTTCGGGACCGCGGCCTGTAGCAGGGAATGCAGAGGTGCCATGATTTCTGGTTCGTCCGGAAAGTTGGGTGTGACGGATTTAATGTTTTGTCGGAGGCGGACATAGAGGAAAGTATCCATCATCGTGGGGGCATTGTCCCCAAATATCTGTACAGCTGTGCGGAAGGTGCCCTGCAAGTAAAGATCTCCCCACGTGTGTATAGCGTATTTGACAAGGAATTTACGTCCCAATTCTTCTCGGGCGACACTCACCCTGGGGTCGTTAGCCACCGCCATTAGAGGCGAGTAGGCGAATAGTACCCCTATGTGCCCTGCAATGCGCTTCCAGGCCCTGACAGTGCAGTCCACCGTAGTCGGGTCCCTATCGGTCATGCTGACTGTAGCGTAGAGATACCCAGAGGGTTTTTCCGGTCTCATATAACCATCCTCAACCGCCAGGTGGGCCATAAATGGAGGGGGATGGAGCCAGTACGCTGCAAAATGGCCCTGAGCACAATCGTAATATTTTCGGAAGTCCGGGACTTCAAACCCTCCCTGGTGGTAAGGCAGCATCAGGGTTTTTAAACTAAGTCTAGCTTGTTTGCCTCCCCAGATCAGTCGCGAGAGCTGGGAGTCGAGGGCCCTAAAGAAGCAAGACCCCGGGCTATAGGGAATATTCGTAAAGAGATACAATAGTTTGGGGAGGATCACCATCTTAATAAGGGATATGCGGCCCGCCATGGATAGAGGAAGATGTAGCCACCGAGTAACGCTATCCGTCAGTTTGTCCAGGACCGTCCCATAGTTAGCCCGGATAAGGTTCTCTCTATTCCTAGTGATGTTGATACCTAGATATTTGATTTCATCGGGTTCCCACACCAGGGGGTAGTCAAGAGGAAATTCCGAGGTCTTGTCAGTCAAGGGGAACATAGCAGATTTCGCCCAGTTTATCTGTATCCCCGCTATAGCCCCAAATTTAGTAATCTCGCGCAATAAGGGATTCAGATTATCCCGTGGATTGTTCACGTAGAGGGTCATGTCGTCAGCGTACAGTGCAATCAGGAGTTGCCGTTCCGGGTAGACTAGAGCACGATGGTTGTGGTGTTGTCTAAGCTTCGCGGCCAGGGGTTCGATGGCAATAGCGAAGAGTATCGGGGACAGGGGGCAACCCTGTCGGGTACCCCGATGGATTTCAAACGGAGCGGAGCGCGCACCGTTGAGCAGCACCGTAGCTTGGGGTTTATAGTATAACAGTCGAATCCAGTCCAGAAAATTGAAGGGGACTCCCATCCTCTCGAGCAGTGGAAGCAGGTAGTCCCATTCCAGGGTATCGAACGCTTTTGTAGCGTCCAGGAAAATGGCAGCAGCCTCGCACCCAGGGTTAATATCTTGAAGCACTGCTTGTAAGGTACGCAAATTATGGGACGTGGCACGGTTTGGAACGAACCCCGCCTGATCTGGAAGGACGAGTCTTTCCATAAGGAGATTGAGACGTGTAGCGAGAACTTTAGCTAGGATCTTGCTGTCTGTATTCAATAGCGAGAGGGGCCTGAAGGAATCGCAATGTTCGGGCGGTTTACCTGGTTTCAGTAGCGATGTTATTAATGCTTCCCGCATCGTGAGGGGGAGCGAGCCCTCCTCCAATGCCGCATAAAAGACCTGTTTCAGTATGGGTGCTAGTACATGTAGAAAGGATTTATAAAAATCTATCGGAAGACCGTCCGACCCCGGTGCTTTCCCTGACTTCATGGACATGATGGCATCCTTGATCTCATCAAGCTCAAGCTCATGATGGAGGAATTTTTGCTGGGACGGCCCCAGCCAGGCAATAGCAGTGTCCTCTAGATATTCCTGCAAATTAAGCGTGTCATTCCTAAGTGAGGTGTAAAGCGAGGTGTAGTGTTCAGTTAACACTTGTAGCTGTGTCACGGTATCGTGGTGCGGTGTGCCATGTTTGTCCAATAAAGTCGGGACATAACTTTGATATCGAGGGGTCCTGACTGCATTGGCCAGTGCCTTGCCAGGCCTGTCTCCCTCACCATATATCCGAGCATTAAAGGGCTTACCCAGAAATTTGCCTTCCCTATCCGCCGCTTCTGAGTAGTCGTTCAGTTTGTCCCTGATCTGAGCATGTATTGCGCCGTCCCAATCTCCGTTCGCCATTTCTCGCTCTAGCTGACGTAGCTCTAGTTCAAGCTTGTGTATGTCTGTTCGCAGCGCCCTGAGCACTCCACCCCCTTTGGCGATACAGCTCCCCCTCATAGTCACTTTAAAAGCCTCCCAAACTGTAGTGAGACTAGACACTGAATCAATATTCCGTTCAAAGAACTCTGTGATTTCCAGTTCCAATTCAGCAGTGAATGCAGTGTCAGTCAGGTGTGCAGGATTCAGGCGCCAGTTTAGGAAAGGGGGAGTAGTGAGGGGAATGTTTAGGGAGAGAAGAACCGGGGAGTGGTCCGAGTATGTACGCGCCAGGTGACTTGCTTTGGATAACCATGGGGATAGACCCGCTGAGACAAATATATAGTCAAGGCGGGCCCATGTGGAGTGGAACGCAGAGCAGTGAGTACCCTGTTTGGTGTTGGGATGCATATGTCGCCACGAGTCCACCAGGCGGTGCTCCTTCAGTATTCCCATTAGTGATCTCTGAGTATTAGTATAATGAGAGGCATGTGGGTGCGACCTGTCCTGCGCGGGTATGAGGGCCGTGTTGAAATCTCCCCCTAGCATCACATGGTCTATCCCCAAAGCCTGTATTTTCCCCCATAGGGTGAGAAGAGCATCAGGGTCATCCGTGTTGGGACCATAGTAACATGCAAACAGTATTGTGTGTGAGTGTAATTTCCCCCATAGCATGCAGTAGCGCCCCCCAGCATCTATTTCAGTCCCAGCTGGAATGAAAGGTGTTCCTCTTTTCACCAGTATCACCACCCCTCTAGCGTAATTGGAATAGGAGGAGAACACCCTGCTCACAGCCCATTTAGAAGCGAATGGAGGGGAGCCGCTTGGCATCAGATGGGTTTCTTGCAGCATAGCTACAGATATCCCGTGCCTGTCTAGATACCCCAGTATTTGTCTTTTTTTCTTTGGGTTGTTCAGTCCCCGTATATTCCAGGAGGCTACTCGGAACTGCGAAGCGGGCAGCGGGTCAGCTACGTCCCCCATACTCCCATCGGAAAAAAAGATCGCCAATCATCCACAACATCCATGCATAAATAACATATGGCAGCAAATATAGGAATCAAAACCCAACTACCCTCTCGGTATGCCCAACTGCTAACGTGGACAACAAACACTTCTGTTCTGCAGGCAATATGTTGGAACATTCCCCCACCCACTCCGGCAACCCCAACCCGCCGGGCATTCTGAACCCACCCAATCCCCATTATCCCTCCCACTCCCCAACTTAAAAACCCTAGAAATGTCACGTATCCCTCCATTCTATCACAAGATGGGGGGTTTTGGGGCTCGCCCATTGGGGTACCGCACTAGGGGCACCAAACCTGCCATCCACCTCCCTACTCGCACCCACTAGGACCCAGGCAAAGCCCCGGTCTCTCGGCGTGGGACGGAGGTGGGCGATCGAGCCTGCCAAATATGTATACCAAGTCAAACAACATTATCGATTTGTACCTCACCGTGGTGTACGCTTCTAGTCCGTCACCACTTCTTGTCATCGGGGCGGTCACTGTGAATATGGACTATTCCTGCTGGTTCATAGGCGAAGAGGATCTGGAGCGATGGGATTCAGCGTCTTCTCTGGTTTCATCTGCCCTGTGGTGCTTAAGAAAGTCCTCCACCTGTTGAGGATTTTGAAAGAAGTGCTGCTTGCCCCCGTAGGAAATCTTCAGTTTGGCCGGGTACAACATGGCGTATGTCATCTCACGATCCTGGAGCTTTTTCTTAACCCCTATGAATTTCCTCCTGGCTTCCTGCACTGCCTGGGTGAAGTCCGGGAAAAATGAGAGTGTAGTATTGCCATATCTCACCGTGCCGACCTCTCTCGCTCGTCGGAGCACTGCGTCCCGGTCCCTATAATTGAGAAATCTCGCTATGATGGGGCGAGGCTGGGCACCTGGCGGCGGTCGTGCGGCTAAGGATCTGTGGGCTCGCTCCACTATTAAGTGCGAGGAGAACGATTCCTTACCAAAGAGTTCGACGACCAGATTTTCAATAAACACCTCCAGTTTCCCAGTGTTGGTGGACTCCGCAAGGCCCAGGACGCGGATGTTGTTGCGCCTGGACCTGGCTTCTAAGTCCTCGTTTTTCTCCGCGATGATTTTTAGGAGCCTGTCCATTTGGGTCACCTGCCTGGCGCTCGCGGTGGTACCATCTTCCAGATCCGATATCCGATCTTCTGCTTCCTTGAGTCTGGTGTCGTGTTGTTCCAGTTTGGTAACCACACTGTCCATGCGAGTATTGATCGTGTCAACTTTGGCGTCAATGCTTGTCAAACTCTGTTGCATGGTCAGCAGCAAGGCTTTCCAGTCGTCCCCCGGCGGTCCACGGGTAGGAGGGCTACCCGCGGGTTCTTGCATGATTCTGGAGGCCCGTTTAGATTCAAATGGTATTTTGGTCTGCTTAGCGTCGTTGCGGCCCATGTCGTGACTAGGTGCACTCGCAGTAGGCGTGTTAGGAGCAGACAGTGCTTGGCGACGCGAAGTAGCTGTTATGTGACAAGGCGGAGTGGCAGGGCGAGATAGAACCCTTGAGGAGGTGGCACCAGGGGCGCAGTGTATTTCAGAGGTGACGTCTTTCGGAATACCTCGGCCCACAAGTCCAGAATAATGAGGCAGGGCTAGTGAACAATACCACCGGTGACGCAGAAGAATCTATTAACAGTGACGCATTAACCAGGGCCTTCCAGTGCGGATCACAACAGTAGAGCAACCAGCAGAGCAACCAGGAAAGCAGTACCTGTAAGGGGGGGGTCCAAATCCCGTCACAGTTTGCGCCTTGTAGCCGAGCAAGTGGTCTTGGGCAGATATCGCCGGCCCTGTGCCAATGGTCAGCGTGTCCGATGGGCAAGGTCACGCATGCACGAGAAGGAGCAGTGAGGCGGCCTCCGAGTCTCGTCAGTGTGGGCTGGGAACGCTGTGCTCTCCGGGCCGGTGGGTCGACAACCCCCCGTTAGTGCACCTCGTGTGGTGTGAGGCGAGGAGGACGTTTCAGGGGAGCAAGCGGGTGTAGAGAGCGCCGTCTGAGACGCTTGCAGGGTCACTCCAGCAGCATGGGAGGGTCAGAGATAGCAGTTGGGACCAGCGTGATGTCAATGCGCCACAGCGCAGAATGTATGGCAGCTCCCTGCAATAGTTAAGTATTGTCTCAGCCGTGTCGGCGCCACCACAGTACCTGAAGTTATGAGGGAAGCGGCTCCAGATTGTGCACCCTGGCGCTGCTCGCCGAAATCTGCTCCGCCGCCAATGGCCGTTTTCGCGCCTTTTTTCGGCCGTTAGCTGCCGCCCGCAGTCACCGCCAGGACTCGGCTGCAAGAGGGAGGGCTCGCTGTCAATGTATGGAGGTCCGCAGTCAGCATAAAACAGGTGCGGAGGAAGCGGCGGATGTTTGTGTGCACCGCAGTTGTTGTGCCCGCAGCTCCGGTTAGGCCGCAAATCCCCGGACTCTCCCGGCCAGTCAATCCCGGAGTGGCGAGTCCCCTGCAGCCAGCCTGAGCCGCCTCAGAGCAAATCTTCTCACAGCTTCGCTCCCAGTCGGGCGATGGCGACGCTGCTGGCACCGCCGAGTGCAGGAAAGCACCGCGGTCACCACGGTGGGGAGAAAGAGCTAGTTACCCCGGTCAGGATGGTCAGCAGGATCGGTCAAAGGCTCGATCTGGCGAGAGCCTCACTATAGTGCGGCCATCTTGGTCTGGCGCCACCTAGCGCCCCCACAGAGACATAATTATTAAGGCAAAGGGAAAAGATACGTTTTAACCGCTTTCCTAAAAGCAAAGAGGGTTTCCAAAGAGCGAATGTGGGCAGGGAGGGCATTCCACAGTCTGGCGGCTATCACCATGAACGAGCGGCCACCTAATCTGCATTTTTGGAACCGTGGGACGAATGCCAAATTTTGACCAGCAGAGCGAAGGTTTCGCGAAGGAGTGTACAAAATCAAGAGATGTTGAAGGATGGCAGGAGTATCAGTTTTCAAAATTTTGAACGCGAAACAAAGACTCTTAAACTCTATACGTCTGATTACAGGTAACCAATGCAGTTTGCAGATTGTAGTGCGGGCAGAACAGAATCGCGGCAAGCCTACCAAGGCTCGCGCTGCTGCATTCTGTACCCGTTGGAGTCGCTGGACTTCCGCCTGGTTGGCGCCCAAAAGTAATGAGCTGGCGTAATCTAGTCTGGATAATACGCTCGCTTGAATCACCATCTGGCGAGTCGGGGCATCGAAAAATTTAAGGATGGGCCTTAAACCTCGCAAAATGCCAAAGCACATAGATGCCACCTTCTTAGTGTGACACGCGAAGGTCAGTTTAGAGTCCAGCCAGACGCCAAGATTTTTTAATTCAGAGATCGGTTTAGGAGGCGGTCCCAGCTCCTCAGGCCACCAGTTGTCACCCCACAGATCAGGATGTTTTCCCAATACCATCACCTCAGTTTTGAGGGCGTTGAGCTGTAAACAGTTGAGCGTCAGCCAACTAGCAACAGCCCTCAAACCAGCCGCAAAGTTTGATGCCAGCTGGTTAGAATCCCCATTGAGGGCCACCGCCAACTGGGTATCATCGGCGTAAGATACCATTGTGAGACCCCAGCTCTTCGCAACTTCCGCCAACGGTTGGACGTAAAGATTGAAGAGCGTGGGGCTCAGCGCCGAACCCTGCGGGACTCCTTGGGCGATGGCATGGGACTTAGATCTGAATGGTGGCGCTACCACCTGGAAGGATCTATCCGAGAGAAACGAGCGGAACCAGTCCAGCGCCCTGCCTGAAATGCCAGCCTCACCTAGCCTACGGATGAGAATGGTGTGGGATACAGTGTCAAAAGCGGCACTAAGGTCCAAAAGGACCAGTGCCGCCGTTTGACCTGCGTCCAGTACAGAGCGGAGGTGCTCTACCATATAAAGGAGCGCCGTCTCTGTACTATGTTCAGGCCTAAAACCATTCTGTGTTGGATCGAGTAGATGTGCAGAGGCCAGATGTTTTGTTAAGATGTTATTAACATGGGCCTCTGTGATCTTTGCTACCCACGGGAGAAGGGAGATGGGTCGATAGCTCTCCGACTTCAACGGGTCCAATCCTGGTTTCTTAATGATGGGCATGACACAGGCAGCCTTCCAACTGGGTGGAACTAACCCGGTGGTGATTATCAGCCTATTCTCGCATGGGTCATTATTGCTCTTCTGGTGCTCCTCAGCCTCTCTTCGATATTGTGGACTATGATTACTGACCCACTTAACAGATGTAGCATGATTCTGTGGTGATGAACTATCAGTATCCCAATCATTTCTGGTTTAACGTAGATGGACATTCAATTCAATACATAGTCCTTTTAACTTGGTTTCCAGGGAATTAGATTGGGAACTCGTATAATCATATGCTCAGCCCCATCCCTTATACTTTTTAGTGTGTCTTCTGATCTTTCCTCTTTAGTGTATAGGAATATCATTCCATTGTTAAAAGTTCATATCCATGAAGCACATAGTTGCTTTGGAGCCAATTAAAGCACAGATCTTTAAAGGTACTTTTTCTACTGAAAGGACCACTTTCATGTAAAGGTTGACTATCATGTTGACAGATGAGTTTGTTAAATTTAAGCATGATGTCTTTCTTTTCACCAGGGACAAGATTTCTCAATTCCTCACAATACTAGATATTTCTTAATAAAATGTTTGGTCATTGGGCAATACTAGCATACATTTTCCTTGTATTTTTGTTCTTTCTCTTCAACTGACAAAGTTCTCTTCATGCTACCCTATGGCAGTGTTTCTTCTTCAATCTTCTCTGTTCCTCTCATGTACATATTCCAACCTACTTAATTTTGACCTTGTCATTTATGTTTACAAATTTCTTGTTGGACATCAATTTGCTGTGCTACCTCAAAGAGTGCAGCAGTGGACTGATAATATCAATGGACAATGCTTCTTTCAGTTCTTCTTTAAGTCCCTGACAAAGATGCAGCTGAAGCTGCTTCATCCATCCACAAGGATTCACTTGCCAAATGTTAAAAACAACTCATATAGGTGACCAAGTCTTGATTGCGTTTTGAATCAATAGCGACCCTATGTGGGATGTCTGTTCATTTTGGCTCTCATTATGAGTTGTCAGTAAACTCTGTTTACACAGGGGTCAGAATTCAGAGTTGGATGGTATTCAATGCACCCAGTAACTACCAGATGCATTAAATATCTCACCCTTTCTTAAATGTCAGCAGATCAAATCAGCGGGAATTTAACAGGAGAACAGTGGGGCAGATTTATGATGACTGGCGCATCCCCAGGGATGCGCCAGTCATCCTGCGCCGCTGCTCCGCCACCCATGGTGCGCCGCATTTACAATGCGGCGCACCATGGGGCAAAAACGGCACAGATGCGTGACGCATCTGTGCCGAAAAGGTGGCGCATTGCTGGAGCTGCGTCGCAAGCGCGACGCAGCTTCAGCAAGGCTCGGGGGTGCCCCATCTCCACAATGCTGCGTCAAGACCTACGCCTGCTTCAAGCAGGCGCAGGCTTTTGACGCAGCATTGTCCTGAAAGTGACTGAGTGAAATCTTATAGATTTCACTCAGCCACTTTTGCGAGGCGCACCTGCCCCGGAACGCCCACCCTGCGCCGGAACGCCTCCTGATGGCGCAGGGCTTTACAACGTGACGCATCTCCTAGATGCGTCACGTTGTAAATAGGGCGCATTGTTTGCGCCGCCGTTGCGTCAAATAAAGTGACGCACCGGCGGCGCAAGGCCTTCATAAATCTGCCCCAGTGTATTTAGTATGCGATGCAAACTGATGCGTTAAGCAACAAAATCTACAATGTATCCCCCCCAAACACTCAGACTAGGCACTATTTATTGCACTCAATAGACAACGTGCCTCTTTGTATTGTTATTTATCAGGTGTGGTAAGTTGCTTCTATACTTGGAATCAGGGACTTTTGGGCATATTTATCATAGAGTTGCATCACCCTTGCACCTCACAATGGGGCTCAAGGGCAATGCAACTAGTAAGGAAGATCTATGAAGCCACACAAGGCTCTCTTGCTTGGTCCTGCGTGGCCTGATCAATCTAGAATCTCGCAACACAGTGTAAATCTATGCATTGCATTACTGTGCCCCAGGGAGGTGTTCCATGGTTGGAGCATGGGAATTCACAGGCATCAACCCATGGATTTTGGCACATTGGCAGATTTACCATTACTGGTAGACCTAGGAAGTCGTCAAAATGCTGTGCCTCCCCAGGGCAGGCAAAACGAGGAGAAATGTCTTTATTTCTCCTCGTGTTCTCCTCTTTCTATTTGTGCTGCATCCTAGAACACACATAGAAAGAGGACAATGCCTTTGAGGATTGTTTTTGTGCAGGAAGGTGCCCCTTCCTGCAAAAAAACAGTCCTGCTTACAACGCAGGCACCCTTGCACTAAGGTGTAAGGTTGCCTGCTTTGACGCTAGGCATTGTGTGCCAGTGCGATGAAAAGACAGGAATGTGCTGTGCAATGTTAAATACGGCATATTATTGCCCTTTTCCTATCTTTCAGTGCAGCACGGTGGGTTGCTGCGCTGCACTGCGCTGTGCGATTTCTAGATAAATTACCCATAAATTAACCAAGGGCTGTGATATAAAATATGTTGTGTGGCCTACATTATAGACTGCTTTTTCAGTATCAATAGGGAAGTCTTTTGTCTTCGGAAAAAAATGTAATTGGCTTGAAACAATCAAAGTTCTCCTGTGAACTTACCAGGTGGTACCAAAACAGTACTTGAATATTTTTGTTGGTATCAATTGTGGATCTGAAATAACAGTTACTCCACAGGTCATGCCTTCCGAAGATGTACTGGTTTCACGTTGAAGCACATTTGTTATTTGTGGAATACTACGTGATGTATTCACTTTATTCAGAATGGTGTTATCTGATAAGCGGTCTCTAAGAGCAGTCTGAAATATAGCAATGACTTGTGTCATTACCTCTAATGGATTGTTAGGTAACTCCACTACAGTGCTTAATTTGAAAAATAAAGTATGTGCCTGGGCCCTTGTCAGGTGGCCACTGCAGCTTTAACCACCCATCGCCCCTGCCAGTGCTGCCAACGACAATGCATATGCAACCATTAACCCTACCACTCCTACAGTTGATAATTCAGACTATTCCAGGCCCACAAAGCTATAAGAATGGCTTGCGCTGCATGAATTAATTGTGTATATTATATATTGAATTAATGAACAGCTGGTGTTCTGCTAAAGTCTAAATTTCACAGACTGCACAATCATGTTGCAAACTGTCTAAAGCGCCAGTGTTCACATTAACTGCCGATGCTGAGCACTGGAAACCACCAGCTCAGACCATTACAGACAGGGTAGATACTCACAGTTGCGGATGCTACAGGACCTTGGTAGTAGGGTGAAGGGTGGGATTCAGGGGGGATGAAAACGTTTTTTTGAAAAAAGAACTGCTTACTTGCGATGGCCGGCTGCCTGCCGCCTCTCCTCTGACCTCTTTTTCCTGTCTCCGGTCCGTAGCAAAATGCAGTGCACAGCAGAAAGCACCCTCCCAGTATCCCAATAGCTATTCACAATGCTGCAATGCAGCGTTGTGATTGGTCTGAGCATTGTGGATTGGCACTCAGCCAGGAAATGGGGGCCTGGGCATGTTCTCCAGGCAGGCTGTAATGTAGCCTGCATGGAGAAGATGAGAAGTGCGCATGAGTGATTGGCCGGCTTGAGAGGACTGACCAGTCATGTGCACTTAGGAGTGGGCAAACCAATCCTCCCCTGCTCCTCTGTAGTTGGAGCAGCCCTGCCCCAACAGCTGCTGCAGCAAAAGGAAACATAAAATGATAATAACGCATGTTATTATTATTTTTTGTTTCCTTTACTTCACTGCTGTTAAGCAGTGGGAAAATGCTCCTCCGGCTTAGCCACCTCTTGATTCTCAGCCTGGGAAAATACCAGGTTTCGATATCAAAGGAAAGATTACCGAAAAAGGTAGTAGTGCAGCCAAGGCCCATGCAGGTAAGAGGGGTGGGGCGAGGTGGGAGGGGATTTCGACAGACGACGAGGAAAATTAAATAAATAATTAATTTTCCCTCATCATCATCATCCGTCGAAATCCCACCCAGCTCCAACGCTCTTACATGCACGGGCAGCGGCTGACGTAGTGGACATTCTAAATTGTCTATCCGTTCCATCCAACCTGCTGAATAAAAATACCAGATGTTTCCCAATATTCCTTACTACTTCTGAACCTAAAAAAGGATATAAACCCCTCATGATGCTGTGAACGTACTGCAGATAATGTAATCCTTCCAGATATTGCTGTTCCTGCTCCCATAATGTGGTAAACCCCGATATCTCTCAAATACAGGTCCATGGCACCCTATCACCAAGAGACAGTAGGGTGCACTGCCAAATTGCAATCAATCAATGCAACATAATCTGCCTGTATTGATCAAATCTGAATATTTGGATGTAAATGAATTAAATATTTGAATTGGAAAGCTGATAGAACGATGTGTTATACTTTGAATAATACATTTCATCTAAGATTCTTGACCAGATGACTTGTGGTCCTGCAAATAACAAAGGACATACCCTTGGTTCCTTTACACTTCTAATAGTCTGGCCATACTTTGCCAAAGTGAAGTTTTGGGGATTCCTCCAACCAGTGGGTATTAGTCTGGTGGGAATAAATGCAGTGTAATACTTCCTCATGAGTCACACGGGGCAATCCAAACGTAGAATTGGCTTAACTTGACTTTTGCTGGAAAAAATCCACATTCTTTTAAACCTTCCAAAACGATAACTCTTTGGCTACAAACAACATGTGATTTTAAATGAAATTGTAGTGTCGTTTAGATTATTGAATTATTAAAGTTGGTATTTTGCTTTGGGATCTAGAGGTCAAAGGTGGCTGTCTACTTTTGCCTCCCTGTGGCCACATGCAACCACTTCAAGTAATGTAGTGACACTACTTTTGAACATTTTGTGTTGTGTGTGGGCGAGCCTAGGGCCAGATTCAATGAGAGGGCATGCACTCAGGTGATGCATATAACCATTTTGCATACTGTATTCGTGGGCTTCATAAATTCTTGCTAACAAAGGTCACAAGTAGAATACAGATATTATGTATTCATTCGGGGAACAACCTTTATAACGCAACTTTTAGCACGCAGTGCTATTACAACGCAGACTTTAAAACGAAAACCATTACAACGCATTACACTGGGGGGCGCTCTAGGATAGGGAATAGTTTTAATTTACTATCCAACACCTTCCCTAGTGTCCACGGGGACTGGTGTTGGAATAGTAAATTAAACTATTCACTATCCAGCACCCCCCAGTGTAATGCGTTGTAATGGAATGCGTTTTAAAACTTGCGTTGTTACAGCATGCGTGGTAAAAGCATGCGTTGTAACAACGTACATCCAACCATTTTGCATACTGTATTCGTGGGCTTTATAAATTCTTGCTAACAAAGGTCACAAGTAGAATACAGATATTATGTATTCATTCGGGGAACAACCTTTATAACGCAACTTTTAGCACGCAGTGCTATTACAACGCAGACTTTAAAACGAAAACCATTACAACGCATTACACTGGGGGGCGCTCTAGGATAGGGAATAGTTTTAATTTACTATCCAACACCTTCCCTAGTGTCCACGGGGACTGGTGTTGGAATAGTAAATTAAACTATTCACTATCCAGCACCCCCCAGTGTAATGCGTTGTAATGGAATGCGTTTTAAAACTTGCGTTGTTACAGCATGCGTGGTAAAAGCATGCGTTGTAACAACGTACATCCAACCATTTTGCATACTGTATTCGTGGGCTTCATAAATTCTTGCTAACAAAGGTCACAAGTAGAATACAGATATTATGTATTCATTCGGGGAACAACCTTTATAACGCAACTTTTAGCACGCAGTGCTATTACAACGCAGACTTTAAAACGAAAACCATTACAACGCATTACACTGGGGGGCGCTCTAGGATAGGGAATAGTTTTAATTTACTATCCAACACCTTCCCTAGTGTCCACGGGGACTGGTGTTGGAATAGTAAATTAAACTATTCACTATCCAGCACCCCCCAGTGTAATGCGTTGTAATGGAATGCGTTTTAAAACTTGCGTTGTTACAGCATGCGTGGTAAAAGCATGCGTTGTAACAACGTACATCCATTCATTCCTATGCGGGAGGCAAAGCCTCCTTTCCCCTGATTTATACAACCAAAGTGTTCACAAAGAGAAACGGCACGCCTCCGGAACATGTTATTGCAATTTAGAAAGTCAGTATATCGCCTGAAAATAGGAATATGCCATTATCCTCATGTAGCTGCTGAAGTCTTTTACTTTCTGCCACATCACACTGTGCAATGAAACAGAAAAGTGTGATGATATTAATGCAATTCTAGACTTCAAGTACTAGGTGAAATATGGATCCTAATTTGCACAACGTCCAAGCACAGATTCGCCATAGCAACCCAAGACGAAAAGTGTGAGTGGAATTGACAGCAAACCCATCATAACATGGACTATTCCTGATACAAAAATGCACAATTGGTGTGCAGTTGAGGCCAGGGTTCGGACTGTGACATCCTGACCAGTATGAGAGAGCAAACTAAATTGGGTAATAAAGCAATAATGTATATCCTGTTTTGACAAAAAATCGAATCATTTTAATACATTTTCTTTCATGCTTAGACTAGCATGCTTTCAGTTTTAGATTGCTCTAGATTAAATGACATATTGCCTGCTCTCATGATTTTGCACACACTCAAGAAAGTATAGTTGTCTGTGTTGAACTTTGCTGCAGTAAAACATATTTTACTGGAAAATTAATAAGTGTTCTGCAATAAGCCATAAAGTTAATTTGCATAATGTATCTTTTTTATAGTAATGTGCAAGCTCAGGAAAAAGGTCGTAGTATCAATCAGTACTGTGCACAGTTCATTTAAAGCCAGTAGGTGTGAAGTAAATGAGCATTCTTAGCAATTATAATTGAGCATAGGGATCTTGCAAAAACGATATTCAATGTCAATGATGGTGCAATGGTTTATTTACAAAGGTGTGAGCTACTAGTGTTTAACTGCGGAGCTTCTATATTATATCCACACAAAGTGAATTTGAGAGTCAGCATTGCAACATTCACACTGTAGATTCATCAAATAAAGTTAGCATCCCTCTAATAGCGTACAAAGCATGGGCATTTTTAAAACGTCTCAACATGTGGGAAGTATACCAATCAGGAGAAATCTGGAGCATGTAGTGGCATAGCCAGCAGGTCTCACTGTTGTTAAATGAGCAATGGCATTCACAAGTTTATGGTCTTTAATTAGCATATAATAGATGCTGACTACAATACTGCAGCCGTTACTAAAGGTTCTAGTGGCATTACTTGTCCCTTGTTCACATAGTTGCCATTTCAAGGCAGTTACAAGAGACGTGCACTGTAGAGATAGGTTAGATAGGATGGGCTATACATCATATTTTATGCATAGTAGGTTAAGTATGATATGCTAAGTATGGTATGTAAGAGGTTATGTATAGTAGGGAGTTATGATAGGTAGTTATGACAAATAGATTAGTTGTGATAGGTAGATATGGAAGTGGAGGTATGATAAGTAGGTTAGTTATGGTAGTTACGCTTGTAGGTATGGTAGATATAGTAGGGAGGAAATTAAGGTCTCGTATTCCCAGGGGATATGTGGAGAAACTCCATGAGCTGTTGCTAGAGGCTTCATCATTGGTGCTTTCAGCGTGGCTGTTGCATAATGAATTCTGTGTCAGTACAGGGCTCCTTCCAAGTCAGATCAGTGACTTTAGCATGTCCAGGTGCACATTGACATCACTGATGCACCCAGTGCTGCGGCCGCTGGAGACTGGAAATTTGTAAGTCTTGTAGCTTAGAACAGAACAGTGAGGCTTCCCTTAGAGGCAATGTGTACAATATTTGTGCAAGACTTTAAACAGTAATAAAATGAAAATACCACGCAAAAAGGACACCACACCAGATTCGAAAAATAGGGAAAGTTGAATAAATAAAACAAAACCAGAATGACAAAAATCTAATCAGTAGAATAAGAGACATTTAATCTGTCAAGGTGTTAGTAAAAATAGCGCTAAAAGGCATAAAGTTCCAACTGGGGACATCTGGTCATGCTGGCCTGGTACAAAGTCACAAGTTCAGGCCGACTGTGATGGACATTGGGTGGACTACAGGGTCCCAGTTAGGCCCTGTGAACAGGTTTGCGGAGCATTGTGAGAATCTTCATCGAAGATGTGCTGCATAGCCAAAAAATTGTGTTTGTCCAAAGATGCAGTGAGGCGCTCTGCAAGGTCCTATGTCAATGTCGAGGATCCCATCAACGAGGGCTTGCGAGCTGAAGTCTAGAATCAAGGATGCGCCTTGCAGTCACAGCAATGCCTCGTTTCCGAGGAGCTGCGAAGCTGCAATGCACAGTGTGGCATCGTTGTTACGGCTATCATCGTAGAGGGATGTGCGGAGACTGTACAGAGTATGCATCAAACAGCGGCCGTTGAGATGTGGTGACGGGCTGCAAACAGGGTCTGTGCAGTGGTCTGATCCACACAGTAGCGTGAATGCATCAGTTCTGCTCAGGGTTGTGCTGCAGAGGAGATACGTCAGTTCTGCTGGATTTACAGAGTCTGGCAGAGCACCTTAGACCCATTTCCAAGGGTACAGGACTGCGGTGGCACCACTTGGCCGGGTAGACTCGCAAATGGCAGAGTCCAGGTGCAATAGCAAGGTTGTTAAAAGCCTATTGTGTGCCTGATTTATCAGATTTGGAAGCTAGCCGACTCGCCCTTGGAGTGCTTCTGGGTTCAATGGATGTAGGTTCAGTCCTGCTCACCCTGGCAAGAATGCAGCAGGCTGCAGGTCAGCACAGCAGGGCAGCAGTCCTTTACAGCAGTAATCTAGCACAGTGGCAGACTTTCAGCAGCACATGAGTCTTTCTTCCTGGAAGAGCATCCACAGTTCCAGAAGTTAAGGAGAGGTTGTTGTATTTTGGCATTAATGGGTTAGCGTTAGCAGAAGCCATCTTGGATTTAGAAGTTATCTTGTCCGCTTTATAGAAGCCATTTTGTATTTCTGGCAGCCATCTTAGCTGCCATGTGCTCACCATATGCTTTGTCCTACCTTTCTGTTAGCTGCGCCTGAAGTCTGCCCAGTAACAGGATATGTTTAGCCTCCTCCACTTTAACGCATGCTCAGAAGTGCCCGGTAGGGTCTGCATCTGTTACTAATTAGCCTCAAATAGGAATGTGTTCACTTCGTGCTGAAGCTGTTAGTTCCTCCCACTTGGCTGAGCAAGCAGATCTTACATGTCCATATTAGGTAGTTTTGTGTGTTCACATGAGCCAGGACTGCCCCTTTCTTTGTGTTCCTATGTAACTCTGAAATGTATATAACGCTGGAGCTTTCTGAAACTGGCAGACTGCCTCCTACAATGGCTGCGGCTATTGTGAGACGCAGCCTCACCTCATGTAAGTTTAATAAACTTGTACTTTGATATTCCAGATTTGTCTGCCAATTTCTTATTACCCTGAGAAGCAGTTTTTGAAACACCACAATTGGCGACCACGAAGGGACTCATCAGAGAGGTGACTGTCTGCTGGGGTGATCTGGTGTCAGGAGACAGAATATCTACAGAGGGGCTCAGGACTGAATTCTGCCAAGGAGGTACCCTGTGCACAGGAGATTCTGAGGATTCTTTGTCTGCAGCCCACCACTGTGTTTCTGATCCCTGATTTGGATCCTCCACATGCTGTCACCCCTGACTGAGAACATTTTTGGCGTGAGTAACAAAATGAAAAAAATAAAAAGAGAGACCGTTAGGTCATTTAGAACTTGGCAGTTAGAATTTGGACGCTCTTGATTGGTAAGAACCGTTTTTAAGGTACTTGCTGTGAGCTTTTTGAAGCCTGGGATTGGCAAGGCAGTTTTAGGATACGCTTGCTATGGTTATTTGATTTGAATTTGTGGGACTAGTCTTTTTGAATTTGAATTTGAATTTGAAATGTATGTGTTGCAACTCATATAGGCAGGTAAATGCGAGGATTTTTCCTCAAAATGTTTGTATAGCGCAATGATTAAGCGCTCTTTCCATATAAATAGTGTATATTTTGCACTATTTCTGAAGCAATGCCTGTTTGCCGCGCACTTCGAAGGATGTGCTGCTTGATTTGATGGGCGCCAGTTTTGACTTAAGGAATTAGCCGGCTTTCCCTTAGAAGGGATACCTAAATAGGTTAGGTATGAAACATATTTCTTCCTTGGTGATTTCGTATCCCCGGGGAATTAAAAATATGACATATTACATGTCAGGATCCTTTGTTCTGTGTAATTTTATGAATGGCAGAGATGCAGAACGATTTTTGGTGTTCTGCCACTTACAGTTAGTGCATTAAGAGTATTGTGGCTCTGTGCCTATACAGCCGTCTGTTGGGCTGTGTTTTTGCAGTTTTTTGGAGCATTATTGAGAAATGGTTCTTGTAAATATGATCTACATTTCATATTTACAAAGTGGTTTGGTTTGGGTACAGCCTTTGTAGCTGTCCATTATGTTCAGTCCTATGTGTTGATTTGTGGGTTCAATTTGTGTCTAAATGTTTCTGTGGGTTTTTCTGTTAGTGTAAGTTCTGTTGTGAATAGCGTTGGCGCAAATTTATGAAACGAAATGTCTACAGCGCTGTCCTGCGTGTCCTGAATGTTTTGAACACTTTATGTTTCTGTGTGAAATGAGCTCAAAATGTGTGTATCGTGAATTCTTAATGTTTTTCAGTTTATTAAGTAAAATGTTAGATTAATTAAAATTTGGTGGAAATTATGTGAACATGCAGCACTTTACCATGCGACATGCTAGAATGGCTATATGTTGCTATTTAATTTATACATTAAGCAAAATGCATATGTGCAAATTGTTACAGGCTTAAATTAGATACAGTTAAAATTACATTCACTGGGAATATGAAAGGCCTCAAAATTACATTGTGCGTTCTGTAGGGAAAACGAATTGTAGTTTTTTTTTTACTTACATGCATTTTCCTATATGTAAAATGCTAAAACTTCAGCTAAAGTGAATTTTTGCTACGTTTAAATGCATCTTGTGGCACACGTTTTTCTGGGAATGTCTGTTTTTCAGTAACACTGAAAAGGCTCACGTTTCAGAGAGCCTTGTTTCCTGCCGTTAAAGGCAGCAGATGTTGTTGTTCAAGAGCCATGGAATGTTTTTCTTAGCCTGGGACTGAGCCCGTAGTTAATTGCAGTGGGTTTTTACATTTCAGAATAGTGGCTTAGAGGCGTACATGAATAAGGTTCACCCTTTTTGTTTCAATGGCAGACATTTAAACTTTTTATGCATTGTTTTTTTTCATAGTATAACTGCGTTTTTTAGCAAAATACTGCGTGTCCTTTTAAAATGAAAGAATTTTATGGCGCGAAACATGTCATGTTTAAAGTTAGGATTTTGGTGCTTCGGCGCATAAATGAATGCATCTAAAATGATAAGCATGGATGCAGCTTATCCTTATATGTGGAATTCTCATAAAAAGATAATTGGTCTCATTGAAAGAAAAATTATTAATTATGAAAAAATTATCTGGGAAAAAAATAAGTGCTTTTCAATATCGTTTTTTGATATTTATAAAGCTTAGTACTCATACTATGACCCCCTAAAATTAAAATTTGATTTAAGTAATGTGTGACTGCATAATTAGGACATTTGCATGTTGGGTTTTCACTTGACGCAGGCGTAAAAGCTCATTTTTCTAAGGCATTACATGTGATATGCCTCGTGTTCGCTCTTTGCAACATGTACAGCACATTCTGAGGATGATTAATATGTAATGCAATTGTAGGATTTTCATTTTTAAGGGACCCAAAGTTAAAAGTCGAAATTGAGTAAAATGGATTTTTTTTAACACAGCTTTCTGGCCATTTACAATAGCTTTGCAGTGTTTCTGGCTTTCAGAAGATGCATATTTGTGTATATTACAAACTTGTGGGTTGTTATTAGTCAAGGTTGTTCTTCATAGCTCAGTGAGCCACTGTGCCTGATGCAGAGGTTTATGTTTAATATCAGAGTTGAAGGTTCTAATTTTCGGCGGGGCCTATTTTTTCTTTCATCTTTTTAGAGTTGATAAATGAGTACCATCGCATAGGGTGGTAGCGAACATTTAATTTACTGCTGGTCTGCTATGTTATTATGTTCTGCAACTTGTTTACAGTAAATGTTTTATAATATAGGACTAAATGAATTTTATCCCTGAAAGAAGATTTATATCACATGTGTTTTTTTCAATAGGGTTGATTTTTGAAGCTTAAAAAGTGTGGGGAAGGGTTTCTGGCTTTGTCAGTTTGAGTGAAGGGAATAGAAAGAGGGGTCTGAAGGAGCGTGCGGTGTGCCTGGCAGAGTTTGACCTTAAGGAGAGTGAGATGGGGGTTTAGCAATAAGTGAAGATAGATGGAGCAATGACTGCTTGGTAAAGCTTCTCTGACTTGCAGCAATTCAAGCTTGCACATTAGATGGCTTGCGAGAGGCTTTTACGTCCACATCTGCAGCTCATTAGATTAGGGCTTTGTCTCAGAGAAGTGCATTCCTGACAAGTCTTGGAGAGAGTAAACAAAGCAGGGCCTGGAGGGCCAGGGTCTCAAAGGGCCTCAAGGCTCCCAGGGCCTCGGGTGCCAAGGGTCTCAAAGGGCCTCAAGGATGGGCTAGTGCATGGGACGCAGGGCGTCTGTGAAAGAGCTTTATCTTTGGGCAGCCAATATTAAAGTGGGTTAGCAAGTTTTAAAAGAAGGATGGTTGGTTGACAGTTAGGATTTTGTCTAATATGCGCTGTGTTAGTAGTATGTTGAAAATAGATGGGTTTTTATTATGACTACTGTGCAAAAATGTTCGTGTGTTTTTTTTTTCTTCATGATTTTGCATTTCCCTCCTTATGAATAGTTACTGCTGGTCCACAGCGTCTCATAAGTGACATTGTAAGTTTTAATTGACAGTTTGATCTTTAGTGAATAATGATCTCCTGTCAAAGGGTGGCTTGTAAGTGAAAGTATAATTTTGGTGAAATTTTGAACTTGTAAGTGAAAGTATAATTTTGGTGAAATTTTGATTTTTCATTCTGAACATGACAAATGAAGCAGGCCTGCATTTCTGGGTTTTTGGGATGCATGAATGCATGCGTCACTATTTATGTGTGTTTTATATGTGCTATTGTAATGTGTCTATGCTTTTTGTGCTAGCTATATTGCATGTATATCTGATGGCTTAGCATATGTTGTTCATGATTTATGTTACTGCTTAGGAAATATTGCAAGTTTTGCCTGTGTTGTAAAAAGACATATATGACGATATGTGTCATTTTGCAATAATTTGGTACAATTTGTGTTTGATACTAAATTTCACAGGCATGATGTTTTGCATGCTGTGGAGAAGAATAGACAACACATCAGTGTATGTCAAACAATTTGGCCATAATAGTATTGAAGTAAAATATAAAGAGATATACAGGAGTCACAATATACTGTCCTCTCCCTTATGGACCGGGTAGTTTTAAATTATGTATCCTTGATTGGACCTAAGGATGAAATTATAGATTTGTGGCGCTTGTTAAAGGTGATCTAAACTTTTCATTTTTTTCACCCTGCAGAAGGAACTGGACCATTAACTGACATTACTGTATATGGTGTAGGGGCCATTGTCCAAAATTCTGCACTATTTTTGTCCATGCTTTTGGTATTATGTCACACACTTGACTATCACCCAAGTATTTTTTGTCTTTCCTATAGCCATTTCTTTTGTGGCCTCTCCCCTGATGTTACATTGTGCATAGTTATTGAGGATTTTAGCCGTGTCCTACTTCTATTTCTTTTTTCTGTATTCCTTTGTTCAGGTTAACAATCCTAGAATGCAACGATATTAGAGACCACCACCATATTATGTATAATTCTCTTTTGTATGACCACATTGATTTTTAGGATTTTCTTTAGGCCTATTTCTTGATGTTTTCCAGTCTGCCTGATAAAATAGTAATAGTCTGATAAACTGATTTAATATTATAGCAAGATAAGTTTTCCACCTCAATAGGAGACACTATACATTTAAGTAATCCTGCTGCTTTAATTTTTGATAGACCAGATGTGTTTTAATAATGGAAACATTAGGATTCTTTAGTTCTTCGGGTTTTTGTGTTCCCACATTTTGATAATTAGCCTTTGTCTACATGTCCCTGATAAAAGGCATTGTGTGATTTTGATTTTTGAGATGTTCTAGATAAAAGATTTAGGAACACCCATGTGTAATGATTAAGAGAAAAAAATGTTTTTACCCCATTAGAAAATGTCATTATGTATTATGTGTGAGGACATCCACTCACATAGATTCTTCATGTAGCTATCTACCCTTAGATGGTAGCGGATATGCTCTCATATTGAAAATCCAATTACAGAAATTAGAGTCACTGTTTTGTGTTTGTATTTTATGAGAATGACGGAGTATTTTAGATCATGATAGTCACATGGTATATGGCCACTCTTTTGAAGATTGCAGGCAACCTGTTTGCAGCCTTTTGCTAAATATTGAACTGTGTTTTTTTTTGCACTCAATTGGAGGAAACTAATGATTGTGTTACTTCCTATATCATTAGGTTCTGCAGGATATTCCAGAGTCAAAGGGAGAGTAGTGATACCCTGCAGAACAAATGACCAAGATGAATCCTAACTCCCATTATTGACAGCTAGATGAAATCAGGAAGTATTGGTTTGCAGTCCCAGCACCCAGAGAAACAGTCAAGTTGAATGAGTGATCGCCACCAAGTTAAATGGTCACTCCGAAATCATTTTGTTTGCATCATCAACCAGCGGTGAAAGAAAAAGAAAAAGAAAAGAAAAGAGGAGCTAGTTTCAAAGATGCAAAGGATCCCTGTTGCTTGATAACAGGGCTGTCATCCAATTTGTTCAGTTTTGCTCAACTGTCATGTGCTTGAACCTCTGACAGCGCGCGGTCCCCTGATCCCCTTTGGCCTGAGTTTTTGGCCACTCCCCTTTTCGTTTTGCTCCAACGTAATGGCATTTCACCGGAAGGTCTAAGATTGGAAGAAGGCACTACATGTGTAGTATCTATGAAAGAGCAGCCTGAGCATTCTCTGACACTGAGTGGAAGTGTTGGAGCCTGAAAGTGTTGCAGTTTGTTGCCTTTGTTCTCCCCTTGAGTTTGCACAAGATGATCTGTGCTCATGATACATGAAGAGCACACTGTCTGTAGTGTCTGCCACAAAGGAGAGAGATGAGTGCCATGCCTTGAGACATTGAGACTTTCGAGTGAGCTGTGAGTGTTTGCCAGGAGGGCACTCCAACGGACACTGAAAAACACCATCTTCATGGACAGCCTGAATCAAGAGGCCCAATGAAACAATGGAAGGAGATTCAATGGAAAATAGAAATCTGCCAGAGAGACTTTGAAATGATTCTGGGTACAGTTGTAGTTGTGACAATTGGGTGCTGAGGAACTGATTTTGATAGTGTTTTAGAGTAGTATTGCATTTAGTAAAGGTAGAGTGAAGTTTATTCTTTAAGAAAAAGTATTCCTATTTCAACCTGAGAACATTGAAGGATTGCCACTGTTTCACCTGAGTATATAGTGTTTTCTGAAAGATTTTAGGATTTGCTTTTGCTTAGGGTTGTGAAAATGCTAATTTTCTCTGTAATAGTGGTCGCTACTTTCTCTTACTGTCTGAATAGTTTATGATCTAATGTCCCGTTCTTTTGAATTCCTGCTCATGCCTTAATGAAATGTTTAGAATGGAAAATGCTTACCTTACAATGTATTAGGAAAGTGATACATTTATGCGAGTTAATGAGCACACCTGTCTTATGTTCCTACTGGATTGTTCTAATGTCTTCAGCTAACGCTAAAACGGGCGTCTGTTGTATTTTGGCATTAATGGGTTAGCGTTAGCAGAAGCCATCTTGGATTTAGAAGTTATCTTGTCCGCTTTATAGAAGCCATTTTGTATTTCTGGCAGCCATCTTAGCTGCCATGTGCTCACCATATGCTTTGTCCTACCTTTCTGTTAGCTGCGCCTGAAGTCTGCCCAGTAACAGGATATGTTTAGCCTCCTCCACTTTAACGCATGCTCAGAAGTGCCCGGTAGGGTCTGCATCTGTTACTAATTAGCCTCAAATAGGAATGTGTTCACTTCGTGCTGAAGCTGTTAGTTCCTCCCACTTGGCTGAGCAAGCAGATCTTACATGTCCATATTAGGTAGTTTTGTGTGTTCACATGAGCCAGGACTGCCCCTTTCTTTGTGTTCCTATGTAACTCTGAAATGTATATAACGCTGGAGCTTTCTGAAACTGGCAGACTGCCTCCTACAATGGCTGCGGCTATTGTGAGACGCAGCCTCACCTCATGTAAGTTTAATAAACTTGTACTTTGATATTCCAGATTTGTCTGCCAATTTCTTATTACCCTGAGAAGCAGTTTTTGAAACACCACAAGGTGGTGTCCGAGGTCCAATTTTTATACTTAGTACTGTCTTCAAAGAGGGAGAGTAGCTTCTAGAGGCTTTCATTTGAAGTGACAAGTTATCCTGTCTCTTCTGCCATGGCTCCAGACTAACTACAGAGGGAATGCAGCCCTTTGTGGATGCAGGATACAATCTATTCAAGGATAAGTAAAGCTGTACCCAGCTCCTCCCTCCCTTCCTGCTAGTGATGGCACATCCAGGCACCCCTAAGCTCTCTATAGTGTGTGGCTATCTAGGAGGAATACACAAAGCCCAACTGGCTACTACACCCAGGCATGTGACGTAGAGACAGGCTATGGTCACTGACTAGCAAAGGCAAAAAAATGTCAACTTTTCAAAATTGTAATTCCAAACCTGACTTCAGCATAAGTTAGGATATCAAATTACTATTTCAAAGACACCAAGCATGAACTGGGTACCTGTTCCCAAATGGAAATTATACTTAAGAAGTGTAATAAAGTAACTCCAATCTTATGCTATAGAAGAGGTAGGCCTTGCAGCATTGAAAAATGAATGTAAGTGTTTTTCAGTACCCGGACATGCAAATCTTAAAAGTACATGCGCTACTTTTTAAATATATTGCATCCTGCTCGCTGGGCTGACCAGGTCCTACACAAGGGTGAATTACATGTATTTAAAAGGAAGGGTTGGGCCTGGCAAAAGGGTTATTTTGTCAAGCCGAATGTTTTTTCATTCATTCACTTCACAGCTAAAACTGCACACACGGGCTGCAATGGCAGTCCTGAAATATGTTTAAAGGGCTACTTAAGTGAGTGACATAATTGGTGCTGCAGGGCCACAAGTGGCATTTTACTTACAGGCCCTAGGTACATGAAGTACCACTGTACTGGGGACTTACAAGTAAATTAAATATGCCGATTGGGGATAATCCAATAGTACTGCATTTAAAGGAGGTAGCACACTCTCTTTAGCACAGGTTAGTAGAAGTAAAGTGCCCAGAATTCTACGGCCAGCAAAAAGAAGATCAGCAAAAATAAGGGCAGGAAGTCAAAATGTTTGGGGGAAGACCACCCTAAGACTGACAAGACTGACAAATGTAAGAGGGGAACACAGCCATGCTCTGAGTAGAAATTCACCACTAGACATTAGAGAGGCATAATGGGCTTAACCCCCTGTAGGAATAGAGTTGAAAATTGCATTTTTTCCCATCTCTGGGCGAGTCATAAGGCCCTGGCCTTTCCTGACTACCCTCCAAGAAAATGAAAAGGAAGGTAGACATTTTGAATTTGACTACTCTGCACCTGTGAGGCTTATGCTGTGGTGAGTCCCGAGCAGGCCCATTCACATTTTCCCCATGTTGATGTTTGATTTAAGTTCCTTGATTACTTACAGTGTTTTTCAGCCTTGCATACTTTAGTACCCCACTCTCACATGTTATGTTATGCATATTTGTAAAGCACACTATCAACTCGAGGGTTCCTGGCACTGGCACTGAGCAGTATGACAATCATCATGCAAAGGAATGGACACTTGTATCTACAATAACCATAGGTTATTTTTTTAAAACCCTCATAGACGTTGAGATGTTATGAGTGCGGTGTATCTTTTATCCGCCCCTTCTCTAGCGTCATGGCATATTCATCGGGTTAACAAATGACGTGCTATATGCCTGCCTCACCCGAGGCAACCTCTGGAAAGAGTAGAAGTGTCCAGGAATGAAAAAATGCACTGGTCCAGAGGGTTGTAGTGTAGTGCTAGTGAGCCAAAAATTCTAAAAACAGGGTTGCACCCAAAAGAACAATTTATTATAAAGAGGGTGCAAACTGTAGTCTAAAAAGAAGAATAGTGGTATATAAGGTAATCGAGTTACAGGACTACCATATAACTCTATCTAGGTCGACATGTTTCAGCTCTATTGGGCAGTATGAGTCTTAGTGTAAGGCCTAGTGAGGTCACTTGAAAAACCAGGCCTTCAACTTCTGGCATGATTCAAGAAGGGAGGAGGAGGCTCTCCTGTGCAGCAGGAGGTCATTTTATGATTTTGGAGCTATGTAGGAGATGGCTAATCTCATGTTGTAGGGGTAGGGCACAAACACTGTGTCACATTTCACAGAATTAAAATGCCATGAAAAATATTCAGAAAAAGGTGAACAGCAACTAAAAAGATATCCTTTCCAAGACAATCCATGTAAATATGATGGTGGTCTGGAAAAGACTAATTGACTGTGCAAATCAGGGATTTACATCTAATTTTGGGAAAGTGAAATACCTAATTCATTACTTTATAATTTGCCACAATACTCTGAGTAAGACCAGGGATTATTAGGGGAGAAGTGTCACAATCTGTAACACAGATTCACAGATTCACCTTTCTGTGCTTGGTGGATGTGCAAATGCAATATCATGAACATATTAGTGCTACATTCGCTCTGGAGATGGAAAGCCAGAACGTGCATTTGGAACATTGGTCACTTGGTAAAAGACTGTACATTTCTGGTGGACTCACTATGTATAGGTGTCTGATGGCAAAACATATATTATTACATTTCCCATTAACCCACAAAATTCTCATGATGTTTGTAAATGACAGTGGTAATTTTGACGATATTGAATTTATGTTTCTTCAGAGATCTGAGTGTTATTGCTAGACAATTAAGATACTTAGTTGCTGCAGCCAGAGCCATATTGCCAGACTTGGTGAAAAACTTAGGGACTGTTTATTTAAAGTGTGTTGCAGTCAGAGCTGATTATGGATAAGTATTCTAAGGAATTGAATTGTACTTTGAAAATAAACTTGCACATTTAAATTACTTTTTGTGAGAAAAACCTTGAATGAGCATAAAGTATATTTTTATTGCAAGTAGGATATTGAGCTATGAAAGGACATGGAAGGATGTTCATTTTCTTAAAATAATATTAAGGTTTTAACAATTTATATTTTGTAATTAAAGTAGGGGTATGTGATTAGGAATACAATTGATTGAAATCAATGTCCACCCTAGAATCCTGATAATATCTGTTAGATTGCAGTTTCAGAAACATCCTTGAGTGCAATACCATTCACATAAATGTTGTTTATGTTTTATTTCCCACAGTGTTAGAGTGCTGTCAGTATTCCAGAGATGTTATGTTGACACATAATTTGTTATAGTAAGTGTTAGAAAACTCTATACATAGATAAGGTATTCCACAGTGTGAAGAGTCAGAGTGGTAATATGGAGTGTTTCTTTTTCAGTCTTATCCCATTCCCTTTCCCTCTGGTGAATTGCTCACGAATGTGTTCCAATTATGAACAATTGACTGCAGATAAGGAGAAGTACAGAAAATGATGTCCCTTCCACAGGATTCAGAATTTAGATTATTGCATTCTGGCACAAAGTTGACAGGGTGCCCTGTTTATAATGTTAGGATATGCTTTACTGCTCTCCCTACAGTGGGTTGAGAGGATATTCCAATCAGGATTGGTAAACCATCGCTCCATCATGATCACTGCAGCATTATTTATGCTGCTCTTACAGCTCACTCACGCGGACACGCGTGAGTGAGCTGCTGCTTGTGACTGTGCATGTCATGTAAATTTGCTGAATTTGTAAAAACTGGAAAAAGCTCTTGCATTTTAATACTTTGTCGTTTGTGTTGCCCCATATCTTAATATAGAATCACGCACCTTGCAATATATAGCCCCTCTTCTTTGCAGGCATTTCAGGCAATTAGAATTGCCTCTTTTTCACAGTTTCCCAGCATTACTGTTGGTTGTAGCCCTCCCTGGTCCAACGCGGGATTAGCCCAATTGATTGGAGGGAGTAGGCCACTTCTGGTTGTAGCGAGGTTGGTGGGCTAGTCGACCAGCCTCTGCTACAAAACTGGATGCAGACCAGAACTTGCAGCGGACGCGCTGTCGCCAGGAGCCAGGAACATTGCCCTTTTGACCTCAGAACAAAAAGTAGGGACCAAGATGGTGTATACTAGTAGTGACCTGTTAAAGCTAAGAGTGCACTGTCAACCTGGGTGCAATTGGCACAAACAAGTGGAGAGCCTTGGCTGTTTAGAGGGTCCTTTTGCCTGCTGAGTATGCAGGTTTCAGAGTTTGGGCATGGACCTTGAATCCTTTAAGTTGGGTGGTTGCCTTACACTTGGCCATGCCAAAACAGCTATAGAGACCACTTCCGCCCTCAAAGAGATAGGATGGAAGTCAAGCAAAATCCATACCTCTCTCAAACAAGAGTGGAAAGGCTTTATGTTTTTTGGCAATGTCAGATCACTCCTGAAACATGCAATAGAAGTATGGGATCTGCTTGATTCAGAGAAACCGGATTTAGACTGCCTGACTGAGACATGGCTAAAACCGTGCTCCACCCCGGCAAGTACTATAGCACTCCCAGAGGGCAACATGATTCAAAGGCTGGATAGACAGCACAAAGTGGGAGGAGTTATAGCTATTGTCTACAGAGACAGTTACTATTTTGAAACAATGGAGTAATGATAGAATCGAAATCTTAGTATTACGGATAGATTTAACTCCACAGCTTAGTTGGAAGGGAGCTCTCGTTTATCGCCACCCGGGGCCCATGGCAGATTTTGCGATTCAGCTGGTGGAATTAATAGCACCGTATGTTATCTCCACCCAAACATTTCTCCTATTTGCCGATTTTAATGTGCATAGTGAGGGCGCAGAGAATGCAGAGGCAGTGGCTATCCTGGCTGATTTTGCAGCATTAGAAATAACTAAGATCAATGATGGTTCTACTGATATAGCTGGTGATACTCTGGATATTATTTTTACTAATTCACCCCATAATATCTGTGAACCTCCACGACCCGTTAGCTGGTCAGACCATGCATTCATTGATTTTAAGGTTCTGGGATCTAGAGGCCAGGAAAAGATTGACTCTGATTCCAAACAGCTGTTAAGACAGTGCCATAAAATCACTCCTGAGGCTTTCTCAGGCACCTTCCCAGCGCTATGGGACAGAAAGCATGAAAAGTTAGAGGAGAGATTAGTCCGATTCAATGACTTGGCAAAACCTCTACGGGCAAGCCAAGACATGTCCAAGCTGCTTGGTTTACCACTGAATTACAAATTGGGAAAGACCATTGCCAAAAATCTTGAAAGACGATGGAGACGGACCCATAACTCTAGGGACAGAGATATATATAGGACATCACTAGCCCAATATCGTAAAAACATAAAAATAGCCCGTAAAACTTACATTGCTCAGCAGTTAACCCAGGTAGGGAATGCTCCTAAAGCATTGTACCAGATCCTTAAATCCTTCACAAACCCCAAAGCATGTGATCTGGAAGAACCTCCATGTCAAGCTTTATGCAACACTATTGCGGAATATTTTGAGCAGAAAATCGATTTGATTTACAATAAGGTGACTACAGTGGGTAACACAAAGTTGGTCATGACCTATGACCACCGCCCACGCATGCAGAGGAAATCCTTAATGAGCTTTCCCCCCCTGATTTGCAAAGAGGTAGAAACCTTATTACATACCATTAAATCAGGTTCCCCACTCGATGTTTTACCGGCTAAAATAACTGCCGGTCTTGCAAAACAACTGTCTGCTCCCATTTGTTCCCTCTTGAATGCGTCATTAAAGGAAGGTCATTTACCCTCTGAATGGAAGGCAGCACAGGTCATCCCCCTATGTAAAAACACCAAGGCTTCGATGAGAGATCTGTTGAATTGGCGACCAATATCCCTCCTACCACTCCTGAGCAAAATCTTAGAAAAACACTCTAACAAACATATGTCAGCTCATGTTGAAGCATCAAGTAGCCTGGATGTGTCGCAATCAGGCTTCCGGCCTAAAGATAGTACGGAGACAGCCCTAGTGGCTGTCACGGACAGCATCAGGCTAGCACTAGGCAGAGGGCAATCCACTCTACAGGTGTTGTTAGATCTTTCTGCTGCTTTCGACACGGTTGACCACCAGACTCTGCTCAGAAGACTAGAAGAAATCGGGATAGAGGGGGAAGCCTTGCAGTGGATGACTAGCTTCCTCTATGACCGCTCCCAGACAGTCAATCTGAGACCTTACAGGTCTAAAACCAAGAAGGTCACCAACTGAGTACCACAGGGATCTTGTTTAAGCCCTCCCCTGTTCAATATCTATGTTGCTCCTTTGGCCGATCTTATGAGGACATATGGGTTTGTGTCAATGTCATACACGGATGATACCCAGCTCGCCTTCTCTTTTGACAAGTCCTCCACAACAGCCCAGACCTCCTTCTCCACTGGCATGCGAGCAATATCTCAGTGGATGTGTAGCACCTTTCTCGAATTACATGCGGGGAAGACAGAGATTATCTATCTATCTATCTATCTGGAAATTTGTAAAGCGCACTACTCACCCGTAGGGTCTCAAGGCGCTGGGGGGGGGGGAGCCGCTACTGCTCGAAGAGCCATGTCTTGAGCTGTTTCCTGAAGGAGAGATGGTCCTGGGTCCGTCGTAGGTAGGTGGGGAGGGAGTTCCAAGTCTTGGCCGCCAGGTAGGAGAAGGATCTTCCTCCGGTGGTGGTTCTGCGAATGCGTGGGACGGTGGCAAGGGCGAGGCTGGTGGAGCGGAGCTGGCAGGTGGGTGTGCAGAATGTGAGGCGGTTGTTGAGGTATTTGGGTCCCATGTTGTGGAGAGCCTTGTGTGTGTGGGTGAGGAGTCTGAACGTGATCCTCTTGCTGACGGGGAGCCAGTGCAGCTCTCTCAGCTGGGGAGAGATGTGGCTGTGGGATGTCCAGGATAAGTCGTGCAGAGGCGTTCTGTATGCGCTGGAGTCTTTTCTGAAGGTTGGCTGTGGTTCCAGCGTAGAGGGTGTTCCCCTAGTCTAGTCGGCTGGTGACGAGGGCTTGGGTGACCTTCTTTCTGGTGTCGGTGGGGATCCACCAGAAGATCTTTCGGAGCATGCGAAGGGTGTTGAAACAGGATGACGAGACGGCGTTGACTTGCTTGGTCATCGTGAGGGAGGAGTCCAGGATAAAGCCCAGGTTGCGTGCATGGTCCGTTGGCTTGGGGGCGGTGCCCAAGGCAGGGGGCCACCAGGAGTCGTCCCAGGCAGAGGGGGATGTTCCCAGGATGAGGACTTCCGTCTTGTCTGAGTTCAGTTTCAGCCGGCTGAGCTTCATCCATTCCGCGACGTCTTTTATACCTTCCTGGAGGCTGGCTCTGGCGTGTGGCGGGGTCGTTGGTGAGGGAAAGGATTAGCTGGGTGTTGTCTGCGTAGGAGATGATGTTTAGGTTGTGTTGGCGTGCGATGACTGCGATTGGGCTCATGTAGACGTTGAAGAGGGTGGGGCTGAGCGAGAATCCTTGTGGGACGCCGCAGATGACTTCGGTGGCCGCGGACCGGAAGGGGGGGGCGGAATGCTCTTTGAATAGGCCACATTGTTGTGGACACCGAGTGGTGGCGAGGAGAGCTGGGTGCCTCCCTGCCCATAACATCAGTAATAAACCTGGGGGTTCGCATTGAGCAGAATCTGAACATAAAGGAGCAGGTGACCCATACGGTGAGCTCATATTTTCATGTCCTGAGTCTGTTGAGACAAGTGTTTCCTTTCCTCCCAGACCATACACAGAAGACTCTTATCCAGACGTTAGTGCTGAGTCAGTTAGACAACTGCAATGCTCCATTGATTTTGGCTAACGAGGCTTCATTAGACTGCTTACAAGTAGTTCAAAACACAGCGGCACAAAGTAGTACTGAACTCCCCTTTTAGATCTTCATTGAGTCCGCTGCTGCGGCAGCTTCATTGGCTCCTGATGCGTAAACGGATACAATTTAAGGTTTGCTGCATCATACACAAGGCAGTGTTTGACAAAAGTCCAGCATATCTCGCAGAGAAACTTAGCCAAGATATTCCTATTAGAGACCTCCGATCTAGCTCCAAATCCCTTCTTAAAGTTCCCTGGATTAATAAGTCTAGGACTGGCGGGAAAGCCTTCTCATATCTGGCCCCCCGGAACGGGAATTCGCTCCCGATTACACTGAGGCCGTGCTCAGACCATCTTCACTTTAGAAAGTCCCTGCAAACATTTTTGTTCCAGATGCCTCACATAGTATCGGCACCTTCATGTCTGTCCAAAAGTGCAGTGATACCCCTCTGGGGAAAATTCAGGCGCTATATAAATAGATAAATGAATTTGTAAAGGGAGCACTCTACCAGAGTACCCTTCATCTAAATAGATACCATTCGGAATATCATCTCAACTCAAGACATTGTGATTGAAAGCTTTGAATTTCATTTTAATTATTTATTTTGAGTTTTTACAGAGAGGGAACTAGACCTGTTAGGGTATCAGAGCACTTTACAGGAATCCGCAGTAATAGCCGAAAGACTTGGAGTGGGGGGGGGGGGTTGCTGGATACATAGGGGATAAAATGACAAGTAATTACATTTTACATTTACAATGTAGGATGACCTGAAATTATATCTTCAACCAGAATACGTCTCTCAGGGTAAGTGGGACATTCTAAATCGCAGCAACATATTAAAACTTTGCGCTAACATTCCAGATCTGGAAACTATAAAATCATCAGACATCGAAAGCGTGTCCTTTCTTACTCAAGGACCAGGCGACAGCAACAAAACCACAGTATTGCTCTTCTCCAACCCAGATATGGCTCGCGCATTAAAAAAAATAAGAATCAACTGGAAGATTGGGGCATAAAGATCACGAGCCGGGCGGCGGAAAAATACCCCATGCCACTGAAACATTGCCATTTGAAGCAATTAAACGCCTCTCGGATCCATGACATACAAAGGAAGTCCCCATTGTTGGAGCTATCTCAGTCTCTCCCAATAATGTTGTCCATTCTTCATGGAACCAACAGTGGCACAAACACAAGACCAACAAGTGAAGGTATAATCAAAGTCACAACAAACCCGGGCAAAGGCACCCGGCTCTGTTCAATACAAAACACTCCTAGTGATGATTGGTCTTGGGTGCCAAGGGCCTTAAATCATTCTAATTCTAATTCATTCTAATTCTTGCTCCTTCGCAATTAAGAACTGTTCACAGCATCGGCAAGTGGAGAAACCTGCCACGAACAAAATTGAGAAAATCGGCAGTCTGAGCGCGATCATTATGTCCTGGAATGTAGCATGTATCGTAAAATTACTACAAGACCCGGCGACACCCCCGTTCCATGAAGGAGTGGACATAATTTGCATTCAAGAAACGTGGGCTATTAAACCAGTTTCAATAAAGGGATTCGTGGACTACCCCTTACCAGCTGTTAAGGAGAACTTGTTTGGCAGACCGTCAGGAGGCATCTCAATATATATCAGACTCTCTCGGAAAATACAATTTAGTGAAATAAAAGCATCATAGAACATGTATATGGTTGGCATCTTGAAAGGCTTTTCAACAACTAAGGGCCCACTAACAGTCCTGTTAATCAACGTTTATTATAACCCGCACGGACCTAGAGCCAAGGATAAACTCTCCCACCTAATAGATTATATAGAAAATCTTCTCTTACAATTTGCTCATATGGAAGCAATAATTCTCGGGTACTTTAATACTCACAACATTGGCGTTAGGTCAACCAAAAGCAATAACTCCTTAGCTACAGAAGCCTTTAATACACTTATGCTTTCTTATCAGCTGTCATCAGCCCACTCCTTACTTTTAAGGGATACTCCGGGAACCCTCTGTGCGCCCACGTATAACAATCGCACCACTATTGACTACATTCTAATAAGCAGTCAGCTACAGAGGCTAATGACAGACTACAAAGTCGAACAACGAAAGGAAAGTGACCATGCTACATTAATAATCAACTTAAACTTCACAGAAGATAATCATTTCACGTTAAAACAGGTAGGGTCACCAAACGGCGCTGAAATGTTTACCCTGACGAGGAGGATTAAATGGGGCACGGTGCCTACTAACAAGTTCGAGGAATGGAAAAAAGTATGGGCTGATGGGCCATTAAATGAAACAAAAAGGGGCACAGTAGAAGAATGGGATCAGTTGGCTCGTAATCTAGTATTACACCTACAAGGAGGAATAACACGCAAAACCCATACACACTCTGTGTATAATTTCGGCCATATCCCCGCAATCAAAGAAAGCGCGAGATAACTAAGAACTAAACGTAGGGCTTACCTAAAAACTGGCTCAGCTCTGGACAAAAGACAACTTCAAGAAATAGTAAAATTACACTCGAAGCAAGTTTGGGACGCAAAACGGGGCTACATTGAGGTGAAATGGCTAAAGATTTTCAGTCTACTGAGCCCCAAAAAATCGCAAGAGTTCTGGCAATACCTTAACACCATAAACCAAGGAGGTATCCAGAGGGAGAACTCAATTGACTCTGACACCTGGGTAGCCCACGTGAAAACATTGTATAATGAGGAAAGCAGCACAGCTCAATTAAATATAGATCTGGACATTGTGACTCAACTAACTAACTTCACTAATCCTACAAAAAATGCGATGCAGCTGACTCGATCCGATTAAAACACAGTTAAAACAATCTTTAAAAAAATCATACCCAATGGGGCGCCAGGACTCAATGGCCTGCCAGGCTCTCTCTTCAGGCAGGATATTGCCTGCTGGGCTGACAATCTGACCAGGCTATATGCTGAATGTCGACTGATGGGGAACGTCCCCGACTCTTGCAGAGAGTCACTACTCCAACCCATTTACAAGAAAGGGCCGAAATCTAACCCTCAAAACTACTGTATGATCGCCCTACTTGACATCGAAGGAAAGGCCTACGCAAGCACCTTATTACTGGACCTCTCAAAGTGGGTTAGTAAGGAGGGCCTCTTGCCCTTTTACAGAACAGGGTTCAGACCAGGCGCCTCAACAGTGGACCACATTATATTGCTCTCATATCTATCACAGAAGGCCGTGGCGCGAAAAACCCTCCCGATCTTTGCTTGCTTCATCGACTACACGGCGGCCTTTGATGGCATTGACCGCTCGATTCTCTAGCAGAAACTGGAAAACTGGAATATCGACCCCCTATTACTAAAAGCCATTCAATCATTATATTCAAGAACCTGGGTTAGAATCAAACTTTCAAATACGGCAGCTTCGGAGAAAATGTACACAGACCGCGGATTGAAGCAAGGCTGCGTGCTAGCTCTGATGCTGTTTAACTTATACACCGCTGACCTGGGCAAAGCTCTGACTGGATCATCATTAGCAACACCTCGGCTCGGCCACACGAAGATTCAACTATTGCAATACGCCGACGATTTGGTGCTCTCAGACCACACTAAAATCGGCCTACAAAAAGCACTAACGTCCCTGGACAATTATAACGCCAAGAACAAACTGACTGTAAATCCATCCAAATCAAAAATAATAATCTTTGGGCCTACCCGAAAAAAAAATTGACAAAATGGAGGATAGGAAAGTTGTCTTTGGACTGCACACATCTTTATAACTATTTGGGAGTCTGGCTTAGCAAGACAGGGCACCCAGGAGTACACCTTGACAAAATACGGGCAAAAGGGAAAAGCATTACATATGCCCTCGGCAAGCTGTATGCCACCTTACACAGCCCTACAACAACAGCAATTCAAAGAGTACTAAGGGCGAAGCTAATACCATCATTGAATTACGCACAGCAGGCTTTCCCTGGTAAATTACCAAGCACACTAGAAAAAATTCACTGCTCAGCATATAAAAAATTATTCCACCTACCCACCTGCATCAGAAACAACTTAGTGCGGCTGGAGTTTGATTTGACCCAACAAAAATATGAAGAATTGGCCTTAATGAGCAAATACTTTTTCCTTACCACTGCGGCAAGAGAGAACACTCTGAAATTTTCCATAAAAAGCATTTTTCTGGAACCAGATTACCCGTGGTCAAATAGCCTCTGCGCCGCCAAAGAAAATCTGCAGCTCGTAGTGGAAAACTGGGACCCTGAGTCAATTAAGTACGCCGCCATCAAAAGCGCAATAAAAAAACAGGTACATCTCTGCTCGCGCACCTCGGACCTGGAATCTTTGGAATCAAGAGGCTTTCACGAGTCCTTAAAACTCCCTCACACAGTACGGAATACCAAACTCCACCTTACCCAGGCGGTGGGGAAACAAGCGTTAAATAGGATTTTAGCGCTTAGATTACATCCTCTCCCCCTTAAAGAACTTTACCCCTCGAGGTCACCCTGGGTAAGGCACTCAGAGTGCCGGCGATGTAAATACAAACACGAGAGCTTTGCACACATCTTATTTTGCTGCCCGGCGCTGTCCTCTGAGCGCAACCTTTATCTAAAACCAATCCTACTCAAACACGGGATCAGATCCATAAAGGATGCCGTTTACCACCTATTCTCAATGGAAACAGTGAAAGATATGGCTATGTTCAGCAAATTCATCCAACAGTCACGCCGGAAATTGATGGATTCTTACAGCTAGGCCATTGGCCCCGACCGTGGACACTTATGCCATCGAGACTAACTAGCCACAAATGGCATAATGAACTTTAGATTTTAACTATGTCCACGTCACATCCATTTTACGTTTCTTTTATTTACCAATAATGTTCATTTGTAGATTCATGTCTTATTTTAATGGTTTTGAGTAACCACAAATAAATTTGTATTCATTCATTCATTCATTCATTCATTTACAATATACGAGAAACAAGGTCCTAGGATCCATGGTGAGATGCATTAGACAGAAGTGGAGCAAGGTCTCTGGATGATTAGAAGGCACAATTTAGGAAAGGAATTTGCCCATCAGGAAGGTTTTGGGATTTTTTTAAAGCAAACCAGGGAAGGGATTCTTCTAATGGCAGGTGGGAGTGAGTTCCATATTCTTGGTGCGGCCCCGGAGAAGGCCTGATTGTAAGTCGTTTTTTTTTTTAAACTTCTTTTTATTAGGTTTCAATCTTACAACAAGCATCAGTTACATTTCTCCGAGCATCAACTGGTACAAACTAGGTGTGTCCACATCCATGAGGAATACAATATAAAATTTCTGCACATTAAATGTCAAAAACATCTCATTACGTAAGTAGTTTATCTAGGGCTGGCGTAAGGGCCTCATCTCATCACTCAACAATCTCAAAAGAAACAGCAAACAAGATATCATATTATCACCGTATTGTACCGTGCTTATATGGCAAAGTCATTCTTATTTAACCTGTAGCATACACATTTATTAACTGGTCTCCTCATCCCAACCTACATGCTGCCCCTCTACGTTCCGTGCAATCACCAGTCTTATTAGTGCATAGGCATTCCTTCATCGGTCCATGGGGGGTTACGTGGGTGTGCCAGCAGGTAAAATGTCAAGGGGGCCTAGATATCCCTAGGCCTTGAAGCACTAGGAAGTAGCTCAGCATATGTGGTGAGCCACTCCTGGCAAGTAACTAACAGCCAGATTCATCAATGTCCCGATTTGCGAGTCCTTAATAGAGATTATTAAGGAATCGCTATTAAAGACTCGCAAAACGGGATTCATGTAGAAATCGCAATATTAATTGTGATTTCTACTGCTTCCTTATTTGCAATTAGCAAATTTCTAATCGCAAATAAGGAATGACTCCCCATTCATTCCTTTAGGCCCATAGGAATGAATATGGAGTCATTCCTTATTTGCGATTAGCAATTTGCTATTCGCAAATAAGGATGCGATTTCAAGGGTGCCAGGGGTGTCCAAAGGACACCCTGTAGCACCCCAGAAATGTAAATGTAGACTGATGTTGTGCACACACATGTCCAAAGGACATGTGTGTGTGTAACATACAACTCAGAAAAATGCACTAACGTGCATTTGTCAAAGTTTTCGCTATTTACCACGAAGTTACACTTCACGGTAAATAGCGGCCCCATATTGCGAATTCGCAATTTTAAAAAGGTACATGAATAGCATTTAAGGTATCTCTAATTGAGATTCCTTAAATGCGATTCTTCGCAATTAAGCGATTTCTGTAATTGCGATTTTTGCATTTGGGATGATGAATCCCAAATGCAAAAATAGCACTCGCAAAGGGCCGGATTCTCAGAATCTGGCCCTTTGCGAGTCGATTTTACATTGAGGAATCTGGCCGTAAGTCAGTAATACAATCCTTAAATTTGGGTTCCCGTCCCCTGCCCCAGCGGCATGCCACCTGCCTCTTTGCCATAAGCAGTGCTAGAGCAACATACTTGCGGTGTGCCACCTGCAGTTGTTTAACATACCCGAGCAGGGCCATCAGTGGGGTGGGTTCAACGTGCGTGTTGATCATTAGTGTCAGAGCCTCAAATACTTGTACCCAATATTTATTCACCCCCGGACATTTCCACGCCAAATGTAAAAAATCTGCTCCAGGGGCACAACACCTGTCACATCTATCTGAATTTCTGAGCTGGTACCTGTACATCCTAGCTGGGGTGTAGTATATTCTGTGTAGGAATTTATAGTGTGTTATGCGAACCCTGCTCCTGGCCAAAACCGCCTCCATTTGTAGGCAGCAGAACTCCCAGTGATCATCAGCCAGCTCGAATCCCAATTCCTCATTCCAACGTGTGCGGGACAGTGTAACCGGTAGCTCCCTCTGTGTATGTACTGCCCGATGTATCTGAGAAACAAGACGTTTAGCCGTCGTACACTTCAACATTAACTGTAATGGCTCTAAAGACTGTGGTTCATCTGGGAAGTCTGGAGTGAGAGACTGGATCCCCTGTCTGAGACGGATTCAGAGAAATGTGTCAAGTGGGGTGTGCGGTATTCCTTGAAATATCTGTTCAGCAGTGCGGAAGCGGCCTTCATAGTATAAGTCCACCCAGGTGCAAATGTGGGTGCGTTCTCGAAAGTTGGGAAATATCATTTCCTGGAGAAGGGGCATACTAGGATGATAAGTGAGAGGCAATAATGGAGAGTATAGGATAACGGCGTTCAATATCCACCCTATGCGTTGCCACCCCGCAATTGTGCATGTAATGGTGGTCGGTGTCTTGTCTCTAGTGCCAATCAATTCGTACAGAGCACCATCTATCAGGGTAGGGTGTGCAAGCCAATGCTCTGCCGCAACTTGTGGCATTTAACGTGGTTTCGACACCGAGAACCAATCATAATGAGCCTGTGCGCTAAGATAGTACAGTTCGAAATTCGGTATTCCAAACCCTTCCTGTGAAAACGGCCTTATAAGGACATTTCCATTGTAATCTCATTTGTTTCGCCCCCACAAAAGCCGCATCAGCTCTGACCGAAGTGTTTTAAGCAAGAAAGTCCCCGGGTAATACGAAATATTTAAAAAGAGATAGAGTAATTGGGGAAGTATCACCATTTTAATTAAGGATGCCCGTCCTGCCATGGACAGGGGCAACGCAACACAACGGGAAACGCATTCCGCTATGTGGGTAAATGCAGTACCATAATTTATTCTCATAAGTTCCCCTCTGACCCTAGCTATTTGTATTCCCAAATATCGCAGTTCTTCATCACACCACTGTAAGGGATAGTCCAGAGGAAAGCGAGTTGTTGCAGTAGTCAACGGGTAAATACTAGATTTCCCCTTGTTAATCTGGATCCCTGACAGTTTCCCAAAAACAATAAATTCCCTGAGAATCGGGTTCAAATTTGCTTTGGTTCTCGGATGTATATGGTGATATCACCGGCATACAACAATATAAGTATTTGCGGCATATTACATCGTAGAGCCTTGTCGTTATTATGTTGCCTCAGTTTCGCCGATAGCAGTTCTATTGCAATGGCAAAAAGCAACGGGGAAAGCGGACACCCCTGCCTGGTGCCTCTGGTGATCTGGAACATCTGGGATACACGACCATTAATGAGCACCTTTGCAACCGGCATCTGGTATAGCAGCTTGATCCATGAGAGAAAGAGGGGCGGGATCCCCATTCGCAGCACCACCCCAACGATGTAGTCCCACTAACTCGAATCAAAAGTCTTTGTGGAGTCTAAAAACACTACAGCCAAAGGCAGATCCTGCGAGACATTATTTAAAATGGTAAAAGGTTTTCTCAGGTTATGGGAGGTAGCGCTCCCGGGTACAAATCCTGATTGATCAGGGAGGATCAAGTTTTCCATCAACAAGTTGAGTCGAGTAGCTTGGCCAGTATTTTGGCATCGCAATTGAGGAGGGAAAGGGGTCTATAGGAGTCGCATTGCCGAGGCGGTTTCCCCAGTTTCAATAGCGAGATTATAAGAGCCTCCCTCAAGGATGTAGGGAGGCAACCAACCTCAAGAGAATTTTCATATACCTGATGCAGGATGGGGTCCGTTAAATCTATATACATTTTATAAAATTTACAGGAATCCCGTCCGTCCCCGTTGCTTTTCCCGACTGCATACTCATAATGGCGTCCCTGACTTCATCCAGTTCAAATGGAGCACATAAAAAAGTATGTTGCACATCACTGAGCCATCCCAGTGCCACATTCCCCAAAAAGCCCTCAAGATCCAGGTCATGCTTCCGCTGTGTAGTGTAGAGGTGATTGTAGTGGGGTGAGAAGGCACTAAGAATATTACCTGTGTCTCGATAGACCATCCCATCTAACTCTTCAATTTCCAGTACATAGCCAGAGTAGCGAGGTGTCCGAATAATTTGCGCTAAAGTCTGTCCTGGTCTCTCCCCCTCACCATAACATTGGGCCACCCAGTATTTACCCCAAAATCGAGTTTACCGAAGTGCTGTGTCCATATATTCCGGGAGTGTTTCCCGAAACTGGCTTTGAGCGGATCTACTCGGATCCGCAGCCAATTCCCTCTCCAGTGATTTAAGCTTTACCTCTAATGTCCGCAGTGAGTTAGTTATATCTTTAAGCACCCCCGACCCTTTCGATATACAGAACCCACGAAGCGTAACCTTGAATGCCTCCCAAATGGTTTCAACACTGTTCACCGGTCCTTTATTGCGAGCAAAGAAATCTTGTATCTCTTCCTGCAGTTCTTCCTGAAAGACGATATCCAACAAACTAGGGGCATAAAGCCGCCAGATGCTGCGCGTTGTGCCAAATTCAGAGCAGGAAAGCGTAAGTGCCACCGGGGCATGATCTGAGTATATTCTAGCCAAGTGTCGTACACTGGATATTGCAGGGCCCAACCCGTGGGACAGCAACCAATGATCTAGCCTCACCCATGATGCCACCTGTTCCGTGAAGAGTGTCCCTTCCTGTGCACCTGGGTGTATGTGTCTCCATGCATCAATTAGATGATAGGTGGCTATAGTGTCTTGTAGTGTTGCACCTGCTTTAGTATAGTGATGAGGGCTAGGGTGTGACCTGTCCAAACTATGTTTATATGTAACATTAAAGTCTCCACCCCATATTATATGCCAAATATCTTGGCCCATAGTGAGGTGAAAAACTCTGGATCATTTACATTTGGCACGTAACAACAGGCCAGTGTGACGGTTACAGAACCCAGCCGCCCCCATGCCAGACAGTGGCAACCCTGGAAGTCCCACGTGGCTCCCGCCAAGTGGAACGGTACCCGTTTTTTAACCAGGATCACCGTTCCTCCCGCGTAAGAGGAATAAGAGGAGAAAATTCGATGTTCTGCCCATTTGCTTGCAAAATGATTTGGTTTCTGAGGAGCAAAGTGTGTTTTCTGCAGCATAGCTATATGCACAAGGTGCCTGTCCAAGAATGCTAAAATTTGCCGTCTCTTTCTTGGTTCACCCAGCCCTCCAACATTCCACGTGATAACATTTTGTGCTTCCGCCTCCACATCAGCCATAGACCTCAATCCCCATCAGCAACCTGCATGTTATCCAGTGAATGCAGACCCTCCCATATACCCCAATGCACAGTTTCACCTCTAGTTGTTCATGATGCTCCATCTCTAACTTATCTTGTATCCTTGCAGTTCTAGTTAAATGAGTGTCCTAATGGGTAACCTTACGACTCAGAGCTAGAAAAAAAAAACTCTCCCCCCACCCACTGAAGCACCCCAAACTAGCCAGAAATAGACACCCACCCGCCCTCCCCTGTACCCAATCTAAACAAGAACAATTCTGCAGTCCTTGCAACTAGCATGCAGCAAACAACCCTGGGGGATTCGCATTGGGGGGCATCTCTAGGCGGCTACACAGACATTCCAGAGTCATCTGTAGGTATTGTATTGAGTATTGAGTTTATTTAATTAGCACAGTTAATTAAAACCATTGCTAAAATATCAGCATTAGCACAGTTATCACATTGCAAAACGAGACTGGAAAAACACTCAGTCAGGATGAAAAAATCTTACAAATAAAAACAGTCTTGTAGTTATCAGTGTTTTCATACTGCTGGTCTGGACCAGAATAAATTAGATTAAAACAGGAAGGGCTAAACCAGGGGACAGAAAAAGTCTGTAATTAGTTTTTTGGGGGGGAGGGAGAAGAAGAGCTGGGGCCAAAGAGGGTGAAAGGAGATTGTCCAGGAGTCTCACAAACTTTCCAATCCGTGGCCAGCTCATGGATTTCTGTCAGGGTGAAATCGTCACGGTCTCCTAGTTCGATCACCACGGGGTCCACCTTGTCACAACAGTATAGTTGAGTCACATGCAGGGCCCAATCTTCTTCACGAACTGCATTCCCTCTGTTGGTATTCGAGGAGCGAAACTTGTTCATGTAGTTCCAGAACTGGGACAGGTTTTTGCCCCTTAACAGGGCGAATATTTTTAGCCACCCATTCTGTTCTTTTAGTCTCTTAGCCTCCCACGATGATGGAACAACCGGGGTGCCCGGTGTATATTATATACTTCTCAATGTGTCCCATCATACAAACACCGTTTGTGAACCTTCAATCAATCAATCAATCAAGACATTTATAGAGCGCACTACTCACCCGTAGGGTCTCAAGGCGCTAGGAGGGGGGGTGCCGTTACTGCTCGAACAGCCAGGTCTTGAGCTTCTTCCTGAAGGAGAGGTGGTCTTGGGTCAGGCGCAGGTCGGTTGGGAGGGAGTTCCAGGTCTTGGCGGCCAGGTAGGAGAAGGACCTTCCTCCTGTTGTCGCTCTTTGGATGCGGGGGACGGCGGCGAGGGCGTGGCTGGTTGATCTGAGGTGGCGCTTGGGAGCGTAGAAGTTGATTCGGTTGTTGAGGTAGCTCGGGCCTTGGTCGTGTAGGGCTCTGTGTGCGTGGGTGAGGAGACGGGAGGTGATTCTTTTGTTGACGGGGAGCCAGTGCAGGTCTCTCAGATGTCCGGAGATGTGGCTGCTTCGTGGGATGTCGAGGGTGAGTCTGGCTGAGGCGTTCTGGATCCGCTGGAGTCTCTTCTGGAGCTTGGCGGTGGTTCCGGCGTAGAGGGCGTTGCCGTAGTCCAGTCGGCTGGTGACGAGGGCCTGGGGAACCTTGGTGTGAGACCTATCACCCAACAAGCAACATGTCATATATCATCTTAACAGTTAATAAGGGCGGTGAGGATAGTCTCATTGCGAATCGTCCTCTGCTCCAGTCGACGCAGATTGCTCAATGCCGCCATGTCTTTGAGGAATTCCTCCACCTGCTGCGGCTTGGTGAAGAATCGTTGCCTGCCCTAATGTGTAACCCTGTGGCGTGCCGGGTTTAGCAGCGCACAATCAATTTGTGCCTTTCTCAGTTTGATCTTGAAGTCCATAAATTTACGTCTCTCTTCCTGCACTATAGGCGTGAAGTCCGGATAGATAGAAAAAGTATTCCCGTCATATGACAGGGTCTGCTTACTTCTTGCTGCACGCAAAGCCACATTTCGTTCCCTGTAATTCAAAAGTCTTGTTATTATGGGATGCAGAGTGCTACCCAGTGGTGGGCATGGCCCAAGAGACCTGTGGGCCCACGCTACAATAAACTGACTTGAAAATCACTCCGCACCAATAGCAGCCACCAGCATTTTTTCAACATATTCTTCCATTTTTCCAGTGTTGGTGGATTCTGAAAATACCAATAACGTGTATGTTATTGCGCCTACTGCGCGCTTCTAAGTTCTCATTCTTTGCCGCCATGAGCTTTAGAAGTTTGTCCATGTGAGCAAGTTGCATGACATTCCGTGCTGTTGTATCCTCTGTGTCCGAGATGCGCCACTCCGTTTCCTTAATACGGTCCTCATGCCCCTCCAGTTCATGTGCTATGACATCCATGCATGACGACATGCAATAAACCTTGTCCACGATGGTGGCATACCCCTGCCGGACCTCCTGCAGGATATTCTGCACATCAGTATTGTGTGTGGCAGCCGCTCCTCGTGCCTCTACCCCTTCCTCCAGGTCGCGGTCTTCTTGGACATTCCAGGTGCCTTTTCTTGCAGCCTCAAAGTTACATTTTGGTTGCCTGGTGTCCGGTTTCCCCATAACATCACCGAGGTGGGGCACAGCCAGCCGTGCCTTCGTCCTCTCTCCCCCTGTCTTATAGTGAGTGAGGCAGTGTGGTTCTCAGCAGTTAGCAAACTGCACCCAAATATAATGTCCTGTACACCCTGTCTAGGCTGTGCGGGGCCAGGGAAACACAGCCGGTGTCACCAGGGTGTCACACATTGTTGCGCCGGGTGCAGCAAGCTCACAGAGCGACAACGCAATGGTGCCATATCGGAGTTTAATGTTGTCAAGTACAAACTGTCAAGTGGCGCTCCTTCAGGGATAGGATCCAGTCAACCTCCACTAGGTATCTAGTGCATCCACAAAAGTCTCTTCCCGATAATAATATCTCATGCAGGGGCGGCCTCTATGGCCATGGCAGCAGTAGGTGCCCACAAGGCCTCTAGACAGACTTTCCTTTCCACCTCACCACAATATGACGCCCGGCAGTTACCAAAATATAAAATGGCACCAACCCAGGTGCCTCAGCAGCGTATAATCTCCTAGCAGGACAAAGCTGTGTCCCCTAGGACCCAATTCTCCTCCTAACCTCAGCAGGGGACTCAATTAACTGTCGGATCAGGCGCTGGCTCCCGAGTCTCAAGGTGGGCAGCGAGGGTGGCAGCCACCGCATTCCCGGTGGGTCTCCAGGTAGCACAGTCCAAATTGTTCCCAGTGGCAATCACCCAAGGGCAGCGCGATGGTATACTCCTATGGGGAGAAGCAGCGAGTGTGAGGAAGATCCCTCAGTCAATTCCCGAGTGCCGAGCTCTTTGCAAATATGGCAGCGTGAGCGCAGGCCTCCACCATCAAGAAGCCTCAGGTCACCCCGCTGCCCAAAAGTTGCCGCTCCTCTCACCAACAATTTATTTCCTCCGCTCCGGCACTAGCCTCCGCTCCCAGTTGCTGCACTCCGGGGTCCGCCGCCACCTGGTGTCTCACAGTCCCGATCTCAGTGCCTGGCTCCGGGGTGAAAGCTCCGTGCTCGCCGCACCCACCACGCCCATATGGCCTGAGTGCCTTAAGGGAGTAGCCACGGGCTCAGTTGACTACAACGGCTGATCTTCTCTCTCTATAAGCGCTGTCGAGATCCCGGACCAAAACTTCACACCGCACTATCATAGGCAGTCTTAGTCCGATTCATTTAGGACTTTCAGCGAGTCTGCTGGGAGTTAATATCTTCCAGTTTGCAGCTTTGCAGGTGCATAGGAGACCATTAAGCAAGATGGATATATGACGTTACCACGCGTTCTTTTACCACGCAGACCATTACCACGCATTTTTTACAACGCAGGACCCTTTACCACGAATACCTTTACAACGCAATACACTACAACGCAGGTACTATTACAACGCATACCATTACAACGTAAGTATAGGTAAGTAAATAATATGGTAAAATAATGTAATTATGAATAATATTTTTTTTAATTAATAAATTATTATTTTAATATTTAATATTTTAATTATTTAAATTAATATGTATTTATTAATTTTTAAATATATATGTTAAAAATACCCCTGTACCCCAAAACCCAAACCCAGCCCTGAAACCTAAAAATACCCCTGAACCCCAAAACCCAAACCCAGCCCTGAAACCTAAAAATACCCCTGTACCCCAAAACCCAAACCCAACCCTGAAACCTAAAAATACCCCTGTACCCCAAAACCCAAACCCAGCCCTGAACCCTAAAAATACCCCTGTACCCCAAAAACTGAAAACTGACCCTGAACCCTAAAAATACCCCTTTACCCAAAAACTGAAAACTGACCCTGAACCCTAAAAATACCCCTTTACCCAAAACTGAAAACTGACCCTGAACCCTAAAAATACCCCTTTACCCAAAAACTGAAAACTGACCCTGAACCCTAAAAATACCCCTGTACCCCAAAAACTGAAAACTGACTCTGAACCCTAAAAATACCCTTTTACCCAAAAACTGAAAACTGACCCTGAACCCTAAAAATACCCCTTTACCCAAAACTGAAAACTGACCCTGAACCCTAAAAATACCCCTTTACCCAAAAACTGAAAACTGACCCTGAACCCTAAAAATACCCATTTACCCAAAACCCAAACCTAAAATATTTCAAATAAAATAATATACTTACCAATACTTACGTTGTAATGGTATGCGTTGTAAAGGTATCTGCGTTGTAAATACCTGCGTTGTAATGGTATGCGTGGTAAAGGGTCCTGCGTTGTAAAAGTTGCGTGGTAAAGGTAGGTCGTGGTAAAAGTTGCGTGGTAAAGGTTGTATACTAGCAAGATAAATGTTAGGATATGTACACTGGCCTGTAGGAGCCTCAGACTTCTGTGGCCATCTTGCGTCTGCGCCACCTAGCGCCCCCTCCCTGATTGTAAGTTTTCTTTTTCCGAAAACGTGCAGGTTGGAGCAAGAGGTCTCTGGTGGACTGGGAGTTTCTGGTTTCTCCGGATATCAAGAGTTACTGAGCAAGATATGCATGGGAGTTTGAGTATAATGCCTTGTGTGTGATACATGCCAATTTGAGTTGGATTCTGACCTGTAGAGGAAGCCAGTTCAGAGCTTTCAGATGTGGTGAAATGTGATTGATTTCCTTGAGCCAGTTAGTAGTCTAGCGGTTGTGTTGAGGCAGGCTTTTAAAGGTGCCAGGGCGAGCTTGGGTGGACCCGAGAGGGTAGAGCAGCCATATTCGAGTCTTGAGATGACAAGTGAGTGGATTGCCATTTTTAGGTCGGCAGTATCAAGGAAAGGTTTAAGTTTCCTTAGGTAGAACAGGTGAAATCTGGCTGATTTGGCCATTGAGTTAATGTGGTCCTGCATGCTCAAGTTACAGTCAAGGGTTATTCCGAAGGATTTGGACTAGTCCACGATTGTCGGAGGACTGGTTTGGGCTGTGATGGCCTTAATCCATACATGAGTCTCAGGGTTGTTTTTGGGAGGTGAAATTAGTAGAAATTCTGTCTTCTTTGAGTTGAGTTTGAGTTGATTGGAGGACAGCCATTGGACAGTCAATTTCAGGGCTTCATTCAGGGAAAGAATATCCTCGAGGGAGGACATTTTGATGTAGATCTTTATGTCATCAGCGTACATGTGGTAGGAGATATTTGAGGTGTCTAGCACTTTGACAAGCGGCTCAAGGTAAAGTTTGAAGAGGGTAGGGGACAGGGTTGATCCTTGGGTGACTCCAGCCATGACCGGAGAGGGAGCAGACAGGTTGCTGTTAATTAGGAATCTTTGAGAGCGGTTGTGGAGGAAGGACCTAAACCATTCAAGAACAGAGCCCTTCCATTCCCATCCTGAGTTTGAGGCGTTCGAGTAGTTTTTCATCGTTGACCGTGTCGCAAGCCGAGGATAGATCTAGGAGGATTAGGAGGCAGGTTTTGCCTTGGTCAAGGGCTCAAAGGGCATCATCCACGATGTTGAGAATGGTGGTTTCCGTGCTGTGCCCTGGCCTGAAACTGGATTGGAAGTCATCTAGTAGGTGGAAGTTGGCGATGTGTTTGCTCAGCTTCTGTTGCACGCACTTCTCCAGGACTTTGGCAAAGAGTGGGATGTTAGATATGGGTCTAAAGTTGTCAGGGGATGCAGGGTCAAGCGCCACTTTTTTAGGATGGGTAAAACTTGACCGGCTTTCAAAGAGTCAGGTATCGATCCCTGAAGAAGGGAGGCATTAATTATTGCAATCCAGATAGCAAATATGGATTGGGCCGTGGCAGCTAGGCAGTTAGAGAGAGTAGGTCATTAAAGCGGTTGTTCGGGTTTAAGGTGGATAGGATTTTTTAGATGGAGTGTTCATCATAGATTTTGAAGTCGGTCCAGTGCGCTTGGTTTTTGGGAGTGGCCTGTGGAGGCGGCTCGGAGGGGGCCAGATCGGGAAAGGGTTGAGATTGGGTTGCGAATCTGAGTTTGTTTACTAAGATTGTGATTTTGTCTGAGAAAAAGGAGGAGAATTACTCAGAAGATATTAGTGACTTGGGGGTTTCTTTCGATGTTTTGGCCAGTTTGTTGGATTGGTGTCTGACCAATTTGAAGAGTTTGCAGGGTCTGTTCTTGGCGTTCCGCAGTTCAGATCTGCAAAAATCTTTGGGGGAGTTGAGGATGTTCGTGTTGTAGGCTTTTCTGCCCTGGTGGAGAAGTTTCAAATATGGGGCTGAGCGGTGCTGTCTCCAGAATCTTTCTGACTGGCCAAGGGATTTCCTCTCGCTGTTGAGGGATCAATTGAACCAGGGGTTTATGTCCTTGGTTTGGGTTCTTTTTAGTTTTAGCAGGACAAGGTCCTCAAGAATGTTAGTTATAGTCGCAGAGTAAAGATGATTGAGGTCACTGACTGATTTGATATGGGGGGGAGGTAGGACTTACAGCGAGCTGCCAGTTACCTGGGATCAAGGTTCTTGGTGTCTCTGACTCAGCGTTTGGGAAAAACCTGTTGCAGTGCCCTTGTCTTGCGGGTGACAGGTAAAAGGAAGGAGATAGCGTGATGGTCCGACCAGGCACCAAGTCGGTCGGACCAGACCAAGGTCGTTCAGCGCAAATCTTTGAATGCGCTCTTCTGCTGTTGATGTCAATGAGGACAGACCCTCTCTACAGCCTTAATTTATTACAGCACATTGCAGAAGCAGACTATAGCAAGTCCAGCCTAAAGCTACATTGGTTAAATGTAGTGGCAGTCAGCATGACTTGCTGGTGGTGAGGCGGGTGCAGGGGCTGAGGGGGGCAGAGGGGTTGAGGGAGCACAGTGTTGCGCAAAACAAACTAGTAAATATAAACTTACCATGCCGCCCGGGTCCAGCATCTCTGCTCCTTGCTCCTGCTGAGCGACTTGAGAAACAGGAAGCCAGGAACAACAGCCAGGCTCCCCTGACCAATCACAACACTGCAATGCTGTAATGCTACCTGCATGGAAAACACGGAAAGTACAAATTACTTTTTTTGGCGGCCCGAGAAGGCCGACCAAATAGTCATTGCGCACTTAGGAGTGGCCAAACCACTCGTCCTCTGCCCTGCTCTGAGAGCAGAGCAGCCCCGCTCACCTGCCCTCCTACAAAGGAAACATAAACATTATCATTTTATATTTCCTTTGCTTTTCCCTGCTAAAAAGCAGTGGGGAGAACCTCAACCGCCGTAGCAGAGGAGCCACCCCTGGTTAAATAATGTGAAGCAGGTATTATTCTCCCTGGGTTTGACTGGCCTCTGGATCAGCTCAAATTCCATCACCAGCCCCTCTGTTAAAATAGATGAGACTTCCTTTTGCTGGATGTTGGACTTGGCCCTTTTTGCAGGGTCATCCCTGAACTTTTTGCCTCCCTCCTCTATTTTTTCTGTCCTGTTGTTGGCTGTTTTATGATTCTGGGCACTTTACCACTGCTAAAGTTCATATGTTCTCTATGTTAAATTGATGTATTGATTAGTGACTCTATGATTGGCTTATTTAATTTACTTGTCAGACCTTAGTATAGTGCACCATATGTGTCCAGGGCCTGTAAATAAAATACTGCTAGTGGGCTTGCAGCACTGATTGTGCCACCCACAGAAGCAGCTTGTAAAGTGTGTCTCAGGCCTGCCATTGCAGTGCCTGTGTGATGTCTGTGACTGCCATGTAGACTTGGCAAGTGCACCCACTTGTCATTCCTAAACCTTTCCTTTTCTACATATTAGTCACCCCTAAGGTAGGCCCAGGGGCAGGGTGTATTGTATGTACATGGTAGGACTTGCCCTGATGTGTGTGTGGCATGTCCTGATAGTGAAATACAGCACATTTTGTTTATCACAATTGCAGGGCCACCTGTTCCCCATAGGCCAGAATGGGCAGTTTGATTATACCATCTTATATTTCTAAATGACTCAGGGAACTAGGTGGAACGTCGCGTTTAGTATGCATGTACTCTGAATGAAAAAATACATATTTTAGTAAAGTTGGTTTTAGCATTCTGTGATTAAAAATACCACTTTTAGAAAGTAGGTATTTTCCTACCTAACCATCCAGCCTGCCTCTGCTAGGTTGTGTATTGTATGTCTTGTTTTGTGAGTGACAGGTGCTGGGGTGGCTCCAGGAGACAGGGTGAGTCAGCACTTTGCTGAATAGATCCATCTGCATGTAGAGTGGTGGGAGGAGTAGCACCTGGGCCTGAATAGGACTATGCCTGCCTTCCACAATGCTGGCTCCACCTCCTGTGGTGTGTCTGATGACCCTGGCCCACCCTGCCAAAGGAAAGAAGGAATCATGTAAATAAAGTGCTCCAGGACTGCACAGAACTGGTTGTGACTAGGTACAGGACCCTCTGCCTTCAGAGGACAAAGGATTTTGCAGTATAAATATGGAGACCCAGACCCCAGGACTTTAGATCACTTCAGGAACAACAAGACAAACCTTTGCCAAGGAGAAGAACCAAGAAGCTGCAGGAGTTTGGACAGTCTCTCTGCCAATGTGCTGTTTGCTGCATTGGCCTGCAGTGGTGTCTTCATTGCTAAGGAAAGGAGAAGGAACTTTAAGGAACTTTCATCATCTTGCAGAATATTTCTCCTAGGGCTTGAACTTGTGCTTGCCTCCTGCTGAAGTCTCACCACCTGCTCCCCTCTGAATTTCCTTGCAGAGAATTTTGTCTGCAGAAGCCTGCATGTCGCCGGGAGCTGGAAGCGCAACGCAATGAAAAGAAGCGTGTCGCCATCGCAGCTGTTGCTGTCGCATCGACAGAGAAGTGTGTCGCCACCACAGAGGCCGCCATCCCATCACCAGAGAAGCGTGTCATTGTTGCAGCTGCGTACCGTCGCATCACTGGGAAGCGTGTCGCCACAGCAAGGGTCGCCGTTGCATCACCGGAGAAGTGTGTTGCATGTCCTATTGCAGGTCCCAAGTTACAGAGTTCGCTGTACGGCCATCGGGCATGCATGCATTGCCTTCACATCATCGCATCAAGGGCGCCAACTTATTGCATCACACCGGATTGTCTCATTGCATCGAGGCGCCATCTTGCCGCATCGCAACTGGAACACAGTACGAGAATCAACGCATCACCTCTACTACAGTACGGAACAGACACATCGCCTACTCTGCGCAAGCATTGAGGCGGGACGCATCGCCTGCCCCGAAGCAAGGAACCGACACATCACCCTCCCTGCAGACCTTTTGTTTGATTTGTGTTATGCATCCAAGATATTGTCATGAGAAACGTGTCACATTTATCACCAACTTGAACTAAGTTACTTCTACCATCTTTAAGTCTATTTTGATTACAATATTGTGGATTTTTTTCGTTTATGGTTTTGTGTTAAATCTCTATAAAGAAGACTTATTTTAATAAAACCTGTGTGGTGTTCATCTGTAGTGTTTTCACTGTATTACAGTATGTGTTCACAAATGCTTAACACACTGCCTCCGACATAAGCATGTCTGCTCTGCCAAGCTACCAAGGGGGTGAGCAGGGTTATCCAGGAGTGTAATCCCCTTTCCCTGGCGATCAGAAGTTGACGGAGTTCGGTCCTGGTTTTTGAACTGACCTCGGAGCTCGGAGCTGAGCCAAGCTGAGCTGGGCTGTTCCCATAAGGCACAGGATCAGACTGATTTGCATATGGCCATGTCTGAACTGGGGTGGCAGCGTGGGCTAAAGAACGGTTATGGATTAAACCCAGATCTGTTGACTGGGTGTGAGTGTTTGATTGGTTCAGATGCTCCATCCATCACCACCCACATTTGTACCGCTTTGTTCGCCATAAGTTGGCAGGGTATGCTCAGACGTGAGTCCCTTGCTCACTTTGCCTCTGGATTCAAGCAAGCCTGGCTGAAGACGGCTGAAATGCCAGAAACCGGTCCTAGGAAGCTTGTTTCCGGTCCAGGGAAGGCATGGCTTGGCAATTTGGGCTGAACTGTTCCAATGAGGCACAGGGTCAGACTGATTTGCATATGGCCATGTCTGAACTGGGGTGGCAGAGTGGGGTAAAGAACGGTGATGGATTAAACCCAGATCTGTTGACTGGGTGTGAGTGTTTGATTGGTTCAGATGCTCCATCTATCACCACCCCCTTTTGTACCACTTTGAGCCAAGCTGAGCTGCACGCCACGCACCACGTCTCGTGGACCCGCAGATTCAGCTTGCGGATTTGGCTCCCAGCCAACCGCCCACCTCGTCCGCCCTGGCCAAGCCCGCTGACCCCCACTTGCCCTCGCTGGCCCTCTTCTGCTCTGGTGCCCTGGGCAGATTACACGGGCCAATCTGGCTGGTCGAGCCATGAGCGAAAGGCGAGGGGGGAGAGGCCGACCACGAGACGGGAGAGAGCTGCGCCTTCCGTTGGGCTCCCGCAGTCCTCCAGCAGGCACCTGAGCGGGGACAGAGGCGATTGGTGCAGGTGGCCCCCAAGCAGCTGGCAGCTAGAGGGCCGGAGCGGCGGGACCCCTGCAGTCACCCGGACGGAAGACCAACACCCTTCTGTGAGTACCTTCTCGGGGGTTGAAGGGTATTCGCAGCCCTAAAAATGCACAAGTCTCAAAAAAGGGGCACCCAGGGATCTCCAAAGGCTCTAATGAGCCCCAAGGGAGCTCCAAAAAGACTATACAGGACCCCACAGGACGCAAAAAGAGCGCCACCCTCAGAGGGTCGTGCGGATGTGCTTTCCCGTTCCCCCACATTTCTTTCAGGAGTATCAAAGGGGCTCTAAAAATGTGCAAAAGATCTTGTAGGACCCAAAAACATAAGCATCACCCACCAGAGCACTTGAGGGGGGTCATACGTGTAACCTGAGCACATTTGATCGAGGAGGGTTCCTCTAGCAGTCTCTGCCCACTGCTTTTATTGCCTGCTTCAGCTCGGGCCGCCCGGTCCACTCCTGCCGCAAGCCACCAAAAAGGAGAGGTCTCCGATGTAAGCAGAGAGTCGAAGACCAAGGTCAAGCGGCCAAATACCGCGGCTTACTGCATCTTAAACACCGCAGGCAAAGCAAGCAGATTCATACTGTCACAATCACAGCAGATAGCAAGCTAGAGCCATTTATGCACCTGCCCTCCTAGGCAACCGGAACGCCGGACCCAAACAAGGCAAAGAACTGCAGGACTGCCAAACAGACCTTGACAATCTTCGCGCCTCGGCGCATAGGCAGCCACCAGGAGTCCGTAGGCACCTGCTGGTGAACTCATGAGGTCGGGAAGGACCAGGGTGCACCCTGCGCCAAAAACAGGAAGAACCAAAGGGAAGGATGGAAACTCTGGCGGAAAAGACATCACTGAGCCAAACCTCATCACAATCGAGCATGAGCTGGACGAGGATCATGACACGGCAGCAGCAAAAAATCAAACCACAAGCACAACACACAACATTGAACCAAAGATATATACAAAATTCAGCTTCTTAAAGGACGCAAGCTTGGCCATCCTCTCCAGTAATAAATCCTTAATTGGCCTACAAACCCCATTGCTACGAGCACTAACGCCTCCACAAAAGTCCGTATCCAGCATAAGCCTTTTGTCTCATGATTATTCAAAGGCTCCTCTCCATCAAGACGAGCCTATGACCCATAGAAAAAAGAGAAACCCTCAGAGGTCCCCGAAGGAAGGAGAGAATCCCCACGAACTAGCCGATGAGCAGCCAGCATCTCGACCACAAACTACAGCTAGAATGGAAAATGCCTGCCTGGACATTAGCCTGAGGACCATGATGGTAGGACAGAAGGAGAATGAAGGAGATTCCTCAACACTGGGCAACCGGATATCCGAAATTAATGACGACAAGCAGACGTCCTCGCCCGAACCAACGACAGCAGAAGATGGAAACAGGGAAAAAAATCTCAGCCTCCCCACAAACATGCTGACCGGAAGCCACAGCACGCCAATCAAACGTACTGATTCAACTTAGAAAAGTCCACCAAGAATTAAAGACACGCACAGAAACACCCAAGGCACTGCGCCTATCAAATTGGGAGAACCTGGGACAGATTTTCAGGATCCAAATCAGAAAGAAGATGCTATGGCAATGGTGTCTTACTTGAACACACTTGAATGGGAAGATATGATTGCCACTTACAATTCAGATTAGAAGGAGCTCCCCCATCAAAACTCCTCTCAGGGCCACTGACCATGCAGCTTACAATCTCAAAATAAACAAAAGTAAAAATGAGAGGGAAATCATGGAAGAACAAAACACTGGGACCTGGACCTCTCTTTTAAATACAATTCAACTAGCCGTCAATGCCCTAAAATATCAATCAGAAAAAATGGAGCTGCAACTCACACTTCTGAACATTTGGCAGTCTTTACAGCCAGCATTGACAAGGAGAGCACAAACAAACACCTACCTCAGCTGCAACTGCAACCAGGTAGTTGACAAACTAGCTATGCTGCCCTCAATGCTAACTAGTCTTTTAAGTGACATAAGAACTTCAACAGTAGAAAAGGCAATAAAAGATCGGAGCCCCAGCGAAAGTGAAGAGCGGACACCCAGTAGGAGAAATTGTGGTAATGGCTCTAAAGTCGACATTGAGGCCCAAAACGACGAGACAGTGCAAACTGGAATCGGGAATCCGCAAAAACTTAACGCCAAACAACGCCGCCAACAAAAAAGGAAAGGGCGGAATCAAAAAGGCACAAACAAATACAATAAAATATTTTTTACCATTTTTTCAGGCTCTCAGGAAAAACGCATAACAAACACCAGCAATGCAGAGCCAATACACCAGGCAAACCTGGTATCAAACACTTCAGAACAACAACAAAAATCAATCAGAAGAAGGTCAAGTTTTGATGATCCAAAGGTCCAAAACGAAGGCCAAAAATCAACAATACTGAAGAACTGCTCGCCTTTGAAAGCAGACAGTGGAAAGGCCAGTCAAGGGCAACACTGCCAAATTTTAAAGAGACACTCAAGAGTCAAAATCAACAAAGACTCTTCTTCATGCCAAGCAGGCAGTCAGACGTCTAACACAGAGACAATAAGCCCATCTGAAGCTAAGCAAAAATCCCCAAACTTACACCCCTTTATATGGGATAGAAGGGGAATCACTGGATCAACAACAGGGCTAATGCAAAACAACAGTTGATGGACAGAATGCAGAACAATGTCATACATTCACCCCATCACAGAGATCTGGGCCTAAATCCATCGTTTTTTTGCACTCCACACCACCCCAGTTCAGACATGGCCATATGCAAATCAGCCTTGACCCTGTGCCTCATGGGAACAGTCCAGCCCGAACTGCCAAGCCATGTCTTTTCTGGACCGGAATCAAGCATCCTAGGACCAGTTTCTGGCTATCAGCCGTCTTCAGCCAGGATAGCTTGATTCCAGTGGTGTGGAGAGCATGGGACTCACGTCTGAGCATACCCATCCCACTCGGGGTGACAAATGCAAGACAACAGTTGATGGACAGAATGCAGAACAATGTCATACATTCACCCCAGCACAGAGATCTGGGCCTAAATCAATTGTTTCTTTGCACTCCACACCACCCCAGTTCAGACATGGCCATATGCAAATCAGCCTTGACCCTGTGCCTCATGGGAACAGTCCAGCCCGAACTGCCAAGCCATGTCTATCCTGTACCGGAATCAAGCATCCTAGGACCGGTTTCTGGCTATCAGCCGTCTTCAGCCAGGATAGCTTGAATCCAGTGGTGTGGAGAGCATGGGACTCACTTCTGAGCATACCCATCCCACTCGGGGTGACAAATGCAAAACAACAGTTGATGGACAGAATGCAGAACAATGTCATACATTCACCCCAGTACATAGATCTGGGCCTAAATCCATTGTTCTTTTGCACTCCACACCACCCCAGTTCAGACATGGCCATATGCAAATCAGCCTTGACCCTGTGCCTCATGGGAACAGTCCAGCCCAAACTGCCAAGCCATGTCTTTCCTGGACCGGAATCAAGCATCCTAGGACCGGTTTCTGTCTATCAGCCGTCTTCAGCCAGGATAGCTTGACTCCAGTGGTGGTGAGAGCATGGGACTCACGTCTGAGCATACCCATCCCGCTCTCAACAACAGGGCTAAAACAGGACGCAGCGCCAAGAGAAACTGATGTTATGAGCACGCATCCCAAGTCAAGTCAAACGGCGAACCCATTGGTGAAACGACCACATGACTAGGGGATAGAGGGGGCGTGGCCTGCAGCCGATGATGGTGGACGTGTAGCCCGAGAGCTCCGTCCGTAATCCTCCATATGAGCTGAATATCCTGCTTTCCCCCACTGCGACCCACCTGATACTTGCACCGGAGGTCCCCGTGGGTGTCATTCTGGAAGCGGAGCGGTGCTTCTCCAGTCCGCCCGCTCTACTGAAGCTCTGCGCGGCTGCTTCGGCCGCGGCCCACTGCACAGGGTGAAGCCCCGGGCTCGAGTGGGCATTCCCCCCGGTCTCCCCATAGCCTCTGGCGCGGTCCGATCGGGACTCCGCGCCGGAACACTGAGGCAGACACCAGCGGCTGACCCCACCTGTAGAGGGGTGTCCTGATCGTACGGCGACCCTACGGCCCCCGCCTCCGCTGCGGAGCCCTGCAGGGCCGCCCTGTTGGGTGACCTACGGATCGGACGGAGGCTTTCTTCATCTGGCTGACCGGCTTGATCCACGCGGTGGGCAAGCTGCCCGTTCCCTGCTGTGCCGCCCGGGACTGTGGGGCGGACAGCGCCGGACATCTGACACAAGCGCCGCTTGCTCCGGACCCCCCCGGGCACTGCAGGCCTCATCAGCAGTTTTTTTTTTTTTTTTTTTTGGCGCCATCTTGTCTCTGGGGCCCGGACGGGAAGAGCTTCTCTGGCCTACACACCAGTCGATTGGCGGAACCGCGACTAGGATTCCACGCGGTGCGACGCCCTGCGGAGGGCGGTGTACCCGGCGGTGAGCGAAGGGCGGTGGACTGCAGGCCCTGACTACCGGGGCGACCGGCCCAGGACAGCGGCAAGAGAGTGAGTCACGCGCTTTGCGGAACTACCACCACGCACTGGCCCAGGCTTCTCGAGTACACCTGCGGAAGGCCGATTCACTGGACACTGGCAGCAGGCCGCCTTACTTCCTTCATCTGTACTACGGGAAGCTAAAGTCGATTCTGCACACGGGGCCTCCCTGGGAAAGCCGCCTATACTGACACTGACGTCAAGGACAGGGATTCTACGCGCTCCCGGCCGGCCCTGGGCCTGTGCCGCTCCCTCCCTTGACTGCCACTCCCTGACCCTGCTGCGGACGCAGTCCGGCGCCCGGAATAGATACGGGAGAGGGTGGCGGCGATCTGCTGTGCCCTTTCCGTCGCCACCCTGCTAACAAGAGCCATGGGCAAGCAAAGGGGCAAGACTCATGGACAGGGCGCTGCAACGGACCTGCAGTCCACGGGCTCCGAGGACCCTCTGGCCTCCTCCAACATGGACATCATCCCGCCGACTGGGAAAAGGTCCCAGGACGCAAAGTTGGACCTTATCCTTAATGAGATACGAGCGACTCGGGAAGCCCTGGAATCGCGTATTGACAATATGGCGACTGGCCTATCACTACTAAGGGCGGACCATAACAAATTGGCAGAACGAGTGGCGGAGCAGAAGATAGCACTGAATGACCTAGTGCCACAGCAGACGGAGCATTCCACGAGGCTGGAGGGAGTGGAGAAACAGCTTAAACATCTCTGGGATAGGGTGGATGAGGCAGAAGGACGTGCGCGCCGCAACAACGTCCGTATCTTAGGCATTCCGGAGAGAAGTGAGGGGAGGAACCCCACCCAATTCGTGGAGGACTGGCTACGGAACCTGGTGGGCCAAGAAGATCTCACTGCACTGTATAGCGTGGAGAGGGCACATTGGATGCCTCCTCGGCCCCCCAAACCAGGGCCGCCCCTCGTCCCCTAATCGCGCGCCTCCTTCATTTCAGAGACCGGGACACTGTGTTGCGTGCGGCCAGGGAGAAAGCACCGATACGATTTGAAGATAAGAACATTTCAGTCTATCCTGATTTCATGCCCACTGTACAGCGCGCCAGATCCACCTTCATGGGTGTCAAACGCAAGTTAAGGGACAGAAATATGAAGTATGCCCTGCTGTTCCCTGCTCGGCTCAAAATCCTGCACGACAACAAATCCCACTTCTTCGACTCACCAGAGGAGGCGGAGGAATGGATGGAGGTCACTTTGACACCGCCGACCTCACAGGACCCATTCGGGGAGCACCGGGGGGGCGGCCGCAACGGGCGCGGAGACACATCGGACAGACGGCACAACACTCCCGGCCCTGGACTCCACTCTTCCCATGGAACCCCTGTGAAGACGCATCCTCCTGATGCTCGGGTGGCGAGCCACCCATTGTCATCTCACCGGCAGCAGCTCACGGAGGAAGCACTAGCAGCACACGACGCCCAAGCACTTAACGGCAGGCACTCCGCCACCACTGGCACCCATACAGAGGTGTCTGGCTCAATGGACAGCTTGCCGCTGTTCCCGAAAATTACAGCCCAAATGGCAGAGGAGTTCTGATTTGCTGAAAATATGATCCCCTCCAGGTGGTAATGTATACTTGAACTTCCCCCTCCCCCCCCTCCCCCTCCTTTCGCAAGTGGTGGGTTGCATGGGGAACCCACTTTGTTGAGGACTAACGAGCCTATGCAGACCGCTCAATGACAGTCGACAGAGGCCTGTCACCCCCCGGTATGCACACGGACTCCAATGACTTGTGCCCACGTTGGGCACCACAGTTTGGATCCCGGGCACGTTGGCTTGGGGACCTTTTTGTTAAGGGGTTATTTGTTTCCACGACGCACTCACCTTATCTCAACGCAGAATTGACATGGGGCCCAGGGCGTTTCACTGAGTCGCACCACATGGTTGGATATGGGGCCGCTTAATAATTACCAACTGTGCACCTGGAACGTGCGTGGCATGGGAGCAGTCCAGAAACGCCATAGAATTTTGGCCCAGCTTAATCGCAGGGGAACCCAGATTGCATGCCTGCAAGAGACACATTTGAACGCCTCTGAAGCTGTGAAGCTGCGCAAAAAATGGAGGGGACAATTATTTGCTACCTCCTATTCTGCGTTTTCAAGGGGGGCGGCGATCTGGTTCCGTGGCTCTGTCCCCTTTCAGATGTTGGAGCATAGAATCGATAAAGAGGGCAGATATGTATTTGTACGGGGGCTGTTGGACGGGGATGCTGTTGTGTTTGGGTGTGTTTACTCGCCGAACTCTAATCAATCGGAGTTTTTGTTGACGGTGAACGGGGTGCTGACGGGATGGGCTGATCATCGATGGTTTATTGGGGGTGATTTTAATGCTGTGCTTGATGTTACTCTGGATAGGTCACATCCCCCTTTACAGGCGGCTGAGAGTAGGAAACAAGCGGATGCTCTTAGTCGATGGGCTGAGGGCTGGGACCTGACTGATACATGGCGCAGTACACACTCACAAGAGAGGGAATATACCTTTTTCTCCCCACCACACCAGCTGCATACTAGAATTGACCACATTTTCTGTTCCCGCTCCGTAGCAGATACAATTGTTAAGGCCCAACACATGGGGAAAACTCTGTCCGATCATAGCTCTGTAGAACTCACATGGCAGTGGGGCAGGAGGCTGGCCCCCATCCCTACTTGGAGACTGTCCCCAGATCTCCTTGAAGACTCAGTGTTCCGGGCCTCCCTGTCCGACGCTATAGGAACATATTTCTCCACAAACATGAACACGGCCGGCACCCGTCAAGTGGAGTGCGACGCATTTAAGGTCTGTCTTAGGGGGGCAGCCATGGCCGCTGGAATGGGCAGAAAAAAGGAGATAATTAATCAACTGAAGGAGGTGGAGGGCTCCCTGGCTTCCCTAGAGAATGAGGCTGCCGGCACACGTGCACCCTTCACACCACTACAGGAGGCACACATTCGACACGCAGAGCTACTGGAAGACCTGAGGCTCCTAGACTATAGGGAATATACGAACAGGCAGCATGCACAAGCGGATAGAGCTGGCCCCCTCCTAGCCCACCTGTTACGGGACTCCCCAGTGAGCCACCCCATTCTGAGAATCTTGGACCAAGCAGGAAATCCAGTCGCCACCCAGGTCGGGATCAACACTGCGTTTAGGGAATACTACACAACGCTGTACAGTCCCCCACAGCCCCTTCCAGAGGTCGCATTCGAGGCCTTTACGAGGGACTTAGCCCTGCCTCGACTCACAGACGGGCAGATCAAAGACCTTAAGCGCACCATTACCATAGCTGAAATCAAACAGGCAATACGCGCCCTTCCTAAGGGCAAGACCCCTGGGACAGACGGCCTACCGGCCGACTTTTATACAACATACATAGACCTACTAGCCCCACGGTTACACGCTATTTACTTGGAAGCACTGCGGACAGCCACCCTACAGCAGTCGACTATGCAGGCGTTGATCACGTCCCTTCTGAAGCCTAATAAAGAAGGGCTTCAGATGGCTGACTATAGACCCCTGTCCCTTCTCAATACTGACTCCAAGATATTGAGCAAGGTGCTAGCATCAAGGCTCGTGCAATATGTACCTCAGCTAGTCCACTCGGACCAATGTGGTTTTGTCCCGGGCCGCAATACAGCCATGAACCTCAGGCGACTAGCCCAGCTCATGCTCGGTGACCGGGAGGACACGAGCTCCGAAGGCTGCATCTCCCTGGACTTGAAACAAGCATTTGACTCCCTCAGATGGGATTACATGTTCGACACACTGTCGAAATTTGGGATACCCCCCGAATTCCTCGCTTGGGTCAGATTACTGTATACAGCTCCCACTGCTAGAGTGCGCACCTCAGGTCATATATCAGCTCCTATAGCTATCGCACGGGGCACCAGACAGGGCTGCCCACTTTCCCCCCTCCTATTTGTCCTTGCCCTTGAGCCGATGCTCTGTAGGCTCCGTCACATGGCCCCCCGGTTTGGCATTCTGCGGCGTGGGACGGCACATATAGTGTCCGCTTATGCTGATGATATTATCTTATATTTCCGGGACTTGAGGAGCGACTTGAGCCCTGTTGCCCAGGTATTTGAGGTCTTTAGGTCGATCTCAGGCCTGACAATCAGCGAATCCAAATCATATGGCTTCACGTTCGCAGCAACTGGTCTGGCTGCTCCGCTACCCTTCGCCCCCCACGAGTTCCAGATAGCTGAAACCACCTTCAGATATCTGGGGATGCAGATTTACAGGGAAGCAGATCAGATGATCGACGGTAACCTTGGGAGGGCCATTAGAGCACTGAAGTCGCAGATACAATTTTGGCTCACACTACCACTCTCTATACCCGGCAGAGTGGCGATATCCAAGATGGTGATGCTCCCCCGCCTTCTCTACCACTTCACTAACTTGCCACACCTGATCCCGGTAGCTACCTTTAAGACCCTAGACACTCTACTCACCGAACTTGTGTGGGGGCACGGCCGTAGGCGTGTAGGTCTGTCCAAGCTGCAGCTCCCCTCTGAAGCCGGTGGCATGGGTTTGCCTGATTTTAGGGCCTACAACTATGCGTGTCAACTGCAATGGCTGGCCTTCTGGGTAGCGGGTCACAATCTTCAGGAGATTAACATGACGGATAGGGATCATGCATTGGGGAGAATACACACGTTACTTTTGCCCAACTCGATTATACCTAGGGATGCCCCGCCTCTCCTCAAACTGGCGATAACTTACTGGCGGAAGGCGTTGAAGTACACGTCCCCTGGGTCGTCCTATGCCCCCACGATCCCGCTCTTGGGTATCCCACTGGCCACGGGGACTCTGTCGGCGGACTCGCTGGAGCAATGGCATGACGCCGGAGTGTCGCATGTAGGTGACCTGTTCGCGGAAGAGCGCCTACTGCCCTTTGCAGACTTTAGAACTACCCACAGAGTAACTGGAGGCACCTTCCTGCTACACTCTGGCCTTCGCCACTATATCACACATAAGTGGTCCCCTAGGGGCATGGAGCCAGCTACGAATCCTCTTATCACCATGCACTACCTGATGGGCACGGGTGCCCACCTTACAAGATGGCTCACTGCTAGTATTAAGAAGGGGAGGGCTTTCGATCTGTCGCCACTCCGGGCAGCATGGGAAGTGGACATTGGTAGGCCCCTGAGGGATAAGGAGTGGGAACGTATCCTTCAGTTTCCCAAAAAAGTAGCTAGGAACCCCAAGTTCAAGTTCATTCAGTCGATGCTTCTACACAGAGCCTACCTGACCCCGCGCCGCATACACATGATGTTTCCTGATGCGAACAGTAATTGCCCCCGATGTGCCACCGAGGACGCAACACTAATACACATGCTTTGGCAATGCCCCAAACTAGGATACTACTGGACCACGGTCCATGCATCGCTCCAGGAAGCGGGTGCTTTAGCCCGATCTCCAACACTGGAATGCACGTTACTGGGGTTGGGGCCCTCACAGCGCACTAGAACCGTGGCGACACGTTTCGCGGACCTGGCCCTGTTGCTGGCGAAACGTGCCATCACGATGAGGTGGAAGTCAGCCAGACCTCCTGACCCGGAGTTGTGGAGGGCGGAAGTGGTGCGGTGGGGCAAGGCAGAGGGAGTTGCACTACAGAGGGAGGAATACAGGGGTCTAAGGACAAAGCCAATTTCACTGGACTGGTATACCATATTAGGTATGTTTGAAACTGGGGGAGACGGGGAAGAAGAGGGTACAAGTACCTCTTCGATTGCACGATAAATGTGTCCTTGGCCGGACTGACATGCACTGTCACTAACCGTGGTGCGCTACGAAGAGATGAGGGGGGTCCCCCAATTTATATTCTCTGTATTGGTCTAGTGCCACCTATGTGTACAATCGCATAGAGCCATATGTTGTGATTCTCTGAGTGCCCCAGTCTAATGATTGATCAATTATATGTTTTTTGTGTGAGTGTCGGATGGTTTGTTGAGGGTGGGGGGAGGGATAGTTTTTGACAGGGGTTTATATAAACTGTGACGGTTACTGTCACCAACAAAATGTAAAATTGAGTCAACTATGCAATTATATGTTCTAAGCAACCTTATGTATGTATTACTCTGTATCCCCTCGGGACTGGAAGTATCTGTGACTGCTTTGCCTACTATGCTAATAAACAGATTTTTCAACAAAAAAAAATGACTAGGGGATAGAATCAAAACAAACCCAGTTTAAGCATACAACAACGACAGCACTCACAAAGACCCCCTTAGCAGCTGGAGCAAGAATGCACCTGGATACCAAGGAAGAAACACCATACAAAGAGCCAATGGTTACACTACAATCAATATCAATGAAACAACAAAAACAGAAAACAGTTGCCAGCCAACAAAGATCTTGGTTTTCCACCCCGAATATACATCAAAGGGACAACAGGATCTTTTAAATCTCAGCAACATCCTCAGACTAATGACATTCTTCCCAAAGCTAGAGGGTATAAGTTCAAAGGACTTAGTCTCCGTAGAATTTCTATCTGCAGCCAACCCTCAAAGTCCGGAGGCAACCATGACAACCTGGATCTCAAGCATCATAACAGATTTAATCTTGGCAGAACAGGAACTTCTCCACACCTGGGGCATTAGGGTCGCCCCTTTCACAAAACCAGCTTACCCCTTGCCATTTCTGAGCAGGCCGATTTCACCTTACTAGCGTACTCAGCGGCGCCCGGGGAAGCTCACCAAAACAGAGCGCAAATCCCTCATGGGATCAACCAGACTTACGGTTGGCTGCAGCAGCAGACTCATCACAAGGCCCATTAAGGAAAACACTGTCCCGTACCAACACACTATGCTCGGAAGAGGACTGGCGCTACTTCCAAAACAGAGATCGCAGGGGGGGAAGGGAACCAATCCTAGGCTTATGCTCTTGGAATATCAACGGTATAACTACAAAAATAGACAACCCAGACTTCCTGGCTTACATTTCCCTTTTATACATAATAGCGCTCCAAGAAACCTGGCTCAAGGACGCACAGCACATCAAGGGCTACACATGTTTTACCACACCAGCTTCAAGGACTAGCAGGATTGCCCACCATTCAGGTGGATTGGCTACCTATGTCGCCACCACAAGAATAGCATCAGCAACCATTATGAATTCAACCTCAAATACAATACTACCAGTCTCAAAATAAGAATTGCACTAGATGGAAAAGAAGAGGAGGTCTGCATAATTAATTCATACGTATATCCCAAAAATAAGGTGAAAGATTCAACTAAAATTACTAACCAACTGGCCAAGTTTGCCATCCAAATGGAAAACCCACTCTTCCTTTTGACCAGGGATTTAAATCAAGATCTAATTGGTTCGGCAGAAAGGGAGGAGATTCTAGCCTTAAATAGAACTCATAACATTCCACTGCAAAGTGTCATCCATAATAGGAAAAAATGTCTCAACAGTCGCTTACTTAACGACCTAGAACATCAAAATCTCCAGGCATTAAACGGGAGATTTCCGGCAGACTCTCCTCCAGTTAATTCCTTCCACTCGATTAGAACAAGCTCGCTACTGGATTATAGCTTCGCGAGCCTTGCACTGTTCCCTTACATCTTGGGGTATAGAATGGGCGATAAGGGTGACAGTGACCATCGTCCCAATGAATGTCATATAACATCAATCCGCCTACTTTAATTAGGCCAGATACAACAATGGGGCCGATATATCCCATGAACCAAAAGAGGATAACATGCACGTTTACTAACACGAATCATCAAGCTGAAACTGCATTCCAACTCTTTAATACCCAAGCATCAACTGCTGCTGGGCACATCACGTACTGGGCTCACTATACTGAAACACTACTAAAAAAGCTTGCAGTTAACTCTCTCTCTAAAAATAACCTTCGCTCAGGGGGAAGAAAACATAATCTAAACAAAGAACAGAGAGTACAACTGAGGAACCTTAAAAGCTCAGCTAGCTCGACGTTACGCAAACTAAGAAAGGACCCTAAAAACATCAGCTTACGAGCAGCGCTGAAACATCAAAGAGCGGCCCTAAAGCAATATAAATGGAATATCAAGAGAGAGGGTGAAAATGAAGTATGGGCCAAACTTCTATACGTCACCAACAGTAACAACAGTGCCCGCTTCTGGGAATTAGTAATGGGTTCATCGGTCCACAGCGCAAAGAAATAAGATCTTCCATTACAGAAGAGATCTGGATAAAATATCTCTCCAGCCATTTCAATGATGATATAGAGAACCTAGGAGCCCAAACGGGGACATGCAATTTCAAAAAGGGAAATCAGAAAATGGGTATGCTAGAGACACGGGGTCAAGCCCTCCCCAGCAAAAACATCATCCACTCAGAGACATCGAGGTGCCAGCAGTTAGATGGAATCAAAAGACAGATAGCCAAAGGCAGGAAAGAAGGTGCCCCGGGCCCAAATGGCATACCACCCGCCCTCTACAAAGTAAAGAACAAAGAGTGGTCTGAAATCATGCAACCCCTATTCTTGGAAATCAGATTTCTAAACAAAATCCCAGAATCTTGGAAGGGCTCGACGACTGTCCCGATTCATAAAAAGGGAGACAAGGCTGACCCAAACAATTATCGTTTAGTATCCCTCATTGATGACGAGGAGAAATATTTTGCCAGTACTATATTAGAGGAGCTTATGCTTTGGGCCGAGTCAAACATGATAATACCGCTGAACCAAACTGGATTCAGAAAAATGACTGGGACATCAACAAACATTCTTGCTATGTCCTTAATCATCGATGCAGCAAAAGCATCTAAGATTCCCTTACATATGTGCTATATTGACTTTAGCGCTGCATTTGATAACATCGACAGAGGCAGACTCTGGGGGAAACTAGCGCAATGGGGTTTACCACAGCCGACCCTAAATATGCTGATGCTCCTCCACACAGACACCTGGGTTCACCTGAAATTAGGAAGCGGCACCCACTTGTCCTCAAAAATACCAACCACTAAAGGCCTGAAACAAGGATGCGTGCTCGCGCCAACCTTGTTCAATCTTTACATGGCGGACCTTTCGAAAGCGCTCAATGACTGCAATTCCCATTCCCCAAGGATAGGAGGAAAAATCTTGAGCAACCTATTGTATGCAGACGATGTAGTAATTAATACTCAGCCACACTTACATTGGCCTCCAAGACTCCTTCCTGGCATGCAGAAATACGCTAAGGGAAATCATTTAAAGATAAATCTCAGCAAGACACGTACAATGTCATTGCACATAAAAAAAAAACAACAGAAGAGCTGGATCCTTGATGACATAAAAGTTGACCCAGCTTGTATAAATACCTGGGAGTCACATTTGATAAAGAAGGCTATTGTCTACAACAGAGGCAGGAAATCAGAAGGAGCGGCCTATTGATAGCCTTGACAATGAAAAATCTGGCAGCTCGACTGATGGGTCCGACACTTACCCGTTTCCAGAAGGTAATCCAGGCAAAACTGCTTCCATCAATTACATACGGCAGTGAGGCAATGCAGGGAAGGGATTCCAAAGACCTGGACAGCATACAGGTCAAGGCCTATAGAACAATGTTCTCACTCCCGACTTACACATCTCCAGGGCAAATAAGATTGGAGTTCGGCCTCCAAAAACAATACCTAGCCAGGGAAGGAGCGTACATCATCTGTTGCCACACACTGAGAAGTGCGACTCCAAACACACTAAATTCTCTGCTATGGAGCGACATACAAAGCAGGGACACTTCAGAGGCAAGAAAATACCTCCAGCTAGCCTCGGAAGTCCCCAAACTCTCAGAGCTCTCTAGCACAAACAACTTGGGCATGGCAACTTCAAAAAAATAGTCTGGAAAAACGTCAAATTACTCTCCTTACTGGAGGACAAGGCTTTATTTGCAAAAAGAACACATGCATGGATCACTCTCAATTCCTACAAATCATTAACACCACAAATGTACTTTAGTCAAGGGTACCCCAAAGCTATGAAAATGAACTTTTTAAAGTACAGATTAGGGATATTGCCATGCACAGGTCACTTTCCACCATGGCTGAGAAAAGATGCCGATGAGACCTGCAGGTTATGCAATGCCAGCAAGGGTGACATCCTTCATGTAATATGTCTATGCAAAGAACTTCAACAGGCACGCCAACTGCTTCTCAAGGACCAATTTAAACGAAGAGGGATTGGCACCAGAAGGCAAGCGGTGCTTGCCTGAATCCATCAAACACGCAATGGAATTGTAGATTTGTGAAGTTCTTGAGAGTGGCTGAACAGAAAATGCCAAAACTGGTAGAAATCACCAAAGATGCAGTCGGAATAGGAGACGGACAATAGGACAAAATGGCACCTTATGGAACGGCCTAACACCAGTGCGACATCACTCAGCAAGAGAGAGATCAAGGTTGAGCACACTGGGTAAACACGGCATATGGCTGAACAGGATGAGAGCTTATTACAGAGAGACCAGCGCTCTCAACTATGTGTTTTATCCTGTATTGCTGAGTTTTTCCTTTTATGACATTTTTTAAAGTGTTTTACAATAGATGTTTTAAGAGCTTTTTATGAAATTTGTATTGCAACTTTGTTAATTAACTATGCAAATAAAATACAATAAAATAAACTAAACCCTTTCCCTGACTAGAAGCAAGGGTCCCTAGTTTGTCAAAGGTACCTATCTCTGCCACCTAGAGACCCCCAGTTCCAACACTGGAAAGAAGAGAGGAACATTATCCAATCAATAAGCACTTTGCACATGGACACCCTGGTTTGAGCCCTTTATGGATGAGATCGATCCACCTTGCACAAAATCTCTTTATATAAGATTTAGGCTAACGGCCCTTCCACTCACAATTGCCACCGCTAAGTACAAAGGCAAAAGAAAATGCCCAGTATGTAGTGAAAGGGAAGTAACTGTAGAACATGTGTTATGTTTTTTGCCCAAGAGCTGGATTGTGCCCATTTTTTGCTTCATTGGAATCCCCCAGCATCAGGTCGCTTTGAGGATTTATAGGTCGGATACTACATCTTACATTGTATTTTCATTTGCTAAATATCTTGAATGTAAATGGCCTATCCGACCAGGACTGTATCCCTTTCGGCGCTTTCCAAAACCATTATGAGCTAAGTACTTCTATTATCTGGTTCCAGTTAGCCAGGCCCCATTTGAACAAATGGAAGGACAATTTGGTTGTAAAGATAAACATAAAGTGGTAATGTTTTATTTTATATGTCTTTGAGTCATGATGTTGTACCACGTTGTTTTGTTCCAGTAGGGATCAGATTACTTATACTTAGCAGATGCAGTACTTATTGAAAAAACAGATTTTTACCCTCTTGAATTTTTTTAATTTGGCACTTCAATGTACTTGAATAGCAAGGGAGTTATTGGAAGGGAAATTGTATTCATGCTTTTACAATGGTAGCCCTTCAAATGCTCTTGCACAACTGCACTCACCAAGCACTTTATTACCGTTGTTTTATACATGAGTGTTTTCATGAACATTTTGTGAATGTATTTTTGAAATGTTGGTTGATTTGATTGGTAAACATGTGATGTGTTGCCTCTAGATGAAGACCTGAATGTGAAATTTGATTATGTTGCTTTTAATTAATGTCTACGACCGAAGTAAAGAGCTTTAAACTGAAACTGAGGTCCAGTTTCAGCCGCTGCCTAAGGATTGCTGTTGCAACTTTGTACTTTTCTATCTCATCTACTTCTTAGCAATGGAGAATAAACTATTTGCACATGAACTAATTGTAGATGGGCTAATTCAGCATGGGCTAATAACAAGTGGGTTAAATGAGCAGTTGTTTTATTGCAAAAGCTTGACATTTTGCATATCTTTTTACGAGCCTGGCTTCGATTTCTAAATAGCACTTACTGTACCTACGTCATATCCGTGTATGAAATGGTCTATTTGTTTCCAAGCTATACGAGTACCATAATAGTATTAACCTGATATTTTCAAGTCGAAAACCACCACTATGACCTTATTATGATATATGTGTATGAGTGATGTATTACTTGTGAATACCATAAGCAGTTGAACTGTTTTTCAGTGTCTATAATTTACCAATGGTGCATTAACATATGCATTTTCTTCAGAGGTGAAAAGATGACTTTTGTAAAAATAAAATATGCACAAATAAGTATGTGGAGCACCAAGAAATTAAATCCGTAATATTGTATTATGCAGGCTGGCAAGTGACAACTGTTGTGTTAATGCATTGATAGATTGCTAGCCCTGACTGGAAGCACTTGTTTATAATCACAGTTGGATGTGATATCTCATTAAAGTGATTGCAATTTTGCTGTGATAATGAGAGGCACTACTGTACATGTACATCTACAGGCTGCCCATCGTGCTGTGAAATACATCACTCCAGGCTGGGATCAGTCATCTTTAATTATTTACCTCCCTGTGACCTCTCTGCCAGTGGGCTCAGATATTGCCGAGAAATATTACTTGCAAATGTACCATTTGTGACTTTACCCCCCGCACCGGATTGGTTAATTTGCAAAGTTGTTAGTGTTTAAACGTTGATATAAAAGAACAGAGCTACAAGATCAGATGTCACACCTTTTCTAACTAGTTTCACCAATTATAGGTCTTAACATAGCAAATGACAGTTCTGTAAATAACCGTACCATACATGACATTAAAAAACTATTATTTAAAATTAGCAATGTATTTGGAAATGTAGTCCCTTTTCTTATCTTTCATAATACCAAACTTCTTGTATTCGGTTTATTAATCTTTAATTGGTTCCAAATAAATGTTCCTTATAGGACTGCGATGAATCATAAAACAAAATAGGGACTATCAGCTAGATTCATCAAAGAACCGTTTTCCGAGTCTTTAATAGCGATTCATAAGGAATCGCTATTAAGGACTTGCAAAACGGGATTCATGTAGGAATTGCAAAAAATATTGCGATTCCTACATCTTCCTTATTTGCGATTAGCAAGATTAACTCCCCATTCATTCCTATGGACCTAAAGGCCCATAGGAATGAATGGGGTGTTATTCCTTATTTACAATTAGCAATTTGCTAATCGCAAATAAGGATGCGATTTCAAGGGTGCCAGGGGTGTCCAAAGGACACCCTGTTGCACCCCTGAAAAGCAAATGTAGCCAGATGTTGCGCACACACATGTCCAAAGGACATGTGTGTGTGTAACATACCACTCAGAAAAATGCACTAAAGTGCATTTTTCTGAGTTTTCGATATTTACCACGAAGTCTGACTTCGTGGTAAATAGCGGCCAAAAATTGCGAATTCGCAATTTAAAAATGGTTAATGAATTGCATTTAAGGAATCTCAAATAGAGATTCCTTAAATGCAATTCCTCGCAAATATGCGATTTCGCAAATAGCGATTTTTGCATTTGGGATGATGAATCCCAAATGCAAAAATTGCGCTCGCAAAGGGCCAGATTCTGAGAATCTGGCCCTTTGCGAGCCCATTTTTCGTTGATGAACCTAGCTGATTGAAAATTAGAGGTAGCCACTCCGCTAGGTGCACTTTAGGTACCCTTAAATAATTCATTTTCTGGAGAGCTCATTATAGGAGTATATGGTTGTAATATAATATGAACCCCGTGGTCTGTGATTTGAAGGTCAGTTCCAGCAGCCGTGATTGCTGGTTACCAGAGGAGTCTAATCTCTCGGAGCTGCTGATAGGTGCACAACTGCTACGGGGCCCCTCAGGGAACAGTCAGCAGACACTGCAATGGGGTGCACAAACGGATTTGGTGTGCACATACAGGGCTTGCTGTGAGCTGACTGCGACAAATATGCAGAGAGACAGGTGCTTATTGCTATGGTTGCCAGTAGGAAAACATTCTGATAATATTATGAATTCTAATGTTGTTAAAATTCAATGCAAGTGTTTAGAAAAAGCCCAGGGACTGTAGGAGCCAGGAACATACATCAGTGTAGAAACTTTTTCTTCTGTTAGTGAATGAGGTAACCCCAGTGAGCAATCACTGAGGTAGCAATCACTGGTTTCCAGCTCTAGGGTTTGAAGGTAATGGGGCGAAAGATAATGAATGTAGCTGAGGACGTGTGAGGCATGGTGGCACCCTGAATACGGCTGAATTTGAAATATGTATTTTTTATAAGATACTAACACATACAGATATCTCCTAACCGGAGATATACACAATGCACACAATACTGTGCAATAGAAACAGGTAAGTAGCCCAGAATACACAGTGGTCACCAGGGGGAGACAAAACCATATACTAAAACAATGGTATGCGAACCACGACTCAAGTCAAGAAAATACTCAGAAGACATAGAAGTGCCGGGGACTCAAGGAACCACCCATGGTGAGTATCAGGAGCACCACGGGGTTGTGCGCAGTGTAGGATTATCACCGTGTTCTCTGTGCAAAGCAACATGTAAGTCACGGTTACAATTTTAAAGAATAAGGACCCTTCCCAGTGGACCCTGATGAAACCCTGTGGAAGTCAAGAGGTTGGAGAGCTACCCCACAAGTGGATACATTAGGAACCAGGATACCTGCACCAGGGAAGCCAGGTGCATAGGTGTGAAGTGGCTTCAGAAACCGCTGTCGAATTCAATGGAGGACTTCGAAAGATGGCTCTGCTGGAGAAGGTGAAAGTGTCCAGTGGAACCCAAAGGTGGATTCAAGACGTGAAGAACCTGCAAGCAGAGGGGATAGAGTCCATGCCACTCAGGAGTGACAAGGAGGCACAGAAGATAAATGCCCACCAATGTCAGTGGAGAGCTGACGGTGACCTTGGAACTGCAGCTATGTTTACCAGGCGATGCTGGGGAAGACAGGGGCTGTACATGAGCTGTCCCACATCGAATGTCAAGAGTTGAGGGGTTGGTGTCTGATGGGAGCACCAACAAGCCTTGGAAACTGCAACCAACGTGGAAGTTGAAGAAGGTGCAATGTCTGGACTAGCAAGGACTAATAGACTCGCCACAAGCAGGGGAGTCAGGAGAGGCCCCGGGCAATCAGGTGAGCTCAAAGAATTCAAATGTGACCCTCGACAGGAACCACAAGCTGGAGGCACTGGAGTCGCAAGAGGACCTCGAGCAGTTTACCAAAAGAAGCAGGCCCACTGTGCACGCAATGTGGTGTGGTCGTAGATTATGGTCACTGGAGATGCTCGAGGTGGGGGCTACTTGGAGCCAGAAGATCTTGATGGAAGGAAGCCAATAAGCCTTTGCAATGGCAAGTCCCCGCGGAGCACATGGGTTCAGTTCCTGCGGCTGTGATTCCCTAATAGTAGTCGCTATTTTAGATCATCACAATTTTTGCTATTACCTAAAAATGTGACTACAAAGCCTTTCATACATCATGAAAGGCAATTTTGCATCCTCAATTGGCCAAATTTTATGAATAGCACCGTTTGTGAATGCAAAATTATTTCATACAAATGATAATTGATGTTGAAGTGTCCCTGAAGTAGATTGGAGGACTGGCACAGGGGACCATATTCCTAGTGGTGGGAGGGACACTCTATTGACTCTAGATGAGAGGTACAGGGAGAGGGGTTCCCCTATGATAGAAACCTTGGTGTGTGTGTGTGAAGCCCAGCCAGAAGAGTGTGGGTTGTGTGACAGAGACAGTCAGATACGGTCTTGCCAGTCTCAGGAGAGTGGTGTGGGGTACTTGTGTGTGGCACTGGAGGGTGAGGCAAAGGGTAGCTTGGTTAACAACTGTGGGTGGCTGTGTGATTCATTTGTTGGAGAGCATATTTTAAGTCACTGTTTTCCAGAGCTATGCCAACACCCGGTGGAGTGTGGATTCTATAACCTCAGATAGCTTGCATTGGAGACAGATCTCTTGGTGGATTCCAAAGGGTCTGAAGAGGCATTGGGGAGTGATCCCAAGAGGAGTGGCTTAGATGTCTTCCAGGCCTGTGAGGTGGAAGAGGTTCAGTGTAGCCCAGTTAGGTCCCAGTGTAGTGGGAGGGGTGTAGGGACTCATGTCCGGTCTCAGTGGAGAAGGAGTGTGAGACGGTGTTTCTCACGGTGCCCGAAACCCAGTCTCAAGGCCTGGAGGGTTCCTTAAGGGAACACCTGGTTGGGGACCTAGACTGTACTGGTAGGCCATTTGAGGAGGATCTCCTTGTGTCTGGTGACCGGGGAGTGCCTGTAACCTTTTAAATAAAAACCAAATGCTTTATTTAGAAGCAATCACAGAAATGTTGATCTTCACCACCCCCTTTTCTGGATCTTCTGACCCCAGCAGGCCAGCATCCCTGTGATGGCTGTGATTCCTAAAGACTCAGTAATTTGTGACCAACCTCATTAATATTCATGAGTTATGTTGAATTGTGACACACTAGGAATCAGTAATTTGCGATCAAAGCTACGCACATCTGGCCATTAGTGTTGTTACATTGAAATAACACTTTCGCCTCTTTTTTGGAGGGATAAGCTAAGAGATGTATATCAACATTGAACAAAAAAAGGGGGACATTGAACCCTGGGGTACACCCCATTTGACTTGTGTAGAATATGAACCTAAGGAGTCTAATAAAACAGTTTGCTGCTGGTTTGAGCTATGAGCTTCCTTGCTAAAACCTGTTTTTGTTAGTGCACAAGAGTACAATGGAGTGGTCTAAGATGTTGAATGCCATGAAGATATCCCTTAGAATAGGAGCAAGGACCTCTCCATGATTGGCTGCGTGAAAGAGGTCATCTAATACTGATAAAACCACCAACGCAGTGCTCTGGGCAATCCTCGAACATGTTGAGAACTTCTGAGTCTTCAATAAGCATTCAATTTTGCAGAAAGGCAACTTTTTATAAGATCTTGCTCAGATAGAGGAGCAGAAAAATAGGTTGATAGTTGGCTAGTACATTAAAATCTAGTTAAGTCTTTATTAGCAGTGGTCTTACTGTCATTTGGACACCTATAAAAGATAAGATACTTAACTCATACTTAATTCAATGTGCTATGCATAAGTCTATGCTTAGCTATCTCCCACAACCAGCCTAAAACTCTACTTTTCAAAGAAGAAGCAGAGCATCTTCCTCTCCTGTCCATATAGCGCAAAGATGCCTAATTCCTGAGTATCCGTGCTCCATAAATAATAAATGGAATAGAAACAGAGTAGAATGAACGTTGTTAATAGCTATCTGTTCTTCATTTAGTTTGTACAAATGTGCCATGGGTCCTAAAGCACTCAAGGAAACTTGCACTAGGGGTCTGATGGGTCCCTCAAATACCAGGAACCTGGTGTTGCTGCACCTGCTGCGTGTCTGTGCACAAATATCCAAATCATTGTTGTTCCTTTACCTAAGTTCTTTCTAAAGAAGAAAAGCAACATGTTACTAGAGTTTCCTTTGTAATGTGTATCAGCGTATGCAGTCTTCTTTAGCCCGAAGGATATTACCACACATGTAAGTTGCATGCAGGTAAGTACTGCATGACCCTTTTTGGTACTTTACCCCATGGTACTATATCACATAGATATTTTTTTTAATGACATTAACATTATGTCATCTCAAAAAAATGTAAGGTTTAGAAATGGGTAAGCCTTACATTATGGGTAAGGGTAATGGAGTAGAGGTAAAGAAAGGTAATGTTTTCGGATTCAGGGGCGGACAGAGGTAAAGGGAGGTAAGGCTTTTTTAGGGTTCAGGTTCAGGGAAGGGTAGAGGTAGAGGTACAAGGGCAAGGCTTATTTAAGTTTCAGTTGAGGGTACAGCTAAAGAGAGTAAACCTATTTTAGAGATCATGGGTGGGTAGGGGTAAAGAATGGTTGGGGGTTTTAGGATTCAGGGAAAAGTAGAGGTAAAGGAGAAAAGTTGTTTTTAGGTTCAAGGGGAGGGTAGAGGTAAAAGGAGGTTAGTGGATTAAAAAAGGCGTTTGGGGAGTTGCCCCCCGCCCCCAAAAAGAAAAAGAAAAATGGGGAGCTTGGAGGGTCACCCCCGAAAACAAAACAAAAATATTGCATTGATCAAATGTGGATGGTTTGATTCAACAACTGCTGAAGAGCTATGTAGTAAAGCACTATGTTATCAGGAATTTGACATGCCAGCTTACAATTATTAGTAAGGTAGCAATAACCCAAGTATCCATCCTTTACTATACTCAGCAGTGACTGGCTTCCTCATTCAACCGTGATTTTCAAAGCTAGAATTCCATTTGGATACCATGAATGTAGAACATTGTTTTTTTGCACTGCCAGTATTGTCTTTACTCTCTAATGCCAAGGTATCCTTGTCAGCATATGATTGCAGCATTCTTTATGAATAGAATCTGCACCAAGTCTCGCCCACAGAAAGTGTGGACCAAGACTCAACTCTAGCATATGGCAGTCTTGGATCTACCCAGAAACGCATAGCTCGACAGCTGGCCAGAACCTAAGGGAGAAGAGAATGATAAAAACGAGGCGAAGAAAGATACTTACATGGACACCAAACGAATCAGATAATGAAAAGGAGCATGCAGTTATACATAATTCATTTGTAAATTATAAACAAGTTCTCAAGATCCACGAAATACAAAAAGTATTGTGCAAGGAGTCAGACTGGAGCGATGCATTTTGACCACAAGTAAAGAATAACTGGAAAAATAGATTTTAAGACTCCTTGTGCAATACTGTTTGGCTTTCGTGGATCTTGAGAATTTGTTTATAATTTACAAATGAATTATGTGTAACTGCATGCTCCTTTTCATTATCAAAATATTTAGAGAGACGTTTTTATTCTTTTATTTGTGACTTCTAAGCGGTGGGGTCACGGGAAGTTGAGCATTATCAATATATATATTTATGAGAATTATTCTACTTGTGCAGCCTACATTGCCTACACTGCTTTTCTTACAACTCTAAGGACACCAAAAGAAGCTAATGATAAAACGACAAAAAAAGATGAGGACGTTCGTAACAACTTATTTAAAGTGAGAGGTATATGTGTTGTAAAAAGACATACAGAGTGACAGAGAGAAGGGGTGAGTAGAGGAGCAAAGAGAGTTGGATAGGAAAGAGGAAAAAAAAAGGAAAGAAAGAAAGAAACAAACAAACAAACAGTAGAAATAAAGAATTAAAGCAGTCAAGAGACTTATCAGGAAACACTGGTACTATGGATAGATAAGAGAGGGTAGGGGAGGAGGGGAGAGGCCTCCAGCTCTACTTCATTCCCAAATCCCATAATAATTTAGAAGTGCGGGGAGCAGGAGTCGTCCCTCATGGAGATCGAGCATCATGTCATGTTGTTGCGGGAGCGAGTAGCAGTGTAGGATATAGATGGACAAGCCACTGGAAGTGAATCTTCCTGCGGCAGGTTCAAAAGTCAGAAGATGATCAGGATTGCACAGCAGATAATCTATTATATGGGCTGACGATAGATGAGCATAATCTTGTAATTTTCATTCCACAATGTGATCAGTGCTGTTTCCGGCTGCAGGGATGTCCGCTGACATGCTGTGCTGGACTGTAAGTAAGTAAGTACGTAATTTATTTTTGCACAGTTAATTAAAACCAATGCAGTACAATACAAAGTATGAATTGGCATAAAACAAAATAAAAATGGCATATGTTTTAAAACCAGCATGGCGTGAGCATTGCTGTTTGGACTGAGGCCATGGTATTGATGTGAGACATAGGCTCAGCGGTGAGTAGCCAAAATATCGAGTTTAAAATATCGATATACAACAATATCGATGTTTTAATTTCGATGGTACAGAATGTCGATGTGCAGTAATATCGATGGACAGAATATCGACTTTAAGGTAAGTAATATCGAAGTTAGTAATATCAATATCAAATATATCGATGTTACTAATATCTAAATTTTGTTTAGTGTTATGTATTTTTATATGTGTTTTATATGTTTGTTAAACATGTTTTTTAATGTATGTTTAGAAATTACTAATTTGGTTTACATTTTGCGTTTTAGTATCAGAGCGGGTTGTGGATTTATAGGGGAATAGGGTGGGAAGTAATTGAATTTTAATTAATAAATTAATATATTTTTAAAATTATTGATTAATAATTAATTATTAATTGGTAATCAAGTATTATTAATTCGTTAATTACATTAATCAGATTTAACGTATTATTATTTTACATTTTTTGTTATTGTTAATCAATAATTAATTGGTAATTAATTATTATTAAGTGATTAAATGATAATTAATATTTTGATGTGATTTATTTATGTGTAGTGGATTGTGGGTTTATAGGGGAATAGGGTGTGAAATAATTAAATTAAATTAATTAAAGAGATTGTATTTATGTATTATTGATTAATTGTTAATTAATTAATTGGTAATTCGTATTTTTTAATTATTTCATAATAATTATAAATAATTTATTAATAAATATTGTTTATTCTTATTGTAATTTTTTAATTAATTGTTGGTAATTAATTATTAATTAGTAATTAATATTTAGTAATTACTTAATTTATAATTATATCAATTTAATAATATTAATTGTTATTAATTGATATTTTGATTAATTGTGTTTGTTTGTATGTGTAGTGTGTTGTGTGTTAAAGGGGGAGTAGCGTGGGAAGTAATATTTTGTTATTTAGGTAAATATTATTTATAAATATTTGGTATTTAGTAAAACATTTTTGTGAATAAAATATTTTTTTTTTTTTTTTTTTTAAATATGTAATTGATAAGTATGTTAATATAATGCTTACGCTATCCAACGCTTTCCCTACTGTTGCATTATCTGGAGTGGGAATAGTAATTTTTACCCCTACGCTATCCAACGCTTTCCCTACTGTTACGCCCTCTGGGGTGGGAATAGTAATTTTTACCCCTACGCTATCCAGCGCTTTCCCTACTGTTGCACCCTCTGGAGTGGGAATAGTAATTTTTACTCCTACGCTATCCAACACTTTCCCTACTCATGCAATATGTGGAGTAAGTATATATATTAATTTATGTGTAGAGTTTTTTATTTATTTTAAATGTATTTGTATTAGTTATTATTTTTTAAATATGTTTTAATGTTTATATCTATAAGTTTTTTTAATTATATGTATTTTAAAATTATCTTTACATTATTATTCATACATTTTAAAAAACGATATTTTTGATATCGATATTTTTGTGTCGATATTTTTGTATGTCTATATTATGTCTGTCGATATTATGTCATACATTCAGGCTCAGCCCCCACGCCACTCAAACAAATATAATTCAGCAAGAGTAAACTGGTTTCATTAGGGGTACATCTTGACTGAATTCCCCCAGAAAAAGTGTGCTAGGCTTTGTGTCTAATATACCATCCAAACAAAACATAGTGAAGAATTAAGGGGCTTGATTTTCTATGTCAAGTTCATGTGACTTGAGAATTTATGCATAAACATAATAAGTGAAAAAAATCCGATACGTGTTATAGAAATAGAAATATATATACAGAACAGGTCTGAACCTGTAGGAACAAAAGAAGAATAAGAAAAATAGTCCAATATTGGTTCAAAGCAAAACTGGCAGATATAACTGAAAACATAAAGTTGCATAGAGTCGGCAGCTTCAGTACTGTGTGCAGCCAGTGTTTATTTTATACAAGTGACTGCATGACTAGGGATTGTTTTTCAGCGTAGGACTTTGAAGTAAAGCGATGGAGAGAAAGGCAGACAACGAGAAAGGTGGGGGAGCAAACAGATAGGAAAAGTATGACAAAGGGAGAGCGCAACTCAGAAAAAAGAACCTGCCAGATTGAGATTGAGTGGAAGAAAGAGAACGGTGATGGAAATAGGCCTGTGGTGTCATCACCAAACCTGGAATTTTGCGGCACTGATAGTAGGATCCTAGAAAAATTATTGCCCCCCACTTTTTTTTAAAAACAAATTAATCACTTTGTATATATAGCCATTCCCACATCTTCAACACCAGGGTTCCAAACTTTATGCTGGAAAATGAAGCTTAATTTATAAACTATGTTTTGTAAAATTATTAAAGACCTGTTGCAGCTCTTATTGGAGCCATATGGATAAGCAGGAGTGATGTTTGTTGAACTGTTAGTCGTCTCTAGCTTACAATAGTTACCGATACTATATTGCGTATTCTGTTGGCTGTAAATGGCATTTCCCAAACCTATAGTATTTTATCGTAAAACATGGGAGCATATTAACAAGTGGCAGCGATAATTATCGCTGACCGCTGTTAGCATGAGAAAATCTATCGCCGGCTATTGCTCGTGATAATCTCCATGTTAGCGTTGTATTAACAACGCTTAACGTCATGGAGATAAAAATCCTGGCGATAGCGGGGATTATCGCAGTTTTTAATGGGATATCGTTGGTTTTCCATGGCGATAACCTTGTTGATAGGGCACGGTAATCTTAGCCATGTAACCCACCTCCCATTGGATTACATGGCTAAGTCAGGTCACAAGCAGGCGTTAGGAAAGTAGCGTTATTTGCGGTTAGCGCTACTTTTCAAACGCTCTGCTTGTTAGCGTGCAGTTTGATAATAGGAGAAATATCGCTTAGCGACATGTCTCCTATTATTTTGCTCTGGAACGCCCACTGTGCATCTCATTAGAGATGCAAAGCTGAAAGACTCGCTAAATCAGCAAAACGCAGTAGCGTGTCTTTGCTGATAAGGCAATGAAATTATCGCCGCTTTTCGGCCGAAAACAGCCGCAAAAGCAGTGATAAATTCATATCGCCGCCTTGGTAATATGCCCCATGGTTCCATAGATTGTTTCATCACTTTCATTTAACCTCTATGATTCTTTAGGCTGTTTTTGTAGCTTGGTGATCAAGGACATTAGGAAGGTTATGCACACACAGTGCATCTTTTGTTTTCCAAATGTTCGCCATATTCTTTTCAAAGAAGCACGACCCTCCATAAATAATGTTCTTCTTTTTATGATTGTATCACTAAGACTCTTTCTCTGCATTTGTGATGGTTTTGCAACGGAGTTCCAGGAGCAAAAGAAAAATACAAGGGGTCTCACCTGATGCTAGATTCATTAAAAGAACCAGGATGGCTGAGTGGCATTTATAGTGAGTATAAGGGCAAGGCATTGAAAACGTGAATGATGGTACAGAGTCATCTAAGTGCCTTTGAGACCTGACTTGAATAAATGCACCTCCAGCACCTATGCGCCTAGATATTTATAGCTGGTGATTACATTCTGTAACATACCATTTGCAGAAGGACCATTTACGCAAGTAATCCATATCTCAGCTAAAGGTAAAATGTGAGGTTTCTGCTCCTGTAAACTGCTTTTCTGTTGCACACATAAGCAGGTCTGTTATTGGCTGCCCAGTTATTGTGCCATTGGGCTTCATTGGCCTCCTCTGTGAGCTACTTTGAGATACAGATGGAGCCTGGTGGTCACATTAGAGAGAAATTTGCATGTGAAGAGATCAGCGGAGCAGCTATATTTTAAAGAGTTTCTGAAAGTCTAGGTAAAAAACATGGCGGCATGAATAGGAAGGTGAGTCCGCAGCTATTCAAGCTGTGATGGAGAGGATATTGCCCGCGTGGACGTCAAAACGGAAAAGACTTGCTAACATCTACCTTCTCGAAAAGAATACAGTATTGTGAGAGTGCAAACAATATACAGTTCCAAAATCAGACAAATCATACATCAGCTATTCATGCAGATGCTGGTAATGTTGTTTTTCCTCGTTCCAGACCTTGTCATAAGTCACAGCTGAACGAACTCACTATTCAGGGCTGTGTGAATGGCAGATTCTACTGAGCAATGTGTGCCTCTTATTTGTGCTGGCCTCGCTCTTCAGGGGCAAAGTAGTCACATCTCATCATTAGGGGTTGTCTTTGTGCCAGTCTTCCACCCAGACCTGGATGCAGCTCACTCAGATCCCACTTCACTACACTGATATGCGTTTGCCTGTGGTTGCTCCTGCAACCTGAGGACCCGGCTATCCAAGCTAACCTATGTCCCAAGCGTCAACAAAAGTACAATCTTCCTGATGTGAACCAGACTCCTAAAGAAATGCAGGACACCCACACCGATTCCTCTGCCCTCAAATTTGCGGCAGTCAATGAAGTTAGGACCACAGTTAAAGCCATTAACACTAACCCTCAAACAATCCCAATTGTGAACAACAAATGATAGGAGGAAGATCTCCAACCCTTGAGAAAACAAGAACGTAGCATGGCTATAAACCTACAAAAGAAAGATCAAGATCATATTCACTACGAAAAACCCAAAACCTGAGCATCACAGAATGAATACTAAACAATAGCTTCCATACAGTGGGTGGCAGGATAAACAAATCAATCCCAGCAAGTCTTCATCTTCTTTCATAAGATGCAGACCCAAAAAAGTCTAACAAAAGCAACACAAAAAGTCAGTACCCAAATTTGATTGCAAATGATAATTGACATTCTAAACCTTAGTATCATAATTAAACCTTTTCAAAGCAATATTATTCTAGTTCATTTAATTCATCCAGCATAGTCAGAATCCTTCTTGAACGGGGAGAAAAGATGGCCCCGATCATCCTTGACCTCTCAGCCTGACACCATATCCCACCACACCCTTATCAAGAGACTTCACCACATTTGAATCAAGGAGATGCACTCAAATGGATAGGCTCCTTCCTCACTCGAAGTTCCCAGAGCATCCGCCTTCCTCATTTCAAGGCTCGTCCCTCAGTCCCACATGGTTCAACACCTACATAACCCCCTTTGCCAGCATCATCAGAAACCATGGACTAAATATCATATCCTGCGATGGCTGCACCCACCTCATCCTCTCGCTATATCAGAATACTCCTCCACCATGAATGGACAAATTTCACAGGTGCATGACGAGCATGGCTGACTGGATGAAATACAACTGCCTGAAACTCAACATAAAATACAAGGAAATACTTATATTTGGGAAAAACACATTCCTGTGAAAGGACACCTGATGGCCTTCTAAACTAGGACCCTCTCTCACACCTACAGAACATGCTGGCAACCTCAGCATCATCCTAGATAACAAAGTCACCATGGAAAGCCAGATCAACGCAGTCTCCTCTGCCTGCTTCCTCACTCTTTGCATGCTCTGTAAGATCATCAAATGGCTCCACCTCAACACTAGATAAACTGTCACTCAAGCGCTAGTCGCCAGGCAACTGGACTACTGCAATGCACTCTATGTAGGAATCACCTCGCATCTCCTCAAGAGACTGCAGACCATACAGAATTCAGGGGCCAGATTCATCCTGAACCTCCCAAAGTGGACCCAAATCACCCGCCACCTCAAGAAGCTCTAATGGCTTATCATTCACCTTAGGTGTCAATTCAAGATGCAGATCCACACCTTGAAAGCCCTGTACAACAAAATGGCCAACATACATTAACCACCTCCTGAACTTCCACCAACCCTCCAGATACCTGTGCCCTGGCTCCTTCTCTGTCACTCACATACATCCCTCACATCCACAGAAGCAACAGCAGAGGATGCACCTTCTCCTACTTTGATGCTAATCCTAGAACAACCTCCCGTTCCACCTCCGTCCTCACCCTCTCCACTGAAATTCAGGAAAGGACTCAAGATCTGGATGTTCAACTGAGCCCTCCCAATGCAGCAGGCTTCAAAGCACCTGGATAGCCTCAAGGGTGATTAGTTGAGTTTTACAAGTCTTCTTTGATGAATCCATTGATCCATTTAATTTACACCACCTCAAGCTAATCAACTAAGTGAACCAACTCTGGTCACTTGGGCTATGACAGAAACAGTGCAGTAAGTTTGCTTAGAATACACAATTTCATAAAATGGTTTATAAAAGTCACCAGCCATCTAGATAGTGCATATCCACAAGTATTAGCCAACATGTACATGGATCCACCTAGCTTTATACAAACATGAATTTTCAGAGAGTGTGCATATTCAATTCTTCATAATGCTATCATTAAAACTCTGATGGTGGCAAAAGAGGAATGCATTAGCTCAGAAATACATATCCCCTAGAATTAAACTCACCTAAGGGATTGCAGGTGGCTGCCGGCAGTCCAAAGTAACACCAATAACAAATAAATACATTTTCAAAACATGAGTTAAAGTTGATCCACAAACAGGTGGGCTAGTTTCGAGTTTAGCGCTCAAAAACAAAAATAAATCAGACAAGAGAAAAGGTTGCATACAATTGTTTATTGAATCATTTAATGGAGTACGGGGATTATTTCAGAAAACTTTCCTTTACCCAGTCCAAGAAAAAAGGTTCAGTTATCCACAATATCCAAGTGTTGGTACATTTATCCCAAAAAGCTACAAACTCATAATACGCTATATTATGCCTATACTGTACGTGCCACAGATTGTAGGATGGACCGAACACTTGGGGTTATTCCAGAACTGCTGCTAAAATGATTCAGCTAATGTAAGTACAACCTTGGTCTGACATGAAGATGAGCCTCCAATGAAAAGTTACTGATGATGTGCTTTCCACAGATTGCATAGGAATCGATGTGTTCTTTCCTCATCCTGTCTAATTTGGAATTGGAAACCATTGATTTTGAATAGAGGAAAGAGCAGATCTTCCCCACACCTCACCCTGAGATTAGTTTCCAAACAAGCCAGCTTTCTAATAAGCTGATGTCAAAATCCTATTTGATAAAACTCCAGTGGAACCTAACATACCCTGAACGGATTGCATCAATGTAATACTCGGGTGGGAATTGAAGGTCAAGGGTCCTTAAATGGAGGTAGTGAATTGTTACCGTGGAGTTATTATTTACCATACAACTAAAATGGTCTCTGCTGGCTGCCTCATACATTCTAAGAACATCAATGGAAGCACCATCGTATTTTAAGCAGTTTTAGTTTACAATTAATCCCCCCCACAAAGGCATCTTACAGATGAACTATGACAGTGCTTTGTGGCCTATCACAGATAGTGTTCCCTTCTGGAGGTGGCTTGCCTGGCAGTTACTATTCCCATGAGGAGCAGGGTTAGTTTTGGTTTGCATAAGGGAGGCTCTATCTAGCATAACACATAGGATGAAAAACCATGGGTTGAAATACTACCCAGAGTGATTGCCAGTGTTTTCCTCCCATCACCTTCCGTGAGTTTGATGGAAATGATTGCCACTCATGCAAATCAGAAATGAAAATGACTTTGCACATGTTATCATGCTGCAAAAAAGGAGGGCAATAACATGGAAGGTACATCTGCTTTGCATTTTAATGAGCTTGGTCCTTCAAAGACTTAGGGGTCCATTAGGATGGCGGACGGACTTTGTCCGTCCACCATCCCGGTGGAAACGGTACCGCCCGCCACGTGTGCGGCGGTCCCGCCATAGCAATTATGATGCGCCCGCCACAGTGGCGGGCGCATCCAGCATATTTAACATTGTGGGCCCACCGCAATGCTAAAAATGCACGTTGTACATTTCAATGCACAACATGACTGGCACCGCACGGTGCTGGGGGGTACCATAGGTACCCCCCCTGTGAACCCCCCATCCCCCTTCACCCTGGGGGCACGCAACAGGCCCCAAAAGCAAAGACCGTATGCCTTTCCGTGGTGGCAGGCATACCCCGAAGCCCATCCTAATATGGCTGGCGGTGTCTGATAGACACCGCCACAATATTAGACCTTTTCCACCGTGGTCTTTCCGTCCGCCGCTGTCCCCCCGCCATTGTAATATGGCGGGGGGTAAATTGCTGGTGGACGGTGATGGATGGCGGACGGATCGCCACCGCCTGCATGGCGGTGGAGATCCGTCCGCCATCCTAATCGGCCCCTCAGTTCAATTCTGGATATGAACTTGCCAACTTCCTCTGATATTAGAATAGTACATATAATTATGGAAAATATTGAAGCTATCGGGTCTATGAAAGACATTCAAAGTAAGGATTGATGAAGTCGTGCATGCATTTAATACAATAACTACCATTTGATATAACTGAGTTTAGGGTTTATAATTATATATTAAAAAAATGCTGATTTTAAATCAAAATTTTTGTTACCATAGGTTTTTATGTTTTTTTGTAAACCTAAAGAAACTTTTTACTAAATATAATGGCACAGTTTTCCATTTTGAAGTAGAAAATTAATGATTCAAATATTTTGCATTGAAGGAAGAAGAATTGCAATTGGACAGTAGGAGGCCTATTAGAATGAGGGAAAAGGTGGATTTGTGAATAGAATCAAGTGTATGAATTCATTTTTCTTTCCTTCAAAAAAATACAAAACGAAAACTACAGTTCCAAACTTTCAGGAACAATTTAAGGCAAGTTTGAAAGTCTAGAGATTACAATAGGGTGTTGCAGGTTTGTTGGAAAATGGTACCCTGTGCTAATTAAAGAACAACAGGTGATGCTGGAGTGGCACATCTTATGGTGTATTGAAGTTGAAGACTGATTCCTTATATTGATTTAAAACCACTGTCAGAAATAGGGTTACTAATAAGGGAGGGGACAATCTTTACCAACTCTAGTAGTAGTAGATAAGCTTTATTCGATAAAAGATTTATCATAAAAGCATTACATATATAAAATCACAAGGTTAGATTGCCACATTTAAAAAAGAGCAAAAATGCCATAATAACCATATGGATTAAAACAATTAAAAACCACACTATATACAAATTAAAATTAATGATTAAATTCATAAATACATTATCACAAATGCATAAAAGGAAGGGAATAAAAACAGGTGTTTCCCAAGCATTAAAGTGTCACGTGAAGTCAGTAGCCCCATATCTTTCAGGTTTGAGGGCCCGCTACGTTCTTTCCTAAGGCTTTAGTTCGTATTAACCAAGCACACCCCAAATATTTGGCTACTCCGCAAACTAATGTCAGAGAGGAGGTGTCGGTTTTCAGGATGCGTAGTGCAGCGATGTGGCTCATGAAACCCAATGCTTTGCACACTGGCTTGAGCCACTTTTCTCTGGCATTTTTGTAGGCCGGGCATGCCAGAAAAAAGTGAGCAATAGACTCATCTGTATGTCACAGTATTGACTTGCAGGGTTGCAAATCTCATCTTCATATATAAGGTCCTGCCCCTAGGGACCTGGATGAAGTCCAGATAGGGTTCCAATCTACAGATGTTTTTATGTTCGAAGAACCCCTCAGTGAGTTTCCCTGACTGGTGAATGGATAGATCACATTTCAACACCCAGTCCCAGTAAGCACGTTTTAAGTCCTGCTTGGATGGTGGGATCTGGATAGCCCAGGCCTCACTTAATCCAATGAGGCCAGCAAGGTGTCTGAGGTCAGCCAACCATTTTATCTTGCGCCCTGTATCAACTGTCAGCAACTCATCAAAAGCCGCAGCATAATTTGACAGTTCAGTAGACCTCTTAAGGCGGGCCCAAAAGAGCAGGGGGCGAAGCCTAGCAATATCCTGGATATGCCTCCTTCCTGTGTCATAGAACAAGGGCTTCAAGGGGGTGGAGATAGGGAGTGAGGTATGGTCTCCTAAAAATTTGTTTTCAGACCTGGATAAATCTCCAATGTTCTCCATGCCCCAGAGGTCTGCCCCGTAAAGGGCAGAGGGTAGTGCTTTCCCGTCATAAATAGCAAGCGCCGGGGCAACTGGCCTGCTTACAGAAAGATGCTGCTCTCTAACAATTGCCCCGGACACCCGTTTATGGTTTAAAAGCATCTTATCTAAATGGAAGGACCACTTCATGCTTTTCGAGATTCTAATCCCCAGATACTCAAAGGACTCAACCACATCTAGTGGGACACCGTTTAGAGTAATGTTGCTCCTAAAGTATTTGGAGGGGTTCATTGTCATCAGCTTGGTTTTACTGGTGTTAATAGTTAATCCCTGCTCCTTGGAAAATGAATCAAAACTGTTTAGGAGTTTCTGTACACCACCCGGTGACTCAGAAATTAAGAGAGTATCGTCGGCAAACAAGAGGGTGGGTGTCTCCTCCCCTGCCAACACTGGAGCGTCTGTTGGTTCCTCCTTGAGGTAGGCCACCACCCCATTAATGAATAGCGAAAATAGGGTGGGGGCCAACACGCATCCTTGTCGTACCCCTCTGTTCACCACAATTCTCTCTGTCACCTCCCCTTGGCTTCTCCATCTAATTCTCGCATAATTACCTATGTGCAGTCTTTTTAGAAAGTCAAGGATATAGAGTGGTATACCCAGGTGCTGAAGCACCTTCCAGAGCTTATCACGGGGGACCAGGTCAAAAGCAGTCTTCAGATCTATGAAAGCCAGGTACAAATTCCCTTTCCCCAGGAGGACTGACTTCCAATAGATCGTGACGAGTCTAAAGACCTGGTCCATTGTTCCCACCTTCTGCCTAAAATCTGCTTGGAAATGTGACAAGATGTTTCTGTCCTCAATCCAGGTTCTGAACCTCACGAGAAGAACCCTGCCAACCACCTTCTGTATCACGTCAATTAGACTGATTGGCCGGTAGTTGGCAGGGTCCTCTCTATTCCCCTTTTTAAATATTGGGACCACCTCGGCTCTTTTCCAGGAGTCTGGGACAGCGTATCCTCTTTGCTAGCATGTTCATGACGAGGAGGATGAGTTGGACCCATGGCAGGGGATCATACTGGAGCAAGTCCCCGGGAAGGCCATCCGGGCCTGCTGCCTTTCCTGGGGTAATGCTGTATATTGCTTGCTCCACCTCAAGAAGATCAAACCTATCCAATATAGTCTTCTCGGCTGACTGCAATGGTTTTAATAGATGGCGGCTCTTAGTAGTCTTCCCCTGAGTAAAGATTACCGAAGTGCTCCTGCCATTGAAGGCATGTAATGTGATTAGGCATAGGGTCCACTATTTTCCTGTCCCTACGGTTGATTATATTCCAAAATAGGGTGGGGTCTCTCTGCAACGATGCCTCCTTCAATTCCTGCCAGTGAGCCTCCTCCCAGATTCGTTTGGCCTCCACCAAGGCCCTCGCATACTCTCTCCTGGCTATTTTGACTGCAGTTGGGTGCTTCATCCTGATGCTGAGACCTATGGCCGCCCTTTTCTCCCTACATTTATTGGAGTACCAAGGGTTGCTAGGCTTTGGTTGATCAAGTTTTCTGGCAGAATTCCCTTCTAAAATAAAAAATGAACTCAGCTTATCTATCACATCTTGATAAAAACTATTGAAATTAAAATTAGGTTTATCCCCCATGCCACTGTAAAGTATTGTCAATTCTCTATTCTTGGCAACAACCTCCTCCCTAATGCTTAATAGTTTTCCTTCATGTTGGGAAACTTTGTGCCATTTCAGGCGACGCTTACAATTAGAAGGGGTTACCTCTCTACCTGCCAATGTAGGGCGATTGCAAGCCTTAAGCCCAGACTGCTGCCAAATATTGTTTAACTGTAGGCAGAGTGGGTTGTGGTCACTATCTAGAGAGGGCACAACTATCATATCGACCAGATCCCGCCATAGTCGAACATCCAGAAAGATGTAATCTATCCTAGAAGGGGAACATAATCGATTGAAGGTGTTAGCGCCATTTTGGTCAGAGCGCGTTCTCCCATTAACAACTCTTAAGTCATATTCCAAACCAAGGGCATTAATTTGGATGGCACGCTGGGACCACTTTTTAATCGGATCAAGACCAAGAGGCGAGATGTCCCATTTAGCATCCTCTTCAGCAGTTCCTACTAAATCACCTGCACTCAGGGGTTCAAAGGTTACATTGAAATCCCCAGCTACAATTATATTAGATTGGGGTGGTGTAGTTACTAACATGCTCTCTAGGATGGATATAACAGGGGATGATTGGGCAAAAGGAGAGCCTCTAGCATATATGTTAAAAAGCTCAAGTGCCGGGCCATTAGATGGGCCTTTAATGGTCAGATGTAAAATGTCACTAGAGTGACCAGTATTGGGAGTGACTGACCAATTAAGGGCAGTTCTTATCCAGATTTGTAACCCCCCCCGATGGCCTCCCTTTACCAGAGCTAATGGCGGGAATGCAATACGATGTGTAACCTGATATGTGGAGTGGTATTAAACTCCATGTTTCTTGGAAAAGGCATACTTCGTATTTTCCCACAAATCTGTGCCATTCCGGAAGTTTAAGTTTCTTCTCTAGCCCTGCTATATGCCATGAGAGAATATTCAGGGTTGCTGTGTTAGATCTATTGTCCATTAGTTCCACTACAGGGGAAGGGTTGGAGGCACCAGGTCTAAGCTGAACGCTACCCACATCAGGACAGTGTCCCGATATGGTTCCGGGGTTTAAAATTTGTGCTGGTGAGTCTGGAACCCTTCGGAATAATGGTATTGCTGTGGTGGTATTGATCTTGGTATCCCTGAGAGATAGTCAGTCGACCTTATTCAGCCCCGACCCACTTCTCCTAACCCCAGAGACCTCTCTATCTATAGTGCTAGCTTCCATCCAAAGTGGCATATGTCTAATTTGAATTTTTGAGTGATCGGGAGCTGAGTTGCGGAACTCCAACCCTGTATATCTTCACGGATTATAGACCTGCAACCTTCTACATGGCGAAGCCAGTGTATTGCTTTATTGCTCATCGAGTCACCAGTTATATGGCTCAAGCTATCCTCGATTTTTGGCACTTTCACCATATAAACTATTGCCCTTGAGTCCCTGGTTATGTTCCTGCGTGGATCCCCAGTTTGTTGGCCAGGGGGCTTCTGGTTATAAGGAATGAATCGCCCCCCAGGTGCTATGGGTGCTGTCGATGTTTTGGATGGGTCAGCATAAACGTTTCCCACCCTCAGATCAGGTGCCACTAGTGGGATTGTTTTCCTTATGTCACGCACCCTCTATGAGACGGTATCACCACTCCCTTGTGGTCTATTGCTTGGTGATTTGTTGACTAGGGCACCCTTATAAGAGGAGGGTACTAAGGGGGTGGAGTGGGGCGGTATGCTAGGGTGGACTGCCGGGGATATAACCCTAGTATTTAGGATTGTCACAATTTTCTTCAATTGTTCTACCTCGTTTTGAAGAATTTCTACTTTCCGCAGCAGCTCCAAGTTTACTTCCCTACAACCACATCTACTTGCCAGTGGATCAACCCCCAAAGCGTCACAACCCTGCACCTCCTGGATGGTAGATCCCTCAGACATATGCTCAAGTACAGCAAATCTGTTTGCACAGAGGATAGGGGGGGCATTATCAATATCTTGATCGCCACTTGCAGGCCTAGGAGTATCAGAGCTGGATAATGGTAGCGGAGACGGGATCTGTTGAGTATTTACAATGTCATCTGCAGGTGCGGTATGGACAATTCGATTAGTGATCGATTGGGCCTGTTTCCTGAACATTGAGGGGATTCTACACTGGTCATCATTTACAACTCTGCTTTTTCCTTGTTCTACGCTAACTTCTGCACCTACTGTGTTGGCCCCTAGAATCTCCTCACATTCTGAGACTAACACCTCTATTCTATCCATTACACAGTTACTCGCCGCCCTTTTCTTATTTGCCACATGCCCCCCCTTCCATTGCTTTCCTTTTGCCCATTGTGGCCTGTATGGTCAATAGCCGCTAAGCCCACAGGATATAAGGGACAGTCAAATCCAAACGTTCTTGGCTGCTTTCAATAGTTCAACAATAGATCGTACACCAGAATGCAGTACCTTACAGAGAACACGCAGTGACAGGGGGGTGGCCCAGCCCAGCCTCATACAGCCCTGGACAGCCCCAGACGGCCTGCCCTTTGCCCGGGCTTCACCCGCGCGCGTCCCGCGTTGCGTGAGTCGGGCGCGCTTTTGGTGGTGCAGGGCGTCGCTGTGCTGGCGTCAGTAGCCTGCGCCACGCAGTGTATTCTGGGGGATGTGGTTTGCTGTGGCCGTTTCCCTCACGGCGTCCTGCCCCTTCCTTCGGTCTGCTCCAGCGCACACGCACGTAAGCAAGCCGTTCCCCTCACAGCTGACACAGTGGACACCAGGTGATAACTGACAGAACCCCAGGTAAGCGCGCCCCACGTTGCATGAGTCGGGCGCGCTTTTGGTGGTGCAGGGCGTCGCTGTGCTGGCGTCAGTAGCCTGCGCCTCGCAGTGTATTCTGGGGGATGTGGTTTGCTGTGGCCGTTTCCCTCACGGCGTCCGTTCCCCTTCCTCCGGTCTGCTCCAGCGCACACGCACGCAGGCAAGCCGTTCCCCTCACGGCCGACACAGTGGACACCAGGTGATAACTGACAGCACCCCAGGTAAGCGCGTCCCGCGTTGCGTGAGTCGGGCGCGCTTTTGTTGGTGCAGGGCGTCGCTGTGCTGGCGTCAGTAGCCTGCGCCTCGCGGTGTATTCTGGGGGATTTGGTTTGCTGTGGCCGTTTCCCTCACGGCATCCGTGCCCCTTCCTCCGGTCTGCTCCAGCGCACATTCACGCAGGCAAGCCTTTCCCCTCACGGCCGACACAGTGGACACTAGGTGATAACTGACAGCACCCCAGGTAAGCGCGTTCCGCGTTGCGTGAGTCGGGCGCGCTTTACCAACTCACTAAACCCATTTTGGTGATGTCAAAAAGTAGTTGTTAACGAATCTCTGCTTAGTCACCGATAGCTATCACGAATGTATGACGGTTACACTGCAGTCTTCACACCGCAATACGTTTACAACGAAGTCAGTTCAACGCAAGTCGATACAACAACTTACGCTGGAGGGCACTGGACTTAGGAATGGTATGATTTACTATTCCAACTCCAGCCTAGGTAACAGAAAATAGACGTAACGTAAAAAGACATCCAGAGTGACAGAGAGAAGGGGTGAGTAGAGGAGCAAAAGAGAGTTGGATAGGAAAGAGGAAGAAAGAAAGAAAGAAAGAAAGAAAGAAAGAAAGAAAGAAAGAAAGAAAGAAAGAAAGAAAGAAGTAAAGAAAGAAAGAAAGAAACAAACAAACAAACAAACCAATTAACAGTAGAAATAAAGAATTAAAGCAGTCAATAGACTTATCAGGAAACACTGGCACCATGGATAGATAAGAAGAGAGGGTGGGGGAAGGGGAGAGGCCTCCAGCTCTACTTCATTCCCAAATCCTATAATAATTTAGAAGTGCGGGGAGCAGGAGTCGTCCCTCATGGAGGTCGAACATTAGGAAAGCTGTCATGTTGTTGCGGAAGGGAGTAGCTGTGTAGGACATAGATGAACTAGGCACTGGGAAGTGGATCTTGCTGCAGCAGGTTCAAAAGTCAGAAGATGATCAGGATTGCACAGCAGATAATCTATTATATGGGCTGATGATCGATGGAGCGTAATCTTGCAATTTTCATTCCACAATGTGATCAGTGCTGTTTCTGGCTGCAGGGATGTCCACTGACATGCTATGCTGGACTGAGGCAATGGTATTGATGTGAGACATAGCCTCAGCCCCCACACCACTCAAACAAAAATGTTTCAGCCAGAGTAAACTACTTTCATTAGGAGTACAGCTTGACTGAACTTCCCCAGAAAAAGTGTGCAAGGCTTTGTGTGTAATATACCATCCAAACAAAACATAGTGAAGAATTAAGGGGCTTGAATTTCTATATCAAGTTCATGTGACTCGAGAATTTATGCATAAACAAAATAAATGAAAAAAATCAGATACGTGTTATAGAAATAAGAATATTTATACAGTACAGGTCTGAACCTGTAGGAACAAAAGAAGCATAAGAAAAATAGTCCAATATTGGTTCAAAGCAAAACTGGCGGATATAACTGAAAACATAAAGTTGCATACAGTCCGCAGCTTCAGTACTGTGTGCAGCCAGTGTTTATTTTGTACAAGTGACTGCAGGTGGTGGCACCACGTACGTTTTTGGGGACTAGGGATTGTTTTTCAGCCTAGGACTTTGAAGTACAGCGATGGAGAGAAAGGCAGACAATGAGAAAGGTGGAGGAGCAAACAGATAGGAAAAGTATGACAAAGGGAGAATGCAACTCAGAAAAAAGAATCTGCCAGATTGAAATGAGTGGAAGAAAGAGAACGGTGATGGAAATAGGCCTGTGGTGTCATCACCAAACATGGAATTTTGTAGCACTGATAGTAGGGTCCTAGAAAAATGATTGCCCCCCACTTTTTTTTTTAAAACAAATGAATTACTTTGTATATATACCCATTCCCACATTTTCAACACAGGGTACCAATTTTTATGCTGGAAAATTAAGCTTAATTTATAAACAATGTTTTGTAAAATTATTAAAGACCTGTTGCAGCTCTTATTGGAGCCATATGGATAAGCAGGAGTGATGTTTGTTGAACTGTTAGTCGTCTCTAGCTTACAATAGTTATCAATCCTATATCACGTATTCTGTTGGCTATAAATGGCAATTCCAAACCTATAGAATTTTATCGTAAAACATGGGGGCATATTAACGAGCGGCAGCGATAATTATCGATGACCGCTGTTAGTGTGAGAAAATCTATCGCCGGTTATCGCTAGCGATAATCTCCATGTTAGCGTTGTATTAACACCGCTTAACGCCATGGAGATAAAAATCCCGGCGATAGCGGGGTTTATCACCGTTTTCAATGGAATGTTGCTGGTTTTCCACTGATATTCCATTGAAAATGGCGATAACCTTGTTGATAGGGCAGGGCAATCTTAGCCATGTAATCCACCTCCCATTGGATTACATGGCTAAATCAGGTCACAAGCAGACATTAGGAAAGTAGCGTTAACTGTGGTTAGCGCTACTTTTCCTAATGCTCTGCTTGTTAGCGTGCAGCTTGATAATAGGAGAAATGTCGCTTAGCAACATTTCTCCTATTATTTTGCTCTGGAACGCCCACTTTGCATCTCATTAGAGATGCAGAGCTGAAAGGCTCGCTAAGTCAGCAAAACGCAATAGTGTGTCTTTGCTGATAAGGCGATGAAATTATCGCCGCTTTTCGGCCGAAAACGGCCACAAAAGCGGCGATAATTTCATAGGCCCCATGGTTCCATAGATTGTTTCATCACTTTCATTTAACCTCTATGATTCTAGGCTGTTTTTTGTAGCTTGGTGATCAAGGACATTAGGAAGGTTATGCACACACAGTGCATCTTTTGTTTTTAAAATGTTCGCCATATTCTTTTCAAAGAAGCACAACCCTACGTGAATCATTTTCTTCTTTTTATGATTGTATCATTAAGACTCTTTCTCTGCATTTGTGATGGTTTTGCAACGGTGGTCCAGGAGCAAAAGAAAAACACAAGGGGTATCACCTGATGCTAGATTCATTAAAACAACCAGGAAGGCTGAGTGGCATTTATAGTGATTATAAGGACAAGGGATTGAAAACGTGAATGATGGTACAGAGTCATCTAAGTGCCTTTGAGACCTGACTTGAATAAATGCACCTCCAGCACCTACTCGGCTAGATATTTATAGCAGATGATTACATTCTGTAACATACCATTTGCAGAAGGACCATTTACACAAGTAATCCATATCTCAGCTAAAGGTAAAATGTGAGGTTTCTGCTCCTGTAAACTGCTTTTCTGTTGCACACATAAGCAGGTCTGTTATTGGCTGCCCAGTTATTGTGCCATTGGGCTTTACTGGCCTCCTCTGTGAGCTACTTCGAGATACAGATGGAGCCCGGTGGTCACATTAGAGAGAAATGTGCATGTGAATAGATCAGCGGAGCAGCTATATTTTAAAGAGTTTTTGAAAGTCTAGGTAAAAAACATGGCGCCATGAATAGGAAGGTGAGTCAGCAGCTATTCAAGCTGGAATGGAGAGGATATTCAAGCTGGAATGGAGAGGATATTCAAGCTGGAATGGAGAGGATAAAGCCTGCATGGGCGTTAAAATGAAAAAGTCTTGCTAACATCTACCTTCTCGAACAGAATAAAGTATTGTGAGAGTGCAAACAATATACAGTACCAACATCAGACAAATCATACATCTGCTATTCATGCAGCTGCTGGTAATGTTGTTTCCAGGCCTTGTCATAAGTCACAGCTGAACGAACTCATTATTCAGGGTTGTGTGCATGGCTCATCATTAGGGGTTGTCTTTGTGCCAGTCATCCACCGAGATCCCACTTCACTGCACTGATATGCATTTGCCTGTGATTGATCCTGCAACCTGAGGACCTGGCTATCCAAGCTAGCCAATGTCCCAAGCGTCAACAAAAATACAATCTTCCTGACTCCTAAAGAAATTTGCAGCAGTCAATGAAGTTAGGACCACAGTTAAAGCCATTAACACTAACTCTCAAACAATCCCAATTGTGATCAACAAATGATAAGAGGAAGAACTCCAACCCCTGAGTAAACAAGAACGTAGCATGGCTATAAACCTACAAAAGAAAGATCAAAATCATATTCACTACGAAAAACCCAAAACCTGAGCATCACAGAATGAATATTAAACAATTGCTTCCATACAGCAGGTGGAAGAGTAAAGAAATCAATCCCAGCAAGTCTTCAACTTCTTTCACGCAGACCCAACAAAGTCTAACAAAAGCAACACAAAAGGTCAGTACCGAAATATGATTGCAAATGATAATTGACATTCTAAACCTTAGTATCATAATTAAACCTTTTCAAAGCAATATTATTCTAGTTCATTTAATTCATCCAGCATAGTCAGAATCCTTCTTGAACGGGGAGAAAAGATGGCCCCGATCATCCTTGACCTCTCATTCTGACACCATATCCCACCACACCCTTATCAAGAGACTTCCCCACATTTGAATCAAGGAGACACACTCAAATGGATAGGCTCCTTCCTCACTAGAAGGTCCCAGAGCATCCGCCTACCTCATTTTAAGGCTCGTCTCTCAGTCCTACACTGTTCAACACCTACATAACCCCCTTTGCCAGGATCATCAGAAACCATGGACTAAATATCATATCCTGCGATGGCTGCACCCACCTCATCCTCTCGCTATATCAGAATACCCCTCCACCATGAATGGACAAATTTCACAGGTGCATGACGAGCATCGCTGACTGGATGAAATACAACATGGAAATACTAATATTTGGGAAAAACACATTCCTGTGAAAGGACACCTGATGGCTTTCTAAACTAGGACCCTCTTCCACACCTACAGAACATGCTTGCAACCTCAGCATCATCCTAGATAGCAAGATCACCATGGAAAGCCAGATCAACGCAGTCTCCTCTGCCTGCTTCCTCACTCTTTGCATGCTCTGTAAGATCTTCAAATGGCTCCACCTCAACACCAGATAAACTGTCACTCAAGCTCTAGTCGCCAGCCAACTGGACTACTGCAATGCACTCTATGTAGGAATCACCTTGCATCTCCTCAAGAGACTGCAGTTCATACAGAAATCAGAGGCCAGATTCATCCTGAACCTCCCAAAGTGGACCCAAATCACCCGCTACCTCAAGAAGGTCCAATGGCTTATCATTCACAAGAGTTGTCAATTCAAGATGCAGATCCACACCTTGAAAGCCCTGCACAACCAAATGTCCAACATACATCCACCACCTCCTGAATTTCCACCAACCCTCCAGACACCTGCGCCCTGGCTCCTTCTCTGTCACTCACACCCCTCACATCCACAAAAGCAACAGCAGAGGATGCACCTTCTCCTACCCCTTCCACCTCCGGACCTCACCCTCTCCACTGAAATTCAGGAAAGGACTCAAGATCTGGATGTTCAACTGAGCCCTCCCAATGCAGCAGGCTTCAACGCACCTTGATAGCCTCGAGGGTGATTAGTTGTGTTTTACAAGTCTTCTTTGATTAATCCATTGATCCATTTATTTTACACCACCTCAAGCTAATCAACTAAGTGAACCAACTCTGGTCACTTGGCCTATGAGAGAAACAGTGCAGTAAGTTTGCTTAGAAAACACAATTTCATTAAATGGTTTATAAAAGTCACCAGCCATCTAGATAGTGCATATCCACGCGTATTAACCAACATGTACATGGATCAACCTGCCTTTATACAAACATGAATTATCAGACAGTGTGCATATTCAATTCTTCATAATGCTATCATTAAAATTCTGATGGTGGCAAAAGAGGAATGCATTAGCTCAGAAACACATATCCACCAGAATCAAACTCAACTAAGGGATTGCAGCTAGCTGCCGGCAGTCCAAAGTAACACCAAAAATAAATAAATACATTCTCAATGCATGAGTTAAAGTTGATCCACAAAAAGGTGGGCTAGTTTTTAGTTTAGCGCTCAAAATCAGAAATAAATCAGACAAGAGGTGTGTTTAGTCCGCCCAATAGGGTTGCATAAAATTGTTTATTGAATCATCCGATGTAGTCCGGCGATTATTTCAGAACACTTTCCTTTACCCAGTACAAGAAAAAAAAGTTAAGCTATCCACAATATCCAAGTGTTAGTACATTTATCCCAAAAAGCTAGAAACTCATAATACGCTATATTATGCCTATATTGTAGGTACCACAGATTGTAGGATGGAACGAACACTTGGGGGTATTCCAGAACTGCTGCTAAAATGATTCAGCTAATGTTAGTTCAACCTTGGTCTGACATGAAGATGAGACTCCAATGAAAAGTTACTGATGATGTGCTTTGCACAGATTGCATAAAAATCGATGTGTTCTTTCCTCATCCTGTCCAAATTGGATTTGGAAAACATTGATTTTGAATAGAGGAAAGAGCAGATCTTCCCCACACCTCACCCTGAGATTAGTTTCCAAACAAGCCAGCTTTCTAATAAGCTGATGTCAAAATCCTATTTGATAAAACTCCAGTGGAACCTAACATACCCTGAACGGATTGCATCAATGTAATACTCGGGTGGGAATTGAAGGTAAAGGGTCCTTAAATGGAGGTAGTGAATTGTTACCATGGAATTATTATTTACCATACAACAAAAATGGTCTCTTCTGGCTGCTTTATGCTCTCTAAGAACAAATATGGAAGCACCATCTTATTTTAAGCGGTTTTAGTTTACAATTAATCACTCTCACAAAGGCATCTTACAGATGAACTATGACACTGCTTTGCGGCCGGTGATGTAGTGTTCCCTTCTGGAGGTGACCTGCCTGGCAGTTACTGATTGACTATTCCCATGAGGAACAGGGTTAGCTTTGATTTGCATAAGGGAGGCTCTATCTAGCCTATCACATAGGATGAAAAACAATGGGTTGAAATACTACCCAGAGTGATTGCCAGTGGTTTCCTCTCATCACCTTCTATGAGTTTGATGGAAATGATTGACACTTATGCACATCAGAAATGGAAATGACTTTGCACATGTTATCACGCTGCAATAAAGGAGAGCAATAACATGGTAGGTATATCTGCTTTGCATTTTAATGAGCTTGGTCCTTCAAAGACTCAGTTCAATTCTAGACTTGAACTTGCCAACTTCCTCTGATATTAGAAGAGTACATATAATTATGGAAAATATTGAAGCTAACGTTAGGCCTATGAAAGACATTCAAAGTAAGGATTGATGAAGTCGTGCATGTATGTAATACAATAAACACCCTTGATTTAACTGAATTCAGAGTTTATAATTATATGGTAAAATGCTGATTTTAAATCAAAATGATTGTTACCATAGGTTTTTATGGTTTTTCAAAACCTAAAGAAACTTTTAACTAATATAACGGCACAGTTTTCCATTCCGAAGTAGAAAATTAATGATTCAAATATTTTGCATTGAAGGAAGAAGGATTGCAATTGGACAGTTGGAGGCCTAGTAGAATGAGAGAAACTGTGGATTTGTGAATAGAATCAAGTGTATGAAATCAGTTTTCTTTCCTTCAAAAAAATACAAAACGAAAACTACAGTTCCAAACTTTGAGGAACAATTCAAGCCACGTTTGAAAGTCTAGAGAATATAATAGGGTGTTGCAAGTTTATTGGAAAATGGCACAATGTGCTAATTAAAGAACAACAGGTGATGCTGGAGTGGCTCATCTCATGGTGTATTGAAGATGAAGACCAATTCCTATAATTGATTTGAAACCAGTGTCAGAAATGGGGTTACTAACAAGGGAGGGGAGAATCTTTACCAACTCAATAAACCCATTTTGGCCATGTCAAAAAGTAGTTCCAAAAGAATCTCTGCTTAGCCTCTGATTGCTATCACGAATGTATTTTGTTACATCGCAGTCTTCACACCGCAATGCGTTTACAACGCAGTCATAACAACGCAAGTCGTTACAACGACTTGCGCTGGGGGGGATGGATTTAGTAATAATATGATTTACGCTTCAAACTCCAGCCTACGTAACAGTAGGGAAGGTGTTGGAATAGTAAATCATACTTTTCCATAGTGTATAGCTCCATCCAGCGCAAGTCGTTGTAACGGCTTGCGTTGATATGGCCATGTTGTAAACGTATTGCTGTGTAACGACCGCGTTGTAACGGATGTCTCCCAGCTCTCACACATGCAGTAGGCAATCTGCATGCTAAGCCCAAGCAGCACAAAGCAATTCTGAATACATCAAAATAAAATTCCCAACCTTATTTAGAAAGATCGAGAAAAATGTGTGGACAAAAAGTTGCCAAGATCACTGAAATAGGTTAAGAAAAATAGAGATATGGATTTTTGACATTTTATGCCAAAAATCATAAAGAAAATGTAACTTTTTTCCGTTCAGTGGCACCTTTGTGTGATTTCAAGTGAAACCTGATAGAGCGGATGTCTGATATCTTAAGCAGGCCATCCCTGTCAACATTTTTATGTTTTGATTTAGGGCCAGATGTAGGTAGCCTAATACCAGTCGGTAACGGCCCCAATTACCGAATTTCGGCCTTACCGACCGGTATTAGGCTTTTCAGATGTAGGGGCCTAATTTAAGGATTCGGTAATTTACCGAATCGATAATTTAAGCAATCAGTAAATTACCGAATTCTTAAATACCGATTTGGCATATTACCAAATCCTTAATGTAGGGAGCACTCAAATGAGTGCTTTTCCCATTTTAGGATTTTTTTTTTACCACCAACTACAAATTGGTGGTAAATATCGAAAACCCCAAAATAAGCAATTTTTTGCAAATTATTACAGTGCCATGTGGCTGACATATGCCACATGTGCACCCATACACTATTCAGGGGTGCAACAGGGTGTCAAAGTGACACCCTGCCACCCTTCAATTTGTTCCCCCTTTTACCGAATCGGTATTTACCGATTCTGTAATTCCCATTCATTCCTATGGGCCTCCAGGCCCATGAGAATTCTGTAATTCCCATTCAATGAATAGGAATTATCGAATTAGTAATACTTACTTAATGAATACCTACATCCCATTTACCGATTCTAAAATACTGAATCGGTAAAATTCGGTATTTTAGAATCGGTAAATCTGGATTACCTACATCTGGCCCTAAGTCTTTTATGGAAGTCAAAATCTTCCAGTGGGGAAGGTTCAAAGTTGTGGTCTGCAAAGCTGCCTCAAATTTGAAAGGCCTCATTGAGGTGCTGCTGAAGCCATTGGTTTTGGTGCCAAAAGCTCAGAGCATAAAAAAGCTGAACATCATAGCTCGCAAGGTCAATTCACAGTTGAGACAGATTTGGACCCTTTACCCACATCTAAAGTTTAGCCACTCCCACTTCGGAAGCAGGGAAAGATTGGAAGCCAGAGCTGGTGAGGGCTAAACAAAGACAGCTACCCTAGCCATGAGCTATAACTTATCTAGTTTTCAGTGCGGTAAAAATTTCGGAAGAGAATAATTCTAGAATTGTTGTGGACTTCGGATGTCCCCTCTATTTAACTCTTTACCACCTTGCTGTGGGCCTCTACAGGTCAAAAAAATAAATGAGTCCCACATTTTTCAAAGCTCCTCCTAATCGGTCCTGCAGCCCACAGCTTTTCAGGGAGAACTTCTAGGCACCATGCCTCACTCTAGCCAGGCCATCTGCAAGTTAAATCGACACTGTTCAGCTGTGTCTTCTTGAGATCAGGATTCCTGCTTTCTACATCCACAAAGCAGGTAAAAGGAGGCCAGCTACTTTACACTTAGAGGGCAGTTCCAGTCCCTTGGTGTGGCCAGATGTCAGGAGTCCATGAGTCCAGGTGTAAGTCCTCTTCTTCCAGCAGGAGCAAAGAGTCAGAAGTTTTATGCAGCAGGTCTTTCTTCTGCAGATGGGATTTTCTCAGGCCCACAAATGTTCCAAGGAAGAGGAGGTGCCTGACTTATCATGTGCATTAGCCTGTGATTGAGAAATCCACCAACTCCTAACTAACTTCTTGCAATCACCCAACCTCTATTTGCTTTAGTGCAAAACTAACCAGGAGCCCCTGTTTCAAAATGTTAAAATTAAGCTGCTATTAACCAAGCCTGTTTCACTCCTAAGCCACATCTTTTTGTGGTGGCCTATACTCCCACCTGACAGGCGCATAACTGTTTTTCTCACCTACTATTACTACAGCATGGGCCTTTGATATGGTCTTGGGAATGAATAAGATAACCCCTTGGCATCTCTAAGTCAAAAGGAGTCATGCTAAAGCTGCCCTTTGTCCAGCAATTCTTTTATGTCCATTCCCAGATAGCTCCTGACTGCTAATTGGTCAGCGGTTAATGCTGATTGACTTTTTGTGGTCTCAAAGGCAGGGTCGTTAACATTCCAAACCAGGATCATTAACACTCGCAGCCGAGGATATATTTTCCAGTTTAGAATGTGAGATGAGTGATAGTACAGGTTTTAAGCCAGTACTAACTCAGGCACCCCAAAGTGCATTTTTATAATGTTACTTTTCTGTTTAATTTATCACCTGCAGGCCCCACTGTACTCTGTCGGCTCACACATTGAGTGATTTATGAATATACAAGAATAAGCTTTTCCTACACAGCAAATATATGTTTTCCTGCCATAGTTCAATGCAGTGCATTTATAATGCTGCCCAGACAGAACACTGTAGCCCACATATGAAGTTTGACATTCCTACCCATAGGTGACCTTTTACAAATGGACTTACAGATGTTAAGTAGGCCTGTGGGTAGTATTAATATACAGAACACATTTTACAGGGGGACCACAGGCTCCTTACTACTTTTTAGCCATGGATAAAGATCACAGAATCCTAAAGCCAGCAATAATATGGTCCAGAAAGAGGCAAAATTGAGGGGTGACCAGGCAGAAATTGTGGATTTGCTATATCTACCAGAAGTGACCCATGCTAGGATGCACTGTGTACCTTTTTGATATATGTTAGCATGTTGCAGTTTTTTTGATAAAAGATATACCATTGCACACTAACTTTTTTCAAATGAGTTGATGATGGATGCTACCCTCATATGTATTCAATATTACTGTTGTTTCATAGATTATTGTGCAATTCCCTCACAGACAGGAGGGGAGTAAGCGACAATGGAAATTGAGGTTAAATTGTGTGGTGGGGTATTTACCTTCACCAAATGCTAGAAGAGTACAGAAAAATGTTCTGTTGAGTTAGATTGTAGACCAGTGACTAAATGGATAGGAGAAGAGATGATTGCACAAGGGTGGATGAATGTGTGAATGAGTGACTGATTGGAAAATAGGGTTTGTAATGACTTTGTGATGGAGTGGAAGTATCAGGAGGTAGTGTTTGTATGAGTTAAGTGTTTAATTTGTCAATAAATAAGTGCAGGGACCCAAAAATGTTCTAAAGGCCACAAGACCGTTGCTGCCAATGCCCCAGTTTTAAAATACCAAGTGGCACTCTGACATTCCCTAAATGCAGGGATGTACCGTATTTACAAAAATATGGTGCACCCCGGCCTTTCCCCTAGCGCTGGTGCTAACATATCTGCCTAGCGCCAGCGCAGGCACCCTTGGGCCATGTTGCAAGGGTGCCTGTGCTGCAGGGGCAAGTGTTTATTTGCAGGAAGGGTCACCTTTCTGCAGATAAACAATCTTTAAAGGCAATTTGCTGCTTTTTCACTGCAGCACACATAGTAAGAGGAAAATACGATGAGAAATTCATAATTTCTCCTCGTATCACCATTTTAAGACAAGGTATTCGCTGGTCTAAGTTTTTTGTGCTGCCCCAAATATGGTGCTAAGAGATCTGGGAGACCCAATATACCCTTGTAGGCTTGGGCAATAAACAATTTCAAGGTAAAGGATGTCTACAAGTGATTTTGTTTCTAATACGTTTGTAATTTTTCACTTCAATTCAGAGAGTAAGTCATGCAAGAACAAATCAAAGGTGTCTATAAGACAACCACAACAAATGTAACTTAGAAAGTACAGAGCACACGGAAAATCCTATTTACATAGAAAAAGTTTATTTCTTTTAATTTATATCAAAATCGAAAGGGGTACATTGGAAAAAATCAGCAATCAATGTCATGGAAAATGTGCAAATGAATTAGACAAACAGCTCATAACAAAACATCAGCTCCTAACATAATCAAAAAAGCAACTATTATCCACAAATGAATAAGCGTTACTAATAAGATAGTAAATTTCTTTGGAGTTGGTGGAGAGGTCGACGTTTCGGTCTTTGTGGCATCAGTCCATTAGACCATCATCAGGACAAATATGTCTTTGCAAAATGTGACCCTTCTGTTAAAATCATAGTTGATTTGGGCAAACACAATCAATGTGACCTGAGTTTGAGATGACAATCCAGACCACGTTATAATCACTGGCGGTCTACCAAGAACGATTTATGGTTAAGGGACCCAGCGTCAAGTGTTAGTATACTCTCAGAGTACGTAGTTACTCGAAGTTATTTCACAGGGAAATGTCGTCAGCAGTACGGTATGGAAAATCAAACCTGAGAAGATGAAAGGGCCTGCGTCAGTCTTACGCCTGCTGTGAGGCAGGCGTAAGATATTGATGCATTTGCGGCCAAGAAGTGGCGCAGTGAAATCTTATAGATTTCATGGCGTCACTTCTATGACCCTTTCTTGCCCCGGAACTCCCCCCCTGCATACATTTTACCTGGCGCAGGGGTTTACAAAGTGACGCATCTACCTAGATGCGTCACTTTGTAAATATGGTGCAACAAGTCACGTTTTTTACACCAATTTTGCGTCACAAAAAGTGACGCACCAGCGGCGTAAAAGTGACGCATGGTCTCATAAATAAGGCCCAGGATGTTTAGGAGAACTAATTACTGAGTTGCTGTGTGGATGAATGAGTGTGGAGATGAATTTGTGAATGAGGGGTGAGTTAATGCTTGTGTACAGAAGAGGGACATTAGGGACCTAATACAAGGAAATGCACATTCTGCACATTTGATAGCCTACAAAATGTCACTTACGATGTCCTTTGAAAAGTCAATGATGATGTCACTTCCATGTTAACTTTCTTGCCCCGTATGCATATGCGGTCACCTGCATTGCAAAAGGACTCTGCCTGTAAACTTGGCCTTAAATGTGTGGTCTTTTAGGCATCTCCTGTTTTTTTCTGTTTCTGCAAGATATTACCTATGCTTATTTGCTACGGTCAAGAGAGGGCTACAGAGTTAGAGGAATGGAGAGGCTACAAATACATAATTTTTTTGGAGTGTTCAGCTTCATTATAAATCGGGCTCCTGGTTTTATTGTATTTATTTTTTCAACATTTCCATCTGTATATATCCATATTTATTTTGTGTTTAAGGAACAAATGTATTGGTAACATGTTGTATTTCCACATGTATTTAATTGATAAATATGCACACACAGTTTGGTGCCCTTTGCGTTTTAGGAAATGAATCAGCCAATATAGCAGAACACTACACCACATGTAAATATTAGCAATATATTCAAATATATGTTAACATATGCCTACATTTAAGGAAACCTCATCCTATTTGTTAACTCCCAATGTTGTTCATACTGCTCAGATATTGGCTTGGAATTCATAAGGACATAGTCGAATGCCATTCAAAAGAAGTTCCATTTTCTATATTTTTCTGCTATTAAAAAAATAAACAGATAGGAAACACATTGTTTTCTGTATTTAGCTGTAAAAATCATTAAAAACGGAAAACTGTGAGCCTTAATTAAAAAAACACAGAAAATTCAACATAGAAATGTATTCTTTCGTTTAGAGACCACAGTAACTAACCTTTGCAGCACCCCTCTCATTCCTGATAGCAGCCCCTGTAACCCGCAGTACAGCATGTGTCACATTATATGCCTTCCGTGTACTTTGCCTTAGTAATTATATTAATTGGTTGACACAATGCCACTTAGGATCCGTTCTTCCTAATGAATATTGGGATCCCGATATTACCCATTCGAGCATGATGAAGACAGCTCAGTGTAGTCAACAATTAGGTAATTGACTCTGAATTCTCGACATCCAATCACTGTTGTTGGTAAATGCCTCAAAAGACAAATTATCAGGTCCTGGAGCAATTTTTTTCTTTTTTTGTTGTTGAAATAATTGCTTAAGCAGTGCCTCATTAATTTCGTATCAGTTGTAATTAAAACTATGCGAAGCATCTAGAAAGTTAATTAGTGCCATAATATCTAGATCACAGGCATGATCCTGATAGAAATGGTCAGCAAAGTTTTTCATGTCCTTAATTGAACATATTCTTCTATTTCGAACCAGACGTTTGCTGTTCTAGCCTTTGGCAAACACGACTTAAAAGCAAATCTTGTCACGAAAATGTAATATTGAGAATAGGTTTACATTACATGCATCACTTAAACTCTCATTACAGCAGAGTATGATAGTGGGGATGTTGCCGTATTACTAAAATTGAAAAAACGTTCACAAGCCTTTTACATTCTAAGAGTTGTGGTAAATGCATGCTACTCTCTTAAAATAAACCTCTTCAAATTCCTCAGTCCTTATACTGAGACAGTAATAATATTCCATATGTGTAAAGCACCAACATATCACCTTTAGGTACATGGTGCTGGGGGACATTGGGGAGATTAAGTGAGCTATTGCCCAGAGTCCCATGATGCTGAGCTGAGCTGCCACTGGTGTTCAAACCGTGAGCCCCCGCTCTGGAGTCAGCCGCCATGCCCGCTGTGCCACACCTCCCTCACAACAGTAAAGTTCATCAGCTATATTGATGGAGCAAGGACTCGTGAAAAAGAGACGTGCTTGGAAGCAATCTTCTCATCTAACCAGTAACCCCGTACTAAACTTGTTTTGTGGAAATAACATGTATTATACAAACATTAATGAATTAAAATGAGCTTGCCTAAGTGTATTATTAACCAGTAACCCGAGTGTGACTCTAAAATGGTCACTAACTGAAAATCTGTACTGCGCATGCGTCTACTTCATCTACGTAGTATGACGTATCTTTCGTTTGGAGGGAACTTTCTGCACTTGTGCAGTAGCTAACAAAATGGCCGCTTGAAACTCACATGCTTGCTGAAAAATGAACCCAGCTATTTTACTAATGCTAATGCGGGGAGAGTAATAATAAGTAAATGGGAGTAGAGTAGAGATAGGTGGTATACAGTGAAACCATTTATTTTTGATTTTAACATTTGTCTTTTTGACTCTTTCCATAGGTCTTATTACGGGCCTAGAAACACGAACCACAGTCTATTCCCTCTCGTTCTGCCGCATATGCGTAGTGCAGCCAAGCCGGAAGACGCAATATCATTTTTTAACATCATCCAAGGTTCCTCGATGGTTACATTCATACTAACCGGAATGACAGACCACTGAAATAGATGGGAACTACAGTTTTTTTTCTAATACATGACTATTACATTATGAATACGGGATCGGAATAAAGTCTGATGTATAAAACTTAAGGGGTAGGATTTTAAACAAAGAGCTGAAATTAAATAATGGGAAATAAGCATGGTGTGATGATCACCTCCCTTTGCCTGTCCAATCAGAGTTAGAATTTTCATAAGTTGAAACATTAATGGGTGGTACTAGCATACAGAAACTGTCAGTCAGTCAGTCAAAGAAACTTTATTCGGTTATTTAAAACCATAAAAGCAGGACATGGTATACAAAACAAGTTTAAAATTCAATTAAACTTATATAAAAAGACATTACTACACTTTCATAAAAAGCACAAAAAACCGAATATTATTAAAAATAGATGACTGTAAGAGCAAATTTACATGGTGTCCAACAAAAGTTATACAAGTGTCAAAATTTGGTTGTTAGAAATAGCAGCCATTCTTAGTTTATTTTGTCTGGCAGCTGCTGCCAGAAAACAAGCTACCCCATATGTTGTCTGTACCGAGTTCAGCATCTGTAAATGTAATAATGCTGGCCGTACCTGGACAAAGTTCAATTTTTTCAGAATAGGTACCAGGAATTTTTTGCGAGCCACCAAATAATGTTCACAAAGCATAACTAAGTGGAGGGTGTCCTGTATGGAAAAACAGTCGCAGGTACAGGGGGGTAAGTTCTCTGGTGAGCCCCACTTTGATTGTGAGCCAAGCACAAGGTGTATTAGATTGAACCTGAACCTTATGAGTAAAAAGCGATGGTAAGGCTTAGTAACATATTTCAAGTAAGGTTCCATGGCTAAAGTTGAGGAGAGTTGAAAAAGTGATCGTACCATTGGTTTACCTAATTCTACCGTTTCCCTTTCAGCCTCCAACAGGTTTTGGAAATGCAGCTTGACCCACTTTACATCCTCTTTTTTTAAATTGTGGGGTAAAGAGTACATTTCTGGACGCCCAAGTCTCGCGCATGCCGCTCTAACATACGCCAGCCACGGGATGTTATTGGCTTTATCCAGAGACAGACAATCTTTGAGGATGCAATGATTTAAACTGATTTCCTCGTTTGTCCACGTTTTAACCCAATATATCACTGGGGCCATTTTTAAGAGGTCAGTAACGTGACCCAAGCCTAATTCGTTATGAATTGTGTGTATAGGGGAAGATTTAGGTAGTGATAATAAGGCTCGCAAAAAATTATTTTCTGCGATCTGAATGCCTGGGCATGAAACATAGCCCCATATGGCAGCCCCATAAGAGGCAATTGCCAAACATTTAGCTTTATAGATGCGGGTCATAGCTTCCATAGGTTTTGATCCCAGTTTTTTAGAGAAGTGCAGGAGGGCTGTAGTGGATCTAGTAACTCCATTCTGTTTTAATCTCATTTGTGCACCCCATGTTCCTTTCTCATCGAAGGTGACGCCCAGATAGCAAAAGAAAGGGACCCTGGAAATTGGTGAACTATTACAGCTAAAAGATCTGATCTTCGTGTGTTTTTTCCGTGAGCCTGTAACCATAACATGGGATTTGGTCGAGTTGATTTTAAGATCGAGAGCTTCCATGAAGAGGCCAAAGTGATCTAAGAGTTTTTGAAGGCCTGTGCCAGTCCGAGCTAAGAGGACGGCGTCGTCCGTGTATAGGAGGACCGGAATGGGAACCCCCCCCATACGCGGAATATCTGGGGTGACTGAGTTCAAAGAATTACCTAGGGAGTTGTTGTACAGTGTGAAAAGGAGAGGTGCCAGAATGCAGCCTTGTCTGACACCTCTTCCAGACTTAAACTTTGCTGTGCACCTTCCCTCCCTGTTCACCCTAACAGATGCAAATAAATTTAAATGAAGGTCGTGCAGAAAATTAACCAAAGTTTTGTCCAAACCCATATTACCCAAAATAGACCACAGTTTTGAGCGATTGACCAAATCAAAAGCGGATGATAAGTCCATAAAACCCAAATAAAGGAGTCCCCCCTTCACCACTGTGTACTTGCTGATAATTAAGTGGAGGTTGAGACACTGGTCCATGGTCCCTCTGTGTGCTCTGAAGCCATACTGTAACTCCGAGAGGATCCTGCTCTCTCCAAGCCAATCCTCAAGCCTCTGCAAAATGACCCTGCCCAAGATCTTAACGGCAGAGTCCAGCAGGGAGATTGGCCTGTAGCAAGCCGGGTCCCCCCTGTTCCCTTTCTTAAATATGGGCACAATGATAGATGTGGACCAAGAGGAAGGAAAACCAGCTGTGGGTATTGCGTTAAAAACGTTCATTAATATCTTCGACCAGAATTGGGGGTATTGGATGTAGAGATCTGCAGGAACCCCATCAGGGCCCGGGGCTTTGTGTTTGCTTGTGTCTCTAATCGCCCTTTCAACCTCCAAACTACTAAATTCCATAACCAGGTTAGGGGATTTGTGGACATTATCGGTTAGACCAGGTGCTGTGGATTCGTAGATCTTTTCGAAGTGGGCTACCCATCTATCATCTTCTATTACACAGTCCATGTCGGTCTTCCCTTCATTAGAAAAGAAGGGTTGGTTCACAATGGCCCAAAACTTTTTGCTGTCTCTCTGTACATCCGTAGATAAAAGGCTCTCCCAAGCTTCTTCCTTGATTCCAGATTTACGTTTAAAAACTGCAGTTTTGTAATCCTTCCTTAAATTGGCCACCAACGTCCTGTCCCTAGGTTTTTGTTTTAGAGCTTTCTGAAGTAACATTAGTTAGATAGATGTAGCTTGAGACCGGGATGCTGACCGAGAGCACAAGAGACTGGAGACGGAGATGTTGAAGTCCAAACCGGGATGTTGTCGGAGTGACGAATGATACTGAAGAAGAATCGAACTAATGAGAAAATTATCTTAAGCAAACTAATTTAGGAGAAGATGCTTCCCCGAAGAAACTCGAGGAGGAAGAGAGTGTCAGAGAGGGGTGCTGCGCAAGTGTCGGTGATCGAGAGGTCGTCTGTTCTGTTCTGATTCCTGCCCAAATTCCTGTCCTGAAGCCTTTGTTTGCCAGACCTTTCCTGGGAGACCCTTTCCAATTACTAGGCCTGGGAGTTGGTTTTCACACCATTCCTGGTAATTATAAATATATATGTGTGTGTGCTTATGTGCTTTTCTCTCTATCCTTCCCCTTTCATGCACTGTCAAAGTATAAATGAATGCATTTGATTGATTATTTGAATCTTTCTTCATGTGAGAGACGGAGTTTGTTCTGTACTGTGTAAGTGGTTCACATGAATTTAATCTGAGTTAAAATTTAAAAATACATCCAGACTCTGCGGTCAATTCCAAGGTGTAAGTATATTGAAAACATGTGTCATTTCACTATCGCCTAGTTCCAACTAATGGTCCATTGACCAGAGGAAAGAACTTTTTGACCAGTGAAAGATTAGTTAGGGACTAGAGATAACTAATCTAGAGAATTACAAAAACATGACCACAGCGGTGATTGCCAGCGTGTTTTGAATTCATTTATGGGCTCAGGTGAGTATGTGGTGTTAGATTACCTGTTGCTGGTAACCCGCTGGATCAATACCCGAATAAGTAAGTACTTTGCCACAAACAGTAATCTTGATCGTACTGCTTTTGAGAATTGTGTTTATTTATTTATCTCTTTACAGGGTTTTTTAACATGAAATGCCTCACTTTGTTTATCCCCGAGCACTCACAGAGAAAGAAACACACAGTTTAAAAATGGGAAGGGTAGGTTACTGTTCCGTTGGTTAGGGTGCATAACCATGTCTGATATTCTTCTTTTGTGACTCCAATTCTTTATAGAGTTGAGTTAAAAGCCAATCTATATAGATCAGTTTTCAGAAATTTCTTTAACAACTTTTGAGTGTGTTCAGATCTGATCAGAGATTCCAATGTCTGGGTCTTTGTATCCCCAGAGATTTTCCACCCTTCTTCATTCTCCTTATAAGTTGATCAGATGGGATGGGATTGAAAAAAAAAAGTCTGGTCGGAGCTAAGTCAGGTGTCGTTTTCTGCCTCGATTCTGGGCCTTTCCCCCAGTAATGCTTAGTTAGGAATGCTCTGCTTTTATTTGATAGGGATGGGTTTCAGCAGTACATAAGGAGGCAAGGAAGGGAGAGGTTATTATTGGTGATTGATTAGGTGATATTCAAAGCGATTAACCTTCATGTTCTTTTCCGAACTGCACGAGGAATATAACAATGCTGATATAGGTGGATGTTGATCTAGATTTTGTCTGCATGTATCAAACACGAGGCACTGTTTCCTGTTTCCTTCTTTCTTTCACTTCTTGTTTTTTCAACCCTGTGAAGTTATAACTGCTTGAGTTGCACTGACCCCTGAGGAGTAGAGCATCTTGACCAAGTAGAATGGGGTGCTGATTGTTACATCTATTATTATCTCTTGTATTAATGCAACAGGTTCTGATGTGAAGAAATACAAATCAGTAATATTTTGCAGGAATATTTTGCATAAAATATTCAAGCAGAAAGAGGCACGCTGATAGGATCAAAGGCAATTTTGAGAAAAAATCATCACCCGCTTCTGACCCTGCTTTCTTGCTAAAATGCTTGGATCTCATATAGATTCTCAATGATAAGTGTTGTTTGACCTAGGCCGAGAAAAAAGGTGCTCGGGGTCTTCATTTCCGGTCAAATAAGAATCTTGAATTTGCATAGTCAATTCATGTCTTATCCCCGAGGAAGGGACCCATTACCAGTAGCAGTGAAGCACATCGAAGCTGAGAATTAGGTTTAAGGATAAATGCAGATTTTGTAGAAATCCAGAGGCAGATTCAACCCTTGATTTAATATGTTTTAATAGTTAGAACTATGCCGGGCAGACATATGAATACACATATTTTGTCGATAAACTGCATGTTGGCATGAATTCCAGCAATTTAAGCCCCTATTCTGGAACAGTAAATGCCATTAAGCAGCGCTTTGAATGATAAAGTGAGAGAAAAGCAGCACTGAATCAAATTCGCCTCAGCACATATTCACAACTGTTGATTGCTGTAATCCTGCCAATTGTTTACCCCTCCATCATTTATAATCTGCTGCCTGTAATCACATGAAAAGCAAACAGGAAATTGATTTCCAAAACTATTCCATCAACGAGCCATCAGTGAATGTGCGTGTTATCAAAAATATTCACATTTGTTCTTGATTAGAATGTGCAAGAAGATTACGCTTTAATTGGGCAGCATTTTGATGAACCCTTTCATGATTCCGTCTTGCTCGGCACGAACAGTGGACGGTTTCTGAGCTGATTAAATGGAATAGTTTCATTCATAATCATGGCAATACAGTTTTGGTCTGTGCATTTTTTGCTTTATTTAATTTTAATAGAAATGCCTTATCCATTTAAAATCTTCTTACTTATGTTTCTCAACATTTGACACCACGGCTCTGAAAAAAGCCTTAATATTAGATGAAAGGAAGTGCTTTTTGCAGAAACCAGAACCCACCATGATATTATTGCAATGCCTGGGTAAAGTTTTGCAGAAACTAAAATAAGTTATTCTCTTGGTTGATAAGGGTGATACGCAGCTCCCCGGCCCCATAGTCCATTGCACCTCGCTGTTTAGATTGAATTTGTTGAGAGAGTTGTTGTCTTTACCCTCTTTCTATAAATTCAGATGTGTTCTGATTTTGGTCTCACTCACGCTGCTGCCAAATATTTGAACACACCTATATTTTGGATATTTGTGAAAAAAATTATTTGATTTGTAGAATATATGACAAAATATTGTATTTATTTAAACGCGAAAGTACACATTTCCCTATTATGAAGAAATTACTTTCCAAATGTATTCAGTAAATAGACTAACCATTGCCATGATTTGCTCGAATTGGAACGGGAGGCCCTCCTCATGTTGGGATGGGATGTTGAAAAACATTAGACACGTACTAGGTGGGGTATTTGCTCATTCTGAATTTGAATGGAATTTACACTTTTTAACAGTTCTGCAAATTGCCCTGAAATTAGGAACATGTATGCTTGTTCCTGTTTCAGTGTGATTGGCAACACACTGATTCAATGCTCAAAAACTTTCCTAGAATACATACACTTAGAGAAAAAAATAGCTTCCAACTTTCAATGATCCACAACTAAATGTTTTTTGACTACCAATTATTTGAAATGCTTCATAGTAACAGCGCAATAGTAATACAAGACAACAGAATAAATAATTAAATGAATCACAAATGTGGTACATTGTTCTGAGTTTAATAATATAGACATTTTGTGAGAAGTCACTAGCCTAGTTGAGGGGGTGAGAGAGAGAAAAGACCTCTACATTCCTTGCTGGTGCTCCTGAAGTACCTAAGCATGAACATTTAGAAACAAATGTGAATCAATGTATCTGAAACCAGACCTACTTCTTGCAGTTCAGCAAAGCTGTTAGATCTGTCACACTTATGGTGGTCTTTCTCCAGAAGTTTTTGCCCTTTGCCTCTTGAATTTTGCTGATTCTTTTATTGGCCTTAGGACTTTACTAATGCTAACCAGTAATAAAGCACACGTGCTTCTCCCCTAAACATGATGACATTGGTGTTGTACCTGATTGGCATATTTGATGTACTGGTAAGTACCTTGTAAAGTGATATACCATATACCCAGGCCGGGTACATCTAATGGTACTAGTAGGCTGCAGCACTGAGTGTGCCACCCGCAGAAGTAGCATTTCAAAGATGTCTCAGGCCTGACACTACACTGCCTGTGTGTGCAGTTCACTGCCACTTAGACGTGGCATTTAAAGCTACTTGCCAGGCCTTGCATTACACAAACGTCACTGCAACGCTAAGGGTAGGGTGTCATGTGAGTAAGTGGTAGAACATGTACTTTTATGTTCGGCGTGTCCTGCTAGTGACAAACAGCCTGTTTCATTTGTCACTACTGTGAGGCCTACACCTCTCATAAGCCAGCACTGGGAATTCCTTAATACACTTTTTATAATATAATTCTTGATCAAAGATGAGTTAACTTTTCATGTTTCATATCCAAGGAATGATAATGATGAATCATCCTTACTGGTGAAGTTGGATTTAAAATTTCAGTGTTAGAAATGCCACTTTTACAAAGTGTTACATGGATAGTAGAGTGCACTCCTGTGTTTTAGTACACAATTTTGCTTCATATTGGCGTGCACTGTCGTGGTGCACTCCATCCAAACACACTTTGAAAAGTTCAATAAACAGGAACCTCATCAGGTTCCTACGCGGGGTGCACTGCCAAGAAACAACTCTTTATTATTTAACATCCCTAATCCAGTAATCCTGTAAAGAATCAAAACTTCATCATGATTATACAGGTGGTGTTTTACCAATTTTATTCAAATTCAACAAATGCCCATCCAGGCCTTTCATTTGGACAACACATGGGGGTTCACCCATCCGCATGGCGTGACTGTAAGTTAATTTAAAAGACGTAATGCATTTCGGGCAATCTCTGCCCTTCATCAGGGATAACTGTGGGAAACAAATAGTGTGCGCATTATTAATATTGTCCTCTGTGATTCATGAATTAATAACAAAAAATAAAACAACTAGTTTCTTCTTATTTTAGCAAATCATTCTTCCCCCACAACCCCTTACCTTCCACCAGACGATAAACCCATAATCAACTTGCAGTGTACCAAAACTCGTGGGAAAAAAACACATACGCAAAAACAACAGTTGATGGACAGAATACAGAACAATGTCACACATTCACCCCAGTATGGAGACCTGGGACTAAATCCATCATTTTTTTGCTCACCATGCCATTCCAGTTTAAACCCAGTCATATGCAAATTAGTCTTGACCCTGTGCCTCATGGGAACAGTGCAGCCCGAACTGCCAAACCAGGTCCTCCCTGGACTGGAAACAATCATCCTAGGACCGGTTTCGGAGCTTCACCCCTCTTCAGCAGGGATAGCTTGATTCCAGTGGCATGGAGAGCACGGGACCACATCTGGGCATACCCGTCCCACTCAGGGTGACAAATGCAAAAACAACAGTTGATGGACAGAATGCAGAACAATGTCATGCATTCACCCCAGTACAGAGATCTGGGCCTAAATCCATCGTTTTTTTGCTCACCATGCCATTCTAGTTTAAACCCAGTCATAGGCAAATCAGTCTTGACCCTGTGACTCATGGGAACAGTCCAGCCTGAACTGCCAAACCAGGTCCTCCCTGGACTGGAAACAAGCATCCTAGGACCAGTTTCGGGGTTTCACCCCTCTTCAGCCAGGATAGCTTGATTCCAGTGGCATGGCGAACATGGGACCTAAGTCTGGGCATACCCGTCCCACTCGATGACGGCTGATTAGCCAGAACCCGGTCCCAGGATGCTTGTTTCCAGTCCAGGTAAGACATGGCTTGGCAGCTCGGGCTGTCCTGTTCCCACGAGGCTAAGGGTCAGACTGATTTGCATATGGACATGTCTGGACTGGGGTGGCGGACTGAGCTAAAGAATGATGATGAATTAAACCCAGCTCAGTTGACTGGGGTGTGAGTGCTTGCAATGTTCAACACTCCGTCCATCATCCCCTTTGGTTTTGCTTTGTTCACCCTAAGTTGGAAGGGTATGCTCAGACGTGGGTCCCTTGCTCACTTTGCCACTGGATTCAAGCTAGACTGGCTGATGATGGCTGATTAGCCAGAAACCGGTACCAGGATGCTTGTTTCCAGGCCAGGGAAGATATGGCTTGGCAGTTTGGGTAGGACTGTTCCCATGAGGTACAGGGTCGGACAGATTTGCAAATGGCCATGTCTGAACTGGGGTGGCGGAGTGAGCGAAAGAATGATGATGGATTAAACCCAGATCAGTTGACTGGGGGTGAGTGCTTGCAATATTAAACACTCCGTCCATCATCCCCTTTGATTTTGCTATGTTCGCCCCAATTTGGCAGGGTATGCCTAGACATGGGTCCCTTGCTCACTTTGCCACTGGATTCAAGCTAGCCTTGCTGATGACGGCTGATTAGCCAGAAACCTGTCCCAGGATGCTTGTTTCCAGTCCAGAGAAGACATGGCTTGGCAGTACGCGCTGGACTGTTCCCATGAGGCACAAGGTTGGACTGATTTGTATATAGCCATGTCTGGACTAGGGTGGCGGAGTGAGCTAAAGAATGATGATGGATTAAACCCAGATCAGTTGACTGGGGGTGAGTGCTTGTAATGTTCAACACTCTGTCCATCATCCCCTTAGGTTTTGCTTTGTTCGCCCTAAGTTGGCAGGGTATGCCCAGACGTGGGTCCCTTGCTCACTTTGCCACTGTGTTCAAGTAAGCGTGTATGATGCCAGCTGCTTAGCCAGAATACTGTCCCAGGATGCTTGTTTCCAGTCCAGGGAAGACATGGCTTGGCTGTTCGGGCTGGACAGTTCCCATGAGGCACTGGGTCGGACTGCTTTGCATATGGCCATGTCTGAACTGCTGTGGTGGAGTGAGTTAAATAATGATGATGGATTAAACCCAGATCCATTGACTGGGGTTGAGTGCTTGCATTGTTCAACACTCCGTCCATCATCCCCTTTGGTTTTGCTTTGTTCGCCCTAAGTTGGTAGGGTATGCCCGGGCGTGAGTGCCTTGCTCACTTTGCCACTGGATTCAAGCCAGCCTGGCTGATGACGGCTAATTAGCCAGAAACCGGTCTCAGGATGCTTGTTTCTGGTCCAGGGAAGACATGGCTTGGCAGTTTCGGCTGGACTGTTCCCATGAGGCTCAGGGTCGGACTGATTTGCATATGGCTATGTCTGAACTGGGGTGGAAAAGTGAGCTAAAGAATGATGATGGATTAAACCCAGATCAGTTGACTGTGGGGGAGTGCTTGTAATGCTCAACACTCCGTCATCATTCCCTTTGGTTTTGTTTTGTTCATCCTAAAAAAACACATAACCCATAAAAGTCTCATCCCCACTCCTAAATACTAAGACCCTCCCGCATTCCCTCAATGTTTAATTACCTTGACCTACCAAATAATTACCTTTTTGCATGCCAGCCTCTCTCTACACCATATTAAAAATGCTCTCTGTGAACACGGTCTCACTGCTGCTGCTTTTAAAAATGATTACGTGCAGAACCCATGTCATCTGACTCTCACTAGATGCAATGGAAGAAATACTCCCAAACCCCTCCTTCCTCAAGCAAAATCCACTCATCCTGCCCAAATGAATATGCGGCAAGAAAATATTACATGAATGCTAAACAATGAAAGTGTATATGTGCTACACATCAACAAATGCGTAATGCGCATACAAGCTTTTTTTCTTATAACCTGCACGTATTTTAAGGAGATTTGTGTATTAGTCGAGCAACTTAAACAAGTACTTCAACCTCACTCATACTAGTACCGAAAAAAAGAACCCTGCCATAATACGGGCCTCAACTCATTGTTCTCTCCCCCTCCCTTTAATCCACATTATAATCTGGAATACTTTCTGCCAAAGCAAACGCAAGATGCTGCGTTTGAACGTAATCACATACTGGTCCCTCGCCCTCTAACGTGCCTCTGAATACAGTGAAAAAAGTGAAACAATTCCAACCCCTCCCATCTCAAAACAAACCCACGATTCCTACCCCTCAAAGTAAATATGTGACTGCTGGCAGAAAACGTGAATATCAAACAGCAAATACAAAATACATGTGCTTTGAATCAGGATTACTAAATACATTTTACAAGCATTAAAAAAGACATTGCTGCACGCTTTGAGATGCCAATTCAACGCAGTCCTTGTACAGTCATCAAATGGTCGTAATTGCCAGACCAGGTGCTCAAGGTGAGCCTCCATTGTTGCACGATTACTGGAAAGGGGCGACCATTCGGTCCCCCCGAACGTATGATGGAGTACCACGATCCCCCCGGGAAGCCATCTTGGGCGGGAGGCGAGTCTCGGCTGGTATGCCCGAAGCGGCGTAGCCGGGGCGCGCCTTTTTCCGCCCTGGAGTGGGTTGTCCTAGACACTGACGCACTTGGCCACGCCCTCGGTGGCGGGCGGGGGCGGGTTGACGCCCGCCCCGAAGACGGATAAAAGAAGCAACAAGCCAAGAAAACATCCTCTCGTTCCTGTGCTCTGAAGCTGCACCTCCCCACTGCACGTGAGCTCAAGACGGAACGAAGAGCCAATTTTGAGCGTTGTAATCTTTCTTTTTGTCTTACAGATATCCGTCTGGGAATGCCTAAGAAAGTCGGACAGCGGGTCAGTACCGATCAGATGCTCCGCATGCTCATGAAGGAGGTAGCCGATTTGAAGAAGCAGATGGCGGCTATGAACGGGGAGGGAGGACCGAAACGGCCTTTGCCGGGAGTAGTCCCCGGTGGGAGAGGCAAGAGGTCCAGAAAGGGGACGCTTGGGGGTGAAACTCCGGTCCCTGATACCCCACTTGAGGAGCCAACCCCGGTGCCGAAGGGGGGGAATCCGATCCCCGTGGTGGTCACCCCCGTGACCAGGGAGGATATGCCTCCCGAGTTAGCGGCACAATTGGCAGCGTGGTTGGGAAAAGAAAACGAGGGCACCACGGCTGACGACGCCCGGGCAGTAATGAGACAACTGCGGGAATCTAGGGAGGCTGGGAAGACACCAGCTTCTGTTACCCCGCCAGTTACGGCGGCGGAAAATGCAACGGGCCCAGTTTCGGCGGCAAATGCAGCTTCTGGTTCAGGTAAGCGGCCATTGCCGATCGCGGGGGAAGGGTCTGTACCTTCACGAAGGGAGAAGGTGGCTCAGCATGTTCCACTGGAAATTAAGGAAAAGATTTGGGCAAATAAGTATGTTAATATTTTTTCTTTGCTTACCGACCATTACGAGATGGAGCATGTTAAGAGCCAAAAGGAGCTCATGCATCCGAGTGTTTGGCGCGCAAAAATGGCCGCCTTTAAGGTTGACGAAAACATTGGTACTTGGGGCAGAGCGTGGGGCATTTTTACCTCCATCATGGGTGAGCGCAGGCCCGAGTTGCTGACCGAGTTGCCTATTTATCAATCGCGTATCATGGAGTACTCCGTAGCGTATGGGGGCAATCAGTGGTTCTGCTATGACAATATTTTTAGAAAAGCTAAGGAACATGACCCAGTTTTGACTTGGGATTGTTACGACTCCGTGTCATGGCAAAAAATGGAGAGTACTGGAATGTTAAAAGTACCATTGTCAGGGAGTAGCGGGGGTGAATCTTCCCGCCAATACTCTGGGACACCCTTTCGGACGGGTGCAGGTAGCGAGTACCACTCGAAGACGAGTGGCAACGCAGGTAAAAGGGGAATCTGTTGGAATTTTAACAGAGGTAAATGTACGAGGCCCCAGGGGTCGTGCAAGTTCAGACATGAATGTGGGGGGTGTGGGCAGCCATCCCATCCTGAGTCCATGTGCAGAGCCAAAACGGGTGATAACGGTGGTAAGGGAAGCGCCAAACAGGTCTGAAATAGTCCGAGGGGCGACTTTACCTACTCCGATTGATACCATGGCAATGATTCCTTGGCTCAGTGAATACCCGGATCATGCTTCCGCTGGGGTGTTGCGGAACGGGTTTTCATATGGTTTCCGCATCCCAGTGGGGGATTTTCAGGGTGTAGCTAACTGTACGAATCAACTATCGGTCCTACAGCATTCGGCTGTGGTACAGGCAAAGATTGGGAAAGAGGTGACTCGAGGTCGTGTCGCCGGTCCATTTGACTTGCCACCGGTTGATAATTTTGTTTGTTCCCCTCTAGGGGTGGTCCCCAAGAAGGACCCGGGTGAGTTTCGGCTGATACATAACTTGTCAGCCCCACGTGGTCTTTCCGTGAATGATGCGATAGACCCGGAAGTATGTTCGGTGCGGTACGCATCTTTCGATGAGGCCGTCGCCATGTTGCATCGCCTGGGGCCCGGGGCGCTGATGGCAAAATCAGATATCGAGTCAGCGTTCCGGTTGCTCCCGGTACACCCAGACGATCAGCGTCTCCTTGGTTTTAGGTTTCAGGGTCGCTATTACATGGACAGATGTATGCCAATGGGATGTTCTATATCTTGTGCCTATTTTGAAATGTTCAGTTGTTTTTTGCAATGGGTCTTCACAAAGAAGACGGGTTTTCAACATGTTATGCATTATCTCGATGATTTTTTGTTCTTGGGGGCAACCGGGGATCCAGAATGTGGACAGGCTTTAAATGAATTTTGTGTCTTGATGAACCAATTTGGTGTGCCATTGGCGCCAGGTAAGACCGTGGGTCCCTCGACTTCCCTCGAGTTTCTGGGGATCGAGCTCGACTCGGTAGAGGGTTGTTTTCGACTACCAAGAGATAAGGTTTTGAAATTCAGGGCATCCCTTGAAACATGTATCAGTGAGACTAAAGTAAAACTGCATCAATTACAACAAGTGGTGGGCCAGTTGAATTTTGCCCTGAGAGTAATGCCGATGGCCCGCCCCTTTTCCCGCTCGATTGCACAAGCCATGGTCGGCCTGAAGGAGGGCCATCACCGCACGAGGCTCTCGGCAGAGGTTCGCCAGGACATGCGCATTTGGTTGGCATTTCTTGCGGATTTCAATGGTCGAATTGTCTGGATAAAACCGGCGGTGTCCTCTGAGGAGCTGGGGCTGTGGACAGATTCGGCGGGGAGTATAGGTTTTGGCGCCATATTCGGCACACAATGGACGGCTCAAAAATGGCCGTCTTGGTGGCATGAGTGCGGATTGACGAGGAACATTGCTTTTCTCGAACTTTTCCCTATTTTGGTGGCCCTGAAAACTTGGCCTGAGGGGTTCCGGGATCAGTCTGTGGTGTTTTGGTCTGACAACATGACCGTGGTGGAGTATATCAATAGTCAGGCAGCACGTTGCAAATGGATGCTGAGACTGCTTAAAGAAATTGTGTTATTGTGCATGCAGTTGAATGTGCTCTTTAGGGCAAGACATGTCCCGGGGGTATTGAACCAAGCGGCTGATGCGCTTTCTCGTTTCCGTATGCAGGCCTTCTGGGGTTTTCTGCCCGCAGCGGACCCGGTGGCAGCACCCTTTCCCGAAGCTCTCTGGTCTCTCGGTGCCCCGAACTACAAAACCTCGTGGGAGAGAGTTTAGCGCCCAGGACAAGGAAGGCATACGAAGGGGCGTTCCGTTCCTATTGGTCCTTTTTGGGTTCTGCTAGGGGGGAGCTTTGGGGCCAGGAGGAGCTTGTCGTTAAATTTTTGCTGTCTTTACATCAGGCAGGCAAATCAGTAGCTACGGCCCAGAGGCATCGGGCCGCCATTTCCTTTATGGCAAGGGCTCATGGGATCCAGGACCCGACAGCGTCTTTCGTAGTCCAGAAAGCGCTACGGGGGTGGCAACGCCTGGAGGGTCGCAAAGCAGATGAGAGGCGCCCGATAGGTCTGGATAGGTTGGCCCTGTTATTTTCCGTACTCCCGGCAACGTGTTCATCACAGTATGAGACAGTGTTATTCCGAGCCGCTTTTGCGCTAGCATTCCATGGGGCTATGCGGGTAAGCGAACTAGTGGCGAGGAACAAGCGGGATACGATGGGGGGATTGTGCCAAGAGCACGTTCAGGTCAAGGGGGAGACAATGACTGTCTCGTTTGTCAGGTCCAAAACCGATCAGGGTGCGTTTGGGGACTGCATAATCATACAGAGGATTCCCGGGTCCCCCATGTGCCCTGTGGTTTGCGTAGAGGAATATTTAGCGCAGAGAGTGGCATCATGGGGGGGGACCTTTTTGAGACACGCTGACACCACCCCACTGACAAGGTTTCAGTTCCAGCGGGTGCTTGCGATGTCGATTTCGGCCGCGGGCTTGAACCCCGGCGAGTTTGGGACCCATTCTTTTCGGATAGGGGCTGCTACAGAGGCTACAGCCAGGGGTCTGAGTGTAGAAGAAGTAAAACGTGTAGGGCGTTGGTCTTCGAACTGTTATAAAAGGTATGTGCGGTTGCACATGTTATGAAGCTGTAATGATGTACTCACGCTTCTTGTTTTGTTTGGTTTTCAGTTGCGCAAGCCTACGAGGCGGGGCGGACTGTGCAGTCGACCCGACACATGGGGACCAGCGGTCAGACATCACCGGCTGGGAAAAAGGAGGTGTGGGTCGTGGGCCACTCATACGTGAGGCGTGCCGCGGACGTATTCAAAGCAGGTGACATGATTCACGTGGCTGGGGAATACGGGTACAGTGTGTCCTTCTACGGAAAGGGCGGGCTCTGTATTGACCAGTTTCAATCCTTTTTCGAGGATTTGTTAGGGCGGACAAGGTCACCGCCGTCTATAATCATAGTTCATCTTGGGGGCAACGATTTGGTGGCCACTGGTAGACGACTTCTTCTTGAGGCAATGCTTTCCACAGTAAGTTGGTTGGCAAGGAGAGTTCCAGGGTGCACAATTGCATGGTCCCACATGATCCCACGAAAAGTGTGGCGGGGGGCTATTGCTGTTTCTGCTCTGAATCATTCAGTAAGGAAAATAAATAACAAAGTGAGTAGATTGTTTCGTTCAAGTACTCTGCATTCTGTCTCGCATGGTTGTATCAGAGGGGACAGTATGTATTTGGGGGACGGTGTTTATTTGTCCCGGGTGGGGAATGAGTTACTCATAGGAGACCTCATAGCTTGGTTAAAAAGTTTATAACATGACCTTTAGGCAGGAGTTGTTGTGGGGGGTCCGGATAGCCGGTCAACTATCCGGCCTGTGGCGGTAAGGTCATGATCGGTGAGCAGTAATTGGAAGATCCCTATGGGGGGGCGTCACCCATTACGGATGGGAGCGCTCGGGGGAGGTGGCCATTGGCCCCTCAACGGGGAGGCGGTCCCGTCTAAGGATAGGCCGCCGGAAGGAAAGGAAAGGTGGTCAAGGCCCCTTCCTGGATAGGAGGGGCTACGGGCCCTCCTGGGGAATTTCCCGGGGCCAGGACATCTGCGACGGCAGATGGGTAAGTTGTGTGGGGTTCGGGAGGGGGTTTACGCTACCTCTTAGACACCTCACACGAGTCCTCGGACGACCGTTAAATGGCATCGAGTTCATTGGGGCCCCCGTCAAGTCCAAGGGAAATTGGTAGATGCACTTGAGGTACGCCTCTGTGCGGTTGGTCCTCTCACAAGTGAGGGTTGTATTTCTGGTTTAGGGATCTGACACCGGTTACGACCTTGCCGTTGGCCCTTAACGTTAGGATGTACAATTTCAAGTCAAATGTTTTGTAGGATGTTGGATCGGCTAGGAGAATCTTTGTATTAGAGATCTGTTAAGGTTAGCCAAACATCGTAATGTGGAAATGAAATTGTACATAATATGAAACTGTTATTTTAATGTTTTGATTTTGTTTCATATTTTAATAAATACGGCCGGGAGGGTCACTCCCTCCCGCCTTCCAAAAGTTCAGAACCGTTTCGGTTTCCCATCCTTGGGGATTGTGTCGAGAGGGGGTGGCGGGTATCTCAGCCATATGGAAAGGGGCGACCATTCGGTCCCCCCGAACGTATGGTGGAGTACCACGATCCCCCCGGGAAGCCATCTTGGGCGGGAGGCGAGTCTCGGCTGGTATGCCCGAAGCGGCGTAGCCGGGGCGCGCCTTTTTCCGCCCTGGAGTGGGTTGTCCTAGACACTGACGCACTCGGCCACGCCCTCGGTGGCGGGCGGGGGCGGGTTGACGCCCGCCCCGAAGACGGATAAAAGAAGCAACAAGCCAAGAAAACATCCTCTCGTTCCTGTGCTCTGAAGCTGCACCTCCCCACTGCACGTGAGCTCAAGACGGAACGAAGAGCCAATTTTGACCCACCCACCAGCCCCTGAGGACAGCTAGTTGTTTTGAAATAAAGTTTTGATGTGGTAACTCTATTTTCTTACAGGTTGTGACGATTGTCGTGATAATTTTTTGAGTATGCAATAAAGATGGTCACTTTCAGTATGTTGTGCAAATAAAGGATTTTGCAGTGGTGTTGATCAGTAATCATGCCTTTAATAGGCTATAATTGTTTCGTGATTTAGTAATTTAGGTAGATTTGTCGTATTTATTGTCGGGCGGTAAGGTCATGATCGGTGAGCAGTAATTGGAAGATCCCTATGGGGGGGCGTCACCCATTACGGATGGGAGCGCTCGGGGGAGGTGGCCATTGGCCCCTCAACGGGGAGGCGGTCCCGTCTAAGGATAGGCCGCCGGAAGGAAAGGAAAGGTGGTCAAGGCCCCTTCCTGGATAGGAGGGGCTACGGGCCCTCCTGGGGAATTTCCCGGGGCCAGGACATCTGCGACGGCAGATGGGTAAGTTGTGTGGGGTTCGGGAGGGGGTTTACGCTACCTCTTAGACACCTCACACGAGTCCTCGGACGACCGTTAAATGGCGTCGAGTTCATTGGGGCCCCCGTCAAGTCCAAGGGAAATTGGTAGATGCACTTGAGGTACGCCTCTGTGCGGTTGGTCCTCTCACAAGTGAGGGTTGTATTTCTGGTTTAGGGATCTGACACCGGTTACGACCTTGCCGTTGGCCCTTAACGTTAGGATGTACAATTTCAAGTCAAATGTTTTGTAGGATGTTGGATCGGCTAGGAGAATCTTTGTATTAGAGATCTGTTAAGGTTAGCCAAACATCGTAATGTGGAAATGAAATTGTACATAATATGAAACTGTTATTTTAATGTTTTGATTTTGTTTCATATTTTAATAAATACGGCCGGGAGGGTCACTCCCTCCCGCCTTCCAAAAGTTCAGAACCGTTTCGGTTTCCCATCCTTGGGGATTGTGTCGAGAGGGGGTGGCGGGTATCTCAGCCATATGAATACCAAGTTGAAGCAATCTTCCTCGCAGCACTTATTAACCAGTGGGTGCAGACTAGTTTTGGACGGGAAACTTTTGGCAAAAGTATTGCATGGACAGTAGAGTGCACTCCTGTGTCTTAGTCAACAATTTTGCTTCATATTGGCGTGCACTGTCGTGGTGCACTCCATCCAAACACACTTTGAAAAGTTCAATAAACAGGAACTTCGTCAGGTTCCTATGTGGAGTGCACTGCCGAGAAACAACTCCTTGTTATTTAACATCCTTAAGCCGGTAATCTTGTAAAGAATCACAACTTCATCATGATTTATTCAGGTGGTGTTTTACCAATTCTATTCAAATTCAATGAATGCCCATCCAGGCCTTTCATGGGCATTCGTTGAATTTGAATAACATTGGTAATTACCAGATTAAGGATGTTAAATAACAAGGAACTGTTTCTCGGCAGTGCACCCCGCGTAGGAACCTGACGAGGTTCCTGTTTTTTGAACTTTTAGAAAAAGGACATTTCTGTGGTGTCGCGCTCTAGTCCTTGCGGTCGCGTCATGACGTGACACACAAGGACGTCTAGGCAGAGCGGCCATGCGCATGCGCGAATTCCGCGATGCGAGGAGAATGAACGACAGCAGCGAGACTGACAAGACGCTTGGCGCCCCTCTTGTGGATTAACGGTTAAATAAAAGCTTTATGCATCAAACCTATCAGCGTGGGAGTATTCTTTGCTGAGGTGTGTTCAACTACCACACAATTTCTCTGCACTTATTGCTAGAAGTAGCCCAGTGGTTCCTAAACTTTTTTGACCCACGGCTCCCTTGACCCATTAGCTGTTGGCCACGGCTCCCCAATATGTCACTTTTTTATTCGGGTGGGGGGGATGTAAGCCCAGCCTCGGCTCAGTACCTAGAAGCAGTTAGCAATGATGCTGGCTTCAAGCAGGAGTATAAAACACTGGCACAAAGAAGTGAGTTATGTGCACCTGGCAGTTATTACCCTTCCTGTAACAATGATTAGAGACAGACAAAAGGACAAGCCTGTGGTCCCGCCTAAGTGTGAGTGTATTTAGCCAGTGGGATAAGGGAGCAGGGTTCCGCACATATGCTGCACTGGTTCTCGGGGCTGCAGAGAGTGACAATCAACGACTATGAGTGACGCTTACTTTCTCCCCAGCAAAATCAAGCAATAAAGATGTGAAAATGGCCTTGGCCCTTGCCCCTCTCAACCATACACTCCTCTGTATCAGACCTTGCAGGGCTCTAATTTTTATCTGCGCCAGACTTGCAATGTGCATATTTTAGTGCTTGCAGTCACATACGGGAACATTGGAACAGTGGAATACAAAAGTTGCTATCCACCCTGTGCTAGAAAGGACAACATGTAGAGATTGTGTTGGCCAATCGAAAATGTAATGAGATTAATGCAAAAGGATGCTTTTCTAATTTAGTTTGCCTAATTTGCCAGGGCAGCTATTCAACACTTGAGCTATGTGTTGTTTGGCCAGCCTGGGAAGGAGGGTCACGGGCTGCAGTAGCATGCAGGAATTGAAGTGTGTCTGAGCCATGGTCGGACTGGCCTTTAGCTTGTACAACGTGTCTGCGTGAAACCTTGTACAGTTTGCAAGTATGTCACTTAATGATGCACTTTTATTTTCGTGCATGGGCCTAATGTCTTTCTGTCCTAGTCTGACTCTGGTCGAAGTTCACGGAGAGTCACAGGCAGTGTGTTCTCTCCTCGCAGGGAAACGTTAATCATCCGGTTTCTGCGGGTCAAGAGACAGACAGTAATTATGTAGTGACACTTACAGGACCACGCGTGCCCCCTCAAAAACACTCAACCACGGCAGCATGAACTCTTCTCAATAGCGGAATAAACAAGACACAGTTTAACTCCGACCCTAATAGAAGACGCTCAGTTAATTTACACACTTCGCACATTATCTTATCCACATTCCCAAGACGTGCGCGGCGCCCCTGGCAAGTTCTAACGGCGCACTGGGGCGTCGCGGCGCACAGTTTGGGAACCGCTGAAATAGCCGATAGCCTGTCTCCTATACAGGTCTGAGGTGTGTGACAGCTACAATTTTTCCAGGGGGGGGGCGCTAACCTGGCAAATGAAGGGGCGTGGCTAATGTTAATCAATAGGGGTGGGGCTAAAATGGCAGACAATCAGGATCGGGTAATGCTCAGGCCAAGCGGAGAAAAAAAAAGTGGTGAATTCTGCATTTGAAACTGGACAACAATTAGAGCACACATATGAACCCTAATATTACACCCTGGCCCCTTAAAACTCATAATTCCCCAATCCCTGAAATTAGCGCCCTGGCACCCCAAAACCCATAACCCATACCCACCCTGACCCCTAAAATTGTCCCCCTGGTACCCCAAAACCCATACCCGCACTGAACCCTAAAATGTCCCCCCTTGCAACCCAAAACCCATACCCACCCTGAACCCTAAAATTACCCCCTGGTACCACAAAACCCATACCCACCCTGAACCCTAAAATTACCCATGCCCCCCCAAACTCATACCCACCCTGAACCCTAACATTACCCCTAGCACCCCAAAACCCATATCCACCCTGAACACTAACATTTCCCCTAGCACCCCAAACCCAATACTCGCCCTGAACCCTCAAATTAATCCTGGCACCACAAAACTCATACCCACCTTGAACCCTAAAATTATCCCTGCCACCCCAAAACTCATACCCACCCTAAACCCTAAAATTACCCCACTGGCATGCCAAAAGCTGAACGCTATGGGGCAGATTTACAAGCCCCTGCGCCACTTTTGCGTCACTATTAACATGGGAAAAGTGTCGCAAAAGTGGCCCAAGGGGCTTGTAAATCTACCCCTACAAGCTTACACTACATTCGCATATTCGGAGGGGACTGTCCCCTTGAGGTTTCAATGCATGTAAGTCTAAAACACTGTAACCTAGATATGCAGCCAGTAGGTAATGCTGGTGATGCTGCAGAATGCATTAAAGTTACTGGAACTTACTTAAAAACTGCTGCCTGCTCTTCTGATACTATTCGGTGGAGTCGGGCTGATCAGCAGCACTGTCGTCCTGGCATCCAGCCCCTCCCAAAGGTCTCACTTTCTAGATAGGTGTTGGTCAAATGTCTCCTGGATTCTCCTTGCCTGGGCCTCCTCTGCTTCTTCATCTGTGCCCTTGGATGCAAAAAGAGACAGATCCATGGCCCTGTTCACCATTTATCTGGTGAGCAGCACCATGGATGTGTATTCCATACAAGTGCACAGACAGCAGGGGGAAAGGGATGGCAGTGCAGGGAACGCTTTTCCTTTGTAAAGTCATTCCTGCTGGCGTCATAGCCCATGGTTTGCTGTCTGTGCATTTGTATGGATACACACTTATACGAGTGCACAGACAGCAAACCCTGGGCTATGATGCCAGCAGAAATTCCTATACAAAAGAAAAGCGTCACCATCCCTTTCCCCTTGCTGTGCACATCTTCCCACTCCCACGCCATGACCAGGCAGCTAGAAGTGCTGATTTGTCATTATGAGGGGAGTGAATGTTATAAGAATGTGTGTGCCCGGCTGAGACAGCTTCCCCGCACACCACACACACATAGCTGCACCCGAGTACTTCACACAGGTCTTTAAAAGACCATTTACTTGGTAATGAGGCTTTGTTGTGTTTTCACCCCTACTTAGAGCCCCTGCATCTCCACTCTGCACATGGCTTTGGCTGGATGAATTAGCCCCCCTCCCAAAATTTGAGGCAGAGGAGTTGACGTGAGGTTTATAAGAGGGGTGAACAAGGAATTGAAGACATTGAGAGGTGACCGTGATGGGGCAGACATTTAATGCAGTTTCCTTTACAAATAGGTTTATTGTACAAATCTAATTTGACATACTCGCAGACAGCAAATGCTGCTGCCTTTCCATGGTGTCTGAAAGTTTTTTTCAGGAAATTGGGTCGACGAGCTGATCGGGTTATTTTCTTCCTTCATAAAGTGATGATGAGTGGGCTGCAGGGCGCCTGCACTTGTCGCCTCTGTCATTGATAGCCCCCTCCATCTGAATGCCAAGGATCACCGCCCCCCCAACCGCCGGCACCTGCAGGGGTCGTGGGATGCCTAGAGTGACCAACTGGCATGGGTGCAAATTCAGGAGAGTGAGTGTAAAAATTCAGGACACAAAATCAAGACAGGTGGTCAAAATTCAGGACAAAAAGTAAGGTTTAAAGACACATCAGAGAAGGTTGCGCAATAGTATATAAGTAAGTAAATAGACAACCACTAAAGTACAAGTGAAAATAAGTTTATATTAGGTTGAGACAATTGTGCACTTCATGGTTTGTCAGTATACGTGCAGCTTTAAGCAAATGTGCAGGTCTTTTTATGGTAACAAAACCGCCACCACCTTTCCAGCTCCCAGAGAAAACGCCTGATGCCCGTTCCGGCCAGTCTGGCCTTGATACCACTCTCCAATGGCGCCCCTTATCTTCACATAGACCCTCTCTCATGTGTATTTATTTTCTTGTATAGTGCCACTCATCCCAAATATGTGGGGCAGAGTTTTGGAGTGCGTTACAACACACCCATATTATATAGAGACAATCACTCATGTAAATGAGAAAGTCAATATATAGGAAATGTTGCTTTAGATAATGGGCTTAAAATGTGTAATCATACTTTCATCCATCATTCATCTTTTACGATTCATTCTGTCCTTCCATCTGTGTGCCGATCCATGTCCATATTCAACCATTTACAAACCTATCCATCACGTTTCCTTCCATCCATCTGTACACTCATCCATCCACTCTTCCACACATCCATCCATTAACTCATCCATCCAGCCATTCACCTGTTCAGTCATCCATTTACACATCTCCCTTCCTCTTTCAATTCCCCTTTCACTTAGCCATCCATCCTTCCATCCACCCACCCATCCATCTACTCATCCACTCATGAATCCATCCATTGAACCTATCATTCATCTATCCTTTCTCTCATCCATCCACCCTTTCTCTCATCCATCCACCCTTTCACTCCTTCACTCATCTATCCATCCTTTTGTCCATCTACCCGCCCTTTCACTCACTCATCCAGCCTTACCTCCACCCTTTCACTCATCCGTCCATCCATTCACCCTTTCACTTATCAATTCATTAATCCACCCTTTCACTTATCAATTCATCAATCCATCCATCATTTCACTCATCCATCCATCCATCCATAATTTCACTCATCTATCCAGCCATCCATCTATCCACTCATCCCTTGACTTACTTACTCACTCACCTTTTCACATTAATTATGAGACCCATCAAGGACTCCACCCTCGCTGTAGTTCCTAAAGTAAGGGGTGGGGTGGAGCAGGGTTCACTATGCCCCTGCACATAGGCAATCTGAAAAAGTGGAAGCATGAGTCATGCATAATGCGCAGGGCCTTGACCTGGGGCGACTGTGACATGGTGTTGTTTCCAGAGCTTTAAGGGGGATGAGAAAACTAGGGGGTCTCTTCAAAAGGGTGTTTGATGTAACAAAATGTGTGCCTTAAAACACATAAGCTAAAATTCTGTGCTTAATATAATGTGCCGCCTGACTGGTATTTTTGTTGCTTCTGTCATTGCATCCAGATGTATAATACAAGTAAAGTTACACTTAGAACAAGTAACGTTACACCTACAACAAGCCAGAACTATTGGCTTTGTCAATAATTGTTAGGTGAATAAAAAAAAAAGCAGCAATCATGGTTGCTGTACTAAAACTATAATCCTTTCCTTTCAACTTCTTTCACCGCCTTCCTTTGGCTAAGTGGATTCTCACCTAGCAGCAGCATGGGCGTTTTTAAACTTTCATGTGACAGAATGCCCTGCCCTGGACCGAGGCTGGATGAGGCCACCACATGCTGTGCCAGCCCAGACTGACCCATTGTCATTCTGTATGGGACAATCAGCCCCACACAGAATGATAATGGGCGGGGTGGGGCTGCTCTTGTGCTCAGAGGAGTGCGAGGCGCCCCATCAGGGAGCTGAGGCCTTTTGCAGCGGAACAGCTCTGTTCCCTGCAATGCTTAAAAGCCCCAGCGTCAGGCCTCACTCCTGGATGCATTGGTACAGATGGGCTTGCGCAGGGGGGGGCAAGGAGAGGCGCTCCAGGGGGGGGCAAGCACCCCTCTTTGCCCCCCCCGCGGACGCCCATGTGTAGGGTCTTCCTGTGCAGCGAGGGGCTGATACTTACTCTTCAATAGGTAGTGATCTGTCCTCACGCTAAGCACTGATTTACTCCCCAAAGATAGCCTAACAGACAGAACTGGGTTGAAAGGGATGCTTTGTTCACTTCAGATAGCTGCTTTGAAGTCACCAGCTACATAAAAGGCACTTTGGGGTGTAAATACTGGTTTCTGACCCCCTAAAATCAGACACTTCTAGATCTTGAATTGATCCTCTGTCAGAAAGACTGCTGTACTGCTTAAAGGACTCAACTGGAGTGCTTTTTTGGAAGAACGGCTTTTCTTCTTGTTGCCCTGCTGCCTGCTTCTCCCTGACACTGCTGAAGGAGAGCTAGACTCTGCTCTCCCTCAAAGTGATCTCCAAGGACTTTCTGGCTTGCCTCCTATTTTCTGAAGTCTCAGGGACACAAAACACATTGTGTAATTCTGCTGGTGTTGCTCCATTCTGCGAGTGCCGATCGGAACCAGCACATTGCCCTTCGATGCAGAGGGTGTTCAACAACAGTGGTTCTACAGCCTGCGCTACGCGATGATGATACTCTATCCAGGTCACCGATGACGCATTGCCTTCACTTCAGCAAAGCTCAACGATGACAGAGACCCAACTGCGTGGAAAAAATGGACGCATCGTGGCTCCATCCAAGGTTCTTTCCCAGCGGGCCCTGCATTGGTCCTGTAGCCGACCTGTCGTCAGTAACTTCCAAACACTGTTTTTGCATTTCAGTTTTAAAAAATAATATCTTGACTTATACTGATTGGAGTTTTGTCATTTAAGTTTTAATTTTGCTCCGTTAAACTATTCTCTATTTTTCTAAACCTGTGTGGCGTCTTTTTGTAGTATACTCATTGTGTTACTATGAGTGTGTGTGTTGCATATTGCCTCTTTAGATAAGCCTGACTGTTCTGTGCTAAACTATTAGAGGGTGAGTATAGGTTATCTTTTCGGTGTGTCTGTCTTACCCTGACTTTAGTGGTGAATCCTACCTGGCCTGGGTTCGTACCTCAGCCAAACAGGAATCCCATTTCTAACACAAGGTCAAAATATAATCCCACAAAAGGATTTAAGTACACAGCATTCACAAAACATAACAGTTCAAACGCTAAAGATGCTGGACCCTATTTACTAATGCAATTTAAATGTGCATATTTACTCATGTGTAAATCTATTTCTGCATCTAGTTTAAAGTCTACACTTTTTCGCTGATCACCATTTGCATCACAAACATACACACGTCTCGAACCCCTCATATAATCATCGAAGACTGAATTGAATTTACAAGTACTACTAGTAAGTGTCCACATGTAGATCTGCCACTGTGGGAGAGATCTACCAATAGGAATAAATAGGTAAAATTAATATAGTTTATTATTTAAAACAATATGAAATAATTTAATCTAAAATATAATTGTAAAATATATAAAAAAATACTTTATATCGTCATAAAACTAATACAATGAAATGTTATTGCATGTGAACTGTAAAAAATATATATTGTAAAAATTACATTTATTAATTTATTTTACAAATATTTGTGAATAATATAAATGAAAACCAACATTTTCACATTTTTGTTATTATTTGTTAACTTTTCTATTAAATTGGTGCTTAATTATTGTAAATGAATGTCAATTTGTATTAAGCATACATATATATGTATGTATATATATATATATATATATATATATTTAAAAAATAAATTAATGTTTAAAATAAAATAATATGGGCCATATGTATCAAAAAAAAGTTTTGCGATTCTCAAATTACGATATTTAGCGAATCACAATTAGAGAATTGCAAAATGCAATGTATGTAGGATTTGCTAAACATTTTGCGAATCCTACATATTCCTCATTTGCGAATCACAATTGAGATTCGGAAATAAGGAATACCTTCCCATTCATTCCTACGGGCTAGGAGGCTCAAAGAATGAATGGGAAGACATTCTCAATTTGCGATTACCAATTAGAGAATTGGAAATTGAGAATGCAATTTCAAGGTTGCAAAGGGTTCCAAAAGTTCCCTGTTGTACCCCTGAAATATGCATGTGTGCACATGTTGCGCACATACATGCCCTAAGGGCATGTATGTGCGACATAATGCTCTTTTAAAAAATCAAAAAAGTGCTTTTTTAAAGAAAATCGGAAATTACCACCAACTTCAAGTTAGTCGTAATTTACAATTCCTTAAGGCAAAATAGCAAATTTCTAGTGCTTCAAGAATTGCAATTAAGGATGAGCAATTTGCAATTCCTTAATTGCATTCACAAAAAAGAGAATCACAAATTTTGCAATTCTCTATTTTGCTATGGTCTTTTGGGATGATACATCCCAAAAGGCTTTTATCAATTTGCAAACAGTGCAATTCTGAGAATCTGCCAGTTTGCAAACGGGAAAAAGACTTGATAAATATGGCCCTATGTCATTATGAATTTTCTATTGTTTTTATTATATATTTATAATTACCCTTAACAATATCCATAAAGTAACAACAGCAGCACTCCGGGAAGGAAATATCCTTTATTGCTATGACCCAAGATGCCTTTAGTCAAAAATTGGTGATCTTACTTTGTGGATATTGTTATGAGTACCTCTTGTATCTCAGCTAGCCGAGGTAAAAGAAATATGTGTAAGGCATGACTTAAAGCTATGGTGTGCAATACACAACAGGCTAATATGATCTTTCACACTACTTCAGGGGAGTACATCAGCACACCCCCTGTACAGTCAAGACATCTGAGTCGTGACTTCAGAAGACCAAAAGTGCGCTCTATGACTGCTCGAGTTCATAGGTGTGCCCTATTGTACATATGCTGAGGTACAGTGGTTGCAGGTCGGTATAGTGTGAGGAGTTGAGGGGAAAGTGCATACCCAGCATCACCTGAAGGAAGAAAGGACAATAGGTTACATTTCTGTACAAAACATGACCTATACTTTGGTAAATGCAGTGTCTGTTAAGGCCATGTATTTGGCATGATGATTCTTATTGTACAATGGTTGTTAATGTGATATGACATTCATAGATTTCATTTATACATATCCTATATATTTTGTGGCATGTACTCACCCAGTGGTATGTAACTACAATCGGGAAAATAATCTGATCAGATCCCGGGAGGTGAGATGCGCCATGGTCACCCCTCACAAGAATTTGGTCTGGATCTCTGAGATACTGGCAAACTAACCATATACTTATGGGAGTTTAATCATTGGCTCCAGTTACTACAGATGAGAAATTACGAGGGGCACTTGATTTCCTTGAAACAAATATATGGACTATCCCTCCCTCAAAGAGCTTTGAAAGCAGATCTTGATTATCAGATGTGTATGCCTACGTGCTGAGGCTCCCTCACCACAGGCTGTTTAATTTGACTCAAAGTCCTGAAGAAGACCCTTCTTTGATGTTTTATGCTAACACTTAACTTCTCTTGGTCGAAACCTCGACGACAAATAGAGGTGTTCCTCACCTATGTAGAGCAGACTACATATCCAAGCAAAATAGGACATCTGCTCCAACATATACATGTTTCTTTTGGACACACTATTGACTAATTTTTGTATTGTATGTTAATATCTGTAACTGCCTCTTGTTCTTTATGTATCACAGTCTTGTTACATTCATTAAGTTTATTTGTTTATGTAAATGTTACACAGCAGTCCTGTTTGTGCCTTTGATATGCCACTATGTGTAAGGCTTCACGATATATGATGAATAATATACTGTGTCTTAAACTCATACCTTGTTGATGTCTTGGCTTACTAATAAGTAATAAATATTAAATGCTGGTATATTAAGTCTTTTCTGTCTATCCCTATTGATTTCGGACATTCAAGCAATTCATGTAAAAGAAATACAACAGTTCCTTCAGAACCAATTGTAGTTACATACCACTACAAATCCCAGGTTCTGCGGGTTACTGGGTTACCCCATTAGCTTTAATAGGTACTGACCAAGTCACCACATGTTGCCAAATTCTCCTGCAGCCATCCGCCATGCAAGAGGTGACATGAGGAAAATAAAACTGTCATGGGTACTGCCTAGAAACACTGCATGCACATCAAGACATTTACAACTTGCATCACAGACAGCCGGCACATTGATGAAATGCCATCGGTTTCTGTTGCAGAAGATGTGTGCAATGTGGTGGGGTGGCTGCAGAGCCACATGGGTGGAATCAATTTCACCCAGTCGACGTGGGGAGCCGGAAATGAGATAGAAATCCATAGCTGCCCTATGTCTCCTGTCCAGTGTATGGGGCATTCGTATGTGGAGGTGTGCTCTTGTATTGATGCAGCTCAGTACCTGATGGAAGCACTGCGACTGGCTTGCCTGAGAGATGCCCACAAGGTCCCTGGAGACCCTTTTGAATGACCCCATAGCAAAGAGATGGAGAGCAGAAGGTATCTTGAGATAAGCTGGGATGGCATGGGAGCGACAGGTCACAGAGTCAGGTTCCTGCTCCCACTCACATACCATCTTCAAGGGCATCTGGAGGGAAATGGTATCTGACCCTGACATCTTGGCTGGACATCTCAAATAGGTTAATCCTTTTCCTGAATTTCTCTCTACTCCCCTCCTCCTCCTTAAGTCTTCTTGCCCCATCGCAAGGGACAGAGAAAAAAACACATTCAGCAACATGTTGGAAGTTTTGTGTATGTCAGCTCTGATTTTATATGTGCTGCAGGGCTGGGGTTGGCTGTTGGGCTGTAGGGTTTCAGCTGGAGTATGGTGGGGGATGGTAAGCACTTGCACAGGTGTTTAGAATTGGAGATACGGATTATCCAGCCCAGATGCGTAGCTTCCGGCTCGGATGGGGAGATTCCGGCCCAGAAATGGAGATTCTGACCTGGAGGCAGAGATTCCAGCTCAAGTGCGGCATTTCCTGCCCGGGAGTGGAAATTCCACCCGAGTGCGGACGTAAAGATACAAGGCGTAAATTACTTTTTTGGATTTCAAAAGTCGTGAACTTAGACATTTGGCTCCAATTATCTTTGTGAATCGGCCTCATAGCTTCCAGTGCTATTGGGTAGCTACAGCCTACCTTAGTGGTCAGTTAAATGTGTGTTAAGATGTTTACATATGTTATTCTTAGCCACATGAGAGTCAGCACGCGTGGCACTTGTTAGGATTTAGAGTATAGAATGTATTCATGGTAAGACGGCAGTTGCTGCCGAGACAGCCATAAACTGGAAGCATTAAAGAAGAGCTCATCAACATACTTGTGTCCTTATCTTCTTTTCATTGGCGATGAGGACTTACAATATTTGCTGCTCTCACTAGGGTTGCTGGACGTCCTGGAGATTGTGGTTCTTCCACGGCGAGGCAACTGCGACGTCGTGTTAAATTCCCCGATTTTTTAGTCGAACGACGGATGCATTTCTGGACTTTCCCTGTCTGCACCTGCATGTCGTGAGTTCCTCTGCCGAGGATTTATCTGAATGTTGTTGTTTTTTTCTTGCCAATTTAGCCTTTTCACCGCCAACCCCTGGTGCGTGAGTCTGCCTGTGCATGAGCCTGCCAGTGCTCCTCAGCGTGCGTCTCAGCGTCACTGCGCGTTGCCATGGAGTTATAGCATCAACACTCCATGAAAGGCACATGCTTGACATTCATTTCACCGCGTTCAATGGCATGCATTTGGCATTTTTGTTTCTACGCGCTTAAGGGCATTTTTGAACAACGCTTTGTCATATACTTTCTTGTGTGGCACACTGACAGTGTTCGACAGTGCACTTGTTATAAAGACATTGGAATCTTACATATGTATGGCTAACAGGCACATTTTAAAGCATTTTGAATAGCAGGCTGACAGTGTTGTACTGCACACATGGGGAAGCTGACATTGAAATTTTACATGTGCATGGCTATCAAGCAATTTTAAGGCATTGTGAATTGCATATATATATTATTTTTTTCTCAAATTCACATTATTTGTTTGGGGCAGCAACTCACCCACGCAAATGGAAAAAGTAGCGACACCACCTCCCTTTTTGCAATCACCTGGTCCTAATCCCATGATTTGGAAGCAATGGAAAGCCACTTTTGAAGCTTACATTGATGCAATTGATGGCGATGATTGTGTACAATTTAGGGGCTGAAGGCAGGTCCATTACAGAGACGCTGCCCCTGGAGGAGGTGAGAGTACCCAATAGCTCAAGTGAGAATGGTGATTCACAAGTCATTGACGAGTACGCTTCACTAAGAAGAACGCTTGATAAGAGGTTCAATCCTAAACGCAATATTGTTTTGGAACGTCACAAATTTTTACAACGTACACAAATGCCTGGGGAGTCCATTGATGACTTTGTCACAGCTTTGAGGATTTTAGCTGTGAACTGCAACTACAGAGAGTTCAGGGATGAGATCATTCGTGATCAGTTAATTGAACGCACATGTGACAAGAAAGTGCGAGAGAGACTTTTGTCTTCTGATGATCCTGATTTGGAGACTGCTTTGACTCTGGCAAAAACTGTCGAACATTCTCAGTTCTGTATGAAGGAACTAAGTACACCTGCATCAGCTACGGTTCCTTCACATGCATCAGCCAAGGTCAATTTAGCCACTTCCAAGTTTTCTTCTAAGACTTCCAAGGTCATGAACACGAATGTTGCTCGAACATCAGTCAATAACCCAAGGAACGATGCTCAAGGCTTGTCATGTTATCGGTGTGGCAGTAGATCACATCTGGGAAATTTCAAATTTTGTTTTGCTGTTAATCAATCTTGCTTTAAATGTGGAAAGAAAGATCATCTTGCACGCATGTGCAAATTTACTTTTGTACAAAGAGGAACGTCACATACTGTAAAAATATAGAGGATCATAACGTGGAATGTGATGATGTTGACACCTGCTATGAATTGTTGATGTTATCTGCTTCTTCCATGGAAGCTGAGGGTATAGTGGAGATTGCATCCCTTGATGAATCTTAAAGGAGAAAATCCCCTACGTGTGTCATCAATCTGAATGAAAAATGCACCAAATTTCTTGCTGATTCGGGTTCTCCTTTCACTTTGATTAATGTTAAGGATTTTGAAACTGAGTGAAATTTCTTTGGCACCATCATCCCTTAAAATGTTTGCTTACGGGGGGAAAAGAGTAGAGGTTTTAGGCAAATTTAAAAGTAAGCTAGAGTTTAAGGGAGAGTGTACATCATGTACAATTTATGGGATGGCATGAACAAGGTGAGCTTGGTATCATACTTGATCCCAATCATCCAAATATGGTTTTATCTGGGGGAAGCAAAGCAGTATTATGCCTCTCTTTCGGGTGTAGAGCCTGTCCATTCTGTGAGTACATCGATTGAGAATGAGTGGGTTCATGATTATCCCAAAGTTTTTTATGATAAACTAGGCAAACTCAAGGGTTTCCAACATCGCCTTGTCTTAAAAGAAGGGGCTAAGCCAATTGCACACAAGGTTCGCAAAGTACTACTAAGCATGCGCAGTGAGTTGAAGCATGAACTTGAGAGATTACGTGTTTTGGGTGTGATCGAACCAATTGAAGGGTCAGAATGGTTATCTCCCATAGTTTTGGCACGTAAGGCTGATAAATCCCTTAGGATGTGTGTGGATTTGTGCGATTTGAATTCCTGCATATGGATAGATCAACAGCCTTTGCCCAATATAAATGAGATGTTATCTACTCTGGAGGGTGCAAAGTACTTCTCTACCCTCATATTTTCAGCATACCACCAAATTGAGTTATGTAAAGATTCTAGGCATCTCACGTCATTCGTGACTCCTGAGGATGCATTTCGTTATTTAAGAATGTCGTTCGGGCTGGCGCCGGCTTCTGCAGTGTTTTAACGTCTTATGGGTAATCTTTTTAAAGACACTGCAGGGGTTGTCTTCTTTCAGGACAACATTCTTATACATGGGAAGACTATACATGAACATAATAAAAGAGTTAAAACAGTTTTGGATATTGTAAAATCTTATGGTTTGACTTTAAGAAAGGACAAGTGTAAGTTTCTCAGAGAAGGTGTGGATTATTTAGGTCATCATATTTCAGCAAAGGGAGTAGAACCTAAAATGAAACTTTTAGACGCAATCCGGAATGCACCTTAACCGCAAAGCAAAGATCAACTACGTTCTTTTTTAGGACTGGTTGAATATTACGCAAAATTTGTTCCAAATTTTTCTGACAGATCTGTATGTTTACGCAATTTGCTACAGAAAAATGTAAAATATGATTGGTCTGAGCAATGTGCAAATGATTTCAACTCATTGAAAGAAGTGATTGTGCAGGCACGTCCTCTCAAATTATTTGACCTCAATGATCAGTGCATTGTTGTTACTGATGCCAGTAACGTTGGTCTGGGAGCGGTCTTAATGCAAAAAAGACCTGACAATAGAGAAGAGGTAATTACTTTCGCTTCCAGAACTCTTCGAGGTGCTGAGGGTACCTATTCAACAATTGAAAAGGAAGCTTTAGCTTTATGGTGGGGTGTACAATATTTCAGAAATTTTTTGTGGGGTAATCATATTATTCTCAAAACTGACCATAAACCTCTGGTGGACCTTTTCACAACTAAAGGTGGTGGTAGAGCTACACCTCGCATAGCAAAATGGCAGTACAGACTTGCTGAGTTCAATTATCGTTTAGAGTATGTACCTGTGGTGAAGAACAGTGTAGCCGACTGTTTGTCTAGGTTACCCTTTCTCACAATGACTTGGAGCAAGAATGTGCTCAGCTAGAGATGGTGTGTGCCGTTAGTTCTGTATCTAGCTTTATCTGAAGCTGATTGGAAGCTTGCGATTTCTGAAGATGTTGACTTGTGTAAAGTGATTGATTTTTTAACTCATGGGTAGCCCAATGACATATCTATATCTTCAGAGTTGGTTCCCTTCAGGAGAATGAGTGATGAATTGTCCTTGGTTGATGGAATTTTATGCAGGGGAAGCTTATTAGTCGTAACCAAATCACTATGTAAAACTGTTTTGGACTTAGCCCATGTTGGTCATTTGGGTATCCGCGCTATGAAACGCAGAGTGCGTGAAGATTTTTGGTGGCCAGGTGTTGATCGGGCTATTGAACACTGTGTTCGTGATTGTGGAGCCTGTGTTCTAAGTGACAAAACTCAAGTTACTTGTCCTTCTGCAGTGAATCCCATTGCAGTGAAAGAAGTACCTTGGAATAAATTGGCGTTCGATGTGGCTGGCCCATTTAATGATTTAGGTAGTACTCCCAAATATGCATTAGTTTTGATTGATTATATGTTGAAATGGCCTGAAGTTAAATTTGTTGAGGGAATCAACTCTGCTACTGTGATTAATTTCTTTACGGATGTTTTTGTGCGAGAAGGATTTCCGGAAGAATTAGTATCTGACAATGGTACCCAGTTGGTTTCTGCTGAAATGCAAGATTATTTTAAAAAGCATGGAATTAAACATGTTCTTTCCTCTCTATATCATCCATGTAGCAACGGTTTGGTTGAGCGTCTGAATCGTGTTCTTAAAGATCAATTACAATTGGCTTCCATAAATGGTTTTCATTTGAAGCAAGTAATTTCAGACATGTTGTGGGCTATGAAAGTTACCCCTCATGCCAGTACGGGTGTGTCACCATTCACCTTGCTCAGGGGTAGAGTAGCAGGTTCCAAGCTTAATAAGATTGGATGTTAAGAAAGGAAGATGATGTTGGTAAAATTGGGAGAGTAGCTGATGTTAGGGGTGCTGCTCAAGCAAAATATGCACATAAGAGCATCAGAACATCTCCAGTATGTCAAGGTGATTGGGTGAGAATCAAAAAAGCCATACTTACACGCAAAGGGCATGCTAGTTTCTCTCCTCCTGTACGGGTCAAAGAGTTAAAAGATCATGTTGTAGTGCTTGACAATGGGAAGATTTGGAATAAGTCTTGCATTTCAATTGTACCCAGGTCTAAGGTTGAATTTGTGAGAGACAAATTTGGTCTGGGTTCTCCAGTTTTTCCCAGTGTCATTATGAATCCAAGTATGAATACTACTGATAACAGTACTGTTCTTCAACGAAAGTCTTCAAGAATTAAATCTGTTCCTGCCAAGTATTGTGATTTTGTTACATCTTGAATAATTATCATATTTTTGTTCATGATTTTTCTTTCTTTTTTTTTTTCTTCTCTTTTGTTCTTTATTTTTATTATCGGGAGGTGAGGGAAAGTTAAACTTCTATGTTTTAAATAAAGGGAAGGGGATGTGTTAAGATGTTTACTTATGTTTTTCTTAGCCACGTGAGAGTCAGCACGCGTGGCACTTGTTAGGATTCGGAGTATAGAATGTATTCATGGTAAGACGGCAGTTGCTGCCGAGACAGCCATATACTGGAAGCATTAAAGAAGAGCTAATCAACATACTTGTGTCCTTATCTTCTTTTCAATGTGGTACAAATGTTTTTTACACCTTCTGTAGGACTTTTATAACCCTATTACGAAAACTGCATACAGATACTGTAGTATAGGACACTCGATACATTATATAACAGCTGCTTCTCTGCATGGCAGAGTTGAAATAGCCAATTGTTTAACAGATATGTAAATGAGTGTCGCTGCTCCTCTGTGGGGTTGTGATTACATATGAATGTAAGTTTGTAAGTAAATCACTACCTCTCTTTGTGACATGTATTGTTCTCTAACTATGGCCGTAAGAGACTGCATGGATTGCCTCCTGGTTATGTTAGTGAGTGTTGGCTTAAGTGTGTGCACAAACCTATGTGCCCAATCATACATCCACCTTGCACCCAGAATTTATTTGTAGAAACCTAAGTAGAAAACCAGACAGTAACTAAAACAAACAGTGAGATAGCAACACATGTACATAAACATTCCCTCTCACAAACAGTCAGAACTAATATGAATGTAGTGCTAATGGAGGCAGTAGCACACACACTTAAATAACTCAATACACACTAACACACCCAGAATACATTTAATGTAGCCTCGTGCAGACACATTTAGAGAAGCATACGTGTCACAAAGCCAGAGCCTGCAGCTTTACTGGTAAGCCAACCTTCACATTTAAAAGCCCTGGGGAACACGTATAACTCACAACTGAGGTACGATGCCGGTAGGCGATAGCGCTTGTTACTATGAGTTTACAAGGTAACATATTTACTCTGAAGTTTCAGTGAGCTAAATGCACTCCTAGACACCCATGTGCCCAATTATACATCCACTCTTCCACCCAGACTTACATCTGACATACCAAAGTAGGAATACAGACAGACACTAAAACATCCATACAAACGGTCAGAAAAGCACCTACACATTCACTCACACAGACAGACAGAACTGATATGTATCTGACGCTATTGGAGACACTTCTATTACACTTCAGTAATCCAAAACTCTGGGTTTAGTGTGGATGTATGATTGGTCACATGGGCTTCTAGAAGGCCCCAAAGCTTACTAAAACTTCAGAGTACATGTGTTAACTTCTAAACATATAGCTCCCTCAGCTACAGCTTAGCTACAGCCTACATTACTTGTCAGTTATATATGGTACACAAGCAGTTTGAAGGTTGTGTAGGAGTTTTAAGTGACAAGACAGCTGTAGCTGTAAAACTGTGTACACCGGCTTAAGTGTTGCAGGCCCGATACATGTCGGAAGGTCTTCCTTTCTGCATGGTAGACTTAAATGTGTTAGTTCTTTGGCAGATATGTGAATGATTGCCTCAGTTCCTATTTGGGGCAGTGATTGCATGTGTATATAAGTTTGTTAATAAATGGCTGCCTCACTTTCTGACATGTATGCTTGTCTAATTGTTTCTGCAAGACCCTGCATAGATTGACTCCTGGGTGTCTTAGTGAGTATTGTGTTATTTAAGTGTGTGTACAATAGGTGTAGGAGGAGTTTGCAGAGTTCTTTTTTTCAGTGGTTAAAAAACTCAGTGAGCTACATGTAGTTCCACGAGTGGGCAGAATTGCCTGTTCACAATATGTTTGATGGAAAACGTAAGGCAACGTGTGTTCTCTAATTGGAAATAGCACCGAACAGCACCAAGCAGTTTGCATGGGTGCGGCCATCTTGGATTTTTCTCTATTTATGATGCTGAGCCTATTTTTTAATCTCCTCCAAATCTTCCTTATCCCACCACTCTGAACCCCTCATTTTTTCTTATATCTTTACCTATGTCTTTGTGCTTTTGTATTTTATCTTTATATACATTTATTTGTGTTTTTTGCTTGACTTTTTGTGCTTTCATTTTTGTTTTACTTTCTTTTTTCTTACTTCCTTTTTTTCATGTTTCTACTTTCTTGTCTTCCCCAGCCCCCATCCAGCACCATGGCAGAACAAGGGAGTGGCAGCGTCAGCCCCCCCGAACAACCTGCCACAGCCGCCTACCTTGCGGTAGTATGCGCAGACAAGGGGTGCGGCCCTGCGCACTGTTCACCGAGGTGGAGGTGGCAGCACTGGTTTTTTATGTGTATCACACCTTCCCTCCACACTGGCAGGAAGTGGTAGGCCAGGCAGCAGCGCCAGGAGCAGAAGCAATACTGGGAGAGGGTGCCCTGGGTGGTTCGCCGCTGTTCAGGCCTCAAGTGCACCCAACAGTAGCTAACACACCAGTGGGTGGACATATTTGACTGGGATAAGGACCTGCTCAACTGCTGGGCGTGGAGATTGCAGAGCTTGGTGAGTAATATTTATTTATTGTGTTCTTTCTATGTGAATATTGCAGAGCTTGGTGAGTAAAATTTATTTATTGTGTTCTTTCTAAGTGAATATTTTTTTCCAATTAGCAAGCATGCTGCTCAGGTGAGTTAAGTTTATGTTACAAACATTATATATTCAGAGCATCCTAGAGTAGACAGTTGCTTGGCGGAGCTACCTAATCCTACTCATGTCATTGGTGATTGTTTGAACTGTTTATTCAAGTCATGCAGAGACTCCTGTGTCCTGTCACTGAGATACTGGTGTTTTAGACAGTGAGCTAGGGCGTTCTTCTTTCACTTCTCTGTGCCTTTATTTTTTGTAGCTCATACAATCCCAGCCCCCCATTCCCAACGATGCCAAAAATATGGACAAGAAAACAAAGTTTTTCCTATGGAAACATGGTCCTAACTACAACTACATACTGGTGACTGCTAGTATGTAATAAATATATCTATATACATTTTTAAATGTGCCAAATGTAAAGCCTGTAGACATGGTAAAAACAAAACAGAATATGAGACGATGCATGGAAGGAAGAGCAAAATACAGGAGAGGATTACATGTGAAACAGAATCAGTAATACATGTGTTTGAATGTGCCTGTGGATTGAAATATGTTGGCAGCACGATCAACAAATTAAATCTCCATATATTCCAACATCTGAGAGCCATAAAAAAAATGAATCGCCAAAATTATATGGGAAACATATAATGGAAGACCAGGTAACATGAAATATTATGATATAAAATATTTTATGAAACGACCTTGAGGAGGAAATTAGGAATTTGAACTATGCCGAGAAGAATCTAAAAAGATGTTGCTAATGGGTAGAGACATTCCGAATTGCCTAAATAAGGAGGCTGGACTGTATATCCATCTGTAGAAAATTCCCTTCTCTGTGTCCCCCTGTACTTCCTAGCAACCGGCAGGAGGGTTAGGATATGCCAATAGGACATTTTTGGCACATTATATTTTTCTCTCCTCATGTTTTCATTCCTCTTCTTTTCTCGTCTCTTCTCTTTTTTTTAAATAAAACCTCTTTCTTTAATCTTCCTTTAAAATTGGTGAACTAGTACTGTTTATATTAGTAATGAATTGTTTATACACAATGAGAAGAACTATTATTAATATACTATAATCTCTGTATAAGTTTGGGAGAGATTTTAGCTCATGTTATAGATGCCTTTTTAAAGCTAGATATGTGCAATACTGTGTGAATTTTTTTGATCTACTCTTCTTTCTGACATTATGAAATGAACATTATATGCAATAATAATTATTTTTTTGTTATATTATTATTCAAATTGAATTGTTATTTTACAGATAACTTACAATCAGTGTATTGTTTGCACTTTTTGCTGAGATTGGAGGGATTATATTTTACTTCGAAGATGCACTTTGATAATGAGATATGTACAATACTACATGCAACTTGTTGTATGGACTAGCGAGGAATTCTTTTCTGAAAATTTACCTTGGAGAGTCACATCCTCATTATAATATATTAATATGTCTATGTACTATACGCGTCCTTTTGCACAAAATAGAAAATGTTTAATGTTTACACTGAAGATGCACTTTACTATTGAATAGCATACCTTGTATATTTACCTGTGCACAAATTAGAAATCTTTGTCGTTGGTAATGAAAATGCACTTTAATATGGAGATACTTGAAGTCCATGTGCAACCTTTTGTATAATTTGGAAGAAAGCTTATACGCTTAAAAGAGTATGCACTTTAACATCCAGAAGAGATTAGGTGGAATAGAATACTATATAAGACTTTTTTTTTTAAAACAAAAACATATATTGCCCCTTTGGTTCCTATTGTCTACTCCCTTCTTATTTCTCTTATTTTTACCTTGTCTTGTTGTTTCTTTTCTCCTTTAATATTACCCATTTAATTGTTTATCCTTTCTTTGGTGTTCCTCTTTTAAGGTATATTTTTAGCTTTGATACTATGCTCTGATTTGAGGGTGAATGTTGTACTTCACATGTAATAAAAACAGAGCAAAATCGTACAAGGGTACTGCACCGAAACTTTACCAAAATTGAGAACCATGTAGAATCATACTTAGATAATTTCAAACATAAACATGATATAACTTATTAATGTTGAAAAAGCATGCTATTGAATTGAAAAGCAGTCTATGCATTGTTTTTAATGGTGATGTTTTTTAGAGGGTGATTCCCTTTAAAAGTATTGTCTGCACTTCCAAAACTGTATGACCCAATTGAAGGCTATGACTGAAACACGTTGGTCTCTTGGCTGCACTCATGGTGATAAGAGAACAATAAACTGACAAAGTACTGGTACTGGTGCCTGGATGTGCTGTGTTTTCCTTGTGTATAGCTGAGTGATATTGGGGCTATCTTTGTAAACAAATGGGGATATATATATATATATATATATATATATATATATATATATATATATATATATATGTTAGAGTGGCGCTGCTCCTTCTGTCCCTCTTCACCCTTGGCAGAGGATCGCTGCAGCTGGTGGAGCGCGCTGTACGATCAAGTGTGATCAAGCTTGCTGTGCAAGCGAAACACGTTACTGAATAAACCATCTTCTGATGAGAGTACAACTCTGTGATTGCTTAAATTAACCTATTTATGGATATATATCCTTCACTGTATTCTCTCATGAGTGGGCAGACAATAAAAAATAGAAGGATCCACACGTGGCGTCATCATCCTTGTTTCAAGGGTGGGCTGTAATATATATATCTATATATACATACACACACACACACACACACACACATATGGTCCACTTTATTTATTTATTTGTAGGTTTATAACGCGCTCGAATCAACTCCCGAAGAAGTATCTCTGCGCCTGTGACCTAGAGAGCACTATCAGCAAGTCCAGAGGAAAATAATTTAAGACTGAAACAAAAGGTCTTAAGTTGTTTCCTGAAACTCAAATGTTCTCTACATTTCCTAAGTGGCGAGGGTAATCCATTCCACAGATTGGGACCGACTACAGACAAAGCCCTGCCACCCTGTCGTACTTTCTTGGCAACTGGCACTGTTAAGAGCAACTGGTTGCTAGACCTAAGAGATCGCAGCGGAGTGTAAGGGACAAATTTGTCCGTCCAGTGTGTTGGCCCTAATCCATTCAGATTCTTATGAATAAGGCAACAGGTCTTAAATATCACCCTTATCCGCACAGGAAGCCAATGTAACTTATCCAGAAGTGGTTTGGATGGCGTTCTTGGAGGGGCATTTAAAACCAACCTTGCTGCTGTGTTCTGCACAACTTGGAGTTTGGCTTTAACCCCGTCGTTGGCTGACAACAAGAGCCCATTGCAATAGTCTAAACGACTAAGAATCAGAGCCTGTACCAAGGTTTTCCTGGTGACATCTGGCAGCAAGGGGAAGACTTTTCGAAGAAGACCGATCACATGAAAGCAGGTGCCTACCACTACATTGGCATGCTGCTTCAGAGAAAGATCTTGATCCAGGCGTACCCCCAAGTTTTTCACAACCAGTTTGGGTTCAGGTACTGGCCCGAGATCATGCTGCCACCAATCTGGGGTCCACAGAATCCTTGCTTCTCCAAAAAGCAGAACCTCTGTCTTCCCTACATTGCATTGAAGGCAGTTTGATGACATCCATTTGGCTACTGCCTTCATGCCATTGGAAAAGGAAACCTTCACTTTGTCCATGAGATGTCTGAAAGGATACAGTAGCTTGGTATCATCCGCGTAAGATACGGGGATGAAACCAAACTCTCTAAGTATTTTTGCCAGGGGTGCCACATAGATGTTAAAAAGAGTCGGGCTCAAACAAGAGCCCTGTGGCATCCCCTTGGCAATCTCCATTTCAGCAGAGCGAAATGCGCCCATGTTAACCGTTTGAGTCCGGTTCGATAGAAAGCTTTTTAGCCAGGCTAAAGCTGTGTCCTTTAGCCCAATGTCAGCAGATCGTTCGAGTAAAATACTGTGAGAAACAGTATCGAACGCTGCTGACAGATCTAGCAGCACCAGAACAACGGAAAAGCCTCTATCTTGATATCTATGGAGATCAGCTGTTATTGATAGTAATGCAGTCTCCATACCATGTTTGGGCCTAAAGCCAAACTGGAAGTGATCCAAACAGTTGGTCTGCTCCAGAAAATTGGATAAGTGCCTATTCACATATTTTTCAGCTAGTTTTCCTATAAAAGGGAGCAGAGATATCGGTCTTAGATTAGACAGATCAGTCCATGGAATAATATAATTTTTCCTGATCGGTCTGACCGATGCTCTTTTCCATTCTCTAGGCACCTGCCCACTTGCCAATGAAAGATTCACTATTCTTTGAATGCCTGAGGCCAATATATTCCCAACAATTGATATTATTCTTGCTGGAATAACGTCCAATGGGCTTCCACTCCTAATTTGTTTGACATATGCCTCTACCTCATCTAGAGAGATAGAAGGGAATGTGCTAAAAGAGCATGAAGGGAGAATTTTTGGTACCTGTGGCATTACCACACCTCCTGTGGCCGATAGATTAGCATCAATGATGTTATCATAAATCCTATCAATCTTACTGGTGAAGAACTGTGCTACTTCATCACATAATAGCTGTGACGTCAGCTCTGGACTTTCACAAGCTGCTGGCTTGACAAAAGACTGCACAATTTGGTACAGTACCCTAGGGGCGATTCCTGCGGATGACAGGAGGGACGCAATATGAGTCCTGCGTGCCAGTCGAATGGCTTTATGGTAAATAGAAAGGGCCGACCAATAGAGATTCCTGTCATCCTCTCTATGGGATGTTCTCCATACTTTTTCCAATTTCCTGGCTGCCTGTTTTAAGGAGTGTAAATGCTCCGAAAACCACACTTCCTGCTTCTGAGCGGTGCGTGATTTAAAGGTTTTAATAGGAGCAATTACATCCACTGCTCTCTGCATGGCTTGATCAAATTTAGCTAGGGCACTATCCACTCCATCCGTAGAGCAGACAGGGGGCTCAACAAACCTTTCCCTAAAGACGTCGGGAGTGACCTTATGCCATTGTCTCCGTCTGCTAGGTAGTGTCATTATTTGTTTTAAGAATTTCTCTGGCCTGAGTGTGTGGAATTCCATAATATAGTGATCTGTCCAGATCACTTGTATGGGAGAAGAGCAGCTAATGTCATTCAGTGTAGTCGAAAAAATAAGGTCCAGAGTATGTCCTGCCAGATGTGTTGGTCCACTATTGATCAGAGTAAGACCAATAGTGCCAAATCAGTCTGTAAGGACTGTGCCTCGCCACAATCTGTTTTTTCGCTATGAACATTAAAATCTCCAAGGAGTAAAAAGTCACTTCCCGGATTAACATGGCTGGCCAGCACTTCCAGCAATATAGTGGAGAAGTTGGCACATGAGCCCGGGGGCGATAAACTAATGCCCCTTTACGACTCACTCTGCAAGATGTTTCGATCTTAAAAATCAATATTTCCAACTCTGGAGTACTACGTTCCTCTAAGATGGATAATCGTAGTTCGTTCCTATACACAATTGCTATGCCTCCACCCATTTTCACTGGGCGATCTAACCTAACTATATGGTAGCCCTGTGGAATCCCTAAGGTGATAGCTGGGACAGTATGGAGCTTTAACCATGTTTCGGTTAGAAAACATAAGTCCGGTTGTGTTGATGAAATAAGGTCCCAGACTTCGGCATGATGTTTGGAAAGTGATCTTATGTTACACAAAATATTCCTGTAACCCAATCTCAGATCAGGCCCTGTCTTCCTTATTATAGAATGACATTGTCCATAGTCTTTGTCCTCAGCATTAGCCTGAAAGTGGCAACATCGGCATGAGAAAGGGCCTACTGGGGGATCTCCCACCTCTCCTAAACATCCCAGCTGAGCGGGGGTCCATAAGCTTAATAGTTCTCTTGACGTGTAGCTTACCCGAGGAATGGTGCTCGAGCCAGAGATACCGCATAAAGGGGGCATAGCCCCTCACCCCGTCCTGTTGCGGACGGGTGCAGACGGGCTACTCTTTGGCTCCTCTTAGGCGACTTCTTAGGCACACCCCTGCGTGCAACCGCTGCGCGCTCGGTGCAGGGGAGGGTTATGTAGCCCTTGCTGTTATGGAGGCTAGAGTGCTAACCGCTCGTAAGGCGGAAGTGTCTCTGGCTCTGCCTGTCCGCCCTCTGCACAACGGTGTTAATCACCGAGTCGGACCGAGGCGTGCAGGCGAGTAATCGAGCACAGAGCGTCCCTGAAGGTCGGTGTAAGTAAGTGATTTAAAATCGCATTAAACATCCAAATTTACTCGTGACTTAGCTTTGTACAGCGCTAGCTAGCATCTAAAGCGTGCCAGGGAAGACTCTGCCACCGTCCAACCCTTAACCCCTTAAGTTGAAGGCAAACACCCTGGTTATCAGCAAATAAACAAGGGATTGACCTTTATGACTGCTGTGGTGTTTCCCTTTTTTGCCTTGAGGTGGGAGGCTGAAGCTGGTTTTTGACTATATATAAATACCAAAGGTTACAGGGGCATTATAGTTAGGCACAGATTTCAATTATACAAAATCAGCAAAATTCAGTTGTTGTACTTACCTGAGCTAACGTTAACTTACATACCCTACTCCACTGCTTATCACCTCACATATTAGATCACTCATAACATGGTCAGTGACATCACTCATGCCATCTCAAACAACATCACTTCTGACATTACTGATGACATCATCCAGTGATTGTGAGTGTATTCTAAATGTTTTTGTGTGTTAAACATATATTCCCAGGGTCCACAAAAGTTAAATTAGTATACTTTGTGTACTACAAATGACTGAATCCTTTTTTAACAGTGTTTATGGAAGTCACTGTGTGACTATGTATATCTGTGTGTGAGTGGGTGTCTGAGTGACTGTTCAGGTGAGTGAGTGGGTGTGTGAGTGGTTGAATGGGTGTATAAGTGGATGTCTGAGTAGCGTTGTGAGTGACTTTATGGCTGTGTGAGTGGCTGTATTGGTGAATGAGTGAGTGTGCCAGTGGCTCTATGTGTTGGTGAGTGAGTGGCTATGTGAAATGTTGTATAGGTGGGTGAGTATCTGTGTCACTGCTTATAAGAGTGAGTGAGTGGTTGTGAGAGTCAGTGTTTGGTTAAGTGAGTTTGAGTGTGAGTGCGACATGCACTCTCCCCAAACAGATCTTCATTGATTGTTTTTCTGTGTTTACTATCCTAAGGAAAGGAAAATATATTGCACCCATTGTAAAGAGCTACAACTTTGAACAATACAGGGTTGCATTAATTTTCTTAAAATCATTACCTACATCTAGTGCGCTACTCGCTTGTTCTGTTTATTTGTGCATGCATAAAAAAAAGAAAGTCTCTGGGAACAAAACTTTCTCTGAAAATGTGTAATCCTATAATACATGTTATCTTATATTCAATCTGGTAGACTTTGCACACACATGCTGGAACTCAGAATGAATCCTGTACCCTCTTTTATATAACTTTAAAAAAATGATGAAATGAATTGATTATTGTATGCCACCTATGAGAATGTTTTTTCTTTTTAATTTACTGTTACCATGTACTTCATTATCTTTTTTAATAATGATCAAATGAAGTTGATTTGGAGTTGGATTGGTGTGAGTGTGCCGGTGGCTGTATGCATTGGTGGGTGAGTGTCTGTGTCACTGGCTGTATGGGTAAGTGAGTGCTTGTCTGTTTCAGTCTTTTGTTAAGTGAGTTGGTGTGTTAGTGGCTTTACGGAAGAGTAAGTGTCTGTGAGTTTGGCTGTATGGGTGTGTGAATGGTTGTATGGATATTTGAATCGGATGACCTGAGCTGCCTGAAACGCCCTCCCCCAGCCCCTTGAGACCCTTACAGTTGGGTAGTGAGCTCTACAAATCCTTGATTGATTGATTGATTTCATTGATTGAATCAGTATGTAAGTGGTTGTGTGGGTATGTGAGTGTGTGAGTGGTTGTATGGGTTAGAGTGTGCCTCTGTTCATAGGCTGTATGGGTATGTGAGTGGCTGTGTAGATGAATGAGAGTAGCTGTATGGGTGAATGTCAGGCTGTGTGAGTTTCTGTGCGGGTGAGTGACTGGTTGTATGAGCAAACTCTATGAGTGAGTGTGTAAGTGGCTCTATGGATACATGAGTGGATATGTCATTATTTGTATGAGTCAGTGAACAGGTATGTGAGTGGTTGTGTTGATGTGTGAGTGGGCTAATGAGAGGTTGCATGGGAGTGAGAGTGGGTGTGTGAGTGGTACTGTGGATTATCCCATTTGTGATGTCATCAGTGATGTCTCTGACCATGTAAAAAGTGATGTAATATGTGAGGTCATAAGCAGTGCATTTTGGGGATATAAATTATAGTTAGCTTAGGTAAATATCACTGCTGAATTTCACTGGTTTTGTATGAGTGAAGGTTGAGCCTACCTATATAATCACTGTAACCTTTGGTTTTTCAGTGAATTTTTAAGTTTATTAAATTCTACTTCCTGACTATAATGTTCCTGTAACATTTATTTTTTTCAGTTAATTTCTAAGTTGTTTTGAATTCTATTTCCTAACTCTAACATCCCAGTTACCTTTAGGTTTTTTAAATTTGTATTTTATAACTTTAACCTCTAACCTTTAAAACTGCGTGCATGAGTGCATGAGTGTCTCAGTGGGTGTATGAGTGTCTGAGTAGGTTTGTAAATGGGTAATAGAGAGTACGAGTGGGGGTGGAAGTGGGTATATGAATTTCTGAGTAGGTCTGTGAGTGGGTGTGCGAGTCTCTGATAGGGTTGGGTGGTAAACTCTGCTCTCCCAGCAGAGTTTGCTGACTTCTGCTACTCCGCTTGGAATGCCGAGTTCAGCAAAAACTCAGTCAACTTTTGGTAGATTAGAGATTACCTGACCTCTCACCCCGAAACTTTATCCCGCAAGAGTAATGCATACAAATGTTCACAGAAATCCATGTTCCTAACAATAGTGAATGTTATTTCATTAACAAATTCCCGACAACAGGCGTTTATCTCTATCAAACCCCTGTAAGCCATAAAATCTACATTGAGAAATGAAGTTAATATTAATTCAGTTCTTAATGTATGGAGAGAGTTTCCTCTATACCACAATGTTTGCAGACAATGAAACTCTCGTGAAATACACCACAGAGTATTCAGAGGTGTCTACTAAGAACAGTGTACACTCTATGCAACACTCTTCACAACAGACACTATTTGTCTAAAATAACCAAGGTTTGATGGTGCTAAAGATTATACTACCTGCAACATTCATACTGCGGTAAAAGCTTTACACATAGCCCATCTTCTCAAGCAAAAGAAGCACATTGACTTAAGTTAGTACATGGCACACAGTCTTCTATGTTATGTAAAAATTGTCATGTACATTTTTAGAAGTCATGAATTATTTCTTAAGCAAATTTTGCGTTATAGTTCCGTAACGGGTTGTGGGTTTATAGGGGAATAGGGTGGGAAGACATTCAATTATAATGAATTAATTAATATATTTTATTGATTATTATTTATGTATTTAATATTTTATATGGTTAATTGTGTTAAATAATGTATTATTAATTAGTTATTAATTGATTGGTAATTATTAATATTTCATTGGTACATATATTAATTGTTTTTAGTAGGTTGTGGATTCATAAGGGAATAGGGTGGGAAGTAATGTAATTATAATAAAGTGGTCATACATTTTTATTTATTGGTTTTGATTATGAATTTAGTGTTAATGAATTATTAATTGGTAATTAATTTGTATTAATTGGTTAATTGATAATTATTATGATTGTGTTATTATTTTTAGAAGCGGGTTGTGGGTTTACAGGGGAACAGGGTGGGAATTAATTTAATTATATTAAAGTAATTATACTTTTTTTATTGATTTTGATAATTAATTTATTGTTAATTAATTATTAATTGGTAATACATTTTTATTAATTGGTTAATTGAACATTATATTAATTGTGTTATTTTTTTAGGGGCGGCTTGTGTGTTTACACAGGAATAGGGTGGGAAGTAATTTAATTATGATAAATGAGTTAATAATTGATATTTATTGGTGTTGATAATTAATGTATTTGTAATTACTTATTAATTTGTAATAAATTTTAATTAATTAATTAATTAATTGATAATTATACTAATTGTGTTATTTCTTTTAGGAGTGGGTTGTGGGGTTCATAGGGAATGGGGTGGGAATTAATTTAATTTTAATAAAGTAATTATTCATTTTTATTTATTGGTATTGATACCTCGTACCTCGGTACTCTCCCTGATTAACATCTCACTGGCCTCAGGTACTGTTCCAACAAGCTGGAAGCGAGCTGTGGTTTCTCCTATTTTAAAGAAACCCTCTTTGGACCCGGAAGAGCCGGAAAACTACCGGCCTATTTCCCTGCTCCCCTGGCCGACCAAAGTCGCGGAGGCCCACGTGAACAAGGTTCTTTCCAACCACCTTGCTCACGCTAACATCTTAGACCCCACCCAGAACGGGTTCCGTGCTGGGCACAGCACGGAAACCGCCCTGCTCACCATGGCTGAACATCTCCGCACAGTGATGGATGCAGGACAGACGGCGGCGCTGGTATTACTCGATCTAAGCGCCGCCTTCGATACTGTCTCCCATTCCATCCTGTTGCATCGCCTGGAGGAGATTGGAGTGGGGGGGTCCGCCCTTCAGTGGTTCCAGTCCTTCCTCGATGGTCGTTTCTTCTGCGTTGCGATTCCGCCGTTCCAGTCCAGTTTCCATCCTCTGAAACAGGGAGTACCGCAGGGATCCTCGCTGAGCCCCACGTTGTTCAATCTCTACCTGAGACCGCGAGCTGAGGTTGTCAGGCAGTGGGGTATGACAATGGTGTCTTATGCCGATGACACCCAGCTAGCGGTTACGATCAGCGGGGATGCGGACCAGGATGCTCCCAGGTTTCAGAGTGGACTTAGAGCGGTGGCGAGCTGGATGAAGGCCAATTGCCTCCAGCTCAACGCGAAGAAAACCGAGTTCATGATCGTTGGCAGAAGGGCAGACCTCTGGGGGGACAAGTGGTGGACTTCGGAGCTTGGGCCGGCCCCCCTCCCGGTGACGGAACTAAAAAACTTGGGAGTGTGGATGGATCCCACTCTTTGTTTTGAGGGGCACACGAAGAAAATGGCAGCATGCTGTTTTGGAATTCTCCGGGCTCTGCGGCCAGTTCTGAAGTTTTTCGACCCTCGTACACGGCAGTTGGTAATCCAGGCGACTGTTGTATCGCGCCTGGATTACGCCAGCTCTCTTCTGGTCGGCGCTAACCTGGCCGAAGTTACTCGCCTTCAACGAGTGCAGAACGCCGCCGCCAGAGCCATTGTCGGTCTTCCTAGATCCTGTCCTGTTTCCAGCACTCTGAAAGCGCTGCACTGGCTGCCGGTCAGAGCAAGAATCCAGTTCAAAGTGCTGTGCTTGGCCTTCAAAATCTTAAAGGGCACGGCCCCTCAAACCCTTACGGGTCTTCTGGCCTGGTATGTCCCCACTCGACATCTGAGATCCTTGGGCCAAGCTCTTACTATCACCCCGCGATACAAACTGTGCCGTATCGGCGGCCGTTCCTTCCGGGTCAAAGCGGCCGAACTCTGGAATTCTCTCCCGGTGGAGATTCGGCTGTTGGAAGACCTTCTTTCCTTTCGTAAGGCAATAAAAACTTTCCTGTTTTAACTTCAACTATTACGTTGGCTGGTGTGCTCCGTGTGGTTGTTGCGTGTTACCTTGACATGCGCCGGGACGCCCCTTGGCTGGGGCAGCTGTGCGCAGTACAAATGCACGTAACATAACAAATGGTTGTTAATAAATTATTAGTAATTATTTTGTATTAATGTAGTTATTGATCATTATATTTATTATGGTATTTTTTTTAGGAGCGTGTTGTGGGTTTATAGGGGAATAGAGTAGGAGGTAATTTATTTATAATGAAGTAATTATTCATTTGTATTTGTTAACTTTTATAAATAATGTATTATTAATTAATTTTTTATTTTTTATTTAAATGATTATTTAATTGATAAGTATGTTCATTTTAACCCTCTGCTATCCAACACTTTCTCTACTGTTGCACTCTCTGGAGTGGAAATAGTAATTTTTACCCCTACGCTATCCAACACTTGCCCTACTGTTGCACTCACTGGAGTGGGAATAGTAATTTTTACCTCTACGCTATCCAACAAATTTACTACTACTGCACTGTCTGGAGTAGGAATAGATATTTTAACCCCTCCGCCATCCAATATTTTCTCTACTGTTTTAGTTAATGTAGTGTATAATGTATTTTAAAAACATTAACAATATTTTATTTTTTTAATTTGTTATATATATTTTGTATATATTGTTTCGTAGTATTGGTGTATGTGTATATATATATATAATTTTTCATATGTTTTTTAACAATTTATAAGTTATTAAAATAATTACGTATAAGTGTTATTTAGTAAGTATATTTTTTACATGATATGTATTAGTTATAATTTGAAACAATTTAAATTAAATGTAACTATGTTTCTTTTAATTATATGTATGACACTCATCTACCTAAGGGTGGTGGGTATCGCATTCTGTCGTAGCTTTAGGGCCGATCTATCCCCTATATATTGTATCCTCCAGTACCCCGAACATGGGGCTCATAAAGAGTCGCTTTTCCGCTCACAGGTCAGAGCAAACTCAGCAAGGGGGAGTAGACCCCAACAATGAAAACAACAAAACCCCCATAGAAACAAAAACAAGAACATGAGCCAATAGAATAAGAGTCTTACAGCCTGATTCATCAAGCTAAATTGCACTTGCAAAAGGCAAGATTCTCAGAATCTTGCCTTTTGCGAGTGCAATTTTTGCATTTGGGATTCATCATCCCAAATGCAAAATTCGCTATTAAAGAATTCGCACATTCGCACATTTGCGAAGAATTGCATTTAAGGAATCTCTATTTGAGATTCCTTAAATGCAATTCATGAATCATTTTAAAATTGCGAAATTGCAATTTTGGGCCGCTATTTACCGAGAGGTCAAACTTAGAAAAATGCATTTAAATGCATTTTCTAAGTTGCATGTTACACACACACATGTCCTTTGGACATGTGTGTGCGCAACACCAATGTAGATTACATTTCAGGGGTGCTACAGGGTGTCCTTAGGCCCATAGGAATGCATGGGGAGTTATTCCTTATTTGCGATTAGCAATTTGCTAATCGCAAATAAGGAACATGTAGGAATCGCAATATTTTTTGCAATTCCTACATGAATCCCGTTTTGCAAGTCCTTAATAGCGATTCCTTATGAATCGCTATTAGGGGCTCACAAAATGGGAGAATGATGAATCTGGCTGTTAGTCCAGAGTGTAGTGCTCTTAGAGGAAAAAAGAAGAAGTAGGTACCTGTGGCATTATCTATATTGCGGGGGCAAGTGTCTGAGCTAGACCTGTCTGTGACGGGTTCTTCCATGCCTAAGAGCTTGTAGGCCGTTGGAAGTGATCAAGTTTGCCTCAATTCCCCTGTGTAGGGAAAGATCAACCTGAAAGGGTGTCACCAGGAGTATTTTATGCCAGAGTCCCGAAGGTGTAGGGTTATCGGCTGGAAGAACTTATTTTAAAGCAAAGTGGCCATATCCTGAAAGAGCATGGGTTTCTGCCCCTGATATATAAAGTCCAGATGGCTATGAGCCTTGCGAAGAATCCTTTCTTTCAGCTGATAGTCATGGACACAAGTCAGTATGTCCACAGGTGTCACAGAGGCAGCTTTTCCGTGGGCCCTCCTTATGACTGCGATCCAGCTTTACCGGGCACTCTGGGGATTCACCAAAAATGGAGCGTAAGAGGCCTACCACCATAGTCTTGATTTCACTTTCCCCCTCTGCATGCGGCATGCCTCGGATGCGTATATTGTTTTGCCGGTATCTATTTTCTAGGTCCTCCGTGCGAGCCTGTAGGCCCAAGTTCTGTTCCTCCAGCCTTAGGACTTCTTGTTGGAGGTTTTCAATGTCCTCATTGTGGCCTGTTTAATGCTTCTCCAGTGTGTGGACTCTCTCGCCCAGGGAATCCACATCGCGATGGACATCTCGTAAATCGGCTAGCAGTTCATGTTTCATGGCGGATAGGACATCTCGGAGAGAGAAAACGAGTGACTCGAAGTATGAGTGGCTGATGGGGTCTTCCGGGCTCTCACTCCCTTCTGTCTCATCTACATGCCCCACTCCCAGCTGGCTCTCAGACTGCAGCCTTGATTTCAGCAAAAAGTCCGTCCCCGACCTGTCCTTCTTGCCCTTCCTGCCATTAAGGGCGGCCTTGAAGCCTGGGTTTGTCAGTTTTGCTGTTCTGTGAGGGTGAGCATGACAAGGGCAGCTAACTCAGGTTACCCTAAGGGAGAGTGGAGGGGCAGTATCACAGCTGGGAGGGCCCCTATAATGCACTTCTTCTCCCAGGACACCCCCACACTGACTTCGGGCCCAACCCCGTGAGGTAAAGGCGTTGTTCGTGCTGGAGGCCCACCGCCGTAGCTCCATCACATCATCGCTGGCCCAGTATCGTCTTTCACCTGGCAGGTCCGTCCGAGTATATAGGGGCTGATATGTTGCCTTATCCCATGGGCCCTCCGCAAGCAAAGAATATCGGCAGAAGGAGCAGTGACCCTGGGTGCTCTTCTGACCATGGATGGTGAGTGGAGGGTGCGCCCAAGACTCCCCACCAGGGCGTCCCCATCTGCAAGCATCACTAAGTCAGGGCAGGCCTCTGTGACTGCTCACCCCATGCCAATTACTGTGCCGCTGCTCACTGCCCAATCAGGCCTTTCTACTCCACAGCGCTGTGGTTTGCGCACAGTGCCTAGGCAGGAGACGGTGGTGACCGCAGCAGGGACCCGGGGAGGACCCCGCAGCTAGGACAGCAGGAGGACAGAGGACAGAGCCAGTCACGCACCTCCACCAGCCACTTGGCTGCACTCGTGGCCCTGGTTCCTCCAGTCTCACACGTGGTCGCATTGGTCCCAGATAGCTGGGTTCCGTGCGTACTGCCCTAACTAGAGCGTATAAGTGCTATCAGGCAGGTCAGTGCATGCCTTTCCTCCAGACCTTCAGGCGGAGGAACGCTGTCAAGAGCAAAATGTTAGTGGGGCACCCTAGGAGCCGCAAGCGTGGCGGCCTCTCCCCCACTCTACCTAAGAAACTGCGGCCTTCCTGCAGCAGCAAAGCCAAGGCCTCACATAGCAGATGTGGTCCAGAGCTCCATTCGCCGAGCATGAGTACAGGCTTGTTTTTGCCGCTCAGGGGTATGCTTGCCGGAATTGCTTGATGCAGCGGTCCCCAGCTGTTAAAGAGACCGCTGAGTGCTGCAGGATCAGTGTTGCAAGCACCAGAGGTAGTGATGACCCTCCCGGGTGCTCAGCAGCTCTGTGCGTCGCGGCTGTCTCAGCGTTCACCACAGCGACATAACTCAACCGATTCCACTACAGCCACTCAGTGCTGTGGTGCTGCTTGCAAGCTGCATTAAACACTTGGATTGGGGCCGATCCACCGCTGAAATCGTTGTAAAGGGCCCGGTGGGAGCGGAGAGCTCTGAAGCTGTGTATTACAACCAATCTTGGCCATGCCCCTTCTGACACAGGATATATTTAAAGACAAATCTATGATGTCAATCAGCTAGGGTTCCAGTTTACATTTCCTTAAATACCCAGTGGCGGCTGGTAGGGGATGGGAGTCATGAAGGGGAACAAAATATTTTTAAAAAACACCCCAAGACCGCCTTCCCTCCTCCATTATTGCTTCGCTTCCTGACGCGTCCCAGAAGCAGGAATCACATAGGCTTCCCTAAGCCAATCTCAACGCTGCTGTCTGCAGCATTGAAATTGGTCTGAACACCACGGGTCAGCACTAAGGCGGGATTCTGAGAGCCTGTGCATGTTCTCCGCCCAGGCTATGTATTACAGCCCTGTGGAGAAAGTGCACATGACTGTTTGTCCGACCCACGATGGCAGGCCAAACCATCATATGCACTTATTGTGCACAAACCAGTCCTCCTCCCAGTCTGTAACACCAGCCCCACCCCGCCCTAACCCAGCCCCGTAGCAATGAAAAATAAAAATATAATAACAATGAGATTATCATTTTATTTTTCCTTTTTTCCTGCTCTGAGAGTAGTGGGGTGATGCTCCTGCACCTTAGCGGAAGAGCCACCCCTGATAATGTTATTATAGATCATATGTATTCAAAAATATTTTCTGCATTTCGCAAACAAACACACTGCTTGTTTTTAGCTTCCAGCACAGGGTGACAGCAGTGCACTCTTAATGTCCATATGAAACACTTTTAAAATTGTCCAGCTGTCCTGCATTGCAATGTGCACTAATCATTTGGGGCAATGATCTCAAATCAAGACACATGGTGCTCACCTTACCCAAAGTTATTACAATCAATCATTCACACATTCATAGACATGATGGTTATTGAAAGATAATATTGAAAAGGCTGCGAAGGACCAACAGATGTATGTATATTGTTTGTAGCCTGTTAAATGATAGATGAAATGCTTATCCCACGCAAAATACTATTGACATACCAGGAAAATGAAGAAGGAGTGAAATATTTCTATTCCATTGATTAGCTCATCCGCTGTAAATGCGAAATGCAATATTCTACTGAAAAATAACAGCACCAGGAATCATGTTCTTGATGATTAATTACATAAAGTTTATTTTTGCTGAAGCCTCTCCTTATTTGACTAAGCTGCAAATAAACCTACCTCAAATGAGCCAATTTGGTTTGAAGACCATTAACTGAATGCTGTTATACATTTTATTCAGACTAATATACTACTATCATCATAAATTATTCTTACTGAATAATAATTATAGTACTGTGTGAAAAATGTATTTGAGACAAATGTGTTGTAGATGCAACTGGTGACTGAGATCTATCTATCTATCAATACCTGCAACGATTTGAGCAAACTCACGAGAGGAATACTTGGGTGCACTACTGAGACCATAAAGCTCTGCGAGGAGCCAACGCCCACAGGGGCGGGAGTCAGGTTGAAATAAAAGTGCACAACGCTGCCTCGCGTTGTTTTGACATTCCATGCCTATGAAGAAGTGCTAGCAAGCACGAAACGCGTCGGCGATTTGGGAATAATCTTCATGCAGGGTGTTACACTATGCTGAGCTGTTACTTCCTTGAATAAACGGAATGAGAAAACCTGCCTTTGTGTGGCTTCTCCAAGGGGGCAACTCTTTTGTGTGTGATGTAATTACGGCTGGTCCGGCCGTGGAGAAGCCCCGCTGCAGCAAAGCAGTCCAGTGGTGTTATCGAAAGAAGGCACTGCGTTTGGAAAGGAGGGCGTTTTGGAAGGTTTATAATAACAGTGCAGTGGAAGTGGAACAGTTTGCATACCCACTGGGGTTTTAACAGTGTCTTCACCTGCAACGCTTTGAGCAAACTCACGAGAGGAATACTTGGGTGCACTACTGAGACCATAAAGCTCTGCGAGGAGCCAACACCCACAGGGGCAGGAGTCAGGTTGAAATAAAAGTGCACAACGCTGCCTCGCGTTGTTTTGACATTCCATGCCTATGAAGAAGTGCTAGCAAGCACGAAACGCGTCGGCGATTTAGGAATAATCTTCCTGCAGGGTGTTACACTATGCTGAGCTGTTACTTCTTTGAATAAACGGAATGAGAAAACCTGCCTCTGTGTGGCTTCTCCAAGGGGGCAACTCTTTTGTGTGTGATGTAATTACGGCTGGTCCGGCCGTGGAGAAGCCCCGCTGCAGCAAAGCAGTCCAGTGGTGTTATCAAAAGAAGGCACTGCGTTTGGAAAGGAGGGTGTTTTGGAAGGTTTATAATAACAGTGCAGTGGAAGTGGAACAGTTTGCATACCCACTGGGGTTTTAACATTGTCTTCACCTGCAACGCTTTGAGCAAACTCACGAGAGGAATACTTGGGTGCACTACTGAGACCATAAAGCTCTGCGAGGAGCCAACGCCCACAGGGGCGGGAGTCAGGTTGAAATAAAAGTGCACAACGCTGCCTCGCGTTGTTTTGACATTCCATGCCTATGAAGAAGTGCTAGCAAGCACGAAACGCGTCGGCGATTTGGGAATAATCTTCATGCAGGGTGTAACACTATGCTGAGCTATTACTTCCTTGAATAAATGGAATGAGAAAACCTGCCTTTGTGTGGCTTCTCCAAGGGGGCAACTCTTTTGTGTGTGATGTAATTACGGCTGGTCCGGCCGTGGAGAAGCCCCGCTGCAGCAAAGCAGTCCAGTGGTGTTATCGAAAGAAGGCACTGCGTTTGGAAAGGAGGGCGTTTTGGAAGGTTTATAATAACAGTGCAGTGGAAGTGGAACAGTTTGCATACCCACTGGGGTTTTAACATTGTCTTCACCTGCAACGCTTTGAGCAAACTCACGAGAGGAATACTTGGGTGCACTACTGAGACCATAAAGCTCTGCGAGGAGCCAACGCCCACAGGGGCGGGAGTCAGGTTGAAATAAAAGTGCACAACGCTGCCTCGCGTTGTTTTGACATTCCATGCCTATGAAGAAGTGATAGCAAGCACGAAACGCGTCGGCGATTTGGGAATAATCTTCATGCAGGGTGTTACACTATGCTGAGCTGTTACTTCCTTGAATAAACGGAATGAGAAAACCTGCCTTTGTGTGGCTTCTCCAAGGGGGCAACTCTTTTGTGTGTGATGTAATTACGGCTGGTCCGGCCGTGGAGAAGCCCCGCTGCAGCAAAGCAGTCCAGTGGTGTTATCGAAAGAAGGCACTGCGTTTGGAAAGGAGGGCGTTTTGGAAGGTTTATAATAACAGTGCAGTGGAAGTGGAACAGTTTGCATACCCACTGGGGTTTTAACATTGTCTTCACCTGCAACGCTTTGAGCAAACTCACGAGAGGAATACTTGGGTGCACTACTGAGACCATAAAGCTCTGCGAGGAGCCAACGCCCACAGGGGCGGGAGTCAGGTTGAAATAAAAGTGCACAACGCTGCCTCGCGTTGTTTTGACATTCCATGCCTATGAAGAAGTGCTAGCAAGCACGAAACGCGTCGGCGATTTGGGAATAATCTTCATGCAGGGTGTTACACTATGCTGAGCTGTTACTTCCTTGAATAAACGGAATGAGAAAACCTGCCTTTGTGTGGCTTCTCCAAGGGGACAACTCTTTTGTGTGTGATGTAATTACGGCTGGTCCGGCCGTGGAGAAGCCCCGCTGCAGCAAAGCAGTCCAGTGGTGTTATCGAAAGAAGGCACTGCGTTTGGAAAGGAGGGCGTTTTGGAAGGTTTATAATAACAGTGCAGTGGAAGTGGAACAGTTTGCATACCCACTGGGGTTTTAACATTGTCTTCACCTGCAACGCTTTGAGCAAACTCACGAGAGGAATACTTGGGTGCACTACTGAGACCATAAAGCTCTGCGAGGAGCCAACGCCCACAGGGGCGGGAGTCAGGTTGAAATAAAAGTGCACAACGCTGCCTCGCGTTGTTTTGACATTCCATGCCTATGAAGAAGTGCTAGCAAGCACGAAACGCGTCGGCGATTTGGGAATAATCTTCATGCAGGGTGTTACACTATGCTGAGCTGTTACTTCCTTGAATAAACAGAATGAGAAAACCTGCCTTTGTGTGGCTTCTCCAAGGGGGCAACTCTTTTGTGTGTGATGTAATTACGGCTGGTCCGGCCGTGGAGAAGCCCCGCTGCAGCAAAGCAGTCCAGTGGTGTTATCGAAAGAAGGCACTGCGTTTGGAAAGGACGGCGTTTTGGAAGGTTTATAATAACAGTGCAGTGGAAGTGGAACAGTTTGCATACCCACTGGGGTTTTAACATTGTCTTCACCTGCAACGCTTTGAGCAAACTCACGAGAGGAATACTTGGGTGCACTACTGAGACCATAAAGCTCTGCTAGGAGCCAACGCCCACAGGGGCGGGAGTCAGGTTGAAATAAAAGTGCACAACGCTGCCTCGCGTTGTTTTGACATTCCATGCCTATGAAGAAGTGCTAGCAAGCACGAAACGCGTCGGCGATTTGGGAATAATCTTCATGCAGGGTGTTACACTATGCTGAGCTGTTACTTCCTTGAATAAACGGAATGAGAAAACCTGCCTTTGTGTGGCTTCTCCAAAGGGGGCAACTCTTTTGTGTGTGATATATATATCTTTGCGGGGGAACTGTTCAGTCACGTAATCTGCGCCTGCCTGCGACGCAGTACGGATGGCCCTGCTACCTCAAAGAGTCCCGGAGTAAGACTGGCACCATGCTGCTTGCAGCATTTACTTAAATCGAGGGATCGATAATCTCCGGTGACCGCCTGGATTCACACAGCACCCGTGGGGAGATTTTGGTATTTTACCGACTCGGGACTCCAGTCCGCATTGACTGCCCCTGCCCATTGGACATCCTGTGTGATATTGCGGGCTGTAGCAGTTATGAGGGGATGAAGGAAAACGGCCGTGGATTGTCCGGCTCTTCGGCTGCGCGCCTGCCACCACCTACCTGTCTCCAGCGCGGACCTACTGTCTACTCACTCCCCTATGCCATCCACCCGGGGGGAGCCGCCACAGTGCTTCCTGGGACTTGTGGTTTGGATGTGACGACTTCATTAAGGGGAGGAGACTCAGGCGCTGGGATGTATTTCACACAGGTGGGATTGATATATGTGGGAAGACATGCCACAGTGATTGGGCGCTGAGGAAGGCCAACCAGGCCGAAATGCATTCGCCGCCTCTGTGAACCGGCCCGCCGCCTTTGTTAACCGGCCAATAAAACGAGCTGTTTTACCAGAACTCCCCTTGGCCTCTGAGTTCTTCTTTGCGGGGGAACTGTTCAGTCACGTAATCTGCGCCTGCCTGCGACGCAGTACGGATGGCCCTGCTACCTCAAAGAGTCCCGGAGTAAGACTGGCACCATGCTGCTTGCAGCATTTACTTAAATCAAGGGATCGATAATCTCCGGTGACCGCCTGGATTCACACAGCACCCGTGGGGAGATTTTGGTATTTTACCGACTCGGGACTCCAGTCCGCATTGACTGCCCCTGCCCATTGGACATCCTGTGTGATATTGCGGGCTGTAGCAGTTATGAGGGGAGTCTGCTTTTTTAAGTACCCACTCGGGATATCCTCGATATCTTTAAGTTCTTGTAAGATATCTTCCCTTTCCTCCCATGCATATTGGATTAGGATACACAGCATGTTTTTAGAACTAGCCGCCGAGTTCTTTGCCCAATCTTCCAGCATCTTGGGAAGCCAGTTATCACTATCTTAAGACCAGAAACATATGTTACCTAGACCACACAAGCATGATCATGGACATGATGAAAATGTGCCTACGTAATAATTATTTCATGTTTGATGGGGACATTTTTAAACAAATCTGTGGCGTGGCAATGGGTTCGGCCTTTGCACCTAGTTTTGCCAACCTCTTCCTGGGTAAGTTAGAGGAGGAAATAAGGAAGGATGCACACCTTAAGGAACACTTTGCTAAAGTGGGTACTTGGATCAGGTACATAGACGACCTGTTTATTGTATGGAACGGTACTCACATTGAAGCCGAGCATTTTATCCAAAAACTCAATATCAATCGGTGTAATATACATCTCACCAGTAAAATCAGCAATCAATGTGTAGAGTTTCTGGATACTGAAATACAGGTCAGTCAAGGCAATCTTGTCACAAGGCTCCACAGGAAGGAGACGGCGGGCAACAGTCTGCTGCACGCCCTTAGTGCCCACCCTGAACCGCTCAAATGGAGCATTCCATTTGGCGAATTGCTTAGGGCCAAAAGGAATTGTAGCAATCCAAAAGGATTTATTGCTGAACAAACCACCATGTTATCTAGATTTCGGGAGAGAGGATTTCCCGAGTGGGTACTTAAAAAAGCAGTCTTCAAAGTCTCTGAGATTGATAGAGCAGATACACTTTTACCCAAAGTAAGAAACAGGGAAGGGGAAGAGGAGGCACAGACCAGAATAATAACTACATACAATAACGAATCCAAGAAGATCCGTAGAATACTAACTGATAACTGGTCCATCCTTAAGTCAGATAGCATCATTGGGCCACGAATAAGAGAAAGACCATGTATCACTTACAGGCGAGGACGGAACTTACGTGACATCTTGGTAAAAGGAGACGTCACTGATAACAAAAAACAACATGTACAGGGTATAAAAGGATTCTATCCCTGTGGACATTGCCGCGCATGTAAGGCCAGTGTAATGGTTAAACAAGTGGAAATACCAGGTAATCCAAAACCTAGAGAGATCAAGCAATTCCTGACCTGTAATTCTACATACGTGGTATACGTCTTGGAATGTCCCTGTCACAAGAAATATGTGGGTAGTACCATCTGTATGGCTAAAAAATGAGTGCAGGAACATCTTAGAGCCATTACCCACACTGATGTCATTGCAAGACATTTTTCTGAGTGTCATCAATCAAATAATTCCCTACTTAGGTATTATGTAGTGGAACAGGTGACCATTGGAAAAAGAGGGGGAAATCGGCTGCTGGCACTCAGAAAACGAGAATCAAGGTGGATTTGGGACCTCGAGACAAGGTTTTCTGGTGGTCATAACCTTGATGAAGAACTAGCAACTCATTTGTACACATAATGATCATAACATTAGGCATAGAGATGCTCATACAGAACATGTCGGTAACTAATGTACTGTAAAATATTGACTTGGCCTGAATACTGATTATTTCTCGTTGAGATCACTGTATATATTCTTTAGTGAAATAAGATTTTAATTTTATTTTTATTATATTGCCTTTTAGGACACGAGAGGAATTTCCCCTTCACTGCCCTGGGCACAACACTGGTTTCCTTATTATTTTTGACTTCTCTCTTCCTTTTAATCCATGGGGTCTGAAATTGAGTTCAGAAAGATTTGTATTTTGCACTTTTTGAGCACTAGACTGCGCAATGACTATGGCATTTGTAAAAAACCACAGACAGACAAAACAGGGCGGACATACAACAGGGTATGTCTTTATATGGACGATGAAACTGATGTTGATTTTTCTACTATGAAATCTGTGTATTAAGGGCGCTAGACCGAATGTAATGTTGAAGAATATTCATGTCGTTGAATTGTAAATAAGAAGCCTCAACCTTGGGGGTTTTAACGTGGGCTCGTAAGGTTCAATCCTTTCCAGGGCATTACGAATCATAGTAATCTGAATGCACCACTTAGCAATGGCCGATACTCCCGCTAAAGAATTCTGCAATCTAAAACCCGGGAAAATTACTCAATGGGTACTAAACCGAAAGCAATGTGTTCTTAAGCCAGAGATTTATGAAATGAATGGGTCACTGTGACGGTATTATTCTAAACAAGCAAGTTGGAATGTACTTATCATTAGGTCCGTAAACGATGGATCATTGAGTTATGAATTCAGGCGGCATTTATTCTTCTTATATTAATGCAAATCTCAAATAACCTGCTTATTTATGTATATAAATGGATTTAAAAAGGGTGCAGGCTGTGATACCTAACAGTTAAAAATGGCGGATACAACTACACAGAACTTCATGTGATTGTTGGACTAACATGCCCTTGTCTATGTTGTTGGTTTCCTTTCTTTACAAAAATGCATGTAACATCGAAGCATTTCGTGTGAACAAGACACAGGATTGTGTTGAAACGCGTAGCGTAATTTGGGAATAAATACTTTCATCAGGAATCTGTCTCTGAGTGCGTATTTGCTGACATAGAGCAACTTCGGAAAATTACAAGTAACGGCTTGGGTTCGCCGCTTTTTACGCCACCTGATGACGGGAGAAATGATCTCAGAAGGACCCTAAATCTTTGGATATATATATATATATATATATATATATATATATATATATATATATATATATATATATATTACCTACTGGCGGGCGCCAGTAGGTAGTTATAGTTAGGACCTAGCTACCATAGGAAATCCGCACCATTCTATTGGGAATAACTTTGGCTCCGGTTGAGGAATTTGCGTGAAATTTTCCAAAATGTAGGCCAGCTCCGCTCCGCTTCTTCCCTGAAAGTTTCGGAGGGATTCGTCATGCGGGGGCCGAGAAAAAAGGGGGGTCCCAAAACGTGTTTTCCCCATGTTAATTTCCATAGGACGAATAGACAAGGCTACAGCCCGAACCGCTGAATGGAATTACACCAAACTTTGCAAAATTGTAGGGACTGGTACGCAGAAGTGCCTTTTCTATATTTGATGAAAAGTGCTCCAGTGGTTTTTACGAAAATGAACTTAAAAAAAAAATGATATATCTATATGCGCGCTTCCAGCGCTTACCGGTACGCATATCGGGGAACGTACCCGGCGCGCCACGGGAGTGCGTGAGCGGAAAGCTGATTGGCTCTCGGGTGTCTGTCAACATTCTAAACAGTCCGGAGAGTCCGCCATCTTGTGTCTCGGTAGAATCGAGACACAAGAGGTGAAAAAATAAAGGGGGAAATGATTAAAAGGGGTCAGGGTAGATACCCCTGACCCCCTAGGTTTTCTGAGGGGGGCCTAGAAGGGCCCTGAAGGACAAAAAAACTTTTTTCTTTTTTATTTTCGCGGGGTAAGCGCTGGGTGCGTTCCCGTGTACGCCTCCAGGTACGCGTACCCTGAGCGTACCACAGGGAAAAACTGTGAAAGAAAATAGTGTAAAATAAGAATTTGGACTGCTTAGAGGTAGGGTAGCTCTAAAAAGAGCTGTTGGGTTATGTGGGTGATTTATGTACCTACAAGAGTTTAAAATTCAACAGAAAGACTCTGTTCCCCTCATCTGAGAAATGTGCAACGTTTCCTCTGTAGATATCTTGCATGTTGTAACGCAAGTTATTGTGGTATATGGAACGCATGGAAAGCACAGTCTCTCAGGAAAGCAGAAACAGATCCTTTTGGGACCCCCTGATAAGGTCTGGGGGTCAGGGGCACTCTACCCTGCCCCTTTTCACGTTCTTAACTATTACATGTCACTCTCTTCTGAAACTATACAAAATGGTGGCGATAGGGTGCATCAGAGACAGACAGTGAGAGAAAGGAGGCAGGAGATGAACAAGAGATGTCAAATATACATTGGACAAAATATAGTGGGAGAAGGGAAGTAAATATGAGTAAACTTACTATGTAACATAAAAATGTTGCACTCTATACTATAAGTCTCACTTTATACTATAATCGCTTTGCTACTACCTCATAAATTAGAAATAAAAATGAATAATATCTCAAACAATTTTTAATTTCTAAATATGAATTTATTGTTCTGAATTTTCATAATTTAAAAGAACATGTAACATGTCCTCATCAGGAATTTCCTCTTCAATCACATCATCAGGAATCTCCTCATGAACAGTCTGCAATGATGATTCTTGGAACTCTATGGTCTCCAAACATTCGATAAATTCGCCGTCAAGAGACTGATCCCAAAAATCACTCATGTCATCTCCTCGAAGAGAAAATATTTCATTATTGGTGCTGTCAATATCCAAGACATTTAGAATCTCAATAAATGTAGTGGAAAATTCAAAAGAAATTTCAACGGTCTCTTCATTGTGATCCATTTTATTTTGAAATTTCTTGCTGTAAATTGCAGAAAAAAATAATCACTTTCATTTATCGTTTTTAGTAATACATAATATAAAACTAGCTTTATCAAGTATTTAGTTCTTTAAAATTAATATGCACATTTAAAAAAATATATATATAACTTTATCAGTAGAGTTAGGGCACTGTAGGGGTCAAGTTGACAAAGGTACTTCTGAGTTTTTAACAGTGAAGTTTTCTTTGGGCAGTGTATAGTATCAGGCAGGAACTAGAAATATAAAGCACTGCATGTGATGAAGCCTATCTCAATCCATAACTATAACAGAAGGACTGTAAATAACTAAGAGAAATCATTTTTCAAATTATCTTAAAGTGTACAACATAGTTCCCCTTACAAATTAACAACTCACCTTTTTAAAAGTAGGAGAAGAGTTAGTACTGTGTAAATCTTACACCTGAAATTGAACACCAAAAATTCCTCACAAATGTACCTCAGACAGTAGTATCACAAAGTGGCTGTGTTTTCCTTTAATTTTAGATATATACATAACCAATCAAACTTCATCACACACAAATTCAAAACCAAAGTAAAATTTTAATTGGTTCTAAATTTCAACACTTTAAAATGTGTTTTCCCCATGCACTTTTCAATAGGACATTTAGATACGGCTACAGCCGAACGGCTGAACGGAATTACACCAAACTTTGCAAAATTGTAGGGACTGGTACACAGAGGTGCCTTTTCCATATTTGTTTAAAATTGCTCCAGTGGTTTTTATGAAAAGTAACTTGAAAAACACATATATATCTATATGCGCGCTTCGATCGCTTACAGGTACGCGTACCGGAGAGCACACCCAGAGCGCCACGGAAGTGCGCGTGCGAAAAGCTGATTGGCTCTCGGGTGCCTGTCAACATTCCAAACAGTCCGGAGAGTCCGCCATCTTGTGTCTCGGTAGAATCGAGACACAAGAGGTGTTAAAAAAAGGGGGAAATGATTAAAAGGGGGCAGGGTAGACACCCCCTGACCCCCTAGGTTTTCTGAGAGGGGCCTAGAAGGACCCTGAAGGGCGATACAACTTTTTTTTTTTTTTTTCGCGGGGTAAGCGCTGGGTGAGTTCCCATGTACGCTTCCCGGTACGCGTACCTTGAGCGCACCACGGGGTAAAACAGTGAAAAAAATTAGAGTAAAAAAATAATTTAGAGTGCTTAGAGGTAGGGTAGCTCTGAAAAGAGCTGTTGTCTTATGTGGGTGTTTTTTGTACCTACAAGTAGGTACCGATGCAGAGTCTAAAATTCAAGAGGAAGACTCTATTCCCCTCATCTCTAAAATGTACACCATCTCTCCTATAGATGCCTTGCATGTTGTAATGCAAGTTGTTGTGGTATATAGAACCCATACCATAGTCTCTGAGGAAAGCAGAAACAGATTTATTCACATGTTTCCTTGCTTTCTCAATCTGTGGACAAAATTGGTTGGACCAGTTCCATTTTTGCCTTTGACATATATTAGAATATACCAAGGCAGTTTTTAGAAAAATTGACATCAATTGCCCAAAGATGTCCTTTAGAAGCATTTCCAGACCTATCCCAGTCAAAGTGCCCAGGTCATCTCCACCACAGTGCACAATTATGAGGTCAGGGTGTGTTAGATGCATAACGGATTTTACCAATGGTATCAATTGGTGACATCTCAATCCTCTCTGGCCAATCCACATAATATCCACATTTGGTAAATCAAGGTTGGGAATACCTCTGTTTGCTGCATACTTTTCACTCCAGTGAACAAAGCTATGACCCACAATCCAGACGTTTGGCAACTTGAAGGTAGATGTGGTTGTACTCAGATGGGCTGGGGAAATGAAATGGCAGTTTGAAAGTAGGAGTTATAAAAAAAAAGTGGTTGAGATTCAGTGCACTTGAAAAAGAAGAAATGATTGGTGGTTTCATTTAATTCTCCACCAAAAAGTAGGGTGCATGCTTTTGTTTTTTGAAAGAAGTAATTCTAATGGTTGAGAAAAAGTCATTGAAAGAAACATTGAACATGATTAGCTAGTATATTGAGAGGTCAAACACCGTTGCTGAGTTCATTTGCAACATAGTATGATGAACTTTTCACCTGTGTGCTGAGTTAGGTGGTAACAGGCTGAATGAGCATTGGGGGGATGGGTGAATATTATGTGAGTTTGAAAGTGTTGAAACGTAGAAACAATTAAAATGTTAGTTTGGTTTTGAAATAGTGTGGGAAGAATTTTGATTGGTTAAGTCCAGGGATATGTGTGAAGAATTACAGGGAATCAGGGCCATTTGTGGTTGCAGTGTTTGATGTGCATTTCAGAGATTCTGCTTAAGAAAATCTGGTGTGTGTGACTGACACTGTTCTAAATCTTCAAAAGCATTTTTAAAGGTGAGTAATGATTCATTTAATATAGATCGAGTGCTGTATGCACTACGGGGAAGATTAAGAAGCATACTGGGCTTGTTTATTCTTGCATTGTGTCTCATGTTTCTATGTAATGTTTGCAAAAAAATGAATGGTGCATATTGGAATTGTATTTTGAAAATGAGTCAGGTTTCTTTCTTGTAATATAGTGATCACTTGAATGGGTTGTGCTTTGTGTGTAAAACGATTTACTATGCTACATGTTTTTTGGTAAAATGTAAGATGGTGAGAGATGGTGAGATGGTATGAGCACAAACACACATATTGCATGCAGAGACAGACATGGTAGATTACATGTAAATGAATCTGGTTGAATAATTTGCTTAGTTGATGTGTTTATAATATGGGAATACATGTATTCTAGAAGTCAGTTAGGCTTTAGGATATGTACTAGTAGAGAATCTTAGGCAGTATGTCTGTCTGGCCTCTTAGTTCACAAATAGGCTGTAAGCTGTGCAATAAAGATCCAGGGTGTGCTGTTGAAATGAATAAGGAATGTTATGTCTTGCTTATATATATATATGGTCTTTTTTTTGCCAGTAGAAACAGTGAGATAGTACGAGCACAAACACACATATTGCATGCAGAGACAGTCATGGTAGATTACATGTAACATCCTGGTCATATGCCTAAAATCACACTGTGAGTCAAGCTTGATTTAAAATGAATCTGGGTGAATAATTTGCTTAGTTGATGTGTTTATAATATGGGAATTCATGTATCCTTGAAGTCAGTTAGGTTTTAGGATATGTAAGTAGAGAATCTTAGGCAGCATGTCTGTTAGGCCTCTTAGTTCACAAATAGGCTCTAAGCTGTGCAATAAAGATCCAGGGTGTGCTGTTGAAATGAAAAAGGAATGTTATCTCTTGCTTATATATATATGGTCTGATTTTTGCACACCCTGGAGATGGGGTAGGCACAGACTGAGATGAGACACAAGCAAACAGACAAATGACACATACAAAGAGAGAGAGATGGGGCAGGCACAGAGTGAGATGACACACAGGCTCAGAATGAGGTGAGACACAGGCACAGAGTACCCTTTAAGCTTAGAGTTGTAAACTGTGAGCAGACACAGGTGACATTATTGAAAAATGTGAAAATATAATTCCTTATTTCATACAGACACTCAGTGTGATCCTTGTCAAAAATGTTAAAGCCATACTTTTTACCATAAAACATTTACCAGAGTGAGATGAGACACACACAAACAGACAAATGACACACACAAAGAGAGAGATGGGGCAGGCACAGACTGAGATGAGACACAGGCACAGAGTGAGATGAGACACAGGCACAGAGTGAGATGAGACACAGGCACAAAGTGACATGAGACACAGGCACAGAGTAAGATGGTACAGGCAGAGAGTGAGATTAATAATGAAACTGTACTGCACTGTTGTAGTGACACTGTTGCTGTGGTATAAACTTACTTATGTTGTAAACAAGTGTTTATATCGTTTACTTATTGTAATTGCTATGTAGTATGTTTGTAGAGGTCCATAATATGTTATTTTTTCTTTACCACAGATTGTAATCATCTATAGAAAGATAAAAGAATATGCCGAGGAAGGAAAGACGACAAAAAGTTTATAAACATGATTTATGGTCCAAGAAAAATCAATTAGAAGATTCATCCAAAACACAATCTTCAGTGAAAAAAAAGAATGCTCCTCGTAAGCAAACAAAGGAGTTTTTAAGGAAATTAATGAAATGTAACAAAAAAAAGATGTTCTTTCAAAGAAAAATAAAACATCTGTAAATACAAACAAAAAACTGGTGCCCCTCAAAAAATGTTAGACCTGTAGAAGGAGATGATATTCTCTATAGCAATAGACGGAGAAATCAATTTATTGACATTCGTAGACGAATGTTTCATAACAGAATTGTTTTAAATTTATTAAAAAATTTAAAGATGTATCAAAAGAAGAGTGCTTATTACAAGAAGAAAAAAAGCATAGTGAAGATTCTGGATCAGGCATTTAAAGTGAAAAATAAATATATGGTTTAGTAATCAATAGAATTCGTACACTAGATAAGGTAATCAATGTTTTCAAATCAAAATGTAAGTGGAAAAGAGTAATTAATCGGACTAATTTTTGTGATGTTTTTTCTGGTGAATGGAAGCATAGTTCAAGTTGTGAGCCATTTTTTAATGAAGAAAGTTACTTTCAGGATAATGATTTGGTGCATGCAGTTGACACCAGTGGTCGAGCATATGAGGTGAAGGACGGTTGTCCGGTTGAAAAAGAAAAAATTGTGCCTAGAAATGCAGAATTCAATTGATTTGTTTCTGAATTTCTTACGGACATATACTAAGAAAAGTCTAAAACAAAAGATGAAGATTTTGCAAGAGTTAGATCCTTGTGGAGTGAGAGAAAAAACAGGTTTGCATTGGCATTCACTGGCTTGTTTTTCAAGAAAAGTATGTCAGAGTGTTTTTCACCATTTTAGGATGTTAGCATTGCAACATAATAAAGTGAGGAAATTAGTGAGAAGGTTGTATTATGCAAAAAGTCCAGCACTTAAGCTAAAACAGTTAAACAGTGTTCTTTTTCATGGAACTGAATTAGGTGTGAAGAACATTTGTCAAGAAATTGAGTTTTGTTACTTTGGTGAAAAAGAGGACAGTGCAGAAACTGATACAGTAATAGAAGGTAATGTGGAAGAGAATGTACAGATTTCAAGTACAGAAACATTTGAACAGGAAATTACAAAGTTTAAGGTCAATTCAAGTGAAAGGCCTAATTTTTCTTGTGTGTGTTGTCGACAAACTCATTATAAGAATCAGACTAGATTAGTTGATTTATATGTAAAAAGTGAAATGGAAAATAATGATGAGTGGAAGGATTTTGCAACTTATTAGTTGGTAGAAAATTGTTTTGATTTGGGTTCTGATCAACGTATTTGTAAATATTGTTATAATAAATTAAATGAAAACAGAATGCCTGCTAGAGCTGTTCATAATAATCTGGAGTTGGTAGACATTCCATCTGAAGTGATGGATTTAAATACCTATGAGTGTATTCTGATTCAATGTGTGCATCCTTTTCAGGCTATTGTTCGCATGGAGCCTAAGACAGGGAAATTGCCTCCTTCAGATTTACTGAGAGGATTAAAGGGAAGAGTTGTTTATTTCCCTCTAGATTTTAAGAAAAATATTGATACAATTGGTGTCGAAAAAGTAGAAGAGGAACCTCTGGTTATTCTAGTTAATGGTGTTCCAACAAAGAGTAAGAAAATCTGGCAAGAATTAGTGGATGTTAGGAAAGTCAAAAAGGCAACGTTGTATTTAGTAAAAAATAATCACTACTACAAAAATGTATATGTTGGAGAAGAGGAAGCAACTGTAGAAGAGGACAGTGATTTCTCAGCTGGACAAATTGAAAAAGTTGATGTCTCTAGAAGTGAAGAAATTTATGAACATTATAGTGTTCATCCATTGCATTCCAAAGAAGTAATGGGGAATTCTATTGACTTGTTTCAAATGAAAGAAGCAAAAGGAAGTCCCATTAGTGTATGGAAGAAAGTTTGGAAGCTCGTTGTTTTCCATAGTTATTTCCAACAGGTCAATGTGGACGATATGACGACCGACCTGTTCAAATTCCTGCATCTGAATACCGGACTTTAAGATTATATGCAGAAGATCCAAGGTTTCGTCAGTGCATTCCATATTTGTTTCATCTACTGTTTGAGAGTGACTTGTCTGGACTTTCTTATGCAGTGAACCATATACTGAAACGTGGAGTACATCTGCAAAATGTTTCGGCAAGGGACTTTATGGATAAAGTCAAACTGCAAGACAGTGTTTTGGAATCTCAGCTAATTAATCTCATGGCATGTCAGCGTGGTACTAACGAGTATTGGTACCGTCGTCATGGGGAATTGAAATGTATGTAAGAAACTTAGGAACTCCTACATGGTTCCTCACTCATAGCTGTGCTGAGTATGTTTGGGAAGACTTAGTTCAATTTCTACGAGAGGCAAATGCAAACATTGAAAATATTGAATACAAGACACCTGGAGAACTGTGCTCTTTGGATCCAGTTGATGTATGCAGGTATTTCAATCATAGGTTTGAAGCTATGATGTCTTTCATCACAAACAAAAAAAATCCTCCGCTTGGAGAGGTTTTGGATTTCTTTTGGAGAAAGGAGTATCAAGCAAGAGGAGCTCCTCACATACATATGCTGCTATGGATCAAAGATGCACCCAAATTTGGAACAGATTCGGATGACAAGGTGATGAGTTTCATTGAACAGTATTCTACATGTGCTGTTCCGAAAAGTAGTGAAGAAAACAATTTAAGAAATCAAGTTTTATGCTTTCAAACCCATCGTTAAGGAAAATACTGTCGTCGAAAATACAAATCCAAGGACAAGTTCTACACAAAATTTCGTTTTGCATTTCCACGTCCAGTAACATCGAAAGGAAGAGTGAACAATTTTATGTCTTCTCTGCAACATACTGTGACAAGAAAATCACTAAAAAATACATACAACCTAAGAAGAAATGAAGAGTCGAAATGCATAAATGACTACAACCCAGTCATTTTGTCCATGTGGAATGCTAACGTGGATATTCAATATGTTGCTGACAACTCTATTGCTGTGGCTCGATATGTGACGTCTTAAATCACAGAATCAGAAAAGACGGAACTGAAGGAAATGTGGGAGGAAATTTCACATGAAAAGAGTCTAAGTAAGAAATTATACAGTTACAGTCTGAAGATGTTGTCGCATCGAGAAATTGGAGCATATGAATGTTCTGATCGGATATCATCTGCAAGTCTATATGCCAAATCTAGAACAATCATTAGGGTGAGTCTAGGTCTTGCTGCAACACGAAACCGAGTTTTGAAATCTGTACAAGAAATAGAGTATTTGGCGGAGAAAGAACCAAACAGTACAGATATTTTGAAGACAAACATGTTGGATACATACTATCCAAATAGAAGTAGTCATCTTTAGAACGTTTGTCTCTATGAAGTTCTGCAAACCTATACTTTTAAGAGGAACATCACAGAAGATATCAATAAAGGTGTATAATTGGATGTGAAGGATGTCTTGGAGAAAATCATCCTGACCTGAATCCCTCTACCAGCGCTTCCCACCTCACCTTCAGTGCCCCATCTTCTGTCTCCCCTCGCTGCCGCTGCCACATCTATCTCGGCGCGGCCGCTGTGCAGGGGAAACTACAACTCCCAGGGGGCTCTGCCGCAGGAAGCAGCTGCAGCACCGGACTTCCGCGCCCGGAGGCGCTACAAAAACGGGACCAGCCTCGGGGGAGCGGGTGTCCTTGGAGAAAATCATCCTGACCTGAATCCCTCTACTAGCGCTTCCCGCCTCAACTTCTGTGCCCCAGCTTCTGTCTCCCCTCGCTGCCACTGCCACATCCATCTCGGCACGGCCGCTGTGCAGGGGAGACTACAACTCCCAGGGGGCTCTGCCGCAGGAAGCAGCTGCAGCACCGGACTTCTGCGCCCGGAGGCGCTACAAAAACGGGAACAGCCTCCGCATCGCGGGACGCGCGCGGGCGACAAAGGGCGAAGCCCGGGCGAAGGGCGGGCCCATTGTAGCCCGTTAGAGCCCAGTGGAGACTGGACTGGGCTCACCCTCTAATTTTGTGCTATCGGTGACCTGGTAACTGATGCCCACTGGACTCTAAAGTAAGTCGAAGGCTCATATCTATTCCTGGAGGTAGAAATGCCCGCCCGTGAAGAAAAAGAAAAAGACTGTGGAAGGACCATCACTTTTGGGGACTCTAGATAATTTTATAACTAGAACCAACTCTGTGATAGATCAGGGTATTTCTTTAATGGAAAGGCGATTGTCACAGGACTTGGCACTCGTAAAAAGATCGTCCTTGGGGCCCTTAGCAAATGCACGCCCACCAGACTCAGTTATCCGTTCAAACATTGATGATATTGATGCACTTTTGCATAGTTTCACCAGCTTGAATGATTCATTTTGTTCCTTTCCTGTTTCCAATGTTGCTCCTCCATTGGATTCATCAGGTGAGATTGATAAGGTGAATGAGGTGGTAGAGATAGGGGTGGTAAGTCCACTAAAGCAAACCAACACCAGGCAGTTAAGAGGGAAGAAAGAGGGGGCGGTTCCAAAAAAGAAACAGTCAGTGCCTGCTGTTAATCGTAGTAATAAATCAAAACCCACAAAGGGCCCGTGTAGAGCCACTAAGACTTCACATGTTCAGATAGTGGAAGTACATAATTCTGAACAATCAGGCCTGGACAACGCTAACCCTGTAGCTGAAATCAGGCAGGAGCCAGTAGGTTTAACTGGAGATAATAACAATACAATTAATACGCATGACAGTACATGTGTGGCTAGTTTAAATGAGAATTCCCTTCTAACCAACATGGCATTACTTTTAAAGTCACTACTAGCCCCTATAGAAAGAAGACTTTCTGGGATTGAGAGTCAGCTGGGCAGGTTAGAGGTGGAAGTGATAAACCACAAGGGAGGTGGGAAGTCCAAAAAAGTAGCACCTAGTATAGCCAAGGAATTGGTGACTCCCAACGCCCAGGCCTGCATCCCATCGAAACCACCAGTGCCCCAAGTTAAATTGAATCCCCATAACACCTGTGCTGAAAATGGTAACTCTAATTTACCACTGTGTGTTGGTGAACCTTAGAGATCCACGCATTGTGGAGTTTATCTGTTCCTGGGGTCAAAATAAAAATTATCCTAACGCGAACCAAGGAACAACAATAGAAACTAGACCTCTATCTTTCTTCTTTCGACCACCTATTAGATGGGAAAATGAGGGAATATGGTCACAGGTGAGTTTTGGACAAAACAGGGTGGGTGGCTATAGGCAGGAGACACTTTTTCACGAAAACCACTTACCCTTAGAAAACAGGTTTAGTGTGCTAGAAATGGTCGATTGACTGATTAGCGACACCATCCCAGTTAAACCGATAAAAGTGGGAGAAATAGAGGTGCATGAATCAACCTCAATGAAACTGGCTACCGTTCAACATAAGGTCTGTTACCAGGGTGCAAATGATCTAGCTGCCTCGGACTTGGGGGCGGACGCCTCTGACGGTCTTATGGGTTTGGTGCAGGGGGGCGGGGATGGGGAGTCAGTCGTGGCGGAGATTTCTGCGGTGGACACAGTCTGCCCCGAGAGTCTGTATCCAGACTGTGATGGGTATGGTAACCCTGACCAATTGAAATGGCCCAGGCGGTAGAATACAAAGGCAAACATTTAACATTTACTTCGTGGAACGTGGCGGGCTTGTCCAATAAGATTAATGATCTCACCTTTCTGAATTATATTAGGGATTTTTCAATAATTTGCCTAGAGGAGACGTGGGAGACTGATGCAGTTCATATAAACGGATATCTCACGTTTCATACTCCCGCCGAGTTAACACCCCGGGGCAGAAATAAAGGGGGGCTTTGCTGCTTGATCTCTAACATTCCCAAAATAAGGGTGAAGAAATTTATTTCCACATCTAAATACTACCAGATGTTGGAACTCACCCTAGAGGGCCAGGAGACTATAAATGTTGTAAATTTTTACAATAATATCCCACTACGTGACTTGCACTCTGTCTTGGAGGGTCTCACTCATATCATGCTTACTTCAAACAGGGATGGTCCCTCAGGGAATAGGGTAATATGGGCGGGGGATTTTAATTGCACGCTATGTTTGAATAGCCAAACCAATATATGCGAAGTAGTAAACATCAAAGGGAAACCCTGTACCCATTTTTCCCATACTAACATGGGAAACCTTCTAAATAGCCTGATATCTGATATGGATTTGGCTTTTGGTAATGAAATATGCGACCCACAGGTAGAATTCAACCCAACATACAATGGTAGGGGCTATAATACGCTGATCGATTTCTTCCTGGTTTCGAGCAGTTTTTCTCAGTGCTTGCTGGATTTTAAAACAGGCGAAATCGCGATCAGCTATCACTATCCACTTAGCCTATCTTTAGAAATAATGAAGGATAACAAAGCTTGTAAGGGAGTGGTAAACAATCTCTATTCCCACAAGTTAGCTTTAGCTAAGAGAAACGGGTATGCTATAAAGTGGAGTAAGATTGAGCCCGCCCCTTTCCTCCAGAAGTTACTTTCTAAGAGAGCAGATGAATTTACGACATGTTTAACGGAATCAAGTAAGCCTGAAGCCGTGAAGCTGGCTTTTTCCAAAATCTCTGAGGAGATTAGTCAATCCTTGGTTGGAACAGAAAATAAGAGACAAGAGGATAAAAAGAAGGGCTGGTTTGACTCAGAATGCTCCAAAGCTCATGCAGCATTAAAAACAGCGTTAAAAAGGATACCCAAAAACGCGGAGGAGATACAAACTTCTAGGAGTGCATATTACTCCGCGGTTAAGCAACGGAAAAATACCCTAAAGCAGGAGGCCTGGGGGACACTACACAACGCAAGCCTCCAGAAGGATAGAAGTAAATGCCCCCTTCTTCCAGGAAAGGAAGGGTGATTGTATTGATTTAGTGATTGAGGAAGAAACTTGGGTCAATCACTTCACCGGCCTCTACAAGAAAGATTCCCTACCAGGGGAGGCCGATATGGGTGGGATGGATGAGGTAGAAAGTAACAGCTCAGGGTTATTTCCCTTGGTTTTAAACTTCGAGCTCTCAGAGATCGAAGTGGCAATAGCTGAGAGCTCGGGAGGAAAAGCCCCGGGACCGGACGGGATACCGGTCGATATTTATAAATCCAATGATAAACTATGGGCCCCTCTCCTGACCAATGTGTTAAACTGCTGTAACAACAATGGCTTTCTGAAAACTTGGCAGGAGGCTATAGTGATTCCAATTTTTAAGAAGGGCGATCGTCAAGATCCTAAATGTTATAGGCCCATATCGTTACTGGATTCACTAATGAAAGTGGCAGGTAGGGTGGTCTTAAATAGATTACACTCATGGGCATCAGATTCAGGCGTACTTTCCATTTATCAGTATGGGTTCAAAGAAGGATTGGGCACTGTAGAGCAGGGCCTAAATTTGGCAATGCTAATTGACAAATGTGTGGTGGCGAAGGGGGGCAAACCTTTCATGACTTTCGTCGATCTAAGCTCTGCCTTCGATTGTGTCAGCCATGAGAAGTTATGGGAAGCCCTCTCACATCTAGTAATTGACCCTACCATCATAGGTTTTATAAGGGAACTGTCCCGGGGGGCAGGCGCAAAAGTCCGTTTTGGCTTAAAGGGGGAATGTACCTCAAAATTTCCAATTAAAAAGGGGGTACGACAGGGAAGCATATTGGCACCGTTTTTATTTAATTTATATATCAATAATATAGCTAGAACTTCAGCAGGATTACCCTCAGGTCAAAGGACGGCCAGTCCCAATTCTCCTTTACGCGGATGACGCGGTTATTATGTCGCACACGCAAATGGGTCTGCAAAGGTCGCTAAATTCTTTTTTAGATTTTATGGGTGAGAGGGGCTTAAAAATTAATAGTAGTAAGACCTTTAGTATGTCATGCCCAAGAAAAAGTAAGGCCAATTGCAATATATTCCTGGAGGGGGAAAAGATTGCCTCTACCAAAACATATTCCTACCTACGTATTGTCTTTGACAACAATGGGACGTGGGCCTCAGCTGCAACTGCAAAGAATTTAGCATATTCCCGTGCAATTGGTGCTGTGAGGAATTTTGCAATTAAATTAGGAGGCAGACCGGTAACAGTCCTTTTGGACATTTATAAAGCTAAATGTGTGTCTTCAGCAATATATGGGGCAGGCATATGGGGCATTATGGACACGGGTAAGATCCAGGTATCTGAAAATGTCTTTTTACGGTATCTGCTGGCTGTGCCAAAGTCAACTTCCACATTTGTCTGTCACAAAGAGGTGGGAATAGCCTATGTGTCCGATCTTATTAGGGTGAGCCCAGTAATGCTGTGGAACAGGGTTTGGGTCTCGCAGGAGACAGGGCTGAATAGAGATATCATTAGTGACTGTATGACCCATCAGGGACATCTGAAAATAGAGTGGCTAATGTATGTTAGACGCTTCTTAATAGCCATTGGCCATCAGGATTACTATTATAATGCATGCAGTATGGTCGGGGTTTCCAGACGGAAATTGAAGGATAGCTGCCTCTCCTTTTTGGAAGACTCCAGGTGGCAACTGGAGGGCAAGAAAACATCGGTCATTCACGACCATATGTTGTTAAATGGCCCTGGATTGCAGAAGTATCTATCCCTCACCCAAAGCTGCTTCACACGGATGCTGTTCACCCATTTTAGAGTTGGCAGCTTTTTCAGATTGGTGACTTTTCTGAAGACAAACACCTGGATAGACCCATTGCCTCACTGTCCTTGCGATGACGTACCACAACAATCAGCTCTATATTGTATCATGTTTTGTAAATTCTATGCCAAAATTAGGAACAGGTACATACTTGGCTTGCTCAGACAGTGGGGCCTAAGACAGTGCAGACCGGCCTTGCTGAAATTGCAAATGATGGTGGATGAGTTCACCCTGTTTGGTATTTCAGTATTTTTAAAATGTTTGTTGAGACTCAGATTATCTATGAATCACAGTTTTTAAATTTCAGTCATATGTAAGTGGCACTTCGGGTCTTTTTTTATAACTGTCCTTTTCTTAATGGTATTAATTTATATTGCAGATGTACTTATAAATTTTAGGAAAAATGATGATCTCTGTACTTGTATTATAAAATGTGCTTTTATCTAAAATTGATACTGAATAAAGCTACTTTTTGATTTGATTGAATTTGAAACAAAGAAAAGGCCATTTGATTAAACATCAAAAATTGAGTTGTGAATCTCCTGACAAAAGGGAATTTTACTATTTAGCTCTTTTGCAATTCTTTAAGCCATGGCGTACAGAAGAGGAACTACTTGGAGATTTTCTCAGTTATGAAGATTCGTTCAATGCAACCAAGGATACCATAGAATGTCCTGTTTTTTCAAATTATCTGCAAATGTTGAATGAGGAAATACAGCAAGAAGCTACAAGTGCAGCAGAGATTGCTAGAGACAGTTCTCAAGACAGTCAGAGTTCTGCTTCATTGAGTCAGGATCCACTAGGAGGACCAATTATCCAAAATGAAGCTGCAACTGCCATGGATGAAGTGGAAAGAGCCATGGAACAAGCTCAGGAGGATGTAGTTAACTTAGAAGATTTGGAAAAAGAACTAAACGTTGAGCAGAGACAAATATATGGCGAAGTCACAGAACAGATTGAGCATGGTTTATGTCATGAGAAAAAAGAGTGCTCATGTACATCATTTATACCTGTCCGACTACGTGAGTGGAGAAGCGGGAACTGGAAAAAGTTTTCTGATTAAAGCAATTGCAACTTATCTGCAGAAAAGAATGGAGTCATCGCTGTCTTGTGTTGTTACCGCTCCAACTGGGTTGGCAGCACATAATATTAAAGGGATTACTTTACATCGTTTATTGATGCTGCCAGTACAGCATGATAATAAATTACAATACCACAAGCTATCTGGAGAAGCTTGTGGTGAAGTTTCAAGAGTCCTAAAGAAAATGAAACTTCTTATCATTGATGAGGTAAGCATGGTATCAAATGTAATGCTTGCTTTTGTGCATTTAAGAATGTCAGCAATTTTTAAAACAGAGTATGATGTGTTATTTGGAGGCAAACACATCATTGTTTTTGGAGATCTACTGCAGCCAACTCCAGTGAAAGGACAACCAGTGTTTAAATGCTTACGTATGAAGATACCAGGAAGTGCTTAGGAAGCATTGCAAATGTTAACATATGGTTACATTTCAAATATGCAGAACTGCTTCAAAATATGCGACAGGCAAAGGATGAAGATTATAAAAATATTCTACAAGATGTAAGAATTGGAAAAGTAAGTGAGCATGGCAAAGAAGCTTTACATGCACGATTAATTTCCAAACGAAAACATTCTCCCAGAGAATATTTTTAAGGAAATTCCTGAAAACAAATCTGGCATATGCTTGATGCCAACTCTGCAAGAATGTTCAATCTTCAACAACAAAATGTTAAAGTTAGAAAATCAAGAGATTGTGAAAGTGGAAGCTATTGATAAAATAGAGCATGAAGGAGCAACTATTATTTTGTCAGAAAAGTTGAAATCAAAATTGGATTCTTTATAGAAGACAATTTCTAAAACTGCTGGTTTGGAAAAGACTCTCTATGCATCTTTAAATTGTCGTATAATTTCACGAATGAATGTACATGTGGAAAGAGGTTTAGTAAATGGAGCAATGGGTCATGTTGTTGATTTTGTGATTTACCGAAATAGAGATGGAATTGAATTTATAAAAATTAAATTTGATGGTATTGAAGAAGTACAACAAATCAGTCATTGTTCTGCTCGATTTTTGCTTGTGAAAAATGTATATGTCTGCAGAAAACAGTTTCCTGTTTCTTTGGCATATGCGGTGACTATTCATAAATCTCAAGGTTTAAGTGTAGATAGTGCTTTGGTGAATATTGCAAGTTCTGTGTTCAAGGAGGGTATGGCATATGTTGCTTTATCTCGAGTCAGAACTTTAGCTGGATTGTACTTGATTGATTTTGATGAGACAAAGATTAGTGCAGATCTAAATTGTGTAAAAGAATATAATAGGTTAAGAAGAAAATATGCTCCAAATTTACCTCAATATCCTCTATTTGAAAAATGTGTAGTAGGCCGAAAAAGAAGAAATGAGAAAAATTGTAGTGAAGTTGTAGCAAAAAGAAAAAAAAGTAGATTAACCAGTAATTGTAAGCAGAAAGGAAAAGGATTCAGTTAAAGATGTTGTTGGATTTCAGTTTGAAAACAGTTCTGGTGTCAATTGCTATGCTAATGTAGTGGTTACTGTTGTTTTTTTTCTCCAAACTGTACAAGAACAGATTGTTGAAAATCAAAGATTTTGTTGTTTGTTCAATTCTGTGTTTGAGAAATGTAGCAGTGAGAGAACAAAAATACAAAGTGTTTCTGAAATTCAAAATGTTTTAGACATATGTTCTGGTCTAAATCAATTTTCATAGAATATTCAGCAAGATTGTCTGGAATTTCTAATGTATATGCTTGTTGTATTGCAAGATGAAGATGTAGATGTGGAAAATCTTTTTGGCCTTTCCTATTAATGGCAGCATAACTGCGACAATTGTTCCTTTTCAAGTACTACTATAATAGACACTGAAAGATTTATATATTTGAGTTTACCAGACTGCAAATCAGTGTCTTTTAATAATCTAGTTAGAGAAGCAAATCAAACCATGGTCTGTACTCAATGTAAATCTGCAATGCTATCAACATTATTTATACAAAGATATGGACAGTATCTAATTTTAATGTTCCAACGATGTAGACCTGATGGAACTAAATTGACAACTTTAATAAAAAATGTTGTGGCTTCTCAATTATCAATTTCAGGAAGAACCTTTGCAACTGCAGCAATTATTTTCCATGATGGTCCTTCGACAACATCAGGACATTACACAGCTTATTTAAAATGTCCAAAAGGCTGGACACACTGTAATGATACTCAATTGACTTCTAAAAAACGTTTGCCTTTTGACTTACCAAATTCTTACCTAGTGTTCTTACAACCGAAATTTTAGGAAAGGTAATTGGCCTATGAAGATTGGAGCAGTTAATAAAACATAGTTTGCTGTTCAAAATTACTTTGTGAGTGAGAGTGATCAACATAATAAAAAACTTGTAGTTGTCATAGAGGTAGTGTAAGTGTATCACATAGTGAGTGATATCAGTATTATAGGAAATGTTAATCATGAGTAAGCCAGAGGTGGAAATATAACTAATGTTTCATGATGTAAAAGATGTTGGAGTTTTTCTTTCAGAAACTCGGGAAAATGGAAGTTTAAGAATACTATTGAGTAATTTCCAAAGAAAAGGACTTTCCATATACTATTTGGCCTCGTGGAAAAGTACGTGGATCAAAAGTGAGTTAAGATATGTTTTTTATAAATTTTACATTATTTATTGAAACGTTGTATGGGTTTTTTAAACACAATCTTTTTGATTGTGTTTTTTTTTGCCCGCTGTCATATGTTTAGTAGTATTGAAGTCACTGTTTTAAGTGAAATTCAATATATTCTGAGAACAGCAAAAATAAACCATATAACATGTTGAACAAGTTAGTTTGTATTTTGTATTGTGAAATATATATTATACTCTCCTTGTCTCACGCTCAATCACTTTTTTGAACCCTATATCTCTCCTCTTTCCTCAACCTCACTGCCCTTCTCTCACCCTCCCTCACCTCCCTTCCCTTATTCCACTTCCCTCATTTACCCTTATTCCCCATCCTTAACTCCCCTTCCCCTTCTTTCCTTCCTTTGCTTACTCTACTTTACTCACTCCTTCTCTCATTCTCTCTGCCCTCTCACTTCCTCACTCCTCTTCCCTCACTGCCTCTTTGTTACCCTCACTTCCTCTATACCCTCACTCTCTCACGCCCCTTCACTCACTCTCACTCACCTTCCATCCCTCATTGTCGTGAATGCACCCTCACTCACTCCCCCTTCCCTGTCACTTACTTCCCTTTCCTTACATCCCTTTCCTCCATTACCACCTCATGGGTCCTCCCCGTCCCAGTCCTAACAACGTGAGGCAGTCCTGCCTCCACCCAGCCAATCACAACACCAGTATTTTTATAGTACATAAGCCCCGCCCACCTACCGCCATGCCTGTTTTTTTTCTGCTCCGACGGCTGTCGGAACGCTGGTGCTCCCGGTTCCGGTCCCTGGATCAAGTTTCCTTTGGTGGCGGTTCCGTGAGTTTTTCATGTGTGTTTAAATAAATTCTGTTGTTTTATTCTTTTAATGCACGGCTCGGCCGCTCCGGTTTTCCGGTAGGCCGGGCTCCTGTTCTGGGGTCAGGTGCGCTCCCCGCTCATGTGCTGGGCTGGGGCGGGGAGTTTTGATGGTGTCCTGGCCTCGGGTCATTCCGGCGCTGCTGCACTATCGCAGCGTCTGGCCCCCGCGGTCATTCTCTTTTGACCTGTGGACTGTGGGTGGAGACGTCAGGGCTGCCCTCTTTTTATTTCATTCTTCAACACACCTTTGCGTGATTGGTTGATTGGGGGCAGTATTTATTGGAGGTTGCTGGGCACTTCCTTTGTTGTGGTGATTTCCTGTTTGGTTACTTCTGGGTTTTTTCACCATGAGTGAGGGGGCTTCTTCTCCTGTGCCGGCTAAGGCTGTTTCCAAACAGCATAATATTCAGGATCTACAGGAGGATGACGTCTTGCAGATTTCTAGAGCTGATTTGCGTGACTTGATTGATTCTGCGGTCCAGTCTGCGCTGCTTGAGCCTGCGGCTAAGCGGGCTAAGGATGATGAGGATGAACTGGACAATTCCCCTAAGGGAAAGTACATCCAGGGCAAGGTTTTTTTGGACATGCTGGTGCATATTCGAGAGGTGCTTGGGTTTCACCCTAAAACCCTGTCTGGAGATGGGTTTTACGCACAGTATAGTTCCTCTGTGGTGGATGACCTCCCCTTCCATGATGTCCTGAAGGATATCCTCACAAAAGAGTGGCTGGAGGTGGATAAGCAGGGTATTCCGCGATTCCTGGGGAAGCGATATCGCCTGGCGGACTTTGATTCCCAGTTTCCTGCGATTCTGAAGGTTAATTCTCTTTTGTCTTTTATGTCTTCCTCCTCTTCCTCTTTATCTTCGGAGGAGGTTTCCCTGTCTGATCCGGTGAAGCGTAAGGTGGAATCTGCACTCAAGCGTTCTTACGCCGCTTCTCACTTTGGGGTGCGTGCTAGCACTTATGCGGCCTATGCGTCACAGGTCCTGCTCAAGGATTTCGAGAGGCTGTTTGACTGTCTTCAGGATCATGGGGACCCTACTCCTGTGTTGGCTCAAATGGAGGTTTTGACGCAATTCCTGTCAGATGTCACTTTTGATTCCTTGTGGGCTTTCTCCTCGGCTGCTGGGGTGGCGGTGGCTGGGAGGAGGTCTCTGTGGACTAAGCCATGGCGTCTTGATGCTGCTCAGAAGTCTTTGGTCCATAAACTGCCTTTTGAGGGTCCTCGTCTCTTTGGGGATGCCTTGAATTCGATGGTGCAGCGCTCTGCGGAGGAGAAGAAGTTGTTGAAGCCTTTTCAGCCTGCTCCTAAGAAAAGGTCTTTTTTCCAGAAGCAGGGGTTTCAGGGGGTTTTGTCCTCTCAGCCCTTTCGTGGTCGGGCCCGTGGTCGGGGGGCCGCGTTCCATTATAAATCCTGGACTCCGCAGCAACAGTAGCAGCAGCTGCCACAGCCTCCCTGTGGTGCAGGGCAAAAGTGACTATGCCGCTGTGGGGGCTTGTCTCCATTTGTTTCTGGACCGTTGGTCAGCTCTGATCTCCGATCAATGGGTCTTGGATATCATCAGGCGGGGTTACCGGATTCCCTTCTGAGGCCCTCCCCCTCTGGATTGTCTTCTGGTTACCCCGTTGTCAAGAGACCCCGTGCGGCGGTCTGCCATGTTGTCCGGCGTCACCATGTTGTTCCAGAAAGGGGCGGTGGTGCCGGTTCCAGTGGAGGAAGTGGGCATGGGGTTCTATTCCCGTCTGTTTCAGGTTCCAAAGCCCAATGGTTGCTTGCGCCCCATTTTGAATCTCCGTTCCCTGAACAAGTTGGTGCGTTTGGATCATTTTCGGATGGTCATGTTGCAGTCCGTCATTCCCCTCATCCAGGAGGGAGATTTCTTGGCTTCCCTGGACTTGGAGGACGCCTATTTTCACGTTCCGGTCCATCCTGCCAGTCAGCAGGTTCCTGAGGTTTGTGGTCCAGGGGATGCATTACCAGTTTCGGGTTCTGCCGTTCGGCCTCTCCACTGCTCCCAGGACTTTTACCAAGGTATTGGCTCCTGCTGTGGGGGTTTTGCAACATCAGGGTTTCTCCGTGTTTCCCTATATTGATGATTGTTTGGTCTCTGCTTCCTCTTTCCCTCAGGCTCTTCTGGCGGTGGAGGCTACGTTGTCCCTGTTCCGGGAGCTGGGGTTCAAGGTGAATTTGGCCAAGTCTCATCTGGATCCTGTTCAGAGACTTCAGTTCATCGGGGGTCTGTTCGACACCTCTCTGGGGGCGGTGTTTCTCCCTCCTGTTCGGATCCTTTCCTTACAGACTCTGCTGCGGGATCTGTTGAGTCGTCCCTCTGCCCCTGCTCGTGTTTGGTTGCGGGTCCAGGGGTTGATGGCTGCGACCACTGCTGTGGTTCCTTGGGCTCGCCTCCATCTCAAGCCCTTGGTGACTCATCTGTTGGCTCGGTGGGACCCCTCTTGGGCGGATTACGAGACTCTGATTCCTCTCTCTCCTGCTCTGGTTCTGGACTTGGACTGGTGGCTTTGCACTCCCAACCTGGAGAAGGGGGTGCGGTTTTGTCTTCCTCCTCCCCTTTTGTTGACGACGGATGCCAGTCTCTGGGGTTGGGGGGCCACTTTGGGGTCCTTGGAAGCCAAGGGTCGGTGGTCTCAGGGGGACAGCACCCGTTCCTCGAACTAGCGGGAGTTGGCGGCTGTCTGGGAGGCGGTGCAGTTCTTTCAGGTTTCTCTCCTGGGGGCGAATCTGTTGGTTCGTACCGACAACCAGGTGGCTCGTTGTTACTTGAACCGCCAGGGGGGGACCAGGTGCGCGTCTCTGAACATGTTGGCCTCCATGATTTGTGCTTGGGCGGAATCTCATCTGTTGGCCTTGAGGGCTGTGTACATTCCGGGACGGTTGAATTTTCATGCGGACACTTTGAGACGTGACCTTCCATCTTCTGTTCTGTACCATCTCTCTCTTCCTCTGTTCCTGTCCCTTTGCCTTCGGTTCGGGACTCCTTGGATCGATCTTTTTGCGTTCCCTCACAACTCTCTCCTGTCCCGGTTTTGTTCGGAGGTGCTGTGTCCTCATGCTTGGGCGGTGAATGCTCTTTCGATTCCCTGGCCTTCGGGCCTTCTGTATGCATTCCCTCCTATTCCCCTCCTCCCGAGGGTGCTGCAGAAGATTCGGAGGGAGAAGGTTTCGGTCCTGGTGATTGCTCCTTTCTGGCCTCGCCGCATTTGGTTTCCTCCCCTGCTGAAGCTGGCGAAGGGTCGGTTTGTTTGGCTTCCTTTGTGTCCGTCTCCTCTTCAGTTTCCACCCCTATCTCTGCCTTGTCTTCGTCGTTTGCAGCTGACGGCTTGGCTCTTGAGCGGTTGACTTTGGAGTCTTTGGGTTGTTCATCGGTGGTGGCTCGTGACATCCGGTTGTCTCGCCGCCCTTCGACCCTTAAGTGCTATGGCCACCATTGGGGTTCTTTTGTTTCTTGGTGTTCTTCTCATGGGGTGGATCCTGTACTGGGGGTTCCTACTTCTGTGTTGGAGTTTCTCCAGGATGGTTTTTTGAAAGGCCTTTCCCCTTCCACATTGTCTGCTCAGTGGGCGGCGGTTCGTGCTTGTCGGGGTCCTGGGGCCTCCTTGGAGGGTGTTGCTCCTTTGGTTAGTCGGCTTCTTCGGAGCTTTCGGCTTCGTCGGCCGGTTCCTCCTGTTCTCATTCCTTCTTGGGATTTGCCTAATGTTTTGCGTGGTCTGCAGTTGCCCCCTTTTGAGCCTTTGATGGAGGCGGATTTGTTGTGGCTGTCCTCTAAGGTGGCTTTCCTGTTGGCCATTATCTCCGCTCGCAGGTTGGGTGAGTTGGGTGCCTTGCTCGTTTCGTTTCCCTATTTGCAGTTCCTCCCGGATCGGGTCGTCTTGCGGCTTGATCCGGCTTTTCTGCCTAAGGTTTCTTCGAGTTTTCATTTGCAGCAGGAGGTGATTCTTCCTGATTTGCCTGCTGAGGGGGATTCCCTTGTTCCCCCTTCTTTGGATGTTCGCAGGGCTCTCCAGATTTACGTCCAACGTTCTCTGGGGTTCCGGAGTTCTCCTGCCCTGAAGAAGGTTTCCACTTCCACGATCAGTCGGTGGGTCGGTTTGGCAGTCTGTCAATCTTACAAGTCTTTGGATTTGCCTCCTCCGTCTCATGTACAGGGTCGGTCGACGCGTTCTGTGTCTGCTTCCTGGGCTGAGGCGGCGGGGGTCTCTATCCAGGAGATTTGTAGGGCGGCCACCTGGCAGTCTCATCACACATTTGTGGGACATTATCGGCTTGATGTTTTACATGCCTCTGCTGACAGTTTTTCTGTTGGCGGCTTGAACGCTGTTGTTCATTGATCTTTTATTGATTCAAGTTTTGTACTCTGCATGGATCCCTGGTGTCCTGCGTGTTTTCTTTATTGGTTCTCTGCTTGTGAGTTCCTCACGTTGTTAGGACTGGGACGGGGAGGACCCATGAGGGGGTAATGTCTTATTACTTACCGGTAATCTTCATTACCCCGATTAGGGTCCTCCCCGTCCCAGTCCTCTTCCCTCCCACCCTCCCGCTGTGTTTGTGTCAGAGTCTTGTTGATACCAGGCATGGCGGTAGGTGAGCGGGGCTTATGTACTATAGAAATACTGGCGTTGTGATTGGCTGGGTGGAGGCAGGACTGCCTCACGTTGTTAGGACTGGGACGGGGAGGACCCTAATCGGGGTAATGAAGATTACCGGTAAGTAATAAGACATTAGTTCTGATAACTCACATTCCTGTAGTATCTTCAGTTTATTTCTCTCTCCCTCTCTTGCTCTCTGTCACCGAATCTATCCGTCTCATTATCCTCTTAGTAATTTGCTCTATTTTTTTCCCCTCTTTCTGTTCTTCAGCATTCCTTTGTTTCTCTTTCTGTGTCCTTCACTCCTACTTTATCTCTTAGTATCTTTTTTATGACTTTTAATCTCCTGCCTTGTCTCTTGTATTTTGAAATATAAATAATAAAAATTATAAGTAATTTTTTTCCCCTTTTCCACAGATATTAAATGTATTAAACATATGTCATCAAGTTTACATTATTTATAAGGTAAGTTTGACAAACAAAATTTACTTTCTCATCACTCTTTTCCTTAACCTCAGTACTCTTCTCTCACCCATCCTAACCCCCGTTCCCTTACTCCACTTTCCTTACTTATTCTCATTCCCCATGTTCACTCCCCTTCCTCTCACTCACCTCCCACACTCACCTTCTTTTAGTCCCCCTGCTTCACTTCCCTTCCCCTCTCTTCCCTTCCTTTGCTCCCTCAATCATTCCCATTCCCTCACTCACCTTACTCCACTTCACTGATTCCTTCTCTCACTCCCACTGTCCTCTCAAATCCTCACTCCCCTTCTCTCACTTTCTCTTTCTTAGCCTCACTCTCTCCATTCTCTCACTCTCTCACTCCTCTTCCATCACGCTCACTCCCTATACCTCAGCCACACTCCCTTAATTATCTTTCTTTGGTCCCTCACTCAGTCCCTTTTTGTCACTCTTTTCTTCACTCCCTCAATCCCCTCACTCCCTCACTCCCCTTGTCTTACCCTCACTCACTTTTATTCACCGTTTTTCACCCCTCTTTACTCACGCTCTCTGCTGTTCTCTAACCCCCGTTCCCTTACTCCGGTTCCTTCACTACCTCTCATTCCTCATCCTTCTCTCCCATTCCTTTTACTTTCATCCCCCATTCACCTTCTCTCAGTACCTATGCATCAGTCTTTTTCTCCTCTATTCCCTTCCTTCGCTCACTCACTCATTCCCCTTCCCTCACTCACCTTACTCCACTTCACTCACTCTTTCTCTCACTCCCTCTGTCCTGTCACATCCTCATTCTCCTTCCCTCACTCCCTCTCTCTTGGCTTCACTACCTCCGTCCCCTCACTCTCTCACTCCTCTTCCGTCACTCTTACTCCCTATAACTCACCTACACTCCCTCACTTACCTTTCTATGCTCCCTCACTCAGTCCCCTTCTCTCACTCTTTCCTTCTCTCCCTCTGTCTCCTCACTCCCTCACTCCCATTGTCTCATGCTCACTTGCCTTTATCTACCCTCTATCACCCCTCTTTACTCAGCCTCACTGCCCTTCTCTCACTCTCCTTCACCCCGTTCCCTTACTCCACTTCCCTCACTACCTCTCATTCCCCATTCCTTCACTCCCCTTCCCCTCTGTCCCCTCCACCACTTACCAGCTCTCAGTCACTCTACTTTCTCCCCTTCCCCTTCTTTCTATCTTTTGCTCCCTCAGTAATTCCCCTTCCCTTAATCACCTTACTCAACTTCATTCACTACTTCTCTCACTCCCTCTGTCCTCTCACATCCTCACTCCCCTTCCCTCACTCTCTCACTCTTACTCACACTCCCTCCATCCCCTCACTTTGTTACTCCCCCTTCCCTCACACTAACTCCCTTTAACTCCCAAACACTCCCTTATTTATCTTTCTATGCTCCCTTACTTAGTCTCCTTCTCTCACTCCTTCCTTTACTACCTCTATGTCCTCACTCCCTCACTCCACTTGTCTTACGCTCACTCGCCTTTATCCACCCTCTATCACTCCTCTTTCCTCAATCTCACTGCTCTTCTCTCAGCCTCCCTCACCCCCGTTCCCTTACTCCACTTCCCTCACTTATCCTCATTCCCCATCCTTAACTCCCCTTGTCCTCACTGTCCTCCTACAGTCACCTTTTCCCAGTTCCTCTGCTTCATTCCCCTTCCCCTTCTGTCCTTCCTTTGCTCCCACAGTAATTCCCCTTCTCTCAGTCACCTTACTCCACTTTATTCACTCCTTCTCTCACTCCCTCTGTCCTCTCACTTCTTCACTCCTCTTCCCTCACTCCCTCTCTATTACCCTCAGTCCCATTGTCCCCTCACTCTCTCACACCCCTTCACTCACTCTTACTCACCTTCCTTCCCTCTTTGTCGTGAATGCACCCTCACTCACTCCCCCTTCCCTCACACTCACTCCCCTTTCCTTACTCCGCTTTCCTCATTTAGTTTTGCTAACTCCCATTCCTTTAGTATCTTACTCACCTTCAGTTCATTTCTCTCTCCCTCTCTTCCTCTCTGTCACTGAATCTATCCACTTCATTATCCTCTTAGTAATTTGCTCACCCTCTATTTCTTTTTCCCTGTCTCTGTCCTTCACCGTTCCTTTGTTTCCCTTTCTGTGTCCTTCACTCCTACTTTATCTCTTAGTACCCTTTTTTGACTTTTAATCTCCTGCCTTGTCTCTTGTACTTTGAAATATATATTTTAAAAATTATAACTTTTTTTTCCACTTCCACAGATATTAAATGTTGTAAAAATATGTAATTAAATGTACATTTCTTATAAGGTAAGTTTGACAAACAAAATTTAGTTTCTTATCACTCTTTTCCTTAACCTCACTACTCTTCTCTCACCCTCCCTCACCCCGTTCCCTTACTCCACTTCCCTCATTTATTCTCATTCCCCATGTTTACTCCCCTTTCCCTCACTCCCCTCCCACACTCAACTTTTTTCAGTTCCCCTGCTTTACTTCCCTTCCACTCTTTTCCCTTCCTTCGCTCCCTCACTCATTCCCCTTCCATCACTCACCTTACTCCACTTCACTCACTCGTTCTCTCACTCCCTCTGTCCTCTCACTTCTTCACTCCCCTTTCCTCACTCCCTCTCTCTTAGCCTCACTCTCTCCGTCTCCTCTCTCTCTTACTCCTCTTCCGTCACGTTCACTTCCTTTAACTAACCCACACTCCCTCACTTACCTTTCTTTGCTCCCTCACTCAGTCTCCTTCTCTCACTCTTTTCTTCATTCCCTCTCTCTCCTCACTCCCTCATTCCCCTTGTCTCACGCTCACTTGCCTTTATCTACCACTCTTTCCTCAACCTCATTGCTCTTCTCTCATCCTCCTTCAGCCCCGTTCTCTTACTCCGCTTCCCTCACTTATCCTCATTCCCCATGTTTACTCCCCTTCGCCTAACTCCCCTCCCACACTCACTTTCTTTCAGTCTCCCTTCTTCACTTCCCTTCCACTCTCTTCCCTTCCTTCGCTCATTCACTCATTCCCCTTCCCTTACTCACCTTACTCCACTTCACTCACTCTTTCTCACACTCCCTCTGTCCTCTCACTTCTTCACTGCTCTCCTCTCACTCCGTCTGTCTTACCCTCACTCTCTCTGTCCCCTCACTCTCACTTCCCTTCAATCACCCTCACTCATCTTCAAACCCTCACTGTCATCAACTCACTCTCACTCACTCCACCTTCCTTCTCCCTCACTCCCCTTGCCTTACTCTCACTCCCATTTCGTTATCCTCCCTCACCCTCTTTCCCTCAATATCAATCCCCTTTTTTCACCTTGACTTATTTTTTTCGGTCACTGCCTGTCACTCTCGTTCGTTCACTCCACTCGACTCACTCTTGTTTATAACTCACCTTCTCTCACTCCTCTTCTGTCACTTGTTCCCTCTGTCACTTTCTCCCCTTCATTCACTCATTTCATTCATTCATTTATTCAGTACACATTCTCTGAAAAAAAGAATTGCAAAATATGTAAAGAATATAGCCCTTTTTGAGAATTGGAGTTAGTTCTGAAAAGAACTTTTTTTTTCTTCTTTTTTTTAAATATTTTTTTTATACTTTTTTATAACAATTTTATATTTTTTTGTATTTTTTTCAGGGGAAAAACAAAACCAGGGATTCAAAAACTGCTCAACAGGAGCAAAAAAAAGGGGAAAAATTAGGGGTGGGGAGGGCAGCGGTGTTCCTCTCTCCTCCGAGCAATCAGTTCAATGCTCTGCTCCCCATAACACAGTAGTTCATCGCAGTCCATGCATAGAATTTTGATGCGTGCAAAGACTGGCTGGTTGTTCGGGATCATTCTTCCACCTTGTCTTCCTGAAGCTGTTGCACCACCAGTCGAGGTGCTGGCCCCATCTCTCGGTGCATTCCGTGCCAGGTCCCTGACACTCTCCCTTGAAAAGTTGTTCGGGTGTCTTCTCTGCACAGGCTTAATTAAAGTGGCATTTCCAAAACTATATTTTTTATTAGGATTGCCACGTGATAAGGTGGTGCCACAAATTTTGCAGCACACCTTTGCTGAATTCACTTTTTTTTGTCCTTCGGGGACGGTAAAAAACTTCCAAATGAAGTGTTCTTTTACTTTCCTGGTAGGAGGATCCTCAGGCAGAAAATCCTCTTCAGAATCAGAGGAAGTGTACCGAAAATCAGCCATCTCTCTAAAATTAGATGCAGAAGCAGGCAAGAGGTGTTCTCTTTGCAATTGCAAAGAGGTAGTGAGGGATATGGGTGGAGACTTTCAATATTTGTGGAAAAAAACTGTTATGAACCAATGAAAAGTGTTATTTTAAGGTCACATGACTTGACGCGCTTACACTACGCACTACGAAGCGCTACCGGGGGCGCTTACGCGGCACGTACATAGGCGCTTCCGGGGGCGCTTACGCGGTGCGTCTGAATGACGTTTTGCTAGATGTTCGGAAATGCGTTTAAAGTTAAAATACGGTTATTTAAAATCAAAAATACTACTTTTATGAGTATGCCACTGAATGTCTTGCATTATCATTTACTTTAAATACATACTTATATTTTTTCCGCTCGCGGGAATAGCGCTAACGCTACGTTGATGGGTGCGTTTACGGTTGCGCGTACCCCGAGCGCTCCAGGGTAAAAAGCTAAAAAAAGAAAAACAGGAACAATACATTGAACAATTAATGTTTGAAAAATATACATTATTTAAATAATATATTAAAAATTAGAATAATTAATAGCAATAAAAAATAGCTATTAAAAAAACTTACAAATTCACTGTAAAAACCATAGGTTACAAACTCGTTATAGTTAGGAATTAGCTTTTAAAAAACCTTTGAAATTCACTGAAAAAACCATAGGTTTAACACTCGTTATAGTTAGGAATTAGCATTTAAAAAACCTTTGAAATTCAATGTAAAAACCATAGGTTTCACACCAGTTATAGTTAGCTGAACATTTCACTCATACAAAACCATTGAAATTCCCACATTATAGTTTGTTGGACTCACTATAACCCGCGCGCCCGCAATCCACTGCTGATGATGTCACATATTACATCATTCATGACATGGTCAGTGACATCACTGATGACATCACTGATGACATCTCAAATGACATCACTGATTACATCACTGATGACATCTCAAATGACATCACTGATGACATCATCCATGTGATAATACGATGCACCTCCTCACACTCTAATCTAACCTTTGAAAAACCCAGTGTTAAATACAAACTACCATTACTGAAACCATTGACACACCAATACCAGTAACTACATACGCACTCACTGATTCCTAGGTCTACACACACATCCACTCATTCACCCATACAATCACTCATACATACAGACACTCATCAATACAACACTATCATATGCACTCATACACCTATACAGACACTCACACACTGCCACTCATCCATGGAGTTACTCACACACCTAGTCAGTCATGCAAAGAATCAATCACACTCCCCATTTCATCATCTATACAGTTATACAGACAACACCTCAAATATAAAACCATATACTAACACATACTTACTCTCTTATACAATCACTGATACAAGTGCACATTGATCCATACAGCCACTCACACAATCACTGGCTCTCATGTATAGTCATTTATATATGCCAACTCTCACATGCACTGTGTTTTACATGTGTACTTACTTGGACATGTACCACTGAGATATCCATTCACTCCCCAACACAGCCATGCACACAGTCAACCGCCCATACAGCTGTTTCCACATGCACTCTTGAACCCATACACCTTGTGAATCAACTGGTCACACATCTATACACAGAGTCACACACCTCACAGCCACCCAAACACACACTCAGACTCACATACAAATACTTGCGCAACCAATCAATAACCCATATGGCCGCTTATATAGCTATTGATCAACACATGCAGCAGCTTACACAACAACAGACAGACTGATGCACACATTCAGACAGTTTAGTCACTAACCCATGCATTCAGTAAGACACATTTAATCACTCACTCGTACAGTGAGTCACGCACCTACTAAATCCTTCATCCAGACAATTATCCTTACACTCATTCTTCAATATGTAAAACATATTTAAAATTTACAGAAACACACAGTCACTGGATGATGTCATCAGTGATGTCATTTGAGATGTCATCAGTGATGTCATCAGTGATGTCATTTGAGATGTCATCAGTGATGTCATCAGTGATGTCACTGACCATGTCATGAATGATGTAATATGTGACATCGTCAGCAGTGGATTGCGGGCGCGCGAGTTATAGTGAGTCCAACTAACTATAACGTGGGAATTTCAATGGTTTTGTATGAGTGAAATGCTCAGCTAACTATAACTGGTGTGAAACCTACGGGTTTTTCATTGAATTTCAAAGGTTTTTTAAATGCTAATTCCTAACTATAACGAGTGTTAAACCTATGTTTTTTTCAGTGAATATATATATAGATACACGGCTAGATTATCTTCTGTTACCTGTATTTTGGGGTACAGTAAGTCGTATGTTTGATGTATGAGGAACATTTCCTCGGTTTATATGCCAGTTTAATGCCGATTCACGGCAACATATCTTTCACTTTCTGGCAGTGGTGAATAGTCTGCACAAAGTTCATGATCCATATCCACATTCAAAGAAATGTTAAAAGTTATAATATGATTTAAAACTAACGTGTGTTTGCATGAAATGTGTTTTAATATGGCCGCCACGTTTAAACCTTCATTTGGCATTATGTCTAAATGCTCCTGCTTGAATGTCCGCTCTCAGTCTCTATGGGGCCGTGTACATAAATGTCTCGCAAACTGTGTGTCGGCGACACTGAGGAAGGACTACTGTCCGAAACGCGTTTGTCATCCTTTTGCCGTGTGCAGTAAATAAAATCTAGTGCCATACCCGGAGTGCTTCAAGTCTTCTTTCCAAGTGGTGAGGGAGACCTACGAGCTTCAATATATATATATATATATATATATATATATATATATTACCTACTGGCGGTCGCCAGTAGGTATATATAGTTAGGATTTTTTCTCTATGGGTTTTTTGAAAATTCTATGTCTAATAACTTTGGCGTTTGTGGACGGAATTGGCTGAAATTTTCAGGAAAATGGCACATTTTGTTTCTGAGCAGCCCTTGAAAATTTGGGGGGGGTTCGTCAAGGGGGGGCCGAGAAAAAAGGGGGGTCCCAAAACGTGTTTTTAACATTGAGTTTTCCATAGGGCGGTTGGCCTCACTTTTAGCCCGAACGGCTGAATGGATTTGCACGAAACTTGGCAAAATTGTAGGGACTGGTAGCCCGATGTGCCTTTTGTAGGTCTCAATATATGTGCTCCAGTGGATTTTGAGAAATTAACGTTTAAAAAAAGATATATATCTGTAACAGCGGACCGGGCAGCGTCCTAGGACGCGTACTTTTCGCGCAACGGAGCTTTGTGAAGCGAAGCTGATTGGTTCTCCGGCGTCTGTCAACATTCCAAACAGTCCGTAGCGGCCGCCATCTTGTCTCTCGGTAGGATCGAGAGACAAGAGGAGGCCAAAGCGAAGGGGCAAATGACCATAAGGGGGAATAGTAGATCCTCGCTGACCCCCTAGGTTTGATGTGGAGGTTTTAAAAGGGCCCCGCGGGGCAAAAAAAATAATAATAATAATAATCGAACACCTGAATGGATTTGCACGAAACTTGGCAAAATATTAGGGACTGGTAGCCCGATGTGCCTTTGCTAGGTCTCAATATATGTGCTCCAGTGGATTTTGAGAAATTAACGTTCAAAAAAAGATATATATCTGTAACAGCGCTCCGCTTCGCGTACTTTTCGCGTTACGGAGCTTTGCGAAGCTGATTGGTTCTCCGGCGTCTGTCAACATTCCAAACAGTCCGTAGCGGCCGCCATCTTGTCTCTCGGTAGGATTGAGAGACAAGAGGAGGCCAAAGCGAAGGGGGAAATGACCATAAGGGGTCATAGTAGATCCTTCCTGACCTCTTAGGTTTGATGTACCATTTTGCCAAGTTTGGTGTAATTCCGTTCAGCCATTCAGGCTGTAGACGTATGTAAATGTCCTATGGAAAATTGCATGGGGAAAACACATTTGAAAGTGTTGAAATTTAGAACCAATTAAAATGTTACTTTGGTTTTGTATTTGTGTGTGATGAAAGTTAATTGGTTATGTATATATGTCAAATGAGAGGAAACCACAGCCATTTTGTGATACTACTGTCTGAGGTACATTTGTGAGGAATTTTTGGTGGTGAATTTCTGGTGTTTGATTTACACAGTACTAACACTTCTGCTACTTTTAAAAAGGTGAGTTGTTAATTTGTAAGGGGAACTATGTTGTACACTTGAAGATAATTTGAAAAATGTTTTCTGTTATTTATTTGCAGTCCTTCTGTTATACTAAATAGTTGATGAAGTTAGTTTTATATTATGTATTACTAAAAACGATAAATGAAAGTGATTATTTTTTTCTGCAATTTACAGCAAGCAATTTCAAAATAAAATGGCTCACAATGAAGAGACCGTGGCAATTTCTTTTGAATTGTCCACTACATTGATTGAAATTGAGAGCACCAATAATGAAATATTGTCACAAGGAGGACATGACTTGTATGATTCCATTAGATTGATTGAAATGGACAGCACCAAGAATGAAATATTGTCACAAGGAGATGACTTGAATGATTCCACTACATTGATTGAAATTGAGAGCACCAATAATGAAATATTGTCACAAGGAGGAGATGGCTTGTATGATTCCATTAGATTGATTGAAATGGACAGGACCAATAATGAAATATTGTCACAAGGAGGAGATGACTTGAATGATTCCACTACATTGATTGAAATTGAGAGCACCAATAATGAAATATTGTCACGAGGAGATGACTTGAATGATTCCACTACATTGATTGAAATGGACAGCACCAATAATGAAATATTGTCAGAAGGAGGAGATGACTTGAATGATTTTTTTGATCAATCTCTTGATGGCGAATTTATCGAGTGTTTGGAGACCATAGAGTTACAAGAATCATCATTGCAGACTTTTAATGAGGAGATTCCAGATGAGATGATTGAAGAGGAAATTACTGATGAGGACATGTTACTAGTTGTTTCAAATTTAGAAAATTTTGAAGAATAAATTTATATTTAGAAATCAAAAATTGTTTGAGACATTATTTATTTTTATTTTTAATTTATGAGGTTGTAGCGAAGTGATTGTAGTATAAAATGAGACTTATAGTATAGAGTGCAACATTTTTATGTTACATGGTAAGTTTACTCATATTTACTTCCCTTCTGCCACTATATTATCTCCAATGTGTATTTGACATGTCTTCTTCATCTCCGGCCTCCTTTCTCTCACTGTGTGTCTCCGATGCATCTTATCGCTGGTATTTTGTGTAATTACAGAAGAGAGTAAAATAAAATAGTTCGGAACGTGAAAAGGGGGCAAAGTAGAGTACTCCTCACCCCCTAGGCCTTTTTAGGCGGTCCCAAAAGGATCAGTTTCTGCTTTCCTGAGAGATTATGGTATGAGTTCCATATACCACAATAACTTGCATTACAACATGCAAGATATCTATCTCCTATTACCAACTTTTGGAGATATTCGCGCTAAGCGCGAATATCTCCAAAAAGTAACACCTGCCCTGAGCAGTTCTTAGCCATGTTATCCAATGGGAGGTGGATAACATGGCTAAGAGTATTAGCTCGGTAATGCATGAATATCGCTGAGTTTTTAGCGATATTCATGCATTGCGGCCGTTTATTATCGCATTTGCGATAAACCTTGATAATAGTAAGGTTTATCTTCGATAATTTCTGACGAAGCTTAGTGGTAAAAAATTGGTTGGTAAGCATCGTTAGCGATAAATATCGCTTAACTTTGGTAATATGCCCCAACGTCTGTTAACGTTCGATTCGAAGGAAATGAGGAAGTGTTGAAAAACATTGTCTGCGCCATCTTGCCTTTTTTGAAATGCCACACTTTTGTCGTGCACGGCAGCCATTTTAGATGTCTTGACCAGACCCACTCTCTGCACGCTGTCGATTCGTAGCATGGCTCCTCACCCTCGCAAGCATCTTCCCCAGGCACTGGTCACCCCCGCTCTCTGTCTTATGCATGGGCAATAAACCTCCCCCCATCTGCGCTGCTCTTCCCTGAGAATCACACTGTGCCCGCCCGACACCTCCCTTTCGCCCTATTCACTACCGCACCCTGTGACACTCCTCTTCCTCTGTGTCCGATTGTCCAGGCTATCAGCTAGCCCTGCAGATGTAGTTTATGGCCCCAGCTGTAAAGAATCACCCCTCTTCAAAGGAGTTATAGTAGATCAAGGCCCACACCCGATGAGATCCGTCACACCACACGTGTTCCTACTATCTGAAAACTATCCTGTATTGTGATTGGGGAGGGGACCGAGCCTGAAGCGGAAGATTCCAGGAATGACTCTTTGTACATCAAAGTTTTTACAATTATGTGTCACATAAAAAATATATAGCACTCCAACAAAGTAGTAGGAATATAAAACTTTAATAACATATAAATATATACAACAAAACAAAAACAGTAATAGATTTATTGAAATTGACAGCACCAATAATGAAATATTCTTGTCAGTAGCGGTCTGTTGTGCGAATAGTTCCAAGGCAGCAGAACGCGCTGAAATCTGGATGTCACGAAGGTGATGTCTAGCAAGTTGCCGCCCAGCAAATAACGGCGTGGGGCGCCGCGGGGGTGAGTGAGTCCAGTAGGCACCACAGCTATTCTTACCGGCATTGCAGAATTACTGCTGGGGACAATGCCTGTGCTGGAGCAGGGTCACAGCAGAAACAAAAAGGTTCTGTTGAAGATGTTGTTGGTTTTCAATTTGAAAACAGTTCTGGTGTCAACTGCTATGCTAATGTAGTGGTTAATGTTTTGTTTTCTCTAGAAAATGTAAAAGAGGGGGAGGCAGTCCAAAGTTCCGTTAAAAGGGCAAAGGAAAGGATCGGTGGTTTGAACTATCAGTCAAAAAGGGGAGGGGGTGCAACAATTTTTCCTACCGGGTCACACTGTGCTTTCACCGGAAGTGAGGTCTGCAGGATTCTAGTAATTCAAAGTGAGGCTGGCGCCGACGTCCCGCGGATACAGTTTCGTCACTCCACGGGTGATCATGGCAGTCATTCCCCATCGGGGGTGGGAGACTCCCGCGGCTCCTCTAGAATCTTCAAGGTCGTGGAGGACTACGGTGGTGGAGTCAACCAGTGACCGGGCCATTTCTTTATGCTGGGCCCGCTCTTGCCAGGTCGACCGCCATTTTGAGAGTTCGGTAGCTACTGGCGATCGCGGGGTCAAATGAACGGACGGGCTCCACCCTGCCGGGCGAGACGTTGCAGCATGGCCACAGTGGAAGAACTCTTTTCCGGGCGCCTGGACCGCTGAGGGTGCAGCTGGGAAGCCTACACTGGGGAGGCGGGAGAGGCCTGTTCGCACCGTCTCTCCCTCCCAGTGCACCCCACGGCGTCTCGCTTGAGATTTGTTATGGCCGGACCAGGCGATGAGGACGAGGGGGGGGTCGGAGGCATGTGCAAGACATCCCCCCCCAGTGTTGTCGCAGCCATTATAAAAGAAAGAAGTGTCCCGTCCGTCTTCGGGCCGGGCTTCCGGTGGATGTCGGCCGGACGCCCCTGGCTCTGGCCCCATGAACGGGTTTCTTGGTTTATCGGCTGCAGCCGGATTCCGTCGGCCTCGGCCCCCCGACCGTTGGTGGCCGGACCGGAAGAGCATGTGGCGGGACTACCTGCAACTCTCAAGGGCCACCGCGGCCGGACTGGGAGAGAGAGGGGAGGGTCGAGGAGACATTCCCCCCCCCCTGCAACTGTTCAGCGTTGTAAAGGCAATCCCCTGGCCGGGTCCCGTTGGTCTCGGCCTCTCCTCCGGCTACACCCTACGTTAGGATCTCCTGGCCGAGGCGTGGCAGCAGGACCTGCCTTATATGGGCTGCTCCCGGCTGGGCGTAGCCGGAACCCTGCCCCACCTTGGAAGTTTCCAGAGTGGGGGCGGATGTTCTACTGACTTGCATTTTCCCTAGTCTATCGATTTTTTTGGCGTGGCAGGCGGTGGGACAGCGAGGGGTGATTTGGTTTCTCTTACTGTTTTTCTGGTCTCTCACCACTGGCATATTTTAACGTTTTCTTGTTTCTAGGACATTAATAGGTTTTATCATTACGTTATGTTATCGTTTCTTTGTTCGTTGTTTAATAAAAGTTCATGTTCATCAGTGGCCTACTGATTTTCGTTTTCCTATTCTTTTCTTTCCAGGTTGTTTCATGCTAAAGTTTCTGTTAACAGGATACAGTGATCACTTCGTTATTATTGCATATGTCCTTTTCACTAGGGGTGCTCTCTGGTCGGGCCAGATGACGTATGTCTAGTAAATGGTCCGGGTGAAACAGGTGCATCAATCAGTGGGGATAGGCATGATAGATTACAACGGGGGAGAAAGGTCCGCATTACGTACCCTTTCACTACTTGCAAAGATTTTCCTACGTTTATTTGCAAACAGGGAATACCTCCAAAAAGAACTAATTCCCAAACAGTCAATGTTCGGACAATCAATCAATCAATGAGGAATGAAATAGGTACGACGTGTTAAAGGCTTGCGTTACCTACCCTTCACTATCTGCAAAGGGAGAGAGAATATTCCTATTCTTCCTCGTTTGCAGGTAGAGAAGATCCTTAAGAGAATTAACATCGAACAATTCAATGCTCGATTGAAACAATCAACAAGGGGTACTGTGAACACAAATGAACGCCGCTTATGTACATACGCATTGCTATTTTCAACAGGTTGTTCCTAATGTTTCTATTTTAGCGAGGTCAAAAAGAGATCCCATTAGTGGCCTACTGATTTTGCTCGATTCCTTTTGTTTTTTTACACGATTTTTCGCTATCTGCAAAGACTAAACAGAGTATTGCGACTCTGTGCTTGTTTGTAAATAGAGAATGAACCAAAGAGAACAATCAATCAAATGGAGAGAGAAGCAGGCACGACGGATTACAAAGGGGGAAAGGGCTGCGTTAACTACCCTTCACTATCTGCAAAGAGAGAGTACTCCTAATAGAAATGAGGGGTGGGGGGCAGCAATCAAAGCAGATCAGTGTGCATAAACACGAAAAAAAAAATTCTTACCACGTACTTGACATTCGACAGCTTATGATATTTGCTATTAAAAAACCATTGAAATTCACTGAAAAAACCATAGGTTATAGACCATATATAGTTAGGAATTAGCATTTACAAAACCTTGAAAATTCACTGAAAAAACCATAGGTTATAGACCATATATAGTTAGGAATTAGCATTTAAAAAACCTTATTTTACTCACACAAAACCATTGAAATTCCATATATAGTTAGTTGCACTAACTATATATTGCGCACCCGCAATCCACTGCTGATGATGTCACATATTACATCATTCATGACATGGTCAGTGACATCACTGATGACATCACTGATGACATCTCAAATGACATCACTGATGACATCTCATTTGACATCAATGACCACATCACTGATGATATCATTCATGTGACAATACAATGCATCTCCTCACATTTTAATATAACCTCTGTTTCACCCAGTGTTAAAAACAGAGTATAATTTTTGAAACCATTGACACACCAATACTAGTTACTACATACGTACTCACTGATTCCTACGTCTACACACACATTCACTCATTCACCCATACAATCATTCATACATACAATCACTCATGTTTACAACACAATCATATGCACTCATACACCTATACAGACACTCACACTCTGCCACTCATCCATGGAGTTACTCACACACCTAGTCAGTCCTGTAAAGAATCAATCACACTTCCATTTTCTACTCTATACAGTTAAACATAGAGCACCTTACGTTTTCAACCATATACTAACACATACTTACTCTCTTATACAATCATTGATACAAGTACACATTGATCTGTACAGAGTCACACACCTCCCATCCAGCCACACACACACTCAGTCTCCCATGCAAATACTTGGGCAATCAATCAATAACCCATATAGTTACTCATATAGCTACTGATCAACACATGCAGCAGTTTACAGAACAACAGACATAATGATGCACAAATTAAGACAGTTTAGTCACTAACCCATGCACTCAGTGAGACACATTTAATCACTCACTCATACATTCAGTCATGCACCTACTAAATCCTTCGTCCAGACACTTATACATCCACTCATTCTTCAATATGTAAGACATATTTTAACTTTACAGAAACATAGTCACTGGATGTTGTCATCAGTGATGTCACTGACCATGTCATGAATGATGTAATATGTGACATCATCAGCAGTGGATTGCGGGTGCGCAATATATAGTTAGTGCAACTAACTATATATGGAATTTCAATGGTTTTGTGTGAGTAAAATAAGGTTTTTTAAATGCTAATTCCTAACTATATATGGTCTATAACCTATGGTTTTTTCAGTGAATATATATATATATATATATTCAAAACAGAGTCAAGTTACCTTGCATGGAAACGCCAGCACAGTTGTTAAAAACAAATCCGTTTATTTTGGGCAGAGGAAGCTTCGTGAAAACCCTACCAACAAAAGCTGCCAAACATGTTTCGAGCTCCTGCCCTTGATCACTGGCGGTCAACACTGAGTCACGGCAGCTGTGCCGACTACATCACATTAGCCCCGCCCAACTGGGACTTCATCTTGCACATTGCATTCTGGGGTAAGTAGACTTTGCATGAACCAAAGTTGGTGCTGAACAATGTCTCGTGTTGATAAACATATTTCCCAAGTAGGTCTGGTGGCAGGGAACACAACGTTATCTACTGGTGTCTATACCCACAAAGCTGGTATTAACAACTCCTCGCAGCACCACACTTCCAGGCACTGCAGGGCCACTGTGTTAGTGGCGGGGTATCTCCCCGGCGAGGCACGCCACAAATTAGTTCCAAAACAGAGTCAAGTTACCTTGCATGGAAACGCCAGCACAGTTGTTAACCCTTTAGGTGCTGCCGTCGGCCAACGGTCGTCACGGGCACTACCTCCCCAGTGCTGCGTGCGACCGCTGGACGTCCAGTTCAGCACTGGATAATGGACAGCGCAGCACTGGGGAGGTATGTTTACAAGCTCCCAAGGTGTTAAAAACAAATCTGTTTATTGTGGGCAGAGGAAGCTTCGTGAAAACCCCACCAACAAAAGCTGCCAAACATGTTTCGGACTCCTGCCCTTGATCACTGGCGGTCAACACTGAGTCAAGGCAGCTGTGCCGACTACATCACATTAGCCCCACCCAACTGGGGCTTCATCTTGCACATTGCATTCTGGGGTAAGTAGTCTTTGCATGAACCAAAGTTGGTGCTGAACAATGTCTCGTGTTGATAAAAATATTTCCCAAGTAAATGTAAATTGATACTTGTATAGCGCACTACTCACCCACAAGGGTCTCAAGGCGCTTGTACGAATACCGCTGTGGAACCCATCCTGGCTTTCCCTGTGAGGTGTCCACTCCTGGGCACCCCCAAGGTGGAGGCCAGGCATCCTTAGCGTTCTGGGGGCCGTTGTGGAGATTAAGCAAGCTAATGCCCAGAGTTGCAGAGTGGGACTCCATGATTGGAATAGGCACCGAGGCGAGAATTATCAGGTCTGTGGAATTTTTGAGCCCAAGACCCGCCGAGACGGGGAATTGAACCCTGGTCCCAGGCTAGACCTCTGCATCAGGGTCTGCCGCTCTAACCATTGAGCCACACTTCTCCACTAAGTGGGTCTGGTGGCAGGGAACACAACGTTACCCACAAAGCTGGTATGAACAACTCCTTGCAGCACCACACTTCCAGGCACTGCAGGGCCACTGTGTTAGTGGCGGGGCTCTCCGCGGCGAGGCACGCCGCAAATTAGTTCCAAAACAGAGTCAAGTTACCTTGCATGGAAACGCCAGCACAGTTGTTAAAAACAAATCCGTTTATTGTGGGCAGAGGAAGCTTCGTGAAAACCCCACCAACAAAAGCTGCCAAACATGTTTCGGGCTCCTGCCCTTGATCACTGGCGGTCAACACAGAGTCACGGCAGCTGTGCCGACTACATCACATTAGCCCCGCCCAACTGGGACTTCATCTTGCACATTGCATTCTGGGGTAAGTAGTCTTTGCATGAACCAAAGTTGGTGCTGAACAATGTCTCGTGTTAATAAAAATATTTCCCAAGTGGGTCTGGTGGCAGGGAACACAACGTTATCCACTGGTGTCTATACCCACAAAGCTGGTATTAACAACTCCTCGCAGCATCACACTTCCAGGCACTGCAGCGTCACTGTGTTAGTGGCGGGGCATCTCCGCGGTGAGGCACGCCGCAAATTAGTTCCAAAACAGAGTCAAGTTACCTTGCATGGAAACGCCAGCACAGTTGTTAAAAACAAATCCGTTTATTGTGGGCAGAGGAAACTTCATGAAAACCCCACCAACAAAAGCTGCAAACATGTTTCGGGCTCTTGCCCTTGATCACTGGCAGTCAACACTGAGTCACAGCAGCTGTGCCGACTACATCTCATTAGCCCCGCCCAACTGGGACTTCATCTTGCACATTGCATTCTGGGGTAAGTAGTCTTTGCATGAACCAAAGTTGGTGCTGAACAATGTCTCGTGTTGATAAAAATATTTCCTAAGTGGGTCTGGTGGCATGGAACACAACGTTATCCACTGGTGTCTATACCCACAAAGCTGGTATTAACAACTCCTCGCAGCACCACACTTCCAGGCACTGCAGGGCCACCGTGTTAGTGGCGGGGCATCTCCGCGGCGAGGCACGCCGCAAATTAGTTCCAAAACAGAGTCAAGTTACCTTGCATGGAAACGCCAGCACAGTTGTTAAAAACAAATCCGTTTATTGTGGGCAGAGAAGGCTTCGTGAAAACCTCACCAACAAAAGCTGCCAAACATGTTTCGGGCTCCTACCCTTGATCACTGGCGGTCAACACTGAGTCACGGCAGCTGTGCCAACTACATCACATTAGCCCCGCCCAACTGGGACTTCATCTTGCACATTGCATTCTGGGGTAAGTAGTCTTTGCATGAACCAAAGTTGGTGCTGAACAATGTCTCGTGTTGATAAAAATATTTATATATATATATTTACATATATATATATAAGGTTACAGAGACGTTATAGTTATCAGCTAGAATTTAAAAAAAACATAGAATTACACTGAAAAAAATAAAGGTTACAGGGATGTAATAGTTAGGCTCATATATTACTTGTACAAAACCATAAAAGTTCTGCAGGTATAATTATTATAACTTACGACCCCTCGATGAACTGCTCATTACATGGTCAGTGACATCACTGATGACATCTCAAATGACATCACTGATGACATCTCAACAATATCGTGTGAGACTTACTGGAGGTAACAGGAGGGCTTCCTGGACCCAAGGACCCTCAGCATCCAAGGGGACAATGTGCAGGATTATGGTACCTTTGTGTATAGGGAGTGAGTCTTCCTACCTCCTTAGGTCCCACCGACTACGTATAATGTCTCAGTTGCTCTCCTACTCACTCACAGAAAAAACAAATGGTTAGACATCCCAGAACACAACACTCCCAAATCTCTCAGGAATCGCGGTAACAAGACACACCCTTTCAACCTTACTGTTGTACTTGTCCACAATAAGATATGCCAGAGACACAAAGCAGTTTAAAATCTTTATTTTAACTAACATGTTCTAACATGCAGTATTAGTCCCACAACAAGCAGGAAAATGCATAGTAGAAATACAGGCAGCATAGCAGCTAGTTCATAAATCATAAAGGGTGATGTATTCATAGAAAGACAATAGAGGCTAACGTCCCTCTGCTAAAAAGCAGTATTATTATTTAGTAGAAGATCTCTGGGCTTTGTCAGCCGACTCCAAACCTTAGCCTACATATAGTAGAACTACATCATAAATGCTGTCTTGCTCTTCTCCCTGGAAAGGTTCCTCTCCAAGTGTGTGCTACCTACACATGTATTCTAATAAAAAAGTATGTTTTTCCAAATAACAGCTGCATCTGTATGTTTTGTCTTAGGGCTAAGGCCTGGTCAGAACTAAATACCAAGAGGCTTTTGTTTGACCTTGCACATAATGTTCAGTCAAATTCCCAGGAACATGCAGAGAGTGAACACAGTGATAAGTTCTCATGTTAAAATAGTGATTGAAACTATTGCAAAAATAAAGACGTACAGTAACATGTGCAAAAGCAGCAAGCAAGCTGCAACATACTCCTGCTAAGTTAGTCAAGAAGACAATGTCCCTATAGGGTATGTGAAACCACTGTGTGGGACATAGTGGAGGTAACAGGAGTGGTAACTGACCCCTAGGGATACTCAGGAGCCAAGCAGACTTTGTCCCCCAACTAGTAGTGCACCAGGAGGTGAGTTTGCAGAGTGGTGGTAAATGGGGGCGGGCCTCATGCGACTTCACGGGCTGGGCTTTTTAAAGTTTTTTTATTTTATTAGAGAATTGAGGCCAGAGGGTCCCCCTTCCCAGGACGATTTCAGCCCCAGGAAGCCCATCCTCTGGGCCAATCCTTTCTGCAATGGGGAGAGGGGGCCATGTGGCCCTTCTCCCTGGGCCCATTTCGGTGCAATTTCCCCAATCCCCTGCGACCCAGCCTATTAGTAATATGGAAGGGGGCTACATGTCCCCAATCCTTGGGCCTATTTTGACCCCTTCCCCGGGAAGAGTTTGGCCCCAGGGACGCAATCTCCCTGGGGCCCACCCTTTCTCAAATAGAAGAAGGGGACAGTGCGGCCCCTCTCAACTGGCATATTTGGCCCTGGTGGAGCCCATCCTCCAGGGCACCCAGACTCCACTGAGGCCGCAGGGGGAGCCTGAATGCCCGTGCAGTCCCTGACGCCTCTCCGCCTCCTGTGGGAGCCGGAATGCCTTAAGATATAGGGAGCTGCTAAACATGCAGCACCCTCTGTCTGGAAGCAATTCTGTTCCCCTTCCACAAAGCAAGAGCATTTCTGAGCTCTCGCTTTCTCACCCCAATTCCCCATCAATCATCCTCAAACTTTCCATGATTCACCGAACCTACTTTGACATTTTTTTGGAACATTTCATGAAGATTTGTTAGACTAGTCCAAAGTTATAGGCAAGTGAAAAGTTGAATTTCCTATGGAAACTAGGTCCTAACTATAACTACTTACTGGTGACTTGCAGTAGGTAAAATATATTTTAATATAAATATATATATATATATATATATTCTCCCAAACAATGGCTCAGCGTCGCAGACCATGGGCGCTTCTTTGTCCGGTGCGAGTTCCGCGGCAGAGCTCCACCGCACTTTGTATTGCCCACAAGATCCCCGTTTGGAGATCAAAAATGAAGACGCACTCACGGGTTAAATTTCTCCGTTCTGTCAGTTTTTTCAGGAGACAAGCAACGCGTTTCGCTATCTCAATAGCTTGATCACGCTATTGAGATAGCGAAATGTGTTGGAAAAAAACATAGGTTTCACACCAGTTATAGTTAGCTGGACATTTTACTCATACAAAACCATTGAAATTCCCCCGTTATCGTTAGTTGTACTCACTATAACTCGTGCGCCCGCAATCCACTGCTGATGATGTCACATATTACATCATTCATGACATGGCCAGTGACATCACTGATGACATCACTGATGATATCTCAAATGACATCACTGATGACATCACTGATGACATCATCCATGTGACAATGAAATACACCTCATCACACACTAGTATAATATTTCATCACTTACTGTAAAATAGAAAGTGCCATATTTCAAACCATTGACACACCAATAGTAATTTCTAAACACCCACTCAGTGATTCATAGATCTATACACACATCTAATCACTTACCTATAGTTTCAGAGTTATATGTAGTAAATATAAAAAACAAATTGGGGCCTTGGGGGTCCGTGTGGGACTTTGCTTTGAGCTTCCTTTTCTGTGAACAAGGCAGACGCCGAAACTAGTTAGAATTTTGGGAGCATTTCAAGCTGAATTTTCCTGGATTAAAGCTCTTTGTCTCCAGAGATGGGCCTCTGTTCTTCTGTTCATGTGCTATGATTTACCGGGCTTCTCCGTGCCCGCCAGCGGCCGCCCTGAAGGGTCAGGGACTCCTTCTTCGGAGGTGCTTTTGTGGATATATATATATATATATATATATATATATATATATATATATATAAAAAATACTGAAAATCTCCAGCTATATTTATCTCTAATAACTCGCCCTAAGGTAACAATAGCTGTGTCCCGCCATCCACAGTCTTCACATCAATTATTTTATTACAAGTGTTACAGTGATGCTATTAATGATATCATGGAAAATATATTGAATGATGGAACATATGAGGAAATTAACAAATTAGAAGTTAATGGCTAGCACGCAAGTCATAGCTACAGCTGGTAATTGGATCGCTTGCTGAGGGGAGTGAAACCCTACTCAAGCAGGAACCATCATCTGTATCAGGGTGTGAAACACAAGCAAACCCCAAATTAACCTGTGCTCAACCCTCTGATAGGTTGGCATGAAGCAGTCAGGCTTAAACTAGAGGCAATGTGTTAAGTATTTATGCAGCATTTTAAACCGTAATAAAGTTAAAACACAACACATAAAAAATCCCACACCCATTTATAAACATTGGGTAAAATATAATGAGTTATTTAACACCAAAATGACAAAAATCTAATCAGTGGAACAGAGATATTTTAAGGAATTGAGTGGAAATAGTGCCTAGTAGCACAAAGCGCCACTTGTGGTTATCTGGTCGCACCGTAACGGGACTAAGTACCAAGCTCAGCCGTCAGGAATGGAGCATGGGCCGGATACAGGGACCTATTTCTACCTGCTGAACAACAGTACCTTAACTTCTGTTTGTGGATTGTTGCAAGATCCTGCGTGGAGATTGCATTGCTCAGCAGAGGCAATGTGAGGTCCTGGTGTGGAGATGCATTGTGTAGCTGCAGTTCTGGGAAGCTGCAGGCTTGTGATGCGAGGTCCTGAATCATCATTGAATATGCCATTGATGAGAGCATGCAATGCGAAGTCTTGCATCGAAGATGTGTCACGCATCGGCTGGTTCCAAAGAATTTACAAAGCTTACAATGCAGAGTACAATCTTGTCAATGAGAATGCAGTCAATAAAGGGCTTGCGATGTGATAGTCTGCATTGAAGGAATGCTTCTGATGCAAAATTTGTGAGGTGAGGCGTTGAACTTTATCGGTTCTGTTGGGAACACAGCTAGGACAGTAGAGCACCTTCAGGCCCACTACCAAGGGTCCAGGACTGCAGTGCCATCATTTGGGAGGGAAGGACTCATAGCAGACCAGGTGCTAGGTTCAGAATGGTTGGAGCCTACTGTCCCTGAGGCTCTGATCAGGATGCAAGCCAACTAGACCTTGAAGTCACTCTGGTGTTACTGGGTTAAAGATGCAGGTCCAGGCCATCTATCAGACTGCAGGGCAACAGAGTAGCAGTTCTTTTGGCAGAGCAGCACAGCAGTCCTTTTGAGTCTTCCACAGGTGTACTGATGAGTTGGAATTGAGGGTCCAATATTTATACCTGGTTCCCACTTTAAAGAAGGTTATGGAGCTTTCCAACCCTCATGGGGAGTTTGGAATTTCCTGCCTCCCTGTCCTGGCCCAAGATTTTCTGGCTGCAAAATATACTAGTGTCCTCAGGCAGAACTTGTGTGATGTGCAACTGTGGTAGTTGACAGCTCCTCCCCTCAATAGAGTCAGAGATGTCGAATCCTGACAACACCTAATCTTCCTTTGTCTCTGCCTGGGAGCAATACTTAAAGCTAGCTCTCTATATAGTGTACTAAAATGACGTTCATTTTGCAGAGAGTCCAGTGACTCCCTTATTGGTTTACAGAGGCAAAGGTTGATTATAATAATGCTCTATTTGTGATAGTGGTGGTTAGCAGTTGGGCTTATCAGAGGGTAGTGCTAAGCATTTGTTGTACTCACAGAGGCAAAAAATGAGACCCACACTCAAGAATAAATCCGAAACAAATTTATAAAAAAGTATGAATTTTTACAGACGTTTTAAGACAAAGAACTTTAATGTACAGTAAGTACTTCTAGAATTAAGATTTTTAAGATTCCTGAAACATATCACTGACACCAATGAAGTGAATGGGTAAAAGCAAATAAATGCATAAAAAATCAGGCAATGCTTTCACAAAGTTCACCTTCTCATTTTAGGTCTGGAGTAGGACCAGGTCCAAGGTTCCAGCAGCAGAACATCTGGACCACATCTGATTCAGCTGGGAACAGGATGCTGAAGGTGATGGTAGATGATGCTCTACAATGTAGGGGACCACTTGGAAAGACATTGCCCAGGAGGACTTAAAGGTAAGTTTGGTGGGTCCCATTTGGGGGAGGAGGTCCCAAAGGTCTCAGGACCACTGAAGGACAGCTGGTTTGACCTTACTGGGGCTGGTCAGCTCAGGTGCAGTGGAGATAGCTCAGCCGGGCGGTGTGCGTCATGCTTTCGTCAACTTGGAGATATGATTTCAAGTTCATGTGGGCAACTCAGAACAAAGGTCTCAGTGTTCTTAGCGTCCCCTCAATGGGTGCTTGCTTCTGGAGTAGTTTGACTCTTAAATGTACTCTTTGCCTCACTGTTTGCAGAAGGGGGTCCAGTTCCCCGGTTATTGGTGCTCTGCAATGCAGCTGCAGTAGGTCCTAGTGCCTCCAAACTTGGTGGAGAGACAGATCACACCCTCCGGAGCAGATGTACTTCTTTTGGTACTGGTGCTGTGCTAGAGACATTGGGAGGCAGCAGGTCAACAAACCGGTCTAAGAGGTACCAGTGCCTGCGGTGTGCAGGGGAGTGATACCTTCTTTTCAAGGGAGCATCTCAGTGATTTCTCGAAGGCTGGAGGATCTAGGATTCTTGGAATCTTCATATGTTCAGGGCTAGGACTGCACTGAGTCTTTGAGGCAGCAGACAGGGTTTGGCACCAATTTCCTCAGCAGCAGGGCTTCAGTTCTAGGGCAGCAGTTCTTCCTTGTCCTTTCTGTTGAATCTCATGTTCAATGTCTAGGGGTGCCACCTAAATGCTAAGTCTAGGGGTGTTACAGGAGGAGATTGGTTATTGGCCAATAGGCTACATACCTCTGGGGTGTCTAACCCTCTATGTGACTACTTCCCATGGGAAGGGACACTATCCTAGCCCTCAGCAGCAAGGGCAACATCTTAGGGGTGGTAGTGGATTAATGTGGGCACTCTTTCTCATCTAACTAATTGTCCCATCTGTCTTGTCCTCCAGCCAAATGTGGAGCAGGACAGGGGGGTTGGCATCCTCCACTATCAGGGAAAGACTAGGCTGCACTTCAAAGGTGGCTGCTTTTCTGATTCACTGGCAAAAACAAACATTAAACATTAAAGTGACATTATAGTTAGGTGAAATACCAGTTTAAACATAACATTGTAAACTAGAAAACACTGAAATTCACCAGTTATAGTTGTTTCAAATAACTGTAATGTGTGCCCTGCCATGCACAGTGTTGTCATCAATGCAGTTGTTTCAATTTTGATCCTTGGAGTTATAGTACGTGTCATGAGTGATGACATATGTGAGTCATATGCAATGCATGGTGAGGTGTTGCTTAGTTACATGACACAGTGTGCACAGGGTCCACGTTTGGGCATACCCATCCAAATTAGGGCAGCACACTAACACATACAAACTGAGGTGGAATGGTGTGCAAAATAATAATGGACTGGGATGCAGCGCTCAGTTGTTACCAGAGGTTGGAGTTAATTCTGAATTTCATCCATCACTTTTTTGTATACTTTAGTGTGTCTCCTTAAGTGGCATCAGTGTGCCCAGATATGGGTCCCATGCACACTATATCACTTGAACCAATCTAAACCTGGATGATGAGCCCAAACTAGGATGAACCAGTGCTGAGTTGCTTGTGTTCCCGTTCAGGGAGGACCTGGCTGGCAGTTCGGACTGCTTTTTTCCCACTAGAGCAGTGTCAAGACTGTTGTTCATGGCTGGGTCCAAACTGAGGTGGCATTGTGTTATAGGTGCAAGGTATGGAAAATGACAAAAGACTATGTAGTCCTGGGGAATTACCACTATTCAAACATTCTATCCATTACCTTTTTGTATACTAAATCATGGAGGCCATTGCCGGGGTATCTAGGGCCTCAGATTTAGAAACACTTTAAATGTGAGCATGAGGGTGAAACTTAACTGCCTCTCATTTACGAAACCTTTGATGGCTGAAATCTACACTAGAGTAGCATTGGAGGAGTACCAATTAGAGGCACATTGGAAAGACTTATTTTGGTATGTTCCCTATATGTTTTAATTTAATTAATTTGGTTTTATCTTTTACCTTCCACTGAATGGTGTTGTATTTGCAAATAACAGTTGGCATACCTAAGCTTTCTATTAGACCATTGGTGAAAATAGGCAAAAACTTTGAAAATTACATTGTGAGATGCAGTGTGGAATTAAACAACCGATGTTTGGGAACAAAATAGCAGGGATGAAAAGTAACTTGGTGCCAGTACTGGTCACACTGCAATGTTAACATGTCGAAATAAAAATATTTTACCATGTTTAATTCTACCTTTTGCATGAGCATAAGTCAACTGTAATATCTATGAAGCAAAAGAATGTGTTAATTTTACTTTTCTTCACAATAGTGACAAAAAGTGATATTTACTGTGCATGCATGTGCCAGATTTTCATTGAAAAAGCCTGCATGTGAAAAAGTGGTTATTAATTGGATAGGAAGTAAACTTGTCAGCCTAGTAAAACAAAATTTTGATATGTTGCAACAGAGTTGCTAGACCTGGCTGGTCAAGTGGGTTTATCCCCTGGCATTTTGCTTTGTGGCCTCCTGTTTTGGACCCTGTTTTTGTTGGTTTCATTACTCTGGGCACTTTATCACAGCTGATCAGTGCTAAAGTGCATACGCTGGCCATAAAAAAAGTGTTTATGGATTGGTGATTCCATGATTGGCATATTTGATTTACTGGTAAGTCCCTAGTACAATTCACTGTGTGTGCCCAGGGCCTGTAAATCAAATGCTGCTAGTGGGCCTGCAGCACTGATTGTGCCACCCACATGAGCAGCCTGTAAGTGTAACTCAGACCTGCCACTGCAGTGTCTGTTTGGTGCTTGGTACTGCCATGTTGACCTGGCAAGTGCACCCACTTGCCAGGCCCTATCCTTCACTTTTCTTACATGTAAGACATCCCTAAGGTAGGCCCAAGGTACCCAAGTGGGCAGTATGCGGTGTATGTGAAAGGTATGACGACTTGCTATATGCGACATGTCCTGAAAGTGAAATACAGTGTATTTAGTTTTTCTCTATTGAAAGGCTATTTGTCCCATAGGATAGAATGGGAGTTTATTTATAACATCTTATAAATATAATTTCGCATTGGGAAAACATAGAAAGATGGAGTTTAGTATACGTGAACTCAGAACGTAACAATGCATCTTTTAGTAAAGATGATTTTTATATTGTATGTTTGGAAATACCACTTTTAAAAAGTGGGTATTTTCTTGCTTAGCCATCCTGTGTGCCTCTGCTGGTTTGTATATTGACTGTCTGGCATTGGAGTGACAGGGGCTCGGGAGGTGCATTCTCTCAGACAGCCAGCAAGGGGAGGTAGATGTGTGTCCTGCCTTTCCTGAATGAGTCAGGGCTGGGCTGAATAGTTCTGGGTTGCATTCAGAATAGGGGGAGGAGTTCTCGCTAACACCTGAATAGGCCCTCTCTGCCCATCACAATGCTGTCTCCACCTTTTGCCGGGCAGCTGAACTAGTGAGGACAGAATTAGTTTTGGCTGGGCAAAGACCTTCTCCACCACCAGAGAACAAAGGATTTTATGCTATAAAAAATGGGGCCCAGACCCCTGAATTTTAAATTACTGCTGAACTAAGGAACCTGCCAGGAAGAAGAACAAGGAAAGCTAGAGGAGGAGTACTGCCCCTGTGCTGTTTACTGTTTGGGTTGGCCAGCAATGGTTGCTTCTGTGTTTGGCAGGGAAAGGATTGGACTGTACTTTCACCTTCTTGCTGTTAGAGTTTTCTCCAAGGGCTTGATGTAGAGCGTGCCTCCTGTTGGAAGTCTCAGGTATAGAAAAGACTTCATAGATCATTTCTGGAATTCAAGAGGAGCATTTTGCCAAGGAGAAGAGCTGGAGAAACTCAGGAGAAGTAGTGCCCCTTTGCTGTATGCTGCCTGCAGTGGCTGTTTATGCCAAGGAAAGGAGAAGGACTTTGCTGTGTGCTGTGTTTCCTCTGCTTGAGGAATGTCTTCAAGGGCGTTAAGTAGAGCTTGCCTCCTGTTCTAAAGTTTCAGGGACACAAAGACTTCACCACCCTCTCCCCTAAATTTCATTGCTAAAAAGTGCCTGCTGCTGCTTTGGACCTCTGGAGGCTGTTTGCGGGTGGGAGCTGGAAAAGTAACGCAACTTTGAGAAGCGAGATGCATCCGCACCTGTTTCCGATGCATCAGCGAGGAAATCGACGCAGCGCCTGCCACGGCTCGAGAAATCGCTGCACACCGAATCCCGGGCACCAATATCCAAAAGTCCAAGATCACCCAACTGATTTTGATTCAGGCCCTACTGTGCAGCTGCAAGAACTGACACATCAAAGGAACGTGGCTGGAGAGAACAGCGCAGTGTTGTCACCACATCGAGAACCGACCCATGCCCGATCCTCACATCTGGGTGCCATACCGGTACGAACACCAAGGTCGCAGTAAGAAACCAATGCATCACCTCCCCACACACTGAGAAACCGGTGCATCATCTCTCCTTCAATAAGGAACCAACGCACCACCGCCCATGCGTGGCAGTAAGGTGCTGACGCATCACCTCCCCTGAAGTAAGGAACTGATGCATCACCTTCCCTGGGTGTAAGGAACCGACGCATCACCTTCCCAGCAACAGTTTTTGTTTGTGTGCACGACGCATCCAAGGTACTTCGGGTGAAAAGTTTTGCATCTGCAATTTGCTTTGAACAGAACGATTTTTATCTTTTCAAAGTCATAGTAATAATTAATAATTCTGAAGCTTATAGTTTGAGTACTGTATTGTTAACTTTTGTCATTTTCATCTTGTTTGGTTTAGATAAAGATTACTTATTTTTCTAAACTGGTATGGTGTTTATTTGCAGTGTTTTCACAGGATTACTGTAGGTGTTCACAAATGCTTTACACACTGCCTCTGAGATAATCCTGTCTGCTCATGCCAAGCTACCAAGGGGGTGAGCAGGTGTTATTTTAGTAGGGTATCTCCCTTACACTGGCTAAGAGGAAGGGTCCTTACTTGGACAAAGGCACCAACCTCTGCCAACTAGAGACCCCTATTTCTAACAAAAGTTAACTAAGAAATGAGTAGCAAGCTGTTGCGCTGAGGTAAAAGCACATTAGAAATAATAACCAAGCAAGAAAATCAACAGCAATGTAAATGGCAAAATGACACAAATCTTAAATAATGGATTAAGGGAACCTTAAATATACACGTTTGAAGACAATGTCCATAAAAATAATGCACCAGTTGATAGAATTAGCTGTGGGTCTCTTTGGTTTCCCCAGAAATGGCCACTGGAGGTTGCTCTTGCAACCAAAATAAATACATTAAAGAGTTACCAGCACACTGTACTTCCTCACAGAGTCCAAGAGGTCACAGCAGACAAAATGAACTTCCAGAATGCTTTCTCAAATACCTAAGGAATGCTACTGGTGTGCAGGTCTCTCTTCAGCAGATTTTCTACATGAATCACTGGGGTTCTACCACTGTGGTATATAAATAAATAATACCGGATCTATTTTTGACTGGATATAGTAATAACAGATAGCTCAATAAATAAGAGTCAAGATTCGAGGTAGTAGGAGTTTTGCAGGTTTAATACAGCATAAAGGACAGGAACAGGACAACCTGCACAGGAATAGGATGGCAGCGCTGCACGGGGGCAGGATCGGCGTCGGCGTAACTTTTAATAACAGTGCACAAGTATATATACTAAAACAATTTCATTACAGTACATACAATAGGCGGAGCAGTGGGTGGGGTCAGTAACAGTCGCGAAAGATAAGGGTGAAAGTAGGTGTAACAGGAGGCGTATACATAGACATGTGATGTAAACGTAACAGAATATGTCATAAATGGGGCGGAAACATGGAGGGGGCTACCTAAGGAGCCGGGACCTCTAACCTAGTGGTGCGCGTAAACTGACAATGACGTGTTACTAGGAGAAGCTGGGGGCTATGACTTCTGCGCTAGGAGCAGAGACTGAAGTCTGGAGAGTCAGGGCGACATGTACCTAAACACTATCTAGTATCTGATGTTTAGAGAACATGTTGATATAAACTAAAAGTTATCGGGGTAAAGGCTAACAGACTCTAAGACTGGTGCATGCATTATTCTACATGTAGTGCGTGTTGAAGAATATTAAATGACCATAAATACAGTATTTCTCTTACATGGAGACGTAAAGGCTAGACCATGACGGAAACTATTGATGCGATTCAGTAGCTAAGGAATGCAGAGAAGGAGGGCTGGACTGATAACTAGAATCATAACATACTTTTGGCAGACTAGCAGGCAGAGCCAGGCTGGGCCGGGCACTGTGAGACAGGAAGTAAGTGAAGGGTCAGGAATACAGGTGGGGGCTGTATCGCTCCTCAGCGAGGGCTCAGGAGACAGGAGCTGAATCTGGTGTCCGGGCCCTTTTGAGGCCTAGAAACGGGGACTTTTCAATGAAATAACGTGCACACTGAGAAACGTGGCAACGTAACTTTACATAGGCCTGATACTCGTAGCTTTCACGAGAACTGGAAACTGGCATACTAGAGATGGACACAACTGTAATTGCGTCTTTAATCAAACATGGGGAATACATATGCATATTAATCATGCATATGCAACATAAGATGGGGAACACGTAGGGACACAGAACATGGCAAAATTTACTTTTCCACATTCCCTCCTTGTCACTACGTTTCCATCAGGAAACATCAATATTCATGATACCATCTACTATTTCATACAGTATCATTTGCTTGTCTCGAATTTTCTTGGAACTGGATTTAGAACGGGACTCGGGACTAGGAATACAAGAGGTAGCACAAATGCCGCAAATCGCAGGGCCACATTGTATACAGAGGCAGCAACTGAATATGATCGCTACTGCAATACCTAGAAAGGACAACACTTTCCATCCCCAGGCGGAAATTATATTCCAGAACCAACCGGACCATGTCCAGGTGCCTGGATTTTGGTGTAACAGATGGGCAATTTTATGGAGTCTGGTTATAGCTGAATAAACAGACGGCGCGTTATTAGGAATGAAAATGCAGCAACTAGATCCGATGACTCTACATGCCCCGCCCCTATCGGCCAGTATGACGTCAAGGACGAGACGATTCTGGAGCACGACAATTCTCATAAAAGATTGCTCTTCGGTTAAGTTACCTAGAGCAGAGGTAGTCTCAATCACTACTGCTTCAAGTGTTCTGGTTAATCTACGTATCAGTTTACTATTCACAACAGTACCTAAGTAGGGGAAGACACCTTTATTGATATCTATGTATTGTTCTAGAGCAGTTTCAGTATAATCAACAATCGGGAGTCCTCTCTTGTGTCTAGTATGTACTAGGTGGGAGTTCCTATGATAGTCAGGTGGGGCTAGAAAAACTGGTGGCAGTAGGAAGGCAATGTAACAGGTTCCCTCCCAATCGAGGGGCAGACGAACATATGCGGTCTGACCACAAACAAAATAAGAATGACGTGAAGCTTTGAAAATAGATTTCCCACTGTCACTATACTTGACAATAGTAGTACAATCACTATGTCCTACATGTACGGAACCATTATTTCTGACACATAATTCACCTTTGACTGGTAATACTGACATAGCAGGTAAGTCTGGAGTAGTATCAGACTGAACATTCAGGACCATGAAATTCGAAGAATAATTACCCAAATTATAAACTTCATTTTCTAGATCTAACCCTGTTCTGTGGGGAAGACCTTGCTTGTCTGGAAAACATGTACTGTTCAGAAAGGACATATCATTTGAGGATGACGTTAACGTGGACCATGCTCCACATGAACCGTTATGTGAAAATGGATAAGGAAACAGTGGCAGAACTCCCTTCGGTGTCTGGAAAGGGGGGAGTCGACCACAGACCCAACAATTAGTGGCATTGCTGGTCTGGTGTGAATAATGTAACATGCGGATAAAGGAATTATTTCGCATAGCAAGACGATAAGATAGTTCATGAGGAGGCAGATCACTAAACGTATGCTCTACTATAGTATTAGAAGACTTATTTACATGAGAAACTGGAAAGCATAAATGCAATGCATAACTCGTGCAGGTAATCATAAGGCTGAGATATAGCAGAAAACATAAAATAATAATGCAACTTTTAGAGTTCTCACTAACTCTCTCTCTATGGGGGTCTATTTTATACATGTCAGAAACCGGTCTAACCGTTTCACCTAGGGGAGGACTTAGACAATCAAACTGGCTGACTTATTTTACTAGACTTTAATTTCAACTTATACTCCTGCTGCGGAGTTTTCTCTAACAGGGGAGGCTTTGAATCAATGTCTTTTGCGGGACAGTCCTTGAGAATAGTATGTTGGCAGTCTTTAAAATCCTCGGAAATGTTCTTGGAAACAGTCTTTAGTCCATAAAACTTCTTTACATGCGACAAATGCACCCAGCCCTTCCTGCCTTCCAGCTTGACGGCAGTACGGGTGGCCAGGAGAACTTGCTTGGGCTCCTTCCAGCGGGGCTCCAGCGGACTTGAACGATCAAAGTTCCTTACGAGAACCAGACTTCCGGGAACGATTTCATGCGGTGCCACCTCGGTATTGTCTGGAAATGCGGCGGCAACCTGTGAACGACAAGAGTGTAGGGCAGACATCAAGGAAGCTAGGTAATCTGTCAGCATATTACTTGAAACATCTGTAATACTTCGGGGTCTAGGTGTACCCCACATATTCGGGGGGCGGCTGAATACGACCTCATACAGGGACAGACCTGATCTGGAATGTGCGACCATGCGCATATAAAACAGAGCGACTGGCAGAGCTACTAACCAGTCCACACCTTTTTCTTGACACACTTTGGCAATACGGATTTTCAAGGTTTGATTATGTCTCTCTACGAGACCGGCTGCTTCAGGATGGCGTACACAATGGAACTTCCACTGGTATCCTAACAACAGGGAAACGTGTTTCATCAGTTCAGATGAGAATGGCTGGCCGTTATCAGAATATACGACCCTAGGGAGTCCATAGCGGGGGAAGAATTCACGAACCAACTGCTTGGCAGTGGTCGCGGCTGTGTAATCTGGGACTGGATATGCTTCTGTCCACCTGGACAAAGCGCATACAACTACAAGGACATACTTGAAACCTCGACATCGCTCCATCTGAATATAATCCATCTGGAGGACTTCAAAAGGGTGGTCAGGGGGCTGGAAACCACCTTGTTTCACCGGGACACTTTTACCTGGATTAAACTGGCAACATATCATACAGGTACGGACTTTCTGCTTGGCTGCAGCTCGTAAATGCTTGTTAAACCAAATGTTCTGGATACTGTCTAACATAGCTTTTTCTCCTAAATGTGCTGGACTATGTGCGGTATTGATAATGACTTGAACCATAGAGTTGGGGAGAAACCATGTGGCTTTTCCCTTCGTCAACCATCCCTGATCTGTCTGGACCCCTCCTTGTTCGGACCATTTCTTGATTTCATCGGGAGTAGCATGTAACTGGATATCTATGACATCTTGAGTAGGGTCCTTAACTGTCATACAAGTAGTCTGTTCTGGAGTATGTGTCTGTGTCGGATTAACTGACATGTCTGGAGTCTGTGCTGTAAGCTTGGCTGTTCGATCTGCTAGATCATTACCTTGAGAAATAATGTCAGTAACTTTCGTATGTGCTTTGCATTTCATGATAGCGATAGATGTCGGTAAATGTATGGCATCTAACAGAGCTTGAATAAGGAGACCATGCTGAATCTTGGTTCCATGAGAAGTCATGAAACCTCTCTCCTGCCAGAGCACTCCGAAGTCGTGTACAACTCCGAATGCGTAGCGTGAATCTGTGTAAACATTAACTTTCAGGTTCTTGGCGTGTATGCAGGCTTGGGTCAGAGCAACTAGCTCTGCTGCTTGAGCAGACAGGGTGTCAATACGGTGTGTTTCTATAACTTCAGTGTCAGTAGTCACTGCATACGCGGCTACTAGTTCTCCTGTACTTGTTCTCATACATGAACCATCCACGTAAAGTGTCAGGTCGGGATCTGGTAATGGAATATCTGTCAGATCTTGTCTTGGCTTAGTCATAGTGTTAACTACTTCCACACAGTCGTGTGTGGCAGGATTCGAATTAACTGACGGTAACAGTGTAGCAGGATTTAGAACGTTGCAGCGTCTGATTTCTATGTGTGGCTGGAACAGTGTCAGTTCATAACCTGTTAAACGTGCAATTGTCAAGTGCTGAGTCTGTGTTCGGTTTAAAAGAACTTCCACGGAGTGTGGAACTTGTACTGTCAAGGAATGACCTAATACTATGGAATCACTTTGTCTGATAGCTAGTGCTGTGGCTGCAACTGACTTAAGGCACGCAGGCAGAGCCTGGGCTACTGGATCTAATGTGCTCAAAAAATAAGCACAGGGCTTGTATTGTCCTGCTTGATCTTGTGTAAGAACAGATAATGCTGTACCATCACGTTCTGTAACAAAAAGTGTAAAAGGCTTACTGTAGTTCGGTGTAGCTAGAACAGGAGCTTGGCATAAAGCTTTCTTTAACTCATTGAAACTAAGTGTATGTTCAGATGTCCAAGGGAGGACAGTCGATACGGCTGCCTCCTGTGTCGTTAACTGTATCAGTGGCTTAGCTAGAAATGCATACTGAGGAATCCATTGTCTGCGATAAGAAGTAAGGCCGATAAAAGCACGTACCTCCTTCTGGGTCTTGGGCTGAGGAAGACTCGCTATTAACTGGATACGGTCTGGTGTCAACTGCCTACCCCACTTGGACAGTAAGTGGCCTAAGTAGATCACTTGCTGGACACAGAACTGAAGCTTTGAAGGGGACACCTTGTGCCCCATCTCGGCAAGGAAATACAAGACTGTAAGTGACGCTCGCTCGCAAGCACGTTCAGAACGGGCTGTGATCAGTAGATCATCGACATACTGGAGCAGGGCAGTGTCAGTTGGCATGTGAATGTTGTCTAGTTGTCTCTTAAGTGCTTGACTGTAAATACTAGGACTTTCTGTGAAACCTTGAGGAGCTCGTGTGAATTTATAGCTCCTTCCATTTAAACAAAAACCGAAAAGGTACTGGCTGTCTGGATGAATGGGGACACTGAAAAATGCATTTTTAAGGTCTATGACTGTGAAAAATGAGGCTTCGGAATCGATGGCTGTCAACAGGGAAGAAATATCTGGGACAACTGGGTACTGGGGAATAATACATTTATTGAGTTCTCGAAGGTCAATCACTAATCGATATACTGGGGGTGCATTTGGATCAGTACGTTTCATGACTGGAATGATCGGAGAATTAAATACATTTGAGTCAGTTTCTACAACTACTCCTTGAGCCATGAGCTCGTCAATAATTTTGGATAAGGCTGCTACAGCCTCAGGTGGCAACCTATACTGTCTGATTCGTGGCAGGACTATACCTTGCTTGAGAGTCACACGATGGGGTGTGATTTGCATGAAGCCAACATCAGTTGGACCTCGCGCCCATAGATGCTGCGGAACAGTAGACAATCTTGGATCAAAATCTCGTAATACATAGTGACCCTTGAAGTCACGTAAAAACAAACGTATTCCCTCTGGGGAACAGCAAATAACTGCACCTAATTCTTTCAGTGTCTTAATGCCTAACAAATTTTCTGGACATGATTTCGTAAGTAATAGATCAGTAGTTCGGGACAATGGACCTACTTCTAGAGTAACTGGTTTTGATATCTCGTTTACAATAGGCTTTCCTGAAAATCCAAGGGAAACATTTCTAGAGCCTGAGAGCGGAGCCCCTGGAACTTCGGCGTGACTTATGGTAGTCCTACTTGCCCCTGTATCAATCAGAAACTTTCTGTCTTTCCCTAGTACTTGACTATGAACATAGGGACCTTCTTGATCTACAGGAATCTCGATGAGAGGCAAGCCTACCTCCCTCTCTAGGCTGTTTCATCAGTACTGTTGGTACTCTGTATACTCAGACTGGGCATACTGGTACATTTGCTGTGTAACATGCTGTGTTGCAGCAATAGGCTGCGGTGCTGGAACTGTCTGTTGTGCATTCTGTGGCTGAGAAGTCTGTGAAACTTGTTCTTGCCTAGGCGGACGTGGTCTTTCTTTAGTTTTACCAGTAGCTATATTGTGTTTCAGAACTGCACACTCGTTTATAAAATGACCTGGCTGTTTACAATAATTGCAGGTCCCTTTAACAGGCACTGCAGGATGACTGGCTTGATTCGTACCCTTCTTCTGACTGTCTTGAGGAATAGATTGTGCAACTAGTACTTTCATTTTCGTGTCTTTCATACGTCTTCTCTCGTGTTCTTGCTCTTCTCTGATTCTATTCTGGTGGTACTGGAGCATCTGTAACATCTGGGACGGGGTACTAGCTTGCCATGTACTTTCAACCTTCAAAACTCGATTCTTAACTTGTGGACTTGAATTCTCGACTAATTTAGTAACAAAAAGATGAGGGTATGACTCGCTACTCGTCTTCAATCCACTGTTTATAATGAAACATTTTTCAAATCTAGAATAAAAATCACTAGTGTCTTCATCTTGTTTCTGTTTACAGGCTGAGATTGCATCCCAGTCTTCCTTTTTAGTGGCTAACAATCTGGGCAAAACTTGTATTAACAGTTCTGGTAATTCTTTACATTTCTCTCCAAGACCGGTACCTGGTACTCGTATCTTATCTTCAGCTTCTAGAACTGCCCAATCGATCTTTTTCTCTCCCACCTCCCATTCCTTTTCCTTGAGTTTTTCGTATACCCCGGCGGGCAACAGGACCTTTAGCATTTTAATAATATCTGGATACGTATATTCTCCCATACGGAGCATGTCCTTTAATTCTCGGTGGAACCCTGCTGGATCTTTGTCATGACAAGGAATTAATTTCTTCATCTCTAAGAGTTCCATCTTTGTAATCGGGGTGTAAACAAATACTCGTTGCATTTCACCATCTGCTGTCCTGACTGGGTGTACTTCTCGTAGCGGATTCTGTCTATCTATGTAAAACGGTTTACTTTCTGGAGGTGAGACATGAACAAAATGCGGGTTTAAAAACATACTATATTTGTGGCGCTGTTCTAGAATGACACTAATTAAATCGGTACCTAAACCTTTCCACCTATACTGGAGTAACTCGTTCAGGACATCATGTAACGGACCTGGATCAGAATGTTGACCCTCATACAATGTGATGAGGTGCTGAATCATATACATACCCACCAGTCGTTGCTCGGCTGGGGGCAATTTTAGAAACATTTGTGCCACTATTTCGTCTGGAAAAGTGGTAGAATCAGTAGTCCATCGGACTGCTGATCGGACTAGTTCTTGTTCATGCATAGTACTTAACTCACTATAACCGATTCGTGATTTCAAAATGTGATCGGTAGCTTGAAATACTTGTTCCAGAGAACCTTGTTCCGGTGCTGGATGATGAAAGATTTTCTTGTGTTCCAGGCGTGAATGTCGGTCGAAAAGTCTAGTTCTACCTACATACGCTATTCTAGCAGTATTCTCGTCCTCTACCTCTTCTGTAGGAGAGTCATTCTCTTTCTCGCTTACTTGTGCTGTTTTACGTTGTTCGTGTAACCTTATTATTTCCTTACGAATTTTCTTGTACATACTCTCTATACTACTGATGGTTCTGTGCTTACCCTCGGCTATATTATCACTCCACCTTGTCAGGGTTCTCATTTCGGCCGGATCTTTGGTCGGATAATCTTGTTCCCTTATTAAACAATTAATCAGAAACTTTAATATCATGAGCTGGATCTCAGCTTTCCTTTGAGACATGGCTTCGTCAATACTTTCTGGATCATCCCCTGTACGGATGAAACGATATATTCTGTCTAGATCTTCTTTCATGTCCGGTAGGGTGTCCAAATACCCGGTCACCCGTCTTACACGTATGGAGTATATAACCGTACTATCATCGCCTGTGACTGGATCATAGCGGCATTCAGTAAGAGCTCGTCGGATTTCTGCAACGGACTTATATTTGGGCGTACGCTGTAACGCACGTTCATGTAACTCGACTAACGTTACACGTTGGTGTGGCGGCGGGGTACCAGGAGGACCTCCTCCTGCGGCCCCTATACTGGAGTCATCAACTGATACTCTTCGTGCTGGCAGAGTGACTGATGTGGCGGGAAGTTGTACTATGGGCTGGACCGGGGGTACCGTAGCAGGGACTGCAAAAGGTGCCCCGGTGTCTGGAGGAGCAGGGATTACATGATTTACAGGAACTGGCGGAACAGGATTTGCATATTCTGGGACTGTGTCGTCCAAATAGGACGAGATAAAAATATCAGCTGCGGTCGGTTTGTGACGTAGCTTGGTCGGAACTAATGGTGGCGGAAAATTACTGGATGCCTCCGGGGTTGCTTCTGGCAAGCCCTCGGCAAGAAGAGGATACATACCCTTAATAAGGGCATTCCTCTGTCTGTCTGACTGTTCGGTTTTAACTCGTTCACCTATCTCGATTAGTTCCCTTTCTTGCGCTCTTTCTAAGGATTCTCTACTTAACTCTGACTTTCTGATTTCTTTTTCGGTTCTTTTATGAGATTCTTTGCGCCATAACTCGATGGCATCTTTCTGTGACTGTCTGGCTTTCTTTTTCCATAATGCTTCTTCTACTCGCATGATGCACTCGGCATCCCACGTACCTGATACGGGCCATCTATACTTTTCTTCTAACTCTTTGGTGTACTCCACCCATAAATCTAGATACAATATGGCACTTATGCCATGCTTTTGATACATAAAATGACCTGGACTGTCCCTAGGCGGGACAGGAACTGCTTCTTCTAACAGACCTTTTCTAGTTCTTAACTGACGTAGTTTGGAAAACAACGGCATGACTGGACTGTAATCTAGACACAATACAATACACAATGAACACGATAATTACACCACTTTCATACCACGACATTAAAATACATGAATGACATTTAGGATAACAGTTCTGACAAAATACTACCTGGAATACTGAAAACAGAATACATGAATCTCTCGAGAACAGAACGGACTAGAACAGAAACTAGATGCACTGCTAAAACAGTACGAAACTTACCGGTCTCATAAAGAGACACGTCAGGACCCGCATCCACCTAAGTGGACACTTCGTGTTGGATCTGTGTACCACCAAACCCACGGACCAGAGTCAATTAGATTGACCCTGTCTAGATACTACCCCAGCAACGGTACTCACCGGGCAGCAAGAACGGAAGGCCTCGGACTGGACTGGACTGCTTCGACGCCGGACGAACACGAACTTCGGACTTCTGTTACGGGTGGGCCTCCGGATACCTCGGACCTTGGACTCTCGGCTTGGGCTCTGGTCGGGACTCGCCGCGTTCCTCCACCGCCTTGTCTGGATGCTGGACCGCAACCTCCGTCTCCTCCGTGGGCCTGAGGGATACTTGAAGCAGAAATATCTGCACGTGCACGGTATGGTTCCATCACGGCTGCAGAGGATCAGGGGGCTTGCGTGGCTTCTCCGGCGCGTGGGGAAAGGGCAAGTCCCTATTCGGGCGCCATTATGTGGTATATAAATAAATAATACCGGATCTATTTTTGACTGGATATAGTAATAACAGATAGCTCAATAAATAAGAGTCAAGATTCGAGGTAGTAGGAGTTTTGCAGGTTTAATACAGCATAAAGGACAGGAACAGGACAACCTGCACAGGAATAGGATGGCAGCGCTGCACGGGGGCAGGATCGGCGTCGGCGTAACTTTTAATAACAGTGCACAAGTATATATACTAAAACAATTTCATTACAGTACATACAATAGGCGGAGCAGTGGGTGGGGTCAGTAACAGTCGCGAAAGATAAGGGTGAAAGTAGGTGTAACAGGAGGCGTATACATAGACATGTGATGTAAACGTAACAGAATATGTCATAAATGGGGCGGAAACATGGAGGGGGCTACCTAAGGAGCCGGGACCTCTAACCTAGTGGTGCGCGTAAACTGACAATGACGTGTTACTAGGAGAAGCTGGGGGCTATGACTTCTGCGCTAGGAGCAGAGACTGAAGTCTGGAGAGTCAGGGCGACATGTACCTAAACACTATCTAGTATCTGATGTTTAGAGAACATGTTGATATAAACTAAAAGTTATCGGGGTAAAGGCTAACAGACTCTAAGACTGGTGCATGCATTATTCTACATGTAGTGCGTGTTGAAGAATATTAAATGACCATAAATACAGTATTTCTCTTACATGGAGACGTAAAGGCTAGACCATGACGGAAACTATTGATGCGATTCAGTAGCTAAGGAATGCAGAGAAGGAGGGCTGGACTGATAACTAGAATCATAACATACTTTTGGCAGACTAGCAGGCTGAGCCAGGCTGGGCCGGGCACTGTGAGACAGGAAGTAAGTGAAGGGTCAGGAATACAGGTGGGGGCTGTATCGCTCCTCAGCGAGGGCTCAGGAGACAGGAGCTGAATCTGGTGTCCGGGCCCTTTTGAGGCCTAGAAACGGGGACTTTTCAATGAAATAACGTGCACACTGAGAAACGTGGCAACGTAACTTTACATAGGCCTGATACTCGTAGCTTTCACGAGAACTGGAAACTGGCATACTAGAGATGGACACAACTGTAATTGCGTCTTTAATCAAACATGGGGAATACATATGCATATTAATCATGCATATGCAACATAAGATGGGGAACACGTAGGGACACAGAACATGGCAAAATGTACTTTTCCACACCACACCACCCTGATAAGTTTTTTCTCCAGAACAGGATTGATACTTTCTTCAGCCTGTGTTTCCCTGAGTAAGTACAGAGGGGGATGTATGACATTACAATGCATGCTTTTACCACGCATGCCTTTACTACGCGTTTTTTACAATGCAAACCTTTACAACGCATAGCACTTTGGGGTGCTGGATAGTGAATAGTTTAATTTACTATTCCAACTCCAGTCCCCGTGGACACTAGGGAAGGTGTTGGATAGTAAATTAAACGTATTCCCTATCCTAGAGTGCCCCCCAGTGCAATGCGTTGTAATGGTTTGCATTGTAAAAGTTGCGTCGTAAAGGCACTGCGTGGTAAAAGTTGCGGTGTAAAGGATGTTTCCCACAGAGGGGCAACCAACTGACCATTGGACCATTGGAGAGTCCCTAGATACAAGTGAAGGGCAAGACACACCTCTTCCTTGGCAAACAACCAAGAAAAAGCACACCTCCTCTTATTCCTTCTTTAAAGGTCTTTCACCAGGTGTAGGAGTCTTCAGATGAGTTGGTGGTAGGGAGCCATTTTTAGCTAGAAATGATGTGTGACCTTCATGACTGTTCTGCATGTCTGAGTTTGTATTTTGTTTTGGAGACTCTATATCGAATGAAGGGTGATTTCAGGGTTCTCATGAGTTGTAAGGATTGCATAATAATAGAAGGTAATATGGACAAAACGAGGATGTAGATGTGACGTGGGAATGTTGGTTGGAAAACTATTAAACACTCATTGTATTTTATTTACTTTTTAAGATTTCCCAAAATCATAAGTTGCTATATATAGTTAGGTCAACAGCGGGGACAGTAGGAGCATATGGCAAGGAAATAAACACCCTCATCAGCTGAAAGTATCTAATAGTGGGAACAGAGGAACTATACAAACTGACTTTAAATGTTCTTACATTTATTTCTGTAGATATACATGAAGCATAAACTCCTGATGTGAGGTGGAAGCTTAACAGGAATCCTGACTACACCATTATATGTTTTCTCACTGTTTCTCACTGTTTCCCCTTTTACATTGGCGCTGTTGTGACTAGGAGGTTGTTTTCTCCTTACAAGATTAGCACAACCATCTATCACATGCAGTTGTGCTCCGGCCTGATAGTGACTTCCTAAACCCAATTAATGTAGAATTCCTACTCAAATAGCTGCACCATATTTACAAGGCTATGGCGCAGCCTTGCATTTCCCCCTGCGATGGTGCTACACTTAGCAGTGTAGAGCCTTCGCAGGCACCTTTGCACCATAATGCAAAGGTGTCTGCGTGCAGGGGAGGATTGTTTATGTGTAGGAAGGTGTTACCCCCTGCTCATAAACAATCCTATAATGCCATTTTGTCCCTTTCATCAGTGCTGCTTCATGCAGCACAGATGAAAGTCACAAAATGGCATTTATTTTAGATTTTTTATATACAGGAAGGGGTACTTTCCTGAACATAAACAATCCATGGCACAAGGCAGCACACATATCAAAAAATCAAAAAGAAGGAGAAATAATGCATTTCTCTTCATTCCACCAACTTAAGACCAGACTTTCCCTGGTCTTAATTTGGCACTGCCTCCTATGTACGCCACCCTTGTACATTAGGGGCAGCATCAAAATCAATGGGTGTTGCAATGAAATGCCAACCGCAACACCCACTGCCCACCCCTTTCACCCTAACCATAGCATGAAAGAGGGCCTTATTTACATGGCAGCGTTAAGCCACATTAAGAGGCTTAACACTACCTTTTAAATAATGCTAAGCCCGTATCGCCTCCACAACGTCAATAAAAGTGACATTGTGATGGCGATAGGATCTTGTACATAGTCCCCTATGTTTTACAATGATATGAAGTGTAATGTAAAACACTCTTGTATGGTAAAGTCGGGTTTTAAGTCACGATTCTTAAATTGCCACTTTTAAAAAGTGGCATTTTCTTGTCCTAACCATTTGTGCCTGTGCCTGTGCCTGTAGCCCGCGTCCTGGGTCACATAACTATGAATAACTTTTCAGTTGGCCTGTATGTATTCCTCATCGTAGTGAGAGAAAGGGGGACTAGATGTTGACAGGATGGGCCATTCTGTCCAAATATGGTTGGAGGAGAGCTGTCTCCTGCCTGCTTGCATTTCATGGGGTTGCCTGCAGTACAATCATAAAGCGACTTAACACCATCCAATTGTCACTCTAGACCACTTGGAACCAGGGCAGGGGAAGGAAGGAACCTTCCAGAACTAGATGTGAGAGTAGTTTAGGGAGTCCAGCTGCCCTGCTGACTGGGGAAGGAAGACTAGGTCTGCTCCATGTGAGAAACCAGGACCTGTTTGCAGTACCTCCCCACACTTTGTGCCCCCATTGTGACTACTAGATGCTGATTTTCTTTACTTACTCTTATTGTGCCCTTGATTCTGCCAAGCAGACCCACGGCCTGTGCTCTGATTACAAGTATATGGTAATTAGGTATTATAACAATTGGTACAGACAACCTACCTGTAGGTCCCTAGCATGTGCTAGGTAGGACAAGTAGATCTAGAGGCCCAGTAGATTTCATGTACGTCAGTGTGCACAGCGTTGCTGTCTGTCGTCATTTTAAAAGCCAGCCCTGCCTTGCAGTCTACTTTTAAATGTAGAATATGCAAATTAGACTTACTTTCAAAGTAGGACATTCCCTTATTTTTACATATAAGTCACCCTTAAGGTCTCCCCTGGGTGTCCCAGGGATAAGGTTCCTTGTAACTGTAAGCAGAAACATTATAAAAGATGTTTTATATGCCCTCCATTTTAATGCATTGGCTACATAAGCTAACATGGCAATACTATAACGTTTGATAGGAATGAGCTAAAATATAATTGATGGAATTAAAGAATAGTTATGATAAATCCAACAACTTGACATTGTTAGATTTGTTATCACTATCACAAAAAATAGGTTAATAAACTTTGTTTTCTGTTAGCCACAATATAGCCTTCCAGCAGACCTTCGCTGATTGGCCAGCCTCTGCCAGGCTGAGCCAAGCTGTCTTAATGAGGTGTGAAGTGGTCTGACTAGAGTCAAAGGATTTCCTGTGGGAGGAGAACTGAAAGCTACAGATAAAAAGGCAGGAGGAGATTGGAGGGGCCAGACTGGTCTTCAAAGAAGGAATTACAGTTTGGATAGGACACAGCCTCTCCCCCAGACAAACAGGAGTCCCAGTAGTTAGATGGGCGAGGGGGCTAGCAAGGGAGTGTTAGGGAAACTTAGCCACATCAGTGAGATGGCTTATCCTGATCTAATGCTTCAGGAGAAAGTTTCTCCATTTTGTATTTTGGAGGAAAATGGCACACTTTGGAGGACATTGCCACACTTCTGTCGCGTAGTTCCTATATATTCCTACACAGAATCTGCACGTTCGGATAACATAAACTGTGGGTTTGATGTCAGACTGGTTCCGAGCACCCCCACTGAGGATGTTAGCCTGTTTGCATTAGCTAGCTCACAGTGCCAGTAGAATCTTCTCTTATCAGGGAGAGAATAGTTTCTGGAAACCTTAGAACCTGACAACCCTGATCTCCCAGGCACGTGGAAACAATGTACTACCTTTCGTTCAGTCACTCGTGCTCATTTATTCAGTATCAGAAAGTTACACAGAAGAAAAATCCAGACGTGTTACAATATGAAGTTATTGCACAATTGTTCTTCCTGTGTAAAATAGATGCGCTGCAACAACCGTTAGAGAGTAGCAGATATATGTGATTAGCAATATGGTGAATATAATAGGATAGTACAGTTCTACCATCTTGCAATAATCATGAATACATATATGAATATAAAATGCTTGATAAAAGATGCTGGAGCATCTGCATGCAGGAACCTCAGCGTCTCTGGTCAGTGTGTCAGCCTGGAAGTCTTGGTTCCCTCTCGCTAACACTAATAAGATGTGCTGTATTTATACAGAAATTATCTAGGGTTCCTTTGTCCCTTGTTTCCTGTATTATCCATTGTTGGATTTAAGGATGACGTATGGGATGAACTTTGTACATAGATATTATGCAGGTGGTGTAGTCCCTGCCGGGTTTCCAAGAACCCTTATGAATATTCATTCATACTGTGTGAGTCTATTGATAAAGTTATAGGACGCTATTGTTAAGGGAAACCCTCCTTCTGCGCCCAGGACAAGAACTAGATAAAGGTTCAATTGTAAAGGCTTTTACTGTGTAGTGTAAGGGAGGTAAGTTAGGTGAAGATGTATGATATTACCCTGGCATATATTAGGGTACCTATATGGAACATAACACCCACTCCTCTTCCAAATAGTCAACAATAAGAAAATGCTAGCAAACTACTCTCTTTACTAGGTAGCAGCGCATAAAAGTATCAGTGACCCTTGTAAAAACATTTGTCTTTAAAATCATTTTAAAAATAGTTTAAGATGGGAAAAAATTATTTTATTTTTTAATGTGAGTATTGGAATTGTTACTTAAGCCAAAGTCCTAGATGAGTTTGTTTATATAAATTGAACCACTACAACCATCAGAAGGCCATCCTTTTCAAGCGAAATTGTCAATTTCAGGAAATGTTCAAAATTTAGTTGACTTTTGAAACCAAATAGGAAAAATCTAAATTCTTTCCCAGCACACGATAAGCCAATCATAGATTAAGTGACCTTGCTGGGAGATGCAACATCCTTGTTGCTTGCCGCTTCAGAGGACAGAGTACGTCGATGGAGCACAGATGATATTCAGAACTGCCAATAGCTGGTGCAGAGGCAGCTGGTGCTGTAGCCGATACCTGAGTGCCAACGGAAGAGCTGATGCTCAACCCAGTTGTAGCAAAAGGCAGCTGCCGGTTCTTGAGGAATGCAGCCATCAGTATAGAAATACGCTGGGGACATTGCAGAGCATGGGACTCACAGGTTCCAGTCTGGTATTCAAGTCCGTAGGTGTGTCGGATGCAAGTGTCAGACAGAGATCCAACACGCATTCCTCTACGCAAAAAAGGCAACGAAGAACAGGTAAGATGCAGTTCACCCAGACTGGTCTAAAGGATAGGAACCAAGACGCGCTCAGTTCCCGTAGGCGAGAAGTGCCTAGATGTTGTACCATACGCGAACAGTATTTGTGCTCCAGAAGTGCTTTTTCATTTGCGTTGGTGATTGGACCGTCCTTTGAGTAGCAGAAAAATAACAATAAGGATTCCTGCTATTGAGAGCAGGATCAGAGGTAGACCTCCAAAAATGCTTTCCAATATGGAGTGTATAAAATTTGGAATAACTCTGAGGATTGTCTGAAAGGTGCTTAGAAATACTGACCTTATGGTCTTAAATATGTGTACAATACCACTCGTATCAGACATGTTAAAGATACGACCCTCCATTTCTGCAAAATGAAAGGGGCAGTATGTATGTATAAGAGTCTGTATCTCAGTTGAGGTCCTTACGATTTGAAGATCTCTCGGGCTGAGTGTTAAGGGTATGGTTTGCTGTTAAAGCATGGCTTTCAGTCTGCTCAAAATCTCAAACTGTATAAAGGAAACATTCAAAGAAGGCCATAACTGCACCTACCTGACTATATTCATTGGGGTAAACAATACTTGCATACAGCAAGTAACCCTGGAGTTCACAGTGACTAGATAGACAATGCCCGGAAGCATCCCACAGCAACCTTGATCGTTCAGCATCAAGTAACTCCCATTCCAGAGCAGCTTGAATACCGGAAACATCATGGCTGCTGGAGTCCCTTTCATATGGCAGCATATGTTTGCTACTGAACCATTACAAGCTCCGTGCCGTCAAATATCCTGGCACATGAGAGAACATCTTAAAGCGTTCTTGCAGTTTGTACCGCTTACAACATTTCTCGATCCCCAATCCGGCATCGATATCTGTGTGGTAATTCCCAAGATTCCCTAATGTATTCCTTACCCATTTTTTTATATTTGCCTGCCTGTTTTTGCTCAAAGCAATATTGAAACTGAAAAGTAGTGACCAGTAGATTTATGTGGCCATGGATAAGCTATTCCGTTGATGGTGATTCTGCCACTTTAAATGGTAATCTATACAGTTTTTCAATATGCAGCATTGTATATTTAGCTCCCCTTTGAACCATTTCTATCTGTTTATCTGTTAAATTGTATTCAGAGACGTACTGTTGATAAAAAGCCAAGGCACATAGTTTGCATGCAAAGATTGCAGCGTCCATCTTAATAACGTAATAGAACGTAACTGAGATTGCCCGTTTTGTAATATGGCCAAATCTTGTTTCAGTATGTCTATTGCAGAAGATACAATGTTGCCTAAGGAATATATCCTGGAGGTCAAAGTTGTTCACCCATTGTCCACTACAGCTTAAGCCTTTTCTAAGTTAATACATTCTACTTCTCATATTCTCTCTGCGGCCTCTTGCTGGGATATTTTCCAAATTTCATTGTAGGCAGCATAAATGCCAGCATATATGAAATGTTTCTGACGGGGTTTCCTGGGACCTAGTAAAAAATTCCTAAGATCCATGTCTTGTGTGAGTAAGGACAAGTGCTGTTTCACTTCTATGAGTGTTAAGGTTTCTAGCCAATCAAGGCACAACTTCCCAACACTCTAGGATGTCACAACCCCTGGGTGTTCTCTTTGTACATAGCGTGGGTCTGGCCTATGGATACTGAACCCTTTGGTGATACGCCAGAATCTTTTCTGACAGCTGTTTGTGTCTGAGGGCCAAACCAACCATTCTTTCCAATCAAGGTTTGATCTATTGTACTGTAAAACGTCGCCTACTGTTGCCCCTTCCTGTGAAGTTGAATTGTGTCACCCCTACATCTTTGATGTGCTGGAAACTGAGGTGTGTTGAGGTCCTTGTTCTTGACTAGTCCAAGACAGGATGTCTGTTGTATAGTGTCATTTAGAAATATCATCTGCAATGGAGTGAGGCATGCTCTAAATAGCGCTTCTGTTCCTTGGACTTGTCAGTGCCTAGAACCCCAAACTGATTTTAAGTCTATTGTGTCCTTCCATAGGTTGAAACCCTGTTCAGACGATTGGGCAATAAAGGAATCAGAGTAAATCTGTTAGGTGTTTGTCAACATAATTCTCAATGCCAATGTCCGTGCAATCTTATAATAAGATAGAAGGAGCGACCCTTGACCCTACCTGGTAGGTTGCTCCCCCTCCACACCGCACCATCTGTGTGTCCCTGCCCCAGCTGCTGCTGCAGAGGAAGTTCAAGACCCTCCTCCACCTGTAGGCTACCACCTGCACCTCATCCCTGGTGGCCAGTGGTAGGCCGTAGGTTTGCTCATCTTCCATTGTATTGCTTGTATTTTTCATTGCTCTCGTTGTACTGCCTGTATTTTTTCATTGCTCTCGTTGTGGTGCCTGCATTTTCATTGCTGTGTCTGTGACTGCTGTTGTCTGTCTCCCCCGCTGCTTGTACGTGGTCCGTGCCCATTCTCTCCCTCTGTTCCCTTCGCTGCTCCTGTGTCTCTCTGCCCGGTTTCCCTTCGGTTCCCCTCGCTGCCCCTGTGTTTCTTTGCCAGTTTTTGCCTTCTGTTGCCTAGCTTCCCCTGCATTTCTGTGACCTGTTTGCCTTCTGTGCCACTCGTTTCCCCCCAATTTCTGTGACCTTTTGCCTTCTGTGCCACTCATTTCTCCCCGTTTATTGTGACCTTTTGCCCTTTCTTGTGACCTTTTGCCTTCTGTGCCACTCGTTTCCCCCTCAATTGTTGTGCCCTTTTTGTCTTCTGTTTCCTCCGTCGCCCATCACCGCCCCCCTGACTGCCCATTCGCTGCCCCCGCCTCCTGCTTCCCAGCTGCTCCTCGCTCCCACCTCCCCATATATGCCGGCTGCTGCACGGTGAGGAGAGCGACTCTTGACCCTACCTGGTAGGTCTCTCTCCCTCCGCACAGCACTGCCTGTGTGTCCCTGCCCCCGCGGCCGCTGCTGAGGGAGTTTGAGGCCTTAGTCCACCCGCAGGCTACCACCTGCGTGGCCAGTGGTAGGCCGTAGGCTTGCTAAACTTCCATTGTATTGCCTGTATTTTTCATTGCTCTCATTGATCTGCCTGTATTTTTTCATTGCTCTCGTTGTACTGCCTGTATTTTTTCATTGCTCTCGTTGTAGTGCCTGCATTTTCATTGCTGTGTCTGTGGCTGCTGTTGTCTGTCTCCCCCGCTGCCTGTACCTGGTCCATGCCCGATCTCTACCTCTGTTCCCTTCGCTGCCCCCATGTCTCTCTGCCCAGTTTCCCTTCTGCTCCCCTCGCTGCCCCGTGTTTCTCTGCCCGTTTTGCCTTCTGTTGCTTAGCTGCCCCTGCATTTCTGTGACCTGTTTGCCTTCTGTGCCACTCATTTCCCTCCGATTTCTGTGACCTTTCTGCCTTCTGTGCCACTCGTTACCCCAATTTTTGTGACCTTTTTGCCCTTTCTTGTGGCCTTTTGCCTTCTGTGCCACTCGTTTCCCCTGTTTCCTGTGACCTTTTGCCTTTTCTTGTGACTTTTTGCCTTCTGTGCCACTCGTTTCCCCCTCAATTGTTATGCCCTTTTTGCCTTCTGTTTCCTCCGTCGCCCCTCACCGCCCCCTGACTGCCCATTTGCTGCCCCGACCTCCTGCCTCCCAGCTGCTCCATTCTCCCACCTCCCCATAAATGACGGCTGCTGCACGGTCGCGCAGCAGATGCATGCAGCAGATGCGTGCAGCAGGTGCGCTCAGCGGTTGCGCAGCAGACGCGTGCAGCAGGTGCGCTCAGCGGGCGCGCCACTGGCACACCAAAGGCACGACAAAGGTGCGCCTAAGGCAAGCCCGTCTGCGCCCATGCGTGCCTGGACTTCGCCCAGTGGTAGAACCCCTGGCCCACGCACGCACCACGTCGACCGCTGCCACTACAACGCCGGTCTTCGGAAGCTTGTTTCCGGTCCAGGGAAGACATGGCTTGGCAGTTCGGGCTGGACTGTTCCCATGAGCTGAACTGGGGTGGCAGAGTGGGCTAAAGAACGGTGATGGATTAAACCCAGATCTTTTGACTGGGTGTGAGTTTTTGATTGATTCAGATGCTCCGTCCATCACCACCCCCTTTTGTACCAGAAACCGTCCTCGGAAGCTTGTTTCCGGTCCAGGGAATACATGGCTTGGCAGTTCGGGCTGGACTGTTCCCATGAGGCACAGGGTCAGACTGATTTGCATATAGCCATGTCTGAACTGGGGTGGCAGAGTGGGCTAAAGAACGGTGATGGATTAAACCCAGATCTTTTGAGTGGGTGTGAGTGTTTGATTGATTCAGAAGCTCTGTCCATCACCACCCCCTTTTGTACCACTACGACGCCAGCACTCTGCACGCTCTCAACTCCGGACAGACCCACAACTGCTTCAAGGCCGCCCCGAAATGCACACACGGTCCCTTCACCTGCCTGAACTGCAGCTACACCAGCCACAGAGCCACCGAACCGTATGGCAAGAAAGACCTCAATCACCTCCGAAGCATACTACTGAACACCCGCTCCACACGCAAACATGCCATTGAGCTCTGAGACCTGCTCAACACAACCTCCCCGGACGTCGCCTTCCTGACAGAGACCTGGTTAAACAACTCCTCTGCAACTGACATCGCCATAGCCATCCCAGACGGCTACAAGATCACCCGCAGAGACTGCACCAACGGAGTCGGAGGAGGAATCGCCATTGTCCACATGAACAGCATATGGGTCTCGATTAGCAAAGATAAGGCGCTCAGCAACGCTGAACACATGCATTTCCAGATCCACACATACCCCAACCCCTTCCTCAGAAGCACCCTCATCTACTAACCCCCCGGACCCCGTCCCCAGTTCAGCGACTCCATCGCCGACTTCGTCAGCACGCACACCCTGACCTCCACCGACTACATCCTCCTTGGAGACATGAACTTTCACCTTGAGAACAACAACGACAACAACTCCACAACCCTGACTGATAACCTCGCCAACCTCGGACTGAGACTACTCGTCACAACGCCCACCCACTCCGCTGGCCACAAGCTCGACCCCGTCTTCTCCTCAAGCCCGCACGTCTCCGTCAACTACACCAACACCGACGACGCTGCCCACAACCTCAGACCCTGGATCAAGGAATACACTAACACCCTTGCCACGCTGAAGAAACCCCCCCCACAGAGACACCAGCAAGAGGGCCAGCTAGTTCACCCCAGAACGCCTAGCCTCAAAAGCAAGCCTGCCGGAAACTAGAGAAGAAATGGCGCAGTGAACAAACTCCTGACAGCCACGCAGCACACAAGGACACGTCCGCAACCACCACCACCTCATCAGGGCTGCCAAGAAGACCTCCTTCAAAGACCGCCTCGACAACAATGCACAGGGCAGCAAGGAGCTCTTCAACATCGTGAAGGAACTATCCAACCCATGCTCCAACACCAATAACATCCCGCCGTCTCAAGCCCTGTGCGACTCCCTCACCACCTTCTTTCACCGCAAGATAGCAGAGATCCACGACAGCTTCAACACCTAGACAGCCCCAACAGACAGCAACACAACAGACCCCCTGCACACCATCGACCACGTCCCCTTGCTAACCTGGACCAGCGTGAGCGTCGATGACACCATCAAGACCATGAGCACAATCCACTTCGGCTCTCCGTCAAGCCCATCCCGCACCACGTCTTCAACAAAGCAAGCAGCTCCATCGCACCGCACCTGCGCAACATCATCAATCTCTCCCTCGAGACCATGACGTTCCCAGAGAGCTGAAAACACACCGAGATCATCGCCCTAATCAAAAAACCCAAAGCAGACCCAAGAGACCTCAAGAACTTCCGACCCATCTCTCTGCTCCCCTTCCCAGCCAATGTCATCAGGAAAATCATCAACAGACAGCTAACCTGATACATCATAGAGAACAGAATCCTGGACCCTTCCCAGCCAGGGTTCCGCAGCAACCACAGCACCGAGACCGCCCTCATCGCCCCAACCGATGACATCAGGACCCGGCTAGACAGCAAGGAGATAGCAGCACTCATCCTCCTAGACCTCTCTGCCGCCTTCGACACCGTCTGCCACTGCACACAACGCGCACGCTTCCACGCCGCTAGGGATCCGAGACAAGGCTCTGGAATGGACCACCTCCTTCCTCTCCGCCTCCCCCCGTTCCGTTCCGAATCCTCCAAAATCATCTGCGGCATACCCCAGGGATCCTCCCTCAGCCCGACACTGTTTAACATTTACACAGCCCCGCTCGCACTCGTCGCCCAACAGCACAACCTCAACATAATCTCCTACGCCAACGACACTCAACTGATCCTCTCCCTCACCAATGACCCCAACACCGCCAAAGCCAACCCCCACGAAGGAATGAAGGCCTTCGCCGACTGGATGAAGATCAGCCGCTGAAGCTGAACTCGGACAAGACGGAGGTCCTTATCCTCAATCAATCAATCAATCAGAGTACTTGTAAAGCGCACTACTTACCCGTGAGGGTCTCAAGACGCTGAGGGGAGAGGGTGCCGCTACTGCTCGAAGAGCCAGGTCTTGAGGAGTCTTGTGAAGGCGAGTAGGTCTTGGGTTTGCCGTAGGTGGGTAGGGAGGGTGTTCCAGGTCTTGGCGGCGTGGTAGGAGAAGGATCTGCCGCCAGAGGTTGTTCGTTGGATGCCGGAGACAGCGGCGAGGGCGAGGCTGGTGGAGCGGAGCTGGCGAGTGGGGGTGTAGAAGCTGAGTCTGCTGTTCAGGTAGGCTGGTCCGGTGTTGTGGAGTGCTTTGTGTGTGTGGGTGAGGAGCTTGAAGGTGATCCTCTTGTCGACAGGGACCCAGTGTAGGTCTCTCAGGTGGGGGGTGCTGTGGCTGCGGTGGGGGACATTGATGATCAGTTGGGTGGAGGCATTTTGGATGCGTTGTAGTCATCGTAGGTGTTTGGCTGGGCTGCATAGAGTGCATTGCCAAAGTCCAGTCTGCTGCTGATGAGGGCCTGTGTCACCATTCTTCTTGTTTCGGTCGGGATCCACTTGTAGATCCTGCGGAGCATGCGTAGGGTATTGTAGCAGGAAGAGAAGATGGCGTTGACCTGTTTAGACATGGAGAGGGAGGAGTCGAGGATGAATCCTAGGTTGCGTGCATGGTCGGTGGGTGTCGGTGCTGTTCCCAGTGTGGTCGGCCACCAGGAGTCGTCCCAGGCTGAGGGGGTGGATCTGAGGATGAGTACCTCTGTCTTTTCCGAGTTCAGCTTTAGACGGCTGTTCTTCATCCAGTCGGCGATGGCCTTCATTCCCTCATGGAGGTTGTTTTTGGCGGTGTGCGGGTCCTTGGTGAGGGAGAGTATGAGCTGGGTGTTGTCGGTGTGGAAGATGACGTTGTGGTCGTGTTGGCGGCCACTTGTGCGAGGGGGACCATGTAGACGTTGAACAGCGTCAGGCTGAGGGATGAGCCTTGGGGGACGCTGCAGATTATGTCGGTGGCCTCGGATCGGAAGGGCAGGAGGCGGACACTCTGGGTTCTGCCGGAGAGGAAGGACATCGCCCAGTCAAGTGCCTTCTCTTGGATTACGGCTTCTAGGAGACGTGTCTTTAGAGTGCGATGGCAGACCGTGTCGAAGGCGGCTGACAGGTCTTGGAGGATGAGGGCTGATGTTTCGCCGTTGTCTAGTTGGCATCTGATGTCATCTGTGATGGCGATGAGGGCTGTCTCGGTGCTGTGGTTTCGTCTGAACCCAGACTGGGATGGGTCCAAGATGTAGTTGTCTTCCAGGTGACGGGCCAGTTGCATGTTGATGATTTTCTCGATGACCTTCACTGGGAACGGGAGCAGGGAGATGGGCCGGAAGTTCTTGAGGTCCTTGGTGACCGCCTTGGGCTTCTTGAGGAGGGCGTTGATTTTGGCGTGTTTCCAGCTTTCGGGAATGTCGCTGTTTCGAAGGAGATGTTGATGACCTTCCGTAGTTGGGGTACGATGGCAGCGTCTGCTTTGTTGAATACGTGGTGTGGACACGGGTCTGACGGACATCCTGAGTGGATGGAGTTCATGACCTCGCGTCTCCCGTCATTGTTGACGTTGGACCAGGAGGACAGGTGGTTGGCGCTGGTGGTGTTCACAGGGGAGGTGGGGTCTGGCGCAGTCGGGCAGTCATGGTGTTGAAGCTGTCATGGATATGTGAAATAACAGGGACCCCCTGATTTGGATAAAGTTCCTGGGTCAGGGCAAATAATGTATGTAATGTAGCATACCCAGGCAAACAAATATAAGGAATGGCACAATTCAATTAGCAAACAATACAAAATTAATAATAAAACACTGATTTAGCTTGAAAAGTACATTTTAATAAATTCCATAAAAAGTGTCATGAATTAAATCATTGACGTATTGATAAAAAGTGATAAAACAAATTCCATTAATAGATATACTTTGTTTATAAAGTGAAATATATAATGGGGAGATGGTTTCCTGTCTACGCGTTTCGACACGTCGAAGGTGTCTTCCTCAGCACACTACCATCATGATACTGTTTTGAGATCTTTATATTGAGCTGGAACCGCGTGGTTTTTAAATTCGATTGCCCCTGTTGTTCAGTATCGAGTGAAGAAACTTTGCTTCAATGAGTGTGATCGGCTGTATTTCACAATATGTGATATATCGGGGCGGTGGTACTGTTCTGTTCGGACACAATCTATTCAAAATGTACTTTTCATGCTAAATCAGTGTTTTATTATTAATTTTGTATTGTTTGCTAATTGAATTGTGCCAGTCCTTATATTTGTTTGATGAAGCTGTCATGGATGTCGGCGATCTTGCGGTGGAAGAAGATGGCTAGTGAGTTGCACAGTTCTTGTGAGGGCGGTATGTCGTTGGCGTTGGCACTGGGGCTGGAGAGTTTCTTTACGATGCTGAAGAGCTCTTTGCGGTCGTGTGAGTTGTTATCCAGGCAGTCTTTGAAGGAGGATCTCCTGGCTATGATGAGGTGGTGATGTCTGCGAGTGGAGTCCATGTGGGCTGCATGGTTGTCCGGAGAGCGTTCGTGGAGCCATATCTTCTCCAGTTTCTGGCAGGTGCGTTTGGAAGTCTGCAGCTCGTCGGTGAACCAGGTGGCTCTCTTGCTGGCGTGGTTGTTGGAGGGTTTCTTGAGTGCGACGAGCGTGTTGGTGCAGTCGTCGTTCCACTGTCTGACGTCCGCGGGCTGCGGCGTCTGGGTTGGTGGGGTCGGTGGGTGGGTTCTGTCCGAGAGTGGTGATCAGCTGGTCTTCGGTGACTTTGCTCCAGCAGCGGCGAGGTAGCTGTTGTGTGTGGTGGTGCGGCTCCAACCCGTCAGCCTCGGATGACTCCTGGTGGCCAACAGCACTGGGGGCAGCCCGACCCCCACCAACCGCGCACGCAACCTGGGAATCATCCTCGACTCAATGCTCTCAATGACAAAGCAAGTCAACGCTGTTTCCTCCTCCTGCTCAACACCCTCCGCATGCTCCCCAAGATCTACAGATGGATCCCGACAGATACAAGAAAGACCGTCACCCAGGCCCTCGTCAGCAGCAGACTTGACTAAGGAAACACCCTCTATGTGGGACCCCCGACCAAGCTCATCAATCGACTACAACGCATCCAAAACGCCTCAGCACGACTGATGCTCGATGTACCATGACACGACCACATCACCCCCGACCTGAGAAACCTGCACTGGCTCCCCGTCAACAAGAGGATATCCTTCAAGCTCCTCATCCACGCACACAAGGTTCTCCACAAGACCCTCCTTCTACACCCCAAACCACCAGTTACGCTCCGCTGACCTCTCACTCGCCACAGTCCCGTCCATCCGAAGAACAAAGAGCAGTGGGAGATCCTTCTCCCACCTTTGCGGCAAGACATGGAACACCCTCCCACTGAGCCTAAGACAGTCCCAAGACCTGCTGACCTTCAGGAGGATACTAAAGACATGGCTGTTTGATCAGTAGCGGCCCCTGATCCCCCCCAGTGCCTTGAGATGGTCGCGGGTATATAGTGCGCTTATCAAATGACTGATTGATTGATTGATTGATTGATGAGATGAGGTCTGGTCAGTGTTGTTAAACCCTGAACAATATGAACATTTCTGTGCAAATGTTTACAAACTACTTTTTGCTGGTGTAGGGCAATGTTCCCACTGGTGGTACTCAAAAACATTTCTGGGTGTTTTAGATTTATGCAAGAAATGATGACCATAATGTTGGTAACAGTACAAAGTGTCATAGTCTGAAGTACCTTCTATCATTTCAGTGTTCTGAAATGCGGCGGTTTTATCTAAATCAGACAACATGTTTCATAGTCTCAATCATCAGAAAGTGTACTGGAGGTAATGATATCACTCAATGTAGGACAGTAGGACTGAATATGTTGAAATCAACTTTGTCCCAAAGTATACAGTCCGGTATAGGAACTGCTGTAATGTTCAATGATGACAAGTCTCTTTGTTCATGATGAGAAAAATGATATGGCTTCAGAATCAAATTAACTTTTTGGACTGTAGAGCTTTGCTGAAGGTATCATCCATTAATAAGCATGCTAAAAGTTATAACTAAGCCTAGGCAGAAAAGAAAGAATACTATCATAGTAATTACCTAGAGTTCTACCCAAGGCAATATCAGGTAAGTCTTCTTGAGAAAGTTCAGAAATTCCTTGACTTGTTGCCTGCGTGTTTGTTGGGTTGGCGTCGTTTCTGGTACACTTGGATCCAAAGAATCTGTATCAAAGTTTATGAAGCAGCCAGCAGCCATTGATCAAATGTTGGAATTGCTTCAGGTTTTGTTGAAATCGCATTTTTCTCTTGTTGAGGCATGTTGACGTAGACATCTGTATTTGGTCTAATTGCAACTTGTTTGTTATTTTGTAGTTCATTTGGGAGTTGACCTTCTGGTTCAAGGGGAACTAGTTCCATTACATTGTTGCATTGCCCTTCATTCCGTATAGGTGACTCTTTGAACATGATGAGTCTTTCCATTTAAACTTCTTGAATTGTAGCAAGAGGAGGGTGTCTGCTACTTTGTAGTCCACGTGGCCTACTGCTCAGTATCGGCCACATAGTGTGGTTTGATTAGGTCAATTGAGACACATTTTTTCTCCTTTCTCTCGGCTAGAGTTGGCAAAAGCACATTTCTTGTCCCTTGAATTGCTAGGACTGGTACAGGCTTTCTGTATGATGGTCTAAATAATATTTTATCCGCTATTTTCTCTCTGGTATCCAGACAGGTCTTGCTGTGACTGCTTTGACTTTCCCAGTGGTGGTCTGTTTCATGTGGACGTTACTTTGTGGTGTCCTGGATTCATTTAGATCCTGTAAAACAGTCAAACGATCCTGGATATCAAATGGCTTCTCATCCGCCACTGCTCCTTCACAATCAAAATCAGGTACCCACATTCTTATCCCAAATAGGACTTCGTAAGGAGTGACACCCCCTAGAGAACTTCTTGGCTTGTTGTTGAGGGCTCTCTGTACCCTATATAAGTGATTGACCCAACTACCGCCCTTGCCTAAGACCCTAGCTGTTAAAGATTGCTTTAAGTCCCAGTTTTACCTCTCCACAACCGAATTTTCCAAAGGATGGTACAAAGAGGACCGTAGCGTCCATACTTTCCATGGCCTCTTAGTAAGCCCGAGAGCTAAACACAGGGCCACAGTCAGAATGTAATGTGCCAACTGTGTATGTCCCTATAAAGACTTGCAAATCTTTGATAACAGTTCATGCGTCAGCCGAGCTCTGAGGCCAAACCCATTGGAATATTGAGCATGAATCCACTGCCACCAAGATAAACTTGAACGCCCCATCAGATTGTGAGGGGCCACAGTGGTCCAGATACACACAAGCAAGAGGTTTGTCTGATTTTAATAATAGTGTCTGTGCTGGGCGTTTTATGGTGGAGCCTTTCATCTGCTGACAGATGTCACATTTCATGACATAGGGGCCGAATATGATGGCGGACGGACTGAGTCCGTCCGCCACCATAGAGTAGGAGGGACCGTCCGCAGGGGCTGTGGCGGTCCCTCCGTGCAGATTAGGATGTGACCGCCAGGGTGGCGGTCATATCCTCAATCTTTAACATTGCGGCGGGTGCAGCTTCAAGCTGCACCCGCCGCAATGTTAAAAATGCATACATTGCATTTGTATGCAGCAAGCGGCAGGCACCGCGCGGTGCCTGCCGATTACTGCATACAAATGCAGGGGGGTACCCCCCATGTGCACCCCCCACCCCCCCTTCACCCAGGGGGCCCGCAATGGGCCCCCGCAGTGAAGCTCCGTATGCTTTTCTACGGCGGAAAACCCGCCGTGGAAAAGCATTTCTTTTCGGGCATCCTAATATGGCTGACGGTGTCTGAGAGACACCGTCACCATATTAGTGCTTTTCCGCCGCGGTTGTAAGCCAACCGCGGTGGAAAAGCTGCGGACGGAAACAAGGACCCACCAGCCATCCTAATGTGGCGGTGGGTCTTTGGTGGGTCCGCAGAGGATTTTCCGCATCCTCCGGGCCGGCGGTGGCTTCCGCCGGCCCGGAGGATGTGGAAAATCCTCCATCATAATCGGCCCCAAAGTCTTTAGTTTGGTTTGTTAGACCTGGCCACCAATAGTGCTGTTTGAATAATTAAATAGTTGCCGTAACACCTGTATGCGCAGAGACCAAACCCTCATGTGCTGCAACAATCAAACCTTGTCTACGATCCATATTTGGTATTAATCTATCCCCCACTCCAGGAATCTGAGCATATGGAATGTTATTTGCATCTAACTTGTAGGAGTACTTGAGTGGAATTGTCTTTGGTACTGCTGAGCTGCCTTTGCGTGAAGCAATGACAGCAAACATAATATCACCGTTTATTCTTGTTTTTGAATGAGTGATTGCAGCTACGGAAGCTGTGCGTACAGCCCCCTTCACGGCTTCATCAGCCAATGAATTCCCTTCAACGTGAATGCCATCACGTTGATGACTCAGTGTATGAATCACGTGAGCCCATGGTAGTTTGTTTTTCAACTCAACTACCTGTTTCCATAGCATTTTATGCTTAATTGTGCCACCTTTGCATCTTTGTACCCGGTATGTTCCCAACTATGTAAATATTCATTATACGATTGCACACAGTAAAAGGAATCACACACTATCAGTGTGGGGAATTTGTGATCCGTATTCACTTGTGCCAGCATTAATGCTTTTAACTCTGACTACTGTGCTGTGCAGTCTCCTAGAGATTGCGTCTCTTGCAACCTTTGTCCTAAAGTTCTATAGGAGATGGTGTTGAAGGCTGCTGACAGATCTAATAGGACCATCATTGCTGACTGCCCGATGTCCTGGGCGAGTCTAATGTTGTCTACTGCCTCTACCAAGGATGTTTCGGTGCTATAGCCAGTTCTAAATCCTGGCTGAGATGATCTAACAGTTGATGGCTTACTAGATAGGTTGTTAGTTGTTTATTGACTAGGGACTCAAATACTTTTCCAAAGTAAGGAAGTTAGGAAATTGGCTGATAGATACTAGGCTCCTTGGGACCTGTCGACTGTTTTTTAAGAATTGGTTTGACGCTAAATGCTTTCCCTTTAATTGGAACTGTCGCTCGATTTAAGGACATGTTAAAAAGGTTGGCAAGACCATTAAGGAGAGCGTTGACAGAATATAGAGTGATACAGGATCGACAGAGGAACCAGATTTGGTCCCGAGAAGGGCTTCTCGAACATTTTCCTGAGTAAATTCAGTAACCTCTTCTAGAAGTACTGTGACGGGTGTCTGTATGCAGCCATCAAAGAAGGTGGACAATAGACCCGATTCACAGAACTAACTTAAGACAAAATCCTAAACTTACTACTTTTGGTATTCACAGAAGTTAGGATTTTGTCTTAAGTTTGTCTTAAGACAGACGTAGGACAGACTTAAGACAAAATCCTAACTTAAGTCTGTCTTAAATCTGTCTTAAGTCCGTCTTAAGTCTGTCTTAAGACAAACTTAAGACAAAATCCTAACTTCTGTGAATACTCAAAGTAGTAAGTTTAGGATTTTGTCTTAAGTTAGTTCTGTGAATCGGGCCCATAGTGTGTACCCAGTCTTGTGAAAATGGACTGTCTGTTTGGCAGAACGAAGAGGTGGTAAATTCTATTAGTATTTTATGTAGTTCCTTGTGTGAATGTGCACCCTTGTTGATTCTGTTAATGATATAGGTTTTCTTGGCTATCTTGATATTATCTTAATAATGTCTATTGTTGTGCTTGTAGGCTAGTCTGTCCTCAGTGCTCTTAGTTGTTCTCCATGTATGTTCCATTTTCCTGCTAGCTCGTTTGTCAGTTTTTAGAGATTATGTGAACCAAGATGATGCTTTAGACTTGTGTTTGACTTTAGACAGGGTTTCAATAATGTCAAGGACTTGTGTAATTGACTTATCAAAGATGTACAGCATATCACACGAGAGAGATGTGGTACTATCAACAAAACAGCCATGCTGGATCCCACAACCGGGTGAATCCGCTTAATACCAACAAGACGCTTATGCTTGTTGAAGTCACCACAATGCAGGGGTCCCACTACTTAGATGCGGGCAATACTTTCAGTCTCCAGTCACAATTCTTAGTTCTGCGCTCATGCCATGCTACCAGTTGGGATCCAGCAGAAGATGTGGACTCTTAAGAGGGTACCGCTCTCCAGATGCCACAGGTAGATGATGTTGGTCCCTTGCGGAAGGTCTTTGATGTCACTGAGACCTCCGCAAGAAAACAGAGGGCAAGCCAATAAGCCCTTAAACAATATTCCTCTGGCAGTGTGCATGAAACAGTTTCAGGTACTCCGTCCCCACATGAGTATCTCTACCCTACTAGAGTATGGCATCAGTAGTTCTACTGTAGTATCCAGCTAGGTCCTCAAATGGCAGTGGTCTGTCATTCCAGTTGCATGCACAATGTTTATATCTGTCTCTGGGAAATGCACAGATGTGCTCCCCTAGCCTCTAGTGTGGACTGGAGTCAAACTAAAAGGCACACAAAGAGTTTTAGAGCAGAAAAATGCCCTCTTTCTAGAAGTGGTGTTTCTAAACTAGTAGAAATGCCCTTCTTTACCACAGGGGAGGGTTTGTCATTGTGAATCCGCTGATAGGAAACATTATGAGGCTTCTCCATTGTAAGCCACTATCGCAGCCTGAAGTAATTTCAACCATTCCCTCATGTAAACCTACGGGAAGAGCAAACCTCATAGGTAGTGAAAACACACATTGGTATTTGCCACTGTCTGGGCAGGAATCACAAATGTGTACCTGCGCTGCCTTTTACCACCTCCTGGACCCCTTTAGACTTACCCTAGGGGTGCTCTAGTGGTAGTGAAAGGTACCCTCAGAATGGTTCAGTGATTTAGAAAGGCCAGCCTGACCATAAGTGAAATTGCGCAACCACAGGCCTTTAATGGCAGGTCCGCCTAAGGCAAGCCCGTCTGCACCCGTCCGAGCCCGGCCGGGACCAGGGGCCAGGACTGCTGGACCAATCGTGAGGAGTACCTATAGTTACTCTTCTTCTTGGTTAAAGGAGCTTATGACCATACCTCATCATGGATGTCTACCATTCAATTTAGAAACCATGGCCTCAATTTGTTCCTGTTGGATGTTTGCACTTAGGCTTAGTAAAAGTCATTGTCCAGTAACTGACGAATTTCAGGACAATCCTCCAGTTACCCACCGCAAAGAAGTGGTGGGAAAGCATTCCTTTTTTTACATAAACTGTTGTTCACTTGCAAAGCATAAGTTAGATATTATGAATCTTTTGTTTAATGAGAAACCAGATGCCAGTTTCCATACCGAAACTTGGCTTCAAGGTAGCTCTGGCCCTGACATAGCAATTGCTGTGCCCTCGAACTATGCCATTGTTAGGCATGATAGGGGAATTAAAATTGGAGGAGGTATAGCGATTATTTATAGACTTATACTAACCCCCCAATTTACCTTTTCTGGAATCCTACTCTATCGACCACCTGGGCCTGCAGAGGCCTGGGTTGCATCCTTCACATATCAAGTTATATCGTATCTTGTAGAAGCTACTAATTTTACCATATTGGGCGATTTAAACCTTAATTTTGAAGATAGTTCCTGAGTATCCAGTACTGCACTTATTTTCTAACTTTGCTGCAGTGAATCTGCTGCTTTGTAACTCCGGGCCTATTCATGAGGCCGGCCATCTACCCCATCTTCTCTCATATCCATACTTTCTGTTGCTCCCCAGCTTTGCCCGTTTTGTGGTCCGATCACGTTCTAATTGGCTTCTCAATCCTAGATGATTTATCTGATCAATTCCCAATGGTCTCTGGTCTTTCAGCTAAATCTAGGAAATGGGGGAATTTGAACAATGATGTGTTCAATAATATGATATCCAAAACTGCCCTGATTATCGGCCTTTCATTTGCTGATGATGTGGCGGCTGTTCAAGGTTGGAATTCTAATTCTGTGGAGGTTTGTCTCCCTTTATCCACAATTAAGACAAACAATCACCGTCCACCAGCTCCTTGGTTTACAGTTAATTTAAGAACAGAAAAAAGCTAATGCAAAGTATTAGAGAGACTTTGGAGGAAGAGATATGCCCAAGAGGCTAAATTAATTTATAAAAAAGCTTTAAAGGATTACCATTCACTTTGCAAGATTGCACACACAGGTTATGTGACAGCTGCTGTGTCTAGAGCACAGAATAATCCCAAGCAATTATTCAAACTTGTTAAAAATGTGTCTTGTTCTGGTTGCTTACCTGCTTCCCCTGATTTAAGTACTTCATAATGTGAGGAGATTGCTAGATTTTTTTAGCTATATTTTGAAAAAATCTATAGCTCATTCCAGGAATCTACACTGAATAATACTTCACACCTATTTAGGAATTCCTACCTTCTTTCTAATGCTGGGCTCCATCAGGCTGACTTGTCTGTTGAGCATACTGACAAACTTAATTTCGGGGCACCCTTAGAAATTAAATATTTTAGGCGTATTCTGGGAAGCCTTAAATCTGGCTCCCTAGCGACCCCATTCTGGTCACTGTGCTGCCCTCTGCAGCACAGTGACCAGTTCACTCATAGTATTGAAAGGATGGATTTCCACGCTACTATATTTTGGATGCGCGTGTGATTAAAATAAAACAAAATATACTGGCCACCACACACGTACATATTGATCAGTGTGTATGTTGGACCCCTCTATTCTAGTATCAAGTTAACTGCACTACGTATGGATATACATTTAAATCTAGCCCCCGGGATTTCCAGCCAGCTATACAATAATGGGATCGGCATGTTGCATGTGGACACAAAAGAATCTTCACAACGTTACAGGCACGTAACAAACTATTTACGACTGTATCTGTGTTTCTTTTTTTCCCCACAGGTCTTTTTTAGATTGCCTATTTTTGCTCGAGCTCACGCCTCAAGCAAACTTTTATGCTTATTTGGCTACAAGAATTTAGGATTGGATACTCCTTCGAGGGGGAGTAGACCATCCATTTTCTTGCACTTTTGGTCCTGATGAAAACCTGGCATTATCCACAGAAAGGTTGAAACATGTAGACCAGACCACCTACAGAGATACTCTTGGTCATAATTACCCTCAAAGTATCTCCACATTTCTTTTAACATTGTCCAGTTACTTATGAGTAAAATCTATTTTTTGAGTCAAGCCAGGACAATTTTTAACATTTAAAAAAATTAATTCTTTGCACTTTTACACTCACAAACCAGCTCCACTGTAATCCAGGTGTTGTAGCACACCCTGATGGCACTCGGTCATCAGGGTGGACCCCGATGATGAAGCATGTCACCACTAGGCTGGTGAGTGAGGGTTTTTTATAAAAGGAAGAATTCTTTCCTTTTTCCAAACATACATCCCATTAGGAATCTATAATTCTCTATGGTGATACTCCTTCTTTTGTTAATTATATACCTACCCAGGGGAATAGGAGTAATCTCCATTTCACGTTTGGTGATTAAAGACCACGCACGCAACCTGGGCTTCATCCTGGACTCCTCCCTCTCGATGACCAGACAAGTCAACGCCGTCTCCTCATCTTGCTTTCACACCCTACGCATGCTCGATGGATCCCGACCGAAACCAGCAAGACGGTCACCCAGGCACTCGTCACCAGCTGACTGGACTACGGAAACACCCTCTACGCCGGAACCACAGCCAAGCTACAAAGAAGACTCCAACGCGCCCAGAACGCCTCCACCCGACTCATCCTGGACATTCCCCGACGCTGCCACATCTCCGGCCACCTGAGGGACCCTCACTGGCTCCCCGTCAACAAGAGGATCACGTTCAGGCTCCTCACCCATGCACACAAGTCTCTCCACGACCTGGGCCCCAAGTACCTCAATGACCGCCTGACCTTCTACAGTACCACCCGCCAGCTACGATCGATCAGCCACGCCCTCGCCGCCGTTCCACGCATACGAAGAGCCACCGCCGGAGGAAGATCCTTCTCCTACCTGGCAGCCAAAACATGGAACTCCCTCCCCATCCACCTTCGACTGACCCAGGACCATCTCGCCTTCAGGAGAAAACTCAAGACCTGGCTGTTCGAGCAGTAGCGGACCCCTTCCCCCAAGCGCCATGAGACCCTCCCGGGTGAGTAGCGTGCTATACAAGTGTTATGATTGATTGATTAATTGAATCCCTTACTCTCTTTTTTGTTGGTACATGTCTTAATCGATGACCAATTGTCTATGAAGCAGCAAGCTGTGAGAGTAGCCTCTACCTGTTTCGCAATCCGTAGATGGCTAAAAGAAAATTCATGCATGTGACCTTCTTCTGCCCAACGTACAGTGGTCCAGGCGCTCATCATCTTTAGGCTGGACTTCAGCAACATTCTTTATTTGGGTGCCTCTAAGGAAGTGCTACCTAAGCTGCAGTTAGTACAAAATGCTGCAGCACATCTGCTTTGTAAGATCCCCAAAACTGCCTCCATTTCGGGATCAATTTGAGATCTCGATTGGTTCAAGATCGAATGCAGCATTAAGTTTAAAGCTTTGATTCTTATGTTTAAGATAAAATCAGGTAAGGCACTTCCCTACTTGATGACACATGTTCACCCTTATGTACCTTCCCATACACTCCGATCAGCCACTCAGGCTAAGTGTGTTATTCCTAGGATGAGACTAGTGCGTATGCGTGATCGTTCTTTTTCCCACCTGGGTCCTTCTTTATGGAACTCCCTTCCGGCAGGTCTCCGAAGTGAACCTTCTTATGACATTTTCTGGAGGGGCATAAAACGTGGTTATTTAATATGTAGATTCCCTCCTTTTTTTGCTTTGGGCTCTTTTCAGGTGGCGCCGGGAAACCTTAGGGTAGCTGTGTGCCTTATAAAATTAAAATAGCAATAAAAATAACAGACACATGTTTAAAACACCATGGCTGCAAGTGCGCACAATCAGGCCTGCAATGGCAGGCTTGAGACATATGCTTAAAAACATCAGGTAAGCACCACTTACTAACTGCATTTACAGTGAGAATGTGCCCAGAGCTTTAAGGCCACAAACAGAGAATCAGCAACAGCCCGGTGTTGTCCCTTGGAAAGAACCAACCATCAAGGTAGGGAAAACACACATGGGGGTTCTTCGCTTACATGGGCATAGAACACCCATGTGTACTTGCTCTGCCTTTCCACTAAACCTGCTACACACTTCAAGGCTAACCCTAGGTGTGCTCTAGTGGTAGTTGAAGGCCCACTCAGGGTTGACTAATAAGTGAGCAATGCCAACCTGAGCACAAGCGCAACTGCGCACTCACAGACCTGCAAAGGCAGGTTTGATACATGTTTGACAGGCTATTTTGGTGAGGGGCACAATCAATGCTGCGTCCCAACTAACCAATGCAGTAGCCATCCTAGGTATGTAGTGTACCTTTTTACAGTGCACTCGTAGGTGCCTAAACCAATCAAGTACGCCCTAATTCCTAGCATGTGTAGGAAGGATGCATGTGCTTTCAAACTGCTTTACAGTGGGAAAGAGCCCAGAGTCCTAAGGACACAAAAATCCGCTGCTGAAATATTTCAAATATGGCTCTTTGAAGACACAGGCTTTTTCTTTTAGAAATATTTTGCCAGTACAAATATTTAGGACTCCATCTTCTTTATTTTTAAGGAGAGGCTCATAAAATTATTTCCTCTAATTCAAATATCCTGCACAACAAAATTCTGATAGATTCATTCTATTTTCTGGACCGCATGTCTACTACCCTATATCACAGACCCTAAAGATCGCAATAATTTTCTCTGATCCCGTCCACATCAAAGTTCAGCTTTACATGCTCTATATGTAATATGGCTGTATGCAGGAGCCATTTCCGGACAGCGTATTGAAAGTCCCCTATTGGCAAATTCTCGATTTCCTATGGCTCCTACAATTCTGACCAATTATTTTCTCTAGCTATGTACTTATAGGCCTAAACAGCTTTCTTGACTATGTTTTATTTAACAGCACCTTTTTCCACGTAAGAATTAATGGGGCATATTTACAAGCCTATGATATTGAAATGAGTTCCAACCTGCACACCTGATTTAGAAATTATATTCAAAGATTTTGAAGTAATAAGAACTTTTTAGCAATGCGTGCCAAAGATTTTGAAGTAAGTAATACTTTATTGTACAGTTAATTAAAGCCATTAGAAAACCGACAACAATAAAAACAGTTATGAATATTCATAGCAGCATAGGAAGTGGTCCTTGAGGTAAGTTAAAGGAGAAAAAAAAGTGCTTCAGTTTGGGCAGTAATAACAATTGGGATTTAAAAATGGTTAAAAGGGAAGTGTAAGTCCGCCGCTGGGAACTTCTGCATTTCCTGGGAGAAGGTTTCTTTTGTCGATCCTAGCCTTCTTTCCCATTCGGGGGCGTATTTGCAGTCTCCATTCCTTATGGGGATAAGTCCATCCTTTTCCCTGTATGCTTCTGGCTTTTACCAATCCGTCGTTGTTTAATTTTTTTAGCCAGTTGTGACTCTGAGCAGTCTTAATGTTTTGGCTGTAGGAGTGTGGAGGGAGCACTGTCTTTGTCCGTTTGCTCTTTCCTTGTGTTGATTCTGATTTCTACGGCGGAATTTTACCAGTCGGCAGGTCATTTGGACTTCATCGCCCGAAAAGCAGGCCAGGGCTGCTTGTCTGCATGACCTGATTCCTTTTTTGTTAAATAGTGGTCTCAACAGGTTTCTGCGGTCTTGCTGCAGCTCTATGCAGATAGTGATGAGGTGTACGATATTTTCCTCATGGTTCCCGCACAGGCGGCATTTTGCTGGCTTTGGGGGACGTAGCCAAGGGGCCATGTGGTCTGCTGAGGGCAATACTACTAGCCGATGTTTTAGGAATGCCTCTTTTGTTTTTTTGGTAAAACTAGTTAAAAGATATGTCTGTGGTGTGAGTTTATTGTAAGTTTGTACAGTTAGCCAGCTATGTGCTCGCTCCGTTAGTGAAGCTTTGTCTTGTAGGAGAGATTCTTTCCTGACAGTGTTGTTTACTGCTTTTTTTTAAGCCTGCCAGGTTCCCTTACAGATCCCACAATTGTTGCACCCCCAGTTGTTTTATTGCATCCTCCAGAAAAAGCCTTGCTGGGCTGTTGTCTTTTCTTTGTAGGTCTCTCCATAGGAGTGTGTTGAGGGTGTTTGCCTCTCCCCTACTGATTTTGTACCAGCTTTTGAGGTATGCTCCCTTTGAAGTAATAACAACTTTTTAACAATGCGTGCCAAAGATTTTGAAGTAACAACTTTTTAACAATGCTTGACGCAGTTCACAGTTAGAACTCGTGTGAAGCATGCAATCTTTTTATGTAACTCTTTTAGCAAAGAGAATGTGAGAAGCAGTATATGCATCTCCAAGAGTCGGCTTAAGGAATCTAGGGCCATATTATCAAGAAAGGGCGATACATTATCGCCGCATTTATCGGCAGGAAACTGCCGCTAAAGCGGCGATAATGGGCTTGATAATATGCCCTTGTGAATTCCCATAGCAGCCCAGGTTAACACCATATCGCCCCTTTAGCGGCAGTTTCCTGCTGATAAAAGTGGCTATAATGTATCGCCCTTGCTTGATAATATGGCCCCTAATGTTTGCACGTGTGTCATCACCTGATGGTAGGGATACAACAGATGGGTATTCTTGGAATCACTATGCATTTTGCGTGTTTAACTGTTATGAACACATTTTGTCACAATGGCGGCACACACAGATATTTGTAAGTCAGTTTGACGTCTTTGTGTATATACACTTGATAAGTGATTTGATGCTTTCAATTTTTCTATTCTGTTCCGGCAGGAGGCCGCAGACCATACCGAAAATCATCCTAATTATTTTCCTCTGAGGACGGGTTTTTACAACCTGAAATGCATTGGGTCCACTTCAATTGAATGATACAAACATTTTTAAGAGTATATATTTCCAAACATTGGATGGCTATTATGTTTGGAATTGCTGATATTTCTGTAATGTAAATATTTGGATTGTACACAATTGTCTTGAAAAAAGGTCTCTAAAGAAAGAATCTTTTTGAATCAAACATGTATACTTGGTTTAATTACTGATGCGATATATTGGACATTTCTTCACTTCAAAAAGAAACCCTTAGGACTTCACGATGTGCGCTGTGAGTCAAATCAGAGATTCTCCACTTTTCCTTTCTGTGCATATTTACAAGCGTAATGAGGCGCAAGGATACACAATGAGGTGAAATACTTATATTTCCCCTCGTTTTCTCCTCTTTCTATGCATGCTGCAGAATGGAAAGGGGCGACCATTCGGTCCCCCCGAACGTATGGTGGAGTACCACGATCCCCCCGGGAAGCCATCTTGGGCGGGAGGCGAGTCTCGGCTGGTATGCCCGAAGCGGCGTAGCCGGGGCGCGCCTTTTTCCCGCCCTGGAGTGGGTTGTCCTAGACACTGACGCACTCGGCCACGCCCTCGGTGGCGGGCGGGGGCGGGTTGACGCCCGCCCCGAAGACGGATAAAAGAAGCAACAAGCCAAGAAAACATCCTCTCGTTCCTGTGCTCTGAAGCTGCACCTCCCCGCTGCACGTGAGCTCAAGACGGAACGAAGAGCCAATTTTGACCCACCCACCAGCCCCTGAGGACAGCTAGTTGTTTTGAAAGAAAGTCTTGATGTGGTAACTCTATTTTCTTACAGGTTGTGACGATTGTCGTGATAATTTTTTGAGTATGCAATAAAGATGGTCACTTTCAGTATGTTGTGCAAATAAAGGATTTTGCAGTGGTGTTGAGCAGTAATCATGCCTTTAATAGGATATAATTGTTTCGTGATTTAGTAATTTAGGTAGATTTGTCGTATTTATTGTCGGGCGGTAAGGTCATGATCGGTGAGCAGTAATTGGAAGATCCCTATGGGGGGGCGTCACCCATTACGGATGGGAGCGCTCGGGGGAGGTGGCCATTGGCCCCTCAACGGGGAGGCGGTCCCGTCTAAGGATAGGCCGCCGGAAGGAAAGGAAAGGTGGTCAAGGCCCCTTCCTGGATAGGAGGGGCTACGGGCCCTCCTGGGGAATTTCCCGGGGCCAGGACATCTGCGACGGCAGATGGGTAAGTTGTGTGGGGTTCGGGAGGGGGTTTACGCTACCTCTTAGACACCTCACACGAGTCCTCGGACGACCGTTAAATGGCGTCGAGTTCATTGGGGCCCCCGTCAAGTCCAAGGGAAATTGGTAGATGCATTTGAGGTACGCCTCTGTGCGGTTGGTCCTCTCACAAGTGAGGGTTGTATTTCTGGTTTAGGGATCTGACACCGGTTACGACCTTGCCGTTGGCCCTTAACGTTAGGATGTACAATTTCAAGTCAAATGTTTTGTAGGATGTTGGATCGGCTAGGAGAATCTTTGTATTAGAGATCTGTTAAGGTTAGCCAAACATCGTAATGTGGAAATGAAATTGTACATAATATGAAACTGTTATTTTAATGTTTTGATTTTGTTTCATATTTTAATAAATACGGCCGGGAGGGTCACTCCCTCCCGCCTTCCAAAAGTTCAGAACCGTTTGGTTTCCCATCCTTGGGGATTGTGTCGAGAGGGGGTGGCGGGTATCTCAGCCATAGAGGAAAACACCTCAGGTGATTGTTTTTGCTCAGGAAGCTGTCCCTTCCTGCACAACCCTCTAACAAAAGAGAGGGACCCAGATTCCAAAGGGGTAGGGTTCCAAAAGACGAAATGTCAAAAAAGTTTCCCCTTTGGGTAAATGTTTTTTTTAAAGCTAGCTAAAGCTTAAAGCACAAAATTCCATACACATTTAGTACTACACAACATATCAGGAGCAATGATGATACAAATGATGGGGTCATACAAAAATATATGTCAAAATAAAATGTACATTTTTGTATGACCCCATCCTTTGTATCATCATTGCTCCTGATATGTTGTGTAGTACTAAATGTGTATGGAATTACGTGGTTTAAGCTTTAGCTAGCTTTAACACCTTAGCCGCGGTAGGATTTACCGCGGTGCACTGAGTTTTTTATAACCCCGCGTTACATGACGAGCTCAGCTCGTCATGAGTGTACGAGAGGTGTACCTCATGACAAGCTGAGCTCGTCATGAGCGTGGAAGGGGTTAAAAAAACATTTACCCAAAGGGGAAACTTTTTTGACATTTCACCTTCCTGCACAACAACAATCTCCCCTAAAACGGAGACACCAGTGAGCTTGTGTTGGCGCATGGCAGCCAATTGTGCGCCAGCGCAGGGGTAATGCACAGGAATGCGACATACTGTTGTAAATATGATATGTCCTTGTGCTTTGAAATTGACACAGCGTGGTGCACCCAACTGGCTTGTGGTGCCGCGCTGCGTCTCTTTCTTGTAAATAAGGCCCAATGTGTATAGGCAAGCTCCTCTATAAGATAGTTGCATAACTGTATTTATTATAATGATCATTTCTTCTTTCTATATAGCGCTACATTCCATACCTCTGGTCTCTGAGCACTGCAAATGGCTTGGATTACTGTTACTTTCTTAATAACTGAATTGGTAGCGGATATATCTGTTCAGTCGCGAGTCCTCACAAAAGCATCTTAGTATTTTACATTTACTCTTGCTTTAGTGATTTTCGTTTTTCTTCTTCCACCGTCTTAACATTCAAAGCTATCCAATCAGAACATTGCCATTAAGTCGTTCATTATAGCGTTATCAAGGTATGCTTGTTCTAAGATGGTGAGCAGAGGTCCTGGCAGCCCAGACAAATCCTTTCAAACCTCTGCCATGTCTTTCAATTACATTATCGAATTACTCTGCCAAGCTAACCTTGGCAATGAATTACTTATTACTTCAGAGATCGCTGCCGCAAAACGGAATGTGTTTGAGATTCCATTGCAGGCTTCTCATTGAATGCCTTTTGCATGGGACGTAGCATGTTTCAATAGCAGGAAATGAGAGGTATTTAGCAATTTGCAGAATTCTGGATATCACCATATACTGTTTTCGAAATATGAATGCACCCTATAACGTTGAACATTGTAATCTGTTAAAAGTCTTCAGCAACACCACTTATTGGACAAGTCATAAATCTTTAGAGGAGCATACCCACTTCATCAATGATTTTGGCATTAAATGCACTGCAGGATCAATGTTAATTTCGTTATTCGACTGCAAAGGCAATATCTTTAATTGTTCCGCCTTCATTTTTACTGTGGCTCAGCCTAAGCATTCAGTGTTCAGTTAGCAAGAGATGCAGGTCTAATTTTAGAATCTATTTCTGAGACTGTTCATGCTAGCTCTTGGCAATGTGAATGTCAAATTTTAAATATTGATTTGACAAGGTTTTGTTTTTGTGCTGATGACAACATGGTCGTGTCAGTTTACCATGCAAATAAAGATTCCTCATGTTTGCTTTTGCTGTGGTGTACTACTGTTTTTTTTGTTACTAGTAATTCATAGCGGTAGCTGGTTGAACATTGAATGTGGTTGGATGTAAGACGAAATCACAAATTTGCCTGTAAATTGATACTTGTATAGCGCACTACTCACCCGCAAGGGTCTCAAGGAGCTTGTATGAATACCGCTGTGGAACCCATCCTGGGTTTCCCTGTGAGGTGTCCACTCCTGGGCACCCCCAAGGTGGAGGCAAGGCATCCTTAGCATTGTGGGGGCCGTTGTGGAGATTAAGCAAGCTATTGCCCAGAGTTGCAGAGTGGGACTACATGATTGGAATAGGCACCGAGGCTGTGTGCACTAGCACGGCAAGCATAGGATGTATGTCTCAACATGGGGCCAAGGGAAGTCTCCCTGAATATTGTTTCATAAATGTAGGTAGAAATTGGATTTTCCCGCACAATTTCTTTACTAGATTGATCAAATCGCAGTACCTGAAGGTGTATTCACCCAGTATTTGAGACAATGCCTGGTTTGCCAAGTAAGCCTGACATCCAGAGGAAGCAAGGGGACTTCACTTTAAGTCTCTTAGATTGCACACATTCACATCATGGAAATATAGATGTTTGTATGGTTTGCAAGTTATTTGATTAATTCTGAACATTTCTGAAAATATTCAGGCATTTTACTAATTCATCTGATGACATTGTGAGACTAAGGATTAGTACCTTCTAACCCATGAGATGGCAGCCAATTACATCTAATAATGTCTTGCTGTTTTATTAGCACTTCATACTAGGGGTGGGCGGAGGTTACGCAAATCTCTGCGAAATGGTAAAAAATCTCCGCGAGCATGCAGAAACTCCGCGAACACGCGGAATTGCTTGTTCACGATGGTTTTTTTACTGTTCGCAATCGCTGTGTGCAAGCTCGGGGGAAATATCTCGCGAACACCTATTTGAGAACGCGAACACGCAAAAAATTTCACGAAGTTGTGGAACGCTGAATGTTAGGCAATTTTGCGTTGTCCGCAGAACGCAAAATTACCCAAATTCCACAAACTCTGCGAGCGGAACGGAATTTACCGACCAGGCCTACTTCATACTTCATTTCTGCCATTGCAAAGGGTTGCAAGTAACAGATGATAATATTGCACACATTGAAAAACCTCAATTTGCTAAACTTTGGAAAATGGAAGACTGTGAGTGTGTTGAGAAGAATCAAACTGTACACTCTAAGATCACACAAGAAATCAGCAAGGAGTATCAGCTCACTCATACCTAAGGTTTCAACATTTCTTGCATGGACCAGCTCACATCATCTCTTGTTTAGCAATAACCAGCTAGCGGAAATTTGGTTTGTGTTGAAGCTTTTGCACATCTCCATATTTGTTCATTCAAAAATATTGAAAAAAATAATCTTTTGGGCTTTGTACTCTCAGATTTTCGGATCAACTGTGTTTGCTGGCTGTACAACTATGTGCACCTTACCCCTACTAAGCAGGATAAAGTGCCTGTGCCCCGCTCTTTCAGCATGATGTAATTGAAATACCATGGTTTGGCTTTTATTTGTGTTTAACCCCTCCCCTGCTGATGACGGAACTGCTCCGTCATCAGCCGCGGTGGCGCTGTGCTGATGACGGAGCGGTTCCGTCATGGCCCGCCAGACGCTCATGCGCGGCGCGAATTCCGCGCCTGCGCTGAGCGTTCTATTGAGCGGGCTGGGCCATGACGGAACCGCTCCGTCATAAGCACAGCGCAACCGACGCTGGTGACGGAGCGGTTCCGTCACCAGTATGCGCCTGCCGCATATCCGCCCCGCCCCCTTAGCACTGCGGCAGAATAGCCGCCGCAGTGAAGGGGTTAAGAAGCTTCATTTGAATAATAAAGAAAAACAGTAGATCAGCATTACAAGGTGAAACATATTAAAATAAGACATATGAGAGAATGGCTAGTATGAATAACAGAATAACATGTTCTAGGAAATAAGGGGAGGGGAGGACGGGGAAGGGGGAGGGAGGGAAGAGGGGAGTTAGAAACTTTTACGAATTAATACATTAATAAAATGGAATTATGCATGTTACAAAGGTGTGTGATAAAACATCTCAAACAAATGAATATATACAATAAAGTAAATAAAGGGTAAAAACGAAAACAAGAAGAAGAGAAAGTAGACATTTAAGGAGGTTTTAAGTTTTCAGCATTTAAATGGGAAGTATTTACTAATACTGAATTATCTAAATAAGTAGTGAGAGGTAACCATAAGAGATCTCTATTAACCATAGATCTGCAGGAGGAGGCAAAAGCAATATCAAGTCGATGAAAATGACGGAGAGTATTCCACCAGTGTTGAATAGAAAGTTTTATAAGTGTTTTCCAGTTTGCAGCGATGTGCTGGAAAGTTAAAGCAAGCATAATATCAAAAAGACCTTGCTTATGGGGAGGAAGATCCAAGGAATCTGTTAGGCTCCCAGAGAAATGGAGTGGAATGGAATAAGGAATGGAGATATGAAACAAGCGAGAAATATAGGACCAAACTTTCCCCCAAAAATTATAAACCGAAGGACAGAGGAAGAGAAGGTGTAGAAAGTCTGCATTAGAAGAGCCACAAGTTCAACAGTTAGTGTCAGTCAAATGAGAAAATGTAGCTATAGAGGCAGATGTAAGATACAGTCTATGATAGAGGAAAAACAAAGATTGAGTAAGAGAGGCAGAACTAGAAATTTTAAGTGAACGGGACCAAAGTTTGTCCCAAAAGGTGATAGACCATTCACATCCCAGATCAGATTCCCATGAAAGTTCCAATTTGGATTTAACACATTCTGGATTAGGAGCTGAGAAGTGTTTATAGATAAGAGAAGCTTTGGGTAGCAAAAGAAGGATCTTAAGAAGAGAATTTGGAACAGAGGGCAATGGAGAAGATGGAACAGAGTAGTAAATGTCAAGAATGACCGGCATTAGAATAGTGAATTTATGTAGAAAAGAGCGGGGACAATGAAATGTAATTTGAAATTGGGGAAAGGAGCAAGGAGATAGGCCATCAAAGAGTTTTTTTAACTCAAATTATGCCCTTAGATCGCCAAGATCTCCAAAAGATGGTTCTGCTATTGATAGTAATTTGAGAATTGTGCCAGATAGGAGACTCTAAAAAGGATTCCCAGGAAATAGACTTTGGAAGGACCAAAGGTTTTAATGACGAAGAAGTATGTTTAAACAAGGGGAGGGAGGTAAGAAGGAATTTTGGCTGAAACGGCTAGAACTTCCATTAAAGAAAAAGGTAACAATAAAGCACGTTCAATAGAAAGCCAGGGGGGAATGAAAGGGGAAGGATTGGAGAGGAGCCATATTGAGGTCTGACGAAGGGAAAATGATTTATGATGAAGGTGAAAATCAAGAAAATGTACACCCACATTAGTTCATGTCTTACAAGGATGAGATAAAGAAATCCTGGCTCTTTTATTCTTCCAGGGAAATTTAGAAAGACAAGAATCAATACATTTAAAGTAACAAGCAGGAATATGAACAGAAAGAATGGAAAGGGTGTAAATTAAAATAGGGCCAATCATCATTTTAATTGAATCTCACCGCCCCACCACGAAAGAAAAAGAGGATTACAAGAAGAAAGTAGATGGTTAAATCGAGATAGAACCGGAGTCATATTTCATTTAATAGAAGAGGCAATGGAGTTGGAGAACCACATACCTAAGTATTTAATTTTAGAACCAATCCATGCAAAACCAGTAGAAGAAAAGGAATGTGGAAGGCAACATTTAGTGAGAAGGAGAATATCTGTTTCATCTGAATTAATGTTGTTTCCAGAGACAAGGGAAAAGGAATGGAATTCATGTAATAAGGGGGGGATGGAGATTTCGGCAGCAGAAATAAAAAGCAGGATATCATCTGCATATTCTCAGAGTTTCAAGTGTTGGTCGCCATAAGAGAAGCCAGATATGGAGTCATTATTACGGAGTGAGGATAGGAAAGGTTCAAAAGCTAAGACACAGAGATGGGGGAAAGAGGGTAGCCTTGACGAACTCCGCGTTGAAGAGGAAAGTAGGATGAGATACAACCACTGACTAGTACCGAGGCTCTGGGGGCAGAGCATAATAAGGAAATGAGGGGCATATTATCAAGGGGGTTTATCTCTGCTTTTTTGGCTTTAAAAGCCAAGAAAGCGGAGATAAAATTATCTCCCGATTACCTAGCTGTCGCTAACACCTGTTAGCGACAGCTAGTAGGCGATAGCGACCATCTTGGGCCCCACTTTGCATGTCAGTGATATTTATCACTAATGACATGCAAAGTGGGCGTGCCAAGATGTTAGCGACTGGAAACTGTCGCTAACATCGCTATCTCCTATTACCAACTTTTGGAGATATTCGCACTAAGCGCGAATATCTCCAAAAGCTAACACCTGCCCTGAGCAGTTCTTAGCCATGTTATCCAATGGGAGGTGGATAACATGGCTAAGAGCATTAGCTCGGTAATGCAAGAATATCGCTGACTTTTCAGCGATATTCAAGCATTGCGGCCGTTTTTTATCGCATTTGCGATAAACCTTAGTAATACCAAGGTTTATCTGCGATAAACATCGCCGCTGCTCAGCGGTAAAATTTTATCTCTAACCAAGCAATAGCGATAATTATCGCTATTGCTTGGTAATATGCCCCTAAGTGAGGTGAATTTAAGACCAAAACCATGCCATTTTATAGATGCAAATAAAAAGGACCAATCCACTCTATCAAATGCTTTTTCAACATCGACAGAAATGGCCGCTAAGGATGTGGAAAGGGAAGAAATTTTACTCAAAACAATAGGAATGAGAAGAGAACTATCTGAGGTCAATCTGCCCCTGACAAAACCGCATTGCTCCTTGCCAATTCAATGAGGCATAAGAGGATCTAAACTTAAAGCAAGGGTTTTGGCAAATACTTTATAATCAACATTGACCAGGTAAATCGGCTGATTATTCTTACAAAACATAGGATCTTGTCCGTCTTTATTTATGAGGCAAATTGTGGCCTCTTGAAAAGTACCCTCTATTTTACCAGAGAGAAAGGAAGAATGGAAGAGATTTAAGAGTTTAGGAAGTAATAAGCTGGAAAAATGCAAATGAAATTTCACTGAAAAACAGTCTGGGCCAGGAGTTTTCCCCTTTTTTAGAGCATTAAGAGAAGAGGATAGTTCTTTAAGAGATAAGTCTACTTCTAGATCAGAAAGATTGAGATGAAAATTAGATGGGGTTGGGAGATTATCAAGAAAGGACTGGATGAGGAGATTCTGGGGTATAAAGATCTTTATAAAAAAAGCTTAAATTCATTACGAATATCTTGATCTTTGTGAAGAAGAGAACCATTGGAAGAATAAATAGAATCAATCTGTGTACCATCTTTACAGGTTTTAAGATAATTCGCTAAAAGTTTTCCAACTTTAATGCGACCTGCAGAATAACGAGCACTACTGTCGAGAAGTTTGGAAGATGCATTGTCAGAAGAAGTCTTATTAAATTCGAGTTTGGCCTGTATCAGAGCAGGTAGGACTGAATCTGATGATGAAGTATAACATTTATGTTCTAAAGCCCTAATATGTGCTAGAGTAGCTTTACGTTGTTGGAGAAAACGTTTCTTTTTTTATACAAAATCTATGATGAAAATATATGGTGGAGGGAACCATATCGAGTTCTGTTAAAGTACAGTGTATCCACAATACCGACCCAAAGGGCAATTGATTCCCACAAAGGCAGGAAATCGGTGATCATATGCCCTTGTTCCCATGACCCCCACCCCAAAACCAGATGATGTGGTTAAAAGAAACAAGCCAAATATTAAAACCACAAAACCGGGAGTGAGACAGCACCGACCTCTTTGAGCTGCTGTAAAAGCTGAATCTTGTAGCGAGGCATCCTGTAACACCATATAAACCTTTGCTATGAAGACTCAATCTTAATAAAGAAGACCACCGGAAGAAAGAAAGGGATGCGATGGAAAAGATACAGATACCCCAGGAGAATAATCATCTTAATAAAATGACATTGGCCAATCAGGTCCAAATGCTGACGGTTCCATTAGAAAAATATTTAGCTGTATCAAGATAAAGCAACACAAAAAGATGATGGACGGAATGTTGAACATTGTCAAACATTCACCCCAGTCACAGATCGGGGTTTAATCCATCGTTATTTTGCTCACCAATCCACCCCAGTTCAGACATAGCCATATGCAAATCAGTCTTGACCCTATGCCTCATGGAAACAGTCCAGACCGAACTGCCAGGCCATGTCTTCCCTGGACCAGAATCAAGCATCATAGGACCGGTTTCAGGTTTTCAGCCCTTATCAGCCAGGATAGCTTGACTTCAGTGGCTTAGTGAGCATGGGACCCACGTCTGGGCATACCCTTCCCACTTAGGGTGAAATAGCAACACAAAAAGATGATGGACGGAATGTTGAACATTGTCAAACATTCACCCCCAGTCACAGATCTGGGTGTAATCGTTTGTTATTTTGCTCACCACTCTACCCCAGTTCAGACATATCTATATACAAATCAGTCTTGACCCTATGCCTCATGGGAACAGTCCAGACCGAACTGCCAGGCCCTGTCTTCCCTGGACCAGAATCAAGCATCCTAGGACCGGTTTCGGGCTTTCAGCCCTCATCAGCCAGGATAGCTTGACTCCAGTGACGTAGTAAGCACGGGACCCACGTCTGGGCATACCCTTCCCACTTGGGGTGATTTTGCAACACAAAAAGATGATGGATGGAATGTTGAACATTGTCAAACATTCACCCACAGTCACAGATCTAGGTTTAATCCATCATTATTTTGCCCACGACGCCACCCCAGTTCAAACATAGCCATATGCAAATCAATCTAGACCCTGTGCCTCATGGGAAAAGTGCGGACGGAACTGCCAGGCCATGCCTTCCCTGGATCAGAATCAAGCATCCTAGGACCAGTTTCTGGCTTTCAGCCCTCATCAGCCAGGGTAGTTTGCCTCCAGTGGCGTAGTGAGCACGGGACCCATGTCTGGGCATACCCTTCCCACTTAGGGTGAAATTGCAACACAAAAAGATGATGGACGGAATGTTGAACATTGTCAGACATTCACCCCCATTCACAGATCTGGGTGTAATCATTTGTTATTTTGCTCACCACTCTACCCCAGTTCAGACATATCTATATACAAATCAGTCTTGACCATGTGCCTCATGGGAACAGTCCAGACCGAACTGCCAGGCCCTGTTTTCCCTGGACCAGAATCAAGCATCCTAGGACCAGTTTCTGGCTTTCAGCCCTCATCAGCCAGGGTAGTTTGCCTCCAGTGGCGTAGTGAGCACGGGACCCATGTCTATGCATACCCTTCCCACTTAGGGTGAAATTGCAACGCAAAAAGATGATGGATGGAATGTTGAACATTGTCAAACATTTACCCCCAGTCACAGATCTGGGTTTAATCCATCATTATTTTTGCTCACCACGCCACCCCAGTTCAGACATAGCCATATGCAAATTGGTCTTGACCCTGCGCCTCATGGGAACTGTCCAGACCGAACTGCCATGCTATGTCTTATATGGCTGGGTTCAAACTGGAATGGCATGGTGAGCAAATACATGATGGATTTAGGCCCAGATCTCTGTACTGGGGTGAATATATGACATTGTTCTGCATTCTGTCCATCTACTGTTGTTTTTGCATTTGTCACCCCGAGTGGGACGGGTATGCTCAGACGTGAGTACCGTGTTCTCCATGCCACTGGAATCAAGCTATCCTGGCTGATGAGGGCTGAAAGCCGAAACCGATGCTAAGATGCTAGTTCCCAGTCCAGGGAAGACCTGGCTTGGCAGTTTGGGCTGGACTGTTCCCATGGGGCACAGGGTCAATACTGATTTGCATATTGCTGGGTTCAAACTGGAATGGCATGGTGAGCAAAAAAACAAAGGATTTAGGCCCAGATCTCTGTATTGGGGTGAATGTATGACATTGTTCTGCATTCTGTCCATCAACTGTTATTTTTGTATCTAGATAAAGCTTCCTGTAGTTGTTCTCTATTATATCTGCAATGTGGACGGATAAGTGTACCCCCAGATATACCACCAACTGAACCCAGCTTCCATCTTGATTGGGAAGGAAGAGGCAAATAAAAAATGATCTGCGTCTTATCTGAGTTCAACGTATAGCCTGATACTTCACTGAATAATTGAGCTGCTGTGACTACTGCATGCAGACCAGTAATCAGGGTGGGGATTTGAACTGCCACATTGTCGGCATAAGCTAAATACCTGAATTCATAACAGTGTACTCTCAGGGGTTTGATCTTTTCAGCTCGTTTAAGGATTGGATAAAAATCCTCTGGACAAGGGGGATACCCTTGCCTGGTACCTTGAGAAATTAAAATAGAATCTGAGAGCGAGCTTGAGAAATGGGTTCTTGTTTTAAGGCCGGAATAAAGGAGATGGATTCAGAAGATAAAGACAGAGCCTAGTCCTGTGGTCTTCATGACCGCAGAGCCTTGACCTGTGATCTCCATAACATCCCAAAAGAAGGGCCATGAGACCCGGTCGAAGGCCTTCTTGGCATCCAGAAGAATCATGCCCATGGGCTACCCACTGAAGGAGGCATTCTTTAATGCAGTGAATGCTGTATTAACCTGAGAAGTTGTGTTGCAGCTTGGAAAATGAAGTCATGTTGGTTTGGATCCACCAGCTCAGAGATGTTATTTACAATCGATTAACAAGAACTTGCTTATAGAATTTGGAATTGACATTGTTTAAGAAGATTGGGTGAAAAGATCGTCAAAATTCGGGATCTTTCCCTTTTTTATGAAAGATGGAAATGTTGGTCTGTCATCAAAGCCCCAGAGACGGGGCCAGAGAAATTGAAGGAGTTAAACAGATCTGCGGAAAGATGGCGTAAAACTCTAATAAAATCTGATCAGGCCAGAAGACTTCCCTCTAGCAAGGGAGCCAATAACATTTTCCACCTCTCAAAGAGTTATGGGTACTTCTAGTTTTAAACAGTGAATTTGGGTCACCTTATGGAGAATGTACTGCCCTACGAATCAAAGAATATCTTCTGTGAAGGAGGAGCAATCGGCTCAATAGAGGTCTTGGTAATACTGTTGAAAGATGTCTCTAGTGGCCACTGGATCAGCCACAGGTTTTCCATTATCACAAGCTTTCCATTGTCGCCCCTAATATGCAGAATGGTGTTGAAACTGGACCTATCCTGTACTCTAAAGGAGAGAGTTCACCCCATTTCTTCGCTAATTTCAAAGCTAATCATGTTCCTGGCTTGTCTATTTTGTACCGTTCAATCACAAATTTGTTTTCTGAGGGAGGCCCATAGGGCAATGGACTGCTCCAGAAGCCTCTCCACCTGGGATACAGCCTTCGAACTTGATTGAGGTGAATGACTGAGCGGCCATGTCTTGGGTAGGATATAACGCCACAGTAAAATCACCACAGATGACCTTAACCAATAGAACATCCAGTACTCTTGGGTCACCTGTATTAGGCCAATAAACAACACAAATGCTAAAACTACAAAATCCCTCTAGATAGTTGCCAACAGTCAATGGCCCCCTGATTCTGTCCTATGACATAAAACCCTTCACTTACTATCCCGCACCAATAATGCGACCACCCTATGAGCAGAGGTAAAACATGAAGGAGACAAAACCCGATAGCCAAGCTCCCTAACCAGTGAGTTTCTGTATGAGATAAATGAGTCTCCTGAAGACATACAATTTGTGGCATGAGTATGCGCTTATGTGGCAACTTGAGTGTACTATACCAAGATAGAATATGCAGATGCTGACCAGAACACCCGCTTTTACCGGACAATACGGTACAAAAGGAGGTGCACAATAGACATTACATATCCAAATCCACATGAAACCCATCCCCATTCCAATTGATGCATACACACTCCATTATGTATAGCCAATCTCCAAGAATTACCTGTTCCCTCTCTAGCCAACTTTCCCATAGTCACCTTTACTATTTCAACTCCTGTGCTATCTGCAAAAAGCAACCAATCCAAATCCTCACACCCTGCACCCTCCACCAGCCCCATCCGATACCTCTAGGTCCTATGAAGGAAAACCAAATCCACCCCGCCTAAGCTATGCTCAAAAATAGAAGGGCTAATATTTCCACCATTAGGCCTTACCATAAGTAGGTTAGGAACATATAAGGTGTTCATAACATGCGTCCTCCCGAGTGACATTAACAACCTTGTCCATGGCAGTACACTGACAGCCATAACGAGAAATGTAAACTGTGTACTTACTTATCGAAAAAAATACTTACTGAACTAGTGCTCTCGCTCTCATGAATTCTGGGTTTCTATTTAACAATCCTCCATAAATATTTTACATAAAATCTGTTGCCTCGGTGGCATTTCTGTTAAAATGCCCGACAGATACATTTAAATACAAATTCACAATGACATTGCATCCAGCAATGATTGCACATATGTTGAATTTTTTGGCAATTGCTTTTATGGTTACTGGCATTTCCGCATTGCTCTCTCTAGACAAATGAAGGGACATAAAATGCTCAACTTGACATTTGCTATGCGTTTTCATCACTGCAGAGACCCTCTGAGCCATTTGTTGAATACTCTAAAACGGTTGTTTAAGATTACTTTGTTCAATAAAAAGTCACCTCTAACAGAACACAAGTAACCTTTAGTAGACATTTCTAGGACTAGCCAATCCATTTAGTGATTTTTATCCTGTGAAGAGGCTGACACCACACTCAAAACAGGTTATATAATATCACTAACAAAATCATGTCATAACAGATGTTAGTATTAAATATGTAACCACAAAAAAACGTGTCTCTCAAGTGTGTCTATGCTATTATGTATTTGATTAATATTACTGAATGGTAGTATGAAAATTCAGTAGGGTTAAATTCAAACTTTAAATTGCATTTTCCTAAAATAATATTTGTTATAGCAATATATTTCAATAAACACAAGAAAACCTACTAATTACAAGCATAGATAGAACAGATGTACGATGTTACAGCGCGATCAAAATGATCTCGGTACATCACAACACATCTTTTGTAACGCAAGTCGTTACCACGACTTGCGCTGTAGGGTGCTGGACTTAGGAATAGTAAGATTTACTATTCCAACTCCAGCCTACGTACAGAAGGGAAGGTGTTGGAATAGTAAATCTACTATTCCTTATTCTAGAGCGCCCTCCAGTGCAAGTCGTGGTAACGACTTGCGTTGTAAAAGACCCGTCGTAATGGCACCGCGGTGTTTTGACCGCGGTGTAAAAGTTGTAGACCGATAGAACATACAAAATGTTAGACAGGAAATAAAGAAAAAAATGTTTTAAATTTAAAATCTATTTTGTTTTCAAGTGACCTATGGTGCAGTGGTAGAGAGTTTTAGAGGGAGGAGTCATGTTTGCGCAGAGTGCTGCCGCAAACTGCTTCACTCATGAATGGATTAGTGAGAGACAGTGCTCGGTGGACGCACTTAAGAATTTGTTAGGGTGATACAGAATTAATAGTTTGGAAGGTTGCTTGTGGTTGGACTTTTCAAGCATTTTTGCACAAGGCTAAGGGTTTTTGATTGCTTTTGTGATGGACAGACAATGGGCAGACAATGAAGTGAGATTAGAACTGGGTGATTGGATCTTTGCATGTCTGAGATGATTCCACAATCAATTTTGTGTGCTCTTTGGAGTTTACTTAAGGCTTTAACTGTGAGTACAGAAAATGACAGAATAAAGGGGGCAGCTAGATAAGAGTAGCATCAATGAGGAGAAAAAGAAAGGTTGAAAAGCAAAACAAATCCTAAAAGTAAGCACAACTTTGGACTGCAGGCAAAAGAGACCAGGGCTAAGTGAATGAATAAATTATTTGCAGAGAGCAGACAGCTGCTCAAACCTCAGTGCTGGAGCACTAGCATCAAGCAGATTTCTATAGATGGGCTACAGCTGCATAGTTAGTAAGAAAATAGCCAGGTTTTGATCAGTTTATAGAAGGAAGCTTCAGAGTGGTCAGCCCGAATGTGCATAGGATTGGAATTCCAGAACTTGGTACCCCTAAGGGCAAAGAAAGACCTTGAATGTAATTCTTGTTAAAATAGAGGAGCCAAAGTCTAAGCTGCATATTTACAAGGTGAATGCGCCATCAGAACATCACTCTTTCTGACTTTCTGGTGGCGCAATCCCTTGCACCAGATATACAAAGTGGCGCGCAATGAGTGTTGCTGTGGGTGTTCCACTGCAACCCCCATTGCTTTTTGATGGTGCCCAAGATATGTAAATCTGTAATCTGTAAATCAGAGGCAGCACCAAAAACTAATGTCATGTAACAGTGGGCGTTAGATTGGCCTAACAAGAAAAAATACTTTAATTTCTCCAAATATTTTGATTTTTCTATCTGTGCTGCATTCTGCGGCACACAAAGAAAGAGCAAAACACCATGAATGACTGTTTTTGTGCAGGAAGGTATGTACCATAATGCAAAGGAGCATACTGTGCTGGCATGTGATGTGTCATTTATTTTTTTTCCTCTCATTTTGAGGAACAAATATTGTTTTCTGACCCATTTTTGTAGTCTCCGGCCCAAGCCTGCTCCAGATGTGGGAACTCCGCAATTGGGCCAGAGACTCAGAAAATGGGCCGGAATCAAATGTTTTAATAGAGGGAAATGACAAACAGGAAATACAAGGCAGGAAGTTAATGACAGGAAGTTGCAGTGTTAGATATAGCATCTTTTGGCATAATTCCCCTGTCTTTTTGCTTTCTGACCCTATGTTTTTGATGGTGTGCTGGACTTAGTTTTTGCTGGTTAAGTGTCTCTCTATACTTTTCGCTGCTATTCAGTGCTAAAGTGCAAGTGCTACTACTGTAAATTGTGTTAGGCTTGGTTTTATATGATTGATATTTTTAATTTACTAGTAACTCCCTAGTGCAGTGCTCTGTGTGTTCCTAGAGCGTTTAAATCAAATGCTACTAGTAGACCTGCAGCACTGGTTGTGTCACCCACCGCAAGTAGTCTTTCAACAGTGTCTCAGACCTTCGACTGCAGTGTCTGTGCACAGTTTTAACTGCCATGTTGACCTGGCAAGTGCACCCATGTGTGGTAATTCAAGACAGAGTGTTGTGAATGCACCGTGCACACAGCTGTGAACAGATACTCTAACTGAGTTGAATTTTACCTAGAGTTTACCTAATCTCATGCAATGTAACACAAACACAATGATCTCTTAATGATGTCACAATTAATAGTCATTTACTTTCGATGACAATAGAATTTAAACATCATTAGATCTATATTGGTACATTTGTCATTGCTTCATGACAATCAATACATGAAAGACATATCACAATCAGCACATTATAGAAATGTCAACATTGAAAGTGGCGATTGATGACCTTCGGCCCAATACATTTCATGACGTCTTGACCCTTCTTCAGGGGCCATTCAAATGGCAAGAGATACTAGTATCCTGAGTAATGTGGACTGTCCTTCAACTTCTGGAAGTGCAACGGCACACAGAAACACTATGGTAAACATGGGCCACAATACGAATCTGCTGAAAATTCAAAGCACGCTAAGTTGGAGGCTTGCTGAATGCTGTAACATTTGGCTATTGTGCATGATTTGGGTTTTTAATTATTTACACGCCACGGAAAATACATAAGCTGGGCGCCGAGGGCCGACCAACAAGCGGCTTTCATCTACAACGAGCGCCAGAGCGTGAAGAGGGCTGAGCCTTTCATTGTTTATATAGAAGCAACCCTCATGGTTCGACGGCTCAACTAATAGTTGCCCTTTAACGGCCACTTATCCAGGCTACCCTCTAATGTTTTAGAGACAAAGAGATGCTTATTCACGTTCAGAATAGGGAGATGGCATTTTAATTAACAGATGTAATATCCTCGTCCCTCTTCAGGTTTTTTATCCTCATTCTATGCATCCCGCCACATCCTCGTAGATAGAGGAACTCAGTTTGGGAATCGACCCATCCCTGTACATACAAGGGGAAATCTCAATGACCCCCTGGTTACGACAGACATTGTTTTTAGTCTTGAGAAAGGTGGCCAAAATTTGGGAAATCCACCGAAACGCGTCGACGCTTTCCTGCTCTGTATAATTCAAGACTCTGTCATCGTTGTCAATACATCAATTATTTTAGTATATTACATCGATGCTACAAATAGGAGTTTGAATATACGAACTGTATTGCACAAATTCTTTGTCCTACTGTTTCTGTCTTTGTGTACCAATTATGCGGGTCATAATTGAATGTTATGATTAGTTATGTAATGTTTTTATTTAACTTCTAGGATTGTGTTGTCTAGTACATTATTGTATTTTTTAACGTGTTTTAACATTTGTATACATAATAAATCGTAATTCCTATTTTCAGACTAATTTGTGGATTTGTTAGAAATATTGTCCATGTAGTTATAGATTGTTCTTTCTACTTGTATTTGAAATCCAGTTCAAGGGAACTTTGCTCTTACTTTTCAATTATTTACAACATTATATGGAATGCTGACCTGAAGGACGCATGGTACTGGGTTTGCATGCTGCCTCCAAGATGTCTCCAACACCCTTGAATGGTGCCCTCTGGATCACTGAAGTAGTCCTGTCAGCAGCTGTAATGTGACATACATGTACATAATTAAGTGTAAATGATGTTGGTAAGGGTTTCAAATGTATTTGTCATAGATATATGGCAGTGAAATGGCAGTGATAGGCAATTTACTGGTGGGGGACCTGATCAACAGCAGTACTGTGCAGCTGTTAACTCAACACTGCACTGTCATCAACCAGATGTCACATTTACAGGAAAATGTGTAATTGAAGGTCACTGTTAGTTAAAGGAAGGAAATAACCAGGGTGACCTACACCATCTACCTTCGGATACACCCTAATGTCTAGTGGCATCATGCATCCTAAATAGGATGTGGTCGTTTCAAAATCTAAAGGAGTGTTCCTCAACATACTGACCTTTTTCACCTTCATGCATCAAATCCTGTCAATGCATTGGAGTGTAAACTTTTGATATTTAAACCTATCATGCAACATTTGGGTAACACCTGCAATCCCATCATTACCTTAATGCACATTACACCCTCAAAAACATTGTCGAAGACCATGACCTGATCAACACCTGGCGTGCCCTTCACCCGCAACTTCGGGGGAGCTCTTGCTACTCCACTACCCGCTCCTCCTGGTTGCGAATAGACAGTTGGTTCCTCACTAAAGGGCTAACCCCATGGCTATCGCACGCTTCCTACCTCTCCCGCATATAATCCGATCACTCGCTGGCACTCATCCCCCCTCGAACCCCCTCAGGAAGAATCATGTCCTGGAGCCTGGCCCCTCAGACCCAGTGTTCATGACGGAACTAGAACAAGAGATAACTGATTTTTTCCCCATAATGACAACTCCGTTATACAATATTCCACGGTCTGGGAGACCTTTAAGGTCACCATATGTAGAATTTGTATCACTAAAAGTGGAGCAGTCTCGAGGGATATCTGCGCCACACTCAAGAAGACAGAAACACAGATGCAGGCAGCACACACCCCTGGTTTGTAGGTGCGCCTGAGAGACCTGCTAACTGACTATCAGGAGTCAGCAGAGAGAGAATGTAAGTTCAGAGGGAAATATCACCAAGTGCGCTGCAAATGGAGAAGGCGAAAGACCGGGCAACGCACTTGCATCCCTGATTCGCCCCCCCCCTAGATTCTCCAATACTGTCCTTGAAATCGCTGATGGGGATGGCCTGCTACACGGGAACACCCCAGATATAGTAGACTTCTTCAGAAAGTTTTACAAAACCCTGCACACAGCAAACAGAACGCAACCAGTAAACTTCACCCGCTTTTTTGAATATACCGCAATAGCCTGGCTGGGAGATAACCAAAGAGAATTTCTCCTTGCGCACCACGAGGACAAGGAGACTATATCCGCTATAATGCAATTACAATCTGGCAAGGCCCTGGTTCCAGATGGCCTTCCGGACAAATTCTACAAAACATACTGCCATTTACTAATCCCCGTGCTGCGGCATGTCTTTGAAGAAGCACCTGAAACAGGCATATTACCCCAGACAATGCGAGAGGCGCTCATGGTCTCCCTGCCAAATCTGGGCAAGTCGGCCTCGCAGTGCGACTCATACAGACCCCTCTCCTTCATCAATGTCGATGCTAAGATCTTACCAAAGTTGATCGCTAATCGCATCAACCCCCTCATGACTGCTCTGGTCCTTCCAGGGTTTGTACCTAGCAGAGGCCCATGTCACAGTCTGCACACCCTGTTTGTTGTCCTCCAAGATATTGACTGGGCTTCATATTTCTGATGACCCCCTAACCGCCCTTCTGGGATACATTGAGCCGCTGGCCGCCAAGGTGCAACGGTATGTTTCCATAGCACTCCTTCTTGCTAGGAGGCAGATCGCCTGTAGTTGGGGAAGGAGGAGAGCCCCTAAGTTCAAAGCTTGGCTACAAGATCTTATCTATTGTCAAGAGCAATCACACATGTATGCCGAACTCCTACTGCCTTCCTCCCATCCACACGAAATCTGGACTGTCGTTCTAACCTACCTCCTGGAGCACACCACAGACACAGCCACTGAGCCTCGCACTGGCGACGATGGGATACACAACAAAGATGTGCACTGATGCATGTGGGATTTCTCTTAGGAAGGGGTATAACGACCAAAAAGGCGTACTAGATCATCTGTTCAGCATGAATCAGCATAAATGGGTGACTTCTTCTCTTAAACTTGCTTAAATTGGTAATGTTGCTTTCTCATCTGGTTCTAGATCAAAATGTTCATGATCTTTTAATGCAAACAGCCAAAATTGTCCTAACTGACGCGGCCCGTTGTGGTTGTAGGCGGCTTGCTGTGTACCTTATCCCCGCCTATACTGCTTTGCAGAATGCTACTTTGCGTTGCCAGCCCGCCCAGGGATGTAGGCATCTTGCTGTGGTCAACTACTCTCGACAACAAAAAAGGTTTTTGAAAAGTGAAAAAAAAAAAGACACTCTAATCAAACAATAAATCATTGATTAAACCAGAATAAAAAAAATCAATGTGACAATTTCAAAGTTAAAATAAGTGCTGTTTTGCAGGTAAAATACAAGCGGTAGAAATGCGGTGAGCTCGGTGTAACGATCCATGTCACTCAACACCCCAAAGGCAGCGCACTTGTTTATGGGCAAGCCACCTAAACAACTAGAGGACACACTGTCTAAAATGGCATCTCTAGTTGTCCACCCTGGTAGCCAGCAGGAAGTGGAATAGAGGTCTGATCCTTCCTAAAGTGCAGTGTGCAGGTAGGTGCGAACAGCAGCACAAAGTCAAATTCAATGTGACAATTTCAAAATTAAAATAAGTACAGTTTTGGCAGTTGAAATACAAGCGGTAGAAATGCAGTGAGCATGGTGCAATGATCCGTGTCACTCAACACCCCAAATAATTAGTGAATAAGGCACATTATCTATTGCTATATATATATATATATTACCTACTGGCGGTCGCCAGTAGGTATATATAGTTAGGATTTTTTCTCTATGGGATTTTTGAAAATTCTATGTCTAATAACTTTGGCGTTTGTGGACGGAATTGGCTGAAATTTTCTGGAAAATGGAACATTTTGTTTCTGAGCAGCCCCTGGAAATTTGGGGGGGGTTCGTCCAGGGGGGGTCGAGAAAAAAGGGGGGTCCCAAAACGTGTTTTTAACATTGAGTTTTCCATAGGGCGGTTGGCCTCACTTTTAGCCCGAACGGCTGAATGGATTTGCACGAAACTTGGCAAAATTGTAGGGACTGGTAGCCCGATGTGCCTTTTGTAGGTCTCAATATATGTGCTCCAGTGGATTTTGAGAAATTAACGTTTAAAAAAAGATATATATCTGTAACAGCGGACCGGGCAGCGCTCCGGTTCGCGGACCTTACGCGTAACAGAACTTCGCGTAGCGAAGCTGATTGGCTCTCCGGTGTCTGTCAACATTCTAAACAGTCCGGAGCGGCCGCCATCTTGTCTCTCGGTAGGATTGAGAGACAAGAGGAGGCCAAAACAAAGGGGGAAATAACCATAAGGGGGCATACTAGATCCTCCCTGACCCCCTAGGTTTAATGTGGAGGCTTTAAAAGGGCCCCGCGGGGCAAAAAAACAAAAAAAAATGTTTGTTTTTTTTGCGTGGGTAGCGCCCGGTACGCGTACCGGGAAGCGGTCGGAGGAGCGTACTATGAGGAGAAAAGAAAGACAGGGTATAAACATTTTGGCAATTTTGTTATAAATGGAAGGTAGTTCTGAAAAGAACTGTTTTTTTATTCTTTTTCTTTTTTTTCTTTTTTTTAATGAATTTTCTGAACAATTTTTTGATTTTTTTTGGGGATTTTTGAAAACTATTTTGTGTTTTGTAAGGGGGAAATAACAAAAAAGCAGGGTTAGAACATGTCTCAACAGGAGCAAAAAAAAATAAAAAGGATTCATTGTTTTCTCATCTTGTAGCATTTATGATTTTCTCCAGCTCGGTTAATCAAAGTAATACTCTTCTCTCCATAAGCAATAGTTCCTCCACAATATATACAAACTATTTTGTAGTGTGCAAAAGGAGCTTGAATATTGGGGATTATTTCTCGGCCTTCTGGTCCGGCGAATGAGCTTTGACCCCTGTTGGTGCTGGGGATGACATCTGGGGGGTTGGCAGCAAGATCCCTTACTTGTGCTTGGGAAAGATTATTAGGATGCCATCGCTCCATGTGGCGAATCATTGTATGATTGCCAAAGCTGTATTTCTTGTTGGGGTTGCCACGAGAAAGTATATTTTTGCAAATCAAACAAGACACCTGGGGTGCATTGACCTTCTTTTGTCCAGGTGGAATTTTAAAGAATTGCCATATGTAGTGGTCTTTAATATGGCTCTGCCTTGGTGTTTCTGGCAGGAACTGCCTTACTTGCTCTTCCTCCTCCTCCTCCTCTTCGTCCTCATTATCTTCCTCTCTACCAAAGTCCAGTGTTGGTGGTGGTCCTTTTGGTGGTGGTGGTGGTGGTGGTTGCTGAGAAGCACCAGCTGCAGCTATTACAGAAGCCATTGTGAAAAATAGGTCTTGCTCTCTGGAAATAGAAAGTAAGAATGAGGTAAAAAGAAGGAGGGGTTTTCATCATTTGAGAAAAAAAATAGTTCTAAACCAATGAAAAGTGTTATTTTTAGGTCACATGACCAAGCCTAACAACATTATGAAACCAAAAGTGAAATGAACCAATGAAAAGTGTTATTAACAAGTCACATGACCTCTCACGCTTATGTTACGCGCTGCGGAACGCGCCCCGGATAGCTTCCGGGTCGCTGCGCTTCGCGCCTTGGTCCGCGCCCCGGAGCACTTCCGGGTGCGCTAACGCGGTACGTCATAAGACGCATTACGCGGTAACGCGATACGTCGCGCTTACGCGACGCGCCGCAGATCGCTTCCGGGGAGCTGCGTTTCGCGCCTCGGTCCGCGCCCAGGAGCACTTCCGGGTGCGCTAACGCGGCGCGTCATAAGACGCATTACACGACAACGTGATACGTCACGCTTCCGCGACGCGTCACGATAATGATTTCTAACGTGGCAGTTGCGCTAACGGAACGTTTACCGGTTCGCGGACCGGGTCGCGGCATCAAATTGAGCTAACGGGAAGCTTCTTACATCATTAGGAAACCAAAAGTGAAATGAACCAATGAAAAGTGTTATTACCAAGTCACATGACCTGCTGTGTTTACGTTACGCGCTTTGCAGGGCCTCCCGGTTTGCTACCAGAAACCTGTGCTTTGCGACTCGGTAAGCGTACCAGTTCGCTAACGTAGCACGTCATAAGACGTATCACACGACAACGCGAAACGTCATGCGGACGGGAGGCGTGATGATGTTGTTTTCTAACGCGGCAGTTGCGGTAAAGAAACGTTTATATGCTCGCGGTCTATTTCGCGGCATCAAGGTCAGCTAACGGGAAGCTTCCCGATTCGCGAAGCGGGAACGAAGAAAAAAAAATATTTAAAAAAAAAGTTATTAATAAACATATAAAATATATTTTTGGATTTAAAGAAGAATACATTTTACAGGTATAGATATTAGCTTTTAAAAAACCAATGAAATTCACTGAAAAAACCATAGGTTATAGACCATATATAGTTAGGAATTAGCATTTACAAAACCTTGAAAATTCACTGAAAAAACCATAGGTTATACACCATATATAGTTAGGAATTAGCATTTAAAAAACCTTATTTTACTCACACAAAACCATTGAAATTCCATATATAGTTAGTTGCACTAACTATATATCGCGCACCCGCAATCCACTGCTGATGATGTCACATATTACATCATTCATGACATGGTCAGTGACATCACTGATGACATCACTGATGACATCTCAAATGACATCACTGATGACATCACTGATGACATCTCATTTGACATCAATGACCACATCACTGATGATATCATTCATGTGACAATACAATGCATCTCCTCACATTTTAATATAACCTCTGTTTCACCCAGTGTTAAAAAGAGTATAATTTTTGAAACCATTGACACACCAATACTAGTTACTACATACGCACTCACTGATTGCTACGTCTACACACACCTTCACTCATTCACCCATACAATCATTCATACATACAATCACTCATCTTTACAACACTATCATATGCACTCATACACCTATACAGACACTCACAGTCTGCCACTCATCCATGGAGTTACTCACACACCTAGTCAGTCCTGTAAAGAATCAATCACACTTCCATTTTCTTGTCTATACAGTTAAACATAGAGCACCTTACATTTTCAAACATATACTAACACATACTTACTTTCTTATACAATCATTGATACAAGTACACATTGATCTGCACAGAGTCACACACCTCCCAGCCAGCCACACACACACTCAGTCTCCCATACAAATACTTGGAAATCAATCAATAACCCATATAGTTAATCATATAGCTACTGATCAACACATGCAGCAGTTTACAGAACAACAGACATAATGATGCACAAATTAAGACAGTTTAGTCACTAACCCATGCACTCAGTGAGACACATTTAATCACTCACGCATACATTCAGTCATGCACCTACTAAATCCTTTGTCCAGACACTTATACATCTACTCATTCTTCAATAGGTAAAACATATTTAAACTTTACAAAAACACACAGTCACTGGATGATGTCATCAGTGATCTCATCAGTGATGTCATTTGAGATGTCATCAGTGATGTCATCAGTGATGTCACTGACCATGTCATGAATGATGTAATATGTGACATCATCAGCAGTGGATTGCGGGTGCGCGATATATAGTTAGTGCAACTAACTATATATGGAATTTCAATGGTTTTGTGTGAGTAAAATAAGGTTTTTTAAATGCTAATTCCTAACTATATATGGTGTATAACCTATGGTTTTTTCAGTAAATATATATATATATATATATATATATATATATATATATATATATATATATATATATATATATATATATATATATATATATATATATATATATTACAGAAAAAAACATAGGTTTCAGGGGTGTTATAGTAAGCTGGCCATTTCCACAGTAGTAAATCTGTTGCAGTGGGACATCTGGTATCCAGCTTTGCTGAACCTTGTTGAGATACAGGTTTTAACCTTGCCCTGCTGGTAGAATCTTAGTTTTAAAAAGAGATTAAGTCTAAAAGTAGATAATCTTCTCCTTTGTGAAGGCACCAAAAGTATCTGGCCGAGGAGAGACACACTTTTTTTTATTTCTCATGATTGGAGCTTTCCTGCCAAAAATCAATAGCACCATCGACATCTCATCCAAAGGCTAATGATCCTTGTCAGAGAGTAAACTTCTTATAGGAAAGAACCTCGTTGGCTCTAAATCACACCTAGGTATTGGTCAAGTGCAATCAGATGACCAGTGTTGGTGCTTAGTGCTTTTTGATGTTATTTTTCCTTTAATAATTAAAAAATGTGCATCACAGGTTCTCATTTTTGTATCTTTGTTGTTTAGTGTCATTCTTTTTCAGCATATTACTCTCTATTTGAAGTGTATTGTATTTTAGAATTTGTAACTTTTTTGGTGCTTCTAAATGCATTGCACATTTTCTTAGGTTAAGTCTCTCTGCATTGCGCCATAGCTTCTAGGATTTGAGCTCAGGTTTAATGTGTGTTTGTGTTTGTATTTATATAGTTGACTTATCTCCAGTGTGAGCTACAGGGATAGAGGCCTTTTTTTCTGCAACTTCTTAACTGAGCAGTACCAACAGCACTTGCACTGAACGCTTCTGCTAGCCTCTTTTGGAATGATTCCTAACCTACAAAAGGTTCACCCCCACGCAGGTTCTATAGTCTTGCTTGGTGTTAGAGTTTACTCCTCCCTAACTAATACCCTTTTTCTTTCATGATCAGTTCTAGAATTCACTACTTGTGATCTTGTAGTACCATTCAGTGATTTGTGTAAAGACAGGAATCTGTTGTATAATCTGACATCAAAATTGATTTTAGATTTTTTAATTCTTGTCTATTTTTAATTAGGCAATGTATTCCAAATCCAAAGCCCCACTCCAGACTCAGCATGCACCCTCCAGAGCCAACGACTCTTCGACTATCCACTTTCTCTCCATAAAAGTGGATCTTTCCACCAGACTGAATCTGGTTTCTGTACCCAACCAGTGCTCTGTTGCAGACAGAATACATTTTTGAGTTTTACCTGGTCTCGTACGATTGGATTACTGTGGTTAGGGTGTTGCACATTGTGTTTCTATTTTTAATGCAACATTTAAAAAATCATGTCTCTGTTTCCAATTATAGGATTTTTGTCATTTTGGTGTTATTGTATTCACACTATTTTACTCTATTCTTCTAAATTGGTTTCTGATTTTTCATGTATTGTTTTCTCACTTCATTATTGTTTCAGTAAAGAATAAATATTTTACTCATTGCCTCTACTTTAGGACTCCATTAGTGGGGAACGCAGCTTTTACGTTCCACACCCTGGGGCACAGCATTTTATTTAAGGAATACTAGATCCCCCTTAAACTCGTCCATTTATTCTGATACTGATTCATCCATATTTCAACCTTGACATATTCTTTTCGATATTTCCAACTGTTCCACATATCCATCATATTGCGTGTTATTTTGAAACTTTAAGTATTCACAGGTGCCCATCCAAGCCTCCTTGTAAATATGATTCAATCACGAAAAGTAGTTCTCAGCAGCATCCTTTATTTACAACCCAATGCATTTCGAGCAATTACTTGCTCTTCGTCAGGAGTAGCTGTAATAAAACATCACAAAATTTACATTAATAATGAAGACACCTCATTTAAACTCTAAACTTGGTTTGGTATAAACATGGTGACTGGAACGATTTCATTGCATGATTAAATTACATCAGAATATGTTCACTTTGAACCCCTCTCTCAGTGTTTTGCCACAGTTAAAAAACTACCCGGACATTTCAAAGTCAAAATACTTTGCAACGAAGCTAGCTATCGTTTTAACCTTCTTTTTTATATAGGTAAAAGACCCGCTCTTGCAAACTGCTCAGTTGTTATGCACTTTCTCATTACACCATAGCTACACTTTCCGCCTTTAAATAATAATAATACCGCTTCTCCTATTTCCAACATGTATCAGTTTTTACACATTCACATACGCCGGTGGCTTTATCGGTTTATATATTTAGGCTGGAACTATGTTCTACCCTACTAGAACTTGCTGATTCTCTCTGTGCGTCATGCGTACCTGCTTACGTGTCCTCCTCATTTAAAATCTAGGTTCCTCTCGAGCTCTCAGTTCGCCGCTAATTTTATCAACTACTTTATCTCCTCCCTCTCACATGCAATTAATTAACAATGAACCATAATGTGTCTTCCCAACTCACAATCCCATAATGCATCTTAATTGCACCACGAGCTTTTTACACATTGTCCGTAAATCGCTCGTTTTGCATATATGTAAAATGGCACTAGCTTTGAATATAAAACTAGATGTCTCAGTATTTTCTAGTCCCCTCTTTAGAGTGCTTATGAGAACTCGCTGTTCCGATATTGTGGCATTTCACAGACGGCAGTTTCTTACGTATACTCAATTCATCTTCGGTGCATCACCAATGTGGCAGTTCAATGTTGATAATGAATGTGGTGGTGTGCACACCTGACTTTTCAAGATAATCCATAATCCATATATTTAAACATCCTTGACCTTTTGCGTGCAACCTGGGTTCCTCTACTTTAGGACTGACTGCTTTGTGCCATGCTACCAGATGATTAAGCAAACGTTGATTTATGGACTTTAGTGGCTCACCCTTATGAGGAATGTGATTATTTTTGGAGGTGGGTTCTCACACCCTGAACTAATACTTCATATTCTTACATTGGTGTTGTTGGATTTGGACCTTTTGGCAGGTACACCCCGAAACTTTTTGCACTTTCCTAGCCTGTTTCTGTAACCTGGTGTTGGTGATTGTAGGCCTCTGCGCACTTTTTCACTGTGGTCCAGTGTAAAGTGCGTGCGCTCTCTGTGTATGTGTGGCGAGCGTGGACTGCCCTCCCATAGGAATGCATGGGGATATGTGTGTCCATGGTAGTTCCTGATGTGTGGGGAGTGCAGCGTTGAGTTTGGTATGTGCGAACTCGTGAGATTGAATGCTGTGCAATGATGTGTGCGGATTTATTGTGTCTAGTGTGGAAGTGCCACTTCTAGAAGTTGGCATGTCTGTACAGTGAATGTGAAATGGCTGTCTGGCTTGTGATTGGCTGGAGCTGGCTGGTGTGCCTGGCTCCTGGAGTCAGGATGGGTCTGCCCCGGTGGTGAATGGAGAGATCAACATGTTGATGGGAGGAAGGAGTGCACCTGGGACCTGAATAGGGCTGGGCCTTCCCTCCACAATGCTGGCTCCTCCCCCTGTGGTGTGTCTGATGTCCCTGACCCAGCGGTACAAAAGGGGTGGTGATGGCCGGAGCATCTGAATCAATCAAACACTCACACCCAGTCAAAAGATCTGGGTTTAATCCATCACCGTTCTTTCGCCCACTCTGCCACCCCAGTTCAGACATGGCTATATGCAAATCAGTCTGACCCTGTGCCTCATGGGAACTGTCCAGCCCGAACTGCCAAGCCATGTCTTCCCTGGACCGGAAACAAGCTTCCGAGGACCGGTTTCTGGCATTCCAGCCGTCTTCAGCCCGGCTTGCTTGAATCCAGTGGCAAAGTGAGCAAGGGACTCACATCTGAGCATATCCTGCCACACTTATGGCGGCCAAAAGCGGTACAAAAGGGGGTGGTGATGGATGGAGCTTCTGAATCAATCAAACACTCACACCCAGTCAAAAGATCTGGGTTTAATCCATCACCGTTCTTTAGCCAACTCTGCCACCCCAGTTCAGACATGGCTATATGCAAATCAGTCTGACCCTGTGCCTCATGGGAACAGTCCAGCCCGAACTACCAAGCCATGTCATCCCTGGACCGGAAACAAGCTTCCGAGGACCGGTTTCTGGCATTCCAGCCGTCTTCAGCCCAGCTTGCTTGAATCCAGTGGCAAAGTGAGCAAGGGACTCACGTCTGAGCATACAATGCCACACTTATGACGGCCAAAAGCGGTACAAAAAGGGGTGGTGATGGACGGATCATCTGAATCAATCAAACACTCACACCCAGTCAAAAGATCTGGGTTTAATCCATCACCGTTCTTTAGCCCACTCTGCCACCCCAGTTCAGACATGGCTATATACAAATCAGTCTGACCCTGTGCCTCATGGGAACAGTCCAGCCCGAACTGCCAAGCCATGTCTTCCCTGGACCGGAAACAAGCTTCCGAGGACCGGTTTCTGGCATTCCAGCCGTCTTGCTTGAATCCAGTGGCAAAGTGAGCAAGGGACTCACGTCTGAGCATACCCTGCCATACTTATGGCCGCCGAAAGCGGTACAAAAGGGGGTGGTGATGGACGGAGCATCTGAATCAAGCAAACACTCACACCCAGTCAAAAGATCTGATGTCCCTGACCCATCCTGTGAATAGGCAGAGGGGCTGAGCAAAACAAAGTGCTCAAGAACCAGTTGCATCTGGTTCGCCCCTTGCCTGCACCTTTAGGAGACAAAGGATTTCAGTGTATAAAAAGGGGCTGTGACTTCATGAAAAAGTGTTCTTTTTTCCTGACTTGAAACTACCAGGGGCTTGCTGCTGCTGGGGCCTAGGGGAAGGCTTGCCTCCCTGGGCCCTGCCCTGCACCTGGATGCTGGAAGACTTTTTAGGACCCTTTGCCTTGCTTTGTCCTGTTGCCCAGGCAAGATGCTGCCATTTGCGCCCTTGGAGCGCTAAGATTTGGCTCCCAGAGGAGCACTGGAGCTTGGCAGCGCTGTGCTGCACTTTTGCGCTGAGGAAATCCCCCGGTGTAGGGATTCCCCCAAAATTGCTAAACGCGGGTGCCCACCCTGCTTATGGCCACCTAGTCATGTGTGCTATTTTATAGCAGGTGCCCACCCTGCATTATGGCCATGTCATTTGTATTTAAATTACAGCGAGTGCCCACCCCGCTGTTCATTTTCATTTTCGAGGGTGCCTACCCCTCGTTTTTGCCCCCGGGATTCACTGCCGCGGCGAAAACAGGAAGTCAGGCACCGTAGTGCCTGATGGTCGGTGGGACTTCCGGTTTGGAAGGGAAGTCCCGCCCGCCGCCCCGCTGGGATTGGGCAAAGCTCCGCGGTTGTGACCGATGGTTAAAAGTCCCGGAATTCCCAGGAGGGGAGCCTGGGTGAAGAGGTGCTGCCGCAGTGGTACCGGGTGAAGCCTGGTGCCAACGTGAGGCGGGGCTCCCATGGTCAAGGGAGAGCCCCACAGGCGCCAGCGACTGGCGATGGAGGGCGGCAGGGGCTCGAGGCACGTTGCTGGTGCCTGCCCCTTGCCGCATTGCGAGAAGTGCCGCCGGAGGACCCCTGCCAGAGGAGAACAGTCCGTGAGTCAGGGCTGGGCTGGGTGACATGGGGGCATTTCTGTTTCTGCTCCACGAGGGAGCAGATGGAGTTTTGTGGTGCCGGTGCGAGGCACTGCGGCAGAGCGGCCCCTTGTGTCAGTCGGCCGTTCCAACGATGAGCATGGTTGTTTCCTGGGCCGTGGTTGCCCCAGTCGAGGGCCTGTGTTGTTGCCAACACTTTTGGGCATGTTTATCTCAAGAGCCTAGATGGCTTCAACTTTTAGGGGGCATGTGTTTGGGGACAGAGCCTGCGTGGCTCCAATTCCTAGCCTAAATTAGTCCTAGAGCCGCGTGGCTCCAACATGGGGCAGAGTTTTGTTAAGAAGCCCCAGTGAGGTCCCCGAGGGCACAGCCATGGCAGGGCCCGTTTTTACCTACTTGACCTGAGCCTGGGTGGCTCCAATGCTGGGCTCTTTTGTTTTCAGAGCCTAGAGGGCTCCAAGGTGCACATTATCTGTTCTAGAGCCTAGAGGGCTCCAACCCTGTGGCGCAGTTGTTCTAAGGGCCAGTGAGGGCCCATGCCGCAGTTTAACTTTCACAGCTGCCCAGAAAGTAGTGGGCAGCTGCACCGTTTAGGCATTTCTTTTCAGGGGGACTGTTCTTGGTTTTCACAGATGGCGCACCCGTGACTGGCGCTGCGTCGGCAGCGTGCCTTGACATTCTGGTCACAGGGAATTTGAGCCCCTTCTTGGATGGCCAGTTGGCCAGGGGGGTTGGTATGTGGATAGGGCGCAAGGCCCTAATGTGATTTATGTGCTAAATGTGGTGCTAGGAAATGTAATGCGTTTAATATGTGTTATGCACCCTGTTTGATACCTCTAGATATGGTTTAGGCCTAGGAGGTTGTTTTACCTATGGAGGTTTGTGTTAGTGAGATTGTACTTCACTGGGATCTGCGACCCTAATGTGAGTTATACTTGAAATGAAATGAAAAAGAAACTTAATTAAGCGCACTGTGGCCGAGCGGCTTCCTGGCGCTGGGGAGGGAAAACGGATTCTGCACTGCGGACCAAAAGGGACTAACCGGGGAAGGCCTGGAGGAAAAGAAAAGTTTTTAGTGCTTTTCGGAAAGCAGGGTAGGTGGGGATCGATCGGATAGATAATGGAAGGCTGTTCCAGTACTGGGGGGCCAGGACCGAGAAGCGAGTGCCGCCGATGCGGGCTTTACGGAAGCGGGGAACTTGAAGGAGAAGTTGAGAAGATGAACGAAGAGTCCGAGAAGGGGTATAGGGAGTGATCAGAGAAACAATAAAAAGCGGGGCAGAATGAGTATAAGCTAAAAAGACAAGACAAGCTAGTTTGAAGGAAGAACGAAAGCGTACAGGAAGCCAGTGAAGGGACTTAAGAACAGGCGTGATGTGGGAAAATTTAGGGAGATGAAAAATGAGCCGGGCGGCCTGATTTTGGATGGCCTGGAGCCGGCGCATTTCAAAGGCAGGGATGCCAGAATAGAGAACGTTCCCGTAATCGAGACGAGAAGTAATGAGGGCTGTGATGATGGATTTGAGGGCGTCGGTGGAAAAGAAACGGGAAATTTTGCGATTAAGACGGAGGGAAAGAAAACAGGATGAGATTACAGAGCTGACTTGGGAATGCATGGAAAGGTCATTGCTGACCTTGATGCTTAAAGTGCGAACAGAGGGGACTGGAAGAGGGGGGGTACCAAGAGAAAGGGGCCAGTAAGTTGGGGACCAGGGATTAGAGGGACCACCGGTGAGGACAAGCTCCGTCTTGTCGGGGTTTAATTTAAGGTGGTTCGTGATCATCCAGTCCGAGATAAAAGCTAAGGTGGAACTGAAAAAAGAGGAGGAGTCAGGGGTAGAGAGATCAAAGATGAGCTGGAGGTCGTCGGCGTAGTTATACACGGAGACCCCCAGCTCGCGGAGAGAGAAAATGAGAGGGTAGATATAGAGATTGAAGAGTAGAGGAGAAAGGGAGGAACCTTGGGGGACCCCACACACCAGAGGACGGGGAGGGGCGGAGAAGCCGGCAAGCTGGACTGCCTGGAACCTATCCTGGAGAAAGGACTTCAGCCAGGAGAGTGCAACCCCCCTGATGCCGGCTGCGCTGACACGGTCGAGAAGAATGGCATGGTCAACCGTGTCAAACGCAGCCGACAAGTCGAGGAGCACCAACGCCTGGGGGAGATTGGAATCGACCCTTCCTTTAAGCTCATCCAAGACTGCAGTGATAACAGTCTCGGTAGAGTGGCCCGGGTGGAAACCCGCCTGGTGGGAGGCCAAGAGGCCATGCTTCTCGATGTGTGAGGACAGGCAAGAGGTAACATGGCTTTCCACAATCTTCCCCAAGTAAGGGAGGAGGGAGATGGACCTGAAGTTGGAGGGTGAGGAAGGGTCCAAGCCAAGTTTTTTTAGTATGGGGAGAACAGTGGCGGTTTTGAAAGAAGAGGGAACAGAGCCGAGAGCCAAAGACGAGTTAAGGAGGGTAAGAGGGGGTCCAGGAGAGTGAGAGAAAAGAGATTGAAGGATCCAAGCCGGTGCACAGTCAGCTGGTGAGCCTGACTTGACCTTAACAAGCAGAGCGGAAAATTGTGCAGCAGAAATGGGGGGAAAGTGATCTAACATAAAAGGCGGGGAGGGAAGAGGGGGGATGATCTGAATTTGAGAGACTGCAGGAATATTAGCTTTAATGGTGGTGATTTTATCGATAAAGTGATTATTGAGTGAGAGACAAAACGATAAGGATGGGGCAAAACTAACATTAGTGCGATCAGATGTAGCAAGTTGTTTTACGAGTGAGAAGATCTCTCGAGATTTGTTAGAAGACCGGGCAACTTTTTCAGAAAAGTAATCTGTTTTTGCCGAAATGATGGCTTTTTTGTAACTGTTGAGTAGTGATTTATATTTAATTCGGAGAAGGGGACAATAGTTACGCCTCCAGTGGCGCTCCGATCGCCTAAGGTTTAATTTGAGCTCTTTAAGTTCACTAGTGAACCATCTGTGGGCCTCATGGGGCCGCACGGATTTGATGTTTTTAAGAGGGGCGACAAGGTCGCAGGAGGAGGAAAGCCAGGCACGAACAGCTTCGGCTTGATCCTCAAGAGGGAGGTCCGTCAAGTCGGGTACTGTGGAAGCCAGAGAGGAAGAGAGGAGAGAGAGATTTGTCTGGTTCCAACAGCGGGCTGTCTGATTTTTGGGAAGAGGGGCTTTAGTATAAGAAGGAAGGGAGATATTAAAAGAGATTAAAGAGTGATCTGACCAGAGACAAGGGAGGATAGAAAGAACGGAAAGGGGGCGACGCAAGGACCAAATTTGGTCCAAGGTGTGACCCTTAATGTGAGTGGGGGAAAAAATATAAGGAATAAAATTTAGGGACTGGAGAGTCGCAGAGAAGTCTTTAGAGGCTGGACTTTCTCTGGGATCGTCAGGCCAGTCGTTGAAGTCCCCTAATAGAACAACTGCCGAGTTGTTCACTGCCAGAGTGGCCAGGATGTCTTGTAGTAGGGGAACAAATTGGGGCATGGAGAGAGGGGGCCGATAGACAAGGACAAAGGTGAGGGGATCAATAAGGTTAGTGGACCGGGCAACCAGGAAATCCACGTTGGATATTGGGGGGTGATCAAGAAGCTGAAATTTCAGCGAAGATCGAATGAACATTGCCACTCCACCACCGATTTTACTGGCTGGGCGGTCCATGCGGAGAGCATAGTGTGTGTCAGGAAGAATAGCTAAAAGGTCAGGGAGTGAATCAGAAGAGAACCAGGTCTCCGTGAGAAAAAGATAATCAGGACAGTCAGAGGATAGGAAGTTGAAGAGTTCTGTTTGGTGCTTAACTGCTGATCGAGTATTTAGCAGTAGGGCAGAGGCTACGGGGGGTGACGGAGTGGGAGAAGGGGTTACCGGTGGGACCACCGGGGGAAATACGGGGGAGGAAGGAGAGGAAAGTGTAGATGGACGCGGGGACGCCGAAACACCAAGTGAAACAAGATGTGAAGTTAACGAAGGAGGGACAGAGGTTGGAACCATGAGTGCTGATAATTGGGCAGAGGTATATGACACAAATTGGGCAGGATCCGTGGCCCCTGGTCCCGGCCGGTCGCGGACGGGCGCAGACGGGCTTGCCTTAGGCGCGCCTTCGGCGCGCAAACGGCGCGCCCGCTGCGCCCGTCCGCTGCGCGTACGGTGGAAACACATGATTTGTAGGACCACAAAGGGGCGTGGCCAAAAAGAGTGGGCGTGGCCGAGGGAGCGGCCGCTGAAGGCGGCGAACGGGGAGTCCTGTGGCCGCTGCAGCGTCAAGCTCGGCTGCGCGGGAATGGCGGTGTCAGGGGAAAAATCCCTGGAAGCAGGAGGGGTGAGTTAAAAAAAGCGCTAAGCGAGCGCTGTGCTGGCTGAGTGATTTTTAAAAGTTCAGGGCTGAGCTGTTACTCCCGCGGAAGGCAGGTGAGGAATCCGGGTGTTTGTTGAGCTCGTAGTCAGCTCCTAAAAAGGTTCAGGTGGGCGTGGCCAAAAAGAGTGGGCGTGGCCGAGGGAGCGGCCGCTGAAGGCGGCGAATGGGGAGTCCTGTGGCCGCTGCAGCGTCAAGCTCAGCTGCGCGGGAATGGCGGTGTCAGGGGAAAAATCCCTGGGAGCAGGAGGGGTGAGTTAAAAAAAGCGCTAAGCGAGCGCTGTGCTGGCTGAGTGATTTTTAAAAGTTCAGGGCTAAGCTGTTACTCCCGCGAAAGGCAGGGGAGGAATCCGGGTGTTTGTTGAGCTCGTAGTCAGCTCCTAAAAAGGTTCAGGTGGGCGTGGCCAAAAAGAGTGGGCGTGGCCGAGGGAGCGGCCGCTGAAGGCGGCGAACGGGGAGTCCTGTGGCCGCTGCAGCGTCAAGCTCGGCTGCGCGGGAATGGCGGTGTCAGGGGAAAAATCCCTGGAAGCAGGAGGGGTGAGTTAAAAAAAGCGCTAAGCGAGCGCTGTGCTGGCTGAGTGATTTTTAAAAGTTCAGGGCTAAGCTGTTACTCCCGCGGAAGGCAGGGGAGGAATCCGGGTGTTTGTTGAGCTCGTAGTCAGCTCCTAAAAAGGTTCAGGTGGGCGTGGCCAAAAAGAGTGGGCGTGGCCGAGGGAGCGGCCGCTGAAGGCGGCGAACGGGGAGTCCAGTGGCCGCTGCAGCGTCAAGCTCAGCTGCGCGGGAATGGCGGTGTCAGGGGAAAAATCCCTGGAAGCAGGAGGGGTGAGTTAAAAAAAGCACTAAGCGAGCGCTGTGCTGGCTGAGTGATTTTTGAAAGTTCAGGGCTAAGCTGTTACTCCCGCGGAAGGCAGGGGAGGAATCCGGGTGTTTGTTGAGCTCGTAGTCAGCTCCTAAAAAGGTTCAGGTGGGCGTGGCCAAAAAGAGTGGGCGTGGCCGAGGGAGCGGCCGCTGAAGGCGGCGAACGGGGAGTCCTGTGGCCGCTGCAGCGTCAAGCTCGGCTGCGCGGGAATGGCGGTGTCAGGGGAAAAATCCCTGGAAGAAGGAGGGGTGAGTTAAAAAAAGCGCTAAGCGAGCGCTGTGCTGGCTGAGTGATTTTTAAAAGTTCAGGGCTAAGCTGTTACTCCCGCGGAAGGCAGGGGAGGAATCCGGGTGTTTGTTGAGCTCGTAGTCAGCTCCTAAAAAGGTTCAGGTGGGCGTGGCCAAAAAGAGTGGGCGTGGCCGAGGGAGCGGCCGCTGAAGGCGGCGAACGGGGAGTCCTGTGGCCGCTGCAGCGTCAAGCTCAGCTGCGCGGGAATGGCGGTGTCAGGGGAAAAATCCCTGGAAGCAGGAGGGGTGAGTTAAAAAAAGCGCTAAGCGAGCGCTGTGCTGGCTGAGTGATTTTTAAAAGTTCAGGGCTAAGCTGTTACTCCCGCGGAAGGCAGGGGAGGAATCCGGGTGTTTGTTGAGCTCGTAGTCAGCTCCTAAAAAGGTTCAGGTGGGCGTGGCCAAAAAGAGTGGGCGTGGCCGAGGGAGCGGCCGCTGAAGGCGGCGAACGGGGAGTCCTGTGGCCGCTGCAGCGTCAAGCTCGGCTGCGCGGGAATGGCGGTGTCAGGGGAAAAATCCCTGGAAGCAGGAGGGGTGAGTTAAAAAAAAGCGCTAAGCGAGCGCTGTGCTGGCTGAGTGATTTTTAAAAGTTCAGGGCTAAGCTGTTACTCCCGCGGAAGGCAGGGGAGGTAGGGTAGGGTCTAATGTGTTTAGACTAGTGAGAGATTGCATAATGTGTTTATGCAGGTGAGGTTGGCGTAGGATGTAACTTGCTCCAGATGTGACTGTACATAATGTAAAGTTATGTCATAGGTTAAGGTGGAGTACAGTGATTAGCAGTGGCTACTGGTTGAAGGTTCTGTTTATGTTCTATTTTTACTTGTACCAATTTCTGCTAAGTGTTGATTCTGACAGTGGCCCACGTGGCCCTGTCCTGTGTAAATAATCCCTTGTGAATATTGCCCGTGCAAGTTGGCTCAATGTATATTGTGTGATTACTATCTGATGTGTTTTTAGAATACAAAAGTTATTTTTATATAACCTTGTGTGGAGTTCCTTTTGTAGTGTGCCTGGGATGTTGTTGCTGTGTGCGTGCGCAAATGCTTTACACATTGCCTCCGGGATAAGCCTGACGGCTGGTACCAAGCTACCAATGGGGTGATCAGGGGTTTTCTTTGGTGTGTTACTCCCTTGCCTTGACGAGAGTGGTGGTTTCTGTCTGACTTTGGCGCAAGCCTTAGCCAACCAGAAATCCCAGTTTTAAAAGGTGTTCAGCAGTGGGATTCAATACTTTCTGTACCATGCAGTGATTTATATAAAACTGAAAATCTGTTGTATAGTCTGAAACTAGGTTCTTCCCGCTCAGAGCTTTTCCACAGCAGCTAATCAGTTGGAACGTCAAAAGGTATCCAGCTTTTTTGAGGTCTGTTCAGCTACAGCTTTTAGCCCTGCCCTGCGGGTAGAATCTGCGTTTCAAATAAGTGTTCAAGTCCAAAGGTAGAAATCTTCACCAAGAGAAGACAACTAAAATATCTGTCTGAAGAGGGGCACGAATTTTGAATTTCTCCCGATCTGAATTTTCAAATGTCAATAGCCATCTCAACACCTTGTCTGATGGCTCTCTGTCTTTGCTAAACTTCTAATGGGAAAGAACCATGTTGGCCTTAAATCACACCTAGGTACAGGTCAAGTGCAATCAGATAATCACTGTTGGTGCTTAGATCTTTTTGATTGTGTTTTCATTTAATAATTAAAAAATGTGTATCTCTGGTTCTCCTAATTGGACTTTTGTTGTTTTAGTGTCATTTTGTTCCTTAAAATATTCTATATATTTATAAACTGGATTGTGTTGTATTTTTTACTCTTTAACCACTTCGCCACGGCACACATTCCGCCGTGGTTCGGGCGAATTCCACGCGTGTGCAGATCGAACGGCCCGACTGTCCAACGCACACGCCCACAGTGACGCATGGAAGAGGTTAACTGTTTTGGTCCTCATATGTAAATCCCCACTTCCGAATCAGCGTGCAGCTTGTTTTGCCAATGCTTCCTTGACTATCACTTTTTCTCAAGAAATGTTTACAAAGGTAAAGTTTCCATTGTGACGAGCCCAGCTCTTGTACCCTATCCGCTTTTACTTATGGTTGGCCTCTACTTTTGACTTTGCCACGGTATAGTGCATTCCTTCCAAAAGGAAAGTATCGCAGACTGCGAATGTGCCCGCTTTAAAATCTCCACGAGCCCCCACGGCACTTTCTCGGGCCTTTTTATTTACAGACCCCCGGGACCTTCTGCTAAGTTCACGGAAGAGGTCATCGATGTTACAAATGCCTTGATCACTGGCTCGGCTAATTTCACGATTTTAGGAGATCTCAATCTCCACTTAGACAATGAAACGGACGCTAAAATTAGCAACTTTGTCACGGACCTAGCCGCCCTGCAACTAACTCAGTTGGTCAAATCTCCCACACATGTAGCAGGACACTTACTTGATCCAGTATTTACTAACATTCCCGAGGCTACAACGGATGACCCTAAACCTATGGCATGGACTGATCACTCATTAATAACCCTCTCCATTCCGAATAACTCCCCTCCTAAGAAAAAATCACCCACCTCCTGTTTAAAAAGACCCTGGCATAAACTCCGACAAGGTGACCTTGCGGCCAGCTTGGGGCAACCTACCCTGGAGAACACAGACGACATAGAAAAATCTTACGCGTCGTTCCAGGATTGGATCACCAAGGGGCTGGACACTATCATACCAGCCAAGTGGACAAAAGGACGTAGTACTCCTTCCAATCCTTGGTTTGACGATAGTCTGAAAAAAATGAGGAAAGCCTGCAAGAAAATGGAACGGCAATGGAGGAAGGAATATAAGCAGAATGATAAAATCTTATACTTGGCTTCGCTGAAATCATACCACAAGGCAATTCGGTCAGCCCGTGCTGCCTTCTACGCCTTTGAAATAAAATCCAGTTCAAACCCCACGAAAACTATCTTCCAAATTGTGCAAAAAATACAAAACGGAGCCAAACCGGCCACTCATATCACCTCCACGCAACAATGTGAAGAACTAGCTACCTTCTTCACGGACAAGGTGAAGAAAATTTACAACACCTTCACCCAGGACATCCCAGGAGACGTCGATTCTCCTAACGCCACCTTCGGAGACGCCAGGCTCACTCGCCTACCCGCCATCTCCAGTGAAGAACTTACTAAACTTTGTAGGAAGGTGAAGTCGGGTGCTCCAACAGACCCAATGAGACCTAGTCACTTTCTAGGAGCCTTGGAATTCTTCCTCCCACCCCTAACCGTGATTCTGAATCTATCATTTGCTACGGCCACGGTACCCATCTGCTGGAAACAGGCCTGGGTAACTCCGATTATAAAAAAACCCTCCCTAGACCCCGCTAAACCAGAGAATTACCGGCCTGTCTCACTGTTACCTTGGGTCGCTAAATTAGCGGAAGCCCACGCGAATAAAATACTCAGTGAGTATATGGCGAAAAATAATATCATGGACCCCTCCCAACATGGCTTCAGGCCGGGCCATAGTACGGAATCCGCGCTCCTTACCTCCACTGAGAGCCTGCGGGAAATCATGGACACCGGTAAAAGTGCCGCGCTGATACTGCTCGATCTTAGCGCGGCCTTTGACACGGTGTCACATGTCATTCTGCTAAAACGCCTGGAAAATATAGGAATCGTGGACTCGGCGCTCCAATGGTTTCGGTCATTCTTAACCAGTAGATCATTCAGGGTATCTGCCCCCCCGTTTATCTCCAAACCCCAAGACATAGGACAAGGTGTCCCACAGGGCTCGGCTCTCAGTCCCTCCCTGTTTAATCTATATATGCAACCTTTGGCGGAGGTTGCTAAAACATGGGGCCTCACAATGGTGTCGTATGCTGACGACACTCAGTTGGTCATCAGCCTTAGTGAGGCCCCCTCCCCGGAGGCCACCAACTTCAGGGATGGACTGTCTGCTGTAGCCAAGTGGATGACAGCAAATTGCCTCCAACTGAACGGTGGCAAAACCGAGGTACTGATATTGGGAAAAAACAGCAACAACTGGAACGATCTATGGTGGCCTCAGTCCCTGGGCCCAGCACCCCCTCCAAAAAACTTAGTAAAAAATCTAGGGGTATGGCTGGACTCAACCCTGAGCTTCCAAGCGCACACAAAAAAAGTCGCCGCAACCTGCATTGGACTACTGAGAAGCCTATACCCCATCCTAGGCTACTTCGACTCCAAGACACGACAACTCATAGTACAGTCTACTATCTTGTCAAGACTGGACTATGCGAGCGTCCTGTTGCTGGGAGCTAATAAAGCTGAGATAAAAAGATTCCAAAGAATCCAGAACTCGGCGGCTAGAGCGATAGTAGGCCTTCCAAGAAGGTGCTCAGTAAGAGCGACTATGTACAGACTTCACTGGCTGCCCATAGAAGCCCGTATCCAGTTCAAGGCCCTCTTATTTGCCTTTAAAATCTTGAAGAATGAAGGCCCAGAGCTTCTCCGTCCTCTGCTGACCCCCTATAAACCCAAACGGAACCTCCGGTCTATGGGGCAACATCTAGCTCTGATACCCCAGACGAAATTCTGTCGCATCGGAGGTCGCTCTTTCAAACTTCTGGGGGCCAAGCTGTGGAACTCCCTCCCTCTCCACATCCGCTGCATGGATGATCTGCTAGCCTTCCGAAGAGTGATTAAAACCCATCTATTTCCCGCCCCGTAGGTCCCTCTCTCGCATCCAGTAGATTGTGTTACGGTTCTAGCGCCGGGACGCCCCGTCGCTGGGGCAGCTGTTGCGCTCTACAAAACAGGTAACATAACATAACATAACAGATATCCGTGGTTGGCACTATTTGCTTTTTGTGTCTAGTATGAATTCCAACTTCTATATATTGGATTTATGTCATTTTGTTTAGTAAACATGTACTCTATTTTTCTAAACTAGTTTGTGTTTCTTCTTGTGATGCTTCTTTACTCTTTGGAGCTGCATAAATACTTAATTAGGCCTGAGTGCGTTCTTCCAAGCTACCAGAGGTTGAAACACAGGTTAATTTAGTGACTTTAGTGTTTCACCCGAACAAGAATTGTTGCCTGGGTGGGACTTTCACCCCCCTTAGCTAAAACTCCAATTCTCACAGCCGTGTCATTTATACTAGTGATATGTACGTTGAAGGTGCGATCAGTCTCCAAAGAGAAATTTGAGGTTTTAATCTATCCATGTTCAAGTCATTAAGCTTGAATTTAACTTGTTGGTTGTTGTTCTTAATGTCAGGTAGGTGCTGGACATCCAGGTCTGGAGGAGGCGTTTGAGGCAGTGTGGGCCCATATGTACAAAGTCATTTTTGTATTTCTTAATTGTGCAAATCGCTATTTCAGGTTGTTTGGAAATGCAAAATGGTGCCTTTGTATGTACGAAAGGCATTTTTAAAGATGTAATTTGCGTTTTCTATTATGTTGAAATCACATTGTTTGCGTTTGGAATTGGAAATCAAAAATATGTTTTACCATATAGCGAGTCGCTAACACTGTGTAAAAAGGATTTCCTAGTTGTGATTAGTCGCAAAATACAAGTAAAATTGCAGCTGAGAGCAAAATAGCCACATCCCAGTAGAGCTAGACACCACCAGGCATCCCTCTGAGAAATTAGCAGCCACCAGGCATCTCCGATGTGAGTCCAAATGATGATCTGACACAAGAAAGTAGGGGTGCCAACTGGGACTTTTTTTTTGCTTTGTTGGTCACAGGAGACCTTCAGACTTCTGATTGGCAGGATGAAGGAGAAGGACACAAGATGGTGGGTTGGAGTTTTTTTAAATACTGCAAATTGCGTATGCATTTACTTGGATGCAGTGAAGACACAATGGTTGGAGATTACCTGATAAGACAAATACAAATTAAATAAAATAGAAAAGTACAGGAGGGATTAAAAACCTCTGAAGGTGCATATAACCCCTTGCATCGTTAGTTATAGGAAGATTTAGGGGGCACCTTCTTAGGGCATAACAGTCGTGATACAAAATGAACTTTTCTTTCCAATTAGCATCAGTGGTTCTTTGTTTGTTTTGGAGCATTTGGTAATGAACTCAATAATTAGCTACCTCTGATTTAATCAATGGGGGAAACACTATAGTAGCATCCAGCAACTTAGCATGGTAAAGCATGCAACATCTTGAGTACATTCACCTAAGACATCAGTTCTTCCATGTCACATACTCCTTCATATCATCATACAAATTGATGTCAGTCCTTTATACATTTCTTCCAATTAAATCATGCCAGCATGTGACTGACCTTTGTGAGACATCTACCCTGCTACCAGTTAAAGGCTTGGTGACAATATTCTTTGAAATACTGGGCTCAGAATTTCCCCAGCTAGACTTCCACTTTGTCAAGAGTCATGCCTTTATGAGGAAGAGAAGATGGAGATTGTCAGGCTGAGAAGGTGTGAGCCTAACTCTTGATTGCTCCTGATTAGGACCTCATCATCACCATCATAAAAATTGTACTGGAGCAGAACTATTGACTGAGTCTGAGTCGATTTGGGAAGAGCATTGTTGGATTCGTAGTTGAACAATTTTGCTGCTGTTGTTGAGCCATTCCTGGCATGTTTGCTGCCTTTATAAGCCTATTTCATGTGGGGACAGGCAAGCTTCACCTCTATTTCTAAACTTCCTGCTTCTTACATCATCAGTCTGCATTCAAAATGTAACTTTTCCAAATTGTTATTAGTTTTGTTGGTCGCACACGACGTAGCATTAATTACTGGTATTTAAATTTGCAGATCCCTTGACAAAGGCGCTGGCTCGCGCCGAAATGCATTGGGAGGCCATGGGTGGCCAGATATTTGCCAACTAAATGAAAAATACATTAAATGGTCAATCTTGTTGACTGAGACATTGAATGTGAAGTAACATTTTGGATGTTGAAATAAACCATGGATTACAAATAAAGGAAAACTCTTGAACGAAATAGTGATAAACTGGTTTTTGGAAAAACTTCTTGCTGGCTGGCAGCATATACTTGTGCCCAGGCATACGAGTTGATTATGAACTTGTTTCTATTTGGCTATAATACTTCTCACCCCGGAGTAGAGGGTGTTCCTGGAGCACAGTTACCGTTTTAATCCTTCACAGTATCTTGCAGTGCTCGAATCATCCAATTTTTTGATTTACTGTTGTACCTACTCACTAGGTTCGAAGCACGCCATTTAAGAACCATGCAATATGATGAAATTACCCATATGACCGAAAGTAGGGCGGATACGTTCGCATTTGATGAAGAGGCGAGTACACGCATTTACTCTTTGATACAAGAAGATGCCACTGAGTTTGCCACTAACAAAACTAAAGAACAACATATCAAACAACTGTTATATTTAACGAGAAAAACAATAAACCAAAGACTTCATGCTAGTACCTTAATTAGGTACCATAAATCTCAACGGATTCCGAGAGGACTCAGAATCCCTCTCAAACCCTCGCTATGTAAGAATAGCAAACAATTTGTTGACAAATGGTATGCAATTCTGAATAAGTGCAGTTTGGATCTAATACTGTTGATCATTGAGGAGTTATCAAAAATATTAGAAGAACTGAACACGGAAATTGTGGGAGTTAAGGATGAACTGCAGAAATTTATGAGCCCTGAGGAAATCTCCAAAACATTAGAAGATATTAATCAACAATTAACAAAACATACTCAAGAAGTCAACGAGCGCAAAATTAGAAAGTATCGCCGAGATACTCTCGATTACAAACTGGAGGAAGTCTACTCATGGGCGGAAGTTTACGCTAAAAGAAGGCAGAATAAAGGACAAAATTCACAAACCGACACCTCTTCCACAGGGAGTGATACGTCCGCACAAACTCGATTTCAAAAGACACAGACACAGGGATCGAAAGAGACCCCAACAACTTCTGGACAAACGTCTTTTTTAGAGTCAGGCCCAGACAAAAGGGCAGACCCAGGAGGGGAAACAAACACAGAAAAAGAGAAAGATCCACCAATCACGAGAGACAAACCCAAGAGGAGGAAATAACAACGGCAGTAATGGACGAAGACAATTTAGTCATTAACATATCACATAAATCCCTGACTAATAAAGAATTGAACACATTGCAAAAAGGCATGTCCTTTATACCTACAACGGAAACCGATGTCCTTGAATTGGAAGTGAGTTTGTTCAAACTCACTCGGAAATTGCGACTCAGAATTTTTTTGGACAATATAGTGACAGATGTCAGAGGAGAAGAACCAGATGAACTTAAAGGACTCAAAGTACAGAGCAACTATATGGCACCAGTAAGCCACAAGGCCATAGATCTATTTGAGACTCTTTGTAAACAGGATTTACAATCAATTAACCTTCGCCACAAGAAACACACTAATATATCATCGGGCGAATTAAAGATCATCAGAAATATTAGTTATGATGAAACTATACTATGCCAGAAAGCGGACAAGGGTGGAGCACTTGTTATTATGGACCGGTCATACTATGAATCACAAATCAGTGAACATCTGAATGATATAAATTTGTATATGAGTATCTCATATAACCCTACCAGAGAAATACAAGATATTCTTGCACAGATTCTGAATAAGGCTACAGAAACCGGCACCATTAAAGAAAAAACCAAACGATATTTAACACAGATGGATCCACGGAGCCCGTCATTTTATATGACACCCAAAATCCACAAAAACCTATATAAACCACCATGCAGACCTATAGTTTCCACCATTAAGAGTGTTCATGAACCTGTGGGGAAATTCCTCGATAAGTACCTCCAACCGTTTGCAGTGGAAGCCCAGTCCTACATCAAAGACACCACAGACTTTTTGAAAAAATTGGCAACGATCAAAATTTCCAAAGAACAACTTATTTACATGGCGACCATAGACGTCCAAGCACTACGTCTATACCTCACCTATCAGGCATAGAGGCAGTGGAAAAAGTGTTGCTACACAGTGATTACGAGGACACCATGAAAGTCTTTTTGATGGAACTTTTAGAGTTCACATTAATGCACAGCTACTTCAAACATGGCGAACTGTGGTACATCCAAAAGAGTGGTACAGCCATGGGAAATTCGGCTGCTCCGACCTACGCGAACATCTTCATGAGGAACTATGAAGAAACAAACATCTTGAGTCAAAATATATGGAAGGAACATATCAAACTTTACGTTCGTTTCATTGATGACATTTTTATTGTTTGGGAAGGCGCCAAAGAAACCTTAACATCAGAAATTTCAAAATTGAACTTGATTGATGAACGCATTAAGTTCACCTGGGATATTCAAGAAAAGAACATCAACTTTCTAGACGTCAATGTTATTCGAGGAGAATCTAACTTTGACACCACACTTTACAGAAAGAATACAGACCGGAATAACTTGTTGAGCTTTGACAGTTTTCATCCTCCAGCCCTAAAAAGACACTTGCCATTTTCACAACTAATGAGGGTGAAAAGAGTCGTCTCGGAACCACAAAAAGCAGAAATTCAAATGATTGAAATGTCTACACGATTCCAAAAGAGAGGTTACCCTTCATCGGTTTTGAATGAAGCCACTGAATAAATCAAGAACATGCCGAGAGAGTCTTTGTTTATCAATAAACCAGCTTCCAATGAGCAACGTATAACATGTGTGAGCAAATTCTCTACAGCCAGTCGAACTTTCAAAAACATCATAAGAAAACACTGGTCTATACTACGGATAGAACCAGATTTCAAGGGAGCATTTGAGCATGAACCATTGTTCGCACATACACGTTCGAAAAATATGGGTCAACTTTTGAAAACGAGATCCAAGATTAACCCATTCTCAATATGGAAAGGAACATTACCTTGCATGAACTGTAACAACTGTGGGAACATCATGAAAGGCAACAAGCTATCACCACCAGAGTTTAAGGACACTATTAAGTTGCAAGTAAATGGTACATGTGACTCGATGAACGTGATCTACATATTGAGCTGTCCTTGTAAATTGCATTACGTTGGTCATACTGAACGTAATTTAAAAATCCGGCTCAACGAGCATAAAAGTAACATACGCGCAAAAACACTCAAATCCACGGTTGCCACACACTTCATGGAAGCTGAACATGACATCGCTGCATTGAAAGCATGTATCTTGGAAATAGTGGATAAACACGAAGGCATGAATAACAAAACACAACTCTTAAAGAGAGAGAACTATTGGATATATCGTCTTAAGACTTTGAAACCGTTGGGTCTTAATGAAAGGGTGGAATTTCTTTGTTACTTGTAAAAGTATTGATCTTCTGCTTTACACTGTTTCTGCATGATGTTCTTTGATTCATTGTTTTTACATAACGTACTGATAAGAATACTAGTACCACAATCCTTAGCGCAGTAGCATAGATACTAACCCCGCCCACCCACTCTCTTTACACTTCTCCCGCCACTCCGTGAGGTTTGTACCGGAGTGCAGTACACCCCTGAGAGCGGCTCTCCGCTTTTTCTGGTAAGCGCGATTGAATTGAGTTTCGGTTATCAAACAGCGTTTCCGAGCCCGCTAGTTTAACTTGCACATGCAGTTTTGAGCAGATAGAACAACACGTAGCTCAATCCTCTGTACCGTCTACATACTTATAGTTGGTACCCCTACACTTATTACCAATCCTGCGATAACAGTCAGTTTTTTAACCGCTCACTACCGCTAAACCTTCACTCCACCAGTTAAAATTCTCAGCACCTCTGTTTATATAAGCGACAGGAATTTTAGTCGTTTTCATACGTATCTAACGCGCGCAAAGGTAGTTAATGTTAGCTTTATTTCCTAATATCATAGCAAAATAGCCTGTTTAAGTTGTTCCCTTGAATTACAAGCTAGCAATTATAGTTTGCATGTAGTTTTGTTGGTCGCACACGACGTAGCATTAATTACTGGTATTTAAATTTGCAGATCCCTTGACAAAGGCGCTGGCTCGCGCCGAAATGCATTGGGAGGCCATGGGTGGCCAGATATTTGCCAACTAAATGAAAAATACATTAAATGGTCAATCTTGTTGACTGAGACATTGAATGTGAAGTAACATTTTGGATGTTGAAATAAACCATGGATTACAAATAAAGGAAAACTCTTGAACGAAATAGTGATAAACTGGTTTTTGGAAAAACTTCTTGCTGGCTGGCAGCATATACTTGTGCCCAGGCATACGAGTTGATTATGAACTTGTTTCTATTTGGCTATAATACTTCTCACCCCGGAGTAGAGGGTGTTCCTGGAGCACAGTTACCGTTTTAATCCTTCACAGTATCTTGCAGTGCTCGAATCATCCAATTTTTTGATTTACTGTTGTACCTACTCACTAGGTTCGAAGCACGCCATTTAAGAACCATGCAATATGATGAAATTACCCATATGACCGAAAGTAGGGCGGATACGTTCACATATGATGAAGAGGCTAGTACACGCATTTACTCTTTGATACAAGAAGATGCCACTGAGTTTGCCACTAACAAAACTAAAGAACAACATATCAAACAACTGTTATACTTAACGAGAAAAACAATAAACCAAAGACTTCATGCTAGTACCTTAATTAGGTACCATAAATCTCAACGGATTCCGAGAGGACTCAGAATCCCTCTCAAACCCTCGCTATGTAAGAATAGCAAACAATTTGTTGACAAATGGTATGCAATTCTGAATAAGTGCAGTTTGGATCTAATACTTTTGATCATTGAGGAGTTATCAAAAATATTAGAAGAACTGAACACGGAAATTGTGGGAGTTAAGGATGAACTGAAGAAATTTATGAGCCCTGAGGAAATCTCCAAAACATTAGAAGATATTAATCAACAATTAACAAAACATACTCAAGAAGTCAACGAGCGCAAAATTAGAAAGTATCGCCGAGATACTCTCGATTACAAACTGGAGGAAGTCTACTCATGGGCGGAAGTTTACGCTAAAAGAAGGCAGAATAAAGGACAAAATTCACAAACCGACACCTCTTCCACAGGGAGTGATACGTCCGCACAAACTCGATTTCAAAAGACACAGACACAGGGATCGTGAGAGACCCCAACAACTTCTGGACAAACGTCTTTTTTAGAGTCAGGCCCAGACAAAAGGGCAGACCCAGGAGGGGAAACAAACACAGAAAAAGAGAAAGATCCACCAATCACGAGAGACAAACTCAAGAGGAGGAAATAACAACGGCAGTAATGGACGAAGACAATTTAGTCATTAACATATCACATAAATCCCCGACTAATAAAGAATTGAACACATTGCAAAAAGGCATGTCCTTTATACCTACAACGGAAACCGATGTCCTTGAATTGGAAGTGAGTTTGTTCAAACTCACTCGGAAATTGCGACTCAGAATTTTTTTGGACAATATAGTGACAGATGTCAGAGGAGAAGAACCAGATGAACTTAAAGGACTCAAAGTACAGAGCAACTATATGGCACCAGTAAGCCACAAGGCCATAGATCTATTTGAGACTCTTTGTAAACAGGATTTACAATCAATTAACCTTCGCCACAAGAAACACACTAATATATCATCGGGCGAATTAAAGATCATCAGAAATATTAGTTATGATGAAACTATACTATGCCAGAAAGCGGACAAGGGTGGAGCACTTGTTATTATGGACCGGTCATACTATGAATCACAAATCAGTGAACATCTGAATGATATAAATTTGTATATGAGTATCTCATATAACCCTACCAGAGAAATACAAGATATTCTTGCACAGATTCTGAATAAGGCTACAGAAACCGGCACCATTAAAGAAAAAACCAAACGATATTTAACACAGATGGATCCACGGAGCCCGTCATTTTATATGACACCCAAAATCCACAAAAACCTATATAAACCACCATGCAGACCTATAGTTTCCACCATTAAGAGTGTTCATGAACCTGTGGGGAAATTCCTCGATAAGTACCTCCAACCGTTTGCAGTGGAAGCCCAGTCCTACATCAAAGACACCACAGACTTTTTGAAAAAATTGGCAACGATCAAAATTTCCAAAGAACAACTTATTTACATGGCGACCATAGACGTCCAAGCACTACGTCTATACCTCACCTATCAGGCATAGAGGCAGTGGAAAAAGTGTTGCTACACAGTGATTACGAGGACACCATGAAAGTCTTTTTGATGGAACTTTTAGAGTTCACATTAATGCACAGCTACTTCAAACATGGCGAACTGTGGTACATCCAAAAGAGTAGTACAGCCATGGGAAATTCGGCTGCTCCGACCTACGCGAACATCTTCATGAGGAACTATGAAGAAACAAACATCTTGAGTCAAAATATATGGAAGGAACATATCAAACTTTACGTTCGTTTCATTGATGACATTTTTATTGTTTGGGAAGGCGCCAAAGAAACCTTAACATCAGAAATTTCAAAATTGAACTTGATTGATGAACGCATTAAGTTCACCTGGGATATTCAAGAAAAGAACATCAACTTTCTAGACGTCAATGTTATTCGAGGAGAATCTAACTTTGACACCACACTTTACAGAAAGAATACAGACCGGAATAACTTGTTGAGCTTTGACAGTTTTCATCCTCCAGCCCTAAAAAGACACTTGCCATTTTCACAACTAATGAGGGTGAAAAGAGTCGTCTCGGAACCACAAAAAGCAGAAATTCAAATGATTGAAATGTCTACACGATTCCAAAAGAGAGGTTACCCTTCATCGGTTTTGAATGAAGCCACTGAATAAATCAAGAACATGCCGAGAGAGTCTTTGTTTATCAATAAACCAGCTTCCAATGAGCAACGTATAACATGTGTGAGCAAATTCTCTACAGCCAGTCGAACTTTCAAAAACATCATAAGAAAACACTGGTCTATACTACGGATAGAACCAGATTTCAAGGGAGCATTTGAGCATGAACCATTGTTCGCACATACACGTTCGAAAAATATGGGTCAACTTTTGAAAACGAGATCCAAGATTAACCCATTCTCAATATGGAAAGGAACATTACCTTGCATGAACTGTAACAACTGTGGGAACATCATGAAAGGCAACAAGCTATCACCACCAGAGTTTAAGGACACTATTAAGTTGCAAGTAAATGGTACATGTGACTAGATGAACGTGATCTACATATTGAGCTGTCCTTGTAAATTGCATTACGTTGGTCATACTGAACGTAATTTAAAAATCCGGCTCAACGAGCATAAAAGTAACATACGCGCAAAAACACTCAAATCCACGGTTGCCACACACTTCATGGAAGCTGAACATGACATCGCTGCATTGAAAGCATGTATCTTGGAAATAGTGGATAAACACGAAGGCATGAATAACAAAACACAACTCTTAAAGAGAGAGAACTATTGGATATATCGTCTTAAGACTTTGAAACCGTTGGGTCTTAATGAAAGGGTGGAATTTCTTTGTTACTTGTAAAAGTATTGATCTTCTGCTTTACACTGTTTCTGCATGATGTTCTTTGATTCATTGTTTTTACATAACGTACTGATAAGAATACTAGTACCACAATCCTTAGCGCAGTAGCATAGATACTAACCCCGCCCACCCACTCTCTTTACACTTCTCCCGCCACTCCGTGAGGTTTGTACCGGAGTGCAGTACACCCCTGAGAGCGGCTCTCCGCTTTTTCTGGTAAGCGCGATTGAATTGAGTTTCGGTTATCAAACAGCGTTTCCGAGCCCGCTAGTTTAACTTGCACATGCAGTTTTGAGCAGATAGAACAACACGTAGCTCAATCCTCTGTACCGTCTACATACTTATAGTTGGTACCCCTACACTTATTACCAATCCTGCGATAACAGTCAGTTTTTTAACCGCTCACTACCGCTAAACCTTCACTCCACCAGTTAAAATTCTCAGCACCTCTGTTTATATAAGCGACAGGAATTTTTGTCGTTTTCATACGTATCTAACGCGCGCAAAGGTAGTTAATGTTAGCTTTATTTCCTAATATCATAGCAAAATAGCCTGTTTAAGTTGTTCCCTTGAATTACAAGCTAGCAATTATAGTTTGCATGTAGTTTTGTTGGTCGCACACGACGTAGCATTAATTACTGGTATTTAAATTTGCAGATCCCTTGACAAAGGCGCTGGCTCGCGCCGAAATGCATTGGGAGGCCATGGGTGGCCAGATATTTGCCAACTAAATGAAAAATACATTAAATGGTCAATCTTGTTGACTGAGACATTGAATGTGAAGTAACATTTTGGATGTTGAAATAAACCATGGATTACAAATAAAGGAAAACTCTTGAACGAAATAGTGATAAACTGGTTTTTGGAAAAACTTCTTGCTGGCTGGCAGCATATACTTGTGCCCAGGCATACGAGTTGATTATGAACTTGTTTCTATTTGGCTATAATACTTCTCACCCCGGAGTAGAGGGTGTTCCTGGAGCACAGTTACCGTTTTAATCCTTCACAGTATCTTGCAGTGCTCGAATCATCCAATTTTTTGATTTACTGTTGTACCTACTCACTAGGTTCGAAGCACGCCATTTAAGAACCATGCAATATGATGAAATTACCCATATGACCGAAAGTAGGGCGGATACGTTCACATATGATGAAGAGGCTAGTACACGCATTTACTCTTTGATACAAGAAGATGCCACTGAGTTTGCCACTAACAAAACTAAAGAACAACATATCAAACAACTGTTATACTTAACGAGAAAAACAATAAACCAAAGACTTCATGCTAGTACCTTAATTAGGTACCATAAATCTCAACGGATTCCGAGAGGACTCAGAATCCCTCTCAAACCCTCGCTATGTAAGAATAGCAAACAATTTGTTGACAAATGGTATGCAATTCTGAATAAGTGCAGTTTGGATCTAATACTTTTGATCATTGAGGAGTTATCAAAAATATTAGAAGAACTGAACACGGAAATTGTGGGAGTTAAGGATGAACTGAAGAAATTTATGAGCCCTGAGGAAATCTCCAAAACATTAGAAGATATTAATCAACAATTAACAAAACATACTCAAGAAGTCAACGAGCGCAAAATTAGAAAGTATCGCCGAGATACTCTCGATTACAAACTGGAGGAAGTCTACTCATGGGCGGAAGTTTACGCTAAAAGAAGGCAGAATAAAGGACAAAATTCACAAACCGACACCTCTTCCACAGGGAGTGATACGTCCGCACAAACTCGATTTCAAAAGACACAGACACAGGGATCGTGAGAGACCCCAACAACTTCTGGACAAACGTCTTTTTTAGAGTCAGGCCCAGACAAAAGGGCAGACCCAGGAGGGGAAACAAACACAGAAAAAGAGAAAGATCCACCAATCACGAGAGACAAACTCAAGAGGAGGAAATAACAACGGCAGTAATGGACGAAGACAATTTAGTCATTAACATATCACATAAATCCCCGACTAATAAAGAATTGAACACATTGCAAAAAGGCATGTCCTTTATACCTACAACGGAAACCGATGTCCTTGAATTGGAAGTGAGTTTGTTCAAACTCACTCGGAAATTGCGACTCAGAAATTTTTTTGACAATATAGTGACAGATGTCAGAGGAGAAGAACCAGATGAACTTAAAGGACTCAAAGTACAGAGCAACTATATGGCACCAGTAAGCCACAAGGCCATAGATCTATTTGAGACTCTTTGTAAACAGGATTTACAATCAATTAACCTTCGCCACAAGAAACACACTAATATATCATCGGGCGAATTAAAGATCATCAGAAATATTAGTTATGATGAAACTATACTATGCCAGAAAGCGGACAAGGGTGGAGCACTTGTTATTATGGACCGGTCATACTATGAATCACAAATCAGTGAACATCTGAATGATATAAATTTGTATATGAGTATCTCATATAACCCTACCAGAGAAATACAAGATATTCTTGCACAGATTCTGAATAAGGCTACAGAAACCGGCACCATTAAAGAAAAAACCAAACGATATTTAACACAGATGGATCCACGGAGCCCGTCATTTTATATGACACCCAAAATCCACAAAAACCTATATAAACCACCATGCAGACCTATAGTTTCCACCATTAAGAGTGTTCATGAACCTGTGGGGAAATTCCTCGATAAGTACCTCCAACCGTTTGCAGTGGAAGCCCAGTCCTACATCAAAGACACCACAGACTTTTTGAAAAAATTGGCAACGATCAAAATTTCCAAAGAACAACTTATTTACATGGCGACCATAGACGTCCAAGCACTATATACGTCTATACCTCACCTATCAGGCATAGAGGCAGTGGAAAAAGTGTTGCTACACAGTGATTACGAGGACACCATGAAAGTCTTTTTGATGGAACTTTTAGAGTTCACATTAATGCACAGCTACTTCAAACATGGCGAACTGTGGTACATCCAAAAGAGTGGTACAGCCATGGGAAATTCGGCTGCTCCGACCTACGCGAACATCTTCATGAGGAACTATGAAGAAACAAACATCTTGAGTCAAAATATATGGAAGGAACATATCAAACTTTACGTTCGTTTCATTGATGAAATTTTTATTGTTTGGGAAGGCACCAAAGAAACCTTAACATCAGAAATTTCAAAATTGAACTTGATTGATGAACGCATTAAGTTCACCTGGGATATTCAAGAAAAGAACATCAACTTTCTAGACGTCAATGTTATTCGAGGAGAATCTAACTTTGACACCACACTATACAGAAAGAATACAGACCGGAATAACTTGTTGAGCTTTGACAGTTTTCATCCTCCAGCCCTAAAAAGACACTTGCCATTTTCACAACTAATGAGGGTGAAAAGAGTCGTCTCGGAACCACAAAAAGCAGAAATTCAAATGATTGAAATGTCTACACGATTCCAAAAGAGAGGTTACCCTTCATCGGTTTTGAATGAAGCCACTGAAAAAATCAAGAACATGCCGAGAGAGTCTTTGTTTATCAATAAACCAGCTTCCAATGAGCAACGTATAACATGTGTGAGCAAATTCTCTACAGCCAGTCGAACTTTCAAAAACATCATAAGAAAACACTGGTCTATACTACGGATAGAACCAGATTTCAAGGGAGCATTTGAGCATGAACCATTGTTCGCACATACACGTTCGAAAAATATGGGTCAACTTTTGAAAACGAGATCCAAGATTAACCCATTCTCAATATAGAAAGGAACATTACCTTGCATGAACTGTAACAACTGTGGGAACATCATGAAAGGCAACAAGCTATCACCACCAGAGTTTAAGGACACTATTAAGTTGCAAGTAAATGGTACATGTGACTCGATGAACGTGATCTACATATTGAGCTGTCCTTGTAAATTGCATTACGTTGGTCATACTGAACGTAATTTAAAAATCCGGCTCAACGAGCATAAAAGTAACATACGCGCAAAAACACTCAAATCCACGGTTGCCACACACTTCATGGAAGCTGAACATGACATCGCTGCATTGAAAGCATGTATCTTGGAAATAGTGGATAAACACGAAGGCATGAATAACAAAACACAACTCTTAAAGAGAGAGAACTATTGGATATATCGTCTTAAGACTTTGAAACCGTTGGGTCTTAATGAAAGGGTGGAATTTCTTTGTTACTTGTAAAAGTATTGATCTTCTGCTTTACACTGTTTCTGCATGATGTTCTTTGATTCATTGTTTTTACATAACGTACTGATAAGAATACTAGTACCACAATCCTTAGCGCAGTAGCATAGATACTAACCCCGCCCACCCACTCTCTTTACACTTCTCCCGCCACTCCGTCAGGTTTGTACCGGAGTGCAGTACACCCCTGAGAGCGGCTCTCCGCTTTTTCTGGTAAGCGCGATTGAATTGAGTTTCGGTTATCAACCAGCGTTTCCGAGCCCGCTAGTTTAACTTGCACATGCAGTTTTGAGCAGATAGAACAACACGTAGCTCAATCCTCTGTACCGTCTACATACTTATAGTCGGTACCCCTACACTTATTACCAATCCTGCGATAACAGTCAGTTTTTTAACCGCTCACTACCGCTAAACCTTCACTCCACCAGTTAAAATTCTCAGCACCTCTGTTTATATAAGCGACAGGAATTTTAGTCGTTTTCATACGTATCTAACACGCGCAAAGGTAGTTACTGTTAGCTTTATTTCCTAATATCATAGCAAAATAGCCTGTTTAAGTTGTTCCCTTGAATTACAAGCTAGCAATTATAGTTTGCATGTAGTTTTGTTGGTCGCACACGACGTAGCATTAATTACTGGTATTTAAATTTGCAGATCCCTTGACAAAGGCGCTGGCTCGCGCCGAAATGCATTGGGAGGCCATGGGTGGCCAGATATTTGCAAACTAAATGAAAAATACATTAAATGGTCAATCTTGTTGACTGAGACATTGAATGTGAAGTAACATTTTGGATGTTGAAATAAACCATGGATTACAAATAAACGAAAACTCTTGAACGAAATAGTGATAAACTGGTTTTTGGAAAAACTTCTTGCTGGCTGGCAGCATATACTTGTGCCCAGGCATACGAGTTGATTATGAACTTGTTTCTATTTGGCTAGATTTCTAAATAAGAAATGTCCCAATTGCAATTGCGAATTTGATGGAATCGCTAATAGTGGAATTCTTACCTTTGTACATATCATTATGTGATTTCTAAATAGTAAATAGTGATTTCCATTACATCGCTATTTGGAAATCGCACTTTCATACATATGACCTTTATATGTCTAAAGTTGAGGAGACCTTCAACTACAATTATGTTATGTCAGCATATTTGTGCATTTTGAAGTTGTTATCTATATGTAGAGAACTAAGAGCTTCAATGAAATTCAGTGCTAGCACAGAAGCAACCACCACTAGTTCATTCAGCTTCTGTTAACAGCTGTCTGTCAGGAAACCAGTTCAATTGTTCCATCTGCCCAAGTTCATCACTGTCAGCTGCAAAAACTGAGCTATGATTGAAATGGATTTTATTAGTTGACCTTGTGACAGACTACAATTACAGCAAACTCAAGAGAAAAATTGGCTAAAATGACAGTAGAGCAGATGGTGCAGCAAAACCTGTACAGCAATTTACATTATTCAGTAAATCACAGAATATTGGTAGGGGAAATATAATATGGTACAGTGATCAGTATTAAGCAACCAAGCAATAAAAATCAGTATCACCGTACTGAAAATGAAAAGGTGTTTGCTCTTAAAGGAGTATTCTACCCCACAAGAAACATTAGCAGATGGAGAGGAACTATAAATTGACATTTAATTGCCAATACTGCAGTTACAGTTACAGAAAATGATGAATGAAACATCATCTACTAACATTTTGTAATCACTGTGACTGTCTTGACCAGCATTATTCACACCACTTCAACACACTTTTAGAAAAAGAGCAGCAGACTAACACATCACAACTGGACATACAACAATTTGGACAGTCTTTTATGGGGACCTGGTGTAGGGCAGCGCAGCTACACCAAAGTGAAAGGGCAGGAATGCAATATATTTATGCAATAGGGTGCTGTTAGACCTGGCGTGGATCTCCCTTCCATATTTTTGCTGTTGCCTCCTGTATTTTTGCTATGTGGTTTGTTGGTCTAGATGCTTTGGGCACTTTTGCCACTGCTATTCAGTGCCAAAGTGCAAGTGCTCCCTATTGTAAAGTGTTGCAGTGGATTAGTGACTCCATGATTGGCTTATTTGATTTACTTGTCAGTTCCTAGTAGGGTGCACCATGTGTGCCCAGGGCCTGCAAATCAAAAGCTGCTGGTGGGCTAGCAACACTGGTTGTGCCACCCACAGACACAGCTTGCAAAATGGGACTCAGGACTGCCAATGCAGAGCCCGTGTGCAGCTTGGGGCAGCCATGTCGACTTGGCAAGTGTAAACATTTGCCAGTCCCTAAACCTTCCCTTTCCTACATTTTAGTCATCCCAAAAGTAGGCCCAAGGGCAGGGTACATTGTATGTAAAAGATAGGACAAGCCCTGATGTGTGTATCATGTCCTGATAGTGAATTACAGCCAATTTTGTTTTTCAGTACTGCAAGGCTACCTGTTTCCATAGGCCAGAATGTGTAGTTTGATTATAACATCTTATAATCCTAACTGACTCCGGGAACTAGGTAGAAATATGAGTTTAGTATGCCAAAACTCAGAATGATAACACATCTTTTAATGAAGTTGATTTTAACATTCTGTGTTTAAAAATACAACTTTTAGAAAGTAGGCATTTTCTTTCCAAATCATTCAACCCTGCCTCTGCTAGGTTGTGTATTCCATGTCTGGTTTATGAATGACAGGGGATGGGGTGGCTCCAGGAGACAGGGTGAGTCAGCACAAGGCTGAATAGACCTATCTGCATGAGGAGTGGTGGGAGGAGCAGCACCTGGGCCTGAATAGGGATGTGCCTGCCTTCCACAATGCTGGCTCCACCTCTTATGGTGCGTCTGATGACCCTGGCCCACACTGACAAAGAAAGAAGTTGTGCACTGGCTGAATGCACCCAGAACTGGTTTGGACTAGGTACAGACACTCTCTGCCTTCAGAGACAAAGGATTTGTATATATAAAAAGGGGGACCCAGACCCTTGAACTTTAGATCGCTTCTGGGAATCAAGATGACTCTTTGCCAAGGAGAAGAACCAAGGAAGCTGAAGGAGGAGACTGCCCCTGTGCTGTGCTGTTGGGGTTGGCCTGCAGTGGTTACTTTATTGCCAAGGAAAGGAGAAAAGGAAGTTTGTGTGTACTTTTGCAATCTAAAGAAGAATCTCCAAGGGCTTGAACTGTGCTTGCCTCCTGCCTGAAGTCTCAGGGATACAATACTTCACCCCCAGCTCCCCTGAATTCCCTTGCTGAGGAATTCTGCCTGCAGAGAGGTGCCTCATTTTGTTTGGGACCTCTGAGAATACTGCGAGTCGATAGGAGCTGGAAGCGCGACGCAATGAGGAGAAGCGCCTTGCCGCCACAGCAGTTGCCGTCGCATCACCGTAGAAGCGTGCCACTGCCGCAGCTGTTCGTCATCGCATCATCGACGAAGCATGTTGCATCCTCGGAGAAGCATGTCGCTGCCACAGAGTTGCCTTCGCATCACTGGAGAACCATGTCGCAGGGCCTGTCGTGGCTCATAAGTTACAGAGTTCACCGTACGGCTGTCAGGCGTGCACGCATCACATTCAAAGTTGTCGCATCGAATCAAGACGCCATTTTGTCGCATCGCACTGGATCGTCGCGTCACGGCCCCATTTTGTCACATCGCACCGGATTACAGTAAGAAACCGAGGCATCACCTCCTCTCCGGTAAGAAACCGATGCATTACCTCCCCCGAAGCAAGGAACAGACGCATCACCTACCCTGCGACCCTTTTGTTTGTATTGCGTGAGGCATACAAGGTACTTTGAGAGTAAAGTATTGCATTTACCATATACATTGAACTAAGCTATTTCGATCATTTTAAAGTCTATTTTTGAATACAGTATTGTGGATTTTTGTTGTTTGGCCTTGTGTTAAGTCTAGTAAAGATGACTTATTTTTCTAAACTGGCGTGGTGTCCATTTGTAGTGTGTCTACTGTATTACTATAGTGTTCACAAATGCTTTACACACTGCCTCTGAGATAAGCCTGTCCGCTCATGCCAAGCTACGAAGGGGGTGGAGAAGTGTGGCTCAGGGGTTAGAGGCAGCAGACCCGGAAGCTGAGATTGGTCCTGGACCAGGGTTCAATTCCCCGCCTCGGCGGGTCTTGGGCTAAAAATTCCACGGACTCGATAATTCTCGCCCCGGTGCCTCCTCGACTCTCGGGTTCACACTCTGCGACTCTGGGCAATAGCTTGCTTAATCTCCACAACGGCCCCTCGCGGCGGGATGCCTGACTTTCACCTTGTGGATACCCTGATATCTCACAGGGGAATACCAGGACGGGTTCCCTAAGCAAGCGCCGGGAAACCCACTGCGGGTAGCTGTGCGCTATATAAGCTCAACTACATTTACATTTAGAAGTGTAGCCCCTTACCCTGACTAGAAGCAAGGGTTCCTATTTGGACAAAGGTACGTACCTCTGCCAACTAGAGACCCCCAGCTGTAACAGGTGCAATCTGGGGCAGTGTCAAAGTCCATGGGTGTTGCATTGGAAAACACACCATAATGCCCATTGAATGCCTCCCAAGTACAAAGTAAGTCAATACAGTGATTTGCGCCTTACTCCAAATCTATGAGGCCATTCAAAGCCATGTATAGTGGCTTTGCATGGCCTCATAGATATGATTTTGTGATTTGCACCGCCAGAGCTTGTCTTTTCTGTTTTTGCCACAGAAGCGTAGAAACATTTAAAAAAACGCTGTTACCTGCCCTGGTGGTGTAAGGGAGAATCCTTGCTGTTGGCCATCATCGCCCTGGTGGGACTTTGAGTCCCAGGGTGCACCACTTGCTTCCCGGAGCCCCGAGTACCTACAGCTGCTGCAGGGGGAGGCGCTGACATCGCGCTATAAAGCGCCGCATTCCCCCTTGCAGCGCGGGGCCCTTGTCTTTTCCGTTTTTGCCTCAGAAGCGTAGAAACATTTAAAAACACGCTGTTACCTGCCCTGCTGGTGTAAGGGAGAATCCTTGCTGTTGGCCATCATTGCCCTGGTGGGACTTTGAGTCCCGGGGTGCACCGCTTGCTTCCCGGAGCCCCGAGTGCCTACAGCTGCTGCAGGGGGATGCGCTGACATCGCGCTATAAAGCGCCTACCCCCACGCAGCATGGGACGTGTGCAGGACACCCCAGGAGAAGCCTGGGACAAGGGCGGGACCATCTGTGGCCATCAGAGGCCAGAAGAGGCTGGGCTGGGCCACCCCACTGACTCCTTCAATCGCGAACTGTAAGCTCTTTTTATTCTGGAATGCTGTACTTGGTTGTAGGGGCTTTGACAGTGGGTTATTAGTATCCGACTGAAATCTTTATTATGAACAAAAGGAAAGTGGGGGACAGGGTGGTGGGTACTCTTGACGCTTTCCTTATGAGAGCGGAATCGGTACTACTTCACGAGATTGAGGCTACCGAACGTAGACGCTCCCTTGACCCCACTCTCTTAAGGAGGGGATCATTGCCATGTGCTCAGTTACCTGTTATCCACTTAACACCAGATGTAGCTGCTTCCAATGATCACCCCTCGCCAAGGTCATCAAGCTTGCTCCCCATTAGCCCAGAACAGCCCACCCCACAGTCCCAGAGTAGCGTGAGTAGTCCGGCTATGGTAATGACAAGAGGGATGAAGGCTTTGGGTGGCATTAACAAAGAACCTCCAAACAAAAAAAGGAAGGGGCGAGGTGCTAAGATACAAAAGTCTCCTTAAGCTCCCTGCGGCCCGAGTGGGGTATTTGTCTTTGGTAACACTAAATCTACTAAATCTAACGCTAACCCGCCTATGGTTCTCGCTACCCCTCCGTTGAATAGTAGTGACATCTGTACTATATTAAAGGAGCAACTATCAGTTCTCCTTGAGCCGCTCCTTAAAAGATTAGACACGGTTGATCTTAGACTATCAAAGATTGAAGTGGCACTGGCACGCCCGACCCAAGCGACCCCGGCTCAGCCTAGTAAGCAGGCTCCAACAAGCGCTATTCCAGTTAGTGTGGGGGAAATCCATAGGAATCAGGGTGGGGGGAAGGTGAATGCCCAGATACTGGTGGGAGGGGCCCACACTGCTGGGAGTACTACTACTAGGAGCATCCCAGCTGTTGTTCCAAGTATTGATAAGATTTTGCCCAAACGAAGGCCCCTTGAGATAGAGGGTACACGGAGGCTGGATGAAAATGGTAATGATGGTCGGTTGGAGAAGCACCCCTACCTCCATTTGCCACCCGAATCAACCCCCTATACAGTCATTCTAGCGAATGTCCCCCCCCCCTTGCTCAGGGCTCTTATGAGCATTAGTCATCCCTTAAAAATAAGGCCCTCCACTATTTGAATAAAAAGACTGGCATTGGGAATGCCCTCTACAGGAGTTTAAAATGGTGAGACGTATTGAATGGGTAGGACACTCCACCAAAACCATGCCAAGAGACTGTGTGGTCTTGAGCTTCAGGTCACCAGGGTTGGTCCTTCATATCTTTGAGACGGCTGGTCACATCCCACTCAATAGGGCTGCCATTGGCATCCTCCCCCTTGGTTTTTTCTACAATCAGCATTTGCAGCCTAGACTCAGGGAATACTCGAGTTTTACAAGTGGATTGCCTCAGGCCAGATTTTACCATCCAGCTCAATAATCGTTTTGAGGCTTTTTCCTCACTCAAAGAAATTGATTGACTGGGGATGGATGCACAGGGGGGTTCAGCTAGAGGAGGCATTAAGGAGGGTGTAGGGGTCCCTATGACGTTTGGCCCCCTAACCCTAGCAGTATTTAAAGCCCAAACCCCCACCCATACTCTCGTGGCATTGGCGCCAGATAACTACTCTATGGAAACAGTAGCTGTTATCGGGTGTTATGACTCTGCACCTCAGAAGAATCCCTTGTCCATCTCTTCATGGAATATAGCGGGTTTGGAATCAAAGGTTGTATCAGCTGATTGGATATCCTTTACTGAAGGTGTAGATATCTGGGCATTTCAAGAGACATGGTCTACTGAGGCTGTGTTCCACACTGGTTTCTTAAATTTCTATAAACCTGGCGAAGATCACAGGGAGGGTTCGATGAGGTTTATCTAGATAGCCCAGATATCCTGGCCATTAGAGTTAGATCTACAAGAGGTTTAGATCTACTCCTGTTTAATGTTTATGCTAGGGGCCAACCGGGTGGTAGGAGTTCTCAAGCTATTGCAGCCCTTGAGACTTTTCTAACTGAAGGTGCACTTAATGCAAATTTAATTATTGCAAGAGATTTTAATACCTGCTTTGAGCCCCTGGACACCGATGACGGCAGGCTTGGTGATGAGGTGGATGCGATTTGGGGTGTGCCACAGTTGGACCTCCAGCCCATTAAAAAAGGGACCGAGGCAGCCCTCCAGGTTAAAGGAATGTGCCTGGAATGGGGTCTCAGGGCAGTTAACGGTAGGACAATGCCATGGGTGCGGTGACTTTTGATAATAGGCGTTCTAAAAGCCACATAGACTACATTCTAGTGAATGTGGAGATTTGGCCCTTAGTTTCAGATATGGAAGTCAAATGTCGCCCCGAAAGCGATCATAACCCCCTGGTCCTTACTCTGAATGACAGGAGTTTCTGTGGCACGCCCTCTACGGAGGGGGACCCCTGCCCCGACCAAGTAATTTTGGCAAACGATTTGAGAAGGGTCCGATGGGCTAAGGTGGCCCTCGACGAAAGGAAGGTGTTAGAGATCAGGGCACTAGTATCAGGGTCGCTAAGGAAACTTGAGGAATGTGGCTCACAAGAGGTCCTTAACGTTAAATTAGCTGGGATCCATAACAAGCTTTTTATTGGGCTGAAAAGGTTTTTTATCAATACCAAACCAGCCAGGAAGGTCATTAAGTTAAAACCAAACTCATGGTTAAATGAAGCTTTAGTGGCAGCTACCAAATCAAGGAATCACCCCAATATCCAACAGTCTAGAATATTTTATTAATCCACCTTAAGAAAGGCAAAGAGAGACTGGGATGAGGGGCGCTGGCAGGACCTGCTACTAGCATGCAAAGGTAGGAACATGACCCAGTTTTGGGACTTAATAAAATGGGGAAATGGGCAGAGGTCGATCATCCCAAACAATAATGTGGAACCACAGCAGTGGGTTGCCTTTTTTGAAGTCCAATTCCAGAAGGGCAAGGAAAGCGACGCCCCTGCCATGCATATTACTCCAGACGCGCCCTTGCTATTTAGCACTAAAGAGGTCGAGACAGTCTTGAAGACCAAACCAAGTGGTAAGGCACCTGGGTCTGATGGCATTCCAGCTGATCTCTTTAAGCAGGACCCTGACCTCTGGATCCCTTATATCACGAACTTAATCAATTCATTAGCAGGGGGAGCCCCAATACCTGCATCTTGGTTTGGTGCGGAAATCATCCCGGTTTTTAAGAAGGGTGATCGTTCCTTACTGGCCAATTATAGGCCAATAAGCCTTATCGATGCACTACAAAAAATTGTAGCACGAGTCCTACTGGGTAGGATCCAGTGTTGGATGTCTGAAGCGAATATCCTTTCCCCATTACAGGCAGGGTTTCGGGCCCATATGGGGACTTTGGATCAAGCCTTTAGATTTGTCCTGCTCTATTGGAAGGAGGTCCTGTTGGTCAGGGGTATGATCTGTGCTGCTTTCTTGGACTATTAAATCTGTGTTTGACTTAGTTCCAAGATCTAAACTGTGGGATGTTCTACTAGGGTTGGGGACACGCAAGGAATTGGTTGCTTTTGTGGTAAGACTCCACAGTTCCAAATACGCCCAGGTCCGCTGGGGGAAACCGGGGGAGGTTACTGAAAAATTCTTAGTAGGGAAGGGCGTCCTTCAAGTGTGCGTGCTGGATCCCACCCTATTTTCACTATTCATAAATGGGGTGGTGCAGTACTTTGATAATTACCCTAAGGACGCGCGTACGCTAGCTGGCCAAAGGGTGCCCCTGCTCATGTTCGCAGACGATACCTTGATTCTATCTAAGACGAGACAGGGGCTACAGCTAGCTCTGTCTCGCTTTGAAGAGTTCTGCTGCGATCATGAACTTGTGGTCAATGTAGAGAAGACCAAATTTATGGTACTTCATGGGGCCAGGCCTGTCACTTCAAGAGTTTTCAAGAGCGGAAAACTCTTGGAGCAGACCAATGTCTTTACCTACATGGGGGTTACCTTTGGTGAAAAATTGAGTTGGTCTCCCCAACTGAAGCTACTTGCATTGAAACACTCTCAGTTAGCGGGAGCATTGACAAAGGAACACAGGCAGTCACAGACTAAGCCTATAGCCCCCATTGTTAAAATGTACTCCGCGAAAATCATTCCAGCAATTTTATATGGTGCTGAGATTTGGGGATCTAGTAACTTAACCTATCTAGCACTAGCCCAGAGTAAGTTTAAGATCAATTGTGGGCCTCCCCAAATCTACCCCGCGCATCCCACTCCTGTTAGACCTTGGCTGTCGTGCAATAGAGGATTTTGCACGGTTTTGGAAGTTGGCTTTCTGGAGAAGGCTCTGGATGGATTACTCCAGAATTACATTTGTTTGCAAGGGGCCTGATTGAAGTAAGGGGACTGGATCGTTCGAACAAGATTACAAGGTTAATTGTATTAAAACTATGCTCACTGATATGGGGATGAGGGAGCTGTGGGACAATCCAGAGTCTGCTGAATTCCAACCAAGAGTAATATAAAGAGCAACCTATTGGAACCTAATCAAAATTAGGAGATATTCTGCTTTGATTAGCTCATCCCTGTTTAGAGATTTTTGTGAGCTTAAAGATGAACCTTGTATGGAAAGCTATTGGGATCTAATAACGAAACCCAGAGACCGCAAGCTTTACCATCAGTTCCGAGTTGAGACTCTTCCGTTAAGGAAGTTTACATGTAAATGGTCTCCAGGCGCTGTAGATAAATGCCCATTCTGTCGGGATAGCATAGAAGATATTGATCACCTCCTATACGTCTGCCCTGCTTACCAACAACCCCGTAGTATGTGGCTCAAACCCTTATGCAGAACCTTGGGAACTAGCTCTGCGCTGATTGCTAAAAGGCTACTGAAAACTGGTTGCAATGACCTTGCAGTCATAGGGGTGGATAAGTTCCTGAGCTGGTCCTGGGCCCTTCGGGAGAAAAACGGGGGGGTCCTAATAGAGCTCTTTTGGAAACTTACTGGTTTTTACTTTCTTTTTTTGACTGTATATAGATGAAAAGTCTTGTGCGCGTGATATATTTAATCCTGTCTTATGAATCGTTTTTAAAATTGTAAATATATGTATTTATGTTTGTATCATGAATGGTAAACTTGTAATGACAGATTTTACGGTGTAACTATGGCTACGCCCAGCTTTACTTTGTATTTTAATATATCCTCAGTCTTTTAAGATGAATAATCGCAATAAAGACTTTTTTTTTATTGAATTGCTTCACTAAAAGCGATGCTCTGGCATTGCAAGGGGCTCATAAATATACCCCTTGGTATGGAAGCAATAGGTTTCTATCACACCATCAAGCAGGTTTTAGAAAGAACATCAGTACTATTGATCAGCTGGGCATCAATGACTGGGAGCCAAGGCTTCTGAAGATGGCTGCAAGCGGGGCAAAGTAGATGTTGAAGAAGATGGGGCTCATGGAGGATACCTGAGGCACTATGCAGCTGATCTTTATAGGTTTTAGTAGAACCGTGGAAGCTGATTCTCTGTGTGAGGAAGGAGTGTATCCATTCTAGGGTTTTTATCGCAGATGCCGGTGTCGTGAAGTCTTGTGTAGAGGGTATGGTGGGAGACGGTATTGAAAGCAGCCGACAGGTCCAGGAGGATGAGGGCTGGGTCAAGGACGGTGCGGATGTCCTCTCCAGTGATGAGGAGAGCTGTCTCTGTGCTGTGGTTGCTTCTGAAGCCTAATTGGGAGAGGGCCAGCATGTGGTTTGTTTCTATGAACTCAGAGAGTTGGGCGTCGATTGCCTTCTCAATTACTTTGGCTGGGAAGGGGACCAGCGAGATGGGTCTGTAGTTTCTGGGGTCTGTCAGGTTCGGATAGGGTTTCTTCAGTAGGGGGTTGATCTCTGCATGTTTTCCAGCCAGGGAAGGTGGCTAACTCGCTGGAGCAGTTGAAGGTGCGGCAGAGCTTGTTGGTGTTGGCAATGCTGACTTTGTTTGAGATGTGGTGAGGGCAGGGATCATCGGGGGCTCCGGAGTGGATGCTCTTCATGATCCTGAGGGTGTCATCAGAGGTGAGAGTGGTCTGGTTGGGCAGGGTCTGCTGGGGTCTGGAGCTATTGGGTACGGAGTTTGTGGGTATGGTGGGTGGGTTTTGGGTTGTGAAGCTGTCATAGATATCCCTTGATCTTGTGGTGGAAGAAGGTGGCGAGGTTGTCGCAGAGGTTGTGAGAGTGGGCTAATGTCTGCTGTCTACATGCTGGGTTTGACAAATTATTTGACCAAGGTGAAGAGTTCTGTGCAGTTGTGTGTGTTGGTGTTGTTTTCTTTCTTGTTCTGATGAGGTGGTGGTGCATGGTGAAAGAAGATGCAGCAGTTTTGAAAGCTGCATGGTCTGCCATGATGTTTCTGCTCCTCCAACTTTTTTCGAGCATCTTCAGGTGCACCTTGACTTTTGGAGGGTAGGAGATAACCAGCTGGCTTTCTTGGAGGGCTGCTAGCCTGAGGGTTTCTTGAGGGGAGCCAGTGTGTTGGCTTAAATGGAGATCCAAAGTTGGAGATTAGGTGATGAGTCATTGGCATCTGTGGATATCGATGTAGGGGTTTTGCTTAGAGAGGTGGTGAGCTGGTTTTTGGCAAGCCTATTTGAACTTCTGAGAGGATAGCGTTGGGAGTGGTGGTGCTTGGTGGGTTTGGTGATGGAGAAGTGGACACAGTGGTGATTGTTCCAATATAGCTGGGTTTGTGACTGTGGAGAAGATGTGGTGTGTGGCTGAGTGGGTTGGAAAGGTGACCAATTGTTTGAGTGCAATGGTGGTGAGGTTCTCCAGTGGGGATGTGGTGTTGTAGTCATCAAGCTGTCGGGAATGGTGGTTGAGATGTCCGGCGCTGAGATCGGGTTCATCCATGATTCCATGAAGAAGACAATGTTGGGGTAGATGGAGTCGAGCAGGTCACATATTCCTACCATGTGTAATTTGATGGAGTGGGTAATGAGAAGGATGTAGCTAAGGTGGTTGGGTCCAGGTTTCAAGGGTCGTGCAGTTGATGGGTATGGTGTTCGGAGGCAGGAGAAGGTGCAGCTGTGGCAGGTGAACAAGCCTTGGATGTCCTTCGGTGATGTGAGATGGCAGGCAATGGAATGTCCGGGGAGAAGTGCATGGAGGGTGCTTACTTCTTAGTGGTGGCAACTACAGGGACTAGGGTACCTGAGACTGGGCACGGTCCATACACATACAGGCTTGTCTTTGGCTCATCTTTGGTGCACCGGTTCTCCGTCTGCTGCATCTCTTGTGGGGAGCAGTGAACTCGGAGGAGGGTACCGAGCTTCAGCGAGCAGGAGGCGGGTTCTGCTCCCCATGGCTGAGGTCCTTGACGTCTCTATTGCCGCATTGCTGCGTTGGGCCTTCCACACAGAGGGAGGGGCATGTGCCGACATGGCAGCCTCGATCGAGCCCACACGGAGGACTGATTTGGGTGGTGCGTGAGAAGCCAGCCATAACTATCAGCAGGATCCAAGATGCTGGACCTGGCACTGGCTGGGGAGGTACCCCTCGGCTGCTGTGACATGCTAGGTTCCACTGGAGAGGGCTCAAGGTGCGGTCCAGTACCAGATACCAGTTGACTATAAAATAAAAATAAAAAGGCTAGGTTCCACTGGAGAGGGCTCAAGGTGCGGTCCAGTACCAGATACCAGTTGACTATAAAATAAAAATAAAAAGACACAAATCCCCCTCCACAGTGAACAACAATAAATAAAGCGGGGGGCTGTGGTATACTTTTAGCACGGACATGCAAAATAACTGGGCTCCCAACTGCGTAGACAGCCTGGGAAGATTTGGGGCTGAGGATCTGTGTCTGCCCATTGGAGCTTCCTTCACCATGCCCGCTGCATGAAGAATTGATCAAAAGTTGGACTAAATATCCATGCTGCACAGAAAGTGGGGAACAGGCTAGAGGATTGATACCTAAGTGGAAGGCCACAAGACCATTTTAGGTGGCTTACATATAAAGAATTTAGGCATGGGCGTAAAATCCGTTCCGCTCGCGGAATTTGCGGATTTTTGGCAAATTCGCAATCTGAAAATTCGCAAATTCGCGCGAAGCGGATTTTTTTGCTTGGTCGCGCTTGACAAATACAATATTATACAATTTTGCTGCGCGCGGCGTACACTTACCGTCATTCAGCGCTTGAAGAGTTGTTTTTCTCCATGTTTGCGCGAGTACGTCATAAAGGCCCGTGATCACGCATCGCGGGAGTAAACACTTGCGAACACGTAGATGCGGCGGGCAGCGACAATCTCGCAATTGCGAGATAGCAAAATTTGCAATTTCGCACAAGAAATCCACCAGCAGGCAGCATAAACCTTGACAGTTATGATTTTTATCAGAATAACTCCTCAGGTTGACATTTGCCTGCACTTTTTTTTGCAAGGAGTCCGTTTTGGGGGAGAGGGGTGGGTTGAAGGAAGTACCCCACAGTCTCCAACTTCCTGTTCCTGTCCAGCAGGCTCCTCCCAGTGCTTTGTTCATGTCCTGGTCACTTTGATTTGGATCTTGACCTGGAAGGATTACTTTTTGTGGATGCTGCTGGATATTTGGATTTGAGGCCTTTTTGACTTTCTTTGGATCACTTTTAGATTAGAAATTTCACAAGTAAGTTGATGGTGTTTGTTTGGGGCATTACAGTTGCTGCAACTACAATTTTGGAACTTTTTCAGAACATTAAAAACAATATGTTGTGGGTAGCCACAGTATCCAGTAGGAGTAGGGTTAGTTATGGGTGCATGATGCAACTGTTTTGTTGAATTTCAACATCATTTAGGGCATGGATGGCATTGGATTGTGGTGATTTTTGTGTGTTTTTCGATTTTTTGGCTGTTGTTGGGGCCTTTAGCCCAGGGGTACTCAGTGGTGTATGGACTGAGTCTTTCTGTGGGGTCTCTTTAATGTAAACATCATGGAGGGCATGGATGGCATTCGATTGTGGCGAATTGTTATGTGTTTTTTTCGATTTTGTGGCTGTTGTTGGGGCCTTTTGCCCAGGGGTACTCAGTGGTGCATGGGCCTAGTCTTTCTGTGGGGTGTCTTGAATGTATACATCATTGAGGGCATAGATGGCATTGGATTGTGGTGATTTTTGTGTGTTTTTCGATATTTGGCTGTTGTTGGGGCCTTTTGCCCAAGGGTACTCAGTGGCGCATGGGCCTAGTCTTTCTGTGGGGTCTCTTGAATGTAAACATCATTGAGGGCATGGATGGCATTGGATTGTGGTGATTTTTGTGTGTTTGTCGATTTTTTGTGGTGTTGATGGGGCATGGCCATGTGGGTGGGGGCCATTTTGAGGACTGGTACAGGCAGGGCCTGGCCATGTGGTGGGGGTCAAGGGGCCATTTTGAATCCAGGCAGTGTGCTTTGTGCCATAGGCCTGCATCCAATGTGCCTTGCTTTCATCCATTATACCCAGGGGTACCCAGTGGTGCATGGGCCTAGTCTTTCTGTGGGGTCTCTTGAATGTAAACATCATTGAGGGCATGGATGGCATTGGATTGTGGTGATTTTTGTGTGTTTTGCGATTTTTTGTGGTGTTGATGGGGCATGGCCATGTGGGTGGGGGCCATTTTGAGGACTGGTACAGGCAGGGCCTGGCCATGTGGGGGGGCCAAGGGGCCATTTTGAATACAGGCAGTGTGCTTTGTGCCATAGGCCTGCATCCAATGTGCCTTGCTTTCATCCATTATGCCCAGGGGTACCCAGTGGTGCATGGGCCTAGTCTTTCTGTGGGGTCTCTTGAATGTAAACATCATTGAGGGCATGCTTGGCATTGATTGTGGTGATTTGTGTGTGTTTTTCGTTTTTTGTGGTATTGATGAGGCATGGCCATGTGGGTGGGGGCCATTTTGAGGACTGGTACAGGCAGGGCCTGGCCATGTGGTGGGGGTCAAGAAGCCATTTTGAATCCAGGCAGTGTGCTTTGTGCCATAGGCCTGCACCCAGTCTGCCATGCTTTCATCCATTATGCCCAGGGGTACTCAGTGGTGCATGGACCGAGTCTTTCTGTGGGGTGTCTTTAATTTCAACATGATTGAGGGCATGGATGGCATTGGATTGTGGTGATTTGTGTGTGTTTTTCGATTTTTTGGCTGTTGTTGGGCCTTTTGCCCAGGAGTACTCAGTGGTGCATAGACTGAGTCTTTCTGTGGGGTCTCTTTAATGTGAACATCATGGAGGGCATGGATGGCATTGGATTGTGGTGATTTTTTTGTGTTTTTTGACTTTTTGTGTTGTTGATGGGGCATGGCCATGTGGGTGGGGGCCATTTTGAGGACTGGTACAGGCAGGGCCTGGCCATGTGGTGGGGGTCAAGGGGCCATTTTGAATCCAGGCAGTGTGCTTTGTTGTGCCATAGGCCTGCACCCAGTCTGCCATGCTTTCATCCATTATGCCCAGGGGTACTCAGTGGTGCATGGACCGAGTCTTTCTGTGGGGTGTCTTGAATTTTAACATGCTTGGGGGCATGGATGGCATTGGATTGTGGTGATTTTTGTGTGTTTTTCGATATTTGGGCTGTTGTTGGGGCCTTTTGCCCAAGGGTACTCAGTGGTGCATGGGCCTAGTCTTTCTGTGGGGTCTCTTGAATGTAAACATCATTGAGGGCATGGATATCATTGGATTGTTGTGATTTTTGTGTGTTTGTCGATTTTTTGTGGTGTTGATGGGGCATGGCCATGTGGGTGGGGGCCATTTTGAGGACTGGTACAGGCAGGGCCTGGCCATGTGGTGGGGGTCAAGGGGCCATTTTGAATCCAGGCAGTGTGCTTTGTGCCATAGGCCTGCATCCAATGTGCCTTGCTTTCATCCATTATACCCAGGGGTACCCAGTGGTGCATGGGCCTAGTCTTTCTGTGGGGTCTCTTGACTGTAAACATCATTGAGGGCATGGATGGCATTGGATTGTGGTGATTTTAGTGTGCTTTTCGATTTTTTGTGGTGTTGATGGGGCATGGCCATGTGGGTGGGGGCCATTTTGAGGACTGGTATAGGCAGGACCTGGCCATGTGGTTGGGGGTCTAGGGGCCATTTTGAAGCCAGGCAGTGTGCTTTGTTGTGCCATAGGCCTGCACCCAGTCTGCCATGCTTTCATCCATTATGCCCAGGGGTACTCAGTGGTGCATGGACCGAGTCTTTCTGTGGGGTGTCTTGAATTTCAACATGATTGAGGGCATGGATGGCATTGGATTGTGGTGATTTTTGTGTGTTTTTCAATTTTTTGGCTGTTGTTGGGCCTTTTGCCCAGGGGTACTCAGTGGTGCATGGTCCTAGTCTTTCTGTGGGTTCTCTTGAATGTAAACATCATTGAGGGCATGGATATCATTGGATTGTTGTGATTTTTTTGTGTTTTTCGATTTTTTGTGGTGTTGATGGGGCATGGCCATGTGGGTGGGGGCCATTTTGAGGACTGGTACAGGCAGGGCCTGGCCATGTGGGGGGGTCAAGGGGCCATTTTGAATCCAGGCAGTGTGCTTTGTGCCATAGGCCTGCATCCAATGTGCCTTGCTTTCATCCATTATGCCCAGGGGTACCCCGTGGTGCATGGGCCTAGTCTTTCTGTGGGGTCTCTTGAATGTAAACATCATTGAGGGCATGCTTGGCATTGATTGTGGTGATTTGTGTGTGTTTTTCGATTTTTGTGGTATTGATGGGGCATGGCCATGTGGGTGGGGGCCATTTTGAGGACTGGTACAGGCAGGGCCTGGCCGTGTGGTGGGGGTCAAGGGGCCATTTTGAATCCAGGCAGTGTGCTTTGTGCCATAGGCCTGCACCCAGTCTGCCATGCTTTTATCCATTATGCCCAGGGGTACTCAGTGGTGCATGGACCGAGTCTTTCTGTGGGGTGTCTTGAATTTCAACATGATTGAGGGCATGGATGGCATTGGATTGTGGTGATTTTTGTGTGTTTTTCGATTTTTGGGCTGTTGTTGGGCCTTTTGCCCAGGAGTACTCAGTGGTGCATGGACTGAGTCTTTCTGTGGGGTCTCTTTAATGTAAACATCATGGAGGGCATGGATGGCATTGGATTGTGGTGATTTTTGTGTGTTTTTCGACTTTTTGGGTTGTTGATGGGGCATGGCCATGTGGGTGGCGGCCATTTTGAGGACTGGTACAGGCAGGGCCTGGCCATGTGGTGGGGGTCAAGGGGCCATTTTGAATACAGGCAGTGTGCTTTGTTGTGCCATAGGCCTGCACCCAGTCTGCCATGCTTTCATCCATTATGCCCAGGGGTACTCAGTGGTGCATGGACTGAGTCTTTCTGTGGGGTGTCTTGAATTTCAACATGCTTGAGGGCATGGATGGCATTGGATTCTGGTGATTTTTGTGTGTTTTTCGATTTTTTGGCTGTTGTTGGGCCTTTTGCCCAGGAGTACTCAGTGGTGCATGGACTGAGTCTTTCTGTGGGGTCTCTTTAATGTAAACATCATGGAGGGCATGGATGGCATTGGATTGTGGTGATTTTTGTGTGTTTTTCGACTTTTTGGGTTGTTGATGGGGCATGGCCATGTGGGTGGCGGCCATTTTGAGGACTGGTACAGGCAGGGCCTGGCCATGTGGTGGGGGTCAAGGGGCCATTTTGAATACAGGCAGTGTGCTTTGTTGTGCCATAGGCCTGCACCCAGTCTGCCATGCTTTCATCCATTATGCCCAGGGGTACTCAGTGGTGCATGGACTGAGTCTTTCTGTGGGGTGTCTTGAATTTCAACATGCTTGAGGGCATGGATGGCATTGGATTCTGGTAATTTTTGTGTGTTTTTTGATTTTTGGGCTGTTGTTGGGGCCTTTTTCCCAGGGGTACTCAGTGGTGCATGGGTCTAGTGTTTCTGTGGGGTCTCTTGAATGTAAACATCATTGAGGGCATGGATGGCATTGGATTGTGGTGGTTTTTGTGTGTTTTTCGATTTTTTATGTTGTTGATGGGGCATGGCCATGTGGGTGGGGGCCATTTTGAGGACTGGTACAGGCAGGGCCTGGCCATGTGGTGGGGGTCAAGGGGCCATTTTGAATACAGGCAGTGTGCTTTGTGCCATAGGCCTGCATCCATTGTGCCTTGCTTTCATCCATTATGCCCAGGGGTACCCAGTGGTGCATGGGCCTAGTCTTTCTGTGGGATCTCTTGAATGTAAACATCATTGAGGGCATGGATGGAATTGTATTGTAGTGATTTTTGTGTGTTTTTCGATTTTTTGTGGTGTTGATGGGGCATGGCCATGTGGGTGGGGGCCATTTTGAGGACTGGTACAGGCAGGGCCTGGCCATGTGGTGGGGGTCAAGGGGCCATTTTGAATCCAGGCAGTGTGCTTTATGCCATAGGCCTGCACCCAGTCTGCCATGCTTTCATCCATTATGCCCAGGGGTACTCTGTTAGTGGTGCATTTTATTGGTCTTTCCATTTTGGGGGGTGGGTATAATAAAAAATGCTTACTTGCAAACTATTAATTTAAGCGCTACATATGCATCATTTATTTAACTGATTTTCCTCTGGCTTTGTTTGCTTTTAGGTGCAGAAAGACGAAGCATCAGCCTCATCGTTCCTCATCAGTGCCAGGAAGAAGTCCTGCTGCGGTGTGTGCAGCACAACGTCACGTGTGGCCACAGACAACTCTGCAACTTGTGCAACTGCGGCCTGCTGTTCTGACATCTGAAGAAGATGGCCCCAAAAAAAGTTGCCCGTAGCTCCTCTAGCAAGAAAGTTGCCAGTAAGGAGCAGAAGAAGCAAGTGGCGCACTTACCATGTAGACTGGTGTGACGACCGCCACATTTTTTGGGGGAAAAAAAGTACGCCTGCAGCAGCAGCGGGGTCTGTTGGGGACCAAGCTAGGAGCAGCACCTCCGCTCCATTGGGCTCAGTGCCACCACCACCACGCCAACTTAGGTCCATGCCCTTGAGTGCTGCAGAGGCAGCCAGTATAGTTGTTCAATCACCATCGACCAGTGATGTTGGCTCATCGCAAGAAAGTAGCAGCATCCCTCAATCAACACAGGTTGTTGTAACCCATTTGACGAGTGTTCAACAACCACAGCTGCAACAACAACCACATGTGCAAGTACATGTGCAAGTACAAGCCCAAGTACATGTGGAAGGAGAGGCGGCGCAAGGAGAGGCGCAAGCAGAGGGGCATGGAGCGGCACAAGTGCCCACAATAGTTGTTCCTCCCGAAGTAGGGGCACATCAGGAAATCGACATTCAAGCCGAGGTATCATATGAGGAAGCCACTCCTCCTGATGATTCATTGTCTTCCAGATCCCTAGCAAGGAAAAGATCAAGGATGGTGTCTACATCTTCTTCAAGCCCCCTTCCTTCTGATGATATGGATGAAAATTGGGAACCAACAGGCCTGTCTGAGAGTGAGGCACACCATGATCTGACAAAGGTAGCTAAGCGTAAAAGGAAGGTCCCCGAAAGTCTCAGAGTTATGGAGTGTGATGATGACTCTGAACAAGAAGTGGCGTATACTCCTGCTGAATGTGCTGATGAAGACTCTCACGATGACGACGCAGTCATCATAGATGTCACTCCAGCCTCAGCGGGCAGCAAACAGACATTTTTACCCTATCCCGAAATGCTGCTGAGCGTGATGCTGGCGACGTGTCAATGGGACCACCACCAATGCAGTTAACTAGTACACCACCACCTACAGCTTCCATATTTTCTCGCCAGAAGGGACCTCCATCCACCTCGACCTCCATTTCCTCAATTAGTGGTGCTGTAAGTGCACAACGTACTAAATTTCGGCAACACACATCCTCCACTTCATCTGGCATTAGTAGCATTCCCAGTATTGCCTCCTCCGCCCCCTACAGACATTTGAAGTCCGCAGTTTGGGACTTCTTTAGTGTTAGCCCAACAAGGGAAAACATAGCCATTTGTACCATTTGTAAGGTTCTAGTTAGTCGTGGTAAGCTTGGTACCAACTATGGTACCGGACCAGCCATTTGTACCATTTGTAAGGTTCTAGTTAGTCGTGGTAAGCTTGGTACCAACTATGGTACCGGACGCCAGAGAGGTCATCTTGAGAGACAGCACACTGTCAAATGGCATGCGCACCTAAGGGAGATCTAGGCAGCCCGAATTGCAAGTCAACAAATTGTATCCGTTGATGTTTCATCTGCTGATGACGAGGAGGGAGAAGTGTCAAACATTTCTTTAAATATACCCAGAACCCCTGTCAGCAGCACACCCCCTGGAAGATATATGAGCCAAACTAAGAGTGTGGGAGAGAGTGAGACACCAATGCGAAAAAGGACATCATCACTGAGCGTAACTGGGTCGAAGAAGTCATCATCATCCCGTAAAATGGTCCAGCCCACCATTAGAAGCATGTTGTTTTCAGATGTGCCATTTGAACGCAACCACCCAACCTTACTGTATAACACTAAGCTGGCTAAAATGCTAGCGCTGGACCTTCTCCCTTTTTCTTTTGTGGAAGGGGTGGGTTTTCTTGAAATGGTGGCAACGCTCTGCCCTAAATGGAAGGTTCCTAGCCGGTTTTATTTTGCCAGAGTTGCGGTTCCAGCACTACATGAAGATGTGCTGGAGGTGATTAGGGCAGCTTTGCAGAAGAGTGCTGTTCACACTATACTTCTGACAACAGACATGTGGACCAGTTGCGCAGCCACTGATTACTTGTGCATCACTGCACACTGGGTCTCTTTTTCAGGGGTTAAAGCAAAGCTAAACACAGGTGTTGACACGGACAAAGTTTATAAAGCTGCTCGGAAACATGCAACAATAGCCATGTTTGCCATGGAGAAAACTCATACAGGAGAAAACATTTTGCATGAGTTTAACACAAAGGTCTTTGAATGGCTGTCCCCAAGAAAACGCATGATTGGTTATGTTTCCACGGATAATGGCACCAATGTAGTTAAGGCCATGGATAAGGGTAACTATTTCAGAGTGCCGTGTTTGGCGCACTGTATAAACCTGGTTGTTAAAAAATTCTTGAGTGAAGAAAGTCCAGTCTCCGAGTTACTGACCACCTGCCGAAGAATGTGCACACATTTCAACCATTCTTTTAAGGCCCAGAAGCAGCTGAGGTGCCTGCAACATGAACGTAAAGTGCCAGTGAAAGCACTCATCCAGGAGGTAGCAACACGTTGGAACTCAATCTTCTACATGCTTGAGCGTCTGTATGAGCAGTATGCGGTAGTCGATCAGTATTTCTTTAAACTGGGTACACCTATGATAGACATGAGGAGACAGGTGGAGCAATGGGAGCTAGTTAAAAGCCTGACAGACATGCTTCGTCCTTTTGAGATCTTCACGCGTTATGTCAGCAGGGAGGACTGTAATTTGGGAAAAGCTATCCCATTGTTGCGCATGCTAGAGCATCAACTGAAGGCGGTGTCTTCTAGGTTTGAAAAAGATGGAAAGGAAGAAGCATTGGAGTTGACAGAGAAGTTATTACAGCTCCTACTTCGCGATGAATGTCTTGAAAAGATCCAGACAGAAGAGCATTACATTTCTGCTACTATTCTGGATCCACGGTACAAAAAGGCAGTGGCAGGCAGAGTATTCTTTCCTTTTGATGACGCAGATGTTACAAAGTACAAACATTGGCTAGCTGTGTCAGCCACTCGGTTTGAAAGAGGACAGCAGGAAATTGAAGGAAAAGGCAGTACATCAGCAGGCCATCCGCAGTCAAAAAAATCAACTTCTGCATCTGTGGCTGTGGCAGAAGTGAGTGATTTTCCCTCTCAGCCGTTAATGACACCAGCAACCGTATCATCTGCACCAGACACAACAGTAATATTGTGTGAAGAAGAGGATTGGCTAACTGAGCTTGGGTTTGCTACTCAAATGGTCCCAGAAAAAAGTAAGCAAAGTGGAGGAACCCTGGAGAACCTTGAGTCGATGGTGCAGGCCTATCTGAATGACTCAACAGAGGTCCATCTTTCTCATGACCCATTGGCGTATTAGCATGGGAAAACAGATGTGTGGCCAGAGATCACCAACCTGGCTATAAATTACTTGTCGTGCTCACTCGCAAGCGTGTCTTCTGAACATGTTTTCAGTGCTGCTGGTGGCATTGTAACTTCCAAAAGGACCCGCCTCTCGCCCAAAAATGTGGAGAGGTTAACAATGATCAAGATGAACCAGCACTTCATACCACCAGATTACAAAATACGAGAATGCACGCAGGAAGAAGACGAGGAGGACACCAACTTAGATGAGGGACGTTCTTCCCTGTTAACTGACCTACTCCCGTCTGAATTAGCAGAGTTTGAGGACGAGCTCTTCTTCCCTGACACCGAGCCCTGAAAATGAGTCAATCAATCACTAACTTTCTTTTTCGTCCTTATTCACTTTTATTCCTTTGTGTCTGTCTTTCTTTTTTTTTCAAAATCTATATAAAAAAAAAACTTTAATCACCTAATCACAAAAACAAGCCCATCAGCAGAACTGTCTTCACTTATTTGCTTATTGATTTGAAGGTGCCGCAGTCTGCATTCCTCAGGTTCACAAGTTCACAAGAACATGCTCCTCTATCCTCCTCCTCCAGACTCCTATTTCCCTCAAAGCAGATGGCTGGATTATGCCCAATGAAGAAAGACTCTGCACTTGTGGGGGTGTTCTATTTCTTTGCGGGTGAGTTGACGGGTCTGGGGCATTGCTGTAAAGGTCTAATACCGGCTAAAAGTGGTTTGGAGAAAATCGGAGCAGAAAAAGTTTTTGCGCTTTTGATCACTTGCCTTTCTTTGGGGTGCTGTTTGGGGGGCTTTTAGGTTGTTGGGGGTGGGTTTTAGGGTCTGTGAGCACTGCTGGCACATTCTAATGTTAATTGCATTTGTTTTACAGGAAATCCATGGTGGAAAAGGGGAGTTAGGGCCCAGCTGCAGAGCTCATTTGGACTGCATTCCAGGTAGGCCCACAGTTTCCTAAGTGTGGCTTTTCCCGGTTTTGCTTTTCGGCTTTTTTGGGGGGTGAAACTTGTTTTCGCCCGGGTTTGCGGGTCTGGGGGCCTTGCTTGGACGGTGTAATACCGGCTAAAAGTGGTTTGGAGAAAATCGGAGCAGAAAAGTTTTTGCGCTTTTGATTACTTGCCTGTCTTTGGGGTGCTGTTTGGGGGGCTTTTACGTTGTTGGGGGTGGGTTTTGGGGTCTGTGAGCACTGCTGGCACATTCTAATGTTGATTGCATTTGTTTTACAGGAAATCCATGGTGGAAAAGGGGAGTTAGGGCCTAGCTGCAGAGCGAATTTGGCCTGAATTCCAGGTAGGCCCAAAGTTTTCTAAGCGTGGCTTTTCCCGGGTTTTGCCTTTTGGCTTGTTGGAGGTGTTAAACTTGTTTTCACCCGGGTTGACAGTTCTGGGGCTATTGCTGGGAAGGTCTAATTCCCGAAAGAAAGTGTTTTGGAGACAATCCCTGGGGAAAAAGTTTTTGCATTTTCTGAGATTTCGCTGACTCTACCGTTTTCGAGGGGCTGTTTGTGGGGGTTCCTGGTGTTTGTGGGGGGTTTGTGAGTCTTGGAGCAATGCTGGGTATGGATACTTTTGCTTGCTTGCAAGTGGTTTGAATACAATCCATGGTGGGTATGGGGGATTTGGGCCTTCTTTACTTTCAAAGTACGTTTGGTCACCATTTTCTACTAGGCCTCTGACAGGTAGCAGTATCGCACGTTTTTGAGATCTGATTGGTGGTCTTTTACATTTTTGCGACTGGGTTTAGTAAGGGTCTGGGAGCACTGCTGGGTAGGTCTAATTTTGTTCTAAAACACAGTTTACTGTACATCTAGCTTGAGGGGAAAGATCCGCTAAATTAATTCGCCCATACTTATTTATCCTTCAAAAGGAGACTCAGACAGAGTACGCACTTTCAAAAATATTGTACTGTCTATTAGGAAACTCAAAGTGTGACTTTTTGCACTACACAGCGTACATACCTTATATTTATTTGTCAGTGGTGTTCTAATATCACTTCCTGTTTTTCCATCAATAATTACAGGCCGGGTTTCAGCCTGTGCAATGGGAAAAAAAGGATGAAGTCAGGCTTCACATTAGCGAGCCGCAATTCAGCATCCGCCAAGCAGGCAGTGGACAGGGTGTCTTCTGGTCACCAACATTGATGGACGGAGCGTCAGATGGAACAGAGGAGTCCCGCTAATAAGAGGAATGGTTGGATGCATGTAACTTACCAAATTCAACAGGACAACTACAACAACATACAGATACAGTATCCGTTCTTTTCTAATTATCTTTTAAGTAATGTTATTGCTGTGAACTTCTATGAGTGTGACTCTGCATTTCTTTGATCTCTGCTTCTAAATTCATCCCTACAGCCATTCTATAGGTTTTACTTCTGCTATTTTTTAAACCTAATTTAATGTATAAGTGTTTCTCTGAGTGCAGAGATAGGCAAGTGAAAACGCATCATTATTACTGCAGCCCTGTACTGTCGCATTCTTTCATTCACGGTTGTCGAAAGTACTACTTACTTTCCAGTAACCATGCATGCAGTAGTGCATGCACTTCCTTTATGTCACTTAAAAGATTTATGGATAGCTTTGTACCCAAAGATTTGTTTATCTTCAATTATTGTTTGTCCATGCTGTGCTATTTTTTTCTTCTCTCAACAAAACTTTCCCAAAAAACCCCATTCCCATCCATTTTCCAAACCCTAACCCTCTTCCCCCGGGCTGTTTGGTTTTGATTGATATGTGACTAAATGACAGCAATAATTCCACACACTTGCTGGGGAGGATAAGGTCATAGCAACAGGCTGGTGAAGGAATCTGTGGATATATTCTTACTCAGCTTGACACTGAGTCACTATTGGCGAATGAAAGCAGATTTTCATGTGCGCCATCAACTTGATTGGTCATCAAGAACATCCTCCTCTTAGACGTGGCAAATTATTTCGCTGCTGTGTCCTTCACCTTCAGTACTATTTCTTGTAGTAGTAGCCAATGTCAAAGAAATTCAATGCAAGTACTAGTTATACTTTCAATACTCTACCATTTGTTAGGCTACATTGTGGCACTGTTCTAGTGTACTGTCACCTGCTATATTCTCTATCGTACCGTTCTAATACTACGGTAAGGACAAACAAGTTTTCATTTTCTTTTTTTTCAGATGCTGCAACTGCCACTGTGTAACACCACAAGTACTACCGCAATGATGACATTTCATCCGCCCAGGATTGCCAACCTTAATCGCCGTTTCCCGTGCAGCCAGCCCTGTGCCTAGCCCTATTTCCAAACACAAATTACAGGTAAGATAAACGTTTGGGGGGAGGTAGTATAATGGAGTATTAGGAGAGACGAGAGACTGACGGTCCTAGGACTATTGAATTCACTTACTCTGTGACAGGCACTTAGTTTTGAAAACATTTGGGCAATTACTAGTACTTACACAACTTGAATCAAGATGCCACTTGAGTTTCAGGAAAAAAAACTTACTGTTAAACCCCCACCCACCAGCCTCAAAAGCAGTAAAAAACACGTATGCTAAGATAAAGTTTAAAGTATATTTATATATCCCTAACATAAATAATCTCCTGCAAGACCCAACCCACCCCCCCCCTCCCGAACCCCAATGAATGTCCATGAAAACTAAGTCAGAAAAAGTAGAAAACCCAACTCCCAATTCCCACCCCCCAGAAGTCTTTAAAAAAGGGGCAAGGGACAGTCTTCTCCTACTGCTGGCTGCTGTTGACTTTTCAGGCCAGGTCGGCATGCTCCTTGCGGAGGGTCTCGAGCAGGGTTTTGGTGTTGAGGAGCTCCTGCTCGAGGTAGGACACCCTAAGTGAAAGGCGGTGCACGCGTGCCTTGCACCTGCGGTGGGGGGCAGCTGATTTCTTTGCTGCTCGGCGGTGGCGGGTGTCTGCGGTACCCCGGCTCCGTACCGCTGGAGACCTGCTGCGCTGACTGGCTAACCCAGGGAGCGCGGAGGAGGATGCAGGTGTCGCCGTGGATGTTGTCGACATACTCTGCGTGTCCCCCTCCTCCTGGGCCACCAGCCGCCGATATTCGGCGACAGTGGCCTCCAGCCTCCGTTGCCAGGCCCTTTTAGCCAGCTCCTTCCGTGTTGGTTTGGCAGGAGCATCTATATGAAGAAAGAAAGACATAGTCTGTAACCAATGCTCTTTAAGATTAACACAAAATGATTCAGCAGAAAGTTGTGTCACGGTAGAACTAGCAACGTGCAAGCACAGTACATAACTATTGTGGCCAGTATCTATCTAACCTCACACTTCTTCATCCTTGCTCTAACATTAGTGGGAGTTTAAGAAATCAATTCTACGAGCACTATGGACTCACTCCATTAGAGTCGACTATGACAGTACACCAGTCTTATTCTTCTTCTTCTCTCTTGCTTAGCAAAATTGGTACGTTAAGTTCTGCAAGCCGGCATAATGCCAGTGCAGTCAACTTGCACCCGAGAAAAACAGACGCCCGCCATGAAGAGTGAGACAGACTTGCGTTACTGTACCAGTCCAGTACATGCAGGTGGTGATGCTCTTACTTTTCTTTTACGGGTGGCACTGAGAATGTTCTGTTACTAGGACTACTGCTTAATTAATTTAACTTTCACCCTACAGTGCCAATGAATACTAGAAAAGGAAAATGAAGAAGATAAATAATCTGATTATCTATCACTGCACATGGTATGTTTTTGCTTACATATGGGATGACTTTAGGTGCTTTGCTTTTTATTGAGTCAACAGTGATACATCCACACATGAATGACCGAGTTCTACTAAACTTATTAACAGAGGTAGTGAGTGGCCATCGTAATAGCCGGATATATGCTGTGCTTGCAATACAAACTACTGCTACTATTCATGGTAGTATTCAGACAAAATTACAACTTCTTTTCCTTGCCTTTCCCACACTGGGACGGACGTGCGGGTGTGGTGTTATATGCTCTTCAAAGTAACACTTAGTTCATCCAGTGACCGTCTATTCTCTCTAGATACACATATGCTATCTAAGAGTCCGATAGTACCATGATCCAGGCATCCATCCATTCAAACTATATGTCAATCATTCTTCTTCATGTCTCTCATCTGGACAAACCTTACATTTTCTCACGGGAAAACAACCTTTTCATTTTATTTGGGAAACCGCAAGCCATACATCCGTGCTTGACTTGCATTTGAATTTCAACCAAAGCATATATTGCGCGCACATACAGTTTCTGTTTCACCCACCCAGGCTGTTCTCCTTCCACCCATCCTTGCTTCATCCTTTACCCAGCCGTGCATCATATTCCTTCCCAGCCACCTTGGGCACCAATCAAACATGTATCATTCTTCTTTGTCAGTCATCATTACTTTTAACTTGCTCGTCCTTCCACACTTACTTACACCCTTCTTTCGCTTTTCGTTCATCCCATCCATCAAGTTCATCTCAGATCTGATTTGGATTCTCGAAAAAAAATTCACTGCTGAGTTGAAGTAAATTTAGAGGAGGCTACTACCTGCTTGATAAAAACTTTGTTCTAAATTTGAAAGTCTGCTTAACAGTATAGTAACTTAACTGTAGAACATATATACTACACCCGTGCAGAGAGCACACTATGCAGTCTGCAATCTCAATAAGTAAGGAATATAAGAGATTACCACTGCCCGCCACTACCATGGCAACCCACACAGCAGTTTCGTCCGGCACTTGCACCGCCTCCTCCCCAGAAGTGTCCTCCTCCACCTCCGCGCTGGGCCCAGCACCAGATGTTCCACCTACAAAGTACATTTAAGAATGTTAGATGTCATAGACATACACCACTCACTAGTATTTGGTCTAGCAATGAAGAAATGTGAATACAGAAACCAGTCTAATAATTTGTGACTGTCTACTATAAAGTAAAAATGTCCCTTTTTCCAGCAAAGGGTGTTGTTTTGCTGCACTTTTTGGCACAACTGATGAATGCTTGCTTTTTAACACGCACCATTTTTCTCATAACAGACAGAAGCTTCACTTCTAAGAACAAATCATCACCACTAGGACGGAGTGACCAACAATTCAGCACCAAAAGAAAAATTAAAGTTCAAACCAGGTGAGTGCTCGGCTCGCCCACAATAAATGTGTGAAATAAATCACTAAGCACTTTTCCATTTTTAATCAACCGTTTATGTTTTATGACAAGCTTGATTTTAATAAATATTTTTACTTTTAATAAAGCTTTAAAACTTAAATAGACTCTGTGGTTTTTGGTCAAGAGTGAATGAGCAAAAGGTTTTGCAATTTGCAAGCATGAGTCCGTGCCTCTGACACTTCTGGACTCTGACTCCGTACTCTTGTCCTGCGTTGAATAATCATCATTGGGGATCAATCATCGATGAATTCAGGAGCTAAATGACTCTGCCACAATATCTAGTCAGTAAGGAGATTGGGGGTTCTTCAAAGTCTGATATCACTGAGGTATGTGGAAAGTCTACCTGCGCCTATTATAATTGATAAACAATGCACTATTTAGTGTCCATAGTTCTGTTTGTGCAGATTTGTCCCTGCAACAGTAGTAGTATGGATTGTTCTCCTATCCAAACCAAAATTAAAGTAGTATCTTATTCTTTCTCGGTGGTCATTCACCTTTTTATTGTTGGTAATTGTCAAAGCATAAACATTTAGAAGACTTGAAAAGACATTATGGACAATTCCAAAGGACTGCACTCAGTGCATAGAGCTATTGCTGACTAGAATGGGAGTTTCGTTTAACACCTTTTGCCAAATGTGCAATCTTAGTTAGCTACACAGACAGACTAATAAGAATAATCTAGTAATACCACAGGGAGTCATAGTAGACGGTCGCCAGTAGGTAGTTATAGTTAGGATTGAATTCCATACGGAAATCGCAACATTCTATTTGGAATAACTTTGGCGCCGGTTGAGGAATCAGCCTGAATTTTTCAGCAACCTTGCCTCGCGGCTCTCCGCTCCTTCCCTGAAAGTTTGGGGGGGATTCTTCAAGCGGGGGCCGAGATAAAAGGGGGGTCCCAAAACGTGTTTTTCCCATGTTAATTTCCGTAGGGCGGTCTGTCGCACTTTTAGCTCGAACGGCTGAATGGATTTTCACCAAACTTGGCAAAATTGTAGGGACTGGTAGCCCGATGTGCCTTTGCTATGTCTCAAGATATGTGCTCCGGAGGATTTTGAGTAATTTAGGTTCAAAAAAATTTATATATCTATAGGCGCGCCCCGGTACGCGTACCGGGGAGCGCTCCGGGCGTGCCACGCGACTTGCGCACGGCAAGCTGATTGGTTCTCGGGTGTCTGTAAACATTCGAAACAGTCCGCAGCGGCCGCCATCTTGTGTCTCGGTAGGATTGAGACACAAGAGGTGGCAAAAATCAAAGGGGGAAATGAGCAAAAGGGGGCAGGGTAGACCCCCCCGACCCCCTAGGTTTGATGTGGGGGCCATAAAAGGGTCCCGCGGGACAAAAAAAAAATTTCAATTTTTTTCGATTTTCGCGGAGGGAGGGCCCGGTACGCGCACCGGGGAGCGTACCGGGGAGCGTACTTTGGTGAAAAATAGTGAAAATAATAGTGTAAAATAATCATTTTGAGTGATTACAGGTAGGGTAGCTCTGAAAAGAGCTTTTGGGTTCTGTGGCTGTTTTAGGTACCTACAAGTACGTCCCACACACACCCACATGCACACAACCCCACACCCTCACACCCACACACTCACCACACACACCTCACACACGCACACCTCCACCGACACCCAAACACCCCACACCCCCACACCGACACCTTACACATCCACACCCACACCCATACATCCCACACACCCACACACACACTCACACCTCACCCCCCCAACACACACACACACACGCACATACAGATACCTCACAGACACACCCCACACACACACCTCCCCCCCACACACACACCTCACAGAAACACACACATATCCCACACATACACACACATCCTACACACATACCCCCCACACCCACACACACCCCACACACACCTCACACACCCACACTCCCACCTACACCCAAACACCCCACACACCCACAACCACACACACACCTTACACACCCACATCCCCACCCACACCCACATACCCCACACACCTATACACCTCATCCCCCCCAGACACACACACACACATACACACCTCACAGACACACCCCACACATCTCCCACACACACCTCCCCCACCCCCACACATGGGGAAAACTCAGTGAAACGCTAAAATAATAATTTAAAGTGCTTAGTGGAGAAGTGTGGCTCAGGGGTTAGAGGCAGCAGACCCGGAAGCTGAGATCGGTCCTGGACCAGGGTTCAATTCCCCGCCTCGGCGGGGTCTTGGGCTAAAAATTCCACGGACTCGATAATTCTCGCCCCGGTGCCTCCTCGACTCACGGGTTCACACTCTGCGACTCTGGGCAATAGTTTGCTTAATCTCCACAACGGCCCCTCGAGGCGGGATGCCTGACTTTCACCTTGTGGATACCCTGCTTTCTCACAGGGGAATACCAGGAAGGGTTCCCTAAGCAAGCGCCGGGAAACCCACTGCGGGTAGCTGTGCGCTATATAAGCTCAACTACATTTACATTTACATTTAGAGGTAGGGTATCTCTGAATAGAGTTGTTGTGTTGTGTGGGTGATTTAAGTACCAACATGTAGGTACCAATGCAGAGTCTTAAATTCAATGTACACTGTTTCCTCTGTAGATAATTTGCATGTTGTTATAGAAGTTATTGTGGTATATGGATCCATACCATAGTCTGCTGTGAAACAGGTGCAAGATTTGGACGCAACAGCGTCATAAAAGTGACGTAGTGATTTCTCACAGATTTTACTGCGTCACCTCTACGAACCTTTCTTGCGTCAATACGTTCATTTTGTATACATTACACATGACGTAGGTATAATGTGGTGCAGGGGTTTACAAAGTGACGCATCTACCTAGATGCGTCACTTTGTAAATATGACTGAATAAGGTGCATTTTTAACAGCACTGGTGCGTCACAAAAAGTGACGCACTGGTGGCGTAAAAGTGACGCATGGCCTATTAAATGAGGCCTTCAGTCTTCTACTCATGCGTCATATTAAATATATGACGTATTATGTCGCAAGTACTTTTAGATACGTCAGTATTTCAGACGTATCTGTAAGCGCAAAAGTGATGCATTGCTGGAGAGTGTCACAAAAATGATGCAACTCCAGCAATGCATCTTTTCTTACCCTTCCACACCCCCGTTGCTTTTCTACATTTTGTTTGAATACCCACATTCCCCATGTTCACTCTCCTTCTCCTTACTTTCGTTCCCAACACTCACCTTCTTTCAGTCCCCCTCCTTTACTTCCTTTCTCCTCTCATACTTTTCTGTTCTTTCTTACTCATTTTCATTTCATTTATCAATGCACTCCACTTCACTTACTCTTTTTCATTTTTTTAAGAATATAGCTCTTTGATGAGAATTGGAGGTAGTTCTGAAAAGAACTTTTTTTTTTTTCTTTTTTCTTTTTTTAGAACTACAACAAAAACAGGGAATGGAAACTGCTCAACAGGAGCAAAAAAAATAAATAAATTAGGGCTGGTAACGGCAGTGATGGTTCTCCAATGCTCAAACCATGAGCAGAACACTTTGCTCCCCACAGGAAAGTAGCTGATCACAGTATTGGCATTTAAGGGCGCATTTGTTAAATGCAGGCTGAATGTTCGGAACCTGCTCCTGTGATCTCCCCCTCACCGATGGTGTTCGTCCTCCGGTTGATGTAGAGGCCCCATCACTGGGAACCTTTTGTGCCAGAGCCCTGAGACTTTCTTGGGCAAAATTATGGGGGTGCCTTCTCTCCACATGGCGAATCATTGTGGAGTTCCCAAAAGAATATTTTTTATTGGGGTTACCCCGTGACAGGACTGTGTGACAGATCCTGCACTCCACTTTTGGAGCATTTACCTTTTTTTGACCAGCAGGTATGGAAAAGAACTTCCAGATGAAATGTTCTTTTTTTTTTGGCTGAGGAGGCTCTTCATTGATGAATTCTTCGGAGTCATCTTCACTGCTGGATGGTCTAGCAGCCATGATAATTGAAGATATCTAACAAAGAACCAAGAGCAAAACAGGCAGGTCTTTCAGTCACAAAAGTGAAAGAAGAAGTGAAGGAAATGGGTGAGGATTTCATTCTTTATAAAAAAAACTGTTAGCAACCAATCAAAAGTGTTATTTTCAGGTCACATGACCCGACGCGCTTACGCTACGCACCCCGGGGCACGCCCGTAGTCGCGCTCCGGGGCGCTCCCGCGGGCACGTTGCGTAAGCGTGTCAGGACGTTTCGCGATCGTATGCGCTCGCGTGCTTTCGGTTGCGCTTACGCTGTGCGTCATATGACGCATCACGCGTGTACGCGATACGTCACGATGTTGTTTTCGTTCGCGGCAATAGAGCTCCCGGGACGCTCCCCGGTACGCACCCCAGGGCACGCCATAATATTGCGCTTACCCGTGCGTTCACCGGTACGCGCCCCAGGGTTAAAAATAATTTTTTTTTAATTTTTTTTTTTTACATATTTATACTATATAAAATTCGTTTTAAAATTTTTCACTTTCTATACCTATAAAGATTTGCTATTAAAAAACCATGGAAATTCACTGAAAAAACCATAGGTTTCACCCCAGTTATAGTTAGGAATTAGCATTTAAAAAACCTATTAAATTCACTGAAAAAACCATAGGTTTTACACCAGTTATAGTTAGCTGGAAGTTTTACTCGCATAAAACCATTGAAATTCCCACGTTATAGTTAGTTGGACTCACTATAACTTGCGCGTGCAATGCACTGCTGATGACGTCACATATTACATCACTCATGACATGATCAGTGACATCACTCATGACATCACTGATGACACCATCCTAGTGACATAGTGACCCATCTCCATTCACTGTAATGTAACCCTTGAACACATATTATAAAATAGAAACTAAAATTTTCAAAAAAATGGAGATACCCATATCAGTTACAACAACCAATTAAGTAATTCCACTATCTATATACACATCCACTCATTCACCAACAGTTCTATGTAGTCACTCATACATATACTCACTCATCATATGTAGTGATACACCTATATATCCTGTTACACACCGACAGTCATCCAAAAGTTACTCATACACATACTCACACATGCAAATAAACTATTGAACATCCATTTATTTCCATATACAGCTATACACACACTACCACCTTACTTCTAAGAAAACATATATATATTTACTCTGTTAAACAATCACTTATAGAAAAACATACGTATTTAAACAGGAACTCTTACAATGCCTCAGTCTCACATATACTCACTCATATACATTAATATTCACATATAGTAGATTAAAACATATGTAGTTATTGATAAAGACACTAGTGAGACAGTCATTCACTCACTAACACACACACATACACACTCATCCACCCATACAGTCCTGCACATATGCTGTCTTCAAAACACATACAAAGAGAGAGTCAGTCATTCATGCATCTATGTGCTAAGTAATACCCCCACCAAACCATATAGACACTCATACTGATATTAAAAAAACATCTAATAACCCAAGTTCAAGTTCAAGTTCAAAAGACCTTTATTCGAATTTCATAAAATTCATAAAAGTACCGCAAATAAAAACAACAAATTATTACAGTGTACATCCATGCAAAAAAATTTATAATTTAAAAATGACATGCTTTAAAATTCCTTACAGTTCAGCTCCAGTAAGACTAATTTGTGATTTCAGGTATTTTCCATCATTTTGCGCACTCGTATAGTCAGTCTTAAAAAAGTGCTGGTGCGAAAAATTAGTTCATCAGAATCCAGGGAAACCAACATTCTATACGACTCATTAAGTGAGAGTGGTCTATGTTTCTTAAAATAAGGAGTTAAAAACCATTTGATATACCTAAGATAAAATTTACAAAAGAATAGGAAGTGCAAATCATCCTGTGAACTAACACCATCACAGGGGCACGGATTGAAATCCGTGCTATGTCGATACCCCAAGGGAAAAGACAACAAAAATGTCACTGTACCCGCCCTTAAGCGAAACAGAAGTGATCTCTCCCAGCTAGTCATAGGTAGGGAGAGATAGGGCGGGAGGGGTTGTCTACACAGTTCATTCCCTAAATATTTTGCGACAGTTGATTTCTGCGATTCTCTTCCTATCCGTTCAGTATTGTAAAGTGCATAATGTGCATTTTTAACCTCAACTTTATCCTTGGATTCAATTAACATAGGATCAGTGAATAAGTTGCCTCTATCCACTGCACTCAATGTTTTAAAAACTTCTGAGAGCCCAGGGATCGCCATTCCGTGGTCACAATTTAAACAGTCTTTCATAATGTTTTGTGTGAGTGAGGCAGCGTTGTTCCTCCAGACTTTAATCCAAAAGAGTGCCGGTCTGGCTCTAATAAAATCACTTATATATGGAAGGTTTAGTTCACTGTGGCAGATATAATCAGAGGATGACATCGGGTCGCCCAATATTTTCCTACAGAAACGGCTTTCCTCCCGTTGGATACTATGGCTGCTTCCCGACCCCCAAACCTCCGCTCCATATGAGGCAACAGGTGAGCACTGCAATCTAAAAAAAATTATGATAGCTTTAGTGGCACCAATTTTCTTTGGGCGGGGAAGACTCAAAACAGAATTGGTGGCTTTCGAGAACTTGCTCGTGGCGTGAGCCAAATGCCCACTCCACGGGCCGTTCGCAGCGAAAACCAACCCTAAATAAGGAAATGTAGAAACAGATTCAAGTTTATCTTTACCTATCTGTATGGTGTTGAGCTACCTTTTGCGGGGACCACAAGACATAATAAATGATTTTTTTAAATTAACCCTCAAATCAAGACCCTCCATAAAATGAACAAATCTATGTACAAGCAGACGAAGGGCATTGGGTGTGCGTGCCATAAGCACCGCATCGTCTGCATATAAAAGCACTGGTAAGGGTTTCCCTAGGATTTTTGGAACGTCCGTGGTGACTTTTTTCAGGCAATTTGATAGACCATTAATATAGATAATGAACAACAGGGGTGCTAAAATGCACCCCTGTCTTACCCCTCTGCCTATGTCAATGGCTCCTGAGACTTCACCACCCATCCCAACTCTGACCTGTGCTTTCAGGTCAGTGTGAAGATAGGCAAGAAATCTAACAAGGGTATCATCTAGGCCATTTTGTGATAGGATTGTCCAGAGTTTGGATCTATTCACTAGATCGAACGCAGATGAAAGATCCATAAAAGCAAGGTAGGTAGGGGACGATCGAGCGATGCTATACTTATCAATTATTAGTTTTAAATTCAAGCATTGCTCCACTGTTCCTACCCCACTCCGGAATCCCATCTGACATGAATCCAGGAAGTCTGTGTCTTCAGTCCATTCAAGTACTCTATTGTAGATTATACGTCCCAAAATTTTTAGGGTGTTGTCCAAAAGGGAGATGGGGCGGTAATTAGCTGGTTCTGTCCTATCTCCCTTTTTAGGGCTCGGACTCCTTCCCAGTGAAACTGGGAGGAGTTTCGAGAACTAATGTTAAAGGAGAAAAAAGAAGTATCTCCTAGGGCCTTGGAGAGAGAAATTCCACACATTCCTTACCGTTTTCTGTCATCTGTTCAGTGATTCGTCTTCCCTGTGCTGTGTATGTAGTAGCCTTGAAGTGATAGGCTTTAAGTAATTTACGCGTGCCCGATGTGGCATTTTGTGTGCGCGAACGAGCAGGCAGAGTGATTAATCTTAATTACGAGCTGTCAGAGTGCCCGTGTAATGCAAGCCAGATGATGCGAACGCGTTCACAGCGGTGAGCGCGTTCAATGTTAAATGACGAGAGGCAGCAGGCGAGGCTCACAAAAGATGACTCATACATGCTCGTCCACACTGTAGTTCTTGTGTTTCCTGAAGAGTCTCATTTCCAAAGGGCGCCATTTCCTTCTTTTCCTCGCACGCTGGCTGCACTGCACTATTTTTGTCTTGTTTAAATGCTGTTAATAGTGCATCCTACTTTTTTTACAATTCGATCGCTTTCGCGATTGGTTGAAGTGCCGCTTGTTTTCTTTGTAGTAAACAAAACCGAAAGTGTATTTTTATTTTCCTCGGGAGATCCATCCTATTTCCGACTACTTTTTTTTCCTGTTGTGTGAATTATGACAGGGGGGCCTTTGGTGCAGATAATGCATTGTGTCAACTTTCAAATACAATGGGTTTCAGTGTAAGACGCTGCACATATATGTAGTTTTGATTTGTGCACTGTAAATCTCCAGGTTGTAGTTGATTAAAAAGGCACTGCTTGGCATGTCTTATAAAATAGGCCCGTTGCATGTTTACAGTATTGCAGGACCACCGATGTGCTGTGTGTACTCTTCTGTACACATACATTCCTAGATCAGAGAAAGGATGGCTCCAGAACCCGTCTTACTTTTAATGCATCTATGGGCCCAGCGCTGCCAGAAGCAATGATGTCATAGTCACGCCAGTAAGCAGAACACTGAGTTACGACGCAATATGCTTCGGAAATGGGTCTCTCGTTAGGTTTTCATTTTATCGACCTCAGGCAAATGAAATTCTGGGTTGGCCCTTCTGGTGCTTGCACCCACCTCCCACAGGTTGCGCACAGTTCTCTGGAGCAAACGCCTTAACCCACTGTTATGTTACCTTGACATACAGACATAATAAATGCATGCATGAATTTAAACGAGCAAGACAACGGTGGCAAATAATAAGAAACAGAAGAGGCCATTTAAAGGATTTGAGGCGTTGCTTGTGAGCTGGACCTGGGAGAGCAGTGGACTGCACCGGCGATGAGGTGAGGGAGAGGAGCGTAAACCAGGCGAGTCCTGTATCAGTAGGAAATCCTTAAACTAAGCTGATGAGAAGTGTCAGAAAGAATTTAGACATTGATGTATTTTACTTGAGATGTGGGAGGGAGGGGGTGGGGGCAGTGCACGGGAGCGGGTGCGGCTGCCGTGCTCGCAGCACTTGGCTGCCGCTGCAGCAGAGAGTGTATCAGCCATTAGCCTGCATTACAGTGACCCGCAGGGAGCACCAGCCGTTTGTTTTCATTTATTTCTCCTTGCAACCACCCTTCTGGAGCTCGGGGTATAGTACCATGGGTTAATGTGCCTGCTGCGGAGAGCGATTCAAATCAGCCCGGCACATTCAATTCTGCTTAAGAATATGTAATGATGCAGTACATTCAAGTGCGCAATAATGTTGGTACTGGCTGCTTTTAGGCTGAGGCAGAGCAATTTGTGTACTCTTCTGTACACATACATTCCTAGATCAGAGAAAGGATGGCTCCAGAACCCGTCTTACTTTTAATGCATCTATGGGCCCAGCGCTGCCAGAAGCAATGATGTCATAGTCACGCCAGTAAGCAGAACACTGAGTTACGACGCAATATGCTTCGGAAATGGGTCTCTCATTAGGTTTTCATTTTATCGACCTCAGGCAAATGAAATTCTGGGTTGGCCCTTCTGGTGCTTGCACCCACCTCCCACAGTTTGCGCACAGTTCTCTGGAGCAAACGCCTTAACCCACTGTTATGTTACCTTGACATACAGACATAATAAATGCATGCATGAATTTAAACGAGCAAGACAATGGTGGCAAATAATAAGAAACAGAAGAGGCCATTTAAAGGATTTGAGGCGTTGCTTGTGAGCTGGACCTGGGAGAGCAGTGGACTGCACCGGCGATGAGGTGAGGGAGGGGAGCGTAAACCAGGCGAGTCCTGTATCAGTAGGAAATCCTTAAACTAAGCTGATGAGAAGTGTCAGAAAGAATTTAGACATTGATGTATTTTACTTGAGATGTGGGAGGGAGGGGGTGGGGGCAGTGCACGGGAGCGGGTGCGGCTGCCGTGCTCGCAGCACTTGGCTGCCGCTGCAGCAGAGAGTGTATCAGCCATTAGCCTGCATTACAGTGACCCGCAGGGAGCACCAGCCGTTTGTTTTCATTTATTTCTCCTTGCAACCACCCTTCTGGAGCTCGGGGTATAGTACCATGGGTTAATGTGCCTGCTGCGGAGAGCGATTCAAATCAGCCCGGCACATTCAATTCTGCTTAAGAATATGTAATGATGCAGTACATTCAAGTGCGCAATAATGTTGGTACTGGCTGCTTTTAGGCTGAGGCAGAGCAATTTGTGTACTCTTCTGTACACATACATTCCTAGATCAGAGAAAGGATGGCTCCAGAACCCGTCTTACTTTTAATGCATCTATGGGCCCAGCGCTGCCAGAAGCAATGATGTCATAGTCACGCCAGTAAGCAGAACACTGAGTTACGACGCAATATGCTTCGGAAATGGGTCTCTCGTTAGGTTTTCATTTTATCGACCTCAGGCAAATGAAATTCTGGGTTGGCCCTTCTGGTGCTTGCACCCACCTCCCACAGTTTGCGCACAGTTCTCTGGAGCAAACGCCTTAACCCACTGTTATGTTACCTTGACATACAGACATAATAAATGCATGCATGAATTTAAACGAGCAAGACAACGGTGGCAAATAATAAGAAACAGAAGAGGCCATTTAAAGGATTTGAGGCGTTGCTTGTGAGCTGGACCTGGGAGAGCAGTGGACTGCACCGGCGATGAGGTGAGGGAGGGGAGCGTAAACCAGGCGAGTCCTGTATCAGTAGGAAATCCTTAAACTAAGCTGATGAGAAGTGTCAGAAAGAATTTAGACATTGATGTATTTTACTTGAGATGTGGGAGGGAGGGGGTGGGGGCAGTGCACGGGAGCGGGTGCGGCTGCCGTGCTCGCAGCACTTGGCTGCCGCTGCAGCAGAGAGTGTATCAGCCATTAGCCTGCATTACAGTGACCCGCAGGGAGCACCAGCCGTTTGTTTTCATTTATTTCTCCTTGCAGCCACCCTTCTGGAGCTCGGGGTATAGTACCATGGGTTAATGTGCCTGCTGCGGAGAGCGATTCAAATCAGCCCGGCACATTCAATTCTGCTTAAGAATATGTAATGATGCAGTACATTCAAGTGCGCAATAATGTTGGTACTGGCTGCTTTTAGGCTGAGGCAGAGCAATTTGTAGTTGACCATATGTTTTATAATGTCCACTTTATTCTTGTACAGAGTTTTGTGGGCCGTGTAATATTGTTGAGATATTGCGCAAGTGCACCTTCATATTTTCACAGCGTTTCAGAATTTTTAGCCGCTGCTAGAAATGCAATATACCAGGCTTGCTTTCTATTTTATAATAGTTTTTGGAAAACGTGGTCAGGATTCGTAAACCTATTTACAGAAAGGCAGCGCAGTCCTTAAACATTCTACACAAAAATATGGAGAAGATTGGCATACAATAGTGATTGATGAGAATAGATTGCAAAAGTCCTGCCACCAGAGTAAACCCCAACGCAACCGATGTTGACAGAAATCTGCGCAGATTTTTTGAAAAGCTCCTTATGCATAGAATTGTGCTCTTTATAAATGAAGAGAAAGTCGCCAAAATGAGAATTCTATTTTATATGCCACAATGAGTATTACAAAATCAACGCATGCTTCCAATTGTGTTCTCATTGGTCGGGCCAATGTTGAGGTTGGAATGGATCACAGTGTTTTAACAAAGCTGATGGTCCATCTTGCAACGGTATCTGTTCTGACTGTGATCAGAGTCAGTGTTGCGCAATGGTCTGGCGATGTTGGTTATCGTCGGGTAACTTTAATGTAAGGCAGGGTTGGCTGATGGTGGTGGCTCATGCTTGGTCAGGTTATCTTGATGGTCTACAGATGTTGTTTTCTATCACTATTCTTCGGATTTCCTCAGCAGCCCCGGCAACCTGGTGACCGGAATAGGATTCTATTTATTAAGAATTCATTTAACCTGTGTGGGGTTTGTATTCTGTATTCAAATACAGGTTCTAAAAAGTGCACAACATTCTGCTGAAGTATTCCCTTTGTGCTGACAGTTGGGCATTGGTTTGTTGACACCCTGCAACTTTGTTAATCTCATCAGAAACCATTAGTGTGCACTTGCTACAGTTTGCATATGGTCGTTCCTTCCATTGTGTCCAGGGTTGTGTCTGTGTGGTGCGTTCTTGTGCTGAAAGAACTTTCTTGGCCGTCATTGGGGTTCCGTTGACTGCAACATCACTATATAAGATCCTTGGAATGGTGCTGCTAAGGGTGAGCAGTGTGCGAGTGTGCAGGGTGAGCAGTGTGTGACTATGCAGGGTGAACAGTGTGAGTGTGCAGGGAGAGCAGTGTGTGACTATGCAGGGTGAACAGTGTGAGTGTGCAGGGAGAGCAGTGTATGAGTGTGTAGGGGCACTGTGTGAGTGTGCAGGAGACGAACACTCAAACTAAGTCCACCACACAAATACATACATAAGACCACACACAAAACACCACACCACACACACCACACACACATACACCACACACACATACCAGACTCACACACACCACACGCACACCAGCCTGTCACCAGCACACGCTCATCACAACTCACCACCACACACTCACCACCGCACACTCACCACCACACACTCACCCCCACAGACTCACCACCACACACTCACCACTACACACACAACCACACACAACCACACACCACCAGCCGTCAGTGTACGCTTTCACCAGGCGCAAACACCACCAACCATCAATGTACACTTTCATCAAGCACAAACACCACCAGGCGTCAGTGCAGGCTTTCACCACGCACACAACACCAAATGTCAGTGCATGCTTTCACCAAACACACACACACACACACCACCAGCCGTCACTGCACACTTTCACCAGTCACACACAACACCAGCCGTCAGTGCATGCTTTTACTAGGCGCACATACCAGCAGCCAACAGTGCACAATTTCTGCAGGCACACACACCACCACCCATCGGTGCACACATCAATTGTTAACGCATCCACAATTAACTATTGTAGCAATTGCAATATGGTGCCCTTTACTTTTAAACATATTCATCTAAAGTGCAGCATGCCACCATTCCTAATATTCCAATCCAACACACATATTTCCACTACACACCACATGCATAGACTCCATAACACATGGCTAAAAGACATTGCCATTTACAATTCCATTAGCTCTAACTCAAAAAAATCCGAGACCTATTGCATTTCTAATGCTTGTTAAAAATTGGGACGATAATACTAGTTGCCCATGTGGCCAGCATAGCCGCTGTTGGCATACTATTAAAAACGTTAAGGAGAATTGGCGCCCATAAATCCACATTATATTTATTAATGTCTATGGGCAGACCATCAGGACCAGGCGCCTTATTTCCCAGGCTCTCTTTTATAGCTATCTCAACTTCGTGGGCTTCAATCTGTAGGCCGCCCAATTGTCCTAAATTTGAAATAGGCGGCTCCTCTATTGGAGCTGTGTAAATTTTGGAGAATTTGGTCTCCCATACACTGCTAATTATATTGCAGCTAATGGGAGTGAGCTTCTTACCCATTTCTCTTGTTTTCCTAACGGCGGCCCAAAAAGGACCGCTGCCACCCAGATTTGCGCTGATCACCAGCGATTCCCAGTGTTCAGAGAGTAGCATTGCCTTTCTATCTGCTATTGTGGCTTTGTAATGTTTCCTGGCTATCTGAACGGTCACTTTGCACCTAGGTTTAGCATTAAGTGCCTTTCTTAATTCCCTATTTGCCAAGGAGCAGGCTGAGTCGAACCACCTTGGATCTTTACCTTCCTTAGGTAATGGGACTGACAAAAGAGTTTTTATAGTAGAACACAGTACTTCAAAATCAGTGATTATGGTATCGTAATTACCACTCGTAGACAGGCAAGACTTAATCAAATGTGGGTATAAAGTTTGTACACTATCTAAAATTGCCCCACAGTCAACTCCACTCCATTTTAGCCGTTGGCCATCAATTGAGGGTGTAATGTCCCTTGCACCATTCAAATTCATGAAAACAGGGCTAGGTGCGAGATTCAAAGTTACTATCAATGGATTATGATCACTGAAAGATGTCACCGTCACTGTAGTCTTTACTATACAATCTATTAAGTGGGGTGACATAAATATATAGTCAATAGTGGAGCTGCTATCCCCACTAATAAACGTGGGGGCGTGGGGGGAACTAGGACTATGACCTATTCTCATGGCGTCATCAAGGGCAAATTCAGTTAATAAATTGACTAATTCAGTGCCCCTACGTTCCGCTTGGTCTCGTAAAGTCCCATCCTCAATCCCATGTCTCATTGTTAGTTTAGCATTAAAATCACCCCCTATTAGAATTCCTGACTCTGTATCTGATAATAAAGTGCATTCCAATTTATTTAAAGCCTTTGACCGTGCCAGAAAATTCTTTTTTGGTACATGATAAAAATCATTGTTATAAAAATTAATTAAATAAATCCTGGTCTTTGACTTTAGCTTATATTCAGGGATTTGAATGTTAGGATTATCGCTGGACAAGTCTCTAATTGAACCACCGGCCAAGATCTTGATCCCAGTGAACAAGCCGCCCACAGCTCTACCAAAGCTAGGTTTGGGTGATGTTATACTAAAGTAGTGGTAGCCTTCTATATATAAATTCCCAACAGCCCATGTCTCTTGGAACATAAGAATATCCATACCATCAATTATCTCAGCCCATGCGGGGTCTGAAAGCCTAGATTCCAGGCCTGCCACATTCCAGCTGAGAATTGATAACCCATGGGTACTACGATGCTTAATGGGCTTACTCCCAACACTCCTTGGCATATCCTCAATAGTATTGACAACTGCAGATGGGGCACTATTAATATTCGTATCTGTCGCTAGGCTATTCTGATTTAAACATTCTTCTGTTATTACTGAGTGTCCCTCCTTTCTGTTATTTGTGACTTGACTACTGGTATTGCTACTATCAGCAATTTTGTCCAGTCAGTCCTGCTCATCTAAATTTGAAAAGTATTCAAACCGATTATGAGTGGGGATGTTTAATAGTGGCCTAGCTTCACTCATCGGTGTAAATTGATTAGGAGTGAATGCTGGATATTGCCTTTCTCTATGGTCACGGAGGGGCATAGTTGAAGATTGCGGATAGTGCAAAGGATGGGCTGGCGTTTGGGCCTGATAACGCCAGGTCTGGGCATTCTGATAGTTAAAATCTAGGTTCTGGGAAAAAAGTGGGGATTTAATCCTTGCTCCAAAATTCAAATCCTAATAACCAATATACATACAAATTTAGCTACTCACCAACCCATGCAGCCACTTTTAAACAAACTGAAACACTAATACATATATTTAAATATTTAAACATTACTCACTAACATATGTATTCACTAATATATTCAATAACATATACATATATAACTCATATTTATTTTTCAGAAAGACACACATTCACTGGATGGTGTCATCAGTGATGTCATGAGTGATGTCACTGACCATGTCATGAGTGAAGTAATATGTGACGTCATCAGCAGTGCATTGCACGCGCAAGTTATAGTGAGTCCAACTAACTATAACGTGGGAATTTCAATGGTTTTATGCGAGTAAAACTTCCAGCTACCTATAACTGGTGTAAAACCTATGGTTTTTTCAGTGAATTTAATAGGTTTTTTAAATGCTAATTCCTAACTATAACTGGGGTGAAACCTATGGTTTTTTCAGTGAATATATATATATATGTATAATACCTACTGGCGGTCTCAAGGAGGTAGTTATAGTTAGGGCCTTGTTTCCATTCCAAATTTTTCTTTTGCCAATCCTTTAGTGCCATTTGACAAATCTTCATGAAATGTTCAAAACTAATGGGGCGCTCTGGTCAGCTCCTGTCTTATAAGTTTTGGGGTGATTAGTCAAGCGGGGGCCGAGAAAAAAGGGGGGTCGCAAAACACGTTTTCTCCATGTTAATTTCCATAGGAAACTTTAGACAAAGCTACAGCACGAACTTCTGTATGGAATTTAACCAAATTTGGCAAAAAGGCAACTCTTGGTTCAGAAAGGGTTATTTGTTTTAAATGGTGAAAATCCATTCAGCAGTTCCTGAGAAATTCAAAAATTAGAAATATTGATATGTGGTGACCACGGTGGACCCTTGAACCCTCCTGAGCACTAGCTCTATTTGGATTGGCAGCCAACACTCTAAATCAAAACGTGTTGGCAGCCATCTTGTGACTTGGTAGAACCGAGCCACAAGAATAAAGGTAAAAAATTAAGAAAAGGGGGCAGGGCAGAAACCCCCTGACCCCTAGACCTGATCAGGGGGTGCCACAGGCATCCCAGGGGACAGAAAAGCATTAAAAAAAACATGTTTTATGGGATTCGCGAACCCACCAGAACAAAATCCAAGTGCGGTGTCCAGTGCTTTGTTTTAATAAGCCCCCGGGTGGGCCAGGTTCTGCGGGCAATGTGACACATATATGAGGGGGGCCATGCAGGCCCCCACAGCCCCAAGGACCACCACCTCCCAGGGCATTATTAATTATACAAGGGGGCATGTGGCCCCCCGCAGCCCTGGGGACTGCCACCTTCCCTGGACTTAATTAGGGGCTGGGGGCCTCGCTGGCTCCCCCAAGCCTTGGGTACCGCCACCTTCCTGGGGCTTTACTAATTATGTGTGGGGCACATGGCCCCCCACAGCCCCAGGGACCACCACCTCCCTAGGACTTCCCTTAATTATGGGTGGGGCCTTATGGGCCCCAGGGCTATGTTCACATGGGGGGGCACGTGACCCCTCCTGGAGACCTCCTTGGGGACCACCACACCCCAGGGTCGGCTCCAGCAATGTCCCGGGTTGCCTACCCCTGGGCCATTGTAATTTGCTATGGGAGGGCGGGAGCATGGATCCCTCCCTGTCATAGAAAACACTGCTTTGCTTTGTGGAAGTGAGAACAGGAAACCTGCTCTTGCTTCCACAAAGCAAAGCAGAATTACTTTTGGGCAAAGGGAGCTGTATTTCAGCAATGCCGGGTCCCCAGGGGCATCGGGGCTCCCCCCACAGTCCCCAAGATGAGGGCTTTTCCCAGGGGATGAGGTCCCCAGGGCGAAAAGTGGCACTAGGATGGGGTGCCACACTGCCGCAGCCTATTAAATTAAAATTCATAAATAAATAAAAAGAGGCAAAGCCCCAGGGGATTGGGTCCCCGGGGCTGAAAAAAGCCGCAGGAGGGGGGCTATATGGCTTTCTTAAAGTAGCTATGTCATGGAACCCAGTATATGGCTCAGGCCATAGAGGATGGTGTCCCCAGGGCCCACAAAATGTTAAGCGAAAGGGGGCCACACAGCCACAAAGCCACACAGCCCCTTCTAACAAAACAGAAAAGAAAAGCTGGTATCTCGCCAGAGGCCCCGCCCCCTCCCTGCACCACCTCCTGCCCGGTTCTGAGTCGGGGGATTAAGTCCTTTTGAATCCTGAGGGTCCCTGGTGGCCAACTAGCCTACCATGTACCTCCAGTAAGCCCCACACAGTGGGATTGCTGAGAGCTGTTCAGAGGACATGCCCCTTTTCACACCACTCTGCAGACAAGCCTCTTGGCGGACTGCTGGTGGGGCGATGAGGTCCTAGTATGTCCTGAAGACCTCAGGATTAAAGTGGACTTCATCCTCTGAGCAGCAGTGCACCAGGAGGCCCGTTTGCAGAGTGATGTAAAAAGGGGGCATTGCCTCCGACCACTCTCAGCAATCCAGCTGGAAGGGGATTACTATAGATAACAAGAGGGCTAGTTGGCCCCCAGGGACCCTCAGGAGGCAAGGGGACTTCATCCCCAACCAAGAGCATGCCAGGAGGTGCGTTTGCAGAGTGGTGGAGAAAGTGGGCGTGGCCGTGTTCACCTCTCAGCAATCCCACTACCTGGGGCTTACTGGAGGTATCAGGTAAGCTAATTTGCCCCTAAGGACCCCCAGCAGTGAAGGGTAATTTACTCCCCATCAAAGAGCGTGCCAGGGAGCGTGTTTGCAGACTGGTGCTGAAAGGGGGAGTGGCCTGCTATGAGAAATTACCAATGCTGCTGTGTGGGACTTACTAGAGGTAATAGGAGGGGTAGTTGGCCCCCAAGATTATCCTTGGGGGCCAACTACCCCTCTTGTACCTCCAGTAAGTCCCACACAGTGGTATTGCTAAGAGGTCTTCAGTGGTTACGGCCCCCCCTTTATCCACCTTTCTGCAAACATGCCTCCGGGCACAATATGGGTTGGGGGATGAAGTCCCCTTTACTCCTGAGTGACCTTGGGTGCCAAGAAAACCTCCTGGTACCTCCTGTAAATCCTACACAGCTGAGTTCTAGAGTACTGGTTGGAGGCCCATCCCCCTTTCGCCACCACTCTGCAAACACAACTACCACTTAAAGAAGCATTTGTAATGTAGTAGGTCTCGCATTTGCAAGAGTTAGAGCTATTGGCATGGTAACTGTAAAAGGTTTTTACTAATTTTTGGGGAGTGGAGTGGTTGTAGGTTGTGTGTAGTGGAATTATGTTGTATGTTGTGCAATGAAATTAGGTGGATAGAAATTATGTAGTATTTAGTGTATAGGAATTGTATAGAGTGGGATTATGTGTTATGGAGAGTAATTATGTGGTATGGTAGTCTGTGTTTTGGAGTGGTTACCTCACGTAGGTTTAGTCTTCCTCTTTTCCATAGAAGCTAACTATGAACTCAAAGAGACAAAAAAAAGAAAGAATCACTAAGGAGTACTTCTGGACCTAGTCAGAGGTATGAGCAGGGCCACTGGAATTATGCGACTGTTTGGCTGCACCGACATTTGCACAATTATACATTTTCCGCATTAGCCACATAATCCATCATCTGCTGCGTAATCTGCAGATTTGAACAAAAAAAGCCTTGTTTCTAGCTCAAACGGTACCAAAAATGCAGCAACAAGTGTTACAGCATGGTGGAAGGTCCTTTGCAAACCTATAATGGTCACCTGTTACTTATTGTTAAATGCGGGTGTTAATTGGTACAAATAGTGTGCATGCCACTCTTCTTGTTTCTGCGCCTCTCTTGCCTTTTTCTGCATTTCTGTTGCTTCTTTCTGCACCTTTCTTTCTTTATCTGCACATCTCTTGCCTGTTTATGCACAGCTCTTTTACGTTCTGTACCTTTTTTTTGCCACTTTCTGCACCTCTCTTGCCTCCTTCTGCACCTCTGTTGCTTCTTTCTGCACCTCACTTGCTTCTTTGTGCACCCCTCTTGTCTCTTTCTGTATCTCTCTTGCCTCTTTCTGCACACCTCTTCACTCTTTCTGCACCCCACCTGCCTCTTTCTGCACCTCTGGTCCTTCTTTCTGCACTTCTTTTGTTTCCTTCTGCACCTCTCTTGCTTCTTTCTCCACCGTCTTGCCTTCTTCTCTACCCCTCTTCCCCCTTTCTTCATGTCTGTTGCTTCTTTCTGCACTTCTCTTGCCTCTTTCTCCATCCCTCTTCCATCTTTGTTGCTTATTTCTGTACTTATCTTGAATCTTTCTGCACCTCTCTTGCTTTTTTCTGCAGCACTTCTACCTCTTTCTGTACCCTTCTTCTCTTTCTGCACTCCTATTGCCTCTTTCTGCATATCTGTTTGTTCTTTATGTACTTCTTTTGTTTCTTTCAGCACCTCTCTTGCTTCTTTCTGCTCCCCTCGTGCCTCTTTCTGCACCCCTATTGCCTCTTTCTGCAGCTCTTTTGCTTTTTTCTGCACTTCTTCTGCTTTTTTCTGTACTCTCTGGCTTCTTTCTGTACCCCTTATGCATCTTTCTGCACTCCTCTTCTCTCTTTCTGCACCCCTCCTGCCTCTTTCTGCACCTCTGTTCCTTCTTTTTGCACCTCTGTTCCTTCTTTTTGCACTTCTTTTGTTTCTTTCTGCACCTCTCTTGCTTCTTTCTACACCCCTCTTGCCTCTTTCTCCACCCCTCTTACCCCTTTCTGCATGTGTATCGCTCATTTCTGTACTTCTCTTGCCTCTTTCTCCTCCCCTCTTCCCTCATTCTGTACTTCTCTTCCTTCTTTCTGCAACCCTCTTGCTTTCTTCTGCTCCCCTCATGCCTCTTTCCGCATCCCTCTTTCTGCACACATCTCTTGCCACTCTCTGCTCCTCTGTTCCTTCTTTCTGCACTTATTTTGTTTTTTCTGCACCTTGCTTGCTTCTTTCTGCACCCCTCTTGTCTCTTTCTCCACCCCGCTCCCCTCTTTCTGTACCTCTATTGTTTCATTTTGTACCTCTCTTACTTCTTTCTGCACCCCTGTGCCTCTTTTATACCCCCTTCCCCCTTTCTGCACTCCTCTTGCCTCTTTCTGCACCTCTGTTCCTTCTTTTTACTTCTTTTGTTTCTCTCTGCACATCTCTTGCTTCTTTCTACACCCTTCGTGCCTCTTTTTGTATCCCTCGTCCCTCTTTTTTTACCTATGTTGCCTCTTGCTGCATCTCTCCTCCCTCTTTCAGCACCCACCTGATTGTTCTGTACCTCTGTTCGTTCTTTCTGCACTTCTTTTGTTTCTTTGTGCAGCTCGGTTTCTTTTTTTGTACTTCTCTTGCTTCTTTCTGCACCTCTCTGGCTTTTTTCTGCACCCCTCGTGGCTATTTATGTACCCCTCTTCCTTCTTTCTGCACTCCTTCTGCCTTTTTCTGTACCTCTGTTCCTACTTGCACTTCTTTTGTTCCTTTTTTCACCGTTCTTACTTCTTTCTATACCCCTTCTGCTTCCTTCTGCACCGCTCACCCATCTTACCCCTTTGTGCACGTCTGTTGCTTCTTTCTGTACTTCTCTTGCTTCTCTCTGCACCTCTCCTGCTTTTTTGTCACCACGCTTCCCTCTTTCTGCGCCCCTCTGCTCCCTCCGCACCACTGTTCCTTCTTTCTGCACCTTTTGTTTCTTTCTGTACCTCTCTTGCTCATTTCCGCACCCCCCTTGTCTTGTCTCTTTCTTCACCCCTATTTTCCTCTTTCTGCATCTCTATTGCTTCTTTCTGTACCTCTGTTGCTTCTTTCTGTACGGCTTGTGCCTATTTCACACCCCTCTTCCCTGTTTCTGCATTCCTATTGCCTCTTTCTGTACCTTTGTTCCTTTTTCCTGCACTTCCTTTGTTTCTTTCTGTACCTCTTGCTTCATTCTGCACCCTTTTTGCATCTTTCTGCAACCCTCTTACCTCTTTCTGCACCTCTATTCCTTCTTACTCAACTTCTTTTGCTTCTTTCTGTACCTATGTTCCTTCTTCCTGCTCTCCTTTTGTTTCTTTCTGTACCTCTTGCTTCATTCTGCACCCATTTTGCCTCCTTCTTCACCCCTCTTACCTCTTTCTGCACCTCTGTTCCACCTTTCTTCACTTCTTTTGTTTCTTTCTGTAGCTCTCTTGCTTCTTTCTGTACCCCTTGCCTCTTTCTCCATCGTTCTTCCCTCTTTCTGCACCTCTGTTGCCTCTTTCTGCACCTCTGTTCTCTCTTTCTGGACTTCTTATGTTTTTTTCTGCACATCTTTTGCTTCTTTCTGTACTCTTTGTGCCTCTTTATGCATCCCTCTTCCCTCTTTCTGCTCCTCTTCCCTTTTTCTGTACCCCCTGCCTCTATCTGCACATCTGTTATTGCTTTCTGTACTTCTTTTGTTTCTTTCTGCACCTCCCGTTTCTTTACGCACCCCTTTTGTTTCTTTCTGCATACCTGTGCCTCTTTCTGCACCTCTGTTCCTTCTTTCTGTACTTCTTTTGTTTCTTTATGCACCTCTAGCTTCATTCTGTACCCCTCTTGCCTCTTTCTGCGCCCCTCTTACCTCTTTCTGAGCAGCTTTTCCTTCTTTCTGAACTAATTTTGTTTCTTTCTGCAGTTCTCTTGCTCATTTCTGTACCCCTCGCCTCTTTCTCTACCCCTCTTCCCTCTTTGTACAATTCTGTTGTCTCTTTCTGCAGCTTTGTTGCTTCTTTCTACACTCGCTTGCTTCGTTCTGCACCTCTCTGGCTTCTTTCTGCATCCCTCGTGCCTCTTTCTGCACCACTCTTCGCTCTTTCTGCACCCCTCTAGCCTCTTTTTGCAGCTCTGTTGCTTATTTCTATACTTCTCTCACTTCTTTATGCACCTCTCTTGCTTCTTTCTGCACCCCTTGTGCTTCTTTATGCACCGCTCTTTGCATGTTCTGCACCCCTGCTGCCTCTTTCTGCACCTCTGTTCGCTCTTTCAGCACCTCTCTTGCTTCTTTATGCACTCCCTTGCCTTTCTCCAGCCCTCTTCCCCCTTTCTGCAAGTCTGTTGCTTCTTTCTACATACCTCTTTCCACTTTCTTCACCCCTTCCCTCTTTCTGCACCTCTGTTGCTTCTTTCTGCATTTCTCTTGCTTCTTTTTGTACCCCTCTTGCCTCTTTCTATACCTCTGTTCCTTCTTTCTGTTTAACTCTTGCCTCTTTTTCCACCCCTATCCCCTTTTCTCCATCTCTGCTGCCTCTTTCTATACTTCTCTTGCCTCTTTGTACACCCCTTCTCCTTCTTTCTGCTTGTCTGTTGCTTCTTTCTGCACTTCTCTTCCATCATTCTGCAACTCTCTTTCTTTTTTCTGATGGCCTCATGCCTCTTTCCGCACCCCTCTTCCCTCTTTCTCCACCCCTCTTCCCTCTTTCTGCACGTCTATTGCTTCTTTCTGTACCTCTCATGCTTCTTTCTGTACCCCTTGTGCCTCTTTCACACCACTCTTCCGTTTCTTCAATCCTCGTGCCTCTTTCTGCACATCTGTGCCTTCTTTCTGTACCCCTTCTGCCTCTTTTTGTACCCCTCTTACCTCTTTCTGTATCCCTGTTCCTTCTTTCTTCACTTCTTTTGTTTCTTTCTGCAGCATCTTACTTCTTTCTGTACCCCCTTGCCTTTTCTCCACGCCTCATTCTGTACCTTTGTTGCCTCTTTCTGTACCCCTGTTCCTTCTTTCTGCAATTCTTTTGTTTCTTTCTCCGGCTCTATTACTTCATTCTGTACCCCTCGTACCTCTTTCTGTACCCCTCTTCCCTCTTTTTACAGCTCTCTTGCCTCTTTCTGCAACTCACTTTCCTCTTTCTGTACCCCCAACTCAGTTTTGCAAATCTGTTCCTTCTTTCTTCACTTCTTTTGTTTCTTTCCGCGCCTCTTTGTCTTCTTTCTGCACCCCTTGTTCCGCTTTCTTCACTATTCCTCCTTCTTTCTGCACCTCTTTTTGCAGCTCTATTGCTTCTATCTGCACTGTTCTTGCTTCTTTCTGTACACCTCGTGCCTCTTCCTACACCCCTCTTCCCTCTTTCTGCACACCTCCTGCCTCTTTCTGCACCTCTGTTCCTTCTTTCTGCATATCTTTTGTTTTTTACTGCAGCTCTCTTGCTTCTTTCTGCACCACACTTGCCTCTTTCTCTCCCCCCTTATCTCTTTCTTCATGTCTGCTGCTTCTTTCTGCGCTTCTCTTGCATATTTCTCTATCCCTCTTCCCTCTTTCCGAACCTCTGTTGCTTCTTTCTGTAATTCTCTTGCTTCTTTCTGCACCTCTCTTGCTTCTTTCTGCACCCCTCAAGCCTCTTGGTGCATCCCTCTTCCCTCTTTCTGAACCCCTCTTGCCTCTCTCTTCACCTTTGTTCCTTCTTTCTGCACTACTTTGTTTTGTTCCTTACCTCGCTTGCTCCTTTCTATACCCCTTGTCTCTTTCTCTACCCCTCTTTCCTCTTTTACTGCACCTCTGTTAGTTTTTTCTCTGTCTCTGTTCCTTTTTACTGCACCCCTCATGCCTCTTTCACATCCCTCTTCCCTCTTTCTGCACTCCTCTTGCCTCTTTCTGCACATCTGTTCTTTCTTTCTGTACTTCTTTTGTTTCTTTCTGCACCTCTTGCTTTGTTCAGCACCCCTTTTACCTCTTTCTGTACTTTTCTTACCTCTAGTGCACCTCTGTACCTTCTTTCTGCACTTCGTTTGTTTCTTTGTGCATCTCTCCCACTTGTTTCTGCTTCCCTCTTGCCTTTCTCCACTCCTCTTTCCTCTTTCTACATCTCTTGTTGCATCTTTTTACACTTCTCTTGCCTCTTTGTACATCCCTCTTCTCTCTTTCTGCACATCTGTTGCTTCTTTCTGCACTTCTCTTGCTTTTATATGCACCTTCACTTGCTTCTTAATGCACCCCTTGTGCCTCTTTCTGTACCCCTCTTCCCTCCTTCTGCACCCGTCCTGCCTCTTTCTGCACCTCTGTTCCTTCTTTCTGGATATCTATTGTTTTTTTTCTACAGCTCTCTTGCCTCTTTCTCTACCCCTCTTATCCCTTTCTTCATGTCTGCTGCTTCTTTCTGTGCTTCTCCTGCCTCTTTCTCTACCCCTCTTCCCCCTTTCTGCACCTCTATTGCTTCTTTCAGCAATTCTCTTACTTCTTTCTGCACCTCTCTTGCTTCTTGCTGCACTCCTCAAGCCTCTTCATGCACCCCTCTTCCCTCTTTTTGTACTCCTCTTGCCTCTCTCTGCACCTCTGTTCCTTCTTTCTGGACTACTTTTGTTTCTTTCTTCACCTCACTTGTTACTTTCTGTACCCCCTTGTCTCTTTCCCCCTCTCTTCTCTCTTTCTGCATCTCTGTTGATACTTTCTGTATATCTGTTGCTTTTTACTGTTCCCCTCGTGCCTATTTCACACCCCTCTTCCCACTTTCTGCACTCCTCTTGCCTCTTTCTGCACCTCTGTTCATTCTTTCTATACTTCTTTTGTTTCTTTCAGTACTTCTCGCTTGGTACACCTTTGTTCATTCTTTCTGCACTTCTTTTGTTTCTTTCTGCACCTCTCTCACTTCTTTCTGCTTCCCTCTTGACTCTTTCTCCACCCCTCTTCCCACTTTCTACATCTCTTGTTGCTTCTTTTTACACTTCTCTTGCCTCTTTTTATATCCCTATTCTCACTTTCTGCACATCTGTTGCTTCTTTTTTCTGCACTTCTCTTGCTACTATATGCACCTCTCTTGCTTCATCTCTTTTTGCACACTTCTTCCCTATCTGTGCCTCTGTTCCTTCTTTTTGCACTTTTTGTGTTTCTTTCTTCACCCCTTTTGCCTCTTTCTCTCTTTCTCTACTCTTCTTTGCCTTGTCCCCCTTTCAGCATCTCTAGTGCTTCTTTCTGCACTTCTCTTGCCTATTTCTCTACCCCTCTTCGCTCTTTCTGCACCTCGCTTGCTTCTTTCTGCATTTCACTTTTTTCTTTAGGCTCCTCTATTGCTTCTTTATGCACCTCTATTGCTTCTTTCTGCACCTCTGTTGCTTCTTTCTGCACCCCTCATGACTCTTCCAGCAATCCCTTTCCCTCTTTTTGCATGCTTCTTGCCTCTCTCTGCACCTCTGTTCCTTCTTTTTGCATTTCTTTATTTCTTTCTTCATCCCTTTTGCCTCTTTCTCCACCCTCTTCCACCTTTCTCCATCTCTGTTACTTCTTTCTGCACTTCTCTTGCTTCTTTCTCTATCCCTCTTTCCTCTTTCTACACCTCTCTTGCTTCTTTCTGCACTTTAATTTCTTCTTTAGGCACCTCTATTGCCTTTTTCCATACCCCTCTTACCTCTTTGTGTACCCTTGTTCCTTCTTTTTGCATTTCTTTTGTTTCTTTCTACAGCTCTCTCACTTCTTTCTGTACCCCCTTGCCCGTTCTGCACTTCTTTTGTTTCTTTTTGTAGCTCTTTTTTCTTCCTGCACCTCTTGTGCCTCTTTTGGTACTCCTATTCCCTCTATTTCCAGCTCTCTTGCTCTTTTCTGCAGCTCTCTTTCTTCTTTCTGTACTCCTGACTCTTTTTGCATCTCTGTTCCTTCTTTCTTCACTTCTTTTGTTTCTTTCCGCGCCTCTTTGTCTTCTTTCTGCACCCCTTGTTCCGCTTTCTTCACTATTCCTCCTTCTTTCTGCACCTCTTTTTGCAGCTCTATTGCTTCTATCTGCACTGTTCTTGCTTCTTTCTGTACACCTCGTGCCTCTTCCTACACCCCTCTTCCCTCTTTCTGCACACCTCCTGCCTCTTTCTGCACCTCTGTTCCTTCTTTCTGCATATCTTTTGATTTTTACTGCAGCTCTCTTGCTTCTTTCTGCACCACACTTGCCTCTTTCTCTCCCCCCTTATCTCTTTCTTCATGTCTGCTGCTTCTTTCTGCGCTTCTCTTGCATATTTCTCTATCCCTCTTCCCTCTTTCCGAACCTCTGTTGCTTCTTTCTGTAATTCTCTTGCTTCTTTCTGCACCTCTCTTGCTTCTTTCTGCACCCCTCAAGCCTCTTGGTGCATCCCTCTTCCCTCTTTCTGAACCCCTCTTGCCTCTCTCTTCACCTTTGTTCCTTCTTTCTGCACTACTTGTTTTTGTTCCTTACCTCGCTTGCTCCCTTCTATACCCCTTGTCTCTTTCTCTACCCCTCTTTCCTCTTTTACTGCACCTCTGTTAGTTTTTTCTCTGTCTCTGTTCCTTTTTACTGCACCCCTCATGCCTCTTTCACATCCCTCTTCCCTCTTTCTGCACTCCTCTTGCCTCTTTCTGCACATCTGTTCTTTCTTTCTGTACTTCTTTTGTTTCTTTCTGCACCTCTTGCTTTGTTCTGCACCCCTTTTACCTCTTTCTGTACTTTTCTTACCTCTAGTGCACCTCTGTACCTTCTTTCTGCACTTCGTTTGTTTCTTTGTGCATCTCTCCCACTTGTTTCTGCTTCCCTCTTGCCTTTCTCCACTCCTCTTTCCTCTTTCTACATCTCTTGTTGCATCTTTTTACACTTCTCTTGCCTCTTTGTACATCCCTCTTCTCTCTTTCTGCACATCTGTTGCTTCTTTCTGCACTTCTCTTGCTTTTATATGCACCTTCACTTGCTTCTTAATGCACCCATTGTGCCTCTTTCTGTACCCCTCTTCCCTCCTTCTGCACCCGTCCTGCCTCTTTCTGCACCTCTGTTCCTTCTTTCTGGATATCTATTGTTTTTTTTCTACAGCTCTCTTGCCTCTTTCTCTACCCCTCTTATCCCTTTCTTCATGTCTGCTGCTTCTTTCTGTGCTTCTCCTGCCTCTTTCTCTACCCCGCTTCCCCCTTTCTGCACCTCTATTGCTTCTTTCAGCAATTCTCTTACTTCTTTCTGCACCTCTCTTGCTTCTTGCTGCACTCCTCAAGCCTCTTTATGCACCCCTCTTCCCTCTTTTTGTACTCCTCTTGCCTCTCTCTGCACCTCTGTTCCTTCTTTCTGGACTACTTTTGTTTCTTTCTTCACCTCGCTTGTTACTTTCTGTACCCCCTTGTCTCTTTCCCCCTCTCTTCTCTCTTTCTGCATCTCTGTTGATACTTTCTGTATCTCTGTTGCTTTTTACTGTTCCCCTCGTGCCTATTTCACACCCCTCTTCCCACTTTCTGCACTCCTCTTGCCTCTTTCTGCACCTCTGTTCATTCTTTCTATACTTCTTTTGTTTCTTTCAGTACTTCTCGCTTGGTACACCTTTGTTCATTCTTTCTGCACTTCTTTTGTTTCTTTCTGCACCTCTCTCACTTCTTTCTGCTTCCCTCTTGACTCTTTCTCCACCCCTCTTCCCACTTTCTACATCTCTTGTTGCTTCTTTTTACACTTCTCTTGCCTCTTTTTATATCCCTATTCTCACTTTCTGCACATCTGTTGCTTCTTTTTTCTGCACTTCTCTTGCTACTATATGCACCTCTCTTGCTTCATCTCTTTTTGCACACTTCTTCCCTATCTGTGCCTCTGTTCCTTCTTTTTGCACTTTTTGTGTTTCTTTCTTCACCCCTTTTGCCTCTTTCTCTCTTTCTCTACTCTTCTTTGCCTTGTCCCCCTTTCAGCATCTCTAGTGCTTCTTTCTGCACTTCTCTTGCCTATTTCTCTACCCCTCTTCCCTCTTTCTGCACCTCTCTTGCTTCTTTCTGCATTTCACTTTTTTCTTTAGGCTCCTCTATTGCTTCTTTATGCACCTCTATTGCTTCTTTCTGCACCTCTGTTGCTTCTTTCTGCACCCCTCATGACTCTTCCAGCAATCCCTTTCCCTCTTTTTGCATGCTTCTTGCCTCTCTCTGCACCTCTGTTCCTTCTTTTTGCATTTCTTTATTTCTTTCTTCATCCCTTTTGCCTCTTTCTCCACCCTCTTCCACCTTTCTCCATCTCTGTTACTTCTTTCTGCACTTCTCTTGCTTCTTTCTCTATCCCTCTTTCCTCTTTCTACACCTCTCTTGCTTCTTTCTGCACTTTTATTTCTTCTTTAGGCACCTCTATTGCCTTTTTCCATACCCCTCTTACCTCTTTGTGTACCCTTGTTCCTTCTTTTTGCATTTCTTTTGTTTCTTTCTACAGCTCTCTCACTTCTTTCTGTACCCCCTTGCCCGTTCTGCACTTCTTTTGTTTCTTTTTGTAGCTCTTTTTTCTTCCTGCACCTCTTGTGCCTCTTTTGGTACTCCTATTCCCTCTATTTCCAGCTCTCTTGCTCTTTTCTGCAGCTCTCTTTCTTCTTTCTGTACTCCTGACTCTTTTTGCATCTCTGTTCCTTCTTTCTGCACTTCTTTTGTTTCTTTCTGCGCCTCTTTTTCTCCTTTCTGTTCCACTTGTGCCTCTTTCTGCACCCCTCTGACCTCTTTCTGCACCCCTCTTACCTCTTTTTGCAGCTTGTTTGCTTCTTTCTGCACTTCTCTTGCTTCGTTCTGTACTCCTCGTGCCTCTTTTTCACCCCTTGTGCCTCATTCTGCACCCCTCTTCCCTCTTTCTGCACCCCACTGCCTCTTTCTGCACTTCTGTTCCTTCTTTCTGCATATCTTGTGTTTCTTTCTGCAGCTTTTTTATGCACCACTCTTTCCTCTTTCCCTACCCCTCTTAACCCTTTCTTCATGACTGCTACTTCTTTTTGCTCTTCTCTTGCCTCTTTCTCCACCCCTCTCCCCTCTTCCTGGACCTCTGTTGCTTCTTTCTGCAATTCTCTCGTTTCTTTAGCCACAACTATTGCTTCTTTATGCACCTCTCTTGCTTTTTTCTGTACCCCTCATGACTCTTTCTGCAACCCTTTTCCCTCTTTTTGCTCGCTTCTTGCCTCTCTCTGCACCTCAGTTCCTTCTTATTGCACTTCTTTTTTTCCTCCTTCACCCATTTTGCCTCTTTCTCCACCCCCTTCCACCTTTCTGTATCTCTGTTGCTTCTTTCTGCACTTCTATTGCCTCTTTCTCCATCGTTCTTCCCTCTTTCTGCATCTCTCTTGCTTCTTTCTGCACTTTTCCTTCTTCTTTAGGCACCCCTCTTACCTCTTTTTGCAGCTCTGTTGCTTCTTTGTGCACTTCTCTTGCTTCTTTCTATACATTCTTCCCTCTTCCTGCACCTCTGTTCCTTATTTCTGCATATCTGTTTCTTTTTGCAGCTCTCTTGCTTCTTTGTGCATCACTCTTGCCTCTTTCTCTACCCCACTTACCCCTTTTTTCATGTCTGCTGCCTCTTTTTGTGCTTCTCTTGCCTCTTTCTCCACTTCCCTCTTTCTGCACCTCTGTTTCTTCTTACTGCAATTCTCTTGCTTCTATCTGCAACACTCTTGCTTCTTTCTGCACCCCTTGTGCCTCTTTCTGCACCGTTCTATGCCTCTTTTGCTCCTTTCTGTTCCCCTTGTGCCTCTTTCTGCACCCCTCCTCCCTCTTTCTGCACCCTTCTTACCTCTTTTTGCAGCTCTGTTGCTTCTTTCTGCACTTCTCTTGCTTCGTTCTGTACTCCTTGTGCCTCTTCTTGCACCCCTTGTGCCTCTTTATGCACCCCTCTTCCCTCTTTCTGCACCCCCTGCCTCTTTCTGCACCTCTGTTCCTTCTTTCTGCATATCTTATGTTTCATTCTGCAGTTCTCTTGCTTCTTTATCTACCCCTCTTACCCCTTTCTCCTTGTCTACTGCTTCTTTTTGCTCTTCTCTTGGCTCTTTCTCCACCCCTCTTTCCTCTTCCTGGACCTCTGATGCTTCTTTCTGCAATTCTCTTGCTTCTTTCTGAATTGAATTGAAAGTAAACTTATAACCGCGCAACTTTGCCCGAACGCATCAAGGCGCCTACCAAAGAAAATCACAAAAGAAAAAAAAGGCAGAACCAAAAGCTAAGAGTATGCTTTACCAAAGAGCCATGTTTTTAAAGCTTTTCTGAAAGAAGGCATTGCGGGTAATATCCTGATCTCCAAGGGAACGATATTCCACCATCTTGGAGCAAGATTAGAAAAGGCTCTGCCTCCCCATTTAGCTCTACGCACTCGAGGCACAGTAAGGAGCAATTTAGCCGAGGAGCGAAGGTTCCTCGCAGGAAAATACGAGGAGAGGAGATTTTTTATACCTCCGGTCTCTTTCCTGTTTAAGGCACAATACACCAGGCATAACACTTTAAATGAAATCCTGGCGTCAATGGGAAGCCAGTGCAAAGATTTCCTGGCAGTGGTCGCAGATGACCTTTTCGGAAGGTCCAGGACAAACTTCGCCGCAGCATTTTGCACCGATTGAAGACCTCGCAAAAGACCTTTATTGGCTCCGGCATATAAAGCATTGCAATAGTCGAGCCGAGATGTTATCAAAGCTACGACAGTTTGTTTCCGAGCTTGCACAGACAGATAGTACTTGATTTTGCGCAGGATTGCAATGATGCCCCAGCAGGTGGAAATAGTCCGCCTTACTTGAAGAGCCATGTCAAGGGAAGGATCGATCATAACCCCCAGATTTTGTGCTGCCCGAGTTGGAGCCGGACAAGTCCCCAGGGATTCGGGCCACCATTCCGCCGACCAGATGTCTTCCTTCTCGCCAAATACAAGGATCTCCGTCTTTTCGCCATTTAGCCGCAATGAATTGTTAATCATCCAGAGGGCAACTGCCTCCATACAGAGTCTAAACTTGGAGGCAGAGGAGCTGACAGGCTGGGCGAGAGACAGTAAGATCTGCGTATCATCGGCGTACGACACTACCTCCATCCCGAAAGATCTAATAAGCCTGGCCAGGGGGGTCACATAGATATTAAACAGGGTCGGACTTAACGCCGACCCCTGTGGGACCCCCCAATTCAGCGGCAGGGATGGAGATAGGAACTCTCCCAGCTTCACTCTCTGTTCCCTCTGGTCCAGGAAGGAGGCCAACAAGCTTAACGCGTGCCCCTCCACCCCTATCTCCCTCAAACGAGATGTTAGAACGAGGGGAGACAGGGTGTCAAATGCAGCTGTGAGATCCAGAAGGATCAGCAACGTACTTCCGCCCTTATCAACCGTGGTCCGGATATTATCAAGCACCACGGTCAGGCCGGATTCCGTGCTATGACCCCTCCGGAAACCATGCTGCGAGTGATCCAAAAGACCAGCGGAATCCAGAAAGGAAGAAAGATGCTGGTGTAGATGGATTTCCAGCATCTTTGCTGGGGCTGGGAGCAGCGAAATGGGGCGGAAGTTTTTCAGCACTTCAGGGTCCAATGACGGCTTCTTCAAGAGCGGCTTCACAACCGCTTTCTTCCATTGGGAAGGAAAAATGCCTTCACTTAGGGCCTTATTCATAATTTGAAGTAGCGGGGGCAGGAGAGTTTCCTTACATTGTTTAAGGATATGAAGAGGACAGGGATCGAGGGGTGAGCCGGATTTGGTCTTGGTCAAGAGGACTTCTAATTCCTGTAAAGAAATTAGAGGAAAGCAAGACAGCGAGATCGAGTTTACAGGTCCGACTGGCTCAGTAGAAGAGGAGATATGAGGGACGGGGAGAGCAGGTGGAGATGCAGAGATCCTTTGGAGCTCAAGAGTCGAACCAATTCCATCAATTTTATCCTGGAAGAATTCGGCTATGTTATCACAAAGCTGCTGTGAATTAGTAACAGGATCAGGGGTCTTCAAAGTGATTAGAGAGTCGACGATGTTAAAAAGCTCTTTCGGTGAAGTAAGGGCCCCAGTGAGGTTTGAAAAATATTCTTGCTTAATTCTAATGAGCTCCGTCCTGTATTCCCTCAAAAGTTTTTTATGAGATTCTCTATCCTCCATGCTCCCACTAGATCTCCAACATCGTTCCCGCTTTCTGCAGGCTTGTCTTAATAGCCTTAGGGACTGCACCTCTCTTGCTTCTTTCTGTACCCCTGTGTCTCTTTCTGCACCATTCTTCCCTCTTTCTGTGCCTGTCTTGACTCTTTCTACATCTCCGTTCCTTTGTTCTGCACCCCTCTTACCTCTTTTTATAGCTCTGTTGCTTCTTTCTGTAATTCTCTTGCTTCTTTCTACATCCCTCATGCCTTTTCTGCATCCCTTGTGCCTCTTTCTATATCCCTCTTCCCTCTTCTGAACCCATCCTGCATCTTTCTGCACCTCTGTACCTTCTTTCCGCACTTATTTTTTTCTTTCTTCATCCCTTTTGCCTCTTTCTCCACTCTCTCCCACTCTCTCCCACCTTTCTGCATCTCTGTTTCTTCTTTCTGCACTTCTCTTGCCTCTTTCTCCATCCCTCTTCCCTCTTTCTGTACCTCTCTTGCTTCTTTCTGCACGTTTCTTTCTTCTTTGAGCACCTCTATTGCCTCTGTCTGCATCCCTCTTACCTCTTTGTGTACCCCTGTTCCTTCTTTTTGAACTTCTTTTGTTTCTTTCTACAGCTCTCATACTTCTTTCTGTACCCCCTTGCCCCTTTCTCCACTCCTCTTCCTTCTTCCTGCACCTCTGCTGCCTCTTTCTGTACCCCGCTCCTCCTTTCTGCACTTCTTTGGTTTCTTTTTGCAGCTCTCTTACTTCTTTCTGCAACCCTTATGCCTCTTTCAGTACTCCTTTTTCCTCTTGTTGCAGCTCTCTTGCTTTTTTCTGCACCTCTCCTTCTTCATTCTGTACCCCAGACTCTTTTTGCATCTCTGTTCCTTCTTTCTTGTTAGACCTGGGGGTCTCTAGTTGGCAATGGTATTCACCTTTGCCCAAATTGGGACCCTTACTTCTAAGTCAGGATAAGAGGATTACACCCTGCTCATCCCTTTTGTAGCTTAGCACGAGCAGACAGGCTTATCTTAGAGGCAGTGTGTTAAGCATTTGTGAATATACACAGTAATACAGTGATAACACTACAGATGGACACAACACAGGTTTTATAAAAATAAGTATTCTGTATATAGACTTAAACACAAGACCACAAACGACAAAAATCAACAATACTACAATTAAGATTACTTAAAAGATGATTAAAGTCTCTGAGTTCAAGTTGATGGTAGATGCGACAAAGTTCTCAACAAAGTACCTGAATGCGTAAGGCAAAGTAGACAAAAAGACTCGCAGAAGGGGAGATGCGTTGGTTCCGTGACCCGGGGAAACAGTTGCGTCCTTCCTCAATGCTTGTGCAGAGTAGGTGACTCGTCGTGAGCCTTACCGGTGCGGATGTGATGCGTAGATTCACGGCCTGCGGGCCTGTTGCGGTGCGCAAGATGGCGTCGCGATGCGATGCGATGACGATGCGATGATCCAGTTGCGATGTGAGAAGATGGCGCCCTTGATGCGGCGATGACGATGCGATGATGCCCAGGCAGCCTTGCGGTGACTCTGTACTTTGGAGCTGCGACAGGCCCTGTGACACGCTTCTCCGGTGATGCGATGGCAACTCTCTCGATGGCGTCACACTTCTCGGGTGATGCAGCAGCCAGGACCTACGATGAACACACGCTTCCAGGGAAATACGACAAAGGCTCGCTTCTCTGGCGTTGCGGTGATTTCAGATGCGGCGGCGACACGCTTCATCTCGATGCATCACGCTTCCAGCTCCCAGCGGCATGCAAGTGACTGGAGTCAGAATTCCCAGCAAGGAAATTCAGGAGGTAGCTGGAGCTGAAGTCTTTTGGCTCTGAGACTTCAACAGGAGGCAAGCACAGTTCAAGCCCTTGGAGAATATTCTGTAGATAAATGAAAGTCCTTAAAAGTTCCTTCTCCTTTCCCTTGGCAATGAAGGAACCACTGCAGGCCAACCCAGCAAATAGCACACATATTTGCTTAAAAACCTATCCTTTTTTCACGTTTTGATAGAATTAGAAACCAAGTATTGATTTTGTATTTGCAAAACGACTCATGGTTGTATACTAAAATGCAGTATTTATATTTCTGGAATGTGTGCAGTCATATTAGCCCTTCAAGAGTAATTAATAGTTTTGTTTGTCTAGAATTAGACTTGTGTTTCAAATCTACAAATTCCCAGTCAGTATACATACACTGCTGCATACACTCTGGGGCAGATTTACAAGCTCCTTGCGCCTCTTTGTTGTTCTATTGCGTCACTTTTTTGATGTAATGTTGGCACCAATAATGTAGCAAATTGCTTATGTATTTTGAAAATGAGTCAGGATTGTATAGTAAAATGCAGCAGTCATATATATAGAATGTGTTTAGTCAGCTTACAATGTCTAGACTAGTCAATGTGTTTTTGTAAAATGCAAGGTTTAATACTTTTTTGTTTTGAATCACATTGTGAGTCTGTGTGCATTTAGGAATGATTCCGCGAGAAGTATTTTTGCAATATGCAAGTAGTAGTTTAACCCAATTCACACTTATATTTTCAGCCATTTGAGAACATTGAGAGAGAATGATTTGGTTGGTTGATGTGTTTGCAGATATATAAGTACATGTATTGTTGCAGTGAGCCAGTCTTTAGGGCATGCAGTGCTTGAAACTCCTATGCAGTATGCAAGTAGTAGTGTAACCAAATTCACACTTGTCTTTCAGGCCTACATTTCCCCAGTCAGTATCTATACATTCCTTTTATAAGAAATTCTGTTGTTTGTCTAGAATCACACTGTGAATCAGTGTCTATTTGGGTAAAATTCCACCAAACACTCTGTCACTGCTGTTGCACTGTTGTAGTGACTCATTCAGCAGTATGTACTAATCCATTCACTGTGCTAAAACTTAAACACTTATAAATTCAGTCAGGCACTCTCCTTGCAGAACTGTAATGATTCAGTCAGTACCCAGTACTCATGCAGCGAAGTAGGCCTTAAAACATGACTGCTTCAAACCTGTATGCTGTATGCATGCAGTCTTCTATCCACCTGCACACTTGTTTTTCACATCTTTAATTTCCCATTCTGTATCCTTACTCTTCCACCAAACACTCAATTGCTGCTGTTGCACTATTGTAGTGACCCATTCAGCAGTATGTGCTAATGCATTCACTGTGCTAAAACTCAAGCACTTATAAATTAAGCCAGGCACTGTGCTTGCAGAACTGTAATCATTCAGTCAGAACCCAAGTACTCATGTAGCAAAGTCGGACTTAGGACATGGACTGCTTCGTACCCCTATGCACTATTCATGCAGTCTTCTATCCACCTGCACACTTGTCTTTTACATTTTCAATTCTGCACTCTGTATCCTTCCACTTCCCCCAAACACTCTGTCACTGCTGTTGCACTTTTGTAGTGACCTATTCAGCAGTATGTGCTAATGCAGTCACTGCGCTAAAACTCAAGAACTTAGAAATTCAGTGAGGCACTTTCCTTGCAGAACTGTAATCATTCAGTCAGTACCCAAGTACTCATGCAGCAAAGTAGGCCTTAGGACATGGACTGCTTCAAACCGCTATGCACTATCCATGCAGTCTTGTATCCACCTGCTCACTTGTCTTTCACACCTTCAATTCCTCAGTCTGTATCCTTACACTTTCACCAAGCACTCTATCACTGCTGTTGCACTGTTGTGTAGACCCATTCATCAGTATGTACTAATCTATTCTCTGCATTAAAACACAAACACTTATAAATTCACCCAGGTAGTTTCACCAGCAGTGCAGAGGGAAACATAGACTTCTAACATATTTATGTACTACATTCATGTGCTTCAGAATCACTACAGTATACTGCAAGTAAACACCTTATAGAGTTATGCTGTAGCACCTCCTTATAGTTCTGCACTTTCACATTCACCATACACTACCAATGTATTATTTCATTCATTTATGCAGTACACATTCATTCCCAAAAACTTTTACACACTATCATACTAATATAGCTCTCTTTTTGACCAGTGAAGTTAGTTCTTAAAATAAGTTTGTTTGTCTTTTTTGTTGTTTTGTATTTTTTTAACAATTCTTTTTGTTTTTTTTAAAAGGAGAAAAAAGGGAACTGCACAACAGTCTGGAACCGTAACAAATAAACAAAAAAATGTTTTACGGTGGGAGCAACAGTGGTCTTGTTTGCGCCTGCAAATTAAATATATGGATTGTTCTCCATAACATAGTGTTTCTTTGCAAAATTTGCATAAAATGCTGAGGTCTGCAAAATCTGGACAGATATTTGGATGAGGACTTGATGGTCCTGCAAATATGATCGGTTGAGCTGCTGGAGTCTCCTCATGAAGTCTGTTGCATGCAGCCCAAGCATAGTTCCGTGGATGTAGAATTTTCATGTGCTTCACCATGCTGGCAGTTCCAAAGGAGTAGTGTTTATTAGGATTCTCTCGAGACAGCACTGCTGAACACACCTTGCAGGTAACTTTAGCTGCGTTGACTTTTTTTTCTCTGTCCGGAAAGGAATTTTTTTCAAAATTAGTGCCTCCTTCCTCTTCAGGGCTGGGTCTTCTGCCACAAATTCTTCTTCAGAAGAGTGTTCTCACATATCTTCACCTTGCTGTGCAGCCATAATGAAGATCTTTTGAAGAAAGAGCTCCTTCACAAAAAGATGTTTCTTCAGGGACGGTCAAAGAATGAATGATTAAAATGGGTGTGGTTCTTCAACAGTTAGAATAGGAAGTAATATGAACCAATCAAATCTGTTGTTTTGAAGTCACATGGGGTACGCGTAGGATGCTCATATGATGCGTGTACGTACAACTTACCCGCGATTCGCGTAATTGCTTTTAAAAGTAATATACGCTTATTAAAACTAAATAAATACTATTTTCATGATTACCTCAGATAATGTCTTGCCTTAATATTTACATTAAATACATATATATATAACTTTTTAAACATAAAAAAAAATTGTGGGGTACGCGTACCGTGCGCCGTACAAAAGTACATGATGTCATGCGGAAGCCCCTATGCGACGAGTAACATAAAAACGTATTTCTAATCTATGCGTAGGTACGCGTACAGTATGATTAGAGATGCGTTGGAGGGTGCGAGGACGGTACGCGTACCCTACGTTTACCCAAAAAAAATGCAAAAAATATATAGAAATTAATTTTAATATATTGAAAAAATACATAAAATTTTAAAAAATCTTTTTTTTTTATTTTACATTAAAAATATGTAATGTAATTTAAAAAATAAAATAGCTAAACATAATTTTTATGAAAAATTAAGTAAATCAGTATCAAAAAAATAAATATAACAATTAATACATTTAAAAATTGGCATTTACAAAACCTATGAAATTCAATAAAAAAAAACATAGGTTTTAGGCGTGTTATAGTTAGGAATTAGCATTTAAAAAACCTTGCAAATTCACTGAAAAAACCATAGGTTTCAGCCACGTTGAAGTTAGGAATTAGCATTTAAAAAACCATAGGTTTCACTCATGTTACATGTTATAGTTAGCTGGACATTTCTCTCATACAAAACCATTGAAATTCCCCTGTTATAGTTAGTTCAGCTAACTATAACTCGCACGCCCGCAATCCACTGCTGATGACGTCACATATTACATCACTCATTCAGTGAATATATATATATATATTAACATTGGATATATATATATATATATACACACATAAATATACATTTATACATTATTATATATTACCTACTGGCGGTCGCCAGTAGGTATATATAGTTAGGATTTTTTCCCTATGGGATTTTTGAAAATTCTATGTCTAATAACTTTGGCGTTTGAGGACGGAATTGGCTGAAATTTGCTGGAAAATGGAACATTTTGTTTCTGAGCAGCCCCTGAAAATTTGGGGGGGGTTCGTCCAGGGGGGGTCGAGAAAAAAGGGGGGTCCCAAAACGTGTTTTTAACATTGAGTTTTCCATAGGGCGGTTGGCCTCACTTTTAGCCCGAACGGCTGAATGGATTTGCACGAAACTTGGCAAAATTGTAGGGACTGGTAGCCCGATGTGCCTTTTCTAGGTCTCAATATATGTGCTCCAGTGGATTTTGAGAAATTAACGTTTAAAAAAAGATATATATCTGTAAGCGCGCTCCGGGCAGCGCTCCGGTCCGCGGACCTTAAGCGTACCGGAACTTCGCGTAGCTAAGCTGATTGGCTCTCCGGTGTCTGTCAACATTCTAAACAGTCCGGAGCGGCCGCCATCTTGTCTCTCGGTAGGATTGAGAGACAAGAGGAGGCCAAAACAAAGGCGAAAATGACCATAAGGGGGCATACTAGATCCTCCCTGACCCCCTAGGTTTAATGTGGAGGTTTTAAAAGGGCCCCGCGGGGCAAAAAAAACAAAAAAAAAATTATTTTTTTTGCGTGGGGAGCGCCCGGTCCGCGAACCGGGAAGCGTTCTGGGCAGCGTACTGCAATGAAAAATGAATGATAGACTTTTCAAATGCTGTATGTTAATTGATTGTTGTTTTTGTTGATTATTTTTTATTTTCTTTATTTTTTAAGCATTTTTTTTAATGTGATTGTGTTTCATAATTTATTAAACTTTCTAACATTTCATTGTCAGAAATTTCATAATTATCATGGAATATACATTGTAGTCTCTGAGGGTGTAAAATGTCCTCATTTGCAAGGAGGTTATCTACTGCTTGTACACATTGCAGTAGTTCATTGTCCCAAGTTTCATCGAAAAATTCAATGTCAATTTGATCAATTGTATCAATCAATTCTTGGCTGCTGTCTTGCAGGTCCATTTCAAAAGAAACTTGGTTTTCGCCTTCCATTTTGCCTGAAATTTGAATTAAAAAAATATATATTAGTAGAGATAGGGAATGTTGGGAATAATTTTAGATAGGCATTTTTTATCAGTGAATTTATCTTTGGGCAGTGTATAGTATCAGAGTGGAAGTAGGAATATAAAAATGTGTATGTGATTTAACGTAAGTAAATTCATAATTATACAAGAGAAGCCTAACTCCATCCTTAACTATAACAGAGAAGTCTCTCTAAATCTATAACTACTACAGAGGGATAGTATATATCTATCAGAAAAAGTTTACCATATTAACTTATAGTGCACAATATACTTCAGTTTTAAAAATAAAAACTTACCTTTAGAAAGAAGTTGAAGGAATTAGTGAAAATACTATTGAAATGTACAGCAAGAAGTAGTAGTCAAAATGGCTGTGTTTTCTTCTCTTCCTTTATATATATTCAGGTATATAACCAATGAAATGTCAGGTAAAAAAAATAGAAAATGAAAGTAACATTTTCATTGGTTGTCAATTCCAACACTTCAGATGTGTTTTGTGAAGTAATTTACCTCAGGGTATTTAGAGAGGTCTACAGGCTAAATGACTAAATGGAATTCCAATCAAATTTGTGAAAATGGTAGGGATTGGTATGTAGTATGAGCTAATCTATATTTGGTGAAATTGTCTCCAGTGGCTTTTCTGTGAACTACTTTCCCACCTTTTTTGATGGTGCGCTTCCCAGGGAGCGACCCGGTACGCGAACCGTTGAGCGCCCCGGTTCACGAACCTTAAGCGTTCCGGGAGTCCACCATTTTGTGTTTCGGTCGAATTTAGATACAAGATGGAGGGCAAATAATGTTCAGAATGGGTAGAAGGGGGCACGGTAGACTTATCTTGACCCCCTAGGTTTTGTGAGGGTGGCTGAGGAGGCCCATATGTGCGAAAAAAAAACATTTTTTTTAAAAATTTCGCGAGGTTAGCTCCCGGTTCGCGTACCGGGTAGCGCCCCGGGGAGCGTACTTTGTTGAAAATTAGTGAAAATGTTAGAGTAAAATAATAATTGTGAGTGATTAGATGTAGGGTAGCTCTGAGAAGAGCTTTTGGGTTTATGGTACATTTAGGTACTTATAAGTAGGTACCAATGCACATTCTTAAATTCAGAGTGAAAACTCTGTTGCCCTCATCTGAGAAGTGAACTCCATCTCCTCTGTAGATATCTTGCATGTAGTAACGCAAGTTATTGTTGTACAGGGAGCCCATTCCATGGTCTCTCATGTAAGCTGAAACAGATTTGTTTACATGCTTCCTCGACTTCTCAATTTGTGGACAAAATTGGTTTGACCACCTCCATTTCTGTCTTTGGCATATATTTGAATATACCAAGGCAGTCTGAGGAAAAAGTGCCATTAATTGCTCAAAGGTGTCCTTTAAAAGCATTTCCAGACCTACACCAGTCAAAGTGCCCAAGTCATTACCTCCACAGTGCACAATTAACAGGTCAGGTTTGGGCAAATGCATAAAGGTTTTCACCAATGGTATCAATTGGTGACATTTTAATCCTCTGTGGCCAAACCACTTAATTTCCACATCTTGTAAATTGAGGTTAGGTAATTTCCTGTTTTCAACGTACCTTTGAGCCCAGTGAATATAACTATGTCCAACAATCCAGACAGAAAACATGGTGAGAGAAGGTTCTCCTGCCGTCAGATGAAGTGTGGCAATGAAATGGCAGTTGAAAAAATGAGAGTTTAAAATGAAAAAAACTGTGGAGTTTCTGTGTTCATGAAGCAGTAACAGTGATTGGTGGATTTTGATTGCTGAAAACAGAAAGTTAGGGTGCACGGATGTGTTCTTTGAAAGATGTATTTTGAATGGTCAATAAAAAATCATTAAATGAAAGAATGCACTGGATATGCAGGTGCACTGAGAGTTCAGAGTTCAATTGCAACAAAGTTGTGTGAACTTGCAAACACCAGAAGTCTTCCAAGAGGTGGTTGCCATGCAGAAAAGACAGAAAGGGCAGAGGGGGGAAGGGTTTTCATTTGAAAAAAAGTGAGGGAAGAGTTTTGATTGGGTGACATGAGAAATATGTGTGAAGAATTACAGCATTTCTGTGCTTTTGATAGCTGCAGACTCTGGAGTGCATACCTTTTGCTCTGCTGAAGACAAATTGGTGTGTTTCTGAGATTGTTTTCAAACTCAAAGTATTTGCTAAGGTGAGAAAATATTTCTTTAATTTAGATAGAGAATAGTGTGCTTTAAGGAGAAAATTATGAATTATGTGGCGCAAATTGCTTGTAAATATGCTCCCACCTGTGCATGGAAAATTTAGATTTTGAATGTTTGTGTTACATAGCCATGTTAAAAGTGACCCAACCATGCAGGAAAGGCAATCAAAAAACGCTTTTATGTGTCTTAAGGACATTTTAAGTAATTTTCCCATGTGCAGTGTTTTGAAATTATGAATTGAAAATCGTTTTTGAGGTAAAGGAATTGTTTTTAAATTTATGACAAGGACATAATGGTGTATGCTTCTTTATAAGGCAATTGACTGTCCCTGATGTTATTTTTCCCATTTTAATGTAAGACTTTTCTCTGTGGCGCAAATTGCTTGTAAATATGCTCCCACCTGTGCATGGTAATTTTAAATTTTAAATGTTTGTGTTACATAGCCATGTTAAAAGTGACCCAACCATGCTGGAAAGGCAATCAAAAAACGCTTTCATGTGTCTTAATGACATTTTAAGTCATTTTCCCATGTGCAGTGTTTTGAAATTATGATTTGAAAATCGTTTTTGGGGTAAAGGAATTGTTTTTAAATTCATGACAAGGACATAATGGTGTATGCTTCTTTATAAGGCAATTGACTGTCCCTGATGTTATTTTTCTCATTTTAGTGTAAGACCTTTCTCTGTGGCGCAAATTGCTTGTAAATATGCTCCCACATGTGCATGGAAAATTTAGATTTTGAATGTTTGTGTTACATAGCCATGTTAAAAGTGACCCAACCATGCAGGAAAGGCAATCAAAAAACGCTTTTATGTGTCTTAAGGACATTTTAAGTAATTTTCCCATGTGTAGTGTTTTGAAATTATGATTTGAAAATCGTTTTTGAGGTAAAGGAATGTTGTTAAAATTTATGTGCGCCATATGCCCCCAAATTTCTTTTTCAGGGGTGCAGCAGGGTGTTATTGAGACACCCCTGCAGCTTTGGAAAAATTCCTAATTTGTGATGAGCACATTGTTAATCGCAAATTGCACCTTCATTTATATGAGCCTCCTAGCCCATGGAAATGAATGGGTAATTTGCAATTAGCAATTTTCTCATCGCAAATTTGGAATGGTAAAGAATCGCTATTTATTCCTTAAAATTCGCTTTTTTGGAAATGCAATATAGTTATATGATACATATGGCGGTTGATGTCTAACAAGATAAGAAGCTTAGGCATACATTTATGATGACTGGCGCAATGAAGTAGAAATCACTTACTTCATTGGTAGAGCTTTACATGTATTATCTCCTCTGTATTCTTCATCAAGCGTAACTTTAATCTGCAATCCTGAGTAGGCCTCACTTTAAACAAACCTCTGGATAGGCCACATCTTATTGTTATCTTGATTTAATCATTTAAAATGCTAGGGACAGATTTATGATAGGTGTATGCCTCTTTTGCGCCACTTAGAAAACATTGTCCATGGGGAAATGACTTAAAATGTCCTTAAGACACATGAATGTGTTTTTTTAAAACGTTTGCAATTTTTTTGGGTCACTTTTAACATGGCTATGTGACTCAAACAGTCAAAATCTAAATTCGCCATGCACAGGTGGGAGCATATTTACAAGGAATGTGCTCCATGGGGAAAGGTCTTATAATGTAATATGGGAAAAATGACATCAGAGACACTGAAATGCCTTATAGAGAAGCATACACCATTATGTCCTTGTCATAAATTTGCAAACCATTACTTTTCCCCAAAAACGATTTTCAAATCATAATTTGAAAACACTGCACATGTGGAAATGACTTAAAATGTCCTTAATTCAAAATGTGCGATTCCTTAAATGCAATGTATCAAACAAAAAATATGTAAAAAATGATATTAAGGATTTGGAAACTACCACCAACTTCTAGTTTGTGGTAATTTGCGAATTCTTTTCAAAAAGCATTTTTTTCCAAAAAACAAAAGGTCCCATATGACGCCCATACATGCCCTTAGGGCATGTAGGTGTGCCATATGCCCCCAAATTTATTTTTCAAGGGTGCAGCAGGGTGTTCTTGAGATACCCCTGCACGCTTGAAAAAATTCCTATTTTGTGATGAGCTAATTGCTAATCGCAAATTGCAACCTTCATTCCTATGAGCCTCCTAGCCCATGGAAATGAATGGGTAATTTGCAATTAGCAATTTGCTCATTGCAAATTAGGAATAGTAAAGAATTCCTATTTATTCCTTAAAATTTGCTATTTAGGAAATGCAAAATAGTTTGATGGTAGATATGGTGGTTGATCTGTAACAAGATAAGAAGCTTAGGGATACATTTATGATGACTGGCGCAATAAAGTGCACATTACTTACTTCATTGGTAGGCCTTTACATGTATTATCTCCTCTGTATTCTTCATCAAGCGTAACTTTAATCTGCAATCCTGAGTAGGCCTCACCTTAAACAAACCTCTGGATAGGCCACACTTTATCGTCATCCTGGATTAATCATTTAAAATGCTAGGGACAGATTTATGATAGGTGTATGCCTCTTTTGTGCCACTGTGCGTCACTTTTATGATGCAGCGGTGGTGCAAAAGATTTGCTATGAGGCGACAACATTACAAATTGATGCATTTAGGCAGATATGTCATGGTGTAAAAAAAACGTACCACATGAAACAGATGCAGCAGTGATGCAAAAGATGCACCATGTCGTAAGACAGGCCTCACTTGGGGCCATATGTATCAAGCTAATTAGCATTCGCAAAGATCAAAATTCTACGAATTTTGGCCTTTGCGAATGTTAATTAGACAAATGGTATGTATCAAACAAGTTTGATGCAAAATAAGGAGTAGCAAAATTTGCTATTCCTTATTTTGCAATTGCACTGAAGGATTTGCAAATTTTGTGACTACTTAAATGCAATGTATCAAACAAAAAATATGTAAAAAATGACATTAAGGATTTGGAAACTATTGTGGTAAATTGGTGGTAATTTGTGAATTCTTTTCAAAAAGCTTTTTTTTAAAAAAACAAAAGGTCCCATATGACGCCAACACATGCCCTTAGGGCATGTATGTGTGCCATATGCCCCCAAATTTCTTTTTCAGGGGTGCAGCAGGGTGTTCTTGAGACACCCCTGCACCCTTGGAAAAATTCCTAATTTGTGATGAGCAAATTGCTAATCGCAAATTAAACCTTCATTCCTATGAGCCTCCTAGCCCATGGAAATGAATGGGTAACTTGCAATTAGCAATTTGCTCATCGCAAATTAGGAATGGTAAAGAATCGCTATTTATTCCTTAAAATTCGCTATTTAGGAAATGCAAAATATTTTGATGATACATATGGCAGTTCATCTCTAACAAGATAAGAAGCTTAGGGATAGATTTATGATGACTGGTGCATCACCAGGGATGTGCCAGTCATCTTGCGCCGCTGTTCCGCCACCCATGGTGTGCTGCATTTACAATGCGGCGCAGCATGGGGCAAAAACGGCACAGATGCTTGACGCATCTGTGCCGTTAAGGTGGCGCATTGCTGGAGTTGTATCGCAAGTGCGATGCAGCTCCAGCAAGGCTCAGGGGTGCACCATCTCCACAATGTTGCATCAAGACCTATGCCTGCTTCAAGCAGGCGCAGGGTTTTGACACAGGTTTCTCCTATCTGATTGTAAATGCGGCACACCATGGGTGGCAGAGCAGTGGTGCACGTTAACTGGTGCATCCCTGGGGATGTGCCATTTAACATAAATCTGCCCCTTTACATTTAAGTATGTGCAGGGGACACAGAGTCGGTGAGGCTTATCCAAGGTTAAGAACAGATGAGTCCTGTTCAGTGAAAAATTAGACATAGGCTTCACCTGCTCAGCATCGCTGGACATGGCTAAATAATAGCTGCAAAATGTTACTCTTGTTAAACAATTTTACTATTATAATCTGTGAGATTTGTCTCTTACTCTGCAACATCTCATTGTTGTTATCTTTCTTTAAAGATAAAGACAACCTCAACATGAGCGACAATCTGCAATCAGTTGATTTTGACCTCATCATTGAACTTGTAATTGAAACATCAGTGGATGTTGATCCATTGGATGATTTAAATCCTGAGGATGAAGAAGAGCGTGATGAGGATGCAGATTTGTCCGAATTATATGATATAGGATGGGAAGCTGACCTGCTTGAGCCTTTGGAAATATAAACATTTATTTTTAAAATGTATAATTAATAAAAAGTAAAAAGGTAAACCGTTTAATTTAAAAATAAAGACACCTTCAAAAGCAGGTTATGTGTAGTGTCTTCAATAAAATATTAAAATATGCTCATAAAATTAGATCAGATTCACATATAAAATAGCATAGGTAACATAAATATAAATGTCATTTCTTTTCTGGTATTTCTGTATTGTAAATTTGCCAACGACTAAAAAATCTTCTAATTAAAATGTCAAGTAGTGTGTTAAGTTTTTTATCACTGTTACTGATTTACTGTTTGGTAATAATGGTTAATAACATTATTTATTATATTTTTCCACAGATTCAACTGCAGATCATTTCAAGATTTCACCATGCCTACAATAGAAAGACAGAGAAAGGCTGCAAAACGTCAAAGACAGCAGGTGAAAAATAATACGCAGCAGTCCTCTAACAAAAAGATTTGTCAAGTCACGAAGAAAGCACCGGGTAAGAGCACAAAACACTTTATAAGAAATATGTGTAATAAAAAAAATATTACTACAGAAAATGTTTCAGTCCATAAAACGAGAAGGAAATCAAATGGAAAAGAAAGGCCAATGAAAAATGTTACTGCTAGAGCAAGAGATAACTCTGTGCATGATAGTAGAAGGAAACAACAGTTTAGGGAGATTCGTAAACGAATGTTCCGGAACAGGATAATTGGCAATTTGTTAAAAAATATTAAGAAAGGTCAACATAAACTAGTTTTTTATAAGACAAAAAAAAAGTTGAGAAAGTTATTGATCAGGCATTTGAAATTAAACATAAGTTATTTATTTTGATAATCAATAGAATTAGGAAGCTAAACAAGGCAATTTTTGATTTCAAAAGAAATAGTAGATGGAAGAGAATAGTTAATCGTAGTAATTTTTGTGAAGTTTTTTCTGGAGAATGGATGCATAGTTCAAGCTGTGAGGCATTTTTTAATGAGGAGAGTTATTTCCAGGATAATGATTTAGTGCATGCAGTTGACACCAGTGGTCGTGCTTATGAAGTGAAAGATGGTTGTCCAGTTGAAAAAGAAAAACTTGTGACAACAGAGGCAGAAGAGGTGTTAGGTAATGAGGTTTTAGGAAGACGTGCTAAGGGTCCTGTGTACACCTGGAAGTGTAGTAGTATTTGCAGTGTGCTACAGGATTCCATCAATTTGCTTTGTGATTTTGTACGGTCATTTAATAAGAAAAGTTTGAAGCAGAAAATGATGTTGTTGCAAGAATTAGATCCTTGCAGAGTAAGAGAAGTGACAGGTTTGCATGGACATTCACTGGCTTGTCTTTCCAGGAGAGTATGCCAGAGTGTTTTTCATCATTTCAGGATGCTAGCAGTGCATCATAACAAAGTGAGGAAATTAGTTAGAATGTTGTATTATGCTAAGAGTCCAGCAATTATGCTTAAACAATTATGCGCTGCTCTTTTGCATGGTTCTGAAATAGATGTGAAGAATATATGTGAAGAAATTGAGTTTTGTTACTTTGGAAGTAAAGAGGAGAATGTTGAAATTGAGCAAGAAGAAGAGGGTCTTGTGGAAGATAGTGTACAGGTTTCCAGTACAGATAATTTCCAGAGGGAAATTGCGACGTTTGAGGTGAAATCAAGTGAGAGGCCGAATTTCACTTGTGTGTGTTGTCGACGCACTTATTATAAGAATCAGACTAAGTTAGTGGATTTATATGCAAAAAGTGAAAGGGAAAATAATAGTGAATGGAAGGATTTTGCAACATACTTGATGGTAGAAAATTGTTTTGATTTGGGATTGGATCAACGTGTGTGTACTTATTGTTCTTGCAAATTAAATCAAAACCAGATGCCTGCTAGAGCAGTTCATAATAATCTGGAATTGGTTGAGATTCCTTCTGAATTGAAGGATTTAAATACTTATGAATCTATTTTGATTCAAAGTATCCATCCCTTTCAGGCGATTGTAAGAATGGAGCCAAAGACAGGGAAATTGCCTCCATCAGATTTACAGAGAGGATTAAAGGGAAGAGTTGTTTATTTGCCTCTAGATTTGAAGAAAAACATTAACACAATTGGAGTAGAAAAAGTGGAAGAGGAACCTCTGGTTATCTTAGTTAATGGGGTTCCGACAAAGAATAAGAAAATATGGCAAGATTTAGTAGATGTTAGGAAAGTTAAAAAGGCAACATTATATTTGAAAAAAATAATAAATACTATAAGAATGTATATGTTGCAGAAGAGGAAGTAAGTGAGGAAGAGGATAGCGATTTGTGTGCTGGTCAAATTGAGAAAGTAGAACCCTCTACTAGTGAAGAAATATATGAACATTATAGTGTTCATCCTTTGCATTCCAAGGAAGTCATGGGGAATGCTATTGAGTTGTTTCAAATGAAACAAGCCAAAGGGAGTCCCATTAGTGTTTGGGAGGAAAGTTTGGAAGCTCGGTGTTTCCCACAGCTTTTTCCAACAGGTCAGGGAGGAAGATATGATGAGCGACCTCATCAAATTCCTGCTTCTGAATACCGGACTTTGCGATTGTATGCAGGAGATGCTAGGTTTCGACAATGCATTCCTTATTTGTTTCATCTCCTGTTTGAAAGCGATCTGTCTGGACTGTCATATGCAGTGAACCACATCTTGAAAAGTGGTATACACATGCAAAACATCTCGGCAAGTGACTTTATGGATAAAGTCAATGTCCAAGATAGTATTTTGGATTCTCACCTGATTAATCTCATGGCGTGTCAGCGTGGTACTAATGAGTACTGGTACCGTCGTCATGGTGATTTAAAATGTATGCTGAGGAACTTAGGTACTCCCACATGGTTCCTCACTCTGAGCTGTGCCGAGTATGGCTGGGAAGACTTACTTGAATTTCTACGAGAGGCAAATGCTAACGTAGATAACATCGAATTCAAGACACCCGGAGAACTGTGCTCTTTGGATCCAGTCAATGTATGTAGGTACTTCAATCATAGATTTGAAGCTATGATGTCTTTCATCATGAATAAGAAGAATCCACCTCTTGGAGAGGTGTTGGATTTCTTCTGGAGAAAAGAGTACCAAGCAAGAGGTGCTCCTCATATACATATGTTGCTGTGGATCAAGGATGCACCTAAATTTGGAACGGATCCAGAAGACTCAGTGATGAGTTTCATCCAACAGTATTCTACGTGTGCTGTTCCAAACGCAAAGGAGAAGAAAAGCCTAAGAGAAAAAGTTCTGCGTTTCCAAAGCCATCGATGTGGAAAGTACTGCCGTCGTAAATTCCGAAACAAGGACAAGTTCTACACTAAATGTCGTTTCGGCTTTCCACGACCGGTGATTTATAAAGGAAGAGTAAACAGTTTGATGTCTTCGCTGCTACACAATGTCATGAAGAAATCACCTAAAAACACTTACAATTTGAAGAGGAACGAAGAGTCCAAGTACATCAACGACTACAACCCGATGATTTTGTCCATGTGGAATGCTAACATGGATATACAGTTTGTGGCTGATAACTGTATGGCTGTGGCTCGGTATGTGACGTCTTACATCACCAAAAAAGAGAAGACAGAATTGAAGGATATGTGGGAGGACATTTCCCATGAAAAGAGCCTCAGCAAGAAGTTGTACAGTTTCAGTCTGAAGATGTTGTCGCATCGAGAAATCGGAGCGTACGAATGTTCTGACCGGTTGTCTTCAGCAAGTCTCTATGCCAAGTCCAGGAGTATCGTTTGGGCGAGTCTTGGTCTTGCTGCAACGCGTAATCGAGTTCTCAAACCTGTGCGGGAAATTGAGTATTTGGCGGAAAAGGAGCCAAACAGTACCGACATTTTGAAGACAAACATGTTGGATACATATTATCCAAATCGAAGCAGTCACCTCGAGAATGTTTGTCTGTATGAGGTTCTGCAAAATTACATATTCAAGAGGAACATCAAAGAAGATACTGAGAAAGGAGTGTATGCTGTAATAGGAAGTGAGGGATGTCTGGTCAAGCAAAGAAAATGCCACTTGGTAAACCATCGAAAATTGAGTGGCGAATCTCCTGAAAAAAAGGAGTTTTTCTATTTAGCACTTTTGCAACTTTTCAAGCCTTGGCGTGCAGAAGAGGAACTGCTTGGAGATTTCCTCTGTTACGAAGACTCTTTCAATGCCGCCAAGGAGACCATAGAATGTCCTGCTTTTCCCAAATATGTAGAAATGTTGAATGCGGAAATTGAGCAGGAAGCAACGATTGCAGCCGAGATTGCCAGAGACAGTTCTCAGGACAGTCAGAGTTCTGCTTCATTGAGTCAGGATCCACTAGGAGGACCTGTTATTGAAAATGAAGCTGCCACTGCTATGAATGAAGTGGAAAGAGCCATGGCACATGCTCAGGAGGATGCGGTTAACTTAGAAGAGTTGGAAAGACAACTTAACGTTGAGCAGAGGAAAATATATGACGAAGTTACCATGCAAATTGATCATGGATTAAGTCATGATAAGAAAGAGTGCTCATGTACGTCGTTGAAGCCTGTCCGACTGTACGTGAGTGGAGAAGCGGGAACTGGAAAAAGTTTCCTCATTAAAGCAATTTCATGCTATTTGCAGGAAAGGACAGAGTCATCGCTGTCTTGTGTTGTCACTGCTCCAACTGGACTGGCAGCACATAATATTAAAGGGATTACTTTACATCGTTTACTGATGCTGCCAGTGGAGCATGACAACAAATTACAATATCACAAGCTATCTGGAGATGCTTGTTTTGAAGTTTCAAGAATCTTGAGGAAAATGAAACTTCTTATCATTGACGAAGTAAGCATGGTTTCCAATGTCATGCTTGCCTTTGTGCATTTGAGGATGCAAGAAGTTCTCAAAACAGAGTATGATGTGTTATTTGGTGGCAAACACATCATTGTTTTCGGAGATCTTTTGCAGCTGACACCAGTGAAAGGGCAACCTGTGTTCAAAATGCTCACGCATGAAGATACCAGGAAGTGCCTAGGCAGCATTGGCAACGTCAACATATGGTTAAACTTCAATTATGCTGAACTGCATGAAAATATGCGTCAGGCGAAGGATGAAGTTTACAAGACTATTCTACAAGATGTTAGAATTGGAAAAGTGACCGAGCATGGGAAAGAAGCTTTACATGCACGATTACTGTCAAATTTATATCCAGAACAAGATGTTGTGCCTGAGAATATTTTTCAGAAAATTACTGAGAAGAAATCTGGAATATGTTTGATGCCAACTCTTGCAGAATGTGCCAAATTTAACAACAAAATGTTGCATTTAGAAAAGCAAGAGATTGTGAAACTGGAAGCTATTGATAGAGTAGAGCATATGGTATCAACAATTATTTTGTCTGAGAATCTGAAAACAAAATTGGATTCATTAGAGAAGAGTATATCTAAAACTGCAGGTTTTGAAAAGACTCTGAATGTGTGCTTGAACTGCCGTATAATTTTAAGAAGGAATTTACATGTTGAAAGAGGTCTGGTAAATGGATCAATGGGTAATGTTGTTGATTTTGTAAAATACAGAAATAGAGATGGAATTGAATTTTTAAAAATTAAATTTGATGGCATTGAGGAAGTACAGCTAATTGGTCGTTGTTCTGCTAGATTTTTGCTTGTAAAAGACTTATATGTTCGCCGTAAGCAGTTTCCTGTTTGCTTGGCATATGCGGTGACAATCCATAAATCGCAAGGTTTAAGTGTAGACAGTGCATTGGTGAATATTGGCAGTTCTGTGTTCAAGGAGGGTATGGCATATGTGGCATTGTCACGAGTTAGAACTTTATCGGGATTGTACTTGATTGAGTGTGATGTCACAAGCATTTGTGCGGATCTAGATTGTGTTAAGGAATACAATAGGTTAAGAAGAGAGTATGCGCCACATTTGCCTCAATATCCTTTTTTTGAGAAACGTGTGGTAGGCCGGAAACGAAGAAATGTGACCAATACTGGGGAGGTTGTAGCAAAAAGACGAAAAGTCGATGAACCTGAAATTATAAGCAGAAATAAAAAGGATTCTGTTGAAGATGTTGTTGGTTTTCAATTTGAAAACAGTTCTGGTGTCAACTGCTATGCTAATGTAGTGGTTAATGTTTTGTTTTCTCTAGAAAATGTAAAAGAAGAGATTGTGGTCAATTCTGATCAAAGATTTTGCAGTTTGTTAAATTCTGTGTTAGAGAAATGTAGCACTGATAGAATAAACATAGAAAGTGTGTCTGAAATTCGAAATCTGTTAGACAGATGTTCAGGCCAAACACAATTCTCTCAAAATATTCAGCAAGATTGTCAGGAGTTTTTAATGTATATGCTTGATGTATTACATGCTGAAGGTGTAGATGTAGATCAGCTGTTTGGGCTTTCTTATCAATGGCAGCATGACTGCGAGAACTGTATGGTATCAAGTACTACTAGTGTAGACTCAGAAAGATTTATATATTTAACTTTGCCAGACAGTAAATCAGTCTCCTTTAATAAGCTAGTAAAAGCAGCTGATCACAACATGGAGTGTAGCCAATGTAAATCTGAAATGATGTCCACATTATTTATACGAACATATGGCCAGTATGTCATTTTAATGTTCCAACGATGTAGGCCTGATGGAACAAAATTGACAACTTTAATTAAAAATTTTGTAGCTTCGCAGTTGTCAATATCAGGAAGGACTTTTGTAACTGCAGCAATTATATATCATGACGGCCCTTCAATAACATCAGGACATTACACAGCTTATTTAAAGTCTAGAAATGGCTGGTCATTCTGCAATGATTCTGTTTTAATTTTCAAAAAAAAATTGCCGTATGACCTTAAAAACTCTTACCTGGTGTTTTTAAAACCAAAATTTTAGGGAAAGAATCTCGGGATGTGCTCTGTGGAATTTCAAGAAGTTCTAATGGCTCCTACACAATTTGGCCTTGAGGATAAGTGTAGTTCAGAGACATAACTTCTAACCATAGGACTGGACATTATGGAGAAATACGTGCACTTTGAATGAGTTCAGAAAAACTGTTTCTTTTTATAAACTAATTGAAGCAGCCAATCAAAACATGGAGTAGAGGGAATGTAAGTCTGCAATGCTGTCTACTGTTTTACATTGCTTTGTGATTAAAAGTGATGTAGAGAATTAAATAATTGTAGTAGTCATAGAGGTAGTGTAAGTCTGCTTGTATCAGTGTCATAGGAAAAGTAGAACATGACTGAGCAAGAAGGGGAAGATATTACTATTCCAGGATTGTGAAAATGATCTTCAACATTTTAATTCTGAAAGTTGCGGAAATGCCAAATGACGGGATTGGCTTACAAGAAATCCAAGAGTTATAAATGGCTCTGACAAGATTTGGCCTTGTGGAAAATTGTGGTAGAGAGCAAGAAGTCATTTATTGCATGTAACGTGTTTTTAAAAACGATGGAGATTTTCTTTCAGAAAGTGGCGGGCTGAAAGTAATAACAGCACAAAAGAGTGTAAGCTGTTCATAGGACATCCTTGGACGTCATGGAAAGTAAGTTAACTTTAAGGAGTTCTGAATTTTGATTTCTGATGTTGTATGGGTTTTTTAAACACAATCATTTTGATTGTGTTTTTTTTTCCCCGCTGTTACATGATGAATACCTTCAAGTCACTGTTTTTAGTGAATTTTGATACATTCTGAGAACAGCAAAAATAAACCATTTAACATGTATAATTAATTCTGTACTGTTTGCATTTATGATGTATATGTAGAACTGTGTAGGAGGCATGGAGAAGGTGAGGCTTCTGTAAGTGTCAAAGTTGTTGCATGCAGTGCTGCACTTCTGCGTATTCTTTCATATGCTAGACTACATCTGCACAATGAGATACCTAAGCAAAGGAAACGCAAGTGATGTGATTGAGAAATGAGCAAAATAAATTGCACGTATTTCAATTACATCACCTGTGTTTCCTATCATTACGAATCACATTGTGCAGATCAAGTTTAGGTCTGTCCAGGGAAACATAGGAGGTTTCTACTTTGTTGAAGAGTGCAGTGGACATGACTCACTTCATTGGTAGACTTTCACAGATATTATCTCCTCTGTACACTTCAACAAGTGTAAATCTCATCTTGAACTCTGAGTAGGCCTCACCTTAAACAAACCTCTGGATAGGAGACATGTTATTGGCATCCTGAAGCGACACTTTTCTGAAACAAGAGCAATGCAAAAGATGCACCATGTTTTAAGATAGGCCTCACTTCATCTGTATCAAGATACTGTTAGTTTAAAATGTATATCTTTAGGACTGTGTAGGGGACCTGGAGAAGCAGAAGCTTCTGTCAGTGTCAAAGTTGTTGAAAAACTATTTGTCCTTCAATCTTTTCCCTTGTCTTTTGTAATTTTTAAATACATGTTTTAATATTTTTCAAATGTTGGTTCTCTCTTTCACAGATTGAAAGTATAAAAATAAAAAGTGAGTAATTTAACGGCAATTATAAGGTAAATAGTTGTACTCTTTTCGTTACATTTCTATCACATTCACCTACTATTAGATCCACTGCTTCACTTCTTTAACCCTCAGTTTCCTGCCTTTGCTACTTTCCTCATTCCTTTCTCTATTACCTACTTACTCAACTCCTTCCACTCTTTTTCTCAGTCCCTCTGTTCTCATAGTTCCTCAGTCTTGTTCACTCACTCCGTCTCTATTACTCTTAGTGTCTGTGAATTACTTTCCCACCTTTTTTTTTGGACCGCTTCCCGGGAAGTGGCCCGGTTCGCAAACCAGCAGCGTTACGGGAGTCCACCATTTTGTGTTTCGGTCGAATCAAGATACAAGATGGAGGGCAAATAATGTTCAGAATGGGTAGAAGGGGGCACGGTAGATGTATCTTGACCCCCTTGGTTTTCTGAGGGTGGCTGAGGAGGACCATAGTTCTTCACTCTTGTTCACTCTCTCTGTTTCTATTAATGTCACTGTTTCTGACTGATCAAAACATTTTTTTAAAAAAAAGAACAGTAACTATAAGGGAAGGAAACAGACAGTTATGTTAAAAGAAAGACAGCTATAGGGAGTAAACTAAGGATACTGTTACCCGCAATCCACTGCTGATGATGTTACTGACCATGTCATGAATGATGTAATATGTGACATCATCAGCAGTGGATTGTAGGTAACAGTATCTCTTGTTTACTCCCTAGAGCTGTCTTTCTTTTCACATAACTGTCTGTTTGCTTACCTTATACTTACTGTTCTTTTTTTAAAAAAATATTTTTTTTGGTTAGCTTCCGGTACGCGTACCGGGTAGCGCTCCGGGGAGCGAACTAAGAGAAATAGAGGTTGGCAGAGTTCCAAATATTCTACCAATTTTTTTATAACGGGGAGGTAGTTCTGAAAAGAACTTTTTTTTTAATGTTTTTGTTGTTTTATATTTTTTTTATTATTTTTTGAATTTTTTTTACTTTTTTGTATTTTCTGAACGTTTTTATATTTTTTTTGGTTTTTTTTGGGGGGGGGGAACAAAAACGATCCATTGTAAAGGGCTCAACAGGAGCAACAAAAAAAAAAGAATTTATTTTTTGGGGCGTTTCGGACAAACATTAACATGATTCTGAATAGCTCTCATAATCAAAATGATGCTACTTTCCCTGTAGCAGATGAAATCGCCGCAGTGCACGCACACTTGCTTCACGTGCCCAAACAACATTTGAATGTTTGGGATCATCTCCCTCGCCTCTGGTCCCGACACCTCTGGAACAACCGATCTTCTTGCCATTGGAAGGGGATTTTGTTGCTCATCACGTAGCTGGGCAGCACTATAATTATTTGGGTGCCACCTACTCATATGCCGATGCATAGTGTGATTGCCGTAACTGTATTTTTTTTCAGTTCCCCTTGACAATCTATCACCGCATATACGGCAAAACACGTAGCGTGCATTCACTTTTTTTTGCCCCTCAGGAAATTTATAGAATTGCCAAATGTAATTCTCTTTTCGATTGTACCTCCTGGGCTCCTCTGGCAAAAACCTTGGCTCTTCCTCCTCTTCCTCCTCTTCCTGTTCTTCCTCTTCTTGCAAAATTACTTCAGCAGGTGGTCCTCTCTTCTTTGGATTTGGTGGAGGTGGTGGGTTAGAACCAGCTGAAGCTACTAATGAAGCCATGTCAAAGTGTAAATAAAGGGTCTTTCTCTCACCAAGATGAAAGTCAGAGTGAGGAAAGAAGGAGGGGTTTTCATCATTTGGGAAAAGCAAAAGTTCTAAACCAATGAAAAGTGTTCATTTTAGATCACATGACCTAGTATTACATCATTAGGAAACCAAAAGTGAAATGAACCAATGAAAAGTGTTATTACCGAGTCACATGACGTGCTGTGTTTACGTTACGCGGTCGGCGCCGCGCCGCGGATCGCTTCCGGTTCGCGTACCGCTGCGCTTCCGGGTACGCTAACGTAGCACGTCATATGACGTATCACGCGAGAACGCGAAACGTCATGCTGACGCGACGCGTCACGATGTTGTTTTCTAACGCGACAGTTGCGCAAACGGAACGTTTACCGGTTCGCGGACCGGGTCGCGGCTCCGAATTGAGCTAACGGGAAGCTAACCGGTTCGCGTACCGGGAGCGAAACAATAAAAATAATAAAAAAAAATTGTATTAAAAACATGTAAAAAATATTTTTCGATTTAAAGAAGAAGACATTGTAAAGGTTTTGATATTTGCTATTAAAAAACCATTGAAATTCACTGAAAAAACCATAGGTTATAGACCATATATAGTTAGGAATTAGCATTTACAAAACCTTGAAAATTCACTGAAAAAACCATAGGTTATAGACCATATATAGTTAGGGATTAGCATTTACAAAACCTTATTTTACTCACACAAAACCATTGAAATTCCATATATAGTTAGTTGTACTAACTATATATCGCGCACCCGCAATCCACTGCTGATCATGTCACATATTACATCATTCATGACATGGTCAGTGACATCACTGATGACATCACTGATGACATCTCAAATGACATCACTGATGACATCACTGATGGCATCTCAATGACATGACTGATGACATCACTGATGACATCTCAAATGACATCACTGATGACATCTCAAATGTCTTACATATTGAAGAATGAGTGGATGTATAAGTGTCTGGATGAAGGATTTAGTAGGTGTGTGACTGACTGTATGAGTGAGTGATTAAATGTGTGTCACTGAGTGCATGGGTTAGTCAGTAAACTGTCTTAATTTGTGCATCATTATGTCTGTTGTTCTGTAAACTGCTGCATGTGTTGATCAGTAGCTATATGAGTAAGTATATGGGTTATTGATTGGTTGCCCAAGTATTTGTATGGGAGACTGAGTGTGTGTGTGGGTGGCTGGGAGGTGTATGACTCTGTGCATAGATGTGTAAGCAGTTGATTCACTAGATATATGGATTCAAAAGTGCATGTGGAAACAGGTGTATGGGCGGTTGACTGAGTGCATTGGTGAGTGAATGGATATCTGAGTGCTACATGTCAAAGTAAGAACATATGTAAAACACAGTACATGTGAGAGTTGACATATATAAATAACTGTGCATAAGAGTCCGTGAATGTGTGAGTGGCTGTATTGATCATTGTGAACTTGTATCAGGGATTGTAAAAGAGAGTAAATATGTGTTAGTATATGTTTGAATAAGTAAGGTATGTATAACTGTATAGTTGAGGAAATGGAGGTGTAATTGATTCTTTGCATGACTGAGTAGGTGTGTGAGTAACTCCATGGATGAGTGACAGTCTGTGAGTGTCTGTTTACACTGAGTGTATCTAAGGTTATTTTAGAGTCTGAAGAAGTTCATCGTATTATCACATGAATGATGTCATCAGTGATGTCATCAGTAATGTCAAATGAGATGTCATCAGTGATGTCATCAGTGATGCCATTTGAGATGTCATCAGTGATGTCATCAGTCATGTCATTGAGATGTCATCAGTGATGTCATCAGTGATGTCATTTGAGATGTCATCAGTGATGTCATCAGTGATGTCACTGACCATGTCATGAATGATGTAATATGTGACATGATCAGCAGTGGATTGCGGGTGCGCGATATATAGTTAGTACAACTAACTATATATGGAATTTCAATGGTTTTGTGTGAGTAAAATAAGGTTTTGTAAATGCTAATCCCTAACTATATATGGTCTATAACCTATGGTTTTTTCAGTGAATATATATATATATATATATATATATAAACATTTATACATTTATATATATATATATATATATATATATATATATATATATATATATATATTACCTACTGGCGGTCGCCAGTAGGTATATATAGTTAGGATTTTTTCTCTATGGGATTTTTGAAAATTCTATGTCTAATAACTTTGGCGTTTGTGGACGGAATTGGCTGAAATTTTCAGGAAAATGGCACATTTTGTTTCTGAGCAGCCCTTGAAAATTTGGGGGGGGTTCGTCAAGGGGGGGCCGAGAAAAAAGGGGGGTCCCAAAACGTGTTTTTAACATTGAGTTTTCCATAGGGCGGTTGGCCTCACTTTTAGCCCGAACGGCTGAATGGATTTGCACGAAACTTGGCAAAATTGTAGGGACTGGTAGCCCGATGTGCCTTTTGTAGGTCTCAATATATGTGCTTCAGTGGATTTTGAGAAATTAACGTTCAAAAAAAGATATATATCTGTAACAGCGGACCGGGCAGCGCTCCAGTTCGCGTACTTTTCGCGCAACGGAGCTTTGTGAAGCGAAGCTGATTGGTTCTCCGGCGTCTGTAAACATTCCAAACAGTCCGTAGCGGCCGCCATCTTGTCTCTCGGTAGGATCGAAAGACAAGAGGAGGCCAAAGCGAAGGGGCAAATGACCATAAGGGGGCATAGTAGATCCTCGCTGACCCCCTAGGTTTGATGTGGAGGTTTTAAAAGGGCCCCGCGGGGCAAAAAAAAAAAATTATAATAATAATCGAACGGCTGAATGGATTTGCACGAAACTTGGTAAAATATTAGGGACTGGTAGCCCGATGTGCCTTTGCTAGGTCTCAATATATGTGGTCCAGTGGATTTTGAGAAATTAACGTTCAAAAAAAGATATATATCTGTAACAGCGCTCCGCTTCGCGTAACGGAGGTTTGCGAAGCTGATTGGTTCTCCGGCGTCTGTAAACATTGCAAACAGTCCGTAGCGGCCGCCATCTTGTCTCTCGGTAGGATCGAGAGACAAGAGGAGGCCAAAGCGAAGGGGCAAATGACCATAAGGGGGCATAGTAGATCCTCCTTGACCTCTTAGGTTTGATGTGGAGGTTTTAAAAGGGCCCCGCGAGGCAAAAAAAAATAAAATAATAATAATCGAACGGCTGAATGGATTTGCACGAAACTTGGCAAAATTGTAGGGACTGGTAGTCCGATGTGCCTTTGCTAGGTCTCAATATATGTGCTCCAGTGGATTTTGAGAAATTAACGTTCAAAAAAAGATATATATCTGTAACAGCGCTCAGCTTCGCGGAGATAAAATTATATCTGTATTACCTAGCTGTTGCTAACACCAGTTAGCGACGGCTAGTAGGAGATAGCGACCATCTTGGGCCCCACTTTGCATGTGAGTGATATTTATCACTAATGACATGCAAAGTGGGCATGCCAAGATGTTAGCGACTGGAAACAGTCGCTAACATCGCTATCTCCTATTATCAACTTTTGGAAATATTCGCGATAAGCGCGAATATCTCCAAAAGCTAGCACCTGCCCTGAGCAGTTCTAAGGCATGTTATCCAATGGGAGGTGGATAACATGGCTAAGAGCATTAGCTCGGTAATGCATGAATATCGCTGAGTTTTCAGCGATATTAATGCATTGCGGTCGTTTTTTATCGTATTTGCGATAAACCTTGATAATAGCAAGGTTTATCTGCGATAATTTCTGACGATGCTTAGCGGTAAAAAAATCGTTGCTAAGCATCGTTAGGGATAAATATCGCTTAACTTTGGTAATATGCCCCAACGTCTGTTAACGTTCGATTCGAAGGAAATCAGGAAGTGTTGAAAAGATTGTCTGCGCCATCTTGCCTTTTTTCAAATGCCACACTTTTGTCGTGCACGGCAGCCATTTTAGATGCCTTGACCAGACCCACTCTCTGCACGCTGTCGATCCTTAGCATGGCTCCCCACCCTCGCAAGCATCTCCCCCAGGCAATGGTCACCCCCGCTCTCTGTCTTATGCATGGGTAATAAACAACCCCCCATCTGCGCTGCTCTTCCCTGAGAATCACACCCTGTGCCCGCCCGACACCTCCCTTTCGCCCTATTCACTACCGCACCCTCTGACACTCCTTTTCCTCTGTGTCCGATTGTCCAGGCCGGTCCTAGGGTATCAGCTAGCCCTGCAGATGTAGTTTATGGCCCCAGCTGTAAAGAATCACCCCTCTTCAAAGGAGTTGTAGTAGATCAAGGCCCACACTCGATGAGATCCGTCACAGCAGACGTGTTCCTATTATCTGAAAACCATCCTGTATTGTGATTGGGGAGGGGACCGAGCCTGAAGCTGAAGATTCCAGGGATGACTCTTTGTACATCAAAGTTTTTACAATTATGTGTCACATTAAAAATATATAGCACTCCAACAAAGTAGTAAGATTATAAAACTTTAATAACTTATAAATATATACAAGAAAACAAAAACAGTAATAACATATAAACATTTTTAGGGAAAAACAACGAAGTAGCGGTCGGCTGTGCGAATAGTCCCAACGCAGCACAACGTCCAGATTTCTGGCGTGGGGCGTCGCGGGGGGTGGGTCATCAGTAGCAAACTGTTGTGCGAATAGTTCCAAGGCAGCAGAACGATGGCACCAAGGTGATGTCCAGTAAGTTGCCGCACTGGTTTTGGTATCCTACAATGCTGCTCCGAATAACGGCGTGGGGCGCCCCGGGGGAGGCAGCGTGAACGGGCCTCTCCAGGTGGAGTGTCATCTGTTGTAGTGGGGCGCCCCTTTACCGTTTCAGTTGCCATTCCGTCCGTTTTTGGTCCACTGTGTCAAAAGCAGCAATTCAGCTCAGTTGCGCCCACTCTTGCGGTGCAGCGATAGGCGGCTGTCACAGGACTCTCAAAATGGCGGCAGGCTCTTTTCTTTTTGGGCCTGGTGCACTGAAATGGCCCTGGGACACCTTGGAAATCGGACGCTTGTCTGCTAGGTCTTGGACCCCATTCTCGAAAGCGTCCCCTCCGCCTTGAGGATTTATCAAAAGTTTTGGGGGCCCCCGACTCCTGTAGGCTTCTGGTGGGGAGCGGTTGCCATGATTGCTCGCGGAATGACCACGACGGAGCTACGAGATGGTGGTGCTCTCATGCTGAAGCCAGCTTCAGTCTGAAACATCCAGAAACAAGGTGGGGCTTTCATCGTTTGGGGAAAAAAAAAAGTTTTCATCCAATGAAAAGTGTTGTTTTTAGGTCATATGATCAAGCCTTCCATCATTAGGAAACCAAAAGTAAAATGAACCAATGAAAAGTGTTATAAACAAGTCACATGACCTGTTATGCGGCATAGGGTATAAAATGCGGAGAAAATACGTTGGCACGTGAGGCGGCGTCAGTAGCGGACCGATGTGCGAATAGGCCGAAGGCAATACAACGCGCCAAGATCCGGATGGCACCGAGGTGGTGTCCAGCAAGTTGCAGCACTGGTGTGGCCATCCTACAATGCTGAAAGTCGGCGTGGGGCGCCCCGTTGGCCTGTGAGTTTGCGTCAGTAGCGGACCGATGTGCGAATAGGCCAAAGGCAGCACAACGCGCCAAGATCCGGATGGCACCGAGGTGGTGTCTAGTAAGTTGCCGCACTGGTGTGGCCATCCTACCATGTTGAAAGTCGGCGTGGGGCGCCCCGTTGGCCTGTGAGATGGCGGCAGTAGCGGACCGATGTGCGAATGGGGCCAAAGGCAGCGCAACAATATTTTCGGAATAGAAGACACCACAAGGCGCTGAGATGCCAAGATCCGGATGGCACCGAGGTGGTGTCTAGCAAGTTGTGGCACTGGTGTGGCCATCCTACAATGGTAAAAGTCGGCGTGGGGCGCCCTGTTGGCCTGTGAGATGGTGTCAGTAGCGGACTGATGTGCGAATGGGGCCAAAGGCAGCGCAACAATATTTTCTGACTGACACCACAAGGCGCTGAGATGTGAAGATCCGGATGGCACCGAGGTGATGTCTAAGTTGCGGACCGATGTGCGAATGGGGTCAAAGGCAGCGCAACAATATTTTCTGTATGGAAGATACCACTAGGCGTTGAGATGCCAAGATCCGGATGGCACCGAGGTGATGTCTAGCAAGTTGCTGTACTGGTGTGGTCATCCTACAATGCTGAAAGTCGGCGTGGGGCGCCCCATTAGCCTGTGAGATGGCGTCAGTAGCGGACCGATGTGCGAATAGGCCGAAGGCAGCACAACGCGCCAAGATCCGGATGTCACCGTGGTGGTTTCATAGTTGAGAGGCACTTCATCTGCAGTGGGGCGCCGAGATCCGGATGGCACCGAGGTGATGTCTAGCAAGTTGCTGTACTGGTGTGGTCATCCTACAATGCTGAAACTCGGCGTGGGGCGCCCCATTAGCCTGTGAGATGGCGTCAGTAGCGGACCGATGTGCGAATAGGCCGAAGGCAGCACAACGCGCCAAGATCCGGATGTCACCGTGGTGGTTTCATAGTTGAGAGGCACTTCATCTGCAGTGGGGCGCCGAGATCCGGATGGCACCGAGGTGATGTCTAGCAAGTTGCTGTACTGGTGTGGTTATCCTACAATGCTGAAACTCGGCGTGGGGCGCCCCATTAGCCTGTGAGATGGCGTCAGTAGCGGACCGATGTGCGAATAGGCCGAAGGCAGCACAACGCGCCAAGATCCGGATGTCACCGTGGTGGTTTCATAGTTGAGAGGCACTTCATCTGCAGTGGGGCGCCGAGATCCGGATGGCACCGAGGTGATGTCTAGCAAGTTGCTGTACTGGTGTGGTCATCCTACAATGCTGAAAGTCGGCGTGGGGCGCCCCATTAGCCTGTGAGATGGCGTCAGTAGCGGACCGATGTGCGAATGGGGCCAAAGGCAGCGCAACAATATTTTCTGAAGAGAAGACACCAAGAGGCGCTGAGATTCCAAGATCCGGATGGCACCGAGGTGGTGTCTAGCAAGCTATGCAGTTGAGTTGTGTGCGCACTTGCGGCGAATAGGTCGAAGGCAGCATAACAATGTTTTCTGAATAGAAGACACCACAAGGCGTTGAGATTCGGTTACCACCGAGGTGATGTCTAGCAAGTTGCCGCACTGGTGTGGCCATCCTACAATACTGCTCCGAATAACGGCGTGGGGTGCCCGAAGGGGGGGGGGGAGGCGGCGTGAACGGGCCTTCCTAGGTGGAGGCTCGTCTGCTGTAGTGGGGCGCCCCTTTACCGTTTCAGTTGCCATTCAGCTGAGTTTCAGCTGCTCTTGATGCTACAGCGACAGGCGGCTGCAACAGGACTCTCAAAATGGCGGCCTGTTCTTTGGATTTGGGCCTGGTCCACTAAAATGGCCCTGGGACACCTTAGAACTCGGACGCTCGATTTTTTTTTCCTTTCCTGTACATGCAAAAAAAGGTAAATGCCCGGTACGTTACACGCTTCATCTGCCACGATGAACTCTCCAGAGGAACCGAAAAAAAATATAGTTATGGTAACTATACCATGCATCGTCATATGGAGAGGTGGCACCAATTAATTATAGTGCTGCATAAAAGAGAGATTTGGAGGAGAACCCCTGACCTGCTAGTACATTCATCAAAGAAGTGGCACTGACAGCATCAGAGGCAAGGGAAACGGTCCCAAATATTTAGAAGAACTTTGGAAAGATTAAAATGACATGTTTAGATTGTGGCAAATTAATTTCATGTGGACAGATGAGTGTTACTCTAATAAATACAGCATATGAACATCATCATAGTCGATGGTTGGTAGAGACATTTTGACTATATCCTGGACCTGCCCGTCCTCGCCCAAAATGGCGCCGGAATAAATGGGACTCGTAACTCCTTGTTGTGTACTGGTTGCAGAACCTTGAAATCACGAGATACGTATGCAGTTTTGAAGCACATGGCGGGCGGGGACGAGAATTGATTGAATATTTTGACATCCCTATTGATATTAAGTTCTGATGTGTTATTGATTACTGTACTATTGAAAGTTCGAATTAACGTCACCCATGGTACTTGCCCGCAAATGTATATCTAGATAATTTTATTGTAACTGGCCCTGTCGTATTTTAATTATAAAATGTACGTCCACCGATTCCGTAACTGTTAGACACCTTAGTTCTTGCAACCTAATGGCCCGCCCGTTACGTTCCTCTACAGTGTAAATGTCTACTCATCATATACGATTACAGTTTGCTCCGTGGCCGGCCCACGTGGTTATAGGCTCGTATTTGTATAATGAAATTTTCACAATAAAGGTTTTTAAAAGAAAACATGGTAGTAGTATATACATTGGTAAAGTTTTTAATAATAGTCACTGTTTTAGAATCATTAAAAGGCAAGTGAAATAAAGCAGACCAATTACATGAAGGGTAAAAGGTATAATACGAAGGAACGCAGTAAAGATAAATGGTCAAGGGCTGTTGTGTTTTCTATTCCTGCAACATAAAGTGATCGATAAGAATCTCATATTCAGGCGTATCGGCGACTAAGACAGCAGGTCGACCCTCTTTTGCTCAACGGCTCCGTCATGGGACGAAGAAACGCTCTTTTTCTCGAAAAAAGAATGTATTTTACTTGCAGGACAGTTGTAAATTTTCCGGGAAAGTACATTAGCCTGGAACATTATAACATATATTTAAGAAAAAATAATGTTCGGAAGTAATAAAAAGCGTAATTTTTAGGTCATATGACCAAGCCTTTCATCATTAGAATAAGAAAAGTAAAATGAACCAATGAAAAGTTTTATTAACAAGTCACATGACTTGTTATGCTTACGTTACGCGCTGCGCGCCCCGGATGACTTCCGGATGCGCTAACGCGGCGCGTCATATGACGCATTACGCGACAACGCAGGTCCAGAATATAGTCAAAATGTCTCCACCAACCAGCGGTCGGAACACAACCCCTTTCAGCAGGCTAAATAGTTCTGTTAAATGACAACAGAAGGGACAGGCAACAAGAACCATCAGTCAAAGAGGGGAGGGCTAGTTCTTCTCTACCGGGTTACATTGGGGCGCTACCGGAACTGATCGAATTGGTAGTCTACAGTGTTTCTGGATGTTTCAGACTGAAACTGGGGTTAGCATGAGAGCAGTACCATTTCGTAGCTCCGTCGTGGCCATTCCGCAACCAATCATGGCAGCCGCTCTTTATCGTTATTTTGGGCGGGGTGGGTGGCGGAGCCGAGCTGTTTTGCAGCCATCATTGTGTGGAGTTCAGTTCATTTCACTAGTTTTGTATTTGTCATGAGGGGTTGTTCCTAATGTTTCTATTTTAGCGAGGTCAAAAAGAGATCTCGTTAGTGGCCTACTGATTTTGCTCGATTCCTTTTCTTTTTTTTTACACGATTTTTCCTTATCTGCAAAGACTAAACAGAGTATTGCGACTCTGTGTTTGTTTGTAAATAGAGAATGAACCAAAGAGAACCAATTCTAAAACAGTAAATACTTGGATAACAATCAATCAAATGGAGAGAGAAGCAGGCACGACGTATTACAACGGGGGCAAAGGCCTGCGTTAACTACCCTTCACTATGTGCAAAGAGAGAGTACTCCTAATAGAAATGGGGGGGGGGGGACACCATTCAAAGCAGATCAGTGTGCATAAACACGAAAATGTTTTCACTTACCACGTACTTGACATTCGACAGCTTATGATATTTGCTATTAAAAAACCATTGAAATTCACTGAAAAAACCATAGGTTATAGACCATATATAGTTAGGAATTAGCATTTACAAAACCTTGAAAATTCACTGAAAAAACCATAGGTTATAGACCATATATAGTTAGGAATTAGCATTTAAAAAACCTTATTTTACTCACACAAAACCATTGAAATTCCATATATAGTTAGTTGCACTAACTATATATCGCGCACCCGCAATCCACTGCTGATGATGTCACATATTACATCATTCATGACATGGTCAGTGACATCACTGATGACATCACTGATGACATCTCAAATGACATCACTGATTTTTTTTTTTTTTTTTTTGAAATATATTTTTATTGCAGGAATCAGCAAACTGTTACATATATGACCAGCATCAAAAATCCACTGAAATCAATTAACTGCACCCCGCCCACCCCCCGCAGCACGTTTTCATACATAATCATTCAGCCCACAATCCAAAGGTCGGGCGATAAAATCCAGTGGGGGCTCAGCAGTAGAGCAAGGCTGGTCCGGATGATCCACTGTCCGTCATCTGCTTTTCCAAACAAGCCCCAAAACCCAAAAGAAAGTCTCACCCATAAAACACTAAAATACAAAGAAATCCCTCCCCAACCCCCCCCCCGCCATCAGTGTATGGTAGCAGCCGCAATGGGATTCGTGAGAGGACCCAAGATGAGCGTATCAGAGACAGAAAACGCAATCGCCTATTGGGAATCATGGCGCGCTGCAATCTCACTATCAGAATCGCTGGGGGCGCAATAGTCTCTGAGGGCCTGCACTAGCGTCTCCCATTCTAGCGCTGCCTCCTGTGTTTTTTCGTTACGCTGCCTCCCAGCCAGTTGGTATCTCAGCGTGCTTTCTCCCGCCGCCCACTTCAAAAGTTCGCTATGCCACCTGCTCCCAGTCGGACCAGCTCGTGCCTTCCAGTTCCTGGTCACCTCTCGTTTGGCCAAGAGAAGCCCTAAATCAATAAATCTACTGGAAATTTTGTTCTTGGGGGTATGTGGAAACCAATGCAAAAGACCCACCGCCGCATCGACCGATAGGGGTCTCCCCGTCACCTCCGTTAGGGTCTTCTCCACTTCCACCCAGTAGGAGGACAAACCCGGGCAGGTCCACAACATATGTAGGAGGTCCGCCTCCGGCGCCGGGCATCTGGGGCAGGTTGCCGAGCCCATGGCGAAGTACTGTTGGATTTTCGCCGGGGTCAGGTATGCCCGATGGAGTATGTAATAGTGGACCAACTGAAAACGGGCGTGGCGCGTCCCCTTCCAAGCCCGTCGCACGAGCTGAGACCAGGTCGCTTCCGGGATTTCCCTGCCTATGTCTGCCTCCCAACGGGCTTTCAGGGTTGTAAGGGGGGTCAGCCCTTCATTGATCAACCTACCGTAGAGGCAGGTGACCGCCTTCACCGTGCCCGCAGACATCATGACGTATTGGCACACCGGAGACGTAGGAGGTTCCTCCCGTCCGCCTTTCCAATGCGCCTGGATCGCACGGACCAGGGCCGAGTGCAACAGGAAGTCACCGTGGGGAATCCCGAAGCGGTCAATGAGCTCCTGAAAGGGCAAGAGTACCCCAGCCTCATAAAGATCCCCCACCAACTGCAATCCCGCGTCCTCCCAGTCCGCCAAACGTGACCAATCACCGCCATGGGGCAAGGCCGTCAACATCCCCAACGGTATTTCAGGCGCATATGGTATCCGCAAGTGTCCCCGGGCGTGAGCCCGGTTCCAACACAGGCGAAGGGTCTTTTCCTCCAACGTCAGGTCCTGCAAGGTCAAACGTTGGCGTAAAGCTATGAGGATAGGACATGCCTGGCCATCCCTACACCTCTCCTGTCCTCCGGGCCACGGAATTCCCTGGCAATCTCCTGGGTGAGGGTCTGGAGCTGCGCTGCCAGATAGTATTTCTCAAAATCCGGCACCGCTAGTCCCCCCTCGGCTTTCGGCCTCATCAGGGTCTTAAGGGCCACTCTACGGCGGCCCGAGCCCCAGAGGAATCCGATTATCATCGACCGTAGGAGCCTAAATATGGCTGGCGGGACCCAAACCGGTAGCGCCCGGAAATAGTACAGCAGCCGGGGAAGAGCCACCATTTTGAGGAGAGCGACCCGCCCCGCCAACGAAAGCGTTAGCGTAGCCCAGAAGTCCATATTCCCCCGTAGAGCTCGACTGCATCTGGTAATGTTTCCGTCCAGAAGGTCAGATGGATCATGATAGATGTACACTCCCAGGTACCTGAAGCAGTCCGGCTCCCATCTAAGTTCTCTATTGAGGACCGGACTAGGGGTGCCTCTGCGAACCGGGAAAAGGCATGTCTTGGCCCAGTTCACTCGTAGGCCCGAGACCTCCCCAAACGCCGTGAGCGCCGTCTCAGCTCCATGTAGGGCCTCGACTGGGTCCTCAAGGAAGAGCAACAGGTCGTCGGCATATAACGAAACGTGGTGCGGGCCCGAATGCGTCCAGAAACCACTGTAATGCGCCCCCGATCGGAGTAGCAATGCGAGGGGCTCCACCGCTAGCGCGAAGAGAAGTGGGGATAACGAACAGCCCTGTCTCGTGCCTCTTTCCACTGGGTACTGCGAGGAAATTAACGGACCCGCCCGAACCCTGGCCGATACGGAGGTGTATAAGACCGCCGTCCACCTGATGAAGCCCTCGCCGAGACCGAATCGCCGCAACACAGTGTGTAGGTAGTCCCATTCCAGGCTATCAAACGCCTTCTCTAAGTCCACCGATAGGACCACCGGACACGGAGCATCCACCAGCGGGTCGCCCAGCAATCGGAACAACCTACGGATGTTCATTGTTGTGTTGCGCTTGGGGATGAACCCAGCCTGGTCCTCATGCACCAGGGAGGTCATGTGGCCGAGCAGTCTCGAGGCCAAGATGCTGCTCAGAATCTTGTAATCGACCGTCAGCATCGATAAAGGACGGTAGGACGCCGGATCGGTTGAGTCCCGCCCCGGCTTGAGGAGGGGAACCACCAGGGCCTCGCGCATCGAGCCAGGCAGTCGGCCAAGCCTCTTCGCCTCTTTATAAACAGTCACCAGTCTTGGAGCCAGGAGGTCGGCATAGGCCGCGTAAAACTCCACAGGAAGACCGTCCAGACCTGGGGTCTTATTCCGCGCCATCTTTTTAATGGCGCTGCGGATTTCCCCCAGTTCAATATCGGACCCCAGGGCTTTCGCCACGACAGGCTCCACCACTGGGAGCTCCAGGGGCCTCAGATAGTCCTCAAGAAGGTCAGGGTCTTTGGCAGCACGACTGCGATACAACTGGTCATAGTAGTGCCGGTAGCAGCCTAAAATCTCCGGTTGAGTGTGCACCATGGTCCCGTTCGCCATGCGCATGGAGGTCGTCAGTGAGGTCTGGCGCGTAGGGTTAGCCAGCCATGCCAGCAATGCGCTCGACCTGTCCCCTTCTGCAAGGGACCGAACCGTATAGGCCTTGTAGTCGAAGCAGCGTAGCCGCTCGACCTCAGCCGCCACCGCCTCCCTTGCCTCCGCCGTGCGTCCCTGGAGTTCAGGGTGCCCGGGGCGGCGGAGTTCCAACTCACGGAGCCTCCGATCAGCCACGTCCAAGTCATCAAGGATAACCCGCCTCATACCTACCTTCTTGGTGATGCAACAACCCCTCACTACCACCTTAAAAGCGTCCCATTCTAGTGCCCTCGAGCTCGCAGAGCCCCCGTTGGACGCGAAATACTCCTCGATCTTATCACCTAAGTCCGCTCTGAATCCAGTGTCCTCGAGGATCTCAGGGCGTAACTTCCAGGTGGGCACCGCCGGCGCCCCCGGAAACCAGCGAAGGGCCAGCAGGAGGGGGTTATGGTCCGAAACGGTCCTGGTCAAGTATTCGGAACGGATGGCCGCTGAAACCAGTTCAGTCGAGCCAAGAAACCCGTCCAACCGAACGTGCAACTCGTGAAGGCCCGAAAAGTAGGAGTAATCTCTAGCGTCAGGGTGTTGCGCTCTCCAAATATCCGTCAGACCCCACCGTGCCTGCCAGTCCCTACGGCCTTTGGCCACACGGCGGACCGGAGAATCAGGGAGGGGCGGGTGCGAGCGATCGGTCTCCACATCCACCACCGAATTGAAGTCCCCACCGAGCAGGAGGGGCCCCGTGAAAAAGTGGGCCAGCGAGCCCGATAACCCAGAAAGGAAGGCAATCTGGTCCATGTTAGGTGCGTAAACACAGCAAACGTTCAGGGCCCTCCCCCCCAGAGTGCCCGAGATGGCCACATAGCGCCCCTCTGGATCTACCACTGAGTTAGTGACCTGGAAGGGAACCCCAGCCCTAATCCAGATTAGCGCCCCCCTAGCATACGCTGAGTACGACGTGTAGAAGACCTGCCCCCTCCATCTACGCTGTAGCGCCGCCCCCTCCGCCTTGTTCAGATGGGTCTCCTGCAGCAGCGCCATTTGTATTCCCCTACGCACTAGATAAGCGTGGACTTTGTGCCGCCTAGCCATGGTATGAAGCCCCCGCACGTTCCAAGTAATACACTTCACATTAGCAACGTCAGCCATTGTCCCATACTGTCCGTGCAAAGTCTCCCCATCTGGGTCTCAACAAAAAGCGAACAACAATCCCCCCAGCACTGATGGCGGCCATTTCCCCCAACCAAAACTCAACAACTCCTACATTAACCAAACCCCTGCCCACCCTCCCCAGAACAGGACCCAAATAACTCCATCTAGTTCCCATCCAAACCAAGCCCTCAGAAAAACCCTTCGTCCCAAACTAACCTACGGTCGCCACCGTAGGATGGCCTTAAGGGCCAGGTGCGGGCTGGGTGGTGGCAGTGGGCCCTCGATGCCCTGGCTACCAGGACTAAAGCAAGCCCCAAACAGCAACGGAAACCCTCGGGGCAACGGCAAGGCACCCCACCCCCCGCTCCTCCGGCGACCATGCTGAACCATCGGCTCCCGCCACCCCCGCTACGGGCCCCCACCCAAAAGGATGCAACTCACCCCGTCAACCCTGTCCATCAAGAAGGTCCTCAGCCGATTTTGGCGTGATCACCGGTGTGCCGGTGCTATCTGTCACCGAGTTCTCCGAGTCCGTCGATGCTCCCTCATCACCAGGGTTCTCATCTTCCGCGATAGTATCATCCCGTGAACCAGACAGTGCAGACAACACCTCCAGTACCCCTTTCCGCTCCGTCGATGTCTCCGCAGTAGAAGGGCCGCCCGACCGGCCCCGGCGACCCCGCACCCTCGTGGACCGCCGACGCCGTCTCGGCTCCGCCGTTGGCTGAGATGTGGAGGCGAAGCCATCTTTCCCAGCTCTATAAAGTTCAAGCCAATTACAGGCATCCTCCGGGGTATCAAAAAATTGAGTCTTGTCATCGACAATGACGCGGAGCCGTGCAGGAAATAGGAGCGAGTATTGGATGCCCTCGCTCCGGAGCTCGCGCTTGACCGCCAAGAATGAAAACCGCCTGCGTTGGGTTTCATAAGTGTAGTCCGGGAAGATGTTCACCTGGCCGTTCTCCACCTTGAAGGGGCCATTATGTCTAGCGGCATTGAGAATGAGGTCCCTGTCGCGAAAATGTAGGAGGCGCGCCACCACCGGGCGCGGCGCACGGCCCTGCTGCGGCGGCCTTGCTGGGACTCTATGAGCTCGTTCAAGGGTGTAGAAAGAGGATAGGCCCTCCGGGGCCACCGTGTCACGGAGCCAGGCCTCCAAGTAGGCCACCATGTCGCCATCCTCGATCTTCTCCGGCAGGCCTACGACTCGGATGTTGTTGCGCCTGTTACGGCCTTCCGCATCCTCCGCTCGCTGCTCCAGGGCAGAAATCCGGGTCAGGGCATCCTTCATTGCTGCGGCCAAGGTGCGCTGCGCCGGCTCCAAGGTTTTCACCGAGCCTTCCACTTCTTTGACCCTGTCCGACAGCTTGCCATGATCCGCCCTGAGGAGGCCCAGGCTCGTCGCCACCTGGGCAATGTCCTGCTGAAGGGCCGAGCGTGTGGTCGCAATCGCCTCCAGGACGCGATCAAACTGTTGCTGCAGCGGCGCGCCACCAGCACTCCCCGGGTTTCCATGGCCTTCCTTGTCCAGGGTCTCCGAGTCAGAGGCCGCCGGGGTGGTCCCCTTGGCCCCCCTCGGCTTCCCCATGTCGCGGGAAGCGCACAGTGTGGACTCAGATGAAGGTGTCACCAAGTGCGGGCGCCGATTATAACTCTCCCGAATGCAGGCCCTCGGGGTGAGGGCCGGTGATCCACCTCTCCAGGGCCAGGTGGATCTCCACAGTTTCGGCTCGCGCCACCACCGTGTCGTCTGAGGGCGCCAAGGAGGAGGCGGAGACACCCGGCGCCAGGCCGGGCAGGCCCGTCTGGTTGACGAGGATCCGGAACGAGGGCCACCCACACCACCAGAGACTTTGTGGCGCCAGGGGGTTGTGCTTCCCATGGGATCGGGTCGATCGGGGGATGCAGCCAAGCGCCGCGTCGGGGGTCGGCACCACCGTCCGGACCTCCAGGCGTCCGTGCGCCGGGGTTCACTAAGGTAGGGGCTTCTGACCGCCCCGGCGCAGTTACCAATATCAGAGTCTCAGCCGGGCAGAGTCCTGCTCCTCACTCTCCAGGAAAACACAAGAGCGGAGGGCACGCTATGACCAGCGACGTTCTTCCAGGCCAATGGTCCCGTCTAAGGGGACAAAGGGGGTCCGGGCGCCATATTGGGTCGCTCTCCGCGGGACCACAAACTTCGAGTTTCGGGCGGATCACCACCCGTCCAGGCTGTGCCAGGCGCCTCAGCAGGGTCCAGTCGGGCCGAACAACGATCTGCGGGGGCTAGGGTGCCCCGCGGCCTCCGATTAACAGGATAATCCCGGGCTCAGTCCCGGAGCCGAGCTCTCAGGCGACCATCACCATCGGCGCCCAAGCCACGCCCCTCCTCAAATGACATCACTGATGACATCACTGATGACATCTCATTTGACATCAATGACCACATCACTGATGATATCATTCATGTGACAATACAATGCATCTCCTCATATTTTAATATAACCTCTGTTTCACCCAGTGTTAAATACAGAGTATAATTTTTGAAACCATTGACACACCAATACTAGTTACTACATATGTACTCACTGATTCCTACGTCTACACACACATTCACTCATTCACCCATACAATCATTCATACATACAATCACTCATCTTTACAACACTATCATATGCACTCATACACCTATACAGACACTCACACTCTGCCACTCATCCATGGAGTTACTCACACACCTAGTCAGTCCTGTAAAGAATCAATCACACTTCCATTTTCTTGTCTATACAGTTAAACATAGAGCACCTTATATTTTCAAACATATACTAACACATACTTACCTTGTTATACAATCATTGATATAAGTACACATTGATCTGCACAGAGTCACACACCTCCCAGCCAGCCACACACACACTCAGTCTCCCATACAAATACTTGGACAATCAATCAATAACCCATATAGTTACTCATATAGCTATTGATCAACACATGCAACAGTTTACAGAACAATAGACATAATGATGCACAAATTAAGACAGTTTAGTCACTAACCCATGCACTCAGTGAGACACATTTAATCACTCACTCATACAGTCAGTCATGCACCTACTAAATCCTTCGTCCAGACACTTATACATCCACTCATTCTTCAATATGTAAGACATATTTAAACTTTACAGAAACATAAAATCACTGGATGTTGTTATCAGTGATGTCATCAGTGATGTCATTTGAGATGTCATCAGTGATGTCATCAGTGATGTCACTGACCATGTCATGAATGATGTAATATGTGACATCATCAGCAGTGGATTGCGGGTGCGCGATATATAGTTAGTACAACTAACTATATATGGAATTTCAATGGTTTTGTGTGAGTAAAATAAGGTTTTTTAAATGCTAATTCCTAACTATATATGGTGTATAACCTATGGTTTTTTCAGTGAATTTTCAAGGTTTTGTAAATGCTAATTCCTAACTATATATGGTCTATAACCTATGGTTTTTTCAGTGAATATATATATATATATATTATATTCCCGTTAGCTCATCTTGATGCCGCGACCCAGTCCGCGAACCGGTAAACGTTCCGTTTGCGCAACTGCCGCTTTAGAAATCAACATCGTGACGCGTCGCGAAAGCGCGACGTATCGCGTTGCCGCGTAATGCGTCTTATGACGTACCGCGTTAGCGCACCCGGAAGTGCCCCGGGGCGCGGACCGAGGCGCGAAACGCAGCTCCCCGGAAGCGATCCGCGGCGCGTCGCGAAAGCGCGACGTATCGCGTTGCCGCGTAATGCGTCTTATGACGTACCGCGTTAGCGCACCCGGAAGTGCCCCGGGGCGCGAAGCGCAGCGACCCGGAAGCTATCCGGGGCGCGGACCGGAGCGCGTAACGTAAGCGTAACAGGTCATGTGACTTGTTAATAACACTTTTCATTGGTTCATTTCACTTTTGGTTTCATAATCATGTAAGGCTAGGTCAGGTGACCTAAAAATAACACTTTTCATTGGTTGAGAACTATTGTTTTTCCCAAATGATGAAAACCCCTCCTTCTTTCCTCACTCTGACTTTCATCATTGTGAGAGGAAGACCTTTATTAATACTTGAGAAATGGCTTCAGTAGTTGCTTCAGCTGGTGCACCCCCACCACCACCTCCACCTCCTCATGGGAAGAGAGGACCACCTCCCCAGGTCATGACCAATACAGAGGAGGAAGAAGAAGAAATAGAGGAAGAGGAGAGAGAAGAACCACAGTTCTTGGAAGAGATGCCCCGGGTTTCCCATAGGAAAGCCAGTTACATCTGGCAGTTTTATTCAATCCCTCCAGGGCAAAAGAAAGTGAATGCGAGGTATGTCACCTGCCTCATCTGCAAAGATAAATTATCAAGAGGGACTGATAAAAAGTATAGTTATGGGAACTATACCATGCATAGGCACATGACCAGGAAGCATCCACTCAATTACAGCCGGGCGGAAATACGGGATATGGAAGAAAATCCAACATCAACTCCTGTGGCCAGGTCAAGATCGTCAATATCATTGACACCAGCAGAGGCACGGGAAACTGTGCCAAACATCCAAGAGAATTTTGGCCACATGAAACATACTTGTATGCACTGTGGTGCGTTGATAGCATGTGGCAACATGAGTATCAATTCAATAAACCTAGCTTACAACAATCATAATTGCCCTAACCGCCCCCAGTAATTTTTTTTTTGCTCCTGTTGAGCCCTTTTCAATGCCTGTTTTTTGTTGTTTCCCCCCCAAAAAACCCAAAAAAAATATAAAATCGTTCAAAAAATACAAAAAAACAAAAAATAAAAAAAAATAAAAAAAAATATAAAACAACAAAAACATTAAAAAAAAAGTTCTTTTCAGAACTACCTCCCCTTTCAAAAAAAATTGCTAGAATGTTTAGCACTCTGGCAAGCTCTATTTCTTTTGGTTCGCTTCCCGGTTAGCTTCACGGTACGCGGACCGGGAGCTAACCAAAAAAAAAAAAAAGAGTAAGTATAAGGAAAGTAAACAGAGAGTGATGTTAAAAGAAAGACAGCTATAGGGAGTAAAGAAGAGATACTGTTTAATAGATCTATTTACCGAAGAAAAGACGGAAGAGGGTATAATTGTGAAAAACAAAATAGATAAGGAAGTGAAAGAAAAAAAAAGAGAGTAGAACAATAACAAAGAAGAGTTTCTTGGAGAATGTGTGTGAATGTTCAAAATAAGATTAAAACATGGGGAATAACAGAGAGAAGAAATAGAAAACAGAAAACAAAAAATAACAGAAAAAGATTAATTGAAACAGCAAAGAAATGTAAGTAACATAGAGCCATATCATCAACATAGGCAATAAAAGTTTTGCAGCTTTTATCGGCAGAAATGTGTCGCTAAAGCCGCTTTTGCGGCAGGAAACTGCCGCTAAAACCACTTTTGCACCAGTTTTCTGCCAATAAAAACAGCAATAATTTTATTGGCTGTGTTCATAATATGCCCCTTAGTGTGCTTCAACTACACAGAGAAAGCATTATGAACAAGTAGTGATAGAGTGATCAGTCAAAGACACTAAGAGTAATAGAGACGGAGTGAGTGAACAAGAGTGAGGAACTATGAGAAGAGAGGGACTGAGAAAAAGAGTGGAAGGAGTTGAGTAAGTAGGCAATAGAGAAAGGAATGAGGGAAGTAGCAAAGGCAGGAAACTGAGGGTTAAAGAAATGAAGCAGTGGAACTAATAGAAGTTAAATGTGATAGAATTGTAACGAAAAGAGTACAAAACATTTACCTTATAATTGTCGTTAAATTACTCACTTTTTGTTTTTATACTTTCAATCTGTGAAAGAGAGAACAAACATTTGAAAAATATTAAAACATGTATTTAAAAATTACAAAAGACAAGGGAAAAGATTGAAGGACAAACAGTTTTTCAACAACTTTGACACTTACAGAAGCTTCTGCTTCTCCAGGCCCCCTACACAGTCCTAAAGATATACATTTTAAACTAACAGTATCTTGTTGCAGATGAAGTGAGGCCTATCTTAAAACATGGTGCATCTTTTGCATTGCTGTTGTCTCAGAAAAGTGTCGCAAGACACTAAAATTTTAAATGATTGCTTCAGGATGCCAATAAGATGTGTCCTATCCAGAGGTTTGTTTGAGGTGAGGCCTACTCAGGGTTGCAGATGAAATTTAGAGTTGTTAAAGAGTACAGAGAAGATAATACATTTGCAGGCCTACCAATGAAGTGAGTCATGTCCACTGCACTCTTGAACAAAGGCCAAACCTCCTCTGTTTCCCTGGACAGACCTAAACTTGATCTGCACAATGTGATTCGTAATGATAGGAAACACAGGTGATGTAATTGAAATACGTGCAATTTCTTTTGCTCATTTCACAATCACATCACTTGTGTTTCCTTTGCTTAGGTATCTCATTGTGCAGATGTAGTCCAGCATATGAAAGAGTACGCAGAAGTGCAGCACTGCATGCAACAACTTTGACACTTACAGAAGCCTCACCTTCTCCATGCCTCCTACACAGTTCTACATATACATCATAAACGCAAACAGTACAGAATTAATTATACATGTTAATTGGTTTATTTTTGCTGTTCTCAGAATGTATCAAAATTCACTAAAAACAGTGACTTGAAGGTATTCATCATATAACAGCGGGGAAAAAAAACACAATCAAAATGATTGTGTTTAAAAAACCCATACAACATAACAAATCAGAATTCAGAACTCCTTAACGTTAACTTACTTTCCATGACGTCAAAGGATGTCCTATGAACAGCTTACACTCTGTTGTGCTGTTATTACTTTCAGCCCGCCACTTTCTGAAAGAAAACCTCCATCGTTTTTAAAAACATGTTACATGCAATAAATGACTTCTTGCTCTCTACCACAAGTTTCCACAAGGCCAAATCTTGTCAGAGCCATTTATAACTCTTGGATTTGTTGTAAGCCAATCCCGTCATTTGGCATTTCTGCAACTTTCAGAATTAAAATGTTGAAGATCATTTTCACAATCCTGGAATAGTAATATCTTCCCCTTCTTGCTCAGTCATGTTCTACATTTCCTATGACACTGATACTGCTTACTATGAAGCAGACTTACACTACCTCTATGACTACTACAATTATTTAATTCTCTACATCACTTTTAATCACAAAGCAATGTAAAACAGTAGACAGCATTGCAGACTTACATTCCCTCTACTCTATGTTTTGATTGGCTGCTTCAATTAGCTTATAAAAAGAAATAGTTTTTCTGAACTCATTCAAAGTGCACTTATTTCTCCATGACGTCCAGTCTTATGGTTAGAAGTTATGTCTCTGAACTACACTTATCCTCAATGCCAAATCCTGTAGGAGCCATTAGAACTTCTTGAAATTCCTCAGAGCACATCCCGAGATTCTTTCCCTAAAATGTTGGTTTTACAAACACCAGGTAAGAGTTTTTAAGGTCATACGGCAATTTTTTTTTGAAAATTAAAACAGAATCATTGCAGAATGACCAGCCATTTCTAGACTTTAAATAAGCTGTGTAATGTCCTGATGTTATTGAAGGACCGTCATGATATATAATTGCTACAGTTACAAAAGTCCTTCCTGATATTGACAACTGTGAAGCCACAAAATTTTTAATCAAAGTTGTCAATTTTGTTCCATCAGGCCTACATCGTTGGAACATTAAAATAACATACTGGCCATATGTTCGTATAAATAATGTGGACATCATTTCAGATTTACATTGGCTACACTCCATGTTGTGATCAGCTGCTTTTACTAGCTTATTAAAGGAGACTGATTTACTGTCTGGCAAAGTTAAATATATAAATCTTTCTGAGTCTACACTAGTAGTACTTGATACCATACAGTTCTCGCAGTCATGCTGCCATTGATAAGAAAGCCCAAACAGCTGATCTACATCTACACCTTCAGCATGCAATACATCAAGCATATACATTAAAAACTCCTGACAATCTTGCTGAATATTTTGAGAGAATTGTGTTTGGCCTGAACATCTGTCTAACAGATTTCGAATTTCAGACACACTTTCTATGTTTATTCTATCAGTGCTACATTTCTCTAACACAGAATTTAACAAACTGCAAAATCTTTGATCAGAATTGACCACAATCTCTTCTTTTACATTTTCTAGAGAAAACAAAACATTAACCACTACATTAGCATAGCAGTTGACACCAGAACTGTTTTCAAATTGAAAACCAACAACATCTTCAACAGAATCCTTTTTATTTCTGCTTATAATTTCAGGTTCATCGACTTTTCGTCTTTTTGCTACAACCTCCCCAGTATTGGTCACATTTCTTCGTTTCCGGCCTACCACACGTTTCTCAAAAAAAGGATATTGAGGCAAATGTGGCGCATACTCTCTTCTTAACCTATTGTATTCCTTAACACAATCTAGATCCGCACAAATGCTTGTGACATCACACTCAATCAAGTACAATCCCGATAAAGTTCTAACTCGTGACAATGCCACATATGCCATACCCTCCTTGAACACAGAACTGCCAATATTCACCAATGCACTGTCTACACTTAAACCTTGCGATTTATGGATTGTCACCGCATATGCCAAGCAAACAGGAAACTGCTTACGGCGAACATATAAGTCTTTTACAAGCAAAAATCTAGCAGAACAACGACCAATTAGCTGTACTTCCTCAATGCCATCAAATTTAATTTTTAAAAATTCAATTCCATCTCTATTTCTGTATTTTACAAAATCAACAACATTACCCATTGATCCATTTACCAGACCTCTTTCAACATGTAAATTCCTTCTTAAAATTATACGGCAGTTCAAGCACACATTCAGAGTCTTTTCAAAACCTGCAGTTTTAGATATACTCTTCTCTAATGAATCCAATTTTGTTTTCAGATTCTCAGACAAAATAATTGTTGATCCCATATGCTCTACTCTGTCAATAGCTTCCAGTTTCACAATCTCTTGCTTTTCTAAATGCAACATTTTGTTGTTGAATTTGGCACATTCTGCAAGAGTTGGCATCAAACATATTCCAGATTTCTTCTCAGTAATTTTCTGAAAAATATTCTCAGGCACAACATCTTGTTCTGGATATAAATTTGACAGTAATCGTGCATGTAAAGCTTCTTTCCCATGCTCGGTCACTTTTCCAATTCTAACATCTTGTAGAATAGTCTTGTAAACTTCATCCTTCGCCTGACGCATATTTTCATGCAGTTCAGCATAATTGAAGTTTAACCATATATTGACGTTGCCAATGCTGCCTAGGCACTTCCTGGTATCTTCATGCGTGAGCATTTTGAACACAGGTTGCCCTTTCACTGGTGTCAGCTGCAGAAGATCTCCGAAAACAATGATGTGTTTGCCACCAAATAACACATCATACTCTGTTTTGAGAACTTCTTGCATTCTCAAATGCACAAAGGCAAGCATGACATTGGAAACCATGCTTACTTCGTCAATGATAAGAAGTTTCATTTTCCTCAAGATTCTTGAAACTTCAAAACAAGCATCTCCAGATAGCTTGTGATATTGTAATTTGTTGTCATGCTCCACTGGCAGCATCAGTAAACGATGTAAAGTAATCCCTTTAATGTTATGTGCTGCCAGTCCAGTTGGAGCGGTGACAACACAAGACAGCGATGACTCTGTCCTTTCCTGCAAATAGCATGAAATTGCTTTAATGAGGAAACTTTTTCCAGTTCCCGCTTCTCCACTCACGTACAGTCGGACAGGCTTCAACGACGTACATGAGCACTCTTTCTTGTCATGACTTAATCCATGATCAATTTGCATGGTAACTTCGTCATATATTTTCCTCTGCTCAACGTTGAGTTGTCTTTCCAACTCTTCTAAGTTAACCGCATCCTCCTGAGCATGTGCCATGGCTCTTTCCACTTCATTCATAGCAGTGGCAGCTTCATTTTCGATAACAGGTCCTCCTAGTGGATCCTGACTCAATGAAGCAGAACTCAAACTGTCCTGAGAACTGTCTCTGGCAATCTCGGCTGCAATCATTGCTTCCTGCTCAATTTCCGCATTCAACATTTGTACATATTTGGGAAAAGCAGGACATTCTATGGTCTCCTTGGCGGCATTGAAAGAGTCTTCGTAACAGAGAAAATCTCCAAGCAGTTCCTCTTCTGCACACCAAGGCTTGAAAAGTTGCAAAAGTGCTAAATAGAAAAACTCCTTTTTTTCAGGAGATTCGCCACTCAATTTTCGATGGTTTACCAAGTGGCATTTTCTTTGCTTGACCAGACATCCCTCACTTCCTATTACAGCATACACTCCTTTCTCAGTATCTTCTTTGATGTTCCTCTTGAATATGTAATTTTGAAGAACCTCATACAGACAAACATTCTCGAGGTGAATGCTTCGATTTGGATAATATGTATCCAACATGTTGGTCTTCAAAATGTCGGTACTGTTTGGCTCCTTTTCCGCCAAATACTCAATTTCCCGCACAGGTTTGAGAACTCGATTACGCGTTGCAGCAAGACCAAGACTCGCCCAAATGATACTCCTGGACTTGGCATAGAGACTTGCTGAAGACAACCGGTCAGAACATTCGTACGCTCCGATTTCTCGATGCGACAACATCTTCAGACTGAAACTGTACAACTTCTTGCTGAGGCTCTTTTCATGGGAAATGCCCTCCCACATATCCTTCAATTCTGTCTTCTCTTTTTTGGTGATGTAAGATGTCACATACCGAGCCACAGCCATACAGTTATCAGCCACAAACTGTATATCCATGTTAGCATTCCACATGGACAAAATCACCGGGTTGTAGTCGTTGATGTACTTGGAGTCTTCGTTCCTCTTCAAATTGTATGTGTTTTTAGGTGATTTCTTCATCACATTATGTCGCAGCGAAGACATCAAACTTTTTACTCTTCCTTTAGAAATCACCGGTCGTGGAAAGCCGAAACGACATTTGGTGTAGAACTTGTCCTTGTTTCGGAATTTACGACGACAGTACTTTCCACATCGATGGCTTTGGAAACGCAGAACTTTTTCTCTTAGGCTTTTCTTCTCCTTTGCGTTTGGAACAGCACACGTAGAATACTGTTGTATAAAACTCATCACTGATGTTTCTGGATCCGTTCCAAATTTAGGTGCATCCTTGATCCACAGCAACATATGTATATGAGGAGCACCTCTTGCTTGGTACTCCTTTCTCCAGAAGAAATCCAACACCTCTCCAAGAGGTGGATTCTTCTTATTCATGATGAAAGACATCATAGCTTCAAATCTATGATTGAAGTACCTACATACATTGACTGGATCCAAAGAGCACAGTTCTCCGGGTGTCTTGAATTCGATGTTTTCTACGTTAGCATTTGCCTCTCGTAGAAATTCAAGTAAGTCTTCCCAGCCATACTCGGCACAGCTCAGAGTGAGGAACCATGTGGGAGTACCTAAGTTCCTCAGCATACATTTTAAATCACCATGACGACGGTACCAGTACTCATTAGTACCACGCTGACACGCCATGAGATTAATCAGGTGAGAATCCAAAATACTGTCTTGGACATTGACTTTATCCATAAAGTCACTTGCCGAGATGTTTTGCATGTGTATACCACTTTTCAAGATGTGGTTCACTGCATATGACAGTCCAGACAGATCGCTTTCAAACAGGAGATGAAACAAATAAGGAATGCATTGTCGAAACCTAGCATCTCCTGCATACAATCGCAAAGCACAGTTCTCCGGGTGTCTTGAATTCGATGTTTTCTACGTTAGCATTTGCCTCTCGTAGAAATTCAAGTAAGTCTTCCCAGCCATACTCGGCACAGCTCAGAGTGAGGAACCATGTGGGAGTACCTAAGTTCCTCAGCATACATTTTAAATCACCATGACGACGTTACCAGTACTCATTAGTACCACGCTGACACGCCATGAGATTAATCAGGTGAGAATCCAAAATACTGTCTTGGACATTGACTTTATCCATAAAGTCACTTGCCGAGATGTTTTGCATGTGTATACCACTTTTCAAGATGTGGTTCACTGCATATGACAGTCCAGACAGATCGCTTTCAAACAGGAGATGAAACAAATAAGGAATGCATTGTCGAAACCTAGCATCTCCTGCATACAATCGCAAAGTCCGGTATTCAGAAGCAGGAATTTGATGAGGTCGCTCATCATATCTTCCTCCCTGACCTGTTGGAAAAAGCTGTGGGAAACACCGAGCTTCCAAACTTTCCTCCCAAACACTAATGGGACTCCCTTTGGCTTGTTTCATTTGAAACAACTCAATAGCATTCCCCATGACTTCCTTGGAATGCAAAGGATGAACACTATAATGTTCATATATTTCTTCACTAGTAGAAGTTTCTACTTTCTCAATTTGACCAGCACACAAATCGCTATCCTCTTCCTCACTTACTTCCTCTTCTGCAACATATACATTCTTATAGTATTTATTATTTTTTTTCAAATACAATGTTGCCTTTTTAACTTTCCTAACATCTACTAAATCTTGCCATATTTTCTTATTCTTTGTCGGAACCCCATTAACTAAGATAACCAGAGGTTCCTCGTCCACTTTTTCTACTCCAATTGTGTTAATGTTTTTCTTCAAATCTAGAGGCAAATAAACAACTCTTCCCTTTAATCCTCTCTGTAAATCTGATGGAGGCAATTTCCCTGTCTTTGGCTCCATTCTTACAATAGCCTGAAAGGGATGGATACTTTGAATCAAAATAGATTCATAAGTATTTAAATCCTTCAATTCAGAAGGAATCTCAACCAATTCCAGATTATTATGAACTGCTCTAGCAGGCATCTGGTTTTGATTTAATTTGCAAGAACAATAAGTACACACACGTTGATCCAATCCCAAATCAAAACAATTTTCTACCATCAAGTATGTTGCAAAATCCTTCCATTCACTATTATTTTCCCTTTCACTTTTTGCATATAAATCCACTAACTTAGTCTGATTCTTATAATAAGTGCGTCGACAACACACACAAGTGAAATTCGGCCTCTCACTTGATTTCACCTCAAACGTCGCAATTTCCCTCTGGAAATTATCTGTACTGGAAACCTGTACACTATCTTCCACAAGACCCTCTTCTTCTTGCTCAATTTCAACATTCTCCTCTTTACTTCCAAAGTAACAAAACTCAATTTCTTCACATATATTCTTCACATCTATTTCAGAACCATGCAAAAGAGCAGCACATCATTTTTTAAGCATAATTGCTGGACTCTTAGCATAATACAACATTCTAACTAATTTCCTCACTTTATTATGATGCACTGCTAGCATCCTGAAATGATGAAAAACACTCTGGCATACTCTCCTGGAAAGACAAGCCAGTGAATGACCATGCAAACCTGTCACTTCTCTCACTCTGCAAGGATCTAATTCTTGCAAAAACCTTATTTTCTGCTTCAAACTTTTCTTATTAAATGAATGTACAAAATCACAAAGCAAATTGATGGAATCCTGTCGCACACTGCAAATACTACTACACTTCCAGGTGTACACAGGACCCTTAGCACGTCTTCCTAAAACCTCATTACCTAACACCTCTTCTGCCTCTGTTGTCACAAGTTTTTCTTTTTCAACTGGACAACCATCTTTCACTTCATAAGCACGACCACTGGTGTCAACTGCATGCACCAAATCATTATCCTGGAAATAACTCTCCTCATTGAAAAATGCCTCACAGCTTGAACTATGCATCCATTCTCCAGAAAAAACTTCACAAAAATTACTACGATTAACTATTCTCTTCCATCTACTATTTCTTTTGAAATCATAAATTGCCTTGTTTAGCTTCCTAATTCTATTGATTATCAAAATAAATAACTTACGTTTAATTTCAAATGCCTGATCAATAACTTTCTCAACTTTTTTTTTTCTCTTATAAAAAACCACTTTCTGTTGACCTTTCTTAATATTTTTTAACAAATTGCCAATTATCCTGTTGCGGAACATTCGTTTACGAATGTCCCTAAACTGTTGTTTCCTTCTACTATCATGCACAGAGTTATCTCTTGCTCTAGCAGTAACATTTTTGATTGGCCTTTCCTTTCCATTTGAATTGCTTCTCTTTTTCTGGACTGAAACATTTTCTGTAGTAATATTTTTTTTACTGCAAATATTTCTTATGAATGTTTTTGTACTCTTACCCGGTGCTTTCTTGTTGACTTGACAAATCTTTTTGTTAGAGGACTGCTGCTTTTTTTCAATCACCTGCTGTCTTTGACGTTTTGCAGCCTTTCTCAGTCTTTCTTTCGTTGGCATGGTGAAATGTTGAAATGATCTGCAGTTGAATCTGTGGTAAAATATATTAAAACATGTTATTAACCACTATTACCCAACAGTACATCAATAACAGTAATCAAAAACTTAAAACACTACTTTACATTTTTACATATAAGATTTTTTAGTGCATGGCAGTTTTAGAATACAGAAATAGCAGAAAAGAAATGGAATTTATATTCATGTTACCTGTGCTATCTTATATGTGAATCTGATCTAATTTTATGAGCATATTTTAATATTTTATTGAAGACACTACACATAACCTGTTTTTGAAGGTGTCTTTATTTTTAAATTAAACGGTTTACATTTTTACCTTTTATTTATTATAAATTTTAAAAATAAATGTTTATAGTTCCATAGGATCAAGCAGGTCAGCTTCCCACCCTATGTCATATAATTCGAACAAATCTGCATCCTCATCACGTTCTTCTTCATCCTCAGGATTTAAATCATCCAAGGGATCAACATCCACTGATGTTTCAATTACAAGTTCAATGATGAGGTCAAAATCAACTGATTGCTGATTGTCGCTCATGTTGATGTTGTCTTTATCTTTAAAGAAAGATAACAACAATGAGATGTTGCAGAGTAAGAGACAAATCTCAGAGATTATAATAGTAAAATTGTTTAACAAGAGTAACATTTTGCAGCTATTATTTAGCCATGTCCAGCGATGCTGAGCAGGTGAAGCCTATGTCTAATTTTTCAGTGAACAGGACTCATCTCTTCTTAACCTTGGATAAGCCTCACCGACTCTGTGTCCCCTGCACATACTTAAATGTAAAGGGGCAGATTTATGTTAAATGGCACATCCCCAGGCATGCACCAGTTAACGTGCACCGCTGCTCTGCCACCCATGGTGTGCCACATTTACAATCAGATAGGAGAAAGCTGCGTCAAAACCCTGCGCCTGCTTTAAGCAGGCATAGGTCTTGACGCAACATTGTGGAGATGGGGCACCCCTGAGCCTTGCTGGAGCTGCATCGCACTTGCGATACAACTCCAGCAATGCGCCACCTTTACAGCACAGATACGTCACGCATCTGTGCCATTTTTGCCCCATGCTGCGCCGCATTGTAAATGCAGCACACCATGTGTGTCGGAACAGCGGTGCAGGATGACTGGCACATCCCTGGTGATGCGCCAGTCATCATCATTTCTATCCCTAAGCTTCTTATCTTGTTACAGATGAACCGCCATATGTATCATCAAACTATTTTGCATTTCCTAAATAGCGAATTTTAAGGAATAAATAGCAATTCTTTACCATTCCTAATTTGCAATGAGCAAATTGCTAATTGCAAATTACCCATTCATTTCCATGGGCTAGGAGGCTCATAGGAATGAAGGTGCAATTTGCGATTAGCAATTAGCTCATCGCAAATTAGGAATTTTTCCAAGGGTGCAGGGGTGTCTCAAGAACACCCTGCTGCACCCCTGAAAAAGAAATTTGGGGGCATATGGCGCACATACATGCCCTAAGGGCATGTATTGGCGTCATATGGCACCTTTTGTTTTTTGGAAAAAAAGCTTTTTGAAAAGAATTCGCAAATTACCACCAACTAAAAGTTGGTGGTAGTTTCCAAATCCTTAATGTCATTTTTTACATATTTTTTGTTTGATACATTGCATTTAAGGAATCGCAAAATTTGCAAATCCTTCAGTGCAATCGCAAAATAAGGAATAGCAAATTTTGCTATTCCTTATTTTGCATCAAACTTGTTTGATACATACCATTTGTCTAATTAGCATTCGCAAAGGCCGAAATTCGCAGAATTTTGATCTTTCCGAATGGTAATTAGCTTGATACATATGGCCCGAAGTGAGGCCTGTCTTGCAACATGGTGCATCTTTTGCATCACTGCTGCATCGGTTTCATGTGGCACGTTTTTTTTACACCATGACACATCTGCCTAAATGCATCAATTTGTAATTTTGTCACCTCATAGCAAATCTTTTGCACCGCCGCTGCATCACAAAACTGACGCACAGTGGCGCAAAAGAGGCATACACCTATCATAAATCTGTCCCTAGCATTTTAAATGATTAATTCATGATGACGATAAGGTGTGGCCTATCCAGAGGTTTGTTTAAGGTGAGGCCTACTCAGGATTGCAGATTAAAGTTACGCTTGATGAAGAATACAGAGGAGATAATACATGTAAAGCTCTACCAATGAAGTAAGTGATGTCCACTTCATTGCGCCAGTCATCATAAATGTATCCCTAAGCTTCTTATCTTGTTAGAGATCAACCGCCATATGTATCATCAAACTATTTTGCATTTCCAAAATAGCGAATTTTAAGGAATAAATAGCGATTCTTTACCATTCCTAATTTGCGATGAGCAAATTGCTAATTGCAAATTACCCATTCATTTCCATGGGCCAGGATGCCCATAATAATGAAGGTGCAATTTGCGATTAGCAATTAGCTCATCGCAAATTAGGAATTTTTCCAAAGGTGCAGGGGTGTCTCAAGAACACCCTGCTGCACCCCTGCAAAAGAAATTTGGGGGCATATGGCGCACATAAATTTTAACAACATTCCTTTACCTCAAAAACGATTTTCAAGTCATAATTTGAAAACACTGCCCACAGGAAAATGACTTAAAATGTCCTTAAGACACATGAACGTGTTTTTTGAAAGCCTTTGCAATTTTTTTGGGTCACTTTTAACATGGTTATGTAACTCAAACAGTCAAAATCTAAATTTACCATGCACAAGTGTGACCATATTTACAAGGAATGTGCCCCACGGAGAAAGGTCTTTTAATGTAATATGGGAAAAATGACATCAAATGTCCTTAAGACACATAAAAGCGTTTTTTGATTGCCTTTGCAGCATGTTTTTATCACTTTTAACATGGCTATGTAACACAAACATTCAAAATCTAAATTTGCCATGCACAGGTGGGAGCATATTTACAAGCAATTTGCGCCACAGAGAAAGGTCTTACATTAAAATGGGAAAAATAACATCAGAGACAGTCAATTGCCTTATAAAGAAGCATACACCATTATGTCCTTGTCATAAATTTAAAAACAATTCCTTTTCCCCAAAAACGATTTTCAAATCATAATTTCAAAACACTGCACATGGGAAAATGACTTAAAATGTCCTTAAGACACATAAAAGTGTTTTTTGATTGCCTTTGCAGCATGTTTGTATCACTTTTAACATGGCTATGTAACACAAACATTCAAAATCTAAATTTGCCATGCACAGGTGGGAGCATATTTACAAGCAATTTGCGCCACAGAGAAAGGTCTTACATTGAAATGGGAAAAATAACATCAGAGACAGTCAATTGCATTATAAAGAAGCATACACCATTATGTCCTTGTCAGAAATATTATAACCATTCATTTTCCTCAAAAACGATTTTCAAGTCATAATTTGAAAAGACTCCACAGCTCCTATGCAGAAAAACACCCTGTCAGTACTAATACTTCACATTTTCTCCAATTACATTTTCTCAAAGAAACAAAATCTATTTGTAAAACACTTGAGACAAAGCAACATTTGAAAAACACAACTTTCTTCATAATTTTCTCCTTAAAGCACACTATTCTCTATCTAAATTAAATAAATATTTTCTCACCTTAGCAAATACTTTGAGTTTGAAAACAGTCTCAGAAACACACCAATTTGTCTTCAGCAGAGCAAAAGGTATGCACTCCAGAGTCTGCAGCTATCAAAAGCACAGAAATGCTGTAATTCTTCACACATATCTCTCATTTCACCCAATCAAAACTCTTCCCTCACTTTTTTTCAAATGAAAACCCTTCCCCCCTCTGCCATTTCATGCCTTTTCTGCATGGCAACCACCTCTTGGAAGACTTCTGGTGTTTGCAAGTTCACACAACAATGTTGCAATTGAACTCTGAACTCTCAGTGCACCTCATATCCAGTGCATTCTTTCATTTAATTATTTTTTCTTGACCACTCAAAATACATCTTTCAAACAACTCATCCATGCACCCTAACTTTCTGTTTTCAGAAATCAAAATCCACCAATCACTGTTACTGCTTCATTAACACAGAAACTCCACAGTTTGTTTTCATTTTAAACTCTTATTTTTTCAACTGCCATTTCATTGCCACACTTCATCTGACTGCAGGAGAACCTTCTCTCACCATGTTTTCTGTCTGGATTGTTGGACATAGTTACATCTATTGGGCTCAGAGGTATGCTGAGAACAGGAATTTACCTAACCTCAATTTACAAGATGTGGAAATTAAGTGGTTTGGCCACAGAGGATTAAAATGTCACCAATTGATACCATTGGTGAAAACCTTTATGCATTTGCCAAAACCTGACCTGTTAATTGTGCACTGTGGAGGTAATGATTTGGGCACTTTGACTGGGGTAGGTCTGGAAATGCTTTTAAAGGACACCTTTGAGCAATTGATGGCACTTTTTCCTCAGACTGCCTTGGTATATTCAAATATATGCCAAAGACAGAAATGGAGGTGGTCAAACCAATTTTGTCCACAAATTGAGAAGTCGAGGAAGCATGTAAACAAATCTGTTTCAGCTTACATGAGAGACCATGGAATGGTCTCCCTGTACAACAATAACTTGCGTTACTACATGCAAGATATCTACAGAGGAGATGGAGTTCACTTCTCAGATGAGGGCAACAGAATTTTCATTCTGAATTTAAGACTGTGCATTGGTACCTACTTATAAGTACCTAAATGTACCATAAACCCAAAAGCTCTTCTCAGAGCTACCCTACATCTGATCACTCACAATTATTATTTTACTCTAACTTTTTTCACTAATTTTCAACAAAGTACGCTCCCTGGGGCGCTTCCCGGTACGCGAACCGGGAGCTAACCTCGCTAAATTTAAAAAAAAAAAAAAAAAATTCGCACATATGGGCCTCCTCAGCCACCCTCAGAAAACCTAGGGGGTCAAGATAAGTCTACCGTGCCCCCTTCTACCCATTCTGAACATTATTTGCCCTCCATCTTGTATCTTAATTCGACCGAAACACAAAATGGTGGACTCCCGTAACGCTTAAGGTTCGCGAACCGGGGCGCTCACCAGTTCGCGTACCGGGTCGCTCCCTGGGAAGCGCACCATCAAAAAAGGTGGGAAAGTAGTTTACAGAAAAGCGACTGGAGACAATTTTACCAAATATAGATTACCTCATACTACATACCAATGCCTACCATTTTCACAAATTTGATTGAAATTCCATTTAACCATTTAGCCTGTAGACCTCTCTAAATACCCTGAGGTAAATTACTTCACAAAACACATCTGAAGTGTTGGAATTGACAACCAATTAAAATGTTACTTTCATTTTCTACTTTTTTTACCTGACATTTGATTGGTTATGTACCTGAATATATATAAAGAAAGAGAGAGAAACACAGCCATTTTGACTACTACTTCCTAAATTACATTGCAAGATCATTTTCACTCACAACTTAAACTTGTGTTTAGAAGGTGAGATATTATTTTATAAATTTGAAAACATTTTCAGATAGTTATATACTATCCCTCTGTAAGAGTTAGACATTGAGAAAGGCTTCTTTATTATAATTATGGATTGATTTAGGTTTCTGTGGTATAATTATGAATTTACTTAGGCTTCTTCTACTATCCCTCTGTAAGAGTTAGACATTGAGAAAGGCTTCTTTATTATAATTATGGATTGATTTAGGTTTTTGTGGTATAATTATGAATTTACTTAGGCTTCTTCACAGGCACTTTTTAATAGTACTACTTCACGCCTGAAACCATACAGTGCCCATAGATTACTTCTCTGTTATAAACTCACAAGTACCTGTCTGAACTTAAACCCAACAGTGCCCTATCACTACTGATATATTTATTTTTTATGCAAATTACAGCAATAAAATGGAAGGTGAGCAGAATGTTTCCTTCGAAATTGTTCTGGACAGCAACAATGAACAAGTTATGGAACCCATTGATGACTTAGAATTCATGGATGAGTCACGGGACTATGAATTACTTCAATGTGTAGAATCTGTCGATCATTTACTCCATTATGATGACGGTCAAATGTGGGAACTTATGTTCACTCAACAAGAGGACATATCGGACAGTCAAATGCTAGACGTTCTATTAAATTTTGAAAAACAATCTGAAAAATAAAATTGTATGTAATATTAAAAAATTGTTTGAGTCTTTAATCATTTTTATATGTAATTCATAAACTAGTTAAATGTTAGAAATGTTATTACATTTTGAAACACAATCACAATAATAAATAATTGCTTAAAAAATAAAAAAATAAAAAAATAATCAACAAAACCAACAATCAATTAACATACAGTATTTGAAAAGTCTATCATTCATTTTTCATTATAGTACGCTGCCCAGAACGCTTCCCGGTTCGCGAACCGGGCGCTACCCACGCAAAAAACCAAAAAAAAAATATTATTTTTTTTGCCCCGCGGGGCCCTTTTAAAGCCTCCACATTAAACCTAGGGGGTCAGGGAGGATATACTATGCCCCCTTATGTTCATTTCCCCCTTTGTTTTGGCCTCCTCTTGTCTCTCAATCCTACCGAGAGACAAGATGGCGGCCGCTCCGGACTGTTTAGAATGTTGACAGACACCGGAGAGCCAATTAGCTTCGCTACGTGAAGTTCCGGACCGGAGCGCTGCCCAGAGCGCGCTTACAGATATATATCTTTTTTTAAACGTTAATTTCTCAAAATCCACTGAAGCACATATATTGAGACCTAGCAAAGGCACATCGGGCTACCAGTCCCTACAATTTTGCCAAGTTTCGTGCAAATCCATTCAGCCGTTCGGGCTAAAAGTGAGGCCAACCGCCCAATGGAAAACTCAACGTTAAAAACATGTTTTGGGACCCCCCTTTTTTCTCGGCCCCCCCTTGACGAACCCCCCCCAGGGGCTGCTCAGAAACAAAATGTTCCATTTTCCAGAAAATTTCAGCCAATTCCGTCCACAAACGCCAAAGTTATTAGACATAGAATTTTCAAAAATCCCATAGGGAAAAAATCCTAACTATATATACCTACTGGCGACCGCCAGTAGGTAATATATATATATATATATATATATATATAATATATATATATATATATATATATATATATAATTGCTCCAAACTGCCCCCAGGACAAGCAGCACTCCTGACACCGGTGTAGAGGGTAAACCCTTTATTAAGGTATGGGCAAAGTCTCGTTGGCTGCATCCATACAGCCCTCTATCACCATCCGCCTGACGCGTTTCGAATTGAATCTTCTTCCTCAGAGGCGTGGCAAAGGAAGTGCATCACTCACAGTTCTCTATATCGTTATTCTATGCCTTGATGCATTATGGGAACTGTAGTGTCAAAGTAAAAACCCAGGATGGGTGCACACAAATCAACTGCCGGATAAAAGAGTACTTGAATAGAACTCCGCCGTCGAGCCTTGTCCTCAATCCTTAGCCGCTGTCCCGCATGACGACTCGGTAGGATACCGAGCCGCACGGCCCCACAAAGTATTAGGTTGGTGCTGCTTCACGGCTAGGTTGCCGTGTATAGATAATTGCTCCAAACTGCCCCCAGGACAAGCAGCACTCCTGACACCGGTGTAGAGGGTAAACCCTTTATTAAGGTATGGGCAAAGTCTCGTTGGCTGCATCCATACAGCCCTCTATCACCATCCGCCTGACGCGTTTCAAATTGAATCTTCTTCCTCAGAGGCGTGGCAAAGGAAGTGCATCACTCACAGTTCTCTATATCGTTATTTTATGCCTTGATGCATTATGGGAACTGTAGTGTCAAAGTAAAAACCCAGGATGGGTGCACACAAATCAACTGCCGGATAAAAGAGTACTTGAATAGAACTCCGCCGTCGAGCCTTGTCCTCAATCCTTAGCCGCTGTCCCGCATGACGACTCGGTAGGATACCGAGCCGCACGGCCCCACAAAGTATTAGGTTGGTGCTGCTTCACGGCTAGGCTGCCGTGTATAGATAATTGCTCCAAACTGCCCCCAGGACAAGCAGCACTCCTGACACCGGTGTAGAGGGTAAACCCTTTATTAAGGTATGGGCAAAGTCTCGTTGGCTGCATCCATACAGCCCTCTATCACCATCCGCCTGACGCGTTTCGAATTGAATCTTCTTCCTCAGAGGCGTGGCAAAGGAAGTGCATCACTCACAGTTCTCTATATCGTTATTCTATGCCTTGATGCATTATGGGAACTGTAGTGTCAAAGTAAAAACCCAGGATGGGTGCACACAAATCAACTGCCGGATAAAAGAGTACTTGAATAGAACTCCGCCGTCGAGCCTTGTCCTCAATCCTTAGCCGCTGTCCCGCATGACGACTCGGTAGGATACCGAGCCGCACGGCCCCACAAAGTATTAGGTTGGTGCTGCTTCACGGCTAGGCTGCCGTGTATAGATAATTGCTCCAAACTGCCCCCAGGAAAAGCAGCACTCCTGACACCGGTGTAGAGGGTAAACGCTTTATTAAGGTATGGGCAAAGTCTTGTTGGCTGCATCCATACAGCCCTCTATCACCATCCGCCTGACGCGTTTCGAATTGAATCTTCTTCCTCAGAGGCGTGGCAAAGGAAGTGCATCACTCACAGTTCTCTATATCGTTATTCTATGCCTTGATGCATTATGGGAACTGTAGTGTCAAAGTAAAAACCCAGGATGGGTGCACACAAATCAACTGCCGGATAAAAGAGTACTTGAATAGAACTCCGCCGTCGAGCCTTGTCCTCAATCCTTAGCCGCTGTCCCGCATGACGACTCGGTAGGATACCGAGCCGCACGGCCCCACAAAGTATTAGGTTGGTGCTGCTTCACGGCTAGGTTGCCGTGTATAGATAATTGCTCCAAACTGCCCCCAGGACAAGCAGCACTCCTGACACCGGTGTAGAGGGTAAACCCTTTATTAAGGTATGGGCAAAGTCTCGTTGGCTGCATCCATACAGCCCTCTATCACCATCCGCCTGACGCGTTTCGAATTGAATCTTCTTCCTCAGAGGCGTGGCAAAGGAAGTGCATCACTCACAGTTCTCTATATCGTTATTCTATGCCTTGATGCATTATGGGAACTGTAGTGTCAAAGTAAAAACCCAGGATGGGTGCACACAAATCAACTGCCGGATAAAAGAGTACTTGAATAGAACTCCGCCGTCGAGCCTTGTCCTCAATCCTTAGCCGCTGTCCCGCATGACGACTCGGTAGGATACCGAGCCGCACGGCCCCACAAAGTATTAGGTTGGTGCTGCTTCACGGCTAGGCTGCCGTGTATAGATAATTGCTCCAAACTGCCCCCAGGAAAAGCAGCACTCCTGACACCGGTGTAGAGGGTAAACGCTTTATTAAGGTATGGGCAAAGTCTCGTTGGCTGCATCCATACAGCCCTCTATCACCATCCGCCTGACGCGTTTCGAATTGAATCTTCTTCCTCAGAGGCGTGGCAAAGGAAGTGCATCACTCACAGTTCTCTATATCGTTATTCTATGCCTTGATGCATTATGGGAACTGTAGTGTCAAAGTAAAAACCCAGGATGGGTGCACACAAATCAACTGCCGGATAAAAGAGTACTTGAATAGAACTCCGCCGTCGAGCCTTGTCCTCAATCCTTAGCCGCTGTCCCGCATGACGACTCGGTAGGATACCGAGCCGCACGGCCCCACAAAGTATTAGGTTGGTGCTGCTTCACGGCTAGGCTGCCGTGTATAGATAATTGCTCCAAACTGCCCCCAGGACAAGCAGCACTCCTGACACCGGTGTAGAGGGTAAACCCTTTATTAAGGTATGGGCAAAGTCTCGTTGGCTGCATCCATACAGCCCTCTATCACCATCCGCTTGACGCGTTTCGAATTGAATCTTCTTCCTCAGAGGCGTGGCAAAGGAAGTGCATCACTCACAGTTCTCTATATCGTTATTCTATGCCTTGATGCATTATGGGAACTGTAGTGTCAAAGTAAAAACCCAGGATGGGTGCACACAAATCAACTGCCGGATAAAAGAGTACTTGAATAGAACTCTGCCGTCGAGCCTTGTCCTCAATCCTTAGCCGCTGTCCCGCATGACGACTCGGTAGGATACCGAGCCGCACGGCCCCACAAAGTATTAGGTTGGTGCTGCTTCACGGCTAGGCTGCCGTGTATAGATAATTGCTCCAAACTGCCCCCAGGACAAGCAGCACTCCTGACACCGGTGTAGAGGGTAAACCCTTTATTAAGGTATGGGCAAAGTCTCGTTGGCTGCATCCATACAGCCCTCTATCACCATCCGCCTGACGCGTTTCGAATTGAATCTTCTTCCTCAGAGGCGTGGCAAAGGAAGTGCATCACTCACAGTTCTCTATATCGTTATTCTATGCCTTGATGCATTATGGGAACTGTAGTGTCAAAGTAAAAACCCAGGATGGGTGCACACAAATCAACTGCCGGATAAAAGAGTACTTGAATAGAACTCCGCCGTCGAGCCTTGTCCTCAATCCTTAGCCGCTGTCCCGCATGACGACTCGGCATGCACTTCCTTTGCCACGCCTCTGAGGAAGAGGAAACGGTCCGGGGAGCGTACTATAAGGAAAAAAGAATGATAGACTATGATATTTTGAAATATTGTATGTTTATTGATTGTTCTTTTTGTTGTTTTTTTTAGTTTTTTTTGTTATTTAAGTAGCAGTATTTATGATTATTAAATATAAATTTATTTTTGGAATTGTGCACAGTATACTATAAGTCTGACTTTACATTATAATCAATTTGGTACTAGTTTATGAATTACATATAAAAATGATTAAAGACTCAAACAATTTTTTATTATTAAATATAATTTTATTTTTCTGATTCTTTTTCAAAATTTAATAGAACGTCTAACATTTGACTGTCCGATATGTCCTCTTGTTGAGTGAACATAACTTCCCACATTTGACCGTCATCATAATGAAGTAAATGATCCACAGATTCTACACATTGTAGAAGTTCATGGTCTCGTGATTCATCCATGAATTCCAAGTCAATGGGTTCAATTATTTCCTCATTATTCATGTCTAGGACAATTTCAAAGGAAACGTTCTGTTCTCCTTGCATTTTTGTACTGAACTTTGAATAAAAAATAAATATATCAGTAGAGATAGGGCACTGTTGGGTTTAAGTTCAGACAGGTACTTTTGAGGCATGAAGTAGTACTATTAAAAAGTGCCTGTGAGAAAGCCTATGTAAATTCATAATAATACCACAGAAACCTAAATCAATCCATAATTATAATAAAAAAGCCTTTCTCAATGTCTAACTCTTACAGAGGGATAGTATATAACTATCTGAAAATGTTTTCAAATTTATAAAATAATATCTTACCTTTTAAAAACAAGTTTAAGTTGTGAGTGAAAATGATCTTGCAATATAGTTCAGGAAGTAGTAGTCAAAATGACTGTGTTTCTCTCTCTTTTTTTATATATATTCAGGTACATAACCAATCAAATGTCAGGTAAAAAAAGTAGAAAATGAAAGTAACATTTTAATTGGTTGTCAATTCCAACACTTCAGGTGTGTTTTGTGAAGTAATTTACCTCAGGGTATTTAGAGAGGTCTACAGGCTAAATGGCTAAATGGAATTCCAACCAAATGTGTGAAAATGGTAGGGATTGGTATGTAGTATGAGCTAATCTATATTTGGTGAAAGTGTCTCCAGAGTTTCTTCTGTAAATTACTTTCCCACCTTTTTTAATGGAGCGCTTCCCGGTGAGCGCCCCGGTACGCGAACCGGCAGCGTTACGGGAGTCCACCATTTTGTGTTTCGGTCGAATTAAGATACAAGATGGAGGGCAAATAATGTTCAGAATGGGTAGAAGGGGGCACGGTAGACGTATTTTGACCCCCTAGGTTTTCTGAGGGTGGCTGAGGAGGCCCATATGTGTGAAAAAAAATCATTTTTTTAAAAACATTCGCGCGGTTAGCTTCCGGTTCGCGTACCGGGTAGCGCTCCGGGGAGCGTACTTTGTTGAAAATTAGTGAAAAAAGTTAGAGTAAAATAATAATTGTGAGTGATCAGATGTAGGATAGCTCTGAGAAGAGCTTTTGGGTTTATGGTACATTTAGGTACTTATAAGTAGGTACCAATGCACATTTTTAAATTCAGAATGAAAACTCTGTTCCCTTCATCTGAGAAGTGAACTCCATCTCCTCTGTAGATATCTTGCATGTAGTAACGTAAGTTATTGTTGTAGATGGAGCCCATTCCATGGTCTCTCATGTAAGCTGAAACAGATTTGTTTACATGCTTCCTCGATTTCTCAATTTGTGGACAAAATTGGTTCGACCACCTCCATTTCTGTCTTTGGCATATATTTGAATATACCAAGGCAGTTTGAGGAAAAAGTGCCATCAATTGCTCAAAGGTGTCCTTTAAAAGCATTTCCAGACCTACCCCAGTCAAAGTGCCCAAGTCATTTCCTCCACAGTGCACAATTAACAGGTCAGGTTTAGGCAAATGCATAAAGGTTTTCACCAATGGTATCAATTGGTGACATTTTAATCCTCTGTGGCCAAACCACTTAATTTCCACATCTTGTAAATTGAGGTTAGGTAAATTTCTGTTATCAGCATACCTCTGAGCCCAATAGATGTAACTATGTCCAACAATCCAGACAGAAAACATGGTGAGAGGAGGTTCTGCTGCAGTCAGATGAAGTGTGGCAATGAAATGGGAGTTGAAAAAATAAGAGTTTAAAATGAAAAAACTGTGGAGTTTCTGTGTTAATGAAGCAGTAGCAGTGATTGGTGGATTTTGATTGCTGAAAACAGAAAGTTAGGGTGCATGGATGAGTTCTTTGAAAGATGAATGGTAAAAAAAAAATCATTTTATGAAAGATTGCACTGGATACGCAGGTGTACTGAGAGTTCAGAGTTCAATTGAAACATTGTTGTGTGAACTTGCAAACATGAGAGGTCTTTCAGGAGGTGGTTGCTATGCAAAAAAGGCAGAAAGGGCAGAGGGGGGAAGGGTGTTGATTTGAAAAAAGTGAGGGAAGAGTTTTGATTGGGTGACATGAGAGATATGTGTGATGAATTACAGGTTTTCTGTGCTTTTTATGGCTGCAGACTCTGGAGTGCATACCTTTTGCTCTGCTGAAGACAATTTGGTGTGTTTCTGAGACTGTTTTGAAACTCATAAAGTATTTGCTAAGGTGAGAAAAGATTCATTTAATTTAGATAGAGAATAGTATGGTTTAGGGAGAACATTATGAAGAAAGTTGTGTATTTAAAATGTTGATTTGTGTCAAGTGTTTTACAAATAGATTTTGTTTCTTTGTGTTACATAGCCATGTTAAAAGTGTCGCTAAAATAGTGCAAGGGTCTTACAAAAATGCTTTCATGTGTCTTAGGGTATTTTAACTCACTTCCCCATGAATGTATGAATATAATTGCTTTACAAGTTGTGTTTAAAAACGTTTTTTGAAATCAATTAGGTTTCTTGATATGTACTGCTAGAGCTTCATAGGTTGCTTGGGCATATTTATAAGGCCTTTGTGTCTCTCTGATGTTATTTTTCCCATTTTAATTTAAGACCTTTCCCTGTGGTGCAAGGTCCTTGTAAATACGCCCCCATCTGTGCTTGGCAAATTTAGATCTTGATTATTTGACTTACATAGCCATGTTAAAAGTGATCTAAAAATGGAGCAAGGGCTTAAAAAAACCGCTTTCATGTGTCTTAGGCCATTTTAAGTAATTTCCCCTTGAATGTAGGTATATAATTGATTTAGATGATGTGTTTAAAAACGATTTATGAAAACAATTAGGTTTCTTGATATGTACTGCTAGAGCTTCATAGGTTGCTTGGGGCATATTTATAAGGCCTTTGTGTCTCTCTGATGTTATTTTTCCCATTTTAATTTAAGACCTTTCCCTGTGGTGCAAGGTCCTTGTAAATACGCCCCCATCTGTGCTTGGCAAATTTAGATCTTGATTATTTGACTTACATAGCCATGTTAAAAGTGATCTAAAAATGGAGCAAGGGCTTAAAAAAAAACGATTTCATGTGTCTTAGGGCATTTTAAGTCACTTCCCCTTGAATGTAGGTATATAATTTATTTAGATGATGTGTTTAAAAATGATTTTTGAAATCAATTAGGTTTCTTGATATGTACTGCTAGAGCTTCATAGGTTGCTTGGGGCATATTTATAAGGCCTTTGTGTCTCTCTGATGTTATTTTTCCCATTTTAATTTAAGACCTTTCCCTGTGGTGCAAGGTCCTTGTAAATACGCCCCCATCTGTGCTTGGCAAATTTAGATCTTGATTATTTGACTTACATAGCCATGTTAAAAGTGAATTAAAAATGGAGCAAGGGCTTAAAAAAAACGCTTTCATGTGTCTTAGGGTATTTTAACTAACTTCCCCATGAATGTATGAATATAATTGCTTTACAAGTTGTGTTTAAAAACGTTTTTTGAAATCAATTAGGTTTCTTGATATGTAATGCTAGAGGTTCATAGGTTGCTTGGGGCATATTTATAAGGCCTTTGAGTCTCTCTGATGTTATTTTTCCCATTTTAATTTAAGACCTTTCCCTGTGGTGCAAGGTCCTTGTAAATACGCCCCCATCTGTGCTTGGCAAATTTAGATCTTGATTATTTGACTTACATAGCCATGTTAAAAGTGATCTAAAAATGGAGCAAGGGCTTAAAAAAAACGCTTTCATGTGTCTTAGGGCATTTTAAGTCACTTCCCGATGAATGTAGGTATATAATTTATTTAGATGATGTGTTTAAAAACGATTTTTGAAATCATTTAGGTTTCTTGATATGTAATGCTAGAGCTTCATAGGTTGCTTGGGGCATACTTATAAGGCCTTTGAGTCTCTCTGATGTTATTTTTCCCATTTTAATTTAAGACCTTTCCCTGTGGTGCAAGGTCCTTGTAAATACGCCCCCATGTGTGCTTGGCAAATTTAGATTTTGAATATTTGACTTACATAGCCATGTTCCATACAGTTCTAACCTTCTGCGTAGTCTTTGATATGCTAGACTCCATCTGCACAATGAGATACCTAAGCAAAGGAAACACAGGTGATGTGATTGTGAAATGAGGAAAAGAAACTACACATTTTTCAATTACATCACATGTGTTTCCTAAGTTTACGAATGACATTGTGCAGATGAGGTTTAGGTCTGTCCACGGACACAGAAAAGGTCTGGCCTTTGTTCAAGAGTGAAGTGGACATGACTTACTTCATTGGTAGGCCTTCACATGTATTATCTTCTCTGTACTCTTCAAAAAGCGTAAATTTCATCTGCAACCCTGAGTAGGCCTCACCTCAAACAAACCTCTGGATAGGCCACACTTTATCGTCATCCTGAATCAATCATTTAAAATGTTAGGGACAGATTTATGATAGGTGCAAGCTTATTTTGCGTCACTGTGCGTGACTTTTGTGACGCAGCGGCGGTGCAAAAGATTTGCTATGTGGCGACATATTTACAACTTGATGCATCTAGGCAGATGTGTCATGCTGTAAAGTCCCATGCCACATGAAACCGATGCAGCAGTGATGCAAAACATGCACCATGTTGCAAGACAGGCTTCATTTCATCTCCAACAAGATAAGAAGCTGAATCTTCTGTAAATGTGAAAATTGTTGTATACACTGCTCAACTTATGTGTACTCTTTGATATGCTAGAGTCCATCTGCACTATGAGATACCTAAGCAAAGGAAACACAGGTATTGTGATTGTGAAATGAGGAAAAGAAACTCCACATTTTTCAATTACATCACCTGTGTTTCCTAAGTTTACGAATGACATTGTGCAGATGAGGTTTAGGCCTGTCCACGGACACAGAAGAGGTCTGGCCTTTGTTCAAGAGTGAAGTGGATATGACTTACTTCATTGGTAGGCCTTCACATGTATTATCTCCTCTGTACTCTTCAACAAGCGTAAATTTCATCTGCAACCCTGAGTAGGCCTCACCTCAAACAAACCTCTGGATAGGCCACACTTTATCGTAATCTTGAATCAATCATTTAAAATGTTAGGGACAGATTTATGATAGGTGTATGTCTCTTTTGCGTCACTGTGCGTCACTTTTGTGACGCAGCGGCGGTGCAAAAGATTTGCTATGTGGCGACATATTTACAACTTGATGCATCTAGGCAGATGTGTCATGCTGTAAAGTCCTGTGCCACATGAAACCTGCGTCAGTTTTCATATAGGTGTTTTGTTGCAAGGTATGCATTAATTTGCATGCCCTGTAAAACTAACACAGTGAAATTTAGAAGATTTCACTGAGTCAGCTTTATAGCATTGCTGAATCAAATCCTTACGCCTGTTTGAAACAGGCATAAGAAGTGATGCACCATGCAATGTGAGGCTTCCTCCTGTGCATTGCAGTAGACATGTCGCGCTTATGACGTGATTCCTGCAATGTGCTGCTTTTGCGGCACAGATGCGTGACGCATCTGTGCTGTTTTTGCTCAATGGTGCTCCACATTGTAAATGCGGCACACTATGGGTGGCAGAGCAGCGGTGCACATTAACTGGTGCATCCGTGGGGATGCGCCACTTAGCATAAATCTGCCCCTGTACATTTAAGTATGACCAGGGGACACAGAGTCGGTGAGGCTTATCCAAGGTTAAGAAGAGATGAGTCCTGTTCACTGAAAACTTGGACATAGGCCTCACCTCCTCAGCATCGCTGGACATGGCTAAATAATAGCTGCAAAATGTTACTCTTGTTAAACAATTTTACTATTATAATCTCTGAGATTTGTCTCTTACTCTGCAACATCTCATTGTTGTTCTCTTTCTTTAAAGATAACGACAACATCAACCATGAGTGACAATCAGCAATCAGTTGATCTCGACCTTATCATTGAACTTGTAATTGAAACGTCAGTGGAAGTAGATCCCTTGGATGATTTAAATCCTGAGGATGATGAAGAACATGATGAGGATGCCGATTTGTCAGAATTGTATGACATGGGGTGGGAAGCTGACCTGCTTGAGCCTATGGAACTATAAACATTTATTTTTAAAATTTACAATAAATGAAAAGTAAAAATGTAAACCGTTTCATTTAAAATTAAACACACCTTCAAAAACAGGTTATGTGTAGTGTCTTCAATAAAATATTAAAATATGCTCATAAAATTAGATCAGATTCACATATAAAACAGGACAGGTAAAATGAAGAAGAATTCGATTTCTTTTCTGCTATTTGTGTATTCTAAATTTGCCAAAGCACTAAAAAATATTCTATGTAAAAATGTCAAGTAGTGTGTTAAGTTTTTGATGACTGTTATTGATTTACTGTTTGGTAATAATGGATAATAACATTTTTTATTATATTTTACCACAGATTCAACTGCAGATCATTTCAAATTTTGAGAATGCCGTCTAAGAATAGAATCAGAAAGGCTACAAAACGTCAAAGACAGCAGGTTCATCAATTAATGCAGCAGTCCTCTACAATAAAAAATCGTCAAGTCACCAAGAAAGCACCGGGTAAGACCACGAAATCATTCATAAGAAACATTTGTAAAAAAAAAAGTAGTACTACAGAAAATGTTTAGTCCAGAAAAAGAGAAGCAATTTAAACGGAAAGGAAAGGCCAATCCAAAATGTTACTGCTAGAGCAAGAGATAACTCTGTGCATGATAGTAGAAGGAAACAACAGTTTAGGGACAATTGTAAACGAATGTTCCGCAACAGGATAATTGGCAATTTGTTAAAAAATATTAAGAAAGGTCAACAGAAAGTGGTTTTTTATTAGAGAAAAAAAAAAGTTGAGAAAGTTATTGATCAGGCATTTGAAATTAAACGAAAGTTATTTATTTTGATAATCAATAGAATTAGTAAGCTAAACAAGGCAATTTATGATTTCAAAAGAAATAGTAGATGGAAGAGAATAGTTAATCGTAGTAATTTTTGTGAAGTTTTTTCCGGAGAATGGATGCTTAGTTCAAGTTGTGAGGCATTTTTTAATGAGGAGAGTTATTTCCAGGATAATGATTTGGTGCATGCAGTTGACACCAATGGTCGAGCTTATGAGGTGAAAGATGGTTGTCCAGTTGAAAAAGAAAAACTTGTGACAACAGAGACAGAAGAGGTGTTAGGTAATAAAGGTTTTAGGAAGACTTCCTAAGGGTCCTGTGTACACCTGGAAGTGTAGTAGTATTTGCAGTGTGCGACAGGATTCCATCAATTTGCTTTGTGATTTTGTACGGACATTTAATAAGAAAAGTTTGAAGCAGAAAATGAAGTTGTTGCAAGAATTAGATCCTTGCAGAGTGAGAGAAGTGACAGGTTTGCATGGTCATTCACTGGCTTGTCTTTCCAGGAGAGTATGCCAGAGTGTTTTTCATCATTTCAGGATGCTAGCAGTGCATCATAATAAAGTGAGGAAATTAGTTAGAATGTTGTATTATGCTAAGAGTCCAGCAGTTATGCTTAAACAATTATGCGCTGCTCTTTTGCATGGTTCTGAAATAGATGTGAAGAATATGTGTGAAGAAATTGAGTTTTGTTACTTTGGAAGTAAAGAGGAGAATGTTGAAATTGACCCACAAGAAGAGGGTAATGTGGAAGATAGTGTACAGGTTTCCAGTACAGATCATTTTCAGAAGGAAATTGCCACGTTTCAGGTGAAATCAAGTGAGAGGCCTAATTTCACTTGTGTGTGTTGTCGACGCACTTATTATAAGAATCAGACTAAGTTAGTGGATTTATATGCAAAAAGTGAAAGGGAAAAGATTAGTGAATGGAAGGATTTTGCAACATACTTAATGGTAGAAAATTGTTTTGATTTGTGATTGGATCAACGTGTGTGTACTTATTGTTGTAATAAATTAAATCAAAACCAGATGCCTGCTAGAGCGGTTCATAATAATCTGGAATTGGTTGAGATTCCTTCTGAATTGAAGGATTTAAATACTTATGAATCTATTTTGATTCAAAGTATCCATCCCTTTCAGGCTATTGTAAGAATGGAGCCAAAGACAGGGAAATTGCCTCCATCAGATTTACAGAGAGGATTAAAGGGAAGAGTTGTTTATTTGCCTCTAGATTTGAAGAAAAACATTAACACAATTGGAGTAGAAAAAGTGGAAGAGGAACCTCTGGTTATCTTAGTTAATGGGGTTCCGACAAAGAATAAGAAAATATGGCAAGATTTAGTGGATGTTAGGAAAGTCAAAAAGGCAACATTGTATTTGAAAAAAAATAATAAGTACTATAAGAATGTATATGTTGCAGAAGAGGAAGTAAGTGAGGAAGAGGATAGCGATTTGTGTGCTGGTCAAATTGAGAAAGTAGAACCCTCTAAAAGTGAAGAAATATATGAACATTATAGTGTTCATCCTTTGCATTCCAAGGAAGTCATGGGGAATGCTATTGAGTTGTTTCAAATGAAACAAGCCAAAGGGAGTCCCATTAGTGTTTGGGAGGAAAGTTTGGAAGCTCGGTGTTTCCCACAGCTATTTCCAACAGGTCAAGGAGGAAGATATGATGAGCGACCTCATCAAATTCCTGCTTCTGAATACCGGACTTTACGATTGTATGCAGAAGATGCTAGGTTTCGACAATGCATTCCCTATTTGTTTCATCTCCTGTTTGAAAGCGATCTGTCTGGACTGTCATATGCAGTGAACCACATCTTGAAAAGTGGTATACAGATGCAAAACATCTCTGCAAGTGACTTTATGGATAAAGTCAATGTGCAAGACAGTATTTTGGATTGTCACCTGATTAATCTCATGGCGTGTCAGCGTGGTACTAATGAGTACTGGTACCGTCGTCATGGTGATTTAAAATGTATGCTGAGGAACTTAGGAACTCCCACATGGTTCCTCACTCTGAGCTGTGCCGAGTATGGCTGGGAAGACTTACTTGAATTTCTACGAGAGGCAAATGGAAACATTGAAAATATCGAATTCAAGACACCCGGAGAACTGTGCTCTTTGGATCCAGTGAATGTATGCAGGTACTTCAATCATAGATTTGAAGCTATGATGTCTTTCATCATGAACAAGAGAAATCCACCTCTTGGAGAGGTGTTGGATTTCTTCTGGAGAAAGGAGTACCAAGCAAGAGGTGCTCCTCATATACATATGCTGCTGTGGATCAAGGATGCACCTAAATTTGGAACGGATCCAGAAGACTTAGTGATGAGTTTCATAGAACAGTATTCTACATGTGCTGTTCCAAATGCAAAGGAGGACAAAAGCCTAAGAGAACAAGTTCTACGCTTCCAAAGCCATCGTTGCGGAAAGTACTGTCGTCGTAAATTCAGAAACAAGGACAAGTTCTACACCAAATGTCGTTTCGCCTTTCCACGACCGGTGATTTCTAAAGGAAGAGTAAACAGTTTGATGTCTTCGCTGCGACATAATGTGATGAAGAAATCACCTAAAAACACATACAATTTAAAAAGGAACGAAGACTCCAAGTACATCAACGACTACAACCCAGTGATTTTGTCCATGTGGAATGCTAACATGGATATACAGTTTGTGGCTGATAACTGTATGGCTGTGGCTCGGTATGTGACATCTTACATCACCAAAAAAGAAAAGACAGAATTGAAGGATATGTGGGAGGACATTTCCCATGAAAAGAGCCTCAGTAAGAAGTTGTACAGTTTCAGTCTGAAGATGTTGTCGCATCGAGAAATCGGAGCTTACGAATGTTCTGACCGGTTGTCTTCAGCAAGTCTCTATGCCAAATCTAGGAGTATCGTTTGGGCGAGTCTTGGTCTTGCTGCAACGCGTAATCGAGTTCTGAAACCTGTGCGGGAAATTGAGTATTTGGCGGAAAAGGAGCCAAAAGTACCGATATTTTGAAGACCAACATGTTGGATACATATTATCCAAATCGAAGCAGTCACCTCGAGAATGTTTGTCTGTATGAGGTTCTACAAAATTACATATTCAAGAGGAACATCAACGAAGATATTGATAAAGGAGTGTATGCTGTAATTGGAAGTGAGGGATGTCTGGTCAAGCAAAGAAAATGGCACTTGGTAAACCATCGAAAATTGAGTGGCGAATCTCCTGAAAAAAAGGAGTTTTTCTATTTAGCACTTTTGCAACTTTTTAAGCCTTGGCGTGCAGAAGAGGAACTGCTTGGAGATTTCCTCTGTTACGAAGACTCTTTCACTGCCGCCAAGGAGACCATAGAATGTCCTGCTTTTCCCAAATATCTTGAAATGTTGAATGCGGAAATCGAGCAGGAAGCAACGATTGCAGCCGAGATTGCCAGAGACAGTTCTCAGGACAGTCAGAGTTCTGTTTCATTGAGTCAGGATCCACTAGGAGGACCTGTTATCGAAAATGAAGCTGCCACTGCCATGAATGAAGTGGAAAGAGCCATGGCACATGCTCAGGAGGATGTGGTTAACTTAGAAGACTTGGAAAGACAACTCAACGTTGAGCAGAGGAAAATATATGACGAAGTTACCAAGCAAATTGATCATGGATTAAGTCATGAGAAGAAAGAGTGCTCATGTACGTCATTGAAGCCTGTCCGACTGTACGTGAGTGGAGAAGCGGGAACTGGAAAAAGTTTCCTCATTAAAGCAATTTCATGTTATTTGCAGGAAAGGACTGAGTCATCGCTGTCTTGTGTTGTCACCGCTCCAACTGGACTGGCAGCACATAACATTAAAGGTATTACTTTGCATCGTCTATTGATGCTGCCAGTGGAGCATGATAACAAATTACAATACCACAAGTTATCTGGAGATGCTTGTTGTGAAGTTTCAAGAGTCTTGAGGAAAATAAACATATAAAATATATTTTTGGATTTAAAGAAGAATACATTTTACAGCTATAGATATTAGCTTTTAAAAAACCAATGAAATTCACTGAAAAAACCATAGGTTATAGGCCATATATAGTTAGGAATTAGCATTTACAAAACCTTGAAAATTCACTGAAAAAACCATAGGTTATAGACCATATATAGTTAGGAATTAGCATTTAAGAAACCTTTTTTTTACTCACACAAAACCATTGAAATTCCATATATAGTTAGTTGTACTAACTATATATGGCGCACCCGCAATCCACTGCTGATCATGTCACATATTACATCATTCATGACATGGTCAGTGACATCACTGATGACATCACTGATGACATCTCAAATGACATCACTGATGACATCACTGATGTAATATGTGACGTCATCAGCAGTGCACTGCACGCGCAAGTTATAGTGAGTCCAACTAACTATAACGTGGGAATTTCAATGGTTTTATGCGAGTAAAACTTCCAGCTAACTATAACTGGTGTGAAACCTATGGTTTTTTCAGTGAATTTCATAGTTTTTTTAATAGCAAATCTCTATAGGTATAAAAAGTTAAAAAATGTATAACGAATTTTATAATGCATAATTATGTAAATATATATATATTTTTTTTTTGCCCTGGGGAGCTCCCGGGGCGCGTACCGGTGAACGCACGGGTAAGCGCAATGTTACGGCGCGCCCCGGGGCGTGTACTGAGGAGCGTCCTGTTAGCGCTATTCCCGCGAACGAAAACAACATTGTGACGTTTGGCGTAGCCGCGTGATGCGTCATATGACGCAGTGCGTAAGCGCACCCGGAAGCACGCGAGCGCATACGATCGCGCAACGTCCTGACGCGCTTACGCTACGCAACCCCGGGCGCACCTTGGACGCGCCCCGGAGCGCGACTACGGGCGCGCCCCGGGGCGCATAACGTAAGCGCGTCGGGTCATGTGATCTGAAAATAACACTTTTCATTGGTGCAGATCAGTTTTGGTTTCCAAATGATGTAAGCCCGGATCATGTGCCGTGAAAATAACACTTTTCATTGGTCAAGAACAGTTCTGTTTTCCACCTTTTTTCCTTATTCTGACTTTGTCCTTTGACTGAGGAAGACCTGTTACAACAACAAACAGAATTATTTTGTACTTTAAAATGGATACAGTAGCAGCAGCAGCTGGAGCATCTGCACCACCACCACCAAGAGGACCACCACAACAGTACATTGGTGGTCAAGAAGAGGAGGAGGCGGAAGAGGAAGAGGAGGAGAGGAGAAGATGGCTGGCTGAAGACAATACCCCATACCAGCCAAGGCCACACATTGTATGGGAGTATTTTTCAATCCCAGAAGGCAAGAAAAAAGTGAATGCAGCCAAGGTAACTTGTCTAATCTGTGGCGCAGAACTCTCAAGGGGCAACCCAAACAAAAAATATTCCTTTGGTAATAATACCATGATTAGACATATTACCCGCAAGCATCCAAACAACTATTCTCGTGCAGAGATGAGGGAACTCGCCAGAAACCTCCCCCAGTCTTCAAGGACCACCTCCAAAAGAAAGCAACCCACTCCATCGGGACCAGAAACAACGGAGATGATGCCTTGCATACAACAACGATATGAAGATTTTAGAGTAACATGTATTTACTGTGGTAAGCTCATGTCGTATGGTGAAAAGAGCGTAAAGCTCATCGTCTTTGCTGGTGACAACCACAATTGCCCCAAAAAACCCTATTTTTTTCCGTTTTTTGTTTTTTGCTCCAGTTGAGCCATTTTCAATTCCCTTTATTTTTTGTTTCTCCTCATAAAAAATACAAAAAAAATATAAAACTGTTTTGAAAAGCCCAAAAAAGTACAAAATGTTCAAAAAAACAATAAAAAAATATGAAACAACGCAAAGAAGAAAAAAACAGTTCTTTTTAGAGCTACCTTTAATTTATAAAAATAAACCTATATTTTTAAAGAATCTCTGTCAATTTTTTTTCCCTAGGGTACGCGTACCGGGGCGCGCACCCAAAAAAAAAAAAAAAAAATGAATGAACGAGTTAGCATGAGGGAAGAACACAAAGAGAGTAATGTTAAGAGAAAGAGAGCTACAGGGAGAAACACAGAGGGCTTTTTTATTACATAGTAAAAAACAGAGAAGGTGTAATAGGGTGAAAGTGAGAAAAGTAAAATGACTAAAGGAGCGAAAGGAAGGAAGAGAGAGGAAGAAGACTAAAGTAGAGATAGTGGGAGAATGTGAGTGGGTGTTGAAAGAAAAAAAAAGAACAGTAAAAAATGAAGAATGAAGGGTAGTCGCGGAACCGAGATAAATGAAGAACGGTGAAGGAGGGTGAGAAAAGACCAGTTAGTGTAAGTAAAGAGGTGTGAAAGAGGGTGAAAAATTGAATTAGGATAACACATGGGGAATGACAAAGAGAAAGGACAAAGAGAGTAAAGGAAACACTGCCTGAATGGGTTTGAGTGAAACAGCAAAGAAAGGTAAGTAATGCAGTGTGTGTGACTTATAGAGAGTCAGTGGGTGTAGGTCGGGGTATGGGTGTGTAAGGTGTGTCTGTGGGTGTGGGTGTGTGGGGTGTTTCGGTGTGGGTGGAGGTCAGGGTGTGTGAGATATCTGTGAGGGGTGTGTGGGTGTGGGGGGTATGTGTGTGGGATGTATGTGTGTATATGGAATGTGTGTGTATGTGTGAAGAGTGTGTGTGGGGGTGTGTGTGTGTATGAGGTGTGTGTGTGCTGTGTGTGTGGGGTGTATGTCAGACGTGTGTCTATGTGTTGGGAGGGGGATGAGGTGTGTGTGTAGGAGTGAAGTAAATAATTAAGAAAAAGAGAATGAGTGAAGAAATAAAGGAAGGGAACAGAGGGTAAGTGAAGTAAAGAATGGGAACTGAAAGAAGTTGAATATGAGAGGGGAAATAGGGAAAGGGGAGTAAACATGGAGAATAAGTGAGGGAAGCAGAGTAAAGAAACAAGAGTGAGGTTCGTTGAGAAAATATTAGTGAGGTTAAAGCAAAGGGTGATGACAAACTACATTTTTTTAGTCACACTTACCATATAATTAATGTAAACTTAATTACATGTTTTTACTACACTTTGTATCTGTGAAAGAGAGAAGAAAAAATAAGTTTTAATTAGAAAAATATGTATTTTAAATTAAAAGATACAAATGAAGAGGTTAAAAATCATAACAGTGTATTTAGAAATAAAGTAAGAGTGAAGGACACAGAAAGGGAAATAAAGTAAGGTAGAAGGACAAAAAGAGAGAAAAAGAAATAGAAGGAGAGCAAATTACTAAGAGTAAGGAATATAGATTCACTGACAGAGAGGAAGAGAAGAACAGAGAAATGACATGAAGGTAAGAAAGATACTAAAACAATGTGAGTTAGCAAAACTAAATCAGGAAACAGTAGTATGTAAAAAGATAATGACTGAGACAGAAAAGAGTCTAATTAAGGATGCATTTAGAAGAATGAGGAATAGAAGATAACTGAGAGTAAGTGAAGAACAGTCATAGAGTGATGGGATGAAGGGAGAGAGGATAATATACAACGATTGAGGGAAATGGAGTGAGGAAGTTAGTTGACAGACACACCAAGAGAAAAACTGAGTGAGGTGGAGTACAATGAGTGAGCAAAGGAAATGAGTAAGGGAGCAAAAAAAGGAAAGAGAGGAGAAGACGACTAAAACAGTGGTACTGAGAGAAAATAATTTGGTGATGAAAGTAAAGAGAAGGACATTGAAAGAAAGGAAATGAGGGATAGTAATGTAACCAGAGTAAAAGAAATGGGATGAAGAACGATGAGAGAGGAGCAGTGAAGTTGTTGTAAAAGAAATGATAGAAGGTAGATAAACACAAGTGAACATAACACAAGGAGAGTGAGGCACTGAGGACATAGAGGTAGTGAACGAAAAATAGAGAGAAGAGGTCAAAAGAAAGGAGCAAACAAAGATAAGCGAGGGAGAGTGGGTGATTTATAGTGATAGAGTGCGATAATACTGCTGAGTGAGTAAACAGGAATTACTAAAATAGCAAAGGAGGAAAATACAGAAAAGGGAAGTAAAGCAGAGAGACTGAGAGCTGAAAAGTTATGCAAGGGAGAGAGGGGATGCAGACAGTTGAAATGAGAATGAGGGGTTGTCAAAGAAGTGGAGTAACGGAACGGGGGTTACAGAGAGTGAGAGAAAGACATTATAAATAAGTAAAAAGAGCTGAAAGAGGATGGAAAAAGGAAAGTGAGTGTCAGAGAATGGGAATACAATTTAATTTACACAATCCAACGTATAGAATAACTTGTACAACATGTTACATAGTTTATTTTTGCTGTTCTCAGAATATATTGAATTTCACTTAAAACAGTGAGTTCAAATTACTCATCATATGACAGCGGGAAAAAAAAACACAATCTAAAAGATTGTGTTTTAAAAAAAACCTTAGATACTGACAAATGCAAATCTACACTAATCTTTGATTGACTTACTTTTCCTTGAGGCCAAATAGTATATCATGGAGGTCCTTTTCTCGTTGCAAAGTACTCTGCTGTTCACTAAAAAATCCATTTCATCGACTTTCTAGAAGAAAAGCTCCAAGAACATCTGAAATATTTTCATATACTCCTTTTTTTCAGTCATGATTCTTTACTCATTCCTGTACCTTTCCTTTTGGCCAAATAGTGTCAGATGTATGAGTATATTTTCAAATAATTCTAAGAAACTCTGAAATTACCTTTTTTCCGACATTCTGAAAGAAAGTCTCATACAACATTTTCACAATATTTAAGTATTTGTAAAACCATCTCTGACTCACTCATGTTCATCATTTTGTATAATACTAATATCACTTACTATGAGATCCACTTACAGTACCTATATGACAAGTCAATTTTTTATATTACCTGGATCACTTTTACTCAGAATATATTTTTAAACAGCAAAATAACCTTTATTAACTGCTCCCGTCATCATAGGCCAATTACCTTTACTTACATTTTGGTTGTAAAAACACTAGGTATGAATTCTTTAAGCCAAAAGGCAAACGTTGTTTGAAAGTCAAATGAGTGTCGTTACAGTGGGTCCAACCTTTACAACTTTTTAAATAGTATGTGTAATGCCCTGATGTTGTAGAAGGACCGTCATGATAAATAATAGCTACAGTTGCAAAGGTTCTTCCTGATATTGATAACTGAGAAGCCACAAAATTTTTAATAGAAGTTGTCAATTTAGTTCCATCAGGTCTACATCGTTGGAACATTAAAATCATATACTGACCATATTTTTGTAGAAATGATGTGGACAGCATTGTAGACTTACATTGGGTACACACCATATTGTGATCCGCTGCTTTAACTAGATTATTAAAAGGCACTGATTTGCAGCCTGGTAAAGTCAAATATATAAATCTTTTAGTGTCTATTCTAGTAGTACTTGATAAAGTACAGTTGTCGCAGTCATGTTGCCATTGATAAGAAAGGCTAAAAAGATTTTTTATATCTACACCTTCATCTTCCAATACATCAAACATATACATTAAAAATTCCTGACAATCCTGCTGAATATTCTGTGAAAATTGATTTTGACCAGAACATATGTCTAGAAGATTTCGAATTTCTGAAACACTTTCTATTGTTGCTCTATCACTGCTACATTTCTCAAACACGGAATTCAACAAACAACAGAATCTTTGATCCCGATTTTCAACAATCTGTTCTTGTATATTTTGAAGAAAAAAAACAACATTAACCACTACATTAGCATAGCAGTTGACACCAGAACTGTTTTTAAACTGAAATCCAACAACATCTTCAACAGAATCCTTTTTCTTTCTCCTTACAATTACAGTTTCATCTACTTTTTGTCTTTTTGCTACTACCTCACTGTAATTATTCTCATTTCTCCTTTTTTGGTATCAAAACCACACATTTTTCAAACAGAGGATATTGAGGCAAATGTGGAGCATACTCTCTTCTTAACCTATTGTATTCTTTAACACAATGTAGATCTGCACAAATCTTTGTTTCATCACACTCAATCAAGTACAATCCTGATAAAGTTCTGACTTGTGATAATGCCACATATGCCATACCCTCTTTAAACACAGAACTTCCAATGTTCACCAAAGCGCTATCTACACTTAAACCTTGAGATTTATGAATTGTCACTGCATATGCCAAACAAATAGGAAACTGTTTTCAGCGAACATATAAGTCTTTCACAAGCAAAAACCTAGCTGAACAACGACAAATTTGTTCTATTTCATCAATGCCATCAAATTTAATTTTTAAAATTTCAATTCCATCTCTATTTTTGTAATTTACAAAACCAACAACATGACCCATTGCTCCATTTACCAGACCTCTTTCAACATTTAAATTCCTTCTCAAAATGATACGACAATGTAAACACACATTCAGAGTCTTTTCAAAACCAGCAGTTTTAGATATAGTCTTCTCTAATGAATCCAATTTTGATTTCAAATTTTCAGACAAAATATTTGTTGCTCCCATATGTTCAATTTTATCTATAGCTTCCAGTTTCACTATCTCTTCATTTTCTAACTTTAACATTTTGTTGTTGAACATGGAACATTCTTTCAGAGTTGGCATCAAACATATGCCAGATTTCTTCTCGTTAATTTTCTTAAAAATATTCTCTGGAAGAATGTTTTCATTTGGGTACAAATTTGAAATTAATCGTCCATGTAAAGCTTCTTACCCTTGCTGACTTACTTTTCCGATTCTTACATCTTGTAGAATATTTTTATAATCTTCATCCTTTGCCTGCCGCATATTTTGAAGCAGTTCTGCATATTTGAAGTTTAACCATATATCAACGTTTCCAATGCTTCCTAGGCACTTCCTGGTATCTTCATGCGTGAGCATTTTGAACACAGGTTGTCCTTTCACTGGAGTCAACAGCAGTAGATCTCCAAAAACAATATTATGTTTTCCTCCAAATAAGACATCATAGTCTGTTCTAAGAATCTCTTGCATTCTCAAATGCACAAAAGCAAGCATTATATTTGACACCATGCTTACTTCATCAATGATAAGAAGTTTCATTTTCTTCAGGACTCTCGAAACTTCGGAACACGCATCTCCAGATAGCTTGTGATATTGCAATATGTTATCATGCTCCACTGGCAGCATCAGTAAACGATGTAAAGTATTCCCTTTAATATTATGTGCTGCCAGCCCAGTTGGAGCGGTAACAACACAAGATAGCGGTGATTCAGTCCTTTTCTGCAGATAAGTTGCAATTGCTTTAATCAGAAAACTTTTTCCAGTTCCTGCTTCTCCACTTACGTACAGTTGGACTGGTTTAAATGATGTACATGAGCAGTCTTTTTTTCTCATGAGTGAATCCATGTTCAATCTGATCTCTGACTTCGTCATATATCTGTTTCTGCTCAAGGTTTAGTTGTTTCACCAAATCTTCTAAGTCAACTACATCATCTTGAGCTTGTTCCATAGCTCTTTCCACCTCATCCATGACAGTGGCAGCTTCATTTTGAATAATTGGTCCTTCAAGTGGATCCTGACTCAATGAAGCAGAACTCTGACTGTCTTGAGAACTGTCTCTAGCAATCTCTGCAGCAACTGTGGCTTCTTGCTCTATTTCTTCGTTCAACATTTGCAGATAATTTGGAAAAACAGGACATTCTATGGTATACTTGGTTGCATTAAAAGAATCTTCGTAACAGAGAAAATCACCAAGTAGTTCCTCTTCTGTACGCCATGGCTTAAAGAGTTGCAAAAGAGCTAAATAGTAAAATTCCCTTTTCTCTGGATTTTCGCAACTCAATTTTCGATGATTAATCAAATGGCCTTTTTTCTTTCTCACTAGACATCCTTCACACCCAATGATAGCATATATTCCATTGATGATATCTTCTTTGATGGTTCTCTTATAAATATAGTTTTGCAGAACTTCATACAAACAACTGTTCTCAAGATGACTACTTCTATTTGGATAGTATGTATCCAACATGTTTGTCTTCAAAATATCTGTACTTTCTGGTTCTTTCTCCGCCAAATACTCTATTTCTTGTACAGACTTCAAAACTCGATTTTGTGTTGCAGCAAGACCTAGACTCATCCAAATGATGGTTCTAGATTTGGCATAGAGACTTGCTGATGACAATCGATCAGAACATTCATATGCTCCAATTTCTCGATGCCACAACATCTTCAGACTGTAACTGTATAATTTCTTGCTTAGACTCTTTTCATGTGAAATGTACTCCCACATTTCCTTCAGTTCTGTCTTTTCTTTTTTTGTGATGTAAGACGTCACATATCGAGCCACAGCAATAGAGTTGTCAGCAACGAATTGAATATCCATGTTAGCATTCCACATGGACAAAATCACTGGGTTGTAATCGTTGATGTACTTGGACTCTTCGTTTCTTTTTAAATTGTATGTATTTTTTGGTGATTTCCTCGTCACAGTATGTCGCAGAGAAGACATCAAATTATTTACTCTTCCTTTAGAAATCACTGGTCGTGGAAAGCTGAAACGACATTTTGTGTAGAACTTGTCCTTGTTTCTAAATTTTCGACGACAGTACTTTCCACAACGATGGGATTGAAAGCGTAAAACTTGTTGCCTTAAACTGTTTTCTTCGGTAGTTTTCGGAACAGCACATGTTGAATACTCTTCAATGAAGCTCATCACTGTCTCATCCAAATCTGTTCCAAATTTGGGTGCATCTTTAATCCACAACAACGTATGTATGTGAGGAGCACCTCTCGCTTGATACTCCTTTCTCCAAAAGAAATCCAAAACCTCTCCAAGGGGAGGATTGTTTTTGTTGGTAATAAAAGACATCATAGCTTCAAATCTATGATTGAAATATCTGCATACATTCACTGGATCCAAAGAACACAGTTCTCCAGGTGTTTTGAATTCTATATTTTGTATATGTGCATTTGCCTCTCGTAGAAATTGAAGTAAGTCGTCCCATGCATACTCGGCACAGCTAAGAGTGAGGAACCATGTAGGAGTTCCTAAGTTTCTTAGCATACATTTCAATTCCCCATGATGACGGTACCAATACTCGTTTGTACCACGCTGACATGCCATGAGATTGATTAAATGAGATTCCAAAATATTATCTTGCAGATTCACTTTCTTCATAAAGTCCCTCGCCGAAACATTTTGCAGATGTGCTCTACTTTTCAGTATATTGTTTACTGCATAAGAAAGCTCAGACAAGTCACTTTCATACAGTAAATGAAACAAATAGGGAATGCATTGACGAAACCTTGGATCTTCAGCATATAATCCTACAGTTCGATATTCAGATGCAGGAATTTGAAGTGTTCGATCGTCATATCGTCCACCTCGACCTGTTGGAAGTAGCTGTGGAAAACAACGAGCTTCCAAACTTTCTTCCCATACACTAATGGGACTTCCTTTTGCTGCTTTCATTTGAAACAATTCAATTGCATTCCCCATTACTTCTTTAGAATGCAAAGGATGAACAGTATAATGTTCATATATTTCTTCACTTCTAGACACATCAACTTTTTCAATTTGGCCGCCTGAACAATCACTGTCTTCATCTGCAGCTGTTTCCTCTTCTGCAACACATACATCTTTGTAATACTCATTGTTTTGACTAAATACAACGTTGCCTTTTTGACTTTCTTAACATCCACTAAATCTTGCCAGATTTTCTTACTCTTTGTCGGAACCCCATTAACTAGAATAACTAAAGGTTCCTCTTCTACTTTTTCTATACCAATTGTATCAATATTTTTTTTTCAATCTAGAGGCAAATAAACAACTCTTCCCTTTAATCCTCTCTGCAAATCTGTAGGAGGCAATTTCCCTATCTTAGGCTCCATGCGAACATTGCCTGAAAAGGATGGACACATTGAATCAAAATAGACTCATATGTATTTAAATCCATCAATTCACGGGGAATGTCTACCAACTCCAAATTATTATGAACAGCTCTAGCAGGCTTTCTGTTTTGATTTAATTTATCACAACAATATTTACAAATACGCTGATCAGAACTCAAATCAAAACAATTGCCACCCACAAATAAGTTGCAAAATCCTTCCACTCATAATTATTCATCTTTTCACTTTTTACGTATAAATCAACTAATCTAGTTTGATGTTTATAATGACTTCGTCGACAACACACACAAGTAAAATTCGGCCTTTCACTTGATTTCACCTTAAACCTGGTAATTTCCTGCTCAAACTTTTCTGTACTTGAAATCTGTACATTCTCTTCCACATTACCTTGAATTGCTGTGTCAATTTCTACACTGTCCTCTTTTTCACCAAAATAACAAATCTCAATTTCTTCACAAATCTTTTTCACATCTAATTCAGTTCCATGCAAAAGAGCACTGTTTAATTGTTTAAGCTTAAGTACTGGACTTTTTGCATAATACAACATTCTCACTAATTTCCTCATTTTGGTATGATGCACTGCTAACATCCTAAAATGATGAAAAACACTCTGACAGACTTTTCTAGAAAGACAAGCCAGTGAATGCCCTTGCAAACCTGTGTTTTCTCTCACTCTGCAAGGATCTAAATCTTGCAACAACTTCACTTTCTGCTTTAGACTTTTCTTACTATATGTACGTAAGAAATTACAAAACAAATCAATTGATTCTTGTCGCACACTACAAATACGACTACACTTCCAAGTGTACACTGGACCCTTAGTACGTCTCCCTAAAACTTCATCAGTTAACACCTCTTCTGGTTCTCTAGGCGCAAGTTTCTCTTTTTCAATCGGACAACCGTCTTTCACTTCATACGCTCGACCACTGGTGTCAACTGCATGCACTAAATCATTCTCCTGGAAGTAACTCTCCTCATTAAAAAATGGCTCACAACTTGAACTGTGCATCCATTCTCCTGAAAAAACTTTACAAAAATTAGTCTGATTAATTACTCTTTTCCATCTACTGTTTGATTTGAAAACATCAATTGTCTTGTTAAGTGTCCTGATTCTATTGATTGTTAAAATAAATCATTTTTTCTTAACTTCAAAAGCCTGATCAATAATCTTCTCTACACTTTTCTTTTTCCTATAAAAAGCAGCTCTCTGTTTACCTTTCCTAATGTTTTTTAACAAATTTAAAACCACCCTATTGCGAAACATTTGTTTACGAATGTCTCTAAACTGATTCTGCCTTCTATTCCTATACATATTATTCTCTCCTGCTCCAGTTGTAGGATTCTGTGAGGGTCTCTCCTTCCTTTTCAAATTTACTGTCTCATTCTCTTTTTCTACATGCTGTCCAACATTTTTTTTGATCTACATATGTCCCGTAAGAAAGACTTAGTTGTCTTACCAGGAGCTTTGTTCCTGTTTTTTGAAGTATTTGTTGTTGAACAGTGCTGTAATTCCGTTGCTGTTTTTGTTTGTAACTGTATTTCATTTTTCCTTCTTCTTTGCCTTGAGGGCATCTTTCCTTACTCTTGAAATCTTGATTTCAATCTGTGTTAAAGAAAAACATAGCACATTATAGACCACTATTATCAAACAACAAAGCAATGACAAAAAGCAAACGGTCTATTCAGGGTTACAGATCAAGTGAGGATTCTCCAAGGGTGCAGAAGAGGTGAGACCTGTATTGAAGAGTGTAGTGGAAGAGAGGTATGTCCACAGGTACAAAGAAAGTGAGACCTGTGTCTAAGAGTGCAGTAGGAGATAAGCTTCATGAACTCTAGTCCACTGCACTCTTACACACAGGCTTCACCACCTATGTTCTCCAGGAAAGGCCTCTCTCCCAGTACAGTCTTGAACACAGGCCTCACCTTGTCTGTCCCTCTGGACATGCCTCACCTCATCTACACAATCTACTTCCTAATCTAAGGTAACACAGGTGACATTATTGTGAAAAGATTAAATATATGTATTTAATCATGCAAACACTATGTATTCCTTCTCAAAAAACTAAAAGTCATTGTTTTCCACCAAAATCGTTTTTTAAATAACATTTTAGACACACAGTGCTGGTCCTATGTACAACCATTCAGTGTCCATGACTACAGTGGAGAGGACTAAGCTCCTCTCACCCTTGGACAAGCCTTACCTCATCTCTGTCCTCTGAACAGGCCTCAATGTATTGAGTATAATTGATAGTAAGTAGGTGCAGATGAGGTGACGCATGTCAAAGGGTGTAAATAAGCTGAGGCCTGTCAAAGCATGCCAATTAGTTGAAGTCTATTCAGGGTTGCAGATGAGGTAAGGATTGTCTAGGGGTGCGCAAGAGGTATGGCCTCTATTGAAGAGTGTAGTAGAAGAGAGGTCTGTCCACGGGTGCAAAGAACTTGAGACCTGTGTCTAAGAGTGCAGTGGGGGATAGGCTTCATGAAGCCTAGTCCACTGCACTCTTAGACACAGGTCTCACCACCTACGCTCTCCAAGAAAAGCCTCTCTCCCACTACAGTCTTGAACACAGGCCTCACCTCCTCTGTCCCTCTGGACATGCCTCACCTCATCTGCACAATCTACTTCCTAATGTGAGGTAACACAGGTGACATGATTGTGAAAAGGTCAAATTTTTTTATGTAATCATGCACACACTATTTATTCTTTCTCAAAAATGTAACAGACATTAATTTGCCCCACAAAATGTTTCAGTACTGCAATGAAAAGCTTATACATATGACCTTTTCTCTGTTTTTCAAATTTTATTCTAAAAAAAGATTATGAGGCCTAAGCAAGAGTGCAGATGTGATGAAGCCTGTCCAGGGGAGCACAAAAGGTGAGGCTTGTGTCCAAGAGTGCAGTGGACATGACTAAACTGGTGTAGTGTGCAAAAAGAAGACGAGCCTCATTTATAAAGCCCTGCATCAGTTTTCCACTGCTGATGCGTCACTTTTTGTGACACATCGGCGGCATAAAACATGTGCCTTGTTGCGCCATATTTAAAAAGTGATGCATGTAGGTAGATGCGTCACTTTTTAAACCTCTGCGCCACATTATACCTCTGTCAGGTGTAATGTACACAGAGGGGTCATTTCTCCGCAGAAAGCCTCGTAATAGTGACGCAGTGAAATCTATCAGATTTCACTGCGTCACTTTAAAGACACTGTTACGTCAAAATCTTGCGCCTGCCTCACAGCAGACATAAGACTGAGGCAAACCCTTTCACATGGAGCTTTCCCCATGTGAAAGGATGCATTGCTAGAGTACAAGCATTCCATTTCAGTACTGAAAACTCACTATTTGACAAAATACATTTCCTCTCTCTTGCAAACAATCCTACCAAGCATTACCAAAAAAATGACACAAACCAACAGCAAAGAAGCTCAGTGTGCTTCCTAATCTGAGGTAACACAGGTGACATGATTGTGAAAAGTACAAATTTATTTATGTAATCCTGCACACACTATTTATTCTTTCTCAAAAATGTAAAACTCATTGATTTGCCACAAAAATGTTTTAGTAGTGTAATGAAAAGCTTATACATATGACCTTTTCTCTGTTTTTCAAATGTTATTCTAAAAAAAGATTATGAGGCCTAAGCAGGAGTGCAGATGTGATGAAGCCTGTCCAGGGGAGCACAAAAGGTGAGGCTTGTGTCCAAGAGTGCAGTGGACAGGACTAAACTGGAGTAGTGTGCAAAAAAATAGATGAGCCTCATTTATAAATCCCTGCGACAGTTTTGCGCTACTGATGCGTCACTTTTTGTGACGCATCGGCGGCATAAAAAATGTGCCTTGTTGCGCCATATTTAAAAAGTGACGCATGTAGGTAGATGCGTCACTTTTTAAACCTCTGCACCACATTATACCTCTTTCAGGTGTAATGTACACAGAGAAGTCATTTCTCCGCAAAAAGCCTCGTAAAAGTGACACCGTGAAATCTATGAGATTTCACTGCGTCACTTTTAGGACACTTTTACGTCAAAATCTTGCGCCTGCCTTACAGCAGATATAAGACTGAGGCAAACGCTTTCACACGCAGCTTTCCCCATGTGAAAGGATGCATTGCTTGAGTACAAGCATTCCATTTCAGTACTGAAAACTCACTATTTTACAAAATACATTTCCTCTCTCTTGCAAACAATCCTACCAAGCATTACCAAAAAAATAACACAAACCAACAGCAAAGAAGCTCAGTGTGCTTCCTAATCTGAACTAACACGGGTGACATGATTGTGAAAAGTTAAATTTTTTTATGTAATAATGCACACACTATTTATTCTTTCTCAAAAATGTAGAAGCCATTGATTTGTCCCAAAATCGATTTTTCAATAACATTTTAGAAACACAGTGCAGGTCCTACTATTTATTCTTTCTCAAAAAATGTAAAACTCATTAACTTGCCCCAAAAATATTTTAGTAGTGTAATGAAAAGCTTATACATATGACCTTTTCTCTTTTTCTCAAATGTTATTCTAAAAAAAGATTATAAGGCCTAAGCAGGAGTGCTCATGTGATTAACCATGTACAGGGGAGCACAAAACGTGAGACTTGTGTCCAAGAGTGCAGTGGACAGGACTAAACTGGAGTAGTGTGCAAAAAAAAGATGAGCCTCATTTATAAAGCCCTGCGTCAGTTTTGTGCTGCTGATGCGTCATTTTTTGTGACACAGTGGCGGCATAAAACATGTGCCTTATTGCGCCATATTTAAAAAGTGACGCATGTAGGTAGATGCGTCACTTTTTAAACCTCTGCGCCACATTTTACGTCTGTCAGGTGTAATGTACTTAGAGGGGGCACTCCCCCGCAAAAAGCCTCGTAATAGTGACACATTGAAATCTATGAGATTTCACTGCGTCACTTTTATGTAAAACTCATTAATTTTCCCCCAAAAATATTTTAGTAGTGTAATGAAAAGCTTATACATATGACCTTTTCTCTTTTTCTCAAATGTTATTCTAAAAAAAGATTATAAGGCCTAAGCAGGAGTGCTCATGTGATGAACCCTGTCCAGGGGAGCACAAAACGTGAGGCTTGTGTCCAAGAGTGCAGTGGACAGGACTAAACTGGAGTAGTGTGCAAAAAAAAGATGAGCCTCATTTATAAAGCCCTGCGTCAGTTTTGTGCTACTGATGCATCATTTTTTGTGACACATTGGCGGCATAAAACATGTGCCTTTTTGCGCCATATTTAAAAAGTGACGCATATAGGTAGATGCGTCACTTTTTAAACCTCTGCGCCACATTATACCACTGTCAAGTGTAATGTACACAGAGGGGGCACTCCCCCGCAAAAAGCCTTGTAATAGTGACACAGTGAAATCTATGAGATTTCACTGCGTCACTTTTAGGAAAGTATTACGTCAAAATCTTGCACCTGCCTCACAGCAGGCGTAAGACTGAGGCAAACGCTTTCACATGGGGCTTTCCCCATTTGAAAGGATGCATTGCTGGAGTTGCGTCATTTTTGTGACACACTCCAGCAATTCGTCACTATTGCGCTTACAGATACATCAGAAATACTGACTTATCTGTAAGTCCTAGAAACATGATGCGTCATACATTAAATATAATGCATCATTGGTGTCACAAGGAGTGCACAGTTAAAAGTGACGCATCGCTGTTTTCATAAATAACGCTCTCAGTGTGCTTCCTAATCTGAGGTAACACAGGTGACATGATTGTGAAAGCTTCAAATTATTTTATGTAATCATGCACACACTTTTTATTCTTTCTCAAAAATGTAAAAGCTATTAATTTGCCCCAAAATCGATTTTTCAATAACATTTTTGAAACACAGTGCAGGTCCTATGTACAATCATTCCATTTCAGTACTGAAAAGTCACTATTTTACAAAATACATTTCCTATCTCTTGCAAACATTCCTACCAAGCATTACCAAAAAAATGAAACAAACCAACAGCAAAGAAACTCAGTCTGCTTCCCAATCTGAGGTAAAACAGGTAACATGTTTGTAAAAGAATCAAATATTTTTATATAATGATGCACACACTATTTATTCCTTCTTAAAAATGTTAAAGCCATGGATTTGCACTAAAATCGTTTTTCAATTACCATTTTAGGAACAGAACACAGGTCTTATGTACAAGCATTCGTTTTCACTACTAAAAGCCATTAATTTGCCCTAAAATCGTTTTTTATTTAATATTTTATGAACAGAGCACGGATCCTATTTACAAGCATTCATTTTCACTACTAAAACCCATTGTTTTGCACTAAAATCGTTTTTCAATTAACTTTTTAGAAACACAGCACAGATCTTATATACAAGCATTCATTTTCACTACTGAAACCCATTGATTTGCACTAAAATCGTTTTTCAATTACCATTTTAGGAACAGAACACAGGTCCTATGTAAATGCATTCATTTTCACTACTGAAACCCATTCATTTACCCTAAAATTGATTTTTAAAATAACATTTTAGATACAGAGTGCAAGTCCTATGTACAACCATTCAACTTCACTACTGAAACATCACTATTTCACAAAATACAAATCCTCTATTTTACAAATATAGAAACCATGCATTTTCAAAAAGCATCACACAAACCAACAGCAAAGAAAAACAATGTGCTTCTTAATCTGAACTCTCCATCTAAATGAATCATAACTCACCTTTACAAATGCTTTAGGAGATTCAGAACAGTGTCAGATACACACACCAATATTTCTTTAGCAGAGCAAAACGTATATTCTCCAGGCACTGCAACCATTAATGGCACAGAAAACCTCTAATTCTACACACATATTCCTCATGGTAACCAATCAAAACTCTTCCCTCTCTATTTTCAAATCAACACCCTTCCCCCCCTCAGCCCTTTCTACCTGTTACCATAGCAACTCCCTCCTCACTGAGCTCCCAGGGTTAAAAGTTTATTCTACAATGTGCTGTCATGCCTGCCGATCCGATGGAGACGTGATTGGCAAAAACTTGGTTGGCGGAAATCATTAAGGTCAGGAGAGCGCATGCGCAAAGACTAGTGCATGCGCGATACCGCTATATAGTTCTCCCTTTCTGCAGATACGATGCTTTGCGTTCCTTCCGGGTTTTCAGCATCGCTTCCGGGTCACGGTGGTGGCGTTCGGGCTTCGCCGGATTATCCTTGCGGTTCGTTGTTAGTCTCCTGTTCCTCGCGCACTCCTCCTGCCAGATAAGTACGAGTGCTAGTTTATTGAAAAGTAAACTCGGTTGAGTTTACAATCCAGTGCTCAGACATCACTGTTTTTTTTTGTTTCTTACGTGTTTGTTGACACTCTTTGCGGAGCTTACGTTGGAGTTTTACTTGCAGCAGAGGTGTCTTTTCATTTGTTTATCGGAGCATCATAGAATAGGTATTGGAGCTCCAGGATTGTTTATTAGCCTTCTTTTGCTGACACAAGATAGGGTACTCTCGATATCCTAAAGGTCAATAGTAATACAGGGTATTATAAAGGAGTATTGATCAAATCTTTCATGTCTCTAGGGAATTACTAATTAGATGTGGGAGTTACTTCTTGTGGAGAAACAGGGAGTCATTCTTCTCAAGGCACTTGAAACAGTAGGTACTGTCATGTACGGATTACGATACATATAGCTAACACTATTACACTCTGTGTGCTCACCTATGAACCCTATCTTATAGGAATCTTCTTTCATATGTATCACACTACCTACCTTTCTGTGAAGACAGCAGAAGTAAAGTCACATATAGGTAGAAGCACTGCCAATACTTTCCAGGTACCAAGTATTTCTGTTCATGACATACACATTCACAGATATACTACAAACACTCTCTTAATCTCTTTCTCTGTATTCACAGGAGGGGTTCAGAAGAGATAGTGAGTGCTGACCAGTTCTCTTCGCATCCTGGATTTCAGATTCCTGTGTCTTCCCCATCTTTCCTTGTTTTGTTACCCTGTGTCCCTTGCACTGGCATCAGCTCTTATCACCAAGTATATACATATCTCCTTGGTGTAGAGTGAACCGGTGTGAGGGAGGTCAGGAAAGAGCTTCAACTCCGTGGTGTTTCCGAGACATCCTCCAACAGGGCACGACAGTTGCAAATCAAATCAGCAAGCATGTTTGACCTCTCAATACACCAGCTTATCCACTGCAATCTTTCTTTAAATGACTTTTTCTTAACCATTCAAATTACTTCTTTCACATAACAGAACCATGCACCCTAACTTTCAGTTTTCAACTATCTGAATCCACCAATCATTGCTTGTGATTCAAGAGCACTGAAACTCCACAGTTTTTTTTGTTGCAAACTCCTACTGTTCCAACTGCCATTTCATTCCTACACTTCATCTGACTGCACCAGAACCTCCTCTCACCATGTACTCTGTCTGGATTATTGGACATGGCTACATTCACTGGGCTCAAAGGTATGCAGCTACCAGAAATTTTCACAACCTTGATTTACCAAATGTGCACATAACATGGATTGGCCAAAGAGGATTGAGATGTCATCAATTGATACCATTGGTGAAAACCTTTTACCATCTGCCACACCCTGACCTCATAATTTTGCACTGTGGTGGAAATGACCTAGGCACTTTGACTGGGGTAGGTCTGGAGATGTTTTTAAAGGACACCTTTGGGCAATTTGATGACAATTTTTCCACAAACTGCCATGGTATATTCCAATATATGCCAAAGACAGAAATGGAACTGGTCCAACCAATTTTGTCCACAATTTGAGAAAGCACGGAAACATGTGAATAAATCTGTTTCTGCTTACATGAGAGACTATGGAATGGGTTCAATATACAACAACAACTTGCGTTACAACATGCAAGATATCTACAGAGCAGATGGTGTGCACTTCTCTGATGAGGGGAATAGAATATTCCTCCTGAATTTAAGACTGTGCATTGGTACCTACTTGTAGGTACCTAAATCAGCCACAGAACCCAAAAGCTCTTTTCAGGGCTACCCTACTTCTGATCACTCTAAATGATTTTCTTTTTCTAACTTTTTTCACTATTTTTCACCAAAGTACTCTCCCCGGTACGCTCCCCGGTGCGCGTACCGGGCGCTCCCCCCGCGAATTTCTTTTTTTTCTTGGCTATATGGGCCTCCTAAGACCCCCTCAGAAAACATAGAGGGTCAGGGAGTGCCTACCAAGCCCCCTCTACCCATTCCCAACGTTGTTTGTCCTCCATTCTCTGTCTCAAATCTACCAAAACGCAAAATGGAGGACTCCCGTAGCGCTGCCAGTACGCGTACCGGGGCGCGCACCGGGAAGCGCTCCCAAAATTTTTAAAAGTTAATTTACATAAAAACCACTGGAGACACTTTCACCAAATATAGAATAGGCCATACTACATACCAGTCCCTACCATTTTCCCAAATTTGGTGGAATTCCATTGAGCCATTTGGCCTGTAGCCCTCTCTAAATATCCTGAGGTGAATTACTTGACAAAAACACATCTGAAGTGTTAGAATTTACAACCAATTAAAATGTTACTTTCATTTTCTACTATTATTTCATGGCATTTGATTGGTTATGTACATGAATATATATAAAGAAAGAGAGGGAAACACAGCCATTTTGAATAATACTTCCTAAAGTACATTTCAAAAGGATTTTCACTGAGAACTTAAACTTCTTTTTCAAAGGTAAGATGTTATTTTGAAAACTGAAGTATGTTGTGCACTTTAAGTTAATTTGGAAAACATTTTCTGATAGTTATATACTATCCCTCTGTAATAGTTATAGATTGAGATAGGCTTCTCTGTTATACTTATGGATGGAGTTAGGCTTGTCTTGTATAATTATGAATTTACTTAGGCTTTATGATATACACTTTTTTATATTTCTACTTCCAGCCGGATACCATACACTGCCCAAAGATAACTTCACTGTTAAAAAATCAAAACTACCTGTCTGAACTTAAACCCAACAGTGCCCTATCTCTACTGATATATTTATTTTTTATGCAAATTACAGCAAGAAAATGGAAGGAGAGCAGAATATTTCCTTCAAAATTGTTCTGGAGAACAACGGTGAAAAAATGTCTGTAGATAATGAAGACTTAGATTTCATGGATGAATCACGGGACTATGAATTAGTTCAATGTGTAGAAGCAGTAGATTCGCTGATTGAAAATGAGGACATTTCCGACAATGTGTTGTTAGAAGTTCTGTTAAATTTGGAAAAAGAATCAAAAAAATAAATGTATATTTAATAACCAAAAATTGTTCGAGACATTATTCATTTTTATATGTAATTCATAAACTAGTACCAAATTGATTATAATGTAAATTCAGACTTATAGTATACTGTGCAATTTTTTTATGTTACATAGTAATTTTTCTCATACTTACTTCCTTTCTCCCACTATATTATCTCCAATGTGTATTTGACATCTCTTTTTCATCTCCTGCCTCCATGTTCTTTCTGCTTTCCTGACAGACTATGATATGGATTCCATATACCACAATAACTTCTGTAACAACATGCAACATATCTACAGAGGAAACGGTGTACATTAAATTTAAGACTCAGCATTGGTACCTACATGTTGGTACTTAAAACACCCAAACAACACAACAACTCTATGCAGAGCTGCCCACCTCTAATCACTTTAAATTATTATTTTCCTGTTTCACTGAGTTTTCCCCATGTGTGGGGGGGGGAAGTGTGTGGGGGATGTGTGGGTGTGTCTGTGAGGTGTGTGTGTGAGTGTGGGTGTGTGGGATGTGTGGGTGTGGGGGTGTGGCGTTGTGTGCGTGTGGGTGTGTGTGGGACGTACTTGTAGGTACCTAAAACAGCCACAGAACCCAAAAGCTCTTTTCAGAGCTACCCTACCTGTAATCACTCAAAATGATTATTTTACACTATTATTTTCACTATTTTTCACCAAAGTACCCTCCCTGGTACGCTCCCCGGTGCGCGTACCGGGCGCTCCCCCTGCGAAAATCGAAAAAAAAATTTAGAAAAAATTTCACCCGTGGGTCCCTTTTGTGGCCCCCACATCAAACCTAGGGGGTCAGGGGTGGTCTACCCTGGCCCCTTTTGGTCATTTCCCCCTTTGTTTTTGCCACCTCTTGTGTCTCGATCCTACCGAGACACAAGATGGCGGCCGCTCTGGACTGTTTGGAATGTTTACAGACACCCGAGAGCCAATAAGCTTTCCGTGCGCAAGTCGCGTGGCGCGCCCGGAGCGCTCCCTGGTGCGCGTACCGGGGCGCGGCTATAGATATATATATGTTTTTTTAACCTAAATTACTCACAATCCTCTGGAGCACATATCTTGAGACATAGCAAAGGCACATCGGGCTACCAGTCCCTACAATTGTGCCAAGTTTGGTGAAAATCCATTCAGCCGTTCGAGCTGAAAGTGAGTTTGACCGCCCTATTGAAATTAACACGGGGAAAACACGTTTTGGGACCCCCTTTTATCTCGGCCCCCGCTTGACGAATGCCCCCCAAACTTTCAGGGAAGGAGCGGAGCGAGGCAAAGTTAAGGAAAATTTCAGGCAGATTCCTCAACCGGCGCCAAAGTTATTCCCAATAGAATGTTGCAATTTCCCTATGGAAAACAATCCTAACTATAACTACCTACTGGCGACCGCTAGTAGGTAATATCAGCAACTCAGCTAGAATTCTATCCTGCGGAGAGTTGTCTCCTGTCCTCTGATCAATGGCGCTATTGCTTCATACAGACAGGCAAGATAGCCTCTAGTTGCAAATTGGAGATAATACACTAAAAATGTTTACACAGAATGTGCTCTACAGTGGTAAGGCCACATGAATTCTATCTCCGCCCAGCTGATTACTGTGACAGATGCAGCATGGCTGGCATAGACTGTTTACATTTGGTGTGATCCTGCGCTTCTATACAAATTTACTGCAGGGAGTTTGTCCAAGCTCTTACTGAAATGACAGGTCAACATATACGACTTACACCGCTCATGACACTGCTGGGATTTACCTGGAAGGTTGAAACCCGCTCAAGGAAATACATTGCTCTGAGCTTACTCCTTGCTAAATACAGAATAGCCTGCAGAAGGGTTTGCTGCAGAGCACCCAAATTCAAGGAATGTCATGACAACCTGACCAACTGTCAAGAACAATTGAACATATATGCGGAACTTCTGCCCACCAGCTCCCACCCTAGAAATATATGGTAACTCTTACATAACTACCTGCTTAACCGGTCACAAAATTAGGAGGCGTCACTCCACCCAGCACCATTAATTCACACAGCACTGTGCAACAAGCGATTTTCCCCTGATTTCACAGCTGGAACAATGGGATGACTCTATCTATTTATTTATTTATTTATTTATAAAAGTTTTCTATAGCGCGAACTAGACCCTTGGGTATCAGAGCGCTTAACATCACATGGTATATAATAGGAACAGCATTGTGAATAACACGCACATAGGTGGCCTGTACAACTATAGTATATATCGGAACGAGCATATAAAGGACAGATGCAAGACTACCATCAGTTTCTTCTTGCCGTGGGTCATTTTCTATATAATTTCCAGTATGTTATCCAAAAGACCCTCACTGTTGAGTCAAATTGCCTACCTACTGGAGGAATTTGTTCATGAGAAACATCCTAGTTTCCTTCTTGAATGTTGCAGTGTTCGAAATCTTTCTGATGTTCGCCGGAAGGGAGTTCCATATTCTAGGGGCTGCACCAGAGAATGATCTCTCATACATTTTTTTCTTCCTGAAGATAGTGTAGTGTAGTTCCTATATTCCCAATAGGTTCTGCGCATTGGAATAATATCTTCAGTAGTGTAGACGTAGGGCTGAGGTTAACTAGGTCTTTTACTGACGATATTAGACTTAAGTTTTGTGTGCCAGCTAGTTCAGAGTTCACTAGAAACTTTCTCGAATAGGCGAGGAGGATTTTAACCTCCCTGGATAGACAAGAAGGGATTTAGTTTCTGACAACCATAGAACATGACAACTTTGCTCTCCCTGATCAAGAGTATATCTCTAGAGTCGTGTGAAAACAAAAGACAGCTATTTTACTCAGTCAATACGTGCATACTTAGTTTCACCAGATTGTAGAGAAAAGAAGAGACGGGCGTTTTCAATAAAAGGTGTTATTTATTGAGCAGTCTCTTTTCTCATACAAGAGAAATGAATCGCTACAATTGTGATACTGATAGTTAAGTAAAATGCATACAGTAAGAGCAGGATTATAAAATAATACTGTAAAAGCATTGATATGGTTTCTTAGCCATATGTTACTTTAAAATGGATAAAAGATATACATACATATATACATTGACTAATTGTACTCAACTGGTGCTTCTAGCTACGCCTACCCCGGTATACCTGACCTAAGCCTAATACATGGGAAGGAGTAAGTAGCAGTTTAAGTTAAGTTTGGTTTGCCAAGAATCTGACTCAAGAATTCTCTGTAAGGGGTTAGTCAGTTCAGTACCTGGGATTTAGGAAGCAGGAGGGCTGGTATCTCTTTCTCAGGACTCGGTATCCCAGTCACCCGCGAAGGTGGGCTGAAAATGCTGGAGGCTGGATTTCTCGGCAAGAGAAAAGACAGCGTCTTCCCTCAGCGCGTCAAAAGGGGAGGGGCAGCGTCCGTGGGCTCTCGCATCAGCTGGGCTCTCCGGCAAGTAGTCGCTACTCCAAGCTCATCACCACCGTGTCTTTACTTAGGGCAGTGTCGGTATATTTATACCTGAGAAGTGCCGAGTTTGACGTAAGGATGGACATAAGACGTCAATTAAGAACTGGTTGTTCTTACATTCTTTGCAGGAGTTCTCGAACGAAATCAAAACAATAGCAGCGGGGATTTCCCAGGTTTGCTGGAGGCTTGGTTTGTTTAGAGAACTCGGTGTGCTTTCTAGGGGGCTGGAGGAATAGTGCTTGCTTAATGTGACAGCATGCGCTATGACTGATTTATGAAACGGGTTTCTGTGCCATTGTATGGATATTAGTGATTTATAACCGGACAAGGGTCAGAAATTGGAGTATCGATACAGGTCCCTATATAAACACACTACACATTCATGTCCATATTTGCTAACCTAATCAATAGTAAACATAACTAAAAGTGCATGTGTATACCGAACCACCCCAAAAAACAGTTTTCTGCATTTAAAAATGGTATATTCGAAATACACGAAAATGAGTATAGGTACTGTATGCATTCAAGCAGTGTAATCATTCAAAAAGGAAGCACATTTTAGCACAGCATGAATGATTTGCGAAAATAACACGTGAAATGGCTCTTAATACAGAAGAAAAAAGTGCGAAACCACTTCATCACATATAAATACATTTACTCGTAAAGGCTGAGGTAAATTATTGTCTCTAGAGTTCCTAAAAATAGAAGTTCTGGTCTCTAGGAATAGTTTTACTTTAAGCAGAAGATAAGTGCAAAAAGGTAAATATTTTGGGTTTGGAAAAAAGGTTTTCGTTTTTCAGTGGAGAAGAATTTTTTTTTTTTCCAGTAGTTTTGTTTTTAAAACTGAAGGCCAAATTCAGAGTTCAGGGAACGCTGTGTCCACGTTTGCTTATAGTCACTCTCTCTGTTCTGGTGAAAACATCATTTCAGACAGATTTTTAAAAAAACAGTTTACCGCTTCAGGTGAAAGTTCGACCAAGTTGGAAAATGTCGCTACCATGCAGTCGTGTGCATGTTCGCTTTCAGTGATGTTCTGATCAGCATTGCTTACAGAAGGCCGTACCTGGTTGATGCTGCTCTCATCTTGTACTTCACTACCCTTCAATCGTAGTGGTGAAGTCTCCACGAATGCCGTCATCAGGATTGGTAGCCGCTGGGGACAGCACAATGCATGAGCCTTTACTGGACCCAACAAAGTATCTGCATCCAATGGTACTTCTGATTGTAGTGTAAGACATGTGTCCAACACGCATTCCTCGCCGCATAGCATGCATCTTAATACAGGTAAGACACAATTCTGCCATATGGGTCTGAATGAAAGAAACCAGGTCATATTTAGATCTCGTAGCCGGGCTAATCCAAGGACTTTAGTTATGCGGTCCCGATAGCGTATAGCTAGGATCGTTTCTTCCATTGTTGCTGGAGTCTTGTCTGTGACATGGCTTGCCATAACGAAGCAGGAGAAGCAAAAATAAGATGCCTGCTACGAGTCCCAACAGGAGTGGAAGTCCGCCAAAGACAGAATGGACGAAATCAGGAAATATTCCCAGGACTGCTTTGAATGGAGTTAACAGTCCCGAAAAAACGGACTTAAATACACTCGTGATACCATTTGTATCAGAAATATTTAAGATTTCGCTTAGCATTTCTGCGAAGTGTAGGGGGCAATTTGTTGATAACAATGCATGTATCTCACCCGTTGTCCTTGCAACTTGGAGATCATACGTTTCTTTTGATGACGTCAAGTGAACTGGCGTCTGTAGGAGCACAGTCTTCATTCTGCTTTAAGTATCAATTCGAATAGAACAGATATTCAAACTGGGCCAAATCTTTCCCTCCCCGTCTGGAGTGTCATTCGGGAACAATACTCGCTCACAGCAAGTGACCATGGAGCTCACGCTAACTAGATAAGGTTTTCCTGGCAGTAAGCCACAACATCTGTGATCTACAATTAGAATGTAACTCCCGTTAGAAAGTCTTCTAAAGAATGGTTCTATTTTTGTTGCAGGTGTGCCGAGTTGGTGACATGAAAGGTTATTTGAAGTCCCCTCGCAGGCCCCATGTAAACTTATACCCTGACACAGAAGTATACCACTTAGTGATTTTTCACAATTATTACCACTAAGAAATACACTCTGTCCTGTATTACTATAACATGTGTGTGTATAAGGTAAGTTCCATGTTGACTTAATGTATCCTTTACCCAACCTTTCATACTGGCCTGCCTGTATATATTTCTGGCAGTATCGAAATTGGAAAGTCGTTATCGGAATAGTTATGATTCCATGTATTATCCATTCAATGACAGGTCGTTCTGACATTGTCAATGGTAATCTCTCAAGTTTTTCAATGCTCAGAATTGTATACTCTGCACCCTTTTGTGCCAAGCTGATTTGTGTATCAGTAAGGTTAAAGATAGTGAATAATGACGTTGTGTTGATTAACACAACGTAGCCTGAACGCAGATTTTGTAACGTCCAGCCAAGCTGTACAATAGAACACAATTGGGACTGACCGTGTTGTAACATCAGTAAGTCTTGTTCTATTATATCGATTGCAGATGATACAATACTGTCCAGCGAATATATTCCTGAAGACAGAGTCATTAACCCATTGTCCACAACAGAAAGTGATTTTTCCAAATTAACACGGTCAATTTCCCGTATTTTCTCTGCTGTTTCAATTTGAGTTACTTTCCAAGCTTCGTTGTAAGCTGCATTTATAGAGGCCGCTATGAAACGTTTTTGACGCTGTTTGCGTGGTCCCATAATGAAATCACGCAAGTCAGCACCTTCTTTAAGTAAAGTCAAGTGTTGCTTAATTTCTGCCAGTGTGGATGTTCGTAGCCATTCGAGGCAGAGTTTCCCCACACTGTATGTTGTTACAATCCCTGGATGTTGTCGCTGGGAGTATCTATTGTCTGGCCTGGTCAATTTTAACCCCTGTATTTTGTTCAGGAATCTATCTTTACAGTTATTTGTGTCTGTTGGCGAGATCAACCATTTTTTCCAATCAGGATGTGTTCTGTTTTGGTTTAAAATATGGGATACGTCTATCTCACCATCTGTAGTGTTAATACTGTCAGGTGTTGGTTTTGGAATAGACGGTTTGTTTAAGTCTTTAATTTTGGCTAGGTCAAAACAGGTTGTTTGTTGAATTGTATCATTCAAGAATATTATTTGTTCTGGGATCATGCAGGCTCTAAACAATGATTCTATACCTTTGACCTGCCAATCTCTTGTACCCCAGATTGTTTTCGTTTCAATGTTATTGTTCCAGAAATCAAAACCGAATGTATTCATTTTGTCAAAAAATTATTCTGAATAGATTAATTTTGTATTTGTAAGCATGGTTTTCATTCCTGTCTTATTTAACCTGTTGGTTGCGGCCGCGATTTCACGGCAGTGCGGCACTTCCTCAAAAACGGGCAGGGCCGTGTCGGCCGTTGGACGTGCGCAGCACTACGAAGGTAGTGCTCACGACGTCGAACGGCCGACAGCAGCACTTAAGGGGTTAACAGTTTGAAATAAAACGTTTCTGCATTACTTGTGTTAAACCCTGAGAAATATGGAAATTTTTCAAAAAATGTTTTTGAACTGCCTTTAGGTGGAGTTGCACAATGTTCCCATTGATTGTAATTAAAAACATTTCTAGGTTGAGCAGATGTATGCAAATAATGGTTACCATAGTGGTTGTAACAGTACATCTGGTCATAATTAGATGAACCCTGTAAATAATCATGTTCTGTAAATTTAGCTGACATCACTAGATCTGACATCATATCATTAATACTTTCAAAGTCCCAATCATCAGCGAATGTGCTTGATTTTACAAAGTCACTTAATGAAATCTTGAATTGATGAGGATACTTCAGGAGCTCGACAGGGCCATAGATTTCGTAATCAGTTTTGTTACCGGGTATAGGATTGGCTGTGAAGTTTACTGAAGAAAGTTCTCTTTTCTCGATGTGTGAAGACCTGTGTGGTTTCAGGACCAAGTTGATTTTCTGACTTGCTGTGTCCATTCTAACATATTTTCCCTCAATAAAATGTCCCAAGTATAGTACCATGATAAGCCAAAGTATGAGGATAAATACACCTTGTGCCACCCAAAATTCAATCCATGGAGAAATCAGATTTGTTTTTCGTAGTTGATGAAGGAGTTCTTTTGCTTTGTCTTTAAAAGTCTTTGATGTTGTCGGCTGTTCCTCAGGCTCGCTCGGATCCTCAGAAAAATCATCGAAATTGATGAAATAGCCTGATGCTGTTCTGTCAATTGTTTCAATTGCTTCTGGATTCCTTTTTGTTTTTGGAATTTGCTTTGTTTCATTAGCATAGTTTGTGGTTACATCATTGTAGACTGGTGTTTCTTGATGTAAGATTTGGATTTGGGTTTCAAGAGGTTTGAGTTCCATGGCTTTGTTGCATAGTCCTTGTTGATTCACTGTAGATTTATCAAATGTGATTAGTCTCTCAGTTTGAACCTCTGTGTTTGTAGCAAACTTTGGTGTTCTGCTGCTTCTTGGGAGTCCACTTGGCCTACTACTTATTATCGGCCACATGATTGTGGTTTAACCAGGTCGATGGATACAACTCGGTTCTCATTTTTACCAGCAAGGGGCGGTAATACAACTGATCTTGTCCCGTTGATTGCCAAGACAGGTACTGCTTTTCTGTAAGAAGGCCCAAATTCCTTCTTTACCGCTATTTTTTCTCTGACCAGATCCCCGATTTTTGGAATCCAGACAGGCCTTGCTGGGACAGGTGGTTTTTCTGCAGTGGCTGTTGGCTGTTGTTTAAACTTTATGTTGCTCACGTCTTTTCTTGTTTCGTTTAAGTCCTGTAAAATAGCCAAACGGTCTTTGATATCAAAGCATTTCTCTTTAACCACTGAAGTTTGACTATCGAGGTCCTGGATTAACATTCTAGTCCCAAACAATAGTTCGTACGGACTGAGACCTCTCAGAGAATTTCTTGGCAGATTATTAAGACTACGTTGGACACTTATTAAATGTTTGACCCACCCAGCTCCCGAACCTAATACCTTTGCTGTTATAGATTGCTTTATGTCACAGTTTTTTCATTCCACAATTCCGTTTCCCTCAGGATCAAAGGGACAAGAGTACCGCAATGCAATGCCCATGCTGGTCATGACCTCCTTATAAGCTCGAGAGCTAAAAGCAGGACCCTGGTCAGAATGTAGCATGCCAATTGTGTATGTGCCGATAAAGACTCGCAAATCTTTTATAACAGTTCTGGCGTCATCCGAGCGCTGGGGCCACATCCAAATAAATCTCGTGCATGAATCCACTGCGACCATGATATATTTATAGTTGCCATCCCTTTGTAAGGGACCGCAGTGGTCCAGGTAAACACATGCTAATGGTTTATCCGAGATTAGAAGGGGCGTCTGTGCTGGTCGTTGATACCTTAATCTTTTGGCATATTTTGCATTCTAGAACATAGTTCCTAGTTTGTCTTCTCATGTGTGGCCACCAGTATCTCTGTTTTAATAGCGATACTGTGGCTGAAACCCCAGCGTGTACAGAAGCGAGCCCTTCGTGTGCCACTATAATGAGTCCTAATCTATATTCCATGTTTGGAATTGCCCTATCCCCCACTCCAGGGATTCGAGCAAATGGAACGTTATTTGCATCAGTTATATATGAGTACTTTACTGGAAAGCCTTTCGGGAGTGTTTCTATCGCATCTTTTACTGTAGCACTGACAGCTTGTAATATTTCGCTGTCTATTTTTGTTTTTGACCGGGTGACAGCCGCTACGGAGGCCGTTTGGACAGCTGCCTTCGCTGCTTCGTCAGCCAATGAATTCCCTGCAACGTGAACGCCATCACGTTGATGACTCAGTGTATGTATCACGTGAGTCTTTTGTAGTTCCTTTTGTAAAACAACTACTTGTTCCCAAAGCTTTTTGTGCTTGATTGTGCCACCTTTTGCGTCTTTGAAACCGTTCTCAACCCAGATCTGCAAGTATTCATTATAAGACTGCACGCAATAATATGAATCGCACACTATGAGTGTGGGGAATTCACGATCGGTATTTTCAAGCGCCATATTAAATGCTAGTAGTTCTGCTCGCTGAGCCGTACAATCTCCTAGAGATTGTGTTTTAGTGACCAGTGGTCTAAATTTTCCTCCGTGCCAGTGACCTTTAACGATCGCGCACGCAGCACTGTAAGCTTGTTTACCCCCAACTGCGGGCTGTGCTGATCCGTCTGTATATATTATACAGCCGTAGTGTTCTAGAGGCAGGATTTCGGTCGGCAGAGGACATTCAAATTCATATTGGAGAAATTCTTGTGTTTTTAAATTAGGATCAAATTCGTATACCACGTCTGTTGCAGCAAGAGACTTAACCCACTGTATCCATCTCGGATGTAATGCTTTAGCATTTGGAATGCTTGCCTTTGTTACCGCCTCTAGGGCTGGTATTGGTGTGACGATGATTATTCGTTTACCCTGTGCCAGGGATCTTTCTTTCGCTACAGCAGTCTGTACCGCGGTTAGAATTTTTTCTGTTGGGCTAAATTTTATTTCAGCTTTTGTGTACAAATGAGATTTGTAAGCTATTGGTACCGTTTCTCCCTCATTAGAGGTTAGGTATGTGAATCCGCATCTTCCTGGGATGACCCGAATCACAAGGTTGCGTGTGTTATCGCGTGTTTGCAATTTTGTTTTAGCTAACATGTCTGTTTGCAATGATCTCAAAATTTCTGTGTATTTTTGAGTCCAATTGGTCGTTTTAAAATCTGGTCTTATTAGGTCATAGAGAGGTTTAACTCTCTCTGCATAATTTAGAATGTAAGTTCTTCCGAAATTCAGGAAACCTAGAATTGATTGTAAGTTTTTCAGCGTTCTTGGTGCTTGGATTACAGCGCATTTCTCTAAGAAATTGTCAGCCAGGCTTTTGCCTTCACTTGATAATTCATATCCTAAAAATAGGACAGTCAGATGGGCAATTCTTGACTTCTTGAAGTTGAATTTGTAACCCTCTGCTGCGAACCCAAGTATTATGATGTTCACTCTTTTCAAGTGAGTATCCAAGTCATCATCTGTTAGATAGATGTCATCGACATAAGATAATGCCTCATCATCATACAGTTGTAGTAACTCTGTTACTCTCGCTGAGAATATTCCAGGGCTGTTCTTGAACCCCTGTGGCAAACGACAGAAATTTTCCTGCGAGCCATTTATTGAGAAAGCGGTCAAATATCTGCTTTCAGGTGCTATATTTTGGCAAAAGAATCCATTAGAGTTGTCTAATGTTGTTTTGTATTTTTTGCGCACTATGCTATTCATTAGTGCTGCACTGTGTGAGTTTTGTACTGTAAAGGTTTTGCAACATGAGTTAAAGTGTCTGTAGTCCAAAACTAGACAATATGAATCATCTGGTTTGGAGACAGGAAACAAAGGATTGTTCATTTGTGAGGTGCATGTTTCAATCACCCCCTGGTATTCAAGTTGATCTAAGATCTCCCTGACCTGTTTTTTAGCTTCTTGTTTAATTGGGTACTGCCTTTGTGCAGCTGGTTGTGATTTTAACTGGATTTTGTGAGGAAAAGAGTCCTCATCCCATCCCACATGGTTTTTATATAATGCAGGAGCTTGGGCTATTGCCCACTTTCTTGCAAGTGTATATTTTTTATGAATTGGAATGTGATTTGAGAAGGCAGGCATAATCCTTTCTTCGCCATGGGGGCACTCCCTGACAAACTCCGGTGGCCAGTCTTTTTCAGCTAATAGGATGTCATAGCCTTTGGAGGGATTATCCCAAAATAGACCCCTTATTTTCCTAGTCTTATCTCCCTCTATACGTAATGTTATTTCGTATATTTTATGAGGTTTGCTAACTCTGGTGTCTGCAGTTTCCACCTGAATGTATTCATTCGTGTCCACTGTCTCCAGATGATTCATCAGGATCTTGCAAGCTATGCTCACTTCTGCTGCGCTGTCTAGCATTGTCTGAGCCCACTCTCCGTTTTTCAGCTGTGTCCTCAGGATCCTCGGCATGTTTGATTACTTTAATACTGGCTACCTTCCTCTTTGGAAATTGTAACTTTTTATTTTGAGGAGCAGGTTCCTTGTCCTTGGACTTGAAGTGCTCTTCCCTTTGTTCTAACCGTCCTCTTCTTTCCGATTTCTGCGAGGAAGTCTGAAAAGATCGAGATGGACGTGTATCAATATCTTGATATCTATCATGTTTCTTCAAATTATCCCTATTTCTAAGGTGGTACTTTTTCTCAGAGGGCTCCCTCTGGGGAGACTTGTGTCCTTGGTCCGGAGATCTTTCTCTCCGCCGAGGAGACCTTCCTCTGGACTGGAATCTTTTTTCTTTGGGAGTGGATTGTTTATTTCCATCCCAGCTCTTTTTTTGAGCGGTTAGATTATTTTTAATAAATACCTTTTCAGGATTTTCAGTTACTTGGGGTTTCACTGGTTTCCCACCCAAACTATCTCTTCCTAGTTCTTCATAGAATTTTTCTATGATTCTGGCAAGTTCAAATGGTTGTTCTGCTATATCTGTTTCTTTCAACTTCTGGCGGATCGCTAGAGATGCTGCTTCTCCTTTTATGTTGGATAACAATAAAGCTGAGACCTGCTTGAAGTCTTTCAGTAATTTCATACCCAGAGTTAAAGCAGGTTCTGGACCGTATTCATTTTGAATCTGTTTTAGCACATCTGGTATTACCGCCATGGACGGAACACCATGTGTTTTGTGTAAATGGAAGCAAAGACTGTGCCCCAAGTGTCACAGTCCTCCACATGTGGTGCGATCCCCATTGGAAGGCAGATAGTCAGAATTCTGTGTTTCTCAATAGGTGTAGTATCCGGAAATACTGCCTCTATTTGAGTTATTTTTTGTGCTAACCAGAATGGATTTTGTTCCCGTTTAATGGGTACTTTGCCTAGACAGGACTGTATGTTCTGTGGTGTGATTTTATTTGTGTTCCCCTGATGAGGGGTCTGCTGTGGAATTTTAATAGCTGGTTGGACTGTTGAAGTCCGCATTACATATTGGACTAATTGTCTGTGTATTTTAATCAGTTGTTTTAGTTGTACTAAAAGTTCTGGTATTGACATTTTTTCAATGTCTGGATGTGGTGTGTAGCTGGCTAGAACCGGTCACGTTGCTCCTGGTCTACCTAGTGGACCGAGCCTAGTGATGTGATCATTATGTTTTAGGGCGCCTTTAAACCAGAGCAGGTGCTCTTGGTATTTTAATGGGATTTCCACCTCCTCGAAAGGAGTGTACTCATCCGGTGGTTCCTCTATATTGTAATAGTGGAACTCTTTTGTGACAGCGTTTGCTGCTGGAAAGTTTATCCATGAATAGAATACCTCTGTCTGCCGATATTCGTGTGCCTCAATTACGAATATGACTGTACCACCTCTTGGTGTTAGTCCATTTTCTATAAGTTTAGGTGTTATAGTTTTTCTTATGCTGACCGGGATGAGTATTGCATCCGGGTCTTGCTGTAGGAGACTTGTGTCATCCGCTAGGAGTTGAGCTGCTAATCTAGCTGTCTCCCTATCTCCTTCACCGTCTGACATTTTACTGACTGGAAGGTTTTTTTTTTGTTGTTTTTTTTTGTTGCAGATCAGGTTTCCAAGGAAACAAAGATTAGGTGCACAATATTTTGGAACTCTGTATCCTTCAACGTTGAATAAACCAAAAACCATACATAGGAGTCTTCTCCTACTAAGTTTGGCGGATTTTTAACCTTTGACCCACTCCAGACGTCTTTGGAGTATTTATGGGAGAAAGGATCTGTGTGAAAAAGCACGACTGAGTTACTCTAATGCCTTGCGTTAGTTTTATCGCCTTACCAAACGTTGGGCGCCATGTAGTGTAGTTCCTATATTCCCAATAGGCTCTGCGCATTGGAATAATATCTTCAGTAGTGTAGACGTAGGGCTGAGGTTAACTAGGTCTTTTACTGACGATATTAGACTTAAGTTTTGTGTGCCAGCTAGCTCAGAGTTCACTAGAAACTTTATCGAGTAGGCGAGGAGGATTTTAACCTCCCTGGATAGACAAGAAGGGATTTAGTTTCTGACAAACATAGAACATGACAACTTTGCTCTCCCTGATCAAGAGTATATCTCTAGAGTTGTGTGAAAACAAAAGACAGCTATTTTACTCAGTCAATACGTGCATACTTAGTTTCACCAGATTGTAGAGAAAAGAAGAGACGGACGTTTTCAATAAAAGGTGTTATTTATTGATCAGTCTCTTTTCTCATACAAGAGAAATGAATCGCTACAATTGTGATACTGATAGTTAAGTAAAATACATACAGTAAGAGCAGGATTATACAATAATACTGTAAAAGCATTGATATGGTTTCTTAGCCATATGTTACTTTAAAATGGATAAAAGATATACATACATATATACATTGACTAATCGTACTCAACTGGTGCTTCTAGCTACGCCTATCCCGGTGTACCTGACCTAAGCCTAATACATGGGAAGGAGTAAGTAGCAGTTTAAGTTAAGTTTGGTTTGCCAAGAATCTGACTCAAGAATTCTCTGTAAGGGGTTAGTCAGTTCAGTACCTGGGATTTAGAAGGCAGGAGGGCTGGTATCTCTTTCTCAGGACTCGGTATCCCAGTCACCCGCGAAGGTGAGCTGCAAACGCTGGAGGCTGGATTTCTCGGCAAGAGAAAAGACAGCGTCTTTCCTCAGCGCGTCAAAAGGGGAGGGGCAGCATCCGTGGGCCCTCGCATCAGCTGGGCTCTCCGGCAAGTAGTCGCTGCTCCAAGCTCATCACCACCGTGTCTTTACTTAGGGCAGTGTCGGTATATTTATACCTGAGAAGTGCCAAGTTTGACGTAAGGATGACATAAGACGTCAATTAAGAAGTGGTCGTTCTTACATTCTTTGCAGGAGTTCTCGAACAAAATCAAAACAATAGCAGCGGGGATTTCCCAGGTTTGCTGGAGGCTTGGTTTGTTTAGAGAACTCGGTGTGCTTTCTAGGGGGCTGGAGGAATAGTGCTTGCTTAATGTGACAACATGCGCTATGACTGATTTATGAAACGGGTTTCTGTGCCGTTGTATGGATATTAGTGATTTATAACCGGACGAGGGTCAGAAATTGGAGTATCGATACAGGTCCCTATATAAACACACTACAATAGGTGGTCTCAGCATCAGCAGATTGGCACTCCGGACAGGTCTGTTCCCTCCTGCAATTTTTATTTTCTGGGCAAGATATCTGGGTGTGTTGTGATGAATCGCTTCATGGGCAATAAATGCCATTTTTAGTTGTATTCTAGCTTCGTAGGGTAGCCAGTTTAGAGCTTTTAGGTGAGGGGAGATGCGGTTAAATGTCCTCGATCCTGTGATAAGTCCAGCCGCTACATTGAGGCATGCTTTTAAGGGAGCTGTGGATATTTTTGGAAGGCCTGCAAGTGTTGTGCATCCATATTCAATTCTTGAGATCACCAGTGATTGCACAGCTAGTTTTAGGTCGTTCTCTGATAGAAATGACTTCATTTTTCTTAAGTTGTTCAGATGAAAGCGTGCATTTTTTGCCATTACTTTGATGTGGGTTTTCATATCAAGGTGTTCATCCAGTGTGATTCCGAGAGACTTAGCTGATTCAACTAGCGTCGGGGTGCAGTTCAACGCTGTGATCAATTTGGACCATTCTTTCACTTCTGCTTGATTCTTTTGAGGTGCGATGAGTAAGAATTCAGTTTTATTAGCGTTTAGCTTGAGGTGATTGCTAGATAGCCATTTTAGCGACATTTTGAGGGCCTCATTCATAATGGTAGTGTCTTCCAGCGATGCGATCTTGATGTAAAGTTGCGAGTCGTCCGCGTACATATGGTAAGATATTTTAGAATTTCGTAGGATTTCTGTAAGTGGTTCGATGTATAAGTTAAACAGTGAAGGAGATAGAGTCGATCCTTGGGGTACGCCAATCGTATTTGGGCAGGAAGGGGAAAGAGATTGGTTTACTAGGAATCTCTGAGTTCTATTCTGTAAGAATGATTTGAACCAATTCAATACAGTGCCTGAAATTCCCATCCTGTTGTGAAGTCTGATTAGAAGTTTTTCGTGTTTAACTGTGTCAAACGCTGATGACAAGTCTAGGAGGATGAGTAGACAAGATTGGTTGAGATCTAGTGCTTGAAGTGCATCATCGACTATGTGAAGGATTGCTGTTTCCGTGCTGTGGCCAGTTCTGAAGCCCAATTTGCAGTCATCCCATAGAGAGAAGTTGTCTATGTGTCTGCTTAACTGATTTTGTACACATCTCTCTATTAATTTGGCAAGAAGAGAGATGTTGGTCACTGGGCGATAGTTATTTGGATCAGCCGGGTCTGCTGTAGGTTTTTTGATGATTGGGCCTATTTGTCCTGTCTTGAGACATTCTGGGAGGACCCCTTGGGAAAGGGAGGCGTTTATAATTTCAGTCCAAATTGGAATCATTATATGGCTGATTTCTTTCAGGCATTTTGATGGTAGCGGGTTGTTGAAGTGATTGTTTGGTTTAGTGGCAGCGAGCGTTTTGGTAACCTCATTCTGGTCTAGTAATTTGAACGAGTCCCAGTATGCCTTGTTTTTTGTCTCATTGTTCGCAGAGTGCTGTGCAGGTTGTGATGATGTTGTATTGTGGTTGGGGTTATCTGCAGCGATCCTCAGTTCTTTTTCCAGTTCGTTGGCTTTGTTGTTGAAAAAGGTTGACAATTCCTCGCAGCTTAGTTGTGTTTTAGTGACTCCTTGGGCAGATTTTGCCAGTTTATTAGAGTGTAGCTATATAATCTCAAACAGTTTCCGTGGTCTGTTTTTGGCGCTATCCAGTTCCGATCTGATAAAGTCCTTTTTGGGAATTGATGATCTTTTTATTATATTCCTTTCTGATCCTTCTGAGGGATTTCAGCTCCGGGGAGGACGGGTGTTGTCTCCATTTTCTTTCTGCACGTCTCAATTTTCGCCTATCTTCGTTCAATATTCAGTTGAACCATGGGTTTTTAGTCTTCTCCGATACTCTTTTTAATTTGAGTGGTAAGGTGGAGTTGACTATTTGCAAAATTGTGGTTGTGTAGTGGTTCGTTAGATCCGTCACATTCTGCACGTTGTCAGGTAGGATGAGGTCTTTTTTGCAGCTTTCCCTTAGCAGATCCATGTTTGAATCTCTGGTTTCACGTGTCCATCTTTTCATTTTGGTAGGTTGAGTGGTATTTATCTTCTCCCTTGATGGTATTAAGAATGTTATGGCGTGGTGATCTGACCAGTAGCATGGTACTATTGAGAGGATTGAGATGTCATTATTCTTTTAAATAATCCAGTCTAGTGTTGCTCCTTTTTCGTGTGTAGGTTCCAGACAGGCTTGTGATAGTTTTAGCTCTGTTAGAAAATCTTTAAAGGCATTGACCTGTTTTTCGTTGTTGTCGTTCCAGTGTAGATTAAAATCACCTAGAAATATATTATTGATGTCATTGCTAGAGTTGGCAGTGATGATCTCCATTAGTTGGTCTATGGAGTTCATATTATTTCCCGGTGGGTGATATATGGCATGTAGGTTGCATATCTGTTTGTTGGCCGATCTTATATGGAGCCCAAGGTATTCGCATGATTCGAGAGGGTCTGATTGAAATTGGCCAATTTCTAAGTTTGATCTGTGAATACAGGCAATACCACCTCCTGAAATTTTCTTTGTCTGTCAAGTCTCTTTATGTTATAGTGCGGGGGCACCAGCAGGTCTAAGACTGGGGGTGAGGATTCAGATAGCCATTTTTCGGTAAGGATAGTAACGTCTATTCCCTGATTGATAATGATATCGGCTATGTCAGACGCATGTTTCGTTGCCGATCGGCAGTTGAGCAATAGGCATTTTAAAGATTTTTCTGTTTCATCAGTTATCCTATTAGACGTATCGGTGGTTAGTTGGATTTGTTGTAGGTTGTTGAGATTGGGTTAGCTTCCATTTCTTGTGGATGTTCTGTTTGCGTCAATCGGTACTCTTTTAATTGCCTGCCCCCTATTGGGGTCCGTCTGTTCATACTCCCTGAGTAGTGCTAGTATCTCTGCTTCTGATAGAGAGTTTTGATTCCTTTCTGGTCTGTTTTGTCTGGTTGACAGTGGTATCGCTCTCTTCTTGCTTTTGTCTTCGGATGTGTTTAATAGCTGTTTGATGTGTTCTATTTCCGTGTGAGTGTTTTCTGTGATATCACGTAGTTATTCTATCCCTTTCAAGGCGTTTAATAAATCCAGTGAAAAGATACTGATTTGTGTTTGGATCTCGTGAATTTTTCTCATGATCTTAGGTGACGTGATGTGATTCTTAGTCCGTAAGTTTCGGTCTTCACATTTTCCGTTCCTGAATTTCCGTTCTGATCCATGTCTCGTTGTCTTCTCAATTCTTTCCTTAGATCGGTTTTCTCCTCGGACTATAATTGCTGGGATGGACTGTCTAAGCTTGGTGATCCAGCGTTGTTGTTGATGTTATATGTGTTTCGTGATCTCTCAATTTCATTCCTTGTCAACGTACTTTCTGTTCCGCATGAGGTTCCTGGTTGAGTAACCTGTTCCTGGAGGTCTCTGGATGTAGTGCTAATTTGTTCAGATCTCCGTTGGTTACTGGTGGAATTTTTAATTATGGAGATATTGTCGGATGAGATTGCTGGGATGGACGTTCTGTCTAAGCTTGGTGATTCAGCGTTGTTGTTGATGTTATATGTGTTTCGTGTTCTCTTAGCTTCATTCCTTGCCAACGTACTTTCTGTTCCGCATGAGGCTCCTGGTTGAGAATCCTGTTCCTGGAGGTTTCTGGATGGAGTGCTAATTTGTTCAGATCTCCGTCGGTTACTGGTTGAGTTTCTAATTGTGGAGATATTGTCGGATGAGATTATATTGTCTTCTGGTGGGCTCTGAAATTATAAAGGTCTAGTGACTCCTAATTGCAAGGATTGATCTGGTTTCTGGCGTACACTTGTTGTTGTGCCTAATCTACTGGTGTTGTTGGGTGTGACAGGGTTGTCTTCTATGTTTCTCAGGTGTATTAGTGGCTTCGTGGACTCTACGTTTCTATTTAGGAATGAGAAAGAGTTGTCAAACTCTTCCAGGTTGTTGTTAGAGGCTTGGATCAACACTATCCCATTCTTGAAGATAGTAATGCAGAGGTCGGATCTCAGGTTGGGTGATGCTCTTGTCATGTATTTTGTACCATGAGGGATGTTGGTAGTGGATTTTATATAGAGTAACGTTGTAATGGCATGGTGCCATTTCGCCTTTCTTCTGGTAAAGAATATCATATCTTTCGTGATGACTCCTTTAGCAATGCACACAGAAATGTCAGAGATCAGTGTGTCAGGGTTTTTTCTCATAATGTTATGCTTACATTTTTTGGCTGCATTTTTAGAAAGATGGGTTGGGTATTTTATGATGTAGGCGTTCCCACTTGTCTGTTCCAGGTAGTTTTCCTCCATTTCTGTGATATGTGGGGAGTACTAAAATACCTTTCCCTCTACTTATTGGTGTGAGTTTTCTCTTAAATTAAATGCAGGATTATAATCATAGAAGTACCTGGATGTGTAAAGATCTCTCTCGCCTGTGCTGCCTAATTTCCGTTATCTATATTAATTTCTCTTCCAGGAATATTCTTCCTTATATTTAATTTAATTGTGATGACTTTTCAAAAAGACCAACGTGATTTTTATTTAGTGCGTTTTATATTTAATTTTTCATTTTGAGGACTTTTCAAGATGTCCGACGTGATTGTTATTACTTCTGTGCTGATGCCTTTCTCTATTTCTGATGTTTTAGTCCTCTTTTACTTTCCATGAATTCAATCCATGGGATATCTCCTTTCTCCTTGTCATTGTTAGAAGTCCTCACCTGTTGTGGCTGGCTTTCTAGCTTTTTAGTCCTCTTTCACTTTCCCTGATTCGGTCCTTGGGATAGCTCCTCTCTCCTTGTCAGCTGTTTAGAAGTCCTCTTTTTCTTACTTCAGTTGGCTTTCTCTTTAAGTAAGTCTGCTTTCGCTATCAGGAGATTATTTCCGCCATTTTGGGGTATTTTTTTCTAAATTATTTCTGGCCTTAGATTATGCACTTCGATTAAATGTCTGCTGCGGCCGCCATCTTAAGGTCAGGCGCGCCGCTTCGTGGTTTCCTTTCGTTCCAGTGGTTGTATATAATCCACGGTGCTTCTTCAGTGCTTTTGGGCCTTAGGAGCATATTATGATACTCGTCTCAGGCTGTTCCAGGCAGGCGCCCCTCAGTTACAGCCGCGCTCTCTCACCTCCGCCCAATGATCGTCCCGCGTCGACGCTCGTCAGTGTCCCAGGTCTCTGCTTAGCTTCGTGTATTTTTACTCCGCTCCGGCTCCGGCTCCTACGCCCTCCCGCCGCTCCGCGTCTACGACGTTCTGGCTCCCAGACTGGCGCTCTTTCCTGCCGTCCCCTTAGTCCCCTGAGTCCTACTAAGCTGGGCAAAGAATGTCATATCCACCCTCATCGCTCACTCCCCCACACCAACTTCATTTCCCTAAGAGGTCCTGGTCCACATACTAGCATTTGCCCTTACAAACTAACACCATGTCTCTGATAACTACTTACCCAAAGTCTCTATTGAGGTTGAAAGACGCAGTGCTGAGGAGCAAGATATGGCTAATGTAATTGAAATGTATTGTTATTGCTACAGTAGTGAACTATATTTATTTGCATTTTGTAATACTGACTGGTTTCAGAGTTTGCTGTACCAATTGAAAAAAACAATAACGAAAGTTATTGAAAAAAATAATATTATTTGTGGTGTTGTAGAGTATTTAATTGCTAACCCAAAGCACCACCCCTGAGTATGCCTATATAGCTCTGTCTCACTACTCTGAAAGTCACATTCAAAAAAGTGAACTTAGTTCATTTTTGGAGGGTTCATAGGTTGGTGGCCCCAGTTGTTACAATTGGATCCCAGTAGCCGCTGTGTGACAAAAAAATATATAAAGGGGGATATTCATGAGAGCTTTGCATAATGCTTGCACCACGCAATGTGGTACAAGCATGAAGCAAACCCCTTAGTCATATTAACCCCTTGGCTGCGGCGGTAATTCCGCCGCAGCGCTAGGGGGGAGAGGGGCCGTGTGGCACCACCATTCTGTCACCAGCCTCGGGCGCGCTGTGCTTGTGACGGAGTGACGGAGTGGACGGAGTGGTTCCGTCACGGCCCCGCCTGCTCAATGGAACGCTCAACGCAGGCGCGAAATCGCTGCCGCGCAGGCGTGGCGGCCGCGGCCGTGACGGAACCTCTCCATCATTAGCACAGCCTGTCCGAGGCTGGTGACAGAGTGGTTCCGTCACCAGCACCCAACGGGTTAATGAAGCCACGCAAATCCACTTTGCATAGCTTTGAATGACTTCAAAAATCTTGAGTGCAGCAATGCAGCGTAAATCACTGGGTTGCCGTACTCTCTGCAAGGGAGGCATTCCATGGCAGTTCCACACAACTACCATGGTTTTTCGATGCATTCCCAGATTTACAAGGACCTGTAAACCTGGAAATGCCCCCAAAATATACTCCTCACCAGGAGAGGCGTAATGAGGAGAAATATCTTTATTTCTCATCCTTTTTTCCTCTTTCTATGTGTGCTTCATTCTGAAGCACACTTAGAACAAAGAGGAAAAGGCCTTTCAAGATTGTTTTGGTGCAAGAAGGTACACCTTCCTGCACAAAAACAATCCTACCGGTAACACAGACACCCTTGCATTGCATTGGCACTAGGCTGCCAAAACTGATGCTGGGGAAAGTACATTTTGTAGAGAGCTTGTTCTTTAAATGGAAGGTATACTTTTTGTGATTTGATGTAATCTGTGCAGTAGTTTTTGAGAAATTAAGGTTAAAAATATTTGCATAGCTGGACAGTTAGGTTTGTGAGAGCCACACTGCCAGGCAAACTCAAATAATAGAGTGATCTGATTGGCTGATGGGTACTTTTTTCAATTTCTGTTTTGGTAGTTGACTATTATTACAGTTCACTTTCCAGAATCCTGAAGTAATGCTAACACGAATTCTTTTTTTCAGAAGAGGTGACCTGAGCGAGCAACCTCAATATAGATTGATTGATGTCGGCATTTTGCTGATAAAATAAAAATGTACTCTGAGATGGTACATTCTTGTTTTGCCATCCGAAAACACATTCCTATTGCCTGAGAGCAGGATCTTTCTCCTTCCGCACTTTGTTCGAGTTAATTCATAGGGCAGCGTTCCTAAGACTATGGCTTCTGATTTATAAGACTGTTGCAAACGGATACCTGACAAAAACAAACAGAGGTTTACTCCACCTACTCCTTCTTCTGACACCCCATTCACAGGACTGTCCAAGGCAGTTTACCTGATGGAGACTCTACCAGATGGGATCTCCATTGTATGGCTTTAATATGGGTGTCTCATGTATCTCTCCAATTTATTTTAGTGCATCCACCACCATTTCAGACACTGGGACCACTATTAGAATATTTAATCAGGGACATTTCATATGTCTGTCCTGTTTATTTACCACCAAACCGGGACCCTATTTTAAGGACTAACAAACAGCTATGAGGCCAAGTCCACTCACTATGTTCACAGAGCATGAACATGCCACCGTCCCACGGATCCGCAGAATCACATCCGGAGGAAGATCGTTCTCCTACCTGGCCACCAAGACATGGAACTCCCTCCCTGCACCCCTACGACTGACCCACGACCACCTCACCTTCAGGAAGCACCTCAAGACCTGGCTATTCGAGCAGTAACAGCACCCCCCTCCCTTCAGCACCTTGAGACCCTCACAGGTGAGTAGCGCGCTCTATAAATGTATTGATTGATTGATTGATTGATTTATTGATTGACATGCTGCCATGGACGTTTAACTCCCAAATGTTCTCTGCCATTTAGACAGGAGCCTTTGGAGAGGTGAAAAATACCCATGATTCAACTTGTAAGTACGCTTTTTAGTCTTCTCAAAGCAATTTTAGCATGATGAAGTTAACATGGCCAGAGGCCATGGAAATTTGTGTGTGAGACTGTCAGTCGGCGTGATGTCAATCCTTTAATTTCCACATAGAGGTTCTCCTCAGACATTTCTCTAAACATTATAATTCCTGCTGCGTGCCTAATAACAATTTGTTTTAGCCTTTGTTGTGGTTGCTTTACACCAAAAGCAATGGTTATAGCACTATATGTTTCCTATTCAATCCATGTTAGTATAAAATATATACTAGTAAGATTTTGTTCCTACCCAGTTTGAATTGTACCTTTTATTTGAGGTGACCGAGGTCCTCGATACATGGCTTACATTAGCATGTGCTGCTATTCCTTGGGACTTATAAGTAGTGTTCCTATTTGGAATGGAGTATAATCAGCAGACATGTATAGTAAACAGTTTAAATTGGGTTGCTTATTTCAAGTACCAAGGATCTCAATATCAGATCATCTGATCATCTTTGCCCCTGGGAGATGATTTCGAACCCATTATTAGCAAGTGCTGGGATACCATGGGGATTATGAGAAATAACTCACTTTGCCCATATGCAGTGGGGAGTAAAAATCAAAACCGTTTTCCTGAAAACTGATTTTTTCTAAATATAAAAGGATTTTGTGTGTGACCTTCAATGAGAGATTTTTGTAAAAAATGTGATTTGTAGTCTTGATATATGCTGTAACCAGTGGCAGCTCCTCCTCAATGGTGGAGGATTGTTGCCCCACTGCCTGACGCAGAGCCAGCAAACGAAAAGTAAGCACAGACTCCCTGGTCCGAGTAGGGCGTCTTTTTTGCCCGCTCAGACCAATCCCTGTGCTGCTCTGCAGCAAATGGATTGCTGGGATTCTGTCCCAGGGGGTGCTGGGACCTAGGAGGAGGCCAGGAGGAGGCCAGTAGGAGCGGCGGCATCAGGTACGTTTTTAAAATGACTATTAACCCCCATCTCTCCCCCCATGCTCACTCTCCCTCCACGCTCGGCCACAAGCCCCCCACCTATTGTTAATGGATGCCGCCACTGGCTCCAGCTGCCTCCTTCCTTTTTTTTAATATAGCACTTCATCTACACTTCGGTTGTCATATCATTTGATCGGATTATTAAGCCAAAATACAGGAATTAAGTTTACTCACCGGTATCTGCAGTGCTTATTTTGAGCCACGGTTTCTGGTATTCAGCACCTGTCATTAATTGTCAGCACCAGCGCTTATGATAGTGTGACACATGGTGTTGCTGTCTGCCTAATTTAGGTATGAGCACAACAACAGCTGTGAAATAAATGGATTTACATTTATAATAACTCATACCTGCCTCCCAAGCCATTCTTATAGATTTGGGAGTCTGGGATTGTATGAATTGTCAGACTTTTAAGATTGTGTTTGTTAGTTGTTTTGTTGGCACTGTCATTGGCAGCGCTACCAGCGGCAACGGATATTGCAATTTGTAGTGTCCTCCTGAAAAGGGACCTGGCACTAATTATCTATACAAATTAAGCACTGGATATCTCTGCTCCAAAATCCAGCCATAACAAGGTTTTTTTGTCAAAATTAGGAATCCCTCTTTGCACCAAGATTGTCGGCTGCTTTTATAAACAGTTTTTCACCATTTAAGGGAAACAAATGCTGACATTTTCCAACTGATCTAGCCTGACACAAAATGCCAGCAAAACTACTGGTGTGTGTGGGGTGTTGATGGAGGGCATAGAGGTGATGTGCACTTGCCTGTCTCAGGCACCTATTACTAAAACCCAATTTAATTATACTTAATTTACCAAACTTGAAAAGAACAGTAGGCGGAGTTATCTGTTCCTAAGTTGATCATGTGACCTGCTGATCACTGCACCTTTCAGCAAAGAGTGTTAAGCTCATTGTTCCATCCAGCTGGTAAGCGTGAATGAGCAATTCATTTCTCAGAAAGGTAACCATAGAGATCAGAAAATTAACAAAATATGCCCCCCTGATCTGTGCAAACGGTACTAAAAATGCATTGTTTGTATAATAGCTTCCAACATTTTAGCCATTCGCATAATGTTACCATCAAAACTCAATAGACTTTGGAAAAACCTAAAATGAACATGTAATGAGAGGAATACCATGAATTAGTTGCATGCAATAAAATTATTGTCAATGCAAAAACGCAGTTATACAGCAAGTTACCCAAGCGCATCCTACAGTTATATATAAGAAAATGATTCTACATGTCAATTTCTATTTCCTTCAAAACCAGCTCTTTAAAGTACAATTTTATGTTTGTTCTTGTTTCTGTAGACATGCTGGTAGTTTTCTGCTGCAAAAAGCTGAGTAGGGCATATGTATGTTTAAAAGACGTATATGAAATTAGGCTACATACATTATCTCTTGCATAAGCATTGCATATCCAGTTTTGGTATGTTTTGCAACCTCCGTCTATCAGAACTGCAAATTCCGATTACAATTTTCCATTAGCACTTATAAAGACAATGCATATGACTGGTATAGCTAGCAGTGGATAAGATGAATTTCAATGGGATTTGTGTTCAATGCAATCAGTGAGATGCAGAATCTCAGGAGATTCTAAATATACAGAAAGATTAAGTGGAAGCGCTAAAATTTGCCTGATGGAAATTTGCTCAAGCCCATAATAATATCAATTCAGAGGAGAGCTAGGATAAAATGTTTAATTGCTTCACAGGCACATATAAGGCGAAACTATTTAATGTTAAGAAAAGCAATTACCTGGCAAGAAGTCCCAACTGATCATGCTCTCTGAGTGAAAACATTAGTCTAAGATAGACCAAAACGAAATTCTATTTTCCATGAATTTGCCCTATGTGCCTTCAACATCAACAAATAAACCAAACATTAGCATAGCCAATAGGTCTCGCTTTTGGGATCGTATCTGTTATTCGAAAGTGCCACACTTGATGTTCGTAGGTGTGTTTGTAATGTCACTGGCAGGGCTGGCTGGGACAATGGGCGGTGCAAGCTGTAGATGCCTCCTGGCACTTATTTCTTTACAAATTAAGCACTGGCGGTGGTGGACCAGTGACTAAGGGGCATATTATCAAGGGGGGCGATAGGCAATTTTCGCCGCTTTAGCGGCTGTTTTCGGTCTCTAAGCGGCGATAATACTATTGCCCTATTAGCAAGCTGTCGCGAACAGCAGTTAGCGACAGCTTGTAGGCGATAGCGAGCGGTTTGGGGCCCGCTTTGCATGTCAGTGATATTTATCGCTAATGACATGCAAAGTGGCCATACCAAACCTGTTAGCGACTGAATGCAGTCGCTAACATCGCTATCGCCTATTACCAACACAGGCGTAGCGATGGAAATATTCACACTAAGCACGAATATCTCCAAAAACTAACACCTGCTCAGACCAGTTCTTAGCCATTATATCCAATGGGAGGTGGATATAATGGCTAAGACCCTGTTAGCGATAATGCGTGAATATCGCTGTATTCTCAGGGATATTCACGGATTTTGCCGCTATCATCTGGAATTTTATCGCTTTTGAGATAGACGTTGTTTATAGCACGTTATCTCAGCAAAAAAATCCCGTGATGCGCGGCGATAAAAGATTGCCGCTACCCCTACTTAGCGATAAATATCGCTTTTTGTTGATAATATGCCCCCAACTGGCTATAGGCAGAACTGGAGTCAGCTGACGCATTCCATCTAATGTGTTGTAGTGTAGTTCATATTATCCCAATAGGCTCTGCGCATTGGAATAATATCTTCAATAGTATAGACGTAGGACTGTGGTTAACTAGGTCTTCTACTGACGATATTAGACTTAAAGTTATGTGTGCCAGCTAGCTCAGAGTTCACTAGAAACTTTCTCGAATAGGCAAGGAGGAGTTTAACCTCCCTGGATAGACAAGAAGGGATTTAGTTTCTGACAACCATAGAACATGACAACTTTGCTCTCCCCTAATCAAGAGTATATCTCTAGAGTCGTGTGAAAACAAAAGACAACTATTTTACTCAGTCAGTACGTGCATTCTTAGTTTCACCAGTTTGTAGAGAAATAAGAGATGGGCGTGCTTCAATAAAAAGATGTTATTTATTGATCAGTCTCTTTTCTCATACAAGAGAAATGAATCGCTATTATTGCAATACTTATAGTTAAGTAAAGTGCATACAGTAAAAACAGAATTATAAAATAATACTGTAAAAGCATCTATATGGTTTCTTAGCCATATGATACTTAAAATGGATAAAAGATATACATACATATATACATTGACTAATCGTACTCAACTGGTGCTTCTAACTACGCCTACCCCGGTGTACCTGACCTAAGCCTAATACTTGGGAGGGAGTAAGTAAGTAGCAGTTTAAGTTAAGTTTGTTTTGCCAAGAATCTGACTCAAGAATTCTCTGTAAGGGGTTAGTCAGTTCAGTACCTGGGATTTAGAAGGCTGGAGGGTTGGTATCTCTGTCACAGGACTCGATATCCCAGTTACCCGCGAGGGCGGCTGGAAACGCCAGAGGCTGGATTTCTCGGCAGGAGAAAAGGCAGCGTCTCTCTCAGCGCGTCAAAAGGGAGGGGCAGCGTCCGTGGGCTTTTCTGCATCAGCTGGGCTCTCAGGCAAGTAGCGCTGCTCCAAGCTCGTCACCACCGTGTCTTAGCTTAGGGCAGCGTCGGTATATTTATACCTGAAAGGTGCCGTGTTTGACGTAAGGATGGACATAAGACGTCAGCAAGAATGTCATAAGGACTGGTCGTTCTTATATTCTTTGGAGGAGTTCTCGAGCAAAATCAAAACAATAGCTGCGGGGGATTTCCCAGGTCTGTTGGAGGTTTGATTTGTTTTGAGAACTCGGTGTGCTTTCTAGGGGGCTGAAGGGATAGTGCTTGCTTAATGTGACAGCATGCGCTATGACCTAATCTGAAAACGGGTTTCTGTGCCGGTGTATGGACATTAGTGAATTAATAACCGGACAAGGGTCAGAAATAGGAGTATCAATATGGGTACCTAGATAAACACACTACACCCACTCCACGAATTTATGTACATATTTACTAAACTAAGCAATAGTAAACATAACTAACAGTGCATGTGTATACCGAACCACCCCAAAAAACATTTTTTTTGTATTTGAAAAATGGTGTATGCGAAATGCACGAAATGAGTATAGGTACTGTATGCATTCAAGCAGTATAATCATTCAAAAAGGAGATGCACATTTTATATCGGCATGAATGAGTTGCGAAATTACACATGAAATGGCTCTTGATACAGAAAAAAATTGCGAGACCATCTCATCACATATAAACACAATTAATTGCATATAAACTAGAGGTTGAGGTAATGTAATGTCTCTAGTATTCCTAAGAATAGAAGTTCTGTTCTCTAAGAATAGTTTTACTTTAAGCAGAAGATAAGTGCCAAAAAGGTAAATATTTTGGAATTGAAAAAAGTTTTCGCTATTCAGGGGAGAAGAGAAAAAATAGTTCACAGTCACTTTGTTTTCAAAAGACTGAAGGCCAAATTCAGAGTTCAGGGAACGCCGTGTGCAAGTTTGTTTAAAATCATTCTCTCTGTTCCGGTGAAAACATCATTTCAGACAGATTCTCGAAAAAACAGTCTACAGCTTCTGGTGAAAGTTCGACCAGGTTGGAAAATGTCGCTACCATGCAGTCATGCACATGATTGCTTTCAATGATGGGTCGATCAGAACTGCTTACAGAAGGTTGTACCTGGTTGATGCTGCTTTCATCTTGTACTTCACTACCCTTCAATCGTAGTGGTGAAGTCTCCACGAATGCCGTCATCAGGATAGGTAGCCGCTGGGGACAGCACAATGCATGAGCCTTTACTGGACCCAACAAAGTATCTGCATCCAATGGTACGTCTGATTGTAGTGTAAGACAGGTGTCCAACACGCATTCTTCGCCGCATAGCATGCATCTTAATACAGGCATAACACAATTCTGCCAGATGGGTCTGAATGAAAGGAACCAGGTCATATTCAGATCTCGTAGCCGGGCTAAGCCAAGGACTTTAGTTATGCCGTCCCGGTAGCGGATAGCTAGGATCATTTCTTCCATTGTTGCTGGAGTCTTGTCTGTGACATGGTTTGCCATACCGAAGCAATAGTAGCAAGAATGAAATGCCTGCTACGAGTCCCAACAGGAGTGGAAGTCCGCCAAAGATGGAATGGACGAAATTTGGAAAGATACCCAGGATCGCTTTGAATGGGGTTAAAGCGCCTGAAAAAACTGTCTTAAATACACTCGCGATACCACTTGTATCAGAAATATTTAAGATTTTGTTCAGCATTTCTGCGAAGTGTAGGGGCAATTTTTGATAACATTGAATGAATCTCTGCCGTTGTCCTTGCAACTTGGAGATCATACGTTTCTTTTGATGACGTCAACTGGGTTGGCGTCTGTAGGAGCACCGTCTTCATTCTGCTTAAAGTATCAATTCGAATGGAAGAGATTTTTAAAATGGGCCATAACCTTCCTATTGAAACTGGAAAGTTGTTATCGGAATATTTACTATCCCATGTATTATCCATTCAATGACAGGTCGTTCTGACATTGTCAATGGTAATCTCTCAAGTTTTTCAATGCTCAGAATTGTATAGTCAGCACCCTTTTGTGCCAAACTGATTTGTTTATCAGTAAGGTTAAAGATATTAAATAGTGACCTTGTGTTGATTAGACGCCAAGGCACATAGCCTGAACGCAGATTTTGTAACGTCCAGCCAAGCTGTACAATAGAACGTAATTGAGACTGACCGTGTATATTCTGGAAGACAGAGTCATTAACCCATTGTCCACAACAGAAAGTGATTTTTTCAAATGAACACGGTCAATTTCCCGTATTTTTTCTGCTGTCTCAATTTGAGTTACTTTCCAAGCTTCGTTGTAAGCTGCATATATAGAGGCCTCTATCAAACGTTTTAGACGCTGTTTGCGTGGTCCCATGATGAAATCACGCAAGTCAGCACCTTCTTTAAGTAAAGTTAAGTGTTGCTTAATTTCTGACAGTGTGGATGTATGTAGCCATTGAAGGCAGAGTTTCCCCACACTATAAGTAGTTACAATCCGTGGATGTTGTCTCTGGGAGTATCTTGGGTCTGGCCTGGTCAATGTGAACCCCTGTATTTTGTTCAGGAATCTGTCGTGACAGTTATTTGTGTCTGTGGGCCAGATCAACCTATGTTTCCAATCAGCATGTGTTCTGTTTTGGTTTAAAATATGAGATACGTTTATCTCAACATCCGTTGTGCTATTACTATTAGGTGTTGGTTTTGGAATAGATGGTTTATTCAAGTCTTTAATTTTGGCTAGGCCAAGACAGGATGTCTGTTGAATTGTATCATTCAAAAATATAATTTGTTTGTTATTGTTCCAGAAATCAAAACCGAATGTATTCATTTTTTCAAAAAATTAGTCTGAATATATCAATTTTGTGTTTGTAAGCATGGTTTTCACTCCTGTCTTATTTAACAATTTGAAATAAAATGATTCTGCATTACTTGTGTTGAACCCTGAAAAGTATGAATATTTATCAAAAAATTTCTTTGAACTGTCTTTTGGTGGAGTTGCACAATGTTCCCATTGGTTAAAATTTTAAAACATTTCTAGGTTGAGTAGATTTATGCAGATAATGGTTACCATAATGGTTGTAACAAAACATTCGATCGTAATTAGATGAACCTTGCAAATAATCATGTTCTGTAAATTTAGCTGACATTACTAGATCAGACATCATATCATTAATACTTTCAAAGTCCCAATCATCAGCAAATGTGCTTGGTTTTACAAAGTCACTTAATGAAATCTTGAAATGATGAGGATACTTCAGGAGCTCAACCGGACCATATATTTCATAATCAGTTTTGTCCCATGCTACCCCACCGGGTATAGGATTGGCTGTGAAGTTTATGAAGAAAGTTTTCTTTTCTCTATGTGTGAAGACTTGTGTGGTTTCAGGACCAAGTTGATGTTCTGACTTGCTGTGTCCATTGTAGCATATTTTCCCTCAATGAAATGTCCCAAGCATAGTACCATGATGAGCCAAAGTATGAGGATGAATACTCCTAGTGCCACCCAAAGTTCAATCCATGGAGAAATCAGACAGGTTACTTTTAGTTGATGAAAGAGTTCCTCTGCTTTATCTTTAAAAGTCTTTGTTGTCCGCTGTTCCTCTGGTTCACTCAGATCTTCAGAAAAATCATCGAAGTTAATGAAGTAGCCTGATGCTGTTCTGTCAATTGTTTCAATTGCTTCTGGATTCCTTTTCGTTTTTGGAATTTTCTTTGTTTCATTAGCATAGTCTGTGGTTACATCATTATAGACTGGTGTTTCTTGATTTAATATTTTAATTTGGGTTTCAAGAGGTTTAAGTTCCATGGCTTTGTTGCATAGTCCTTGTTGTTTTACTGTAGGTTTATCAATTGTGATTAGTCTTTCAGTTTGAACCTCTGTGTTTGTAGCAAACTTTGGTGTTCTGCTACTTCTTGGGAGTCCACTTGGCCTACTACTTGTTATCGGCCACATGATTGTGGTTTAACCAGGTCGATTGATACAACTCGGTTCTCCTTTTTACCAGCAAGGGGCGGTAGTACTACTGATCTTGTCCCGTTGACAGACAAGACAGGAACTGCTTTTCTGTAAGAAGCCCCAAATTCCTTCTTCACCGCGATCTTTTCTGTGACCAGATCCCCGATTTTTGGAATCCAGACAGGCCTTGCTGGGACAGGTGGTTTCTCTTCAGTGGTTATTGGCTGCTGTTTCAACTTTATGTTGCTCAGGTCTTTTCTTGTTTCGTTTAAGTCCTGTAAAATATCCAAACGATCTTTGATATCAAAGCATTTTTCTTTAACCACTGAAGTTTGACTATCAAGGTCCTGGATTAACATTCTAGTCTCAAACAATAGTTCGTACGGACTGAGACCTCTCAGAGAATTTCTTGGCTGATTATTAAGACTACGTTGGACACTTATTCAATGTTTGACCCACCCAGCTCCCGAACCTAATACCTTTGCTGTTATAGATTGCTCTATGCCCTGGTTTTTTCTTTACACCATCCCGTTTCCCTCAGGAAGGAGGTGACAAGAGTACCGCAATGCTATGCCCATGCCGGCCATGTCCGTCTTATAAGCTCGAGAGCTAAAAGCAGGACCCTGGTCAGAATGTAGCATGCCAATTGCGTATATGCCATTATAGACTCGCAAATCTTTGTATAACAGTTCAGACGTCAGCCGAGAGCTGGGGTCTACATTTTAAGTGAAAATAGTCTCTATATGTTAATATGACTCATTATTCATACTGGGTATTTTATGTCGATAGCCTAATCCTGTATTGAGCGAAACGCCATGGCAATACACCATCTCGGTCACCACTGCGATCTCTGTTGCAGTTTGGGCAGTTTTTTGCAAATATGTGATGGTGCAGGCTCATTCCTGGCCACCAGTATGTTGATTGTAATTCTTCTAGAGAATCCTTAAGTGTAAGGTGTCTAAGACCCTCACCCATATGTGCGTCTGCTATTAACAAGCCTCTCCTGTCCATGTTTGGAATCACTCTATCCCCCACTCCAGGGATTCGAGCAAAAGGAACGGAGTTTGCATCGATTATGTATGTATAATTGAGTGGATACATGAGAGGTAGCGCTGAGCAGTCGCCTTTTGATGACGTTTTTACCGCCAGCATTGTTTCCCCGTCAATGTATTTTACTGAACGCTTTTTTGTAGCTACGGAAGCCGATTTAGTTGTTTCCGCTGTGGCTGTCTCAGCCAATGAATTCCCTGCAACGTGAACGCCATCACGCTGATGACTCAGTGTATGTATCACGTGAGTCTTTGGTAGTTCTTTCTGCAAAAGAACTACTTGTTCCCAAAGCAATTTTTGCTTTATTGTGGCACCTGTGTCATCTTTGTACCCGTTTTCAACCCATTTCTGCAAGTCGTTATTATATGATTTGATGCAGTAATATGAATCGCACACTATAAGTGTCGGGAATTTGCGATCCGCATTATCTAGCGCCATTTTTAATGCTATTATTTCAGTTTGTTGTTCTGAATTATTTTCCACTGAGTGTGTTTTTAAAAACAGAGGTTTTAATTTACCTCCGCGCCACACGTCTTTTGGAATCTCGCATGTGGCGTTATAAGCTTGTTCTCCCCAAACTGAGGGCTGAGCATGTCCGTCTGTATGTATCACACAGGCGTACTGTTGTAAGGGCAGCATGTCGATTGGCTGAGGATATTCTCTTTCATATTCTAGATTTTTTAATTTTGTCATTTCTGGATCAAAATAGTATTTCACTCTGTCTGTAGCAAGAGAATCTTCCCATTGTATCCATTTTGGATTTAGTGCCATATTAGGTAAATTACATGGGGTTGTTAATGCCTCAAAGGCTGATTCTGCTGTTCTGACTGTAATCTGTCTGCCGTCAGCTTGGTATCTTTCTCTTGCTACAGCTGTTTGAACCGCGTGAACAATGTTTTCCTTAATGCTGAATGTTTTTTCAGCTTCTGTGTACAAATGTGTTTTGTATGCTATTGGTACTTTTTCTCCCTCATTTGAGGTTAGGTATGTGAATCCGCATCTTCCTGGGATGACTCGAATCACAAGGTTGCGTGTGTTATCGCGTGTTTGCAGTTTTGTTTTAACTAACATGTCTGTAAAGATCTCAGAATTTCTGTGTGTTTTTGAGTCCAATTGATTCTTTTAAAATCTGGTTTTATTAGATCATAGAGAGGTTTAACCCTCTCTGCATAGTTTATAATGTAAGTTCTTCCGAAATTCAGGAAACCTAGAATTGATTGCAAGTTTTTTGTCCTAGGTGCTTGGATTACAGCACATTTCTCTAGGAAATCTTTAGCCAGGCTTTTGCCTTCACTTGATAATTCATATCCTAAAAATAGGACAGTCAGATGGGCAATTCTTGACTTCTTGAAGTTGAATTTGTAACCCTCTGCTGCGAACCCAAGTATTATGGTGTTCACTCTTTTCAAGTGAGTATCCAAGTCATCGTCTGTTAGATAGATGTCGTCGACATAAGATAATGCCTCATCATCATATATTTGTAGTAACTCTGTTACTCTTGCTGAGAATAATCCTGGGCTGTTCTTGAACCCTTGGGGCAAACAACAGATATTTGTCTGCGAGCCATTTATTGAGAAAGCGGTTAAATATCTGCTTTCAGGTGCTATATTTTGACAAAAGAATCCATTAGAGATGTCTAATGTTGTTTTGTATTTTTTACGCACTATTTATTCATTTGTGCTGCACTGTGTGAGTTTTGCACTGCAAATGTTTTGCAGCATGAGTTAAGGTGTCTGTAGTCCAAAACTAGACGATATGAATCATCTGGTTTGGAGACAGGAAACAAAGGATTGTTCATTTGTGAGGTGCATGTTTCAATCACCCCCTGGTATTCAAGTTGATCTAAGATCTCCCTGACCTGTTTTTTAGCTTCTTGCTTAATTGGGTACTGCCTCTGTGCAGTCGGTTGAGATTTTAACTGGATTTTGTGAGGAGGAGAGTCCTCATCCCATCCCACATGATTTTTATATAGTGCAGGAGCCTGGGCTACTGCCCACTTTCTTGCAAGTGTATATTTTTTATGAATTGGAATATGATTTGAGAAGGCAGGCATAATCATTTCTTCGCCATGAGGGCACTCCCTGACAAACTCTGGTGGCCAGTCTTTTTCAGCTAGAAGGATGTCATAGCCCTTGGAGAGATTATCCCAAAATAGACCCCTTATTTTCCTAGTCTTATCTCCCTCTGTACGTAAGGTTATTTCATATATTTTATGAGGGATGCTAACTCTGGTATCTGCAGTTTCCACCTGAATGTACTCATTCATGTCCACTGTCTCCAGATGATTCATCAGGATCTTGCGAGCTATGCTCACTTCTGCTGCGCTGTCTAACATTGTCTGAGCCCACTCTCCGTTTTTCAGCTGAGTCGTCAGGATCCTCGGCATGTTTGATTATTTTAATGCTGGCTACCTTCTTCTTTGGAAATTGTAACTTTTTACTTTGATGAGCAGGTTCTTTGTCTTTGGACTTGACGTGCTCTTCCCTGTGTTCTGACCGTCCTCTTCTTTCCGATTTCTGCGAGGAAGTCTGAAAAGATCGAGACGGACGTGTATCAATATCTTGATATCTATCAGGTTTCTTCAAATTATCCCTATTTCTAAGGTTGTATTTTTTCTCCGAGGGCTCCCTCTGGGGAGACTTGTGTCCTTGGTCCGGAGATCTTTCTCTCCGCCGAGGAGACCTTCCTCTGGACTGGAATCTTTTTTCTTTGGGAGTGGATTGTTTATTTCCATCCCAGTTCTTTTTTGAAGTGTTTAGATTATTTTTAATAAATACTTTTTCAGGATTTTCAATTAGTTGGGGTTTCACTGGTTTCCCACCCAAACTATCTCTTCCTAGTTCTTCATAGGATTTTTCTATGATTCTGGCAAATTCAAATGGTTGGTCTGCTATATCTGTTTCCTTCAATCATTGGCGGATCGCCACATTTGCTGCTTCCCCTTTTATGTTTGCTAGTAATATTGCCGAGACCTGCTTGAAGTTTTTCAGTAATTTCATACCCAGAGTTAAAGCAGGTTCTGGACCGTATTAATTTTGAATCTGTTTTAGCACTTCTGGTATTACCGCCATGGACGGAACACCATGTGTTTTTGTGTAAATGGAAGCAAAGACTGTACACACATGTGGTGCGATCCCCATTGGAAGACAGATAGTCAGAATTCTGTGTTTCTCCACATGGGTTGTATCTGGAAATACCGCCTCTATTTGAGTTATTTTCTGTGCTAACCAGAATGGAATTTGTTCCCTTTTAATGGGTACTTTACCTAGACAGGACTGTATGTTCTGTGTTGTGATTTTATTTGTGTTCCCCTGATGAGGGGTCAGCTGTGGAATTTTAATAGCTGGTTGGACTGTTGAAGTCCGCATTACATATTGGCCTAGTTGTCTGTGTATTTTAATCAGTTGTTTTAACTGTGTTAAAAGTTCTGGTATTGCCATTTTTTCAATGTCTGGATGTGGTGTGTATCCGGCTAGAACCGGCCACGTTGCTCCTGGTCTACCTAGTGGACCGAGCCTGGTGATGTGATCATTATGTTTTAGGGCGCCTTTAAACCAGAGCAGGTGCTCTTGGTATTTGAGTGGTATTTCCACCTCCTCGAAAGGGGTGTACTCATCCGGAGGTTCCTCTATCTTGTAAAAATGGAACTCCTTTGTTACAGCGTTTGCTGCTGGAAAATTTATCCATGAATAGAATATCTCTGTCTGCCAATATTCGTGTGCCTCATTACGAATATGACTGTACCACCTCTTGGTGTCAGTCCATTTTCTATAAGTTTTAAAGTTATAGTTTTTCTTATGCTGACCGGGATGAGTATTGCACCCGGGTCAGTTTGCAGGAGACTTGTGTCATCGCTAGGAGTTGAGCTGCTATTCTAGCTGCCTCCCTTTCTTCTTCATTGTCTGACATTTTACTGACAAGAAGGTTTTTTTGTTTTTGTTTTTGTTGCAGATCAGGTTTTCAAGGAAACAAAGATTAGATGCACAATATTTTGGAACACTGTATCCTTCAACGTGAATAAACCAAAAACCATACATAGGAGTCTCCTCCTACTAAGTTTGGCGGATTTTAACCTTTCACCCACTCCAGACGTCTTTGGAGTTTGGAGTTTTATGGAAAAAAGGGTCTGTGTGAAAAAGCACGACTGAGTTACTCTAATGTCTTGCGTTAGATTTATCGCCTATCCAAACCGTTGGGCGCCATGTAGTGTAGTTCCTATTATCCCAATAGGCTCTGCGCATTGGAAAAATATCTTCAATAGTATAGACGTAGGACTGTGGTTAACTAGGTCTTCTACTGACGATATTAGACTTAAAGTTATGTGTGCCAGCTAGCTCAGAGTTCACTAGAAACTTTCTCGAATAGGCAAGGAGGAGATTAACCTCCCTGGATAGAAAAGAAGGGATTTAGTTTCTGACAACCATAGAACATGACAACTTTGCTCTCCCCTAATCAAGAGTATATCTCTAGAGTCGTGTGAAAACAAAAGACAACTATTTTACTCAGTCAGTACGTGCATTCTTAGTTTCACCAGTTTGTAGAGAAATAAGAGATAGGCGTGCTTCAATAAAAAGATGTTATTTATTGATCAGTCTCTTTTCTCATACAAGAGAAATGAATCGCTATTATTGCAATACTTATAGTTAAGTAAAGTGCATACAGTAAAAACAGAATTATAAAATAATACTGTAAAAGCATTTATATGGTTTCTTAGCCATATGATACTTAAAATGGATAAAAGATATACATACATATATACATTGACTAATCGTACTCAACTGGTGCTTCTAACTACGCCTACCCCGGTGTACCTGACCTAAGCCTAATACTTGGGAGGGAGTAAGTAAGTAGCAGTTTAAGTTAAGTTTGTTTTGCCAAGAATCTGACTCAAGAATTCTCTGTAAGGGGTTAGTCAGTTCAGTACCTGGGATTTAGAAGGCTGGAGGGTTGGTATCTCTGTCACAGGACTCGATATCCCAGTTACCCGCGAGGGCGGCTGGAAACGCCGGAGGCTGGATTTCTCGTCAGGAGAAAAGGCAGCGTCTCTCAGCGCGTCAAAAGGGAGGGGCAGCGTCCGTGGGCCTTTCTGCATCAGCTGGGCTCTCCGGCAAGTAGCGCTGCTCCAAGCTCGTCACCACCGTGTCCTAGCTTAGGGCAGCGTCGGTATATTTATACCTGAAAGGTGCCGTGTTTGACGTAAGGATGGACATTAGACGTCAGCAAGAATGTCATAAGGACTGGTCGTTCTTACATTCTTTGCAGGAGTTCTCGAGCAAAATCAAAACAATAGCTGCGGGGGATTTCCCAGGTCTGTTGGAGGTTTGATTTGTTTTGAGAACTTGGTGTGCTTTCTAGGGGGCTGAAGGGATAGTGCTTGCTTAATGTGACAGCATGCGCTATGACCTAATCTGAAAACGGGTTTCTGTGCCGGTGTATGGACATTAGTGAATTAATAACCGGACAAGGGTCAGAAATAGGAGTATCAATATGGGTACCTAGATAAACACACTACAGTGTGCTGCATTTGAATGATAGAGTGCCGTGAATGAGTCATGCCAACGGTACAAGATATTATGTTGCATAGATGAAACGTCCCACTCTGGTGTCTGACGGCTTTAGCGCGAACAGTCTCCCACTGGCTTTAGACTGGGGCGCTATAATAGCTACATTTTCCAACCACTTCCTTGCTTTTAGATTGAGAACCAAAAAAAGTTAATCGCACTGCTGCGCCAGCACATCTATGTGTTTTGTTTATGTATGCAAATCCCAAGCCTTGCATTTTAGCTGCGTATGCCCCGTGATAGCTCTCCACGCGCAGGGGACCTGAGGTGGAATCGTTTCTGGTGCTGCCGCAAGCCAATGAGGGCTCGTTCCTGGTGTGCGCCGGATCCATAGAACTCCACTGATGAGAGGAACCTAAAAGCAGAGGGGACAGAGTCTGGGTCATTTGCCGAGCAGGCCCAACGAGGTGACATAGGCAAAGGTATCGGACAACTCGTGCGGGTGCAAATGGAATGATCTAGCCACTACTTGGGTTTTTTTTCACATTAAAAGTTGATGGAAAAATATTAGGAAAATATGCACAAAAGGGGCTGTTGAAAAAAAAAATTAGCAAAATGTGTAGAAAAGCACCTATTGCGAAAAGAGAGGCCCAGAAGTAAACTGCAATGTCTAGGCTCTCAAAAAAAAACAGTAAAAAAGAATACATCTTTGAAATAAAGAGGAACAACAAAGTATCAGGATAGAGGATAAGAAGTCAATGCTGGCATTGGCGAGGGTGACGATGGGTGGGGCAAGGAGCAATGGAGAAGCATGGTGAATTTTTAAAAAAACCTGAAGTAATGGAATAGCTGTTGGGGGGGATAACACATAGATTGAGGGCTGTGAGGAGGGAGGCAGCACACAAGGGAGTGAACAAGAAAACACATGAAAACAGTAGTTCCCTCTATGCAAACTGTGTAAGGACACAGATCATTCAATAAGCACACAGGAAACAAGAAATGCGCCAGAGGCAGGACAAACACAAAATAGGGAGGCAATCCATTGCATAAGAACAAGGACGTGAGATAGACAAGAGAGCCATTGAATTGAGGACAGTCCCAAAGCCCTAATATATGGGAGACAACAGGTAAATTTGTATTGTATAAAATATTCTCAGGAGTCTGGGAATTTCTACAAATCGACTTGTAAAAACGACCACTAGGAGGGTAAAGTAAATTAATTTCAGGTCTACTTATTTCCTTTACCTTAAGTTGAATTCACAGAGTAATGTATCGAAATACAAATCTATGAATAAGAAAATGAAAAAATCCAAAATTATTAAAAAGGTCAAGAGTGCACAAAAGGAAATATGAGAAATATAGTAAGCACCCGTAAAAGATAGTCTTATCAAGAGGCAGATTTACAAGTCCCTTGCTCCTCATTCGTGCCCTGCCTTTGCTTCACTTCTGTGATGCAGCGGCGGCGTAAACCATGCGCCACATTGCGCCTTATTTACAACGTGACGCATCTGGGGAGATGCATCACTTTGTAAAGCCCTGCGCCAAATGAAACCAGCATCAGGTTTCATGTGGGCGTTCCAGCGCAGGAACGCGATGGAAAAGTGCCTGAGTGAAATCTACAAGATTTCACTCAGGCACTTTTCCAAAACCTTGCACCTCCTTGAAGACAGTGTAAGGTTTAACGCAACATGTTGGACATAGGCAGGGTTGGAACAGTGCTGTAGTTGCGTCGCGCCCGCGATGCAACACCAGCACTGCGTCAACCTTACACCGGCAGATGCGACACGCATCTGTTTATTCTTGCGCCATGATGTGCCGCATTGTAAATGCGGCGCATCTGTGGTGGCGCAAGGTTAAACTTGCGTGAAGCATCTTTCCTGGCGCATCCCTGCTGATTTGCAGTGTTGCAACAGGAAACGTAAATCTGCCCCTGTTAGAACTGGGGGTCTCTAGTTGGCAGAGGTAGGTACCACTGTCCAAATAGGGACCCTTGCTTCTAGTCAGGGTAAGGAGGGTAGACTCTTTAGATAACCCCTGCTCGTCCCCTTGGTAGCTTGGCACGAGCAGTCAGGCTTATCAAAGGCAATGCGCAAAGTATTTGTACTAACCCTCACAGTAACACAGTGAAAACACCACAAACTGACTCCACAACAGTTTAGAAAAATAAAGGTATTTAATCTAAACTACACAAGAACAAACAAAAAAATCCAAAATACACAGTTCAAGAATATGGTTTCAAATGAGTTCTTAAGGTTGCGGTAAAATAATCCACAGTTGCGTCACATTTTAGCCAACAGTACCTTTAGATGGGACAAAAGTTCCAAGTGAAAGCTGTAGTGGTGAAAAGCAAGTGATGCGTCACTCCTGAAACCCTGGGGAGACGATGCGACAACCCCACTGGATGCAGCGGGCGTGTTGCGATGACTCCGGTCTGTATGGGGAGGGATGTGATACCTTGCGTGAATTCCGGTGCACAGGTTTCGGGGGAAGCTGCTCGCAAAAGGTATGATGCAATAATCTTCGGGGCGGCGACGATCTCCAGTGTGGTGCCTATACGCGGCTCAGTGGCGATCTTCTCCTCTTGCGGCCCCTCGATGGGATGGCCCTGTGACGACTCTCACATCGACGTGATGCAGTTCACAAGCAAGCGGTGCGAAGATCTCACCCAGTGATGACAGGCTCTGCGATGATACATGAACCAATGGTAATCTTCCCGCACCGGACTGGTGCGTCCCGCAAACGAAGGATGTGACGACTCTGGCAGCGGCAACAGGCGCTGCGACGATCTCGGCCTCCATAGCGTCGGGAATTTCCTCACACTGACGGGGATGTGCTCCGCAAGCAAGCGATGCATTAAAACTTGTAGAAAGTCTTTAAAATCTTGGTTCCAGCTTCCCAACACAGGTATAACTTCCAGATGCACAACATCTGGCCCAAGCACTCTAGGAAGGACAGAACTCTCTCAGCAGAGTTCAGGGAAGCTGGGGGTGAAGTCCTTTTGTTCCTGGGACTTCTTAACAGGGAGCCAGCTCTTCTTCAGGCCCTTGGAGATTCCTTCAAGCAAGGGGACACAGCACAAAGCAAAGTCCTTCCCCTCTCCTTGGCAGCAAAGCAACTGCAGGTCAGTCCAGCAAAGCAGCATCAGGACAGTCTTCCTTCTTCAGTCTGCCAGCTTTCTCCTTGGCAGAGGTTCCTTTTGATTCCAGGATGATCTAAAGTTCAGTGGTCTGGGGTCCTGTACTTATACCCCAAAAAGTCGTTGTTCCCTTTGTGCAGGAGGACTCTGAGCCCGGTCCAAACCAATTCTGGAGCACCCTTTTTACATGACTCCTACTTTTCTTTCATAGTGCAGAGCAGAGACATCAGACGCACCACAGGGGGTGGAGCCAGCACTTTGGGGGGCAGGCACAGTCCTACTCAGGTCCCAGGTGCAACTACTCCCTCCCATCTAGATGCAGATAGAGCTATTCAGCCCCGGGATGGCCCACTCAGCATCTGGGAGCCACCCAGCCCCTGTCACTCACAAACTAGACAGTTAATTCACAAACAGACCAAGGCATACAGAAAGGTCAGACAAGAGAACAGCCACTTTCTAAAAGTGCTCTTCTCAAACACAGGATTTAAAAATCACCTTTCTTAAAAGATGTGTTATTAAATTCTGAGTTCAGGGATACCAGACTTTTATGTCCTACTTGCCCTTAGGGTAAGATATGCAGGTAACCACTGTAGCCAGCATTCCCCATGATAGCCTATGGGCAAGATAGCCTTACATTAGTGAAAAACGAAAATGACTGTAGTTCACTACCAGAGCATGTCTCCTGCACTAGTACATGCTCTACTTTTCACATACACCGCACACTGCCCAATGGGGTACCTTTGGCCTTCCATAGGGGTGACCAATGTGCACAGAAAGGGAAGTGTTAGGCATGGTCAGTGGTACACTGACCAGGAAGACATGGCAGTTCACAGACTGCACACAGTCACTGCGATAGCAGGCCTGAGACACCATTTTAGGGTTAGTAGCATTTGTATCACCAGCCCTGGCACACACAGTGCACTTTACTAGGGACTTCTTGGTGATACAAATATGCCAATCATTGATAACCAATTACAATAACAATTTATACAGAGAGCATATGCACTTTAGCACTGAACAGCAGTGGTAAAGTGCCCAGAGTCATATTGCCAACAACCACAGGTCAGGAAAAATAAGGGAGGAAGAAGCAAAAAGTTTGGAGATAACCCTGCAAAAAGGGCCATTTCCAACAGCCCCTTAGTGTCAGGACGCTGACTGATTAATTCTGAAATGAAAGATAACACCTCCAGAAAAAACAATATTTAATAGATCGCATAGGACCAGTATCTTGCCATCGGTTGCCTCAGAAGCAGTGTCCTAATCCCCAGTACTAGTGATGTGAGCTTTGAGGAGCCAATGTTTACAGATGTCAGCGCACGGTAGTGACTGGAGCTACACAATACACACATATCTGTATATCACCATAGGGAGAATACATTGTGGCCAATAAAAACATCATATTTGGAAGAAGTATACAAACAAACACACATGCATAATCCTATCACTCCAAGGAAAATGTCAAATCCATTGTCACTGTCATAGGGCATCTACATTAATGTAAGGAAACTTTGCTTCCTCGCTCATAAACTGCATGTTACAATGACTGCAGAGCAAACCAACTGGGCACATTTTCATAAGGCAGCTTCGATGTGATTATAGTTTGACGGGTTTAACCCCTTGTGTCCTGGCTCCTTAGTTTGGAACTGCTACATGTGAACAAACAGTATGACAGAATCCTCACATGCGTAGGGGGTGACTCGCTATTGATCAGCAGTGTTTAGAGACGAGGGACTTCGTGGGCCCCTCGATCCTTCGTATCTCACCAGTTCTGGCTATTACCACACTGAGCAATGGCAATAAATAGCTTCATCCATTCTACACAACTATGTGGTGTGTACGTGCACACATAACATGTTGTGCATTTGTAAAGCGCACGTTCACCCAAGCCAATGCTTTGCTATACAATACCATCAGCAAAGCAAATGGCTTTACCTTAATCAAAGGAGAGATCTGTTGCATTTTCAATGCTTGTTACTTACTGTACTTAAACTCATTCCCCCAAAATAGAAGTTGTGCCATAGATTAGGATCATCGCTGGCGAGTATACTTCCGAGGAGTTTTGTAATCACACAAGAGCCGTTCAGAAGACTCTCTTTTGCTGTAAGTTCTCTTTAGGGGATCCTCACTAACTGCCCAGCGTGGCCGGTGCGGGATGATGAGCTTGTGCACAAATAAAAGGCATTATTTAGGTGCATACCGACAAGAACCAAACGTGTCTCTGATGGATTTGCCATGTCTGCTTTTACACAGGACAGATTGGAGCGTTAATGAGCTCTGCAGGATTTTGCAATGTTTGCCACAGAATTTAGGGGTTTTTTGGGTTAAAAAACTGGCCCAAACAAGGGTCATCCAAGGAACTATTGTTAAAATACTGCATTTAAAGGATTTCTAATCAAATGCGTTATTAGTGACGTTTCGTGGACATACATGCATTAATGTGTTTCTGGTAATATGCACAAAGCATGCCGCGTGTCGTAAACCAGTGCATGGCTTTACAACACTAGGACAGGCCTGGTCATTACTCAATTAATGTTTAAAGTAAACAAACACCAGAAATATAATGTGTGTCCTTCACCATTAAGCTACCTATGTCGAAGATCCTAGTAAGATGCACCCTACCAGCACACACAGGTCTATGATGGAGGCCTGGGGTGCCAGCTGCTTGGAGAATAGCGATACAAGAGGCCTTACACGGGTTCTACAGCCCCTGCGACACAATTGAGGGTTATGTTGCAACATGTTGGGGGACCCCGAACCTAAACTGAAGGTCAATGAAATACTGTGAGGTATGAGGGACTGCAGCATAATGAAGGGGTGGAGCATCATTTTATGTCACGCCACTAGGCTGTCCCCGCATGATGGGGTGACAATGTAATATTGAAGTTGGCCCTTGGAAGTTTATTATACCAGTGAAGTTCACACCACGAGGGACTGAGCTCTTGCGTGTCTAAGAAGTGGGAAACAAACAAGTAAAGCTTTTAGCATCTTCGAGTCAGTGGCTCAACCGCCGTGGTCTGAATGCGCTGCCGTGTGCAGTGCTCACAGGACGAGTGCACGTCTTCGTCTGTCCCACGAGTGGGAGCAGCACTTTTCCTTGGGATTTTGAAAGTCAAACCTTGCCTTCCATCATGTCCCTTGTTGGGGAGGGCAGGCACGGCTGTGGCAGAGCGGGGCCTGTGATAACAGAGTACTTCCATGCAGTCTTGCCCTTGGGAGCTGTAATCGTGTCCCAGAAGGGCAGTTATTCATTTGGGGCATGCATCTGCTGATTAGAAGTGGCAGTTTACTCACAACTTCAAGATATTTATGATGTCTCTATCAGCTGCATGTGGCTGCTTCTCTCATGGGTCTCTTCCATGCAACGCTGTGGTGACGAGGGGAGGAGGAGGCAGCAGGGGGAGGGGAGAGAGGAGGGGGCCTGAGCCTGTTTCCCTTGCAGGAGCGAGCAGGAACCATCTTTAATTACAAACAGATGGTTTTAAAACTTGCTCCAGCAAGGGAATCGCCAAACGCGCAAGCGTTGCCATTGAAAGCAATGCAACGCGTGCACGTTTTTAGCCCATAAACTGAATTGATTCCTAAAGGTCTACTCCTTTGCAGCGCATGCGCTCTACATAGGCGATACCTAATAAAGTCCTAATAATGAGTACAGTGGTCCTGTGACCGATGTAACCATCGATGGCAGTCCGACTGCCGCCATGGCATTGTGCCTCCTACCTGATTACAATGGTGATGGTTGAACCACCACAAGACCACTGTCTCTGCTGGGATCCAGGATTCCGCGAGAGCAGCTGTCATTAGAGGGGCCAGAAATGGTGGCGGTGCCACCTCCGAGCAGATTATGACTTGCATTTACACCTCCCTAGGTATGGGGGGCACTTGTGGCACTGTGTGGCATGTGCGACATGGTGCATGCCAAACATTGCACCCGATGTGGGAGGGGTCCCACATGGCACCATGACTGCTGCAGCATACAACCATCATGGGACCACTGCGGCGGTCCCGTCAGCCCAGATACAAAGTTGTAATAGGGCAGGTGGGATGCCATGATCTTGGGAGTCTTCCTCAGACTGTCACGGCAGTGGTCCGGCTAGAACACCACCAAAACTCATAATCAGGCCCTAAGTATAGTGTTGAGCCCTAAGATATCCCACTAAATTACATGTCCTTAAGGTGATTCATCATTGTAGAATGACAATAATTTACATTTTTTAAGCCTAGAGGTTTGTAAATATTTCCCGAGCCCCAAGCTGGCAACAAAGGATGATATGACACATGGCATCCAATAGGTATTTTTTAATTCATTTTTGGTTTCCAAACTGTTCGATTGGTGAATGTGCTTTTTTGAAACGGGAATATGTTTATAGAAACAGTTTGTGTAATTTTGGATTATACTGTTTGGGTGTAGAAAAAAGAAGTAACATTACATAATTGTGTAGTTAAGAATGCAGAATTGTAGAAAAAGACCCCATTTACTTTACAAAAAAACAGACTCATTTAGTAGGGAGTGATTGTTGAAGTCGTTATTTGCAAGGCATAGCTAAGGACTGGTGCTTACTGGCATTCAATTATTCAGTGTTTCGGTTATCTTCCATGAATAGACTGTTTGTCGAAAACTAGACAAAGATGAAGCTGTGCAGAGTAGTTTAGGGTGGTCATATTATGATACCCACACGGTTTCTTGCCTGAGAAGTCGTGGTAGTATTGGTAGTGATGTTGAACTTTCTGGCAGATGTGAATATTCTAAGACCAAGTCGAAGCCTCTAACAAAGAATGGCTTAAACAAAAATATATCAAAATTGAAAACTTCAAAAAACAGGAACATTCCAGATGGTGGGATGCAGGTACTTAAAACAAATAGTTAAAGTCAAATGTGTTCCAAGGAGCCTAGGGATTAATATTTTTCTCTTAATTTGCAGAGTTAAATACAGATTTCTTTCTGAATGGGATGAGTTACCACACACCACCTCCTATGGCATGATGGACATCTTGTAAATGTAAATGTAGTGTATTTTGTAAAGCTGGCGTCCCGGCGCTGTATAACGCTGTGGAACCCTTCCTGGCTCTCCCTGTGAGATGCCCCTCCTGGGCACCCCCAAGGTGAAGCCAGGCATCCCAGTGTTGTAGGGGCCGTTGTGGAGATTAAGCAAGCTATTGCCCAGAGTTGCAGCGTGTGACCCATGATTAGAGTAGGCGCCGAGGCGAAAATTATCGAGTCCGCGGACATTGAGCTCAAGACCCTGCCGCATCGGGACTTGAACCCTCGTCCCGTGCCTGATCTCTGCTTCTGAGTCTGCCGCTCTAACCAGTGAGCCACACTTCTCCACTATCTTAATAAGACATACAGAAAGAAAACAACAGAAATTTCTTGCTGAAATAGCTAAGAGTGGGGAAGACATTAAGGTGGACAGAGAGTTAGTGGCAAGCACGCATGGTAAGAGGTGCTGCCATATCTCGCTATCTTTGTTACGTTCTGCATTGTGTTTAACTTTCACCACTATTTGGTCTGTGATAATCTAGTGCATGCTATTGAAATATTATTCCGGATTTCAACCTTGTTTTTAAAAAACTGAAATTTTACTTACTTTGCTTTTAATCTTTCATTGCACATTCGCCGCCTACGTCCAGGTCCACCACAGCTGACTGTGCTGATTGTGTGGAGGGTGTCAGTCCGGCTTAGAGGAAGATCCTTTCGATTCCCTCACTTCCTGTGGGCCTCTTTGAGCCGCCATCTTGTAAGGGTGATGCTCTAGTCTCCCAGGTTGCTCATTGGAACCTGCCTACTTTAGGGGCTGATGGCGCTGATGCGCAGCGGACGCACCCAAACAGCGACCAGGGCCAGCCGTGCTGCCCAAAATTCTGGGGAATACACACTTTGTTGGATTCGTGATGACTTCCTGTCTCTCAGACTACCCATTTGCCAGAACCTGACTCTTCCTGAGCACTGGGACCCTGATGAGATCTATTCTTGCCACGCTTGCAATTTATGCCTTAATGCTAAACCCGACTTTAGGCAGGACAAGGTGCTACGTGCAATACTCCCAACGCCTTCCAGGTCCTTCAGGCTAAAAGCCTGCCTTATTAATTGTAGATCTCTACCAAAACACGCATTAGACATCCATCAGTCTTTAATAGATAACAGCTGGGATTTCATGTTCCTGACGGGGACTTGGCTTCGGGAAGACTCTAATCCAGCGGTAGCATTAGCTATTTCCCAGGGCAATGGCATAGTTTGCGCAAATAGACATGACATTAGACCCGGTGGAGGCTTGGCGATCATTTATAACGACACTTGGGGATCGCGATTTCTAAATTTGACGAGATAGGCAGTATTGAAGAACTCCCTTTCTATATTAAATTATCTGCCTCTACCTTTCCGGGGATTCTCCTTTATAGACCCCCGAATTGCTGTCATAGCTCCTTCCTCTCCCTTTTGAGTCACATTGCACAGGCTAGCATATGCTACTCTAATTTCACCTTCCTGGGCATTCTTATCCTTTATGTAGATGATCAATCTTGCTTTCATAGTGCTAATTTAATCTCTGCACTTGCAGGTTGCAATTTGATCGTACTAGTCACACCCCCTACTCATAAAGCTGGTCATATATTAGACTTGATTTGTTTAGATATATCAGACCTCTCAGTCCTTATCCCTGAGCAGGTCATTTGGTCGGACCATTTCCTGATACCTTTTCATGTACTCACTCAACACAGGAGCCTTATAGGGAAACTGCGAAAGAGACAGGCCGCCCCCCACTCACAACATTACCAACAATAAAGGCCTTCCCTATAATACTATGGGATATATATCCCTAGGTGAATTGTTTCTCTTTTACTATTAACAAACCGAGGGTCAAAATCACCCTTCAAGCCTTTTCATGTACACCTGACTAGGTGAGTTAAGGCTCACGCCCAGGCCAAAGGAATTAAGAAGGAATTGGAGTAGGGTATCCTTAGAGTCCCTGACCCCACTCCTAATAGACTCAGAGCCTTCATCATCTAATAATCTCAAGAACAGCATCATGAACCTTAATGCTTGGGTCAGTGACACCCTCGACATAATTGCACCCCAGAGGCCGGTTACCGTGGCAAGAACCTCCTCTTCCGCGCCTTGGTTCTCCGCAAATGTTAGAGCCAAGAAAAGTTAATGTAAAAGGCTGGAGCGCAAATGGAGATTACTGCACTCTCTGGAGGACAACATCTGTTACCGAGCAGCACTTCAAGAATATCGCAAACTGCTCTGCGGAGCTAAAATAGATTTTTTTACTGAATGCCTTGCCAGTGCCAAGAACACTTTCAGAGTAGTTTTTAAGGTAGTAAAGTCCTTCACTAACCCGACAGCACTTACCCACTCTATCACTTGATCACAGGGGTTTTGTAATAAGCTATCAGATTTTTTGAGGAGAAAATATCCCAGATCTATGCAACTTTCCCGCCAGCACTTCCTCATTCTGGAGAGGGCATCTTTAGTGGCCCCAGCAACACTCAGCCAGTGATTTCGGAATTTGCTACTATCTCATTAGAAGCCTCCTTGGGGGAACTCCAGAAATGCAAATTCGGGCCACCTGGCGATACCTGGCCTGCGAAACAATATCATGCCTTGGCTGCTCGCTCAAACCCCCCCTGAATGCCATCTGGAATTCTTCGCTGAGACAGGGGGGTCTTTCCATCGGCCTCGAAACATGCATTTTTCTTTCCCATTTTAAAGAAAGTTAATGCTGACCCTACAGTCACTAGTAATTATAGGTCAATTTCCCTGTAGCCTGCCCCTGCTAAAATTCTTGAAAAGCTGGTTCACCAGCAGCTGGCTGCTTTTTTTGAGTCTAATGGTATACTCCATGACTCCAAGTTGGGATTTCGCCCTAGTTTTAGCACAGAAACAGTGCTGATTGAGATGGCAGATGCCATCAGATGGGCGGTGGATGGAGGCTCGGCGATCATGCTGGTACTACTCGACCTGTCAGCAGCATTTGACACGGTGTCCCATTCCATCTTACTGGATCGCCTTAATCAAATTGGCATCCAGGGGACAGCGATTGACTGGATCGCGTCTTTCTTACATGGCTGAGTACAACAGGTCTCGATCCCCGCTTACACCTCCACCGCAAAACCACCAAAGTGGGGGGTTTCCACAGGGATCTGCCTTGAGCCCTCTACTTTTCAACATCTATTAGCCTCGGCTTACGGAGCTTATCGCCGACACTGGGATCAAGGTGATATCTTATGCAAATAACACTTGACTGATGTTTACTTTCAGTGGAGCGTCCGCACTTTCCTTTGACTCTTTGAAACTATGCCTAAAAATCATCTCTGCCTGGATGAGCACTAACTTTCTTAAAGTTAATGCTGGCAAGACGGAGGTCTTGTTTTTTAATCAAGCTGTAACACCCCCCTCAGCATTACGGTGGCCAGCTGAGTTAGGACCCCTCCCAACCCCCCACTCTGAGGACTCAGTTAAGAATCTAAGAGTTAGGTGGGACAAAGATCTGTCTCTTGTCAACCAGGTTCAACAGGTATCCGCGGCCTGCTTCGGCAAGATAAAAATCATTATGAAATGTATTGATTTATTGCCTGAGTCAGCACGTAAAACTGTTATGCATGCCCTAATCACATCCCATCTTGATTATGCAAACAGTCTCTATAGGGTCTGCGAGTTGGACTGATCCGTAGGATTCAGATAATGCAGAATTCAGTGGTCAGACTGGTCTGCAAGGTACCTCTTAGCAAATGTATTTCCACTTACCTGAGACAACTGCATTGGCTACCTGTGGCCAAGCGCATCGAATTTGAGGTCCTTACCTTTGCTTTTCAGGCATTTCAAGGAAGGGGGCCCAACTATTTGAGGACCAAATAGTTACCAGCAGAACAGAACTCTTAGGTCTAACCACAAATTATACATTCCACCCCCCTTTTCACGGAAGCCAGAATGGGGGGAAGGACCTTCGAGGTGGAGACCTCTAAATGCTGGAATAACCTTCCTCTTCAACTGCGTGCATTGCAGTCTGACTAAGGTTTACTGACCCAAGCACAGGTAATATTCAACTGGTGGTTTTGGATGTTAAACATACTTAAAACACAATAAATCAATCAGTTTTTTCTCCTTTTTTCCTTTTCCTTATTTTTAATTAGTCTTCAAGCCAGAGTCCCCTCAAGCCTTCGGACATTGGTTTTTTGATTCACTCGGGAGGCGGCCCCGCGCTGTGTATACGGCCGCACCCGGCTGTGGGGGACACGTGACTTGTCGGGTGAGGTTACGGAGGCCCCAGCTTGGTTGACCCTCCTGGAGCCCCCTGCCATTGTTACCTGGTCCTGATTTTGCTCCTTGCCTTGCCATACAATCTGATAGCTCCTTAGACTCTCCTTGCACGTCAGCTGCATACGCCCACCTGTTCTGCCTGGGTGGACCGTTTCAACAACCCTTTGCTTCTTAAACCCGACAAACCTGTGGAACATCGCGATACCTACCGCCCACTTTCCCTAATTAACATTGCTAACACAATTTTTGCCAAATTGATCCCCTCCTGTTACTCATGTCCCTCATCGCTCTCCCGGACCAGTCAGGTTTTATTCCCGGCAGGGCAAGATCGCACAATCTCTGCACCATTTTCTCAGTGTTACATCAAATTAACCCTAACCTACCAGCCATGGCTGCCCTGCTGGATGCTACAAAGGCGTTCGACATGCTGGAGTGACCCTTTTTATTTTACCTCCTGCCACGTATGGGCTTTAGTGAACATTTCATGCATAATGTTAAACTCCTCTACACCAAACCCGTGACATGTCTCCGTATCAATGGCAAGATCTCCGGCTCCATTAGCATTGCTCGTGGCACCCGGCAGGATGCCCTTTATCACCCATGCTCTTTGCTACAGCAATGGAGCCCTTGGCTGCCAAGTTTCGGCAGCACCACACCCACCGAGGAATCGTTTTTTTGGCCCGCTCCGTTTCCATGTACGGGACGATGTGACCCTCTTTGTCCATCATCCTCAGGATAATCTCAGAGCCCTCATCCGGGAAATTATACACTTCGGCGGTCTTTCGGGCATTCAAGTGAATTGGAGCAAGTCAGTCCTGTTCCCCTTGACTGATGCCACCATGCCGTCCACACTGGACTTTCCGTTTGTGTGGGCTTCTGGCCCCACTCGCTATTTGGGTGTCTGGTTTTGCAGGGATCTGAATGAACTGTGGAGATCTAACTTCGGGCATGCAGTTGACTGGCTTGAATCCAAGATTCCTGCTTGGAGCAGGCTTCCGCTATCCTTGGCGGGCCGGATCGCAATCGCTAAGATGGTGGTTCTACCTAAATTTCTCTACTTGTTTTTGAACATCCCTATTCCTCTCACCTCTCATTTCTTTCGTAAGTTACGCTCACTAATCATTTCGCTTGCCTGGGCGGGTAAACAGCCGAGAGTCGCCTACAATATCCTCACTCTCACCATGTCTGCCGGAGGTGTGGGCGCACCTGACTTTAAGATTTACGCTCTGTGTGCCCAGGCCAGCTTTCTGCACTTCTGGGTCCATCCTTCTCCTTATCAGCCTCACGATGCCGTTGAGACGGATATAGCTGCCCCGTGGCCTCTGTCCACGACCTTGTTTGCGCCGGCAATGCGCCCATGGATGGAGGTTGACACAGGCGAGACGTTGTGCTGGGTCTGGTCCAGTCTTTGTCGGCTCTCCAATCTGCCCCTTCTCTCTGCCAATGTTGTGCCAATTGTGAATCACCCAGATTTTCTTCCACCTCAGCCTTCTGGCATATCTAGGCATACGTTGAGGTTGGGTTTGCGGATGGTGGTGGACCTTTACCCAGGGGACACTTCTGTTCTACTAGCTGCATGCTATTTGCCGGAATTTAAACTCTTCATTTCCTCAGCCCCCACCCACCATGCCGGCTCTGGACCCCATCTCTGCACAAATTATTTACCAAATTATACGCACTTACTCTAATGTCCACCTCTATTTCCTCGAACTGGGCGCGGGAGGCATGGGGCACGGATCTGGGCGTGGACATTGCGCAGGCTGACTGGTTTTACTGTTGTAACCAGACAAAAAAGCTGTCAGCTAATTATCGGCTCCGTTCAATACACTTTAAGTTTTTGCATAGGCTGTACCGCACCCCTGCTCAGCTCCACAAGCTAGGGCTCATTCAGAGTGACATTTGTATGTGTTGTGCGGCCCGCCACGGACTTCGCACACTTAGCGTGGTCATGTCCTAAGGTCTCTGAATTCTGGCGGATGGTGTGTTCCCCTATTCCGGACATTACTACTGCCTCAGTGCATCCTGACCTCCCTGTGCCTCCTTGGTTTTGTAAAGTACTGTCCCGATGCTTCCTGTTGTCTGATTGTGATGCTGCTGGTCCTGGCTAGGCGCAGAGTTGCCATGTGTTGGGGTCGCAAACCATCTCCTGGAGCTGAGAGCTGGCTGGAGGACGCCTCTCTGTGTCAGATTCTGTTATCGGAGTTCTGGGATTTACTTCCCGCCAAGTCCCGCCCTGTTGATTTTTTTGGCCCTCTGGTTACCTATCTTCATTCCCGTTCCAACCCCATCGGAGCTGCCACTCTCGCGCTGCCCGATGGCCCTGCGCCCGCGGCGGCCGCCGGTGCTGGTCAGTGTCTGCCTCCTCCCTCCCCGTAGGCCTCCTCGCCTCTCGGCACTCTCCACTGATGTCATTACCTTATGTGTGACCCCCCTGGTGGGAGGAACCCCAATGTAGAGGAGCTGTGACCTCAATTTTCAAATACTTCTGCTCGCTGCAAGGTGTAGTCTAACTGCTTCCGATTGCTTGACTTGATCTATGCTGTTTGGATTTGAACTGCTATGTTGCACAGTGTAATTGTGTCTGACTTGAACTTCCTCAATATAGGTATAAAATTATAAAAAATAAAAAAATGTTTACAAAAGAATATAGATATCTTAACTGTTTCCTATCAGTCCTTGTATGTACATTCTTTGAAAAACTTACTAGACTGCCTCCTTCCCCCCAGGATAGACTGATCATCTCTGGTATTGGCTTACTTACTAAACTGATAAGAGAGTATATAGATTACTTCTCACATCCTTATGTGCTCAATTTACTTTCATTCATACAGGACATAGGTGATTTGATTAACAAAATTTCAGATGTAAAATGGACTGAGGAGATGATGCCTTTAAATGTGGATGTAAATTCGCTGTACACATGTATTCATAAAGACAAGTGTCTGGCAGCTGTCCAACGTTTTTGTCTAGATGCAAAGCCACATTGTTCGAACACATGGAAATGATCTTAGATATGAACAATTTGGTACTTGAAAACAATGCATCTTTGCCTGATCACAAGTAGTATCGTCTCAAATAAGCTGTGGCGATAGGATCCAAATTTTCCCTTCTTATGCAAACCTGCTGATGGGCTACTTTGAGGCAGACCTTCTTTATCAGAAATGCTAAATCAAAGTTTATGAACCACATTTATTATTGGGGGTGATATATCATTAATGTTTTTATGATTCAGACGGGCACTAAAGTTATGTTATCGGAAATACTAACACATTGTAATCACAATGACTGCAATCTACACTTTGCTTATCATTATAATCATTCCATAATTAAACTCCTCATTTAGAGTCAAGATGACCATCTTGCTACAAGGAAACTTTGGAACCTGACAGCCTGTAATGCTATCCTACATGCCTCCAGCACACATCCTACTCCTCAGAAGACTTCTATCCCATTTGGGAAATGATAAAATTACAATGTAAGTGCAGTGATGTCTCTTTTAGGGGTGACCTAGCCTGGTTGCAAAATCAGTTATTTTCATGAGGTTATGATGGACCAACAATTTACAATGCCCAACACAGAATTTCTAAAATATCATGGGAGGGTCTGCTTGTACCACCCATAGGATACTTCCAAGACAAACCTAGACTCATCACTCCATTCAATATACTAAGCAGCAACATCTATAAGATTCTTTCAGAACATTGTACATCTTGACCACATATAATCAAACACAATGTTTGTTTCTGATACTTTTATGGTAACGTATAGGAATGGCATCACCCCTAGGAACAAGATGTGTCATAGCGTTTACCCTCACGTGTTACCCCTACAGCATATACCTAGGTAAAATCCAAACCTCATGGCTTTTACAAATGTGACAACTGCAATGTTTGTCAGTATGAAATGTATAGAACTCTCACATTTCAATACAAAGGTAACTACTTTTACAAAATGCAGGTTTTATCAGCTGCAAAACTACATTATCAACCTATGGCATCATTTGTAAATGCTCATTGATTTATATGGGTAGTACTATCAGGTGTTTGACAGAGCGAATATAGGTGCATGTAAGGGCTATATGCAATAATGATGCCACTTACCCATTGGCAGTTCACTATAATACAACACATGCAAACTTGGGGAATTTGCTGTTAATTTACTGTTTAGATTCCATGCTCTGGGGGGTTTTAATTACTTTTAAAGACAATCAGAGACCAAATGGATCACTAAACTACATACAGTAGATAGGGGCCTCAATCATGATAGAAATATGCACTATTTCTTAACAAGTTCAAATTATGATATCTCTCTGGTGTGGCAACTTGTTTATTTCCAACCTAGTACTGTTTGCATTCTCTTTTCCTCTTCTTTTGGTAGTTCTAAATACACTGTTGATTTTCTACAGTGCTTAAAATATAGGCTCCTGTGCCAATTTTTGTCACGTATTGTGCTTCGGACATATGGGTTATAAATATAACCTGTCAGTTATAACAAGGAAAATGGCTTTGTACAGTATATATCATTACTTAACAATTATTTGTAAATAGGCCTACTTAGGATGATAGGTTTGTGTGTCCTGTAACGACAAGAACATTTTGCCGATTTTATAAAATTACACTTTTATATATTTCATCATTTATTATAGCCTTCGAGTTACATAATGATTTTGCACTATGCTCTTGCACTTATTTCTTTTTCTTGCCGAGGTTCTTTAAGAACTAATGTTTTTACAAGATAAACAATTTTCATCCGTATAGATGCTCCTGATTTACACTAACAAAACACGATTTGATGATGGTGCCACAGCTTAATATTCTTCTTTTCTTCAATTTCTGGTTTCACTTCTATGATAGGTCATTTATAGTTTTGAGCCAGTATACATGAGTCTAGTGGTCTATCATGTCATCTTGAATACTTCATGTTGCGGTGAGTTTCTTCTCTCTAGTAGCTGAATCTGCTAAGTTAATAGTTGCATGAGTATGGACAATCTGCAGAAATGCACATTGCCTTTGTTGTATTTTCCCTCTTTGTGAACCTCTGCTGCATCTGCTACTTTATTTGGTTTCTGTTCTAGATCATATGCAGGAACGTGCATTGGCTTTATTTCATTTGGCAATTTTGTGGGCCTTCATGTGGTCTCAAAGTATTTTTGTCTTGTGCCCTTAAGATTTTTCCTCAATATATTTGACTAAATATACTTTGTCTGCTGGGTTTGTTTCGCCCCCTCCTCCCCAATGGCATATACTCACATGGTGTATTTATCTTCTTGGACATTTCAGGCATTATGCTTTGTCACACATGTTTAAAAATAGCATCAAACTATTATTTGCATTTCAAGATTTAACCTTCTTTATGGTGTTTATTTTGTGATTTTTTTCCTATAAGCCAGAATTTTGTCACTATATGTCTGAGTTCAAAATAAGTTTATTAATAGTAATGCAAGGTAATAATACAACATATAAGTAAAGAGTTGTGAGGAAAAACAATAGGGGGAAGGGAGGGGAAGGGAAATCACAAGAATGATAATCAAAAGACATTGCAAAGTGAAATAAGCAATTTGAAACAAAGTACACTAATCATGGGTATCAGGAAGTAAAAAGAAAGGGTACAGTAAATATACAATAAAAGCAAATGCAATTATAACTATGTAATGAAACATTTTAGCAGAACATGAGGAAAGAGAAAGGGCATCAAGGGGGTTTGGAAACCTCCTGCTGAGCAGGTCGTGGACGAAAGGAGCGAGTTGTACAATTATCTAAATACAGCGAAATAGGAAGCCATAAATCAGCATGCTTAGCTGCCAACTGGGCAGGAAAAACAAAAGCAGTATCAAGTCTATGATTGTGACAAACATTATACCACCATGCTTTAAAAGTAATAGTAGATGCAGACTTCCAATTAATAGTAATTTGTTGAAATGCAATCACTATAAGTCTGACTGTTTTCATTATTAAATTCTTCTGCTAAAATATATGCATTGTTCATATTTTGGCTTCTGTCTATACATTGAGATTGACCTCTGACCTAATGTCTGGCTCTGTGAGGAAGTTGGTATTTTCACTCTTTCCCTTTTGATTATCTACATTTACTGGGGTTGTTTATATGCCATCTTATTAGTTTTTTTATTCTTGTATTTATCAGAAAAATGTCGTTATTAAGTCTGCCTTATACTGTAAAGAAAGCCTACTCAGGGTACTTAAAATGTAATAACACAAACAGGCACCTGTATTACAATATGATAAAAGCATGCTATGTGTATGCATAAAATATATTATTTAACTTTAAAATTGTGAATATATTTATATACATTATTTTGTTAAGAACACATATTGCAATACCATGTATATTATTGTAGCTTTAGAAAAATGGTCATGTAACTAAGTATACCTAGTATAACCCTAAGCACATTTGGGCATTGTTTGCCCTCTAGTGGGGTAAGACTTACTATTCCCATTCGAATCACAGCCATATAAGGGAAATTGCTTGATTCTTGAATGTTCACATTTGCTATTCCCACACCAGCCTTAAATAGCTTAGGGAAACTGTTGTATTCTAAAGGCTTCGGATGTACTCTTCCCACTCATACCATACCTACAGAGGGAAAAATGTGAAACTCCGAAGAGATCATGTAAACTATTACCAGCCCACCTGGAATTAATTTTATTTCACATTGTGGTGTGAATTTTCTTTGGCAAGCACTCTGTACCATACAGATGATATCTTCCATCTTCATATTTATCACACATCTGTTTTCACAGTGTAATATCATTGAATACTTTACTCTTTCTCTCCTGCTCCTATTGCTCTATACTTAGCCTGAGTGCCTTTACGTATTATTTATCTGCATAATCTAGACTGTTACAGCCTTGAAAAAGTTGTCTTCGACAAAACACGTCGGCTGTCATTATCAACTCAAAAGAGGTGCTTGAGTTCACATTGTCATGAATTTCAGCTTCTGCCCAAGTTATTAACGATTTTCCAATTGTCTTCAATTGAAGTCTTACCTTTTTGATTTTGATTACATCTTTATAATTTGTGTACTTTAAATGGTTGTGCCTTTGCACTTCAATTACATATTGAATATGTTTTCTAACACCATTAATTTGTAACTCTGGTACTTCACCCGAGGACTTTACTTGTGGTGTGCTCCAGATTTCTGATAAGTTTCGCCTGATTGTGGTTCATTTCACATATTTATAAGGGAATTGCGCCAACCGAACATCACTTTTTTCGAGGTTCTGGTGGTGCAATGTCCTGCACCATATTAACAATGCAGCATTAAGCAACTTTGCTTGGCATAATACAGCTTTATAAATATGGTACCCTTTCACACAGGTATCTGCATGAAAGGGATGAGCAATGGATGTTGCAGTTTGTGTTCTGCTGCAACACCCATTGCTTTTTGCAGCTGATACAGATTTACAAGAATCCGTAAATCTGAGGCTGCACCATGCAAAAGCAGGCGTTAGATTGGCGCAACGAGGAGAAATACTTTTATGACTCCTCGGTTTTGTTCTTCCTATGTTTGCTGCATTCTGCAGCACAAATAGAAAGAGCAAATCACCTTTAAACAATCATTCCCCACCGTGGTGCAAAGGTGCCAGTATTGCAGGGAATCATCCCTGTAACGCAGCAAGGATGATTCCCGCAACATAGGCACCCTTGCAGTATGGTGTAAGGATGCCCGTGTTGTTGGGCAATATCCCTGCAATGCAGGTACCCTTGCACTAGGGCACAAGGGATTCTATGTTGGCACTAGGCAGCGATTTCAGCGCCAATGCAAGGGAAAACACAGGAGTGCACCGTATTCTTGTAAATGCAGTGCATCCCTGTGTTTTTCAAATGACGCAGCACTTCAAAACTTGCTGTAGCGCTGCATTGCGCCATTTCCTTGTGCATTTAATCCTCTATGTGCACCTAGGTGGCAGTGTGGTGTGTGCTGCACACTTTACAATACAATTTGTGTTTCTCAATACATTTTGTATTGTTCTAATTAGCTTACTTATCTGTTCTAGAATGTGCGGTTGGTTCCACCACTACTACCAAAAGTATGGTTGATCTACATCTGAGCTGATGGTGGTCTGATCGATGAAACTTTTTTCCTTATAATAAACTCAACACCTGGATGCAGTCACTGTTTCCCCTTGTGTCACAGTAAACAACACACCCAAGTACCCTTGTAGAATTAAAAAAGTAACTATGATACACACGCGCCCCTGAATTTGTGTCTTCTAAACTAAAGAGATACCTTCCCACCCGTAATTTAAGATCATCTGCTGATAATCTTCTCTGCATCCCATCTATCCGTCGGAAAAAGCATGGTGGCCTGCGTTTTTGTTCTCTCGGCCCCATCTTTTGGAATTCCCTCCCCTCTTCTTTTCGCCACTGCCCTACCTATGAGTCATTTAGGAGAACCTTAAAAACTTTTCTCTTCAAAGTTGGAGCAGTATGATTCCCTGGCCCTGGCTTGTTATGTCTGTTATGAGCGCCAAGAAACCGTTTCGGTGTACGTGCGTGGTATAAATTATTTAACATAACATAACATAACACACAGATTATCAGGCAAGTAGTATTGGTTGAATAAGTGCATGATATGTTTTTTTGTCATATAGATCAGTTGAGCGTTGTAAGGAAGTGAATTAATAATTGGGGTGGAAGGTAGCTCACCACCATTAATAACGTTATTAGCATGTTAGAACCAGTCAGCATTTCAATTCATCAGCTCAATCCCTGATGGCAATGGCACAGAGCAGACAACCTTAATTTAGAGAAAATGTGTAAATCGTTTAGAAGTATGAAAACGGTTAAAAAGTCAAAGATAATAATAATAGTAACCTTTATTCGGCATTGGCTGCAGCCCTAAAAGAGATAGCGTTAAAATGATATTAAGACATCAGCAACAGGATCATTTGTTAGCAGCATAACACCATGTGCAAAATTAGCTAATTAACAATGTAAACATTTACCACTTCCACCATCAATTAAGAATCCAGATACAGTACAGGAACACAAGCTGCTCTGGTTGTTGGTATAAAAAAGAACCCACGGTTAAAATCCTGGACATATTCATCAGAGCCAGCTTGTCACATTGAATGTAGAAAATCAATCACCCTACATATTTACTCACCTCTAGAGTGTCTAGACTTCAGTGCAGCTTTTAAAAAGATAACAACACAAAAAGGCGTATGGGCATTAGGCAGAAGCTGTATATACAGGAAAGCTACCCGGGCATGCCTAAAACTGATTTCTTTTAGAAGTGATTTATGAAACAGGTCGCCTTAGGGATGTAAAATGTCTACATAGAAAAACAAAGTGTAGGGTATGCTGTGAAGATGTATTGTCGCAGCCACAGGGAACTCTGTCTTCCACATGTGCAACAAAGTCAGGAGGAGAGGTCAATAAATGATGCAACAGGTTCAATCTAAAATGAGTAATTAGAAATATATCATAAGCATTTGTTAAAATCAATATATAAGTCTCCATTCCCAACACTGATTTTACTAAGACATGCCCTCTTACCTTTGGTTTTCTAAGCTCCTTTTCCTCCCTAGAGACCATAGCGTACTTAAAAAATTGTTCTTTCACTATGTGCTGATCCTGTGATTTCACCGAGTCATGTCATGTGAAGACATCTGCTCTACCAAGAGCCATAAGTGTGTCCTTAACGTATCTTGGTCATGGAATTTTTAAACCATGATTGAGTACAATTCAATCCTCAAATCATTAATTGATTAAAATCTGCCTGGCTAGTCCAAATATTCACCCAACATAACAACGGATATACAGCCACCCAGTCTAGTATATACTTCATTCCTAATTCTTCGTGTACTGTCTACGCGGCAATAACCTGGGGCACTTTCAAAATTCTTCTAAGATATTTGTTACCTGTGGTTTGAAGAATGTTAGCCACTACATAACCCCATACCTCACTTCCATATAGCGCCTTAGAAATGCAGAAAGAATTATACAATTTTACTATTACCCCAGTGACCATGTACCTAGTCTATGTGCATAATTTGCGATTGCTCCCATTGATTTTCTCATTTCAAGTGTCTTCCCTTCCTGCAAAAGTTTAAAATTAAGCTCATCATCAAATAAAATACCTAAATAGAGAAGGCCGGGACCTTCACTAGCCTATGTGTACCTACTTTAAAAGTATTGTTTCTAATGGTCTACTTACCGAATTCCATTATATACGATTTTGACAGGTTCGTTGAGAGGTCCATCCCAATGATGAAGGCCACAAATACATCCAATAAAACCTGCAAGTCTCTAGGGGTTTGTGCTAATAATACTGCGCCATCTGCGTACAACCGGACTGGGACTGAACTTCTTCTTATTCTGGGGGTATCAGCCTGTTAACGCGATCAAGGACGCCTCCAGTCCATTAATATATAACGTGGGTGTATCTGACTGCAGCAGTAGTATTAAAGTGTAAGGTCATTAAAACATTTGTGATCGTAGGGTCAACCCCGAGGTCACTCAGCAGGGACCAAAGTTTGCGGCGGTTCACCCGATTGAATGCTGCGGTGAGGTCCATAAAACTCCAAAAAAGAACACCAGGCTTAGCTATTGTGTGCTTCTCTATCAAAAGATTAATGTTTAGGCATAGGTTCATGTTTGACCTACCTATACGGAACCCATATTGTACCTCTAAGATGATTTGGTTAGTGTCCACCTAGTCTGAGAGCCTGTTTAATAGTACTCGGCCAAGGACTTTATCTTTGGCATCAATGAGTGATATAGGGTGGTAGCAGTGCGGATTGTCCATGTCCCCTTTCTTTAAGATTAGGACAATAGTTGCCGTAGACCACGAGGGGGCATTATTGTCCTCACAGCAGTATATAGAACCCTGGTTAAGACTGGGGCCCAGACCTCTATATTATCACGTAAAAAGTCCAGAGGGATCCCATCGGGCCTAGGGGCCTTGTTCCTGATCAACTCTCAATGCCCAGTCTCAGCTCATCAAGACTAAAAGAGATAGCTCTGGTGCTAGAGGGAGAACTATTGCCCATAACGCATTCCTCTCTATGACCATGGTTATACAAAAACCCCATGGTTATGGAAAAACCCCTATGTCTTATGTTGACTGAGAGATGGTTAGGGGATCTGTCAAATCCAGATATTGCTGCTGCTATCCCGCCGGACTATAATATATTCCGGCAAGATAGACTGAAGGGTAGGGGAGGAGGGGTGGCCCTTGTGGTGAATAAGCTTGTTACCTGCTCTGCTATTCCTACGGATATTATCACAGGCTCTGAATCCCTGGCCTTTTCTATTTCATTGGCCCCTCATCTAGCTCTTAAAGGGCTGCTGGTCTATAGACCCCCGGACCGGCTGGATCCTTTTTTGATGAACTGCAGGCAGCTATTTCAGGGCTGGCCTTGAGTACTGAGCATTGTGTACTGGCGGGAGATTTCCATTTGGACGAGGGAGAGGATCCGGATGCGAGCAAACTTCTCGATATTACGGCCCCCCTCGGCCTTGTCCCGTTTCTTGCCGGCCCAACACACGGTAGAGGTCATACCCTGGATCAGGTTTTTTCCTCGACCCCCTTAGAGGGTATTGAACTTTTTCCGGTACTCTGGTCCGACCATAGGTTGGCTAGGTTTTATGTTCCGGGTTTGAAGAAACTCCCCTGCATTGCGCCTAGACAGCATGGACCTCTCTCCAGGGCATTGCATCGGGTGACTCCTGAGATGTTAGCTCAGGCATCTCTTGACCATCCTTGCCCTCTTTCGGGCGACCTAGAGCGGGATCTAGAGTCTTTACATGCGTGGTTGACTGACAGGCTAAATGATTTAGCCCCTGTGCTAGCCCCTCGGCTGACCTCGAAGCGGGTTTCCGCTCCATGGTTCACGGAAGCACTGTCGGCACTCGCCGGCAGTGCAAGGTGGCTGAGAGGGCCTGGCGCGCACAATATGATCCGTCGGCCAGACTTGTATATAGAACGGCGATTAAAATCTATCACCGCGATATCCTTCATGAGAAGAGGAGTTACTTTGCTAGGAGGATAGAGGCAGCCTCTAATTCATGTAAGTAGATCTTTACTATTGTGAGGGAGTTCACGACCCCTCGGACTAATCTCTCCCAGTCTGCTTCCTCGGGCTCTTGGGCGCGTGACTTGGCCAATTTTTTTATGGCTAAGATTAAATTAATTCAGGAGTCTTTCCCTGAGAGGTTGATCGAAGTCCCCCCCAGTTTTTGAGGAGGGGTCTGCACTGCTGGCCACTGTGGACGCTGTTCTGGCTGTTTTTCCGCCTCTTTCCATCTCTGCGTCATTGGCATCTTTGTCCACTCTTAAATCTGGGTCACCTTTAGACCCTTGTCCGGTCAAATTCCTGGCGAGGATGGCGGCTGTGGTCAACCCGTTGGTTAATCCACTTTTGAACCTCTCCTTGAGTGAGGGGCTGGTTCCGCAGATCTGGAAGCAGGCGATGGTGATCCCCCTTCTTAAAAAGCCTGGCCTAGACCCTGAGGCGCCAGCTAATTATAGGCCTATTTCTCTCCTTCCGGCACTGGCCAAAGTCGCGGAGAAGCACAAGCAGAGCGTGCTCTCTGGCTTTCTGGAGACCAATGACCTGTTGCACTCCACCCAATCTGGCTTCCGCCCCAACCTAAGTACCGAGACAGCGTTGTTGGAGGTGTCAGACGCCATTAAGGAGGTCCTGGATTCAGGCGGCAAAGTCATGCTTGTTATGCTTGACTTGTCGGTGGCCTTTGATACCGTCCCCCATGAGGGGCTCCTCGCCAGACTTCATGAGGGGGACGGTGCTTAGCTGGTTTACATCTTTTTTAGCGGGCCGTCGACAAACGGTCTGGGCCTCTCCAAGCTCTGCTGAGATGCCGCCATTGGGAGTCGGGGTTCCGCAGGGCTCTGTGTTGAGCCCGACCCTTTTTAACATCTTTATGACTCCCTTGGCGGCTCTGGCTGAGTCCTTTGGGGCCCAGATCGTTTCCTACGCCGATGATACCCAGCTCCTCTTCACGAGTAAGAAGGGTGAGGAGTTTGACGGAGAGAGCATTCGAGAGTGCCTGGGGGCTGTCTTCAGGTGGTTTCATCTGAACAGCCTCAAATGCAATTCAGACAAGTCCGAGGTACTGTTTTTTGGCTGTGCCTCGGACCCTGATTGGCAGACATGGTGGCCAACGAATATGTCCCCGCCAGCTCGCGCGTCCCAGCTGGCCAAAAATCTGGGCATTAAGATCGATAACGGTCTGACTATGAGATCTCAGATCCTCGGTCTTACGGGCACATGTTTCGGCATTCTCAAGATGCTCCGGAAGTTTCTTCCCTTGCTCTCGGAAGAGCACAGAAGGGTCACGGTGCAGGCCCTAATAGGCTCCAGATTGGATTACTCAAACGTCCTCTATCTGGGCCTTCCAGAATATCTCGTACAACGGTTACAAGTGGTGCAGAACTCCGCTGCACGCGCCATCTTTGGCCTTCATAGGCGAGCCAGAGTGTCCGGCCTATTGCAGTCGCTTCATTGGCTGCCTATCCGGAAGCGGATAGTTTTGAAAACGCTGACACTGGCTCATAAGGCGCTCTTCGGTTCAGGAGCGAAATATCTTGAGCGCAGGCTGGGCTTTTATCGCCCGGTCCGTGTCTTACGATCTGAATCTTTGTTCCTTGCGACGGTTCCCCGAATAAAGAAAGCCCGTATTGGGGGGCGTTCCTTTAGGCTTAAGGCACCACAGCTCTGGAATGCCCTACCATTGGCCTTACGTGGTACCTCCAACCTGATGTCCTTCAGGAAGGGCCTAAAAACTTGGCTCTTTACCCTCTAATTTGTTTCTCTGTTGTCTGTTGCTGCCTCCTTTTCTTTTGTCTCGTGTTATGTTTCTTGGTTATGAGTCGCTCATTAAAAGCGCCGGGACACTCCAATGGAGTAGCCGTGCGCTATAGAAATCAAAATTAACATAACATAACATAACATACATACCCTCAAAGTGACCCTTCCACTGGGCTGGGGTAATGTAATAAGCTAATCCTGGCTTCTCTGTGTCTGTATAACAGAGGCTGTTATTAATCTTCCAAAAGAGGGTACACTCCTTCTTTTCACATGCTTCAGTCAGATCCCCCCATGCTTATTTCTGATGGAAACGCTTCCACCCTTTAATGGCCCCCTTATAATTACTTCGACATATTGCCAACAAGGCACTGTCATGTGGGATCTGTTTAATGGCCTTCTTAAGTTGATGCAAGGTCCAAGAGCACTCTCTATCAAACAATTTCAGTGAATCCGCACCAACAGTAGCTACTGTTAATAGACTGGTGACTGATTGTGTGTTTGCAATAAATGCATATATGGTTTCTTTTCCCAAGGCTGATAAGTCTAGACACTTTAAAATCTCCTATTGACTCCAACTAAAAAGTGCTTGGTTAAAAAGAGTAGTATCCACCTGTGACCGCCTCAAATGCCTTCCTTGATTAGTTGTGACAAGTGAACCCACAGTCACCCCACGGTGCACAGTTGTGTTTCCTGACACTTCAAGCACCAAATTAAAGGGATTGTGATCGCTAAAAGTACTGTGCTGGATTTTAAAAGAGAGTATAAACCACTTCAGGGAAAGGGAAATAAAAATAAAATCAATAGTTGTTGCAGAGCCCCTGCCATTGTAGGTTGGCCGCAAAAATAAATCAGGGCATGTCCCCCCCCCCAAATCTAGAGTATAGATTAGACCATAAGTGTCTACCAAAGTATTCAGTTCATGTCCTTCTACAGAGTACTCCATGTGCAACCCATCCCTGATCGTGCATGTGGCCCACTCACGTTTGTTCGATAATAACTCTATACAAAGATGGCAATTAAAGTCACCTCTAAAATCAAATCACCCTGCAAAAAACCTTCAGCCTGCAACAACTCCATACAACCACTTAACTCAGCCAGGATTGAGGGGCCGTGGGTCTTTAGTTTTACATCGTAAAAATGTATTAAAGTGAAGCAAAAAGATTTGCCCAAAGCAAGTATCAGCCCTTGTGCAATTTTAGAATCCCAGTTTAAATACTTCATAGTTCCACAGAGCCTTAGATCTATAAAGATAATTAATCCATCCCTTGCTATTTCCATGTTTGAGCCCACTGCCGGACAATAGGTTTTATAACCCTCACAGAAAAGGTTATTTTCAGTCTCCCATGTCTCCTGGAGGCAAATAATATTGTACGATCTGATGAATTTAAGCCATCTTTCATCCATAAAATTGGTGGCTAAACCTGCATCATTCCCAAGAGATGATATTCAAAATGTCCTTCCCAATAGGGCGATACTGTAAAGTTTGCACGTTAGGTCCCAATATTAGCACCCCTGCTACTCACTTCCAAACTATCCGCCCGGTGCCATCCAGACCTACAGTGGGACCCGATTGCGACTGTGTGGTTATCAAACTCTGTGCCGATGAAACCCTGGGAACAACAGTAACAGTACTATTACCAGTACTTGTGCAGAGCGGTCATACCGCCCTGCACGCTAAAAGAGAAGTATTGTGCTTGAATTACAAGCGTTTTTAATAATTCCTCGTTTTTTATTTAATTTCGCTTTTTAATGTATTTTTCCCCTGTTTTTAAGGGCTGCTCACCCATACTTGCACAATAATTGGTTTTGCACCGCGTTTTGCGAGTCCCTGATCCATTTCTTCTGCCCCTCTGCAGTTGAATTGTTTGGCGGCCATCTTTGGTGAGGGTAGCTCGACCCCCTCATAAAGGAGATCATGCTGACGCGCAGCGGTCACGCGCAGCAGGAATGCCGGATCACTGCCGGAGTCACGCCAGAGTCCAGCCCGTCTGCGCCCGTCCGCGCTGAGGACGGGCTGCAGGACGGGCTGCCCATCGACATTTTGCATTCCAACTCAGGTCGGTTAAATCATGATCTTGTTCCCAATCGTCTGACATACTCCGCATTTATTTTAATATCCTTGCGACCCCGTACTCCCGTTTCTTGTACTATCTGTACTCTACCTATCCATTATTTTACTTGTGCAGGTTGTGGCTTCTCTACCGGTAAAATGTCGCTTTCTAAGACGCAAACTGCTAAGGCAAATCACCGGGGTAAATGGAAGGCCACTAAGATTCTTCAGCCTTCCCTTCCTCTCCAATTTTGGAGTATTAACTGCAGATCGCTCCCTAAAAACAAATTAAATTTGTTTGATTTCATAAACGAAGAGTCACCAGACGCTTTGTTTTTAACCGAGACCTGGCTTCACGAAAGCTCTGGACCTGACATTGCTTTAACCGTTCCTAACGTCTATGTGATGGTACGTCAGGACAGGGCTTCCGGGAAGGGTGGGGGGATCGCTATTATTATTTTTAAATCCATCTACCAATGTAAGTTGGAGTCGTTTTCCCTCCCTGGATGTGAGACCGCTCTATTCAAATTAACGATTGGCCCTCAACTAACGCTTACTGGTCTTCTAATATATCGCCCTCCGGGCAATGCTGGCCCTTGGATATCGTCTTTGGCCAATATTATATCCCCTATATTACTTAAATCGGCTAATTTCACCATTCTTGGTGACCTCAACATCCATCTTGAGGACGCTGAAGGTACCCTCAGTCAGTCGTTACTGTCAGATCTCGAAGTTTTCAATCTTTCACTTCGAAACTCTGGGGCTACCCATTCAGCAGGTCACCTGTTAGACCCAATCATTTCTAACTTACCCTATGACTGCTCCCAAAGGGCCCGCCCACTAGAATGGACTGACCATTTTGCAGTAATTTTGTGTTACATCTTTGTTCATCTAATGCTAAGCCTCGTGCTGGTAAGAGCAAGCTTTCTTATCGGTGGGACAAGCTTAATATGGTGGCATTTAATCAACACCTTTCTGAATCTATCCCGACTTTGGAAAAATCTGGATTAGAATCTAATGCTGCAGTGTCCCAGTGGCTAAGGGATGCTGTAACTGCACTTCTCCCTCCCATATCTAAGAATCACAGATCTCTTTATCCTCCCGCACCTTGGTTCTCAGAGGAGCTAAAATCACAACGAGCCAAATGCAAGGCATTAGAAAGAAAATGGAGGCGTTTCTATTCAATCCCCAGTAAGGCAGCTTATAAAGAGGCACTAAAGAGATATCATGTTAACTGTAAACTGGCCAAGGCCACTTTTACGGCGTCTACGATCACTCAAGCCCAGAATTGTCCGCGGACTCTTTTTACAACAAAAAAGAAGCTAACAGGAGCAGACACGGTACCTTCTCCTCCGGCTTTGGACAAACCACAGTGTGATGCCATTGCTGATTTCTTTATTTCTAAGGTGGAGCGTATTCATGAATTTTTGTCTACCTCCCCCCCATCTGCTGAGTCCTCACTGGTGGTTACTTCTGGGAGTCCTCCCCTCCCTTTAACGATCATCAACGACTGGTCTTTGTTTGATGACACTACCTTTTTATCGTGCCTAAATAGTATCAGGTCAGGCTCCCCTCGGGACCCTGTCCCTATGAAAATTTTAAAACTGTTGGACCTCGAGGCACGGAGAGTCCTAATGAGACTTTTGAATACCTCTCTTATAAAGTCTACGATGGCACAGGAGTGGAAACATGCCATGGTCGTTCCCTTGTTGAAGAAGACCGGCGCTGACATCATGAACCTAGCAAATCTTAGGCCCATATCCCTGCTGCCTGCATGTTCTAAAATTTTAGAACGACATGTGAACACCCAGCTTAATTAGTTTGTCGAAAATGTGGGATATCTCCATCCGTCCCAATCCGGGTTTCGCGCACATTATTCCACTGAATCTGCACTCCTTGGGGTGAAGGAGAGGCTTCGGCACGGTATCGATCGCGGGGAGACCTTTGCACTCATCCTTTTGGATTTGAGTGCAGCGTTCGATACCGTGTCTCATTCCATCCTTCTTGACTCTCTCCGCTCCCTTGGTGTTGCTGGATCTGCGCTGGCCTGGATTGCCTCCTTTTTAAGCGGACGCACCTTTCAGGTATTTTTGACAGAAGCTGAATCTGCTGTCTACTCATCAGCATACGGCGTCCCCCAGGGGTCGATTCTCAGCCCTTTGCTGTTTAATATCTACATCAGACCCCATGCCACCATCGTGGAGGACGCCGGCCTAACAATCTATTCGTATGCTGATGACACGCAGATAGTGTTCTCTCTCTCTAGCAGTGAGGGCCACGAGGTCTCTGCTTTGAAGTCTGGTCTATCACGCGTTGCTGCCTGGATGCACGACCATCTGCTCAAGCTCAACGGTGATAAGACCGAGGTTGTTATTTTGGGCAAAAATAAAGATCTGTGGGGCCCTCGACATTGGCCCTGCGACATGGGTCCTCTGCCGAATCCAACCCCCGTAGCCCGCAACCTCGGCTTTCTTCTTGACGATAAGCTCTCAATGAGACAGCAGGTAACAAAGGTTGCTGCAATCTGTTTCTCCATCTTAAGATGGTTGCAGAAGATCTTATGGATGTTACCTTGCTCTACTCGGAGAACTGTCTTCCAGGCTCTTGTGATCTCCCGCATCGACAATGGGAATGTGCTTTATCTTGGGGCCGATAAGGCCACAATAAACAAACTCCAGGTGGTGCAAAACTCATCAGCTCGTTTATTGTGTAATGTACCCCGGAGATCTTCTGCAGCCAAGGCTCTGTGTGACCTTCATTGGCTTAAGGTCCCGAACTGCGTACAATTTAAAACCTTATGTCTTCTTTTCAAAATTCGGCAGGGCTCTGCTCCTAAATACCTGCAGAACCTGGTTCAAGTCTATGAGCCTGTTCGTACTTTAAGATCCTCCACCAGTGGCAATCTCTTGGTCCCTAGAATTAAATTGGCCAAAATGGGCGGCCGCTCGTTTTCCTATCTTGGTCCAAGGATGTGGAATGCTCTTCCGCCGGCTCTGAAAGCCGAGACTGATCTCCTCTCATTTCGGAAAAAATTAAAGACTCTTTTGTTTAATTGATCCTTCTGCACTGTTTGATCTGTTTGGGCTTTTTGCTTGCTTTCTTCTCTTGTCTGTCCCTGGCGCCGGGAAACCCATTGAGGGTAGCTGTGCGCAATACAAGTTTAGATAAATAAAATTAAAATAAATAAATCTCCCTCATGCAGTCAGTCTGGGTCGTTAGGGTCCCTGAGGGGCGCATAAGGATTGGGCATTGACTGTATTCCCCATACAGACGCGGGAGCACCCCCCAGGGTTGAAAGATGGTTACTGGTTGTGGGATTGTAAGTAGGCCTATAAAATAAGCCCAAAGGTAATGCTTTAATACCAGAGTCATAATAGTGGGGCTGTGATTTCTGGAATCCAAGTGTAACTATCACGCAATCACCCTCAAATGTCTTCCACGATCGTCCTAGTCACGCTACCCTCCTGACCATCAAGAAATGTCTGGGATCAACGTTTTAAAATTTGTATATTTACACAACCAATGTGTTACTTTGTTGATCAGTTGAAAAGATAATTCACCCCTGTGAACACCCAGACCCAGCACCCCTACCAAAACCATGGTACAGGGACAGCCCACTGGGGGAAGATTGATTACAGGTAAACCCTGGCTGGTAGCAGTAGACAAACTTGTCTATGGCTCCTTTCCTATGCTGTGGCAAGGGCTACAGATGGATTGAGATTTAGGCCAAACTAAGTGGCTGATTGCTAAGGGCCCGGAGCTGGGTACTCATGTTCTCGGTTTCTCTATTCGTACCTCCTACTGACCTAAAACTAGAGAGTAGGGGCTGGTTGGCACTCTGGTTGTCTAGAGGGACGGTTCCCGTTTGCCTTATATCTTGCTGTGAGGTAGCAATGGCTGGTGATAAGCTAATAGAATACAAGGTGTTTTCAACTCTACCTAGTGTATCTCTAGACTTCGTCATGGGAAGAGATGTGGCGCTGCGGGCAGGGAGCCTGACTCCGGAACTGGGGGCTTATGGTTGGATCACCGGCACTGGTGGCAGCTTAGCCCAGCACCATGTGACTCTGGGCAATAGCTCGGTTAATCTTCCCCCATCGCCTTGACGCCCTCTGGTAATTGTTCAAGCTTTACCAATACTGGATTTCATTTCATCATGATTTTAGTAAGATCATTACAAACTGTAGTCACTAAAACAGTCATTACTTCAGTGATTTTTTGCTTCAAAGGAGCCCAAAGCTCATCTCCAACCCCTGGATCAATATTTACACTTCCTTTCCTGTTCAGTATAGGTTCTGGCTTTTTGTTCGTTTTACGTGGCTTTTTCTGTGCTGGGGAGCCCTTCGAGTGCGCTCTATACTCAAAATCAGAAATGGCCTTCTCGAGCTGATAGTTCCAGTAGTAGTAGTATTGATGCTGCTGGATCTAGTACTAGAAGTCTCTGTAAACACCAATGCTGCTGCACAGGCTCCGTCCGGTGATTTTTGAGTAGCCAATTCTGCTGATTCACCACACAGAAGGGCAATAGGGCCTACCTAGTCCAAGGAAAACTCTTCTTGCCCTGTTAATTTCTTCAGAAATGGCCCCCACTGCTTTCACCAGGAATGAGTCAATGGTTGTACGCTTCCTTCCCACTGGGGGGCTCACTTGGAATAATTTTCTCTTCCCAAGTTATGCCCTACTTCACACACACTTTCAAATCTGCAGATAACAAAGGTCGTAAAAGAGGGTACTCCTTTCCACAGTAAACCACATTTATCAAATGCCCAATGTCCACAAGCAGTTAACCATGTCCTCCCCAGAAAAAAAACACTAGTTACCAGGGAGTGTCTGTATCCACCAAACGGGTCAAAAAGCTAAAGGAGCAAGATCCCATTGTAGCGAGAACCAAAGATGCAGGCCTACCTGGCCCGCTTGATTACAAATGGGAGATGTTAAAACCCCCACCTGCTGGTAAAGCACTACTACATGGCAGTCAAGGGATAAACAGTAAACAGTACCTTCAAAAAAGGTTGTATCACAAAAGGGGACACTTCTGCTGATTCACCACACGGGAGGACAATAGGGCCAACCAAGTCCAAGGAAAGCCTCCTCTTGGCCCTGTTAATTTCTTCAAAATGGCTCCCACTGATTTCACCAGGGATGAGTCAATGGTTGTACGCTTCCTTCCCACTGGGAGGCTCACATGGACTAATTTCCTCTTCCCCATTGTGCCCTACTTCCCACACACCTTCAAATATCCAGATAACAAATGTCATAAAAGAGGGTACTCCTTTCCACAGTAAACCACAATATTCAAATTCCCAATGTCCACAAGCAGTTAACCATGTCCTCCCCAGATAAACCACCAGTTACCCAGGAGTGACTATATCTACCAAACGGGCCAAAAAGCAAAAGGAGCAAAAAGAGCAAGATCCCAATGTAGCAAGAACCTAAGATACAGGCCTGCTTGACCCCGCTTCATTACAAACGGGAGCTGCTAAAACCCCCACCCGCTGGTAAACAACTCCTACATGGCAGTCAAGGGATAAACAGTAAACAGTACCTTCTAAAAAGTTTGTATCACAAATGTCCAAGGAGGGCCCAGCCCGGCGTTCTCCGGTCATTGACGGTCAAGGATGGCCTGAGCTTTGCCCAGGCTTTGCCCAGGTGCGTCCTGCCCGCAGGAACCAGCCGCTGCCTCCACGCGCGATTAGGGCGTTGTTGGCGGTGTCAGCTGCTGCCGCTTCTGGGTAGGTGTAGTCCTCCCCCTGGATTGTAAAACCAGGCACAATAAAAATTCCACTCCAGGTTTTACGAAGAAAAATGTAGTAAGCAAAATTATATAAAATGATTAAAATCCAATAATGGGATAATGCACCAAAAACAATGTAGTGTCCAATATTAGACCATGGTCTAGGTACCCTGGGGAAAAGTGAAATTTAAGGCCACCTGCAATGGAGCCTGGGTTGGATACTTATGTGGATTGGTCCGGGTCAATGCCTTAAAGTCAACAATTCAAAAAACGTTTTGAAGTCCCACATGAGATAAAAACATTGTCACCTTTTTCTTAATAAATGTTGGAATTTCGGGTAAGTCACAAACTTCTCCCTATATGGGTTGCCACTGCAATTGTAGCAGTCATTGAATCAAAGCCCAGATACATGAAGCAGGTTGGTACAGTTGAAAATTCCCAACACAAAGTGGGATTTAGTCTTTTTTTTTTGCAGTGCAGGGAGCTTTGAGCAGGATGAAGCTGAAATCCAATCTGATGCTGTGGAATTGCTGGTCTGGCTTTGGAGCTAAGGAGGAAAAGTAATCAAAAGTGTTCATAGTTTCTTCTGGTAAATAAGCAAATACAGCAGTACAGTCAAAGAGCCAGTTCTTGAGGTCCTTCATGAGTTGCGGCAGTGATGGTGATTGACTGAGCCGCAGACAGAGGAAGTTCCAGGTCTTTGCAGCAAGGTAGGAGAAGGATCTTCCTCCAGCCGTGGTCTTGCGGATGCATGGGATCAGGACCGTCAAAAAGAGGATCAACTTCAAGCTGCTCAGCCACGCACACAAAGCACTCCACAACACCGGACCAGCCTACCTGAACAGCAGACTCAGCTTTTACACCCCCACCTGCCAACTCCGCTCCACCGGCCTCGCCCTCGCCGCTATCCCCCACATCCAACGAACGACCTCCGGTACAGATCCTTCTCCTTCCTCACCGCCAAGACCTGGAACTCCCTCCCCACCCACCTCGACTTACCCAACACCTTCAGAAGAATCCTCAAGACCTGGCTCTTCGAACAGTAGCGGCAACCCCTCCCCTCAGCGCCTTGAGACCCTCACGGGTAAGTAGAGCACTTTACAAGTATTTTGATTGATTGACCAGGGCCATTGGGCACAGTGGAGATGTCGGGTGGGAGTGAAGAAGGAGGGGCAGTGGTTGAGGTATGCAGGTCTTGCATTGTGGTGGGCTTTGTAGGCATGCGTGAGGAGCTTGAAGGTAATGCATTTGTTGATAGGAAGCAAGTGAAGATCTCTCAGGTGGCTGGTGATGTGACTGTGGTGTGGGATGTTCAGGAGTAGTCTGACGGAAGTGTTCTGGATCCTTTGCATTTTCTTTTGAAGCTATTAGGTGGTGCCATCATAGAGTGCGTTGCCATAGTCGAGTCTGCTGCTGATGGGTGAATGGGTCACTGTTTTCCTGGACTCTATGGGGATCCACTTGAAGATCTTATGAAGCAGGCTGAGCATGTGGAAGCAGGAGGATGAAACAGAATTGATTTGGTAGTTCAAGGAGGCCAGGATAAGGACTTCAGTCTTGTCAGAATTGAGCTTGAGGCAGCTGTCCGTTATCAATGTGGCGACTGCTTTTATCCCATTGTGGAAGTTGCTCTTGGTGGCTGTGGGTTTGTCTGTGGGGTACAAAATAAGCTGCGTGTTGTGGACATTATAAGGCAATCTTCAGTCCGTGAGTGCTTATGATAGCTGCCAGTGGGGCCATATCTGTGGTTAAGAGGGTGGGGCTCAGGGAGTATTCCTTAGGCACTCTGCAGATGATTTCTGTGGGCTCTGAGTTGAACAGTGGAAGTTTGACTCTCTGTGTTCAACCTGAGAAGAAGGCACAGATCCAGTTGCAGGTCGATTCTAGGGGTATGTTGTGGATGCTGGCATTGCAGAGTCTGGGGCAGTGGGTGTAGCAGGAGATGGTGCTGAAAGGACCAGTAGGATGAGGGAAGTGGTTTAGCCTCACTCAAGGAGGTTGTGGATGTCATCTGTAGGGGCGAGGAAAGTGGTCTTGGTATTGTGGTTGATTCGGAAGCCTGATTGAGAGAGGTCTGGGATATGACTTTGGCTGGAAGGGGAGCAGATAGTTAGGTCTCTAGTTCTTGCGATCTGATGGGTCGTAGAGTTTCTTCAGCAGAGGTTTGATTTCTGCATGCTTCCAGTCTTCCGGAAAGATGGCAGAATTGATGGAGCAGTTGATGGTGCAGGAGAGTACGGGTGCAATGGAGGTACAGGTTCAGTTGAAGATGTGATGAGGGCAGGGGTCTGAGTGGGCTCTGGAGTGGATGATTTTTAGGGTGTCATCAGAGGTGAGAGTGGTCCAGTTGGGCAAGGTCTGCTGGGGTCTGGAGCCATTGGGTACGGTGGTGGTGGGTAGATCTTGGGTTGCAAAGCTATCATAGATCTCCTTCAACATGCGGTGGGAGAAGGTGTTGAGGTTGTTGCAGAGCTCTTGAGAGGTAGGAACATCTGCTGTCTCTGTGCTGGGCTTGGCAACTATTGATGACCACAAAGAGTTTGTGCTGTTTTGTGTGTTGGCGTGGATGCGTTCCTGGATGGCTGCTTTCTTTGTTGTTCTGTTTGAGTGGTGGTGTGCAGTAACAGCAGTTCTGAAGGCTGCGTAGTCTCCCACAATCTTGCTGATCCTCCATCTATTCTAGAGTCATCTGCAGGTGTGCCAAGGCTCTTTGAAGAGCTGGGGAGAACCAGCTGACTTTTGATGTTGGTAGTGGGGTTTTGTTGAGGGCAGTGATGAGCCGGTCTTCGGTGAACTTGTTGCAGCTCCAGCGAGGATGGCTGTGGGTGTGGTGGCGTTTGGTGTTTTGGTGAAGGAGAAGTAAATGTAGTGGTGGGTGGTCCAGTGTGGCTCAGAGGTGTGGCTGATGGAGATGTTGTTGCATGCAGAGTAGGTGGTGTTGAATGTGTGTCCTGCTGAGAGCATTGGTGTTGTGACCAGTTGTTCGAGTCAGATGGTGGCAAGGTTCTCCAATAGGGATGTGGTGCTGTGGTCGCCAAATGTCCAGGTGGAACTTGAGTCACTGAGGAGGATGTAGTCTGTTGAGGTGAGAGTATGGTGAGCAATAAAGTCGGCTGTGACTTCGGTGAAGGGGGTGGGGTATGGGAGGTCTGTAGTCAAGGCTGCCATGGAGGGTGCCATTAGGATTTGTCAGGATCTAGAAGTCGGAGGTGCTCCATGTCTGGTGAGTGGTCATCAGAGCTGGTATTGAGGTGGATGGTGTTTTGTGTATGATGACGATGCCTCCTCCCAGTCGGGAGATGGAGTCGATCAGGTCCCAGATCTCCACGGTGTGTCTTCTGTGGGAGCGGGTGTTGAGTAAGATGCATCTCAGGTGGTTGGATCAGTTTCTAAAGGGTTGTGTGGTTGGTGGGTCTGGTGTGCGGAGATAGGCAGAGGTGAAGTTGCGGCAGGTGAAAGGGTCTTGGGTAATCTTTGTTGATGCATGGAGGCAGGTGGTGGAATGTCCAGTTTTGAGGGCATGGAGGGTGCTGGAGTCATAGCTGTGGATTATCCAAGGACCAGGGTCCATCTTGCTGGGTGCAGTCCACATACAGATGGGCACAGACTGGCTTGCCTTTGGCACCCTGCCATTAAGTAATGGTGGGGAGTGCTGGACAGCTGGGAGGAAGGAAGTGGGAAAAGGGCACTGGAGGGGTGTGGAATGGAAAAAGGCACAAAATGAGGGGAAATAAGACAATCAAAAAAGAAAGAAAAAGAAATAGAAAAGCAAAATGCATTTCCTGTGTATTAGGTTAGTGGTATGTTGATAATCACATAATTAACAACTGATTCTTTCAAATAAGTATTCCATTTACAACCACCTACAGACTGCGATACCAGGCCAAGATTCATGAACAACACCGCATACTGAACTGGGCCAGAGATGAGGACACAATTAAAATAGAGAGTATATCTGGAGGTATTACAGACAGTCATACAGGCAACTATACAGAAAAGCTGGGGTATGTAAGGACACAAGGGAACCAAAAGGTAATAATACAACAAAATGTAAAGGATGCAAAAATGGGTGGAAACTAGTGCAACACTGGGACCCATAATAACTAACTATGGCTGAACTGCATTTGAAGGACCGTGCTCTAATTTGGTCCTGTAAAATCTTGATGCAACTAGGTGTTTTGGCCTTTGGACCTGAGAGCCCTGACTGGAGTGTACCAGATTAGTAATTACTGAAAGGAATTTGGGGGCTTTGTCCATGAATGCCCTGTGGGTGAGTGTAAGAGTTTTAAACTGCATTATCCTAACTAATGGGACCCATTGAAAGATTTCCTGAGTTAGTTTAATTGATTGGTATCAAGGAATGTTTAGCATCAATCTGGCAGCCGCTTTCTGGAAGGCCGGGCAGGTGGAACATAGGTGACACCTAGTAGGAGTCATTTCTGCAATCCTATCTGGAAATAGGAGGGAAGGCCATATTTTTGTATTTGTGTATAGGAATGTGGTTAATGATTTTACTAAGAGAGAAGCATGAGCCTGCGATTACACCAATGTGTTCAGAGAAAAAGTGGTTTATATTTACCTTAATGCCCATATTTCTTGTAGCTGTAAGGAGCACACAACTAACTCAGAACCAAATTGAGAGATCAAAAAGAAGTATTTCAGTTTTATCTGAGTTAAAACAGAAGCAGCTATGGTTCTTCCATTTGGCAACCTCAGGGAGTCCTTCTTTAAAGTTACTTTGCAACTTGATATTTTTTTCTGTGAGGATGAAGTGAAGCTGTTCCAAATCTTGGGTAAATAGATTGAAACAGCCTACTGTCATTTCATTCTTGCACGTCTTAGTCTGTGGTTTGATGGCATTGATATTGCAGTTGTACAGAGAACTTCAGAGAACTTGTCTGTAAGATAAGTGTAATGTTGGTTGCACTGCCTCTGTAAATGGTGCCATTGATTTTGAACATGGCGTGGGCCGGCAAGGGGAGCCAATGGAGGTCCATCCGGATGGGAGTTTTGTGATCATATTTCTCCAGGCCATGGTTGAGATGTGCTGTGGAACATAGTTATCCCTTTATGTTTGCAAGTGTGGAGTCTGGGAGACCATGGGGCAGGGCATTACCACCATCAAGTTGCTAGAGTACAAGGGCTTGAACAACTGTTGCAAACCACTTTTCATCCATAAAACCTTTTCAGTCCAAAGGCAAACTTTCAAACAGGAAGATCCTGGTCTCTGTATCTGGCCCGTGCTTCATATCAGTAAGTCTTGACTTTTGACCTTGGCTTTGAACTAATCTAACATGAACAGATATCCACGGTTGGTCTTGTTAGATAAAAATACCTAGAACATCCCAGTAACCCCATAATAATGGGTGCCCTATGATATGGTTAAAATTGATGCAAGAGATGTGTTTAGGGGATTAAATATTCTTGCACCCTAAGTTAAATCAACATGATTCAATCCTGTCCTGTTTCTAATAGTGTGAACATTTACAACAATACATCACACATTATATACAGAAGGCTTACTCGCCCATATCTCTGGAGCATTTAATAATGCCCTCAGTCAGTTAATTTTAATACACCATAAGGACAGACAGGCAAAGATGAGCTGCAATGCGTAGGCACTGTGTTTGGCACTGCTGTCGGAACGTTCCGCTTGGCGTGAGAGTGACTACAGGTGCATGCTCCGGCCTATTCCCAGCATCTGTAGAAATGCAGTTTTGTATTTCACTTTAAAACAAGGATATAGAGGTTACAATGCGATAGTTTCTTGGCAGGTACCCCTCTCTCTCTTTAGGTTGAGCATGACCCATGCTCAATGCACATTTGTAGGGAACAAGATGGTCTACCGACAAGTTATGGGTTATGCTCGGGTTTACATTGTCAATTTTGGTCAACAAAGCACTGATAAACATATTTGTAATGATTGTGTTTCACAATATGGACAGTTTAGTAGGGGGATTGGCAGGTAAAAAAGTGAAAAGGATGCCAGTGTGGCCAGTCCATGTGAGGGGAGTTAATGTCCCGGGATTTTCTGAACTCAAGATCTAAGATATGACCTGCTGTGTGAGAAGATCGATTTGTTAGTTGGGTAAAGTTTACTGTGAGAAAGTCCCCTCTTTATTGCATGGTATGCCCCCACGTTTTACTGAATTGCTGATGTTCTTTGACTGAGTGTGCCTGGGCTCCTGCTCATCAGGTACCCAGGGCCTATGTTCCTTCCCTAAAACTGCACTGAAGCCTAAACCCAATTGGCATCTCTGGCCACATGTCAGCTCCTAGTAAATGGTGCCACCTGTACCCAGGACACTGTGACCAGAGAAGGCTTCTAAGGGCTGCAGCACTTATTGTGCCACCTTTAGTGGCCCTGTACCCTGACACTCCCACACTGCTTTTGCAGGCTGCGTGTCTTGGTGCAGAACAAAGTGAAGAGTTGACATGGCACACATCCTTGTGTGCCATGCCCACAAAACACTGCCCTGGCCTACATCAGTCACCCCTCTGGCTGGTGCCCTATGCCAGTGGTGAGGGTATGGGTGCAGGAGCCCTACAGTACCCAGGTCCATTCCTGGGCACTGTAAGTGCAGTGCTGCCATTAAGAGTATATGGTGCTGGGAGTTTGTCATTACGAACTCCACAGCACCATATTGGCTGCACTGAAGACTGGGAAGTTTGGTATCAAATTTCTCAGCACATTAAACCCACACTGATGCCAGTGTGAGATTTAATGTAAAATGCATGACAGAGGGCATATTAGAGATGCCCCCTGAATCTTGACACACTCCTAATGACATAACTGAGTGGCTGCCTAAGCTGCCACCACCAGACATGTTTCTGGAGCCCTGGGTCGAGAGCTTGATGCTCTTGGAGGCCTGAAACAATGCACATCCGGGGACGAGGTGCCAAGCATCATCCCCCAGGATGGGCAGGGTTCATGAAGGAGAAGCTTCAAAGGCATGCCGCCTTTGTGAACTTATCCAGACCATTTGCTGATTTCAGCAACTGGTCCCCACTGGTGTTACCCCCCACTTTGGGCGGGAGAACCAGCGGTAGAAACAAAATGAGGAAGAGAGGTGTGCCCACATCTGCCAACTCTACCCCTAAGGTGGGGGAGGTGAGGTGAAGCACAACCTCGAGCCCCTGCCATCTTGAGGGTGGGGGGACCCAGCCAAATGGGGACAGGCTCCTGCCTCCCTCCCACTGGAGAGTGGCAGAATAGGTGGTGTACCAACCCCCTGGGAAGGGACCCATTGGTCCCTGCCCTTTACCTACCTGAAATGCTCCTAAATTTAGTATTTGGGGGCACCCTTAACCTTCCTCCTCAGATCCAGCAACCACAAGAAAAGAAGAGAAGAAGAAGGACGAGAAGCCGTGCTGAGCTAACAAGAGGACCACACCAACTGACTTGGTCTCAGCCCTACAGGCCTGTCTCCCCTTGAACCTGCTCCTTCAAAACCCTGGCGTGTCCAGCGGCCAGCAACCTCAAAAACCCCAGAGGACCTGCCTGCCTTCACTTTAAGGACTGTGTCTTCCGTGAACACTGGACGTGTTTAAACTACAGCTTCCGCTGCCAGCCAGAAACCGCTAATCCAGCCCACTCTGCACCCGCCGAACCTCTCCCGAGCTTGAGTGGAAAAACACCACAAGGAGGTCCACCTGGCAATCCTGACCCGAGATCCAGTGACCCCTGACCTGCCTGAAACCTCCAGACGATACCTGCATCCTCAATCTTGAGGACCACCCCTCTACCGCAACCAGAGGGGGTAAGAAAATTCGACGTCCCAAGGCACCCCTGCACCCGATGACCCACGGCCTTGTGTGCCCAACCCAGCGATGCCTAACCAACCTTTAACATCCCAACTTCCCCCTCGAAGTGGTGGTCGCTCCTGGAAGATCCTCGTCCACAAGCCTGCAGTGTTTCTTTGTTCTGGAGAATTTCCATTGAAATCAACAGGGCACCCGACCTTAAAACATCACCCTGCACCTGGCCGCCCTAGTGCTGCTGAGGGAGCCCCTTTCATCCTAACTCGGTCCCCAACTTGCCATGACCTAAACCCTAGGAGGTTTGCTTCCACAACCCCGTGGCCTGCTTGCCAGCAGACACCAAATGGAGCCCCCCTATCCTCTATAGGATAACATTGGGCCTCAACACTCTGAACCCTCCGCCCCAGTGCCACTGAGGGAGCAACAACAGTGCATCACTGACACTGGGAGACCCCTGAGTGTAACCCCAGAACCATAACTCCAAAGACCGATTACTTACCTTATAACCAATAACATATTTTTCCTCATAGGATAACATTGACACTTTTTCTCCCAAAACATTTCTGTGTCACCTTTTGAAATACAAGAATATTCTTTAAAACTAACAACTAACTAAAAAACACATTTACCCACTGTTTTCAGGAAATGTCCCAGTGCTGAATCTAAGATCCAGTACTGTGTTAGTACAAGTAATCCAAAAAGTAATCTAATTGCATTAATTGTGCATTGATTTACACCTGAAAACTCGAATTGGTACAAAGTCCTTCTGTATTTTGAAAGTATTCAACAACAGCATTTCATATCTGAAAAGTATGTTTATGCTTACCTGTACCAAGCTTGCTTGGTTCTAGAAATAAAACAACAGTATATTTTTTTTTTACAAGAACAATTGGCCTAGAGTTCAGTTTTTAGTGTGTGAATTCATTTTCTGACTGCGTGTGTACATCAAATGCTTCACACTGTCCTCTGATACTGCCTTACTGCTCGACCAAGCTACCACTTTAGAGAGTAAGGTTCTATCTAACTTTAACCTCTGCCAAACCTCCGGAGACCCTTGGACTCAATACACATGATACCTCACTTTGGTGCACTTTTATGTCATCAGTGATGTCATTTGAGATATCATCAGTGATGTTATGAGTGATGTCATTGACCATGTCATGAGTGATGTAATATGTGACGTCATGTTATGTTATGTTATTGTTTGGTAAAGCGCAAACAGCTGCCCCAGCAAAGAGGCGTCCCGGCGCTAAGGAACTACAGATACTCTACTGAGGACGGGAAGAGAGGGGAAGAGGAGGCCTAGGGGGAGGGGAATAGATGAGTCTTGATGGCTTTCCGGAAGGAAGCCAGGTTATCCAAGGAGCGGATGTTCTGTGGCAGAGTGTTCCAAAGCTTGGCTCCCAGATCCCTGAAGGAGCGACCGCCAGTGCAGCAGAGCTTTGTGCGGGGTACGCTCAGTAGGTGTTGGCCTGAGAAGCGCAGACTGCGCCGCAGTACCTAGGGTGTAAGGAGAGGTCGCAACAGTTCTGGGCGTCCGAGTTTAATGATTTTGAAAGTCATAATGAGGGTTTTAAACTGGATTCTGGAGTCAATAGGTAGCCAGTGCAGCTTGCGGATCGTGGCTCTAGCGGAGCATCTGCGAGGAAGACCAACCAAGGCTCTTGCCGCAGAGTTCTGCACGCGTTCTAGTCGTGCTATCTCTCTTTTGTTGGCACCAAGAAGAAGAACATTGGCGTAATCTAGGCGGGAGAGAATCGTGGCTTGGACAATGAGTTGAAGAACCTTGGCGTCAAAGAAGCCAAGAATGGGGCTGAGACTCCTCAACAGACCAACACAAGTAGCTGCCACCTTTTTTGTGTGTTTTATACAAAACAAGGGAACCCAAAGGTATAGCACTAGGGACCTTGGGCAGTAACGTATTACAAAAAACAGGGGTCCCTAGTAGTTCAGGGATCTTTCGCAAAAATGATAGACATACGCTCAATAGTATGTATGACCTTTGTCCAGCCGGACAGGAATTTTAATTAAAGTGATAAGCAAGAATAAAGAGGATTTTTTACACAGTGGGTGCAGCCAGCAACCCACAGGGGACAAGACAAAACAAGGGGATGGGGTTAGAACGAACAAGGCGGTCTGTATACCAGTAGTTCAGTGAACAGACAAAAATACATTTTAGAAGCATCATTGTATACAATTTATACTTTTCATTTTACATATGACGCTAAAATGTCGACGACGTTTCGATGCCTATTGTGAAATGAGGGGCATCATCTTCAGGACAGAGAATAAAAAAGCTTGTCTTGAAAATCTTTAGGCAATTTTTGGCCTACACATATATTTATACATACAAATTTTCGGAAAAAAGGGGGAGGAAAAATGAAAACAAGGGTAAGTACTAGCATTAGCATGTAACATATCTGACCATCCAAAACAAAAGTGTGTTTTCCATGTGCAACAGATGGCAATTAAAATCAAGTGAAGTCACATGCGATTTCCGGCGCAGTGGGGGGACTGGTAGGGGCGTTGCATGAAATAAAATGAACAAATTGTTTTACAGTTACTGTGCCTAGGTATATACAAGAGAAGCACGTGAAGTAAAATGACGCGGTTTAGGATCATGGCGTTTCATGCCATCAGTGCCGGGCGGGTCTGTGATGCGCAAATACGTCTCACTGCATTGAAATGAAAGGTGACGTGTAGGTTGATTTGGGGCCATTGTTTTCTGGACACTGTGCACGGATGGGGCGGGTACCCGGGCAAGCTTATTTAAGATTCCGCGGTGAGGTCTCGAGTGAGATAAACATGCTGCGCAGTAGTGAACAGACGGTTAAATGACATGCTTATCGTACGAATTACCAGATTTAGATCCAAACATTGTTTATTTCCAGGGGGCGGTGCCCATTATCAAGGGACATATGGTGGGGTACTCAATTATCTGAACATTTTCCTGCCAAAAAGCGGGTAGAGAGGGGTAAATACGAGGGTTAAAGTGAAAGTTGAATCGCATAATAAGTACACGCAATATAATTACCAAACCAGGGCAAGAAAGCCTCTTCATAGGAGACCGGACCGATCGTGTCTCACTAGGGAAAATAGTTGAAATTAATTTATATTACAGTTACAGCTACTGAAGGGTTTTAAAGTTTCAGAAAGAGGCGAGAGAGCTACGCTTTAGCGAGTACTTACTTCCTGGTTGGGTTGCTCGATGGCAATTCTGGGCTCAGACGGGCGGGGATCGCTGGAGTGCTCGTGAGTGAAGTGAAGATAAAGTGGTGTTTGGAAATAGACAAGGGACTCAGCATGTGGTGTTTGGAAATAGACAAGGGACTCAGCATGGTCAGCAAGGCGGCCATATTGGCATGGGTTTCGGACAGTGTGGGGGACATTTTGGTGTGGGTGAGTGGTGAGTTTAAGTGACATTTATATTATGCAGAATATTTACATGGTTACGTATTTACAAAGATGCACAAAATAAAATCAAGAGACATTTGTGTAGGCCTGAAGGAAGTAAGAATTACGATAAAATTGTTCAAGGATTCATTTGATCACAGGAGGGATGCCCAATCTTCAAGGCGATTAAGTCCTGTATGGATACTGTTGGTACGCAATATCCAATGAAGTTCCTCCTTATTCAATAATTGCGATACATTTGCTCCCCGAGGTGGTGGTTTTACCATGGTGATGATTGTCCAAGTTAAGTCATTTTCAGTATGGCCTTTGTCCTTAAAATGTTCAACGAGGGGAGCATTAGGGGTGTTGCATCGGATTCTGCTTCGGTGTTGTCCGATGCGCAACTTTACCTTTTGGCTAGTTTGACCGACACATATCAACAAACATGGACAAAATATGGCAGGGTCGAGAATATGTCCAGCCGAGTGCGTGGGGGCTTGGATTAGAGATTTGATTTGTAAAGCAGCAAAGTAGGCCAGGAGATTTTTGATAGTGGGGTCTTGAGATAGATCAAAATGGAGAATGAGGTCGCCCAATATAGTGAAGTTGGCTGATCTTATCACTAAGGAGTTCGCCACCTCAAGGAGAGCTTCGATAAATTTGGAAGCAGGTCCGGGTGGGCGATAGATGTAGAGGCCTGACAGGGCGAAGTGAGGGCTGGTTGTGATTTTGAAACGGGCACTTTCAGAACCCGGAATTTCTTCCTTGGTGAAGGAGCAAGTAAATTGCTTTTTGTAGATGACTGCGATAACTCCACCTCTTGCGTCTCTATTTAGGGTCATCATTAAGTAATTCTCTGGTAGCTTGAGGTTGGTATGGTGGTCGAGTCATCAGCAGTGCATTGCGGGCGCGCGAGTTGTAGTTAGCTAAACTAATTCTAACGGGGGAATTTCAATGGTTTTGTATGAGTGAAATGTCCAGCTAACGATAACATGTGTGAAACCTATGGTTTTTTCAGTGAATTTCTAAGGTTTTTTAAATGCTAATTCCTAACTATAACGTGGCAGATGCCTATGTTTTTATTAGTGAATTTCTAAGGTTTTTTAAATGATAATCCCTAACTATAACGTGGCTAAAACCTATGGTTTTTTCAGCGAATTTCAAAGGTTTTGTAAATGATAATTTTTAAATGTATTAATTGTATTATACTGATTTACTACATAGTTTTAAAGTATTTCTTTTTAGATATTTTATTTTTTAAATTACATTACATATTTTTAATATAAATTGAAAAAATGTTTTTAAAAATATTGAAACTGTAATTTTTTTTTATATTTTATATAGCAGGAAATTCATGTTACTGGTAAGTATGGTTAAAATTACTTTTCAGGATCGTACTGGGCTGAAAGATGCAGCACTGAGGTCTCTCCTGATAACAGGTGAGTAAATCGGAATTCGGAGTTCGACTGATTTTAGAGGAATTTTTTTAAGTTCCAAAACTCCACACTTAGAAGAATTTCCAAGTGAAACCAGTCAATGTTAGCCTATGGAAGGAAATTCAAGTTACTGTAAGTATGGTTAGAATTACTTTTCAGGATCAGTAGTGGGCTGAAAGATGCAGCACTGAGGTCTTTCCTGATAACAGGTGAGTAAATCGGAATTCGTAGTTCGACTGATTTTGGAGGAATTTTTTAAAGTTCCAAAACTCCACATTTAGAAGACTTTCCAAGTGAAACCAGTCAATGTTAGCCTATGGAAGGAAATTCAAGTTATTGTAACTACGGTTAGAATTACTTTTCAGGATCAGTAGGGGGCTGAAAGATACAGCACTGAGTCCTCTCCTGATAACAGGTGAGTAAATCGGAATCCCTAGTTCAGCTGTTTTAGAGGAATATTTTGCCCAATAGTGAAGGAAGGGGGCGGGGCCTGAGGTGACCTGTGTGCAAATATCGCCCTGTAGCACGTTTTAAATTGGGGAATTAATTCCTCTTCAATCCTGAGGTCCCCTGTGTGGCAATTAGCCCACCAGGTACCTCCAGTATGCTCCAGGGAGCTGCGTTGCAGAGAGGTGTTCAGAGGCCACGCCCCCTATTTACAACACTCTGCAACGCAGCTCTGTGGCACTTACTGGAGGTACCTTTTGGGCTAGTTGGCCCTGAGGGGACCTCTGGATTGGAGAGGAATTAATTCCCCAACTAAAAACGCACCACAGGGCATGTTTGCACACATATCACCTCAAGCCCCGCCCCCTAACTTCACCACTGTGCAAACGCACCCGTGGCGCATTATAAGTTGGGGGATTAAGTCCCCTTGAATACTGGGGGTCCCTCGGGGCCCACAAGCCCACCAGGAACATCCAGTATGCGCCAAGGGGCTGCGTTGCAGAGAGGTGTAAAAAGGGGCATGGCCTCATTACACCTCTCTGCAACACAGCCCCCTGACGCGTTTCCAGAGGAGGAACTAAATCCCCTTGAATACTGGGGATCCCTGGGGGCAAACTAGCCCACCAGGAACCTCCAGTATGCGCCAGGGGGCTGCGTTGCAGAGAGGTATAAAAAGGGGCGTGGTCTCATTACACCTCTCTGCAACACAGCCCCCTGGCGGGTTTCCAGAGGAGGAACTAAATCCCCTTGAATACTGGGGGTCCCTGGGGGCCAACTAGCCCACCAGGAACCTCCAGTATGCACCAGCGGGCTGCGTTGCAGAGAGGTGTTCAGAGGCCAGGCCCCCTTTTTACAACACTCTGCAACGAAGCTCCGTGGCGCTTACTGGAGGTACCTTTTGGGCTAGTTGACCCCGAGGTGACCTCTGGATTGAAGAGGAATTAATTCCCCAACTAAAAACGAGCCACAGGGCATATTTGCACACATATCACCTCAAGCTCCACCCCTACCTTCACCACTGTACAAACGCGCCCCGTAGCGCATTCTAAGTTGGGGGAATTAAGTCCCATTGCATACTGGGGGTCCCTGGGGGCCAACTAGCCGACCAGGAACCTTCAGTATGCGCCATGCGGCTGTGTTGCAGAGAGGTGTAAAAAGGGGAGTGGCCTCATTACACCTCTCTTCAACGCAGACCCCATGCTCGTTTCTAGAGGGGGAACTAAATCCTCTTGAATACTGGGGATCCCTGGGGGCAAACTAGCCCACCAGGAACCTCCAGTATGTGCCAGGGGGCTGCGTTGCACAGAGGTATAAAAAGGGGCGTGGCCTCATTACACCTCTCTGCAACGCAGCCCCCTGGCACGTTTCCAGAATGAGAACTAAATACCCTTGAATACTGGGGGTCCCTGAGGGCCAAGTAGCCTACCAGGAACCTCCAGTATGCGCCAGGGAGCTGCGTTGCCGTAAGGTGTAATGAGGCCATGCCCCTTTTTACACCTCTCAGCAACGCAGCCCCCTGGCGCATAGTGGAGGTTCTTGGTGGACTACTTGGCCTCCAAGGGACCCCCAGTATTCAAGGGGAATTACTTCACCTTCTGCAAACGCACCAGGGGCGCGTTTGCAGAGTGTTTTTTTGGGGGGATAGGCATGGTATGCGTTCCCTACGCTCATCGCGCGATTTAAACAAAATATTTTTTTGGGGCCTTGGGGGTTCTTGTGGCACCCCCTAAGCAGTCCCTAGGGTGTCAGGGTGTTTCTACCCTGCCCCCTTTGTATCTTTTGCGCACTTGTTTTTCTGTTGGCTGCCAACACTTCCTGGTTTGGAGTGTTGACAGCCAATTAGCATAAGGCTTGTGCTCGGGAGGATACGCGTACGGTACTTCGTCTATAGATATATCTATGATTTTACTTTTGATATATATATATATGTTTAAAATCATGACGGTGTTTGGTGGCCACCGACATCGAGAAAGGCTGAGTGCCGAAACGCGAGGGCGTCTGTCTGTCTGAGAATAAAGCAACCTTTTCATAACGGCAAACCCGTGAGTGTGGGTAATTCTTTTGAAAATTGGCAAGAATTGGAGCGCAATATATATATATATATATATAAATATATATATATATATATATATATATATATATATATATATATATATATATATATATATATATATATATATCACTGACAAAACCATAGGTTTCAGGCCCATTATAGTCATTTGAGATGTCATCATTATGTCATCAGTGATCTCACTGACCATGCCATGAATGATGTAATATGTGACGTCATGAGCAGTGAATTGCGGGGGCACCAGTTATAGTTAGCTGAACTAACTATAATGGTGGAATTTCTATAGTTTTGTACGAGTGAAATGTCCAACTGACTATAACACCCATGAAACCTATGATTTTTTCAGTGAATTTTAAAGGTTTTTTAAATGCTAATTTCTAACTAGAATGTCCCTATAACTATAATGTTTTTGAAGTGAATTTAAAAAACACGTGTATACTTTTTATAGTGAAAACTCACTTAACAGTAGTCTTTTCTAACTTATAATTATGGCTCCTGGTTTTATGGTATTTATTTTTTGGGCATTTCTGGCTCTATTTATCCATATTTTTTTAATAATTGTATCTGTATTTACCCATCTTCATTTTGGGTTTGTAAAAAATGAATCTGAAATGAGTATATTTCCACATGTATTTGTCTGATAAATATGCACTCATGACTGAAGGACTGACTGTTTTCAGTCATATAAAACCTCTGATAAACTTTACACAATCTTGATATTAAAATGTGCATGTTTTCTTATTCGAGCATATATATTGCTCTTTAAGGCTCTTTGCTAATTTTTTTTATTGTTTTAACCCTTTTACTTTAAGAACGACACACCTATTGGCCTGGTACTCATCATTGACAGCATTTAGAATCGCTCAAAAAATAACCAAATTACCGTTTTTATCCACATTTTAAAATAAATACTGAAAGGAAAATAAATACTTTTCTGTCTGTATTTACCTGTATAAATGAGTAAGACGGAAAACAAAGAGCCCTACTTATAATTTAACAATGTTTTCAACTTAATTAGCAGTAATTAAAATATAATATAAGTGTAGTAAAAGTATGACGCAGCCCCTACAATACCTGACTTCGAACAACAGCGTTCACTGTTCGATTTCCGACTCCAGCAGCATCTTAGCCCACCACTATCTCACTGTGGGTAACATCTTGCTTAATCTTCCCAACGTCCTCGAGTCCCAGCACACCTTTCCGGGGGTAGCTTTACTCTTTACAAATGCTGGAATTTCTTTAATTTAACAGCATAGTGATGACAAATATTAGCACTTTTTTTTTTCTTCCATTGTGAACGATATTTTTTCTTTATGTTTTTTAATTAGATGTTTTTAGTCATGGGTATGCAAATGGCACAGTTTACCGGGTAACACTTTTTAAACTCTCCAACGTATGTAGATATTAAGGACCTTATAAGTGTTACGATGGAAATTGAAACCTTTACTGCTTCACAGTTTGTAACTTTTCCCAACACGTGCACAAGTTAAACAGTTAAAACCTGAGCAGGTGTAAACTGTAAAACTTGACATCTAAATGGGCAGAGCCGCATCTTCCTTCCATAGACTATTCAATAACCAAAAACTATATAAGCCACGCCCGTTGTGCGATTAGTTTCATTTTCGTGAGTGATTTCTCGGTGTCCATTCTGTCATGTAGGTTCCATTTTCTAGTGTCGTATTCTTATTTTGCGCAAAACAAATATATTCTGGTGTTGTAAATTGTTTGATTATTGCATAGTAGATATTTATAATACGTAGCTATTTGTCAATATTTAAACATTTCTATGTAGAAAAAAGTGTTATTTGGCTCTTTTTCTGTAATGTCAGCAGCTTGTTTTCAGAAACAGACAGATTACAGCAAACATTGCTCCTTTTCTGGCTCCTTTGAGCTCATATACTGTGACTTTGTATATTGTAATATTAACACTGTACTTGACCTCAGAGGTGTTGGTGACCCGTTGGCGCACACCCTAAACATTTACAATTAACTTCACCACCTTCCAGTTGTTAGTCTGTCTTCCCCTAGGGATCATATACTGTTAATATGTATATTATATGAACAGTCATGGTGATTTCAGAGGAGTTCATGACCCGATGGCACAAAGAGTTAAGATATGTAGGCAACATCACCAGCTTCTAGCTTTTAGTCTGTTCCCCCCTTTTGATCATATACTGTGAATATGTATATTATAATTTCCACAGTATAATGATCTCAGAGGAGTTTATGACCTGTCGCCACGAACATCAAACTTTTCGACGTCCCGGAGAAAAGAAGCTCAGAAAATAATTACCGCTCGAAAGTATTTTGTTATGGATCTTCTGTTCTATTCATAACTTTATTTTCCTTTTCTTTTTTTGGGTAACAATGGTGCCATTCGTTGTAGTGTAATAGACTGTCCTATTGTTAAAGAAGAGGAATTGGAGATTTGTCAGCCGCACCTGTAATACAGCTTACAAAACATTATAACGTACTTGATCAGATATTTTTTCAGTGAGGATATTTTACGAAATTGCGGTATAAAATAATATAGCTTTGATACATACTTTGTTACTTTAAATATTTGATAAACCCTACATTTCTGAATGTTATTTTCTGATTTCTATTCTTCTCAGTTGCGGTTCCTATTCACGTTCTCCCTATAGAATATATAGGATCAGTGCTGTATATTTTAATGGTAATCCTATATATTCTTTAATGAGTATGTGATTTGTTAGCGGAACAGTCTGTGACCTCTAAGCACTACGGCAGAACGTTCCTGAATTCTACAAAATACAAATTTGACAAATGATAATGCATACATTTCTATCTAATATGAAGTCATTTGTGTTTAACTGTTTTTTACTTATTCTTCTGACCTCAGATAATGTCGTGAGGGGGTGTTTGCTGTAGCACTTCTTTTCTACTTTATCCAAAAGTAATTGATGCCCTGTTATAATATCAAGAATATGGGGCAACACTTTTACAAACTGTAGCAGAAAAAAGCAGGGTGTCGCCACGCTTAACTGATATTTTATGAAATTCCGTTTTTATTTGTCACCCCTTTGATATATACAGGGCCAGTTCCCGAAGAAAGTTTATTTGTAATTGCTAAATAATGGTTTCAAACCTAGACTGAAATTTTTGCTGCGCAACCACACCTCCCCGTCTGAAAAGTAAACACTACATTATACGTAAATAGTGCTCCTGGGAAGTATCCTACTTGTAAACTTGATAAAAAGAAGACCGCAAGATACTGTTATTTTTCCGCTGTGATTTGTACACCCCACGGCAATTATATAAATGGCCCTTAAAATATATAAAAAAACTATTTGTACCTTCAAAATCCCTGTCCACCACCTTATGACCACTGTATAGAGTTAATAATGTTCCTACCCTCCCCTCTACTACTTTGTTTTCCTGTACTCCTTTGGAAGTGCGTCACAAAATGACAAACAATAATGAACCATTCCCACCCAAGAAGGAGCAAACATGTGCTTGGAACACTTTAGCCAATAAAATGTCCATGTTGCTCCTCAGAGGAGGAGGGAATGGCTGCCAACACTTCTACTTTTAATGCTTCACAGCCAATGAACACTAAGCTTTGGAAGGTCCCGCTTGGAACACGTTACCCAATGAAATATCCCTAATACTCCGCGGGGAGGGAAGGAATCGCTGACAACACTTCTACTTTCAACGGTTTGCAGCCAATCAACATTAAGCTTGGGAAATCCTCCTTGGAACATGTCAGCCAATCAGATGTCCCTCCTACTCTGTGGAGAGCAAGTGAATGGCTGGCAACACTTCTACTTTCAATAGTTCACAACCAACCAACATGAATCTCTGGCAGCTCCTCCTTAAAACACGTCAGCCAATCTGATGTCCCTCCTACTCCGTGGAGGAGAAGGGAATACCTAGCAACACTTCTACTTTCAATAGTTCGCAACCAATTAACATTAGGCTCTGGAAGGTCCTCTTTACAACATGTGAGCCAATTAGATGTCCTTGCTACTCTGCGGAGAAGTGAATGGTAGGAAATACTTCTACTTTCGATGGTTCGCACCCAATGAACATTAAGCTTGTTGTTGGAACACCTCAGCCAATTAAACGTTAAATTTGTTCCACACACACATACAGAACATGCCCTCCCACATATTAATACATTCCCTGTAAAAAAGTGACTCTATCCGTAACAAAAGTGAATACTGCATAATAAATAAACATTGTTCCACATTATAATAAAGAAAGCGCGCAATATGGCGCATTGTTGTTTTCCCGATATAATTTCTACAGCCTACTGCACCCCCCTCTGAAGATGAGTGAAGCCCCGGGACTGCGGGGGCCCCAGCGAGCCCCCGCTAATTTTTTTTTAACAAATACCCCCGGGACCTATTTCCACAGCCTACTGATCCACCCTCCCAACATTTATTTAGGACGTTTTATATAGCGCTAACCAGAGCGGAGCGCTTTACAACAAGTATAGAGCAGTGCAAAAGACAGCAAATAAAGTACAATCTGCGAGGCGTTCAGGATATGAGTCAGAGTAGAGATGGCCATCCGCATCGAGAAGAGAGTTAAGGCACTTTGAACACTCCTAGTGGTTCCTAACTGTTCGATAGGGAGCGGTCGAGGAAAAGGATTGTGAGCTGGCTTTTGAATTTCGGGAAGTAAGGAATAGTTCTGATGTGGTGGGGGATAGAGTTCCATATTTTGGGAGCATTTCCGGCAAAGGATCTGGCCAATGCTTTTTGTTTTCGAGCTTTGAGCGGGATAAGAAGTAGGGTGTTAAAGCTTCTGAGAGTCCTGTTCTGACCTGCTTTTCTGAGTTTGGCTGCCAGATATTCTGGTTTGCCTGTGTGAAGGGCTTTATGGGTGAGGCAGGCTGTTCTAAAGTTCCCCTGTCAGGATCCCAAATAACCCAGAACCCGATTTCAGACCAGTGCGCAATCTAATGAACTCTCGTAGGTTCAAATGGAGAAATGGGCTGAAGGTAATGCACTTATGGTCTAGCTTGTGGCACATGCGCAACTCTAAGATGGCCGCCAGGGAGCTGGGGTCAGCGGTCTAGTTCTTCAGCAGATCCAGAGAGGAATTGTTGTGACACGCGCACACCTGTTGCAGTACGCACTTCACTGAGGTAATTCCCCGGAGCAGTCCGACTTTTTCCAGCGCTTGTAGTTTTAGAGTTTAAATTCACGGAAGTAAAGACTTCATGATAGTAGAAACTAGCGGCATCAATTGAAATCCTGCCGACGAACCTTGACCGTCGTTCATCTTCGGAAGCTGAGCTGTCAATCAATCAATCAATCAGAACATTTGTATAGCGCACTACTCACCCGGAGGGTCTCAAGGCGCTGGGGGGGGGTCCGCTACTGCTCGAACAGCCAGGTCTTGAGCTGCTTCCTGAAGGCGAGGTGGTCCTGGGTCAGGCGGAGGTGGGTCGGGAGGGAGTTCGAAGTCTTGGCGGCCAGGTAGGAGAAGGCCCTTCCTCCTGTGGTGGCTCTTCGGATGCGGGGGACGGCGGCGAGGGCGTGGCTGGTCGATCGAAGCTGGCGCGTGGGAGCGTAGAAGTTGAGGCGGCTGTTGAGGTATCCTGGTCCTTGGTTGTGTAGGGCTTTGTGTGCGTGGGTGAGGAGCCGGAAGGTGATTCTCTTGTTGACCGGGAGCCAGTGCAGGTCTCTCAGGTGTCCGGAGATGTGGCTGCGGCGGGGGATGTCCAGGATGAGTCGTGCTGAGGTGTTCTGGATCCGCTGGAGTCTCTTCTGGAGTTTGGCGGTGGTACCGGCGTAGAGGGAGTTGCCGTAGTCCAGCCGGCTGGTGACGAGGGCCTGGGTGACCGTCTTCCTGGTTTCGGTGGGGATCCATCGGAAGATCTTGCGTAGCATTCGCAGGATGTTGAAGCACGACGAGGAGACGGCGTTGACTTGTCTGGTCATGGAGAGGGAGGAGTCCAGGATGAAGCCCAGGTTGCGTGCGTGGTCAGTTGGTTTGGGTGCGCTGCCCAGGGCGAGGGGCCACCAGGAGTCGTCCCAGGCGGAGGGTGAGGATCCCAGGATGAGGACTTCCATCTTGTCCGAGTTCAGTTTCAGGCGGCTGTTCGACATCCATTTGGCTGTCAACTCGTACTTCATTCTTCTGAGGGTTCGAGACCAGCCAAGACCGAATGAGAAGCTTAAAATACAATAAGAGAAGATTAGAGCTAAGCGGTTTAACAGTTTTGCATTAATGTATTGCCTAAAGTAAAAACGAACGCTTGTACATAAAACGTATACAGTGTGAGGAAAAGGAACTGTGAACTTACCTTTGAATATTCAGTCGTCTCTTGAGCCTGGAAACAGAAGAAGAAATAGAAAGACGTCAATAGAGGGCTGGATGCAGTAAAAGGAAGATAAAGACTTGAATTACGAAAAGAAAAACAACTTACCTGAATAACTCCTGAGCAAAAAGAAATCCTAAATCGAGAGAGAGAGAAAGAGCAGTTTTAGAAAATATCAGAAGATTAAAAGGCCACTCCTAAATAATATTTAACTTTCAAGACAAGAATAATTAAGGATTGCCACACCCAAGTACCTGGTAGGTCACACTATAATAAGAAAACAATAAATAGAGGTGCAGGAAGAGATAAGAGATTAACCTTGTTTAAATGTTTTGCAGATGTAACAGATATCCCATTTACTAATAAGAAAACAACGTCAGGTACAAAAGAAGAGAGGCAGGTAACTAAAGGACCTTGGGTAGGTAATCATACATAAGAAATAAATAGGAAGAGAGACAGAGTAGAGTAGAGAAGGGAAATTTATAATGGTTGTGTGCTTTGTTTCCTTAGGTATCTTCGGTAGACTGATCGATATCTGACATGAGTACCAGACAGAAAACCAGAGGGTTCAGGACCGGTCTCTTCTTTGTTTTTTATTATTTTATCCAATTTCCCCCTTCCCCCTTTCCGATCAGTTAGCGCCAAGATACTATCTGGCTCTGAATGATTGGTAGTGGGAGTCGGGAAGCTAGCATCATCTGTTCCTGTGCAAGAATCCAAATACCAGTGAATGGTAAGCAAGTGAGCCCTGACACCCCCCAAGACCTAGCCCACCCAGGGGCCTTATTAAAATTAAACTCAGGTATTCGCACGCCCTGGGCCAATTGCACCATTTGTTTTTAAAAAAGTAATTCTTTATTTTTGGCCCTGGGGGTCTCTCTGAGACCCGCAGGCCTAGGGGGTCAGGGTGTTTCTCCCCTGCTCCCTTCTCTTGGTTTAAACCTGTGTTTCTAAGTTTTCTGGTGACTCACTTCTACCGAGCCACACGATGGCTATCAACACTTCCTGGTTTGGAGTGCTGGCAGCCAATCACAATGAAGCTCGCGCACATGATATCTAAACTTTTAGTTTTCTAATTTCTCAGCACTGAACGTATTTACACCATTTTTAAAAAGGTCGCTTTCTGACCCAAGCACTACCTTTCTGCTAAATTTGGAGTAATTCCGTTCAGTAGTTTCGGCTGTAGCCTTGCACAAAGTTTCCTATGGGAAATTGAATTCTTTCACTCTTATTTTGTATATTTCTCAAAAACTACTCAACAGATTTAACACCATTTATAAAAGGTTGTTTTCTGAACCAAGCTATACCGTTCTGCCAAATTTGGGGTAATTCCGTTCAGCTGTTAGGGATGTAGCTTGTCGCAAAATTTCCTTTGGAAATTAACATGGGGAAAACTCGTTTTGGGCACCCTTTTTTCTCAGCCCCCACCTTCACGCATCACCCCCAAACTATTGGGATAAGAGCTGACCTGGATAGGCGTTTTTTTTTGTGAATTTCACAAAGATTCGTCAAACAATGCCAAAGTTATTAGCAAATCAAAAAATGCTTTTCCTATGGAAACTAGGTTCTAACTATAACTACCTAATGGCGACCGCCAGTAGGTAATATATATATCAAGGCCGCAAGATATAGAATTTTAGTTATTTAATCTTGGTTCTGTTATCACAGTGAGTACCCTTTTCTTAACTTATCTCTGCATAGAGTACTCCTGTTGAAGGGCAGCAATGGGTTCTAACATTAAAAAGAGTCAGTGTACCCGACAAGGTAAAAGAATTAGGATAGAGCTTCCAATTCATTATATGTAGCTAAGACACTGGTCTGGAACCTAGTACAGCCTTCCTGCACTAGAGACAATGCAGCACATGCGATAAAGATGGAACTTGTTTCTCTACGTGTAACAAGTTAGACAATACCCAATTGAATGAAATCTAACATGGAAAGTTTAGCTGGTGCATTTATCAGTGGATGGTAACTTTAATAACACTGTGACAATAGTGTAATGAGTTTCTCTCAATGGTGAATGTAGTACTGGAATGTAGTCTCCAGTTGCACTTTGCACCATATAGCCTGGTTATTTGCAGACCACACAATTGCCCATGTAGTGGTTTCATATTACATAATTCAGAGACCACTGGGGCACAGTGTCCTTTATATTCCTAATGTAACAATGACATTTCAAATAGCAAGCAATGGATTATTATAAACCTATCCCATGAGATATTCTGACTACAAATTCACCAACCAATTAGTGATTCAAAGTATGATTTGGAGAACATATGGGAGAAGCGTCCATTAAAATTTGTCATGTCAAAATGAATTCAGAACTAGGATATAGTGTGGTATTTAACTAATTTGTTTAAAGTACAGTATCGGAAATGTAACAGGAAAGGAAAAAGATATTACCAGTGATTAATATGACTATTAACTTGGCCAAAAGCGTGATGACACTATTTTTTTTTATTTAAATTCATTTTGTTTTGTTCCATGTAATTAAGTTTATGAGTGTCTAGTGAGAATTCATGAATTGTTACATGGGATATGTTCAATTTAATTTCATCACTGCACAATGCACTTTATCAGAAAATAGTAACCGAGTATTCCTTCAGTGTTCATACTAAGTGCAGGAGAGCACTAGAGTTCATAAGGCTAAAAAAAAAATGGCGGTCACATTATGTGAACAAGGTGGCAGTTACCACCGAAATGCATTGTCGTTTGTCGTTTCGTCAAAAATAAAACTACATTTTCTTCCAACTTCATGGTTGGTACCTGCTTACGGAATCGGAAGGGAGGGAAGCAGGCTTGTAACAGACATTATTTATATATATATATATGTATATTTTTCCCAGGCTGGCTTAGATGGCAATTTAGTAATTCAAAGCTGTAATACTGTGCCTACATCAGCTCTGCAACGGGTTGCACCGTGCTAATCACTTGCTGAAAGAATTTTTTGTAAGAATCAAAAAAGTCCTTGTTACTATGGGGCATATTTATAATTCCCTAGCACCACCACAACGTCACTTTTCAAGACACTGTAGTGGCAATAGGGCTTCACCTTATTCACAAGGCAGCGTTAATCCACTTAACATGGCCTAACACCACCTTGTCAATAACGCTTCCTTTCCCGCTATACTTAACGTGAAAGGGTTGGGCAATGGGTAGTGCGGTGGGCGTTCCACCGCAACACCCATTGATTTTGAGCTGCCCCATATTTACAAGGACAGCATAAATATGGGGCTGCACCAAAATTAAGACCAAGGAAAACCTGGTCTCAAACAGGCGCAACAAAGAGAAATGTTTCATTTCTCCTAGTTTTTGCTGTTTCTATGTTTGCTGCATTGTGCAGCACACATAGAAACAACAAAAGCCCATGTATTGCTTATGTGCAGGAAGGTCTCCCTTAATGCACATAAGCAATCAATAAAGAAAATTACGTTTTGCAAGCCTTAAGCAGCACACTCGGGGCCAGATGTACAACACTTTTTATCGTGCTCACGCTAAAAAGCATGGGCCAATGTACAACCAGTATTTTGCGACTCGCAAATAAATTGTGACTCACAAAATACTGTTTTGCGACTTGCTATTAGGAAGGGTGGTAATGCACTCACAAATGGGAGAGGTCCCCAGGGGACCGCTTCCTCTTTGCAAATGCAGGGGAAAATATTTTTTAAGGGCAGGCAGTGGTCCCAGAGACCACTGCCTGCCCTTAAAAAAATGAAACAAAAACGTTTTTTTTTTTTTAAATGCATCCAGTTTTTCTTTAAGGAAAACAGGCTGCATTTAAAAAAAAAAAAGCTGCTTTATTTAAAAGCCTTCCCAGACATGGTGGTCTGCTGCGCCCAGCAGGCCACCGTTCCTGGCCGGGCCGTTTATTCCCAATGGACTTGCAAAGTGCGAGAGGCTCATTAATATTAATGAGCCCCACAATTTGCGACCCCATTGGTAATCACAAACGGTGTTAAACACACTGTTGTACATGCCAAATAGCGCCTAGCAAATTGCAAGTCACAAATGCAACCTAATTTGCGAGGCGCTATCTGATAGGTCAAATATCAGGTCCATAGGAACTACAAATGGCATTTAAAGATTGTGTATGTGCAGGAAGGGAGACCTGCACATCAACAATGTTCCCTTCAACTCAGACACTCTTGCACTATGGTGCAAGGGTGCCTGCGTTGGCTCTCGGCTGCTAAATTTAGCACCAGCAAAGGGGGAAATGCATGACTGCACCATATTGTTGTAAATATGCAGCCATGCGTTTCAGAAGTTGCGGAGCGCGGAGTTAAGCCAAGGAGGTTAACCCCTCCCATGCTCAGGACGAGCTCAGCTCATCATGAGCCACGGTGCTCCGGTGCTCATGACGAGCTGAGCTCGTCATGGCCCGTGGAACGCTCTCACGCTGGGCTAATTCCCCTGCTGTGCTGAGCGTTCCATTAAACGGGCGTTGTCGTGATGAGCTCAGCTCGTCATGAGCACCAGAGCACCGTGGCTAATGACGAGCTCAGCTCGTCATGAGCATGAGGGCGCTGTGCGCGCCCCTCCCCCCCTAGCAAAGCAGGGGAAGAGCCCCAGCATTCAAGGGGTTAATGCTGCGCCTTGCCACTTCATTGTAAATATGCCCCTTTTTTGCTTTCTAGTTCGGTGTGGATCACACTGTGCTAATCATATGCTTAAAAAAACAGATGTTTGAGGTGAGCAGAGTCAGATTGTCTCTGCCTTATCTTGGGAAGAACCCAGAGATCCCTGCTTCCTTTATTGGTTAAATTACGCTGGCCCTCAAGGTAAAATAATCATCCTTTATCAAGCATTGACATTATGGGTTAATTTAAATTATTTACATGGTATCATCAAAACCAAAGGCAGCTATGCACAGGAGAATTTCTATATTTTTTCATTGGCAACTTGGTCAATGTTGTTAGAGGAAGTACAGCATGACAATAGTTATAACCAAATAAGTGTATTCTTTACTCAACCAACATGTCTCTTTTGTGGTGTCTGTGGAGTTTGCCAGGGGTTGCTTTCCCAGTACTTGCGTTTAAACGTTCTTCTAACTACTGAGGGGCATATTATCAAGCACAGCCTTAACATCTTCGCCGCTTTAGCGACAGAAAACTGCCGCTAAAACGGCGATAATGGGCTTGATAATACGCCGCAGAGAATTCCCATAGAAGCCGATGTTCACACCAGAACATGGGCTTTTATGGGAATTCACAAGGGCTTATTATCAAGATCACTATCGCTGCTTATGGTAACGTTGTTTCTTGATAATATGCCCCTGAGGGCCATATTATCAAGAAAAGGTGATACATTATCGCCGCTTTTATCGGCAGGAAACTGCTGCTAAAGCGGCGATGATGGTCTTGATAATATGCCCTTGTGAATTCCCATAGAAGCCCAGGTTCTGGTGTTAACCTGGGCTTCTATGGGAATTCACAAGGGCATATTATCAAGCCCATTATCGCCGCTTTAGCTGCAGTTTCCTGCTGCTAAAGTGGCGATAATGGTAATGCCATTTCTTGATAATATGCCCATGAATTCTTCCAAACCTCTAAAATTGTAGCCCTGCAGGAAAAAAGAAAATCTTAACTACACACGAACGGTGGTCGAAATAAACCATGAAGTTGAAAATCCACTTCATATTCTCATGCATTTTTAGAAGACAGAAGAGCAGGGCTTTGCAAAGAGGCTTTGCTTGTTAGAATGCCTCCATTAGACTGTTAATTGGGCTAAATACATTTATTATTCCTGACTAATAAGCTCCATTCTTTACCAAACGTTTCAAACATGTCTTGAATTAGGTATGCATCCACACGAGCTCCTGGACAGTTAGTACAATACATAAGAAATTAAAATCTATAAATGTAGCAGTTAATTAAATTGCGTTAAACACTGGATATGCCTTCCAAGCTTCCGAGGGCTCCATGAACCCTGTGGTCTCGGCGGTTCACGTTATTCATTAAAAATTGGATCAATAACTGTCTGCACATTATAAAACACACATTCCGACACTGAAATGAAGTCAGTCCATTAAGAAAAATGTAGTGTTTGCAAATCCCTCATTGAGGGTGCCCTTTGAAAAAGAAAGAAGGAAGTCTTACAGAATCTAAAGCAGGCCAAAGCTAGCACAATGAATGGATTCCAAGAAACGTGTATTGTGTCCATGTCAAACCAGCATCCCAGCCCCTATTTACCTTGTGCAGAGTCAACATAGAATACTCTAGGTGTGTAATGTAGGCAGCAATTCTACCACTATAAGAATGTGTATTAAGTAAAATACTTTGTGTCATTTTACGCAAATGTGGGTATATGTTAAGGTGCAAGTAGTTACAACGTTCACAGACAAGACTTTGGGCCAGATGTATCAAGATACACTTTAGCGATTCTCAAATAGCGATTTTTAAGGAATCGCTATTTGAGAATTGCAAAATAGTATGTATGAAGAAATTCGCGATTTCTTAAAATTCCTTAATTGCGATTAGCAAATTGCTAATCGCAATTAAGGAATAATTTCCCATTCATTTCTATGGGCCAGGAGGCCCATAGAAAGGAATGTGAAATTATTCTCAATTTGCGATTCGCAATTTGCTAATCGCAAATTGAGAATAATTTCAAGGGTGCAGGGGTATCCAAAGGACACCCTGTTGCACCCCTGAAATGAGCATGGGTGCACATGTGGTGCACATACATGCCCTAAGGGCATGTATGTGCATCACATGGCACTTTGAAAAATGCAAAAACGGGCATTTTTCAAGAAATTCGCAAATTACCACCAACTTGAAGTTGGTGGTAATTTGCGATTCCTTAGGGACAATTAGCATTTTTTTTTAGCTTCATACATTGCATTTAAGGAATCGTAAATTTTGCGATTCCTTAAATGCAATCGCAAAATAAGGAATCACAAATTTGCGATTCCTTATTTTGCACTGAAATTTGCTACATACATACCATTACGGCGTTTGCGAACCCATTTGAGCTTCATACATCTGGCCCTTTATTTATTTATTTTTTTAACAGGTTGTCAAACTTGCAAATTTCGCAACATTTAATTTGTAAAAAAGTACAACTTCATTAGCCGGTTACAGGTGGTGCAAGACGAAGTGTCACTCACACTCACTTTCTTCACTCCATCCTAGGGCAAAACTTTGCTACCAGTCCCACATATTGCCTCCCCTCCCTGGTGCTGGGCTGCCTTTGCTGATGATGCCAGATAAAACACCTACTCCCAAGGTGGCTGCTCTCCCAGCCCCTTCCCCAACACCTTGTCTGGCCAGCTTCCTTCCAGCTACTCAGCCCTGCCCTCCACATTCCCTGCCATGTCACTCCAGCTGCAGCCCCAGTGAGTCAGGACAGGCTGTACAAACCAATATGCAGTCATAGAAAACCAACATATCACAATTTCCTACTTTAGTATGAGAGGACATGCTCAAGAAGGATAGTATCCTCATGGCAATTTATGGCTCCTTGTTACTTTACATCAGCAAAAAATGTACAGATTAAAAACTGCACACTTAGCAAAATAATCCCCACTTTGCAAGTCTTTCTTAATCTTTATCAACAGACTTGTGATAGCTAAAATACTTTGTGTGTCAGCAATACTTCTGTGCAGCTCCTTATGAGATGGGAGTTGACAGGCATGTTGCCATGTTGCTAGGCTGACAATGAGAGCTGTCAAATAAAAACAGTTATTACTTAATTTAATACAGTAATAAAAACAAAATGTGATGATGGTAATGCTTAAATTCTTATTACCGACAGGTAATCACTCCTTGAAGCATTTCATTCCAGCATCTCCTTTCTCATTGCGCCATTAGAGACAAGAGCAGACCATATACAAATTAATCCTGCCATTGAATGCACTCAGAGTAATTTCCAGAGGTTAAGGATGACTCAAGCACTTTTTTAATCGGTTTTGTGGTGTCTGTATGAGTACGGTGCCATCTGTGCTCATTCATTTGTGTACAAAGAAAATGAGTCCAGGAAATGTATCATGTTCATCACCATAGAAAACGTCTCCTGTTCTTTTCATGCCAGACATGTAGTTGGAAAACATTCTCTTCAAACTAAACATAAATAGTAAACATCTAATAAATTATCGTCTTTGGACAGGTAGTATCTAATAGGATAACAACAGGAGCATTTATATATTAATAAATAAAAGATACATTAAAAATTTGAATTTTTAATGTATCTTTTATTTTGAATTTATATAGATTATAAGTTTGTAGAAGGTATCATTTTTTACTGTATTCAGCAGGTGAATGGTTTAAAGGCTATGTAGGAGAGTAGGATCTGCTTCCTATTGTTACCCCCACTTTTTGCTATGTTTCACTGTTTTTTTTTTACTTTAGTCTGGATGTTGCCCTGCTAATTAGGAACACAGCCTAGCTGTTCTCTCTCTAAATTGATTGCATGTATTTTAGGTACATACCATATTGGTTATTGGGTCACCCTTATGATTCCCTAGTATATGGTACCTTAGGTACCAAGGGCATAGGTACCCCAGAGGCCTACCAGGGGCTGAGGCATGTATTATGCCACCCCTGGGAAGCCTTCCAAAATGGCACCACAGGTCTGCACTTGCAGCCTGGGTAAAGAGGTGTAAGCACCCCTTACTTAGATATAGTATACCTATATCTACCTATATATATAGACACATATTAACCTATAAGTCACTCCTGTGGCAGGCCTCGACAATCCTGAAGGCAGAGTGCTTGGTTTTGTGTGAGAGGGTGCGCTAGCATGAGCTGAGCCCCTCTGCAGCTTTCGGAATCCATTTCTTATAGCTGTTCCATGATATGGCCATACTATATACTCTTAAGTGCATTATAATCCTCACGGTTAATGCTAACTTTGGTTTGGCTTTATCAAAACTTGTCGTGTTTGAAGTCAAACACTTTGGAATACTACCCCCCTGCCAGTTCTGGCGGCGGGGGTAGCATCCCACCCTTCAGAGGGAGAAGACATGAACACACTTACTTTCCCTGTAAATGTTTAAAAGAGCTTCACGATTCTGACCTCCTGCTGCTGGACGAAACTTTGGCAGGGGAGGCCTGGACAAATAGGTTTCCTGTCCAGGAAGGTGTCAGAACCTCCCCAGACAGGCTTTAGTGTATTGGGGCAGGGTGGGTTGCATTCAGTGAATGCTTTTCAGACACTGCCTGGGGCACACAAGGTGCTCCATGCATTTCCCAATTCAAACCGGTTGCTGGGGCACACAGCCTCAGCTCTGGGGAAAGGGTGTAACCACCTACTCCCCAGGTCCTCCCATAGGTGGGACCCTAGAGTTAGTCCAACCCCTAAACTTGGTATAAGTATAGGAACCCAGTCACTAGGACTTTAGATTACCCTGGACAAAACTCTGAAGACAAAATCTTGCACCTTCGACATTCCATATCGACGGGAAGATGGAAGAAATCTCCCTTGGGGTCAAGAAGTGACTCCCCTGTTCAAACAAGCACCAAAGAAGCATCTAGCCGGTCTGCATTTTCAAGGCTGCTGACGGATCCGGAAGAATCTGCGACACAGGACATGGACTTCCAGACATCTCAGAGGCTGACACGAGTCCCTAGTGAAGCTGAGACCTGTACCTAACACAAGAGACGTGGGACCAGAACTCCTGGACATCCTGCAAGTTTGCAAGTGCACCTACTTCCCGAAGTTTCCCGAAGTTGTGCATTGGGCTATTTGTTGCCCTTGCCCGAGCACCTTTTGCACCAGAGCTTAGAGGCCTACACTCCACGAGTGTTCCGTGGGCCCGCTTTGTGCATCGCAGCTCAGGCTCCTTTGCAATCTCTAGTACGTTGGCTAGTGGGTTCCACCTAAGGACAATTCTTTTTTGGGGGGGCTTTCCTGGTTGCTCCAGACAAGCCCTGACTCCCCATAAAAGGGTGAGTCCCTCAGGCCTTGCTGGTCTGCAGCAAAGCCGATCTTGTCATCTTGCCTGGGTCGACATCCGATGTGGGACAGCTCGAATTCCGCTCCTGGATGTCATCGATGCCTCCTGATCCTCGTAAGCTTCATCTACTTCACCTTAAAGCACACAACATCGACTGGCATCTTCCTGTCACCATCCTGGTCCCTGGCTAGTGACCCAGACTCTGTCCCCTCTGCTTTCAGGTTCTTCAGATCTCCGATCCAACCTTGGATCCATCCGAACACTTTGCTCCTGGTCGCCTGCAGCTCTTCTTTGCAGCTCTCTATAGGAATCGATGACGAAACCCGACACGAAAAGACACCTATGCACCCGGCTTCCCTGGGTGAGGAGATACGAGTACTTTGGTGCTCCCGTGGGTCTTGACTCTCGAAGTGTCCAGTACTAAAGGGGTTCCCTCGCATTCCACTCCTAATTGTCCTAAATCTTTAACTTTGTAAGTTTAACTTTTCTTATAGAAGTCTATGGTGATTCGCAGCTGTGTTTAGACACTGCATGCGTCCCTGTGGGTCTCCTGCGTCCCTACCTTGGCTGGTTCCTGGCTGCCCCAGTGGTTCTACAGGCACTTAGCCTCACTTTTAACTCTCACGTGGTTCTTATACCACTATTTTAGCATATGGTTTGTGAGGCCCCTAGGGCAAAACATATACTGTGCGAGTTTACTGTGTGTTATTTAAGTTCTTGTATTGTACTTTTGCCTTTGTTGTGTTGTGTTTAGAATAAATATATATATGTTATATACATACCTTGTGTGGTGTACTTTCATTTGATCATTCAAGAGATTATAGACTGGTAAAATAAGCTGCTTTACATTCCTTCACGACTTAGCCTGAAGGCTGCTCTCCACAGCTCCTACTAGGATAGCTTTCTGTAAAGGTTGTCTTAAACCTACCATCAATAAGGGTCGTTTGGTCTGATGCAAGGTGCCCACTAGAATAGTGGATATCATATGCCAGGCCAACTTCTCACAGGCTAAGGGTCTGGTTTAGAGTTTGGTGGATGCAGTAGAGGGCGTAAGAGTGGCACCTTGCCTTAACTCCACTCAACATGTTTTTGATCTTTTTAGTGCAGGGCGGTGGAACCCACTAGCCAACGTACTAGAGATTGCAAAGGAGCCTCGAGATGCGATGCACAAAGCGGGCCCACGGAACACTCGTGGAGTGTAGGCCTCTAAGCTTTGTTGCATGCAGGACTGCTTTTGTGCAGGCAGGGGCACCTTCCTATACAAAGACAATCATGAGAGGCGTTTTCCTTTTCTATGTGTGCTGCAGAATTCTGCACACATAGAAAGAGGAAAAAACAAGTAAAAATAAAGAAATTTCTCCTCGTTACACCTCTCCTGGGGAAGCATATCTTTTTTAGCACATTCCAGGTTTACAAGGTCTTATAAATCAGGGAATGCATCACAAACCATGGGTGTTGCATTGAAACACTCATTCAATACCCATGGAGTGCCTACTCAAGGCAAATCAATGCAATGCAGCAATTTTTTAGCTGCATGGCGGTTCTTCCGATTTTTGAAGCCACACAAAGAGGCTTTAACAATCTAACTTAAGGTGTGTGCCGCTTTTGCACCATGTTGCAGATGCAAGAGCAATGCAAACCAAGTGATACATAAATGGCCCTTAGTGTTAACCATCTGGCTCTGTGGTGATCTCTATGAGTTTGTATTAACAGTCCCCATGGTGGTTCATAGAAGTCATTTAAAAGTTTGGTGTGCATCTGTAATTGCGAATGGACGTTTAGACATAATTTTAAAAAGTTTCTACTTTTGGAAAAACAAACTCCCAAAGCTTGAGTTTCCTATTGCAAAAGTAAAAACGAATGCCCTCAATGCCAATGAGAGACTACCCATTCTAAATAGGGCAGAGAGTCAAAAGGGTTACCTTCAGCGGCCCTTACTCATGTGGGTTATTGGAGGAAGGTGCATGCTGATGGAGAAAATGGTCCCCCGTCCCCTTAAATGTGGCGGTTTGCTTGACTCAAAATTGGATGGGGCGACCAATAGTTTGGTACTCTGTCAATGTTGCATCTGATTACCCATTCTCCCAAACTCTAAATGTGGCCCTTAATCACTGACCTTGGCTTTAGTGAAACACTCATTACTGATTGCAGATAAGTGTATGTTTCTGTAGGTTCAAAAGAGCAAGACTGGAAATGAAGGAAGGTGGATATTTCATCTGCCTGCCAAATTAATGCAAATAGATTGGCCTCGACCTTTGAACATATCTCTCCTTGCCCAAGGACTTTAACCCAGGGTTAGCAAAAATATTCTCCTGCATCTACTCAGTCCTAGTTCTAGAAAAACCTAATTCTGTTGCAGTTTGTATCCTTTGTACAGCCAACGCTTTAGACCCCCAGAAAGTATTACCACGTCCTATTTCACAAGAAGAGTGGTAATCAAGGCCATACTGGCCATATCGGGCATTGGGTGTTTTCCCGGGAGGCTGGAAGGTTGGGGACCACTTTTGTGGAAGGGTGGGGGCCGCTTTTGTAGCAGTGCAGTAGTTCTAAAAACACTGCATAGTTGCTTCCAATAGTTTTCAGGCAACAGAAAGAGTGCTAGGATAACTCTGGCGAATAATGTACCTGCGGGAGAGAGATTGGAGTTTTGTCCAGTTGCAGTTTTGACTCATTCAAGGTAGCATAGAGGGTTAATATGCCTGCTACAAAGAGCATAGACTGTGCAGATTACAGAATAGTATTTCATGTCCTTAGCTCAGTGGCTTACTGTTTTTGTCCCAGAGACCCTTTTGTCGCTGTGCAGTTCATAAATTAAAATCTTAATTCGGTTTAGAAAGTTATACATTATTACCTGGTGTTTCATTATCCTAATTTTTCTAAAAAAGGTTTGTTTGGGTAGAAATACATTCTTATGAATAAAGTCAACCCTAACCACTATGTCAAGTTCTGAATCCTGAGTTTTTGTTTCCCCAAACCAAGGACTCTTAAATAATACCTGCCAATATGTATTACATGTGAATCCTACACCTTCTGTCTCTTTTTCTTGTGTAGCATTTTCTCTTTATGATTTACACTCATAAAATTCATTGTCTCTTTGTGTGTGTTTGTGATGAGAAATAATCGGACACCCAACAAAACAAATCAAATACATGTGAGAAAGGGGCTAAGGAGAGATGAGTTGCACTGTTGGAGGGCGATAGTGAGGGGATCATTGTACAGACCGAATAAAGATTGTTGTATCTTGGTGCACAGTAAGGTCATCATTTACTTTCCTTTGAAAACGAATACAATTGAATATACAATAAAAAAAAAATTTTTAAGTACACAACTTTTTCCCAAAATTTCTTAGGGGGAAACCCCCCACCCCAGTCATCTTGTAGGGGTCATGCTCGCTCAATGCAACTTGCTCGCTATGCATTGTAGAAAGGCTGGTCGGATACAATTTGCCAGGGCTGCTTTGGGTTCCTGGAAACTGCAATATCCAGCTCAGAAAAATGCCCTCTAGGCAACACTGGAAACAGGATTCTTGACCAAACAAAATCCAAGTAATACAAAGTTGAAATTTGTATTTGAATGTTCACTTTTTTAAATTCCTTTTAGTAAAACAAAATTTTGTCTTTTCAACACTGGAGAACACTGGTCTGTTTAATTAACCTTTTACTGTCTTAAATACTTCAATTTTTCATGTGCTTACATTTGTTTGAAAGAGGTCTCCCATAAAACGAAAGAGCTGTCAATGAGTAGGGACATTTCCCTCCATCCTTCTGCTGTTATGTTTGGACTAGGGCTGGTGGAGATAGAAAGCAGAAAATGCATGCCCGTGAGATGATGAAAACATTTGTGCATAATCTGCAGAATGTTTTTCAGGAAATCTCACAAAATTGTCTGAAAATGACGCGAACGTAAGCACATTTACATAAAATGGCAAAATCTGTTGGTGGTTTTGTGTGTCAAAAAATAGATGGAAGGCGGCATCTTGACACAAAATATTTTGTGAGGTCATCATGTTATGCAAAGTGCATTTTTTTTCTTTAGATTTAATTTGTATTGCTTTTTATTTTTTTTGCCCTTTCCCCTGCAGTTGTCAACTAAGAAGGATAAGGAGAGAGGCTGGCAGATTGGGTAACATTTTTTTTAGAGGAGTAGGGGCCGGCACAAATTTTTAATGTGCTGCGCTGCCTCTTTTTCTTGTTCTACCAAGGCTACAGCCTGGTGAACCTTAAACTCTGCTGGGGCAAGTGTAGCACTGCATGTGCCCTAAAGTTGACAACATGTGGTCTCAATGGAAGACTCATCCCTAGAGGATAGATGTCTTTGGCGAGGAACAGGATATGCTGGACAATTAAGCCATTGAGGTGGACACACAAAAGTGATGTTTTAATGAAATTGTTATATTGTTAGAATTAATGTAACTGTAAATACTGTTAAATCCATGTATTCACTACTGTGCTCAGTATTCCAAAGCCAGTAGCGGCACGTGGAGGTAGCTCCGTGGGGCAGAAAGGCGGGACGGGGTAGGGGCAGAGTGGGGGGTAGTAAACACCGGAATATGGATGATCAGAGAGAAGTAAACAGTTAAATAAATAAAAAGAATTTTGTAGCGCACGCTACGTCGCTACGAAATTACCTCTACACAATATACATCACATTATGAACATTACAATTTGCAAAGATATTCTTGGACACTGCGTGAAACAGGTCCAGCATGAGAAAAATGTATGTACTGCCTGATTGTAATTCAACTTAAGGTGAGTTGTGACTCTACGCATTAAATAGCATTACTGCTCCACATACAGTGCCTGCACACGTAAATATGAGTCCAACCTTACTGGTATGACACTAATGATGTAATTGTGCAAACTGTTGTATTTGCAAGTATGCAATTTCACCCCCCTAACCCCTACATTCCACAGTATGTTATGTCTACAATAAAATTGTGTCTATTGTATAAAATGTTACGTCTACTGTAGGCTCCACCTTAATTTTGCATAACACAATTACATGTGCAGATGTCCCAGAACGGACCCTACTCGCTTTCTCATGATCTATCCCATCCCCACCACCTCCTCCCAATCTATGCTTTGTGTATTGATTCATGGAATTTGGTGCTCTGGTAAATTAGGTCAATGTATTAATCACCAGATGAAATGAGAATGTGACCTGGGGATTGCATGTTCAAGTGCTGGTGGGCTGGCTCTGCTTTTCATCCTAAGGAGAGTAACCATCACCCTTCCTATGCTGCTGCAAACCAAGCCATAGTACATAAGATGGAAGAAAAGAAGATCCCCTAAACATAACATCTCCAACTATTTTTCAGAGTGTGAGGTAGGAACATTGCAGCTTAGGAACCTTCTACCATGCGGCTTCGGTTAAAAGGGGTGAGTATTAAGCGCTACACTCAACTGTAACCTGTTGAGTGGTCCTCTCGATGGAGTGCTGTGGTGTATGTAATGAATAATTGTGTCACCCTGTTGGAGCTATATCTTTGCCCAGTGGACAGTGTTCTGGTTGTAACACATCAGCCAGTCATAAGCCGGCTGCAGAAAATCACTCGGTCAATCCTATCTGTTGTATTTGCTCAGGGGCCCCAAGTGCAACACTCCAGGGACTGGCAGCTTGTCTGTGTAGGTGGGGTCTATGGCCTGCTTCCTCTGGCTCCAAGGTCAGGAGGACCCTGCTGCCTTCTCTCCCACCGTACAAGACACTCCAAGGCGATAAACTTAACTCCGTGCTTGATAATATGCCCCCAAGTTAAATAGTGTCTGTGAGAGCTTAGCGGAACCAAAGAGGTGACAAAAGTAGGTGTATATGCTGCCAGAAATCCTATTAGATAATGGGCATGTTTGTACCACTCTCAGTCAAATATCCGCAAACAAATTGAATGGCTGATCACCCAAACGTTGATACAGCAAGTTTATCTGAGCCCTTCATGTGCATACATTATCATTTAGCATTCATTGGTTATTCCAAATCACATTTCTAATATAGAGTGGCATATATGCCTCTTTTCTCCGTGTAAGCCATGAAATGTGAATTAAAGGTTAGCGTGGGTGGCATTTTGTTCTCTAAGGAAACAGCAGCATCCATTTCAGATGATCATTGCACAGTCGGTGATTGATTAGAAGGCTAAATTAGTTGCCTTTGTTTGTTTCCCCATGTCCTTGATTTTCTTTACATCTCTTGGCACATGGAATAAAAACCTTGTTCAGTTTAAATTCTTTTTGATGTCCTGCAGACATTGTGGTGTTAGTTTGGCGTGTCTAGTTCATATTAATAATCACTTGCTTCCCCTGAAAGACTTGTCATCACAGTCATAATGCTCTGGTTCATTGTAATCATGAGTTCATTTTTACTACAATGAGCCCAGCTGCGCTGATAACGTGCTAATAGATACAGTTGTTGCAGCACATAATACATAAAGGTATTGCCAGCCTGCTGAAATTGGGCCACTGTTCCATTTTACCATGACAAATTAATATTGCCTCTTAATCTACTAGCACTCTTGTAAAGCAATCCAGGTACACCTGATGTGCTCTCCCAAAACTAACCTAGTGCAGAGGATGTTTTTAGTGATTCTGTAAAGACTTCTGGCAAACTCTGCAAACCTTCCTGGGTAATGCTGCACCCACTACTAGCTGTCTATTAGTCTGCAGTACTGTATCCACGTCGACCACTGCTTGCAAGTAATATATTGACTATGAAATAACTTGCATATAGTAATCGAATGGATGTGTGGATACATTGCATGGGAACTTACTTATGGAGAGGTACCAGGCAGGCTAAACTTGCCATGCATCATCTTCCCAGATCTGAAGGCTAATAATGTGCATGACCGGCGTGTGCATAGAGTGACCTAGACTCTGCCTTGAAATGGACATTGGTTGTTGTGTTGAATGCACTACAGTGTAATGATGCAGTAATGATGGATGAGTCTATACTGGATGTATTGTGAAGTAAGTGGTTGTAAGAGTCCAAAACTTATATAATATATAAAAAAGTATACCAAGTTGAGGCAGCAGAATCAGTGACAGATGGCTCTGGGTGTCTGCAGGTCCTTTTTTGTCAAACACCATCTGCAGAGATTTTCTGTTTCTCAGGTCACTCAGGCCACCAGAGTTAGTGAGCATTTTTTTTTCAGGTGTGGGCAATGTTGCGGTGGATGGCTTCATAAGCTGATCGATTTGTATTCTAGCTTTGTTAGGAAGGCTGTGCAACTCATACTCTAGTGCAGTGATGTGGTACTGGATGGTGGGAGGTTGTAAAACGTCTGGCTGCAAATGAGTGCTGGTTTAATCAGTGCAGTGGTGGAGAGGCGGTGTGAATCCAATATTGCAAGTTCCAATCCAGAAATACCAAGTGCATGCACAACTGTGTTCATTTAGTCAGGGGTCAAGAATATGCCACATTCTTTAAAAGCATTGAGGTAAACACTTTAAGATTGTCCTACCTTGTTCATGGGTGAGAGACAAGTAATGTGGTAAATAAAATATTACCCTGGCATAATTTCTAGGCATTAACAATTAGCATGTATCAAATGAGAGGCAGAGAGTCCGTGGTGTCCAAGTTAAAAGGGCTTTATTCCAATAACTCGAGTTAAGGGAGAATCTGTTCCATCACCACTGAGGTTCAGGAAGGGTCTTCTAACATTATTTACAGAGAACAACACATATATACATTTTTCCTTGTACATAGAGAGGAGCGCTCCAGGCAGAGCAAGAAAGAAAAAGATAAGAGCATGTGGGCGTGCATGAGGGTGTACACTTGATGAGTCATAGGTAGGTGATAGGTAGGTGTCATAGGTGGGTGGTACACAGAGGAGGAGTTACATGGCAGGCTGGAACTTTGCCCTACTTGTGCACGCAATTTGAGCATGACGTGCAACTGGGAGGAGAGCTGACTTTCAGTCTAGTAGAGAGATCTTTAGTGTCAAGGCGACCAGCACGTCTGGTACTAACTGATATCTTAAGTCAGGGGATGTATTATCTGAAGCAAAGGTTGCTCATCACTAAGAATCAGAAAAAGCATATATTTCTTCGTTCATTACATGGGGGCTGTGAGCTTTCTACAGATGCAAGTACTGTAATTTAATTTAAACAGAGACAGAACAGCTGGGCCCTATCTCAGCAGACGGGTTCTGTTTACCTTTTTCACCGGGCATGCAGATAACTGTTAAGCAAAATATACTGTCTTGGCAACCCTTGCTCGGCTGAGCTAGAAGTATGCGAGGTCAGAGATACGTAACTGCAGCTTTCAGTGTGTCAGGAGTCATGAAAACCCTGATTCAGAAAGTGGTTCAGACTGAACCACAAAAAGGGTTCATTACGATATTTATTTAAAAGTGCACAATGCAAATACATGGGCCTTCATGTTAGCTTAACGTTTGGGAAACTTGATGACAGGCACCTTAATGCAGGACGTGATTTCAGAGGCCTTGTGATTCAGGCCACTAAGAGAAATATGCATGGGTGACATGCACATACATGTAACATAGGGTACACGTAGGGGGCATCTTGGTCAGGCAAAATTTCATTTTCCTCATTCCCTCCTTGTCCCCTACTTAACCCTTCAGGATACATCTATATTCATGAGACCGTATAGTTGATCATACAGCATCATTTGTTCGTCCTTAACCCTTTGTATACTTGGATGTGGAACACTTGCAGTTGCACACAGGCCGCAAATGGCCGGGCCACACTGCAGACAGAGACAGCAACCAAATATCATAAGGCGGATCACTCCTAGGAAGGACAACACTTTCCATCCCCAAGCAGATATCACACCCCAGAGCCAACTGGACCAAGTCCATGTGCCTGGGTCTTGATGTATGACATGAGCAACCTTGTGGAGCCTTGTTATCGCTGCATACACAGATGGCGCGTTATTTGGGATGAAAATGCAACAACTAGATCGGATCACGCTACAAGCTCCGCCCCTATCCGCCAAGATGACGTCTAGAACGAGGCGATTTTGAAGAACAACAAGTCTCATAGCAGACTGTTCCTGGGTCAAGTTCGCCAGGGCAGATGCAGTCACATTCACTACTGCCTCAAGAGTCCTTGTTAACTTGCGTATCAGTTTACTGTTTTGGACGGGACCTACGAAGAAAAAGAATCCTTTGTTGAAATCTGTATATTGCTCCCAAGCTGTTTCAGTCTGATCAATCCCTGAGGCATCTGTCTCTCTCCTTACTCTAACATGTTCTAGTCGTGAATCTCTATGATAATGGGATTGGGCCAAGAATACAGGTGGCAATAAGAATGCTATATAACAAGTCCCACCCCAGTCTAAGGGCAGATGTACATAGGCTGTCTGACCGCAAATGAAATAGGTATGGCATGATGTTTTGAAAGAAGAAAGTCCTTTATCATTAAACTCTACTACAACTTTACACTCGCTGTGTCCCATATGTACTGAGCCTTTCTTATTAACACATAAATCACCTTTTGCTGGTAGAACTGAAATAAACGGTGGACCTGTATTTTGCTTGGGCTGAACGTTTAACATTATAAAATTAACGGATGCATTTCCCTGCTCGTACTCTTCATTCTCTAGATCGGTTCCCTTCCTTTGGGGGAATCCGTCTTTGTCTGGAAAACATGCTTCATTCATTATTTTATTCAGGTTTCCAGATATCCAGCCACCTGGATAAGCTATGTACTTTCTATCTATTGAGGTCATTAAGGCAAACCATGCTCCACATGAACCATTGTGTGAGAACGGTAGAGGATAGAAGAGCAGAACTCCCTTCGTCTTTTGATAAGGAGGCAGTTGGCCACATACCCAGCAATCAGTCGCATTGCTGGTCTGGTGAGAATGGTGTAACATTCGAATAAAAGTATTGTTACGCAATGCAAGTCGATATGACAATTCATGAGGTGGCAGTTCACTAAATGTATGCTCTATGGTGCTGTTACTGGAAGAGTGTATATGTGAGGAAATAGGAAAGAAAACATGTAGTAATAAACTGACACAGATTATAACAATGCACAGAATAAAAAGAATGATCAAAGTAACTATACATCTACTGCGTAATAACTTGCAGTATTTAGCTTTCTTTTCGCTCTTTTTACTATTCTCGTATGTGATCTTATACATGTCAGAAATCTAGTCTAACCGATTCACCACCGAGTGGACTTAGACAATTAAACTACGTCTGACTTACTAGATCTTAACTTAGATCTATACTCTTGCTGAGGAGTCTTTTCTAGCAAAGGCGGCGCAAAGTCTGTATTGTCCTTAATGTTTTTAGTGTCTGTGTTTGTTACCAATGTTCCAGATTGTCCAAAGTACTTTTTACAATGCTGAGCGTGGATCCATCCTTTGCGTCCCTCCACCTTCAGCGCGGTCCTTGTTGTAAGAAGCACTAATTTTGGGGTCTTCCAGCGAGGCTCGAGGGGGCTTGAACGATCAAAATTCCGGACACATACAAAATCGCCTGGTGATATGGCATGCTCCTTGACCTGGGTGTTGTCAGGGAAGGCGGCAGCAACCTGTGAACGACAAGAGAGTAGTGCAGACATCAAGGAAGCCAGGTAATCTGTCAGCATGTTACTGTCAACATCAGTTATTCTTTTAGGCATAGGCGTATCCCACATATTTGGCGGTCTACCGAAAACTACTTCATATGGAGATAGGCCTGTTCTGACATGGGCTACCATACGCATGTAAAAGAGGGCAACCGGCAAGGCTACCATCCAATCCACGCCTTTTTCTGCACATATCTTAGCAAGCTTTGTTTTGATTGTCTGATTATGTCTTTCTACAAGGCCTGCTGCTTCAGGGTGTCTTACACAATGGAATTTTCAAGTATATCCTAACAGAAGAGACACTTGTTTCATTAATTCAGAGGAGAATGGCTGACCGTTATCGGAATATACGACCCGAGGCAATCCATACCTGGGGAAGTACTCGCGCACTAATTGCCTGGCTGTTGTCACAGCAGTATAATCTGGAACTGGATATGCTTCTGTCCATCTAGATAGTGCACACACAACTACCAAGACATACTTGTAACCTCTACATCTGTCCATTTGGATATAATCCATCTGGAGAACCTCAAAAGGGTGGTCAGGAGGATGAAATCCGCCTTGTTCCACCGGAATGCCTTTACCTGGATTGAACTGGCAACAGATCATACATGTTCGTACTTTCTGTTTCGCTGCTGCACGCAGGTGCTTGTTAAACCAAATATTCTGTAAGCTGTCTATCATTGCTTTTTCTCCTAAGTGTGCTGGACTATGTGCTGTGTTTATGATTACTTGTACCATAGAATCTGGAAGAAACCATTAGCCTTTTCCCTTAGTCATCCAACCTTGTTCAGTCTGGACCCCTCCTTGTTCAGTCCATTTCTTTATCTCATCTGTGGTGGCATGTGTCTGTATATCGAGTACATCTTGAGTGGGATCCCTGACTGTCATACATGTTGTCAGTAATGGTACCTCTGTCCTTGTCGTGTCTGTTGGTGTCTGGGCTGTCTGGGCTGTAAGTTTAGCTGTTCGGTCTGCCAGGTCATTACCCTGGGAAATGGTGTCTGTAACTTTGGTGTGAGCTTTGCACTTCAGGATAGAAATGGCTGTAGGTAAATGTATTGCTTCCAACAGGGCTTGAATGAGCTGGCCGTGCTGGATCTTGGTCCCATGGGAGGTCAAGAAACCTCTCTCCCTCCATAAGACCCCGAAATCATGAACAACGCCAAAAGCATATTGTGAGTCAGTATAAATGTTTACTTTCAAGTGCTTAGCTCTTATGCAGGCTTGTGTCAGAGCGATGAGCTCTGCTGCTTGTGCTGATAGTGTGTCTATTTTCTGTGTCTCTATGACTTTAGTAGCAGTGGTCACAGCATATGCTGCTACTAATTCTCCTGCACTCGTTCTCATGCTTGATCCATCTACATAGAGCGTTAAGTCTGGGTCTGGAAGTGCAATATCTGTCAGGTCTTGTCTTGGTTTCGTCACTATATTCATTACTTCCACACAGTCATGTGGTGGTGCATTTACTGTACTTGAGGGCAAAAGTGTTGCAGGATTCAGAATATTACAACGTCTGATCTCTATGTGTGGTTGAAATAATGTCAGTTCATATCCTGTCAGTCTTGCTACAGTCAAATGTTGTGTCTGTGTCCTGTTTAAGAGAACCTCCACTGCATGTGGAACCTGTATTGTCAGAGGGTGACCCAACACTATCGAATCACTTTGTCTTATGGCTAGGGCTGTTGCTGCAACTGATTTCAGGCACGCAGGCAGAGCCTGGGCCACTGGATCTAGTGTACTAGAAAAATAAGCGCAAGGCTTGTGTTTTCCTGCTTGATCTTGTGTGAGGACAGATAACGCTGTTCCATCTCGTTCAGTTACGAAAAGCATAAAAGGTTTACTGTAACATGGAGTCGCTAAAACTGGCGCTTGACATAATGCTCTTTTTAATTCCTCAAATGCCAAGGTGTGTTCTTGTGTCCAAGGGAGGACAGTCGGAGTGGCTGCCTCCTGTGTAGTTAACTGTATGAGTGGTTTGGCTAGATATGCATACTGGGGAATCCATTGCCTACAGTAAGAAGTGAGGCCAATAAAAGCACGTACCTCCTTCTGTGTCTTGGGCTGTGAAAGGTTAGCAATGAGCTGTATACGTTCTTGTGTTAGCTGTCTACCCTCCTTGGAAAGCAAGTGTCCAAGGTACACCACTTGCTTTTCACAGAATTGCAACTTTGAAGGGGACACCTTGTGCCCCTTGTCAGCCAGAAAATGTAAAACTGTCAGTGATGCATTTTCGCATTCTTTTTCTGAACGTGCTGTAATTAGGATGTCGTCTACGTACTGAAGTAGCGCAGTGTTGGCAGGCATGTGAACACTGTCTAGCTGTCTTTTCAGTGCCTGACTGTAAATACTAGGGCTTTCTGTAAAGCCTTGTGGAGCTCTTGTAAATACAAAGCTACGACCTTTTAATGAAAATCCGAACAGGTACTGGCTGTCGGGATGGATGGGAACACTAAAGAAAGCGTTCTTCAAGTCGATAACAGTAAAGAAAGTAGCCTCAGAATCAATAGCAGTCAGTAATGAAGAAATGTCTGGCACCACTGGATATTGTGGTACTACACATTTGTTCAATTCTCGTAGGTCAATAATTAGTCGGTACACTGGCAGTACACTAGGGTCAGATCGTTTAAGGATAGGGATGACAGGCGAGTTACATACATTCGAGTCAGTCTCTACCACTACTCCTCGTGCAATAAGTCCGTCAACTAATTTCAATAAGGCTGTTTCGGTGTCAGGTGGTAACTTGTATTGTCTAATACGTGGAAGTACTACTCCTGCTTTGAGTGTGACATGGTGTGGCGTTATGTCCATGTAACCTACGTCAGTCGGTCCTTGTGCCCATTGAGTCTGTGGCACATTCTTGAGTCTGTGGTCAAAATCAGTCAGTGCATAATGTCCCTTAAAATCACGTAAGAACAGGCGTACTCCTTCTGGAGAGCAGCAGATAACTGCTCCTAGGTCTTTTAATGTCTTCATACCAAGTAAGTTTTCTGGACATGACTTAGTAAGTAGCAAGTCAGTGGTACGTGACAGTGGACCAACCCCTAGGGAAACTGGTTTCGATACTTCATTAACAATAGGTTTTCCTGAAAATCCCAGGGAAACATTCTGTGAGCCCGAGAGAGGTGCCCCTGGAACCTCGTCATGACTGATGGTAGTTCTGCTCGCCCCTGTGTCAATCAGAAACTTTCGATCCTGACCTAATACACGACTATGTACATACGGACCCTCTTGATCTACAGGAACCTCAATAAGGGGCAAGCCTACTTCCCTCTCGAGGCTGTTTCATGAGAACTGTTGATACTCAGGATAGTCAGACTGTGTGTACTGATACATTTGTGGTGTGGCATGAACAGGCGGTGGTGGAGGATAATTCGCTACTGTCTGTTGCGTGTTCTGTTGCGTGCTAATCTGTCTAGGAGTGTACTGTCGTTCTTTTGTCTTGCCTGTAGCTATATTGTGTTTCAGAATAGTGCAGTCCTTTACAAAGTGACCTGGTTGTTTGCAGTAATTACAGTTCCCTTTGACAGGTGTCGTGTTATGTTTGTTTGAATTCGCCGGTACCGTTTGGGCAACCAGCACTTTCATTTTTGTCTCTTTCATGCGTCTCTTTTCATGATCCTGCTCTTCTCTAATCCTGTTCTGGTGATACTGTAACATCTGTAACATTTGTGAAGGGCTGTTTGCTTGCCAAGTACTCTCAACCTTCAGTACTCTATTCTTGATCTGGGGCAAGGAATTCTCAACTAATTTGCTCACAAAAATATGTGGAAATGATTCGCTACCTGGCTTAAGGCCACTATTAATAGTAAAGCATTTCTCAAATCTAGAATAGAAATCACTTGTGTCCTCGTCTTGTTTTTGTTTACATGCTGAAATAGCATCCCAGTCTTCCTTTTTAGTAATCAATAATCTCGGCAAAACTTGTATCAGGAATTCAGGTAGTTCTCTAGCTTTTTCCCCAAGACCAACCCCCGGGGCCCTGCCTTTTTCTTCTGTTTCCAGTGCATCCCAACTTAACTTTTTATCACCCACTTCCAAGTCTTTTTCCTTAAGCTTTTCATAAATCCCTGCAGGTAACAGTACTTTTAATAACTTCAGAATGTCAGCGTACGTATAATCTCCTATGCGGAGGATGTCTTTTAATTCTCGGTGAAACCCCCCTGGGTCTTTATCATGACAAGGCAACATCTTTTTCATTTCTAGGATTTCTAATTTCGTTAAGGGGGTGTAAACATACACCCGTTGTAACTCATTGGCCGCATTCCTGATGGGATGAACCTCTCGTAGGGGGTTCTGTCTGTCTATGTGTACGTTATGTCTACCGAGGTGTGAGACTGGAGGCATGCATGTAGTCAGAGAATCTATGTACTTATGTCGTTGATCCAGAATAACATTAATTAATTCGGTACCTAAACCTGTCCATCTGTCTAGTAAAATGTTGTCTAGTAATTTATGCAAGTGACCAGGATCAGAATATTGACTCTCATACAACGTTATCAAGTGTTGGACCATGTAAATACCAGCCAAACGCTGTTCGTTCGGTGGAAGGCTTAAGAAAGTCTGAGCCACTATATCACTGCTGTATATATTGGAATTGGACACCCACTGGGTGGCTGACCGGGCCAACTCTATTTCGTGTTGTGTGGGAGGTCGCTCGCTCCCTATCCATTGTTTCAGTGCTTTTTCAGTAGCCTGGAATAGAGCTTCAAGGGAATACCTTTCTTTTATAGCTGGCTCTTGTTTACGGTAATCAAGGCACTTTGGTCTGTCAAACTGTCGCGCTTTTCCTACATAATTAATCTTGCCTTTCGGATCCTGACGATCCTCTACCTCTTCCGCTGATGACTCGCCCTTCTCGTCAGACTCTTTTCTGTGTCTTTCTATTATTTCCTTTCGTATTTTCTTGTACATGGCATCTATCTGTCCCTGTTTATCATGTATACCGGCATCTATGTGCTCGCTCCATTCTATCAAACCTTGTTTTACATCTCCGTCTCCTTCGTCTTGTTCCCTGATCAGGCAGTTAATAATAAAACGTAGGATATGGTTCTTAACCCCTACCTTTCTTTGTGCCATGGCTTGTGCTATACTATCAGGTCCCTCCCCCGTTCTAATGAAACGGTACATTTTATCTAGGTGTTCTTTCATGTCTGGTAATGTCTCTAGATATGCAACGGCTTGTCTTAGCCTACGTGAAATCACGACCATTTAACCTTTTCCTGGTTCTGGATCATATACACAAAATGGAATGGCTACATCTACAGTAGGCACTCTCCCACTGCCCCGTGACCTACGTCATCTTTTACTAGCTGCTGCTGAAGTTGCTGGAGCTGATCTGCTGGTGGGGGTGGACGGAAACCTGCATTAACGTAGTCCGGAAGGGAATCGTCTAGATACGAGGAAATGAACGCCTCTGATGCTGTCGGCTTTACTCTACGTTCTCTATATGGTACAGGTGGTGGCGTTCGCGACCTACTGGGTCTCTCTGAGGTGGTCACTCTAGCTAGTTCTTCAGCCAGGACGGGATAAATACCAGTAACGATGGCGTTTCTTTCTCTATCAGTCTGTTCTGTTTTGACACGTTCCCCCTCCTCCCGTAGTTCTTTTTCTTTGGCTTTTTCCTCTGCTTGTTTAGTTCTCTCTGCTTTATTGAATTCTTTCTCTGTTCTCCTGTGTGACTCTTTGCGCCATAACTCGATGGCATCTTTCTGAGAGGGTCTTGACTTCCTTTTCCATAGCGCTTCCTCTACTCTCATAATGCATTCTGAATCCCATGTTCCTGAGATAGGCCATCTATACTTTTCCTCCAGGTCCTTTGTATAGTCTACCCATAAATCTAAAAACAAGATGGCGTCTAATCCATGCTTATTATACATATAATGACCAGGTGTGTCTCTAGGCGGGATGTTAACTGACTCTTCTAGTATACCTTTTCTGGTCCCTATCTGACGCAATTTTGAAAACAGTGGCATGTTGAAACCAACACAATGGAAATACAATACACAAAAATAGACTGAAACAATCAACAATCATTCACACTAAAACATCATAACATTAAAAAAAACATGATCTAAACCAATACAGAGAACTAAACATGTACTTGAAAAACTATATGCACTGGAATACAGTACAACCATACCGGTCTCAAAAATGAGACACGTCTTTACCGTGCCCACGTTTACCATGGACCCGTCTTGACCGTGCTCGTGTGAACGAACCCGTCTTTACCGTTTTCACGAATAACGTGAACCCGTCTTTACCGTGCCCACGTTTTACCGTGGACCCGTCTTTACCATGCCCACGTGTTACCGTGGACCCGTCTTTACCGTGCCCACTTGTTACCGTGGACCCGTCTTTACCGTGTTCATATAAAATTAACCCGTCTTGAACTTGATGCATCCCCCATAGCGGTACTCACCGGGAAGCAGGACTTGAAACTTGAAGGCCTCGGAAACTCGATACTACGCTTGCGCCTTGGAACAGGTGGGCCTCGGAAACCTCGGACCTTGCTCTCTCACGGGTGGGCTCTGGTTGGGATGATCCGCAATCCTCACCGCCTCGTGTGGACGCCTGGTCGCAGTCCGTCTCCTCCGTGGGCCTGAGGGAGTAAGCAGGAAGTCCCGCTGCGTGTACACTTCGAAGTCCGTCACGGCTGTAGAAGGGGGCAAAGGCTGTACCTACGTCACCGGCGCGTGGGGAAAGGGATAGTTCCTGTTCGGGCGCCAAATTAATGTGGTAAATAAAATATTACCCTGGCATAATTTCTAGGCATTAACAATTAGCATGTATCAAATGAGAGGCAGAGAGTCCGTGGTGTCCAAGTTAAAAGGGCTTTATTCCAATAACTCGAGTTAAGGGAGAATCTGTTCCATCACCACTGAGGTTCAGGAAGGGTCTTCTAACATTATTTACAGAGAACAACACATATATACATTTTTCCTTGTACATAGGGAGGAGCGCTCCAGGCAGAGCAAGAAAGAAAAAGATAAGAGCATGTGGGCGTGCATGAGGGTGTACACTTGATGAGTCATAGGTAGGTGATAGGTAGGTGTCATAGGTGGGTGGTACACAGAGGAGGAGTTACATGGCAGGCTGGAACTTTGCCCTACTTGTGCACGCAATTTGAGCATGACGTGCAATTGACGTGTAACTGGGAGGAGAGCTGACTTTCAGTCTAGTAGAGAGATCTTTAGTGTCAAGGCGACCAGCACGTCTGGTACTAACTGATATCTTAAGTCAGGGGATGTATTATCTGAAGCAAAGGTTGCTCATCACTAAGAATCAGAAAAAGCATATATTTCTTCGTTCATTACATGGGGGCTGTGAGCTTTCTACAGATGCAAGTACTGTAATTTCATTTAAACAGAGACAGAACAGCTGGGCCCTATCTCAGCAGACGGGTTCTGTTTACCTTTTTCACCGGGCATGCAGATAACTGTTAAGCAAAATATACTGTCTTGGCAACCCTTGCTCGGCTGCGCTAGAAGTATGCGAGGTCAGAGATATGTAACTGCAGCTTTCAGTGTGTCAGGAGTCATGAAAACCCTGATTCAGAAAGTGGTTCAGACTGAACCACAAAAAGGGTTCATTACGATATTTATTTAAAAGTGCACAATGCAAATACATGGGCCTTCATGTTAGCTTAACGTTTGGGAAACTTGATGACAGGCACCTTAATGCAGGACGTGATTTCAGAGGCCTTGTGATTCAGGCCACTAAGAGAAATATGCATGGGTGACATGCACATACATGTAACATAGGGTACACGTAGGGGGCATCTTGGTCAGGCAAAATTTCATTTTCCTCAGTAAGGGCAAGTGCAGTAAAGATATTGTATAGTAGGGTATACAGAGAAACTGATTTGCACACGCCTGGGTCTGAACTGAGGTGGTGAAGTGAGCTAAAGAACAATGAAATGAAAAGTTGTGAAAAGTTTCAGCACTCCATCCATCATCTCCTTGTATTTGCTTTGTTTACGCTAAGTTGTCAGGGAATGCCTAGACGTGGGTCCCTTTCTCACTCTGCCACTGGATTCAAGCTAGCCTGGCTAATGAGGGGTGTTAATCTGAAACCGGTCCCAGGATGCTTGTTTCCGGTCCAGGGAAGGCATGGCTTGGCAGTTCGGGCTGGACTGTTCCCATGAGGAACAGGGTCAAGACTGATTTGGATATTTCTGGGTCTGAACTGGGGTGGCAAAGTGAACTAAAGGATGTTGATGGATTCAACCCAGATTTGTGACTGGAGTGATTGTTTGAAGAGTCAGCATTCAGTCCATCATCTCCTTTTGTTTGCTTTGTTTGCCCTATGTTGGCAGGGTATGCCCATATGTGGGTCGCTTGCTCACTTTGCCACTGGATTCAAGCTAGCCTGGCTAATGAGGGGTCTTACCCCAATACCGGTCCCAGGATGCTTGATTCTGATCCAGGGAAGACCTGGCTTCGCAGTTTGTGCTGGACTATTCCCATGAGGCACAGTGTCAAGGCTGATTTAAATATGGCTGGGTCTGTACTGTGGTGGCGAAGAGAGCAAAAGAACAATGATGGATTCAACCCAGATCTGTGACTGGGGGTGAGCGTCTGAAAAGATTCAGTGCTCCGTCTATCATCTCCTTGTGTTTGCTTTGTTTTCCCTAAGTTGGCAGAGTATGCCCAGACGTGGGTCCCTAGCTCCCTTTGCCACTGGATTCAAGCTAGCCTGGCTGATGAGGGATGTTACCCTGAAACCGATCCCTGGATGCTTCATTCCGATACAGGGAAGACCTGGCTTGGCAGTTCCGGCTGGACTGTTCCCATGAGGAACCGGATCAATACTGATTTGCATATGGCTGGGTCTGAACTGAGGTGGCAAGTGAGCTAAAGAACGAAGATGGATTCAGCCCAGATCTGTAACTGGGGTGAGTGTCTGAAAAGATTCAGCACTCTGCCCATCATCTCCTTGTGTTTATAGTGTAAATTTGTTCAGGTTGTGTGGATTAGGAGACTCGCATAGCTTTTTTTCAGTTTTATACTAATTGATGTCATTCGATGAATATGCTAATCTGTTAGACCCGGGATTCCTGGGATTCCTGGTTGGCTGAGGTAGGTACCTTAGGTCAAATAGGGACCCTCGTTTCTACGTCAGGGAAAGGAGGGACACCTTCTGAGATAGCCCCCGCTGACCCCCTCGGTAGTTTGGCACAAGCAGCCAGGCTTATCTTTAAGTTAAATATGTATAGTATTTGCAACCACGATCCCAGCAACCCAATGATGACACCACAAATGGACTTCACACGAGTTTCAGAAAAACGAGTGTACATTTATATAAAAAGATATACGATAAGCCCACACATTATAAATCCATAAGCGTATTTGTAATATTCCTCCTGGCCAGTTGTTAGGCCAGCCAGCCCTTTTAAGTTCTGGCGATATTAATGAGTATTTCTAAAAGTTCCACTGCAGTCCTAATGCAATGTTATGCAGTTAGTAATGCTAGAATCAGGCACTTGGCAATATAAAAATAATGCAGTTCGTAATGCTAGAATCAGGCACTTTGAAATGTAAAAATAATGCAATGCGTAACGCAGCAATCAGACACTTTGCAATGTAAACATAATGCAATGCGTAACGCAACAATCAGGTACTTCTTTATGCATAAATAATGCAATACGTAATACACTAATCAGGTAGTTCATTATGCAGCAATAATGCAATGTGTAATTTGAAAATCAGATAGTTTGTTATGCAGAAACGATGCAATGGGAAATACACTAATCAGGTAGTTTGTTACGCAGAAATAATGCAATGCGTAATACACTAATTAGGTAGTTTGTTATGCAGCATTAAGGCAATGCGTAATACACTACAGCACCGATCATGCTGCCTTCGGCTGTCTCTTCGGCACTCGTGCTGACTCACAGTCAGCTTCTGTCAACAGTTGCCCTCACACATGTTGTAAACAGAAAAGTGCAGCTCCGGCCCCAGTACTGCCAATCCTTTAGCAAGTACGGGCCGCGATACGAGCCGAAGCTGAGGCTCGCGCTGCAGGAATGGGAGAGACTGAGAGCGTCACCCTCTGAGCACGCACCCCGCCCCAGGCGTCGACACATGTTACCTGGGGGGCGCAACTTTGCTCTCCTCTCCTCTTCCAGGGATTTGGGCCTCTGATTCAGTCTTTGTGAATTCCGGGCAGCGGGACTCAGATCCTTCCTCAATGAGGTTGGCTCGAGGTCCAGCTCTGACAACGGCTGGCTCGGCCTGGCAGCTCAGCTCCTCCGGTGCTGCCGGTCCCGGCCGCTGGTGCTATGAAGATCTCTGGCTGCCACAGGGCACACATACACAGCGTTGCTGAGACTCACTTGAGCTTCGGGTGCACAATCACGGGCACTCCTAACGAAGGTCTCAAGCTGCACGAAGGACAGCCACACAGGGTTGCTGAGACTCACTTTCACTCCGGGTGCACGGTAACAAGGCAATGCTCATGAAGTGCTCAGGCTGCACAAAGCACACGCACACAGAGTCGCTGAGGCTCATTTGGACTCCGGGTGTGCACAATAACAAGGCAATCCTCACGAAGGTCTCAGGCTGCAAAAAGCACAAGCAAACAGCATAGCTGATCCTCGCTTGGACTCCAGGTGCCCACGATCACGGACACTTCTTAAGAGGGCCTGAGGCTGCAACAAGCACATGCACACAGAGTCTCTGAGACTCTCCTGGAAACTTTTGTGTTCCTGAGTTTCTGCAACAGGGAGCCAGCTCACCTCGGGCCCTTGGGGATAAGTTACTGCAAGACACAGCACACAGCAAAGTCCTTTCAAGCAGGGGGACACAGCACCCAGCAAAGTCCCTTTGGCCTCTCCTTGGTTAAAGCAGCAAACTGCAGGCCAGCCCCAAAACATGCAGCAAATTTCAATCCTTTCCTTCAGTCTCTTCAGTTGTTTCTTCCTTGACAAAGGTTCCTCTTGACCACGAAGTAGCTTCAGTCTTGTTCAGTCTTGATGAATCCATTTCTCAAGTTCAGGGGCTTCAGCTCTCATAGTTATACCCCTAAATGTCTTTGAAGTTGTTGTGTTCAGGGGGGCACTGACCCATGGTCAAACCAGTTCTGATGCCTCCTTCGAGTGACACCTTCTTCCTTTGATTAGCAGGGGTCGGAATTCTTAGTCACTCAGCAGGAGATGGGACCATTGTTTTATGGCAGCAACCCAGGCCTTTTCACCTCTAGGGGCTACTCCTCCCCCTACACTCCAGATGCAGGTCAGCCTGTTGCTGTCTCACCTCCTCCCCTGGGTCAAGACTTTCCCTAGCTCCTATCACTTTCACATCCAGACAGTCAATCCACAACCAGGCAGAGACACACAGAAATTTTAGGGTACAAAAATCCAGTCATAAAAAGATGTGTTATTACCTCGTGAGTTCAGGCACACTAAACGTCACCTCTCCATCTTAAGCCTTTGGGAATATAGGCTGGAAAACATATTACACAGCCTCCCCTTTCTATCCTTTGGGCAAGATGGCCTTTCAACAGTGAAAATCAAAATGGAGATTATTTGACTGTCAGGACTTAAGACACACCTTAGTACCTGACCTACCTTTCACATGCACTGCACCCTACCCAGGGTGTACCTTGGACCTACCAAAGGGGTGTCAGATGCACATGAAAAGGGAAGAGTAAGGTCTGGCAAGTGAGTGCACTTGTCAGAACAACATGGCAGTTTAACAAACTGCAAGCAGGCACTGCAATGGAAGGCCTGAACTGCCTCTTTAAGGCTACTTGTGTGGGTGGCACAATTAGTGCTGCAGGCCCACTAGTAGCAGTTGCATTACCAGCCCTTGCATACATAGAGAATTTTACTATCGACTTTACAAGTAGGGCAAACATATTTATCATGGGCAACCAATTACCATTACACTTTACACAGGGAGTTCTAGCACTTTGACACTGATCAGCAGTGACAAGGTGCCCAAAGCATCTAAGTTGGCACCACAATGTCAGAAAAAAGGTCTGGGGAAAAGAACAAAGTTTAGGAAACTTTAGCCGAAAAGGGCCAAGTCCAACATAATTCATGTATAAAATGCAATTTATTTTACCTTGCATTGCCTAATCATTCTATTATTTTCCATATATATTTCTCGAGGTATAGGGTGCATATAATTTTAATTTTCCTAATTTAATTGATTAAAAAAATCCTTATATAGTCTTTTTTATTTCTATTTATTGTTCGGTATGTAGTCTCTTAAATGGCATATATATATATATTCACTGAAAAAACCATAGGTTTCACACCAGTTATAGTTAACTGAACATTTTACTCATACAAAACCATTGAAATTCCCACGTTATAGTTAGTTGGACTCACTGTAACTCGCGCGCCCGCAATCCACTGCTGATGATGTCACATAGTACATCATTCATGACATGGTCAGTGACATCACTGATGACATCTCAAATGACATCACTGATGACATCACTGATGACATCTCAAATGACATCACTGATGACATCACTGATGACATCATGCATGTGATATTATGATGCACCGCCTCACACTCTAATCTAACCTTTGATACATCCAGTGTTGAATACAGACTACCATTCCTGAAACCATTGACACACCAATACCAGTTACTACATACGCACTCACTGATTCCTAAGTCTACACACACATCCACTCATTCACCCATACAATCACTGATACATACAGTCACTCATCAATACAACACTATCATATGCACTCATACACCTATACAGACACTCACACACTGCCACTCATCCATGGAGTTACTCACACACCTAGTCAGTCATGCAAAGAATCAATCACACTCCCATTTCCTCATCTATACAGTTATACACACAAAACCTTACTTATTCAAACATAGACTAACACATACTTACTCTCTTTTACAATCACTGATACAAGTACACATTGATCCATACAGTCACTTATGCAATCACAGGCTCTCATGTATAGTCATTTTTATATTCCAACTCTCATATGCACTGTATTTTACATATGTACTTACTTGGACATGTAGCACTGAGATATCCATTCACTCACCAACACACCCATGCACACAGTCAACCGCCCATACAGTTGTTTTCACATGCACTCTTGAGCCCATACACCAAGTGAATCAACTGCTCACACATGTATGCACAGAGTCACACACCTCCTAGCCACCCACACACACATGCAGCCTCACATACAAATACTTGGGCAACCAATCAATAACTCATATAGCCACTCATATAGCTACTGATCAACACATGCAGCAGCTTACACAACAACAGACATAATGATGCACACATTCAGACAGTTTACTCACTAACCCATGCATTCAGTAAGACACATTTAATCACTCACTCATACAGTCAGTCACACACCTACTAAATCCTTCATCCAGACACTTATACATCCACTCATTCTTCAATATGTAAAACATATTTAAACTTTACAGAAACACACAGACACTGGATGATGTCATCAGTGATGTCATTTGAGATGTCATCAGTGATGTCATCAGTGATGTCATTTGAGATGTCATCAGTGATGTCATCAGTGATGTCACTGACCATGTCATGAATGATGTAATATGTGACATCATCAGCAGTGGATTGGGGGCTTGCGAGTAATAGTGAGTCCAACTAACTATAACTTGGAAATTTCAATGGTTTTGTCTGAGTAAAATGTTCAGCTAACTATAACTGATGTGAAACCAATGATTTTTTCAGTTAATTTCAAAGGTTTTTTAAATGCTAATTCCTAACTATAACGAGTGTGAAACCTATGGTTTTTTCAGTGAATTTCAAAGGTTTTTTAAAAGCTAATTCCTTACTATAACGAGTTTGTAACCTACGATTTTTAAAGTGAATTATTACGGTTTTTTTAATAGCTGTTTTTTATAACTATTAATTGTTATATTTTTTATAAAATTAATATATATTTTTTTTCTAATATACATTTTTCAATGTATTTTTCCAGGTTTTTTTTTTTATCATTTTACCTCGGAGCGCTCAGGGTACGCGCACCCGTAAACGCACCCGTACACGTAGCGAGAGCGCTATACCGGCGTGCGAAAACAAATATAAGTATGTATTTAAAGTAAATAATAATGCAAGACATTCAGTGGCATACTTATAAAAGTAGTATTTTTGATTTTAAATAACCGTATTTTAACTTTAAACGCATTTCCTAAAATCTAACAAAATGTCATTCAGGCGCGCCGCGTAAGCACCCCCCGGAAGCGCCTATGTACGTGCCGCGTAAGCGCACCCAGAAGCGCTCCGGTGCGCGTAGCGTAAGCGCGTCAAGTCATGTGACCTTAAAATAACACTTTTCAATGGTAGTTAACAGTTTTTTGTACAACTAATGAAAACCCCACCCATTTCCTTCACTACCTCTTTCACTTTGAAGAGAGCAAGACCTGTTCCCTTTTTCTCCTCTTCAATTGTTTGGAAAGAATGGCTGCAAGAGCACCAAGCAGCAGGGACTCTGATGAGTTTCTCCATGAGGACCCTCCTCAACCAAAAGCGAAGGAGCACTTCATCTGAAAGTTTTTTTGCATTCCAGAAGGGGAGAAGAAGGTAAATGCTCCTAAGGTGGAATGCAAGATATGCCACACTATTCTGTCACGTGGTGACCCCACAAAAAAATACAGTTTTGGGAACTCCACCATGATAAGACATGTGCAAAGAAGGCACCCCCAGAACTATGCCCGGGAGAGTGGCACGGAATGCACCGAGAGATGGCCCCTCTACTTCCACCGGAGGACCAACATCATCGGTGAGAGGAAGAGCAGTCGAGTTGATACCAAATGTTCAGCCTGTTTTTTCTGACATTACAATTAGGTGTAAGCATTGTGACGAACTGCTTTGTTACGGGGAACAGAGCATTCTACTAATTGTTCAAAAAAGGGAAGAACACCGCTGCGCCCCTCAGCCCTAATTTTTCCCCTTTTATTTGCTCCTGTTGAGCAGTTTGGCATTCCCTAGTTTTGTTTTTGTTCTGAAAAAAATACAAAAAATAAATAAAAACGTTCGGAAAAAGTAAAAAAAAAAATAAAAACTAAAAAAGAAGAAAAAAAACAGTTCTTTTTAGAACTACCTCCAATTCTCCAAAAAGAGCTATATTCTTTACATATTCTAAAGGAGTGAGTGAAGTGGAGTACAGTGAGAGAGGAAAGGAAAATGAGTGAGTGAGCAAAGGAAGGGACGAGAGGGGAAGGGAAGTGTAGTAGGGGGACTGAAAAAAGGTGAGTGTGGGAGGTGAGTGAGGGGAAGGGGAGTGAACATGGGGAATGAGGATAAGTGAGGAAAGCGGAGTAAGGGAACGGGGTTGAGGAAGGGTAAGAGAAGAGCAGTGAGGTTGAGGAAAGAGTGGTGATAAGAGGAGGTAGTGAAGCTAAGAGAGAGGGAGTGAGGGAAGGAGAATGAGGATATGACAGGACAGAGGTGGTGAGAGAAAGAGTGAGTGAAGTGGAGTAAGGTGAGTAAGGTAAGGGGAATGAGTGAGTGAGTGAAGGAAGGGAATAGAGGGGAAGAGGACTGAAGTATAGGTACTGAGAGAAGGTGAGTGGGTGATGAAAGTAGAGGGAAAAGGAGAGAAAGATAGGGAATGAGGGGTAGTGAGGGAACCAGACTAAGAGAACGGGAGTGAAAGAACGGCAGAGAGCATAAGTAAAGAGGGATGAAAGTGGGTGGATAAAAGTGAGTAAGGGTAAGAAAAAGGGAGTGAGGAAGTGAGGGGATAGAGGTACTGAAGGAAAGAGTGACAGAAAGGGACTGAGTGAGGGAGAAAAGAAAGATAAGTGAGGGAGTGTAGCTGAGTTATAGGGAGTGAGAAGAGGAGTGAGAGACTAAGAGGACGGAGAGAATGGGGGTAAGAGAGAGAGAGTGAGGGAAGGGGAGTGAGGAAGTAAGAGGACAGAGGGAGTAAGAGAAGGAGTTACTGAAGTGGAGTAAGGAGAGTAACAGAAGGGAAAAGAGTGAAGGAGCGAAGGAAGGGAAGAGAGAGGAAGGGAAGTAACACAGGAGATCTGAAAGAAAGTGAGTGTGAGAGTGTGGCTGAGTTATAGGGAGTGAGTGTGACAGAAGAGGAGTGATAGACTAAGAGGGCAGAGAGAATGAGGCTAACAGAGAGAGAATGAGGTAAGGGGAGTGTAGAAATAAGAGGACAGAGGGAGTAAGAGAAGGAGTTAGCGAAGTGGAGTTAGGAGAGTAAGGGAAGGCAAAGGAGTGAAGGAGCGAAGGAAGGGAAGAGAGAGGAAGGAAAGTAAAGGAGAAGTCTGAAAGAAGGTGTGTGGGAGGGGAGTGAGGAAAAGGGGAGTAAACATGGGGATTGGGAATAAGTGAGGGAAGCGCAGTAAGGGAGAAAGTAAATTCTGTACGTCAAACTTACCTTATAAGTAATGTAAACTTAATTACATATTTATATCAAATTTAATATCTGTGAAAGAGAAAAAAAAGTAAGTTATAATATTTATAATATATATTTCACAAAACAAGAGACAAAGCAGGAGATTAAAAGTCATAAAAGGGTAGTAAGAGATAAAGTAGGAGTGAAGGACTCAGAAAGGAAAACAAATGAATGGTGAAGGTCAGAGAGAGTGAAAAAGAAATAGAGGGAGAGAAAATTACTAAGAGGATAATGACATGGATACATTCAGTGACAGAGAAGAAGAGAAGGAGAGAGAAATGAAGTGAAGGTGAGTAAGATACTAAAGGAATGTGCATTAGAAAAACTAAAGAAAGAAAGGGGAGTGAGTGACAGGGAAGCAGGAGTGAGTGACGGTGGATTCATGACAATGAGGGATGGAAGGTGAGTGAGGGTGAATGTAGGGTTGTAAGACAGAGAGGCGGCAATGGGAGTGAGGGTAACAGAGAGGGAGTGAGGGAAGACAAGTGAGAATATGAGAGAACAGAGGGAGTGAGAGAAAGAGTGAGTAAAGGGGAGTAAGGTGAGAGAGGGAAGGGGAATGACTGAGGGAGCAAAGGAAGGAAAGAAGGGGAAGAGAAGGGAAGCAAAGGGACTGTGTGAGGAGAGAAAGAGGAAGGGGAGTTAAGGATGATAAATGAGGATAACTGAGGGAACCGGAGTAAGGGAACAAGGGTGAGGGAGGGTGAGTGAAAGGGCAGTGAGGTTGAGGAAAGAGGAAAGATAGAGGGAGGATAAAGGCAAGTGAGCAGGAGACAAGGGGAGTGAAGGAGTGAGGACATAGAAATAGTGAAGGAAAGAGTGACAGAAAGGGACTGAGTGAGAGAGCAAAGAAAGATAATTGAGGGAGTGTGGGTGAGTTATAGGGAGTGTGCGTGATGGAAGAGGAGTAAGAGAGTGAGAGGATCGAGAGAGTGAGGCTAAGAGAGAGGGAGTGAGGGAAGGGGAGTGAGGATATGAGAGGACAGAGGGAGTGAGAGAAGGAGTGAGTGAAGTGGAGTAGGGTGAGTGAGAGAAGGGGAATTATTAAGGGAGCAAAGAAAGGAAAGAAGGGGAAGGGGAGTGAAGTAGAGTGACAGACAGCTGGAAAGTGGTGGATGGGAGAGAGGGAAAGAGCAGTGAAGGAATGGGGAATGAGTATAAGTGAGGGAAGTGGAATAAGGGAAGGGAGGTGAGGGAGAGTGAGAGAAGGCCAGTGAGGGTGAGTTAAGAGGAGTGATAGAGGGTGGAAAAAGGTGAATGAGCATAAGACAAGACAATATATATTTGATAATACAAAATACAAAATAAATTGTACAACATGTTATATGGTTTATTTTTGCTGTTCTCAGAATATATTGAATTTCACTTAAAACAGTGACTTCAATCATACGACAAGGCTACTCCCATAGACTCCTAGAAAGCACAACGCGTTCTTAAACAAACCAAGCCTCCAGCAGCCTGGAAATTCCCCCTGCTTCTGTATTGATTTGTCCTAGAACTCCTGGAGTTCTGAAGGAACTGCGAGTTCTTAGTGACGTCTTATGTCCAACCTTACGTCAAACTCGGCACCTTCCAGGTATAAATATACCAACAGCTGCCTGAGCAAAACACACGGTGGTTTGGAGCAGATCAGTTATCTACTTGCTCGACGCCCTGCTGTGGCAAGTGCCGAAGGAAGCCGACCCTCCCATTGACGCACTGAGAGAGACGCTGTCTTTTCTCCTGCCGAGAATTCCAGCTCCAGTGTTTTACGGTCACCCTTGCGGGTTGCTGGGAAATCGAGTCCTGAGAGAGAGATACAAGACCTCCTTCATTCTATAACCAAGGTACGGAGCTGATTAGACCCTTAGAGAATTCTTGATTCAGATTCTTGGCGAGTGCCCAAGCCCAGCAGAGACCCAGAAGGTTCCAGGACTGACCCTCGATGTGTGTTTCCAATGTCCAAGATATGGGGCGCCTCCCAGGCATCCCCTCCAAGCGAGTATCGTGTTGGGCACCCTCCCCCGAAGAAGGCAAGCGTGGTGGAAACTCCTCAGCTACCTCAGAACCCCTTCAGGCCAAAGTGTACACCCCTCTGTAATGTCCGTGGTCTAGAAGCCGCGCCACACCACCACAGGTGCTATTTCAATGTTGCCACGCATCCCACACTGCTGCCACCATCATCTGGACTTTAGACGCCACCATGTTGAAGTCAGGCATGAGGGAGGAGGATCTCACGCCCGTGGGGACAAGGCACCAAGTCGCGCTGCCCGAGTAATGGCAAAGGAGCAAAGGGCCACAGCTGCGCCGGTCTGGCGGCCCAAGCGACACCCCTCCCCATTGTCTCTCACCGCCAGAATCACCACCACACGTCACGGCTGATGTGGCGCCATTACCGGAGCAGTCCCCGCCGTCTACTCCGCTCTGCATCCTTCGCTCCAAACCAGGCAGCAGCTGCTCCCCAGCTCAGCGCCACAGCGTGAGGCCTGCCTCGATGTCAGCCCGGGGCCTCTCGAATGGGTCCGGCGCTCTAATTCCAGAGCGGGACACCCGGCACCGACCTCCAAAAAATGGCGCCCTGGGTCCGTGATCCCCACCGGCTCACCACTCAAGCAGCCACTACACCTGCACCCTGGCTTCGCAAGGATCGCCCGCCGGCCAGACCGTACCCAGGAGGCATCGGGCACCTAAGAGGGCAAAAACTTCATCCCTAGATGTCAGGTAAGGCTCTCCAACGATCGGAGGGTGCGGAGCTGAGCGAGTTCACAACCGCTCCGCCATCTTTCTTGGCCACGTCCCCCACTCTGCTATTTTTTCTCAGTTGTTTTTAAACAAAGTGTAGGAGCCCGGAACCTTCTTACAAGCACATGCTACAGTGCTGACAAACTCCAGGGTTGTCCATTACAAAGGCAGCTTACTCTTCAGCCCAGTCTGTGCCTCTTTCTTCCACCATCTTACTCTTAGGGCCCGATTAAGAGTTTAGTGATGCAGTGTTAAAATTGCTGCAACGCGGCACCACCAAACCCGCGTTAGAACCCCCTGCCGTATTATGACTATTTTAGTGATGGCGGGCAGTTTCTTTGGCGTTTCCACGGTGGTGCCTATAAAATGCCATGCTGGAACTGGAGGTAGATGCACACAGGGGGTCACATGTTGTGCCCCCTTGTGTGCATCTACAGGAATCTTTCTTTCCTCACCGCCACCATCGTAATGTGGCTGTCAGAAGACCACCACCGCCGCCCCACCATGATTCTGTCTGTTAGAGGACCGGCAGACTTGTAATCAGACCCAAAGGTCCATTTATCTCAATCTGGCAAGTACCTTTTCATCCTTAATTTCTGCCTTCATCACTGATTCCCTATCTTTCTCTTTCTTCATTCTTTCTTTTTTGCTTTTCTCTGTCTTGCTATATATAGGTCAAAGTGTGATGATGAAAAATTAGTTCTATCCCCGCCAAAAATTAGCCCTGGTATCTACGATACAGCCGCTTCCACTTTAGCACTGTGGCCATGTGATCACGTCTTGAATCTCAGGTTTTGCCAGCAAAGGTATCATTTGTATTCACAAGTGAATTCAGGTAATTAGTGTAAAATGAGTGAGACGGGAGCCATTGCCCTCGTTCCTTAATTAGTATGAATGTTTGTAAAATGCCATATTTAGGTACCACATCCAAGGGAATTGAAGGTAAAACACAAAATTAAATGGAAATTCATTTTTTAGTAATGTATGATGTGTGACTTGTTTTTGTAATGTGGCTTGTTTAATCAGGACGCAGCAGGGAAACAATTTGCATCTATTAGCAATCTTTTTAAATGTAACTCGATGGATGGCCTTATTGATAAGATTGTTCCTCACAGCTGGGAAAAGTTTGGCCGAGCTAATCTTGGCAAGTCTGTAGCTCCAGCAATTTGTAGAAAAGAGCGGAATTATAATTAATGAACATGGAAGACAAATTGTCCTGGAAGGCCACACTTGCCAAAAATATGTTGTGACTAAGAATGGTCTTGTAAGTAACCACTTTCAACAGTTTTTTCTAAAGAAGCTGCAACAGGGATGGAGACAGACAACAATGAAATTGCTTATTTGCAGATCTGACGTTTAACGTGTATGTCTAAATATATTGTTATAAGAAAATATGGATTTGAGAAATGTCAAGAGTTAGTAAATCATAAAGGGATAAATTATCAAGATAGGACATGCACTAAAAATACAGCAGCACCTATACAATGTTGCGCGGATTGACGACTATTGGGGGCATATTATCAATACCGGCGTTAAAAATGATCGCCAGTTTAGCGACAGAAAACTGCGATAATACGCCCTTGAGAATTCCAATAGAAGTCCAAGTTCTGGTATGAACCTGGGCTTCTATTCGAATTCTGCAGGGTATATTATCAAGCCCATTATCCCAGCTTTTGCGGCAGTTTTCTCCCACTAAACCGCAATAATTTTAACGCTGTGCCTGATAATATGCCCCCTAGTTCTTGAAGAACTTAAAATGAGTATATTCACAAACATATAAGAGCCACAGGCCCTGTAAGGCACCCATCAGCTTTTTATAGGTAGGTACAGTTCAGCTCTTGATTCCAAAAGAGCTGCATGGATTTGAATGGCGCACAGTCCTGGAAGGAGAGATTGTCACACTTCATCGGACACGACCTTCGGATGCCCAACTGCGACTTTTGGCCAACAAGAAACATGAATTAAATGCGCTTTACATTTTCAAAGCCGAAAAAGGCCCGCTGTGCTTGAATAGTCGTCACTATGAACATGGCGAGAAGGCTGGGAAACTGCTGGGGAGGGTGCTTGACCATCCCGGCGATATGTACTACCAGCAGTAGCCTCCTAACCAACCCAGCTGAAATCAATAAAGAATTAGCATGTTTCTGTACCACTATGTATTCCAGCACCACACCCACTGACCCGTCTACAGACTCAGCCTTCCTACAAGGTCTCTGACTACCGCAACCCTCCCTAACCTCGGGCCAGTCTCCTAATGAAGAAATAAAGGACACTAAGATAGCAGAGACTCTTACTATGACTCATCAGGAAAAATCAGCAGGGATAGGCATTTCTCCCAATGATTTCTACATGATCACCAGACCCCATAGTGGTCCCACTCCTTGGGACGGTGTATGGAGAAATGCTAACTTCACAGAACACCTGACCAAAATTAGTAATTAAAGGGCTTATAAAGCGCATGAATGCTGGTGCGTCTTGGCGCCAGAGAAGCAAGAGAGCAGAGTTCGAGAGTCAGGAGGCACTTGATCCTTATAGGGGGGGAGCCAAGTTTTAACCTGTCTCCTGAACTGGGACGGGGATGGAGTAAGCCTAATATTAAGTGGAAGTTCATTCCAGAGCTTAGATGTCATAAAGGAGAGACATCTGCCTCCCCATCTGGTCTTGTTCACTCTAGGAACGTGGGCAAAATCTTTGTTAGCTGATCTTAACATCTGACGGGGGGCATGCCATTGGAATAGTTTATGATAAGGATTCGGCCCACCCCCATATAGGGCTTTATGAACCAACCAAAGTGCCTTAAACTCAGTTCTCTATTTCACTGTGACCCAATGTAGAGTTCTAATGGCACCAGAAAAGTGGCTATATTTTGGAATGTATAACAGAGTATGTTCCTCTGCATTTTGTATGGATTGAAGTTTAGAGAGCAGGCGTTTGTCAACGCCTAGGTACAGGGCATTACAGTGGTCTAGGTTGAAAAGAACAAGAGCCACCATAACTGTTTTCCTCATTCCATAGGTAGAAAAGGGAGGATTTTGCGTAGCATTTTTAAAAGGAAGTAACTGACAAATGTCAGCTTGTAGTGTAGTTCCTATATTCCCAATAGGCTCTGCGCATTGGAATAACATAAATGATAGTTTAGACGTAGGACTGAGGTCGACTAGGTCTCTATTGAATATGTTAGACTTAATTATGAATGCCAAGTGGCTCAGAGGTCACTAGAAACTTTCTCGAGTAAACAAGAAGGTGTTAACTTTTCCTGAATAGACAAGAATAGATTAGTTTCTGACAACCGCATAAACATGACAACTTTGCTCCGTCCAGAATAAGGAGTATATCTCCAGAGTCGCGGAAACAATAGATAACTATTTCACTCAGTCAATCGTGCATGCTTAGTTTCACCAGAAGTGCAGAGAAACAGAGAGACGGGCGTTTTCAATAAAAGTGGTTATTTATTCAACAGTCTTCTTTCTCATGCAAGAGAAGTGAGTTGCCACAATTGCAATACTTGTCATAAAGTAAAGTGCGTACAGTAAAAGGAGTATTATGGAATAATACTGTAAAAGCATGGTACAGTTTCTAAGCCATACCGTGTTTAAAATAGATAAAATATATCCATATATAAAATCATTGACTAAATGTACTCAACTGGTGCTTCTAAAATAAACCTACCCTGGTGTACCTAACCTAAGCCTAGGACGTGGGAAGGAGTAAGTGAGCTGCAGTTTAAGTTAAGAGAGTTTTTGCCAAGAATCTGAATCAAGAATTCTCTAAGGGTCTAATCAGCTCCGTACCTTGTTTATAGAATGAAGGAGGTCTTGTATCTCGCTCTCAGGACTTGATCTCCCAGCAACCCGCAAGGGTGACTGGAAACACTGGAGCTGGATTTCTCGGCAGGAGAAAAGACAGCGTCTCTCTCAGTGCGTCAATGGGAGGGTCGGCTTCCTTCAGCACTTGCCACAGCAGGGCGTCGGGCAAGTAGATAGTCCATCTGCTCCAAACCACCGTGTGTTTGCTAGGGCAGCTGTTGGTATATTTATACCTGGAAGGAATTCCTGGGCTGCTGGAGGCTTGGTTTGTTTAAAGAACGCGTTGTGCTTTCTAGGAGTCTATGGGAGTAGCCTTGCCGTATTTGGACTGCAATGGCTATGACTAAATATGGATATGATTCTTGTGCCTTTATATGGATATGATTTGTTATAACCACATAAGGGCATAAATCGGGAATATTTAAATAGGGTCCTAGATACGTTCACAACAAGCTGAATGATCTGCCATGAGAAGGTGAGCAGGGCATCACATAAGAAGCCTAGGTTTCTCACTTTAGTAGCAGGGGTAGGACAGAGTCCTGCTGCTGCAGGCCACCATGATTGGGTCTAGATTGGTGGACCATTTCCGAATTCCATGACCTTGGCTTTGTTTGTGTTCAATTTTAGGTAGTTCTTATGCATCCATTTCATGGTGTGGATTAGACAGCTATGGAATCTGTCGCCCACCGAATCTCTCATTGAAGAGATGAAGATAATAATTTGCGTATCGCCCGCATACAATACTAGCAAGAACCCATGGTCTCTTATTAGTTTGGCCAAAGAGGTAACATAAATGTTAAACAGCGTTGGAGAGAGTGGACCCTTGTGGCACTCCCCTTGGAAGGTAAATATTGCCTGATTCTAGGGTGTCCCGACACACCCTTTGTTCTCTAGCTGAGAGGAAGGAGGTGAGAAGGGTGAGTGCACTGTCTCCAATTCCTGCTACCTCCAGCCGTCGTGTAAGTACAGCATGGCTAACCGTACAGAATGCGGCTGATAGGTCAAGTAGGATCAGGATGGCCCTGACACCCTTGTCAATTTGCCAGTGAATTTCCTCAGTAGCTATAACTAGTGAAGACTCCGTGGAGTGGACGGATTGAAAGCCATGTTGTGTTGGGTCCAAGAGGTTGTTGGTATCTAGGTATTCCGTGAGCTCTGAGTTAATGGCTTTTTCAAAGACTTTGGCTGCTAAGGGCAGATACGCGATTCTGTAGTTTGTTACTTCGAGAGGATCCTAGGAGGGTTTCTTTAGAATGGGTCTGATACAGGCTTTCTTTCAAGAAGAAGGGAAGACACTAGTGTTGATAACATTTTTCAGGAGGGGGGCGAGTAGGGTGCTAACTTTTTTCGAGACCCAATGAATGATGTTCGGACGGCATGAAAGCTAGACTTGATCACCACTAATAAGTAATTTACCCTGTTGATTGTCAAAGGGGAGAAGCTGTTCAGATGACAGGAGATAGGTGACGTGTCGTCTGTGAGAGTGGCGTGAGGAGAGGAACAGCCAGTGCTCAGATTTTCTAATTCCTGATATATTATTTGGACCTTAGACTGAAAGTAGGTGGCCATTTTATCAACGAGCACTTGATCAGGAGAGAAAACATTGTCCTGTTGGAGTTTAGATAATGCATTTATGATCGTGAAGAGTTCTCTAGCAGAGTTTTTGCCCCCCCCTATTTTGCTAGTGTAGAAGTTCTTTTGGCAGCTGATGATGGCTGTTTTATAGGCAGTTAGTGCTATGTTATAGTTCTTTTTGGCCGTCATAATATAGTCTTTCCTCCATTCGTGTAGATGTTACAGGGGTGTTAGTGGTGTCTACTGCTTCTAAACACTGGGGTAGAATGGGCCCTATTGCAGACAGATAATGTCAGAGTAAATAAAGTATCTTTATTGGAACTGTTGCACTTTACATATTCCACAGTAATTTTTCGACGGCAAAATGAATACTACCTGCAACGTAGTTGATCTTCTATGGGTTGCACAAGACCCCCAAGCAACACCAGCATTTTCTTGGCTAAATTGGAAAAGGAATTAATTCATAATATTGATTGTTGGATGAAACTTCTCATAATGTTTGTCAGGTTCTTCGGCGACATATTTCTCATATGGATTAGAGAACTTCAAGAATTTCAGTATCACAAAGTTAAAGGAAAAACATCAGAGTATCACATTTTCATCCTGTGTAAACTATCATCAACTATCCTTTCTAGATGTTTTAGTGACATTAGAAGACAATACGTTAAAACCTTTTGTCTTCTGAAACCAACTGATAGAAATAACTTTCTGCATTGCCAATGTTTTCAACATGACTCTCTGAAAAAGCATCTATCATTGTCACAATTTACCAAATAAAAATGGATTACATCTGATCCTAATGACTATGTTGAAATACATAGTCAATATATCTGATGAACGGGTAGACAGTATGAGCAGAACACAAATATTGGAAAAGTTGATTCACCACAGATTCACCTTTGCTTTCAAAATATTCCATGAGCAGTTACAAAATCATCAAAAGTATTATCAACAGAAGATGGGATATTTTACAGAAAAAATGTGATTGAGCTGTCATTAACTTTCTCTAGAATACTTTTACAAAACATCAACACTGTATTGAGCTAGCTCTCACCACAATTGATTTCCTATGGTATGTGTCACTTTCACGCATATTGCATACACTAAAGAGAAGTGTCTGAAGAACACTTATGTTTATACATTGATGTTTACCTTACAATAGAAGTCAGAACAGTCGCAGGAAGTCAAGGACGGTTACAGCTCAGACGAGGGCCTCGCGCATGAATTATGAAAATGCTTTTATTCTGTAATATTATCATATTACATTACAAAAGGTTTCCTTAACGTGCATGTAGTCAGATGAGTTGTTCAAGGTTATGTGAATGTATCATTAGAAATAATGGAACATGTATTTCATTAGAGCGTAGAACTTTATGGCTGGTAATTCCATAAACATTGAATACATTTTTAGAGTTTATTTTTAAAAGTCTTCATGCTTATTCTAACTCACTACTGTTTTTGAACTAATCGCTAAAAGAGTGATGGCAGTAACGTATTGTTTGCCCATCCTTTGCTGAAATGTACAATGTGACATATTTAGTTGGTTTTATATTTGGATGACAATTGGGCTTGTGCTTCTCTTATCAAAGTACATGGTGTGTATTGCCAGAATATTGCAAGATCTTGTTTGATTGTTGGTTAATCTTGATTTGTAGATTATGGTGAAATACACCCATTATGAAGGTAAGGAAGGTCCAACGTGTATTAGGGTTCAGAGCTAAAGAACACATGAATACAGTAGTTGGATGTGAATTATTAATTTGGACACAGTACATTTTGGGGCTGATTAAAATACAGCCCTTAAAGGGTTTGAGCCTTTAGGGCTGCCCCATAATGGATCGCTCGGTATCCTTTCCGATCGCCTCATTATGATAGAGGCAGTGGGAAAGGAAACCGACCGATCATTCTGGAAGGCTTTCTACAGGCTCGGAGCACCTGTCTGCCAGTCGGAAGCTGGTTAGTAATCCCAAGGGCAGGGCTTTCCACCCTTGAGATTCCAATGCATTTTTCTGACATGGTTTCCATGCCGGTCTGCCTGACATGGAAACCATGTGGTAAAGCGTGTTTGGGTGCCTCCAGCGTTGCCCCCTTTGGTGCATAGCCTCCGGTTTCCCTGTTGATCCCTGCACCTTGTGGCAGGCAACTTGAGGTGCCTGCCACGGGGTGCAGGGATGAACTGCACCTCCAATTTCACTATAGGAGCATGCATGACAGCCAGTTTACAGTCATAATACATGCTCTCATAGTGAAATATAGGAATCCTAATAAGGGGGTCGGGACTTTCGACTGGGTGTTAGTCAGTCTGAGGACCGATTCAGTGTCAGGCAGAAAAAATTCTGGTCAACATCATAATGAACGCCTAAGAATTTATTGATGTTATCACATTAAGGGGTTGATTCCGATCTCGGAAGGTCTCTGAACACGATACGGCCGGAAAAAGGTACGAGTCGAACGCGTGTTTCCCTACCAACTCTGACACCTGTATGAGTGGACAAGTATGATGCGACTGTACGCATGTGTTCCGACCGCACCGTTTCTGGATCCAGACCGCTCCAACCGACTCGTACGATTCGCACCGCGCAATGGAGACGTTTTACGACACAGCGAGTACGATGTACGCGTCGGACAGCTGGATCAAGCTGAAGTTTTCAGCTCGCAAAACATCCGGGAAGCTGCCTTTGGGGGGCTGTACAGGACCCACAACACCCGCAGCCTTACGACTTGGACACAGGGGGAGACCCAAAGGTCTCTCCTACAGAGGCATGTACGGTGCAGATGGCACCAACCCGTACCCACTGCAGGGGGCGCCCTTTTGCGAGTTGTGCCCAACCAGCCAATGTGAGCCCATGTGCGCGTCATACGACCGGTCGCCATTGAATTCAACGGGAAACCTACTGAACCGAGCCCTGCCGCTTGTGGCCGCTTTGTACTCGCTCGGTCGGATTGCAGGAGTCTGGCTCTGTCGGTAAACACTACAGATCTGGCTCAGTCAGATAGATTTCTGCCCCAGATCGGATTCAGACCCTTAATGTGAAAACTCACCAATTAAGTTTTACTGACATCAGTAAGAATTATAAATAAAATAAATAATTATAATTATTTTAAAATAAGTTTGTTTAATTTGTGCAAGCACCTTTGATAATCTCTGTAATTTCACCAACATTTTGTTACATGAAATTCCCCAAATTACTCCAATTTCGCCAACGTAATTTAAATTTTACCCAGGCATTGTCCTTTGCCTTACGAGCAAGGTGAGTAGAAGTATGTGATTTTGCAACTACAGAATTTCTCCATAATTATGGATTTTCACATTTGCAACATGATCATCATCTACTACATATTTTCAAACAAAAATGTGGTGTTTCTATCTCAAAAGGATCAAATGTTATTAAAAACACGTAAAACATGTAGACTTACATAAATATTATACAAATTATACAAAACATCAATACATTAAGTCGAAAATATTGTGATTCACAAATATCGACCGCTAGAATATTGTGGTCAAGAATATTGAATTTAAGGTAAGAAATATTGTTTGTAATTACACAGAAGTTATCCATATTGTTTGCAAAAATATAGATGTTTAAAATATTGTTTTTTTTAATTATTGTAATGTATTTTAGTTTATATTTTAAATCCATGCGATGTATGTTTTTTGCATAAGTATTGTTAATGTTTTTTAATATATGCGTTACATTTTTATTAGTTAATAATGTTATTTTAATTACATTTAGCATTTTTACGTTCCATAGCAGGTTGTGGGTTTATTGGGGAATAGGGTGGGAAGTAATTTAATTAAAATAAATTAATGATTATTTTGTATATATTTAATATAGATGTTATATTAATTGTGGGGAGTAATGTATTTGTAATTAATTATTAATTGATTGTTAATTTATATTAATTAATTAATTGATAATTAATTATGGTATTTTTTTCTAGATGCAGGTGTTGTGGTTTATAGGGGTAAAGGGTGGGAAGTAATGTATGTTTAATTAATTAATCATTAGTTGTTAATGTAAATAAACTAATTAATTGCTCATTAATTATGTTAATTGTGTGATTTTGTATACGTTTGAGTTTTGGGGTTTATGGCATAAATGATGTGAAGTAATGTATGCTTAATTAATTAATAATTATTTGATAATTAATGTTAATTAAATAACTGAAAATTAAATATGAAATTTGCGTAAATAATTTTAGAATTTTAGGTGTGGGTTGAGGGTTTATATGGGGTAAAGGCTGGAAAGTAAACTTTGTTTCATTTATTGAAAATTAGATGATTAATAATATTAATTAGTGTATATTTATTTAGGGCATTTGTTCATTTTTTTGTGTGTGGGTTCTTTTGGTATAGGGGTACAGTGTGGGGAATAAACTAATTTTACTTACTTTATAATGTGTTGTTAAAAACTTTTAATTGAAAATAAGTTTTAATTGTCTAATACATTTTTTGCAGTTTAATTTTAGCTGTGGGTTGTGGGGATTTTAGGGGTAAAGTGTAGGAAGTTAAAACATTTGTATGAATTTTAATTTGTTTTTTATTTAATAATATAAAGTTAATTGGTACTTAATTATGTTAGTTGAGGAAGTACACTTTTTTATAATGTAGATGTAGATTGCGAATTGTGTGGTGTTATAGAGTAGGAAATAAAAAAAGTAAATTTATATAATAATGAATGTTTTTGCATCAATATCATATATTTAAGCACATAATAGTAACACAAAAAAAACGAGGCATGTATGACTTTTTGGGTATTACATTGTGTAAACGGAACACGTACTACTGTTCATGGTCATACATGCCTCAATTTATTTTGCGTTACTATTATGTGCTTAAATATACGATATTGATGCCCTTCATTTATGATTTGTTTAAGTGCACAAATTTCTTGTATTTTTCTAAATGAATTCTGAAAGAGATAATTTGGAAATTGCCGATGTGGTCTATACAATGATTCTACTGTGAATATTTGCACATTCAAAGATGGCTGCGACAGTTGCTCATTAGTCACATGGGGTGTGAGCATGTTGCTTAGTCACATTAGGTTTTTAAACATGGCGTTTTTATGAAATTACGAGCGTGAGCAAGGTGTAATACCGAAACGCGTCGTTTTTCTCTTGCCTATTACATTTTTGCAAGCATTTGGAGTGTCCGAGTGGTTCCTGTAATTGGAGGGGACTTGCTGAAAGAATTTATGAAGTGTCGGTATTCAGGACTCGGACCACTAGTGAAAGCTCAAACATCTCTTCACCGGCAATAGTGGAGTGGAGATATATATATATATTTATATATATATATATATATTATATATATATATATATATATATATATATATATATATTACCTACTGGCAGTCGCCAGTAGGTATATATAGTTAGGATTTTTTCTCTATGGGATTTTTGAAAATTCTATGTCTAATAACTTTGGCGTTTGTGGACGGAATTGGCTGAAATTTTCAGGAAAATGGCACATTTTGTTTCTGAGCAGCCCTTGAAAATTTGGGGGGGGGTCGTCAAGGGGGGGCCGAGAAAAAAGGGGGGTCCCAAAACGTGTTTTTAACATTGAGTTTTCCATAGGGCGGTTGGCCTCACTTTTAGCCCGAACGGCTGAATGGATTTGCACGAAACTTGGCAAAATTGTAGGGACTGGTAGCCCGATGTGCCTTTGCTAGGTCTCAATATATGTGCTCCAGTGGATTTTGAGAAATTAACGTTCAAAAAAAGATATATATCTGTAACAGCGGACCGGGCAGCGCTCCGGTTCGCGGACTTTTCGCGGTACGGAACTTTGTGAAGTGAAGCTGATTGGTTCTCCGGCGTCTGTGAACATTCCAAACAGTCCGTAGCGGCCGCCATCTTGTCTCTCGGTAGGATCGAGAGACAAGAGGAGGCCAAAGCGAAGGGGCAAATGACCATAAGGGGGCATAGTAGATCCTCGCTGACCCCCTAGGTTTGATGTGGAGGTTTTAAAAGGGCCCCGCGGGGCAAAAAAAAATAATAATAATAATAATCGAACGGCTGAATGGATTTGCACGAAACTTGGTAAAATATTAGGGACTGGTAGCCCGATGTGCCTTTGCTAGGTCTCAATATATGTGCTTCAGTGGATTTTGAGAAATTAACGTTCAAAAAAAGATATATATCTGTAACAGCGCTCCGCTTCGCGTAACGGAGGTTTGCGAAGCTGATTGGTTCTCCGGCGTCTGTAAACATTCCAAACAGTCCGTAGCGGCCGCCATCTTGTCTCTCGGTAGGATCGAGAGACAAGAGGAGGCCAAAGCGAAGGGGCAAATGACCATAAGGGGGCATAGTAGATCCTCCCTGACCTCTTAGGTTTGATGTACCTAAGAAGGTAAATATCGCTTAACTTTGGTAATATGCCCCAACGTCTGTTAACGTTCGATTTGAAGGAAATCAGGAAGTGTTGAAAAACATTGTCTGCGCCATCTTGCCTTTTTTCAAATGCCACACTTTTGTTGTGCACGGCAGTCATTTTAGATGCCTTGACCAGACCCACTCTCTGCACGCTGTCGATCCTTAGCATGGCTCCCCACCCTCGCAAGCATCTTCCCCAGGCACTGGTCACCCCCGCTCTCTGTCTTATGCATGGGCAATAAACCTCCCCCCATCTGCGCTGCTCTTCCCTGAGAATCACACTCTGTGCCCGCCCGACACCTCCCTTTCGCCCTATTCACTACCGCACCCTCTGACACTCCTCTTCCTCTGTGTCCGATTGTCCAGGCTATCAGCTAGCCCTGCAGATGTAGTTTATGGCTCCAGCTGTAAAGAATCACCCCTCTTCAAAGGAGTTATAGTAGATCAAGGATCACACCCGATGAGATCCGTCACACCACACGTGTTCCTACTATCTGAAAACCATCCTGTATTGTGATTGGGGAGGGGACCGAGCCTGAAGCGGAAGATTCCAGGAATGACTCTTTGTACATCAAAGTTTTTACAATTATGTGTCACATTAAAAATATATAGCACTCCAACAAAGTAGTAGGAATATAAAACTTTAATAACATATAAATATATACAACAAAACAAAAACAGTAAAAACATTTAAACAACGAAGAGACCGTGGCAATTTCTTTTGAATTCCTGATGAGGACATGTTACTAGTTCTTTCAAATTATGAAAATTCAGAAGATGTTGCCTGGGGGTGGGTCGTCAGTAGCAGTCTGTTGTGCGAATAGTTCCAAGGCAGCAGAACGCGCTGAAATCTAGATGGCACGAAAGTGATGTCTAGTAAGTTGCCGCCCAGCAAATAACGGCGTGGGGCGCCGAGGGGGTGAGTGAGTCCAGTAGGCACCACAGCTATTCTTACCGGCATTGCAGAATTACTGCTGGGGACAATGCCTGTGCTGTAGCAGGGTCACAGCAGAAACAAAAAGGATTCTGTTGAAGATGTTGTTGGTTTTCAATTTGAAAACAGTTCTGGTGTCAACTGCTATGGTAATGTAGTGGTTAATGTTTTGTTTTCTCTAGAAAATGTAAAAGAGGGGGAGGCAGTCCAAAGTTCCGTTAAAAGGGCAAAGGAAAGGATCGGTGGTTTGAACTATCACTCAAAAAGGGGAGGGGGTGCAACAATTTTTCCTACCGGGTCACACTGTGCTTTCACCGGAACTGAGGTCTGCAGGATTCTAGTAATTCAAAGTGAGGCTGGCGCCAGCATGGGAGCGCCGACGTCCCGCGGATACAGTTTCGTCACTCCACGGGCGATCATGGCAGTCATTCCCCATCGGGGGTCGGAGACTCCTGCGGCTCCTCTAGAATCTTCAAGGTCGTGGAGGACTACGGTGGTGGAGTCAACCAGTGACCGGGCCATTTCTTCATGCTGGGCCCGCTCTTGCCAGGTCGATCGCCATTTTGAGAGTTCGGCAGCTACCGGCGATCGCGGGGTCACATGAGCGGACGGGCTCCACCCTGCCGGGCGAGACGTTGCAGCATCGCCACAGTGGATGAACCCTTTTCGGGGCGCCTGGAGCGCTGAGGGTGCAGCTGGGAAGCCTTCACCTGAGGAGGCGGGAGAGGCCTGTTCGCACCGTCTCTCCCTCCCAGTGCACCCCACGGCGCCCCGCTTGACATTTGTTATGGCCGGTGGCGATGAGGACGGGGGGGGGGTCGGAGGCATGTGCAAGACATCCCCCCCAGTGTTGTCAAAGCCATTTTTGAAGAAAGAAGTGGTGCCTGGCGTGTTGCCGCTGCTATTACGAAGGAGAAAAGAAAAAATGTCCCGTCCGTCTTTGGGCCGGGCTTCCGGTGGATGTCGGCTGGATGCCCCTGGCTCTGGCCCCATGAACGGGTTCCTTGGTTTATCGGCTGCAGCCGGATCCCGTCGGCCTCGGCCCCCTGAACCGTTGGTGGCTGGACCGGAAGAGCATGTGGCGGGACTACCTGAAACTCTCAAGGGCCACCGCGGCCGGACTGGGAGAGAGAGGGGAGGGTCGAGGAGACATTCCCCCCCTGCAACTCTTCAGCGTTGTAAAGGCAATCCCCTGGCCGGGTCCCGCTGGCGTCGGCCTCTCCTCCGGCTACACCCTACGTTAGGATCTCCTGCCCGAGGCGTGGCAGCAGGACCCGCCTTATATGGGCTGCTCCCGGCTGGGCGTAGCCGCAACCCTGCCCCACCTTGGAAGTTTCCAGAGTGGGGGCGGATGTTCTACTGACTTGCATTTTCCCTAGTCTATCGATTTTTTTGGCGTGGCAGGCGGTGGGACAGCGAGGGGTGATTTGGTTTCTCTTACTGTTTTTCTGGTCTCTCACCACTGGCATATTTCTAACGTTTTCTTGTTTCTAGGACATTAATAGGTTTTATCATTACGTTATGTTATCGTTTCTTTGTTCGTTGTTTAATAAAAGTTCATGTTCATCAGTGGCCTACTGATTTTCGTTTTCCTATTCTTTTCTTTCCAGGTTGTTTCATGCTAAAGTTTCTGTTAACAGGATACAGTGATCACTTCGTTATTATTGCATATGTCCTTTTCACTAGGGGTGCTCTCTGGTCGGGCCAGATGACGTATCTCTAGTAAATGGTCCGGGTGAAACAGGTGCATCAATCAGTGGGGAGTAGATAGGCATGACAGATTACAACGGGGGAGAAAGGTCCGCATTACGTACCCTTTCACTATTTGCAAAGATTTTCCTACGTATATTTGCAAACAGGGAATACCTCCAAAAAGAACCAATTCCCAAACAGTCAATGTTTGGGGAAACAATCAATCAATGAGGAACGAAATAGGCACGACGTGTTAAAGGTTTGCGTTACCTACCCTTCACTATCTGCAAAGGGAGAGAAAATATTCCTATTCTTCCTCGTTTGCAGGCAGAGAAGATTCTTAAGAGAACCAACTTCGAACAATTCAATGCTCGATTCAAACAATCAACAAGGGGTACTGTGAACACAAATGAACGCCGCTTATGTACATACACATTGGTATTATCAACAGGTTGTTCCTAATGTTTCTATTTTAGGGAGGTCAAAAAGAGATCCCATTAGTGGCCTACTGATTTTGCTCGATTCCTTTTGTTTTTTTACATGATTTTTCGCTATCTGCAAAGACTAAACAGAGTATTGCGACTCTGTGCTTGTTTGTAAATAGAGAATGAACCAAAGAGAACAATCAATCAAATGGAGAGAGAAGCAGGCACGACGGATTACAACGGGGGCAAAGGCCTGCGTTAACTACCCTTCACTATCTGCAAAGAGAGAGTACTCCTAATAGAAATGAGGGGTGGGGGGCAGCATTCAAAGCAGATCAGTGTGCATAAACACGAAAATGTTTTTACTTACCACGTACTTGACATTCGACAGCTTATGATATTTGCTATTAAAAAACCATTGAAATTCACTGAAAAAACCATAGGTTATAGACCATATATAGTTAGGAATTAGCATTTACAAAACCTTGAAAATTCACTGAAAAAACCATAGGTTATAGACCATATATAGTTAGGAATTAGCATTTAAAAAACCTTATTTTACTCACACAAAACCATTGAAATTCCATATATAGTTAGTTGCACTAACTATATATCGCGCACCCGCAATCCACTGCTGATCATGTCACATATTACATCATTCATGACATGGTCAGTGACATCACTGATGACATCACTGATGACATCTCAAATGACATCACTGATGACATCACTGATGACATCTCATTTGACATCATTCTTGTGCTAATACGATAAACCTCTTCAGACTCTAATATAACCTTAGATACACTCAGTGTATACAGACACTCACACACTGCCACTCATCCATGGAGTTACTCACACACCCAGTCAGTCATGCAAAGAAACAATCTCACCTCCATTTCTTCAACTATACAGTTATACACACCTTACTTATTGAAACATATACTAACACATATTTACTCTCTTATACAATCCCTGATACAAGTTCACAATGATCGATACAACCACTCACTCATTCAGTGGCTCTCATGCACAGTTATTTATATATGCCAACTCTCACATGTACTGTGTTTTACATATGTACTTACTATGACATGTAGCATTGAGATATCCATTCACTCATCAATATACTCATGCACACAGTCAACTGCCCTTGCAGCTGTTTCCACATGCACTCTTGAACTCATACACCTAGTGAATAAACTGCTCACACATCTATGCACAGAGTCACACACCTTCCAGCCACCCCCACACAAACTCAATCTCCCATAGAAATACTTGGGCAACCAATTAATAACACATATAGCCTCTCGTATAGCTAATGATCAACACATGCAGCAGTTTACATCACAACAGACATAATGATGCACAAATTAAGACAGTTTAGTCACTAACCCATGCATTCAGTGAGACACATTTAATCACTCACTCATACAGTCAGTCACGCACCTACTAAATCCTTCATCCAGACACTTATACATCCACTCATTCTTCAATATGTAAGACATATTTTAACTTTACAGAAACATACAGTCACTGGATGTTGTCATCAGTGATGTCATCAGTGATGTCATTTGAGATGTCATCAGTGATGTCATCAGTGATGTCACTGACCATGTCATGAATGATGTAATATGTGACATGATCAGCAGTGGATTGCGGGTGCGCGATATATAGTTAGTGCAACTAACTATATATGGAATTTCAATGGTTTTGTGTGAGTAAAATAAGGTTTTTTAAATGCTAATTCCTAACTATATATGGTCTATAACCTATGGTTTTTTCAGTGAATATATATATATATATATATAACCTACTGGCGGTCGCCAGTAGGTAGTTATAGTTAGGACCTAGTTTCCATAGGAAATTCGCAACATTTATCTGGAATAACTTTGGCGCCGGTCGATGAATCTTTGCGAAATTCTCCAAGAAGATGTGTCTTCACTCGTCATGCAGCACAGCAGATGGGGACACTTTGAACTCGCTAAATGCATTCAGGGGCCCACTGAGGGTTTTATAATGCTTTTAATAGTATGGATTGTGATACAGGACCTACTAAAGGGAGTGAGTTGCGTGGGACAGAGACTACAGATCCCAGGAGTCATCACGAGCACCAAGCACAGCCCACAATGGGCGGTACATAAAGTGTGATTCAAACTCCCTGCGCCAAATGCATACTTGCCAATGACCTTCGAAAAAACAGTAGAACACTTGAAACGCGTCAGGTCAAAGTTAATTTCACCGAGGAATGCTGATGCGAGTTTCCTGTATTGTTAATAAACCTCTGGGTTTTATCTGCTGTTGTGTGCGCTTCTAAAAACTTTCGGGCCTTGGTTGGACTAATTAATTACATGGCAGTCCTGTCGTGGGAGGCTGCACCATCCACAAAATGAAAGGAGGCTGCGAGGTGAGAACTGTGTCTTCACTCATCATGCAGCACAACTGATGGGGACACTATGAATTTGATAAATGCATTCAGGGGCCCACTGAGGCTTTGATAATGCTTTTAATAGTATGGATTGTGATGTAGGACCTACTAAAGGGAGTGAGTTGCGTGGGACAGAGACTACAGATTCCAGGAGTCATCATGAGCACCAAGCACATCCCACTATGGGAGGTACATTAGGGGGTTGATTCCGATCCGGTAAAAAGCGCTCCGAATCGTCATACAGAGCGTTTTTTCCCCGTACGAATCGTACCTGTAAACATCTTATACGTATGGCGAAGTACGATTCGTACCAGGAGCCGTACTCCGTACGAGTCGTACAAGACACTGTACAACTCTAATCTCCGTACGATGCTCCCTCGGAACCCGCTGTACGCGACATCTGTACGGTTCGCGGCTGGATTTTACGACCCAGCAAGTACGATACGTGTCGGGTACGCACCGTACGACCCTTTTTCTACGGGAGCTGAAAACAGCCGTAAAAGCAGAGTTCGCGCTGAAATAGGTATGGAACGGCCCCACCGGGTACGGTGCGTACCCCCCATGATCGCAGGGGTACGCACCATACCCCTGTGATCATGGGGGGTACGAGCCATACCCCATTGTACGATCGGTGTACGAGCCATACCCCCATTGTACATCGGTGTACAAGCCGTGCCCCTTGTACGATCGGTGTATGAGCCATACCCCATGTACGATCGGTGTACGAGCCGTACCCCCATTGTACGATCGGTGTATGAGCCGTACCCCCATTGTACTATCGGTGTACGAGCCGTACCCCCATTGTACGATCGGTGTACGAGCCGTACCCCCATTGTACAATGGGTGTACGGCTCTTACACCAATCGTACAATGGGGGTACGGCTCGTACACCGATGATACAATGGGGGTACGGCTCGTACACCGATCGTACATGGGGTACGGCTCGTACACCGATCGTACATGGGGTATGGCTCGTACACCGATCGTACAATGGGGGTATGGCTCGTACACCGATCGTACGTGGGGTACGGCTCGTACACCGATCGTATATGGGGTACGGCTCGTACACCGATCGTACAATGGGGGTACGGCTCGTACACCGATCGTACAATGCAGCCACGGAAAGGCATCCAAAACAGCACATTGTAATATGGCTGGCGGTGTCACACAGACACCGGCCACCATATTGAAGCCTTTTCCGCCCCGGTCGCAAGGCGTCCGCCGTGGACCCCACAGCCATTCTAATATGGCGGGGGTCATTTCTGCAGAGATGGCGGGCGGATCACCCCGGCCAGGTCGGCGGTGGCTACCGCCGGCCTGGCAGGGGTGATCCGCCCACCATCCTAATGTACCCCAAAGTTTGCTATGGGAGGGCGGGAGCTGCAAGACGTCCGCCTTCTCATAGCAAACAGCAGTGTCCCGGGGGTAGGCACCCGGGACACTGCAGGAACCGGCTCTGGGCGTGGCGGTCTCCAGGGCTCTCGAGGGCACCAGGTGGAGGGTCAAGCAGCCTGCCTCCCACAATACACAAATCTACGGGAGGTGGTTATTCCCGAGGTTTGAGGGGCGTCATTGAGGCCCACACACTTTTAATTTTGTAGGGGGGTCTTGGACGCGAAAGTGGTGCAAGGGGGTTGTAAATCTGGTACACAGTGTTTTGTTTTAGTTTGCTTTCCTTTCTGTCTTGTAGAGGATCCAGAGTTAATATAACAATTTTTGTACAGCCAGTACCTTTCAACTCTACCTTCAAATGGTTTTCTGCCTGTTACCATAGTACTTCAAATTATAAATATTATTTTTATTGGGGACCGCAACCCTCCCAAAAAAGAAAGACGTGTATAGTTTTTTCAAATGAACTTTTATTAAAACAATAAATAACTGGAAACGTAACTTAAAGATAACAATACAATAAAGAACTAGAAACATAACTTTAATAAAACAATATGATAAACACAATGTGATGTGGACTCCAATAGACGTATGGCAGGTAATCTGCAAAACAGAAAAGAAAATTAGTGTTTAAAATTAGATCGATGTGACTAAATGAGGTCAAACATTACAATTCAAGGTAACACTAGGATTTTACGTGTGGATTGTGCCTGGTACATTTCACTAAACACTCTGTCACTGCTGTTTCAGTATTGTAGTGAGCCATTCAGCAGTATGTGCTTATCTATGCACTGGGCTAAAACTGAAGCAGTTATAAATTCAGTCAGGCACTCTCCTTGCAGAACTGTAATCATTCAGTCAGTACCCAAGTACTCATGCAGCAAAGTAGGCCTTAGAGCATGAACTGCTTAAAAGCGCTATGCACTATGCATGTAGTCTTGTATCTACCTGCACACTTGTCTTTTATAGCTTCAATTCCTGAGCATATATCCTTACACTTCCACCAAGCAGTCTGTCCCAGGTGTTGCACTGTTGTAGTGACTCATTCAGCAGTTTGTTCTAATCCATTCACTGCACTAAAAGGGAAGCACTTATAAATTCAGTCTGGCACTCTCCTTGCACCACTGTAATCATTCAGTCAGTACCCAAGTACTCATGCAGCAAAGTAGGCCTTAGGGCATGGACTGCTTCAAACTCCTATACACTATGCATGCAGTCTTCTATGCATCTGCAAACTTGTTTTTTATAGCTTCATTTCCCCAGTCTGTATCCTTCCACTTCCACCAAACACTCTGTCACTGCTGTTTCAGTATTGTAGTGAGCCATTCAGCAGTATGTGCTTATCTATTCACTGTGCTAAAACTGACCCACTTATAAATTCAGTGAGACACTCTCCTTGCAGAACTGTCATCATTTAGTCGGTAACCAAGTACTCATGCAGCTAAGCAACCTTAGGACTTGAACTGCTTCAAACCCTTATGCAGTATGCTTGCAGTCTTGTATCTACCTGCTCACTTGTCTTTCACATCTTCCACAGTCTGTATCCTTACACTTTCATCAAGCACTCTGTCACTGCTATAGCACTGTTGCAGTGACCCATTCAGTGGTATGTACTAATCCATTCACTGCATTTAAACACTAAGCAGTGCAGAGGGAAGGATAGACTTGTAACATATTTATGTACATATGTTACATTCATGTGCTTCGGAAGTACTACAGTATACTGTAAGTAAACACCTTATAGAGTTATGCTGTAGCACTTCCTTATAGTTCTGCACTTTACATTCACCATACACTACAAATGTATTCTTTCATTCATTTATAAACTACACATTCATTCAAAAAATGTTTTACACACTATCATATTAATGTAGCTCTTTTTATGAGCAGTGAAGTTAGTTCTTAAAATAACTTTTTTTTTGTCTTTTATGTCTTTTTTGTAGTTTTGTATTCTTTTTTGGATTTTTTTAACAGTTTTTGATTTTTTTTGTTTTTTTTCAAAGGAAAAAAAGGGACTGCGCAAACAAAACAGTCTGCAATGGAAACAAATAAACCCAAAAAATAATAACGGCGGGAGCAACGGTGCTGCTGTTTGCGCCTGCAAATCAAATCAATAGACTGTTCTCCATAACATAATATGGCTTTGAAAAATTTGCATGAAGTATTTAGGTCTGCAAAATTGGTACGGATGTCCGGATGCAGACTGGATGGTGCTGTGGAAGTGCTGGATACAGCTGGTGGAGGTGCGGCTCTCGCATAATTGCGGGGATGAAGAGTCTTCAAACGTCGTACCATGCTAGTGGTACCAAATGAAAATTCTTTATTCGGATCACCTCTAGAAAACATGGTCCCACACACCTTGCAAGTGGCCTTGGCTGCCTTCACTTTCTTTTCTCCCTCTGGAATTGTAAAAAATTTCCAGATCAGAGCTTCCTTCCTTTTTGGCTGTGCATCCTCAGCAACAAATTCTTCTTCTGAAGAGTGTTCAGATGTATCTTCATTCTTGTTTGCAGCCATATTAACGATGTCTTCAAAAACACAGAAGCTTCAAAAAAGAGATGGTTCTTCAGTGAAAGTCAAAGAAGGATGATTAAATGGGTGGGGTCCTTCAACAGTTAGAATAGGAAGTATTATGAACCAATCAAATTTCTCGTTTTGATGTCACGTAGGGTGTGCTTACGATGAGAGTATGTATGACGTACCCTGCGATTTGCATAATTGCTTTTAAAAGTAATATACGATTATTTAAATTAAATAAGTACAATTTTCATGATTATCTCACATAATGTCTTCCCTTAATATTTACATTAAATACATAGATATATCTTTTTAAACATTAAGAATCATTCGCACAGTAAGCGCACGGTGCGCCCTACAAACATACAGGATGTGACGCGGAAGCGCCAATGCAACGCAAAACGTATTTGTAACGTATGGGCATGTTCGCATACAATACGATTATAGATACAAAGGATAGTGCGAGGACGGTACACGTACGGTACGTTTACCACAAAAAATGCAAAAAGAAAATATAAAAATAATTTGTATATGTTGAAAGAAAAAAATTAAAAAAAAATATTTTTGAATTTTGTTTTTTTATTATTTTACATTACAAATATGTAATGTAATTTAAAAAAGAAAGCTAAAAATAATTATAAAAATTTTGTAAATCAGTATCAAAAAAATAAATATAACAATTAATACATTTAAAAAATGGCATTTACAAAACCTATGAAATTCACAGAAAAAAAACATAGGTTTCAGCCATGTTATAGTTAGGAATTAGAATTTAAAAAAAACATCGAAATTCACTGAAAAAGCCATAGGTTTCACACATGTTATAGTTAGCTGGACATTTTTCTCATACAAAACCATTGATATTCCCCCGTTATAGTTAGTTCAGCTAACTAGTGAGAGGCGTCTCTCCGTTAGTGCAATTTCATGCTCTAAAACAGTAGTGGCTCTAGTTATAAAATTGTCCAGTGTACCCGTGACACTCCCTCCTACCCCCACCTTTCTCCCTTTCCCAGTCCCTGTCGACATTTGTTCTTTAAGTACACACTTCTATCAACACTAACAAATGTATGAATATATACACGCTTTGTGCCAATGTGTGCTAGGTGTATATATGCTTACAGTTCCTTACATGTTTGAGGGGTGGCCCAGCCCAGCCTCATCCGGCCTCGGACAGCCGCAGACGGCCCCGCCCTTGTCCCGGGCTTCTCCCGGCGCGCGTACCGCACAGCGGTTGCCGCGAGAGGCTTTTATCGCGGCTGTGGGCGGAAGTGGGCGAGCGGCAACAAGGGTCTCCTGGGACTGGTAGTGCTCGTCCGACCGTCGGGAACTCCTCTCCTCTCCCCGGTAAGTGCAGCCAAGAGCAGGGGACTTCAAAACATCAAAGCAGCAGCCGCGCAGCGTTTGCCGCGAGTGGCTTTTATCACGGCTGTGGGCGGAAGTGGGCGAGCAACAACAAGGGGCTCCTGGGACTGGTAGTCCTTGTCAGACTGCCGGGAACTCCTCTCCTCTCCCCGGTAAGTGCAGCCAACAGCAGGGGACTTCAAAACATCAAAGCGGCAGCCGCGCAGCGGTTTCTGCGAGAGGCTTTTATCGCGGCCTGTGGGCGGAAGTGGGCGAGCGGCAACAAGGGTCTCCTGGGACTGGTAGTGCTCGTCCGACCGTCGGGAACTCCTCTCCTCTCCCCGGTAAGTGCAGCCAACAGCAGGGGACTTCAAAACATCAAAGCAGCAGCCGCGCAGCGGTTGCCGTGAGTGGCTTTTATCACGGCTGTGGGCGGAAGTGCGCGAGCAACAACAAGGGGCTCCTGGGACTGGTAGTCCTCGTCCGACCGTCGGGAACTCATCTCCTCTCCCCGGTAAGTGCAGCCAACAGCAGGGGACTTCAAAACATCAAAGCGGCAGCCGCGCAGCAGTTGCCGCGAGAGGCTTTTATCGCGGCTGTGGGCGGAAGTGGGCGAGCAACAACAAGGGGCTCGTGGGACTGGTGGTCCTCGTCCGACCATCAGGAACTCCTCTCCTCTCCCCGGTAAGTGCAGCCAACAGCAGGGGACTTTAAAACATCAAAGCGTTCAGCTAACTATAACTTGCGTGCCCGCAATCCACTGCTTATGACGTCACACATTACATCACTCATGACATGGTCAATAACATCAGTCATGTCATCACTGATGACATCTCAAATGACGTGACTGATGACATCACTGATGACATCATCCTTGTGAAAGAGTGGCAGGCCTCCTCTCACCCTAATATATCCTTTGATGCACACATTAAAAAATAGAAACTAACCTTTTCAAAACTATGGAGATACCAATACCAGTTAGAAGAACAACGTATTCAGTAATTCCAAAATCTACATACACATCCACTCATTCACCAACAGTTCTATATGGTCACTCATATGTACTCATACACCGATACATCCTGTTACACGCCTACACTCATACATAGAGTTACTCACATACATACTGACACATGCAAATAAACTATCAAACATCCATTTACTTGCATATACAGCTATAAACACACCACTACACTTACTTCTACAGAAATGGACACATACTTACACTCTTAAACAATCAATTATAGAAACACATACTTATTTATACAAGAAGTCTTCCAATCTCTCACTCTCATATATACTCACGTATAAACATCAATACTTACATATACTAGTTTAAAACATATGTACATACTCATAAAGACACTATTGAGACAGTCATTCACTCACTAGTACACCCATACACACACTCATCTACCCATAAAGTCCTGCACATATGCTGTCTTCAATACACATACAAACAGTGAGTCACTATTTCATGCATCTATGCAGTAAGTTATATCCCCCACCGAACCATAGAGACACTCATACTGATACTGAAATCCAACTAATAACCCATATAAACACTCATGTAGCTACTCACCAACCCATGCAGCCACTTATACAGGAAGTGAGACACTGATACAGATATTTAAATATTTAAACATTACTAGCTAATACATGTATTCACCAACATACACTTAATAAGTCCGTTATACAATCAATTTTACAAAAATAACTTCCATTTAGACACTTAGGGCCCCATTAGGATAGCGGGGGGAAAACCACCCCGCCCGCCATGGAGGCGGAAAACAACCGCCGCCATGGAGGCGGTGCAACCGGCAGACAAATTAGGATCGACCGCCACTAGAGACCGACCGCGGTGGTAGCGGTGATAATGAAACCGCCCGACGTGTGCGGTGATGACAAAACTCCGACCGCGGCGGTCGGAAAAGCAGCGGAAAATACATAACCGCCCACAGGGAAAGCGGAGACACCGCACAGGAAATTACGATATCCCCGAGGGTGGCGCGGGCGCAACGGCAGGCACCGACCGCCGCGGTCGAAGGCAGGATTGCATGGGATAATTGGCGGACACGCACCAGCAAAGTCACCGCAGCGGACGAACATGAAATACATGGCGGTCGATGTCAAAGCACCGCAGTGATGCCAAATACTGCATAAACAAAGTAGCCCTGCCTCCAATAGATACAACACACACACACAGACACAGAAATGGCAAATAAAATATACAATACTACATAACCACACCCACAACACACCTGACAACCACAATCCAATTGGACACACCCACACAGCTGAGTACAAAGCCACCCCCTCCACTCACCACAATCCTTTGCATCTTTCCAGAACAGAAGGCCACACACCACATCTGAGAGGAGAGGCAAAATCGCACACCACACCCACCCACACACCACCACCATCAACATCACCATCACACCATCACAATCAAACCCCCAGCACATAACACACCCCATCACCACACCCCTGCACCCACACACCCCTGCACCCACAAACACCTCAACCCCCCCACACCATGACATCACAAAAAATGCCACAATTCACAGAGAGTGAGTTGACAGTCATGGTCAACGAGATTGTGAGAGTAGAACCACAACTATTTGGGAACCTAGTCCAACAGACACCATTAGCCACCAGGACCCAAATGTGGGAAAGGATTGTCCAAAGGGTGAATGCAGTTGGGGCCACCCCAAGATCCAAGAAGGAGATCATGAAGCGGTGGCATGATCTCAAGAGGGTTGTCAAGGAGAAGAGGAGCAAGAACTGGAATCTGGCAAACGTGACTGGCAGTGGCCCTCCCATCCCAATGAAGACATTCACACCATGGGAGGAGAAGGTGCTTGCTATCCTGCTACCTGAGAGTTTCACAGGAGTAGCCAGGGGAGCGGAGGCTGGTAAGTACAGACAACCACATTGACTTTTACCTCCTTGCAATACCCAACCACCAATACACTGTCCATCCCTAACCAACATGTAGCCAGCCATTCTGCTGAGGAGGCCTGTATGGGGCCGGAATGTCAGTACAACAACTCCCACCATAGCCCCTGTCCCACAGCCCAGCAGCATGGAGGGCAGCCCCACCCAGGAGCAAGTGTCAGCCATTGCACTGTTTCACAAACAAACTTACAGGTTGGTAGCCAGCTTCACTTGGAGCATGTTTGTGGGTGTGAGGGAGGGAGGGAGGCCTGTCTCACTACTCCCCGCATGCCCCCCTGTCCCACAGCCCAGCAGCATGGAGGCCTGCCCCACCCAGGAGCAAGTGTCAGCCATTGCAATGTTTAACAAACAAACTTACAGGTTGCTAGCCATCTTCACTTGGAGGGAGTGTGATGGGAGGCCTGTCTCACTACTCCCAGCATGCCCCCCTGTCCCACAGCCCAGCAGCATGGAGGGCAGCCCCACCCAGGAGCAAGTGTCAGCCATTGCACTGTTTCACAAACAAACTTACAGGTTGGTAGCCATCTTCACTTGGAGCATGTTTGTGGGTGGAGGGAGGGAGGGAGGCCTGTCTCACTACTCCCAGCATGCCCCCCTGTCCCACAGCCCAGCAGCATGGAGGCCTGCCCCACCCAGGAGCAAGTGTCAGCCATTGCACTGTTTCACAAACAAACTTACAGGTTGCTAGCCATCTTCACTTGGAGCATGTTTGTGGGTGTAAGGGAGGGAGGGAGGCCTGTCTCACTACTCCCAGCATGCCCCCCTGTCCCACAGCCCAGCAGCATGGAGGCCTGCCCCACCCAGGAGCAAGTGTCAGCCATTGCACTGTTTCACAAACAAACTTACAGGTTGCTAGCCATCTTCACTTGGAGCCTGTTTGTGGGTGTGAGGGAGGGAGGGAGGCCTGTCTCACTACTCCCAGCATGCCCCCCTGTTCCACAGCCCAGCAGCATGGAGGCCTGCCCCACCCAGGAGCAAGTGTCAGCCATTGCACTGTTTAACAAACAAACTTACAGGTTGCTAGCCATCTTCACTTGGAGGGAGTGTGATGGGAGGCCTGTCTCACTACTCCCGGCATGCCCCCCTGTCCCACAGCCCAGCAGCATGGAGGGCAGCCCCACCCAGGAGAAAGTGTCAGCCATTGCACTGTTTCACAAACAAACTTACAGGTTGGTAGCCATCTTCACTTGGAGCATGTTTGTGGGTGTGAGGGAGGGAGGGAGGCCTGTCTCACTACTCCCAGCATGCCCCCCTGTCCCACAGCCCAGCAGCATGGAGGCCAGCCCCACCCAGGAGCAAGTGTCAGCCATTGCACTGTTTCACAAACAAACTTACAGGTTGCTAGCCATCTTCACTTGGAGCATGTTTGTGGGTGTGAGGGAGGGAGGGAGGCCTGTCTCACTACTCCCAGCTTGCCCCCCTGTCCCACAGCCCAGCAGCATTGAGGCCTGCCCCACCCAGGAGCAAGTGTCAGCCATTGCACTGTTTCACAAACAAACTTACAGGTTGCTAGCCATCTTCACTTGGAGCCTGTTTGTGGGTGTGAGGGAGGGAGGGAGGCCTGTCTCACTACTCCCAGCATGCCCCCCTGTTCCACAGCCCAGCAGCATGGAGGCCTGCCCCACCCAGGAGCAAGTGTCAGCCATTGCACTGTTTAACAAACAAACTTACAGGTTGCTAGCCATCTTCACTTGGAGGGAGTGTGATGGGAGGCCTGTCTCACTAATCCCAGCATGCCCCCCTGTCCCACAGCCCAGCAGCATGGAGGGCAGCCCCACCCAGGAGAAAGTGTCAGCCATTGCACTGTTTCACAAACAAACTTACAGGTTGGTAGCCATCTTCACTTGGAGCATGTTTGTGGGTGTGAGGGAGGGAGGGAGGCCTGTCTCACTACTCCCAGCATGCCCCCCTGTCCCACAGCCCAGCAGCATGGAGGCCTGCCCCACCCAGGAGCAAGTGTCAGCCATTGCACTGTTTCACAAACAAACTTACAGGTTGCTAGCCATCTTCACTTGGAGCATGTTTGTGGGTGTGAGGGAGGGAGGGAGGCCTGTCTCACTACTCCCAGCATGCCCCCCTGTCCCATAGCCCAGCAGCATGGAGGCCTGCCCCACCCAGGAGCAAGTGTCAGCCATTGTACCCTGCACACTCACCTTACAGGTATGTAACTACCGTATATCTTCATGAAGTGTGTGTATTAATCAAATTACTATTGTACAAAATGCATAGACAATCAACCTTTAGGACTCCATGATGTAACTCTCCACTATGTAATGTAACACGGTGTTGCCATGATTTGTACAACTGATGACAGCAAAATGCACTAGTGTACAGACAGATGATGATACGCAGATGACACAAACACTGACCACTCCCCATCTACTCCACAGGTGATGAAGAACTCACTGCTGGGGACAACACCAACGACCAGCAGAGCCAGTCTCCTCCTCCGGCACATGGACTCACAGATGCAGACTCCCAGGACAGTTTGGATGATGAGCTCCAGGCCGGCCCATCCGGTGTTCCACAGACCCAGAGGTCCCAGGCCCCCATCCTCCCCACCACCACCTCTGCTGCAACGACAACGCAGCAGACCCCTGCTGTCACGGCCTCTGCCTCCACTGCAACCACAACCGCAGCCACTGCCACCAATACCACCACTACCACCAGTACCACCTGCAGCACCCTCCCTGTCCCTAGGGATGACCAGCCCACACCAACAACTGTGGAGGGCAGGGAGCCAGTGCGTGGCGCACCAGTGGCGAGGGAAGAGGTCCGTGGCAGCAGAGCAGGTGGGAGGGCCAGGGTCAACACCAGACCTCGGGAGGAGTGGACACCATCCCTGGACCACTTCACCAGAGTTGTGGAGGCCTACCAAGAGGTCCAGGGACAAAGTGGCCGGTCGGATGAACTATTAAGGGAGCTCATCCTGCTGATGAGGTCCATCGATAACCGGCTGGGACAGATGGTGGACCTCATGGGCCAGCAAGTGGCGTTGCAGAGGGACAGGCCTGTGTCCCAACCACCACCTCCGTCCCCTCTTGTTGTGCCGCAGGATGACAGTGCTCCATCCTCCCCTGCGCCAACAGAGAGGGGCGAGTCCTCTGACGCCGCTGGCCATTCAGCAGGCCCCCCCACCGCAAAAAAGATCTAGGGGGCATCCGAAGAAGAGCCTGGGAGTCTCTGGAAGCCAAGCACCTGCCACACACCAGTCACGGAGCCAGCCGTGAAGACAACCCTCTCCCCAACTGCATTGACTTTTTGGACTGTCTTTCCCCACATTGCCTTGGCAATGGCACCTGTCTGTTGGACTGGGTCACCACATCCATGTGGTGTCTACTCTTGCATCTCTGCGACCATGACTGTCAACTCACTGCTCATTCCCCACCTTCCTGTAAATATTCCCGCACAATTCACATGTCCACCCCGTAAATAAAATACCTTACAATCCAGATTTTGTGTATTGAATTCTTTAGTGCAGTATTTACAATGATGATAATGTCCATGATATGTAAACATGATGTACAGTATGCAGGGCAGGAACACTCTGGAGCACCTAGGGAGACACAACAGAAGTACAGTCACTGGTCTCATCGTGGCAACACATACAGATCACTGCTCCACAAATATCCAAATTATCACAGGTACAATACACATTGTCTAGCTGATATGCACAAATACCGTCCAGAATACATCTCCGTACGTAACGTCCATTCCAACAATACCATACATAGGTGACAGAACAAGTGGCTATTGGGAACATCTGCGCATATCCATTCACAACATAAGCTACCACACTAGACTATGTAGACGTTGTAACTCGTCACACACCTTCAAGTGAAGTAGCGTTGGATTAGCTGCTGCCGTTGGTCAACTCCTTCCTCCTCTCCACTGTCCTCATCACTGGATTCAGGTCCCTGACCAGGTTGTGCCCTTGGTTCCTCACCGTCGTCCAGGAGCAGGGGGACCCCCTTGAGGATGGCCAGGTTGTGTAGCATACAGCATGCCACAACGATCTTGCACACCTTCCCAGGCGAGTATGCGAGTGCGCCTCCAGTCCTGTCAAGGCACCGGAACCTTGACTTCAGCAGTCCAAAAGTCCGTTCAATTACCCGTCGTGTCCTGCCATGGGCCTCATTGTAGCGGATGTCTGCTGGTGTCTGGGGATTCCGGAGTGGGCTCAACAGCCATGGCCTACTGGGATATGCAGAGTCCCCTGTGAATAAAAAACACCCATAGTAATGTTGTACGGCCACAGTAAAGCCAGTGACACATAGCACGGGATAGCAGTAGTGTTACTCACCCACAATCCAGGCACGTTCGGGATGCAGATTCTCCATCATCCGTGGCACCATGCTGTTCCTCATAATGAAAGAGTCATGTGCCGAACGGGATACTTAGCACACACATGTGAAATTGTCATGTCTGCAAGGCACACCGCCTGCACATTCATGGAGTGGTAGTGTTTGCGGTTCCGATAAATGTGCTCCGTCGCCTGCTGTGCCACCAGAGCCACATGGGTGCAATCTATCGCACCAACTACATGTGGGATGTGCCCAAGTGGATAGAAGTCCCCCTTAACGGCAGCCAATTCACGTCCCCGGGGAAAATGGATGTAGCGATTCCGATATATCATCATGGCCTCAAGTACATCCCTCAGCACCATGCTGAACATGGGCTGCGACATTCCCCCAGCGTTAGCCACGGTCTCCTGGAAGGAACCAGTCGCAAAGAAGTGTAGTGCTGCCATTACCTTGTAGGTGGGTGTGAATGCCGTAGGATAGTGACGGCAAGGCTGCAGGTGGGGCTCCAATAGATCACACACGATCTTCAATGTCGGTCTGTCCAGCCTGAATTTCCTGATGATTGCCTCATTCTCCATGTCCTCAAGCACAATCAACTGACGTAGGAGATTTGGCCTCCTCCTAGTTTAGGATTAAAAAAGAATAGGTCAATGACAAGCATCATGAGATGGCCATAGCACAAATCATCAATGATCTAATGGGAAAACAACAAGGGCCAGAGAGATGCATGGCACATCTGGTTACATGGCTGGCCAATAGCTACACACAGAGGGCAGGCCTCTCCAGTGACAATACCCAAGTTACAGCAACACATCGGGTAATGTGAAAGTGGATATAATGATTGAACTTGTGACATGCGCAGACATGGAGCTACTAGAGCCACAAATCTAATGTGACTTAACATGTCTGTCATACCCATCTGCTGTACCTGCCACACCTCAATGCATCATGTACATTCTGCAACCATTCATTAACACAATGATCACAATAGCAGGGACACTTCTGGTTGTGTGCATGATCAGTTGTGAATGCACAAGTCATGTACGATACAATGCAGTGCCACCAGCCCGGTCAAGGTCTGCACTGACCAACAACACATTAAACCTCACGACATCTATGTAGAGCACCTGACGTCTGTCAATCATCATCACCCATCAAAACCCTTACTAAAATGGCACAAACACATGCTAAAGTGGCTCACAATGAACGTGCGTCCTCCTGTGGATGCAATGGCTCTGTGGCATCGTGTGTACAATGATGTGCCCTACACCATGTAGCTGCATGGTACTTCAATTCAATTCAATTCAAGAATCTTTATTCGGTGATTAAAAAACACCATAAAAGCACATTTATATACACAGATAACAATAAAACATTATTAAATACTAATTAAGATCCTTGTACATAATTGATACGCTAAAAAGAATGCCAACGTAAGGGCCATATAAATACAGGTCACAATATTTCATTCCTCTCCCCTCGTCTTTCTTAAACGTATTGCGACTTTGATGAAGTTCAAAATGCTACACAACGTTAAGGGGTCAGAGGCTTTTAACAGAAATACTAGGGCATCCCTGGCGTGTTCCAATTGGGCTTTTTTTTAAATATTTACAAGGAATCTACGCCTAGGCATGGAAAAATAGGGACAAAGCAAAACAAAGTGAAGGGAATCCTGCGGAGACCGGTTGTCGCAGCCGCAGGGACCCTTCTGCTCGATGGATGAAGTAAACCCGGCAGGTATAGCCAACATGAAGGGGAGCAGGTTCAGTCTGAAACGGCACATTAAAAATCTGTCCTGTGCATTATGTAGAAGAAATAAGTAAGGCTCCATGCCCTCCACACTTTTTACCAAACCATGGGCCCTTACAGTCTTTTTCGCTCCTTCAGCATCAGCTCGCCTTTGGGTTTCTCTCTCCAAGAATAGTTCCCCTACTCGCTTCTTGTGCTGTGCTGAAATAGTAGCTGGGTTCGTGAAAAGATTCCCCAACCCTAAATCCTCCAGGGTATTTTTCACGTATTTGAGCCAGGGGATGCGCATTGAATGGGTCCTACCTAGGCAGTCCAACAGAATTTCTCTGCTTAGATGCGCATCTGGGTTTATCCATATTTTTAACCAGGCCACTATTGGCCTGAGTTTTAACAAATCTTCCAAATATGGCCTCCCTAGCTCCCTGTGGGCTATAAGACCAGCCGTGCTGGGTGGCGCCCTCAGGATTGCTTTCAAATACCTATTTTCTTCCTGTTGGATTCTAGTTGTGTTCACGAACCCCCAGACTTCTGCCCCATAGATTACTTTGGAGCATGTTATAGAGCCGTACAGATTCATCACCTGTTCCGGACTCCATCTGCCCACCCTCCTTCCATATCCAGCTATCGCCCCGTTAGAGGCAATCATTTTCGTGCAACGTTCTGTTACCAAGGGGGTAAATTGCAGGGCACCGTCAAAAGTTACCCCGAGGTAGGAGAACGTCTTAACCTGCTCCAAACTGTGGGAACCAATTTTGTAAACAAATTTGGAGGAAGGTTTTTTGCCGGCCAGGAGCACATATGATTTCCCTAGGTTGACAAATAGGTCCAGGTTACTCATGAACTCTGCAAACCCCTCTATCAGTGTTTGTAGGCCTCGAGGTGTTCTTGCCAATAAAACCGCATCATCTGCGTAAAGCAGGACGGGGATATGCCGCGGCCCAACCCTTGGACAATCTACCTTTAGACCCAGAAGGAACTGCTCAAGGTTATTGATATAAAGGGAGAACAAAAAAGGGGCAAGTATACAACCTTGTCTGACTCCACTCCTACATGGAAAGGAGTCAGACAGTCCACCCTCCCTGTTAAATCTAACCGTTGCCGTGGTGTCACTATGCAGTTCCCTCAGTATAGTGATTAGGCCACTCTCTATCCCCATACCTGACATCATCTCCCACAACTTTCCTCTGTTGACGTGATCGAAAGCTGCTGCCAAATCCATGAATCCCATATAGATGGGTTCATCGCTAGCCAAGGTGTACTTGGCAGTCAGCATATATAGGTTCAGGCACTGATCGCTAGTGGACCTCCCTGTCCTAAACCCATACTGGGTGTCCGAGAAGATGTTGTTCTCTTCGGACCATTCGGTCAATCTATTCAGGATTGCCCTTCCCAAAAGTTTGGCCGATACGTCAATTAGGGAGATGGGCCGGTAACACTTCGGGTCATCCCTATTGCCCTTTTTAAAAATTGGTACAATGATCGCCTTAGACCAGGACGGTGGAAGCCCACAGATAATAGCGGTATTTAGGACCCTGGTCCTCAAAGGAGCCCATAGATCTATATTACTAAGGAACAGGTCAGGAGGAATTCCATCCGGGCCCGGGGCTTTATTTTTAGTTAGACCCTCCATCCCTGCGCTAATCTCCTTAAGAGAGAATGTAACTGGTGGGACCTGTCTTGGGGATACCGGTGGTTCCACATGGGTGCCCAACTCATAATTATATAAACCCCTAAAGTGGGTTACCCATTGCTCCGGAAGAATATTAGCCCCTATCTCCGGAGAATCATTTTCTAAAAAGGTCGGTTTATTGATGATTCTCCAGAACCCCGCTAGATCTTTTCTTTCCCCAGCTTCTCTTAGATCTGCCCATGCTTCTGCCTGTAGGGCAAGTTTCCTCCTTTTGATCTCTTTTTTATACTTTTCCCTACTGACCCTAATAATCTGTGGATCCCGTGGTTTCATCTTGAGGGAACATTTCAGTTCCCTCAGTGCCTTAGAGCAATCTCTGTCAAACCAACGGGGATTTGCCTGGTTACGTATGGGCGCACTAGACCTCAATAATTCATCAATTAAGTTAGCAATGTGGTCAAACGCTTCCAAGACCCTTGAACCCTGTATTTCCAGATCTAAACAATCATTAATGGCCACTAGGCCCTTGTCGCCCAGAGTTTTATAAAACTGTGCCCCATCAATTTTAGACCACTTCAATCTCCTGCCTTGATCAGTGGCCCTCTCCTCGATTAAACAACGAGATTTAATTCCAGTGCCCGCCTTGTAAAAGAGCGTTAAAATGAGCGGGTTATGGTCGCTAAAACTGCTCCACTCTATCCCTACACTGATTAGTTTATTGATCAATGATCTCGAGACCAAGATGTAATCTATAAAAGATGCACAGCCCCTACCCTTAAAGGTTGGTGGGAGCGTGCCATCCGACTGTGGGTCTATCATGTTAATGGTGTGCTCTAGGTCGTACTTAAGCCGAAGCAACCCAAGAGCCAACCCAGTCGGCGTATGTGAGAAATGCGGCCCCTGCTCAATTGGGCATTGTGTCCAATATGTATTTGCCTGAATCAGTGCCGGACAGAGGTGACAGTTAAAGTCTCCTGCCAAAAGCAGCCCATGGGACGGCCCTTTGCCCTGGGCTATGATTTCTTGACCCAGCCTCTGATCAAGTTCAGCCAATAGGGGGGAATGGGTATTTAAAATCTCGCTATTATAAAAATTAAAAACCGACAATTTCAACCCCTTACCAGAAAACCGAACTGCCTGTATTCCATACAAATTCCAGTCTGGGGACGACCAGGTACCTGGGAGGGATAAATCTACATAAACAGCTAAACCACCCATTGCTCTCCCAGAACTGGATTTCCGAGCGGGAACAAAGAAACACTTATAGCCCTGGAGATGATAATTATTCACCACAGCCCATGTCTCCTGTAAGCATATGACATTAAATTTCCTAATAAAATCAACCCACTCCTTGTTATTAAATTTACCTGCTAAGCCCGCTACATTCCAGGAAATAATCCTCACATCCTCTCCACCTAATGCTACACCCCCCTCACTCCTTGGTCCTATCTCCTGCAACACCCCTTGCATAACCCCCCCGCCTCCTCCCACCAAACTATCCACAGCCATACCCTTGTTTTCAGAGGGCATAAGTTCCTCCGCCCCAACTATTTGAATTTGCAGAGCCATGTGTCTTTGCACCTCCGATATTTCTGCTTGAGTGCCCTTATCTGTGTTCTCCTTAGAGGCCTTCTCTGTTTGTCAATCCACCCCCTCTAGGCCGTTTAGACAATTAAACCGGTTATAAATAGGGAGAGGTGGTGTTGGTCTGCCAAATAGTGGCCTAGGATGAAAGGCCTGGTGTCTCCCCCTTCTTCCAACCCTCTCCCATCTGTCATGATTTGGGAGTGGGTGGGGTGGGCCTGGGGCGATGGGAAAGAAGAAGGACACACGAAGGGTTTGGATGGTAGATTCCCTTGATATATTTTCCCCTTGACATATATGCGACACCGTACCCTTGTCCCTAAAACTCACCAATAAACAGTCCCCAGGGATGGATTTCTGAGTACTCCCCACCCATGGGACCCTTCTTACCATTATAATTTCGTTATTAAAATGTCTCGGGAGGGGTCTGTTTCTGTTTAGCCACTTAATTACCCTGGTTTTTAGGGCACAAAAATCCTCAACTTCTCCTTCATCAAGTTGCGGGACCCCTGCCATGACTACAGTAAGTTCATTAGTCTCAGGTGGTAAGTTAGGACGACGGGGTCTTGCGGGGGGCTTCTTTTGGTAGTCCGGAATATTATTATCTGCCGGGTGTGCCGGAGGTACTGGTACAAGAGAGGGGATAGGTATATTTGCGAAGAGTGGATTAGTAGTTACAGGTTTAGGTATTAAGGGTTGTTGGGGAACTACCCCCTTTACAGCTTGTGGTGGAGCTGGGTTTTCTACCCTGTGTCTCGACCCTTGCGGGACTACGGTGGTGGTGATAGGTTCTAAATCACTTCCCTGTCGGCCAGCGTGAGTTTTCAGACTTCCCAGTGTGGCCTCCAATATGGTTAGTCTGATCTCAATCTTTTTTATGCTTTCGCTGATCGGGAGTAACAGCGACCTTAACAGAAATTCCAGATTTCCCAGCGGCACAACAGAGTGGGGGACATTAACAATACTAGTTCCTGTATCTTTGATCAAGGCAGGAACTGTATCTTCCTGAGCATTAGATTTAGGATGTAGCTCTGCCGGTAGTTTCACTATTGGTACAGGATGTTTTAGGGATTTGCCAAAGTCCAGGTGTGAGATCTTGGGTTTACTACTTCCCTGCGCTCCCTTTGCCCTCCTCCTACGCTTTTTTGGGGGGGGTCCCAAAATTACTTGTGTGGTGACTGCTTTCGGTTTGGGATGCCTGTCATTATGAACTGTGGGCGGTCGTGAGATTAAATCGATAGTCCCCCTAGCGGGACTGGGGCTAATAGCTAGAGCTGTGCTCATAATTTCAACTGGGGAGGTGTTAGTACACTCCCTTAACAGGAGTGGAACATCCTCAATTCGTGTTAACTCCTCCCTAAATGTCATAGATTGTTCACCCATGGGGGTGTTTTTCAGGTTATCCACTGATCGTCTCCGTTCCGCCCTTAGCCGGGACAAATTTCCCTCTTTGTCAGCCTCCCCCACAGCCCGTGAGAAATAGTTTTCGAGTGTCCCAATTTTCACTCCTCCCGGCTTCTGAGGGGTACTCTCCCTTGCCGGGGAAGGCATGATATTACTCGGAAAGGGTCAGTTATGCCTTACAGAGCGGATATAACAAATTAATAGTTCCTGGGGTTACCTGCACAGTCTGAACAACCAAGAGAGTAGGCCCAGCCCGGCCTGCTCCGGCCTGTGACGGCCTTGGACGGTCCCGCCCTTGTCCCGGGCTTCTCCCGGCCCGCTCCCGCTCACTCCCGCGAAGCGGAGATACTGCACTCCTTATGACTTTACAGCTCTATGTTCATTGGGTGATAGGCGGGGGGGCGTGGCCAGCGGGGAGAGCAGCCCAGGTGTTGCTGATTGGGCACGCAGGGGCTCCTGGACACTGGAGTCCCCTGCCTGTGCTCGCAGCCCCGCTGGTTCACTCGCCTGTCCCCGCGCTCCTCCTGGAATCCTCGGTGCAGCCTCCCAGCAAGCGACGCGCTGCGGGACCCGCGAAGCGGGTCCGGCGAGTCGTGGTTGAAGTGGTGGCAAAAGGGTCAGCTAGGCAGCAGGACCACCGCGCTCCTCAGGCGTCCTGGTGCAGGCAACAAAGTCCGTCAAAAGGGGCTCCCACAGGCTCTAAGGCAAGCCCACTTTTAGCTCCGTTGGCGGGGGGGCGTGGCCAGCGGGGAGAGCAGCCCAGGTGTTGCTGATTGGGCACGCAGGGGCTCCTGGACACTGGAGTCCCCTGCCTGTGCTCGCAGCCCCGCTGGTTCACTCGCCTGTCCCCGCGCTCCTCCTGGAATCCTCGGTGCAGCCTCCCAGCAAGCGACGCGCTGCGGGACCCGCGAAGCGGGTCCGGCGAGTCGTGGTTGAAGTGGTGGCAAAAGGGTCAGCTAGGCAGCAGGACCACCGCGCTCCTCAGGCGTCCTGGTGCAGGCAACAAAGTCCGTCAGAAGGGGCTCCCACAGGCTCTAAGGCAAGCCCACTTTTAGCTCCGTTGGCGGGGGGGCGTGGCCAGCGGGGAGAGCAGCCCAGGTGTTGCTGATTGGGCACGCAGGGGCTCCTGGACACTGGAGTCCCCTGCCTGTGCTCGCAGCCCCGCTGGTTCACTCGCCTGTCCCCGCGCTCCTCCTGGAATCCTCGGTGCAGCCTCCCAGCAAGCGACGCGCTGCGGGACCCGCGAAGCGGGTCCGGCGAGTCGTGGTTGAAGTGGTGGCAAAAGGGTCAGCTAGGCAGCAGGACCACCGCGCTCCTCAGGCGTCCTGGTGCAGGCAACAAAGTCCGTCAAAAGGGGCTCCCACAGGCTCTAAGGCAAGCCCACTTTTAGCTCCGTTGGCGGGGGGGCGTGGCCAGCGGGGAGAGCAGCCCAGGTGTTGCTGATTGGGCACGCAGGGGCTCCTGGACACTGGAGTCCCCTGCCTGTGCTCGCAGCCCCGCTGGTTCACTCGCCTGTCCCCGCGCTCCTCCTGGAATCCTCGGTGCAGCCTCCCAGCAAGCGACGCGCTGCGGGACCCGCGAAGCGGGTCCGGCGAGTCGTGGTTGAAGTGGTGGCAAAAGGGTCAGCTAGGCAGCAGGACCACAGCGCTCCTCAGGCGTCCTGATGCAGGCAACAAAGTCCGTCAAAAGGGGCTTATACATTGTCCAGGATTGACATACACAGCAATGTGTACGAAAATGCCATAACCTACCGCCGGTCCCCAGCGGTGTGACCCCAGCACCACCATCTACCCAGCCAAGGTAGCCATTGGCACATGGACTTGTGTACATGCCGCTGGCTATGCTCCGCCGCATGAGTTGCGGTAACTACCGCCGGTCCCCAGCGGTGTGACCCCAGAACCACCATCTACCCAGCCAAGGTAGCCATTGGCACATGGACTTGTGTACATGCCGCTGGCTATGCTCCGCCGCATGAGTCGCGGTAACTACCGCCGGTCCCCGGCGGTGTGACCCCAGCACCACCATCTACCCAGCCAAGGTAGCCATTGGCACATGGACTTGTGTACATGCCGCTGGCTATGCTCCGCCGCATGAGTCGCGGTAACTACCGCCGGTCCCCGGCGGTGTGACCCCAGCACCACCATCTACCCAGCCAAGGTAGCCAATGGCACATGGACTTGTGTACATGCCGCTGGCTATGCTCCGCCGCATGAGTCGCGGTAACTACCGCCGTTCCCCGGTGGTGTGACCCCAGCACCACCATCTACCCAGCCAAGGTAGCCATTGGCACATGGACTTGTGTACATGCCGCTGGCTTTGCTCCGCCGCATGAGTCGCGGTAACTACCGCCGGTCCCCGGCGGTGCGTCACCGCCGTGGAGCATTGCTTACAGCCAATGGCATGGGTGTTCTCTGTGGCATGATGCAGATTTCAAAAATGCGGAAGCGGTGCTCCGCCGCCGCGGAGGCGGTCATTGGATGCTTTTGAATGATGCACCATCGTGGTAGCGCACCCCGGACACCCGCGGTGCGTCACCGCCGTGGAGCATTGCATACGGCCAATGGCATGGGTGTTCTCTGTGGCATGATGCAGATTTCAAAAATGCGGAAGTGGTGCTCCGCCGCCGCGAAGGCGGTCATTGGATGCTTTTGAATGATGCACCATCGCGGTAGCGCACCCCGGACACCCGCGGTGCGTCACCGCTGTGGAGCATTGCATACAGCCAATGGCATGGGTGTTCGCTGTGGCATGATGCAGATTTCAAAAATGCGGAAGCGGTGCTCCGCCGCCGCGGAGGCGGTCATTGGATGCTTTTGAATAAGGAAGACCCAGACAACCAATTGTAGCACCTTATTAGCTTCCTTACGACCCCAGGGGCCAATAAATCTGTGGGAGTGAGCCATACATTCCCACTGCTCACAGAGCCTGCTGCCTGGGACCCTCGCCTGCTGCTGCCTGGGACCCTCTCCTGCTGCTGCCTGGGACCCTCTCCTGCTGCTGCCTGGGACCCTCTCCTGCTGCTGCCTGGGACCCTCTCCTGCTGCTCACAGAGCCTGCTGCCCGGGACCCTCTCCTGCTGCTGCCTGGGACCCTCTCCTGCTGCTGCCTGGGACCCTCTCCTGCTGCTCACAGAGCCTGCTGCCTGGGACCCTCTCCTGCTGCTGCCTGGGTCCCTCTCCTGCTGCTGCCTGGGACCCTCTCCTGCTGCTGCCTGGGACCCTCTCCTGCTGCTGTCTGGGACCCTCTCCTGCTGCTGCCTGGGACCCTCTCCTGCTGCTCACAGAGCCTGCTGCCTGGGACCCTCGCCTGCTGCTGCCTGGGACCCTCTCCTGCTGCTGCCTGGGACCCTCTCCTGCTGCTCACAGAGCCTGCTGCCTGGGACCCTCTCCTGCTGCTGCCTGGGACCCTCTCCTGCTGCTGCCTGGGACCCTCTCCTGCTGCTGCCTGGGACACCTCAGAACTCACTTCCGCCACAGGTCTGCCATATCCACAGGGATGTCAAGAACAGATAAGATCCGTGCCAGTCCATTCACTAGTGAGGAGCTGGATGTCCTTGTGAACGAGGTGCTGGCACAGTACCCACGCCTGTTTGGTGGCCCCAATGTCGTGGTAAGTCACCATGTAGGGAGCAGTAGGGCAGGGTGGTGTCAGGCGTGTATTCATGATGCTGCACTATGTTTTTTTGGATGTGGGGTGCAGACAAACACTGACAGACAAGATGTTTCCAGGTGGTGGGAGTGTGTGTTTTGCATTGTGACTCTGTCCTAGGCCTATACTTGTATGTGTGAGTGGGATTTGCTACTTTTTGGGGCAGACATGACCAAAGGTTGTTTGCCTTGTTGCTGGTTGGACAGTGTCCGCTTGTGATGTAATTTCAGGGTGCCCCTGTAGTCATAGTCAGTGTGCCACACAGAGTAGGTTCAGTGGCTGCACAGCCAAAGGTTGTCCATCAGCCAACTTACATGCTACAGTTGCTGCACACTGATTAGTGGATATGCCCCATCAATGCCCTGTACAATTCTAGATTTACACAGTGCTGTCGATGCATTTGTGTTGAAGCATCATTATTTAGTGTGATTATCATGGAGACTACGAAGCTCAATGTGTGCATCCATTCACTAATGTTTATGCCATGCTGAGTGGCCGTGTGAGGGTACCCCCAGTTGTGGAGGGAGGTCAGTCACTGTGAGTCCCGATTCAGTGTCTGGCTGCTGTACTGATAGATGCTGACATATGACAATGTGTAAATGTTAATTTGGCATTCTTTACTCTCATACCTGCAGCTCAAAGTACACCAACGTAAGGCTGTCTGGAGGGCCATAGCAGCAAAGGTGCGAGCCCTGGGGGTATCAAACAGACGACACACACACTGTCACAAGAGGTGGGACGACATCAGCCGGCTGGCTAAGCAAGTGGCAGAGATGAACTTGGGGATGGTACCACGCACAGGGCATGTGGCACGGCGCACCATGACTCCACTGATGGGACACATACTGGCAGTGACCAATCCAGACCTGGATGCACGTCTGAAGGGCCTTCAGCAGCAAGACAAAGATGGTGAGTATCCGGGGAGGGAGAGTTTGTCTGGGAGTGGATGCATGTGTACAGTGCCTGTGCCTGCGGTGACACATGTGATGTGCGTGTGCTGCCAGGCTGTGATATGTGATGTGAGTGGCGACTGTGATGTGTGGCTGTATGAGGCATTGGGCCACCATGGCCTTACTCTGCAGCTCCTGCCTGCAGTTTTCACTCCTTGACAGATATTTTGTTGTCCACATGGTCACTCTTCTTTGTGATGGTGGGTGGATTCCCTATTATGCCGTACAGCTGTGTCCACTTAATGAGTGTGACACCATGTCTGTCTACTTTGCATGCACCTTCATGGTAGTGGCCCACACATCTGACAACAATGTGAACCCAGATTGGCACATGGTGATTGTAATGGCCTATTTGACAATGTGGCATGTGTAGACAATACAGGTGTGTGTATTCCCCTCTGGATCCCTTTTGGGTCTGTAAGTGGTGATGTTAGTTGTGGCTACATCATGTCCATGGGGCAGGTCCATGTGGGCTGGGGGAACAACATCCATGGGCAGGGTGTAGTGCTGTGTGTCATCGACATTGGTCCACTCCTGCCTGTTTCTCCGCATGCCAGGCACAGTTGTGGTCTATATGGTGTGTAGCTGCACATTGATTTGAGGGTGTAGCTCTAGGCCTCTCATGTGCTGCATTGCTCTGATATCGTGTGACCAGACAATGACACTTATACAACCATGTTTTTGTCACTAATGCAGATTCGCAAGACACCACGGCGGAACATGATCCTGAAAGTGGTGGAGAGACCAGCACGACAGCGGCAGCAGAGCAGAGTGAGACGGAGCAAAGTGACACTGACCACACCAGCGCTGATGAGGGTGACAGGAGTATGCATGAGGAATCTGTGGCTGAGACACAGAGTACCACTTCATCTGAGGGCATGGGGAGGCGTCCCTGTTAGCAGCCACAGGAGATGGGGAGTCTGCTGCTGCATCTGACTACCAACGGCCACTGCCCACCCTCCCATCCACTTCCTCTGGGGTTGGCCGTATCCGTGTCACAAAGAGGGGACGTGTGACATTCACACATGGCACCACTGCACCTGCACCTGTCCCCCCTGCTGCCCTCAGTGCAGAGTGCGTAGAGCTCCTGCGGCAACTTTGCGTGGGCCAGACCGCCCTGCTCAATGCCTTCAGTGCACACGATAACAAATTAGGCCAGGTTCTGGCATTCATGGAGGGCATACACTCTGACGTGGGTGGCCTACATCGTACACTCCTGTCATTGTTAGGTACAGTGACGTCAGCCCTCCAACAAGCACATGCCCCCTTTGCAGCTCAGGTGCCTGTGACGTCCACCCAGTCAGTGGCCACATCAGATGACAGTGAGCACTTGGGACATACATCGGGTAAACATTACAACACTAGGAGCACAGGTCAGACCCAAAGCAAACAATCCCGTCCACAGACTCCATCCCCAAAGAAGAGCAGGGACCCCACAATATGCACAGACAAGGTGAAGTCAGAGAAGAGCAAGGCCAGAAGAGCATTGTGTCAGACACCAGGCTCACATGCTGCAGAGCCATCACCAGAAATTGACTCTGCTATGCCCACAGAGGATGTGTGGGATGTCATGGCTACACTTGGGGAGAACACAGGGACACAACCACCTACCACATCAACCCCAGAACAAAGTACATCGAGGCAGGTGGAGGGAAGCCCTGTTGTGACCAGCCCAGTCATTGTGGCAGAGGAGACCCCTGTCGTGACCAGCCCAGTCATTGTGGCAAAGGAGGGCAGTGTAGTGGCCATCCCTGGCAAGAAGGGACAGGAGGGCACTGTAGACACCACCCCTGGGGTAAGTGGGAAGGTGGTCACTGTGGGGGGTACAACTTCCAGAGAGGGTAAGGTGGTCCGGAGGCGTAGCCAGCCCAAGCGTACTGCAGGATCAAGCACTTCTCGAGAGGGAGTGGCAGTGTCTGCCCCTGATGTGGGACAGTTGGGGGGTGTGCCGGTGGTGTCAAAGCCACTTCCCATCAACCCCATGACAGGGAAGCAAATTCATATTCCAAAGAAGTGGAAGGGCACCCCTCCAACCTCTCCCACCCACACTGTGTCAAGGGCGTGCATGACTCCACCTCCACGTGCCACGGTGCCACCACCTTGCAGGCCCTCTGTAATAGCCACATCACATGTCCCTCTGTCACACCAGTCAAGTGGCCCTGCAGTCCCTGACACACAGCCAGATCCCACTCCACATGACAGCCAGGAGTGAGTTGTCAACACCCTCAGACGCCTGTGCCACACATAGGTGTGCTACACTAGACCATTGTTAGCGATGTGGGTGTGTTCCTGGGCCTGTTGCTCTGATGTGCTGTACCCTGCCAAAGACTCTGGGCCTGTTGCTCTGATGTGCTCTCCCCTGCCAAAGACTCTGGGCCTGTTGCTCTGATGTGCTCTCCCCTGCCCTGCCAAGGACTCTGGGCCTGTTGCTCTGATGTGCTGTACCCTGCCAAAGACTCTAGGCCTGTTGCTCTGATGTGCTCTCCCCTGCCAAAGACTCTGGGCCTGTTGCTCTGATGTGCTCTCCCCTGCCCTGCCAAGGACTCTGGGCCGGTTGCTCTGATGTGCTCTCCCCTGCCAAAGACTCTGGGCCTGTTGCTCTGATGTGCTCTCCCCTGCCCTGCCAAGGACTCTGGGCCTGTTGCTCTGATGTGCTGTACCCTGCCAAAGACTCTGGGCCTGTTGCTCTGATGTGCTCTCCCCTGCCCTGCCAAGGACTCTGGGCCTGTTGCTCTGATGTGCTGTACCCTGCCAAAGACTCTGGGCCTTTTGCTCTGATGTGCTGTACCCTGCCAAAGAATCTGGGCCTGTTGCTCTGATGTGCTCTCCCCTGCCCTGCCAAGGACTCTGGGCCTGTTGCTCTGATGTGCTGTACCCTGCCAAAGACTCTGGGCCTGTTGCTCCGATGTGCTGTACCCTGCCAAAGACTCTGGGCCTGTTGCTCTGATGTGCTCTCCCCTGCCCTGCCAAGGACTCTGGGCATGTTGCTCTGATGTGCTGTACCCTGCCAAAGACTCTGGGCCTGTTGCTCTGATGTGCTCTCCCCTGCCCTGCCAAGGACTCTGGGCCTGTTGCTCTGATGTGCTGTACCCTGCCAAAGACTCTGGGCCTGTTGCTCTGATGTGCTGTACCCTGCCAAAGACTCTGGGCCTGTTGCTCCGATGTGCTCTCCCCTGCCCTGCCAAGGACTCTGGGCCTGTTGCTCTGATGTGCTGTACCCTGCCCTGCCAAAGACTCTGGGCCTGTTGCTCTGATGTGCTGTACCCTGCCAAAGACTCTGGGCCTGTTGCTCTGATGTGCTGTACCCTGCCAAAGACTCTGGGCCTGTTGCTCTGATGTGCTCTCCCCTGCCCTGCCAAGGACTTTGCAGTTCCCGATTGTGTTTGACCAGTGCATAGTCTATGCCATTTGTACATGACTTTGAGACTTGCTGGTGTCTACTAATGTTGTGTAGCTACATATGTGCAATATGTGAAATAAATACAGTAAATTATGGTGTGTTTTCTCTGTCTCCTTACTGATTAAAGTCCTTTTCTTGTTTGCATATGCTTGACTGAGTACCATGGTCTATTTTGTACATCACCATTGCAAGGCTCTATGTGGCCATATGATTTTTAGACAGGGGGACAGGGTCTTCAGTTCATTGTGGCCCTGCTGATGTTGTACTCTGTGATGGTTATTTTGCAGGCCATGCAGTTTTCGTGTTGGTGATTTGCTATTGCTGCATACACTGTTCACAGGTCACCTTGGGGGACACTGGCAGCACAGGGTGTGCAGCTGTGCTGTGGTGGGGTAGATGTCTATGATGTGATGAGGTGTGTGTTTTCCTTTCTGTGTGCCCAGGCGTGTATGTGTATGGTCGTCTTGTGTTGGCCCTTAGTCCTGGTGGCATGGCTTACATGGCATGTGTGGTGTTGGGTGTGGCAGAGGTGTGCAGTGTGAAGGGCGTTAGTTTGTAGTGTATGTATGTGTGCCCCTGTATGGTGTGAGACACACATGTGTCAGCCAGGAGTTGTATGCCTGTTGTTTGTTTTGTCTTGCCGTGTGTGGATGATTGTATGCAATTGTGTGGCCTGTGGGGAGGGCACTGGTGTGTGTTCGTTGTCAGCCAATCCTGCAGTGCCTGTGTCCCTGGTTGTGTGTCGCAGTGTGTGTGTATTGTGCTTGTTGTTACAGTGCTTGTAGATGTGCATGGGGGTGCACGGGATATGCACCTGGCCTGTGACTAGTTCGGGTGGTGTGCAGTGTTGGTCGGGGTGGTGTGTCGCTGTGATGTTTGGGACCTGCCCATGCCTTGGTGTTGCCCTGCCTTCTGCATGGTGCGCATGTGTTGACCGCGGCGGTGACGTGTCCGTGACCGTGACGTTGCTGCAGGTTGGCGGACGTTGTGTGTTCCGGATGCCGTGGGGTGCCTTGTTGTGAGGTGGGTGATGTGTGGGTGCCCATGTGGATGTGGTGTGCCCCCCAGCAGCATGCCAGTGTTCACTTTGGGCCCTGTGTCGGCATGTGAGATGTGTGGTGCATATGTGTAGTGGCGTACCTGCGACGGCGTCCGCGGCGGCCCATCTGGCGATAGTGTTGCAGCAGGTACATGACCGGATGCATGTGGAGGGCTGGGTCCATGGGGTTCATGTCGGGTCTCGGCGTTCATGCTCCGCTGTCGACTTTCCGCCTGCTAGAGCTGTGCGGTGTATCCGCTGCGGTGCGTCTGCTTATTTGGGCCATCCTAATTTGTCGAGCGGGGCGGACGTCATCGGCCGCGGCGGAGGGTCTCGATTGGCTGCAGCCGCCGCGGTGGCGGGCGCACCTTGATGGCGGTGCGCGGCGCCCGCGGCGGATGGGAAATGACCTGTTTTTACCTATCCTAATGTGGCGGACGTCAATTCCACTGCTCGCGGGCGGAAAAAGCTGTTTTTCTGCCCCGCCACTGCTGCGGTGGTGCCACCGCCCGACATCCTAATGGACCCTTTATTTACCCATTTATTCTTCCATTGACCTTTAGATATACATATATAAATAATATAGATTTTTCAGAAAGACACACATTCACTGGATGATGTCATCAGTGATGCCATCAGTCATGTCATTTGAGAAGTCATCAGTGATGTCATCAGTGATGTCACTGACCATGTCATGAGTGATGTAATATGTGACATCATCAGCAGTGGATTGCGGGGGAATTTCAATTGTTTTGTATGAGTGCAATGTCTAGCTAACTATAACATGTGTGAAACCTATGGTTTTTTCAGTGAATTTCTAAGGTTTTTTAGATGCTAATTCCTAACTATAACGTGGCTGAAACCTATGTTTTTTTCAGTGAATATATATATAAATACAATTTGTATTTTGTACCACCATTTTTTTTTGGATAATTTTGTACTTACCTTTTTAAGTACAGAGAGTGGGTATTTTTTATTCTATATTTTTGCATCAATATTTTTTACTTCTATATTTTTAAAATCGATATTTTATCAGTGAACCATGTATCCAATAGAAAGCCCGCAAAATGGTTTGCTGATCAGCTTTCTGTTCCTTATTTCTATATATGGGTGTCAAAGTGGTACTAATGATGCCTAGACTACTGTGCCCAGAAGGTGTTAGCGTGCAAAAATGCCAGAATAATGAGGTAATACTTACACAAAATGTGTTGCATTACATCACATATTTTGCCTTTTCTTGCTGCATAATTTATTCAGTCCTGCAACAAAATTTGGTTAGCTCCTTCCCCATAACTCCAGTGACCCTGCTTATGAGTCAAGAAACAATTTGTTTCATTTGTTTTGGTTCAATAGTGTTCTCAGGGGCTGCTTTTGAACTCTAGAGAGTTCATTTTTCCCTTGTTCTTAACTTTTGCTTATAATAAAAGAAGCCAAAGAAAACTGTTGGCCCATCTCCTCCAGTGGTTCTACCTCTGTTTTACAGCAGACTGCTGTTACATTAGAATTCAAAGAACCAATCAGCCAAGCAACGTCTTACTCTGCGGGTTAGCAAAAACTTCCAAGGCCCCTGAAATTCTCCTTGATATAGGGCCAGCCTGAGAATCTTATACATGTTGTCCACCTTCATACTATACAAAATAACTGCCTGTAAAGACTAACGGGGCGATTACAAAGGCAGAATGCCCGCCAGCAGTGCGTTGACGGGCCCTCCGCTATCTGATGATGATTTTCCCGCAGCCAAAATATGATGGCGGGGCAATCGCTTTAGTACCGTGGCAGTCACAAAGACCACGCACCACGTTTTCGCCACAGGCAATTGTTCTGATTGCCTGGCGGAGCCGACAGCATGACTAAAGTGGTGGGGGTGCCTAGCAGGCACGGTCCACTAAATTCCAATGCTGACTGTAGACAGCCTTTCCATGGCGGCACAACCACCATGGGAAGGTTGGCAGGGATTGGTTTCGGGGTCTGTTGCAGGCCCCTCTTGTGTTGGGGGGAGGTGTTAGTACTCTGGGAGCATTTCACTGCATCAAGTGGCAGTGGTGACTGCCTCCCTCCATTCCGATCCAAAGGCACCAAGATCACCTTCGGCATACCCCAAAGATCATCCCTCAGCTAAGTATGGGCGAATTTTGCAAATTTGCGGTTCACGAATTCGGGTGAATTCGCAAAAAAAAAACGTGAATTCGCGGATTTCCCTGCAAAATTGCGGATTTTTTTACAAATGCCCTATACTCAACTGGAGTACTTTCTACTGGCTAATCAGTAAGTGCTACCTCGTTGGATAAATGTAAAGGCTCAGAAGAGTTGTCTCCAGTGACCCCGTGTGTCTGTAACTTTGCCACCGTGCCCATTGGCGCCGAGGTCCCTCGAGTGAGCTGTCCATCACAGTGAGGAAAGGGTAGGAAGAGGTTGCATAGCCTAGTGTGTGTGGGGCTGGGCTTCTGTGCGAGTTCACATGCCTCTTGTTTATAAAGGTCAGAGACCAATCAGCGCAGCAGATGAGGAGAAAGCAGTAAGTGCTACCTCGTTGGGTAAATGTATTGTGCTTTTCCTACACTACAGCTGCAGAAGAGTTGTCTCCAGTGACCCCGTGTGTCTGTAACTTTGCCACCGCCCCCATAGGCGCCGAGGTCCCTCGAGTGAGCTGTCCATCACAGTGGGGGAAAGGGCGGGAAAAGGTTGCATAGCCTAGTGTGTGTGGAGCCGGGCTTCTGTGCAAGTTCACATGCCTCTTGTTTATAAAGGTCAGAGACCGATCAGCGCAGCAGATGAGGAGAAAGCAGTAAGTGCTACCTCGTTGGGTAAATGTATTGTGCTTTTCCTACACTACAGCTGCAGAAGAGTTGTCTCCAGTGACCCCGTGTGTCTGTAACTTTGCCACCGCGCCCATAGGCGCCGAGGTCCCTCGAGTGAGCTGTCCATCACAGTGGGGGAAAGGGCGGGAAGAGGTTGCATAGCCTGGTGTGTGTGGGGCCGGGCTTCTGTGCTAGTTCACATGCCTCTTGTTTATAAAGGTCAGAGACCGATCAGCGCAGCAGAAGAGGAGAAAGGGGGGGGGTCCCCTGTCCTGCCGTAGGGATAAGGTTTTCTTCTTTTTGAACCCGGTTTAAAGTGCAGGCGCATTTTCAGTTTCCGAATGTAAAGTTATGGGCCCTGCATGTTGTGAACTACATGGCGTTTCCTTTTTTAAGAAAGATAAACTAAAATAATAAAATAAATCCCACCCAAAAAAAGAAGAAAAAAAACGGAAGTGCCTTTAGCGAGAAAGGTTGTGTGCGATTGTGTGACAGAGGAGCACCCCATGGGGTCAGCGAGAAGCAAAATGCCTACAGCACCTGGTATTCCCAGGCGGTCTCCCATCCGAGTACTAACAAGGCCTGACCCTGCTTAGCTTCCGAGATCGGGCGCATTCAGGGTGGTATGGCCATAGGAACGAGAGGCTGCCGGTTCAGGCCTCTTGTGCAGACGCAGCCCGCGCGGTGTCGTCACCAGGCTACTTTCAAGTACATTTGCACATTTCCCTTTCAGACCTGCCCTCCCTTTCAAAGTTCCTGCACATGGCCAAGCACAGCCCTCTCTCGCACTTGCTTATTTGACACTTTGGCACAGGCTGGGGCCTCCCTTCTTAAGGGGCCGGCACTAGCAGCAGCAAGCGCCTAGCCTTGCTTTTAAGGCACTCTGCTCGGGACACTTCTCTACCTGCCCCCGGGGGCTGCAGGGACTCCCGCTCAGCAGCTGATGTGGCTCACCTCAACTCTGGGGAAGCAACTTCTTCACCCTCAAGCACTGGCGGCTGTAATTCCCCTATTGTGTGTATGTTTTTTTTTTTTAAATCAAGGACAGGGCCCTCATAGGCAAATTATGTCTATGCTCCGCCCCTCTGTGCCTGCGTGTAGAAGAGAGAGTGAGGCGAGGGTCCGAGTAGTGCCTGGGCCCAGGGCCCTTCATGTCACCGGCCTAACTCTCTGTCTCAGCGGCCCCCTGCTCCCGGGCTGCCTCGGACAGCCGAAAGAGGGGTGGGCCTGGAACCGGGGCCGGCGCAGCCCATCAGCAGCAGCTCCCCAGCCTTAGCTGGGGGGCATCTGTCCTGACTTAGGGCAAAGGTTTTCTTCATTTTCTTTCAGTTTTCGAGTTTAAAGTTAAGGGCCACGCATATTGTAAACCCCATGCCGGTTTCTTTATAAAAAAAAGATTGGGAGAGCAGAATATAGAGATATATATATTTTGTAAAAGTGCAATTAGTGAGGAAGATTAGGCGTTTACATGCCTCTTGTTTATAAAGGTCAGAGACCGATCAGCGCAGCAGATGAGGAGAAAGCAGCCTCCTGGTCACTGGAAGTACAGGGGGATTGCGCTCGAGAAACTCGTGGATGCCTAGACCTCCATCACAGATTACAGCTATTTGTAGATGGTAGATTTGGGGAGAAAGCACACCTGCCTAGCATCGACCGTGCTCACTAGATTCTTGGGCTGATTATAATAATAATGCGTTACTGAATTTGAGCTTCAACTCGGGCACCTGCTTGATTTATATCTGTAAGTGCTTCCTGCTGAGGTTTAATTTTTGTGCCAGGAGCCTCGTTGCCTAATTGTAACTATTCTCTGACCCTGCTTCGAGGGTCAGAGCAGGGTCAGAGAATAGTTGCAAATAGGCAACGAGGCGCCGCTCAGGAAGCACTCACAGGGTTACAGCAGGTGCCCAAGTTGAAGCTAATTTCTTTGTAACCCTTTTGTAAATGGTTACAAAGAAATTAGCTTTAACTTGGGCACCTGCTGTAATCCTGTAAGTGCTTCCTGAACAAAATTCGTCCGGCTCGCAGATTCGCGGATTCTGCCGCATTTTCGCGAAATTCGCGGATCGCGAAATTGCGGAAAATCCTCAAATTCTGCGAGCGGAGCGAATTTTCGTCCCATACTTACCCTCAGCACAACTCTGTTTAACATCTACATCACACTGCTCGCCAACATCGTCTGATCGCACGACCTCAACATCGTCTCTTATGCCGACGACACACAGCTGATCCTCTCCCTCACCAGGCACTCCATAACTGCCAAAACCAACTTCCATGAAGAATGAAGAACAGCTGTATGAAACTGAACTCAGACAAGATGGAGGTTCTCATCCTCGGCTCCACCCACTACGCCTGGGATGACTCCTGGTGGCGTGCCACGTTGGGAGCTGTGCCGACACCCACCAACCAAGCACGCAACCTATGGTTCATCCTGGACTCATCCCTGTCTATGACCCAGCAAGTCAACGCCGTCTCCTCCTCCTGCTTCAACACCTTCTGCATGCTCCGCAAGATCTACAGATGGATCCCCACCAGAACCAGAAGGACGGTCACACAGGCCTCATCACCAGCAGGCTGGACTATGGCAACGCCCTATACACAGGAACCATGGCCAAACTCCAGAAGAGACTTCAACGCATACAGAAAACCTCCGCACGCCTCGTCTTCGACATCCCCCGCCACAGCCACATCATCACTGCCCACCTGAGAGAACTGCACTGTCTCCCCATCAATAAGAGGATCACCTTTAAGCTCCTCACCCATGCTCAAAAAGCACTCCACAATGCCCGAATAACACACCTCAACAAATGATTCACCTCCTACACTCCAAACCACCACCTTCGCTCCGATTACCTTGCCTTGACCATCGTTCCAGGAATACACCTAAGAACCACCGGTGGCAGATCCTTCTCTTACTTCCCTGAAAAGACATGGAACACCATCCCCATCCACCTGTGACAGACCCAGAACCTGCTGTCTTTCAGGAGACTTCTCAAGACATGGCTGTTCTAACAGTAGCAGTCTCCTCACCCCCCCCCCACCCCCACCCCTTTTAGTGCCTTGAGACCCTCACGGGTGAGTAGTGCGGTATACAAATGCTTGATTGACTGTGTGGACTATAAAGGATTAAATGAAGTCACTGATACTGATGCTCACCCTTTACCTAGAGAGGGTGAGCTCATTGATAGGTTAGGGGCTTGAAAAGCCTGAGTATTTTTGATTCAACCTCAAGCTACTGTCAGATTGCCTTCAGTGAAGGAGCAAAGGAAAGGTCAGCATTCTCCACACCAGAGAGACATCACCAGTTTAAGGTAATGCCCGTTGGCTTAAGGAATGCACCTGACACCTTCCAAAGGTTGGTGAACGGGGTCCTGTCTGGGTTGAAGTAGTACAGTGCAGCTAGTCTGGATTATATAGCTGTGTACATGAGGACCACCTGGACCACCTGAAGAGAGTGGTTCTATTAAGGCCAGTAAGTGACAGATAGGGCAGAGTTCAGTGGTGTCCCTCAGCCACCTTGTAAGTGGAGGCCATGTACAACCTCTACTGATAAAATTTAAACCATTTTGGATTGGGCAGCTCCTACAACCCAGACACAAGTCAGAGCATTTCTTGGTCTGACTGGGTACTATAGAAAATGTGTCCAGAACTATGGGACCATTGTGACTCCCCTGACATAACTCACTTCTAAAAAGCAGCCCAAGAAAGTCCTTTGGACCCCAGAGTGTCAGAAGAAGGTATCAGAGTGCTTTAGATGAGAACCAGTTGAAGTACATATGGATACATTCATTTTGTTAGGCACAGGGAGATTAAGTGATTTGCCCAGAATCACAGGATTTTGAGCCTGACTGCTGAGAATCAAACCTGGTTCCCCAGCTTCAAGGTCGACTGCTCTAGTGGTTAGGCTTTATCCTTTCCCCATGTTCAGCACCAGTACTACTGGCCTCTGACCACACAAAAGAATTTGTGGTTCAGACAGATGCTTTAGAACAAAGGATTGGAGCAGTGTTTGCACAAGTAAATGTTGAGGTCCTAGCCAGTTGCTTTAACCCCTTCAGTGCTAATGACAAGGGTAACTCGTCATGGAGTTTCCATTGATTTCAATGGAAATTACATGGGAATCAACAAATAGGCTTAGCATCCAAGTGGTTAAATAGCAGGCGAATTAGCCCCGATGACTATGGTGGAGTGCCATTCAGAGGGATGTGGTCTGGTCTGTGAAGAAGTTGGGGCTATACCTGTTTGGCACTCACTTCTGTGTTCAAACTGACCACTGAATCCTAAACTGTTGAGGTGGTCCATTCCCCTACAGGCTATGGACTTCACAGTGGAAAACAGACCTGGGACTGCCCCTGACAAACCTGGGATGCCATTATAAATGACTTTAAAGTAGAAAATATATTTTAAATATGGGAGAGATTATGATGTAAATGTAAATGTCATGGTACTTATAGAGCGCACTGTCACCTTGCGGTGTCGCCGATTCGGCTTCCTGGCGCTGATACTCATACTGCTGTGGAACCCCTCCTACATTTGCACATTTCCCTTTCAGACCTGCCCTCCCTTTCAAAGTTCCTGCACATGGCCAAGCACAGCCCTCTCTCGCACTTGCTTATTTGACACTTTGGCACAGGCTGGGGCCTCCCTTCTTAAGGGGCCGGCACTAGCAGCAGCAAGCGCCTAGCCTTGCTTTTAAGGCACTCTGCTCGGGACACTTCTCTACCTGCCCCCGGGGGCTGCAGGGACTCCCGCTCAGCAGCTGATGTGGCTCACCTCAACTCTGGGGAAGCAACTTCTTCACCCTCAAGCACTGACGGCTGTAATTCCCCTATTGTGTGTATGTTTTTTTTTTTTAAATCAAGGACAGGGCCCTCATAGGCAAATTATGTCTATGCTCCGCCCCTCTGTGCCTGCGTGTAGAAGAGAGAGTGAGGCGAGGGTCCGAGTAGTGCCTGGGCCCAGGGCCCTTCATGTCACCGGCCTAACTCTCTGTCTCAGCGGCCCCCTGCTCCCGGGCTGCCTCGGACAGCCGAAAGAGGGGTGGGCCTGGAACCGGGGCCGGCGCAGCCCATCAGCAGCAGCTCCCCAGCCTTCGCTGGGGGGCATCTGTCCTGACTTAGGGCAAAGGTTTTCTTCATTTTCTTTCAGTTTTCGAGTTTAAAGTTAAGGGCCACGCATATTGTAAACCCCATGCCGGTTTCTTTATAAAAAAAAGATTGGGAGAGCAGAATATAGAGATATATATATTTTGTAAAAGTGCAATTAGTGAGGAAGATTAGGCGTTTACATGCCTCTTGTTTATAAAGGTCAGAGACCGATCAGCGCAGCAGATGAGGAGAAAGCAGCCTCCTGGTCACTGGAAGTACAGGGGGATTGCGCTCGAGAAACTCGTGGATGCCTAGACCTCCATCACAGATTACAGCTATTTGTAGATGGTAGATTTGGGGAGAAAGCACACCTGCCTAGCATCGACCGTGCTCACTAGATTCTTGGGCTGATTATAATAATAATGCGTTACTGAATTTGAGCTTCAACTCGGGCACCTGCTTGATTTATATCTGTAAGTGCTTCCTGCTGAGGTTTAATTTTTGTGCCAGGAGCCTCGTTGCCTAATCGTAACTATTCTCTGACCCTGCTTCGAGGGTCAGAGCAGGGTCAGAGAATAGTTGCAAATAGGCAACGAGGCGCCGCTCAGGAAGCACTCACAGGGTTACAGCAGGTGCCCAAGTTGAAGCTAATTTCTTTGTAACCCTTTTGTAAATGGTTACAAAGAAATTAGCTTTAACTTGGGCACCTGCTGTAATCCTGTAAGTGCTTCCTGAACAAAATTCGTCCCGCTCGCAGATTCGCGGATTCTGCCGCATTTTCGCGAAATTCGCGGATCGCGAAATTGCGGAAAATCCTCAAATTCTGCGAGCGGAGCGAATTTTCGTCCCATACTTACCCTCAGCACAACTCTGTTTAACATCTACATCACACTGCTCGCCAACATCGTCTGATCGCACGACCTCAACATCGTCTCTTATGCCGACGACACACAGCTGATCCTCTCCCTCACCAGGCACTCCATAACTGCCAAAACCAACTTCCATGAAGAATGAAGAACAGCTGTATGAAACTGAACTCAGACAAGATGGAGGTTCTCATCCTCGGCTCCACCCACTACGCCTGGGATGACTCCTGGTGGCGTGCCACGTTGGGAGCTGTGCCGACACCCACCAACCAAGCACGCAACCTATGGTTCATCCTGGACTCATCCCTGTCTATGACCCAGCAAGTCAACGCCGTCTCCTCCTCCTGCTTCAACACCTTCTGCATGCTCCGCAAGATCTACAGATGGATCCCCACCAGAACCAGAAGGACGGTCACACAGGCCTCATCACCAGCAGGCTGGACTATGGCAACGCCCTATACACAGGAACCATGGCCAAACTCCAGAAGAGACTTCAACGCATACAGAAAACCTCCGCACGCCTCGTCTTCGACATCCCCCGCCACAGCCACATCATCACTGCCCACCTGAGAGAACTGCACTGTCTCCCCATCAATAAGAGGATCACCTTTAAGCTCCTCACCCATGCTCAAAAAGCACTCCACAATGCCCGAATAACACACCTCAACAAATGATTCACCTCCTACACTCCAAACCACCACCTTCGCTCCGATTACCTTGCCTTGACCATCGTTCCAGGAATACACCTAAGAACCACCGGTGGCACATCCTTCTCTTACTTCCCTGAAAAGACATGGAACACCATCCCCATCCACCTGTGACAGACCCAGAACCTGCTGTCTTTCAGGAGACTTCTCAAGACATGGCTGTTCTAACAGTAGCAGTCTCCTCACCCCCCCCCCCCCCACCCCCACCCCTTTTAGTGCCTTGAGACCCTCACGGGTGAGTAGTGCGGTATACAAATGCTTGATTGACTGTGTGGACTATAAAGGATTAAATGAAGTCACTGATACTGATGCTCACCCTTTACCTAGAGAGGGTGAGCTCATTGATAGGTTAGGGGCTTGAAAAGCCTGAGTATTTTTGATTCAACCTCAAGCTACTGTCAGATTGCCTTCAGTGAAGGAGCAAAGGAAAGGTCAGCATTCTCCACACCAGAGAGACATCACCAGTTTAAGGTAATGCCCGTTGGCTTAAGGAATGCACCTGACACCTTCCAAAGGTTGGTGAACGGGGTCCTGTCTGGGTTGAAGTAGTACAGTGCAGCTAGTCTGGATTATATAGCTGTGTACATGAGGACCACCTGGACCACCTGAAGAGAGTGGTTCTATTAAGGCCAGTAAGTGACAGATAGGGCAGAGTTCAGTGGTGTCCCTCAGCCACCTTGTAAGTGGAGGCCATGTACAACCTCTACTGATAAAATGTAAACCATTTTGGATTGGGCAGCTCCTACAACCCAGACACAAGTCAGAGCATTTCTTGGTCTGACTGGGTACTATAGAAAATGTGTCCAGAACTATGGGACCATTGTGACTCCCCTGACATAACTCACTTCTAAAAAGCAGCCCAAGAAAGTCCTTTGGACCCCAGAGTGTCAGAAGAAGGTATCAGAGTGCTTTAGATGAGAACCAGTTGAAGTACATATGGATACATTCATTTTGTTAGGCACAGGGAGATTAAGTGATTTGCCCAGAATCACAGGATTTTGAGCCTGACTGCTGAGAATCAAACCTGGTTCCCCAGCTTCAAGGTCGACTGCTCTAGTGGTTAGGCTTTATCCTTTCCCCATGTTCAGCACCAGTACTACTGGCCTCTGACCACACAAAAGAATTTGTGGTTCAGACAGATGCTTTAGAACAAAGGATTGGAGCAGTGTTTGCACAAGTAAATGTTGAGGTCCTAGCCAGTTGCTTTAAATAGCAGGCGAATTAGCCCCGATGACTATGGTGGAGTGCCATTCAGAGGGATGTGGTCTGGTCTGTGAAGAAGTTGGGGCTATACCTGTTTGGCACTCACTTCTGTGTTCAAACTGACCACTGAATCCTAAACTGTTGAGGTGGTCCATTCCCCTACAGGCTATGGACTTCACAGTGGAAAACAGACCTGGGACTGCCCCTGACAAACCTGGGATGCCATTATAAATGACTTTAAAGTAGAAAATATATTTTAAATATGGGAGAGATTATGATGTAAATGTAAATGTCATGGTACTTATAGAGCGCACTGTCACCTTGCGGTGTCGCCGATTCGGCTTCCTGGCGCTGATACTCATACTGCTGTGGAACCCCTCCTGGCTTTCCCTGTGAAGTGTCCACTCCTGGGCACCTCCAGGGTGAAGCCAGGCATCCTTAGTGCTGTTGGGGCTGGTGTGGAGGCTAAGCAATCTATGCTTGAAAACCTGAGCATTCTTTATTTGTTGCTCTGTGAAATTTTCACCAACTAATTTTTATTTTAGTGCTCTGGACAAGAAGGGAGAGAATTATGAAAGAGACAAACATTTTGCCCTGCATTGCGTGACAGGGAAAGAGGAGGAGAGCACCACATCTACAGAGATATGACACTTTCCTCCCTTATCCCTAGCACTGGTACAGAATTTTGCTACAGAGTACCACGCCCACCGTTGCACCATAGTACAGGGGTTTGTATGTGAGTCTAGCAAAGGATTTATACTGGAAGGGTTAGAAAATAAAATATGTCTCTTTTTAACACTTGCATTCAAGTGGCAATAATTGTTGACGCAAAACCCTGTCTCCTATTGTTAGTACATAGGGTTTTGCATAAAAAACTATGGGTGGTTGCATGGGAACGCCCATGTACCACCCTTGTAATGCCCCCTTGACAATAAGTAACTTTTAGGCAACTGTCCAGTGCAAAACAGGTTTGGCACTGGAAAGTGAATAGCAAAAGACATTTTGCACTGGTTTGCATCACTTTTGTGATGCACACTCAGTGCACAATTTTAGTAAAAGTGTCCCGAAGTGGACAAAACACATTTTGTTTAACTTTTTGACAAAACAGTTTAGCTATTGCCACACTGCAAACGCACAAACGTCTGCTTCTAAAACTGTGGTAGGAGAAATCTCGTTTCCAGGGTGTGAAATGTCATCAAACACAACATCATTTGTTAGGCCCAGATTAGAAGAGATTCGGTCACCTAGAATGTTTTTTAAAAAACACTATAGGTTTATGAGAACTTTTTTTAAAGCACTCTAAAAGTCTGAAATCTATGTAAAGCAAAGGCAGAAATATGAGAAGCTTAAATTTGTGACTTATTTAAAAAAAGGAGTTTATTCACAACGAAAAGTGGCAAATTTTGTAGCGACGCGCTGCGTCATTTAAAAAATGCAGGCATGGACCGTCTTCACATGGATACAACACACCCCTATGTTTTCCCTAGCGCTGGTGCTAAAAATAGCTGCCTAGTGCCAACACAGGCACCCTTAGACCATGGTGTGAGGGTGTCTTAGTTGCAGGGAATTATCGCTTATGTGCAGAAAGGGACATATTCCTGCACATAAACAATCTGTAAAGCTGATTTGAGCTTTCTATCTGTGCTGCTGCAGCACAGATAGAAAGAGCAACAAGCATTGAAAATGCAATAGGTCTCGCAATAGAAGAGTTTTACCTTTTTCGTTTTGCAAATGGATGAGTGGCGTTGCGTGGATGAGTGGCGTTGCATGGATGAGTGGCGTTGCATGGATGAGTGGCGTGTGTGAGTGGCGTTGCGTGTGTGAGTGCCGTTGCATGTGTGAGTGGCGTTGCATGTGTGAGTGGCGTTGCGTGTGTGAGTGGCGTTGCGTCGGGCACTGCAAGGAATCGCCGCGATTCCTTGCAAGTTGGTTAAAGACTGTTTAAGCCCCCATAGTCTCGCAAGCTCGATGCAAATGCAATAGGTCTCGCATTAGGAAAGTTTGACTTTTTTTTATTTATGTGTAGGTTTTGAAAATAGCAAAATTAATACCTTTGTCAGGTGGATGTGGTGGTGGATGCGATGGTGGTGGATGTGGTGGTGGATGTCATGGTGGATGTGATGGTGGATGCGGTGGATGTGGCGGTGGATGTCATGGTGGATGTGATGGTGGATGTCATGGTGGATGTCATGGTGGATGTGATGGTGGATGTGATGGTGGATGTGATGGTGGATGTGATGGTGGATGTGGTGGTGGTGAATGCGGTGGTGGATGTAGTGGTGGTGGATGTAGTGGTGGTGGATGCGGTGGTGGATGTAGTGGTGGTGGATGTAGTGGTGGTGGATGTGGTGGTGGTGGATGTGGTGGTGGTGGATGTAGTGGTGGTGGATGTCATGGTGGATGCGGTGGATGTGGCGGTGGATGTCATGGTGGATGTGATGGTGGATGTGATGGTGGATGTGGTGGTGGTGAATGCGGTGGTGGATGTAGTGGTGGTGGATGTAGTGGTGGTGGATGTAGTGGTGGTGGATGTAGTGGAGGTGGATGTGGTGGTGGTGGATGATGTGGTGGTGGATGTGGTGGTGGATGTGGTGGTGGATGTGGTGGTGGATGTGGTGGTGGATGTGGTGGTGGATGTGGTGGTGGATGTGGCGGTGGATGTGTTAGTGGATGTGGCGGTGGATGTGGCGGTGGATGTGGCGGTGGATGTGGCGGTGGTGGATGTGGTGGATGTGGTGGATGTGGCAGTGGATGTGGTGGATGTGGCAGTGGATGTGGTGGATGTGGCAGTGGATGTGGTGGATGTGGCAGTGGATGTGGTGGATGTGGATGTGGTGGATGTGGTGGTGGTGGAGGATGTGGTGGTGGTGGAGGATGTGGTGGTGGATGTGGTGGGTGTGGTGGATGTGGTGGTGGATGTGGTGTTGGTGGGTGTGGTGGTGGGTGTGGTGGGTGTGGTGGATGTGGTGGTGGGTGTGGTGGTGGATGTGGTGGTGGATGTGGTGGTGGATGCGGTGGATGTGGTGGTGGTGGATGTGGTGGTGGTGGATGTGGTGGTGGTGGATGCGGTGGATGTGGTGGTGGTGGATGTGGTGGTGGTGGATGTGGTGGTGGATGTGGTGGTGGTGGATGTGGTGGTGGTGGATGTGGTGGTGGTGAATGTGGTGGTGGTGAATGTGGCGGTGGTGAATGTGGATGTGGTGGATGCGGTGGTGGTGGATGCGGTGGTGGTGGATGCGGTGGTGGTGGATGTGGTGGTGGATGTGGTGGTGGATGTGGTGGTGGATGTGGTGGTGGATGTGGTGGTGGATGTGGTGGTGGATGTGGTGGTGGATATGGTGGTGGATGTGGTGGTGGATGTAGTGGTGGTGGATGTAGTGGTGGTGGATGTAGTGGTGGTGGATGTGGTGGTGGTGGATGTGGTGGTGGTGGATGTAGTGGTGGTGGATGTGGTGGTGGATGTGGTGGTGGATGTGGTGGTGGATGTGGTGGTGGATGTGGCGGTGGATGTGGCGGTGGATGTGGTAGTGGATGTGGTAGTGGATGTGGCAGTGGATGTGGCAGTGGATGTGGCGGTGGATGTGGCGGTGGTGGATGTGGCGGTGGATGTGGCAGTGGATGTGGTGGATGTGGCAGTGGATGTGGTGGATGTGGCAGTGGATGTGGTGGATGTGGCAGTGGATGTGGTGGATGTGGCAGTGGATGTGGTGGATGTGGCAGTGGATGTGGTGGATGTGGCAGTGGATGTGGATGTGGTGGATGTGGTGGTGGTGGATGTGGTGGTGGTGGAGGATGTGGTGGTGGTGGAGGATGTGGTGGTGGATGTGGTGGGTGTGGTGGATGTGGTGGTGGATGTGGTGTTGGTGGGTGTGGTGGTGGGTGTGGTGGGTGTGGTGGATGTGGTGGTGGGTGTGGTGGTGGATGTGGTGGTGGATGCGGTGGTGGATGCGGTGGATGTGGTGGTGGTGGATGTGGTGGTGGTGGTGGTGGATGTGGTGGTGGTGGATGCGGTGGATGTGGTGGTGGTGGATGTGGTGGTGGTGGATGTGGTGGTGGTGGATGTGGTGGTGGATGTGGTGGTGGTGGATGTGGTGGTGGTGAATGTGGTGGTGGTGGTGAATGTGGCGGTGGAGGCGGTGGATGTGGTGGATGTGGTGGTGGTGGATGCGATGGTGGTGGATGCGGTGGTGGTGGATGTGGTGGTGGATGTGGTGGTGGATGTGGTGGTGGATGTGGTGGTGGATGTGGTGGTGGATGTGGTGGTGGATGTGGTGGTGGTGGGTGTGGGGGGTGTGGTGGTGGGTGTGGTGGGTGTGGTGGTGGATGTGGTGGTGGATGTGGTGGTGGATGTGGTGGTGGTGGATGTGTTGGTGGATGTGTTGGTGGATGTGGTGATGGATGCGGTGGATGTGGTGGATGTGGTGGTAAATGTGGTGGTGGTGGATGTGGCGGTGGATGTGGATGTGGTGGATGTGGTGGATGTGGTGGATGCGGTGGTGGTGGATGTGGTGGTGATGGTGGATGTGGTGGTGGATGTGGTGGTGGATGTGGTGGTGGATGTGGTGGATGTGGTGGTGGTGGATGTGGATGTGGTGGATGTGGATGTGGTGGATGTGGATGTGGTGGTGGATGTGGATGTGGTGGTGGTGGTGGATGTGGTGGTGGTGGATGTGGTGGTGGTGGATGTGGCGGTGGATGTGGCGGTGATGCGGTGGTGGATGCGGTGGTGGATGCGGTGGTGGATGCGGTGGATGTGATGGTGGATGTGATGGTGGATGCGGTGGATGTGGTGGTGGTGGATGCAAAACAAAATGTAACACAAGCAACAGCGCATGCTCGATGCCAGGCAAGACCTAAAAAAGACTGAATATGTCAACAATGCATCTCGAGATTCATACAGAACTACCTAATGTACTTCACCAGATACAAGGAAACAATTAACTGCTACTTCGGGCAAATCTCCAACAAGATAAATGACTTCACTAAGCTCAATGAGAACAGAAGAGCTGCATCTTTCTTGGAGGAGGACCATTTCTGCTGAAAAGACAGTAGTGAACACATGACACCATTGGCGAGACAGCGAGTCGAGTAAAGTATGCTGCAATGCATTTGGCAGTACTTGTAAACCAATAGGTTATTTAAGTAAAGCATTTCTGAATTAAAGCACAGAGTGAGAATGAGAGGGACCAGCGAGAGAGAGGATAATGTGAGGAAGAAAAATATACAGAATATGAGAGAGCAAAAGAAATGAGAATGAGAGAGGGAACACGATATGGCAATGAAAGAAAAGAGAACTGGAGCAAGAGAGTAATTTAGAGTGAGAGAAACTATAAAGGATGAATGAGAACAAAGAGTGAAAGAAATCGCAGGACAGAGGGGGGAAGGCAGAGAAGGGGAGGGGGGAGGAGAAATGCGACACGCCGGGCAGGGGAGGGGGCGGAGCGGGGAGAGGGTGTGAAAGCAGCAGGGGCCTGGAGTGCGGCTGAGGGAACTGAAGAAATGCGACACGGCAGGCAGGGGAGGGGGCGGAGCGGGGGTGTGGGAGGACTTCACCAGATACAAGGAAACAATTAACTGCTACTTCGGGCAAATCTCCAACAAGATAAATGACTTCACTAAGCTCAATGAGAACAGAAGAGCTGCATCTTTCTTGGAGGAGGACCATTTCTGCTGAAAAGACAGTAGTGAACACGTGACACCATTGGCGAGACAGCGAGTCGAGTAAAGTATGCTGCAATGCATTTGGCAGTACTTGTAAACCAACAGGTTATTTAAGTAAAGCATTTCTGAATTAAAGCACAGAGTGAGAATGAGAGGGACCAGCGAGAGAGAGGATAATGTGAGGAAGAAAAATATACAGAATATGAGAGAGTAAAAGAAATGAGAATGAGAGAGGGAACACGATATGGCAATGAAAGAAAAGAGAACTGGAGCAAGAGAGTAATTTAGAGTGAAAGAAACTATAAAGGATGAATGAGAACAAAGAGTGAAAGAAATCGCAGGACAGAGGGGGGAAGGCAGAGAAGGGGAGGGGGGAGGAGAAATGCGACACGGCGGGCAGGGGAGGGGGCGGAGCGGGGAGAGGGTGTGAAAGCAGCAGGGGCCTGGAGTGCAGCTGAGGGAACTGAAGAAATGCGACACGGCAGGCAGGGGAGGGGGCGGAGCGGGGGTGTGGGAGGAGTGCGCCTGAGGGAAAATACGTGCAAGGCAGGCGGCTGGGGGCATGTGCACGCGCTTTTAAGCTCAATGCGCATGCGCATTGAGCTTGAATTTCACGGGCACTGCAAGGAATCGCCACGATTCCTTGCAAGTTGGTTAAAGACTGTTTAAGCCCCCATAGTCTCGCAAGCTCGATGTGCATGCGCATCGACAGGCGAGACCTAAAAACTAAGACAAATAAAAGTATTTCTCCTTGTTGCGCCAACCTAACGCCAGCGTTTTGCATGGCGTTAGTTTTTGGCTCTGCCTCAGATTTACACTTCCCTGTAAATCTGGGGCATCATCAAAAAGCAATGGGTGTTGCGGTGGAATGCCCGCTGCAACACCCCTTGCACGCCCCTTTAACACAGAAAACTGTGCGAAAAGGTAGCATATTTACAAAGCAACATTAAGCCATGCAAAGTGGCTTAACATCACTCTGTAAATATGGTGCAGGGCATTGTGCCACAGGAACTTCGAAAAAAGCAACGTTCCGGATGTCCACTCCCCTTGTAAATATGCTCTAAAATCTTTATTTAATGTGCCATAATCGCACATCTAGCGTAATGATTTGTCGGTATCTCAATGTATATTCAAGGAAGTAGGCATTGTCCTTGTCTGCTTAATAGCGCATTCTAAAGAATATGGGCCTCATGTATGAGGCTGTGTGTCACTTTGACGTGACGCACCAGAGGTGTAAAAAATGCGCCTTGTTGCGCCATATTTACAAAGTGACGCATCTAGGTAGATACGTCACTTTGTAAACCCCTGCGCCACATTATACCTGCGCCAGGTATAATGTATGCAAGGGGGGCGTATTGACGCAAGGAAGGGTCGTAGAAGTGACGCAGTGAAATCTATGAGATTTCACTGCGTCATTTTTAGGACGCCGTTGCGTCAAAATCTTGCGCCAGCCTCACAGCAGGCGTAAGACTGACGCAGGCCCTTTCACATGGGGCTTGCCCCATGTGAAAGGGCGCATTGCTGGAGTTGCGTCACTTTTGTGACACACTCCAGCAATGCGTCACTTTTACGCTTACAGATACGTCAGAAATACTGACGTATCTGTAACTCCTTGCGACATGATGCGTCATACATTAAATATGACGCATCAGGAATGTTGCAAGGAGTGCGCACTCAGAAGTGACGCATCGCTTCTTTCAAGCAGCGATGCGTCACTTTTCATAAATGAGGCCCTATGAGTTTATAGTGCCAAGTTATGAAGAAAATAATGTTAGCACAGAAATAGTGCTCTAACATCTTCTAGTTAGGAGGTCGATATCCTTTATTTATCACATTACCATAAACTGGTAAACGCTGTGTTTATTCTTTATTTGTTTAAGAAACTTGGCAAAGCTCTCGTTAAGACAAAGTGTTCGTTTGGAGCAATAAATTGTCTGCATTGCTTTGCTATTAGGAAAAGCAGCCCTGTGATATTTTTAATAGGGTTTTTGCAAACATCTGTTATTTTGCCGGCGCCGGTGCTTCATCTTCGATGACGCATTGTTTTGAAATTAGAATACAGCCTGCAAAATGAATGCTAATCTTCCAGTGTAGCACATATTACCTTTGATCTCTCTTCTGTTGACTTACAGACATATAGGGTGCTCGATAGCCATTCAGTGCTTGTCATAAGTGTCCTTGTTTGTTGTGGTGTTCAGTGAAGTACAGTTCGTTTATGTTAGGAAAAAATCACCAGTAGTTTGTTGAAACACGATTTTCATATTATAAATGCACAGAAATAGTTTTCACATAATCTAGAACGCTCTCAACTTTCTACCACTTTATTGCAGATGTTACTTCTTAATCTGGAACATATTACTGACAGACTGCATTGCCATACTATGTTACAATTGCATCTTTTTTTGCTGAAACGTCTGAAATATTATTTGATTTGTTTATTTATCTCCTCGGTTTCTAAACCTGGCAGAGCTCATGGTTTTATGCTTTGCAAAAAATACACTGTAACATTTGTTGCTACCAAAAATTAACTTGCACTGCAAGCTCACAGCTGACCTCAAACTGAAATGCTGAAAAACGTTATACAGCCTTCTACTGGTAGCTAGCTATAGCATGCTTGGCTTCATTTAAGATATCTAAACAAAGACAGTGTTCAGAATAATGCAAAGTATTTGGTCAAAGTTCAGTTTTCAGCAGTATATATGCGGCAGAGAGAAGTGGTAAATCAAGTAATCCGCTGGGGTCCACCCTAATGACCTAGCGTCATCAGGGTGTGCTGCAACACCTGATTACAGTGGAGCTGGTTGTGAGTGAGGATGCGTGAAAAGGAAAAAAAGGTATGTGTGTTAAAAATTGTCCTGGTTTAACTTAAGAAATTAAATTTTTATTTATAAGCAACTGGACAATGCTAAAAGCAAAAGTGCGAGATAGAATGAGGGTAATTATGAGCCCATGTATCTCTATGTGTTGTCAGGTCTACATGTTTCAACCATAAAGGTGTAGGTTCACCAGGTTTTCTTCAGGACCGTTCCCTGAGAGTGGATGGTGTGCGTCCCCTAAAAGGCGCGCCCAGTCCTACTCTCTGGGACCACAATGAGTGACAAAAAAGTAAATGTCTGTGGTAAACGCTGAAACCCGTTTAGGATTTGCGTGAAAATTCAAAATACCTGCAAAGGAAATTGAGGAGTATGTCAGATAATCGGTCTATTTACAAGCCTGTAACGTCGTGCAGTGTCTCACATTCGTGTCTGCATGCTGATGATCCCAGTAGGCCAGGTATCAATTGCTCGTGTGAAGGGTACTGTTTCTCAGTGCCTTGATGTGGAGGTACCTGGGTTGTAGTATAAGTGGTATATTGCTTGGCTTATCTTGTACACAACGCTAATTTTACGTGCGTCAATATCTATTAGATGCTTACGCCTGACATCCAATTTATGTGGCGTGAACGAATCTTGCATGCCTATAGTGCGAGCAAAACTATTTTAACGTGCATAGACTGCCATGCTCTGCATGCATCACTCGTACCGGACTCACAAACACAAAACATGTAAAGACACACAAGGGTTGAGCTTACTCGTATTAGGGTATTAAGAAACCTCATAGGGCGGGGAGAGGATAACCTCGTCGGGAAAACATATTCTGAAACAAAGATCAACGGTATGTTTCAAGAATAGCGTCTGACTGGGAACAGTGGTAAAAGAAAGATAGGGACTGGGCGCTGAGATCTGTGCAGCCCGCGGGTCCCAGAGCAATAATTACTTACAGTTCTGTGAGGAGGTCACTGGCCGAATACCTACTGCGGTCCTCGCCCGGTTACAGTGAGAACGGGCGCCGAGGCCGGGATAAAAGCTTTCTACTTCCGCAAAGGGCGGAGTTGGCTGCCGGTCACGTGGGGCGGCGCTAGCGTCGTCACTATGACAAAGTCATAGACGGTGGCTGCAGAGGCTCAATCTCGCCCTGCAATGTAGGGTTCGATTCCCGAGATGGGAATCGATCTATGTGAAAATGACGAATTGACTTTAAATAAAATGCTTAGGGGGGCCCAAAGTTGTAAGTATTCACAATTGCGCTGCTAGGGGGGTCAGACAATGTAAGGCCCTGGGGAGCAAGATATTAAAATATATAGGGAGGATTTGGAATAGAGGGACATAGCTGGGGGTACATGGCTCAACAGTTGTTATAGCCTGTACTAGATGTCGAACCTTGCTAAGCAAGTCACAAAGAAATAATGGTGTTATCGTCAGGGTCAAGGATGTAGAGCCCTGCTGATTGGGTGATGGTCAGCCGGCTCACTACTAGGTGTTCCAACCTAGGGGAAAACATTGTGGGCAGATGGTGTCAGACATTGCTGGCAGTGGGTGGCTGGTTCACGATGAGGAACCATGCCTGGACCAGGAGGTAATGAGGAGAGTTCTTGTCAGGTTATTGTAGTACTGAGTGCCATGGGATGTTATCGTTGAGCCCTGTTCTGTGGGTCGACAGTCTATAGACCCAACGTTGTTCTTTTTCATAGAGGAGCTGCTGTGTGTTGGGTCCCAACGGGACTTGCTCAATGACGGTCCATCTCATGTCATTGGGTGTGTGGTGAACCTCGAGGAAATGGTCGGTAAGTTTCGTCGCATTTTTCTTGCACCGTATGGTGCTGCGGTGCTCGCAGATCCGTTGCTTGACTTTGCGAGTCGTCATGCCCACGTAGGATTTCCCGCAGGCACACTTAATCAGGTATACCACATTGGCACTATTGCAGTTAGTGTGTGCACGTTGTTCCCACACTTTCCCTTCCTCTAGGTTCAGTGTCTTTGTGTTCTCTGTCAGGTGACAGACACTGCAGTCTCCGCACTTGAAGTGTCCTGTAACTGGAGGAAGGTTCCATGCTGCGGTGATACTCGGGTTAGGGTTGACAGGATTAAGTTTTGGTCTGGTGGAAACTAAGTTGTTTTTCAGACTAGGTGCTTTTTTGTAAGAAAACAGTGGCTTGTCCCAATTGAATGCACCTGTGTTCACTATTGACCAGTGTTTATTGATACATTTACTCACTTGGTTGGATATGGTGTTATATGTTGTGACACAGGTGAGTGGTACTTGGTCTTTTTCCACAGTTTTTTCTTCAAGGAGCCCCTCTCTTGGTTGGTTCCTAGCCCTCTTTTGGCATTTTTCGATGATCCTGGTAGGGTACCCACGTTGTTGAAGTTTACTGGTTAGGTCTCGGGCTTGAGCCTTGTAGTCAGATAGGTTACTGCAGTTTCTCCGGAGTCTTAAATATTGTCCGTAGGGTAGATTTTCTCTGAGAGGGCGAGGGTGGAAACTCTCATATCTGAGGAGATTGTTTTTGGCAGTTGGTTTGAAGTGGGTTTTAGATGTTAGGCTGTTTCCTTCTTTTGAGATTTCTAGGTCCAGGAACACAATGTGTTGTTTGTCATAACAGTGGGTGAATTTCAAGTGTGAGTCGCAGGAGTTTAACCATCTGATGAACTCCATAAGTGCTTCCTCTGGACCTTGCCAAATGGCTAGGACGTCGTCAATGTAACGTCGCCAACATTTAATGTGGTCACTGAAGGGGTTAGTCTCAGCTCGGATGAATTTCTCTTCGAAATCATGCACGTAAAGTCCTGCCACGCTTGGGGCAAAAACACTGCCCATGGAGGTCCCACCGATTTGGAGGTACAAAGATCTCTCATATTCAAAAAAGTTCCTTTTTAACGCTAAGGTAGCGCATTGAAGGATGAAAGATGCTGGTGTCTGATGCTCCCAATTGTTATTCTCTAGGATTGTTTTTAGTACATTGATGGTGGCATCCTGTGGTATACTGGTATACAAACTTTCTATGTCGAGGCTGAGTAAGATGGTTTCCTCGTCAACTTTGATCTCTTGCAGGAGTACCAGTAGATCTTTCGTGTCCTTCAGGTATGTGGGTGTGGATTGTACTATGGTTTTTAAGAAGAAATCACAGTACCTCGAAAGTGGTTCCAATAGTGACCCAATTCCTGACACAATTGGCCTGCCAGGGGGAGGAATTCTTCCTTTGTGCATTTTGGGCACAATGTAGAAGTATGGGATTTTACCTTCTGTTTTGGTTAGGTAATCGGCTTCCTGTTTGGAGATGTTGCCTGTTGCTTCTGCTGTCTCCACTAGTTGAAGAATTTCTGCTTTTAGATCCTCTGTGGGGTCTCTGGGTAACGGTTGGTAGTTCCTCACGTCTCCAAGCAGTCTCCTGCACTCCATGTCGTAGTCAGTTTTGTTCATGATGACCAGGCCTCCTCCTTTGTCCGCTGGCTTGATTATGATGTTGTTATCTGTTTTCAGGTTCAGGATGGCACTCTGTTCTGCTCTGCTGGTATTTTGGAACTGTTTGTTTAGCGTTGTGTACAAGATAAGTCAAGCAATATACCACTTATACTACAACCCAGGTACCTCCACATCAAGGCACTGAGAAACAGTAGCCTTCACACGAGCAAATGATACCTGGCCTACTGGGATCATCAGAATGCAGACACGAATGTGAGACACTGCACGACGTTACAGGCTTGTAAATAGACCGATTATCTGACATACTCCTCAATTTCCTTTGCAGGTATTTTGATTTTTCACGCAAATCCTAAACGGGTTTCGGCGTTTACCACAGACATTTACTTTTTTGTCACTCATTGTGGTCCCAGAGAGTAGAACTGGGCGCGCCTTTTAGGGGACGCACACCATCCACTCTCAGGGCAACGGTCCTGAAGAAAACCTGGTGAACCAACACCTTTATGGTTGAAACATGTAGACCTGACAACACATAGAGATACATGGGCTCATAATTACCCTCATTCTATCTCGCACTTTTGCTTTTTGCATTGTCCAGTTGCTTATAAATAAAAATTTAATTTCTTAAGTTAAACCAGGACAATTTTTAACACACATACCTTTTTTTCCTTTTCACGCATCCTCACTCACAACCAGCTCCACTGTAATCAGGTGTTGCAGCACACCCTGATGACGCTAGGTCATTAGGGTGGACCCCGATGATGAAGCATGTTACCACTAGGTGGTGAGTGAGGGGTTTTTAACAAAAGGAGAGTTCCCCCTTTTGTTTCAGCCTGCACCCCACTAGGAACTACAAATTCCACTGGGTGGTACTCCTTCTTTGTTCTCTATCGATATACCCAGGGGTACAGGATTATTCCCCCGTTCACTTGGTGAACCAAATACCTTGCTCTCCCCTCTGTTATTCATGTCCTGGCAGCGCACAGCTGTGAGAGCTGAGACATAGCAGCCTAGCCTGTCTCGCAGCTCACCCTGGACACACTGATCAAACATGGCAGACAACCAAGGCCTCACTTACTTGACAGAAGAAATAGACTCCATCATGGGCAACCTTGCAGTCTTTGCAGATGCTAATATAAGTAACACAATCGCCCAGACATCGGACTGGGATAAACTGACAGAGATGAAAAGAAATCGTATCAGAACTATACTCCAAGGCACAATCCTTAAGGAATATGTAACTAACCAAATGGCACCGAAGGGACTATTGGTCACCAACGCTCCACGCATCTTTCTAGATGATCATGAGTTCAGAAGGGACTGGGCACGTATAGCATGGCATTGTACACATTATTGGATCATGCTGATCCTTAAAACCGCACTACGTCTGTCAGAAAAAATACAGATAGATATACAAGTCACGGAAGCCCAAATCAAAACGACCATAACGGGATACAAGAAGAAACTAGATGATCTCAATAAAGAGATCAACGAATACAGGGAGAATCTCACCCAACAAAAGGTAAAAAAATTCCAAAAAGACCTAAAACGTTTCTCTTTCGTCAAGGCTTACCCTTACTCGGAAGCAGATTACAAAGCGACACCAGGTACTGACCCTGATTCAGATGTATCAAGCAACAGCTCCAACAGCTCAAACAATAGCGGAGGCTCTGGAAGCAGCAACCAAAAACATAGACAACGAGGTGGATTCAGAGGACAATATCAATGGCCACAATACGCCCAACCTCCGTTCCCCCCACCGTTCATACCAGACCAAACATTCCCGATGTATGGATGGCAACCACCTTTTCAACCCCAATTCTTCCAACCACATCAATTCCGCCCTCCTTTTTCGAACAGAGGCAGGCGCGGGAGGGGAAGAAAAAAACCCGGGAACAACGTCCACTGGGAGGAGGAAGACCCAGTGGGCAACAACACCAGGAGCAAAGCGGGAACGAACAAAGCGGGGCCCAGCAACATGAGGAGCTAGTGACCAATCTATCTTCAAGAGCCTTAACAGACATCGAAACCAAAGTCCTCAATAAAGGTTTGGGTTTTGTGCCTACAACTCGACTCGACAAGTTCAAGCTACATTGTGAGCTGTCCGCCTTCTTCGGAAATTGAAATTGAAAGCTTTCTTTGAGAAACACCCCAGCCAGGATATGGAAGGTAAACCAAATGAAACAGGATTGAGAATAAAGTCCACATTCATACCCCCTCCACATACTATCCCTGTCGAGATTAACACATTCGAACAGGCTGTATTCAATGACATTGAGCAGATGAAAGAAAACAAACAGTTCCAAAATAACAGCAGAGCAGAACAGAGTGCCATCCTGAACCTGAAAACAGATAACAACATCATAATCAAGCCAGCGGACAAAGGAGGAGGCCTGGTCATCATGAACAAAACTGACTACGACATGGAGTGCAGGAGACTGCTTGGAGACGTGAGGAACTACCAACCGTTACCCAGAGACCCCACAGAGGATCTAAAAGCAGAAATTCTTCAACTAGTGGAGACAGCAGAAGCAACAGGCAACATCTCCAAACAGGAAGCCGATTACCTAACCAAAACAGAAGGTAAAATCCCATACTTCTACATTGTGCCCAAAATGCACAAAGGAAGAATTCCTCCCCCTGGCAGGCCAATTGTGTCAGGAATTGGGTCACTATTGGAACCACTTTCGAGGTACTGTGATTTCTTCTTAAAAACCATAGTACAATCCACACCCACATACCTGAAGGTCACGAAAGATCTACTGGTACTCTTGCAAGAGATCAAAGTTGACGAGGAAACCATCTTACTCAGCCTCGACATAGAAAGTTTGTATACCAGTATACCACAGGATGCCACCATCAATGTACTAAAAACAATCCTAGAGAATAACAATTGGGAGCATCAGACACCAGCATCTTTCATCCTTCAATGCGCTACCTTAGCGTTAAAAAGGAACTTTTTTGAATATGAGAGATCTTTGTACCTCCAAATCGTTGGGACCTCCATGGGCAGTGTTTTTGCCCCAAGCGTGGCAGGACTTTACGTGCATGATTTCAAAGAGAAATTCATCCGAGCTGAGACTAACCCCTTCAGTGACCACATTAAATTTTGGCGACGTTACATTGACGACGTCCTAGCCATTTGGCAAGGTCCAGAGGAAGCACTTATGGAGTTCATCAGATGGTTAAACTCCTGCGACTCACACTTGAAATTCACCCACTGTTATGACAAACAACACATCGTGTTCCTGGACCTAGAAATCTCAAAAGAAGGAAACAGCCTAACATCTAAAACCCACTTCAAACCAACTGCCAAAAACAATCTCCTCAGATATGAGAGTTTCCACCCTCGCCCTCTCAGAGAAAATCTACCCTACGGACAATATTTAAGACTCCGGAGAAACTGCAGTAACCTATCTGACTACAAGGCTCAAGCCCGAGACCTAACCAGTAAACTTCAACACCGTGGGTACCCTACCAGGATCATCGAAAAATGCCAAAAGAGGGCTAGGAACCAACCAAGAGAGGGGCTCCTTGAAGAAAAAACTGTGGAAAAAGACCAAGTACCACTCACCTGTGTCACAACATATAACACCATATCCAACCAAGTGAGTAAATGTATCAATAAACACTGGTCAATAGTGAACACAGGCGCATTCAATTGGGACAAGCCACTGTTTTCTTACAAAAAAGCACCTAGTCTGAAAAACAACTTAGTTTCCACCAAACCAAAACTTAATCCTGTCAACCCTAACCCGAGTATCACCGCAGCATGGAACCTTCCTCCAGTTACAGGACACTTCAAGTGCGGAGACTGCAGTGTCTGTCACCTGACAGAGAACACAAAGACACTGAACCTAGAGGAAGGGAAAGTGTGGGAACAACGTGCACACACTAACTGCAATAGTGCCAATGTGGTATACCTGATTAAGTGTGCCTGCGGGAAATCCTACGTGGGCATGACGACTCGCAAAGTCAAGCAACGGATCTGCGAGCACCGCAGCACCATACGGTGCAAGAAAAATGCGACGAAACTTACCGACCATTTCCTCGAGGTTCACCACACACCCAATGACATGAGATGGACCGTCATTGAGCAAGTCCCGTTGGGACCCAACACACAGCAGCTCCTCTATGAAAAAGAACAACGTTGGGTCTATAGACTGTCGACCCACAGAACAGGGCTCAACGATAACATCCCATGGCACTCAGTACTACAATAACCTGACAAGAACTCTCCTCATTACCTCCTGGTCCAGGCATGGTTCCTCATCGTGAACCAGCCGCCCACTGCCAGCAATGTCTGACACCATCTGCCCGCAATGTTTTCCCCTAGGTTGGAACACCTAGTAGTGAGCCGGCTGACCATCACCCAATCAGCAGGGCTCTACATCCTTGACCCTGACGATAACACCATTATTTCTTTGTGACTTGCTTAGCAAGGTTCGACATCTAGTACAGGCTATAACAACTGTTGAGCCATGTACCCCCAGCTATGTCCCTCTATTCCAAATCCTCCCTATATATTTTAATATCTTGCTCCCCAGGGCCTTACATTGTCTGACCCCCCTAGCAGCGCAATTGTGAATACTTACAACTTTGGGCCCCCCTAAGCATTTTATTTAAAGTCAATTCGTCATTTTCACATAGATCGATTCCCGTCTCGGGAATCGAACCCTACATTGCAGGGCGAGATTGAGCCTCTGCAGCCACCGTCTATGACTTTGTCATAGTGACGACGCTAGCGCCGCCCCACGTGACCGGCAGCCAACTCCGCCCTTTGCGGAAGTAGAAAGGTTTTATCCCGGCCTCGGCGCCCGTTATCACTGTAACAGGGCGGAGGACCGCAGTAGGTATTCAGCCAGTGACCTCCTCACAGAACTGTAAGTAATTATTGCTCTGGGACCCGCGGGCTGCACAGATCTCAGCGCCCGGTCCCTATCTTTCTTTTACCACTGTTCCCAGTCAGACGCTATTCTTGAAACATACCGTCGATCTTTGTTTCAGAATACGTTTTCCCGACGAGGTTATCCTCTCCCCGCCCTATGAGGTTTCTTAATACCCTAATACGAGTAAGCTCAACCCTTGTGTGTCTTTACATGTTTTGTGTTTGTGAGTCAGGTACGAGTGATGCATGCAGAACATGGCAGTCTATGCACGTTAAAATAGTTTTGCTCGCACTATAGGCATGCAAGATTCGTTCACGCCACATAAATTGGATGTCAGGCGTAAGCATCTAATAGATATTGACGCACGTAAAATTAGCGTTGTGTACAAGATAAGTCAAGCAATATACCACTTATACTACAACCCAGGTACCTCCACATCAAGGCACTGAGAAACAGTACCCTTCACACGAGCAATTGATACCTGGCCTACTGGGATCATCAGCATGCAGACACGAATGTGAGACACTGCACGACGTTACAGGCTTGTAAATAGACCGATTATCTGACATACTCCTCAATTTCCTTTGCAGGTATTTTGATTTTTCACACAAATCCTAAACGGGTTTCGGCGTTTACCACAGACATTTACTTTTTTGTCACTCATTGTGGTCCCAGAGAGTAGGACTGGGCGCGCCTTTTAGGGGACGCACACCATCCACTCTCAGGGCAACGGTCCTGAAGAAAACCTGGTGAACCTACACCTTTATGGTTGAAACATGTAGACCTGACAACACATAGAGATACATGGGCTCATAATTACCCTCATTCTATTTCGCACTTTTGCTTTTAGCATTGTCCAGTTGCTTATAAATAAAAATTTAATTTCTTAAGTTAAACCAGGACAATTTTTAACACACATACCTTTTTTTCCTTTTCACGCATCCTCACTCACAACCAGCTCCACTGTAATCAGGTGTTGCAGCACACCCTGATGATGCTAGGTCATTAGGGTGGACCCCGATGATGAAGCATGTCACCACTAGGTGGTGAGTGAGGGGTTTCTAACAAAAAAAGAGTTCCCCCTTTTGTTTCAGCCTGCACCCCACTAGGAACTACAAATTCCACTGGGTGGTACTCCTTCTTTGTTCTCTATCGATATACCCAGGGGTACAGGAGTATTCCCCCATTCACTTGGTGAACCAAATACCTTGCTCTCCCCTCTGTTATTCAAATCAAGTAATCCAACATGGTTTCACACCCTATCAAAGTACTCATATAGTGTTGCCTGCTGGGTATGCCAGAACAGAACAACCAACATATTTTTGTCTGATAGTATACTGCTGTGGCTTTGCTACTGGATGCTTTCGCAAGCACACGCCTGTAATAACCTAGATTGTGATCAGAGGCAACTCGCAACTTGCCTGTTTCTACTCCCATTTCAAAACAAAAACAACAGTTGATGGACAGAATGCAGAACAATGTCATACATTCACCCCAGTACAGAGATCTGGGCCTAAATCCATGTTTTTTTTGCTCACCACACCACCCCAGTTCAGACATGGCCATATGCAAATCAGCCTTGACCCTATGCCTCATGGGAACAGTCCAGCCCGAACTGCCAGGCCATGTCTTCCCTGGACCAGAATCAAGCATCCTAGGACCGGTTTCTGGCTATCAGCCGTCTTCAGCCAGGATAGCTTGTCTCTAGTGGCGTGGAGAGCACAGGACTCACGTCTGAGCATACCCGTCCCGATCCGGGGTGACAAATGCAAAAACAACAGTTGACGGACAGAATGCAGAACAATGTCATACATTCACCCCAGTACAGAGATCTGGGCCTAAATCCATCGTTTTTATGCTCAGCACACCACCCCAGTTCAGACATGGCCATATGCAAATCAGCCTTGACCTGTGCCTCATGGGAACAGTCCAGCCCGAACTGCCAAGCCATGACTTCCCTGGACCAGAATCAAGCATCCTAGGACCGGTTTCTGGCTATCAGCCGTCTTCAGCCAGGATAGCTTGACTCCAGTGACGTGGAGTGCACGGGACTCACGTCTGAGCATATACATCCCACTCGGGGTGACGCCCATTTCAAAACAAGCAACACCAGTGAACTACATTGCCTGGAGGAATACGCATTACTCCACTATACCATTTCAATATTTCTCATGCCCACCTCTTTTCTCTGACTCATTCCCTGCGCCCATGCTCACAGTCACTCAATAAATCACTCGGTTTTAACTCATCTGAGTAAGTGTGTTGTTCTGGGGCTTACAAGATACAGTGTGCATTCATTATGGGACAAGACGTAGGAATGGGTAGAATGCAAACATTTCACCCTGTTTCCATTCTCTCTTCTCAAACCTGTCTTATAAATGTTACCAGTACCTCGTAAAACGAATATGTCCCAGCTCAAAGGCACTAAATGAGCTTTTAACTGGGATGAATTGCACTCAACACATTAAGGCTGCAACACACAAAAAAAGGCCACATCCTTGATCAAATATGGACATCCAACTTGGAGATCTCTACTCCATTGATTTCTCCTTGTATCTGCTCTGATAATGTTTTTATAACGTTCTCTCTCAGTGCTACTTCCCCCTCAAAACCATTAAACTCAATCAACTTGCTGTCTAGAAATTGGCGATATGTGAATATGGAACAATTCAGATCACTGTTAATAGATACAGCTCCATCTGCACTTGAGGCATTTCAGACCCAGGCTGAGAGCATTAAGACTTGGCTCAAGTGGGTCAGTGATTGTACAGCCCCTCTTAAGAACATTACCATTTTAAGACCCCATGATTCCCAACGTTGGTTCTCTGTGTGAGAAGTTGGCCTGGTATATGCTGCTCACTAGTTCTAGTGATCACCTTGTACCATGCCAAGCAACCCTTATGATGATTGGTTGTAAGTCAACCTTATAGACCAGCTATCCTAGAGGTAGCATGGACAAACCAGTCTTAGGCTAAACTCTGTAAAGGCATGTGAAGCAAGCTGTTTTACCATATACAATCCCCTTGAATACCAAATGAAAGGACACCACACAGATATATATTGAAAATATATATATATTTATTTACTACAAATATCCCCTATACTCTTTATGAGCACAGAAGCAAATGCGTTAAAACAAAACACAGTTTAAATACACAAAAGTTGCACAATATGGATGAGGCCGGGGGGCCACTCAAACCATATACTAAAATAGTGGTATAAGTATCACTAATCGAAAAGGAAGTAGGCCTAGGGCCTGGGGAATCGCTGGAGCTGTTCGGGACTATCAGTGATTAAGTCGGGAAAGGCCCGCGGGACTCGGGTGCAGCGCTTAAAGCACACGCATACACCAATGCAAAGTCAATGGTGCGTAAAAGTTACAAAGTTACTGTTTTAGGAGTCTTCCGACTGGACTAGAATTACCAAACTTTATACTAAGGCACTAGAGGTGTGTACCAGCACAGGAGCACTGGCGTTCATGCGTTACCTCACCCACAGGAAGCGGGTGCATAGGTGCCAAAGTGTATCGGTTTCGTCACGCAGTTCGATGGTGCCTGGAGATGAAGATGCTGCAGGCGTCCAGGAGGGAAGTGTCCGGTGTGATCAAAGAGTGGATCGAAGATGTGAAGACCTGAAAGCAGAGGGGACAATGTTCAAAAGTCACTAGCCAGTGACTGGCGAGGAACCAGGAGGGAACCAGGCGATGTCGGGTGCAAACAGGCGATGAGGTGCAGCTTGTCTCCGCAGCCACGTGGACACGAAGAGGTCGAGGACGTCCAGGAGTCGATCACGAGCTGTCCCACGAAGGCTCTAGCTGATGGCGGTGTCAGCAACTTGATTGGAGCAAACAGGCCTTTGCTACTGCAAGCCACTTCAGGATGTGAAGAAAGCTTATTTCTCGAAACAGCAAAGTCAGATGGACTGCTCCTTTTTACAGGAGCGAGAGCCAGTCTGGAGCAACCAGAACGGCGGTGTAGATTGTAGATTCCGTCTCCAAGATGGCCAACGGGCTAGCGACCGGGATGATGCGTCGAGTAGCAAAGTGCAAAAGGGCTCCACGCAGATCGCGGAGATGCTGGGGGGCTGATCTTCGGTGCAGATGCTGCTCTGTGGTGGGGCTTCTCAAACCCCAGAGTACAGCGTTGAGGGAACCTTGGGTGCTGCGCAGTCAGCTTCTCGGGGGTCTTTCAAGATGGCCAGTCCCACGTCTCTCGATGCCTCCATGGGTCTCTTCTTTTCAGGGACTGTGGATCGGGCTGTGAGATGTCTGGGAATCTAGGTTTTGTCAGGCTCTGGGCTCGGGCTCCAGAGGGAGGCGGCGGCAAAGCAGCCGTCGAGTTGCTGGTTGGTGCCTGTATTCACAGGGTGGTCACTCCTTGGCCACAAGGGAGATTCTCTTCAGTCTTCTGTGCAGCAGAATGTCGAAGTCCAGTTTTCTTCTTAGTTTCAAGTCGAGTTCAGGATGATCTGAAGTCTTGGGATACAGCTCCTACTCTTTTTCCAAATCTAGGGGCCGGATTACCTGCTAGGTCCCTCCTCTGGGTGGAACCAGGAAGGGGGGTGGTTACACCCCCTTTCCTTTGACCAGCTTCGTACCAGGGCTGGGGCTGGCGAGCCCCAGCACCGGTTTGAACTGGCTTATGCACAGGGACACCTTGTGTGCCCCAGGCATGTCTCATTCTATTCAGCCCTGTCCTACCCAATACACAAAATCCTGTCTGGGGTGGTGCTAGCACCTCCCAAGGCAGGAAACCCTTTGTCCAACCCTCCCTCGCTGGAAGGACTCCCAGCAGCAGGAGTTCAGACTTGTGTCTGTGGTGCCAGCATCCATTTTGTGATGCTGAGGCTCATGTTTAACTTTACCTGGGTTTCTGGTTATGTACATGTCGTGTCCCTCTACAAGGGTGGAATGCTACCCCCGTCGCCAGAACTGTCGAGGGGGTAGTATCCCAATTCGTATGACACCTTACTCGACATGTTTTGATGAAGCCAAACCAAAGATAGCATTGAACCGCAAGGTTAATAATGCACTTAAGAGTATATGGTATGGCAGTATCATGAAACAGCTAAAGGACGTGGTTCCGAAAGCTGCAGACAGGCTCAGCTCATGCTAGAGCACCATCTCACATATTTCCAAGCACTCTGCCGCCAGGATTGATGAGGCCTTCCATAGCAGTGGCTGATAGGAACATATGTGTCCATTTTAAGTTAGATATAGACATACTATTCCTAAGTAAGGGGTGATTACACCGACTTACCCCAGCTGAGTGATCAGCCAGTTGTGTCAAATATGGAGGCCAGGCCAGGGGTGGCCTAATACATGCTGCAGACCCTGGTAGGCCTTGGAAACACCTATGCCCTGGGTACCTGGGGTACACTGTTATAGGGGCCAATAAGGTGAACCAGTTCCAATTCGTAATACACCTAGTGGGCATTGGCATTAATTTAGAGAGAGAACAGCAGGCTGTGGGTCTGATTAGCAGGCCCACAGCCACATTAAGTCATAAACCAGTGAAGCAAAAAAGCAAAAATTTGGGGTGACCATAGGATAGCAGACCCTACTCTCCTACACAACCCCCCCCCCCAAACGCAGGGACATTAGACTAACCTTGACCAGTTGTGTCTTCATGTTCTAAGTGGAAGTACCTGGAGAGACCATCTGCATTACCATGGTCAGTCCCTGGGCGGTGATCCACTGTAAAGTCCATCCCCTGTAGGGAAATGGACCACCTGAGTAGTTTGGGGTTTTCACCCTTCATCTGATTAAGCCACAAGAGGGGCTTATGGCCGGTCTGAATCTTGAAGTGAGTCCCAAATAAGTATGGTCTCAGCTTCTTCAGGGCCCACACCACAGCAAAGGCCTCCCTCTCAATGGATGACCAACGTTTCTGTCTGGGGGCCAGCCTTCTGCTAATAAAAGCAATGGGCTGGTCTTGACCATCTACATTAAGTTGTGAAAGCACAGCTCCCACTCCCAACTCAGAAGCATCTGTTTGGACAATGAACTCTCTTGAGTAGTCAGGACTCTTCAGGATACGTGCAGAGCACATGGCCTACTTCAGATCATCAAATGCCTTTTGACAGCTTACTGTCCACTGAACCTTTTTGGGCATCTTCTTGGATGTCAGATCATTAAGAGGAGTCATAATGGACCCATTGTTCTTAACAAGTACTGTAGTACCCAGTCAGGCCCAAGAAAGCTCTGACCTGAGTCTGGGTGGTTGGAGGGGACCAGTCCTTTATGGTCTGGATCTTACTCTCCAGTGGTTGAACTTTGCCTCCACCTACAAGGTGGCCCAAGTATACAACTTTACTCTGCCCTATCTGGCCCTTTGTGGCCTTGATAGTGAGGCCTGCCTTTTGCAGAGCCTCTATCCCTTCCTTCAGGTGGACCAGGTGATCCTCCCAGGTGGAGCTGAAGACAGCAATATCATCCAGATAAGCTGCACAAAAGTCATCCAACCCAGTAAGGACTTGATTCACCAACCTTTGGAAGGTGGCAGGTGCATTTTTCAAACCAAAGGGCATCACCACAAACTGGTAATGACCTCCTGGGGTAGAAAAGGCAGTTTTGGCTTTGGATTCCTCAGCTAAACTGATTTGCCAATAACCAGCTGTCAAATCAAATGTGCTCAAATATTTGGCAGAAGCCAATTTGTCTATGAGCTCATCTGCCCTTGGAATAGGGTGTGCATTTGTCCTGGTGACAGCATTGAGTCCTCTGTAATCCACACAGAACCTCATCTCTCTCTTTCCATCTTTGGTGTGAGGTTTGGGGACCAGAACCACTGGGCTAGCCCAGGGGCTCTCTGAAGGCTCAATAACACCTAATTCCAGCATCTTTTGCACCTCAGTCTTTATACAGTCCCTGACGTGGTCAGGTTGCCTGTAAATCTTGTTTTCACAGGAAGACTGTCACCAGTGTCCACCATATGGGTACACCAGTTAGTCTGACTGGGTGTCAAGGAGAACATATGTCTATATGACTGTAAAACTTGTCTGCAGTCATTTTGCTGATGTTCAGTGAGGCTGCCATCTAAGGCCACACCATCAACTGAGCCATCCTCAGGGTTCTGAGTCAGCAGGTCTGGGAGAGGGTCACTCTCTTCCTCCTGCCCCTCATCTGTAGCCATGAGCAAGCCCATGTCTGCCCTGTCAACATATGCCTTCAATCTGTTAACATGGAGCACCCTGTGGGGGCTCCTGGGAGTTCTTAGGTCCACCAAGTAGGTAACCTCTCCCTTCTTTTCAATGATAGTATGGGGCCCAGACCATTTGTCTTGGAGTGCTGCTGGGGCCACTGGCTCCAACACCCATACTCTCTGTCCAGGCTGGAACTCAGTCAAGACAGCCTTTTGGTCATGCCAAGCTTTCTATAATTCTTGGCTGGCCGCAAGGTTTTTGGAGGCCTTCTCCATATACTCAGCCATCCTGGAGCGGAGACCAAGTACATAGTCCACTATGTCTTGCTTGGGCTTTCTGAGAGGTAACTCCCATCCTTCCCTTATTAAACACAGGGGTCCTCTTACAGGGTGCCCAAACAACAATTCAAAGGGGCTGAAGCCAACCCCCTTTTGTGGGACCTCTCTGTAAGCAAACAGAAGGCAGGGTAGAAGGATATCCCATCTTCGCCTGAGCTTTTCAGGTAATCCTTTGATCATACCCTTTAGGGTCTTGTTGAACCTTTCAACAAGCCCATTGCATCGTGGATGATAAGGAGTGGTGAACTTGTAGTTGACACCACATTCCTTCCACATAGCTGTTAAGTATCCTGACATGAAGTTGGCACCTCTATCAGATACTACCTCCTTAGGAAACCCCACTCTGGAGAAAACTCCAAGTAAGGCCCTGGCCACAACAGGAGCTGTTGTGGTACTAAGGGGAATTGCCTCTGGGTACCTGGTGGCATGGTCCACCACCACCAGTATGAATCTGTGCCCAGATGCTGTAGGGGGATCCATTGGACTACAATATCAATCCCCACTCTTTCAAAGGGGAACCCCACCACCGGTAGTGGTATCAGGGGGGCCTTTGTTGTTCCACCTGCTTTGCCACTGGCTTGGCAGGTTACACAGGAGCGACAAAACTCCTTTGTATCTTCAGACATGTGAGGCCAGTGAAAGTGAGGGACAAGCCTGTCCCAAGTCTTGTTCTGGCCTAGGTGTCCTGCTAAGGGAATATCATGGGCCAAGGTTAGAAGGAAGCCCCTAAATTGTAGATGTATAACCAACCTCCTGGTTGCACCAGGCTTGGGGTCTCTACCCTCTGAATAAAGAAGCCCATCATCCCAATACACTTAATGGGTACCCTGAGCATTACCAGCAGCCTCAGCAGCAGCCTGCTGTCTGAGGGGTTCAAGAGAAGGACAGGTTAACTGAGCCTGCCCCAAGTCTGCCCTAGAAGGTCCCCCTGTCCCCAGAAACTCAACCTGATCAGGTTCAAGCTCTTCAGGGACAGTTCCTTCAGGGGTCTCCAGATCATCTTCCTGGGAAGGCTGATCCTCACTTGTAGGCAGGGGGGAAGGCACAGCCTTTACCCGCCTGTTCTTCTTCTTGGTAGGTGCTTGGTTCATTGTTCCAGGATCCAAGACCTGTGGTTCAGAGAGGCACTTTTTGGCCTGTGACCTGGTCGCAGCAAGGACATGTGATGATAGCCCTAACATCTCTGCATGAGTCCTGTACTCTACTTCTGACCATAGAGAGCTCTCCAGGTCATTTCCCAACAAATATTCAACTGGGAGATCTGCACTAACCACAACTCTTTTTAGGCCAGTTACCCCTCCCCAGGAGAAATGAACAATTGCCACACTATGTGTAGTAGTGACATTGCTGGCATTGGTCAACAGGTAATTATCACCTGGTACGTATTGTCCAGGGTCCACAAAGCTAGGTGTCACCATAGTGACACTGGCACATGTGTCCCTGTATGCGCTAGCCACTTTTTTATTAATCAAAGGCATCTGCCTGTACTTGCCCAGATTACTTGGGCTGACAGTAGTGGACAAATCCATGTCCACATCACAAATCAGAACAGCCTGTGTAGGGGTTCTGACAAGGCCAGACTCTCCCTCAGTTCCCAAGGTGATACCTACTACCCCCTTAGTTTGTGGACCAACACTGCTGACTGTACTATTGGGTGCAGGTGCCTTAGGGGCTGCAGTGTTGGGGGCTCCACCTTTTTTACACTCACTGGTCCAGTGAGAGGTGTTTTTACAAGTACTACACCAGGGTTTCCTTTGACCTTCTTTCTTCTTCTTCTTGGAAGTTTGGGACCTACCCTCAGTATGAGTTTGGGGCCCTGTTGAAGACGTCTGGTCTTTAGCTTTCTGCTCCCCACCCTTCTGGTCTATCTTCTTTTGGTCACCACCCTAGTTCTTGTTCTGGTTCTTTTGCTTAACTCTGGTTCTAACCCATTTGTCTGCCCTCTTTCCCAATTCTTGGGGAGAGGTCAGATCTGAGCCAATCAGGTGTTGATGCAACTGCTGGTTCTGACAATTATTTAAAATTTGTTCTCTCATAAGTAAATTATACAATCCTTCATAGTCTGTAACCTTACTTCCCAGCAACCAGCCCTCCAGAGCCTTAGTGGCACATTCAACAAATTCAGACCAGTCCAGAGTCTGTGTCTTCTGGGTTTCTCTGAACATTAACCTGTACTGTTCAGTGGTTAAGCCTAACCCATCTATCAGAGCACTCTTCAGGACCAGGTAGTTTCTAGAATCCCCATCACTAACTGTGAGGAGTCTGTCTCTGCCTCTACCTTCAAAGGAGAGCCACACGATTGCTGACCACTGCTCCTGAGGGATCTGCTGTACTCTGCAGGCTCTCTCAAGTGCAGTTATCCATTTGTGGATGTCATCCCCAGCTTTGTAGGGGGGCACAATCTTACTCAGGTTTCTATTGTCATAGGACCTGTCTTCATCCTTAGGGATAGTGCTGCCACCAGTGGATCCTAATCCACTCTCTCTAGGCTGTCTTGGTTTTGCAAGCTTCTCTTGGATCAGGGCTACTTCTAGCTCTCTCTTCTGGATCCTAAGCTCAGCCTCTCTCATGTTGGCCTCATATTCCTTCCTCTGAGGGGTTGTCATTCTCCTTCTGGAGTGACCATGAGAACCTCTAGAAGCATGGGAAGTGTCAGATTCACCTGAGTGAATTCTTCTCCTCCTAGACTCCTGGTTAAGTCCACTTGGGGGTCTGAGTGAGTTTAACCCTGACTCAGTCCCAAATTGGCTTAAGTTAGCCTGGCTAAGTCTCCTGACTGCTACCTGACTAAGTCTCTCATCATCAGAATCACTTTCTTCTTCCTCCTCTTCCTCCTCTTCATCCTCAGGCTGAGTATTTCCAGTGTTCTGGTTTTCCTCATCTATCTGGACGACAGGGACAGGGGCATCAGTGTTATCATCTTCAGAGGGAGAGCCTCCTTCTCCAGACTCTTTGGGGTCAGGATTGGAGGTCTTTAGAGCTTCAGACGGGTCTAGAAGCTCTCTGAGGTGTGCTGTGGTAGGGTTCTGACCCGTCTTGAGACATCTTAAGGTACACAGCTGCCTCATTTCTTTAAAGTTTAACATAGCAAATTTGGATGGTGCCTTTGGAGGGTCACTCTCAACACGGACAGGTCCAGTGGAGCCCTCTGCTCCAGACATTGCTCTAGTGTGGGTGGATATGTTGCTATCTACCTACACTGGTGTTTACCTACTAAACCTATCTAGTAGTTGTAGTCAAGGTGTGCTATTCCCTATCCTCTACAACAACTAAGTTCAGTAGAACTTAAGTATACTAGTCTTGTTTTATATGCACCTAACAGGTACCTGTATGATCTTTCAAATGATATTTTCAAAGACTGTAATGGTAAAACAACAGCAAGCTCAAATCCCAACCGCTGCTCACCAATGTGAGAAGTTGGCCTGGTATATGCTGCTCACTAGTTCTAGTGATCACCTTGTACCATGCCAAGCAACCCTTATGATGATTGGTTGTAAGTCAACCTTATAGACCAGCTATCCTAGAGGTAGCATGGACAAAGCAGTCTTAGGCTAAACTCTGTAAAGGCATGTGAAGGAAGCTGTTTTACCATATACAATCCCCTTGAATACCAAATGAAAGGACACCACACAGATATATATTGAATATATATATATATTTATTTACTACAAATATCCCATATACTCTTTATGAGCACAGAAGCAAATGCGTTAAAACAAAACACAGTTTAAATACACAAAAGTTGCACAATATGGATGAGGCCGGGGGGCCACTCAAACCATATACTAAAATAGTGGTATAAGTATCACTAATCGAAAAGGAAGTAGGCATAGGGCCTGGGGAATCACTGGAGCTGTTCGGGACTATCAGTGATTAAGTCGGGAAAGGCCCGCGGGACTCGGGTGCAGCGCTTAAAGCACACGCATACACCAATGCAAAGTCAATGGTGCGTAAAAGTTACAAAGTTACTGTTTTAGGAGTCTTCCGACTGGACTAGAATTACCAAACTTTATACTAAGGCACTAGAGGTGTGTACCAGCACAGGAGCACCGGCGTTCATGCGCTACCTCACCCACAGGAAGCGGGTGCATAGGTGCCAAGTGTGTCTGGTTTCGTCACGCAGTTCGATGGTGCCTGGAGATGAAGATGCTGCAGGCATCCAGGAGGGAAGTGTCCGGTGTGATCCAAGAGTGGATCGAAGATGTGAAGACCTGAAAGCAGAGGGGACAATGTTCAAAAGTCACTAGCCAGTGACTGGCGAGGAACCAGGAGGGAACCAGGCGATGTCGGGTGCAAACAGGCGATGAGGTGCAGCTTGTCTCAGCCATGTGGACACGAAGAGGTCGAGGGCATCCAGGAGTCGATCACGAGCTGTCCCATGAAGGTTCTAGCTGATGGCGGTGTCGGCAACTTGATTACAGCAAACAGGCCTTGGCTACTGCAAGCCACGCAGGATGTGACGAAAGCTTATTTCTCGGACCAGCAGGGTCAGAGGGTCTGCTCCTTTTTACAGGAGCGAGGGCCAGTCGGGAGCAACTAGACCAGTAGTGTAGATTGTAGATTTCGTCGCCAAGATGGCCACCAGCCAACGGGCTAGCGACCGGGATGACGCGTCGAGTGGCAAAGTGCAAAAGGGCCCCACGCAGATCGTGGAGATGCTGGGGGGCTGATCTTCGGTGCAGATGCTGCTCGGTGGTGAGGCTTCTCAAACCCCATAGCACAGCATTGAGGGAACCTCCGGTGCTGCGCAGTCAGCTTCTCGGGGGGTCTTTCAAGATGGCCGGTCCCACGTCTCTCGATGCCTCCACGGGTCTCTTCTTTTCAGGGACTGTGAATCGGTCTGTGAGATGTCTGGGAATCCAGGTCTTGTTGGGCTCTGGGCTCCGGCGGGAGGCGGGAGGTGGCGGCAAAGCAGATGTCGAGTTGCTGGTTGGTGCCTGTATTCACAGGGTGGTCACTCCTTGGCCACAAGGGAGATTCTCTTCAGTCTTCTGTGCAGCAGAATGTCGAAGTCCAGTTTTCTTCTTAGTTTCAAGTCGAGTTCAGGATGATCTGAAGTCTTGGGACACAGCTCCTACTCTTATTCCAAATCTAGGGGCCGGATTACCTGCTAGGTCCCTCCTCTGGGTGGGACCAGGAAGGGGGTGGTTACACCCCCTTTCCTTTGTCCAACTTCGTACCAGGGCTCGAGCTGGCGAGCCCCAGCACCGGTTTGAACTGGCTTATGCACAGGGACACCTTGTGTGCCCAAGGCATGTCTCATTCTATTCAGCCCTGTCCTACCCAATACACAAAATCCTGTCTGGGGTGGTGCTAGCACCTCCCAAGGCAGGAAACCTTTTGTTCAAGCCTCCCTCGCGGGAAGGACTCCCAGCAGCAGGAGGTCTGACTTGTGTCTGTGGTGGCAGCATCCATTTTGTGATGCTGAGGCTCATGTTTAACTTTACCCGGGTTTCAGGTTATGTACATGTTGTGTCCCTCTAGAAGGGTGGAATGCTACCCCCGTCGCCAGCACTGGCGAGGGGGTAGTATCCCAATTCGTATGACACCTTACTCAACATGTTTTGATAAAGCCAAACCAAAGATAGCATTGAACCGCTAGGTTCATAATGCACTTAAGAGTAGATGGTATGGCAGTATCATGGAACAGCTAAAGGACGTGGTTCCGAAAGCTGCAGACAGGCTCAGCTCATGCTAGAGCACCATCTCACATATTTCCAAGCACTCTGCCTCCAGGATTGATGAGGCCTTCCATAGGAGTGGCTGATAGGAACATATGTGTCCATTTTAAGTTAGATATAGACATACTATACCTAAGTAAGGGGTGATTACACCGACTTACCCCAGCTGGGTGATCAGTCAGTTGTGTCAAATATGGGGGCCAGGCCAGGAGTGGCATAATACATGCTGCAGCCCCTGGTAGGCCTTGGAAACACCTATGCCCTGGGTACCTGGGGTACACTGTTACAGGGACCAATAAGGTGAACCAGTTCCAATTCGTAATGCACCTAGTGTGCATTGGCATTAATTTAGAGAGAACAGCAGGCTGTGGGTCTGATAAGCAGGCCCACAGCCACATTAAGTCATAAACCAGTGAAGCAAAAAAAAGCAAAAATTTGGGGTGAACATAGGATAGCAGACCCTACTCTTCTACACTCTGATGATCTACAAAAAGTTTAAGGCAGGCAGAACTCGTTTGAAGACACCATTATCTCCCTGACAAGAAGAACTTTATACGTGGCTCTTCAGAAAGAATACAAAAAGGAGATTATTCGAGCCAAGGAAGACTATTTTTCAAATACAATTCTTAATTCATCTAACAAACCCAAAGAAATATTCTCTATTGTGGAGGAGCTCTCTAAACCCGACAGGATCATGCCAAAGCCAGTCCCAACACAGAGTCTTTGTGACTTCGTGAATTCCTTTTTTATTGAGAAAATTGCAGCCATTAAAGCCAGTATTCCCCCTTCAACCCTCTACTTATGACTTGAACACTTGTCAGAACGGAAACCAGTTGGATCCCATTCCTTTGATTTCGAAGGAGACCTTTCTAGATCTAATTAAAAAGGTCGACTCTGGTTCCCCTACGGACGGTTGTCCACCCACATTCTTCGAGAAGCTTTTTCCGCCTGTCCTGACCCCCCTCTTTTGCTTATTAACAATTCACTCAATCTTGGTATTGTGCCTGATGAATTTAAAAATGCGGTAATTATCCACATTTTAAAAAACCGGGGTGTGGATCTGTCTGTCCTGAGTAATTACTGCACTATGTCCCTCCTGCCCTACCTGGGCAAAGTTCATGAGGCATATGTTACAATTGCCTTAGTTCATTTATCGAACATCATCAGATCTTGGATTCCCATCAGGCAAGTTTTACTCCCGTCCATTCTACGTAATCTGTTATACTTAGTGTTATGGATGAACTAAGAAGAGGATCCGATATTTAAACCATCCAGGCCCTGGTCCTTTTGGATTTATCAGCAGCCTTTGACACGGTCGATCATAACATTCTGATTGACCGTGTCAGAAGTGTGGGGATCCAGGGGCTGGGTTGAGTTGGCTTTCCTCTTTCCTTAGCAACCGCTTCCAAGCAGTGTGGCTGGCTAATTTCTCCTCCAGCAAGAGGGAAACTGACCTGTGCGGTCCCTCACAGCTCCTCTCTCTCTCCCCTCCTTTTTAATTTGTACCTGCTCCCACTAATCCGATCCCTGAGAGAAAGAAGCGTTGGGATTTTCAACTAAGCTGACGACCTCCAATTGGTGTTTGAAATCGATTCAGCAGCATCGTCAGTTACCCACTTTCAATCCACCATGATCTTTATCAGGGATTGGATGAATCATAACCAACTGAAGCTCAACCTTGATAAAACCAAGCTGATTCTCACAGGTGGCTCCTCTAATCCATGGCACTCTAACTTCTGGCCAACTTCCCTAGGCATCCCTCCGGAGCCAGCAGACTCTGCGAAAAGCCTGGGCATCATGATTTCTAACCATCGGTCAATGAATGCCCAGATAAGCTCAGTAGTTTCTTCTAGCTTCTTTCAATTACAGAGAATACGGAAGATCAGTAGATTTTTGTCTATGGAGGCTCTGACCTTGGTTATTCTAACATTGGTGACTTCCCGATTGGATTTTGCCAACTCTCTATACTGTGGCATTCCGGCGTACCAACTCAGACGCCTTCAGTTGGTTCAAAACTAAGCCACCAGACTCATTTTCCATCAACCTAAATGGCAGCACGTTACCCTTAAAATTAAAAATTTACATTGGCTTCCTATAGCCAAAAGGCGTGTCTTCAAGCTGGGATGAACCATTTGTAAAGCCATTCATTCATTTCGGCCAGAATTCAAAGATACATTCCCGCCCGGGCTTGCGCTCCTTTCACCAAACCCGGCTTGTTTGGGCAGTGCTAGCTCTGCCCCCAGAGACAAGGAAGCTGATGCAGGCGGCAGCACTTCGTTCGCAAAGTAGCTCTGTGGCGGCGAGCTGGCACAGGGAACCTGTGTCTGCTGATACCACTTTTTCCCACACCTTCGCAAGCCACCAGGGAGGCACCTGACGAGGGGCAATAGCTGGCCTGAATCAGGCCAGAGTCAGGTGTGTGGGTGGGAGATCCTGAGAGTTGACACAAATGTGGAGTGCCAGTCGTGGAGCCGAGATTCGGGAGCTCGCGCCCGGCGTGCTTAGCTAGCCGCCATGTTACCCGTGGATAAAAGGAGGGTTCCCTTCGGTGGGAAGGGAGGGTGAGGTGTAGAAGGGCTCACTTTCTTTTATTTTAATTGATCACTTGGTGGGGAGTATAGGGGGAAAAAAAATATATGGTCCTTATGTATACAAAGAAAATGATCTCTAACTAGAGAGGGTGTGGACACGCTTGCAACAACAGGGCTAAGAGAACAGAAATATGGTACGCAATTTAAGGGTACTTTCTTGGATTGTGAATGGGCTGAGGGTTAATACTAGAAGAAGGAAGATCTTAGAATTTCTCAAACTCTCCAACAATCATATTATAATATTACAGGAGACACATCTCGGTGTGAAAAGTGGCAGGGAGTTCTAGAGAGGAATACATGGATCACTCACCTTTCATGCACTAAGCAATCTTGTAATGTGAAAGGAGTGGCGATTGTATATAAGAACTCAGCGCAAGTTAGGGCAGAGAGTTTCAATGCAGATCCAGGGGGTAGATGACTAATAGCTATGTTAAAATATACAATATAGGATATGCATTTGTGGGTTACTATGAGCCTAATGTTGATGATCCAGCACCGCTCAGAGAAGTATATCAACACCTTCTTGACACAGACATTATTATAGAGAGTCCCCCTCTCTATAATAATGATAGATGCAGCCAAAGTTTTTGATCAAGTCAGCTGGCCGTATTTATATGAAATAATGGAAAGAATGGTCTGGGAGGTAATTCCTTTTCGGCACTTAAAAGTATGTATTCTAGCCCTACAGCAAAGATACTGGTCAATGTTTCATTAACAATAAGCTTCCATATGAGTAGAGGTACAATGCAGGGTTGCCCTTTCTCGCCTCTTTTGTTTAATCTGTATATAAATCCCTTAGTGAGGAAAATCAGAGCAGAACAAAGAATTCCCACATTCTGTTATCTGAGTTGGTTTAAAAAAGAAGATTTCTATGCAGGTGATTTAATAGTTTATACAAGCGACCTTGCGCTATCACTACCAGTAATAATAGAAGTGGCAGAAAATGCTGGGTAAACTTGGGATATTTGGTCAACGAAGATAAAACAGAGACTATGACATGGAACAGGTCCATTTTCAATCACTTAGACAAAACAGAAATCGGATATTTAGGAATCCGAGTGATAAAACATCTGGAAAAAATGGCATATATCAACTTTGACAGATTAAAGAATGAGACCAAAAAGCTCTTGCATCGCTGGTTCTCTCTCCCAATATCCATGTTGGGAAGATCCAACATAGTCAAAATGATGATTCTCCCAAAATGTACCTTCATTTATAGCTCTCTCCCCTTATATTTTAAACCACCATGGTTGAAGGAATTACAAGGAGAACTTAGTAGTTATATATGGAGGAGCAAGAGAGTAATAATCTCATGGATAAGGCTTAGGAAGAAAAAGATTGAGGGTGGAATAGCACTCCCTGATTTTCAGCTTTATTACTGTGCTTTTTTCCTGAAAAATGCTAGACGACTTTTGATGGACTGTCAGGATATATCAATGCGATAATGGGCTCTAACGAAAAACCTAGCAGAGGAAGGCAAATATTTCCTATATAAATTTGGCAATCCCAAATACTTTAAAACATTTGAAGATTCTAACTGTAGCATGTAAAGCATGGACTCAAACCAGGAGACTCTTAGAAATTCCATAATATAGTGGTATGGCACCAATCTGGAGCTCCCCAGGGACCCATCTTTTTTTGAAAGATGGTCTGGCGACCCCTATATTAACTGCGGGACTTGTAAGGTGGGGCCAACTCACTGAACAAGGCTTTTTGGCATCATGGGACTCCTTGTGGGGAAGTACGAACTATAATGTGTCCAGATTTAAGTACAATCAATTGGTAAGTTGGTCACAAACTCAGGCTAATTTGGGGATGGATACCAACATTGAGAAGGAAATAAAAATAACCAGAGCTATACAAAGGAAGTCTCTAAGTGGTACTGGGCCCTGGTACAGGGGGTAGAAGGCCCTCTGACTCTACCGGAATAGATATGGAAGTTGGACATGCTGGGCTGCAACATCTTACACTGATGGCAGGTATCTATTTCTACACTTTAGTCATCAGTAAAGCTTTCCCCACTTAGGAGGAACCACTAATTCACTTTACATAGGGTCTACTGGTCCCCCAAGAAGCTTGCAAAGATTGGTGGAGGCAAGAAGAGATGCTGTCCGAAGTGTGAGTTGGAGAAGGCGAATGATGAACATCTTTTTTGGTGGTGTCCAGCTGTCCAGTCTTTTTGGCAAGAATTGGGTGAAGTATTGAAAATAAATCGGGCGCCAATATTGAGGTAAGCTGGTTATTTTTGGGATAATGACTGATGAGGGGGAAAAATTAGATCTTACTTAACCTTTGTTTCAATAGCCATTGCATGCAGGGAAATTTGTATAAAATGGGTCTCCATTTCACCACCTACCTGTGCGGATTGGATACGTTTTTCTAGAAAGTTGCCAGACTCGATTGTCAATCTGGCTCAACAAAGAAAGAAGAAATCTGGGCTCCTTTTCTCATGGTTTTTAAGAATAATTGAGCACTCCCTCGACTATGGTATTATTATTATTATTATAATACGCATTTGTTGAGCGCAATGAATCATCCCCAGGGGGATCTCTCAGCACTGGAGAAGTGAGTACTAATAATCAGGAAATCCTAGAACAACCAGGTCTTTAGTAGTTTCCTAAATGTACACAGATCAGCACAGGTCCGCATCTCCCCGGAAAGACTATTACAGTGGCTGGGAGCTAGATGAGAGAAAGCTCAAGCACCCATTGTAGCCTTGTTTACTCTCTGCGTGCATAGGAGATTGCGATTACTGGATCTTAGCTGCTGCACAGGTCAATACAGGGCTAATTTTCTTTTTGAAACAGGCTGGGCCTTTCCCCTGTAAAGACTTGAAAACCATACATAGCATCTTGAAGATGGCTCATTTCCTAATCGGAAGCCAGTGTAATTGTCTCAAGAGGGGTAAAGAGGGGGTGCGCGCTGGTTTGTTGAGGGTGAGACGGGCTGCAGTATTTTGCACCACCTGTAGTTTAGATAGTAGGTCTTTCCTTATTCCAACGAGCAGAGAGTTGCCATAATCCAGTCGACTGACAAAGAGTGACTGAATGAGGGTTTTTCTTGCTGAGAGTGGGATCCAAGGGAAGATCTTTCTAAGCATCCGTATGGTTCCAAAACAGGTGTCTGACAATGTCTTCACCTGCTCCTCCATTAATAGCCTATTATCGATCCTGATGCCTAGATTCTTTGGCCCAGTTTTTCGGGGAAGGTGCCTTTCCCAGCTCTGCAGGCCACCAGTCGGGGGTCCATATATCCTCAGACTTCCCGAACAGCAGTATCTCTGTTTTAGTGGAATTAAGCTGTGGAAAGTTCTTCCTCATCCATATCGCAATATTGGACATGCAGTTTTTGAATTTTGATTGAGTTGCTGCAACATCATCCTCTATGGGGACAATCCCCTGCATGTCATCAGCATACGGGATGCTCTCAAACCCGCAGCTTCTGATGACTTCGGCCAAGGGGGCCACATTCACATTAAACAAGGTGGGACTCAAAATAGATCCCTGTGGGACTCCCCTATCCACTAGTGTGGTCTGTGACACAAAGAAATCTAGCTGAACGCATTGAGTTCGGTCTGATAGATAACTTTGTATCCATTTAAGGGCCATGCCTCAGCAGGATCTTATGAGAGATGGTGTCAAAGGCTGCCGACAGATCAAGGATGACCAACATCAACCTTATGGTGTCTGTAACCTCCAGCAGTGCAGCCCCAGTGCTATAAGAGATACGGAAACCGGACTGGGATGGGTCCAGTAGATTATTTTGTTCCAGATAGCAGGAAAATGCCGGTTTATTAGTGTTTCCATTACCTTAGACCAGCACGAGAGGAGAGAAATCGGCCTATAGTTTTGTAGATTGGTCGGATTGGCTATCGCTTTCTTGAGCAATGGTTTTATACGTGCACTTTTCCACTTACAGGGAAACGTGGCGGTGTCACTTTTGTGACACACTCCAGCAATGCGTCATTTTTGCGCCTACAGATACGTCAGAAATACTGACGTATCAGTAACTCTTTGCGACATGATGCATCATACTGTAAATATGACGCATCATTATTGTCGCAAGGAGGGCGCAATGAAAAGTGACGCATTGCTGTTATCTTGCAGCGATGCGTCACTTTTCATAATTGATGCCCAATGAGTAAAAGAATGAGTACAGGGAAGGGTGAGAGCATTGATGGAATCATGAAAGAAACGATGGATGAAAGGATGAGTGACTGGAATGGGGAATGAATGAATGGATGGATAGATGGATTTACAGATGGACGGAGGAATGGATGGATGGATGGATAGATGGATTTACAGATGGACGGAGAGATGGATGGATGAATGGATAGATGGATGTGGTAAGAGGGTGATGGCTCGATGGACAGATGGTTGGTTGAATATTTGATGCTAAGAAAGATGAAAGGGTGAATTAGGCTCTTCTATGGAGTGTCGAACTTACTCGCTTAATTGACTCGGTTCTCCTATTCCCTTAGTTTCTTGTTGTTAACATGAGGAGTCTAGCAACAGCACTGTACTTCTGTAGTAAATTGATTAGAGGACATACGTCTGCCCTCGGTACCTATAAAAGGACAGGATAAATTAATTATATTTATTTGCTGATTTATGCAGCATAATTTTTAAAGGAAAGAGTCGATCATTAAAGTGAAGCATTCGTGTAATTGCCACATCCTAGGTGTATAGTCCGTCGTGGTTCGCAGGCTGTATGTCTATAACGGTATTTGTTTGTTATTTATTATCTGCTGGCAAACAAAGACAACATACTTAATTTTAGATTTGCATGAGCTACATCGTTATCAGAGAAGGAATAATTTTACTTCACTGAGACCTTCCCTCCCCAGGAGATGCCTTGCTTTTTTATTATGATTTTGATCGATAGATTGAATGAAACGATAAAAACAACGGAGGTTAAGTAATTGCTTGCTTATTTATTCAGTAAATACATCCTTTATGCATCATAGTTTATCTCTCTGGAACCTAACTTTCTTCACTTGCTTTTTGCTTAAGGTAAAACGGAAAAGGGATAAAAGTTAATGTAAAAGGATACAGTTGCATTAAAAATATATTTGAAACCCTTTGCTTCTTTATCACGCTGCTTTACTTGGCATAATAATAATAATAATAATAATAATAATAATAATAATAATAATAATAATAATAATAATAATAATAAAAATATAATGTATAATAATAATAATAATAATAATAATAATAATAATAATAATAATAATAATAATAATAATAATGGCTTTGCAGGTGCAAAACCTAAACCTGCCTCTTCTTCTCGTAAACGCCTGTTTCAAGCAGGATTATTTCCTGCTTCCCATTAGGCACAGGGTCAAGTCTGATTTGCATATGGCTCGGTCCAAACTGGAATGTTGAGCAAAAAAACGATGGTTGTAGGCCCAGATCTCTGTACTGGGAATGAATGTTTAAAAAATTTTCAGTATTCGGTCCGTCAATTGTCCTTTTTGCATCATTGTTGTAATACAAAGCCATGGCTGATGATTTTGTAGGTTTAGATTTTCATCAACAACAATAAGTTGAAGTGCTGGAACGCCCAAGTATCAGCCGTGTATACCTTCGTTTACTTAAAGTAGCACAAAGAACTTCAAAGTGCTGTTTACACTCGTTTAAGGGCAACTGTTTTTGGGCAGGAAAACAAATACTTTCAAAATGTTATGCCGCTTTGCGCCACTTTGTGTTGATTTTGCAGGGGCACAAAGAAGGGATAAATCTGCCAAAAAATGTGTACATTTCCTTAAACATGTGAAATGATAAAAACTATTGTAAACGCAGGTTTCTGTATTAGAACAGCACCCTTCGAGAACAAAGTGTATGCTGGACATCAAACTTAAATGCACATTGGATGTATAGAGCTTGGTTCTGCACTAGTGCATTATAAAAGAGCATCAGCAGGTTACAGTAAATATGACACAAACGTCATTACACAAACCTCTGTTTAAACGTCTATTAGCTTGACATAAAGCATTCAAGCATAATGAGTGACAATCTCTAGTATATTTATGCAGCACTCAAACAGTATTAAAGGGAACATATAACACAGGACAAATCTCAAACCAATGTAGATGAAATGACACAAAATCCATAAGAGTCAAATCAGTAGAACCAAAGGTATGAGATTTAAACATTTTAGGAGAAAATAGAGAGAAGAAGCACAAAAGTTGAAAAATATAGCTGGCTGCCATGAAGCACAAGTCAGATACAAAAAGTAGATTGGGCTCTGTCAATGCTTAGCTTTAGACTGAGAAGAAATTCTCTGAAAAAGTAGAAGTTCAGTGGGGCAAGGCAGCATGTGGTGTCCAAGGATAAGGCGCAATTGTTGGGAAGCCGCTGAATGAAGTCGCAATAAAGATTTCTAAATTTTTTTTTTTTTTTTGATTTGTATTCTTTTTTAAGTTCAAGTAAAATTTTATTAGGAGAAAACAAATTTGGCAGTACAAAAAAGAAAAGGTAAACAGTATCATCAATAAACATAATGGAATAGAATGGTACATTAAGGATCAAAAGTTACAAAATGCAAGAAAAGAAAAGGAAGAAAGAGAAGAAAAAAGGAAAGAAGAAGGAAATGAGGCTAGAAGCGTAAAATGTACATCATAAGAGGCATAATAACATGGGAAGTGATGCATATGTGGGCAAAGAAATAAATACTGGAGAAAAAAGAAGGAACGAAAGGCAGCTCAAGGGGGTTTCGAAACTTCTTGCTGAAATGGGGACAGTTGAGAGGTACGCTTGGCACAAACATCCAGATAGAGGGTGACAGGAAGCCATAGCGCATGTCTCTTCGGGGCCAAGTTAATGGGATAAACAAAGGCAGTGTCCAGTCTATGATTGTAGCACACATTAAACCACCAAGCTTTGAAAGTAATGCCCTTTGAGTCTTTCCAATTCACAGTGATCTGTTGAAACGCAACAGCTAATAATAAATCGATTATATGAACATTCATGTCAACTGCAGACCAGGAGGAAGAGAGTGAGCCAAGGAAAAGATCAGGGAGAGAGAAGGGGATAGAAGTGTGGAAAATAGAGTTAATTTGGTTCCATACCCTAATCCAAAATGCGTGTGTAAGAGGACAAAGAAAGATCATGTGAAAAAGCGTGGCGTTGGGAGTAGAGCAGGACCAGCAGCTATCCGGGACCAAGGGGAATCGTTTGTGAAGGGTAGATGGTGTGTAAAGGAGACGGTTGTAAAGGAAGAAAAGTGTTTGAGTAAGAGATGCAGCTCTAGAAGATTTGCGAAGCTTGATCAATATTTTGTCCCACAAGGAGGAGGGCCAAGAGACGGCTAAGTCATTTTCCCATTGCTCTTCTACTATAGTTTTCGGTCGGGGCGAGGGAGGATGATGGAAAGAATGGTAGATGGAGGATGCTGAAGAATTAGAGCGTAGTTGAGAATGAAGAGAAGAGAGTACGGTATTAGAAATGGTAATTGGAGAAGAGTGAGGGAGGGACTCAAATGCAGACATAACTGCAGTCTTAAGTAAGGCGTATTTATGAATAAAGGAGGAGGGAAGGGAGAAGGTGCGACGAAGATCAGAAAAAGTGGTAAAGTCAGATCCCGTGAATAGTTGGGAAACCCAGATCAAACCGCGTTGCCTCCAGGTTTTCCAGTAAAAAGGCTTTAATTTGATGAGAATGCTATTATTATGCCAGACAGTGGTGTTAAGAAGTTCAGTGGTGGAAGAGGGAGGACCTGGAGCGGAAGCCAAAAGTAGTTTCGCGGTATATTTGTGAATAGGAGAGGATAAGAATTGGGGTTTACGAGAGAAGGAAAGATATTCAGCAAAAGAGAAGGGGGAGAGAGAAAGGCGTTCAAGTTCAGCCCAGAGGGGAAGAGGCTCGGTAGGATCTTTAAGCCAAATAGAAGCTTGTTTCAGGAGAAAAGCTTTGTGATAAGCAGGGAAGTGTGGGAAGGTAACCCCGCCTTCTGATTTGGGGAGGCGCAATCGTGACAAAGACATACGCGGTTTCTTGCCAGACCATAAAAAGGAAGATAAAATGGAATTGATTTTTGCAAAAAATTTGGCAGGGATGGAAATAGGGATATTAGAAATGGTGTAGAGAACAATTGGGGTGAGCATCATCTTTATGGTGTCGAGGCGGCCCCACCAAGAGAGATAAAGCGGGTGCCATCTGGAGGTAAGGTCAGATAATTTCTGGGTACATTTAGTAAGGCATAATGAAATGGTGTCTGGAATAGAAGGGGTGATGTACAAACCGAGATATTTGATGTGGATCGGACTCCATTTGAAGTTGGACATTAAAAAGTCTGGCTTAAAGGTGAATTTAGTGAGGGGAAGAATTTCGCATTTATCGTGGTTCAATTTATAACCTGAGAGCTGAGAATAAGTGTTAACTTCGGCAAGGAAAGCTGGGACAGAAACAGATGGATTCGAAATAAATAGTAAAATGTCGTCTGCGTAGGCAGCCAATTTGACTTGTGACTGAGATAAAGAAAAACCATGAATATTTGGATTCTGACGTATCTTGGACAGAAAGGGTTCTAGGGCAAGGTTAAAAAGAAAGGGAGAAAGAGGACAACCTTGTCTGACGCCTCTGCCGAGGGTAAAAAAGGAAGATATCAGGCCATTAGCACAAACTGCTGCTCTGGGATTGGTATAAAGGAAGGAGATGAGGGAGATAAAATTAGGACCGGACCCAAACCATTTTAATGCGGAGAAAAGAAAAGACCATTCAACCCTATCAAATGCCTTCTCGGCGTCTAAGGCGATTGCAGCTAAGGAATCATTAAATCGGGACGATTTAGATAAAACATTAAAAAGGAGTCTGGTGTTATCTGAGATAAAGCGACCTTTAACAAATCCTGACTGTTCAGGTCCTAGGAGATCTGGGAGGAAAGGGTCCAATCTGATGGCTAAAGACTTGGCATATAATTTATAATCAATGTTGACGAGTGATATCGGTCTATAATTCTTGCAGTGTTGGGTGTCCTTCCCTTCTTTCGGTATAATGCATATATAAGCGTCAGAAAAGGTGCCTGAGGAGGCGCCACATGTTTTAAAGGAATCAAGGAGGTGACGTAGCTTAGGTAATAAAATCTGAGCAAAGTGTTGGTAAAATTCGACCGTAAAACCATCCGGACCAGGGGCCTTGTCTTTTTTTAGAGAGTGAAGTGCAGTACGTAATTCTTGAGTGGTAAGGGGAGTTTCAAGGGATGACAAGTCAACAGGAAAGTTAGGAGGAGGTTGAATGCTCGTAAAGAAGGTGGAAATAGATTGAGTAGAGGGTTGAGTTTCAGAAGAGTAAAGTGTAGAGTAGAAACAAGAAAATTCCTCCAGGATAGCAGTATCTTTATGTTGCAAAACAGAGTTAGCATCAAAAACAGACTCAATATTCAAATTGTTTTGTTTAACTTTCAGATAATTTGCAAGAACTTTCCCCGCTTTGTTTTTCCCCCCGTAAAATTTAGAGCTAGATTTTAATAAATACAACGATGCATCTTCAGTAGACTGTTTGTTATAATTCATTTTTGCAGTCACAAGAGCAGTTAAACTGTTCTGGGTATGTGAGGTATAAAAGGAATGTTCTAAAGCTTTGATCTGAGATAGCAGGTCAGTGGTACGTTGACGAGCAAGCTTGCGCTTAGCGGCAACACGTCTAATGATAAAATCTCTGGCCGCCGCTTTGTAAGCGTCCCAAATGGTATGAATGGCTAAGGAGGGGGTGTCATTAATGGCAAAAAATTCGGTAGTGAACTCAATAAAGGAGGTAGAGAATTTGGGATCTAGCAGGAGGGTGTTGTTGAAACGCCATCTCTTAGGACCGGTGGATTTGGGTAAAAGATCAATCTGAATTAGAACTGGGGCATGATCAGAAAAAACGATGGGACCAATGTCAGCATGGGTGAGGGATTGAGAGACAGGGTGAGAAAGAAAAATATAATCAATACGGGATTGAGAATGGTGAACGGGGGAATAGAATGTGAATTCCTGACTGGTAGGGTTACAAATGCGCCATGCATCAACTAGGTTATGTTGAGAGATGGCGTGTGTGAAAAGCTTATGGGACTTGTTAGGGGTAAAAAAAGATTTGGAGTGTCTATCCAAAAAGGGATCCAATGGCATGTTGCAATCACCTGCTAATATAAAATTATCATCAATACATTCAGTAATACGAGAAGCAAATGCATTCCAGAAAATAGGGTTCCCACCCGTGGGGGCATAAACATTAAGCAGAGAAATAGGTACACCTTTTGAAGACAATTTGACATTTAACCATCTACCATCGGGGTCAGCTTCAGAGTGCAACACAGAACGAGAGAAAGTCTTTCGGAATAACAAAGCAACCCCATTTCTTTTGCCATCACCAGGAGCTGAAAAAACCTTTCCAACCCAACCCCTTTGAAGTTTAGCAGACTCAATATCAGATAAATGGGTTTCTTGCAGGAAGGCGATATCAACATTCAACTTAGCCAGATGAGAAAGGATTTTTTGTCTCTTAATGGGTGAATGTAAACCTTTAACGTTCCAGGATACAACGCGTACTGACATTAAGAATAATTAGGAAGTGAAAATGAAAAGAAGGGATTTAAGAAAGCCTCAGAAAAGCAGAAAGATGAGAAAAAAAAGATAAAAAAGGAAGGGAGATATAGAGAAGAGGAGGGAAGAATGTTGGAATACAAAAAGTTTCGTAAGAAAATGCAGTATAAGTAATAAAAGAGAAGATTCCGGATGAGAACAGAGGCTGTGGGAGAAGTGGAGATAATTGATGGAGTAAAAAGGAAGAAAGGAAAAAGAGCCAGAGAGAGAGAGCAACAAGAAGAGCCATAACGAAAAAATTGAGAAAGAAGAGGAAGAGACTGGAGCGATACGGTAAGATAACGGGATTGTGAGAGGGAAAAAAAGAAAAAAGCAAACCAGAAGGAAAAAAGGTTATTGGAGAAAAAAGTCAGAGGAAAGTATGTAGAAAGATCAATAGAAAAACAAGTAGAAGAGAAATACAAAATTGACCAAAAGAAGAAAAAAAGGAAGAGAATACAGAACGGAAGCATGGAAAGAACAGGTATAGGGAAACAAAACCGAAGAACAATGATAAAGAAACTAATAATTAGATAAGAAGAGTGATCAGATACTTACAAGGGTGGAGAAATGGGGGTACAAAATCTGTAAAGGAGGACGAAGGGGATGAAAACGGAGACGAGGCGAGGGGGGTAAGGCCAACCAACGAAGGCGGGAAACGGGGCGACGAAACGTCCAACCAGGGAGACATGACGGGCGCTAGAGTAGGGATCTGCAAGAAGAAGGAAAACAGCACAATCAATTGAAGAGAACTATCACAAAGAGAACATTGAAATAAAGACAAACATGTAAAAAAAAAAAAAAAAAAAATGCAATAAGCTTCAAAAGAGGGATACTGGCAAAAAATGCCAGTCATGAATGAACCAGGTAAATGCGAAAAACATCAAAACAGGGATTCTGGCAAAAAAGGCCAGGAACGAATGAGCCAGGTGCAGGAATAACAAGCAGAATAACAAGAAAAAACAGGGATATAAACGGTAGCAGAGCGTCAGGAAATCCAAAGACAGCTATGCAAAAAGTCACGGAGGAAACGATGATGAAGGAACGGAGCTGGAAAATTCCATGTTGCCAGGACCGCAGGAGTTGAGGAAACTACGAAGGCGGACTGGATCCTCATAGGTCGTGGTTTTGTTGTTGTGGGTGACCTTGAATAAACAGGGGTGGAATAGGCCGTATCTAGCTCCAATAGATCGAAGTTCTGCCCTCATGTCCAAGAATGCTTTACGTCGACTTGCTGTGGCTTTGGCGTAATCTCGGGCGAAGAAAAGGGTGGAGTCAGACCAAGTTAAGCGTGGAGAGGCCTTAGCTGCCAAGAGTACCTTCAAAAGATCTGTGTATTCCAGAAAATACATAATGACTCCCATGGGCTTCGCATTTGGAGAAGTAGAAGAGGGAAGTCGGCCAAGCCTATGGGCACGCTGGATATTGAGCGTGGTGTCTTCGGGTAGATGAAGAAGCTTGGGCAGAAAGGACTGGAAGAAAGTGATAGGATCATTCCCCTCGCAACCTTCCTTCAGGCCGTAAAGACGCAGGTTATTGCGCCTATTTCTATTTTCGAGGTCTTCCACCTGCTTCTGGAGAGAGGACAACTGCGCATCCATGTGGGGAATTTTGATGGCCGACTCTCGAAGAGTTGAGACAGATTTTTCCACAGTGGAAACCCTAGCGTCCATCTGAGACCAGTTGTCAGTGAGCGTTTGCAGCTTGGCATTAGTCTCTTCCATGTATGGGCGCAGTGCCCTAATCTCCTCAAGTAAAAGCTCCATGGAGATGGCTGAGGAAGGTGTCGTGGGAGAAGGGGGATTTTTCTTGAGTCTCTTTGGAGTGGTTTTAGAGGAGGTTTGTGAAGAAGGATCCATCGCAGACATGGAGTCACAGGCGTCGACGGATGTAGAAGCTTCTAAATGAGCTAGCGCTGAAAACAATTTAGAGTTTTTGATATAGTTGCGCTTGGGGATCTTTCCGTTATTATGCGCCATGCAAATGTGCGTTGAGAGAAGTGCAGAAAACGCACCAACAAAGTCTAGATATGCAAAAAACGGGCACTAGAAGCAGAAAGCGTCCAAAAAGAAAAGCAGGAAGCTCAAAAAAGAGTCAGCGTGGACATAGGAGCAGTAAAAATATCAAAGTGGCCAGAGGATAAAGTAAGCTCCTAATACAGAGCGCAAAAATATTGGCAGGGAAAGAAGCGCATAACAAAATGGCGCCTTGCTCTGAGGAAAATATGTAAAGTCAATTTTGTTCCTTTCATGGAGCCAGAAGTGAAGAAATAGTCACCTGAGGTAAAGTACATGTGGTCTCCATAGCCGCCAACAAGGTGAGGAAGAGTCAAGAGGCTACGTGGAGCCGGAGAGCAGGCGCTGATAGAGGTCGCGTTGGTGCGCAGCTTCACGGCGTCAGACAAGATGGCGGTCGCGGCCGTTGCAGAGCCGCGACCGGGACGAAAATGCAAGCCTGCGAGAATAGGGGCTTCAGACCGCCGTAAAAGAACTCATGGCGGGACCCCGGCACCTTCCCATGTTCGGCGCTGTTCACCCGGTGAGATTTGGTTAGCGCAGTCCGTCTGTCAGTCCCTGTGCGGACGGAGCGCTACCGCCGCACCGCCATTCAGATCGGGCGCTTAGCCACGCCCCAGATTTCTACATTTAGACTTAGTCTTTCTTGAAAGTTGAAAATCTTCAGCAGGGTACAGCTGGAGCCTGTAGCCAACAAGATTTCCGTGAGGCTGGATACCCCTTTGACGAAGGACCACTGAACAGGATCAGCTGCTGTAGAGAAGAACATAGTGGCAGCTGTAGCAAAATTAGGCCAACTTGCAATGCACCTTGAGTTGATGGAGGAGCAGGTTAATCCTGGTCTCCTCTCAGTTCTCAGAGGAGTTTGTAACCAAGGGACCAGAACTGGAAATACACCACTTGCGGGGGTAGGAACTACTTGCCTGATTCCAGGTGTGGGTTTAAAATGGTTGGAGCCTTTTCCGTACCTGAGATACTCTGATCAGGAGGTAAACCAACTAGCCCTTGGAGTCCCCATGGTAGTCCTGGGCTCAGAAGGTGAAACAGGGCTCAATCAGCATGGTGGGCATCTATAGGTTCAAGTCAGGCTTCAGGCAGCAAAGCAGTCCTCTGAAGTATACAGCAGGCTACAGCTAAAGTCATTCTTCTGAGAATCTTTCCACAGGTCCAGAAAGTAAACTGAAGAGTGGGTCTAAGGGTCCTATTTCTATACATCATGCTTTCTTTGAGGCAGGAGACATATCTAGATAATTCCCTTTGAAGTGCTTGGAGTTTCCTGCCTCATTTGCCCTGGTTCCAGTATGACATAAAGAATGTAGCAGTGAGAATTTCTTTGTATGTAGTCTACTTAGTTGCATGTGGGGCTGTGCCCAGCTCCGCACCCTCCATCCTGTCACTAACAGGCCATCCTAATCCCTCTACTGTGTGACTGACTGGGAGGAACATGCAAAGTCCAACTGCCAACTACACCCAGTCATGTGACCCAGGAACAAACTGCAGGGATCAAATAGGGACTGAAAATGCCAACTTTCTAAAAGTAGCATTTTCAAAATTGCAATTTAAAATCTGACATTGCCTGTAATATAGATTTGTAAATTGCAATATCCCAGACACCAAATGTGAAATCTTGACCTGCTCCCAAAAGTCATCACTTATTAAATGTAATACTGCAAAACAATTTTAGCCTGTGGAAGAGGTGTGCCACAGTAGTGAATAATGGATTGAGGAGTTTATCACCCCAAGGACATGCAAAACAGAAAAGTATGTGTTTACAATGCACCCTGCCCTATGTGATGCCTAGGACCTACCTTAGAGGTGGCATATGCACACTAAATGGGGAGTTTAAGACTTGGCAAGAGGGTTATATTTTCAAACCAAACTGGAAGTTTAAAACTGCATTCAGGTTGCAAAGGCAGGCCTGGGAAATTATTTTAAGGTTCTACTTAAGTGAGTGGTAACATAGGTGCTGCAAGTTCACTGGTAGCATTTCATTTTTAGGCCCTGAGTATATGGTATACTACTTTATTAGGTATTATAAGTAAATTACCATTCAGGAGTGAGCCAATGTTACCATGATTTAGGGAGTGAGCACAAGCACGTTAGCACTTGTTAGAAGTGATAAAGTGCACAGAGTCCTAAGGCTTGCAAAAACGAATTAAGAAAAACTACAATATGTGGTATTTATACCGATGTAACCTGTAATTCATGTTGTTCCCTTCTAATGGACTATTTCTTGTTCTATTCTTCTGCTCACATAATCCGCACCCTGCTGGGTTCCATGTGAGTATCCTTCACCCCCTTTTTGTATCACTCACCTGTGACACACACTCTTGACGTGGCTGCATAGTCCTTCAATCAGGTACCTTTTGCCTTTATGTTCCACATCTAGCATTGATGCCACTGAATTGGCCACACACTTACATTATCCTTCTCTTCTTAGATATCCCTACATTTTTAGGTCATGAAGAGACCCTACATTGCACAAAGGATCGGAACGTCATTGACAAAGAACTAAAGCAAACCATTAAACTAGCACATATCATTATATATAGCGCGGTCTACTTTGTGTACATTTTATAATGGTCAACTTCGTAATACTTTTGAAACCGTACACAATTGTCACAAATATGTCACCAATGTTTTAGGTTCCAGTTTTCACTGGGGACATCTTGCACGATTGCTCTTATCTCTCTCTGTATATATTTTTGAGAATTATAAAAAACATCTGTGATTAAGTGAAACAAAGGTGTATTTGGTCTCTTCTCCTTTTGCTATTAGGTAAACACTTCCCATTGCGATTGTGCATATTCTTATCATTATAGATTCTTGTATTATTCCACAGGAACCACTGATTCTGATAATAATTTAACTAAATTGGTTCCATGTGTGTAGGGTCCCTTTGTCCCTTGGTCTCAATTTTCTAAAAGTAGCATTTTCAAAATTGCAATTTAAAATCTGACATTACCTTTAAATAGATTTTTACATTGCAATATCCCAGACACCAAATGTGAAACCTTTACCTGTTCCCAAAAGTCATCACTTAATAAATGTAATAAGGCAAAAAAATGATCTTGTGGGAGAGGTAGCCACAGTAGTGAAAAATGGATTTAGGAGTTTTTCACCCCAAGGACATGCAAAACTTAAAAGTATGTGTCCAATATTTTATTTACAATGCACCGTGCCCTATGAGATGGCTAGGACCTACCTTAGAGGTGGCATTTACGATTATCTAAAAGGGAAGTTTAAGACTTGGCAAGAGGGTTATATTTTCAAGCCGAATTGGAAGATTAAAACTCCATTCAGGTTGCAAAGGCAGGCCTGGGAAATTATTTTAAGGTTCTACTTAAGTGAGTGGTAAAGTAAGTGTTGCAGCTTCACTGGTAGCATTTCATTTTTCTGCCCTGGGTATATGTTATACTAATTTACTAGGTATTATAAGTAAATTACCATTCAGGAGTGAGCCAATGTTACCATGTTTTAAGGAGTTTGCACAAGCACTTTAGCACTGGTTAGAAATGATAAAGTGCACACAGTCCTAGGGCTTGCAAAAACTAATTAAGAAAAAAATAGGAGGGCTCACCCCAACTAATAAACCACTTTCTTACAGTTACTGACTGACAGAGGCAGTGAGTAACAAACAGCTGAAACAGGCATCCAGCATTCTTACTTTTCTTCACAAATTGGCAGACACAGAAAAAGACTTGTCCACCCATATTTCCTTGATATTTGCAACAGATTGCAACGACCACAGTGTGAGTTACAAATGCATCTGGAGCTTGCAAATATAATGATAAATGATAATTACGCACTTGTAGAGCGCACGACTACCCGGAGGCATCTCGGCGCTTGTACGAATAGCGCTGAGGAAACCTTCCTGGCCTTTCCCTGTGAGGTGGCCACTCCTGGGTACCCCCAAGGTGAAGCCAGGGATCCTAGCATTGTTGGGGCCGTTGCGGAGATTAAGCAAGCTATTGCCCAGAGTTGCAGAGTGGGACTCATGATTAGAATAGGCGCCGATGCGAGAATTATCAGGTCCGAGGAAATTGAGCCCAAGACCCACCAAGGCGGGAATTAAACCCTGGTCCCGGGCCAGCCTTCTGCATCAGGGTCTGCCACGCTAACCATTGAGCCACACTTCTCCACTAAGCTATATTAATACATTGTAATTTTGTTGTTTTGCTGATTGCAAATCCGGCTATAATGTATTGCTCAAGCATTGAAGAGGAGAAGTGGATGTAATGCATCCTTCTCAAAGTCCTTACACAACATCTCAATTACCCTAACTTGTATCATCGCGGATATTGTATCAGACAAGCAAGACGTGTAGATAATAAATCAGCCTTTCACGTATATAACCTATTTTTAATGAACAAAGAAATCTTGAATAAGTGCTTAACCAGGTATAAATACAGATAACATATGTAATTTAAAGCTGCATTGTTAATTGCAATCACATTATATCACCAGCATTTTAATGTCATTTTTAATTTTAGAAACATTATCTAAATGTAATTTCTAAGAAGAGCTTACTTCTTACTCCTGGGAGTTTCTAATTATCCATTATCCGATAATAGCACTGCAAGCAGTCAATAATTAATCCTATCAATGCTATATGATTTTGCAAAAGAGAGCAGCCCGTAAGGGAACAATGCAAAAACCGTCTGCCTTTTATGACTAACGCTTTCCACCCTACCATGGCTTTTCGGAGGATCAAAGTCACCGCAGAATGCTTATTACAGTCAGAAGAACAGTGTTGTGTCAAACTCTCCAAATCACCTTTTGTCTTGGGACCCCACCTGTCAACTCATTTTATATTGGATATATGTGTGTGTGTCTCTGTGCAGCATTCAAATCTCCTCTAGCAAGCAGGCAGAAGCCTGGAGACCTCAGGGGAACACAAACAAAAGCTATCAGGATGCAGTAGGCATAACAGTTCTGAATATTTGAGAGAATCTCAAAAAATAAACTTACACAGCTCGAAGGCCTACATGAAAAGGTTCGACTCTGCAGGTGCAAGGTAAGACTCTGTACCTAGACCTGTTTCAGAATAAATACGAAAAACAGATTAAGAATCAATTGAACAATCTTAGCTGTGTCATAAGGTACCACAGAAGGGGAGTTTCTCATTTGAAAAATCAGAAAGGCCAGTGTATGCAGTGTCTGAGCTCAGAACTGGGAGAACAGACCAGTTACATCATGTCGACTGCTTCAAAAAGCAGTGATAAAACTGAAACAAAATATTAATACAATATAACACAAAGAAAGATTGAAATAAAAGTCTGAAACACTGAAAATACACGAACTGTTAATATGTATCACTAACACCAATGATGCATCTACACATTATGCCTAGCACTTTGATAATGCCAATGTATAAAAATAAATTAAGCGATTGGTTAAATTGATAAACAAGAAATGCAGCTAAGTAATATAGAGGGCTCCTTTCCTTTCCCACAGGTGCAGAATAACTTTGAAAAAGATAACATTGGGACATGTTGATTACGGAACATACAGAAAGTGTTTTAGTTCCTGGAGAAGTGTGGCTCAGGGGTTAGAGGCGGCAGATCCGGAATCTGAAATCGGTCCTGGACCAGGGTTCAATTCCCCGCCCCGGCGGGTCTTGGACTCGATAATTCTTGCCCCGGTGCCTCCTCGAATCACGGATTCACACTCTGCGACTCTGGGCAACAGCTTGCTTAATATCCACAACGGCCCCTCGCGGCGGGATGCCTGACTTTCACCTTGTGGATACCCTGCTATCTCACAGGGGAATATCAGGAAGGGTTCCCTAAGCAAGCGCGAGCTATATTAGCTCAACATTTACATATCAGCACATCAGCCCTTGCTCTGTTTTCATAATTTTATCACATGTGTAACAGTAACGTCCTCTGTGCTATAAATGTTCTGGCACCAACTGATGGGCATTTTGTATACAGCAACTGACCCAGTAGCTCGCATAAATTATGTTTACATTCAGTGCTAAATAAGAGCATGTGGGGCTCTCATAAGTGACCTGGTGACCTGCTCCTCCCTTTTCATTTAATTTATTGGTGTGTGTTACTTACATTTAACATTCATTGCAAACAAATATGCATATTGTAATACTTGATCTGTCAGCTCTTATCTATGTCACCTAAGCCAAGATTCTGAAAGATGTCACACAACGCAGCACAGCACCCTACTACTAATGTTAGTACATAGGGGCCCATTAGGATGGCGGGTGGACTTTGTCCGGCCGCCATCCCGTTGCGTAAATGGACCGCCCGCCATGAGGGCGGGGGTCCCGTGGGTGCTATTAGGATACGTCCGCCAGAGTGGCCGGCGCATCCTGCATCCCTAACATTGTGGTGGGCGGTGCACTCAGCACCGCCCGCCACAATCTTAGGGAGGCATGTTGTGCACTTCCATGCACAACATGGCAGGCACCGCGCGCTGCCTGCCATGTTGTGCATGGAACTGCTAGGTACCCCCCATGTGCACTCCCCCTCCCCCTAGAGACCCTGCAGACTCAGCATGCCTTTCCGTGGCGGCAATGCTGCCATGGAAGGGCATTCCTTTAAACGACATTGTAATATAGCTGGCGGTGTCAAACAGACACTGCCACCATATTGCAGCCTTTTCCACCCCGTCGCAATGTGAAAAGCAGCAATTCTCCTAAGACCACCAATGCGGCTCGGCGCAAAACACCTTTGATTCACCTTACGAGTATCTATCAAAATAACGAGGCAGGCGCTGGGAACTGGAAGGCAAAAAGTAGGTTTATTACTCCAGAGGAGAGCATATCAACTCAGACACCGGGATGCCTTCGGGAGGTACTCTAACTGCATCTGCATCTGTGGCTCGGCCTTTTATACAGTTTTTGGTGCATAAGTTTATTGGCATGGTAAAACATCTTTGGAATCCCCATCTCCGGCAGGTTCCCACACGAACCCTGTAGCAATCGTTCCCCCACCCAGATGTAACAGATGATCTCTATCTCGCAGCTGGACTATCCAACAGGATCTATAAACATGTGGGATCGGTCAGATCTAAGGGCATGTGCCAATGATTAAATGAGGCCCATTTGCTAGTGAAACAAGTCCTGCCGTGTGTGGGTAATAAACCATGTCCGCAAGGGCCGGTTAGTGCCTGGGACCGGATCGAGCAGCCAGGTGCAGGGAGGAAGGTTATCAAAAGGGCTTGCCTGCGCATGGAGGATGAAAGGACAAATGGGTTTGGAGCGGGAAGTGACTCAGGGGCTTTGTCATGATGACAAAGTTTTACAGCCCCGGTACATAGTTCAGACTTAGTCAGCGCGCTGGGGGATGATAGTAAGGTCAGGGTGAAACATAGGTGACCAGCAGAGTATGAAATGGCCGCGGTGTCTAAAATGATTGCCGCTTACGCGCACGTAGAGGCCCTCGCTAAGCAAGATGGCGCCCGCAATGTTAATGTTTGTATTTTTTATATCCACAGTCCTCCCTTTGAACATAACTTAGCCAGCTTGTCAGTCTACTTCAATGTCCATAATGTCCTGTATCTCTCTGTCATACATTACTTTCCTTTTTGTTAGTTGGTTGTCCACAGTCTTAGGGCACAAAGAGTTTAGGCAAAGGGAGCACAAAAGTGGTATACAGTGTATCCCCAAACAACAGCCACAAATTGCCAATATTGGAACCAAGAGGATCATTATTATTTTCCAACCCCATTCTTTCAAAATGCCCCAAAACCAGCCTCCAAGTGTCCAAGTCTCTGATTCTTGATGGATTTCTGAAGCCAGCCTGTGGAGGTGTTCAATTGCCTTGAAAACAGAAGGTGAGTTATCAGGGATGTAAGTGCAGCAGCTGGCACCGATGATGCGGCATGCTCCTCCACGGTCTGCCAGTACTACATCCAGGACAATGCGATTCTGTAAAGCCACTAGGCGGACCGGCTGGAGCTCGGCAGTAATGTTGGTGAGGATGCCAGCTGTGATGTTCAATGCTGTTTCCACTGCTTGAGATAGATGCCTGATGGCTCGGCTGTTTGCCATCGGACCCCATAGCGGGACCAGTCCCTTTGCTGCATCGAGGAACTGTGATGCGGCAGAGTCTGCTTGGTCTGTGTCTTTGGAACGCCTTTCTCGGTGGTGTTCTGCAGGTGCTGAGTAGGTTGGAGGCAGATCAAAGACGATGTAGCACGTGCCGCCCCCCCAGCCTTTTGGGAGCCAGGTGTAGGCTTTGGTACCACAAATGAAGTACATGTTGGGTGATGCAACAAATGTAGGGGGGTTGGCAGTGTTCAGAGTTATGGTTATTCGGCAAGTGCTGTGACCCACGATCTTTGTCCCGAGGCCTTCGATGCAGACAAGGCCAGAGACGTTCCCCACAGATAGGGCCACTGTCAGAGTTATGGCAGTTCTTTTATTTAGATAGGAAAAGGTATGTCTTGCTGGGTTGTTGAACACTTGCATTTCAACTCGCTCTTTGGAGGGGATGTTCATTGGAAAGGTTGCATTGGAGGTGTGAGGGCAAAATGGAGCAGTCGTTCTTCCTGTTTTGTTCAGCCAGAACTCGTTGTAGAACTGTTTGATTGTCCCATCGGATGTGGCATTGTCTTTCTAGCTCTCTTGCAGGAGCATTAACCAGGCGAGGTAGGATCCATGAACAGAAATGGGTGAAGGGATAAAAGGAATGGAATGTTCAGTGGCATGTGGTAGCAGCCCACAGACCCAACAGTTGGTGGCATTCACGGCAAGATTGTGCTGGTGCAATAGCTGTACGAAAGAATTATTCCAGAATTCTTTGCGTCATTCTCGGAGACGTGGTGACATTGACACCAGATAGTGTTCTTTCTTGGTGGTAGGTTGCATGGTGGGGGACATTGATCTGTATGCAGGAGCACTCTCTTCAATGATCCAGACTGTGACCATTAGCAAGAGACAGGTGAGAGATGCTGCTATAAGTGTGATTGTTTGTGCTGTGCAATTTGGCAGTTTTAGAGTCTTTGCGGTTGTTCTTCGGACGTCCAGGTTCTTCCATCATCTTCAAGAGGCTCGATGATAGGCAGGACCACATACTTTTGTCTAGCGCTTTTCCTGGTAGCATTTGTAGATTTAGCTACCGATCTGAGACTTTTGACTCAGTTAGTGGCCTGCTTCGTCGGAGCACCCTCCTTTCGTCGATCTCAAGTTGTACCCTTTCTTGGATGGTACCGTGGGGTCGGAAAACTCTGCCAGTTCAAGTGTCTCTGTTTGTGGGTAGCAACTCAGGGCAGGTCGATCCTTTGTCAGCAGCTCTTCCTGTACGTCCACTTCTTCACAAGTTGTCAGTGTTGGGGTGACTTTCTTACAATAATGAGCGTGCAGCCAGTTTCGTTTTCCTTCCACTCGAAGGGCAGTTCGGGTGTTGATCAAGACTTGCCAGGGGCCCGTCCACCTGGGTTCCAGACTCTTCGTCCTCTGAAAATGTCTTGTCAGCACGAAGTCTCCAGGCTTGATATCATGTCCTGGGCCCCTGGATACGTCTGGTATGGCTTGCTGCACCTGTTGGTGGATAAGTGTTAGTAGTTCGTCAATTTATACAAATAATCGGACATTAGTATGTCCGGGACATCATTAATGGAGGAAGGTTTCATGCCGCCCAAATGTTCATAGGCCTGCCAAAGACCACCTCGAACGGGGTCAGTGGGTGTTTGGTTGGGGTGGAACACATTGATAGCAATGCCAATGGTAGGGCGTCGGGCCATTTCAACTCTGTCGTGGCCACTATCTTCGCTAGTTTCAGTTTTAGTGTGGCATTGTGTCTTTCTACCAGGCCCGCTGACTGGGGGTGGAAGACGGCACGGAACTATTGTTTTACCCCCAACCCTTTCAGGATGTTCTGTATTACTTCTGCTATGAAGTGGGGGCCATTGTCGCTCCATAAAATTCCACAAAGGTCATATCGGGGGAAGAACTCTTTCAGTAATACCTTTGCAGTAGCTAAGGCAGTTTTATCAGGAGTGGGGTATGCCTCCACCCATTTACTAAAGGCGCACATGATCACTAGAACATATTTTAGACCATGGCACCTTTCTAGTTGGATTTAATCCATTTGGAGGACTTCAAAGGGGTGGTCGGGGACTCCAAACCCTCCCTGTGGTACTACTGTCCCTTTCCCTGGGTTGTGTTGCAGGCATACTATGCATTGTTGTACTTGCCGTTTTGCCGATTCTGCTATCTTGCCGTTATGCCATACTCAGGTGATTAGTTCAGTCATGGGGGTAGATACTATGTGTGCAGGTAAATGGCCCATGGTCAGTATGGGGATCAGATAGGCATTTGGTAGCAGCCATTTATTTCCATTTTCAGTCCTCCAGCAGCCTTCCTCCTCTTTTAGTCCCACCCGTGCCCACTCGGTCAGTTCGTCTTGTGTGCCTGTCGTTTGTATGTCCCTTACACTGGTTCTAGCATCAGTCCATTTCTCAGCAAGTGATTTGGTCACGTACATTCGTGTTTTGGTTCTGTCCTCGGCTGTGGCTCAGGCAGTAACGTCGGCTAGTGCATTTCCCTGTCCAATGAAGTCAGTCACTTTCTTATGTGCTTGGCATTTAATCACTGCTAGGTGCTTGGGGAGGAGGACTGCTTCTGTCAGGGCAGAGACTAAATCTCCATGCAGGATGGGTGTACAGTGGGAAGTCAGGAACCCTCTTTCCCTCCACAGGTGGTGAACCACCCCGAAGGCGTATTGGCTGTCGGCATATATGTCTACTGTCGTGCCAGCTGCTAAGATACATGCTCGTGTGAGGGCGATAAGCTCTGCTGCTTGGGCGGATCGTTGGGCAATGCGGGCTGTTTCTAGAATGGTTTGGGCTGTGGTGGCAGCGCATGCAGCTGAGGTTGTGCCGTTGGGGAGTTTGATGCATGAGCCGTCCACCCATAGTTCCCCATCTGGCTATGAAAAGGCAGTGTCTATGAGATCTACTCTACTCTTTGTTTGTTCGTCAGTGAGTGTCACACAGTCACGCAGTGGAGTCACACTAGGGTCGTTTTCGGATAGGAGTAGCAAAGTAGCTAGAGTGAGGGTGGTGCATCGTTTCAGAGTGATGTGTGGTGCCAGCAAGGGTAACTCGTATCCTGTCAGTTGGGCGCTAGTCAAGTGTTGGGCTTTGGTCTGGTTGAGCAGTGTGTCGACCGCATGAGGCACTAACACAGTGATTTGGTTGGAGAGCACTATTCCTTTGCTCTGGTGTATGGATACTGCTGCAGCTACCAAAGCGCGCAAGCACGCTAGCAGCGCTCTAGCTACGGGGTCGAGGGTGGCAGAGAAATATGCACAAGGGTGTTGTTTGTGACCTATTGACTGTGTTAAGACGGACAATGCACATCCCTCCCTTTCGTGTGTGTAGAGGGAGAATGGTTTGGAGTAGTCTGGGGTTCCTAGAACAGGTGCTGAACAAAGGGCATCTAGTAATTCTTTGAATGCTGACTGGCATTCGGGTGTCCAGGGGGGCGGTGAGGGGATGTCTTTGGCTAGGAGGGAGAGAAGGGGTTTGACAATGAGGCTAAAGTTCAGCAACCATTGTCAACAGAAAGAGGTGAGGCCTATCAAAGAGCGGACTTGTTTCTGATTCCTGGGAACGCAAGTATCTAGAATTGTCTGGATCCTGTTGGGTGTGCGTTTCCTTCCTTCCTTCGATAGAAGGTGACCCAAATAGGTTACTTGGGGTTTGCAGAACTGTAATTTCTTTCAGGAAACTTTGTGACCATTTTCGGCAAGGAAATGTAGTAGCTGGATGGTGGCTGTGACCGCTATTGGAGTGGTGTCTGCTACTAGAAGGATATCGTCTACGGATTGTATCAATGCCACCCCGTCTGGTAATTATACGGCGTCCAACTGTCTTTTGAGCGCCTGGCTATAGATGCTTGGGCTCTCTGTGTACCCCTGGGGTGCTCTACAAAATCTATATGAGCGGGATCTTAGGGTAAATCCGAAAAGATAGCGGCTGTCCTTGTGAATAGATATGGAGAAGAAGGCATTTTTTAGATCAATGACGGTGAAAGTGGTAGCAGTGGACGGAATCAGGGTCAGAATGGTGGTGATGTCGGAAACTACTGGGTACTGTGGAACTACAATTTTTTTTTACCTCCCTCAGGTCGATGATAAAGCGATATGCTTTCCCATCTCCTTCTCTTTGTCTCTTTATGATCGGCAAAATAGGACTGTTGCAAACATTGCTCACTATCTCTTCTACCACCCCTGCCTCTACCAGTGAGTGTATGATTTCTGTCAGTGCTTTCTCACCCTCTGTCGCTATCTTGTACTGTGGTACCTTAGGTAGAGTCGCGTCTTGTTGTATTGTCACGTGTACTGGGTCAATCATCATTCGTCCTACGTCTGAATGATCCCTAGCCCACAGATGTGATGGCAAAGTGTCTAGTAGGGATGTGTCTGTCTCAGAAATGGGATACATGTGCTGGGAAGGATTATTTCTCTGGTGTTGGTGGTTGTCATATAAGATGACCCGTACCCCGTCCGGTGAACATCTGATAGTTGCACGGAAATCGTTCAGCAGGTCGAGACCCATAATGGCGTCTGGGGTGTTGGACAAGAGAAGTAATGTTGTGTCGATAACATTATTTTCAAGATTGAAAGGGATTGGTCTGGACAAAGGGTTGGTGGAGGGCGTACCATCAAATCCTATTGAAGTCACATGTGAGCCAGACAAGGGTGCCCTTGGAATCAGTCGTTTGGATAGTGCATTATGTTTTGCTCCTGTGTCTACCAAAAAGGGCAACTTTGTGCCCAGGACCTTTGTGGTAACATAAGGGCCTTGCTAATCAACATAGAGCTCAACTGGATCCCTCCCTTGCCCTTGGCTGTCTTATGCAAAGTCGTATGTGTTGTCGTAATCTGACTGTTGGTACTGATTCGCTCTGGGCTGATCAAATGCATTCGCTCTTCCTGGCCTTTCCTCATTAGCTTCATTCATGTACCCTCCCCCACGTCCTCTTCCTCTCTGTCCACTTACTATTTCCCTCGTCCCTCTGCCCCTACCGGTTCCTAACAGAACCGGGCATTGGGACTTCCAGTGTCCGTACTCCTTACAAAACGCGCATTGATCCTGTCCTAGGTCTTGACATCCTGTATATGGTGTCGATGAATTATTTCTGGGCGGTTGCGCTCTAGGGGTATTCTGCTGGTATCCTCCCTTATATTGCTCCCTTCCTGTATTTACCCCTTGAAGTTGCGCTATCATTACCCGTTCCTTCAAGTCCTTCTTTTTCTTTTCTGTAGCCCTATCATTTTCATTTTTCTGGTGTTCATAGTACTGGGCCATCTGGAGGATGGCCGCTGGTTTAGAGGCTTCCCAACTGCTTTCGCTGGTCTGCAGCTTCTGTGATACTTCTGGCAGCAGTCCTTTAACATATTTTTGGACAAACAAGTGGTGTCCGGTTGCGGTGGACATGTCTTGTCCGCTGTAATCGGAGAACACTGTTTTGAACCTGGAGAAATACTCAGACATCTTCTTGTGGTTTCTGGCGGCACGGGGTTACTATAGACCAGTCGATCTTTTTCTCCGGGATCATGGTTTTTACTTTTTGTTCTATCTTGTCGGGGAGGTCTAATATAGCTTTTACTGGTTTCTGTACAGGGTTGCGTTGTTTGTCTAGAACACCGAGTTGTTCCCAGGTATGACCGAGCAGCTCTGTGTGGTCTATCTTCCTAATTTGCTTCCACACATCTGCTGGCAGACATAGCCCAAAGAATAAGTCGGTATCGGCAAGTGTCATGATGGTTGATCCCAGAGTGGTACCTAGTTCTATATAAAATGCGGTGGGATTCTTTCGTAAATTCGTTAAAGATTTACGGAACATCAGAATGTCTTGTCTGTCCCATGGCTGATACACCCAATTGTAGGCCACCCTTCCTTTAGCGTCCTGATGGTTTATATCGTCATTATTCCCTAGTCCTCATGGGGGAACCCAGTAAGGGGCTGCTTCTTTTATCGGCATCATGTTATCTGGTTTTTCTGTCGGGGGCCCTGCCATTATAGATGTCTTATCCTTAACTACCCGTCCTTGTTCTATGAGATGGCGGAATACCTGTAGTGTACACGAGAAGAGTTCCGCCACATCACAATCGTTTTCATCTCCCGTATCTACTTTCCTATAAAGAGCCATTAGCCGTTCAGGCCCTACGTCCTTGTACTTTTCTTCGTAAGCTGTGAAAGTGTGGTTACAGAGACATACAACAAAGTGTCGCTATCTTCGGCGCTGCTTTGGGATTCTTGGCGTTGTACTACAGGATGAGTAGGGGCATAAGGAGGTGGCATGTAGATGATCGGGGGACCTAATAACAAATCGTCATCTACTCTTTGTTTTGATGGTAACTCAGGCTAAAGAGTCGAGGGCGTTCTAACTGGGTGTTGACCTGAAATCTTTGACTCTTGTTCTTTTCTATCGGCTTCTCTTTCTTTTATGTCTTCTTCTAACTTTTTACAAGCTTGGTGAGCTGATTTTCGCATTTCTTTATCTAATCTAGCTTTGTCTCTTTTCTTTTGTGGGGCTGCTTCTTTCTGCCACAAACCAAAGCTATCAAGCAGAGCTGGTGTAGTTTTCTTTTTGTGAAGGGCCATTTCTAGCGCTTCCATTTTAGCGGGGTCGAAAGATCCCGTCAGTGGCCATTGATTTACCCGGTCCTTCCTAGCGCATTTATGCCACAGTTCGCTATAAGCTACAGTGGCTAATCCATATTTTACGTACATGTCCTTATTAGGGGTGCCCTGCGGTGGTGCCGGATGACTGACCTCTAATTAACGGTCCGGTCCAAAACAATTTCCAAACAATTTAGACATAACAGGCATGACTATCGGTCAATATAAATATCTCAATAGGGCTGTAGACAAAAGTCTGCACTACCTGTCCTCCGCTGTCTGCAAAGAGAATATTCCTATTCTCTGTTGTTTGCAAGCAGGGAATGTCTCAAATAACTTCAAAGGGGAATACTAGTATTCGAGCTAACAATCAATCAATCAAACAATCAATTCGATTCGTTTTTCACGACCTTACCCGGACGGTATGGACAGTTCTTCGTCTTCCCTTCCAGTGCCTGTTTGTTCTCTCACGCCAATATCAGTGCGGCACTCCTGTCAGGTCCCAGTCAGGACTGCAGGTCACTCGAGAGAGGTCCGTTCGGAACTGGTGAAGTACAGGTTGATCGGCAGCCAGACGAGGGTCTTCTCAAGGCAGGTTAACTCCAATCGTTTAGATGTTAACTCCGTTGTTAGGACCTCTCTTACTGGACCCACGTGTCGCTGATGGGTCCCTCGTTGGGACGCCAGCTGTGAAAAGCAACAATTCTCCTAAGACCACCAATGCTGCTCGGCACAAAACACCTTTGATTCTCCTTACGAGTATCTATCAAAATAGTGAGGCAGGCGCTGGTAACTGGAAGGCAAGAAGTAGGTTTATTACTCCAGAGGAGAGCACATCAACTCAGACACCGGGATGCCTTTGGGAGGTACTCTAACTGCATCTCCGTGGCTCGGTATTTTATACAGTTTTTGGTGCATTGCAAAAGTTTATTGGCATGGTAAAACATCTTTGGAATCCCCACCTCCGGCAGGTTCCCACACAAACCCAGTAGCAATCGTTCCCCCACCCAAATCTAACAGATAATCGCTATCTCGCAGCTGGACATTCCGACAGGATCTATAAACACGTGGGATCGGTCAGATCTAAGGGCCTGTGCCAATGATTAAATCAGGTCCCTTTGCTAGTGAAACAAGTCCTGCCATGTGTTGGTAATAAACCATGTCCGCAAGGGTTGGTTAGAGCCTGGGACCGGATCGAGCAGCCAGGTGCGGGGATGGAGGTTATCAAAAGGGCTTGCCTGCGCATGGAGGATCTAAGGACGAACGGGTTTGGGACGGGAAGTGACTCCGGGGCTTTTTCATGATGACAAAGATTTACAGCCCCGGTACATAGTTCAGGCTTAGTCAGCGCGCTGGGGGAAGATAGCGAGGTCAGGGTGAAACATAGGTGACCAGCAGAGTATGAAATGGCCACGGTGTCTAAAATGGTTGCCGCTTACACGCACGTAGAGGCCCTCGCTAAGCAAGATGGCGCTGGCAATGTTCATGTTTGTCGTTTTTATATCCACAGGAAGTCGACCGGGGCGGAAAGACCGTCCGCCGCGGACTCCCCAGCCATAATAATATGGCGGGGGATCTTTCCTACAGAGATGGCGGGCATATTGCCCCTGCCGGGCCTGCAGTGACTACCGCCGGCCCAGCTGGGGCAATCCGCCCGCCATCCTAATGGGCCCCATAGTGTTTAGAATTTAAAATGCAGAAGTTGCTGCATGGGAACGCCCATGTACCACCCATGTAAAAACCCTAACACAGAGGAATGTAAAGCAGTGATTGCACTACTTTGCGTTACTTTACCATACAAACCAACACCAATGGCAAGTAGTGTTTGTCTGGTAATCCCCAAATAGGTTTAGCATCTTGTCTGCGTTACAAAAGTAACGCTAACCCAACGTAACGCTAACCCAAAGCTAAATCTTTGTGAACCTGGGCCCTTCTGTGTTAGCAGCAAAGGACTTGAAAGAAAACTTCCATTCAGCAACATTGGTCATATACAGAAGAATGATTCGATGACATCAGATGTTAATCTGTATTGATGTTCGATTAGTTATCTGGAAATCGTACATTTGTTGTGCTCTCTGATTAATAATACCAGATTCAATATTGGAACTCCACACCACAGCCATTGGAGTTTGGGAGCATGTGTAGCCACGTAGATTTTCTGCTCATGCTGAGCACAGCAAAGAAGTGCAGAACAGTAGCTACAATTAACACGGGCAGGTTACAGAAAATGAGAATACATCTTTGCTGATCTACTTAAAACTTGGGCATTAGGAAACAGCCTTAAATTTGGCAGCCAGTGTGTTGACTTTACTCTTGGTATTTTCAAATGTATGACAATTCATCAGAGGGGTGGGAAGGAAAGCAGGGAAAAAGGAGGTCATTTGCTAATAAGTTACACCCTCAGTGATAAATATGCAACAAAGTTTATCAGAAGCTTGAAAAAAAGTTCTATTGGGATGTTATGTTTTGATCTCATTATTTGGGGGGGGGGGTTGAGGATATCTGGAGCCAAGCATAAGTACTACCTCACAAATAGTGTCCATCTAATCCTCAAGAAAGTCTGCAGGACTCCATCATACTCTTTTTGTCAATTTTTGTTTTTCCTCTCTTGAAAAGGGTTTGCAGTCCTCTCTCGGGAAATGTATTAAAAAAGAAAGGGTGGTACAACTCACTCACAGAAGATGACAAGCTTCATCACAGGGGCCCTCTTCACCAGCACCATATTAGAGCTAGGAGAATTCATCCTAAACTCTTCATTGGATATGATTTTAAATAATTTCTGTCTGGAACTTTAAACTGATAAAAATGTTTATGGTGGGAGTACCATAATAAATCTATTATGTGTTCCTGTCCTATACAACATAAACAAGTAAAAGGGATATAAAGTAGGGTACAGTCTATTTATTTACTAGGATCACATCCTAATTCAAATATGTGGTCAAGATATTTCAGTCTAGTTGTTAGTGCTATGTGTATCCCCTGGAATTTCTTTAGGACCTATTTGTCACCCTAACTGTACTAGCCTTGCCATTTTGGAATTGGAAAAGTTTACCACATCTGTTCAGTTGCATCTCCTTTGTATACCTGTGATCCTGTAAAGAATAGCGTACCATATAAACATTTTATTTCTGTCAGCAACCAGCGATGACACATATGAAAAATACAATACTGCAACTGTAGCACTCTAGGGTCCACTCTTCGCAGTGCAGCTTCCAGGAACATATTCTGCCCAATGCCATGCAGTGAAGATCTGAAAGATGTCATCAAAAAAGGTCTAGTTTTGCGCAAACAGACAGAAAAAAGATATGTATTGTGTGCTCACTAATTAAAAATGTATACTATATAACCTTTACCTTGCACAGTCACACTTGATTCTGCCTTCTGGAATAACACTATTTCCATACTCTATTCTCACATATGTTAACGCAGTAACTCTATGCTGTATAAGACTAAAGTGTTATCTGTGACGTCATCAAAGGTGTTATCAATGATACACTTTGTTTTGTAACCAGTGATATCCTCAATGATGGCATTAACATGTCATTATATTATAAGTAATGTAATATCTGAGAAGATAGGCAATTCAAGGCGGGGGCACAAGTTATAGTTAACTCAGTAAAATATAATTGGTATGGTTTGGGGTTTTTAAGGTTTTGTGTAATGTCAACATCTAACTATAGCAGCACTTTTGCTTTTTTCATTACATTTATAGTGTTTTTTTAGGTTCCTATTACCATGCCTAGTTAAAAAATCACTGTAACTTATGTTTTTTCCAGTGAATTTCTGGTGTTTCTGATCATATTTATCCAACACCCCCACTGTCCACTAATCAATGCTTATGGCCGTGAAAAGTGGAGGGATGGCAGCACAGCCTGACCAGAGGCAGCCCCACTGTGAGTGGACAACCTTCTGATATGCATTGCCTTCGGCTGTACCCAGCAGTAGGTCTGCTGCAGGACATGTCCTCTGATGAGGCCCTTTGCCCCATTTCCTGTCAGCAGTTAATCCGCCTCTGCTCATGCCCTATAGCCATGTGAAGAGTTAGGAGCAGGGCCCGGCTTTTGTCCAGGTCCTAGGTCCAAACCTGTCACATGGAGCCCACCTCTTACTGTAGTCAGTTCTGGGCCTAGGTTTAAGTGCACATGCCTGATGCCTTATGCACAGGACCAAAAGAAAATTGGGATACCAGTTTCACAGCACTTGGATCACTGGTCGGAGCATGCCAGTTAACCATACAGGGGGCCTTGCTTTGTCAATCTATACATAAACATAGACATATATGCATACATTTGGCCTCCATTGCTTAGGATACATATATAATGTTGCGTTACTCTTAATCATATAGAAAATCGATCACAGTACAAAATACAGATATGTGAGAACCTTTGCGTAGTTTTTGCCAGATGTGATACAAAATGAATACTTTTTGTGCCATAAAAGCTACCTACTAGGCAATCAGAATGCCAATGGCATAAATGAATAACCCTGCCCAACTTATATAAGGAAACTAAAGCCACAAATTAAATCTATTGATCTCTTCCCAGCCCACTGAGCTGTTTCTTATAAGCTGGAGACATGTGTGTTGTCTAAATTTTGAACCTAGATACTTTTGATCAATGTTCACTTGGTTTCTATCTCAGGAGAGGGAAGGGGTTAGCCATAGTTCTTGCTAGTAAGGGCTAATGCAGAACAAGTTGACATGACAAGAGAACTTCTCTGAAGCTTTCAACAGAGTGGATCAGGTTGTCCTATAGGAAACTCTGAAGGTAGTGGAGTTGGAGGGTACTGTCCGCCATTCATTTCTGGAAGGCCATTCTAATTCAGTAAATATATTAAAAAATCACTTATTTTCATACTGTAAGAGCTACCACAGTGATCTTCTTTTTCACTGATTCTGTGTTCTCTCTCTTTTTTTTTTTTTTAGTCCTCATACCACCGTAAGCGTCTGCAATTGTAACATAATAGACCCCATAGATCCTACGTGCCCTGGGTCCATGTTCCTGCATTCACTTTCATGCCCACCAGGCCAGCTTCTTTTGTACGAGGCTTGGTGTAATCATCGGACCGTCTTAAACCAGCCGCAATTTCGTGCCCCAACATACCAAAGGTAACCAGATGTTGCCCTCCCTTTGGTCCAATCTCGCCATATTCAGTGCAGCCCGAGCCCACTTCTCTTAAGAAGGAGGGGCAGGGTCTTTCCATAATTTACAAATTTTCCTTCAGTTTAACAAAATCAGACATAGAAATAGACCCATTTGCAGGCTAGAGATACAATTTATATGATCAACACTTATACCAAATATGACTGGAGCCGGATCAAGGTTGACCTTAAAATTAAAAATTCCCGTCAATGCAAGCTCCACGTTCTGCCAATAGCCCTTCAACTGAATGCGCTCAAAGAACACGTGGAGATCGTCTGCTTCTATCAAACCACATTTAGGGCATCGAGGGGGTGGATCTGAGGCAAACTTTGCAATTTTTTTTGGCATATAGTACAACCTATTGATAGTAAAAAAATTCTTCTTCTTCAGGGAGGCAGACTTAACAAACGTATGTAGGTTTTTAAGAAAAAAAAAATAAAACTCTGCAGAACTATTTTCTAATATGGATGAATTCCAAACTAGGGGGCCGATTATGATCGCGGACGGACTTGAGTCCGTCCGCGACACCTGAGGAGGAGGGAACGTCCGCAAGGGCTGCAGCGTTCCCTCTGAACATATTAGGATGTGACCGCCAGGGTGGCGGTCACATCCTCTATATATAACATTGCGGCGGGTGCCGCTACAAGCTGCACCCGCCCGAAGGTTAAAAATGCATGCATCGCATTTGCATGCACAAAGCGGCAGGCACCGCGCAGTGTCTGCTGCTTTGTGCACGCAAATGCAGAGGGGTACCATAGAAACCCCCCATGTGCACCCCCCACCCCCCTTCACCCAGGGGGCCCGCAACGGGACCCCGAAGTGAAAGTCCGTATGCTTTTCCACGGCGGAAAAGCCGCCGTGGAAAAGCATGTCAGTCACACCATCTTAATATGGCTGGCGGTGTCTGATAGACACCGCCTGCCATGTTAGAGCTTTTCCGCTGCGGTCGGAAGGCGAGCGCGGCGGAAAAGCTGCGGACGGAATGCCAGACCCACCAGCCATCCTAATATTGCGGTGGGTCTTTCGAGGCTCCACAGCGGTTTTCCCACATCCTCCTGGCCGGCGGTAGCTTCCGCCGGCCCGGAGGATGCGGGAAAACCGCAATCATAATCGGCCCCAAGGTGTGGTGAAGGAAGCTCAATATCCTCCCTATCAAGTAGGCTTCTATACCATATCCCAACTTCTTTTTTAATGGGAGCTGGGTTTTGGAGCTAATATTCCAACTCCCAGTTCCCGCCTATGTTTGCCTTCTCTGCCGCATACCATGAGCAAAGTTGTATAAACTTAAATCGGGAGAAGGAATCCCCAAACTTTGCTTTTAGAACCTCCCAGGGGTGAACTCCGTCTGAGTAAATTAAATCAGACCATATCAAAGTTCCTGCACGCTTAATTGGAACAGCCAAGCTATCTTTCAAACAGGCAGGAAGCCCAGGGGAGTCCCAAAGTCGGGCGAAGTCGGAATAATATTTTATCCCCACCTTACTTTGAGAGCATGCCAAGTATTGAGTGCCGATCTAATCACCTTTAAGCGGACTTTCTTAAAGAACCTGGGAGCCCCAAACTTATACAGAAATCCAGCCCCCCCACCCCCCTCTTGATTGACCATGGCATTTAGGGTCTTCCCCCAGTTATTATCTCTGGGGCTAGCAAGTAGACAGCGAATATTTTTAAACTGAAAGTCAAGACAGTAACACAGTATGTCAGGTAAAGCTAGACGCCCTTAAGCTTAAGTAACCTTCGCTTTAGCTTCTTCCAGGAAAGTCTGGAGCTCTTATTGGCCAAAATAAAGCTCCCGATCTTGCTGAGGAGTTTACCAGGGATCTGTGTGTTCTCTCTTTGTCCAGCAATATTTAATCCTTTGAATATTTGCACATTCCTGAATGGATGATACTTATGATCCACCTCGCTAAGTCTCCAGGATCTTTGCTCTAACACATACATATCTGCTGGACATTCAACAAGGGGTAGGGTAAAATTATCTAAAGTTAAGTGCATGAGCAAAGACATGCTAGTATGGCTATAGGTCAAGCATCACTACTCAAGCAGCTAATTTATTTGTCCTCTGCCTCTTATAATGGATGTTTCCTTGCATCCACACATCATATCTATTCTAAAACTATTTGGATTCTACCAAGACTGGATGAATTTCTGTAACAATCTCTTCTTGGAATGTGAGAAAACACAGCAATATAATTGATTTATAATCCTATAAATGGCAGCCACATATGCCAGGCATGGAGATATTTGCAATGTCTGTCATTGGATTCACCTGAACATGATATACCTCAACGTTTCTGTCCCAAACTATAATGCAGCCTCTGCTCCAAGATAAATCTACACTCACTCTGCTGGGACCAAAAGTATTGAACAAGCTGTCTTAATAGCTAAATAAAAGTCTTTAGTTTCCCTTTGAGCCCACAGCCATAATACAATGTGGGTGCAGAGGCAAAGATATACCCCCATATGCATGCGGCCACATACCCATGCAAATGAGGGAGCACCCTCTTGGGATAGTGTTGGTGCTTCTTGTGCGTCAGTGCTATCAGTATTACAGAAGGGGCCCCACAAGTGTCTACAGCTCCTTCTGTAATTCTAAAGTGCCCCTGGTTTGCATTAAGTGGGCATGCATGCCCATTGGACCCCAGAGTACATTCTATATTATGGCCCCTGCTGAGCATTAATGTTGCATCAACAATTGCAGGAATTGTCTTCCTTTGTAGTAGTTAAAATACTGCAGGACACTGCTTGGGTAGGCCTTTTGCCGCCCGTGGCAGTCCCAGCCTTTGCCCCTCCAAGATAACCATAAGAGCTATGTTCGCTGTCGTGTGCAGCTGCAGGTAAGAGTGGGGGGGCTGCCACCACCAAAACTCTTGTCACCCGGGGCTGACCACCCTCCGCCCTACCTTGCTACGCCACTGCTTCCTGGACCCGATATTCAACACCTTAAAAAACACCCAGGTCAAAAAAATAAGTTGATCATCTCGACCCACCACGCCCTCATTAAACCCATAATCTAGGCAGCATTGTTTGGGTCTCTTTTTGTGACAGCATTATGAGGTACCGTACAACAGTTACACTTAATTGCAATTTTGGTTACACTGTTGTGTCGCAACGTGTCTTGCCGATTATGGATTGGTTGACTGTGCACGGCTCTAATGTTACAGCATTTTGTGCAGTTATTTCTCACTCTTCTTCCTTCTCTTCTTTTGTTATCCTCCTTCTTTTTGGTATTATTACGTAGGTTTTTTCAGTTTATTTATGTAGGTATGATTGTTATTTTATAGGTGTCAACTAAGGGGGCAGCCTGGCCTGAAATATAAAGGATCCTGGTTTTAAAATATAACTTGGATGCTGCATATGTATGGAAATCCCTTCATGGTGGAACATAATAATCATGAGAATTGTTGTATCGCAAGTTGGCTATGCATAATATGAATGGTATGAATTAATAAGTATTAGATAAACTATATAGGAATATAGGATGGATTTGGGTTTCAAATATGAGTTTCTCTAATGAGACAAAACAGGGAGAGAGGGGTCAAAGGGAAAAAAAGATTAAAGACCTACTACAAGTTCACTTCCCAAACAACATACTATGAAAAACAAAGAAGAACTTGTGATGTCTATCAGCCAAATATATTGGTCCAACTGGCATGTAGTGCACTATGTCAGTAGGTGCTATAGTCACCTCTAAACACAGTAAGAGAGCGTGAGTCACGTGTGAAAACAAAGCTTAATCACAAACTGGTCACCAAAATCCAGAACAGCTTATTATGGATAACGATCAAAGGAACCAAGTGATCAGTCATATCATTTGGTCATCCACACTGTGACCAGGCCGGTCCTTAGATCATCTAGACCCCATGCCACACAGTAAGTTGTTAATACTGGATCAGGTCCACTGTGCGTTGTGAACCACCAATTGTTGGCCAGTTAATGATGGTTGAGAATGGTGAAAAAACAGTGCAACATAACACAAAAGTGGTGAGTCTAAAATAGGGTGATGTGTCTAAACTACTCTTAAATGGGAACAAGGCACATCCCCTAATTAAAAGAACAGGAACAGTGCAAAAGACAGTATGGAAAACATGACTGTCGCTAATAGGACCGACATGTTTCTGCCTAACGGGCAAACGTCCCTTGGCTTTCATCAGGGCCACTGCTCTTAAATGTTGCTACTGTAACAAAACTGTGAAAAATGTATCAGTATAATACACCAACCTAATCAGTGAAAAAGGAACAAGTGAAAGTAGGAACGATACAACCTGTACCTACATTTGTGTACACATCCTCCTTGTCACATGGATACTCAGCGTGATCTACGGGAGATATACATCTATTACTCATATTGGTACAACGTTTTAAGAGCTTCACAGACACATATGCTCACAACTACTCATGCATAAGTTTTAAGACATTTAAAATTAATTGCTCACCCAGAATGACAGGGGACTGGACCTCACCTCACCTGGACCGTGCTCAGGTATACGAAGCCCGGCGCTGTGAAACAAAAGGTGTGTAAGCAAGGGAAGGCATCAAAGCTCCATTCTATCTGTAGAGTCTACCGGTGCCTATCTATATTCCCTGCTAAAAACATCCTATATGTCCACAACCTTATTCAATGGCAAAAGCGACCCCAAATCGCTGGTCGCTACCCCTTAGACTGGCATTACAAGAAAGCCTATCTAATTCTTCAAAAGCATACACAGGAGATACCCGTGTTATCTCACTCAACAGTGGTGAAACTATGCTGTTTGTATTGATTACATCAGTTAAATCAAGCCTGATCTAGCCTACCAGCAAGTTAGAGTTAGAAAATACCACACATCACTGTGAAGCACTAAAATAGCCACATTGCATCCTCTCTCACCTGTCCGTCAGAGCCACCAAACTTTCCTAAGGCTTGGGGGAGGCATTCGTGTGGTGAAAACGAGCGTATAAATACAATTGCTCAAAGCGGACTACTTTGCTATCGTGCAACCTTTAACAGTCATATTTAGTGCACACTATTTGTTCCATTCCTAGAGTTACTACTCGATCTTACAATGTCCATAATGCATGGTCCCTTGATTTTAGGGTGGAAAAACTGTAGATAGTGGCAGCGCTGTGACTTAGTACATGATCGAGATCCGAGCGTTTGAATCATTCCGCGGAACTACAACATGACGTCACTGCGGCCATGTTTGTAGTTCCAGCGGTACTCGCGTTTCATAGATCAATTATATTACTGTAAAACGAACATTTCACCCGTAGCATGACGGTGAACTCTAAGCTTTTGTGTGATTAAGAAACCAGTGGCTAGAGATTGCCGTGAAACTTTTAAATGATGGCACTTTGGCCACGGTGCTCACGATCCACAAGACATTGGTGTTCCTGTGAAGCAGACCTTAAATAGTCACAAATTAACATTCATAAGCCGTGATTGATTATAAACTCTAAGCTGCGGTATGAACAGGTAAGCCACACAAGTATAAACGGGGAAGTGGAACTAAAACTACAAAATGACCAGTTTTCGGCCATTTTAGTAGTCTCAAACAGTGTTCTACTCATCATATATCTATAGACCTCGCAGTGTATTACTCATCATATATCTATAGACCAAGCAGTGTCCCCACAGCTCATCCATACCATAATAAACAGCGGATCTTCAAATGTAAACAAGTGGCTTATTTAGTGGACATAACACAGTACTCTCATGATTAAGGGTAGTGTATGGATAGTGTCTCATGCTCTAAATGTAAGAGTAGAAAAAGGAAGAGAGCAGAAAATCACCGAGTGATGGTAATTACAGAGTTATGAAACAGTGTCTGCTATAATCGCCATGTAGCGGTGCGAGATCAGACACAGGTATTAACAGGTCTTTCCAAGGAAATTGACTAAAGGACGTTCCAAGGTAGCTGGTCATTGAGCCCTGTTATGTCAGAGGAAAGTTTGAAAATCCATTTTTGCTCCCTTAAAAAGAGATATCTGGAGGCGTTGCTCACATGGGACGGTATAAAAAGCTTCTCTAAAACCGTCCAGGCAAAGTCTGATTCCCCGTGATGTTTCTCAAGGAAATGGCTGGTTACGCGCGTCATGGCTTTTTTACAGCGAATAGAGCTCTTGTGTTCGAGCATACATATTCGCACCTTGCGGTTAGTCATTCCTACATATTGACAAGGGCGGGGACAGGTCAACAAATAAATGAGGGTCTCACTATTTTAATTGCTAAAGTGAGTTTGTGACCGTGGTCTGCCTGTGCCTATTTTATCTCAGTAGAATGTTTAGTTTGGGAGCAGACAGAGCAATTGCCGCATGGATGGCGCCCAACTACAGGTGGTAAATCCCACAAAGTACCAAGCAATCTTTTCGGTGCCTCCTTAGGGCGCGTATGTACTAAGCGGTCCCTAATGCTATTTGATCTTTTAAAGGCAAATAGAGGTAATGCAATCTTTTCATTGCCATGATTAACCCCTTCAGTGCTAATGACAAGGGTAACTCGTCATGGAGTTTCCATTGACTTCAATGGAAATTACATTGAAGCAGAGGAATGTGCTTAGCATCCAAGTGGTTAAGGATGCGCCAATGTTTCCTGATGATTTTCTGTAATGTATTACTCCTTGTGTTAAAGGTACTAACAAGAGCTAGTCTGTCAGTGGAAGTTTTTGGTGCATGGGTCTTAAAGTCCAGGGTAGAAGACTTTAAGACCCATGCGAAAAACTTGTCTTCTCAACTAGTGGAGCGACATTACCCGCGATCCTTGATCAAACGTTCCATCAAGCGTGCATATAATAACAATCGGGAGGCACTCCTAGAACCACCTGCACCAAAAAGTCCCACTGACAGACTAGCTCTTGTTAGTACCTTTAACACAAGGAGTAATAAACTACAGAAAATCATCAGGAAACATTGGCGCATTCTTAATCATGGCAATGAAAAGATTGCATTACCTCTATTTGCCTTTAAAAGATCAAATAGCATTAGGGACTGCTTAGTACATACGCGCCGTAAGGAGGCACCGAAAAAATTGCTTGGTACTTTGTGGGATTTACCACCTGTAGTTGGGCACCATCCATGCGGCAATTGCTCTGTCTGCTCCCAAACTAAACATTCTACTGAGATAAACATAGGCACGGGCAGACCATGGTCACAAACTCACTTTAGCAATTGCAATAGTGAAAACCTCATTTATTTGTTGACATGTCCCTGCCCTTGTCAATAAGTAGGAATGACTACCCGCAAGGTGCAAATACGTATGCTCAAACACAAGAGCTCTATTCACTGTAAAAAAGCCATGACGCGCCTAACCAGGCATTTCCTTGAGAAACATCACGGGAAATCAGACTTTGCCTGGACGGTTTTAGAGAAGCCTTTTATATCGTCCCATGTGAGCAACGTCTCCAGATATTTCTTTTTGAGGGAGCAAAAATGGATTTTCAAACTTTCCTCTGACATAACAGGGCTCAATGACCAGATACCTTGGAACGCCCTTTAGTCAATTTGCTTGGAAAGACCTGTTAATACCTTTGTCTGATCTCGCACCGCTAGGTGGCGATTATAGCAGACACTGTTTCATAACTCTGTAATTACCATCACTCGGTGATTTTCTGCTCTCTTCCTTTTTCTACTCTTACATTTAGAGCATGAGACACTATCCATACACTACCCTTAATCATGAGAGTACTGTGTTATGTCCACTAAATAAGCCACTTGTTTACATGTGAAGATCCACTGTTTAATTGGGTATGGATGAGCTGTGGGCAAACTGCGTGGTCTATAGATATATGATGAGTAATACACTGCGTGGTCTATAGATATATGATGAGTAGAACACTGTTTGAGACTACTAAAATGGCCGAAAACTGGTCATTTTGTAGTTTTAGTTTCACTTCCCCGTTTATACTTCTGTGGCTTACCTGTTCATACCGCAGCTTAGAGTTTATAATCAATCACGGCTTATGAATGTTAATTTGTGACTATTTAAGGTCTGCTTCACAGGAACACCGATGTCTTGTGGATCATGAGCACCGTGGCCGAAGTGCCGTCATTTAAAAGTTTCACGGCAATCTCTAGCCACTGGTTTCTTAATCACACAAAAGCTTAGAGTTCACCGTCACGCTACGGGTGTAATGTTCAATTTACAGTAATATCATTGATCTATGAAACGGGAGTACCGCTGGAACTACAAACATGGCCGCAGTGATGTCATGTTGTAGTTCCGCGGAATGATTCAAACGCTCGGATCTCGATCATGTACTAAGTCACGGCGCTGCCACTATCTACAGTTTTTCCACCCTACAATCAAGGGACCATGCATTATGGAAAAAGATCGAGTAGTAACTCGAGGAATGGAACAAATAGTGTGCACTAAATACGACTGTTAAAGGTTGCATGATAGCAAAGTAGTCCGCTTTGAGCAATTGTATTTATACACTCATTTTCATCACACGAATGACTCCCCCAAGCCTTAGGAAAGTTTGGTGGCACCGACGGACAGGTGAGAGAGGATGCAATGTGGCTATTTTAGTGCTTCACAGTTATGTGTGGCATTTTCTGACTCTAACTTGCTGGTAGGATAGATCAGGCTTGATTTAACCGATGTAATCGATACAAACAGCATAGTTTCACCACTGTTGAGTGAGATAACACGGGTATCTGATAAAGATCAATTCAAAGTGGTCAGGCGATTTCAGTAGATATTTCCTAAGTTAAATTTGCCCGGCGTAAAACGCCTCTAATACCATACGAAGTTATTCAATAAAGAGGCAGGCGCTGGAGACAGGAAGACAGGAAACAAGTTTATTCCGTCGGAGTAGAACACATCAGATCAGACAAGAAGGTATCGTCTCGAGTTGCTCTCTCAACCTCTTTGAGACCTGGTCTTTTATACACTGGTCTAAGACATGTGAACGTTCTTTATTACAGCAAGGACATTGTGAAGTAAGAGAATGACATCCCCGGCACCCCCCCAGTTCCGGCCCATTCCAACACATGACAACAGTAGAGGCCCTCTCCCCTCATATGATTGGGAGGGGCTATCACGCAGCTGAGTGTTCTGCCGATTCCTTTGGAATGTGTGCGCCTGATCGAAGCTCAGGGGGTGGGGACGTCATGATCAATAGTGGTCTCTTTCAGGAGAGGCGAGTGCATACAGTAGTGGGCAATAAACTGTACCCTCGGGCTAAGGGATGACCAGCGGTTCGTGCAGGCAGTCGGGCTCAGAGGAAGGGGTCATCAAAGGAGGGGTATTCATGGACGGAAAGGACTGCTGTGGTCAATCGAGCGTGGTGGAAGGGTTTATCCACAGAGGGGTATTCATGGACGGGAAGGAGGTGTTGGTCAGGCGCGGGGTGTGATTCCCTGAGACAGAGTCATGGGGGGGGTTTCATGGCTTGTGCATGTGAGCGCGGGGGCAGCCAGGGTGCGCGGGGAAGGCTTGCGAGTTTCAGGAAATGTGCTGACGGGCGATCGTGAACAGGGAGACCATGGTACCTAAAATGGCTGTCGTGTATGTTCATACGTGAATCTGCAAGATGGCGTAGATGATGTTCAGTACACGAACTAAAATTCCACAGTCCTCCCTTTAACATGTCTCGCCAGCTTGTCAGTTTGGATCAATCCCCATGAGACCACGCACCTCTATCTCGTATAGGGGACTCATGTGCTCAGTTTTAAAGTTCAAAGTCTTTGGACACATACAGTTGGAAATGAGTGCACATAAAGTTGGTAAACATTGAATACCTAAGCAACACCCACACTGTATCATGATTGGTATCAGTAAAAACGTGAACAATCTCCATCCCCAGTTCTTCAAAGCGTCCCAGAACCAGCCTCCAAGCGACCATCCTTCCTGCTCCTGGTGAACCTCCGAGGACAGTCTGTGGAGGTGTTCAATTGCTTTGTAGACTGAAGGTGAGTTATCTGGCACGTAGGTGCAACAGCTGGAGCCGATGATGCGGCATGCTCCTCCACGGTCGGCCAGAACCACATCTAGAACAAGACGGTTTTGAAGAGCCACCAGGCGGACTGCCTGAAGCTCAGCCGTGTTGTTAGCAAGGATGCCAGCGGTGATGTTAATGGTTGTTTCTAATGCCTGAGTCAGGTGTCGGATAGCGCGGCTATTTGCCATTGGTCCCCACAGAGGAACAAGTCCCTTTGCTGCATCCAGGAACTGTGCTCCGGTGGAGTCGGCTTGTTCAACATCTCCGGCGCGCTTTTGCCGGTGGTGGTTGGCTGGAGCCACATACGTGGGGGGAAGAATGAAGGCGATGTAGCACGTACCCCTCCAGCCTCTTGGGAGCCAAGTGTAAGCTTTGGTGCCACAAACAAAGTACATGTTCGGGGAAGCAACAAAGGTGGGGGGGTCAGCTGAGACCAATGTTTTGGTGATGCGACAAGAACTGTGACCCACCAGCTGTGTTCCTTGTCCTTCGAGGCATACGAGTCCCGTGACATTGATGACAGACAGGGCCACGGTCAGGGTGGCAGCCGTTTGTTTCCGCAGGTGGGAGAAGGTGGGTCTGGCTGGATTGTGGAGCACTTGCATTTCGACCCTTTCTTTGGCAGGGATGTTCGCAAGGAATGTTGAACCTGACATTGCAGGACAAAAGGGTTTTCTTGTCTTGTTCAGCCAGAACCCATAGTAGAAGTGTGACACTGTCTGACCAGAAGCGGCGTTGTCCTTGTGGCTTTCCTGCATGAGGATCAACCAGGCGAGGCAGGAGCCGTGAACTGAGAAAGGAGAAGGGATGAAGGGGATGGAGTGTCCGGTAGCATGTGGGAGCAACCCACAGATCCAGCAGTTCGTGGCATTTGCAGCAAGGTTGTGCTGGTGCAACAGTTGTATGAAGGAATTGTTCCAGAACTCCCTACGCCTTTCTCGGAGCTGAGGTGAAAGGGTGATCAGGTGGTGCTCTTTCATGGCCGTTGGCTGGACAGTGGTTGGCAACATCTGGTGGGCGGGTGTGCTTTCCTCCAAGATCCAGAAGGAGGTCATGAGGAGGAGGCAAAAGAGGAAGACAATGAAGAAAGCGATTGTCTTTGATTTGTGCAAATTGTCAGTCTTTGGGTTCCTGTAGTGGGTATTTCCTGTTGCTTCCGACGTCTTCTTATCTGGCGCTTCCATCATCTTCTTATCTGGCGCTTCCATCATCTTCATTTTCAAGGTGCTCGGTAGTGGGCAGAACCACAGACTTTGTTTAGCTTCTCTCCGGGTAACCCTTGGTTGCTTTGGGTCACCGTTCTGAGATTTTTAACTTAGTCAGTGGCCTACTTAGCCGAAGCTCCCTCCTTTCGACGCAGGAAATACCCTTCTCGAGATGGCACAGTGGGATCAGAGTGTTTTGCAAGTTCAAGTGCCTCGGTATCAGGATAGCAGTTCAGTGATGGTCGGTCTTTGTTCAGGAGCTCTTCTTGGGTGCTGACGTTGTCTGTCGTGGCCAGGGTCGAGGAAATCTTTTTGCAGTGGTGGGCGTGCAGCCAGGGCTTCTTCCCCTCCACTCGAAGAGCCGTCCGAGTGGTGATCAGTACTTGCCAGGGGCCCGTCCACCGGGGTTCCAGACTCTTCGCTCGTTGAAAATTCCGGACTAGGATGTAGTCACCCGGTTGGATATCGTGACCGGGACCCCTGGAAGCATCGGGGATGGCCTGCTGCACCTGTTGATGAATGACAGACAATGTTTTAGTTAACTTGTACAAATAATCTGACAGCAGGACGTCGGGGACGTCGTGAATGGAGGTCGGTTTGGGGGCAGTCCAGAGGTTCATAGGCCGCCCAAACACAACTTCGTAGGGGGTCAAGTGGTGCTTAGTGGGAGTGGAGCGCATCGATAGTAATGCCAGTGGAAGGGCATCTGGCCACTCAAGTCCTGTGGTGGCCACTATTTTTGACAGTTTCAGTGTAGCGTTGTGTCGCTCAACCAGGCCAGCGGATTGGGGGTGGAAGACCGCATGGAACCTTTGTTTTACCCCTAACCCCTTCAGGATTAGTTGGATAACTTCAGCTATGAAGTGGGGGCCATTGTCGCTCCATAAAATTCGACAAAGGCCGTAGCGGGGGAAAAACTCTTTCAGTAGTACTTTGGCAGTGGTCATGGCAGTGTTATCTCGGGTCGGATAGGCTTCCACCCATTTGCTGAAGGCACATACAATGACTAAAACGTACTTCAAGCCTTGGCACCTCTCTAGCTGGATGTAATCCATCTGAAGGACCTCAAAGGGGTGGTCGGGGATCCCAAACCCTCCCCGGGGTACCACAGTTCCTTTCCCGGGGTTGTGTTGTAAGCAGATAAGACACTGCTGGACTAGGCGTTTGGCCGAGTCGGGGATCTTGTTGTTGTACCAAACTTTGGAAATGAGTTCAATCATGGGGGCAGAGCCTATGTGTGCAGGGGAGTGTGCCATTGTCAGTATGGGGATCAAATATGCATCAGGCAGCAACCATTTGTTCGTGTCTTTTGTCCGCCAGCAGCCTTCATCGTCCCTTAGACCCACCCGCGCCCACTCAGTCAATTCGTGTGGTGTGCTGGCCGATTGGATGTCCCCGATCGTTTCCCTAGCGTCAGTCCATTTTTCTGCTTGTGACCTGGTCACATACATGCGTGTCGTTGTCCTATTCTCAGCTGTGGTTCGGGCAGTGATGTTGGCTAGTGCGTTTCCCTGTCCAACTAAATCGGTCACCTTCTTGTGTGCCTGACATTTGATCACTGCTAATTGTCTGGGGAGAAGAACTGCTTCAATCAGGGCGGAGACTAAATCTCCGTGTAGGATGGGTGTACCGTGGGACGTCAGGAATCCCCTTTCCCTCCACAGGAGCCCAAAATGATGAACCACCCCGAAGGCGTACTGGCTGTCCGTGTAAATGTTGGCCGTGGTTCCTGCTGCTATGATACATGCTCGTGTGAGGGCAATTAGTTCTGCTGCCTGTGCGGATCGTTGTGTGATGCGAGCGGTTTCAACTACTGTTCGAGCTGTTGTCACCGCATAGGCAGCAGAAGTGGTGCCGTCTGGGAGTTTGATACAAGAGCCATCTACCCATAGTTCTCCATCAGGATCTGTAAGAACAATGTCTCGGAGGTCAACTCTACTCCTAGTCTGTTCGTCCGTGAGGGTCACACAGTCGTGTATGGGGGGCACATCGGGGTCATTTTCAGGCAAGGGTAACAGTGTAGCAGGATTCAATGTCGTGCATCTCTTCAGGGTGATGTGGGGCGCAAGTAAAGTCAATTCGTATCCTGTCAGTCGTGCACTAGTCAGGTGTTGAGTCTTTGTCTGGTTCAGAAGGGTGTCAACTGCATGGGGTACTAATACCGTGAGCGTGTTTGAAAGTACAATTCCCTCACTCTGTTGGATAGAGACAGCAGCAGCGGCTACTGCTCGAAGGCAGGCAGGTAGAGCTCTGGCGACTGGATCAAGAGTGGCAGAGAAGTAGGCACAAGGGCGCTGTTTGGCGCCGATGGACTGAGTTAGAACAGACAATGCGCATCCCTCCCTTTCGTGAGTGAAGAGGGAGAAGGGCTTGGAGTAATCTGGTGTTCCTAGAATGGGTGCCGAGCAAAGGGCATCTCGCAACTCCTTACAGGATGCTTGGCATTCGGGAGTCCAAGGGAGTGGGAACGGGACATCTTTGGCCAACAGGGAAAGTAGGGGTTTTATAATGAGACTGAAATTTGGTAACCATTGTCGGCAGAAAGAAGTAAGGTCCACTAATGAGCGGACTTGCTTCTGTGTTTTTGGAATGGGGGTGTCTAGGATGGTTTGGATTCGGTCGGGCGTAAGTTTCCTCCCTTCTTTGGACAGGAGATGACCTAGGTATGTTACTTGGGGCTGGCAGAACTGCAGTTTCTTTTTGGAGACTTTGTGGCCATTCTCCGCAAGAAAGTTCAAGAGTTGGATAGTGGCTGTGATTGCAAGGGGAGTGGCGTCGGCCGCCAAAAGGATATCATCGACATATTGGATCAACACCACTCCATCTGGTAGCTGGACGGCGTCCAGCTGTCTTTTGAGGGCCTGGCTGTAAATGCTGGGACTTTCAGTGTAGCCCTGGGGAGCTCTACAAAATCGGTACGAACGGTTTTTTAAAGTGAAGCCGAAGAGATAACAGCTGTCTGGATGGATGGGGATAGAGAAGAATGCATTTTTAAGATCAATAACGGTGAAGGTGGTGGCAGTGGACGGGATGAGAGTCAGAATGGTGGCGATGTCTGAGACTACGGGGTACTGTGGCACCACCACTTTGTTGACTTCTCGCAGGTCGATGATGAAGCGGTACGCTTTTTTATCTCCCTCACCTTGTTTCTTGATAATGGGTAGGATAGGGCTATTGCACACATTACTAACCACTTCCTCTACCACTCCTGCATCTACCAAGGACTGAATAATCGCTACCAATGCCTTCTCGCCTTCGGGCGATATCCGGTACTGTGGGAGTTTCGGGAGTATTGCATCTGGTCGAACAGTTATATGTACAGGATCGATCATCATTCGTCCTACATCCGAGTCGTTTCTGGCCCATAGGTACAGGGGTAGGGTATCGAGCAAGGATAGGTCAGCATCTATTATGGCGTACATATGTCGTGCGGGGTAGGGTCTGGACATGCTCGGGTTGTCGTACAGGATTACTCGGACTCCATCCGGGGAACACCTAATAGTAGCTCGGAAATGTTTCAGTAAATCAATACCCATAATGGCGTCAGGGGAGTTGGAGGAGAGCAGAAATGTGGTGTCAGTGGGGTTGTTTCCTAGGTCAAAGGAGATAGGTACAGACAGGGGATTAGTGGAGGGCGTTCCATCGAAACCTATCGAGGTAATGTGTGAGCCAGACAAGGGTGCCCTTGGAATCAGTCGTTTTGATAATACACTACGTGTCGCTCTAGTGTCTACCAAAAATGGAGACTTTGTACCCAGGACCTTAGCGGTGACGTAAGGACCTTGCTGGTCAACACAGAGCTCGACTGGATCCCTCCCTTGCCCCTGGCAGTCCTATGCAGAGTCGTGAGCATTATTGCAGTCGGACTGTTGGCACTGATTCTGTCGGGGGCGGTCAAATGTGTTTGGTCTGTCAGATCGGTCATTGGTGGTGTCGCGGGTCTGCCCTCGTCCTTGCCCTCCAGTTTTGGAGCCATTTGTCATGTCCTTTGTTTCTTTATTTTTAATCATTTCCCGAAGAGCCAGGCATTGAGCCTTCCAATGCCCAAACTCTTTGCAAAATGTACACTGATTCTCATCGAGGTTGGTTCGTGGAGCGCCAGGTGTGGGGTTGCGGTCTCTAGGGGCCGAATTCCTAGGGGCATTCGACTGGTAGTTTCCCCTATACCGTTCCCTTCCTGTAGTCACTCCCTGCAATTGAGCAATCATTACTCGTTCCTTTAAGTCCTTTTTCTTTTTCTCAGTTGCCCTTTCGTTCTCGTTCTTTTGGTGTTCGTAATACTGAGATAGCTGCAGGTTTAGATGCTCCCCAACTACTCTCGCTAGTCTGTAACTTTTGGGAGACCTCTTGCGATAGCCCCTTTACGTAGTTTTGAACGAATAGGTGTTGTCCGGTTGCGGTGGTCATATCTTGGCCACTGTAGTCGGAGAACACCGTTTCGAATCGTGAGAAGTATTCTGGTACATCTTTCTGAGGTTTCTGGCGACAAGCCGTGACTATCGACCAGTCTACCTTCTTTTCTGGGATCAACGTCTTTAGCTTCTGCACTATTTTGTCAGGGAGTTCCAGTATGTCTTTTACAGGTTTCTTTCCGGGCTCTCGCTGCCTATCTAGGTCATCGAGTTGTTTCCAGGTGTGTCCGAACAGGTCTGTGTGGTCGGCTTTCCGGATTTGCTTCCACACATCAGCCGGCAGACACAACCCGAAAAACAAATCCATGTCCGCTAGAGTCATTATGGTTGAGCCCAAGGCTGTGCCTAGTTCTGTATAGAATGCTGTAGGGTTCTTTCGTAAATCGGGCAGGGTTTGCCTAAAAGTTAAAATATCTTGCTGATCCCATGGTTGGTAAACCCAGTTGTACACAACCCTCCCTTTTGCATCTGCGTGGTTGATATCATCGTTTGTTCCCTGACCTCTTGGGGGAACCCAATAGGGGGCGGCTTCTCTGATAGGCATCATAGTGTTGGCTGCTTCTAACGATGGCTCAATCGTCCCAGGGACTGTGATCTTGACCTCTGGTTTCTGTTCCGCGAGGTGGCGGAAGACCTCAAGTGTTTGCATGAAGAGGTCCGTCACATCGCTCTCAATTCCATCTCCAACATCGACCCTTCTATATAGAGCCGTCAATTTAGCAGGACCTTTATTCTGGTACCTATCCTCATACGCGTTCAGGGTGTGGTAGCTGAACCATAAAATGAAATGTCGTCTGTGACTACCGGCATGTGAATTGTGCATATTCATCGTATATTCTTCGCTCTCCTTCCGTTCTACCAATGTTTTTGCTATCTTGTCGATTCCATCCCGCTCATCTTTGCTCAACCTATTTGATCTGGCTGTTAGGTGCCTGCTAGTCTCATGTTCATCTGCTGTTGTTACCAATGCGGCTGGTGCGAAGGCCGTTAGAGCCGGGGCACTAGCGCTAGGGTCACCCACACCTGCACTTTGAACTGGTGAGTGTTGTGCTAGAGGCTGGCTGGGAGCATAAGGGGGAGGCATGTAGATAATTGGAGGACCGAGCAGTAACTCGTCATTTGCCCGCTGTTTGGAGGGCATCTCCGGGTAGAGCGCTGAGGTGGTCCTGACAGGGCATTGGCCTGTCAGTCCTGATTCTTGCGTTTGTTTAACTTCCTCTCTTCTTCTTATTTCTTCATCTAGTTCTTTTGCGGCCAGATGGGCTGCTTTTCGTAACTCTCTCACTATTTTCGCTTCCTCTCTTTTCCTGCGATGTTCTGCTTCTTTGCGCCACATGCCAATACTATCAAGCATAGTAGGCGTTGCCTTATTTATTTTTACAGCTGCTTCTAGTGTTTTTATTTTATTTTTGTCAAAAGAACCTATCAGTGGCCACTGGTTTTTAGGATCCTTTTTTGTATATTTATGCCATAACTTACTATAAGCTATAGCGACTAGTCCTTGCTTAGTAAACATGTCCTTATTAGGGGTGCCTTCCAGTGGAGCTGGATGGTTCATCTCTAATAAGCGGTTCGGGTTGACCCAACTATGAACCAATGGGGAGAAGATAGGCATGACGGATTACAATGGGGGGCAAAAGCCTGCACTACCTATCTTTTCACTATTTGCAAAGACTGGACAGAATATTCTATTCTACGCTATTTGCAAACAGGGAATACCTCCAGACAGAACCAATTCCCAAAACAGTCAATGTTCGGGCAAACAATCAATCAATGAGGAATGAAATAGGTACGACGTGTTAAAGGTTTGCGTTACCTACCCTTTACTATCGGCAAAGGGAGAGAGAATATTCCTATTCTTCCCCGTTTGCAGACAGAGAAGATCCTTAAGAGAACCAACTTCGAACAATTCAATGCTCGATTCAATCAATCAATCAATGGGGAGAAAAATAGGCACGACGTGTTAAAGGTTTGCGTTGCCTACCCTTCACTATCTGCAAAGACTAAATAGAGTATGGCGATTCTGTGCTTGTTTGCAAATAGAGAATCTCTCAGAAACAATCAATAAGAAATACTAGTATTTTCAAACAATCAATCAATCAATTTCGCAATTTTTGTCATGTGTCACGACCTTACCCGGACCGCATGGACAGTTTCTCGTCTTCCGCTTCCAGCGCCCGATCGTCCTCTATTCTCTGTTGTTATCGCGGCACTCCTGGTGGTTCCCAGTCAGGACCGTAGATCACTCGGGAGAGGTCTGCTCGGAATCAGTGAAGTTCAGATGATCGGCTGTCAGACGAGGGTCTATCGGACAGGAGCTCTTCCGATCGTTGCAGTCGTTCACTCTGTCGTCGGGACCTCTCCCACTGGATCCACGTGTCGCTGATGGGCCCCGCGTTTGGGACGCCAAATGATAAAGATCAATTCAAAGTGGTCAGGCGATTTCAGTAGATGTTTCCTAAGTTAAATTTGCCCGGCGTAAAACGCCTCTAATACCATACGAAGTTATTCAATAAAGAGGCAGGCGCTGGAGACAGGAAGACAGGAAACAAGTTTATTCCGTCGGAGTAGAACACATCAGATCAGACAACAAGGTATCGTCTCGAGGTGCTCTCTCAACCTCTTTGAGACCTGGTCTTTTATACACTGGTCTAAGACATGTGAACGTTCTTTATTACAGCAAGGACATTGTGAAGTAAGAGAATGACATCCCCGGCACCCTCCCAGTTCCGGCCCATTCCAACACATGACAACAGTAGAGGCCCTCTCCCCTCATATGATTGGGAGGGGCTATCACGCAGCTGAGTGTTCTGCCGATTCCTTTGGAATGTGTGCGCCTGATCGAAGCTCAGGGGGTGGGGACGTCATGATCAATAGTGGTCTCTTTCAGGAGAGTCGAGTGCATACAGTAGTGGGCAATAAACTGTACCCTCGGGCTAAGGGATGACCAGCGGTTCGTGCAGGCAGTCGGGCTCAGAGGAAGGGGTCATCAAAGGAGGGGTATTCATGGACGGAAAGGACTGCTGTGGTCAATCGAGCGTGGTGGAAGGGTTTATCCACAGAGGGGTATTCATGGACGGGAAGGAGGTGTTGGTCAGGCGCGGGGTGTGATTCCCTGAGACAGAGTCATGGGGGGGGGGTTTCATGGCTTGTGCATGTGAGCGCGGGGGCAGCCAGGGTGCGCGGGGAAGGCTTGCGAGTTTCAGGAAATGTGCTGACGGGCGATCGTGAACAGGGAGACCATGGTACCTAAAATGGCTGTCGTGTATGTTCATACGTGAATCTGCAAGATGGCGTAGATGATGTTCAGTACACAAACTAAAATTCCACATATCTCTTTTGTATGCTTTTGAAGAATTAGATAGGCTTTCTTGTAATGCCAGTCTAAGGGGTAGCTACCAGCGCTTTGGGGTCGCTTTTGCCATTGAATAAGGTTTTGGACATATAGGATGTATTTAGCAGGGAATTTAGATAGGCACTGGTAGACTCTACAGATAGATTGGAGCTTTGATGCCTTCCCTTGCTTACACAACTTTTGTTCAACAGTGCGGGGCCTCGTATACCTGAGCACGGTCCAGGTGAGGTGAGGTCCAGTCCCCTCTCATTCTGGGTGAGCAATTCATTTTAAATGTCTTAAAACTTATGCATGAGAAGTTGAGAGCATATGTGTCTGTGAAGCTCTTAAAGCTTTGTACCAATATGAGTAATAGATGTATATCTCCCGTAGATCACGCTGAGTATCCATGTGACAAGGAGGATGTGTACAAAAATGTAGGTACAGGTTGTATCGTTCCTACTTTCACTTGTTCCTTTTTCACTGATTAGGTTGGTGTAATATACTGATTAATTTTTCACAGTTTTGTTACAGTAGCAACATTTAAGAGTAGTGGCCCTGATGAAAGCCAAGGGACGTTTGCTCGTTAGGCAGAAACATGTCGGTCCTATTAGCGACATTCATGTTTTCCATACTGTCTTTTGCACTGTTCCTGTTCTTTTAATTAGGGGATGTGCCTTGTTCCCATTTAAGAGTAGTTTAGACACATCACCCTATTTTAGACTCACCACTTTTGTGTTATGTTGCACTGTTTTTTTACCATTCTCAACCATCATTAACTGGCCAACAATTGGTGGTTCACCACGCACTGTGGACCTGATCCAGTATTAACAAATTACTGTGTGGCATGGGGTCTAGATGATCTAAGGACCGGCCTGGTCACAGTGTGGACGACCAAATGATATGACTGATCATTTGGTTCATTTGATGGTTATCCATAATAAGCTGTTCTGGATTTCGGTGACCAGTTCGTGATTAAGCTTTGTTTTCCTCACACACGTGACTCACGCTCTCTTACTCTGTTTATAGGTGACTATAGCACCTACTGACATAGTGCACTACATGCCAGTTGGGCCAATATATTTGGCTGATAGACCTCACAAGTTCTTCTTTGTTTTTCTCTAATGAGAACCTAATGAATCTTCACGTACCCAGGGATGGACTTTGATTTTCCATTTCCCTTTTTATTTGTAGTTGCGTAAAAGTCTGTACCAATTTGGGATATTAACTGCTGCATATTGTTGAATATTTATTCCTTGACCGGAGAATTTCTGTATTTCTCCCTTTTTGATGATGTGAGATGTACCTTTACAGGATCTAAAATCAATATAATAGTAAATAATATATGTTTGATACACCTGTAACCTTTACCATATGCGGCATCATGATGGGCATTATGCTTGTGTTTCACTCCTTGATGCATATGGACATTGGTTTTAATGTAATTTCTCTCAAGCTATAATAGTCTCCTTTTTGTTTGATTTTACTGTGTGTATTTTTCATTGTTTTATGTGGCACATAGTAATAATATTTATGTATCCCCTGTTTTTGACATATTACAGCCCTGAAGAAGTTCACGGTGATGCACAGCACACGTTGGCTTTGTTTCTGGCTGTCACGTTTGGATTAATATGACTATTGTGATAACTAAAGAAGATATGGAACAGTCTACGTTTTGATTTGGACTTTTTTGCATTGTCAATATTTGTTGGTTCACCACTATATGTGTTTTTCTAAATTGTGGCCCATTGGTGCACTCTTGAGCATGTTTATAGTGAGTGCACATCATTTTCATGTAAGTACTAATTGTGGGACAAAAGGGAGGTACTGTTCAATTGGGCTAGCTGCTCAAATTGTGCAATTGTGACATTCTCCATTATCTGTCTCCCTCATCTCCTGCCCCCTTTTTCCCTGGGGAGTACACCACCAACACTTGTTAGTAGTCATTTGTTGAGGTCAGACCAACTAGTGATTCGGTTGACATTCTTTGCTCCAGCAGAATCCAGAACTTCAGGTGAGAGGATCTTGACACAGGATTTAGTGTACCAGGGGATTTAGTACACCTACAGTTATTTAGAAATAATCACCCCACCAAAGGTTTGGTTTTGCCCGTGGTAATAATCCTTTATTGCCGCAGACTGCTAATTGATTATTTTTGTACTCTGCACCTCAAGGGAATGAAGATATTGTAAGGACCTGGGCGACCGATTTTGATTTGGGTTTGCTTTGCTTTTTGTGGTCATCCCTTGCCAGGGCTTTGCATTGGAAGGTACAATATAGTCCTCCTTACACCTGACCTGTATTCTGCCTGTGCCTTGGGAGTGTCTTCCAAGCCCTTCTTCAGCCAACAAGAGGAGAACCCTTTACACTGCACTCCCTAGAGCCCATGGCTTCTGGGTCACCTTGCTGAGCACCTGTGTGCCAACAGCAGAGCCAAAGGTTAGTCCACAGAAGTTTCAGGCTCCCCCAGCAGGCCCATTCCTCCAACATTTTCTCAGAGGGCATAAGGGAGCTAGTACCACTGACCTTGGAAAGAACCATTTTAGTCCTGATTGTCAACTAAATTCAAAGTCCATCCTTGCAAGGCATCAAGTGGCTTCTGCTTCCAGCAGGGAATTCAGTCACAATTGTCTCTCCCATGTTCCATCTCATCTCTTCTATTTCTCCCTGGTACAGGGGATTTTAAGTGGTGGTGGAAAATTCTAGGAGCCAGTGTTAGACATGTCAGCCTAAGGGTGGTCATCCCCAAACGTTTTACCTGCGTCCTTCATTTTTTCTGACCTCTTTGTTGCTGGCCTTAGGAATCTGGGGGCTTTAACCAATGCTAAAGTGCTTGTGCTCTCTCTTCTAAGCACGGTAACATTGGTTTATCATCAATTGGCATATTTAATTTACTTAGCAGTGCCTAAGAAAGTGGTACTATATGTACAGAGGGCCTGTAAAATGAATGTTACTAGTGGGCCTGCAGCACTGGTTGTGTCACCCACTTATAAACATGCCCCTTTTGCCAGGCCCAAACCTTCCTTTTTAGTTCATACAAGTCATACTGGGATATGCCCTGAATAGCCCAGACGGCAGGGTGCAATGTATTTAACTTTTAAGTTTTACATGTCCTAGTAGTAAAACACTGTAAAATTAGTTTTTTACTACTGCAAGCCCCATCTCTCTCAAAGGATAACATTGAAGTCACCTTATAACATTTTATAAGTGTCATTTTCAAATGGGAAAAGATAACCAGTTTATTCTTGTTGTCTCTAGAATCACAATTTAAAATCTTAAATTGTGGTGAAATCGGATTTTAAATTACAATTCTCAAAATGCCACATTTTGGAAAGTTGGCATTTTCTTGCCTGAACCATTTGGTGCCTGCAGCCTGTTTCTGGTCACATGACTGGCTGTCATTGGCTGTTGAGTTTTGTGTATTTCTCTTAGACAGCCAGACTCAATGGGGGCTTAGGTGAGACTGGATGGGCCATCAGTGGCAGGCTGGGAGGGAGGACTTGAGTACAGCCCCACTTGCACTGAAACAGGCTGTGTCCTATCTCCACACATAGGGTTGCATACCCCCTACAATTAGTCTGGTGCCAGGCAGGGCAGACAGTGCACTTCAAAGGCATGCCTCTTGGAGATTCTCCGCACTTCAAACACACAACTGTGCATAAAAGAAGGACCTTAGACAGCAACTCTTCAATACCGTTATGAACCTGTGGATACTCTGCGAGGAAGAAGGAGTGCTGTGCTGCTCCATGGACTGACCCTCCGCTGAACTGCTGCTCTAAAAGAACTGCTATGCTGATCTGCTGCCCTCTTGTCTGTGGGAGAAGTGAGCCTGCAATTTCTTTTTTAACCCTAGACCCCAGAGTGACTCTAAAGGCTGGTCTTCTGGCCTACTGATCTGAGCCTCAGATGCATAATGACTCTATAACCAGCTCCTAGACCCAGATGCAGAGGGTTCATGACCCCCAAGTGGTGCATTTCAGGTCCTGGACCCTTGGTGTAGCTCCCAGACTCCTAAAATCAAGCTTTGGGGCTCTCCACAACCAACAATAGGCCAGTTTGTACTAGAAATGCGCTGCTTGCATCAAACTTTAACGTGAGCTGCCACCAGCCCATCTCCTCACACAGCAACCACCGATTGTCCACAGAGGACCACAAACGCGTAGCTCCTGCCAGTCTGTCTAACACAACCACCCTGCTCTTCACACAAAATCGACCACCACCCGCTACGCTCTCCTTGCTCCCTCTGACCCTCTCCAACATGTATTCGCGGCGAAAAACTTGAGAAGTTAAAACTTCAGGGAGACTAATCTGGGACAGGATCTGACCCACGATCCAGCTAGCCGTGGTGGGCGCTTTTTGCTTTTAGGAACTATTTACTGTATATTTGTTTTAAATTAATAACTCTTGTTTTACTGATTGGATTATTGTTGTGTTGGTCTTGTTTTATTTATTAAATTAAACTCATTTTTTCTAAATTGATGTGGGATCTTTTTGTGTGTTTTTTTCATTGTTTTATTATTTGAAATGTTGCATAAATACTTTGCACATTGCCTCTAAGTTAAGCCTGACTGCTCTTCCCCAAGCTACCAGGGTTTTAAGCAAAGGTTAATTTGGAGTTTGCTTGTGCCTTACCCTGACAATGATTGGGTTGCTGCTTCATCAAGGCTTCCACTCCAGTCAACCAACAACCCAATTTCTTACAGCCAGAAACTTCTAATCAATCCTAGGGTGCCACATCATCGAATTGAATTGAATTGAAAATTCCATTTATATAGCGCATAACCACCCGAAGGCCTCGCAGCGCATCATCAATCCACCCCTGTCCCAACCCTCCTGCACAGGTCTCTAAGACAGTCCAATATGGCAACTTCTGGTTGTCTGTGGAAAGTGCTTGCCTGCGAGTTCCATCTCCTACCCTATCCCCTCCTATCTAAACATCAAAAGAGAGCCCCTCTAAGTTAGCTCCAGAGCTTTGGCCTTTCTCTGTTTTTCTGTGGGCCTGGGCTCTCAGTGTGACAAGTTATTTAACAAAGGTAGATTTCTCCCCACCACTTCCATTCCAAGGACTTGGGTCATGTACTCTTAATTGCCCAATTGTGTTGTGAAGCCATTGATCCTCCTGTTTGAGAGTATGGCGGGGGCGTAGTGAAATGACTGAAAGTGATTATGAGCTGACACGGGTAAATCCAACAATGCTCAAAGTGTCATAAGGAGTGTAGATATGATGTTAGGGACTGTAAATCTACATTTATAGTGCATTTCTACCCCTAAATTTTGTACCTTACTGACAGGACCAAGTAAGCTTTAGTGGGGCAAAACTCCACGTTAGTGAACATTTCCCCTATAATGTGCAACATAATGTATGCACCAAAGACCTTCAGTAAGCACAACTGACCTACACTATGAATGCTCACTCACATTATAAGGCCTATCCTAGGTCAGTATCAATTGCTTAGAGAGTCCCACGGATTCTGGAAATCTCAGTCACAGAAATGTGAGGGAAATATGTAATTCTAGCAAACATGTGAGGTTTGGAAGACATTGAGTGTAAAAAACATCATCGGATTAACCATCCTATACTCCTCTGGAAGTCTTGCTTTAGGAAATACTGTTGTCTCATTGTTGCATTGTGGGGGCTTTTATGTCGTAGGCACTAGGCCTAGCCACACAAGTGGGGTAGAATTGATACTGGGAGAAGGGTGGGAACACAGAATAGTAACACATTTGTGATCATTCATTTAATTTCTCTTTATTGTTGAGCTCCAAATGTAAGCTGCATTCATAAAGGATCATATTTTTCAAATTGCACTTTGAAAAACATGATGACCCCATTTTCAAAGTCTTACAAAGAGCCACTATTTCTCATATCAGTACCTAGGACATTATTTCAAACATGCCTAGGTTTCCCTTATGCTCATCTTTAATTTGACACATTATACCAAATGTTTTTATGGTTCGTGCACAATGAGATATCATTGTAAGCTGCAGCTCGTTTCTTGGCTCTTGGTAATTTGTGATGGGACGACCAAAACTCACTTTATACAGTACTGCAACCAGAAGATCTGACATAAATAACAGTGTATTTATTTTCTGAAACAGCCATCTGGGCAAACAATTGAAGATGAAAAAGCCAACTATTTCTATTTTTCCCTATGTTTTCAATTATTTTTCTTCGAAAATCACCCCCTGCGAAATTTGGAATTTTGTCTAGTTTTCAAAAATGTATAGCTTTTCGAATTTATCCATGGTTGTAGCTCCTGTTTCCACCACAAACTAAAAGTAGTTTGAAACTACATAAAAATTAAAAATATGGACAGCAAATTAGAAAAATGTAAGAACTGCTGTAAAAATGCACTTTTTACAGCTCTGCATGTTAGTAAGTTAGTGATCTTAGCACTGCATATCTTTCATTCATGCTTCTATCATATAAAAACTGCTTTCTTGTACAGCCCTTTTTCCCCATGCTTTAAAACAAATGTTGCTGCATTTTGGATTAGTTCTTGGTTCCCTCCAGAAAATATCAACGAACCCTGCATTGTATTTAGCACTGTGGGTGGACAAGCCTCAGCAGCTAAGACAATTTTCTTGCCATTTTAGGTTTGTTTACTTTGATTAGTATGACAGAGAAGCAGAAGCTGTTAAGGGAAAATACCTCTGTTTCTTCATGGGGCAGAGTACAACTAATAAGTCTTTAGCACATCATCCACATATGCTGCAACCTTCTGACTTCAAGAGGATAATTGGAGCCCTTTGATTTTGAGTTTCCAGCCAATGGCAATAAACAGGGGTTTTATCGCTAGTAGAAATAAAGGGGGGAGATTATCGGACAGATTAGTGCATTCATATATCTTGAATTTGTCTGATAAGAAGTTCATGATTCTAATGTGGGATGTTGGTTAGCCATATAAAGCAAATACCATTGTTCAAATCGGTGGCCATATTGTCCTTTCTGAGCACTGAATGCAGGAAGGTCCATGAGAATTCTCTGAATCCAGTGCTATGGCCATAGTCAGGCAGTCCAGTAAGTTAGCTTGTTTCAATACATGTGTAGTTTTATGTGCTCACTTGCCTGTCTCTCTTTCATTAAACCTGTGTCTCCAATCTGCGTTCATTAATACAATTGGTCTGGAGTAATTTGTTTCAATAGGATTTTTGTCATTCAAAATGAACCCACTTTCGCAAATAATTGAAATAAAGATTCTGGACTGTGTATTCTTAGATTGTGGCAGGATTTATAAAAAGGTTACTGATGGTCTGTCTGGACTTGAAGCCCTGGCTGTTTTCAGAGAGATAATGACCATGGTAAACTTTGCTTTATTAATATTTTTGCTAATTTAAAATTGTATTGAGCCATCAGTGGTAGATACGGTTAACCTACCCAGAGTTTAAACATAGCTGGGTGACTAGTGTGAGAGAGTGGATTATTAGTTGGAGTGGATGCTAGTACGCCACACATAATAAAGTCACAATTTTTCTTAGATCGAGTTAAGGTTTCAGTAATTCAAACCTGAGCTCAATGCCTGGTACCCATACAACAAAGCTGACAGCCTTAACTCGAGAACATGTGAAAAGCATTTAGAAGTATCAAAACAGTTAAAACATGGAAACACAGCACAATAAAACTCCTATTCAATGTTTATATATCAGGATTAATTTAATTAACAAAAAGGCACCAAAATAACACAAATCCAATAAGGAGAACCAGGGATATGGGTTTTCAAAGAATTAAATAAGAATACTGTTAAAAATCATGAAATACCAACCACGGTAATCTGCGCATCATTTAAGGCCTATGGCAACGGAGAGCAAGTTGGATACAGAAACAAGATTCACCTTGATTGGCAGTTCTAACTTCTAATTTAGAGCCTCATTTCCAGTTTGGTGGATAGAGTATGTACTGTTGCCATGGCAAAGTAGTTAACTCCAGGCACAGTGAGTGTATGCCACCCACCAAATTTAGAATTGTTCACTGACCCAGCAAGCATTTTTGAATTTCCAGGAATCACCAAAATGGCGTTTTTCGTAAATGCACTGGCAGTTTGACAGATGGTGCCGTCAACATGACAGAGTCAGCCTTCACACTTTTAACTTTTTGTGCATTTTCGAAAACAAAATTCCACAGTAGGACTACAAAAAAAATAGCAATTAACCCAACACCATGGTAATTTTCTCCCATGGCATGTGGATCATTTTGAGGTATTCACTGCCCCTTACCACATGGTTTTACCTATCCGTGACGGATAGTGAAAACTAGCCATTTTATCACTCTTTCTAAAAAGGGTAGACAGACACATGGCAAACCCCGACAGCCCTTACTTTGTCGGGCTGCCAAAGGTGTATATTGGCTGCAGATACGGAGTAGTCTCTGTCGTCGACATGCTGAAGGTCTGCCAGACACTAAATGAGGCTGGCAGTATGCTCTCCACCAAACTCTAAATCAAGTCCTTTGTCTCTGAAACAGAATTAAAAAATCCTCCACGGTGCAAGGAAGCAAGCTGTGGTAGAGAAGGGCTTCACAAGCTGATTAGCCAATACGCAAAGTTGAGGTGAAGCCATTGACCTTTGGTGTGAAAGCTCCAAATGGGAGGAATTCAAGATTCATGCCCAATCCAGAGACTTTTTATGCCTTCACCTGTTGAAAATTTCTACCTTCAGACTTAGGATCTTTTTTTGAGCTCGGATTCCTCCAAATGGTATCCAAACAGGGCATCACAATGCTCAGTAACATGTCAGTGATGTCCCACTAAACAGATTTGCTGCTGCAGAAAAGCTCTGAGGAGGAGTAATCACAATTTTTGGGCCAGTGGCAATGCACGTACATCAGATCGACTTGTCAGGTTAGTTCCAGTCCTCCACAGATCTTTGCAGGTAAAAAAATGTTAAGTCTCAGGTTACCCAGGATGTTAGAAGGAGTACACTTGGACACAGCCAAGGGTCCCAATACCTCAGGTACAGCATTTGGGGGTCAAGACTCACTCCGGAAGAAGGCACAAGCAGGGTCCAGAGTATGCTCAGTTGTAGCTAGTGAGCTGGGCTCTTCAGGAAAGGGGGTTCTAGCAGCTTGTTGTGTACCCATATCTTAAAATGAGGACTGTAAACTGATCCTTGGAGTCATGTCTTTTTCCTGAGTAGCAGTGGAGGCAGGTCCACGATTCCCGGTCTTCTCACAGGTCTCAACAGAAGGTGAAATCCATCTTCTGTCTTCCATTAGTAAAAGGTACCCAAGGGTACCACATTTACGCCTGGACCCAGCTTGTGTTTGGGGGAAATTCCTAGCCCCTCCTGACTAACAGGTAAAAGGCTCAGAACAGTGACTGAAACCACTTTTGCAGATGTTCCTGTTTGCTTTACTTTTGCAGGTGATCCTTTTTGCTTTACAGTAAACAATACCACACTACACTTCTCTACCCAGATCCAACATGGCAGAACCCTTCATCCCCTGAGCAGATGCTGTGTATCCAAATAGAGGTGTGGCCATGATAAAGAGCAGTCCCTGTCTCATTGGTTTCTCTAAACCAGGTCTGGGGCATCTTCCCTACAACTTGGAGTGGTGCCTGCCTGATTAGGTGGACAAAGGAAGGCACTGGCCCAAATGTTAACCTCATTAGGTTGTGACGGGGTATTCCTCTTTGCAGGTAATCAGGATTGATGGCTAACCCCACACGTCATCCTATCAAGTCGTCAACAACTTCATCGCAGGTCTGAGAGCAAGTTCACACCTCCACAAGGGTGGTATTCAGGTCCATGGTGGCAGTTGGGGCTCATGCAAATGGGCCTTTATAGGCCCTAGGCAGGGCAAATGTAACTTTACAAATGCACCTTTTCCCTAATAATTGTACAAAATTATATATAAATTGTGATTTTACCATTAAATTGGATGCTTAACAACTAATAAAATGAGACATTGAATAATATCTCTTAATTTTTCCTCTTATTTCCAAACCAACATAGCATTACTAAATGTAGTTATGTATGTATGTATGTAGTAGTATGCATGTAGTCATGTAATCCAATGCTTTTCTAAGTAACAGCTAATTTTGGGTTAAATTAGGACATGTGTAACGTTAGGATTCTCCATGTCCTACTTTGAAATACTATGAACTCGACCTTGCGGCTTATTGCGGCTTATAAGGCCTAAGAAGAGGTGACTATTTAAAAGAAAGGCTTAGGCCTGCCAAAATGGTTTATTTTGACAGATCGAATTTCAAGTTTTAAAACTGCACAGACAGGCTACAGTATTAGGCTTGCAGTCATGTTTACACGTTTACTGTAGTGGGTGGCACAATGGGTGGTTCAGTCCACTAGTGTCATTTAACTTACAGGCCATGTGTACACGTTATACTATATTAGGGACTTATAGGGGAAGTATGCCAATTAGGAGTAGAGCCACTTTCAAAATGTTTTAACTGTCAGAGCACATGCACTGGGGCCGTGTCAGCATATCCCTGTGAACAGATTAATAAAACAGCCACATCAGCACAAAAGAAATGAGATTGGACATACAAAAAGTGGCATTTTCCTACAGCTAGCATTCGACTGACTTTGTTATTTTTCCAGAGTTTTTCCCATTAGACCTTGTGGATCATAAGTGTTCTCTTTTACTCATTATTTTTTGTATTTGTATTTTGGAGCTCTAAATTTACTTAAGGTGTCAGAGTCTTTTGTGTGAGCTAGCGCATTTTTAACTGACATTGGACATAAATTATATGTTGTTGGAGAGGGACTCCATCACAATGGTGTCAATGTTTGCTCCCCACCAACATAGTTGTTCGGCTGCCTGATTTAAATGCGGGTAGACCATAGTTTGGCCACGGCCGTGACTACTCTGTTACTGCTATGGCCAAAGCCAGACAGAGTAAGGGCTGTGATAAAATTGGCTATATGTACATCCACCAAATTAGAATGGGGAGACAGATAGCCATTTTTACTGTCTGTCATTGCCAGGCAAACCCTGGCAGTAAGGGACAGAAAAAAATGTAATGCTACCTTGCTATGGAGGATGACTCCTATGGCGAGGAGGGCATTATCTTTTTTACTTTCAAAAACATAATCCGGCTCTAGGATTTTCTTTTTGAAAATAAAAAAGAAAACAGTTTGGTGCAGGGCTCCAGCAGGTTTATGGAGCTCTGAACTAAACTGCAAAAAGCAATGTCAGGAAAAGCCTTTACACCAGTTCCTACCAATGCTTTAGAAATTACTATCTGCTTGGTGGTCATTCGTAAATGTGGTGGACGGCATCTCCGTCAAGGTAATTTAGTAATTTACCCATCACCCAGGCGGAGAAACAGGCCAACCAACAAGAATGAAATTTGACCCATTGTTAGGAACTGGGTCTCTAGTTGGCAGAGGTTTTCACCCTGTCCAAGTAGGGACCAGATTTCTAGTCAAGGTAAGCTAGATACACACTTTAAATTAACCTGTGCTCACCTTCTGGTAGATATGTGCACAGCAGGCAGGGTTCACTTAAGAGGCAATGTGTAAAGTATCTCTGCAACACACACACACGCACACTATCACCACAACAATACTCCACCCAGGTTTAGAAAAAACAGAATATTTATCTGAGTAAACCAAGACAAAAACGCCAAACCTCCAATCAGTACAAGTCGAGATATGAATTTTTAAAGATTAAATTCAAAAACAGTGATTTGGAAAAAATGGCATTTAATGGTTACTCGAGTTCACGAGGGACCGGGGTAAATCCAAAGTTCTGACCAACATCGATGGTGGACATGCCGCTATGAGACTCATGCAGATCCTATTGAAACAGTACCTTAGATGGAGCAAAGCGTCGACGCTGATGGCACAATGCGTCAATCTTCCCATGCAGTCCGGTCCCGGCGTCATCGTCGAGATTCGTTGATATATAGGCAATGATTTGTCATTGAACTAAACTGAGCATCGCCATCACGCCGCACAGGCTGAAGAACTGCCGTCATCGAACAGCCACTGCGTTGGCGTTGAAGGGTGATGCACCTGTTACGACTGGCACATTGGTGACAATGAATCACTTTTTTAGAAAATCAGCTGCAGTACCCCCTTCTGAGGCCCATGACTGGGGGAGGTCACCTTAGGCAAGGGTATGGCTCGTAGATGGTAGAGTTCAGCAGCACTAGCAGTATTGTAGGAAGTCTTTTGTGTCATTTAGACTTCAGCAAACAGGAGGCTAGCCAGCAAGCCAGTCACCCTGGGTTCAAGTGAGATAAAGCCTGTCCTTGTCCTCCGCAGGGCAGAGATCAGCAGGCAGCCGGACAGCTAAGCAAAGAAGAGAAGCAGTTCCTCAAAATATTCAGTGAAGGCACCGGAGCAATCCTTACAGCATAACATTCTTTACACCAGCAGAGGGGCGCGGGGTTGGCCTAACGGTTAGGGCAGTCGACCTTGGATCTGGGCAACTGGGTTTGAGTCTCGGCAATGATGCTGAACATCCTGGGATTCTGGGCAAATCACTTAATCTCCCAGTGCCTAACAAAAATGAATGTGTCCTCATGTAATGCAACTGGTGCTCTGTAAAGAGCTCTGATACCTGTTTCGGGGTATGTTCGCACTATATAAAACTCTGTAAAATAAAAAATAAAAATTTAAAAAGAGTTCATCCCAGATCCAGTAGTGTACTGACTTGAAGTATGTGGATGACTTCAAATCAGCTCCTTGAAGTACACATGCCCCCTTTCATCCCAGTCCTTCTGTGGGGGTAATAAGTCATTTGAGTATGAATGGGACACAGCCTATTCAGTTGTAAGTGTGAGCTTCCTCTCCCTGTTCCTGCCTAGGAAGGCTATCAGAATGCAGATAAATGCAGATGAGTCATCTGTCACACCCAGCCTTCCTGTGTTTGTGGCTGTTTGGCAGGATTGCACAAAGTGTAGCTGTCACCCAGTCCAGATGTGTATTAGGGACAGGCTGCAGACACAAAGAGCAAAGTTAAGAGCAGAGAGATGTCCACCTTCTAAAAGTGGCCTTTCTAAAACAACCATGCCAACTCCAACTTTACCACTAAAGAGGATTTATTAAATTAATGTATTACTCCTTCGTAATCCAGAATTACAGCTTAAAAGTGTTTTAAGAAATTCCCAATGCTAGCCCATTAGAGGAGTAGGTCTCACAGTATTGAAAAAATTAATTTAGCTACTTATTACTAAAAGGTAGAACATTAACTTTTAAGTTGTATATGTCTTGGTAGTAGCAAACAGGTAAATTAATTTTGTTCATTACTGTGAGACCTACTTCTCCACTACCAGGACATTTAAAACTTAAAAGTTAATGTTCTACCTTTTCATTGCACAGGACCCTCCCCATATGGCTACATAGGGCCTACCTTAGGTGTGACATATGTGTAATAAAAGGGTAGTTTGCGGTTTGGCAAGTGGTTATAAATGGCACGTTGGAGTGGCAGTAAACTGCATGTACAGGCCCAGCAAAGGCAGACCTGAGACCGGTTTGAAAAGTAACTTCGTTGGATGACACAACCATTGCTGCAGGCCCATTAGTAGCATTTAGATTACGGGCCCTGGGTATATACAACCACTCTGCAAGGGACTTACAAGGAAACTAAATATGCCAATCAGGTATATAACAATGTCACCTTGTGTATGGGAGAAGCACATTCACTTTAGCCCTGGTCAGCAGTGGTAAAGTGCTCAGAGTCTTAACGCCAACAGAAAGATGCACCAAAAAGTATAGGTAAGCATTCAAAAAGTTGGGGGAACACCACCCTAATGATGAAAGATCTAACACACCTAATCTCTTTTTCTAAAACGTCTACTTTAAAAAAAAAAAATTACTTCTTTTTATTTAGCAGTTGATTCATGACACATCTCATTTACAATGGATCACATTACCATGAATTGGCCACTCGCAGGGGGCCTTATCTATTTTGAAATATCGACGGTGGCTTATTCTTAGACTTTGTGGTGCTTATGCTACTGCTTAGTTAGCCCCAGGCCCTGTTCCCCCCGCACACTAAGCTTCAAAAAGTAGTTCCAGCTTCCCCTCCAGTTTGGTTGGGGGTACCACGATACTGCATCCATGGGCCCCATATTTTTCAAATTCACGTGGACAACCTCTGGAGCAGTATTTTGTCTGTTCCGCCTGCTGGTTGCAATATAGGTCATCTTTCCAGTCCTTTATTGCCGGAGGTCTGGTTGAACACCATAGCCTAGTCAGGTTGCGTTTTGCCACCGCTGCTGCCATCCTAAGCTATATGCTAACATAATTTAGCCACTTTTCCTCAACTGACACGCCCAGCAGTAATCACTTAGCTTCCAGTGGTACTGACACATTTGTCACTTCTCTCATTATGTCAGTTATTTGGACCAATATAAATGTATGGGCAGGTCCAAAGTGTGTTATAAAATGTGCCCTGCACCCCACATCCCCGGGGGCAATTTTCTGAGTCTATCCAGACCATTTTAAACACTCTTGTCCTGGGATCAGTGCAAAATCCTTAGTTGCACTAAATGATACCAAACCCTAATCGCTATCTCTCTTGAGCTCTACAACGCTTCAGCCCATTTTTCATCATCCACGGGCCCCAGGTCTGCCATCCAGGCCTTTCTAAGTTGAGCAAGGCAGTCAGGCATATTGTACATAATCTTTTTACACGTCAGGGAGACTGCCTTAGAGGGCATTGGGTCCAGTAACAGTCTGTCCTCCAAGGGAGAGTAGTCTGGGATGATTTCCCCTTCAGGAAGATGACTTTTCATGGTGTGTTGCAGCTGCTGGTAGCTAAATATTTCTGTTTGTGCCAAATCATATTGAGTCTGCAACGTCTTGAAGGCAACTAGGGTGCCCGACAGCCATACACCACCTAACTTCTCAATCCCTATCTTGTACCAGTTCTTGTATGCTGTCAATTTCTTGACCTCACCTAGGTTGTTGCTATCCCACAGTAGGGTTTCTGCCGTGAGCTTCCCATCCCACTCCAGCCATCTATTGGCTGCTATTGATGGAGCAAGGAGATGAATAACATTTTGTTCAAACCCTGCAAAGTTAAACTTCCATAATATACGTAACTGTATTAACAAGCATGTGATGAAATTATTAATCCACTTAGTTTTAAAATGCATTCATCAAGAAACACGTGGGATTAACCTATGTGCTCTATGTTGCAAATGCGAAGAAATTAATAAACTAACCTTGTCTGTTGTCTTTGTCAGAATTAAATGCGGTTGTTAAACTAATGGCATGTGCTTATTTTATGTGCTTATGTTATGTCCTTTCTGTGACAAAAACGCATAAAAGTGTTCCTGCAATCCTAAGGATTGGTAGATATAATGCTGCTTTGTGTGCTCAGCAAGGTAACATAAATTAACGGGTTTTTAATTAGCAAAGGGGGTGGGTAACAGAATGGGTCTCAATTCTTTAATTAATTGATGTCTTGTGTTTGTTTGAATAATAGTTTCCAAGTGAGGCCTAAGGCATGCAAAGAAATGGTCTTACGAAAACTTGTCCAGAGTGGAGCCTTGCACATATTCAGAAGTGGAAACTTTTACCACGTTGACATTTTTGTCAGAAAATACAGTTTAATAAGTTGTGCTGAACGTGCTCTTGGAGAAAAAGGCTCAAGGACAGGATATCAGTGCGACTGCCAAGGCAAGGAAGTTGTGGACTGTAACTCGAGAGAAATGTATCTCTTTTGAGGAAGCCAAATGACACGAAAGCAATGGACAATAAGACTTAAGAAAAAGCCTGAACTTGGTGTTGAAACGGAGATGACCTAACGGCTCAATCGTGGACTGACATGGCGCAGCCAATGAGCGGCGTGGATTTCTGAGAAAATATATAATTTGTAGAAAGTTTAGTTAGATAGAAAGGTATAAAACCTGACCTCATGGGCAGGAGTGTTCTGCTCGCTTTCTAATTCCTGATTGACGTGCTGTCGGACTTCTGGCTCACGTAAGGACAGCAGACTTAAATTGATTTTTCCTTTCTAGGTGGAGTGAGAATAGTCAGGGAAATAGTTTGAGGGAATGGAAACTGTTATTTTGCTTTATTCATGCTAACTGATTTGTTTTTGAAGTGTCAGTCTAATAAATCATTTCCTTATAAAGGCTGCGTTCTTATTGCTAATAAAATAAAGATTCTTAATAAAATGCTCTTTCTTGAATAAAAAGTTAAAATAAAATTAGATTTTGAAACAACAAGCTGGTCTTGTTTATTCATGGTCTAGTTACCATCAGTTGATCCATTTGCCTTAGTGACTTAATTTAAATGATAAATGTTTAAAACCATGGCGAGAAAAGATAAACTGCAGTTGTATATACATTTGTAGATAGTTTGTGAATAGTTCTGTTAAATTAGGTCACATGATTCAGTTGCTCAAAATTGTCTCATTGGTTTATGGGCCTTATTAAGTGATTTATGATTAATGGTAAGTATTGTGGTAATAGGTAGCGTTCATGAGACAGTTTTTCATTAGGAGCGCTGGATCAAAATACTTGGTAGCAGAGTTACGGTTACTATGGTAACTGACATGTTACATGGTAATTACATAGGATCGATGTTTAACATATGTTGAGTCTGTTCAGTTGTTATATGTAGTTGAAAGTTTTTTTCCAGTAGTGTGAAAATTCCAGGTTTGCCGGCAAGTAAACGTGTAGTGTAACAAGTGAAGTTGCACAGTGCATTTGTTCTATTTCAAAATAGTGGTATTGACACATATCACTAGTGTTGTGGACGTACAACACAAGTATAGGGATTTTAGGTGTGTAAGGTAAAATGTATAGTGAGTATTGTCTATGAAATTGTAGCTTTCGAGCATAGGGACTGGTGTCCTGTTTTAAAACTCATTGTGAAAAGAGTAGTAGAATTTATCCAAGCTTGTGTGAAGGGTAAGGAAGCGTCGTCTATCTTACTGGTGAGTGAAGAATTCTATGGTGGGTTAAAGTCCTACTAAAGATTTCTGTATGCATGGTTAGGGTTTTCTTTGTATGGATGTGCATACATGTATTCGTAATATTCGTTCAAGTTAAACTCCAAATTGTCTAAGTGCATTCAGAGAGAAACAAGTGCGTTATTACCTGCTAGAAGGGTAGAGTAGCCTTACTTTATAAACGGATTTAAATATTCTGTGAGAATAGCGTCGTCTATTTCACGCAAAAGAATACCTGAATGACTGGGAAAGCTATCACTTTATTTAGCCAAACAGACAAATGGTTTGTTTTTATGGAGTTACTAACTGAATTCTATTGAAAAGATTTGTAAAATATGGCGCTGTGATAATATTTTGTAAAGGAGGTGTCAGAGTCACAGCGGAGCGAGGACAGAGAAGCATGTAGCGGTAGTATACGTCACTAGTGTCGTGCTGTGATTGGCTAACATACGTCACAGTCTGCGCACTGATTGGCTCATGTGACTAGGCAGGCTTGCAGCTGATTGGCTTATTCAGGAAAGCAGAAATTCTATTGGTTGAGCAAAATAGTGACGAAGCTTAACCTGATTTGCTTGTTAGTGAGTTTCGCGTACGGATTGGAACAACAAGGAAATAGTTACGATCTATTCCGAAGTAAGCGGGATTGTTTAAAACATGGAGTATTATTATATGAAAGAGGAAAAGAAGCGTACTTGGTTTCAGAAATTGAAAAATAAAATTTAACCTGACAAGAAAATTGAAACCCGAGGTGGAAGATTAATTCATAAGTACAAAACACCTGCAGCTTATATGTTAGGTGAATATAGTTATCATACTTGTCTTTGGATTGAGAATTGGATGGAATATACCAAAAAAGATGGTGTATTAGCGTGGCCGGAAGATGGATCATTTAACATTAAGGTTTTGAAAAACTTAAGAAAAAAATGATGACTCTTGTACCAAGACCTAGACCTACACAATTTGAGGCTTTAGCTGAATGGGAGGATGAGATGTTTGAATTACAACGAGAAAGTAGAGGTGTAACAAGAGGTACTAGATTAGACATTAATAGGGAAACTCATGAGGACAGAATGCGTTGATGAAGACGTGCAGACATGTGTGATGGTCTGTATCCAGCGAGATTTGGTGAGGCATCTGATCAAAAGGGTGCTCAAAAGAAAAATAATAATGGTGAAGAAAGTGATTTAGAAGATGTAGTTTTAGAAGAGATTTATATTACAAAACCGAAACCGCCACCTTATCCACCAGTTTGTTCATGGTCTTCCACAAGAGTTCCACGAAGAATTTCCCCGAGTGCTCCTCCAAGAGAAATTATTGATGAGGCATCACCTAGATTAAATCAGAATAGTGGAAAAACTCCTGAAAGAGTAGAAACAAGATCTAATTCTAGTATATCAGGGGAAAATAGAAATTATGCTGAAACTCCAGTTCAGAGAAATGAAACCCCAAGAAATGTAATGAGAACAGAAAGAAGTGAGGAATTACCAAATACCTCAGAATATTTCCGATCAAAAGATGAATTAATACAACAGTTAACTAAAAGCATGGAAGCAGTAACAGTACCAGTAACGATTGGACCTGTACTTCCAGTATTTGATCAAAGAGAAGTTAGACATTCTGCCTTGACTGTTCCATTAAATGCAGAAATTCAGAAAGTGGCTGAAAATTTTTATTCAGATTTATCTGAAATTCACCAAGAGAAAACAATGATGCCCGACTTAACTTTTAATCAAAGTTTGTCGAATAAATCTCCATCTGGTGTAGAATCTGATTCTGTAACTCCCGAAAAGAGCATAAATAAAATAGATTTAACGAATACCCCACAAAGCCCAGAGTTTAAATTACTTGATGTTGCAAAGTTGAAGGCGGATTTGGAGGAATTGATTATTGGTACAATTGGAACTGACAGTTCGAAGCTATATCAGGATGATGAATTATTATTTATTTGTAAAAGCATACAATGGAAAATGAAAACAAAGTATGATCAATAAGAAGAAATGGCTGCTGAATTAGAAGTAGATTTAAGTAGACAGAAAATTTTGCAGAAACATTATAGAGTGGATTTCTCTGAAAAAGACATTGAAAACATGAATACCACAGGGAGAATTATTCATATAAAAGATTTAATTGTGTTTCTAAAAAGATTGGGTGAATTAAGTAAATAGAGAGTAAAATGGACAAAGAAAAGAGAGGAAGACAAAATAGAAAGAGGAGAAGTAGCAAATGAGTTTCAAATGAGAGAAATACCAGGAGGAGGGAATGTGCATGTTCCTTGGACAAGACAGGACATTTTACTGTTCACAAATGATTTTCCTCGGCTGAGAGAAAAACCAGTGGAATGGTATCGACAAGTAGACAGATTTGTGAAAGTTTCAAAAGTTCTGTGGATTGATCTTGATGGATTCTTTGACATAGTTGTCCCATCAGATCTAAGGACAGAATGTAAAATGTCTATAGATTGGCCTAAAGAAGAACCTGCTCGAGATAAGGTAACGGGTGCTCCTTCATCAGATGTTATGAATTTGTACGAAAAGGTAATTGTGTGGTTGAAAAACAAGATTCTCCCAAAAGAAGTAGATTGGGTTAAAATAGATAGAACAAATCGAGAGCCAAAAGAATCAGTACATTCATTTTATGAAAGATTGTTGCTGATATTTAAACAATACAGTGGTTATGAAAAATTAAGTGAAAAGGATATGAGCCATTTCATTTACAGATTTGTTTATGGCTTAAGACCTGAAATTGGTGAAATGATAAGATCTGGAATAGTTGGCTGGCAATCGCTCTCAGTAGATGACATTTTGAGAAAAGCAAAATACTGTAGTGATGAATTAGATGCTAAACAAAAGAAGCTAAAAGAAAAAGCTATGTGGGCACAGGTGAAAGTGGCTGAACAACAAATAGCAACTCTAGAAAACAAAAATGTTAATCAGAATCAAGGGAAATTTGAGGAAAGATGGCGGCCGCAATTGTGGCCGTGTGAGGTGCTCTGCTGATGACCCCGTTCAAACTCCCTACTAGCGGTGATTTCCCTATTCTTCCCGCCTGCTATTTACCTGCTCCATGCTGCCGACTTCTGTCCGTGTCTTGGATGGACTAGAACCGATTTAAAAGTTAAAAGCGCTTTGTGGGATCAGTGTCCTTTTGGCATTTGAAAAGCTTCTGGGCTCGACGCTTCAGGCGGTCCTTGCGGCATATGGAGAGAGCGGTCTCAGCAGCCTCAGCTGGGTGCAATTGACCGACCGTGCGAGTGCGGCGCTTTGAGGTAGCGACTGCCCAGATCCCGTGGGGTGGAAATTTTGCTTACTCCCCTTCGCCTCTGTATTCCTTGACGAGTGGCTGCGTATTGTGTTCGGCTCGACTTACTTGTCAAGTAAAACGATTTAAAAACTTTGTTGCAACATCTTTATAGCCCAGTATTCTATGGAATGTACGGAAGATTCCTGCCGAGGAGCTGAGTGTTTGAGGCGTCTTTTTGAAGCACTTTTAAAGCACTGAAGTATCGAAGGTAAAAGGGGCTTTAAAAAATCTAGTTAACAGTGAACTTTTCTGCGCTGGGCTGTAACTTAGGTTCTTCTTCTATTACATACAAAATTCGAAATCAGCAATAGTAATAGACTCTGTTTGCCATCAGGATGGCACCGAAGGGAAGGGGCAACGCGCGGAACAAAGTTGGGGCAGTGATTGAGACACCGGCTGGGATCTCAATTAGTGGGGAGCAGAGCACTCACTCAGACATAAGTAGCAACGAAACTAGAACGAGAGGGGCGGCCTGCAAGTCAACTGTAGCTTGCGCTGAAAGCGGCTCAGCTATTGTGGCCATAGGAGCAGGAGCGGGGGGAGGAAACATTAATGGCCAAATTCTGAAAACGCAGCCTGGGCCAGTGGCTGGGTCAGTGGCTGTCCCACAGTTGCAAGCGCAAGGGGGGCAAGGTGCACTAGGAGCTCTACAGAGTCATTATAGAGACTCAACAGCCAACCAGATTCAAGAGACACCTATCAAACAAAAAACAGTTGCAGTTGCAGCGATTTTTGATAAAAGGTGCGGTGCCAGGCCGAAAGAGAACTTGGAGCTGACTAATGAGCTTATCGGCAAAAACCACGCTGTGGGAGCTGGCAGTGAAGAGGGCTTTTCAGCGAGAAAAAGGCTCAAGGAGAGGATATCAGTGCGACTGCCAAGGCAAGGAAGTTGTGGACTGTAACTCGAGAGAAATGTATCTCTTTTGAGGAAGCCAAATGACACGAAAGCAATGGACAATAAGACTTAAGAAAAAGCCTGAACTTGGTGTTGAAACGGAGATGACCTAACGGCTCAATCGTGGACTGACATGGCGCAGCCAATGAGCGGCGTGGATTTCTGAGAAAATATATAATTTGTAGAAAGTTTAGTTAGATAGAAAGGTATAAAACCTGACCTCATGGGCAGGCGTGTTCTGCTCGCTTTCTGATTCCTGATTGACGTGCTGTCGGACTTCTGGCTCACGTAAGGACAGCAGACTTAAATTGATTTTTCCTTTCTAGGTGGAGTGAGAATAGTCAGGGAAATAGTTTGAGGGAATGGAAACTGTTATTTTGCTTTATTCATGCTAACTGATTTGTTTTTGAAGTGTCAGTCTAATAAATCATTTCCTTATAAATGCTGCGTTCTTATTGCTAATAAAATAAAGATTCTTAATAAAATGCTCTTTCTTGAATAAAAAGTTCAAATAAAATTAGATTTTGAAACAACAAGCTGGTCTTGTTTATTCATGGTCTAGTTACCATCAGTTGATCCATTTGCCTTAGTGACTTAATTTAAATGATAAATGTTTAAAACCATGGCGAGAAAAGATAAACTGCAGTTGTATATACATTTGTAGATAGTTTGTGAATAGTTCTGTTAAATTAGGTCACATGATTCAGTTGCTCAAAATTGTCTCATTGGTTTATGGGCCTTATTAAGTGATTTATGATTAATGGTAAGTATTGTGGTAATAGGTAGCGTTCATGAGACAGTTTTTCATTAGGAGCGCTGGATCAAAATACTTGGTAGCAGAGTTACGGTTACTATGGTAACTGACATGTTACATGGTAATTACATAGGATCGATGTTTAACATATGTTGAGTCTGTTCAGTTGTTATATGTAGTTGAAAGGTTTTTTCCAGTAGTGTGAAAATTCCTGGTTTGCCGGCAAGTAAACGTGTAGTGTAACAAGTGAAGTTGCACAGTGCATTTGTTCTGTTTCAAAATAGTGGTATTGACACATATCACTAGTGTTGTGGACGTACAACACAAGTTTAGGGATTTTAGGTGTGTAAGGTAAAATGTATAGTGAGTATTGTCTATGAAATTGTAGCTTTCGAGCATAGGGACTGGTGTCCTGTTTTAAAACTCATTGTGAAAAGAGTAGTAGAATTTATCCAAGCTTGTGTGAAGGGTAAGGAAGCGTCGTCTATCTTACTGGTGAGTGAAGATTTCTATGGTGGGTTAAAGTCCTACTAAAGATTTCTGTATGCATGGTTAGGGTTTTCTTTGTATGGATGTGCATACATGTATTCGTAATATTCGTTCAAGTTAAACTCCAAATTGTCTAAGTGCATTCAGAGAGAAACAAGTGCGTTATTACCTGCTAGAAGGGTAGAGTAGCCTTACTTTATCAACGGATTTAAATATTCTGTGAGAATAGCGTCGTCTATTTCACGCAAAAGAATACCTGAATGACTGGGAAAGCTATCACTTTATTTAGCCAAACAGACAAATGGTTTGTTTTTATGGAGTTACTAACTGAATTCTATTGAAAAGATTTGTAAAATATGGCGCTGTGATAATATTTTGTAAAGGAGGTGTCAGAGTCACAGCGGAGCGAGGACAGAGAAGCATGTAGCGGTAGTATACGTCACTAGTGTCGTGCTGTGATTGGCTAACATACGTCACAGTCTGCGCACTGATTGGCTCATGTGACTAGGCAGGCTTGCAGCTGATTGGCTTATTCAGGAAAGCAGAAATTCTATTGGTTGAGCAAAATAGTGACGAAGCTTAACCTGATTTGCTTGTTAGTGAGTTTCGCATACGGATTGGAACAACAAGGAAATAGTTACGATCTATTCCGAAGTAAGCGGGATTGTTTAAAACATGGAGTATTATTATATGAAAGAGAAAAAGAAGCGTACTTGGTTTCAGAAATTGAAAAATAAAATTTAACCTGACAAGAAAATTGAAACCCGAGGTGGAAGATTAATTCATAAGTACAAAACACCTGCAGCTTATATGTTAGGTGAATATGGTTATCATACTTGTCTTTGGATTGAGAATTGGATGGAATATACCAAAAAGGATGGTGTATTAGCGTGGCCGGAAGATGGATCATTTAACATTAAGGTTTTGAAAAACTTAAGAAAAAAAATGATGACTCTTGTACCAAGACCTAGACCTACACAATTTGAGGCTTTAGCTGAATGGGAGGATGAGATGTTTGAATTAGAACGAGAAAGTAGAGGTGTAACAAGAGGTACTAGATTAGACATTAATAGGGAAACTCATGAGGACAGAATGCGTTGATGAAGACGTGCAGACATGTGTGATGGTCTGTATCCAGCGAGATTTGGTGAGGCATCTGATCAAAAGGGTGCTCAAAAGAAAAATAATAATGGTGAAGAAAGTGATTTAGAAGATGTAGTTTTAGAAGAGATTTATATTACAAAACCGAAACCGCCACCTTATCCACCAGTTTGTTCATGGTCTTCCCCAAGAGTTCCACCAAGAATTTCCCCGAGTGCTCCTCCAAGAGAAATTATTGATGAGGCATCACCTAGATTAAATCAGAATAGTGGAAAAACTCCTGAAAGAGTAGAAACAAGATCTAATTCTAGTATATCAGGGGAAAATAGAAATTATGCTGAAACTCCAGTTCAGAGAAATGAAACCCCAAGAATTGTAATGAGAACAGAAAGAAGTGAGGAATTACCAAATACCTCAGAATATTTCCGATCAAAAGATGAATTAATACAACAGTTAACTAAAAGCATGGAAGCAGTAACAGTACCAGTAACGATTGGACCTGTACTTCCAGTATTTGATCAAAGAGAAGTTAGACATTCTGCCTTGACTGTTCCATTAAATGCAGAAATTCAGAAAGTGGCTGAAAATTTTTATTCAGATTTATCTGAAATTCACCAAGAGAAAACAATGATGCCCGACTTAACTTTTAATCAAAGTTTGTCGAATAAAACTCCATCTGGTGTAGAATCTGATTCTGTAACTCCCGAAAAGAGCATAAATAAAATAGATTTAACGAATACCCCACAAAGCCCAGAGTTTAAATTACTTGATGTTGCAAAGTTGAAGGCGGATTTGGAGGAATTGATTATTGGTACAATTGGAACTGACAGTTCGAAGCTATATCAGGATGATGAATTATTATTTATTTGTAAAAGCATACAATGGAAAATGAAAACAAAGTATGATCAATAAGAAGAAATGGCTGCTGAATTAGAAGTAGATTTAAGTAGACAGAAAATTTTGCAGAAACATTATAGAGTGGATTTCTCTGAAAAAGACATTGAAAACATGAATACCACAGGGAGAATTATTCATATAAAAGATTTAATTGTGTTTCTAAAAAGATTGGGTGAATTAAGTAAATAGAGAGTAAAATGGACAAAGAAAAGAGAGGAAGACAAAATAGAAAGAGGAGAAGTAGCAAATGAGTTTCCAATGAGAGAAATACCAGGAGGAGGGAATGTGCATGTTCCTTGGACAAGACAGGACATTTTAGTGTTCACAAATGATTTTCCTCGGCTGAGAGAAAAACAGTGGAATGGTATCGACAAGTAGACAGATTTGTGAAAGTTTCAAAAGTTCTGTGGATTGATCTTGATGGATTCTTTGACATAGTTGTCCCATCAGATCTAAGGACAGAATGTAAAATGTCTATAGATTGGCCTAAAGAAGAACCTGCTCGAGATAAGGTAACGGGTGCTCCTTCATCAGATGTTATGAATTTGTACGAAAAGGTAATTGTGTGGTTGAAAAACAAGATTCCCCCAAAAGAAGTAGATTGGGTTAAAATAGATAGAACAAATCATGAGCCAAAAGAATCAGTACATTCATTTTATGAAAGATTGTTGCTGATATTTAAACAATACAGTGGTTATGAAAAATTAAGTGAAAAGGATATGAGCCATTTCATTTACAGATTTGTTTATGGCTTAAGACCTGAAATTGGTGAAATGATAAGATCTGGAATAGTTGGCTGGCAATCGCTCTCAGTAGATGACATTTTGAGAAAAGCAAAATACTGTAGTGATGAATTAGATGCTAAACAAAAGAAGCTAAAAGAAAAAGCTATGTGGGCACAGGTGAAAGTGGCTGAACAACAAATAGCAACTCTAGAAAACAAAAATGTTAATCAGAATCAAGGGAAATTTGAGGAAAGATGGCGGCCGCAATTGTGGCCGTGTGAGGTGCTCTGCTGATGACCCCATTCAAACTCCCTACTAGCGGTGATTTCCCTATTCTTCCCGCCTGCTATTTACCTGCTCCATGCTGCCGACTTCTGTCCGTGTCTTGGATGGACTAGAACCGATTTAAAAGTTAAAAGCGCTTCGTGGGATCAGTGTCCTTTTGGCATTTGAAAAGCTTCTGGGCTCGACGCTTCGGGCGTTCCTTGCGGCATATGGAGAGAGCGGTCTCAGCAGCCTCAGCTGGGTGCAATTGACCGACCGTGCGAGTGCGGCGCTTTGAGGTAGCGACTGCCCAGATCCCGTGGGGTGGAAATTTTGCTTACTCCCCTTCGCCTCTGTATTCCTTGACGAGTGGCTGCGTATTGTGTTCGGCTCGACTTACTTGTCAAGTAAAACGATTTAAAAACTTTGTTGCAACATCTTTATAGCCCAGTATTCTATGGAATGTACGGAAGATTCCTGCCGAGGAGCTGAGTGTTTGAGGCGTCTTTTTGAAGCACTTTTAAAGCACTGAAGTATCGAAGGTAAAAGGGGCTTTAAAAAATCTAGTTAACAGTGAACTTTTCTGCGCTGGGCTGTAACTTAGGTTCTTCTTCTATTACATACAAAATTCGAAATCAGCAATAGTAATAGACTCTGTTTGCCATCAGGATGGCGCCGAAGGGAAGGGGCAACGCGCGGAACAAAGTTGGGGCAGTGATTGAGACACCGGCTGGGATCTCAATTAGTGGGGAGCAGAGCACTCACTCAGACATAAGTAGCAACGAAACTAGAACGAGAGGGGCGGCCTGCAAGTCAACTGTAGCTTGCGCTGAAAGCGGCTCAGCTATTGTGGCCATAGGAGCAGGAGCGGGGGGAGGAAACATTAATGGCCAAATTCTGAAAACGCAGCCTGGGCCAGTGGCTGGGTCAGTGGCTGTCCCACAGTTGCAAGCGCAAGGGGGGCAAGGTGCACTAGGAGCTCTACAGAGTCATTATAGAGACTCAACAGCCCACCAGATTCAAGAGACACCTATCAAACAAAAAACAGTTGCAGTTGCAGCGATTTTTGATAAAAGGTGCGGTGCCAGGCCGAAAGAGAACTTGGAGCTGACTAATGAGCTTATCGGCAAAAACCACGCTGTGGGAGCTGGCAGTGAAGAGGGCTTTTCAGCGATAAAAAGAAATCCGGTCCAGACAGAAGTAATCACTCCGGCAATGGTTGTAGAAGATGTTATCTCCCAGTCTCGTTCGAATGTGGAACTACCTACTCTGGCATTGGATAAGGAGCTCGAATTCGAGACAGATGGAACATTTTATTCAATGTCGGACTTCACAACCCTGTCTGACAAGGAACATGAATTGGACAGCGCCAGCAATCTTGGGGACTGGGGGGACCTCCCGGATGATGAAGAAGGAGAAGACCCTGAACAGTGTCAGCCCCAGGACATGGTGAAGAAAATAAAGGATATTAGTGAAGGAGTACAGCGTGATCAAGTACAGCCTTTTGTGCAGATTAACTTGGACAAAGAGCTGGAAGAGGATTCAATTGCGCTTGGCCTGATCTATAAGACTGTTATGATACATCGTAGCGAAACAAAAATGGAGGGGCAGCGAACGCAAGGTGCTGTAAGGAAACTACAGAATACTGTTCGGCGGTTAATAAAAACATGTGCTAAAGTAACATCACGTGTGGTGGAAGTAGAGGAGAGAGTATCCTCTGCAGAAGATACGCTGGCGAAGCAACAAACTGCAGTAGAGTCCTTACAGAATTCAAAAGTTGAGGTGGACTGGAAGCTCACGGACTTAGAGAATCGATCACGCCGTAATAATTTACGCGTATTAGGAATTGCAGAAACAAGAGAGGGGTCCGATCCTCGTAAGTTCGTTGTTCAGTTGTTCAAGGAGGCATTTCCAGTATTGACTACATGGAACTGGGAAAAGGAAGTAATTCGTGCTCACAGGGTCCCGTTTGCGGTGCGACAGCGTGGGAGAGATAGACAGGGTGACCAAAACTCACACCCAAGGGCAATTTTGATCTGTTTAAATAATTATTTGCTGCGAGAAGCTCTCTATGATTTAGCAAGGCCTGGCAAAAAAAGAACTGGTATGGGGTGTGAGTTTTCTGTTCACCCGGATTTCTGTCCGACAACTGTTAACGAACGATGGCAAATGCAGAAATTATTCGCTCCTTTTCAAGCAATCGGAGCCCAGGTCTTCCTGCTTAATCCCTCCAAACTAAAGGTCATTATCAATGGTCAAACGAGGTTTTTTTACATTCGGCAGGATGGTGCAGGACTACTTATCAGATCTGAAAATTGTTTTAAATAAGGCAAAAAATGCTAAAAAATGTTTTTAAAAAATGGGCTACCTAGTATAGGAGTCTGATATTGAGAACTATTAACTTGTTATTTGTTTCTAAGACATTTGGAATTTTGGGTGGTGGGTAGGGTTAATCACAACGTTTGTTATGTGCTGGAATATCATTTAGTGTATCTCTCTTTACAATGGTATGTACTTCTCGATCTATGTTCATGATATAATTGGGTACTCTACTCGCTTGGTAAAAATATTGACCTTGGGAGACATTGATGTCAATTGTAACTGTTTATCAGCATAGGGAGAATAGGAGAAACTGTTTTGTTATTATTTTTTCTTCTTTTTTTAGGAAACCTTATTTGTTGGGTTTCTCTCTAGCTATGCAATCCATAGTTTCTAGGGATTCTTGATTAGGATTTTAGTACCCAAAAGTGAATTAAAACTGTCAAGAGGAGTAAGTAATTGTGTTCGAGAGGGGGGTAAGAGAGTGCCATATGTGTGGTGTAGGGAATTTGATGGGGTGGGGGAACGGTTGTTGCACCTCAACATCACTGAGGACAGAGTCCTTAAGCCTCACTTTGGGTGGTGGGGGTCTGTGGGGGGGGAGTTGTAGGGGGTGGTAATCGGTAGGGGTGGGTCTTTGGGGTTGCTTTAAAAATAAAAAAAATTGAGACCTATTTTGCAGAATTGGCAGTACAGATTGGTCATCTATAATGGTAGGCAGGTACTACGGTATACCATATAGGCTGAGGAAAGCTCATCTATGTTTTGTCTTTTTACGCTTTGATGGGGCAGGATAAACTTGTTATAGGTACTTGGAATATTTGTGGCCTTAACGATGCTAAAAAGCGGGCTTCTCACAGTCCGGCTTCCGAGCCAAACACAGCACCGAGACCGCCCTCATCGCAGCCACAGACGACATCCGAACACTACTCGACAACGGGGAAACAGCTGCCCTCATCCTCCTGTACCTCTCCGCAGCGTTTGACACGGTCTGCCATAGCACCCTGGTACAACGCCTCAGCAACGCTGGGATACAAGGAAGAGCATTGGATTGGATCATCTCAATCCTCGCCGGAAGAACCCAGAGAGTCAGCCTCCCCCCTTTCAGATCAGAGGCTACCGAAGTCCTCTGCGGCGTACCACAAGGATCATCACTCAGCCCCACCCTCTTCAACGTCTACATGAGCCCCCTCGCAGCCATCGCACGCCAATACAACCTCAACATCATCTCCTACGCTGATGACACACAGCTGATCCTCTCCCTCACCAAAGACCCAAACACCGCCAAAACCAACCTAAACGAAGGGATGAAAGAAGTAGCCGAGTGGATGAAGAACAGCCGCCTAAAACTGAACTCAGACAAGACGGAAGTCCTCATCCTAGGATCATCCCCATCCGCATGGGACGACTCTTGGTGGCCATCAACCCTGGGCAGCGCACCCAAACCAACAGACCATGCTCGCAACCTGGGATTCATTCTAGACTCCTCCCTCTCGATGACCAGACAAGTCAACGCCATCTCATCATCTTGCTTTAACATCTTACGTATGCTCAGAAAGATATTCCGATGGATCCCCACCGAAACAAGAAAGACGGTCACCCAAGCACTCATCACAAGCCGACTGGACTACGGAAACACCCTCTACGCCGGAACCACAGCCAAACTACAGAAAAAACTCCAACGCATTCAGAACGACTCCGCCCGTCTCATCCTAGACATACCCCGCCACGATCACATATCCGGTCACCTGAGAGACGTTCACTGGCTCCCCGTTAACAAGAGAATAACGTTCCGTCTCCTCACCCACGCACACAAAGCCCTCTACGACCTAGGTCCCAAATACCTCAACTCGCACCTGACCTTCTACATCCCCACACGCCAACTTCGATCGTCTAATCAAGCCCTCGCCGCGATCCCACGCATCTGAAGAGCCACCATGGGTGGAAGATCATTCTCCAACCTAGCGGCCAAAACCTGGAACTCTCTCCCCACCCACCTCCGCCTCACACAAAACCATCTCTCCTTCAGAAAACAACTCAAAACTTGGCTATTCGATAAGTAGCCAATGCGCCCCCACACCCCCCCTCACAAGCGCCTTGAGGCCCTCTGGGTGAGTAGTGCGCTATACAAATTTTCTGACTTGACTTGACTTGCTCTTTTCTCTAAAATTGTCAATTCTATGCGTGTAGATATACTTTGTATACAGGAGACACACATTCCATGGGGGAAGCGGGAGTGCTTAAGGCTGCCTGGGTTTGAGCTGTTAGTCTGTTCTAAGCAGACATCTATGATTAGAGGGGTCGCTATTTACTTAAAGAGCGGTGTTGGTTATGTGAAAGGACACTGGGGGATAGAATGGGTAGGTGGGCCATAGCGGAATTGTGCATAGGTGGTAAATTGCTAACAATCTGTAACGTATACGGATCGAATTTAGATGACCCTGATGTATTCAAATATTTAGATGTTGAATTGGCAACATGGCCTAGTCCACTTCTTTTCTGTGGAGATATGAATATTAATATGTTAAGTGATTTTGATCTCGCTAATGCTCATAATTATGTGGGGAGAAAACCGAAGTCTTTAGAGGTCTTCAGGCTCTTCTTCAGGAGCATGGTCTTGCTGATCTATGGTTTCTCCATAACAAAACAGAGGATGGGTTTACGTTCTATACTATACCCCATAAGAAAAATGTTAGGTTAGACTATGTTTTTTTGTCAAAACAAGTGGCAGTTGCCAGTGTGATTTTCTGTTTACCGCGGCTCCTTTCTGACCATAACCCATTGATCGCTGAATGTCCTTGGCCACGAATTAGGAAACCTCCTAGAGACTGGATGTTTGAAAGGAAGCTTTTATTTGACGAGGGGTACTACTCACATATTAAAAAATGGGTCATTCAATTTCTGAATATTAATAGGGGCTCTGTCACAGACCAAGTGGTTTGGGACACGATGAAAGCTGGACTAAGGGGCGAGACTAAAAACTTCTCCTCCTATAGGTGGAATTTAGAACAAGAGCAGATGCGCATCGGGGTTAAAGAGCTTAGGGATGCAGAAATTGAATTGACTTTAAATATTAAGGATGGGAATGATATAGTCTCTTGCCTTCAAAAGGTGGCGATTCTTAAGGCTCGGCTGCTGGAGTCTTTCGGTCAGGATCTTGCGTCAAAGTATCTACAATATCGTACAGAGATGTTTGAGTTTGGGGAGAACTCGGGCAGGGTCCTGGCCAAGAGACTTCGTCAGCGAAGTATTCAGAGTCAGGTGGTAAAAATTCGAGACGAACGTGGAATTATACATGATACCCAGGAAAAGGTCAATGAAGTTTTTCTGGACTTCTACTCCCTCTTATATGTAGAGAGGGCCGCAGAAGACTTTTTAACAGATCTTGCGCCCGATTTTATTTCTCCTGAACAGGCTGAATTCCTGGCCACCCCCATTCAATGGGAGGAGGTCGAGATCGTAGTAAAATCTTTGGCTAATGGCAAGGCTAGTGGCCCTGATGCAGTCCCATTAGAATTGTATAAGGTGTTCTTAGCTGAAATAGGCCAGATCTTCCTTGAGGTATTAAGAGCAGCCCAGAGGGGTATAGTGCCGGAATCATGGCAAAATGCAACCATAGTTTTGTTTAAAAAAAACGGTAAACCTGAGTTGTTGCCATCATCATTTAGGCCGATTTCTTTAATTAATAGCGATTCTAAAATGTACTAAAAAATAATGGCCGGTCGACTTGTGCAGGTGATTACCCCTCTCTGTGCATCAGCATGGATTCATACCGGGCCGGGACACAGCTGATCATATCAGACGTTCCATTGCATTACTTGACTGGGCCCGCGTTACTAATTCTCCCCTCGGGTTGATCCTGTTGGACGCCGAGAAGGCGTTCAACAGGGTCTCCTGGGGGTTCATGTGGGCTGTCCTGAAGTGGAAGAGATTTCCAAAAGAATTTATACTGGCGATTTGTGCGATGTATCTCTCTCCAAGAGCGCAACTACGCATTTCTGGCCAGCAGACAAGTTCTTTCCCCATCACTAGGGGCACACGACAGGGGTGTCCCTGTTCACCCCTGTTGTTCGCCCTGTATATAGATCCCTTCCTCTCCAAAATCGAGGCTAATCAGGGTATAATACCGATAAGAGCAGGTAATATGTCGTATAATCTGTTAGCGTATGCAGATGATATAGTCGTTATAACATCAGACGTCTCATCTGCTTTTAGGGAACTTAAGGAATTAGCAGGGCACTTTGGGCCAGTATTGGGCTATAAGCTCAATGTCTCAAAGACACAGGTGGTTCAGACTCCGGGTATGCCAATATCAGATGCCCCAGTTGTTCCTGATGCCACGTATTTAGGTGTGCGTATAACCTCTGCAGTGGATACCATACCGGATTTAAATATCCTACCGGCTATAGATGATGTAAACTCTAGATTAGAGCGACTAGATAACTTGCAACTATCTTTATATGGACGCTGTAGCGTCATTAAAATGTTAGTCCTTCCTAAGTTTTTATACTTATTCAGGACCATCCCTCTTTTGATTTCCCAAACAAGTTTGACAAAGGCAGATAGGGTCTGTCATAGGTTTTTGTGGGGTTATAGGCGTTCATGTAGGGCAGCCAAATGGATGTGTCTTCCCCGTGATCGAGGGGGTTGGTCGGTTCCTAGTCTTGTCATGTACTATTGGGCAGCAATGTTACAAGCAATGGGTGTGTTGCTTTGTGGAGATAAAGCGAATGTACCAATATGTAATAGTCCAACTATTTTTGAGATCGGGCTGGGGTCTGCTGAAAAAGATATTTTACTCGAGGTCCTCGAACCCAGTTACTACAAGAGAACCCGCTTTAAAGTTTTAATCGCTGCATGTACTATTTGGCGGCTGATCAGGAGGAAATTAGCTATCCCAAATATGAATTTATATACGCCTTTTAAAGCCACTCAAATGTTTCCCAGCCTCTTTCAGGATCATGTTATGCATAGTTGGCAAAGTAAAGGTATTTATGGGTTGGGTGATATGGTGGAGGACGGAGCAGTCTTATCCTATAGGGATATTAGGGATAATTTTCAGCTATCTCCACATGATTTTTTAAAGTATTTACAGATCCAAAGCTTTATTCAAAAATACTTAAAGAAAACGCCTGCTATGCTGGAGAAAGTATCATTTATTGAACTGATCAAGAAGAGAAGTAGAATAGAAATATTGTATCAACATTTAGTTTCAATACTTCCGGATGATCTGACAGCTCAAAGCGCTAAGTGGGAATTGAAATTAGGATGGGCTGGTATTGATTTAACCTCGGTGTTAGAACTTGCCAGTCAGGGTATTGTGTCAGGCTCACTCAAGACTCAAAGCTAAATGGCAATGTTAGATTTATATTACACACCCGCTAAGATAGCAAAATGGGGTGCCATAAAGGGCAATGCCTGTGCACAATGTGGGCTGCTGGCTGCCGATGCAATACATATATTTTATTTTTGTCCATCCCTCTCTGGGTTTCTCGATGGTATTGAGCGCTTTATCAATGGTACACTCAAGATTAGATGTATTATGACTCCAGGCACTTGTGATTTTTGGGGTGGAGGTTGGTAATACACCAGATTGCAGTGACACCTTAAATGAATTAGCCCTCATATTTATTGCCATGTCGCAGGTCCGTCTGTGCATAACTTCTCATTGGCTTTCTCCGGAAGCCCCAACATTTGTGCAGTGGCATGCAAGACTTTTAGCTATACATCGGCTAGAATTCTCCGTTTCTTCATGTAGAGGGGGGAGGAAGCGGCAATTGGCAACCAGGATTTAGGCGCCTGTGGCAGAATGGGTCGGATAAAGGAAAAGATATATTTAGGCCACATTATCGTTTACTATTTTCTTTTGTCTATGTTTTGCTTTCTTTAGTTTCAATTTTTAGGAATGTTTTTTGCCTTGTTACTTGTCTAACTTGTTTAACGACTTTTTATTTTATTCTGTATTAATAACTTATTCTGCTGTGTAAGTAGGAATTTGTATTGTTTAATGTCTGGTCTCAATAAAATAAAAATAAAAAAAAATAAAAGAATCAAGGGAAACTTAAAGGTAATTATAAAAAGCCAAGATTGATGGGCGAAATTGGACACTGGAAGCGCGAATGTAAGAATCCGCCCAGAAATTTTAAAAATGCATCATGAAATCCACAGAAGCAGAATGAGATAAATCTGCAGCAACAGCTACAGCGACAGGTAGTGAATCAGCAAAGTCAGATACCACAACCGCCACTTCCAAACTGTGTAAATGTGCAGAGATACAATACAGAAACAGGATTCTGTGGAGGTGAACAGGTAAACAGATCGCCAAGAGTGAATGTGTCAAATGTTTCTCAACAGTATTGGTTAAAAGAAAATGGAGGGAGTGATTCTGAGGATTACTTATGACGGTGCCTGAGAGAGGAGGAAGAGTGTGTGCTTGGAGCCACTCTTGAGGTAGATCAATCTGGTCCATTTGTAAATGGTAAAGTGAATGATGTAGAAATCACTTTTCTAGTGGACACAGGTGCTACCCGTTCTACTGTTAGATCAGTGGAAATAGAAAACCTGCCTCTCTCTGGTGAAATGATCCAAGTAGTTGGTGTAGCTAATCAACAAATTAAAACAGATTTAACAGAACCAGTTGAAGTTGAAATTGGTAAATTTAAGGACATGCATAGATTTGTAGTTTGTGACAGCAGTCCTGTAAACTTGTTAGGAAGGGACATCCTTTGTAAGATGAACTGTAAAATATATTGCTCACCGGATGGTATTGAGCCCCAAACTCAAGAAGAAGATGGGGCTTTACAAGTTAACAATGTTAATGGTTGAAGCAGAAGAAAGTAAATTATTTCCTGTATTTGATAAAAATAATCTTCCTGAAGAATTAAAAGAGACAGTCAATGCTAAAATTTGGGATTTCACTGGTAACGAAATGGGTTTGATGAAAAATGTAGACCCAGTAAAAATATAAGTTAAACAAGGAGCAGAATATCCAAACATTCCTCAGTATAAAATGAAAGCAGAAGTTATTTAAGGTGTCATTCCTGTAATTGATAAATTCATAAAACAAGGTGTTCTAAAAGAAATTGAGAGTAGTCCATGTAATTCACCGATTATGGGAATTAAAAAGCCAAATGGAACTTTCAGGGTTGTTCAAGACCAGAGAAAGGTTAATAAAATAGTTGTTCCATGTTGTCCAGTTGTGCCAAATCCAGCGGTAATTCTTTATCAGATTCCACATGATGCAGAATGGTATACAGATCTTTGTAATGCATTATTTACTGTTCCATTGCATCCAGAAAGCCAACAAATTTTTGCGTTCAGGTTCCAAGAGCGTATCCTAGCATGGTGTCGAATCCCTCAAGGGTATACAGAAAGTCCATCAATTTTTAATCAGTTGCTAAAGAAATCCTTGAAAAATCTAGATTTACCTGGAAAATCAACGTTAGTGTAGTATATTGATGATCTCCTTGTGGCTGCAAAAAGCACGAGATAACTGTGTGACAGATACCATTACTCTTTTAAATCATCTGGCAGATGAGGGAGATAAAGTGTCTCCTGCAAAATTACAGTTTTGTAAACAAGAAGTAAAATACCTTGGTCACAGAATTGCAAAAGGAATTAGGCAAGTGGCAACAGAAAGAATAAAAATGATTCAGGCAATGCAACCTCCAAAAACACAAAGACAGGCCAGAATGTTTCTGGGAATGGTAGGTTATTGTCACCAATGGATTAGTGGATTTTCAGTAATTGCAAAACCACTGCAGAGACTGACAAAAGCAGACATAAAAGACCCAATAACCCTAACAGAAACTGAGTTAGAAGCTTTTGAACAGTTAAAAAGAAGTTTGTGTGAAGCTCCAGCATTGGGAATGCCAGACTACGAAAAGGAATTTGAGCTGTATTGCAGTGAAAGAGAAGGATGTGCTTTATCAGTTTTGATTCAAAGACATGGAAGTCTGAGAAAGCCAATAGCATATTTCTCAGCTGTTCTTGATCCTGTTGCAAAAGCATTACCAGGCTGCTTAAAAGCAGTAGCTGCAACAAGTGTGAGTTTAGAACAAAGTGAAGGGATAATAATGGGATTCCCTGTAAAAGTATATGTACCCCATTCAGTTGAAATTCTCCTCACTAGAAGTAAAACACAGCATTTGACAAGTAACAGGTTAACAAAATATGAAAAAGCTATTCTTGGATCAGATATTGTATCGATTGCAAGATGTGTGAATTTAAATCCTTCCACATTATTACCTGATGGTTCTGTAACAGAAATAAAAAATGAAAATGATATTGATCATGAATGCTTGGATGTATTAGTATATTGCACTAAACCCAGGCAAGACATTAAAGATGTCCCATTAACTGAATCAGATTATGTTTATTTTGATGATGGTTCATGCTTAAGAACAGATGAAGGTGTTCTGGGTGCAGCATACTCTATGTGCACAGTTGCAGATGTAATTGAAGCCTCCTGTCTCAAAGGAATTCGCTCAGTTCAAGTAGCAGAATTGATTGCTTTGATTCGTGCATGTGAAAAAGGAAAAGAGTTAAAAGTTACCATAGTGACTGATAGTCAGTATGAATATGGCATAGTCCATGACTATGGCCAGCTCTGGTCTCAAAGAGGTTATTTAACTTCTGCGGGAACTCCAATTAGGAACTCAAAATTGATTAAAAGGTTAAATGACGGAATTCAGCTACCAGAGAAAAGTGCTGTTGTGAAGTGCACAGCACACAACAAAGGAGATGAATACATGACAAAAGGAAATGCATATGCTGACACAACAGCAACATTTTGTGCAAAGAATAATATGTCCATTAATCGGGAAAAAGACAATGAACATGTTTTGAACTCATTTATGCTAACATCTGTAGTTGAGACATGGCAAGGAGTAAAAGATTTACAAGATGAGGCAGATGATGAGGAGAAAGACACATGGTTAAAAGCAGGTTGCAGACAGAGAGAAGAGGATGAGATTTGGGTTTACAAAGATGACAGGCCAGTAATGCCAGACAGCATGATTGCTGACATGGCTCGAATGTATCATGGTCCAGGACATATTGGAAGAGATTCAATGATCAGATTGTTTAGACAGACATGGTACAATCCAAAATTTAGAATAATTGCAGAATCTTTTTATCAGAGATGCTTAATCTGCCAGCAGATTAATCCAAACAGAAAAACAGTTGTGAGCATGGGAACCATAGGACGGGAGGGTGGTCCTTTTACCAGATTACAACTTGATTTCATTGACATGCCACCTCATAACAAGCTAAGATATGTTTTGGTGATAATCTGTCTGTTTTCAAGATGGGTGGAAGCATTCCCAACATGTCACAATGATTCAGTTACTGTGGCAAAATTGCTTTTGAGAGAAATCATACCAAGGTATGGATTTCCAGCGATGGTCGAGACTGATCGTGGTACACATTTTGAAAACAGATTGCTAAAATTGATTTGTGAAGCTTTAGACATAAAGCAGAAGCTACACTGTGCTTACAGACCAGAAGCATCAGGTGTTGTTAACCAAGTGAATGGCACAATCAAAAACAGAATAGCAAAAATGTGTTTAGCCACAGGAATGAAGTGGACTGATGCACTCCCACTTGTTTTGATGTCTTTGAGAAGTACTCCAGATAGAAAAACTGGTTTGAGCCCCCATGAAATTCTCATGGGCAGAGTCATGAGACAAGCATTTGTCCCAGTTGGTAAACTATTGAGCATTAATGATAGCGTCATATTGGAAAACTTCAAAAATCTATCTGATGTGGTGACTTCTGTGTTCCATCAGGTGGGAACTGAAGTGATAACAAAAGAGAAGGAACAAGCTCATGATCTGTTACCAGGAGACTGGGTGAGAACAAAAGTACATCGAAGAAGAAATTGCCTAGTACCCAGGTAGCAGAAGGCAAGACAGGTGATACTTGTCACAACAAATGCAGTAAAGTGTAGAGGATTGAAGAGATGGATTCATGCTAGTCACACCATATGTGTGCCAGCTCCTGAAAATCCTGACGAAGGTGAAACAACAGCTGATTCAGATTCTGAAGAAGAACGTGAAAGAAATCCAGATTCTGAAGATCGACAAGGAAGTCGACATCTGGAAGATTCAAATGCGAATGAGGCATTAAATGAAGAAGTTGTGATACAGGATTCTGATGATAATGAAAATGATGAAGATCTGCTAGACCAAGAAGCAGAAAAAGAAGCTGAACAAGAGGTGATTCAAGATCAGGAGAGTATTGAAAAGCATATTGGAAGCTCTGGAAGAAGGAACGAAAATTCTGAAACTGGTGGATTGGAAGTAACTGAAGAAGAAGACGAAATTCTGAGTACCAGCTATAGGGATGATGTTCCTAACAGAGTGAAACTGCCGAGTAAACAAGTACCTGGATCTAGAGCTGTCATCACAGAAAGTGAATCAGACGAAAGAGACGATGAATCCAAAGTGAAAAGTTCAAGAAAAAGAGCTTGGAGAGCAGAGTGTAATTTGACTGAACCAAAGAAGAAATTATTAAGAAAAGGAGATAATTGGGCAGATGAAAATGAGAGTCTAAAATTCAAATTAGAGAACAGATCAAAAGAGCAAGTTAATGAGGTCTCAAGTCAGAAGGGTGGAGACTCAGATAAGAAAAATCAAGCAGGAAAGAAAATAGAAGTGATTATTAATAGAGCAAAGAGAGTAATAAAGCCTAATCAAAAGTATAAGTCACCTGAGTGGACCTACATTATTATCCCACCAGTGGTGGAAGTGAATAGTAGTAGTCAAGAAGATTTAGATGATACAAGTGATAATGATTGATTTTATTCCGACATAAGGTTGAAATTGTGTTAGGTGACACAAGGTCGAAGAAATTGTGTTAGCTGGAAAAACACATCAATGTAAGACATAAGGTCGAAGAAAAGCTGTTAGAAAATAAGGTTTTCTTAAAAAAAAAAAAAAGAGGGGTGTATATTTAGTCATTTTTAAATTTTAATTTTTTTTGTTTTTTTTGTTTTGAAAGGCTCTTGTTTCAAAGTAAAGATGCCTTCTTCTAATAGTAATTCGAGATGCTCTATTGTCAGAAGATGTTGTAAAATGTCTTCTATATATGTAATTTTAATAATTTTGGTTTGGTTGATTTTAGCCGTCATTTTTCCTTTTGGAATTGATAAGGAGATTTACAAAACTAACATGACTAGTAAAGTTGTGGTTAATCAAGACAACCATGATATAGTAGGCAAGACTAATACAATCATTGAGCATAAACCAGAGATCCACCAAGATAGATCTGTTGGAGATTTTTCTAGTAATACCTTTTCAAGACTTTTATCTGAATATGTTAAGGTGATGGATGTGAGAGATTGTTACATTTGTGTGAAATTACCCACTTCTGTCTCTGAAGGAGTGACCTACAATATGCTTCCTCTTACTTATGGCATCACCTGTAGTGTAATAGCTAGTTTGTTTTATCAAACACGTCGTTTAGAATATTACTACTCTAATTTTGATGAGATTTTTGCAAATTTAAAAGTTGATAACAGCTTCAATAAACTGAAAAATGCTAAACAGATGAGGGAATTTTTTATAGTAACTAATGAACTTACTTATGAGTATGCTTTTCGAAATAATTTAACATGTAAGTTGAGAATGGAAGAAAATCATTTTTAAATATGGTTGAAGAGAGAAGGGCAATTTATTAGCGAAATGAGATGCTGAAACAAACCAAATCTATGTTTTGGCAGATTGAGGATGAAAAGCTCAACGGTAGAAACGAAAATCTAGCAATTCATATAGACAAACCTGTAAGTGGAAAATTTTGTATAAGAAGAGATAATACTCTGTTTGATAATTACTTTGTGGTTGCTAGTCAATGCGAAGATACTTATCGTATCTTAGGGGGATGGGGATTTAAGGGAGGTAAAGATCCAATTTTTCCTGGAGTATATTTTGTGTGTGGGAATAAAGCTTATTATAATCTTCCTGATCACTGGTATGGCACATGTTATATAGGTTTCGTTTTTCCCAAGATCTTTCATGTAGGCAGAAATGCAAAGAGTTCATTTGAAATAAGCAATCACATGAGTAGATTTAGAAGGGAAGGTTTTTCAGAAATATTGGGAGACATATTTGGTGCAGTAATACCTTTGGTGGGTATAACCTTGAACACAGTTAAGATCAGAAAAATGTCTACAATAGTTGATAGATTGTCAACTGATACTGCTAGTGGATTTCAATTAGTGAATACAGAACGTATTACCATGAGAACAATGGTAATGCAGAACTGTCTTGCACTAGACATTTTGCTTGCAAAAGAAGGTGGAGTCTGTGGAATTTTACATGTCCAGCATTGCTGCACATATATTCCAGATAAGAGTCAGAATATAGAGATGTATATCAAGAATATAACAGAATTACATGCTGAGGTTGTACCTTTAGAAGATGAACATTTTTCAGAACGTTTGAGCAAAAGATTTGCAGCGATCACAAACTGGTTTTTAGAGATTGGTAGTTCAATCTTAGGTCAAATACTTTGTCCTTTAATAGTCATAGTCATAGTGATACTTTTGTTAAAAATTAGTTGCATGATACACAAGAGAAAGAAATATCTAAGGGAAAAGAAAAGAATTTACAAACTCAGAAAAGAAAAAGAAAAAGAAATAGAATTAGAAGAGTTTCATAGATCTCAATATGAGAGTTGCAGACAAACAGCTGAATCTAAAGTTTAGAAATACTAATATCAAGAAAGTCCAAAACATGTTGAAGGGTTGAAAAATTTATAAATTTTTGGGTGTTGTTTGGTGATTTTGAAATCACCAGATGAGGGAGTTGATGGAGCAAGGTGAGGAATAACACTTTGTTCAAACCCTGCAAAGTTAAACTTCCATAATATACGTAACTGTATTAACAAGCATGTGGTGAAATTATTAATCAACTTAGTTTTAAAATGCATTCATCAAGAAACACGTGGGATTAACCTATGTGCTCTATGTTGCAAATGCGAAGAAAATATTAAACTAACCTTGTCTGTTGTCTTTGTCAGAATTAAATGCGGTTGTTTAACTAACGGCATGTGCTTATTTTGTGTGCTTATGTTATGTCCTTTCTGTGACAAAAATGCATAAAAGAGTTCCTGCAATCCTAAGGATTGGTAGATATAATGCTGCTTTGTGTGCTCAGCCAGGTAACATAAATTAACGGGTTTTTAATTAGCAAAGGGGGTGGGTAACAGAATGGGTCTCAATTCTTTAATTAATTGATGTCTTGTGTTTGTTTGAATAATAGTTTCCAAGTGAGGCCTAAGGCATGCAAATAAATGTTGTTACGAAAACGTGTCCAGAGTGGAGCCTTGCACATATTCAGAAGTGGAAACTTTTACCACGTTGACATTTTTGTCAGAAAATACAGTTTAATAAGTTGTGCTGAACGTGCTCTTGGAGAAAAAGGCTCAAGGACAGGATATCAGTGCGACTGCCAAGGCAAGGAAGTTGTGGACTGTAACTCGAGAGAAATGTATCTCTTTTGAGGAATGAAAAACAATGGTTGAAGGAGGGTCAAGGGGACTCTGTTTATAGACCATCCGAACTCAATACCCCCAATCAAACTACAACGAACACAAAGAGTTGGAGGGTCTGCTGGCAAACAGTGCTGAGTCTAAAAGGTCCTGTAAAGGAGACCACTCCTTTGCATTGCACTAACCCAGACCTAGTGGTCACATGACACTTGCCTCTGGTCGATATCCTATCAGCCCACCCATTTGGCGGAGCCTCGTCATGTAGGACGTCTAACCAGAGTGGTTAGTCAAAGCCCAGATGAAATGGCCAGACAACACACACTACTGGTTCAGATTTGTTAAAGTGTCCATGCCACAGAGTGGTGCTGAAAAAGTGCAGTGCAAAAAATAGGGAGTGAAATAAGTGATATTAAAATGGCGGTCGAGGCAAAAGAAACATTTTTATTGGTATTCACCAGGACGCCAGGTTAAAAAAGAAGAAGTGTAAAACAGTGTGAAAAAATCACTGTGATGCTTTGCTGTGTTATGAATTAGGCCAACATGTTTCTGCCTACGGTGAAACTACACCGGCATTCTTCAGGGCCAGATACAAAAGATATTGCTACTGCAAAGATACACTCAAATGTTGAATGTGTAAATCAAAAAGAAAAGGACAGACCAAATCATTTGTTTAACGAACTGTCCCAACAGGTTAAGTGGTCATGTAGACCATCCTACCGTATCCATCCGAATCAGTAGTTGGATAGAGAATGTGATCCTGTAAGTGGAAACAAAAACCACAACTACTGTTTGTTCTAAAACATAACAAACTTGTCACATGTACAAAACATTTTATAGACTCAGCAGGGCCAATTCATACTAGAACCGCCAGAAACAGTAAAGGTTGCATTTAAAGTAAACCAGCAGTCATTGCTGAACAATAATTTCGAAAATGTATGCGACTTACCCAGCAGTATGTGGGAGTCAAGCCTCACCTCACCCGGCAACGGCTCGGAGATTGAGGCCCCGCTCTGTGCACAGAAGAAAGTAGAGCATGTAAGCCAAGGTGACCCAGGGGTCTCCCAAGTCTCTCTAGTCAGTGATAAATTATACTATCTGTGCATATAAAAAACTGATTGTGTGTCTGCCCATAAAGATCGCTGTCCCATGGAGAACAAAGAAGGGTAAAAACTGTTAGACAAAACTAGTCTCTGACTGACCGGGTCAACCAGTAATGTATGCCCCCATTACCCACACACAAATTATGAGGTAGGCAGTTAATTAATCACTCAGAACCCTAACACAATCAAGAGATAGAAATAAACTGTGTTACTCAAGAGTGAAAGTAGATGGGTGATAGAACTGAGTGACAGGACCTTAGCCCTGTGCTTAGCTGTGAGGGAGTAACAAACACAACTCAACCTACACTTGTAATCATCAACTAATAAGTAAAGAGTCCCTCAGTGAGCCTAAAGAGCCTGGAGGAGCGTGCCCTGGTCTGTCTACTCACCTCTCCGTCGGTACCTCTCGGCAATAACCAGAGCCGAAGGGAAGGCAACGAGGAGAGGTCAGGCTCGTCTTTTTATATTCCGCTTAATTGGCAGAAACGACAACAGCTGTTAGCCTATCTCCGTTGTCGATATTGCGCGAAAACATTCAGCGCGCATGCGTTGCAGAGCGACGCTACTCATCCTACAGTGTATGAAACACCGGGCATGCGCGGTACCATGAAGCCTGCCACCGGGTACTGGAGGTGTGTCTGAGGTTGAGACGAGCGCACTGGGCATGCGCGAAGAGGTAGCGCATGCCCCAGACTCGGTAACCAAACGTCCGTGGTGCGCGCATGCCTAGCTGTATGCAAGCAATGCTCCGACACGGCCAGTGGTGGTCTAGCGATCGTTTCCCTGCAGCTGCTGGCTGATCAACATACCCGAGGCAATTTCAAAGCGGCAATTGGTGATTTAATAATCATCAACCGCCCATATGGCAGAACCACATATACTCCATGGACAAAAAGTAACTCAGGCGCTGCTATCATCTGTTATGCGCTAATGTTCCCTGCATACAAAAAGTTAGTTAGGGCTATGGTGCAAATGTTGGCGTAATGTGTGAACATTTGGAAAGAGGGCACTTTATGTCAGACTTCTATCAAACCTTCTATCAAGAATGGATCTAAACCTAGGAAAATTAGGTCGCTAAGGGTCGGATAAGCCCTCACCTTTGGAAACAGAGCCAGCTAAACCTATAGCTTAAATAAGATGGGAACAGCAGTGGAGCAGCCAAAGCCTACCCTAGCTCCTATTGGCTTGTTGGAATAGTAATGAAGGATTACTGACAAGTGCTACACTGTATAGGTCCCTACAAGGATCTCCATCCTATGAAGTGTAAATCAAGCCCTCTTAGAGTATGCAGGGTTGGTGAATTATAGAAGACAGCATCCTAGGAGAATCCCAGAAGGTCAGATGGACACCCAAGGTATGTTGTCATTCAGCCCCGAGACGTCAGTTTTCAATTTGAAAATCCAGCGCTGTTCCTTGATGAAAAGAAACCTTGAGATATCTGTTATGTGTGGTGGGATGAATGGTTGTTCCAAAACCACCCACCTCAGGTCGTCAGCTTTATGCTTCTTGATTAGAAAATGGTTCGTCAGGCAGGTCGACTGTTTATTGCACCGTATCGTGCTCTTGTGTTCGCTGATACGCAGCTTGATTTTTCTGGTGGTGTGTCCGATATAGGCCAGACCACATGGGCATGTGATCATATAGATCAATCTCTCCGAGTTGCAGTTGGTATGCTTAAACAATTTCCACGGTCTCGAAGTTCCGATGTCAATGGAAACGGTCTTGCGGGTCTGTGGACAAGACGTACAATTACCACAGGGATAGTGCCCTTGAACCGGAGTCGTATTCCAGATGGTATCCAAGGTTGTGGTAGTTTCCTTCCTCTGCGTCCGCGGTCTTGTATGGACCAGACTGTCTCTGATACTGGACCCTCGTTTAAAGGCAAACAGGGGCCTGGGTATGACACCAGACGCTGTATTCAAAATTTTCCAGTGCTTCAAGACGGTTTTCTTTACCAAATTCGATCTGGTGCTGAAAGTATGTACCATTGTGAGCCTCTCAGAAGGTGCTTTGTTGTGTCGGTGTTCAATCAATGCCTCTCGATTATTATTGAAGGCTCTTTTGTGAGCCCGACGTATCAGTTGATTGGGGTAATGCCGCTCCTTCAGGTTGCACGATAATTCCCTCGCATGTTGTTAATACAAATGATTGGAGGAGCAGATACGCCGGACCCTCAGAAATTGGCCCACTGGCAGATTGTCACGTAATGACTGTGGGTGGAAGCTCCGGTATGACAATAGGGAGTTGCGAGCCATAGGTTTCTTATACAATCGGCTCTGCAGCCCTCCTCCTTCCGGAAAAATAAGGAGATCCAAAAATGGTAGCCGCTCTTTGCTATATTCCACTGTGAAACGGAGATACTGGTTCCTTGAGTTCAGCCACGTGTGAAAGTCAATAACCTCCTCAGTGGTACCCCTCCATATGACAATGATATCATCAATATATCTGCGCCACAGCAACACCTGGTGGAAATGAGGGTTGCTGTGGTTCAGAACGTGATCTTGCTCGAACTGATGCATATACAGATTCGCCAGACTGGGGGCAAAGACACTCCCCATTGATGTCCCGGAGACTTGGAGATAGAGATCATCCTGATATTGAAAATAATTCTCCATCATGGCTAGTCTGGCGCACTCCATGATGAAAGGTATCGGAGTGATGGTATCCGGTGGTTTGGATTCAAGTAGGTGTCTTATGCAGTCCAGAGTCTCCTGCTGAGGGATACATGTATAAAGGGACTCAACATCGAAACTCACCAATAGGTCGGTCTCGACATTGAACTCAGTCTCAGTTAGGAGTCGGAGGACGTCACCAGTGTCCTGAAGGTACGTGGGTGTCTCTTTAACCAATGGTTTCAGATAGACATCCACGAATGTAGAAAGCGGCTCAAGCAGAGACCCAATGCCCGAAATTATGGGGTGACCCGGAGGTGGTCTCTTCTCCTTGTGTATCTTCGGGAGGCAATAAAAGTAAGGGACCACCGGATGGGCCGTGGTCAAATACCTTGCTTCCTGAGATGTAATCCATCCCTCGCAAGATGCTTCCTCAATAAGACTTTTAATGTCATTAGAGAGTCTCGTGGTTGGATTTTCAGTGAGTCGCCGGTAGGCATTGCCATTACTCAGTTGTCGTAAACACTCTCTGTGGTAGGTGTCGGTGTCCTGTATGACAATGGCACCGCCCTTATCGGCGGGCTTGATGGTAATGCTAGTATCTTTGGACAAGGTTGCAAGTGCCAGCTTTTCTGCTCTAGTCATGTTGAAAAAAGACTTTTTGTCTGTGCGGTCTGTTTTCATGATATCATGAGTAACTGCCTGCTCAAAAGCAATGACTCTCGCTGGTACCTGGTGATTGAGAGGCGTGAATGTGGATTTAGGTCTAAGACCAGTGTTCTGATCCGCAGGGTCCGCCCCATCGTTGGTGTCATTCGTCAATTTGAAAAAGAAATGTAGACGGACCTTCTATATTTATATTAGACCTAAATCCACATTCACGCCTCTCAATCACCAGGTACCAGCGAGAGTCATTGCTTTTGAGCAGGCAGTTACTCATGATATCATGAAAACAGACCGCACAGACAAAAAGTCTTTTTTCAACATGACTAGAGCAGAAAAGCTGGCACTTGCAACCTTGTCCAAAGATACTAGCATTACCATCAAGCCCGCCGATAAGGGCGGTGCCATTGTCATACAGGACACCGACACCTACCACAGAGAGTGTTTACGACAACTGAGTAATGGCAATGCCTACCGGCGACTCACTGAAAATCCAACCACGAGACTCTCTAATGACATTAAAAGTCTTATTGAGGAAGCATCTTGCGAGGGATGGATTACATCTCAGGAAGCAAGGTATTTGACCACGGCCCATCCGGTGGTCCCTTACTTTTATTGCCTCCCGAAGATACACAAGGAGAAGAGACCACCTCCGGGTCGCCCCATAATTTCGGGCATTGGGTCTCTGCTTGAGCCGCTTTCTACATTCGTGGATGTCTATCTGAAACCATTGGTTAAAGAGACACCCACGTACCTTCAGGACACTGGTGACGTCCTCCGACTCCTAACTGAGACTGAGTTCAATGTCGAGACCGACCTATTGGTGAGTTTCGATGTTGAGTCCCTTTATACATGTATCCCTCAGCAGGAGACTCTGGACTGCATAAGACACCTACTTGAATCCAAACCACCGGATACCATCACTCCGATACCTTTCATCATGGAGTGCGCCAGACTAGCCATGATGGAGAATTATTTTCAATATCAGGATGATCTCTATCTCCAAGTCTCCGGGACATCAATGGGGAGTGTCTTTGCCCCCAGTCTGGCGAATCTGTATATGCATCAGTTCGAGCAAGATCACGTTCTGAACCACAGCAACCCTCATTTCCACCAGGTGTTGCTGTGGCGCAGATATATTGATGATATCATTGTCATATGGAGGGGTACCACTGAGGAGGTTATTGACTTTCACACGTGGCTGAACTCAAGGAACCAGTATCTCCGTTTCACAGTGGAATATAGCAAAGAGCGGCTACCATTTTTGGATCTCCTTATTTTTCCGGAAGGAGGAGGGCTGCAGAGCCGATTGTATAAGAAACCTATGGCTCGCAACTCCCTATTGTCATACCGGAGCTTCCACCCACAGTCATTACGTGACAATCTGCCAGTGGGCCAATTTCTGAGGGTCCGGCGTAACTGCTCCTCCAATCATTTGTATGAACAACATGCGAGGGAATTATCGTGCAACCTGAAGGAGCGGCATTACCCCAATCAACTGATACGTCGGGCTCACAAAAGAGCCTTCAATAATAATCGAGAGGCATTGATTGAACACCGACACAACAAAGCACCTTCTGAGAGGCTCACAATGGTACATACTTTCAGCACCAGATCGAATTTGGTAAAGAAAACCGTCTTGAAGCACTGGAAAATTTTGAATACAGCGTCTGGTGTCATACCCAGGCCCCTGTTTGCCTTTAAACGAGGGTCCAGTATCAGAGACAGTCTGGTCCATACAAGACCGCGGACGCAGAGGAAGGAAACTACCACAACCTTGGATACCATCTGGAATACGACTCCGGTTCAAGGGCACTATCCCTGTGGTAATTGTACGTCTTGTCCACAGACCCGCAAGACCGTTTCCATTGACATCGGAACTTCGAGACCGTGGAAATTGTTTAAGCATACCAACTGCAACTCGGAGAGATTGATCTATATGATCACATGCCCATGTGGTCTGGCCTATATCGGACACACCACCAGAAAAATCAAGCTGCGTATCAGCGAACACAAGAGCACGATACGGTGCAATAAACAGTCGACCTGCCTGACGAACCATTTTCTAATCAAGAAGCATAAAGCTGACGACCTGGGGTGGGTGGTTTTGGAACAACCATTCATCCCACCACACATAACAGATATCTCAAGGTTTCTTTTCATCAAGGAACAGCGCTGGATTTTCAAATTGAAAACTGACGTCTCGGGGCTGAATGACAACATACCTTGGGTGTCCATCTGACCTTCTGGGATTCTCCTAGGATGCTGTCTTCTATAATTCACCAACCCTGCATACTCTAAGAGGGCTTGATTTACACTTCATAGGATGGAGATCCTTGTAGGGACCTATACAGTGTAGCACTTGTCAGTAATCCTTCATTACTATTCCAACAAGCCAATAGGAGCTAGGGTAGGCTTTGGCTGCTCCACTGCTGTTCCCATCTTATTTAAGCTATAGGTTTAGCTGGCTCTGTTTCCAAAGGTGAGGGCTTATCCGACCCTTAGCGACCTAATTTTCCTAGGTTTAGATCCATTCTTGATAGAAGGTTTGATAGAAGTCTGACATAAAGTGCCCTCTTTCCAAATGTTCACACATTACGCCAACATTTGCACCATAGCCCTAACTAACTTTTTGTATGCAGGGAACATTAGCGCATAACAGATGATAGCAGCGCCTGAGTTACTTTTTGTCCATGGAGTATATGTGGTTCTGCCATATGGGCGGTCGATGATTATTAAATCACCAATTGCCGCTTTGAAATTGCCTCGGGTATGTTGATCAGCCAGCAGCTGCAGGGAAACGATCGCTAGACCACCACTGGCCGTGTCGGAGCATTGCTTGCATACAGCTAGGCATGCGCGCACCACGGACGTTTGGTTACCGAGTCTGGGGCATGCGCTACCTCTTCGCGCATGCCCAGTGCGCTCGTCTCAACCTCAGACACACCTCCAGTACCCGGTGGCAGGCTTCATGGTACCGTGCATGCCCGGTGTTTCATACACTGTAGGATGAGTAGCGTCGCTCTGCAACGCATGCGCGCTGAATGTTTTCGCGCAATATCGACAACGGAGATAGGCTAACAGCTGTTGTCGTTTCTGCCAATTAAGCGGAATATAAAAAGACGAGCCTGACCTCTCCTCGTTGCCTTCCCTTCGGCTCTGGTTATTGCCGAGAGGTACCGACGGAGAGGTGAGTAGACAGACCAGGGCACGCTCCTCCAGGCTCTTTAGGCTCACTGAGGGACTCTTTACTTATTAGTTGATGATTACAAGTGTAGGTTGAGTTGTGTTTATTACTCCCTCACAGCTAAGCACAGGGCTAAGGTCCTGTCACTCAGTTCTATCACCCATCTACTTTCACTCTTGAGTAACACAGTTTATTTCTATCTCTTGATTGTGTTAGGGTTCTGAGTGATTAATTAACTGCCTACCTCATAATTTGTGTGCGGGTAATGGGGGCATACATTACTGGTTGACCCGGTCAGTCAGAGACTAGTTTTGTCTAACAGTTTTTACCCTTCTTTGTTCTCCATGGGACAGCGATCTTTATGGGCAGACACACAATCAGTTTTTTATATGCACAGATAGTATAATTTATCACTGACTAGAGAGACTTGGGAGACCCCTGGGTCACCTTGGCTTACATGCTCTACTTTCTTCTGTGCACAGAGCGGGGCCTCAATCTCCGAGCCGTTGCCGGGTGAGGTGAGGCTTGACTCCCACATACTGCTGGGTAAGTCGCATACATTTTCGAAATTATTGTTCAGCAATGACTGCTGGTTTACTTTAAATGCAACCTTTACTGTTTCTGGCGGTTCTAGTATGAATTGGCCCTGCTGAGTCTATAAAATGTTTTGTACATGTGACAAGTTTGTTATGTTTTAGAACAAACAGTAGTTGTGGTTTTTGTTTCCACTTACAGGATCACATTCTCTATCCAACTACTGATTCGGATGGATACGGTAGGATGGTCTACATGACCACTTAACCTGTTGGGACAGTTCGTTAAACAAATGATTTGGTCTGTCCTTTTCTTTTTGATTTACACATTCAACATTTGAGTGTATCTTTGCAGTAGCAATATCTTTTGTATCTGGCCCTGAAGAATGCCGGTGTAGTTTCACCGTAGGCAGAAACATGTTGGCCTAATTCATAACACAGCAAAGCATCACAGTGATTTTTTCACACTGTTTTACACTTCTTCTTTTTTAACCTGGCGTCCTGGTGAATACCAATAAAAATGTTTCTTTTGCCTCGACCGCCATTTTAATATCACTTATTTCACTCCCTATTTTTTGCACTGCACTTTTTCAGCACCACTCTGTGGCATGGACACTTTAACAAATCTGAACCAGTAGTGTGTGTTGTCTGGCCATTTCATCTGGGCTTTGACTAACCACTCTGGTTAGACGTCCTACATGACGAGGCTCCGCCAAATGGGTGGGCTGATAGGATATCGACCAGAGGCAAGTGTCATGTGACCACTAGGTCTGGGTTAGTGCAATGCAAAGGAGTGGTCTCCTTTACAGGACCTTTTAGACTCAGCACTGTTTGCCAGCAGACCCTCCAACTCTTTGTGTTCGTTGTTCTCTTTTGAGGAAGCCAAATGACACGAAAGCAATGGACAATAGGACTTAAGAAAAAGCCTGAACTTGGTGTTGAAACGGAGATGACCTAACGCCTTAATCGTGGACTGACATGGCGCAGCCAATGAGCTGCGTGGATTTCTGAGAAAATATATAATTTGTAGAAAGTTTAGTAAGTCTTCGGGGAGAGGGATTGGCCTAACGGCTAAGGCGCTCGACCTCGGACCTGGGGATCTGGGTTCGAGTCTCGGTAACGACGCCAAAAACCTACTGTGATTCTGGCCAAATCACTTAGGGCCCGATGTAGGTCGGTCGGTAACGGCCGAAAATCGGTATTTTCGGCCGTTTCCGACCGGTATTCAGTAATCGGTATGTAGGGACACATTATTTTACAGATTCGGTAAATTTACCGATCGGTAAATTTACCGAATCTGTAAAATACCGATTCGGTATTTATACCTATTCGGTATTATTGATATGTAGGTGGGACTCTTCTGAGTCCCACAAGCCTTACAGAATCGGTATTTTACCATGAAATCCAACTTCATGGTAAAAAACCGATTCCGGTGTGCATGCACATGTGTGCATGCACACCTGTGCCATATGACAGGCAGACCTGCCCTTAGGGCAGGTATGCCTGCCACATGGCCCCCGAATCTTTTTTGGGGGTGCTAGAGGGTGTCAAAGTGACACCCCCTGCACCCTTGTGTCAATCGGTATTTACCGATTCGGTAAATACCGACCGGTAATGGCCCATTCATTCCTATGGGCTTCAAAGCCCATAGGAATGAATGGGCCATTACCGGTCGGTATTTACCGAATCTGTAAATACCGATTTTTACCGATTCGGTAGCAGGAACATCTGGATGTTCCTACATCTCAACCCCTTAGATTCACCGATTTTTAATTACCGAATCGGTATGATTCGGTAATTTAAAATCGGTAAATCTATTTTACCTACATCTGGGCCCTAGTCTCCCCGTGCCTAAAAAAATAAAAATGAAAGTGTGTCCTCATGTAACGTAACCGGTGCTGTGTAAAGCGCTCTGATACCTGATTCGGTTCGGGTCTAGTTCGCGCTATATAAAACTCTGCAAAAAAAAAATTTAAATAGAAAGGTATAAAACCTGACCTCATGGGCAGGAGAGTGCTGCTCGCTTTCTGATTCGTGATTGACGTGATATGCTGTCGGACTTTTGGCTCACGTAAGGAAAGCAGACTTAAATAGATTTTTCCTTTCTAGGTGGAGTGAGAATAGTCAGGGAAATAGTTTGAGGGAATGGAAACTGTTATTTTGCTTTATTCATGCTAACTGATTTGTTTTGAAGTGTCAGTCTAATAAATCATTTCCTTATAAATGTTGATTTCTTATTGCTAATAAAATTAAGATTCTTAATAAAATGCTCTTTCTTGAATAATAAAGTTAAAATAAAATTAGATTTTGAAACCACAAGCTGGTCTTGTTTATTCATGGTCTAGTTACCATCAGTTGATCCATTTGCCTTAGTGACTTAATTTAAATGATAAATGTTTAAAACCATGGCGAGAAAAGATAAACTGCAGTTGTATATACATTTGTAGATAGTTTGTGAATAGTTCTGTTAAATTAGGTCACATGATTCAGTTGCTCAAACTTGTCTCATTGGTTTATGGGCCTTATTAAGTGATTTATGATTAATGATAAGTATTGTGGTAATAGGTAGCGTTCATGAGACAGTTTTTCATTAGGAGCGCTGGATCACTTTCCAAGCTTGTAATACCATCAGCGTGTGATGCGGGAGCCGACTCTCTCTCCTCTTGCCATAGAAAAGCGCAGGATAATCTCCATTTCTCATGGTCAAGTGGCCCGTCCTTAACTACTATCAGCTGGGTGGCCCAGTTAAAGACTTGGACGTCTTGGAGTGCCAGATTGTCATAGACTCCACGCTGTGAATTTACCAGCGTGATTCAGGCCGCCCCATCATCCCATAGTAGGGAAATCAAAATTCCATTAATTTTACAGAAGTAGAATTCAGGCACTTTAACTGGTGTATTTTGAAGAATGTATAGCACCCGCAGCAGGGTCATCATTTTGAAAATGACTGCCTGCCCTTTCAACAAGAGGGGGAGTTTTCGCCAACAGTCCGCATTTGTCTGGAAGCGTTCAATCTGAGCGAGAACGTTATGAGATCAAAACAGATCATCGTTTCTAGTAACATTGAGCCCCAGGTACTTGAATCCATCCGCAGCCACTGGGGCTTGGCATCGAGTTGGTAGGGTCAGGGGGCCTGGAGCATGTGGAAAAATCAGGGACTTATCCCAGATATTTTGGTACCCAGTGTAGCTCCTAAATAGGTCAAAGATGGGCAGACTTCTCAGAATCGAGGTACTGGGTTTACTTATGTAAATTAGGATATCATCTGCAGTGGAGCGATATCTTTTCCTCTCAAGTTTCGTATACTGCAATCCCATGAATGAGTGAGTCTCAATGCACCCAGGTGGAGATCATGGGAGATAGTGGGCATCCCTGTCGTGTGCCCATTCACAGCTCTATCACATGGGAGACACAACCATTTACCCGAATCCTAGCCCTAGAAGCATTTTATAATAGACCGACCCAGGCACAGAAATTAGAGCCGAAGTCCAATTGAGGTAATAAGGCAAAGAGGTAGGTCCACTCCACACTGTTGAAGACCATTCCGGCATCCAGAGACAGGACTGCCACATCCCCAGCCCCATACTCTTTTGTCAGGTGGAGTACTCTATATACCAGACAGTCAATTTACAATGAGGCCTAGGCACACAGAAAGGTCAGACAAGAGAACAGGCACTTTCTAAAAGTGCTGATCTCAAACACAGAATTTAAAAAATACGCTTACTAAAAGATGTGTTATTAAATTCTGAGTTCAGGGATACCAGACTTGTATGTCCTATCTTGCTCCTATGGGAAGATATGCAGGTAACCACTGTACACAGCATTCCTCATGATAGCCTATGGGCAAGATAGCCTTATAATAGTGAAAAACGAAAATGGCAGTAATTCACTACCAGAGCATGTCACCTGCACTAGTACATGCTCTACTGTGATGTATTCCTATAGGTTCTGTAGCGATCCCCCTATTCCTGACCCTATTCTGGTTAACAAGTTAACTAGCAGCCATCCCATGATGCAGAAACCGTTATCTGATTACGCCAGACCACGGCACAGGAGCGCGTTATCTGATTAGGTCATAACGCTTGCCATTTAATTAGGCAAAGCAATATTCCTCCAGCCCCTGATAAGGCATACGGAGTCCTCAAAACAAATCAAACCTATGACAACCTGGGAAAAACCCTGCGGCCTTTGTTTTGATTTCACCGAGAACTTCAGTAAAAGAATGTGCTAACGACCAGCTCGTATGACATCCTTATTGACGTATCTATGTCCATCCTTACGTCAATCTCGGCACCTTACAGGTATAAATATTACCGACATTGCCTTAAGCAAACACACGCGGTGGTGACGAGATCGGAGCAGCGAGACTTGCCGAAGCCCAGCAGAGAGCGAAGCCCACTAGCTGCCCCGCCTTCCTGACGCGCTGAGAATGAGACGCTGCTTTCTCCTGCCGAGAAATCCAGCTCCGGCGCTTCCGAGCAGCCCTCGCAGGCAGCTTGGAATATCGAGACCTCAGACGAGAGATACTATCCCTCAACCATCCTAGACCTCAGGTACAGAGCTGAATAACCCCTTACAGAGAATTCTTGAGTCAATCACTTGGCAAAACAAACTTAACTTAAACTGCTACTTTCTATCCCCGCCCACGTATTAGGCTTAGGTCAGGTACACTGGGGTAGGCGTAGTAAGAAGCACCAGTTGAGTACTATTAGTCAAATGTATATGTGTATGTATATATTCTGTCCATTTTAAATAACGTATGGCTTAGAAACCATATCAATGTTTTTACAGTATTATTTTATAATTCTGCTTTTATTGTATGCACTTTACTTAACCATAAGTATTGCGATAATATCGATCCATTTCTCTTGTACGAGAAAAGAGACTGATCAATAAATAACATATTTTTATTGAACACGCCCGTCTCTTACTTTTCTCTACAATCTGGTGAAACTAAGAATGCACGTACTGACTGAGTAAAATAAGTTGTCTTTTGTTTTCACACGACTCTAGAGATACACTCTTGATTAGGGGAGAGCAAAGTTGTCATGTTCTATGGTTGTCAGAAACTAAATCCCTTCTTGTCTATCCAGGGAGGTTCAACTCCTCCTTGTCTATTCGAGAAAGTTTCTAGTGAACTCTGAGCTAGCTGGCAAACCCAAAACTTTAAGTCTAATATCGACAATAGAAGACCTAGTTAACGTCTGGTCTAGGTCTATACTATTGGAGGTATTATTCCAATGCGCAGAGCCTATTGGGATAATGGGAACTACACTACATGGCGCCCAACGTGTTTGGATAGGCGATAAAACTAACGCAAGACTTTAGAGTAACTCAGTCGTGCTCTTTCACTCAGACCCCTTTTTCCCATAATACTCCAAAGACGTCTGGAGTGGGTGAGAGGTAAAATCCGCCAAACCTCGCAGGAGGGAACTCCTATGTACGGTTCTTGGTTCAATCAACGTTGAAGGATACACTGTTCCAAAATATTGTGCATCTAATTTTTGTTTCCGTAAGAAACCTGATCTGCAAACAAACAGAAAAACCTTCCTGTCGGTAAAATGGTAGACAGTGATGATGAAAGAGAGAGAGCTAGATTAGCAGCTGAAATAATAGAAGCTGATAATACTATGCAAGGAGCAGACCCGGATATAAAACTCATCCCGGTCAACATAAGAAGATCTATAACGTTAAAACTTATAGACAATGGACTGACACCAAGAGGTGGTACAGTCATATTCGTAATTGAGGCACACGAATATCGGCAGACAGAGGTATTCTATTCATGGATACACTTTCCAACAGCAAATGCTGTAACAAAGGAGTTCCACTATTATAAAATAGAGGAACCACCGGATACCTACACTCCTTTCGAGGAAGTGGAAGTACCACTCAAATTCCAAGAGCACCTGCTCTTGTTTAATGGCGCCCTAAAACATAATAATCACATCACCAGGCTCGGTCCACTAGGTAGACCAGGAGCAACGTGGCCGGTCCTAACCAGATACACACCACATCCAGACATCGAAAGGATGTCTGCAGCAGATGTTTTAGTACAACTAAAATAATTAATTAAAATATATAGACAACTAGTCCAATATGTAATGCGGACTTCAACCGTCCAGCCTGTAGTTAAAATTCCACAGCTGACCCCACATCAGGGGAACACAAATAAAATTACACCACAGAACATACAGTCCTGCCTAGGGAAAGTACCAGCTAAACGGGAACAAATACCATTCTGGTTAGCACAAAAAATCACCCAAATAGAGGCGGTATTTCCAGATACCACCCCGGTAGATAAACACAGGATTCTGACTATCTGTCTTCCAATGGGAATCGCACCACACGTGGAGGACTGTGACACTTGGGGTACAGTCTTTGCTTCCATTTACACAAAAAACACATGGTGTACCATCCATGTCAGTAATACCAGATGTGCTAAAATAAATTCAAGACGAATACGGTCCAGAACCCGCTTTAACTCTTGGTATGAAATTACTAAAAGACTTCAAGCAGGTCTCGGCAATATTACTAGCCAACATAAAAGGAGAAGCAGCGAATGTGGCGATCCGCCAGAGGTTAAAAGAGACAGATATAGCAGACCAACCAGCTGAAATTGCCAGAATCATAGAAAAATCCTATGAAGAACTAGGTAGAGATAGTTTGGGTGGAATACCAGTGAAGCCCCAACTAATTGAAAGTCCTGAAAAAATATTTATTAAAAATAATCTAAACAGTCAAAAGAAGAACTGGGATGGAAACAAACAATCCAATCCAAAAGAAAAGAGATTCCAGTCCAGAGGAAGGTCTCCTCGGCGGAGAGAAAGATCTCCGGACCAAGGACCCAAGTCTCCCCAAAGGGAGCCCTCTGTGAAAAAATACAACCTTAGAAATAGGGATAACATAAAGAAACCGGATAGATATCAAGATTTTGATACACGTCCCTCTCAATCTTTTCAGACTTCCTCGCAGAAATCGGAAAGAAGAGGACGATCGGAACCCAGGGAAGGGCACGTCAAGTCCAAAGACAAGGAACCTGCTCATCCAAATAACAATCCAATCCAAAAGAAAAGAGATTCCAGTCCAGAGGAAGGTCTCCTCGGCGGAGAGAAAGATCTCCGGACCAAGGACCCAAGTCTCCCCAAAGGGAGCCCTCTGTGAAAAAATACAACCTTAGAAATAGGGATAACATAAAGAAACCGGATAGATATCAAGATTTTGATACACGTCCCTCTCAATCTTTTCAGACTTCCTCGCAGAAATCGGAAAGAAGAGGACGATCGGAACCCAGGGAAGGGCACGTCAAGTCCAAAGACAAGGAACCTGCTCATCCAAATAAAAAATTACAATTTCCCAAAAAGAAGGTAGCCAGTATTAAAGTATTCAACAATGCCGAGAATACTGAGGACACAGCTGAAAAACGGAGAGTGGGCTCAGACAATGCTAGACAGCGCAGCAGAAGTGAGCATAGCACGCAAAGTCCTTATGAATCATCTGGAGACAGTGGACACGAATGAATACATTCAGGTGGAAACTGCAGACACCAGAGTTAGCAAACCTCACAAAATATATGAAATAACTTTACGTATCGAAGGGGATAAGACTAGGAAAATAAGGGGCCTTTTTTGGGATAATCTCTCCAAGGGCTATGACATCCTTCTAGCTGAAAAAGATTGGCCACCAGAGTTCATCAGGGAGTGCCCACATGGCGAAGAAATAATTATGCCTGCCTTCTCAAATCATATTCCAATTCATAAAAAATATACACTTGCAAGAAAGTGGGCAGTAGCTCAAGCTCCTGCTTTATATAAAAATCATGTAGGATGGGATGAGGACTCTCCTCCTCACAAAATCCAGTTAAAATCACAACCTACTGCACAAAGGCAGTATCGAATCAAGCAAGAAGCTAAAAAACAGGTAAAAGAAATTCTAGATCAACTAGAATACCAGGGGGTGATTGAAACTTGCACCTCACAAATGAACAACCCTTTGTTTCCTGTCTCCAAACCAGACAATTCATATCGTCTAGTTTTGGATTACAGACACCTTAACTCATGTTGCAAAATTTTGCAGTACAAAACTCGCATAGTGCTGCACTAATGAATAACATAGTGCGCAAAAAATACAAAACAACTTTAGACATCTCTAATGGATTCTTTTGTCAAAATATAGCACCAGAGAGCAGATACTTATCAGCGTTCTCAATAAATGGCGCTCAAAAAGAATTCTCTCGGTTACCCCAGGGGTACAAGAGCAGCCCAGGAGTATTCTCAGCGAGGGTAACAGAGTTACTACAAACATATGATGACTAAGCATTATCTTATGTCGATGACATATACCTAACAGATGATGACTTGGATACTCACTTGAAGAGAGTGAACACCATAATACTTGGGTTCGCAGCAGAGGGTTACAAATTCAACTTTAAAAAATCTAGAATTGCCCATCTAACAGTTCTGTTCTTAGGATATGAATTATCAAGTGAAGGCAAAAGCCTGGCTGACAATTTCCTAGAGAAATGTGCCGTACTCCAAGCACCTAGAACACTAAAAAACCTACAGTCAATTCTAGGCTTCCTAAATTTCGGAAGAACATACATTGCAAATTACGCAGAAAGGGTCAAACCCCTTTATGATCTAATAAAACCAGATTTTAAAAAAACCAATTGGACTCAAAAACACACAGAAATTCTGAGGTCCTTACAAACAGATATGTTAATTAACACAAAATTAGAAACACGTGATAACACACGCAACCTTGTGATTCGAGTCATCCCAGGAAGATGCGGATTCACATACCTGACCTCTAATGAGGGAGAAAAGGTACCAATTGCATTCAAATCACACTTGTACTTGTATTGGGATAATAGGAACTACACTACACTACCTTTCACATACACTGCACCCTGCCCAGGGAGGTACCTTGGGCCTTCCATAGGGGTGTCCCATGTGTACAGAAAGGGAAGGGTTAGGCCTGGTCAGTGGGGACACAGGCCAGGTTGACATTTCAGTTCACAGACTGCACACAGGCACTGCGGTGGCACGCCTGAGACACCATTGTAGGGCTACTCAGGTGGGTGGCACAAACAGTGCTGAAGGCCCACTTGTAGCATTTGAATCATCAGCCCTGGCACACTCAGTGCATTTTACTAGGGACTTCATGGTAATACAAATATGCCAATCATGCATAACCAATTACACTTACAATTTACTCAGGGAGCACTTGCACTTTGACACTGATCAGCAGTGGTAAAGTGCCCAATGCATCTAGACCAGCAAAAACGAAATCCAGCACAGCATCAAAAAAAAAGGAGATAGAGGCAAAAATACCAGGTCTAACAGCAGCAAACTCCACACAGCCTCCCCTTGATTCTTCCAGGAAGTTGCGGCATGTACTGAGAGAGAGAGAGAGAGAAACTTGTTTATTTAGACCTTGGTCTTTCAAACAGTACAGAACACATGCAATTAGGATCAAAAAGTACGGACAGACAAAATTCTACTACATCTTAAATAGGTAAAATTCAGTACTTGTTAAAAGAAAATTAAAAGAGGGTGACGCCCTCAGAACACAACATACAATACGCCCTATTTTTACAGAAATCTCAAAATCTCTAAAAGGTTAAGAAGAAAATTTTTCATTTTATAAAACTTTAAAACAACTTAAAATCAGTGCCCCTCTTTCGAAATCACCCTTCCATATTCTTTTAAACCCTTCAAAAATGTACCCAATCCAATTGCAATTTCCAACGTGGGCATATCGGTAAGTAAACAGATCGCCTGGGCACGTGAAGTTATCTTATGTGATTGAAATATCGGACGTAAAAATAATTTCCTTATATCATGTACAAATAAGCAATCAAGTAGAATATAAGCGTCATATCATGTCTTAGTCCACGCCCACAGTTACAATTGCCTTCTGGGCCGATCAGTGCAGATTTTAATTTTCCATCTATCTTCCATGGGTTGACCCCAACCCGAGTCCTAAGAATTTCATATCTCAGCACTCGGTTGGGCAGAATGTCCAAATACGGGAACCAGCCATCATTAACCCATGACTTTTTTAGCCACTGGACCGATTTTTTCTCTGACATATAATCTAGGTCCTGCGCCCTGGAGAGCGACTGGCCTTGTTCCCTAAGGGTTTTCTTAGTAAACTCGGCTATCAAGGCGTCCTGAGAAAATTTCACATTAAGGCACCCAGTTACTTTCTGGAGGGTTTTACTCACATCCTTTGCCCAGGCAAGATTACTTATTTGGATCTCATCCCTACACCACTGTGAGACCTTTAGTGTCACTCCTGGGTCTTGGAGCTTCCAGAATCTTACCAGGGACATTTGAGATTGTATGGTCCATGAATTTAGCCCTATCTCCATTCTTATTGCTTGCACCATAGTACAGTTTGGTAAGGACAGTAATATTTTTAAGATTTTTCCCTCTTCCTGGTCCCACTCATGTTTACCGCTCAGGTATAACACTTCTGCGCCATACAATACTTGGGGGGGATAATTGCACCAAATGCCTTTATCATTGGTTTATGAGTCATGTCGCCATATTCTTTATTAAACCGTTTCAACCCACATGTTGAAGAAAAAGCTTTGGCTCTTTGCGCCTCCAAATGGGTGCGCCAATTTAGCGCACTATCAAACCAGAGGCCTAGATATCTATATTCCTTGACTGCCTCTAATTTGTTATTACCCAAAAACCAATTCAAATTCCTCTTGCTCTTTCCAAAACATAAAACCTTGGTTTTTTCCATATTTACAGTCAAACTTTTTCTATCACAGTAACCTTTAAAAGCATTTAGTTTCCTTTGAAATCCTATTTCTGTTTGATCTAGTATCACTAAGTCATCTGCGTATAATAGGCAAGGGACTTTGTTCCCGCTCATTCTAGGGCTTGCAATTCTTTCTACTTCAAGTGTCGCAGGGAGATCTGCCAGAAAGATTGAAAATGGCACCCCTGTCTAAGGCCATTCCCTATCAATATCTTGTGGGTTAGTAACCCATGCGAATCTCTAATAACCTGGGCCCAGTTCCCTCTATGGAGATCTTTCAAGATCATCAATCAGCCATCCAGAATTCCATATCCTGTCAAATCCTCCCAGAGTTTGTTCCAGTCCACAGAGTCAAACGCGGCCCGAAAGTCAACAAAACAGCAATGCAACTTCCCATTTTGTTCTATTGACTTCCGGGCCAAAGCCCATAGGACAAGCAGTGGTCTATTGTAGAATGGCCTTCTTTGAAGCCGCCCTGTTCCACTGGAATAATTGCTCTCTCTTCTGCCCAAGTCTTTAGCCTACCTAATATTATTTTAGCAAATATTTTTTCTCCTATATCGAGTAGGTTGATTAATCTATAGTTCCTTGGTATGTTGACGTCCCCTTTTTTATGGATCGGTCGAATTATCGCACCCTTCCAACTACTTGGAACTATCCCTGATTCTAGGATTACTAAAAACATTTGGGAGAAGAATTTATCCCACCAAGATGTCCGTGACTTGATTATCAGGGCAGGCAGGTTATCTGGGCCGGAGGCCCTTGTTAAATTTAAAGTTTTGGTTGTATTAAGTACATTTTTTTCTGAGAAGTCTGGTTTTATGTCACCTACCAGGCCTCTCCAGTCCCTTTGTACTTCCTCTTCAGATTCTCTCCCCGGCGGGTCTTTCAAATAATCCTCCCAGGCACCCTCTTCTACCACGCAAATCATTAACGCAGGTGAGGCTTCTGTTGCTGAGCGGACTAGATTCCAGAATAATCGTATATTCTTGGATTCTATTGCCTCCAGCATTTTCCCCCAGCAATTATCCTTATGGGCTCTTCTTGTGCTATCAAGAAGCATAGTATACTCTTTCTTTAATTTTACAAGATACTCAGCTCTAGATTTATCAAATTTTTTACGCAGACTGCGCTGTTCTCGCCTTAGTTCTCTTTTCTTATTTAAACAGGCTATATTATACCAGTTTCCCTTCCTAACTTGAGTGGTTTGTGTACTCTTGGTAATCTTTACGTCTGTTCTAAGTTCGACCTGGATACTTTGTACCACTTGGTTTAACTTTTCAATGTACCAGGCCAGATCTAGACCAACTGTGCATCCTAGAACGATTTTATGTTGGAGCCTGATTAATTTCTCTATATTTTCTTTGGTTAACCGTGTTGTGATGCGCCTGGGATAGTCCATCTGTGGCATAATTACTTTTTCAGCAACAATTTGATGGGAATATGCCAGTTCCACTTCTAGAATATTGTGGTCACTTTCTTCTATATGGTTAACCATATAGCCCTTTATTATATCAAAGTTCCATGCTGGAATAAAGACATAATCTATGGGACAATTTTGTGTACCTTGTTTAAAGGTTTTCTTTGCCGGGCGATCTTGTGGGAACCTACCGTTCAAACAAAAGAAACATTTATTCGCTAGGTAATTCCCCAAGCTTACATCATTCGTTGTACACAGACTTTCGCGCAACTTTGCTTGAATTATATCGTAAGATTCTAAGAAGTCCTGATACATGAGATCCTGCCGCTTAGGATTAAGTTTATGGTTAAAATCTCCTACCAACAAAATCAAATCTGAGACGTACTTTTCACACAATAAATCTAAATCATTTTTAAAATGACCATTTCAACTCCATACTCCTCCTTTGCCCCCCATTGCATATATACATTTAAAATCAGCACATTATCATTCTTATTACCAACTGTAATTAAAGTTAATCTACAGCAGGGCAGCCATTTGCATGTTACATTGAGCCGGGAGAAGTTTTTCACCAAATTTATAGATATTAAAGTCAATAAACCCCCTGCCGGGCGTCCTGATCTAGATTTTACTGCCGGTTGATAGGCTTGACAGAACCCATCCACTACAGGGGGCTCGCCGCATAGCCAGGTCTCCTGGATACAGATGATCGCATTATTTTTCACCAGATCTTTTAGCCGTTCAAGTTTTATTTGATTTCCTAGCCCATTTATATTCCAGGAGAGCATTTTTAAGCCATGTGGCTGCCCCTTTACCCTTTCCACGTCACTAAGGGGTCCGCTGTGAGGGACCTGGGAGGCTAGTATTAAGACTCCAGTTCTTCCAAGAGTCTTCCGGGACAGAATTATTTATTATAATATTAAAATTTCCCGGGCCTTGCCCTAAGCCTCTTTCTATAAATCTTACTTGCCGTTTACCAAGTCCTGCATGGTACTTTAAGAACTCTTTTCCTTGCTGGACACTTTCTTCATCCCCTACTTCTTCATTAGGTACTAACCGAATCCCTGCTTTTAATATCTCACTACCAGCTCGTTCAATGGCAATTTTTACCAACTCAGAATAAACTTGTACCTTCGTAAGCTCTTTTCCATCAAAGTTTGTTTGAAAGCCCACCTGTCTGAGATCTTTTGTACAGATTCCTTTCAAGTTAGGGCAATGGGCGAAAGAATTAAGAAGAAGTTCTCTATTTAAGTACAAGCGCTTCTTCGTTTTTTTCCCTCCCCTTCCCATTTTTACTTGCTCAAAGTACAGCCATTGATTTTCTTTAGGCTCCATACCATTTGTTTTTGACCCCCTATGTGGTTGTTGTATTTTAGTTTTAACCTCATGGGCTTTCTCATTAAATTGCATCCCCGTATTATTTTGATTCTTACTGCCATTATCATTTATTACTCGATTCATTACTGGCTTCTCTGTGCTTCCCATTCTTGTATTGCTTGCTCTCGCTCTCTTAATTTTTGGAGGCTTACGTTTTGACACTTGTTCCATTAGATCTAATGATTCCTCCATCTCGGACCTTTTTCTCACTACTCTACCTTTGCTCTTTCTTTGTATGACTCTACTAACAGGTCTCCCCTGTCTTAATGAAGTATGACTCTAATATACACCCTCCTTTTTATCAGCATAGGCCATTTTGAGATGTACACTTCATAATTTGTAGCCGGGGGTTCAGTATTCCCAACCTCCATCACAATTGGAGTTACAGCTGGGAGTTCTTTATTCCCAACCTCCCTCTCGATTGGTGTTATATACTCTGGGTCAGGAACTGGTCTAAGCATTGAAGGCATTTGACTCTTGATTCCCTGTAATTCACCCTGAATTTTTAAAAGGTGCGAATTTTGTGTTTTTAGTGTATCATGATTTAGCATTGTCACTTCAAGGATTCCCTGGAGAGTTTTTTGCAATATTAAAATCAGATCCAGCATTGAAGTGGCCGGATTTGTAGAAGACTCCGGGTTAGTCTGTGAAGACTGATTACCATCTTTAGTACCCTTGGAACCTAAAGTGTGTTCTTCGTGCAAATCAAGTCCTTTCGTGTTTCCATTCAGAGCCAAGTCGTTCAAATCCAGGTCATCTTCCTCGTCTTCCTCCTCTTGTCCTTGAATTTCACTATTTACTTCCTTGGAGTCGTGAAGCAAGGACAACTTTGGGGACGAGGATAGCCTGGGTGTCATTGTAGGGCCATTATGAGTAGTTAAGGACTGTAGTGATTGGTTAATTAGATTTTCGAGGTCCACAATTTGGTCGTCAAAAATGACAGAGGAACCCCCCTGCCAAAGTTCTTCCCCGGCTGATTCCAGATCAGGTGAGAGGGGCTTAACTGGAGAGAAAACCCTTTTGAAATGTTTTCCCACAAAGTCTTTCAGGGGGTTAGAAGCTTTGCCACCCATATGACCCGCATTCGATTGCTCATTGGGTATTTTCTCTTTTCTCCTTTGGATACGTTTAGATTTTGGTTTTGACTCGAGGTCCACCGAGCTTTCTCCTGACGAGTTTAAATCCATTGGGTTTTTTTTAGAATGCTTTGTTTTTGCCTGTCCCAAAGCACTTTTGTTCTTCCTTGGCGGCATCAAATGGACCTTTTTGATACAGAGATACGTCGGTGCTATATGCCGGCTGAATAAAACCCGTCAGCCCTAGACACTGTCCTCAGGACTGGGGTAGACTATTTGCAACAGTAAAGGGATATAATAGGTAGAAAGGGGGAAAGAGCAAAGAAACACCCTTTACCCCACTTACATCTGTTGTGCTTTTGTAGCTAACCTGAACCGTGCCCAAGCCCGTTATCTGCTACACATATGGTGCCTCTTCCTCTCCTTAGCACTTTGGCGCCTTATTCCGGCGCTGTCCTCCAATTTGATCTGGCCCCTCCTTTTCTTCTCCGCCCTCTACAGACTCGCGCTGTGAGGCTGAACAGCTGCGTGCGACGGGAGATTTCTGGCGTCTACGAACTGAGCGCCGCCTCTTCACACACCCGCGCTATTGCTGTTAGGGGGGCCGTGGGGGTGGGGGGACCGGGCGGCCGCAATGCCGCTACACCGGGTCGCGATCCCAGGTTCCTGCTCCTAGTCGGCATCTCTCGCAGTTCCTCGCGGTCACGTGAGGGCTCTCGGGTCACGGGTCACGGTACGGCAACTACGCTGTCAGACTTCAACCCCTTATTGGATCCAGAACTTCCAGGGTGGAGAACGGCTCGATGGGCTGTTCAGGATTTGGAGCGCATGCCCGCGGCCCTAAGCAAAGCCGAACCACCGTGCATCAGCTGTGGGTTCGAGGCCATGCAAGTACATTTTAAGTGGTGGATAGGTTAGTCAGTTATTTGGATTTGGAATGATAGCAGAAGGATAGAGGAGGACAAAGTTTTGTATTTATATAGCGCTTGTTGATGCACACTATTCAGGAAGCCTATAAAGGATTAGTGGAGAATTAATATGGTGAAATATTAAGTAATTTCAGTGGTGGATATTAGTCAGTTACTTGGAGTGAGAAGAATAGCAGAGGGATAAAAGGGGAAGAAAGATTTGCATTCCTATAGCACTTGTTCCCCTGATGGGTGTTGAAGCGCTTTTATGGCGAGTAGCACGCCACTCCGGAACCCATAAAGGATTAGTGTTGAAAATTAGTATAGTATAGATATGAAGTAATTTGAGTAGTGGATATGTTATTCAGTTATTTGGGTAGTATATTAGTATAGCTGAATATGGAATTTGAGAAGTGAACATGTTAGTCTGTTAGTTTTGATTGAAAAGGATAGTGGAGGGATGAAAGAGTGAAGGATTTTTTTTTCAGTTCTTAGCAATAGGAGGAGGCTTTTGGATGAGTAAAAAGGAGTTTTGGAGGGGAGAAGTCAGAGGGAAGAGTTTAGAAAGGTTTGTTTTAGGGGATCGGTATAGTAAAAGGGGTGTCAGATGATGCAAGGAGGGGTGGAGTAGGAGAGAGTTTAGAAAGGGTTATTTTGGCGATCTTAGTAGAGGTATGGGGTTTGGGATAAATGAGAGAGTTGATGTAGAGGATGTATTGATAGATGTATGGAATGAGAGATAGGGTAGTGCATTGGAAGGAGTAGTAGAACGAAGTTTGAGATGAGTCAGAAGGTATGGCTAGAAGATATATTGAGCGAAGTATAGGCTGAGAAATAGGGTAGTACTTTGGAAATGCTAAATTAGAAGAAAGTGATAAATATATAGATCCATAAGTACATTGAAAGTATATAGATACATAAAGGAGGTAAGTATATGTAGATTCAAGATATTGATAGAGGCACAGGATGAGAAATAGGGTAGTGCATTGGATATGCTTTTTCAGCAGAAAAGTAACAGACACACAGATCCAAGTACATGGAAGGTACATAGATGCACAATGGAAGTATGCACATGTAGACCAAAGATGATTTTTATTTATTTGTTATTATTTTTCTCTTAACATATTATTATTGTACATGTTTATACAAAGTAATACAGAAAGATAGGTACATATCTATAGTGAAAACAAATGCTTATATACAGAGGGATATGCTGTAAATTTCTGTTTGCATATGGTGCTTATGTGGTGGAAGAGCCAAATCTTTTTTTTTTATTTTACATTTTTTTTTATTACGAACCCAACACAGGCAGAGCCAGACAAAATCTATACAATACTTCATATAAAACATAAAACAATACATTACAGATTCATTAAAAGGAAAAGGAATAACAAAAATACGTCAAAAAGCATGGGAGCTAGTAGCTGGAATGGAGCAATCTGAGACCCTTATGTAGTCATAGGATTGTGTTTGAATTTCCAATTCGTTATAGGAAGCCAGAGTGACTCCCCAAGTTTCCTTGCTCTTTTTCCCCTTGTATTATATATAGCCGTCTCAATGCTATAGATTGCCAGAAAACGGGAGAGCCACATATGAAAACTTGGAGGTTCTTGCTCTTTCCATCGAGCTGCCAGAATGATTCTAAAAGCGGCGGTACCAATATTAAGTATTTTTTGCTCTGATTTTGTCAATTTTAGAGAAGTATCACAACCTAAGACATAAAGTGTATCAGAGTCTGGTACCCTGTGCCCAAAAAGCTCTTCCCAGAAATTCGAAAGCATATTCTTAATTAACACAAGTGAAAGACAGCTACTAAACATATGTATCAGGGTGGCAGGACCTTTCGAGCATCTTGGGCAGATGTCATTCTCCCTTTTCCCCCATAAAAACAGCTTGGTGGGTGTGTAATAGAGATTGAATACTGTTTTATATATTTGTGCTTTTAAGTTACTGGCCATAATCAACCGTTGGCTCATCTCTAATACACTATCAATATCTACGTCAGGATTGTTTAATTTTGAAGCCCAGCTAGATTCTGTTTTTTCCAGGTCGTCAGACATATTAATTAGCAGTAGCCTATAAAGTACTCCTATTCTAGTATTTGTATTGTTAAGGGCTACTATTATCTCTACTCTCCCCAAGTCAATAGAGGGACGTTTTGCCCTTAGATACGCTATTACCTGCGCGAATTTAATGTAGTCACCGTTTGAGAGTTGGTATTTTTGTTTCAGGTCGTTAAAAGTGGTATCAAAATCGTTAATCAAGAAATCGCTAATTGTAGTTATACCAATCCTTTCCCATTTTCTTGCTATCACATCATAAGAAGGCGCGCAAAGAGTACTGTGTTTCCATAATAGCGTATACCTATTAAATTTCTTAAGTTGTATGAGTTTAACAACCTTTCCCCAAACTTTCCAAGCGCTTAACATAATTTCAGCCTTGTATTTCTTTTTAATGTGCTTAGTGTCGATAACCTGGAGGAAAAGGCCCTTTACTTGTTTACCGAGAACCAACTCATAAATTGAAGGAATGTAGTCACTATCAACATGTGTAGTACCATTACTATTGCAAAACATAGGAGTTGAGAGTTTTAGAATTGAAGCCCAATGGTACAAGGAACAATTTGGAACAGCAAGTCCCCCTCTTTCTATAGGGAGGGAGAGCAGTTTGTGCGATCTCCTAATCTTTCCGTGCTGCCATAGAAATTTCGACATAAGCGAGTCGAGTGTTTTTAATATCATTGAATCTACTGCTAGCGGGATTGCACGAAAAAGATATAAACATCTGGGTAAAACATTCATTTTGAGAAAATTAGCTCTTCCAATAATCGAAAGATGTAAATTGTTGACCCGATCTAGGTCCTGTTTAATCTTGACAATGAGGGGGTCATAGTTCATAGCTACAATATGCTTGGTATCAGGAGTTAAAGTGACTCCCAGATAGGTGGCTTTATGACTCCTTCTTTGATCACTACATACAGTATTGGGTGTAGCCAGTATAATAGTCTTTCCCCTATTCAAGGAGTAGCCCGAGTATAAACCAAACTCCAAAGTTAATTCTTCAATTTCGCGCATAGCCACCACTGGATCAGTGGTGATGACCGCGATATCATCCGCGTAAGCTAATACTTTAGTCTCAAATGAGTGGCTAAGAATGGGAGTAATAAGTGTATGCTCTAGGAGTTTTAATATAAGTGGATTAATATAAAGTGCAAATAATAGTGGCGAACAGGGACAGCCCTGTCTAGTACCACGAGATATATTAATCTGACCAGATTCAGAACCCATAATTTGTAATTTGGCTTTGGGAGACGTGTACATAGATTTCATAGCTTTTAAAAATTTGGGGCCAAAATTATTTCGTGCCATACCTGCCCAGAGAAATTTCCATGACACCCGGTCGAAGGCCTTCTTGGCATCCAACAGGATCATTGACATCTGCCCTCCCCTGACAGCAATGGCATCGAAAAGGGCCAAAGCCCTACAAGTGTGATCGGTAGTCCCTTTACCTGGAACAAAACCATGCTGCCAAGGGGAGACCAGATGTTCAACAACCCTGCCTAATCTACCGGCCATTACTTTAGCAAACAATTTAGAGTCCGAATTTATAAGAGATATGGGGCGATATGAAGTGAGCAATTCGGGTGGCTTTCCTTTCTTAGGAAAGACTACTATACTGGCCTCAGACCAAGATGCAGGAGAGACTCCGTTCCATTGTATCCCTAGGAAAAGATCATGCAAAATTGGGGCTAGTTGCTCAGATAAAATTTTATACAGGTCTATTGGAATTTTATCCGGCCCTGCTGCTTTTCCTGCTTGTAACGAAGTAAGTGCTGTTAATACTTCTTCAATGGAGATTTCCCCTTCCAAATCTTCGCGAGTGGCCTCGTCAAGAACTTTCTCTCCATTATCGTTACCAAGAAAATTGTTAAGGAACAGATTTATTTGGATGTCTGTGGGAGCTAGGTCTTCAGTGTATAGACTTTGATAGTATTGCTGAAATAGTTGTATTATATCAGTCGCTTTATTAAATGTTTTACCACCCTCATGAATTGAGCATATATTGCTAGCAACATTTTTTTGCCGGGTTGTTAGAGCCAATTGTCTGCCTACTTTCTCTCCATTCTCATAGAGATCTTTTTTATGGGCCCTATAAGTTTGCGCCGCTTTCTGGCTAAGAGTTGTATTTATCTCGGATTTCAATGTAATAACTTGATACATTAATTGGTTGGCGTCCTGCCCCAAAGAAATTAGTCTGGTGTGATCTGCTTCAGCTTTAGCTAGGGTGGATATTTTCGAGTTATGTTCATTAAGTTGTTTTTTTCGGATCCTATTTTGATAGCTAGTAGTTTCTCCCCTAAGTGCTGCCTTGTAGCAATCCCAAACAATATTTCTTGAGGAACTGAAACGATTCATATTAAAAAATTCTTCTGTCCATTTCTTGATATACATAATGTAATCAGCGTTAACCAAGAGTTTGCGATCGAGTGACCAGTGCCTACGTTGCTTTTGAGGGGAGCCAAATTCAGTTGAAAGGATGAGGGCATTATGGTCTAATATTATTTGGGGACATTTACAAATCGAAGAATGAGGGGCTAACTCCTGAGTAACAAAGATATAGTCTATACGTACATGTTTCTGATGCGGGTGCGAAAAATAAGTATACCCTGGATCCTGTTTGTTATTTTGAGCCCAGACATCTATTAAACCAAAACTATTGACTAGCCTTTTAATTGCTTTATACACTTTGGGTTTTCGACCAACATATTTTGTAATGGATCCGGTTTTTAATGAAAGATTAAGGGAGATGTTAAAGTCCCCACATATAACTAAGGGCCCCTGCCAGGTGGCTAATTCTGCTTCTAAGTGCTCAAATATAGCAGGATCGTCGTCGTTGGATCCATACACATTACATATAGTAATACCAAGCGTAAGTTTGACTATAGCCCATCTGCCTTGGGGGTCGGACAGATAGCGTGATATCCCCCCCAGATGTGTCTTGGTCAATATTGCGACCCCTCTAATATTTGACGTTTGGGTTGATGCTATTGCAAGATTATAGCCCCTTACATTTAATAAAGATTTCTTGTCCCAAGGCATATGTGTCTCCTGGAGACATATTACATCCACTGGATTTAAACCAATTAACTCAGCCAATCGCCTGCGTTTCTCACTGTTTAGGAGCCCTCCAACATTCCAACTTTTTATATTCAACCTACCCATTGTCGTATAGGATAATCTGAACTGGTGTAGCACTTATTCCTTTATTGGTGTTAATCGTTAATATAGTTTCCTTATTTTCTGAAATTATCTTCATTGGAGACTCTAAGTTCATTTGTGAGGCGACTGCCATCCGGTTAGGTTCGTAGTTTCTACTTTTTTGCACACCCCCTCCCTTCCCCCCACCCCAAGTAGACCCATCTACCCACTGCCCTCCCTCCACCCCCCAATCTGTGAGGCGAACAGACTCAATTGGAGTCTGAATGATGGCTGCAGAACAACACCAGAGCTACCGCTATCTTCATATGAAGACAAAAAGAAAAAAAGCTAAGTAATAATAATAAACAGAGTGTCTAAAAAAAGGACAACATGCAATATATGACGGCTAACTGACTTAACTGCCCTAACCTTTGATTACTGTATTAAATCCATACAAAAATTCCAAGGTAGCAAAAAAAAAATTAAATAAATAAATAAATAAATATTTTGAATCCAGATTTTTTTTTCCCTTTCCTTTTTTCCTTTTTTTCCCTTTACTTCACGCCTCCCCTCTCTCTTTGGTGCGAAGATGGCGGTCTGGCCATAGACCGCGATGCAGCACTACGCCGGAGCTCCGCTTCGTTTTGAACAGAGTGTGACTTATTACCACCCTACCGACAGCGTTCTACGAGCGGAAACCCTCACGGAAGACATGCGGTTCTGAAGGGGGATTAAAGATCGATTTAAGATCGAGTGCTTCGCGGAAGGGAGAAAAATAACAAAAGACGGCAGTCGGCAGACTCACCTTTGCTCAGGAACAGCATGTTATGCTGCAACGGGAGAAAACCCTCTGCCGAATACGTTGAGCTCCTGGAGCTCCGGTGCTTGCTCCTTGTGTGGACTGCAGGCAAGGTGTTGGGCGTGACTATCAAACCACGCAGCTGTCCTCTATTCCGCCAAGCGCTCCCTGACTCACTGCTACAGGGGAAGCAGAAGCAGCAGGGAAAGCGCTGCAGTCAGCTTCTACACGAGGAAAGCGAAGAAATTTCCAACAGGGATAAACTACGCTCCGTTTTGACTGAAGTACTACAGCCTCTTTTCGGTCAGACAGTTTGGGACCAAATAAAAACCCAGCTGCTGCAAGTCTGTGGTGAGCTGTCTGTATTGAGATTTACTTGTTTGGGGGCCGGTGAAATGTCTTCTAAAGCGGCGTCCGCAGCGGTAGCGCGCACCAGGCTGGCGAAAGCCACTAGAGCTCTGCGTGAGGCAGAGCAGGAGGAGAGGCGGCAGCGGGGAGAATCCTTGAGCAGTACCAACCCCCCTGGAAAATCCAAAACTCAGAGACCACCTGTTGGAGAGAGTACGCCAAGGCAAGAGGTATTGGCCGCCAAAAGGAAAATAATTAAAGAAAATATCCAGAGCACGGCCCTACCTGGAAATACAGTTATGGATATGCTACTTAGGAAACAGGGGCCTCTCGCCTCTCCAGCAACCTGCATACAACTACCCACAGCAGAGAATCAAAACTTGGTTTTGCAGGAATCACCGCTACAAATTCCTGAGGGTACCAGGGGGAATCCAGACTCTATCCCCAATATTCTAGAAGGGCAAGCTACTACAGCAGGGACTGCTATATTGACCCCCGACATTCGAACTGTGAGTATACCATTTACTGAAGTACAGGAGAAGTCATATAATGCTGCTACTTCCCAGATGGCTGAAAAGCAATCTATGTCTTTTTCTGGGGTGGAAGCGAATATACTGGGGATGCAGGAGGACTTAATTGTAACAGCACCAATCTTATCTGTTGCCTCGGAAGAGGCAGTAACCTCTGTAACAGCCTCAACTACATCCGATAGCGTGGCCACAGTTCTTTACCCTGACGAATTCATTAACGCTGGAGGTAAGGGGGCACAACCCGAGGAACAGCATTTATCTAATGTGCAATGTGCTACCCTAGAACCTGATAAGGATCATAGCGAGTTCTACTCATTTACTGATGAGGCTGGATTAGTTAATGAATTTGGTGGGGGAGGGCATGGAAATTTGGGATCAAGTGGGTCTAGCTCAGAGTCAGAAGATGGTGAGGAGGATGAGGAGGGCGAGGATGTAGACTCGGAAGATATGGCTCTCGTCAGTAGTGAATGCAGTGAGGCGGAAGACGCAAGGACTAACACCATTAAATCTAAACTAAGGCCCATGTCTAGGCTAAACCAAACAGACTTTTGGGCTCCTCTTCAGGCACCTGCCGTACCTCACCTATCTGCACAGGCTGCGGACTCTGATTCTGGAGGAGCCAACATACATGGTATCTCCGATACTGCCGTAGAGACAATCCTACAGGCTATCGCCGCCCATAGAGAAGAGACTGCTCAGGATAGCAAGCGATCGCGGGCGGCTATTCGCAAAATGCAAGGTGTGGTCAAAAAGTTATCGAAATCATGTACACAGATTGGCATAAGAATGGCGGAAGTGGAATCAAGGGTTCTTTCTACAGAAAATGAGGCTATGGCCAATACTGAAAATATAAACCTCCAAGCAGCCGAGCTAACAGATATTAAATGGAAGCTCGAGGATTTTGAAAATCGTCAGCGCCGCAACAACCTACGCATACTTGGAGTCCCAGAGAAAATGGAGGGGGAAAATGTACGCGCTTTTGTGATTAAGTTATTTAAAGAGTCATTGCCCGAACTAAAGGATTGGAACTGGGAATTGGAAATCCAGCGCGCCCATCGTATGCCATTCAATCCTCCTGCTAAACCTGGCCCATATCCAAGAGCAATACTGGTTTACTTTGGAAATTTCTTGTTAAGGCAAACTATAGCAGAGAAAGCCAGGCCGGATCATAAACTGACATTCGAGATATCATATTTCACGAGACCTGACTTTTGCCATGCAACGGTTGAAAGGCGTTGGCGACTACGTTTGTTAATTAAGCCTTTTCAGGAGAAAGGAGCCCAGGCCTATCTGAACAATCCTGCAAAACTTAAGGTTGTCAAAGGGGGACTGACAAAATATTTTGTATCTGAAATCAAAGCCCAGGCCTTTCTAGAACAGATGAAGTAATCAGTTCTGCGTGACTATATACTAAAACTTAGCTCTTTCAGTCCGTAAAGAGTGGGGATTATAATTTATTGAAAAATCGCATATCTATTTAATCCCTAAGAGTACGACCAGCATATAAATTAATTTGGCGCGAATTGCCTATTTGAAGGGCAACAAGATTTCAGCCCTTAAAAAAAAAAAAGGAAGAGCCAAATCTTGAGTAATTTTCTGAAGATAAGGTGGTTGTCGGTGGACCTTATGTTAGGGGGTAAAGAATTCCATAGTTTGGCTGCTTCAACAGAGAAGGATGTGCCACCCATGTTTTTTTTTCTTGTATTGTGGGATTTTGAGGTGAGATGCTGCTTTATTGCGGAGGTTCCTTTATTGAATGTGTTTTTTGATTTTATTCCTGATGAAGAGTGGTCCTATTCCATGTATTGCTTTGTGGGTGATACAAAGCAGCTTGAACGTGGATCTTCTGGCAACCAGTAACCAATGCAGGGCTTTCAAGGCAGGGGCGATGTGGTCTTGCGGTTTGATATGCAAGAGTAGTTTGGCAGCCGAGTTCTGAATCTGTGTAGTCTTTTCATGGTTATTAAAGGTGGTCCGTAGTAGAGGCTATTGGCGTAATCGAGTTTGGACAGAACAAGGGAGATAGTAGCTTGGACCTTGTGTGGAAATTCCAAATGAGGGCAAATTAGTCGCAGCGTTTTTATAGTAGAAAAGCTTGATCTTGCTAGTTTATCCACTTGGGCATTCATCAACAGCTTGAAGTCTATGGTCATTCCGAGGTTTCTTACTTCCTTTGATACTTTAGGCAGTGATCCCAGTTCATCAGGCCATGCGGCAAGTGGGTTGTAATGTTTCCAATCGCCACACATGAATATTTCAGGTTTTGAAGCATTCAATTTGAGATGGCTCCAAGTCATCCACTGATCCACGGCTCTGAGACAGCTGAAGGAGTATTTGCGTGTCATCTGCATAATTATAGCACGTGAGGTGAAATATCAGTACTGGTAATGACTTCATGTAGATGTTGAAATGCATGGGCGAGATAATAGAACGTTAAGGGACCCCTGCTTTTGTGGAGTACGGTTTGGACGAGAAAGGTGGGGTATGGATGACATTAGTTCTGTTTCGAAGGTAGGACGCGATCCAGTCCAGAGCAGTGCCGGCTTCATAAAGTCTTTGTTTCAGAGTGTCATAGTCAACCGTGTCAAAGGCAGCTGAGAGGTCCAAGAGAAGTAGCGCAGCAACCCCGTTGCAGTCAACTGTATTCTTTAGGTCATCCCAGATGGCAAGGAGGGCAGATTCGGTGCCTCTGCCCGGACGGAATCCTGTTTGGAAGTCCGAAAGTATGTCATTCTCTTCAATGAATTGTGACATCTGGGTGAATATACTGCTCTTTCTATCAGTTTGCCAAGGAATGGTCTATTTGTGATGGGTCTGTAGTTGTCAGGGTTTAGCGGGTCCAAGTTTGTTTTCTTCAGTAAAGGGCGTATGTATGACTTTTTGAGTTCTGTAAATATTGAGGTAGTTAAGGAATCGTTGATGATTCTTCTTACTGGAGTGGCAGCAGAGGTTGTTAAAAGAATTGTCTTGCAAGTTTGTGGCAGACAGGGGTCAGAAGGGCTGCCGGCAGGCCTGCTTGCTTTGACCAGGTCCATAAATTCATCGTGTGAGATGTGTTGGAAGGAACGGAGAGGCTTGATTAGAAAATTCTTGGATTGTTGTTTTGTACAAGGGTTAGTGCTGGTGCTTTGTTTCTGTTTTAAGTACGAGTCCAACGTGTCTGCTTTATCCGTGTAATGATTTGCCAGTTTGTCTGTGAAATCTTGAATAACGGGATGAGTTCCTTTTAGGCAATTTGGTATGCGAAATTCAATGAGTATTTTATCGAATTCTTTATTTGCACATTTAGCGTTTTGAATTCTGTCTGAATAGTACCTTTTCTTATCTTTTTTGATAGCCGACTTGTATAATCTGTTAATTTTCTGTAGGTGAAGTTTGTCTTTTTTGGCGTTTGTTTTGAGCCAGGTACAACGCAGCTTTCTAATTTGTTGTTTTATGTCTTTTATTTCTATGTTTCTCCAAGGCGCTTTTTTTTTCTTGTTCTGTTGTGTGGTTTTGATTGGTATCAGGATGCTAAAAGTTTCCTGTAGCCACTAATATAGATTTTAAACAGAATTTACGGTTTCCAGATTTGTACTGGATGTTAGTTGTGTTACCAAGTGTTTCAAATTGAGTTTGTTCCACGGCCGATAGGTGGATGGATGTAAGGTAGTTTTAGGTGAGTCGCTTGGCGTTGTTTTATGTTGGAAAGCAAGCAAGTGGTGGTCTGACCATGTGACTGGAGTTATAGTTTGAAAGGTAACTAGTTCAGTATTAGCAAAAATGACATCTAGGATATGTACAGCGGTGTGTGTTGGATTGTGGACAATCTTATGCAGGTTCAATGCTTCTAGGCCGGTGATTATTGTTTTTGGATGGGCCATATTGGGTTTATCAAACCAAATGTTAAGGTCACCAAGAACGCATAGGTTGGAGTGTATTGTTATCAGGTTTGAGACTGTGTCTAGAAGTGCTTCTGGGAATGTTGCCTTGCTAGGTGGAGGTCTGTAAAGGAGCAGGAAGTTATAGGAGGAAGACGGTGTAGGATTGCATGTGTTGGTGGCCTTAGTACTAGTTGTAGATGCATATTTACCCCTACCAATAACACACTTTCCAACAAAATACCCTGGAAAAGATCCTGGGAGTTCTCCCAGAGACCACAAGGAAAACAGTAGTCCAGGCCCTGATTACATATAGGCTTGACTAATGTAATGTCATGTATCTGGGAATTTCACAGTCTCCATTGGCAAGACTGTGTTCCAGAGTGTTCAGAGAACTGCAGCATGTCTGCTGTTAAATCTTCCGATGCAGTTGTCTAAGGGTCCTGCTCTTGCTAAACTGCTTTGGCTGCCAGTGAGAACAAGGCTCTCTTTTGAAGCCATGTCTTACTGCTACACAGGGCACAAGTCCTAAAAAAAGAAGTGGGGGGACGCTGACGTCACAACAGGAAGTGAAGTCACGAAAGGTGGCTTGCACCATCAGACCCATTGCCTCCCCTCGCTCACCCCTTAGATGCGATTGCATCAGAGAAGCCAGCGCGTGAGCAGCGTTCTGAATGGGCTCCAATCTCGCCCCAGAGAGGCCAAAGAGTGAATGTGTGGCTCCATTTGCTCCAGTTATCGAGCTCCAGGTAAAATAAGTGGGGGGACGCCGTCCACCCGAGTGGTACCCCGACTCGAGCCCTGCTGCTACAGAATTTTCAACAATAAAGGCCTGCACTTTCTGCATCCTCTTGTTAAAAATTATGCCTCTAGAAGGAATCTAAGATCAGCAGGGGCTCTCCTGGACTGCAGTCCTGTGATAAAAAAAGAGCGTGCATTGGTGAGGCTCTTTCAGCTTATTAGCACCCAAGATGTGGCTTTTTCCCCCCTTTCACTCAGACTGGAAACAACTGAATCATCTTTCTGTAAAAAAATTAAAAACGTTTGAAGTAACAAGACGCTTTATAAATTACTTTATTATCATTGCATTGCTTTCTGGTACCAACGCGGGTGAGTGAAGGCTGTGTGACTTTTGAATGTTGAGCTCGCTGTCTTTTTTTTTCCCAGACAGAGTGTGTTCAGTATTTACACGCTGCCTACATCGGCCCTTCAGATGAAATAAAGAGGCACATTTTGCTTCTCAGGCAAAAAACATGAAACATTCCGTTCAATGTGAACAGATTTATTCTAAAATAGACCCAGATGCTCACAATATACTTGACAAATACATTGTTTATCGTGAATCCGACAAAAGCGCAGAACATTCTCAAACGGGAAACGGCCTTTACAACGAAGCCGTTTCCCCGAAATCTTTAACCACGCATGCAGTACAACGCATGCGTGGTTACCACTAATGCCTTTACCACGCATACCTTTACTACGATGTTTGTAGTAAAGGCATATGTGGTAAAGGTAAAAATAAAAAAAGGGGGGCTTGGGGGGGTCTCCCCCCCAAATAAAACAACTCACCATATGTCACGTCGGCGTCAGCGTCGTTTAAGAGAAATCGGAAAAAAATGCCGTTTTCTCTTAACGACGTATGACGTCACCACGCAATTATTCGAGGAAAAGTTTATCCGTGGTAAACGAATTCCGTTGTAACGCATGCGTGGTAAAGGCATGCGTTGCAACGGAATTCGTTGTATCATCATATATTCTCTCAAACTTTTCTTGTGTGAGGACAGATGCGCACTGCCTGCCAACCACTTCAGATCAGCTCACCGCGGCGGTGGTTGTGCTCGCCGCATTGCGAGGCTTTGGGACAGGCTCCGCGCCGCCTCGGCGATGTATCACTGATTGTGTGTTAATTAGGCATCGGCTAGGCAGCGAGGGAGCAGGGCACTTCACCGTGGCTCGGCTGGGCTCGTGATTCTTTCTCTCCAGCTTCCCTTTCATTAGCAAGCCTTGCGTTTGTCACCGCGGCCCACACTTCTCCGGGGCTCCCTGACAGCCGGATATGTCCCTAGTCAAAACGCTACCATCAGCTGCCCCCATTTAATGGTATCTTCTCTTTAGCTTAAAGGTAGAGTTCGCGCTCTTCGCCTAAAATAGCAGATTTTGTTATTGAGCTAAGTTATTAAACTGGTAAATACATTCTGCTACCGCAGCAAAAACAAATTCTGGAAAAAACTAGAGTTGAGTAAGGGTAAGTCCAGCTGTCATTCATAGTATCTATAATGAACAGCAGGTTGCACTGTCATATTCTAGTGAAATGTTAAATACTAACACGTAGTGGAGTTGTATTCATCAAGATCAGAAAACTACTGCGTTTATGGCACGTGTATTTGAGTATTGAAATAATGTACTCCCATGCTCCTTCTGGGAGCCACACAATCGAGGCAAGAGTACAATTTTCAGGTAATCTTTCACTGTGCAGTACAGAATTAGCTGCTCATAGGTTGCTCTTACACCCCCCAAATTTAATAGGAAACTAGAGGGAGTTGTAGTTCTTGACAGCTATGCTTTTCCCACTTGACTTCACGGACACACCAGACCCTCTATCACCAAACGTTATATAAGCACTTCACAGAGGTCTGGGCATTCCATAAAATGAAGGGGCCTCATTTATGAAAAGTGAGGCATCGCTGCGTGAAAACAGCGATGCGTCACTTTTCAATGCGCCCTCCTTGCGACACCAATGATGCGTCATATTTACAGTATGACGCATCATGGCGCAAGGAGTTACATATACGTCAGTATTTCTGACGTATCTGTATGGCGCAAAAGTGACGACGCATTGCTGGAGTGTGTCACAAAAGTGACGCAACTCCAGCAATGTGTCCTTTCACATGCCAGGTGTCAGTCTTACGCCTGCTGTGAGGCAGGCGTAAGATATTGACGCATTTGTGTCCTAGAAGTGGCGCAGTGAAATCTTATAGATTTCACTGTGTCACTTCTATGACCATTTCTTGCGTCAGAACGCCCCCCCTGCATACATTATATCTAGCGCAGGTATAATGTGGCACAGAGGTTTACAAAGCGACGCATCTACCTAGATGCATCACTTTGTAAATATGGTGCAACAAGGCACATTTTCTATGCTGCTGGTGCGTCACAAAAAGTGACGCACCGGCGGCATAAAAGTGACGCACGGCCTCATAAATGAGGCCCAAGGTCTCTCTGCTCTTAGAAAAATTTCCTAAATAACAAAATCTATTGAAAGCGCACTCTGGCAGTAACAGACCAGCCCTCCAGGGAAAATGGACTTATAGTTAAATGAGTATTCTATGTAACAAGTATTTTCTGTTAACCCTGGACCCACAGGCAGAAATTACTCCTGCAAGGTTACTTAATCGTTAAAAACTTCATATTTAGGCGTTAACTTTCAGGGTTTAACAAGGTCAACGCGAGGACTTCATCTGGGACAGTGCTATGAAGTAGATGGCCAGGTATGAAACACTCAAATATTAAATGAAACGATTATATTGTTAACTTATTCACTAAAGATTGTTTATTTTTAAAATAATGTCAGACTTGTATTCTGTTTAATTCCGTTTATTAGTAAAATTGCTTGAAGGTTGTAGTGGTAATGTTACACTAACCATTAGAGAACAAAGAAGGGCAGCTAGGCAATCTGTATGTTATGCACTTAAATCTGCAGAGCAGAGAGCAGGACACAGCCTTCAACCCAATGCAGGGTTGACACAGTGCAACTCATGCTGTAAGAGTCACATTCACTGCTGCCCAAGAGTCTCAGCTCTGCATCTGATGCTCTGTCACAGTGGTTTATTGCTTTATTGGCGGAATGCAGCGAAAGGTAGCAATGTTAGAGTGAAAGAAAATGTCACCTAAAATAATGAACATGTATAATCCAAAAGGGGATACATAAAATAAAAAATGTATGAAGGGTTTTAACAGTCCTACCATTAGGTAGTGAGAATTCCCTCTTTTCCCTCTACTTTCCCTTGTCCTTCCAATATTTACTACTACAAAGTGTACACAGATGTGAGAAATCAGGACCTATTTGCAGTGAACCTCTACTTTTTGCCCTCATTTTACCTAATAGATGCTGGGTTTCAGACTCTGATTGTGCCCTGGGCTCTGCTAACCAGACCCAGGGCCTCTGCTCTGATTAAAAGTATATGGTTAAGAATGATTATAATTGGAAATCCCAACCTAGCTTTTAGTCCATAGTATATGCCTGGTAGACCTAATGTACTGAAGTGTGCACTAGTGTGGTGCCTGCTGTCATTTTAAAAGCTGGCCCTGCCTTGTAGGCTGTTTTTAAAGTATAATTATATGCAAATTCGACTGTAGTATTAAAGGTACTTCCAAAGTAGTAAATTAACTTATCTTTACATATGTCACCCCTAAAGTCTCCCCGAGGTGCCCCAGGGGTAGGGTGCCTTCTAAATATTAACATGGGCATTATAAAATATGTTTTATATGCCCTGGTGAGGGAACAACTGCTAATTTCGTTTTTACCTATGCAATGCATGGGCTACGTAGTCTAACAATGGAATACTTTAAAAAAATATAACTATTGAGAGAAAGGAGCGAAAAATATAATGTGAGTGCTTAAAAGAATAGTTATGATAAATCCCACAACTTGCCATTGTTAGATTTGTTATAACTATTACTGAAAAGAAGTTATAGAACTTTCTTTTCTGTAAGGCAAAGTCCAGCCTTCCAGCAGCCCTTCTCTGAATAGCCAGCCTCTGCTAGGCTGAGCCAATCTGTCTCAAGTAGGTGTGAAGCAGCCTGCTAGAGAGACAAATGATTTCCTGTGAGAGGAGGACTGAAACCGCAGAAGCAGAAGGCAGGAAGGGGGTGGAGAGGCCAAACTTTTCTTCAAACCGGGAAAGTCAGTTTGTATATGGCACTGCCTCACCCCCACAAATTGCACCCCCATTCAGAGAGGAGCCCCAGTAATTCGATTAGTAAGGGGGTTGGAAGGTGATTGTTAGGGAATCTTAGCCACACCAGTGTGTTGGCTCAGGCACATCTATCTCTGCATTTTGGATTTTGGAAGAATAGTGCTTTCTGGGGCAAGAATATGGCACTCTTTGGAGGAACTGGTCACACCTGAGGGTAGTACCCTGCATCCCATTGGTCAGGGGTGCAACCCTGCTTGACGGCCAGGGAAACTGAATAAATATGGGAGAGTTGCCAAGAAACTCAGGTCCCTGCCTGGCAAAATCAAGAGAAAAAGGACAGCCCTGCTGGAACCTCTGGTCTGCACCACAAGAGGACTGCACTCATAAGTGCAGAGGTTCCCAAGGGTATTTGTGCACTCCAAAAATTGCTTAAATAAATAAAATAAATAAATAAGGACTACACCTGCTGCTCAATCTGGTACTACAGCCCCAAGGGCTTAGACTAGGTTCACAAGGATTATGGTGTAAACTCCCTGAAAACTACAGGTTAACAGAGGCCACATGCATCATCTCCAGCAGGAAGTCCTCATCCTGGAAGGTGTCCAGTGGACGTTTAAGGATTTGGCAAGGTGTATTGTGGGAATTATAGTCCCAATATACCAAGGACCATCTCAAAGCTTTAGACCCATGAATTTGTGTTTTGAACACTTTGAACCCACAAGAGGAACTTCAAGAAGAAGTTTCAGAAGTTTGGAAAAGCTTGGAGCAACTTTTGTAAAAAGCTCCATTAGCTAACCAGGTGCATTGTGGGATTTGTAGTCCCAGACCCTAAGAGGCAATCAATCTGAACTCTTGTCTGGTGCTACAGACCACGCTCCTATATTAAGAACAACTTTTGGAAGTAAGTGTAAAGAACTCTTGACTTTGTCCCTGTCCAGCACAACCTTTTTTAACCCTTTGAGTGCTAATTGCTTCTAAGCTCTAGTTTTCCTAATATTCTTTAAAAAATCATATCTCTGGTTCACTACATTGGATTATTGTTGTTTGGTGTCTATTTGTTCATAAAAATATAACCTATATTTTAAAGATGGTGTTGTATTTTTATTGTGTAGTGTGTTAATATTTAATGTATTGGTGTTTTTAAATGCTTTACACACCTGTTTCCTAAGTAAGGCCTGCCTTTCCGCAGCCAGCTAACAAGGGTTGAGCAAGGGAATCATTTATTGAGACCTTGACTGAACCTTATATTGTGATTGAGGCCTTATTGCTAGTGGTAGGTCCCTACCTACACCTACTAATAATCCACCTTCCAACAGCATATGGGCTGAGATCTCTCTCCCCATGGTGGAAATATCTGCACAGAAATGATAGGGAGAAATTCTGAAGTTTTGGGCTCTTCACGACCAGAATGGGATTGTCTGCATCAAGATCTTGCCGTTCGTGCTGCCCTTTAATGCAAAGCTCTTGTGAACCCTACTCTTCGTGCTACAGAGGCTGTCTGTGACGCTGGCAACACAAGATCTACAGTTTCTGTTACTGCATCGACAGCCCGCGGTGACCATAAACGTGAAGCTCCAGCAGTGACTGTCCTCGACACCCAACAGGGTTTTAACATTTCAGCGATGACCCTCCGTGGTACTCTCCCTGTACCTTGCAACCCCTTCCCTCATGAACGGAACTCTTCCCACCATACAGCCTGAGAGCCTGTCAGTGCAGCTCCGCTTGTCTTATTTGATAGGACACGTCTAAACTGCCTGCCGGGGAAACATCTAAACTGCCTGCCGCCGATCAGGGAGCTCGCTGCTTAATCCCTGCAAGGTACCTGCTGAGTAATCACCCCTGTCACTCCAGGACCTCGTGGTACCCGCTGCGCGGGTCCCGCATCGCCCGTTTTGCTGGGCGCTTTGCTCCGACGAGGAGTAGGACTCTCGACTGGGACCTTGGCTGCACTACAGGGCGGGAGGAAAACTTCATTGCAGGGCTGCGAGCGCCAGGTGAGGGACAGGGACTCCATTTCCCAGGAGTCCCTGTGTTGCCATCACCTGCACCTGGACGCTCTCCCTGGTTGCCCCGCCCCCGACCACCGCGCTAAAAGTGCCGCCTGACTTGAGACTTTGGGAAACGTCTAAACTGCCTGCCGCCGATCAGGGAGCTCGCTGCTTAATCCCTGCAACGTACCTGCTGAGAAATCACCCCTGTCACTCCAGGACCTCACGGTACCCGCTGCGGGGGTCCCGCATCGCCTGTTTTGCTGGGCGCTTTGCTCCGACGAGGAGTAGGACTCTCGACTGGGACCTTGGCTGCACTACAGGGCGGGAGGAGAACTTCATTGCAGGGCTGCGAGCGCCAGGTGAGGGACAGGGACTCCATTTCCCAGGAGTCCCTGTGTTGCCATCACCTGCACCTGGACGCTCTCCCTGGTTGCCCCGCCCCCAACCACCTCATCCGCTTATCAGGAACAGTTGAGACCCGCTACGCGGGACGCCCGGGGCCAAGCCCGGGCAAAGGGCGGGCCCTCTATGGCCCTCATCGGCCAGAAGAGGCTGGGCTGGGCCCGAGGTTCTGGACCTTTGTCTGAGTAAGTAGTGATCCATCTACTACCATAGCCCCACCATTGTTATCTCTGCATGATGGCCACAGCTGCTATTAGCCCTGCTATTACTGGATTGGACAAAAATGGGGGCATGTTAAACCGAACCTTGGATGACTATTTTGTTAAAATTGCTTCTGAGGGCAATAAAGAACTGCTGTTAGCTGAGCGGCGGGCAGATCGTCGCCGTTCAATTGAACGTATCAAAAACAGGACCCTATCCGAACCCATTATGTCTGTTACCTTGGAAGATGATTTGAACACCTTACTGACAGGCAACATATCACCAACTGCTAGTGTGCCCCTATTACTTAAAGAATGTTTAGCCCCTGCTGTGTCACCCACGCAAACCCAACCAGACCCACTAACTGCGACACATGATCTCCCTAGTACACCTAAAACTTCTAACATTATGATCTTGCCCACTATTAGGCCAGGCAAGGTAGTAAGAGGTAAAAACCCGAGGCCATTGCCACACAAAATACACAGGCCTCCACCTGCCAAAAGGAGACGGAAAAAACTGATACAAACAAGCCTAAATTAAGTCATACCGAATTTGTTAAGAAGGTGAATCCTGTTACTACCACGACCATGGGAGAACCCGCTACTAAGCAAGTAATAGCGCCTGCTCCAACTACCCCAACACTCGTGATACCATCCTCCCAAGCAGCCATAGAGCCTGATATCATCCATACTCCAATGGAAGAAGGACCGCAACCAGCCTCCCCTAAGACTCTCTTGGACAATATAGAACTGATTGTGCGAAGTTATATGCTTGCCTTAGCCGAAAGATTTAGGGGAATGGAATTAAGGTTGGGGAAAATAGAGGGGGATCTGACAACACTTGGGAATTCTGTCAGGTCATTAGGGCCCCTGAAAGTGTTACACCCTCAAAAAACCTTAACACCACAGCCCACCCTCCCAAAAGATGCGGTGGCTGCAATACCCTCTACCTCCAATATTGGTAATAATCAGACAGCAGCTATTCCAGCTGCTTCTAACCATTTGCTTACAGGTGTATTATCATCTGTTAGCAAATCTTTTAACAAACCCAAGCCAAAACAGTTAACAACATCTATGGGTAGACCAAATACAACATCAATCAGTAATACTGATACCCCAGCCAATACACAGGTAAGGGAATTAAGTATCCCCTCAAACAGACTCCCAAGACCAGAAGTGAACGAGATCAGCCATGCAAGAGGGGGACAGGACAGGAGACCACCTATGGAACTCCCGCCGGAAGCTCTACCGTATGTGGTTGTACTTACCGGGGTTCCTGAACTGTCAAGTGGTAAACGGGAAGGTTATTCTCAATTAAAAAACAAAATAATGCACTGGCTATCATTATATAGACCCAAAACTAACCAGGTAAATGGTGAAATAGTCCATGTTCGTCGCTTGTCTTGGCTGGGTGGAAGAACAAAGGACATAGGGGGTGATATTGTAGTTGTAAATTTCAGGGATAGAAAAGCAGTTCAATACATTTTGAATTGGCCTTTTGGCAATGAAAATAACTGTATTGTACCTCGTCCCTTGACCTATTTCTACCCAAGATCCACAGTATTTCCCCCTCAACATTTAACCAATAACATCCACTTCACCAACCACTTTTTTAACATGGAGACTGCCAGGAACCCCGCATACATGCATCAGTTAGCTCCAACTCCTGCGATGCATGGGTGGAATACTATTCCGATAAGCCGCAATACAGGAGAAAATGAAAATATGACTCATTTGATGCCATTTACTCCCTTAGAGTTATCTAATAGGTTTGAGGCATTTAGTGGCATGGAGGAATGTGATTAATGCTTAAAGAGTACAGAGGATGTTAGGGGGATTGAAAATGTCCTATGCACCATGGGGTTTTACGAAGAAAAAGGAACTAGTCGTTTAAAGATAGGGCTATGTACAGTTGCAAGATGTGATGATGCGAATAGTAGTTTGCCTGTTGTTTCACCCGCAGTGTCTCCCGGGATAAAAGAGGGATCCCCATTGCTTACACCAGCCATAAGGCTAGAAAGTAGAGATGACGTCAGGGGAAATTAAAATGTTTTATGTATAGTGAGATATAATGAAGGAAAAGGGACTAGTGGTCCTATGATGGGCTCATGCGCTGTTGTTTCAGGCAATGATGAAGTCAATAGTAGTTTGTCTATTGTCTCACCTGTAGCGTTCCATGGTTCCAACGAGGGACCCCCCTTGCTTACACTTGTTTCATGGAATATAGCAGGGGTGCGCGCTAAATTATGTGATCCCGATTGGAACGAATACATGAACACTTTTGATATCTGTGTGTTACAGGAAACATGGGCCACAGTACAGATGCATAGGGTTGGCTATAAAACTTATCAAATAGAGGCTGTGCCTTCAATAAGAGGTCGCGCATCTGGAGGTCTGCTAATATGGATCAGTGTTTCCATCAAAATAGGCATAAAAATGCTTAACACTGATTCTCCAGACATTCTTGGTCTGGAAGTAACCACAGCGGACAATAGGGTGATTTAACCTTTTTAATGTGTACAACAGCCCCCAGTCTTCCCACAAGGAATCATCATGCATAGGGAAGCTAGAGTCACTTATGGATTCATTAAAAATAGGCGCAAGCATTATCTTATGCGGGGATTTGAACTGTAACTTCGAACCAATCACAGACATAGTCCATCTGTTTGAAGACGAGGACACCGCCAATGGAATACCAGCCCTGAATGAAAAGAGAATGATGGCTGGTACTGCATTGGCTCTGCAGATCACAAGGTTGCTGATTTCTCATGGTTTGAGAGCATGTAACGGGCGTATGCCATCTGACAGCCCGAAAGCCCCTACTTTTAAGAGACGTGAGTATGAAAGCAAACTAGATTACGTTATAGTCTCTCTAGACCTATGGCCATTCACAGAAGACTTAAAAGTCAAAGAGAGATATGAAAGTGACCACTTCCCTCTGGAAACGAGCTTCCAACATAGCATGTTAAAGGGGTTGGGAGCCACGGAGGGAGGCCATAGCCAAGCATCCTCATCTATAAAAGATAACATTGTCCTTAGTAACAATCGCAGGGCGGTTAAATGGGCCTATGTATTAGACAAAGAGGATTTATTGGCCAATATATACTGTACCTTTGCAGACACCCTAAACTCATACTGTCCCTATAGCTGCGATCCCAAAGAATTTATTAAATTGCATAAATCCCTCTTCAGCAAACTATTAGAACTCTTTACAAAAATTCCAAAAAAAGGTGCAGGCATGACTAATGCAAAAGCTACAGGTAAACCTTGGTATAACAGGGAATGCCGTCTTGCCAAAACTGCCCTGATTAATGCTGTTAAAAGGGAAGGTCCACTAGAAATTAGAGATAAAAGGAAGGCTTACAACAAAATAATAGTAAGAGCGAAATCCTCCTGGGATGAGGAAATATGGCTCAGTATGCTAACAGCCACCAAAAACAAGGACCAGAGACAATTTTGGGAATTAGCAGCTAAGGAAAACAATCGTGAGACAGGTACTAGGGAGGTCTACTTAGATGAGGATACTTGGGTCAAACATTTTACATCACTATATGCAGCCAAAACTCCAATTGATGTTGTTGCAACAGACGTACCCACTGTCACAATACCAGCCAACGCCCACCCGGTAGTGTTTAATATACATGAAACAGAGACAGCGATTGCCACGGTAAAGAAAGGGAAGGCGCCTGGCTTAGATAAAATTCCGGGGGATCTCTACTTGTTTAACGTTGATGTTTGGGCACCCTACTTGAACCATCTATTTAACATAGTTGCGGCTACCGACCATATTCCGGACACATGGAATGGCGCAGAAATTATTACTATTTTTAAAAAAGGGGATCGTGTCGACCCAGCCAATTACCGCCCCATTAGTCTTTTAGACATAACACAGAAGATTTATGCTAGACATATTTTAAATCGGATAAACTCATGGCTGGAGGACGAGTCAGTTTTATCCAAATACCAGGCGGGATTTAGGAATAAAACAGGTACTATAGACCAGGTACTTAGGCTATGCTGCTTGTATTGGAAATACGTTATTATCCGCAAAGGTCACTTGTATGTGACCTTTGTAGATCTGCGAGCAGCATTTGACCTAATTCCTCGCGATCTACTTTGGAAAACCCTGAATAGGCAAGGGCTGCCAGGCGAATTGTTAAAACTCGTGATGGGCTTGCACCAGGAGAATTATGCCAAGGTTAGGTGGGGCCCAAATGGGGAACTCACAGACCCAATCCCCATAAAACGGGGAGTACGTCAGGGATGCGTACTGGCCCCCACACTTTTCTCCCTCTATGTAAATGATATTGCAGCCTATATGGAAAATTGTGATAATGATTCGCCCCGATTGGGAGGGGAACGTGTTGCGTCCCTCCTTTTCGCGGATGACACAATTTTAATTTCACAAACACCACGCGGCCTACAGACCCTTTTAGACAGGTTCCAACAGTACTGCACCTTAAAAGGACTAGAAATTAATATAAAAAAAACAAAATATATGGCACTAAACCCGCACAAAACTTTGAAAAGGAATTTAATGTTAAACGGAAAAAAATTTGATTACGAACACAGTTTTAAATATCTGGGAGTCCTGATAGATTCTTTAAGGGGATGGGGCCCACAACTAGAGAAATCAAAACTGGTGTTCAAACAAAACTGTTTCCCAATATTGCAGAGACACAACAAAAGTGTGAATAAGGCGGTCACCCCAGCAGTAGAGCTTTTTAGATACAAGGTTCAATCAGCCTCACTGTATGGGGCAGAAATTTGGGGGCCAGTGTGTAAGAAAACCTTTGAAGCACTTGAGAACAAATTTATTAGGGGTCTTTTAAAAGTTCCCATCAATACCCCACTGATACCCTTATTTCTTGATCTAAATATCAAACACACAGACCATCATGCAATATTGAGACCAGTATTGTTGTGGGTTAGACTATGGACAACTATTGAACTATCTGACTACAAAAAAGGCTTGAAGGAAGTCCTTGAGCTCGATAGCGACAGGAACATTTTTTGGTTTAAGCATGTTAAAACCTGGTTAATGAAGCTCAGATTAACACACTTTTGGAACGAGCCTGGATCTTTAAACTCAGTTTCTAAGAAAATACTCAAACTGACCTTCTGGTCATATGTGAGCCACGATTCCGTGTATACAAGAACACACGGTCCTCTTACAGAAAAATTCCTTATGATAAAAAATGAGGCATCCTTCGAACAATTTCTTGATGAAATCGAGCCACCATTGGCCAAATCCCTGTATATAAAATTCAGATATGGAACGTTGAGGTCCAAGGTAACAGAGAAAAGATGGGGGAAAACAGATAATGACTATTGCAGTTTATGCACCAATAATCAAAGGGAGGATAATTATCATATATTGTTTTTCTGCCCTAGCTACGTTAAGGCAAGGAAAAGATGGATAGTCCCCTTGTGCCGTAATATTGGTTCTATCTCCCATAGGGAAGCTGGTAGGATCCTAAGTACGGACACCAGCCAAGTAATTGTGTTCGGAATCAGTAAATTTTTATTGGCCGTTCATCATATCAGACGGAAACTAAACCTTTCATTTTAAATAAGGAAAAACTGCCATCCTGAAACCATGCAAATCATGAATTGTGTCTAGTTATTTGTGTCTTTTCAAAAATTCCCGGTTGTTATAATTAATTTAACGTCTTTAATTTGATTTTTAAACATTTTAACATATTTATTCATTCTCTGTGTCAAATATAAATTTGTAATCTTGTGTGTCCAAATATGATGAAATGTAAATTTTATAATAGGGTGCTCATCCAAAATGAATTGTAAGTTCTATATGTGGTGAATCTCATCTTGTTTTGTCATATTTTATTGTATCTTTTATGTTGCAAGCCAACGAAATAAAGATTAAACTTGAACTTGATAGGACAGCAAAACATACAGCTGCCGGAGGGTGAAGGAAGGCAGGTAAGATAGTCTGAGTTCGACAAGTATGACAGGTAAGTTTGTGTTTTGTTAAGCTTGGGGACAGCGATGCGTAGCTGAGGCCATGTTATGTATGCCCCCCCACCCTATGAATCCTCTGCCATTTTTCTAGCCGTTGAAAGCAGTGGAAGAGATTTTGGGGGTCATACATAGCACAAGTTTATAGATGGGTAAAAAGTGAATTACGGGAATGTTATTCGCCACAGGGATCTGAGCGAAATCATGGACAACTCGAGCTTTGCTCTCATTGTCTCTTTGATGTCACTCAGAGCCCCTCAGTGAAAACATCCCTGTTATTCAATGTTACCCATCTATAATTCCGTATGAAGTACACTTATGAAGTACACTGATAAACATACCACTAAAAGCAGACCCTACAAGTCTACGCCATTATACTACCTTGCACTATCTACCTCAAATCTATAACAACTCAAATCTATATTGCTCAATTTCTTCAAGATTCTTACACAAGTACACTAGTCGCATTGCAATCCGCATCACTTCCATCATATTTAAAAAAAAAAGGAAAAAGGGACCCTATAAGTCTTCGCTCTTGTACTACCTTGCACTGTCTAGTCATCGCTATTGTATTACCTTGCACCATCTACCTCAAAATCTATAACATCTCAAATCTATATTGCTCGATTGCTTCAAGATTCTAACATAGTACACCGGTCACATAGCGACCTGCATTCCATCCATCATGTTTTTAAAAAAAGACTGTAATGCACTACTGATGATATCATCGCTCACAAAAGAAGTCACTCATTAACTTAATAAATATATCTTTTCTATTAAACAGGAATTGCACTGCACCTCTATGGGAGCATTCTTGATTTCTGCAGGTGGCCAAAATTGCACTGATCTTGGCCATCAGTACATGTGTTCTGCCCTTTGCTTGTTACCATCTTTGCTGTGCTTGTACTGATAGTAGATGGTGGAGCCTAATCGAAACATGTCTTTAGATTGTAGAACAGACTCTCTCTTAATACTGAAAATACCAAGTAAAGGCTTTCTCCACATCTGGTTGCAAGCTTAAAGACTCCAGAGTAGTAGTGCACTCTTGAAGACTAATAATCAAAGTCAAACACTGTCTGTCTCAAGCCTTCTGTTCCCATTCTCTAGTCAGCATGGCCACCAATTGTTTTTTCTTCTATTTAAGCATTTTATTTTGGAAAATGTTACTGACTAACCATGATTCATCAAGGTGGAGGGAAGAGGAATTCTGGTCCGTTCAGTTCCCCTGAATCAATACTGAGGTAATCAAATTGGAAAGGACACTGGTATCTACCATAACCATTGGTTATTCTTGACAACCCTCATAAACGCTTAGAGTGTAACGTTGCGATGTATCTTTTTGTCCGCCCCTTCTTTTGCGTTATGGCATAGTCATCGGGTTGTCAAAGGACGTGCTGTATGCCTGCCTCACCAGAGGCAACCTCCGGTAAGAGTAGAAGTGTCCAGGGATTTTAGGACAACAGCTGAGCAAAAGTAACTGGAGCAGTTACGAGGGATATTAAAAGTCAGTGTCTCACCAAACCATTTTTTATTCTAAAAAGGTAGGCACTGATGGTTAAAACTTATGGGTATATTTTATAATCGAGTTACCAGATTATAATATCTTTCTCAAAAAATGGTCGACATGTTTCAGCTCACCTGGGCCCAGCCGGGTCTATGGAGCTTTCGTCAGGACAAAACAGGGGGATATGGTACTCACACAATTTGTGCAGTATTCTGGTAAATTTGTAGAACTCTCAAAAAGGTATTCCTGCATTATGGGAACAAAAGTAAGAATCGAGAGATATACTGCGCATTTAGAACAGTAAAGATTGCATGTAGCACGTGTACAGACAGTAATATTGATTTATCCATCTTATCAAACAATCAATGAAATCAGAGAGTGCTTGTGAGGGGTGCGTCACACTTTGCACACAGGAGCAAACAAACAGGGAGTGGAGAGACAGGCAGTTAAAGTCTAAACTAAGTGAACATCAAACTAAATAGCGGGAAGCATTATTTATATGTGTAACGATGTCTCAGGTAATTAATTGGGAGTACGTCGTTCTGTATTCATATTGCATAGTCTCTAGATGTTGCAAAAATAGCGCATTGAATACTTATTAATAAAAGATACAAAGTATAGATTAACGTAGTCAATGGCCTCTCAGTCAAGCTGGATAGGTGTTTTCTACTGTGAAGGCTCACATACAAAACGATTTTATCGCTGCGAAGAACAGAATAGAGAATCAGTTAAATACCTTCATATTGGGTGAGTTTCTCTTCCTCAGGGTGCAAGGAGTCGCGTAAGGATAGTGTTTCTGTATAGGACGGAAAACACAGTGTGGAGCTGATTTAAATACCTGTTGTTTTTGGAATATCAAAAAAAGGCAACCGGACTTCCAAAACGCCATTCTTACCCTCGTGTTGGAGTCGTTAGCTCCTTGTGCTGACTCTGCCCCCGGTAATGGAGGGCGTACTTCCTGCCTCAATATGAACTCATATGTAGACATAGAAAAGGGGTTCCGGATGTTTTAAGAAAATACCTCCAAAATGGAAGTTTTTAAAGGGGAAGTTACTAGGTTATCTTGATGTCAGGTATTGAGATCACACAAGTGATGTGATATCTATGGATTTAGTAGAACTGGTGCCATGGAATATTTTCGTTCATCCCTGATATGTGGGTTTTAAGACGGTTGACCCATCTTTGTTCTTTTTCGAACAATCTCTGTTCCGCATTATTGTCTTTATCATGTAGCATTTCCAAGACGGTCCATCTAAGGTCATCACAAGTATGGCCAGTCTCAACAAAATGTGCACAGAGCTTGGTTGTGTTTTTCTTCAATCTCACATTACTTTTGTGTTCACCGATCCGGATTTTAATCTTTCTGCATGTCATACCCACGTATTGTTTTTTGCAGGGACATGTCACCAAGTATATTACGTGGGTAGAATTACAGTTTGTATGTTGTCTCTGGGACCAGATTAAATCATTCGTGAGTTGTAGTGTTTTCGTCGTTTTTGTAAATTTACACACTCCACACGTGCCACAAGGATAATGACCCGTGACTGGGGTCATAGTTGCATCTCTGATGGTGGTTTTTGTGGGTCTTTTTCTTGGGCGTGTATGAACAAGTGTGTCTCGAAGATTCTTAGTCCTTCTGTTGGCAAATCTGGGTTTTGGCCAATTCAAGCTGCCAGATGTGATATTCTGCCAGTGTCTTCTTATTAGTTTTTGGACTTCATAGGTAGCTGGGCAGAAAGTGGTAACACAGGTAACTAGATCTTTGATCGGTTCCTTAGGATGGCTTTGGAGGAGGCAATCACGTGGTTGATTGGACGCTCTCTTTTTGCATTTAGAAATTACTCGAGGAGTGTAATCTCTTGCTTGTAGTTTTTTGCAAAGAATTGTCGCTTGATTTTTATAGTCAATATTCTTACTGCAATTGCGTTTATGTCGTAGGAACTGGCTGTATGGGAGATTGTCTCTCAATGGTCAAGGATGGTAGCTCAGATATGATAAGAGACTATTCTTGGCTGTTGGTTTTGTGTACGTTTTTGTTTCTAATTTGCCATTCTCACAGAAAATAGTCAAATCCAAAAAATCAATACACCGGTTACTAGCAGTGGAGGTGAATTTCAGCCATTGGTCTTGGTTGTTAAGCCATTCCATGAACGTTGTGAGGTCCTTACTGGTGTCCCAAATCAATAGGACGTCGTCGATATAGCGCTTCCAGTATAATATACTGGAAACAAATGGGTTATCATTGTGTAGGACGAATTTCTGTTCAAATTGGCTGACATACAGTCCTGCTACCGACGGAGCAAAGGCACTCCCCATGGAAGTGCCATGGCACTGCAGAAAGAGTTGATCGTTAAATTCAAAATAATTTTCTTTTAATGCCAAGCGACAGCACTCAAGAATAAAATGTCGAGGAGTCTGATGGGACCATTCTTCTTGGAAGAGTAAATCTTCCAGCATTTGCAATGTGTCGTCTTGTGGCAGGCTTGTGTACAATGACTCGACATCTAATCCTACTAGGACCATCGTGTTAGGGTCAAAGGTCCTGTCAGCTATTTGTATCAAAAGATCTCGAGTGTCTTTGAGATATGTCGGGGTTTTTTGGACTAGCGGTTTTAAATATTCATCCGCGAATTTGGAAAGAGGTTCCAAGAGGGACCCAATACCCGAAACTATCGGGCGTCCTGGTGGTGGGAACTTGTTTTTATGGGTTTTTGGTAGCGAGTAAAAGAAGGGGACTTTTGGTACTCTTGGTGTCATGAAGTCTGCTTCTTTTTTGGAAATCCATCCGTTTACCTCAGCTTCGTGTATCATAATGGCGATGGTGTTGGTAAGACCCTCTGTAGGGTCTGAGTCTAAATGCTTATAAAACTTATCATCCGATAGTAATAGCAAGCATTGCTGATTGTACCCTTCTTTGGTCATGATTACGACCCCTCCCCCCTTGTCGGCTGGTTTTATGACAATATTGTCATTGTCTCTAAGTTCCGCAAGTGCTTTTTGTTCTTTGTTGTTTAGATTTTGAAATGGTTTTTTATTGTCTAGATTGTCGATACCTTTCAGAATCGCCTGTTCGAAGGTAAGTATCTCTATTGGAACTGTGTTACTTGCTGGTGAGAATTTAGATTTCCTTCTTAGGGTGGTATCTCCATCTTTGATTTGAGTAGTTCCATCAAAGAAAGCTTTGAGTTTTAAGGTCCTGCAGAATTCAGACAATTCACATTTAAGTTTGAAGGGGTCCATTGGAGGGCTAGGTACAAAACCAAGGCCTCTGTTGAGGACTTTCGATTGTTCAACCGTTAGAACAACATCGCTGAGATTCACTATCAGTGAGTTTTCTTGTTCGAATCCATCTGAGCCGACGACATGCTGCGGGTCTGCACGTTTGGAAGATTATCCTGCCATGTCAAGTTTTTCTTTCTGCCTCTTGTTTGGTTTTGGCCTCTTCCTAAAAAAGGCTGTTGTGGTTGATGCGAAGTATTCGGGTTTGCCATCAGTTGGTTGCTCATTTGAGCTTGTTGTTCTGTGCCTGGATGGTAGGGATTCATCCAACCACCAAATGGCGGCATGAATGGTTGGAAGAAAGGCATAGGATTCCCTTGGAAGAAAGGTGGTCTTTGCCATCTATTTGATCTATTGTTTCTATTTCCGCGTCTTGGACCCCGAAATCTGGAGTTGTTATATCCTCTTCTTGACATTGAGTGTTCTGAGTTTACCTCAGAGCCATCGGAGGACCATACTGTTGACTCGGCATCAGAAGCATTATCTGTTACTGTATAGTCCTCTTTTGAATAGGGATGCATCTTCTCTTGGCTGAACTTTTTAAGATCCTTTGTCAGTTTTTGGACTTTGTTTTGCATCAAAAACTCCTGAGTCTCATCCATTTCCTTGACAATTTCATCAAGTCGTTTCTTATAGATCTGAGGATTGATGTTTCTTTTCAACTCATTTTCGCATGTTTGTATCTCTACAAGTAGGGCATCTGATAATCTTTTAGCTGTTTTGACTATGAGTACCAAATAGTCTAACGTACACTTCCAGGATATGGATGACCAGTCTCTGCGGAAAGCGAGATCATGTAAGAAAATCCTCGGTGCTTTGGACACCCACAGACCTCTAGGTGCTGATTTGGATCTTAAATACTCGGTCATGATGATTCCGTGTATAGCAGTTCGAATCTGTTCCCTTCTTTTTGTCGTTAAAGTTTCCCATTCATCTGTCTGGGCGATAGCTTCTGTTAAATCTGTGTTTTGTAATAGAGGTTGTGCCGCTAGAATTTCGTCGATATCACTACCAGTAAAGCTTAGTCCGCTGTTGTTCTCCATCTTCACTGATTATAGCTCCCAATAATAAACACCTTAATGCTACCAGGAATTAGCATGGGTGTAATGATCCCGCAGCTGCACGCTGCTTAAAGTAATTCATCAAGGTGGAGGGAAGAGGAATTCTGGTCCGTTCAGTTCCCCTGAATCAATACTGAGGTAATCAAATTGGAAAGGACACTGGTATCTACCATAACCATTGGTTATTCTTGACAACCCTCATAAACGCTTAGAGTGTAACGTTGCGGTGTATCTTTTTGTCCGCCCCTTCTTTTGCGTTATGGCATAGTCATCGGGTTGTCAAAGGACGTGCTGTATGCCTGCCTCACCAGAGGCAACCTCCGGTAAGAGTAGAAGTGTCCAGGGATTTTAGGACAACAGCTGAGCAAAAGTAACTGGAGCAGTTACGAGGGATATTAAAAGTCAGTGTCTCACCAAACCATTTTTTATTCTAAAAAGGTAGGCACTGATGGTTAAAACTTATGGGTATATTTTATAATCGAGTTACCAGATTATAATATCTTTCTCAAAAAATGGTCGACATGTTTCAGCTCACCTGGGCCCAGCCGGGTCTATGGAGCTTTCGTCAGGACAAAACAGGGGGATATGGTACTCACACAATTTGTGCAGTATTCTGGTAAATTTGTAGAACTCTCAAAAAGGTATTCCTGCATTATGGGAACAAAAGTAAGAATCGAGAGATATACTGCGCATTTAGAACAGTAAAGATTGCATGTAGCACGTGTACAGACAGTAATATTGATTTATCCATCTTATCAAACAATCAATGAAATCAGAGAGTGCTTGTGAGGGGTGCGTCACACTTTGCACACAGGAGCAAACAAACAGGGAGTGGAGAGACAGGCAGTTAAAGTCTAAACTAAGTGAACATCAAACTAAATAGCGGGAAGTATTATTTTTTTGACTAACCATGTGCATATAGCTTAAGGGGGATCATTTATTCCGTCTTTGCAGAGGTGACTGCATGGTAAAATCAAAACTGAGCACTGTGTTGTTTATTTAAACCATTAAAAAGCTCACAGAGATGGCTCAAAATTGGGCAGTGAGTTATTGATAAATGTGCCCCTTAATCTGCTTGTTCCACACTGCATTCTAAAGTGTCTGACGATTGATCTTTATCTGTTAATATTATACTAGTCAATATGTCCATGGTGAGCTGCTCAAACTATTGCAGAACTATGAAAATCAAAACACACACTGCAAAGATCAACAGAGAGTTTATCTTTTGCCAACTACATCAGTATATCGGTTATCAAATCATTGCTAAAACACATATACATATATACTTCTGCCAGTGTAAAAATTATGTTCTATTCAAATTGGAAAAATATACTATTTTGTCAGACTGCATGAGTAAAAATAGAATTTTTATGTTTGGCTCAAGGTAAGTTATCACTTTTAGACATATGTGTAATTTGTATTTATGATTTAGTTCTCTAATGGAAAATAACGTACAAGTGTGCTAAAATCTCCTTCTGTGGAGAAATACATATTTTGAGAAATGATTTCAGTTATTGTTTATGGTGATTAAAATCTGAAAAGGCAATGGATGTTTGGATTCTAAACTGCCACAGTAATTTAAAGTACACAGCACTAATAGAAAATATTTTAATTTGTCTCCATCCCCATCCCCCCGACGCGTCTCCAACGCTTGCTAATGCCCTATATCTCAGGACGAGTATAATCACATTAAATATATTGCATGTTAATAGCTTGTAGTGTTTATTGCATTTTCTTTATCGCTCTTTTCCATTATAGTGAGACGCAGAAAGTATTAACACTGTATTTAAAGATGGAATTGTGTTTTTCTCTACGCTATTCTGAAGTGGGGTCTTTTGCATAAAGGTTAATTACATATGTTCAACTTAAACAAGTATCATAATAAGGAAATTTCCTTTGCTCTAACTACATGTAGAGGTTGCTGGTCCACAAGATGGAATCTGAGGAGTGGTGTAACAAGATTATACTTAGGTAATGGCTGGAAGTGTAAACTGCAGCTTACTCCCACACAGCTATTGGCAATTTAATCACCCAAAAACCCTGTATCCTCAGCAGCCTGCCATAATAGATTATCCTGCAAGAACTATCAGGTAACGTCCCAGACCTGTCCTACTATCATCCCTGCGCATGGATGAAGTCAGGGCACTACATAGGTTATGGAATTGCAATACAATTTGTGTTCATAAAGTTAACCATCCCTACCAAGGTGGTGGTGAATTAGAAGGGGAAGACTGACCAACTGATCAGGTTTCTGTTAAATATATTCCCTTCCCTCCATGGTACCCTTAGTTTGCCAGGCTACATGAATGCCCTTGATTCGGATACATTTTATCCATAAAAGCACAAATCATCATAATAAAAGGGGAAATATAGCAACCATAGACAAGAGCCAGATACAACATAGTCATACATGACAGTTAATATAGCATAAAATCAATATATACAGATAATCCCACATATCAATTACTTTTACAACTCATTCTCCAAAAACATCATGAAGTGCACATGGAATTGAGAGCATGTACTGACAATTTTAAAAAGGTACCTACACGGGCCTTTAACTCATCATTTTCTAATTTGCGAATTGTTAAGTAGGCATCTTCTAGGTGTGTGGGTCGTGTGTTCCTAAAAAATGGGAGCAAAGGCTGATGAGTGTATCAATTGTAAAATATACACAAAAATAAAAAGTGGAGTGTTGTCTGCCCACTCCTGTCATCACATGGGCAAGGTAGTTGACATGAATGTCCTTGATGATGGGGCGGACACTTTTTAATGGGTAGGTAAAAGTGACTGAATGAGAAGGACCATGTCAAAGAGAAGTACATTTTGATCCATACTGCTCAATTACCTTCAGCTGGCCCTGGTATAACAGAGCTCCACACGACATGAAGAGTGGCAAAGTCAACAACTTCACCTGCATGAAAGTGAGTGAGGTGTTCCTTAGGTGTCATTCCCACCCTTGTAGCAGCACATCTGGATTCTTTATAGCTACTAGATGTTTTACCCATAAAGGGTAGGAGACCCTGCAATTGGAAGTTGAAGGTGGCTAGAGCTGATGCATGCTGGCTTGGGAAGCATTGACAAAGGACAATGTGGTGATGGGTAGTGTGAGGGGTAGAATGAGGCCCCACATGCAACTTTTCCAGCCCACTGCTGTAATGGCAATGATTTCAGGAGGTTCAAGAAGGAAGAACTGCAGAAGCTGCCCTATTTGAAACTTTAATACAATTTAATTTTTTATTATTTAAAAGTCTGAAATAAAAACTATGTACAGTTGCGACACACCCACCTTTACAAATTTCACAGAATTGTCCATCCAGGTAGAAGTGAGTGCGTGCCCCATATTGGCACCACAGAACGTTGTAGTGGATTGAGAGTACATTTTTGATAAGTGCCTAGATGTATTTATTTTTCATGTATCAAAGTGCAACAAATGTGCAGTGCTGAACTATGCAAATGGGAAAAAAGACAAACACTGGTCAGCTGCTCCTGTAAATCTCTGTGCTGATACACTAACAATGTTGCCTTGTACAACACAGATTCACACCATAATAGCCTGCATCCTTACCTGTAACCTTCATTACTCAGATTCCAGATCTTTCCTTTTACAATCCTTTCAAAGTCAGCAATTACCCCAACCTCAGAAGCCTATTACCTAGCTGACATTAGAAAAATTCCTTCAACATGGCCACCGCTACATAGCAGTGACTTAAAGGAGAGGGACCAACACATCACTTCCAGTTACATACTAAGCCATTAGAAAAAAAGAAGGAAGTAATCAATCCTGAAAGGGCGGGAGAGTGGGTTCCAAGACTGTATCGAGTAAGACCTGGATTCAGAGTAATGAAGTTTCCTGATAATTACTGGTTCGTTATCTCCTCGCCTGTCTTCCTCTAACAGTCCTTACAAAAAGAGGCAATTTACAAGCCACACCTAGACTGATAATTTCTGAGCATGAAAATAACAAAGAAATAGGGAGAAATATCTGCAAAAATATATGTATTATTTTAAACAATAAACATCTTAATAATATTCATTTTCTCTTGCACTATACAATAATTTTTCCATTTCATGCAGCTTCCTTTTCCTGTATATTTACCCTTTTCAAGTTCACACCTGTTAAAGAGAGAATGACAAAACAAGGAACATTTTTCATGAGGATTGAACAAAAGATAAGGCATATCTGCCAAAATCTGAGGAATATCCCCCACCCAACTGCAACTTGTAGTGGGAAAGAAAGATAGGAAGGGACTTCTATGTAGCAGTGGAGTATATGTCCCATGGGGACGCCCCTTGAAAGCCCATGAGGTGGACATGCTCCAAGTTGACTTACATGAGATCTGAACAGCCAGGGGTTTGAGCCATATGTCTCATAGCATTTGATAATCATAGACCTTATCCATTTGGAGAATGTAGCAGGAGAAGGTTTCATGCCACTATTAGACAATCCAGGGGTGACAAAAAGGGGGCCTAACGTTTGAAAGTCAGCTGACCAACAAAGGTAGATAACCAAGGCTCAAGGCTTATCCAAGGTGTGTAAGAAGATCTCTTCAGGAGGGGCGGATCTGGATGGGAAATCAGAAGTACTATATCCTTTGAACAATTAAAAGAGAATAGAATCTTAGGTAAGAATATAGGACTTGAGAGAAGAATCACCTCATCTGAAAAAAAACTAATATAAGGGTGCCAATTCCAATACCCTCCACCCAGAACAAATGGCCACAAGGAAAATACTTTTGGCAAAGAAACAACATCTGTGGACTCCAAAGGCTTGAAAAGTGGACCCTGCAATATTCCAAGCACTAGGGGTTATCCCAAGCAGAAACTGGAGAATGGGATGAAGGGCTCTGGAGACAAAACTACTCCCTAATCTAGAATCAAGCGGAGCAACAGAAGAGACTGGTTCTCCCTTGATGCCTGTATTGCCATCTATTGCGATCTAATTGTAGAGTGTGCTAGACCTAAAAGAACCCCGTATTGTAAGAATTCCAAAATAGTTGCTGGCTCACAAAAAGAGTGGTACAAAAGGGGGTGGTGATGGACGGAGCATCTGAACCAATCAAACACTCACACCCAGAAGCACCAGCCCCCTTTTTCAGGCAGTAATTCTCAAAGTTACTGCAATGTTGAGAATAAGAATTATGAATTGCAGACTTAGTAGAATGCACTCAGGCACTTCCTACAAGCACCCCTGGGCCAAGAGATTTAACCATTCAATAGCCATCCCCCCAGACTCTGGTACTGCCACACAGGGTGCACTGCCAGCTAAAGCAACAGAGGAAATCATGGTCTCCTGTGCCAGTGAGGAACCACCAACAGAACCTGGGCATTAATCTTTTTTGGAACCCTTGGCATCAGGAGAATGGGAGGAAATGTGCAGAAAAGCCCTGGTGGCCGAGACACTGGGAGAGTGTCTATTGCCAAGGCCCTGGAGCATGGGACTGGAGAACAAATATTTGGCAGGAGAGCATTCTGTTCCGTGATGAAATGATTTAACCAGGGCTGGATGAACCATCAAACTAACAGCTGAGAAATCAGAGGAAAGAGACAGAGAGGCACAGAGGAGTGAAGTTTCCAACTGAGTTGACCAGCAGGTGCATTTTCCATTCACGGAAGATAAACTGGCACGAGAGAGAGGAGATTCTGCTCTGTCTCCCAAGAAATGAGACAGAGAGCATGATGCATCCCACAAGCAGTTAATGTAAGACTTTGTCATGAAATTGTCTGTTTGGACACAGAATGCCTGTTTCAGAATCAGTGGAAGAAAGTGGTGCAATGCTGCCTGTCCTGCAGCCAAATCTTTTAATTGGATGAATTGTATCTCCCTCTGGAAGCCCGAATTGGAGAGGTGCCCAGATCTGTCTGCAGCCTTCCTTGCTGGCATCTGTAGACAGGATTCAAGAAAAAGGATGGGTGAGCTGAAACCCCCTTGCTGAAATGATTTGAGATCTGGAGATCCCTGCAAATCTTTGTTGTATCTAGGATGAGCATGTTGCAGTTCTGTATAATAGGTTCCCAGTAAGCTAGAGTGTAATGGATTAGAGGATACAAGTGAAGACAGCTTCAATGGACAACAGCTAGAGTTGAAGCCATCTCCACTGATTTCTAAGCCACAGTCTCACAGGAGTCTGAGGCTGCACTAGAAGGGCAGTGTCTCTCCTGTTTCTGGTGGTAACACACACCTCCCCCAAGTCTATCCTAAAGCTAGCTCCAATGATATAGAGAGAGAAATATGAAAGAAACTTAGACTTTTTGTAGTTGAAAATCATGTCTGCTCCAAGGCCATGGTCTTGGAGCAGACTGAAATATTGCTGGACATCCTTCTCTGCCTTAAGAAAAACATAAACATCTATTAAATAGTCATGAAGATATGGATATATCTGAATTTCATGATTATGAAGCATACCCACCAGTGGTGCCAAGAAATTTGTAAAACCTCATGGCATTGAAGCCATACCAAAGGGGAGGACCCAAGATTCATAATTATGCTGGTCCATTGCAAATTGCAAAAACTGTTGATAGAAAGGATGAATGTAGGCGTCCAACATTTCCAGTGATGAGAGATAATCCCTGTTCTTCAACAAAGGAAAGATGATTTGCAATGTTACCATCTCGAATGTCCAATGGATTATAAACTGATTTAAGCCCTGGAGGGCCGGAACTAGGTGATATTCTCATGATGCTTTATGGACAAAAAAGAAAAAGAAAATTGAATCGAAGCCGTGGAATCATTCCTCTGGGGAAACCGGAATGACTACCAATAACTGGATCATTGCAAGAAGGTCCTGTTTGTGCTCTAGAATTGGTGCAAAGGTGTTAGACGAAATACATGCACTGGGTGCTCCGAAAATTCTATACAGTATCATTTTCAGACAACGTCCCAAGCCCATGCATCCGTTACTGATGTCTGCCACACCCTTGGAGAAGACATCCTCTCATCACTATCTCTTTTATAAAGTCAGGCCTTTGGAGCTGGTGGATTTGTACTGGTTGAAGCTGGCTGAAGTGGGGATTTTTCAGGAACTGGCGTCCAACGGCCATCACCCCTACCCTGAAAGGGCTGTGAACCACCCACGAGAAGAGATTGGAGAAAAGGCAAGCTTAAACTGAAATGCTTTAGCCAATGAGAAGGGATGCACCGGAGCCAATCACTTTCATATTTTCTACAGATTTTTTTACCATATCCCCCAGCACTAGCTGCTGCCTGAAGAGCATGGATCCATTAAGCAGCAGCTTCGTATGGTCTGCATCCATAGGAGTCATCATGCAGCTATAGCTGCACCTGAGTCCGCTGCTGAAGCACATCAGTTGATGATTGAAGTATCAGAATGGAACCGTACTTGTTGTTCCATCAGACTCAAGATACCAGAACAATCCAGGCCCTCTTTCATCTGCTCCAACATTGGAGTCTCCGAGTAAAGACTGGGCAGCATATATGAGTTTGCTGGCAAGGCAAAGTTAGAAGCCACATAAGAATGTTTAACAGCGCTCTCCAACCTCTTATTAATGGAGTCTGTTGGTAAGGCATCCTCAATAATTATAAATCCCTGGGATGAAAGTCCTGCCATGAGACTATCAACATTGACCACCAGAGCGAATTCATCTGCAAACTTCTCCAAGTCATAAGGTAATGAAGGGAGTCTTGGAAAAACAACCTTGACCACATCCCTCCACTTTTGGATATGTGGCCCATTGTAATATCAAACCTTCAGGCTGTAAGCAATGATATTGCAAAATAAATCACCATCCTCTCCTAGCGAAGCTTTAAACAGAAGTCAGCCTCTTTCAAAAGCTCTATGGGATCAGGGAGCTTAGGCTCAAGCCAGTGCTGATGAAACACTGTAAAATATTGGCTCAGAATGTGCTCTGACATAAACAAGTTAAACAGACCCTCAAATTAGTTTCTATGCTGCCACTACCCAACCCTCCATTGATTACATTAAAATATCAACATAATATTCCGAATACATAGGTGAATACTTTTGGGAATCCCTAAACATTTAGCAGTTAATCTTGGGAATGAGACCAAACATGTGATTGAAGATAGTCTTTAAGGGTTGGAACTGAAACTGCTCTGCTGCCTCTAAGGCTAGGTGGGTGTCCCTCTCCTGAATAGGCAATTTGTTTTCACAGGCTATACCTAACTGTCCTCCGGTACTTTGTGCATGTGTATGACCACCTAACATGCAGCAAACCAATTATCTTTATCCTCAATCACCATACAAGGAGGCATAATATCTTATTGATCATCAAGTTTGTGATGACTCTCCCAGGTAAATAACCATCACATGCGCCATCCTCATTGCATTTGTATGCACTTCTGTACCTCAAGTTCATCTTTTACTGGCTCCTCTCATATGCCATCACTCCTCCAAGGCCATTTTTCCTCCCTCGGTGCATGGGCTGCCTTTTGCTACTTAGAGGCATAGGAGGTCTTTTTCACCTCCATGGAATGGATGGCCAATCCAATTCGAAAGCCCTCTCACTCTCTGTTTTCTCCAGCTTGTGCACCTCCAGCCCTGTAGGGGGCAAACTGTACTAGGGCAAACTGTTTCAAGCTCTGAACAACAAAGGCAATGCTGCTCATTGGGGAAACTCATCCATCTGCCCTGGTGCCTCCTCAACATCCTCCTCATTCTTCTCTGAGGTGATCTTTGCGTGGCATTCTTCATCCCCGGCGCATTGTACTATCTTGTATTTCCCTTTTCATGGCATTCTGCCTAACTTTCAGCTTCTTCACTTTGCACATAACCTTCCTCTTTACCACATCAAGGCCAGCCAGGGTAGATATCACAAAATAAATCAGTGTGTGTAAACTGATCAAAAAATAAAAATAATAAATATGACTTGATCAAAACTTAATCAAAAATATTCTTGTCAATTAAACCTTCAACTATTTTTTGCCTCTAAATGTGCTATATGATTTTTAATACTCAGGGCCAGATGTAGGTAATCCGAGTTTACCGACTCATAAATACCAAATCATACCGATTTGGTGTTTCAGAATCGGAAAACGGGATGTAGGAAAAAAATCTGTAAAAATTTCCGAATCGGTAACATTCGGATTTTCACATCGGTATTTACCGAATCGGTATTTACCGAATCGGTAAATACCGATTCGGAAAATACTGATTCGGTAATACCCATTCAACCCTATGGTCCTCCAGGCCAATAGGAATGAATGGGATTTTCCGAATCGGAAAATACAAAAAGAACCCAATTGAGCCTCTCAACCAATCAGGAGCACCCACCACACCCCACAACAAAGCAACAGAGGAACCAACCAATCAGATGCAACTACCCCTCCCCAGTACCTGGAAGTGGCCACACCCATGCAGGTGCAGAGCAACTGAACTGTTTGGAGAGCTGGAGGAAACACAGAGGAGCAGGTTGCCCTGAGCATAGCTGAGCTGCAGGATGGAGTCCTAGGATGGCCAGTAGGATGGAGCTGAGCGCAAGAGGAAAATGAAATTCAGCCCAGCAGCACTGCAGGTGTTGGTTGAGGAGGTCGTCAAAAACCACTCCCAGCTCTTTGGCAAGCAGTCTCTGCATGTTGCTGAGTCAGTCAAAAGGAACACCTGGCTGAAGATTCAGTCCAAGGTCAATGCCATTGGGGTCATACACAGGGACATTAATGACATGAAGAAAAGGTGGTATGATCTGCGGATCATTACAAAAAAAACATTGATGCACAGAGGAAAGAAGCTGGAGCCACAGGTGGAGGGAGGAACAGAGCACCAAGACTGACAGACCTTGAGCAGCTGGTGGAATCCACCCTGGAGCCAGATAGTATTGATGGGATTGGGGATGCTGACAGCTCAGCCAGAGCTGCTGACAAACAAGGTAAGATGCATGGACATGATTCCCCACCCTTTTCCCTGTCCCCCTTCCCCAATGTGGGTGTCTACATCGAACTCCAGAACTGGTTTTAGCTATTTCCATCAATGCATCATGGAAGACGTAGTCATAGGATATTGCATCAATGCAGTCAACATAGAAATCAGCAAGGCATGCCACACACTACATCCATAAGCTGTTGAGGACTAGGCAATTGTGTGATAGGAATTATGATTTAATAATGACACAGGTGAACAACACCACTCACCCAGTGTCCATATCTGTCCACAGGAGAGTCATCGCGCAGTACAGCGCAGGAAAGGAAGGAGAGGGCACCGGTAACGGAGAGGAGTCAGAAAACACCCGAAAGAGTAGGTCAAAGCACTGTTCTGCAAAACACACCAACAACTCAGGCAGCCACTACACCGGAGTGACCCACCACACCACAGCCTCTGTCACCTTTGCTGTTTGGTTCACAACATTCGGAACCACCTACACTTTCCCCCACACCAACCTCAGAGTCATCTGTGCTGGAAAGGCCAAGGAGGCATGATGTGCCCCCTCTCAGGATTCTGGCGACGTCAGATGAGGAAGATGATGAGGGTCTAACACCAACAAATCCACCTCTGGCTGACGAGGCCGAAGGATATGGGAGAGAGGCGAAGGCCATGATGGAGAGGGGGTCTTCTGTGGTCTTGAGGCCACCATGGTTAAAGTCCAGTGCCTGCAAGCAAAGGGCATTTTAGCAGTTCATAGACAGGTGCGCACTTTAAATAGCAGGATGTGCAACATAGACCCGGGGTTTGGCTCCATGACAGAGTGCATGCAGTCCATGGCAAAGGGTATGAGGGACATGACACAGTTCATGAGTGCTCTCTGCCAAAAACTAGATAGTGACCACTCCGAGAGGTGCAGGGATCGTCAGTGCATGCGGCAACAGACCAAAGCCATGAACCGCCTTGCTACAGCAACCTCCCTGCTATGCCGGCGCTCTGTCGCCATGCAGGATGACATTGTGCCCTGCTGCACGGATTTGTCGAGGGGGATGGGGAGAGTCACCTCTGCCATGGAGCTTTTGCTCACACACCAGTTAGCCACTGCTGGAGACACAGGTGTTGGGGACACAGAAGACTCCACCAGCAGGAGTGGCTCTAGCACTCCTGTTCCTGACATTTGAAGGAGCAGCAGGCTCCAATCTACAGACCCAGGTACCACTGCAACGTTGACACCCAGCCTCGTGCATCCCGCACTGTAGTGCGTGGGCGCAAACATTAATGTTGCCCTCAATCCACAGGACAGGTTACGGTGAGGTAAACTGTGACCACCCAGTGTGGAATACAGACATTGTAGTACCATGGTGTGGTATCAGTAAAGTGCCGTAGTGACTATTAAACTACGTACTTCAAATACTAAGCCTGTCTGTGTCTCCTTACTTACTTAGACATAGCTGCGTGTGGTCTCTGCCCGTCTCAGTTGCCCATCTGTTGCTGGTGCTGCTCCTGCTGCATATTGCTCGGCCTGTTCTGTTCCATCATCCATATCCTCATGATGTGTGATTTCCACCTCTGTGCCTTCCTTGGTGGCAAGATTGTGCAGCATGGCACAGGTCGCTATTATTTTGCAGCAGATAATTGGAGTGTACTGCCGTGCACCTCCACTCTCATGAAGGCAGCGGAACCTGCTTTTTAGTAGTCCAAATGTGCGTTCTATAACGCTGCGTGTTGCTCTGTGTGCCACATTGCAAAGCCTCTCACTCCTGGTAGATGGATTCATTTAGGGGGTGAGAACAAAGGAGCGCAGAGCATAAGCACTATCACCTAGGTGGAAAAGAGAGTGCCATTAGTTACGTACTCATGATTGATTCATGTGCATTGACTATCAGGGTATGTCACAGTTATTTACCTAGTAGGTATCCATCCCCAAAATCACCAGCAACAAGGCGTGTGTATATCCCTCTGTTTTGGAAGATGTACGAGTCGTGGGTACTCCCTGGGAATTTGGCCACAATGTCTGTTATAATGTTGCCAATGTTGCATATCACTTGCACATTGATTGAGTGCGTTTACTTCCTGTTCCTGTAAATGTGTGTTGTGGCTGCAGGTGGGCAGAGTGGGATGTGGGTGCCATCTATACAGCCTATGACGTGAGGGAAGTGTGACAGTTGATAGAAATCTGTTTTGGTTTTTGCAAGTTCCGCAGGTGTGTCAGGGAACCTAATATAATGATGCATTCCCTGCATCATGGCCTCAAGGAACTTCCTGAAGAAACGGGACAGGCAGCTCTGGGACACACCACCTACTGCAGCAATCACACTCTGGTAACTCCCAGAGGCAAGCAGGTATAGGCTACACAGCACCTGCACATGGGGTGGGATGGCGTACGCCCTTGGTGTTGGGTGATCCAGGAGTGGGTGAAGGTCCCCGATCAAGTCCAGGATGGTTTGGGGGTGTAGCCTGTACCTTTGCAGTATCTCTGGCTCAGTCAGTTGGAAGAGCGTTATCCTCTGCTTGTAGACTTGCTCCTCCCTTCTCCATACCCTCTCTCCTGCTGCCTGTAGCCGTAGCCGCCTTGCTATGAGGTAGAATGCCGCCATTCTGGTATCACTGTTGCATTTTAGGTCCTTATTTTACAGCCTGCACCTGGTTACCACCTGCTTTCAATCCATGGTATTTACAGACTCTTAAATACCGAATTTCATGAAATTCGGTATTTTTTAGGTTTCCTACATCTCGATAATCATTTTTTACTATTTCTTATTTACCGATTCGGTAATTAAGAATTATTTACCGATTTGGTAGTATTTTGACTCCTACATCTCATTTTCCAAATACCGGTCGGTAACGGACGAAATTACCGAATTTCGGCCGTTACCGACCGGTATTTGGCTACCTACATCTGGCCCTTAATCTTTAAAAATGAACAGTTACTCCTGAATAATTGAACAGCAATGTCAAAAATAGGTTATTCATTTGGGAAGGGAGTGCCAACTCAATAAACCTAGTTTGTTTAGGACAAAACATAGTTCTAGGAGAATCTCTCCTCAACAATTGTGGGTTTGGCTCAAGTAACAAGTAATTCCAGAAAAGTGTGTGTTAAGTTAAAGCAGTGGCTACAATTTTAAAGTACAGAGAACAACACAATCAAATTCCTATATCAATTTATTACAATTGAAATATTAAGACGCTGGGCAAAGATCCCACAAAGATACAAATGAACAAGGAACAGGAACAAGTCAACAGACTCCTTGCCTCTTTCAACTTAAGGTCGCTGGACCAAGTGAAGACATGCCCAACCTCGAAAATTGATCCAGTTCCACATTTAAAGGCTTATCAACAATCGACTATATCTTCATGACCCCTCACCTGGCACATCCTGACAACAACTCCCTAGCCTTAATATTGGACCTTGGGCTTCCAGCAGCAGATAGTTTTCAGGAAGTCGGTACCTCAACAGGAGCAGAAACAAAGATCCTGGTTAGGAGATTTAAGTGGCATCCCATACATTCTGCTCAGGTGCTTAAATAGCACAACAAGTTGACCAACAACAACTTAACCGGGAGGGGGCGATTTAAAATCAATAGAACACAATGACGAAATAATTATAACACAACATTTTTGGCACTAGTTTCTGTTCTCACCCCCCAAAGTCATGCCAAAGCACCCTCCATAAACAGCTGGATAACCAGGATGTCAATTCACAATGGAAAAAGCTAAGGGTAAGCCTCAGCCTATGTAAAACCAACCCCATGAGTAAAAACGTAAGGATGGTAAAAGAATTGTGAAAAGCATTTTAAAAAACGATATGAGAAGCCAAGATGGCTCTCAAAGAAAACAAAAGGCTAGAGCTACACAGAATGCTTAAGGAGAGATCACTTGCTCGATTATGGAGCTATATTAACGAACGAAAAGCTCCCTATCCAACGAGGGAAAAAGATGTCTCTGAATCCGAATGGAGGAGGCACGTTTCTGGCTTTTTCTCTGGTAACTATGAAATAACAGCCCGCATGGACAAACTAGGGGCCACTCCATAGTCTCCAGGGGGCAACAGGAGTTAACTTTATCTTCACAAATTCTAAAAGTCATCAAGAATATGAAAGAGGATGAAGCGCCAGGCCCCAACTGTCTTTCAGCAGGCATCTTTAAATACACACCATAGGATTAGGCAACTCTTTTAACTTTGCTTTTTAACTCTGCCTTTAGCTCGGGCCAAATTCCAGAAGCTTGGCGAGGTTTCACTCTATGCCCGATATTTAAGAAATGCATAAAGAACAATTGATGGACAGAATGCAGTACAATGTCATATTCACCCCAGTACAGAGATCTGGGCCTAAATCCATTGTTTTTTTGCTCACTATGTCATTCCAGTTTGGACCCAGGCATTTGCAAATCAGTCTTGACCCTGCACACAATGGGAACAGACCAGCCCGAACTGCGGAGCCAAGTTGTTCCTGGACTGGAAACAAGCATCCTAGGACCAGTTCAGCGGTTCACGCTGGACTGTTCCCATTGGGCACAGGGTCAAGACTGATTTGCATATGGTTGGGTCCAAATTGGAATGGCATGGTGAGCAAAAGAATGATGGATTTAGGCCCAGATCTCTGTACTGGGGTGAATGTATGACATTGTTCTGCATTCAGTCCATCAATTGGTTCTGTTTGCATTTGTCACCCCGAGTGGGACTAGTATGCTCAGACATGGTTCCAGTGCTCTTCATGCCACTGGAGTCAAGCTATCCTGGCTGATGAGGGCTGAAAGCCCGAAACCGGTCCTAGGATGCTTGTTTTCAGTTCAGGGTGGCCTGGCAATTCGGGCTGGACTGTTCCCATTGGGCGCAGGGTCAAGACTGATTTGCATATGGCTGGGTCCAAACTGGAATGGCATGGTGAGCAAAAAAACAATAGATTTAGGCCCAGATCTCTGTACTGGGGTGATGTATGACATTGTTCTGCATTCAGTCTATCAATTGTTCATTTTGCATTGTCATTTAAGAAAGGCGACCCATCAATGCCAGCCAACTATCACTTAATAGCTTTGCAAGATTTAGATGCAAAAGCATACACACAAATTCTATTAAAAACCTGGAAACTTAGGTAACAGAAAATGGGGTACTCCAATTTGTTCAAACAGGTTTCCGTGGAGGAGCAGCCACTACAGACAATATCAATTTTATAAGCTGCCATTAGCCAGCAGGCCGCTCATCTAAAAAACTCCCACACTTGATTTAATTTGAGTGATTTATTGAGCGCATAGCTGCCCAAAGGCTTCCAAGCACTGAGAGACCAATGCCGAAGAGGGATAGAAGTGGATTAGTAATACTGACGGAACAGCCAACTTTTGATCGATGTCTGGAGGGTTGCTTCCGTTTCCAGGAGTCTAGATTACAGTGGCAGTGAGATTCACAGCTTGGGAGCTAGATGAGAAAAGTATCTGCCTCCCCATCTGGCTCTCCTGATTCTGGTAGTTCTTATCAGCCGTTCGGAGCCAGAAATGAGGCATCTGTTTGGGACATAGGGGATCAGCAGGTTTCTGATTTTCCTTCGGCAGTTAATGTGTAACACTGTGTTTGTCATACAGAGTATCTTGAACTTAATTCTAGCCTCTGTTGGAAGCCAGTGAAGTGCTTCAAGATGCTTTCTAGCTGATTCCTGGATTGGGACTTTGCACAGCAGCCTTGCTGCCACATTTTGGATCACCTAGCGTCTATTGATAATGTAATTTGGTGCCCCTAAAAAGAGTGAATTTCCGTAGTCCAGACGCATTGTGACCAAGGAGTGGACTACTGTTTCTTGGCTTGGATCACCATTGTTAGATCCTTGTGAAGCCAGAAACCAAGATTTTTGATAGACTCCTTTGGGGTGGGTGGGGTACCTAGGCCGTTGGCCCATCTGATCAGAGGCCTGGGGACTGCCTTGTTCCCGAGGACCATAAGATCCATTTTATACCCGTTCAGCTTTAGACAGCTATTTGCCATCCAATCCACAACCCTTTCCATGCAGGGTGCTAAGCTATCGGAGTCATCGTTGTATCTGGGATCAAGGAAGATCACCAACTGGGTTTCATCAGCGTAAAATATCATTGAGACATGAACCACTCTTCTACTGTTTTATAGATTTACTGCAGCGTTTGACAAAGCTGACAGACCGAAGCTGTGGAGGAAGCTAGCACATTGCAGCATTCCATCTAATCTCCTAAGGGCCATAATTTCACTGTGCTCCGCTTTGTGAGCTTTGTGAGAGTCAGCCCAAATACACTCTCCCCCCAATACTCCTACTTTTGGGGGTTTGAAGCAAGGTTGTGTGCTAGCACCCCAACATTTTAAGTTATACACAGCAGATTTGGAGAAGGCATTAGCAAACAGTAACCTTGTTCCCCCTCGCTTAGGCCATAGACCGCTTCATATTCTTTAGTACACGGATGGTATTGTTATCATGGACCATGCAAAAATAGGTCTTCAGCTTGCACTGACCGGTCTTCATGAATACAATGAGAAGAACTTTCTTACCATTAACTCAGAAATGATCAAAATAGTAGTATTTGGCCGCTACAAGATCAAGAACCTTCTTTCATACATCATGGGACCTAAGACCATCACTTCTGCATGCCAATATAACTATCTGGGGCTATGGTTCACTGAATCCGCTCAACCGTCCGCCCATAAAAGCTCATAATAATAAAAAGCAACATTCATTTATGGTCTAGTGGGCCTCACTAATGAGTTAAAAATTGCTTCAGCTCAGAGAATAATAACATTTACTCAAGCCTGCATTCTTCCCTCTTTACAATACGAACACCAAGCCATCCCTGGAGCCTGCTCAGAATGCCTGTAACATGCTCAGTGTGTCAGATAGAAGAAAATTGTCCAACTACTGAAATAACTCCGCAGATCAAGGATTATTTTATTCGTAGATGGAAGTGACTCCTTGGGCAAGGGTTGCTTCCAAAGGGGGTGGATCGACCCCTTTTGAAGGCCCATTTGCCCCCAGAGGGGCTGAAAACCCAACAGAACCACAGATATTTTGTAAATGGAAGCGTTTCCAAATGGGGGCATTTTGTGTCAACTGTTTTCTGCCCCTGGTGACAGATTGGGCTGATTTTGATTCCTTAGGAAAGGATTGCCCTCAATTCTTTTTGATACTTGTCAGCCATGTTTGAAGGCCAATCTGTCTCCGTGGGGGTGGCAGACCCACTAGCACTAGGAATATGCATATATTTATGTTTGGTGGCAGCCCCTTGGGTAAGGGTTGCCCCAATGGGATGTGGCATAGTTTAGTATGAACGTTTGTCTGTTTTTCTATCCCCCTTAGGGGCAGAATGGCCATTTGGCTAGTGACATTGCATTTCATAATGTTAGTTGTTTTGTTTCTTGGGAATTGCTATTGCAATGTTTTATTTCTCCTTTTTATTCTAGTTCAAGGCTTTTGCTCTTTGGACTGATGTTCCAGTTTGCGGTTTAATCACTGGTGGTTATTCAGTTTGTGTAGTTGCATGTGTTTGGTAAGAACACTTTTTGTACTATTTACTCTAAATGAGTTTAATTTCCCTCCATTAATGTGTTTTTGTAAATGCTGCAATAATAGCAGTATGTTCAGCTTGTGTTTTATTGAGTGAGTAATTTGTTTTGTTTTTTCTTTCTAGTGGGATATCATTGGTTTTTGCTCTGTCTCTGCAGAGTAGGTGCTGGTGAGTGTAGATGTCTCTGGCAAGTCTAACGTACAGTTTTTGTGTATCTAGATCTGATAAAGCCAATTTTTCTTTTGTGCTTATTTTGCACAGTAATGGCTGTTGTTGACTTGTTTGTGGAATCTCCTTTCTTAGTAGGTAATATGGCTGGTCCCGGATGACTGCTCAGCAGGTTGTTAGTATGCTTTTTGTGCCTTCCTCTTAACATCATTATGACACTTACTCTGCATCTGAGGCAGGGCAGAGGAGGGTGTGTAAGATTCAGGCAGTGAGTTTTCTATCCGAGAGGAATCATTGGATGATGAAACCACTCTCAGTGCAGATGAAGTCCTGTTTAGAGTAGGACATTGATGTGCAGATAGTGTAGCAAGAGGCATCTGGACTGCAGCCTGGGGGTTCAAGGCTTCTAATTGGAAGAGCTGAACTCGAGGTTGCACCAGGCATGGTGCAGCCGGCATTGACTGAATTTACTGGTGTTCCAGGGTGCAGAGTGGATACTGAAAACATTTTGCATGTGAATTTTTTTCAGTTGTTTCTGGACAATGTATTTTTAGTGGAGATTGTTTTGCAGACTAATTTGTATGCTGGACAGTATTTGAGAGACTTAGGCCCCACTCTAGAGCTACCTAGTAGACTCCAACAAATCTGGAAGATTTGAAGAAGTTCTTGGGTTTAACTTTGTTGATGGGCTTGATAAGGAAGCCATCAATGTCTTCATATTGGTCTAATAGTCCCTTGATGGCAACGGCTATACTTCTGGCAATCATGAGTCGTGATCGGTATTTGCTTCTTCTTCGGATACTGCATTTTGTCAATAATGGTTAGCGTTGCTACGAGATCACTCTGATTGTGACTGTCTTTTTAAGATTCGGCCTGTCATTGATCATGTTATAGATCAATTTTCTGAGATCTATGCTCCAGGGAAAGAAATATCTGTGGATGTGTATTTGGTCTAGTTCAAGGGCTGCTTGGTTTTTAGGTGGTACATTCCTAGCAAGAGGGCATTAAGATGTATATGCTGTGTAACAGTAGGACTGGCTAGGTCTCTAATTTCAGGGTTTACACTGGTAGGATTCCAGGATTGACCCCCCTGGTTGTCCGTCCCCTTTCAGAGTGAGAGAGAAAATTTTGTGCTAACTTGGTAGAGGACTTTTTTAACAAAGGTCACCATTTATATGTAGATAACTTCTACAGCGGTGTGCAGTTATTCAGAGAATTGGGCAAAGTGGACACTGTTGATTGAGGCACAATCCACTCTAACCGTAAAAGGTTTCCTTAAATAACTTGTTTGTCAAACAAATGCTTGAGCTGGACATTGCAGTGCATTGCGTGGTGAGGAACATCTAGCTGTGAAGTTTGCAGTCAGGAGAGACTTCACCTGTGACTGTTTGGCAACAGGTTGCTGAGGTGCAAACACCTATGTGCATTGTAGACTATAATAGGCAAATGGGAGGTGTGGATAGAGTAGATCAGAGGTTGGAATCTTATACTGCCCTCCGTAAGACTAACATTTGCTATAGGAAGTTGGTTATTCATCTTTTCAATTTGGCAAACTTTAATGCTTTTGTTGTATTTAAAGATTGTTCTCTTGAGTCATCAATGACTTTTATTAAGTTACAGGAGTCTGTGATAGGCAGCCTTATTGTAGTGTAGCAGGCAAGTGTTCCTACAGTTGGAGTGGTGGAGGATGTGGCTATATTGAATGGTCGCCACTTTCCTGTTCACATTCCTCCCAATAGGAGATATAGTCTCTGTTGGAAAAGGATACTCATATGTTTCACCCCAAGTGTCCTTCTAACTCTGCAATATGTGTGCCTGCTTGTTTTAGAATGTACCACAAGCAAAAGGATGTTTGGGTGCATCCACGAGTGGTGAAGTGAACTTCCTGGTCTAAATTGTTTTATACAAATTGTTCAGCAGTTTCAAGGTTGGCATTAGTGTGATGTATTTAGTTTCAGATTTTGTGTTTTCAGTTTTGTATCTACTTGCAATCTGTTTGTGTTTTCTTTTTTGTATAGAAAAAAACAAAAATGTGATGGTGGGGTGTGTGGACTTGCTCTTGGCTGGTGGTGTGTGTGTGGACTAGCGCCTGTAAAGAGGTTGGTGTCTTGTCATGGCTTTACAGCTCACAAGCTGTGAGTCACTGCTTCAGAATTTGTATCCTTTCAATTATTAACAGTGCATTTCATTTTTGTAAAATCTCTAGTTAATAAAATTGTATATATTGAACCATCACTAACCCTCGTGCCAAGTCATAGCAGTATGTGTTTGTATTTGAGGAATAGATGGTTGTGCAGTAATATTTGTATTTTCTGTCTTTCTCTGGCAGGGTGCACATTGTCCTTTTTTGTGAATGTTGTAATGTGTTGGTTTTGCAGCTGGTGGTGTGAATGGCCTTGTGTGTATCACATACGAAAGGTGTGTGAATGGCCTGTAAATTGGTTGGGGTCTTGACGTGGCTGTCCAGCTCACAAGTTGTGAGTCACTGATTCAGTTTTTTGTCCTTTCAATTATTAACAGTGCATTTCAATTTTGTGCAATCTATTGTTAATACAATTTTATGTACTGAAGCATCACTCACATTTCTAACAAATCCAATGAGTATGTCTGTGTGCTTGAGGAATAGATGGTTGTGCAGTAATAATTGTCTTTTATGTCTTTCTCTGCCAAGGTGTACATTCCCTCTAGGAAAATTCTACCAACTCTAGATATTTCTGTAAACTAAACACCCACTGGAGTACACAGTGATGTCTCTCTAGTGGATCTCAACAAGTTATCTCACCCACAATATCCTGGAAACCTCAAGATACTTTTCCAGCTTCAGGAAGAAACCACAAATTGGCAGGGGATTCTGAGTAGGAAAATGTTGGGCGATCCATGCATACCATACTTATCTAGACTACCCCAACTGTCTAGTTTTCAGAAATGTCTGGGTTGTCCTAGATGACCGCTGAGCCCGGCATCAGAAATGCAGGTGACCCTTGCAGAACCAGGTAATTTTGAGATCTCCATATTACGTATTGGGCCCTTCCCTGTCGTTGACCCACCCACACAAGTGAGGTACCAGTTTTATAGGGAGACTTGGGGAAATGCGTGGCTCCCTACAGATTCCAGAACTTTCCATCAAAGAAATGTGAGGAAAATGTGTTTTCTTTGGCAAAGGTTAACCTTTGCAAGGTATACAGGGTAACAAAACATGGTGAGAGGAACACAAATTGCCCCTTCCTGGATTCCCCTGGGAGTCTAGTTTTACAAAATGTACAGGTTTACTAGTTTTCCCGGTGCCGGCAGAGCTAACGCCCACAATCCACCGCTAGGCACATTGTGAAAAAAGGGTCAGTTTTCACTGGAAATATGTGACATATTCATGTTGCATTTTGGACTGTTTCCTGTCATGGGTACTATGCCTACCCACACAAGTGAGGTACCATTTTTATTGGGAGACGTTGGCAATGCTGGGTGAGTGAAAGTGTGTGCTCCATGAAGATTCCAGAACATTCCATCAAAGAAATGAGAGGAAAATTTGTTTTTTTTACAACGTTTGAGGTTTGCAAGGGATTCTACGTAATAGAATCTGGCAAGAGCCACACAAGTCTCCCCACCCTTGATTAACCTGGATGTCACAGGTTTCCTTAGGGGCCGGCAGAGCTAGGGTACAAAATATACAGCCAGGCACATTGCAAAAAAAGGGTCAGTTTTCACTGGAAAAATGTGATGTGTCCACATTGCAATTAGGCTGTTTCCTGTAGGGGTACTAGGCCTACCTACACAAGTGAGGTGTCAATTGTATTTGGGGACTTTGGGAACGCTAGGCAGGTGGAAATTTGTGGCTCTCCACTGATTACAGAACATTCCATCACAGAAATGTGAGGAAAATGCGTCTCCTTTTACAAAGTTTGAGGTTTGCAAGGGATTCCGGGTAACATAACCTGGTGCGAGCCACACAAGTCACCCCATCCTGGATTCCTCTGGGAGTGTAGTTTTCAAAAATATACAGGTTTGCTAGGTTTCACTAGGTGTCGGCTGATCTAGGGTCCCAAACCCACAGCTAGGCACATGGAAAAAAAGGGTCAGTTTTCTGTGGAAAAATGTGATGTGTCCATGTTATATTTTGGGCCATTTCCTGTCTTGTGTACTTGGCCTTCCCATAAAAATGAGGTATCATTGTTATTGGTAGACCTTCTGGAATGCTGGGTGTGTGGAATTTTGAGGCTCCCCAGAGATTCCAGAACTTTCCATCACATAAATATGTAGAAAATGTGTTTTGTTTTACAAAGGTTTGAAGTGTACAAGGGATTCTGAGTAACAGAACCTGGTGAGAGCCACACAAGGCACCCATTCCTGGATTTCCTGGATGATTAGTTTTTAAAAATGTATTGCTTTGTTGGGTTTCCTTACGTGCTGGCAGAGCTAGTGTCCAAAATCCACAGCTAAACACAGCGCGAAAAATGTGATGTGTGTACGTTGCGTTTTGGGCTGTTTCCTGTCGCGGGTACTAGGCCTACCCACACAAGTGAGGTACCATTGGGAGACTTTGGAGAATTCTGGGTAGGTAGAAGTTTGTGGCTCCTTGCAGATTCCAGAACTTTGCATTACAGAAATATGAGGAAAATGTTAGATTTCTTTAGCAAAGTTTGTGCTTGGCAAGGGATTCTGGGAAACAGAACCTGGTGAGAACTACCCAAGTCAACCCATCCTAGTTTTCCCTGGAAATCTGGTTTTAAAACATGTATATGTTTGCTAGATTTCCTTAGGTGCCAGCAGAGCGATGGTCCCAAATCCACAGCTAGGCACATTGCAAAAAAAGGGTCAGTTTTCTGTGGAAAAATGTGATGTATCCACATTGTGTTTTGAGCCATTTCCTGTCTCAGATACGTGGCCTACCACACAAATGAGGTACCATTTTTATTGGGAGACTTTCTGGAATGCTGGGTGGATAGACGTTTGTGGCTCCCCACAGATTCCAGAACATTCCATCACAGATATGTGCGGAAAATATGTTTCTTTTTACAAAGTTTGAGGTTTGCTAGGGATTCAGGGTAGCAGAACTACACTAGTCACCCGATCCTGAATTCCCCTATTAGTATAGTTTTAAAAAATGTACAGGTTTGCTCGGTTTCCCTAGGTGCCAGCTGAGCTAGTGTCCCAAATCCACAATTGTAGAAAAATGTGATGTTTCGACGTTGTGTTTTCGGCCATTTCCTGTCTTGGATACTTGGCCTAGCGATACCAAAGGGGATGATGGACGGAGCATTTTAGCAAATCAAACACTCACCCCCAGTCAACTGATCTGGGTTTAATCCATCACCATTCTTTAGCTCACTCCACCACCCCAGTTCAGACATTGCCATATGCAAATCAGTCTGACCCTGTGCCTCATGGGAACAGTCCAGCCCGAACTGCCAAGTCATGTCTTCCCTGGACCGGAAACAAGCATCCTGGAACCGGTTTCGGATTCATAATCCTCATCAGGCAGGCTATCTTGAATCCAGTGGTGGAGGGAGCAAGAGACCCACGTCTGGGCATACCCTGCCAACTTAGGGCGAACAAAGCGATACCAAAGGGGATGATGGGCGGAGCGTTTGAGCAAATCAAACACTCAACCCCAGTCAACTGTTCTGGGTTTAATCCATCACCATTCTTTAGCTCACTCCACCACCCCAGTTCAGACATGGCCATATGCAAATCAGTCTAACCCTGTGCCTCATGGGAACAGTCCAGCCCGAACTGCCAAGTCATGTTTTCCCTGGACCGGAAACAAGCATCCTGGGACCGGTTTCGGATTCATAATCCTCATCAGCCAGGCTATCTTGAATCCAGTGGTGGAGTGAGCAAGGGACCCACGTCTGGGCATACCCTGCCATTTTAGGGCGAACAAAGCGATACTAAATGGGATTATGGACGGAGCGTTTGAGCAAATCAAACACTCAACCCCAGTCAACTGATCTGGGTTTAATCCATCACCATTCTTTAGCTCACTCCACCACCCCAGTTCAGACATGGCCATATGCAAATCAGTCTGACCCTGTGCCTCATGGGAACAGTCGAGCCTGAACTGCCAAGTCATGTCTTCCCTGGACCGGAAACAAGCATCCTGGGACCAGTTTCGGATTCATAATCCTCATCAGCCAGGCTATCTTGAATCCAGTGGTGGAGTGAGCAAGGGACCCACGTCTGGGCATACCCTGCCAACTTAGGGCGAACAAAGCTATACCAAAGGGGATGATGGACAGATCGTTTGAGCAAATCAAACACTCCCCCCCAGTCAACTGATCTGGGTTTAATCCATCACCATTCTTTAGCTCACTCCACCACCCCAATTCAGACATGGCCATATGCAAATCAGTCTGACCCTGTGCCTCATGGGAAAAGTCCAGCCCGAACTGCTAAGTCATGTCTTCCCTGGACCGGAAACAAGCATCCTGGGACTGGTTTCGGATTCATAATCCTTATCAGCCAGACTATCTTGAATCCAGTGGTGGAGAGAGCAAGGGGCCCACGTCTGGGCATACCCTGCCAACTTAGGGCGAACAAAGCAATACCAAAGGGGATGATGAACGGAGCGTTTGAGCAAATCAAACACTCACCCCCAGTCAACTGATCTGGGTACTTGGCCTACCCATACAAGTAAGGTAAGATTTTTATTGGGAGACTTTCTGGAATTCTGGATGGGTGGATGTGTGTGTCTCCCTGTCGATTCAAGTACTTTCCATCACGGCAATGTGAAGAAAATGTGTTTTGGGTAACAGAACCTGGTGAGATCCACACAAGTCACCTCATCCTGGATTTCCCTGGATGATTATTTAAATAAAATCTTTTGGTTCGCTGGGTTTACTTAGATGCCGGCAATGCCAGTGTCCAAAATCCACAGCTAGGCACATCTTGAAAATTGTTTTCACTAGAAAAATGTGATGTGTCCACATTGCGTTTTGGGTTTCTTACTGTTGCGGTTTCTAGGCCTACACAAACAAGTGAGGTACCATTTGTATTGGGAGACATTGGGAAATGCTGGCTGGGTGGAAGGTTGTTGCTACCGCAGATTCCAGAACTTTTCACCACAGACATGTGAGGAAATTGTGTTATATTTTCCTTACAAAGTTTGGGATTTACAAGGGATTCTTGGTAACAGAACCCCACACAAGTCACCCCTTCCTGGTTTGCCCAGGATATATAGTTTTCAAAAATGAATATGCTTGCTAGGTACATGGAGAACAAATGGTTGGTTTACACTGGAAATATTTGATGTGCCCTTGTTGCATTTTGGCCAGTTTTCTGTCTTGAGCACTAGGCCTACTCACACAAGTGAGGTACCATTTTTATTGGGAAACTTTGGGGAATTCTGGGTTGGTAGACTTATGTGGCTCACCAAAGATTCCAGAACTTTCCATCACAGAAATGTGTGGAAAATGCATTTTATTTTACAAAGATTGACGTTTGCAAGGGATTCAGGGTAACAGAACCTGGTGAGAGCCGCAAACTTCACCCCATCCTGGATTTTCCTGGATGTCTAGCTTTAAAAAATGAGTACTGTTGCGGGCAATAGCGGACTCAGTGACCACACTCCCCTTCTGTGTTCCCTTTGTGTTTGCTTTAAAGACAATCTGACTGAGTACGCAGAAAAAAAATGTATAGGTTTGCTGGGTTACCAAAGGTGCCAGTCGAGGTAGAGTTAAAAATCCACAGCTAGGCACATTGCAAAAAATGGTTAGGTTTCACTGGAAAAATGTGATTTGTTCATCTTGCGTTTGGGGCTGTTTCCTTTTGTGGTTACTAAGTCTACCAACACATGTGAGGTACCATTTTTATTAAGAGACTTTGGGGAATGTTGAGTGGGTTGAAGTTTGTGGCTCCCCACAAATACCAGAACAAATACCAGAACTTTCCATCACACCAATGTAAAGAACATGTGTTTTTTTTTTTTTACAAAGTTTCACGTTTGCAAGGTATTCTGGGTAACAAACCTGGTGGGAATCCACAAACCCTGTGTTCCTTTATAATTCTCAAAATGTTGGAAGAAAGGATGTAAATTTGGTGTGGATACCTTATGTTGACAAAATATTCCTGGGCCTAAGCGCAAGCTACTGCAAATAGCCACAAAAAAGGCTTAGCAAGGGAAGGAAAGGCCTAGCAGCGAAGAGGTTAAGTACAGGGGCAGACTTTTTGAAATTCAATATTTGTCTATTGAAAGCACCAGTGAACTTACTCAAGGCATGTCTCCAATCCATCTTTGAGAAACCGGGATCCCCATGGAACAGACAATTACACAGTTCAATAGCAACCTCTGCAATAAATCAAGCAGCACTTGCATTGGATTTCATTTCCTATATGACATGGATAAATACCTTCAATAGACAGGTACGAGTGGCTTCATTTTAGCAAGATCAAGTCTCTGTAAAATTCTCAGGATCTGGCACCCATTAAACTCTTTGTACTTTATGGCAAGAACCCTGCCATACTTATCTGTTGCCATCAATAGTAGAAAACAGAAGAACATCATGTACATGCGCCTTCTTGGCCCACCAATATCAGATTTCATGCCGGCATGGACCAACCAGGGTAAGGGGCACAAGTCCAGAAACATATAATGGACTATTAGACAAAGAAAACAGGAACTAAACAAATCCGGTGTATGCGCCTGTCTTGTTTAGGAATGAATGTGAATAGCAATGGACATGCCCATGGGCACATCTTGGTGGTACTACTCCCTGTTAATCCAATGGAAGGTCCATCCTAGGCAATCTGGCCCTCCTAAATAATCATTGTTACCAATATAAATTTGAGATTTCAAAAGAATCAGCTATCTTCGATGCACTCTAAATACTGTTTTATGACATATTGACCAAAAGCCCTCAGAAGTTTTTTGTTTTTTTTAGTATGCACTAGCACTTTAGATGGCTTGACCAAAGCCATAATAAGGCCTTTGGGAGGTAATTTTAACTACATCTCTCATTATGTTAAAGTTAATATATCATAGCTACATAATCTATCATTTGTTTAAATTCCTATAGCTTTATGTACACTATTCATTGGGTTCTATTATTACGACAATCCTTCGGATTCCTCCTACTGGAATAAATATGAATTAAATAAATTGCTGCTTTTTGCCTATACATTGCGATTCATGAGGCTTAACCAACTAATAATGTTATGTTGATAAGAAAATGCATTTTTTCAGATGGGTTTCTGCTAACACCATTGCCTGCTCAATGCTGGGGTAATCTCCACTCACACACTTTTATGAGAACATTTGCTGCTTTTTTCGTTTACATTTTTATCCCCTTTCTAATATGGTTTTAATTAACTGATACAAATAAAGAGTTACTAGACTGACAATAGAAATACATTGCATTGGCACCAAGGTTATTTCAATATTCTGAGGTGAACCAGACATACATAAATTTTACATTTCTGGCAAAAACTGCAGTAAAATGAAAAGCTCCAAGAGTTGCTATTCGCGGTTTACGGGACATAACAGTGGTAAACTGCACAGAGTCCTTAAGTCAGCAAACATATTGGGCTATTCACAAAGTTACTTACACTTGTGAGTAATTTACAAATGTAATGTACTCTGACACGTTTGACTAAGTTTACTACTTTGAACTATGCAAAAAATGCAAGTGGAAAGTTACTCAAAAGTGTAGAATTATGAGTGTAAGTTAATGGAGGGAGGGTCATAAAGTGAAACTATATACAAAATCACGTTAAATCATAATAATTTATTTCAAATAAGGTAAACATGTGAAATAATATTACTTAATAATAAAAATATATATAAAATAGAACATATATATATATATATATATATATATATATATATATATATATATATATATATATATATATCCAACAGTTCCAAAGCAAATTCACACGCTCTCAGAAATCCAAGACACCACACCAAGCCAGCAAAGTCCAAGGGTGTTTATTAAACACCTACAACATGTTTCAGCTTCCACGAAGCCTTGATCACGTAAGTGACAAAAAGTGCAAACAAGTTTTAAATAAAGTTACGAGCATTTTCGTGGACATGAAAAACGGACTCAGATGTAAATCCAAAAACTATGGCGGCCATCTTGTAATGGTTAGAAAACACATAATTCATGATAGTATCAAGTTGCTCGCCAAATAAAATAACGAAATGAAACAACCACCTTTAAAATACTGAAAATACTGAAAAACATAATGTGCATGCAAAAGGCTTCGAGAAAATGATAATCTCAAAAAATGTCTATGTACACAGTTGTTCGATAAATGCCATCACGAGTGTGTTCACTTCACATACTCACGACTCACCCATACATCTCATGTTGTTATAACCCCAAAATTGTGGGACTAAGGAGGGGGGAAGGGCCCAGATCTCCATGATTCTGTCATCGCAAAGGTGACCAAGAGCGGCACTCCACAAACCATCAAAGATAAGATCAGCAAGTTGGAAAAACTAAAAAGAGGCGAAATATCCAAATGGTGGGAGGCTATCTCCCTTCAAAATTATATTGACCAAGAGATGGTGCCTAGGGGGTTCAGAATTTTCACCACCCCCACCTATGAGGCACCCAATCCGGACATGTTGGCTGAATGGTCGGAGCATTTGTCCAATAGTTCCAGGAAGATGCTGGAGATCTTAGTAAAATACGCTTGGATAGACAGGGAGGTTTTGCTCAAAGAAATAGCGGAGCTAATGGATGACATCAAAAAACATGCAGAGGATGACATGGTCAACAAACTTGTCTCGGACATGAAAGAGCGTCTGAGACAGTATGAAGAGGACATCAAAGCCCGCAAGGAGAGAAAACTAGATCGTGATTATAAGGACTATGATGCAGGCAGAATCCTCACCTTCAGTCGCAAATTTGATTATCTTTATACAAGTGACAGCTCAGCAATCCAGCCAGCTGCTGCGCAAGAGGAAGGGGAAGATAACTCTCTGGTACTTAGCGAGACTGAGTCAGATATATCCAATGTATCTACAGAAGAAAATAACAGAACTGAGAGAACACCTCGCAAGACTAATTTTTTAGAGGAATATCGTCACCTGCGCCGGAGCAGATGGACGAACACGGAGACTCCGGCCCCCATGCCCAACGCGACGAGAGGACGAGGACGACCAAGAGGACGAGGAAACGCAGCAACCGGGCCAAGAGGCTCCTTCAGAGGTGGAAAAAGAGGCAATACAAGGGGCAACATGGGAAACATGAACACTCGCTCCAAAAAGACACAATAATGGATCCAATGATGGTAAATAAAACGATCATAAATCTTTCTAAAAGGACAATTACTGACTCTGAAAAATATACTCTAAGTCTGGGGTTGTCATTTTGTCCCACTATGTCTTTTAACTACAGCAAATCTAGGATCGATCTGTTCAAATATGTTCGAAAACTTAAACTCAAGAAATGGCACAAATTAAGGGGAAGGGCGGGACGCAATCCCACTGTGCCACAAAATAACGAAGCAGACAATTTCAGGATCAGTGACATTGACTCACTGATCAATATTGCCATCTTAGAACAAGAAAGTGACAGGGAACTGCCCATGACAGGGTCCTCCTCCCCTTATGATGATAGAACCAGTGATAATAGCAACACACGGCTGCTGGGAGAGGCAGCTTTCATTACGGACAGCAGCACAGCTTCAGGTTTCAAACCTAAATCGACCTTTATCCCCATAATGGCGCATGATGCGATTGACACATTCCATGAATGTGTCAGCAAACAATTCAGCACCTACAGGGATAAGAAAAAGAAGTACAGACCTGGTTGTGACAATCTGTCTATCAAACAGATGGATGCTCTCAAATCTCTCATGGAGGACAAAACAATTGTCATACACCCTGCTGACAAGGGTGGCAATATTGTCATCATGGAGAGAGATCAATATGTGACAAAAGCCACCAGACAGCTCTCTGATGACAATTACTATATGACGAGCACTTTCGAAAAGTACAACGACAGTGTTGTTGCACTCTGGGAAAAACTTAGGGTATGGAAGGACAAAGGCATCTTGGAGTGGGAGGAGTACAGGTTTTTGAAGAACGATAACCCTACCCTCCCAGTCCTATATCTCCTACCCAAAATCCACAAAAACAAGGAGAATCCCCCGGGGAGACCCATTGTCTCCTCGAGGGGTAGCGTGGCTGAACATGTATCTAAATACGTGGACCATTATCTACGTGATTGGGTGCAGGGCCTCGCCAGCTATGTCAAAGACACCAAAGACTTCTTGTCTAAACTTCAAAACCTTACCTGGGATAAGGACTGCCTCCTCATTACACTTGATGTCCAGGCCCTTTACACCATCATTAATCATCAACAGGGCCTGGAAGCATGTAAATACTTCCTCGACAAACGTCCCTTACGTTTCAGGGAGCACAGCAAAATGCTCCTTGAAATGATGGAATTTTGCCTCTCAAACAACTTTTTTCTCTTTGATGGCATCATTCACAGACAAGTGACAGGAACGGCGATGGGTTCGTGTTTTGCCCCAAGCTTTGCAAATCTTTTCATGGGGCATTGGGAGCAGAAGATCTTCACGGACCCATCGCTTGCTGACCATCTAAGCCATATTGTCACCTGGTGGAGGTACATCGATGATCTCTTCTTGGTGTGGAGAGGATCAGAGATGGAAGCATCTGGCTTCATTGATCTTCTCAACACCAATGACAGGAATATCAAACTCACCAGCACCATCAGCAATACCAGTGCTGAATACCTTGATGTCAGGTTTGACATCACTGACAACAAGATATATACCTCACTGTTTAGAAAGGAGACTGCCGGCAACAGTATTCTCCATGCCCTCAGCAGTCACCCAGAACCACTCAAATGGAGCATTCCCTTTGGTGAATTGCTGAGGGCAAGGAGAAACTGCAATACTGAGGCCAGTTACCAGCAGGCAGCGATCGAAATGCTTGATCGCTTCAAACTCAGGGATTACCCGGCATGGGTATTGAAAAAAGCCAAAGCCAAGGCGGATGCTGTCACACGCAGCGACACTTTGGCTGACAATACCCCGACGACGCTGTATTAGGTGATCATGGGAGTACTAGACTGATTTTGACCTACAATTCAGGCAGATCCAAAAGATTGTTGCTAGAAACTGGAATATACTTAAAAGTGACAACACCATAGGGGATCTCATCCCAGAAAAACCCAGCATAACATACAGAAAGGGCAGAAATATCAGAGACCTTTGTGTCCGCAGTGACATCACAGATTACTCCGAAAACCGGGATCTCGGTTTAAAAGGGTTTTTTCCGTGCGGCCACTGCAAAGCGTGCAAACACAGTACTCTGGTCAAAAAAGCTGAATACAAGGGCATAACGAAAGAGATCACCCAATTCCTGACTTGTAGCACCATGTTTGTGATTTATGTGATAGTCTGCCCTTGTGGTTTATGGTATATTGGCAGCACCACTGCACATGCCAAGAAACGCATCCTTGAACACTATCGTGCCATCATCCACAAAGATCCCAAATTTCCTGTGGCCAGACATTTCAGTGACAACCATTTCTCTGACCCAGCCCTCATGAGATTTTTCATCTTAGAACAGATTGTCAGGAATCCGAGGGGTGGCAATAGAGTGCTCAAGATGCGGCAAATGGAATCTAAATACATCATCAATTTCCAAACCAAGGCCCCTTGGGGGTTAAACCACGATGAGGAACTGGCGGTTCACCTCAGGGATGATTATTCATAGACACACAGTGTGTGGTCACCTGTCAATGTGAATGTGCAACCAGTACATATTAACGGTTTTACAGTATTTCATCTGTACATGCAACTAGAGCCTGTTTATTATTTGCAATAAAGTCATGTTATCATGTCTGTTTTTAAACTGTGTTTTTCTTTAATCTTACAGGAGTTCATCAGGGACTGGGGCCCCTCACAGCACTGTGCACTAGGCCCTTTGTTATCACCTGTTCCGGTTAACACCTTCTGAGCACGCCCGATATGGGCAGCACTTCGAGCATCAAGATATCATAGTGGGCACTGGGTTCATTTGAGCCCTAAGGACTTCTTTCTTGCCACCTTTTTTATGTCTAGGACGCATGCATTCGGCAACTGAATCCTGATATTCCACTTAGCTTCTACCAATGGTATTTTACCTGGTAACTTCAGTCACAGCTGCCATTTTTGCCATCTAAGCAACTCACCTAGACGGTCATCCCTTGTATTTCACACTTGGTGATAGAACTTAGACATGGAGATCTGGGCCCTTCCCCCCTCCTTAGTCCCACAATTTTGGGGTTATAACAACAGGAGATGTATGGGTGAGTCGTGAGTATGTGAAGTGAACACACTCGTGATGGCATTTATCGAACAACTGTGTACATAGACATTTTTGAGATTATCATTTTCTCGAAGCCTTTTGCATGCACATTATGTTTTTCAGTATTTTCAAGGTGGTTGTTTCATTTCGTTATTTTATTTGGCGAGCAACCTGATACTATCATGAATTATGTGTTTTCTAACCATTACAAGATGGCCGCCATAGTTTTGGGATTTACATCTGAGTCCGTTTTTCATGTCCACGAAAATGCTCGTAACTTTATTTAAAACTTGTTTGCACTTTTTGTCACTTACGTGATCAAGGCTTCGTGGAAGCCGAAACATGTTGTAGGTGTTTAATAAACACCCTTGGACTTTGCTGGCTTGGCGTGGTGTCTTGGATTTCTGAGAGCGTGTGAATTTGCTTTGGAACTGTTGGATTTGTGAGTTTACCGACACGCTCGGTCGGTGTACACGCCACCTCCCTCGGGGACCAGGCGACCTGATGAGCAGCGTTTGGGAAATATATATATATATATATATATATATACATATATTGTTTAATTATAAAATATTGTAATAAACGTTTATGATATTGCAAATTATTGTAACATTAGTGCTTCCTAAAAAACTAAATAAATTGTAATGTATTCTAAGCATTACATATAATTATTATTAATGCATAATATGAAAATATAAATATATATATTGCTTTAATTTTATTTATATTTCAGTAAAATGTTTTTTGTTTATTTTTCTGTATTTAAATTAATTAAACCTTGAATTTAAACTTAGGTCAATCATGATGTAGCAGATTGTGTTTGTTGTACATATGAACTAATATATACACTTAATTTATAATACTATGTAACATAATTACATAGTATTATGAACTTTTTAAAGCTTTCAATATATCCACCACCAAGTCAAATACATTCCTATGGTAAAGTGTAGGATAATTTACCACATGGAGATGTAAACCATGACTGTGGATTCTCCATGTGGCAAAGAATGAGACAAGTTCCCTATACTTACTATATGGAGATCTGTGCCCTGGTGGGCTCTGTATGGTAAAGCATAATGAAAATTAAAAAGGTTTATTAAACTTAGAAAGAATTACTCAAAATATATGTGTGTGAAATATGAATGTAAATTCATTTTATGTATGTCTATCAAATGTAGAACACATGGAAAAATAATACTGCACTACTAACTTCATTTTTAAATAAATCTTTAATTAACTGAAATGTACTAAATTAAAGATTTTTTTCTTCTGAAGTTTAAATTAAAAAACAATTTCCTACCTAAACTAAAACATACTTTTATCTTGCATTCATGAATAGTAAAAGTGATGTACAATTAATAAAAGTATTTTAGATATATTTTGAAAACATGTAGTCTTCATTAATTATTAAAATTAAAACACTTGTTAAAATTTTTTATAATTTAATAATATATGTTTTGTTTGTAGTTACTTTTAATGTTAAATTATACATATTTATAGTTGTAGCTATTTTTAACGAACAACATTGTTTTCTAAAGACTTATGTTGAGGCCCTACCACCATTATTTTCTATGGGAGGGTGTTGCAGTACTAGTGGTTGGCCATGTGAGGTGCTGGACTCAATTCAGCTTTAAAGTGGATTACTTACTGTTTGCTCTTTGGCTCTTTTTGGCTGTAAAACTTTAGAAGTGCAGTTTATGAATAGCAATGGTCTTACTCTTCTGTGGTGCGTTCCTCCCTGGACCCCTCCATAACTATCCCTTAAGCCATTGGTACTCCTCCCTGAACCTCTCCCATTTAGTGGTTAGTATTTCCCCTTTTCCAGAAACTTACACTGGTACCCCCCACATACACGCCTAGGTAATAAACTCACTAGTGTGTTATAACCCCATTGAAATGATAAGAGAGGTGGAGATGGAGATTTACATTTGGATTTTGAATATCATGTTGTAGTACTCCAGTGGTATTATCATAGTACTGCTAACTGTACTATAAAATACAGTTAGTGAATAGGTCTCATTGAATCCAGTAAAGGATGAAAAATGTGGGTGACCATGCAGAAAAGGTTGGTTTGCTACATCTAACAATTAGCAATTTGTCAGTGATCCCACATATTCTTCATCCCAAATTCAAAGATCTTGTATGGTTATATCATGTCTACTTAACTAGGTTAAGACTTCCTCATGGGCCACATTATTGCTAATTCCTTGTCACCAGATAGCTAGAAATGCTTTATATTCCAATGGATACAGATTGTCTCACATGTTACCCTCCACACTCCACTATGAGTGTCACCTACAGTTTCTGTTTATATACACATAATTCTTGCAAGTTACTGATATGGGACATCATATGTACAGTCACTACCACAGAGACTGTGTTTTCACTTCCTCATGTACTCCTTGCAACATCAGGGCACATGGCTAGAAAAGGGGACATACTGGCTATTAAAGGGTAGAGGTTTGGAGAGGAGTAATCAGGGCTTAAGGGAGAGTTGCAACATAATTTTTCACGAAAAAACATACCACTACAGTTCGCACATACCTCCCATCGGTTGAGAGTGAGCACACAAGCGCACATGTCTGAGTAGGAAAACATAAAGTATGTCACTCCACCTAAAATGCAAATTACCACTCTTCCATTCAAAATTGTGGCATAAATGATGCACGCTATTTGCATTCTGGAATAGTACATGCAACCGTAATTGAACTGTCATGTTTGAAGTACATAAGTCAGATGTGTGTGTTCATCATGTGCCATTGCGCATAGCTGTTGTATATGAACTGATGTACTAACGTGTAATTTAATATGGGTCAGTATACCCTGGTGCATTTATACTTCAAACCAGAAAATATAATTATGCTCATGTGTCATATTGTTGATAGAAAACTATTCGAATATACAAATGAGTCAATGGGTGGCTAAATGGATACTTCCATTGATGTATTTAGTCACTCATCAAACACACACACAGTCACCTATCCTTGCACTTACAAGTCTGTATAGTTGCCCATTGCTTGATTCTTTTATTAATCCACTCTTCATCCACCATAAGAAATATAAACTAATGAAGAGACACTTTCACTTTAAAGTCAGATATATTGCTTTTGCCAATGCATGTTTTAATGATACTTTCTACAATGTAGAGAATGAAATTGAAATTAGAATACTTATAAAGCGCATGACTACCAGGCGGTTTCTTGGCGCTGAGGATGCTGATCAGAGGGCAGGGGAAGAGAAGGGCCGTTAGTGTGGGAAAGCTTGGGTAAAGTGAAGCGTCTTTAATGCTTTTCGGAACTCCAGATAATGAGGGGCAGACCTGAGGGAAAGGGGAAGGGTGTTCCAGAAGACAGGAGCAAGAGTGGAGAATTTCACGCCTCCCAACTTCTTTTTCCTGAAGCGGGGGACAACCAAAAGGGATTGCGAGGAGGAGCGCAGCTCTCTGCTAGGGAGGTATGGCTTGATTGCAGAGGTGATGAAGGACGGGGCCGTCCCTGCCCGGGCCTGGAAGGTAATACAGCCCATTTTAAAAAGGGCGCGCTCCCGGATGGGCAGCCAATGCAATGCTTTGAGGAGGGGTTGAAATGGTGGGACTTGGGAAGGTTGTAAACAAGTCGGGCAGCCTGGTTTTGCCGAAGGTTGTATGCGGGGACACCAGTGTAGAGGGCATTGCCATAGTCAAGGCGGGAGATGACCATGGCTGAAAGGATAAGTTTGAGGGCAGAAAAAGAAAAAAAACGGGAAATCTTTCAAATGGTGCGGAGGGTAAGAAAACAGGATGAGACAACTGAACTAATCTGGGAGTGCAAAGTGAGGTGAGCATTTAATTTTATCCCTAAGGTCTTGACAGAGGGAGAGGGGGAAGGGGAGATACCCAAAGAGGGGGGCCAAAACAAAGAGTTCCAGGGACTGGAGCAACCACCCGTCAAAACCAGCTCGGTTTTATCAGGATTGAGTTTCAGGTGGTTGTAGTTCATCCAGTCCCTGATGAAAATCATAACAGATTGAAAGTTGTGAATGGACTCTGGGGAGGGAGATAAGTTGAAAATAAGCTGGAGATCGTCAGCGTAGTTGTAAATCATGACCTCCATCTGCTGTAGTGCAAAAATAAGAGCGGAGATGTACAAATTAAACAAAAGAGGGGACAAAGAGGACCCTTGTGGAACCCCACACAGAACCTTGCAAGGTGAAGCGGAGAAATCAGCCAGGTGGACGGCCTGAGTATGATCCCACAGGAAGGATGCGAGCCAGACCAAGGCAGTTCCCCCGAAGCCAGCCGCCCGACACGGGGGAGAAGGATGGAATGGTCAACCGTGTCGAAGGCGGCGGATAAATCAAGGAGAACCAGAGCTTGGGGTTGGCTAGCATCGGTACCCTCTCTGACGGTGTCCATAACAGAAAAGACTACGGACTCCTTGGAGTGCCCGGGGCGGAAACCGGCCTGACAGGGTGCTAAACAGCCATTCTCATCAACAAAGGCACTGAGCACTTTGGTGACATGGCGTTCCAATATTTTTCCTAAAAAAGGTAGGAGGGAGATGGGGCGATAGTTTGGAAGTGAGGAGGGGTCAGCACTGGGCTTTTTGAGAATAGGAATGATGGTCGTGGATTTGTGAGGTTGTGGGACTATGCCTTGGGCAAGGGAAGTGTTGAGGAAAGTGAGAGGAGGGGAAGGACAAGCAAGATAAATTTGCCTCAGGATATGTGCAGGACAGACATCGGAAGGGGAGCCTGACTTGACCGTGGTAAGAAGGGATAGAAACGTCTCTCTGGTCAGGGAGGGGAAGTGATCCAAATGTGACAGAGGGGGTAAAGGCTGAGGATCCAAGAAAGAGGAGGAAGGAGGGGAGATATTGGATTTGATAGTGATGATTTTCTCCATGAAGTAATTATTGAGGGAGTCGCAGAGGGCCTGAGAAGGGGAGGGATTAAGAGTGACTCTGTCCGAGAAAGCCAAGTCTTGCACTATTGTGAAGATTTCTTTTGATTGGCTTTCAGCGGACAGAATTTTAGAAGAAAAATATTCAGACTTGGCAGAGAGAATAGACTTCTTGTATTTATTGAGGAGAGTGATTTAATGTAGCTTAAGAGTAGGACAGTAGGCGCGTCGCCAAGCGCGCTCTGCCTGCCGTACTGCCAATTTGGTCTTCTTAAGTTCAGCATTAAACCACCTATTGGCATCGTTGGCGCGCCTAGCAGTAACTCGTCTTAGGGGGGCCACTTGGTCGCAGCCCCTGGTGAGCCATTGGTTTAAAGTATCCACTTGGGAAGAGGAAGAGAGATCATGAAGATTGGGGCTGGAGGCAGAGAGAGAGGAACAGAGGGATGTCATGTCGACGTGGTTCCAATTGCGAGCCCAGGTGTTCCTGGGGAGAGGAGGTTTCCTAGCAAGACTGGGGTGCAGGAAAAAAGAGATTAAGAAGTGATCAGAACAGGCACAAGGGGAGGCAACAGGGGAAGAAACAGGACAATTGAGCGACCACACCTGGTCCAGGGTGTGCCCGTGAATGTGGGTGGGGGTGATTCCGAGAACTCTTTGGATAGGGAGCCCTCGGCAGGGTCAGAAGGCCAAAAGTTGAAATCGCCTAGCACTAGAATAGAGGAATTATTCACCGCCAGGGTGGCCAGCAGGTCCTGGACCGAGGAGAGAAAGTGGGGGATAGGTTGTGGAGGGCGGTACATGAGCAGACACGTGAGGGGTGTGAGGAAAGAGGCCGAGCGAACGACTAAGTAGTCGACCGCTGCGATAGGAGGGGCTGATAGAAGTTGGAAATGAAGCCCAGTACGGGCGATCAGGGCAACGCCACCGCCAGCCTTCCCGGCCGGTCGATCAGCACGAAGGGCATTATAAGAGGAGGGGAGGGGAGGGCGGCTAATAAAGTTGGCAGGGAGTCTGAGCAATACCAAGTCTCAGTGAGAAACAGAAGGTCGGGCTTGTGCGTGTCAAGCATGACAAAAAGTTCATGATGATGCTTTACCGCGGATCTGGTGTTTAAAAAAAGGACAGAAATAGCAGAAGCCGCACAGGGCGGGGAAAGCGGATCTGATGATAGGGGGGGAGGAGGGGATGGGGATAGAGTGCCAGGGGTGAAGACGGGAGTGGGAGGACTCGGGTTAAGGCCAAGTTTGAAAATATTGGAAATGGTGGATCCTGCCAGTGGCCACGAGCCTTGTGGTGATCGAAGCTGGGCTGACGAGTAGATAAGCAAATGGGCATAGTGGGACGCCCCTAGCCCCGGCCGGCCGCGGACGGGTGCAGACGGGCTTGCCATTGGCGCTCCCGTTGCGTGCGTCCGCTGCACGCGTCCGCTGCGCGTGCGCATGGGGAGGTCTTTAAATAGGGGAGGAGCGCGAGGACTGCAGCGCTGACCTGGGCAGCCTCTGTGCCCTGATCCAAGATGGCGCCTGCTACCCCGTCAGCCTGCCGGTTCAAGCGGCACTCATCCGTGCCGGATCGGGACTCGGGGAGCAGGGGCCAGCAGAGTGGAAGTAAGTGCAAGGTACAAATTTTAAAACAAAATGATTAAAAGTGCCACTTTTGTATTCAAAGAGGCAGAGGTACAAGAGAAAAAGGTCCTTCGCGCACAGCAACAGCAGACGCGAACCCACTGTCCCCGGGTTGCTAGCATCCACTGAGCGCGCACAAAGGGAGGAGCGCGAGGACTGCAGCGCTGACCTGGGCAGCCTCTGTGCCCCGATCCAATTAGGCGCCCGCTACCCCGTCAGCCCACCGGTTCAAGCGGCACTCAGCCGTGCCGGATCGGGACTCAGGGAGCAGGGGCCAGCAGAGTGGAAGTAAGTGCAAGGTACAAATTTTAAATGAAAGCAATTGAATATATGATAAACAGTTTTCTCTTCCTCATATTTGCTGGTGTGCCTTATCAACCATTTTCAACCATGTACATGGATATGCAAACAAGTTAGAGGGAGGTGATAGATTGACAGATACACTGCGTAAAAGTACAAATTATGCCAAGGGGTCACATATGCAAATTTGTGCAAAAAATATTTGCTCATAGAAAGAGCCTGAAGCATATGCCGCCACCGTAGCAGTGCGCTGTGTACCATGCACCATGTCGACAATGCAAGCAGAGGGTGGCAGAACATGTGCCCCATTGCACAACCCCCCCATGAGCAAAATCGTCCTGGGGCCCTGTATGAAGCCCCTTCCCTGCCTTTCTCCTACATTGCAGCCAAAACCTGGAAAGAGCTCCCTGTGAACATCAGACACTTCCCAACCCTGTATACGTTCAGGAAGGACCTCAAGAACTGGCTCTTCGACTGACCTGGAGCCGACCTCCTTCCACCCAGCACCTTGAGACCCTCACGGGTAGGTAGCGTGCTATACAAACCCCCTGATTGATTGATTCATTGAACTGACAAAGAAGAAAAAGGCAATACAAGAAAGCAAGCACATCTTACGAATGTCTTTATAGCAGACTAGCAGCCTGTCCCGACGTTGTCCGGGTATGAAATAGAATGTGTGTAATGTGTGTATTCAGATACGGTCCTTCGCGTGTTCCCCCGTTTGAGGCCCAGCTGCAGCCCTGGTTGATGTTAGCAGGCACGTGTCCCCCTGCTTGAGGCCCAGCTGCAGCCCTGGTTCATGTTAGCAGGCGCATGTAATTAGTGTAGTGATCCGTCGCCTGAGCCCGGCTACAGCCCTGGCTGATGTTAGCAGGCGCATGTAATTTGGTTTAATGTGATAGTTCTGTAACAGGGTGCATGAGAGGCTGCAGTAATTGTCCCCGCAGACACGCTCAGTCGCGTGTGTCCGCGCTTGAGGGCCAGCGGCGACCGTCTAACAATTAGAATTGTGTGAGTCTTGAATGATTGTTTCCCGCTGTTCTTATTTATTTATGACCCACACCTACGCTCTTCGGCCCGAGTGCTTTTTAAACGCACCCAGGCCAAGCCACACACTCCGTTCGGCCCTTTCAGACGCACCCTGGTCAAGGCACACACTGCATTTGGCACCCCCAGTATGTGTGTGACAACCGCCAGTCCCCCAAGGGAGTCTTGCGAATGGTTACTTACCACGCTTCGAGGTGAACGCCTTTGTGACGCCCCAGCACACGGCCACAGCAGACGATCTGATTAATGTACGACCCAGATGGCATGAAGTGCCGAACGTAGCACACGCCCCCAGCGTTTGTCACGCCCCCAGCGTGCCCCTTGATGTGGCGCAATTGCGTAATTGCCGCTTCACATGCCATGAAGGGCGGACACACGCCCACAGCGCGGACACACGCCCACAGCGTTTGTCACTGCCCCAGCGTGCCCCTTAATGTGGCACAATTACGACTCACATGGCATGAAGGGCGGAACATACCACATGCCCCCAGCGTTTGTCACGCCCCAGCACATGCCCACAGCAGAACGCAGACACGCCCACAAGGGACTACTTTGCTGGCACGGTTCTTTTACCTTTTAAATGTATATGGTGGCCGTCTGCATAGCCTATGTCCTTCTGCTGCAAATGCCCTTTCCAACGCTGTATTGGGTGTTGAGATTGGTGCTGTGGTTACTGAGATAACCCGCCTAAAAGGTTTGGGCTCTCTCTTTATAATATTAGCATGGATATATATAAATATATATATATATATATATATATATATATATATATATATATATATATATATATAAACGCACGTTTCTGTGTCCAATCTTATGGGTTGCAGAAATAAGAAGGCAGGCACGCTGGTATCCGGTTTCAAAATGTAATAGCACCAACCCCCCTCACCCCTTACAGACGCGTTTCGCCTTAGCAGGCTTCGTCAGTGTAAAAAAAAAATATATATATATATATATATATATATATATCTATATATATATATATATTACCTACTGGCGGTCGCCAGTAGGTATATATAGTTAGGATTTTTTCCCTATGGGATTTTTTAAAATTCTATGTCTAATAACTTTGGCGTTTGTGGACGGAATTGGCTGAAATTTTCAGGAAAATGGCACAGTTTGTTTCTGAGCAGCCCTTGAAAATTTGGGGGGGGTTCGTCAAGGGGGGGCCGAGAAAAAAGGGGGGTCCCAAAACGTGTTTTTAACATTGAGTTTTCCATAGGGCGGTTGGCCTCACTTTTAGCCCGAACGGCTGAATGGATTTGCACGAAACTTGGCAAAATTGTAGGGACTGGTAGCCCGATGTGCCTTTTGTAGGTCTCAATATATGTGCTTCAGTGGATTTTGAGAAATTAACGTTCAAAAAAAGATATATATCTGTAACAGCGGACCGGGCAGCGCTCCAGTTCGCGTACTTTTCGCGCAACGGAGCTTTGTGAAGCGAAGCTGATTGGTTCTCCGGCGTCTGTAAACATTCCAAACAGTCCGTAGCGGCCGCCATCTTGTCTCTCGGTAGGATCGAGAGACAAGAGGAGGCCAAAGCGAAGGGGCAAATGACCATAAGGGGGCATAGTAGATCCTCGCTGACCCCCTAGGTTTGATGTGGAGGTTTTAAAAGGGCCCCGCGGGGCAAAAAAAATAAATAATAATAATAATCGAACGGCAGAATGGATTTGCACGAAACTTGGTAAAATATTAGGGACTGGTAGCCCGATGTGCCTTTGCTAGGTCTCAATATATGTGCTCCAGTGGATTTTTAGAAATTAACGTTCAAAAAAAGATATATATCTGTAACAGCGCTCCGCTTCGCGTAACGGAGGTTTGCGAAGCTGATTGGTTCTCCGGCGTCTGTAAACATTGCAAACAGTCCGTAGCGGCCGCCATCTTGTCTCGCGGTAGGATCGAGAGACAAGAGGAGGCCAAAGCGAAGGGGCAAATGACCATAAGGGGGCATAGTAGATCCTCCTTGACCTCTTAGGTTTGATGTGGAGGTTTTAAAAGGGCCCCGCGAGGCAAAAAAAAAATAAATAATAATAATCGAACGGCTGAATGGATTTGCACGAAACTTGGCAAAATTGTAGGGACTGGTAGTCCGATGTGCCTTTGCTAGGTCTCAATATATGTGCTCCAGTGGATTTTGAGAAATTAACGTTCAAAAAAAGATATATATCTGTAACAGCGCTCCGCTTCGCGGAGATAAAATTATATCTGTATTACCTAGCTGTTGCTAACACCAGTTAGCGACGGCTAGTAGGAGATAGCGACCATCTTGGGCCCCACTTTGCATGTGAGTGATATTTATCACTAATGACATGCAAAGTGGGCATGCCAAGATGTTAGCGACTGGAAACAGTCGCTAACATCGCTATCTCCTATTATCAACTTTTGGAAATATTCGCGATAAGCGCGAATATCTCCAAAAGCTAGCACCTGCCCTGAGCAGTTCTAACGATACAGAAAAGGGGGTGGTGATGAACAGAGTGTCTGAATTAAGCAGACCACTCTTACCCAGTCCAAAGATCAGGGCTTGATCCATCACCATTATTTATCTCACTGCCCCATCCCAGCTCAGAACCTGGCTATATGCAAATTAGTCTGTCCCTGGCCCAGTGCATCATGGGAACAGGGCAGACCAAACTACCAAGCCAATTCTTCACCAGAAAGGAGACAAGCTACCGGGGACCGGTTTCTGGCATTTCAGCCTCTTCGGCCCGGCTTGCTTGAATCCTGATGGAGCAGTGAGAAAGGGACTCATGTCTGAGTATACCCTGCCACACCTATAGTGGCCAAAAACGATACAGAAAAGGGGGTGGTGATGAACAGAGTGTCTGAATTAAGCAGACCACTCTTACCCAGTCCAAAGATCAGGGCTTGATCCATCACCGTTATTTATCTCACTGCCCCATCCCAGCTCAGAACCTGGCTATATGCAAATTAGTCTGTCCCTGGCCCAGTGCATCATGGGAACAGGGCAGACCAAACTACCAAGCCAATTCTTCACCAGAAAGGAGACAAGCTACCGGGGACCGGTTTCTGGCATTTCAGCCTCTTCGGCCCGGCTTGCTTGAATCCTGATGGAGCAGTGAGAAAGGGACTCATGTCTGAGTATACCCTGCCACACCTATAGTGGCCAAAAACGATACAGAAAAGGGGGTGGTGATGAACAGAGTGTCTGAATTAAGCAGACCACTCTTACCCAGTCCAAAGATCAGGGCTTGATCCATCACCGTTATTTATCTCACTGCCCCATCCCAGCTCAGAACCTGGCTATATGCAAATTAGTCTGTCCCTGGCCCAGTGCATCATGGGAACAGGGCAGACCAAACTACCAAGCCAATTCTTCACCAGAAAGGAGACAAGCTACCGGGGACCGGTTTCTGGCATTTCAGCCTCTTCGGCCCGGCTTGCTTGAAGGGTATACTCAGATGTGAGTCCCTTGCTCATTGCACCATCAGGATTCAAGCAAGCCGGGCCGAAGACGCCTGAAATGGCAGAAACCGGTCCCCGGAAGCTGGTTTCCTTCCCAGTGTAAGAATTGGCTTTTGTAGTCTGGTCTGCCTTGTTCCCATGATGCACTGGGCCAGGGACAGACTAATTTGCATACAGCCAGGTTCTGAAACTGGGATGGTGCAATGAGCTAAAAAACGGTGTTGGATCTAGCCCTGATCTCTTGACTGGGTGAGAGTACTCTGCTTAATTCAGAGACTCTGTCCATCACCACCCCTTGTTGTAAATTATTTTGTCCACCCTAAGCGTGGAAGGGTATACTCAGATGTGAGTCCCTTGCTCATTGCACCATCAGGATTCAAGCAAGCCGGGCCGAAGACGCCTGAAATGGCAGAAACCGGTCCCCGGAAGCTGGTTTCCTTCCCAGTGTAAGAATTGGCTTTTGTAGTCTGGTCTGCCCTGTTCCCATGATGCACTGGGCCAGGGACAGACTAATTTGCATACAGCCAGGTTCTGAAACTGGGATGGTGCAATGAGCTAAAAAACGGTGTTGGATCTAGCCCTGATCTCTTGACTGGGTGAGAGTACTCTGCTTAATTCAGAGACTCTGTCCATCACCACCCCTTGTTGTAAATTATTTTGTCCACCTTAAGCGTGGAAGGGTATACTCAGATGTGAGTCCCTTGCTCATTGCACCATCAGGATTCAAGCAAGCCGGGCCGAAGACGCCTGAAATGGCAGAAACCGGTCCCCGGAAGCTGGTTTCCTTCCCAGTGTAAGAATTGGCTTTTGTAGTCTGGTCTGCCCTGTTCCCATGATGCACTGGGCCAGGGACAGACTAATTTGCATACAGCCAGGTTCTGAAACTGGGATGGTGCAATGAGCTAAAAAACGGTGTTGGATCTAGCCCTGATCTCTTGACTGGGTGAGAGTACTCTGCTTAATTCAGAGACTCTGTCCATCACCACCCCTTGTTGTAAATTATTTTGTCCACCCTAAGCGTGGAAGGGTATACTCAGATGTGAGTCCCTTGCTCATTGCACCATCAGGATTCAAGCAAGCCGGGCCGAAGACGCCTGAAATGGCAGAAACCGGTCCCCGGAAGCTGGTTTCCTTCCCAGTGTAAGAATTGGCTTTTGTAGTCTGGTCTGCCCTGTTCCCATGATGCACTGGGCCAGGGACAGACTAATTTGCATACAGCCAGGTTCTGAAACTGGGATGGTGCAATGAGCTAAAAAACGGTGTTGGATCTAGCCCTGATCTCTTGACTGGGTGAGAGTACTCTGCTTAATTCAGAGATTCTGTCCATCACCACCCCTTGTTGTAAATTATTTTGTCCACCCTAAGCGTGGAAGGGTATACTCAGATGTGAGTCCCTTGCTCATTGCACCATCAGGATTCAAGCAAGCCGGGCCGAAGACGCCTGAAATGGCAGAAACTGGTCCCCGGAAGCTGGTTTCCTTCCCAGTGTAAGAATTGGCTTTTGTAGTCTGGTCTGCCCTGTTCCCATGATGCACTGGGCCAGGGACAGACTAATTTGCATACAGCCAGGTTCTGAAACTGGGATGGTGCAATGAGTTAAAAAACGGTGTTGGATCTAGCCCTGATCTCTTGACTGGGTGAGAGTACTCTGCTTAATTCAGAGACTCTGTCCATCACCACCCCTTGTTGTAAATTATTTTGTCCACCCTAAGCGTGGAAGGGTATACTCAGATGTGAGTCCCTTGCTCATTGCACCATCAGGATTCAAGCAAGCCGGGCCGAAGACGCCTGAAATGGCAGAAACCGGTCCCCGGAAGCTGGTTTCCTTCCCAGTGTAAGAATTGGCTTTTGTAGTCTGGTCTGCCCTGTTCCCATGATGCACTGGGCCAGGGACAGACTAATTTGCATACAGCCAGGTTCTGAAACTGGGATGGTGCAATGAGCTAAAAAACGGTGTTGGATCTAGCCCTGATCTCTTGACTGGGTGAGAGTACTCTGCTTAATTCAGAGACTCTGTCCATCACCACCCCTTGTTGTAAATTATTTTGTCCACCCTAAGCGTGGAAGGGTATACTCAGATGTGAGTCCCTTGCTCATTGCACCATCAGGATTCAAGCAAGCCGGGCCGAAGACGCCTGAAATGGCAGAAACCGGTCCCCGGAAGCTGGTTTCCTTCCCAGTGTAAGAATTGGCTTTTGTAGTCTGGTCTGCCCTGTTCCCATGATGCACTGGGCCAGGGACAGACTAATTTGCATACAGCCAGGTTCTGAAACTGGGATGGTGCAATGAGCTAAAAAACGGTGTTGGATCTAGCCCTGATCTCTTGACTGGGTGAGAGTACTCTGCTTAATTCAGAGACTCTGTCCATCACCACCCCTTGTTGTAAATTATTTTGTCCACCCTAAGCGTGGAAGGGTATACTCAGATGTGAGTCCCTTGCTCATTGCACCATCAGGATTCAAGCAACCCGGGCCGAAGACGCCTGAAATGGCAGAAACTGGTCCCCGGAAGCTGGTTTCCTTCCCAGTGTAAGAATTGGCTTTTGTAGTCTGGTCTGCCCTGTTCCCATGATGCACTGGGCCAGGGACAGACTAATTTGCATACAGCCAGGTTCTGAAACTGGGATGGTGCAATGAGCTAAAAAACGGTGTTGGATCTAGCCCTGATCTCTTGACTGGGTGAGAGTACTCTGCTTAATTCAGAGACTCTGTCCATCACCACCCCTTGTTGTAAATTATTTTGTCCACCCTAAGCGTGGAAGGGTATACTCAGATGTGAGTCCCTTGCTCATTGCACCATCAGGATTCAAGCAAGCCGGGCCGAAGACGCCTGAAATGGCAGAAACCGGTCCCAGGAAGCTGGTTTCCTTCCCAGTGTAAGAATTGGCTTTTGTAGTCTGGTCTGCCCTGTTCCCATGATGCACTGGGCCAAGGACAGACTAATTTGCATACAGCCAGGTTCTGAAACTGGGATGGTGCAATGAGCTAAAAAACGGTGTTGGATCTAGCCCTGATCTCTTGACTGGGTGAGAGTACTCTGCTTAATTCAGAGACTCTGTCCATCACCACCCCTTGTTGTAAATTATTTTGTCCACCCTAAGCGTGGAAGGGTATACTCAGATGTGAGTCCCTTGCTCATTGCACCATCAGGATTCAAGCAAGCCGGGCCGAAGACGCCTGAAATGGCAGAAACCGGTCCCCGGAAGCTGGTTTCCTTCCCAGTGTAAGAATTGGCTTTTGTAGTCTGGTCTGCCCTGTTCCCATGATGCACTGGGCCAGGGACAGTCTAATTTGCATACAGCCAGGTTCTGAAACTGGGATGGTGCAATGAGCTAAAAAACGGTGTTGGATCTAGCCCTGATCTCTTGACTGGGTGAGAGTACTCTGCTTAATTCAGAGACTCTGTCCATCACCACCCCTTGTTGTAAATTATTTTGTCCACCCTAAGCGTGGAAGGGTATACTCAGATGTGAGTCCCTTGCTCATTGCACCATCAGGATTCAAGCAAGCCGGGCCGAAGACGCCTGAAATGGCAGAAACTGGTCCCCGGAAGCTGGTTTCCTTCCCAGTGTAAGAATTGGCTTTTGTAGTCTGGTCTGCCCTGTTCCCATGATGCACTGGGCCAGGGACAGACTAATTTGCATACAGCCAGGTTCTGAAACTGGGATGGTGCAATGAGCTAAAAAACGGTGTTGGATCTAGCCCTGATCTCTTGACTGGGTGAGAGTACTCTGCTTAATTCAGAGACTCTGTCCATCACCACCCCTTGTTGTAAATTATTTTGTCCACCCTAAGCGTGGAAGGGTATACTCAGATGTGAGTCCCTTGCTCATTGCACCATCAGGATTCAAGCAAGCCGGGCCGAAGACGCCTGAAATGGCAGAAACCGGTCCCCGGAAGCTGGTTTCCTTCCCAGTGTAAGAATTGGCTTTTGTAGTCTGGTCTGCCCTGTTCCCATGATGCACTGGGCCAGGGACAGACTAATTTGCATACAGCCAGGTTCTGAAACTGGGATGGTGCAATGAGCTAAAAAACGGTGTTGGATCTAGCCCTGATCTCTTGACTGGGTGAGAGTACTCTGCTTAATTCAGAGACTCTGTCCATCACCACCCCTTGTTGTAAATTATTTTGTCCACCCTAAGCGTGGAAGGGTATACTCAGATGTGAGTCCCTTGCTCATTGCACCATCAGGATTCAAGCAAGCCGGGCCGAAGACGCCTGAAATGGCAGAAACCGGTCCCCGGAAGCTGGTTTCCTTCCCAGTGTAAGAATTGGCTTTTGTAGTCTGGTCTGCCCTGTTCCCATGATGCACTGGGCCAGGGACAGACTAATTTGCATACAGCCAGGTTCTGAAACTGGGATGGTGCAATGAGCTAAAAAACGGTGTTGGATCTAGCCCTGATCTCTTGACTGGGTGAGAGTACTCTGCTTAATTCAGAGACTCTGTCCATCACCACCCCTTGTTGTAAATTATTTTGTCCACCCTAAGCGTGGAAGGGTATACTCAGATGTGAGTCCCTTGCTCATTGCACCATCAGGATTCAAGCAAGCCGGGCCGAAGACGCCTGAAATGGCAGAAACTGGTCCCCGGAAGCTGGTTTCCTTCCCAGTGTAAGAATTGGCTTTTGTAGTCTGGTCTGCCCTGTTCCCATGATGCACTGGGCCAGGGACAGACTAATTTGCATACAGCCAGGTTCTGAAACTGGGATGGTGCAATGAGCTAAAAAACGGTGTTGGATCTAGCCCTGATCTCTTGACTGGGTGAGAGTACTCTGCTTAATTCAGAGACTCTGTCCATCACCACCCCTTGTTGTAAATTATTTTGTCCACCCTAAGCGTGGAAGGGTATACTCAGATGTGAGTCCCTTGCTCATTGCACCATCAGGATTCAAGCAAGCCGGGCCGAAGACGCCTGAAATGGCAGAAACCGGTCCCCGGAAGCTGGTTTCCTTCCCAGTGTAAGAATTGGCTTTTGTAGTCTGGTCTGCCCTGTTCCCATGATGCACTGGGCCAGGGACAGACTAATTTGCATACAGCCAGGTTCTGAAACTGGGATGGTGCAATGAGCTAAAAAACGGTGTTGGATCTAGCCCTGATCTCTTGACTGGGTGAGAGTACTCTGCTTAATTCAGAGACTCTGTCCATCACCACCCCTTGTTGTAAATTATTTTGTCCACCCTAAGCGTGGAAGGGTATACTCAGATGTGAGTCCCTTGCTCATTGCACCATCAGGATTCAAGCAAGCCGGGCCGAAGACGCCTGAAATGGCAGAAACCGGTCCCCGGAAGCTGGTTTCCTTCCCAGTGTAAGAATTGGCTTTTGTAGTCTGGTCTGCCCTGTTCCCATGATGCACTGGGCCAGGGACAGACTAATTTGCATACAGCCAGGTTCTGAAACTGGGATGGTGCAATGAGCTAAAAAACGGTGTTGGATCTAGCCCTGATCTCTTGACTGGGTGAGAGTACTCTGCTTAATTCAGAGACTCTGTCCATCACCACCCCTTGTTGTAAATTATTTTGTCCACCCTAAGCGTGGAAGGGTATACTCAGATGTGAGTCCCTTGCTCATTGCACCATCAGGATTCAAGCAAGCCGGGCCGAAGACGCCTGAAATGGCAGAAACCGGTCCCCGGAAGCTGGTTTCCTTCCCAGTGTAAGAATTGGCTTTTGTAGTCTGGTCTGCCCTGTTCCCATGATGCACTGGGCCAGGGACAGACTAATTTGCATACAGCCAGGTTCTGAAACTGGGATGGTGCAATGAGCTAAAAAACGGTGTTGGATCTAGCCCTGATCTCTTGACTGGGTGAGAGTACTCTGCTTAATTCAGAGACTCTGTCCATCACCACCCCTTGTTGTAAATTATTTTGTCCACCCTAAGCGTGGAAGGGTATACTCAGATGTGAGTCCCTTGCTCATTGCACCATCAGGATTCAAGCAAGCCGGGCCGAAGACGCCTGAAATGGCAGAAACCGGTCCCAGGAAGCTGGTTTCCTTCCCAGTGTAAGAATTGGCTTTTGTAGTCTGGTCTGCCCTGTTCCCATGATGCACTGGGCCAGGGACAGACTAATTTGCATACAGCCAGGTTCTGAAACTGGGATGGTGCAATGAGCTAAAAAACGGTGTTGGATCTAGCCCTGATCTCTTGACTGGGTGAGAGTACTCTGCTTAATTCAGAGACTCTGTCCATCACCACCCCTTGTTGTAAATTATTTTGTCCACCCTAAGCGTGGAAGGGTATACTCAGATGTGAGTCGCTTGCTCATTGCACCATCAGGATTCAAGCAAGCCGGGCCGAAGACGCCTGAAATGGCAGAAACCGGTCCCCGGAAGCTGGTTTCCTTCCCAGTGTAAGAATTGGCTTTTGTAGTCTGGTCTGCCCTGTTCCCATGATGCACTGGGCCAGGGACAGACTAATTTGCATACAGCCAGGTTCTGAAACTGGGATGGTGCAATGAGCTAAAAAACGGTGTTGGATCTAGCCCTGATCTCTTGACTGGGTGAGAGTACTCTGCTTAATTCAGAGACTCTGTCCATCACCACCCCTTGTTGTAAATTATTTTGTCCACCCTAAGCGTGGAAGGGTATACTCAGATGTGAGTCCCTTGCTCATTGCACCATCAGGATTCAAGCAAGCCGGGCCGAAGACGCCTGAAATGGCAGAAACCGGTCCCCGGAAGCTGGTTTCCTTCCCAGTGTAAGAATTGGCTTTTGTAGTCTGGTCTGCCCTGTTCCCATGATGCACTGGGCCAGGGACAGACTAATTTGCATACAGCCAGGTTCTGAAACTGGGATGGTGCAATGAGCTAAAAAACGGTGTTGGATCTAGCCCTGATCTCTTGACTGGGTGAGAGTACTCTGCTTAATTCAGAGACTCTGTCCATCACCACCCCTTGTTGTAAATTATTTTGTCCACCCTAAGCGTGGAAGGGTATACTCAGATGTGAGTCCCTTGCTCATTGCACCATCAGGATTCAAGCAAGCCGGGCCGAAGACGCCTGAAATGGCAGAAACCGGTCCCCGGAAGCTGGTTTCCTTCCCAGTGTAAGAATTGGCTTTTGTAGTCTGGTCTGCCCTGTTCCCATGATGCACTGGGCCAGGGACAGACTAATTTGCATACAGCCAGGTTCTGAAACTGGGATGGTGCAATGAGCTAAAAAACGGTGTTGGATCTAGCCCTGATCTCTTGACTGGGTGAGAGTACTCTGCTTAATTCAGAGACTCTGTCCATCACCACCCCTTGTTGTAAATTATTTTGTCCACCCTAAGCGTGGAAGGGTATACTCAGATGTGAGTCCCTTGCTCATTGCACCATCAGGATTCAAGCAAGCCGGGCCGAAGACGCCTGAAATGGCAGAAACCGGTCCCCGGAAGCTGGTTTCCTTCCCAGTGTAAGAATTGGCTTTTGTAGTCTGGTCTGCCCTGTTCCCATGATGCACTGGGCCAGGGACAGACTAATTTGCATACAGCCAGGTTCTGAAACTGGGATGGTGCAATGAGCTAAAAAACGGTGTTGGATCTAGCCCTGATCTCTTGACTGGGTGAGAGTACTCTGCTTAATTCAGAGACTCTGTCCATCACCACCCCTTGTTGTAAATTACTGAGCAGTTCTAAGGCATGTTATCCAATGGGAGGTGGATAACATGGCTAAGAGCATTAGCTCGGTAATGCATGAATATCGCTGAGTTTTCAGCGATATTAATGCATTGCGGTCGTTTTTTATCGTATTTGCGATAAACCTTGATAATAGCAAGGTTTATCTGCGATAATTTCTGACGATGCTTAGCGGTAAAAAAATCGTTGCTAAGCATCGTTAGGGATAAATATCGCTTAACTTTGGTAATATGCCCCAACGTCTGTTAACGTTCGATTCGAAGGAAATCAGGAAGTGTTGAAAAACATTGTCTGCGCCATCTTGCCTTTTTTCAAATGCCACACTTTTGTCGTGCACGGCAGTCATTTTAGATGCCTTGACCAGACCCACTCTGTGCACGCTGTCGATCCTTAGCATGACTCCCCACCCTCGCAAGCATCTCCCCCAGGCAGTGGTCACCCCCGCTCTCTGTCTTATGCATGGGTAATAAACCACCCCCCATCTGCGCTGCTCTTCCCTGAGAATCACACCCTGTGCCCGCCCGACACCTCCCTTTCGCCCTATTCACTACCGCACCCTCTGACACTCCTTTTCCTCTGTGTCCGATTGTCCAGGCCGGTCCTAGGGTATCAGCTAGCCCTGCAGATGTAGTTTATGGCCCCAGCTGTAAAGAATCACCCCTCTTCAAAGGAGTTATAGTAGATCAAGGCCCACACTCGATGAGATCCGTCACAGCAGACGCGTTCCTATTATCTGAAAACCATCCTGTATTGTGATTGGGGAGGGGACCGAGCCTGAAGCGGAAGATTCCAGGGATGACTCTTTGTACATCAAAGTTTTTACAATTATGTGTCACATTAAAAATATATAGCACTCCAACAAAGTAGTAAGATTATAAAACTTTAATAACTTATAAATATATACAAGAAAACAAAAACAGTAATAACATATAAACATTTTTAGGGAAAAACAACGAAGTAGCGGTCGGCTGTGCGAATAGTCCCAACGCAGCACAACGTCCAGATTTCTGGCGTGGGGCGTCGCGGGGGGTGGGTCATCAGTAGCAAACTGTTGTGCGAATAGTTCCAAGGCAGCAGAACGATGGCACCAAGGTGATGTCCAGTAAGTTGCCGCACTGGTTTTGGTATCCTACAATGCTGCTCCGAATAACGGTGTGGGGCGCCCCGGGGTAGAACGGGCCTCTCCAGGTGGAGTCTCATCTGTTGTAGTGGGGCGCCCCTTTACCGTTTCAGTTGCCATTCCGTCCGCTTTTGGTCCACTGTGTCAAAAGCCGCAATTCAGCTGAGTTGCGCCCACTCTTGCGGTGCAGCGATAGGCGGCTGTCACAGGACTCTCAAAATGGCGGCAGGCTGTTTCCTTTTTGGGCCTGGTCCACTGAAATGGCCCTGGGACACCTTGGAAATCGGACGCTTGTCTGCTAGGTCTTGGACCCCATTCTCGAAAGCGTCCCCTCCGCCTTGAGGATTCATCAAAAGTTTTGGGGGCCCCTGACTCCTGTAGGCTTCTGGTGGGGAGCGGCTGCCATGATTGCTCGCGGAATGACCACGACGGAGCTACGAGATGGTGGTGCTCTCATGCTGACGCCAGCTTCAGTCTGAAACATCCAGAAACAAGGTGGGGCTTTCATCGTTTGGGAAAAAAAGTTTTCATCCAATGAAAAGTGTTGTTTTTAGGTCATATGATCAAGCCTTCCATCATTAGGAAACCAAAAATAAAATGAACCAATGAAAAGTTTTATAAACAAGTCACATGACCTGTTATGCGGCATAGGGTATAAAATGCGGAGAAAATACGTTGGCACGTGAGGCGGCGTCAGTAGCGGACCGATGTGCGAATAGGCCGAAGGCAGCGCAACAATATTTCCTGAATAGAAGACACCACAAGGCGCTGAGATGCCAAGATCCGGATGGCACCGAGGTGGTGTCTAGTAAGTTGCCGCACTGGTGTGGCAATCCTACAATGGTAAAAGTCGGCGTGGGGCGCCCCGTTGGCCTGTGAGATGGCGTCAGTAGCGGACCGATGTGCGAATGGGGCCAAAGGCAGCGCAACAATATTTTCGGAATAGAAGACACCACAAGGCGCTGAGATGCCAAGATCCGGATGGCACCGAGGTGGTGTCTAGCAAGTTGTGGCACTGGTGTGGCCATCCTACAATGGTAAAAGTCGGCGTGGGGCGCCCTGTTGGCCTGTGAGATGGTGTCAGTAGCGGACCGATGTGCGAATGGGGCCAAAGGCAGCGCAACAATATTTTCTGACTGACACCACAAGGCGCTGAGATGCCAAGATCCGGATGGCACCGAGGTGATGTCTAGCAAGTTGCTGTACTGGTGTGGCCATCCTACAATGGTAAAAGTCGGCGTGGGGCACCCTGTTGGCCTGTGAGATGGTGTCAGTTGCAGACCGATGTGCGAATGGGGCCAAAGGTAGCGCAACAATATTTTCTGTATGGAAGATACCACTAGGCGTTGAGATGCCAAGATCCGGATGGCACCGAGGTGATGTCTAGCAAGTTGCTGTACTGGTGTGGTCATCCTACAATGCTGAAACTCGGCGTGGGGCGCCCCATTAGCCTGTGAGATGGCGTCAGTAGCGGACCGATGTGTGAATAGGCCGGAACCAGCACAAGGCACCAAGATCCGGATGTCACCGTGGTGGTTTCATAGTTGAGAGGTACTTCATCTGCAGTGGGGCGCCGAGATCCGGATGGCACCGAGGTGATGTCTAGCAAGTTGCTGTACTGGTGTGGTCATCCTACAATGCTGAAACTCGGCGTGGGGCGCCCCATTAGCCTGTGAGATGGCGTCAGTAGCGGACCGATGTGTGAATGGGGCAAAGGTAGCGCAAGAATATTTTCTGAAGAGGAGACACCACAAGGGGCTGAGATTCGGTTACCACCGAGGTGATGTCTAGCAAGTTGCCGCACTGGTGTGGCCATCCTACAATACTGCTCCGAATAACGGCGTGGGGTGCCCGAAGGGGGGAGGGGGGAGGCGGCGTGAACGGGCCTTCCTAGGTGGAGGCTCGTCTGCTGTAGTGGGGCGCCCCTTTACCGTTTCAGTTGCCATTCAGCTGAGTTTCGGCTGCTCTTGATGCTACAGCGACAGGCGGCTGCAACAGGACTCTCAAAATGGCGGCCTGTTCTTTGGATTTGGGCCTGGTCCACTAAAATGGCCCTGGGACACCTTAGAACTTGGACGCTCGATTTTTTTTTTCCTTTCCTGTACATGCAAAAAAAGGTAAATGCCCGGTACGTTACACGCTTCATCTGCCACGATGAACTCTCCAGAGGAACCGAAAAAAAATATAGTTATGGTAACTATACCATGCATCGTCATATGGAGAGGTGGCACCAAATAATTATAGTGCTGCATAAAAGAGAGATTTGGAGGAGAACCCCTGACCTGCTAGTACATTCATCAAAGAAGTGGCACTGACAGCATCAGAGGCAAGGGAAACGGTCCCAAATATTTAGAAGAACTTTGGAAAGATTAAAATGACATGTTTAGATTGTGGCAAATTAATTTCATGTGGACAGATGAGTGTTACTCTAATAAATACAGCATATGAACATCATCATAGTCGATGGTTGGTAGAGACATTTTGACTATATCCTGGACCTGCCCGTCCTCGCCCAAAATGGTGCCGGAATAAATGGGACTCGTAACTCCTTGTTGTGTACTGGTTGCAGAACCTTGAAATCACGAGATACGTATGCAGTTTTGAAGCACATGGCGGGCGGGGACGAGAATTGATTGAATATTTCGACATCCCTATTGATATTAAGTTCTGGTGTGTTATTGATTACTGTACTATTGAAAGTTCGAATTAACGTCACCCATGGTACTTGCCCGCAAATGTATATCTAGATAATTTTATTGTAACTGGCCCTGTCGTATTTTAATTATAAAATGTACGTCCACCGATTCCGTGACTGTTAGACACCTTAGTTCTTGCAACCTAATGGCCCGCCCGTTACGTTCCTCTACAGTGTAAATGTCTACTCATCATATACGATTACAGTTTGCTCCGTGGCCGGCCCACGTGGTTATAGGCTCGTATTTGTATAATGAAATTTTCACAATAAAGGTTTTTAAAAGAAAACATGGTAGTAGTATATACATTGGTAAAGTTTTTAATAATAGTCACTGTTTTAGAATCAGTAAAAGGCAAGTGAAATAAAGCAGACCAATTACATGAAGGGTAAAAGGTATAATTCGAAGGAACGCAGTAAAGATAAATGGTCAAGGGCTGTTGTGTTTTCTACTCCTGCAACATAAAGTGATCGATAAGAATCTCATATTCAGGCGTATCGGCGACTAAGACAGCAGGTCGACCCTCTTTTGCTCAACGGCTCCGTCATGGGACGAAGAAACACTCTTTTTCTCGAAAAAAGAATATATTTTACTTGCAGGACAGTTGTAAATTTTCCGGGAAAGTACATTAGCCTGGAACATTATAACATATATTTAAGAAAAAATAATGTTCGGAAGTAATAAAATGCGTAATTTTTAGGTCATATGACCAAGCCTTTCATCATTAGAATAAGAAAAGTAAAATGAACCAATGAAAAGTTTTATTAACAAGTCACATGACTTGTTATGCTTACGTTACGCGCTGCGCGCCCCGGATGACTTCCGGATGCGCTAACGCGGCGCGTCATATGACGCATTGCGCGACAACGCAGGTCCAGAATATAGTCAAAATGTCTCCACCAACCAGCGGTTGGAACACAACCCCTTTCAGCAGGCTAAATAGTTCTGTTAAATGACAACAGAAGGGACAGGCAACAAGAACCATCAGTCAAAGAGGGGAGGGCTAGTTCTTCTCTACCGGGTTACATTGGGGCGCTACCGGAACTGATCGAATTGGTAGTCTACAGTGTTTCTGGATATTCAGACTGAAGCTGGGGTTAGCATGAGAGCAGCACCATTTCGTAGCTCCGTCGTGGCCATTCCGCAACCAATCATGGCAGCCGCTCTTTATCGTTATTTTGGGCGGGGTGGGTGGCGGAGCCAAGCTGTTTTGCAGCCATCATTGTGTGGAGTTCAGTTCATCTCACTAGTTTTGTATTTGTCATGAGGGGTTGTTCCTAATGTTTCTATTTTAGCGAGGTCAAAAAGAGATCCCATTAGTGGCCTACTGATTTTGCTCGATTCCTTTTCTTTTTTTTTTTACACGATTTTTCGTTATCTGCGAAGACTAAACAGAGTATTGCGACTCTGTGTTTGTTTGTAAATAGAGAATGAACCAAAGAGAACCAATTCTAAAACAGTAAATACTTGGATAACAATCAATCAAATGGAGAGAGAAGCAGGCACGACGTATTACAACGGGGGCAAAGGCCTGCGTTAACTACCCTTCACTATGTGCAAAGAGAGAGTACTCCTAATAGAAATGAGGGGTGGGGGGGCACCATTCAAAGCAGATCAGTGTGCATAAACACGAAAATGTTTTCACTTACCACGTACTTGACATTCGACAGCTTATGATATTTGCTATTAAAAAACCATTGAAATTCACTGAAAAAACCATAGGTTATAGACCATATATAGTTAGGAATTAGCATTTACAAAACCTTGAAAATTCACTGAAAAAACCATAGGTTATAGACCATATATAGTTAGGAATTAGCATTTAAAAAACCTTATTTTACTCACACAAAACCATTGAAATTCCATATATAGTTAGTTGCACTAACTATATATCGCGCACCCGCAATCCACTGCTGATCATGTCACATATTACATCATTCATGACATGGTCAGTGACATCACTGATGACATCACTGATGACATCTCAAATGACATCACTGATGAGATCACTGATGACATCATCCAGTGACTGTGTGTTTCTGTAAAGTTTAAATATGTTTTACATATTGAAGAATGAGTAGATGTATAAGTGTCTGGACGAAGGATTTAGTAGGTGCATGACTGAATGTATGAGTGAGTGATTAAATGTGTCTCACTGAGTGCATGGGTTAGTGACTAAACTGTCTTAATTTGTGCATCATTATGTCTGTTGTTCTGTAAACTGCTGCATGTGTTGATCAGTAGCTATATGATTAACTATATGGGTTATTGATTGATTGTCCAAGTATTTGTATGGGAGACTGAGTGTGTGTGTGGCTGGCTGGGAGGTGTGTGACTCTGTGCAGATCAATGTGTACTTGTATCAATGATTGTATAAGAAAGTAAGTATGTGTTAGTATATGTTTGAAAATGTAAGGTGCTCTAAGTTTAACTGTATAGACAAGAAAATGGAAGTGTGATTGATTCTTTACAGGACTGACTAGGTGTGTGAGTAACTCCATGGATGAGTGGCAGAGTGTGAGTGTCTGTATAGGTGTATGAGTGCATATGATAGTGTTGTAAAGATGAGTGATTGTATGTATGAATGATTGTATGGGTGAATGAGTGAATGTGTGTGTAGACGTAGGAATCAGTGAGTACGTATGTAGTAACTAGTATTGGTGTGTCAATGGTTTCAAAAATTATACTCTGTATTTAACACTGGGTGAAACAGAGGTTATATTAAAATGTGAGGAGATGCATTGTATTGTCACATGAATGATATCATCAGTGATGTGGTCATTGATGTCAAATGAGATGTCATCAGTGATCTCATCAGTGATGTTATTTGAGATGTCATCAGTGATGTCATCAGTGATGTCACTGACCATGTCATGAATGATGTAATATGTGACATGATCAGCAGTGGATTGCGGGTGCGCGATATATAGTTAGTGCAACTAACTATATATGGAATTTCAATGGTTTTGTGTGAGTAAAATAAGGTTTTTTAAATGCTAATTCCTAACTATATATGGTCTATAACCTATGGTTTTTTCAGTGAATATATATATATATATATATATATATATATATATATATATATATATATATATATATATATATATATATATATATATTGATACCCCTCGGTTCCTTTTAGCCAGAATTTGCAGCGCTCTCTTGCCGGTTCTTAAATCTCTGCGGCAGAACCATGCCACATTTAAATCCACGACCAATTCCCCCAGCTTGGGAGAAAAACGGGACAAACTCGCGTTTGTCTTCACTTATGGGCTTTTTTATGTAATCCTCACAGCATGGAGTTTCTCATGCATGCAGGCACAAATCTACGCATTTCGGGATAGCATATCCCTTGTTCACGATCAATTTGGCTGCAGGCCCCCAGTCTCAATATAGTGAGTCACATTATTACATCATTTCCTGTTTGATGTTATTTTGGCACTCCGCCTTCTGGATGATGTAGTTTTTTGCAATTATTTTATCCGTCTGCATAGCCTATGTCCTTCTGCTGCAACTGCCCTTTCCAACGCTGTATTGGGTGTTGTGATTGGTGCTGTGGTTACTGAGATTACCCGCCTCAAAGGTTTGGGCTCTCTCTTTATAATATTAGTATGGATGGGCAAGCACTGCTGCTATGGACATGGATTTTAAATAAAGATCTTCACCTTTTCCCTCTTACTGTAGGTTTAATTTGTGATGTATTTTCTCTCTCCACTACAAAAATAGCTAGCCAAGATTCGTTTAAAGGGTTTAAGCTTTAACTAGGACACATTGTCCATTCTCTTATCTGAAATAGTAAACAGATGAAAGGTTATTTTCAGTAACATGATTTTGAAATTACTCGATAAGCAATTTATAGTTCAGCCTCAGCACCCTTCATATATAAAGTGCACTTAAAACAAATTCATACCAGAGTAATAAAGCATTTTTTTTATTTTATAAAGTAACACACACACACATGTTAAACTAATTAGTAAGTAAATTCCCCTTGGACCCTTTGCTGCTAAGCCTTCTCCCCCCCTGTGCTAAGCCTTTTTTTGGCTATTTGGGGTAGTTCATGCTTAGGCCTCTGTAACGTTTTGTCCACATAAACTATCCACACCCAATTTACATCATTTTTTCCCAACATACTGGGAATTCTAAAAATGCCCAGAGTTTGAGGATTCCCATGGAGGGGACTAAGGAATTAGCCAAAATATAGCTACGTTTTGGCTTTTGGGGAAAATTTTAAACAAAGTGCTGCTGCAGAAAACACTTGTTTGTTCCTGAAAATGGCATCAATGAAAGGTTTGTGGTGCTAAAATCACCATCTTCCCAGCTTTCAGGATGGGAGGGACTTGAATGGTAAAACTACATTTTTCACTACAGTTTTTCCATTTTTGTGGGAGATAGCCCCATTTTTCAATTTTTGGTGCTTTCAACCTCCTTCCAGTCAGTATTGGAAACAAATGGGAAATCCATGGTTGATTCTGGTGAGCTATATGTCTGTGAAAAGTAGATGAAATTCTGAATGTAGCAAGGGATGATTTGTGTAGATCCATTTGGTTTTCCTATGAAAAGTTACAGGTGAAATAATACAATATTGAAATAGAATTGAAAGAAACAGGCATTTGTGTCTACATTTTTTCGTCTGTAATGTCTTCTTTCTATGGCAGATTTTCAGAAGCAATTTTCTTTTACCTATGCTGGGCCCTTCTGGTTGAGGGGATATATAGGGCTTGTATTTTCCCCTAAAACCCATGGTACCCACAGGCAACAACTGAGATGCACCTTACAATGGTTTCTCATTGTGTACCGACTATTCAGCAATTCATGTAGTAAATTATAAAGAACTGAAAAAGGGTATGAAGGAAAACTCTGTATTTTTTAAATGTACACCAGATACTAAATTTAGGAGTAGTGGATGTTTTTACAGATCTTAATGTATGGGTACCAAAACACAATTTCCTTGCATTTCTGTGATCGTCATGAGTTAATCTGCAGGCTGCACACACATTTGCTACCATACAGCGTAGCCCCATTTCTCCCAATAAAAGTGCCACCTTGCTTATATGGGTGGGCCAATTGCCCGCAACACGAACTGGTGCCATATGCAATACGGCTCATCATAATTTTCCACTGAAAAACTAAGGGCTTGATTAAGATGTCGGGCGAATTTGAGTCCAAATAACACCATTGCAGTCTCAGGATAGGCTGAGCTCTGGTCAGTGGTCTCAATACAGCTATTGCAATGTGACCACACATGGTGCTGTTGCATACTCGGTATGGTGCTTACATTGTGTTAATGCCTGCACCCATTTGGAGGCATCTCAAGGTGCCTGCCACAAGGTGCTGGGTCAACCCTTGGCCCCCATCTGGAGGCCGCAAACATGCTTTCCGATTGACTTTCTATGTCGGAAAGCCCGCATAGAAAGCCTATCAGAAAATGTGCATTGTAATCAGGAAGGGGTAAAACACCGTCCATATTGATCACAGGCAAGCTTCCACTGGGAGCCAGTCGGGATCCTCGCTGGAGTGACCAGCCTGTTTCAATATTGAACCCGACATTCTTGGTCAGAAAGCATCTGACCCAATGTGAGTAGCTGTGGATTTTGGGCCCCAGCTCAGCCGGCATATATGGAAACCGACATAACCAGCACATTTATGAAAACTTGACACCCAGAGGAGTCCCGGGTGGGGTAACGTGCATGACTGTTACCAGATTTTTGCCCCTAGAATCCCCTTCAGAGCTAAAACTTTGCCCAAAAACACATTTTCCTTGCATTTCTGTGAAGGAAAGTCCTGGAATCTGCAAGCAGCCACAGTATTCCTACCACCCAGCATTCCCTCAGGTCTCCCAATAGAAATGTTATAAAAGAAGGAGGACCCCACACAGGCTTATTGGGGACTGGCGGGAAAATTAACAAATCAAGAAGGAATGTCCCACGAAAAATGGACAATAAAAAAGTGTCCACATTCAATGTGAATTTCCTAGAAAAAACCTATTGTTTTAACGGACAGCACGCCAACAATTGGGCGGGAAAGGCAAAGGTACAAGGTTTAGGCGTTATGTTTCTCAAATACACATTTAAGCTACAAGGTGTTATCACTAGTACTTATATGCATAATGAATAATCATGCACGAAGAAAGGGCAACATAATAAAGCACAACAGTAAACATCATACGCTGCAGAGCCCGCTCGAGCTGCGTCCATTTACCATGGCAACATGTGTGTATTGGTTGGACGATAGCGAATAGGAAACGCCGCATAGACATCTAGAACTGCGTCTCGTCACCATGGTAACGTACGAACAATTGGTGGAAATACAACCAATGGGTAACGGGTGTTCAATGTCCAATGAGGAAACGGCATACTTATAAGCCGCAAAAACAAACAGTGTTTCCTTTCACGTTTCGGAAGACCCCGGACGCAAGGAATAAGGACGGACCGCCAGGAACTCAGGAGCGGGGAGGCCGACTTGATGATCGCGGGTGAGTCAGAAACCTTTGAGGTAACGGTAGCAAGCATTTAAGCCCAAAAACGGTGTGGACGGTATTCCAACTCCCGCCCATAACTATTAAAATGATGGGTAATAAAGGGTACATTAAAACCCCCCAAAGACACCTTTTTGTGAAAACCAAAGAGTAGGGAGTGAGGCATCAAAAATATTGATAAACAAACGATGTGTATACCTTTAAGACGACTCTTATTCCTGTGTCTCTCTTTGTTTTGACCAATATATAGTACGGACCGAATTGAAAGCGGACCGACCGTGAATTAATGGTGTTAATGAAGAGGTAGCCGTCTCCCTAATTGGTTAGCCAACATCCCGGCAACCACGACAAATAGAACGGTGGCTCCTCCTGGTGGTCTAATACCCTGCAATATGTACAACTCAAGACAGGTATAAGAAAGACTAACTGGCTTTGTAAACATAAGATAAACTAAAGAAATGTTAGAGACAGACAGATATTAGTGGTTGTTCTCCTCTCTTTATCCATAGGGCAGAGAGATAGCTGCTCAGCAGAAGATGGATTAATATAAACAACAATTAAAAAGGGTTACGAATATTTCATCTTCAAATAAGGTACGCAAAACATCCAGCTAGTGATGGAAACGTATAAATTAACACAATAACCATCATTATATAATTAAGAATGGACGAAAACGTAAAATAAATAAAAATTGTTCATTCCACCTAGTGACACCAGAAACTAAGAAGTGTGTACAGAATCCAGGGGCAGGTTTATCATTCCAAAGCCTTCAGGATTCCTTTTGCAAAGCATAAAGCAGTGCCCAGTAGTCATAAGAAATCCTACTGGAATAAGGTATGCATGATGAAAAGACCTTTGTAAATACGAACACAATATTCCTAAACAAAGGGACTAACAGCACTGGACAATATGTCCAAGGGAAAGGTAAACAACATTAGTTTTGTTAATAGTGTAGCTATGTGGAGATGTTTTTCAGACTTACAATATGTTTGAGAAATAAGATCAACATAATGTTTAGTATCACTTTGTTTGGTAAGGAACCAGTATAGAAAACAATACTGCCCATGTGATATAAGATGTTTATTAACAATGGGATAGAAAGTTGATTCCAACAGACAGGGAGATGTTTGATGATTCTGTGACTAAAAAAGAATGGTAACTCTATGTTTTCAAATTTGTTTAGAATCAGTCCTGAAGAAGGTCTACTACCAGAATACCGAAACGCCGCGTCGACTTTGTTGATTCTTTTGTGTTTTTAATGTAACATGAAAATCTTTTTTATAAATTGTATGACATGTTTTTAAATATTGTAATGATGTGAAATTGTTTTTGTATCGGAATAAATTGTAACAGAGTTTTAAGAAACGCATAGTGTGGGAATCATCTATCTTTTTTATCGATTGTATATTATGATTGATGTTTGCACTTTGGTCTCCTTTAAGTATAAGTACTAGTGATAACACCTTGTAGCTTAAATGTGTATTTGAGAAACATAACGCCTAAACCTTGTACCTTTGCCTTTCCCGCCCAATTGTTGGCGTGCTGTCCGTTAAAACAATAGGTTTTTTCTAGGAAATTCACATTGAATGTGGACACTTTTTTACTGTCCATTTTTCGTGGGACATTCCTTCTTGATCTCCCAATAGAAATGCACAACAGGGAAGTGCCCAAAATGTATTGTGGAGACATTAATATAATCTATCCCAAATTTAACAGTTTTTTGCAAAGGGTCACCTGCGTTTTTGTCCCGGACTCGGAAGCCATCTAGGGAAACCTACCAAATCCTGATACCCAGGAAAGTCCAGAGAGGTGTAGCTTGTGTGGATCCCTCAAGGTTTTCTTACCCAGAATCCCCTAAAAACCACAAATTTAGATAAAAAGTCAAATTTTCCTGTGGGAAAGTTTTAGGATCACGGGGCTGGGACAAACTTTCTATTACCCATCGTTCCTCCAGATCCCCCAATAAAAATTCTACCTCACTTGTGTGGGTGGGCCAAGCGCCCATGACAAGGAAGGACCCAAAACCTATTGTGGACATATCAAAATTATCTATCACAAAACAATCTGTTTTTACAAGGGGACACCTGCATTTTTGGTCCAGGGCTCAGCGGCCATCTAGAAACATCTATCAAACAATCACTGGCCTCTCTCTTTTCCCCTGTGTCTGTATTCGCTCCTCAGAGAAGGACTCACCTGCATGAACCCTCTTTCATGAAGTGCTGGAAGCAAATGGTTTCTAGTGTGTCTCCAGCTGCAATCAATGACGTCAGTGCGCCATGCATGAGCCAATGTCATCAGATAGCTGAGAGGGCTTTGGGAGTGGAGCAGAAGCACTTCTGCCACCATCCTTGTTGGGAAGTGGTAGAGGGGAGCCCCCTGGAGGGAGCGTCAGCGCTTCCTCTGTGCCTGGGTGTGAGGATGACTTAAAGCCATCCTCACACATGCCCACAATCTGCAAGGGTTGCTCCAAGCTGTCCAGCAGCACACAAGGGTGTTAAAATTGATATCAATTTACGCAATGATACAAGTATATTATAAAACGAGATCAAATCACTGTTGTTGAATTTTTCCAAAGATGCCCTCTCCTTCAACCCTGAGTAAGATATATGTGTTCAGGCAGACCCTGCGACCTAGGCCTGAGGCTACTGGTTGACAGATCACAGATGGAGTGGCACATAACAAGCTGAACAAACATGCAATCAGGAAAAGCCCAGATTGGTCCCAGATAGGCAGCAACACCACAATGATCCCAGTTGATTGGCCCCAATAAAACATGTATGGCCTGAGTGGTGCATGCATTCCCAAAACACCATACAGTTAGATGCCACATGAAACTAGGAACACTCACCCAATCAGTGCAAAGTACACACTGTGCATGTATCGATCACACGCTCCCAATGCCGGACATCTGGACACTTCCCCCACTGGCACTCAATGTTTCCATGCAAGGTCAAGACCCACCTGCATTCACTATCAGGTAGCCTGATTTATAACCCCATGACTAGGCTCACATTTCTTGCTCTAAAACGAGATCTAAATAATTTTATGAAACTCCAAAAATTGTATATAATAGCATTCATTACCAATGTATTTCAAGACAGCCCTCAGACCCGTTTCTGTGGATGTTTCCCAGTCTAAGAGTGTTCTGTTCCTGTTTTGTCAAACACCTCTTGTCTTTTGTTTTTTCATTGTAAATTCATATTCCAGCACCAAGGCATTATTGTAAATCAAACAAAGTTTTATCCTTTTCCTTCCTGTGCTCATGCTCTATTACCAGAACTTTAATCATCTCTGACCCTCTGGGCCGGTCACACCACCACGCACCGCGCACACTCCCCGTGGGTGTGCCCAGGCTGCTCCGATCCCGCCGCTGCCCGCAGCTGTGCTCCTGACCACTGGTGTGGTCTCAGCCTCCGTAGCGCAGCGCCGCTTTCTCCTGCTGACTGCTTGTTTTCCCCCCTGGTGCCCGTTTCGTGACCTGTCTCCTGTGATTTGCGGTTTGTTTCCCCTCTGATTGTTGCTGTATCCTCTGTTGCCCTTTCTGTGCCCAGCCTTTGTCCTCTTATTTGTCCTCTTATTTGTTGCCTGCTGTTTTCCCTTGCTGAGCCCCCACCGCGTTTCCCGCCACCTCCCCGCTCCCCGCCGCTGCTCCCTTGCGGCCCCGCCCCCTTCCACCTAGGAACCTTCCCATTCGCCGCCCCGCTCCCGCCTCCCAGCTGCTCCTCCCTCGCTCCGCCCCACCACTCTCCTCATATGGCAGAGTGGCAAACGCGCAGCGTTGACGCGCAGTGGGCGCGCCAAAGGTAAGCCCGTCCGCGCCTGGACCGCGCCCAACGCCCGAACCCCTGGCCTCCGCAGACACCAGCCCCCCGCCGGACTTACAACACCACTGAACTCAACGCACTCAACACCGGCCGAATCCCGGGATGCTACCGAGCCACCCCGAGACGAACCCACGGACCCTTCAGCTGCCACTCCTGCAAGTTCACCTGCATCCGGACCTGCACCGCACCCGCCAAGCCGAGCACCAGCAGCAACCACCTGAAGTGCATCCTGCTCAACACCCGCTCCGTCCACAGGCACGCCGTCGAACTCTGGAACCTCCTCGACACCACATCCCCAGACGTCGCATTCCTCACGGAAACCTGGATGAACGCCTCCTCATCACCCGACATCGCCATCGCCATCCCGGACGGATACAAGATCACCCGGAGGGACCGCGGCAACCAAACTGAAGGAGGCATCGCCCTCGTCCACAGGAACACCATCCGCATCACGACCAACACCAACGACACCCTAACAACCGCCGAACACCTGCACTTCCAGATCCACACCAACCCGAAGACCACCCTCAGAGGCACCCTCATCTACAGACCCCCGGGACCCCGAACACAATTCAGCGAAGACATCACTGACTTCATCACCCCGCACGCCCTCCCCTCCGCTGACTACATCCTCCTCGGGGACCTCAACTTCCACCTGGAGAACAACAACGACCGCAACACCACCACCCTGCTGGACAACCTCGCCAACCTCGGTCTCAAGCAGCTGGTGACCACCCCCACCCACTACGCCGGACACACACTCGACCCCGTCTTCTCATCCAGCAAGGACATCGTCTTCAGCCACGCCACCGGACTCCACTGGACGGACCACAGATGCATCCACTTCAGCTACAAAAGAACAACGGTCCACCACCGCCAGCAACAGGGTGCACGCAGAAGCTGGAACAAGATCACAGCCGACCAGCTCGCCGCATCCCTGAGCCAGCACCCCCCCACCAGCTCAGCGAACCCCAGCCAGGCCGCCGACAACCTCACGAAGTGGATCAGCAGCTGCGCAGACGACCTCGCCCCACTGAGGACCCCACCTAGCAGACCCAGCAGCAAGAAAGCACCCTGGTTCACTGACGAACTCAAGAGCTCCAAGAAGCACTGCCGAGCCCTCGAGAGAACCTGGCGCAAAGACCCTACACCAGACAACATGACCACCCTCAAGCTCGCCACCCAAAAACACCACCAACTGATCCACGCCACCAAGAAAACTGCATTCAAGGAACGACTGGACAACAACGCACACAACAGTAAGGAACTCTTCAACATCGTGAAAGAGCTCTCCAACCTCAACGCCGGAAACAACGACATCACCCCATCTCAAGCCCTCTGCAATTCCCTCGCTTCCTACTTCCACAACAAGATCGCCGACATTCACAACAGCTTCAGCACTCAACCAAAGCTCCCCACGACCGCACCTACGCTCCCCACCACCACCCTACGCGCCTGGACCCCGATCAGCACCGAAGACACCATCCGCACGATGAACACCATCCACTCTGGATCTCCAACCGACCCCTGCCCCCACCACGTCTTCAACAAGGCCGACGCTGTCATCGCACCCCACCTGCGGGACATCATCAACACCTCCTTCGACACTGCTACCTTCCCTGAGAGCTGGAAGCACGCCGAACTCAGCGCTCCACTTAAGAAACGGTCAGCGGACCCCACTGAACTCAAAAACTACCGCCCCATCTCGCTCCTCCCGTTTCCGGCCAAAGTCATCGAGAAGAACGTCAACAAGCAGCTGGCCGCCTTCCTCGAGACGAAAGGATCCCTCGACCTCTTGCAGTCTGGATTCCGGGCCAACCACAGCACCGAGACCGCCCTCATCGCTGCCACCGATGACATCCGAGCCCTGCTCGACAACGGAGAAACAGCGGCCCTCATCCTCTTGGACCTCTCCGCGGCATTCGACACCGTCTACCACCGCACCCTAGTGCAGCGCCTCAGCAACGTCGGAATCCAGGAGAAGGCACTGGAGTGGATCATCTCCTTCCTCGCCGGAAGGACACAGAGAGTCCGCCTTCCCCCGTTCAGATCAGAAGCCACCGAAGTCATCTGCGGCGTCCCTCAGGGCTCCTCGCTCAGCCCCACCCTCTTCAATGTCTACATGAGCCCCCTTGCGGCCATCGCACGCCAACACAACCTCAACATCATCTCCTACGCCGACGACACTCAGCTGATCCTCTCCCTCACCAACGACCCCGCCACCGCCAGAGCCAACCTACACGAAGGGATGAAAGACGTAGCCGAGTGGATGACGACCAGCCGCCTGAAACTGAACACAGACAAGACGGAAGTTCTCATCCTGGGCTCCTCTCCCTCCGCCTGGGACGACTCCTGGTGGCCCCCCGCCCTGGGCAGCGCACCCAAACCGACAGACCACGCACGCAACCTGGGCTTCATCTTGGACTCCTCCCTCTCCATGACCAGACAAGTCAACGCCGTCTCCTCGTCTTGCTTCAATATCCTGCGCATGCTACGCAAGATCTTCCGGTGGATCCCCACCGAGACCAGGAAGACGGTCACCCAGGCCCTCGTCACCAGCCATCTGGACTACGGCAACGCCCTCTACGCCGGAACCACCGCCAAGCTCCAGAGGAGACTCCAGCGGATCCAGAACGCCTCAGCAAGACTCATCCTCGACATCCCCCGGCACAGCCACATCTCCGGACACCTTAGAGACCTGCACTGGCTCCCGGTCAACAAGAGAATCACCTTCCGTCTCCTCACCCACGCTCACAAAGCCCTACACAACCAAGGACCACGATACCTCAACAGCCGCCTCAACTTCTACACTCCCACCCACCAGCTTCGATCGACCAGCCACGCCCTCGCCGCCGTCCCCCGCATCCGAAGAGCCACAACAGGAGGAAGGTCCTTCTCCTACCTGGCCGCCAAGACTTGGAACTCCCTCCCAACCCACCTCCGCCTGACCCAAGACTACCTCGCCTTCAGGAAGCAGCTCCAGACCTGGCTGTTCGAGCAGTAGCGGAACCCCACCTCCCCAGCGCCTTGAGACCCTGCGGGTGAGTTGTGCGCTATATAAATGCCTGATTGATTGATCATACCTGCCAGTTATATGTTTATAGTTAAGATGGTAATTGGTTTATGGATTTTCCTGGGATCTCCTTATCCATTCACCAATGCAAAATACTCCTCTGGGCGAATACTACATGTGAATCACAAATATGGACTGATGAAAACAAGTTAATGGCTAAAGGCAACGGACCCAAAGATCCACACTAAATATTTTTTTAGAATTCATTACAGGAGCTCTGGAAGACATGCAAAGCTCTATGTAGTTGGAATGAAACAACACATTTTACACATCTAAAACTCAATTTCAGCTTACCTGTACACATGCTGCATATATGCCTGCCACTCCCAATTATGTGTGATCCTTCTACACAAGCTAAATGTATCTCTTACCAGAATAACAAGCATGTGCAATGCAGTCAGTCTTGCCTTTGGGACCTTATGAATATTTTCCCCTGCAGCACATCATCGAGGGTGCTGACACCTCTGGCTTAAATTAAGCAGAGGCGGAGGGGAGTAACAAGGGAGGGGCGAGAAGCCTGGAGGGAGAGGGCAGCGACGAAGGAGGGACAAGAAGACTAGAGGGAGAAGGCAGGGTTGAGAGGATTGGAGGGAGAGGGGAGCAGCAGAGGAGGGACTAGAAGCCTGGAGGGAGAGGAAAGCATCATGGGAGGGTCGAGATGCCTGAAGGGTGGGGGAGCAACAAGGGAGGGGGGAGAAGCCTGGAGAGAGAGTGGAGCAACGAGGGAGGTACAAGAGTACTGGAGGGAGAGGGGAGGGATGAGAGGCCTGGAGGGAAGGGAGTGCAGCAGAGGAGGGACGAGAGGCCAGAATGGAGAAGAGAGCAAAATGGGAGGATGAGAAGCCTGGAGGGAGAGAGGGGTGAAAATGGAATTGTTTTATGCACTTATTTCCTGATTTATGTGACATATTTATGCTCTTTGCCATTCCGAAATTGTTCTGTAGTTATAGGTTGTTCCGGTGTTTACAGATAATTTTATATATGTACATTTGATATAACACAGAATGTGACATGTTAAAAATAGTACTATAAGTTTTGAAGTACAGATTACTATAAATAAAATTAGTAATCATGATGATGACCAGTTTTGTGATCATTGTATAGTAATGAGTTAAACAAATTGTAGAATTGCTTTCCGTTAGTTTGGGAATTAACCAACCCCGACTTGTATTGATTATTGGTATTAATCCCTCCCAAACATTTTGTGCTCCTTTTTGAAGCTGGAGGGAGAGAGGAGCAATGAGGGGGGGACAGGAATCCTAGAGGGAGAGAGGAGCAACAGGGGAGGGGCAAGAAGACAGGTGGGAGAGGGGAGGGACGAGAGACCTGCAGGGAGAGAAGAGCAGACCTGGAGGGAGAGGTGAGCAACGAGGGAGGGATGAGAAATCACATTATTTTCACATTTAGGAGTGAGAAGCACAAAGGCCAGCCCCTTGAACTTGAGAGCATCCTTGACTCGTGCACATGTGACCACACAAAAAACACCGAGATCATCTGCGGCGTCCCTCAGGGATCCTCCCTCAGCCCGACGCTGTTCAATATCTACATGGCACCGCTCGCCCATTTTGCACGACAACATAACCTCAACATCATCTCCTACGCTGACGACACCCAGCTGATCATCTCCCTCACCAAAGACCCCCACACCGCCAAAGCCAATCTCCACAAAGGAATGAAGGCCATCGCCGACTGGATGAAGGGCAGCAGACTGAAGCTGAACTCAGACAAGACGGAGGTCCTCATCCTCGGACCCATCCCATCAGCCTGGGACGACTCCTGGTGGCCCACATGGCTTGACACTGCCCCGGAACCCACCGACCACACACGCAATCTGGGGGTCATCCTCGACTCCGCCCTCTCCATGACCAAGCAAGTCAACACCGTCTCCGCGTCATGCTTCAACACCCTCTGAATGCTCCGCAGGATCTTCAAAGTGATCCCCCCGACACGAGAAAAACCGTCACCCAGACCCTCGTCAGCAGACTCGACTACGAGAACGCCCTCTACTCAGGAACAACAACCAAGCTCCTGAGACGACTACAACGAATTCAGAACGCCTCGGTACAACTGATCTTCGACGTCCCCCGACGCAGCCACATCACACCCCATCTGAGAGGCCTACACTGGCTCCCGGTCAACAAGAGGATCACCTTCAAACTCCTCATCCATGCACACAAAGTGCTACACAACACCGGACCTACATACCTCAACGACCGACTCAGCTTCCACACCCCCACCCGCAGCCTCCGCTCTGCCAGCCTCGCCCTCACCTCAGTTCCTCGTATCTGGAAAACCACTGCCGGCGGCAGATCCTTCTCCTACCTCACCGCCAAGACCTGGAACGCTCTCCCTACCAGCCTACGACAGACCCAGGACCTGCTGGCCTTCAGAAGACTCCTTAAGACCTGGCTCTTCGATCAGTAGCAGCCCCCCCCATTGCCTTGAGACCCTCATGGGTATGTAGCACGCTTTAGAAATGCAGTGATTGATTGATTGATTTACCCCCTTTGCGTCAGCTTCGGCAAATGTCGCAGGTCACACAAGACATCACGACAAATAAAGAAATGAATAAAACACAGGTAGTTTGTCATTAGTTGGGGGTGGGTGTATGCAACCCTCGAATTTCTGTGCCAGGCAAGGCTCAGCTCTCCGCAAGCTCTGCCTCAAGGTTATCTCTGAGAATGGCTAACAGTAGGAGGGATGGAAGGGGCGCCGTGCCCCAGGAGTGCATGTGCTGCCAAGGGACATGCCAATGCTGCTGCCACCCTAGGCAGCGCCAACTCAAATCTGCATTTCTCACCTGAAGGGTAAACAATTCAGTGTGTAAATGGAGGGAGAAGGGAGCAATGAGGGAAGGACGAGAGGCCTGGAGGAGAGGAGAGCAGCAGAGGAGGGACGAGAGGCCTGGAGGGAGAGGAGAGCAGCATGAGTGGGACAATACACCTGGTGGGAGAGGGGAGCAACGAGGGAGGGACGAGAAACCTGGAGGGAGAGGGTGGGGATAAGAAGCCTGGAGGGAGAGCAGCAGCTGAGGGAGAGGATTAGAGGGAGAGGAGAGCAGCAGAGGAGGGATAAGAGGCCTGGAGCAAGTGGGGAGCAACAAGGGAGGGATGAGAAATCACATAGTTTTGACTTCAGCCCCTTGCACTTGAGAGCCTCCTTGACTTGCACAGATGTGACCACATTCATGTCAGCTTCAGCAAAAGTCGCAGGTCACACAACACATCATGAAAAATAACTAAATTAATAAAACACATGTAGTTTGTCGTTAGATTGGGGTGGGAGAAAGCAACCCTTGAGTTTCTTTGCCAGGCAAGGCTCAGCTCCCCACGAGCTCTGCCTCGAGCGTATCTCTGAGAATGGCTAACAGCACGAGGGGTGCAGGGGACGCCTTGCCCCAGCAGTGCATGTGCTGTCAAGGGACATGCCAACGCCACTGTCACCCTAGGTTGCGCCAACTCACATTTGTACTTCGCAGGGGAGGGCCAAACAATTCGGAGTGCTAATGGAAGCAGAGGGGAGCAATGAGGGAGGGACGAGAAGCCTGGAGGGAGAGGGGAGCAGTAGGGAAGGGGGGTGGGAGAAGAGGGAGCCACCGAGCAAGCACATGTGAAAGATAAAGCATTGTGTCCATGAATCAGGCATGGAGCTGAGATGCTCATAAAACGTGACATCAAGGGACGCCGAAGGATTAAAAGTAAAATGCAGTGATGGAGGGTGAGGCACAGGGTAGTTTCTCTAAAGAAGATTTAAGGGCTTCAGACCAATCCATGAAGTGCAGCATTTGAATGCATGTTTACGATCGGTGCATACAAGGCAATGTGGAAATCTACCACCAAATCCAGTTCGTTTATGTTATTGTTTAGCTGGTGCCAGGTCTGCTCTGGTGCAGGGAAGGCAGTGAGAACCTACCGGATGTGCAGTGCGACTGTCTTAATAAATCCCAGTGCTATGCATTATGAGGTGGTGGTGAGGGGAGGGGACTACACAGGGATATTAAGTCACTCTTTAGTTGTTTATTAATATTTGACAGGGGTATAGGAGTGATTGTCCACGCCCTTACTCTCTAGTTGATATCAGGGATATTAAGTAACAGCAATGGGCAATGAGAAGGATTAAGAAGCAAAAGTAAAAAGGAAGGAAGGAAGGAAGGAAGGAAGGAAGGAAGGAAGGAAGGAAGGAAGGAAGGAAGGAAGGAAGGAAGGAAGGAAGGAAGGAAGGAAGGAAGGAAGGAAGGAAGGAAGGAAGGGAGGGAGGGAGGGAGGGAGGGAAGGATGGAGATGGAAGGGAGGGAGGGAGAGATGGAGTGAAGGAGGGAGGGAAAGATGGAGAGAGAGAGAGAGAGAGCGAGAGAGAGAGCGAGACTGTGGTGTAACTTCCAGAGCTGCTGACTTTGGATCTGGGGAACAAGGTTTGAGTCTCTGCAGTGGTAAAATTGTGCATTTAAAAATAAAAAATACATGATGATTGTCACTAAAACAATGGCAGGAATGCTGATAAAACAAAGAAAGATATATTGTTAAAACAACTAGGAGGAACCCTGAAGGCAGAGGGAAAGTGGTGAGTAGAGACTCTGGGGAAGTACCAAAAACAAAACCAGGTACTGGCCTCCTCCTGCAGGCCAACAAAGAGAAACCATTAGTTAAATCGCCATGGGAGGAAGGAGCCACACAAAGAAGGAACAATTGAAGTAATTGACCAATAAGAAACCAGCCTTTCTGAACGCCGCAGCCAACAGGCAATGGGTGGGTTTGCCAAAGCCCCAGGGAGAGAGACAACAGGTCAGCGCCAATGCTCGACCTAAAAATGTTAGGGTGCAATTGTATGGTACATATAAATGCAAACGGATTAGCAGCCAAGGAAATATCAGCCCAGTTAACATTAGGCATACACACATAAATGTATGTTTTTACTAATTAGGTTTAGATGTACAAAAATCTGGTCCCAAGCTGCTGGATACAAATTGCGATCGGCATTTTTGCAAATAGAAAATAATTTTACGAACTGACCTAGGTATTAATAGGTCGGTCATAAAATTCTGAATTGTAGTGGGTAATAATCTGACCTATCTCATTAATATTGATGTGGTTGGTCATAAATTCACACCATGTCTACTATTGCTTTTTCTGGGAAAAGAAACAGAGCTGCATTTAAAATCAAAGGGCCAGATTATAATGGTGGGGAGACTGCCACAGACAGCCTGTCGGTGGTACTCTTTCCACCATTTTCAACAACTTCACCGCTCGCCACATTTGGATGGCAGACGGCTGTGTGGAGGTCACAAAGACCGACTGCCACAAATCCGATGGGTAGAGGCAGAGTAATGCCTACAATGGTGACTGTGCCTACCAGGCACTGCTGGAGGTATTACGATGTTCATTTCAGTCGCCCTTACACGGTGGTGAACCTGCCACGAAAAGGAAAGTGGAAAAGGACATAGGGGGCCCCTAGTTAGCCCCTTTACACTATGGCCGACAGGCACGGGACCTGGGGGCACCTATGGTGCTCCCCTACATAAACCTGCACCATGCAGCACTCACCGCATGGTGCCTGCCACGTAGTGCAGGGATATGTGTGGGGTGTCTGTTTTGTATTGCGGCAGGTGCTGCAGAGCATAGCACCGCGATATACGTAACATGGGAAATGCGACCGCCACCGTTGCAGTCGTATCATAATTAGCCCTGTAGCCGGGCGGTCCCAAATACAAAACAATGGTGGACGGACTTAAGTCTGTCCGCCATCATAATCAGGTTCAAAGTTTGCTTTATTTCAAACATTTGTTTTAGACCTGCCACAGAAGCAAATATATGAGTTTTTTAAAAGATTTCATAAACAAGCACCAATAAATAGTAAATCGCTAATAGAAAATATCTTTCCTCTATGACTGGAACCTAGATGCAATTTCAGATTGACCCCGATGGAACATGGTTTGAATACTCTAAGAAGGTTTGTCTCCTTCATAAGTGTGGCGCGAGACCCCACTGTAGCCATTTGTTTTGGCAGGAGAAGCAGCAATAGACAAATTTCACAGGCGGATACTTTTGACTAGGCCTGGGCGTCAAATTGCGCTCTGCTTGCGGAATTTTCTGAATTATTTTCTTGTTCGCGCTTTAAAAATGGGTTCTTGCACGCGCAATAGCGACTTACCGGGATTCTGCCTTCGCCTCTGAGTTTTCCGATCTGTTGGCGTGCGCCACGAGATTTTGGTAGGCGGCCGCGTGATCCTCGCATTGACATTGTGCTGTCCTTTTTTGTCAATTTCTTTTAGGGGAGAGGGAGGAAGTGCCACAGGGTCTCCTACTTCCTGTTCCTGTCCAGCAGGCTCCTCCCAGTTCTTTGTCCATCTCCTGGTCATTTTTAATTTGGATTTGAGCTAGAAGGATCACTCTTTGTGTCTGCTGCATCATTATCATTATCATTGGATTTTAGGAATTTTTGATTTGAGATTTTACAAGTAAGTTGGTGTTGTTTTTTTTGATTGGGGCATTGCAGTTGCTGCAACTACAATTTTGGTACTTTAAAAAAAATGGTTGTGGGTTCCTTTGCTGTATGATGTATTTATTTATTTCAAACATCATTTAGGGCATGGATGGCATTGGATTGAATTACAAAATGTGTATTTTTGGGTGTATTTCAGTTTTTGCCTTAGTTGTGTATGGTGTGTTGCAGACCTTGTTTAGCCCTGTGGATTTTCATGTTTGCATTTGAGTGCATAACAGGCAAAGCAGTGTGGTTTAGCATGCAGCCTTTTCCTGGCTATTATAGGGCTGGTTTCAGTACATTGTTTTCCAGGCCTCCTGCTTGTTGCTTGTGGTTTGTGAGTGTCCATGTGGCTGGTGGCCATTTCTGGGGGGAGTTATAAGTGTGCTGCTTTTTCCATTTAGGCCTGCATGGTGTTTCTCTTGGCTTACTGCTTCCATCCATACCCTTTGCAAGCTTCAGCTCTCTGAATGATGTGATGAGCAAATAATTTAATGCCAAACAAGGTCCACTTCCATTACATTTGTATTTTTGTTGTTGTTTCTCTTCTTTCCTATCCTTCGTGAGAGTGTACACAGTATACCATGAAAGCCCTTGTTGACAAAGTATGACAAATGGCTACACTAAGTTATATATTATATTTGTTTGTTTGTACAAGTAGTAATTGAACCACAACAACAAATTCAACATTTCACTAATGTTCTTCTCCTGTCTTCTTTCCTTTTAGGTTAAAAAAAAAACAGAGGAGGAGGTAACATCATCATCATCACCCATTGTACTGCCAGACAGAAGTCCTGCTGCGCACCATGTCACGTCCACGTGTGACCACAGACATCTCTGCAACTTGTGCACCTGCGTCCTGCTGACATCTGAAGAAGATGGCCCCAAAGAAAGGTAATAGGTCCTCCAGTATCAAGAAAGTTGCTAGTGAGAAGAAGAAGGAACAGAAGAAGGAAGTGACACTTGCAAAGACTAGTTTCTCGCCAGAGTTTTTTTTTGGGAAACCAACTTATGCCTGCAGCAGCGGTGTCCGGCGGGGACCAAGCTTTAAGCAGCACCTCCGCATCAGCAGGCCCACCACACCAACCTAGGCCCAAGCCCATGAATGTGGCAGAGGTAGCCAGTCTACTAACGAGCAGTGATGTTGAAATGTCATTATCTCAAAGTAGTACTCAATCAATGCACTCGCAGGTGGAAACTCAGCAGATAAGTGGGACACCACAGCCACAAGCACAGCCACAACCACAGCCGCAACCACAGCCCCAACCACAGCCCCAACCACAGCTGCAACCACAGTCCAACCACAGCTACAACAACAGCCGCAACCGGAGCCCACAATAGTAGTTGTTCCACCTGAAGTAGGGGCAGTTCAGGAATTCAAGCTTTTTGCAGACGAAGAGGAGCAAGCCACTGTTTCAGAAGATCCATTGTTTTCCAGCCCCCCAGCAAGGAAAAGGAGGGTTAGTACATCAACGTTTTCTTCAAGCCCCGCTCCTGATGATCAAGATGCCACTTGGAAGCCACCAGCTCAGTCGGACGGTGATGCATGCCACAATACAAGGCTAGTGAAAAGGAAGGTTCAGAAAGCCTTAGAGTTATGGAGGTAGATGTAGACAAGAGAGTGATGATGATGACGAGCCAGTCATCATGAATATCACTCCTGCCCCAGAGGAGACAGAGACCAACTTTATTAGACTTTCCAAAATCGCTGCGAGGGATGTAGCATGGATACCACCAACACAGGTAACACCAACACGCCCTCCAGCTTCCATATTTGGCTTTGCAAAGGCCCAGCAGGGACCTACATCCAGCTCAACCACCTCTTCAGTAGGTAGTGATAGTGTAAATGCATAGAGTAAATGTAAATGTAAATGTAAATGTAAATGTACATGTATTTATATAGCGCAAATCACCGACCCGGTATCTAAGCGCTTGCTTAGGGAACCCGTCCTGGTATTCCCCTGTGAGATACCCCGGCAGGGTATCCAAAAGGTGAAAGCCAGGCATCCCGCCGCGAGGGGCCGTAGTGGAGATTAAGCAAGCTATTGCCCAGAGTCGCAGAGTGTGACCCCGTGAGTTGAGTAGGCACCGGAGCGAGAATTGTCGAGTCCGTGGAATTTTTGAGCCCGAGACCCGCCGAGGCAGGGAATCGAACCCTGGTCCACGGCCGATCTCAGCTTCTGGGTCTGCCGCCTCTAACCACTGAGCCACGCTCAGTCAAAATCCAGGCCCACCCTTCAGTTCATATGGTATTGAAAGTGGCATTCAGCAGCACCAGAAAGTTCTCCTCCCATTTGGGACTTCTTTTCGGTTAGCAGTAAGGAGGAGAACATTGCTATATGCTCAATTTGGCGGCTTTAAGGCGGGGTAAGCTTGGTAAAAACTATGGTACCGAAGGCCAAACAAGTCATCTAAAAAAACATCACATTATCTAGTGGGAGGCTCACCTACTTCACTTAGTAAAACTGAAGCCATTGCAATTGTTGGGGATGAAGATGTAGGGGAAGATATCATCGTGGTGGGAGGTCAACATGAGGGAGACATTTCTAGCCCTGTCCCCAGCAGTGTAGTGGTACTGCCCACATCATCAGCAAAATCTCAGTGGCACCTTAGTAAGAGTCAGCCTGAGACACCAAGGCAACAGAGTACTGAAATGAGAAAAAGTGCGTCGTAGTTGAGCCTAACAGTGTTCAAGAAGAGACTGACAGCTGCACCACAAATGAAAATAATCCAGCCTACCATTGACAGCATCCTTAGTTCGGAGGGGCAGTACCAACGCAACCACCCAACGGCACAGTTGTACAATGAGAATCTGGCTAAAATGTTAGCACTGGACCTTCTCCCTTTTTCATTTGTGGAAGGGGTGGGTTTCCTTGAAATTGTGTCAGCCATCTGCCCTAAATGGAAGGTTTCCAGCCGGTCCTATTTTGCCAGAGTTGCTGTTCCAGCACTACATCACAATGTGTTGGAATAGGCTGGACAAGCTTTGCAGCAGAGTGCTGTTCACAATATCCACTTGACAACCGACATGTGGACCAGTTGCCAAGCCACTGATTACATGTGGATCACTGCACTCTGGGTCTTTTTTGTGGGGGTTAGAGAAAAGCTGTCTGTAGTAGGTGCTGTTGACACAGCTGAGACTTTTAATACTACTCGGAAACATGCAACTATAGCAATGTTTACCATGGAGAAATCTCATACTGCTGAAAACATTTTGGAAGAGTTTAATAGCAATGTCTTTGAAGGGCTGCGCCCAAGAGGGCTTAACATTTGTTTTATTGCCATAAATAATGGCAGTATCGTACTTAAGGCCATGGAGGTTGGTGCCTATTTCAGGGTCCAGTGTTTGGTGCACTGCATTAACATTATAGTTCAAGACTTTCTGAAAAAATAACCCATAGGCAGCAACTTACTGACCACCTGCCGCAGAATATGCACTAATTTCAGCCATTCTTTTAAAGCCCGGCAGCAGCTGAGGATCATTCAACATGACTATAGAATGCCAGTCAAAGCACTCATCTAGGAGGTAGCAACAAAGTGGAACTCAACGTATTACCAATCAATGAATATATCATGCGAAGGTCGGGTGCTACTGTGAAAGACATGATCCTTCAGAAGGACCAATTGTGCCTAGTTAAATGCCTGACAGAGATGCTTCTTCCTTATGAGGTTTTCACACATGAAGTCAGCAAGGAGGACAGTACTACGGGCCAAGCAATCCCATTGTTGCACATGCTAGAGCAACAGCTGAATGCGTTGTCTGAAGCGTACATAGGTGTGAGGAAAAAAAAGGAGCATATGAGTTGGTGGGGAGCTTTTGTCACTTAACTGAAATATAAGGGTGCAAACTAAGATTTTGTAACAAGAACATTACATTTGTGCCATAATTCGGGATCCACAGTACAAATCTGCACTGAACAGTAAGACATTACTCCCTTTTTCAGAAGTGGATGTTGCCATGTACAAAACTTGGTTAGCTGAGGCAGCCAGTAAATGAACGGATTGTAATTAAAGGCACACTACTCAAACCCACAACAACAATTTCTGCAGCACGGCATCTGACTTCAAGTTCAACTGCAGAGCATGAGGGCGGTGCGTTTGGTTCACAGCTGTCACCAACACCATCAAGAACAGCAAGAACCGGATCATCAGCCCCAGTAAAAACGGCACAGGATTGGTATTTACAGCAAGGACTTGCTAGGTCCAGTGCTGATGCAAAGACAAAAGAGGCCAAACAAAGTGTAGCACGCCTGAACATTGAGTGGATGGTCCAAGCCTATATGGATGACCCAACAGAGGTCTACATTGATCAAAACACATTACGGTATTGGTATAGCAAAAGGGGCCAATGACCAGTGCTCAGCAGGCTGTTGATAAACTATCTGGCTTGCTCTGTCACAAGTGTCTCTTCTGAACGTGTTTTCAGTGCTGCTGGTTCCATTGTAACAGTGAAAAGTAACAGTCTCTTTTCCACAAACGTGGAGAGGCTAACCATGATCAAAATGAATCAGCAATTTTTACCACCGAATTACACAATACATGAATCAATGCAGGAAGATGAGGACAGCAACTCAGGTGATGGAAGTAGCATGTTAGATGATGATTACCTACTTCTGGTTGAACCCCTAGAGTTTGAGGACAAGCTATACTTCCCTGACAACTAGGCTTCCACTTCTTACTGTCTTCTTCCCTTGTTTACTTGTATTTGTGTGTCTGTCTTTATGGTTGGAAACTTCTAAATTCGAATCACAACAAATAAATTTCAGCTGTCTGCATTTCAGTCCACTCCTCCGAGTCCTGCTCCTCCATCCTCCTGAATCGTCCTGAATCTATTGCCCTCAAGCCAGATGATGATTGGTTGTAGCATAATAGAAGAAAAAAGAAATTCTTGCCTCGTTGAGTCCCTCTAAAAGAAGTGCAACATGATAAATGATGATTACTATAGCTATCCTCCTTTCCGAGCCGAGAGAGGCTGCCCATTAACTGAAGATGAGAAGGAACAGGAAATGAATGGTGACATGCATTGGACGCTGACTGAGTGATTTGTGTTGTTGTTGTTTGTAGTGCATGAAGTTAATTCATTGTGTACTACTATCTAATCTACACACTAAAAGTAACTCAAGGCAATGTTTGTTTCCCTTCTATTTTTTAATAACAAATTTGTACTTCTACTGCAGGCCGATACATTGCATTTTGAATATGGGAATGGGACTCAATCTATACTGTACACTGCACACTGAGTTGGACAACACCATGATGATGACCACAGTGCCATAATATCTTCGCAGTCACTCAGTAGGATCTGAGATGATTGATGGAATAACTCAAGGCATTTCATGAGTGGCATAAAAGGTAAACAAGTCAACAACAACCACTGCAGACCTACATGTCTGTGTAGTGGTTGAGTCGAATGCGGTGGTATGACTGAGAGCGGTGCATTAATTAGGCACTTATTTTGTAAAATGCTATGTTGCTGTGAATGTGCTTTGCTTGCCTCTGTCTTGGTGAGCAAAATAACGATGGATTAAACCCAGATCTGTGACCGAGGGTGAATGTTTTGCCATTGTGCAACATTTCGTCCATCATCTTGTGTGTTTTGCCAAGTTAAATATTAAGTACAGGTAAGAGAAGAAGTTTGGCGAAGGCATATTTAATAATTGAAATGTTTTCATTAATTCAATTTCACGCACCCCTTTGAGTCCAGTTGCAGAAAGCATAGACTAGGAGGAAAGACTGACAGTACTAGTAGAACAAGTCACTCAGTGAGGGGTACCGCATTTATCTGTTTTTGAGTTACAAAATCGGCAGATTATTAAATCCAACACTGGGTGTGGCCCAGCCTGCAGCAGCAAGGAAACCATATTTGTGATGTAAAATAGTACCCCCCCACAATATACATGAACAACATATTGCTATGTTTAAGTAGAAATATATCCACCCCTCTCCCTAACTCCAACCAATCTCCAAAATGATAAAGTCCAAGCAATGTCCAAAATGTCAATAAACCCCAACGCAATGCCCAATTCCCACCCAACCAAAAAAAGGATTAGAAAAGGGGCAATGCAACATGGTCAAGTTATTGGTGGAACTTCGGTCTGCCTTCTCCAGGACTTTTAGCCTCTTCTTCACCTCATCTCACTTCTCCTCTAGCTACGCATTCCGGAGGAGCTTGTGGCACGCATATGCCCTGCAGTTGCAACTTGCATCCATGGGGAGGCAGCAGTGCTGGATATTGAAAGGCGGCTGCGGGCGGCTGCCTGGTCGTGGTGCCATTCAACTGGAGGGGCCTAGCTGGGGCCGGGGTCATTGGAGGAGACTGCAGCTGCCACTGCCTCCTCCTCCTCCACCAGAGCCACCAGCCGCCGGTATTCTTGGCAGATGGCCTCCAGCTTCCGGCGCTGGGCCTTGGCTTCCAATTCCTTCCTGGATGGTTTTGCATGGGAAGGAGTAGCTATATCAAGAAAAAGAAGAAAAATATTAACCAATACTCTTAGCAAAACAGTAACACAAATTAATTCAACACATAGTGGCACAGTAGCACTAAGAAGCAGCGTACATAACATTTGTGGTATGTATCTATCCTCCCACTTCTTCGGCCTCTAACATTTGTGGGAGTTTCTGGCATTATACTAGCACTATGTATGAACTCGAGTACACAGTACACCAGTCTTCTTCTTCTCTCCTGTTTTGCCAAATTAACGTAACTTTGTTGTAGCCGGCTTGCCAGCTCAGTCAGCCTGCGCCCAAGACAAACATACTAGAGTCATGACGCAGACTCATGTTAGTTTTATTTACTACTGTCTGCAGCTGGGGAAGCTGGTATTGAAGGTGGCACTAGCTATACTCTGTTACATCAAGGGCAACTGCTTAATTTTACTTTCACCCTGTCCTGACTACTAGAAAAAGGCAGATGATATCTGATCCAATGATCATTGCTTATATATGGGACGACAGGAGGTACTTTGTTTTGATTGATTGTGTAACCAGCCAATAGGCCACCTATGGTAGGCTGGCTGACACAGTCGGAAAAAAAATAACATAGGTAGGGAGTTGTTCTCTGAGTTAGAGGAAGGCGCTTGATAATAACTACTACATACATACACCATATATATGCTGTGCTTGCAAACTACTGTGAGTCAAGGGAGTATTCTGAAAAAACAACTTAGATTCTCCGCGGCTTTGTTACTCTGGGGCGATTTCTTTCATAGTCTCTTCAAACTAAGACTCTTCATCCAGTGACAGTCTCCACCTATGCTCTCTATGATGATACCATCCAGGCATCCATCCATTCAAAGTAAACATCTATCATTCTTCTTAATCTTTCAAAAAACCTTAGTTTGTTTCACGAACAAGCATGCCTTCTTTTTTTTTTTAAACCACCACCCATGCATCCTTTCCTTCCTTGCTTGCCTTGGCTTAGAGTTTGACCCAACCACCACTGAGGATTCTTGCTATCCTCCACCCATACACTTTCACCAACCCAGGCAGGCATCTCTTCTTTCACCTTTCACCCATCCTTCAACCACTCATGCATCTGATTCCTATCGGCCACCTATGTATGCATTGCACGTATCCTTCTCTGTCAGTCATAAATATTATATCTCGCCCATCCTTACTCCTTCCACCCTTCTTTCCCTTTTTGTTCAACACACTCATCAAGGTCATCTGATCTGAATTTTAGTCTTCTCCGTAAACAGCTGAGTTGAAGTCAGATAGAGGAGGCCATTGGTTACTCAACTCCCGCAGATATTGCTAATGCTAAGTAAAGGGTGTCTTCTTCAACCGCTGTTCACAACAACTTCTTACTTACGAAGTCTCAACAGTATAGTGTACTGTACACCCTTGCAGCGGGTGTAATGTCAATAATTAAGGATAATTTACCACCGCCTGCCACTGCTTCTGTCTCAATCCCTGCAGCCCCTGCAGGTGCTATATCTCCTGCCCCATCGGAATGGCCGCGTCGCCATTGCCGCTGGCCCAGGCACTGGTGGTTGGTAGTACCCCTAGAAAAATCATTAAACATTTTTTAGATGCCATATACACCTCCCCCTAGTTATTCATTTTACACTTGGAAGATTCAAACAAAAGTTAAATACATACATATACAAAAAACATCATCAGTACAAATCTGATACTACTAGAGTAGAATAGACACTAGTAGTGTTATGGTCTCTAGGGTCATGCTAGTCTCTTTGCTAAGTTAGCCAGAGCCCCGCAACCATTTTAGCTTGGTGTCTTTTATTTTTGCGCATGTTACCTCACAGCTTGTTGTGTAAGAACTAAGAAGCCTTTGAGCCCACATGAGCTCATACTGCTACTGTCTGAGCGCTGCGTACAAGTTCGAAAAACAAGCAACTTTGTTATTGAGTTCTGGTGGTCACTCCGTATTGCTTAGCCATAACATGGTTCACTTTTGGCACGACCGAAAAATGTTTGCAATATACTAATGCGCACCATTTTTCTCATTACAGACGCAAGATTCCCTTCTATGAAACAGAGCTTTCGCTTAGAGATCTTCATTTATAATTTTATATAAACTACATTCATGCCAAGGGGAGGGTGGTTCTTCAACCACCGTTTAGTTATCATGACTTCCCCTGTTGTCTTCTATGGACTTGTAGTTGTAAAAGTGTTTATTGTTTTAATCTTATGCATTTTGCTGTTGGTGCTGGCTCTTATAGTTAGTATACTGCATTATAGAACAACGTACAGAGCTTGTTATTTGAAAATAAACCTTTTGAACTTACATAGACTCTGTGGTATTTGGTGAGGATTGTGGACGAGTGAGTGAGCGAAAAGGTGTGCATAGCGTCCATGACTCTGAGAAGTCGGGAGTGTAGTGTTATGTTCTGGGTTGCCTAATGATTGGGTTTCTTTGGGGGTTCGGGGAGCTAATGAGACACTATAGCTAGTCGGTCATTGGATTGTAGGTGAGGTATGAGGAATGTCCAACCTCCTATCAACAACGTTCCGTGCATAGTTCTGTATGTGCAGAATCCTTACAACAGTAGTAGTATAAACTAGTATCTTATAAAAAAAAGTTAAATATCTTGTTGGGCACTTGGTGGGAATTTTCAAAAAGCCTCAAGATTAAGAAGACTAGAAGAGAACAACCCAAAGGGCTGGACTCAGTGTCTAGAGCGAGTGGTGAATCAGAGTTTTATTTAAAATCTTTAAAATAAAGAGTAGTCAGCTGGGCAAGCTTCGCTGCAGACCGACTAATAGTAATAGTAGTAGAGTCATAGCAGAGGCAGTTAGAGGCAGGGATAGCAAGAATTTAAAAACTGATTGTCTGGACTGAACATTGAAGAAGATTTTGTAAAAAAATATAATTAGGAGGACTTACTGGGGCCGGCAGCAGAACCCTCGGCAGAGGAGCATTCCTGTCCCTTGGAGGCATCTTCCCCAGCTCCCGCCGACTCCGACCCTGTCTTCCTGCCCCTGGGTGCTGATCATGAAAGATGTAAGAAAGAAAGAGACAAACATGGATGATGGGTGTGAAACAAATAAAATATTTTTTAAAACGCTCGAAAAAACATTTATGGAAACAATTGGAATAAAATTGACCCATCTAAATCTGGTCTACTAGTACTGCGGATTTCGCAGTCCATCTTGGTATTATTTAATATATTTATGAACCCTATTTCAGTGTTCCATTCTGATTCCAAAATACTAACTAAGCCTAAGTACCACCTGACCTGATGTAGCCCACCTATTCCAGACGGGCCAATTGTTCACTAAGTCTGCAAAAATGCAATGGAGGACACATGCATACATTTTTGTATACACCAAATTGTAGATTTGATTCTTTTCTCCTGATGTTCTGCTAGTGATAATAAGCCTATATTACCACCACTCAATAAACAAACTACAAAATATTCTACTGAGGACTGGGGTAAGCAGCACTCAGCAACATGTGACATGACAGAAGATGTGTCACGCAGACCACTAAAAAACGTACCTACTAAAATCAAGTAACTAAACTAAACATATCAATCCACCACTATCTCTTCTTAGTGGCAGGAGGACAATGGAAGGACTAGAGTCTCTCTAGTATTACCTAACTTAAGTTCTCTAAAGTAAACTCTTACATAATTATGCCAAGCAAGCGCAAAGTTGCAAACAAGTAATATTAGTAGCGCCGAGCACCTGTGTCATAACAATCACAGAACATTTTGAAACATAATTTACCTACAATGTAAGCAGCAGCAGTCTTGCTGTTCGGGGAAAAAAATGAATTGGCAACATCTAACACAGATTAGAAGAACACAAAGTAGTAATATTAAATAGCTACTCACCAAGCCCCGGGACCTCCACTCCTAGCAGGTCCAGCAGGTCCTGCTCCCGGTCTAGGATATCGGGCCACCGGTGCGTCAGCTGGTTACTGGTGGGCCAGACACCAGAGCAGCAAAACACTGCCTGGTGCACCTTTTCCCACCTCTGCCAATGCTCCTGGAGCCCGTACCTGGACCCAGGCCTGCTGCCTGCTGCCAGGTTTAAGGGGAGGTGGCACAGGACGAAAACAAACAAGTGTGGCCACCTCCGCCTCACCAAATAAGGCCCGTGCATGCATCCCATGTGGGCACCGCCTTCCCCAGGGAAGGCGGTCGCAGCTGTGGCTGCAAGCAGCCCTGCCCTTGTCCTTGGCCTTGCCCTCTCCCTTGGCCATGGCTCCGGGACTCTGGGGGGCGGGACGGAAAAGAAAAGTGAGGAATTAGGAAAATAGGTAAAAGAAAAAGCAAGTTATAGCAAAAGAGTAAAATAGTAATAGAAAAAGTAACAAACAGTAGAAAAAACTCAAAAATTAGAATCAGGAAAATAGAGAGATAGATAATGAATAAAAAAGATCCCAAAAAAGTTTACAGAAACAAATGATTGCAGAGATAGAGGAAGGATAGAAAACCAAGCACAGAACCATAGAATAGAATGAAAAACAAGATGGGCGCGCCCGTTGCGACCGAGTGGGCAAGCTTGCACAATATTTCCCCCCGAACATGCAAAAAGTGCCACGAACATGTAATACACAGTCCCGAACAGGAAATACTTATCGCGTACGGGTGGAAGCATGCAATATGTGACCCAGAACAGGAAATAGGCATTGCAAATAGGCGGGACAAGTAAAAAACTAAATGGCGGCGCCCATGGCACATGGGCAAGTTGGTGACATATTTCAACGCATCGCGAGCAGGCGGGCCAAGCAGTTCTGCGTGTTAGCTGAATTTCCGCATGCTCGTGGAGATTTTGTGTGGTTTTGCAGAGATTTTCGTAGCACGACTATACAAATTTCACCCACCCCTACTTTTGACATGTTAAACCACTCAAGATTTCTATGTTTGGACTCAAAGGCAGATTTACTAAGGACTTGCGCTGTCCTTGTCTAATGTAAGTCATTGCAAGGCAACCCATGTCCTTAACTGGGTTTTATTAAGCCATGCAAAGTGACTTTGTGCAGCTTTTTGTGGTTTAGTAAGTACAAGTAAGTACAAAGTAACACAATGCAGCACACAGCACTGCCTTTCAATACTTTTTGGCAAGTAAGCTTTACATGGGTGGAGCATGGGTGTTGCATGCATCCACCCATGTATTTTGAAGCAAACACAGATTTACAAAGACTGGTAAGGATGGGTTTGCGCCAAAATGGTGTGCTTACACGACAGAGGCATAAAGAGGAGAATTGGCCTTGGATTTTTCCTAGCAGCCCTTGCTCAGCGATATGTGTCAAGTGCATCACACCCAACCAATCCTTGTGACCGTCCTGGGGTTTCACACCCCATTAGGATGAAGCACTGAGAGGCAGCTGCTGCCAAGCTCATGCAAATTAGCTTCTAGGAACGTCAGGCAATGAAAAGCTAATTTTCTAAAAGTTATTTTTCCTAAATGTAAAATATAACTTCACCATTGAAATGGATTTTTAATAAATATTCAAAATATTAGATTCTCTAGCTTACCCCAAATCAGCGATAGCAAAATCCAGTTTTCCACGTAGGACAGCCAGAGCCATCCAGAGTGGATAGACCTTTTGGGTTCTTGTTTTTTATAGGGGCATTGCCACATTAACCCCTGTGGTAGTGGGGGAAGCTTTTAAATATGCGGAAGGCTTTTCTGATGCTCTCCGTGTACCACAAATTGTAGAGGGCCGACCCCTCATGCACTGATCAAACACACAAGAGTCAATTTATTATATTTGGTTGATTTCCCTTCTTTTGGGGCAGCTATGGTCTAAAAGTGGGGGGGTGATCGAACCCCCAGGGTAGGGAAAGTATATGTGCCTAGTTTTTTTGGCACTCCGGGGAAACACAGTTTGGGGTGCGGGAGGTCAGCCTAGTATTCATAAGTCAAATTTCCTTTCCTGGGTGGGGTCCTCAGCTGCCAATCCCAAGAAATATGGCAGTCTATTTATTTTGTACTGCTGCCTTGTGGCTTATAGGTGCTCTTTTCCTGGGCAGCCATTTCAACCCATTTCAGGCTCTGCAAAATAAAGGTGATAGAAGTGGACCTAAATGGGAAAATTACCGGACCTAGTACAAAAACTTATGTATAGTAGATTCTCAGTGAGAACAACGTGCAATAGGATTGTATAAATGAAGAGGTGCTTTTCCAGTTCTGCCATTTTTAGGGAAAACAACAGACACTTTCTTGTGCAGCACTTTTTCACATATTTTGCTAAAAAAACTACAATTAACTATATTTGGGGTAGGAAAACGCCTGTAGTTTCTTTGTCAGCCCGAAGGGTGAAGGTTGGATCATCTGCATATTTATTGTACCTTGCTTTCATTCTCACATCGTATCCAAAACGCTACGAAGGCTTCTTTCTGTCTGCTGTTCCTGCATGGTGCTGCCGCTCCTGCTAAGGCTTTGCTGGTGCGAGGCCTGTTTACTAATGCATGTAGGGGATTGAAGCTGCAAACTTACCTGCTGCCTTAACGGGGGCTCTAAAACAGAAGAAACTCTCTCCACCGGACGCCGCATTAGCACTGCTGTCTCTTTCCCGAGACCGTCCTGCTGGTGGCAACGCGGGCGGTCCCGGAACCACAAGTCCCAGCATCCCCGGTGGGCGCTTGCCTGGGGCATCACTTCCTAGCGCCGGGCAGCGCTCTAAAGGATGCAGAGACTCCCGCACCGCGGGACGTGCGCGGGTGAAGCCCGGGCCAAGGGCGGGCCCGTCAGCGGCCAGAGGAGGCTGAGCTGGGTGACGTTATTTACCTTTTGGACAAGAACTCCCATATGGTTGGTTGATTGCTCTGGATCGTTTGTTATATGCTGACTGTTATTGAACTGGTATTGTATTGTCTAACTGGTTGCTATAACTAGGCTATTACCTGTTAATAAGTAAGGCCATTCTATCCTCCCACCATAGTTTTACTATCATGGTTAGAAAGAAGTTACAGATAGCTCCATCAGGAGCATTAGCTACCACAAAATCAACAGTTACAACCATGGATGCATTTTTATCTAGGGCAGCCTCAGTTATCGATAAGGAGATCGAACTGGAGAATAGGCGTCTCTCTAAATCTCCGGTGGGCCCCCTTCAACGTCTTTGGGAGAGCCCTAATGTCGATGAGATTTCAAATGTTATGTTAGCTGGTCCACACCATGGGGGTATACCTAGTGAAATGTTGGTCTCTGATTCATCTAATGTTATAGCGACAGATATGGGGGAGGTGTCAACGCAGTCCCTGTACCCAATAGTAACTATTGTAAATAGAGAAGGCACTGTAAATGCTGTTAATACGGGGAAAAGCGGGACAGGTGGGAAGACTTCTGCAGCGCTACCTGAGGTTTTAAATGGCCTAAACCCTCTTCCACTCCCACCCCCTAATGGTCGCCTTGCTGGTAGCCTCAAGAGGAAGTATAAGGCCACCATGGGACAAGCGAAAAAATCAAAACCCAATGAAACGCAGGCACCTATTACAGTATCGGGGGGAGTATCTGGTAGTGAGAAGTATTTACTGGAAAACCTTAAAATAGTATTGAGTGCCGTATTGGAGGAAAGGTTAGCACCTATTATGTCCAAGTTGTCTGACATAGAGCACAGGCTTGAAGTTATGAACCAGTCCCCCTCTTGCCACCCTGTCGCCCTAAGTAATATGCCAACCCAACCAACCCAGTCGACCCCCCCCATTAGGCCTAGCACAAGTATTAGATAACCCCAATAATGATGCTGCCCCACGCAATAGAATTCATCTGGGGAGTTGTCAGGGTATTAGACTTCAAGAAAGTGCGCCAATGGGTACTGTTAAGGATATGTCAACGAATAGGCCTCTTATAAGATCAAGGGAAAATCACACATTCCAGGGACCATGGCGTAACAGTTGAGGGAACCAGGGAGAGATAAATACCAGTGGGCGGAACCCGGGGGTAATAGATCTGCCTCCCCAATCTACACCACTGGTGGTCATCCTGGGTAACACCCCCCCCCCCTTCAACATGGTTCTACAGAGGTTTTTTATCAGCTTAGGAATAAGGTGACTCACTGGGTATCCAATAATACTTCAGCAGGCCCTGAAATAGGTCATAACATCATTATGGCACGACGAGTGGGATGGGTGGGTAATTCAAGAAAGTTAGGTGGGGGCGACTGTATAATTGTGAACTTTAAAGACCGCCTGATCGTCGAGAGTTTATTTAGAGAGTCCCAAGCAAGAAAGTTTAACCCTAGCTCTGGGATACAGATGCTCCCCCTGGGTTTCTTCTATCAACCCACCCTACCAAATAGTATGAGGCAACACTCCAGCTAGCAGTCGCGAACCCTCTGCCACCGGGTCGCCTGCCTGCAAGCTTTTCATCTGTAACTCCTCTCCCATTTCAGCTTAGCGGTCCTTTTTATGTTTCCATCTATGCCTGTACTTATAAGCGCCAAGAAACCGCATAGTGTACGCTGCGCTATATAAATACTTTAAATTCAAATTCAAATTCAAATAGTATCAACTTTACCCAATATACTAACGGGCAAATGCTTAGACCTGGTACTGATATTAGATCAAATAGATCTAACCATTAGTCCACCCGTATGGTAGCAGATAATACCTGGGGGGATCATCATGGTTTACACCTCCCGCTAGCGCCAAATAGATTTGCAGCTTTGTCATCATTAGAAGACTGCGACTGACTAAAGGCAATCACAAACCCCAATGTATAGCCAGTACCCTTCCAAAACCAGCATATAAGGGGGGACACCCGGTCAGATCCTTGCAGGGGGGTATCTGGCAACTTGTAGTGAGGGACCAAAAGTTATCCCGCGTGTGGCTCTATCTAGACAAGTGGCCTACAATGTCATCTCTTGGAATATTGCCGGCCTGGCGGGGAAGGTTAAAGACCCAAAGTGGGTAGAGTTTATAAGGACATTCCTGGTGATCTGCTTGCAAGAGACCTGGATGGTGGAATGTGATATATTTTTAGAAGGCTATAAAACCTTTTTTGTGCCGGCTGAACCATGAGGAAGTGGCAGAGCTAAAGGGGGTTTGGCTCTATACATTGACCTAGCCTTGAACTGTGTTGTTAAATCAATAACTACCAACAACACTGATTTTCAAGCAGTCACCATAAAAAGAGGAAAAGCAACGGTGTCCTTGATTAACTTTTACAATACTGTTAATGCTAGAGGGGAATGTAGGATTGCTGAATTGGGCGACTTCATTAGACAGCACTGTGATAGTATTTCCCACCGGAGTTTGATTATGGGGGACTTTAATGTGCACCCTTGTGGGAACCCAATGAATACTGCCATGGGAGTAATGGGATGCCATAGGATGGGGGGCCTTCACTTTGAACACTCTGGCTGGGGAGACATGCTGAACCAATTACTTAAAGAATTTGACCTAGTTTCAGCTATGTCCTTGGTGGATGTTTGTAGTTTTCAGTCCGTCCCCACATTTAAAGGATACACCGGGGGTCTTTTATTGATCACATTCTGCTCTCTAATGGCCTACAATCCATTATATCAGGCTTTAAAATCCCGGAAAGCATATATAGTGATCATAACCCAGTCTGTATCTTTTTGGATGGTAACCTACTTAACCTACGGGCAAAGGCGATAATCCAGGGTGTTTTGAAATGCACGGATGGAAGGCATCGTCTTAAATGGTCTGAGGTGAACTCGGACCTACTCTATGATAGGATCCATAAAACATGTGCCCCCGAGTTAACACTGTGTGTGTCCCCTGCATCCCTCCCCCGGATATCTTCTTAGCCTTTGATGGGATTGTCACAAAAGTAGGCTCTATGCTAACTGTACTGTCATCGGGCCTCTCATCCCGGGACCCTAAATGGTTTGACCACACTAGTTCAAAAGCAGCCCGAGAGTTAAAGGCAGCACTGAAGATTAGCCCTAGAGACCCCCTGCTGAAACGGTTGCTATGCCTGACCTATAAAAAGGTTTCGGTAAAGCGCAAAGCTGAAATAAAGGATAGAACCTGGCAAAAACTTTTAGACCCCAATACTCTTTGTAACAGTGAGACATTTTGGGGCATCATTAATAGACCACTGTTTGATAGGGAAGGGTATAACGCAGTCGGTACTAACATTACTGAAGATGACTGGGTGTCTCATGTTAGTCTCATCTTTAACAGTAACACACCTCAGACAGAATTGTATGGTGGTGGACAAGGTGCAATCTTACCACACTTTACAATGAATGAGGTTGAGAAAGGCATCCTAGGGCTGTCAAGTACCAAAGCACCGGGTCCAGTTGGTATGCTCCCGGATCTTTTTAAATCTGAAGTGTCTCTATGGGCGCCGGTTCTTACTGCCGTGCTTAATGCAGCTGCAGAACATAGCTGCCCAAGGTCATGGGGGACCTCTACAATTGTGCCAATATTTAAGAAAGGAGACCGTAATAGTACCACCTGTTACAGACCGATTTCCCTCTTCGAGTCTGTGGTCAAGGTAGTGGGAGGAGTAATCTTGAACAGATTGACAGCCTGGGCCGATGAAAACAGGGTCATCTCTAAAATCCAATATGGGTTTCGGCCAGGTCACTCCACATTGGCACAATGTCTCAATCTGCATATGGTCCATGGGAAATATACCACAGCCCGGCAGGGTACCATCTACATGGTGATCATGGACCTTTCCTTCGCGTTTGACTGCGTCAACCGGGGGAAACTGTGGGAGTCCATGGGCGCGATGGGGGTGGAACCTGCTCTGGTTAATATTCTGAGGGACCTGCACCGGGATACAAAGGCTAACGTAAGATACTCGCAGGACCTTAGGGTATCCAGGGATTTTAGCGTTCTTAGAGGTGTAAGGCAGGGCTGTATCCTGGCCCCCTTTCTTTTTAACTTATATATTAATGATTTGGATGAGTGCCTAGTCAATACTGGAGCTGATTACCCCTATGTTGGCCGTAAGGGTATGCCTGTTCTGTCATATGCAGACGATGCCGTCCTCCTGGCCAGAACTGCCAGAGGTCTCCAATCCCTATTAAGTGCCTTTCATAGTTTTATGGCTGCCCGTGATTTATCTATTAATAACACCAAACCGTACATAATGCCGGTGGGGCAGCGCACCAAGAAACTGTTTCCTTTTATGGTAATCGCGGAGAAGGTTTCCATGACTAGAACATTCTCTTATTTGGGAGTTTTGTTCGACGACCAGTTAAAATGGGGACCACTACTCCAAAGGAAAAGGGGGGAGATAACTCAGGCAAACGCTGCTATATTTAATTTTGCTAGGAAAATGGGCAAACGACCTATCGCTGCACTATTAAAGATTCATCAGGCAAAAAGTGTTGCACTAGGTAGCTACAGTAGTGAACTTTGCGGGTATGTGGAAGTTGATGGTATTGCGGTAGTTGAGAACAATTTTTTGAAACAGCTTTTGGGGGTACGAAAAGGAACCTCCAATTTAATAGTGCATGAGGAAACTGGCACACCTTTTATTAGTGATACCCTAGCACTACGGCCACTAACTGTTTGGCTAAAGTGCTGGCTCAACAAAGACTTGGTTTTAAATCACCTGCTTTTAAAAGAAGTATTGTCCATGAATCACATGCTTAAAATCCCTTGGCTGAAATATTTAAAAGACTGTTTTTTTAAATCCTGATTCGATTGTTTCTGCGGACGTGGAGTATGTGAAAAAAACTTTCACCTTATTACAACAATTGAATCGAGATGAGGTGGAACTAATTAAACCTAGTGTTCGCAAACATGTTATGCTGAAAACCACACCATTATTGGAGCCTTATCTATCATGGTTCATATCGGGCTATGAGCGGTTTCCGTTAATAAGGTTCCAGTTGGACTATTACCACCTTTTATTAACTGTCCCGAGGGGCTCTCATAGAGGTCAAGTGCTACCGTCCTGCGGGTGCGAAAATGAGTCCCCGCAGGACTTGTTGCACTTTTTATTTGTTTGCTCCCTCTATGATGCACCCAGCAGGTTTTTTCTAAAGCCCCTTTTAAAAAAACTGAATTTCACCCAGGTCCGACCAGCCCGCTGTTACTTGCAATTGTTAAGGCCTGAAAGCACTTTATTCTTGATTGTTTTTTTTAAAACAGCCCTAAAACTTAGAAATAGCAGGGAGATCTAATTATTTCATAAATGCTGCCACTATTATAGCTGTTCCCCAATGGTTGCTGTTTATTATTATATTCTTTTAATGGAATGTTTTTAATACATGGTTTTTATGATTATACACCATGTTTTTACCTGTGTATTATATTAACTGTGATATTGTGCTTTTATGGGATTTTTTTGCTTGAAAAACCGAATAACGTTTTTCTGAAACTGAACTATATTTTGGGAATTTTTCGGAATCCACAAACCCAAGATTCCCTTAGAATTCCCATAATATTGGGGGGAAAAAGGATGCATATTCGATGTGGATACCTTCAGCAGCTAAGTGGTTAAACGTCCATATGTATGAAATTTCAAAGCAATGCGCCCTACCTTGTGGGCTACTAGGTACGGTGACTTATTAATATTTAAACCTAAGGTTTTTCTCTTGTGAAATGGGTTCTTTTTCACAGGTTGGACTGCAGGGTAAATCTCAAGAATCAGGCTACAGTTATATGCCTGAATCCATTTTCCTTCTCACTCTATTGGCTGACCTAATAATTGCTGCATTCCTCAGAAGACATGTAACTTTCCATACCATATAGGTTTTTGTGCACTATATACTATAGCATTATACACAAGTTAAAGATGGCAATTATGAGTTTGTCAATTGTGCCATGTTTTACGGGTCAAAAGCCATGGAGTGAAGCCTGATAAGCAGTGTCCCAGTGCCTAGAATTAAAAAAACGAAAAAGAAATCCACAAAAAGAAGGTGATAAAAGATAAAAAGGGCACTTTCTGACAAATGTTTCTTGATATGCTTTTAATCATATTAAACTTGCAAATCTACTAAATCATCTTTGCTGACCTACAAGTAGCAGCTTTATGTGTTTCATAAATATCTTCCTGAATTTTTAGAATGATTTTACAATTATTAAAATAGACATAACTTTGTGTAAAACGATGACTGCTGTGATTACCGATTCCTTTGTGAATCAACCCCAGAATAAGTCAAAATGAATGTTTACTGAAAATCATTTTTGAAACATATGCTTTGAAAGATGTTTCGATAGTTTTGTGTTGTTATGAATCGATTTGCATATTTACTTTGGGGGTGCACTGGGCTTTCCTATTCCTAAGAGGCAATGCTCAGCTCAGTGTGTACATGCAATGTTTTATGAAAGAGAAGAGAAATAAAGCAAGAAGATTGCTCATTAAATACAGTCAGATGAGAAGATGAGATCAGAAAGCCTTGGAGGAATAATATTAAAACATAGCGAAGGGGACGTCTTTAATGCAGACAATCTCATTTTTATTACTTTATCTTTTTATAATCCATTTTTTCTTTTGCATGAGATTGACACCTGGAATAGTTTGGAAATAAATTAACTAGCTGTCTCTTGGAAGATAGTGATACTAATATTGCAATGTGAAGAAATGAAAATGGCAACGTTTAAATCAAATATGTCACCAATCTCTACCTAAAACAGGAATTAGGTGAAAAGGGCGTACTAAAGAGGATGAGAAGAACAACAAAGCAATAATACTGTTTAGTTACAAACAATTGTATTGATCTTTCTTTTTGCTGTTTTTATATGTCAAACTTGGCCCAAGGGTACTAGAGCCCTTTTTATGAGAATTAGATTACATTACACAAGGCCAGATTCACGTGATTGTTTATTTTATTGATTTAGTCATGGGGATGTTAATGGGCAAATTTACTAATATTTGGTGCAACTCAACGCAGAACGACAACTTGCTGCACTGTGTCAAATGGAGAGGGCAGGAATGTGCCATATTTACTAAGATATTCCATGTGACTACCATGCCCCATGGAAAACCTTTCCTATGCAGAGTAGCTCAAGACAGCGACTTGTACTACTTTGCTTTATTTGTCATTCATCATTTACTTTGCCAAGCAGAGCAATACAAGGTTGCAAATCTGACATAAGAGCTTGCACTGTCTTGTGTTGCCTTCAGTTATGCAAGGGCAACTCAAAGACCTTGATAACTATGCCCTAACATGTATAACAATGACTTAAAAAACAATGACTAGGTAACAATAACAATATGCCAGTTTTAATATTCTTGTGATGAAAATCAAAGAAGGGCCGATACCATGAAAACATTGTTTTTGTTAACTGTAACGTGTTATTTTTATTGGCCATATCGTAAAAAAAATGAGGTTAATGTTATTTAAATTTGTGTGCAGTAAAGCCTGTTCGCAGTATTTCTAACAGTTGTGCAAATTTATGTTGCCTGAAATACCACTGTCAAAAATGAACAAAACATTATATGATGAGATATAATACTAACATTAAAGGTTAAACAATTTACGTTTAACATAATAAAATAGTGCTAACAATTTTTATTGCTCATATGTCTATTGCCTTCACTGTGGAACAAACTTTAAGGAATATTTACAAGCCCCTTTGCATCTCTCTTGCATCACACAACATGGTACAAGAGTGAGGCTGCTTCAAAATTAGATTCATGAAGCCACTAAACGCCACCCCAACAACTATAGGACAACCCAATATACCTCAAGGGGCTGGGTATAATCAATATCATCTATACAAATGTACCTTAAGGATTTATTCACCAAATCATTAAATTCTTCACTTAGCCATAGAAATGGACACATAAATATATCACAATAGGGATGTAATAAAAAAAGTTGTATTCAGAGATTGAATGTAAATCAAAATCGACTCCTTAGCAACATTGTCAGTACTAATACTTATTCACAGCTTCCATAGTAGTGTGACACCCTTTGATGAACATCACTTGATTCACAGTTCAAATACAATTTTCATGTCCATATCTCTTAATTAGTTTTTTTATATACACATGTATACAACACAATGTCATAATTTGTTGACAAATATATGCAAAATGGGTGTCAAACAAGTCGACGTTTCGGTCTGAAGTAGGTCATATAGATTCATCACACCATCTTCAGGACACAGCGTTGCTTAGTATCCACCAACTCTCTATATAATTGGATTGTGTCTTCATCCTGTTTTCAATTGGATTTCTCTATTAATACCAACCCTTTTCATACATTTTAGTGGGTCACAAGAGAATCAATCTCCCAGGCACGGCTTTCCTCGCGTTCGTAGTCCTTGATGGAGGTAATGGTTGCTCTGAGAGTAGTGAATTATTTGAAGTAGGGTGCACTGTCACTCTTTTTGCGTGGGGCACATATGGACAATGCCCCCTAAATATAATTGTGTTCCAGGAATAAAAGCAGAAGCACAACGAGTGTGCAATAATTTTCTTATTTCACAACAAGCCTAAAAAAATCCTTGTGTCACATGTAATTTAAGATACTCATGGAAACAATTAACGTTGTCTTTAGTGGATAAACAATTCTTTACTAGCTGGCACAAAAGCATTCAGACCTAACCTAGAGGCGTTGTGTAAAGTTTTTAAGCAGCACATCAATAGCAATAAAGTAAATAAACTACACAAGAAAAGTCCAACACCAATCAAACAAAATAGAGTTATATGTGTGAAATAGAACAAGAACAAAATGACATGAATCCAGTTAGTAGAACTAGACATATGCAGTTTCAAAGATTTAGGTAAATATACTGCTCAGACGCACAAAGCGCCACTCGTGGTTATCTGGTAGTTCTAGACTTGGTGAAAGTCAAAAGTTTGAGGTGACCATGATGGAGACAGGCTGGATACTAGAACCAGGTTATTCCAGCTAATAAATTACCTTTTCAAAGTCCAGCGCAAAGTGTAAATTTTGTGGTGAAAGAGACTGCGAGGAGCATGGAGCATCGTAGGTGGTCGTCACTGTAGTGCAAAATTCCTGTCGGGTGTGGTAGATAGACATTGCTGGAGCTTCACTTTGGCTGTCACCGCAGGCTACCGATGCTGTAGGGTGAAGTGCAAATCTTGCAGTAGCAGTCAATGCTGACAGAATTTGTAGTGCAAAGATTCAAGTCCAAAGGAGCTTCGCATTGGAGGCCATTGTGGGTGGTGATATCTCGGCATGAACTGGCCTGTTTGCGGTAGGAAAGAGACCAAAGCTCCAGGATTTCTCCTTTCCTTGACATAAAGTGTTTCCCTGTAGCTCAGAACAGGAGGACAGCCATCTGATCCTTGAAGCCACTCTGATTGGGGTGAAGGGAGAAGTTCCAGTCTTCTTTCCCAAAGAGCAGGACAGGCTTCAAGCAGCAGGGCAGAACTCTGGCAGCAGGGCAATCCTTCTCCTGTAGCATCCACAGGTCCAGGAGCGTACGGAAGAGTGGGTCTTAGGGTTCAATTTTCAATTTTATACCTGGTACCAGCTTTGAAGAAAAAGAAACTTCTAGCTCCCAACCACCCCAACCCTCCAAATGCCTATTTCCTTCCTCCCCTGCTCTCATAATGCCTGGTGTGACAAAAGGCTATTGTGAAGTCCTTTGCGAGTGTGGTGAAGCAGCTTCTTTGAAATGTACAATGGACTGTGCACTGCTCCACCCTTTCCAACTTTACAGGATGGCCCATCCTGCCAACACTAGTCCACATTTGCGTCACTGTGTCTGGGAGGAATACACAAAGGCCAACTGTCAACTACACTTTGTCATGTGACCCAGATGCAGGCTTCAGGCACAAAATGGCTAGGACATGAAAATGCCAACTTTCTAAAAGTATTATCAAAATAGTGACTCAAAATCCAACTTTACCATTGAAGAAAGTTTTGAATTCCAATTCATTTGAGTGTAAACATGATATTCTACCTGTTCCCAAACCAACGTTATCACTCAATAAATGTTTTCACTACCAGGAATTGTCAAACTTAAAAGTATGTACCCAACGTTTTAAATATACTGTACCCTGACCTAAGGGCTGTTTAGTGTCTACACTGGCGGTGGCTGATATGTATTATGACGGAAGGTATAGGGTTGGCAAAAAGTTTATTTTGCCAGGTTAAGAAGATAGTTTAAAACTGGGAACAGACTGGTGTGGCTGTCCTGAGACATGTTTAAAAGGGCTGGTTAAGTGGGTTGCACAATAAATGATGCAGGCCTACTAGTACCATTTGATTTACAGGCCATGGGCTCATGTACTACCATGTACTAGATACATATAAGTAAATTAAATGTGCCAATTTGGTGTAAGCTAATGTTTCCATGTTTAAAGGAGTGAGCACAAACATTTTAGCACTGGTTAGCACAGAGTCCTAATGACAACTGTTGAACTTGGCCCTTCTTGCAGGTTCACCCCTAAACTTTTTGCTTTTAATGGTGACCCAGTGTTAGTGATTTTTGGTTTCTGTGCACTTTTTCCCTGTGTCCCAGGGTAAAGTGGGTGCGTGTAGTGAGGCTGGCCTGCCCTCCCATAGGAATGCATAGGGAATGTGTGTGACCATGTTAGTTCCTGATGTGTGGGGAGTGCATGCTCGAGTTTGGTATGTGCGGACTCGTGTGATTAAATGCTGTGCAATGATGTGTGCGGCGTGATTGTGTCTAGTGTGGAAGTGCTACTTATAGAAGTTGGCATGTTTGTGTAATTTGTGTCTGGCTTGTGATTTGCTGGAGCTGGCTGGTGAGCCTGGCTCCATAAGTCATGATGGGTCTGCCCCGGTGGTGAGTGTTGAGATTAGCATGAGTGATGTGAGGGAGGAGTACACCTGGAAGATGTAAGATCTGGGCTTTCCCCACACAATGCTGGCTCCGTCCCCTGTGGTGCGTCTAATGACCCTAGCCTGCCTAGTGAATGGAAAGGATGGCTGAGGAAAACAAAGTGATCCAAAACCAGCTGCGACTGGTTTTTCATCCACCCTGCACCCTGAGACAAAGGGATTTAATGTATAAAAAGAGGCTGTGACCTCGTACAAAAGTTTTCTCTCCTTGAATCCTTTCCTGCGGGGGGCTGCTGCTGCTGGGCGCCAGGAGGACCGCCACTGGGGGATTGCCTCCCTGTCTAGGAGGACCCTGTGAGCTGGATCCTGGGCCCACCCTTGCCCCCCCACCTCCTGAAGGACTTTGTTGCTGGACTTTTGGGCAACTAGCGCCTGGGAGCGCTTTATTTGGCCCCTATCGATTGGGAGCGCTTTATTTTGCACTAGCGCCTGGGAGCGCTTTATTTTGCCACTAAGCGCTTGGGAGCACTTTCTTGTTACCCTCGCGGGAGCCCACCCTGCAGGTTTGCCCGCTTTAGATATTTAAAACCTCCCAAGCGGCTGCCCACGCCGCATATTTTTCCTCTATTCGAATTATTTAACGGGAGCCCACCCCGTGGTGAGGAGAGAGAGTTCACCGCCTCCCAGCCGCCATGAACCAGCCAGCTTGTGCCCTGCAAGGTACGGCCCGTACGCTGCTGCGTACCGAACCACACTCTCCAGCTCTCAAAGCCACATCAAAGGTGAAGAGACTGAGTACGTTGCGTACTCTCTGAAAGCGTACTCAATCGCACTGGGCCGGTACGACTCGTACGCTGAAAGCGTACTCAACCGCACGGTGCCGGCCTGTACGCCACATACGCTGGAAGCGTACTAAAGCGCACTGTGCCTGAAACGCCACGTACGTACGCCTGAAGCGTACCCCAGCGCACTGTGCCTGAAACGCCTCGTGGAATCTTGCCCGCAACAAGAACATACGGCTCATACGCCGCCTAAGTGTCCGCCAGTAGGAGGAGACCAAAGGAGGGAGAAAGCCGAGACGGTGAATGAGCCCCTGTGTTCCAGTGGGAAGAGGGGTGCGTCGGGGCACATTGCCGGTGCCCGCTCCCCCAGTGGTGGCCTTGTGTTGTTCAGAGCCCCGAGAGGCTCAGGAGGCATTTTATTGTTTAGAGCCCACGAGGGCTCCGGGCGCATTTATTTCTTTTGAGTCCCCAGAGGACGGACTCCACCGAAGGCGCCAATGGTAATTAGAGCCCACGAGGCTCAAGGGGATTTTTGCTAGTTCGGGTCCCCCGCGAGGGGCTCCCACGAAGGGGGCCATCTTGATTTAGCCCACAAGGACCCCGGTGGCATTTTGTTCATGTCGAGTCCCCAGAGGAGGGACTCCAACACAGGCGCCAGCTTCGTTTAGAGCCCAGGAGGCTCAGGGGGCAATTTGGTTATCCCGAGCCCAGGAGGCTCCTACGCTGGTTCTCACCCCATTGTGTGTCTGGAGCCCACGAGGCTCCCACGTGTGTTTGTCCCCATTGGTGATTTCAGCTGCCCAGCACTTAGTGGGCAGCTGCTATGTTTAGGCTTGGTTCTTTGGCGCATTTCTCCTTTGACTGCCTGCGCAGCCTGCCCTGACTTGTCTGGACATAGGGTGTTTCAGTCCCTGAGAGGCCAGGTTGGCCGGGGGACACTTCTGGTGTTGTGCCCTTGCGTGGGGTACATGTTTTTATGCCCTATGTGATTCTTGCGCAAATTGTGATTTACCTGCCTAATGTGATGATGCAATGCTTTTGCTCATGCCTCTAAAAATTTGTTTTTATGCCTAGGAGGTTGTTTGCCCTAGAAGAGTGATGCTAGTGAGGTCATGGGTCCCTGCGTGATATTTACACAAGTTGTTTTAGGATTACGTAGGTGGTGTTTCCCTGTTACCAGTGAGTACTGGTTGTGTGCTACATGTGCTAATTTTGGTACTACAGTAATGATATGTTCTACGTGCTAGTTCTAAAAGTAATTACTCCTGACAGCGGTCCAGGTGGCCCTGTCCCATGTAAATAATCCCCTCTACATTCTGCCCGTGCCCATGGCACCTTGTAAAGTATATGTTTATTATCTCATGTTTGTGGTATAATACAAAGACTATTTTTTATATATGCCCTTGTGCGGAGTTTCCTTTGTGGTGGGCCTTGGGTGTTGTTGCTGGGTGCGCGCGCAAACGCTTTATACATCGCCTCTGAGATAAGCCTGACTGCTCGTGCCAAGCTTCCAAGGGGGTGAGCAGTGGTTATCTTGGCGGGTAACTACCTTGCCCTGACTAGAGTGGTGGTTTCTGCCTGGCTTTGGCGCAAGCCTCAGCCAACCAGAAATTCCCATTTCTAACATTGTTGGTCAGCGGTGGGATAAGGACTTGCGTTTGCGCTGTACCACAGTGGCAACTGGCTGCACCACAAAACTCTGCACTTTTAGATAATTATATGTTGGGGATTAGTGTTTTTTTTTAAGTTCCATTATTCCCTCTCCTAAGAGTGTCATTTTCAGATTGTGTACTCTTGCTCAGTTCAGAGTGTTAGGTCCCCTCTGTTGCACGTGTACCCGAACATCCTGCCAAGATGGAGTCTGCTTTTAACTTCTGTGGGCTGTTGAGTACAGTATGTGTGAGTTGGTAGAGTTTTGTGAAGAAAGAGACATAGCAGTGAATGAGTCAGACACCCCATCCAAATTGAGGGGCAACCTGATCTTGTAGCAGAAGGATGAATGGAAACGTGAGCGCAGTGAGGAAGATAGGGCCCGGGCCGCACGCCATGAGGGTGGTGGGTCTGAGGGGAGCCCTGAAGAGTCTGAAGAGGAGGATGAAGATGACAGTGAATGGGCACCAGCAGATAGTGAGGACCCCATTGATAGGGAGTCCCTTGCTGGGTCCAGTGTAGGAGGCAGCGCCTCATCCCTTTCCCGGTCCCTGTCCCCAGAGGAGTGGGTAGATAGGAGGGAAGAGAGGGAGCACCAGCTGGCTTTGGAGAAGCTCAGGTTAGAGCATGCCAAGGAGATAGCGCAGCTGGGTGTGCAGGAGAGGATTGCAGAGGCTGAGAGGTCCTTGGCCAGGGAGAAGATATCCCTAGATGGTAGGTTATCCCCTGCTCACAATTATAGTTTTCTGGATTCCCCAGGGAGGGTTGGATCCAGTGGTGGCAGCAATAGAGAGTTTGGTGCGGGAAGTGCCATTCACGTACAGGTTGAAGTTCAGGGGCAGCAGGAGACTGCCTCACCAGGATTGGGAGGATTTTGCGGATGATTGTCATGATGCACTGCTTGATTGGTTATAGGTTCATGAGGAACCTGATTTTGATGGACTGCTCAACCTGGTTATCAGAGAGCACCTGCTCAATTGTTTTGTGCCAGAGTTGCGCCAACACCTGTCGAGGGGTGACTACGTTTGTCCTTGGGACATTGCAAAGGAAGCAGACCGCTGGGAATGTGCCAGAGGTTCTGACACATCATTGGTGAGTGAACCCGAAATTAGTGGTTCAGGTATCTTCCAGCCCAGCGTGGTGGAAGAGGCTCAGAGTAGCCCAGCTGGGTCCCAGTGTAGCGAGAGGGGTGTAGGGGCTCACGTCTTGTCTCAGTGGAGTAGGAGTGAGTGGGGGACTGAGTGTTCCCAGGTGCCCAAAACCCAGTCTCAGAACCTGGATGGTTTCTTGAGGGAACACCAGGTTGGGGACCTAGGCTGTACTTTTAGACCCCTTGAGGGGGATCCCCTAGTGTATAGAGAATCTGGAGCATCTGTAAATAGAGATCCAGTGGTTCTAGTGTCCGGCAGTGTCACTCCAGTTAGGAGGGCACAGAAGTCCGAAGTGGGGAGTGAATGGGAGATGTGTTCCCCAGTGGAAGAACCAGTGGGTCAGGGACTACCCTGTTGGGCTAAGTTCCCATGTAGTGACCATGGTGACACCACTTCTGTTCTGGGGGATCTCCCCGCACTGTCAGGTGGACAGGAGACGAGAGATCTGCGCCAGACAGACAGTCACACAACACATGAGTCATGTGTTAGCCTCAGGGGGACGGTGTCCCCAGAATTCCTGGAGTGCCAGGCAATTATTCCACGAAAGGTTTTAGACCAGAGGTTGGGATGCCAGGTTCAGGATCCGCCTGACCTGAAGGGTTGGATGTCTGTAACCAGTGTCCTGACCAGTTCATCTTCCAGGGGTGCCACTCCAGTTGGGAGGGTGCAGAACTCTGGAAGGGGGTGCAGAGGGTGGGAGAGCCTGCCTCTGACCCCGGTACAACCTGAGGGGTTAAACCCTAGGTTAGGAGAGTGGCGTTCTAAAGGGTACCCCTCGCAGGAGGTGGAGGAACCCTAGAAGGAGAGGTAGAGGGAGGAGCGCCTTCCCTGTGACTCCTGGTCCGCCTGAGGGTGTAGACCCTAGGCTGGATAACCAGTGGCAGTCTAGCCCTGTCCTGCAGACAGGAAGAGTAGAGAGTGGCTACTATGTACCAGGGGTTACTACCCCCCACTCCGTGAATAGGCAAGGACACGGTGGCACCTGGGTGGCCCAGGGCCTGGTCCTGGCCACGGACAGCTTGGGAGTACCAGTAGGGTAGCCCAGTTGTTCCAGACGGTGGTTTTAGAAGGAATCCCATGGGTTCATCGTGGCGTAGAACAGGAGGGTGTCCCGGCAGTGGCGGGCCCGCGTCCATGTTCTATCGCCCAAAGCAGGGAAGCCCATCACGGTGGTGATTGGTCTACCCTGCGTTTTGGCTGGAAGGGGGTTGTGTTGGACTTGGCCCTTCTGGCAGGTTCACCCCTAAACTTTTTGCTTTTAATGGTGACCCAGTGTTAGTGATTTTTGGTTTCTGCACACTTTTTCTCTGTGTCCCAGGGAAAAGTGCGTGCGTGTAGTGAGGCTGCCTGCCCTCCCATAGGAATGCATGGGGAATGTGTGTGACCATGTTAGTTCCTGATGTGTGGGGAGTGCAGGCTCGGGTTTGGTATGTGCGGACTCGTGTGATTAAATGCTGCGCAATGATGTGTGCGGCGTGATTGTGTCTAGTGTGGAAGTGCCAATTCTAGAAGTTGGCATGTTTGTGTAATTTGTGTCTGGCTTGTGATTGGCTGGAGCTAGCTGGTGAGCCTGGCTCCATGAGTCATGATGGGTCTGCCCCGGTGGTGAGTGTTGAGATTAGCATGAGTGATGTGAAGGAAGAGTACACCTGGGACCTGAATAGGGTTGGGCTTTCCCCACACAATGCTGGCTCCGCCCCCTGTGGTGCGTCTAATGACCCCAGCCTGCCTAGTGAATGGAAAGGGTGGCTGAGGAAAACAAAGTCCTCCACAACCAGCTGCGACTGGTTTTTCCCCCATCCTGCACCCTAAGACAAAGGGATTTACTGTATAAAAAGAGGCTGTGACTTCTTACAAAAGTTTTCTCTCCTTGAATCCTTTCCTGAGTGGGGCTGCTGCTGTTGGGCGCCAGGAGGACCGCCACTGGGGGATTGCCTCCCTGCCTAGGAGGACTCTGTGAGCTGGATCCTGGGCCCAGCCTTGCCCCCCCACCACCTGAAGGACTTTGTTTCTGGACTTTTGGGCCACTAGCGCCTGGGAGCGCTTTATTTGGCCCCTATCACTTGAGAGCGCTTTATTTTGCACTAGCGCCTGGGAGCGCTTTATTTTGCCACTAAGCACTTGGGAGCGCTTTCTTGTTACCCTCGCAGGAGCCCACCCTGCAGGTTTGGCCGCTTTTGGTATTTAAAACCTCCCAAGCGGCTGCCAACGCCACATATTTTTCCTCTATTTTAATTTATTTAATGGGAGCCCACCCCGTGGTGAGGAGAGAGATTTCACCGCCTCCCAGCCGCCACGAACCAGCCAGCTTGTGCCCTGCAAGGTACGGCCTGTACGCTGCTGCCTACCGAACTGCACTCTCCAGCCCTCAAAGCAACATCGCAGTCGAAGAGACTGAGTACATCGCGTACTCTCTAAAAGCGTACTCAATTGCACTGGGCCGGTACGACTCGTACGCTGAAAGCGTACTCAACCGCACGGTGCCGGCCTGTACGCCACATACGCTGGAAGCGTACTAAAGCGCACTGTGCCTGAAATGCCACGTACGTACGCCTGAAGCGTACCCCAGCGCACTGTGCCTGAAACGCCTCGTGGAATCTTGCCCACAACAAGAAAATACGGCTCATACGCCGCCTGTGTCCGCCAGCAGTAGGAGACCAAAGGAGGGAGAAAGCCGAGCCGGTGAGTGGGCCCCTGTGTTCCGGTGGGAAGAGGGGGGCGTCGGGGCACAGTGCCGGTGCCCTCTCCCCCAGTGGTGACTTTGTGTTGTTCAGAGCCCCGAGAGGCTCAGGAGGCATTTTATTGTTTAGAGCCCACGAGGGCTCCGGGGGCATTTATTTCTTTCAAGTCCCCAGAGGAGGGACTCCACCGAAGGCGCCATTGGTAATTAGAGCCCACGAGGCTCGAGGGGAATTTTTGCTAGTTCGAGTCCCCTGCGAGGGGCTCCCACGAAGGGGGCCATCTTGATTTAGCCCACAAGGGCCCCGGGGGCATTTTGTTCATGTTGAGTCCCCAGAGGAGGGGCTCCAACACAGGCGCCAGCTTTGTTTAGAGCCCAGGAGGCTAATAGGGCAATTTGGTTATCCCGAGCCCAGGAGGCTCCTACGCTGGTTCTCGCCCCATTGTGTGTCTCGAGCCCACGAGGCTCCCACGTGTGTTCGGCCCCATTGGTGATTTCAGCTGCCCAGCACTTAGTGGGCAGCTGATACGTTTAGGCTTGGTTCTTTGGCGCATTTCTCCTTTGGCTGCCTGCGCAGCCTGCCCTGACTTGTCTGGACATTGGGCGTTTCAGTCCCTGAGAAGCCAGGTTGGCCGGGGGACAGTTCTGGTGTTGTGCCCTTGCGTGGGGTACATGTTTTTATGCCCTATGTGATTCTTGCGCAAATTGTGATTTACCTGCCTAATGTGATGATGCAATGCTTTTGCCCTTGCCTCTAAAAATGTGTTTTTATGCCTAGGAGGTTGTTTGCCCTAGAAGAGTGATGCTAGTGAGGTCATGGGGCCCTGCGTGATACAATACACTACAGCTCGCAGAGAATACAAAAACGCAATCTTCCTAGCCAAATCGGAACATTTTTCAAACAGAATCTCGTCCGTGGACAATAAATCAAAGGAGGTCTTCAAAATCATGAATGAACTTACCTCAGACGACAGAACTCTCCTGGCTCAGACCCCCACCCAAGAGACCTGCGATGCTCTCAATCTTTTCTTTATCGAGAAAATCAATAAAATCAAGGACTCAATCCCCCCCTCCCTCAGATACCCCCCCCAGACACCCCTCCGAACAACTTACTGACCTTCACCCACTTCCCCACCCTCAACCCCAACTCACTAGCTGAACTTGCGACCCGGGTAAAATCAGGCTCTCCGAACGACTGCTGCCCTCCTTCGGTCCTACGGGACGTCTGTCTCAAACTACCTGACTGCATCTTACCCCTGCTGAATGGCTCTCCCAGCACCGGCAATGTCCCCAGCACCTTCAAGGAGGCCATTTTAGTGCCTCTCCTGAAGAAACCTGGTGCGGACCCGGCAGAACTCTCTAACTACCGTCCCATATCGCTCTTGCCCTACTTTTCCAAGCTAATGGAGGCCCACGTCACCCGGTATCTCTCCAACTTCTTCGAGACCTCCGGCCACCTGCAGCCTAACCAGGCCGGCTTCAGGCCAGCTCATTCCACTGAGGCCATCATCCTAGCAGTCTTGGACACGTTGAGGAGGAACGCTGACACAGGGATTCTCCAGGCCCTCGTACTCCTGGACCTGTCGGCCACGTGCGACACGGTTGACCACACCATCCTTCTCCACCGTGTCGAGCGGGCAGGCATCCAGGGTCCTGCCCTCAAATGGACCCAGTCCTTTCTGACCGGCAGAACACAAGCCGTCCGCTTGGGCCCCTACACAGCGTCCAAAACCCCCACGACTTGTGGAGTCCCTCAGGGTTCTTACCTGTCACCCCTATTACAACTACGCTGACGACCTGCAGATCATCTTCCCATTCAACTCCTCGGACGCCGTGAACAACTTCCATTCCGCCATGATACACATCCAGCAGTGGATGAACTACAACCAACTAAATTTAAATCCTGGGAAAACTGAGCTTCTCCTCTCCGGCTCCAGCCCTTCCCACTGGGGTCCGCAGTTCTGGCCTAATGAATTAGGCCCCTCCACGGTCCCTGTGAAATCAGTAAAAAGTCTTGGTGTGACCATCGATGCCGAACTCTCCCTCAGATCTCAAGTGGGCGCTGTGATCTCCTCATGCACGTTCCAGCTTCGTAAAATCCGTAAAGTCAGTCATCTTCTACCACCAGGCTCCAGGTTATCATCTCCCTAGTACTATCCCGTTTGGACTTTTCCAACTCCCTGTATCACGGACTCCCACAATCACTGCTGCGTCGCCTCCAGGTCATGCAGAATCAAGCAGCCCGTCTCATCTAGAAAACTCCTAAATGGCAGTCGGCCAGACCTCTGCTACACAAACTGCACTGGCTACCTATAGAACAAAGGGCGGCCTTCAAGCTGGGCTGCCTCACGTTCAAATCCCTCCACTGCTCCAGCCCCGTTTTCCTGTCAACACTTATCAACCCACACCGTCCAACGCGCAATCTCCGTTCAGCTCACCTCAACCTGCTTGTTGCCCCCAAAACCCAAACCAACAAATTCGGTGGCCGTCGGTTTTCCCACCTAGCCCCCAAATTTTGGAATCCTCTTCCCCTGTCCATCAAATCCAGTAGCTCCCTTCTTCATTTCAGAAAACTGCTCAAAACCTTCCTTTTTCCCCCACCCGGCTAAACTCCGCCTCCTCAGACCCCACACTCACCTCTGTCTTACAGAGCCAGGAAACCCTCGGTGTCAGTGCGCTCTACAAATTTCATCTAACATAACATAACATAACATAACATTTACCCAAGGTGTTTTAGGATTACGTAGGTGGTGTTTCCCTGTTACCAGTGAGTTCTGTAGCTTTTCCAGTATGTAATAGGTACCGTAATGACAAACTAACAAAATAATACGGTTGCAGATCTTGCCTCATAGTGCCACTGAATCTGGCCATGGCCGGACTGGGATAGCAAACCAGCCCTGGCAATTACTTCCGACTGTCCCCCGGGGGGAGAGGGGAGGTATTGCCAAGAGCACTGCTGCTGCCCTTTTGTTAGAAGGGGCTGATTTTCCTGCACTGCTGCAAAACCGGCCCTCAGTAACAAAACCGGCCCCCACTGGTCCAAAAACGCCATCCCCCCACCCGTCCGGCCCACTGGGGAAACGCCTGGTGCCCGCTGCGGCGAGTCCTGCCCTGAATTTTCCTTTTCGTGCCACGTAATGTCAGCCCTGCTACATTATTTGACTCTTCATTTCTACATAATTCTAGTTTCCCTTGTCATACCTATGTTTTATGTAGGCTTTTGTTATTTCAAAATGTGTAGTCTTCCTTCTAAAGAGTAAAAGATTACCTTACAAGGCACGTTTTTATTACATTGGAAGTACCTCGATTTTGAAATGTTGTAGAGTCGAAAATACTTTTGTTGGAGTTTCTGGGTTTGTTCGTGAGTATGTGTGGAGGTCTCTTTGGGAACCGATTAGAGAAAATAAAATAAAGCTAATAACCTGACAACAAAGAGGCCAACATATCCCTTGCAATGAAAACATTTTCCGCACAGACTTCAAGACAAGCCAGGATAGAAAGACAGCATAATGCACAGGCATTGCAGCGCCCTGGGAGAGGTCAGTAGGTTTTACTACTAAATTACTTTGCTGCAAGTCTCTGCAAAAGCTGCTGTACGTTGACATCAGATGGCAAAGTAAAAGAAAATTAAGTGGCCACACTCCGTGCCCCTCAGATAACCCTTGCATCCTTTCCATTTCAACCAAAAAGCATTGCTTTCGAGTTTGCCAAAGCAAGCAGGAGGCAATCAAGTCCTCCCCTCGAGACACAGATCTGGCAGGTTGAGTTCTGTGTTGTTCTTGTACAAAATTACAAGCGTGTACTGAACAACTGGTCGCAGCAGCATCGCCCCGAGGACGCCTTTGGCATTGTCATAGTCAAAGAACCAAACAGAGGTCCTTGCTGTCAGGCTACTGAATAATGAAGGGGAAGACAAATGAGGAATAAACACTCTGTCCACTGGGAAGACAGGAGGGAGGCAGCAAATAGAAAAATAAAGCAATTTGTAAATATATTTGTTGTTAGAAAAGTGATTTAATGCTTTTGAAAGTAGCAAAAATCTGCCTGATCAATATGTTATAAAAAAAAAGGGACGTCATTGTAAAAGCATTTCTATATTTTGAATTCCTATTACATTCTCTATATTTTTTGTCCAAGCAGCATGTAACGTTATTGAAATACAAGTTGTGCAAATTTCCTTTTGCCTTAATGTACTTGGATTAGACTTTTAGATATTGAATACCGTATGGTACATCTGTGCTCATAAATTGTTCATTTATACACATGTGGATGTATTTTACCATCGAGGACAAGCAGTTACTTAACAAAGTGAAATAATAATGTATGCTAAACAAACTAATGAAAATATGCACCTTTTAACCGATTTATGGGGTTCAGTTCATCATCTTCAGAAGGGCGGTAGACTAAGTATGTGTTGTCGAGATTCCAACTTGTGACTTTCATTTCTTTTTTTTTCTTCAAAAAACTTTATTGATTTTCACAAGGTATACACAAAGCATATAGCAGGGTAAATAAGGATGTCCATGGCAAAGTTTAAGTGTACATACATAGCGTTTTTATGGATAGCCTGCGACTAATCCGGGCGACCACTTGTAGAAGAAAAAAAAAGGTGACAGGCAAATGAGGGGAAAAAGGAGAGAAAAGGAGTAGAGGAGAAGAGGAGAGAGGTGTAGCCACGGCTGGGCGAGCTGTAACATTTATTTACATATCTATGGCACATTTGGTGCAAGGGCCCCCAATATTGGTAGCTTTACATAGTATGGCGGTCTAGTACCTGTAACAATGACAAATCACTTGTGATGAAATTATTAGATGGAACGACAGTGAGGTCACCTGATATGGCGCCGTGGTGTGAGCTTTGTTCATGGGGGTTCATAAGAGTCTAGAAACGCGTCTAAGGAGTTCTACAGCGTCCTGGATGACGGTTTCCATGGGGAGTTTTGTAGTGCTATGTTGTCCGCCCCTCTGAAAATATGATGATCCATTTTAACCAGCCCCTGTATGAAGTGTTACCCGTGTCCTTCCAGTTGGCATGAACCATTCTCACTGCCGATGTTAGTAGCAGGTCAAGTAGATCTTTGTCAGAATCATCTCTCAAATTGGTGCTTATGCAAGCCGTTGGCAAATTGAAGGAGTCTCTGACCATATTGCACTTAAACACCCCATTTATAAAGGAATTTTTTTTGTCCCAAAACGATTTAAGTATAGTACATTGAAAGATAAGGTGGGCTAGAGCCCCCATTACCCGATTACAGTTTCAGCAAGTTGCATCTTTTCTGAGCCCTAGTGCAAATAAGCGAGCAGGGGTCCAGAATGCCTTGTGTAGTAGCCAGTATGTGGTTTGGGAGAGAACTGGGGAGATCTTATTTTGTGAGACGGAATTTGGATTTTGTGAGGGCCAATCTGATTTGTAACAAATTGTAGAACTCCATGTCCGCTAGGCCATACCTCGCTTGGAGTTCTGAGAATGTAATTGGATGTGTGTTGTTTTCTAGTTGAAGGGAAGAGAATTCCTTTCTTATTCCATGTGTCCAGGATTAGGCTTTTGCCTTTGTACTTTATCTTGCTATTGGCCCGCGTGATTCAAATTTAGTTTTATTTGGACGCCATTGATATTCACCCCCTTAATGTTAGTGTTTGATTTGATGTCACTGATAAGTGGTTCTAGTGCTAGTAGAAATAAGGATGGAGATAGAGGGCATCCCTGTCTTGTACCTTGTTGTAGAGGGCCATCACCATACGTATATAGTCCTCAACTAGATTGAAGGATTGCATGCAGCATTCCAGGAATGCCCAGGAGACCCTATCAAAGGCCTTCTGGGCGTCTAAGGTGATAGCTACTGCCGGTTTAGCCTTAACGGCGGCATGTTCTATGATGTGGCACAGTAGGCGGGTGTTATCGTTAGACATGTGAGTATGGAGGAAACATACTTGGGAGTTACCTATTAGTTTTGGTAGGGCCGAGTTGAGTCTGACCGCTAAAATCTTAGCATAATGTTTTGCAGTCTACAATAATCAGTGATATAGGCCTATAGTTTTTCGGTGAGAGTTGGTCCTTCCCCTCCTTCATTTCAAAACAGTTTTTAGAGGACATCAGTTTACATGTTTATCCTGCAGTAGGGTGAAAACATGAAGGAAACCTAGACAGAGGCACAATTTTCAAGACATATCATAACATGAAAACAGCCGGGCATTAGCCTTTAAAACAAGCACTGGCAAAGTCAGTAGGTCTGTTCTGTGATACCTATTTACTTTGCCTATTACTTTTTTTACTCATAGATTGATGTTTGCCAAAATATTACAACATGAACAGGGCCGTAGTCAGGGGTATTTGTTTTCGGGCAATAGCCTTTAAAACAAGCACTGGCAAAGTCAGTAGGTCTGTTCTGTGATACCTATTTGCTTTGCCTATGACTTTTTTTACTCATAGATTGATGTTTGCCAAAATATTACAACATGAACAGGGCCGTAGTCAGGGGTATTTGTTTCGTGGAACATGGGTCCAGCCATAGCCCATGCAGGTAAAAGTGGTGGGGCCAAGTGGGGGCAGGGGTGGATTTCAACAGATGACAACAAGGGAAAATTAAATAAATAATTAATTTCCCCTTCTCGTGGTTGTCTTTCAAAATCCCCCCACCCACTCCACTGCTCTTCAATCAATCAATCAATCATAGCATTTATATAGTGCACTACTCACCCGGAGGGTCTCAAGGCGCTGGGGGGGGGGGTCCGCTACTGCTCGAACAGCCAGGTCTTGAGCTGCTTCCTGAAGGCGAGGTGGTCCTGGGTCAGGCGGAGGTGGGTCGGGAGGGAGTTCCAAGTCTTGGCAGCCAGGTAGGAGAAGGACCTTCCACCTGTGGTGGCTCTTCGGATGCGGGGGACGGTGGCGAGGGCGTGGCTGGTCGATCGAAGCTGGCGTTTGGGAGCGTAGAAGTTGAGGCGGCTGTTGAGGTATCCTGGTCCTTGGTTGTGTAGGGCTTTGTGTGCGTGGGTGAGGAGCCGGAAGGTGATTCTCTTGTTGACCGGGAGCCAGTGCAGGTCTCTCAGGTGTCCGGAGATGTGGCTGCGGCGGGGGATGTCCAGGATGAGTCGTGCTGAGGTGTTCTGGATCCGCTGGAGTCTTTTCTGGAGTTTGGCGGTGGTTCCAGCGTAGAGGGAGTTGCCGTAGTCGAGACGGCTGGTGACGAGGGCCTGGGTGACCGTCTTCCTGGTCTCGGTGGGGATCCATCGGAAGATCTTTCGTAGCATGCGCAGGATGTTGAAGCATGACGAGGAGACGGCGTTGACTTGTCTGGTCATGGAGAGGGAGGAGTCCAGGATGAAGCCCAGGTTGCGTGCGTGGTCTGTTGGTTTGGGTGCGCTGCCCAGGGCGGGGAGCCACCAGGAGTCGTCCCAGGTGGAGGGTGAGGATCCCAGGATGAGGACTTCCGTCTTGTCCGAGTTCAGTTTCAGGCGGCTTTTCGACATCCATTTGGCTACGTCTGTCATCCCTTCGTGCAGGTTGGCTCTGGCGGTGGCGGGGTCGTTAGTGAGGGAGAGGATCAGCTGGGTGTCGTCGGCGTAGGAGATGATGTTCAGGTTGTGTTGGCGTGCGATGGCTGCGAGGGGGCTCATGTAGACGTTGAAGAGTGTTGGGCTGAGCGAGGAGCCTTGAGGAACGCCGCAGATGACTTCGGTGGCTTCCGATCTGAACGGGGGGAGGCGGACTCTCTGTGTCCTTCCGGCGAGGAAGGAGGTGATCCACTCCAGTGCCTTCTCCTGGATTCCGACGTTGCTGAGGCGCTGTACTAGGGTACGGTGGCAGACAGTGTCGAAGGCCGCGCAGAGGTCCAGGAGGATGAGGGCCGCTGTTTCTCCGTTGTCGAGCAGGGCTCGGATGTCATCGGTGGCTGCGATCAGGGCGGTCTCGGTGCTGTGGTTGGCCCGGAAGCCAGACTGCGAGAGGTCGAGGGATCCGTTCGTCTCGAGGAAGGCGGCCAGTTGCTTGTTGACGGTCTTCTCGATGACTTTGGCTGGAAACGGGAGCAGCGAGATGGGGCGGTAGTTCTTGAGGTCGGTTGGGTCTGCTGATGGTTTCTTGAGTAGAGCGCTGAGTTCGGCGTGCTTCCAGCTCTCCGGGAAGGTGGCGGTGTCGAAGGAGGTGTTGATGATTTCCCGCAGGTGGGGTGCGAAGACAGCGTCGGCCTTGTTGAAGACGTGGTGAGGGCAGGGGTCTGTCGGAGATCCGGAGTGGATGGAGTTCATCGTGCGGATGGTGACTTCGGTGCTGATCGGGGTCCAGGCGCGGAGGGTGGTGGTGGGGGGCGGTGGTTCGTCGTGGCGTGCGTCGGTTGAGTGCTGAAGCTGTTGTGTATGTCCGCGATCTTGTTGTGGAAGTAGGAGGCGAGGGAGTTGCAGAGGTCTTGCGAAGGGGTGATGTCGTTGTTTCCGGCGTTGGGGTTGGAGAGCTCTTTCACGATGTTGAAGAGTTCCTTGCTGTTGTGTGCGTTGTTGTCCAGTCGTTCCTTGAAGGCTGTTTTCTTGGTGGCGTGGATCAGCTGGTGGTGTTTCGGGTGGCGAGCTTGAGGGCAGTCATGTTGTCCGGTGTTGGGTCTCTGCGCCAGGTTTTCTCGAGTGCTCTGCAGTTCTTCTTGGAGCTCTTGAGGTCGTCGTTAAACCATGGGGCTTTCTTGCTGCTGGGTCTGCTCGGCGGGGTCTTCAGCGGGGCGAGGTCGTCTGCGCAGTCGCTGATCCATTTCGTGAGGTTGGTGGCTGCTTGGCTGGGGTTTGTTGTGCTGGTGGGAGAGTTCTTGTTCAGGGAAGTAGCGAGCTGGTCTGCAGTGATCTTGTTCCAGCTTCTGCGGGGAGCCTGTTGCTGGTGATGGTGGAGCGTGGTCCTTTTGAAGCTGAAGTGGACGCAGCTGTGGTCTGTCCAGTGGAGCCCTGTGGCGTGGCTGAAGGCGATGTCCTTGCTGGAAGCGAAGATCGGGTCGAGAGTGTGTCCGGCGTAGTGGGTGGGGGTGGTCACCAGTTGCTTGAGTCCGAGGTTGGCGAGGTTGTCCAGCAGGGTGGTGGTGTTGCGGTCGTTGTTGTTCTCCAGGTGGAAGTTGAGGTCCCCGAGGAGGATGTAGTCGGCGGAGGGGAGGGCGTGTGGGCTGATGAAGTCGGCGATGTCCTCGCTGAATTGTGTGCGTGGTCCCGGGGGTCTGTAGATGAGGGTGCCTCTGAGGGTGGTCTTGGGGTTGACGTGGATCTGGAAGTGCAGGTGTTCGGCGGGTGCGAGGGTGTCGTCGGTGTTGGTCGTGATGCGGATGGTGTTCCTGTGGATGATGGCGATGCCTCCTCCTGTGTTGTTGATGCGGTCCCTTCGGATGATCTTGTAGCCGTCTGGGATGGCGATGGCGATGTCGGGCGCTGAGGAGGCGTTCATCCAGGTTTCCGTGAGGAAGGCGACGTCGGGGTCTGTGGTGTCGAGCAGGTTCCAGAGCTCGACGGCGTGTCTGTGGACGGATCGGGTGTTGAGCAGGATGCACTTCAGGTGGGTGCTGCTGGAGGTCGGCTTGGTGGGTGCTGGTGTGGCGTGGGTCCGGTTGCAGGTGAACTTGCAGGTGTGGCAGCTGAAGGGTCCGTGGGTGCGTCTCGGTTCGGTGGCGTCGTAGGTCCGTCAGGTCGGCTTCCGTCGGTGGGGGCCAGGGGTCCTGGCACTGGGCGCGGTCCAGGCGCGGACGGGCGCAGACGGGCTTACCTTTGGCGCGCCTTCGGCGCTCAATCGGTGCTCCCGCTGCGCGCGTCTGCTGCGCGGTCGCTCTGAGGGCGTCATAAGTAAGGAGCCGGGTGGGCGGGTCAGCTGGGTGGTGGGAGCGGGGCGGCCAATGGGCTGGTGGTGGGCGGGGCCGCAGGGAGGCAGCGGCGGGAACCTCTGGGCGTCCGGCGGCGGTTCTGTGTCCCTGGGTCCAGCGAGGGGGGCGGGGGAGATCCGGGCGGCCCAGCGGCGGCTGGGGCGTTCAGCAGCGGTGAAGCAGGAGGCAGGCAGCGGCAGCGGCAGGAAGCAAGGGGGTGACCCGGCCTAGTTAAAGGCGCAGTGGTCACTCCCTATCTGACCCCGCAGGACCCCTTAAGTAAGGAGCCGGGTGGGCGGGTCAGCTGGGTGGCGGGAGCGGGGCGGCCAATGGGCTGGTGGTGGGCGGGGCCGCAGGGAGGCAGCGGCGGGAACCTCTGGGCGTCCGGCGGCGGTTCTGTGTCCCTGGGTCCAGCGAGGGGGGCAGGGGGAGATCCGGGCGGCCCAGCGGCGGCTGGGGCGTTCAGCAGCGGTGAAGCAGGAGGCAGGCAGCGGCAGGAAGCAAGGGGGTGACCCGGCCTAGTTAAAGGCGCAGTGGTCACTCCCTGTCTGACCCCGCAGGACCCCTTAAGTAAGGAGCCGGGTGGGCGGGTCAGCTGGGTGGCGGGAGCGGGGCGGCCAATGGGCTGGTGGTGGGCGGGGCCGCAGGGAGGCAGCGGCGGGAACCTCTGGGCGTCCGGCGGCGGTTCTGTGTCCTTGGGTCCAGCGAGGGGGGCAGGGGGAGATCCGGGCGGCCCAGCGGCGGCTGGGGCGTTCAGCAGCGGTGAAGCAGGAGGCAGGCAGCGGCAGCGGCAGGAAGCAAGGGGGTGACCCGGCCTAGTTAAAGGCGCAGTGGTCACTTAACTGCACAGGCCGCGGTTGCATGGGCCCCAGTAATAGCAAAAATAAGAACGGTTTGGGAAAGGGAACTGCTATCTACTTAATATGTTTAATAACATGCTGAAGCAAAAGGGAGGTTTTATGGCATACAGTGCAGTTTCTTTTGTCATTTTTTTTACTGCAGAACTGCTCTCCACCAAGGACGATTGGGAAACATTTGTGAAAAAAAATACACTTGAAAGCAAGTAAGTCAAAACAGTATATTTTGAAAATAATTACCCAGAAGAGCAGTTTTTCCCAGGAATTGTTGGAAATGCTGGTTCTTTGTTGTGGGTAAATCATACAATCATCTTTATGCCAAATAGAAGAATTTCATGGAAAACCTTATGTGTTGGCTTGGCTTGAACTGAAAGTTAATACAAGTTTATAAGAGACTTGAGGATTAACTCAAACAAATATTTGAGAGAATTAGTGGGAAATGATAAGTAACAATCATCCACAGTTTACGAACACATTTGATAAACAGCTACGGCCATCAGAGGTTCAGCTGTGCATTAGCCACTGATTCTGTACACTCAGTAGGTGCTTCATCACCAGTAAGAGTAATGGTTTAGACTTATTCCAACACATGGCCAATAATGTTGTGAGTTTAGGAATGCATTTGAGATTATGAAAACAGCGTAAAGAATGTGTTTGTTCAAGACATGAACAAAAATATCTGGCATGGATGTGTTCCTGGACACTTGGGGTACTGAATCTTTTGGTTAATATGAACAGAGGATTTGGCCAATAATGTCAAATGTGTAAGTGTGGATTTCCTTAAAATTGCTTGAGTTCACTACAGTCTCAGGCAATGTAGGCATGAATGTTGATGTGCCAATAAGGCACACTCAAAAGCAGCACAGCATTTTGTTTGCATTTCAGATGTTCCAATTTATGTGTGTTCTGAAGAAATGGCCAAATACATTACAAATTGAGGGCTACACTAAAAACTTTTATACATCATTTGAATTTTACGCCTTGAGATTCTGGTGTGGTAGCACCATTGAAAAGGAAGCACTTGCTTGTGTACGGGGTGTCAAACATTTTGCTACATGTTTGTGGGGAAGAGAGTTTATTCTAGTTTCTGATCACAAACCTTTAGTTTTCATTTGGAAAGACAAAGGATTAAGAAATGCTTGTCTTAGATTGATACTTTTATTTTCAAAACTGTATGATTACAATTTCTCTATGAGACATATTCCAGGAAGGAAACATTTTAAAGCAGATTTTCTTTCTAGATGGCCTTCAAATACTAGTGATGATGATCTAATTGCCAATGAGATGAAAGTTGTGGTTGGTTTATTGAATGGTCTCATTTTGGCCAAATAGGTTATTTTTCACCTTGACTAGGAACAAGCATCTACATCTGACATATGCCAAGTTACTCATAAAACATGTATTTGTAGTGGTGGGCCCAGAGAAGCTCAAATTGGAAAGGAGTTATTTTCTTACTTTAAGGTTAAAGATGAGTTAAGTGTAGGAGGTAACTTCATCATGAGAGGTTCTTTATTTTCCCCTGCTAATTTAAGAAATAAACGAATTACTTTGGCACATAAAGGACATGTAGGTATCACAGGAACGAAAAAAAGATTTTGTCTATTTTATTGGTGGCCTGGAATGGATATTTTAGTTGAAACTATTTTAAGCAATTGCAGTGAGTGTGGACATTCAGAGAAAACCCTTTGTACTTATAACTCTCCCTTATGCCCTGTCAATCTTCCACAGAGACCTTGGGAGAAACTAGGAATTGACTTTGTTGGTCCCATCAGTGGATTAAATGAGGGATTTAGTTATATTTTGACACTTGTAGATTAGTTTTCAAAGTGGGTCTCATATAAGTTTCTGAGAGGAACCCAACACTGAAAATGTGATTAACTTTTTGAGACAGCTATTTCGTTCTGAAGGTATAGCTTCATTTTTAGTGTCAGATAACGGAGTACAATGTGTTTCGCACAGTATGAAAAGTTTTTTAAACAACCTTGGCGATAAATAACTCACTACTGCCCTCTATAGCCCACAAGGAAATCGTTTAGTGGAGAGGGTAAACCGTATTTTGGAAGATTCCATTCAACTTGCTTCTTCCTCTGGACTACATGTACAAGATGTGGTGAGTGACAGAGTTTGATCCCACAACAATACCCCGCACTCAACTACAGGCAATACTCCCTTTGCCATGTTTAGGGGTAGAGAATCCTTTAATTTACTTTCTCCTGAATGGGTCATTGCTAATGCTGGTATATATGACCATGTTACTGACCTTGATTAGGTAAGATTAAGAGTGAAAGAGAATCAATCGCAGTAGTAAATATACACCAAAACAATGGCAGTAGGAAAAACATACGCCCTATACATTGCAGCAGGGTATCAAAGGCAGCAAGAAGCAGTCCGTAGAAGTAATGAGGCATAATTGTTGTCAATGGTAGAAGATGTCAATGGCAGCAGGAACCATAAACCATAACAATGGCAGCATGAAACATATGTAGCAGGGTGTCAAAGGCAGCAGGAGACAGGCAGCAGGAATCAGGCAGCAAATAAACATACACCCTGTAAATGGCAGCAGGTTGCAGTAGGACACATAAGCCTTGTCAATGGTGGAAGGAAACATATGCCCTGTCAATGGGCTGTCCAGTGAATGTGGACACTAGTGGGGCATCAGGGCATAATCCTTGAGAGGGTTCTTTATAAGAATAATCTTGAATGAAAGTTCCTTTTGGAGCTTTAAGTAGGTCTTCACGCGTAGTTTTAATCCAACTCGTTGCCAATTTATGTTGTGTCGTAGTAAGGAGTTCCAGTAAACATGGTTAGGTTACAGATTATATAAGTTTATCGTTCTTAGATGTTAATTATGTTTTCTAGTAAAGATGTAGAAAAGGCCCCACCAGGAGAAGCCTCCCTGCTGCTCAGCCCAGGATCTAATTGACACTCCACCTCACAGCAAACCTCACCTTTCAATGACATCACCATCCACACCAACATTCTACCCAACACATTCGCGCTGGCTGAGCAGCAGAGGCAGAGAAACAGGGAAGGTGCATAGAATAAAATCTTAGATATAACAGTAATCTTACAGGACCAACTACTCAGATGCACTGTTTCATTTGCTTTCAAAACACCTTAAATGTCTTCCCATCTGCACTTATTACAGGTTTTCTAGTGCATCCACTTGTGACTTGCTATGTATCAGCTGCTTGATGAACTTGTTGGTTTGGTCCAGCTCTGATTCATTGGTTTTGATGTACTCTTTGCACTTAAGGATGTCCACCGTGCAGCTAAAAGTACAAAGTCAATAACCCCATGGTGCACAATTCTAGGCCACCGTCCCTCCCACACAGTACTGCCAGTAAAAAGATACCAGAAATAGATCCACTGCAAGGCACCATTTTGTACCAGCAATGAGGAGGGTTGACTGAGTTGACTGTCCAACACCACAAGGGCCAGGTAACATTGATTGAAAGAGCATGCTGACCAAAACCTCAGACCAATACCAATGCTAAACAAGCTCACTCTTACTTCAGTAGGGCAGTTTCATTGCATGGAATAACCACAGAAATGTCCATTGATAGAGAAGTATTAAAGTTGAACAGTTCCACTAACCATACTCCAAGGAACTAATAAAGCAAGAGTTTAATACTTCACAGAACGTTTGTAATGGTAAAGACGCTGCAAGAAAGCTCTAAGCTACTAACATAGGAGAAGTTCACAAAACTCACCTCACAGTAATCTCTTCAAAATACCAGTGCTGGGCAGGTCCACTGCACCAAGCACTACTCAGCACACTGTTTGTGAACAGCAAATGCATATTTTGCTCAGTCTACTGCAGGGATCCTGGGGTAGCAGCAATGCAGGTGACACTGCCAAAGCACTTCTTCTGTTGGAACTCTATAGCTTCTACAGGTTTATCTGAGTTGTTGTCTGCATTTTGGGAAAGCAGTGGATTCATTCATTCAAAGCTAACCTTAAACCTGAAGAAATTACCAATAATTACTTTAAATGTTATCTAGTGATCTGAAATGCATGCCTAATTAGCTGATAGCCATTAACCAACCATACTGCACTCAACCGGTATATTTGAAAAGGGCCTGAACACATAGTAGTAATCTTCATTACTCAAGGTTCAACATCCTCATATCAGTCGGTAACCAGTCACAATATCGAAGAAAAAATATTGACTGGACAGAATATCAAGTGTTTGATATGGAAAAGACAGAATATCGAATTGTAAAAATATAGTGGTGCAGGATATCGAGCTCCACAATATCGGAGTTAGTAACATCATTTTTGGTTCGTGTTTTAAGTTTTAATATATGTGATAAAAGTATGTATTATTTTTGTAATGTATGTTTGAGTTTTGTAAAAGTAATGAATTTTATGTTAAATCATTTTTTGTGTAATTTAACTCCATAGTGGATTGTGGATTTATAGGGGAATAGGGTGGAAAGTAATTTAATTATAATATATATTTTTAGATTTATTTAGAATTAATTAATTATATGATAAATTGTTTTTGCGTAATTTAATTCTGTAGCGGGTTGTGGGTTCACAGGGTAATGGTGGGAAGTAATTTAATTGAAATACATGTCTTTAATATTTTATTACTTCATGATCTAATATTTAATCATTTATACTGTTAATTCAGTTAATTAATGTATTAATTCTAAATTGATTAATAATAATACATTGATAATTATGTTAACCATGTATTCTTTTTTATTAATTAGTAATTAATTAGATATTAATGAATAACAATACATTTGTAAATATGTTAATTAATTATATTGTTAATTGTAAAAAAATGTTAAAAGTAATTAATTGTTAATTAATTATGTTAATTTATTAATATGTTACAATATTGTCGGGGATGTTTCTCGGGGAAAACGGTGGGCGATCAATTAATTTTTATAAAATACTTAATTGTTATTTAATATTAATTATATTTCAGGAGTGGGTATATTAAATTATTCCCCTACGCTATCCAACACTTTCCTTACTGGAGTGGGAATAGTAATTTTTACCTTCCCGCTATCCAATGCTTTCCCTACTGTTTCATGCACTGGAGTAGGAATATTAATTGCTACCCTCCCGCTATCCAACGCTTTCCCTACTGTTGTGCTCTATCTCTCCTATCCTGGCTACAAAGGACCCCTGTCCCTTCCCTGTACTGTGTTTTTAAAGGATTGATGTGATTAGTAATGTGTGTATTGTTATTGTTGGAATACATTTTTTTAATTTACATGTTTTAATGTGGTGATGGTTGTTAAATGTCTGCTTTTGTTTTGTGATTTTGCAACATGATTGCAATAAAAAAAATGAAGAACATTTTGGCCTCTTGGGTGGATCTTATACTAGTCTTTGTTTTGAGAGTGTATATAAGACAGCTACGGATAAGACTGTATGCAGAGTTTCAGGTTACTTAGAAACACCCTATTCCCTTCGCCTGTAAAGTGAACTCCGCCACTTCTATGTATTTCATGAATTTTAAAATGCAGATTGTTGGTATTGATAGAGACCTTATTATGGTCTCTAAGTAAAGCAGAAACTGTTTATCGACATGTTTCCTTGCTTTTTCAATCTGTTAATAGAATTGATTTGACCACTTCCATTTCTGTCTTTGGCATATATATTTCAAGTACAGTACAGTGTTTAGGGAAAAGCAAGATCAGTTCTGCAAATGTATTTTTCTTTAGGATTTCCAGCGCTACCCCAGTCAATGTGCCTAGGTAATTGCTACCACAGTGCACAATCATGAGGTGAGGAGCTTGGATATCCACAATGGTTTTAACCAAAGGCAGTAGTTGATGATTCTTTAACCCTCTCTGGCCAAACCCATTAATCTCCAAATTTGGCAAACCCAAGTCCCTGTCAATACCTTAGAGTTTTGCAGCTTCTTCAAACCAATAGGCATAGCTGTGGCCCACAATCCACACTCTAGGCATTTTGTTGGAACAAGGAATAACACACAGAACAGATCTGCAGCTCAATATCACTGTTGGTACTATGAAAGACAGTGAAAATGCATGGGTGCTGCTAGTTTGAAAAAAACTGGAAATTGTATTGGATGAAGGGAATATGCAGGTATTAATTTAAAAAAAGTGGAGAGATTTAGATTAATTGTTCTATAAGGTAGGTAAGAATCCCTAGTGAGAATGTGTACAGGGATGTTATAGTAAGGAATTAGAATTTAAAAAACCTTAGAAATTCACTGAAAAAACAAAGATTACAGGGCCGTTATAATTAAGAAATAGAATGAAAAAAACCTTAGAAATTAACTAGAAAAAACAAAGGTTACAGGGAAGTTATAGTTAGGCTAACATTTCACTCATATAAAACCAGAGAAATTCAGCAGTTGAGATAATCATAACTCGCGCCCACGCAATGCACTGCTTATGACCTCACATAGTACATCACTCATGAGATGGTCAGTGACATCTCTGATTACATCATTGAAAAAGTGGAGGGGGAACATTTGGAATTGTACTTGGAGGACTGGACCCTCAAAACACTAACACCCAAAGGCCTATTGAATCTCCCTTCTCCCAGGAGGGTGCATGGGATGCCAGTGTTTCCTCCAGCCCCTGCAGTGCCACCCACAGCAGTTAACTTCTGATTGAGTTGTACTATTGCAAATTGCTACATTCACAGGGACAGAGTGCCTGTGATGTTGCTTCCAGACAGGGACAATGGTCATCTGAGGCAATTAAAAATGTAGTGTTCTTCCATATGCGACTAAAAGCACTGCAACACAAAAGGGTGCCTTTTTTTCACAGAGGCCAGTACGGCCTAGGGTAGGTTAGAGATAAGTGGCGGTGTAGGGGTGGCTACCTCAGGGTACGGAGAGGGACGAACATGTACAAGGAAGAGCACGCGTATGTGCAGTGAGATTTGCCAGATAAATCGCTAAATCAAATCGAAATTGACATATCGCAGGACAGGGACAATGCACATAACTAGGAATGGGAAAGACATGTATAATGGTAAATAAGTGAAACCCTGGCAATAAACACACACCTGTTCATTATTTTTATTTTTTTTGAGACACTCCTGAACTTTTGCATGGGACCCTTCTCATGGTATCTGATTTCACAATCTTTCTTTTAATATAGGGAGTAACTGGGTCTGCTACAGCTTGTTCTAATATTTCATTTTGTGCATGGCAACTGCAGATGATGTTCATAAAGGTTTTCACTGCTAAAATAGTATCCTTAAATATGAGAAAACCAGGTAGGTGATGGAGGTCACCCTCACTAAACTGAACAACTAGCCATGGGAGGCAGACGCTCTCATGAGTACCATCGACCCAATTCAAGTAGGCATTGGACTGGATTCTATACATTGTATAGGATAAAATCACACAAGTTTGCTCACTAATAATGGTGATATAGCCATTTGGGTCATAATAGGGCTCCTCTATCTGTAGATTAGGTAAATTGGTCCTGAAGAATTGCTATTGATCATTTTGGAGGGCCTAGGCAAGAAACATGTCAAGCTCTTCGGGGAATATAGGGGTACATTCCTTCCCTTCATATTCCCACCTCTTTCATTTTTAACCGTTGAGAGGGACCCTTTCAATAAGGTAGTTTTAAGAGAGCCCGAGTTAATTTTAATATTGTTTAATTTTACATTTCTAGTCATTCCTGGGTGTCCTGGGGGGATTTCAAGTCCAACAAGGCAAATGTGAGAAAAGATCTCCATACAAGATCTCCTTTTCATGGACTGTTGGGCATTACAGCACCAGCCCAACGAGGAACTAGCACATTAATGTAGCATGCCACCCCTAAGGATGGGTGAGGGCTCTTGGGCAAATATTTTCTATATCCGATCCATCCTGAGATAGGTTAGGTTAATCAATCGGTGTCAACTCTTACGCGACTTAGGAACAGCACATGGGGGCTCCTTACTATGGCGGACAGAAAAGCCCTCTGACTGCCACGCTTATGGAAAAAAAACACCTGAACGTTCGGCGGCAATTACGGCGGTCATATTGTGATGCAATGCATGGGAAAACTGACCGCCGTGGTTGGCTTTAAAAAAACACCGCCCACCGCAGTCGGAAATGCAGAATATCCTACCGCGGCTGAAGGAAAAACTGAGTAATGCACCAAAAAGACCGATTCAGCCACTGTATGACTGCACAGCACATTATGATGAGATGGCAGAGCTGGCCTAAAGAGAATTGCGTTACGGCGCTGCGGTCACGACAAGGCAAGATGAATGGTGCTCGAATACACCGTCATCATCAGGCCTTTCAAGTGGGCCGGTTCAATCCGCTGTCATCAATCACATCTGACACACCCCAATGATACACAACCAAGTTAACAAAAAGCAATTAAAGCCTTGGTCAGCATAGAAAGATACACCTGATGGTCATTCCACATCCCCTTCTCTGACCATCATCCTTTGCAAAACAACGGCATTGAATGTCCATACACCACAGCTGTCAGGAGAGGCAACTTAGCACACAGCACACCATCACACCCACCTATATCTGCTTACACCAACACTTTTAACCCACACACCTGTCACACCTTACACACCACCACCAGCACCTTCCTCCCTACACTTGTCTCATGTATCTGCATAGCAAACACCATGGCACAGAATAAAATGCCTACATTCACAGACAATGAGTTGTCTGTCATGGTAGATGAGATAATTAGAGTAGAACCACATTTGTTCGGACCCATGGTTCAACATACCCCACTAGTTAGAAAAATCAATTGTGGCAAAGGATTGTCAACAACGTCAATGCAGTAGGGACTACCCTGTGCACACATCAAGAAGAGGTGGCATAACCTCAAGACCAGGGTGAAATACAGTGCCAACAGGAACCATGAGGCGTCTCAGAGAACTGATGGTGGCCCCCCCATTCCACCAATAACATTCAGTAAACTGGAAGAGAAGGTGCTTGCGATCCTGCATCCAGATATTCTCACAGGAATTGCTGGGGGGTGGAGACTGGTAAGTAACAACAAAATTATACCTTCACACTGTCATGTACTATCGGGCACAACCATTGAACCTCAATTCCCAGGCAAAAATCAGCTGATGTACAATACACTCATTCAAAAACATGTCTCTCAGGGCTAGCATTTCCTTCCTCTGCTTCACCTTATAGGTAGGTAGCCATCTCACTAGGGAGGGGGTTGTTGAGACATGAGAACAACACTACAGCTCCCACAAGGGCCTCTGGCCTTCATTGCAAACTGCATGGAGCCCCCGTCCCACGCCAGATCCATCTGCCAACCATCTCCTTCCACAGTGCTTCCTTACAGGTAGTTAGCCAGTTCATGCACCCTGTCCTCACTACCAAACATCATGGATCCCCCTCCCCACCGGATCCATCTGCTAGCTTGCTCCCTCCACTGTCTACCTCCTTAAAGGTAGGTAGCCAGCACATGCACCCTGTCCTCACTCCCAAACAGCATGGAGCACCCTCCCCACCTCAGATCCATCTGCCAGCTATCTCCCTCCACAATGCCTCCTCACAGGTAGGTATCCATCTCTTTAGGGAGGGGGTTGTTGAAACATGAGAACATCACTACTACTCCCACAAGGCCCTCTGGCCTCGATCCCAAAGTGCAAGGAGTCCCCGCCCCACCCCAGATCCTTCGGCCAGCCATCTCCCTCCACAGTGCTACCTTACAAGTAGGTAGCCAGCTCACTAGGAAGGGGGTTGTTGAGACATGAGAACATTACTACAACTCCGAAAGGGCCCTATGGCCTCCATCTCAAATTAGATAGATCAATATGACAACCACATCGCTCACTTGGTAGCCAACTCTATATATTCATATGCCACATCCAGTGTGCACACAGCTAAGCTCACGTATATGTCACATAAATCACACTTTGAATCACAAAGTCACATGTTTTGAAAGGCATAGCCCAATCACGCTATGCACAAAATGCAATGTGTAAGTCCCAATTTTTGAAAGCATGAAGGCACATATAAACACAATACATGCATGGACACTCAGTCAAAGGACACGACCCACATGATGCCAATGTAAAATGAGCTACAGAAATTACTAAATTTCTACATAGCTGAAACAGGTTATTAGAAAAGTCTAAAATATCCATCCCTAACCTAAAGTGGATGAGCACCAAGTCGGTAGATCAGGACATGTCCTTGGAAACACACTATCTGTAAATGTCAAATGTTTAGTATTGCAATGTCACCTCGGTAATAAGTAATGTATGTACCTCTACATCATGTCATACTTCCGATAAACTGTTACAAAAGGCAAGTATCTTCAAAGCTAAAAGTTTTGCCTTCTCCACGAAAACATTAAAAACAGGTTCACCAAAGTTGGGGAGTGTACTTAACATGCTGACAATGCACCCTCTGTTCAACAGGTGACTCGCAATCAACAGCTTACAATACCACCACCAACCAGCAGAGCCAGTCTCCCCACCCGGAACATGTACTCTCAGATGCATTTCTTGGATGAGGAGCACCAACCTGGCCCTTCAGGACTGCCAGGGCATACTCAGTCTCAAGTCATCATTGGCCCCACCACCACCACAATTCTCAACACATCAGCAACAACAACAACGCAGATCCCAGCACCAACTACCTGTGTAGCAACCACCTCCACCTCCGCCATCACCACCACTGCCTGCCACACTGTGCCTGTATCAGTGGTTACCAACACCACCAGGATGTTGGGGACAGTGTAAAGGTGCATGGATAGCCAACACCACAGGTCTCTGTGTGCAGGGAAGGTGGGAGGGCAACTGGGGGCCAATCACAGGAAAGAACTTAGACTGTAGCCCTAGCCACTGTTGCAAGAGTCCTTGGGACGTACCAAGAGAACCAGGGACATATGGGCCAGGTTGTAGAGGAACTGCGTGAGCTCCGCCTGCTGCAGAGGTCCATGGACACCCAAATGGGACAACTTGTAGAGCTCATGGGCCAGCTGACGGGTGTACTGAGGAAAGTACATGGTGCTCACATTGCAGCTCCCGCCTCCCTCCAGTGGCCAGCCTGCTTATACTCCCACCACCTCAGCAGCAGTCACAGGAAGGAGGGAGCTGCAAGGCAATTAATCCTCAGACACCTCTGAGTCTGCAGTGGAACCCCTCCTGCACGGCGAAAGAAGGGATGTCTGGGAAACCACATGGGAGGATCACATGGCAAAGCACCAAACCAGGTCGCTGAGTCAGCCATGATGTCACTAGCGGTGCACTGGACATTGACTTTGTGGACCATCCGAGCCCAAATTGCCATGTTAATGGCAGGAGTCTGTTGGAATGTGGTATTCAACCTTTGTCGTGACTACTCTATTTGTCTATGAGCTAGATGTAGGTAATCGTGAAAAACCGATTCCTTAATACCGAATTTTACCAATTCGGTATTAAAGAATCTGTATATCCGATGTACGTAAAGATTCGGTAAAAATTACCGAATAGGTATTAATCGCTAAAAAGTAGCGATTTGGAATGGATCGGTAAACAAAAATTACTGAAACTCCAATACCAAATCGTAAATACCGAATCCCAATACCGAATCAATAAATACCGATTCCGTAATTTAAAAATTCGGTAATTGTGGAATCAGCCAATCCTGTGCATCCTAATTACATCCCAAACAGGAAGAGGCCACACCCAGGAAGCTGAACTGAACATGGAGCTGTCTGTGAGGCAGGGAGCAGAGCAGAGAAGCCAGGAGCAACACAGCCTCTTTTTGCAACCAAAACCAAGCGAAATGGCAGACCAGGAGAGGGAGAAGGAGGGAGCAGAAAGGAAAAGAAAGCAGAAATTTAGCGAGAGGGAGCTGGAGGTCCTCAATGAAGATGTCACCAAGAACCAGTACAAGTTGTTTGGCAAGCAGTCCCTGCATGTGCCAGAATCACAAAAAGACAGATCTGGCTTGCTATTCAGAATAAGATCTATGCCATCGGAGTCACACAGAGCTCCATTGAGGATCTTAAAAAAAGATAGTACGATCTGAGGAAGACTGCTAAGGTGAGGATGGCAGAGAGGCAGAAGCAGGCCAGCAAAAGTGGTGGAGGGAGGAGCACAGCACCTGCACCAACTGCCCTGGAGCTCCTGGTTGAGTTCACCCGTCAGCCGGAGAGTGTCAGTGGGGTTGGCGACGCAGACAGCTCTGCCAGAGCTGCCAACAAAGAAGGTAAGATGCATGCAAAGCATGCTGGGCACCCCCCTCCCGAACCCCCAATCCCCAGAGAGGCATAGGGACTTCCACTCCAGTGCATGTTTTACTCATAACCTGCAATGCATTATCGGAAACGTAGTCAGAATTAACACATGTTCGGAACAGTCAGTCCAGCAAACCCAAAGGCATGTCTATTTAAGAAACATGGTTTTGGACTCGTATCATATGCTGACGACTCTCAGATTATCATCTCCGTCACCGATGAGCCAGGCCAGGTTTCATGCCTGCCTTACTGACATTATGAGATGGATGGCCCAGAACTATTTAAAAATAAATACAGAACAGGGCAATCTATTTGGAATCAAACCTGGTGGCCGGAGGGGGGCTGGAGAATGCCCTCACCCTATTGACAGGGCTAGAAATCTGGGAGTCATTTCTGATGATAAGCTCAACTTTGGCGCCCAGGTTAACAGCCTTGTCTCCTCTTGTTTTCGTCTCCTAAAAATATTGCGAAAAATGTTTCCTTTTATTCCTCAAGTACTCCAGAAAACTGTGATGGTAGCGCTTTTTCTATCAAAGTTGGACTATGCTAATGCATTGTTCCTGGGTATTGATAAATTTCAGTTACAAAAATTGCAATCATTGCAAAATGCGGCTGCCAGACTTCTTCTGGGGCTGCGTAGACATCAGCTGGAATAAGATCATTACACTGGCTTCCTATTAAACAACGGATTGAATTTAAAGCGCTAACTTTGGTATATAAAGTAGCAAATGGAGGAAGTCCATCCGATTTTCATAAGCTTTTTATAACCTATGCTCCTTCACGAGCATAGAGATCGGCTACTCAAGGATTAATAAACACTGTAAATTTAGAAGAGCTAGATGGGGTGGTCGAGCCATAACACACTGTGCAACTACGCTCTGAAATAAACTACTGATATCCTTGAAATGTCAGCCAAATCTCCAGCTTTTCTGGAAGAATTTGAAAACCTGTTTTTTCACAGTTGCATAGGTCGTAAGCTTTCTCACTATGCTCTCACCCTCCCACTTCAGCGCCAAGACACTTCGGTATTTGTGCGCTCTAGAAGAAAAATAAACATAAACATAAACATGTGACAGCAATTAGCAAACCCAAAGGCATGTGACAGCAATGAGGACAGTCAGTGTGATTGGCAGGCATTATGTTTATTACAATGCAAATGCTGCCAGATAAGTGAGCATATCTACATTCTGTCTTCACAGGTGAGACATCTCGCAGTGCAGCAAAGGGCAGCAGAGGGAAGGCCCCCAGGACAGAGAGGAGACAAGAGGAGGAGGAGGACCAGTCGCCTGCAGGGCACACTACCCCACCACCATCACCATCACCACAGCTACCTTCAACGCCATCATCACCACCATCACCACCGCTACAATCAACACCACCACCACCATCAGGCAAGAGGCATGCAGTGGCCACCCTCCAGCAGTTGGAGGTGTCCGAGGAGGACAGCACAGGGGGCCAACAGTCGACAGTGGCTGAGGACGGCAACAGGGCAAGATCACAGTCCCCAACAGAGAGCTTCCACACATCTTCCAGATGCTGCAGGGCGAGGGCAGCCAGTCCTAACATCCAGGGAGAAGATGACAGTGTATTTGCTGGGCTGGAAGGCAACATGCTGAAGTTCCAGCGCCTGCAAGGGAGAGCGATCAGGTCAGTGCAGTGGGAGATGGCACACATGAATGCTCACATGCATCGCATTGAAAAGGGCATCAGTACCATGAACACCACCATGGATGAGGGCATGAGTGGTGTGGTGGCGGGTGTGAGGCAGCTCTGCAGCAATTTGGAGGAGGACCAACTGTCTAGACGCAGGGAGAGGAAGAAACTGGATAATTACACCAAGGCGGTGAACCACCTGTCCACTGGAACCTCTCTTATGTGCAGACGCTCAATAGCCATGCAGGAGGAGATGGCACACTGTAGTTGGGATGCGGCTAGGGGGCTGGTCACAGTGACCACTGCACTTGAAGTGCTGCAAACAGACAAGGTGGCCACTACAGCTGATGTGGGTGAAAGTGAGGCGGTTACTAGCCATAGTAGCATCACGCCCCCTCCCACAGAGACCAGGAGGCGCAGCGAACGCCAAAGAGCTGGCCCTGGACAAACTGGCAGTGCAGACAGTGGGGAAAGTAATGTGGCAGTGCAGCGCGTGGGCGCAAGAAATAGAGACACATGTTTGTATGGACAGTGCTTTTGATCTTGGTGGTGTGCTCTGATCATTAAACACCATCACTCAAACACAGTAACTGGCTATGTCTCCTTACTCAATCAGAAATAGTTGGTGTTATCTCAGCCCGTCTGTGTATCCCGCCCGGTGCTACTGCCGCACCTGCTACGCTGTGCTCTGGCAGTGGATAGTCCTCAGCCTCGTCCTCAGTGTCAGTTAGTTCCACTGCCGTTCCTTTCTTTGTGGCAAGGTTATGCAGCATTGCACATGTTGCTATTATTTTCCAGCAGATGATGGGGCAGTACTGACGTGCACCTCCACTTTTGTGGATGCAACAGAACCTGCTTTTTAGTAGTCCAAAGGTGCGCTCCACAACGTTGCGCATGCTTTTATGTGCCACATGGTATCTCCTCTCACTTGGGGTGGATAGGTTGAGGTATGGAGTTAGGATGAATGACCGGACGGCATATGCGCTGTCACCTAAATGGGAAAAAAGTGCCATTATTTGGGTCACCCATACATTCTTCCAAGGTATACATCAGGGTGTGTAACATTGATTTACCTAGAAGGTATCCTTCCCTGAATTCACCAACAGCCAGATGTGTATAGATCCCACTGTTCCTGAATATGTAGGAGTCATGTTTAATCCCTGGGAATTTTGGCCACAATGTCAGTAATGATGTTGTCGGCATCACATATCACCTGCACGTTGATGGAGTGAGTGGATTTGCGGTTGCGGTATATGTATTCTGTAGCTGCAGGTGGCCAGATTGGTATGTGGGTCCCATCGATGCAGCCTATCACATGTGGGAACTGTGCCTTTTGGTAGAAATCCAGCTTTGTCTTCTGCAGCTCTGCCTGTGTGCTGGGAAAGCGTATGTAGTGATGCATTCTCTGCATCATGGCGTCCAATTAAGAGTTGAAGAAACAGGACAGGCAACTCTGTCACACACCACCTGTTGCAGCTATCACACCTTGGTAACTTCCTGAAGCGAGTAGGTGCTGGCTCCAGAGCACCTGCACATGTGTTGGTATGGCATGCGCCCTTGGTGTCTGATGCTCCAGGTATGGTGGCAGGTCCCGTATGAGGTCTAAGATGGTTTGTGGGTGTAGCCTGTACCGGTCATGAGTTTCTGCCTCAGTCATTTGGAACAGTGTGCAGTGGGTATACACGCTCTTCCCGTCTCCAAACCCTCAGTCCTGCTGCTCGCAAACATAGCCAGCTTGCTATGACGTAGAGGGCTGCCATTGTGTTCACACTGTTGCATTTTGGGGCTGTTTTTATGCACTGCACCTGATTACCACCTGCTCTGGGTCAGTGGTAACTACTGATTCTTAAATACCGAATTTAGACAAATTCGGTATTAGCGATATTTTGTACATCGCATTACGAATTTTTACCGATTTCTTATTTACCAATTCAGTATTTTGGAGTTTCGGTGACGGCCGATCGGTAAATAAGGAATCGGTAACTGATTTCCCTTTAATTTAATGATTCGTTATTACCGATGGCATTTGGTAATACCTACATCACACATGGCTAAATACCTGTTGGTAATGCTGACATTTACCGAATTTCGGCTTTACTGACCGGTATTTAGTCACCAACATCTATCCTTATGTTTCCATCACTGACAACTGAAACACTCTGTATGCACAACTAACATCTCACTCACATTAATATAAACAAAATATGATAGAAGTTAAGCACAATTAACACCCCTATCCCTTTGTGTGAGTTCCAAGTTTATCACAGTAAGTACAATGTAAACTCAGATTCCAATGTCCCACAAGCTTTGATTGTGACAAATCATTGATAGGGTGGAGGTACCTTGAATGACACATGGCATATGAATTGTGAGGCTGCGTATCACTGCCGGATTTGCTTTTAACCTTTCAATTTTTACTTTGCTCACCTTTTAAGGCTCACTGTCACTTATTTTCTACCTTTTTACCGCTCCGGTCCATATGCCATTTGTGTGGAGGGCGGTCAGCTGTTAGAGTGTTTACTGCTGGGCTGGGCTACTGGGCCGACGTATTTCTGAGGGCGGTGGGGGTGGCACGATTTGAGCACTTCTGCATTTATACATGCCGGGAACACGTATGCACAGCATATGAATGGTGAGGCTGCGTGTCACAGCAGGAATTGCTTTTAACCTTTAAACTTTTACTTTGCTCACCTTTTAAGGCTCATTGTCACTTATTTTCTACCTTTTACTGCTCCCGTACACCGCAGCTCTTTATGCCGTTTGTGTGGAGGGCAGTCAGCTGCTAGAGTGTTTACTGCTGGGCTGGGCTGCTGAGCCGACGTATTTCCGGGGGCGGTGGGGACGGCACCATTTGAGCACTTCTGCATTTAAACATGCCGGGAACGCTTACGCACAGTGGAAGCATGCAGTGGGCTAACCGCTGGCATGCCAAAGGCAAGCCCGTCTGCGCACAACCACACTGCCAGACACCAGACATGCTGCTGGTTTGGATAACGGTAAACTTGCCTACTCTGACAATTAGCGTTTTGCCATGAGAGAGGCAGTACTCCCTTGTAGTTCCTCTCCACGTAGCATGCTGGATGGCCCGTTCCGCTGCAGGAACTGTGGTTTCAAATACTGCGCTAGTATCCCGTTACCTCCCACTTTGCTTCCTGTGTTGGGCAGACAATTAAACTGCTTAGCCTTAACTGTTGTTTCCTAGCCAAGCATTTTCCTGATGTTTACAACCTGTTAATGGATGAGTCTCCCGATGCTCTCTTTCTGATGGAGACATGGTGGCTGAGCCAAGTCTGGCACTACCCCCAGGCTATAGTATTATGAATACAGAGGCTAGAGGGGGAGGCATTGCATTTGTTTTTAAATCACACAACATCTACACATGGGCTACAGAATCACTGGTGTTCTGCGAATGTGCGCGCTTTAGTATCTCTTTTAATGCTAATTTCAAAATGTCCGGCCAACTGGTTTATAATTATCATCCACCAGGACCCTCAAAGGAGTGTAGGGCTGCATTAAATGAGACAGTCAGTTCCCGAGCTATGATATCTGCCAATTTCAGCGTTATTTGCAACCTGAACTTGCACCTTGAAAATTCTCATGATTCAAGAAGCTGGTAATTCTTCAGTGGATCTAGCGGCTTGTCAGCTGATATAAATGGTTCATGGCCCTACCCATTCTGCCGGCCATTTGCTAGACCCGGTCTTCTCCAATCTTCCCCATCTCTTAGTCACTCCCTATAAGCTGGTCTGACCACTTTTTGGTCCCCACGATACTCTTGGGGTGGAACCCCCAAGGAGGGCAGTCCACAACCTCTCTTTTAAACGCCCCTGACATAAATGAGACATCGATCACCTCCTTGCCATCCTTATGAGGAGCACGCCCAGTCTGTCAGAGGATTGAGACACTGCATATAACACACTGTCGGATTGGCTACCCTGCCCGCTGGATGCACTTATTCCTGCAAAATGGTCTAAATGTTGTAATACTAAATCCAGTCCATGGTACAATGACAGGCTTGCTACCATGCGTAAAGCATGTAAGAGACAGGAGCAGGCTTGGAGGCAGGGCTATGATCCGTTACAGAAGGGGTGCTATCAGGCAGCCATTAAAAAATACCATAGGGCTATTGAGTCCGAACGGGCAGCCTACTTTTGTGACATGATTAGGAATAGCAGGAACCCCACTAAGAGTATTTTTTCTATACTCAAAGATCTGAAATCAGCAGGGGTATCTGCAGCACCCTCGACAAAGTGAGACGAGCACTGTGAGGCTCTTGCCACCATTTTCGACAACAAGGTGGAAAACATCTATGAAACCTACCCGCCAGTCGTAACACGTTCTGCCCCTACATGTTCCCTTTGATCACTGAACACCAACTGCGTGTTCTGTGCAGCAAAGTTAAATTGGGTATTCTTGCTGACCATATGAAACTGGTACAATTGATGAAATTGCTATTTGTGCTTCTTACACCACTGGGTCAGTTGATAAATATGATTCTGTCTACTGCTATAGTTCCCAGGTCCCGGAAGCAAGCTGGGGTCATTCCTCCGCTAAAAGAACCTACCCTCAATGCAGCCAAATCTGAGAACTTGCATCCTATCTCTCTCTTGCCTTGAGCCTCTAAAATCTCCGAGGCCCACATAAATTCCATCCTGACAGGCTTTTTAGAGAAGAATAACATACTGAACCCTTCTCAGAATGGCTTTTGGGCTGACCACAGCACGGAGTCTGTTCTCTTAGCTGTGACAGAACATCTGAGGGCAGCGCTGATCCTTCTTGACCTCAGTACTGCTTTTGATACCGTTTCCCATCAGATCCTGCTGCAAAGGTTGGAGGCAGGAATCGTGTGCCCTGCACTCAATTGGTTTACTTCCTTTCTTTCAGATAGGACCTTCCAGGTAATGCCCCCCCATCACCTCTACAGTCCATTCAATCAAACAAGGTGTGCCAGTGGGCTCAGCTCTTAGGCTAATCTTTTAAATCTTTATGTGCAACCACTGGTAGCAGTGGCCAGAAGCAGAGGGCTGACAGTTATGTCTTACACAGATGATACACAGCTGGTTGTGGCCCTCTCTGACGACTCTTTGCAGGATGCCCAAAACTTTCCAAACGGCCTCGCCACCGTCGCTGAGTGGATCACTGCTGTCTCCAGCTGAACGTCAGCAAGTCTGAGGTCTTATTGGTAAGAAACAATCCTGAGCTGTGGAGTGAGTGATGGTGGCCTGCTGCTCTTGGTTGTGCGCCGGCCCCAAACAGGTGGTGAAAAACCTTGGAATCTGGGTAGATGAGGCCCTAAATTTTCAAGTCCAAACCAAGAAAGTGTCAGGGATGTGCTTTGGCATACTGCGGGGTCTCAAACCGCTGTTAGCATTTTTTGTTCCGCCCACTAGACAAGTTATTGTCTAAGCCTCTGTTCTATTGAGACTGGACTATGCCAGCTTGCTCTACCTGGGAGCCAACAAATCAGAGTCTATGTGATTTTAGAGGGTCCAGAATGCTGCGGACAGAACTCTTCTCGGCCTGTTTAGAACTTGTTCCGCTACTAATGCTATCCGTCCGCTACACTGGTTGCCTGTGGCTAGATGCATTGAGTTCAAGGCCTTCTGCATCACTTATAAAATTCTGAATCTCTCTTCCCCTGGTGTCTTGGCCAATCTGGTGTCACCTTAGTTACCCACTCCCCAGCTCCGCTTAATTGGTCATCATCTGGCAGTTGTCCCCTGGGTATGGAGGGAGCGGGCTGGTAATCGTTCCTTCCGTGTTCTGGAATCCAAACACTGGAATTCACTCCCTCTTTCGATCCGCAGCATCAACAACTACCTTGCCATCAAGACCCATCTTTTCCCTCTGCCGTAGATCCTCCATTCTCTGCAGCCCTCTTTTCTGTTGCTTAGCACCAGGACACCCCTTTGCTGGGCCAGCTGTGCCCTCTACAAGGCAAAACGCTATAACACAAAGATAACATTGAGTTGTCATATGATGGCATAACAGCAACAACACACCACTAGTCAACACTGTACAAGATTCACTCCAGATAAAACTGACAAACACCATCAAAATAGACATGAGGTAAGTAGAAATACAAACACACCGATGCACAAAGTACCCCACACCAGTGCGCCAACAACAGCCAGCTTCCCAAAACATTATCAATGAAATGGCCATAACAGCAAAGCTAACAGGCACAGTCATAGTTGCTCAATGCAAACGTACCCTCAAGGGAAGTAATTGGTGACGAGATGTTGAAGCAGGTCAAGACATTCCTCACCACTACCATCATCACTGGGCATGTGTGGGTTAGCAGCGGGGGGCTCCTGTTGATCATAATCATCCTGAATCAAGGAGATATCATTACGCAAGGCCAGGTTGTGGGGCATGCAGCAGGTGACTATGATCTGACACACCTTTTGGGGACAGTAGAGTAGTGCACCACCACTCTTGTCCAGTCACCGAAATCTAGCCTTAAGAAGTTCAAAATCTCGCGCCACTACACGAAGTGTCCTCCCATGGGCAACATTGAAGCGGACTTCCCCTGGCGTCCTTGGATTCCTCTGTGGAGACAGCAACCAAGGCCATTTGGGATACGCTAAGTGACCTAGTTGTGAGAAACACAGACTAACAATGTAATAGAGCCAGTTGAGGAGACAAGCATGTCACACATACAACACACGTGTTGACACAGCTCAGTCACCAACAAGCCAAGCCCTACCTGGATGACAATTTGCCATCAATTGTGTAATGATGCTGTGCTGCAGTATGTAGGAGTCTTGTGAAGACCCTGAAATTCGGCACACACATGGGACATAATCAGATCGGCTTGGCATACCACTTGCACATTAATTGAATGGTAATTCTACCTGTTACAGTAGATGTGCTCATGTGCCGATTGTGGAACAAGGCCAATGTGTGTACCGTCAATGGCTCCAACAACAGTTGGGATGTGACCAAGGTCATGAAATTTCCCTTCACATTTGCCAACTCATGTCTCTTTGGAAAGTGAATGTAGCTGACCTTGTAGGTTAACAATGCAGACAGGACATCTGCAACACCATGCTGAACATAGGTTGAGACATCGCACCTGCGATGGCCACCGTGTACTAAAACTACCCACTGACAAAGCAATGCAGGGCAGCCATCACCTTTACTGTTGGTGTCAAAGCTTTTGGATAGGTTCTGTGAAGCCTCAAATGGGGCTCTAACTGAGCACATAGCTCCTGAATGGTCAGGCGATTGAGATGGAATTTCTTAATGAAGTCAGTATCCTCCATTGTCAACAGAACTGGTACAGGCAGATACACAGGTGGGCTTTTCCTACATATTCGGTCAGAGGTCACATGTACAAATGAGTCAAATGAGATGTGGGTAACACAACCACAACATTGACAAGACTGTTGAACCACTTTAATGCACAAGTGCATGGACACCTTGATCCCTTGTAGTCATTCAGGTGGCCAGGGTGTACATACTAACTACTATCGAATCAAAATCACACCATGTGCATGGCATATGGTACACTGATACATCATGTGTACCCAGCCCGTGCGTAGATGACACAGTACATGTGGCTTACAGCATCAATGCAGAGTTGTATGTAGCTGCTGCCACTACACAACCTCAACCTTGAGTTCCACAAAACACAACATCATTGAAAAATGATCCCAGGGAGTTTAAGCTGGACAACAAACTATTAATATACAGCACGGTGTACAGAAAGATATGCACATTACGTGGTCAGTCCATCATGACTGTGGGAGGAATTTGCATTACACACATTGCGATGTTCCCAAAAATGAATCCCAAACACACATGAATTGTGTATACATGCCCACATGGATGAAAATGACATGTGAGTATGGCCAGACCAATTCATGTTAGCACATGTGTGGGTGGGAAGGCTAAAGTTGAATGTAACACTCTCCAATCCCTTTACAATGCTGAGATATTTGTGGCAACATGTTTTGGGATCAGTGATGCAATTCACAAAGTGAGAATGCAATTGCACAATGTGTTTACAGGCACGACATTGGCCCCAATTGAATGATGTAAGATAGCGGTGGATACATCCTGACCCTGCAGTGTGACACGGACAATGTGAATGACCTTACAGCCAATGGGAACCACCATTGCAGTAGTGTTTTATAATTTTGAATGAGATGGTAGGCGTGCTCCACCACTGCAGGGACCGGCATTGGCCCCAATTGAATGATGCAAGATATCAGTGGATACATCCTGACCCCGCGGCATGACACCACCTATATAAATGACCTTGCAGCCAATAGGAACTGCCATTGCTATAGTGTTTTACAATTTTTGAATGTCGCGGTAGGCGTGCTCCACCACTGCGGAGACCGGCATTGGCCCAATTGAATGATGCAAGATGGCGGTGGATACATCCTGACCCCGGGGTGTGACACTATGTAAGTTACCTTGCTGCTAATGGGACATGCCATCGCGGAAGTGTTTTACAATTTTTTAACATCGCAGTAGGCGGGCTCCACCACTGAGGGAACAAGCATTGGCCCCAATGGAATAATGTGACTGAGGTGGACCAATGTCATTAACAGAGTAAATCTGAAACAACCCTTGGGGCCTATATATGTGTGTGAAAGGGCCATACCTGTCACTTGCCTACAGACACTGCTGCCTGCCATTCCTCCCCACAAACTGCTGCTATATATCGTCTCTGAAAACCAGTCATGGCTCGTACGGAGAACATCAGGGACCATGCCTTCACCACAGAGGAGCTGGAGGTCCTAGTGGATGATGTCCTTGGCCAGTAGGGGCAGATATATGGTGCTCCAGAGGTACTGGTAAGTGAATGTGAAACGTATTTTCAGTGATTAGTATGCTCACACCATGTAACTGTACACTAGTATGTGCCGCAGGGTGCAAGCAAATGAGAATACAAGAGATTATAACATCTGCATGGGCCATACATGACGTACAAGTTGTTGCACGTGAGTATGTGGGGAGGATGGCACCATAGACACTTGTGCAGCTCCATTAAAGACAAACATCACACAAGTTGTTCTCAGAATGGGTATTGTAATTGAGTGAGACTCTGCCTAGCAGAATGACTTCACGTTAATGGTGTGTAGAGCATTATTCCACCTGATCCCTGACTGTATGTAATCATGATTTGTATATTACCATCTTTTAGCAGTAGTACAGTTACACAGATGACTTGAGCAAATCTCACTTTATACACATATTTCCTGTGAAATGTCATTGAAAATGTCATTAAGTTTACATTGAATCAGTATTGAGATATTACTTGTCGATTGGACACAAGGGTACAGATTAATGGGTGTAATGATTTCACAGTGCCACTATGGAGATGAGCCCAGTATTCACAAGAGTACAAGGCCTGTATCTGTCAAGATTAGTGGCAACTCAGCTCTCACACATCTGCTCAATGTACAGTGGACATCACATGTGTATGCACTGTGTCATCATTCTCCTTGTACATGCATGTGAATCTTGTGATGGCTCACACTTTGTGCCTGTGAAAAGCCCTAAGGCCTGTCCGGAAAATGCACAATGTATCAAGGCAACATCCCTAAAACGAATTTGATACACATATGAGTAGTCCGGCCTCCTATATATGATGCTGCTTCTACAGGTATGAGGAGTACACAAGACAGGCCGACACCTTGTGACATGAGTGAGGGAAAATACTATCAGGTACTTAATTGTGTCCTCCATGACACGTGTAGATATGAAATGATCCTGGACATTAAGGGGTGTATATATAGTGTCAGGCGCAGTGAGTCTGACCACTAGATATTATTTGCAGTGTATTGTCTGTCATACTCACTCACATCGTCCATCACAGATGAGGCCTTGTTTCAGCTTGATTTCTGTGTACACCCTCTCCGTGTGTATGAGATGGCCAGTTAGTCGGTCCATCTTCATAGTTGTTTACATTGGACTCAGCAAGCTTGCTCAGAATGTCATATGCATTTGTGAAAGAAATCTAAAAATTACTACCAACTTCAAGTTGGTGGTAATTTGCGATTTCTTAATGAGAAATCGCCCAACTTGGGTGCTTCTTACATAGCATTTAAGGAATCGCAATTTGCGATTCCTTAAATGCAGACGCAAAATTAAGGAATCGCAAATGTTGCGATTCCTTAATTTTGCGATGCGATTTCAATCATACATCGCAATTTCCAAATTTTTAGTCACAAGCGCTGCTTTTTTGCGAATAGCAGCGTTTGCGACAAAAAAAAAAAGGATGATACATATGCCCCTTTATTACATAGGTTGGCTCGAGTGTGAACTGTTCGAAATATAAATGCTTTCAATCATCTGTTTATTAGCATATGCTGCAAACACTGAAGATAAAGATTGTGTAATAGGAGTGCGAAACTCAATTAATATCATTTTGCACAATTAAGTGACGTTCCTGAAAATTGATGTGAAATGCAAGTGTGGCATTTAGCGCACTATTTTAGTGTAAACTGTATCCTTCCACTCGCATTTTGGAAACCAGAACATATTTTTGCAGAAATGAGACCCACATGAAACCAGTTGCGGCCGGTGCAGGTAAGCACCTGGGGATTTGGGCCGGGGCACAGTCGGGGGTAAGTCGACGGACAACGGAATAGGATTTATTTCATTTTCTCTATTCCGTCATCTGTCGACTTACCCCTATTGCCCCCCCCCCCCCAGCCTCCCACAGGCTCATCATGTTTACCTGCACCTGCCGCCACTGCTTAAAACACAATCTAAAGCTGTTCTTCTTCTATTCTTCCACAGTGCTCCTGTGCTCCCACAATAGGATTTTATCCAAACAGACATGAAACTACACAATGTGATGTAATGGCATAATTTCAGGAATTTCACGTAATACGTGTAATGCGAAATTTCAGAAGTGATGCGAGCTTATACCGCTTAATGGAAATATCACGGACGTGCTAAATTCTTCCCATTACATTTCGCCCAAAGTAAAGCATAAAGCTGGCTTCAACACATCACTTACTCTTTTTACACATTTGAGTAATGTGAATCCCTCATTACAATGTTGATACTCAGCATAAGGCTAACAGATGGCATAAAAACAAGTTAAAGAATCGTGCTAGTTTGATGCCCATAGGCTGAGTATATGAAATCAAAATAATATGCAAATGTGTTTACAATGCCAACACAGTCATAATGCATCATAATTAAAAAGCTGACTGCATGCACACCCAGTAAATAAAGTGTAAACATACTTTGAAGAGAATTGTCTTTCAGTAGCACACTTGAAATATTCACAAAGGGCTGTGTGTTTTCTCAGATGATAAACGTTTTGATTGCTGTTTTTTCAGGGATCTAAGTAAAACATGCAGAATCATTAAGAACTAAGAATATCTGTAGCATACTTGTTAGCAGATATAAGCGAAACAAGAACAAACATAACATGTAAAGAGATATAAGGATGTGTTTGTTGTTATGCCCAGCTGGCTGTCCCTCCCTCTTTAATATCTTAAAGTACCCCTAAGGCTTTGCTGCTGAGTATGCTTGACTCACTGTCTCAGCTTCTAAACACTGCATACATTTCATCAACTGGAACCTGATGACATTGGCAGAAAAACGTTCTGTAGATTGGAAAGTGGGAAATGTTGAATTATTGTATTATCCCTGATTTATACTCTCAATATGCATAAAAGGGAGGTGATACAGCAGTGGGAAAAATATGCACCCTTCACCCACGGACGGTATTGGTATTTTCTCTTTCGGGATTATTGCCCATCATTACCACTGCAAACACAACAATGATGGACAGAATGTGGATCAATGTCACACATTCACCCCAGTCCAAAGATCTGGGCCCAAATCCATCGTTTTTCCACTCCACACCACCCTGGGTTAGACAATGGCGATATGCAAATCAGCGCTGACCCTGTGCCCCATGGGAACAGTCCAGTCCGAACTACAAAAGCCATGTCCTTCCCAGAACGGAAACAAGCATCCGAGGACCGGACCGGTTTCGAGGTAACACCTCTCTTCAGCCCGGCTAGCTTGATTCCAGTGGTGTGGAGTGCCTGGGACTCACGTCTGAGCATCCCCAGTACACTTAGAGCGGTAACTGCAAACACAACAATGATGGACAGAATGTGGATCAATGTCACACATTCACCCCAGTCCAAAGATCTGGGCCCAAATCCATCGTTTTTCCACTCCACACCACCCTGGGTTAGACAATGGCGATATGCAAATCAGCGCTGACCCTGTGCCCCATGGGAACAGTCCAGTCCGAACTGCAAAAGCCATGTCCTTCCCAGAACGGAAACAAGCATCCGAGGACCGGCCCGGTTTCGAGGTAACACCTCTCTTCAGCCCAGCTAGCTTGATTCCAGTGGTGTGGAGTGCCTGGGACTCACGTCTGAGCATCCCCAGTACACTTAGAGCGGTAACTGCAAACACAACAATGATGGACAGAATGTGGATCAATGTCACACATTCACCCCAGTCCAAAGATCTGGGCCCAAATCCATCGTTTTTCCACTCCACACCACCCTGGGTTAGACAATGGCGATATGCAAATCAGCGCTGACCCTGTGCCCCATGGGAACAGTCCAGTCCGAACTACAAAAGCCATGTCCTTCCCAGAACGGAAACAAGCATCCGAGGACCGGACCGGTTTCGAGGTAACACCTCTCTTCAGCCCGGCTAGCTTGATTCCAGTGGTGTGGAGTGCCTGGGACTCACGTCTGAGCATCCCCAGTACACTTAGAGCGGTAACTGCAAACACAACAATGATGGACAGAATGTGGATCAATGTCACACATTCACCCCAGTCCAAAGATCTGGGCCCAAATCCATCGTTTTTCCACTCCACACCACCCTGGGTTAGACAATGGCGATATGCAAATCAGCGCTGACCCTGTGCCCCATGGGAACAGTCCAGTCCGAACTGCGAAAGCCATGTCCTTCCCAGAACGGAAACAAGCATCCGAGGACCGGCCCGGTTTCGAGGTAACACCTCTCTTCAGCCCAGCTAGCTTGATTCCAGTGGTGTGGAGTGCCTGGGACTCACGTCTGAGCATCCCCAGTACACTTAGAGCGGTAACTGCAAACACAACAATGATGGACAGAATGTGGATCAATGTCACACATTCACCCCAGTCCAAAGATCTGGGCCCAAATCCATCGTTTTTCCACTCCACACCACCCTGGGTTAGACAATGGCGATATGCAAATCAGCGCTGACCCTGTGCCCCATGGGAACAGTCCAGTCCGAACTACAAAAGCCATGTCCTTCCCAGAACGGAAACAAGCATCCGAGGACCAGCCCGGTTTCGAGGTAACACCTCTCTTCAGCCCGGCTAGCTTGATTCCAGTGGTGTGGAGTGCCTGGGACTCACGTCTGAGCATCCCCAGTCAACTTAGAGCGGTAACTGCAAACACAACAATGATGGACAGAATGTGGATCAATCTCACACATTCACCCCAGTCCAAAGATCTGGGCCCAAATCCATCGTTTTTCCACTCCACACCACCCTGGGTTAGACAATGGCGATATGCAAATCAGCGCTGACCCTGTGCCCCATGGGAACAGTCCAGTCCGAACTACAAAAGCCATGTCCTTCCCAGAACGGAAACAAGCATCCGAGGACCGGCCCGGTTTCGAGGTAACACCTATCTTCAGCCCGGCTAGCTTGATTCCAGTGGTGTGGAGTGCCTGGGGCTCACGTCTGAGCATCCCCAGTACACTTAGAGCGGTAACTGCAAACACAACAATGATGGACAGAATGTGGATCAATGTCACACATTCACCCCAGTCCAAAGATCTGGGCCCAAATCCATCGTTTTTCCACTCCACACCACCCTGGGTTAGACAATGGCGATATGCAAATCAGCGCTGACCCTGTGCCCCATGGGAACAGTCCAGTCCGAACTACAAAAGCCATGTCCTTCCCAGAACGGAAACAAGCATCCGAGGACCGGCCCGGTTTCGAGGTAACACCTCTCTTCAGCCCGGCTAGCTTGATTCCAGTGGTGTGGAGTGCCTGGGACTCACGTCTGAGCATCCCCAGTACACTTAGAGGGGTAACAGCAAACACAACAATGATGGACAGAATGTGGATCAATGTCACACATTCACCCCAGTCCAAAGATCTGGGCCCAAATCCATCGTTTTTCCACTCCACACCACCCTGGGTTAGACAATGGCGATATGCAAATCAGCGCTGACCCTATGCCCCATGGGAACAGTCCAGTCCGAACTACAAAAGCCATGTCCTTCCCAGAACGGAAACAAGCATCCGAGGACCGGCCCGGTTTCGAGGTAACACCTCTCTTCAGCCCGGCCAGCTTGATTCCAGTGGTGTGGAGTGCCTGGGACTCACGTCTGAGCATCCCCAGTACACTTAGAGCGGTAACTGCAAACACAACAATGATGGACAGAATGTGGATCAATGTCACACATTCACCCCAGTCCAAAGATCTGGGCCCAAATCCATCGTTTTTCCACTCCACACCACCCTGGGTTAGACAATGGCGATATGCAAATCAGCGCTGACCCTGTGCCCCATGGGAACAGTCCAGTCCGAACTACAAAAGCCATGTCCTTCCCAGAACGGAAACAAGCATCCGAGGACCGGCCCGGTTTCGAGGTAACACCTCTCTTCAGCCCGGCTAGCTTGATTCCAGTGGTGTGGAGTGCCTGGGACTCACGTCTGAGCATCCCCAGTACACTTAGAGCGGTAACTGCAAACACAACAATGATGGACAGAATGTGGATCAATGTCACACATTCACCCCAGTCCAAAGATCTGGGCCCAAATCCATTGTTTTTCCACTCCACACCACCCTGGGTTAGACAATGGCGATATGCAAATCAGCGCTGACCCTTTGCCCCATGGGAACAGTCCAGTCCGAACTACAAAAGCCATGTCCTTCCCAGAACGGAAACAAGCATCCGAGGACCGGCCCGGTTTCGAGGTAACACCTCTCTTCAGCCCGGCTAGCTTGATTCCAGTGGTGTGGAGTGCCTGGGACTCACGTCTGAGCATCCCCAGTACACTTAGAGCGGTAACTGCAAACACAACAATGATGGACAGAATGTGGATCAATGTCACACATTCACCCCAGTCCAAAGATCTGGGCCCAAATCCATCGTTTTTCCACTCCACACCACCCTGGGTTAGACAATGGCGATATGCAAATCAGCGCTGACCCTGTGCCCCATGGGAACAGTCCAGTCCGAACTACAAAAGCCATGTCCTTCCCAGAACGGAAACAAGCATCCGAGGACCGGCCCGGTTTCGAGGTAACACCTCTCTTCAGCCCGGCTAGCTTGATTCCAGTGGTGTGGAGTGCCTGGGACTCACGTCTGAGCATCCCCAGTACACTTAGAGCGGTAACTGCAAACACAACAATGATGGACAGAATGTGGATCAATGTCACACATTCACCCCAGTCCAAAGATCTGGGCCCAAATCCATCGTTTTTCCACTCCACACCACCCTGGGTTAGACAATGGCGATATGCAAATCAGCGCTGACCCCGTGCCCCATTGAACAGTCCAGTCCAAACTACAAAAGCCATGTCCTTCCCAGAACGGAAACAAGCATCCGAGGACCGGCCCGGTTTCGAGGTAACACCTCTCTTCAGCCCGGCTAGCTTGATTCCAGTGGTGTGGAGTGCCTGGGACTCACGTCTGAGCATCCCCAGTACACTTAGAGCGGTAACTGCAAACACAACAATGATGGACAGAATGTGGATCAATGTCACACATTCACCCCAGTCCAAAGATCTGGGCCCAAATCCATCGTTTTTCCACTCCACACCACCCTGGGTTAGGCAATGGTGATATGCAAATCAGCGCTGACCCTGTGCCCCATGGGAACAGTCCAGTCCGAACTACAAAAGCCATGTCCTTCCCAGAACGGAAACAAGCATCCGAGGACCGGCCCGGTTTCGAGGTAACACCTCTCTTCAGCCCGGCTAGCTTGATTCCAGTGGTGTGGAGTGCCTGGGACTCACGTCTGAGCATCCCCAGTACACTTAGAGCGGTAACTGCAAACACAACAATGATGGACAGAATGTGGATCAATGTCACACATTCACCCCAGTCCAAAGATCTGGGCCCAAATCCATTGTTTTTCCACTCCACACCACCCTGGGTTAGACAATGGCGATATGCAAATCAGCGCTGACCCTGTGCCCCATGGGAACAGTCCAGTCCGAACTACAAAAGCCATGTCCTTCTCAGACGTGAGTCCCAGACACTCCACACCACTGGAATCAAGCTAGCCGGGCTGATGAGAGGTGTTACCTCGAAACCGGGCCGGTCCTCGGATGCTTGTTTCCGTTCTGGGAAGGACATGGCTTTTGTAGTTTGGACTGGACTGTTCCCATGGGGCAACAGGGTCAGCGCTCATTTGCATATCGCCATTGTCTAACCCAGGGTGGTGTGGAGTGGAAAAACGATGGATTGGGCCCAGATCTTTTGACTGGGGTGAATGTGTGACATTGATCCACATTCTGTCCATCATTGTTGTGTTTGCAGTTACCGCTCTAAGTGTACTGGGGATGCTCAGACGTGAGTCCCAGACACTCCTCACCACTGGAATCAAGCTAGCCGGGCTGATGAGAGGTGTTACCTCGAAACCGGGCCTTTCCTCGGATGCTTGTTTCCGTTCTGGGAAGGACATGGCTTTTGTAGTTCGGACTGGACTGTTCCCATGGGGCAACAGGGTCAGCGCTGATTTGCATATTGCCATTGTCTAACCCAGGGTGGTGTGGAGTGGAAAAACGATGGATTGGGCCCAGATCTTTTGACTGGGGTGAATGTGTGACATTGATCCACATTCTGTCCATCATTGTTGTGTTTGCAGTTACCGCTCTAAGTGTACTGGGGATGCTCAGACGTGAGTCCCAGACACTCCACACCACTGGAATCAAGCTAGCCGGGCTGATGAGAGGTGTTACCTCGAAACCGGGCCGGTCCTCGGATGCTTGTTTCCGTTCTGGGAAGGACATGGCTTTTGTAGTTCGGACTGGACTGTTCCCATGGGGCAACAGGGTCAGCGCTGATTTTCATATCGCCATTGTCTAACCCAGGGTGGTGTGGAGTGGAAAAACGATGGATTGGGCCCAGATCTTTTGACTGGGGTGAATGTGTGACATTGATCCACATTCTGTCCATCATTGTTGTGTTTGCAGTTACATCATTACCACAGCACTTAAATGGTTTTCCGCTTTCATGTGCATGGATATAAAGATTCAAAGGATCTTTTCTGACGACTATACCATCCAGGCATTGAGAGGGTGTGCTGCCAGGGTGGAGACTGCAAGCTATGTGGCGCAAATACTACATGTTATGTTATGTTATAATGGCTTATAGAGCGCACAGCTGCCCCAGCAAAGGGGCGATCCGGCGCTGACAGCAGAAAATTGCACAGCTAGTTGCCAGAAGGCAACTTGCAGCGGAGGGAAGAAGAATGTCCGCGGCAGGACGGGGCCAGGGGCCGAAGGCTATGGCGTTACACACAGATGTACGATTAACCTACTCTGCACAGGTATTACGAAATATCCAAAACCTATCATCTATGAGGTGTTCGACCAGGGTGGAGGACAGTTTAGAGGGTCCTTTTACATGCCGCCATTGTAAAACTCAATTTGAGGCAGGCGCAGGGGCTAAAGACACCTCCGACACCCTCCTTAAATGTCGCTCACCCGATAATGGCATACTGGCTTACACCTCCACCTCAATAAACAAAAAGGCTACCCATACCCGTCTGAGAAACAAAAATTTGTTATGTAACATCAGATCCCTACCAAAACACACTGTAGAAGTATGGGATCTAATTTCCTCAGAAGAACCTGACCTGTGCTTCCTAACGGAAACGTGGCTTAAACCTCACTCAGTCCCTGCCATAACACTAGGAATTCCTACAGGTTACAAAATCGTTAGGCTAGATCGTCCTATTTAAATGGGAGGTGGAATAGCGATTGTCCATAAACAGGAAATTAAGGTCACTGTACTGGATGAGATGTGCACCCCCGAATTAGAACTCTTAATTTTTAAAATTCATATTTCTTTTTTTTTTTTTTCCTCATATTGCGAAGCTCTATGTAATTGGAGTTTCAGGTTTCTGCCTCTGGTTTTATGTTTTCCTTTTCCGAAACTGCCCCTTGGTCTCTCTTGTCTGGGGGGTTTATCATCTTCCCGATGATTTCTAGAGGAGTACCCTTAAGCTATTAAATAGTATCAAATCTGGTCTGGAGATAGGGGGGAGCTAGCCACTTTGGCTACTCGACAAGTACCATACTTGTCCGCCAGAAGTTGTTTCGCATTAATCATTGGACCGTTATACCAACCCTGTATTGGGATTCAGGTGGTTTTCAAAAATTTCCCAATACTTAAATCTCTTACAGGTATTTCCCTTCCTATCTAGTTTGTTAATCCTTAAAACAGAATTCATCCATTCTCCATGTGATGGAGGGGAGGGCCCAACCCACTTAATACAAATCTCCCTCCTTGCAAGTACAATTAACACAAAGAGTAGATTTTCCTGACATTTGGTTAGACCCCCTCCATCTATTGTATCTTCGATCCCAAAAAGAGTAAGGGTTGTACTTACAGTTAGTTGTTTGTTCATGATCGTGCTCAAGGTCTTACCAACTTCACTCCAATATTCTTCAAGTAGGGGGCAGTTTCTGAACATATGAATGTCGTCTGCTTTTTCTTCCCCACATTTCGGGCATTTCTTTACTCCTGCATTTTTAAATTTGGATAGCTTTTTCGGTGTCCAATAAGCTCGGTGTATAGTGTATAAATGGTTTCTTTTCAGTGCCGCTGATTTTAGGGTCAACCAGCATTTTCCCAGTGATTGTTCCCAAATTCTGTCCAAATCAGTTGTAGATAAGTCTCTTCCCCCAGATTTGATCCTCGATATTTGTGTTTCTATCTCCTGCAGCTATGAAGGCCCAGCACCACTTTGCCACTTCTTTTGTTATGGGTGAGTTCTTTACCATTTCTTTTTCCAGTTTCTCATTCTCTTGGTTGTATGTGGGTAGCGTTTTAGACCAACTTAAAATTTGATAATATTTAAATTTAGAGACTGAATCATTGGTTGTTTTTTTAAGTTCTACCCATGTGGTCAAAGTTGAACCATTTAATAGTTGCCCCCAGTAATTGATGTTTGCTAGTCTCAAAGGAGTTGCCATTGAGTCTTTTAAGCATTCTGGGGTTCCTGGTGATTCCCATATCGGGGCCATTCCGCTATAATACGGGATGTTTAAGATTGCTCTGATTTGTATCCACATCTTTGCTGCCTCCCTTAAGATCTTCAGTTTTATTTTTTTTAAGTATTTGGGGTGTCCAAATTTGAATAGAAAGTGGTCAACTGATTCTGTCATCGCTTGTAAATATCTTGGGTAGTATTGGTAACTTTTTAATAGTGCTCGGATGTTTTTGAACTGAAATGCCCTGTGGTACTCCCCCAGATCTGGGCTAGCTAGTCCTCCGTCTTGTTTTCCCCTCCTGAGTTTCTTCCACGAAATCCTAGTTCCCTTCGAGGCCCATATAAAGCTAGTAATTTCCCCCTGTGGTTTTTTTAAAAGGGGCTTTCCAAATTCCAGGGGGATTGTATTAAAAAGGTATGTGTACTTTGGCAGGATTGACATTTTGACGATATTTGATCTACCTATAAGACTTAAAGGTAGAGTGGACCATACTTTAAGCAGCTTTCTCACCTCTCCTGCCACCTTGTTAATGTTACGTTGAGGAATCTTCTCTATGTTGTGATTCACTAAAATTCCTATGTATTTTCTTTCTTTCTTGATACTTGAGCTTTTAAACTGAGTATTCCAAGTCATAATTTTGGTTTTTGTGTGATTTACCAGGTAACCGGAGACCTTCCCAAACGCACTTATGGTTTCTTCAATATCTTCCTTAGATTTAATATAGTTGACCGTAAAAATCATAAGGTCGTCTGCATATAATGCAATTTTTTTCTCCCACTCTTGGAACTTGAACGGGGTAACCTCTTTAACACTTCTTAGTTTGTTCTCCAGCGGCTCAATGTATAAATTGAAGAGCAGGGGCGAGAGGGGACATCCCTGCCTCGTTCCTCTTTCTATATTCACATCTTTTGTGAGACTGCCGTTAACTAAGATCTTGGTCATTTATATATTTGTTTCACAACGTGCATGAAGGGTTGGCCGATGTTGTTTTTAATCATGACTTTTTCTAGAAAGGCCCAGTTAACTCTGTCGAATGCCTTAGCGGCATCGACGGTGAGTATGGTAAGAGGGACTTTCTTTTGCGTGGCTATATCTATTGAGCTGAGAAGCTCATGTGTGACTTCATGCAATTTTCTCCCCTTGATAAATCCCTTTTGGTCTGGGTTTATGAGCTGATCCAATACTTTTCCTAATCGAGCTGCCATAATTTTCGAAAAGATTTTATAATCTGAGTTGAGCAGCGATATTGGACGGTATGATTCGCATTTGGTAGGGTCCTTACCGGGTTTTAAAATGATAGTGATTATTGCGTCATTCCAAGAATCGGGTATGTTATTTTGTTGCTTAAGGATCAAGTTTGCCAGCTCCGTGATGTGTGGAAGCAGGGTGGCTCTTAGTGCCATGTATATCTCGTTTGGTAGAGCGTCAGGACCTGCTGCCTTTCCTTTTTTTAAACTTCTGATTATCTCATCTACTTCACTTGTTGAGATCTCTTTGTTAAGTTCTTCCTTTTCTTCCTCCGTTAGAGCTAAAGATGGGACACCTTCTAGGTATGCATTGATCTGGTTTTCTTGCGGGTTTGTATCTTCTGTATAAAGCTCAGAAAAAAATCTCTTGAATACTTGCCTGATTGTATCTTCGTTGGTGCTTTGGTTTGCCTGACCTTCCTGGTGAATGCTCTTTACTTTGTTCTTGGCTATATCTGTTTTTAGTTTCCATGCAAGCCACTTTCCACACCCTTCCCCATATTCATGTTTTGCTAGCTTGCTTGATTCCCACTTTGTCCGCACTCTTTCTTCTAGGATGCCTTCAAGTTCTTCTCTCTGATGTTGTCTATCTTTTCCTGGTTCTTCTTTTCTGGTCATGTCTTGTTCCGTTAATATTTGGACATCTAAAGAATTAATGCTTCTTTCCAAGTCTGTAATTGCTTGTTTTATTTTTTTATTTTTATATGCTCCCAGGCTTAACGTCTTCCCCCTTAGCACGGCTTTATATGTGTCCCAAGTGACCTGTTTTGTTGTACCTATTCTGTTGTATTCAAAGAAGGTTTTTGTTTCAGCTTCTAGTTCCATCACAATGTGCTGGTCTAGTAATATAGCTCTCTCTACCGTAAATCTTCTTTGTGTTTTTATTGATTTTACTTGGATAGTGAGTTGGACGGCTGAATGATCTGACAAATGAGCTGGGAGATGAGCTAGATTTTTTACACTTCCTGAGAGATCTCGATCAATGAGAAAAAAGTCAATTCTCGACCTGTGTCCCAATTTTTTATTATGTAGCGTGAAGGGTTGATTTTTTTCTCCTTTATCTCTCCATATGTCAATCAGTTCTAGATCTCTTTTGTAAAAACTAATCCACTCTCTCATTTTTGGCAGATTTGCATGTCTCCCTGGTGGGGATCTATCCAAGCTGGGATCCATTACTAGATTGAAATCGCCTCCCAGTATTATTGGGGAGGTAGCTAGTAGTCGCTTGGAGTAGAGTTTCCGTAGAGGATCTGCATCATCTAAATTAGGACCATAGTATCCTGCGATCGTGAGGGGATTGTTTTCTATCTTTACTCTGGCTATCGCCCATCTTCCCTTATTATCTACTTCTACTGATTCCATGACAGCTTTAAGTGATTTCTTAATACTTATCGCTATTCCTTTAATATTGCATTCTTGTGTGGCACATGCATATGAGTCTACCCAGCCTAGGGTCTTTATTATTTGTGCCCATTCCTCTTTCAGTAAGTGTGTTTCTTGTAATATTATTATTTCACTTTCTGATGTTCTAAGATATTCTAGTATGTTGTTCCTTCTGTTTTTTGTTCTCAATCAGATTACATTCCAGGAGAGTATTTTGAAGTTTTTACTTGTGCTCCCCATCCACCCTATTTCTTTTTAACGCGTTCCACTCCTGTGTATAGTTTATATTGTTGTTCATGATATGAAACTCCTTTTCGTTTTTCCATCTTCTCCGACTTATGAGGATTTTTTTTTCCCTATTTTGCTCCCCACCCTTTTTCTGTTTCGTTGAAATTTTGGATTTTCTTTTCTGTACATAACTGTTGCCCTCCCCGGGGAAGCCTCCTTCTTCTTTTCCTTTGGTTATCTTCGTAACCCTTAGTAGCTCCTTTACTCATGACTCTTGACCTTTGTGCATATAAAAATTATTGCAAAGCCTTGCACCCTTGTACTACCTTGTACTACCGTTGTTCAACTACTCCTGTGTTTTTTTTAAAAAAGATTTCTATTTCAACTTGATGGTTCATCCGACCGCACTTGATCTCGCATTAACTCAATGAGGGATTTAACTTCTTCTGGGTCTCTTATATTCCTCATTTTCTTCCGCCACATTATCCTAAGTGATGGTGGGAATTTCATCTGTACAGTGGCTCCATGTTGTTGTAGTTCTGACATTAAATTTCCTAGTTCCCATTGTCTGGTTTGGGAGGCCTTTGACATATCAGATCTTATTCTGAAGGTCCAGTTGTCCTTGTTAAAGTTGCCCTTCTTCAGCGCCTCTCCCAGAATTTTATCCTTTAGCACATAGGTTTTGAAATTAACAAGTATTTTCCTCGGTGTTTTCCTTTCCTTATTCTTTCCAAAAGGGTCTCTATGTGCTCTCTGTATGTCTTCCTCTAGCAATGCCTCGTCGGCCCAAGGAAAATGTTCTGCCAGCAGTGCTACCACATATTTTTAATGTCTGACCCCTCTTGATTTTCTGTGATGTTTAATATGCTTATATTGTTCTTTCTTGCTTGGTTTTCAAGCGACTCCATCTTTTCATTCATTATTTTGCTCTCTTGCCTCAGGGAGTTTATCTCTTTCCGATTCTTTTCCACCCTTTTGTTCAGACCGCCAACCTCGCTTTCCACAGCTGTCACTCTTTCTCCCAGAGCATTTAACTTGTTGTCCAACTTCTCACACACTTCCTGAATCTTATCCTGCTTGGCCTCTGATATGGTGAACTTTTCTTTCATTTCTGCCCATATTTTTTCCAGGAGTTCGTCTGTGTGGTTTTTGGGGGGTCCCTTTTGTAATCCTTGTGCACCCTCTTCGTCTTCTGTAATCTCACCCCTTTTTTTGACAGTGGTGTCCCCTACAACCCCCTCCGCCATAATTTCTTTTTGAGGCGTAGCTACTGCTTCCCACTTGGTTCCTGTTTTAATCTTCCAAATGTCCTCCAAACTCTTCGATTCAACTTTATTCTTGTTCTTGTCCTTTTTTTTAATTACTATTTGGGGCCACTTTTTTTGGTTCCAGGGTTGGTCGTGTGCCCACTATGGGAGAGGGTTGTATTCTAACAGGAGATATCGTGATTTCTTTTTCTCCCATGAGTGAGAGGCCTTGAGGAGACAGCTGTACGTGTGAATAAGCTTGTTCCTCCGTATATGAACTCTGTTGCTGTTGCTGTTGAACTTTAAAGTAAGTTCTTAATGATGCAGTTACTTTAATTTTGCTTTTCCAGGAGGAGTCAATTTTCCTTTTAGAGGAGATTGTTCCGCCTTCAGAGGTTGTTTTTGCGCTCTCTCTGGCCGTTTTTTTTGTCCTTTTTTTTATTTCCCTAGGAGATACACCTTTAGGGTATTGTTCTTGCTTAAGAAAATTTCTGCTTCGCAGGCTGTAAGTTGAAATGACCTGTTTGCCCTGCACTACCAAAGGTCTCCCTCGCAGGGTCTTTCCTTCTACTACTTTTGTTTGGCTGATATTTTCCTCGAGTTCGCAGCACCCACTTTCACCACCCACCTCTGTTGCCTTCAATAATTCACTCATGTGCTGCTGTACTGTGTCGAGTTTCAGTTCTTCTATGCACAATCTTTGGGTGTCATTCGTGTCAATTGTGTGTGACCCTTTGGGAAACAACCAGTCGCCTCCTTTGATGTTACCTACTTCAGGACTGGGCTCCTCTCTCCTGATGTTCCAGCGTGAAGTCGGGACCAGATCCTCGCCGTCTAGGGGGGTTCTACTTTCATTTACTTTTCTTCCTTCGCTTCTGTCCCAATCGCTACCCCAGCATGAAACCGGCACTAACCCCGTGCCGTCAGGAGATCCAAGAGCGCGGTATATTCTTTTCTCTCCTCTGTCCCCCCTGTTTGATTCAGCTTCGTAATTCAGACAGGCTTGGCTGCTTGCACTGCCGCTCACCCCCGGAACTGATAGCTCAGTCTTCCGGAAGCCCTGCTGCAGAACGCCCTTGCTCTTGCCGCCCAGACACCCGAGCCACGTCTCTCCTTGGAGCTGCACCACCACACTCAGCCCGGCGCACCAGCTTGTCTTCCTAGGGTGCCGTCCACCGCCGCTGACTGATAAAATACCATTCCGCAGTAAGTTCCGCAGTAAGTTGCTTAAGACAAGAATCTTTTTCTTCTCTTTCATGCGTTCGTGTGTTTTTGTACGTTTATATTATTTTCTCCTTCATGTGTACAGCGCAATCAGGCTTCATTTCTGCTTCCTCATGTCAGAGGAGTCGCTGAGTCAGGAGCTCACCGGCCGAGCGTCCTACCCGGCTGCCATCTTCCCCCCCTTAAAATTCATATTTCATCAAAAAAGAGTAGAAATAGAGCATTAACATATCGCCCCCCCTGGTCCTTGCTCCAATATATCTGTAGTATTGATGGAAGCATTGGCACCCCATATACATGGCAATTCTGATTTCCTACTTCTAGGTGATTTCAACGTCCACAGTGAGCTAGACTACAGTACTGAAGTGCAGACATTAATGGCAGATCTGAACTCACTGGGCCTAAAGCAGGTTAACACTGGGCCCACTCATCAGGCGGGACATACGTTAGATTTAGTTCTAACTAATTCCCTTCAGGTTGAATGTATACCCCCCTATCCAGTGGAATGGACAGACCACTTCATCATTGAATTTTATACCCCCATTCCTATTTTGCATGACATGAGACATAATGCCCTATCAAGCAAAAGAAGACCTTGGCACAAATTGACCCAACAAGATTTGAATAAAAAGTTTGTAGAACCGACCCCTAGCACAAGTGAGAACATTGACACTGCTTTAAACAGATACGAAGAGATGCTACTTAAAACCATAGATGGGATCATTCCATTAAAAACCTTTAAACCTAGACCTGCACGCAAACAGGAAATCTGGTTTTCAGAGCACCTTAGATCGCTCAAACAAGCGAAAACTAGAGAAAAAATGGAGGACTTCCAGCCAAGACAGAGACAAACAAATGTACAGAAGCTCCTTGACAGCATACCACAAGGTTATTTGCACGGAGCGGAAAAACCATATTGCATCTCAACTATTGGTGGCCGGGAACAACCCCAAAATACTATATCAGATATTAGAGACTTTCACTAAACCTACAGCTTGCGAAAGCATGGATGTGGCCTCTCAGCATTTATGCGACAATATCTCCCAGTTCTTCACCCAAAAAATTGACGCTATCTATGATAAAATCATACATTCGAATCATAACAGTAGAAATGCTAATGACCCTATTTTAAATACGGAAATACAATCCCCGGTCATGCATTCCCTCTCTGTATTTCCCCCTATCTCAATTGAGGAAGTATTAGCTCTTATCTCCCAGATAGAGAGTGGTTGCCCGATGGACATCATCCCTGCACGTATTATGCCCACACTAGCAACGGATCTGGGTCCTGCCATCCAGAGGCTGATTAACCTCTCGCTGAGCACAGGACAGGTCCCGAAAGGATGGAAGAAAGCTCTGGTCAAACCGCTTAGGAAAAATACTGCAACTCCCTGGAGTGAGCTAGCAAATCTCAGACCTATATCGCTGCTCCCGTTTCTGGGCAAAATTATTGAAAAATACGTCAACAGAAATTTGTCTGAATACATTGAATCAGCAGAAGTGTTGGACCAATCACAGTCGGGCTTCAGGCCTTGGCACAGTACCGAGACCGCCCTGATGTCAGTCGCAGACGATCTCCAAATGTACCAGGATAGGGGCTACTCCGTTATCCTGGTGCTATTGGATCTGTCTGCGGCGTTTGACACCGTATCCCACTCCATTCTAACTTCTAGGCTGGCTAACATCGGCCTGAAGCACGAAGCTCTGGCATGGTTAAGGAGTTTTTTAGCAAACCGCACCCAGCAAGTAACCATGGGTACGTATCGTTCAGAGGAAGTTGAAATCTCCGAAGGGGGGGCCACAGGGCTCATGCCTGAGCCCCACGCTTTTCAATATATATGTGGCACCCCTGGCTAACATCATGAGAACATATGGATTCATCCCGATATCTTACGCGGATAATACTCAACTCCTCTTTCCCTTTAAGATATTTACCCCCGAGGTGAGGAACTCCTTCTCCCAGGGCATAAAAGCAGTGGCCCACTGGATGTCTTCCAACTACCTGCAATGCAACGTTGGGAAGACAGAAGTCATGTTGTTTGGCGAGGCAAAATTACTCTGGACTCCAGACTGGTGGCCACAAGATCTTGGACCAGTACCCAAACCCAAATTAATAGTCAAGACCTTGGGAGTCCGACTAGATCAAGAACTTACTCTCAAACAACATGGCAACCAGGTGGTAGGAGCCTGCTTCCATGTGATTGGCATGCTGCGTAAAATGTTCCCCTTATTACCAGACACATCCAGGAGGACACTGGTACAGGCTCTAGTCCTGAGTCGATTGGACTATTGCAATGGCCTGCTCCTATCTGTCAACGGGGGAGTCATAAAAAGACTTCAGGTGGTCCAGAACACGGCTGCCCGCTTGGTTCTGAACGCCCCTCCTCGTACGTCTTCCAAACCCCTGCTGACAAAATACACTGGTTATCTGTCAAGCAGAGGGCAAAATTCAAAGTATGCTGCACCATACATAAAAGTATCAACGGGATGGTCCCTGCATATCTGACCACCAAATTTGTCCCTTACATACCCCCCGGACACTCAGGTCGAGTGAACAAGGCCTTCTGTGTGTACCTAGAGCTAAGAAGGCCAGACTTGGAACTAAAGCGCTATCTGTCGCAGGACCCTCCCTTTGGAATAGTCTCCCTATATCCCTTAGGCTATGTGCAGGTCACTTCCCTTTTAGAAGGATGCTGAAAACCTTCCTATTTCAACACTAGACTAGAATAACTGCTCATATAGTTCTTCCTCTTAACCTAGGTGGTAGGAGCCAAAAGCGCGAAGATACTCCTTCGGGAGTCGAAGCCAGCGCGATACAAACCTGCAAATAAATAAATAAATAAATATGCGCTTGGCCACAGGCAGCCAATGGAGGCGACGGATGGGATTAGAAGTGGTACACCTCGTATGCAGACCAAGGAGAGCTTGTCCCGCCGCACCCTGGACCCTTTGTAGTTTAAGAATTTAGTTCTGGTTGGCCCCAAATACAGGGAACTGGCATAGTCTAGTGTTGATATAATCAAAGCCTGGACAATAACCTGCCTGATTGGGGGATCAAAGAAGCCCAACAGAGGTTTGAGCCCCTGCAGTGGCCAAAAACAAGTCCCAGCCACCTTCTTGGTTTGAGTGCGGAAGTTAATGTCTTCGTCAATACAAACCCCCCGGTTTTTTATTACCTGTTTAGGGGCAGTCTCCAGCAAAGCAGGCCACCAGAGCTCACTCCACAGCCCGAGTCTCTCCCTACCAACAGTATTACACACTTGCTGGCATTGAGCTGGAGATAGTTGGCAGTCATCCACCCCGCGAAAGCCTCAAGATTGCTCCGGAACTTACAGGTGTCTCGAGGGATGTTGTCGGTGAGTGTGACTACCAACTGAGTCTGCATACAATACTACCGTAAGCCCTCTGTTCTTTGCGACCGTCTCCAGTGGTTGAACATATAAGTTAAAGAGGGTAGGACTCAAAGCTGAGCCCTGCAGTATCCCCTGGTTGGTGGATTAGACTCTGGTTTCACAGGGAGGGGCAGCTACCTGGAAGGACCTCTTAGCAAGAAAAGAGGCAAACCACTCCAAGGTGGAAACCACTATGCCCACCTCCTCCAGGCGCCTCAGCAGAATCTGGTGGGAGACGGTGTCGAATGCAGCACTGAGGTAGAGCAAAATCAGTGCTGAGGTAGGACCCTCATCTAGGGCCCATCTCAGATGCTCGGTGACAACAAGAAGAGCAGATTCCGTACTATGCTCAGGACGAAAACCATTCTGAGAGGGATCCAGTATGTTGTTTTCCTCAAGATATCCCGTCAAGATGGTATTGACGTGGGCCTCGGGGATCTTAGAGACCCAGGCAGGAGGGAGATAGGATGGAAATTTTCCGGTTTGGAAGCATCCAGGTTGGGTTTTTTTAACAGGGGGACCACCATTGCATGTTTCCAGGTGCTGGGAATGGCAGCAGAGGGGAGGTATAGGTTGATCACATGACTCAGAGGAGGGATGAGCACAGGTTGAATTTTCATAGAGTAGGCCAGCTTAAGAGGAGCAGTTGGAGAACCGGATTTGACTTTGCTGCATAACACAGACAGCTATTCTTGGGAGATAGCGGGGAGAGTGGTCAGAGTGCAGAAAGAAGGAGGATGAGACACTGGGTCAGAGCCGGACGTAACCTGAGGGAAGGATTGCTAGATCTTCTCTACCTCCTCAACAAAAAAGGAGGCTAGAGTGTTGCTTTGCTCGTCAGATGATATCGACGTGGCAGTCTGGGCTGTAGATGATTTCAGCTCTTTTAGTATCAAAGCAATACTTTTATATGGATTTGCACTGTTCTTTATCTCCTCCGCATAATAGGTAGCCCGTTTCAACTCAATCGACCTATAGTATTGCTTGATCGCTATTTGGTAGGGCCTATTCAAGTTGGGGTCATAGTTTCTTCTCCATGCTCTCTCCAGCCTCTTGCACTCTCTAAGCATGGAAGTGAGCGTAGAGTTGTACCAGGGACTAGATTTGAAGCTGCAACTTTTAGACCATTTTGCTTGGATAAGAGAGTTGAGAGCACCAAAAAAACAGTCTGACAACAATTTATCGGCAGAATCTGGGTCGGATGGAAAACTGGGCAAAGATGAGGAAAGAAGGACTTGGAATTGCGCAATGTTAAGTTTATGCTAAGGGCGCCTAAGTGTACGCTTCTGGGACGCCCTGCAAAAGGGCCCAACCTCAGGGAGTGTCATCATTATAAGATAATGATCTGACGAGCACATAGGGTGAACAGTCAGGATGGAGAAATTTGTAAAAACTGGGTCCAATAGATGACCAGCAGAGTGTGTAGGGCAGATGCAAATTCAGATCCCCAAAGACACTGAAATTAGCTGCTCTTGTGGCTAGAGGTCCTACTACATCAATGAGGGCAGTTCTAAACTCTTTAGTAGGCCCAGGAAGGCGACAGATCAATAAACCCGACAGGGTGTAATTGGCATTAAGTGAGATCATAAAATGAGCAGCTTCGCACCCGGCGAAAGACTCCCTCTCAAAGTTGCACGTATAGGAAGATTTAACAATAACTGCAATGCCATCCTCCCTAGACACTCTTTTGAGTGTCTTAATACTGAAACCAGGAGGGAGCGCCAGGCCCGGTTCAGCCACAGTGTCGTCCAACAACCATGTCTTGGTTAGAAAAAGGGCATCCGGTGATTCATCCTGTAACAGGTCTTAGACATCAGTGTGGTTTTTAACTAAAGAATGTCAGTTAAGACTGAGAAGTTTTATACTGGTGCTGGTGCTAAGGACAAGACCGGGGGAGCAGGGGACACCCAGGAGTTGAAACCACAGTGTTAACAGCAGAAGGGCCCCTCTGGAGGGGTATGTGGGGGATGCCTCTGACTTGCGAAGAGATCCGCTGCAGAGTCGGTACCATACCTCTGATGAAACCGGCAGCTGGACTGTCATCTGGCGACGGGCAGGCACAGGCGGGTGTGGACGGGCTTGCCTTTGGTGCACCTTCGGCATGCCAGTGGTGCATCGCCAGGGCATCTTGTTAAATGGTGACACAAACCGGAAATGCCTCAAGCCCGCGCCTGACCAGCTGACCCTGTCGACACGCCCTCTGCACAATCAGCATTCAGACGTTACAGAACGGGGCAGAGATCAGGAAAGAGTATATGAATCCCACTGGCAACAGAGAGAGGCAAATGCACAGCCCCGAAAATGAATGGTCATCCAAAGCGGACCCCACCACCCACTAAGGTGCACACAAAGAGGCAGAGTATGCAGGAGCAAGAAGTGAAGATAAAATCAGGTAAAAACAGCACATTTTAAAAGCTGAGAGCAACAGACCTTATCGCGTCCGCTGCACGCCTGCCAGGGCATCGGGTAAATGGTGACACAACCCGGAAATGCCTGAAGCGCGTGCCAGACCAGTTGACCCTATTGACACGCCCTCAGCACAATTGCCACTCAACCATGACGGAATGGGGTGGAGATCAGGGGAGAGTGCGTGAATCCCACTGGCAACAGAGAGAGACAAATGCACAACCCCGAAAATGAATGGTCACCCAAAGCAGACCCCACCACCCACTAAGGTGCACATAAGGAGGCAGAGTATGCAGGAGCAAGAAGTGAAGATTAAATCAGGTAAAAACAGTAAATTTTAAAAGCTGAGAGCAACAGACCTCAGCATTTCAACTCACCGGGGCATATTTACAAGCCCCATGCGCCACGTTTACTCTGCCTTTGCATCACTTCTGTGACGCAGCAGCAGTGTAAACCACGCGCCACATTGCGCCTTATTTACAACGTGACGCATCTAGGGAGATGCGTCACATTGTAAAGCCTTGCGCTACATGAAACCTGCCTTAAGTTTCATATGTGCGTTCCAGCGCAGGGTGGGTGTTCCATTGCAGGAACACCTTGTAAAAGTGATGCAGTGAAATCTACAAGATTTCACTGAGTCACTTTTACGTCCATGCTGCGTCAATACCCTGTGCCTTCTTGAAGCAAGCATAAGGAGTGACGCAGCACGTTAGGCGCCCCTGAGCACTGCTGGAGCCGCGACACACTTGCGACACGACTCCAGCAATGCGCCGCCCTTATGCCACAGGATGCAACACGCACAGCCCCATCCTTGCACCACGGTGCGCAGCATTGTAAATGCGACGCATGTGTGGTGGCGCAGGGAGGGAATAGCGTGTTGCATCTGTTCTGGAGCATCCCTGCTAATTTGCAGAGATGCACCTGAACTCGTAAATCTGCCCCACCATATTTAATGTTTGTAAGTTCATATTTTCTTAATCTTAGTTAAATCATTATCTGACTTGCATGACAAAGTTTATTTGTGAGAATAATTTTTATATGATACTCATCTACAAACGGGACAAGAATGTATCTACTATATATTCTCCAACATTTAATTAGGAAAAAGATTCCTAAAGAAAAGTGAATCTGTGGAACTCAGAAGTCAAATACATCATACCAGGTATTTACAATGTAGAATTATTTCAAATCGTGCATTAATGCAAAGGATTGCCTAGCAAAAGAACCAATTCTCTCAAAAGACACTACGCAAGGATGCCCCGGTCAGAACATGGGTTACTGTTTGGAGGGGATAGAAGCCCAACTCAGGCAACATTACTTAGTGGCAATTTGTAAAGTATTTATGCTGCCCACAAATAGTAATACAAAAACAACACAAGAAAATTCCAAACCATTGCAGAAAAAATTGTACATTTGATAAAATCATATGGTACCAAAAATGGCAAATATCCGATCAGTAAAACCGGAGATATTGAAATTTTAAATATTACGTGAAAATCGCAAAAGAGGCACAAAGCACTAACTGTTATCTGGGCGTGCCGGACAAGGACAAAGTCACAAGTTCAATCTGACCATGATGAAGCATGAATTGGATACAGGGACCAGGTTAGTCTTGCTAAAACTTATACCTTATGCCCTTGATGTAAGGCTTCATGTCACTCGACGTTAGTTCTGATCAGGAGTTTCATGGTGCTGCGATGCGAAGTTCTACTTCGAGTTGTTTCTGACTGGGTCAGTTCAGATCAAGAGCTGCGAGGGGTGTGATGGGAGGTCCTGCATCAAGTTGCATTGGGATGCATCAGTTCTGAAGACGCTGTTGATCAGGAGCTGCAGGGTGATATGTTGAGCGGTTCTGTGTCAGGTTTGGCATGCTTCGCCAGATTTTATGCAACCCACAGTTAGCCATAAGGAAGTACACTCTAATGTCTGCCAAGGGTCCAGAACCTAGGGGGCACCTGTTTGGGATCAGGACTTAGTCCAGGCAAGTCCAGTAGCAGGGATGCCTCTGGAGAGTTTTCTGACACTGTAGCTCACATAGGAGGTCTGTTAACTGACCCTTGGAGTTCGTCTGGGTTAGCCCAGGATGGAAGTAGGCAGGTCCAGCCTTCCTTGTCAGACAGAAGGGGGATGGGAGCACCTTGCTTCACCTCCCAGCACAGTTCGCCCCTTAGCATCCTGGTAAATGCAGTTCATTTTAAATGCTTACTTGAATTTTTGTAGAAGTTTTTTACCAAAGTTGGTGCAGGTTAGTGCTGTTAATCTCGAGATCCATGTGTTTCTGGATATTAGCCTTCATCAGTAGAGATAAAAACGAAATTCAAATTCATCTGGGGTTGCTGAGAAAGCTGCCATAATCCTCTCAGGTCTCTGTACCTCTCCCTGGAGCACAGGTGCATCTCCAAGAGCTCGTCAGCTCAGAACGTGTCTAGAGATAACAGCACTGCCTGTACCAACTTTGGTGAAGAACTACAGCAACGGCTTTGCCGATTGTTGCGGAGGGAAGACCTCATTCCTCCTCACTTCCGGGCGCCTTCTTCCGCCCAGGTCAGCGTTCTAGCGGCCAGGCGCAACTATTTAGAGGCCTGCTGAACCGGGCGCTCTGCGGTCTCCTACTGCTGGCTAGCAAAGCGAATTTGGCACACATCTGTTTTAATGAATTTTAGGGGGTATCTGCACTTGTTATTTGCACAAAGTATAATTGCTGCTTGGTGGGTTTTTTAAAAAAACGATTTTTTTTTTAAAATCTTTGGAATCTGACTCTTCTAAACTGCTGCTAATCCTTCGCTTCTTTGCACACTTACCTACCCGGCCCGAGGCTTCCCCGGTCCGCCACGGCTTTGCCGATTGTTGCAGAGGGAAGACCTCATTCCTCCTCACTTCTGGGCGCCTTCTTCCGCCCAGGCCAGCGTTCTAGCGGCCAGGCGTGACTATTTAGAGCCACGCTGGACCGGACGCGCAGCGGACACGCGCCGCAGGCGTGCCAAAGGTGCGCCTAAGGTAAGCCCGTCTGCGCCAATCCACGCCTGGTTCGTGCCTAGGGCCGGTTATGCTGCAGTTTCTGATCTTGGCATTGAGGGCAGTTGCTCCTATAGTCGGGCAGCGATACTTTCTCTGAATCCTGGTATCCATGCAGGCCAGAAATGCTGTGTCATGAGCTCCGGCCCCGACTGTGGTTGTCCCGACTGTAACTTTCACTTCTGCATGGACCAGGCCAGGGCGCGTACTTTGGAGGAGCAAGAGCTGCCCGTGCTGGCAGCCCTCATCAACGCTCGGTCAATGGTGAAACATGCAGCACATAGCTTGTTTTTTCTCATTATACCCCTTTCTATGTGCACTGCAATTTTCAGCACACATAGACAAAGGAATAAACCTCTAAAATGTTCTTGTTGAGAAGGTTATCCCTTCTTGCACAAAATGATTGTGCCAATAAAACATTCACCCTTGCAATATGGGGCAGGGGAGTCTACATTGACTTTTGCAGTACACAGTGAGCCAGCATTAGGAGAGAGCAGAGGTGTGCCATATCTTCATAGACATGGCACATTTCTGATCTCTTCCTTCACGCAATGCAACACAGTAAGTTGCATTGCTCTGTTGCATGAAATATTAGTAAGTCTGCCCTTTAGTTTGGCTGTAAAGACAGTGGGGACTCCACAGCTTACTGTACGTGGTGGGAGCAGTTTGAGGGAGCGACTGGATGTGTGGCAGTTTAATTTGACTGCTGTGAACAAAGGAGAAGTTAAGTAACTTGCTTTATGGAAAATTGTTTGTGCAGGGGAGTTGCTCAGCAGGTGTATTATGCAAAAGTGATCCCAATTGTTTGGACCAGTTGCAAGTTTTGTTTCAACTCTAAATGATCAAGAGGTTTTTCCAACATTCCACATAGATACTTCCCCAATAGTCACTTCTGGATAGAACTATTGCATTCACCATAAGAACATGGATATATGATTACACAAATGGGAGGATAAAGCATATTACTCAAGGATGGTGGTAACTAACCCTGTCACTGCTGCAGCCTGGTTTCAAGAGGACATTTGCCATCCAAGTAGATACTCAGATTCCCAACAGCCTTGCCAGCATGAGGTGCAGGCCCATAAAAGGAGGCCAGCTGATGGGAAGACCCGATGAATGGATAGCCTGAGAGAGGATAAAGTCTCAGCTAATAGAGCTTCCTTATTTGGTGGATTTCAATCAAAATAAATACTGACATATAACTGAAAGACAGTTCCCAGGTGGGGTGATTTAGTACAGAGTTATGTGATGTTGTTCTGTTTGACCAAACTAAACTTCAACTGAGAGTACATAGAGATGTGCAGATCTAGAGTATGCATGAGATATGTAAGAGATATTACCTGCTGTGTGTTAATATTCAACAACAGAGTAGAAGATATGGCCTCCAGAGGAACTCCTAGTTTCAGCACAGACACATGTATAAAGTGTGTGTCTAAACAAAATTAAGCCAGGCAATCTAGGCCTTCATCAGCATATCACATATCAGACATTCTTCAAATAGGGAAGCAGTAGTCCATAGAATGAAACACCATGGGCGTAATATTAGTGCTGTGACACAAACACAATTCACTTTTAAACTTAACTCATTTTTAACCCCAAAAAAACAATGGATTTAGCCTAGATCGACGACAGGGGGAGGATGTTCGATTGGTTCAGCATTCCGTCCTTCTTTTGTTCTTTTTGTATTTGTCGCCCTAACAGCAACAAATACAAGGGTATGCCCAGATGTGGGTCCTGTGCTTGCCACAGCACCAGATTCAAGCCATCCTAGCTGATGAAGGGTGAAACCCCGAAACCGGTCCTCAGATGCTTGTTTCTGGTCTAGGAAGGACCTTGCCTGGCAGTTCGGGCTGGACTGTTCCCATGGGGAACAGGGTCAAGACTGATTTGCATATGGCTAGGTCTAAACTGGAATGGCGTGGCATGCAAAAAAACAATGGATTTTAAATTAATTAAATTAAATTAAATTAATTTTAATTTTTTATTTAATTTTACACAGATCTATGACTGGGGGTGAATATCCAATTGATTCAGCATTTCGTCCATCTCTGTTCTTTTTGTAGTTGTCGCCTTAAGTGAGAATGGTATGCCCAGAAGTGGGTCCTGTGCTTGCTACACCACCAGATTCAAGCTATCCTGGGTGATGACGGGAGAAACCCCGAAACTGGTCCTAGGATGCTTGTTTCTAGTCCAGGGAGGCCCTGCCCGGCAGTTCAGGCTGGACTGTTACCATTGGATGCAGGGTCAATACTGATTTGCATATGGCTGGGTCTAAGATGGAATGTCAAAAAAACGATGGAGTTGACCCAGATTTATGACTGAGGTTGAAAGTCCGATTGGTTCAGCATTCCAATCATCATCTTCTCTTTTTGTATCTGTTGTGGGATAAAAGTCAGCTTGAAACAACCTAAGGAAGATTTTATCTTCTACTAGGAATTTATGCAGGGATAAGACTGCTTTTGTCAGGATCTTTCCAAGGTGTGAACTGTCTGTAAAAATACATGACCTGTTTTGTATAACTTTAGTTTTTCAATCAGAGGACTTACTAATGCTCTTTTCCAGAACAAAAAGAATTCACTCTGATATAAAGGTCTATTGACTGATGAAGATAGTGATTTAACTAAAACAGACACAGCCACCTTAATTAAGTAGGACAGTGACTAGGGAGCAAGCTGGAGGGACCACAAGAAGACCAAAGATGGCTATTGAACAAAAGACTCAAAAAATCGCTTAATTTTCATTTAGATGTGATCTAATTCTCTGTAGCCCATTCATGCTATATGTAAGTCTCATGTTCACTCTTAGACACCGGGCATTACATTTCAAGTCATTCACCCGTGTAAATAATGGCAAAACCACTTTATTAATGTCCTAGCCTCGCTGAGGTACATTATTTGTCAAAGATACCGTCCAAAAAATTGTATGGAAAGAGGTTCCTGGCAGTCTTTGATTTTCACATATAGGTAAACTGTAGTAGAAATTAAATGTTCCTGCCTCTGTTTGAATGGCCTAAATTCTTGTTTACAAGTGACGCTTGTTCTGTGATGAACACCCTCCTGTCTTGGTTCAGTCTGTTGATGTGTGCACATAGGCTGAATTCACAAGAGAAACAACAAGAAAAAGAACTGAGTGAGTTTGTCCCTAAAGTTTTAAAGCAGGTTACAACAAGAGATCCAAATGAAATACTGCTTTACACACAATGTACTATTAAGCATATTAAGGTGTCAGAGAACACAGGTAAGGGGCATGAAGAAGACATTCAACAAAGTGCCAACAATTTCTTAAATTGGAATCGAAGATTTATTTTAAACAGCTGTTGAGGGGAACACAATATAGCCAAAGAGATTTAGTTTTTTGCAAATAAAGCGCACAAACAACAAGTATTATAAGCAACCAAAACATTTAAATCAAGCATGGATGTACGACAGAAAACATTTCATAGAGTTATGAAACTCGAGACTGCGGGAGAGAACCGGCTAGTCTCTTTATACTAGGTAGTAATATAGATTTTGATGCAAGGAAAGATGAAAAGCTTGCAGAGCTCGGCTAGTGGTATTGATTAACAATGCCATCCATCGTAAACTACTCGAACACCTAGTAATTGTGTTGTAGGCACTTTATTTTAAGACATACTGCTTAGGAAAGGCTAAGTCTGTAAATAAAGAGGTTACGTTTGCTCAGATCTGGAATCTGTTTACCAAAACGCCATCCATTAGTGAGGAAGAGGTATAGCAGACTTCATGACCATATAAACAGCAAGAAGAAACGTGTTTGTTTTGATATGAAGTAGAAATACGCAGCACTATTCCAGCTGTTATGTCCAGCTACATGTTTTACACTGAACACACTTCGGATTAATATAGCCGAGCTGCTCTTTTTTTATAATTCCAAAACTGGTACACATGGCCAGTGGCGTAACAAAACTTGAGGGCGACCCCCTGCAAAGTTTACAGAGCACTGGCGTAACGAAAAGTGAGGGGGCCTCCCTGCACGGTACTTAGGGGGGGCCCCCTCCGGGCTCAATGAGGAGCTCTCCCGGCCAGAGTTCAGTGCCGACGGGGCCCCTGGGAGCTAGGGCCCCCCCGCACCGAGTGGGCTGCGGGAGCCTGTGTTACGCCCCTGTTACAGAGGGATGCCCCCCACGCTCCGGATCCTATCAGGAACTTTAAGGACAGGAAAGTCACCGCCCATGCACAGTGGCGGAGGAGGCACCCGGGAACCTCCGCACCACGGTTGCTGCAGGGGCCATTGTTACACCACTGGCTACACACCAAGGATTTAAGTAGTTTGTGGGAAAGGTGATGGTGTGACCATGTATTTCAAATAATAAAGTACTTGCTGCCATAGATGATAAGCATATTGTAAGTCACCTTTGGCCTTATTCCACTATTTAGTCATGGAACTCCTCAGTGAGTTGCAATATCCTTATAATGTATGGCAGCAGCTACTTTATAACATGGAGATTTGGACACGCACAGCCTTTATTCTATGAAGGTTGATGAGTTGGTTTGCTGTCACGTGCAATCGGGGCTTCACTGTCTGGACCGAACAGTGTTGTGAATATGAACAAAAAGAATGCAGCCCCTGGTTAGGGGTTGTCCCCCGGTGCACAGCGTTGAAAAACAAATGAATGTTTATATCCTGTGTTCATTTGAGTCACAAATTTACGAAACTGTCAATGATCACTTCACTTCAATGATCATTGATCTTTCAAACGTTGAGGTTTTCACAAAGTTATAATTCGAATGTCTCTCAGTTAGAACTCCAAATTAAATCCATAATCCCAATGCATTTCGGGCATCGGAGTTGCCCTTCATCAGGGGATAAAAATATACAAGCAAAACAGATAGTAATGGGCTCTTAGTAGGAAGTATCTCGGTATGGCTTCTAACTATAAGAAAGTGACTATTCATGCTCTGTGGAGGATGTGATAGGTTAGAAACGCGCGTCAATAATAGAGGTGCTTCAAGTGATGAAAAGTATCTGCAATAGCAAATGTGAACACGTGATGTTGTGAGTGATGGTAATCTACAGTTTAAGTGAAGAAAGGTGATGCAGAATACATACTCAGGTACGCGGCGAAATAGCAGCGCATTGAAACAAGTGTATCGGGTTAAACTCGTGGGGTGAATAATAAATAACTCGGGCGGTGAGTAAAGGTGCCACTAAATTAAGTTCCACGCATTCTGTACAATGCGCAGGTCGTGTGAAGTGAAAAACGTTAACAGTGGTGTGACTGTGAACAAGGTTACAAGCAAGTTCTCACGTGGTCGAAGGATCACTGTGGATGAGGCATTCTGTAAATGAGTAAAATGACGAATATCACTGTTGAAGAAATCGTGCGAGTCGGGTGAACGTGCAATACACTGGAAGTCCACAAAATGTGGTACTTACGGGTGTGAAGGTCGGGGTGTACTCATTTCATCCAGTACTCCGCGTTTATGGTACGGCTGTGAGCTGTGTGAGTAGCTAACAAACGGGTAACGCTCGCATAGCGGGATAAAGTTAGTTCCTGACCAGTGCGGAAAAATAGAAGATGGACTTGTTCCACACAATGAAGCGTGGGCGCCATCTTGAAATGGCATAGAAAGTACATCAAGGGTGGGGAAACTGGTGTTAGGAACCTTAAGGGTATGATGAATAAATGCAAAAGAAAGTAAAAAACATGAAAGGTAGTACATTACAGCATATTGACAATAAACAGATAAATGAAGTGAATAAATAGCGCAAATAAGTTGCCCAGGGTACAAAACAAAGGTGAGGGTCGAAAACAAAAGTGCATGATGGTGCTAGTGTCATGTACAACTATGTTCAATAATGTAAACATTAAAGATAGCACAGGTATTCCATCCTGTCGTTCAGCCCGTGTGGCTGCATCGTGCATAGATAACGGATCCAGTAGTTCTCTCTTTGCAATGGTCTGTTTTTGTTGTGTGTACCCTCGTTGGGTTTAATGATCTCTAAGATGAGAAATTTAAATTGAGCGATGTTGTGTCTCTTTTCCAAAAAATGGGTGGCAACTGTCGATCTCAAATTTTTGGTTCAGATATTGCTCTTGTGTTCCAATATTCTAGTGCGGATTTTCCTTTCAATGTGTCCTACGTAGCATGACACGCAGGGACACTTCAACATATAAATGACGTTAGAAGTATTGTACGTGGCGTTCAATCTTAATTTAATTTTGGTGCCTTTCATTGGATGGTTGAAATAATTGCCTCTGATGATGTTATGGTAATTGCTGCAGTTATAGCATGGTACCAAGCCTATATATTGTGTGGATGACTTGTATTCTGTCGGTTTGGTGAGTAGATCTTTGAGATTACTGCTCGAGTATATGCAAAAATAGGTTTGCTGTCAAATAGTCCCATGAAATCTGGTTCGCTGCTCAGTAATGACCAGTGTTTGAGAATCATGTTGCGAAACCTGTGGCTCAAGATGGAATATTTAGAAACCACTACTATCAGTTTATTGGAATCCTTCGTTTTCACTGTCAAGACATCTTGTCTGTTGAGAGATTCACTTCTTATTTTGGCCGATCTCAAGATCTCTTCAGGATATCCGCGGTCTTTGAATCTTGTCAGCATCGCATCAATTTGTTGGTCGCACTGAGTGGGAGAAGAAACTATGGGGCATATTACCAACAACTAGCGATAATTATCGCTATGTTGGCTTAGCGGCAATATTTTTATCGCCGAGCTGCGGCAATTTGTATCGCTTAGGAACCTTGCTATTATCAAGGTTTATCTCCTAAACGATAAAAATCGGCCGAAATGCATGAATATCGCTGAAAAGTCAGCGATATTCATGCATTACCGAGCTAATGCTCTTAGCCATGTTATCCACCTACCATTGGATAACATGTCTAAGAACTGCTCAGGGGCAGGTGTTAGCTTTTGGAGATATTCGCGCTTAGTGCGAATATCTCCAAAAGTTGGTAATAGGAGATAGCAATGTTAGCGACTGTTTCCAGTCGCTAACATCTTGGCACGCCCACTTTGCATGTCATTAGTGATACATTTCACTGACATGCAAAGCGGGGCCCAAGATGGTCGCTATCTCGCTACTAGCTGTCGCTAACTGGTGTTAGCGACAGCTAGGTAATAGGGAGATAATTTTATCTCCACTTTCTTGGCTTTTAAAGCCAAAAAAGCGGAGATAAACCCACTTGATAATATGCCCTTATACGTTTAACTCTGAGTAGTTGTGAGAAAGGTAAGATGTTTTTGAGGCCCGGTTTGTGGAAGCTATTATAATGAAGAATGGTTTTGCGATCAGTGATTTTGCGGAAAAGGTTAGTTGGAAGTTTGCGTCTTTAAGTTGAATTTCAACATCCAATAAATGGATTAATCTTTGGTTAAGTTCCCACGTAAATTGAATACGTTCATCGATGGTGTTGATATGTTGTAAAAAGTCTTCCTGAATGTGCGCTGTGCCTGCCCATAAAATGAAAATGTCATCTATAAATCTGAGGAAGATTTTGCCATGTTCTTGTCAGATGGGTTGATTGAGTATGTGTTGTTCTTCGTAATGTTTCATGAACAAATTCGCGTACGCAGGAGCTGCCCAATTGCCCATGGACGTACCACATAGTTGAAGGTGCCATTTGTCATTCCACTTGAAACGACTGTGATATAATGTAAACATTAGTAATTCCATATGGAAGGTCTGAAGGTCTGCATCCATTGAAGAATAGAGTAAAGTTTGTTCAATGACTTCTATTCCGAGGTTGTGAGGGATCGAAGTATATAAGGACTTCACGTCCACTGTACATAGCCAGAGTTCTTCTTCTGTTGGTATGGAAATGGCGTTGAATTTGTTCAAAAAGTCGGAGGTGTCTCTAATGTAAGACTGGGTGGTGATCACGAATGGATGCAAATGTCTGTCAATGAACTTGCCGACAGGCTCGTGGATACTACCTCTGGTCGATACGATGGGTCTGAAAGGAGGTTTTTGAGAATTTTTATGGATTTTCAGCAACATATATAGGGATGGTGCCTTGGGATTTTCCGGAATGAGAAACCTCTTTGCTCTCTCGGTGATGGTACCATTGTCTACCGCATGGTAAACAATCTTGTTGAGTGCTGATGCAAACTCTTGTGTGGGATCTCCATCTAGTTCAACATAAGTGTTGGTATCAGACACATGTAATGCAACTTGTTCATGGTAGTAAGTGCTGTCCACCTTTGTCTGCGTTCAGGCAAATAATAGATGGATTGTTGGCTAGTTTATTCAACATGCTTCTTTATCCCATAAAGTACCCCCACCAGTTTAACTATGGCCTAATGTATGCCCCTCTACAATTCACTTCTAAGGACACAACCAATGGTTCCACTAGTGATATTCTAGACAATTCCTTCAATACAAAAAAACATAGAGAAAATAGTGCAGATGTCTCTGATAGCCCACGCAGTCATGGGTAATTGCTGATTTGAGTAATACATTTAAAATACCTGTAATTGAATTACATTTTCAATGTACCCGCATGGATTGAAATATATTGCATCCCCACACAACCAAGCCTTAATTTGAGCCGGTGGTTTCCAGTGCTCAGGACTGGCACTTAATTGGTTTCCTGTGCTCTGCACCGCCAGTTAATTGTGAACACCATACAAAGGAAAGTCTGCTACATGGTTTCACTGCTCATCTAATCTTGATTTGAGCAGAACAACGGTTGTTTATGAATACAATATCTGCCCCCCACAGTCATTCATTTAGCTTTGGGGACCTCAAATAATCTGAACTGTAGCACTTGCTGGTGAGAGAGATGTTATGTTATGTTATGTTATGTTATAAATATTTATATAGCGCTCAGCTGCCCCAGCGAAGGGGCGTCCCGGCACTTACAACAGAAAAAAAAGACAGCTATGGAGGCCCCGTAAGATAAATACCATGAGAAAAAAAGTTATTTTTTGGTAGGGAAGAGATGAGTCTTAACTGCCTTCCTGAAGGACAGTAGGTCTTTCAGTGCTCGGATGTGGATCGGAAGCAAATTCCACAGTTTTTCGGCCAGGTAGCGGAAGGAGCCACCCCCCCACTCTGCAGCGTTTAATACGGGGCACCATGAACAAGTGCTGTCCCATAGAGCGCAAAAGACGAGACGGTACGTATGGGATCAGCAGGTTGTCGAGAATTTTAGGAGTAGCCAGCTTCAGAATTTTAAATGACATACACAGTGTCTTAAATTAAATCCTTTGTGCCACTGGGAGCCAATGAAGCTTCCGGATGGTTTTGGTGGCAGAGCAGAACCTTGGAAGGCCGACTAGGGCCCTTGCCCTTGCGTTCTGGATACGCTGCATCCGGATGATTCCGGCTTGATTAGCCCCCAAAAGTAACATAACATAACTTAACAAAGTAGGGAGCTAGCGTAATCCAGACAAGAAAGAATGGTGGACTGAACTATCATCTGCCTAGTGGATGTGTCAAAGAATTTTAAAATCGGTTTAATGCCACGCAGGATGCCGAAACATGTGGCCGCAATATTTTTGGTATGTCCACAGAAACTGAGAGAGGGGTCTATCCATACCCCCAAGTTCTTAACCTCATTTCTGGGTATAGGGGTCTTACCTAGGACGGTGAGCCACCACTGGTCACCCCATAGCTCGGTATTTTTACCAACTATCAAGATCTCAGTTTTATTAGCGTTCAACTGTAAGCAGTTAGGTGTCATCCAATCTGACACCGCAGCCAGACCATTTTTAAACTTGGAAGCATCCTGGCTGGAGCCATCCGAAAGAGCAACCACTAACTGCGTGTCGTCAGCATATGAGACCATAGTAAGGTCCCATTGATTGGTGACAGCAGTCAGTGGCTGGACATAAAGATTGAACAATGTGGGGCTCAGAGCTGAGATGGCTAGTAGTTGTGTTAGCATCAATGACAGGGGCGATGGGTGATGCAAGCTGCAGTGGCCTCTTGTCAGGGCTCTGACACTAATTATGTAAGCACTGAACACAACACTTCCCATTGAATTACTGTATATGCAGAGGACATCATGCCTGCATTTAACAATTAAAAACATGCTATCTCTGTCCCCTTACAGCAGAACGTTAACAAAACAAAATCCCTGTTCAAGGCACAACTGTGCTAGTCAGTGGCAAAAGAGGCTGGTGTTGTGGAGAGCCTTTTGGGGAGGCGGTCCACTTCCTTAGCGCTCACCTACCACTATCACTTATATGCAATCACCCCTTTACATCCTTCACCACTCATTCAACCTATTAGCTATATTTTAACCCTCTATTGCCCCTAAGCAGAGCCCTGGTTACGTTTCTGGAGTTGCACACAACCTCTTCCCATGGTTGGCATCTCACTGGTATTTATATAGGCATTAGCTGTATTTTAATGTCCCTGCCGGTACAACAATTAGAAAAATAAGAGTGGTATTCTTTCAACATATTAGGTCATACTTTAAACAGGTAATGTCAGAAGAAAACACTTCAAGTGTGCTCTACAGCTGCCCTGGTGAACCCTGGTAGAGAAAGAAAGAAAGGCCATATTCAAACGAATACCAATGATTTCTTATAAAGTTCTATGTTGGGGCCTTTGCAGAATGTTAAATTGAGAACAGATGGCTATATCTGTCTGTTGGAATTAAAGGTAGCAACTTTACCTCTGCCCCAATAAGTTCTGTTCAGCCTCTTCCCCTCTCAGACAAGCAGTACTCTCTGGAAGATACGTTCTGTGAGGGGTGGGAGTATCTGCTCTTGTAAGGGGCATGGCAAGCTCCTACGGAAAGAGAAACAAAGGTTGTTGTTTTGTTTCTCTTCACTTCTGAGTCAGCTCAGAGCAGCTCAAAGCAGGCTGAAAACTGTATCTGCTTTACAAGAGACACACACCCTGGTCAAATAAGTGGAGAGGAACCCCCCTTCATATATAGAAGAGTGGGCTCCCGCACCGCAGGGGCTGCAGAGGTGTCCGTAATGTCACTGCACATGGTCTTTCTCACCAAATCACTATTCATAATTTGTCTTCTTTCAATGACAGATTACTTCCATAATACTAAGATCTCTTAGGAACCTTTCTTCCCTGTTTATACAATATGTAGTTCTATTGAGTAAAATTCTACAGACCGTTCATTACATAGAAACAATCCCCATTTTCATAGGGCCTATTTTCACATATTGTTTTGGATTTCCTCTTTCTCACTGCTGTTTCTTCCCAACCACTTACAGGGCATTTACAAGTCACAATAACCTTTATTCTTTGGCTTTATCTATCCAGGTTTGCATTTGCTGTTTCTAAATTTCTAAAAATTTAACTAAGATTAAAACCTTGTTTCCTTGTTCTCACACACATACTTTTCTGTGTTCCATATAATGCTCCATAAACATAGGTGTCTACCTCCACCTCGGCTGAATGAGCACATTCCACAATTTTGAACCTCATAGACTGGAGCCAATATTTCTGTTTTGATGTTTCACAACGATGATGCAGGGCGAGTCAGTTTGCAACATCTTGTGACCTTTTGTTTGACAAAAGATTAAAATGCACACAACAGCTGACCAAGGTCAAGCACTTAAGTTCCACCAGTTTCATATATCCCACATGAGTGCAACTACTCCCTGCATTCGCTGTTGAAGGATGTCAATTAATAGAGAAAGTCCACAAGAAAGGAAGGTGCACTATAATTGAAGTTAGTCAGGAAACACACACGTAGTCCAAAAAAATCATCTTTTTATTAAAGTTTTTGTTTTTCGTCACGGCTTGCTCAAAAGTCACATAAATGGATATAAATGGATATAACCAGAATTGACTGAAATAGTCCCTTGAGGTGTATATCGCCACCTACTTAGATTGCCCAATCCAATCAGTCTAAGTAGTCCAAGTAGCTCTTGAACATAGAAAGATAATCCAAAATGATATCTTTTATCCTACTTCACGTAGCACAACAGTAAAAACAGCTGCTCCCATTGGTTCTGAGAGGACAGGTGTGGATAATATCAGGCAACAATATCTTGGATCAGGTCAAACGGTATCGATAGGGCCTTAAAATACGTTTTATACGAAAACAAACGAGAACCAAACGGCATGATAACCAGCAACAACGTGAGATCGCCTCATGCTGTTGCTGGTTATCATGCCGTTTGGTACTTGTTTGTTTTTGTAAAGAACGTCTTTTTGGGCCCTATCGATACCTCTTTGTTCCATATTTGAGGGCCACTGTGTGCTCTGTTGCTTTATACTTTGGACGCCCATTTGACCCGATGCAAGATATTGTTGTCTGGTATTATCCACACCTGATTGAATTGGACAATCTAAGTAGGAGGCGATATACACCTCAAGGAACTATTTGGTCATTCCGGTTATATCCATTTATTTGACTTTTGAGCAAGCCCTGACAAAGCTCCTGTGGCACTAGGGTCAAGACTGATTTGCTTATGGCTGGGTCCAAATTGGAATGGCATGGTGAGCAAAAAAACGATGGATTTAGGCCCAGATCTCTGTACTGGGGTGAATGTATGACATTGTTTTGCATTCTGTTCATCAATAGTTCTTTTTTGCATTAGTCACCCCGAGTGGGACGGGTATGCTTAGACGTGAGTCCCGTGCTCTCCATGCCACTGGAATCAAGCTACCCTGGATGAAGAGGGATGAAACCCCGAAACCGGTCCAAGGATGCTTGTTTCCAGTCGAGGGAGGACCTGGCCTGGCAGTTCGGGCTAGACGGTTCCCATAGGGCACAGGGTCAAGACTGATTTGCTTATGGCTGGGTCCAAACTGGAATGGCATGGTTAGCAAAAAAACTATGGATTTAGGCCCAGTTATCTGTACTGGGGTGAATGTATGGCATTGTTCTGCATTCTGTCCATCAATAGTTCTTTTTGCATTTGTCACCCCGAGTGGGACGGGTATGCTCAGACGTGAGTCCTGTGCTCTCCATGCCACTGGAATCAAGCTATCCTGGCGTAAGAGGGGTGAAACCCCGAAACCGGTCCTAGGATGCTTGTTTCCAGTCCAGGGAGGACCTAGCCTGGCAGTTCGTGCTGGACTGTATCCCATAGGCCACAGGGTCAAGACTGATTTGCTTATGGCTGGGTCAAAACTGGAATGGCATGTTGAGCAAAAAAATGATAGATTTAGGCCCAGATCTCTGTACTGGAGTGAATGTATGACATTGTTCTGCATTCTGTCCATCAATAGTTCTTTTTGCACTCGGGAACGAAATGTGTTGGCTGTGTGACGGTTTTAAAAAATAAACAACTTTAATAAAAAGATTTTTTGGGAGTAACTTCAATTAGAGTGCACCTTCCTTTCTTGTGGACCTTGCGACCTTTTGTAAATTCTGGAATGGAGATCTGTAGAAAGCATCTTTAAAAATTGCAGGTTGCTGGCATTGTCACTCACCCTTTAAAGGGCCAGCAGTTTGAATGCTGATTTGACACCCTGCTTTTGGGACCATGTGACCAAATCCATCTCCACCATATGCCTCCATCCTGCAAACACAGAGTGTATGCATTCAAATAATGACAGCAATAAGTATGCAATTGAACACCGCCAGTCTGAAAGCGACAGCAAAGGAATGCTTCATGACTCCAGTCAAGGTCAAAATGCATTTCTGCTTTCCTTGATGAATTGCAAATTGGAGAAATGATTCTTTCTAGCGATCTTCCCCTTGAGATGTACAGGTGATCACTTTAAGAAACAAACTTTGAATTTTGTGCACCCGTCTCTCTATATCCTGACTTAGGGCCTCATTTATATCTTGGACGTAAGGATACGCCATCACAAGGGCGATGGAGTATACTTACTCCTAAGATGATGGTCCGCTTGCCCAATTTAAGTGTGGGCAGACCATGATTGATCACAGTAGAGACTCTCTGCCGTGGCCACATTTATCTGATATTCAAACAGAGTAAGGATCATTGGAGAATTTGCTATATGTCTACATGCCAAGGTTACATGGGCGGACATGTAGCAGTTTTTTACTGCCCATCACCGCCAGCTAAACCCTGGTGATAAGGGGCAGTAAAAAAAAAAAAATTCCCACCTCACCATGGAAGAGAGGCATTTTATTTTATTTTCAATAAGAAAATCCTGTTTCAGTTTGACAGTCGGCTCTGTCATGTTGATGGTTCCTGCAATGCTTTAGAAATGACAGCTGGCGTGGTGGTCATTTCTAAATTTGATGAGTCCCTGGGGAGCTATATTGCCTCTCAGATACTCCATAGGAATTGCTGCATGGATTGCAGTTTTCAATTGTTTTTTGAAATAGACGGTTTATTCCACTCTTCCATTTAGTTCATAGTTGTAGTCAGTGTAGTGTCTAAAAGACTTGGAGTTTGGCTAGTCCCACACTCTCTGCCATATCCGTAAGACAGTAGAGACAGTTTTAACATCCCTTCACTTTATTTGCACTCTGCTCCACTCTCACCAACTTCCTTAGTCTCCCCGACTGAAAACACCTCAGCTCCTCTTCATATAATTTTTTTTGAACAGTTGTAGCCCACACCTGTGACCGTGCGACCCTGGTGTGAGGAGGGAGCCCTATGATGAAGCATGTTACCCTTGCGGGAGTGAGGGTTCTTCTCCTTAAATAAATGTTTTTTCTCTATCCCACAGTATTAATACTTTCTGAAAGGCAATTGCCATTTAGCAACTGCTTTCACACCACATTTTCCTTGAGAGAACATATTTTTTGTGAGTTTCTATATTGATAGGGAGTGCTACGCTCTCTTTTAGGGGCTTCTCCCTTAGATCCTTAGTGTGTATTTTGTTGGTTTAGTGGTGCTGCCTGCATTGGCCATTGTAGTGACAGCTGAGGAATATAACTGAGCTTGATATTCTGTGAATTCTTCTGCTTTACAACTTCTCTCCCACACTAGTTCATATTAACTTCCAAGACCCAGAGTCTAGAATGATTTTGTTTATGAAGCTATGCCAAAAGCTTAACCACTTCATTTTTACTTCATAAAGGCGGTAGGTCATGGCGCGGTGGGCCACCCTACTTGTCTCTGTCTCAAGGACTTTATATTCCTTTTGCTTTATCACCTTGGCTGCTTGAGTTGATCTTCTGCTGTCTCTGGCCATAATGGAAATGGGTATGGTCATGACGAGCTCAGCTCGTCATGAGCTCAGCTTGTCATGAGCACACAAGAGGTATACCAATCGAAGGGGTTATGGCTGGAGTGTGCTGCGCTACTGGCCACTCTACTGTCATGAGCCGTTGCTCCTGGAACAGGATGTCTCCTTCGAGCTTGTCCATTTTGTCTCTCTTAAAGCCTGAGATAAGGGATATATTCTGACCCCTGATCACAGTCCTGTATGCATCCCAAAGAGGTTGTGCAGAGCCGAACAACTGCAGATTTTCCTGCAAAGTATTGTTCAGCACTGTTTTGAGACCCTCCCTTATGACCCTTTGCTTCACGTCACAGCAAGGCCCCTTAGACGCTTGACTCAGAGAAAACACCGTCCATATTTGGGGAGTGATCTGATATCCCTCTCACCAGGTATCTAACCTCTGAATAATGATGTACCTGATGGTCGTTCATAATATATTAATATATCTGAGAGAGGCTTCCAAGTGTGCTTGAGTGGAAAGTGTATTGTTGTTCCCAAGGGATGTGTGTTTGCCATTTGTCTATCATCCCAAGGGCGGCTAAGAATTCAGAATATATGGTGGGGGTGGACCCTTTGGGTTTGTTGGGCCATCTGTCCCATTTCTCATTGAATGGTAGATCAAAACCACCCCATTTGACCAGCATTCCATCTGGTATTTGCAGTAGCAGGGTGCTCAAATCAGGGAATGTGTAGGCAAGTCCTCATATATTTCCTTATCCCGTCTTAGACACTGTTTGGATCGGTGCAGGTGGCTATATACTCTTATGTGAATTGAAAGTGCATCCAAACAAATAAAAGTTAACAAACTCAACCAGTGAAGCTACAACATTCCCCTCTCTGTTCCGCCTCTCTACATCCCTTCTGGCAGGCTTTGAACTGTCCAACCCTCTCAAAACTGCAGAGTGCCTTCACCTCAACTAGAAACCTAAACACTTGGGTTTAGTGCTCCTAACCAAAAAATGTGCCTTCTTCTTCCACCTTACCCCTTAAAGTCTTACTGTATACCATTGTCTAGCCATGGGCCGGCCCATTTTTCAATTGTCATATGGTGTGTTTCTCTTCAGTTCTCAGGTCCTTCCAATGTTCATCTCCAGCCCAGGCCTCACATGCACACCGGCAGCTCCAAACTTGAGCCTGTGCAATGAAACCAGTCCCATCAGTTCTCCTCAGGTGCAGCATCTTGTAGATCCAACCTCTGCGGTGATAGCTGGGATACATCCTCCTCTTATTCTGTGGCCCTCTGGTTTATTCCATGTCTACCATTTCTTTATTGTCGGGGTTGATTCTGAGTCCTTGTTCCCCCCAGCCGGCGTCCAACCTTCAAACCAATTCCAAGCCTACTCTGGGGATCCAAAATACCAAGTTTTCCACTCCATCACCACTGTCAACTTGAAAGATGACATCAACGAATATTTAGGTTCTCACCATCTCTATGTCTTTTTCACTTCATCAAAGCTGCAGCAAAGTAATTGGAGCTTAAGGGCAAAGACTGGAAAGAAGCTTATGGCTGTATTTTTGTAGTGAAGAGCATCCCAAGGCTCGGTGCTTTGAGCATCACATCCTAATACCTATGGTTAAATATGCAGGTAATAACAGTACACGGTATGCGTTCAATGGAGTAGAAATTAGAAAGACCTCGGGGCTTAACTGTATTCAGGATTAGGTCTTACCAGATGAGGGCCGCACCAGAGCCCTCTCCCCTCACTGGGACCTCAACCACCCTGATCTTATTTCTCATGGATTAGCCCTCAGAGCCCTCCCGTCAAGCTTCAATAATTTCTGCATAAGCCCAGAGGCTGTGTACTTGCTCTCTCAGGGTTTTTTATTTTCCCTTATGAGGGTTCCTATCGAGTCCTCTGCTTCCTTTAACTTCTTTCCCATTCTGAAGAGATCTGCCTGGACCAATGTGACCTACGTGGTGACTGGGAAAATCATCATCTCCAAGGAGCTAAATACTCTACTGTATTGCCTTTATTATATATTTGAAGGTGAGATATTCTCCAGGGGGGTCTCTCTCAGACTTCTGCATCTCTCTGCCCGGCACTCCCCCAGCCACCTCTCTGGGGTGACTCTATTTGTGGAGGTTTTTTTCCTAGGAAGTCCTAGTTCTTTTGCCTTCTGTCATTGTTGGTGGTGAAATTCTATTGGGCCACATTCTGAAGCATGAAGATACTCACTGCTGCCTCCTAAGGTCTCTCCCATATGCGATGCCCACCTCATGGTATTACGGGTCCCTCACCAGTAACCACCAGGTCCCTTTTCCGCCTTTGTCCATCAGGATCGCACTATGTTTCTCCCTCAGGGCCAGGTACTGCGTCTCCACCTAAGGTCTGGGCCTGTCAGTGTTATTTCAGAAGTGACCAGTAGATAAGGCCACTAGTTTGGCTGTGGCCACCAACTATCCCTTCAGCAGGTCACTTTGATATCCAGCGGTGTCCCCAGTTCAGTTTTGGCGCCATCTCCAATTGGTGAGCTCAAAGTTCCTTGCCTCCCCAGTCATATTCAAGGAATTCTCATGGGGGGGCAATTATGCTTTTTTGATAGGTGAGTCTGGAGGCCACTCTATTCCCTTGAGTCCCCCTCACCGCTCTCATTGCCTCAGGCACTCACTCACCTGGCCTGTCTTTATGTGGGGTGGGGCCCTTGCCCTCATCCTCAAATCTAAATGCATCTGAAGAACTGCCCCACCCAACCGTCGCTTGATATCTATCATCTTAGTGTGGAGAGAGGGGGACCATGATTTTACTGTCTCCTGGCTCTCAGGGGGGCATCTTGGCCATAAACCTTTTGGTGGCCCAGCCTGGGCACCCAGTCCTCCAGGCCAAGTCCATTTCCCCCTTCATGCCACGATACTACTGGCCTCGGCTTCACTAGTTGCTGCAGGGCTCACTCACTTTCTCGCTGCCAGGGAGCTCTCTGGGGCTCACAATTGCAACAATGGTCTCCCTCATGATTACCACAGCACCGAACAGTGCCTGGAGGGTGCCAGGGAGCAGATTATGGCACATATGTTGAGGAATTTAGCAGCAAGGGTGACGGAGCTGCTCCATCAAGCTTCCATCTTGATTGGCAGTTGGCCATGCCCACCATAAAGTAATATTATCATGCATATTAATCAAAGGAAGGACAGGCGTATAGCATTAAGAAGAATTGTATATGAATCTTAAAGAAACATAGGGTCAATCAACACATAAACACATAATACATTTATCATGTAATTGTCTGATCAAGATTGAATGCACAAAACCATAGATCAATGCCTACACAATCCACTCTTAATGTTCTTGCAATCAGTCCATTTCTGTTGGATCATCATACTAATTTGCATTTAGCAAATTAAATGCAAATTAGGATGATGATCCAACAGAAATTATTTAAAAGAAGTGGAGGCAGCATTGATTTTTCAATTTCCAGTGTCACCAGAACATGAGACCATTTCAGAACCGTGATAGTTAAAGGACATTTTCAGTAGACCCAAAAAGAACAATTGATCTAGTAGCAAAATATACAAATAATGTAATAACAAAAATTAAGAAATATACTAACTATACTTAGATGCCAAATGTTCAGTAATTATGAGGTGAAAAATCACCAATCAAACTCAGTGTTTATAAATTGTTTTGAAAAATCACAGGTCATAGTGACACAAGCATGGTAGCAATTAGTTTGCGATGCTAATATAAAAACCAAACAAAACATTTGCAAGAAAAGGTTGTATGTAGCATTTTAATTTGGATAGAATTAGACTCACCTCCTGCAACTTAATCTTGGGATGTGATCGGACAACCAGAACAATGTGGTAAGCTTGAATGCTGCTGCAGAATGCATCCTTAAAAAACATCACAATCGATGTATTACGTATTGCTGTGTTGATGGACCCTATGTTTCTTTGAGATTTATATAAAAAATTCTTCTTTACTCTACACGCCTGTCCTTCCTTTGATTTAGGCTTATGAGTATGTGACTTTATTTGATTAAATTTTTTTTATTAATTCATATTGTCACTCTTTAAGGGACATATGATTTATCTTAATCCTTGAATGAGTACATATATGATTCCTTTTTTAGCATAGTACATATTTTTTGGCTTATACCCAAACTCACAAGGGGTTATTGGGTTACCAGTATTTTTCTTTAACACTATTTAGTAAAAGTGAATATGACTATGTCTTTTCCAGTCACACTTAGGGCCCGATTCCCATACGGTTTGGAAATCATTTCAACCAAATGTGTTTGGGAATGGTTTCTGACCGACTTGGATCAGGAGAATCGGACCTACCAAGTACGATTTGGTTGGACTCCCATTGACTTCAATGGAAGCCTATGTTCCGACTAAGTGCATAGACCCCCATTGAAGTAGGGATGGCTGGAGAAAATCGGGCACTCTAATGCCTGCCACACTGTGCATGGCTGGTAAGAGGAGACCCATGGGTACCCCGACAGGCCCGATTGGGAAGGCTCTGTGTGCGGCAGGTCCTCTATGGGCCCCCAAAATCTGATTCCGACTGACGATTCGAGATGGATTAGGAAAGGGTGTCCGAATTCAGCATCTCAAACGGTCCTATGGAAATGTTTCCTGTAGAGACGTACGAGTCTGCTCTGTTTGGCTTGGTCATTCGAATGCCTTCGGGTTCGGATTGGGATATTCCTAACGCCTAACTCACATCGTACTTGGATGGTCGGAAGCCTTTGTGATTCGGTAGGAAAGACATGTTCCCAATCCAATTCGGACAGAGCAAATGCTGTTAGGAGGCCTTCCTAATCACATCGGAATCGGCAAAATACTGTGAGAATACCTGGCAGAGATCAGGATCATGCACTATATTAAAACCAAAAATGTACACTCTCTCCAGCGTTGGCGTGAAATCATGCCTGCTCTACGGACATCACCGCAGTGAAAAACGCATCAGTTTTTGACACTTTAGTGCATCTTTCACTGCAGGACAGCCTATCTGATTTTAAAGAGGGTGCAAGCATCTCCCAGGTGGGTTCAATGTATAACAGCACCTGCTCTTGGTAGGATAACTGGCACTGTGCACCACCGGATGTACGTCATTACGATGCACACTTTTACAATGCGTTCCATTACAACGCGATGTTGTAACAACGCAAGTCGTTACAACGACTTGCGTTGGGGGGGCGCAAATTAAAAAAATGTAATTTACTACTCCAACACCAGTCCCCTTGGATAGTAGGGAAGGTGTTGGGATTGTAAATTAAATGATTTACTATCCTTGAGTGCCCCCCAGCGCAATTCGTTGTAACAACTTTCGTTGTTATGACCGCGTCGTAATGGAACGGCGTTGTAAAGGTTGCGTCGTAAACGTCGCATACCGCACCACCTATTGGGTATTCATTCTCGAGCTTCTTTTATCCTGTGCCAAAATTTGTGAAAAGGCATGGCTGCAAGGATAAAGGTACTGCCTCATTTGCATGGGGAACACCCCAGTGTAAATAAGGGAACACCACATAGTCATCATATGGCAGCATAATGTGTACCTATGCAAACAATATTAACAACAGGGCCGCAGATTATTCTACAATACAGAAATACCAAAGGGTTGCAAAAAGAGATGCAAATTTCCAATGTTTCCCCAGAACACTTCCCTAAGGCTTCCCTAGGTGGTTTTCTAGACTAAAAGATCACCCACAGGAGTTAAACGATGTTTAACACCTGTGTTTCTAAGTTTCTAACCATGAAGTATTACTTATGCAGTTATGTTAGTAACCTGTTGATATATTTATAGGTATGATCATACAATTTCTACATATGTAATGAGATTTAAAAAATATTTAATGAAATATTTTAAAATATGTTTTTAGCTTCAACATGTCCTGATGAGTAATATGATATTAATAGTAGGTGCTGCTGACATCAAGCCCATGCTCCGATATGTGCGTTTTACAGTGGTCTATGAGGCCTGCAGATTTGTAGCATTTTGCAATGATTTTATTAGTAGTTTAAAAGTAGAAAGATCAAACCAGATCACAATATTGCACCTTTAAGTTTAATGTTCCATATGGTGTAATGGAAATTGGTAGAAGGATATTATTACAGAGACCTAGAGTTTGGATACGGGAGAGGAAGAAGGGGTTTGCTGGAGTCTTAAGCAGACAAACATGCCGCACTCCATTCCTCAGTGAAATGTTATCCCTGATAACAAGCTGGAAGACAGCAAATTAATCGATCTTGGTACAGAAGCAAGGGATAGGTGCTCTAGTCCTTTTAACTATTCCTCACCACTAACAAAGTTGATAGAGAAAGAATATACTAATCATGGAACCAGATCTGCAAGAGGTAGAGTCTGGGCTAACATGCCAATTTCACTTTTGTGAGCAAAGAGATAAACTTTGTTAAGACATTGTACTCAGTTAATTTCTTTGAAAATGTAAACATGAATTACAAGCTGATACCACAGTTGAGAAATATCAGACACTGCCAAATACCTGTCTTCGCAAAGCTATTCTGAATAACAAGGGAAGTAACTTAAAATTTCTATATTTACAAATACATGCACGTCAGTACTGTGCACTTTTTTGCAAGCGCATAGCAAGTTGAAGGCAAAGAAGGACACACACCTTTTTGTAAATAACAATGGCAAGTACAAAATAATTCTGTTTTCATATGTACCTCACAACCAAAAGTATATAAACTAAAACAGATTCATAAGCATATCTGAGCCACATCAGAGAGCTACTATGGTTTTAACCAACGCCATGTTTGTTTTGGCTTCTGTACGAATACAAACCCAGCAATAAGCTTAGGCACAGCAAAACAAAGACACAAAAAAAATTGATTGTGACAATTCATAATAAACAAACAGGATAATGTATTTACAAAATATGCATTGCATAATATTCATACTAGGAAACTGAAACATGTTATAGGACAGGTAAAGTGAATGTTTTATTTATGTATTTAGGCTGTATATATACATATATATTCTAGTGATTATATTTAATTCTTATGGTCATATGATGCAACATAAAGAAAAACAATATAGGGGGCATAGCCGAATAGCCCGTAAGATGGCTGCAGGTCTGTGATGCTACAATCACCGTCAGAGACTTTGCTTTGTTAGAGGCATCAATTTGCCTTAAACGGGGAATGTTTTGAAAAATGTGGTGCACGTACACGGGGAAAGCACACATTTTTCTTTCTCAGCTTCATTCACGCCGCTGTTATGCAGTTGCTCTCCCGAGTCACGTACCTCAGCCTCAGTGGTCACGTCCGGCATTTTATAGATAGAGGAGAGAGGTGGGCCAGTATTCTCCCAGTTCTGTCTCACTTACTTTCTTTTATTTATTTTCTTTCTGAGGCTTGAAATGATTTTACACTATTTTTCTTCCTAGGAGCAACTCAAAAAAAGAATGCTGTCATTCTGGTGTATGGAAATACCTGATTTTTAACATCTATGTCTTTCCACCTTTGGAAGAGCTGTGGAGATAAAGAATATCAGATAATCTTCCATGTGAATTTGCTTTATTTGATTTTTAGCGAGCAGTGAGTTCCATTGTTTGGGCTACTCCGTCCATTTTATTCCCTCCTCAATAACTTGTGCTTTATAAACTTGCTTTTGGTATTGCGATTAGGACCCTTGGATAATGCACAACCTTCTGCTATATTTTAGTTGTTTGTCACTGAGGCTTTTCTATGGGGAATTTTGTATTTGTTTTCTGTATGTTTATGGAGTCCTCTCCATCCTCTAGTCAGAAAGCTGTCACCTCTTCTGTAACCATGCCTTCTGTACGTAAAGATTCTAATGCCCCTACAAAGCGACACAAAAAGATTCTGGCTCCCCTACAAAGTCTCCATTACCTTTGACTTTTGATGACCGGTCTAATCTGGAGTCTGGAGTCCAAATGTCAGATTTTGAACAACGGAGTAGGGATGTACAAGATGTGGCTACTAAGATTGATGGTAAAGCTAAGGAGTGCTTTTGAAACGACTAAAAGAGGAATTGGAAAATTGGAACAGGCACAACAATCTCTGAATTTATGGCATTCCGGAGGGAGCAGAGGCGTCAGACATGCTAGTCTATCATGGGGTCCACATCCCTAGATTTGTTTGCCTTAATGAAGGAATACATCCTTATCTACAATGTACTCATTGAATTGGCCCCAGACCTGTACGAACTTCAAATTCTGGCCGCCATGGAGAAATAAACGTTCTCATTTTGGAATATACTGAGCTACTTATGGTTTTATCTGCGGCCAACCAAAGGAAACAAATGTTATGGTCTGGTCAAAGGTTCTTTCTCTCTTAAGATGTAGCCCGTGCAACATCCGCTCGTTGGAAGGAGTTCCTATCCTTCACACTGCTCTATGATTCATGAATGCAAGATATGGTTTTCTGCAACCATTTTTATTCTGTTTTTTTTTTTTATATTTTTATTATTGCAGGAAGAACAAAAGAACAAGATTCACATGTGATGTATATCTCAGAAGGAGGTTACAATACAAAAATGAGAAAACAATTTAGCAGCGTAAAAAAGAGCATTGAAAGCAGAGGTCCAACAAGTACATATCTTGACAAGAGATAAATAAAAGTAAATGTAGTTTTACAAATTATATACGTGGGTTGAGGCTGGCCTCATTTTCTTCTAAATCAGATATATCATAGTTCAAAAAAATGTAACCAGATTTTTTCCTTCTTTTGCAAAGCCTTAGGACCTCTATATCTTGCAAGCGAAAGTTCCATAGTATTTATTTCATTAATCAAAATCCACCATTCAAAAACATCTGGAACATCTTTTGATATCCATGATCTTGCTATAACTAGCCTAGCACATGCATAAATGATAGTTACTAAATCTTTGTGAGGACAGTTAGTTTCCTGGATATCTAATAGAACCAATTGTGCTGTCAATGGCGGGGTAGCAATTTGTTTGGTATTTAAAACATCGTTCAGCCCTTTCCAAAATGGTAAAAGGGCCGGGCACGAAAAGAGCATGTGTTCTATGCCTGCAGCATCTAGATCGCATTTCGGACATTTTGTTTTCTTGTTATTTAGCTGAGTACCCTGTGCCCAACTAGCTATTCTTTGTGGAGTGTAGTACAGTTGTGTAATGGTTCTATACGACTGAAGCCTCAAGCTAGAGGACTGAACAATCAGGTTTATGTGGCGTAGAGAATATGAGATCTGTGTTGGGTTGATGTTCATACCCAGTCTGGAAGACCCTTTGGCCGCTATTTTCGTGCTGTCTGCTGTTTTACCTTGTACTAAGTGTCCATACCCCAGACTTATTAATGATTTTATTTTATTCGAATACAAGCATATTAGTATATCTGATTTGACTACTTCCATGATTTTCATCTTTGAGAGCAGGTAATCCCTTATTTGAATGTATTTAAAGTACATATTGTCCCTTAAATTAAATAAAGTTTTAAGTGTGTCAAAATCCAAAAAGCCATTCTGGCCATAGAAATCCCCCAATGTGTTGATACCATGTTTCTCCCAGAGGATACCTGCTCCGTCAGAAAAAATATTGGGTAGTCCTGGATTGCCCCATATTCTAAGCTCAGCATTGTAAAAAGATATTTTCCCAATGGTCAGAATTTGTCCCAAATTTTTATAATGTGCCTGGCTGGCTTAAATTTCACTCGTTTGAAGTAATTCGGGTCATGTAAGCGATGTAAAAATTGATTACAATCACGTCCCAGCATGAATTGGTCGTAGAATAGCGAACTCTCGTTTTTCATTAGGCTTCGTATGCGACGAAAGAAAGTGGCTATAAAATAAAGCCTAAAGTCAGGAAACGCTAGTCCCCCCTTTTCTATTGGGAGTTCTAAGAGTTTCAATGCCCTACGTGCCTTTTTATAGCCCCATAGGAAGCTGCTACAGATACCCTCTAACTTTAAAAAAAAAGATTTGCTGGGTTGAAGAGGGATACATCTGAATAGATATAATGCCTTCGGCAAAATCTTCATTTTAACTAAATTTATACGTCCCATTAAGCTAAGCGGGATCTTGTGCCATTTTTTAAGAGTCGTTTCTGTTTCTTTTAGAAAAGAATCATAGTTCAACATTATAATTTTGTCGATACTTGACGCTAGTCTAATACCTAGGTATGTCGCACTTTGACATAGGCCAGGGATCGGTTCCAAAGGTTTATAATTGGCAATAACCTGCGTCTTTCCTACGTTGAGTTTATACCCCTAAACATTCCCGAAATTTGCAGCCTCTTTTATTATTTGAGGTGTAGCTTTAACTAAATCTGTAGTAAATACGGCGTTGTCATCTGCAAAAGCAGTAATTTTTAAGCTCTCACCGCCGTGCTTAATTGGAAGAATGTTTACTTGAGTAAAAAGTGTGTTTAAAAATGGCTCCAAGGATAGAGCGAAGAGCAGAGGGGACAGAGGGCAACCTTGCCTTGTTTCCCTCCCTATCAAAAAATTCGCTGATTCTTTTCCACCATAGCTGATTTTGGCCTGTGGGTTATCGTACAATTAACATACCCACTCTAAGTATTGGCCCTGGATACCTGCTTTCTTTAATACCTCCCACAAATACTCCCACCCCACTCGATCGAATGCTTTCTCTGCGTCTAACATAACCATTCCGAGTGGGGTGAGAGTTGTTGAGGAAACATCAAAGGCTGTAATTGCGGTGTTCACATGAGCCGTAGTATCCCTCCCCATCACGAACCCATGTTGTTGAGTATTGACCAAGGTCGGCATGATGGGGGCTAAGCGATTTGCTAATATCTTAGAAAAGATTGTTACATCTGCATTAAGCAGAGAAATCGGCCGATAAGAGCCACAATCCTCCGGATGTTTTTTTTTTTTTAAGAAAGAAGATTATTTTGGATATTTTCCACGATGTAGGAGCCTTCCCCGACTTGTCTATGGAGTCAATAACGGATTCTAAGAGAGGTAATAATTCCTGTGCGCAAGTCTTGTATAGTTCCATAGGCAAACAATCCACTCAGGTGGCTTTCCCCGGTGGTAAGGCTGAAATAGCTGTATTTATTTTGGCTTGTGTTATTTTTGAGCTGAGTTGCTGGACGGTTTCTATATCAATATCTCTTTGTGTGGGCATGTATTTATCTAGGTATTGAGTAATTTCAGCTCTAGTGGGAATATTATCAGGAGTGTATAGATTTTGATAATACTTGGCAAACTGATCAAGAATCTGTTCTGGCTGGTCATATTTATGCGAGTCAGACCCTTTGATTGTTTTAATCTTTGTTCTAGCTTTTTTGTCCGCAACCTTATATGCCAGTATTTTTCCAATTCTATCTCCTCCTTCATATTGAGCTAATTTATACTTGTGTATTTTGGCACAATATCTATCTCTTAGTATCTTTTTAAGAGAGGATTGCCGTTTTAAGAGTTCTATTCTTAGCACATCAGTATTTGCGTTTAGTTGTTTGGTTGCGTCTGTTAATTTCTGTTCTATTTGTAATATATTCGAAGTAGTTCTCATAGTAGCTCTGCGATTTTCAGCATTAGTTCTATAAATATGTTGTTGAGCGAACCCCCTTATACTGCACTTACATGCATCCCAAACTATATTAATAGTAGCTGAATTAATGTTCAATTCAATAAATTCTTTAATATGTTTTTTAAAGAAGTCACAAAACCCAAATCAGTGAGTAAATATCTTGGAAATGTAAATTGTCTTGCGTCCGGCCTCGAATCCCCATTATCAAAATCTAGTAGTAGCGGGTTATGATCCGATGTAATCCTCGGGCACAATTCGGTCTTACAATTACCCACTATTTGGTCAGTTGCCCAAACCATATCAATTCTTGAACAAGATCTATGGGGCGCTGAGTAATATGTATGCCCCGCAAGGTTAGGATATTTAGAACGCCATACGTCTTTTAGATTAAGCAATCTGCCCAATTCCAGAATTGCAGACCTAACCTTGCGCATCCTACGAGGAGAGCCCTGTCGTGTGGAATCGATTTTGTAATCGATTACGCAATTAAAGTCTCCCATCACCAGCATTTCGCCCTCCCACTCTAACAGCTCAATGCTTAATTGTTCAAACAGCTTGGGGTCATCTATATTGGGACCATATACCAGACATAAAACAAGTATCTTATGTTCCAATTGTACTTGGGCTATCGCCCACCTCCCCCCGTATGTCTGATGCCGTTTTTAAAATTTCCAACCCCAATCCTTTCTGTTTTAATATGGCCACCCCCCGAGTAGAAGTGCCCAAGGTTGAGCAGACCACAAGCTCATACCCCATTTGGGAAAGCAACTTCCTATCTTGATAACTAACATGAGTCTCTGAAAGAAGCGCAAATTGTGGTCTATACATGCCTATCTCCTCCTGTACCAATCTCCTCTTTTGCTTGCTATTGAGGCCAGCTACATTCCAAATTAATAGTCTTGTCTTGAGCATTGTTTACATTTGTATTTTTCAACTTTCCTCTGCATATAGTCTTTAAAAAAACATTTAGTTACTTTAACCTCACAATAGTTCCTCCTTGCAATATATTTTTCCCCCCTTTTTCCCCCTCCACCCACAACCCCTACCCTTCCCACCCCCCGGTACCTACCCGGAAGCATCCCCCTATCTTATGCTGCCGCTTTTGGGGCAGCTAACCAGAGAGGGTTCCCTCGGAACCTCAACCCTCTGTATTACTCTCATACAGAAAGACAAATGACCCAAAACTATATATCAAGTTACAAAGGAGATGGAAATTGCTCTAATCAGTTGGAACCACATATAACACCAATATCAAATGAGCATCATAGCAAGTTTGGCAAATGTATCTTGTTATTTCCATCTCTCTTTTTATCCCATTATTTTCTTAACCTTTTCCGTGCGACCGCGATTCCCCCTCCGGTGCTGGGCCGTTATAGAAACGGGCGTGGTCATGACGGAACGGTTCCGTCATGAGCACAGCTCAACCGTAGCTCATGACGGAACCGTTCCGTCATGAGCATGGAAGGGGTTAATTAGGGTTTTGATTTTGAGTCCATTTTTGAAAGAAAATGCTCCGCCTCTTTAACATTGTGAAAAAAACCCCGGTACCTATCCGGAAGCATCCCCCTATCTTATACTGTCGCTTTTTGGGGCAGCTAATCAGAGAGGATTCCCTCGGAGCCTCAACCCTCTGTATTACTCTCGTACAGAAAGACAAATGACCCAAAACTATATATCAAGTTTCAAAGGAGATGGAAATTGCTCTAATCAGTTGGAACTACATATAACACCAATATCAAATTAGCATCATAGCAAGTTTGGCAAATATATCTTGTTGTTTCCATCTCTCTTTTATCCCATTATTTTCTTAATTAAGGTTTTGGTTTTGGGTCCATTTTTGAAAGAAAATGCTCCGCCTCTTTAACATCGTGAAAAAAATGGTTATGACCAGACAGAACAACTTTGAGGCGGGCCGGTTCCTGTAGGTAGACCATTGCTCCATGAGATTTAATGGGATCAATCAATTTGCGTAGGCCCCATCTTCTGTCCATTGTTGCCTTACTCAGGTCTGATTTAACGAAAAAAGTTAAGTTATCAATTGTCACTGGAGTTCTTGGTCTAGCTTTCATTGAAACTGCTTGCCTAAGTAAATAGTTGCCAAAATAAATTAGAAAGGGTCGTGGGTATTTGCTCTCCTGGGTTCTGGGAATGATTGGAAGTCTGTGTACTCGCTGAAGTTGGGAGTCCCAGTCCCAGTCAGATAAATCCGGGAAAGCCTTTTGTAATATTTGGACCATGTAACCCCTTGCATCAGCCCCCTCAGACCCTTCCGGTATCCCAAAGAGTCGCAGATTTTGTCGCCTCTGCCAATTTTCCAAATCTTCAACTTTACTCTGCAGATTTCCTATTTCTGTATTATGTTGATCCGTTGAAGCCGTAGTGGTAGCAAGTATTTCCTCTACTTGAACAACTCTTTGTTGTATGTCATCAATTTCTTTTGTAACGCCATTCAATTTATTAGTTACTTCCTGGAGAGAGCTGTGAATTTTAGTATTATCCTCCCGTAGTTGTCTAAAATTGTCTTGTACTTCTTGGCGATGTTCCATTAGTGTTTTTAAGATTAGGTCTAAAGATGAGGCGTTTACGTTACCCACATTGGTCAATGGAGAGGTCAGTGGCGAAGAAATGGTGGATGTTAGAGTTGGATCGCTATGAAGTGAAGTAGATACAGAAGGATTATTTTTCTGAATTTTCCCAGATTTCACCATAGTATCCTTATTGCCATCAAAAGTGTTTCCAGTAAATATTATATCCATAGGTGCAGAGGCGGGGTCAATTGTAGGCGACAGGGGCACTGGCACGGGCAAGGGGAGAGAGTTCAAACCTGTTCTAGATTGGGCAATGACCCCGGGGAGAGTAGCCTGCGGGTTTTTTGAGTTATCTTTTTTAGGGCTCTCATCTACAGCAAACTTGTCTGCCGTTAATAAAGTCGGTGAAGGTTTATTAGTTTCTCTTCTTGAAACTTGAATCCATTTACTCAGCGGGCTCTGATCTGCGAGTAGTTTCCCTCCAGCAATAGTTGGTATTAGTGTATTTAGTAAGGCCGTGGGAATCATGTTTCTCCCCCCCTTCTTGGTTTTGTTTTTTGCCTTTCCCCTTTTTTTTTAGAGTTAAGGGTCTATTAGTTTTTAGATGCAGAGAACTATTCTCTATGTCCTCACGCGTGTTCTCCCCCCCTTCTGTATCACCACCCTCAATGATCTCTTCATATTCCGGATCATCTGAGTTAGCCTCCAAGAATATCTCATTGTCAGTACCTTCATTTTCATCGTTTCCATTGGCACCATCAGCGTCATCAAGAAGATTATCTTTTCTCCCATGAATTATACTCGAAGCTAAGCCCAGTGGAGAGTCTAGAGCCTGCGCAGTTTCATAGCCAGACTTAGTAGTAGCATCCGTAATGGGAGCATCTGCCACCGTGTTCTTATTATGCTCTGCCTTGCCAGGCTTGTAGGTAGTGCATCGTCCCGTAAAATCTGACATCACTTTGCCTTTGCCTCTGCCATCTTTATTTTTATCTATGGACTTATCAGATTTATCGGTGGCTATTCCTATTGTTTCGTTTTTGACTTTACCTTTGTCTTTGTCTTTGTCTTTGTTTAAAGTATCTGTTATAGTAGCAGTAGAGCTGATTTTGTTCAGAGCATCCGGAGATAGTTGAACAACAAGCTGCTTATCGAGTTGCCTATCAGTGTACCGGGGCAACCTTGCTACCACTGCTGGTGAAATCGGTTTAAAATTCAAAGGACTCTCCTCGACCGTTCCGTTTTTCATGGGAGTGCTTTTAGTGGTTTTACTCTTAATGATTTTAGGCGCCATTAGCGCAATACACAATACACGATGTGTCTGCTTAATCCCCTTTACCACAGTATGGTGGTTGTCTGTGCTGCTATAATAGTTAATACTTGATAGAGTAGCTGGTCGAGTCAATCAGTGGTTCAATATATATGTATCCCCCCCCCCCAAGCGCGTCAAGTAGTCAAACTAAGGCGAGCCTTAAATCTTGGGCACTGATTCTAAGGGTCAAGACTGATTTGCTTATGGCTGGGTCCAAATTGGAATGGCATGGTGAGCAAAAAAACGATGGATTTAGGCCCAGATCTCTGTACTGGGGTGAATGTATGACATTGTTTTGCATTCTGTTCATCAATAGTTCTTTTTTGCATTAGTCACCCCGAGTGGGACGGGTATGCTTAGACGTGAGTCCCGTGCTCTCCATGCCACTGGAATCAAGCTACCCTGGATGAAGAGGGATGAAACCCCGAAACCGGTCCAAGGATGCTTGTTTCCAGTCGAGGGAGGACCTGGCCTGGCAGTTCGGGCTAGACGGTTCCCATAGGGCACAGGGTCAAGACTGATTTGCTTATGGCTGGGTCCAAACTGGAATGGCATGGTTAGCAAAAAAACTATGGATTTAGGCCCAGTTATCTGTACTGGGGTGAATGTATGGCATTGTTCTGCATTCTGTCCATCAATAGTTCTTTTTGCATTTGTCACCCCGAGTGGGACGGGTATGCTCAGACGTGAGTCCTGTGCTCTCCATGCCACTGGAATCAAGCTATCCTGGCGTAAGAGGGGTGAAACCCCGAAACCGGTCCTAGGATGCTTGTTTCCAGTCCAGGGAGGACCTAGCCTGGCAGTTCGTGCTGGACTGTATCCCATAGGCCACAGGGTCAAGACTGATTTGCTTATGGCTGGGTCAAAACTGGAATGGCATGTTGAGCAAAAAAATGATAGATTTAGGCCCAGATCTCTGTACTGGAGTGAATGTATGACATTGTTCTGCATTCTGTCCATCAATAGTTCTTTTTGCACTCGGGAACGAAATGTGTTGGCTGTGTGACGGTTTTAAAAAATAAACAACTTTAATAAAAAGATTTTTTGGGAGTAACTTCAATTAGAGTGCACCTTCCTTTCTTGTGGACCTTGCGACCTTTTGTAAATTCTGGAATGGAGATCTGTAGAAAGCATCTTTAAAAATTGCAGGTTGCTGGCATTGTCACTCACCCTTTAAAGGGCCAGCAGTTTGAATGCTGATTTGACACCCTGCTTTTGGGACCATGTGACCAAATCCATCTCCACCATATGCCTCCATCCTGCAAACACAGAGTGTATGCATTCAAATAATGACAGCAATAAGTATGCAATTGAACACCGCCAGTCTGAAAGCGACAGCAAAGGAATGCTTCATGACTCCAGTCAAGGTCAAAATGCATTTCTGCTTTCCTTGATGAATTGCAAATTGGAGAAATGATTCTTTCTAGCGATCTTCCCCTTGAGATGTACAGGTGATCACTTTAAGAAACAAACTTTGAATTTTGTGCACCCGTCTCTCTATATCCTGACTTAGGGCCTCATTTATATCTTGGACGTAAGGATACGCCATCACAAGGGCGATGGAGTATACTTACTCCTAAGATGATGGTCCGCTTGCCCAATTTAAGTGTGGGCAGACCATGATTGATCACAGTAGAGACTCTCTGCCGTGGCCACATTTATCTGATATTCAAACAGAGTAAGGATCATTGGAGAATTTGCTATATGTCTACATGCCAAGGTTACATGGGCGGACATGTAGCAGTTTTTTACTGCCCATCACCGCCAGCTAAACCCTGGTGATAAGGGGCAGTAAAAAAAAAAAAATTACCACCTCACCATGGAAGAGAGGCATTTTATTTTATTTTCAATAAGAAAATCCTGTTTCAGTTTGACAGTCGGCTCTGTCATGTTGATGGTTCCTGCAATGCTTTAGAAATGACAGCTGGCGTGGTGGTCATTTCTAAATTTGATGAGTCCCTGGGGAGCTATATTGCCTCTCAGATACTCCATAGGAATTGCTGCATGGATTGCAGTTTTCAATTGTTTTTTGAAATAGACGGTTTATTCCACTCTTCCATTTAGTTCATAGTTGTAGTCAGTGTAGTGTCTAAAAGACTTGGAGTTTGGCTAGTCCCACACTCTCTGCCATATCCGTAAGACAGTAGAGACAGTTTTAACATCCCTTCACTTTATTTGCACTCTGCTCCACTCTCACCAACTTCCTTAGTCTCCCCGACTGAAAACACCTCAGCTCCTCTTCATATAATTTTTTTTGAACAGTTGTAGCCCACACCTGTGACCGTGCGACCCTGGTGTGAGGAGGGAGCCCTATGATGAAGCATGTTACCCTTGCGGGAGTGAGGGTTCTTCTCCTTAAATAAATGTTTTTTCTCTATCCCACAGTATTAATACTTTCTGAAAGGCAATTGCCATTTAGCAACTGCTTTCACACCACATTTTCCTTGAGAGAACATATTTTTTGTGAGTTTCTATATTGATAGGGAGTGCTACGCTCTCTTTTAGGGGCTTCTCCCTTAGATCCTTAGTGTGTATTTTGTTGGTTTAGTGGTGCTGCCTGCATTGGCCATTGTAGTGACAGCTGAGGAATATAACTGAGCTTGATATTCTGTGAATTCTTCTGCTTTACAACTTCTCTCCCACACTAGTTCATATTAACTTCCAAGACCCAGAGTCTAGAATGATTTTGTTTATGAAGCTATGCCAAAAGCTTAACCACTTCATTTTTACTTCATAAAGGCGGTAGGTCATGGCGCGGTGGGCCACCCTACTTGTCTCTGTCTCAAGGACTTTATATTCCTTTTGCTTTATCACCTTGGCTGCTTGAGTTGATCTTCTGCTGTCTCTGGCCATAATGGAAATGGGTATGGTCATGACGAGCTCAGCTCGTCATGAGCTCAGCTTGTCATGAGCACACAAGAGGTATACCAATCGAAGGGGTTATGGCTGGAGTGTGCTGCGCTACTGGCCACTCTACTGTCATGAGCCGTTGCTCCTGGAACAGGATGTCTCCTTCGAGCTTGTCCATTTTGTCTCTCTTAAAGCCTGAGATAAGGGATATATTCTGACCCCTGATCACAGTCCTGTATGCATCCCAAAGAGGTTGTGCAGAGCCGAACAACTGCAGATTTTCCTGCAAAGTATTGTTCAGCACTGTTTTGAGACCCTCCCTTATGACCCTTTGCTTCACGTCACAGCAAGGCCCCTTAGACGCTTGACTCAGAGAAAACACCGTCCATATTTGGGGAGTGATCTGATATCCCTCTCACCAGGTATCTAACCTCTGAATAATGATGTACCTGATGGTCGTTCATAATATATTAATATATCTGAGAGAGGCTTCCAAGTGTGCTTGAGTGGAAAGTGTATTGTTGTTCCCAAGGGATGTGTGTTTGCCATTTGTCTATCATCCCAAGGGCGGCTAAGAATTCAGAATATATGGTGGGGGTGGACCCTTTGGGTTTGTTGGGCCATCTGTCCCATTTCTCATTGAATGGTAGATCAAAACCACCCCATTTGACCAGCATTCCATCTGGTATTTGCAGTAGCAGGGTGCTCAAATCAGGGAATGTGTAGGCAAGTCCTCATATATTTCCTTATCCCGTCTTAGACACTGTTTGGATCGGTGCAGGTGGCTATATACTCTTATGTGAATTGAAAGTGCATCCAAACAAATAAAAGTTAACAAACTCAACCAGTGAAGCTACAACATTCCCCTCTCTGTTCCGCCTCTCTACATCCCTTCTGGCAGGCTTTGAACTGTCCAACCCTCTCAAAACTGCAGAGTGCCTTCACCTCAACTAGAAACCTAAACACTTGGGTTTAGTGCTCCTAACCAAAAAATGTGCCTTCTTCTTCCACCTTACCCCTTAAAGTCTTACTGTATACCATTGTCTAGCCATGGGCCGGCCCATTTTTCAATTGTCATATGGTGTGTTTCTCTTCAGTTCTCAGGTCCTTCCAATGTTCATCTCCAGCCCAGGCCTCACATGCACACCGGCAGCTCCAAACTTGAGCCTGTGCAATGAAACCAGTCCCATCAGTTCTCCTCAGGTGCAGCATCTTGTAGATCCAACCTCTGCGGTGATAGCTGGGATACATCCTCCTCTTATTCTGTGGCCCTCTGGTTTATTCCATGTCTACCATTTCTTTATTGTCGGGGTTGATTCTGAGTCCTTGTTCCCCCCAGCCGGCGTCCAACCTTCAAACCAATTCCAAGCCTACTCTGGGGATCCAAAATACCAAGTTTTCCACTCCATCACCACTGTCAACTTGAAAGATGACATCAACGAATATTTAGGTTCTCACCATCTCTATGTCTTTTTCACTTCATCAAAGCTGCAGCAAAGTAATTGGAGCTTAAGGGCAAAGACTGGAAAGAAGCTTATGGCTGTATTTTTGTAGTGAAGAGCATCCCAAGGCTCGGTGCTTTGAGCATCACATCCTAATACCTATGGTTAAATATGCAGGTAATAACAGTACACGGTATGCGTTCAATGGAGTAGAAATTAGAAAGACCTCGGGGCTTAACTGTATTCAGGATTAGGTCTTACCAGATGAGGGCCGCACCAGAGCCCTCTCCCCTCACTGGGACCTCAACCACCCTGATCTTATTTCTCATGGATTAGCCCTCAGAGCCCTCCCGTCAAGCTTCAATAATTTCTGCATAAGCCCAGAGGCTGTGTACTTGCTCTCTCAGGGTTTTTTATTTTCCCTTATGAGGGTTCCTATCGAGTCCTCTGCTTCCTTTAACTTCTTTCCCATTCTGAAGAGATCTGCCTGGACCAATGTGACCTACGTGGTGACTGGGAAAATCATCATCTCCAAGGAGCTAAATACTCTACTGTATTGCCTTTATTATATATTTGAAGGTGAGATATTCTCCAGGGGGGTCTCTCTCAGACTTCTGCATCTCTCTGCCCGGCACTCCCCCAGCCACCTCTCTGGGGTGACTCTATTTGTGGAGGTTTTTTTCCTAGGAAGTCCTAGTTCTTTTGCCTTCTGTCATTGTTGGTGGTGAAATTCTATTGGGCCACATTCTGAAGCATGAAGATACTCACTGCTGCCTCCTAAGGTCTCTCCCATATGCGATGCCCACCTCATGGTATTACGGGTCCCTCACCAGTAACCACCAGGTCCCTTTTCCGCCTTTGTCCATCAGGATCGCACTATGTTTCTCCCTCAGGGCCAGGTACTGCGTCTCCACCTAAGGTCTGGGCCTGTCAGTGTTATTTCAGAAGTGACCAGTAGATAAGGCCACTAGTTTGGCTGTGGCCACCAACTATCCCTTCAGCAGGTCACTTTGATATCCAGCGGTGTCCCCAGTTCAGTTTTGGCGCCATCTCCAATTGGTGAGCTCAAAGTTCCTTGCCTCCCCAGTCATATTCAAGGAATTCTCATGGGGGGGCAATTATGCTTTTTTGATAGGTGAGTCTGGAGGCCACTCTATTCCCTTGAGTCCCCCTCACCGCTCTCATTGCCTCAGGCACTCACTCACCTGGCCTGTCTTTATGTGGGGTGGGGCCCTTGCCCTCATCCTCAAATCTAAATGCATCTGAAGAACTGCCCCACCCAACCGTCGCTTGATATCTATCATCTTAGTGTGGAGAGAGGGGGACCATGATTTTACTGTCTCCTGGCTCTCAGGGGGGCATCTTGGCCATAAACCTTTTGGTGGCCCAGCCTGGGCACCCAGTCCTCCAGGCCAAGTCCATTTCCCCCTTCATGCCACGATACTACTGGCCTCGGCTTCACTAGTTGCTGCAGGGCTCACTCACTTTCTCGCTGCCAGGGAGCTCTCTGGGGCTCACAATTGCAACAATGGTCTCCCTCATGATTACCACAGCACCGAACAGTGCCTGGAGGGTGCCAGGGAGCAGATTATGGCACATATGTTGAGGAATTTAGCAGCAAGGGTGACGGAGCTGCTCCATCAAGCTTCCATCTTGATTGGCAGTTGGCCATGCCCACCATAAAGTAATATTATCATGCATATTAATCAAAGGAAGGACAGGCGTATAGCATTAAGAAGAATTGTATATGAATCTTAAAGAAACATAGGGTCAATCAACACATAAACACATAATACATTTATCATGTAATTGTCTGATCAAGATTGAATGCACAAAACCATAGATCAATGCCTACACAATCCACTCTTAATGTTCTTGCAATCAGTCCATTTCTGTTGGATCATCATACTAATTTGCATTTAGCAAATTAAATGCAAATTAGGATGATGATCCAACAGAAATTATTTAAAAGAAGTGGAGGCAGCATTGATTTTTCAATTTCCAGTGTCACCAGAACATGAGACCATTTCAGAACCGTGATAGTTAAAGGACATTTTCAGTAGACCCAAAAAGAACAATTGATCTAGTAGCAAAATATACAAATAATGTAATAACAAAAATTAAGAAATATACTAACTATACTTAGATGCCAAATGTTCAGTAATTATGAGGTGAAAAATCACCAATCAAACTCAGTGTTTATAAATTGTTTTGAAAAATCACAGGTCATAGTGACACAAGCATGGTAGCAATTAGTTTGCGATGCTAATATAAAAACCAAACAAAACATTTGCAAGAAAAGGTTGTATGTAGCATTTTAATTTGGATAGAATTAGACTCACCTCCTGCAACTTAATCTTGGGATGTGATCGGACAACCAGAACAATGTGGTAAGCTTGAATGCTGCTGCAGAATGCATCCTTAAAAAACATCACAATCGATGTATTACGTATTGCTGTGTTGATGGACCCTATGTTTCTTTGAGATTTATATAAAAAATTCTTCTTTACTCTACACGCCTGTCCTTCCTTTGATTTAGGCTTATGAGTATGTGACTTTATTTGATTAAATTTTTTTTATTAATTCATATTGTCACTCTTTAAGGGACATATGATTTATCTTAATCCTTGAATGAGTACATATATGATTCCTTTTTTAGCATAGTACATATTTTTTGGCTTATACCCAAACTCACAAGGGGTTATTGGGTTACCAGTATTTTTCTTTAACACTATTTAGTAAAAGTGAATATGACTATGTCTTTTCCAGTCACACTTAGGGCCCGATTCCCATACGGTTTGGAAATCATTTCAACCAAATGTGTTTGGGAATGGTTTCTGACCGACTTGGATCAGGAGAATCGGACCTACCAAGTACGATTTGGTTGGACTCCCATTGACTTCAATGGAAGCCTATGTTCCGACTAAGTGCATAGACCCCCATTGAAGTAGGGATGGCTGGAGAAAATCGGGCACTCTAATGCCTGCCACACTGTGCATGGCTGGTAAGAGGAGACCCATGGGTACCCCGACAGGCCCGATTGGGAAGGCTCTGTGTGCGGCAGGTCCTCTATGGGCCCCCAAAATCTGATTCCGACTGACGATTCGAGATGGATTAGGAAAGGGTGTCCGAATTCAGCATCTCAAACGGTCCTATGGAAACGTTTCCTGTAGAGACGTACGAGTCTGCTCTGTTTGGCTTGGTCATTCGAATGCCTTCGGGTTCGGATTGGGATATTCCTAACGCCTAACTCACATCGTACTTGGATGGTCGGAAGCCTTTGTGATTCGGTAGGAAAGACATGTTCCCAATCCAATTCGGACAGAGCAAATGCTGTTAGGAGGCCTTCCTAATCACATCGGAATCGGCAAAATACTGTGAGAATACCTGGCAGAGATCAGGATCATGCACTATATTAAAACCAAAAATGTACACTCTCTCCAGCGTTGGCGTGAAATCATGCCTGCTCTACGGACATCACCGCAGTGAAAAACGCATCAGTTTTTGACACTTTAGTGCATCTTTCACTGCAGGACAGCCTATCTGATTTTAAAGAGGGTGCAAGCATCTCCCAGGTGGGTTCAATGTATAACAGCACCTGCTCTTGGTAGGATAACTGGCACTGTGCACCACCGGATGTACGTCATTACGATGCACACTTTTACAATGCGTTCCATTACAACGCGATGTTGTAACAACGCAAGTCGTTACAACGACTTGCGTTGGGGGGGCGCAAATTAAAAAAATGTAATTTACTACTCCAACACCAGTCCCCTTGGATAGTAGGGAAGGTGTTGGGATTGTAAATTAAATGATTTACTATCCTTGAGTGCCCCCCAGCGCAATTCGTTGTAACAACTTTCGTTGTTATGACCGCGTCGTAATGGAACGGCGTTGTAAAGGTTGCGTCGTAAACGTCGCATACCGCACCACCTATTGGGTATTCATTCTCGAGCTTCTTTTATCCTGTGCCAAAATTTGTGAAAAGGCATGGCTGCAAGGATAAAGGTACTGCCTCATTTGCATGGGGAACACCCCAGTGTAAATAAGGGAACACCACATAGTCATCATATGGCAGCATAATGTGTACCTATGCAAACAATATTAACAACAGGGCCGCAGATTATTCTACAATACAGAAATACCAAAGGGTTGCAAAAAGAGATGCAAATTTCCACTGTTTCCCCAGAACACTTCCCTAAGGCTTCCCTAGGTGGTTTTCTAGACTAAAAGATCACCCACAGGAGTTAAACGATGTTTAACACCTGTGTTTCTAAGTTTCTAACCATGAAGTATTACTTATGCAGTTATGTTAGTAACCTGTTGATATATTTATAGGTATGATCATACAATTTCTACATATGTAATGAGATTTAAAAAATATTTAATGAAATATTTTAAAATATGTTTTTAGCTTCAACATGTCCTGATGAGTAATATGATATTAATAGTAGGTGCTGCTGACATCAAGCCCATGCTCCGATATGTGCGTTTTACAGTGGTCTATGAGGCCTGCAGATTTGTAGCATTTTGCAATGATTTTATTAGTAGTTTAAAAGTAGAAAGATCAAACCAGATCACAATATTGCACCTTTAAGTTTAATGTTCCATATGGTGTAATGGAAATTGGTAGAAGGATATTATTACAGAGACCTAGAGTTTGGATACGGGAGAGGAAGAAGGGGTTTGCTGGAGTCTTAAGCAGACAAACATGCCGCACTCCATTCCTCAGTGAAATGTTATCCCTGATAACAAGCTGGAAGACAGCAAATTAATCGATCTTGGTACAGAAGCAAGGGATAGGTGCTCTAGTCCTTTTAACTATTCCTCACCACTAACAAAGTTGATAGAGAAAGAATATACTAATCATGGAACCAGATCTGCAAGAGGTAGAGTCTGGGCTAACATGCCAATTTCACTTTTGTGAGCAAAGAGATAAACTTTGTTAAGACATTGTACTCAGTTAATTTCTTTGAAAATGTAAACATGAATTACAAGCTGATACCACAGTTGAGAAATATCAGACACTGCCAAATACCTGTCTTCGCAAAGCTATTCTGAATAACAAGGGAAGTAACTTAAAATTTCTATATTTACAAATACATGCACGTCAGTACTGTGCACTTTTTTGCAAGCGCATAGCAAGTTGAAGGCAAAGAAGGACACACACCTTTTTGTAAATAACAATGGCAAGTACAAAATAATTCTGTTTTCATATGTACCTCACAACCAAAAGTATATAAACTAAAACAGATTCATAAGCATATCTGAGCCACATCAGAGAGCTACTATGGTTTTAACCAACGCCATGTTTGTTTTGGCTTCTGTACGAATACAAACCCAGCAATAAGCTTAGGCACAGCAAAACAAAGACACAAAAAAAATTGATTGTGACAATTCATAATAAACAAACAGGATAATGTATTTACAAAATATGCATTGCATAATATTCATACTAGGAAACTGAAACATGTTATAGGACAGGTAAAGTGAATGTTTTATTTATGTATTTAGGCTGTATATATACATATATATTCTAGTGATTATATTTAATTCTTATGGTCATATGATGCAACATAAAGAAAAACAATATAGGGGGCATAGCCGAATAGCCCGTAAGATGGCTGCAGGTCTGTGATGCTACAATCACCGTCAGAGACTTTGCTTTGTTAGAGGCATCAATTTGCCTTAAACGGGGAATGTTTTGAAAAATGTGGTGCACGTACACGGGGAAAGCACACATTTTTCTTTCTCAGCTTCATTCACGCCGCTGTTATGCAGTTGCTCTCCCGAGTCACGTACCTCAGCCTCAGTGGTCACGTCCGGCATTTTATAGATAGAGGAGAGAGGTGGGCCAGTATTCTCCCAGTTCTGTCTCACTTACTTTCTTTTATTTATTTTCTTTCTGAGGCTTGAAATGATTTTACACTATTTTTCTTCCTAGGAGCAACTCAAAAAAAGAATGCTGTCATTCTGGTGTATGGAAATACCTGATTTTTAACATCTATGTCTTTCCACCTTTGGAAGAGCTGTGGAGATAAAGAATATCAGATAATCTTCCATGTGAATTTGCTTTATTTGATTTTTAGCGAGCAGTGAGTTCCATTGTTTGGGCTACTCCGTCCATTTTATTCCCTCCTCAATAACTTGTGCTTTATAAACTTGCTTTTGGTATTGCGATTAGGACCCTTGGATAATGCACAACCTTCTGCTATATTTTAGTTGTTTGTCACTGAGGCTTTTCTATGGGGAATTTTGTATTTGTTTTCTGTATGTTTATGGAGTCCTCTCCATCCTCTAGTCAGAAAGCTGTCACCTCTTCTGTAACCATGCCTTCTGTACGTAAAGATTCTAATGCCCCTACAAAGCGACACAAAAAGATTCTGGCTCCCCTACAAAGTCTCCATTACCTTTGACTTTTGATGACCGGTCTAATCTGGAGTCTGGAGTCCAAATGTCAGATTTTGAACAACGGAGTAGGGATGTACAAGATGTGGCTACTAAGATTGATGGTAAAGCTAAGTAGTGCTTTTGAAACGACTAAAAGAGGAATTGGAAAATTGGAACAGGCACAACAATCTCTGAATTTATGGCATTCCGGAGGGAGCAGAGGCGTCAGACATGCTAGTCTATCATGGGGTCCACATCCCTAGATTTGTTTGCCTTAATGAAGGAATACATCCTTATCTACAATGTACTCATTGAATTGGCCCCAGACCTGTACGAACTTCAAATTCTGGCCGCCATGGAGAAATAAACGTTCTCATTTTGGAATATACTGAGCTACTTATGGTTTTATCTGCGGCCAACCAAAGGAAACAAATGTTATGGTCTGGTCAAAGGTTCTTTCTCTCTTAAGATGTAGCCCGTGCAACATCCGCTCGTTGGAAGGAGTTCCTATCCTTCACACTGCTCTATGATTCATGAATGCAAGATATGGTTTTCTGCAACCATTTTTATTCTGTTTTTTTTTTTTTATATTTTTATTATTGCAGGAAGAACAAAAGAACAAGATTCACATGTGATGTATATCTCAGAAGGAGGTTACAATACAAAAATGAGAAAACAATTTAGCAGCGTAAAAAAGAGCATTGAAAGCAGAGGTCCAACAAGTACATATCTTGACAAGAGATAAATAAAAGTAAATGTAGTTTTACAAATTATATACGTGGGTTGAGGCTGGCCTCATTTTCTTCTAAATCAGATATATCATAGTTCAAAAAAATGTAACCAGATTTTTTCCTTCTTTTGCAAAGCCTTAGGACCTCTATATCTTGCAAGCGAAAGTTCCATAGTATTTATTTCATTAATCAAAATCCACCATTCAAAAACATCTGGAACATCTTTTGATATCCATGATCTTGCTATAACTAGCCTAGCACATGCATAAATGATAGTTACTAAATCTTTGTGAGGACAGTTAGTTTCCTGGATATCTAATAGAACCAATTGTGCTGTCAATGGCGGGGTAGCAATTTGTTTGGTATTTAAAACATCGTTCAGCCCTTTCCAAAATGGTAAAAGGGCCGGGCACGAAAAGAGCATGTGTTCTATGCCTGCAGCATCTAGATCGCATTTCGGACATTTTGTTTTCTTGTTATTTAGCTGAGTACCCTGTGCCCAACTAGCTATTCTTTGTGGAGTGTAGTACAGTTGTGTAATGGTTCTATACGACTGAAGCCTCAAGCTAGAGGACTGAACAATCAGGTTTATGTGGCGTAGAGAATATGAGATCTGTGTTGGGTTGATGTTCATACCCAGTCTGGAAGACCCTTTGGCCGCTATTTTCGTGCTGTCTGCTGTTTTACCTTGTACTAAGTGTCCATACCCCAGACTTATTAATGATTTTATTTTATTCGAATACAAGCATATTAGTATATCTGATTCGACTACTTCCATGATTTTCATCTTTGAGAGCAGGTAATCCCTTATTTGAATGTATTTAAAGTACATATTGTCCCTTAAATTAAATAAAGTTTTAAGTGTGTCAAAATCCAAAAAGCCATTCTGGCCATAGAAATCCCCCAATGTGTTGATACCATGTTTCTCCCAGAGGATACCTGCTCCGTCAGAAAAAATATTGGGTAGTCCTGGATTGCCCCATATTCTAAGCTCAGCATTGTAAAAAGATATTTTCCCAATGGTCAGAATTTGTCCCAAATTTTTATAATGTGCCTGGCTGGCTTAAATTTCACTCGTTTGAAGTAATTCGGGTCATGTAAGCGATGTAAAAATTGATTACAATCACGTCCCAGCATGAATTGGTCGTAGAATAGCGAACTCTCGTTTTTCATTAGGCTTCGTATGCGACGAAAGAAAGTGGCTATAAAATAAAGCCTAAAGTCAGGAAACGCTAGTCCCCCCTTTTCTATTGGGAGTTCTAAGAGTTTCAATGCCCTACGTGCCTTTTTATAGCCCCATAGGAAGCTGCTACAGATACCCTCTAACTTTAAAAAAAAAGATTTGCTGGGTTGAAGAGGGATACATCTGAATAGATATAATGCCTTCGGCAAAATCTTCATTTTAACTAAATTTATACGTCCCATTAAGCTAAGCGGGATCTTGTGCCATTTTTTAAGAGTCGTTTCTGTTTCTTTTAGAAAAGAATCATAGTTCAACATTATAATTTTGTCGATACTTGACGCTAGTCTAATACCTAGGTATGTCGCACTTTGACATAGGCCAGGGATCGGTTCCAAAGGTTTATAATTGGCAATAACCTGCGTCTTTCCTACGTTGAGTTTATACCCCTAAACATTCCCGAAATTTGCAGCCTCTTTTATTATTTGAGGTGTAGCTTTAACTAAATCTGTAGTAAATACGGCGTTGTCATCTGCAAAAGCAGTAATTTTTAAGCTCTCACCGCCGTGCTTAATTGGAAGAATGTTTACTTGAGTAAAAAGTGTGTTTAAAAATGGCTCCAAGGATAGAGCGAAGAGCAGAGGGGACAGAGGGCAACCTTGCCTTGTTTCCCTCCCTATCAAAAAATTCGCTGATTCTTTTCCACCATAGCTGATTTTGGCCTGTGGGTTATCGTACAATTAACATACCCACTCTAAGTATTGGCCCTGGATACCTGCTTTCTTTAATACCTCCCACAAATACTCCCACCCCACTCGATCGAATGCTTTCTCTGCGTCTAACATAACCATTCCGAGTGGGGTGAGAGTTGTTGAGGAAACATCAAAGGCTGTAATTGCGGTGTTCACATGAGCCGTAGTATCCCTCCCCATCACGAACCCATGTTGTTGAGTATTGACCAAGGTCGGCATGATGGGGGCTAAGCGATTTGCTAATATCTTAGAAAAGATTTTTACATCTGCATTAAGCAGAGAAATCGGCCGATAAGAGCCACAATCCTCCGGATGTTTTTTTTTTTTTAAGAAAGAAGATTATTTTGGATATTTTCCACGATGTAGGAGCCTTCCCCGACTTGTCTATGGAGTCAATAACGGATTCTAAGAGAGGTAATAATTCCTGTGCGCAAGTCTTGTATAGTTCCATAGGCAAACAATCCACTCAGGTGGCTTTCCCCGGTGGTAAGGCTGAAATAGCTGTATTTATTTTGGCTTGTGTTATTTTTGAGCTGAGTTGCTGGACGGTTTCTATATCAATATCTCTTTGTGTGGGCATGTATTTATCTAGGTATTGAGTAATTTCAGCTCTAGTGGGAATATTATCAGGAGTGTATAGATTTTGATAATACTTGGCAAACTGATCAAGAATCTGTTCTGGCTGGTCATATTTATGCGAGTCAGACCCTTTGATTGTTTTAATCTTTGTTCTAGCTTTTTTGTCCGCAACCTTATATGCCAGTATTTTTCCAATTCTATCTCCTCCTTCATATTGAGCTAATTTATACTTGTGTATTTTGGCACAATATCTATCTCTTAGTATCTTTTTAAGAGAGGATTGCCGTTTTAAGAGTTCTATTCTTAGCACATCAGTATTTGCGTTTAGTTGTTTGGTTGCGTCTGTTAATTTCTGTTCTATTTGTAATATATTCGAAGTAGTTCTCATAGTAGCTCTGCGATTTTCAGCATTAGTTCTATAAATATGTTGTTGAGCGAACCCCCTTATACTGCACTTACATGCATCCCAAACTATATTAATAGTAGCTGAATTAATGTTCAATTCAATAAATTCTTTAATATGTTTTTTAAAGAAGTCACAAAACCCAAATCAGTGAGTAAATATCTTGGAAATGTAAATTGTCTTGCGTCCGGCCTCGAATCCCCATTATCAAAATCTAGTAGTAGCGGGTTATGATCCGATGTAATCCTCGGGCACAATTCGGTCTTACAATTACCCACTATTTGGTCAGTTGCCCAAACCATATCAATTCTTGAACAAGATCTATGGGGCGCTGAGTAATATGTATGCCCCGCAAGGTTAGGATATTTAGAACGCCATACGTCTTTTAGATTAAGCAATCTGCCCAATTCCAGAATTGCAGACCTAACCTTGCGCATCCTACGAGGAGAGCCCTGTCGTGTGGAATCGATTTTGTAATCGATTACGCAATTAAAGTCTCCCATCACCAGCATTTCGCCCTCCCACTCTAACAGCTCAATGCTTAATTGTTCAAACAGCTTGGGGTCATCTATATTGGGACCATATACCAGACATAAAACAAGTATCTTATGTTCCAATTGTACTTGGGCTATCGCCCACCTCCCCCCGTATGTCTGATGCCGTTTTTAAAATTTCCAACCCCAATCCTTTCTGTTTTAATATGGCCACCCCCCGAGTAGAAGTGCCCAAGGTTGAGCAGACCACAAGCTCATACCCCATTTGGGAAAGCAACTTCCTATCTTGATAACTAACATGAGTCTCTGAAAGAAGCGCAAATTGTGGTCTATACATGCCTATCTCCTCCTGTACCAATCTCCTCTTTTGCTTGCTATTGAGGCCAGCTACATTCCAAATTAATAGTCTTGTCTTGAGCATTGTTTACATTTGTATTTTTCAACTTTCCTCTGCATATAGTCTTTAAAAAAACATTTAGTTACTTTAACCTCACAATAGTTCCTCCTTGCAATATATTTTTCCCCCCTTTTTCCCCCTCCACCCACAACCCCTACCCTTCCCACCCCCCGGTACCTACCCGGAAGCATCCCCCTATCTTATGCTGCCGCTTTTGGGGCAGCTAACCAGAGAGGGTTCCCTCGGAACCTCAACCCTCTGTATTACTCTCATACAGAAAGACAAATGACCCAAAACTATATATCAAGTTACAAAGGAGATGGAAATTGCTCTAATCAGTTGGAACCACATATAACACCAATATCAAATGAGCATCATAGCAAGTTTGGCAAATGTATCTTGTTATTTCCATCTCTCTTTTTATCCCATTATTTTCTTAACCTTTTCCGTGCGACCGCGATTCCCCCTCCGGTGCTGGGCCGTTATAGAAACGGGCGTGGTCATGACGGAACGGTTCCGTCATGAGCACAGCTCAACCGTAGCTCATGACGGAACCGTTCCGTCATGAGCATGGAAGGGGTTAATTAGGGTTTTGATTTTGAGTCCATTTTTGAAAGAAAATGCTCCGCCTCTTTAACATTGTGAAAAAAACCCCGGTACCTATCCGGAAGCATCCCCCTATCTTATACTGTCGCTTTTTGGGGCAGCTAATCAGAGAGGATTCCCTCGGAGCCTCAACCCTCTGTATTACTCTCGTACAGAAAGACAAATGACCCAAAACTATATATCAAGTTTCAAAGGAGATGGAAATTGCTCTAATCAGTTGGAACTACATATAACACCAATATCAAATTAGCATCATAGCAAGTTTGGCAAATATATCTTGTTGTTTCCATCTCTCTTTTATCCCATTATTTTCTTAATTAAGGTTTTGGTTTTGGGTCCATTTTTGAAAGAAAATGCTCCGCCTCTTTAACATCGTGAAAAAAATGGTTATGACCAGACATAACAACTTTGAGGCGGGCCGGTTCCTGTAGGTAGACCATTGCTCCATGAGATTTAATGGGATCAATCAATTTGCGTAGGCCCCATCTTCTGTCCATTGTTGCCTTACTCAGGTCTGATTTAACGAAAAAAGTTAAGTTATCAATTGTCACTGGAGTTCTTGGTCTAGCTTTCATTGAAACTGCTTGCCTAAGTAAATAGTTGCCAAAATAAATTAGAAAGGGTCGTGGGTATTTGCTCTCCTGGGTTCTGGGAATGATTGGAAGTCTGTGTACTCGCTGAAGTTGGGAGTCCCAGTCCCAGTCAGATAAATCCGGGAAAGCCTTTTGTAATATTTGGACCATGTAACCCCTTGCATCAGCCCCCTCAGACCCTTCCGGTATCCCAAAGAGTCGCAGATTTTGTCGCCTCTGCCAATTTTCCAAATCTTCAACTTTACTCTGCAGATTTCCTATTTCTGTATTATGTTGATCCGTTGAAGCCGTAGTGGTAGCAAGTATTTCCTCTACTTGAACAACTCTTTGTTGTATGTCATCAATTTCTTTTGTAACGCCATTCAATTTATTAGTTACTTCCTGGAGAGAGCTGTGAATTTTAGTATTATCCTCCCGTAGTTGTCTAAAATTGTCTTGTACTTCTTGGCGATGTTCCATTAGTGTTTTTAAGATTAGGTCTAAAGATGAGGCGTTTACGTTACCCACATTGGTCAATGGAGAGGTCAGTGGCGAAGAAATGGTGGATGTTAGAGTTGGATCGCTATGAAGTGAAGTAGATACAGAAGGATTATTTTTCTGAATTTTCCCAGATTTCACCATAGTATCCTTATTGCCATCAAAAGTGTTTCCAGTAAATATTATATCCATAGGTGCAGAGGCGGGGTCAATTGTAGGCGACAGGGGCACTGGCACGGGCAAGGGGAGAGAGTTCAAACCTGTTCTAGATTGGGCAATGACCCCGGGGAGAGTAGCCTGCGGGTTTTTTGAGTTATCTTTTTTAGGGCTCTCATCTACAGCAAACTTGTCTGCCGTTAATAAAGTCGGTGAAGGTTTATTAGTTTCTCTTCTTGAAACTTGAATCCATTTACTCAGCGGGCTCTGATCTGCGAGTAGTTTCCCTCCAGCAATAGTTGGTATTAGTGTATTTAGTAAGGCCGTGGGAATCATGTTTCTCCCCCCCTTCTTGGTTTTGTTTTTTGCCTTTCCCCTTTTTTTTTAGAGTTAAGGGTCTATTAGTTTTTAGATGCAGAGAACTATTCTCTATGTCCTCACGCGTGTTCTCCCCCCCTTCTGTATCACCACCCTCAATGATCTCTTCATATTCCGGATCATCTGAGTTAGCCTCCAAGAATATCTCATTGTCAGTACCTTCATTTTCATCGTTTCCATTGGCACCATCAGCGTCATCAAGAAGATTATCTTTTCTCCCATGAATTATACTCGAAGCTAAGCCCAGTGGAGAGTCTAGAGCCTGCGCAGTTTCATAGCCAGACTTAGTAGTAGCATCCGTAATGGGAGCATCTGCCACCGTGTTCTTATTATGCTCTGCCTTGCCAGGCTTGTAGGTAGTGCATCGTCCCGTAAAATCTGACATCACTTTGCCTTTGCCTCTGCCATCTTTATTTTTATCTATGGACTTATCAGATTTATCGGTGGCTATTCCTATTGTTTCGTTTTTGACTTTACCTTTGTCTTTGTCTTTGTCTTTGTTTAAAGTATCTGTTATAGTAGCAGTAGAGCTGATTTTGTTCAGAGCATCCGGAGATAGTTGAACAACAAGCTGCTTATCGAGTTGCCTATCAGTGTACCGGGGCAACCTTGCTACCACTGCTGGTGAAATCGGTTTAAAATTCAAAGGACTCTCCTCGACCGTTCCGTTTTTCATGGGAGTGCTTTTAGTGGTTTTACTCTTAATGATTTTAGGCGCCATTAGCGCAATACACAATACACGATGTGTCTGCTTAATCCCCTTTACCACAGTATGGTGGTTGTCTGTGCTGCTATAATAGTTAATACTTGATAGAGTAGCTGGTCGAGTCAATCAGTGGTTCAATATATATGTATCCCCCCCCCCCCAAGCGCGTCAAGTAGTCAAACTAAGGCGAGCCTTAAATCTTGGGCACTGATTCTAAGTTCAGCTACAGTTCAGATATGATTTTGATACAGTTCTACAGCTTATTGCAGCTATCTAATTTTAGGATTTTAGACTTGCTGGCAGCACAGACTAGATATCGGTAGTGAACTGCGTCCAAGAGCCATAAAATAAAGTTCCCAAAAAAAAAAAAAAGGGGAATTTTTCCTTTCCCAAAAGCGTGTTTTACCTGGCAAATTGACCAGTTAAGGCAACCTCTCTATTTTCGATAGTTTCGCCTTCCAACACGGTTGTGTTCAGCCTTAGAGGGAAAAAAGCCTGATTCCGTCTCTGCCTCCGTCTGCCTCAGTTTTAGTCTTCTGATACTGCTCAAGCAGCTCAAGCAGTTCGGCGTCTTTTGCTCACAGCGCTCACACACGCCGGTCTAGTGTTTAATGGCTCCTCCTCCCGGCAGCTTTGACACCGGCAAACGTCAGCCCTCTAAGGAATTGCCGAGCCGGGCAGAAACCCAAGCTCGGTCCCGGTCTGGTAGACCCACAGCAACCCTCTCTCACAGAAAATGCTGCATCATCCACAGCGAGGGAGGGAAGTAAGGATTAACCTCCGTAGTCGCATTAGTAGTGTTGTTTCTCTGTTGAAGGGCGTTCTTGCGTATAGTGCGAGCTGCGGCAAGTACTTGGGAAAATTGTTTCTGTCCTTCTGTCTTTTTCGGTGAGCAGAGTTTTTCCAAAAGTTTCACAGAGTTTTCACAAATAGCAAATTACAGCGATGGAACATGCATTCTGCATTTCGCATTTTCGGCCGCTCAGCAGTAGAGAGTACGAGGGGTTGAGAGTTCGCGTCAGGAGCCTCCTCTCTGTGGCGTCGTCACACCGCCATCTTGCTTCCAGCGCAGCAACCATTTTTATTCAAAGTCAAATAAAAGGAACAAACTTTCTCATTTGACTGCCCTGAGAACTTGAGGAACTTTATTCTTCAAAATAAGGGTGAAGCAATGGATCTTTGGAAAACTTGAACTCTTCTTTTATTGCTTGTGAACTTATAATATGCTCGTACTTAACATCCCTTCCTTTGAATTTACTATACCTATTACTTCAAGGAAATAAATATATTATTATTAATGTTAATGTGTGTATTTTAAAAGGTCCCTGTGTTATTGTTGATACTTCTTTTTAATTTGTCTACCTATTTAATATTGTTATTTATTTATTTTTCCCCTTCACAGCTATCCATTGTCTAGTCCAGATTCCATTTTTTGGTGTGCTTCCCTAGACCTAGTATGTATATATTATCCTCATGTGTCTGGTAGTGGTGTTTATTGGTCATTCATGCATTTTCATTCCTATGTATTTATCTATTTGTGTTGTAGTCTTTTTCAGTTGTACTGTCTATGGATAATGATTGTCTCTGTGGTCATTGTTGTCTAATTTGGCATATTATCTGTCTTCAGTTTTGCGCTTCTCTACCACTCCATTGTATTTTCTTCACACTAGATGCATTCCACTTTCTTCATGACTGAAGCCTCTTGGCTTTTTGTCATCCTCTTTGTTTCTCTTAGACTCATTGATCTTTTCTCTATCTTGACTTCTTTTACCTATTGTTCTTTCCATTCTTGCTTCTCTCTTTTTTCTTCTTCTATTGTCTCATTATTCATTATAGATATTTATCAAATGAAAATGTTATATTATTTCTTGTGATCCTTATCCTCAAATGGTCTGTTGTTCTGGTACCTTAATATGGTTATTTTAGTTTTTGGATGGTAAAAACTCTTAAGGTTATTTCTTGGAATGTCAAGCGCTTATGTAACCCTATTCAGAAACAGAGAATTGTCACTCACTTATCCCATATTAAATGTAATATTGTCTTACTACAGGAAATGAATTTACTTGACAAAGATTTAAACTTGCTGCGTAAAAACTGGGTTGGTCAAGTATTTTGCTCTCCAGCCCTTCATCACAAAAATGGGGTTAATATATTAGTTCACAAATCCATTTCTTTGGTAATTATAGAAAGAAGAAAGAGATGTAGAGGGTCGATGGATCCTCATACATGCTACTATTCATCATAGATCTATTTTTATTTTGAATATTCATGGTCCTACTGGTATCGATGTGCCATGTTGGAAACAAATGTTGGTTATGCTACACTCTTGCCCGAATGCAAATCTCATAGTAGGTGGTGATGTCAATTGGATTGTAGACCCTTTCTTCGAAAATCCCAAGTTAAATATGTTCCTAATAAGATGCAGAAAACATTTACGTGACTTATTCATTCCAGAGGTCTGGTGGACTACTGGAGGTTGTACTATCCAAACACACTGAACTCCGCTTTTTGCTCACCCACTCATAAATCCCAATCCAGAAATCATAATGTATTTATTTCCCCTCCTTTAACTACTGTACTTACTCATGCTGACATTGGGTGGATATTAATTTCAGATCATACTCCTATTATGGTTGATCTTGACTTATTACCAGAAACTTCTAAATCAAATTGATGGTGCTGTAACAATAGTCTATTGAAGGATAAATAATTTGTTCAGGGTTTTGACTTCTTTCTGTAGTAGTTTCTTACTCATAATAACAAATTTGATCTTCCATTTCATATTACTCGGGCTGCCTTTAAGGCATCCGCTCGAGGTCATATAATGAATTATGTTACTGCCAAAAAAAGGAAAGCTACTAAGGAATCTTCCCTTCTGCTTTAATATATTTTAAATAATTGGAACATGAATTTCTCACAACCAAAAATGAGAAATGTTTACAATGTTTATTGCATGTCAAATTCAAATTCAATAAAAAATCAACAGAGGAAGCTGCTGGAACATTATTAAAAATGAATTCCAAATTTTATGGAGGACGAAATAAGGCTGGCAACTTACTTTGCTAATTATTTGAAGGTTAAATCTTTAAAGTCTAAGATAGTTAAAACTATGGATGAAAATGGGGTCCCTCATTTTAAAAACACTGACATTTTAAAATGTTTTACTGATTATTACAACCCTTTATACATCATATCACTTTCCCACAGAAGAGGCTTTTGATTCTTATTTTCATTCCCTCCACCATGACAACAGAAGGTACAGGATCTCTCTTTTTTAGATGAGACTATTTTAGTTTCTGAAATAAAATCTGCATTTGACAAACTGTCCAAAAATAAAGTTGATGGTCCAGTTGGTATTTCTGTCAAATTTAATTTTTGCTTTTCACATCTTTTTCTCCTGCACTTAATTACTTTATATCATATTTTCTTTCACAAAACGAAGCCCAGGGAACTTTCTTGGAAGATATGATTTGTTTAATTCCCCAAAAAGATTAAGATCTTTCCTGATGCGCCAACTATAAATGTATTTCTCTTATTAATTTGTATTGCAAACTTGTTGCCAGTATTTTAGCTATTAAGAGTTCTTCTCTTATTTCAGATATGGTTGGATTTGAGCAAACTGGATTTGTTAAAGGTAGGCACATGACTGATAATTCTAAAGTGTTTTTGGATATTTTAGATATTGCTCCAACTAAAAATACACCTATGGAGCTGTAATTTTGGATGCCGAAAAGGATTCTGACCTTATTTTAGTCCAGACAGTGGAATGTTGCAAGGGTGCATCTCACACCCTTCATCTTTATTCTTTCTATACAGCATCTGGAAGCTGACTAAATTAGGTTATGTGTTGATTCACAAATTCAGGGCAGGGACATCTCTCTCTGCTCCTCAATACCAACAAAGCAATCCTCATTTTTCAAGTAACTCTGGGCGTAATACTACGCGACGCTCGTGGAGCGTGCGTAGTTTGAGCTACTATGCACTACGTGAATTGCACGTAGCACAGTGCAAAACCGCGTAGCATAGGATAGCAGGCAATTTTTACTTGCTCGCAGTCCTCAACGTCAAGTTGACGACCGCGAGCGAGCAAAATCAACATCCCGGAGAGACTTTTTACTCATTTGCGATCAGCAACATCAAGTTGCCGATCACGAGAGTGGACAATAAACCTCAGGCAAGATTCTTAACGCGGGGAGGTCAGGTTTTTTATGTGAGTGGTTGTGACTGCAATAAGAAACTACCGGTCCGCGTTGAGAAAGCTGCCGCTCAAGGATAAATCTACCTTGAGCAGCAGATAACGACTGCTTGCACTGTGCAAGATGCCGTTTGCAATGATTCCACAGTGCGGACAAGCATCCGGCACTGTGCAATCAGAGTAAAAATAATTTTCCCTACTGCACTACACTGTTCGCCTAGCTACGCATAGTGTGCGTAGTGCGAAGTGCACTTTGCGTAGCTACACGTAGCGCTACGACGCAAACTATGGACAGGGTTATTCTCAAGCCTCCAATTGTTTATGGAAATTACATGTTCTTTATGAAATGTCTCAGCTATTACCAACCTAGGACAACTCTAAGTTGAAGATGTTTCTGAACCTTTCTGCGGGAATCTGTTAATGTGGTTATCACCAAGAGGTCATACTGCAATTTATACTAGATAGGATCAATTGTATGCATGTGTTATTATTACTTGTTGAATCTATCTCCATGCACCTGTATCAGGAGAAAATATTAGGGATGTCTTGAAGGACCAAAATGCATGCTTTATTGTTTTAAGTCTATTGAAGACCACATGGGCTTTTCCTATATTGTTGATGATCCTAACGTACTTTCTATTAAGAACAAGGTGCCACATGTACTAGTTTTAGGAATAGCAATTCTACAAATCCTAATTTGGTAATTGCTATTCCTAATGTATGAAACTCCAGGATTTTCATTTAGCAATTTATGGAGGGTCACAAATCGACCTACCTTATGAATATTAATGAGGCAGGTCTCTATTTGCGACTCATTAGGAATTGGTTAGATTTCAGAAATGGTAGCCTGCTGATGTCAGTAGACTACCATGTGCATGATTGCTTTTGAATAAAGCAATCATACTTTTTTTAAATGCAGCCTGTTTTCCTTAAAGAAAAATGTGTTGCATTTAAAAAAAATGAAAAGTTTTCTTTTAATTTTTTAGGTAAAGACTGTGATCCGTGGGACCACTGTCTACTCTGAAAAAATGTTTGTACTACCATTCACAAAGAGTAAGGAGTCCCTTGGCGATCCTTTCCAATTTTTGAAGAGTTACCACCAGATTGAAGTTGGAGGTAAAATGCAAATATTTTGCGACCGCATTTTGGTGGCAAAACATTCTTACATACCACAACAATTCAGTTTTAGGAAGGGAAGTCTTAAACATGCCCCTTTCTAATACAGAATCGCAAACCCTATTTGCGATTCAGTAATAGGTCACCGAATTGCAAATAGGATTTGGTTCTTAAGGAAAGCTTTTTTTCCAGAAGCAAGCGGACTGATTCTGCGAATCGTCCCATTGACAACCTTAAAACAAGTACATAAATGTGGCCCATAAAGATGATTCTCAATACTCTTTCAGAAAGAGAAATCATGGACCTGCTGAAACCTTTAAGGAGGGATTACAGTCTTGTTACAGCAATAATCCTATACCCTTATATCCACTGTGTATGACAGTGGGTTATAATGTGTATCAGCAGGTACAACGTATACCACTAGAAGTAAGAGCCCAATCTTGTCAGGTTAAAAGACAGTTAGAATCATTTAACCCTGGCCTCAACCTTCTGGCAGCAATGGCACAGGTCAGAAATATGTTAATCATATGCAAGTTAAAAAACAGTTAACGAGTTGCGACACAACATAATAAAAAATAACACAACCAATTTAGAAAAATGTAATGAGTAACACAACCAATTTAGAAAAATTTAATGAGTAAAATGATAAAAGTCCAATAACGGGACTTGGAGACATGAACATGAATTTTCGTACAGATTTAGGATTCTGTTCATGGTTGAACAGGACCTAGGTGTGATTTCAGGCTGACCGTGATGAAGCACTGGTCAGATACATCTAGCAGGTGTGTCCAAGTCAAATATTTTACTTTCTGGCGAAGGGTCTATGTTCAAAAATTTTGAAAACCCCAAACCAGTCACAAACTGGTTTGTAACCCTGCAAAAGTATACCTCACTAAGTACAATGACTAACATTTTGAACATTACTTAGAATTGCGCAACTATTTGACCTGGCCCTCCCTGCATCGTCACCCCGAAACCTTTTGCCTTTTACCCTCCTTGTTTTTGATTAATTTGTTTGCCTTAGAACTCTATGCACACCACAACTGTTAACTAGTGCTAGAGTGCCTGTGCTCACTCCTGTAAAACACATTTAAATTGGCTTATAACAAATTGCCATATTTAATTTACTTCTAAGTCCCTTGTAGAGTAGTATACCATATACCCAGGCCCTGTAAATAAAATGCTACCACTGGGCCTGCAGCACTTATTGAGTCACCCTCTTAAATTGCACCTTAAAACATGTCCCAGACCTGCAACTGCAGTCTGAATGCACCTGTAAACTGCCATGTTGACTCAGCAAGAAAAAACCCTTTTTAAGCCTCAAACTTCCATTTCATTATATATAAGGCAACCCTAAGGTATGCTCTAGGAAACCTATAGGCGAAGTACATTGTACATAAAATGTTGGACATGTACTTACGTTTTATGTATCCTGGCAGTGAAAAACTCCTAAATCCATTTTTCACTACTGTGAGTCTTTCCCCTCCCATAGGGTGACATTGGTTATTTCTTATTACATTTGAATAAAGAGTAGTTTCCAATTTGGAGCAAGTAGGTATTTCTTTGTCAGTGTCTTTGTAATTATAAGGAAAAACCCTATGTAATGGTAAAATCTGGTTTTGATAACAATTTTGAAAAAAGCCACTTTTAGAAAGGTGGTACAAAAGGGGGTGGTGATGGACGGAGCATCTGAATCAATCAAACACTCACACCCAGTCAAAAGATCTGAGTTTAATCCATCACCGTTCTTTAGCCCACTCTGCCACCCCAGTTCATTCAATGTTTTAGAAAGGTGAAAATTTTCTTTCCTTATCACTTTTGGGTCTGCAGATTATATTTGTCACATGACTGGGTGTAACTAACAGTAAGAACTTGTGAATTCCTCCCAGACAGTTGCACAATAGAGAGATGAGTTATGCCTGAAAGGGCCATCAGCAGACAGGGTCAGGGCAGATCTGAGTGCTGCCCCACTGTCCCCTATTCAGATCCACGGAGAGACAAAAGGCTCCCCTCATCTTGAACCCTGTCCTGGACCCAGACTGAGTGACTCCAGAACCCCCATGTGTTGCCCCACCAGTTCTGGACCCTTGGTTGAGGTGTTCAAGGTGCCCAGACGGCCAAATCTCAAAACGGAAATGTTGGCCAAACACTGCTCTGTGAATCAGAAGGATACTGAGACTAACCTACTCGACTATTCACCTGAGGTGCATTGCGGGTTGAATTAACTTGTCAGATTTTCTACGTTCTTCTCCACAGTAGCAAATTCTGTCCAGCGGGGTATCTGGCCTTGTGTAATTGTATTCAACTACGGTCCTCAGGCTCATCCAGCTGGAGATTTTTGGCTTTCATTTAAGGTAGAAATCTTCACCCCAACTTCGATCCAAGACAATCCAAAGATAACACTTCCTCTTTGAACACCTCCTGCAGCCTTGCCCTGTTGAACTTTACCTTCTCAGCTCATTTTTTTGAAAATGTCTTTTAGGTCCAAAGGAAAGCCCTGACCAGAGTTGATCCACTTTTTGTACTCGACTGACACTCCATCACGATTGGTCATTTTTTTTTAACGTGGCCTGGTCTCACATGCCTAGATTTCTGCTGTTGGCGCTTTGATCTTTTAGGTGCTGATTTTTCTTTAAAACGTTTTTTTTTTAAATGTATAACTCCAGGTATACTGATTGCATTTTTGCAATTTTGGCGCGAGATAATTTATTAGAATGTATGATAATTTTCAAAATTGGTGTGGGATTTTGTTACTGTTTGTGTGCTGCAAAAATACTTTTTACATTATCTCTAAGTTAAGCCTGACTGCATTATATCCCAAGCTACACAGGGTTCAGCACAGGTTAATGTAGTGCCTTTTTGTGGTTCACCCTGCAAGTGATGCTGGCTGCTGCTTGGCCAGTGTTCATGCCCCAGTCAACCATCAACTCAATTTCTTACGTTAATGAATCCCTTATTTTACTGATTATTCTTATTTTTCCGACAGTTCAATTTAACAATACACAAATAAGGATTTGCACATCGCTAATAGTGATTTGCTATTCCTATATACAAAGCATTCAAAATTAGCAAGTGGTCGCAGAATTTTCAAATTACTATCATGTAGATGCAGGTGTATCCACGTGCATTATATGGAAAGGGGGCTAGAATGCACAGTTTCTTCCAAAATTGCATTACTATAGGCTGTGTTGAAGGGAAGGTATATTTTGTTGGCAGTGCAGAGGAGAAGTAGGCAAGAAAGGATTCATACGGTCAGAGTTACACTCTTCGACCAAACAGAATAGGTTATTCACACTGAATACATTTCAACAGTAATGTTATTCTTAATGTAAGAAATGAGCTGTATCCTGCACTGCAAAGGAACAAACATAGAAGCCAGGTAATTCCAACGCATACTTAGGCCTTGGGCTATTTACATCTTTTGTGATAAGGCAGTTACCAGGCCTATTTGTGCAGAGGAAGGATGCATTTCTCAGAGTGCAGTCTTTAGGGAATCTGGAAATAATATTGAAGCAATGTTGCGTAAGATTAATATTTATAAAGGATTTCCATATACAACAGGGGACTTTCAAGATCCTAAGCTTTTTTCATATTGCACAGTTCTCTCACTTAGATGGCTCTATCAGTGGTATGCACATATCAATGGCATGCCTGTACTGTGATAGGCACAATTACTACTGCTTATATATTTAGGTAATCTGTAATAGTGTGCCTTTACAGACCTTGTTGCTCACTGTTGAGGCAGCAGCCTGTGGTCTTTAAAACCGGCTGACAACAAAATAGCTTGGAGTTGGATGTTTTTTTAATTTGCAACATATTTGTTACAGTATCTATTTGTGTTTTATAAATTTGTACCCTTATTTTCCTGCATTTGCTTTACATAGGTGACAATGCAAATGCTATTCTAGCTAGGATAATGACACCATACTGATTGTTTGCTGTTTGCTGCTCTTACCTGGATCCCTGATTCACGCAGCGTCCTTGCTTGTTCAATAGCGAGGATTACTCTGAAAACTCGCCGGACCCGCTTCGCAGCGCTTCCGTGACCCAGGAGGCAGAGGTCGATAGAATCTTCGCTGGGAGGACTGAGGGGCAGGCGTTAGACCGGCGGGGCTGCGAGCATAGGCAGGGACTCCAGCGTCCAGGAGCCCCTGCGCGCCCAATCAGCAACACCTGGGCTGCTCTCCCCGCTGGCCACGCCCCCCGCCATCTGTGTGAAAAGCGGGCTCTATTCTCTACCCAACGGGACCCTCCACTGATTGTTTGCTGTTTGCTGCTCTTACCTGGATCCCTGATTCACGCAGCGTCCTTGCTTGTTCAATAGCGAGGATTACTCTGAAAACTCGCCGGACCCGCTTCGCAGAGCTTCCGTGACCCAGGAGGCAGAGGTCGATAGAATCTTCGCTGGGAGGAGTGAGGGGCAGGTGTTAGACCGGCGGGGCTGCGAGCATAGGCAGGGACTCCAGCGTCCAGGAGCCCCTGCCCGCCCAATCAGCAACACCTGGGCTGCTCTCCCCGCTGGCCACGCCCCCCCCGCCTTTCCGCCTATGAGTCAATAGAAGTGGTGTATTTAGGTGTCCAGAGCCCCCGCTTCGCGGGAGCGAGCGGGAGCGTGCCGGGAGAAGCCCGGGCAAAGGGCGGGCCCTCTGTGGCCCTCAGAGGCCAGAGGAGCCTGGCCTGGGCCAGATACCCTGTCAGTTTGCCATCAGCCCACTGGATCACGGTTTACTGACCAGAACTGTAAGTCTGCCAACTGTACATGTTACATTGTTTTCACAAATCGGGACTTACTCACGAGATTGATATTTGGGTCCGGCGGATTTAATTGTCGATACCTTCCTCTGCTCTATTTTTGGGCAGTGACAGGGTGTGTAATGAACTGCAGAGAGACTAGAAGTATGGCAGCCGCAGGGGCTAAAAAGTTGACTGGTACTCTCGATGACTTTATTGTCCGTACCCATGCGTTAATTGATGAAGGGATTATTTTAATGGATAGAAGGGTGTCTCAAGACTTGGCCAGGGCTAGGCGATCCTCCTTAGGCCCCATAGCTCAAGCTTGTACCCCTAATGCTGTATCTGGCCCGAACACTCTTGCTATTGCACAAAAGGAGGGGGGCTATGATGTCCTAAGTTCACAAGAAGGCCTGGAGGCAACCCCTAACCTTAGTCTGCTAGCAGATAGCTGCCTAGTTGACAATGAGATTGACAGTCTTTCTATGGTTAATGCTCTAAATCAAAGGGGTTTGAAAGAGGGAGCCATTCCCAAACAAAAGACCGATAAATCCACCATTTGTAAAGGGAAAAAAGTACATGTTTCTCAAAATCATGATCTAGCCCCTCTAGACCTGGTGATCACGAACACGAGTAGCAATTTGGTTGCGCCTAGTAACGATATTGGGGGAGCGCACCAGGCTAACGTCGGCCTACCCTTTAACCTACCAGATGACACTGTTATAGACAGCAGCTTGGAGGAAATTTTGGAACTAAGTGGCGAGGTAAACAACCAAGTTAGAAGCAGTGAGGATGGAAGTAGCCCAAGTATAGTAAATAACAACATTTTTGAAATGTTAAAAACCCTCCTTGAACCCATCGAGGTTAGGTTACGCTGCTTAGAAACAATACTAAAAAACATCCATAAAGACATAAGCGCCCCTAGCTTCAACCTGAACAATAAAGTACCCCACCCACAAAACACAACGAATAAGTCATCTCTGGTTAATAAAAGTGTCCCCATCATCAAAAAAAATCTGCCCAATAATCCTGTCAACACTATCAACCCAGGAGGCACTACATCAAAAACTTCCGACCTTAAACAAACCCTGAACCCAGCAAAACCTAAGGTAATCCCTCAAGTCAAATTTAAAGATCCCACTCCCGCGACCCCAAATTTGCAACAGGCCCCAATAGATAAAAGAGAGTCCCGGAGGAACATCCATCTACCCCCGGATGCATGTCCATATGTTGTGATCCTGACCGGGGTTACTGAAATTGCATCAACGGAAGTAGAGTCTTACCAGGCTCTGAAAAATAAAGTATGTCATTGGCTGACTAAGAACCATCCATTACCGGCCAACATGCCCGGTAATATCCTAATGGTGGAGAGATCTCCTTGGGTTGGTGGTAACAGAAAAAATCTTCAAGGAGACTGTATTGTGGTCACCTTCGAGAACCCACAGGTGGCAAAACATATTTGTGGAAGTACTTCTCGCTATCAGGCAAGCACAGTCACTGCCAGGCCTCTTTCCTATTTCTACTCACAGGGGAATCAACTAGACAAAAGATGGAGCTGGCTAAGGGGCCCACAGGAACACAAAACTAGACAGAAGTTCAATCCCCCATGGGAGGTGCAATCTCACGGCTGGGAGGAGGGTGTTGAGGATGGTTGGAACCTGGTCAGGAGAAAAAGAGCTAGACCTTTCCAGGGAGGGCTTGCTGTAGGGCCCCGAAATAGCTACCTATACTATGACCACCATATTGCGAATGGGCAAGAAAATCATTTTAACGTCCCAACGTTTAACCACTATGAGTGTCCATCATTGTTGGAATGGGTAGATTGACAAAAACTGACCCCATCCACTGAACAGTTGCAAAACTCCCCTCCGACTGCCCCACAGTGTAGTCAGCCCACACAGGAGCTAAACATGGAGTTAAATACTGACCTAGTGTTAACTGCAGGCCAGGGAAGTGAGGGTGGGACATTATCCCGTGTGAAAGAGCATAATGAAATAGGAAGGAGAGGGATCTCGTTGGCCACATGGAACATTGCGGGTCTCAGGAGTAAAATAGATGACCCTCATTGGAGGGACCTTATAGGCACCATGGACATAATAGCGATGCAGGAGACATGGGCCACTGAAAACATACTCACAGTTGACGGTTTTACTACTTTTTTTCTCCCAGCAGTCAACTCAAAGCGAGGGCGGGCCAGAGGCGGTCTAGTCACACTGATATCTGCCAAAATCCCTGGCACCTATAAAGAATTACCTACTGGCAGCCCCCATTTCCTTGCTGTTTTAATTACACATAGGGGCTCTAACACCGTACTGCTAGTGAACTTTTATAACTCCTTTGATAGGGAACATCTGGTTGGCAATCTGCTGAGGTTAAACTCTTTTTTAGTCAACTTTAAGGAGTCTGTTGAGCCTGAATGCATTGTTATTTTAATGGGAGATTTTAATGTCCACGGTTGCCAAGATAAATGTCCCCCCAATGCTTTATTTGGCCCCCCGGAAGAAGAGAATACCCATTTTGAACACTCTGAGCAGGGTATTTTTTTGGAATACCTGTTGGCTGAGAATGGGTTAATGCTGCCAACCAGGGGGGATGAGGATATTCCAACTTTCACGGGTCATGGTAGTGGGTCTACCATTGATTACATTTTTTTGAGTAGCAGCCATGGGAGCCAAATTATTAGTTATCTAGTTGTAAGGTCCCATTTCAGTGACCACAATCTGGTTGTATTAAAAGTTAAGAATGTATTTGTCATTAAGGAAAATAGCTTGAATGTAGTAGATAAATGAGATATACGACCAACCGACCAGGCACGCAGAATTAAGTGGTGTAGAATAATCCCTGAGGATTTTTTCTGTAATCTTTGTATTAGTAGCCAGGAGGCATTAAAACTCTGCATGGATGATCAGGCTGGGGATAGTGAGGTAATAGAAGCGTATAAAAGGGTCTGCGCTGATATTATGTCCAACTTGACGCAGCAGGGCAAAAGCAAAATGCAAAGGAAGGAAGGCTGGTTCGACAAGAAATGTTCTGCTGCTAACTGTAAATTAAAAGCAGCACTCAAATCCAAACCAGTAGATAGAATGCTCGTGGCTACCCTTAGGAAAGAATATAAGTTCACCATTGAAAAAAGGCGGCGCGAGATCAGAGAGGACGCCTGGGCCGACCTGACCTCAATTGATGTTCTGAAAAGTAGCGCCAAATTTTGGGCCGTGGTCAATCAACCCTTTTTCTCAGATTCAAGCAATAATGAATTGGATTGTGGAATCCAAGCAGATAAATGGCACTTGCACTTTAAATCTGTTTACGAACAGGAAACTCCGGGGGCTGAGGGTATGACCAGCTTCCACCAACTCCCCTATAGTTTGACGGTGGATGAGGAAGAGGTGGCTGTGGCCATTGGGAAAATGACTAGTAATAAAGCACCCGGGCCGGATGGGGTTCCCGCTGATCTTTTTAAAGTCGACATTTTATTCTGGTCCAAAATTTTAGCTAGAGTCTTTAACAGAATTTTCAAAGCAGGTATCCCAGAATCATGGTCCCAATCAGTGATTGTCCCTATTTACAAAAAAGGGGATAGGGGGGATCCGGGAAATTATCGCCCTATCTCCCTTATAGACTCTGCGGTCAAGGTTTTGGGGAGAGTGGTCCTATGCAAACTTACTGCATGGTTAGAGGAGACTAACACCCTCTCCCCCCTTCAGTATGGTTTTAGAATGGGGCGTAGCACCATCGACCAAAGTCTAAACCTACAACTGCTCATTGGGAAATACACACAAGTAAAGCAAGGATCCCTATATGTTGCCTTTATGGATCTGTCCTCGGCGTTTGACCGAGTTAACAGATCCAAGTTGTGGGGTAAGCTTCTTAGTATTGGAGTTGATCCAAATATTGTGTATTTTCTAGCAGACCTTCACAGGGACCTTACTGCCACGGTTCGCTATGATAGAAAAGGAAATTGTACAGGGAAAATCAGTATCACTAATGGAGTAAGGCAGGGATGCATTCTTGCTCCCCTGCTTTTCACATTATATATAAATGATTTGGGCGGAACCTTGGGTACAGCGTGCAAGGATATACCCAGGGCAGGGAAATTTCTACTGCCAGCTCTGCTATATGCAGACGATGCTGCCCTGATAGCTAGAACCGCAGTGGGTCTACAAAACCTGTTGAATTCTTTTTATATTTTTATGACAAATCTTGATTTAAGTATTAACTTTGGTAAATCTCACGTCATGGTGATAGGACATAAAGCAAAGGCCAAAAAAAACGTGATGACGCTGCATTGTAATGGCCATAAGCTGTCAAGAGTTTCCAGATTTCCTTATCTTGGTGTCGTTTTTGATGACTGTTCTACATGGCACCCCCAAATGTTGGAGAAGAAAAAGGTTTTGGCACGTTCCATCTCCGCGGTCCTGGGTTTCTCACGTAAATTAGGGGTGAAGCCCTTAGAGGCAGTTCTAAAAGTGTATGCTGCTAAATGTACTGCGATCGCTATGTATGGTGCAGGCCTGTGGGGATTTAGGCCAAGTAAACTCCTCCAAGTGATAGAAGACAATTTTCTAAAATCAATTCTTTCCTTGCCAAGATCCACTGCCAGCTTCATAGTCCATCAGGAATGCGGCGTGGATTACCTGGAGGATCGAATTGCTATGGCCCCCCTTTTAAAATGGATATCGGTTTGGCTCAACCCAGAGCTCGAAGTCAACCATGAAATCCTGAAGGACTGCCTAAAACTAGATCATTGGAACAAGATTCCCTGGCTGAAATATGTAGAACAAATGTTTTTAAAACTGGGACGGTCCGAACTATTTCATAAACCACTCGTCCTGGTAAAAGCTGATTTGAAGTGGACAAAGACCACTTTCTTGCAGTACAGTGGTATGGACAGAGAAAGCAGGGAGTTGTCAAAGCCCTCTGTCAGGACTCACCAATTGATTGTCCTCTCATACCACGATCTGGAACTCTACCTGAAGGTTGTCAACAACTCACACCACAGGTATCTTCTAACTAAGTTCCGACTGAACAAAGCCCATCTATTAATTTCAGGCCGCCCCAGTTGGACTAGGGACTTGGACTTGAACTTATGTAACTGTGACGGCTATTCAATCATGGACACTGCCCACTTTTTATTTTTCTGTGATCACTTCAACGACATCAGGAAAAAATTTATCATACCCCTGTTAAAGGGGAAAGGTTTTAGGCAGGTCAAACCAGCTTTAATGTACCTCCAATTGTTAACAGATATCTGGAAAATCTATAATGTGGCTAAATTTTTAACCATTGCAGTGAGATTGGGCAAAAAGATTAATTGGCCGTAGATGATCTATCATAAACATCGTCCACTGTAACTTGAATCAAGTTTTTTAGTCTGTGAACTTCTAACTTATGCTTTTCTTTTAAATTGTAGTATGTTGGTCTTTTTATTGTCATGTCGTATTGTGATCTGTGGACCGTTTTTTGTGTCTTGTACTTTTATGGTTTTTGAAAAATTTAACCGAATAAAGTATTTCTTGACTTGACTTGAATGACACCATACCTAAATCCAGCAATGGAAAGAAACAAGGTTTGTGATAGATAATACATCTGGATTGCTGAAATGATATTATGTTTACATAAAAGGATTGAGCATTGGAGAATGCACCAAAAACCTGTTGTAAAATAGTGGCATGTTGTGCTACGTTGCTTAATCTGTACATCCCTTTGTACCGCAAACAAGCTAAAAGGAATATACGCCCAGTCTACTCCAGTCATCCAGTTATCACCCTGAGTTTTGCCGATTCCCTCGAATACTCCAAATTCACCACAGATAAGAGATATGGCAAATACAAACATGACTCCTTCAAGTGGAGAAAAAATAGTCTAACAAGGACAGACAGAGGCTACTCGAACTGGCTAATTAAAATACATTTAAAGAGGGCATGGCATTGACCGGAGGAGACTTTGTTAACACCTGAACACAAAGAGAGAAATGGAAGTTGGTGTGCGAAACTAGGGGCATATTACCAAGCAATAGCCATAATTATCGCTATTGCTTGCTTAGAGACAAAAATTTACCGCTGAGCTGCGGCGATTTTTATCACAGATAAACCTTGGCATTACCAAGGTTTATCACAAACGCGATAAAAAACGTCCGCAATGCATGAATATCGCTGAAAAGTCAGCGATATTCGTGCATTACCGAGCTAATGCTCTTAGCCATGTTATCCACCTCCCATTGGATAACATGGCTAAGAACTGCTCAGGGCAGGTGTTAGCTTTTGGAGATATTCGCGCTTAGCGCGAATATCTCCAAAAGTTGGTAATAGGAGATAGCGATGTTAGCGACTGTTTCCAGTTGCTAACATCTTGGCACGCCCACTTTGCATGTCATTAGTGATAAATATCACTGACATGCAAAGTGGGGCCCAAGATGGTCGCTATCTCCTACTAGCTGTCGCTAACTGGTGTTAGCGACAGCTAGGTAATAGGGAGATAATTTTATCTCCGCTTTCTTGGCTTTTAAAGCCAAAAAAGCGGAGATAACCCCCATTGATAATATGCCCCCTAGTTTCTCATATACCTCAAACAAAGTCTAGCAATGTATTTTGAAGCACTGGAATGTCTTGAACGCTAATAACTTTGTACATGAGAGGCTGATCTTTGCATTCCGGAAAAGAAAACATCTTGAAAACCATCTAGTTTGTGCAGTATTCCCCCATCTCAAACACATTCTGACCATCAATGACTTTGGAGGCTCAGGCCACACACTGGGCATTTTTAATGTGGTCAATGTAGCATTTGCGAATACACTCATGAGTACAAATAATTCAACCATGCAATTTTCTAGTTGCAATACAATCAACGTGATATATGCCATAACCTTCCATATGGTCTTGCATACATTGGGCAAAATACTAAAAGATCCACTTCAGGACTTGCAAACATAGGAGCCGTCTCAGGAGCAAGGTCATGACATCACCACTGTTAGATTAATATTATTATTTTTTAATAACCACACTGAATACGAAAGTCGCCGGTAAATTATCTGTCATAACTCCACCAAGCAGAGGCGGTGAGACCTTGTCAATAATAAAGAAAGAGGTGTTGAAATGCATCCTACGAGCAGTCAGCCTGAATTCGGACCCCCACAGAATAGAAGATTGGCTAGCATCTTACTTGTCCATTGTTCAAACTGTGGGCATATAATGTAGGATATAATGCAAAGAGTAACCTATGTCATTGGAATTCTATTTTTATTTATGTTTCTTTGTTTTCCATTTTGTGTAAATTGAATACTGTTAACAGATTTTGTCCTCTGTTTACATCTGTACACATAGGTTGGCAACATTATTGCTGTGCTCACTTCTCTGCATGCATATGGATTACCCCCAAGATGGCAGCCACCAGACCAGACCAGTTCCATTTCCATTTCAATTCCTCCCAGCCTGCTGAATCACACACAACACGATCCTTGGTAGTCCTTTCTTCAGTTCTGCTTTCCATAGGGAGGGCTGTGGAAGAGTCTTAGTTTCATGCCTGTCTCCTCATTTCGAGTGTCTTCGCTACTGAGTGAGACAACCCCAGCATCCCATATGCCTGAGTCATCCCTTCTCATAACTGGCCCCGGCCAGGGCGCCTGGAGGAGCAGTTCTATCCAATGGCTGCTCTACTACACAAGCTGAGGTCCTCGCTATTTAGCTGTCCAGCGGCAGCACCCAGTAGGCCTGACATTGTTACAGGTTTTGGGGTTCTGATGTGACAGGCTCACTTACTCTGAGGACACTTTCAAAGCTTATCCTACCTTGTAATAGTTTCCTCATTTCCTCATTTAGTACTTTGATCCTCTTGTCCAACATTTACTTACATCATATTTTTTTACTTTTCACAGATTTAGCAATATTCTCCTCATGTTTATATCTATGTCTCTTGAAGTAATCCTACTGGATTACTCTTACTGACACTACACCATCCAAGCCTCTTTTTCCTCTGCTTCCTACCCCAATTCGTGGTATAGTTATGTGAAACAGACTAGACTGGGGACCCTCTTCACACATTTGATTTACTTATTGACAGACATCACTCTGTTTGGTAAGCCATTACTTGAAACATGTTTGAGCTGATTCATTTTGGCTGCAACTTTTGATGTTTTGATTTATTGTGGGACCTAAATCATGTATGTACCTGTGGTACTTCATCCAGCTTTATATTGTTAACTTACTTTTATGTTTGCCCTTTCTTTGTGTTTGTCATTTGTATGTATTAGAGTGGCAATTACCTAAGCTTAAAGTAAGCTGATGATGATCCTACAATTTTAAAGGAGAGAAATGTCAGATCCAATCTCCACTGATTTCTTGTACATTTTATGGGCTCTATCTTGACTAATGTAACTGTGACACAAATATTGAGACATGTGTATCAAAACCTGGTCAGAGACCTTTTCTCACATGTTTCGCTTCACATCCTATTGTAGTACTTTTCTGTTTATTAGCAATTTTTCTTAATTTTTAAAGAAACTATTCAGGAAAGACAATCACAATGCATTAGACTTTCTCATTGGCGGCGCAGCAATATGGAAGATCAGGCACATGACTACAGGTTTTATAATCAAAGGGCACCATTTTACATGTACCGTAAGGAGGGATATTGTCCGCCCATCACCAGTCAGGCGCACGCTGTCAGGACCAACGCCACAAAGTGAGTTCATAGTTGTTCACACGCTAAGTCTGTGCATCGGCATGAGTGAAGATGGGCCCTCCCAGCACTACGTACGCGTACAAGATTGACTTTTGTATAACAGTTGAAACCAAACAGTGAAAGGTAAAGAAAGAAAAACAATTGCAGCTTACAGTAATACACCCTCAATGTCCACTGGTCCCCCCACCAAGAAAAGGACAACCCCCCCCCCGGAACTCAAGCACTGTAGTGTAGTTCCTATATTCCGAATAGGCTCTGCGCATTGGAATAATATATTCAGCAGTGTAGACGTAGGACTGAGGTCGACTAGGTCTCTACTGACTATATGAGACTTAAGGTTTGCCAGCTAGCTCAGAGGTCACTAGAAACTTTCTCGAATAAACGAGGAGGAGTTTAACCTCCCTGGATAGACAAGAAGGGATTAGCTTCTGACAACCATAAAACATGACAACTTTGCTCTCCCTGAATAAGAGTGTTCGTGTGAAAACAAAAGACAGCTATTTCACTCAGTCAAATGTGCGTACTTAGTTTCACCAGAATGCAGAGAAAAGAGAGACGGGCGTTTTCAATAAAAGGTGTAATTTATTGAGCAGTCTTCTTCCTCATACAAGAGAAGTGAATTGCCACAATTGCAATACTCATAGTAAAGTAAAGTGCGTACAGTAAAAGGAGGATTATAAAATAATACTGTAAAAGCATTGATATGGTTTCTTAGCCATATGATACTTTAAAATAGATAAAATATATACATTCATATATACATTGACTAATCGTACTCAACTGGTGCTTCTAAATACGCCTACCCCGGTGTACCTGACCTAAGCCAAATACGTGGGAAGGAGTAAGTAAGTAGCAGTTTAAATTAAGTTTGTTTTGCCAAGAATCTGACTCAAGAATTCTCTGTAAGGGTTTAGTCAGTTCCGTACCTGGGTAAATAGAAAGCAGGAGGTCTTGTATCTCTCTCTCAGGACTCGATATCCCAGTAACCCGCGAAGGTATCTGGAAACACCAGAGCTGGATTTCTCGGCAGGAGAAAAGACAGCGTCTCTCTCAGTGCGTCAAAGAGGAGGGGGCAGCGTCAGTGGGCTCTCGCATCAGCTGGGCTCTCGGGCAAGTAGATAGCTGCTCTGCTCCAAAACCACCACCGTGTATCGCTTCAGGCAACGTGGGTATATTTATACCTGAAAGGTGCCTGGGTTTGACGTAAGGTTGGACATAAGACGTCAATAAAGATGTCACTAAGAACTGGCCGTTCTTACAGTGCTTTACAGGAGTTCTAGGATGAAATCAAAACAAAAGCAAGGGGGATTTCCCAGGATGCTGGTGGCTTGGTTATGTTTAGAGAACTTTGTGTGCTTTCTAGGGGGCAGGAGAAGTAGCCTTGCTTAATGTGACAGCATGTGCTACGACTGATTACTATGCCGTTGTATGGATATTATTGATTATAACCGGACAAGGGCATAAAATAGGAATATCGATTTAGGTTCCTAGATAAAACACTACACCCACTCCACGAATTATTGTCCATCATTACTAAAACTTAAGCAATAGTAAACATTTAAAAGGTGCATGTGTATACCAACCCACCCCAAAATACATGTTTGCATTTGAAATGGTGAATGCGAAATACATGAAAAAGATTATAGTTACTGTACGCTTCTCAAGCAGTGTAATCATTCATTAAAAAGGATTGCATATATTCATCAGCTGAATGATAATGCGAAAATTACACTTGAAATGGCTCTTAATACAGAAAAGAAGTGCGAGACCATTCCATCACATATAAATACAGTTATGTGTAAATATGCTAGAGGCTGAGGTAATATATTGTCTCTAGAGTTCCTAAAAATAGAAGCTCTGTTCTCTAAGAATAGTTCTACTTTAAGCAGAGTACAAGTGCCAAAAAAAGTAAATATTTTGGAAGGGGAGATGGAGAAAAACATTTTTTCACTTTCAGGGCAATAATAGTTACAAATATTTTCAGTAGCTTTTTGTTTATCAAAGCCGAAGGCCGAATTCAGAGTTCATGGAACGCTGTGTGCTTGTTTGCTTAAAAGTTATTCTTTCTGTTCAGGGGAGAACATCATTTCAGACAGACTCGCAAAAAAGTTGTCTACGGCTTCAGGTGAAAATTCAACCAAGTTGGAAAATACCGCAACTGTGCAGTTTTGAGCATGATTGCTATCATCGATGACAGGATCAGCAATGCTCACAGAAGGTCGTACCTGGGTGATGTTGCTCTCATCTCGCACTTCACTACCCTCTAATCGCAGTGGTGAAGTCTCAACGAATGCCGTCATCAGGATTGGTAACCGCTGGGGACAACACGATGCATGAGCCGTTACAGGACTTAGCAAAGTATCTTTATCCAATGGTACTGCTGATTGTAGTGTAAGACAGACGTCCAACACGCATTCTTCTCCGCATAGCATACATCGACGCACAGGTAAGATACAATTCGGCCAGATGGGTCTGAATGAAAGAAACCAGGTCATATTCAGATCTCTTAGCCGGGCTAATCCAAGGACATTAGTTATGTGGTCCCGATAGCGTATAGCCAAGATCGTTTCTTCCATCGTTGCTGGAGTCTTGTCTGTGATTTGGCTTGCCATATCGAAGCAGAAGTATCAAAAATAAAATGCCTGCTACGAGTCCCAACAGAAGTGGTAGACCGCCAAAGACAGAATGGACACAATTTAGGAAACATGCCCAGAACTGTTTTGAAAGGTGTTAACAGTCCCGAAAAAATTGTCTTAAATACATGTGGGATACCACTGGTATCAGACATATTTAGGATTTGGCTTAGCATTTCTGCAAAATGCAGGGGGCAATTTGTTGATAAAAGTGTATGTATCTCTGCCGTTGTCCTTGCAACTTGCAGATCATACGTTTCTTTTGATGACGTCAAGGGCACAGTTGTCTGTAAAAGAACAGACTTCATTCTGCTTAAAGTATCAATTCGAATAGAAGGGATATTCAAAAAGGGCCAAATTTTCGCCTCCCTGTCTGGAGTGCTGTTTGGATACAACACTTGCATACAGCAAGTGACCATGGAACTAACGCTCACGAGATAAGCTTTTCCTGGCACCATGCCACAACATCTGTGGTCCACTATCAGAATATAGCTCCCGTTAGAAAGCCGTCTAAAGAATGGCTCTATTCGAGTAGCAGGTGTGCCATGCTGGTGACATGAAAGGTTATTTGAAGTCCCCTCACAGGCCCCATGCAAGTTAATACCTTGACACAGAAGTATACCACTTAGTGATCTTTTACAAATATTACCACTAAGAAATACATTCTGTTCCTTTTCACTATAACATGTGTGTGTGTAAGGCAATTTCCATGATGACTTAATGTATCCTTTACCCAACCTTTCATACTGGCCTGCTGGTATATACTCTTGACCGTATTTAAATTGGAAAGTCGTTATCGGAATTGTTATTATTCCATGTATTATCCATTCAATGACAGGTCTTTCTGACATTGTCAATGGTAATCTCTCAAGTTTTTCAATGCTCAGAATTGTATATTCTGCTCCTTTCTGTGCCAAGCTGATTTGTGTATCAGTAATTCCCGACGCAGCAGGGTTGTGGACAGGGTCAAAACGGACTCAATAATTCTCTCGTCGGTGCCTACTCTAACCTGGGAACACACTCGGCAACTCTGGGCATTAAGCTTGCCTCATCTCTACAACGGCCCCCCCCAGATGCCGGGGATGCCTGGTTTCACCTTGGAGATACCCAGAAAGGGACCATCTCACAGGGAAAACCAGGACGGGTTCCCTAGCGGTCTTCAGCGCCAGGATACTCCTTGGAGTCGCAGTGTGCTTTACAAGTACACCCACATTTACATTTACATTTACATAAGGTTAAAGATAGAGAATAATGACGTTGTGTTGATTAAACGCCAAGGCACGTAGCCTGTACGCAGATTTTGTAACGTCCTGCCAAGCTGTACAATAGAACGTAATTGGGACTGACCGTGTTGTAGCATTAGTAAGTCCTGCTCTATTATATCAATAGCAGATGATACAATACTGTCCAGTGAATATATTCTGGATGACAGAGTCATTAACCCATTGTCCACAACAGAAAGTGATTTGTCCAAATTAATATGGTCAATTTCCCGTATTTTTTCTGCTGTTTCAATTTGCGTTTCTTTCCAAGTTTCGTTGTAAGCTGCGTATATACCGGCCGCTATGAAACGTTTTTGACGCTGTTTGCGTGGTCCCATTTTGAAATCACACAAGTCAGCACCTTCTTTAAGTAAATTCAAGTGTTGCTTAATTTCTGCCAGTGTGGATTTCTGTAGCCATTCGAGGCAGAGTTTTCCTACACTGTATGTTGTAACTATCCCTGGATGTTGTCTCTGGGAGTATCTAGGGTCTGGCCTGGTCATTTTGAACCCTTGTATTGTGTTCATGAATCTATCTTGACAGTCATTTGTGTCTGTGGGCCAGATCAACCATTTTTTCCAATCAGGATGTGTTCTGTTTTGGTTAAGAATATATGATACGTCTGTCTCAACATCTGTAGTGCTATTACTGTAAGGTGTTGGCTTTGGAATAGACGGTTTGTTTAAGTCTTTAATTTTGGCTAGGCCAAGACAGGTTGTATGTTGAATTGTGTCATTCAAGAATATAATTTGTTCTGGGATCATGCAGGCTCTAAATAATGATTCTATTCCTTGGACCTGCCAATCTTTGGTACCCCAGATGGTTTTTGTTTCAATGTTATTTTTCCAAAAATCAAAACCAAATGTAGTCATTGTTTCATAAAATGCTTCTGAATAGATTAATTGAGTGTTTGTCAGCATTGTTTTCATTCCTGTCTTATTTAACATTTTGAAATAAAAAGTTTCTGCTTCACTTGTGTTAAACCCTGAGAAGTATGGGAATTTCTCATAAAATGTTTTTGAACTCCTCAGAGAAGTTATTGAAATTGATGAAGTAGCCAGATGCAGTTCTGTCAATTGTTGAAATCGCTTCCGGATTTTTATTTGCTTTTGGAATTTTCTTTGTTTCATTAGCATAGTCTGTGGCTACAACGTTGTAGACAAGTCTTTCTTGATGAACTGTTTTAATTTGGGTTTTAAGAGGCATAAGTTCCATGGCTTTGTTGCATAGTCCTTTTTGTTTCACTGTAGGTTTATCAAATGTGATTACTCTCTCAGTTTGAACCTCTTGTATTGTAGCAAACTTTGGTGTTCTGCTATTTCTTGGGAGTCCACTTGGCCCACTACTTATTATTGGTCACATGATTGTGGTATTACCAGGTTGTTGGATACAACTCGGTTCTCCTTTTTACCAGCAAAGGGCGGTAGTACAACTGATCTTGTTCCGTTGATAGCTAAGACAGGTACTGCTTTTCTGTATGAAGGCCCAAATTCCTTCTTCACCGCGATCTTCTCTCTGACCAGATCCCCAATTTTTGGAATCCAGACATGCCTTGCTGGGACAGGTGGTTTATCTTCAGTGGCTGTTGGCTGCTGTTTTAGCTTTATGTTGCTCAGGTCTTTTCTTGTTTCATTTAAGTCCTGTAAAATAGCCAAACGATCTTTGATATCAAAGCATTTTTCTTCTACCACTGAAGTCTATCTAAGTCCTGAATATGCATTCTAGTACCGAACAATAGTTCGTACGGACTGAAACCTTTTAGAGAATTTCTTGGCAGATTGTTAAGACTACGTTGGACACTTGTTAAATGTTGGACCCGCCCATCACCCGAACCTAATACCCTCGCCGTTATAGATTGCTTTATTTCTCGGTTTTTTCTTTCCACAATCCCGTTTCCCTCAGGATGGAAGGGACAAGAGTACCGCAATGCAATGCCCATGCTGGTCATGGCCTCCTTATAAGCTCGAGAGCTAAAAGCAGGACCCTGGTCAGAATGTAGCATGCCAATTGCGTATGTGCCGATAAAGACTCGCAAATCTTTTATAACAGTTCTGGCGTCAGCCGAGCGCTGGTGTCTACATTTTAAGTGACTCTAGTCTTAAATAATATACATTGGGACGCATTTTTCCTGTTTAATCATGCTTATAGATCGCCTTATGCTTTCTAATTTGGGTCCTGGCACTACTCCTGCCGGTTCGCAACTGCGATCTCTGTTGCAGTTTGGACAGCTCATTGCAAATTTGTGTTGTTGCAAGCTCATTCCTGGCCACCAGTATTCTGATTGCAATTCTTTCAGAGATTCCTTGATCGTCTGATGCCTTAGACCTAATCCCATATGTGCTTCTTGTATTAAGAAGATTCTCCTGTTCGTGTTTGGAATTACTCTATCCCCCACTCCAGGGATTCGAGCAAAAGTAACGAAGTTTGCATCGATTATGTATGTATAATTGAGTGGATAGTTCACGGGTAATGCTGCACAGTCGCCTTTTGAAGACGTTTTTACTGCCAGCATGGTTTCCCCGTCTATGTATTTATCTGAACGCTTTTTTGTGGCTACGGAAGCCGGTTTAGTTGCTTCCGCTGTGGCTGTGTCAGCCAATGAATTCCCTGCAACGTGAACGCCATCACGCTGATGACTCAGTGTATGTGTCACGTGACTCTTTTGTAGTTCTTTCTGCAAACAAACTACCTGTTCCCAAAGCGTTTTTTGCTTGATTGTGGCACCTGTGTCATCTTTGTAACCGTTTTGAACCCATTTTTGCAAGTTATTATTGTATGAACTGACGCAGGAATGCGAATCGCACACTATTAGTGTCGGGAATTCGCGATCGGAAATGTCGAGCGCCATTTTTAAAGCTATTAATTCAGTTTGTTGACCTGGATTGTCTGTTACAGATTGTGACATTGTTACCAGTGGTCTCAATTTACCTCCGCGCCACCGGCATTTAACAACCTTGCACGTAGCGTTATAAGCTTGTTTTCCCCAAACTGAGGGTTGTGCATATCCGTCTGTATATATTACACAGGCGTACTGTTGTAAGGGCAGAATTTCGATTGGCAGAGGATATTCTCTTTCATATGTTAGATATTTCAATGTTTTTATTTCCAGGTCAAAATAGTATTTCACTTTTTCTGTAGCAAGTGAATTTTCCCATTGTATCCAATTTTGTATCTAAAGCCACGCTCGTTAAATTGCGTGGGCTTGTTAATGCCTCAAAGGCTGATTCAGCTGTTAAAACAGTTATCCTTTTGCCTTGGGCTTGGTCTCTTTCGCTTGCTACAGCTGTTTGAACCGCATTTACAATGTTTTCTGCAAGACTGAATGATTTTTCAGCTTGTGTGTACAAATTTCATTTGTAAGCTGTTGGTACTTTTTCTCCCTCATTAGAGGTCAGGTACGTGAATCCGCATCTTCCTGGGATGACTCGGATTACAAGGTTGCGTGTATTATCGCGAGTTTGCAATTTTGTTTTAGCTAACATGTCTGTTTGCAATGATCTCAAAATTTCTGTTTGTTTTGAGTCCAATTGATTGGTTTGAAATCAGGTTTTATTAGTTCATATAGAGGTTTACCCCTCTCTGCATAATTTAGAATGTAAGTTCTTCCGAAATTCAAGAAACCTAGTATTGATTGTAAGTTCCTCAGCGCTTTTGGTGCTTGGAGTACAGCGCACTTCTCTAAGAAATTGTCTGCTAGGCTTTTGCCTTCACTTGATAATTCATATCCTAAAAACAGGACAGTTAGATGGGCAATTCGTGACTTTTTAAAGTTGAATTTGTAACCCTCTGCTGCGAACCCAAGTATTATGGTGTTCACTCTTTTCAAGTGAGTATCCAAGTCATCATCTGTCAGATAGATGTCATCGACATAAGATAATGCCTCATCATCATACATTTGTAGTAACTCTGTTACCCTTGCTGAGAATAAACCTGGGCTGTTCTTGAACCCCTGTGGGAGTCGACAGAAATTTGCTGCGACCCCATTATTGAGAAAGCGGTCAAATATCTGCTTTCAGGTGCAATGTTTTGACAAAAGAATCCATTAGAGATATCTAATGTCGTTTTGTATTTTTTGCGCACGATGTTATTCATTAGTGCTGCACTGTGTGAGTTTTGTACTGCAAATGTCTTGCAACATGAGTTAAGGTGTCTGTGGTCCAAAACTAGACGATATGAATCATCTGGCTTGGAAACAGGAAACAAAAGGATTGTTCATTTGTGAGGTGCATGTTTCAATCACCCCTTGGTATTCAAGTTGATCTAAGATCTCCTGACCTGTTTTTTCGCTTCTTGCTTAATTGGGTACTGCCTTTGTGCAGTTGGTTGGCATTTAACTGGATTTTGTGAGGAGGAGAGTCCTCATCCCATCCTACATGATTTTTATATAATGCAGGAGCTTGGGCTACTACCCACTTTCTTGCAAGTGTATATTTTTTTATGAATTGGAATACGATTTGAGAAGGCAGGCATAATCATTTCTTCGCCATGAGGGCACTCCCTGACAAACTCTGGTGGCCAGTCTTTCTCAGCTAAAAGGATATCATAGCCTTTGGAAAGGTTATCCCAAAATAGACCCCTTACTTTTCTAGTCTTATCTCCCTCTATACGTAATGTTATCTCGTATATTTTATGAGGTTTGCTAACTCTGCTGTCTGCAGTTTCCACTTGAATGTATTCATTCGTGTCCACTGTCTCCAGATGATTCATCAGGATCTTGCGAGCTATGGTCACTTCTGCTGCGCTGTCTAGCACTGTCTGGGCCCACTCTCCGTTTTTCAGTGGTGTCCTCAGTATCCTCGGCATGTTTAATTATTTTAATACTGGCTACCTTCTTTCTTGGAAATTGTAATTTTTTACTTTGATGAGCAGGCTCCTTGTCTTTGGACTTGACGTGCTCTTCCCTGTGTTCTGACCGTCCTCTTCTTTCCGATTTCTGCGAGGAAGTCTGAAAAGATCGAGAGGGACGTGTATCAATATCTTGATATCTATCAGGTTTCTTTAGATTATCCCTATTTCTAAGGTTGTATCTTTTTCCAGAGGGCTCCCTCTGGGGAGACTTGTGTCCTTGGTCCGGAGATCTTTCTCTGCGCCGAGGAGACCTTCCTCTGGACTGGAATCTTTTTTCTTTGGGAGTGGATTGTTTGTTTCCATCCCAGCTCTTCTTTGGAGTGTTTAGATTATTTTTAATAAATATTTTTTCAGGATTTTCAGTTAGTTGGGGTTTTACTGGTTTCCCACCCAAACTATCTCTGCCTAGTTCTTCATAGGATTTTTCTATGATTCTGGCAAGTTCAAATGGTTGTTCTGCTATATCTGTTTCTTTCAATTTCTGGCGGATCGCCACAGATGCTGCTTCTCCTTTTATGTTGGCTAGTAATATAGCCGAGACCTGCTTGAAGTCTTTCAGTAATTTCATACCCAGTGTTAAAGCAGGTTCTGGACCGTATTCATTTTGAATTTGTCTTAGTACATCTGGTATTTATTACCGCCATGGATGGAACACCATGTGTTTTTGTGTAAATGGAAGCAAAGACTGTGCCCCAAGTGTCACAGTCCTCCACATGTGGTGCGATCCCCATTGGAAGACAGATAGTCAGAATTCTGTGTTTCTCAGTAGGGGTAGTATCCGGAAATACTGCCTCTATTTGAGTGATTTTTTGTGCTAACCAGAATGGAATTTGTTCCCGTTTTATGGGTACTTTACCCAGATATGATTGTATGTTCTGTGGTGTAATTTTGTTTGTGTTCCCCTGATGAGGGGTCAGCTGTGGAATGTTAATAGCTGGTTGGACTGTTGAAGTCCGCATTACATATTGGACTAATTGTCTATGTATTTTAATTAGTATTTTTAGCTGGGCTAAAAGTTCTGGTACTGACATTTTTTCAATGTCTGGATGTGGTGTGTAGCTGGCTAGAACCGGCCACGTTGCTCCTGGTCTACCTAGTGGACCGAGCCTGGTGATGTGATTATTATGTTTTAGGGCGCCTTTAAACCAGAGCAGGTGCTCTTGGTATTTTAATGGGATTTCAACCTCCTCGAAAGGAGTGTATTCATCTGGAGGTTCCTCTATCTTGTAATAGTGGAATTCATGTGTGACAGTGTTTGCTGCTGGAAAGTTTATCCATGAATAGAATACCTCTGTCTGCCGATATTCATGTGCCTCAATTACGAATATGACTGTACCACCTCTCAAAGTTAGTCCATTTTCTATAAGTTTAAGTGTTATAGTTTTCCTTATGTTGACCGGAATGAGTATAGCATTCGGGTCATTGTCTCGGAGACTTGTGTCATCCGCCTGGAGTTGAGCTGCTATTCTAGCTGTCTCCCTTTCGTCATCACTTTCTGTCATTTTTTACTAACAGAAAGGTTTTTGTTGCAGATCAAGTTTCAAGGAAACAAAGATTAGGTGCACAATATTTTGGAACACTGTATCCTTCAACGTTGAATAAACCAAAAACTATACATAGAAATCTCTTCCTACTAAGTTCCGGCGGATTTTTAGCCTTTTACCCACTCCAGACGTCTTTCTGAGTATTTACGGGAAAAGGGGTCTGTGTGAAAAAGCACGACTGAGTTACTCTAACGTCTTGCGTTAGATTTATCGCCTTACCAAATGTTGGGCGCCATGTAGTGTAGTTCCTATATTCCCAATAGGCGCTGCGCATTGGAATAATATATTCAGCAGTGTAGACGTAGGACTGAGGTTGACTGGGTCTCTACTGACTATATTAGACTAAAGGTTTGCCAGCTAGTTCAGAGGTCACTAGAAACTTTCTTGAATAAACGAGGAGGAGTTTAACCTCCCTGGATAGACAAGAAGGGATTAGCTTCTGACAACCATAAAACATGACAACTTTGCTCTCCCTGAATAAGAGTGTATCTCTAGAGTCGTGTGAAAACAAAAGACAGCTATTTCACTCAGTCAAATGTGCGTACTTAGTTTCACCAGAATGCAGAGAAAAGAGAGACGGGCGTTTTCAATAAAAGGTGTAATTTATTGAGCAGTCTTCTTCCTCATACAAGAGAAGTGAATTGCCACAATTGCAATACTCATAGTAAAGTAAAGTGCGTACAGTAAAAGGAGGATTATAAAATAATACTGTAAAAGCATTGATATGGTTTCTTAGCCATATGATACTTTAAAATAGATAAAATATATACATACATATATACTGTCATATAGCTCCTGTATATCCTTATATCGTGTTAAGTTAGCATAGGTACATTTGAGGTTTAAACGCCATTTTTCTTTCTTGCAACTTCTGCACACGACACTTAATTGTTGACTTAGCTTTCAACCTAGTAGTTTGCCGTGGTTTATGTGAGAATAATATGTTATTGCACTGATATCAGCTTTGCTTAATAAACTATGTCTGCACGAAGAGTGCTGAAGTTTCAGGAACAACACGATATGGAATTGTTATGAGGTCTGATCTCCACGCCTTCATAGTCATAACACAAGTGCAGCCTTTGCCAACTCTGGCTTCAGGCGGGATTGATATTGCTTTGCACGAGGCACATAGAACACACTTGATGCGGTGCACATGCAGAGAGAGCTGGTGTATGCTGATGTGATTCCTTTCATGCTAGGACACTAAGGTATGGGCCCGCCCTAAAACAACCCAAAGAGACCTTCTTAGCTAATAATATAATATATGTGTTAGGGTAGGTGAGATATAAGTGTTGTTAACTCTTATTCATTACAGTATGTTAACATGCTGTCACCATTCGCTTTTTATGTCTTAGTAACTATGCTGGTAATTTTGCTACTGATAATAAGTATACTTGTATTATCTAAGATACTGCGCCTGAGAAGACGGCATTAGTAAATAAACATTTCAAATGCACATGTGTCTTCTTTACTCCATGTTCTGGTTTGTAATGATAATATAACGAAAGAGTGTTCATGAGTTCCACGTACCCTGAGGTACTGTAAGTTCATGTTCTGGTTTGTCTAAACATTGGGAGTTTGATACGTCCAATGAGACACTGTAGCTAGCTCGGTAAGGGGTGAGTTGGTTGCTAAGGTGAGTTTTGGGACACCCTAATTCGCCGAGGTTCCACTCCTCTGTGCACAGTTCTGTGTGAGAACAGAAACCCTGCGACATGGCGCCCAACTGTTTCGGTGGTCTTATATCATGACACTCGAGTAGTTTATCGTTCATACCTTAACCCCTTCACCTCCGTTTCCGGAAAGCGGGGTGTCGGTGAAACCTACCTATTTTTTGAAATAGGTCTTATTCAAGCTTGATTCTTTCTTAAACGGTTTCTTTGAATTACTACCCAGTTGTGCTACAAAGTATTCTTTGTATTTTCTTGTTTCCAGTGTTGTCATGGCGGCGGTGGCCATTGCGCAGCATAGTCGCGTGGCGGTGCGCAACCATCTTCAGACATACCAGGTCCCGGTGGATGGGATGGCTGTGATTTTCGTGGTATGTGCAGATCCGGCGTTCCCTTACGAGTTGTTTTACTCTTGGGTTACGTTTCCGGCTGTGGACGCAAATTCTGGTTTGTTCCACTCCTACACCGCCTCGGCTGTCCCGGCTGAGTATACGCCGTACAGGGCATTGGAAATACCTATTGATCATTGGCAGCATCGAGTTTGGTTTGATGGCGCCCTCCCCCACTCTTTGTCCGCTGCGAGGTTAGGTCCACTTTCAATTCCAGGTACAAATTGGCCTGCGTTGGGTGGTTTTACCCCGCACCCGAATCACGGCGCTTGTACCCTGCAGGAAATTCGTAGGCTACATGTTGTTTCCATTTCCGTGATTCGTGCATTAGTGCAATACATCGGTCGCCACCTGCCTGGTGGTCCCCAGGGGGGTGCGGCCGTTCCCATGGATCGAGGCGGAATGCGTCTCAATCCAGTGATGGTAAATTCGGTTTTTGGTGCACGTCCAGTTGACAACGATGACTTCCCGTTCTGGCTAGCAGAGAAGTTTGATCAACTGGAGGCGGTTTTTCCGAATTCTACTCCTGCTGATAAGCATAGAATGTTGACGATTACTTTACCGAAGGATTTAACTCCTGAACTTGTTGACTGTGAAAGCTGGGGAAAAACATTTGCGGCCGTTTATACGAGGTGCTTCGGCACCCCGTCTATGAATGCCCTGCCTGACATCATTAGACGTGTTCAGAATGATCACGGTCCAGAGGCGGCGGTTGAATTGGGTATGCGCCTGTGTGGTTCTTTTGAGATTGTATGTGATCTCATACTCTCCAATGTTAAAGGGGATGCTGTGAACTTTCAGGTGTCGAACGCTTTGGCTGCTCTGCCCGATGCCGATAAACCCCGTCAGTTGGCAAAGATTGTTGTGGCCGCTTATAAGACGATAGGCCGCACAAGTAGAGGTCTGAAATATTTTACAGTAAAGGAGAAAAAACAACCTCAGGGACAGTCTGCAGTTGCATATGTTCAGCCTAAGTCCAAAAAACAGAATTGGCCTAAAAAACAGACACAGGGGAAGCAATATAAGCAGACTCAGGATTCTTTTCCTGCACTACAGGCTCCTGCGCCGACAGAGAAAGTTTATGATTTGCGCGATCGCGCGATGATTAAATAACCTGATCGATTTCAGGGTTCTGATCAACTCTCTCCTCGTTCCTTTCAGGAAGCATCGGCCCCGAAGACCGGTGGAGGAGGGGGTGGACGTGGACGTGGTGGCCAACAGGGACGTGGTCAGTCCCGCCAGACAGACGGCGCAGTGAAGCAGGAGGATTCTACGCCTAAGAGACCGCAGTTTGCGAAAAAGAAAGTCGCAGCCTTAACAGCGCATCGATATGCCACAGATAGTGAGAACGCGGCTTCGGAATCTGACGTGGGCTCTGACCTTGCTGGACAGCGCGGCGGAGATAACCATAGTCAGAGAGGCGCTGCGTCCACTACTGAGGGTGACAGCGACTGATGTCTACGTTGTGATAGAAACAGCGGATACGAGACTTGCTCCCCCAGAAAGACTTTATGAAATTGTCCTGTTAATTGAAGGTGACATACAGCGTACCGTTAAAGGTGTATTTTGGGAAAATCTGTCTTCTACGTATGATATTTTACTTTCGGAGGCTGACTGGCCCCCACCTTTTGTGCTCGCGGTGCCGCGAGGGGAGGAGGTGATCCTCCCCAGTTTCGCGAACACTGTCTCGAAAGAGCATGCTCAGCATTTTGCAGAAGAGTGGGCTCGAGCTCTCGCGCCGGCTCTGTACCGTAACCAATGTGGTTGGGATAAATTGTCGCCTTGCCACGAAATTCCGTTGCGGTCTCAGCCGCAGCCTCAACCTCAATATCCCATTAGGCGTGAAGCAAAATCTTCTGTCGCGGAAATCCTTGAACAATTGGAATATCAGGGAGTTATTGAAACGTGTGTGTCACCGATGAATAATCCCCTTTTTACTGTGAACAAACCTGATGGATCATATCGTTTGGTTTTGGATTACCGGCATTTAAACTCGCATTGCCGTAACTGTGCAGTACAGAATACTCACGGCTCTGCCCTTGTGGATAGTCTCGTGCGTAAGCGTTTCAAGACAACGCTTGACATATCCAACGGTTTTTATGCCCACAGATTGGACAGCTTTAGCTCCCAATGGACCAGTTTTACGAGCGCTGGAGTCCAAAAACAATTCCGGCGTCTTCCAATGGGCTATAAGAATAGTCCTGGTATATTTACCGCTCGTATTGTCTCTATTCTGGAGGCACTCGACCCTGATGCTTTTTCGTATGTGGATGACATATATCTCACAGACGACGATATTTGGGAGCATCTGTGTCTTGTAAATTCTGTTATTTGCAACTTCGCAGACATGGGTTACAAATTTAACTTTGCAAAATCGCATATTGCTGAACACACAGTGTTGTTTTTGGGCTATGAGCTCAACAATGAGGGTAGAGGTTTGGCTCCTCACTTCTTGGAGAAGTGCGCACAATTGCGCGCTCCTACAACACTGAAAAAATTACAATCTTTGCTGGGCTTTTTGAATTTCGGAAGGACATACATTCCGGAATATGCCCAGCGTATCAAGCCGTTGTATGCATTAATACAACCTACTTTCTCAAAATCATGCTGGCTGCCTGAGCATTCAGCCATTTTGCAATCCTTGCAGGCTGATCTGCTCGCTTCTAAATACTTACTGACTCGTGATAACCACACCAACCTGGTGATAAGAATAATCCCAGGGACGGTGGGTTTCACGTACCTAACTTTTAATGAAGGAGACACAGTGCCAATTGCTTACAAGTCACACTTGTACACTTTGGCTGAATTGCGGTTTCCCACTGTGGAGAAAGTTTTAACTGCTGTACAGATGGCGATTCTTAAAGAACGAGCTCTGTCACAGGGGAAGCGCATGTTAGTGGTAACACCCTGTCCTCATTTGGAGGCAGTCACGAAAGCCAGTGTACCAAATTCTAAAGCTTTGCACCCACGGTGGATTCAATGGGCAGCGTCATTGACGTCCACGGATGTCACATTTATTTTTGACGCCTCATTATGGTCGCAAGAGTACTTGCAGTATGAGTTCATTCATCCTGCTCCTCTTGCTATGCGACCTTTAGAGGACTTCCATTGCATCATTTACACTGATGGGTCGGCGCAGGTTGCGCATGGCTCTAAACATGCCTACGTTTCCGCGTGCGCTATTGTGGTTGGTGCTATGTTGAACGATGAGTTCATTTCCAGGGAGGTACACACGTTGCCCCTGGGCGATTGCACTGCACAATTGGCTGAGCTTCGTGCTCTTTTACTAGCGTTGGAGTACGCAGATCCAAGTGTTACTACTCTGATTGTAAGTGATTCTTACTACTGTGTCCAGTCTTACAATGAAAACTTGTTCTTTTGGATTCAAAATGATTTTCATGATTCCAAGGGTAGCACAATAAAACACAAAATGATCTGGGTTCGAGTGGCAGAGCTTAAGGCTATGTTGCCTCTCGTTTATGTGATTCATACTCTCGGTCATCAGCGCGTAGGAGTTCACGCTGTTGGCAACTCGCTTGCTGATGAAGCAGCGAAATCAGCAGTATCTACATACTTAGTTGCAGCGGTTACTAGGTCAAAAACCAAGATTGATAGCGACATCTTGGCGGCAATTGCTGCCTCTGAGAAGGGAAGTAAGCATCCTGCGGGATTCCCTTCGAAGTACAAATACCACTTAAGTCCCGAAAAGGTTCCTTTTGTGACAATTCCTGACGTTGGGGAACGGCTGATTCCCAACTCGGATCGCAGAGCAGACTTGATTACAGCGGCACATGAAGGTGTGGCGTCTGCGCATGCGGGCGTCTCGGCCACTGTAACTCAATTACAACAACGTTTCTGGTGGCGGGGACTGTACAAACAGATGCGTGATTATGTCCTTCTTTGTGACATATGCCAGCAGATTAAACCTTCAACTGCTACGCGTCCGCAACAGACTCAGTTGTACATTTCTAATAAACCACTAGGTTGTGTTTATTTAGATCACTGCGGTCCTTTTTCATCTGATACTGCGTATAAGTACATCTTAGTAGCAGTTGACTCATGCACACGCTTTGTGTGGGTATGGCCACATCGCAGCGCTGATTCACGGACTGTCATTAGAGATTTGCGTGTCTTTATAGGGATTTTTGCCTGTGATACCTTCCATTCGGATCAGGGTCCGGCTTTCGCCTCTAAGGCGTATAAGGATGCCATGACTTCGTTGGGGGTCCAAGTCAAGTTTTCGTCTCCCTACAGACCTGAGGGTAACAGTGTAGTTGAGCGAATGAACCGTGATTTAAAGCAATCTTTGACAGCCCGAGTTATAGGCACTGGCAGAAACTGGCTGGCTCACCTCTATGGCGTGCAGCGTGCTCTTAATAATCTCCCTAGAAGGTCTCTGGGTGGCGGACCCCATACGAAATGCTCTTTGGCATCAAGATGTTCGTCCCTGACCTTGACGGTCTAGACTGTGTGGTTCGCGCCACTAGCTTTGACGCAGATGAACATTGCACTGTTTTACAGAATCTACAAAAGACCAGAGACAGTCTTGCAAAGGAACATTTGCCCTCCACGTCGGATGATGCGTTGCAGATCCCGGTAGTTGGCTGGCTACCCCAAGTTGGCGAACTGGTTCGAGAGAAGATCGATAACAAGAAAGAATTTGGTCCTTCCTATCGAGCTCCGGTTCCTGTCCTTGGAGTGAAAGGCACAAGAACAGTCATTTTACCACCACTTCCTGGACGTAAGGAAAACAGGTTTATTTCAATTGACAATGTCAAGATACACAGAGTGGCCGATTCTTCTTAGCATGACTCCGGCTGTTTCCTGTCCTTCCATTGTGAGGAATTCAGTTATGCCCACTGCTTCTAATATTGAACCTGAAGTGGCCATCGAATTACCTGCTGTTTCCAGTCCATTATTAAATAATTTACCCGGAACTAACATTGATGAGATAGACTATACCTACCCCACTGATTTGTCCATGCCTGACCTGCAAGCTCGTTTGGCCACGGAATCCAGATTTTCATTTGACTCTGCTTCCCTTGCCTCGAAGAGACCCTCTCGAATTGCAGTTTATGCTACCCTATTTAAAAAACATTTTTTGATACCCCCTTGGACTTACATTTGGCTGGTCCTTTTTTCGGTTTACCTTTTTATGTCAATTGGTTTTGTGTTTTATTTTTTTCGAATCATGAATGGACACTATGTCGAGGAGAGAACTTGCATTACTCATCTGAATGGAACTTTGGCCCCGCTTTCCTCGTCCCATTCTACACACAGATTTAAAAGAGACTTGACTTTGGTTAACATCACAGCATGGCCTGTCCTTGATGGAATCGTGTGGGATGCAGTTCGGTTTCAGATTCATGGCCCAACGGAAGTCGTTAATGTCCCTAATGTACTTAGAGTGAATATGGGGGATGTGGTGAAACAAAACATTCGTTCTGATGACTGGGATGTCAATGCTGTAGAAAGTTTATTTTCTGATTTGCAATACTATGCTGCATTTGATGCTGAGGATTTATATTTAGAATCTGCTAATTATGGTGAATTATTCTGTTACCAACATTATGGCAATCACTTCTTACACAAAACATCATCCAGAAGGGATACTGTTAATTTTACTCAGTGGGAACATTGCCCAGCGCCTCATCAGGGGAGCTCTGAAACATTTCTGAGAAAGTATACTTACTTCACTGACTTTAATCAGTCCAATCCCGAGTCCTTTTATTTTAAGATTCGAAAAATGCTAATGTCCAAGGTTAGACTTACCGATACTAAATTGTTGTATTCCAAGTCCTTCCTTGATCAATTAGTTACTGGAGGCTATGAGTTATGGAAGGATACGATAGACCTTAAATCAGTTTGGGGTTCAAAGGCTTGGCAGGTACAAGGCACTGAGGCTTTGCACCGTGCATGTCTCATCCCGAATCATATGCTGTTTCTGAATGAAACAATTTCCCAGACCACATGCTTTGGATTGGCTACTTCTAAAAAATTAAACGCTCCTTCTTTCCCGGAGTTAGAGGAATATGATGGTTGAAGTAATTTTACTCAGTTGTCCATTAGAGAGTTACAGACTCTACTTCTTAATTCCTCCTTTAACATTTCCAGTGTGAATCCTAAGGGTTGGCTGCTTTGGCACCGTAGTGCTGATTCTTGCCAACATAGATTTTTGAATTTAACTGACGGTTTTAAAACTGTTAGATCTGATCCCCGTTTTGACTTAGGTCATACTGTCACCTCGTATTCTATAGGCAAATTGTGTCAAAACTGGCTGAAACATTCAACTTTACCGGCGGTTAAGAATCACCTTTCTAAGCTAAATGCAGACGTGGACTTGAATGATTTCATTAAAGGCCCGGCTAGTGGCAGGTCGAAAAGGTGGTTATATGGAGTTTACAATGAAATTTGGAAGCTATCACAGATTGAGGCTGCTACACGCCTAAGGGCTATTGATCAAGCAAATCTTGAGAAAGTGTTTGCAGTTGTTGACAATAGCATTAATGTGCTTTCCTCTAGAATTTACACATTAGATAATATTGTGTCGTCAGTCGTCGATATTATACATGATGAAGTGTCAGTATTATACCATGGTCAAAATCAATTATGATCAATCATGCAGTTTGCATGGACCCTTCAAACGCTAAAAATGGGTAAAGTTCCCTGGGGGTACATGAACATTTCTTCTTTATTTGCACCGTTTAATTTGACTGACAAACAACGCTTGCTTTCAATGCGTGATGCTTCCTTTTCTATGTTACATATTGAAAGGTTAGAATCTTTACCTTTTTCTGTGGCAGAAGCCACTGCTGCCACGTGGCTTATCCACGGTTTAATAACGCTGCCTTTTGCATTATATAAATTTTCAAATTGCATGAAATATGTACCCATAGGTCGTTATGAACCTTTAGGTAGCGGTTTCCTTCATGAAGTCTGGTCACTCCCATACACATACAGATGTTTTAAGGATGACCAGGAAGTTTATCTGACAGGGGAGGAGTGCACTGAGACGCCAGATCATTCTTTAATGTGTAGACACATACAGTTACACGGTTCATGCAACAAGGACCGACCGAATATGGCTTGCATTTTACAGGGCACGCCAGTTCCTGCTATCATCCCCACGTTTAAATTATTAGAGAATGGTAGTTATTTAATGCTCAATAATGAAAACTGTTGTGGGTTAATTAAAGGTATAGCTTTCATAGTAACTGTAAGTGAGCGGGTTATTTGCTGCAGAAATGTGCTTTATCCTCCCACACGTGAACATAGGGAGTCTTCCATCTGGTCACAGATACCAACCTTGGGAGCAGAATTCAGCGGCATGGCAAGAATAAGGGCTCTTTTGTCCCAGAAAGAGGTGGCCTTGAGCTCGGCCCGTGAAACTTTCGTGCTTCACATTGCAAACACCCGTACAGAGGTTCAGGCTCTTTTGAATACTGATTTGCCTTTGCATTTCGGAGCAATGGTTCGAACTATCTTTAACGCATCCTCCACAAAAGGCCTTGAACATTTTTTTAAAGTTGTTAGCAGTGGTCTCGTGACTTCCTTTGAAAAGATTTTTGGAGTCATCCCTGCTTTCTTCCATTCTATTTTTTCATCCTTGTTTGGAGGGTTCCCATTTTTACTTGCATTAGCAGCTGGCGCGCTAGTGGTTTTTTGTCTCTTTAAATATGGATGTCCTTCCTGTGCAAGACCCCGCGCAACAGCTACTGACGCGGTTTCGCAACCGCATGCTTGAATATTATGGCACACTGCCGTTGGCGACATTGAGCACGGCATATGGATTATCTTTTCGATTCTCCTACTTCACCTGTGTCCAGCCTGTATTTCACTGCCTGACCTGTGATTTCCATTGGGCCATTGATTTGTGTCTCTGCGGACCGGTTTCTCATGACGTCGATTTTAATCAGCTGATGAGTCCTATCATTGCTCACGAGTTGGTTTGTTCTGACGAGAGGATTATGGCCTTAGCAGTGGCGCATGGACTTATGGGTACCTGGGATATATTGTCGGCAGCACAGACTTTCTTGGAACTCAGTTTTCTTGAAAACCCACCGAGCTGTCCTCTGATGGTTATAGAGGATCCGGTGCTGGGAGAACACGTATGTTCCTTTCATCTTTTAAATTGGATGGCTGAACTATTTTCGGATGAGGACAGTGAATTCCTATTAGAGGCAGTTGCTGCTTACTTTTCATATACAGTTTTATCATAGCCACTGCCTCGGATTGACGCGCTGATTAATAGCATTTCATTGATTTTATTGACTTATTTGTCAAGAATTTTTTTTTTACTTGCCTATTGGCTTGAGCCACGTTATATTTTTGGGCTATTTTTTAGCATTACTTTTTAAAATTTAGTTTCCATTCATGCTCGTTTACTGTTGAGTTCTGCTCTCATGTGATGGCACTTCTGTTGTGATATTTAGTCCGTTCTCGGATCATGGGGGGGTGTCATATAGCTCCTGTATATCCTTATATCGTGTTAAGTTAGCATAGGTACATTTGAGGTTTAAACGCCATTTTTCTTTCTTGCAACTTCTGCACACAACACTTAATTGTTGACTTAGCTTTCAACCTAGTAGTTTGCCGTGGTTTATGTGAGAATAATATGTTATTGCACTGATATCAGCTTTGCTTAATAAACTATGTCTGCACGAAGAGTGCTGAAGTTTCAGGAACAACACGATATGGAATTGTTATGAGGTCTGATCTCCACGCCTTCATAGTCATAACACAAGTGCAGCCTTTGCCAACTCTGGCTTCAGGCGGGATTGATATTGCTTTGCACGAGGCACATAGAACACACTTGATGCGGTGCACATGCAGAGAGAGCTGGTGTATGCTGATGTGATTCCTTTCATGCTAGGACACTAAGGTATGGGCCCGCCCTAAAACAACCCAAAGAGACCTTCTTAGCTAATAATATAATATATGTGTTAGGGTAGGTGAGATATAAGTGTTGTTAACTCTTATTCATTACAGTATGTTAACATGCTGTCACCATTCGCTTTTTATGTCTTAGTAACTATGCTGGTAATTTTGCTACTGATAATAAGTATACTTGTATTATCTAAGATACTGCGCCTGAGAAGACGGCATTAGTAAATAAACATTTCAAATGCACATGTGTCTTCTTTACTCCATGTTCTGGTTTGTAATGATAATATAACGAAAGAGTGTTCATGAGTTCCACGTACCCTGAGGTACTGTAAGTTCATGTTCTGGTTTGTCTAAACATTGGGAGTTTGATACGTCCAATGAGACACTGTAGCTAGCTCGGTAAGGGGTGAGTTGGTTGCTAAGGTGAGTTTTGGGACACCCTAATTCGCCGAGGTTCCACTCCTCTGTGCACAGTTCTGTGTGAGAACAGAAACCCTGCGACAATACATTGACTAATCGTACTCAACTGGTGCTTCTAAATACGCCTACCCCGGTGTACCTGACCTAAGCCTAATACGTGGGAAGGAGTAAGTAAGTAGCAGTTTAAGTTAAGTTTGTTTTGCCAAGAATCTGACTCAAGAATTCTCTGTAAGGGTTTAGTCAGTTCCGTACCTGGGTAAATAGAAAGCAGGAGGTCTTGTATCTCTCTCTCAGGACTCGATATCCCAGTAACCCGCGAAGGTATCTGGAAACACCAGAGCTGGATTTCTCGGCAGGAGAAAAGACAGCGTCTCTCTCAGTGCATCAAAGAGGAGGGGCAGCGTCCGTGGGCTCTCGCATCAGCTGGGCTCTCGGGCAAGTAGATAGCTGCTCTGCTCCAAAACCACCACCGTGTATCGCTTAAGGCAACGTTGGTATATGTATACCTGAAAGGTGCCTGGGTTTGACGTAAGGTTGGACATAAGACGTCAATAAAGATGTCACTAAGAACTGGCCGTTCTTACAGTGCTTTACAGGAGTTCTAGGACGAAATCAAAACAAAAGCAAGGGGGATTTCCCAGGTTGCCGGAGGCTTGGTTTTGTTTAGAGAACTCGGGATGCTTTCTAGGGGGCCGGAGAAGTAGCCTTGCTTAATGTGACAGCATGTGCTACGACTGAATTATGGATATGATTACTATGCCATTGTATGGATATTATTGATTATAAGCGGACAAGGGCATAAAATAGGAATATCGATTCAGGTTCCTAGATAAAACACTACAGCACCCCACCAAGCAAGTAGAGGAACAAACTGGACCCCAACCCGTGGCACACCCCACCCCCCGCCGGCAACACCACTCAATCCTCCACCACTCCCCTGCCCTCTCATCCCACTGCAAGACACCAAGCATACACTCCCACCTCTCCACCATGGGCTCCCTCCTAAGGCCCACCGTTTCTTCCCTGCGTATAGCCACCCACTCAGCCTGAGCCCACGCCTGAAAGGAAGAGGCCCACGCCTGCACGCTTGGCGGATCAGTCACCTTCCAGCGCCTCGTAATGAGGCGTGTTGCCACCACCAAACCCAGGTCCAAGAAGCGAGAGGATGCCTTATCTTTGGGCGATCTCTTAAATTTATGTAGTATGTATTCAGGCCACTCCAGGGGTATGCTACGCCCGGTGCACTTACGGAGCAACCAGCCTACTGCGCCCCAATAGGAGGCCAGCCTGGGGCAGCTCCATAACAGGTGGAGGAGCCCCGCATCTAGTACCCCGCACCTGAGGCAGGACGCACCAACTCGGTGGAAATACTTATTTATGAGCGCAGGTGTAAGATAGGCCCTGTGCACTACGTAGAGTTGTATTTGGCAGAAGCACAGGTTCCTTTGAATGCGCCCTGGGCTTTGGAGGACTCTGCCCCAGTCCCTGTCAGACAATGCCCTGCCCAAGTCCTGCTCCCACTTGGCCCTAACAGAGGTCAGGCTGACCCCGGTATGCACCCTCAATGACCCCGCAAACCAACGCACTAAGTGCCTGCCCATCCCCATGACTTAAAGATATTGTATGGTTAAATCTGTCGCAGGCTCCTAGGCCATGTCTCCCAACTTGGCTGCCATTTTTGCCACTAAAGATCGGTGCAGCAGGAACCCCCCAGGAGGGATACCGTCCTCCCCTACCAATGTCCTATACGGTATCAGCGCAGCGCACCGCCACGGAAGAGGTCTCCCTGAGTTTGTACGCCTGCCTCTTTCCAATGATCCAACATGGGACACGTGAGGATTCCAGCACCCCCCAGGAAAGCCTCCAGGGGCACCGTAGGCGCGTATGTTTGTACCCTCCGGGTGATGTAAATGGCTCTGCAGAAGCACTTATAGGCTACCGCCAGCAGCAGCGGAGAAGTTCGTGCTGGCGCTGCCAACGGATGAAACAGCTGAGTAATCCACTCTAGTGAGTACTGTGACTCCACCGTCCATCTAGCAATTCACTGAAGCTGCGCCGCCAGGTAGTAATACTCGAAACAGGGAGCAGCTAGCCCGCCACTATCTGTCAGTAGGAACAATTTCGCGAGCGCTAACCTGTGCCTGGACGTTCCCCACAGGAAGTCCCACAGCATCGTGTTGAGCGTTGTAAAAAAGGGAGGCGGCACATAGAGAGGGAGATTGACAAAATAGTACAGGAGTCTAAGGAGCATAACCATTTTGGCCGTCATGATCAGTGGGAGAGTGGTCCAGAAACGTATCTGTTACCGGAGTGCTGCCACTGCCCTACCCAGATTGCCGTCAAACAGGTCAGTCGCCTGCCTATAGACCTGTATCCCGAGGTACCAGAAGGTGCCTACTTTCCATTGTACCCGCGTGTCACCAAGGCTGTACCTCGAATCTTCCGTTGCCGCATTAGGCCCATATAGACATGACTTACCCGCCTTTACCTTAAGCCCTGAGACAACTTCAAACGGTTCCAGCACCTTGGCCAGTCTCCCCGGTATATCTCTCAACGAACACCAGCAGGTCGTCTGCATATAACGAGACCTGGTGCGTCACATCTCCCAGTGGGATATTATCTGCCGCAGCATTTCCGCCAATGGTTCCACCGCTAACACGAATAACAGCGGGGACAGGGGGCAACTCTGACGGGTGCCTCGACTGATCGCCACTGACTCGGAAATGTATGGACCCAGCCGCACTCGAACTTGAGGGTTCGTGTAGAGGAGCTGCACTGCCTGCAGAAAGCCCTCGCCCAGGTCATAGCGCGAAAGTATCGCCACTAGATACCTCCACTCCAGGCAGTCAAAGGCCTTCTCCAAGTCGATTATCAGGCACCCTGCCCTGGGCCAATCCCTCGTCGTACCCTCCGCCACCCTAAAGAACCTCCTGAGGTTTAGAGAGGTAGACCTTGCCGGCACAAACCCGTTCTGGTCAGGGCGCACTAGGTGGGGGACCACAACCGCAAGGTGCTCTGCCAGGATTTTCGCGAATATTTTGTAGTCCACGTTCAGCATTGCCAACGGCCTATACGAGCCCAATGTGGCAGGTTCTCTATCCGGCTTTGGTAGGGAGACTAAAAATGCTTCCCGCATGGACGGGGGGAGCGAACCCTCCTCCATGGCCAAGTTAAACAGCCGAAGGAGCAGAGGCACCAGAGTGTCCTTGTTTGCCTTGTAATGGTGCAATGAGTCCCTTGCTCATTGCACCATCAGGATTCAAGCAAGCCGGGCCGAAGACGCCTGTAATGCCAGAAACCAGTTCCCGGAAGCTTGTTTCCTTCCCAGTGTAAGAATTGGCTTTTGTAGTTTGGTTTGCCCTGTTCCCATCATGCACTGGGACAGGAACAGACTAATTTGCATACAGCCAGGTTCTGAAACTGGGATGGTGCAGTGAGCTAAAAAACGGTGTTGGATCTAGCCCTGATCTCTTCACTGGGTGAGAGTATTCTGCTTAATTCAGAGACTCTGTCCCTCACCACCCCTTGTTGTAAATAATTTTGTCCACCCTAAGCGTGGAAGGGTATACTCAGACATGCGTCCCTTGCTCATTGCACCATCAGGATTCAAGCAAGCCGGGCCGAAGACGGCTGTAATGCCAGAAACCGGTCCCCGGAAGCTTGTTTCCTTCCCAGTGTAAGAATTGGCTTTTGTAGTTTGGTTTGCCCTGTTCCCATCATGCACTGGGACAGGAACAGACTAATTTGCATACAGCCAGGTTCTGAAACTGGGATGGTGCAGTGAGCTAAAAAACGGTGTTGGATCTAGCCCTGATCTCTTGACTGGGTGAGAGTATTCTGCTTAATTCAGAGACTCTGTCCCTCACCACCCCTTGTTGTAAATAATTTTGTCCACCCTAAGCGTGGAAGGGTATACTCAGACATGAGTCCCTTGCTCATTGCACCATCAGGATTCAAGCAAGCCGGGCCGAAGACGGCTGTAATTCCAGAAACCGGTCCCCGGAAGCTTGTTTCCTTCCCAGTGTAAGAATTGGCTTTTGTAGTTTGGTTTGCCCTGTTCCCATCATGCACTGGGACAGGAACAGACTAATTTGCATACAGCCAGGTTCTGAAACTGGGATGGTGCAGTGAGCTAAAAAACGGTGTTGGATCTAGCCCTGATCTCTTGACTGGGTGAAAGTATTCTGCTTAATTCAGAGACTCTGTCCCTCACCACCCCTTGTTGTTAATAATTTTGTCCACCCTAAGCGTGGAAGGGTATACTCAGACATGAGTCCCTTGCTCATTGCACCATCAGGATTCAAGCAAGCCGGGCCGAAGACGGCTGTAATGCCAGAAACCGGTCCCCGGAAGCTTGTTTCCTTCCCAGTGTAAGAATTGGCTTTTGTAGTTTGGTTTGCCCTGTTCCCATCATGCACTGGGACAGGAAGAGAATAATTTGCATACAGCCAGGTTCTGAAACTGGGATGGTGCAGTGAGCTAAAAAACGGTGTTGGATCTAGCCCTGATCTCTTGACTGGGTGAGAGTATTCTGCTTAATTCAGAGACTCTGTCCCTCACCACCCCTTGTTGTAAATATTTTGTCCACCCTAAGCGTGGAAGGGTATACTCAGACATGAGTCCCTTGCTCATTGCACCATCAGGATTCAAGCAAGCCGGGCCGAAGACGGCTGTAATGCCAGAAACCGGTCCCCGGAAGCTTGTTTCCTTCCCAGTGTAAGAATTGGCTTTTGTAGTTTGGTTTGCCCTGTTCCCATCATGCACTGGGACAGGAACAGACTAATTTGCATACAGCCAGGTTCTGAAACTGGGATGGTGCAGTGAGCTAAAAAACGGTGTTGGATCTAGCCCTGATCTCTTGACTGGGTGAGAGTATTCTGCTTAATTCAGAGACTCTGTCCCTCACCACCCCTTGTTGTAAATAATTTTGTAATATTCCGCGGGCAGACCGTCTGGCCCAGGGGTCTTACTAGTCGCCATGTCCCTGATTGAGTCACCCACTTCCTCCAGAGTGAGCGGGGTGTTCAGCCCGTCCCTATGGCCTCCGTCGCCGCGGGCAGGTTGAGGGCATCCAGGAATACGTCCAGCGCTTGCGGGGGGCCCACACCTCATGACTGATAGAGCTGCTTATAATGGTTAGTCAAGGCGTGATGGAATTCCCTCTGAGTGTAAGCCAGTACTCCCTCTGCGGTGCGCAGGGCGCCTTTAGGGGCTTGAAGGCTTTCGCTTTGCACCAACCAGGCCAACAGCCTACCGGCCCTATCTGCCTTGGCGTGCGTCCTAGCCGTGTGCACCGCGTAATTATGGCAGCGCAACTGCTCGAGAAGTGACGCATGCCGATTACGTAAATCGCGGAGCCTACTCGAGTGTTCTCCCGTCCCTTCGCCCTCCCTTTTGCAACTGAGGAGCTCCAACTCCAGCTTTGCTAGGGAAGTCGACAACATTTTCCGAATGTTCCACGTGGCCCCCAGGCAATGCCCACGAATGTCCAACTTGTGTGTCTCCCACTCCACCAGGGCGCTGCTTGCTGTCCCCCCATTTTCCTCAAAATAGGCCAGGATAGCCGTACTCAAGGAAGACCGGAACTCGGCATCTTCGAGCGCAGTGAGCTGCAGCCGCCAAGTGGGCACGGGGGGACGACCTGCCTCCCAACTAATCTTAAACCGGAGGGGGTTGTGATCCGAGTGTGTTCTCCCCAAGTATTCCGTCTCAACAAGGAGTGGGAGTAAGGATTGAGTGCCAACAATTCTATCCAGTCGGACGTGGAGGTCGTGTACTGGGGAGTAGAAGGAGTAGATTCTGTCTGCGGGGTGCTGCACGCACCAGAGGTCGCACACCCCCAATTGGCAAGCCAGTCCCTAAATGCCTGCGCGGTGGACGCTACTGTCGTGGCTCTAAGGGGAGGAAATGACCTATCTAAGTGTGTGTCTATTACCATGTTAAAGTCCCCCCAAGCAGCCAGGGGAGTCTAGCATACGGGTGGAAGATATTATTCAGACTCCCCAGGTAGGCAGACTGCTCCGTGTTTGGGGCATAGAGAGATCCGAGCAGTAGTTCCTGGCCATTCAGTCGCCCCCTCGCCAACGTGTACCTGCCCGCAAGATCCACACGCACGTCTGTACATGTGAACGGGACCCCTGCCCGCACCCAGATCCGGGTGCCGCGCGCGTGTGCAGAGTAGGTTGTGCCAAATATCTGTCCCCTAAAATGCCTGCGCCACTTCTCTATATGGACCGGTGTCATATGTGTCTCCTGGAGGAGTGCTATCCCCACCCCGTGGCGCTGCAGGTAGGAAAACACTGAGTATCTGCGAGAGTGAGTGTGCATACCGCGAACATTCCATGACATTATGTTAGTGTGTGCCATGTGTCCGTTCTATGCGCACGTGTACCAGAGCAAGGGAGCGCCCCCCCGTGGGTTCGGGGGCACCAGCAGGGGTAGGAGGACCTTTGCGCTGCAACAAACAGAACATGTGAACGGTCACAAACAATAGAACAAGAAGGGCGAGCCCCCAGCGAGGCTTACGTCCAAACCATAACAAGGTCCACCTCACCATAATGAGCTTAATTCAGCGTGTTCGCTGTCTGAGGTCGTGTGCTGCCAGCCCGACACCCCTCCTCCCCTCCAGCCCAGCAAACATCCACGGCCCTGCAATCATACAGTGGGGAAAGCGAGCGCGGCCCATTTGCATCCCTCACGCGCACTCAGCAGCATTGGGGGCAAAATAATATCACCAACAGTGAGTAGGCTAACAACCAGTTCCCCGCTTCCCCCTGTCCCAGAGGCACATCACATGAGGAAGTCCACCGCATGGCCACATCGTCAGAGAGTACAGTTGAAGGAGATGACGGGTTGCTAATGCCTTGGTCACTCCGCGGCTGTGAAGCCTGCCTACTCACTCCATGCAGCAATCTCAAGTTCACGACTGCTTCAAGGGCCTCCTGTCTCTCGAGCCGCTTCTCCTCCAAGCCAGCAGTCTGACCGCGATGGGCACCCCGTTTCCTGCGCCTCCTCGACTTTTGCTCCTGCCATCCACTTTCTCCTTCCACAGTCTCGGGTCACGCTCCCTTTCATTGCCCTGTCTCCGCCAGCCAGTCCCATACATCCGATGGCGCATCGAAGCAGCGGGCCCCATCCTTGGTAATCACTCGGAACCGAGAGGGGAACAGCAAGGAATACGGAAGACCCAGCTCCCGTAGCTGCATCTTCACCGCCAGGTAGGTGCTTCTCCGTCTCTGCACCGTCGCCGTGTAGTCGGGAAAGAACATCACATGGCTGTTCCCCACCTTCAGATTGTCTAGTTTCCTTGTCTCACGCAGCACCACATCGTGGCTGCGGTAGTTGAGCAGCTTGAAAAGGAAAGGGCGAGCCTGGCGCCAGGGCGAGGCCTCTGCGCCGGCACCCTGTGCGCTCGCTACACAACGAAGTGCGGGGGGACAACACCTCCTCGGGCAGGAGATCTCTCAACCAGGACTCCGTAAATTTCTCTGAGTCTTTCCATTCTTCACCTTCCGGAAGCCCGACTACGCGGACATTGTTGCGGCGGGAGCGACCCTCCGCGTCCTCCATGCGGTCCTCCAGCACGTGTACCCTGTCAAGAATGTCCTGGAGCGCCGAGGCATGTTGTTGCACCACCGGCTGCAACTCCTGGAACGACTGCTGTTGCTCCGTGACTTTATCCACCAATTTGCGGTGGTCTGCATGGAGTAAGGTAAAGTCCTACGTCACTTTATCGATGTGAGACTCCAGTGATGTCTTTGTCTGCTCCAGCGTGGTGCCAATGCGTTACACCGCCACCAGGACAGAATCCATTTTGGCTGCAAGGGCCGCAGCCGGGCCCAGACAATCCAAGGTGCCAAATTCTGCCCGGTGCGGCCGCCCGGGTGTCGCAGGCCACATACTGCCAGCCGCGCAGAGAGGCACCGTCCGGTTCAAGTGTTCACACAGTACAGGGGCTCGCGGGCCTCAGATGCTCCCAGGCCCCAGGGGGGATCGCCGCTGTCCTTCGCCAGCCCCTCTGCGTCCCCCAGACTCCAGCAACACAGCTCCCAGGGGGGGAGCACCTCTCCACTCGGCAGGCAAGCTCCGCAGGAGCAACCCAGGCCGCCAGCACCAGCTCCGCGCCTCACATCCATACCAGGATGGTGCCGTCCCTGCGATGTCTTCCCCTGCGTTGAGCGCTCATCACCATGTCACGAGCGCCAGCAACCCCCACACCAGGGCCACCAGGCTCCACACCCACTGTCAGGGGTTTGGCACTGGCTGCCCAGACCTCGCAGCACTGCAGGACGTCTCTCTGTGCTCACCAGGTCCCGCACTCCACTGATGGCAGGGCCCCGCCAGCCACAGCTCAGACGGAAGGGAGCCACAGGAAGCTGCCCCAGGCCCAGTGTCAGCAGCGGGCCTCGGGACTGCACTGAGCCACGAACCGCTCCGGTCGCCGGTACCACCACACACCTTTGCCGTATAGTGCACAGCCCTCACCGCCACAGCAGCCGCCTCGCCAATCACGTTTCCAGGCAGCGCCAGCACTTCCGAAGCTCCTCAGTGTTCTCGGGGCACGTCCGCCACAATAAAGTAGGAGGGACCATCCGCAGGGGCAGCGGCGGTCCCTCCATACAGATTAGGATGTGACTGCGTCAACAAAACCGGAGGAGGAGTCGACATCATCTACAGGAACACCATCAGCGTCACGACCAATGCCGAAGACACACTCACCGCCTCCGAACACCTACACTTCCAGATCCACACCGACCCCCAGACCACCCTCAGAGGAACCCTCATCTAACGACCCCCAGGCCCATAAACACAATTCAGCAAGACCATCGCCGACTTCATCAGCCCGCACGCCCTAGCCTATCCAGAGTACATCCTCCTAGGGGACCTGAACTTCCACCTGGAGAAAAACAACGACAGCAACACCACCACCCTGCTCGACAACCTCGCCAGCCTCGGACTCAAGCAACTGGTGGACACGCCCACCCACTTCGCCGGCCACACACTCGACCCCATCTTTTCCGCCAGCAACCACGTCTCCTTCAGCCACTCCTCCGGACTACACTGGACCGACCACAGCCGCATCCACTTCACCTTCAAAAAGACCACCTCCCACCACCAGACACCACAGATCCCCCACAGATGCTGGAGCAAAGTCACCACAGTACAACTGACCGCATCGCTGAGCCAGAACCCACCTGCCGACACCCCTGACACCATCGACACAGCTCACAACCTCGCACAGTGGATCACCAACTGCGCCGGCGACTTCGCCCCTCTGAAGAAACCCCCAGGCAAGACTAGCAACAGAAAAACCGCATGGTTCACAGACGCCCTCAAAATCGCAAAAAAATCGTGCAGAACCCTCTAAAAGCCTGGCGCCGCAAGTGGACACAAGAAAATGTGACAGCCCTCAAGAGCGCCACCCGCGAATACCACCAGATGATCCACACCACCAAAAAGACATAATTCAAAGAGCGGCTGGACAACAACGCCCACAACAGCAAGGAACTCTTCAGCATCGTCAAAGATCTCTCCAATCCCAGCGCCAGCAACAACGACATCTCACCGTCACAAGACCCCTGCAACTCCCTCGCCATATTCTTCCACCGCAAGATCACAGACATACACGACAGCTTCGGACCCCAGACCCCACCCCCAACCACCAAACCAATGACCCCCACCTCCAGCCTCAACGCATGGGCCCCCATTAGCACCGAAGACACTACCCGCGTCATGAACAGCATTCACTCCGGCTCCCCCTCCGACCCATGCCCTCATCATATCTTCAACAAAGCCAACACCATCATCGCACCCCACCTCCGGAACGTCAATAACAACTCCCTCACGTCAGCCACATTCCCTGAAAGCTGGAAACACGCAGAAATCAACGCCCTACTGAAGAAACCAATAGCAGACCCCAAAGACCTCAAGAAATTCCGCCCCATCTCTCTCCTCCCCTTCCCGGCTAAAGTCATCTAGAAGACCGTCAACAAACAGCTGACAGCATTCCTCGAAGAAAACAACTCACTCGACCGATCCCAGTCCGGATTCCGAGCCAACCACAGCACCGAGACAGCCCTCATCGCAGCCACCGATGACATCAGGACCCTGATGGACAACGGAGAGACAGCCGCCCTCATCCTCCTCGACCTCTCGGCAGCCTTTGACACCGTCTGCCACCGCACCCTAATAACCTGCCACTACAACACTGGGATCCAAGGAAAGGCCCTAGACTGGATCACATCGTTCCTCTCCGACAGAACCCAGAGAGTCCACCTCCCACCCTTCCGCTCCGAGGCCTCCAAGATCATCTGCGGCGTACCCCAGGGCTCCTCACTCAGCCCTACCCTCTTCAACATCTACATGAGCCCCCTCACCGCCATCGCACGCAAACACAACATCAACATCAGCTCTTATGCCGACGACACCCAACTGATACTCTCCCTCACCAAAGACCCCCTCACCGCCAAAGCCAACTTATAGGACGGAATGAAAGATGTCGCAGAATGGATAAAGCTCAGCCGTCTGAAGCTCAACTCGTACAAGACGGAAGTCCTCATCCTCGGACAATCCCCATTCGCCTGGGACAACTCTTGGCGGCCCACGACGCTGGGCACCACACCGATACCCACAGACCACGCACGCAACCTGGGATTCATCCTGGACTCCTCCGTCACGATGACCAAGCAAGTCAACGCAGTCTCGTCCTCATGTTTCAACACCCTGCGCATGCTCCGAAAGATCTTCCGTTGGATCCCCACCGAAACCAGAAAGACGGTCACCCAGACCCTCGTCACCAGCCGACTGGACTATTGAAAAACCCTGTACGCAGGAACCACAGCCAAACTTCAGAAATGCCTTCAATGCATACAGAACGCCTCCGCACGACTCATCCTCGCCATCCCTCGCCACAGCCACATATCTGCCCACCTGAGAAACCTGCACTGGCTCCCCGTCAGCAAGAGGATCACATTCAGGCTGCTCACCCACGCACACAAAGCACTCCACGACTCGGGCCCGAATACCTCAACAACCGCCTGTCGTTCTACACTCCCACCCGCCAGCTCCGCTCCACCAGCCTCGCCCTCGCCACCGTCCCTCGGATTTGCAGAACCACCACCGGAGGAAGATCATTCTCCTAACTGGCAGCCAAGACATGGAACTCTCTCCCCGCACACCTACGACTGACCCAGGACCATTTCACCTTCAGGAAACACCTCAAGACCTGGCTATTCGAGAAGTAGCGGCACCCCCCTCCCTTCAGCGCCTTGAGACCCTCATGGGTGAGTAGCGCACTTTACAAATTGATTGATTGATTGATTGATTGATTGATTGATGTCATGAGTGATGTCACTGACCATGTCATGAGTGATGTAATATGTGACGTCATCAGCAGTGCATTGCGGGCGCGCGAGTTATAGTTAACTATAACAGCAGAATTTTAATGGTTTTGTATGAGTGAAATGTCCAGCTAACTATAACATGTGTGAAACCTATGGTTTTTCAGTGAATTTCTAAGGTTTTTTAAATGCTAATTTTTAACTATAACGCGTGTGAAACCTATGGTTTTTTCAGTGAATTTCTAAGGTTTTTTAAATGCTAATTTTTACCTATAACGTGGCTGAAACCTATGTTTTTTTCTGTGAATTTCAAAGGTTTTGTAAATGATAATTTTTAAATGTATTAATTATTATTTTTTTAATACTGATTTACTACATTATTTTAAAGTATTTATTTTTAGATATTTTATTTTTTAATTACATTACATATGTTTTATATAAATTGAAAAATAAATGTTTTTAAAAATATTTAAATTGTAATATTTAATTTTTTTTAAATATTTTATTAATTTATATATATTTTATATAGGAGGCAATGATATCCTATTGAAGAAAATTCAAGTAACTGGTAAGTACAGTTAAATTTACTTTTCAGGAACAGTAATGAGCTGAAAGATGCAGCACTGAGGTCTCTCCTGAAAACAGGTGAGTAAATCGAAATTCGTAGTTCGGCTGATTTTTGAGGAATTTTTTAAAGTTCCAAAACTCCACACTTAGAAAATTTTTTCAAGTGAAACATGTCAATGTTACCCTATGGAAGGAAATTCAAGTTACTGTCACTACGATTACAATTACTTTTCTGGATCTGTAGTGGGCTAAAAGATGCAGCAATGAGGTCTCTCCTGATAACAGGTGAGTAAATCGGAATTTGTAGTTCGGCTCATTTTTGAGGAATTTTTTAAAGTTCCAAAACTCCACACTTAGAAGAATTTCCAAGTAAAACATGTCAATGTTAGCTTATGAAAGGAAATTCAAGTTACTGTAACTACAATTAGAATTACTTTTCAGGATCAATAGTGGGCTGAGACATGCAGCACTGAGGTCTCTCCTGATAACAGGTGAGTACATCAAAATTCGTAGTTCGGCTGATTTTAGAGGAATTTTTTAAAGTTCCAAAACTCAAAACTTAGAAACATTTGCAAGTGAAACTAGTCAATGTTAGCCTATGGAAGGAAATTCAAGTTACTGTAAGTAGGGTTACAATTACTTGTCAGGATCAGTAGTGGGCTGAAAGATGCAGCAATGAGGTCTCTCCTGATAATAGGTGGGTAAATCGGAATTCGTAGTTCGGCTGATTTTACAGGAATATTTTGCTCAATAGTGAAGGAAGGGGGTGGGGCCTGAGGTAACATGTGTGCAAACACACCCTGTGGCGCGTTTTAGGTTGGGGAACTAATTCCTCTTCAACCCTGAGGTCCCCTGTGAGCCAACTAGCCCACCAGGTACCTCCAGTATGCACCAGGGAGCTGCGTTGCAGACAGGTGTTCAGAGGGCAAGCCCCCTTTTAACAACACTCTGCAACGAAGCACCGTGGTGCTTACTGGAGGTACCTGTTTGACTAGTTGGCCCCTAGGGGACCTCTGGATTGAAGAAGAATTAATTCCCCAACTTAAAGCGCACCACAGAACATGTTTGCACACATATCACCTCTAGCCCCGCCCCCTACCTTCACCACTGTGCAAACACGCCCTGTACCGCGTTCTAAGTTGGGGGATTAGGTCCCCTTGTATACTGGGGTCCATGGAGGCCAACTAGCACACCAGGAACCTCCAGTATGCGCCAAGGGGGCTGCGTTGCAGAGACGTGTAAAGAGGCCACACCCCTTTTTTCACCTCTCTGCAGCGCAGCCCCCTGGTGATTTTTCAAAGGGGAAACTAATTCCCCTTGCATACTGTGAGTCCTGGGGGCCAACTAGCCCACCAGGAACCACCAGTGTACGCCAGGGGGCTGAGTTGCAGAGAGGTGTAATGAGGCCATGCCCCTTTTTACACCTCTCTGCAACGCAGCCCCCTGGAGCGTTTGCAGAGGGGTAACTAATTCCTCTTGCATACTGGGGGTCCCTGGGGGCCAACTAGCCCACCATGAACCTCCAGTATGCACCAGGGGGCTGCATTGCAGAGAGGTGTAATGAGGCCCAGCCCCTTTTTACATCTCTCTACAACGCAGCCCCCTGGCACTTTTTCAGAAGGGGAACTAATTCTCCTTGCATAATGGGGGTACCTGGGGGATACTAGCCTACCAGCAACGTCCAGTATGCCCCAGGGGGCTCCGGTGCAGAGAGGTGTAAAAAGGGGCGTGGCCTCTGTACACGTCTCTGCAAGGGAGCCCCCTGGCCCATACTGGAGGCTCCTGGTGGGCTAGTTGGCACCCAGGGACCCCCAGTAGGCATGGGGAAATTATTTCCCCCTCTGCAAACGCGTTAGGGGGCGCGTTTTCAGAGAGGTGCAGGGAGGGGGCATGGCCTCCTCTCGAGCCCGTATTTTTTTTTTTAAATCGGGAAGGGGGCCGCGTGGCCCCCCTTCCGGAGCCAATTCCGGCCACGGGACCCTATCCCCCGGGGCATGGCCAACTTTATTTTATTTTTATTTTTGGGAGGGGGCCTGCATAGCCCCCCTCCTTTGCCCCCTTAAGGCCCCGGGGGGTGGTGGTCCCCTATTTTGCATATTAGTGGCCCGGGGAGGTGGCGGTCCCCGGGGCGTGTGGGGGGGCTTGAGTCCCCCATACAGGTTGTTTTAAAAAATAATTAATTATAAGCCCCCCGCATACTTAGGAAAAAAGCCCCACTGGTGGCGGTCCCCGGGGCTTGGGGGACCTTAGAGGCCTCCAATCATTAATGTCTTTGTCCTGGGGTGGCAGTCCCCGGGGCTGCAGGGGAGGGTGCCCCCTGTTAGGATAATGACTTTGCCTGGGGGGTGGCGGTCCCCGGGGCAGTGTGGGGGGGATTGGTCCCCCAACACTTTTTTTAAAATATGCCCCCGGGATTTGGTCCCCCCGGGGGGCTAATTTTAAAAAAAGCAATCCGGGTTTTTTTTTTTCGTGGGGTACGCATACGTGCTCATACCCCGCGTTTGTTTTCAGCTTGATTGTGCCTCGCTTCTACCGAGGCAAAAGATGGCTTCCAACACTTCCTGGTTTGGAGTGTTGACAGCCAATTAGCATTCAGCTCGTGCTCGGGAAGGTACAGAGTACAGTAACTTACAGTAAGCTCCTATAGATATACTTATGATTTTACTTATGATTTTCTCAGGAACTACTGAACGGATTTACACCATTCAACAAAAAGGGTAATCTGCGAACCAAACTCTACCTTTTTGCCAAATTTGGTGTAATTCCGTTCAGCCGTTCAGGCTGTAGCCCTGGCTAAAGTTCCTGTGGAAACTTGTATGGGGAAAACACGTTTTGGGTCCCCCCTTTTTGTCTTGGCCCCCGCTTCACGAATCACCCCCAAACTTCCAGGGAAGGAGCGGAGCGGAGCAGGCCATTTTATGGAGAAATTCGCGAAGATTCGTCCACTGGCCCCAAAGTTATTCCAAATAGAATATTGCAGATTTCCTATGGAAACTAGATTTTAACTATAACTACCTACTGGCGACCGCCAGTAGGTAATAGAGAGAGACATGTAGAGATATCTATAGACATATATATAGATATACATATACACACACACACATATGTATATATATATATATATATTCACTGAAAAAACCATAGGTTATAGACCATATATAGTTAGGAATTAGCATTTAAAAAACCTTATTTTACTCACACAAAACCATTGAAATTCCATATATAGTTAGTTGCACTAACTATATATTGCGCACCCGCAATCCACTGCTGATCATGTCACATATTACATCATTCATGACATGGTCAGTGACATCACTGATGACATCACTGATGACATCTCAAATGACATCACTGATGACATCACTGATGACATCATCCAGTGACTGTGTGTTTCTGTAAAGTTTAAATATGTTTTAGATATTGAAGAATGAGTAGATGTATAACTGTCTGGACGAAGGATTTAGTAGGTGCATGACTGAATGTATGAGTGAGTGATTAAATGTGTCTCACTGAGTGCATGGGTTAGTGACTAAACTGTCTTAATTTGTGCATCATTATGTCTGTTGTTCTGTAAACTACTGCATGTGTTGATCAGTAGCTATATGATTAACTATATGGGTTATTGATTGATTGTCCAAGTATTTGTATGGGAGACTGAGTGTGTGTGTGGCTGGCTGGGAGGTGTGTGACTCTGTGCAGATCAATGTGTACTTGTATCAATGATTGTATAAGAAAGTAAGTATGTGTTACTATATGTTTGAAAATGTAAGGTGCTCTATGTTTAACTGTATAGACAAGAAAATGGAAGTGTGATTGATTCTTTACAGGACTGACTAGGTGTGTGAGTAACTCCATGGATGAGTGGCAGAGTGTGAGTGTCTGTATAGGTGTATGAGTGCATATGATAGTGTTGTAAAGATGAGTGATTGTATGTATGAATGATTGTATGGGTGAATGAGTGAATGTGTGTGTAGACGTAGGAATCAGTGAGTACGTATGTAGTAACTAGTATTGGTGTGTCAATGGTTTCAAAAATTATACTCTGTATTTAACACTGGGTGAAACAGAGGTTATATTAAAATGTGAGGAGATGCATTGTATTGTCACATGAATGATATCATCAGTGATGTGGTCATTGATGTCAAATGAGATGTCATCAGTGATGTCATCAGTGATGTCATTTGAGATGTCATCAGTGATGTCATCAGTGATGTCACTGACCATGTCATGAATGATGTAATATGTGACATGATCAGCAGTGGATTGCGGGTGCGCAATATATAGTTAGTGCAACTAACTATATATGGAATTTCAATGGTTTTGTGTGAGTAAAATAAGGTTTTTTAAATGCTAATTCCTAACTATATATGGTCTATAACCTATGGTTTTTTCAGTGAATTTTCAAGGTTTTGTAAATGCTAATTCCTAACTATATATGGTCTATAACCTATGGTTTTTTCAGTGAATTTCAATGGTTTTTTAATAGCAAATATCATAAGCTGTCGAATGTCAAGTACGTGGTAAGTGAAAACATTTTCGTGTTTATGCACACTGATCTGCTTTGAATGGTGCCCCCCCCCCCCTCATTTCTATTAGGAGTACTCTCTCTTTGCAGATAGTGAAAGGTAGTTAACGCAGGCCTTTGCCCCCGTTGTAATCCGTCGTGCCTGCTTCTCTCTCCATTTGATTGATTGTTATCCAAGTATTTACTGTTTTAGAATTAGTTCTCTTTGGTTCATTCTCTATTTACAAACAAACACAGAGTCGCAATACTCTGTTTAGTCTTTGCAGATAACGAAAAATCGTGTAAAAAAAAAGAAAAGGAATCGAGCAAAATCAGTAGGCCACTAATGGGATCTCTTTTTGACCTCGCTAAAATAGAAACATTAGGAACAACCCCTCATGACAAATACAAAACTAGTGAGATGAACTGAACTCCACACAATGATGGCTGCAAAACAGCTCGGCTCCGCCACCCACCCCGCCCAAAATAACGATAAAGAGCGGCTGCCATGATTGGTTGCGGAATGGCCACAACGGAGCTACGAAATGGTGCTGCTCTCATGCTAACCCCAGCTTCGGTCTGAAACATCCAGAAACACTGTAGACTACCAATTCGATCAGTTCCGGTAGCGCCCCAATGTAACCCGGTAGAGAAGAACTAGCCCTCCCCTCTTTGACTGATGGTTCTTGTTGCCTGTCCCTTCTGTTGTCATTTAACAGAACTATTTAGCCTGCTGAAAGGGGTTGTGTTTCGACCGCTGGTTGGTGGAGACATTTTGACTATATTCTGGACCTGCGTTGTCGCGTAATGCGTCATATGACGCGCCGCGTTAGCGCATCCGGAAGTCATCCGGGGCGCGCAGCGCGTAACGTAAGCATAACAAGTCATGTGACTTGTTAATAAAACTTTTCATTGGTTCATTTTACTTTTCTTATTCTAATGATGAAAGCCTTGGTCATAATCACCTAAAAATTACGCTTTTAATTACTTCCGAACATTATTTTCTCTTAAATATATGTTATAATGTTCCAGGCTAATGTACTTTCCCGGAAATTTTACAACTGTCCTGCAAGTAAAATATATTCTTTTTTCGAGAAAAAGAGCGTTTCTTCGTCCCATGACGGAGCCGTTGAGCAAAAGAGGGTCGACCTGCTGTCTTAGTCGCCGATACGCCTGAATATGAGATTCTTATCGATCACTTTATGTTGCAGGAATAGAAAACACAACAGCCCTTGACCATTTATCTTTACTGCGTTCCTTCGTATTATACCTTTTACCCTTCATGTAATTGGTCTGCTTTATTTCACTTGCCTTTTAATGATTCTAAAACAGTGACTATTATTAAAAACTTTACCAATGTATACACTACTACCATGTTTTCTTTTAAAAACCTTTATTGTGAAAATTTCATTATACAAATACGAGCCTATAACCACGTGGGCCTGCCACGGAGCAAACTGTAATCGTATATGATGAATAGACATTTACACTGTAGAGGAACGTAACGGGCGGGCCATTAGGTTGCAAAAACTAAGGTGTCTAACAGTTACGGAATCGGTGGACGTACATTTTATAATTAAAATACGACAGGGCCAGTTACAATAAAATTATCTAGATATACATTTGCGGGCAAGTACCATGGGTGACGTTAATTCGAATTTTCAACAGTACAGTAATCAATAACACATCAGAACTTAATATCAATAGGGATGTCGAAATATTCAATCAATTCTCGTCCCCGCCCGCCATGTGCTTCAAAACTGCATACGTATCTCGTGATTTCAAGGTTCTGCAACCAGTACACAACAAGGAGTTACGAGTCCCATTTATTCCGGCGCCATTTTGGGCGAGGACGGGCAGGTCCAGGATATAGTCAAAATGTCTCTACCAACCATCGACTATGATGATGTTCATATGCTGTATTTATTAGAGTAACACTCATCTGCCCACATGAAATTAATTTACCACAATCTAAACATGTCATTTTAATCTTTCCAAAGTTCTTCTAAATATTTGGGACCGTTTCCCTTGCCTCTGAAGCTCTCAGTGCCACTTCTTTGATGAATGTACTAGCAGGTCAGGGGTTCTCCTCCAAATCTCTCTTTTATGCAGCACTATAATTAATTGGTGCCACCTCTCCATATGACGATGCATGGTATAGTTACCACAACTATATATTTTTTCGGTTCCTCTGGAGAGTTCATCGTGGCAGATGAAGCGTGTAACATACCGGGCATTTACCTTTTTTTGCATGTACAGGAAAGGAAAAAAAAATCGAGCGTTCGAGTTCTTAGGTGTCCCAGGGCCATTTTAGTGGACCAGGCCCAAATCCAAAGAACAGCTATCTCACAGGCTAATGGGGCGACCCACGCCGAGTTTCAGCATTGTAGGATGACCACACAAGTACAGCAACTTGCTAGACATCACCTCGGTGCCATCCGGATCTCGGCGCCCCACTGCAGATGAAGTGCCTCTCAACTATGAAACCACCACGGTGACATCCGGATCTTGGCGCGTTGTGCTGCCTTCGGCCTATTCGCACATCGGTCCGCTACTGACGCCATCTCACAGGCTAATGGGGTGACCCACGCCGAGTTTCAGCATTGTAGGATGACCACACCAACTTGCTAGACATCACCTCGGTGCCATCCGAATCTTGGCATCTCAACGCCTAGTGGTATCTTCCATACAGAAAATATTGTTACGCTGCCTTTGGCCCCATTCGCACATCAGTCCGCAACTTAGACATCACCTCGATGCCATCCGGATCTTGGCATCTCAGCGCCTTGTGGTGTCAGTCAGAAAATATTGTTGCGCTGCCTTTGGCCCCATTCGCACATCAGTCCGCTACTGACACCATCTCACAGGCCAATAGGGCGCCCCACGCCGACTTTTACCATTGTACGATGGCCACACCAGTGGCACAACTTGCTAGACATCACCTCGGTGCCATCCGAATCTTGGCATCTCAACGCCTAGTGGTATCTTCCATACAGAAAATCTTGTTACGCTACCTTTGGCCCCATTCGCACATCGGTCCGCAACTTAGACATCACCTCGGTGCCATCCGGATCTTGGCATCTCAGCGCCTTGTGGTGTATTCTCTTCAGAAAATATTGTTGAGCTGCCTTTGGCCCCATTCGCACATCGGTCCGCAACTTACACATCACCTCGGTGCCATCCGGATCTTGGCATCTCAGCGCCTTGTGGTGTCTTCTACTCCGAAAATATAGTAGAAAATATTGTTGCGCTGCCTTTGGCCCCATTCACACATCAGTCCGCTACTGACACCATCTCACAGGCCAACAGGGCGCCCCACGCCGACTTTTACCATTGTACGATGGCCACACCAGTGCCACAACTTGCTAGACACCACCTCGGTGCCATCCGGATCTTGGCATCTCAGCGCCTTGTGGTGTCTTCAAATCAGAAAATATTGTTGCGCTGCCTTTGGCCCCATTCGCACATCGGTCCGCTACTGACGCCATCTCACAGGCCAACGGGGCGCCCCACGCCGACTTTCAGCATTGTAGGATGGCCACACCAGTGCGGCAACTTACTAGACACCACCTCGGTGCCATCCGGATATTGGCGCGTTGTGCTGCCTTCGGCCTATTCGCACATCGGTCCGCTACTGACGCAAACTCACAGGCCAACGGGGCGCCCCACGCCGACTTTCAGCATTGTTGGATAGCCACACCAGTGCGGCAACTTACTAGACACCACCTCGGTGCCATCCGGATCTTGGCGCGTTGTGCTGCCTTCGGCCTATTCGCACATCGGTCCGCTACTGACGCAAACTCACAGGCCAACGGGGCGCCCCACGCCGACTTTCAGCATTGTAGGATGGCCACACCAGTGCTGCAACTTGCTGGACACCACCTCGGTGCCATCCGGATCTTGGCGCGTTGTGTTGCCTTCGGCCTATTCGCACATCGGTCCGCTACTGACGCCGCCTCACGTGCCAACGTATTTTCTCCGCATTTTATACCCTATGCCGCATAACAGGTCATGTGACTTGTTTATAAAACTTTTCATTGGTTCATTTTACTTTTGGTTTCCTAATGATGGAAGGCATGATCATGTGACCTAAAAACAACACTTTTCATAGGATGAAAACTTTTTTTTTTTCCCAAACGATGAAAGCCCCACCTTGTTTCTGGATGTTTCAGACTGAAGCTGGCGTCAGCATGAAAGCACCACCATCTCGTGGCTCCGTCGTGGTCATTCCGCGAGCAATCATGGCAGCCGCTCCCCACCAGAAGCCTGCAGGAGTCGGAGCCCCCAAAACTTTTGATGAATTCTCAAGGCGGAGAGGACGCTTTCGAGAATGGGGTCCAAGACCTAGCAGACAAGCGTCCGATTTCCAAGGTGTCCCAGGGCCATTTCAGTGGACCAGGCCCAAAAAGGAAACAGCCTGCCGCCATTTTGAGAGTCCTGTGACAGCCGCCTATCGCTGCACCGCAAGAGTGGGCGCAACTCAGCTGAATTGCGGCTTTTGACACAGTGGACCAAAAACGGACGGAATGGCAACTGAAACGGTAAAGGGGCGCCCCACTACAACAGATGACACTCCACCTGGAGAGGCCCGTTCACGCCGCCTCCCCCGGGGCGCTCCACGCCGTTATTCGGAGCAGCATTGTAGGATACCAAAACCAGTGCGGCAACTTACTGGACATCACCTTGGTGCCATCGTTCTGCTGCCTTGGAACTATTCGCGCAACAGTTTGCTACTGATGACCCACCCCCCGCGACGCCCCATGCCGTTATTTGCTGGGTGGCAACTTACTAGACATCACTTTCGTGTCATCTAGATTTCGGCGCGTTCTGCTGCCTTGGAACTATTCGCACAACAGTTTGCTACTGATGACCCACCCCCCGCGACGCCCCACGCCGGAAATCTGGACGTTGTGCTGCGTTGGGACTATTCGCACAGCCGACCGCTACTTCGTTGTTTTTCCCTAAAAATGTTTATATGTTATTACTATTTTTGTTTTCTTGTATATATTTATAAATTATTAAAGTTTTATAATCTTACTACTTTGTCGGAGTGCTATATATTTTTAATGTGACACATAATTGTAAAAACTTTGATGTACAAACAGTCATCCCTGGAATCTTCCGCTTCAGGCTCGGTCCCCTCCCCAATCACAATACAGGATGGTTTTCAGATAATAGCAACGCTTCTGCTGTGACGGATCTCATCGAGTGTGGGCCTTGATCTACTATAACTCCTTTGAAGAGGGGTGATTCTTTACAGCTGTGGCCATAAACTACATCTGCAGGGCTAGCTGATACCCTAGGACCAGCCTGGACAATCGGACACAGAGGAAAAGGAGTGTCAGAGGGTGCGGTAGTGAATAGGGCGAAAGGGAGGTGTCGGGCGGGCACAGGGTGTGATTCTCAGGGAACAGCAGCGCAGATGGGGGAGGTTTATTACCCATGCATAAGACAGAGAGCGGGGGTGACCACTGCCTGGGGGAGATGCTTGCGAGGGTGGGGAGCCATGCTAAGGATCGACAGCGTGCACAGAGTGGGTCTGGTCAAGGCATCTAAAATGGCTGCCGTGCACGACAAAAGTGTGGCATTTGAAAAAAGACAAGATGGCGCAGACAATGTTTTTCAACACTTCCTGATTTCCTTCGAATCGAACGTTAACAGACGTTGGGGCATATTACCAAAGTTAAGCGATATTTATCCCTAACGATGCTTAGCAACGATTTTTTTACCGTCAGAAATTATCGCAGATAAACCTTGCTATTATCAAGGTTTATCGGAAATACGATAAAAAACGACCGCAATGCATTAATATCGCTGAAAACTCAGCGATATTCATGCATTACCGAGCTAATGCTCTTAGCCATGTTATCCACCTCCCATTGGATAACATGGCTAAGAACTGCTCAGGGCAGGTGGTAGCTTTTGGAGATATTCGCCCTTATCTCGAATATTTCCAAAAGTTGATAATAGGAGATAGCGATGTTAGCGACTGTTTCCAGTCGCTAACATCTTGGCATGCCCACTTTGCATGTCATTAGTGATAAATATCACTCACATGCAAAGTGGGGCCCAAAATGGTCGCTATCTTCTACTAGCCGTCGCTAACTGGTGTTAGCAACAGCTAGGTAATACACATATAATTTTATCTCCGCGAAGCGGAGCGCTGTTACAGATATATATCTTGTTTCTGAACGTTAATTTCTCAAAATGCACTGAAGCACATATATTGAGACCTAGCAAAGGCACATCGGGCTACCAGTCCCTACAATTTTGCCAAGTTTCGTGCAAATCCATTCAGCTGTTCGATCCTACCGAGAGACAAGATGGCGGCCGCTACGGACTGTTTGGAATGTTTACAGACACCGGAGAGCCAATCAGCTTCGCTTCGCAAAGCTCCGTAACGCGAAAAGTACGCGAAGCGGTGCGCTGTTACAGATATATACCTTTTTTTGAACGTTAATTTCTCAAAATCCACTGGAGCACATATATTGAGATCTAGCAAAGGCACATCGGGCTACCAGTCCCTACAATTTTGCCAAGTTTCGTGCAAATCCATTCAGCTGTTCGATTATTATTATTTTTATTTTTTTTTGCCCCGCGGGGCCCTTTTAAAACCTCCACATCAAACCTAGGGGGTGAGCGACAATGTACTATGCCCCCTTATGGTCATTTGCCCCTTCGCTTTGGCCTCCTCTTGTCTCTCGATCCTACCGAGAGACAAGATGGCGGCCGCTACGGACTGTTTGGAATGTTGACAGACGCCGGAGAACCAATCAGCTTCGCTTCACAAAGCTCCGTTGCGCGAAAAGTACGCGTAGCGGAGCGCTGCCCAGTCCGCTGTTACAGATATATACCTTTTTTTGAACATTAATTTCTCAAAATCCACTGAAGCACATATATTGAGATCTAGCAAAGGCACATCGGGCTACCAGTCCCTACAATTTTGCCAAGTTTCGTGCAAATCCATTCAGCTGTTCGATTATTATTATGTTTATTTTTTTTTGCCCCGCGGGGCCCTTTTAAAACCTCCACATCAAACCTAGGGGGTGAGCGACAATGTACTATGCCCCCTTATGGTCATTTGCCCCTTCGCTTTGGCCTCCTCTTGTCTCTCGATCCTACCGAGAGACAAGATGGCGGCCGCTACGGACTGTTTGGAATGTTGACAGACGCCGGAGAACCAATCAGCTTCGCTTCACAAAGCTCCGTTGCGCGAAAAGTACGCGTAGCGGAGCGCTGCCCAGTCCGCTGCTACAGATATATATCTTTGTTTGAACATTAATTTCTCAAAATCCACTGAAGCACATATATTGAGACCTACAAAAGGCACATCGGGCTACCAGTCCCTACAATTTTGCCAAGTTTCGTGCAAATCCATTCAGCCGTTCGGGCTAAAAGTGAGGCCAACCGCCCTATGGAAATTAACATGGGAAAAACGCGTTTTGGGACCCCCCTTTTTTCTCGGCCCCCCCTTGACGAACCCCCCCAAAATTTTCAGAGGCTGCTCAGAAACAAAATGTGCCATTTTCCTGAAAATTTCAGCCAATTCCGTCCACAAACGCCAAAGTTATTAGACATAGAATTTTCAAAAAACCCATAGAGAAAAAATCCTAACTATATATACCTACTGGCGACCGCCAGTAGGTTATATATATATATATATATATATATCAAAAGAACACCACTCCCGTTACAGAAGGTGAGAGGCCACAACAGGGGTCAGCAGGGAAAGCTTTAATTCATCACAGCGTAAGCATGATGCATTTCGGCGTCTGTAGCCTTCGTCGGATGCCGCTGTATTGCTGCTAGTGTATCCGCCCACGCCTTATGTCGCTCTCACTATATATATATGTATATACACACATTTTGGTTACAAAATTTAAATACATCTTAAAGTGATTGAAACACATTTTTTATTATAATGCAATGGTGATTCCTAACTTGTGCTTGAAGGAGGAATATTAGAAATCCTTTTATCAGGAACATACTTTTCGTGCCAGTCAATATTTAGGACTAGATTTACGTGGAAATAATGCATTGAAGGGCGGCAAGTAAAGTTTCTGCTCTACGTTGTGTGAATGGGAGAGAGCAGAACAGCACCATATCTACTAAGATAAGGTACTGTACCGCTGTCTGCCTAAGCTAGAACACATTATTTGCTGCCATGCTCCAATGCAAACACCCTAGTGCCATTGTGCAAGGTTGTCTATGTTGTGGGACGCATATGTTTTGTGCTAGAAGAGATCCCTTCCAGAAAAAAATATGTTTTAAGATGTTTCCCACTTTTTGTGTGTGATGTACAAGGAAGCACACATGCAAAGTTGGAGAAAAAAAGGACAATGACAATTTCTCCCCTTGTCACCTCTACCTCAGGATGTGCAGGATTTTGGCACAAATCATTGTCTACAATTCTTTATAGATATGGATGTTAGGCAAAACCCATGGGTGGTTGCATGGGAACACCCATGCACTACTTATGGAACACTCCCTTGGCCCAAAGTAATGCAAGACGGTGCATTGTACATTACTTTTGCATTCAATCCCACTACAGCACTTTGAGTCGGGTTTGTGTTAAAAATATAATGTAACCCAGCAGTAGATAGGTACCACTCCTGGACATTTCCTGATAAAAGTGCTAAAAGTTCCCAGAAGCTACCCTCCTGTGTTTAGAGATCATTGTGTTTGTCTTACTGTGAACTATCATACAGCGCACTATTCTGAGACAAAACTAAAGTGGCAGAGTCTTTCTGCCCTGCAGAGGAGTTTGTGTGTCAGCTAGGACTGTGATTAGGGAAATCTTATGGTTCTGAGGCCAGCTCTCTTTCCGACTGGGTCGTTGCTACGATGGATATAGAAGGCCTATGGAACAAAAGCCTTTTTTCCCCAGGTCTCGCTTCACACTTAACTATGATTGGGCTGGACTCACCCTGCCCCTTTGTATGTTATTGAACATCCTGATCCCTCCCCACCAGCTCTTACTGAGATGATATCTGTTACCTAAATCACACCCAGATATCCCTCGGAAAATGTTGAAACCATTGTATTTGCTACCAGAGGCTTTTCATACATCATTAAGGGGAAGCACCGGAGGCTCAGAGAGGTAAAGTATAACTTTTTAATGGTCTCTTTTCCTAAATATTTACTACAAATCAGACTTCACAAATTCATTCAAAGTTAAATAAATATTTTCAATATAGTAGTTTAATCAACTATGTAGCTTAACCCAATCCACAGTTAGAAAACCTATGATTTTGTTCTGCATTTACATTTTTCTCATAGGACAGCTACAGCCCTTCACATAAAAATAAGTTTTGGAGCTAGTCACTGTAGGTGCATGCTAACATTAAATTCTTGCATGTGCTACCTATAAATACTAATTACTTTAACATGTTAGCTACAAGGCCCACTTATGTTAATTATGTACTTTTTAAAAGAAAGGTTATTTCCTGTAAATAATGAGTATTTTGACAGTTTTCCCTGCACGTGTAAAGCCCCAGTAGTCAGGTTAGACAGGTCAGCCTGAAGATATATCTTTTGAGTTTACCTAGTAGATGGCACAATTTGTCCTTCAGTCAAGAGGTGACATTTAACTTTCCATGCCATTGCTAAATGTTACTGCACTGTATACCATGTACCTGTATACTGTAAAGTTAAATACATCAACTAAGACCCTAGATCATGAATTCTCCCAATAGCATTTGATGCACCCTTTTTAAGATGGAATTAGTTGATAACCTGCTTAGGTTGACTAAAACAATAGTTCCTGAAATGCATACTGCACATTGTCTTTGTTATGAAAACCATCTACTGAGTTTATGCACATATTTCTTCTTTTCTTGTAAATCTTTCTCCCTACTTGTTCAATGCCTGTACCTGGTAAAGATTTCTGAGGAGATTCCCAATTTTACAGTTAACCCTCTTGAAATTACACCACTCTATTTTTTTTGCAATCTCCAATGCCTTACTGCAGCTTTGCTAATAGAACTTGGAACCAAGATATAGCATACATGGTTAAATGTTTAGATATCTAAGGTACTATATTATATGTATAGGACCTGAGTTGATTTTATTTTAAATTGTCACTACGACAAATCACACCGGATGCTGCTAAGTGGGAATATTAGCACATTTTACCTATGGATCTGTACATGGATACATCCCAGTAGATCTGCTGGGTAATTAACCAGTACATCTGGCAAATTACTTCCACCAGATAGATCTCTTTCACATTGCAGTGTCTAATGTTTGAACTAATCTGGTTTTCAGCGTCCAATTTTTTTCTTTTTTAAGGTCAGAGGGGTCACTTTTCAACTGAGGAATGCTCCACTCCTTGCACTACTCCAAACATTTGTCATCACTTCACGTTTCCAGTTCTGTTGCCGTGCTCCATACCCCATATTTACAAGTTGTCATTAAGCCACTTAACACCACCTTGTAAATATGCCCTTTTCCGCAGCAGTCCGCTGTGGCAAAGTGGCGGGCAATGGGTGGTGCAGTGGGCGTTCCACCGCAAAACCCATTGCTTTTTGACACTGCCCCATATTTACCAGGTTGGGGCAGCGCCAGAAACTAAGGCCAGATAAAACCTGGTCTTAGGATGGAGATACAGAGAGAATTTAATAGTTTCTCCTCGTATTTTGCTCTTTCTATGTTTGCTGAATGTTGCTGCAAACATAGAAACTGCAAAACACCTTTAAAGATTGTTTATGTGCACGAAAGTGTCCCTTACTGCAATTAAACAATGAATGCTGCAGCTGTTTTAATTCGAATTGCTGAAAATCAAAATAGACGAAATGCAAGTTATTTACTGATTTGCATGCTATTCGAATAATAAATTATGACTCAAATGGAAAAGAAATATGTACAACATATCTAAAAACAAATTTTGTCTGAAATATTGTCATTCATAAATATTGTCTAAAAAGGGTTTTCTGGACCTCTATAACAATAGTGTAGTGTGCATTTAGTTCTATCAATTGAGGCAGTATATATTTCTAAAACAACACATGAAAGAGAAAGTAGATTATTTTGCAATAATGCACTTGTTTATTTGAAATGTTGGCAAAAAGTAAAACTGACAACTCTAAAATATTAAATCCATGTAAGGGGCATTCTGCTGGTTGCCTGGCTAGTTTCCAAATGAAAATTGTTCTATATCAGTAGAGGTCATATTAATGTAACTTTTTTTTTTAGCTATTGACATATTACCTTTCGTACACATAAAACCAATAAAAAAAATTTAAAAAAAGAGAAAAACGCCCATTATAGTGAGATTAAAATATGTTAAAAATCAACTATAAAAGAGTTGAAATTGGACCAGTAATGTGTCCACTTTCCCTTTTCTGTTTTTGGAGCAGGTGAGGGGGGATTAAGTAAATACCGTCCGCAGATCACATCGTATTCATCTTTGTTCACCCCATGCTCTTGAAATCCCTTTTTCATCATTCCCCTTCATCTCTTGATCTCTATAGCATTTGTAGTCTCCATGCAAATTTCAAAGAAATGTTCCAACCATCCTTCTAACAGAACAAGGATGGTTGGAACCAGAACAAAGAAAAGCATTGATGTCTCTGTATTTCTGCATTTCTTATCTCTGCTCTTCTTAACCAAAATACATTTCTATTATTTTTAATACTTAGAAATTATTGCATGCCCATTTTGGTAGCTACTCCAATAGTCATCCTCTGCCACTTTCCCCCTTAGCTGATTTGTTGCCAGTTTAATGCACCGCTTTTTGCCATCGTGAACAAACTGCTTTGTTGATCATTTGTGAACCTTGCACAATGCCTATTTGCAGCTGTTCACATTGTATATATCCTATCACACACGTTGTGCCAATATTTCCAATTGTTCTTCTACTTATGCTTTTCTCTAGGAAAACGGGCTACTCTTCAACAATTTTAAAATAGCTATTTTGCTTTCAATTAAGTGGAAATCCGGTTCCAGCAAGTTTTCAATGTTCAAACGAGATCTCAATTTAGTATAGCAAATGATCTTGGATGTTCTTTTCCAACTTTATTGGAGGCATATCATCAAAGGGCGACGATAATATTATCGCCGCTGTAGAGCCCATTTTCGGGGAAAACGCGGCGATAATAATATTGCATTATCATCAAGGACACGCTAGCGCGTGATTCCTTGACTTATCGCCCATTTTTCACATGCTTCGCATCGATAAAGGGATGCGAAGGAGGCGTGACTGTGAAAACAACATGGGATATTATCACGAAGGCAGATTCGTGATATTATCAAGGAGGGTTAGCGATATATCAAATCGTATTAAGTATGCCTTAACGCAGGAATTTAACGTCTGTTAAATTCCTGACTAAGGCATACCTAACATGGGGGGTGGATTTTGTGGCTATGACCATGGAAAATGGCGATATCCCCACTATCTCTGGATTTTTTATCGCCACGGCGATGCGCGTTGTTGATAATGCGCTAACCAGGCGATAAATTCCAGAGATAGCCGGTGATAAATATGTAAGCGCTAAGCACGCTTTGCGATATTTATCGCCGGCACTTGATAATATGCCCCTAAGTTTGGTCCATGTCTTGACCCCTTAATCTGTATTTGTAGCAGGATAGTTCTGAGTTGTCCCTTGAGTTGACAAGGTATTCTTTCAGAGCAATTGAAGGAAAACGATTTGGGAGCATCATTAATTTCATTGAGTTTGCTATTCACTTGTTACAATTTCATGCGTGCTATCGGGAAGGCATCATGTTTTTATCCCACATATCAGACAAGTGTATTTTGCTGATAAAAAAAGTCCTTACCGTGACAACAAAACTTACTTGGGAGCCTTATAACCACATTTTATGATGTATCTGCTCCTTGAATATGCAGTTTCGAGCTTAACAGGCTGTCCACTTGTACTCCCCGATAGGAATGTATCTTCATTTGTTCCAGTTTAAATATATCTTTGTGGTTATATCATTGTACTGCTCACCTAATATCACTTTAGATTTACAGATATTATTCTTATATCATTTATTTTTTATAGGCCTCTACCACCTACAGCTTTCAGTTAGGCTTGCAAAGCATAGGGGCATGTGCAAGGAGCACAGAAACAATAGGCAGTTTTAGTAATATGTCATGCAACGCAGAGCAGCAACATAGGTTCTCAAAATTAGTTTCAAAACACGTTTGAGATTTTTGCTTCAGTGTACTCGTGAATAATCTGCATGCTTGGGGCAAATGCACGCCAAGTGCAACTAGTTGAGAGTAACTACCTTCACTCATTTGACTGAGAAATGCAGGCAAAAGTTATTCATAGTAGTAGATAGAGGTCTTTTCCTGTTACCTACATAGGGAGAGTGACCACTAGCTGCACTTTCTAAACAAATTGTTGTACAGATGTTTTAGGTTGAAAACATATTTATTCATTGTATATACATTTAAATTTCTTTCTCTATGTTATGCTGGTGCAATGAAGAAGGGAGGCAGAAACACCATCAAAATCTAAGGGCCTGATTATGAATCTGGTGGTTTTGTGACCGCAAGACTCACACAGGCGGAACACCATCTTCCATAATATGACTGGTAAAGTTGAACTGGCAGTGGACCTCCAGCTGCTCCAGGGAACAGTTGTTTCTTAGGCGGTGGTGTACGAGTGCCACAACACATTATGCTGAGAAGGGCTGGTGCAATCCCACTAAGCATATTGCGGGTTCCTGGATCACCAGCTTTTTCATGGCGGAGTCACGTCATAAACACCATAAAAAGGCTGGCAGTGCAGGAACAAAAGGGGCCCTATGGGGCCCCCATGTACCCTCACAATGGGGATACATTCAAGGGGGTACAACATGTGCCTCCCAGTCTGTGTTCCCCCCAGTTCCAGCTCAACATGGACATCAGTATCCATGACTTGCCAGAACTTTTTGGCCGTTCCCATTGGGGTGCCTGTTTTTAAGGCACCACCATTGGAAAGGCCAATGGACCGCCAACCGTACTGCGAGTTGTACTTTTACAACTCGTAAAACGTCCCGCAGACTATGCACTGGTTTGGCGCAGCAGACACGGCATTGAGCCGGTGCAGATATGCCAAACTCATAAAAGATTTGTCCCTGAACCCTTGTTGCTTCAATCATACCCAAAGGTTTGCACAGACGGTTTGTATATGAGCTATGTGACGAAACTCTGGCCACCCCTGTCAGAAAACACCCACCTTCACTATCTTGCCTAAAACATTTATAGTAGAATCACATTTGGCTGAGAAGCTTGGTGTAATGTTAAACTCTTCCTGGAAACCAGAGAACCTGCCACCAGTGGTCACATACACATATCTTCTCTTGTCCAGATTACTGTTGCAGGGATTACTAACTGACTGGTTCCAGGTAGTACCAAACAGCGGGCTGGAGAAAATTCCGATGGTCAATGTTTGCCCAAAATATTTACCAGATAGCCTCAAATTTACAAAATGTGTCTAGGCACTGTTTTCAAGTTATATTTATATAGTGATTGCTCTCATATTAGTATTTATTTTGAGTAACCCTGGCCGGAAAAATCCGGTCCACTCGCAGAGTTAGCAGATTTTTGGCAACTCTGTGTTCCGCTTAGAACGCGGAGTTACCGAAAACTCTGCACTTTTTTTGTTCACGCGTTCAAAATGCATTTTTGCGCACTTGGGAGTGACTTACCAGGGTGCCTGCGTTCGCAGACAATATTTCCTATCCGTTCGCGTGCGCCCTGAAATTTGGTAGCCGGCGGCACAGTCCCGCGAGAGTCTACGATCGCGAACATGTCATTCGGATGCGCCATCGGACTTTCGGCGGAAGTTTCGTGAAGATCGCGATGCCAAACACGCCGAATTTGCAAGCTGGAGAAGAATATTTCTTGAGAAGCATAAAACCTTCTCGAAAAGGATGATTTGGATGAAAAAAACTCCTCAGATTGACATTTGGCTGTACTTTTTGGTACAAGAAGTCCTTTTTCTTTTTTTACTTATTTTTTGAAGAGGAAGGAAGTGCCCCATTGTCTCCAACTTCCTGTTCCTGTCCAGCAGGCTCCTCCTAGTGCTTTGTCCATCTCCTGTTCACTTTGCATTTGGATTTGGAGCTGGAAGGATCCCTTTTTTTGCATGCAGCATCATATATCATTGGATTTTGAGGAACTTAAGATTTGAGATTTCACAAGTAAGTTGGAAAATCAGTGGTTTGTTTGATTGGGGCATTGCACCTACATATTTTTGTACTTTTCATTGTTTTTTCAATCTATTGTGGTGGGTGGCCTGTAGTTTCAGTAGGGGCCTACTTGTTTCTTTGAATGTAATTTTTGTTCCAGTTTTCTTTTATAAAGGAAACATGTTGCAGCGTTCACTACATTTTCTCCGACTTTTGCAAAATGTATTTAATTTACTAGCCCAGTAGTCTGCCAATAGGCCTTTTTCAGCCAGTAGGCCCAGAGCAACTCATGTGTGCATGAAACAACTGTTGTTGTGGTGTATGTTGAATTTAAACATTATTTAGGGCATGGATGGCAAAATGTGTTTGTTTGGGGTATTTTACTTTTTTTATGTGTGTTAATTAAATGCCTTTGTTGGATGTGTGTGGTTGTTGTGTAACTTACAAACCTTTTTTAGCCCTGTGGTTTTCGTTTTTGCATTGTTGCATTAGAGCTGTGTTATTCAGCATGGCCCCTTTGTCTGACCATACAGGCCTGCTTGAGTTTATTGTTTTACAGGCCTCCTGCTGGTTGTTGTATGAGTGACCAATCATATGGCTGGTAGCTATTTTGTGGTGGTAGTTAGTGTGCTGCTTTTGCCATATGCCTGCATGTCTTTCCTTTGTTCCTCCTGGCTTACTGCTTCATATTGTGGCATGGCCATGTGGCTGGTGGTCATTTTGTGAAGTGAGCTAGTGTGATTTTGACATAGGCCTGCATTGTCGGTATTCCCTTTCGTGTTGTTGTGGTGGCCTGGCCATGTGGCTGGTGCCCATTTTGTGAAGCCAGCCAATGTGGTTTTGCTATACGCCTGCATTCTCTGTCTTCCCTTTCTTTTTGTAGTGGTGGCTGGTGGCCATTTTGTGAAGCCAGTCAGTGTGCTTTTGCCTTAGGCCTGCATTGCCTGTCTTCACTTTCTTGTTGTTGTGTTGGCATGGCCCATATGGCTGGCGGCCATTTAGTGAAGCCATCCAGTGTGCTTTGCCATGGGCCTACATTCTCTAGTATTGTCTGTCTTCCCTTTCTTGTTGTTGTGGTGGCCTGGCCATTTGGCTGGTGGCCATTTTGTACAGGTAGCCAGTGTGCTGTTGCCATAGGCCTGCATGGTTTGTCTCCCCTTTCTTGTTGTTGTGGTGGACTGGCCATGTGGCTGGTGGCAATATTGTACAGGCAGTCAGTGTGCTTTTGCCAATAGGCCTCCAAGCCTTCTTTGTGGTGGCCATGCCTAGCTCTTTTTGTTTTGCATGCAATATTTTTCTTTTTACCCAGCCAAAAAATACAGGACAGTTCACTACATTTTCAAATACATTTGCAATATTATTGATTTGAATTGAATTGATTCACTATGTGGCCTAGTCTGCCAATAGGCCTTTTTCAGCCAGTAGGCCCAGAGCTACTCCTGTGTGCATGAAACAACTGTTTCGGTGGTGTCTGTTGAATTTAAACATCATTTAGGGCATGGATGGAATAGGATTGAGTTGTAAATGGGTTTCTTTGGGGGTATTTCACTTTTTTTGTGTGTGTTAAATAGAGGTCCTCGTTGGATGTGTGTGGTGTGGTTGTTGTGTAACTTGTAAACCTTTTTTAGCCCTGTGGATTTTTGTTTTTGCATTGTTGAATTAAAGTTGTGTTCCTTAGCATGCATCCTTTGTCTGGCCATATAGGTCTGCTTGAGTTCATTGTTTTACAGGACTCCTGCTTGTTGTTGTGTTAGTGACAATGTGACTGGTGGCCATTTTGTAAATTGTTTGCGGTGGTAATTAGTGTGCTGCTTTTGCCATAAACCTACATGCCTTTCCTTTGTCCCTCTTAGCTTATTGCTTCTATCCTCATTGCCAGCTGCAGCGTACTGAATGATGCTGCATCCCACATGATGCACAATCACGTTCACAAATCTCAATGCAAAACAGGTTCCATTAGATTTGTATTTTTGTTTTTTTCTTCTGTTTTTAATAACTGAGTTAATACAATTTAAATAATATTAAATAACACTAACAAGTGTGACCACACATTAAGTTATATATCATATTTGTTTGTTTGTACAGTAGTAAATTGAACCACAACAATAAATGCCATGTATCACTCATGTTCTTCTTGCTTCTTTTCATTTAGGTGCTCAAAAAAGAAGCATGCGTCATCGCCCATTGTATGGCCATACAGAAGTCTTGATGCGCACAACGTCACGTGACGTGTGACCACAGATATCTCTTCAACTTGTGAGACTGCATGCTGCTGATATTTGAAGAAGATGGTCCCAAAGAAATGTACCGGGTCCTCCAGTACCAAGAAAGTTGCCAGTGAGAAGACGAAGGAAGTGCCACTTACCACTTCTGGTGTGCTGACCAAGATCTTTTTTTGGGAAACCAAAAATTGTGCCTGAAGGAGCAGTGTCTGGGGATCAAGCTGGGAGCAGCACCCCTGCCTCAGAGGACCCACCTCACCAACCTAGGCCCAAACTCATTTCTGTCGCAGAGGCAGCCAGCCTCATCACGACAATGCCAACGAGCAGCTATGTTGACATTGACTTATCGTTATCTCAAAGTAGTACCCAATCAATGCAGTAAACTCAGATAAGTGGACAACAACAGCCACAACCATCGCCCACAATAGTAGTTGTTCCTCCTGAAGTATGGGCAGTTCAGGAAATCGAACTTCCTGCTGAGGAAGAGGAGCAAGCCACTCTTTCAGAAGATCCATTGTCTTCCCGATCCTCAGCAAGGGAATTAGTTAATTAGTTAGTTAATGGAGTTCTTCTGCAAGCCCCCCTTCTGATGATCTAGATGCCACTTGGAAGCCACCACCTCAGTCTAAGAGTGAGAGATGCCACGAGACAAGGCTAGGGAAAAGGAAGGTTCCAGATAGCCTCAGAGTTAAGGAGTTAGATGTAGAAGAGGATGATGACGTGCCAGCCATCATGGACATCAGTCCCACCCCAGTGAAGACCGACATAACCCCATTCCAAATTGCTGTGAGGGATGTGGCATGGATACCACCAACACAGGTAATATCAACACCACTTCCAGCTTCCATATTTGCATTGCAAAGGCCCGACAGTGACCTACATCCAGAAACACTACCTCATTAGAAGTAGTTAGTGGTATTGCACAGAGTCAAATTCCACGCCCACCATCCAGTTAATCCGGCATTGCAAGTGGCAGCTCCAGAAAGTTCACCTCCCCAGTTTGGGACTTCTTTTTGATTAGCAGTAAGGAGGAGAACGTTTCTATATGCTCACTTTGTAAGCAAGGTGTTAGTCGGGGTAAGCTTGGTACAAACTATGGTAATGGAGGCCAAACAGCCCATATGAAAACACATCACTTGATCCAGTGGGAGGAACACCTTGAAGGCACCCATTCCTGTTGGTGGTGATGAAGAAGAAGATACGATTGTGGTGGAAGGTGAACAAGAGGGAAACATTTTCTTTGGAACACAAAGTAGCCCTGTCCCCAGCAGTGCAGTGGTACTGCCCACATCCGCATCAGCCTCAACAACATCTCAGTGGCACAAGAGTGAGAGTCAGGCTGAGAGTGAGATACCAAGGTAACAGAGTACTTCAGTGAAAAAAAGGGCCTAACAACATCTGGCATCACAAAGTCACCTTCTGCAGTGGCACCAGCAAGGAAAACAAATCCAGCCTGCCATTCTCGGCATGTTTAGGTCGGAGAGGCAGTACAAACACAACCACCCAATGGCATGTTTGTACAATGCAAAGCTGGCTAAAATGTTAGTATTGGACCTTCTCCCTTTTTCTTTTGTGGAAGGGGTGGGGTTTTCTTGAATTTGTGACAGCCATCTGCCCAAAATTGAAGGTTCCTAGCCGGTCCTATTTTGCCAGAGTTGCTGTTCCAGCACTACATCAAGATGTACTGGAATTGCTTGGACTAGCTTTGTGGCAGATTGCTGTTCAGAGTATCCACATGACAACAGACATGTGGAGCAGTTGCCAAGCCACTGATTACATGGGCTTCAATGCACACCGGATCTCTGTTGTGGTGGTAAGAGAAAAGACATCTGCAGGTGTTGACACTGCTGAGATTTTTAATGCCGCTCGGAAACATGAAATTATAGCCATGTTCGCCATGGAGAAATCTCATACTGCTGCAAACATTTTGGAAGAGTTTAACAGCAAGGTCTTTGAATGGCTTCACCCAAGAGGGTTTAACATTGGTTTTGTTGCCACAGACTGTGGCAGTAATATAGTTAAGGCAATGGGTGATGGTGGCTATATCAGGGTCCTGTGTTTGGCGCACTGCATTATCATCATTATTCAAGACTTTCTGAAAAAAGAATGCAGAGTCAGCAACTTACTGACCACCTGCAGAAGAATATGTACACATTTCAGCCATTATTTTAAAGCATGGAAGCAGCTGAGGATCATTCAACGTGAGTATAGAGTGCCAATTAAAGCACTCATCCAGGAGGTGCCAACACATTGGAACTCAACTTATTACATGATTGACCATCTGTTTGAGCAGTACAGACCAATGAATAATTCCTTTCGAGCTCTTCACATGTGAAGTCAGCAAGGAGGACTGTCCTATGTGCCAAGCTATCCTATTGGTGCACATGCTACAGGAACACCTGAAGGGGAGTCTCTCCAATGTACGAAGGTGTGGAGGAAAAAAAGAAGCATGTGAGTTGGTGAAAAGCTCATCCCTTCACTTAGCTGAAAATACATGTTTGCAAACTGAGATTAAGTCATCCAACCATTGCATTTCTGCCACAATTCAGGATCCACAGTACAAATCAGTACTGAACACTAACACACTAATTCCTTCTTCACAAGTGGATGTTGCCAAAACTTAGATAGCTGCAGTAGCAAGTGACTTTGAAAAAGACAGGCTGGAAATTAGAGGCCCACTACTCCAGCCCACAAGAAGTACTGCAGGGCAGCCTGTACCAAGTTCACCTTCACAGCCTGAGAGCAGTGCGTTTGGCTCACAGCAGTCAAAACCACCAACATCAACAGCAGCAAGAACAGAATCACCACCATCCCCGGTAAAGTCGGCACAAGAATGGTATCTACAGCAAGGACTTGTTAGGTCCAGTGCAGATGCAAATCCACACAATCTGAGGGACAACCTTCCCTATGGGCAGTTTCTCAGATTGCGTAGGAAGTGTTCCCATAAAGCTGACTTTTTCCGGGAATCTGATGATCTTATTGTGACACTTAGAGAACAAGGATATCCACGTGGTCTACTAAGCAGATCGAGGAAAATAGCATTGTATTGCCACAGGGACACACTATTGGAGATCAATCTGAATAAAACCAAAAAGAATGATAGGATTGTCTGTGTCTCTACCTTTAGTGACAGGAATATTGATATAAAGAAGATCATCAAAAAGAACTCGTCTTTGATAACTGATGACTTGGGTACTAATGTTCTGCCACTTTTTGCTTTTAAAAGGGGCTGCAGAGAAGGTATATTCTAAAACATCATACAAACTGTAACTCGACTGATGTTATATACATTATTAAGTGCCCCTGTGAGATGGTATACGTGGGCCAGACAAGACAAAAAGTAAAGGTCTGAATACTTCAGTATTGCTCGATGATTCAATGCAAAAAACCAGGGGCCCCACTGGTTGAGCATTCTTTAGAAAATAATCATCCCTATAAGAGTTTGAGATGATGGGATCTAGAGAAAATTGTACCCAATGCCAGGGGGGGCTCTTTATCAGCAGTAATGGGCTTGCGAGAAGGCAATGGATACATCTTCTTGACTCAGGAGGAAATCTCTAGGCAGATAACGTTCTTAAATACTGGTTAAATGCCTGTCTTGTGCCATATTAGAAATGTAATTCCAAGTACCCTCATTAGAGAGAGGTTAGGATTGCTCTACTATGTTATTTGCTTGTTCACACATTATGACAATGTCTCTGCTAGTTCAATGAATAGAATTCCGTTCACCTGATGATTGTAAGGTGTATAGATTTGAACTTGCAATATCAAAATGACAGTGTTTTGGGGTTAGATCTGAAACAGACTTGGGTTTGTTTGAAAAAATAACACATCCTGTCTATATTATGTGAGATATATATATATGTAGGATGTAAACCCAGTTTTAAATTGAAGACTGTATACCGTATGATGCCTATGCTTTCATGATTTCTATGCTCTAATGTGCTATGGCCGAATATCAGAGTTGAATTGACGTTTTTTTTGTCCGCACACTTAAACTATGGCTATAGTTGGGCTCCATTTAAGGTGGAGATTGTGATCATTATATAATTGAGTAGCATATCATTTGGTACCTTTAAGCTCGGTATAAGGTTTTTAGGTTTAATATCATGACTTTACAGGACATTTCTGTGAAGGGTAACTAAGCATTATGCTACACGAGATTGTACAGGATGGTGAATAGACATGTTTGCCTTCTATGCTATCAGGATTTCGGTGTATCTACTGATGAAGGATACTATCCAGAAACACGAGCCATGTCTCGTGTCTAGAGACACCTTATACTAAGCACCTTCTTGCACCAACCTTGGTGTAATACTTGCAAACTTTGTCCTAAATCTTATGAACTGCAGGTACCAGAATGCGAAGAGGCGACCCGGCTGAAAGTTTAGGAGTGTGCTCCCTCCCTGTTTCCTGTTTAGGGCTCCTGTGAGCCTCCGTAGCTGACGAGCTATAGGCAAAGCACCTCCGCGCCTGAGAGGCAACAAAGCCTGGATTGTTTGGCAGCCTCTTAGCCACCCCAACTGATCTCTACTGATGAAGGATACTATCCAGAAACACGAGCCATGTCTCGTGTCTAGAGACACCTTATACTAAGCACCTGCTTGCACCAACCTTGGTGTAATACTTACGAACTTTGTCTTGAATTTTATGAACTGCATGTACCAGAATGCAAAGGGGCGACCCGGCTGAGAGGTCAGGAGTATGCTCCCTCCCTGTTTCCCATCTTTTGTGTTTTATTTGTTACCATGACCACTAGATTGTACACAGACTGTGCAGCGCATCATATGTGTCTATTGAGAGGCAAGAGTAGGACTCTAATTTTTATCGATTGAGCCTGACTTTGTTTTGGCCCATCTGGTTTTATGTTATGTTGATCGGTTTTATGACATAGTGGTCAAAAACCTGGTTTGTTATTAATGAAGGATTAATACTTTACCTAACAGCTTTTTGCAGGATTGTGTCCTTGTCTGAGCCCTTTCTTTTGTGTATTTGTTAATATGACAATTCTCATGTACTAAGACGTTGTTTACGTCGCCTTTGTCATTAACAATGTAGCTAGAGATGCTAATCCCATGCTAATTTGATTCGCTTTTCGAATCGTGTAAGAGAATTGAATTTTTACATATGCATGATAGAAGAAAACATATTCGTTGGCCACATAATAGTTGATACCTAATTGAGTCCTGGTTTAATCTCTTTTACATATTTGCCAGCGAGACAATCTTCATGCATAGAGACGTTGCTTACGTCCTCTACAGCAGTGGTTCCCAAACTTTTGACTCCTGAGGACCCCCACTGAATCACTACTGGAAGCCGGGGACCCCCAAGCAATTTGTACAATTTCAAGTTCAAAAAATTAAAACAGTAATTCGCAAAAAATACACAAACAAGTACACACCAAACAAATACATGCATTAATAAAGCTTTTATTATTTTATATTGAAAAATATGCAAAAAGCAAAACATTTTGATGGGAAGGATGGTGCTGCATCTCGGCTACTAACTTTTCAATGTTTGGTTTATTTCAAAACCCTCTCACCCTCACAACCCTCTCACCCTCACACCCCCTCACCCTCACACCCCCTCACCCTCACACCCCCTCACCCTCACACCCCCACTCCCTCACTTACCCTCACACTCCCTCACTCACCCTCACACACCCTCTCACACCCTCTCACCCTCACAAACCCTCTCACCCTCACACACCCTCTCACCCTCACACCTTCTCACCCTCACACCTTCTCACCCTCACACCTTCTCACCCTCACACCTTCTCACCCTCACACCCTCACACCTCACACTGCTGCACGCCACACACTGCTGCACGCCTCACACTGCTGAACACTGCTGCATTACTCATACTACTGCATGCTGCACACTGCTGCCCGCTGCACACTGCTGCCCGCCTCACACTGATGCCCGCCTCACACTGCTGCCCGCCTCACACTGCTGCCCGCCTCACACTGCTGCCCGCCTCACACTGCTGCCCGCCTCACACTGCTGCACGCTGCACACTGCTGCATTACTCACACTGCTGCATGCCACACTCAGGGGCATCACTCAGGGGCACCACCACATCACTCAGGGGCACCACCACATCACTCACGGGCACCACCACATCACTCACGGGCACCACCACATCACTCACGGGCACCACCACATCACTCTGGGACACCACCACATCACTCTGGGACACCACCACATCACTCAGAAACACCACCACATCACTCAGGAACACCACCACATCACTCAGGGACACCACCACATCACTCATGGGCACCACCACATCACTCTGGGGCACCACCACATCACTCAGCCCAACCACCACATCACTCAGCACCACAACAGCACTGTCCTTGCTTGCTACCAACATGCATTGCCATAGCCAATAGGACTCGCATTAGGAACGTGTAAGCTATTGGCTTTGTAAATAACATTGCTATTAATTTATATATTTTCAAAGCCAACACACATTAAAAAAAATTGTAATTTACAATACCAATAGCTCACACTTTCCTAATGCGAGACCTATTGCATTGCCAATGCTTGTTTAAAAATACAAGCTTGCCTTTGTCTCCACTCATGGTGTATGGCAGGTACCACTAGTCAGAGTGCCCACTGCAATGTTAGCACGCTGGATTGTCCAATTCATGAATTCTCTCTGCACGCTGTGCGGGCATCTTGGTCCAAGCACTGCACTTCTGTAATGGGCTCACAGGCCATAATGAATGTTAGAAGGGTTATGCATGTAACAAAGGGCACAACCTATGTTAGGGGGTTTGTGGGGGGGGAAACAGGAAGAAGTCGAGAGACTAAAGCAAACCTTTCTGCTACAGTGGAAATGCTATTTCAAAGAGGTAGGTGATCATCGAATTGAAAACTGTGGTAATAATCACACAATCCTACTATTTTTCAAAGTTGTAAGTCAGCAAAAACATAAATCTTAACAGTGCCCTGTGTTAAAACGTTTCCTTCATAAACTTCAATGGTGGGGGCTAGCATGTAATGTTGGTGAGCCAGAGGCTGTGGTCAAAGCAACAGGCTTAAGTATTGCGCCTTCTGATAAAACTGGAAAAACCACTGCAAAGAACTCGAGTGGAACACTTTTTTTGTAAAGGTCAACTGGAAAATAAAGAAATAAATATAGTCCTGAGTGGATGCGTCACAGATTTTGGACTGCTTTCTTAAATGCAATTACAAAACAAAACAAAACAAACAAATCTACACACAAACACGCACACACAAATGAAATACATGCAGTTCCAGAAGAAGAGCCCTCCTGCCCATTCAACGTGCTCCAGCGCTCTTCAATCTCGCCACGCAGTTGCTTTCAGGGCAAATGGGGACAGATAGGAAAATGCCCGGGGCCTGGTCACAAACAGAACAGGAACCACACACACTGCTGTGCGAGCTCGAGGTCGGGTGAAGGGCAGATTGAATAGCACAATATACAAGGGCAATCACCCTTCACCTTGCACCTACAGCTGAATGGTGATTGGCCCGATTTCATTGCAGTCTTGCCGCCCCAGCGGCAATGACATTCACACCTCTCCTGTGTGGGGAGCCTGAGGGGCAGATTGAATGGCAGTCTTGGCGCCCCGGCGCTAAGTATATTCACACCTCCTTATGTGCTGCGAGGGCTCATGAGTGTTTAGTTTTTTTATACCGAGTTAGGCACTCGAGTCCTGCGGACCCCCTGGGAATGTGTCACGGACCCCTGGGGGTCCGCGGACCACACTTTGGGAAACGCTGCTCTACAGCATGCGTAAATAATCAATTAAGGAGCCGGAGACACTGACTCCGATATACATGATTGCGTGCTCAGCAGAGCCCCCTTCTTTGTGTACTTGTATATTGGTTACAATGGCGATTTCTACGTAGGGAGGTGTTGACTACGTCATCTACACAATTACTAATGGAGTTAGAGATTTTAACTCCGAGACAAGTTTGATCGGCTTCTCAAATCGGGTTAGAGAATGTTGTTTTTTAGACTATAATGAGACAATATAACATAACCATTTTGTCCATAAAAAGGTCTAAACTTGATTGTGGTCGCGCCAGAACCACCTTTGTGTTCCTGTTACCATGACGATCATCACGTACACTACGTTGTTCACGTGGTTCGTAGCGTATGTAAGCGCTTACTTAGGGAGCCTAAGACATGGGTGCCAAAACATACACCTTTGGCAGATTTCAAGACGGCGGCGGAACGTCTTAAGGTAATAAATCCTCTGGCGTGGACGTGTGTTCGTATTGCGACCATAGTCTCTTTTTATATCGCTAAATTAATGCTTGCTGTTGTTTTTTGCTCTTCTCAACAGCTCTTGGAGGCAGCTTTGGCACACCCGATTTTCCATTTTTGACAATCGGAACTCTAACGGTGCTGGGAGTAATACCGCATGGTTTTTGGTACAGCGCAGCCCGCAATTAATTTAAGGTAATATTTATCTGTTTAGACCTTCAATGCGGAAATGATGGTCTATCCTCCCCTGTTTGATTCTTTCCTTTTTGTAGAATTATTGAAGCCAAATTGAGACTTTATGATGGAGTACAAATTTACCCACGATGGTTTTATGTGATGACCAAGGGTGTGGATATACAGACAACCAAGGAGGTATGTCTTGGTTGCTTAATAATTGACTTATAGGTTATAAGTCCGTTTGTAAACATGACCACTGGCCGTCATTGTAATGGATACTTGTTGATTCTTTCACAGACAGTGTTTGTTACCTTGTCCGAATAGAGATGGATGGCCCTGATTTTTTTTGGGTGTGAGACTTGGATCTTAGATGGAATAGATAAGGAGGTGAGTTTGGTGCCCTCCCCCAACCTTGTTCATTTAGTTAAGGAGTTTGTTACAATAGACTAATTAGAGGTATTTTATCATTATATTTTGATACTTAAGGTCAGAGAAGGTGGAGTTCACTTATGAGAACCCGTATTTGATTTATTGGATATTCAAGGTGCCACATCTATTCATAACGGTGAGCATTGAACCTGTAGTTGGACACAGGACATAGTTCTCCCTGATTAAGAGGAAGGCCCATTCTAATATAGTTTTGTTTTGACTTTCACAGGTTACGCAAACTTTTGTTTAGTCCTGATGAAGACCCCAGATTGACATATCGAGTTTATGCAAGATAAGGAGGGGTCGAAACGTCGACGTTTTTGATATAATAAACGTCTTAGCCAGTGTCAAACGAGAGACTGCTCAATTCAACTGTGAAATTTTGACTCATGACTTATAATCAGGAATAAGACGTGATACGGAATAGTCATTGTATATGTGATTATTATTATTTATATATGTGTTGTAATGTGATGTGATTTGTTTGTATATTGATGTAATTTCTCCACATTGTAAATGTTTGTAATGTGGTGTGATTTATATATGTAATCACTTTCATATATTGTATATGTTATTTTTGTATGTGTGTGTATACACTATATTCTCAATATAAATAGTTTTGGATGATTAAAAATATTTGGGAGAATTTTTCTTTGAAATTGACAACCACTGTTTAGGAATCTCTATTTTTTGTCACATTGAATGATGAGCTCCCTAAAGGGGCCATAAGTTGACTATTAGACCATTCTGTGATATATAGGTAGCAGAACCATTGTTTGTTTATTGATGCAAATAAAAAGGCAAAAGAGTCTGGGCAAAGCGGAGCACCCCTGAGCATTGAGCGGATGGCCCAGGCCTATCTGGATGACCAAACAGAGATCTACATTGATCAACTCCCATTGCTATATTGGTATGGGAAAAGTCACCATTGGCCAGTGCTCAGCAGGCTGGCAATAAAATATCTGGCTTGCCCTGTCAAGAAGTGTCTCTTCTGAGCATATTGTCAGTGCTGCTGGTGCCATTGTAAGTGCAAAGGACAAGTCACCCCAAAACGTAGAGAGGTTAACCATGATCAAAATGAATCAACACCATACCTGAAGCACAGCAGGCACAAGAGGACAGTGACTTAGGTAACAAAGGTAGTGTGGTAGATGACCTACTTCTGGGTGAATCACTAGAGTTTGTGGGCAAGCTCTACTTCCCTAACAACTAGGCTTTCAACTTGTTACTTTCTTTCTTCCTTACTTACTTTTATTATTTGAGCGTGTCTCTGTTTTTCTGGTTAGAATAACAACACATCCATCACCACTTTCTTGTCTTTTTATTGCTATATTGGAGTTGCAACTGTGTGCATTTATTAAAGAAGTCCAATCCTCTGAGTCCTGCTCTATCCGACCTGACACACCCTAAATCCATTTCCCTCAAGCCAGACATTGGATGGAGAATAGTACAAGAAATATGTGCCTTCCTCGAGTCCCTCCAAAAAATCATGACTATAGCTATCCTCCTTTCCGAGCTGAGAAGGACTAGTATTTATTCTACACACTAAAACAAAGTGACTCAAGTCAATGTTTCCCTTCTTGTTGTATAATAACAAATTGTAATTCTACTGCTGGGCGATCCATTGCATTTTTGCATATGGAAACTGGACTCACTTGGTACAACACTACAGACTGAGTTGGACACCATGATGAAGACAACGATGACCACATACTCTATACTCTTCCCAGTCAGTCAGTAGGATTGGAGATGATTGATGGAATAACTTGAGGCATTTCAGGAAGTCGCATGAAGGTAAACAAGTCAATCAACAACAACCACAGCAGACCTACATGTCTCTGTAGTGGTGGAGTAGAGTCATTGTAGTGGAGTGGTATGACTGACAGCAGTTCATCGATTTAGTTAATTGATTTGGAAAATGTTATGTTGCTGTATATGTGTGCTCTGTCTGGCTCAGTCAAAAGCTAAGCTAACCGGAGTGTGGGTGGGTGTCATGGGCCTGCTCTGTCCTGTTGTTCTTGTAGCGTGGTTAATGCTGGAAACAGAGTAGACATGATTTAGCCATGCCACCTCTGGAACTGTTCTTGTTGCACTCCTCGGTAATCTATGCATTTTTTTCTCCTTGAATTTTCAATTTCCCTTTGGTTTTTCCATCTACACTTACATCCCGGCCTTTACCCTGTGCTTTACTGGGAAAAACAACTCACGCTTACCTTACCAATCTGCATCTGCCAGGCAGGCAGTGGGGCACACAAGATTGATGGACGGAGCGTCCATGGAAGGGAGGACCAATTAGAATAACGAGATGCAATTTCCCAATTTGACCAGGATAATACAGAAACTTTGTATCATTCATCATCTTTTAATTAATATGATTATTTTTTTCTCTTCAACCATTACAACTGTGTGTTATTGTTTATTAGGTTTACTCTTAGTCTTTGCCTATACCCCTACATCTATTTTCTATTTTCCTTTGCTAGCTTTAAAAAGAACAAAAAACACAGTTGATGGACAGAATGTAGAACAATGTCATACATTCACCCCAGTACAAGGATCTGGGCCTAAATCCATCGTTTTTTTGCACTCCACACCACCCTGGGTTAGACACTGGCTATATGCAAATCAGCTCTGACCCTGTGCCTCATGGGAACAGTCCAGTCCGAACTACCAAGCCATGTCTTTCCCAGACCGGAATCAAGCATCCAAGGACCGGTTTCTGGCTATCAGCCTTCATTCAGCCTGGATAGCTTGACTCCAGTGGTGTGGAGAGCCTGGGACTCACGTCTGAGCATACCCAGCCCACTCGGGGTGAAAATTGCAAAAAACACAGTTGATGGACAGAATGTAGAACAATGTCATACATTCACACCAGTACAAGGATCTGGCCCTAAATCCATCATTTTTTTTGCACTCCACACCACCCTGGGTTAGACACTGGCTATATGCAAATCAGCTCTGACCCTGTGCTTCATGGGAACAGTCCAGTCCGAACTACCAAGCCATGTCTTTTCCAGACCGGAATCAAGCATCCAAGGACCGGTTTCTGGCTATCCCATGAGGCACAGGGTCAGAGCTGATTTGCATATAGCCAGTGTCTAACCCAGGGTGGTGTGGAGAGCAAAAAAACGATGGATTTAGGCCCAGATCCTTGTACTGGGGTGAATGTATGGCATTGTTCTACATTCTGTCCATCAACTGTGTTATTTGCAATTGTCACCCCGAGTGGGCTGGGTATGCTCAGACGTGAGTCCCAGGCTCTCCACACCACTGGAGTCAAGCTATCCAGGCTGAATGAAGGCTGATAGCCAGAAACCGGTCCTTGGATGCTTGATTCCGGTCTGGGAAAGACATGGCTTGGTAGTTCGGACTGGACTGTTCCCATGAGGCACAGGGTCAGAGCTGATTTGCATATAGCCAGTGTCTAACCCAGGGTGGTGTGGAGTGCAAAAAAACGATGGATTTAGGCCCAGATCCTTGTACTGGGGTGAATGTATGACACTGTTCTACATTCTGTCCATCAACTGTGTTTTTTGCAATTGTCACCCCGAGTGGGCTGGGTATGCTCAGACATGAGTCCCAGGCTCTCCACACCACTGGAGTCAAGCTATCCAGGCTGAATGAAGGCTGATAGCCAGAAACCGGTCCTTGGATGCTTGATTCCGGTCTGGGAAAGACATGGCTTGGTAGTTCGGACTGGACTGTTCCCATGAGGCACAGGGTCAGAGCTGATTTGCATATAGCCAGTGTCTAACCCAGGGTGGTGTGGAGTGCAAAAAAACGATGGATTTAGGCCCAGATCCTTGTACTGGGGTGAATGTATGACATTGTTCTACATTCTGTCCATCAACTGTGTTTTTTGCAATTGTCACCCCGAGTGGGCTGGGTATGCTCAGGCGTGAGTCCCAGGCTCTCCACACCACTGGAGTCAAGCTATCCAGGCTGAATGAAGGCTGATAGCCAGAAACCGGTCCTTGGATGCTTGATTCCGGTCTGGGAAAGACATGGCTTGGTAGTTCGGACTGGACTGTTCCCATGAGGCACAGGGTCAGAGCTGATTTGCATATAGCCAGTGTCTAACCCAGGGTGGTGTGGAGTGCAAAAAAACGATGGATATAGGCCCAGATCCTTGTACTGGGGTGAATGTATGACATTGTTCTACATTCTGTCCATCAACTGTGTTTTTTGCAATTGTCACCCCGAGTGGGCTGGGTATGCTCAGACGTGAGTCCCAGGCTCTCCACACCACTGGAGTCAAGCTATCCAGGCTGAATGAAGGCTGATAGCCAGAAACCGGTCCTTGGATGCTTGATTCCGGTCTCGGAAAGACATGGCTTGGTAGTTCGGACTGGACTGTTCCCATGAGGCACAGGGTCAGAGCTGATTTGCATATAGCCAGTGTCTAACCCAGGGTGGTGTGGAGTGCAAACAAACGATGGATTTAGGCCCAGATCCTTGTACTGGGGTGAATGTATGACATTGTTCTACATTCTGTCCATCAACTGTGTTTTTTGCAATTGTCACCCCGAGTGGGCTGGGTATGCTCAGACGTGAGTCCCAGGCTCTCCACACCACTGGAGTCAAGCTATCCAGGCTGAATGAAGGCTGATAGCCAGAAACCGGTCCTTGGATGCTTGATTCCGGTCTGGGAAAGACATGGCTTGGTAGTTCGGACTGGACTGTTCCCATGAGGCACAGGGTCAGAGCTGATTTGCATATAGCCAGTGTCTAACCCAGGGTGGTGTGGAGTGCAAAAAAACGATGGATTTAGGCCCAGATCCTTGTACTGGGGTGAATGTATGACATTGTTCTACATTCTGTCCATCAACTGTGTTTTTTGCAATTGTCACCCCGAGTGGGCTGGGTATGCTCAGGCGTGAGTCCCAGGCTCTCCACACCACTGGAGTCAAGCTATCCAGGCTGAATGAAGGCTGATAGCCAGAAACCGGTCCTTGGATGCTTGATTCCGGTCTGGGAAAGACATGGCTTGGTAGTTCGGACTGGACTGTTCCCATGAGGCACAGGGTCAGAGCTGATTTGCATATAGCCAGTGTCTAACCCAGGGTGGTGTGGAGTGCAAAAAAACGATGGATATAGGCCCAGGTCCTTGTACTGGGGTGAATGTATGACATTGTTCTAAATTCTGTCCATCAACTGTGTTTTTTGCAATTGTCACCCCGAGTGGGCTGGGTATGCTCAGACGTGAGTCCCATGCTCTCCACACCACTGGAGTCAAGCTATCCAGGCTGAATGAAGGCTGATAGCCAGAAACCGGTCCTTGGATGCTTGATTCCGGTCTCGGAAAGACATGGCTTGGTAGTTCGGACTGGACTGTTCCCATGAGGCACAGGGTCAGAGCTGATTTGCATATAGCCAGTGTCTAACCCAGGGTGGTGTGGAGTGCAAACAAATGATGGATTTAGGCCCAGATCCTTGTACTGGGGTGAATGTATGACATTGTTCTACATTCTGTCCATCAACTGTGTTTTTTGCAATTGTCACCCCGAGTGGGCTGGGTATGCTCAGACGTGAGTCCCAGGCTCTCCACACCACTGGAGTCAAGCTATCCAGGCTGAATGAAGGCTGATAGCCAGAAACCAGTCCTTGGATGCTTGATTCCGGTCTGGGAAAGACATGGCTTGGTAGTTCGGACTGGACTGTTCCCATGAGGCACAGGGTCAGAGCTGATTTGCATATAGCCAGTGTCTAACCCAGGGTGGTGTGGAGTGCAAAAAAGCAATGGATTTAGGCCCAGATCCTTGTACTGGGGTGAATGTATGACATTGTTCTACATTCTGTCCATCAACTGTGTTTTTTGCAATTGTCACCCCGAGTGGGCTGGGTATGCTCAGACGTGAGTCCCAGGCTCTCCACACCACTGGAGTCAAGCTATCCAGGCTGAATGAAGGCTGATAGCCAGAAACCGGTCCTTGGATGCTTGATTCCGGTCTGGGAAAGACATGGCTTGGTAGTTCGGACTGGACTGTTCCCATGAGGCACAGGGTCAGAGCTGATTTGCATATAGCCAGTGTCTAACCCAGGGTGGTGTGGAGTGCAAAAAAACGATGGATTTAGGCCCAGATCCTTGTACTGGGGTGAATGTATGACATTGTTCTACATTCTGTCCATCAACTGTGTTTTTTGCAATTGTCACCCCGAGTGGGCTGGGTATGCTCAGACGTGAGTCCCAGGCTCTCCACACCACTGGAGTCAAGCTATCCAGGCTGAATGAAGGCTGATAGCCAGAAACCGGTCCTTGGATGCTTGATTCCGGTCTGGGAAAGACATGGCTTGGTAGTTCGGACTGGACTGTTCCCATGAGGCACAGGGTCAGAGCTGATTTGCATATAGCCAGTGTCTAACCCAGGGTGGTGTGGAGTGCAAAAAAAAACGATGGATTTAGGCCCAGATCCTTGAACTGGGGTGAATGTATGACATTGTTCTACATTCTGTCCATCAACTGTGTTTTTTGCAATTGTCACCCCGAGTGGGCTGGGTATGCTCAGACGTGAGTCCCAGGCTCTCCACACCACTGGAGTCAAGCTATCCAGGCTGAATGAAGGCTGAAAGCCAGAAACCGGTCCTTGGATGCTTGATTCCGGTCTGGGAAAGACATGGCTTGGTAGTTCGGACTGGACTGTTCCCATGAGGCACAGGGTCAGAGCTGATTTGCATATAGCCAGTGTCTAACCCAGGGTGGTGTGGAGTGCAAAAAAACGATGGATTTAGGCCCAGATCCTTGTACTGGGGTGAATGTATGACATTGTTCTACATTCTGTCCATCAACTGTGTTTTTTGCAAGCTTTAAAAAGAAGCACGGTACAACATAACAAATGAAATGTATGTAATTTGGGTCTCTCTGAGGGCAGAGAGGCAATACAATTGCATAATAATTATAATGAATAATATACTGCTGCCCTGTACTGTCTACTAGCTACTTAGTAGTACTACTACTTATCATGATTAATTAACCACATCATGCATGCATTTCCATGTTCTCCCTTAACAGATTTATGATTTATGAATATGATGGTCGTCTGCCAAGATTGTGTGTTTTCCATGTGTAGTATTTGTCTTTGTAAAACCTTTCCCTCAAATACCCCTTCCCAACCACTCATCAAACCCTAACCCTCTTCCCCCGGGCCGTATTGAGGTGTGACTAAATTACATTTACACCAATAATTGATCACACACTTGCTGGGGCGGATGTGGTTAAAGCAAGTGAGCAACATTAATTCAAGGCCGGGCAAGGATCAGCTTATTCAGCTCTAAGTATATATATTGTCAGCCACATTGGCAACAGATTCGATTGCCAAGTACACACCCATGCTCTGTAGTATTTGCCATTTTTTTCCCCAGAGGAACATAATTATATTAACCCATTATTAATTGCTGTCATGGATTTCATCCGTCCAGCACTAAAGGTTACACTTGTCCAATTCAATTTGAGTCCACTACTTCAGTTTGTTGTAACTTGTACTAGGCTATCCCTGCCACCATTATATTTTATTTTACTTTAGCAATAACAATATCAATATCATTCATCATCACTTTCTTCTTGTTTGGCAGGCTTCTTCTTTTGTTCTTACTTACTACTTCAGGTGAGTGACTTGTCTCATTTTCTTTTTTTGCAAATGCAACTGTATACTACTGCTACCACCACCCAAGGGAGGCACCTTAGGAAACCAAACCATCACCATTGCTTAGGCTAAATATCAATCACAGGTAAGAGAAGAAGTGTGGGGCCGTCAATAATGTATATCCTATGGATTGGAAATGAAAAAATTCACACACCCACATCCTTCCGAATACATACTACAAAGTGGTTTAGTAGTTGCAGAATGCATAGACTAGGATGAGAGACGGTAGTATGACAAGTGAGGGTACTGCAACTATCTGTTGGTGTGTTACACTATTGGCAGATTTCAAAAACTGGCTGCGGCACTACAGCAAAGGGAGGAAACAAAAACAAACAAGGTGATGTAAAAGAGTAAACCCCCCTAGAAAAGATTTGCATCATATCATATGTATTGGAAAACTATACATTATTTATTACCCTAACAAATATGATCTAGAAGAAAAACCCTCTCCCTAACCCCAACCAATGTCCAATACATTAAATAAATGTCCATGTCCAAGAGTTAGCTGTTCAAGAAAAAGTAAACCCTAAGGTTTTCCAACTAATCCCAACATCCCACCCACCAAAAAAAAGATTTAAAATGGGGTAAGAATCAAAGAAGTCTTACGTCTAGCAGCGGAGTGGCGGCTAGTTTTCTTTCGGATCTCCTCCATCTGGGCCTCCAGGCGCGCCACCCTGAGGAGCATGCAGCGCAAACATTTCCTGCAGGAACAACAGGGGTGGGCAGCAGTAGATGTTGGCAATGTCGATGGGGGGCTGGCGGCTGCCACAACATGGCGCGGTACCACCGGAGGCACGGGGGGCTGGCTGGAACCTAGAGCATTCGAGGAAGAAGCTGCCATCTCCTCCTCCGCTAGGACAAGCAGCCGGCAATATTCATCACGGATTGTGCCCAGCTTCCCTTGCCGGGCCCTGGCTGCCAACTCCTACCTAGTGGTTTTGGAAGAAGTAGCTATATCAAAAAAGGAAAAAAAAGGAAATTGATGTAACCAATACTATTAGTAGAACAGTAACACAAAAGTCCACACATAAAAAGTATAGTGGCACAGTAGTAGCAGTAGCAGTAGCACTAGCAGCTGTCATATCCTCATCTCATCCTCACTTCCCTTCCTCTGCCCCTAAGATTTGGATGTGATGATGATTATACTTTCAGGCACTTGGAGTAGAGTAGAAGTATTCTTTTTCTCTCACTTGTTCAATTAACAATTAATCTTGTAGGCATGCCAGCTCAGTCTGCTTGTGCCCTAGACAGACATACTTGTGTTGCAGTCTAACAGACCCATGTAATTTACTACTATCTGCATGTGGGGCAGCTGTACTACACAATTATATATTTCCATTACAGCCATACTCTGTTGAATCAATGGCAAATGCTCAGATAATTTCACTTTCACCTTGACTGCAATACTGCAATAAGGCCCATGATGATGGTTAATGATCACATGCTTAGGATGATGAGAAACAGTGGCAAGACATCATGATGTCACTCACATGATTATGCTGTTAATGACATACTTATTGATTTGTAAATACTAGTTACCATGCAACCGATAGGCCACCCATGGCTGACACAGGGCGGGGACTGGAGCAGAAGTGGGCCTCGGAGTCGAAGGGAGGCGATTATGGGTAGGGTAAATATTTAGTCATGCACAATATATATGTTGTGCTTGCAAACTACTGTGAGTCAAGGGAGTATTCCATTCTGAAACACAAGTACAACCTCAAAAACCTTTGAATCAAAAACCTTGCAAAAAAACAGTCCTTGCTCTTCCCTGGGCTTGTTTTTTCATTTACATTCAGTGCATTGCTCTTTTAGCCTTACTATTATTTTATTCATAATATACTTCACCCTTGGCTTTGGTACTCTGGCACGGTTTAATTTTCTTTTACATTCTCTTCATCCAGTCTGACTCTGTTTTCACCTACTATGATACCATCTGGGCATCTATCCATTCTAAACATGGCTATCATAAACCAGTTTCACGACAACAAAATATATTTAGATATATATAACCAACCACCATCCATGCCATGCACCCTTGCTCGCCTTAGAGTGTGACCCCCCCTTAATGTTCCTTTCACCCATACAGTTTCACCCACCCAGACAGCCATCCTCTCTGCTTTCCCTTTCACCTTTTCCACCTAACCACCCATGCATCGTATTCCTATTATCTTCATCCCCCACCTATGCATCCCGGGGCCCCTTCCTTCACCCACGCATTCTTCTCTGCCAGTCATACATATCATCTGACTGTTTGTCTTCATCATAAAACTGTCCTTGGTGAATTGAAGATAGAATATGCCAATAGTTACTCGACCACAACCGCTAATGCTAATGTTTAGGTAAATCCCAGGGTGTCTTCGCTTCAAGTGTTAAGTGTTCACAAGCAACAACGTAGCCTCAGCAGAAGTACTCAGTGTACACCCTTGCAGCTATTGCATTCATCATTCTCAATAAGTAAGGAATATGACTTACTTCTACCCACCACTGCTGCTGGCTCACCCCCTGTGGCTGCCGCTTCCCCTCCCTCCGGAGTGGCATGGTGGCCCTCACTGCTCACCGCTGGCCCTGGCACTGGTGGTCGGTATGCCTGGAAAAAATCAATTCCCATTTTTGTAGATGCCATATACACCTTCCCTATTTATTTTTTTCATTAGCAAGATTGAAAAATTATGTACACCACACACATCACTATCTACAATTTGGATACCAGTATTCGGTTGGGCGTTTTGTTGGTGGCAATTTTTGAAAAGCCTCTCAAGAAGAGGGCAACCTATAGGACTGGACTCAGTGACTAGAGCTATGGTGCATCTCATGTTTTTTAAAAGAAGAAAGAGTGGCCAACTGGGCGGTCATGACTCAGAGGCCCCTCTTAGTTAGCAAATGGTGCTGTCCTTCTACTCCTCCCATATACTTCCTTCCAGCCATGGTGCATGGTAACAGTTGTTTAGTGTTCACCATAAATTGCTGCTACTAAAACAATTACTAGACCTGGATTGAAAAAAGTAAATATATACACCACTTTGGGGGTCCTGCTCCTGTCCAACGTGAGTGACCGGCATTACTGATTGAGCATGATGAGACAGTAAAATAAACTAAAGCCTTCTCATCTCACAATTCTCAAACATGTGGATACACCTTACTTGTCTTGGGCATACAATCTGCAGTCTGCACAGCACATTCGTGCTACTGGTAGTAGTAAGCAGTCCTTACTAGTAGTAGCCTAGGCTAGGACCAATGGGTTCTCTGAGTCTTATAGTACCACTACGGGGCAATCCTCATAAGGGGAGAGAGAAAGCTCAGTGAAACCCAGAAGAAAGCAAGCTACAGACAGACTGGATGATACAGAGTCAGAGCAGATGTTAGTCAGATGCAGTTTGATTTTGATTTGATGTGAAAATAAAAACAGACACTAGAAGAAACCATGTTAGTAATAGTACTTAGAAGTAGATAATGGTGGGGCAAAAACAAGAATTTAGAAAGAGATAGATTGAAGAGGATTTTGGAAAAATTAAAATTAGGAAATGGAAATATTAGAGCGGTAAAAGTTAGGGAAATATTAATATATATAACACCAGGAGAACGTACTTGAGCCAGCAGCAGAGCCATCTCCAGATCCTGCCCCTGCTGCACTGCCAGCCACCTCAGTCTTCTTCTTGCCCCTGGATGCTGATCAGGTAGAGAGACAAAAAATGATTTGTGTTAAATAAGCATTAACCTATGCCAAATCTATCAGATCAACTTATTCGGCTAGTAGTAGACGACTTAGTATGTATGTATCGCAGTCAAGTACCATCCTAACATTTGTATCCCACAATTCGATTCCGATTCCTGAATCCTAACATACGTAGCCCGCCTATTCCTGACTTTGGAATGAATTGCAAAAAAATTATATCTGCTTCTAAGTTCAGATCTCATTCCCAATCATCTTTCAGACAGTCTCAGTCTCAACTCCAACAACCTTGACGGGCCAATTACTAAGTCTGCATTTTTTTTTAATGCATAGATGGATGCATGCATAATTGCAGCATACACCAAATTAGTTTGTTGCTATTATCCGCTCACTATAAGAACTATAAAAAGTTCTGCTAAGACTGAAGTCATGTGGGAGCCTGAGGAAGCATCACTCACAAGTCACAACGCAGGCTGCTAAATTAGCAAATAATACTAACTAACTACTACCACTTTCTTAGTGACAGGAGACAGGACAGCTGGACAGGACAAAAGAAAGGACTGGAGACTTTCCTACGTGAAATATATACCTACCTAACATAAATTCTCTAACCTCTCTTAGATAACCAGACCAGGTGAACGCAAAGTTGCAAACAAGTACGATGATTAGTTAGTAGCGCCTAGCAACTGTCTGGAAGCAATAATCACATATAACATTTTTAAATATAGGTTACCTAAACTGCATGTGAGCAGCAGCAGCATGTTTGCTTTTTTTGACAATATTAATTTCGCAATTGCAATAAATAACAGTCAAAACAATAGAGCACAAAATAGTAATATAAATAAAAACTCACCAAGGCCCCGGACCTCAACACCTAAGAGGTCCAGCAGGTCCTGCTCCCGTGTTCAGGATATCGGACCGCTGGTGCGTCAATTGGTTAGGGGTGCGCCGGACCCCAGAGCAGCGATAAGGGGGTGTGACGCTGGATAAAAAAACAGTGCGGCCACCTCCACCTCACTAAATAAGGCCCATGTCTGCACCCCATGTGGGCACCGCCTTCCACAAGGAAGGCCATCGCCGCTCTCACTCTAACCCGTAGACTTCTTCCTCTGGTTCTGGGTAGGGAGGGGGGTCAGAAAAAACAAGGTAGGAACTAAGAAAGTAAGTAAAAGAAATTAAAAAAGCAAGTGATAGAAAAAGAGTGAAAAACGCAGTGAAAAGCACACAAAAAGTAGGAAAAAAATGCAAAATATACAATCAGTAATAGAGAGGGATAGGTAATAAATAAAAAAGATTTTTAAAAAAGTTTAAAGAAACAAAGGATTGAAAAGATATCGGGAGGATAGAAAAATAGGTCCAGAACCATAGCAAAAAGTGAAAAACAAGATGGCTGCGCCCATTGGCGTCCGCGTGGTGAAGTTTGCGCGATATTTCCCCGAGCATGCAAAAAGTGTCCCCTAACACCTATTATGCGTTCCCAAACAGGAAAAACGCATCACAGAACAAGCAACTCCGCGCAGTCGTGGAAATTCACATAGCTCTAGAGTTTTTCTGCGGCTCTGCGGAATTCCGCTTAGTGTGACTACGCAAACTTGACCCAGGGTTAATTTTCAGTTGAAAAATTACCTTTTATTATAATCCAATTTATATTTGTTATCACATTAGTTTATGAAAATTGACTTACTCTATCTTATACACATTTAATATTTCTTCAAATTCTAGGAGTGTTATTTTTTTATTATTGTTTAACACTGTTCATCTATTGTTATATAAAGTTTACAACATAAATACATAAAATATATACCTTAAAAAATGAACCTTACCGTATTCAAAAGCTTACTCAAGATATATGAAACCCTTGACTGTCTTTCAAATGCATGCGTCAACTATTCCACAATTTCTCCATTTAAATGTGACTAGCGGACCGTCCCGACGTTGTCCGGGTATGACAGACATGTCTGCTGGTATGTAATAGGCACCGTTGGCGGGGAGTAAGTGTTTAAGGAGGAGCTCGAAAATAAAACATGAGGCCATTCCTGCACATCATGAACTGTGCAGTCCATGCCATGCAGTAAAGAGGGTGAAAACACACAGTGGAGCACCACATGTTCCCCCCGCAGGCACCACATGGCCCTGAGGAAACAGGGGGCCCCTTTTGTTTCCTCACTGCCAAAGTTTTCCTGGTGGCCTCAATGCCAAGCAAACTGTGGTGGAGAGGAAACTCCTAATATGCTTGGTGTAGCTGCAGCGGCAGTGCCAGCATATTAGGGCCTCTCATTGATGTGTCAACATCGCGCGATCCATGATCCTTGGCGGTTGTGGCAGGCCTTTGATGGTCCCACTGCCATAATCATAATACTGTGGTTTGACCAGCAGTCTGGCGGTCCATGGACTGCAACTATTGATTTGGCGGTCTGAAGGAGCGCCAAACTCATAATCAGCCCCTAAGTCTTTACTCAAAAGATTCAGAAGCAAACCATTCCTCAAAAACAAACACAATTGCTTTGAGATCTAATCATGGAGGCCTAAATAATTCTCTTGGACCTGCAAATACAATACTTGTCCAACTTGACTCTGATGGCAGGAAAATAGGTAATTGCGATCAATCGTTTTTGAAACCTTTGATAATGAGAGGTCCAGGTCCTGGCTTTCAGAAAAACTACATGGAAATAAGCTGGATAATAATTTTAGGTTACCTAGTTACATTTTCAACAAAAACTTCAATTTGTTCTCTTGGAATCTTGCTGACCGTGAAGGAAAAACTTTTTAGCCAATCTGAATGCACCAATTATATGATTGGAAGAAACCTGGTCAACAAAGCAATTCTCAATTGAAGCCTATTCTGTAATTTAAAGCTCGGTCCAGGGTCCTACTAAAGGGCGTGTAAAAAAGAGTTATCTGCAGACTACTATTTAGGCTATAAGACTCTACCTCTACCAATGTACAATGTAATAAGTTAAATATATTAATATAATATATTATAGGCTGGGAGCGTCATATGGAAGAATTTAATTTGCTATTTAATATTTATATCCCTTCCGGTCAACATAATAATTTTTTATTAATTGAAATATTTGATTTTATTGAAGAAATTGTTGCAAGTGAAATACATACATTTGTATTAATAGTTGATGATTTTAATGCAAAGATCTCAAAGAATTGCAAAGCAGACAGGCGGGGAATAATGCTGTTAAAACTAAATAGTAGAGGCATTACAGGTGCATCATGATTAGACCTCATAACTTCCGACTATGTCTACTGTACCAAATTTATGTACAAAATAAGCAATTTCCATTGGAATGATCATCTTAATGCTCGGTAATAAAATGTATTTACCCACAAAAGACCTGTCTCATTTCACTGAGGATAACAAAATCCCTGCTATGAGAGGAAGATATTGGAGTCAACAAATGAGACACAGTTAAAAAGCAAATCATTGAAAGGAAGGCAAGCTCAACAAAAGATTAAATAGGTACACTATTATCGAAGAAATAGACAGACTTACAAAGAAAATATGAATTTAGTATTCCACAACCAAGAAAAAAGAAATTCAGAACCAGAGGAAAAAAGGAAAATATATTAAACTGCCCTAAGGCATTTCCAGAATTGGGATAATCTTTATCGGACTTGCCCCTATCTTCTGGATCATTCCCAAATATTTTGCCTTCACCCTCCTGTTCTCTTTACCCATTTTTGTTGGCTTTCAGGACTCTGTGGCCTTTACCACTACTGACCAGAGCTAAAGTGCCTGTGGTCTCTCGTTTAAACATGGGAAAGTTGGCTTACACCCATTTGCCAGATTTAAATTACTGTCAATTCCCCAGTAAATGGGGTACTACTGATACCCAGGGCATTTAAATGAAATGCTACTACTGGGCCAGCAGCAATTTAAAGGTTTTCCTTAAGAGCCGTAAGGCAGCAGAACAGGTACCACAAGTGGATTCAACCTTAGATTTCATAGAAACGGTTTGGTCAGTTTTAATGCCAAGACCTCTAGACCTGTGGAAGACTCAGAAGACTGCTGTGCCGCTCTGCTGCAATAAGGACTGCTACTCTGCTATTCTACAACTTTTCTGTTGCACTGCCTGAGTGAGGAATGGACCTGGACCTTGAATTCAGGACCACCAGAGTGGCTCTAATGGTTACTTGGCAGGGCCACTTGTTCAGAGCCTCAGGGACAGAAAATACTCAAACCAGCTTGAACCCAGCACCTGAACTTTGCCTGCAGTGAGTATGCCCCCTAACGTGGTGCCACCTCACTTCTATACCTTCAGACATGGGCCTCAATTTGTTTTGCTGGCCCAACTGCGGTATTTTAGCAGAACTAATGCAGCACCACACATCAACTTGCAGCTCTGCATCAAAACCGCTGCTGTGCGATTCCTCCTTGACACAGGACCTCACATTGCAGCCACGCATCTCCTCATAATGTGCTGCACAACACATCCTTGATGTAAGACCTCACATCACAGTCCACAGCTCATTGCAGCTGACGTTCAATGGTGCATCTTCAACACATGATATCACTATGCTCAGCAAACAAGATTTAAGGTACTTTGTTCAGCTGGCCTAACTTGATCTATGAATCCGACCCATGCTCCACTGCTGTTGGCCTGAACTTTGTGCTTTTAGTCACTGTTTTTACCTAAATCTTTAAAATTGCATGAATCCAGGTCTTGATATCTGCAGTCCTGAAGCTCGGGATTGCAGCGATGCACACCTGGGTCCACCTCTTGATCGTCTCAATTCCGTATACTATAATAGCACAGAATTTTGATAGGATCAATGAAGGAAAGTATGGGAAAGGAACAGCAGGGAGGGAGATCTGGAAGTCATAAGAACGTATAATAACTATCTTGAAATGTTTCAAATACAGAAAACAAATGTTTTCATCCTATACACCCTATACAAAATAATATACCTGTAACAGAAAATAACTGGAACCTTTCTTCATGAGAGACAATAGACACAGGAAAAGAGTTGTGAACATCCTTTGTTCTACTTCCAGAAGAATTGCATAGTAAAAGTGTATCTATGGAACAGTTATAGCATTACTCACAAGTGGCTATCCCAAAGGCATAAAGCAATCTCAGTTGTTTTCATTACATACTATATGAATTGCCTTTACATTCATCACAGAGTGTGGACTGCACTCCTATGAAGGACCGTGTTAATAGCTAGGTATAGATAATATTTGCATTGATGTCAAAGTATAGAAGTTATACCATATTTAGCATTTGTTATATGGCACTTCTTTTCAATTAGAATTCCTTTGATAAGTTTCTCCAGAATCATAAGCACTCCAAATAACGCATGAATTGAGAATGAGCAATCATGAAAGTTCTTTAAGATGAAAATAAAGTTAGGGGCGGTCGTGTCACTGCCAGGTATGAAGAATATATAGCCATGTATTGGCACTTCCAAATATAATAATACCCCAAAATGATGTCTGTGACTCTTAAGCGTAATCAGTAGAATTTCCACGGTATAACACCAAGCACAAATGTTATCGCTTTTCAGCACAAGAGTTCCTTTGCCCCTCTGACAAAGCCAGTCAAAGAACAATTACCCAGTTCGGCTCAGCTGGTTCCTTCACCCACACGAACCGTAAATGAGCTAACAAAGCAGAAACTGTCAATACTTTATAAGGAAAGCGGTGCCGAGGCACCCCCACCCAACCCTTTAAAGATAGATGTGAAATTCGGCATCTTTACTCCATCGACCATGAATAATCTGCAACAGCTGGCGCGCTGACTTTCCTTGTGAGCCTGCCCACACCGGAAGCACCTCATGTGTGTCCCGGAACTACTGCGGCTTGCTGGAAGTGGTAGTTTCTGTTCATGCTTCGAGCAGCTGACAGCGAACCACATCGGAGATCGTAACTGTTCTACACATTGGATTTTTGTTGTTTTGGTGTCAAATAACTTATTACATTTTATTATACTTTTCTAAACTCATGTGGGAATTTTCTTGTGGTGTGTTTTCACTTTATTACTGTTTGAAGTGCTGCATAAATACTTTACACATTGCCTCTAATTAAGCCTGACTGCTTTCGTGGCAGTCTACCAGAGATTAAGAACAGGTCAATTTGGGGCTAGCTAGTATTTCACTGTCACAAGAAACATGGTTGCTGCTTGAATAAGGTTTCATCCTCCTCAACAGTAACCTGTCACTCGCTAGTGTCAGCAGCATGTGAGTGGGGCTATGCGTGGTGACTGAATTTTACTCCGCTGTCACCAGTGTGCTGAGGGGGTACCTTTGAAGGCTAGCAATTACTCTGGCCTTTTTAAATAATTTACTTCAGCTTCGTTTTTGGCAGGCAATAATCATTGTTCTTACCTCAGTTGTTGGGTGTCGCCTCTCCCTGGTCCACCGCAGCCTGTGCTGTTTGTGTTGAGGGAGTCTCGGCGACTGAGTTCCTGTCGTGCCCTCACTTCCTGTGGCCCGAGTTTAGCAGCCATCTTGGGGTAGCGGTCTAGTCTTGGGCAGGTTCCGGCTACACCATATAAAAAGAACATCATGGCACTGCCGCGATGGAAAGCTTTCACTCGCTAGTGTCAGTAGCGTGTGAGTGGGGCTATGTGTGGTGACAGAATTTTACTCTGCTGTCACCAGTGTGCTCAGGGGTTACCTTTGGAGGCTAGCAATTACTCTGGCCTTTTTAAATATTTTACTTCAGCTTTGTTTTTAGCTGGCAATAATCATTGTTCTTACTTCAGTTGTTGGGTGTCGCCTCTCCCCGGTCCACCGCAGCCTGTGCTGTTTGTGTGGAGGGAGTCTCGGCGTCTGAGTTCCTTTCGTGCCCTCACTTCCTGTGGCCTGAGTTAGGCGGCAATCTTGGCGTACCGGTCTATTCTTGGGCAGAATCCGGCTACACCATATAAAAAGAGCATGTATTTATATAGCGCAAATCACCGACCCGGTATCTAAGCGCTTGATTAGGGAACCCATCCTGGTATTCCCCTGTGAGATACCCCGGAAGGGTATCCACAAGGTGAAAGCCAGGCATCCCGCCGCGAGGGGCTGTAGTGGAGATTAAGGAAGCTATTGCCCAGAGTCGCAGAGTGTGACCCCGTGAGTCGAGTAGGCACCAGAGCGAGAATTGTCGAGTCCGTGGAATTTGTTTTGAGCCCGAGGCCCGCCGAGGCGGGGAATCAAACCCTGGTCCACGGCCGATCTCAGCTTCCGGGTCTGCCGCCTCTAACCACTGAGCCACACTTCTCCACTCTCATTTGACTGAGAAATGCACACAAACGTTATTCATAGTAGTATAGAGGTCTTTTCCTGTTACCTACATAGGGAGAGTGACCACTAGCTGCACCTGCTAAACAAATTGTTGTACAGATGTTTTAGGTTGAAAACATATTTATTCATTGTATATACATTTACATTTCCTTCTCTATGTTATGCTATCAGGTGCACTAGTGGTGCTACATTCTAGTAAATTTTGTAGGTAGGGATTTTAAGATTCTGCAAATGTCAGTTGACTACATGAAGACCGGTACTTTGGATTATGTTTATTAAAGTCTCTTTACAACATACCTTCTTGTGCTGACATTTATTGCTGATTGCCACACAACTATTTTTGCCAGTCACGTTTACCAAAGTATTTTGCTTCAGCAGTGTATGTCATGGAGGGTTCATGAATGTATGCCCTATAGACATGTCCAAGAGTAAGCAAGGAGTGTGTATTTAGGAATCTCTTTCGGATCTCTGTATGAATGTTTCACAAAATAGAGGATGAACAGAGTCCTCCGGAAAGAAGATATAAGGTGGAGGTAATCACTAGAAATATTTGAAGGATGCTTGAAGTCAACCAACCACCGGTGAAATGAAGAAGGGAGGTAGAAACACCATCAAAATCTAAGGGCCGGATTATGAATCTGGTGGTCTTGTGATCGCAAGACTCACACAGGCGGTCCACCATCTTCCATAATATGACTGGTAAAGTAGAACTGGCAGTGGACCTCCAGCTGCCCAAGGGAACAGGGGTTCCCAGGTGCCGGTGTACGAGTACCACAACACATTATGCTGAGAAGGGCTGGCGCAATCCCACTAAGCATATTGCGGGGTCCTAGATAACCAGCTTTTTCATGGCGGAGTCACGCCATGAACACCATAAAAAGGCTGGCAGTGCAGGAACAAAGGCGGCCCTATGGGGCCCCCATGTACCCTCACAATGGGGATACATTCAGGGGAGTACAACATGTGCCTCCCAGTCTGTGTTCCCCCAGTTCCAGCTCAACATGGACATCAGTATCCATGACTTGCCAGAACTTTTTGGCCGTTCCCATTGGGGTGCCTGTTTTTAAGGCACCACCATTGGAAAGGCCAAAGGACCACCAACGGTACTGCGAGTTGTACTTTTACAACTCGTAAAACGTCCGACAGACCATGCACTGGTTTGGCGCAGCAGACCCGGCATTGAGCCGGTGCAGATGTGCCAAACTCATAAAAGATTTGTCCCTGAACCCTTGTTGCTTCAATCATGCCCAAAGGTTTGCACAGATGGTTTGTATATGAGCTATGTGACGAAACTCTGGCTACCCTTGTCAGAAAACACCCATCTTCACTATCTTGCCTCAAACATTTATAGTAGAATCACATTTGGCTGAGAAGCTTGGTGTAATGTTAAACTATCTTCCTGGAAACCGGAAAACCTGCCACAAGTGGTGAAATACACATATCTTGTCTTGTCCAGATTACTGTTGCAGGGATTACTAACTGACTGGTTCCAGATAGTACAGAACAGCGGGCTGGAGAAAATTCCGAAGCTCAATGTTTGCCCAAAATATTTACCAGATAGCCTCAAATTTACAAAATGTGTCTAGGCACTATTTTCAAGTTATATTTGTATAGTGATTGCTCTCATATTAGTATTTATTTTGAGTAACCCTGGCCGTAAACATCCGGTCCACTCGCAGAGTTATCAGATTTTTGGCAACTCTGTGTTCCGCTTAGAACGCGGAGTTACTGAAAACTCTGCACTTTTTTTGTTCATGTGTTCAAAATGCGTTTTTGCGCACTTGGGAGTGACTTACCAGGTGCATGCGTTCGCAGACGAGATTTCCTATCCCTTCGCGTGCGCCCTGAAATTTGGTAGCGGGCCGCACAGTCCTGCGAGAGTCTGCGATCGCGAACATATCATTCGGATGCGACTTTCGGTGGAAGTTTCGTGAAGATCGCGATGCCCAACACGCCGAATTTGCAAGCTGGAGAAGAATATTTCTTGAGAAGCATAAAACCTTCTCGAAAAGGATGATTTGGCTGTACTTTTTGGTACAAGGAGTCCTTTTTCTTTTTTTACTTATTTTTTGAAGAGGAAGGAAGTGCCCCAGTGTCTCCAACTTCCTGTTCCAGTCCAGCAGGCGCCTCCCAGTGCTTTGTCCATCTCCTGTTCACTTTGCATTTGGATTTGGAGTTAGAAGGATCCCTTTTTTGTATGCAGCATCATATATCATTGGATTTTGAGGAACTTAAGATTTGAGATTTCACAAGTAAGTTGGAAAATCAGTGGTTTGTTTGATTGGGGCATTGCACCTACATATTTTTGTACTTTTCATTGTTTTTTTTTCAATGTATTGTGGTGGGTGGCCTGTAGTTTCAGTAAGGGCCTACTTGTTTCCTTGTATGTCATTTTTGCTCCAGTTTTCTTTTATAAAGGAAACATGTTGCAGCGTTGACTGCATTTTCTCCAACTTTTGCAAAATGTATTTAATTCACTAGCCCAGTAGTCTGCCAATAGGCCTTTTTCAGCCAGTAGGCCCAGAGCTACTCATGTGCGCATGAGACAACTGTTGTTGTGGTGTCTGTTGAATGTAAACATCATTTAGGGCATGGATGGCAAAATGTGTTTTTTTGGGTATTTTACTTTTTTTATGTGTGTTAAATAAATGCCTTTGTTGGATGTTGTGTAACTTACAAACCTTTTTTAGCCCTGTGGTTTTCGTTTTTGCATTGTTGCCTTAGAGCTGTGTTATTTAGCATGGCTCCTTTGTCTGGCCAAACAGGCCTGCTTGAGCTCATTGTTTTACAGGCCTCCTGCTGGTTGTTTTGTGAGTGACCAATCATAAGGCTGTTGGCTAATTTGTGGTGGTAGTTAGTGTGCTGCTTTTGCCATAGGTCTGCATGTCTTTCCTTTGTTCCTCCAGGCTTACTGCTTCATGTTGTTGCATGGCCATGTGGCTGGTGGCCGTTTTGTGAAGCGAGCTAGTGTGATTTTGCCATAGGCCTGCTTTGTCTGTCTTCCCTTTCGTGTTGTTGTGGTGGCCTGGCCATGTGGCTGGTGCCCATTTTGTGAAGCCAGCCAATGTGGTTTTGCTATACGCCTGCATTCTCTGTCTTCCCTTTCTTGTTGTAGTGGTGGCCCGGCCATATGGCTGGTGACCATTTTGTGAAGCCAGCCAGTGTGCTTTTGCCTTAGGCCTGCATTGCCTGTCTTCACTTTCTTGTTGTTGTGCTGCCACGGCCATATGGCTGGCGGCCATCTTGTGAAGCCATCCAGTGCGCTTTGCCATAGGCCTACATTCTCTAGTATTGTCTGTCTTCCCTTTCTTGTTGTTGTGGTGGCCTGGCCATTTGTCTGGTGGCCATTTTGTACTGGTAGCCAGTGTGCTGTTGCCATAGGCCTGCATTGTTTGTCTCTCATTTCTTGTTGTTGTGGTGGCCTGGCCATGTGGCTGGTGGCAAATTTGTACAAGCAGCCAGTCTGCTTTTGCCAATAGGCCTCCAAGCGTTCTTTGTGGTGGCCATGCCTTGACCTTGTTGTTTTGCATGCAATAATTTTCTTTTTACCCAGCCAAAAAATGCAGGACAGTTCACTGCATTTTCTAATACATTTACAATATTATTGATTTGAATTGAATTGATTCACTATGTGGCCTAGTCTGCCAATAGGCCTTTTTCAGCCAGTAGGCCCAGAGCTACACCTGTGTGCATGAAACAACTGTTTCGGTGATGTCTGTTGAATTTAAACATCATTAAGGGCATGGATGGCATAGGATTGAATTGTAAAATGTGTTTCTTTGGGGTATTTCACTTTTTTTTCGTGTGTGTTAAATAGAGGTCCTTGTTGGATGTGTGTGGTGTGGTTGTTGTGTAACTTGTAAAACTTTTTTAGCCCTGTGGATTTTTGTTTTTGCATTGTTGAATTAAAGCTGTGTTCCTTAGCATGCATCCTTTGTCTGGCCATATAGGCCTGCTTGAGTTAATTGTTTTACAGGCCTCCTGCTTGTTGTTGTGTTAGTGACCATAGGACTGGTGGGCATTTTGTAAAATGTTTGCGGTGGTAATTAGTGTGCTGCTTTTGCCATGGACCTACATGCCTTTCCTTTGTCCCTCTTGGCTTATTGCTGCCATCCTCATTGCCAGCTGCAGCATCCGGAATGTTCTGCATCCCACGTGATGCACAATCAAATTCACAAATCTTAATGCAAAATAGGTTCCATTAGATTTGTATTTTTGTTTTTGTTCTTCTGTTTTTTAATAACTGAGTTAATACAATTTAAATAATATTAAATAATACTAATTAGTGTGACCACACATTACGTTATATATAATATTTGTGTGTTTGTACAGTAGTAAATTGAACCACAACAATAAATGCCATGTTTCACTCATGTTCTTCTTGCTTCTTTGCATTTAGGTGCTCAAAAAAGGAGGAGGCGTCATCGCCATTGTTTGGCGATACAGGAGCCTTGATGCGCACAACGTCACGTGATGTGTGACCACAGATATCTCTTCAACTTGTGAGATTGCATGCTGCTGATATTTGAAAAAGATGGTCCCAAAGAAATCTACCAGGTCCTCCAGTACCAAGAAAGTTGCCAGTGAGAAGACGAAGGAAGTGCACTCTGGTGTGCGGACCAAGATCTTTTTTTGGGAAACCAAAAATTGTGCCTGAAGGAGCAGTGTCTGGGGATCAAGCTGGGAGCAGCACCCCTACATCAGAGGACCCACCTCAACAACCTAGGCCCAAGTTAATTTCTGTCGCAGAGGCAGCCAGCCTCATCACGACAATGCCAACGAGCAGCGATGTTGACATTGACTTATCGTTATCGCAAAGTAGTACCCAATCAATGCAGTAAACTCAGATAAGTGGACAACAACTGCCACAACCATTGCCCACATTAGTAGTTGTTCTTCCTGAAGTATGGGCAGTTCAGGAAATCGAACTTCCTGCAGAGGAAGAGGAGCAAGCCACTCTTTCAGAAGACCCATTGTCTTCCTGATCCTCAGCGAGGAAAAGGGGCGTTAGTCAATGGAGTTCTTCTGCAAGCCCCCCTTCTGATGATCTAGATGCCACTTGGAAGCCACCACCACAGTCAAAGAGTGAGAGATGCCATGAGACAAGGCTAGGGAAAAGGAAGGTTCCAGATAGCCTCAGAGTTATGGAGTTAGATGTAGAAGAGGATGATGACTTGCCAGTCATCATGGACATCATTCCCACCCCAGTGAAGACCAACATTACCCCATTCCAAATTGCTGTGAGGGATGTGGCATGGATACCACCAACACAGGTAATATCAACACCACTTCCAGCTTCCATATTTGCATTGCAAAGGCCCGACAGTGACCTACATCCAGCAACACTATCTCATTAGAAGTAGTTAATGGTATTGCACAGAGTCAAATTCCACGCTCATCCTCCAGTTAATCCGGCATTGCAAGTGGCAGCTCCAGAAAGTTCACCTCCCCAGTTTGGGACTTCTTTTTGGTTAGCAGTAAGGAGGAGAACGTTTCCATATGCTCCATTTGTAAGCAAGGTGTTAGTCGGGGTAAGCTTGGTGCAAACTATGGTACCGGAGGCCAAACAGCCCATGTGAAAACACACCACTTGATCCAGTGGGAGGAACACCTTAAATGCCAAAAAAGTAAAATTGCACCCATTCCTGTTGGTGGTGATGAAGAAGAAGATACGATCGTGGTGGATGGTGAACAAGAGGGAGACATTTTCTCTGGAACTCTGGTACTGCCCACATCCTCATCAGCCTCAACAACATCTCAGTGGCACAAGAGTGAGAGTCAGGCTGAGAGTGAGATACCAAGGTTACAGAGTACTGCAGTGAAAAAAGGGCCTAACAACATCTGGCATCAAGAAGTCACCTGCTTCAGTGGCACCAGCAAGGAAAGAAATCCAGCCTGCCATTCTCAGCATGTTTAGGTCGGAGGGGCAGTACGAACACAACCACCCAATGGCATGTTTGCACAATGCAAAGCTGGCTAAAATGTTAGCATTGGACCTTCTCCCTTTTTCTTTTGTGGAAGGGGTGGGCTTTTCTTGAATTTGTGACAGCCATCTGCCCAAAATGGAAGGTTCCCAGCCGGTCCTATTTTGCCAGAGTTGCTGTTCCAGCACTACATCAAGACGTATTGGAATTGCTTGGACTAGCTTTGTGGCAGAGTGCTGTTCAGAGTATCCACATGTCAGCAGACATGTGGAGAAGTTGCCAAGCCACTGATTGCATGTGCTTCACTGCACACCGGATCTCTTTTGTGGGGGTTAGAGAAAAGACATCTGCAAGTGTTGACACTGCTGAGATTTTTAATGCCGCTCGGAAATATGAAATTGTAGCCATGTTCGCCATGGAGAAATCTCATACTGCTGCAAACATTTTGGAAGAGTTTAACAGCAAGGTCTTTGAATGACTGCACCCAAGAGGGCTTAACATTGGTTTTGTTGCCACAGACAGTGGCAGTAATATAGTTAAGGCAATGGGTGGGTATATCAGAGTCCTGTGTTTGGCGCACTGCATTATCATCATTATTCAAGACTTTCTGAAAAAATAATGCGTCAGCAACTTACTGACCGCATGCAGAAGAATATGCACACATTTCAGCCATTCTTTTAAAGCCCGAAAGCAGCTGAGGATCATTCAATGTGAGTAGGGAGTGCCAATTAAAGCACTCATCCAGGTGGTGCCAACACATTGGAACTCACCTTATTACATGATTGAGCATCTGTTTGAGCAGTACAGACTAATCAATGAATAATTCCTTTCAAGCTCTTCACATGTGAAGTCAGCAAGGAAGACTGTCCTATGCGCCAAGCTATCCTATTGGTACACATGCTACAGGAACAGCTGAAGGGGAGTCTCTCCAATGTATGAAGGTGTGGAGGAAAAAAAGAAGCATATGAGTTGGTGAAAAGCTCATCCCTTCGCTTAGCTGAAAATACATGGGTGCAAACAGAGATTAAGTCATCCAACCATTGCATTTCTGCCACAATTCAGGATCCACAGTACAAATCAGTACTGAACACTAACACACTAATTCCTTCTTCACAAGTGGATGTTGCCAAAACGTGGATAGCTGCAGTAGCAAGTGACTTTGAAAAAGACAGGCTGGATATTAAAGCGCTAACAAACCAAAGGACATTTTTAGAATAGTAAGAGAAATGACACTTCCGGAATGCACTAATAGTAACATCAAACACTCCTAGGAGTTGTGTGATGGACTGGCTTCCTTCTTCCGGGATAAAATAAATAAAATAGTTGAGACTTTGGAAGATCCATCTCCTCTCACTCCACCACATCAGAGTATAGGGACAATAAGCAAGAAGGAAGAGGGAGCTGCCGAGTCTTCCCCCTCCAGGGTCTCTCTGGACAAATTTGCAATTCCCTCAGAGAAGGAGTTTGTTCAAGTGGCCCTTGGTATTTCCTCTGGGTCACCATTGAATCCTCTGCCCCACAAGATTATGAAGGAATTTGGGACAGAGTTCTTTTCTATTCTTCGACAGCTATGTGGTCAATCCCTCAGTACAGGCATTGTGCCGACTAAATGGAAACAGGCTGTTATTACACCACTCCTGAAAAAACACTCTCTAGACCCCAGCTGCTATAAGAACTACCGGCCAATTTCACTTCTGCCCTATCCGATCAAGTTCGCGGAACGCCTAGTCAGCAGGTCCCTGTCCTTCTTCCTGGAGACAAATAACATACTAGAGCAGGAACAGTTTGGTTTTAGACCGGGTCATGGGACAGAATCAGCACTTGTGATGGTATTGGACAGCCTTTGAATGCGAGCCGACAGGGCAGAGTCGGCAATTCTAATCTTGCTGGACCTGTCCGCCGCTTTCGATATGGTGAACCACGACATCCTGCTGACAAGGCTGGAGACCTTTGGGGTGAAAGGGATGGCACTTAATTGGCTGCGATCCTATCTGTCTGATAGATGGCAGGCGGTAGCACTCCCTCCGCACCAATCTGAATTTGTCAAAATTTCACATGGGGTTCCGCAGGGATCATCCATCAGTCCCATCTTGTTTAATGCTTATATGCAACCCCTGCTGGGAATCATTAAAGCTCATAACATCAGCGTGAATAATTATGCTGATGATACACAGCTTATGATTTCCCTTAACGGTGCTCAGGCAAATTCATTAGATAGCTTTCACGCCTGTATGCACGAAATGGCAAAATGGCTGAAGGGAAACTCGCTCCAGTTCAACAGCGGAAAAACTGAGATTTTACAATGCAAGGTGGGGGGGATTGCCCGAAGCTTTCCAGCAGACTTCTGGCCCTTAGCATCAGATGGTCCACTGACACCAGTGAATTCGGTACCTAATCTGGGGGTCAGCTTTAATGAAAAGTTAAATCTGGAGACCCACGTCAACAAACTGGTGGGTAGTTGCTTCACTCTAATACGAGGTCTTGGGAAGCTGCTGCCTTTGTTAACTGAACAGGCAAGAACAACTGTAGTCAGGAGTATCATCCTGAGCCGTCTGGACTACTGCAATGCCCTGTTACTGGAATCACCTGGATATTTGATTGCCAGGCTACAGAGTATCGAGGCGGCAGCAGCTAAGTTAGCACTCTCCCGAACTCACCGATCTTTAACAACACAAGCATTGGCAGACCTACATTGGCTCTCAGTACCCCAGAGGATTTTATTTAAGTCCTTATGCATCATGTTCAAAGGATTGCATCGTCAGGGCCCCAAAGCCACTCCAGGAGAAGTTCCAATGGTATGAGCCCACACAGGCCCTCCGTTCTTCTTCCACCAACCTTGCCAGAATACCCAGGATAAAGAAAGTGACCCAGGGTGGAAGAGCATTTACAATGGCAGCAGCACGCCTTTGGAACAGCCTTCCACCTGAAATCAGGAAAATTCACGAATTACTGCTGTTCCCTACGGAAATCAAGACCAGGCTCTTTCCGAGGGTATAAACCCCCAGGTGTAATACTAAGAGACTCCTGCTGGTATACCTTCTTTTTGCTCTCACGGCTGACTGCTTTCCTTTGATCTATTTCTCAGCGCCAGGATGCCCGCAGGGTTACAGTGCGCTCTACAAATGATGTAAATTAAAATTATAAATTAAATTAATTTCCTACACTCTGTAACAAGCAGCTCTCAGGAACAATTAAAAACATTTCTAGAGAATAGTAGCATTGCACTGAAGGTCCAAAGCCCGGTGGAGCTACCTGATAGCTATAGAGGAGATGGGTTTTGGGACTTCCCCCTCGACCGTCACCTACCCAGCGGACTTTGGGCAGACTTTCCTTCGTCTTTCTGCCGTATCTCCTCCCACCCCTTTGCCCTTACCCCTTTCCCTTTACACTTCACTTATCTTGTTTTCTATGCTCTTGTAATTGTTTGTCTTGCAACTGATGTAAATTGGAAATGATGTAATCTTGTATTTTTTGTGGAACCTCATGTAAATCGCTCTGATACCTCCGGGTCTAGCCAGCGCTATATAAAACTCCTAAAATAAAAAATTTAAAAATATATATATATCCCAACTATATGCAGAGAATTTGTAACTATGTACAGAAGATGAAGTATCTTGCACAATTGGGTGTTATAATCACTGTTCAAATGATATTTCTCTACCAACGAGTAAACAAATAATGGGACATATAAAAACAAAAAGATCTTTCAGCACAATGGGTCCTAAAAAGCTGCCAGTACTAGTTCTGAATGGTGACTCAAATGCATGGAATAATTACTTGTTTCCACTTTTTTCATACTGTTGTAAATCACGTCAAGTTCCAAATATTGTTAAATGAGAAAGATTTAGATGCAACAGAAAAAGTTTTCACAAAAGTATTCTAGATCCAAATATGCAGGGTCTTATTTATGAGAGGCTTGCGCCACCGGAGCATCACTTTTCTTTATGCATGGGTGGTGCAAGTCTCTCAATCATATATATATGAGGCCATGTAAAGCTTCTTTGCATGGACTCATAGATATAGAGTAAGACAAAGCAGCACAAGTCAATGCATTGCCTTAGTCTGTACCAAGGAGGCCTTCCATGAGGGTTGCAATGGGTTTTCTTCTCACATCTCTCATGATGTTGACGCTGCCCCAGATTTACTTAATCATGTACATCTGGGGCAGTGAAATATTTTTATGTATCATAATTGTTTACTCTTTCCATGTGTGATGCATTCTGCAACATATGGAAAGAGGAACCTCCTCTCAAGATTGTTTCTGTGCATGAAAGTACGCCTTCGTGCACAAATCAATGTTATTTTTTTTTTTAGAGTGTTATATAGCGCGAACCAGATCCGAGACATCAGGTATTAGAACGCTTTACATGTGCACCAGTTTCATTACAGAAGGACACATTCACTTTTGTTAGACACAGGGAGATTAAGTGGTTTGCCCAGAATCACATGATATTGAGTGTTGTTGCAGAGACTCGAACCCGGTACCCCAGCTTCGAGGTTGACCGCTCTAGCTGTAAGGTTACATCCTCTCCCCAATGTTATGTTATAATATCTCAATATAGCCCAATGACTAGTTCTCAAAAGGCCATCTCTGGGCTTGCATATCAGACTAGTTACCCATGTGCCATTAAAAGTGCCAGGTATTCAAATATCTTTTAAAGCTTGAAACATCGGAAAATGCTCTAATGTGGAAGGAGAGCTGATTACAATGGTGGGGGAAAAGGTATGAGAAAGAGTGACCACCGTATTTTAGAGTTCGAATACGTCGAGTTTGGAGAAGGAGATGGTTGCTTGATCTAAGGTTTCTTTGACAAAGAAAGGGGGATAGTTTATCCTGCTGATATCTTGATCCTGTACCTGACCTCACTTTGAAGGACAGATAAATTAGTTTAAAGATTGCTCTTTTCCTTACAGGTAAGCAATGAAAGTTCCCGAGCAGAGGAACAGACAGGGTGCTTGTGGCAGTTTATCTACTAATTGGGCACCTGTATTTTGCCTCACCTTTAGTTTTGATAGAATGGATTCATTCGATGCGTTGAGCAATGCATTTCCATAGTCCATGGTGACTGATTATAAGATCCTGGGCTAGGGTTTTCTGGTAGGATACCGATAGCCACTGGAATACTTTCCTAAGAAGGCGTATTGCCCCAAAACACGAGCCACGATCAATAGTTTATTATTTATTAAAATTCCTAGACTTCTTGCTGTGTTTCTAGGGAGGGAAGCAGCGTCAAGCTCTGTTGGCCACCAGTCCATTGTCCAGAGGGACTGTGCCTTCATGATCAGTAAAATCTCCCCGTTCAAATGAAGGCAATTTTCGGACATCCTTGTGGCAATGTTTCTTATGCAAGTAGGGAAATGAGTTTTAACATTCACTAAGTCTGGTCCAAGGACGATGACCAGTTGAGTATCATCTGCATATAAAAGTATTCAAAAGCTGAAGGGCTTGATTAACTAAGCCAGGGGTGGAAACATAGATATTTAAATAGTGTGGGCCTCAGAGCCAATCCCTGAGGCACTTCTCTTCCTAAGGCCTGAGTCTTGGATTGAAAAGGACTAGGCGTAATTGTTTAAGTCCTGTCTTTAAAACAGTCTATTAGCCAGTTAAGTGCTGTACTGTGTATACCCGTCTTGATTAGGCTTTGGATCAAGATGGGATGAGATACAGTATCAAATGCCGCCGACAGGTCAAGGAGAACCAGCATCACTGGTGTGCCTGCATCAAAAGAAAACACAAGGAGAGGATGGACGGAACTCTGGAAGTTTTCAGACACTCACCCCCAGTCACAGATCATGGTTGAATCCATCATCATTCTTCAGCTCACTTCCCCACCCCAGGTCAGACCCAGCCATATGCAAATCAGTCTTCACCCTGTTACTCATGGGACCTGCAAAGCCAGGTCTTCCCTGGACCATAAACAAGCATCAAGGGACCATTTTCGGGGTAACACAACTCATCAGCCAGGCTAACTTGAATGCAGTGGCAAAGAAAGGCTAAGCGAGTTGACTACTGCTATAAGAGTAGTTTCTGTGCTAGATCCATACGGAAAACTGATGGGGATGAATTGAGTAACTTATGCGTTTCTAAATATGAAAAAATGTGTCTGTTGACATGAGATTCCAACAGCTTGCAAATCAGGGGCAACGGGGAGATGGGACGGTAACTTGATAACCCATAGGATTATCTGACGTATTTTTTTTAAATCAGCATAAATGAAGACAACGTTGCTGAGTGCAAGGATAAGGTGCATAGAGAGGTAACTGCTGGTGAAAGAGAATTAGATGGTATGGCTGTGATGTAGGGGGGAAAATCAGCTGGAGAGACAGATTTTGTTTTAGCTAAGAGATCGCGCACTTGCATGTGTGTGATTAGTTCAAATCTTTCTAGAGTTTCTAAAGTAGCTTGACACTGCTTCCAGGAGTATTGTTAAATTCTATATGTGTAGGCGACGGCAACACGTCATTGTAAAAATTGCTGTAGATAATATCAGTTTTTATTTCAAAGTGAGAAGCCAGGGAGAGTGTTTGAGAGGCTATGTTAACTGAACTACATGCAGGAGGTGCTCCTGTAGGAGTTTAGACAGCTCAGGCTTATTTACAAGCACCTTGCGCCACCAGTACGTCACTTTTCTCAGGTTAAAAATGATGTAAAAGTTGCGCAACAGGCTTGTAAATAAGCCCCCTCGTTTGCAGTTACCTGCCAGATCAATTCTGTCTATAGTGTAGAGTCTCCTTGTAGATTTGATTTTTGCAAGGTAAGCCCCTAATGCTTTTTTTGTACTGGTGTCGGGAATTATGTCTGGATGATTTGGATGTGTACATTTTATAGGGAACAACTGTATTAAGAGCTCCCACAAGAGATACTTAGTACTTAGCCCAGGCCGCACTTATGTTTAATGTGTTATCTATGTCTGGAGTTTTAAACACTACTTGAAAGCTAGCTTCAGCTAAGTGCTTCCAACATCTTGTTTTAACCTTTTTTCCTATTTCAGATGTTAAAGTGGTGTGTATTATAAAAATGTTGCATTTAATTGAAAAGTGATCTGTCTAGATGAGAGGTTCAGGTTCGTCAACTTTTACACACTGGGAGGTGAAAATTAGGAGGTCCAGTGTGTGGCCAGTACTGTTTTTACTGTTTTTATCAAATGGGAGCTTGAGTATGAGAAATTTGGACAACAGATTAGCGACATCGGGGTCAGATGTTAGTTCAGCATGGCAGTTAAAGTCTCCAATTAGGGGGACATTAGGCGAAGATAACACATGGGGAGCTATTAGTTCAGATAATTTAAGACTAAAGTCTTTCTTGGGGCCGGGGCGAATATATATTATATAGAGCACCTTTCCATCTCTCCCCTTGGGGTAATTCAACTTTCATTTAATCTTGCATACAATGCAGAAACCCATGAACCATGGTGCAATGGTGCCAGCAAATTGTGCATCAGAGCAGGGTCGGAATGCACCACATGTCATAGAAACTGTGCATTTCTGCATTTTCACATAGCATAGGGCAGCGCAGCAAGAAGGTTTGCAGTAGTGCCTTACACCAATTCCCACTAAATGAGGGCCTCAGTTTTTATTGCAATTCTCCAAACATTGATTGACAAAAATGTGTAACTTTTTATTCACAAATTCTTTATATTTTTAAAACAAACTTTTCATCTGCTTTCCATCATTAAGATCAGCCAGGCGTTCCGAATAAAAGCTAGGTATTCCATTGAATCTATTAAGATTAGTATTTTCCCAAAATACATCTATTTGGTGAAGAGTATTAATGGGTAGAGCAAAGGTTTAATTAATACGGATGGAAAAAGTTTGAAACAGAGAACCCTGATTGGATAAAAACGCAACGTCAATATTTTAAATTCATATGCCAGTAAGAAATGTCTTTAAATTGATATATCTAAAAGTAAAGTGTTACATTTAAGGGCACAAAACACTTTAGACTGTTGAGATGGTATTTAGGGGTTGAGCCATCAAAACAGGTTAAGAAATATATCTACCTCCGGGCATATGGTATAATTCAAGCCTCTAGCCGATCCCTGAGAGTTATCCAAAATATGAAATCGTGGTAGCATCAAAAAAGGATTATGGCCCAAATTACCAGTTTGGAGGTCCGATGGACCACCAAACTCCTTGTGGAGGTGAGGTGTTGGTCGGTGACCGCCACACCAGCAGCTGGACAGCTGTATTACAACTGTGGAGGTCCAACTGCCATAGAAGCGCTGCAACTACCAGGGATATTTTGAATTTCATCACCAGCACAGTTTTCATGTCAGTGAGGCTGCCATGAAAACTTCGGTGGCATGGAAACAAAGGGGCTCCTACAGGGCCCCATGTTGCCTCAGGGCCATGGGATGTATGCAGGAGGGTACATGGTGTGCTGCACAGTCCATTCCATGAATGAATGGGCTTTATCGCTCCCATTGCTGTGCCTTTTTAAAAGCAACGCCATGAGATTGCCAAAAGATCACCCGCCAAACTACATGGTAACTCACAAGCTGGCGGGCAGCTGGTAGTGAGGTTTGGGGATGTGGGAGTAGGGAGGTGGCATGGTGGCCCGCTCCCACACCACCAAACTCATAATCAGACCATATATATTTACTGTGAATCTCCAACTGCCATTATAAAGACTACAGGGCAAGAGCGAATATCTTCAGTCATGGGGCCTGATTCACATATGTAAACTTACACCTTTGTGTAAGTTCATGATTGTTTGCTATTCAAAATGCAAAGGTATTGATTGAACAGTATACACTGTATAAACCTAAATCTGTATAAGACTTTTCCAGATACGGTATGTGTTAGAAATGGGGGTCTCTAGTTGGCAGAGGTAGGTAGCTTTGTCCAAATAGGGACCCTTGCTTCTAGTCAGGGTAAGGAGTATACACTCCTAAAATGACCCCTGCTCACCCCCTTGGTAGCTTGGCATGAGCAGACAGGCTTATCTCAGAGGCAGTGTGTAAAGCATTTGTGAATACATACAGTAATATAGGGAAAACACTACAAATGGACACCACACCAGTTTAGAAAAATAAGTAATCTTTAGAAATAGTTCAGTTCAATGCAAGTTGTAAATGCAACACTTTTCTCAAAAGTACTTGGGATGTGTCACACAAAACAAACAAAAGGGCAGCAGGGAAGGTGATGCATCGGTTCCCTACATGCTGGGAAGGTGATTCATCAGTTCCTTGCTTCAGGGGAAGTGATGCGTCAGTTCCTTACTGCAGCGCAGGGGAGGTGATGTGTTAGTTCCTTACTGGAGAGGAGGTAATGTGTCGTTTTCTTACTGTGTGGGGAGTTGATGCATCTGTTTCTCACTGCGTCCCCCAATGATGTGACAGTCTTGGTGCCATGATGCATCGATTGGGTGCGACGTGTGACTTCGTGCAACAGCACAGCAGGCTTGCGTCAGGATCGGTGCGGTGATCTCAGACTTTAGAGATTGTTGCAACTGATGCGTCGTGCGGCGATTTCTCTAGCCACGGCAGGCTCTGCAGCGGTTTCTTCAGTGATGCATCAGAAAACAGGTGCGGATGCGACACACTTCTTTGATGTTCGGTCGATTTTCCAGCTTCCAGTGACAACCAGTCTCTAGAAGTCCTAAACAGCAGCAGTCACCTCTATGCATGTTGGAATTCCCAGCAAGGAAATTCAAGGGGGCTGTTGGTGAAGTCTATGTTTTCCTGAGACTTCAGAACAGGAAGCAAGCTCAGTTTCAAGCCCTTGGAGTTCTTTTCTTTAAGTAGGGTACAAAACAAACAGCAAAGTCCTTTTCCTCCTCTCCTTGGCAGCAGGTAGCCACTGCAGGCCAGCCCCAGACAGCAAGCAGCACAGGGGCAGTATTCCCCCTCAGCCTATCCGGCTCTTCTCCTTAACAAAGGATCCTCTTTATTTCCCAGAAGTTATTTAAAAGTCTGGGGTCTTGGCCCCTATTTTTAGACACCGAAATCTGAAGGCAGAGAGCATCTGTACCTAGCCAAAACCAATTCTGTGTGGCACTTGACAAGTGCACAAAAACCTCCTTTGTCAGTGTGAGCCCTGACTCCAGAGACGCCAGAGGGGGGGGGGGTGGACCCTTCATTGTGGAAGGTAGGCACAGCCCTTTTCAGGTGAAGGTGCTACTCCTCCCACCACTCCAAATGCAGACCAGGCATATTCAACCCAGCCCTGACTCATCAGACTTCTGGAGCCACTGCCCTTCCCCAGTCCCTGTCATCCAAAAGCCAGACATGCAATACAAAAACCTAGCAGAGGCACACTGGATGGTTAGGTAGGAAAATACCTACTTTCTAAAAGTTGTATTTTCAAACACAGAATGTAAAAATCACCCTCACTTAAAGATGCACCTTAACATTCTGATTTCAGGCATACTAAACTTTATTTTCCTATCTTGTTACCAGGGTTAGTTATGTTTATAAGATGTTATAAACAAATTTCCCCTTCTGGCCTATGGAAGCAGATAGCCTTGCAATGGTGAAAAACGGAATTGGCAGTATTTCACTATCAGGACATGCCACACACATCAGAGCATATCCTTCCTTTCACATACAATGCACCCTGCCCACTGGGGTACCTTGGGCCTACATTAGGGGTGACTATAATGTAAAAAAGGGAATGTTTGGGGACTGGCAAGTGTGTGCACTTGCCAAGTCGACATGGCAGTCCCAGACTGCACTCAGGCTCTGCAATGGCAGGCCTCAGTCATATTTTACAAGCTGCTTCTCAGGGTGGCACAATCAGTGCTGCAAGCCCACCAGCAGCATTTGATTTACAGGCCCTGGCCACACATAGTGCACTGTACTAGGGTCTGACGAGTAAATCAATTAAGCCAACCATGGATTCACTAATTCATAACAATACTTTACAAAGGGAGAACTTGCACCTTGGCACTGAACAGCAGTGGTAAAGTGCCCAAAGCATCTAGACCAGCAACAATAGAGTCCAACACACAGCAAAACACAGGAGATAGAGGCAAAAAATGGAAGAGAGACCCATGACAATGGTCCCTGGTCTAACAGTATCCTATAAACAGCCCACCAATATTTGTTCTTTTCCATGGCACATAGTGTGCGAAGGATAATACTCTTGCTAAGGATAGGTATTCTCCCACTCCTACAGGCGAATGGGTCAATCAAAAACAGTATTCCTCTTTGTGCCACCTTTTTGGGGAAGGAAACAAGATTTAAAACATGCTTCCCATCTGTCTGGTTCATGCAAAATAACAGAAACATTTTCTAAATCATTTATAAATAATAATATAACTAATTAATATCAATGTACTAATGTTATATTAGCTCCATGGAAGGAATATGCTTGTTTTAACCTTTTAACATTTTGTAAGTATTTCTGTAAGATGCTTTAATCATTTATGCATAGTCACTGAATACATCTGAATATGGATGTTCCATTAGATGATGTTTCAATTGTTGGTCTCAGTGGAGGCCAAACACTATTTTTAATAAAAGTTGAAAAAACTGAAGCATCCCCAAAGTACAAATAGTGACTCGTTTCGGTCTACTCTCAGACGATGTTGACCCATATAATGTATATCCTTGTTACTTGATTTAAAGCCTAGAGCATACATATTATTTAACTTATTTATGACAAAAAAAGAAATCTTTAACCCATGTAGCTAGCCCATACAGCTAGGAAAATATTTGAAGGAGATGAGCATTCACTAGCAGTAAATTCAGAATTTCCAGGGATTATAAAGTATATACTGAATAACATAAATAGGTTAGTAGAAACATCTGCTTTTATGTTGTCTATGAGCCCAGTCTGCTCCATATCTCTAAATTATTTGCTATTGCTGGCCTCTGGGGAAGTGGCTGCATCAGTGCCTAAGATCCTGAACCCTATTTCTAAAAGTGTCTTTGGGTGCATACTAAATGCACTTCATTTCCTGTGTGGCCCACAGTCAGTGCACCTCCTTCCGCCCGATTATCGTCTGCATCGGCCTCTTTAATATTATGTGGGGACAAAGGCGTATATATCAGATCAAGTCAATTGAGGGGACATGTCCTTGAAAATGAGTGCCCGTACAAGAGCTATTATAAAAGGTGCCACAAAACATCTGCAGCCCATTATGTAATATAAAAGTAACATAGGGGCACAAAGAACAGATTGCTCCATGGTGATGGTTTTTAGCTTGTTATTGATTGGAATAATGTCCATTTTACACAAAATAAACAATATTAGGGCTTTGCTTGCTAGATTTGTATTCTGGTTACTATAAAGTGATCCATTGTTCTACATTGTACAATTAAATACAATATTAATTAATGTTGAGTGGTATGTTATTGTTTAAGCTAAGAAATACCTTTAATAGAGTCTCTACTGGAGATTATTTTGGACATGATAAGTTCCTGGATACAAATTGCAAGGATGCAGATAATATGCTGACCTGCTGGTCTGTTTATTGAAACATGGTACCATAATATATTTTTATTGAGCACTGCATGTTTTCCACAGCATACATTTAAAACCTCTTTTTAATAACTCATACATAGTAATTTTACAGGAGCAGATGGATTATGTTTGGTGAGTGGTACAAATGTAGGTTCCAACTAAACAAAGTTGAGATTCTTCACCAACAACTAGAAGCTGGTATATCCAAGTTTGCAACCCCTTCTCTGGAAGCTCAACCACCCAGTCCACCAGCTTCCCTCCTTGGGGTTAGCCGGCATATGGCGAAGTCAGATACATCCTTGAGGATTAATGTATGGCCTCCTCTTGAACGGCTGCAAATCTTACTGGTTACTATTAAATCTGGCTGTCCGCTCCACCCTTTACCACAATCTAAATTCAGCCTACTTGAGGATGCTGTCCTCAAGGTGGTGCTGGATGTTCTGAACTCCTCCCTGATTTCCAAGGAGGTTCCCCAGAATTAGAAGCTTGCCTTGATACTCCATCTGTTTAAGAAGAAGGACCTCGACCCTCAGTGCTAGTCCAACTTCAGACCAATCTCACTTCTTTTGGGCGTCTCCAAAATCTTGGAAAAACATGTCAAGACTTACCTTTCTTCATTTGTGACCACCACCAGCATGTTGCACCTTTCCTAGTCTGTCTTCAGGGCAGGTTTCAGCACGGAATCCCCTCTAATCGGAGTTCCAGAACTTTTGAGGAAAGAACTTAATTCTGGGGGGGGGGGGGGCAGCCACCCTCATCCTTTTAGATCTAAGGGCAGCCTTCAACACTATCTCACACTCTATACTTTTTCGATAGTCTGGAGGCTCTAAACGTTACAGAGACTGCTCTTAACTGGCTATCCTCCTTCTTAAAGGAGCGAACTTTTCAGGTCTTTTCAGCAAATAACACCTCTTCTACTCTAACGCTATCCTCGGGGGTGCCGCAGGGGTCCATTTTGAGCCCTCTGTTGTTTAACATTTATGTACGCCCCTTGATGGATGTGATGGAAGCCTCTGGACTCACCGTTGTTTCATATAAGGATGATTCTCAGCTTATCTTCTTTCTATCTGAGGCCCGTAGTAAAGACCAATAGCAGAAATAAAGGGACCCCCTCAGGATTAAAGTAAGTCAGGGAAGGAGGGGGATGGAAAAACATGTCAACACTTACCTTTCTTCATTTGTGACCACCACCAGCATGTTGCACCTTTCCTAGTCTGTCTTCAGGGCAGGTTTCAGCACGGAATCCACTCTAATCGGAGTTCCAGAACTTTTGAGGAAAGATCTTAATTCTGGGGGGGGGCAGCCACCTTCATCCTTTTAGATCTAAGGGAAGCCGTCAACACTATCTCACACTCTATACTTTTTCGATAGTCTGGAGGCTCTAAACGTTACAGAGACTGCTCTTAACTGGCTATCCTCCTTTTTAAAGGAGCTAACTTTTCAGGTCTTTTCAGCAAATAACACCTCTCCTACTCTAACACTATCCTCGGGGGTGCCGCAGGGGTCCATTTTGAGCCCTCTGTTGTTTAACATTTATGTACGCCCCTTGATGGATGTGATTGAAGCCTCTGGACTCACCGTTGTTTCATATAAGGATGATTCTCAGCTTATCTTCTTTCTATCTGAGGCCCGTAGTAAAGACCAATAGCAGAAATAAAGGGACCCCCTCAGGATTAAAGTAAGTCAGGGAAGGAGGGGAATGAAAAAGCACAAAAATATAGGTTTTCCCTCCTTGGCCAAAGTACTTCAATAATGACATGCTTCCAATTCTTTATAATCCATTCTTAAAGTACATTAGTGACAAACACGAATAGTTCTTTTTTTACTTTTTATTTGCATGAAATATTTCTTTTTTTTAAATCAATCTTTTTTTATGAGATTAATTTTATCTTTTGTATGTATCAAAAAAGTATTTATTTTCATTTCTTTTTTCACATTATTTCATAGTTTCCATATGTGAATACATCATAGAAAAATCACCATCAAAAAAGCATGATTGCTCCAATACAATATACACATAATAAAAAACACAATATTAAGAAAAAATGACAATCCACAAAAGATACACCCCTGGATGCACAACAATCTCACAACAATCATACCATTACAACCTCACTCTCACTAAATCCACTCAAACAATATCTGTACACGGACGAGATCTAAATAACAAAGAAAATCTCTGCCAAAAAATGAATCTCAAATGACAAACATGAGATTCCGCACTAGGTCGACGTGCCTTTCAGTGGCTAAATACCACCTTGCTCAGGACCTTTCCAGATATGGCCTTTCACTTCCCAGAGGACCTGTACATATATAAAATATATATCACCAAAGATGTACTAACACAAAGCAAAGAGCACTAAGTACACCCACATTTAGCTACCCAAACATAGACCTTCATATGTGACTGAGGAACATATACACATTAGTCACTTGCTGCTTTTATATTTATGTATTAAGGCCAGGAGGACTAAGGTATCACATTTATTACCACAGCCCTCCTTGCATGTATAAAAGCTCATTCTGCATGTTCTCATTCATAAGACAAAGTAGAAAAAGGAATAATCAAATAAGAGGGGAAAGCAATATATAATTCAAATTAAAAAGTCAACAATGCCCTTACCGAAGTTGAATACTACATTTAGTGGTTAACCTGTCTTTTTATAGCATTCGAAGACTATTTTACGCCAATTTTAGTATTCAATAGTGTTCTTTTTGGGAAGGCTACTGCATGAAGACTACTGATATGTTAGTGGTACTTCTTGAATACTAACAGACTACTAAGCACATACTTATTTGTAATCGCATAGTCTTCATTTACAATGCAGAACATTTAGTGAATACAAACAATTTGAATACTACTGGACTTTAAACAGACTACTATTAACATTCTATTCTAGCTGCATGCTGAACGGTAGGTTGGTGCCTTATGTATTACACTATTTTTATGCCTTATTTACTATACTATTGTGGTCTTTGTGTAGTGTAGGGTAGTGTTTTAGGGTTTAGGGTAGTGCTGGGGGATTGTGCAGGGTAGTGAATGAGTGTAGGGACTGGACTGGGGGTTGGGGGAGGGTTGTACTGGGGGTAGTGTTTTAGCATTTAGGGTAGTGTTGTGGTGTTTGTTTAGTGTGTGGTAGTGCTTTAGCGTTTAGGGTAGTACTGGGGGATCGTGCAGGGTAGTGATTGAGTGTGGGGCCCGGACTGGGGGTTGAGGGAGGGTCGTGCTGGGGTAGTGTTGTGGTGTTTAGGGTAGTGTTTGAAGTTTTAGGGTATAGTGGTCGGGGGTCATACAGGGTAATGTTTGAGTGTGGGGATCGGACTGGAGGTTTGGGGAGGGTTGTGCTGGGGGTGGTGTTTTAGGGTTTAGGGTAGTGTTGTGTTTGTGTAGTGTAGGGTAGTGTGTTAGGGTTTAGGGTAGTGATGGGGGGGTCACGCAGGGTAGTGCTTGAGTGTAGGGACAGGACAGGGGGTCATGATGGGCGTAGTGTTTTGGAATTTAGGGTAGTGCTGTGTAGTGCAGGGTAGTGTTTTGGGGTTCAGGGTAGTGCTGGGGGTCGTGCAGGGTAGTGTTTGAGTGTAGGGACCGAACTGGGGGTCGGGGGAGGGTCGTGCTGGGGGTGGTGGTTTAGGGTAGTGTTGTGGTGTTTGTGTAGGGTAGAGTTTTAGGGTTTAGGGTAGTGCTGGCGGGTTGTGCAGGGTAGTGTTTGAGTGTAGGGACCGTACAGGGGGTTGTGCTGGGAGTAGTGTTTTAGGGTTCAAGGTAGTGTTGTGTAGTGCAGGGTAGTGTTTTAGGGTTCAGGGTAGTGCTGGGGGGTCGTGCAGAGTAGTGCTTATGTGTGGAGGCCAGACTGGCGGTCGGAGGAGGGTCGTGCTGGGGGCAGTGGTTTAGGGTAGTGTTGTGGTGTTTGTGTAGGGTAGTGTTTTAAGTTTTAGGGTAGTGATGGGGGGTCGTGCAGGGTAGTGTTTGAGTGTAGGGACCGAACTGGGGGTCGTGCTGGGGGTAGTGTTTTAGGGTTTAGGGTAGTGCAGGGTAGTGTTTTAGGTTTCAAGGTAGTGCTGGGGGGTCGTACAGTTTAGTGTTTAAGTGTGGGGACCGGACTGGGGGTCGTGGGAGGGTTGTGCTAGGGGTAGTGGTTTAGGGTAGTGTTGTGGTGTTTGTGTAGGGTAGTGGTTTAGGGTAGTGCTGGGGGGGTCGTGCAGGGTAGTGTTTGAGTGTAGGGACCAAACTGGGGGTTGTGCTGGGGGTAGTGTTTTAGGGTAGTGTTGTGTAGTGCAGGGTAGTGTTTTAGGGTTTAGGGTAGAGCTGGGGGGTCGTGCAGGGTAGTGTTTGAGTGTAGGGACCTGACTGGGGGTCATGCTGGGGGTAGTGTTTTAGGGTTTAGGGTAGTGTTGTGGTGTTTGTGTAGTGTAGGGTAGTGTTTTAGGGTTTAGGGTAGTGTCGGGGTTGTGGCAACGCGTGCACGTCAGGAGATTCCCTTGCGGGAGCGAGCGGCCCATCTGGTCGCAATTATCGCTCCGGCGAGTGAATCCCTCCCCCCTGCAGCTGCGTAAGCATTTTTTGGTTAATTTTGAGAGGGAGAGTAGCGGCACTTCTTAGAAACAAGCCGCTCTATTGTGAAGCGCTCTGGCACTTCTGGGAAAGTTCATGCTATATAAAAATGCATGAATAAATAAATAAATCAAAAATGGTGTTTGTGTTCATATATATATTTTTTTTAAATCGGATGTGTTGAAATATATTCAGTGATTGATAAAACGTCTAATTAATGAACAGTCGTAGTGCAATAAAAGTTGCACGGTCTGATCCTGCACTACGATAGCGAATGAGAAGTAGGGTGACCAACTGGCATGGGTGTAAATTCAGGACGGTGAGTGTAAAAATTCAGGACAAAGGGTCAAAATTCAGGACAAAAATTCCAGACAGGAAGTCAAAATTCAGGGCAAAAGTTACGTTTTACAGACACATCAGAAGAGGTCGCTCTAAGTGAACAGACCACCACTTAAGTACAAGTGAAAATAATTTAATATTAGGTTGAGATAATTGTGCACTTCATGGTTTTTCAGTATGCGCTCAGCTTTGAGCAAATGTGCAGGTCTTTTTGTGGTAACAAAATCGCTCCCGCTTCGACACGGTCTGCCACCGCACCCTAACATCGCACCTCCACGACGCCGGAATCCAAGAGGACGCCCTGGCCTGGACCACATCCTTCCTCTCTGGCAGAACCCAGAGCGTCCGCCTCCCACCCTTCCGCTCCAAGACCACCGAGATCATCGGCGGGGTTCCGCAAGGATCCTCTCTCAGTCCATTGCTGGTCAACATCTACATGTTTCCACTCGCCCACGTCGCCGGCCAGCACAGCCTCAACATCATCCCCTACGCCGACGACACGCAGCTGATCATCTCCCTCACTGAAGACCCTTTCACTGCCTAAGCCAACCTCCACAGGGGAATGAAGGTCGTCGCCGAATGGATGAAGGACAGCAGACTGAAGCTGAATTCTGACAAGACGGAGGTCCTCATCATCGGCTCCACCCCCTCAGCCTGGGACGACTCCTGGTGGCCTACCTCGCTGGGTACAGCCCCAGCACCCACCAACCACGCACACAACCTGGGGGTCATCCTCGACTCTTCCCTCTCCAAGACCAAGCAGGTCAACGATGACTCCACATCCTGCTTCAGCACCCTCCGAATGCTCCGAAGGATCTTCAAGTGGATCCCCTCCGAAATGAAAAACTCACCCAGGCCCTCGTCACCAGCAGACTGGACTACGGAAACGCCCTCTATGCAGGAATAACAACCAAGCTCCTGAGACGGCTGCAACTCATTCAGAACGCCTCGACACGACTGGTCCTCAACATCCCCCGACGCAGCCACATCTCCCTCCACCTAAGAGACCTACACTGGCTCCCCATCAACAAGAGGATTACCTTCAAACTCCTCATCCACACACACAAAGCCCTACACAACGCCGGACCAGCATAACTCAACGGACGACTCAGCTTCTACACCCCCACCCGCACCCTCGGCTCAGCCAGCCTCGCCCTCGCCGCGGTCCCAAGCTTTCCGGAAAACAACCGCCAGCAGCAGATCCTTTTCCCACCTCGCCGCCAAAACCTGGAACACCCTCCCCACCAACCTTCGGCAAACCCAAGACCTGCTGACCTTCAGAAGACTTCTCAAGACCTGGCTCTTAGATCAGTAGTGGAGTCCTCCCTTCCCCCAGCGCCTTGAGACCCTCACGGGTATGTAGTGCGCTTTACAAATTCTCTGATTGATTGATTGATCCCCCTCCCCCACCTTTCCAGCATCCCAGGGAAACGCCCGATGCCCAGTCCGGCCTTGCTACCACCCTCCAATGGTGACCCTCCTCTTCGCATAGACCCTCTCTCATGTTTATTTAATTTCTTTCATAATTCTACTCAGCCCAAGTAAAAAGGACAGGGTGTAGGAATGAGTTACATCACACACATATTATATAGAGACAATGACTCATATAAATGTGAAAGTCAATCTATAGGAAATGTACTTAAGATGATGGGGGTTACAAATTGTAATCATTCTTTCATCCATCATTAGTCTTTCAAAATTCATTCTGTCCTTCCATCTATGTGTCCATCCATATCAATATTCAACAATTTGCAAACCTATACATCATCTATCCTTCCATCTATCATTTCACTCATCTAACCCTCCATCCACCCTTTCACTCATCCATCCCTCAATTCATCCTTTCACCTTATCCATCCGTATACTCATCCATCCACTCTTCCACTTAACCATCCATTCACCCATCCAGACATCTACTCTTTGACCCATCCAGCCATCCTTTCACTTACTCATTCATCCACCCAGTCACTCATCCTTCCACCCATTCACCCTTTCACTCATCCATCCCTCCATTCATCCTTTCACCTTATCCATCCAAACACTCATCCATCCTGAGGTACTGGGTTTTTAAGAACCGGCACAGAACCGGCAACCCAGCGGTGTCAGGGTACACCCAGAGACCTCGGGTTCTTCCTGATTCAGATCACAGAAACTCAGAGTCTTCTAGGTGAAGTCAAGGATCGATTTTATTTGGCTGCAACCAAGGTAACAGGTGTCCTAGAAGTACAACACACGGGGAAGTATATTCTCAGGAGACTGCTTCAATTTACAAAATCAGGCTTCTCTTCTTATACAGAATTTTAAGCTTCAGGCAAACATTCTTGGTTTTACAGTAAATCATTGACATATCTCTAGTACAAAGTCATGATGACATGTCCATATTTCACTTCGTGCTGCCTACAACAAATCACCCGGCAAGGCCCAACATTTCATCAGATATCGGTGGACCCCCAATAAAAACGGGCACCTCCCCATCATAAAGCGAGTGAAAGAAAAGATGTGAGCAAGATTCGGCAGGGTGTGTGTGCGATAATAAGGTTTTATGGCTTGTGGAGCCTTGATGCTATCTTGTTCGGCCACTGGAGAGGAACTGACCTAACAGGTTTGGCCTGGGCAATGGTTCCAACTTGCACAGGTCATAGGAAAGTCGATGAAGGTGTACGTGTCCTTTTGGGATCGAATTCAGCTGGATTAAGGCCTATGTAAAGGGCAACACACAAAATGGCTTTTGTGTACAAAATGGAAGCCAAGGGTTCAAAACGATAATGAAAATTTCGAGGTGAAATCGTCACTCGAATATACTGAAAATACTTGTACATAATGTACTCGTCATTTTCAGTCTTTTGATACCAAATTCGTCATATTTCGACGAAGTATAATTCTCGAGTTCAGAATTATTATACGAGTCCAGAATTTTCAGAACCACAAACCCTCCTTTTGCCCTTACATAGGCAATTAATCTATCCTCATGCTAATCTGAGTCCAGATCTATATTCCTAAAGTCATTGAGATGTTGCTGCAACATCATTCGAGTATTTAGCTCGTCTCTTGATACAGGCTTCCTTACACATGATGTAACACAGAGGCAACATATTGCAGGAGCACACTGTACGCACAGACAGAACAGGAAAAGAATGGCTAAGACCATCCCAATGACCATCAAAATTTTCCATCCCTAGGCAGATATCAGTTCCCAGAACCATCCCATTAATGACCAATCTCCTTTATCTACATGAATAGATTCGGAAATCTTATGTAGTTTGGAGATGGCCTGGTACACTGTTGGAGCGTTATCTGGGATGAAAACACAACAACTAGATTGGATCAATCTGCATACCCCACCTCGGTCTGCAAGTATGACATCTAAAGCGACCCTGTTCTGAAGGGTCATAAGTCGATCCGACTGGAGCTCAGCAGTCAAGTTACTAAGGGCACCAGCAGTTTCAATCACGGTGGACTCAACTACCCTTGTCAACTGCCTTATGTTCCTGCTGTTAGCCATGGATCCCCAGAACGGCAGAAAACCCTTTGCAAAGTCCCCAAATTCTGTACTCAAGACACCTCTAACTAACCTTGTCCTGTGGTAATCTGCCGCTGCTGTGTAGGTGGGGGGCAACAGAAATGAAACAAAACATGAGCCCGAAAAGTCAGGGGGCAACCATGTATAGGCTCTATCATGGCAGATGAAATAAGTACCCTTAGCTGCTAAGAACGCGGGGGAAGTCTGGGCTGCGAAAACATATGTTTTAGTGCAGATACTCTTCCCTAACTGAGCCCTGGGATTCGTGCCATTACCTTACAGACACAGATGACCCTGGTGGGGTACAATCCAAATTGGGGACGATCTCTTAGCTTGCTGTTTCTCACTCAGAGTAGCTCCATATCCAGTCATGTTCCATCCTATGTATACTAGTGTCTCATCTCTCGGGATAGTCTCATAAGAAATACCTTCCTTAATCATGTCTACTATACCCTTGACTAGAGCACTTTTTCTAGGATTGTCTGTTACAGAACGTAGGGGGTAGATTTCGTGTGCATATATGAACATTATCCTATATGCCCATACAGAACCATTCTGACTAAAGGGCAGGACCAGATAAGGGATACCTTTATCCGTGGTGTGAGGCATAAGACCGCACACCCAACAGTTAGTTGTGTTCATTACAAGTTGGTGTTGGCGCAAGAGCTGAACAAAGGAGTTATTAATGAACTTCAATCTCCTATTGGATTCATGGTCAGGAAGAGGGTGGAAAGAATGGGAGGAAACAGTAGGAGGAGGTATGGGCGATACTGTGGGTGCAAATGTTACACGAAAAGAGAATAAAACATAACTGATCAAAAATATCATTACACTAAATAGCATAAAAATGCACAATATTATAAAACTTTTCTTTGTCATCACTTTGCATAATTTGCGTTTAAAGTTCGTTGGTTTGGCAGGTCTCTCCATCTCGGAAAACTCCATCCTCTCTAAGGTGCTGCCCGCGGTGGTAGGTTGATTATGCTAAGGGGTGCTTCTGTCGATCCAGGGCAACTCCCTTGGACCAACCAGAACTACCGACCTAACGTCATCAGCTGCGCCCCAAAGACTTTTGAGCAACCGCGGCCCTATCAGCGGAACCCGGATGGCGGTTCAAAAAAAACAAAAATGAGCACGTTTCTCAGATGGGAGAGCTGCGCTTTACAAAAATAGGGTTTGGAAGGAAAAAGAATATTTTTTTATTAGTCCATGGGTCTTTTATTAGCTCGTATTTTTCGGTCTCAAATTATACCGTTGTCTTCCAGGTACGGTTTGATCCTGGAATAAGAGTTCAGGCTCTGTAGTGTTCAATAGCTTGGATGGTGGCACAGCCTCGTGCGAAATGTTCTCATTTTCTCGTTCAGAGTCAGTTCTTTTTACCCGTGTATCACTGAAAGGTATGGCATGTGGCACGGTATCAGGTTCTGGGTCAGCGACACCCTTCTGGACCCACTGGTCACAAGGCAGAGGAAAAGGGATTTTCTTACAATGGATCCCGTGGACCCGGTTGGCCTTCCCCTCCACCCGAACAGCTGATCTTGTGGAAAGAAGGACGAGATGCGGTCCGGTCCACCTGGGCTGGTCGTTCTTAGTTCTCTGAAAATTCTTGACCAAGACCCAGGTTCCAGGGTCTATCTTATGTCCCGGAGTCTCAGAGACCGGAGGCAGGGTGTCGTGAACCTGTTGATGCAAAACACGCAGTTTAGCCGTCAATTCATGCAGATAATCAAGCAAAACAGGGTGTTCAAGCTCACTGAATTTTGTGGGTCTAGGCACTCCCCATATGTTGGCTGGCCGGCCAAAAACTATCTCATACGGGCTAAGTTTCACTCGTGAAAGCACAGTCATTCTGGTGGACAGGAGTGCTAAGGGTAGAGCGTCAGGCCATTTAAGACCTGTGCTCACTTGGATTTTGGCCAGTTTAAGTTTTAAAGTGCCGTTGTAACATTCTACTAATCCAGCTGATTGGGGGTGATTTGCAGCGTGGAACTTCTGCCGAATACCTAGCCCCTCGCACACTCTCTTCATCACACGACCCACAAATTCACTTCCATTATCAGACCAGACCATTCTAGGCATTCCAAACCTGGGGAAGTACTCTTTCACAAGGGCTTTGGCTGTGGACAAGGCAGTGTTGTCCTTTAGGGGATAGGCTTCTACCCATCTTGAGAAGGCACAAACAACAACGAGTACGTATTTTAAGTTGTTGCACCTCTCAATGTGGATGAAATCTAGCTGCAAAACCTCGAACGGATACGTAGGAGGTGCAAAATGACCAGCTGGAGTTGGGGTTCCCCTCCCAGGATTGTGTTTCAGACACACCATGCAGTTCTTGACAACATTCTCTGCACACTTGGGAATCCCTGGATTCTGCCATACTGGAGCCAATAATTCGCAAATCCCTTTTACGCTGATATGAGCCATTCCATGAGCCATTGTAACCACTGCCAACACATATGCATCGGGTAACAACCATCTCTGATGCTCTGACAAATCAACCCAACAACCATTTGCATCCATTCTACCCGTACTTTCTCTCCACGTGCTCAACTCTTTCTCTGTGGCCTCAGCTTGGATGGACTTAACACTCTCTATTGTGTCTTCACACATTCCAATATCACCAGTCCATCTCGCAGGGCCTGCAACGTACATTCGACTCATTACATTCTTTGCCGTTTCTTTCGCGACCTCATCAGCAAATGCATTTCCACGACCAACATCATCTGTCACCTTCTTGTGCGCGCTACATTTCACAATCGCCATCTGCAGAGGCAAGGTCAGTGATTCAAGAAGCTCATTCACCAACTGACCATGCTGAATCTTAGCTCCATGCGAAGTCAGGAACCCACGTTCTCTCCACAATCGTCCAAAACTGTGAGCCACTCCAAACGCATACTGACTATCAGTGTAGATAGTTACTTTCATTCCTTTAGACAACACACATGCTCTCGTGAGTGCAATTAATTCTGCTGCTTGAGCTGAATTATGTGGGACACGTGCAGCTTCAACAATAGTATGCAAAGTCGTAACAGCATATGCTGCAGTCGTGTCACCATTCGGGAGCTTGAAGCATGACCCATCCACCCACAATGTACCATCACATTCAGCAAGAGGAGTATCGGATAGATCTACTCTCCCTTTCGTCTCTTCCTCTGTTCTTAGAAAACAATCGTGCTGTTCTGAAACACCTGATTTTTCTATAATTGGTAACAATGTGGCTAGGTTTAAAGTACTGCACCTTTTTATGTGCACATGACTCGCTAGGAATGTTAATTCGTAACTGGACAATCAAGCACTAGTTAAGTGCTGTGTCTTGGTTCTATTTAACAACGTGTCTACTGCATGTGGGACCATCACGACTAGTGTATTATTCATTACTAGACCAGCAGACTGTCGAATAGAAACCGCTTCTGCTGCTGTGGCTCTTAAACAACTTGGCAATGCTTTAGCTACCAGATCCAAAGTCGACGAAAAATAGGCACATGGACGCTGCCTACCTCCAAATAACTGAGTCAATACTGATAATGCACAGCCCTCTTTCTCGTGGACATACAATGTGAAAGGCTTACTGTAGTTGGGAGTACCTAACACAGGAGCCGAACATAATGCTGAGCGCAATTCGAGAAAACTTTTCTGACATTCTTCAGACCAAGGAATGGGATTGGGTGTATTTTTACACGTTAATGCCACCAAGGGTTTGGCCACTAACGAAAAATTTGGAATCCACTGTCTACAGTACGATGTAATGCCCAGGAAAGCACGTACTTCTCTCTGTGTTTTTGGCACACTCAATTTCGCTATTGCCTGTATTCTTTCTGGGGTCAGTTTCCTTCCCTCCTTCGATAAGTGGTGACCTAAGTAGGTCACTTCTTGTCGGCAATATTGCAGTTTGGAAAGTGACACCTTGTGATGTAAATCACACAGATGACGCAATAATGACAGCGTGGCCTTTTTACAAATTCCCTCAGTATCTGCAGCAATGAGCAAATCATCCACATACTGTACAAGAGTAGCACCTTTAGGTAAAACAATCGTATCAAGCTGTGTTTTTAGAGCTTGACTGTATATTGATGGACTTTCACAGTAGCGCTGTGGAGCACGTTTAAAGCGGAAGCTGCGACCTCCTAAACTGAAGGAAAAAATATCCCTGCTCTCCTCAGCAATCGGGATACTGAAGAAAGCATTCTTCGGGTCAATCACCGAAAACCAGGAGGCAGAAGCTGGAATCATAGTCAATATTGTGGTAATGTCGGGGACAACTGGGGCACAGCTATTTTATTCACCTCTCTCAGATCAATCACGAATCTGTACACAGGTGGCTGAGAAGGATCAGTTCGTTTTAAAACAGGTAGAACAGGACTATTGCAAACGTTGCCTCGTGTTTCTTCAATCACATCTTTTTCAATCAATTCGTAAACGATCGCTAACAAAGCTTTTTCACCTCCACTAGATATTTTGTATTGGGGAATTCGTGGCATTTGAACATTGGCTTTCAATGTTATAACATATGGTGGTATTTCTAAAAGACCCACGTCATTAGGACCAGAGGCCCAAAGAATATCTGGAAGAAACGATAATTCCGCTGGAAGTTTATCCCTCGACAAATACATTGGAGAAACCACTTTCTTGCCTAAAGTAAGTTGTACTCCTGAAGGAGAACAGTACAAAGTCACATACAATCTTTTTAACAAATCCAATTCTAGCAAGTTTTCGCCACAACCTGTCGTCAGAATGAGGGGTGCTTCGAATTCGCAAGGACCAACAGAAAGAGACAAAGGGTCAGAAATCGGATTTCTAACTGGGGCGCCAGAAAAACCTACAGAAACGTTCATTTCGCCAGACAAAGGTGCGCCAGGGAGTTTGGAGTGCATAATAGAACTCTTTGTAGCACCAGTATCCAACAGAAAAGGTTCTGACACACCTGATGTAATCACATCAACGTATGGTCCACTCTGATCTACTGGAACTGAAACAACTCCCTCTCTTTGTCTATGGCTGTCCTAGCAATCATTACCTTCCCAATGCTCATCTTCTGTATAATAATCATCAACATAGTATTGAGCTGTCCTGTCAGATGCATTATTTTGCCGATCGAATTTATTCATAGAATTTTGGGGTGGAAGGGGACGTGCGTTGTGGGGGATGTTTCCACGTCCTCTACCTCTAGGCACTTGCTGAACACCACGACCTCTTACACTAGAACCACCATTCGCACGCTGTAACAAAATAGGACAATTATACTTGAAATGACCATCTTCCCTGCAATACGAACACTGGTTGGGGCCTACAGGGACACGTGGCTGAGTGTATTCGACTCTTTGCGACTTCCTCTGATACTGTTGAGGCTGCTGAAAATTATTCTGATAGTTATTCTGACCACTATTATTTTGACCACCACCACCACGTGGCGGATATGCTTGCTGCAACAAAACCTTCGTTTTCAACTCCTTAGTTTTCTTATCTGCTCTATCTTTCTCGTCCTTGTCTCTATTTTCGTAATATTGTGCAGTAGCCAATATCTGGGCTAAAGATGACACAGCCCAAGAACTTTCTGAATCCTTTAACTTTTTACACAATTCCGGAAGCAGATTGTGTACGAATTTATCGACAAACAATCTCTGACAACCTTCTGTGGTCATATCTTGACCGCTGTGGTCGACAAATGTTTCTTCAAACCTGGTGAAGAAATCTGAGACAGTTTCTTCTTTCTTCTGCTTGCATGCAGACAATTTATCCCAATTTACGCGTATTGCAGGCATTATCGTTTTCATGTAATCAACTATTTTACCAGGGAGTTCTGCTATCAAAGGCTCAGGCTTAGCACCACCAACTTGTCGGGCATCTGCAGCAGCAATATTAGCCCATGAGTCACCTAATTCCTGATCATGATCTGTATGACGAATTTTACCCCATAAAGGTTGTGGAACAACATTCCCAAATAACATATCGATATCGGCTAAATTCATGATACATGACCCAGCAGTCTGTGACAACTCTTTGTAATATCCTGCAGGATTTTTACGCGGATCAGGCAATGTCTGTTTAAGTGCTAAAACTTCAGCTCGCTTCCATGGGACATGTACCCATACACGCTGAAAGTGTGGCAGAATAGGTGGGTTAACAGTTGTGTCGCCCTCTCTCCATTGTGGGGGAACTTCTCTTATGGGGTATTGTCGTGCCTTTTTCCTACTAGATGCACTAGGCTCAGATTGTGACCCAGAACTGCTCCCCTTACTCCGATATGATAACAATATTTCCATCGCTTTCTCCACATCGGGACCTACAATCATGCCCTCTCCAAACTTGAACCGTACACGACACAACTCTTGCGGGTTGCATTCCAGATCATTGTCTTCCAAATCCTCACAAAGGAAAACACACATCTGTTCAAAAACATATCTCTGCGTCGGTGCTTCCCATTGATGGAAGACTTCCATGACAGACTCTACATCATACTTTACAGTATCCATAACGCATTTCCGTGCTAAACCATTAAGTGAGTCTCTCTCTTGATAGTCAGGCAGTCGACTTCGCAACTGTCTTCGTCCCATGTTAGGGGTCATTTTAGGCGACCCAAAAAGAGGTGAGAAAAGGTTAGTGACAGTGTTGGCCATTTTCTGCCGAATGGAAGGTGAAACTGAAGGAAGAACGGGTGGAACAACGGGGTGAGATAAGGCAGGAGGAGAGACGATAGCAGAGGAGGCATCAGGAGAAATAGAAGGAGCACTAGGCAAAATCGTAGAGGGAGCATAAGAAGAAGTAGAAAGTACATTAGGCAAAATCGTAGAAAGCACAGGTGAAGCAGAGGTGGTCGGTGAGCCTGGAGGAGGCTGCACCTAAGGAGTAGGAGCCAGCTGAAGAACAGCTGGTGGGTGCTGTGGAGGAACAGGTTGCGCAACTAAAGGAGTCCGGGGGTGCCGTGGCATTTTGTGCATAGGGAGGTGGCGAACTTAATAAATGCGACATTAAAGGATCTTTTTCACGCTCTTTTGCCGCCTCTTGCTGAAGAGATGGCAAAACTGGATAGCATTTATCTACTGCCATTTTTCTTTGCCTGTGCAACTGCTCACTCATCTGCTCTTCTTCATTGTCTTTAAACTGCAAAGCAGCTTGCATTACTGAAAGTCCCCCTTCTCTCTTATTTTTCTTAGCTAATTTAATTTCCTTCTGTTTGGCCTCCTTACGCCATAGGCGGAAAGAGTCAAACATCGCCGGCCGGGCTTTCTTTTTAAGGAGTTTAACTTCAAGGTTATCTAAGATTTCGGTATCAAAGCTGCCATATTGGGGCCATTTTAAAACACCATCTTTTCTTGTGTATTTGATCCACACTTCATTATATGTGATGGGGCCTACCCCATGTTTCACATATAAGTCGTAAGTTGGAGTTCCAACCGGAGGAACCGGACATGAGTCCTCCAATCGGGAGTCCCTATTATTACAACCAAGACAAAACAAATTTCCAAGTCTAAGACTAGGCATCCTCGCTCACTAGTCTAGCTCCAAACTTGAAAGGATTATCGATTACGATATTTCTCGTGAATACACGAGTCCTTCGGCTTTGGCGCTTGCAAGCTCCAAATCAAAGCCAACTAAGGACTGGGAGACTCTCCACTTATACTTAACTGAGATATCGATGACGTCACCAGAAGACTCGTCTTAGTGTTTCGCTCTACCAAACTTCAAGCGTCCAAATCAGGGCGATAGCCAGGGCAGCAGTCCTCTGTAGCCGTTGGGAAGCGGGGAACCTTGCAGCAAAGACCTTCGGACCACGTCGACATGCAGGGGTCGATGAGGTGGTTGGCCGTCCTCCGGAATTTTCACACGAAGCTCCTCACGAACCTCTGGCTGACTGGTACCACTGGAATCGCCCCAAACGTTGGGCGCCAGCTGAGGTACTGGGTTTTTAAGAACCGGCACAGAACCGGCAACCCAGCGGTGTCAGGGTACACCCAGAGACCTCAGGTTCTTCCTGATTCAGACCACAGAAACTCAGAGTCTTCTAGGTGAAGTCAAGGATCGATTTTATTTGGCTGCAACCAAGGTAACAGGTGTCCTAGAAGTACAACACACGGGGAAGTATATTCTCAGGAGACTGCTTCAATTTACAAAATCAGGCTTCTCTTCTTATACAGAATTTTAAGCTTCAGGCAAACATTCTTGGTTTTACAGTAAATCATTGACATATCTCTAGTACAAAGTCATGATGACATGTCCATATTTCACTTCGTGCTGCCTACAACAAATCACCCGGCAAGGCCCAACATTTCATCAGATATCGGTGGACCCCCAATAAAAACGGGCACCTCCCCATCATAAAGCAAGTGAAAGAAAAGATGTGAGCAAGATTCGGCAGGGTGTGTGTGTGATAAGAAGGTTTTATGGCTTGTGGAGCCTTGATGCTATCTTGTTCGGCCACTGGAGAGGAACTGACCTAACAGGTTTGGCCTGGGGCAATGGTTCCAACTTGCACAGGTCATAGGAAAGTCGATGAAGGTGTACATGTCCTTTTGGGATCGAATTCAGCTGGATTAAGGCCTATGTAAAGGGCAACACACAAAATGGCTGTTGTGTACAAAATGGAAGCCAAGGGTTCAAAACGATAATGACGATTTCGAGGTGAAATCGTCACTCGAATATACTGAAAATACTTGTACATAATGTACTCGTAATTTTCGGTCTTTTGATACCAAATTCGTCATATTTCGACGAAGTATAATTCTCGAGTTCAGAATTATTATATGAGTCCAGAATTTTCAGAACCACAATCCACTCATCCATCCATTCACTCATCCATCCATCTACCCTCTCACCCATCCAGCCATCCTTTCACTTACTTGTTCATCCACCCAGTCACTCATCCTTCCACCCATTTACCCTTTCAGTCATTCATCCATCCTCCCTTTCTCTCTCCATCCCTGTTTCATTTAGCCATCCATCCTTCCATCAGCATGGGGCCCTGAAAAATCACAGGCCTGGGGCATACTACCTCCTCTGTCCTCCCATTGTGATGGGCCTTCACATTAGAACATGGAAAGGGCTTTAATCTGCCACAAGGGAGATCCCACACACAGCTTCTCTTTCTTATCCATTGACAGGGAAGCATCTCTTCAGAAGCCTCCACCCTCCCTACACCTATCCTTTGCCCCCATATGTAGGGGCTCCTGTGAGAGGCAGGGGCCTTTGCATAAGTTTAACCAGGTTCATATATGGGAAGGCATGAGGCGGGAGTGTGGGGTTTAAAAGCCTGGAGGCCGCATAGCAAGCCCTCTTGGGCTACTCTGTTTGTCCCCCTCCCATGTTTGCACATAGTGGCAATTTTCTGTACGCCAAACCCCTTAAAATAGGGAATGTCAAAGGTACAGCCAGAAAAAAAATATCAAATATGTTGGACAAACATATGGCATATTTGGTCAATTTAAAACTCCTGAAAATGACTCTGAGGTGGGTTTCAGCTGGAGTGAAATGAAGGGTGGCTTACTGGTAGCCTTTCTGTTTTAGCTCTGCACCTGGGTTGGTCACATCATGGGGTCATTTGCTGCAAGGCTTGTCATCAAGCTTAATCACAATTAGTTCTATCTGGTATCAGGCATCAGTATGTCCATTCCCGCACATGACCTTTAGTTGTACAAGGATGTTGCAAAGTAAAGCATTTGATCACACTGTATCTGACATTACTGTCGCTCTGAACCGTAGTGCAGTTGCCTCTGTGGGTACCACAGCTGCCAGGAAGGCCCATGTGCAAGTGTGACTCGTTTATTTTTTTTATTTCCAGCCAATAACACACTCTGTGCTGGGATTTTTATGCCCATATTTATAATTTTCTTTTGACTAAAATGCCAGAACTGGTTTAGTGTTTCATACATGGCATGGGACCTTTCGACAGCTTTGGCTGGGTCCCATCATAAGTTTTACTTTTTCAAAGCCATGCTCTCCGTACACTGTCACTTTTAAGCAATACACTCACCACTGGCGTCAGAGCACTACATTTTCAACTCTGCGGTTCCAGAGCCACATTCCATGGGCCTGTCCCCCCAACACACAGGAGGCATGCCCCCAGAGTTCTATGCTGTCCTTGCCCTTTACCCCCCAACGCAGTCATCCATATGCTTCGGATCAAAGCTGTGACCTTGCAGGCCTGCTCTTCCCAGCACTGCCACTAGCAGGCCTATTTGTTCAGACACTCTTCTCACACCTCATATCTCTTTACAGACCTAAAACCCGCAGAGGACACATCCAATTATAGCGCCTACAGCTAAACAGCCAAGCCTTATCTGTCACTCACAATCAGAGGCACAACTAGTGCCACATTTCAGGGAGGGGGGCAGGGGCCGGGGAAAACAAAGCCTCGTTAACACGTAAATGGTCTTTTAAAGACCAGTGAAGTACTCTGGTGGGGCTGCTCTTGTGCTGAGAGGAGTATGAGGCGGCCCCATCAGAGGTGAGGCTTCTGGCAGGGGAACAGTTATGTTCCTCAAGCCAATGCCAAAAATTACGGACAAAAGACGTTTCCGGGTCTTCACTACTTCCGGGCTCTGTAGTAGTTTATTTCTTGGAACCACGCTCTGGGCGGTCACTTCCGCCGAGTGACAGCGAGAGCCGCCCGCGCCTACCCCATGAAGAGACATCTGGTGCGCATGCGCTGATAGCGACGGCGGCGGCGCTGAAATTCAAATTCGAACGTCCTTTGTCGAACAAAAGATAGTGTGAGCCTGTGCTTTGTAGCGCTAGATTCAGAGAGAAGAAGACTCCGAATCTGCCGGTATGATGGACCCGTTTACAGAGCAGAGGTGGCGGCTGGATCGTCGGCGAGATTGCGAAGGGGACGTGTTGGAACTGGCCCTTCTTGCAGGGTCATCCTCAAACTTTTAGCTTCTTCCTCCCTTATTTTTCCTGACCCGTGGCTGTTGGCAATAGGACTCTGCGCACTTTACCACTGCTGATCAGTGCTAAAGTGCATATGCTCTCTGTTTAAATTGTTATTCTGATTGGATATACATGTTTGGCATATTTGTATCACCATGAAGTCCCTAGTAGAGTGCACTGGGTGTGCCAGGGCTGGTGATGACAAATGCTACTAGTGGGCCTGCAGCACTGATTGTGCCACCCACAGGAGTAGCTCTAAAATGGTGTCTCAGGCCTGCCACTGCAGTGCCTATGGGCAGTTTAGAACTGCCATGTCCTCCTGGTCAGTGTCCCCACTGACCAGGCCTAACCCTTCCCTTTTTGTGCACATCAGTCACCCCTATGGAAGGCCCAAGGTACCCCCCTGGGCAGGGTGCAGTGTATGTAAAAGGTAGAGCATGTACTAGTGCAGGTGACATGCTCTGGTAGTGAATGGCAGCCATTTTCGTTTTTCACTACTGTAAGGCTATCTTGCTCCATAGGTTAACATGGGGGATGCTGGCTACAGTGGTTAACAGCATTTCTTCCCATAGGAACAAGATAGGACATAAGTATCTAGTATCCCTGAACTCAGAATTTAATAACACATCTTTTAGGAAAGGTTGTTTTTAAATCCTGTGTTTGAGAACAGCACTTTTAGAAAGTTGCTGTTCTCTTGTCTGACCCTTCTGTGTGCCTGGGCCTGTTTGTGTATTGACTGTCTGGTTTGAGAGTGACAGGGGCTGGGGAATTTCCCAGGAGGCTGGATGAGTCAGCACTAAGCTGAATGACTGCATTTGCAACTGGAGTGGTGGGAGGAGTTAGCACCTGGGCTGAATAGGGCTGTGCCTGCCTTCCACAATGCTGGCTCCACCCCCCTGCTGGGTGGCTGAGGACCCTGCCCCTCACTCTGAAAGGAAAGAAGCAGCCAGCAAAACAAAGTACTCAGGAAACCCCAGAACTGGTTCAGACCGGGCTCAGGGCCCACATGCACAGAAAGAACAAAGACTTTAGGGGTATAAGTACAGGACCCCTGACAACAGAAAATTAGATCATCCTGGAAATCAAGAAGGAACCTCTGCCAAGGAGAAAGCTGAAACTGAAGAAGGAAGATTGTCCTGCTGTTGCTCTGCTGGACTGACCTGTTGCTTTGCTGCCAAGGAGAGGGGAAGGACTTTGCTTTGTGCTGTGTCCCCTTGCTTGAAGGAATCTCCAAGGGCCTGAAAAGAGCTGGCTCCCTGTTTTGAAGTCCCAGGAACAAAAGGACTTCACCCCCAGCTTCCCTGAACTCTGCTGAGAGAGTTATGTCCTTCCTAGAGTGCTTGATCCAGTTGTGGGGCCTCTGGAGGTTGGACCTGTGCTGGGAAGCTTGAAACTAAAGCTTGAGTGACTTTTGAAACTGAAAAGTGTCGCATCGCTCGCTTGCGGAGCGCATCCCCGACAGTGCGAGAAGTTTCCCGCCGCTACGGAGATTGAGATCGTCGCAGCGCCTGACGCCGCTGCCAGAGACGTCGCATCCTTCGTTTGCGGGACGCACCGGACCGGTGCGGGAGAATCGAACATCGCTGCGAGTGTCGTCGCAGAGCCTGTCGTCGCTGGGTGAGAACGCCGCACCGCTTGCTTGCAGACCGCATCACGTCGCTGCGAGTGTCGTCGCAGAATCATCGCATCGAGGAGCTGCGAGAGAAAGGATCGCCGCTGGACCGCGCATCGTCGCCCCGGAGATCGTCGCAGCACCTACGAGATCGTCGCATCGTGCCTTTGCGAGAACAGATTTCCTACGGAACCTACGCACCGGAATCCATACAAGTGGCCTTCCTCCCCATACAGACCGGATTCGTCGCAACACGCCCGATGCTGCAGCGGGGCTGTCGCAAACGCCTCCCCAGGGTCTCAGGAGCAACGCATCGCTTGTTTTCCACCGCACCAGCTTCTGCTTTTGGAACTTTGTTGCAACTAAAAGGTACTGTGAGTAAACGTGACGCAACTGTGAACTTTTCATGCAACCTAAAGAATTTTAACGCAACCTTAAGAACTCTTTTTGAAACCATATTCTTGAACTGTGTATGTTGGATTTTTGTCGTTTTGGTCTTGTGTAGTTTAGATTAAAAATACCTTTATTTTTCTAAACTATTGTGGAGTCAGTTTGTGGTGTTTTCACTGTGTTACTGTGAGTGTTGGTACAAATACTTTACGCATTGCCTCTGGTTAGCCTAGACTGCTCGTGCCAAGCTACCTAGAGGGTGAGCAGGGGTTATCTCAGAGGGTTATCTCCTTGCCCTGACTAGAAGCAAGGGTCCCTATTTGGACAGTGGTACCTACCTCTGCCAACTAGAGACCCCCAGATCTAACAGGACGACTGCCAGCCCTGCAGAAGGGATGCCTGCAGCGCATGATACCCGGAGTGGGCCCTCCAACTATCAAGCCGTGAAAGGACAGCGACCCCTCCCCCAAGTCGTTGAGGTACCTCTGTGTGACCGGGTTTTGGGGGGGGTGGAGTGAGACACGGTAGGGCGCTCCCCCTCCAACTGTTTGACTGTGCCCAGGTGAGCTTGCAGATGCTGGTGGCTGAGTGAAGCACTTGAAGAGACAAGGGGACATGGCACCATCCTTACAGGAATGAGTGTTTAGCAGCCCCGGAGAGGCCCCACACCTGCAGGAAGACTCATTGGACTGGCATCGCCCCTGCTAGCAGAATATCCGAGTGGCCTGGTGGCTGGGGACTCCCGTGGGGGAGGGGGGGCGCCAAAATGCGGTTTGAGACGTAGCACTTCATGAGAGCCTGGCCCCTTGAGGCTGGTGTCACTGCACTTGTGGCTAGCCATTGCTTCACCGGGATCAGACCCCAGCTGCGCACTCCTGCACCTGGGAGAACATTTTGGATGGGCCAGATGTATGCTCCAACCTGTTCTCGCACTAGCAGTGAAACAGCCTCTTTTGGTGCTACCTGTGCGAGGGCCAGAGGAGGGCGATTTTACAGAACTTGCCATTTGCCTGCACCAACAAAGCCCAGCCTACCCCTCCCCCCACAGTTGTGGCTCGAAGGACTGCAGGGCCAAGGCAGAGGCAATGCAGACTGTGTTCATGTACGAGCTACGCATCTGGCTCTGGGCGACTAGTTGACGGGTGACAATGTGTTTGTACCAACTACTTGTGCACAAGGGGATGTCTCCGGAATAAACGCTCAAAAAATAAAAGCATGTCTTTAAGCCCGATTTTCTGCATCAAATATCGATCTATTTTGAGTACCAATATAATGGTACTCAGTGCATTAAACTCAAAAAGATACGAACTTTGGCAAAGTCTTTTCAACCGATTTGCTGTGCCACAACTATAGAGCAGCAGCAAAAAAAAAAAAAGACTAATGCAAAAACATTGTGATGATGTCATATCATCAAGGATGCTAGGACGGCCCAGTGTTATGATGTATGCCTTGCCTTTTTTTTTTATTTACGATGCCAAGGTGGCGACTGCCTCCTAAAGCAGTACATAAAAAAAAATACATGTCATTTCTGATATTTGTTTCCCTCGTCTTCATTCCTTAATTTTGCGCGCAAGAAAGTGTCACTCACAGTCGTTGAAGGTTACTCATAATTGCACTGACATGAAAGTGTCACACATGAGCAATCTGCAACCTTGGCAGCTATGTTCCCGGGAGTCAATCTTTGTGGATCTGGGCTTCCCCATCATGATCACATTAGATGGAGGAGTGACAGCTAGATCACAGAAGGACTGTCCAATTTTCGGGTCTATTTTTCTGGCATTACAGGGGCGATCAGTGGAGTCAGAGGAGAGTATGCTAACCCTGGGGCCTTCCCGCAGGGTTATTAGGCTCTGTAGTAGTTTATTTCTTGGAAGGACGAAAGACACACCCGCTCTGGGCGGTCACTTCCGCCATGGAAGAAATAGTCGATGGGAAGCGTAATTTTTAATCACCCAAATAAGGCCATTTTGCACAGTCCATGCAAGAAGACAAACGGAAAAGTAAGGAATTACGGGATAAAAAGGGGCTCTCCGGGTGGGGCTTGAGACCAGGATTTGACTGGCGTAGGAAGTTTTGAAAAGGGTAAACTTGTAGGCTGGACAGGGTGAGTGAGGGCTCTGCATGGTGACCAGAAACAGAGAAAACTAGGTAGATTTGTCTCTTTACAGTGCGCCACCTTAAGACAGACCACACCGGGCATAAAAAGAGAGATAGAGAAAGACTCTGCACGCCTCACTCTGCTGCACGCCTCACTCTGCTGCACGCCACGCACTGCTGCACGCCACACACTGCTGCACGCCTCGCACTGCTGCATTACGTTACTCACACTGCTACATTACTCACACTGCTACATGCCACACACTGCTGCACGCCTCACAACACCGCCACATCACTCTGGGACACCGCCACATCACTCTGGGACATCACTCTGGGACACCACCACATCACTCTGGGACACCACCACATCACTCTGGGACACCACCACATCACTCTGGGACACCACCACATCACTCTGGGACACCACCACATCACTCAGGGGCCACACACTGCTGCACGCCTCATACTGCTGCACGCTGCACACTGTTGCACACTGCTGCATTACGCACACTGCTGCACGCCTCACACTGCTGCACGCCTCACACTGCTGCATGCCTCACACTGCTGCAGGCCTCACACTGCTGCATGCCTCACACTGCTGCACGCCTCACACTGCTGCACGCCTCACACTGCTGCACGCCTCTCACTGCTGCATGCCTCTCACTGCTGCATTACTCACACTGCTGCACGCCACACACTGCTGCAAGCCTCACACTGCTGGTTTACTGCTGCATGCTGCGCACTGCTGCTTTACTCACACTGCTGCATGCTGCACACTGCTGCACGCCTCCCACTGCTGCATGCCTCCCACTGCTGCACGCCTCCCACTGCTGCACGCCTCACACTGCTGCACGCCTCACAATCCCACCACACCACTCAGTGACTGTTTTTATAGAGTTTAAGTGTTAAATATAAATACCAAGGTGTGAATGGTGAATCGATGGGTGTATGAGTGCCTGTCTGGATGATTCAGTGAGAGTGTGATTTGTCTAAGTGGTTGTATGGGTGTGTGAGTGGGTACATGAGTGGCTGTATGGGCGATTGATTAGTTGTCTGAGTACCTGTCCGGATGAGGGTGTGTGCGACTGCCTGTATTGATGAATGAGTGGGTGAGTCAGTAGCTGTATGGGTTAGTGAATGCATTTGTGAGGGGCTGTATGGGTGAGTGTGTGTATGGCTGCGAGGGTGAGTGAATGGATGTGCCAGTGATATATGGGTGAGTACCTGGGTATGTAAAGGGCAGTATAGGTGAGCAGTGGGGTATGTAAGTGGCTGTATGAGTGAGTGTGTGCTTGTGTCAGCAACTGTATGTGAGTCAGTCCCTGTTAGTATCTGTATGCATATGAAGTGGGGGGTGTAAGTGTATGGGTGAGTAAGTGGCTGTGTGATTGACTGTATGGGTGAGTAAGTGTCAGTAGTTCTACAGCTGACTAACCCAGTGTGTGGGGGATAATACGGGTGTATGAGTGAATATATTAGTGACTGTATGAATGAGTGGGTGTATGCGTGGCTGTATGGGTGAGTGGATGTGTGTGTACATATATGAATTTGTGAGTGGGTGTAAGTAGTGGTATCGTTCTGTAAATGGGTTTGTGAATTATCATCTGGGAGTGGGTGTATGAAAGGTTCTATGGGGATGTGAGTGGATGCGTTAGTGATTTGTGTGACGTCACTGACCATGTCATGAGTGATGTAATACATGAGGTCATAGGTGGTGCATTGCGGGGACGTAAGTTATAGTTAACTCAGCTAACTATAACAGCTGAATTTCACTGGTTTTGTTCAAGTGAAACCTGAGCCTAGCTAAAACGTCCCTGTGACCTTTGGTTTTTCATTGAACTACTAAAATTTTTTCAGTCTCCTTTTCCCAGCTATAACGCCCCTGTAACCTTTATTTTTTTCAGCGAATGTCTATAGTTTTTTTAACAGTAATGGCGTTTGCAGAGTGGTGGAGAAAGGTGGATGGGCCTCCAACCAGCTCTCAGGAATCCCGCTGTGTAGGACTTACAGGAGGTACAAGGAGGGCTTCTTAGCCTCCAAAGGTCCCTCAGGAGTAAAGTGGACTTCATCCCCAACCAGTAGTGTGCCAGGAGCCATGTTTGCGGAGTGGTGGAGAAAGGGAACATGGCCTCCGAAGACCTCTTAGCAATCTCGCTGTGTGGGACTTACTGGAGGTAAGGTTATTATTTTTTATTTATAAAGTTTTATATAGCGCAGTGTCCCCTTGATCATCCGCTCCACCCTGATCATCCGCCCCCTGGGTAGCAGGTGATGCTGCAGCAGGGGTTGCTGCAACAGGGGTAGCTGCAACAGGGGTTGTGGGCGCCTGAGAACTGGTCAGGAATGCCTGCTTAAGGCGACTGAACGCATCAGTGTCGACGCCCGAGTCTCTGGGTCGCTTCAAAGGTGGTGGCTGAGCATCTGTCATGGCATTCCCTGGTGTAGGGTTTGGCACAAATAGCGCAGCTTTAGCCAATAGCTCACAAGCCTTATCAATCTTACGTGTCAGGCGATTCTCTAACGGCGCCAATGCCTCCATGACAATGGAATTGTCCACTGCGTCATAAAAAGAAACATCCCATGGTATAGCGTTAAGGGGATCCTCCTCCCACTGGTCATCCTGGTAAGTCTCCTGATAGGAATCCATGACACCAGGCAGAAAAACCCTTCAAAAGGTAAGTGGGTAATTCAGAGGTCAGATATGGGGTGCTGGGTGTCAGCCTACACTTTGGGCAAGCAGAGCCTGCGTTTAGATAGGGCTACAGCCCAGGACCCAACAGCCCAGGTGCAGGAAAAATATTAATGGGCAGTCTGCCTAACAGAAGTGGGCCCTTGGAATTCTAAAATTCCAACATAACAGACTCCCCAGGAGCATATAACAAAACGGCCTATTACTGACCCCCCTGGTATGCAATAACAAACTGCCTAATGGCAGACTACAGACCCGAGGAAAACGGGCGTTGGAAAGGGCGTCCACAAAGACAAAATTCCTGCCTAATGGCAGAGTACAGACCCAAGCAGGTGTGAAAATCAACACAGGAGGAGTTAGAACAGTTAAGCTTTTATCTGGTGACTAATTCGATTTTGCACAATTGTTCCTTCTGGGTACTCTGAAAACAAACACATGTTCCAGGTACACATCATAAAATGTTTGCTGAATGTATGACTAATGAGTTTGTAACAGGCAGATTATAATCATTCACTCCGAAAACATGTAGCAAATAAAATTTAGTCTGAAAGGCACATAAGTCATCATTAAGAGAAGCCCTGTGCAAGCAATCAAATCAATCACATTACTATACATTAATCAGAGCAAATGTGACTAGTGTTCAATTAACATTCACTTTAAATTCTAGTAGTCTTACTTGAGTCTTCACAATCATTGCCGTTAGTATTCAGATATTGCTCACAAAGAATACCACTAGTCTACAAATAGTGGTCCATTAGTATTCAGATATTGCTCACAAAGAATACCCTAGTCTTCAAATAGTGGTCCGTTAGTATTCATATATTGCTCACAAAGAATACCACTAGTCTTCAAATAGGTGGTCCGTTAGTATTCAGATATTGCTCACAAAGAATACCACTAGTCTTCAAATAGTGGTCACAGTCAATGAGACTAGCCTTCATTTTGCTCTTGAAATAGCACAAGAGCTGCAGATAAACACTAACAGAATACTACTAAGCTTCAAATACTATTCTTCTAGAATACTACTAGTCTTCTTTTAGCAATCAATTGAAGTGGTCATCATGTATTTGAAGGGCAGTTGAGTAGAACTAGTATTCTCTCATTAGCATATTTCGGCTTGTGGGCATACTACTTAGTCTTCATGCATACTAAATGAATACTACGTTTTAATGGTAAATGAATACCACTGTAAACACTGAAATCACACTAAATGAAGAGCTTCCATTTTTGTGAGGGTGCGAAGCACTATCACCAGAGCACCTGCAAGAAACCTATGGACCCCACTGTGTATAAACACTTAGCATCTCCTACATCATTTTGTCGCCTCCCTATTACTTTCCTTACATGCTACAAGCAGAAGGACATTCTTTAAACTTAATTCTTTGTTTTCAAACTGCAACAAAACATTATGCAGGATAAAGTCAGATTGCCAAGAGAACCCTTTATAAGGTATCTGAAATCAGAAATTCTATCATAAGTTATAGCACTAGATCTCATCAAATAAGCGTAGCCAAGACCACCTATCGGGGGGGGGGGGCATCTTACCAACTAATTTTAGGAAGGTATCCTCTTCTTTCTGAGTGGTAATATCCTTGAGTATTATCTACGATTGGCTCTAGCACCGAGCCCCTTTCCAAATACGTAGATTCTTTCCTGTGTCCGTTGACACACAAGTATGCATCTTTCATACGCGACACAGGAGACATTATCAACAAGATAGAGGGGGTCTCTTTTCATCCTGAGAGCGACACCTTGGTAACGCTTGACATTGAAGCCTCATATACCAACATTCCTCAATGTCAAGCGTTACACTCGGTTGCAGCTCTCTTAGAGAGATTTCCAGACAACAGACCAGACAATTTTATTTTACAGTGCCTGGAGGTTGTCCTCTTGAATAACTTCTTTGAATTCAATGACTCCCTCTACAAACAAATAAAAGGGACATCTATGGGCGCATCTTGTGCCCCTAGTGTGGCAAATACATATATGGGGGAGTGGGAACTACATAATATTTATAATGAAGTGGCCCCATTTTTTTGAACATGTATCTCTATGCAGATATTTTTTTTATATGGAGAGTGGCAACAGAGATGCTACATGAGTTTATCCTTTGGCTCAATGCTAGCAATGCCAATCTTAAGTTTACAGCTAATTGAAATCATTCAAGGGTGGAATTTTTGGACATCACCATTGATGGTACTACTGGCCATCTGGAGGTGAGTTTATATAGAAAGCCAACAGCGAAGAACACCATTCTACAATTTGGAAGTTACCATCCGAATTGTCAAAGAGAGTCAATCCCCTTTGGGGAATTCTTACACATTTGGCATAACTGTACAGATATAGCATCTTTTCACGAACATGGGGATGCCCTAAAAGAAAGATTACTCAGCAGAGGCTATCCACATCGGCTAATACGCCATGCTTATAAGACAGCAAAGTATTATAACAGGGAGGCGTTATTACAAGGTTCTAAACGTGCATCACAAAATCGTATCACTTGTGTTATTAATCATTCGACCCTTAATTTTAAAATTAAGAATGTCATTAACAAAAACAGTTAAGCTTTTATCTGGCGACTAATTCGATTTTGCACAATTGTTCCTTCTGAGTACTCTGAAAACAAACACATGTTCCAGGTACACATCATAAAATGTTTGCTGAATGTATGACTAATGAGTTTGTAACAGGCAGATTATAATCATTCACTCCGAAAACATGTAGCAAATAAAATTTTGTCTGAAAGGCACATAAGGCATCATTAAGAGAAGCCCTGTGCAAGCAATCAAATCAATCGCATTACTATACATTAATCAGAGCAAATGTGACTAGTGTTCAATTAACATTCACTTTAAATTCTAGTAGTCTTACTTGAGTCTTCACAATCATTGCCGTTAGTATTCAGATATTGCTCACAAAGAATACCACTAGTCTACAAATAGTGGTCCATTAGTATTCAGATATTGCTCACAAAGAATACCATAGTCTTCAAATAGTGGTCCGTTAGTATTCATATATTGCTCACAAAGAATACCACTAGTCTTCAAATAGGTGGTCCGTTAGTATTCAGATATTGCTCACAAAGAATACCACTAGTCTTCAAATAGTGGTCACAGTCAATGAGACTAGCCTTCATTTTGCTCTTGAAATAGCACAAGAGCTGCAGATAAACACTAACAGAATACTACTAAGCTTCAAATACTATTCTTCTAGAATACTACTAGTCTTCTTTTAGCAATCAATTGAAGTGTTCATCATGTATTTGAAGGGTAGTTGAGTAGAACTAGTATTCTCTCATTAGCATATTTCGGCTTGTGGGCATACTACTTAGTCTTCATGCATACTAAATGAATACTACGTTTTAATGGTAAATGAATACCACTGTAAACACTGAAATCACACTAAATGAAGAGCTTCCATTTTTGTGAGGGTGCGAAGCACTATCACCAGAGCACCTGCAAGAAACCTATGGACCCCACTGTGTATAAACACTTAGCATCTCCTACATCATTTTGTCGCCTCCCTATTACTTTCCTTACATGCTACAAGCAGAAGGACATTCTTTAAACTTAATTCTTTGTTTTCAAACTGCAACAAAACATTATGCAGGATAAAGTCAGATTGCCAAGAGAACCCTTTATAAGGTATCTGAAATCAGAAATTCTATCATAAGTTATAGCACTAGATCTCATCAAATAAGCGTAGCCAAGACCACCTATCGGGGGGGGGGGCATCTTACCAACTAATTTTAGGAAGGTATCCTCTTCTTTCTGAGTGGTAATATCCTTGAGTATTATCTACGATTGGCTCTAGCACCGAGCCCCTTTCCAAATACGTAGATTCTTTCCTGTGTCCGTTGACACACAAGTATGCATCTTTCATACGCGACACAGGAGACATTATCAACAAGATAGAGGGGGTCTCTTTTCATCCTGAGAGCGACACCTTGGTAACGCTTGACATTGAGGCCTTATATACCAACATTCCTCAATGTCAAGCGTTACACTCGGTTGCAGCTCTCTTAGAGAGATTTCCAGACAACAGACCAGACAATTTTATTTTACAGTGCCTGGAGGTTGTCCTCTTGAATAACTTCTTTGAATTCAATGACTCACTCTACAAACAAATAAAAGGGACATCTATGGGCGCATCTTGTGCCCCTAGTGTGGCAAATATATATATGGGGGAGTGGGAACTACATAATATTTATAATGAAGTGGCCCCATTTTTTTGAAAATGTATCTCTATGCAGATATTTTTTTTATATGGAGAGTGGCAACAGAGATGCTACATGAGTTTATCCTTTGGCTCAATGCTAGCAATGCCAATCTTAAGTTTACAGCTAATTGAAATCATTCAAGGGTGGAATTTTTGGACATCACCATTGATGGTACTACTGGCCATCTGGAAGTGAGTTTATATAGAAAGCCAACAGCGAAGAACACCATTCTACAATTTGGAAGTTACCATCCGAATTGTCAAAGAGAGTCAATCCCCTTTGGGGAATTCTTACACATTTGGCATAACTGTACAGATATAGCATCTTTTCACGAACATGGGGATGCCCTAAAAGAAAGATTACTCAGCAGAGGCTATCCACATCGGCTAATACGCCATGCTTATAAGAGAGCAAAGTATTATAACAGGGAGGCGTTATTACAAGGTTCTAAACGTGCATCACAAAATCGTATCACTTGTGTTATTATTCATTCGACCCTTAATTTTAAAATTAAGAATGTCATTAACAAAAATAGTTAAGCTTTTATCTGGCGACTAATTCGATTTTGCACAATTGTTCCTTCTGGGTACTCTGAAAACAAACACATGTTCCAGGTACACATCATAAAATGTTTGCTGAATGTATGACTAATGAGTTTGTAACAGGCAGATTATAATCATTCACTCCGAAAACATGTAGCAAATAAAATTTAGTCTGAAAGGCACATAAGGCATCATTAAGAGAAGCCCTGTGCAAGCAATCAAATCAATCGCATTACTATACATTAATCAGAGCAAATGTGACTAGTGTTCAATTAACATTCACTTTAAATTCTAGTAGTCTTACTTGAGTCTTCACAATCATTGCCGTTAGTATTCAGATATTGCTCACAAAGAATACCACTAGTCTACAAATAGTGGTCCATTAGTATTCAGATATTGCTCACAAAGAATACCCTAGTCTTCAAATAGTGATCCGTTAGTATTCATATATTGCTCACAAAGAATACCACTAGTCTTCAAATAGGTGGTCCGTTAGTATTCAGATATTGCTCACAAAGAATACCACTAGTCTTCAAATAGTGGTCACAGTCAATGAGACTAGCCTTCATTTTGCTCTTGAAATAGCACAAGAGCTGCAGATAAACACTAACAGAATACTACTAAGCTTCAAATACTATTCTTCTAGAATACTACTAGTCTTCTTTTAGCAATCAATTGAAGTGTTCATCATGTATTTGAAGGGTAGTTGAGTAGAACTAGTATTCTCTCATTAGCATATTTCGGCTTGTGGGCATACTACTTAGTCTTCATGCATACTAAATGAATACTACGTTTTAATGGTAAATGAATACCACTGTAAACACTGAAATCACACTAAATGAAGAGCTTCCATTTTTGTGAGGGTGCGAAGCACTATCACCAGAGCACCTGCAAGAAACCTATGGACCCCACTGTGTATAAACACTTAGCATCTCCTACATCATTTTGTCGCCTCCCTATTACTTTCCTTACATGCTACAAGCAGAAGGACATTCTTTAAACTTAATTCTTTGTTTTCAAACTGCAACAAAACATTATGCAGGATAAAGTCAGATTGCCAAGAGAACCCTTTATAAGGTATCTGAAATCAGAAATTCTATCATAAGTTATAGCACTAGATCTCATCAAATAAGCGTAGCCAAGACCACCTATCGGGGGGGGGGGGGGCATCTTACCAACTAATTTTAGGAAGGTATCCTCTTCTTTCTGAGTGGTAATATCCTTGAGTATTATCTACGATTGGCTCTAGCACCGAGCCCCTTTCCAAATACGTAGATTCTTTCCTGTGTCCGTTGACACACAAGTATGCATCTTTCATACGCGACACAGGAGACATTATCAACAAGATAGAGGGGGTCTCTTTTCATCCTGAGAGCGACACCTTGGTAACGCTTGACATTGAGGCCTTATATACCAACATTCCTCAATGTCAAGCGTTACACTCGGTTGCAGCTCTCTTAGAGAGATTTCCAGACAACAGACCAGACAATTTTATTTTACAGTGCCTGGAGGTTGTCCTCTTGAATAACTTCTTTGAATTCAATGACTCCCTCTACAAACAAATAAAAGGGACATCTATGGGCGCATCTTGTGCCCCTAGTGTGGCAAATACATATATGGGGGAGTGGGAACTACATAATATTTATAATGAAGTGGCCCCATTTTTTTGAAAATGTATCTCTATGCAGATATTTTTTTTATATGGAGAGTGGCAACAGAGATGCTACATGAGATTATCCTTTGGCTCAATGCCAGCAATGCCAATCTTAAGTTTACAGCTAATTGAAATCATTCAAGGGTGGAATTTTTGGACATCACCATTGATGGTACTACTGGCCATCTGGAAGTGAGTTTATATAGAAAGCCAACAGCGAAGAACACCATTCTACAATTTGGAAGTTACCATCCGAATTGTCAAAGAGAGTCAATCCCCTTTGGGGAATTCTTACACATTTGGCATAACTGTACAGATATAGCATCTTTTCACGAACATGGGGATGCCCTAAAAGAAAGATTACTCAGCAGAGGCTATCCACATCGGTTAATACACCATGCTTATAAGAGAGCAAAGTATTATAACAGGGAGGCGTTATTACAAGGTTCTAAACGTGCATCACAAAATCGTATCACTTGTGTTATTAATCATTCGACCCTTAATTTTAAAATTAAGAATGTCATTAACAAAAATTGGAGGATACTGAACACAGATGAAGACATACCTCCCATACCACTCCCCTTAGTGGCCTATCGCAGAAACAAGAACCTCAGGGATCTGTAGGTTCATACACGGAATATCAAGAGGTCAGATTCTGGCACACAGAAGTCAGTCACTGGTTTGCCTATCATTTTGGGCAACCTTAGATGTGGCTCGTGTCACGCTTGTGAGGCAGCTGTAGTGTCAGATAAATTGAACTATGATAATATGGAAATTAAACTACGACATCTTACGAACTGTAGAAGTAGCAACATCGTTTACATTCTTTTCTGCCCTTGTGGTCTTGCGTATGTGGGGGTATAATGGTCTTCGGTGCCAAGGTTCTGCATAGCTTGTCTTATGGGCTGCTGCTTTTCTGTGTTGGGCCCAAAACTTTGGAACACCCTACCACTCTCTCCCAGATCGTGCAACTCACTGCTTCAATTTTGTAAAAATTTGAAAACCTTACTTTTTAGCAGCCCTGACTAAATGCTTGCCTTTCTCAGACCCTGCCGTGGACACTGCCTCCCCCAATAGCGCTGGGACACCCTTTGGAGTAGCTGTGTGCTTTATAAGCTTTTTAAATAAATGAATAAATGCACATAAAATACAGACTTTACATTTTATTGTTTGAATTGAAATATCTCAGCAGATTTAAATGTGGTTACCTCGACCACTGTCAATTAACAGCATTGCCGTATAATCTATATTATGTGCAATGACTTGCTTTAAACTGAATTACATTAAATACCCAAGTATTGAACATACACCTGTGGATATCAATTGCAATATATCTTGCTGGGCTAAAACCTAACTTCCTAGAGTGGAAAAAGTCTTCCATACAGAGATGATGTCTTAAAGAAATAATTACAGTCATGAGCGACCAAAGCCATGCAGAGTGGAAACTTTTGTTAAAGGTTCTAAGAAGATTAGGTACTGCATGAAACCGTAAATTCAGTATTTATGTTCGTGAGAAAATGCCTTTTTTGCTGTGCTCACCCATTTGAATTGCTTCAATTACGCTAAGATTCACCTATAAATAGTAACAATTCACAGTGATTTCTTCACCACTGGAATTCACACAACAGACTTCTGGAAGAGAGCTCAACGTGTCTGGGTTACTTAAATTAATTTCCGTCAAATGCTTATCATCTAAGGGCCTTATTTATGAAGGCCTTGCGCCGCCGGTGCGTCACTTTTTCCCATGTTAAAAATGACGCACCGGCGGCGCAAGGCCTTCATAAATCTGCCCCTAAATGTCCACCTTTTCATAAGAACAAAGGTAGTGGTCCATAATGAGCATAACATTGTTTTTTTTTTCCTTGTTGTAATTTCCTGGATTCCAAAATCGACTCACAGGGTCCTAAAAGTCTGAAGGATATTAGCCATGACCTTTTTTCCTACTCTGATAGTCAATTGAAAACATTATCAAGCATAAGCACTAACCTTTGCAATGCTCTTCCCTTTTTTAGGTGCGGAACCACAGGATACCACGACTACTGATAGAATGCGAGAGAGGAGCCCACGTTCCAAAGGTACAACTTCTTGCAAGTGCCGGGCACATTGAGCTGAAAATGCTGCTCCTTCAGCATTTTGAAATAATTTGCAAGTGTCCCAGGCACAGGTGTGGTTTAATTACTAGGCCAGGCCCAATATGGCCACAAAAAACAAAATGCTGTACTGCAAATGGATCAAAGGTCACTAAAAATAGTGCAACACGTGTTGCTGCTCAGCAGAAGGCCCTTAGCAGAGGTTGTCTGGTTTCCTTTCTGTTACTCATTGCTGTGCTTGGGCGTCATATTATCTGTGATCAGATGAAACCTTTGTCCAGATAATGTTAAGATATGCAAAGGTGAACAAATAATGACCTAATACTGACACGAAATGTACCACATTACACCTCATAATTCGCCTTTTCCTTTGGCTTTTCTTTCGATTAATTTAGACACACCTGCCACATAATTACATCCTCTCCTGTTGCATAATTCCAGTGACCCTGAAATACATATACCAGCAACCATCTTCAGTTTAATGGCAAAACTATCCATGCTGAATATAACTTAAACTATTAAATAAGTACAAACGATTAACAAACTAATTTGATTGACACGTCTCCAGTCTTTACTAAGATGTGTGACAAGACCCATTTCCCAAAGTCAGGGCTGTCAAACTTTCAAATGTTCTAATTGTTTGATGCTCAGCTAAAACTTCAGGGATGTCCACCCACAAAGTGGCTTGCTACAACCATGATTAGTAAACTTAAGAAGTTGCACACATTCTAGCGTAAAGGACAAAAACCCCGCTACAAGTGCAATTCGCCAACGCGAACCTGCAAATCCAGAGTGGAAATTAACATGTGCCTTTCACCATAAAAACATACAGCTGTATTATATTTATGCTGCCTCTGTTAGGTTTGTGTTTCTACTGTCAGGATTCTTATGTTGAGATACACTCGCTGTTCATTTAAGCATACATGGCTGATGATCCATTTTATGTTTAAATATAATCTGTTCTGACTCTAATAACATCCGCCGAGGCCTTTCAATATTTAACCCTTGCCACACACAGCTGTGCCGTCGTTGGAATGAGGTGCTGCTAACCAGAGCAGTGACAGACGAGCCCCATGCGAACCTGTTTACGCTCGTCATGTGTGCAATCAACTACCGACAGGGAAAATAAAACTGAATTTCGTAATGAGTCTGCAAGCATTGCCCTCCGGCATCTGCTTGTGACGCTTGCTCTCTTCACCCTGCTTATGAGACAACAATTTTACCTGATTGCATTTGCTGTTTCGTTGAAGATGCGAATCACAATGTGATTTCACAACAACAGATAATGTATTAAATTGCTGCTCTTTTTTATTCGGATTACCTATGCATACATTTCGTCTCCTCCATTCAGTATTTGTTGCATTTCCGTGTATGTTTTGGGCCATTTGGTAAAGTGGTACCAGTTGGTAAAGTCTACATTGTGACATTTGCAGGAGTGTGATGCTTAGTGGTGGCATTAATGCTAGGGTACAGCAGCTTTGGCAGGGCTGGTATGTGGGGCAGTCTGTAGAGGCCTCCATAGGAATATCTTCGGCACTAGCTCTTACATTCATACACATTAGGCACTGCCAGAGGAGTGGTTGGTGTGCATGTGGTCTTACACTGCCTTAAGTGGACTCAGAAGTGTCTTCCATTATTTTCCTAAGTACTTCTGGACACTATGTACATGATTCAATTCTCTGCACTTTGGAGATTTAATTGGGCATGGAACCAAATCTGAAGTCATATAAAATCGGAGGTCCAAGCTCTCCAAAGGTGTTACATCAGTATCAGTATAAGATCCAAGTGTTAAGGATTTTGTTTGCATAGACAGACAGTTTATTAATAAATTAAATATTCCTGTATTCTTCTGTGTTTTCCATGTTTACAGAAGCTTCCTTCAAAAACAGGTGGCATGTCACTTTTTCTACGACTGTGAAGTTATGATATGGAAACGACTGTGAAGTTATGATATGGAAACGTTCAATTAAAATGTTTCAAATTATAAAAATAAGAAATATGACATAGGAAATTAGAGTAAAAAAAGCTTGTGAAAAGTCCGAACAGTGATGAATGCCAGGGAAAAGCAACAGTTGAGTAGTAACTCCAAAATTGAGTTGAGCCAATTTATGAAGATTTAGATGGTGAGATTAAAGTCAACATCCATGAGTCAATATACAAAGAACCGACAAGAGAGAGATTGTTTTGTGATTCCACTACAGTTGATCCCAAAGTAAGGAGAGGTGTTATAGTGTATGGTACTGTAATTATATAAGACCAACCTTTATTTTATTTTTTTAGAGTTTTCTATAGCACAAACAAGACCCAGGGTAGGGTATCAGAGCGCTTTACAAGGAAAGCAGCGTGAGTCAACAACATTTTACAAAACAAACAGAAAAGATACAGTATCAAAGTTCTTACAAGGTTAGGAAGGTAGCAGCAATGAGCATGTAACAGCTTGGTGCTGCTCCAGTGAATGTTCTGTCAGAGGTCTTTTTCTTACTGAAGCGAGAGGGTTTCAGGAGTAGATTGTCGGCGCTCCTCGAGTGTCTGTTTCCTCCCGATAAGGAAAGTTTTTGGGATAGGTACGGGGGTGTTGTGGTGTAGAGCTTTATGAGTAATGAAAAGAATCTTTAGTTGGATTCAGGCTTCATAGGGTAGCAAGTTGAGCACCTTCAGGTGTGGAGATAGGTGGTCAAACTTCCTAGATCTTGTTAGGAGTCTTGCTGCTGCACTGAGACAGGGTGTTAAAGGGGCTGTTGAGATTTTGGGAAGCCCCAAAACCACAAATCAGTTTTAGTATAATGGCTTGGTCTTGGGAACAGTAGTCACCAATGATAAAAGGAGTGTAACTTTAACCACTTTAGATGTACGGCTTTCGCCTCATATTGACTGGCCCCTATATTGCGAAGCAATATCCAAAATCACATAGAAACTGGGGATCACTGACATAATATCGACTACAAAAATATAGGCATTTAAAATATCGACTACAAAATATCGACTACAAAAATATCGAAGTCCTATCTACAAACAGGTAAGTACAAAAATATTGAGTCAAAAATATCGTTTAAAAATATGTACTTTGTAAAAATATCGAATTTATTAAAATTAATGTAAAATAAAATAAAATAAAATAAATAACTAAAATACTTAAAAATACTTAAATAACCTTAAAATTATTAAATAATTAATTTAAGTAATTAAAAAAATACAATTTTATTTGTTAAAACATATATATATATTAACAGAATATGATTAAAAAATATACAATATTATTACCGTAGCATAGCAAGAGTGTTAAAATTACTATTCCCACTCCAATGAGTTCAACAGTAGGGAAAATGTTGGATAGCGTAGGGGTAAAAATTACTATTCCCACTCCAGTGGGTGCAACAGTAGGGAAAGCGTTGGATAGCGTAGGGGTAAAAATTACTATTCCCACTCCAGTGAGTGCAACAGTAGGGAAAGCGTTGGATGGCGTAGGGGTAAAAATTACTATTCCCACTCCAATGAGTGCAACAGTAGGGAAAGTGTTGGAGAGCATAGGGGTAAAAATTACTATTCCCACTCCAGTGAGTGAAACAGTAGGGAAAGCGTTGGATAGCGTAGGGGTAAAAAATTACTATTCCCACTCCAAAGAGTGCAACAGTAGTGAAAGCGTTGGATAGCGTAGGGGTTAAAATTACTATTCCCACTCCAAAGAGTGCAACAGTAGGGAAAGCGTTGGATAGCGTAGGGGTAAAAATTACTATTCCCACTCCAAAGAGTGCAACAGTAGAGAAAGCGTTGGATAGCGTATGGGTTAAAATTACTATTCCCACTCCAGAGAGTGCAACAGTAGGGAAAGTAAATACTTCATATATTATTTAAAAAAATATAAATTAATATCTTAAAAAAATGAATTAAAAGTAATTACCAATTTAATATAATAGAATTAATCAATTAATATTACAAATTAAAATTAATTATTACAATTAGTTATCTATTAATACAAATTAATTACAAATTAACAATTAATTATTTAACAATTAAAAATGTATTAACAATTAAATCAAATTAAATGCAATTAAATAAATTGAATTATTTAATTAATTATAAATAAATTACTTCCCACCCTATTCCCCTATCAACACACAACCCACTACAGAAAATAAATTAGTTAAATTAACATAATTAGCAATTAATCAATTAAATAACATTAATTGTCAATTATAATTTTATTATTTACCCATAAAAAAGTAATTAACAATTAATTCTAAAAAAATACCAATAAATAATTTTACATATTTCATTAATTATAAATAAATTACTTCCCACCCAATTCCCCTATAAACCCACAACCCGCTACAGAAAATAAATTAGTTAAATTAACATAATTAACAATTAATTAATTAATTAAAATTAATTGCCAAATTAAATTTAATTAATTACCAAATATAAATTAATTAACAATTAATTAAAAATGAATACCAATAAATAAATTTACATATTTAATTATATATATTATATATTATTAAAATATAATTAAAATACTTCCCACCCTATTCCCCTATAATCCCACAACCCGCTACAGAATTAAATTACGCAAAAGGTAAAAAAACAAATGTCATTAATTAAAAAAAATTAGAACATAAATACACACTTTTCACACATATAATAACATAAAAAATTCGATATTATTAAAAATTCGATAATTTTAATAACCTGTATTATATACTTCGATATTTTACATTTGATATTACATTACCTACCTTAAAAACAATATTTTTGATGTCTATATTCTGTCCATTCGATATTTTGTCCATTCTATATTTTGGACTCAATATTATGTCCATTCGATATTTTCTACTTGATATTTTGACTGTTTACCAGAAACTGTGTCTTGGGATTTGTGTACAATTCTGTTCAGTAAAACATACTTGGTCAATGGGAATGAAAAACTAAGCATTAGGAGCTACAAGGCTACTACGTCAGCAACTTCTCACCCTGGAATATGCATGAATACCATACTAACAAGAGACGTCACATTATATATCAAAAGAATTCAGTTATTTTATGTATGATGTTAATGTTCTAAATATCTGATGATTCAAGTGGATTCACCAAAAACAGAGGTCATCTGGCTGAAGTCACAAAGATCAGTGGAATTTAGCTCTCCCATGGACAAAAGGTGCTATGTCACAACAGATAATAGCATGAATGCTTTGTTTAGTATACTAGAATATGGGAAATTTGGGCCTGTCTGCTTCTAATCATTAATCTGTGGAATGGCCAGATGAAAATAAGAATCTCTTTGACAATGATCAGGGTCTGATGACCTCTCCTTGGAGGAACGTACTCATTGGCCCTTCTTAACCTTCCAGTGTAACCTGGTCTTATCTGATTACTGATAAGCCTCCTTGATCAGGTGAATCAACATTGGACCTCTCAACCTGCCCATTGAGTTTTGGAGGACACAGCAGCAACGTTTTATACACAGTCACTCCTACGTAAACATCCTCAAAAACGATATTACCGGTGCCATAGTCATACTACCCATACCATGTGCTACTACCCATTCCCTGTGCTTCAGGCGTCCTTGAACAGTCTATGACCTGCGTTGAGCACAAATTTTGTTACTCACAGGTAAGTTTGAAATGTTCTGCAACCAAAGTATCACAGGATTTCCCACTTGATTGTTGAATTGCTTCTTTAAGCTGATCCTATGGTATGGTAACAAAAGCAAGGAACATGAAAAAATAAGACTCCAGCTCAAAACCACTGGCGTTGATCCCTACTACACCTTGTTCCCCTGACTCACGTTACCTTAAACATGGAACTTAGGCTACTACCTATCCTATGTAGGCAAGTATTTGTTCTTGTCTCCGTTAAATTTTTCAACAATTCTTTAAATGGTTCCAGCAAAATTTCTTGCAAATGCTAAATACTATTCATAAGTCCTAGGAAGGAAGATTCATGATTTGACTTTGTCTTTTATAGCTCGCAAATATACGTTTTCTGTCCTCAAACCATATATTTCCACAATTGGCCAGCCTGCTTTCAAATGTATGTTGTGTTCTGCATCCCTTTAACCTCCACTGGGACGATGGCAATGACAAAATGGTTAAATCGATCAAAGACTTCCTCAATGAGCTAAACCTCACTCAAATATGCACCCAGCCCACTCACTCACAAGGAGCGACTTTAGATTGGATAATTTCTAGAAACAAAGAAATTCTAATTACCGCTATAGACCCATGTGACTGGTCCGATCATCACGCTATAACTTTCATGATACCTACAATGAAAAAGGGCAAGAACATGCAACCACGCAGGGTCAAAAAATTGATACGAGATACTAATGAAGCTAATATTGAAATGTTGGTTGAAAGATGTGAGAAAGACCTCAAGCCTCCTAACAACTGGCAGAGTGTGAATGAGCTGACTGACCACTACATAACCTCAATCGGTAATATTGTCAATGACACCTTGCCTCAAAAACTGAAAAGAGTCTCGGAAAAACCCAAAAATCCTTGGTTTAATGAGGCTCTGAACGAGGACAGGCGAAAACTGAGAATGGCTGAAAGGAAATGGAGACAACATCCCGCCTCCCCTGAACTGAAGGACCTCAGAAAAACGAGGAAACAATATAACTTAAAGATAACCAACGCCAAAAAAGAATTTATAAGGGCTGAACTGGACAATGCCACAAACAGACCCCGAAAACTCTTCGAGATCCTAAAACAACAGTCAAACAAACTAACTAAAACCGCCCAAGAGAACCCAAAAAATCCTATAAGCTGTGAGAAATTCTCCTCATTTTTCACGGACAAATCTAAATTGCTAGAAGCTGAGCTCACAAAATCAGCGGCTAACATCACGACCCTTCCCCCTTCAAAGAGGGAGACGAATGCGCCATCGATGGATTTTTTCACAAAAAACAAGGCAAGCTGGGACACATTTGAACTATACAACCAGGAAATGATCGCCAAAACGCTAACGAAACTTAAACCTAACAACCACTACCAAGACCCGCTACCCGCAAAATGTGTAAGAGAAATCAGTCACACTCTAGTTCCAATCTGGACGGAGATAATAAATGCCTCACTAATACAAGGGACCCTTCCGGACTGCCTAAAAACGGGGCAGGTAGTTCCCATTATCAAAAAACCGACAGCTGATGCAACAGACCCGAACAATTATCGACCAGTGACCAACATCCCGTTACTGGCCAAACTTCTTGAGAAATGTGTACAAGGCCAACTGAGTCAACATATCGCTAAGTTCTCACTACTAGACGACTGCCAATCAGGTTTCAGAACAGGACACAGCACGGAAACTGCGATATTACATATTGTCGATGACGCTCTACAAGCCCTTGACCAAAATCATGCGTGCCTACTGATTCTACTGGACTTGTCATCGGCATTCGACACGGTAAATCATGCGATTCTGATGACCAGACTACAAGACAGGATGGGTTTATCTGGTAACGTACTGAAGTGGTTTAACTCCTTCCTGCAGAACAGGACTCAGCTATTCATGGTCAACGAGGCAACCTCTTCTCCTTGCCCTAACACAATAGGGGTCCCTCAAGGCTCAACGCTTTCCCCTGATCTATTCAACTTGTATGTAGAACCTCTCACAGAGATTCTTCGGATCTCACAGATATCTTACCACATGTACGCAGACGACACCCAAATATACAAGAAGATTGCCTGCAGTGAAGACATTGATCTTATGAATGAAACTCTAAAGAGAGCATTGCAGTGGCTTACAGCCAATCACCTGAAACTGAATGCCAATAAAACTGAATTCCTGTTAATCTCACCGACAAGGAGTTACACAGAGGCAAAGGAATGGGCGAAATTGGTGACAGCACTGAACTGCACCCCGACCCTAGTTAATTCAGCCAAATCATTAGGAATTACACTAGACAAGAACTTAGACATGAAAGAACACATCAACTTGATGGCCAAGGGCGCCCGCTTCCATTTAAACTATCTAAGGAAACTGAAGCCCTTTATCTCTGAAGCAGACCTAAAACTTGCCATCCAATCGTTAGTTATCTCGAGGATCGAATATGGCTGTACCACATTAGCTGGCCTACCGAAAACATCCTCTGCACCACTAAAAGCCTGTCTCAACGCAGCGGCAAGACTCATCACAGGAACTAGGAAATTCGACCACATATCTCCTCACCTGAAGGCCCTAAACTGGTTACCTTATGATGCTAGAATTAAAATGAAGATGGCCTGCATCACACATAAAGCGGTCCACTACAACATGCCGAGATATCTCGCCAAGAAAATGAAGATATCGGGAGGCAACAGAACAACAAGAAGCTCTAAAGAGCTGCTATTGCGGCCGGCATTCTTCCAGAAAAAAAAGACTTATGACCGAGCTTTTTCAGGAGCGGCCCCCAGAGTCTGGAATTCACTCCCTCCTTACATCAGGAGGATTCAAAATATCGCAGCTTTTAAAAGGGAACTGAAAAGCCACATGATGAGTAAATACCCTATATAGAGATGCCCACAGACTTGTGATACGAACATTTCTGCCAAAAAGGACTGGAGTCACCACGAACACTTGGAAGACCAATAAGACAAACGACTGATGCCACTCAAGCATCGGCTCTACAACCTATTGCTACCTCACTATTAGGTGATATCTATTCTATACCGTTCACCGGAAGATATCACCCGTACCTTGAACCTGTTAATATTTATGTTCGATGCATCCAACTATACCCTCACTACTCTTATGGCTTATTACGCCGATATTGACTTGTTAATAATATACAATACTACCTCAAAGAACTTGACTGCATGACTATGACACTACCTAAACATAGGCACACCCTAATACTAACCACTTAGGCGTTAGGAATATATCTTACCTTAATCACCGTAGACAGCACATTACCTCCCACACCGGATTTGTTTTTTGCTGCTATAATTGCTATTATAATGTCAACTGTTTAATTCTTCTAGGTCTTTAGGTAATCCCCTTTCTAACCTCCCTGATAGCTTACTGCCCTACCTCTATATATGTTTTGTTGTTATAAATGTTACCACTATGTCAATCTGTTTTCCATATGTTAAGCGCTCTGATACCCACGGGTAATGTCCGCGCTATATAAAACACTATAAATAAATAAATAAATAAATAAAACAAAATATTATTCAAGACTCTGGATTCCTGGTTCTCAAATTGATTGATTATTGAATGCAGGAAAGCAGAAACTTTAAACCAATAAAACTGACTTCTATTAAGTACCATGACTGTGTTTGTCAAGGCTTCATTCTTATAATAGCACAGAAATGAGGCATGAGAATGAATGAGAAAGTGGACATATTGGTAGTTGGTATTAAAAGGTAGGTGCAGTTGAGTGACAACAAATATTTAAACTTGAAGTATTAAATGGAACCACTTAAATTCAAAGTGCCCCAAGTAGTGGGACTGGGAGACAAAAGCTGAATTTAAAACAATCTCAGACTGGATATACCACACAATTTTTACAATGGCTGAATAAGGAAGCAGTCCAAAGTTATTCATAACTTGATCCAAAAATATTTCTAATGGTCCGTAGAAAGATGCGTGGAAAAAAAGAATAGACTATCCTGCAATGGATAGTGTCATCCAACTAGTAACAAAAAGACAGTCAAATTAAGTTCTATTGCAATGTATACGGAAATAGGTCATTAAACCATGTTATTCTTCACTGGGATGGAGACATGCTTTCAAATATGAGACATGCTGTTGTCACAGGACCAACCTTTTGAATGGTAACTGTATTAAGTCATAATTTCTTCCAAAAGGCTGCCAAGTGTACTCTGCTACAGAACCGTTGTGAAATGTATTTTCAAGAAGTATTACAGATCCAGCACAACTGGTGAGAGAAAAATAAACCCAGTGGGTGCACCACAGAAAATGGTATAAGTAGCATACAAGGTCCATAAATTCAAGACTATGTGTAAACCATATATAACACTCACATATCACTTGATGAGTGTTAAGCAAGCCTGTAGTGAAGTGTGGTAAACAATGCCTAAAAGCACATCAAGCATCTAGGTCTTGTAAGGTACAGTCTGTCATAATAGACATTATTTCTGTGTCGGAGTAAATGTGAACCCATAAACTTGTACCACTGTGCATTTATAGATAAAGGTGGATCATGTAGGTTGGTAAGAAAAGTAAGCCATCACACTATATTGAAGAACTCAATGCATAACTACTGTAATATATGTGTTAAAGAGGCCCTATAGTGTGGTGAATTCTCAACTAGCAAACAAATGTTATAGAAGGCGTCCAAACGTGCCAAGTGTAGAGATTCCATAGTAAGCTCCTGTCTGGAAGGTAAAAAGGAAGAGCAAAAAAGGCATATATTCCTCATGCGAAAAATTATTTTAAATAGTATTGGATACTGTTGGTGTCCCAGGACTCAAAATGTAAACAGCACCTTGGATAGTAGGGTGAACTTAACCCAGGAGCACCACTGTTCAGTATATTACTACTGACCTTTACGCTATACACACATTACACATTTTGTCTCTTAGGAGGGGGAAAAATCAAACCACTACTACCCCTCCAGGAATTGTTAATTCTGAAAAAGTTCAAGAAGAAATTCATGAACAGAACTTAGTTGTGGAAAACATATATTTTGGGCAGTTATTATTGTTTTAAATATTTTTTCAGGTGATTACTATTACTTTTACAAAAATGCAATTTGACAAACTGAAAATTAAGTATATGCTATCATAAGGAAATATAAGTGCAAAATGAATACTTTGGTTCTTACTTAGCAAAGGACAATTAGTCAAGAGAGAACCATGTATGTTGTGGGCAACATTCCCTCGAAATTATTTTTGCCTGTGTGCGGCAGTGAGTGATCTCTGTGGCCATGTGCATCAAAAACATGTGACAACTCACTAAGCTAGCCAGTGAGCTACTAAAGTCAGTAGTATTCAGCAGAAGTGAGGTCACTCACCCTTTAACCTAAGATTACACCATAGGGATGACTCCTTATCTGACCCCTAGCCCTTCAGCAGCCATGTACGGACGAGTCAGTAGGAAAAGCAAGGGCCAGAGGTGAACACTAAAGAATGTTAATAGATTGCTTTGTAAGTATTGCAATTACATTTATATAGCGCTTTCTAGCCCTAACAAGCAGGGGCGGTTTCTCCATTAGGGCTGTGGGGCTGGGCCCCTCTGAAATTCCTACACATTTACATAACATATTAAATAGATAAATTTATTTAGAAATACGATCATATTGCTAAGTAAATCGATGTATTTAAGTGTGGGCTGGGCTGGGTGTTTCAGGCTGCCTGCCTCACCTCGCTCTGAAGTAGGAGACAGAAGCCAGGCAGTTAATCAACTTTCAGAACTGTGATGCAGGACCCAGGGCTTCATTGCCATTGGGTCTATGGTTGCATGCACTCTGTAGACCAATGACATAATGAGCATCAAGGTTTCGTTGTGGGAGACTTCATCTGTGCGTGACTTCAGATGTCTGTCCTTCAAAGGTGTAGATCCCACTCTTTCGTTATACGTGAGAGTGGAGGCAAGCATATCTGATCCGGGGCCTTGCTCTCAGTAATATTAAGTGTTTGCAAGCTAAAGTTGTGTTATCTAAATTGTGCTGCAACCCCTCATCACGCTAACCTCCCCCACTTTGACACCCAAGGCTCTGACTGTGTGTAGCTGCCCCCGGTAGAAATGAAGCTGCAGCATTTGTTCCACCGCAAAATGGATCTAAGTAACGGCTAGGGTTTGGTCTTGTTCCCTTGCGAAGGTGATCCAAATATCCCAGTCAAGCAAGGCGAGAAAAATGTGCTTACAGTGGAGAGTTCTCTGATGTGTGACATTAAAACTGGCCATGGCTTCATGCCCCTAAGGTAATACCGATACCAAAAACATGGATTGACTTGCAAACAATGAATGTTACAAAACGTTGAGGCAATACATTTCAGTCATTTAGGCCCAGATTCATCAAACCAAAATCCGCTCGCAAAGGGGCAGATTCTCAGAATCTGCCCCTTTGCGAGCGGTATTTTTGCATTTGGGATGCATCATCCCAAATGCAAACATCGCAATTTTAGAAATCGCTAAATTGTGATTATTTGCATTTAAGGAATCTCAAATTGAGATTCCTTAAATGCAATGCATGAAAGTTTTTAAAATAGCGAATGCGCTAATAGGGCACGCAAATTACCATGAAGTACAACTTCATGGTAATTTGCAAAAACTTTGAAAAATGCACTAAAGTAAATTTTTCAAAGTTTCATGTTGCGCACACACATGCCCTGAGGGCATGTGTGTGCGCTACATATGTGCACATATAAATTTCAGGGGTGCTACAGGGTGTCCTTTGGATACCCCTGCACCCTTGAAATCGCAATCTCAATTTGCGAATCGCTAATTGCGGTTCGCACATTGAGATTGTCTTCCCATTCATTCCTATGAATGGGGAGTTATTACTTAATTTGCAATTTGTGAGTCGCAATTAAGGAATTTTAAAAATTCGCAATATTCTTAGCAATTTCTTGATGCATTGCATTTTGCGATTCCTTATTTTTCACAAATAAGGAATCGCAAAATATATGCTTGATGAATCTCGGGGGTTGTTCCGCTCTTATTTCCCATACTTTACAACTGGATGAATCCGTACTTTTCATCCTATCGCCATATCAATTAAGGGCCACTTTGAAGCAGACCACTTGGAAATTAAGTTTCAACAGGGATAGGGAAGCTTTTATTTTGAAGAGAGGTACCCACCCGGCCATAGACTCCTGTGTGATAAATAAAGTACAGGCTTATATCTCTTGGAATCTGCCCCATGGAGTGCGCCAGTTCTGGCTATTCTTGAGGCAGGGTATGCTCCCTTTAAACAACATACTATCTAAATAGTATGGTTCTTCTCCGATTTGTAATCTGTGTAATAATTTTATCTGGGATGTTAATCATGTGCTATTTTTTTGCCCTGCCCAATTATTGTATCGGTGTAAATGGATGAGACCAATCTGCCTACAATTATCTATAATTTCGGCCTCTGCACTAACAGATTCTATTTATGAACCACCAAATGAAAGGTTTTGTCATAGGATTTTCAACTTTTTTAAGTGTTTTTTAAATATGTAGTAACACATTTATATGAAGGATATAATTATCAACTTTGATTTTATCTGATGTTTTATAGTATTTAGGGCATAAAGGATATTTAAACTTTTTTATTGTATATAATATTCTAATGTTTTGTATTTGGAGATTTTTTTTTGTTGTCTTCGCTAATGATTGTAGAAATCTTGCTATACAAAATGTCTTACTTATATGTTGTATATTTCAAGACTATACTTTCCCACTGCTTTATAAGCCTTGCTTTAGCTCTACATTCATTTGCTTTGAAAAGTACCATTTGGCAATTTTTTTTTTCATTTCTTTATCGGGAGAGGAAACCACCCTGGATCCCGAGTTTGTCCATTAAACCTGTTCATGTAGCTCGCTATATAAAAGTCATGCTCAATGTTTACGCCTGCCTAACAAGGTGTTGAAATGCTTTACACCAAGCAGCACATAGCACTAAAACTGAAGGTAAATGGTCAATCCAGTGGTTATTGGTAAATGTTGGTACAGAGTTTAATATATTATCTCAAAAGGAGACAATTCTCTGTCTTCATGTCCACTCTAGTGTCTTCGAGGTGGATATAAATTTATATCAGGTAGGTATGTTCATTAGTGGAGGGCATGTGAGTTCATGCAGATGGCCAGTGGGATTAGTAGATGAGCAAGAGGAGATCAGGTATTGCTAGGTTGTACGGTCTGACATTCAAAGAAAGACAGGTTGCGATCTTTATGATGAGGTGTGCAATTTGCATGAATACAATAATGGAGATTAAGACAAATATGGACATGATTTAGGCATGCAAAGGATGAAAAGCAAGGAGAGGGTCATTCAATGGGAAGTAAATAAGAGATGCTAATCTGAAGTTTTAAATGAATAACAAAATATTCTTGCAGGGTTTTAGGCACAAAGAGTAGACTTTTGAGATACATGCTCTCCACAGATCACAACTGTACAAAGAAACATTATTTGCATTTGATATCATGCTATATTCAGTCATTTTGAGAGGCAATACAATCTGGCGAACAGTCTGCTGGTTGGCTTATCCTAGACCACTCCTTGAACATGGAACAGTGTTCAGCTCTTGTATTCGAAGAGTAAAGTAATGGCTGCAAGCATATATAGGTAGGAGTCAAGCACTTTAAGCTATCGGAGAATGATGCCGTACACTCATGATAAAGGCAATGTGAGAGAATATACAGGTTAAATAAGGCAAACATCGAAAGAAGATTCTGCAAGTGCTGGAGCTAAGTCTTCTGATGTTTACCATTAAAATTTGCCTAACAAATGTTTTCAGTAAGTACAAAAGTAAAGCAATTGGATGCCCCTGGTTTAGCATTCACATGATGGAGGTGAGAATAGCATCCCAGACAGTGGAGGTGCATTACATTAAAGTTGGAGGGAGAAGACCAGAACACTGAAGTATGGAGGGAGATACCAGGCTACATTAAAAAATTCTGTGACACCTTTCATTTACCAAGGAAATGCATATTAGTTTACTCGAACACTAAGATTCAGTAGATGGCTAGAAGAAGGGATGCAGTTTGCTTTTCAAGGTGAAGCATTTTCTAGGTGAAGTCTTTCCTTTGTCTGTTCCTGATTGCTGCCATGTGCCTAATGACAACAGCCAGGGGCTGGGATCCCACACTTATTTGCCCCGTGAGTACTCAGACTTGGTGATTCCTTCTGTTAGAAACATCACTTTGCAGAAAAGATGTTTCCCAGGGGCAGCGTGGGAAAAACAATAGATGTCCTAACCTAGCACAGGGCTTATGTAGGGAAAGGAACACTGCATGCCGAGGACAGGGGCTTTGGTTTGGAATGCAGAATCTGATTTCTACTCCAAGGAGTGCAATGATTTACGTGGACCTGTGCAGGTAAATGTTTGTACCTGTGCACTGCAAGTGGAGATGTAAAGATTTGCTGTGTTGCCAACCCTTGTGTGAAAAACCTCCTTATGTTATCGAAGCCGGTTCCTACCTCACCTGATTTCATAGGTCCTTGGGGCATATTACCAACAACTAGCGATAATTATGGCTATGTTGGTTTAGCGGCGATATTTGTATCGCCGAGCTGCGGCGATTTTTATCGCTTAGGAACCTTGCTATTATCAAGGTTTATCTCCTAAGCGATAAAAATCGGCCGAAATGCATGAATATCGCTGAAACGTCAGCAATATTCATGCATTACCGAGCTAATGCTCTTAGCCATGTTATCCACCTACCATTGGATAACATGGCTAAGAACTGCTCAGGGGCAGGTGTTAGCTTTTGGAGATATTCGCGCTTAGCGCGAATATCTCCAAAAGTTGGTAATAGGAGATAGCGACTGTTTCCAGTCGCTAACATCTTGGCACGACCACTTTGCATGTCATTAGTGATAAATATCACTGACATGCAAAGCCGGGCCCAAGAAGGTCGCTATCTCCTAATAGCAGTCGCTAACTGGTGTTAGCGACAGCTAGGTAATAGGGAGATAATTTTATCTCCGCTTTCTTGGCTTTTAAAGCCAAAAAAGCGGAGATAAACCCCATTGATAATATGCCCCCTTGTTCGGGTAAAAACGTACAATAGTTGAACAATAGAGAGGGACTGTTACAATAGTGTACTTTGCACTTTTGGAAACTCTGCTTGAGTATTCACCATCTCATAGGATTTAAGCATTCAACTGCCTTGAAATACAAGCCTCTGAGAAACATAGATCATGGAACAGGAAGGGTGAATCTTAGGACATGGCCTGACAGGTGAAAGGTGGCTGCACCCTTGCACTTCCAGGGTCAGATAAGTTTAGTACTGCTTCGACAAAGATAGCCCCACAAGTTAACATACCTCCTGCAGATATACACACATAAATGCTAACTCTATGATTTTAAGGTATCAGATTGACTCAGCATTTCATGAGTACCATGAGTGGTAGAGGCAACATCACTTGTTTGTGCACCAAACACATTCAAGTACTTAGTATGCACTGCGTAGTCTGTATTACATCAACATGGCAGCTGCAGCAAAAAGCCCATGAAATATTTTAAATCGACTCACTTCAGCACACTTGTCCCATATAAAATGTAAATAAGTCAGCTAGCTCTTTTGTTTTTGTTATACCCAGGTGCTAGTTATTTCCTTACCTTGTAGTAAATCCAGCTGACAAAACAATACGGGGAAAATGAAACACAATAGACACTTACAAACACATTTGAGCTGTCTGAAACATGCTGTCCTGACTTGTACATGAGGAGAGCATTGCCAGGATTGCACTACACACATTCACATGGGGGAAACAACTTCAACACCTCCACAGATTAAATTCTTTTCAACATAGTATATGTGCCTGCAAGTCAGCCATTAATTGTCTCAAAATTCCAACCAGCATCTGCTTGTTTTTAAATTATTAATACAGCAGAGGAGCAGTTAGAGAAAGTCATAAGATCCCAAGAAAATCATAAGCATTAAGATCTATTTGCAAACTAGTGGAAATACAGTTCCATTTCCCAAAACAAGAATGGTATGTCTTTGTGTTCTTAAGGAACAACAATATATATAAAATGACAAAATAACCCGTATTTATAAATAATTTTGTCTGAAACTCTAACACCAATCTATAAAGTTGTTGCTTCTCTTTCTTAAGGTCTTTATTAAACCAGTATCTGGTAGGGATACTTCTGGATTTTCTGAGTTTCAGAGGGGCGACTTTGTTAACGATTTCTCCACTTTTTGTGTTGTAGTTAGAGGTGAGGTTGCCTACGAAGGTAAGGTCGGGTTGAGGCAGAATTTGGGAACTGACTTACACTTCTACCTCTGCCTGGGGGATTCAATGCTTGTTCCTTGCCCAGTGCTTGGGATGAATAGTTTGGGGTTAGAAAGCAGATGTACATTTCGTGTTGTAGGATGGTTTAATCTATTTCAGTGGCATGCCTAACTGCTGACCTATACTTTAGAAGCATGCAGCATAGCGTAGGTAATGATATTGGACAAGGTTGACTGGGTTGGGTGGTAGTTAGTTGGGCAGGCAGCCTGGGAGGGTTAGTGGTTACGGGGGCCCTGCTAGTGCCAAGGTCAATGTGATCTTGTGGTGGCAAGGTTGGTTAGGAGTAATGTTGTATGTGTGGCAAAGTGTTTTGGCTTCTTGTTGTGACATTCCAGTGGCGGTGCGTCTTGTTTGGGGTGATGATGAATGTAGGGGATAGTTTGCCTAGGGGTAAAGGAAGGGGTCAGAGTGCATGTGTGTGGCATGATAAGTGTTCACCATAAATGTGTGAGGGTTGGGCAGGGTGTATCAAATATTTGCGTCCTTATGTAGCACACAAACATTTGATACATCCTGCCCCCCCTTACGCGACAAGATTTCATCCAGAATAGTGAGTTCTAGATGGTCTATTATAGGAATCAGTTGGGAGGCAGTTGGGTCTGTGGTATAGAGTGGAGTACGATGGGGTTCGTCGAAGGCTGGGTTGAGGACTAAGGTAGTTTACAGTCTGGTGAGGTTAGACAACTGAGGCAACTCGCTGTGGTAGATAAATCAAGCACGGCAGTGCAGATGGGCAATAGAGAGAGCGGACGTATTTCTGGTAGCAAAACAAGCTTCAGGTCATTTAGAAATGAGAGAAGCTGTGTGGGGCATGAGGTGGAGACACTGCGAGGGGAATTCAGAGTAGCATGTTCAACTAGCAGAGGGAGTGCTTGGGTAGGTTCTCTGGGAGAGGGAGGAGGGGAGGAGGTAAGAGTAGAAGGCATTGATGCATAGAGAGCAGGGAAGTGACAATCAAAAACGGATAGGTTTTGTTCAGAAAATTGGATGAGGATATTCCCTCTTCTTGTAAATTATTTTGGACAGTACTCCACTAATGTTCTGGGATGGAATATAGTGAGCTTAGATCCATAATGGACGTTGGTAGTATTGTTTACATGATTGTGTTGTATGAAGCTTTCTTACATTTGGCGGGTTTCTTGGAGTAGAAGAGGTAGTCCATTTTAAGGCATCCATATATTAGACTGTAGAAGACGTCTGTTATTAGATTCTCTGGATGTTCTTTGAGGATTTCGTGTTTGAAGTTTTTAGCTGTATATTTGTGGAGGTTTTGCAGGAATATTATGCAGTATGAGTTGAGGCTGTATCTTTCCATGATTTTGCTAAGGTGAGTCATTGACATCAGAAGGTGTTTCTGGGGATAACCAAAATTCGATTTTAGGAGAAGCATTTAGAGGGGTGCATAGTGGTCAAGAGGCTGCTTCTAACTCTTGGAACAATGCTACAGATGATCATTATAGATCTGGACAGTATACTCAGTGAGTATCAGTAGGGGAGTCCACAATGTCTACCCTGAATACTTTGCATCACTTAGCTGGCTGGGGTAGAGCTGGAGCGAGTATTCCTTCCATTGTTTCAGTAATCTCCCTCAACAGGAAGGTGCACAGTCCATCAACAATTTTTATGCCCTTCCTAGATGGGGAGACTCCACATTGACTTTATTGTATTTTAAACATTTCTGTGTCACTTTATCATTTAGATGTCTCTTAATTTATAGAAATTATTTGTAGGATGTTTTATTTTGTGTTGTTTTGTCTTTTCAGTTGTTTATTTTGATAAATACTTTACACAATATTCATAAGTTTATCCTGTCTGCTCTTTGCTATGGTTTGCAACCCAGTTTCAATTATTTGAAAATGTGATGCATATTTATGAGCCCCCTTTTCCACCAGGGTGCCACTTTTTGTAACACAACGGTGGCGCAAACTACCAAATCATAATATTGAGGCCACACAAAGCCACTTTGCATGGCTTTGAATGGCCTTATAGATATGGAGTCAGGCAAGGCAGCTCAAATCGCTGTGTTGCTTCACCCTGCACAAGGGCCGCACTACGGTGGGTGTTTCCATGCAACTCCCCTGGTTTTTGATGCATTTCCATATTTACAAGACTTGTAAACCCAGAAATCCATCAAAATCATAGCTTCCTTAGGTGAGGCGTAACGAGGAGAAATATCTTCATTTCTCCTTGTTTTTTCTTTTTTTCCTGCATACTTACAAGCCCTGATCGCCATCACTAAGTCACTTTTTCAGATGTTGTGGTGCCGATAGGGGCTTTGCCTTTTTACAAGGCATATTTGTAAAAAGGGCACCCTTTCAAGCTATACTTAGCATGAAAGGGTGGGCAATGGGCGTTCCACCGCAACTCACATTGATTTAAATGCTGATCCATATTTGCAAGGGTGGTGTAAATAGGGGGCAGCGACAAAATTAAGACTAGGGAAAACCTGGTCTTACCCTGATGCAACGAGGAGAAATGTTAAATATTTTCTCGTTGTTGCTGTTTCCATGTTTGCTGCATTTTGCAGCACTCATAGAAACAGGAAAAGGCCATTGATTGTTAATGAGCAGGAAGGTGCCCCTTTCTGCAAATAAACAATCATTAAAAAAATCATAATCATTAAAAGAAATTACTTTTTGCACTTCTATGTGTGCTGCATAAAGCCCCATTGGATCGCTCAGCCACATTTAAATGACTACTCAATTCAAGTCAAGTCAAAAACGTTATTTGGGCATTACATCATAGAAGACAAGCAAGCAGATTAAAACCATTAAAGCGGTGCAATGAATAACAAATAGTACCAACATATACTAAAATGTTATCCTTCTTTTCCTTTTTTCAAAATGTTTAAAAATTGTGCTTAATGTTTTGAGTCTCATATTGAACTCATACGATGATATGGCAGCTAATGTGTGATTTTTAGCAGAATTGTTCAAAATAAAAGAGTTACATAAGCCTTGAAAATTATCACAGTCCAGCATGAAAGTTAAAAACCTGTACAATTGATAATATATGGGCATTTTATCACAGATAATGCAATTTAATAAAGTGTGTATAACAATTCATATCCTGATGAGTATTGTAAATATTATTTATACTTAACATTGATAATCAAATACTAGGAGCAGGCTGATAATCTCTTGGCTAAAAATGCAAATGCCATTTTTCCTAGTAATAGCATTTGTGGTACTAGATGTTATAGTCAGCTGGAGGGGGTATAATAATCTACTCAGCCTGATACACCACATTTCAAGCAAATATTTTGACACCGCAAATACAATATGTTGGCTTGTGTCAGCATGGAGTATTCTCAGAGCCTCCATATGCTGGGCAAACCCCAGGTTCTTAAAAATAGATATTATCCATTTTAACCTTGTCAAGCTATACACTGGACAAAAAAACATGACATGGGCCACACTTTTGCTTCTCCTGCTACAAGTCGGGCAGACCTGCTCACCCCCTCTATTGGAGCATTCCCATTTATGAGTGAAAGCACATAGGGGTAGAGACCAATGACTAAACTGTACACAAAACTTCCTAGAACCTCATCCATGAACATTTCAGCTTTTTTATAGCCCCCTATGCAGTTAGAACAGTAATGCTGTTATGCTGTAACACTATCCATTGAAGATCAGGCTGCACACGAAGCAAAGATGCGCTATTGAGGATGCCGATGAGGTGGCTACTGAGGCCAGCGGGCACGAGACACCCAGCAGCCTTACCCACGGTCCTCACCTCATTCTGAGCATTTACCTGAGCGGAGCAGAGATGACAGCCGCAGAGGTAACTGAAGTGTGGAGCAAGCATGTCACTGAGTGCAGCAGACGTAGCAGGCTGTTGCAGAAATTGAGCCCATGACCCTGCGGAAGCAGCCGTGCTAGGTCAGGGTGCGGCTTGCAAGGGGTAGTCTGATGAGCTCCCTCTCGTGCCGCAGCTCCCCCTCACCTCCCACCACTGCCTCTTCCCCCTGAGCTTAGCTATCAGCCCTAGGTGTGTTGCCAACTGTCCTGGCTAACATGTCGGATCGATGTGTTTTGCATCCTCTGCTGAAGCAACGCTCACACAGCACGCACTCATAGCAGCTCGTTGATTGCAGGCCACAGTTCTGGCCCATGGCTTCTGGTTCCGGCAGGTCACTGCTTTGCTCATCAGGACATCATCCCGCCAGATTACGGCAGCACGGCAAGGTAACACGGTGTGCTAGGGTTCCCTGCATCTACTTACCACTTGCCAGGCATTCCCCCGGCCAGGAGGTCCAGCTACAAAGTAGCTGACAACCGATAGTGGAGGGATAGTGGAGGGAGTCTGGGGTGGCCTGGAGAAGCCCGGAGTGCAGCCCTCTCTAGTGGGTTACTCCAGACCCTGCAGCTCAGTAACCCACCAGTCTAGCTGTAGAAGCAGAATTAGGCAGTGGCTCCCTGCATCTCCTTATCGCATTAGGCGGCGGCAGCACAGGAGCCTGAGGAGACCGGATCTCGAAAATCTCCTGAGCCAAAGGGGTGAGAGCTCCCTAACCCCATTCACAAGACAAAGCCCAACTAGTAGCTCCTTATACCCATCCTCACCCTAACCGAAACGTGGTAAAATCAAGGACATAAGGCTTGATTCCCAGGGGAGGAAAGGAGGCACTTAGCGCTAAGAACAACAGAACAACGAGAGCAACACAATACAGGAATAGAGGCATACACCAGTCGGACCAGTGTAGGCCTAAGCAAACAAGTGCCAAAAGCATAAGGAAGGATGGATCATAGAACTTCGAGGAGATCAACCCACTCAAGTTCAGGGAAATAATATAATATCTGGGAGGTAGAGGCGTAAGTCTACATCAATAACCAACAAAAGGAAAAGGAAGAGCAAAGGACTCTCCCCGAAACAGCCAGGAAAAAGCCAGCAATGGAAGAAAATGACTCACTCAATTCAATTCATGAAGCTTTATTCGGCACATATAAAATGACCATAAAAGCACAAGGAAAAAAACACAGAATCATTATACACAAATATTACAAATTTCAGATAAAGAAAATACCAAAAAGGATACAGACATAATTCTTAAAAAAGCATGCTTTTCCGTGCATTAATAGACTGGTTTAAAAAAAGTAGCAGTATAAAAACAGATATCGACAGATTTCAGATTAAATAATAAACTCATTGCCTGATTAACTGTACGTACACCATATTTAACAAACATAGGTTTCAAATAGGTAGTACGAAGGTTCGTGTACAGTTAATAAAAAGTGCAAGGTGCTATGTTTAGATACGCCTTTCACACAAAAAACGGCCCTGTTGGATGTTTCTTAAGGTTCGGTAGAGCCACTAAGTGATGCGCAACTCCAAACCTCAGTCTGGTTAGCACAAACCTATGGGATGGCCTGGTCACCATAGCTAGATAAAAGGGAAAACCTTCTGTAATGGTATATCTACTGTAAAGCATAACAGTGGACATGGATCCATTTGCTAAACCCCGCTTCCTGGCTCTACTAAACTAAAATGTAGTTTTCAGCTCTGCTTTGGGTATCAGGGATGCGGCACTTGGTTCGGTTAAAACGTTTAAGTTAAATATTTCAGAGAAACAATCAGCAACATATTTTAACCAGGGAATTTTTCGGGGTTTATCCAGTGATAGACAGTCCTCAATTATAGATCTATTAAAAGATTTTTCATCTTGAAGCCAAATGGAACGCCAAATCATAAGTGGCCTTAATGATAATAGATCAATTAAGAAATTAATATTCAATTCCCGGTGGATCAGCTCAGTGGGGGCGGTGGGGGGTAAACACAAGAGCTTTTTTAAAAAGGAGTTTTCCTCTTGCTGCAGGTTTTGTACACAGCTATGACCCCAAACACCAGCCCCATACAGTGCAATTGAGACACATCTTGCTTGATAGATTTGAAGCTTGTCCTTAGTACGTCTGTCCCCAATTTTTGCCGCAAATCTAAAAACACCATGGGCATTTTTAGCCATTTTATTGCTTATATTATTAAATTAATTTGTCCATTTTCTATTTTATGAGAAGGTTATACAAAGACAGCAAAATGTATCTACTTGTTGCACCTTTTCACAATCAATAAAAAAAGTATTAGAGGATTTGCTTTTTACCCCACAGGTCATTGTGTGTGTTTTCCCCTTGTTAATGATCAGTTTTCTATCCTTAATAAAGATAGAAAATCTGTCAATCAGGCGCTGTAATCCAAGGGGATTTCTTGAGAGCAGTACGGCGTCATCAGCTTATAATAACACCGGCACAGGGGCACGTTGATCTGGGGGGCATCAGCTTTAAAAAAAAAATTAAATTACGTCGATTTCATTAATAAATATTATAAAAAGTAGGGGGGCCAGTACACAGCCCTGTCTAATCCCTCGTTTGACACTAAATTTAGGGGTATATTCGCCTTTTGTGCCGTAGCGCACACATGTTTGCAACTTTTCGTACAGCCTGGCAAGAAAAAAGATTATACCCTCAGGGGCTCCTAGCTGTAACAGGGTCGGCCATAATATAGTATGGTCCAGCATATCGAACGCACTACTTAAATCTGCGAAGCAGAGATATAATGAGCCACATTTGGCTTCAGTGTATTTACCGATCAATAAATTGAGGTTAATACACTGGTCCAATGTACCCCGGTCCTTCCTGAATCCAAATTGACTATCGGACAAGATGCCCTCTCGCTCAACCCACTCTTCTAGTCTAACCAGCATAACTCTACTCATGATCTTGACTGAGGAGTCTAGAAGAGAGATGGGACTGTAGTTGTTTACATCTGACCTACTGCCCTTCTTGTATATCGGGATTATAATTGATTCTCCCCAGGTTTTTGGGGCCTCAGTGCATACTGCAGCATTAAAAACAATAGCCAAAAGAGGCTCCACACCTCTGGGGCTGCTTTGTAACATCAATAGGGACCCCATCTGGTCCCTGGGCTTCCCCCCCTTACTTGCACGTATGCCAAGCTCAACCTCATTAACAGTGATGTCCAGTGGTAAAACGGTCCATCTACTGGTCTTAGTATCTACACAACTATCTGAGCCAAAAATGTTAGAGAAATGTGAGACCCAGCCATCGCTAGGGTCATTAGAAGTTAACTCAGGTATATTTTTCTCCCTCAAAAAAGGGGAGTTAACCGTAGCCCAAAATAGTGTATTATTAGATAGCTCAGCGGCTTGGTTAAGAGAGTCCCAAGCCTGTTGCTGTAACTCACCCTTCCTACGTTTCAAAGCTTGCTTGTACTCTAATCTTAGTTTAATAATTAGATTAGTGTCCCTGGGTTTTTTGGCAAGTGCATATTTTAACTCGTGCACCACTAATAAGGTGGTTGCAAAAAACAACAAGTGATGGACTGAATGTGGATCAATGTCACACACTCCCCCAGTCAAAAGATCTGGGCCCAAATCCATCGTTTTTTTGCACTCCACACCACCCTGGGTCAGATAATGGCTTTATGCAAATCAGCTCTGACCCTGTTGCCCCATGGGAACAGTCCAGTCCGAACTACAACAGCCATATCTTTCCCAGACCGGAATCAAGCATCCGAGGACCGGACCGGTTTCGAGGTATTACCTCTCTTCAGCCCGGCTAGCTTAACTCCAAGTGGTGTGGAGTGCCTGGGACCCACGTCTGGGCATCCCCAGCGCACTTAGGGCGGCAATTGCAAAAAACAACAAGTGATGGACTGAATGTGGATCAATGTCACACACTCCCCCAGTCAAAAGATCTGGGCCCAAATCCATCGTTTTTTTGCACTCCACACCACCCTGGGTCAGATAATGGCTTTATGCAAATCAGCTCTGACCCTGTTGCCCCATGGGAACAGTCCAGTCCGAACTACAACAGCCATATCTTTCCCAGACCGGAATCAAGCATCCGAGGACCGGACCGGTTTCGAGGTAACACCTCTCTTCAGCCCGGCTAGCTTGACTCCAAGTGGTGTGGAGTGCCTGGGACCCACGTCTGGGCATCCCCAGCACACTTAGGGCGGCAATTGCAAAAAACAACAAGTGATGGACTGAATGTGGATCAATGTCACACACTCCCCCAGTCAAAAGATCTGGGCCCAAATCCATCGTTTTTTTGCACTCCACACCACCCTGGGTCAGATAATGGCTTTATGCAAATCAGCTCTGACCCTGTTGCCCCATGGGAACAGTCCAGTCCGAACTACAACAGCCATATCTTTCCCAGACCGGAATCAAGCATCCGAGGACCGGACCGGTTTCGAGGTAACACCTCTCTTCAGCCCGGCTAGCTTGACTCCAAGTGGTGTGGAGTGCCTGGGACCCACGTCTGGGCATCCCCAGCGCACTTAGGGCGGCAATTGCAAAAAACAACAAGTGATGGACTGAATGTGGATCAATGTCACACACTCCCCCAGTCAAAAGATCTGGGCCCAAATCCATCGTTTTTTTGCACTCCACACCACCCTGGGTCAGATAATGGCTTTATGCAAATCAGCTCTGACCCTGTTGCCCCATGGGAACAGTCCAGTCCGAACTACAACAGCCATATCTTTCCCAGACCGGAATCAAGCATCCGAGGACCGGACCGGTTTCGAGGTAACACCTCTCTTCAGCCCGGCTAGCTTGACTCCAAGTGGTGTGGAGTGCCTGGGACCCACGTCTGGGCATCCCCAGCGCACTTAGGGCGGCAATTGCAAAAAACAACAAGTGATGGACTGAATGTGGATCAATGTCAAACACTCCCCCAGTCAAAAGATCTGGGCCCAAATCCATCGTTTTTTTGCACTCCACACCACCCTGGGTCAGATAATGGCTTTATGCAAATCAGCTCTGACCCTGTTGCCCCATGGGAACAGTCCAGTCCGAACTACAACAGCCATATCTTTCCCAGACCGGAATCAAGCATCCGAGGACCGGACCGGTTTCGAGGTAACACCTCTCTTCAGCCCGGCTAGCTTGACTCCAAGTGGTGTGGAGTGCCTGGGACCCACGTCTGGGCATCCCCAGCGCACTTAGGGCGGCAATTGCAAAAAACAACAAGTGATGGACTGAATGTGGATCAATGTCGCACACTCCCCCAGTCAAAAGATCTGGGCCCAAATCCATCGTTTTTTTGCACTCCACACCACCCTGGGTCAGATAATGGCTTCATGCAAATCAGCTCTGACCCTGTTGCCCCATGGGAACTGTCCAGTCCGAACTACAACAGCCATATCTTTCCCAGACCGGAATCAAGCATCCGAGGACCGGACCGGTTTCGAGGTAACACCTCTCTTCAGCCCGGCTAGCTTGACTCCAAGTGGTGTGGAGTGCCTGGGACCCACGTCTGGGCATCCCCAGCGCACTTAGGGCGGCAATTGCAAAAAACAACAAGTGATGGACTGAATGTGGATCAATGTCACACACTCCCCCAGTCAAAAGATCTGGGCCCAAATCCATCGTATTTTTGCACTCCACACCACCCTGGGTCAGATAATGGCTTTATGCAAATCAGCTCTGACCCTGTTGCCCCATGGGAACAGTCCAGTCCGAACTACAACAGCCATATCTTTCCCAGACCGGAATCAAGCATCCGAGGACCGGACCGGTTTCGAGGTAACACCTCTCTTCAGCCCGGCTAGCTTGACTCCAAGTGGTGTGGAGTGCCTGGGACCCACGTCTGGGCATCCCCAGCGCACTTAGGGCGGCAATTGCAAAAAACAACAAGTGATGGACTGAATGTGGATCAATGTCACACACTCCCCCAGTCAAAAGATCTGGGCCCAAATCCATCGTTTTTTTGCACTCCACACCACCCTGGGTCAGATAATGGCTTTATGCAAATCAGCTCTGACCCTGTTGCCCCATGGGAACAGTCCAGTCCGAACTACAACAGCTGTAGTTCGGTTGTAGTTCGGACTGGACTGTTCCCATGGGGCAACAGGGTCAGAGCTGATTTGCATAAAGCCATTATCTGACCCAGGGTGGTGTGGAGTGCAAAAAAACGATGGATTTGGGCCCAGATCTTTTGACTGGGAGAGTGTGTGACATTGATCCACATTCAGTCCATCACTTGTTGTTTTTTGCAATTGCCGCCCTAAGTGCGCTGGGGATGCCCAGACGTGGGTCCCAGGCACTCCACACCACTTGGAGTCAAGCTAGCCGGGCTGAAGAGAGGTGTTACCTCGAAACCGGTCCGGTCCTCGGATGCTTGATTCCGGTCTGGGAAAGCTATGGCTGTTGTAGTTCGGACTGGACTGTTCCCATGGGGCAACAGGGTCAGAGCTGATTTGCATAAAGCCATTATCTGACCCAGGGTGGTGTGGAGTGCAAAAAAACGATGGATTTGGGCCCAGATCTTTTGACTGGGGGAGTGTGTGACATTGATCCACATTCAGTCCATCACTTGTTGTTTTTTGCAATTGCCGCCCTAAGTGCGCTGGGGATGCCCAGACGTGGGTCCCAGGCACTCCACACCACTTGGAGTCAAGCTAGCCGGGCTGAAGAGAGGTGTTACCTCGAAACCGGTCCGGTCCTCGGATGCTTGATTCCGGTCTGGGAAAGATATGGCTGGTGTAGTTCGGACTGGACTGTTCCCATGGGGCAACAGGGTCAGAGCTGATTTGCATAAAGCCATTATCTGACCCAGGGTGGTATGGAGTGCAAAAAAACGATGGATTTGGGCCCAGATCTTTTGACTGGGGGAGTGTGTGACATTGATCCACATTCAGTCCATCACTTGTTGTTTTTTGCAATTGCCGCCCTAAGTGCGCTGGGGATGCCCAGACGTGGGTCCCAGGCACTCCACACCACTTGGAGTCAAGCTAGCCGGGCTGAAGAGAGGTGTTACCTCGAAACCGGTCCGGTCCTCGGATGCTTGATTCCGGTCTGGGAAAGATATGGCTGTTGTAGTTCGGACTGGACTGTTCCCATGGGGCAACAGGGTCAGAGCTGATTTGCATAAAGCCATTATCTGACCCAGGGTGGTGTGGAGTGCAAAAAAACGATGGATTTGGGCCCAGATCTTTTGACTGGGGGAGTGTGTGACATTGATCCACATTCAGTCCATCACTTGTTGTTTTTTGCAATTGCCGCCCTAAGTGCGCTGGGGATGCCCAGACGTGGGTCCCAGGCACTCCACACCACTTGGAGTCAAGCTAGCCGGGCTGAAGAGAGGTGTTACCTCGAAACCGGTCCGGTCCTCGGATGCTTGATTCCGGTCTGGGAAAGATATGGCTGTTGTAGTTCGGACTGGACTGTTCCCATGGGGCAACAGGGTCAGAGCTGATTTGCATAAAGCCATTATCTGACCCAGGGTGGTGTGGAGTGCAAAAAAATGATGGATTTGGGCCCAGATCTTTTGACTGGGGGAGTGTGTGACATTGATCCACATTCAGTCCATCACTTGTTGTTTTTTGCAATTGCCGCCCTAAGTGCGCTGGGGATGCCCAGACGTGGGTCCCAGGCACTCCACACCACTTGGAGTCAAGCTAGCCGGGCTAAAGAGAGGTGTTACCTCGAAACCGGTCCGGTCCTCGGATGCTTGATTCCGGTCTGGGAAAGATATGGCTGTTGTAGTTCGGACTGGACTGTTCCCATGGGGCAACAGGGTCAGAGCTGATTTGCATAAAGCCATTATCTGACCCAGGGTGGTGTGGAGTGCAAAAAAACGATGGATTTGGGCCCAGATCTTTTGACTGGGGGAGTGTGTGACATTGATCCACATTCAGTCCATCACTTGTTGTTTTTTGCAATTGCCGCCCTAAGTGCGCTGGGGATGCCCAGACGTGGGTCCCAGGCACTCCACACCACTTGGAGTCAAGCTAGCCGGGCTGAAGAGAGGTGTTACCTCGAAACCGGTCCGGTCCTCGGATGCTTGATTCCGGTCTGGGAAAGATATGGCTGTTGTAGTTCGGACTGGACTGTTCCCATGGGGCAACAGGGTCAGAGCTGATTTGCATAAAGCCCTTATCTGACCCAGGGTGGTGTGGAGTGCAAAAAAACGATGGATTTGGGCCCAGATCTTTTGACTGGGGGAGTGTGTGACATTGATCCACATTCAGTCCATCACTTGTTGTTTTTTGCAATTGCCGCCCTAAGTGCGCTGGGGATGCCCAGACGTGGGTCCCAGGCACTCCACACCACTTGGAGTCAAGCTAGCCGGGCTGAAGAGAGGTGTTACCTCGAAACCGGTCCGGTCCTCGGATGCTTGATTCCGGTCTGGGAAAGATATGGCTGTTGCAGTTCGGACTGGACTGTTCCCATGGGGCAACAGGGTCAGAGCTGATTTGCATAAAGCCATTATCTGACCCAGGGTGGTGTGGAGTGCAAAAAAACGATGGATTTGGGCCCAGATCTTTTGACTGGGGGAGTGTGTGACATTGATCCACATTCAGTCCATCACTTGTTGTTTTTTGCCACTAATAAGGTGGTGCACGAATGATCAAACCAACCCGGTCCATTTCTACGCTGTACTCTTTTAGAGCTAGTGAACCTTGCATTGATAGATTTATTAATATCTTTAAAAGCAAGTAAAACCTGTTCGGGATTAGTATTATTTTCTATGATAAAGGTGATATCTATCAGACATTCTTTAACAATAGAACTTGTTAATTCTTTAGCTTTCTCCCCTATCCATCTAAGTCTGACTCCGTTTGGTCTGTGTGGTTCCACATTGGTAACAATGGGGTATATTACCAACAACTAGTGATAATTTTTGTCTCTAACTTGTTTAGAGACAAAAATTATCGCCGCACATCGGCGATTTTTATCGCAGATAAACCTTGCTATTAGCAAGGTTTATCGCAAATGCGATAAAAAACGGCCGCAATGCATGAATATCGCTGAAAAGTCAGCGATATTCATGCATTATCGAGCAAATGCTCTTAGCCATGTTATCCACCTCCCATTGGATAACATGGTGAAGAACTGCTCAGGGCAGGTGTTAGCTTTTGGAGATATTCGCTCTTAGCGCGAATATCTCCAAAAGTTGGTAATAGGAGATAGCGATGTTAGCGACTGTTTCCAGTCGCTAACATCTTGGCACGCCCACTTTGCATGTCATTAGTGATAAATATCACTGACATGCAAAGCGGGGCCCAAGATGGTCGCTATCTCCTATTAGCTGTCACTAACTGGTGTTAGCGACAGCTTGGTAATAGGGAGATAATTTTATCTCCGCTTTCTTGGCTTTTAAAGCCAAAAAAGCGGAGATAAACCCCCTTGATAATATGCCCCAATGTTTCCTACTCCAGCAGAACTTTCGCCCCAAAGGATACATTCTAAAATAATACAATTGTGATCACTTAAAGAGCTCACTTCAATCCTAGGTGACGCACAATAAGGAATAATATTAGAGGAAACAATCACATGATCTATGACTGAACTAGTCTGCTGGTTCTTAAAAGTAGGGATGCTCTGACCCTTTTCATCTTTGGAGAAACCCATGATTTACATATCATAGCAGCCCTTAAATGTATGTAATATTTCTCCATAGCTGTTATGTCTAAAGTGCAGGTCATCCGTACCAACATTATTTTTGACCCAACAGATTTTTTGGGTTGACAGTTCACATAATGGAATATTAAAATCACCCACCCAAATAAAATCAATGGAAACATTAATTTCATCATTTAAATTATCAATGACGCTAGCCAAGTCGCTTACTATTGACGTCCTAGAATTATCGAAGACATTATTGTAGAAATTTACTAATAATATGTTCCGACCTTGGTCCTTATGGAGCCAAAGAATCTGCGCATGTGCTCCCACCGTCAAATACCTTTTTACTACAATTCGCCGATTAATAGAGACTAATGTCAAAAGGCCTCCTTAAGATCTCCCTGATGTAGAGCCTTGCGCCAGCAAATTATAGGAGGCAAACCCCTCATAATTAACATCTTCCCTGCTCCAAGTTTCATGGAAACAAAGAATATCATGGGTATTAATAAAGGTTTTCCAGAACAGTCCCTTTAGATTTCAATCCGGCAATATTCCAGCTAACAATTGTTATTCCTTTAGTACCCTTTGTTCTTATACTATCCGATATGAAGTTTTCATTTAGGCCGTCTCCCACACTGGGGTTTGCATCAAATATATTCCTACTATCATTAATCATATTTAAGTCGGCCATCAGGGTTAGCTCCGGGTCTATAGGCTTCTCGCTTGATTCAATCACCTGGCTATTGGTAGACTCAGACAGGGGAGACCCACAGACCTGGGTATGTCAATCATTTGAATCCAGGTAGCTTAGGGCTTGATATCTGTTTTCTGTTGGGACCTCAAAAACTGGGTGGTGAATAGGTGTAAAGGGTCTACTTCTACTATTATCAAGGGGTGCTTTAATAAGATGAGTATAGAAGTAGCCGAGTGGGCGCGCACATATGTTATTCTCATCATGAGTTAAGGAAGCTGCTCTTAACAGGACAGTAGCAACATGTTGAGGATGTTTAAAATTAACAATAACACAATCTCCCCTACAAGTCTTTCTGGAGTTGCCAATCCAGTTTACCCTTCTAGTGGTTAATATTTGGTCAGAGTAGGCAGTTGGAAACCCACAATGCTTATGCAACCACAAGACTGTTTTATTTTTAAGGGATTCATGTGATTCCTGTTGATGCTGGGTCGGGTATTTTTCAGAGGATGGTACATTAGTTAAAACGATCACATAGGGTGCACAGTCGGGGGGAGATTTATAAAACCTCTTTTCTTCACTTCTATCGACCCTGCCTTACTTTCTGGTGCTATTAGTGCCTGTTTTTTCTGACATACTATTGGCAGGGGATCAGGAGTGGTTACTTCAGGTACAATGAACCCCCCTTTAGGTGGCTTTGTTACATCTTTGCTAATTCTAGAATCCTTATCAACAGCCCTAGGTCTTCCAGACAGATTAATGTGGGTGTCCAAAAGGCCTCCTGGTCGTTGTACTTCTGCTGAAATCAGGTCAAGTTTAACCACTAGGGGTTTGATAATCTTTTCTATAAATGACTCACTCAATCCAACGATCTGCCCTGATAGCAATAGACTCTACATAAAAATTGTCTACCAGCCAAAGATCTACAGAAAATGTTTGTTTGTGAATGACGCAGGGGCGTTATTATGCTCAAGCAACAAAAGCCTCAATGGTCTCCCCTCCCCATTGCACCCAGAGGTTTAAGATCAATCAATACCTGCAGCTTACAAGCTAGAGTTAGCAAATGAAGGGAACATCAGAATGGCCAAAGAATCCCTAGGCACAGGTGGCTACCACGGATCAACAGCCCCAAAAAAGGAAAGTCTTGATTCGGCTACGGAAAACAAAGACGTATCTTGCTTCACCCATCTCACAATAAAAACATCTGTGGCAAACTTGACAACATTAAGGAAGGACCACAAAGGCATCATTCTCCCAGTTTGTCAGGCCCCTGGGGCTTCAGTGGTCCTGCTTGAACCGAGAGTCCAACCAAATACAAATCTAATCTCCAAAACAACTCCATCAACCTAGTCTCACATGACTCCAACATCCCCAACATATTCAAAAAGCCTTGCATATGGCTCTGAACAAACAAATAACGAGGCCTGTCATAAACAAACCACCTACGCGGTCCTCTAACTACAGGAAATAAAGGAAATACTATATAGTGGCCTGCCGGTAGAGGGTGAAGACCTCCACGCCCTAATCTGCTCAGGTCTGCTCAAGGCACCTGAGTAATACTAACCTGGATCTGCAGCATGATAAGGCAAGCACGGACAACACTCCAAGTGCAACCAACCTAGACACACCTGCGCACTTGTGGGACACCCCCGCGCCGCACGGCCACCAGCTGCTGCGTGTGCCCCTCTGCCCCGTTGTGCCTGACTGCCGAGCCGCCGGCCGCCTTGCGTCTCCCTGTGCGCTCGGCTCCAGTTGTTTTGCCGTAATTTGTGCTTGTCTTTTTTCCCCCGTAAGTTTTGCCTGTTTTGCCGTAATTTGTGCTTGTTTTTCTCTTCCCCCGTAAGTATTGCCTGTTTTGCCGTAATTTGTGCTTGTCTTTTTTCCCCCGTAAGTTTTGCCTGTTTTGCCGTAATTTGTGCTTGTTTTTCTCTTCCCCCGTAAGTATTGCCTGTTTTGCCGTAATTTGTGCTTGTATTCTGTGACATTGTATTTTCTGTGCTAACGTCTACCCTTTTCCCGCCGCCCTCGCCGCTCTCCCTCCCCGCTTCCCGCCACCGCCAGTTACCCCGCCCCTTTCTCTTTTGTTCCCTCCCCGCTCCCGCCTCCCAGCTGCTCCGCCCACCCGCGCACTTCGCCTTATATGGCGACCGTGCGAACGCGCAGCGTTGACGCGCAGCGGGCGCGCCGATTGTGCGCCGAAGGCGCGCCAAAGGTAAGCCCGTCTGCGCCCGTCCGCGACCGGATCGCGACCAGCGCCAGGACCCCTGGTCCCCACCGTCGGAAGCCGACCCGACGAACCTACAACGCCGCGGACCTCCTCGCACTCAACGCCGGCCGCACCCCAGGATGTCACCAAGCCGCCCCGAAGCACACCCACGGACCCTTCAGCTGCCACGCCTGCAGGTTCACCTGCATCCGGACCTGCCCTGCACCAGCACTCACCAAGCCGAACATCAGCAGCAACCACCTCAAGTGCTTCCTGCTCAACACCCGCTCCGTCCACAGACACGCCGTAGAACTCTGGAACCTCCTCGACACCACCGCCCCTGACGTTGCCTTCCTCACCGAGACCTGGATGAACGACTCCTCAGCCCCAGACATCGCCATCGCCATCCCGGAGGGCTACAAGATCATCCGGAGGGACCGCACCGCCAACCTGACGGGAGGAGGCATTGCCATCATCCACAGAGACACCATCCGCATCACGACCAACACCGACGACACCCTAACCACCGCTGAACACCTGCATTTCCAGATCCACACCGACCCGAAGACCACCCTCAGAGGCACCCTGATCTACCGACCCCCGGGACCACGCACACGATTCAGCGAGGACATCACCGACTTCGTCAGCCCGCATGCCCTCCCCTCCGCCGACTACATCCTCCTGGGGGACCTCAACTTCCACCTGGAGAACAACAGCGACCGCAACACCATCAGCCTGCTCGACAACCTCGCCAACCTCGGACTCAAGCAACTGGTGACCTCCCCCACCCACCTCGCCGGACACACACTCGACGCCGTCTTCTCATCCAGCAAAGACGTCACCTTCAGCCACGCAACAGGACTCCACTGGACGGACCACAGCTGCGTCCACTTCACCTTCAAAAGAACGACGATCCACCACCACCAGCAACAGGCTGCCCGAAGAAGCTGGAAGAAGATCACAGCCGACCAGCTCACCGCCTCCCTGAGCCAGCACCCTCCCGCCAGCTCAGCGAACCCCAGCCAGGCCGCTGACAACCTCACGATGTGGATCAACAACTGCGCAGACGAACTCGCCCCTCTGAGAACCCCACCCAGCGGACCCTGCAGCAGAAAAACACCATGGTTCACCGACGAACTCAAGAGCTCCAAGAAGAACTGTCGAGCCCTCGAGAAAGTCTGGAGAAGGGAACCAACCACGGACAACATGACCACCCTCAAGCACGCCACCCGGAAACACCACCAACTGATCCGCGCCACCAAGAAAAATACATACAAGGACCGGCTGGACAACAACGCACACAACTGCAAGGAACTCTTCAACATCGTGAAAGAGCTCTCCAACCCTAACGCCGCAAACAACGACATCACCCCGTCGCAAGACCTCTGCAACTCCCTCGCGTCCTACTTCCACAACAAGATCGCGGACATACACAACAGCTTCAGCAACCAACCAACGGAAGCCACAACCGCAACAACGCCACCCACCACCACCCTCCGCACCTGGACTCCGATCAGCACCGAAGACACCATCCGCACAATGAACTCCATCCACTCCGGATCTCCGACCGACCCCTGCCCTCATCACGTCTTCAACAAGGCCGACGCTGTCATCGCACCCCACCTGCGGGACATCATCAACACCTCCTTCAACACCGCCACCTTCCCGGAGAGCTGGAAGCACGCCGAACTCAGCGCCCTTCTCAAGAAACCCACAGCAGACCCCACCGACCTCAAGAACTACCGTCCCATCTCGCTCCTCCCGTTCCCGGCCAAAGTCATCGAGAAGACCGTCAACAAACAACTGGCCGCCTTCCTCGAGACGAATGGATCCCTCGACCCCTCACAGTCTGGCTTCCGAGCGAACCACAGCACCGAGACCGCCCTCATCGCCGCCACCGATGACCTTCGAACTCTGATGGACAACGGGGAAACAGCGGCCCTCATCCTCCTGGACCTCTCCGCGGCTTTCGACACTGTCTGCCACCGCACCCTAGTACAGCGCCTCGGCAACATCGGAATCCAGGACAAGGCACTGGAATGGATCACCTCCTTCCTCGACGGAAGAACACAGAGAGTCCGTCTACCACCGTACAAGTCAGAGGCCACCGAAGTCATCTGCGGCGTACCCCAGGGATCCTCGCTGAGCCCAACCCTCTTCAACGTCTACATGAGCCCCCTCGCGACCATCGCACGCCAACACAACCTGAACATCATCTCCTACGCCGATGACACCCAGCTGATCCTCTCCCTGACCAACGACCCCGACGCCGCCAGAGCCAACCTGCACGAAGGGATGAGAGAGGTAGCCGAATGGATGACGACCAGCCGCCTGAAACTGAACTCAGACAAGACGGAGGTCCTCATCCTGGGCTCCTCGCCCTCCGCCTGGGACGACTCCTGGTGGCCCCCCGCCCTGGGCACCGCACCCAAACCGACGGACCACGCACGCAACCTGGGCTTCATCCTGGACTCCTCCCTCTCCATGACCAGACAAGTCAACGCCGTCTCCTCGTCATGCTTCAACATCCTGCGCATGCTACGGAAGATCTTCCGGTGGATCCCCACCGAGACCAGGAAGACTGTCACCCAGGCCCTCGTCACCAGCCGACTGGACTACGGCAACGCCCTCTACGCCGGAACCACCGCCAAGCTCCAGAAGAGACTCCAGCGGATCCAGAACGCCTCAGCCAGACTCATCCTCGACATCCCACGAAACAGCCACATCTCCGGACACCTGAGAGACCTGCACTGGCTCCCGGTCAACAAGAGAATCACCTTCCGCCTCCTCACCCACGCGCACAAAGCCCTACACGACCAAGGCCCGAGCTACCTCAACAACAGGATCAACTTCTACACTCCCACGCGCCTCCTCAGATCAACCAGCCACGCCCTCGCCGCCGTCCCCCGCATCCGAAGAGCGACAAGAGGAGGAAGGTCCTTCTCCCACCTGGCTGCCAAGACCTGGAACTCACTCCCGTCTGACCTGCGCCTGACCCAAGACCACCTCTCCTTCAGGAAGAAGCTCAAGACCTGGCTGTTCGAGCAGTAACGGCACCCCCCCCCTCCCAGCGCCTTGAGACCCTACGGGTGAGTAGTGCGCTATATAAATGACTTGATTGATTGATTGCGCACCATCTTACAAATAGGTTAGACAAAAACAACAGCGACACAGAGAAGATATACACAGAAGCTTCAAATGGCAAAACTAGAAATACATCATACCTCACAATGCAAGAATGTGAAAGGTCAGTAGCCTCATACCACTCTGATCTCCTGCAGGAGGACAACAACACAACTCACAAAGCCACTAGTATTGAAGAGAAGCAAACTGGCACAGAAAATGTATGGACATCTCTTCGAAACACTATGCAACTCTTAATAAAAGCAATTCAGTACCATTCTGACAAAACGGACATTCAACTATCTATCCTTATTTTCCTCTCTATTCATGTCTCAAACATTAACACCAAATTATCTGACATGAACAACCTGATCAAAAGGGCCCAGGCAGAAACACAAATATTGCCACCACACTGCACCTGTGACGCTTTAGTTGACAACTCTCAACCCTTTCAGCAGCAATGGGGGATCTCATATCCAATATAAAGCAGGCAACATGTACGGCAAAGACAGCAGCCCAAATTAGGAAAGGGGAGGGCACCATAGAAGGTACAAATAACATCACAGATGCAACGATCCACTAAGGCTTGGTGAAGGGCCCCATATAAGAGTGTTCCAAAACTACATAGACATAGGCTCAGGACAACTTCGGGATGACCGACACAACCAACATAGTCAGTCAGTCATACTTGTACTCCATTAAACAAACAAATTCATCATTTAGCAGTTGAAGGTGGTTTAATGTGGCCTGACACTTGCGAATGTTTAATAATCGTAAAAGCGTTTTCAAAAAAGCACGTCTTGGTTCTGTGTAAAGATTACAAAAAACACAACATGCAAAGTGCACTGGACTGACTTTGAATTGCATGGGCACAATTTCAAGTTGGCATTAAAATGTGCGTCACATGGGTATGACACCAATGAGAAGGAAGTACCCATCCTAAATCTTATCAAATAAAACATTTTAGTGTGACTCAAATGAAAGGATAGGTGTCACAGACTGTGTGTACGTGTTACGCTGACCTTCTTGTTTCCTTCAAGTGTATTACCTTCCGGCATAGAACTACAATCCCCAGCATGCCCGGAACGTCAAAGACTCAATGCGTGCTCACGCTCTACCAGGAAATAAGGTCGGACCAGAGGAAGCCGGCGTTGCCGAATATTTTCCCAGTTGGATGGACTTCGTATTGAGAATAGGGTAAGTGCTGGGCTTCGTGCACTGGAGCTCACGTATCCTTTTCTGTTGGGAGCTGTTTCCGTTGTTCTTCGAGTGAAAGGTCGTGTTGTGTACCGGGCCTTTCCTGTTCAAGTACTGTCGTTATCTGTTTGGTTCGGCATAAAGAGAACCAGTTTGTTGAAGACTTTGTAGCTTTGGAACTGTGCTACTAACGTGACTTTCTTCACCACTATAGCAATTCTCCGTGTGGATTAAACACGAATTGCGCGTGCTATAGGTGGTGTTTTGATCAATTAATGGGAGTCCCGCCTGGACTTGTAAAGACTTGGTTATAATCAATATCTGTTGGTGTATCAATGAAGGATCCATCTATGTCAGTTGTACGTATCTGAAAGGAGACTCTAAGGAGTATTAACGTGTCCAGCTGATTATCTACATTCTTTTTTGCGCAACCTGTTTCTTTATTGTTTTTTACATAGAAGAGAGATTACAAGGGATTCACAGGGGATCATAGTCCTAAGAACTACACACGAGAAGTGTTGGTAGGTTATGTTTCTTGTTATGCACTGTTTGTACGCTAGGTTTAAACATGGTATCTAAATGTTGTTGTCTTTTCCTAGAGGTCTAAAAGTCTCCTGGGATCTCCTTATCTCTTCTATCATACAAAGACTACTATTTTTCTCACCAGGTAGGAAGATTGTAGGGTTTGTTCAGGGATAAAGGAAGAAACTACAGTTGACCTATGTTATATTAGCGGTACATGTATTAAGTGCATATTGTTGCTGTTGCAGATCTCCTTCCCCGCTGTCCCCTTCCTTTCCCTCCCTCGCTTGACTTTCCTGGTGCTCTGTATATATGATCTCAGACACCGGGGACGTCAGGAGGTGGAACCTATATATCTTCAGCACAATCCCGAAGACACAGGAAGACTGAGCCTGACAATAGGTACGGCGCAATGCCTGGTTTGCAAATCAATAATGAGTGGTTGACAACCCTTTTTTACCCCTCTCCAGGTTATCTCTAGCTAAGTATAGACAGGTTAAGATTTCTTTTTTCAAAGTAGCCCTTGGTGTTTTAGCTATATTACTAGGGCGTTTGAAGCAGTCTGGGAGTCCCAGTTTCTCCAGGAGATCACTAATATAAGAGATCCGAGGGATTATCCTGAAATGATTTAATTTTAAACAATCTAGAACAAGGGCACGATTCAAAGCTGATTCTTCTTTCTCCCAAATACTATGCCATAACATCATGAAATCAGAATACACCAACCCAAAGGAGCAAGGGGAGAGGGCCAGCACAGAAGCTAGACTAGGGTACAGGGAGCACCACAAGGCCATGTAGCCCAAACGTCACTGCAATCTGTGAGAAAACAAGCAACCAGAAGAGGCCCATGTTTGCCAGAGCGGTCTCAAGGAGTGGGAAAAGGGGGAATGAAACTATTTGATATAAAACATAGCCGGAAACAGAGGAGGAAGGGCAGAAAGAGGAAGACGGATATAACAGCTTACTTCCAAACCAACGCCGATATCTTAATCACAAAAATCCCAATACAGAGGGCAATATGCAAATAAACACCTTCAACTGCAGACTCTAACTCTAAACAATAGGACACAATGATCGCAGCAGGCGGAAACCCAAAATGAACAGGGGTGAAAACAATCTGACAAATCAAACCCTCAAAGTAACGGAAGGGGATCCAAAGACCGCAAATGACGGCAACTCTGACATCTCAACTACTATAAGGACTGTAGAGCCAGCACCAATAATAGAAGCAAGCCCCCCCATTCAAGTGGGACAGACAGCTTAACCAAAATTTGCAAGCCCCCGATTAAGGAGGGACAGGCAGCTCAAGTAAACTCCCCATTCGACCATCACCAGATACATTCAAAAACTCACACTTCCTTGCTTATTCATGAGTACAAGTCTTGAGGCCGAGAGGATATCTGCAATAGAGGGAATATCCTGTGATTAACTAACATCAATCAGCAGCCTTGCTGATGCAGGTTCTCATGACTTGGAATCAATTGAGTTCAAGGAACTCAAACATGTTTCAGAGCATGAGGCAACAAAGGCAACATGGGTTTCACATGAAATAGCAAAGAGGATCTTGAAAGAGGAACACAAACTAAATGCTTGGGGGATCAAAATAAAGCCATATAGAAAAATAGTCTACCCGGACCCCCTGTTACTAATTCAACACAAGCAGGAAATCCTTCGCACCTTGCAGAGCATTAGGAAGACACATTCAGTGCTCAAAGGGGCACGCAGCACGTCGCCATCACAGATAGAATCAAAAGCCTGAAGGTTAGTTAGAAGATCAGGTGACTGTGCCTGGCTAGCCAGAACAATAAGTTTAAGGAGCAAGAATACCTGACATGAAGTAAAAGAATGCCCAGCAGACAATCTTCAGCTACGACTATGCCCCAAAGATATAAAGGGCCTGAGAAACAAAATACCGGACCTGGAGCTCCTTCTATATTTCCAAAATGTTGACCTTATCCTCCTACAAGAGACCTGGTTAGACCAACCTTACCATCTACATGTTTCTAAAACACACTATCTCTGGCAGTAAAAAGTGTAAACTGTAGACACCTAAAAGGAGGCCTAACAACCTACTCCTCAATCAAGGATTTGGTTGTCAAATCAACACCAACAAACACCACAAAGTCACTTAAAGTGGACATAGGAGTCGGCATCAATAAACACTAATCAATATTGTTAAATATATACCTTCATCCACGTGATAAAATCCATGGTGTCAACCTCTTGGAATCTGAAATAACAAGGCTATTATCAGAAGAACCTAAACCAAATTTCATGGTAACATGTGATATCAACATGCATCTAAAGGGTCCCTGAGAAAGGGATCAAATGTGAGAAGAACAATGTTCTGCATGGAACCTTCCCCAACAGGAAGAATGCAATTGGAGAAAGTAAACCAGGCTTTCTAAGAAATTTCTAAGGAATATAGAACACTTGAGCTTCTGTGCACTAAACGGGCGCTTCTTGGGAGATCAACATCCGGCAGCAACATTTAACAATTCATCATCCAGCACGATAATAGACTACACCTTTGTAACACTACCCCTGATCAGTAAAGTTACAGTTTCAGATTGGAACCTCCGATCATAGCGACCACCTACCACAAGAAATCACAATGAACATACAAGGTGCAACACTATCCCAGACAGTTGAGGACTCCAGCTACATACACACTTGATTACAGAAAGATCAAATGCAAAACTCATCAACCAGAAAAATTGCTGGCTCTGGCAAAGACACTCTGGGAAGAAATCAAAGGTGCAGAAACATACACACTAACATGCTCTTCACCAAATAGCTAACAGAAACACACTCAGTGGAGATGGGCCTCGTTCAACATCAAGAGAAATCCCCCAACATAGAATCTCTCCCATGCCACAAAACAAGCTAATCAATCACCTCCCTAACTCGCAAAATCTCCAACTAAGGCATCGCAAGAAAGCAATAAATAGAACACTACGTAGACTCAGTCAAATAGGCACAGACTCTACGATCTAGAAGGAGCTAAGGCAACTAAGAAATAAATAAGCAAGAAAAAGGCAATCTGGCAAGTGAAAAAGGAAGCAGAGGAGAAGCTGTGGGCCAAGCTTTCACATGACTTAAAAACAAACAATAGCTCAATTTGTGCACGATAAACAGCTTACAGAACCCAATTGTGGACATAGTCAATTCGCATCTGATGGAAGAAGCATGAGCATCCTTCCTCTGGTACCACTTCAACTCAAAATCTGTTGGACTCACAAATGGAAAGTCTAGATCCGGGTATATGCCTGCGGAAAAATCATCGAACTCAGGCAAACCAAAGGCAACTCTTTTGCAATCATGGCCAAACAGGTTACAAACAGGATAGCCAAAGGCAGGATGGAGGGTACGCTGGGTCCTAACGGAATCCTCAAGATCCTGTTGAAACAAGAAGCAGACTACTGGGCAGAAGCACTAACACAACGTTTGTAACAGCTCCTTCAAGCAGAAAGAATACCAGATTCCTGGAAGGGATCCATCATATCCCCAATTTACTAGACAGGTAATAAGAATGAAGCAAGAAGCTACAGGCTGGTCACATTAATGGAAAGCAATGCTAAATACTATGACGGCATTCTCTTGGAAGAACTTACGGATTGAGCAAACAAAATAGCAGACATTTCCCTTAACCAAATGGGATTCTGCAAGCATATGATAACCACTACAAACATATTGGCCCTATCCCTTCTGATGGATGCTGTAAAAGCTGCAAACTTCACTCTACGTGTGCTTCATCGACTACTCATCAGCCTTCAACAACGTAGACAGAACGAAATTATGGTCTAAACATGCCAAAAGAAGCATACCATCTGCTGTCTTGAATCAGTTGATTCTCCTACACAGGGATACTGGGGTTCAAGTGAAGCTGGGAGTTGGTGACTGCCTGTCCAGAAAAATACCAACTACAAAGGGCGGAAACAAGGCTGTGTGCTGGCCCTGAGTTTGTTCAACCTCTTTGTTCAGACCTATAAACAGAGTTGGACAAATGTAACTCTCACACCCCAAATATGGGTGGACTTGCCCTCTTCAACTTAATTTATGCTGACGATCTAGAACTAATCAGCCAAACTCCGATTGGTCTACAACATTTACTAGATAGCATCCAAAGTTGTTCTGCTAAGAATTGTTTAAGCATCAACCTAGAAATATCTAAAGTGATGCAACTAAACTTATATAACACTGGCATTTGGCTGGTCAACCACTGCACGTAGTCGAAGAATGCAAATACCTGGGGGTCATACTAGATAACAAAGGCACGTTTGTGGCACAAAAAGTAGCCATAAAAAGAAGAGGAAACACAATGCCGGTAGCATTAAAAAGAACTCAAATACAAAACTGCCCGCCCGAGCTTTACGCCGCTTAAGTGTTTCAAACAAAGTTTATTCCACCATCACCTTTAGGAGCGAGTGCTTGAGGGGAACGGATGCGGGCACGCTTGACGGCACAGTATCAAGAGCATTGAGATTAATACTCAATCTACCTAAATATACCTCACCAGCACAAATAAGATTGGAATTTGGTTTGCACTCTCAAGAAATTGCCCAAAAATACGCTTATGTGAATTGCTGGCAAAAAATCAAAAGTCTGGGTCACTGAAGGCATATCTATAGAAGGAACTACTGTCAAACAAAGAAAGAGCGGCCATGACATACTTGCAACCTCGATAGACTGACTGGGCCTAAGGGAACTCTGGTAGGCCAAAGGGACGCATAACAGCTTCAAACAGCTTGTCAATAAAATAGTGAAAGGGTCTCTTTAGCGGAAGACAAGGCTCCACTAAAAGGAACGGCCCATGGATGGTTCGTCCTGCAGAGCAACACCAAACCTCCCTCCCAATCCTATTTAGAAGCAGGATCCTGGAAAGCAATAAAGGAAAAATATCTTCAATATTGCCTTGGTATTCTCCCGTCCCAGTTCCATTTGCCTCCTTGGAAACAAATACAGACATCTACTAGCTGTCGCCTGGAAAGCAAAAGAGGATGTGCTAAATTTTCTGTGCATATGTTGGAAATTAAAATACTAATTCAGATTGCTATTGAAACCCATTTTAAAGATCGAGAGAATAAGAACATGCAGGCCGCCGGTGAGAGTGTGTTTTGAAAGAGGAGATTTAATTGATCTGCCGCTTTGTACGATTCATGGACACAGTGGGAAAAATTACAACAACCAATCAATCAATCAATCAATAAATTTGTAAAGCGTGCTACTCACCCGTAGGGTTTCAAGGCGCTGTTAGCAGGCTAATATCTCCTGGTGTTGCATCTGAAGGCTCTCAAAACGTGCTGATTCAATAACGACTAGCGTTCAAGCAGAATGCTCACCCTTCTTATCAATTTGCACAACTCTCTTGCTCACTTCCCACATCACACAGTTGATATGCTGCCCATACCCAGTAATTTGGGTCTATGAGTCTGCTGATATCACTCTTATGCACTGGCCCACTCACTCTAAGCCTCACGAACACTCAGTAGGATCAGGAGTTAGAGATCGACTGAATTCTAGTCAGAATTTTCAGGTGTGTGTGGAACACTAGAACCCACGTTCACGCAAACGTAACCAATCAATAAGAATGCTCAGGATTTAACCTCTGACCGACAATCATCAGCAATCATCACTCCGGTTATCTAGAGAACTTTTTTGTTCACTACTGTCTCTGCACAATGGCCCACTGACCATTTATCTCTGCATCACACCATCCCGGGACTTACCGTTTTTTAACAATCTTAACTATAAACAAAAAATATATATTTTAAAGTATTGGTTAGTGATGCCGAAACATCTTGTAATAGTTTTCTTTCTAATGTACGGTGCAAATACAGGTTTATTTATGAGATAAATTCAAATTGGAATTTGTGGTACATAGTTATGGTCTTAACTGTGGAAAACTTAAGACATTATTGTTTTGATAATGCAATGATTTGAAGTAATCACACAAATAAAGATATTTACATTTACTATGCTGTTAGAACCTCTCAATATACCCAGAGATGGACTTGCTAGTAAACTATATAGCTTTGTATTTAGGAAGCTTTATTTTAGATCTATTTCAGTAATGTGTGTGAAAGTTCCCTCCAGGTTATCCCATAACCTATCTTTCCCCATTTTGCAGAGCTTATCTTTGATGTATAAATCAAGGTAGGTCACCAGCCCCTTGCTTTCCCATTATGCCTTTGAGCTCTCATTGGTATGTGTGCAGCTCTAGGGTGGCCTGATTCCGCTCCAGTATAATATGGGCTTAATGACAGTCTCTTCCATAATAGGCCTGACACCAAAATCTAGCCTAAACAGGAACAGTGGTTGGCTAGGTGGTAATTTTGGGGCTGCCATCAGAGCCTTTTCTCTGCCATTGCTAGGGCATTAACTGTCTTATGACGTCAAAGCTCTACGACATATAATGTGGAGCCCAGGGCCTTAAGTCTCTACATTTGCAATGGCCCTCTAAATAATTCCAACAACCCACCAGTGTGTCGCTCTAAGTTAAGCTCACGTTTGAAAATGGGTGCTAACTAATCCATATTCTCACTCAGGGTGATCCTCAAATACTCAAATATATGAACCTGCACTTTGTCTTATTAATGTTTTCCAAACCACTCTGTGTGCAGTAGCTGCTGAACTGGTTCAGAAACTTCTGGTGGCCTATAGGAAATATGAAAAGTGTTATCCACAAACATTAAAACGGGCCCCAACATTTTGCCATGTTAGGCGTATGTTCTGCTCGATTTTCCCGGCCCTCTTTTGAGGAAAGGTGATTGAAGGTGACTTCAGTCTCTTATCATTCCAGTGCAAGGGTTAGAGTAGTGAATAGAGCCTATTTACAAGGCACTTTGATATAATTCTGTATTCTCCTCCTTAGATTAGGGCTTATACACATAGGCTAGGGGATAGATTCGTTAGTATTAGGGATAATCCGTCCTTCAGTGAGGGTATTATTATACTTTCCATGGAGTAATGCTGAATTCGGGCCTGGTAGGCCTCAAACGGGAGAGACTCCATCTTTCTTTCTGCTCCGGCAGCTTGGGATGCTTCTAGGTTAAGTGTAATGTTTTAGTTATGAGGTGTTGTTCGCTTGGAGAGAACTGGTTCAGGCCGGCCCTTGTCGAAGGATTGTATTTTTCTTCATACCGAAGACACAACATTAGGCCGGCCGGCTGGGAACGTGTCCTTGGTACGGGGAGGTACAAGAATTTGGTGGGCGGCAGGGTACTGGCCGGAATTTTCCATGAGGAGACACGCTTCTATATTAGTGAAAAGCTGAGACAGTTAGTGAGTTTGTCCGTAGGCGGCATCTAGCCGTTAGCAGCAAAGCTATTACTTATTCCAGGGAAGACAGGCGCCATTCCAAAAGGCGGAGAAGAATCGAGAAACAGATACTCTCTTAGCAGAACAGCCAGAGAGAAGAGAGTAGCCGATGAGAGGAAGGTTCCAGTGACTTGGAGAAGGGTGAAGGGAACAGCGCATAGCGGTGCAGCCGTGTACCCGTAATTGCGGAGGTGTGACTTCAAGACGAGCCAAGGCACAGACGAGAAGGGAACCTAGATGACTGCTGAGTGCAGACTTCATATTAATAAGGTGATGTCGACCCTTTCTTATTAGAGTGTACAACCTAATCTTTCACTTCTCTTTGCAGGCTATGTGTTGTAGTGTGGTGTTATATGATTGTTTATTGTAATGAGAAATAAAGTACCCCAGTTCTTAGTGAACCGACATGTGCTGCGTGTTCTTGTATGAGAGGGTAACCTATTCTTCTAGTCAGATGCTGCTATGTGAACAGATGCTAACCCTGATCAGGTAAGTGGTAACTGAATAAGGGAGAGAGGAGCCCCTTGAATTAGAGAACAAGTTGTACATTATCCAAATTGGCAACCGCTGTGTGATCGGGAATACTGTAGTTCTATACCCCTGATGAATAGTGAGACTGATCCCTTTATGTAATGGTAATCATAGGATAAACTGCCACTGGGTAGAGAGGTCTGGGTTCGTATGGGACCGCGAGGCCGCCGATTCTGATACTGCCGTCTGGGTAGAGAGGTCTGGGTTCGTATGGGACCGCGAGGCCGCCGATTCTGATACTGCCGTCTGGGTAGAGAGGTCTGGGTTCGTATGGGACCGCGAGGCCGCCGATTCTGATACTGCCGTCTGGGTAGAGAGGTCTGGGTTTGTATGGGACCGCGAGGCCGCCGATTCTGATACTGCCATCTGGGTAGAGAGGTCTGGGTTCGTATGGGACCGCGAGGCCGCCGATTCTGATACTGCCGTCTGGGTAGAGAGGTCTGGGTTCGTATGGGACCGCGAGGCCGCCGATTCTGATACTGCCGTCTGGGTAGAGAGGTCTGGGTTCGTATGGGACCCCGAGGCCGCCGATTCTGATACTGCCGTCTGGGTAGAGAGGTCTTGGTTCGTATGGGACCGCTAGGCCGCCGATTCTGATACTGCCGTCTGGGTAGAGAGGTCTGGGTTCGTATGGGACCGCGAGGCCGCCGATTCTGATACTGCCGTCTGGGTAGAGAGGTCTGGGTTCCTATGGGACCGCGAGGCCGCCGATTCTGATACTGCCGTCTGGGTAGAGAGGTCTGGGTTCGTATGGGACCGCGAGGCCGCCGATTCTGATAATATAGGAGGTGCATGGTATGTATCTTAGGAATTCCCTGTCCTTAGGTGGTAGATATATGTTGTTACCTGTTGTGAATAGGTCCTAGGGAGGGGGAGAGGGTAACGTTCTGGCTGAGTTAGTAATGCCCTGATGAGCTGGTCCTATCTAATCTGAGAAACCAGGCAGAACAGCGTGTCATTGTCAAATAAGCAACAAGATCATTGATAAACAATGTAAAAAGTATTGGGGCTACAATGCACCCTTGCCTAACACCTCTGGTTACCTTAGAAAGGATTAGTTACTTCCCCCTGCCTGTCAATATAAATCTGGCCACTGCGCCTTCCGGCCTGGTCACCCCCAAGCTCCTGTGCCCGTGCCTGCTCCCGCAGCCCCAGCCACCCGAGGGCCGCCAAGCCCGCTCCAGCTTTTCCCGCCGCCCTAGCCCCGCCCCCCCGCCAGCCGATTGGCTCTCGCTCCCGCCTCCCCGCAGACCCTCCCGACCGGCTCCCTTCCTATGACGTCCCCAGAGCGACCGCGCAGCGGACGCGCGCAGCGGGAGCACCGATTGAACGCCGAAGGTGCGCCAAAGGTAAGCCCGTCTACGCCCGTCCGCGCATGGACCGCGCCCAGTGCCAGGACCCCTGGCCCCCGCAGAGGCCACCCCTCCCGCCGGACGTACGACGCCGCCACCCTCAACGCACTCAACACCGGCCGAGCCCCGGGATGCTACCGAGCCACTCCGAGACGCACCCACGGACCCTTCAGCTGCCACGCCTGCAAGTTCACATGCATCCGGACCTGCACTACACCAGCACCCACCAAGCCGAACACCAGCAGCAACCACCTGAAGTGCATCCTGCTCAACACCCGCTCCGTCAACAGACACGCCGTTCAACTCTGGAACCTCCTCGACACCACAGCTCCAGACGTCGCCTTCCTCACGGAAACCTGGATGAACGCCTCCTAAGCGCCCGACATCGCCATCGCCATCCCGGACGGATACAAGATCACCCGGAGGGACCACGTCAACCAGACGGGAGGAGGCATCGCCATCATCCACAGGAACACCATCCGCATCACGACCAACACCGACGACACCCTGACAACCGCCGAACACCTGCACTGCCAGATCCACACCGACCCCAAGACCACCCTCAGAGGCACCCTGATCTACCGTCCCCCGGGACCCCGCACACAATTCAGCGAAGACATCGCCGACTTCATCAGCCCGCACGCCCTCCCCTCCGCTGACTACATCCTCCTCGGGGACCTCAACTTCCACATGGAGAACAACAATGACCACAATACCACCACCCTGCTTGACAACCTCGCCAACCTCGGACTCAAGCAGCTGGTGACCACCCCCACCCACCTCGCCGGACACACACTCGATGCCGTCTTCTCAACCAGCAAAGACATCGCCTTCAGCCACGCCACCGGACTCCACTGACGGACCACAGCTGCGTCCACTTCAGCTTCAGAAGGACCACGATCCACCACCACCAGCAACAGGTTGCACGAAGAAGCTGGAACAAGATCACGGCCGACCAGCTCACCGCAGCCCTGAACCAGCATCCTCCCGCCAGCTCCGCGAACCCCAGCCAGGCCGCCGACAACCTCACGAAGTGGATCAGCAACTGCGCAGACGACCTCACCCCACTGAGGACCCCGCCCAGCAGACCCGGCAGCAAGAAAGCATCCTGGTTCACCGACGAACTGAAGAGTTCCAAGAAGAACTGCCGAGCTCTCGAGAAAGCATGGAGAAGAGACCCAACACCGGACAACATGACCACCCTCAAGCTCGCCACTCGAAAACTGATTCGCACCACCAAGAAAACAGCATTCAAGGAAAGACTGGACAACAACGCACACAACAGCAAGGAACTCTTCAACATCATGAAAGAGCTCTCCAACCCCAACGCCGGAATCAACGACATCACCCCATCACAAGACCTCTGCAACTCCCTCGCCTCCTACTTCCACAACAAGATCGCTGACATACACAACAGCTTCAGCACACAACCAACGCTCCCCACGACCGCACCAATGCCCCCCACCACCACCCTCAGCGCCTGGACCCCTATCAACACCGAAGACACCATCCACACAATGAACTCCATCCACTCCGGATCTCCAACCGACCTCTGCCCTCACCACGTTTTCAACAAAGCCGACGCCGCCATCGCACACCAGCTACGGGACATCATCAACGCCTCCTTCGACACCGCAACCTTCCCTGAGAGCTGGAAGCACGCCGAACTCAGCGCTCTACTAAAGAAACCAACAGCAGACCCCACCGAACTCAAGAACTACCGCCCCATCTCGCTCCTCCCGTTTCCAGCCAAAGTCATCGAGAAGACAGTCAACAAGCAGCCTTCCTCGAGACGAATGGATCCCTCGACCCCTCACAGTCGGGCTTCAGGGCCAACCACAGCACTGAGACCGCCCTCATCGCTGCCACCGATGACTTCCGTGCCCTGCTTGACAACGGAGAAACAGCGGCCCTCATCCTCCTAGACCTCTCCGCGGCATTCGACACTGTCTGCCACCGCACCCTAGTGCAACGCCTCAGGAACGTCGGAATCCAGGAGAAGGCACTGGAATCGATCATCTCCTTCCTCGCTGGAAGAACACAGAGAGTCCGCCTACCCCCGTTCAGGTCAGAGGCCACCGAAGTCATCTGCGACGTTCCTCAAGGCTCCTCGCTCAGCCCCACCCTCTTCAATGTCTACATGAGCCCCCTTGCGGCCATCGCACGCCAACACAACCTCAACATCATCTCCTACGCCGACGACACACAGCTGATCCTCTCCCTGACCAACGACCCCGCCACCGCCAGAGCCGACCTACACGAAGGGATGAAACACGTAGCCGAATGGATGATGACTAGCCGCCTGAAACTAAACTCAGACAAGACGGAAGTTCTCATCCTGGGCTCCTCGCCCTCCGCCTGGGATGACTCCTGGTGGCCACCCGCCCTGGGCTCCGCACCCAAACCAACAGACCACGCACGCAACCTGGGCTTCATCCTGGACTCCTCCCTCTCCATGACCAGACAAGTCAACGCCGTCTCCTCGTCTTGTTTCAACATCCTGCGCATGCTACGTAAGATCTTCCGGTGGATCCCCACCGAGACCAGGAAGACGGTCACCCAGGCCCTCGTCACCAGCCGTCTGGACTACGGCAACGCCCTCTACGCCGGAACCACCGCCAAGCTCCAGAAGAGACTCCAGCGAATCCAGAACGCCTCAGCAAGACTCATCCTCGACATCCCCAGACGAAGCCACATCTCCAGACACCTGAGAGACCTGCACTGGCTCCCGGTCAACAAGAGAATCACCTTCCGCCTCCTCACCCACGCACACAAAGCCCTGCACAACCAAGGCCCGAGTTACCTCAACAGCCCCCTCAACTTCTACGCTCCCACACGCCACCTTCGATCGACCAGCCACGCCCTCGCCGCCGTCCCCCGCATCCGAAGAGCCACAACAGGAGGAAGATCATTCTCCCACCTGGCCGCCAAGACTTGGAACTCCCTCCCGACCTACCTCCGCCTGACCCAAGACCACCTCCCCTTCAGGAAGCAGCTCAAGACCTGGCTGTTCGAGCAGTAGCGGACCCCCCCCCCCTCTCCAAGCACCTTGAGACCCTCCGGGTGAGTAGTGCGCTATACAAATGCTATGATTGATTGATTGATTGATTCTCCTCATGGACTCTTTTTATAACTGCACCAAGGTATGGTGGTGCTCCCTACTGAGCCACGCCCTACCATGAGATTGTTATCAGGACCAAGTCGAAAGCTGATTTCAAATCAACAAACACCATATAGAGTCTACTTTTCCTCTGGGGTGATGGTTTTACAATAAATAAGTTGTAACCTAAAATCCTGATTTTTCATCCATCCATTCTTGCAGTCTTCCCAGTTGTATTATACAAAATAATGTTTGCACTGATGAGTCTGTAATTGGATGGGTCCAGTGGGCAACCCCTTTTAAAGATAGCCCAAGAGTAAAGAATGGTCATCCCTTCCATCATTGGCATTAAAAAGGCCCCCAAACATTAATATTTGACAGATATACGTCTCCAGGTATGCTATCAATGACTCAATCTTTATAGGTGAGATTTTTTTAATGGCAAAAGTTATTTCCTTACTGGTGATGGGTGAGTGTACCCCTTTGCTGGCTGACTCCTCTTTGTCTTCCGTGGGCTGGAGAACTATCAGGATTGGAGAGGGGCTCCGTCTGCTTCAGGTGTACAATTTAGGGGAAGTGCACTATCCAAATATCTACATCAATATTATTTTCTTTGGTGGCAATACCTTCTCTATTCCTTGCAGCTATGATGTTCCGGAAGGAGGAGTGGTTGTTTCTTTTGACTGTGGTTAATATAGAATCCCATCTACCTTGGTCCCAGTCCTTTTTTTTGCAGAATTAGTCATTTTGTAGGCAGCACTCATATCTTTAACCCCTTTCATGCTTATGGCGATCCCAGCTCATCATGAGGCACACTGGACCTGTACGAAATATGTCTTTAAGACCATCTGATAGTTTTACGTGGATATCATTTACCATTCGAACAACCAGGCCCTAGGTCAGGACTGGTTTAAGTAACTCACCTAGGACCCTAGCCACGATTTGATAGATGGCTTTTACCGTATCCCTATTCTGCTCGATTACACTTCATTTGATTGTCTGTCTATTTGTGGTCAATTGATGCCTGTTGTCAAAGTGTTCAGGCCTATTGCCTGTTGGCTTATGTGTAGGTAGGAAATGTTCTAAGGATACCACATTAGGATCACTATAATGTCTAAAAACTGTTATCATGTTATTGATGTAAGAAAAAAATCTAACGTCTAAAAGTATATTGTCCATTAGACTGGAAGACCCAATTCTGTTGAAGGTGTGCCTTCCAACCATTTCAGATGGGGTTCTGCTGTTACATGCATGGCCACTTTGATTTAAAGTTAAGGAATTAATTTTGAGTACCAACTGGACCATTTTGAAGGAGTGGTAACACCAGCTCTACGAAGCCCATATTTGATCCTCCAGCAACATTGTATAGTTCAAGTTGGCATCTAATGGTCCTAACTGCCAATTGCAATCACCAACCACCATTTTAAAGGCCCACCCTGGCCTGGCTGCCATGCGTGCAAATAGCAACTCCACAAACTGAGATTTCCCATCGGTCTTGAATAAATATTAATGATGTATATGTGCAGTTTTTGTGGGAATGAGAGGTAAACACAGCCAGCCCTTGGAGCCACCCTGGTTGTCCTAGGATCAAGTGATGAAGCAGAGCTCAAGCAGCAGGGCAGGCCTATGAGGTTTCCAAACATTTCTCCTAGGTGCAACAACCCACTCTTGTGGAGTACACAGCAGCAGTTCATCTCTTGAGAGTCCTTTCGCAGGTTCAGAGAGTAAACTGAAAAGAGGGTCTGAGGGTCTTGTATTTATACATGGTGCCTTGTTTGAAGTGGAAGAGATATTAGAAAATTCCCTTTGAAGTCCTTGAAGTTTCCTGACTCTCCTGCCCTGATTACAAACTGACTACATGAACAATACAATGGTGAAAAATCCTTTCTGTGAAGGCAGGACACAGCCTATTCAGGTTCAAGTGGGGATATGCTCAGGTCGTCCCTCTTCATCCTGACAGTTGATGGCCCATTCAGGCACACCTAACCCTTCAATTGTGTGGCTGCCTGGGAGGAATAAACAAAGCCCAGCTGCCAACTACACCCAGTCAAGTGACCCAGTTACAGGCTGCAGGACCTAAATAGAAACAATTGATATTTAATGTTTCTTCCCAGTATTTCTGTAAAGGCCAGCCATCTTTGTTACAATAAAAATCGCTTTGCGGTACTATTCATTGAAAGGACATGTTAGCATAAATATCTACATGTCCTACTTTTAAATACCACATCCCCTATATTGGGAGCTACAAGGCCTATATATGGGTGACTGATTAATATTTAAATGGAAGGGATTCACTTGTCAAAAGAGTTTATTTTTCTAAGTAAAAAAATAAAGTTTTTACACTGCAACAGATAGGGTACAATGATAGGCCAGATGGTATGCTTGCACTACCACTGAAGTGGATGGCACAGTAGGTGCCACAGACTACTAGTGGTATTTAACTTCCAGTCCCTGAGTACCCTCCATGCCATATACAAGATACTAATATGAAGGTTAAATATACCAATTCGAATTTTTTGTGTCGCGCAAGCCCACTTTACAAGATGGCCACCTCCCACTAAACACCGGCAATTTCAATCCATTTCAACGCAATAATGCTGATTTGAGGCGAGCATTCAGATTTTAAGCTTATTGATGACTTTTGGCAACTGAAACTGGGCCTGCACATTACCTTTTCTGAGCCTTTTCTCAAGTCTGAAAGCAGTTAATAGAGGTGAGCTGCTCTCCGGTGTCTAGACAGCTCCTGATTCTGGAATTCTTGTCAGAGGGGTATAAACAAGCTCAGGAAAGGGTGCGGAGAACGCCTAGGCCACTCTCACAGCTGGTTATAGCTGCTGCACTCTGCTTATTCAGGCAGCGTTTCTCTTTTATTTGCATATTGTCCTTACAATATTGCTTTAGACTGCTACTTTATTGTTATTTACACCTATTTATTTGCTTTTACTTTTGAAAGGCAAGCATTCTCACAATTACAATTGTATGTTGAATGTATTAGCCACTTGTCATATGATTTAATTATTTGTAAAGCCTCTTCACTCACCACTAAGTTGCCCCTTTTTAATAACAAGCTTTTTGATTTCTTAATCTCAGCAGCTGTAAGAACTAATTCACCTTCTTTATCTGCTCATGCGTGGTGGGCTGGGGTTTTTTCACAAGAAAGGATGCTAATTTGACCTTATCTGGTATTATTCATAAGAGTTCTAAAGCCAACCAAACATGTACGACAGAAATCTGAGGGTACATCACATTAAATATGGTCATTTTCTACACCCTTCTACTATGGTGCACGGTTGTTTGCATTTTTGCATGGCTGTCAAGTATGTGCCAGCGCTGGGAGAGATAAAAAAATACAACTTATTTTATTAGTTATGGCCCACATGCTCTCTCTCTGTTTGATACAAAGCAGCATACCAACATTCCCATGCATCAAAGAATGGTAAGTCTGTCCCTTAATCTAATTGCATTAATTTTGTACTTTGAAAAATATGTCTATTATACTATCTGAGAGAAAGAAAATGCCATGCCTATAGTAGTTCTTGGTTGTTGTTTCCCTTGAGGCTTGAAATAAGTTTTGAAGACCAAATCTACTAGGAGGGGAGCTGACGAGTGATAGGCGACAGAGGCAGGTCCTAAACAAATTAGACCAGTGTGGCAGACTTATGTAGACAGTGGATGTCCATAAAACTGTTTGAGGTTATGTTTTGAATGCTGAAGGTGCTATGTTGTTAATTTAATGTATTTACTAAAATAAGATCTGACATTTTTTTTCATAAAGCTCGGATTGGACATTATTGTCAGTGGTCACCCTAGTGCTTTCTAGAGTAAGCAAAGACTGCTACACCTTTTTAGTATCATAGAGACAATTATAACAAAGTAGTACAGCTTGGCAAAGCTGCAGGCAGTGTCCGAGGAGGAGGCTTTGTCATCCAGGAGCCACTAGCCAGAGTTGCAGTAAAGATTCCTGCATTCAGTCTTGGTCTCTTTTTTGGAAGTAAAAAATCTCCATCAGGACAAGGCTGGAGGCTCTAGCTGACAAGGGTTTCACAAGCCTAGCTACCCCTTTGGTGATGGACTGCTGAATAGGGTTTGCTGCTGCAGAAAAGAGAGCATCAATAGCTGCGTGAAGTCAGGCTGACCGGACATGCATCTTGGGTGGATAGACAAGCAATTTGGGGCCGTTCTGCTCTTGTTCCCAGAGCAGTTGTTAGCCAAAAATGTCCCAAGTACACCTTTTTGGCTATTGGCTATCTGAACACTTTCTCCACCACCACCATAGGTCCAGGACTTGGAGGGCATACCATGGGGGGCTAAGGACCTATTCAGACTGGGCCATGGTGTGGGCTCAGGATGGTGAAACCTTTTCTATCCCTCAGGCTCTGATCAGGAGACCAGCTAGCCCATGGAGCCACTCTGGTTGTCCAGGGTTCCGGTGATGATGGAGAGGGTTGGCCTCTGATGGTTCAAAACATTCCTCCTAGTTGCAGCAAAGCACTCTTGGGGAGTACACAACAAGCCAGAGCAGCAGGCAGTCCTGTGAACGTCCTTTCACAGGTCCAGAAAGTAAACTCAAGAGTGGGTATCAAGATCCTATATTTATATCTGGTGTTTTGTTTGAAGCAGGAGACATTCCCTTTGAAGTCATTAAAGTTTCCTGAATCCCCTGCCCTGGCTCCAAATTGACTAAATGAACAATCCAAAGATGAAAAGTTATTTGTATGAAGGCAGGGCACAGCCTATTCAGTTTCAAGTGGGGCTATGCTCAGTTCGGCCCATCCCATCCTGCCAGTTAATGGCCCATCCAAGCACAACTAATCCTGCCTGGCAGGAATAAACAAAGTCCAACTGCCAATTACACCCAGTCAGGTGACACAGTTACAGGCTGCAGGCACTAAATAGTTAAGGCAGGAATATACCAACTTTCTAATAGTGGAGTTTTCAAAATTGTAACTGAAAATTTATTTTTCTAAAGGCATAAAACACTTATTGAATTCCTGTTCCCAATCAATTGTTAGCACGTCTTACATGTAATAAGGCAACCAAGCATTATCCTTCGGGAGAGTTAGGCCTGACGGTATCAAAAAACAAATGTAGGAGTTTTTCAAACCAGGACATGTACAACTTAAAAATACTTGTCCAACCATTTATTTACAAGGCACCCTATCTTGTGTGCTATCTATAACCTACCTTAGGGGTCACTTACATGAAAAAAGGGAGTTTAAGAATTTACAAGGGGGTTATATTGCCTAGTGAAACTTGCAGTTTAAAACAGCAATAGCTGACCTGGGACATGTTTTAAGGAGAAATATGTGTTGCAGGCCCACTAGCAGCATGTAATTTACTGTCCCTGTGTATATGGTAAACCACTCTACATGGGACGTATAAGTACATGAAATATGCAAAACAGGTGTAAGCCAATTTTACCATGTTTAAAGGAGCACAGGAACTTTAGCATTGATCAGGAGTGGTAAAGGGCAAAGAGTCCTAGAACCAACAAAAATGAATTTCAGAAAAAGTGGAGGGTAAAAGCAAACAGTTTGGGGATAACCCTGCAGACAGGTTCAAGACCAACAACCTTTGATTGTTGAATTGAAGTGTAAAAAAAGAGCTCATATCGGCAAACCTTTGCAATTTCAGTGAAACCAAGGTGGCTCCACAAGAACAACAAAGAGGATGGTGTCCAAATCTTAAGGGTTTCATTAGAAAATTAGTTAAGGTTACAAGTTAAATTAGTGAACAAGTTGAATGAATTTGTATATTGTAAGTAAAAAGATGCAGAATACAATCACATACAACAAGGAAAATATCAACCAAGCAGGTTCCATGAAGGAACTTCCCTATCTAAATAAAGTATAGAAATGGGAAGGGGAATATCTATGAGGAAGATGTCAGCATCAAATGAATCGAGTTTAAGGTTCAAAGTATGAGTGCTCAAGCATAAAACTCAACACCGTAGGAAGGGGAAATCAGCAGAGTTGAGAATAAGTCCTCTCTACATGACACTCAGGACAGGGTCTGGTCTGCTAGTCTATAGAGCACACAATTAAGTCATGAAAAAAGGTTATAGAAGGCTTTTCGAAATATCAGTTTCCACTAAATAAACCAATCCAAAGACAGTGTTCTTGGGGAGCAGATACACTCCCTAGTTTTCCAGCTCTCTACAAAGTAGCAATTATCAAGATGACTATGGATGTAACAACAGTTCGGGCTGCCTGGTACAGGAGGGACCTATTTTACCTTAATAAGGTACATAATATTAATAAGACACCTGCAAAGGAGAGAAAAACAAGAAACTGGAAAGACTTTTTAAAAAATGCAAATTGTGCAGCCCTGGTCTGGATACAAGTAAGGTCAATGTTAAAGTGAGAATAGGTTCTAATTGAATGCAGTTAACATAAGTAAATATATTGAGTGCATATAAGTAAGGTATGCATTTTCTATTTATGGTGAATATATATATTATATTCCAACTACATTTACGGATAACTGTTTCGGAAGTAAATATGTATCCACTCACTACAATTGAGTAATATAATACACACAGATTAATACAGGGAAACACACACTGAATATATTAGATGCAGATAAATTGGTAGGGTACTATATTACGCTACTCCACTATCTTCATGAGTGCTGTGGGGAGAGCACTTCCCTGATTGGGTCATATTATTATGACATGGACTAATGCAGACGTTATGCGGATTGGTCAGTTATATGGGGAGCATGAAATCTGACATCCCTGCATTATAGATCATTCTGTAGCCCCAACTTAACACCATTACCTGATTTCAGAACTGGCTGAGTGATAGAATGATAATTCTTATGAACCGGTGGTGGTTGACTACACATCAATATGTACAGTAGCCCTCCAGGAATTCCCACCTGATATATATACAATTTAGATATTTGCATAGTTAATATTTATCACCTGGTAGACAACATACGATGTTTCCCATAATTTCTGGCTTATGCCACAGATGTGCAGGCCCTGGTGCAATGTTTCTACATATTGTATGGTCTTCTACAACCTTCAGTTACTAGCAAGCCACGATAAAGAATTTAGGATCTTATTTTTGAGAAACATGCGCTGCCAGAGCATCACCTTTTCTGATGCTCTGGTAGAGCAAGCCTCTCAACTCATATCTATGAGGCCATTGAAAGCTACACTGTGTAGCTTTGCATGGCTTCATAGATATGGAGCCTTGCATTAGGCTGCATCATGGAGGTGTTCCATTGGCATTGCGTGGGCTTTCCTATTCAACACCCATGGATTTTGAGGCTGCAAAACAGATTTCTTAATCACTTAAACCATGGTTGGCACCAAAACCTTATGCAACCTCAGAGCAGGTGTAACAAGGAGAAATATTTGTTTTTCTCCCTAGGTTTTTCCTCCTTCTATGTGTGCTGCATTCTGCAGCTCACGTAGAAAGAGGAAACACATCTTGGGATTGATTTTGTTCAGGAAGGTGTCCCTTCCAGCACAAAAACAATCCTGTCTTCATCAGAGGCACACTTGCATCATGATGGAAGGGTGGCTATGTTGGCATTAGGCAACAAATTGTGTGCCAGCAAAGGGGAAAGGACAGGAATGTACCTTATTTCATAAATACATTGCATTCGTGCCCTTTCACATTAGCATAGGGCAGCCAGCAAGAAGATCTGCGGTCCTGCCCTACGCCAATTCCTGATTAATGAGGCCCTAACTTTCTACCTGGTAGTACAAAAGTCCTTTACTGTACCCTAAATCTGCTAACTGGCCACGTCCATAGTCCCATTTCTGCCAACATGAGTTGCAAAATATTAGCCTTTGCATTGATTATAGCCGAGTGTTCGACTGCAGTCAACTGGTGGGGTTTACATGTACCTGATATCTATACATGGATATCTAAACTTGTCAAGTGCACTCAGGCAGAGGAGTACTAGATACACCTGCTGCGTCTGTGCTAACGGAAATTTGTGGCACTACAGGAATGGGACACTGTCCTGTTGCAGGTTAACCCTTTGAGAAATTGGGTTGTGATGAACCACACAATTCCACTAAATTAACCTGTAATTAACCCTGGGTAGCTTGGCACAAAAATAAGTAATGCTTTGCTTAGAGGCAATGTGCAAAGTATTTATGCAGCACACAAACAGAAATGAAGTGAAAACCCAACAGAATAAAAATCCCAAAATAATTTAGACAAATAGATTACATTTTAATACATTATTTGCCACCAGAAATGACAAGAAACCAATCAGTAGAACCTGAGTAATAATGTTTTAAGGAGTTTAGTAAAAAGTAGTACCAAGCGCCAACTGGTGCATGACCAGATCAAAGTAACAAGTTCAGGGTCCCTGTGATGGAGTGCAGGTCAGCTAAAGTCACAAGGTTAGACCAGCTGAAGTTTTACCTTCTCAAATCCATGCCAAAAGTCCCATTCCTGATGGAGGGGGGCGCAAGGAGCAGGAAGAGCATTGCAGAAGGCTGCAGGCATAGCGCGAAGCGCAGCCATAGGGAACAGGTGTTGTTGGTGCTTCGCAATGGCGGACCCTGAAGCAGTCAATGCTGTAGTTTGAAGAGACAGGCAGACAGAGTAGAGCAGTGAGGTCTCGGTGTGCCTGTTCATAGTCACAAAGAGCCCAAAAGCTTGATTTCAGCTCCCAGAGCCACATCAACGTTCACGGATGTGAGGGGCACCACTTGGGAGTCCTGAACTCACTGCTGCTAGGCCCAGGGACAGATGCAGGATGCTGGGGAGCCTATTATGTCCCTGAGGCTCATATCAGGGGACCAGCAGACTAGCCCTTGGAATCATTCAGCTATCATGGGTACGAGATGAGGTTGCAGGTCCAGTTCTTCCTCGCCAGGCAAGAGGGCGGCAGGCAGAAGGCTAGCACAGAGGAACAGCATTTCATCCAGAGTAGTGATCCAGCAGACTCGGAGGCCTTTAAGCACCACAACAGTCTTGCTTCCTTGCAGAGTATCCACAGGTTCAGATGAACTGAAGAGTTGGAGTCTGAGTTCTCATTTTTATTCCCTGATTCCCTGGTTAAGGAAGGTGGGAGAGGCTTCTAGACAATGGTTCTGAATTGCACGGCATACCCTACTTCCCTTGCACTGGATACAAGCTAGCTGCAGCATTAATGTGGGTTGGTTAGCCCCTTTGTGTGAAGGCCTAACCAAGCTAATTAGTGACAAGTGGGGCTGTGCTCAGCTCCACCAAACCATCCTGCTAGCAGATGGCCCATTAAGGCAACCCTAATCCCTCTATTGTGTGACTTTCTGGGAGAAATTCACAAAGTTTAACTGTCAGTTAGACTCAGTCATGTGACCCAAGATAGGCAACAGGCACAAAAGGGTAAATGACAGAAAAATGTCAACCTTTTTCAGTGCAAATCCAAGAAGGTGATGGATGGATTGCTCAAATTAATCTCAGCCACTGGCAATTGCTTAAGTCACATTCCTATTCGTCATTTGTTGCCCACCATGGCACCTCCATTTGGATCCTTTTACATGTAGAGTTCTCTTTCTCGACAGCACAGTCTTCACAGTTGTAAACTAACTATTCACTTTTAGTTTGTGAATAGGAAAAAGAAGTAAACTTACGCAAAGGTGTACATTTACTTTGGTTAATTTGGTCCCAAATGCAGAGTAGTGTCCTCTTGTTTATGATGCATGTTGAAGTTACATAGTCAATATTTATCTTGCAACAGACATGCATGTGTACCTATATATCTCATATAGGTATTGCAACCAGAGTATGTGTTTTTGTGTTCAAGGGACTTCCACCCAGGGTTTAATTCTTTAATTGGGAGGGGCACTAATCTGGCCCATATAATGTTTTTGAGTGCTTTCCTTCCCAGAGCTTGATTAAGATAGTGCTGGATTTTGTGCCCTGCATATGATGCTAACAGCCCCGGTGGACCTCTTCCTGTTACATATTCCGCTAGGTAATTTGTGTGCGACAGTTGGAAACATTGTTTATTAATTGAGTTTTCAATGCCCAGATAGTTTATCAACCCTTTGTGCCAATTAACAATTGCCAAAATCAACATTTCCACTGCTTTCTCCAAGTAACATTGCCACGTGTTGATTGACCCTCCGTAGATTGGCTTCAGCATGCTCTTTAAGCTTCCGGCTGGGGCTGTTTATATTTGATAGTAGTATTTTGTATGCATTCCTAAGAATTCTTTACTTTGTTGCTTCAGTCCGAATTCCAAGCAAATTAGGCTGTTGCGAGTCTATTTAGGGAGTTTGAAAATGCATTTGTAGGCCAGGCATTGTGCTTTGTCAAACATTGCTTCCATTTTGCCTGGAAATGCCTGCTGTGCTAATTTTAGTGTGTATTACTTTTATGATAGGGGCTGTTGTTGGACTATGCAGTAACTCATTTAGCTTGCATAGGGCAAAAGTTGTTGACTGTGCTCTGGCCTTCATTTTGTGCACATGTAATGTTGCTTTATCCGTTTCACTTAGCCAGCACCCGAGGTAGTTGTACTATCTCGTGATAGTGATGATTTCTTTGCCCACATGCCATTTCAGTAAAACTTTTTTGGGAAAATGACCGAAAATGACTACTTTCGATTTTTGAGCATTTATTATCAGCTCGTTTCTTTTATTATACTTATTGAGGGTGTCTAGGCCCCTTTGTAGCCCAATTATTGTGTGGTCCATTACCACTAAGTCGTCTGCATATTGTAATATATGCAGTTTGTTGGTCCCAATTTTCGGGATTACAAGACTGGCATTATGAAGCTTCTTTCCCAGGTCAGCAGTGTATAGATAAAACAATGTGGGGGCAAGTACACATCCGTATTTTAGTCCGCGATTTGTCAAGCACTTCTTCATTGTGGTGTTATCTGTTAAATTCACTTTGATCCTGGTGTTAATGTATAATGAAATAATGGCATTGAGGAGACCTACTGGGATATGCCAGTTAAGCAGTTTATCCCAAAGCTTATGTCGGGGCACCCCATCAAAGGCAGCTGAGTAGTCAACGAAGCATGCAGAGACTGGTTTATTATTTTTGCAGTTTGTTTGCTGGTTTAAATACGACATGGCCACAATGTTATCAATTGTGGAGCAGCCTTTACAAAATCCGGTCTGATAGTGGGGGAGGATTTCGTTCTCTTTAATCCATCTATTTAATTCATTCAGTAATGTGCTGGCGTAGGCTTTTCCTCCAATGTCCAAGAGGGCGATTAATGTATAATGTTTTGGGTCTGGGTTGTCTCCTCTCTTGAAAATTGGATGCAAAAATGACCCTCGCCATGTGTCAGGCACTTTTGCTTTCAGTCTACATTCGATGAACAGTTTCGATAAAATTTTTCCCCAATATACTGGATCTTCTCTAAAGAGAGCTCCTGGTAGACCATCGGGCCCGGGTGCCCCGTCTTTTCTTATCCTTTTTTTTACTTGTTTGAGTGCGGTACAATCTTGATCTTTACCCAAGAATTCCACTGGGGCCTCCTCGTCTGTATCTGCACTGTAAGAGGGACAAACCTCAGAGCTTTCAGGGTCTGTGGAGACTGCTTTTTCAATATAGATTGTAGCAACGTGTCTCAGCCAGGCATCTGCGTGTACAGAGTTACGCCTGTCTACTTTACCTTTCTACAGGTTTGCTATGTATTGCCAAAGCTGGCGTTGATTATGTGGTTTTGAGAGCTCGTGTATTGTTACCCAATCTTTCTCTATTTTATCTTGTTTAAGTGACCATAGCAGATGTCCGCGCTTTTTAGATAAGTCTTTACACCTCTCCCTTGTTACTTTCAGTAAAAAAAAAACATTCAGCGCACCTACTGGTTCAGAACACTATGCCCTAATGAAACTGGGATAGCAAAGACTGGTATTCTAGCTTCCTAACAGTTTAATATTACTCCACAATCAGTCATCAAACATTATTATCCTTTTGCTCCCTGGCTAAAACCAACAATGTACTGGTGGACCGCCGTATGATAGAAGAGGAAAGATACGTTTAGTAAAGTGTTACATGGGAGGACACTAGCTTTGTGAAAGGAAGTCCAATATCTAAACAAACAATGGTAAATGCATTTGGTTACCTATGTGATGATTAATACTTTTTTGGGGTTGTAAATGTTAGCAGTTGTGCAATATGAGTTATGGAAACTTCGTAAAAGTGTTATGAGAAATGCAATATGTGCCGTAACTGTGTTTTTCACACATTTGTAGATTTGCCACATTTGCCATAAAATCCATCATCATGTGCATAATCTGCAGATTTTAACAAAATAAATGTTTTAAAGCAAATGGCTCAAATATTACAGTAAACGCAGTGATGTGTGTTGCTGTTCCGTGGAATGCCCTTTACAAAGGTTGATTGGTCACCTTTCTGTTGCTCATTGCTATATTTGGGTGTTTAACTGGTAATAGTTAACTGCAACCTATGCCTAGACTGTGCTACAAAGTGTAAAAATGAGTAAACAATGAAGCAACACTATCATAAATGTGTCACATATTTTGCCTTTTCTTGTTGCAATAATTTAGTCACTCATAATCATAAAGCTTTATTCGGAACATTAAAAAAAAACATGTCCATAAAAGCACATACAGTTGCAGATACAAACATTTCGTTAAAAAAGAACACATAATACATATATTATCCAGAGAGGGATGTAATAAATATTTAAAACGATTAAAAACACATACTTTTCCTGGCGCTAATTGATTTAAGCAGAAATGTAGCAGTAAAAAAGCAAATGTCCGGGTGATGTAAATTAAAAAGCAGTTTCATTGAGTCCGTAATTGTTCTCACTCCAAATCTTTTCAACATTGGCTTTAGGAGGAGTTTCCGTAGTTCACTATACAGTTCGCATGATAGGAGAAAGTGCTTCGTGCTTTGTTCCGTTTTATTATCACATGCACAGGGACCATTAGGGCGCATTTTAATATTAGGACACGTAACAAGATAATGTACTATCCCCATCCTCATTCTGGTTAGTACAAACTGATGCGAAACTCTGGTTACCTGTGACAAGTACGGATGAAATCCAGTAAAATCACTCATGCTATTGTACAGTAAACACGTGGATAGCTTAGAATCCTTCAAAAATTGCCTTTCGTTGCAATAATTCAAGAAAGTTATTTTCATATTTAATTTGGAGATATCCAAGATACTATATGGGTCATTGATCACATTAAGCCCAAAAACCTTTTGGGAGCATTCAATAATATATTTGATCCAAGGGATCTTTAAATGCTGGTCTAAAGAAAGGCAATCCTCAATAATAGTTCTGTTCAGTGAGATGCCATCGCTCAGCCAGATAGAGCGCCACAATAATAGGGGTCTTAACATGATCATATCGCTTAGGGGTTGAATCCCTGTTTCTTTATGTACCAGAGTGTTGGAGGTAGACTTGGGTAAACACAGGAGCCTTTTCAGGAAATTGTTCTCCTCCACCTGAAGGCTCCCCGCTGGTGACACACCCCATACACCAGCCCCATAAAGAGCTGCAGAAAGACATCTTGCTTGATACATTTTTAGCATGTCTTTGATTCGTCTATTCCCCAGCTTCTTGGCAAAAACAAAGACCCCATTAGCACTCCTAATCATCTTTGTTTTAACGGCTCTGTGTTCAGTATCCCAACTACCGTTTTTTGAGAAAGTAATTCCCAAATAACAGAAGTTTTTTACTGTTTGAACCGATTCACCATCAATAAAATAGTGGGATTTGCCTTTCATTTTAGCTCGTCCAGGCCCACACTCCATCACATATGTTTTTGATTTATTAATCACCAGTTTCCTATTTTTGATGAATTGCACAAAGCAGTCCATCAAATGTTGAAGACCCAAAGGAGTCCTGGACAGTAGCACGGCGTCATCCGCATAGAGTAACACGGGGATGTTTAAATTGTTAACTCTAGGGGCATCCGCCTCGACTGTCTGCAGGACAGAGTCTACCTCATTTATGAAGAGGGTAAAAAGCAGGGGTGCTAAAACACACCCCTGTCTAATTCCCCTCCCAATCCTGAACTTGGTCGTACACTCCCCGTTGGGTCCATAACGGACACTGGTGCGTAGCTTTTCGTACAGGCGGGCCAGGAAATATATTATACCTTCAGGAGCCCCCATTCCTAACAGTGTGGTCCACAATATAGCATGGTCTACCAAATCAAAAGCGCTGCTTAAATCAGCAAAACATAAATAAAGCGACCCTTTTTTGGCCTGTGTATATTTCCCTACCAGGAGCTCTAGATTCAGACACTGCTCAATGGTACCACGCCCGTTTCTGAATCCAAACTGGCAGTTAGTTAAAATCTCATTCGTTTCTGCCCATTCCTCTAATCTTACTAATAGGACCCGACTCATAATTTTGACAGATGAGTCCAGTAATGATATAGGTCGGTCATTTTTGGCGTCGCCCCGATCACCTTTCTTGTGAATAGGGACGATTATTGATTCTTCCCAAGTAGACGGTATTTTACAGCAGATAGCTGCATTGAAGATTTTAGCCAACAATGGACCCCAGATCTCCGGTACAGTTTTATATACATCTATGGGTACGCCATCAGGTCCCTGGGCCTTCCCTCCCTTACTGGCTCTTATGCTAACCATAACCTCGTCTATAGAGATATTTAAGGCTATGATGGCCCACCTTTCTCCATTGAGGATTGGTCTATTACTTGTGTCAAAAATAATGGAGAAATGTTGGATCCAAGAGTCCATACTCACATTAGATGTGAGTTCTGGTACCCTTTCGTCTTTTAGGAATGGGCTATTCACCGTAGACCAAAACAGAGTACAATTCTTCAAATCTGCTGCTTGAGTAAGGTTGTCCCACGCTTCCTGCTGTAATTCAGTTTTTCTGCGTTTGAGGATCAAATTATAATCCTGCCTAAGTTGGATCACCAGACCCTTATCTCTTGGTTTAACTGCTGAAGCCTCTTTAAGAACCCTCCGGGCAGTAATGCAAGCATGGTCAAACCATCCTCTTTTGTATCTTCTCTTGTGCCCACCCTCTTTAGTAAACTTCTTGTTGATGGTTGAATTAATTCTATCGAAGTGATCAATATTGGCAGCCGAGGTTTCATCCTGTTCTAAGATTGCCGTGATTTCCATCAGACAACTAGAGATAATGGATTCAGATATTATGTCCGCTTTTTCTCCCTTCCACCTCAGCCTATACCCATTCTGCCTATGGGGTTCGATATTAATAATACTGCCCTGTTCACGTAAACAGACATTATTCCATATTGTTACTTCGATAGTTAAACAGTTATGATCACTTAACATAACATCAACCACCCTGGGTACTGAACATAACGGGATAGGAGTTGACGACATGCATATAAAATCAATGATAGTATTAGCGCCCCTTCCTATAAAAGTCGGTATGATTTCACCCGCATCGTTAGTAGCATTTTCCATAATTTCCATATCATAGTCAATCAGAACGTTATTCAGGGTCTCTCCGTAGGAATGATGGGGGAAATGAACATCAGCATCCCCCAAACGGTTGTACACACCCCATAACCTCTGAGATGATAATGGGCATACTGAAACATTAAAATCCCCCACAAAAATAAATTCAAAAAACTCCATTAAAATTTTTAACACAATTATTCAATGCCCTATCTAGTTCATCGATTGCAACATGTCTAGTGCCATCAAATATATTATTGTAGAAATTAATCAGAAGTAAATTTCTACCCGCTTCTTGTGTTAGCCATAGAATTTGTGAGTGAGCCCCCACTTTTATATACTTTTTCACCAGGATAGGTAATTTGACTGAAATCAACACCAACAACCCTCCTTTAGCTCTACCGTGGGTTGAGGCCAATGCAGGAAGTTCATAGGAAACGAAGCCATCGAAACCTCTGTAGTTTTTTCACCACGTTTCCTGGAGGCAAAGAATATCAAATAAGTTCACAAAATCTTTCCATCCTAACATATCCTCCTTGGCCACTATGCCTGCGATATTCCAGCTGGCAATATAACAAGTTACACTATCACTCTTGTGGCTAACAATAGGCGGTTCATCTCTAAGTATGGGCTTGTTATTTTCTATGTTAAAAAGCTCTATGTTATACATTCGGTTTGAGACTTCTCCCCCTATCAACATACAGTCTACAGTCACATTATCGTCCAATTCACTTACAGACAAGATTTCTTCTCCACAGTTAATACTATTTGCATCGCCCCAGGAAAAGTCAATCTCATGTCAATCATTTTGATCCAAAAAGCCCAATGACTGATACCTGTTCTGTATTGGGACTTGATAGATCATCTCACTAACAGGCAAAGGGGTACTACCATAGGTTATATATGGGTTCGGGGTATGTGTTATAAATTTGTTTCCACCTGTCATAGGATTCACTGTATGCATCGGCGGGGTAAATGCACCATCCTGAAAACCAGGACAAGCATTAGGCAACACTGGTCTATTTACAATAGATGGATAACTAAAATTGCTCATTACCCCCTCTCCACAATTAACAGAATGCGGTCTGCTAAGATGATAATAAAAATAGCCCAGTGGTCTGGCGACTACATCTGCCTGCGTGACTGAGGCGGCTCTAAGCAAAACAGTCGCAACATGTTGCGGGTGCCTGAAATTAATAATCACACAGTCCCCCCCACATGTCTTTTTTGTGTTACCAATCCAATTGACTCTTCTGATAGAGATGATTTGATCAGAGTAGCCAACAGGATAACCGCAATGACGGTTTAGCCAGGAAATGTTTTTATTCTTCAGAGATTCCACTGACTCCTGAGTAGTGGGGACCTGGGTTATAGTCGGGACATTAGTTAAGACCACAACGTAGGGTACACATTCGGGTGGAAGGTCTACAGGACGCCTACAAATCCGCATGGGTACCCCATTAGTTCCCCCTATGGTAGCAGGTAAAGTTAATACCGCAGGTCCCGGGGCTTTCTTAGGGGCTAATATAGGTCTAACATCATTCTGTAAAGTACCCGACATAGTGCTTATTGACCCTGCAATTTGTCGCCTTGAAGGTCTATCTGCATCCTGGGCCATAGTAGGAATTGGTGCAGGTGCAGGTAGCTCTTTAGTATTAGTAAGGGGGGCATTATTTATGGGAAGTGGTTGTGACTGCACCCTATCCTTTGTAGAGACAGAGGTTAAGCACGCTGGTATTTTAATATCTTGTATACATTTTTCCAATTTATCCGCATGCTGGTCCACCACGGCCCTTAATCTCACTATTTCTGCCTACAGGTCGTCATTTTGGTTAACAGGGGCTCTACCAACAAATTAAATTTACTATTGATAGTACTTACTAGCAAGTCAATTTGATCGGGCTTAATGGAAACCAAATTGTCATTAACTAGTGACCCTATTTCTTCAGTACTCTCTTTGTATATAACATCTTTTTTATTCTTTCTAATAGAGTGATTACCCCGCTTAGGTACCATTTTCCTACAAGCTCGCATAAATTTAGTAGCCCTAGCAGAGTGTTGGGGTGTACCCCCAGAATTCTCACATGGATCATCTTCCGCCCTTATGGAATTGTCTGGAGCCGTTGTTAAATCAACATTATCACCAATATCATCATGCTCCACTATAATGTCTGTGTCATTGGCGATGTTATCGGTGTTATGGAGATCCACAGATGAAATCAGTGGGAGGTCTATAACAGTATTTTTCCCCAGAGATTTCCTTCTGTCACTATTAATTTTGGAGACTACTTTCAACAAATAATTGTCCGGTAAGGTTGTTTGGACTGAAAATGTGGAGTTATTCAGAGGTCTCAAAAGGGTAATAGTTTATAAAACAAGTTATTTCCACAAATTAACTACTCACAGGTAGAATCAAAGGGGGTGGCCCTGCCCGGCCTCTTCTGGCCCCTGACGGCCACAGATGGCCCGCCCTCTGCCCGGGCTCAGCCCGGCGACACCCGCTCGCGTCCCGCGACGCGGGAGGTGTACCGCGCTGTTAAGCGCTAGCGGGCGCTGCGGGAGCGTCACAGGAGCGCCGAGGTGCCGGGGCTGCTGGGGAGTGTAGTGCTATGCTGGCCGTTCCCCTCACGGCAATGGGAGACTGATGCTGGCCGTTCCCCTCACGGCTGGATTGACCAGGGCGTCGGCCGTTCCCCTCACGGCACACAGGTAGGTCTGAATGGCGCCCCCCGCTCGGTGCACCGCACTGTTAAGCGCTAGCGGGCGCTGCGGGAGCGTCACAGGAGCGCCGAGGTGCCGGGGCTGCTGGGGAGTGTAGTGCTATGCTGGCCGTTCCCCTCACGGCAATGGGAGACTGATGCTGGCCGTTCCCCTCACGGCTGGATTGACCAGGGCATCGGCCGTTCCCCTCACGGCACACAGGTAGGTCTGAATGGCGTCCCCCGCTCCCCGCTCGGTGCACCGCGCTGTTAAGCGCTAGCGGGCGCTGCGGGAGCGTCACAGGAGCGCCGAGGTGCCGGGGCTGCTGGGGAGTGTAGTGCTATGCTGGCCGTTCCCCTCACGGCAATGGGAGACTGATGATGGCCGTTCCCCTCACGGATGGATTGACCAGGGCGTCGGCCGTTCCCCTCACGGCACACAGGTAGGTCTGAATGGCGTCCAATAATTTAGTCAACCCTGCTGCATATTCCTGCCCGCCACATAATTCATGTGTGTCCCTGATCTTGTATTAGCTGTGATTTATATAAGGAAGCATACTGTATAACACACACAATTTGTTTGATGAAAAATATATTTACATTTTAAAAACCTGAGGGTTTATGTAAAATCCTATAAATTGAGTTTTATAAAAGGAAGCAGATTTCCATCCCTATGAGGTGCCATTAATTATTCTTTTTGGAGTTACACAGATTGGTTAAAGTGATATAATGACAAAATTAAAGATGTTGGTTCTAAGACCCGTGTTGTAATACCAGCTTCCCAACTCGAACTATCTATGTGACCCTATGATGATGATAAAATACTTTTATTTGATTTCAGAAAAAATCATATGTTCACCAACCGCATTTCCTTCTGTTTCATTCCACTTTCTATTGTTCATAAGCCAAGGAAGTATTTTCTTTTATATTCAGATAATGGAGAGATCACAACTCCACTGAAACATGAAGCTGTGAAACTTGGCTACAATAATCACCAGAACACCCAAATTTAGATTCTTTTTTTACAAGTAACTAAACGGGTGGGTGTGGGTAAGAGGTAACTTAGTCGACCTCTTTACCGTAGCTGCCAAGTTTGTGACATTTCTATGTTTTAGTGGGCTTATGTGTGAACTTTTAAATGCCTTACATGGGACAAAGTGAGTGACAGTTCATTGATAGTAAAACGAAGCAGATATGCTCATCTACTGGGATACAATTAGGAAATGGCCAAAATAATGCCGAAATGCTTGATCCAGGTGTCAATAGTGCTAGTAGCGCATGTGGACCAAAATTAACAATAATCAGATATTTTGTTACTTTTTCGAATGCTGCAAATGGAAGAGTAAATGACCGCATCAGTGACAAGCAATAACACTCACTATTTAATACATTGCAAATAATAATGTGTTTCAATGGTGCAGATATCTGGAGAAGATGGTGCCTTGTCTGTCTGTATGCCTGGTACCCATGCTGAGAGCTAACTATGACAATAAGCCAAAATCGATCCGATACGGTTTTCAACCGGGAGCTCCACATTTTAATTTAGTCTGCATTCATAGGCCCAAGGCAAGCATCACTCCAGGCAGCTATTGCCTTCTGTGAAATCAAGTCTCTGCGAGGCAGGGCTACACATCTCCACAGCCAAAACACTATTTTATCAGACCCACTAAGACAAATCATAATATTTAATTCGCTTTTGAAGTTCCAAAATGTCAATATAAGCCCCAAAACAGCTTGCAGAAACGGAAAATAGTTTGATGGAAGCATGGGGTCTGGGTGGGGTTTGTGAAATAGAGATATCTTCTCTTGTGCATGTTCAAGTATGTGTTATTTTCCATTTTATAGCTCACGCCATTACCATTATTTGATGTCATCACTGCATTTTTGTAAATGTGGAGCACCACGCAGTGCCTCTGATTGCATTTTCAAGGACATCTAAAAGGGTGGCGTTGAGGGGCCTGTGGAGAATTGCTTATTCTAAGATTACACATTCTGAACATTTAGGGCCGTATGTGCGAGGAAGTGGCAGAGTGAGGCGTTAGCCATCATGGCTTAATTCCTAACTCTACCACTTCGGAAACGAAAGGCTGCACCATATTTACAAGGATATGGTGCCGTCTTGCGTTTCCCCTCACTGACGCTACACTTAACAGTGTAGCGCCAATGCAGGCACCCTTGCACCATAGTGCAGGGATGTCTGCGTGCAGGGAAGGATTGCTTATGTGTAGGAAGGTGTCCTGCACATAAACAATCCTGAAATGCCATTTTGTCCCCTCAAAGTGTGTTGTTTAATGCAGCACGCATGGAAGTTAGAAAATGTAATTTTTTTAAGAATTGTTTATGTGCAGGAAGGGTCAGCTTCCTACACATAAACAATTCAAGGCGGTTTGCTTTTTCCATGTGTGCTGCCTTGTGCAGCACACATGGAAAAAGCAAAAACGAGGAGAAATAAAACATTTCTCCTCTTTTTGCCAAGTTAAGACAAAGTTTTCCTGGTCTTAATTTTGACGCTGCCTCCTATTTAGGCTGCCCTTGTAAATAGGGGGCAGTGTCAAAATCAATGTGCATTGCAGTGGAACGCCCATCGCAACTCCCACTCCCCACCCCTTTCACTCTAAGCATAGCGTGAAAGGGGCCTCATTTACAAGGCAGCATTAAGCCATGTTAAGTGTATTAAAGTTGCCTTGTACATAAGACAAAGCCCCTATCGCCACAGAAACATCACAAAAAGTGACGCTCCTGTGGTGATAGGGGGTACATATGCCCCTTATTGTGTTCATTTTAAGATCACCAGATTAATTGGTGGTTGTTTTCATTGTTAGTTACAAATACGTTAACACCAAACAAATAAGGCATTTTGAATCCTCCCGTGTCTGAGCTACCGCCTGCTGGAGAGGGATTGTGACTGGTTGCAAACTCTTGTCGCGGACATCTGTGTTTCCATGTTATCTTCCACGAATCAGAACTTTGCCTTACCTGTGACCAGCGCCCAGGCTCAGGACACATTATTATCATTTATGTACTGGACGGCTTGAGTGCAGCCCAGCCTCTGCTTTCAAGAGGCCAACCAGTTATTGTTGCCTGTGATGCCACATTGTTTTAGAGCATGGCAGGGATCTGCTCACATGGCTTGGCAGTTCGGGCTGGACTGTTCTCATGAGGCACAGGGTCAAGACTGATTTGCATATGGCCATGTCTGAACTGGAGAGGCTTGGTGAGCAAAATAACGATGGATTAAACCCAGATCTGTGACTGGGGGTGAGTGTTTTGCCATTGTGCAGCATTCCGTCCATCAACTTGTGTGTTTTGCTGTTCACCCTATGTGGGAAGGGTATACCCAGACGTGGGTCCCCTGCTCACTAGGCCACAGGAGTTAAGCTATCCTGGCTGAAGATGGCTGATATCCAGGAACCGGTCCTAGGATGCTTAATTCGGGTCCAGGAAAGACATGGCTTGGCAGTTCGGGCTTGACTGTTCCCATGAGGCACAGGGTCAAGACTGATTTGCATATGGCCATGTCTGAACTGGAGTGGCTTGGTGAGCACAATAACAATGGATTAAAACCAGATCTGTGACTGGGGTTGAGTGTTTTGCCATTGTGCAGCATTCCGTCCATCATCTTGTGTGTTTATCTGCTCACTGTCTGCCATGGACTGGATCCCATAAGCTTCTGACAGACTGTGTTCAGCAGGATAGTATGGAAGCTTAAAGCGTCTTCCATCGGACGCAGGCCTTGCTCAAGTGGAGAAAGTTAGAGCCCTGAAGCCTCTGACCATGAAAACACCTCTCCGTGGTCACTGAGCAGCAGATGAATACTAACAAAGCCATATGATCTTCTGGAATAATTTAACATTTTAGGTTCCTGTGCTGAACTTTAGAAGTGCTGTTGGCAATCATCACGAGGAAAGTAGCTGAAACATGCGTGACAATTTGTACAAATGCAGCAAAATGACCTAATGTGCATTACTTTAATGTGTTATACTCGGCAGGGCTGCTATACAAACACTTGAATTCACTTCATGCAGTCGATCCGTTCTTATCAATGACCACATTATATCACCAACTGGACATCAGCAATAAAACGTGCAAGGTCATGGGAGAGTGTTACCTTTGGGACACTGTCATCAGGTTGCAAATGTTCAGACTTTATAGCATAAAGTTATGTTTTACATCTATCTCCATGGAGATAATAACAGCGAGCTGAGTCCACGGTACTCACTCAGAGTCGCTTAGTGAACAAGTACTGAAGTTAATGACTGCTTGTGCCGCGGGGGGATGGTGGAGTGCATGAGATGATGACCGCACTCAAGTGGTTCCCTGCCTGTCCTCCAGGGGCGATAGATAGTACGTGCTTTGTCGGGAGCATGGAAGAGGAATAAAAGCCAAGTTGGAAGATCTCTGGAGAGATAATAACAATGTGCAGAGCCCACGATACTCAGGCAGTGCTGTTACTTTAAAGCAAGGTTGTAGCTCTTGTTTTTATTTTTTTTCCCCAATTTTGCTTGAGGCACTTAATAGAAGTTCCACCAAAGCAGAGGAAAACAGTACTTTGCCATTGGGAAACTCATAAGAGAAACACATGTGGAAGAACAGGAAATAAAATGCCTACAACCAATAGAAACGATGAAAACTAAAGTGACAAGCACAAGGACCAATAAGAAGTGAAGGTGGGATACAAGTCCCACTTCAGATATATTTAATACAATAGATTTCACAAGCCCAGCACAAGCATTCTGCAGGCGAAACCTGAAAAAAGACTGGGAGAGTATACCTTCAAAAAGTCTGTGAAATACTTACAGTGCTTGGGTATATATTGTCTGAGTGTGAGTGCAGGAAAACTATAATGCTGACTCCAAGGGGTTGAAAAGATTATAATAGGAAAAACAGATGTACAAATGTTATATATAAAAGTAATCATTAGCCACATGAGATGCACATTTGATCACCACAGATTAGTTATGGTTTTGTATTGGTATTAATTATCGTTTCGTTTTAGTTTCAAATATCTTTACTTCGGCACGAGGCCATACAATCATAAAAACAGGAATAAATGCATAGAGCTATAAAAAGAAGTCATAAACCATGCTATCACTGGCATAATATATTTGTACATTCTTGAATGAGAGCCAGGACTTTGTAGCATACAGAACGATTTAATGATTACGCAAATACCTTTTGCGTTGTTATAAGAACAACAATAAAAATATATACATATGATTGTGCAATACGAGCCCTAGTTTACAATAGGAAAACACACAAGATGATGGACGGAATGTTGCACAATGGCAAAACATTCACCCCCAGTCACAGATCTGGGTTTAATCCATCGTTATTTTGCTCACCAAGCCACCCCAGTTCAGACATGGCCATATGCAAATCAGTCTTGACCCTGTGCCTCATGGGAACAGTCCAGACCGAACTGCCAAGCCATGTCTTCCCTGGACCGGAATCAAGCATCCTAGGACCGGTTTCTGGCTATCAGCCGTCTTCAGCCAGCATAGCTTGACTCCAGTGGCGTAGTAGCACGGGACCCATGTCTGGGCATACCCTTCCCACATAGGGTGAACATTCCGTCCATCACCTTGTGTATTTTGCTGTTCACCCTATGTGGGATGGGGATGCCCAGACGTGGGTCCCTTGCTCACTAAGCATATCCGTGTGCAGCCCAGAGGATGTAATTATTAAGATAAAATGGCCTCATGGCTATGTGCCGAAAGGCAGTGAAATAATTTATGACAAAGGAGTAGACATTTATAGAGCCAACAGCTTTTAACCTGACGCCAGGATAGGGGCTTTAACTGTTCTGATATATTTGAATATGTGAATGTTTGCTAAGTCCAATCACACAGAGAATAGGTGGATTCTGAATGAAGCCTTTCAAGCAAATTAGCATGGAGTCCTAAATAGAGGAAACTTCTATTGTATAGTCATGAAATGTAGATATCCTGGTCCACCAACTTGATGGCTGATTCTTGCAAAATCAATCAATCAATCAGGGGTTTCTAAAGCGCGCCTCTCACCCAAGAGAGGGTCTCAAAGCACTGGGGGGAGGGGTGGGGGGTGCAGCTCCTAATCAGTCGAAAAGCCAGGTCTTGGGTTTTCTTCCTCAACAGCCTCAAAGAAACGTACTCAGCTAGACAAACGTTTGCATTCAATTGTTTAGAGTAAAAAATGATTGCAAGATATTTTACAGTTGCAAAAGTGAATGCTGCTTCTCCCAATTCATCGGGCTACAAGAAAGGTACCAGCTGGAAGGAGTTACCAAATAGTAATAGCTCACTTGTGCCTGCATTACAACAGACAGACTCAATGGACTTGGCATCCAGCCCATGACAAAGCATAACCATCCTCTAAGCCTACGAGGATCACAATTTTCTAGTTATGGAAAGCAGAATATTAGCTGGGTAGCACATATTTAGGAAATAAAAGGAAACCCACAGTAATGTATTTTTCTAAAGTTTAAGTTGAAAAACAAAAAACTGTTGTACCTGACCCTTTTTGCAGAGTTACCCCAGCTATTTGCCTTTGGTTGCTGAAAATATTTTTGTTAGCTTTAGGACTTGTTTTCCCTGCTAACCGGTGGTAAAGTGCATGGGACTGTTGACATGTACCTGATTGGTACACTTAATTTACAAATAAATTTCCTGGGTGGAATACCTGCTGGGGATCAGGGCTCACTCCAGCAAAGGACAGAAGCAGGGCTTTCACAGGTCGAGGAAGTACAGTTGCAGCAGGTTAGTTGGGCAGGTGAAGGGAGGCCAACTGACCCATAATGTCCCTCTGGGTTAGCAAGGCAAACAGGTCCAATCTTCCTTCTTCAAAGAGCAAGGCATCACGTCAAGAAGCAGGTAGTCCTTTTGTCAGCAGGACAATCCTTCTTCTGAATCTTTCACATGGTCAGAAGTGTTCCTAGTTCAGGTTCTGTAAATGATACAAAACAGTATAAGCCTGTGCGTGGAGGATTTCTCTTTGTCAAATATTTCCCCTTTCCTGAGTTTGGCTCAAAACTGGCCTGGTTCACCAAACGACAGGCAGGCCCAGGTGTGAGCGTCATTGTCCGTGACTGAGCTGGCAGCCTTTAGGAGTCAGGAAAGGGGCGTACAAGTCTTGAGGCTGTCTCTTTGAAGTCAGGAAGCTTAAGTGCTACCCCTCCATGTCATCCTGCTCATTAAAGCAGCATCCTGCCACATTCCCATGCTATTTTTGTGACTATGACTGGAAGGAATACACAAAGCACCACATGATAGCCATTCAGAGTCACGTGACTCTAGACATTGGCAGAAAGGCACATTTGGTTTAGGCAGAAAATTGGCAACTTTATACACGTGCTTTTTTCAGAATAGCAACATAAAATCTGATTTTACCATTAAACAGGATTTTGAAATTCATTGTAGTTAAAACAGCATATCCCTACCTGCTACCAATTAGAACTGGTTAAATGTAACAGGGTAACCCAGTGTTAGTCAATGAGAGAGATTGGCCTTATACCAGTAAAAAATTACTTTAGTAGTTTTTCACTGTTAGGATATGTTAAACGTAAGAACAAATTGCCTACTTTTGTAATTCCATGCACCCTGAGAGGCTACAACCAACCTTAGGGGTGATTTATCACTTTCTGAAATGAAGATTTAATCTTGGCAAAATGTTGATTTTGCTAGGTCGAAATGATAGTTTAAAACTGCACTGCAGACTGCTGTGGCAGGCCTGGGTCATGTTTTACAGGGCTATTTTAGTGGGTTGCACAATGAGGGCTATGCCCACTAGCAGCATTCAGTTTACACGATGTGGGTGCAAGTAGTACCATATACTAGGGCATTACAAGTAAATTAAAAGTGCCAATTAGGAGCAGTTCAATTTTACCATGTTTGAACGAGAGAGAGGAAACACTTTACCACTGGTCCACAGGGTTAAAGTGCATAGTCCTAATGCAAACAATAACTAATTCAGCAAAGTAAGTGAGTGAAGACAAAAGGTGCATTACCACACCAAGGATGTCAGGTCTAACGCATACCAATGCGTATTAAATCAAAGTTATATGATTGCGATGTGGTATGGAGATTTTGTGTAGCATTTGCCACTAAATTGTATAACAAAGAGTAATTGTAATAATGAAAAATAGGCATCAGTCCAACTCTGTGGATCACGATTGTAACAGTAAAAGTGTTCTTCAATTCACTAGGCTTTAACAACAAAAGTTGCACGATTACAGCTTCCTTCACACTCACCTCCAGAAAATATATTTTCTTTAACTCCATGGACAAACTGTATTTATTCCTCTGGTATATTACATAATAACATACTTCATATATATATATATATATATATATATACCTTTGCGGTGTTTTATAATGAGTTTTTGATATGTACTTCAAAACTATCACTAACTACTGTATGAATACAGCCAGGTGTTTAGCAGCGGTAAGGAACATCTGTGCATTGCAATTGAAGTCTCTAAATTTGACAACATACCTTTCATACTGATTTATTTGTGTAGTACTTGCAACTTTAAAAAACATGTTCTAATCAAACACGTCTGAGAATCTGCATATTTTAGAACTATACATCTGGCATGTAGATTATGGAGAAACGCCTCAAGCATTAGGCACAAGAGTATAGTAGCAATACATTGCATTGTACTCATAATTAAAACTTTCTGGAGTGATGTAGAGGCTGCTGTGTAAAATCCGAGGTTATACGTAAAATACGACGTATTCTCAAAACATACTGATAGGAAGTACGAGTACAACAAGGCTTTCCAAGATGAATAGCACGGCCATGTGAGGATTATTTCAGGAGCTGCTGCTATTGCAGCCCCATCCTTCCCAAGCTGGTCTTCAGAAAAAGAGGGTAACATTCCCATGGCCTACAGTGAGTTAATAAGAGACCACCAACGCATCACATTGTCTCAATAGATACATGAGCAGGCACATAGTCATAGAAAATATGATTAATGTTAAAAACAGCAGCACTATTTTGAAAAAGTCAGCATAGGAATAAACCTAGATCATAATTCAGCTTCGATTTTAGTGTGTACATAGAGTCACAGTAATCAAAGCTGCCTCCCACTGGCCTAACCTCAGGTCGAAGAGAAAAACCTGTGCCTCCCTGGGCGTCTGCTTTGTAGGTGCCTTATTACTTAATGTCAAGTGTATATTTACTGTTTTAAGTGGTGCACTGCCTCCACACAGAGCCTGATTTTTTAAGTTCTCCAGTTCCTTGTAAATGTCAGGGACTTGCACTGCAGGGTTGGTTCTCAATGCACTTTCTATAATTTCAGCAGCTCAATTCGACAACTTAAGGTCAGTCCCTTCAGACAAAAACTTGAAGCAGCATAAATTGTGCTTTGAGTGTTTTTTTGTAAAATCAGATCCTGGCACTAGAATAGCCTGTGAGCTACAAGAGGAAAACACTGCAGACACCTATTCACTAGGGTTTAATGTTCTTTAGCGTATTGGGTAAAAAATATCAGGCTTGTATATTTGCTTACTTTTGCCATTTCATGTTTTGCTGCATTTTTCTTGTTCCTTACTTAGGGAAATTCGACAATATTTCTAATCTTCAAAGTTCCTTTAGGACAGATATAGTAATATTGAGTCTTCACGTCACTGTACACGAAAATAGTGATAGTTCTCTATCGTCAATATGCGTAATGAATATGCAGGTGTTCATAATGGGGATGTTTTGATATATAAGGAGTTTTAGTGAAAAAAAATCTGATGGAGCTACCTGTCACTATTTTCACATACCATGATGTGAAACTTTAAGATGTGCAGCATAATTTGACTAATGCTCACCATGTGAAATTGAATTTGTGTCTTAACCCCTCCCACGCTTATGACGGACCCGCTCCGTCATGGCCCTCGGGTGGGCTGTGCTGGTGACGGAGCGGTTCCGTCATGGCCCGCTCACCAAGCCTGCGCTGCGCTGATTTCGCGCCTGCGCTGATGTTCTAAAGAATGGGCGGGGCCATGACGGAACCGCTCCATCACAAGCACAGCCCACCCGAGGGCCATGACAGAGCGGTTCCGTCATAAGCGTCGGAGCGCCGCGCGGCCGCCCCACCCCCTTAGCGCTGCGGCGGAATTGCCGCCGCAGTAAAAGGGTTAATTGGACTGAACACACGAAGCTTCACCAAGCCAAAGTGTGGAAGGAGTGACAGATCTTTTTCAGTTTTGAGGTTGGTAACACACAGTTGGTTAGTTAGTCTGTGCAATCACCGCAACGGGCAATGAATGCAGGGACAGAGCCTGCTTTAGCGCTGGTGGTGGCCAGTACAACAGTCTTTTTTAGTACCCCCCATGAACTCCTGGGATTCCCTCACTTCCGCACTACTACACACTAAAAGTGTCCCTTGTCTCTCCATAGCTCGTCTCTCACATGCATTTCCTTTGTTTGAAAGCATCGGGAAAGGCTGGCTTTACTAATCCTCTCAGCTATCCACATAAAATACAGATCTGTTCTTTGCAGCAGGCATATTAACCTCCTGCCCTACTTTATGGAGAGTCAAAACTGCCATCCGACAAACCTCTGATCACTCCTTCTAGCAGGAACATTAATTACAAGATCTCAAGTTATCTTGACATTTTAATTGTTTCCTGAAGGCTGCCTTTAAATTGTAAGTTATTGCTAAACACAGCGCCCCACCTTGAGGTCAGTGCCCCCCCCCCCCAGTCAGAGGCCAGTGGGCCGCACCATTCGTACCACCCTAAAGTCAACCCTGTGTGGGGAAAACACGTCATCACATCATAATGGCAGGGCATCAAATGTGCTAGTGTGTGTGAGTGTTCAAATAATGGTTAAAAGACCACACTGCCCAGTGCATGTGTTGGCAATGCGCCATCGCATAGAAAAGTGATACGCGATAAGTGATACGTGTGACGTATAATAGCGTCAGCAAAAAAAAAATATATAGCCATTCAAATGAGTGGAAAATGGAGATGACTCAGTGAAAATCTGATTGATGAAAAACCCCAAGGTAAGTCATAGACAAAAAGTAACAACAGAATCATTGTTGTACACTCAAATGCCATAATTAGGGGCCCTAATATTGAAATTGTAGAAGGGCAATAATGTATGACAATCAATCAGTAGAAAGGTGATAGTAGTATCTCGAAAGGTATGTGGAAAATGGTTGTTAACCACATTCAAGCAATTGTGCATCACAAGTAAGTGAAGAAGAGGAGAGTAGGACAGTATAGTGAGAGCAAACATGTTATTTTAAAAAGTCAGCATGATGGCAGATGTGTCAGTACAGTAATGGCTCACAATGTAATCTATAGATAAACCATTGTACTCCTCCGAAGGGGCTTGTTTCTGATGAGTTAATATTGAAGAATATCCCCTCCAGGTCGTCATTTGACTTCTTCTACAACCTGACATCTCAAGTCAGTCTAAGTGAGATTATGTTACGAGCATTTAATTGTGCAGCCTGTTCTTTTGTGTTGAAAGATACAAGCCCCTTCCACCGCCGGTGCGTCACTTTTCATATGGGAAAAAGTGCCACCTACTTAAGTAGCCCTCTAACCATGGCTCAGGCCTGACATTACAGAGCATGTGCGCGCAGTTTATACTGCCATTTTGACCTGGCAAAATATTTTTTTGCCAGGCCCAAACCTTCCTTTTTATACATATAGGTCACACATAAGGTAGGCCATGGACAACACATACGACAGGTTGCTATGTATTTCGAAGGCAGGACAAGTACTTTCAAGTTTTACATGTCCTGGTAGAAATACTCTCAAATTAATGTATCACTGCTCGAAAAGCCCATCTCTCCTATAGGATAACATTAAGAGTACCTTATTACATTGTTTATGTGTAATGTGTATGTGTAATTCCCAATTGTGAAAAGTTTGGTGTCTTTGGGATCACAATTTAAAATCCAAACTTATGGTGAAGTCAGACCTTAAACTGCAATTCTGAAAATATAGGGCCCTATTAGGATGGCGGGCAGATCGCCCCTGCCGGGCCGGCCCGACGGGGGTGTTCCGCCCGGCTTCCTCTCAGCAAAGATCCCCCGCCATATTACAATGACTGAGGTGTTCGAGGCAGACGGAAAGACTGTTCGCCGCTTTTCCGCCCGGTCGACAATTCAAACGGGCGGAAAAGGGTTCAATATGGTGACGGTGTCTGTTAGACACCGCCAGCCATTTTTGGATGTGTGCTGGGACATGCCTTTCTGTGACGGCATTGCTGCCATGGAAAGGCATGAGAAGTATGCCTACGGGGGAACTTTGCGGGCCCCCAGGGACTCTGGGTGGGGTGGGGGGTGCACATGTGGGGTGCCATCGACCCCCTTGCAGTTCCATGCACAACATGGCAGGCACCGCACAGTACCTGCCTTGTTGTGCATGGAAGTGCACGATATGCCTTCCAGGCATAGTGGCGGGCAGTGCTAAGTGAACCACCTGCCACAATGTCAGGAATGCAGGATGTGCCACTGTGGCGGGTGCATTCTAATGGTCCCAACGGGACCCCTGCCCTTATGGCAGGTGGACCCATTTCAGGATAGGATGGCGGGCTGACACAGTCCGCCCGCCATCCTTATGACCCCCATAGTATTTAGAAAATTGATATTTTCTTACTTCAGCCATTTGGTGCCTGTTGCCTGCCTCTGATACACATCTGAGGAGGATGACAGCTGAGCACTGTGCATTCCTCCTAAACAGCCACATGCAATGAGAGCTTAGGCAATGGCTTGATGGGCCATCCTGGCAGGATGGGAGAGAGGAGCTGGCCGCAGCCTCACTTCTACATAAATAGGCTGTGTCCTGTCCCCACACAAAGGTCTGCATACCCCTCCTGTAGTGAATCTGGAGCCAGGACAAGAAGGAAGGACTTCTGTGCAATTCAAAGACTGTCTTTAGAGTCTCCCTCACTTCAAAGGCATACCTGGGTATGAGGACTGGGCCTCAGACTCCACCACTTCGGAACATTTCCTGGCATGTGACAACTCTGCCAGGAAGAAGGACTGCTGTGCTGCTAAATGACTGTTGCTTTTCTGAACTGCTGTCTTGCTGTGTTGCCCTGCTGCCTGCTGGACCTGCATCACTTGAACCCAGAGTGTCTCCGAGGACTAGCTGGCCGGGCTCCTGATCTGTCTCAGGGACACAAAAGACTTCCAACTGTTTCTGCACCTGGATTCTGCCCTGTGTGATTCTGCTATGCCAAGTGGAGCCACCCCTGTCCTGAACCCTTGGTAGTGAGGCCTAAGGTGCTTGCTTCAGCAAAACACATGCACCATCTATTGAACCGGTGTTGCATGGATAAGAACTGGCACATAGCCCCTGTTAAGTAGATTAAAATTGGCGCATCGCTCCTGTTGTGTGACCAGAACCATCTCAGCGCCTCTGCTGCGAAGATCGGGCTCAATGCATTGCCTTTAGAGCCTCCACTGCACAAGGTTTCCGCATCTCCATTGACTGCATCTTCGACGACGACTCTGAATCTACGCTTTGGAATACTACACTCATTGGAGCCGACACGTAATCTCTACATCGTAGATCAGGACTGGTTGTTCACTACCCCTGAATGAATCGACACCGCTCATCTATGCCCCATATCTTCCTTGGATCACTGATAGAATATCAATGTAAAAAATATTTATGTTCAAAATATCGCAAATAAATACACACAATACACAAATATCGACTCCCATACCTACTCATATATGGTACAAAAATATTGAATCAAAACTATTGTTATAAAAAATATAGCTGTAAAGAAATATTGATTTAAATATATATATATAAAATAATATACATTAAACATATTAAATATTAATATTCATTTTAACTAAATAATACAATTAATATACATGTTTACAAAATATTACAAATAAACGTAATTAAAAAATGAACACACAAACATATCAATTTATATGTTATGTTAAATGTTATGTTAAATTTATGATTTGGAGCATCCCGGCGCTTTTTCGAAGGTACCCACCAGAAGAGGGAGAAACATAACACTGAAGGGACATGCAACACACCTATAAAACAGCAGCAGCGGACTATGGGAAAAGCCATGTTTTAAGGGCCTTTCGGAAGGACAGCAGGCTGGAAGCCTGTCTTAAAGAAATCGGGAGGTCATTCCAAGCACGAGGAGCTAGATAACTGAAGGACCGACCTCCTACTCTGGCGCGCTTGATAATGGGAACCTTCACTTTGGATAGCGCAGCAGATCTAAGAGATCTAGAGGGCTGATACCAAGACACACGTTTAGAAATATATTTAGGACCAATACCATGTAAGGCCTTGAAGGTCGTAGTCAGAGTTTTAAAAAGAATCCTTTTATCAATCGGGAGCCAATGTAAGGTAGAGAGAAGAGCAGTGGCTCTGGCTCTTCTAGGGAGGCCGAAGACCGCTCGGGCTGCAGAGTTCTGAGCAACTTGAAGACGCCTGGCCAGGTATTTGGGAAGCCCCAAAAATAAAACATTGGCGTAATCCAGTCTGGAGCCAACCAGTGCCTGGACGATAATTTTCCTGTGCTCGATGGATACTAAAGGTAAACATTTACGTAGCATCCGAAGGATGCCAAAACATTTCCCAGTGAGAGAGGAAATGTGTGGTCCAAAAGATAGGTCGCTGTCAATGATCACTCCCAGATTTTTGGCCTTCTGGGATGAACTAACGGGGGGACACATATCCTGCGGCCACCAGGGTTTCCAATCCGGCTCGGCGATACACCCAAAAAAGAGCAGCTCCGACTTGTCGGAGTTGCATTTCAGTCCATGATGTCCTAACCACTCGAAAACCGCACTCAGACAACCTCTGACCTGATCGTCGTTAAACAGACCATTCCTGTTGCTCACAAACAGGAGCTGGGTGTCGTCGGCATAAGTGACAATCCGGCCGCCGAAAGACTCCGCGACTACTGCGAGAGGAGCCATAAAGATGTTAAAAAGGAGGGGGCTCAAGATGGATCCTTGGGGAACCCCCACTTCTATACATATTTATTTTCTTCAATTTATTTTAAACATTTTAAATTATATAAAAATAATATATATATATATATATATATATATATATATATAAATAATTTTAAATATAAAATACATTCTAAAATAAATTAAAATAAACTATGAAAAAATATGTAATCTTAAATTGCCCAATACAATCTGTGCAACAGTAGGAAAAGTGTTGGAAAGCAAAATAATTACACTTAATATTCCAACTCCAGTGAGTGCAGACAGAGACGCTGTTGTTGCCTGCTTTGTTCCACACAGCTACTGGAGTAGCTCTGAATCCTGAATCTTGTCTTTGGGTTTGCTGAAACACCCTCGTGGCCGCAGAGGAGGGAGAGGCGCTGGCCCCGGGACTGCGAGGACCAGCATACAACACCTTCAGCTGGTCCTCTTCCCGCGTGAGCCGCGCCCCCTCACAGTGCCACGCCCCCAGCCAATTTCGATAACTTCTCGCGGCCCCCGCTTCGCGGGAGCCGCTCGTGACAGAGACGCTGTTGTTGCCTGCTTTGTTCCACACAGCTACTGGAGTAGCTCTGAATCCTGAATCTTGTCTTTGGGTTTGCTGAAACACCCTAGTGGCCGCAGAGGAGGGAGAGGCGCTGGCCCCGGGACTGCGAGGACCAGCATACAACACCTTCAGCTGGTCCTCTTCCCGCGTGAGCCACGCCCCCTCACAGTGCCACGACCCTACAACTTGACACTCTATTTAATCTAACCCTGTAACGCGCATCGCGGGACGCGCGCGGGTCGGAGCACGGGGCTAAGCCCGGGCAAAGGGCGGGCCGTCTGTGGCCGTCCGGGGACGACCGCGGACGGGACGGGCCACCTTATTTTTATATTTGCGTCTGACCCTAGGTAACGCGGAGAAAAGCAGCATATCCCCAGAGAAGGTCGCGGTAAGAACTATCAAAGTTTCAGAGTTCTAGATTAAGGTATAGGATCAGGGAACTGTTTCTGTCTCGTGATATCTTCATACTTATTAAACTAGCACTTTTTAAATAAGACTTTTAAGTTATCTTCAAAACCCTACCTATTGGAGCTAGAGTAATCTCCCTGTCATCAGTGGATATCCATGCAACTTCAATGGCCTTAAAAAAACTACGATCGCGCACAATATATATGAAACGTATGGGCACTGAGGAAGCTGCTAGGAAATTCTCTGAGAAAATATTGAAGCACGACAAAATATCTGGTATCTCTGCAATTACCAAATATTTTTCTGCTTTATCACCGAAAAAACAACTATCCACTATCAACTCTGAAGCAGAAAACAACTCTGACCTCATGGAATTCAAGGAAGAAAAACATCCTCCCTCTCCGAACCAACAACGCGCACACAACTTAAGTGTTTCAGATACCGAGGGTAACCAAATAGAAAACTTGTTAACTGAGGAAATACAAAAATTGGACCATGAGATATCTCACTCTACACCCCTAAAGCTGATAAAACCTTCAGGTAGTCAAACCTGCCTTGAAGCTTCTTCGTGTAACAACACAAAGTCACCAAACAATAAATCTGAAATACCATTAATTCAAGAAATTCCAAATATCAGCTCTTTAGAAAAATCACTTTATCATCATTCAGCACATGAGTCCTTCCTAGATCCTTTTTTTCCAAATCAAAATTCAGCAATCCCTGCAACACCCATGTCAAAAGCTCTTTTCTCCTTGCAGGAAATACTGGAATCAGTCCTGACCCATCTAGGTCATATCTTAGCAAACTCGGATGATACTCTCGACGTTCAAATCGGAATACTCAAATTTCTGGTAGAGGAAAAAAGGAAAAAAGACTTATCAAATGCAACAAAAAAACAACAAGAATATGACAAAACGCTAAATCCGGATGGTCAATTAGCAAATTGTACCATTGAAACACAGTCCCTTGACAAACATGACATAAGTACACAAACATCTAAAGTAGTAATACTGGAAACAAAAACAAAGGAATCAAAAAGGAAAAATATATCACCTATTACTTACTCACTCAAGAAGCTTTTCAAAGAAGAACCAAAAAATAACACCATGCAGTACTCTATTTTCTTGAAATCTACACATAAATCGGTCTCACACCAAACCGAGCATGTTGGTGATGCCCATGCAATAACCACTCAAAATGATCTAGAAAAAGATCGCAAGGATGAGACCTCAAAAATAGATGGAACCATTAGCGCGAAGGGGAATAAAAGGAAAAGAAAGCTTTTAAGAAGAATTCACAAAAAAAGGCGCGTAAACTCAAATTCCAAAAACAAACAACTCCGACAATAACTGCTGAGGGAAAAAAAGCTATCATAATCTCTAATACTACAAAACCCGAGGTACCTTTTATTAATCAAACGACATTGAATGTGAACTCTTTAAACCCAAAAGCAGATGTATATTTTCCGGTCACATCACTCTGTAAAACTGGGCCGATAACTAATGGAACAAGAGAAAAAGACATCAGTAAATCTACACCTGGGGAAGGAATAACATCAAAGTATCTTATAATTGAAGAACTCTTCCCCACTGACAACGTGCCACTGAATCGAGGAAGAATAGTCAATCTTTTTCAACAAATACCTTCCCTGCATTCGCTTACAAGTAATGAATTAGATTTGGTGACTTTTCCGAAAAAAGAAAATAACAAATTAGCGTTGGTACTATTCTGGTCACCAGTACTTCCAGGGATAATTCTTAGTGAGAAGGAAACATTACATAAAAACGGCTACGATGTAATTGCAAGAACAGAACCCAGGAATATTAAATATAATAAAGGATTTAATGGACTCTTTAACACTGTTACACTAAGCAAATGTCAGCATAATTCCTTCACTAATTGGGAAGAGTCGGTACCATACGTTTTGGGTAATGACACTCTAAAAATCCAAGTGAACAAAGGAGAAAGGACAGTATGGAGTCAAGACTCAGAAGGAAGCGTTGTCGAAAAACCAATAAAATCTTGGGATTGGATATCAGAGACACTAAACAGTAATAAAATTATTAACCATCAACAATATTCTGTTTAGTAATGGCTTGAGCATCACATCATGGAATATGGCCGGGAAAACTACTAACAAAATGACCGATGCCATAAAAAATCATCCTGATATCCTGGCCCTCCAGGAAACTTGGGCAATAACAACCTTCTGCCAGAAAGGATACTATGTCTATGACATCCCTGCAAAGAAATCGAATCGTGGCCACGCAAAGGGTGGGCTGGCAATCTTGCTAAGCGAAGAATTCCTATGGTCTCAAGAAAATATCGAGACAAAGTCTGAAAACCTGCAGTGTATTAAGGTGGCACTGAGAACACTACTCACAGGTCCCCGCAAAGCAATATTGCTTTTTAACACATATGCCCCACCAGGGAATAATCCCGATGCCCTTTTTGGTGAGATAATGGAAACAATCAGTCATATCCTTGATGATCGTACTCAAATGCCATTTCTAATAATGGGCGACTTGAACGGAAAAATTTCAAATAGCGAAATTGGAAAATGGGCAAACTCAGCTAAAGAAGAATCCCTGGAAATGTCCTTCCCAAAATTCCCTAAGGACAACAAATCTGATAAAAGAGGTAGGTCGCTACTATCATTTCTACCAAGTATAAATGGGACCATAATTAATGGCAACACGGAAGGCGACAAACCGGCTTCATATACCAGACGGGGAAACGGAACTTCTTCTATTCTCGATTATCTAATCTGTGGGATGGATATAAAGGAGTCAGTTACGTACCTAAAAATCTATTTTACAGAGGAAAGCGACCATGCCCTCTTACATCTATCTACCCTCTGGATGGCATATACCTCCCTCACTAAACAGCCAACATTTCACAAATCTACAACTGAAGTTAATATTAACCATAGGCGGATCTTCTGGAACTCCTCTACTTTGGACACTATCACTACACTGGTTGCTCACACTCAATTACTAACTATCATCCATTCAGACGATCCCATCACAAATTTCGAATACATAATCAACAACCTCAAGAACGCACTCTTATATAAATCACAACAGGCCAGTTACGGAAAAAGTATAACCACTAATAAAAAAAATAAAAATCGGAACTCTCCTGTTGCAAAAAAACTCAATAGACTCATTCGAGCACAACATCTGAATTTCTCAATAACAATAAAGGCAGAAATCAATAAACTCAAAAACCAAATACGAAGGGAGAAAAACAAGCATAAAAAAATACTGCATGACCGTAACTGGGTCGACATCCAAATAGCCGCTAAAGACCACAATCAACGAAAATACTGGTCTTTAATTGCTAAAATGACTGGATCTAAAAAGAAACTCGATGCTATTCCAGTCTCGCCTGAGGATTGGGAAAAATACCTGCATGATTTATATAAATCAAACCCACCTGACCTTGCAGGGAAGGACCTCGATTCCACTACGGAAAGGAACAACACAAAAATCACTAAGATCTCGTCAAATTCCATTGCAATCCACATCAGAAAAGCGAGAAGCACTGCTGCTTCAGGCCCCGACCAAATTCCCATCAAGGTCCTCCAAATAGACCCCAAGGAGTGGAGCCTGATGCTCTCTCCCCTTTTTAATTACATCTTTGAAACCGGAGAAATACCGAAATCCTGGCTGGGAAGTATAATCATTCCGATATACAAAAAGGGGAACAAAAATACAGCCAGCAACTACCGGCAAATAGCACTGATGGATGCGTCTGGGAAAATTTTTGCTGCAGAAGTATTAGATCGAATAAAATCATGGGCATTCTCGCAGGGTCTCATACCAATGTTTCAAGCAGGATTTCGACCCAACCACTCCGTCATAGATAATATAGCAACACTTCAGTCCATATTAGACAAATATACAGTAGGGAGATCACAACCAATATACGCAGCCTTCATCGATTACTCTACCGCTTTCGACCGGGTGGACAGACCGACTCTATGGAACAAATTGAGGAGGTTGGGTATCCCTGAACAATTGCTACGGGTTGTTGTTAATCTCCACAACAAAACATGGTGCCAAGTACAGATGGGGAGTGAAAAAGGTTTGACTAATAAAATTAGTACGTTCAACGGTCTCAAACAAGGATGCCTTTTAGCACCGATCTTATTTTCTCTGTACCTTAGTGACCTTCCATCTCACTTGCAACAAGGCTCCAGCTTGCCCCCAAAGATCGCTACACAAAGCATACACGCCTTACTATATGCTGACGATATAGTAATGTTGGATTTAACGCCCTTTGGATTACAAAGTCTTCTTGACAGCTTACACAAATATTCAAAAGATAACTTTTTAATTCCCAATTTAAATAAAACAAAAGTGGTTTCATTTACCGTTAAGAAAAAGAGAGTAAAGTACTGCTGGAAGTTGGGCGAAGAACATATCGAAGAGGTCGAGGAATATACATACTTAGGTAGGATCTTTTCAAAGAATCTGAAAAATCTCAAACAAATTAATCATCTAAAAATGAAATCTGAACTACACGCTGGGGCTCTTTTGAGACTGTATTCTACTACAGGGAACAGGCATTTTTCTACATTATTAAAGGTGTACAGAGCAAAGATACCTCCTGTTTTATCGTTTGCCACTGAACATATTGCCATAAAACAGTGGTCCTACATGGATCAAAAAGAAGGAAAAATATTAAAGAAAATCTTGAAAGTCTCAACAGCAACACCAGTGCAAGCGCTAAGACTTGAATTTTCGATCACCAGCGCATATGCAGCAGCGGTAGCTAATATAATTAGGTGGGCCTACAACATCCTTCATGCCAAAGAAGGCTCATTACGATTCTTATTAAAGATTGAGTCTTTCGATCAAAATGCTTCATATTCAATATTCCGTAGAAACATGTCAGTGGCATTTCAACTAGCCAAAATTAATTCTGAAATTTTGTTGACTTGGACACCTCCACAACTCAAACTTTTTCTAAAATGTTTTACCCCCAAACCGAGTTTCGATCTCGATTTTTCTCATTGTAGTAAATTATCATTGTACAAACCTTACACCGAATCATTGGAATACAAGCAAGAACAGCCATACTTAGGGTATTCCCTTACTCATGGTGCTAGGAGAGCAATCGTAGTGTTGCGTTTGGTTATTTTGCCAGTGTCAACTTTCACCTCTAGGTGGTCCCCAGGCAGATCCCCGTTATGTTCCCTCTTTCATGGGGGAAACCAGACCATAGAGCACCTTTTATTCATATGCCCAATTGCAAATGTAGTAACAGCACGGTCAAGATATTTAGACCCTATATACCGCAATTGTAAAATAGTTACTGCAAAAGAACTGGTACTTGCATGTAAACACCCTCCCAATGAATTTGTTTGTTACAACTTTTACACATTTTTAAAACCCTTTTTGTCACTATATTGACATGTACAGAAAATTGTTGTTATATAATTGTGGTCCTCAGTTGAGTACCAAATCAATAAAAACAATTTTGACTTTTGACTTTGTAGGGAAAGTGTTGAATAGCAGAGGGGTAAAAATTACTATTCCAACTCCAGAGAGTGCAACAGTAGGGAAAGTGCTGGATAGTCAAGGGGTAAAAATTAATATTCTCACTCCATTAAATGGAACAGTAGGGAAAGTGTTGTATACCCGAGAAAACTAAATTACTATTTACACTCAAACACTTAAAAAAGAAAATATATATAAAAAATAAAACAATAATGAAAATAAGTTAATAAACAATATTTAAAAAATAAAAATATAGAAATGAAACATAAAAAGAACGCTTATTATAACATTAATTATGCAGAACAACAAACAACACATACTATATAAAATTAAATACTAAATAAGTTTAGAATAAAAAAATTATTTTAAACTAGAAGAAATGTAAAAAACAAAAAAATAATTAAAACATAAATGAATTAATTTTATTTCCTACCCTATAACACCACACCAATAACAAAACACATCAACATTTTTAATTACATTTATTTACATAATTAACGTAATTAGTATTCAATTAAAACATTATTAATTAAAACAACTAATACAAATTAATTGACTACACACACTTTAACACAAAATTATCAACAACATGCACCTACATTAAACTATACAATGATAAAATAGAATTAAAACTTTTTTAAATTAAAAACTTTTACTATGAACAACTACTAATTAAATAATGTAAATGTATTTAATACCCACCCTTTACCCCACAAAAAAATAATAATTTCCTAAAATATATATCAAATACGTATCATTGTTTAACAACAATTAATTAAACTCAAATTACATCCCATCCTTTACTCTTATAAACACCACAACACTGACCTAAAATTAATTACAAAATTGCATAATTAATTAAAATAAATTAACAAATATTATTTTATCAATTAAAAATAATTACTGGACGGTTGCCCTTAATTATACGAACCTCATGGAACACACTGTCAAGGCGCTGGACGCCTGGTCACATATGCGTCTAGCTTGGTTTGGGAGGATTGCGACGGTGAAAATGACGGGTCTCCCACACATTCTTTATATCTTTCAAACGATTCTCATGACACCCCTACCGCGGGCTATATTGAAGTTGCAGACTCTCATTAATAAGTTTGTAAGGGGGGAAAAACGCCACTCTCACTATCACAGATGGCTCATTCAAAGAACCAAGGCGGGCTCCCCCTGATCCAAGGCTACTATCAGATTTCCTGCCTCCGCTAGATAGTGGAATGGAACAGACCCCATTCCAGTAAGCACTGGAATTTTCTGGATCAGACTGTAGCGGGCATCAACATTTGGAGAGAGCTATGGTTGCCTCGTAAGCACAGGGAGTGGGGATTATATTCCTCCCCCTGTCACCTCTCCGACTCTTAATGTCTGGGACATGGTGGCTGTTAAGAAGGGATGGACTTTATTCCCTTCGCCTATGACCCCCATTGGGGATAACTCGGACTTCCCACCAGGACAAGCATCAGCGGTCTTTCAGCGCTGGAGGGAGGAAGGCTGCAAAAGGGTGGGGTCTCTTTTTGACACAGAAGGGCTGGCCCACTTTGAGCAGCTTAAGAAGGACAATGGCCTTCTCGCGTCTGATAATTATGCCTATTGCCAATTATATCACTGAATCACAGCGTATTTCAATTATGCTCACCACGTTTGAAAAATGGTTGCTTCGCAAACGCGGCGATCACTGTCTCATTTAGGAACTGTAAACTATGATTACAGCGCGATCCATTGAACAAACGCACAAGGGCGCAAGTACGCTGGGAAACCAAGATGGGCAGGCCACAAATCCATAAGGAATGGGAACACATACTTTATATAACTATCACACTGTGCACAACATTGTTTGGGCGGAATCAGCATTTAAAGTCTTTTCACATTGGTATTATACCCCCGTGAGAATCCATAGCTGGGACAAGAGCAAATCGGACCTTTGCTGGGGAGGTTGCAGGATGTCTGGAACTCTATCTCACCTGTTATGGCACTGCCCTAAATTACAGCGCTACTGGACTGAGGTCCGTGACAATGTAGACAAAGTGTTTGGCACTACAATACCCTGTTCCCCAGAATACAATCTCCTTGGTCTTTCACATCCTAAGGCTTTTCGATTAAGGTTGATGAGAGTTAGGCAAATAGCATTAGCACTGTTGGAAGCTCGACAGGCTAATTTAGCCCAATAGGGCAGACATTCTAGTCCTGAAATACTGAATTGGTAACATCACCTGTAGTATCTTCTGGCTATGGAACGCATGTGCCTGGTGGTAGAGGGCAGGGAGAGGTACATTCAAAACTGTGAGCACCATTTTTGCAGTTGTTAGCAAAAGACCTAAGAGAAATTACTTGCCCATAATATTTGCAAATCCTTAAGCTGCTGCCACAAGAGGCTCTTGCTATGGTTACGCTGACAAACATCTAGAAGAGGCTCTATACCAGTCCCCCCATTCTGAGGCTTGGGATATAGTAAGGAGGCAATATCTGGTGTGGATGAGGTTGGGAGAGGGTATCAGGAGTTTTGGAACGGCATGTTTAGTAAAGTCTTCCTATTTTTTGTTACGTCTTCCTGTAGCCTCTTATGTTTGTTCCCATGAAAATTCAGAAGTGGTTGATTATTACAAAGCAGTCGTGGCTCCAAAACTTTGTATGGCTGCAAAGGATATGCTCTGCTGGCCTGTGGATGTAGGCAGAAAGCTGTGTTCTCCCATTGCGACTTCCGACTAATAAAAAGATTGGTTCTTTAAAATAATTACTTCCCACTATTCCCACCCTTTACACCTATGAAAACCACAATACACACTTAAAACTAATTACACTATTACCAAAATGAAGTATTCATTAATTAAATAACAACCAATTATGAATTCATAAATTAAAAAAAATTACTTCCCTCCCATTACACCTATAAACACCACAACACACTCCTAACATTAATTACACAATTATGATAATTAATCACCAATTAATTAATTAAAATCAATTAACAGCCAATTATTAATTAATTAATCAAAATATACTTTACACATTTAACACTATAACATCTCAATTAAACAAATATTAAATAAAAAATAATCAATACATTTAATATAATTAAATTACTTCCCACCCTTTTTCCCTATAAATCCACTACCCGCTACAGAAAAAGGTAAAATATATTTTTTTTATAGATTTAGGGGTCGATTCCGATCCTGGAAAAAACCGTCCGTACGGTTCGTATCCGAGCCCTCTCCGTACGAATCATAAACATGCCGTACGACCCGACGAGTATGATCCGGACCGGGGTATGAAGACACGACTCGTACGATCCACGTCAGGTAAGAGCGATTCGTACGGAAAAGAACACAATCACATACACACCGTACGGTCCGTACACCCCATGATCGTAGGGGTACGGTGCGTACCCCTGCGATCATGGGGTGTACGGACCGTACCCGGGGGGTCGTTCCGTACCTGTTTTGGGCGAATTCTGCTTCTCCGGTTGTTTTCGGCTCCCGTAGAAAAAGCGTTGTACGGTGCGTACCCGACACAAATCGTACTTGCTGGGTCGGAAAAACCAGCCGCGAACCGTACGGATGTCGCGTACAGCGGGTTCCGAGGGAGATTCGTACGGGGATTAGATTCGTACGGTCTCTGTACGATTAGTACGGAGTCCTGCTCCTGGTACAAATCATACTTCGTCGTACATACGGGGGACGTTGCAGGGTACGATTCGTATGGGAAAAACGCTCCATACGGCTATTCAGAGCAGTTTTTCCCGAATCGGAATCGACCCCTTATTATGATTAACTTATTTCCCACCCTATTCCCCTATAAATCCACAACCTGCTATGGAATAAAAAACACAAAATTCAAATAAAAAATGTATAATACATTTAATATAATTAGATTACTTCCCACCATATTCCCCTGTAAACTCACAACCCACTACTGAACCAAAAGCGCAGAATTCAAATAAAATAATTAATAACTACTAAAAATTTAACACATATATTAAAAAGACAAACACATCACATACATATAAAATATATACTAAAATAATAAAAAACTATATTTTAACAAATATATTTTTAGAAAAGATATTAAACACTTTGATATTTTTAAAATCAATATTACTTACCTTAAGTTAATATTCTTGACCTCGACATTTCTGCTGTCGATATTTCGGATCCACTATATTAATGACTCGATATTTGTGCAACTCGATATTTTGTAGGTGTTGAGAAATGCAGACATCACTACCATTAGTTCAGCAGGTGCATTGACACTTAGGCAATGGCATGAGGGACCACGGCTCCTCAGTTAAGGAAATTATACTAGAAAAAATAGTGGTGAAATAGTGGTGTTGAGCCAATTACCTTGTTAAATGATATTGGTTCTCTGTGCACACAATGTATGACACCACATTGTTTTAACATTCAGTTTTTGGGTTCAGAGAGCATTTTACGGATCTGTGTATTACATATTCCATCAGGCTAAACATGAGAAGTCACTTGAGAAGTTTAGTCTTGATGTGGAAACTTTAACAATATGCATAAAAGGAACTTTTTAGTTTGCACTGACCATGTTTCAAGAAATTGGTTGAAATGTAAAATGTGGATACAACTGGTAATTCATCGCATTGTAATGTATTTATGTTTGACAAGTTGATATAGGAGGATTAGTATCTTGTTTTATTTAATTTTTTTGTTTTCAGGCCCCTAAAGAAGGTTCCATGCAGTGACTCGAAATGCATTGTGTTGTGAAATTTGTGGCTTGAACAGAATTGGATGTTCAATTAATTGTTTCTGATCAAAGAATTACAAGCAAATATCTTTTGAAAATAAAGACAATGTAAGGAATGGAGAAACATGGTTTACAGTCTCATCTATTGATGTACTTGTGTGATTCATCTAGATAAGGGACCTCCCTGGTTTCAATTAAAAAAGTGCGCACATTCACCGGGGAATGGTACACCTGACCTGATCACTTTTCCAATGTCCTTGTTAGCATTGGGACCCCTCCTGTGCTGCACAGGGAACAGGTCCCAAGCAACAGGGGACTGAGATGTGGGACTTTTCCATTTTTTTACATAAAGGGGATATAGCTTACTTTGGGTCTCAAACCTAGAAGTGATGGCCCTGTAGTGTGGGCAGTAGAGTAGGTATAACTGGTGATGCAGGTGCAGTGGCACCGGGCCCAGGGTTGTGAGGGCTCATCCTAAATGAGCCGGGCGGAGTTTGCAGAGTTCTACTACAACACAGAACTCAGCGGAGTGCGAAACAAACTCTGACACGCTATGCGGAACTCCAAAAGCGGCGGAGTGCATTGAATAAATGCTGTTCGTGGTGATTTTAAGTGCCAGGTGCTCGTTTGCACCGTGAAAACATTGCAAACAGCACAATGCACAGCGCGAGCAGGCGCTGCTTCCTTTCTGCCACTAGAGTAGCAAGCTCCACGTAAAACTGAGGGCGGAAATCCCTGCAAACTCCGCGAGCGGAGCAGAGTTTATCACCCAGACTTAATCTCAAACCACTATTGTGACTGATTTACCATCATTCCTTGCTTGCATTAAGGGTGATTGCTGGCTGTTCCAGTGTTTCTTTTGGCATTTAACTAATGGCCCAAGAGAGGAAAACAATGAAGCAGAGACAAGTTCTTTTGAGCCTCAGAAAGATGGCAGAAAAGGAAGATGTGGTGGTTTAACAAGGGGCAAAGGAGACTGCTTGCTTCACAAGGCATTAGTTATCATCACTCCCCTAACCAGAACTGTGAATGGTCCACTGTATCTTACTTGTCTGTCCTACTTTACAATCGAGACACTGTGATTAGCATTAGGGAGGAGAGCACCCATGTTGCAAAGAGGCGGGCATTATGTTGTCAAGAAAGAAGTCTTTGCTGTGATATGATAGCTTAAGAAGCTGAAACCATACCTGTTTGGGATTCACTTTCTGGTTCACACAGACCAAATGCCTCTCTGATGGTTGATGCAGATAAGAACATCCCAAATTGTTAAGGGAGTTCCTACATCTTCCTACAGAGAATGGACCTTACCAGTGGTGACCTGTACTTTTACCAGTAAAGGGGTGGGGCTACAAACACATTCACACTCACTCACACTTGTACATTGACACATCGACACACAAAAGCACACATCCATTCACAACACCCACTCCCAAATATTCATGCATGCACTTAAAATTATACTTACCTCGGAGATCCCAGGAGGATTGGGACTGCTTCCTTCCCTCATTGGCTGACATAAGATAAGGTCAGACAATGAGGGAAGGCAGCAGTCCCAAGCCATGGCAGTCTCAGGAGTATTGGGACTGCTGCCTTCCCTCAGCCAGTGAGGGAAGGTAGCAGCCCCTTACTCATCATCGAGTGGAATGGGGTCAGCGAGACTGCTGACCTCAGCCCACTCTATGATGAGGTATCAGGGATTGACACTTGTCCTAAGCACTTCAGGCCTTAGACCTGAATCACCAGGATCTGAAGCAATCATTGACACTCCCCCTCTAAAGAAAGGGGAGGGCCTCAATATGCTTTGCTCGGCTGAAGATGTCATGCCCACAAGAACTGTGACCTCTTTAGCCTGGCAAAGTTCAGCTCAGGCAGCCAGGAGCCTGCTCATTTAGCACATGTCTATCTCCCAGCTGCCTGATCTGAAAATAAAGAGTGCCTGACCTTTGCTCAGCCTGACACACATTCTTTATAGTGCACAGAAGGTGAGGGGGCATGGCTCCTCAGCCCATTAGGACTATTGGCCCATTGATGTTATGATGAAAAGGTCCGGGTCAGACCATGCCAAATATGATGATCTCTCCAGGTTTTCCTACCTTAATGATGAGAACTCCCGGGAGGTTGAGTACTTTTACCCACTTTCAGCTGGGGAAACATGTGTTACACCTGGTAGCCTTAGAGTGGTCTTCCCACAACATTTTGCCTTCATCCCTCCTATTTTTTAAGATCTTGTTTTTGCTGCCCTTAGGACTGTGCACAATTTACCACTGCTATGCAATGCTAAAGTTTTTGTTATTTCTCCTTAAAACATGGTGGAATTGACATGTACTTAATTGGCACGTTTAATTTACGTGTAAGTTCCAAATAGAAAGGAACCACATGTATCCATGGCCTGTAAGTTAAATGCTACTAGTGAGCCTGTAGCACTCATTGTGCCACCCACTTAAGTAGCCCATGTCTCAGGCCTTCCAATGAAGCCTATGTGTGCAGTTTTAAATTGTCATTTCGACCTGTCTAGATAAATCTCTTGCCAGTCTCAAACCTTCCTTTTTAGGTCGAGCATCAGTGTGCATGCACTGTCTGCAAGATCTGCAGTAATCTCGCTATACAGAGTGGAATCCCGCCTTTTGCTTCAATTGGGTCAGTCTTGCATCACTTGCTTTTCCTGGCTCCTTATTGGTGGCGCTCCCAAACTTCACTTTCCTTTTTGTTAGTTCAGGAGCAGTTGCCAACTACAGTTACCTTACGCTGTAGTTGTTTATGAGATTCTTTGTGAGACTACTTATCTAAAATTGCCGCAGTGGCATGGGCTAACACTCCTAGAAGCCCATCTTTTGGCAGACAGAAAGTTCCACTTCCCACTCTACTCCTGATCAGCTGCTGAAGGCCCACCATAGTTTTTCTTATTGTGTTTGTATGCGCTGTACTTAGCTGCTAGCGACCCGCCGTAGCTTTTATTACAATGTTTGAATGCGCTGTAAACTTAGCTGTGCTGTACTTATAATGTTTGTGTGCGCTGTACTTGGGGCCAGATGTAGGAGCCTAAATTCCGGTCGGTAACAGCCGATTTCGGCCGTTACCGACCGGTATTTAAGAATTGGCATGTAGGGGCCCTATTCGGTAAAATTACCGAATCGGTAAATTTACCGAATCGGTAAAATACCGATTCGGTATTTTTACCGAATCGGTAACTTCCCGATGTAGGTGGGACTCTTCTAAGTCCCAAGGGCCTTACAGAATCGGTATTTTACCACCCAATCCAATTGGGTGGTAAAATACCGAATCCAGGTGTGCATGCACATTTGTGCATGCACACCTATGCCATGTGACAGACAGACATGCCCATAGGGCATGTCTGTGTGCCACATGGCACACATGCCTGTATTTCGGGTGCTAGAGGGTGTCAAAGTGACACCCCCTGCACCCTTGCAGGAATCGGTATTTACCGATTCGGTAATTACCGAATCGGTATTTCCCATTGATTCCTATGGGCTTCACAGCCCATAGGAATCAATAGGAAATACCGATTCGGTATTTACCGAATGGGTAAATACCGAATTTTAAAGAATCGGTAATTCCGATTCTTCCTAAATCTCCCTCCTTCATATTTACCGATTCATAAATACCGAATCGGTAAAATTCGGTACTTATGAATCGGTAAATACGATTCTCCTACATCTGGCCCTTAGCTCCTTGCGGCTGGCTGTCATTTTCAAAGTAGTGTTTGTTGTGTTTGTATGTGTTGTCCTTTCGGGCAGCCGACCTTGCCTCAGAGCCCTGCCAGTGTCATGGATTAACACTCCTACAAACTCGTCTTTTGGCAGACAGAAAGTGGGTTGGAGCCATGCCGGAACATGGCTGCCAGAGTCAGACGTCGACCACGCTCTTCTCTCCATGGATCATGTGACATGGAGCGGCAGGATGATTGAAACTTTCAGTACCCAAATCCTTAGCAATTCAATAACAAAATGAGCATTGCTAGGAAGCCAAGATCGCGCTCCACCTGCTCCTTGAGGACGACAGATGGCCCTTTGTAAGTTCCTCTTTACATACCTTTAGTTCATTTTGTATCATATTTCTTTCAGATTAAACAACTAATGGATCCGGGGAACACTGCGATAAGGCGACATGCTCAGGATCACACCATTTCCTGAAGGGAGGAAATGAGTATGAGAGTTTGGTGCAGATTTTCAGTATGAGACCCTGCCTTCTTTTAATGCCACAGAGTGTTTGTAGCTCCAGTGTGTGCTTTTCAGTCTGACTCACATTGGAATGCACAAAAACATCCTAGATTTGCTTTAGACTCGGAGCAACATTACTTTTAAAGTCCAGCCCCAAGGACAAAGCGCCTAACGTGCTATTTTTTTGTCACCATGACACTACATAGCATGCTCATTTTCTTTGCGTTGGCGTCTGCTGCAGTAATTCAAGTTGTTCTCAAATATAAAGCGCTAGATTACGGATTACAATGAAAGCACGGTGTAAAAATACCATATGTAACGCTATCAATCATTAGACTGGGACAGTCACAGCTGCTCTCTGGGATGTTTGCGGTATGTTATGCGTGCTGCGGGTCCAACTCTTGCGATATTGGCCATTGCAGAATGGATAAACCTGATGGGACAATATCTGTCAACATGGTTATCTTGGCTCATGGGCAATGACGATTAATGCAAACCTGATGGGGCAGTATGATTGCATTTTCAAAATTATGTATATCGAAATCATCATTGTTGCTTATTTATCTTATGCAACTAATAACCATTGTCAAAGCCAATAACCCAGGCTTGCAGTAGGTGTAATGTTACTTGTTGTATCTGGATGGAATGACGAAGCAGCAAAATAACAGTGGGGCGACACACTATGCTAAGAATGGGATTTCAGTTTGTGTTTTTAAGCCACGCCCTTCATTACATCGACCACGCCCCATTGAGAGCCCCCAAGTTTTTTTCAGTCCACTTAATGCCCTTCCTACGGTATATTGACTTCCTGCTGTAGAGAGAACAAGTTCACTCAGGCCATCATACCTGCAAACTTGAACAACAAGCATTGGCAAAGCCAGTAGGTCTCGCCTTTATGAGATGTATTTGGTTTAGCAATGTTTCTTTTTACATATTGCAATACAGATGAGTTTCTGTGACTGCATCATAGTGCTTTTTGTTTTAACCATAAGCCATGTTGCACAGCAGCTCAATTGCTGTGTAATATGTAAAACAATTGACAGAGCCAATAGATTTTGCAAAGGCAAAACCTGATTGCTTTGCCATTGCTTGTTGTAGATGGCTGGAAGGGGGCAAGTGTGCCTTGAGCAGACTGGTCAGGACGTGGCTGCAGTTCATTTAAAATAAGCGTTAGCTTTGCAATAGGTCTTGCATTACTGAAAGTTTGAGTTATTGGTGTTGCATTATTATTTGCAATGCCAATAGCTCAAACTTTCAATAATGTGAGACCTATTGCTTTGCAAATGTTTGTTAATACATATGTCACCCCTAAGGTAGGCCCTACACAGAATAAAGGGCATGGTAGGTAAAAAGATGGAGATGTCCGTTCACATTTTACATGTACTGGTAATGAAAAACTCCTAAATTTATTTTTAACTATTGCAAGGCCTACCTAACCTATAGTGTATCATTGGAGTTCCCTTATTACATTTAAAACACTGAAATTTCAAACTGGAAACAGGCAGGCAGATCAAAATTGGCGTTAACATAATTGTATTTAAAAACCCTCTTTCTGGTGAAGTTGGATTTTTAATCACAATTTATAATAAGCCAATTTTTAGAAAGATGGCATGGTCTTGTTCCAACAATGATGTGTCTGCTGCTTGAATCTTGGGTCACATGTCTAGGTGTAATTGACAGTTGATCTTTGCGCATCTCCCAGACAGTGAGGCAAATAAAAGCTGGGTGTTGGCAGGAGGGGCCTCACTGAGTTAACTGGGGTGGGGGGGTTGTCACCTATCATACTTGCACATCACAAAGGCTCTGCCTGAGCACTCTCACAAAGGGATTTGACACTAGTCTATTGTGACCCAATACACTCTGGGGCCTCGGCAGAGTGGCAAGAAATTCCACACACCTCTGGGGAGCAGAATCCACAGGAAGCTTTTCCACTTAAAGTTGTCTCCAGGTATAAATACTGACCCTAAGACACAAACTCTTCAGTGTGCTTCTTGACTTGTGGAATACGCCAGCTGTGCTGCTGAAAGGACTGCCACTCTTCTGGACTGCTGGTCTGAAGGACAGCTGCCCTGCTGTGCTGACCTTCTGCCCAGGTGCCCTCTTGCCTGGGTGAAAAGGACTAAACTTTCAACTCTGGCTGCTCTGTACCAAGCTACCAGAGGGTTAAGCACAGGTTAATTTAGGGTTTACTACACTCTGACTAGGATTGTGGTTTCTGCTTGATTAAGGTTTCATCCCTTCAACCAGTTATCCGATTTATGACAGTCATTTTAAAATGCAGCTCTGAGGATGGGGTCACGATCCTTGTAGTTATGGACCCTAGAGATCAGTGGTTAGGCCCTTGTCCTATATCTGGGGGATGCCCTGGTTTCCCAAAGTGCCCAATCTATCACAAAATTTTCAGAGAAGTCATCAGGATGGTCCACTTTCTTAAAAAAACTCTTCGAGGAAGCATTCTGGAACTTTACCCTCACTTTTTGTCCAGGAAGGCCCACTACACAGAAATAATTGCGCCTGGATCCCCACTCTGTATCCTCCAACAAATCGTGGAGGTGGGCTATCGTGTCTTGCAGTAGTTTGACTTTTCACTTTAGGAAAAGTGGTGATGGAGTCTGTGTGGTTAGAGACTGTTTGCTCCACTGAGGTCACTCTGGTGGAGAGTTTCTTGCAGTCTGATCTTATGAGAGCAAAGACAACCATCACAGTGTAAGTGTTGTGCTCTAGTGAGGACTTGGTGTCCCTGATCACCTGAGTAAGTCTTTGAGGTATAGGACTGGTTTTCCACTCCATCCATCTCCTCCTCGCCCAACACCAGACTATGAAGCAGATGAATTGCTTCTAAAAGTGTACCATTCTAGTCTATGGCACTGAGCTTGTCACTCCCCATCCTGTCACAGGTTTGGGACCAGACAGGTATTGGTCCCTTTTGCAATGGCACGTGTTTGAGCTGCACACCCAGTTAAGTGTCTCATTTTCTGGTAAATTGAAAAGGTCCCAGTCACTAGAGCATAATGGTTGAGTGCCCACGCAGATCGCCAATCGCACTTTTCCCCCACCACAGCAGTGGGCTGAGGGTGCTGTCCACATGGCAGACCAGGTAGGGAGGTGTCTGCTCCCAGGCGTAGGAGGCACTCACCTCTATCTCCACTCTCTGAGGTGCAGTTCACTTGATGCCTAGCAGAGCCCTCACTCACACAACATATGGCACCCGCACAACACCAGGAGTCCGCTGTAACGTCCTTAGAGACGCCCAGGTTGAACCATTCCACTGGTGTTCCTCTCCACAGCAGCTGTCATCCAGGGCCTAGGAGCCTGACAGGAGACCGGCTCCTGATCTTGTGATCAAGGGCCATGCAGAGCGCCGTCTCTCCCACCTTTTTTATGTGCAGAGCGCTGCAGTGCTCTGTCAGTGGCTCATCTCCCTGGGCACCGTTAGTCACAGCAAGATCCCAGGTTCCACCAGATAAACACCAACGATTCCCTTCCTTGGCGAGAGCACCATCTTGCCTCGGCACCGCGAACATACCCCCCATCCAGAGATTCACATTGCCACCCTAGCTCAAATGTGATATCTAAAAACTACAGGTTTGATAGCAAAAAATGGAGATACTCATGTCAGAATCTGCCTTAAAACATGTATGTACACCTTAGTTTTTAAATTTTATCTATTACGGGTGAGACTTTTTGTTTATAAAGCTCATGCTCCATCTCACATCAATGTAATTCTGGAGTAAATGAATGGAATAGAGTAATGATATGTCACAATCTGAGAAGAGAAATCAGGATATTGGCAATACAATGTCAGGTACCACTTTTACTATACATTGATTGGATATGCCCATTTAAGGGAGAGAGTGCATTATTGTGTCGCGATTTATAAACAGGTTTTTGTGTGAGCCTCTAGTGCCAAGTTCGAAGAGGTCTAGCACAATCTCAGACAGATATAAAGTGTTTCTAATTTTGTTTCAACAGAATCTCAGAGGGGACCACTGAGGATTGCAAATCATCTTTAGCGAAGTGGTGAATGGCTGCATGTTTGCTATTAGGAGGTGGATATTGTTCTTGCGTAAGGGGCAAGTTTGAGTGTGGTCTGATGATCTGAGGTTGCATTACTGTTTGGCCAGTTCAATATATGCAGACAGTTTTTCAATTGCTGCGTTTTAGGTGTGCTGCGGGGCGGGGGATTACATTGCATCCGCTGCATCGCCATTTGGCGGTGCAGCGCGCGCAATGTGATTAGTTGTATTTATTTACTTACCTCCATTTGGCCGTATGCCAGAGTTTACCACCCACCACCATGCCCCTCCCCCACCCCACCCCACCGCCCGCAGCACTCCCACGAAGAGGCGCTACTGGCAAAAACGTGTAATTAACTTGCGGGATAGAAGGTAAAAAAATGGGCCAGTATTCATAAAATGAGCATTAGAGCTGCTAATTGAAAAGAGGTGTATTTTGCAGTTTAGAGCGACTTTGGTGTCTTAAATTCTAGAAGAGCTTTAGCAGCTGTCTTTTTGCTACCCAAGACATTGTTGCAATAATGCAGCAGAAAAAACCCCTCTATAAACACATGACAACCGTAACAAATAGCAACATGCCAGGCATGCAAAAACATTCTATACACACTTTACCACCTCAACAAACTTAGGGGCATAATATTAAGCACGGGGATAAAATTATCGCCGCTTTAGCGGCAGAAAATTGGGCTTGATAATATGCCCTTGAGAATTCCAATAGAAGCCCATGTTGACACCAGAACATAGGCTTCTATTGGAATTCTCAAGGGCATATTATCTAGCCCATTATCGCCTCTTTAGCGGCAGTTTCCTGCAGCTAACGCAGCGATAATTTTAACGCCCGTCTGTGATAATATGCCCCTTTTTTTTATATACTACAATGGTAAAGGTTTTGCACCAAGCTGTGCCTTTCTTACCAACAACAACATCTATTAGCGTGAATCAAAAATTCTGGGGTCCGGCCCCTCATTGTTTAAACGCTGGTAAACGCTGGTGTGACATAGCATTCCTTTTAGTATTTAGGAAGGCTGCTTGAATATTTGATTGCATGTCATGTCAAGTCACAGCGCACAGTCAGTCTCATAATCAATGGCTTTATTAAAGTAGGCTGTTTGCTCTTTACACTATATCATACAGGTCTTATTTTTAGCTTGAAAGTGGCAGTACTGAATTACATTATTGACTTCACTTGGTCAGGACCATGAAAAGCCATGCAATATTAATAGACTTCGGATAGGATTTGTATTCACAGTACATCGAAAATACTGCTGCTGCAATGTGCTACATGATCAATGTGTCTAGAAAACAACAAGGGCTGTAGAGGAGAATTAAATGTGTTGATGTATCATATACCATGTGATCCACACATTTGATTTAACATTTAAATTGTTATTCCTTGCAAAATGCAACCTATAAATGTCATGTAAACATTTTGGACAGCAGAATTTCAAACACATTATTTTGTGTAAATAAAAAAAATTGAGGCAATAAGCCTCATGCACTAAGAACTCTTTGCAAGCTGGTATGCTTTAAAAACCGTCGGCACCTGTCCGTGCCTGGACTGCGCCCAGCTCCAGGAACCCTGACCCTCCGCACACCCATAGATACCCCATCGCAACAACAACTGCTGCCTTGCATTGTCTCACTCCGCAGCGGGACTTTTCCTCTACATCTGCTGCTATATCCCCTCCAATCCGCCACTGAACACCATCAATGGTACCTGCGCAATGCCAGCCCTGGCTTGCAAGACCTTCCTGGAAAGACCCAGCTGCCTCCTGATCAATGTTAGATCACTCTGCAAACACACCACCAAAGTCTGGGATATCATCTCCACCCTCTCCCCCAATGTGACCTTCATTACGGAGATCTGTCTCACCCCTGCATCCACCCCAGACATCCCCATCGCAACACCCATCGGATACAATATGAAACCCTGTGACTGCACCAACTGAAATGAAGGCAACATTGCCATCGTACACATGGAATCGATCACTTGCATTATCACCAATGACGAAACTACGCTTTTCATGAAACACATGAAACACATGAACGTCCATCCACACCGACGACAAAACCACCATCGAAGGCACTCGCCAGGAACCATGAACCATGAACTAGCCTCAGGGTTGCAATTGCTGGATTCATCACCCCGCTCACCATCAAAACTGAACACATCTGCCTGAGATACCTCGACTTCTACCTGGAAAACTCCACTGACACCAACTCTATAGACCTCCCCAAAAGACTGGCCAACACTGGCCTGAAGCAGCTAGTCACAGACCCCACGCATAAAGCAGGACACACACTGGGCCCTATCTTCACATCCCTCAAAAGAATCAGATACAGCCACACCACAGACCTCACTGGGTTGGACCACGCCCTGGTATACTTCACCCTCACCGTACCTCCCTGGTCATGCAGCAACAATGGACCAGCGCACTCGGCATTACACAGCCAATCATCACCACCAACCTGGACCAGGCAGCAGAGTGCTTCTCCACTTGGATCGCCAACGCCACCAACCAAGTCGCTCGCACCAAACCAGCCAAATCACACAGACCTACTAAACGTGCACCAAGGTAAATTCTATTTGAATAATCAATGTGAGAGATGACAAAGGTGGTTATCACTTGAACTCCGTGAGGGAATCTTAATTAAAGTAAATTCCATCGTAGAATTCTAAGCATATTTATGAAGATTTCACTCCAAAATTTATATGGGTTTATATGTATATTGCCTTATTAAACCACACCCTCTTTGTTGATTGGGGTGGTACTTCTTTTTAGATTATTTCTTATGCAGATGGCCATTTTTCTGTGGAATTTGGTTTTCTCTATGATAATCTTAAAGTGGTAAGCCCTCATCAAACATTTGACAGCACATAAGCACTGCACCACATAACCTATGATCTAGGTGCTGATTAAACCAGAGGGATAAAAGGCAAAATAGTCTAGTTTGATTAGGAAATTCCACCCTTCCATGGACTGGTCTTTCCAATCTCCGACCCATATTTCTCCTCCCGTACCTGAGCAATATAACAGAAAAACATACCAACACCCATCTGTCGAATTTTATTGAGCTAACTGGAGGTCTAGATCATTCCCAGTCCGGTTTCAGGCCCAACTATAGCACAGAATCGGCGCTCCTCTCGGTAACTGATACCATCAGAATGTTGCAGGATAAGGGGAGCTCTGTGATTCTGGTACTGTTGAACTTGTCCGCAGCTTTCGACACGATATCACACGGAATCTTGCTCAGCCATTTGGAGGAGGTGGGGGTTAGAGACACTGCCCAGTCCTGGATGAGGAGCTTTCTATGTGGCAGCTCGCAGAGTGTCAGCATGGGCTCTTTTCGTTCGGCACCTGTGGAGCTCACCAAAGGGGTTCCACAGGGTTCGTGTTTAAGTCCCACTCTTTTCAACGTTTATGTGGCCCCCCTGGCTGACCTCATGAGATCTTATGGATTTATTCCTGTGTTGTACGCTGACGACACTCAGCTGCTCTTCCCTTTCCAGACATTGACTGCGGCAGTTAAACAGTCTTTTTCAGAGGGTATGAGGGCAATATCTCCGTGGATGGCCTCGAATTCCTGCAATGCAATGTAGGGAAAACAGAGGTTATGCTTTTTGGGGAGGCCCCTTTGCTGTGGTCTCCGGACTGGTGGGCAATAGATCTTGGACCCGTTCCCAGCCCTAAGCAGGTAGTAAAAAATCTGGGTGTCCGGCTGGACCAAGGGCTGTCTCTTAAGGAGCATATTAATCAAACAGCTGGGTCTTGCTTTCACATAATTGGATTACTCAGAAGAGTGTTTCCGTTACTTCCAGACTCTTCTAGAAAGACCCTTGTTCAGGTCCTAGTGCTTAGCCGCCTGGACTACTGTAATGGGTTATTAATATCAGCAAACGACAGCCTGCTAAGTAGACTCCAGGTGGTTCAGAACACTGCCGCAAGGCTGGTTCTAAATGCCCCGCCTAGAACTCGCTCATGCCCCCTACTTGAAAAACTTCATTGGCTACCAATTCGACAACAGGTTAAGTTCAAAACTTGCTGTATCATCCACAAGGGTATACACCGCTTGGGCCCCCCGTATTTGGTGGAGAAGTTTGTCTCCTATAACTCCATACGTGCCCTCCGCTCCAGCAACCAATCTCTTCTGCAAATTCCCTCTGTCAGAAGGGCAAGACTGGGCGGAAGAGCTCTTTCATTTTTGGGCCCCTGTCTCTGGAGCAAACTGCCTTCTACCCTTAGGCTCTGTACTAATCATTTAGCCTTCAGGAAACTGTTGAAGACTTTTCTGTTTCAAACATAGCGCCTTCTAGATCTGAAGAGCTCTGTCTTTCTTACCTGAAGTGCGAATTGAGCGCAGAGATACTCCTTTGGGAGTCGATTCTTGCGCTACACAAACCAATAAATAAATAAATAAATAAATGTGGAGCCAGTATTAACTAAAAATGTTAGAATTGGGGATCTCTGGTTGGCACAGGTAGGCCCTTGTGACAAGCAGAGACCCTCTCCTCTAGTCAGGGCAAGGGAGTTACCCTCTCAAAATAAACCCTGCTCACCCACTAGGTTGCGTGGCGTGAGCAGTTAAGGCTTATCTCAGAGGTGATGTAAGTTAAGCAGTTGTAACCATACACAGTAATCAAGTGACAACACTACAAATGGACACCACACTAGTGTAGTATCAAAAATTAATTATCTTTTATGTAAAGGCTTAGCACAAGACCAAATAACGTCAAAATATACCAAAATACTATTGGCAATGCAGAGTTCTTGTTGAATGCGTAGTTTTTCAGTTCTGTGCGACTCGGTCCCCTGGTTCGGCTCGTACGGCAATTGAAAAGGAACACAAGAGTCTAATGCGGGCAGCGGACGCTTCCGTCCAGGGCATATTAGGATGGGGGTTCGAGACGTACACAGTACCTTTGATTCGATGAGTCCGGCACGGACGAGGCTTGGTAACAGGAGGTGATGCAGCAGCGTTGTCGATCCTAACAGTGCAAACCCGGCTCGTGTGCAGTCGTTAATGCGAGGCGGAGGGCGGGGGCCGCGTAGAGTGAGGCGGATGGTGCACAGGCTGTGAGACGTGTTTCCTTTACGATGCGGCGTACGAGCCGTATCTTTAAGAGCGGGGCGCCTTTCAATCCCGGACAGCACAGTGCGAGGCGGACAAAACGCTGCAGGTGTGCGAGCCGTACTCAGCCGTGCGGTGCGCTCGTATCGTCAATTCCAGCGGCGGGGGGCACGGCGAGCAGTGCAGCTCGAAGGGGGAGGGTGAAGCGGTGTGCGGCCCTCCTCTTACGGTGCGAGCTACAGCTCGTGGGGGAGCGGAGTCGCTTTGTTCAGGGCGGTCACCTGGCAAGGGGCTTCACAGCAGTCGGGTCTTCGAGGCGCACACAGATCGCAGTTCCAGCGTTACGGGGAAACCAGCATTTTCCAGCAGCTCTCTTTAAGGTGGTGGAAGTCCACTAGTCCTGGGACTTCGTTCAGGGGGCAAGCTCACCCACAAGCCCTTGGAGAGCTTTAAAGCACAAGTTGAGCAAAAGTCTTTTCCAGTCTTTTTCCTTTTCTTCAGTAGCAAGGCAACCACTGCAGGCCAATCCCCCAGGTCAGGGACAGTACTCTTCCTTACAGCTTTCCCAGTTCCTTCTCGTCGGGCAGAGGTTCTTCTTGTTTACATTCATCGCAACCTTCAAAAAGGAAGCAAAATCGTACTATATGAGCACATTTGTTCCATAAAGTCTATATTGGAGGTCTGCTGGCCACAAACTGCCGAATTTCATTACTGATTGTAGATATGTCTATATGCTAAACTGAAGTGTAAAAATTATGACGGATGAATCACTATGTTAAAGAGCTCTGCTACCCCACACTAGGTCATGTTCAAAGATGACCCTGTTCTTTAACTGCGCCTTGGCAATTGTATTACTGAATGTATATATGTATATATGTATATATGCTAAACTGTATTGTGAAACATTGAGGACTGATGAACTGCTACTGTAAAGCGCTCTGATACCCTACGCTGGGTCATGTTCGCACTATAGAAAACACTAAAATAAATAAATAATAAATAAATAAGGCAATAATACTTGCATGTGTGTTTGTGTGTGTGCTTGTCTGTGTGCCTGTGTGTGCGTGTGTTTCTCTGTGTGTATGTGTGTGTGTGTGTGTGTGTGTATGTTCACCACAGTATTCTGGCTGTTAGACTGTTATAATAAGAAAGGCCTTCCTCTAAGAATTGGCTGTTACCCTCCTATTTGTCTGAATTAGTTTTAGCTGAATAATTATAAGTCCCTAGTAAAGTTGTATACCATATACCCAGGGCCAGTAAATGTAATGCTTCTAGTGGCGTTGCAGCACTTATTGTGCCACTCACTTAATTAGCTCTTTACAACATGTGCCTGGACTGCCACTGTAGCCTGAATTTAGTATTTAACTGCCAAATCGCCTTGACAAAATCACCCCCTTACCAAGGCTTAAACCCCCCTTTTATTACATATATGTCACCCCTAATGTAGGCCAGAGGCCACCCACAGGCCAGGGTGCATTGTAATTAAAAGGTTGGACGGGTACATTTAAGTATTACATATCTTGGTAGTGAAAAATTCCTAATTTAGTTTTTCACTACTGTGTTGTTAAAGGTGGCCAGATAGCCAAAAACTCCAAACTTTGGACTTATAAAGTTTTGGGCTACATACTAATCTGAGAACCGAGAAGAGACAGAACCATCTCGCTCATCTATCCCCACATGTTGCATCGCCAATCAGCCTGACTTCACAGCTGCACCCACTACGCAGCAGCAAAACCAGTTCACATAAGGGGTAGCTAGACTCATGGAGCCCTCATTGACTACAGCCTCAAGCGTCATCTCAATGGACGAGGTAATCACCTGCTGCCTTGCCCTGCACTCCATCACCTTCTGGGATATTTTTTAACTTTCACCGGTCTCACACAACTAGATGTCCGCAGTTGGTGCTTTGATCTTTTGGGTGCTATTTTTTACCTTAAACTTTAAAAACCAATTACTATGGTTCACTGATTGAATTATTGTCCTTTTCGTGTCAAATAATTTAGTAACCTCTTCCAAGCTCATGACAAGCCTAGCTCGTCATGAGTCACAGTAGAGCTGTGGTCATGATGAGCTGGACTCGTCATAACTGCCGCGGTCTGCCCACAAGCATTTGATTCCCCGCCTGTGCAGGTGAAATAATCAGTGGGCGAAGTCGTGACGAGCCCAGCTTGTCATGAGCACAGCTCTACTGTGACTCATAACGAGCTGGGCTTGCCACGAGCACCGCGGCACCACGCCCCCTCACCCCGCGCAGTGGGGAAATTACTCCCGCAGCGAATGGGTTAAAAGTTACTCTACTCCCCTACAGTGGGGTGGGATTTTTCTTGAGTTGTGTTTTTACTTTTGCTGCATTAAAATAAATTGCCACACTGTAAATATATACATTACCTGAAATGTTTACTGCTCCCCTTCTCTCTTTTAGTTTAGCCTTACTGATTTTGTGCCAGACGGTTAAGCACAGGTTAATTTAGGGACTTTTCTGGCACACCCTGTCAGGGATTGTGGATGTTGCTTGAGCAGAGTTAACAGCCTGCTCAACCAACAACCCATTTTCTTCCACTGGCAAAGTGTTGGCCCTGGAATAATGGTGGTATTTGTTGTCACATTGTCGCCAACATCTGGCCTGATGGTCCTTGCTAGTTGCAACCCATGCAAAATTATGGTCCTTGCATAAGGGTGGTGAATAATCTCACAGATGACATTTCCAGACCAACTGTGTGATGAAGTGAGGAAGTCCAGCAATAATTATCCAATAACTTGGAAAAACGTATATTCAACCTCTAATAAATGTTCCTTTCCCTGACGTACTGATGGGAAAATCTCAATGGCTCTTATAAACATGTTTCTCGTCTTTTAGGATGGACCTGTCTTTACTATTGGAAAGAACATGTCCTGTTTAAGGTCGTCCAGTCACCTTTCACAGTTGAATACCTGGCTTTATTCAATGGCTCCCTAGTTCACAAGCAGAACTCTGTCACAAAATACATTAAAAAATAACATGGCAGCGGAGGTCCATGCGAGTGCTGATCATTATTTTATTGTAACAGGGCACGTATGAAGATATATTTGCAAAAGTATTGCAAGAGCTTCAATTCAATTGCCATCATATATTGACAACAACTAGCTGCTAAATTACTCACAGCTAGTGTAATAGCTTTATAAAGCTACCAAATATAATCCCATGGCCATTGTCGCATGCAGTGCTTTAAGAGCAATTGATTCTCTCAGCCAGTTGATTTAGGCTGTATTCTTTTGGACCGTTTACTAGACTTGAAGCAGGCTTATTTAAAGTAATTCGAGGACATAACAGACTGTCTATTCTCCCCATATTATCTGCTTTGATGGTTGAACCTCTCTAAGAAATAACAAAATATCCAATGGAAAACTCACTAATGTGCGATGTTACAGCACAACATGGAATAACACAATCAAATACTGAATAGGAATTTCTGACCTTCATTGCATCATTCATACTAGTTGAATATGGTTAGCACTTGATCAGAACAAGTGAGCCAATCAGTAAAGGTTCAAGAACTAGATTTCATGTAAATTACTCGCTCAACCTCAGTACACAAAGGCAACTACCTAGGTACTGTTGAAGAACACAGAAACCTTCTCAGGGGTCTCACTGATACCTGTCCTTTTAAACCAATAAAGAAGAAATTGGCACAGAAGCTGAAATATAAAATAGATATTTATTAACCTCAGATGAGGGAGACTACGTCACACAGAACCCTTAGCAACTGTATGAGGCAGTCTAAGGAGTACAGAAAACTGGAGACTTATATATGCTTAAGGTTACATAGTCAGCATAAGACCAAGGGGAGGTCCTGGCACATGTAAGCAGGCAAAATGCCTAATATGGGCATGCAAGATCTGCTTGCTCAACAAAAGTGGGAGGAGAGTTACTTCTCCATACACCTGCAAAAATAGCCTGACAGTTATACAAGAGAAGCAGGTGTATTCTACTAGCTAGGCCCTTCTGAGCATGTGCAAGGCTCTGAAGAGGGAAACAGCACATGGCGAGCACATGGCTACCTAAAATGGCTGCCAAACACAAAATGGCTTTCAGCTCATGCTAACAAATCCCTGCAATCTTTAACACTGTTGCCGCCCTTGTAGGTAAGTGTGGTGGGCGGTGGGGAGGGGAGGGGTGGGGTGGGGGGAGGCTGGAAGTCGACATATGACAGGATACTGAACATAAAATAAATTAATAAAGCCACTTACCTTGTGCTCGTCACATCATCGCGTTTGCAATGTGATGAGCGCAATGTAAGTGTTTTTATATATTTTAAGTTCACCATACCGTCGTATGCCGACTTCCACCTCCCAGACCCTGCACTCACCACACTTTCCTGCACAGACCGCCACTGATAAATTAAAGTAGTGTTCTGTGACTGGCACAAAACACTCAAAGGCCTGAAATTGGGGGTGGCTATATGGTGAAACATTAAGTTTATTGTAAAAACAATTACAAACTCAAATATCTGGGAACAGATTGAAACATATTTCTAATGGCACTACTACTTTGAAGGCAGATATCGGAAGGTGCTAGGCTGTGACAAGAATCTGCTGACAAACATTTATGTTATCCATTTTGTTGTGGTGGTGATGTGTGGCTTTGTTTTTTTTGTTGCTGTTTTGTGTTGGTGTCAAATTGCAGATTTGTGCTTTGCTGTATTGTAGTCTGCTTTGGATGTTTTGTTGTGTTATGCCCTGTTACGTTGTAATTGTTTTGCTTTGTGCTAAGAGGTTTAATTCAAAGATGGCAACACATACTGCTAGATTTGCAGCAAACCATAGTTCATTCATTCAATGTTGTAATCCCAAACAAACATGTATTACTATGTATGGAACGACCCTCATTTGAATGCGGACGTGATCAAGAAACAATCGCCGACCAATCAGTTTGCCAATAATGTTGTGCTACCTTTCCCTTGTAAATGTTGTTAACTGTATGTCTTACACATTGGAAGATAGTACATCTGCGTGCAGGTATCCTGTGCCAAAAATTAAATGTATTATATTATTGCACCCTGTATTTAGAGAGTTTGCTGTAAAACATTTATTAGAGTGTTTAAGGATTTGTTTTAAGGACTTTCATTTGATGCTGTGTTACGTTTATAAGAATCGTATTTATTTTTGAGAAGGAGAATAGAGTAAAAAAGAGTTAAGGGGAGCAGTAAACATTTCAGGTAATATATATATATTCACCGTGTGGCATTTAACTCGTTATTGAATGAAAAAAGTCCATCGCTATTACCTCAAGGTTTCATTTTCAGATAAAAAAAACTGACCCCAGTATTGCTAAATATCTATATTTTTTTTATGCGCACCTTTCTATATCTGTTAAATACAGTCTATGTAATTGTTTTAGTGACTATGCATAATGAATCTAAACTTCTGTTTGCTATCACTTTTTGTGTACGAGACAAACCAAAGCAAACAACGTATGTATAATTGTAAACTAACCACCATTGTTTCAAAAACCCTCATGTAGTGTTTCCAAGTTGTCCATACACAAGACACGCTTAAAAACATCTCAAGGCTCACGCAGTGACATCTTACCTTCTGCTATCGCAAAGTCCCTCCTAGGATATAATATCCCACCCTCTCCACCCACTGCTACATTCTCAACATTTCAGTTATGCAATTCACTTTTGGCAAGGATACTGAAATATGAAGTTATGGGCCACATGTATGATGCATTTTTGAGGCCTGGAACAGCCTGAATCACATCATCAGGCCATTTGCCAAAACCAAAATGTTTTTTTTTCTGTTCTAACACCAAACTGAGGTTCTACAGAAACACCGTTTGTATTTGTGATTTGGTATTTGAAAGGAGTGTTTTTAGGATGTGCCTTCCAAGTACTGAATCGTAGTGGTATTTGTCAATGTATTGCAAACAAAATCTGGTTGCAAAACATTAATATTTTCCAACACCTCAAAGGAAGGATCCCTTCCCCTTGGAGAAAAAATAAATGTGTATTTTTAAGTGTACATCGACTACTCTTCTAAAATGAAAGTTATTTTTTTAAAGCATTCCCGTTTTCCTTTAAGGAAAATGGTTTACATTACAACAAAAAAGCTTTTTTTTAAAAGAAATCACAGACGTGGTAGTTTGCTGTTCCCTGCAGACTACCATCCCTGTGATGGCTGTTACTCCTAATGGGTCGCCAATGGCTATCAACCTCATTAATATTCATGACGTAGGTCGATTTGCAACACACTAGGAATCATAATTTTAAAAATCAAAGTTTCATACATTAGGAATAACAATTTCCTAATTTAGAAATCACTACTTCCAATTTTAGTACATCTGACCCCATATCTCCGAAAAAAGCAAGACTGTATCACAAAGAGCAGCCAAATTCCTCCCTGGAAGGAAAATAGGAGGACAGCTGTCATCCATTTCAAGGAAAACATCAATGACAAATATCTCCAGTAACAAGCTCCACAGCTTGCAACTGTACGTAATCTGCACTCGTACAAGACCGCAATGATGCCCTACTCATTTCTAAAAAGAACAAAAGGCTACTAACTAATCTTGCTCAGGACCTTCACAAGAGGAGTTGTGGTGGAACTTCGTGTTATTCTTAGCATCTATCACAGAATTAAATATACAAATCATTTTACCTGGTTACCCTCCTATTCGGATAACCTAGATAGGCTTCTCCAAATCGCAGAGCCCCTGGTCTTTTCAAATGGCCTACAGGACTCTGTCTTCACTCGTGTCATCTTCCATGTTTACACGGAACCCTTTGAAACCTTATACGCTGACCACATATGCAAAACTGAACTCCACTAGGTTAGATTTCTTTCTTATCACCAGCAGCACAAAAAAGCTTCAATCCTGCAAAGTGTGATGTATTCCTATAGGTTCTGTATCGATCCCCCTATTCCTGACCCTATTCTGGTTAACAAGTTAACTAGCAGCCATCCCATGAGGCAGAAAACCCCCATGATGCAGGAACCGTTATCTGATAAAGCCACACTACGGCACAGGAACGTGTTATCTGATTAGGTCATAACGCTTGCCATCTAATTAGACAAGCGATATTCCTCCAGCCCCTGATAAGGCATACGGAGTTCTCAAAACAAATCAAACCTATGACAGACCTGGGAAAAACCCTGCGGCCATTGTTTTGATTTCACCGAGAACTTCAGCAAAAGAATGTGCTAACGACCAGGTCGTATGACATCCTTATTGACGTATCTATGTCCATCCTTACGTCAATCTCGGCACCTTAAAGGTATAAATATTACCGATATTGCCCTATGCAAACACACGCAGTGGTGACGAGATCGGAGCAGCCAGACTTGCCGAAGCCCAGAGCAGAGCAGACCCCGCTGGCGCAGCCCCGCCTTCCTGACGCGCTGAGAATGAGACGCTGCTTTCTCCTGCCGAGAAATCCAGCTCCGGCGCTTCCGGGTAGCCCTCGCAGGCAGCCTGGGATATCGAGACCAGAGACGAGAGATACCATCCCTCATTCATCCTAGATTCCAGGTACAGAACTGAATAACCCCTTGCAGAGAATTCTTTAGTCAGTCACTTGGCAAAACAAACTTAACTTAAACTGTAACTTTCTATTCCCGCCCACGTATTAGGCTTAGGTCAGGTACACGGGGTAGGCGTAGTTAGAAACACCAGTTGAGTACGATTAGTCAAATGTAAATGTGTATGTATTCATTTTATTCATTTTAAACCTTCATATGGCTTAGAAACCATATCAATGTTTTTACAGTATTATTTTATACTTCTGCTTTTAATGTATGCACTTTACTTAACCATAAGTATTGCAATAATATCGATCCATTTCTCTTGTATGAGAAAAGAGACTGATCAATAAATAACATCTTTTATTGAACACGCCCGTCTCTTCCTTTTCTCTACAATCTGGTGAGACTAAGAATGCACGTACTGACTGAGTAAAATAAGTCGTCTTTTGTTTTCACACGACTCTAGAGATACACTCTTGATTAGGGGAGAGCAAAGTTGTCATGTTCTATGGTTGTCAGAAACTAAATCCCTTCTTGTCTATCCAGGGAGGTTCAACTCCTCCTTGCCTATTCGAGAAAGTTTCTAGTGAACTCTGAGCTAGCTGGCAAAACCCAAAACTTTAAGTCTAATATCGACAGTAGTAGACCTAGTTAACGTCTGGTCTAGGCCTATACTATTGAAGGTATTATTCCAATGCGCAGAGCCTATTGGGATAATAGGAACTACACTACATGGCGCCCAACGCGTTTGGAAGGGTGATAAAACTAACGTAAGACATTTAGAGTAACTCAGTCGTGCTTTTTCACTCAGACCCCTTTTTTCCCATAATACTCCAAAGACGTCTGGAGTGGGTAAAAGGTAATATCCGCCAGACCTCGCAGGAGGAAACTCCTATGTATGGTCCTTGGTTTAGTCAACGTTGAAGGATACACTGTTCCAAAATATTGTGCATCTAATCTTTGTTTCCATAGGAAACCTGATCTGCAAACAAACTAAATAACCATCCTGTCGGTAAAATGGTAGACAGTGATGACGAAAGAGAGACAGTTAGGATAGCAACTGAACTCGCAGCAGCTGATAATGCACTGCAAGACACAGACCCGGATATAATACTCATCCCGGTCATCAAGAGGAAATCTATAACTTTAAAACTTATAGAAAATGGACTGACACCTAGAGGTGGCACAGTCATATTCGTGATTGAGGCACACGAATATCGGCAGACAGAGGTATATTATTCATGGATACATTTTCCAGCAGCAAATGCTGTAACAAAGTACTTCCACTATTACAAAACAGAGGACCCTCCTAATGAGTACACTCCTTTCGAGGAGGTGGAAGTACCACTTAAATTTCAAGAGCATCTGCTCTTATTTAATGGCGCCCTAAAACATAATAATCACATCACCAGGCTCGGTCCATTAGGTAGACCAGGAGCAACGTGGCCGGTTCTAGCCGGATACACACCACATCCAGACATCGATGGGATGTCTGCAGCAAACCTTTTAACACAGCTAAAACAATTAATAAAATTACATAGACAATTAGTCCAATATGTGATGCGGACTTCAACAGTTCAACCAGCAATTAAAATTCCACAGCTGACCCCTCACCAGGGGAACACAAATAAAATAACACCACAGAACATACAATCCTGCCTAGGTAAAGTACCAGCTAAACGGGAACAAATACCATTCTGGTTAGCACAAAAAATCACCCGAATAGAGGCGGTGTTTCCAGACACCACCCCGTTAGAAAAACACAGGATTCTGACTATCTGTCTTCCAATGGGAATCGCACCACACGTGGAGGACTGTGACACTTGGGGTACAGTCTTTGCTTCCATCTACACAAAAACGCACGGTGTTCCATCTATTTCGGTAATACCAGATGTGCTAAAACAAATTCAAGACGAATACGGTCCTGAACCCGCTTTAACTCTTGGTATGAAATTACTAAAAGACTTCAAGCAGGTCTCGGCTATATTATTAGCCAACATAAAGGGAGAAGCAGCAAACGTGGCGATTCGCCAGAGGTTAAAGGAGACAGATATAGCAGACCAACCAGCTGAAATTGCCAGAATTATAGAAAAATCCTATGAGGAACTAGGTAGAGATAGTTTAGGTGGAATACCAGTAAAACCACAACTGATTGAAAGTCCCGAAAAAATATTTTTTAATAATAATTCAACATCACAAAAAAAGAGCTGGGATGGAAACAAACAATCCAGTCCTAAAGAAAAGAAATTCCAGTCCAGAGGAAGGTCTCCTAGGCGGAGAGAAAAATCTCCGAACCAAAGACACAGGTCACCCCAAAGTGACCCCTCTGGGAAAAGATATAACCTTAGAAATAGGGATAATATAAAGAAGCCTGATAGATATCAAGACATTGATACACGTCCCTCTCAATCTTTTCAGACTTCCTTGCAGAAATCGGAAAGAAGAGGACGATCAGAACAAAGAGAAGAGCACGCCAAGTCCAAAGACAAGGAACCTGCTCATCTAAAAAAGAAATTACAATTTCCAAAAAAGAAGGTAGCCAGTATCAAGGTAGTTAACAATGCCGAGAATACTGAGGACACAACTGAAAAACGGAGAATGGGCTCAGACAATGCTAGACAGCGCAGCAGAAGTGAGCATAGCTCGCAAAGTCCTTATGAATCTTCTGGAGACAGTGGACACGAATGAATATCTTCAAGTGGAAACTGCAGACACCAGAGTTAGCAAACCTCACAAAATATATGAAATAACTTTACGTATAGAAGGGGATAAGACTAGAAAAATAAGGGGACTATTTTGGGATAATCTCTCCAAGGGCTATGACATCCTTCTAGCTGAAAAAGACTGGCCACCAGAGTTTGTCAGGGAGTGCCCTCATGGCGAAGAAATAATTATGCCTGCCTTCTCAAATCATATCCCAATTCATAAAAAATACACACTTGCCAGAAAGTGGGCAGTAGCTCATGCTCCTGCTTTATATAAAAATCATGTAGGATGGGATGAGGACTCTCCTCCTCACAAAATCCAGTTAAAATCACAACCTACTGCACAAAGACAGTACCCAATTAAGCAAGAAGCTAAAAAGCAGGTAAAAGAAATCCTAGATCAACTAGAATACCAGGGGGTGATTGAAACTTGCACCTCACAAATGAACAACCCTTTGTTTCCGGTCTCCAAACCAGACAATTCATATCGTCTAGTTTTGGATTACCGACACCTTAACTCATGTTGCAAAACTTTTGCAGTGCAAAACTCGCATAGTGCTGCACTAATGAATAACATAGTGCGCAAAAAATACAAAACAACATTAGACATCTCTAATGGATTCTTTTGTCAAAACATAGCACCAGAGAGCAGATATTTGTCTGCATTCTCAATAAATGGCACTCAAAAACAATTCTGTCGGTTAGCCCAGGGGTACAAGAATAGCCCAGGGGTATTCTCAAGAAGAGTAACAGAATTACTACAAACATATGATGACGAAGCATTATCTTATGTCGATGACATATACTTAACAGATGATGACTTAGATACTCACTTGAAGAGAGTGAACACCATAATACTTGGGTTCGCAGCAGAGGGTTACAAATTCAACTTTAAAAAATCCAGAATTGCCCATCTAACAGTCCTGTTCTTAGGATACGAATTATCAAGTGAAGGCAAAACCCTGGCTGACAATTTCCTAGAGAAATGTGCCGTACTCCAAGCACCTAGAACACTAAAAAACCTACAGTCAATTCTAGGCTTCCTAAATTTCGGAAGAACATACATTGCAAATTATGCAGAAAGTGTCAAACCCCTTTATGATCTAATAAAACCAGATTTTAAAAGAACCAATTGGACTCAAATACACACAGAAATTTTGAGATCCTTACAAACAGACATGTTAATTAAAACAAAATTAGAAACACGTGATAACACACGCAATCTTGTGATTCGAGTCATCCCAGGAAGATGCAGATTCACATATCTGACCTCTAATGAGGGAGAAAAGGTACCAATTGCATTCAAATCACACTTGTACACAGAAGCTGAAAAGAAATTCAGCATCAAAGAAAACATTGTTCATGCAGTTCAAACCGCAATAGCTAGAGAAAAAGATCAAGCGGACGGTAGACGTATCACAGTCAGAACAGCAGAATCAGCCTTTGAGGCATTAACAACACCTTGTAATTTACCAACAACAACATTGAATCCGGAATGGATACAATGGGTGAATTCAAATACAACGGACAAAGTATACTACTACTTTGATCCAGAACTAAAGGAATTGAAAAATCTAGAATATGAAAGAACATTCCCTCTGCCTATCGACATTCTGCCCTTACGACAATACGCTTGTGTAATCTATACAGACGGACATGCTCAACCCTCCGTTTGGGGAGAACAAGCATACAACCCAACATGTGAGATTACAAAAGAAGTGTGGCGCGGAGGTAAACTAAGACCTCTATTAACAAAAACACACTCAGTAGAAACTAATTCAGAACAACAGACTGAAATAATAGCATTGAAAATGGCGCTAGATAATGCGGATCGCGAATTCCCGACACTTATAGTGTCCGATTCATATTACTGCGTCAAATCATATAACAACGATTTGCAGACATGGATTCAAAACGGTTACAAAGATGCAAAGGTTACAAAGGTGCAACAATAAAGCAAAAACTGCTTTGGGAACAAATAGCTCTTTTACAAAAAGAACTACCAAAGACTCATGTGACACACTCACTGAGTCATCAGCGTGATGGCGTTCACGTTGCAGGGAATTCATTGGCTGAGACAGCCACAGTGGTAGCAACTAAATCGGCTTCCGTAGCTCGAAAAAAGCGTACAGTGAAGTATATTGACGGTGAAACAGTGCTGGCGGTGAAAACGTCATCAAAAGGCGACTGCTCAGCGCTACCGATCAACTATCCACTCAATTATACATACATAATCAATGCAAACTCCGTCCCTTTTGCTCGAATCCCTGGAGTGGGGGATAGAGTGATTCCAAACATGGACAGGAGAAACTTGTTAATAGCAGACGCACATATGGGCGAGGGTCTCAGACACCTCAAACTAAAAGATTCTCTGGAAGAATTACAATCAAGGTACTGGTGGCCAGGCATGAGCCTGCATCATACCATTTTTGTAAAGAACTGCCCAAACTGTAACAGAAATCGCAGTGGTGAGAGAAACGGTGTAATACCGTGTCGTTTCACTCCAGAAAAAATCAACAGTAAAAAGCAAAGCGTCCGATTAACATATACAGGCTAGTTTCCACTTATAATGTAGATCACCAGCACTCGGCTGACGTCTGGACTGTTATACAAAGATTTGTGAGTCTAAATGGCATAAACGCTAAGAGCATGCTATGTTTGACCATTGTTTTCAATCTGGCCCTCCAGCCTGAGGGGAAACATGGCCAAGTGAGCATAGCACAGCGGGACTCTTCTCACTTCCTTCCTGAGGGATACGGGATGGTGTAAAGAAAAAACCAAGGCATAAAGCTATCTATAACAGAAAGGATATTAGGTTCGGGAGCTGGGTGGGTCAAACATCTAATAAGTGCCCAACGTAGTCTAAATAACTTGCCAAGAAATTCTCTGAAGGGATTCAGTCCATACGAATTATTATTTGGAACTAGGATGTTAGTCTTAGACCTCGACAGTCAGACTTCAGTGGTGAAGGAAAAAAGCTTTGATATCAAAGATCGTTTGGCTGTTTTGCAGGACTTAAACGAAACAAGAAAAGACCTGAGCAACATAAAGTTGAAACAGCAGCCAACAACCACTGAAGAACCACCACCTGTCCCAGCAAGACCTGTCTGGATTCCAAAAGTCGGGGATCTAGTCAGAGAAAAGATCGCGGTAAAAAGGGAATTTGGGCCTTCTTACAGAAAAGCAGTTCCTGTCTTGTCTGTCAACGGGACAAGATCAGTTGTACTACCGCCGCTTGCTGGTAAAAAGGAGAACCGAGTTGTATCCATCGACCTGGTAAAACCACAACATGTGGCCGATAACAAATAGTAGGCCAAGTGGACTCCCGAGAAGTAGTAGAACACCAAGATTTGCTACTAACACAGAGGTTCAATCTAAGAGGCTAATCACATTCGAAACGCCTACAGAACTACAACAAGGACTATGCAACAATGCAATGGAACTTAGACCTCTGAAAACCCAAATAAAAACATTTAGCAGAGACACACCAATCTATAATGAAGTAACAAACGACTATGCAAGAAACAGTAATCCTGAAGCAATTGGAACAATTGACAGAACTGCATCCGGCTACTTCATAAACTTCGATGATTCCTCTGAAGGCTTCACTGAATCAAGAACACAGCCATCAACAAAAACCTTTAAAGATAAAGTTAAAGTACTTTTGAAACAACTGAAAGAAACATATCTGATTTCTCCATGGATTGAATTTTGGGTGGGTTTTGGTGCATTTATCCTCATACTTTGGCTCATCATGGTACTAACTTTGGGACGCTTCATTGAGGGAAAATATGCTAAAATGGACACAGCAAGTCAGAAAATCAACTTGATCCTCAAACCACACACATCTTCACACGTCGAGAAAAGAGAACTTTCTTCAGTCAACTTCACAGCCAATCCTATACCGGGTGGGGTAGCATGGGACAAAACTGACTACGAAATTTATGGTCCGGTTGAAATCCTGAAATATCCACACCAAATTAAGATCTCGTTGAGTGACTTTGTAAAACCAAGCTCATTTGCTGATGATTGGGACTTTAAAAGTATAAATAATATGATGTCTGACTTAGTGATGTCTGCTAAATTTACCAAACATGATTATTTGCAGGGTTCGACAAATTATGATAGTATGTACTGTTATAACCACTATGGTAACCATTTTCTACATAGATCTGCACAACCTAGAAATGTTTTAAATTATAATCAATGGGAACATTGTGCAACCCCTCCAAAAGGAAGCTCAAGAACCGTTTACGACAAATATTCATACTTTTCAGGTTTTAACACAAGTAATGCCGAAACATTTTATTTCAAATTGTCAAATAAGACAGGGACAAAGACCATGATAACAAATACGAAATTGATATATTCAGACTCATTCTTTGAACAAATGAATACTTTTGGTTTTGATTATTGGGACAAAAATGTTGAAGTAAAAAGTGTTTGGGGTACAAAAGAATGGCAAGTACAGGGTATAGAATCTTTGTTTAGAGCCTGCATGATCCCAGAACAAATTATATTTTTAAATGACACTGTTCAACAAACTACCTGTCTTGGCTTAGCCAAAATCAAAGACTTAAATAAACCGTCTATTCCAAAACCAACAATGAACAGCAATAGCTCCACAGATGAAGAGATAGACGTAAATTATGTATTAAACCAAAACAGAACACATCCTGATTGGAAACAGTGGTTGATCTGGCCCACAGATACTAATAACTGTCAAAACAGATTCCTGAACAAAACGCAGGGGTTCAAAATGACCAGGCCAGACCCTAGATATTCCCAAAGACAACACCCAGGAATAATAACCACCTACAGTGTGGGCAAATTATGCCTTCAGTGGCTACAGACTTCCACACTGGCAGAAATTAAGCAACACCTAACTTTACTTACTGATGGTGCTGACTTGCGTGATTTCATTATGGGACCGCGCAAACAGCGTCAGAAACGTTTCATAGCAGCCTCTGTATATGCAGCATACAACGAGGCCTGGAAGGTGACTCAAATTGAGACAGCAGAAAGAATACGGGAAATTGACCGTATTAATTTGGAAAAATTACTTTCTGTAGTGGACAATGGGTTAATGACTCTGTCCTCCAGAATTTTTTCTCTGGACAGCATTGTGTCTTCAGCAATCAACATAATATCGCAAGACTTGCTGTTGTTACAACACGGTCAGTCTCAATTGCGTTCTATTGTACAGCTTGGCTGGACGTTACAAAATCTGCGTTCAGGCTATGTGCCTTGGCGTTTAATCAACACAACGTCACTATTCAATATCTTTAACCTTACTGATAAACAAATCAGCATGGCACAGATGGGTGCTGATTATACAATTTGGAGCATTGAGAAACTCGAGAGATTACCAGTGACAATGTCAGAACGACCTGTCAGTGAATGGATAATACATGGGATAATTAATATTCCAATATCAACCTTCAGGTTTCAATACTGCCAAAAATATATACAGGCTGGCATGTACGAAAAATTGGGAAAGGGGTACATTAAAACAACATGGAACTTTCCCTATTCACATGCATGTGTCAGTAATAAAGGACAGAAAGTGTTTCTTAGTGGCAATAATTGTGCAATGTCACTGAGCGGTACACTTCTGTGTAATGGAATTAGTTTGCATGGAGCCTGTGAAGGGAACTCAAATAACCTTTCATGTCACCAGCTAGGCGCACCTGCAACAGAGACAGAACCATTCTTTCAAAGACTCTATAATGGGAGTTACATTCTAATTGTAGATCGCAGATGCTGTAGTCTTATGCCCGGGACTCCTTATCTCGTAACTACGACTGCGAAGGTCAAGTGCTGTGGACGCTTATTGTTCCCCAGCTCCCTTCCAGACAGGGAGGCAAGGGCATGGCCCAACTTGAAAATTACTTCTATTCGAATAGATACTTTAAGCAGAATGAAAACAGTGCTTCTTCAGACGCCGACCAGACTCACGTCATCGAAAGAAACGTATGATCTCCTAGTCGCAAGGACGACTGCAGAGATTCACTCCTTATTATCAACTAATTCCCCCATACATTTCGCAGAAATCCTGAATGAAATCTTAAATATTTCTGATACCAGTGGAGTCTCAAAAGTATTTAAGACAGTATTTTCGATGGCATTAACACCATTCAAAGCCATACTGGGTATTTTTCCAGATTTCGTCCATTCGATTTTTGGCGGACTTCCCCTCATTTTAGGACTAATTGCAGGAATCTTATTCTTAGTCCTTATATTTCGTTATGGCAAACCATGTCACAGACAAAACACCTGCGACAAGGGAAGAAACAATCCTAGCCATTGGATACCGGGACCGGATATAAAAAATCCTGGGACTATCCAGGCTTAGAGACCTGAACATGACTTGGTTTCTTTCATTTCGACCAATGTGGCATCGATGTGTTTTACCTGTATTAAGGTGCTTGCTATGCGGAGAAGAATGCGTGTTAGACACCTGTCTGACTCTACAATCAGATGCGCCAATGGATGCAGAAACATTGTTGAGTCCAATAAAGGCTCATGCTTTGTGCTGCCCTCAACGGCTACCAATCCTGATGACGGCATTCGTGGAAGCTTCACCACTACGATTAAGGGGTAGTGAAGTTCAAGATGAAAGCAGCATTGATCACGTACGACCTTCTGTCAGCAATTCTAATCGAAACGTCAATGGAGACAATCATGCGCACGAATGCATGGTTACACCTTTTTCCGAGTTAGTGGAACTCTCCCAGGAAGCTGTTGACAACTTTTTCGAGAGTCTAAATGATATGATGTTCTCACCAGAGCAGAAATAGAAACTTTTGAGAAAGCTCGCACACGGCGTTCCCTGAATTTGGCCTTCAACTAGAATAGCAAAATACCATGAACAATTTTCCCTCCAGTTCACGAACAGCAATTTTTTTCAGCAGCCCCAAAATATTTTTACGAATTTTTCGGGACACTTATTTTCTGCTTAAAGTAAGAACTATTCTTAGAGAACTAAAATTTCTATTTTTAGACACTTTTTAAACATTAGCTGCCCGCTGGTATGTTCATAATTATTTTATTCTGTGATGGAATGGTCTCGAAACTTTTTTCTGTATTAAGAGCCATTTCATGTGTAAATTCTCATATACAAATTAGTGATAATGTATAGATATGCGTGATTACTTTAGCATTATTCTACAGCTTGAGTGCATATATTACATGTGACTGTTTTTCCGTATATTTGATAATTTCAAAATGCATTTATGTATTTTGGGGTGGTAAGGTATACACGATACTCTACAGTATGTTTTACTATGCATAGATTCGTAAATATGTCCATAGTTAGCGTGGAGTGGGTGTGATGTATTCCTATAGGTTCTGTATCGATCCCCCTATTCCTGACCCTATTCTGGTTAACAAGTTAACTAGCAGCCATCCCATGAGGCAGAAAACCCCCATGATGCAGGAACCGTTATCTGATAAAGCCACACTACGGCACAGGAACGTGTTATCTGATTAGGTCATAACGCTTGCCATCTAATTAGACAAGCGATATTCCTCCAGCCCCTGATAAGGCATACGGAGTTCTCAAAACAAATCAAACCTATGACAGACCTGGGAAAAACCCTGCGGCCATTGTTTTGATTTCACCGAGAACTTCAGCAAAAGAATGTGCTAACGACCAGGTCGTATGACATCCTTATTGACGTATCTATGTCCATCCTTACGTCAATCTCGGCACCTTAAAGGTATAAATATTACCGATATTGCCCTATGCAAACACACGCGGTGGTGACGAGATCGGAGCAGCCAGACTTGCCGAAGCCAAGAGCAGAGCAGACCCCGCTGGCGCAGCCCCGCCTTCCTGACGCGCTGAGAACGAGACGCTGCTTTCTCCTGCCGAGAAATCCAGCTCCGGCGCTTCCGGGTAGCCCTCGCAGGCAGCCTGGGATATCGAGACCAGAGACGAGAGATACCATCCCTCTTTCATCCTAAATTCCAGGTACAGAACTGAATAACCCCTTGCAGAGAATTCTTTAGTCAGTCACTTGGCAAAACAAACTTAACTTAAACTGTAACTTTCTATTCCCGCCCACGTATTAGGCTTAGGTCAGGTACACGGGGTAGGCGTAGTTAGAAACACCAGTTGAGTACGATTAGTCAAATGTAAATGTGTATGTATTCATTTTATTCATTTTAAACCTTCATATGGCTTAGAAACCATATCAATGTTTTTACAGTATTATTTTATACTTCTGCTTTTAATGTATGCACTTTACTTAACCATAAGTATTGCAATATTATCGATCCATTTCTCTTGTATGAGAAAAGAGACTGGTCAATAAATAACATCTTTTATTGAACACGCCCGTCTCTTCCTTTTCTCTACAATCTGGTGAGACTAAGAATGCACGTACTGACTGAGTAAAATAAGTCGTCTTTTGTTTTCACACGACTCTAGAGATACACTCTTGATTAGGGGAGAGCAAAGTTGTCATGTTCTATGTTTGTCAGAAACTAAATCCCTTCTTGTCTATCCAGGGAGGTTCAACTCCTCCTTGCCTATTCGAGAAAGTTTCTAGTGAACTCTGAGCTAGCTGGCAAAACCCAAAACTTTAAGTCTAATATCGACAGTAGTAGACCTAGTTAACGTCTGGTCTAGGCCTATACTATTGAAGGTATTATTCCAATGCGCAGAGCCTATTGGGATAATAGGAATTACACTACAAAAGGTTCTTGGAAACAAAGCAAAACACCACTGGAATGTCCCTTTTTCTGAAATTCCAATGGCGAGAGGGTCAGCGCCGTATTCTCAAGGCAGCATTAACCCACTTAATGTGGCTTTAAGCCACGTTAAGTGGCTTAACGCTGCCTTGAGAATAAGGTCCCTTTCATGCTAATTTTTGCGTGAATGGGACGTTCCACTGCAACACCCATTGTGATTGACCCTGCCACCTATTATCAAGGGCGGCCATAATAGGTGTGAGCGCCAAACTTAAGACCACAAAAAACATCCTAGTCTAAAGTAGGCAAAATGAAGAGAAATGCTATATTTCTCCTCGTTTTTGCTTTTTCCAGGTGTGCTGCCTTGTGCAGCACATATGGGAACAACAAAATTGTATTTATGGAATGTTCATGTGCAGGAAGGGCCACCTTCCTGTACATGAGCAAGATTCTCCTGCACACAGACACTCTTGCACTCTGGTGCAAGGATATCTACGTTGGTGCTAAGTTGTGAAACGTAGCGCCATCGCAGGGTGAAACGCCAGGCTGCACCACATTCTTGAGAATACGGTGCAATCTCGCGTTTTCCGAAGTGGAGAGGTTTTAAGCCAAGGAGGCTGATGCCTCTCACCAACACCTCCTTGGGAATATGCCCCTTAATGTCTTAAACAGTCCTACTCTCTTCCTTTGGGTGAAAACTTGTATCCTCCCACCTAGAAACGCTGATCATCTCCCACTTTGATGGCGGCAATGCCCTGTCTATTAGCAGCACCACTCCCACCCTCCACCCTAAAAGTTCACTTCTTCACTGCAACCAAGCTCATCAAGTTTCTGTCGAAATTCACCCACATCACTCTCAACCTAATCTTTCTTTACTCCTTTCCTCAAAAGCATAGGTTTTTAGACATGCTGCATCATGGATAACCAAAAAATGAGAGCTCAACAAGGTAAACACACACTTTTGTCTAACAGAAGGCAAGGGGTATATCCTGAGCTAAGAGCAAATATTCCAGTCCATCAAAGAAAATTCCATATGCGGATTTATCTTCATATCATCTTGATTTATTTTCCAATCTTCATCAAGAGAACACACACTAGCCGCCAACACATTTTTCATCTTGGTCAGGTAACCAAACGACTTCTTCAGGGCTAGAAACATTACGATGAATATAATCAAAATGGCATAGACCCAAAGTGTTCTTTAAGAGTTAATTACAATTATTTAAAGCAATATAATACACGCAAAGCCATAGATCGAATAGTGAAAAAGTAACAAACAAAGTGGCCTAGATTGAGGTCAATTGACAGTTGTTCATATCATGACATCACCCACTCATTAGCATAATAGGTCAAAGACAAACAGAGTGATGTTAGAAATGATCCTTCATTTCAATACTTGTCCATCATCCCCATTTATACATTTGAGAGTTCTCATTCCAAGAAGATTATCCGGACATTTGTTAATTCTAAAAGACCACCAGAAGGCGAAGCTGTAAAGAGAACCACACGTGTATGTGCAAAGTAAACAAGGCAACATGCAGCCTAGGTTTAAAAAAATAGTGTAGATAATGTGATTAAGAAAAAGTGACCATAATCCAATAGATGATCCAGTGCCGTGATGTAAGAAACCACGGAACCAAAGAATTAGTAAAAGGCGAGATGCGCAGAGATAAAGTAGGGGAAAGCAAAGAGGTTGGAAAAGGAGGGGCTCACCTATAGCTAGGCTCGGTATATAGGCAAAACGGGTGGAGCCTTCTTAAAATCTCGACAGCCACCAAGACAATCTAGTGAAAAGATGTGAGAATTCACTCTGTTTAATCTATCTTGTAAGAATATTGGTGGATTTTACAAAGGGTGAATAAAGTTTGTATATTCACTAGTTAGTCAAGTAAGAGAGAAAGCGTGCACTCACTATTGATATAAATATTCCAGAATCCTTATATAGCTCGAGTAATCATACATATCCCGGTATCCATAAGTGCCAGGTGTCAGCCGTGAAAAATTGTATGCATCCAATTACGGCGCTCAACGTAGCCAGCGTCCTGGGAAAAAAGATGATATAAACGGTTGTAGGTATTCTATCCATACTTTATCAAACACATTCTGTCAGAGTCAGTAATCTCATACACATATGTAAACTTAAAACTTCAGGCATATAATGAAGCCCATGCTAAAATAATACCTCTTGGTGGAAAACAATAGCGTATGCACCCTCGAGGCAAAGCTCAAATGTGCCTCTACTTGCACATGTATTCGATATAAAAAATCCCACTAAGAAGGTCCCCAAAGTCAGAATCCAAATCTTAGCTCACCTTCGAGTACGAAGTATCACCACTCACAAAAAGGGAGAGTACGGCGTTCAGCACCCACGCCATATTGAACGCAACCTTATGTTGGGTTACTAGGACGATAAGCATTGAAAGAGAACTCTATTCGTTGACGCGGTACAGCCATACAACGAGTAGTTAAAATGGCCACCATCTTGCCATATATATGAAAAACATATTCTATAGTGCTATTATCTAAAATCTGACCACACATCATAGATTATTAATATTAACAGGTAGATTGGCGGGGTATCTGATGCCATCAGATGTGTAGTTGATGACAATGAGTAATTCAATTGAATATTTAAAATTATCCATCGCTACAAAACGGCCGTATGGTCACTAGGTAACTCAGTAAAGAGAGATAGCATTAGTCACCATTAGTTTAGAAGGGAGAAAGGAAAGGAAAAACATCAGAATTATCATTAGATGGTTGAAAAATAACCATAGGCTCAGACATATTGCGCTCCTATAACCCATGAACGATCAGGTATAGTTGAAAAACACACATCATAAATGGGGTGAACAGTGTAACGAGTGGCATTTACATGGGAAGGCAAAGAATAATGGTATTCATACACATCAGTTCCTATACATCCTAATCTTTTCAAATTTTATCAGGCCAAAGATTGTAATATGGGTGATAACATCTGAGCCCTTATTAGCAGTATTATCACAAAAGTATAGCATTGAGAGACCCTATTGTATATACAGACAGTATCCATTTCCTTTAGTTTGACATAATAACCTATGCCTCTCACTAGACTTTCTTAATCAGTATGTCGGTCCAACAATTGTTCCAAGTAATAAGTACATAATTCATATCCACAGTAATAATTACTGAGTTTGAAAGGGTTCACTGAAGTTATGAAAAGGGTCAGTCGATAAAGGAATATACATTCATCCTGGTAAGTGATCAGCCTAAGAAATATTGCATCGCATCATCAAAATTCAAACCTCTTTCCACCGCATGTACCCTCATGATCCAGCGTACCTCCTGTTGCCTGAGCTTCAATTTGCGATTCCCACCCCTCTCGTCCATGGATACCATCTCTATGCCATGGAATGACATTGTCAAATGATTAGTCTGGGATACACATTTTAAAGCATGTGCTGCTATGGGAACTCTGTCCTCTCTATTTTTTAGGGCCCTAAAATGTTCGGCAACCCAATCCTTAAGTCTCCTGATGGTACTTCCAATATATGCCTTCTTGCATTTGCATAGAATGGCATATATTACATAGGTGGTGTTGCAGTCTATGTGTGTTTTAATGTGATAGGTTCCAGAATCATTATATTCAAAAGATCAAGTGCCATGAAGAGACAGCCTGCACATACTACAATTCCCGCACCGGAAAGAACCCTTAGTCAGGGAGTGTAGCCAAGATGGTTTTCGATTGATTTTGGGGTAACTGGGTCTAATCATATTTCTAATAGTCACACCCCTTCGATAGGTGATCGATGGGTGGGAGTGAATATATTCTTTCAAGGAGGGATCAGAGGTGAGCAAGAACCAATACTTATTTAGAATTTGGTAAATCTGTGTTGACCAAACATTGTAGCCTGTAATAAGTCTTATTGTGTTCTTAGATTTATTGGAATCGTCTTTTTCGATTGTAGGGTCTCTGTTCTTCTCAGTTTTAGGGCTCTGTTCTTAGCCCTAGTTACCACATCATGTCTGTACCCTCTAGATGGAAATCTACTCTCAATATCAGAGGCACCAGTTAAAAAGTCTGTGTCCTCGCCACAGTTACGTCGAGCTCTGTGGAACTCCCCGTAGGGGATTGAGTTGATTTGGGACTTTGGATGAGAGCTGCTACCATGTAGGACAGAATTACAGGATGTCTCCTTCCTAAATAGTTTACTGCATAGTCTACCTTTATGTACATAGAGTGTCAGATCAAGAAAGACTATCTCAGTACGACTATAATTAATGGTAAAAGTCATATTGTATGAGTTGTTATTCATATAAGAAAAAAAGTCCAAAAGTTGTGTCTCACTGCCTGTCCAAATGAGCAGAAGATCATCAATATACCTTCCATAATAATTAATATATTGATGCCAGCGGGCACCGCCAGGGCCCCAGACATGCATCGTCTCCATCCACCCCATATAGAGGCAGGTAAACGACGGCTCAAATCTGGAACCCATGGCGACCCCATATTTTTGGCAATACCATCTATCATTGAAAAGGAAAACACTATTGTCCAAAATAAGTTTTGACATTGCCAGTAGCATGTTAGTGTGATCTAATAATTCCACTGGTCTTCTGTAGAGAAAGTGTTTCAATGCTAATATACCCTTTCCATGCCCAATATTAGTGTACAGCTGCGAGACATCCATGGTAACCAACATCATTTCTGATGCTATACTACGGATATTTACGTTGACCATTTACAAATTCTAAAAGAGATTATAAACAATAACTTTGTAGTGCTGTGGATTGAATGAATATGAAAAAAGAAGGGAGGTCTCCTCACGTTTCCGTTTAGGGACAAGGAGTAGTCTGTACAAAAAAAGAGGGGGACCCTATTGTTACCACACAATGGTTTGTTGTCTGTACACCACCATATTTCAAGAGACCCTTACAATTTTCAACCACGTAAATTGTTACATATGTTTACACAAACAGCAAAACACCTTTTATGCATTTATATCATTTATTTCCTTTTTACACAAAATTATTCCAAACAGTTATTGTGCCCGACACAAAAAAATGTATTTAAACGATGTTTCTATACATGTACATTATTTATAAATTAATACAGTTGATACCAATACAGTTAAAAAGCAAAATTCGTTAATCAACAAAAGTGTCTGACTGTGAGTAATTAAAATCAAGTTGTCACAAGGGACGATTAAAAACCAAGTTGTCGACGCAGCGTTTCGGTATTTAAAAATGACACCTTCTTCAGGACAGGTTCTTGTTAAGTCAATGCGTTCTATTTAGCATTCAACTATGGACCTCTGTTGTCAATTCACGAGGTTACTCGTTCGATGTTCAGGATGCCAATTTATTCATTTAATTGAGCATCTTTGGAAAGAGGATCCTCTCTTTCTTTATCAGAAATAACTTCTATGAAGGAGGACAAGGGGGCCACCGTAATGTAGAGTTGGGTCTATATTCTCCCTTTGGTCTGTACCTTAATCAGCAGGGGTTATGCTTTCAAGGCTGCACGTGACTGGATAATCACTGTGTCTCTTGATTGTGCGGTATTCATCAATTTACCGTTTCTTTATTCTGGATTTCGGCCTCCCTGCTCCGCTTGTCCTCCGTGTGTTCAGCGTCTCGTGGATTGAATGAATGCATTCTCTGTACAAGCATAACCCGGTGATTGGTGCTGAAAAACTCTAAGACGATGTAAAAAGCATAAACCTATGGTGATTTAGATAAAAAATTAGTGGAGTATTTATTTTCAGAAAGAAATGTGCCTGCAGCCACTTCAAAAGAAACAATATTGTGTTCAGGTGACTGGCACCATGCAATGAGGTTAAAATAAATACAACACAAAAGAGTAGCAGAAGAAATGTTTTTCAGCCTCAGGATTTCCCCTATGAATTCATTAATGTACAGGGGCGTCTGTAAGGAATCTTTATCAGTTATTGGCAATGTGGTATCTTGTCATGAACATTGGATCATTGATATATATATATAAAATATTAGAATTATATCTCCTAAATTTTTAAAGGGAAAGAATTTGCTCATTTTTTAACCTTATTTATCTGTTTTTTTTTTTTTTTTTTTTTAAGTTTGAAGTTTATTGAAGTATAAAGAAGCAATGACAGAAAATGAAAAAACAATCATATGTTACGAAGAACAAGAAAATTCTCTTACAAAATGGCAGAACTAATGAATATAACTGTATATAAAAAGAGGATACGTAGTAATACTCATAAACATAAGGAAATGAAGGAACTAGCTGATTAATAAAAAACGCATAAGTGATATGTAATAAGCATTTAAAGTATCGAAACAAATTGAATGTAATAAGAAAAAATACAATCACGGTGGTTTTTGAACTTCAACATTGCGAATGGAGGAAGTGGGTGGGAGGTTGGTGATTCTGGATAAATATTCAGTAAGGGGGATCCATAAGAGATCACGTTTAATTGCTAAAGAAATAGGGGAAACAAAATTAGTGTCTAGTCGATGGTTAAAACAAACTGCGTTCCACCAAGCGTTAAAGGAAACATCGTTAGCCTGTTTCCAATGCGACGTAATATGGTGTAATGCAATGGCAATCAAAAGATCAAACAATTTATGTTTCTGTGGTGAATCAATGAAAACATGGGAAAGTGAACCTAGGAAAACATGGACAAAGGAAAAGGAAAAACGAAAGTTAAAAATCTTTTGAAGTTGGGACCAAACCAATTGCCAGAAACGTAAAATGGGAGGACATTCGAATAGCATATGTTTCAGATCAGCCAAAGGGCATGAACAGGACCAACAAGTTGCGGGGGTGTCTGAGGAGAAAGATGATAGAAGGAAGGGAGTAAATAGAGTGCGATTGTAAACAAAAAATAAGGTTTGGGTAGTGTTAGCAGCTCTGGATGTACTGTGAAGCTTAGACCAAAGCCTATCCCACAACGTGAAGGGCCATGATTGAGACAAGTCTTTTTCCCAAGCCAACTCAACCTTAGATTTAGTGCGATCAGTAGAAGATTGCATAGACTTATAGAGAAAAGAAGCAGAAAGTGAATGGTCGAGGGCATTAGAAACCGAGAGATGAGTGAGAGGGATAGAGTTGGTGGCTGGAAGTGAAGAAAGGTATTGAGTAAGGGAGGGAATTAGTGATAAATATTGTTTATGGGAAGAGGAAGGTAACGAAAATTTAGTTTGGAGATGTGAGAAAGGGAGAGGTTGAGTATCAGAAAGAAGTTGAGAGACCCATTTTAAGCCAAGAGAATGCCAGGATTTCCAGTAAATGGAGCGATTGCGTATTTTAAGATGTTTATTATGCCAGATAGGTTGAGTATGAGTAGAGGAAGTAGAGGGATAAGAAGATAATAAATAAGGGTGAAGAAGAGCACGGGAGTGAGAAATAATGGGGGAACGGAGAGATGTAACATTAGAGGAGAAGGAAAGAACTTCACTAAATTCGTAAGGGGAAAGGAAAGAAGATTCTAAAGTTAACCATAAAGGAGGGTAAGAAGGAAGGTCTGAAGAGAGCCACCTTAGTGCTTGTTTTAAGGAAAAAGCGGTATGATAAAGTTTGAAATTAGGAAATTTGACGCCACCTAGGGATTTATCTTTTTTCAAAGTAGAGAGGGCTATTCGAGACTTCTTTCCCTTCCACAGAAATTTCAGCAGAATTGAGTCTATTGATTTAAAATAGAAGTCTGGGATACGAATGGGAATCATAGAAATGAAGTAAAGGATTAAAGGTGCTAGCATCATTTTGATGGAGTCCAGGCGACCCCACCAAGAAAGAAAAAGAGGGTTCCATCTATTAATAGATGCATTAAGCTTATTGGTAAGGGCTTCAAAATTAAACTTAAGAGTGTCAGAGAGGCGAGGAGCGAACCACACACCTAGATATTTAATCTTAGAAGGTTGCCAAGAAAAGCCAGAATCATCAAAGAGATGCTTGTGACAGAGAGGATTTAAAGGCAGGATCTCGCACTTATCCGTGTTGAGACGATAGCCCGAGACACTAGAGAAGGAGGAAACTTGATTAAGAAAGGATGGTAAGGTAATGTGAGGATTCGAACAATAAAATAAAATATCATCAGCATACACCGATAATTTGACTTGTTGGTGAGAACCAAAGTGAAAACCCGAAATATTGTCATCCAGTCTAATCTTAGTTAAAAAGGGTTCTAAAGCTATAATAAACAAAAGAGGAGAAAGGGGGCATCCCTGGCGGACACCTCTCTTAAGAGGAAAATAATCGGAAGTCACACCATTAGTAAAGATTGAAGCACGGGGGCACGAATAAAGTAAAGAAATAAGGGAAATGAATTTAGATGAAAAGCCGAACCAACGAAGAGCTTGAAACATAAAGTCCCATCCTATTCTGTCAAAAGCCTTCTCGGCATCGAGAGAGATGGCTGCTAGAGGAGTAGAAAGGGAGGGGGCCTTACTCAAGATGTTAAATAAAACACGTGAATTATCGGATGATAAACGACCTTTAACAAAACCGGATTGCTCCGGGCCTATGAGTTCTGGTAATAGGGGGTCTAATCGAAGAGCTACAAGTTTGGCGAAAATTTTATAATCTGTATTGACCAGGGAGATGGGGTGATAGTTTTTACACAAAGTATGATCTTTGTCTGGTTTGGGGATTAAGCAAATTAAAGCTTCTTGGAAAGTTCCCTGAGAGGATCCTGAAGTCGCAAAGGATTGAAATAACAAGAGTAGTTTAGGTAGGAGAAGGGAGGAAAAATGATTATAAAACTCGACAGTGAAGCCATCAGGTCCAGGCGCTTTACCTCGACGAAGGATTGAGACAGCATGAGAGATTTCAGAAAGAGAGACATCTAAATCTAGTGAATTAAAGTCCACATGAGAGGATGGAGGGGAGGGGATATCCTGAAAATAGGCAAAAAGATCAGTAGGGTCAGGACTAGATTCAGGAGTATATAAAGTTTGGTAAAAGGAAACAAATTGAGATAAGATGTCCTTGTCTTTAAACAGAGAAATACCAGCCGGACCTTGCAAGGATTCAATTTTGGACCTTTCCTTACGTATCTTGAGATAATTGGCTAAAAGTTTACCCATTTTGTTTTGACCACCATAATAGCGAGAGTTACATTTCAGGAGAGAGTTTGAGGCTGCATTGGTGGTAAATTTATTAAAATCAAATTTGGCAGAAATGAGTTCGCGAAGAGAAGAATCAGAATTAGAATGATAATAAGCATATTCCAATTTCTTAATTTTATCCAAAAGTTGAGTTGACTTGGAAATGGACTGCTTTTTCTTCTGAGAAACGAAGTTAATGATAAACCCTCTGGCAGCCGCTTTAAAGGAATCCCATACCATGACAAAGGGAGAACCAGGGAGGTGATTGAGTGTAAAAAATTCAGTTGTAAAGGCTGTAAATTGAGTGCAGAAAGTGGGGTCGAGGAGTAAAGAGTTATTAAATCGCCAACGTCCTGAGTGAGGAGAAAAGGGGATAAGGTCAATATCGACATAGACGGGAGCATGGTCTGAAATTAAAATGGAACCGATGTCTGAGTGAGTGGCAAGCTGTGCTAGGGGTTTACTGAGGAATAAGTAATCAATACGGGATTGGGAATGATGGGTGGGGGAATAGAATGTATATTCTCGAAGAGCAGGATTACACAATCTCCAAATGTCAACTAAAGCGTTATTTCGAATAGATGCAGTAAATTGAGAATGCATTTTAGAGGGAACAAATTTAACTCTGGAATTCCTATCTATAATGGGGTCGAGGACTTGATTGCAATCACCACCGAAAATAACATATTGTTCATTAAGAGTAATCAATTTGTCAGAAATAGAAGGCCAAAACAATTTATCAACACCTGTGGGAGCATAAACGTTGAAAATAACTATAGGGATTTTATCAATAAGAAGGTTAACAAGAACCCAACGGCCATTAACATCGCATTCTTGAGATACAACTGAAACGATTAACTTTTTATGACACAAAATAACTGTACCATTTTTCTTACCCAAAGCTGGAGATTGAAAAACATGTCCTACCCAGCAACGTTTGAGTTTCAGAGCCTCCTGTTCCGAAAGGTGGGATTCCTGGAGGAGGGCAACATCAGCTTTGAGCCTAGTCAAATGTGTTAGAATTCTTTGACGTTTAATGGGGTTATTCAACCCCTTAACATTCCAAGTAATTACACGGAATATAAGTCATCAATAAAATGATATGAAAGATAGAATGGAGCAAAAAGTGAGTAGTGAAGTAAGAATAATGATAGTAAGAAGTAAAAAACAGAGTTCGTAAGAGAAAGAAGCATGAGAAAATACTGAGAGCGTGAGAAGAGAAAGTGATAGGAGGAAGTGAAGAAAGAAAAAAGTGAAAGAGAACAGTAGAAAAAAGAGAAGAAGTGAGAAGATTGTAGAGACATACCAATAAAGAGAAAACAAAAAAGATATCGGGGTGACGACGCCAGAAGAAGACGACATCGACTACGGAAACTCACGCCACCGAACATCCGGGGAGCCAGCAGAAGACCAAAATTGAAGGGAGGCAGGAATACACCGGGAGGAAGAAACATGGGAAGAGGAACTGTAGGAAGAGAGAACAGGAAAGGCACATTAAAAGGACATATGGAAAAACAAAATATAAAAACTGCAAAATTAGTAGAACAAGGTCAAACAAGGCTAAAGATATACATCAGGATGTAAGATACAAAAACAAGATACGGTAGGGTAACAAAAAGACACAACAGAATAGATCGATGTGGTAAAACATGGTTGCTTAAACAACTCTTGCAGTGTCCATGCTGCAGGCTTCATGACGGTGCAGAAACTCTTGAAGGAGTAGTGGATCTTCGAAAGTGGTAGTCTTGTCTTTATAAGTCACCTTGAAGAGACATGGGTGAAGTAATCCAAATCTGGCACCAAGAGCTCGTAGTCGTGGTCTCAAATCAAGGAACTGTTTCCGACGGTCTGCTGTCACTTTAGCTACATCCTGAGAAAGATACAATCGATGGCCCTCCCATACAATTTGTTTTTTAGCTTTTGCCGCTGAAAGTACTTGAAGTAGGTCAGTATATTGTAGGAAGAGCATGATGACGCCACGAGGTTTGGCGGAAACTTTAGGGCCCAGACTATGTGCTCGTTGAATGTTAAAGGACGATGAAGGAGGAAGATCCAAAATTTTTGGTAAAAAGGTTTGGAAAAAAGCAGTAGGATTAGATCCTTCCAAAAGTTCAGGAAGACCGTAAAGGCGTAGGTTATTTCTACGATTTCGATTTTCCAACTCCTCAGTCTGCCGTCTTAGAAGAGAGACATCTTTCTCCAACATTGAAATCTTAGCACAAGATGTGTGCAGAGACTCCGTAGATTGTTCCACCAAAAGCACCCGTGATTCAAGAGTAGACCACTTGTCGTGAAGAAACTGCAAAGTTTTATTAGTTTCGGCCATAAAAGGTTTGAGCGCACGCAGCTCTTCAAGGATAAGGTCCATAGCTGTTGAGTTCGATGAGGAACCTGGTGAGGGAGGGTTGTTTTTCAGTCGCTTCGTCGAACCAGGTTGTATAAGCTTACTTGAGGGAGTAGTTTTAGGAATCGCCCCAGGGGTGATATCCGACTTGAGAGACACAGGGTTATCCATGGTCTGCGTCGTGGAGTCAGAATCTGAAGAATGACGTTGTTTGGCCTTTGAAGCAGTAAGCTTGAGGGTACGTAATTTCCCCATAAAAAGCAATGGGAAAAAATAACAGCAGTTGTACCACAGAAAACCTGGAGAGTTGTTTATAATAAAGTAGCAAGGGATGACCCCAGTGATGTAAGGTCCAATAAAGCACGTATTAAAATGTGCCCATCAAGCTGTGAGAAAGACAAATGACGGAGGTAGGTAGATGACCCACACACTGCACTGACGCTGGACAAAAACTCTTCAAAAGAGAAGTAATGCGCCAATAGTATGAAACCTCATATCAACGAACAGTCATTCAAATTACATGGGCCACTTCAGCAATGGAGCGATGACGCAGTTCAATTATAAAGGCAGTATAACAGAAGAGCAACCGTTCATGAAGAAAATCCCTTCCGAGGATGTGTGGAAAGGAAAGTCTGTGAGAGATTTTCAATTCATGTGGATAAGGAAAACTGCGGTGAAGAAGAGTGCCCTTTTAGATTAATGCAGCTTGCAGTGTTGGAGCAACACGAAGAAAAACGGCACTGGCAGTGCAGAAAAAGTAAAAAATAAGAATAATAAGGCTGCAGCTAGTATATAGGCATCATACATGTGTGCGCAGCATGGAGGCAAGAGGGTGAGGTGAGAGAGTTCGGCATGTTGGAGAATCAGGCAGAAAAGCGGCGGTTGCCGTCTGAGGAGAAAGCTCGTTAGAGTGCGAGAAAATGGCGGCCGCTGCAATAGCGAGCCGCGTCACTCACGAAATGTGGACATATCGCTGGAAGCGAGGAAAGCGGCTGACATCCTTCTGCTCCCCTCACATTCCGACATCCAAATATGTCCGTGGAATCAGCAAACGTCCGGTGTCCGCGGAGAAAAGCGCCGGCTCCGGTGCTCGAGTAGCGGAGCTCCGGTGTCAAGCCGCCATCTTGTGCGGCCCTCAAGCCACGCCCCCCCTTATTTATCTGTTTTAAACTGTATTTCTATATGGATTGTATGGTTTTATGACTATCGTCGAATAAAGCTTGCTTGACTGACTGACTGATATATATATATATATATATATATATATATATATATATATATATATATATATATATATTCACTGAAAAAACCATAGGTTATAGACCATATATAGTTAGGAATTAGCATTGTCATCAGTGATGTCATTTGAGATGTCATCAGTGATGTCATCAGTGATGTCACTGACCATGTCATGAATGATGTAATATGTGACATGATCAGCAGTGGATTGCGGGTGCGCGATATATAGTTAGTACAACTAACTATATATGGAATTTCAATGGTTTTGTGTGAGTAAAATAAGGTGTTTTAAATGCTAATTCCTAACTATATATGGTCTATAACCTATGGTTTTTTCAGTGAATTTTCAAGGTTTTGTAAATGCTAATTCCTAACTATATATGGTCTATAACCTATGGTTTTTTCAGTGAATTTCATTGGTTTTTTAAAAGCTAATAACTATAGCTGTAAAATGTATTCTTCTTTAAATCCAAAAATATATTTTATATGTTTATTAATAATTTTTTTGTAAAATATTTTTTTTGTTTCGCTCCCGGTTCGCGAACCGGGAAGCTTTCCGTTAGCTCAATTTGATGCCGCGACCCGGTCCGCGAACCGGTAAACGTTCCGTTAGCGCAACTGCCGCGTTAGAAATCAACATCGTGACGCGTCCCGGAAGCGCGACGTATCACGTTGTCGCGTAATGCGTCTTATGACGCGCCGCGTTAGCGCACCCGGAAGTGCTCCGGTACGCGAACTGAGACGCGAAGCGCAGCTCCCCGGAAGCGATCCGCGGCGCGTCGCGAAAGCGTGACGTATCACGTTGCCGCGTAATGCATCTTATGACGCGCCGCGTTAGTGCACCCGGAAGTGCTCCGGAGCGCGAACCGAGGCGCGAAGCGCAGCGACCCGGAAGCGATCCGGGGCGCGTTCCGCAGCGCGTAACATAAGCGTGAGAGGTCATGTGACTTGTTAATAAAACTTTTCATTGGTTCATTTAACTTTTGGTTTCATAATCATGTAAGGCTAGGTCAGGTGACCTAAAAATAACACTTTTCATTGGTTTAGAACTATTGTTTTTCCCAAATGATGAAAACCCCTCCTTCTTTCCTCACTCTGACTTTCATCATTGTGAGAGGAAGACCTTTATTCATAGTAGAGCAATGGCTTCAGTAGTTGCTTCAGCTGGTGCACCCCCACCACCACCTCCACCTCCTCATGGGAAGAGAGGACCACCTCCCCAGGTCATCACCAACACAGAGGAGGAAGAGGAAGAACTAGAGGAAGAGGAGACAGAAGGACCACAGTTCTTGGAAGAGGTGCCCCGGGTTTCCCATAGGAAAGCCAGTTTCATTTGGCAGTTTTTTTCACTCCCTCCAGGGCAGAAGAAAGTGAATGCGAGGTATGTCACCTGCCTCATTTGCAAAGACAAATTATCAAGAGGGACTGATAAAAAGTATAGCTATGGGAACTATACCATGCATCGGCACATGAGCAGGTGGCATCCATTGAATTACAGCCGGGCGGAGATACGAGACATGGAAGAAAACCCAACAGCAACTCCTGTGGCCAGGTCAACATCGCAAATATCGTTGACAGCAGCAGAGGCACGGGAAACCGTGCCAAACATCCAGGAGAATTTTGGGCATATGAAATATACTTGTCTGCACTGCGGTGCATTGATATCATGTGGTAACATGAGCATTAATTCAATCAACCTAGCTTATAACAACCACAATTGCCCTAACCGCCCCAGACAGTAATTTTTTTTTTGCTCCTGTTGAGCCCTTTTCAATGCCTGTTTTTTGTTGTTTCCCCCCCCAAAAAACCAAAAAAAATATTAAATTGTTCAAAAAATACAAAAAAAACAAAAAATAAAAAAAATATAAAAAAAATATAAAACAACAAAAACATTAAAAAAAAGTTCTTTTCAGAACTACCTCCCCTTTCAAAAAAAATTGCTAGAATGCTTAGCACTCTGGCAAGCTCTATTTCTTTTAGTTCGCTTCCCAGTTCGCTTTACCGGTTCGCAAACCGGGAGCTAACCCAAAAAAAAAAAAAAAAAAGAAGAGTAAGTATAAGGAAAGTAAACAGAGAGTGATGTTAAGAGAAAGACAGCTGTAGGGAGTAAACCAGAGATACTGTTTAATAGATCTATTTACCGAAGAAAAGACGGAAGAGGGTATAATTGTGAAAAACAAAATAGATAAGAAAGTGAAAGAAAAAAAAGAGAGTAGAACAATAACAAAGAAGAGTTTCTTGGAGAATGTGAGTGAATGTTCAAAATAAGATTAAAACATGGGGAATAACAGAGAGAAAAAATAGAAAACAGAAAACAAAAAATAACAGAAAAAGATTAATTGAAACAGCAAAGAAAGGTAAATAACATAGAGCCATATCTTCAACATAGGCAATAAAAGTTTTGCAGCTTTTATCGGCAGAAATATGTCACCAAAGCCGCTTTTGCGGCAGAAAACTGCCGCTAAAACCACTTTTGCACCAGTTTTCTGCCAATAAAAACAGCAATAATTTTATTGGCTGTGTTCATAATATGCCCCTTAGTGTGCTTCAACTACACAGAGAAAGCATTATGAACAAGTAGTGAAAGAGTGATCAGTCAAAGACACTAAGAGTAATAGAGACGGAGTGAGTGAACAAGAGTGAGGAACTATGAGAAGAGAGGGACTGAGAAAAAGAGTGGAAGGAGTTGAGTAAGTAGGTAATAGAGAAAGGAATGAGGAAAGTAGCAAAGGCAGGAAACTGAGGGTTAAAGAAATGAAGCTGTGGAACTAATAGTAGGTGAATGTGATAGAAATGTAACGAAAAGAATACAAAACATTTACCTTATAATTGTCGTTAAATTACTCACTTTTTGTTTTTATACTTTCAATCTGTGAAAGAGAGAACAAAAATTTGAAAAATATTAAAACATGTATTTAAAAATTACAAAAGACAAGGGAAAAGATTGAAGGACAAACAGTTTTTCAACAACTTTGACACTGACAGAAGCTTCTGCTTCTCCAGGCCCCCTACACAGTCCTAAAGATATACATTTTAAACTAACAGTATCTTGATGCAGATGAAGTGAGGCCTATCTTAAAACATGGTGCATCTTTTGCACTGCTGTTGTCTCAGAAAAGTGTCGCAAGACACTAACATTTTAAATGATTGCTTCAGGATGCCAATAAGATGTGTCCTATCCAGAGGTTTGTTTGAGGTGAGACCTACTCAGGGTTCCAAATGAAATTTCGAGTTGTTTGAAGAGAACAGAGGACATAATACATGTGAAGGCCTACCAATGAAGTAAGTCATGTCCACTTCACTCTTGAACAAAGGCCAGACCTCTTCTGTGTCCGTGTACAGACCTAAACTTCATCTGCACAATGTCATTCATAAACTTAGGAAACACAGGTGATGTAATTGAAAAATTTGGAGTTTCTTTTCCTCATTTCACAATCACATCACCTGTGTTGCCTTTGCTTAGGTATCTCATAGTGCAGATGTAGTCCAGCATATTAAACAGTACCTAGAAGTGCAGCACTGCATGCAACAACTTTGACACTTATAAAAGCTTTTGCTTCTGCATGCCCCCTACACAATGCTAATTATATACATTTTAAACTGATGGTATCTTGCTGGAGATGAACTGAAACCTATCTTGCAACATGGTGCATCTTTTACACAAAAGTGACCCACAATGGAGCAAAAGAGGCGCACGGCCACCATAAATCTGACCCTAACATTTTAAATGATTGTTTCAAGATGCCAATAAGGTGTAACCTATCCACAGATTTGTTTCAGGTAAGTCCTACTCAGGGTTGCAGATGGAATTTAGGTTTGTTGAAGAATACAGAGAAGATAATACATGTGGAGGCCTACCAACGAAGTGAGTAATGTCCACTGCACTCTTGAACAAATGTCAGACCTCCTCTGTCTCCAGGAACAGGCCTAAACCTCATCTACACAATGTGGTGTGTAATGTTAGGAACCACAGGTAATATAATTGAAAAACATGCACATTTTTTTGCTCATTCCACAATCATATGACCTGTGTTTCCTTTGCTTAGGTATCTCATTGTGGAAATGTAGTCTATCATATGAAAGACTACGTAGAATATGAGCACTGTATGCAAGAACTTTGACACTTACAGAAGCCTCTCCTTCTCCATGCCTCCTACACAGTTCTAAATGTACATCATAAATGGAAACAGTACAGAATTAATTATACATGTTAAATGGTTTATTTTTGCTGTTCTCAGAATGTATCAAATTTCACTAAAAACAGTGACTTGAAGGTATTCATCATATAACAGCGGGGGAAAAAAAACACAATCAAAATGATTGTGTTTAAAAAACCCATACAACATAACAAATCAGAATTCAGAACTCCTTAAAGTTAACTTACTTTCCATGACGTCAAAGGATGTCCTATGAACAGCTTACACTCTGTTGTGCTGTTATTACTTTCAGCCCGCCACTTTCTGAAAGAAAACCTCCATCGTTTTGAAAAACATGTTACATACAATAAATGACTTCTTGCTCTCTACCACAAGTTTCCACAAGGCCAAATCTTGTCAGAGCCATTTATAACTCTTGGATTTCCTGTAAGCCAATCCCGTCATTTGGCATTTCCGCAACTTTCAGAATTAAAATGTTGAAGATCATTTTCACAATCCTGGACTAGTAATATCTTCCCCTTCTTCCTCAGTCATGTTCTACATTTCCTATGACACTGATACTGCTTACTATGAAGCAGACTTACACTACCTCTATGACTACTACAATTATTTAATTCTCTACATCATTTTTAATCACAAAGCAATGTAAAACAGTAGACAGCATTGCAGACTTACATTCCCTCTACTCTATGTTTTGATTGGCTGCTTCAATTAGCTTATAAAAAGAAATAGTTTTTCTGAACTCATTCAAAGTGCACTTATTTCTCCATGACGTCCAGTCTTATGGTTAGAAGTTATGTCTCTGAACTACACTTATCCTCAAGGCCAAATCGTGTAGGAGCCATTAGAACTTCTTGAAATTCCTCAGAGCACATCCCGAGATTCTTTCCCTAAAATTTTGGTTTTAAAAACACCAGGTAAGAGTTTTTAAGGTCATACGGCAATTTTTTTTTGAAAATTAAAACAGAATCATTGCAGAATGACCAGCCATTGCTAGACTTTAAATAAGCTGTGTAATGTCCTGATGTTATTGAAGGACCGTCATGATATATAATTGCCGCAGTTACAAAAGTCCTTCCTGATATTGACAACTGCGAAGCCACAACATTTTTAATTAAAGTTGTCAATTTTGTTCCATCAGGCCTACATCGTTGGAACATTAAAATGACATACTGGCCATATGTTCGTATAAATAATGTGGACATCATTTCAGATTTACATTGGCTACACTCCATGTTGTGATCAGCTGCTTTTACTAGCTTATTAAAGGAGACTGATTTACTGTCTGGCAAAGTTAAATATATAAATCTTTCTGAGTCTACACTAGTAGTACTTGATACCCTACAGTTCTCGCAGTCATGCTGCCATTGATAAGAAAGCCCAAACAGCTGATCTACATCTATACCTTCAGCATGCAATACATCAAGCATATACATTAAAAACTCCTGACAATCTTGCTGAATATTTTGAGAGAATTGTGTTTGGCCTGAACATCTGTCTAACAGATTTCGAATTTCAGACACACTTTCTATGTTTGTTCTATCAGTGCTACATTTCTCTAACACAGAATTTAACAAACTGCAAAATCTTTGATCAGAAATGACCACAATCTCTTCTTTTACATTTTCTAGAGAAAACAAAACATTAACCACTACATTAGCATAGCAGTTGACACCAGAACTGTTTTCAAATTGAAAAACCAACAACATCTTCAACAGAATCCTTTTTGTTTCTGCTTATAATTTCAGGTTCATCGACTTTTCGTCTTTTTGCTACAACCTCCCCAGTATTGGTCACATTTCTTCGTTTCCGGCCTACCACACGTTTCTCAAACAAAGGATATTGAGGCAAATGTGGCGCATACTCTCTTCTTAACCTATTGTATTCCTTAACACAATCTAGATCCGCACAAATGCTTGTGACATCACACTCAATCAAGTACAATCCCGATAAAGTTCTAACTCGTGACAATGCCACATATGCCATACCCTCCTTGAACACAGAACTGCCAATATTCACCAATGCACTGTCTACACTTAAACCTTGCGATTTATGGATTGTCACCGCATATGCCAAGCAAACAGGAAACTGCTTACGGCGAACATATAAGTCTTTTACAAGCAAAAATCTACCAGAACAACGACCAATTAGCTGTACTTCCTCAATGCCATCAAATTTAATTTTTAAAAATTCAATTCCATCTCTATTTCTGTATTTTACAAAATCAACAACATTACCCATTGATCCATTTACCAGACCTCTTTCAACATGTAAATTCCTTCTTAAAATTATACGGCAGTTCAAGCACACATTCAGAGTCTTTTCAAAACCTGCAGTTTTAGATATACTCTTCTCTAATGAATCCAATTTTGTTTTCAGATTCTCAGACAAAATAATTGTTGATCCCATATGCTCTACTCTGTCAATAGCTTCCAGTTTCACAATCTCTTGCTTTTCTAAATGCAACATTTTGTTGTTGAATTTGGCACATTCTGCAAGAGTTGGCATCAAACATATTCCAGATTTCTTCTCAGTAATTTTCTGAAAAATATTCTCAGGCACAACATCTTGTTCTGGATATAAATTTGACAGTAATCGTGCATGTAAAGCTTCTTTCCCATGCTCGGTCACTATTCCAATTCTAACATCTTGTAGAATAGTCTTGTAAACTTCATCCTTCGCCTGACGCATATTTTCATGCAGTTCAGCATAATTGAAGTTTAACCATATATTGACGTTGCCAATGCTGCCTAGGCACTTCCTGGTATCTTCATGCGTGAGCATTTTGAACACAGGTTGCCCTTTCACTGGTGTCAGCTGCAGAAGATCTCCGAAAACAATGATGTGTTTGCCACCCAATAACACATCATACTCTGTTTTGAGAACTTCTTGCATTCTCAAATGCACAAAGGCAAGCATGACATTGGAAACCATGCTTACTTCGTCAATGATAAGAAGTTTCATTTTCCTCAAGATTCTTGAAACTTCAAAACAAGCATCTCCAGATAGCTTGTGATATTGTAATTTGTTGTCATGCTCCACTGGCAGCATCAGTAAACGATGTAAAGTAATCCCTTTAATGTTATGTGCTGCCAGTCCAGTTGGAGCGGTGACAACACAAGACAGCGATGACTCGGTCCTTTACTGCAAATAACATGAAATTGCTTTAATAAGGAAACTTTTTCCAGTTCCCGCTTCTCCACTCACGTACAGTCGGACAGGCTTCAACGACGTACATGAGCACTCTTTCTTGTCATGACTTTATCCATGATCAATTTGCATGGTAACTTCGTCATATATTTTCCTCTGCTCAACGTTGAGTTGTCTTTCCAACTCTTCTAAGTTAACCGCATCCTCCTGAGCATGTGCCATGGCTCTTTCCACTTCATTCATAGCAGTGGCAGCTTCATTTTCGATAACAGGTCCTCCTAGTGGATCCTGACTCAATGAAGCAGAACTCTGACTGTCCTGAGAACTGTCTCTGGCAATCTCGGCTGCAATCATTACTTCCTGCTCAATTTCCGCATTCAACATTTCTACATATTTGGGAAAAGCAGGACATTCTATGGTCTCCTTGGCGGCATTGAAAGAGTCTTCGTAACAGAGAAAATCTCCAAGCAGTTCCTCTTCTGCACGCCAAGGCTTGAAAAGTTGCAAAAGTGCTAAATAGAAAAACTCCTTTTTTTCAGGAGATTCGCCACTCAATTTTCGATGGTTTACCAAGTGGCATTTTCTTTGCTTGACCAGACATCCCTCACTTCCTATTACAGCATACACTCCTTTCTCAGTATCTTCTTTGATGTTCCTCTTGAATATGTAATTTTGAAGAACCTCATACAGACAAACATTCTCGAGGTGAATGCTTCGATTTGGATAATATGTATCCAACATGTTGGTCTTCAAAATGTCGGTACTGTTTGGCTCCTTTTCCGCCAAATACTCAATTTCCCGCACAGGTTTGAGAACTCGATTACGCGTTGCAGCAAGACCAAGACTCGCCCAAACGATACTCCTGGACTTGGCATAGAGACTTGCTGAAGACAACCGGTCAGAACATTCGTACGCTCCGATTTCTCGATGCGACAACATCTTCAGACTGAAACTGTACAACTTCTTGCTGAGGCTCTTTTCATGGGAAATGTCCTCCCACATATCCTTCAATTCTGTCTTCTCTTTTTTGGTGATGTAAGACGTCACATACCGAGCCACAGCCATACAGTTATCAGCCAGAAACTGTATATCCATGTTAGCATTCCACATGGACAAAATCACCGGGTTGTAGTCGTTGATGTACTTGGACTCTTCGTTCCTCTTCAAATTGTATGTGTTTTTAGGTGATTTCTTCATCACATTATGTCGCAGCGAAGACATCAAACTGTTTACTCTTCCTTTAGAAATCACCGGTCGTGGAAAGCCGAAACGACATTTGGTGTAGAACTTGTCCTTGTTTCGGAATTTACGACGACAGTACTTTCCACATCGATGGCTTTGGAAACGCAGAACTTTTTCTCTTAGGCTTTTCTTCTCCTTTGCGTTTGGAACAGCACACGTAGAATACTGTTGTATAAAACTCATCACTGAGTCTTCTGCATCCGTTCCAAATTTAGGTGCATCCTTGATCCACAGCAACATATGCATATGAGGAGCACCTCTTGCTTGGTACTCCTTTCTCCAGAAGAAATCCAACACCTCTCCAAGAGGTGGATTCTTCTTATTCATGATGAAAGACATCATAGCTTCAAATCTATGATTGAAGTACCTACATACATTGACTGGATCCAAAGAGCATAGTTCTCCGGGTGTCTTGAATTCGATGTTTTCTACGTTAGCATTTGCCTCTCGTAGAAATTCAAGTAAGTCTTCCCAGCCATACTCGGCACAGCTCAGAGTGAGGAACCATGTGGGAGTTCCTAAGTTCCTCAGCATACATTTTAAATCACCATGACGACGGTACCAGTACTCATTAGTACCACGCTGACACGCCATGAGATTAATCAGGTGAGAATCCAAAATACTGTCTTGGACATTGACTTTATCCATAAAGTCACTTGCCAAAATGTTTTGCATGTGTATACCACTTTTCAAGATGTCGTTCACTGCATATGACAGTCCAGACAGATCGCTTTCAAACAGGAGATGAAACAAATAAGGAATGCATTGTCGAAACCTAGCATCTCCTGCATACAATCGCAAAGTCCGGTATTCAGAAGCAGGAATTTGATGAGGTCGCTCATCATATCTTCCTCCCTGACCTGTTGGAAAAAGCTGTGGGAAACACCGAGCTTCCAAACTTTCCTCCCAAACACTAATGGGACTCCCTTTGGCTTGTTTCATTTGAAACAACTCAATAGCATTCCCCATGACTTCCTTGGAATGCAAAGGATGAACACTATAATGTTCATATATTTCTTCACTAGTAGAGGGTTCTACTTTCTCAATTTGACCAGCACACAAATCGCTATCCTCTTCCTCACTTACTTCCTCTTCTGCAACATATACATTCTTATAGTATTTATTATTTTTTTTCAAATACAATGTTGCCTTTTTAACTTTCCTAACATCCACTAAATCTTGCCATATTTTCTTATTCTTTGTCGGAACCCCATTAACTAAGATAACCAGAGGTTCCTCTTCCACTTTTTCTACTCCAATTGTGTTAATGTTTTTCTTCAAATCTAGAGGCAAATAAACAACTCTTCCCTTTAATCCTCTCTGTAAATCTGATGGAGGCAATTTCCCTGTCTTTGGCTCCATTCTTACAATAGCCTGAAAGGGATGGATACTTTGAATCAAAATAGATTCATAAGTATTTAAATCCTTCAATTCAGAAGGAATCTCAACCAATTCCAGATTATTATGAACTGCTCTAGCAGGCATCTGGTTTTGATTTAATTTGCAACAACAATAAGTACACACACGTTGATCCAATCCCAAATCAAAACAATTTTCTACCATCAAGTATGTTGCGAAATCCTTCCATTCACTATTATTTTCACTTTCACTTTTGCATATAAATCCACTAACTTAGTCTGATTCTTATAATAAGTGCGTCGACAACACACACAAGTGAAATTTGGCCTCTCACTTGATTTGACCTGAAACGTCGCAATTTCCCTCTGGAAATTATCTGTACTGGAAACCTGTACACTATCTTCCACATTACCCGCTTCTTCTTGGTCAATTTCAACATTCTCCTCTTTACTTCCAAAGTAACAAAACTCAATTTCTTCACATATATTCTTCACATCTATTTCAGAACCATGCAAAAGAGCAGCACATAATTGTTTAAGCATAATTGCTGGACTCTTAGCATAATACAACATTCTAACTAATTTCCTCACTTTATTATGATGCACTGCTAGCATCCTGAAATGATGAAAAACACTCTGGCATACTCTCCTGGAAAGACAAGCCAGTGAATGACCATGCAAACCTGTCACTTCTCTCACTCTGCAAGGATCTAATTCTTGCAACAACCTCATTTTCTGCTTCAAACTTTTCTTATTAAATGACCGTACAAAATCACAAAGCAAATTGATGGAATCCTGTCGCACACTGCAAATACTACTACACTTCCAGGTGTACACAGGACCCTTAGCACGTCTTCCTAAAACCTCATTACCTAACACCTCTTCTGCCTCTGTTGTCACAAGTTTTTCTTTTTCAACTGGACAACCATCTTTCACTTCATAAGCACGACCACTGGTGTCAACTGCATGCACCAAATCATTATCCTGGAAATAACTCTCCTCATTAAAAAATGCCTCACAGCTTGAACTATGCATCCATTCTCCAGAAAAAACTTCACAAAAATTACTACGATTAACTATTCTCTTCCATCTACTATTTCTTTTGAAATCATAAATTGCCTTGTTTAGCTTCCTAATTCTATTGATTATCAAAATAAATAACTTACGTTTAATTTCAAATGCCTGATCAATAACTTTCTCAACTTTTTTTTTTCTCTTATAAAAAACCACTTTCTGTTGACCTTTCTTAATATTTTTTAACAAATTGACAATTATCCTGTTGCGGAACATTCGTTTACGAATGTCCCTAAACTGTTGTTTCCTTCTACTATCATGCACAGAGTTATCTCTTGCTCTAGCAGTAACATTTTTCATTGGCCTTTCCTTTCCGTTTGAATTGCTTCTCTTTTTCTGGACTGAAACATTTTCTGTAGTAATATTTTTTTTACTACAGATATTTCTTATGAATGTTTTTGTACTCTTACCCGGTGCTTTCTTGGTGACTTGACAAATCTTTTTGTTAGAGGACTGCTGCTTTTTTTCATTAACCTGCTGTCTTTGACGTTTTGCAGCCTTTCTCACTCTTTCTTTGGTTGGCATGCTGAAATCTTGAAATGATCTGCAGTTGAATTTGTGGTAAAATATAATAAAAAATGTTATTAACCACTATTACCCAACAGTAAATCAATAACAGTAATCAAAAACTTAAAAAACTACTTAACATTTTTACATAGAAGATTTTTTAGTGCTTGGCAAATTTAGAATACAGAAATAGCAGAAAAGAAATGGAATTTCTATTCATGTTACCTGTGCTATTTTATATGTGAATCTGATCTAATTTTATGAGCATATTTTAATATTTTATTGAAGACACTACACATAACCTGTTTTTGAAGGTGTCTTTATTTTTAAATTAAACGGTTTACATTTTTACTTTTTATTTATTATACATTTTTAAAATAAATGTTTATAGTTCCATAGGCTCAAGCACGTCAGCTTCCCATCCTATGTCATATAATTCGGACAAATCTGCATCCTCATCACGTTCTTCTTCATCCTCAGGATTTAAATCATCCAAGGGATCAACATCCACTGATGTTTCAATTACGAGTTCAATGATGAGGTCAAAATCAACTGATTGCTGATTGTCGCTCATGTTGATGTTGTCTTTATCTTTAAAGAAAGATAACAACAATGAGATGTTGCAGAGTAAGAGACAAATCTCAGAGATTATAATAGTAAAATTGTTTAACAAGAGTAACATTTTGCAGCTATTATATAGCCATGTCCAGCGATGCTGAGCAGGTGAAGCCTATGTCTAATTTTTCAGTGAACAGGACTCATCTCTTCTTAACCTTGGATAAGCCTCACCAACTCTGTGTCCCCTGCACATACTTAAATGTAAAGGGGCAGATTTATGTTAAATGGCACATCCCCAGGCATGCACCAGTTAACGTGCACCGCTGCTCTGCCACCCATGGTGTGCCGCATTTACAATCAGATAGGAGAAAGCTACGTCAAAACCCTGCGCCTGCTTGAAGCAGGCATAGGTCTTGACGCAACATTGTGGAGATGGGGCACCCCTGAGCCTTGCTGGAGCTGCATCACACTTGCGATACAACTCCAGCAATGCGCCACCTTTACGGCACAGATGCGTCACGCATCTGTGCCAATTTTGCCCCATGCTGCGCCGCATTGTAAATGCAGCACACCATGGGTGGCGGAACAGCAGCGCAGGATGACTGGCACATCCCTGGTGATGTGCCAGTCATCATAAATCTATCCCTAAGCTTCTTATCTTGTTAGAGATGAACCGCCACATGTATCATCAAACTATTTTGCATTTCCTAAATAGCGAATTTTAAGGGATAAATAGCGATTCTTTACCATTCCTAATTTGCGATGAGCAAATTGCTAATTGCAAATTACCCATTCATTTCCATGGGCCAGGAGGCCCATAGGAATGAAGGTGCAATTTGCAATTAGCAATTAGCTCATCGCAAATTAGGAATTTTTCCAAAGGTGCAGGGGTGTCTCAAGAACACCCTGCTGCACCCCTGAAAAAGAAATTTGGGGGCATATGGCGCACATACATGCCCTAAGGGCATGTATGGGCGTCATATGGCACCTTTTGTTTTTTGGAAAAAAAGCTTTTTGAAAAGAATTCGCAAATTACCACCAACTAGAAGTTGGTGGTAGTTTGCAAATCCTTAATGGCATTTTTTGCATATTTTTTGTTTGATACATTGCATTTAAGGAATCGCAAAATTTGCAAATCCTTCAGTACAATCGCAAAATAAGGAATAGCAAATTTTGCTATTCCTTATTTTGCATCAAACTTGTTTGATACATACCATTTGTCTAATTAGCATTCGCAAAGGCCGAAATTCGCAGAATTTTGACCTTTGCGAATGCTAATTAGCTTGATACATATGGCCCCAAGTGAGGCCTGTCTTGCAACATGGTGCATCTTTTGCATCACTGCTGCATCGGTTTCATGTGGTACGTTTTTTTTACACCATGACACATCTGCCTAAATGCATCAATTTGTAATTTTGTCGCCTCATAGCAAATCTTTTGCACCGCCGCTGCATCAGAAAAGTGACGCACAGTGGCGCAAAAGAGGCATACACCTATCATAAATCTGTCCCTAGCATTTTAAATGATTAATTCAGGATGACGATAAGGTGTGGCCTATCCAGAGGTTTGTTTAAGGTGAGGCCTACTCAGGATTGCAGATCAAAGTTACGCTTGATGAACAATACAGAGGAGATAATACATGTAAAGGCCTACCAATGAAGTAAGTGATGTCCACCTCATTGCGCCAGTCATCATAAATGTATCCCTAAGCTTCTTATCTTGTTACAGATGAACCGCCATATGTATCATCAAACTATTTTGCATTTCCTAAATAGCGAATTTTAAGGAATAAATAGCGATTCTTTACCATTTCTAATTTGCAATGAGCAAATTGCTAATTGCAAATTACCCATTCATTTCCATGGGCCAGGAGGCCCATGGGAATGAAGGTGCAATTTGCGATTAGCAATTAGCTCATCGCAAATTAGGAATTTTTCCAAGGGTGCAGGGGTGTCTCAAGAACACCCTGCTGCACCCCTCAAAAAGAAATTTGGGGGCATATGGCGCACATACATGCCCTAAGGGCATGTATGGGCGTCATATGGCACCTTTTGTTTTTTGGAAAAAAGCTTTTTGAAAAGAATTCGCAAATTACCACCAACTAGAAGTTGGTGGTAATTTGCAAATCCTTAATGGCATTTTTTGCATATTTTTTGTTTGATACATTGCATTTAAGGAATCGCAAAATTTGCAAATCCTTCAGTGCAATCGCAAAATAAGGAATAGCAAATTTTGCTATTCCTTATTTTGCATCAGACTTGTTTGATACATACCATTTGTCTAATTAGCATTCGCAAAGGCTGAAATTCACAGAATTTTGGCCTTTGCAAATGCTAATTAGCTTGATACATATGGCCCCAAGTGAGGCCTGTCTTGCAACATGGTGCATCTTTTGCATCACTGCTGCATCGGTTTCATGTGGCACGTTTTTTTTACACCATGACACATCTGCCTAAATGCATCAATTTGTAATTTTGTCACATCATAGCAAATCTTTTGCACCGCCGCTGCATCAGAAAAGTGACGCACAGTGGCGCAAAAGAGGCATACACCTATCATAAATCTGTCCCTAGCATTTTAAATGATTAATTCAGGATGACGATAAGGTGTGGCCTATCCAGAGGTTTGTTTAAGGTGAGGCCTACTCAGGATTGCAGATCAAAGTTACGCTTGATGAACAATACAGAGGAGATAATACATGTAAAGGCCTACCAATGAAGTAAGTGATGTCCACCTCATTGCGCCAGTCATCATAAATGTATCCCTAAGCTTCTTATCTTGTTAGAGATGAACCGCCATATGTATCATCAAACTATTTTGCATTTCCTAAATAGCGAATTTTAAGGAATAAATAGCGATTCTTTACCATTCCTAATTTGCAATGAGCAAATTGCTAATTGCAAATTACCCATTCATTTCCATGGGCCAGGAGGCCCATAGGAATGAAGGTGCAATTTGCGATTAGCAATTAGCTCATCGCAAATTAGGAATTTTTCCAAGGGTGCAGGGGTGTCTCAAGAACACCCTGCTGCACCCCCTGAAAAAGAAATTTGGGGGCATATGGCGCACATACATGCCCTAAGGGCATGTATGGGCGTCATATGGCACCTTTTGTTTTTTGGAAAAAAAGCTTTTTGAAAAGAATTCGCAAATTACCACCAACTAGAAGTTGGTGGTAATTTGCAAATCCTTAATGGCATTTTTTGCATATTTTTTGTTTGATACATTGCATTTAAGGAATCGCTAAATTTGCAAATCCTTCAGTGCAATCGCAAAATAAGGAATAGCAAATTTTGCTATTCCTTATTTTGCATCAAACTTGTTTGATACATACCATTTGTCTAATTAGCATTCGCAAAGGCTGAAATTCACAGAATGTTGGCCTTTGCGAATGCTAATTAGCTTGATACATATGGCCCCAAGTGAGGCCTGTCTTGCAACATGGTGCATCTTTTGCATCACTGCTGCATCGGTTTCATGTGGCACGGTTTTTTTACACCATGACACATCTGCCTAAATGCATCAATTTGTAATTTTGTCGCATCATAGCAAATCTTTTGCACCGCCGCTGCATCAGAAAAGTGACGCACAGTGGCGCAAAAGAGGCATACACCTATCATAAATCTGTCCCTAGCATTTTAAATGATTAATTCAGGATGACGATAAGGTGTGGCCTATCCAGAGGTTTGTTTAAGGTGAGGCCTACTCAGGATTGCAGATCAAAGTTACGCTTGATGAACAATACAGAGGAGATAATACATGTAAAGGCCTACCAATGAAGTAAGTGATGTCCACCTCATTGCGCCAGTCATCATAAATGTATCCCTAAGCTTCTTATCTTGTTAGAGATGAACCGCCATATGTATCATCAAACTATTTTGCATTTCCTAAATAGCGAATTTTAAGGAATAAATAGCTATTCTTTACCATTCCTAATTTGCAATGAGCAAATTGCTAATTGCAAATTACCCATTCATTTCCATGGGCCAGGAGGCCCATAGGAATGAAGGTGCAATTTGCGATTAGCAATTAGCTCATCGCAAATTAGGAATTTTTCCAAGGGTGCAGGGGTGTCTCAAGAACACCCTGCTGGACCCCCTGAAAAAGAAATTTGGGGGCATATGGCGCACATACATGCCCTAAGGGCATGTATGGGCGTCATATGGCACCTTTTGTTTTTTGGAAAAAAAGCTTTTTGAAAAGAATTCGCAAATTACCACCAACTAGAAGTTGGTGGTAATTTGCAAATCCTTAATGGCATTTTTTGCATATTTTTTGTTTGATACATTGCATTTAAGGAATCGCTAAATTTGCAAATCCTTCAGTGCAATCGCAAAATAAGGAATAGCAAATTTTGCTATTCCTTATTTTGCATCAAACTTGTTTGATACATACCATTTGTCTAATTAGCATTCGCAAAGGCTGAAATTCACAGAATGTTGGCCTTTGCGAATGCTAATTAGCTTGATACATATGGCCCCAAGTGAGGCCTGTCTTGCAACATGGTGCATCTTTTGCATCACTGCTGCATCGGTTTCATGTGGCACGTTTTTTTTACACCATGACACATCTGCCTAAATGCATCAATTTGTAATTTTGTCGCATCATAGCAAATCTTTTGCACCGCCGCTGCATCAGAAAAGTGACGCACAGTGGCGCAAAAGAGGCATACACCTATCATAAATCTGTCCCTAGCATTTTAAATGATTAATTCAGGATGACGATAAGGTGTGGCCTATCCAGAGGTTTGTTTAAGGTGAGGCCTACTCAGGATTGCAGATCAAAGTTACACTTGATGAACAATACAGAGGAGATAATACATGTAAAGGCCTACCAATGAAGTAAGTTATGTCCACTTCATTGTGCCAGTCATCATAAATCTATCCCTATGCTTCTTATCTTGTTAGAGATGAACTGCCATATGTATCATCAAACTATTTTGAATTTCCTAAATAGCGAATTTTAAGGAATAAATAGCGATTCTTTACCATTCCTAATTTGCAATGAGCAAATTGCTAATTGCAAATTACTCATTCATTTCCATGAGCCAGGAGGCCCATAGGAATGAAGGTGCAATTTGCGATTAGCAATTAGCTCATCGCAAATTAGGAATTTTTCCAAGGGTGCATAGGTGTCTCAAGAACACCCTGCTGCACCCCCTGAAAAAGAAATTTGGGGGCATATGGCGCACATACATGCCCTAAGGGCATGTATGGGCGTCATATGTCACCTTTTGTTTTTTGGAAAAAAAGCTTTTTGAAAAGAATTCGCAAATTACCACCAACTAGAAGTTGGTGGTAATTTGCAAATCCTTAATGGCATTTTTTGCATATTTTTTGTTTGATACATTGCATTTAGGAAATCACAAAATTTGCAAATCCTTCAGTGCGATCGCAAAATAAAGAATAGCACATTTTGCTATTCCTTATTTTGCATCAAACTTGTTTGATACATACCATTTGTCTAATTAGCATTCGCAAAGGCCGAAATTCACAGAACTTCGGCCTTTGCAAATGCTAATTAGCTTCATACATATGGCCCCAAGTGAGGCCTGTCTTGCAACATGGTGCATCTTTTGCATCACTGCTGCATCAGTTTCATGTGGCACGGTGTTTTTTACACCATGACACATCTGCCTAAATGCATCAATTTGTAATTTTGTCGCCTCATAGCAAATCTTTTGCACCGCCGCTGCATCACAAAAGTGACGCACAGTGGCGCAAAAGAGGCATACACCTATCATTAATCTGTCCCTAGCATTTTAAATGATTAATTCAGGATGACGATAAGGTGTGCCCTATCCAGAGGTTTGTTTAAGATGAGGCCTACTCAGGATTGCAGATGAAAGTTACGCTTGATGAAGAATACAGAGGAGATAATACATGTAAAGCTCTACCAATGAAGTAAGTGATGTCCACTTCATTGCGCCAGTCATCATAAATGTATCCCTAAGCTTCTTATCTTGTTAGAGATGAACCGCCATATGTATCATCAAACTATTTTGCATTTCCAAAATAGCGAATTTTAATGAATAAATAGCGATTCTTTACCATTCCTAATTTGCGATGAGCAAATTGCTAATTGCAAATTACCCATTCATTTCCATGGGCCAGGAGGCCCATAGGAATGAAGGTGCAATTTGCGATTAGCAATTAGCTCATCGCAAATTAGGAATTTTTCCAAAGGTGCAGGGGTGTCTCAAGAACACCCTGCTGCACCCCTGAAAAAGAAATTTGGGGGCATATGGCGCACATAAATTTTAACAACATTCCTTTACCTCAAAAACGATTTTCAAGTCATAATTTGAAAACACTGCCCACGGGGAAATGACTTAAAATGTCCTTAAGACACATGAAAGTGTTTTTTTAAAGCCTTTGCAAGTTTTTGGGTCACTTTTAACATGGCTATGTAACTCAAACAGTCAAAATCTAAATTTAACATGCACAGGTGGGACCATATTTACAAGGAATGTGCCCCACGGGGAAAGGTCTTTTAATGTAATATGGGAAAAATGACATCAGAGACACTGAAATGCCTTATAAAGAAGCATACACCATTATATCCTTGTCATAAATTTACAAACCATTCCTTTTCCCCAAAAACGATTTTCAAATCATAATTTGAAAACACTGCACATGGGGAAATGACTTAAAATGTCCTTAAGACACATGAAAGCGTTTTTTGATTGCCTTTCCAGCATTGTTGGGTCACTTTTAACATGGCTATGTAACACAAACATTCAAAATCTAAATTTGCCATGCACAGGTGGGAGCATATTTACAAGGAATGTGCCCCACGGGGAAAGGTCTTTTAATGTAATATGGGAAAAATGACATCAGAGACACTGAAATGCCTTATAAAGAAGCATACACCATTATATCCTTGTCATAAATTTACAAACCATTCCTTTTCCCCAAAAACGATTTTCAAATCATAATTTGAAAACACTGCACATGGGGAAATGACTTAAAATGTCCTTAAGACACATGAAAGCGTTTTTTGATTGCCTTTCCAGCATTGTTGGGTCACTTTTAACATGGCTATGTAACACAAACATTCAAAATCTAAATTTGCCATGCACAGGTGGGAGCATATTTACAAGGAATGTGCCCCACGGGGACAGGTCTTTTAATGTAATATGGGAAAAATGACATCAGAGACACTGAAATGCCTTATAAAGAAGCATACACCATTATGTCCTTGTCATAAATTTAAAAACCATTCCTTTTCCCCAAAAACGATTTTCAAATCATAATTTCAAAACACTGCACATGGAGAAATGACTTAAAATGTCCTTAAGACACATAAAAGCGTTTTTTGATTGCCTTTGCAGCATGTTTGTGTCACTTTTAACATGGCTATGTAACGCAAACATTCAAAATCTAAATTTGCCATGCACAGGTGGGAGCATATTTACAAGCAATTTGCTCCACAGAGAAAGGTCTTACATTAAAATGGGAAAAATAACATCAGAGACACTCAATTGCCTTATAATGAAGCATACACCATTATGTCCTTGTCATAAATATTATAACCATTCATTTTCCTCAAAAACGATTTTCAAGTCATAATTTGAAAAGACTCTACAGCTCCTATGCACAATAACACCCTGTCAGTGCTAATACTTCACATTTTCTCCAATTACATTTTCTCAAAGAAACAAAATCTATTTGTAAAACACTTGAGACAAAGCAACATTTGAAAAACACAACTTTCTTCATAATTTTCTCCTTAAAGCACACTATTCTCTATCTAAATTAAAGAAATCTTTTCTCACCTTAGCAAATACTTTGAGTTTCAAAACAGTCTCAGAAACACACCAATTTGTCTTCAGCAGAGCAAAAGGTATGCACTCCAGAGTCTGCAGCTATCAAAAGCACAGAAATGCTGTAATTCTTCACACATATCTCTCATGTTACCCAATCAAAACTCTTCCCTCACTTTTTTTCAAATGAAAACCCTTCCCCCCTCTGCCCTTTCTGCCTTTTTTGCATGGCAACCACCTCTTGGAAGACCTCTGGTGTTTGCAAGTTCACACAACAATGTTGCAATTGAACTCTGAACTCTCAGTGCACCTCATATCCAGTGCATTCTTTCATTTAATGATTTTTTCTCGACCACTCAAAATACATCTTTCAAACAACTCATCCATGCACCCTAACTTTCTGTTTTCAGCAATCAAAATCCACCAATCACTGTTACTGCTTCATAAACACAGAAACTCCACAGTTTTTTTCATTTTAAACTCTTATTTTTTCAACTGCCATTTCATTGCCACACTTCATCTGACTGCAGGAGAACCTTCTCTCACCATGTTTTCTGTCTGGATTGTTGGACATAGTTACATCTATTGGGCTCAGAGGTATGCTGAGAACAGGAATTTACCTAACCTCAATTTACAAGATGTGGAAATTAAGTGGTTTGGCCAAGGAGGATTAAAATGACACCAATTGATACCATTGGTGAAAACCTTTATGCATTTGCCAAAACCTGACCTGTTAATTGTGCACGGTGGAGGTAATGATTTGGGCACTTTGACTGGGGTAGGTCTGGAAAGGCTTTTAAAGGACACCTTTGAGCAATTGATGGCACTTTTTCGTCAGACTGCCTTGGTATATTCAAATATATGCCAAAGACAGAAATGGAGGTGGTCAAACCAATTTTGTCCACAAATTGAGAAGTCGAGGAAGCATGTAAACAAATCTGTTTCAGCTTACATGAGAGACCATGGAATGGGCTCCGTGTACAACAATAACTTGCGTTACTACATGCAAGATATCTACAAAGGAGATGGAGTTCACTTCTCAGATGAGGGCAACAGAATTTTCATTCTGAATTTAAGACTGTGCATTGGTACCTACTTATAAGTACCTAAATGTACCATAAACCCAAAAGCTCTTCTCAGAGCTACCCTACATCTGATCGCTCACAATTATTATTTTACTCTAACATTTTTCACAAATTTTCAACAAAGTACGCTCCCTGGGGCGCTACCCGGTACGCGAACCGGGAGCTAACCTCGCTAAATTTAAAAAAATAAAAAAAAAATTCCACACATATGGGCCTCCTCAGCCACCCTCAGAAAACCTAGGGGGTCAAGATAAGTCTACCGTGCCCCCTTCTACCCATTCTGAACATTATTTGCCCTCCATCTTGTATCTTAATTCGACCAAAACACAAAATGGTGGACTCCCGTAACGCTTAAGGTTCGCGAACCGGGGCGCTCGCCAGTTCGCGTACCGGGTCGCTCCCTGGGAAGCACACCATCAAAAAAGGTGGGAAAGTAGTTTACAGAAAAGCGACTGGAGACAATTTCACCAAATATAGATTAGCTCATACTACATACCAATGCCTACCATTTTCACAAATTTGATTGAAATTCCATTTAACCATTTAGCCTGTAGACCTCTCTAAATACCCTGAGGTAAATTACTTCACAAAACACATCTGAAGTGTTGGAATTGACAACCAATTAAAATGTTACTTTCATTTTCTACTTTTTTTTACCTGACATTTGATTGGTTATGTACCTGAATATATATAAAGGAAGAGAGAGAAACACAGCCATTTTGACTACTACTTCCTGAACTACATTGCAAGATCATTTTCACTCACAACTTAAACTTGTTTTTAGAAGGTGAGATATTATTTTATAAATTTGAAAACATTTTCAGATAGTTATATACTATCCCTCTGTAAGAGTTAGACACTGAGAAAGGCTTCTTTATTATAATTATGGATTGATTTAGGTTTCTGTGGTATAATTATGAATTTACTTAGGCTTCTTCACAGGCAATTTTTAATAGTACTACTTCACGCCTGAAACCATACAGTGCCCATAGATTACTTCTCTGTTATAAACTCACATGTACCTGTCTGAACTTAAACCCAACAGTGCCCTATCTCTACTGATATATTTAATTTTTATGCAAATTACAGCAATAAAATGGAAGGTGAGCAGAATGTTTCCTTCGAAATTGTTCTGGAGAACAACACAGAAAAAGATATTGAGGACAATGATGACTCAGATTTCATGGATGAATCACGGGACCATGAATTAGTTCAATGTGTAGAATCTGTGGATCATTTACTTCATTATGATGACGGTCAAATGTGGGAACTTATGTTCACTCAACAAGAGGACATATCGGACAGTCAAATGCTAGACGTTCTATTAAATTTTGAAAAACAATCCGAAAAATAAAATTGTATGTAATATTAAAAAATTGTTTGAGTCTTTAATCATTTTTATATGTAATTCATAAACTAGTTAAATGTTAGAAATGTTATTACATTTTCAAACACAATCACAATAATAAATAATTGCTTAAAAAATTAAAAAATTAAAAAATAATCAACAAAACCAACAATCAATTAACATACAGTATTTGAAAAGTCTATCATTCTTTTTTCCTTATAGTACGCTGCCCAGAACGCTTCCCGGTTCGCTACCCACGCAAAAAAACTAAAAAAAATGTTCTTTTTTTTTGCCCCGCGGGGCCCTTTTAAAGCCTCCACATTAAACCTAGGGGGTCAGGGAGGATCTACTATGCCCCCTTATGGTCATTTCCCCCTTTGTTTTGGCCTCCTCTTGTCTCTCAATCCTACCGAGAGACAAGATGGCGGCCGCTCCGGACTGTTTAGAATGTTGACAGACACCGGAGAGCCAATCAGCTTCGCTACACGAAGTTCCGTTACGCGTAAAGTCCACGAACCGGAGCGCTGCCCGGTCCGCTGTTACAGATATATATCTTTTTTTGAACGTTAATTTCGCAAAATCCACTGAAGCACATATATTGAGACCTAGCAAAGGCACATCGGGCTACCAGTCCCTACAATTTTGCCAAGTTTCGTGGAAATCCATTCAGCCGTTCGGGCTAAAAGTGAGGCCAACCGCCCTATGGAAAACTCAATGTTAAAAACACGTTTTGGGACCCCCCTTTTTTCTCGGCCCCCCCTTGACGAACCCCCCCCAAATTTCCAGGGGCTGCTCAGAAACAAAATGTTCCATTTTCCAGAAAATTTCAGCCAATTCCGTCCACAAACGCCAAAGTTATTAGACATAGAATTTTCAAAAATCCCATAGGGAAAAAAATCCTAACTATATATACCTACTGGCGACCGCCAGTAGGAAATATATATATATATATATATATATATATATATATATATATATATATATATATATATATATATATATATATATATATATATATATATTTTTTTTTTCATTGGCATGTTATGCATTTATACAACTGATCTTTTTCATCTTGATCGATACAATATGTATATTGAGTAATATTGACAGCATTGCTTTAGTCAATAATAATTTTTTAACATTTTTTGAATCAAGTAAAATATGTATACTATTAAGGTATTTATATTGACATTTTTAGCTTTTTTACATTTTTTATGTTTTTATAGATTTTAAATGCCATTAATATTAGATTTATTGGTCCTTTTCATATAGTATTCATAAACATGTGTCCCCTACTTGCATTTAAGCAGCTGAAGGCGCACCTCTGCCCCAGCGCCACAGGTCTGTCCCTGACCTCGGCGGTGCCCCCTCGCTGCTGCTCGTTCCTTTTCTCCCGCCATTGCCCTTCTGTGCCTTCGTTTTTGTGTTACATTGTATGTACTGTATTAGTGCTTTTCTTTTATAAGTCGGTTTTTTGTTGCGCTTGCTTCATTACTACCCCTGGTGTGACCCCCCTCCGCTCCCTGCTTCCCGCCGCTGCTCCCTCATGGCCCGCCCCTTTTTCCTTTCTGTTACCCCATTGGCCGCCCGCTCTTGCCTCCCAGCTGCTCCTCCCTCCCACTTCGCCTTAAATGAAGCCTGCGCGTACGTGCAGCGAACACGCGCAGCGGGCGCGCCGATTGCGCGCCGAAGGCACGCCAAAGGCAAGCCCGTCTATGCCCATCCGTGCCTGGACCGCGCCCAGCGCCAGGAACCCTGGTCCCCGACGATGCCAGCGCACCCAACGGACCTACGACGCCGCCACCCTCCACGCACTCATCGCCGATCGAAACGCCGCCTGCCACCAAGCCACCACGAAACGCACCCACGGACCCTTCACCTGCCAAGCCTGCCGATACACCTGCCTCAGGACCTGCACCGCAACCGCCAAGTCGAGCACCTGCAACAAACACCTCAAGTGCATCCTGCTCAACACCCGCTCCGTCCACAGGCACGCCGTCGAAATCTGGAACCTCCTCGACACAACAGCACCGGACGTCGCCTTCCTCACGGAAACCTGGATGAACGCCTCCTCAGCCCCCGACATCGCCATAGCCATCCCGGACAGCTACAAGATCACCCGGAGGGATCGCGTCAACCAAACCGGAGAAGGCATCACCATCGTCCACAGAAACACCATCAGCATCACGACCAACTCCGACGACACCCTCACCACCGCCGAACACCTTCACTTCCAGATCCACACCGACCAAAAAACCACCCTCAGAGGCACTCTCATCTACAGACCCCGGAACCCCGCACACAATTCAGCGAAACCATCGCAGACTTTGTCAGCCCTCACCTCCTCAGACTACATCCTCCTAGGGGACCTCAACTTCCACCTGGAGAACAACAAGGACTGCAACACCGCCGCCCTGCTGGACAACCTCGGACTCAAGCAACTGGTGAACACCCCCACCCACTACGCCGGCCACACGTTTGACCCCGTCTTCTCCTCCAGCAAGCACATCTCCTTCAGCCACTCCACCGGACTACACTGGACAGACCACAGCTGCGTCCACTTCGACTTCAGGAGAACCACGACCCACCACCACCCGCAACAAGCTCCTCGCAGAAACTGGAGCAATATCACCGCCGACCAGCTCACCACTACCCTCAGCCAGAACCCGCCCACCAACACGACGGACACCGACGAGGCAGCCCGCAACCTCACACTGTGGCTCACCAACTGCGCTGACGAACTCGCACCACTGAAGAACCCCCCCGCAGACCCGGCAGCAGGAAAGCCTCATGGTTCACCACTGACCTCAAAAACTTCAAGAAAACCTGCCGCACCCTCGAGAAAGCCTGGCGCCACGACCAGACAACAGAACACATGACCGCCCTCAAGAACGCCACCCGCAAACACCATCAGCTGATCCGCTCCACCAAGAAGACAGCATTCAAAGAAAGACTGGACAACAACACCCAGAACAGCAAGGAGCTCCTCAGCATCGTCAAAGAGCTCTCCAATCGCATCACTCCCTCGCAAGATCTCTGCGACGCTCTCACCTCGTTCTACCACCGCAAGATCGCCGACATTCACAACAGCTTCGACGCACATACCACGCACCCGACCACCGAACCAGCGCCCCCAACCACCACCCTCTGCACCTGGACCCCAGTCAACACCGAAGACACCATCCACTCCGGATTCCCCTCCGACCCCTGCCCTCACCACATCTTCAACAAAGCCGACTCCATCATCGCACCTCAACTCCGGAACATCATCAACAGCTCCTTGGCATCCGCCACCTTCCCGGAGAGCTGGAAACATGCCGAGTTGAGTGCCCTCCTCAAGAAACCCACCGTGGACCCCAAGGACCTAAAGAACTTCCGCCCCATCTCGCTCCTTCCCTTTCCAGCCAAAGTCATCGAGAAGACCGTCAACAGACAACTCTCCGCCTTCCTCGAGACCAACGGATCCCTCGACCCCTGGCAGTCCTGCTTCCGAGCAAACCACAGCACCGAGACCACCCTCATCGCAGCAACCGACGACATCGGGTCCCTGCTCGACAATGGAGAAATGGCTGCACTCATCCTCCTGGACCTCTCAGCAGCCTTCGACACCGTCTGCCACCGCACCCTGATACAGCGCCTCAGCAACACAGGAATCCAAGGAACGGCCCTGGAGTGGATCATCTCAATCCTTGCCGGAAAAACCCAGAGAGTCCGCCTCCCCCCGTTCCGATCCGCGGCCACCAAAGTCATCTGCGGCGTCCCGTATGGATCCTCACTCAGCCCTACCCTCTTCAACGTCTACATGAGCCCTCTCGCAGCCATCGCCCGCCAACACAACCTCAACATCATCTCCTACGCCGACGACACCCAGCTGATCCTCTCCATCACCAACGACCCCACCACCGCCAAAGCCACCCTCCAGGAAGGAATGAGAGACTTCGCAGAATGGATAAAGATCAGCCGTCTGAAACTGAACTCAGACAAGACGGAAGTCCTCATCTTCGGACCATCCCCCTCCGCGTGGGACGATTCCTGGTGGCCCTCGGCCCTGGGCAGCGCACCCAAACCAACGGACCACGCACACAACCTGGGCTTCAACCTGGACTCCTCAGTCACGATGACCAAGCAAGTGAACGCAGTCTCATCATCCTGCTTCAACACCCTGCGCATGCTCTGAAAGATCTTCAGATGGATCCCCACAGAAACCAGGAAGACGGTCACCAAGGCCCTCGTCACCAGCCGTCTGGACTACGGGAACACCCTCTACCAGAAAAGACTCCAGCGCATTCAGAACGCCTCAGCACGACTCATCCTGGACATCCCTCGCCGCAGCCACATCTCTGCCCACCTAAAAGACCTGCACTGGCTCCCCGTCAACAAGAGTATCACGTTCAGACTCCTCACTCACGCACACAAGGCTCTCCACGACATGGGCCTGAAGTACCTCAACAGCCGCCTCTCTTTCTACACACCCACCCGCCAGCTCCGATCCGCCGCCCTCGCCTCCGTCCCACGAATTCGGAAGTCCACCATTGGTGGAAGATCCTTCTCCTACCTGGCAGCCAAGACATGGAACTCCCTCCCCACTCACCTACGGCTGATCCTGGATCACCTCTCCTTCAGGAAACAACTCAAGACCTGGCTGTTCGAGCAATAGCGACCCCCCCCCCCTCAGCGCCCTGAGACCCTTACGGGTGATTAGCGCGCTATACAAATTTTGTGATTGATTGATTGAATATATTGTTGGGATTTCACATTGTGTTATTGATACAGATACAGTGGTACCGATAACAACTTGCGGTATAAACATGCTCATGGTTTTGATAGTATTTCTTCGCTATTTATTGTGGAAACATCTGCTTGTAATTTGGAATTTGCACTAGCACATTAAATATTGAGTGAAACATACGCAACGCGTCATGTGATCAAGGCCCAGGTGGGGCTGAAACACGTCATGGCGGCGATGCAGGGTGATTAAATAAATAAAATACCTGGCACGAAGAACTTTGGGTCCGCATTCATCCTTTCGATATGAGAGCGAACTTAACAGATGAAAAACTGCAATATTTATATATATATATATATATTCACTGAAAAAACCATAGGTTATAGACCATATATAGTTAGGAATTAGCATTTAAAAAACCTTATTTTACTCACACAAAACCATTGAAATTCCATATATAGTTAGTTGCACTAACTATATATCGCGCACCCGCAATCCACTGCTGATGATGTCACATATTACATCATTCATGACATGGTCAGTGACATCACTGATGACATCACTGATGACATCTCAAATGACATCACTGATGACATCACTGATGACATCATCCAGTGACTGTGTGTTTCTGTAAAGTTTAAATATGTTTTACATATTGAAGAATGAGTAGATGTATAACTGTCTGGACGAAGGATTTAGTAGGTGCATGACTGAATGTATGAGTGAGTGATTAAATGTGTCTCACTGAGTGCATGGGTTAGTGACTAAACTGTCTTAATTTGTGCATCATTATGTCTGTTGTTCTGTAAACTGCTGCATGTGTTGATCAGTAGCTATATGATTAACTATATGGGTTATTGATTGATTGTCCAAGTATTTGTATGGGAGACTGAGTGTGTGTGTGGCTGGCTGGGAGGTGTGTGACTCTGTGCCGATCAATGTGTACTTGTATCAATGATTGTATAAGAAAATAAGTATGTGTTAGTATATGTTTGAAAATGTAAGGTGCTCTATGTTTAACTGTATAGACAAGAAAATGGAAGTGTGATTGATTCTTTACAGGACTGACTAGGTGTGTGAGTAACTCCATGGATGAGTGGCAGAGTGTGAGTGTCTGTATAGGTGTATGAGTGCATATGATAGTGTTGTAAAGATGAGTGATTGTATGTATGAATGATTGTATGGGTGAATGAGTGAATGTGTGTGTAGACGTAGGAATCAGTGAGTACGTATGTAGTAACTAGTATTGGTGTGTCAATGGTTTCAAAAATGATACTCTGTATTTAACACTGGGTGAAACAGAGGTTATATTAAAATGTGAGGAGATGCATTGTATTGTCACATGAATGATATCATCAGTGATGTGGTCATTGATGTCAAATGAGATGTCATCAGTGATGTCATCAGTGATGTCATTTGAGATGTCATCAGTGATGTCATCAGTGATGTCACTGACCATGTCATGAATGATGTAATATGTGACATCATCAGCAGTGGATTGCGGGTGCGCGATATATAGTTAGTGCAACTAACTATATATGGAATTTCAATGGTTTTGTGTGAGTAAAATAAGGTTTTTAAATGCTAATTCCTAACTATATATGGTCTATAACCTATGGTTTTTTCAGTGAATTTTCAAGGTTTTGTAAATGCTAATTCCTAACTATATATGGTCTATAACCTATGGTTTTTTCAGTGAATTTCAATGGTTTTTTAATAGCAAATATCATAAGCTGTCGAATGTCAAGTACGTGGTAAGTGAAAACATTTTCGTGTTTATGCACACTGATCTGCTTTGAATGGTGCCCCCCCCCTCATTTCTATTAGGAGTACTCTCTCTTTGCACATAGTGAAGGGTAGTTAACCCAGGCCTTTGCCCCCGTTGTAATACATCGTGCCTGCTTCTCTCTCCATTTGATTGATTGTTATCCAAGTATTTACTGTTTTAGAATTGGTTCTCTTTGGTTCATTCTCTATTTACAAACAAACACAGAGTCGCAATACTCTGTTTAGTCTTTGCAGATAACGTTAAATCGTGTAAAAAAAAAAGAAAAGGAATCGAGCAAAATCAGTAGGCCACTAATGGGATCTCTTTTTGACCTCGCTAAAATAGAAACATTAGGAACAACCCCTCATGACAAATACAAAACTAGTGAAATGAACTGAACTCCACACAATGATGGCTGCAAAACAGCTCGGCTCCGCCACCCACCCCGCCCAAAATAACGATAAAGAGCGGCTGCCATGATTGGTTGCGGAATGGCCACGACGGAGCTACGAAATGGTGCTGCTCTCATGCTAACCCCAGCTTCAGTCTAAAACATCCAGAAACACTGTAGACTACCAATTCGATCAGTTCCGGTAGCGCCCCAATGTAACCCGGTAGAGAAGAACTAGCCCTCCCCTCTTTGACTAATGGTTCTTGTTGCCTGTCCCTTCTGTTGTCATTTAACAGAACTATTTAGCCTGCTGAAAGGGGTTGTGTTCCGACCGCTGGTTGGTGGAGACATTTTGACTATATTCTGGACCTGCGTTGTCGCGTAATGCGTCATATGACGCGCCGCGTTAGCGCAACCGGAAGTCATCCGGGGCGCGCAGCGCGTAACATAAGCATAACAAGTCATGTGACTTGTTAATAAAACTTTTCATTGGTTCATTTTACTTTTCTTATTCTAATGATGAAAGGCTTGGTCATATGACCTAAAAATTACGCTTTTTATTACTTCCGAACATTATTTTTTCTTAAATATATGTTATAATGTTCCAGGCTAATGTACTTTCCCGGAAAATTTACAACTGTCCTGCAAGTAAAATATATTCTTTTTTCGAGAAAAAGAGCGTTTCTTCGTCCCATGACGGAGCCGTTGAGCAAAAGAGGGTCGACCTGCTGTCTTAGTCGCCGATACGCCTGAATATGAGATTCTTATCGATCACTTTATGTTGCAGGAATAGAAAACACAACAGCCCTTGACCATTTATCTTTACTGCGTTCCTTCGTATTATACCTTTTACCCTTCATGTAATTGGTCTGCTTTATTTCACTTGCCTTTTAATGATTCTAAAACAGTGACTATTATTAAAAACTTTACCAATGTATATACTACTACCATGTTTTCTTTTAAAAAGCTTTATTGTGAAAATTTCATTATACAAATACGAGCCTATAACCACGTGGGCCGGCCACGGAGCAAACTGTAATCGTATATGATGAGTAGACATTTACACTGTAGAGGAACGTAACGGGCGGGCCATTAGGTTGCAAGAACTAAGGTGTCTAACAGTTACGGAATCGGTGGACGTACATTTTATAATTAAAATACGACAGGGCCAGTTACAATAAAATTATCTAGATATACATTTGCGGGCAAGTACCATGAGTGACGTTAATTCGAACATTCAATAGTACAGTAATCAATAACACATCAGAACTTAATATCAATAGGGATGTCGAAATATTCAATCAATTCTCGTCCCCGCCCGCCATGTGCTTCAAAACTGCATACGTATCTCGTGATTTCAAGGTTCTGCAACCAGTACACAACAAGGAGTTACGAGTCCCATTTATTCCGGCGCCATTTTGGGCGAGGACGGGCAGGTCCAGGATATAGTCAAAATGTCTCTACCAACCATCGACTATGATGATGTTCATATGCTGTATTTATTAGAGTAACACTCATCTGTCCACATGAAATTAATTTGCCACAATCTAAACATGTCATTTTAATCTTTCCAAAGTTCTTCTAAATATTTGGGACCGTTTCCCTTGCCTCTGATGCTGTCAGTGCCACTTCTTTGATGAATGTACTAGCAGGTCAGGGGTTCTCCTCCAAATCTCTCTTTTATGCAGCACTATAATTAATTGGTGCCACCTCTCCATATGACGATGCATGGTATAGTTACCATAACTATATTTTTTTTCGGTTCCTCTGGAGAGTTCATCGTGGCAGATGAAGCGTGTAACGTACCGGGCATTTACCTTTTTTTGCATGTACAGGAAAGGAAAAAAAAATCGAGCGTCCGAGTTCTAAGGTGTCCCAGGGCCATTTTAGTGGACCAGGCCCAAATCCAAAGAACAGGCCGCCATTTTGAGAGTCCTGTTGCAGCCGCCTGTCGCTGTAGCATCAAGAGCAGCCGAAACTCAGCTGAATGGCAACTGAAACGGTAAAGGGGCGCCCCACTACAGCAGACGAGCCTCCACCTAGGAAGGCCCGTTCACGCCGCCTCCCCCCCCCCCCTTCGGGCACCCCACGCCGTTATTCGGAGCAGTATTGTAGGATGGCCACACCAGTGCGGCAACTTGCTAGACATCACCTCGGTGGTAACCGAATCTCAGCGCCTTTTGGTGTCTTCTCTTCAGAAAATATTGTTGCGCTGCCTTTGGCCCCATTCGCACATCGGTCCGCTACTGACGCCATCTCACAGGCTAATGGGGCGCCCCACGCCGAGTTTCAGCATTGTAGGATGACCACACCAGTACAGCAACTTGCTAGACACCACCTCGGTGCCATCCGGATTTTGGCATCTCAACGCCTAGTGGTGTCTTCTATTCGGAAAATATTATTGCGCTGCCTTTGGCCCCATTCGCACATCGGTCCGCTACTGACACCATCTCACAGGCCAACAGGGCGCCCCACACCGACTTTTACCATTGTAGGATGGCCACACCAGTGCCACAACTTGCTAGACACCACCTCGGTGCCATCCGGATCTTGGCATCTCAGCGCCTTGTGGTGTCTTTTATTCAGAAAACATTGTTGCGCTGCCTTTGGCCCCATTCGCACATCGGTCCGCTACTGACGCCATCTCACAGGCCAACGGGGCGCCCCACGCCGACTTTCAACATTGTAGGATGGCCACACCAGTGCACCTTACTAGACACCACCTCGGTGCCATCCGGATCTTGGCGCGTTGTGCTGCCTTCGGCCTATTCGCACATCGGTCCGCTACTGACGCCATCTCACAGGCTAACGGGGCGCCCCACGCCGAGTTTCAGCATTGTAGGATGACCACACCAGTACAGCAACTTACTAGACATCACCTCGGTGCCATCCGGATCTCGGCGCCCCACTGCAGATGAAGTGCCTCTCAACTATGAAACCACCACGGTGACATCCGGATCTTGGCGCCTTGTGCTGGTTCCGGCCTATTCACACATCGGTCCGCTACTGACGCCATCTCACAGGCTAATGGGGCGCCCCACGTCGAATTTCAGCATTGTAGGATGACCACACCAGTACAGCAACTTGCTAGACATCACCTCGGTGCCATCCGGATCTTGGCATCTCAACGCCTAGTGGTATCTTCCATACAGAAAATATTGTTGCGCTGCCTTTGGCCCCATTCGCACATCGGTCCGCAACTGACACCATCTCACAGGCCAACAGGGCGCCCCACGCCGACTTTTACCATTGTAGGATGGCCACACCAGTACCACAACTTGCTAGACACCACCTCGGTGCCATCCGAATCTTGGCATCTCAGCGCCTTGTGGTGTCTTCTAGTCAGAAAATATTGTTGCGCTGCCTTTGGCCCCATTCGCACATCGGTCCGCTACTGACGCCATCTCACAGGCCAACGGGGCGCCCCACGCCGACTTTCAACATTGTAGGATGGCCACACCAGTGCGGCAACTTACTAGACACCACCTCGGTGCCATCCAGATCTTGGCGCGTTGTGCTGCCTTCGGCCTATTCGCACATCGGTCCGCTACTGACGCCGCCTCACGTGCCAACGTATTTTCTCCGCATTTTATACCCTATGCCGCATAACAGGTCATGTGACTTGTTTATAAAACTTTTCATTGGTTCATTTTACTTTTGGTTTCCTAATGATGGAAGGCTTGATCATATGACCTAAAAACAACACTTTTCATTGGATGAAAACTTTTTTTTTTTTTCCAAACGATGAAAGCCCCACCTTGTTTCTGGATGTTTCAGACTGAAGCTGGCGTCAGCATGAGAGCACCACCATCTCGTAGCTCCGTCGTGGTCATTCCGCGAGCAATCATGGCAGCCGCTCCCCACCAGAAGCCTACAGGAGTCGGGGGTCCCCAAAACTTTTGATGAATCCTCAAGGCGGAGGGGACGCTTTCGAGAATGGGGTCCAAGACCTAGCAGACAAGCGTCCGATTTCCAAGGTGTCCCAGGGCCATTTCAGTGGACCAGGCCCAAAAAGGAAACAGCCTGCCGCCATTTTGAGAGTCCTGTGACAGCCGCCTATCGCTGCACCGCAAGAGTGGGCGCAACTCAGCTGAATTGCGGCTTTTGACACAGTGGACCAAAAGCGGACGGAATGGCAACTGAAACGGTAAAGGGGCGCCCCACTACAACAGATGAGACTCCACCTGGAGAGGCCCGTTCACGCCGCCTCCCCCGAGCGCCCCACGCCGTTATTCGGAGCAGCATTGTAGGATACCAAAACCAGTGCGGCAATTTACTGGACATCACCTTGGTGCCATCGTTCTGCTGCCTTGGAACTATTCGCACAACAGTTTGCTACTGATGACCCACCCCCCGCGACGCCCCACGCCAGAAATCTGGACGTTGTGCTGCGTTGGGACTATTCGCACAGCCGACCGCTACTTCGTTGTTTTTCCCTAAAAATGTTTATATGTTATTACTGTTTTTGTTTTCTTGTATATATTTATAAGTTATTAAAGTTTTATAATCTTACTACTTTGTTGGAGTGCTATATATTTTTAAAGTGACACATAATTGTAAAAACTTTGATGTACAAAGAGTCATCCCTGGAATCTTCCGCTTCAGGCTCGGTCCCCTCCCCAATCACAATACAGGATGGTTTTCAGATAATAGGAACGCGTCGGCTGTGACGGATCTCATCGAGTGTGGGCCTTGATTTACTATAACTCCTTTGAAGAGGGGTGATTCTTTACAGCTGGGGCCATAAACTACATCTGCAGGGCTAGCTGATACCCTAGGACCGGCCTGGACAATCGGACACAGAGGAAAAGGAGTGTCAGAGGGTGCGGTAGTGAATAGGGCGAAAGGGAGGTGTCGGGCGGGCACAGGGTGTGATTCTCAGGGAAGAGCAGCGCAGATGGGGGGTGGTTTATTACCCATGCATAAGACAGAGAGCGGGGGTGACCACTGCCTGGGGGAGATGCTTGCGAGGGTGGGGAGCCATGCTAAGGATCGACAGCGTGCACAGAGTGGGTCTGGTCAAGGCATCTAAAATGACTGCCGTGCACGACAAAAGTGTGGCATTTGAAAAAAGGCAAGATGGCGCAGACAATGTTTTTCAACACTTCCTGATTTCCTTCGAATCGAACGTTAACAGACGTTGGGGCATATTACCAAAGTTAAGCGATATTTATCCCTAACGATGCTTAGGAACGATTTTTTTACCGCTAAGCATCGTCAGAAATTATCGCAGATAAACCTTGCTATTATCAAGGTTTATCGCAAATACGATAAAAAACGACCGCAATGCATTAATATCGCTGAAAACTCAGCGATATTCATGCATTACCGAGCTAATGCTCTTAGCCATGTTATCCACCTCCCATTGGATAACATGGCTAAGAACTGCTCAGGGCAGGTGCTAGCTTTTGGAGATATTCGCGCTTATCGCGAATATTTCCAAAAGTTGATAATAGGAGATAGCGATGTTAGCGGCTGTTTCCAGTCGTTAACATCTTGGCATGCCCACTTTGCATGTCATTAGTGATAAATATCACTCACATGCAAAGTGGGGCCCAAGATGGTCGCTATCTCCTACTAGCCGTCGCTAACTGGTGTTAGCAACAGCTAGGTAATACAGATACAATTTTATCTCCGCGAAGCGGAGCGCTGTTACAGATATATATCTTGTTTTTGAACGTTAATTTCTCAAAATCCACTGAAGCACATATATTGAGACCTAGCAAAGGCACATCGAGCTACCAGTCCCTACAATTTTGCCAAGTTTCGTGCAAATCCATTCAGCCATTCGATTATTATTATTATTTTTTTTTTTGCCCCGCGGGGCCCTTTTAAAACCTCCACATCAAACCTAAGAGGTCAAGGACGATCTACTATGCCCCCTTATGGTCATTTGCCCCTTCGCTTTGGCCTCCTCTTGTCTCTCGATCCTACGGAGAGACAAGATGGTGGCCGCTACGGACTGTTTGCAATGTTTACAGACGCCGGAGAACCAATCAGCTTCGCAAACCTCCGTTACGCGAAGCGGAGCGCTGTTACAGATATATATCTTTTTTTGAACGTTAATTTCTCAAATTCCACTGGAGCACATATATTGAGACCTAGCAAAGGCACATCGGGCTACCAGTCCCTAATATTTTACCAAGTTTCGTGCAAATCCATTCAGCCGTTCGATTATTATTATTATTTATTTTTTTTGCCCCGCGGGGCCCTTTTAAAACCTCCACATCAAACCTAGGGGGTCAGCGAGGATCTACTATGCCCCCTTATGGTCATTGGCCCCTTCGCTTTGGCCTCCTCTTGTCTCTCGATCCTACCGAGAGACAAGATGGCGGCCGCTACGGACTGTTTGGAATGTTCACAGACGCCGGAGAACCAATCAGCTTCGCTTCACAAAGCTCCGTACCGCGAAAAGTCCGCGAACCGGAGCGCTGCCCGGTCCGCTGTTACAGATATATATCTTTTTTTGAACGTTAATTTCTCAAAATCCACTGGAGCACATATATTGAGACCTAGCAAAGGCACATCGGGCTACCAGTCCCTACAATTTTGCCAAGTTTCGTGCAAATCCATTCAGCCGTTCGGGCTAAATGTGAGGCCAACCGCCCTATGGAAAACTCAATGTTAAAAACACGTTTTGGGACCCCCCTTTTTTCTCGGCCCCCCCCTTGACGAACCCCCCCCACATTTTCAAGGGCTGCTCAGAAACAAAATGTGCCATTTTCCTGAAAATTTCAGCCAATTCCGTCCACAAACGCCAAAGTTATTAGACATAGAATTTTCAAAAATCCCATAGAGAAAAAATCCGAACTATATATACCTACTGGCGACCGCCAGTAGGTAATATATATATATATATATATATCTCTCAAACAAAGCACAAATAGTCGGTTAATGCTGCCGTAACTCCTGATCAAATGGCGCGTCGCTCTGGGCGGACCAGCCAAGCAAGGTCCGTTAGGAATTCATTAAAGTTCCCTCTCCAATGGAAAGCAGGAATAACGACGACGTGTCTTGAATAAATAACGGGTTTATTCATCAGCAGCTGGTGAATACACTCGTTATTTATGCAAGACATAGCGTCGTTTTATATATATATATCAAACACCTTCGCTCACCTAGGCTTGTCGAACGCACGGCGGGTGCCTCCAATGGCGGGGGGTGAACAGCTACTGTTATTCAACAACTACAAATCGTGGAGCACACTCAGGAGTTAAGGTGATTTTATTGCGCAAATGCATTTTGGCATGGGCCTTCTTCAGTGCGTAAAATCATTTCCTTTCAGCACAGCTTGCTTCTATCTTTTCAATTCACATTGCATTTTATATTGGTGGAGTATAAACCAATCATAGGGCGGCAATCCCACATGTGGAAAATCTCATTAGTAACCTGGAAAGGCATCAATGTCCCAGAATGCACTATATTTGTTCAATTATGTCCCACATTGGTGTAGCATATTCCTGCCATATCCTATGGTCACTCCACTTCGCTTGCTGCGCTGGTTTCCCTCACCTGCTTCTATATATATATATATAAATATATATATATATATATATTACCTACTGGCGGTCGCCAGTAGGTATATATAGTTAGGATTTTTTCCCTATGGGATTTTTGAAAATTCTATGTCTAATAACTTTGGCGTTTGTGGACAGAATTGGCTGAAATTTTCAGGAAAATGGCACATTTTGTTTCTGAGCAGCCCCTGAAAATGTTGGGGGGGTTCGTCAAGGGGGGGCCGAGAAAAAAGGGGGGTCCCAAAACGCGTTTTTCCCATGTTAATTTCCATAGGGCGGTTGGCCTCACTTTTAGCGCGAACGGCTGAATGGATTTGCACGAAACTTGGCAAAATTGTAGGGACTGGTAGCCCGATGTGCCTTTTGTAGGTCTCAATATATGTGCTCCAGTGGATTTTGAGAAATTAACGTTTAAAAAAAGATATATATCTGTAACAGCGGACTGGGCAGCGGCCCAGGACGCGTACTTTTCGCGCAACGGAGCTTTGTGAAGCGAAGCTGATTGGTTCTCCGGCTTCTGTCAACATTCCAAACAGTCCGTAGCGGCCGCCATCTTGTCTCTCGGTAGGATCGAGAGACAAGAGGAGGCCAAAGCGAAGGGGCAAATGACCATAAGGGGGCATAGTACATTGTCGCTGACCCCCTAGGTTTGATGTGGAGGTTTTAAAATGGCCCCGCGGGGCAAAAAAAAAAAATAATAATAATAATCGAACAGCTGAATGGATTTGCACGAAACTTGGCAAAATTGTAGGGACTGGTAGCCCGATGTGCCTTTGCTAGATCTCAATATATGTGCTCCAGTGGATTTTGAGAAATTAACGTTCAAAAAAAGATATATATCTGTAACACCGCACCGCTTCGCGTACTTTTCGCGTTACGGAGCTTTGCGAAGCGAAGCTGATTGGCTCTCTGGTGTCTGTAAACATTCCAAACAGTCCGTAGCGGCCGCCATCTTGTCTCTCGGTAGGATCGAACAGCTGAATGGATTTGCACGAAACTTGGCAAAATTGTAGGGACTGGTAGCCCGATGTGCCTTTGCTAGGTCTCAATATATGTGCTTCAGTGCATTTTGAGAAATTAACGTTCAAAAACAAGATATATATCTGTAACAGCGCTCCGCTTCGCGGAGATAAAATTATATGTGTATTACCTAGCTGTTGCTAACACCAGTTAGCGACGATCTTGGGCCCCACTTTGCATGTGAGTGATATTTATCACTAATGACATGCAAAGTGGGCATGCCAAGATGTTAGCGACTGGAAACAGTCGCTAACATCGCTATCTCCTATTATCAACTTTTGGAAATATTCGAGATAAGCGCGAATATCTCCAAAAGCTACCACCTGCCCTGAGCAGTTCTTAGCCATGTTATCCAATGGGAGGTGGATAACATGGCTAAGAGCATTAGCTCGGTAATGCATGAATATCGCTGAGTTTTCAGCGATATTAATGCATTGCGGTCGTTTTTTATCGTATTTCCGATAAACCTTGATAATAGCAAGGTTTATCTGCGATAATTTCTGACGGTAAAAAAATCGTTGCTAAGCATCGTTAGGGATAAATATCGCTTAACTTTGGTAATATGCCCCAACGTCTGTTAACGTTCGATTCGAAGGAAATCAGGAAGTGTTGAAAAACATTGTCTGCGCCATCTTGTCTTTTTTCAAATGCCACACTTTTGTCGTGCACGGCAGCCATTTTAGATGCCTTGACCAGACCCACTCTGTGCACGCTGTCGATCCTTAGCATGGCTCCCCACCCTCGCAAGCATCTCCCCCAGGCAGTGGTCACCCCCGATCTCTGTCTTATGCATGGGTAATAAGCCTCCCCCCATCTGCGCTGCTCTTCCCTGAGAATCACACCCTGTGCCCGCCCGACACCTCCCTTTCGCCCTATTCACTACCGCACCCTCTGACACTCCTTTTCCTCTGTGTCCGATTGTCCAGGCTGGTCCTAGGGTATCAGCTAGCCCTGCAGATGTAGTTTATGGCCACAGCTGTAAAGAATCACCCCTCTTCAAAGGAGTTATAGTAGATCAAGGCCCACACTCGATGAGATCCGTCACAGCAGAAGCGTTGCTATCATCTGAAAACCATCCTGTATTGTTATTGGGGAGGGGACCGAGCCTGAAGCGGAAGATTCCAGGGATGACTCTTTGTACATCAAAGTTTTTACAATTATGTGTCACATTAAATATATATAGCACTCCGACAAAGTAGTAAGATTATAAAACTTTAATAATTTATAAATATATACAAGAAAACAAAAATAGTAATAACATATAAACATTTTTAGGGAAAAACAACGAAGTAGCGGTCGGCTGTGCGAATAGTCCCAACGCAGCACAACGTCCAGATTTCCGGCGTGGGGCGTCGCGGGGGGTGGGTCATCAGTAGCAAACTGTTGTGCGAATAGTTCCAAGGCAGCAGAACGCGCCGAAATCTAGATGACACGAAAGTGATGTCTAGTAAGTTGCCACCCAGCAAATAACGGCATGGGGCGTCGCGGGGGGTGGGTCATCAGTAGCAAACTGTTGCGCGAATAGTTCCAAGGCAGCAGAACGATGGCACCAAGGTGATGTCCAGTAAGTTGCCGCACTGGTTTTGGTATCCTACAATGCTGCTCCGAATAACGGCGTGGGGCGCCCCGGGGGAGGCGGCGTGAACGGGCCTCTCCAGGTGGAGTGTCATCTGTTGTAGTGGGGCGCCCCTTTACCGTTTCAGTTGCCATTCCGTCCGTTTTTGGTCCACTGTGTCAAATGCCGCAATTCAGCTGAGTTGCGCCCACTCTTGCGGTGCAGCGATAGGCGGCTGTCACAGGAGTCTCAAAATGGCGGCAGGCTGTTTCCTTTTTGGGCCTGGTCCACTGAAATGGTCCTGGGACACCTTGGAAATCGGACGCTTGTCTGCTAGGTCTTGGACCCCATTCTCGAAAGCGTCCCCTCCGCCTTGAGAATTCATCAAAAGTTTTGGGGGCTCCGACTCCTGCAGGCTTCTGGTGGGGAGCGGCTGCCATGATTGCTCGCGGAATGACCACGACTGAGCTACGAGATGGTGGTGCTCTCATGCTGACGCCAGCTTCAGTCTGAAACATCCAGAAACAAGGTGCGGCTTTCATCGTTTGGGGAAAAAAAAAAGTTTTCATCCAATGAAAAGTGTTGTTTTTAGGTCACATGATCAAGCCTTCCATCATTAGGAAACCAAAAGTAAAATGAACCAATGAAAAGTTTTATAAACAAGTCACATGACCTGTTATGCGGCATAGGGTGTAAAATGCGGAGAAAATACGTTGGCACGTGAGGCGGCGTCAGTAGCGGACCGATGTGCGAATAGGCCGAAGGCAATACAACGCGCCAAGATCCGGATGGCACCGAGGTGGTGTCCAGCAAGTTGCAGCACTGGTGTGGCCATCCTACAATGCTGAAAGTCGGCGTGGAGCGCCCCGTTGGCCTGTGAGTTTGCGTCAGTAGCGGACCGATGTGCGAATAGGCCGAAGGCAGCACAACGCGCCAAGATCCGGATGGCACCGAGGTGGTGTCTAGTAAGTTGCCGCACTGGTGTGGCCATCCTACAATGCTGAAAGGGATGTATGACGTTACAACGCATACTTTTACTCCGCATACCATTACAACGCGGTATTTACAACGAATACCGTTACAACGCATAGCGCTTAGAGGTGCTGGATAGTGGTAAGTATAATTTTCTATTCCAACTCCAGTCCCCGTGGACACTAGGGAAGGTGTTGGATAGAAAATTAAACTTATTCCCTATCCTAGAGCGCCCCCCAGCGCAATGCGTTGTAATAGTATGCGGAGTAATGGTCGCGTTGTAGTGGTAGTGCGGAGTAAAAAATGCGTTGTAACGGGTGTATACCTGCTGAAAGTCGGCGTGGGGCGCCCCGTTGGTCTGTGAGATGGCGTCAGTAGCGGACCGATGTGTGAATGGGGCCGAAGGCAGCGCAACAATATTTTCGGAATAGAAGACACCACTAGGCGCTGAGATGCCAAGATCCGGATGGCACCGAGGTGGTGTGTAGCAAGTTGCCGCACTGGTGTGGCCATCCTACAATGCTGAAAGTCGGCGTGGGGCGCCCCGTTGGCCTGTGAGTTTGCGTCAGTAGCGGACCGATGTGCGAATAGGCCGAAGGCAGCACAACGCGCCAAGATCCGGATGGCACCGAGGTGGTGTCTAGTAAGTTGTCGCACTTCTGTGGCCATCCTACAATGTTGAAAGTCGGCGTGGGGCGCCCCGTTGGCCTGTGAGATGGCGTCAGTAGCGGACCGATGTGCGAATGGGGCCAAAGGCAGCGCAACAATATTTTCTGATTTGAAGACACCACAAGGCGCTGAGATGCCAAGATCCGGATGGCACCGAGGTGGTGTCTAGCAAGTTGTGGCACTGGTGTGGCCATCGTACAATGGTAAAAGTCGGCGTGGGGCGCCCTGTTGGCCTGTGAGATGGTGTCAGTAGCGGACTGATGTGTGAATGGGGCCAAAGGCAGCGCAACAATATTTTCTACAATATTTTCGGAGTAGAAGACACCACAAGGCGCTGAGATGCCAAGATCCGGATGGCACCGAGGTGATGTCTAAGTTGCGGACCGATGTGCGAATGGGGCCAAAGGTAGCGTAACAAGATTTTCTGTATGGAAGATACCACTAGGCGTTGAGATGCCAAGATTCGGATGGCACCGAGGTGATGTCTAGCAAGTTGTGCCACTGGTGTGGCCATCGTACAATGGTAAAAGTCGGCGTGGGGCGCCCTATTGGCCTGTGAGATGGTGTCAGTAGCGGACTGATGTGCGAATGGGGCCAAAGGCAGCGCAACAATATTTTCTGACTGACACCACAAGGCGCTGAGATGCCAAGATCCGGATGGCACCGAGGTGATGTCTAAGTTGCGGACTGATGTGCGAATGGGGCCAAAGGCAGCGTAACAATATTTTCTGTATGGAAGATACCACTAGGCGTTGAGATGCCAAGATTCGGATGGCACCGAGGTGATGTCTAGCAAGTTGGTGTGGTCATCCTACAATGTTGAAACTCGGCGTGGGTCACCCCATTAGCCTGTGAGATGGCGTCAGTAGCGGACCGATGTGCGAATAGGCCGAAGGCAGCACAACGCGCCAAGATCCGGATGTCACCGTGGTGGTTTCATAGTTGAGAGGCACTTCATCTGCAGTGGGGCGCCGAGATCCGGATGGCACCGAGGTGATGTCTAGCAAGTTGCTGTACTGGTGTGGTCATCCTACAATGCTGAAATGTAGTGGGGCGCCCATTTACCGTTTCAGTTGCCATTCAGCTGAGTTTCGGCTGCTCTTGATGCTACAGCGACAGGCGGCTGCAAGAGGACTCTCAAAATGGCGGCCTGTTCTTTGGATTTGGGCCTGGTCCACTAAAATGGCCCTGGGACACCTTAGAACTCGGACGCTCGATTTTTTTTTCCTTTCCTGTACATGCAAAAAAAGGTAAATGCCCGGTACGTTACACGCTTCATCTGCCACGATGAACTCTCCAGAGGAACCGAAAAAAAATATAGTTGTGGTAACTATACCATGCATCGTCATATGGAGAGGTGGCACCAATTAATTATAGTGCTGCATAAAAGAGAGATTTGGAGGAGAACCCCTGACCTGCTAGTACATTCATCAAAGAAGTGGCACTGAGAGCTTCAGAGGCAAGGGAAACGGTCCCAAATATTTAGAAGAACTTTGGAAAGATTAAAATGACATGTTTAGATTGTGGTAAATTAATTTCATGTGGACAGATGAGTGTTACTCTAATAAATACAGCATATGAACATCATCATAGTCGATGGTTGGTAGAGACATTTTGACTATATCCTGGACCTGCCCGTCCTCGCCCAAAATGGCGCCGGAATAAATGGGATTCGTAACTCCTTGTTGTGTACTGGTTGCAGAACCTTGAAATCACGAGATACGTATGCAGTTTTGAAGCACATGGCGGGCGGGGACGAGAATTGATTGAATATTTCGACATCCCTATTGATATTAAGTTCTGATGTGTTATTGATTACTGTACTGTTGAAAATTCGAATTAACGTCACCCATGGTACTTGCCCGCAAATGTATATCTAGATAATTTTATTGTAACTGGCCCTGTCGTATTTTAATTATAAAATGTACGTCCACCGATTCCGTAACTGTTAGACACCTTAGTTCTTGCAACCTAATGGCCCGCCCGTTACGTTCCTCTACAGTGTAAATGTCTATTCATCATATACGATTACAGTTTGCTCCGTGGCAGGCCCACGTGGTTATAGGCTCGTATTTGTATAATGAAATTTTCACAATAAAGGTTTTTAAAAGAAAACATGGTAGTAGTATATACATTGGTAAAGTTTTTAATAATAGTCACTGTTTTAGAATCATTAAAAGGCAAGTGAAATAAAGCAGACCAATTACATGAAGGGTAAAAGGTATAATACGAAGGAACGCAGTAAAGATAAATGGTCAAGGGCTGTTGTGTTTTCTATTCCTGCAACATAAAGTGATCGATAAGAATCTCATATTCAGGCGTATCGGCGACTAAGACAGCAGGTCGACCCTCTTTTGCTCAACAGCTCCGTCATGGGACGAAGAAACGCTCTTTTTCTCGAGAAAAAAAAATATATTTTACTTGCAGGACAGTTGTAAAATTTCCGGGAAAGTACATTAGCCTGGAACATTATAACATATATTTAAGAAAAAATAATGTTCGGAAGTAATTAAAAGCGTAATTTTTAGGTGATATGACCAAGGCTTTCATCATTAGAATAAGAAAAGTAAAATGAACCAATGAAAAGTTTTATTAACAAGTCACATGACTTGTTATGCTTACGTTACGCGCTGCGCGTCGCGCCCCGGATGACTTCCGGATGCGCTAACGCGGCGCGTCATATGACGCATTACGCGACAACGCAGGTCCAGAATATAGTCAAAATGTCTCCACCAACCAGCGGTCGGAACACAACCCCTTTCAGCAGGCTAAATAGTTCTGTTAAATGACAACAGAAGGGACAGGCAACAAGAACCATCAGTCAAAGAGGGGAGGGCTAGTTCTTCTCTACCGGGTTACATTGGGGCGCTACCGGAACTGATCGAATTGGTAGTCTACAGTGTTTCTGGATGTTTCAGACTGAAGCTGGGGTTAGCATGAGAGCACCACCATTTCGTAGCTCCGTTGTGGCCATTCCGCAACCAATCATGGCAGCCGCTCTTTATCGTTATTTTGGGCGGGGTGGGTGGCGGAGCCGAGCTGTTTTGCAGCCATCATTGTGTGGAGTTCAGTTCATCTCACTAGTTTTGTATTTGTCATGAGGGGTTGTTCCTAATGTTTCTATTTTAGCGAGGTCAAAAAGAGATCCCATTAGTGGCCTACTGATTTTACTTGATTCCTTTTCTTTTTTTTTACACGATTTTTCGTTATCTGCAAAGACTAAACAGAGTATTGCGACTCTGTGTTTGTTTGTAAATAGAGAATGAACCAAAGAGAACTAATTCTAAAACAGTAAATACTTGGATAACAATCAATCAAATGGAGAGAGAAGCAGGCACGACGGATTACAATGGGGGCAAAGGCCTGCGTTAACTACCTTTCACTATCTGCAAAGAGAGCGTACTCCTAATAGAAATGAGGGGGGGGGCACCATTCAAAGCAGATCAGTGTGCATAAACACGAAAATGTTTTCACTTACCACGTACTTGACATTCGACAGCTTATGATATTTGCTATTAAAAAACCATTGAAATTCACTGAAAAAACCATAGGTTATAGACCATATATAGTTAGGAATTAGCATTTACAAAACCTTAAAAATTCACTGAAAAAACCATAGGTTATAGACCATATATAGTTAGGAATTAGCATTTAAAAAACCTTATTTTACTCACACAAAACCATTGAAATTCCATATATAGTTAGTTGCACTAACTATATATCGCGCACCCGCAATCCACAGCTGATGATGTCACATATTACATCATTCATGACATGGTCAGTGACATCACTGATGACATCACTGATGACATCTCAAATGACATCACTGATGACATCACTGATGACATCTCATTTGACATCAATGACCACATCACTGATGATATCATTCATGTGACAATACAATGCATCTCCTCACATTTTAATATAACCTCTGTTTCACCCAGTGTTAAAAACAGAGTATAATTTTTGAAACCATTGACACACCAATACTAGTTACTACATACGTACTCACTGATTCCTACGTCTACACACACATTCACTCATTCACCCATACAATCATTCATACATACAATCACTCATCTTTACAACACTATCATATGCACTCATACACCTATACAGACACTCACACTCTGCCACTCATCCATGGAGTTACTCACACACCTAGTCAGTCCTGTAAAGAATCAATCACACTTCCATTTTCTACTCTATACAGTTAAACATAGAGCACCTTACGTTTTCAACCATATACTAACACATACTTACTCTCTTATACAATCATTGATACAAGTACACATTGATCTGTACAGAGTCACACACCTCCCAGCCAGCCACACACACACTCAGTCTCCCATGCAAATACTTGGGCAATCAATCAATAACCCATATAGTTACTCATATAGCTACTGATCAACACATGCAGCAGTTTACAGAACAACAGACATAATGATGCACAAATTAAGACAGTTTAGTCACTAACCCATGCACTCAGTGAGACACATTTAATCACTCACTCATACATTCAGTCATGCACCTACTAAATCCTTCGTCCAGACACTTATACATCCACTCATTCTTCAATATGTAAGACATATTTTAACTTTACAGAAACATACAGTCACTGGATGTTGTCATCAGTGATGTCATCAGTGATGTCATTTGAGATGTCATCAGTGATGTCATCAGTGATGTCACTGACCATGTCATGAATGATGTAATATGTGACATCATCAGCAGTGGATTGCGGGTGCGCGATATATAGTTAGTGCAACTAACTATATATGGAATTTCAATGGTTTTGTGTGAGTAAAATAAGGTTTTTTAAATGCTAATTCCTAACTATATATGGTCTATAACCTATGGTTTTTTCAGTGAATATATATATATATATATATATATATATATATATATATGTGTGTGTGTGTATGTGTGTGTGTGTGTGTGTGTGTGTGAAATACTATTTCTGACTGTTTTCTGTAGGTCTGGCTTCAGCTTTAGCTGTCGGTCAGGACCTCATTTTACCACTACACATAACACACAATTCAAAACATCAACATACATGTACACTTACAGAGACGAGCTTTGGATTACCTCTCCTGATTCATTGGCTTGTTTGTGTGATCACTATTCAAGCATTGCCTTGTTGGTAATAGTATTTACAACAAGGGGTGGTGATGGACAGAGTCTCTGAATTAAGCAGAGTACTCGCACCCAGTCAAGAGATCAGGGCTAGATCCAACACTGTTTTTTAGCTCATTGCACCATCCCAGTTTCAGAACCTGGCTGTATGCAAATTAATCTGTCCCTGGCCCAGTGCATCATGGGAGCAGGGCAGACCAGACTACAAAAGCCAATTCTTACACTGGGAAGGAAACAAGCTTCCGGGGACCGGTTTCTTGCATTTCAGCTGTCTTCGGCCCGGCTTGCTTCAATCCTGATGGTGCAATGAGCAAGGGACTCACATCTGAGTATACCCTTCCACGCTTAGGGTGGACAAAATTATTTACAACAAGGGGTGGTGATGGACAGAGTCTCTGAATTAAGCAGACTAATTTGCATATAGCCAGGTTCTGAGCTGGGATGGGGCAGTGAGATAAATAACGGTGATGGATCAAGCCCTGATCTTTGGACTGGGTAAGAGTGGTCTGCTTAATTCAGACACTCTGTTCATCACCACCCCCTTTTCTGAATCGTTTTTGGCCACTATAGGTGTGGCAGGGTATACTCAGACATGAGTCCCTTTCTCACTGCTCCATCAGGATTCAAGCAAGCCGGGCCGAAGAGGCTGAAATGCCAGAAACCGGTCCCCGGTAGCTTGTCTCCTTTCTGGTGAAGAATTGGCTTGGTAGTTTGGTCTGCCCTGTACCCATGATGCACTGGGCCAGGGACAGACTAATTTGCAAATAGCCAGGTTCTGAGCTGGGATGGGGCAGTGAGATAAATAACGGTGATGGATCAAGCCCTGATCTTTGGACTGGGTAAGAGTGGTCTGCTTAATTCAGACACTCTGTTCATCACCACCCCCTTTTCTGAATCGTTTTTGGCCTCTATAGGTGTGGCAGGGTATACTCAGACATGAGTCCCTTTCTCACTGCTCCATCAGGATTCAAGCAAGCCGGGCCGAAGAGGCTGAAATGCCAGAAACCGGTCCCCGGTAGCTTGTCTCCTTTCTGGTGAAGAATTGGCTTGGTAGTTTGGTCTGCCCTGTTCCCATGATGCACTGGGCCAGGGTCAGACTAATTTGCATATAGCCAGGTTTTGAGCTGGGATGGGGCAGTGAGATAAATAACGGTGATGGATCAAGCCCTGATCTTTGGACTGGGTAAGAGTGGTCTGCTTAATTCAGACACTCTGTTCATCACCACCCCCTTTTCTGAATCGTTGTTGGTAATAGAGCATCTTGATATTCTGAAAATTGTAAGGGTGCATCATAATCACTGGTAGTCCATACCCACATAACATTCTGTGTTGTATTCAGTATTAATCATCAGAAATGATGGACATAATAATGAACAATGTATGTGTAAAGTTAGGGAATTAGTTTGTGTTAGTTAAAAGGATAAAATGACATTTTGAATGTAACTGCTTATTGCAAATGCTTAATGGATTAATTCACATGTAATGTAATGCATTAGTTTTAAACATGCACTATAAAAGTCTGCACGTTCAGAGATGTCTAAAATGTAATGCTTATAAGAGTAATGTTATTAATGCATATAGGTTAGGGTGTAAAAGCCTAAATGAATATTCACATATTGTTATGGAAAGCCTGTTCATGGTTTCTTATGTTAGCTGAACCGAGTAGACCTGAAATTTATTTTCCTTGGGAAAGCTCTCAGTTGAAGGCAGTGAGCAGATGTGTACGTGCAAGGGTAATTCGTTCACATGCTTTCCATTGCAGGTGCAAGGACACTTCCCTCATTAGTTAGACTGATGCTCTTTGTTTTAGGAGTTCGGTATGGAGGCGACCTGTTACAGTGTTTCATGGAAAGCTGATAATTAGTAGCTCATTGGAGAAGCCTGGGACGCAAGGACAACTCAACCGTTCTTGGACGAAGTGCACGTTTTTTGGAAAGTTACCTGCTGAAGATGTCTAGCCAGAGGAGGTGTTTCGGGACGTGTTCTTTGGGTTGATCATTTTGTATTAGGGACAGTGCCCAAAGGGAGGGTAGAGCAGAGGGGCGTAAGAGGGGGCAGATGAGAGCAGAGAGCCGGTAGGAGGGTAAGAGAAGGGACTGATTCTTAGAATGAAGACTTAGCTTTTGCTTCTGGCCCTTTCCAATGTGAGTGTACTTCTTAGGAAGTCTTCACGAGCTGACACCTTTTCTCGATCTTGCCTGGGATATGCTATGTCGGAATATCACCTTAGTGCTCTCCACCCTATCCGTAATGTTGCCCCCAGTACGTTAGAAAGTTTTTGCTGTGACGACCACTAGATGAATTTTGGATTTTTAAATAATTAATAATCTTCATTGGGTGACAAACTTTTTATCTTGTATATGTGTTTGCCAAATGTAAAGTACTTTTTATATTGTAATGTATTTAGTTGTGTTAGTTGTGATATGTAAACATGATCAATTGTGGAGTGAAATACTGTGCTGTGCTTTGATGGTTTTAAACGTTTTAACCGAATAAAGCAAAATTCTTGACTGACTGACTGGCTAGAGTAGGGAAAGAAGTAAACACATTTTTTCTCCTTTCTGTAAACTAAGGAAGACTAATTTGGACATTGGAGCAATTGTTACTTGTTTAATTTTCCTAGAATTGCTTATTCTTTTCATATTGCACCGTAGAATGAATTTTGTATTAGTGCCCATGTATTTTTTCAAATTCTTTATGAGGTGTTTGTATGTTCAGTTATTTTTGTAAGTCGGAGTCAGTGGTTATTCCCGTGTCTGAATTCATTAGTACCTACTGATGGTGGTGAATGTATTGGTTTTCTCTCCTTTACACTTCTTGGCAGATAAAAAGGTCCTGTCGGCCGAGGATTCTTATAAATGGTAAGATCTGATAAAATGAGATAAGAATCCAGCGCAATCATTGGATTCCAATCCATCCTACCATCATATTTCAGGACATACATGCACAAGGCGATCTTGCAGAGTTCCTGGTCATGAAGTATGTTGCACCTACTATAGACCCAGTGCTTTTGCTTCCTGTGAGGTCTTGAAATGTGCTCTTTTTTTCCACTCCCCTGTCTGAGTTTCATTGTTTTCCTTAGTATTTTGCTTGGTTGTATTAAGTAACATTTTTTGCTGTGTGCTTACTTTCATTGTGTAACCTTTTTACATGTGTGTACTGTTTACCGATCTGCTCCGTTTCAATGTGTCCTGTTTGCTCTACCTCCCGGGTCTATTTTTCTAGTTTTCCTTCTTCACTGTGAGCTCTTTGGCCCTATTTTCTACACTTATCCATATGCTCTGCTTTTTGTGATCCCCTCTACTTTATTATTCTGAGTTCCTTCTTTCCTGCGTTGTGCTAACCTTTGCTCTGCTTTCCTCTTCATCATTTTCATCTGCACACTGGTATCTTATGTGCTCTGATTTCCTATGCTTTCCTATGCGCCACACATACCTTTATGCCCTGCCAAATTTCCTGTAACTCTTCTCTCTCTACGTCTCTTCTCTTTGATCCTCTTCATCCCAAGGTGCTCTGCTAAACAGTTTATTCTTCTCCTCTGTGTACCCTATCGTAGTCTGATTCCTCAGGTTTTTGCCTTCACTGTGCTCTACTTTCCTCTGGAAAATACTCATATCTACAGGGCTCACATGAATGCAACAATCATTTCAGCAAAGATCTAGCTTAGAATTGAACATCTTTTTGTTTCTTAGGATACCATTCATGATATGAACCACCTTTTATCTCAGTAACAGGAAGATGAATCAAGAGACTGAAATATGCTTTTAAATCTGTCACTCACTGATTAATTCATGTCCCTAATTGCATTTCGAGAGCACCAGCCGTAGTTCTTCATAAATGACATGTATTTTTTATCATCGGATTTTGACCCAGAGAGATAAAGATAAAGGTAGACAGAGCAGAAACAGATATGAAACTGAGACAAAGGGAAATAGCAGGGATAAAAAAGAGCCTTCAAGAATGAGCTGAAGAGAGAGGATGCAATGTGAAACAGGAAGCCATGGACTTAATCAAGAAGACTGAGAAACCAGAAAACGCCTGGGGCAGGCTCCACAGAAAAAGCAGTGGTCCTGAACATTGTCTTGTTGTTTGTTTTTTCACCGTAGCAGTAGCAAACACACAATGTTCAAATACATACTTCTTGTAGACAGAATGTAAAATCATGTTGGACCTTGTTAGAATTTGGTTTCTAGTTGACCTGGATATCAACCCTGGTCAAGCAGCAACCTCAATGGTATTCAGGGTAAGAGGCAGCAAACCCTAAATTACCTGCGCCCCCCCTCAAGCAGCTTGGCGCAGAGCAGTCAGACTCAGAGGCAATGTGTAAAGTATTTGTGCAACATTTCAAACAGTAACACAGTTAAAACAATACCCAAAATATCCCACACCAGGTTAGAAAAATAGATCTGACTTTAGTAAATAAAAGAAGTCCAAAACAACAACAATCTAATTAGTAGAGGCAGAAATAATAATTTTTATAGTGTACATCTTTGTGGATATCTGGTCACACTGTACTGGGTCAAAGTCACAAGTTCAGACTGACCGGGATGGAGGGCAGGCCGGCTACAGGGACCCAGTTAGGCCTCCTGAACAGAGTACCCTAAATCGTGGTTGCGGAGCGGTGTGTGGATCCACAGTTAAGATGCGTTACACAGTAGAGGTGATAGGGCGGTTCTGAGATGCAGCAAGGCTATGGTGCGAGGTCCTGTTGTGTCAACTTCAAGGATTCTTGGTCAACACCGCTTGCAATACAAAATCCAGTGTCGAGTATGCGAGGCGCAGCAGAGCGGTGCAGTTGTGACGTGTAGTTTGTCATCGTCGTCGAGGCTGCCGTCGACGAGGGATGCGAGGAGCTTGTGTCGGGAATAGGGTCATGAAACAGCAGTTTCTAAGGTAATGTGTCGGTTCAAAATGCAGGATATGCTGTTGTTGCAAGTCTTTTGCGATGGGTCTAATCTATGCAGCTGGGGCGATAAATCGATGCTGCTCTAGATGCACCTCTCAGCCAAGGAGATGCTTCAGTCCTGCTTGGGGATGCGTTGCTCAGCCGAGAAGGAGCTATGGCTCTGCTAGATAGCAACGTAGGGCCACTTCCAAGGGTCCATAACTGGGGGGTGCCCTCACATTTTGCAGAATACATGTGTCGCAATTGGAAGCCTGTTATGTCCCTAAAGGCTTCAGATCAGGAGGCCAGACAACTAGCCTTTGGGGTCACTTTGGGCTCTGGGGTCAAGGGATGATGGTCCTGTCCTTCTCACCCAGGCAAGTGGGCAACAGGCAGCAGATCAGCACACTGAAGCAGGAGTCTGTCAGAGTGCAGTCCAGCAGAATGGTTGTCCTTCAGCACCACAGCAGTCCTTCTTCCTGGCAGTGTATTCACAGGTCCAGAAGTGTACTCCTGTGGTGATGTCTAAGGTCCATTACTTACACCTAGTGGTGCCTTTGAAATGAGGAAAACTACAAAGACCTGCTTTGAAGTGCAGAGATGTCCTATCTTCCTGCCCTGGCTCCAGACTCACCTCAGGGAGGTATGCAGCCCTCTGTGTGTGGATAGGAAACAGCATATTAGGGTGTAAGTGAGTATGAGCCCTGCTCCTCCCTTCTATCCTTCCAGAGATGGTCCATTGCGACCCACCTAAGCTTCCGTCATGTGTGACTGTCTAGGAGGAATACATAAAGCTCAATTGCTAACTACACCCAGTCATGTAACCAGAGACAGATTACAGGCTGAACATGCCAACTTTCTAAAAGTGTTAGGTACAGGTGCCTACAAGGGATCTCTTTTACATTCAGTTCAATTCAAAAAAAAATTTCAGTTTAAGAAATTTTTATTTTGTTTAAATAAAGTTCAATACAAAGGTAATACAATAGTACATTAGAACCAAGATACACATTTGAGGCAAAGAAAAAACTATGAAATAACGGTTCATTAGCAAGATAGGATATGAAAAGATAGGGAAATAGAAGAGAGAGAAGGAGAGTAAGAAAAAAGAGGTGAGAGAGAGGAAAGGAAATAAGAAAGGAGAAGAAAGGAGAAGGGAGGGTGAAAAACAGTGGATATATAGGCCCAGCTATCAAAGAGAGGGGGGTGATGAAAGATAGTTAGAGAAGGGGAGCCAAAGAAGATCAGATTTAACTTTAGAAGAAACAGATGAGGAGGAAGCAATAGCAATCCTATGTTCATCACAAACAAAGTTCCACCAAGTAACAACAGATAGTTTAGAATTGTCCTTCCAACAAGATAAAATTACTTTAAACGCTATAGCAATAAAAAGATCCAACCCTAAAACAAGAAGGAGCAATATCTATTTGCATGCGTATTTTTCATTGTTCTGTTCCCTTATCATTCTTGACTGTGTTTTTAGGATCTGCTTCAGTTGATATAGTTCAATTCAATTTTTAACACACCAATTGTGAAAGCCCAAAGCAGTCATCTCAACCAAATAAATTGTTGAAATGAATTACAAACATTACAAGGGACTGTGTCAGGTAAACCGAACAAACAAAGAAAACAAAATAAAACAGGACAACAGGGTGTATTCTTTTTCTATACAAATTTATGTGAATAAATAACTCATCATGAGGGAACAAAACACAGTTCACATAAACAGAAATGACTGAGAATAAGAGCTTTTACAGTGATCTCATGATCATTTTTGTAAAAGCCATTTTGTATATTTGAACAAACAGAAAAAAGTGAAGTATATTAATTAGACATACACAACTAAATACTACACAATAATTTACATATATACACATTAGTAGTTGGAAATGCCACAAATTTGCCACAAAATGCCACAAATGCCGCTCGCTGTGAGGTTTTCTGTCAGTCACTCTGTTTTCCACGTCGCTACAGGAGTAGCTTGTTGCCTGTCTATCGTTCCAGCCTTTGAAGGAGAGGAGGAATAACATCTGCGTGGCCGCAGAGGAGGCGCGAGGCGCGGCTCCGGGACTGCGAGGCTCAGCCTTCAGCTACATCAGCTGTTGCCTCTTCCCGTGCGAGCCGCGCCCCCTCCCAGTGCCCGCCCCCACCAGACTGCTCTTAACCTCTCGCGGCCCCCGCTGCGCGGGAGCCGCTCGCTGTGAGGTTTTCTGTCAGTCACTCTGTTTTCCACGTCGCTACAGGAGTAGCTTGTTGCCTGTCTATCGTTCCAGCCTTTGAAGGAGAGGAGGAATAACATCTGCGTGGCCGCAGAGGAGGCGCGAGGCGCGGCTCCGGGACTGCGAGGCTCAGCCTTCAGCTACATCAGCTGTTGCCTCTTCCCGTGCGAGCCGCTCCCCCTCCCAGTGCCCCGCCCCCTCTCACCGGATATCCTTTTAACTAAGAACACAAACGCGCATCGCGGGACGCGCGCGGGTCGGAGCCCGGGCCAAGGGTGGGCCCGTCCTAGCCCGTCACAGACCGGAGGAGACCGGGCCGGGTGCACCCCCCTAACATCTACCATAAGGTAAAACATCGTGCCACAACCCTTATTATCAATATTTAGGATATCTAATCTCTGCGAAGTCTATTTACTCTATCGCACACCTTGTGAGAAACACATATCATGTCAACAAGAAAAACGAGAAGTTCTAAAAATAAAACCAAGCAAATAAATATGACCACTACTGTAGGACCTAGCGAGCAATTTTTGCACAAGGTGAACGAAACAATAGACCAAACAGTTATGATGCTTGACCGTCGCGTCTCCTATGAGTTAGATCAAGCGAGACGCTCATCTATGGGCTTGTTAGCACAGGCTAAAACCCCTAATCCTGTCCCCGAAAATAAGTTGTCTGCAGAAACAAACGACGAACTACACACTCTGCCAAGCACAGTAGATCTATCTGTAGCCTCCCAATTGTCTAACTCGCATTCTTTTCAGGACCTTGAACATACTCCTGTGGTAAATAAATAAATAATACCCTATTTTTGAATGAATAAATGAATAACAGATAGCTCAATAAATAAGAGTCAAGATTCGAGGTAGTAAGAGTTTGGCAGGTTTAATACAGCATAAGGACAGGAACAGGACAACCTGCACAGGAATAGGATGGCAGCGCTGCCGGGGGGCAGAATCAGGATCGGCGGAAGGAAGGATAACTTTTTTAATAACAGTACATGAGCATATATACATAACGCAAACACATAGCATTACATTGCAATAGGCGTAGCAGTGGGTGGAGCAATAGGCGTGCCGCGTAGCAGTCGCGAAAGATAAGGGTGAAAATGGGTGTAACAGGGCGTATACATAGACATGTGATGCAAACGTAACAGAATATGTCATGAATGGGGCGGAAACCATGGAGGGGGCTACCTAAGGAGCCGGGACCTCTAACCTGATGGTGCGCGCAAACTGGCAATGACGTGTTACTAGGAGAAGCTGGGGGCTATGAACTCTGTGCTAGGAGCAGAGACTGAAGTCTGGAGGGTCGGAGCGACATGTACCTAAACAGTATCTAGTATCTGATGTTTAGGGAACATGTTGATATAAACTAGAAGTCAGGAGGGGAAAGGCTAACAGACTCTAAGACTGGAGCATGCATTATTCTACATATAGTGCGTGATGAAGAATATTAAATGACCATTAAATACAGTATTTCTCTTACATGGAGACGTAAAAGCTAGACAATGACGGAAACTATTGATGCGATTCAGTAGCTTAGGAATGTAGAGAAGGAGGACTGAACTGATAACTGGAATCATAACATACTCTTGGCAGGCTCAGAAGCAAAGCCAGGCTGAACCGGGCACTGCAAGGCAGGAAGTAAGTGAAGGGTCGAGGATACAGGTGGGGGCCGTTTCGCTCCTCAGCGAGGGCTTCAGGAGACAGGAGCTGAATCTGGTGTCCGGGCCCTTTTGAGGCCTAGAAACGGGGACTTTACAATGGAATAACGTGCACACTGAGAAACGTGGCAACGTAGCTTTACATAGGCCTAATACTCGTTTTATTCACGAGAACTGGAAACTGACATACTAGAGGTGGACACAACTATAATTGCATCTTTAATCGAACATGGGGAATAACATATGCATATTAATCATGCACACATAACATATGATGGATGACACGTAGGGACACAGAACATGGCAGAATTTACTTTTCCACATTCCCTCCTTGTCACTACGTTTCCATCAGGAGACATCAATATTCATGATACCATCTATCATTTCATACAGTATCATTTGCTCGTCTCGAATTCTTTTTGAACGGGATTTAGAACGGGACTTGGGACTAGGAGTGATACTAGGAATACAGGATGTAGCACAAATGCCGCAAATCGCAGGGCCACATTGTATACAGAGGCAGCAGCTGAATATGATCGCTACTGCAATACCTAGAAAGGACAGGACTTTCCATCCCCAAGCGGAAATTATACCCCAGAACCAACCGGACCATGTCCAGGTGCCTGGATTTTGGTGTAACAGATGGGCGATTTTATGAAGTCTGGTTATAGCTGAATAAACAGACGGCGCGTTATTTGGAATGAAAATGCAGCAACTGGATCCGATGACTCTACAAGCCCCGCCCCTATCGGCCAGTATGACGTCAAGGACGAGACGATTCTGCAAAACTACAAATCTCATAGCAGATTGCTCTTCGGTTAAGTTACCTAGAGCAGAGGCAGTCTCATTCACTACAGCTTCAAGGGTTCTGGTTAATCTACGGATTAGCTTACTATTCTGGATAGGTCCTATAAAGAAGAAGAAACCTCTATTGAAATCTGTATACTGTTCTAGAGCAGTTTCAGTATAATCGACAATTGGGGACTCGATCTCCCTTCTATGTCTAATGTGTACTAGATGTGTGTTTCTATGATAATCAGATGGGGCTAGGAAAACAGGTGGCAGTAGGAAGGCAATGTAACAGGTTCCCTCCCAATCGAGGGGCAGACGAACATATGCGGTTTGACCACAAATAAAATATGAATGACGTGAAGCTTTGAAAATAGATTTCCCACTGTCACTATACTTGACAATAGTAGTACAATCACTATGTCCTATATGTACGGAACCATTATTTCGGACACATAATTCGCCTTTGACTGGTAGTACTGAAATAGCAGGTAAGTCTGGAGTAGTATCAGACTGAACATTCAGGACCATGAAATTCGAAGAATAGTTACCTAAATTATACACTTCATTTTCTAGATCTAACCCGGTTCTGTGGGGAAGACCTTGCTTGTCTGGGAAACATGTACTGTTAAGAAAAGACATATCTGTTGAGGATGACGTTAACGTGGACCATGCTCCACACGAACCATTATGTGAAAATGGATAAGGAAAAAGTGGCAGAGCTCCCTTCGGTGTCTGGAAAGGGGGGAGTCGACCACATACCCAACAATTAGTGGCATTGCTGGTCTGATGTGAATAATGTAACATGCGGATAAAAGTATTATTTCGCATAGCGAGGCGGTAAGAGAGTTCATGAGGAGGCAGATCACTAAACGTGTGCTCTACTGTAACATTAGAAGACTTATTTACATGAGGAACTGGAAGATACAGGTAAAATGCATAACTGGTGCAGGAAATCATAATGCTGACAAATAAAACGAAACTTAGAAAAACGATACATCGGATTGAGTTTTGACTAACTCTCTCACTATGGGGGTCTATTTTATACATGTCAGAAACAGTCTAACCGTTTCACCTAGGGGAGGACTTAGACAATTAAACTGGCTGACTTATTTTACTAGACCGGAGTTTCAACTTATACTCCTGTTGCGGAGTTTTCTCTAACGGGGGGGGTGCAGTATCATTGTTCTTTGCGGGACAGTCCTTAAAAATAGTACTTTGGCATTCCTTCAAATCCTGGGAAATGTTCTTTGAAACGGGTTTCAGTCCATAAAAATTTTTCACGTGCGAAAGGTGCACCCAGCCTTTGCGACCCTCCAACTTCACGGCTGTACGGGTGGCGAGGAGGACCTGTCGGGGCTCCTTCCAGCGCGGCTCCAGCGGACTTGAGCGGTCAAAATTACGCACCAGGACCATGGATCCTGGAACTATTTCATGCGGTGCCACCTCGGTATTGTCTGGAAATGCGGCGGCAACCTGTGAACGACAAGAGTTGAGGGCAGACATCAAGGAAGCTAGGTAATCTGTCAGCATATTACTTGAAACATCGGTAATACTTCGGGGTCTAGGAGTACCCCACATATTAGGGGGGCGGCCGAAAACGACCTCGTATGGGGATAGACCTGATCTGGAATGTGCGACCATGCGCATATAAAACAAAGCGACTGGCAGAGCTACTAGCCAGTCCACACCTTTCTCTTTACATACTTTGGCGATGCGAATTTTCAGGGTCTGGTTATGTCTCTCTACGAGACCTGCTGCTTCAGGGTGGCGTACACAATGGAACTTCCACTGGTATCCTAACAAAAGGGAAACGTGCTTCATTAACTCTGAGGAGAATGGCTGGCCGTTATCAGAATATACGACCCTAGGGAGTCCGTAACGGGGGAAGAACTCACGAACCAGCTGCTTGGCAGTGGTCGCGGCTGTGTAATCTGGGACTGGATATGCTTCTGTCCACCTGGACAAAGCGCATACAACTACAAGAACATACTTGAAACCTCGACATCGCTCCATCTGAATATAATCCATCTGGAGGACTTCAAAAGGGTGGTCAGGAGGCTGGAATCCACCTTGTTCCACCGGGACACTTTTACCTGGATTAAACTGACAACATATCATACAGGTACGGACTTTCTGCTTGGCTGCAGCTCGTAAATGCTTGTTGAACCAAATATTCTGTATACTGTCTAACATTGCTTTTTCTCCTAAATGTGCTGGACTATGTGCGGTATTGATAATGACTTGAACCATAGAGTCGGGGAGAAACCATGTGGCTCTACCCTTCGTCACCCATCCCTGATCTGTCTGGACCCCTCCTTGTTCGGACCATTTCTTGATTTCATCGGAGGTAGCATGTAACTGTATGTCTATGACATCTTGAGTAGGGTCCTTAACTGTCATACATGTAGTCGGATCTGGAGTGTGTGTCAGTGTCGTGTTGACTGGAATGTCTGGAGTCTGTGCTGTAAGCTTGGCTGTGCGATCTGCTAGATCGTTACCCTGGGAAATAGTGTCAGTGACTTTCGTATGTGCTTTGCATTTCATGATAGCAATGGATGTCGGTAAGTGTATTGCATCTAACAGAGCTTGAATAAGGAGACCATGCTGAATCTTGGTTCCATGAGAGGTCATGAAACCTCTCTCCTGCCAGAGCACTCCAAAGTTGTGTACGACTCCAAATGCGTAGCGTGAATCTGTGTAAACATTAACTTTCAGGTTCTTGGCATGTATACAGGCTTGTGTCAGAGCAACTAGCTCTGCTGCTTGAGCGGACAGAGTGTCAATACGGTGTGTCTCAATAACTTCAGTGTCAGTAGTCACTGCATACGCGGCGACTAGTTCTCCTGTACTAGTTCTTATGCATGAACCATCCACATAAAGTGTCAGGTCAGGGTCTGGTAACGGAATATCTGTCAGATCTTGTCTTGGCTTTGTCGTAATGTTAACTACTTCCACACAATCATGTGTGTCAGGATTTAAAGTAACCGATGGTAACAGTGTAGCAGGGTTCAGGATGTTGCAGCGTCTAATTTCTATGTGTGGCTGGAACAGTGTCAATTCATAACCTGTCAAACGTGCAATTGTCAAGTGCTGAGTCTGTGTTCGGTTTAAAAGAACTTCCACGGAGTGTGGAACTTGTACTGTCAGGGAGTGTCCTAATACTATGGAATCACTTTGTCTGATAGCTAGTGCTGTGGCTGCAACTGACTTGAGGCACGCAGGCAGAGCCTGGGCTACGGGATCTAATGTGCTCGAAAAATAAGCACATGGCTTGTATTGTCCTGCTTGATCTTGTGTGAGAACAGATAATGCTGTACCTTCACGTTCTGTGACGAAAAGTGTAAAAGGCTTACTGTAGTTCGGTGTAGCTAGGACTGGAGCTTGGCATAAAGCTTTCTTTAACTCATTGAAGCTAAGTGTATGTTCAGATGTCCAAGGGAGGACAGTCGGTGTGGCTGCCTCCTGTGTCGTTAACTGTATCAGTGGCTTGGCTAGAAATGCATACTGAGGAATCCATTGTCTGCAATAAGAAGTGAGGCCGATAAAAGCACGTACCTCCTTCTGGGTCTTGGGCTGAGGAAGACTCGCTATTAACTGGATACGGTCAGGTGTCAACTGCCTACCCCTCTTGGACAGTAAGTGTCCTAAGTATACCACTTGCTGGACACAGAATTGAAGCTTCGAAGGGGACACCTTGTGCCCCATCTCGGCTAGGAAATACAGAACCGTCAGTGATGCTTGCTCGCAGTCACGTTCAGAACGGGCTGTGATCAGTAGATCATCGACATACTGGAGCAGGGCAGTGTCAGTTGGCATGTGAACATTATCAAGTTGTCTCTTAAGTGCTTGACTGTAAATACTAGGACTTTCTGTGAAACCTTGAGGAGCTCGTGTGAACATATAGCTCCTTCCATTTAAACAGAATCCGAAAAGAAACTGGCTGTCTGGATGTATTGGAACACTGAAAAATGCGTTCTTAAGGTCGATTACTGTAAAGAACGTGGCTTCGGAATCAATGGCTGTCAATAGGGAAGAGATATCTGGGACAACTGGGTACTGAGGAATAATACATTTATTAAGTTCTCGTAGGTCAATCACTAATCGATATACAGGGGGTGCATTTGGATCAGTACGTTTCATGACTGGAATGATCGGAGAATTACATACATTGGAGTCAGTTTCTACAACCACTCCTTGAGCGATGAGCTCGTCAATAATTTTGGATAAGGCTGCTACAGCCTCAGGTGGCAATCTGTACTGTCTGATTCGTGGTAACACTACACCTGGCTTGAGAGTCACACGATGGGGTGTGATTTGCATGTACCCTACATCAGTTGGACCTTGCGCCCATAAATGCTGCGGAACATTAGACAATCTGGGATCAAAATCTCGTAATACATAGTGACCCTTAAAGTCACGTAGGAACAGACGTATTCCCTCTGGGGAACAGCATATAACTGCACCTAACTCTTTCAGTGTTTTAATGCCTAATAGATTTTCTGGACATGACTTAGTAAGTAACAGATCAGTAGTACGGGACAATGGACCTACTTCTAGAGTAACTGGCTTCGATATTTCATTTACGATAGGCTTTCCTGAAAATCCAAGGGAAACATTTCTAGAGCCTGAGAGCGGAGCCCCTGGAACTTCGGCGTGACTAATTGTGGTCCTACTTGCCCCTGTATCAATCAAAAACTTTCTGTCTTTCCCTAACACTTGACTGTGAACATAGGGACCTTCTTGATCTACAGGTATCTCGATGAGAGGCAAGCCTACCTCCCTCTCTAGGCTGTTGCATGAATACTGCTGATACTCTGGATACTCGGACTGTGCATACTGGTACATCTGCTGTGTAACATGCTGTGTTGCAGCGATAGGCTGCGGTACTGTAATTGTCTGTGGTGCATTCTGTGGCTGAGGAGTCTGTGAAACTTGTTCTTGTCTAGGCGGACGTGGTCTTTCTTTAGTCTTACCGGTAGCTATGTTGTGTTTCAGAACTGCACACTCGTTTATAAAATGACCTGGCTGTTTACAATAATTGCAGTTCCCTTTAACGGGAGCTGCAGGATGACTGGCTTGATTCGGACCCCTCTTCTGACTGTCTTGAGGAACAGATTGTGCAACTAGTACTTTCATTTTCGTGTCTTTCATACGTTTTCTTTCGTGTTCTTGCTCTTCTCTGATTCTATTCTGGTGGTATTGGAGCATCTACAACATCTGGGACGGGGTATTAGCTTGCCAGGTACTTTCGACTTTCAAAACTCGATTTTTAATTTGTGGGCTTGAATTCTCGACTAATTTAGTAACAAAAAGGTGAGGGTATGACTCACTACTTGTCTTGAGACCACTGTTGATGCTAAAACATTTCTCGAATCTAGAATAAAAATCACTAATGTCTTCATCCTGTTTCTGTTTACAGGCTGAGATTGCATCCCAGTCTTCTTTTCTAGTTGTCAATAACCTAGGCAAAACTTGTATTAATAATTCCGGTAATTCTTTACATTTCGCTCCAAGACCGGTACCTGGTACTCGTGCCTTATCTTCAGCTTCTAGAACTGCCCAATCGATCTTTTTCTCTCCCACCTCCCATTCTTTTTCCTTGAGCTTTTCATACACCCCTGCGGGCAGCAGAACTTTTAACATTTTAATTATATCTGGATACGTGTATTCTCCCATACGGAGCATGTCTTTTAATTCTCGATGGAACCCTGCTGGATCTTTATCATGACAGGGGATTAATTTCTTCATCTCTAGGAGTTCCATCTTTGTAATCGGAGTGTAAACAAACACTCGTTCTAGTTCGCCACCCGTTCCTCTAACTGGGTGGACTTCTCGTAACGGATTCTGTCTCTCCATGTAAAATGGTTTACTTTCTGGGGGTGAGACATGAACAAAATGCGGGTTCAAAAACGTTCTATATTTGTGACGCTGTTCTAGAATGACACTAATTAAATCGGTACCTAAACCTTTCCATCTATACTGGAGTAACTCGTTCAGGATATCATGTAACGGACCTGGATCAGAGTGCTGACCCTCATACAATGTAATGAGGTGCTGAATCATATACATACCCGCCAGTCGTTGCTCGGCTGGGGGCATTTTCAGAAACATCTGTGCCACTATTTCATCTGGAAAAGTGGTAGAATCAGTAATCCATCGGACTGCTGATCGGGCTAGTTCTTGTTCATGCATAGTACTTAACTCACTGTAACCGATTCGCGATTTCAGAATGTGATCGGTAGCTTGAAACACTTGTTCTAGAGAACCTTGTTCTGGTGCTGTATGATGGAAAGTTGACTTGTGTTCTAGGCATAAATGGCGATCTGGAAATCTAGATTTTCCTACATACGCTATTCTGGCGGGATTCTCGTTGTCTACCTCTTCAGTATCAGAGTTACTTTCTTTCTCGCTTACTTGTGCTGCTTTACGTTGTTCGTGTAACTTTATTATTTCTTTACGGATTTTCTTGTACATACTTTCCATAGCACTGATGGTCCTGTGCTTACCCTCGGCTATACTATTACTCCACTTCATCAGGGCTCTCATTTCGGCCTGATTTTTGGACGGGTAATCTTGTTCTCTTATTAGACAATTAATCAGAAACTTTAATATCATGAGCTGGGTCTCAGCTTTCCTTTGAGACATGACATCACTAATACTTTCTGGATCTTCCCCTGTACGGATGAAACGATATATTCTGTCTAGATCTTCCTTCATATCCGGTAGGGTGACTAGATACTCGGCCACATTTCTTACGCGTAATGAATATAAAACCATATCATCCTCGCCTGGGACTGGGTCATAGCAGCATTCGGCAAGGGATTTTCTTATTTCTGCAACAGACTGATGTCTGGGCGTACGTTGTGATGCTTGCATATGTAATTCGGCTGTCGTTAAACGCTTATGTGGCGGCGGGGTTTGAGGAGGACCTCCTCCTGCGGCCCCTAAACTAGAATCATCAACTGATGCTTTTCGTCTTTGCACCGCAGGAAGTTGAAATGCGGGCTGGACTTGTATGGCGGGCTGGACCGGGGGGACCGTAGCAGGTACTGCAAGGGGTACCCCGGTGTCTGGAGGAACGGGAAGTGCCTGATTTACAGGGACTGGTGGAGTGCGAACAGGATTTGCATATTCTGGGACTGTGTCGTCCAAATAGGACGAAATGAAAATATCAGCTGCGGTCTGTTGGTGACGTAGCTTGGTCAGAACTAATGGCGGCGGAAAGTTACTGGATGCCTCCGGGGTCGCTTTTGGCAGGCCCTCGGCAAGAAGAGGATACATACCTTTAATAAGAGCATGCCTCTGTCTGTCTGACTGTTCGGTTTTAACTCGTTCACCAATCTCGATTAATTCCCTTTCTTGGGCTCGTTCCAAGGATTCTCTACTTAATTCTGAGTTTCTGATTTCTTTTTCGGTTCTTTTATGAGATTCTTTGCGCCATAACTCGATGGCATCTTTCTGTGACTGTCTGGCTTTCTTTTTCCATAATGCCTCTTCTACTCTCATGATGCACTCGGCATCCCACGTACCTGATACGGGCCATCTATACTTTTCTTCCAACTCTTTGGTGTACTCTACCCATAAATCTAGATATAATATGGCACTTATGCCATGTTTCTGATACATAAAATGACCTGGACTGTCCCTAGGCGGAACCGGAACTGCTGCTTCCAGCAGACCCTTTCTGGTTTTTAACTGACGTAACTTAGAAAACAAGGGCATAACTGGACTGTAATCTAGACACAATACAATACACAATGAACACGATACTTATTCCCCATTCATACCACGACATTAAAATACATGAAGAACATTTAAAATAACAGTTCGAACAGAATACTACCTGGAATACTGAGAACAGAACACATGAATTTTCTCGAGAACAGAACTGACTAGAACAGAAACCAGATGCACTGCTGAAACAGTACGAAACTTACCGGTCTCATAAAGAGACACGTCAGGACCCGCATCCACTGAAGGGGACACTTCGTTTGTGGGTCTGCGTACCACCAACCCACGGACCAGAGTCAATTAAATTGACCCTGTCTAGATACTACCCCAGTAATGGTACTCACCGGGCAGCAAGAACGGAAGGCCTCAGACTGGACTGGACTACTTCGACGACGGACGACGAACTTCGGACTTCAGTTACGGGTGGACCTCCGGATACCTCGGACCTTGGACTCTCGGCTTGGGCTCTGGTCGGGACTCGCCGCGTTCCTCCACCGTCTCGTCTGGATGCTGGACCGCCTCCTCCGTCTCCTCCGTGGGCCTGAGGGATACTTGAAGCAGAAATATCTGCCGGTGCGCAGAAGAGTTCCGTCACGACTGCAGAGGGTCAGGGGGTCGGCGTGGCTTCACCGACGCGTGGGGAAAGGGCAAGTCCCTATTCGGGCGCCATTATGTGGTAAATAAATAAATAATACCCTATTTTTGAATGAATAAATGAATAACAGATAGCTCAATAAATAAGAGTCAAGATTCGAGGTAGTAAGAGTTTGGCAGGTTTAATACAGCATAAGGACAGGAACAGGACAACCTGCACAGGAATAGGATGGCAGCGCTGCCGGGGGGCAGAATCAGGATCGGCGGAAGGAAGGATAACTTTTTTAATAACAGTACATGAGCATATATACATAACGCAAACACATAGCATTACATTGCAATAGGCGTAGCAGTGGGTGGAGCAATAGGCGTGACGCGTAGCAGTCGCGAAAGATAAGGGTGAAAATGGGTGTAACAGGGCGTATACATAGACATGTGATGCAAACGTAACAGAATATGTCATGAATGGGGCGGAAACCATGGAGGGGGCTACCTAAGGAGCCGGGACCTCTAACCTGATGGTGCGCGCAAACTGGCAATGACGTGTTACTAGGAGAAGCTGGGGGCTATGAACTCTGTGCTAGGAGCAGAGACTGAAGTCTGGAGGGTCGGAGCGACATGTACCTAAACAGTATCTAGTATCTGATGTTTAGGGAACATGTTGATATAAACTAGAAGTCAGGAGGGGAAAGGCTAACAGACTCTAAGACTGGAGCATGCATTATTCTACATATAGTGCGTGATGAAGAATATTAAATGACCATTAAATACAGTATTTCTCTTACATGGAGACGTAAAAGCTAGACAATGACGGAAACTATTGATGCGATTCAGTAGCTTAGGAATGTAGAGAAGGAGGACTGAACTGATAACTGGAATCATAACATACTCTTGGCAGGCTCAGAAGCAAAGCCAGGCTGAACCGGGCACTGCAAGGCAGGAAGTAAGTGAAGGGTCGAGGATACAGGTGGGGGCCGTGTCGCTCCTCAGCGAGGGCTTCAGGAGACAGGAGCTGAATCTGGTGTCCGGGCCCTTTTGAGGCCTAGAAACGGGGACTTTACAATGGAATAACGTGCACACTGAGAAACGTGGCAACGTAGCTTTACATAGGCCTAATACTCGTTTTATTCACGAGAACTGGAAACTGACATACTAGAGGTGGACACAACTATAATTGCATCTTTAATCGAACATGGGGAATAACATATGCATATTAATCATGCACACATAACATATGATGGATGACACGTAGGGACACAGAACATGGCAGAATTTACTTTTCCACATTCCTGATATCTTTGTGAGTCTGCAGCCAACAAACAACGATCAAACACAGCTAGAATTCAGAGCCACCAGAGAAGGTGCAATCCCTAAACGACAGCCCCATGAAGTAACTCACCTTAATAGCTCAACTCATGGCCTCGACACAACCTCTGAATCTGATCAGTCTTTTGGCAACCATAGTCAATCGCTCGTTGTCCTTACAGACTTAACCAACAATACCACCCGTGATAAACCCAGAGGTGGTGACGATGCGAAGAGGTCACACTCCAAACGTTCTCGACAAAACAAGGCAATTCCGCCCTCGTCTGGTACTACTAAACACATCACGGTAGAACAATCAATGTTAACAGATATCCTGGGCATAGTAAAACATCAATTACAACCCGTACAAAAAAGCCTCGAAGTAATTGAAAAACAACTGGCCATCTTAATTACCACCGTTAAAACAATTACAAATTCAAGGAAAAATGATTTCCTACCTACAATAAATACAGCAACTAACACAAATAACATCAGTGTTACCAACAAACCGAATCAACCAACAAACAATCCAACTACCATAACTTCTCTAAAGACGTGTTCTAAAGAACCGGGGAAACAATCAACTAATCAAACTCTCCCTCTGAAAACCCAGCCCATTCATAACAATGCTAAAACTACTTCAGTTTTACAAAACCAATTGCCTGAAAAATCCATTTCTACAAAAACCCTTCAAGTAACAACGCCTTCTACATTACCCACGTCAACCACTTCACGACAAGAACAATCACAGAGACAACCTAGCAAACCTGAACGATCGACTAAAAAATGGCCGAAGCCAGCAAATCTTCCACCCGAAGCTGCACCCTTCGTAGCCATATTAACTGGGGTCCCAGAGCTCAATAAAGACACAGATGAACCCACCTGGTCTTTACTAAATAAAGTACGTTATTGGCTAAATGCCAATAGGCCTAATCATCCAAACAATAACACTAGAATAACCACGGTGAGGAGGGTCCCCTGGATAGGCCATCAGCCGAAAACTATCCAGGGTGACTGTATAATAGTCAATTTTGAAAGCCCACGCGCAGTGGATCACATCTGCTCCTGGAACACTCCAGAAACTGGAGAAAGAATAGACGCTAAACGCTTATACTTCTTTTATCCCCGACAAAACCTTCGCCTAGAGGATCCCAACTGGCCATCGAATTGGTCCTGGGATCACTATGACCAAGGACCAAGAAATTGGAACTGGGGAGACAGGAGCCACGAAAATACCCAAAGATACCACTCGCAGGGAGAGTGGGGTTACGAACAAAGAGATCGAAGAGACTACACTAACCATGTCAGGAACCCAGATCAACGTCCTAACAGAGAACCCTGGACTGGAATTCCTACCTTCAACTATTACAGTTGTCTAGACATGGTGGATTGACCGCTACTACACTCTCCGTTAGCTAGGTCCTCATCCAACTCAAATGTAGGTCCATCTTCCCCATCAAATAACTCTAAGTTCAGAATTCCTGAAAAGGCTCAAAGTTTGCGTTACACTGGACTATATCAGAATCCCCGGAAAAGCTCAATCCAAAAGTTAAATAGTAAGTTTAAAGCCATTCCAAATAATTCTACCCCAGACATCATATGGCAGTCTCCTTCATACCCTCCTTTAAATAATAGGAACGCTGAGGCTGAGACAATACTGAAAGCTAATTATTTAACTACAACAGTAGAGGTAGAAGCCTCAGACAAAAAGACTCAACTTGATAGCACCACCCCAGCCACCGAGAGACATATGCTATTTTGGAATGTGGCGGGTCTAGCATCAAAGTATATGGAGAAAACGTTCCTGGACCTAGCTAACACAAAAGACTTGATCTGTCTCCAGGAGACTTGGCTGAACGACCCAATTCATCTGGTGGGATATAGAACGTACTTCTCCCACGCAACAAAGTCACATCAAGGAAGAAGTAAAGGCGGATTAATAACGTATATTTCTAACTTATGGTCAACCCAAGAGATTAAGATCATCGCACTCCACCAGAATTATCAGGCCATCAATATTAAAGTAAATAATCAGGTCATCTATACAGTAATTAATTTTTACAATAATATGTGTCTGACTGATTCAGTTAAAGTTCTCGACGAAATTAGAAACACGATAAACGAGCAACAAACTAAATACGCCAAAATAACACACTCGACAATCTGGGGTGGAGACTTCAATTTACACATATGCAGTAAAAGCAATGCTCCTATCTGTGGGATTACGGACAATGAAGAAAACCCCCAGGAGCATTTCTCTCACACGGAAGAAGGAAACATCATACAGGCCATGATGTTTGAGTTAGACCTAGGATTCGCAAATACGATAATGAGCCCGCCGATCCAGTTCACTCAAACTTTTCATGGAAGAGGAGCCCAAACCTTAATCGACTATATATTAGTTTCTATAAACAACGCTGCACGCATAAAGAACTTTGCAGTAAACTGTAACGCACTAAGGGACCACTATCCACTTACAATAACTCACTTAGAATTTGCTCACCGTAAAAACCAATCTGTGGATGATTTGGGTTTATTGCACCAAGACACACTCACTCTAAACAGATCGAATGGATTTACCCTAAAATGGGGCAGTATAGACCAAGAAACATTTAGCGCAGGAATAGTTAATAAATGTAGAATTCACATAGAAAACTGCCTAAATCCTACTACAACGGCACTTGACATCCTGACCAGCTACGATGTAATAGTGGAAACTATAGCCAATGAGTTGTGACTTTTTTTTATACTTTCAAAAACATTAACACCTGATAGGAGTTAGTGTTAATAGCAATTTCTTAATTTGCGATTTTTTGATTTTCGCAAACTGCGATTCCTTAATACATCTTACAGCGAAATCTAAACTTGCGAATACCTATTTGCAACATTCGCAACTTGCGAAAAATGCAAAATAGAGAATCGCAATAAAAATTCGCAAAACGAGAGAAAACGCAAATAAGAAAACGCAAAAGATGTGAATTCTAATTTTGCGATGCGAAAAATCAGATACATCATGGATTTCTATTTTCTTGTCGCAAACGGGGAATTTCTGCGAATCGCACCATTTGCGACAAAAAAATACTTTGATACATCTAGGCCCAGATGTCTTATTTTGAAGTTCTGTGTTTGTCCTCAATGCCAATTTAGAGCTGGGGGACAAGTGTGTATGATCTGGCCATTTACTCTAGTCTTTCTGGTTATGTTGAGCAAAGGCTAGGTAAGGCTGGGTTTTTCACCAGTGGGTGTTTCTGCAATTACTAAGTGATATAAAAACGTAGCTGGTCTTTACCTAAGGAATGAGTAACCCTCCATGAGAAGTGATTGCAAGTCCACAACACCTGTGATGTCACATGCTTGGAGACGAGTGAGGAAGAATGGGAGCTGCTACGGCTGTTGTGTGTTCTTTCCAGGGGAAGTGAGACAAGGTAAGGCATTGCGGCAGTGTGATGAGTGGTATCTGTCACTTTGAGCGGTCCTGTAATCTGGCTTGAATTGGATCGTGTTTACAGGCCCACCCGCCCTCAACCTCAGCACAGCCTGCCCTTAGCCTGCCCCCAACCTCTCTCTACCCGCTTCTCCCCACTTGCGGTCACCTATCCTGTCATCCCGTTGTCAGCCCTCGCCAGATAGGCCTCTCTTCTCCATTAGCGGGAAGGCAAGGAAGGGGAGGTGCAGGAGCAGGAGAAATGGGTAAGGCTAGCGCGTGGCTCCCGCCTTGGGTGCGGAAGTGGCCAGCATTAGGCTGGTGTGGCTTTCTCCTTAGGAGGGACCGAACTCGAAAATATTGTTCAATCATTTTGCAGTTGTGCTGAAAAAAATCACTGTAACACAGTCTTCATCAAACTACACCTGCTGCTCCTGGTTGGGTTAAACCAACAGCAGGAACAGCTGTCCTTCTACACCAGCACTCACCTTTGCGCCTATTTAAAGTTTTTGCCAGGACCTTTTTTGGGCATCTCGCCAGTTGAACCCATGCAGTGCGGTGCCTACAAACATCACAACTGTGTGCTCGTGCCCCCTTTGTATAGACAGGGTGTGGTGGTGCCTGGATAATCCCTCTTCTCTCTTTAGGTACAAATGGGCCCCCAGGAGGGTGCACTGTTGAGCACGTGGTGGAGCTGTGCCGACTGCCAGTGTGTGTGCATGCTTGTGCCCCTCATACCTAGGAAAGGCTTTCAGCAGCTTACTCAGGATGGGCGTGGCAGTGCACCACTTATTGACCAGGCCTACCTGATCCATCAGCTGATCAAGATAGGGCTCTAAAGCCCTCACCAGACAGCAAGGAGCAGCAGAGGCCCTGGCCACACGCACAGTGTCAGCAAGGACTAGCTGCAGTCTTGGAGGAATGGTGCAGTTTTCAAGCTGAATGCAGAGTATACTTACCATCATCAAAAACCCACCAAAAGAAGTTGATTCATCAAACATCATCAAAGCTTGTTAAGCAGGTCAAAAACGATTAAGTCAGGCAACAACAAGCCATGCAGAAGACCCGGAACCAAAAAAAGCCTGCAAGGAAGATGAAATCAATAGGCCCAGCAGCCGACACATCAAAAGTTGCCCTAGGCCAGGTCAGTCCATTCATATCGCAGCTGGCTCCATTTCTCATAAATATTGAATAACTCAGTACTTCTATAAGCCTGGGAGTGAAAACCATCAATTTGACAAGTAATCACGGAGTGTGTGCACTTTTACCAACAGCGACCCTGAGTCAACCAGTTCAACAGCCTCGAGCAGATTCAACAAAATGCGATGGAATTACAAAACGTGCTCTAGCTCCTTCAATAATAGAAATTTCGAAGCGTTAGGAAGTCGATCCAACTTAGGGGCATATTATCAAGCACGTCGTTAAAATTGTTGCCGCTTTAGCGGCAGAAAACTGTCGCTAAAGTGGCGATAATGGGCTTGATAATATGCCGTAGAGAATTCCAATAGAAGGCCATATTGACACCAGAACATGGGCTTCTATTGGAATTCTCAAGGGCATATTATCAAACCCATTATGGCCGCTTTAGCTGCAGTTTTCTGCCGCTAAAGCAGCAATAATTTTATTGCCTGTCTTGAAAATATGCCCCTACGATGCCCCAGGTCCAAAGCAGGACCAGTCTGGAGTGGCAGATCGGAAAAACCGTCATGCCTAAGTATCAATAATAGAGAAGCCAGCGTGGGCCCTCATTTCTATACGAACCATGAACATATAAGGATGGAGAATATCCCATACTTACACTCTTCCTTATTAAGCATCCTGTAAACCTCAATTTAGGCACTTAACATGCAATCAGACAAACTGGACCTCCCGATCGAGCTTATGAATAACTTGGAACCGCATATAGATGGTATTAACACTGAACTAGAAAAAATAACACAATTGTTTACCAGTTGAAAAACTCATTCAGTTCAACAGGGACCTTGCTACTGCAGCCCTATCATAGATAAGCTAAACTCCATCCCAGTCATTCTGACATTTTAAATTAGTTGACAAATCGTGAAAAACCCATAACACCTATCAGGCGCACTCCATCTGAGTACACCTCTCACCAAAAAACAAAATCAAATAACCAGCTGAAATAAAAGCAAATAATATATTCAATATTCCCTACAAAAAATCTGTGAACTTGAAGTTAACTTATCAGAACACTCCTTCCCCAAGGCCACTTAATCTCTTGAAATTAAGACCCCAGTGTAAACCGAAAGACAAAAGAAGCACACTAGGAAGACACGAAAGAACCATTGTGCAGAGTGGAATGGTGCACATAGTAACAATTTATACCTAATTTTTACTGCTCAGCAGGAATACCAAGAACCTTTCGCAACCCCAATGATCCAATTTGGAGACACTGTACCTGAAATACTTGCTGAATCAGACACAAAGGGGCCGATTCCGATCCGGTAAAATCACCGTCTGTACGACTCGCATCCGGAGCCATTTCCGTACGACTTGTACAGACGCCGTACGACCCGACGAGTACGATCCCGACTGGGGTACCAGGACGCGAGTCGTACAGTCCACGTCAGGTAAGGGCGATTCGTACGGAAAAGCGCACAATCACATACACACCGTACGGTGCGTACACCCCATGATCGCAGGGGTATGCGCTGTACCCCTGCGATCATGGGGGGTACGTGCCGTACGCCCAGCGTACATGGGGTACGCACCATACACCCAGCGTACATGGGGTACAGTGCGTACCCCATGTACGCTGGGTGTACGGCACGTACCCCCCATGATCGCAGGGGTACGGCGCTTACCCCTGCGATCATGGGGTGTACGTGCAGTACATGGGGGGGCCGTTCCGTACCTGTTTCGGGACGAACTCTGCTTTTACGTCTGTTTTCAGCTCCCATAGGAAAAGGGTCGTACGGTGCGTACCCGACACGAATCGTACTTGCCGGTTCGGAAAAATCGGCCGCAAACCATACAGATGTCGCGTACAGCGGGTTCTGCGGGAGAGTCATACGGGGATTTCATTTGTACGGTCCCTGTACGATTCGTACGGAGTACGGCTCCTGGTACGGATCGTACTTCGTCGTTCGTACGGGGGACGTTGCAGGGTACGATTCGTACGGGAAAAACGCTCCGAACGGCAATTCGGAGCACTTTTGACCGGATCGGAATCGACCCCTAGGTTGACATTCTGGGTTTCACTTGATAAATCTCAAGCTACCACGGGTAGGTTAGGCTTTAAGCAGGAGGCGCAGCCGGTAATTTCCCAATCAGTGTGTGCAAGCATTGTCTCCTGGAACATCGCTGGAGAAAAGCACAAGCCTACTGAGGGTGCACTACTAGCAAATTGGGGGAAGTACGAAATCATAGTCCTGCAAGAGACCTGGCTGACCAATCTAATGCAATTGGCAGGTTAAGTCCTCTGATTGTTGGTGCAAACAAACTACATCATAAATCTTGGACGCCCGCAGTGAGACTTGAAGTCCACATGTCAACGAGATTCACCATTACATCAGAGCAATTACCAACCTCAAGTCCAGATTCACAAGTAATTAAGCTGTGTTTCCGCAACGACCACCTGCTATCCCTGGTAACACTATTTAATATATGTGCACATCCCAATGCACACAAAACTGCATTTTTTAAGAAACTAACTCACGAGAAAATAGAACCAAGAGTCATGAATCCTACATGGGAAATATTGGTGACACGGGATTTCAACACCAACCTAATATATACACTGGATGAAGATGAGCACCTGGCAGCCAAAAGCGCGATTTGGGCAGTTGACCCACATGCCAGCCACCATTGAAACTGATCTGATCTTTCCGGGAAATAATTGGTCACTGCTTTTGAACACCTAGGCTTCAGGGTAATTAACAACTGAACCCCTGATGATAACTGTTGGATGTAGCCCTTTTTGCAGCATTTTACCCAAACTTTTTGCTTCTTCCTCTCTTGTTTTTCCTTACCTGTGGTTGTTGGCAATAGAACTCTGGGCACTTTACCATTGCTGATCAGTGCTAAAGTGCATATGCTCTCTGTATAAATTATTATTGTGATTGGTTATACATGATTGGCATATTTATTTGACCAGTAAGTCCCTAGGAGAGTGGACTGAGTGTGCCAGGGCTGGTGATTCAAATGCTACTAGTGGGCCTGCAGCACTGATTGTGACACCCACAGGAGTAGCCCTAAAATGGTGTCTCGGGCCTGTCACCGCAGTGCATGTGTGCAGTTGCTAACTGCCATGCTGACCGGTCCTCACTGGCCAGGCCTAACCCTTGCCTTTCTGTGTATATTGGACACTCATATGGAAGGCCCAAGGTATCCCCCTGGGCAGGGTGCAGTGTATGTGAAAGGTAGAGCATGTACTAATGTAGGTGACATGCTCTGAGAGTGAAATACTGACAATTTCGTTTTTCATTCTTGAAAGGCTATCTTGCCCATAGGCTATATTGGGGAATGCTGTGTATAATGTTTACTTGCATATCTTCCCATAGGAGCAAGATAGAAAATTAAAATCTGGTATCCCTGAACTCAAAATGTAAGAACACATCTTTTAGGAAGGATGGTTTTTAAATCCTGTGTCTGTTTTCTTGTCTGACATTTCTGTATGCCTTGGCCTGTTTGTGAATTGACTGTCTGGTTTGTGAGTGACAGGGGCTGGGTTGGCTCCCAGAGGCGGAGTAGGCCAGCCCAAGGCTGAATAGCTTCATCTGCATCTTGAGTGGTGGGAGGGGATAGCACCTGGGCCTGAATAGGGCTGTGCTTGCCTTCCACAATGCTGGCTCCACCTCCAGCTGGGCGGAGGACGACCTTGCCCCTCTCTCTCAAAGGAAAGAAGTAGTCAGGTAAACAAAGTGCTCCAGAACTGACCAGAACTGGTTCGGACTAGGCCAAGGCCTCTCTGCCTCAGAGAACAAAGAGAATATTGGTATATAAAAAAGGGATACCCAGACCTCAGAAAATGTGATCATCCTGGAATCAAGAAGGAACCTCGGTCAAGGAGAAAGCTAGAATACTGAAGAGGAGGGACGGTCCTGCTTTCTATTTGTGGGCTGACCTGCAGTTGCTTTGCTGCCAAGGAGAGGGGAAGGACTTTGCTGTTGCTGTGTCCCCTTGCTTGAAGAGATCTCCAAGGGCCTGAGGAGAGCTGGCCTCCTGTTAAGAAATCCCAGGAACAAAAGGACTTCCAGCTTCCCCCTGAACTCTGCTGTATGAGTTCTGCCCTTCCTAGAGTGCTACATCGAATTATGAGGCCTTTGGAAGTTGTGCCTGCTGTTTGGGGAGCTGGACAAGAAGAAAGGAAGAAGATCTTCAATTTTCACGCATTGCTCGCTTGTGGAGCACATTGTCTACAGTGTGAGGAATTTCCTGCTGCCGCGAAGATCGAGATTGTCGCAGTGCCTGTTGCCGCAGCAAGAACTGACGCATCGTTTGCTTGCGGAACACATCGCCCCGGTGTGGAAAGATTCCTGTTCCTGCGAGTATCGTCGCAGAGCCTGTCGTCGCTGGGTGAGATCGCCGCCCCGCTTGCTTGCGGACTGCATCACGTCACTGCGAACATCGTCGCAGAGCCATCGCATTGAGGGGCCGTGAGAGGAGAAGATCGATGCCACGCATCGCTGCCGCACCTGAGATCATCGCTGTCCCGAAGATCATCACATCGTCCCTGTGCGAGATGCTTCCTACCGAACCTGCGCACCAGAATCCATACAAGGTATTGCATCCCTGCCCATACAGGCCGGATTTGTCGCAACACGCCCGCTGCGTCCAGCGGGGCTGTCGCATCACCTCCCCAGGGTGTCAGGAGTGACGCATTGCTTGTTTTTCAACTCTGCAGCTTCCACATGCATCTACAGGTACTTTGGGCTAAAAGTGACGCAACTGTGGATTATTTTGACGCAAACCCTAGAACTCTTTTAAAATCATATTCTTGAACTGTGTATGTTGGATTTTTGTTGTTTTGGTCTTATGTAGTTTAGATAAAGATACTTTATTTTTCTAAACTGGTGTGGAGTCCATTTATGGTGTTTTCACTGTGTTACTGTGAGTGTTGGTACAAATACTTAACACATTGCCTTTGATAAACCTGTCTGCTCATGCCAAACTACTAGGGGGGTGAGCAGGGTTTATCCAAAGAGTGTACCCCCTTACCCTGACAAGAAGCAAGGGTCCCTATTTGGATATTGGTAGTAACCTCTGCCAACCGAGACCCCCTGATCTACCAATAACATTCACAGGCTCACATATTATGGAGCGACCTCAGGATCAATAATTGAATACTCTATTTCATCTCTGCCACTACTTCAGAATGCTCCACCAAAAGTGATCACTCATACAAACATCTGGCGTTGAGAATAAATTCTGCAAGACGCATTCCAGCACCAGTGAAAATCGGGTGCCTAGAAATGATTAACCTGAAGCGTCTAAAATGGTCACACCAAGCACTCCTGAAGTGGATCACCAATGCAAAAGTACAGGAATCCAGTACAATACGTTGTGCAACCCCAATAAAAATATAGATGTTATTTTCAACAAAAGTGCTAAAGCACTGCTCAGTAGTTACCCCATCCTTAGGCATATACTCTGGTAACCACCGAGTTTGATGGAGGAAACCTTCAACCTGAGAAAAGAATTGAGACAGGCAATCAGTAAGGCAAGGAAATCCACAGTCACAACACATATATTGGAGAGCTTAAAAAACTTGAAAAACCATTATAAAAACTAACTCTGGGCAGAGCCGAATCCAAAATTCAATGAGTTGCGGGCAAAGCTCTTCTTCAACTCCAAACGAACCAACACAAGAGCCTTCTGGGAAACCATTATTGGCATTAGTAGTGAAGCAAGAATAATAAACAGCTCAAGTGTCACTGAAAAAGACTGGGTAGGCCATCTCACGAAGACCTTCACTATTCAAAAATGTTTGTTAGTGCCAGAGCAGTGATGCTGAGGCTAACGATGAAAAGACCTGCCCATATTTACAACACCCCAAGGAGCAAATATTGTACATTGCCAACAGTGGCACAAGTGCTCAGGGCAGGACGAAGTGATGGGGCACCAAGCCCAAATGGCATCCTGCAGGCCATTTATAAGCTAGACCCTAAATATTGGGCCAACCAACTAACCGCACTATAGAGAGAGGTAGAGTCAACTGGTCAAATTCCCAGCAGCTGGAGAGGGTCAATAATAAACTTGATCTTTAAGGCAGGGGGACCCATCCAACCCAGTAAACTATAGGTTAATTGCTCTCATTGACTAAGAAGCCAAATATTATGCTTTACTATTCCAGGAAGATCTAGTTGAGTGGTCCTAACCCACTAATCTGGTCTCTTTCAACCAGACATGGTTTCGAAAATGCTATGGCACTATCATCAACACATTAGCATTAAAAACAATTGTGGGCAAATGCAAGCACTTAAAGAAAAAAACTGCATCTGTGTTTCATAGAAAACCCTGCGAGCCAATGAGCAACTCTTTACACACACCTAGATCCGAATTAATCTGGCAGATGGGACAAGGCTGTCCAGAAGAATGCCCCCCATTTTTATGGCTGACCTTTAACCCAGGTTGAACAAGATACAAATAATGCTTCTCTGGAAACGACCTGCCCATCCACTTCAGATCAATCTTGGAGATGATTGTTTAGAAGAGGTTCGCAGCTACAAATACCAGGATTTCTACATCGATAACAAATGTCATTTCCAGGTGCATAGACAGTATAAGGGGAAGAAAAGTAAGGTCCCCTGACCTATGCCTTCTGTACTGTGGCTAAGACGTTGGAAGGCCCCTCTTTCAAGCCACTATTGCCCGTTACTGCTGCAAAGTGTTTTACAACAGTGGCTTATGCAAGTCCATGAAAAAGATCCTGCAACCCAAAATTTGAAAAAATATTTATAAGCATTTTTTGGGGCTTCTCCTTTGTGCCTCTGCCGCACAAAATCACCTGTACTTTGGATTTTTGCAGCAAATCATCATGAAAAGATATCTCACCTTTAAAACATGGCACAAAATACAGTCAAATCACAGCAGGCCACTGGTCTGTGCCTTATGAGAGTCTTTGGTCTTTGGTATGAGAGTCCCTGTTCAATCTACAGCTAATACTTGAGGTCTTCATTGCTAGCAACAAACACAACCGATTTTTGGAATTTAAAGCTCTGCATCCGGCTTTTAGCCGTGCTATTAACAAGGTCACTAAACTGCATTCTCTCATCGACGACAACCTAAACTAAAGTCTTGGACACACACCTGGATGGTACTCCAATCTTATGACACTTTAATGCCAGCAGCATACATGAGCACAACATATCCAGCATATTTAAAGAGAAAGCTGTTGGCCATTCTGCTACCAGTCTTGCCATCTTTGGTTGACCAACCAGCTTGGATCACAAAGGCTCTAATACATGCAGATAGTGTGGTGCTCAGAAGGAAGACATACTACATCTGTTTTGCATATGCCTAGCCCAAAAGGAATGATGTATTTTACTGCTGAAATCCACTTTTAACAAATGGGGGATTCAAACTTGTCTGATAGCTATAATAGAGAACCTTGACCCTTTGGATCCTCTGGTCAATTGTAAATTGCTGGCATTTCTGACACTGCACAGCAAACTACTTAAATAATGCAGGGTCTCTCAGAATAGCATAAAACAAGGATATTTTGTGGTACTGTGGCACCTTATCATCCAAGAACATAGATCATTATTATAACTTGGTTTCTGAATTGAATGATATGTATTAATGTATTCAAAACACTTTAAATTCTTCAGTGGCTAGAGTTGTGATATTAATGAAAAGCATTTTACACTAATTGAAGCAAGGAAAGAGTATTTATTTTTTGTACCTTTTAGATTGCCTGGGTCAGTCCCAGTGATGAACTTTAATGGGCATTTTAATTTCAGGATAAGTAACAACTTACCCACCCAATATTATATGTTTATGTTTATGGTAATATTGTGATGGTTTTTATTAACTCAAAATAATGAAACTATTCCTTCAAAAATACGCTTGTCCATAATCAGGGCGGCAGGTTCTAATCCGTGTACCTAATTATTATAAAGAAAAAAGGAATGAAATAAAAGGAAAATGGAAATAACTGTTGCAAATTTAATGAATGAGAGAAACCATTGAGATGACAATTTATGAAAACCAATTGTATTTTATTGAGCATTGTAAACATGTCCGAAAATAAGCATGTGTTCCAACTTAGGATAGGCCTACGCATAAGTGTATGTCAGTGGCTCTTACTTAGAGGTTTGGATCTTTAAAAATATTTTCCTCATAATTTATACATTTTTATAGACTTCGGGCATATTATCTAGGAAGTGGCGGTGAGAGGCCCTAGCCTCCTTGGCTTAGTGGCTCTCATCACCACTTAAGAAGCGCCAGGCTGCACCATATTACCAAGAATATGGTGCAGCCTGGCGTTTCCCTCACGACTTAACAACAATGCAGGCACCCTTGCACCAGAGTGAGAGGGTGTCTGCGAGCAGGGAGGTTGTTTATGTACAGGAAGGTGTCCCTTCCTGTGCATAAACAAAGCAAAAATGCCATTTTGTAACTTTCATGTGTGCTGCTTCATGCAGCACACATGTAAGTTACAAAATGGCATTTAAAAAAAAAGTTTCTTTTTGTACAGGAAGTAACACCTTCCTGTACATAAACAAACCTTGGCATTTTACTTTTTCCATCTGTGCTGCACAAGGCAGCAAACATGAAAAACGCAAAAACGAGGAGAAATGAAGCATTTCTCCTCATTTCGCCACCTTAAGACCAGGAGTTTCCTGGTCTTAAGTTTGGCTCTGCCACCTATTAGCACCTCTCTTGATAATAGATGGCAGCGTCGAAGTGAATGGGTGTTGGGGTGGCATGCCCATCGCAACACCCACTGCACGCCCATCTCACGCTAATTGTAGCGTGAAAGGGGCCCTATTTCCAAGGCAGCATTAAGCCACTTAACGTGGCTTTTAGCCACGTTATGTGGTTTAACGCTGCCTTGGTAATAGGGGGAAGCTCCTATCACCACCATAACGTCACAAAAAGTGACGTTGTGGTGGCGATAGGAGCTTGGTAATATGACCCTTCATTTTTCAAAAAGGTAGAGCGTGCATAATCATAGGGTTCCAAGGTATGACAGGAGATTTGGCTCATAGTGGTGTGAAAACGTAAATCTTGCCTGTACTATGTTCATGAATTCCAATATAGTAGAATGTTAGTGATCACATACATAGCCAAGAATGTATAAGCATCTTTAATCAAATTAGAATTTATTTTTATGGTTGTCTAACGATTGTGGCTACAATGACTATTCTTGCTAACTGTCATGACTTTAGTAACCCCAGAAACCATATGGTTTAAGGTTGCACCTTTGCACGTTTCCTAGCAGCACATCCTCATTTTCAAAATCGTAAAATGGAAGTGGGATTTCAGGTGAAAAAAAGAAGTCAGTATTGAGTTTGAATCATATTTTCTCCTCTAAGACGTGCATCATTACCTTTGAGAGACATTGCTCTCACCTGCTAATTAGATAAGTTGAAATGACAATTTATTTTAGTTATTTATTATTTGAGCTTTTAGAGAGCGACAGCTACCATAAAGCGTTTCCCGGCGCTATGATAATGTAGTTAGTCGAGGATGGTCAGGCCGAATCAGTTATTGGTCGAAAAGCCAGGTCTTGTCTGCTTTACGAAAGCGAATATAGCTGTCCTCGGAGCGGATGTTCAGAGGAAGAGAATTCCATAACTTAGGTCCCAGATAGGCGGAGGAGCTTGATCTTTGCAATGCAGCCTGCTAATTTGCATTGAGCCCTAGTTGGACTGTGAGCTTTTCGGGGTATGTTATGTTACATTTTTAAATAGACCAAGTAGAAGAAAGAAAACAGAAAAGTATATATGGTGAAAGGTTACTGTCAATGCCTCTGTTGTACATAATGGATCCAAAATCATTGGATGGTTTGGCCAGATTCTGACAATCAGCTTTTGTGATAAATGAACTATAGATCTTTTTTTAAAACTGTATTTACCTTTTAACATAGAGTTAACAAACCATAGGATCATGGAAAAAATAGACTGTGTACATTTCAGACAGCATGTATGACTGTTCTTAAACTATTATCAACATTGACATTTTATCAATTTTGCATCATCAGTTAATTCTGTACCCTTCACATGAGCACATATGGGTTACTATCATAAATGTATATATATGTAGAGACAAGGGCTCCATGCACCTGTCTAGTTAAATAACTAAATCAGGAATGTGGTCAGATTTGTCTTGTGTTTTTAGGAGGTATGTTAAGAGAGGTTGCCAAATGTCGCTCAGCGTGGGGTAGGTGGTTGAAGTTGTGAATATATGTCGCTATTGGTACTCCAATATATCAAGCTAGCGGTCCAGCACTTCAGTATTGGTGGGTGTTTACTGCCCCAGCGTATTGCAATTTCAGGTTTTGCTAACAGCAGAGCTAATGCCACACACCTATGTACTGGTTTTGGGACATTGTTAACAAACCTGAGCTAAGCTTGTAATGAGTTAGACGTGAGTGTCTGGTTTATCATGCGGGATAATGCAATGTACACTTTTGTCCAAAGTACTGCTATTTTAGTGCAAGTACAGGTCATGTAGAGGAAGTTTGAATGGGGAGACTGGAATTAAGGTCATCCATGTGAGCCAGTGTTGTCCATACAATGTACCTTGTTAGGAGTCATGTTTCCCTGCCATATGAATTTAAAATGAAGCAGCTGATGACGATGGTTCATGGATAGTTTGCTTGTTTGTGTACAGCAGTGCTGACATTGGAAGTCGGCTATAGCAAGGCCCAGATCCTGTTCCCATGCCTCACTTATGCGAGAATCTTTAGTAGGAATATGATACATGCTTGATAGAGTCTAGACATGAGATGTTTCCCCCCGTGTCTTTGATGAGTTAAGTCAAAGGGGTGAATTCTGGTGGCTCATGTGGGTAGCTAGGGATTTGTGCACGTAAAGCATTTTGTAGCCTGTGTCGTATATAATGATCCATCTGTGTTGTGTTGTGATATCTAGCATCTTCTGTCCGGGAGAATATGTGGCCTTGGGGGAATAGATCCCCCAACGTTTCGAGAGAGAATTCCGAGAGAGTGTGTTTAACTATTTATTTCTGTGTGATAGGCTGCCCCGTGTTATCCACCAGGGGAAGCGCTGATAAATAAAGGAGGTGGCCACCTGTGGATCTAATTAGTTTCCTCCATGCCCAGCTAGTTGTTGAGACTGTTTGGATGTCTTGGTGGCTGCTTCTGAGGCTTTCCGTTAAGATTGCAGAGAGTGGTGTCGGGCTTATGAGGTCCGTCTCTGGTTTGATGTAAGCGATTCTAACGTCTGGGTGATACCAGTACCTAGCGAAACTGCATAGTATATCTGGAAATTGGGGGGCATATTATCAAGGGGGTTTATCTCTGCTTTTTTGGGTTTAAAAGCCAAGAAAGCAGAGATAAAATTATCTCCCTATTACCTAGCTGTGGCTAACACCAGTTAGCGACAGCTAGTAGGAGATAGCGACCATCTTGGGCCCCACTTTGCATGTCAGTGATATTTATCACTAATGACATGCAAAGTGGGCGTGCCAAGATGTTAGCGACTGGAAACAGTCGCTAACATCGCTATCTCCTATTACCAACCTTTGGAGATATTCGCGCTAAGCGCGAATATCTCTAAAAGCTAACACCTGCCCATAGCAGTTCTTAGCCATGTTATTCAATGGGAGGTGGATAACATGGCTAAGAGCATTAGCTCGGTAATGCATGAATATCGCTGACTTTTCAGCGATATTCATCCATTGCGGCCGTTTTGTATCGCATTTGCGATAAACCTTGGTAATACCAAGGTTTATCTGCGATAAAAATCGCCGCAGCTCAGCGGTAAAATTTTGTCTCTAACCAAGCAATAGCGATAATTATCGCTATTGCTTGGTAATATGCCCCTCAGTACCCCCAAACCTGCCTCTATCCTAAGACAGCGGAAGGGTGTCCCATTTAATCCTGGGCTGTTTATTATCCCATACTAAGCATAAGAGTGAAGTGTTTATGCGTATTTTATGAAACAGATTTAGGAACTTTGAAAGCACAACCATATTAATAATAGCAATTCGACCTGCCATAGCTATTGGTAGTTTTGACCAGTGGTCCACCTGACTGGAAAGTTTGTAGAGTGCAATACCATAGTTCAGATGCAGTATCTGTTCTGGGTCTCTATGGATGTGTATCCCGAAATATTTTACAGAGTCCTCGCATCTTACCAGAGGATATTCGGTGATGATTTTTCCGGTGCAAGGAGTCAATGGGAACATCTCTGACTTGCCCCAGTTTATTTGTAGGCCTGATAGCACCCAATTGTAGATATTTCTCCAGTGTGAGCAACAAAAGGTTGATACCAGAGAGCAGTCCAGTTCCAGAGAGAGAACATGGGAGAGTTCACAGTGGAAGGCTTTCCTGAACTTGATAAATGTTTGGTCAAGTGCAGAAGCTGGTAAATAAGACAGGTTCCACGTTCTAGACTTACTCTGGAACCCCAGGCCGAGGACCTTTTTGCCTGCATTGTAAGTATGGAGGGGAGAAAAAATCATTAGCAAATTCCCATTAATCCATAGTACCAAAGAATTCTAATCCAAGTTATATCAATTTATTATAAAGCCAAAAATAGTTGGACACATAAACACCTCAATACGAGAATGTAGAAATATATGGGCACTAATACAAATCCTAACCTACGAATAATATCTAATTGGTGCAACATGCATGGAATAGCCCTTTCCAAAATTGAGACGCAAAAGATCATTGATACCATATCCAGGGTCTTTTTCATTGATGGATAATAGACACAACACTATCTGTCCCTACACTACCTCTATCGTGGCATCCCTATTTAGAATTTCCTAGGGAAGCCCCAGAAAGGTGTCAGCACTTGAAGACTTCTTAAGAAGCCCACTCACGTTATATGGGTCGAGTAGTTTAAAGCTACAGACCTTGTTCTAAGATGGTCTCCCCTCGCCAGGTAAGGCAGAAGTCACCCGGGTCTGTCCCTGTCTCTAATACGAAAGGCGAAATTCACACCCACAAACGCATCACATGACTATTTCATCCAGTTGAACACCGGCTTGTAGGTAACTTTCCAAAAAGCAATAGTAAACCCAGGTTCTTGCTCGATGACCTTGGGTCCCAGGCCTTTCCGGACATGGAAGACATCTTCCCTTATTATGAGGTCTGGTATTCATATGCATCATCTCCTCCCTATGTCTAACTATCTCCTGAAAAAAGAAGATATTCTAAATAACGAGGATGAATTCTTGCACCTGCATCGGAGACGTAAAATAACGTTTTCCATGGACACATAACTCTAATACACAGTTTCACTTAGAGCAAACAAGGAGAAATAGAATCTAGGCCAATTGACTTCAGCTAACATAAGAACAGTGCCCACTTTAAAATACAAACATATATCAATCATTAATATGCACACATTATATGAGCTCCTATATAGAAATTCATTAGCCCTGAATACATTTCACACGTATATAAATAACCTAAACATGTACATTTACTACTTTAATAATTTTTCTATTTAAATCTTTTTTATTGACATTTGTTTTCTTTTTTAATCATGCAACGTGAACAATGCACAGACACCATGTATAATTACTTTCAAGTGATGCAATACAGAGAACAGATCCATGTCATACCAGGTGGGTTATCAAACTGGTGACTGAGAGAAGGCTTGTAACATTGTCCTCACAGTAGGCAAGGCAAGGCAATGCTAAGGAATCTTGTGACAGAACAGTCTTCAGATGTTCCAGACACGGTGTATTGTAGACCAGAACTGTGGACATAGGCTACAAAAAAATGAGGACAGCATAATCAAAGGAAGGGTTAGGTAGTCGCTTGAGACCCGCTGCCAGAAAAGGGAGCAAGCCCTGACAGAACTCACCCCTAGCCAACTGATCTGGGTTTAGTCCATCAAGATTCTTTAGCTCACTCTGCCAACCCAGTTCAGAGATGGCCATATGCATATCAGTCAGACCCTGTTCCTCATGGGAACAGTCCAGCCCAAACTGCCAAGCCATGTCTTCCCTGGACCGGAAACAAGCATCTTAGGACCGGTTTCTGACTAATCAGCCAACATCAGCCAGGCTAGCTTGAACCCAGTGGCTAAGTGAGCAAGAGAAACACGTCTGGGCATACCCTGCCAACTTAGGGCGAACAAAGCAAAACCAAAGGGGATGATGGACTGAGTGTTGAACATTGCACTCACCCCCAGTCAACTGATCTGGGTTTAATCCATCATCATTCGTTAGCCACCCCAGTTCAGACATGGCCATATGCAAACCAGTCTGACCCTGTGCCTCATGCGAACAGTGTCTAGCCCCAGATCAAGGAAACGGGTGGTGGCCCTGTTTTTCTTATTCCTACTGAATATGTGCAGTATGTGTACCTTCCAGCGAGGGGATATTTCGGGATGTGCAGGCAGTCAGAGTGGTTGCCACACTGCCCCAACACTGCCCCGTGAAGTTATTGCCGCCCTCAACAAAGAGATACAAGAGCTAGAGCAAAAACTTAAGGATGGTAATGCGGTAGATCTAGCTAAACTTAAATTAGAGGAAATCCACATTGAACTGGACTCTTTTTCGGAATACCTTTTAAAAAGAAAAAACGAAAAAGTGCGAAAGGATATTCGCCTGTTCTAGCAAGAGCGGGCATACCCTTATCTTGCCACAGGATTCTATACTAACTCCGATGACATTAACCAACGTAACCAGAACCCGAGGTGGGGTAGTAAAAAGATCACTACCTTCTCCGATACCACTGATTCGGAGGGGGAAGGGTACGATGAGCATAATTCCAACTTTGATCAAGGATATAATTCTAATCCCCAGAATAGACAAGGAACATTTGAGAGGAACACCCCCCCGAATCGTTTTTTGGGGAACCGCTGGGGGAACTCCCGCACCAGGATGCGGACATCCCAGCAAAGGAACTTCCGTCCGGGTCCGGGACAACCCCAAACGTACGTGCAAACTCGCCACCAGCAGTACTGGAAAACGTAAGGGGCATACCTGTTTTCAATTTATCCCTCAAAGAACTTGATTCCAACTCAGTTACCCTCCTCACTCGAGGTCTTTCGTTTGTGCCAGCGACCCATTTTGACAAGTTCAAATTCATGAAGGATTTGCACCTGTTTTTCAGGAAAATTCGATTAAAAAAATTCTTCCTTGCCATCGTCTCCAATCCTGACCTGGACAACAGGTCTGGACTTAAACCTCCTTCCACCTTTACCCTCACCATTGAGATGGTGGGTGGTGAAGTTGACATTTTTGAAAAAGATGTTGTAAGGAAGATTGACAAAATGATAAAATATGTACCTGTTCCCACCCCCAACCTATCGAGATTGGAAGCAAACACCTTGCAAAAACTCAAGGAGGATAGGAGCCTCACCATAAAACCATGTGACAAAGGGGGAGGGATTGTCATTTTTAATACCACCGATTATACTGAAAAGATGAACTCCCTCCTTTCTTTCTCTGACCACTACCTTAAGATTGCGCACAGTCCGGAGATGGTCTTAAAACAGCGTATCCTGACCTTAGTGGAAAAATGAAATGAAATTAGATTTATAAAGCGCATGGATGCCCTTGAGCGTCCCAGCGCTAACTTAACTGAAAAACAGAAAAGCCCTAAAGAGGGAGGGAGGGGAATAGGATTATTCTGCAATAGGAAAGAGAAAAGTTTTGAGAGAAAAAGCAGTGGAAACGGGCCACATTTGTGAACTAGAGGTGGAGTACCTGACCCCGAGTTTTACAAGGATAGGATACCCATTATATATGGAATCCCATAAACTCATAAAAGCAGTACGGACCCACCTCTCAGACCTATCGTGACTACGATAGGGGCTGCTACCGAGCCCCTGTCCAAATATTTAGACCGATTTCTTAAACCGCTGGTTGGCGAATTGGAGTCCTTTGTTAAGGACACGGGTCATTTTATTGGAAAAATTGAGGGGACACCCTACTATGATGATCGAGAACTACTGGCAACGTTGGATGTGGAATCCCTATATTCCAACATCCCTCAGAAAGGAGCCCTTGAAGCCATTGAGAATGTTTTGGCCTCTAGACCAGATATAGACAATGCCACATTCTTACTCGAATGCCTAAGCATAGTCCTACAGGAAAACTACTTTGAATTCAATAACACCTTATACAGGCAGATATGAGGAGTCAGCATGGGGGCAAGTTGTGCCCCCAGCGTGGCCTGCCTATATGTAGGAGAATTCGAAAAACTACACATATACAATGAAATGGCCCCCTTGCACGAAAATGTCAAAGGATGGTCACGATTTATCAATGACATTTTTTTCATTTGGAAGGGGGACTAAGGGTCATTGAATGAATTCCTGCTATGGCTCAATGGGGCCGACACCAATCTCAGGTTCACCGCTCATGTGAGCAATGTCAAGATCGAATTCCTAGACATCTGGGTGGAACACCAGAATCAAGAACTTAGGGTTTCCTTATATACGAAGCCCACAGCAAGGAACACGCTGCTGCAGTACAGCAGCTTCCACCCCCGCTGCCAACGAGACAGTATCCCCTACAGCCAGTTCCTCAGAATTAGGAGGAATTGTACTGATACCAGAGACTTCCTCACTCAATCTGATATTCTGAAGGAGAAATTGAAACATCGAGGTTACCCTCCTAGAATAATCAAAGAGGCCTTTAAGCGTGCAATATACTGCAATCAGGACCAGATGTTTGTACCAAAGGAAACCACCGATCAACTAATCTGCATCACAAGGCATTCCAATCTGAACCACAAACTGAGACAGGCGGTGAATTCCAATTGGCATCTCCTTCATTTAGAAGATGACCAACCTCGCCTACCTGAACCCATATTTGCCTTTAAGAGAAATCGTAATCTCAGAAACCATCTTGTGAGAGGCAGGTTGACAGATGACCCCAGTTCTAATCAAAAGGCTATTGATGGAAGTATTCCCATTTTTGGGAACCACAGATGTGGACATTGCCAAGCGTGCCCACATGCCATTATTGGGGACACGATTAAAACCTCCAAATTGACTATTTCTGTAGCACGCAACAAGAGGTTAACCAACTGCCGGACGGGCAACGTGGTGTATGTTATCCTATGCCCATGCGGATTACCCTATGTTGGTGAAACCGGAAGGGAATGCCACCTAAGAATAGGCGAGCATCGATCTAACATCAAGAACAAAAGACTTAATGCCCCCCTGGTAACCCATTGGCTGGACAAGAATCACCAGGAAAATGAACTCAAATGGTTCATCCTGGAGAAAATCCAAGCCAAACCAGGAGTGGACCCCACCGCCCTCCGCAAAAAGAGGGAGGTCTTTTGGATCTTTCTGTTGAACTCCGTCAAGAAGGGCCTCAATGAGGAATGTCCGTGGCCGAGTGCTATTATCTGAATTACAACCACCTCCCTCCATCTCATGAGTATGTTGTAGGGAGGAAACCATTGAATGGTCATCCCTGGGGACTATTGACGTGTTGCCTCTTTTCCTCTAAGGTATATATAGCTATATTACCAATCCATGTGGTCTTCCCTCGTTAGATCTTTATCGCCCTTTGCCCAGATGTGAAGTCACCAGGGCGAGATTGTGTTGGAACTTTAGATCACCTTATTGCGGATAGGCACCTATTAGGTATCCATTTATTTGTTCCACCCTTGATTGGTTAATATTAGCAAATATGGTTGTTGCGGTGTGACTCAGGCGGCCTTTATTGAATTGGCTCAACCAACCAGCTTATTCCCATAGACGTCAGGAGATATGATTTATCCGGACTATGGGTTTGTGATCAGATTTCTTCATAGGGATATTTTGCTCTTCACCCACTTTGGGATACATAATTTATTGGAAAGCATAACATGTCAATCTTTAGAGATATACATGATATATTGGCTTTTCCAAAGAATATTAGACACTTTTAGCCACGACGTGGTACTCCTTAGGTCAACTAAGAAGGATTGCCATTAGCGCGTAGGAGGAGGTTTCACCCTACTGGCTCCCCTCCAAGATGGTCGCTTCATTCTAGTCCCCTGAGGACTGACTGCGGGTTCCCTCCTCTATTTTTACGACCTGTGCAGGTGAAATTAATCACCTCGGACTACGCAGCCCCTAAAGTTCCCTTAAATAGAGACCCGGTAAGATGGCTCCAATTGCTGACGAGACCCTGCCCACGAAGGTTCCCAGTCCCGCGGACCATCGGGCTTTCCTCCGCGTCCGGCTTTCTTCTCGGTGAGTACCCGCCCCCAGGAGACAGTAACCTGCGGACCGTTAGTTATCGTGTCTTTTTGTCCCACTGTTTCAGACGCCGGGCTGCTACTTGCACCCATATGCATATGTAGACTACGTGGAACAACTTGCCCACGAGTCACCCGGACGTCGGCTTATGTGCGGACATCATCGGAAACACCCCAGGAATCGACCCTGTAGTCCTGCCCTACTTCTTTGTTAAAAGGTGTGTGGACGCTTGTATTATCCGAGGCCCTTAATATACAGGTACCTATCTGTGCCCCATCATTTTGATAGGGGGGCAACTCGGCTTAAAAACTGGGAAGTATACCGTAGCCCTAATAGAGATGTGTTCTATCTTCATTCCACATATTACCTGGTGCGGGCTGCCCCCTTAGATTCATCTGGATACTCCTATTTTCTTTGGATGTTGCCTTCACAAAACGTGCTCTTATCTGCCGTTTTGGCCGAATCGCCACCTGCTTAACTGACAAGCCAGGGCCCTGCCATTCATTGTATCTTCGTTCTTTGTTCCCTCTAGGCAAGAGAATATTTAACTCCCGTTTAAGGTGTCTGTGGGGCTCACCGTAAAATCCTGAACTCCCCCACGGTTCGAGCGCAAGGTCCCGGGACCCTCCCCACTAGGAAATTCCATCTTATCCTATATGTGGTAAGCTGTGACTATGCTTTATGTACCAACTATATGTGTCTTGAGTTTTTTCCCCATTCCTCAAAGAATTAGGTGAACTAGTATATCAACATTAGGGCCCACTCGAGGATTCCCTTGATTCTGACTTTAGGGCCCCTCGGCTAGGTGCAGACCTAGATGCATTGATAGTGCTCTTTTTCCATCTACATAAGACAGTGATGCAGATTAAAAACGTGTGTAAAAAAGTTTTTCTCAGATGGTTGTGAATGTTGAAGTATGTGTTGTAGTGTTCCCTGAGTGGTCCCCCGCCTTTTTGCTATTCTTCGGAAAGCGCGGAATCCATAACCCTTGAAAGCAACAGAGTGTATTCAAAGTCACTAAATACATGAGAGCCTAAGTCTATTGATAGAATGCATAACTATGTGAATGTTCAGACAATGATGTGAATGTTCAGATATGTTCAGCCTTTTAATGAAAATATATTATTGCTTAATTTTGCAGTTGGCTGATTTTGTCCCATACTGGTTGGTCACTCATCGCCCTGCCGAAGGTGTGGCCTAAGTAGGCCGGAACACCGAAACGTGCGTTGGCGTTATTTTCCCACCGGGCCGGATCAACTTTACCATCTATGACCCATATATCATCCTTTGTGCCCCTTTTCACCCTTGTCAATGATTGGTTGAATACAGTGACTTGATGTTTTCTTTTGATATAATGGAATGTTTAATTGTGGTTTGAATGCTTGAATGAATGCCTCATGAAATCACAGCTGTTTGGGATATGATTGTGGCCATGAATGTTTCATGAATGTTATGATGTATGGGACTTGTCTGTTTTGTTATGAGCTCCACATGTTATGAATTTTTATGTAGATTTCAGTATGTATTAAATCTTTTTTATATAAGAACCTGTGAAAAAATAACCATGAAAATAAAAATGATCAAAATTCTAAAAACTGATGTAGTCAGAAGATAAATATGTTGTGTGACTTTGACTATACCTGGTGTTGCTCATTGTAAATAAATAGGATCCTTTAGTGGGACCATGTCTTATTAAGACGGCAGGGTTTTTTGCTTTTGTTTTGGTACCAATATTCATTTGAGACAGGGCAATGCCACAAGATGTGAAGGATGTCCGGTTCTAGCAGGCGGCATCTAGGGCAGGTAGCGTCTGTTCTGAGGAAATACTCATTAATTTGAACTGGGTTGAGATGGGTTGAGATAAGCCCGATGTAATACAAAAAATGTAATTTCTTTAAATCGCTGATTTTGCGGAATACATGTTGGACCACCCCGGACAGCAATCCAGTCCCTGTCTGTGAATGTTCTTCCCAGGGCATTCTCCCAGTGTTGCTTCAAAGGGGTCAGATAAACCTCTTTTTGTTGATGTAGCGAGGACGTGAACCACCAAGTCAAGTGCGTCCCGGTTCCCATCACATTTAGATATTGCATTGTACAGTGTGTGGGTGGTTCCTGTGTGAGCGTATCCCACTTAGATGTCAGCGTGGGTATAAGTCCACGGTACAATAAAAACTGTCTGGGTGCAGATTCTCTGCAGACATGAGTTCCTGATATGGGATGAGTTAGCCATCTTGAAAAAGATCACCCACGTCTTGGATGCCCTCCGCAGCCCAGTGCCGCAGTTCGGCTGCTGTGGTGTATATGTCCCCTCGTGGTGTTCCTAGCAACGGGATGGCGGGGGCATATGGGGTGGTGAGGAAAAGGCATCTACGGAAGCATTTATAGGCCTCAGAGAGTAAAAGGGTGTCTGGCAGTCTAGGTTTTGCACAGGAATGAAAGAAATGCAGCAGGACGTGGTGCACTAGCCGGTGTTGCAATGAGGCTGTGTCTGCCAGATGTCGAGATGATAGCCACCGGTTAAGCCACTGTAGCTGAAAGGCTAGGTAATAGTTCCAAAAATTTGGCACTGCCAGACACCGACTCCGCCGGTAAGTATAGCTTCCCCATACACACCCTATTCCTTGTCATCCCCCATATAAAGTCCCTTATTGTCTTTTCCCATTGCCGGAAGAATGAAATGGATATAATAATTGGCAAGGTGGTGAAGTAGTAGAGGAGCCAGGCGAGGGCTACCATATTAACAAGAGCGATCCTCCCCGAGATACCCAAGTGAAGAGTCTTCCAGAAGCTCATTTGTGACTGGATGGCTGTAGGGGCTCTGAGTATGTTCCCTTTGAATAGATTTTCCTTAGTACAGTAGGTGCGGACCCCCAAGCATCTAAAAGGATCGGAGCGCTATGCCACTGGAACTTCCACAAGGGAATTCCCCCTGGTTTGGAGTCCCCTGTAAAAACAGAGAGAGGATAGTTTTAGCTGTGTTAATCCTCAGTCCCGAAGCCATTGCAAAGTGCATTAAAGCCTGATCTAAGGAAGGCGGAATGGTATGAAAGTCACACACATACAACAACAAATCGTCAGCGTATAACGATATGACGTGTGTGCTACTCTCCCAAAGTGATACCCATGTCGACATGAGCGCGAACATGCGCAGCAAGCGGTGCAACTGCTAGCCCAAAAGGACAGGGGACAATGGGCATCCTTGTCAAATCCCACATCGTACCTGTATGGGATCCGATATATAGGGCCCCATCCGAACCCGGACCGTTGGGCGCTTATATTGCAGTTGAACCATGCTAAGAAAGTATGGTCCCATTCCAAACCGGGCCAGTACAGTGAAAAGGAAATTTCAGGCTAGCGAATCAAAGACCTTCTCGAGGTCCAATACTATTTAAACCGAGCGAGGCCATTCGATAGAGTGCAGTAGTGCGGTATTGCGGTTAGGGAGTTTACTACTTTAATACTTTGATTACATGAAGAAAAATTCTTAACTTCACGTACATGTTATTACATTCCATATTCTAATCACTTAATGTTAATCCAACAATAGCTTATACATGGGAGTGGACTAACCATGATTATAATGCACCCCTATAAAATAAAGAGCAATGTTGTGCTCGATCTGGAGTGATTCAGGCTCTTGTTTGGATTCTTTTGATGATTTTCAGAAACATTTTCTTTTTCAAAACAGTTTTTCAAGACTTGAGGTTTTGTGCAATTTTGTTGACAGTGAGGCAAAAATCTGGAGAAAAGAGGCTCTAGGCCAGTGGAATGGTCCACTGACAGTACCTGCCCATCTCTAGATCTCTTGACTCAAGAGCTACTGGCCTTACTGGGTTCTCGAAAGGGGAAATAAGGGTACCAGCAACAAGATATTGCTAGACTAGCTTGCCTTGGCTTCTCTGGCACTGATAAGAAAGTTCTTTTCAGGAGAGGTTTTCACAAGAGAATGCTTTTTCTACATGATAACCGTATTATATTAATAAAAGTATTAATGTTAACACTATTTTTGTGCATTTCAGCATCTCACCCTTCTCCTATTAATAATCATTTTAATTAACATGTTTTACAACGAACCAATGTAAATATATTCAACAATATTTGAAGAATGTATGTTACGTTTTGCCACTGGGATTGCCACGCAGGACTTCCAGCTCATTTCATATGCCAGCAACAAGTGTTAACTCATTAGAACTTTTGCCAATTAAGATACAGAAAACCTCTGCTCTAAATGGTGCATGTTATCAGTCTTTCTTACACACTTCTTTAACTTTCCTCAAAGCAAACAAAGTCGTCCAATATAATGTGACCCAGCAGAATTACAAGTGATATGTTAGAGAGCTGGCCCGGACAAACACCCAAGATCCTTATACCAACAAAGAAAAGGAATGTAATATAATTTTTCTTTGTTTATACTCAATCTCCATTTTAAAAGGGAGGCTGCTGGTATGCATTATTTTAACTGTATTGTCTGAAGTAATGAAGTCTGAAGTAATGAGAAATAAAATGCAATGAATATATTAGAAGTACCGAAGATAAAAAATGAAAATTACACACTGATTCGCACCAAATGTAATGTTTCTTTCATTTCAATAGTTAGGTGTTTTGCTTAGGGCCATAAGAGTAAGTAACATCATATGCAGAGGGAGTTTTTCACAGTTAATTATGAGGCCCATAACAATTGAACCTAGCAAATGCCTGGGCCCATAGTCGATCCCCATTAGGGCGCATGGTGAGGAAAAGGGCAATTAATACCTATTAAAATCATCAGACTACACGAGTACAGTAAGTCAATTTGCAACCACAAACCTAAGCACAATGAAAAGATGAAATAAACAGTCAAAAAAACACAACTACTCCCTGTCTCTGCTAATACAGATTACTGTTGAGGTCACATATAACATTTAATAAATGTGATTGTGGCTAAATAGTAAAGGGGTGATAGTTCAAAGCATATTTTGTAATGTCACAAACTTTAACTTTGATTAATGTCCCAGTACAATATGCACACAAGTAGTACCCCATCTTCTCTGAATGCGGTGTAGATTTCATGTTTTCTATATGCAATTTTTGTGAACCTCGAGATAAAAACAGATTTTCTACATCTGCTTTCTTACCTCCCACATATTCACATCATCTCTAAGACCACATACTTTTCCATCCAGAGGAGCTACAACTGAACCTGTTTCATCTGCCTTCTATAGATTTAGTCACAAATAAGCTGATGCACCATTTCGTACAAAATCACAACTTGGAGCTATATTATTACCTTGAGAGTTTTAGTGACAGTTGATTTGATATTCACAATCTTAATTTTTATGTAATTTTGCTTAAAGGGATCAAATCTGAAGACAAGAAGGTCAACATTAAGCCATCTCTTGATCTTTCAGATATCAAAATGGAATATTTGTATAGTTGGAACACGAAGAGAAAAATAACTATTCCTCTGAAACTTCTGATTTTGCACAAAACGAGAGAAAATATCTGAGGAACTGCTTTGTGCTTGCCTTTCTGGAAATGTATGCAAATGACTTGCATTCTCTTGCCCAATTCTTTTGTGGGTGCTTCCAAACGTCATAGGCATCTTTCTCTGGTGCATATTCTGTTGATTTCTCCAATTGATGCTAATGACATATGATGTTGGTAATGGGTTGTGTTTAAGCTTGGGAATAATTTGTTTCTGCTCAGGTTTTCTTTTCCCATTTGAGGCTTTGACTGTAGAATGCTTTAGAAAATATGCCCCTGACAATAAAGCACTCTTACTGTGCAGGAGATATAGGTAATGTTGGAAACGTAATAGTGGGACCTCTGGTATATACTGAGACATATTGGAAACGACTCTAAGAGATATTTCTGATGATAAATATGTTTGCTTAATTTCATGAATGTTTTGCACTAAAACAAATACATTTTTAGTGTACATAGCCATGTCTGTGTAACCTTGGCTGAACTAAGGCCAAACTAGGTCTGACTCCAGTTTGCATTTCTAAGACTATGTTTTTTTTCTCACATTCTCCATATGCAATGAGATGCTATGTTAATGCATTCCTCTTGGTTAACTCTGAACGAAGCGTTCCTACAAAATGTACCTGTTGAAGGTCCTTTCTATCCGAACTCAGTGGATTTATGAATTTTGTAAGTCTGTCACTGTGTAAATCAATTTGTACTGTCACATTCATTGACTTTAGGTCAAAGGGGGACTAATTATTATACATTTAGGTGATGGTGTTTAGGATGGTGTTAGGTAATATTGCCATTTACTTTGCACTTCGATTCACTGAGTCCTTGTAATATTTTGCTCACCTCATGGTTACAGTGTGTCTGAATGAATGAATGAAAAATGTATTGTTCAGTTACTAAAGACTTACAATTAGACCAACATTATACAATTCTTCTTACATTTCATACATAATTAAGACCATGTAATTAAAAGAAACTTTCATCAATGTATAATACTAAGTATAAATAAAACCATCCTCATTGTCCACAGTTAAGCAATTTTTTCTCCACTATTTCTATAGATTTCAGAAGTCTACCCGTAAATTGCAAGCTTTCTCCTTGTAAACTGGCTATGACTGCTTGTCGGCATGTTCGTATAATTTGACTATTAAAGTCCGACCATAGCAGCCTCCTAGGTTCCTCTATTAGTGCAGGGCAGCTACAGATGAAATGGTTACTGTGTGATTTTTATTGTGTACAGTACTATAAAAGAAGACTTATTTTGGACGGGAGTCAGACTTGCTTGACTCTTAGGTAGCAGACCTATGTTAGTCAATCTTGCGCTTAGGACTTAAAATATTTTGTCAGACTTCTATGCTGCATTTGGCTAAGATTTAGGGTAATTCCCTATATTGACTGATTAACTAAATTAAACCTTCATGGTTTCTAATGTATATCTGACTCAAGAAAGCATATTTCATTGACTGTGACCCCTGTTCTTTTGACTATCCTGTTTCTATCAGGAGCATACTATCTCATCTCTTCTTGGGGACAACACCTCCACTGATCCTGTAAATGTGCTTTATTCTACTATCTTATTAGATTATCATATAACACTACTAATGGCATGATTGACTGTTGAACGTTCAGAATCAAACTATAAATGAGAAGGTAGTGCAGTGGTGTTTGTGTAGTGAAGGGGGTCATGCTGGGGTAATGTTTTAGGGTTTAGGGTAGTGCAGTGGTGTTTGAGTAGTGTAGGGGGTCATGCTGGTGGGAGTGTTTTAGGGTTTAGGGTAGTGCAGTGGTGTTTGTGTAGTGTAGGGGGTCGTGCTGGGGCAGTGCAGTGATGTTTGGGTAGTGTAGGGGGTCGTGCTGGGGGTAGATCTAGGGTTTAGGGAAGTGCAGTGGTGTTTGTGTAGTGTAGGGGATCGTGCTGGGGGTAGTGTTTTAGGGTTTAGGGTAGTGCAGTGGTGTGTGTGTTGTGTAAGGGGTAGTTTTTAAGGGTTTTGGGTAGTGCAGTGGTGTTTGTGTAGTGTAGGGGGTTATGGTGGGGGTAGATTTAGTGTTTAGTGTAGTGCAGTGGTGTTTGGGTAATGTAGGGAGTCGTGCTGGTGGTTTGTGTTTTAGGGTTTAAGGTAGTGCAGTTATGTTTGGGTATTGTAGGGTGTCGTGCTGGAGGTAGTGTTTTAGGGTTTAGGGTAGTGCAGTGGTGTTTGGGTAGTGGTGGGGGTAGTGTTTTAGGGGTTAAGGTTAGTACGCCCAACCAGCCACAATATCCGTGGACAAAGGGGATCATGACTCTTTTGAATGCTCCGACAATTGAATAATTTGGGTCAAGGGCCCTACCACGTCCAAGACCTATCAATTCCTTTCTTGGGATCCCTCATATACTTGGAGAAAAAGTACATAGTTCTTCAGTGAGGGCCTGGGGCATTCTCCCCTCATACTATTCCTGACCTTCCTTTCAAGGGGTTGATGGATTTTCCCCACCACATACTCTGCCACTTTGGTGTCAGGGGTCCACTCTGCCGACCTAGGATGGTAAATTTGGGTAGGCATGAACATGTCCGAGTGGACCCCATTCCCAACCCGGGACTGAAAGGAGTGGGACTCTGGATGCCAGGGATGCCCCTAGTCCTTATCCTCATTGGAGGAGAAATTGCCCTCCGATACACCCTCTAAGGGAAACCCACCGTCGAGTCTACAATATTGGTGACAGCGGACTGCTCCTCCTCCCGGCAGGGTGCATGTTTTAGCGTACGCGCACTATTGAGGAAGGTCTCTGTAAGTTTATCAAATCCTTCCAAGTGCTGCGTGTTATGCTTAACAGCCATTGTATTCCCCATCTGGGAGCTACTGGGACCCGCCACCATCAGATCTGGGGAACTGAACACCCCAGGGATGCTTTTTACCAGCTTATCAATCCCTAAGAAGAGCCAGCGCCCTAGAAATAGCCAGAGGGAGGGCTTGGTCCACTGCTGGAGGGAGAAGTTGGGGAACCATTCCTTCTCCACTTCCTGGGAGGAGGAGTAAAAATGGTCTTCTGGAGAAGACATGATAGAAGAGGGTGTGAGCACAGAACAAATGCCCTTAACATCCTTAATCAGGAAAAAGGGGAGTTAGGCCCAAGGGGGCAAGGCACAAGCCGGGCCGTATTATAACTTGTTAAAGAGAAATGTGCCTGTGCCTCGCATTTTTTTGAAAGCTAAATGTCTTTGCTAAATAGCCAAACCCATTGATTTCAGTTTGAACCGGTGTATTTATTTTCACTTTTTTGTTATCACTATTTTTTATGATTCATTATTTCTTTCAATCTGAAAAAAGAGATCTTGTTCTCGAAACAATTTAGTAAACGTACTAAAATCTCTATATATAAAAACGAATGAATGTCTGTCTGTCTTTCTGTTTGTCCTTTATGCATTACTACACCATTCATCCGATCGCCATGAAACTTTGGGAAGTTGTTGAGTACACTCCCGCGAAGGTTTCTGGCATATGCATTACTACACCATTCATCCGCTTGCCATGAAACTTTGGAAAGTTGTTGAGTACACTCCAGCGAAGGTTTCTGGCATATGCATTACTACACTATTCATCCGATCGCCATGAAACTTTGGGAAGTTGTTGAGTACACTCCCGCGAAGGTTTCTGACATACATTTTTTTTAACTATCGGCCCCCTCAGGGCCCTCATAATCTTTGGAATACTGAATGTTTCCATTTACTGAATACCAGGTGAAGCGACAACGTATAAGTCCATCTATACTGTGATGAATCAAGACGAAGTTGTCAATTACTCAACGGAATTCTTGAATTCATTGGATTTGCCAGGTATGCCACAGCACATTTTAACAGTGAAAATTGGCGTGCCGATCATTCTTCTCCGAAACATCAATCCACCACGACTTTGCAACAATACAAGACTTTCGGTGAAAAAGATGATGAACCATGTCATCGAAGCTACAATTTTGAATAGGAAATTCAAGGGGGAAGATGTCCTGTTGCCACGTATTCCATTGATCCCAACAGATATGCCTTTTGAATTCAAACGTTTTCAGTTTTCCGGTGCGACTCGCTTTTGCAATGACCATCAACAAAGCACAAGGACAATCGATGCAAGTGTGTGGACTAGATTTGGAGAATCCGTGCTTCTTACATGGACAACTGTTTGTGGCCAGCTCACGCATCGGAAAACCTTATGATTCATTTGTGTACGCACCAGACGGAAAAACTAAAAATATTGTGTATCCACAAGCACTCGAATAAATAAATAGAATTAAAACATCACTTTGAAATGTTTTCCATATTAAAATAGATAAGTTTCAATAAAAATGACACAATGTAAATTGAATGTTATCATAACAAGTTTCCTTGAATTTCCTTTCTTATGAGATAGCAGCAACGCGTGACGGGTAACACTTTTAACATGAAAAATATTTTAACAAAAAAGACATCCAGTACATATATCGCTATTGGTGATATGCTTTTGATTATGATCCTTAAGACTCTTTAATGTCTATATTCGATATCCAACCTTATACCAAGTTGTTTTTTTGCGAAAAACTGGAGATTTTTCTCTCTATTCACAAATAAAATTATTCAGTAGTCCTCTGTATATTTATCTGCTGTCGCATTTCTGTTCCTGGGCGCGAGGTACCAGAAAGCTCATCAGGGCAATTGTGTGGCGATTTCTGTAGGGCTATGTGACATAAAACAATTATTACAAGGGGCTCCTTTCTATTTGCCTTTTATTCACTAATCTCATTGTTTATAGTTGGATCATTTACCTTTAGACTTTTTATTTATCTTTCTCTTTCCATATTTTAAACCAGCAGGTAATTATTCGCAGTAGGCGGTAGTTCTGCGTGAAACAGAAGAAACTGTCATTATTGCGCATTTGTATTGCTTTATTATTGCTTATTTTTTCCTTTAGGTCCATTTATCAAAATTATGTGGTGGTAGTTGAAGCCCTGTGAACAAGGTCCATAGTTTCTGAGTTTGGCTCTATCTTAGAGTCAGTTTCTTAATATATAGATTACTTCTTAAAGCCTTTCGTTAAAGATGTGCCATCATATTTGCGTGACACTACGGATTGTATTAACCAAGATTGAGGGCACCCCATTTGACGACCAGACACAAATAATGGTGAAATTTTATGCCACATCACTTAATCCACAGATACCTCAGGATGAGGCGCTGCAAGTGATGGAGCAATACTTGGATAGCAGCAAGCGCCCACATAGAGTTCCCACCTCATTTATCCTACAACTAGCAGAGGTCACCCTTAAAAAGAACTACTTCACAATTCGATGATCAGTTCTTTATGCAGGTAAAGGGCACCGTCATGGGATGTCCTTACGTACCTGAGATGGCGGTGCGATTTATGGCCCAATATGAAAAAAGGTATATAGAACATTTCTCTTTAACAACTTAAAATCCTTAAGGCAACCCCCTCGCCGGTGCTCCACCAGCTGGGCTTTCCCCAAAGCTCTTATAGGAATAGACTGAGGCGCAATACCAACTACCACCACCAGGTAGCGCTGGTCACCAACGTGGCCGTGTGGAGAAATCACTGCGTAGCGGTGTCAAAATTAGGCGAAAGTTGGTCGTGAATCAAGCAGACACTAAAGGAGTGACCGAATTCCCAAACGTGAGTAAAGACCAGCAGGAGCGCTCGCTGGAGCTCCCTCACTCGGACCAGATGCACCTGACAGGATCTCACCGCGTGCAGAGCGCATAGCGGGAGAAACTGCAAGTGGGAGAACGCTCTCAGGCAAGAGCCAGCTGCGCTGGGAATATGAAACAATACCAAGGCAATAATGCTAGTAATGTGCACAAGAAACCGCTATACAAACACCAACAACATCAGATTAAGCCAAGAATGTAAGGAATGCACTAAACTGGCGAGCAGTGAAGAAAGAGGAAGCGGAAGGGACGTCACAATATTAAATACGATGGACTGTGATATGATTGGAGACTACCCCCCTAATGGTTCATGGGCTGTTTAGTCTTTTGTTTAAATATTTTTGTGTTATGTTTTCTTTGAACTGCCATGCAAATAAAGTGAGGAAAGATATGCATAATCCTTGCCTCCGTCCTGCCATAGAATTCATTAAACTTTATTCGATCTGATTTAGAAACATAGATCATAAAAGTGGACATAAAAACAGTAAATCCTCTCTCCTAATACAATACAGTGAGAATTAATTACAACCAGTAGGTAAAAACAGGTGTTGCAAAGCCCGGTTCAGAGCAACTTCAGGTTAACAGAATCGTGAAGTTCAATGATTCACAAGATCAATCTCATGTGCTTTGTGCAAAATACGCAATAAGGGGTCCAAGTAAGATGTAACGCTCCAATTCCTGACCAGTCTGCACTATATAAAACTGCAGAAAAACTAAATATAAAATGTGTTTTGTACACTTCTGTTATTGGGCTATACGTGGGCTACATCTGGGTGATATTTGTGCTACATTTGGGCTATTTTTTCTCTGGTAACCATCTTGGGAGACTTATTTGTTTTGAAGTTTCCTAATTTCCTCATTTACTGCAGTCTCCTCCATAGGAAATGCTTTCGGTGTTTTACTTTGATTCCATCAAGAAGGCATTCAGATGTGTCACACATTTGGCATAAATTCAGAGTATTAGCACTTTAGTTGTTCATTAGATCACTGTAGTAAAGCTACTGCTCACCAGGGAGTTAACTGGAAGTCTACTGCTGGTTTAGAAAGTGATTGTTTCAGTCTGCATGTCAGAATTTTCTAATGAAATAGAAGAGGATTTGAAATCTCACTTAAAACATGCCCCACATTTGCTTTCTGCAGCAATAACCATCATTTCTATGGCAACATGAACCCCCTCATTTTGTTCCTTTTTAAATTAAATGTTTTAAGTGCTACCAGTCTACTCCAATCAAGATGGCTTCAGGTATGCCATAATCTTTTCATAAGTAAGACTGTTAGCTTTCTAGTTGTTCTTTAGAACACTCTGGGAAGCTGCAGTAGTACACAAAGGCATCGACTGACAGGCTGCTCCTGTTGAAATATAACAGGAAGATATTTGAGATCTCACTTAAAAGAAGTCCTATTTTTTCTTTCTACAGCATAACCATAATTTCTATGGCAAAATTAACTCCCTCATTTTGTTCCTTTTTAAATGAAATGTTTTCAGTGTTACCAGTTTATTCCAATCAAGATGGCTTCAGGTGTGGCATAATTTTCTCATAAGTAAGACTGTTAGCGCACTAGTTGTTCTTTAGGAAACTCTGGGAAGCTGCAGTAGAACACAAAGGCATCAACTGACATGCAGCTCCTGTTGAAATATAACAGGAAGACACTTGAAATCACACTTAAAACATGCCCTACTTTTTCTTTCTACAGCACTAACCATAATTTCTATGACAAAATGAACCCCATCATTTTGTTCCTTTTTAAATTACATGTTTTAAGTGTTACCAGTTTATCCCAATCAAGATGATTTCAGGTGTGCCATACTTTGTCAGAAGTAAGGCTGTTAGTGCTCTAGTTGTTCTTTAGAACACTCTGAGAAGCTGCAGTAGAACACAAAGGCATCAACTGACATGCTGCTCCTGTTGAAATATAACAGGAAGAAACTTGAAATCACACTTGAAACATGTCCTACTTTTTCTATCTACAGCACTAACCATAATTTCTATGACAAAATGAACCCCGTAATTTTATTCCTTTTTAAATTAAATGTTTTAAGAGTTACCAGTTTATTCTAGTCAAGATGGCTTCAGGTGTGTCATAATTGTGTCATAAGTAAGACTGTTAGTGCTCTAGTTGTTCTTTAGAACTCTCTGGGAGGCTGCAGTAGAACACAAAGGCACCAACTGACAGGCTGCTCCTGTTGAAATATAACAGGAAGATATTTGAGATCAGACTTGAAACATGTCCTAATTTTTCTTTCTACAGCACTAACCACCATTTCTATGACAAAATGAACCCCTTCATTTAGTTCTTTTTAAAATTAAATGTTTTGTTTTAAGTGTTTATTTCAATCAAGACGGCTTCAGGGGTGCTATACTTATGTCAGAAGTAAGGCTATTAGCGCTCTAGTTGTTCTTTAGAACACTCTGGGAAGCTGCAGTAGAACACCCAGGAATCTACTGACAGTCTCTGCCCTTGCTGGATGCACGTGATTTACTGACAATGACAGACTTCATTCTCACATGACTGGGAAAGATAATGTGAATTTACAGAAAATATGCTCTCATTTTAGCTTCAGTTTTCTCTCAAGCGTGATTCATGATATCCCAGTAGAAGGTTTTTCACAGGTTAAAATCACCTTAGACCACACCACGATTCCTGAAATGAGTATGGTACCATCAACAAATGAATTCTAATGTAACTGAGTCTGTTATCAACCTTTATAGTTCTCTTTTTGGTAACTCTCAAAATCTTTGATTCACTACAATGCATTTCAATGGGGTACTATCATGTATATTGGTCCCAAGATGGCTGCCAGCAATTCCAGGATAAAGTGCTGACACCTAATCAGATCTCACGATGAGATGTGTCGTTAGGCTCGGCCCAGATATTGAAACTTTTTCTTTTCCTAATTTCTCATGATCTACTGAACAGATTTACACCATTTAACAAAAAGGGATCTTTCTGAACCAATGGCTACCTTTTCACCAAATTTGGTGTAATTCCGTTCAGCAGTTCGGGGTGTAGCCGTGTCTAAAGTTTCCTATAGGAATTAACATAGAGAAAACATGTTTTGGGACCCCCCTTTTTTCTCGGCCCCTGCTTGCCGAATCACCCTGAAACTTTTGGGATAGGAGCTGACCGGAGCGCCCCACAAGTTTTGAAAATTTCTTGAAGATTCATCAACCAACGCTAAAGGTATTGAAAAAAGAATGTTACAATTTTCCTATGGATCAAAGGTCCTAACTATAACTACCTACTGTCGACCGCCAGTAGGTAATATCCTTATACATATACTAGTTAGTCCTGCAGCCCTTAAGTACCATTCACACAGCAATGTTTTCCTAATCAGCTCACAAATTACTTTTTGTATATATAATTTAAAACAGACCACTAAGTTGAACTACTCGATCATCAACAAATTGTGTCTTATAACTAGTCACTACAAAACAAATGGTTCTTGTATAGTATTTACACCTCAAAATATTTCAATGAAGGTATCTTTGAAAGTCATCCATTCTTCTTTAAAGACATGATAACAAATCAGTATGATAAGAGGAGTACCATTTTGTAATTGTCTTTCAGCCACTTTTCTCTCTATTCAGTACCCCACTTTAAAGTGATTGATGACGCTTTACAGTGGTTCATGAACACAGCTAATGGATACTGGTAAATTTACTGACAGATCTTGACAAAAAATGTAAATATTTAACTGATGAGCTGACCATGTAAGCAGCGCTGAAGGTGCAGGTTGGTGGCATGCCATTGCAGGGGGTCCAGAATAGACTTCTTCACTTGTTTTACTGCAATTAATTGAAAATCCTACCACACTTAAAACCATAAAGATTGTATTTGACACTAGTCAAACTATCAAGATAACAACTCCTGGGCATGTGATCTATCGTGTTGTTGACCATCAATGAACAAATATCTACCCATTTTTATGATGTGGGCAGGTGTGCCTGATTACTAGAAGAATCTAAGTAAGAATAATCTCCAAGATAAGCTATTCTGTATAAATGAGTGACCCACCCACACAGGTAGTGTGGCATCACACCTAGTACAATGAGAATGAAGAACAACGAAAAGTCTCTTATCTTTAATGTGATGTTCCTTGCAAGAGTTTAAATCTGCAAGCATTCCTCTGTGCATTCCTCAGAATATGACTGGTTCTCACACAAGCAGTAATCAAAATGCCATGATAACCAGTGGGTACGAATGGGTATTGGTTTTTATTTGACTTGGTAAATACCGATACCCTGCGGTCCAGTACTTACAGACTGCGATAAATACCTCCAACTGCAATTTGATGTTTTCGTTTATGCTTTCCAAACCAATTTTCACCTACATTGGAATAAAGCATGCATTGTTCACCTGATAAATATCACAAGGTTTGAAGTAGTTGCATTTACCATGGGTAAAGTGTAGTATGCAGTAATTGCCACAGCAAAATCTGTTCAGAACTTACCACCCAAAATGGACTAAGTTTCAACAGTGGACGTGCATGGCTCCAAATTAACACATAAATATTGATTAAATAATTAAGGTTAATTTGGTGCATGTGGAGCAATGATTAATCTTCAGAGATTAATGTGGCAAAAGTCAATTAAGCATACAGAGCCGCTGGTCAAATATGCCCACCACCCATTTGATAAAAATTATGCCGAGATTTTTGCACATTTATATGAAATGGTACATTTCAAGAGAATAACTGCATCTGGATTCATAAAGTACTATTTTGCTGCTGTGCTTTACAGTTTTGATGTTAAAAAGAGGAAGTATATTTAATTAAATGGACCATGAACACAATGAAAGAAACATCTATATTGTGAAAAGTTCTGAAAGCATTTGCCGGAGAAAGTTACTAAGTATGTTTTAAAGGATAGATTTAATGAGCTCTTGGTGAGAACAAATCAAAATACAAAATGCAAGTTCGCTAACTCAAACAAGCTCTGTTCAACCATAAACCATTATCCCATCCTCTCTTGATCAGGAGGATATAAACAAATAGCCCGTTAGGCATTCGTTTCCAAACATTAACTCTATTTTTGCAGGATTTTATGGCGTGAAATACAAAGATAACTTTTCCTTGGTGAAATAATAAACAATTGCTACTTTTTTCTAATGGTATAAAAAACAGCTTTATGTAAGATCGTCATGCAGACCTTTTCCCTTGTAAAAAGAATTCTAGGGGCCCTAGAGCTACAGAAACTTGATGTGTGTTCGCTATAAATATTATAAATGTATATACACGTCTCTCTGTCATATAGATCAAAGATAATTTTACAAAGTGCTCGATATTCGCTTCAGAACACTGGAGCTATTTTCGCAGGAATTTGTATCATGAAATACATAGATAATTTTTCATTGCTGACATAATAAACACAGACATCTTTTCGCACTTTATGCACAATCATTTTTTGAACCAGGCTATAAAGCATATATTTTCTTTTGGAAGAAAGAAATCTGAGGGGGGGGGGGTGGAATCCATAAAATGTTACCTGATACTAATTCTGTATAACTGGATAGGATTTTTCTACTAATCATCGTGTAATGATGAGACATGAATGAAACTGGAGAGATGAGTCATTATTAAATGTATTTTATGCGGTTAACATTTGCAATGTGCAACTTTGCAGCCTGCATCTGCAGACGCAGTAAAAATTAATGGGAGAAACACTCTACATGCAAGGAGGATTTGGGAGTTGCCATTGCAAGGGGGTTTCATTGAATTGCTGAGTCTGTTTTGCTTTTTTATGGAAATTGAATCAATGAATAGGAATGGACAAGGGCGTAGCTTTTTCAATAATGTCAGGTGGGTGTTTGTGTGTACTTTTCCAGCAAGCAACGAGGCGTGCCTAACTAAAAAGGATACAGTGGGCTGGGGCCAGTGGCTGTGGTTATGGACAGGGTTTGGTATTAGTGGTTAGCTATTTGGGAAAGAAAGACAGTCAGTGTATGCCACCCATGAGATAGTCTGGACTATGCTGTGCACTCTAGTTCACCCTAAATATCGTCATCCTCTTTACAGCATCTTGTCGTTCTCTTCTTCTGCACATGTTCAACTCATCATAACTCCAACATCTGCACTACCCACCCACCATCACTACTTTCAGCCCTGCATTTTATTTCCTTTTGCTGCTGTCAATATTTTGACATCTCTGTACCTGTTTCTCACACTTCTCCATGCAATCACAATTGCAATTGGTAAATATTCCATCACTGTGATGTGGCACTCTTAAGAGGGGCCAAAGACTGCATGTGTGTGGGCACAATTCATCACCAGAGCTCTGGCTCATCCCCCGTCATGAGCCCTCGCCATCATTCGGAACTCAGCTAGACGACCAGAGATGATTCAGTTCACTTAAAAGCTTGATATGTCATGACCAAACCGAAATAGAGAAAACAAATATTAGGGAATGCAAGTTGAATTTAAATTAAATGTCAACAGGGACAGCATTAGAGTTGTGGTTTTAATGCCTTCAGATCCATACCCTCGGTCTGCCTGAGCATCACACACATCCTTCTTGGTAAATCTGCCATCCCAAGCCCAGTCTTAGATGTGAGCAAGCTTCTGAAACCTTGATTCAGGCTTGAGTCGGATACCTGGCTTGGGCTCATCTTGAGGTCTCATGAAACCTCGAGCCCATGGCTTCTGCCTGTCCCCACATACTAACTTCATGCACCAAGAATTAATGAAAAAGCATTGAAGTTTGATGTAAAATGAATGAGTGAAAGAGATACCTCATATGTCTGGCTGGACAGAGCGCTAGACTTCTCGTCCCAAGCTACTATCACTGCCTCTGTATGCGTGGGTCTAATGAAAATGCTCCGGAAAGTGCTCCCCCTGCTCCCATTCCAGGCGAGGAGGGTCATGGTCCAGGCCCTGATTCTCTCCCGCCTGGACTACGGAAATGTTTTATATCTTGGGGCTCCGGCAACAGTGACAAAAAAACTTCAAGTCACTCAAAACTGTGCCGCACGCCTACTGTTTAATATCCCTCGCTGGCAGTCGGCGAGAACTGCCCTAAAGGAGCTTCATTGGCTTCCAGTGGCCTCAAGAACACTATTCAAGGCCATGTGCATTCTGCACAAATCCCTTCATCAAACTGGCCCAGCAGTACTGTACCCTTTAATACCGCCTTATGTGCCGCTCAGAACCCTACGTTCAGCTTCACTGCATCTGGCAACCAAAGTAAAAATCAAGAGAGCCCGATGGGGTGGCCGCTCTTTCACTTACTCAGCGGCGAAGGCATGGAACTCCTTGCCTTTGTCCCTCAGGAAAAACAACAACCTGATGTCATTTAGGAGAGAACTGAAAACCCATCTGTTTTCTAAAGCGCATTAATCCTTCCCTGCAGTCGCACACAGAATTCAATCTCAAGCGCTGTGAGGCCTTCGGGTGGTTATGCGCTATATAAATGGAATTTTCAATTCAATTTAATTCAATACCCATCTTGTGGCTGAATTGCACAATGTGAAACCAGACATTCTGGGCTCAATCCCAGCTTCCTCACTATAACAAATTGTGTGATCCGTGGTAAATATATTTCACTGATCTTCCTCTTTCTTGATTATCACATAGCAGAGTACCTTCAAATATGTGAGCTCAGCAGGTGCACTGTACAAAAATATCTGTTTGATATAACAGACGAAAATGTTGCTCCATCTTTAATAAGAATCTAAGCCATGCATGGGTGTACAGAACCACGACTTGCCTCCGAGTTCACTAGAGCCCTTGTGGTCGGGGAGGGACGAGAATATTTAAAAGTTGCTTTTTTAACCTCTCCCATGCTCATGACGAGCTCAGCTCATCATGAGGCACTGTTGAGCTGCACTCATGACGAGCTGAGCTTGTCATGACCGTTGAAACGTTCACACGCGGGCATAATTTCCCCGCTGTGCTGAACGTTCCAAAACGGGTGTGGCTATAGCTGCACTGTGCCTCATGACGAGCCGCGCGGCCCCCCGCACAGCAGGGGGAAAACACTCCGCAGCGAAGGGGTTAAAACTATCACTCTTTATGAATTACTCTCAATGCAGTGATATTTTTTTTATTAAGGTGAAACAGTTCAGCATATTAAAAGAAATATGCTTTTTGAACAATTTGCTGTGAATATTATATTTTCACATGATGCTTGTTGAATGCTTTACGTGACAGATATTTTCAGCATGCATCACATGCATGGGCTCTTAGAACCAAGCCAGACCCATGGCTGGGTTCTGACTCAGCTCTCCCTCTTAGATTGTCGGCTCAACATCTCAACCCAGCCTGCAAAAACAGTGAATTAATGTCACTATTGCTGCAGACAGCTGTCACTTCAGGCCAAGACTGTTACTCCAGACCGTTACTAGACTATGAAAGTATTGGGGGGTGTTGAGCAGATTGGCAGAAAGTGGGATATGTAGAACAAAGCTAGGTAGGGAAAAGTAAATCTAAGGAAACAAAGATGGATAAGCTAAGGATAAGTATGACATGAAAATGAAGGTCTTCCGGACTCAAAGATAGTACCCGGTGCAGAATAAAATGCTTTGTGCGTGGTGTGGAAGGAATGTGTGTTTGATGACCTTTAACACAAGGAGCAATGATTATGTGTAACATCCAGAAAGGTTGTATAAACAATGTAGTGAGACTGTAAGTCTAGGTTACTTTCCAGACAAGCGTCTGTGGGGGCTATTCGCAAACTTTGTAGTATGTTTGAAGTACTACAAAAGAAGTTGCAGCATGCTATTCACAAACCTAGGCATGAACTTTACTCCTCTGCCTCCCCTATAGATTAATGTTCAGAGATCACTGCTCCAACTGTGGAGGGTCCACACATATTGATATACGTTTTTACAGTAAATGCGGAGGGACACGGGAGGGGTTGGAAAATAGGGAATAATTACAAATAAAGGGGAGGGGCTGAGTAAGGAGTAAGGATGGATTTAGAGAGAGTCAAAGAGTGACTTAGGGAGAGTCACCCACCCACCCCCAAAAGAATATGCCCATAGCTATTCAGAAACTTAAAATCTATAGTTACTACTGGTAGCAAGTGACTCACAACAGTAGTAAAGTACTCCACTTCCGAGCTGAAGCCGATCAAGCACCACTAGAAAGTTATTAAGTTAGGGACCTAAAACCCCATAGAAAATGAAGTTAGATTACATAAAAATATTTAAGACAGTTGAAAATATAAATGAATATATATACAGACAACTAAGGTTTTTTTTTAGGGTATTCCAGAATTACAAGGCGCACAACCGGAGTGTCCATAAAGTTACAGTTTGAAACAAAGGTATTCAATGGTTGGTACAGGCAATAGGGCGAACGGTAAAACCTCACAACCGCTCAACGATGGACCAAGCTTGATGCATACAAGAACAAAAAGAAAACCACAATGCCCCTGCACTTGTACAGAAATGTAATTGAGGTGTATGGTAACAACACTGTCAATTCGCTAAGTATGAGGAAAAATTAGAACAACATCCAACTCATACAAGTAGCTCAATAGTTGGTGATCATCTTAAGACAAAATAGGGAAAGAAGTTCAGGATGTAATCCGTTGCTGGTACGAAAAAGTTTCGTTTATTGTTCCTTTAGGTAGGCCAACACGTGTTTCATCGCAGGGAAACAGACTGCGAATCTTCAGGGCTGGATTAAAACATAGAGAGTACATTTGCGATCATATTTACGTTGCAAGTGTATTAAGAAGTGACTGGGTAGTGTCACCAGTAGTGACAAGAAGACATGCCAACATGTGACTGTAGGTGACTCAGTGTTGGAGTGTATGGAGACATTTTTCTTGTGAAGGGTGACAAAAAGTGCAAATCTGTGAGTTCCTGATCATATTATTTCTAGTGACGCGTTGTAGACAGTTGACAATTTGTGGCCGTGGAAAAATATATGGTGCTACAAGTGAAAAGGTTGTGTAACAACGTGAGGTGTCTAGCAAGATAAGAATACGACATCCCGAGTGACTGTTGTAGTGAGTTTACATACATTTATGAGAACTCTTATGGTAACAGTACCATGGCGCTTAATTGGTAGATGTTTCTTATATTCTTATCAGGGTTTCTTTTGTATACATTGTAAGTCCCAACTATTCTATATTGACTAGCTAGGTAGTTATTGCAACGTAAATATGATCGCAAATGTACTCTCTATGTTTTAATCCAGCCCTGAAGATTCGCAGTCTGTTTCCCTGCGATGAAACACGTGTTGGCCTACCTAAAGGAACAATAAACGAAACTTTTTCGTACCAGCAACGGATTACATCCTGAACTTCTTTCCCTATTTTGTCTTAAGATGATCACCAACTATTGAGCTACTTGTATGAGTTGGATGTTGTTCTAATTTTTCCTCATACTTAGCGAATTGACAGTGTTGTTACCATACACCTCAATTACATTTCTGTACAAGTGCAGGGGCATTGTGGTTTTCTCTCTATAAATGAATATATAATTTGATGTTACATATTTTAATTGTTATCGAAAAAAAGTAACAACATTTTTGCATTTAAAAACAATTTAACAATACGGTTTATTAGAATATAATGAAATTCAGTTCAGTTCAAAAACTTTATTTCAATTAAAAATCACAAAAGTTGATACATGACACATGAGCGATGATATTAGAAAAACTCTAAAAGTTCAATACATAACTGTTATTCATCAATTCCTGCAATTTAGACAATTAATCAAAATGAATATAAATATACAAATAACACATTAACCCCTTCCATGCTCATGACGAGCTCAGCTCGTCATGGCATGTACCTCTCAGGTGCTCATGACGAGCTGAGCTCGTCATGACCACACCCGTTTTCGTTGCTGTCCAGCACAGCAGGGAAACTCTCAAGCAGCGATGTGGTTTAAACCATATAAAAACGAAGGAGAACCCCAGTATATAAATCATTTAACATTTTTGGTTTCATCAAGCAGCAATCCAGAAGTACTACCAATACTACATTTGAAAAGTACAGTGCAAATAATATAAAGTGCATATGCAAGGAACAGGTACAAGAAAAAGTCTTGTCATCTAACATGGGCTAATAGATTTCAAACAAATAACCCACACCCATCCCAAGAACTTAGTGACAGCGACCACTACCGGCTCTTCCAATGATGTAGATAAAATCCTAACAGCCTCATTGCTCAACCTAGTTCCCATGTTCAGACAAACCAATCAATCAATCAATCAATCAATGACACTTATAGAGCGCGCTACATACCCGTAGGGTCTCAAGGCGCTTGGGGGGGGGGGGGGGGTAGCCGCTACTGCTCGAACAGCCAGGTCTTCAGCTTCTTCCTGAAGGAGAGGTGGTCTTGGGTCAGGCGCAGGTCAGTCGGGAGGGAGTTCCAGGTCTTCGCGGCCAGGTAGGAGAAGGACCTTCCTCCTGTAGTTGCTCTTCGGATGCGGGGGACGGCGGCGAGGGCGTGGTTGGCTGACCGGAGGTGGCGTTTGGGAGCGTAGAAGTTGATCCGGCTGTTGAGGTAGCTCGGGCCTTGGTCGTGTAGGGCTTTGTGTGCGTGGGTGAGGAGGCGGAAGGTGATTCTTTTGTTGACGGGGAGCCAGTGGAGGTCTCTCAGATGTCCGGAGATGTGGCTGTGTCGTGGGATGTCGAGGACGAGTCTGGCTGAGGCGTTCTGGATCCGCTGGAGTCTCTTCTGGAGCTTGGCGGTGGTACCGGCGTAGAGGGCGTTGCCGTAGTCCAGTCGGCTAGTGACGAGGGCCTGGGTGACGGTCTTCCTGGTCTCGGTGGGGATCCACCAGAAGATCTTCCGTAGCATGCGTAGGATTTTGAAGCACGCCGAGGAGACGTTGTTGACTTGCCTGGTCATGGAGAGGGAGGAGTCCAGGATGAAGCCCAGGTTGCGTGCATGGTCTGTCGGTTTGGGTGCGGTGCCCAGGGCGGGGGGCCACCAGGAGTCGTCCCAGGCGGAGGGTGAGGAGCCCAGGATGAGGACCTCCGTTTTGTCCGAGTTCAGTTTCAGGCGGCTGGTCGTCATCCACTCGGCTACCTCTTTCATCCCTTCGTGTAGGCTGGCTCTGGCGGTGGCGGGGTGGTTGGTCAGGGAGAGGATCAGCTGGGTGTCGTCGGCGTAGGAGATTATGCTGAGGTTGTGTTGGCGTGCGATGGCCGCGAGGGGGCTCATGTAGACGTTGAACAGGTTTCAGCCATCTATGCCTATGTTTATGAGAGGCTGGGCAAGCAATAAGAATATGGATCACTGTCTCTACCGCATCTAGACAATGGGGACAGGCACTACTATTCATGCTGTTCCATTTCAGTGTAAATACCTTTGTGGGGAGGGAACCCACCCTGAACTGATGGTATAATTTTCTTTCTTTAGGGGTGGTAATTAGGTCCCAATAGCTGTCATACTTGGCTTTGTGTTTTAAGTAAAGAAATACTCTAGTCAGAGAAGGCGCAATAAAGGCCGCATAGAGCCTAGTTACAACCATGTTCCAGTATCTGCCTTAAGCTCTGCCTTGAAAGGAAAGACAATATCCCTGGGTTGGTCCATAACCTACTCATACCCATCTCACTAAGTGTATTCCTCACACACCTTAACCATGAAATTTTGTTAGCGACAGCCAAGTTCTTGACATCATTTAATGCCAGTGCATAGTGTTTTAACTCTGGAGTCACCCAAATCCTCCTCCAATAAGCGACTGGCCTAAACTGTGCCACATCCCTAATGGAGTGGCAGCCCAAATCCAAAAACAGTGGTAACAGCGGGGTGGACTGTGGGAGCCCAATTAATGACCGCATAAACGTATTTTGCACTAAAACCAAAACATCCAGGTTAGCATAGCCCCACAGCTCAGCACCGTAGAGGATTGAGGCACCAATTTTGGTATGGTATATTTGGAGGACAGGGGCTATCGGTTTTGTGTAAGAGGATCTATGCTCTTTGATCAATACACCTGACAATTGGGCGTGCTTAACATTGAGGAGTTTGACCTGGGGTTTCCAACTCACATTGCAATCAATATGGACCCCCAGATAGGTAAAGGTATCAGTTTGTTCCAATGCACCGTCCCTCATTTCGACTCTGCCGCCAGTCAACTTACGTTTGTGCAGCACCATGTACTTGGTTTTGTCCACATTGACAATTAGTTCATGGTCCTCACAAAACTCCTCGAATCTAGAAAGGGCTCTTTGAAGGCCCATTCTAGTTTTTGAAAGAATGAGGGTGTCGTCGGCAAACATGAGTAGGAGGATCCTACTTCCCACTAGGGAAGGTGCATCGGGAGGGAAGTCCTTAAAATAACTCACCACCCCATTTATATGTAGTGAGAAGAGCGTTGGGGCTAATACACACCCCTGCCTAACCCCCTTCTCTATTGGGAACTTATTGCTGAGGCTTTCCTGTACACCCCATCTCACCTTCCCGTAGCTTGCAGTGTGTAACTTGACCAACAGAACCAGGATCTCAGGTGGCATGCCTAACTGCACAAAACAGCACCACATCTTGGCCCAGGGAACAAGAACGAGAGCCGACTTTAAGTCGACAAAGGCAGCATATAAGTTGCCTCTCCCTATTACCACCGTGCGGCAGTAGACAAGTATAAATCTGAACACCTGGTCTATGGTGCTTGTACAAGACTGAAAGCCCGCCTGCAGGTGGGAAAGGATGTTGGATTCCTCCAACCAGACTGAAGTCTATTTAAAATCATTTTGCCAGGACCTTTTGTATGCAGTCTAGTAGGCTAATGGGCCTATAGTTCCCTGGAATTGTGTGATCCCTTTTTTGTATGTAGGTATTATTTCCCCTCCTGCCCACGTACTTGGCATTGGTGCACCACTAGCCATTGCGTTTGCTAGGAGCTGAATATATTCCGCCCAGTTTGATAAGTCATAGAGGAAGAGATCAGTGGGGATACAGTCAGGCCCCGGAGCCCTTTCTCTTGGGGCTGACTGAAGTGCAATTTCCACCTCATGCTTAGTAAAGTGTAGATTAATATCTGGAGGTGGAATGACTTGGAATTCTAGATTAGCCTCTGCACTTGAAAACTGTGCTGTAAAGTGGGAGACCCACCTGTCGGGCTCCACACAGTTATGGGGGACATTATTAGGAACACCGCTACCCCATCTCACCATTTGCAAAACGCACACATATTCCTCCCTAGAGATGCTTCCAGCAAATCTCCCCAATGCTGTTCTGTAGTGTAGTTCCTATTATCCCAATAGGCTCTGCGCATTGGAATAATACCTTCAATAGTATAGGCCTAGACCAGACGTTAACTAGGTCTTCTATTGTCGATATTAGACTTAAAGTTTTGGGTTTGCCAGCTAGCTCAGAGTTCACTAGAAACTTTCTCGAATAGGCAAGGAGGAGTTGAACCTCCCTGGATAGACAAGAAGGGATTTAGTTTCTGACAACCATAGAACATGACAACTTTGCTCTCCCCTAATCAAGAGTGTATCTCTAGAGTCGTGTGAAAACAAAAGACAACTTATTTTACTCAGTCAGTACGTGCATTCTTAGTTTCACCAGAGTGTAGAGAAAAGGAAGAGACGGGCGTGTTCAATAAAAGATGGTATTTATTGATCAGTCTCTTTTCTCATACAAGAGAAATGGATCGATATTATCGCAATACTTATGGTTAAGTAAAGTGCATACAATAAAAGCAGAAGTATAAAATAATACAGTAAAAACATTTATATGGTTTCTAAGCCATATGAAGGTTTAAAATAGATAAAATAGGTACATACACATATACATTTGACTAATCATACTCAACTGGTGTTTCTAACTACGCCTACCCCAGTTTACCTGACCTAAGCCTAATACGTGGGCGGGGATGGAAAGTAGCAGTTTAAGTTAAGTTTGTTTTTGCCAAGTGACTTACTCAAGAATTCTCTGCGAGGGGTTATTCAGTTCTGTACCTGGAATTTAGGATGAATGAGGGATGGTATCTCTCGTCTCTGGTCTCGATATTCCAGGCTGCCTGCGAGGGCTACCCGGAAGCGCCGGAGCTGGATTTCTCAGCAGGAGAAAGCAGCGTCTCATTCTCAGCGCGTCAGGAAGGCGGGGCTGCGCCAGCGGGGTCTGCTCTGCTCTGGGCTTCGGCAAGTCTGGCTGCTCCGATCTCGTCACCACCGCGTGTGTTTGCTTAAGGCAATACCGGTAATATTTATACCTGTAAGGTGCCGAGATTGACGTAAGGATGGACATAGATACGTCAATAAGGATGTCACACGAGCTGGTCGTTAGCACATTCTTTTGCTGAAGTTCTCGGTGAAATCAAAACAATGGCCGCAGGGTTTTTCCCAGGTTGTCATAGGTTTGATTTGTTTTGAGAACTCCGTATGCCTTATCAGGGGCTGGAGGAATATTGCTTGTCTAATTAGATGGCAAGCGCTATGACCTAATCAGATAACACGTTCCTGCGCCGTGGTATGGCTTGATCAGATAACGGTTTCTGCATCATGGGATGGCTGCTAGTTAACTTGTTAACCAGAACAGGGTCAGGAATAGGGGGATCGATACAGAACCTATAGGAATACATCACACCCACTCCACGCTAACTATGGCCATATTTACGAATCTAGGCATAGTAAAACATACTGTAGAGTATTGTGTATACCTTACCACCCCAAAATACATATAATGCATTTTGAAATTATCTAATATACGGAAAAAACAGTCACATGTATTATATGCACTCAAGATGTAGAATAATGCTAAAGTAATCATGCATATGTATACATTATTACTATTTGAATATGAGAATAACACATGAAATGGCTCTTAATACAGAAGAAAAAGTTCGAGACCATTCCATCACAGAATAAAATAATTATGAATATACCAGCGGGCAGCTAATGTCTATAAAGTGTCTAAAAATAGAAATTCAGTTCTCTAAGAATAGTTCTTACTTTAAGCTGAAGATAAGTGTCCCGAAAAATCGTAATAATATTTTGGGGCTGCTGAAAAAATCGCTGTCCGTGAACTGGAGGGGAAATTGTTCATGTTATTTTGTTATTAAAGTTGAAGGCCAAATTCAGGGAGTCGCCGTGTGCTAGCTTGCTCAAAAGTCTTTATTTCTGCTCTGGTGAGAACATCATATCACTTAGACTGTCGAAAAAGCTGTCAACAGCTTCCTGGGAGAGTTCCACTAACTCGGAAAAAGGTGTAACCATGCATTCGTGCGCATGATTGTCTCCATTGACGTTTTGATTAGTATTGCTGACAGAAGGTCGTACCTGATCGATGCTGCTTTCATCTTGAACTTCACTACCCCTCAATCGTAGTGGTGAAGTTTCCACGAATGCCGTCATCAGGATTGGTAGCCGTTGAGGGCAGCACAAAGCATGAGCCGTTATTGGACTCAACAATGTTTCTGCATCCATTGGCGCATCCGATTGTAGCATCAGACAGGTGTCCAACACGCATTCTTCTCCACACATCAAGCACCTTAATACAGGTAAAACACATCGATGCCACATTGGTCGAAATGAAAGAAACCAAGTCATGTTCAGGTCTCTAAGCCGGGATAGTCCCAGGATTTTTGATATCCGGTCCCGGTATCAAATGGCTCGGATTGTTTCTTCCCTTGTCGCAGGTGTTTTGTCTGTGACATGGTTTGCCATAACGAAATATAAGGACCAAGAATAGGATTCCTGCAATTAGTCCCAAAATGAGGGGAAGTCCGCCAAAAATCGAATGGACGAAATCTGGAAAAATACCCAGTATGGCTTTGAATGGTGTTAATGCCATCGAAAATACTGTCTTAAATACTTTTGAGACTCCACTGGTATCAGAAATATTTAAGATTTCATTCAGGATTTCTGCGAAATGTATGGGGGAATTAGTTGATAACAATGAGTGAATCTCTGCAGTCGTCCTTGCGACTAGGAGATCATACGTTTCTTTTGATGACGTGAGTCTGGTCGGTGTCTGAAGAAGCACTGTTTTCATTCTGCTTAAAGTATCTATTCGAATAGAAGTAATTTTCAAGTTAGGCCATGCCCTTGCCTCCCTGTCTGGAAAGGAGCTGGGGAACAATGAGTGTCCACAGCACATGACCTTCGCAGTCGTAGTTACAAGATAAGGAGTCCCGGGCATAGGACTACAACATCTGCGATCCACAATTAGAATGTAACTCCCATTATAGAGTCTTTTAAAGAATGGTTCTATCTCTGTTGCAGGTGCGCCTAGCTGGTGACATGAAAGGTTATTTGAGTTCCCTTCACAGGCTCCATGCAAACTAATTCCATTACACAGAAGTGTACCGCTTAGTGACATCGCACAATTATTGCCACTAAGAAACACTTTCTGTCCTTTATTACTGACACATGCATGTGAATAGGGCAGGTTCCATGTTGACTTAATGTACCCTTTTCCCAATTTTTCGTACATGCCAGCCTGTATATATTTTTGGCAGTATTGAAACCTGAAGGTTGATATTGGAATATTAATTATCCCATGTATTATCCATTCACTGACAGGTCGTTCTGACATTGTCACTGGTAATCTCTCGAGTTTCTCAATGCTCAGGATTGTATAATCAGCACCCTTCTGTGCCATACTGATTTGTTTATCAGTAAGGTTAAAGATATTGAATAGTGACGTTGTGTTGATTAAACGCCAAGGCACATAGCCTGAACGCAGATTTTGTAACGTCCAGCCAAGCTGTACAATAGAACGCAATTGAGACTGACCGTGTTGTAACAACAGTAAGTCTTGCGATATTATGTCGATTGCTGAAGACACAATGCTGTCCAGAGAAAAAATTCTGGAGGACAGAGTCATTAACCCATTGTCCACTACAGAAAGTGATTTTTCCAAATTAATACGGTCAATTTCCCGTATACTTTCTGCTGTCTCAATTTGAGTCACCTTCCAGGCCTCGTTGTAAGCTGCATATACAGAGGCTGCTATGAAACGTTTTTGACGCTGTTTGCGCGGTCCCATAATGAAATCACGCAAGTCAGCACCATCAGTAAGTAAAGTTAGGTGATGCTTAATTTCTGTCAGTGTGGAAGTTTGTAGCCATTGAAGGCATAATTTGCCCACACTGTAGGTGGTTATTATCCCTGGGTGTTGTCTTTGGGAATATCTAGGGTCTGGCCTGGTCAATGTGTTTTGTTCAGGAATCTATCTTGACAGTTATTAGTATCTGTGGGCCAGATCAACCACTGTTTCCAATCAGGATGTGTTCTGTTTTGGTTTAATACATAGTTTACATCTATCTCTTCATCTGTAGAGCTATTGCTGTTCATTGTTGGCTTTGGAATAGACGGTTTATTTAAGTCTTTGATTTTGGCTAGGCCAAGACAGGTAGTTTGTTGAACAGTGTCATTTAAAAATATAATTTGTTCTGGGATCATGCAGGCTCTAAACAATGATTCTATACCTTGTACTTGCCATTCTTTTGTACCCCAAACACTTTTTACTTCAACATTTTTGTCCCAATAATCGAAACCAAAAGTATTCATTTGTTCAAAAAATGAGTCTGAATATATCAAGTTTGTGTTCGTTAGCATGGTCTTTGTCCCTGTCTTATTTGACAATTTGAAATAAAATGTTTCAGCATTACTTGTGTTGAAACCTGAAAAGTATGAATATTTGTCATAAAAGGTTCTTGAGCTTCCTTTTGGAGGGGTTGCACAATGTTCCCATTGATTATAATTTAAAACATTTCTAGGTTGTGCCGATTTATGTAGAAAATGGTTACCATAGTGGTTGTAACAGTACATACTATCATAATTAGTCGAACCCTGCAAATAATCATGTTTGGTAAATTTAGCAGACATCACTAAGTCAGACATCATATCATTTATATTTTCAAAGTCCCAATCATCAGCAAATGAGCTTGGTTTTACAAAGTCACTCAACGAGATCTTGATTTGGTGTGGATATTTCAGGATTTCAACTGGACCATAAATTTCGTAGTCAGTATTGTCCCATGCTACCCCACCCTGTATAGGATTGGCTGTGAAGTTGACTGAAGAAAGTTCTCTTTTCTCAACGTGTGAAGACGTGTGTGGCTTGAGGATCAAGTTGATTTTCTGACTTGCTGTGTCCATTTTAGCATATTTTCCCTCAATGAGGCGTCCCAAAGTTAGTACCATGATGAGCCAAAGTATGAGGATAAATGCACCAAAGCCCACCCAAAATTCAATCCATGGAGAAATCAGATATGTTTCTTTCAGTTGTTTCAAAAGTTCTTTAGCTTTATCCTTAAAGGTTTTTGTTGATGGCTGTGTTTTTGATTCACTGAGGTCTTCAGAGGAATCATCGAAGTTTATGAAGTAGCTGGATGCAGTTCTGTCAATTGTTCCAATTGCTTCAGGATTACTGTTTCTTGCATATTCGTTTGTTACTTCATTGTAGATTGGTGTGTCTTTACTAAATGTTTTTATTTGGGTTTTCAGAGGTTTAAGTTCCATTGCATTGTTGCAGAGTCCTTGTTGTTCTTCTGTAGGCGTTTCGAATGTGATTAGCCTCTTAGTTAGGACCTCTGTATTGGTAGCAAACCTTGGTGTTCTACTACTTATCGGGAGTCCACTTGGCCTACTATTTGTTATCGGCCACATGATTGTGGTTTTACCAGGTCGATGGATACAACTCGGTTCTCCTTTTTACCAGCAAGCGGCGGTAGTACAACTGATCTTGTCCCGTTGATAGACAAGACAGGAACTGCTTTTCTGTAAGAAGGCCCAAATTCCTTCTTTACCGCGATCTTTTCTCTGACTAGATCCCCGACTTTTGGAATCCAGACAGGTCTTGCTGGGACAGGTGGTGGTTCTTCAGTGGTTGTTGGCTGCTGTTTCAACTTTATGTTGCTCAGGTCTTTTCTTGTTTCGTTTAAGTCCTGCAAAATAGCCAAACGATCTTTGATATCAAAGCTTTTTTCCTTCACCACTGAAGTCTGACTGTCAAGATCTAAGACCAACATCCTAGTTACAAACAATAATTCGTATGGACTGAATCCCTTCAGAGAATTTCTTGGCAGGTTATTTAGACTACGTTGGACACTTATTAGATGTTTGACCCACCCAGCTCCCGAACCTAATACCTTTGCTGTTATAGATTGCTTTATGTCACGGTTTTTTCTTTCTACAATTCCGTTCCCCTCAGGGTGAAATGGACAAGAGTACCGCAATGCAATGCCCATGCTGGTCATGGCCTCCTTATAAGCTCGAGAGCTAAAAGCAGGACCCTGGTCAGAATGCAGCATGCCAATTGCGTATGTGCCGATAAAGACTCGCAAATCTTTTATAACAGTTCTGGCGTCAGCCGATCGCTGGGGCCACATCCATATGAATCTCGTGCATGAATCCACTGCGACCAGGATATATTTATAGTTACCATCCCTTTGTAAGGGACCACAGTGGTCCAGATAAACACAGGCTAATGGTTTATCTGAGATTAGAAGGGGCGTCTGCGCAGGTCGTCTCACCGTTGATACTTTCATTCTTTGACATATTTCACATTCTAAAACATAGTTCCTTGTTTGTCTTCTCATCTGTGGCCACCAGTATCTCTGTTTTAACAATGATACTGTGGCTGAGACGCCAGCATGTACAGAAGCGAGCCCTTCGTGTTACCGCTATTATTAGTCCTAACCTATGTTCCATGTTTGGAATTGCCCTATCCCCCACTCCAGGGATTCGAGCAAAAGGAACATTGTTTGCATCAGTTATGTATGAGTATTTTACTGGAAAGCCTTTCAGGAGTGTTTCTATCGAATCCTTTTCTGTAGCGCTGACAGCCTGTAATATCTCGCTGTCTATTTTTGTTTTTGACCGTGTGATGGCAGCTACGGAAGCCGTTTTCACAGCTGCCTTCGCGGCCTCATCAGCCAATGAATTCCCTGCAATGTGAACGCCATCACGTTGATGACTCAGTGTATGTATCACGTGAGTCTTTGGTAGTTCTTTTTGTAAAAGAGCTACTTGTTCCCAGAGCATTTTATGCTTGATTGTGCCTCCTTTTGCATCCTTAAAACCATTCTGAAGCCAGATCTGCAAGTATTCATTGTAAGACTGAACGCAATAATACGAATCGCACACTATGAGTGTGGGGAATTCTCGATCGGTATTTTCAAGCGCCATCTTGAATGCCAGTAGTTCAGCTCGCTGAGCTGTACAATCTCCCAGAGATTGTGTTTTGGTGATAGCTGGTTTAAATTTCCCTTCGTGCCAGCGACCTTTAACAATCGCGCACGCAGCACTGTAAGCTTGTTTACCCCCCACTGCGGGTTGTGCTGATCCGTCTGTATATATTATACAGCCGTAATGTTCTACAGGCAGAATTTCGGTCGGCGGAGGACATTCGAATTCGTATTGGAGAAATTCTTGTGTTTTTAAGTTGGGATCAAATTCGTATACCACGTCTGTTGCAGCAAGAGAATTAGCCCGCTGTATCCACCTTGGATGTAGTGCTTTAGCATTCGGAATGCTTGCCTTTGTTACCGCCTCTAGGGCTGGTATCGGTGTCACGATTATTATTCGTTTACCTTGTGCCAGGGCTCGTTCTTTTGCTATAGCTGTCTGTGTTGCAGTAGGAATTTTTTCCGTTGGGCTAAATTTCATTTCAGCTTTAGTGTACAAGTGTGATTTGAATGCAATTGGTACCTTTTCTCCCTCATTAGAGGTCAGGTATGTGAATCCGCATCTTCCTGGGATGACTCGAATCACAAGATCGCGTGTGTTATCACGTGTTTCTAATTTTGTTTTAATTAACATGTCTGTTTGTAAGGATCTCAGAATTTCTGTGTGTATTTGAGTCCAATTGGTTCTTTTAAAATCTGGTTTCATTAGATCATAAAGGGGTTTGACCCTTTGTGCGTAATTTGCAATGTATGTTCTTCCGAAATTTAGGAAGCCTAGAATTGACTGTAGGTTTTTTAGTGTTCTAGGTGCTTGGAGTACGGCACATTTCTCTAGGAAATTGTCAGCCAGGCTTTTGCCTTCACTTGATAATTCATATCCTAAGAACAGGACTGTTAGATGGGCAATTCTAGATTTTTTAAAGTTGAATTTGTAACCCTCTGCTGCGAACCCAAGTATTATGGTGTTCACTCTCTTCAAGTGAGTATCCAAGTCATCATCTGTTAGGTATATGTCGTCGACATACGATAATGCTTCGTCATCATATGTTTGTAGTAATTCTGTTACTCTCGCTGAGAATACTCCTGGGCTGTTCTTGTACCCCTGGGCTAACCGGCAGAATTGTTTTTGAGTGCCATTTATTGAGAACGCGGACAAATATCTGCTCTCTGGTGCTATATTTTGACAAAAGAATCCATTAGAGATGTCTAATGTAGTTTTGTATTTTTTGCGCACTATGTTATTCATTAGTGCAGCACTATGCGAGTTTTGCACTGCAAAAGTTTTGCAATATGAGTTAAGGTGTCTGTAATCCAAAACTAGACGATATGAATTGTCTGGTTTGGAGACCAGAAACAAAGGGTTGTTCATTTGTGAGGTGCAAGTTTCAATCACCCCCTGGTATTCTAGTTGATCTAGGATTTCTTTTACCTGGTTTTTAGCTTCTTGCTTAATTGGGTACTGTCTTTGTGCAGTAGGTTGTGATTTTAACTGGATTTTTTGAGGAGGAGAGTCCTCATTCCATCATACATGATTTTTATATAAAGCAGGAGCTTGAGCTACTGCCCACTTTCTAGCAAGTGTGTATTTTTTATGAATTGGGATATGATTTGAGAAGGCAGGCATAATTATTTCTTCGCCATGAGGGCAGTCCCTGACAAACTCTGGTGACCAGTCTTTTTCAGCTAGAAGGATGTCATAGCCCTTGGAGAGATTATCCCAAAATAGTCCCCTTATTTTTCTAGTCTTATCCCCTTCTATACGTAAAGTTATTTCATATATTTTGTGAGGTTTGCTAACTCTGGTGTCTGCAGTTTCCACTTGAAGATATTCATTCGTGTCCACTGTCTCCAGATGATTCATAAGGACTTTGCGAGCTATGCTCACTTCTGCTGCGCTGTCTAGCATGGTCTGAGCCCATTCTCCGTTTTTCAGTTGTGTCCTCAGAATTCTCGGCATTGTTAATTACTTTAATACTGGCTACCTTCTTTTTTGGAAATTGTAATTTCTTTTTTAGATGAGCAGGTTCCTTGTCTTTGGACTTGACTCTTTGGACTTGACGTGCTCTTCTCTTTGTTCTGATCGTCCTCTTCTTTCCGATTTCTGCAAGGAAGTCTGAAAAGATTGAGAGGGGCGGGTATCAATTTCTTGATATCTATCAGGCTTCTTTATATTATCCCTATTTCTAAGGTTGTATTTTTTCCCAGAGGGCTCACTTTGGGGAGACCTGCGTCCTTGGTTCGGAGATCTTTCTCTCCACCGAGGAGACCTTCCTCTGGACTGAAATTTCTTTTCTTTAGGATTGGATTGTTTGTTTCCATCCCAGCTCTTTTTTTGTGATGTTAAATTATTATTAAAAAATACTTTTTCAGGACTTTCAATCAGTTGTGGTTTAACTGGTATTCCACCTAAACTATCTCTACCTAGTTCCTCATAGGATTTTTCTATGATTCTGGCAATTTCAGCTGGTTGATCTGCTATATCTGTTTCTTTTAACCTCTGGCGGATCGCCACGTTTGCTGCTTCTCCCTTTATGTTGGCTAATAGTATTGCCGAGACCTGCTTGAAGTCTTTCAGTAATTTCATACCAAGAGTTAAAGCGGGTTCTGGACCGTATTCATCTTGAATTTGTTTTACCACATCTGGTATTACCGAGATGGATGGAACGCCATGCGTTTTTGTGTAAATGGAAGCAAAGACTGTACCCCAAGTGTCACAGTCCTCCACGTGTGGTGCGATTCCCATTGGAAGACAGATAGTCAGAATCCTGTGTTTTTCTAGCGGGGTGGTGTCTGGAAACACCGCCTCTATTTGGGTGATATTTTGTGCTAACCAGAATGGTATTTGTTCCCGTTTAGCTGGTACTTTACCTAGGCAGGATTGTATGTTCTGTGGTGTAATTTTATTTGTGTTCCCCTGATGAGGGGTCAGCTGTGGAATTTTAATTGCTGGTTGGATTGTTGAAGTCCGCATTACATATTGGACTAATTGTCTATGTAATTTTATTAATTGTTTTAGTTGTACTAAAAGATTTGCTGCAGACATCCCATCGATGTCTGGATGTGGTGTGTATCCGGCTAGGACCGGCCACGTTGCTCCTGGTCTACCTAATGGACCGAGCCGGGTGATGTGATTATTATGTTTTAGGGCGCCATTAAACAAGAGCAGGTGCTCTTGAAATTTAAGTGGTACTTCCACCTCCTCGAAAGGAGTGTACTCTTCAGGAGGTTCCTCTGTTTTGTAATAGTGGAAGACCTTTGTTACAGCGTTTGCTGCTGGAAAGTGTATCCATGAATAGAACACCTCTGTCTGTCGATATTCGTGTGCCTCTATTACGAATATGACTGTGCCACCTCTAGGTGTCAGTCCATTTTCTATAAGTTTTAAAGTTATAGATTTTCTTAGGTTGACCGGGATCAGTATTATATCCGGGTCTGCTGCTTGCATAGTATTATCAGCTGCTACGAGTTCAGCTGCTATTCTAGCTGCCTCTCTTTCTCCTTCACTGTCTGACATTGTACTGTCCAGAAGGTTATTTCCTTTGTTTGCAGATCAGGTTTCTTATGGAAACAAAGATTAGATGCACAATATTTTGGAACAGTGTATCCTTCAACGTTGACTAAACCAAGAACCATACATAGGAGTTTCCTCCTGCGAGGTTTGGCGGATATGACCTTTCACCCACTCCAGACGTCTTTGGAGTATTATGGGAAAAAAGGGGTCTGAGTGAAAAAGCACGACTGAGTTACTCTAATGTCTTGCGTTAGTTTTATCGCCTTTCCAAACGTTTGGGCGCCATGTAGTGTAGTTCCTATTATCCCAATAGGCTCTGCGCATTGGAATAATACCTTCAATAGTATAGGCCTAGACCAGACGTTAACTAGGTCTTCTATTGTCGATATTAGACTTAAAGTTTTGGGTTTGCCAGCTAGCTCAGAGTTCACTAGAAACTTTCTCGAATAGGCAAGGAGGAGTTGAACCTCCCTGGATAGACAAGAAGGGATTTAGTTTCTGACAACCATAGAACATGACAACTTTGCTCTCCCCTAATCAAGAGTGTATCTCTAGAGTCGTGTGAAAACAAAAGACAACTTATTTTACTCAGTCAGTACGTGCATTCTTAGTTTCACCAGAGTGTAGAGAAAAGGAAGAGACGGGCGTGTTCAATAAAAGATGGTATTTATTGATCAGTCTCTTTTCTCATACAAGAGAAATGGATCGATATTATCGCAATACTTATGGTTAAGTAAAGTGCATACAATAAAAGCAGAAGTATAAAATAATACTGTAAAAACATTTATATGGTTTCTAAGCCATATGAAGGTTTAAAATGGATAAAATAGATACATACACATATACATTTGACTAATCGTACTCAACTGGTGTTTCTAACTACGCCTACCCCAGTGTACCTGACCTAAGCCTAATACGTGGGCGGGGATGGAAAGTAGCAGTTTAAGTTAAGTTTGTTTTTGCCAAGTGACTGACTCAAGAATTCTCTGCGAGGGGTTATTCAGTTCTGTACCTGGAATTTAGGATGAATGAGGGATGGTATCTCTCGTCTCTGGTCTCGATATTCCAGGCTGCCTGCGAGGGCTACCCGGAAGCCCGGAGCTGGATTTCTCGGCAGGAGAAAGCAGCATCTCGTTCTCAGCGTGTCAGGAAGGCGGGGCTGCGCCAGCGGGGTCTGCTCTGCTCTGGGCTTCGGCAAGTCTGGCTGCTCCGATCTCGTCACCACCGCGTGTGTTTGCTTAAGGCAATACCGGTAATATTTATACCTGTAAGGTGCCGAGATTGACGTAAGGATGGACATAGATACGTCAATAAGGATGTCATACGAGCTGGTCGTTAGCACATTCTTTTGCTGAAGTTCTCGGTGAAATCAAAACAATGGCCGCAGGGTTTTTCCCAGGTTGTCATAGGTTTGATTTGTTTTGAGAACTCCGAATGCCTTATTAGGGGCTGGGGTAATATTGCTTGTCTAATTAGATGGCAAGCGTTACGACCTAATCAGATAACACGTTCCTGCGCCGTGGTATGGCTTGATCAGATAACGGTTTCTGCATCATGGGGTGGCTGCTAGTCAACTTGTTAACCAGAACAGGGTCAGGAATAGGGGGATCGATACAGAACCTATAGGAATACATCACAGTTCATCCCAGGCCCTTTTGGCATAGTGCTGAGCACTCTTGTAGTCAGACCTGGCCTTGCAAATTGCAGCCCTGTCATTGGATCAAATTGCGGCCGCAAGATTTCTATATGCCTGGCGGCATGAAGTGCCATACCAGGGTGCTGCTTTAGAATGAATCTGACGGCTGGGATTCTTGCTTCTCTTAATAAAATAACTTTTAAGCTTTAAAAACAATTCCTGATGGACCTGTTTAATTTTACCATTCAACTCCCCCTGCATAACACAAGACTGTAACTTGCCAATTGCATCATCTAACAAGCTTTTCATTTCAACCAAATGTTCTTCGTTTTGAGAAACATTTGCCCACTTGACATGTCTAGTGTCATTGGTCAGTCTAACCTCAACGAAATCAGTATGTGGAGCTAAACTAGCTCCACATACTGACGTCGAACTTAATATAGAGAGCAAAAGGGGATTATGGTCACTCTCCGGTCTTTGCCAGACCTCCATATTTACAAGGTTACACAAGAGATCCTTATTTAACATAAAAAAGTAAATTCTACTGGTACGTAAACCGTTGTTAAAAGTATGGGAACCTAATTTGTCTGAATTGGTTCTTCCATTGGTAGCCCTTATCCCATTCTCCAAACGGAATACTTTCAATTGGAGAGCTGCACTTGACCATTTTTTAATAGCGGGAATGTCTAACTGGGGGATGGACCACTCGGCATCCTCCTCAGTACCAAGATTAACGTCATGAATGTCCAGGGGTTTAAACAAGACATTGTTACCAGCTCTGTGATCTAATAAAAACAAATCTAAAGAGATGACAATAGGGGAAGCTTTCCCCCCTTGCAAACCTCGTGAAAAAACATAAATAAGTAGAATATCAGGGACAGTTACTCTAAATAGCCTTACTATTATAATGTCCCTGGAATCAATATGAAGCTCCTGAGCTGAATACTTCTCAGTCTGTCTGACCCAAGTGATCAATAAACCCTTGGGTCTACCACGCTGTCCTTTTTCTGCAGCTTTCGCAAAGTTTAAATACCCTTGGCGAAATACTGCATCGGTAGCCCATGTTTCATGGAAACACAATATGTCAGCCTGCTCGACAAATTTAGACCAGTCTACAGAGTTTGTTTTTTGAGAAAGCCCTGCAATGTTCCAGGAAACTAACTTGAGACCTGTCGCATTACAGAGAATGTTACCATGGCCTAATTGGTCTCAAAAATCAATCGCCATCCCAGCAACACCAGCTACTTCCTGCACAGAGTTGTCGGGTAGACCCCTGTCATTAACCCTACCCATGTCCCTTCTTGACCTGCCCCCCAATTTCCTAAGCCCCTCTCCTGCTAGAGTTACTTGGGGTATGTTGCCTGGCTTTTTGCATACTGGAGCCCCATCCCCCCCTCTCGGAGTAGATGCTGACTGGGGGGTCATATTACACTCTACAGCAGATTGCAGTCAATCAATATCCTCCAAGGTGGAGAGGAGTTCAAATCTGTTTAATGTCGGGACTACATAATCATAGGGACCTCGAACCTGAGCAATATTTCTTGCACTATCCCTAACTATAATGAGCGTTAAAGAAGCCCGATAGAAAAAACCCAAGGGCAAGATATGAATAATATCTTCACTCAAAACCCTTGTGCCTGCCCTTTCCAAGATTGTTTGTACAAGAGATGGGGACCCAGAACTAAACACCACACAATCCCCTCTAAAATGTTTCTGGTTATGCCCTACACATGGAACTCTGCAAACCATTTTGAATTCTCGAAACAGGGAACCGCCCACCACGGTTCTAGTATTTGTGTAGAGCTTTATTCTTTAGCGACTCCCAGTGTTCAACATTATTTGCAGAGAGTACTGGTACGTTAGAGAGGACAATGGTATAAGGTGTAGCTTCCAGAGGAAGATTGAGAGAACTGCTAGGAGTGGTATTCCTACCCCGTGTGTTACCCAGATCCCAACTCCGATGTTGGTCCCTAGTGCATACCGGACCATTGGGTATGGTGTGTAGACTACTTGCGAGGGCATTGGAAACTGGTCCTATCCTGCCATCATTGCAGTCACTGCGGTCTATCTCATTAGATTGACTTTTGCTGTGCACTGTAACTAGACTGGATGCAGTTGGCTGACCATTTGTGACCTTACCCAGAGTTGACTTTGATAATAATAGATGTTTCTCTAGCTTAGACAACCTCGTATCTATTTTTGATAGTTTAGTCAATAGGGGATCTAACAAAGCCACCATTTTCCCGCCCATTTTAGAAAGGAGAACCTCTTCAAAATTCATAAAGACATGTTTAATGTGTGCTCTATCCTCTTCCTTATCTCCAGTCAAGGTATTCTTGGCTATTGAGGAAACAACTACCTGAACCCCCTAATTATCTTTGCATTTACTCCTTGTTTTAGCCACCTTGCTAGCACGGGTCGAAATTTGCGGCTGCCCACGTGCCTTCTGTTTTTTATTATGAACCTCCCCCACCTTTATGTGCTCCGATCTCTGTTGTCGTGTGAGTATCTTAGGAGAGGGGGAAGGATCAAGAGATACAATTCTACCATTAGATGGATGGTTACTTACTTCTGTAGTATGTATCTGGGCAGTCACCAAGTGAATAGAGTCTACAGTTGGAGCATCAGTAGGGGGGAGACTAGATGAATATGCTCCTATTGAGACTCGATGGGGTTGGGGATCTAGGGAGAGTCTTTTTCAGTAAGTTTGATCTCATGCATAAGAACCGACTCCGCCTGTGAAAAAAAAGCATTTAGTGTGCCCACAACCCCCGGACCACCACTCCCCTACGATTGGCTTTAGACATGCTAAGACTTAAAATTAAAAGACACCCATCTAAACCAATTCTATAAGTCACATAAAACAGTGACACCAAGTGAATATTTTGTGCTAACCAAAGAAGCCTTGATCACAAGAAGTTCATGCGAAGAGGGGCGGCCCAGCCCAGCCTCCTCCTGGCTCTGACGGGCGCAGACGGGCCCGCCCTTAACCCGGGCTTCACTTGTGCAGCGCCCAGGCACGCCTGCGCGCGTCCCGTGCTGCGGGAGGCCAAAGTCTGTTTTATGCGCCTCCTGGCACTTCAAAATGACGCCTGTGGACTGCGCCACTAGGGCTTCTGGGAGTGGTGGTCTTCTGAGCCCCTGTCTGCAGGCGGTGATACGGTGCAGTACAGCCGTCCAAACCGGAATGCCCCAGGAGCAAGTGACAGGTAGGTCCGTGCAGCGTGGAGTAAGGCAAGGGTAGAAAAACGTGTCCTTACTTTTAATTATTTCCATACATCAATTTTACCAGTTGTTAATGCATGCTTTAGGTGGTAATTTATTTTTTAATTTGATTTGAACTTTAAAAAAAATAATTACAATTTAATGTATTTTAGATATCTTAAATATATCATCACTTTAAATTTACATTAACTGAATATTTAATCAAAAATTAAGTGAATAGTGCTGTGCCAGTTTTAATTAATTACTTTACAGCACTCCCATAAAATTGACGTGGTGTGATAACAATTGTTCCCAAGCACACAGAGTCCTACATAAGGCATCGAAGAGTTATCCAAGGGACAGATACCTGATTATTAGTTGTAGAAAAGAGTATAATGCCCAGATCCGCGAGAGGAAACAAGATATTGAGGAGGTATGGCAGGATTTGTTTCCAGCAGTAAAATCACAAAATAGTTCTAAATTATACGAAATTGTCAATTGCCCATTCCTCAATAACTCATATAACGCCTTAGACTCCTGTTACATACCTGCAGAAGCCAGGGCCAATAATTCTGAAGCAATATATATTTCATGAGACTGGCCCCACTAAGACTTCATCTCTAATGGGAGTACCATCCTTATCTGTGGGCCAAGATAAAGTGAGAAATGCCATTGTGGCCCTTCCTTGTAGCAAAACCCCAGGCCCAAATGAGACTCCAGCTGATTTGTTTCTGAGTAATCAAGATTCTGGAACTCTTATTTTGGCCCATGGCAATAACGCTGCAGTTGTGGAGGGCACACTAAAGTAATGGTCAACTTCAGTTATTTTCCCTAACTTCAAGCAGCCCCTAATTGTGATCACCCTTTTTCATTTATAGACACTATAGTAAAGGAGGTGGTGGGGTTATCCTGAATCGGCTTTCAATCTGAGTATAAGAGAATGCTATACTCTCTGATTTTCATTATGCCTTGGGCTGGGCCTTAGCACCAGTGATTAACACCTGAGTCTATATTTGATTGTGAGCAAGTATTTGAACGCGAGGTTGGGTGGCTTTCACTCTTCATTCATGGACCTCACATTTGCCTTTGATAGAGTGAATAGGGACAAACTCTGGGCTTTTATGATATCCATAGGGATGGATCACATCATTGTGTATTTCTTAAGGACTTTCACCTTGCTATGTCATCAATGGTTTGTTATAATAGTGATGGTACCTGCACCAAGACTTTCAAAGTGAAGTGTGGAGTGCACCAAGGTTGTATCCTAGCTCTATTCTTCTTCATGCTGGACATTAATAGGTTGGAATGCTCTCTATTATTGACTAACTCTGGTTGCCTATGGGAGGTGAAACATTTTGTACCAATGTCACTTTGAGCATATAATACAGTCCTTTTGTCTCATACTGCGTTAGGGCTTCAATGATTTATTGACTCATGTGTTTCTTACATGTAAGGTCCAGATCTGTCTATCAATTATTGTAATTCCTATGTGATGACTATGGGGCCAATTCTTATGAAAAACAGAAATATAGCTGTCACTCGCCATGTATTGGCTAGAGTTTCCTCCTGTATGACTTAGTGGTCATCTTCAACTCTGCATGTTCTTGGCCCCACTTTTGTTGAACAATTTTCCACTATGAGAAGAGTTGGGGTGATTAGTAACTTTGCCAACAGATTGAGCAAGTAGCCCATAGAAACAATGCTCAAATCATATCAGGTCAAATGCGTCTCATTTACCAGGTATGGGTGTTGTAATTTAGCAGTGATTAGGTTAAGCATTAGCAGAAGACATCTTGTATTTAGAGACTATCTTGTCCGTTGTGTGGAATCCATTTCGTATTTCTGGCAGGCGTTTTGTTTGCCATGTGTTCGCCATGTGCTCTGTCCTACCTCTCTGTTAACTGCTCTTGAAATCTGCTTAGAGCCGAGATATATTTAGCCTTTTCTGTTTCGCACATGCTCAGTTGAGCCAACAGCTGTCCTCAACTTGTAACTGTCAGGATGTGTCCACCAGAATTAGCTAACTTTTAGCCCCTCCCATTTGTTGCCTGTACACTTTTTGTATGACCTAAAATGTACCTACAACTAGCATTCTGTATGTGTACCGCCTTCATTTTAGCCCCTGTGTGGGTATAAAAGGACCAAGCTCCTTCCATTCAGTGTGCTACTTCATACATTGCCGAAGGGTGTTGTGTGAATGTAGTTCCATCTCATGAGGTTTAATAAACTCTGTACTTTCTATTCCAGTTTCTGTGCCAACTTCTTCCTATTGGTCATAGGACGCTGTGCAGAGAAGGGAGAACCCCTAGCACTTGCTGTTGGTTTGACGCCTTTGATTGGTAAGGTACTTTAGTAACACTTACTGCGGCTTTGTTTGTACGATTGGCCAATATTGAAATCTGTTTGACAATTATATATGTATTGTAATTCATATAGGCAGGTAATGAGGAGATGTTTCTCTATTTAACTTTGAACGGCGCAACGTACGAAGAGTACCTTAAGTGCTACTTTGATTATAATACTGCATATTTTGCACTATTTTTGGCATGCCTGTTTTCAGCACACTTCGTAGGATGTGTTGCTTTTGTAGTGGTTACCAATTTGAGACTTGACGAAGCACAACCACCCCCCCAGAGGGGATGCCTACTAGGGACATGTATGTTAAGTATGGAATTTCTTCCATAATGTACAGCACGTTATGGAACAAATACACTTGTAAAGATCCTGAGTTGCGTTGGCCAATGCATCAGTCATTTGATTTGCGAAAGATTCAGTATGTGGAGCAACGAATGTTTAAGCAGAAGGCTAGGCAAGATATGTTTGACTGTGTACGAATGTGGGAGAAAGAAGTGCGTGAGCGAATGAAGCGTGAGCAAGCCTTGATTGAAAAAGAACAGCGAAAGAACATCCATGTGATAGCATTGGAAATGAAAAATAGGGAAATGAAAGAAATTAAAAAGAGGGAAGATAGGGAGCGTCATTTACAGGTAAATGACCAATACGCTGTTCATAGACCTCTTTATCCTATTCTTAATAAACCCCAAGAGGATTCTCTCTTATTAGATCGTTGTCCACCTCCGTATACTCTTCCTACTGCTCCTTATGAGTCGGATGAGGACTCTCCTACAGACCAGGACAAAGCTCGAGAAACTCATTCGATGATATCTGCTGGAAGTGTCTGACATTACATCTGCTGCGCGTAAAGCCGTTAATGTAAATTGTAAATTGATAGTTTGTATAGCGCACTACTCACCCGCAAGGGTCTCAAGGCGCTTGTACGAATACCGCTGTGGAACCCATCCTGGCTTTCCCTGTGAGGTGTCCACTCCTGGGCACCCCCAAGGTGGAGGCCAGGCATCCTTAGCATTGTGGGGGCCGTTGTGGTGAGTAAGCAAGCTATTGCCCAGAGTTGCAGAGTGGGACTCCATGATTGGAATAGGCACCGAGGCGAGAATTATCAGGTCCGTGGAATTTTTGAGCCCAAGACCCGCCGAGGCGGGGAATTGAACCCTGGTCCCGGGCTAGACCTCTGCATCAGGGTCTGCCGCTCTAACCATTGAGCCACACTTCTCCGTAGTACTACTACTGCTTCTGAACTTCTAGATAGTATAAAAGTTTGGCAGGAAAGAGAGCAGATATATTTTACTGAGGTATTTGCTGCAGAGGTTATTGAACGATTTAGGAAACATTCGGTAGAAATGGAGCCCGATGATTTAGCAGCTGATTGTAAACAATTACGTGACGGTCTTTTTGTCTTCTCCCAGGTGCCTGGCACGATCAGATGCTTGGTTAAAGTGCGTATTGACGCAGCCCATTTGCGAGAGGAGAAAATGGCAGCAGACCCAGCTGCACCAACATCCCACGTCAGCATGCTATCGATGCTAAAGGGTATTTTATTCATAATTGCGTTTACACTCCTTGGAATGGAGCAGATGTTATGGCCCTTAAAAATGCATTGCCTGATCCGTGAAAGAATCCAGCAGCCTTTTAAGAGGAAGTTGAGGGGGCAATTAGTTCTTGTACTATGACTTTGCCTGATATTGATTTGTTTTTTGGACTAATATTACCGCCTGATATGTGGAGAACGGTCCACAAAGTTGATGACCTTGCGACATTTGGAGCATTATGAAAGATTTAGAGCAGTTAGATGAAGATAGAGAACCTGCACAGAAACCGTGTCAGTTAAAGACGATTATTCCCCCTAAAAAGATAGATTGGACTGTATTAGCGTTGTGTAAGCAAAAGGCAGATGAATCGGTTTCAGATTTCTTTACACGCTTTGAAGAGGCATTCCACGATAGTGGCCAGTCATTGACAGATGACACGGGTAGGCATCTGTTGTCGATAAATATGTCGCAAACCTTTTGTCAGGAATAGCTAGTCGCCTAAAGGCCAGTGGGAGTTCATGGACTACCTCTTCTCCGGTTTCTCTCCTAACCATGGCGCAGTATTATGGGCTACAAGAATTAGAAGCTAAAGGTAATGAGTATAAAAAGTCTAAAGAGTTGAAAACAAAGGTTATGTTAGCTCAAGCTTATGGCCCACCTTCTAGAGGTAATGATAGAGGCAGACATGGATCTTATGGTTCGTCTTTTCCTTCTTATACTCGTTCAAATTTATCTGTTGACCAGTGTGCGTACTGCAAGAAATTTGGACATTGGCTTTCTGATTGTCCAGTACTGCATGCTCAGCAGTGTCCACGTGGTCAGGGACAAATGAGAAATCGCTCAGGATATTCAGGGCCTAGAGGAAGCATGAATGATCGTGCTAGGTTTGATGCCAATACACGTGGGCAGGATGGGTTTAACACTTTTGATCGAAGGAACCAATATCAAATGTCCGACTATGTGCCGTCTGATTTTCAAGATTCTGCTTATGCATAGGATTGCCTACGATGGGGTAAGGAATCAGTTGAAGTTCCAGTAGATCAGAGGGGTCCCTATGTTACAGCACATGTTTTGGGTTCTACTGATCAGTTTCTGGTTGATACAGGAGCTACTCGTAGCACCTTGTCCAAACAATTGGTTCCAAGCGCTCCCCTGTCTGGCTTAACCATTACATCGATAGGTTTCGATGGAACACCTTCCCTTAGCCCATTGTCACAACCACTCACATTCCATGTTGATAAGTTTACTGCTCCATGTCTGTTTATGCTTTTTCCAAACACACCAGACAATATTGTGGGTCTTGATATGCTTAAATATTGCAGGGCTACGATACGATGTTCTCCGGAAGGAGTAGGGGTTATTTTGAATGACAACTACCCTGTGATTGAGAGATCTTGTATTGTTAAAGAGGACATTGCACTAGCCTCACTCCCTAGTACTTTGTGGGCTACTTCAGACACCGATGTAGGGCAAATGGTTATTCCGCCAGTGCGTATTAGTGTCAAGGAGGGTGCTTCTTTGCCAAGACTGCCTCAGTATAACATTTCTAATGAAGGAGAAGAAGCACTTACATGCATTGTTCATGATTTGATTAAAGTGGGGGTTGTGGAAGAAGTTCCTTAAAATTTTTGCAATAGTCCGATTCTTCCCATTTTGAAAAAAGATACTGACACCAGGATTTATAGATTCATCATTGATTTAAGAGAAGTGAACAAGATTGTATTACCGCAGTACCCTGTGGTTTCTGACATAACAACACTACTTGCTTTGGTTCCTTTGACAGCAACTAAATTCTCTGTTATAGACTTGAAGAACGCTTTCTTTTCGATCCCTATTCATCCTGAAAGCCGATATTTGTATGGTTTCACTTTGAATAACTGATCGTATGGATTTTGTAGAGTTCCTCAAGGCTATACTGAGAGTCCTAGTATTTATAGTCAAGCCTTAAAACGACAACTCGATTTCTTCACTTTGTCTGAAGGAGTGGCTCTCATACAATATGTCGATGCCATTTTGTTAGCAGATGATACGCCTGAGCAGTGTGAAAAATGCACTTTGTCTTTGCTTTCTTTTCTTGCTACACACCATCATAAAGTGTCACGAAAGAAATTGCAATATCGTAGACCGAAGGTAACCTACTTAGGTCACCTTCTGTTTAAGGAGGGCCGTGCATTGACACCAGATCACATTCAAGCAATTTTAGACACCCCACTACCTTCCACACAGAAAGATGTCCGTGCGTTCATTGGTTTGACTTCGTTTTGTAGTCAAAGGATATTGGGCTTTTCACACATTGTTAAACCCCTGCTAGCACTTTTGACTAAAAACACTCCGATCCCCCTTCCATGGACAGATGAATGCCAAAATGCTTTTTGTCAGTTAAGACATGCTCTTTGTTCTGCACCAGTGTTAGGCACACCAGATTACACGAAAGCTTTTACACTCTATGTACATGAGAAAGATGGGTGTGCATTGTCAGTTTTAGTTCAGACACATGGTGATAAGCAGCGTCCCTGTGCTTATTTTTCTGCAGTTCTTGATCCTGTCTCACTTGCATTGCCTAGATTCTTTGGTTCAGTTGCAGCGACAGCTGTGTCCATACGTCAGAGTGAAGGGATAGTTTTGTCACACAAACTGTTGGTGCTAGTACCCCATGCAGTAGATGCCCTTTTGAATCAGACCAAGACCCAACACCTAACTCGTGCTCACCTGACAGGATACACATTGACACTGTTAGGACCTCATATTACCTTGAAGAGGTGCGCGACACTGAACCCAGCCACTTTGTTGCCATATCCTGCAACTCAGTCCCAGTCAAAGGAACCTCACGATTGTATATTCCTTACTGAGGAACAGACAAAGGGTCGCATCGATTTGCAAGATACCCCCCTTCCAGATGTAGATGGGGAACTGTGGGTTGATGGGTCCTGTCTGAAGTTACCAGATGGCATGATTTCAGCTGCTTATGCAATCACCACGCTTGACACACTAGTGGAAACAGCTCTTATACCTCAGAAGTTGGCTCAAGCAGCTGAACTAATAGCTTTGACACCAGCGTGTGAACTAAGCACTGACTTGTGTGTGAACATTTACACGGATAGCCGCTATGCTTTTGGAGTGCTTCATGATTTTGGCCTACTCTGGAAGGAAAGAGGCTTTCTTACATCCCACGGGATGCAGATAATGCACGGAGAATTAGTGTATAACCTCTTGACTGCACTTACATACCCAAAGAAAGTTGCTATTATGAAGAGTCGCACACACAAAAAAATCATTGACAAAATAGGACAAGGCAATGCCTTTGCAGATCCTGTAGCTCGTGAGACTGCGATGCAACAAAGTACTACTTCCATGTACATAGTGAAATCACAAGCTGAGCGGTGGCATGATGCTAGAGAGGAGGTATTGGATATACAGAGATCTGCCTCTGTGGAAGAGCTTGAGAAATGGTTTAAAGAAGGAATGTTAGACAATGAGGGCTGTTGGCGTAAAAAAGAAATTAATAAATGGAAATTGCGTTCAGCCTATTTACAACCGATGGTTCAAATGGCACATGTGCTGGCACATGTTGGAGCTCTAGCAATAACTAAATTGCTTACGCAAGTTTGGGAGCATACTGAAATTGCCAGCATAGCGAAAAGAGTGGTACAGTCTTGTTTGATCTGTTGGCAGTATAATCCTGGAAAAGGAACACAGACTCCCACAGGAGACTTTGCTACACCAACTGCACCTTGTGAAGTTTTGCAGATGGATGACAACCAACTTGAACGCTGCAATAATCTGAAATATGTCCTAGTGGTGGTATGTGCCTTCAGTAAATGGATAGAGGCCTACCCTACAAAGGATAATGCTGCTCTCACTACAGCAAAGGTGCTTCTGAAGGAGTTTTTCGCCTAGATATGGTGTTTATAGGCTTTTGTGGAGTGACAACAGACCTCATTTTATTGGGCAAGTTGTTGAGCATGTCCTGAAAGGGTTAGGGATCAAACAGAAATTCCATACAGTCTTCCACCCGCAATCATCAGGATTAGTGGAAAGATACAATGCTACTTTAAAATTGAAGTTGACGAAAATACTAGCTTCCACGTATTTAAAGTGGCCAGATGCATTACCCTTGGCATTGTTGTCCATAAGATTGGTGCCACATTCATGATCTGGTCTCACCCCGTACAAAGTGGTCTTTGGGAGCCCTATGAATATTTGGGGAGTTCCTAAGCCACGCCTAATACATGATGTTCCTTGTGTTCTGATGAATAATTATTTGGCACAGCTAACTGACAGTTTGGTTTCTATTCATCAACAGGTTCAATAAGTGCTTCCTGACAGATCTACAGATGAGGCCCATGAACTCTGTCCTGGCGACTATGTGATGGTCAAGGTCTTCGACAGATCGAACAGCCTGGAACCGAGGTGGTGAGGTCCAGAGCAAGTGCTCCTTGCGACAAGGACAGCAGTTCGAGTGACGAACAAGAAGAACTGGGTTCACAGCACGCACTGTAAGTGTGTGTAGCCTGCTTTGGTGGAACCTGCTGTGCTGACCGACCATCGAGATATTCTGGATACGGAGAAAGGTCAACCTATCTCACCTGACGAATCTGCGGAAGTCTTCCCGGACCACACGATTCCAGGAGCATCGCGATACCACTTGAGACAGAGGAAATAATCTGCAGTGTTGAAAAAGACTGGTTGAGCTACCACCCTGGGTTAGCGACACGGAGAGCCGATGTGGCAAGGGGGGGAACAGCCCTGCGTTAGTGTAGTGACACCGGTCTTGGCCCGTGGTGAAGAAATCAGCGGCTGCCAAAGGGATAAGAGCTCCAACGATTGTTTTCAACAAGTTTTTAGAAAGATCATTTATCATTGTTGCTGAAATGAATAACAAAAGAATCATTTGTGCTGTAGGGTTTGTTATTTCTCTAGTGGTTATGGCGATAATCACCTGGTTTGTTGAGAAAGTGGCTCCTGCTCGACAGCTTCTTGTTGCCACTACTCCAGCTTCAGTGGAACATAACTATTTTACACTTCCCTACCATGAGCAGAAACACCGACAATCTTACTTAAATAACACATTTATCCAGATGTTGCATCATACACACAATGCTACGAATGCTACCAACTGTTGGGTGTGTGGAATGATACCTGCACATCAAAGAAAGGAGGAACACCTTGTATTCCTCTACCATTTTCCCATAATGGTTCTTGTCAAGCTTGGTATGCTCTTTTCTTTTCTTTTGGAAAACCTTAAGTAGGAGGAATTATCTTTTGTCTGAATAAAGTATGCTATCAAGATAAAGATGGTTTTCCTCAAGCTAAAGGGACTAAATTGGAATGGAAAGAATACCAACCGGACAATGTTTCGACACCATACGAACATGAGGACCATCAAAGACAATGGACCTTTTGTAATTTCTGTGACCAGAGCTAGGGCAGAACTGTGTATAAGTAGTGTTGGGAGAATTCCAGTAGGACGGAGCGAATGTATTTTGACATTTATTATTCGAGGAGCTAATAACAGTAGTTTTACGTCTTCGCATAATTCGTATTTTGTATGTGGTAATAAAGGATACTATCAATTACCTGTTGGGTGGTCCGGGGTATGTTACATATGATTTTTGTTACCACCTGTGTTCTTGGCCCCTCCATCATATCACCTGAATTTAAAGTTGTATAATGACATTTCTAAGAATAGATACAAACGAACAATAAGTACAGATGAAGTTGACCAGACAGATACCACTTGTCAACAATATGTCGATTTCAATTTGGGTTTCGTCTTCTTTGTTGGTGCTGCATTAAATAGCAGAAAGATAAGGCGATTGACTCGTGTTGTGGAAGCAGTCACCAATCAAACAGCTATGGCACTTGGGAACATTACAGAGGTGCTGCAAATTGCAAGAATTGTAGCTCTCTAGAACCGAATGGTGCTCTATGTGATTTTGGCTGATCGAGGTGGTGCATGTCGCATCATCGGTAGCAGTTGCTGTGTGTTTATACGGGATCACTCACCATCAGTATATGATGCAATCTCAAAACTGCATAAGATTGCTGCAGAAATTCACACTGAGACTGGTACATGGACATTTTTTAACTGTATATGGACACTAAGCATGGGCGGATCTAGCGGATCTCGCGTACGCGAATTTGCGAATTTACGGATTCGCAATCCGCAAAAATACGCGAACTCTCGCGGATTTGCGGATTTTTACGTTTTTTGTGTTGCCGCGCGTTCGCGAGGATTTGTGGACCATTTCGCAATTGCGAACTTACTTTTCGGCTCGCAACGGCCGCGACTATGTTGTTTCTACGTCTGGTTTATCATCACAGGTTCACAGCACCCTCTGTTTCACCACTGCCACCCTCTGGTACACCCATGCCACCCTCTGGTACATCCTCACTGCCAGTCTGCCACCCATTAGGTTTGTTTATCACTGTAGATTATGGGGGTGAAAAAAAGCAAGCACACCGGCCCTGCTTCAACTGCCATGAATTAATTTGGGGTTGATTAATGTGTCAGTGATTTTGAAACTTCCAATTTGGCTGGCACCTGCTTCCTTCCTTATCTGTAATTTGCTTTCTGTTGCAGTGCAATTTTTTTTCACAGGACCTTTATGGTCTACTTGTAGCTATTCTATGAGCCTGCTGTTTGGGTCATAGCAGGGTCATAGAATAGTTGCATATAGGCAACTGAACTCTGGAGGGGCCCCTCAGGAAGCACTAGAGTGAATGGTTACTAATGTTAAGTTTGAACTTTTGCACCTGGTGATTGCTTTCAGTTTAGCAAAAATCGTTTTTCCGCAATTTCGCACGATTTGCGGGGCCCGAAACCATGCAAGATCGATTTCGAAAGCCGCGAATGCGTGCGAATACACTATTTTTTTTTTGCGGCGTCTATGTTCGCGTGATTTTTTGCATGTTCGCAAGGCGCTTGTAGTGATACGTTTGCGAACTTACCCACGCGGTCGTACACGGGCGCGGCCATCTTGTTTGCGTGACGTAATTCCATTTCCGGCCGCTATGTGTAATCTCGCAAAGTGTGCTGCTCGCTAGTACAATTTCGCGCGTGATCGCGAGGAAAATCTCGCGCGAACTTACCCACGCGGTCGTGAATGGGCGCGGCCATCTTGTTTCTCATTCATTGCTATGGTTCTGGGCATGCTTTCTGTATCCTCTCTGAATCTCTGCCATCCTTTGCTTGTTTGAAGTTTATTTGATCTATTTTACTTATTATCTATCCCTCTATTTTTCTAGCTCTATATTTTTGTGTTTTCTGCTACTTTTAGTTAATTTTAAACTACTTTTTTAAACTCTTTTCTTTTCTTCTTCCCTATTCTATTTCTTCTTTATCATTTAACTTTATTTCTGCCCAGACCATGGTAAAGGGAGCCGGGAAGCACCCTGAGAAGGGGAAGCGTCCCGCACCCCGTGCCCGGCTCCCGTGCGGGCGTTTGAGGGGGGAGCAAGTGGTGCCACGGGAGATCTTTAGCGCGGAGGAGGTGGGCGCACTAATCTTCTACGTCCAGCGCCGCCTCCCCAAGACCATCCTGGGAGGCGGCAAGATCGCAACCGGCTATGGCATCCGGGAGCGCCGGAAGCGGTGGGAGAAGGTGTGCCGGGCCATGTTTAAGCTCTCTGGGGTCCGGCGCACCTATAACCAGGCCACCCACCGCTGGACAGATGTCATGGACCGGGAACGGGACTTGCTGGACGCAAATCGTCTTTGATCTTCTTGTAGACTGGATCTAAATTCGTATCCTGCCTCGACTATGACTCCCTGTGGTATTACTAGATTATTCTTATTAGTCTGTCTGTGTAGCTAACTAAGATTGCACATTTGTCAATTCCATTGGACTCCCATTCTAGTCAGCAATAGCTCTATGCACTGAGTGCAGTCCTCTGGGATTGTCCATAATGTCTTTTCAAGTCTTCTAAATGTTTATGCTTTGACAATTGCCAACAATAAAAAGGTGAATGACCACCAAGAAAGAATAAGATACTACTTTACTTTTGGTTTGGATAGGAGGACAATCCATTCTACTACTGTTGCAGGGACAAATCTGCACAAACCGAACTATGAACACTAAATAGTGCATTGTTTATCAATTATAATAGGCGCAGGTAGACTTTCTTTCCACATACCTCAGTGATATCAGACTTTGAAGAACCCCCAATCTCCTTACTGACTAGATAGTGTGGCAGAGTCATTTAGCTCCCTAAGTCACCGATGATTGATCCCCAATGATCATTAGATTATCCTACGCAGGACAAGAGTACGGAGTCACAGTCAAGAAGTGTCAGAGGCACTCCTGCTTGCAAAAATTCCAAAACCTTTAGCTCATCCACTCTAGTCTGGAGGACCAAAAACCACAGAGTCTATTTAAGTTTAAAAGCTTTATTAAAACTAAACACATTTATTAAAATCAACTTTGTCATAAAAGTAAACGTTTAACTGAAAATGGAAAAGTGCTTAGTGCTAACGATTAATTGGACACATTTCTTGTGGTCGAGCTGAGCTCTCACCTGGTTTGAACTTGAGCTTGACCCTGATCGTGTTCTTAGAAGTCAAGCTTCTGTTAGGAGAAAAAGTGTTGTGTGTTAAAAATAAAAAGCAAGTATTCATCAGTTGTGCCAAAAAGTGCAGCAAGACAACAGCCTTCCCTGGAAAAAGGGACATTTTTACTGTAGAGTATACAGTTACAAATTATTACATTGTATTTTGTTTTTTTTAAATTTCTTTATTCCTCCTAGACCAAATAGTATATAGTAGTGAGTGGTGTATTTCTAACATTCTTAAATGTACTTTGTAGGTGTAACATCTGGTGGCGGGGCCAGCGCGGAGGTGGTGGTGTTGGACGAGGACTCTGGGGAGGTTGCGGTGGAAGTGCCGGCGGACGTTCCTGTGAGGGTTCGCACGGTGGTGGCGGGAAGAGGTAAGCTATATATTCCTTACTTATTTAGATTGAAGACTGCATAGTGTGCTTTCTGCACGGGTGTATTACAAATCAACCAGGTAGTAGCCTCCTCGAAATGTACTTCGACTTAGCTGTGAAGTTTTTGGTGAGAAGAATCCCAATAAGATCTTAGATGAACTTGATGGATGGGATGAACGAAAAGCGAAACAAGGGTGTAAGTAAGTGTGAAAGGACGAGAAATTTTATGATGGCTGGCAAAGAAGAATGATATGTGTTTGCTTGGCCCCCGAGGTGGCTGGGAAGGAAAGAATATGGTATGGTATGGTGCATGGCTGGGTCAATGATGAAGCAAGGATGGGTGGAAGGACAACAGCCTGGGTGGGTGAAACAGAAACTGTATGTGTGCATATACTTTGAATGGATGGATGCCTGGAGCATGGTATTATCTGACTCTTAGATAGCACATGTGTATCTAGAGAGAGTAGATGGTCGCTGGATGAACTAAGTGTTACCTTGAAGAGCATATAACACCGCACCCGCACGTCCGTTCCAGTGTAGGGAAGGCAAGGAAAAGAAATTGTAAATTTGTCCAATACTACCATGAATAGTAGCAGTAGTTTGTATTGCAACTGCAAGCACAGCATATATCCGGTTATTACGGTGGACACTCCGTACCTCTCTTAATAACTTTAGTTTAGTAGTAGTACGTCATTCATGTGTGGGTGTATCACTGTTCACTCAATAATAAGCAAAGCACCTAAAGTCATCCCATATGTCATCAAATACATCCCATGTGAAGTGATAGATAATCTAAATATTTAGCTTCTTCATTTTCCTTTTCTAGTACTCATTTGCACTGTAGGCTGAAAGGTAAATTAATTAAGCAGTAGCCCTTGTAACAGAGTATTCTCAGTGCCACCCGTAATAGAAAAGTAATAGCTTCACCACCTGCATGTACTGGACCGGTATAGTAACGCAAGTCTGTCTCACTCATCATGGTGTGCGTCTGTTTTTCTCGGGTGCAAGTTCACTGCGCTGGCATTCTGCCGGCTTGCATAAGATAACGTACCAATTTTCCTAAACAAGAGAGAAGAAGAAGAATAAGACTGGTGTACTGTCATAGTCGACTGTAATGGAAGTCCATAGTGGTCGTAGAATTTGTTCATTAAACTCCCACTAATGTTAGTGCAAGGATGCAGAAGTGGGAGGTTAGATAGATACTGTCCTCAATAGTTATGTACTGTGCTTTCAATTTGCTACTTGTACTGTGACACAACTTTCGGCTCAATCACTTTGTGTTATTAATGTGAAGGAGCATTGGTTACAGACTATGTCTTTCTTTCTTCATATAGTTGCTCCTTCCAAATCGACATCACGGAGGGAGCAGGCTCGAATGGCCCGGCAACGGAGGCTGGATGCCACTGTCGCCGAATATCGGCGGCTGGTGGCCCTGGAGCAGGAGGAGGACACGCAGTCGACCGGTGCAACCACAACATCCTCGACTGGGACAGCTGCATCCTCCTCTGTGACCCCACGGGCTGCCAGCCAGCGCAGTGCTCCAGCGGTACGGAGCCGGGCTAACAAAGCCAACCGCCACCGCCAAGCAGCAAAAAGACCAGCTGCCCCCCACAGGAGCTGCAAGGCACGCCAGCGCCGCCTAGGAGTCAGAATGTCCTACCTGGAGCAGGAGGTCCTTAGGTACAAGAACTTGGTGGAGGGCCTCCGCTTCGACCTTGCCACCCTCCGCAAGGAGTATGATGCCCTGGCCGCAAAATTCACCAGCACCCTCCAGTAGTGGAGTGTCCCTTGCCCTTTTTTTAGAGACTTTTGGGGGGTGGGATTTGGGAGTTGGGTTCTTTTTGGGACTTTTCAAAGACAATCGTTGGGGTTAGGGAGGGTCTTGAGGGAGATTATTTTGTTAGGGCTACATAAATATACTTTTTTGAACTTTATCTGACCATACCTGTTTTTTACTGCTTTTTAGTCTGGTGGGTGGGGGTGTAACAGTAAGTTTGTTTTCCTGCAGAGTCATAGGACTTTAGTAGTACTACCGTCAATCTCTCGTCTAGTCCTAATACTCCATTATACTACCTCCCACCAAACGCTTATCTTACCTGTAATTTGTGTTAGAAATTAGGGCTAGGCCCAGGGCTGGCTCCACGTGAAATGGGGATTAAGGTTGGCAATCCTGGGCGGATGAAATTTCCTCATTGCGGTGGTACTAGTGGTGTGACACAGTGGCAGTTGCATGCCTATGGGAAAAAAGAAAACGAAACCTGGTTTGTCCTTACTGTAGCATTACAACGGTTACGGTACGATCGAGAATATAGCAGGTGACAGTAAACTAGAACAGTGCCACAATGTAGCCTAACAAATGGTAAAGTATTGCAAGTATAACTAGTACTTGCGTTGAATTTATTTGACATTGGCTCCTACTACTACAAGAAATAGTACTGAAGCTGAGTAAGTCTAGAAGATATCCTCGTATTCCTTCACCAGCCTGTTGCTATGACCTTATCCTCCCCAGCAAGTGTGTGGAATTATTGATGTCATTTAGTCAGACATCAAGCAAAACCACACAGCCCAGGGGAAGAGGGTTAGGGTTTGGAAAATGGATGGGAATGGGGGTTTCTTTTTGGGTAGGTTTTGTTGAGAGAAGAAAAAAAAAAGCACAGCATGGACAAACAATAATTGAAGATAAAAAATCTTTGGGTACAAACTAAACCTAACCACATGCACTCACACTCATAGAAGAAAACAATGGATACTGTATCTGTATTCTGTATGTTGTTGGAGTTGTCCTGTTGAATTTGGTAAGTAAAATGCATGCAGCAAACAATTCCTCTTATTAGCAGCACTCCTCCATTCCAGCTGACGCTTCGTCCATCAATGTTGGTGACCACTGACAGAAGACACCCTGTCCACTGCCTGCCTGGCGGATGTCGACTGAAACCCGGCCTGTAATTATTGAACGGAAAACAGGAAGTGCTATTATAATACCACTGATAAATAAATATAAGGTATGTACGCTGTGTGGTGCAAAAAGTCACACTTTGATTTCCCTAATAGACAGTACAATATTTTTGAAATTGCGTACTCTGTCTGAGTCACCTTTTTAAGGATAAATAAGTATGGCCAAAATATTATAGCGGATCTTTCCCCTCAATGTAGGTGTACTGTAAACTGTGTTTTGGAACAAAATTTGACCTTCCCAGCAATGCTCCCACCAAGACCCTTACTAAAGCCAGTCGCAAATGTAGAAGACCCCCAATCAGATCTCAAAAAACGAGGCCTAGCAGAAAAATGGTGACAAAACGTACTTTAAAAGTAAAAGTAGGCCCAAATACACCCTTACCCACCGTGGATTGTATTCAAACCACTTGCAAGCAAGCAAAAGTATCCATAGCCAGCATCGCTCCAAGAGTGCTCTAAAACCCCAGAACTGAGTTGCAATAGAACACCCCGAAACACATGCAATCCTGCTGCTAGGGCTAACCCTAACGAACCCTAAGTTACAAAAAGTGGCAAAAGGTTTTGCCTTATGGATTTTGTCCAAAACACTTCTATCCGGTATTAGACCTTCCCAGGAATGCCCCAAGACCCGCCAACCCACCCGCAAAAAAGCACGCGACAACACCCCCAAACAGCAAAAAAGCAAAATCTCATACCTACAATATCTCTCGGCCTTCGGTCCAAACGCGCTGTGCAGCTAGGTCATCATCATAACTCCTGTTTTCCACCACGGATTTCCTGAAAAGCAAATGCAATCAAGATTAGACTGTCGCAGCAGTGCTTCGACAGAGACCCCGCAACCCACCCACAAACACCAGGAAGCCCCCCAAAACGCTACATTGAGCAAGATGTCAGAAGAAATAGCAAAAAAAAGGCTTTTCCTTATGGATTTTGTCCAAAACACTTCTATCCGGTATTAGAACTTCCCAGGAATGCCCCAAGACCCGCCAACCCACCCGCAAAAAAGCAAGCGACAACACCCCCAAACAGCAAAAAAGCAAAATGAATGCCCCAAGACCCGCCAACCCACCCGCAAAAAAGCACGCGACAACACCCCTAAACAGCAAAAAAGCAAAATCTCATACTTACAATATCTCTCGGCCTTCGGTCCAAACGCGCTGTGCAGCTAGGTCATCATCATAACTCCTGTTTTCCACCACGGATTTCCTGAAAAGCAAATGCAATCAAGATTAGACTGTCGCAGCAGTGCTTCAACAGAGACCCCGCAACCCACCCACAAACACCCGGAACCCCGCCAAAGAGCACCTCAAAGGCAAGCAAGTCAGCAAAAACGGCAAGAAATTTCCGCCTCATATTTGGTCCAAAACACTTTTATCCGTTATTAGAGCTTCACAGCAATGGGCCCAGAGCCGTCAACTCACCCGCAAAGAGGTAGAACACCCCCACAAGTGCTGAGTCTTTCTTCATTGGGGGCAATCCAGCCCTCTGCTTTGAGGAAAATCGGAGTCTGGAGGAGGAGGATAGAGGAGCATGTTCTTCAGAACTTGTGAACCTGAGGAATGTAGACTGCGGCACCTTCAAATCAATAAGCAAACAAGTGAAGACAGTTCTGCTGATGGGCTTGTTTTTGGGATTAGGTGATTAAAGTTTGAATTAAATTAACTGTGCAAAACAAAGAAAGACAGACACACAGGAATAAAAGTGAATAAGGACGAAAAAGAAAGTTATTGATTCATTGTCTCATTTTCAGGGCTCGGTGTCAGGGAATAAGAAGAAGATTTCGTCATCATACTCTGCGAATTCAGGCAGGATGAGGTCAGTGTCACCGAACAGAGAACAAATCCCCTCATCTACGTTGCCGTCCTCCTCGTCTTCATGCGGCGTGCTTTCTCGTACTTTGTAATCTGGTGGTATGAGGTGCTGATTCATCTTGATCATTGTCAGTCGCTCCACATTTTTGGGCAAGAGGCGGCTCCGTTTGGGAGTTACAATGCCACCAGCAGCACTGAAAACACGTTCAGAAGACACACTTGCGAGTGGGAAAGACAAATAGTTTATAGCCAGGTTGGAGAGCTGTGGCCACAATTGTTTTTTCCCATGCCAATACTGCAATGGCTCATCAGTAAGAAAGACCTCTGTTGAGTCATTCAGATAGTCCTGCACCAACGACTCAAGGTCATCAACGGTTCCTCCACTTTGCTTACTTTTTGCTGTGCCTGTGACATTTTTTCGAGAACCATACCCAAGCAAAGTTAGCCAATCCTCTACAGCAGCCTGTTGTGTGTGGTGCAGATGATCTGGTTGCCGGTGTCTTTAACGGCTGAGAGGTCACTTGTGCCACAGCCACAGGTGCAGAAGTGGATTTTTTTGACTGGGGATGGCCTGCTGATGCTGATGCTGATGTACTGCCTTCTCCTTCAATATCCTGCCGTTCTTTTTCAAACCTCTTGGCTGACCAGGCTAGCCAACGTTTGTACTTTTGAACATCTTCATCAGCAAAAGGAAAGAATGCTTGGCCTGCCAGCACCTTTTTGTAGCGTGGATCCAGAATAGTAGCACAAATGTAATGCTGTTCTGACTTGATCTTTTTAAGACGTTCATCACCACGTAGGCGCTCTAATAATTTCTCCGACAAAATAAAAGGGTCTTTTTTTTCATCTTTTTCAAACTCAGAAGACACCGCCTTCAGTTGGTGCTGCAGCATGCACAACAATGGGATAGCTTTTCCCAAATTACAGTCCTCCTGGCTGACTGCACGCGTGAAGAACTCAAAAGGACGAAGCATGTCTGTCAGGCTTTTAACTATGTCCCATTGCGCCGCACCCATCCGCAGGTCCTTCTGAGCTGTACCCTCTGTTAAGAAATAGTGATCGAGTACCGTATACTGCTCATACAGACGCTCAAGCATGTAGAAGGTTGAGTTCCAACGTGTTGCCACCTCCTGGATGAGTGCTTTCACTGTCATTCGACGTTCAAGTAGCAGGCTCCTCAGATGCTTCCGGGCCTTAAAAGAATGGCTGAAATGGTTGCACATTTTGCGGCAGGTGGCCATTACCTCGAACGCTGTACTGTCTCTATCACTCAAGAATTTTTGAACTACCAGGTTGATACAGTGCGCCAAACACGGCACTCTGAAATATGCACCCAGCGCCATGGCCTTAACTACATTGGCGCCATTATCCGTGGAAACATAACAAATCTGGCGTTTTTTGGGGGACAGCCAGTGAAAGACCTTTTTGTTAAACTCGTCCAAAATGTTTTCTGCTGTGTGACTTTTCTCCAAGCCAAACATGGCTAGTGTTGCATGTTTCCGAGCAGCTTTAAAAACTTGGTTCGGGTCAACACCTGCGTTTAGCTTTGCTTTAACACCTGAAAAAGAGACCCAGTGTGCAGTGATGCACATATAATCAGGGCCTGCGCCACTGGTCCACATGTCTGTTGTCAGATGTATAGTGTGAACAGCACTCTTCTGCAAAGCTGCCCCAATCGCCTCCAGCACATCTTCATGTAGTGCTGGAACCGCAACTCTGGCAAAATAGAACCGGCTAGGAACCTTCCATTTACGGCAGAGCGTTGCCACTAATTCTAGAAAATCTACCGCTTCTACAAAAGAAAAAGGGAGAAGGTCCACAGCTAGCATTTTAGCCAGCTTAGTGTTATACAGACGCGTCAGTGGGTGGTTGCGTTCATATGGTGCGTCTGAAGAAAACATGGTTCTAATGTTGCCCTGGACCAAGCATTTACGGGATGATAATGACTTCGTTGACCCAATTATGCTCGCTGGTGAACTTTTGCACATTGGTGTCTCACTCGCTCCAACACTCTTAGTGTGCCTCACATTGGGTGTGCTGCTGACAGGGGTACTGGGTGTAAGTGAAGTGTTTGACACGTCTTCTTCCTCCTCGTCATCATCAGATGAAACATCAACGTTTTCTTGACTTCCAATTCGGGCTTCCTTGATCGCATTTAGGTGTGCATACCATTGGACAGCGTGCTGTCTCCTAAGATGACCTCTCTGGCCTCCGGTACCATAGTTGGTACCTGACTTACCACGACTGCAAGCTTACAAAGGGTACAAATGGCGAACTTTTCCCTTTTTTGGCAAACAGTAAAGAAGTCCCAAACTGGGGACTTGAAGTGTCTGTGGGGCCTGGAGGAGGCGGCGATACTGGTGGTGGTGGTCATGCTGCTAATGCCAGATGAAGTGGAGGATCTGGATTGCCCAACTTTTGTACGTTGTGCACTTTCACTGCCACTAATTAAGGTCGAGGTGGATGGAGGTCCCTTCTTGTGAGAAAGAAATATGGAAGCGGTACGAGTTGGTGTACTTAACTCCAATGATTGTGGTGTTTCCACTGCCTCCTCGTCGACAACATCATCACCATCACGCTCAGCAGCTTTTCGGTCTAGGGTCAAAATGTCTGTTTGCTGCATGCCCGCTGGGGCTGCAGTGACCTTTATGATGACTGGGTCGTCGTTGTCAGAGTCTTCATCAGCAGCAGTATCCGCCACTTCTTGTTGAGCCTCTTCATTACACTCCATAACTCTGAGACTTTGGACGAGCTTCCTTTTACGCTTAAATACCTTTGTCAGATCATGTGCCTCACTCTCAGACGGCAGTGGTGCTGGTTCCCAATTTTGATCCGTGTCATCAGAAGGAGGTGTGCTTGAAGAAGATGTAGACACCACCCTTGATCTCTTCCTTGCTAGGGGTGTGGAAGACAATGAATGATCATCAGGAGGAGTGTCTTCCTCAAATGATACCTCGCCTTGATTGTCGATTTCCTGATGTGCCCCTACTTCGGGAGGAACAACTATTGTGGGCACTTGTGACCCTCCTTGCACCTCTGCTTGCGCATCTCCTTGCGCTGCCTCTCCTTCCACATGTACTTGGGCTTGTACTTGCACATGTGGTTTTTGTTGCGGCTGTGGTTGTTCAACACTCGTCAGATGAGTTACAACAACCTGTGTTGATTGAGGGACATTGCTGCTACTTTCTTGCGATGAGCCAACATCACTGGTCGATGGTGATTGAACAACTAGACTAAGTGCCTCTGCAGCAGTGAAGGGCTTGGACTTAAGTTGGCGTGGTGGTGGTGGCACTGAGCCCAATGGAGCGGGGGAGCTGCTCCCAGCTTGGTCCCCAGCAGATCCCGCTGCTGCTGCAGGCATACTTTTTTTTTTACTCCCAAAAAAAGGGGCGGCCGGCACACCAGTCTCCTGGTAACTTGCTTCTTCTGCTCCTTACTGGCAACTTTCTTGCTAGAGGAGCTACGGGTAACTTTTTTTGGGGCCATCTTCTTCAGAGCAGGTCAGAACAGCAGGCAGCAGTTGCACGAGTTGCAGAGTTGTCTGTGTCCAGACGTGACGTCGCGTGACGTTATGCTGCACACACACACCGCTGCAGGACTTCTTCCTGGCACTGGTGGTTCTCTTGAGTCTTGTGCACCTAAAAGCAATGGAAGACAGAGGAACATCAGTTCAGTTATACACCCCAAAAAATCGACAAAACACAGAAAAATCAGCACAATCCCATGCCATCCATGATGTTTACATTGAAGACACCCCACAGAAAGACTAGGGCCATGCAAGTATGCAACACTCACTACCCCTGGGCATAATGGCCCCTTACACCCCAAGCCAGTCCACATCAACAGTACACCCCAAAAAAACAGAAAAACAGCCAAAAATCACCACAATCCAATGCCATCCAGGATGTTTACATTAAAGAGAGTGAGACCACACTACAGGCACACTCAGTCCATGCACCACTACCCCTGGGCAAAAGGCCACACCAGCAGCCCCAAAAAAACGACAAAAACAACAAAAAACAGCACAATCCCAGCCCATCCATGGCCTCAATGGTGTTTAAATTCAAGCGGACACCCCACAGAAAGACTAGGCCCATGCAACACTCACCACCCCTGGGCAAAGGGCCCCACCAGCAGCCCCAAAAAAACGACAAAAAACAATAAAATCAGCACAATCCCAGCCCATCCATGGCCTCAATGGTGTTAAATTCAAGAAGACACCCCTCAGAAACACTAGGCCCATGCAACACTCACTACCCCTGGGCATAATGGATGAAAGGTAGGCAAAATAAGTGCAGGCCTCAGACACTGCCTCTCTTCAAAATGGCCCCTTGCACCCCAAGCACATGTTGCCTGTACCAGCCAGCACTCAAGATGGCCACCACCACCACCCACATGGCCAGTCCACATCAATAGTACACCCCAAAAAAACAGAAAAACAGCCAAAAATCACCACAATCCAATGCCATCCAGGATGTTTACATTAAAGAGAGTGAGACCCCACAGGCACACTCAGTCCATGCATCACTACCCCTTGGCAAAAGGCCACACCAGCAGCCCCAAAAAACGACAAAAAACACAAAAAACAGCACAATCCCAGCCCATCCATGGCCTCAATGGTGTTTAAATTCAAGAAGACACCCCACAGAAAGACTAGGCCCATGCAACACTCACTACCCCTGGGCATAATGGATGAAAAGTAGGCAAAATAAGTGCAGGCCTCAGACACTGCCTCTCTTCAAAATGGCCCCTTACACCCCAAGCCAGTCCACATCAACAGTACACCCCAAAAAAACAGAAAAACAGCCAAAAATCACCACAATCCAATGCCATCCAGGATGTTTACATTAAAGAGAGTGAGACCACACTACGGGCACACTCAGTCCATGCACCACTACCCCTAGGCAAAAGGCCACACCAGCAGCCCCAAAAAAACGACAAAAACAACAAAAAACAGCACAATCCCAGCCCATCCATGGCCTCAATGGTGTTTAAATTCAAGAGGACACCCCACAGAAAGACTAGGCCCATGCAACACTCACCACCCCTGGGCAAAGGGCCCCACCAGCAGCCCCAAAAAAACGACAAAAAAACAATAAAATCAGCACAATCCCAGCCCATCCATGGCCTCAATGGTGTTTAAATTCAAGAAGACACCCCTCAGAAACACTAGGCCCATGCAACACTCACTACCCCTGGGCATAATGGATGAAAAGTAGGCAAAATAAGTGCAGACCTCAGACACTGCCTCTCTTCAAAATGGCCCCTTGCACCCCAAGCACATGTTGCATGTACCAGCCAGCACTCAAGATGGCCACCACCACCACCCACATGGCCAGTCCACATCAACAGTACACCCCCAAAAAAAAAGAAAAACAGCCAGAAATCACCACAATCCAATGCCATCCATGATGTTTACATTAAAGAGAGTGAGACCACACCACAGGCACACTCAGTCCATGCACCACCACCCCTGGGCAAAAGGCCACACCAGCAGCCCCAAAAAAACGACAAAAACAATAAAATAAGCACAATCCCAGCCCACCCATGGCCTCAATGATGTTTAAATTCAAGAAGACACCCCACAGAAAGACTAGGCCCATGCAACACTCACCACCCCTGGGCTAAGGGCCCCACCAGCAGCCCCAAAAAAACGACAAAAACAACAAAAATCAGCACAATCCCAGCCCATCCATGGCCTCAATGGTGTTTAAATTCAACAAAACAGTTGTATCATGCACCCATAACCAACCCTGGTCCTACTGGATACTGTGGCTACCCACAATATAATTTATTTAATGTTCTGAAAAAGTTCCAAAATTGTAGTTGCAGCAACTGTAATGCCCCAAACAAACTTACTTGTGAAAGTTGATTTCTAATCCAAAAGTGATCCAAAGAAAGTCAAAAAGGCCTCAAATCCAAATATCCAGCAGCACCCACAAAAAGTAATCCTTCCAGCTCCAGATCCAAATGAAAGTGACCAGGAGATGGACAAAGCACTGGGAGGAGCCTGCTGGACAGGAACAGGAATTTTGAGACTGTGGGGCACTTCCTTCCCTCCCCCCCCAAAAATGGACTCCTTGCAAAAAAAAAGGCCATGCAAATGTCAACCTGAGGAGTGATTCTGATAAAAATCATCATTTTCTGAAGGTTTATCCTGTTTGCTGGTGGATTTCTTGTGCAGAATTGCAAAATCTCTATTTCGCGAGTGCGAGATTGTTCCTTTCCGCCGCAACTACGTGTTCGCAATTGCGAACTCTCGCGAGGTGTGCTGTGCAAGGTGGCAAGCCGCGATTACGTATTCGCGGGCGCCAAACTCCCGCGGGATCACGCAGCAAGATCCAAAATGGCGCGGCACTCGCAAAATATGATCGAGAAAAACAACTCGGCAAACGCTTAATGACGGAAAGTGAACGCCGTGCACCACGCCGCGCGCCGCAACCAAGCAAAAAATCCGCCGCGAGCGGATTCACGGATTTTCGACAAATTTGCGAGAGTTCGCGGATTGCTAATTTGCCGAAAATCCGAAAAATACGCGAGCGGAGCGGATTTTACGCCCATGCTTAATGGACACTCTTTGCTACTTGGGGCTGGAAGCTGCTGACTATTCTATGTATACTACTCGTGATACTATTTGCATGCTGTACTTGTATACAACATGGTCCTATGCTTTTCTCGATGTGCATCACTACTTGTACACCTTCCAAAAGAAATATTGCAGATATAAAAGCACAGCAAATGTTAAATAAAGAAATATCTGAGATGATGAGCATCAATGTACAGGATGCATATCTAGAATACCCCAGATAAACGAATGTCTTCAGCCAATGCTAAAAGGGTTGTCTGCTGTAATTTAGCAGCGATTAGGTTAAGCATTAGCAGAAGACATCTTGTATTTAGAGACTATCTTCTCCGTTGTGTGGAATCCATTTTGTATTTCTGGCAGCCATTTTGTTTGCCATGTGTTCGCCATGTGCTCTGTCCTACCTCCCTGTTAACTGCTCTTGAAATCTGCCTAGAAATGAGATATATTTAGCCTCTTCTGTTTCGCACAAGCTCAATTGAGCTAACAGCTGTCCTCAACTTGTAACTGTCAGGATGTGTTAGCCCCTCCCATTTGTTGTCTAAATACTTTCTGTATGACCTAATATGTACCTACAACCAGCATTCTGTACTTGTACCGCCTTCATTTGAGCCCCTGTGTGGGTATAAAAAGACCAAGCTCCTTCCATTCAGTGTGCTACTTCATACATTGCCGAAGGGTGTTGTGTGAATGTAGTTCCACCTCATGAGGTTTAATAAACTCTCTACTTTCTATTCCAGTTTCTGTGCCAACTTCTTCCTATTGGTATGAGGACTCTGTGGAGAGAAGGGGGAACCCCTAGCACTGGTAGGACTTGCTGAGGCTCACCACCACATGGGGGAATGTTTGAGGATACACTGGAGTCGACTCACTACAGTCTTTCGACACATTTTGTAGAAGATTGTTGGGTGTTCCTCAGTCCACACCTTCCTACATTCTCAACCAATAAATAAGTCTCCCCTAATTGAGTTATGACATTTGTTTATGTCCCCTCTTTAAGTGTTTTAATATCTGGACTAGACCAATGTTAGACCTGACAACCTTGGGTGGTCTTCCTCCAGCTTTTTGCCTGCCTCCCTCCATTTTTCTGACCTCGTTTTTGGTAGCTTCAGGATTCTGCACACATTACCACTGCTGACCACTGCTAAAGTGTTTGTGATCTCTCCCCTAAACATGGTAATATTGCTTCATCCCCCAATGGCATATTTAATGTACTTATAAGTCCCCTTTAAAGTGCACTACATATGCCCAGGACCTGTAAATTAAATGCTACTAGTGGGCCGGCAGCACTGATTGTGCCACTCCTTGATGGTACCCTATAGATCATCATGTCTCAGGCCTGCCCTTTCAGCCTGTGTGTGCAGTTTTAAACTGCCATTTCGACATGAAAAACTAAACCTTATCACAGGCCCAAACCTTCATTATTTTCAAAGCATATGTCACCCCTAGGTTATGGCCTGTAAGGCCCAGAGGATATGGTGCAGTGCCTTTATGATATTTGGACAGTCACTTTTAAGTATTACATATCCTAGTAGTTAAAAGCTCTTAACTGTGTTTTTCAACAGTGAAAGACCTACCTCACCCATAGGATAACACTTGGTTTCTTTATCAAATGTAATAAGTGAAAACATTCAATTGGGAGTGGGAAGACAGGCCTAGTAAATCCTCTAGCAAGACGCCCCAATTGGACCACAATAAGTATGTATTATGTCGTTTTTTGGTTAATTATCGGCATGAAGGATGTTGCTTGCTTTCAGAATGATCCATTGCTTTTCAGATTAATATATTCACATCAGCATGAATCATGAAGAACGTTTTGTGAGTTATAACAGTCGATTGTTGGGTCCACTTTTCGGCCATCTACTTCTCCCAAAGACTTGTCAAACCATGTCATTTGTCATCTTATGCATGTGTAGATCTGCAGTCCTGGATACATATTTTTGTTACTAACTATTTTACTAAATGTAATGCATTCAATATCATCCATACAAAAATAGGCCTGTGCATAATTGCATAATTCTGTGCAGATTTAAATATTGGGTTAAAAATATCACAAGTAATTTCTGTTTTCCCTATAAATACTATGATGTCTAGCTGTCTCTGTATGAAAACTATGGTTTTTAAAAAAATGAAAAGGGTAGTTGGTTCACTGATTACATGAAGGAATTTCTACTGTTGAACCTTTTTACTCTTTGAAGCGTTTTTGCCCTATTGTCTTAAAGTACCAACAAAATATGTCAACAAACTCTTTTCTAAGTTTTGCCAGAATGTTGGTTTTGGCCCACTTTGCAGGGTCACTCCAAACTTTTTTGACTTCACCCCTCCAATAGAGGGAAGTTCATCAATTATTATTTATTATTAAAGGGGCTTGTAAAGCGCCTGGTGACGCCTCCCGGCGTGTCCCCGCGCTGTGTGGAGAGAAAAGTCTTGGCCAGAGATCAGAGAAACTGTACATTATAAAGTAAATAAATGAGTTTTCAGCAGCTTCCTGAAAGAAGCCTCATTTTGTTCTAATCTGATGGATGCAGGGAGGGCATTCCATTTCCTAGCCGCAAGGGTGCGGAAGGACTTTCCACCCATCCTGGCTTTTTTTATGCGCGAGGTTTTAAGCAGCCCCATTCCCATAGAGCGTAGGGTCCTGTTCGGCTCATATGGTATGGCTAAGTCGGACAAATAAGACGGGGCTTTTAGATGGATGATCCTGTGACACCATAGGAGGGCTTTAAATAGTATCCTATGTCGGATAGGTAGCCAATGAAGGGAGGCCAGGGAAGGTTTAGACGGAGCCCTGCGAGGAAGTCTCAGCACAAGGCGAGCCGCTGAGTTTTGCAGGACTTGCAGCTTTCTAATGTTTTTATCCGATGTTCCCAGCAGCAGTACATTACCGTAGTCTATACGGGAAGTAATAAGTGCCTGAGTCATTGTGCGTCTGGAATTCAGGGGAAGCAGATCTAGGGTGCGGTTTAGAGTTTTCATAACTCCAAAACATTTGCCCACCGTTTTTTTGATATGGCTGTCAAATGATAGCTTGTTGTCTATCCAGACACCCAAGTTTTTAGCTTCTTGACTAGGAGTAGGTACAGGTCCCAAACTAGTGGGCCACCAATCCTTAGTCCACAGAGAGTCTCCTCCACCTATTACCAGTACCTCCGTTTTAGTGCCATTTAATTTGAGGCAATTTTCATTCATCCAGACAGCCAATTTACTCATGCAAGATTTGAAGTTTTCAGCCTCTGCGGATGGGGATTGTGAGAGGGAGATCAGTAGTTGGGTATCGTTGGCGTAAGAGACCAGCTCTACGCCGAACGATTGTACCACCTCTGCCAGCGGAGCCATGTACAAGTTGAACAGGGTGGGACTCAGGGCAGAGCCCTGAGGTACCCCCTGTGCAAGTGTCATGCTATCTGAGAGGAAAGTCCCTCTTTGGACCTGAAAGCTTCTGTTTGTAAGAAAAGCTTTCAACCAACCCAGAGCCTCTTTGATGACACCTGCTCGGTTTAGACACTGTAGCAAGATGTGATGAGCCACAGTGTCAAACGCGGCACTGAGGTCTAGCATAATGAGGGCCATAGTTTTGCCTTCATCTGCTCCTTCCCTCATAGTTTCGGTGGCTCTCAGGAGGGCAGTTTCAGTAGAGAATCTGGGTCTGAAACCGGACTGAGATGTGTGAAAGGCATTATGGGCTTCAAGATGTGCCATAAGTTGGACATTGGCAATTTTCTCTGCTAGCTTGGCCAAGTAAGGTAGCAGGGAGATGGGACGTAGATTCTCTAACAGATCCTGACTAACATTGGTTTTTTTTTTAATGGGGAGGACTATGGCTTTCTTCCAGGCTGCGGGTAGACAGGCCGTGGAGAAAGAAAGTTGCAGGATGTGCCTAAAATGGGGCTCTAGAACTGACAGACTGGCTGCTAAGATTTTAGGAGGGGCTGGGTCACTAGGAGAGCCGGATTTAATGCTTTTGCAAGTAGATATTAGAATGTCGGCAGAGGGAACAGAGAAGGCGTCTAAGCAAAATTGAGTGCTAGTACGATCTTTATATTCTACAAAGTCAGAGCCAGACATTTTACTACCAGAAAAGCTCGCATATATCTTCTCGATTTTACCAGAGAAATAATTTGCGATTTTGTTGCAGGTTTCCACAGAATCAGTGTGGGAGACAGGGCTGGAGTCAATTATTGATATTTCCTTAAATATCTGGAAGAGCTCCTTAGAGGAGTTCTCGGCTTCTTGAATCCGGTCGTTATAGTGAGAGGCTTTAGACGCACGTAACATTTTATTATATTCTTTTTGTGCGGCTTTATAATGGATTTTTTTTTCCGGACAAAAGTTTTGGCGCCATTCCCTTTCAAGCTTTTTGCAAGCAGTTTTGGCATTTTGTAGCTCCTGACTAAACCAAGGGGCCGATTTAATTTTCCTCGCGGCACTAGTCATGACGCGTTTGGGGGCAGTGCTGTCAAGGGCCTTAGTGATGCAGGTTTGGAGGTGATTATATGCTGTGTCGCAATCCCGACCTTTAGGCGGTCCAGCCTCTTGAAGGATTTTACTAAAGGAATCAATAGAAAATTGTTTCCATTTCCTGCAAGTATATTGTTGTACACTTTGTTTGTGACGTTCATTGCCGTCCATTTGGAGTCTTATCGGGATGACAAAATGGTCAGACCAAGGTATTGGCTGGTGAGGAAGGACTTGTACTCCCTTCCAGTTCCCAAAAACAGGATCTAGTAGATGTCCTAGTTGGTGTGAGGGTTCGGAGTTTTTTAACTCTAATTGTAAGGAGAGTAGCTCCGCTATAATATCAGCTGCCTCCTTGTCTGTGGAATCCTCAAAATGGACATTGAGGTCGCCTAGTACCAGTAGGCGATTTCTCCTGAGAGCGAGATGAGTTAGGGACTCCATGAGAGTGGGAATAAAGTCGTAAATCCTGCCAGGAGCGATACATAAGGATACCCGAGAGAGAATGATTAGGCCCTGTAGTAATTGTGAAGGATCCAGCTTCACAGTGGTCAACAGAAATGGTAGTTAGGGTGCATTCAAAAGGTGCTTTAGTAGCGACAGCGATTCCGCCTCCTCTACCATTCTGTCTATCCAGTCGTGATAGGGAGTACCCAGGTGGTAGGGCCTGGATAATATCTGGGTCTGAATGACTGTCCAGCCAGGTTTCCGTGAGAAACAAGATATCAATATTGTCATCCTCAAGTAGATGAAATATCTCTACACAATGTTTCCGCATGGATCTACAATTCAGTAATGCTGCTTTTACTGCGCTTATGGTTTTGCCAGAAGTCATGTTAATAAGGGGCGTAAACATACATAATTTACATTTCTTCAGTGATAGAGCGCTCATGGCATGGTTACAACACAAGGGAGTGTGGTTCTGTAAGTCTAACAGTTCCTGTCTGCCATACCTTATAGTGTCAGGTGTAAGAGAGCCAAGGGTTTGTGCCCCATGCCCCGTGCAGTCGCGGACGGGCGCAGACGGGCAGGACTTTGGCTCGACTTCGGCTCGCTTCCGGCGCGCCCGCTGCACGCGTCCGCTGCGCGGACGCTGACCCAAACACATTTATAGAGGGGGGAGGGGGTCGCCAGAGCGCTGCGCTGTGAGCCCTGAACCCGGAAGTGCTGGGCTCCTCCTCACCCTCCGCTCAAACGCCCAGGATTGGACGCGGCGGAACAGGGCGGGAGTGGGCGGACTATGTAGATTCCCCAAGCTCTGACTCAGCCTGGAGAATTACGAGGGGAGCAGGTATAGTGCAATGCAGTTTTGACATTCAAATTCAAGTTTTTAAAAACAGTATCAACATACACAGTAAAATGTTTTAAAGGAGCTTCAATCGCAACAATTAAAAGCAGCGCGCTAAACGTGCAGCGCTGTCCGTGCAGCTGATCACCCAGGTTGATCACATCAAGGTATTGATCTGTCTCCCCTGCCTACGGCTGAAAAAGGGCTGGTATTGGAACTGGCACTTTCTGCAACGTTTTGCCTTCCTGCTCCATATTTTTGCTGAATTCATTTTTGTTGGACTTAGGACTCTATACTCTTTACCACTATTATCCAGTGCTTATGCTCCCTCCTTTAAGTATGGTAAAATTGTATTTTTACCTGATTGCTATGTTTAATTTACTTATATGTGTCATGTAGAGCAGGGTATCATAATCCCACGGCCTGTACATTAATTCCTACTAGTGGGCCTGCATCACGTATTGCGCCACTCACTTAAGTAGCCTCTTAAAATCTGTCCCAGGTCTGTAATTCAGCCTGTATTCAAACTGCTAATTCGACTTGGCAATATAATCCCCTTGCCAATCCTTAAACTCCCCTTTTATTGAACATATGTCACCTTAAGATAGGCCCTAGGTAGCCTATAAAGTGAGGCTTACCTCTCCCATAGTATAACATCAGGTTGCCTCATCACATTTATCAATCAATAAGGTATATACAAAAGTGCAACAAATCACCTATGGGGTCCCAAAGTGCTGGGGTGCTTGCGGCTGTGTGGTGATATGTTCATTCAAATAGCCTGGTCTTGAGTCCGTTCCCGAATTGCTGGAGCAACGGGGCAGTCCTTGAGGTGCAGGGGAAGGTTGTTCCATGCTTTGGTCGCCAGTTGTGAGAAGGGGCATAATCTGCTGTTGGCTCAATGGATCCAAGGGTGCCTGGGAGGAAGATGGAGGTTGATCGTAGGTGTCTTGTTAGTTGGTAGAAGGTCACACGTTTTTTGATGTGTGCTTTTCCTTCGTTGGCCGCATGGTATGCGTAGGTCAGCATCTTAAAATTGCATCTCTTATGGATCGGTAACCAGTGTCGCTTCTTGAGGTTGGCTGGGGAGGTCGATGATGAGTCTTCCTGCTGAGTCTCTTCTGGAGAAGTGTAGTGATTCCTATGGAGAGTGTGTTCCCATAGTCAAGCCTGCTGGTGATGGCCTCATGGTGTCCACTGGGGGCCACCTGAAGATCTTGGGGAGCATGCATAGGGTGCGGACGCAGGCGGATGAGAATACGCTTACTTGGTTCTTCATGGATAACTTGCTATCCAGGATGATGCCGACGTTGCGTGTGTGGTTTGCCGGGACAGAGGCAGGGCCATGTTCTGTGGGCCATCATGTGTGGCTCCATGGCGAGGTGTTATTCCCATTGATGAGAGACTACCTCTTGTCTGTGTTTAGCTTGAGACAGTTATCCTACATCCAGTTGGTGACATTCATCATACATCTGTGGAAGTTGGCTCTGGTGGTGGAGGGGTCTTCTGACAAGGAGAGGATAAACTGTGTGTTGTTGGCGTAGGAGGTGATGTTGAGTCCATGTGATCTGACAGTGTTGACCTGGGTGGTCACGTAGATAGTGAGGAGGATGGGGCTGAGGGAGGATCCTTGGGGGGTGCTGCAAATAATCTTCTTGGGTTCTCACTGTGAGGTATGAGGTGATCCATTTGAGCATGTGTCCCTGAATTCCAGTGTGGTAGAGTCTGTTGATCAAGGTGTGATGAGAGACAATGTCAAAAAAGGCTGACAAGTCCAGGAAGATGAAGTCTGCCATTTCTCCACGGTCCTGTCATCAGTGGTTGCAATCATGTCTATCCCAGTGATGTGGTTTACTCGAAATCTGGATTAAGAGGGGTCCAGGAGGTTGTTATTTTCCAGGTGTTCAGATATCTGCTGGTTGATTGATTCCTTGAGAACTTTTGCTGGGAAGGGGCACGGAGAGATAGGTAGTTATTTGGTCATAATGCAAACCTGCAGGGGCCTCACTTCAGTGTGTTTCCAGTCCTCCGGGAAGGAGGTGGTGGTGATGGAGGAGTATGGGACTTTCTTGAGCTCATTGCCAATTGTCTTATAAGTGCTAACCTTTGATTGAGAACAGGTAAGCATTTTGTGTTTAGTGTCTGAGAAATTTTAATGAAAAGTCCTCTTTAATGGCAAAGTCAATTTTTTAAGTTACAATTATGAAATTGCCCCCTTTAGAAAGTTGACATTTTCCTGCCCTAAATATTTGGAGCCTGTAGCTTGTTCCTGAGTTAAATTATTGGGTTGGAATGTTTTATTACTCCCAGAAAGCTGCACAATAAAGGGATTATGTGTGCCTGGATGGGGCTGTAAACTGGTAAAATCGGCAGAGGGGCTGGGCAAAGCCTCACTTGCATGTGAATAGGCTGACTAGACAAGTCCTTCAAACAAATGTCATTGTTCAGGCAGCCTGCTTGCAGCTAGAGCTGGAGAAGCAGAAAACTTCAGACTTCAAAGGGAATTCTCTAGAAAAGTCTCCTACATCAAACGAGGTATAAAAATATGACCCTCAGAGCTACTCTTCAGCTCATTTTCTGGATCTGCCGATGGAATCTCAGAAGACTGCCTGCTGCTGAGGCCTGCTGTTTACTTTAGAGGACTGCTTTGCTGAACCTGGAATGACTGCTCTGCTGCCCAAAGCCTGCCTTGAACCCTCAGAGGCCTGCCCTGCTGTTTGCGCCCTGTTCTACTGCTGAACCCAGAACTACCAGAGTGATTTCAATGGCTAGTTGGCTGGCCTCCTGATCAGAACCTCAGAGACAGAAAAGACTCTAAACGTCTTGAACCCTAACCAGGATGTAGCCTGAGAGAGTCCTAATCCTCCAAGTGGTGCCCCTTCAGTCCTTAACCTTAGGTGTTTGTAATAAATGTGTCCAGAAAGCCAAAAAACTAAAACTTTGGACTAGAAACTGCTCTGAGAACTGACAGAAGAATGGGAGTAACCTGTCTATCTATTCACCGATGGTGCATTGCCGTTTGGTCTAACTTTGAAGAAGCTCCAGATTTGTTCTTCTCTGCAGCAGAAAATCTTGTTCAGTGGTCCTTCACCAGAGGGGTCTGTCATTGTGGAACTCTCATCGGCTACAGCCTACAGCCTCATCCTGCTAGAGAGTTTCTGACTCCTAAAAAGTAATTACGTTTGAGTGAAGGCCTCTTTACTTCTTCCAGAGGCTCCCTGACGATGATGATCCCTCCTCCCACAAAGCCTGCATCCTTGTTCTGCTGAACATTATCTTCTCCCGCAGGTAAGCGCCAAGATGTTTATGGTTGGTGCTATGATCTTTTAGGTGCTTGCTTTTTACCTTAAACTTTAAAAAGTTATAGCTCTAGTTCTGTTAATTAAAGTTTTGTAATTTTACTGTCAAATAATTTATTACAATGTACTTTATGATTATACATTGGTTTGGGATTTTTCTTGTGTTGTATTTTCACTTTATTGTTGTTTGCGTGCTGTATAAAAATGTTACACATTGCCTCTAAGTTAATCCTGACTACTTTGTATCGAGCTATCAGAGGGTTAAGTATGTGTTAATTTAGTGACTTTAGGTTCACCCTGACAAGGACTGTGATTGTTTCTTGACCAAGGTAAAAACCCTACTTAAACAATAATTCAATTTTTCCATCTTCACAACTATAAAATATCTTCTATGCTTATGCTAGCACTATCACAAAATGTGTCTGTTCGATTTACAAGAAGCAACTTGTAGTATGGCTTACTCACAATTGCGGTCCTTTTATCACAAAAAGTAATTAGCATTTTGGATTTAAGGGTTAAACATGACTGGTTTTTGCCTGAAGCCACATGCCTGGATTAGAATCTCAGTTACAATGATAATTATCTTGGGAGAAAAAAGTTTAACACAAATTACAAGTAATTCATAATTCTATTCAAAATGTCATATGAACTTTAAAATTGCCATTATGGTCAGAAGTGGTAATGACAGCGTCAAACTAAATAACTGTGAAGTTTTACTTGACTTTCTCCTGAGTGTTTGATTGGGTCATTGCCTCCTTGAACTTCTCCCTTATAACCAAAATTAAATAGGACATAAGGGCCCGAATCACAAAATAAATTATAGATGACAGTTGTACTCCTATGTTTGAGATAAATGTCAAACTTTCTAAAATGTGTTAACCTTTCTAGGTGTACTCCTGGAAAACTGTGACTGTAACAATTTTCTTAGCAGTACATATGGTATTATTTTGTATTTTAAATGTTCTACTTCTCGATAAGCAAATAAACAAGTACATAATTACCCAAGTAAAATGTTGAAGCAAGCACAAGTATGACCATTTCAAAATAAGACTGGCACTGGTATAAGTTCATAGAACTCCACCTCTGCCCCTGTTCTGCTCCCTACTGCCAAAGGTTTATTTCCAGGCCCACCACTTCCAACCAAACCCTGCATAAATGAGAAATGAGAAACTGCAAGGGTAAACTTCGCTAAGCCAGCTTTGCGATACGTACAACCTGCTCTGGACCCGCGAAGCGATATTCAGATTTCACGCTAGGCACCCCTTAACGCTGGATTCTAACGCCTGGTATTTTCTTAACTACACTATGTTTACTATGGGAGGTGGGTTCTAGGGTTGAGGCCACAGGGCTCTATCATCAAGCTTATCTCCATTTTTGCTGGATTATCGTTGGTTTTCCAGCAATGTTGCACCATATCACCGGCTATCACTGGAAATATTACTGCCAAAGCGATGAGTTGTTGATACAGCGCTATCCTGGCGATAATTTCCAGCGATAGTAAAAAACGCGGTAAGCGCGCTCAGCGATATTTATCGCTGTGGCTTGCTAATATGCCCCTCAGTTTGCAAGGAATGTATGACGTTACAACGCATACATTTACAACGCATGCCTTTACAATGCAGATTTTACATCGCCGAATCCTTTACAGCACACTCCATTACATTGCATGACACTACATAGCATTTTTAGAAACTACCTTTACAACGCATTTCATTACATTGCATTATATCTTTACAATGCATACCATTACAACATATACCATTACTTTGCATTTAAGGTAAGTATTGGATATTATAGGGGTAAAAATTACTATTCTAACTCCAGGCGCTGCAACAGTATGGTAATTGTTGGATAGTGTAGGGGTAAAAATTACTATTCTAACTCCAGGGGGTGCAACAGTGGGGTAAGTGTTGGATAGTGTGGGGGTAAAAATTACTATTCTAACTCCAGGGGGTGCAACAGTGGGGTAAGTGTTGGATAGTGTAGGGGTAAAAATTACTATTCTAACTCCAGGGGGTGCAACAGTGGGGTAAGTGTTGGATAGTGTAGGGGTAAAAATTACTATTCTAACTCCAGGGGGTGAAACAGTAGGGTAAGTATTGGATAGTGCAGGGGTAAAAATTACTATTCTAACTACTCGAGGTGGTGCTAGAGTAGGGTACGTTTTGGATAGTGTAGTGGTACTATGCGTTGTATTGGTAAGCGTTATAATGGTATGCGTTGTAGTGACATGCGATGTAGTGTCATGCGATGTAGTGTCATGCCTTGTAATGCCTGCATTGTAGTTACATGCGTTGTAAAGGATGTTGCGATGTAATGACTGCTTTGTAAGTGTAGTGTGATGTGATGATTGCGTTGTAAAGGATGTTTCCAGTTTGAAAGGGGTGTGTTTGGCTGCTCATAACTTACTGACTCCTAAATCAGGGTGGTAACTGATTCCCAGCACAGTTTCCTTTAAGTTAATCCTGTGCCTTTAAAAAAAAAGAAAAAACATTTTTCGAAAGCAATTACAGATGGACGTCTAGGACAGTTCTCTAGCCCTACTGCGGAGTCGCCTAAGTCGTAAACTCACTAATAACTTCTAGTTTGGTAATAACAAAAAAGACGTTAACCTTCCCAAAAGTGCATGACGAATACCCCATGTGTATTTTTAACATGATCATATTGCATACATATTCATAATGTGAAGTACTTTGAGTAGTGTGGGTACAATTGTTGCAGAAAAAGCAGCTATCTGGCAGAAATTCTTCTCCATGCGCATCTCTGGCATTTGCTCTCTTGTTTTTGAACTAGAGTCCAAAATCTCTGCATCAGCTGGCAATGATTTTTCTGACATTAAGCCTTGATGTTCTGTCTTGAACGTTGTCGCATGATAACCACTTTTATTTACATTATAGCACTGTTTTGTTGTGTCATTACGCTGAACCCCTCCTGCTTGATTTGTTGTACACTCACAGCTGTGCTGAGAACCAACTGCGTTTCAAGTCAGAGCGTTGTCTGCAATCAAATCCCATCTCTCTGCAACCACTGGCAAAATAGTACGTGTAGGCTATTCTTGGGAAAATTTAAAGTGCATCAAAAGCGGCATGAACTACCATATCATTGTGATTTGCTTTGTTTCATATTCACACAGCCATTACAGATGAGTTAATCCAGGGGCTCTGAGATGCACCTGCTCAGCGTAGTGCTTTAAATTGTTTTCAATTATTTAGGTCCACAGAAAATGCAAGTTACAGACAAGTGAACATTTTTAATGTTGCATAATTTGCAATGATGTCCTGCTGATTGTATTTTAACTCCAGAGGACAAGTAATGCTTCCTGTGGAATATATGTGAGTAAAAACCCATTGGCAATCAGAAAATAGAATTAAATAAATAATAATAAACAAACCTGAAGAAGGTGGAGTGGTGTGGCTCACTGGTTAGAGGCGCAGACCCAGAAGCAGAGAACGGCCCAGGACCGGGGTTCAATCCTGACGTGGCAGGGTCGTGGATCAGGGTCAGCAGACTTGATAATTCTCGCCTCGGTGGCTACTCTAACCAAGGATCACACTTGGCAACTCTGGGCATTAGCTTGCCTCATCTCTACAACGGCCCCCCACATTTGCTGGGGATGCCTGGTTTCACCTTGGAGATACCCAGTAGGGACCATCTCACAGGGATAGCCAGGATGGGTTCCCCAGCGGTCTACAGCGCTACGACGCCTCAGGGCAGCAGTGCGCTTTACAAGACACATACATTTACATTTACAAGAACAATATATATATATATATATATAAATATATATATACTTTAATTAAGTTAATACAAACATGTAATATTAGATTAATGGGGTGTGCAAACATCTTAACAACGCACAAAGACAAATTAGAACACAACAATGAGCAAAATTAGTTCAAAAACTATATATACAAGATAAAAATGTGCAAATATAGTGAACATTGGTAAAATGTGTACTCGCGAAATTATCCAGTGGCACATGATATTGGACTTCTGAATGCTTGCAGATTTTCTGGCTTCCACAAATGATAGCAGCAGAAGTATTTTCAGTGGAGAAAATAGGAAACGTCACCTGTCATTACTTGAGAAAAGGGACAAAATCAGTTGTACATTTATATGGACAAAAAATGTCTACAGCCTAGGGCCATGACATTTTTAAAATGATGCATACATCACTGGAAGCTGATACGACACATGTAAATTCCAATTGATTTTCTCCTATGAACCTGTGGAATGTAAAAAGCTTTTGGACTGCCCCCAGGCAATCTAAAAGTATGGTTTCCAATTTATAGAATTAAGCTAATACATTTGAAAATGGCTTTCTTCTGTCTTGTCACTTTAAATTAGTACAAGTACTAGGTCGAGGCATCCTCCCATTTGACCTGCACAGATTTATCCAATGTCATTTTAGTAAAACCTGGCACAAAGGGAATTCAAAAAGTTTCTGACTCCACTGCATTCACTCGAAAGTGTTTGAAACTTTATGGAGGTCTTTCACATTTCCTTCAATCTTTGACATTTTCAGAAAGCTGAGGTTCCAGTTTAGCAAATACCATTTTGATGCTAGACAATTATCTGTGGATCATCAGCTGTCAACGTAAAACACCTGACACAAAATGACTGAAAACTAGGCCCTTATTACTAGTAAAAGGCTGAGGAGCATATTTACAAGGACATGGCGGAGCACAGCGCTGTGGCAAAATTTGCAGTGCTGCACTCTGCCATTGCCAAAATGCACTGATTTGCCATATTTACAACAATATTGAGCACCCCTGTGTTTTCCCTAGCACTGGTGCTAAAAATGGCGGCCTCGCGCCAACACAGACATCCTTGGGCCATATTGCAAGGGTGCCTGTGTTGCCGCTTTCTGCACATAAGCAATCATTAATGGTGTTTAGCTGTTTCTATGCAGAATGCAGCACACATAGAAAAAGCAAAAACGAGGAGAAATACAATTAGTTCTCCTTGTTGCACCATTCTAATGCCTGATATTGCATGGCGTTCGTTTTTGGTGCTGCCTCAGATTTTCACATCCTTGTAAATATGGGGCAGTGTCAAAAAGCAATGGGTGTTGTGTTTGAACGCCCACAGCAACACCCATTGCACTCCCCTTTCACGCAGAAAACTCTGTAAAAGGGTACTATATTTACAAAGAGTCATTAAGCCACAAAAAGTGGCTTAACGCCACTTTGTAAATATGGAACAGGGCATTGCACCCCAGGAAGTTCGGTAGAAATGCCTGTGGCGCAATCCCCATCTAAAGATGCCCCTAAATGTCAATGCTTGTATAATGGAAATTATGAATTGTATGAGAAGATGGACTTAAGAGGTGCACAGTAATACTCACACCCTTGGTATCACCTTCTCCCCTACCCGTCGTCCTCCACCGCAGACTTGTTCAGAAATTCATCCAAACCTGCTTAAATGTATTCAGGGATAAGTCCTAGAAAAGGGAAGACGTGGAATTCAGTGTGTCAAACAATTAAGTTCTGCATGATATGACTCATTTTTAGGTTGAAGATTTGAATTGGGAGGTATTTATCAAAATGAATGGGTTAATAGTACTTACCACCTGTAGTAAATACCCCACCCTATTCTCAGCAATTTATAATGGCGAGCTTGATGGACTACATAAACCTTAATATGGGAATCTTATATTTCCAGTGAAGTGGCAGCTGGCATGGCTCAAGTGTAACGGAGTGGTGCGGATGCTGGGGTGTGCAGAGGGGGCGTGCGAGATGCAATGCCACATTGTGATTGGTCTGATCATCCTGGTTAGACGCTCACCCAAAGAATGGTGGCCTGGCATGTTCTCCATGAAGGCTGTAAAGCAACCTGCATGGAGAACAGGGAAAGTCAGAGGGCCGGCCAAACAGTCATGTTCACTTAGGAGTGGGCAAACCACTCCTCCCCTGCCCTCCTCTGAGAGCAGAGTAGCCCGTCCTCCCACAAAGCAGCACGGAAACATAACAAGATAATACCTGTAAGTTAATATCATTTTATGTTTCTTTTACCTTGCACTGCTTAAAAGCAGTGGGGTGGTGCTCTTTCACCATAGCGGAATAGCCACCCCTGTCCCTAGGTCTAGTTTTAGATGTAAGCAAAAACAAAACCCAGCATGACCAGCCAGGTTTTTACTAAAATGGAACCAAAGACATGTTATCCAATAAATAAATGGGTAATCAATTCCAAGATGGGGCTGTGTTGGTAGATAAGTAGCAACTTCCTGATATACATTTTCAGAATCCAAGCATAACAAATATGTTACAATGTGATGATCTCGGAGTCCTAACAGGGGCATACATTTGTAGACTCCTTTGAATGATAGTAAGAGCATCCGACGATTAAGATGTATGCACAGTGCACACGTTTTTTAAGGGGATGCGCTGTCTGACTAAGGGCTAAGGTAGCTTAGGGAGAATGAATTTGGCATGTACCAAACAGAGCTGATACCACCAGGATGGCTGCAATAGTTCGAATAATCAGATGTTTTTTCAATAGGTCTAATCTATATATATATATAAACGAATGTCTGTCTGTCTGTCTGTCTGTTTGTCCTTTATGCATTACTACACCATTCATCCGATCGCCATGAAACTTTGGGAAGTTGTTGAGTACTCTCCCGCAAAGGTTTCTTGCATAAATTTTTTTTAAATATCGCCCTCCCACGGCCCTCATAATCTTTTGAATACTGATGTACGTACCAGACGGAAAAACAACAAATCGTGTATCCACAAGCACTCGAATAAATAAATAGAATTAAAACACCATTCATCCGATCGCCATGAAACTTTGGGAAGTTGTTGAGTACACTTCCGCGAAGGTTTCTGCCATAAAAATGTTTTAAATATCGGCCCCCCAGGGCCCTCATATTCTTTCGAATACTGATGTACGCACAAGATGGAAAAACAAAAAATCGTGTATCCTCAAGCACTAGAATAAATAAATAGAATTAAAACACCATTCATCCGATCGCCAGGAAACTTTGGGAAGTTGTTGAGTACTCTCCCGCAAAGGTTTCTTGCATAAATTTTTTTGAAATATCGCCCTCCCACGGCCCTCATAATCTTTTGAATACTGATGTACGTACCAGACGGAAAAACAACAAATCGTGTATCCACAAGCACTCGAATAAATAAATAGAATTAAAACACCATTCATCCGATCGCCATGAAACTTTGGGAAGTTGTTGAGTACACTTCCGCGAAGGTTTCTGCCATAAAAATGTTTTAAATATCGGCCCCCCAGGGCCCTCATATTCTTTCGAATACTGATGTACGCACAAGATGGAAAAACAAAAAATCGTGTATCCTCAAGCACTAGAATAAATAAATAGAATTAAAACACCATTCATCCGATCGCCAGGAAACTTTGGGAAGTTGTTGAGTACACTCCCGCGAAGGTTTATGGCATACATCTTTTTTAAATATCGGCCCCCCAGGGGCCTCATAATCTTTCAAATACTGACAAGCACTCGAATAAATAAATAGAATTAAAACGACACTTTGAAATGACACAATGTAAATTGAATGTTATCATTCCTTGAATTTCTTTGAATTTCCTTTCTTCGGAGATCGCAGCAAGGCGCGACGGGTAAGCTAGTAACTCTATAAAAAAGAAATTTAGCGTAATTCAATCAAGACGCTTTTAAAGCAAAAACTGTAAATCAACTACTTTCATAGGTCTAGTGAGAGGCATTTTTTCTCAATATTTTCATATAACCCATACAGGATGGTACCATTGCAGAGACCTGTGCAAACATTGTAAGGGAGTTGTGGATCTTCACTACAAACTCTTCACACTCTTGGCAGATGTTGAAAGACTGGTGTTGGAAAGTGGGTTATTGTTAGGGGTAAGCATATACATACAGCTATCAATAAGGCCACTAACAGAGTGTAAGGTCTAGAAAAGGTCTCAATAATGTAGTCTTTTGCTCAGCCATTGGTAGCTCGCAGTGAGCAGTCAGGCCTGATTTAGTGTAGAGCATTAAAAAACACCAACACACCAAATAAGCAAGACAACAAACATAAATAAAATCCTGCACTAATGTGTAAAAATAGATTCAGTTTTTGAACAAAAAAAACTTCAAAACAGGCAATATATTAGGGCAGTCAGGTTTAGTGGCCGAGCATACTTCCTGCAATTTCATGTGTGCGCTGCTGTGTGCCTGCTGTCCTTTTAAAGGCAGTCCTGCCTTGCAGCCTGTCTTTAAAAGTAAATTCTCACAAATGGAATTGACAGACCCTTTAAATCCTTAGTATGTAATAGGTCCAGGGGGCTCAAACTACCTATATGTCCCTAGTATATAACAGGAAATGGAAGTGTAGAGGGCGAGCAGATTTCCTGCACTTGCCTGTGTGCAGTGATGAGTGCATTCTGCCTTTCCAAAGGCAGCCTTATTTTGCAGGCTGTCTTTAAAAGTGAATTGCATGAAAACTCGACTTTGGTGGTTTGGGCACTTGAAACGTGATAATCTACTGCAGTCTTACATATCTGGCACCCCCAAGGCCTCACCTAGGTGTCCCAGGGATGGAGGGTGGGGGGCATGTAACTCTAAGCAGGGCCCATTTTATTTTAACCCATTGTAAGAGGGTGATATCGTCCGCATATAGGGAAAGGAGGATTTGGCATAGTTGACACCGTAGTGCCTTCTCCTGATGGTGTTGGTGCAATCTGCAAGCTCGAGGCTCAATCGCGAGGACAAATAAGAGCAGGTATAACTAGCAACCCTGCCTTGTTCCCCTAATGACAGAGAAGGAGGCTGACAGGTGGCTCTTCATAAGCACCTTAGCTGTGGGGTTGTGATATAGCAAGCATATAGCAAGCAAATACACTCAACATAGAGAAGGGGAAAACCCATGTGCTATAGCACACCGGTAAGGTAGTCTCATTCTACCGAATCGAGGGCCTTGGTGGCATGCAAACACACGGCGGTAAGTGGCAGATCCGGGGCTACGTTTTGCAGTACTGAGAAAAGAGTGCATAGGTTATGTAAGGTGGCTCTGCCTGGTACGCAACCAGACTGATCCCGAAGTACGAGTTTGTCCATTATTAGAATCAATCGATTGGCAAGGACTTTTGCTAATATCTTTGTGTCGCAATTTATGAGGGAGAGGGGTCTGTAGGAATTGCAGGAGAGGCAATAATGTCGACATATGTTTTATAAAATTCTGTGGGTAGGCCATCTAAGACTGGGGCTTTGCACGACTGTAGCTGCATGATCCCCTTACGGATTACATCACCCCAATGCTATATCCCCTAGGGAGCTGTCCAGTTCAAAGTTATGACGTCGTTGTGAGGTGTAGAGCGCCGTGTAGTGTGTAGTGAAAGTGTCTAAAATGTTAACTGTATCATGGTATGTGTGCCCGTCAGTGCTCGTAATTTCCAGGATGTGCTTGGAGAATCGACGTTTTCAGATGATTTCTGCTAGTGCCCTCACCTTCTCTGTACGGATGATCCACCCAGTGCCATCCCCTGAATTTCGTGCTGCAGTTTCTACATATTCCGAAAGCTTTTCCCAAAATTTCTTTTTTTTGTCCCATTTCGCTCCTGGCCATTTGTGTCTTTAGCATTCTCAGTTCCTGTTCTAATTTACGCAGTGTGCCCTGTATATCTCTGCGGTACAAAAGGGGGTGGAGATGGATGGAGCATCTGAACCAATCAAACACTCACACCCAGTTAACAGATCTGGGTTTAATCCATCACCCTTCTTTAGCCCACTCTGCCACCCCAGTTCAGACATGGCCAAATGCAAATCAGTCTGACCCTGTGCCTCATGGGAACAGTCCATCCCGAACTGCTAAGCCATGCCTTCCCTGGACCGGAAACAAGCTTCTAGGACCGGTTCCTGGCATTTTAGCCATCTTCAGCCAAGCTTGCTTGAATCCAGTAGCAAAGTGAGCAAGGGACTCACGTCTGAGCATACCCTGCCAACTTATGGCAAACAAAGCGGTACAAAATTGGTTCAGATGCTCCGTCCATCACCAACCCCTTTTGTGCCGCTTTGTTCACCATAAGTTGGCAAGCAAAAAATGACTTCTGCACTACAATATGCTACTCTACTCGTGTTTGGACTGTGCTACGTGCAATTTGCGTAGTGCGAAGTAGCACAAACTTCGCAAACTACGCGAGCGTACCGTAGTACTTCGCCCAGGGTTACTAACGTCCTGATAGTGAAATACTGCCAATTTAGTTTTTCACTATAGAAAGGCCATACTGCCCTTCTATAGTGTGTAGTGTGCTGTGCCCCCTTCTGAAAAGGATATCTCTAAGGGCCTGAGAAGAGCTGGCCTCCTGTTGAATTTCAGGGATATGGAAGTTTGCCAAAGAAGACTTCTACAATCAAGAGGAATCTCTGCTCAGAAGATCAGCTGAAGAAACCGAGAAGGAATACTGCTCTTGCTGTGTATTCTAGGGCTGACCTGCAGTTTGCTGTTTTTATTGAAGAGGAGAAAAAGGGACCTTGCTGTGTGCTGTGCTCCCCTCCACCTGCTTGAGAATAAGACTTTGCTGTGTGCTGTGTCTTTAAAGAGTTTCTAAGGGCCTGAGAAGAGCTGGCCCCTGTTGGGAATGCAGGGATATGAAGGTTCCCAAGAAAACATATGTCAAGGAGCTGTGTGTGTGTCTTTGCACACAGCCTGTGCTTGCTGGTGAATTGTGGCTCGGTGTGCAATCGGCACACATCGAAGACTGCATGGTCGTGTAAATTAGTGGCTTGGTGTGCTATCGGCACATAGCAGGGTGAGGCGGGGTCTGCCATGACATATATAGCTGATCGGGCGCTCGAGAGTGCGTGACCGTGCACTGCCCAAGGCCGTCACAACAAAGAGGCCGAGATCACTGCCGCTGGCCTGGTACGGCGAGGAAAGGTGAAGCGTTGTGTCCAGGAATATCACCACCACCAGCCCAGAAGTCTCACCAGCACCGTCCCCACCCAGTGCTGACATCAGGGGAGAGCCGCGCTGTGATTGGACTGAGCACGGCGCATCGCTTAGGTAATGAGGATCTCGTCGCCAGACGGAACCTCGCTGCTATCAGGAAGAAGCGAAGCGCCACCTAGGCAATGAGGGACTCGTCACCATGAGGAGCCATGCTGAATTCCAGGAAGCGCGAGGCGTCTTTCCGCAGCCCAACCTCGTCCCGGAGAACATCAGAGGCCTACGAAGGATCGATGGAGAAAGAAGAAGCGCCAGACCGGCACCCCTGGTGAACTGATCCCAGCTGCACTGCTGTGTGAGTGTGATTATAGTGGGTTGGCAGTCGGCGGGGAATGGTGGGACTGCACAGGAAACTGCCTGAGCCCAGGGGACTGTGGCAGCTTCCTTTAAAAGAGGTCCACGAGACCTGTATCGGCATCAGGAGAGCTGCGGTACCGGGGCCCGTCGCCTTTATTTTATTTATTTAGTGTATTTTATATAGCGCACCAGGGGTGTCCCGGCGCTCCTATATGTTCATAAGCTGAATTAGGTATTTAGAGGAAAGACTTAGCAGAAAAGGAAAGTTTTTAAGGCTTTCCGAAAAGGGGGTTCTTCCTGAATCATCCGGATGGGAGTGGGTAACTTGTTCCAGAGGGCAGAAGCACATACTTGGAAGGTTCCGCCGCCAGAGCGTGTTTTTTTAAATCTGGGGGTAACAAGAAGGTTTTTTGAAGAGGAACGAAGGAGCCTGACATTACTGTAGGGGGAAAGGCAGGTAGAAAGGTAAGCACAGCCCTTTCCCCGCACTGCGCGGTGGGCCAGTGCAAGTGCTTTGAATTCTGCCCTTTTTTGTATGGGCAGCCAGTGTAGTCTTCGGCGATGTGGAGATATATGCTCGCGTAGGGAAATACCGCCCACCAACCGTACTGCAGCATTCTGGACTGTCTGGAGACGGTGGCGAAGACCAGTTGTCAGTCCGAAGTACAGGCCATTGGCATAGTCCAAATGAGAGGTAATCAGAGCTTGGACTATAGTCTTCCTGGTGTTATTGGGTAGGAAGTTGATACGTTTCTTTACCATCCTAATCTTGGAAAAACAAGCTGCAGATACCGTGTGGACTTGTTGGTGGAATGAAATGTCAGAATCCCATCTGACCCCCGGATTTTTTACAGAGTCTTTAGGCTGGGGGGGGGCACTGAGTTCAAGGGGCTGGACTTAGAGTCCAGTGGGGATGGCTGATGGAAGAATAATACCTCAGTTTTTCCGGCATTTAGCTGGAGAAAATTATTATCCATCCATTGGGCAATGGTCCGGAGGCAATTTTTTAGAGGGTCAAAGGTGGATTGAGTGGGGCTGTTGTAAGTGAACAGAAGTTGAATATCATCTGCATAAGATGTTGCCTTTACTCCAGTTTGGGCGATGATTTCAGCTAGAGGGGAGAAATAGACATTGAACAGGAGAGGGCTCAGTGAGGAGCCCTGAGGGACTCCCCACCGAAGCGGTCGACTGTCCGAGATGTAGGGAGGGGTGAACACTGCTTGCGTCCTATTGGACAGAAAGGAGGCAATCCATTTGAGGGCCATACCCATGATGCCTTTTGATCGAAGGCGATCAAGGAGGAGGGGGTGGGAGACGGTGTCGAATGCTGCCGACAAGTCAAGCAGCACCAACACCGCTCTTGTTCCCTCATCCAACTTCCAACGGACGGCATCGGCCATCTCGATCAGTGCTGACTCAGTACTGTAGCCCTGTCTAAAACCATGTTGTGAGTCATGGAAGGCACCATGTGCTTCCAATAAACCTGCTAGTTGTTGCTGTACAAGTTTTTCGAGCACTTTAGCAGGGGCTGGTAAGAGGGAGAGAGGCCTGTAGTTGGCAGGTTCACTAGGGTCGGCATTGGCTTTCTTCAGTATGGGGACTACGCGAGCATGCTTCCAGGAATCTGGAAAGACACCTGTGCGCAAGGAGTCATTCCATATCCCATTTAAAATGGGATTAAGAAGAGGTGCGAGAGATTTATAATATTTAGCTGGCTAGGGATCCATAGGAGAGCCAGATCAGCATTTTGAGAGTTCGGCTAGAGATTGATCTAAGGAGATCTCTTTAAAGTCAGAAAGTATACAGTCCTCTCCCGTGGAAGTTGTACTGATTACATGGTTGTCTGGGTTGGCCTTACAAGGGAAAGAGTCCTGTATTGAAGCAATTTTGTCTTCAAAATATGTCGAGAGGCGATTGCAGAGTGTCTGTGACACCAAAGGGGGTCGTTTGAGAGCTAATGGATCAGTAAAGGTTCTGACTGTATTGAATATTTCCCTGGACGATCCCTGTGCACGATTTATTTTCTCTTCCAAATAGTTTCTTTTGTGCTCAGTCTGGTTGGTATTTCTGTACTTACTGCTTTGTGGGAGCATAGTTTGGGGGCATCACTTTCTGAGTGAGTCTCCGACTGTTTGAGTAGATCTCTAAGTGGGAACACAAGTGCCTGAGTGAGTGAGTGACAGGGTACCTGAGTTTTGAGTGGATTTGACAATTGAGAAAAACCTATATCATGCCAAGTGAAGCTGACAGTGAGAGAGTACAGACATGGTCTGCACTGGTAGCCATCACCCATATTTGAAGGACTATTTATGTATATGGTTGAGAAGGTTGTGTAAGTACTTGGCTGCATATCTCAGAGAGTGTAGGAGTACACTAGTATTAGTGCCATGTGATGTTTAAGTAAATGTGGTGGTATGTAATTGCCTGCTATAATACCTTTCTTGCTGCCTAAGTGTGTATGTAAGTGGCTGCACAACTATGTCAGTGCCTGTGTTAGGCAATAGAGAGCTAGTAGGTGTCACTGTAACTACCTTTGAGTCTGCTGCATGCACAAATATTTTCAGGCAAGTGACTGAATGTTAAAGTACTTCACTATAGCTGTCTCTGTAACTGAATGCCAGGCTCTATGCTTTTGTGAACATATATGTCAAAATGGGTGATAGCTACTAGTGAAGACCCTGTCTTTATACTGTCACTGCACTAAACATGTATGTCAATAGTTGTAGGGATGTGATCCTCTATATAGTACTTTGCATAGAAGCCAGCAAGTGCACAAGTAAGGTATTCAACTCACAAATACATCTCTCAATCTCTTAAGCACAAAACATCATCCTTTATTGCTTTAGGGGTGCATACTCTATGTAGTACTTTGGTATGGGGCCAAATTGCTCCAGTAACTTATTGAACTCAAAAGCGCATCTGTCAAACTCTTAATCACAACATCCTTTAAGGAATACATGCAGCGTAGCTTAGAAGTGTATATGTGCACTAAAAAGTGGGTTTGACACTTCAGAAACACCTATAATATGCCAGGTGAAGCTTCCAGTGACAGTGCACAGACAGGGCCCACACCAGTAGCCATCACCCATTTTGAAATACAATATCTCTGCATGGGTGAGAAGATTGTGTAAGTACTTGCCTATAATCTGAGAAAGTGTAGAAGTACACCTCTATCAGTGCCGTGACATGAAATGTTTAAGTGAATGTGCTGTTAAGTAACTGCCTTCTATAATACCTCTGTAAATGTCTAAATGTGTGTATAAGTGGCTGCAGAAATTCTTCAGTGCCTATGTTAGGCAATATAGAGGTACATAGGTGTGACCACATCTACCTTTGAGTCTGCTGCATGTATAGATAATTTCTGGTGAGTGACATAATCTGTATCTGTTTCTATAGCTGTCTTAGTGGCTGAAGGAGGCTTTATGTTTTCCTGACATGTGTGTCAGTTACTTTAGGGATGGAATATTCAATGTCATACTTGGCATAGGGACATACCAGTGTGCAAGTCCCTTTGTGCCAGATATACGACCCTTTCAATTAGCGCCTCGCAATTTGTGACTCATTGCGAATCACAAATTGCGAGGCGCTAAATGAAATGTACAACAGTGTGTTTACACTGTTTTGGGGTTGCAATTTGCGAGCCCATTATGAATGCTAGCCCTCCCAGGGATGGTGGCCTGCTGGGCTCAGCAGACCACCATGTCTGGGACTGCTTTTTAATAAAGCAGCACATTTTTTTTTATAAGCAGCCCGTTTTCCTTAAAGGAAAACGTGATGCATTAAAAAAAAAAATAGGATGAAATGTTTTTGTTTCATATTTTTAAGGGCAGGCAGTAGTCCCTGGGACCACTACTTCACCTTAAAAAACATTTTTGCATGCATTTGCAAAGGGGAAGGTGTCCCTTGGGAACACTTTATCATTTGCAAATGCCCAGTAGGTGGTAATTGTGAGTGTTTTGCAACCGCAATTGCAGTCGCAAAACATTAGTACATTGATTTGAGACCCGCTATTTGGAAGGGAACGCCCCTTCCAAATAGCGAGTAGCAAAACCTATTTAACAAGTCACAAGAAAATTGTTACTCGCTAAATAGTCTACGTACATGGCCCAATATGTTTTTGCATGTGCACAGGGGTTCGCAAACCCATTTGCCCATGCAAAAACGGATCGTATATCTGGCCCCTGGTGAACTAAAAAGAACATCTTATCAGCAAAAACCAGCATGCTTCCTAGCACACCTACAGCGACTTTAGCATACTGAAACTTGGATTCATGACTTGACAAGCAGCTTTTACAAGGCAAATCAAGCTACAAGTCGAAGTGAGCACACAGGACCTGTACTACCAAGCATCATCCATGATTAAAAGCACATTTCTCTACATAAATGAGAAGTTTGTGTCAGTACTTTCCAACGTATGACAAAATTGTGGGAATATAGCCGTGCCATGAGACGTTTAAGTAGATACACCTATATGTGACTATTTTAGTATTTTTATGACTCTAAATATCATTGTAAGTGGCTATAAACAAACACCTTAGTACCTGTGTTATGGATAAGAAAGCAATATGATTGTGACTACCACTATGGTTGTATCTGCTGCATGCACAAGTAGTTTCTGCATGTATATGTGCTTGTGTAGCTGTCTGGCAAAGCAGTGCAACAGAATTCAAAGAAAACCGCTGTTTGAGAACAGAACATCATATATACACGTAAATATTTCCAAATATTTTAATACCTTGCTAACTAAAGGTTTAACTCTAAATCTACAGTTTTTTGCAACCAATTACACCATGTACTAAGCAGCAACTGTACAACATGCTAATTCAAAGCAACAGATTGTGAACCGAATTCTCACACACCTAGGGGCCTATTATCATGGCGGGCGGATCGCCACTGCCCGACCGGCAGTTGCTATCCACCCGCCAAACCTCACGGCTGGACGGCCATTTACCTCCCGCCACATTAGCATGGCGGGGGTACCGTGGCGGACGGAAAGTCCGTCTGCCTCTTTTCCGCCCACTGGCAATCCTCATGATTGCCTGCCATGTGGAAAAGCCCCATAATATGCTGAACTTGGGGAAGTACCTTGGAGGATACCTATGGTACCCCCACCATTGGCATACACAAGATGGCAGGCACAGCGCGGTGCAAGTCATCTTGTGCATGCCAATGCAAAACATTAATATTCAACATTGTGGCGGATGCTGCTCACAGCACGGCCTGCCGCAATGTTGAATATGCGGGATGCGACTGCCAGGGTGGCGGTCGCATCCTAATGGGCACTGCTGCACCTCTGACTGTCGGTCCCCTAGTCTGCAAATCAGACAAACTGTCACATTCTCATGCACTCATAACACGTCCTACTCACCTGTTTTAAACATACAAAGCCACCCAAAAAACCACGACACACTACCACATATAGTTTCAATATTTTCTCAAAAATATTTAATTATCCCTTATAACATTCTCACATACACATATACATTCTCAATCCATTGTGCTTAAAATAAAATATAATTTTTGGGTCTTATCGATGGATACAATACTGTCAGGAAATGTAAAAACTAAGGATAAGAATGGCTCAAAACTCACACATAAAGCAACCAATTATCGAAGCAATTTCAACTTTGAACCCTCTGATAGTGTGGAAGGCAGCAAATAAAAACTAATTTTTCATTTTTTTATTTTGACAATCTCGTCCTGAATGGTTAGTATGTGATAAGTGATAACTCTTTTCTGCACTTTTATGAAGAAGTCCAATATGTGTGGGTGTTTTGCACATTTCTGACATTGGGATATACTTAGGCTACATTTGTGTGATATTTGTGCTACATTTGGGCTGTTTTCTCTCACGTGGCAATCTTTGGAGACGTATTTCTTATGAAGCTCTCCAACCTTCCTCATTTACTGCAGTATCCTCAGTAGAAAATGATTTCATTTTCCACTATATAGTGAGTCAGCGAGGGGAATGTCACGGTGGCTCAGGCTCTAAATCCCTCCCCAACTTGCTGTTAAACTGTTCTTTCGAATCAGTGGTGATTTGGTTCGGAGGTTAGGCTGCTGGTGGCGTGAGCGATCTGTCATCATTGCAGGGTTCTGACTGTTGCGGGGGTCAGCGTCACTGCTTGCACCGATCTGTTCAGGGGTTTTTGTCACCAGAGGTAACTTCTCCTGCGTTCTCCCGTTTATGTGTGCTTTCCATTATGATGTTATTCTGTTGTACTTAAGGCTCTGGTCAACTGGGGAGGTCTACCTTCTGGAACCACAAGATATTCCAGGTGACTGTCTTGCTGTTTTTATAGGCTGTGACCGATGGCGATTACTGTAATACCCCTAGTTTGAACGGTGTCCTAAACTTCAATATAATCGCCAGTCTTATATTATTACTTTGTCGCTCAGAGATATCATCTAGCATGTAGCTTGTTGTTTCAGACTTGCGCGCAAATTATTCTGTGTGCATATAGATGGAATCCATTTTGGCTGAACTGGGATGGTGTCTTGTCTGGGTCCCTTGAGCATCAAAGAGCAAGGAGGACACTGTGTGGTGCAATGCATTGTTCCCTGGAATTACCTCAAGAACCTCTGTAGACTGTGTTCTGTGTTGACTCCTTACATCTTGGCAATTATGAGGACTTTGTTTGGTGTATGCGTGTAGTGTTCAGCCTCTCTGTTGACCTGCAACCACTGTGGCATGATGAGGTGTTGTATCCCCCAGTGCTCAAGCAGTTCTTTGAACTACAATACCTGGAAGGGTGACCTATTGTCCTCTTTAATTTTCTCAGGCAGGCTGAACAGGGCAAAGACTTTCTCTGGCACTGGTACAGCATTGATGAAGGCTTTCTATTTGATGATGCCGGGAATAGGGTATTTCAAACAACTGTCCACCAGGACTTCTGTGACTCTCCCAATGGGGAACTTTCCGAAGTCCAAAATTATTTTGGACCATGAGGCTGTGCAGGGTTCCTCTGTAATGACAGGTGCTGGTGCTTTTTAGTAGCTGGTGAGTTGACACGAGGGGGATTGCCTCACCATCTCATCTATAGCGGCTTCGAGATCTAGGAACCAAACCTTGTCTCAGATGCACTATTTCATCCTGACTGTGCCTTGGTGTGCCCATGTGCTAGCATCGTTATTCGGTGTTGTAGGTTCTCAGATATAACTAACTGTCGGCCTCTCAAAAAGAGTCTGCTCTAGGTGGTTCTGAGTTCATTAGACACTCTCCAGCTGTAGGCATTACATAGTAAGATCTGCCAAAAGCCACATTTGTAAGGCATCCACTACCTTAGCGAGCACTGTGTCTGTCTGCATAGCCTCTTCGATCTCATGTATGCTAAGAGCCTGTGGGCAGTCTCCTCCAGAAACCATGCTGACATACTCCTCCGTAGCCTCCGTAGTATCATCACTTTCATCTGCAGGGTTGGGTGGATGACGCAAGAGGAAATCAGCCTGGTTATTTAACCCCTGCTGGTAGACCTCCTCCATGTGGGAGTGCTGTAGTTGAATGACCCAGTGTTTGATACGGGGTGTTGGGTGGGGTGCTGCACCTAGGAACAATGGGACGAGTGGCTGATGGTCAGTAACCAATCTGAATTGCCGCCTGCAAAGGTATAAGTGGAAGTGTCCGTCTGTTCATTTGATAGCTAAATGCCTCCTTTCTATTTGGGCATATCATGCTTTAGTCTACATGATTGATTTGCTGGTGAATGCCAGTGGTGCCAAACTCCCTGGTTCTACTTCTTGATTGAACACGGCCCCCAGGACGACGGGGCTCACATCAATGAGTACCTCAGTTTGCTTTTTCGGGTTGAAGTAGGCCATCATCCTCTTGCTCAGTGGGGCCTCCTTTACTTTCCGGAATGCCTCCTCTTAACTGAGGCCCCATTTCCAGGCAGCATCTACAGTGTTCAGGCCTCTCAAGGGCTTAGTGATGGTCGCAAGGTTGGGAATCAATCTGCCACATCAAGTAGTCTTGTCGAAGAAACGGCTTCTCTTGGAAACTATCGTCGGAGCTGGAGCTTGCTTAATAACTTGCGACTTTTGTGGGCTGACCTGCACCCCATCCTGATGGAATACGTGTCCCAAAAATTCTGCAGAGGTCTGAAAAAAAATGCCCTCTTTGCAGGGTGATGCCGTGATCCCTCAGGGTTTTGCGGAGTACAACCGGATGTTATCTCTCACATTCATGACACTTTAGAGTCAGAACAATGTCTCTCTTGTTGCATCTTGAAATACCTTTGCCGCTGAGGAGATGCCAAAATTCAGGGTTTTGTAACAGAGCAGCTAACCTCAGATGCTTAGGGAGCATCATTATGTACCTGCTGTCTTTCAAGAGAAGCAGCTGGTATCCTGCTTTAAAGTATTTAAAGAACCACTTTGATTCATTTAGATCAGGAATAATATCTTCCATTGTGCACATGACATGCCTCTCCCTCTTGATGGCTTGATTGGGAAGCTGCATGTCAATATTGAGGAGTCCTTTGGAGTATCCTCTGTACCTCATATTGGAGATCACAATGTCAGTTTCTTTAAAGAAATCAGCACGTCTAGAGCAATTGCGTCGTAGCCTTAAAAATTGCCTGTAGGGCATATTTTCTCTCAAGTTTCTTGGGTGATGCGAGTCATATTTAAGAAAGGTATTGCGGTCTGACGTTTTTTTGTACAGGTTCATCACAATTCTTTCATCTTCAATTTCTAGTGTGAGATCCAGAAAAGGTATTGAATCCTTGTTGTGAGACATAGTGAACTGAATATCCGGTGAGCATGCATTAAGCCACGTTTTAAATTCGATCAAGAGCTCATCCATGCCGATTCATACCAACAAGATGTCATCTATATAGCACAACCATATTATGATATCAAGGTATGGATTCAAAATGATGTAAATGTTATGATCTTCAAAATGGTCCATATACAAATTGGCCACACTAGGTGCGAATCCAGCTCCCATCGCTACTCCCTTGCATTGATAATAAAATATGTCCTTAAAGATGAAGTCATTCTTAGTCATAGCGATTTCGAGCAGTTGTATCAGGAAATCAGTAGGGATCTGGCATGGTGATGGTCGTTTCTCAAGGACATTAGTCACAACCTCAATGGCCTCTTCCTGCGGGATGCTGGTATATAATGACCAGACATCAAGAGTCACTAGTTACTGGGCTGTTTTCTCAAAGGGTTGATTCTCAATCAATTGGATTGTGTGCATTGTGTCACAAAGGAAGGAACGGGTCTCCAGAATGCAAGAGTGTATAATGCTATCTATGAATTTGTTGAGATGCTCTAAGACCGAACCACATCCTGAAATCAATCAATCAATCAATCATTACATTTGTAAAGCGCGCTACATACCCGTAAGGGTCTCAAGGCGCTGGGGGGGGGGCTGCTACTGATCAAAAAGCCAGGTCTTGAGAAGTCTTCTGATGGCCAGCAGGTCCTGGGTCTGCCGTAGGTCGGTAGGGAGAGTGTTCCAGGTCTTGGCGGCGAGGTAGGAGAAGGATCTGCCGCCGGCGGTGGTTTTCCGTATGCGTGCGACTTTGGCGAGGGCGAGGTTGGCGGAGCGGAGGCTGCTGGTGGGGGTGTAGAAGCTGAGTCGTTCGTTGTGGTATGCTGGTTGTGTAGGGCCGTGGATGAGGAGTTTGAAGGTGATCCGCTTGTCGACGGGGAGCCAATGCAGGCCTCTTAGGAGGGGTGTGATGTGGTTGTGTCGGGGGACGTTGAGGATTAGTCATGCCGAGGCGTTCTGGATGCGTTGCAGACGTCTCAGGAGCTTGGTTGTTGTTCCTGCGTAGAGGGCGTTCCCGTAGTCCAATCTGCTGGTGATGAGTGCCTGGGTGACGGTTTTTATCGTGTAGGAGGGGATCCATTTGAAGATCCTGCGGAGCATTCAGAGGGTGTTGAAGCATGACGCGGAAACTGCGTTGACTTGCTTGCTCATGGAGAGGGAGGAGTTGAGGATGACTCCCAGGTTGCGTGCGTGGTCGGCGGGTTCTGGGGTTGTTCCTAGTGCTGTAGGCCACCAGGAGTCGTCCCAGGCTGATGGGGTGTGGCCGAGGATGAGGACCTCCGTCTTGTCTGAGTTCAGCTTCAGCCTGCTGTCCTTCATCCATTCGGCGATGGCATTCATTCCTCTGTGGAGGTTGGCTTTGGCGGTGTGGGGGTCTTCGGTGAGGGATATGATCAGCTGGGTGTTGTCTGCGTAGGAGATAATGTTGAGGCTGTGTTGTTGTGCGACGTGGGCGAGTGGTGCCATGTAGATATTGAACAGCGTCGGGCTGAGGGAAGATCCCTGTGGAACGCCGCAGATGATCTCGGTGGTCTTGGAGCGGAAGGGTGGGAGGCGGACGCTCTGGGTTCTGCCGGAAAGGAAGGACGTGGTCCAGGCCAGGGCCTTCTCTTGGATACCGGCGTCCCAGAGGCGTGCTGTTAAGGTGCGGTGGCAGACCGTGTCGAAGGCTGCTGATAGGTACATAAGGATGAGAGCAGCTGTTTCACCTTTGTCCATAAGGATCCTGATGTCGTCGGTGGCGACGATGAGGGCAGCCTCGGTGCTGTGGTTGCTGCGGAAGCCGGACTGGTTTGGGTCCAAGATGTTGTTGTCTTCGAGGTAGCGGGTCAGCTGTCTGTTGACGATCTTCTCCGTGACAGTCGCCGGGAAAGGGAGCAAGGAGATGGGCCGGAAGTTTTTGAGGTCCTTGGGGTCCGCCTTGGGTTTCTTCAGTGGGGCGTTGATCTCGGCGTGTTTCCAACTCACTGGTAAGGTTGCTGTCTCGAAGGAGATGTTGATTGTTTTCCGGAGATGGGGTGCGATGGCTGTGCAGGGTTTGTTGAAGACGTGGTGAGGGCATGGGTCGGATGGGGATCCGGAGTGGATGGAGTTCATGGTCTTGATGGTGTCTTCGTCGCTGACGTTGGACCAGGCGGTGAGGCAACTATTTATTTATTTATTTATATCATTTATAGAGCGCACTGCAACCCTACGGGCATCCTGGTGCTTTGGAAAAATGCGACTAAGAAGTGATCAGCAAGGGGCAGGATGGGGAATGAACAGGGAACTCCTAGTGTGGTTAAACGTTAGGGAAGAGCCAGGTCTTTACCTTTTTGCGGAAAGGCAGCAGTGCACTGGTTTTCCTGATCGCGATTGGAAGGCTATTCCAGAGGTGGGCTGCTGCTATGCTAAAGGCTCTGCCACCTTGAGTTGCTTTCCTGATTCTAGGTATACTGATAAGGCTAGTGGATGAAGAGCGGAGGGTCCGTGTGGGCTCATACCATTGAAATTTGTTTTGTAGAGGTTTGGGACCCAGACCATGTACTGCTTTGAAAACAGTACATAAAGATTTAAAGTGGATCCTCTGGGGCACGGGCAGCCAGTGCAACTCGGCCAGTGCTAGAGTAGTGGAGGATCGGCGTCCTCGAGAGAGTGCCATTTTAGCTGCTGCCGCCTGGATACTCTGGAGTCTGGAAATCAGATATGCAGGAGATTCCAGTAGCAGAGCGTTGTAGTAATCCAGGCGGCTAAGGATGGTGCTCCTGACTACGGTTGCTCTGGTCTGTGCTGGGAGGAGAGGCAGCAACTTTCAGAGGCCCCTCATTAGGGTGAAGCAACTGCTCACTTGTTTGTTGACATTGGTCTCCAGGTTTAAGTTTTCGTTGAAGCTGACCCCCAAGTTCCGCACCGTCTTTACTGGTGTCAGTGGTCCATCTGAGGCTAAAGGCCAGAAGTCAACAGGCAGGCTTCTGGCAATTCTTCCCACTTTACATTGCATGATCTCTGTTTTACCACTATTAAATTGTAGCGAGTTACTTTTTAGCCAAGTTGCCATTTCCCGCATGCAAGTATGGAAGGTCTCAAGTGATTCTGCATGGGCGCCATTAAGGGAGATCATCAGCTGCGTGTCATCCGCATAGTTGATCACGCTAATATCATGGGCCTTGATGATACCCATCAGGGGTTGCATGTAGGCGTTAAAAAGGATGGTACTAATCGCAGACCCCTGTGGGACCCCGTGTGGGACTTTAGCAAATTCAGACTGGTATCGAGGGAGTGCCACTGCCTGCCATCTGTCTGTCAGGTACGAGCGCAGCCAATTAAGTGCCGCACCTTCTACTCCAAAGGTTTCCAACCTTGTCAGTAGGATGTCATGGCTCACCGTGTCGAACACGGCGGACAGGTCCAGCAGAATTAGAATTGCTGATTCTCCCCTGTCCGCCCTCATTCGCAGGTTGTCCAGGACCGCCAACAGAGCTGACTCTGTCCCATGGGCTAGTCTAAACCCAAATTGCACCTCTTCTAGGATGTTATTTGTCTCCAGGAAGAGGCACAGAGACCTACTGACCAGCCGTTCCGTGATCTTAATTGGATACAGCAGGAGCGAGATGGGTCGGTAATTCTTGTGGCAGCTAGGGTCAAGATTTGGTTTCTTTAGCAGGGGTGTGATAACCGCCTGTTTCCATTCCCTCGGTACAGTGCCTGTGCGGAGGGATTGGCCGCATAACTGACGGAGTACGGGAAAGAATTCAGCCCCGAGTTCCTTTACAACTTTGTGGGGTAAAGGATCCAATGGGGATCCAGAGGATATATTAAGGGCGATTTGAGCAAACTCTTTTTCTGGGGGTATTTCGAATTTGTCCAAGATGACCCTTGGCAGTAAGTGCCCATCCATAACTTCTCTATTCTTCCCATTATCCACGCTACTCTGGTGCTGTGCTAAGGAAGAGGGAGGGTCCTCCATACTCTCTACTATTTTTGTGATTTTTTCCCGGAAAAAGGATGCTAAACCATCACATAGCTCCTGCGAAGGTTTGATGTTGATACTGGCGCAATTAGGATGGGACATTTCTCTTACTATCTTAAAAATGTCACGTGACTTATTGGAGCTTTTTAAGATAATGGCTGGAAAGTGTTCTGCCTTGGCTGTGGCAATCTCTTTTTTTTATTTAATTATTGTCAGCCTCCAGAGTAGTCTGTTCTGTTCTGTATAATCTCTCCTCCATTGTCTTTCCGCCTTTTTACAGGCGATTTTCTGATTTTTCAGTATATCCGTGTACCAGGGCGCGGAAGGGTTGCCTCTTTTCCTGATTACTTTCAGAGGTGCAATATGATCAAGTTTCCTGGTCACATGTTCACAAAGCGAGCGATAGTTCTCTGTAATGTCATTCTCCGGGTTAAACAGGGTCTCTAACTGAAAGAGGGCATCCCCTTTTTCCCCTTTTTGTAGTAGTCCTTTCCAGTCACGGCTGATAAAGGTTCTGACCTGTTTGTTTCTAGGCCTTATGTTAACCAGAGTATGGACATTGAATGTTACTAGATAGTGGTCTGACCATCCCACTGGTAGGGTTTTTCCCATGGATACAAGCTCCTCTTCTGCGAGGATTAGGTCTAGAATATTGCCTTCCCTGTGTGTGGAAGTGGTTACCCATTGATTTAACCCTAAGTTGGCACAGGATTGTATGATGTTGTGGAAGGCTGTGTCTAGTTGCCGTTGTTCCATAGGTTAAAATCCCCCAGCACTAGCAATCTGCTATGGGTAAGTGTCAAGTTGTTAATGACACCGATCAGTTCCTGCTGTTGCATAGCATTAATAGCCCCTGGTGGCCTGTACCATATCAGGCCCGTGAGGCAGTGACCTGAGTCATGTTTTATTGAGAACCCAAGGAGTTCTGCACAGGACACTTCGTCAATGTCTAACATGGCAATATTCAGTTCTTCCCTGAAGATGACTCCCGTCCCCCCCTCGCTCCTTAGGCCTGGGTTTGTGGAGAATCTTATACCCCACTGGGCATGCCGGACCCAGCTCTGATTCGAGCCTAGCTACCGCCCATGTTTCAGTTAGAAACAGGATATCCAGGTTGCTGGACTCTATCAGCAACTGTATCTTGGTTGCATGTTTGGGGAGGGATCTGACGTTAAGTAATCTGCTTCTCAGCTCTCCCTTAGATCTATCTCCTTGGGCTGGATGCGGCGTTTTGCCTGGCAGGGTGCGGCTGTTTGCTGTTTCCCTGCGTTGTGAATACATCCCCTTTCCCGGTAAAGTGGCCAGGTCAACTCTTGATAATAAATTGAGTGGGAGGGGGTTTATATGCGGCAGACAGATTAAACAGTTTGGACAGGGTATCTTATCCTTGGATGTTATATTAGGTGCTAGTCGTGGGCAAGTTGCATTACCGCCTAGTAGGTCAAGCATTATCAGTGCCTCCCTGCTATATCTATGAGTTACCTTGCCTGGAGTGGATCCGGCAGGGGGGTGGCCCGGTGCCCGGGTCGAGCGCCGACGGGCGCAGACGGGCTTGCCTTTGGCACGCCTTCGGCACGCCGCCGGCGCGCCCGCTGCGCCCGCCTGCTGCGCGGACGTGGCATGGTGTTCTTTAATGACAGCCAGAGGCTGCCGAAGACTAGAGCGCTACCCCCAAAATGGCCGCCAAACTCGGGCCACAGGAAGTGAGGGTACGGTGGTATTGCGTCTGCCAGGACTCCCTCCACACAAACAGCACAAGCTGCGGTGGACCGGGGAGAAGCGGCGCCAAAACCGAGTGAAAGGGGGGAGGTAAGTGAAAACAAGCAGTACGAGTTTTAATAAAAAATGTAAGTCAGCTTTTAAAATCAGCGTTTTTCTAGTGCCTATGACAGAATAAACAGTGCAAGTCAGCTTTTAAAAATCAGCGTTTTCTGGTGCCTATGGTAGCAATTACGAATTAGAAGTGCAAAATGCTTCCAAGATCAAGCATTTATACGCCTCCAGGCACGAATAGCTAGGGCTGTGCTCAATTAGCATGCATCCATCCACCATCCACTTACATGCTGCTCGTATCACAGTAGCAGCTTTCTATCGCGGCTGTGCCAAGCTGTTCTTTTATGACAGCCGGAGGCTGCCGAAGACTAGAGCGCTACCCCCAAAATGGCCGCCAAACTCGGGCCACAGGAAGTGAGGGTACGGTGGTATTGCGTCTGCCAGGACTCCCTTCACACAAACAGCACAAGCTGAGGTGGACCGGGGAGAAGCGGCGCCAAAACCGAGTGAAAGGGGGGGAGGTAAGTGAAAACAAGCAGTACGAGTTTTAATAATAAATGTAAGTCAGCTTTTAAAATCAGCGTTTTTCTAGTGCCTATGACAGAATAAACAGTGCAAGTCAGCTTTTAAAAATCAGCGTTTTCTGGTGCCTATGGTAGCAATTACGAATTAGAAGTGCAAAATGCTTCCAAGATCAAGCATTTATACGCCTCCAGGCACGAATAGCGAGGGGTGTGCTCAATTACCATGCATCCATCCGCCATCCACTTACATGCTGCTCGTATCACAGTAGCAGCTTTCTATCGCGGCTGTGCCAAGCTGTTCTTTTATGACAGCCGGAGGCTGCCAAAGACTAGAGCGCTACCCCCAAAATGGCCGCCAAACTCGGGCCACAGGAAGTGAGGGTACGGTGGTATTGCATCTGCCAGGACTCCCTCCACACAAACAGCACAAGCTGCGGTGGACCGGGGAGATGCGGCGCCAAAACCGAGTGAAAGTGGGGAGGTAAGTGAAAACAAGCAGTACGAGTTTTAATAAAAAATGTAAGTCAGCTTTTAAAATCAGCGTTTTCTGGTGCCTATGGTAGCAATTACGAATTAGAAGTGCAAAATGCTTCCAAGATCAAGCATTTATACGCCTCCAGGCACGAATAGCGAGGGCTGTGCTCAATTACCATGTATCCATCCACCATCCACTTACATGCTGCTCGTATCACAGTAGCAGCTAGTGCTGGTGGAGGTCGCAGGGGTGGTGTTCTCGGCGGTGGAAGTGGGGGTGTTAGTGTTTTCAGCTGTTGTGAATGTCGGTGATCTTGCGGTGAAAGAAGGTGGCAAGTGAGTCGAACATGTCCTGTGATGGTGGAATGTCGTTGGTGTTGGAGCTGTGGTTTGAGAGTTCTTTCACGATGTTGAAGAGCTCTTTGCTGTTGTGTGCGTTGTTGTCAAGGCAGTCCTTGAAGGCAGTCCTCTTGGCGGTCCTGATGAGTTGGTGGTGTCTGCGGGTGGTGTTCTTGTGGGCTGTGTAGCTGTCTGGTGTTCGGTCACGGAGCCATTTCTTCTCCATCTTCCGACAGGTGCGCTTGGAGGTTTGGGGGAATTTGGTGAACCATGCGGCTTTCTTGTTGGTGTGATTGGTTGCAGAGGTCTTGAGTGGGGCGAGGGTGTTGGTGCAGTCGCTGATCCACTGTTTGAGGTTGGTGGCGGCGGTGTCGGGGTCGCTGGGGTCGGCTGGTACTTTCAGGACGAGGGTGGTGGTTAGTTGGTCCTTGGTGACCTTGCCCCGGCAGCGGTGTGGCAGCTGTTGGGTGCGGAGGTGTGTGGTGGGTTTCCTGAAGGTGAAGTGGACGCATCTGTGGTCTGTCCAGTGGGGTTTGGTGGTGTGGTGGAAGGAGACATGGGGAATTGCGGAGAAGATGGGGTCCAGTGTGTGTCCAGCGGCGTGGGTGGGTGTCGTCACAAGCTGTTTAGGTCCGAGGTTGGCAAGGTTGTCGATCAGGGCGGTGGAGTTGCCGTCGTTGTTGTTCTCGAGGTGGAAGTTCATGTCCCCAAGGAGGATGTAGTCCGTGGAGGCAAGGGCCTGGGTGCTGATGAGGTCGGCGATAGTCTCAGTAAACTGTGGTCGGGGTCCGATGGTCTGTAGACGAGTGTTCCTCTCAGGGTGGTGTTGGGGTAGGTGTGGATCTGGAAGTAGAGGTGCTCGGCGGTGGTGAGGGTGTCGTCGGTGTTGGTCGAGACTCTGAGGGTGTCCTTGTGGATGATGGCGATTCCCCCTCCCACTCCGTTGGTGCGGTCCCTGCGGGAGATCTTGTAGCCCTCTGGGATGGCTAAGGGCGAAGTCTGGCGCCGAGATGGCGTCCAGCCAGGTCTCCGTCAGGAAGGCGACGTCGGGGGTGGTTGAGTCTAGGAGGTACCAGAGTTCGACGGCGTGCTTGCGAGCGGAGCGGGTGTTGAGGAGGATGCATCGGAGGTGGTTGGGTTCTCTGGTAGAGGGTTTGGCGGCCGGAAGCTGGCGAAGCTGCAGTTCCAGCAGGTGAAGGGCCCTTGGGTGTGCCTAGGGGTGGCCCAGTAGCAGGAGTGGTCTCGTCCGGGGTTGAGTGCGTGGAGGGTGCTAGAGTCATAGTGCAGTCTGGTGTTGTGACGGCTTCGGGGTCCAGGGGTTCTGGCGCTGGGCGCTGTCCAGGCATGGACAGGTGCAGACGGGCTTGCCTTTGGTGCGCCTTCAGCGTGCAATCGGCGCGCCCGCTGCACGCGTCTGCTGCGTGTCCGGGCAGCGGTTGCCATTTAAGGCGGGGAGGGAGGGAGGAGCAGCTGGGAGGCGGGAGCGGGGTGGCGAGAGGGCGCGGCCTTAGAAGGAGGCAGCGGGAAGCCGGGTATACAGAAAGAAATAGGGGGGGTAAGAGGGGGTGGCAGGCTGGCGACTAAGACGGGAGTAACACAAGCACAAAATACATTAATAACAGAGAGGCAATCTACGAAAGGGAGCAAGCACAAGCAGGCACAGTCAGAACACTTACAGGAGGCAGAAGGCAGGGGCAGTGGTCACAGCGGCCACGAGCTCACGCTGGGGGCAGCGGCGAGGGCTCAGCAGGAGGAGCAGGTAGGGGGGGCGATCCGGCCTGCAGGCAGGTCAGGAGTCACCCCCGCCGTCCGGCTGTGGTCACCTTTTCAGGCGGGGAGGGAGGGAGGAGCCGCTGGGAGGCGGGAGTGGGGCGGCAAGCGGGCTTAGCCTTAGAAGGAGGCAGCGGGAAGCCGGGGATACAGAAAGAAATAGGGGGGTGGGGGGCTGGCGACTAAGGCGGGAGTAACACGAGCACAAAATACAATAATAACACAGAGGCAATCTACGAAAGGGAGCAAGCACAAGCAGGCACAGTCAGAACACTTACAGGAGGCTGAAGGCAGGGGCAGCGGTCACAGCGGCCGCGAGCTCTGGCTGGGGCAGCGCTGTGGCCTCAGCAGGAGGAGCTGGTAGGGGGGGCGATCCGGCCTGCAGGCAATAATCGGTCTTCCTGGTGGGCTTTGTAAGCTCTTGTGTATCTCGGGGATGGTGTACATTGTCGGTGTCCTGGCATTTGCTTTGTTCAAAAAGTTGTACTCCGGTTCAGAGAGAAATCCTTCTATAAGGCCCTTGCTGGTCAGTTCCTGTATTAGCGTTGTTACCGTCACTATTAGTCCACGTAATTTCCCTGACCAGAACAGGAAATCATAATTACTGTCAGAGGACTATGCATTGATTTTGGACTTGATCATAAAGTTTCCTCCCCCCCTCTTTGTATATATCTGTCATCCATGTCACTTTTGTATAGCACAATTGTCACATATCACCATAAGTCACTAATTGACACTTTAATCTCTTGTAGTTTTGTCTTATGTGTGTTATGTCACAGACAGCCGTCTCATTGTACTTTGAAAAGTAAAGAGTATCATTTACTGCGCATTTAAGCTGTTGTTTCTTGGTGTGTTCCTTAGAAATATGATTAAAATGTATATTTCTTAATGTATTGAATACTCTGTACAAATTGATTGATCTACCGGACAGAACCATTTTTCTCATACTAAGTTAGCTATGTGGCAAGTTGCCCAACATTTCTTTTATTATTTGTATTCTTATTTGTATTCCTTGTTCTCTCAAACACTAACTCTTCATTATCAGTTAAAGTTTGGTTTGTTCCTGCAGCCACTCCTGATGTGCTAGGTTTGTGTTTTTAAAATATTACAAACTTATTTGTAAATGAAATTAATATGCATTATAAGGATCTTTCATTAGGAGCATTATTTTAGAAACATCAGATGTCAGTGGAACCCATGCAGAGCTAGATGAGATATTCTGAAAGGTGTTTAAAAGAGGTTACTTTACTATACATTTTAATTTGAATATTTAATTCTTATTAGAAAGCTTTATTTTGTATACATGTTGAAACTTACAAGGTGGTAGTCCATGAAGTGTTCTGTTTGTGCCACAATCAGAGGCTCTTCAGAATCCGCTACACTGCCAGTATATGTTTCTCCATGCTATTCCTGTGGTGTCAGCCAGAGAAGCCCTCGGGATCAGCTGGATGCTCAATGTGTCCACCTCTTGACAGCCCCAAATTCTGAATGCTGATATAGCATAAAATAATAGAGTGATCAAATGAGGGGAAAGGTGGGAGGTTGGGAACAGCAGGGAGGGAGACCTCAAGAAAGAAAAAAGAAGTAGAGTGGCCTTCTTATCTAGCCATACATCCAAAAGTTCTATTCTTGCCTTTCCTTGATTACCTGACAAGGAGTTTGGTGGCTTTCAAAACTCTGATTTATAATAATGTTTCACTCTCCCAGCTTAATATGATCTCTTGATGTGATGCAACTCTCTGAAGAACACAACAGTGAAGTTTAGGGTGTAACGATTGGCAAAGGTCTCACTCATTATTTTTTTAGGAACAACGATAATCAGTAGTTAAGTAGATCATCTTTACTTCACGGGGGGTTCTTTTTATAGTCCTGGTGATTCATATCACTCTCTTGTTAAAAGCAAGAAATCAAGGTATTTTTATGCTTAATGACTCGTATTTTTTCAATAGTTTGCAATGTTCAAGTATATCATCTACACACAAATCTGACCTTAACAACAACGTTCCAAAATATCTTTATTTTCAAAGTTCTCCTATTCCTCTATGGCAGTAGGTAAATACATTGAGGGTGTATTCTTTTGAAACATTCCAATCTTTTCGTATAAATCTGTTTTTATTTTCATATGGGAACCATTGAAAGGGTCTATATATACACAGCATAGAGCCCACAACCCTACGTAGTGCCGGCCGCATTATGTAGAGGAGGCATGGGAGACTTTGGTGACGAATATCTATGTAAGTATTACACAGGAAGTCGTCTACAACCCTTGGAGGGACGTCCTCATGTTGCAAAAGGCACAACATTAGACTGTAATGTGGGGCAATTTCAAGACCCATTTCAACATGTATACTATAATAACAAAGAAAAAAAAAAAGAAGGCAAAGAGCCTGTTTTAGAGGTCAGAGGGAAATCAACGAATAGAGAGTGGCGAGAGGACAGGAAACCCAAGTAGGAGAAAGAGAGCTATGACAAGGGGGCAATGATAGAGCAGGACAAGGGGAAGGAATCGCATTGCGTGTAGTTCCAAATGGTGGGGATCAAGGCAATTGCGAGAAGGAGGAGTGTGTCGGGCTGGGGGGGCAAATGGGGACAATGACGTTCACTAATCGGGTCATCATCCGGGACATACACCATGTAGAACAAGGGGCAGGGCCAGTGTGGTTATACAGTTAGTCCAGTGGTTCCCAAACTTTTTTGACCTGTGGCTCCCCTGGCCTAATCGGCAGTTTGCCATGGCTCCCCACCATTTTTTTTACCGGTGGGTGGGTGGGTGGTGTGTACCTCCTGTTATCTTCCTTAAAGTATTTGGGACGCAATGAAGGTATTATATTGGTTGGAATGCTTGAATTATTAATCTCATCCACTGGCAATCACTTTGGCTGCATCCCAATCCATCGTTTTTTTCCCCAACAGAGTGCCTGGTCCCAAACCCTTATTTATGCCAGCTGCTGCTTTCAGTACCTTTTGGTACTGAGACCCGCTCTTAGAAAATGGAACATTGAGTTTGGTCTGTCGTAATCAGTATCCCCAGTCTTATTTTTACACTAAAAAGGTCTGTCCTTCCATCTGTGTGCCCATCTATATCCAAACATATTCAACCATTTGCACACCTATCCACCATATATCCTTCCGTCCATCATTTCACCCATCCATCCCTCCATCCACCCTTTCACTCATCCATCCATTATTCATCTACCCACCCTTTCACCCCATCCATCTGTACAATCATCCATGCATCCACTCTTCCACCCAGCCATCCATTTACTTACTCATCTATTCACCCAGTCATTTATTCTTCCACCCATTCACCCTTTCAGTCATTCATCCTCCCTCTCTCTCTCCATCCCCCTTTCACTTATCCATCCATCTACCCACCCATTTACTCATCCATTCATGAATCCATCCATTGATCCTATCACTCATCCATTCTTTCACTCATCCAACCATCCGTTCACTCATCCAGCCATCCATTCTCTCATCCATCCACCCTTTCACTTCACTCATCTATCCATCCTTTTGTCCATCTACCCCCTTTCACTAACTCATCAATCCTTACATCCACCCTTTCACTCATCCATCCATTCACCATTTAACTTATCAATTCATCCATCCACCCATTCACTTGCCCATCATCTACCCTTTCATTCATCCATCCATCCTTTCACACATCCATCCACCAATTCACTCGCCCATCAGTTGCCCTTTCACTCATCCATCCATCCTTTCACACACCCATCCACACTTTTACCCATCCATCTACCCTTCCACCCATACATCTACCCTTCCACCCATACATCCATCTATTTACCTTTTCTCTCATCCATACTTCCATTCATTCACTCATCCATCCATCCTTTCTTTCATTATCTATCCATTCCCCCTTTCATTCATGCATTCATCCTTTCAGTAATCCATCCAGCCAGTCAGACATTCCTTCACTTATTTACTCACCCACCTTTTTACATTATGAGCTGAGCCTTTGTTTGCAGAGTTGCAGGCAGAAGAGTCCCATCAAGAATGAACTACTACAGCAAGGGGTGGGCTGGTGGAGAGTTCACTATGCCCCTGCACATAGGCAGACTGAAAACGTAGAAGTCATGCATGATGCACAGTGCCAGGATGTGAGGTTACTGTAATATGGTGTTGTTTCCAGGGCTTTAAGTGGTGTAAAAAAACTGGGGGGTCTCTTCAAAGGGGGTGTTTGATGTAATTAAGAGCGCAGCTTAAAACACCAAGGCTAAATATTTGCGCTTAGCATAGTGTTCCGCCTCACTGGTATTATGTTGTCTCTGTCATTGCATCCAGATATATAATACAGCAAGTATCATTACACCTCAACAAGCCAGGACTATTGGCTTTGTCAATGGTTGCTAGTTCCTTAAAAAAAAAAAATGGAGCAACCATGGCTTTGTTGAATACAATATTGAAAATACTTCAGTTCTAAAATAACAGGACAGTGAGAGAACGATAACCTGTTCTTTTAAACTTATTTTACAGGCTTCTTTGAATGAAGTGTTTTCTAACGTTGCAGCTGGGCGTTTTACTTTTTATCGTACAGTATGCCCTGCTGTACACTGAGGCAGGAGGAGGCCGCCACATGGTGTCACACCCCCAGACTGCCCCATTGTCATTCAGTAAGTGGCAATCAGCGGCATACTGAATGACAATGGGCGGGAGGGGCTGCTCTTGTGCTCCTGGAGGAGTGCGAGGCGCCTCCAGCAGCAGGGGTGAGGCCTCTCACAGGGGAGCAGCGCTGCTCCCTGTGATGGCCAAAATGACAGATAAAAGGCCCGTGGAATTTAGTGACGGTTGGTCACCCTAGTGTGCGCGGCGCCCCTGGCACCTCATTACGGCGCACCGGGGCGCCGCGGCGCACAGTTTGGGAACCACAGAGTTAGTCTATCGGGTTCAGGTGGGATCACAGCATCTTCAAAGAGGTGTAGAGCCCGGAGTTTCGGGGGCAGAAGATGTGCGTGTTCCATTTTACAGAGGTAGTTGACCAGTAGTTGCCATATTTTGGTGAATCGGGTGTCGCAGGACTGCAGGCGCGCAGTAAAGAGTTCTATAGTCATTATGTGCCACAGGCGAGTAAACCAAATAGCAGTGGGGGGGGTCTCTGCCTTTTTCCAATTTAGAGCGATGAGCTCTTTAGTGGCCCCTAGCATGTGGAGGGCGATATGCCAATCACCATGGGTGAGCGCTCGCAAGTTATCAGGCTTGAGGCCTAAAAGAATTGTGGCTGTGGATTCAGGCAGGGAGAAGCCAAGCACTCCTTTAATATGACTAAGACCCTCCTTCCCGAACAGGATCAGGAGCAGACAGGCTCACCAAATATGAATAGAATTGCCTGGAGATCTCGAGCATCTCCAGCACAGCGGGGAGGAAGTGGGGAACATTCTGTGCAATCCAGAGGGTGTGTAATACCACTGGGTCATAATCTTGTATGCTGTTTCCCGTTGTGATATACTGCGATAGACCTTCGGTATACACCACAACCGGCTCCACTGGGCGGGTGTAATTTCAGCGGGAGACACCAACTGTCACTGGCGTTGGTATGGGTGAGAGGCTACCAGCGGAGGTTGCTGCAGGATCTGTTAAGTCCGAGAGATAAGTCCCTTTGAGTCGTCAAAGGACCGTACCAAGCGTTCAAAGGGGGTGAATGTTTGGGTGGTGGTCTGCCACATATCAGGCATGGACAGCCAGTGTTGAAGCTGCGCGTACTGATCACTGGCTCCCTCTGGGAGTCAGAACTCCTCCTTGCATTGAGCAAAAGTTTTGAGTGTGTCCCCCGCAAACAGATCTCGGATTATTCTGCAGCCACCTTCCGACCATTTAGAGAATGCCTGCGGGTTATGAGCCGGCAGAAATTGCGAATTACCCGGAATGGGGGTGTTGGGGGAGGGGAAGGTTGTAAGCCGATAGGGAACAGCTACCTTGTCCCAGATGCCCAGCACCGTCTTTGTGGGCACAGCCATGTAAGCGCTACGGGAGCGTGCAGTCCGATAGAGCCAGGAGAGGTTTCAAATAGTTCACAGGGTTATCGCCCTGTCCATATGGAGCCAAACATTTTCACTATCTCTCACTGTCCACTCAGGGACGAAGCGAAGATGGGAGGCCCAATAGTATTCTAGCAGGTTAGGGCATCCCACCCCTCTACCGCAGGAGTATAAGAATTTTGTTGGAGAATCGTGGTCTACGCCCGCCCCAGATGAAGCCAGTGATGTCCCGCTGAAAACTTTGGATCTGGCGCAGCGGGATGGGGGTGGGTAGACATTGGAATAGGTATAGAATTTTTGGGAGCACCAACATTTTGACAGCATTTAGGCGGCCCAGCCAGGAGAGGGTAAGGGATTTCCAGCCCCTCAGGTCTTCCAAAAATGGTTTTCTACATTACCGCCAGTTCGTTTGGGACCATGTGGCAAGTGAAGGGGTCAGCTGGAGTTCCAGATAGCGAATGGAGCTAGAAGCCCACTGGTAGGGGACAAGGGATTGCAGAGCCGGAATCTCCTCCTCAGGGATCGTAAGGTTCAGGACCCAGGAATTCCCATGTTAAATTTTGAGACCAGAGGCCAATTCGAAGGACTGCAACAGAGAGAGAAGCGCTGGGAGGGAGGTTTGCGGCCGAGATAGCTTAAGGATAAGGTTGTCGGCAAAGAGAACACTTTGTATTGTTGACCTGCAATCAGGATGCCATGTACATCTGTAGGCTGCCGAATCATCACGGTCAAAGGTTCCACTACGAGGGCAAACAACAGGGGGGGATAGGGGGCACCCTGCCACGTGCCCCGTCATATGATGATGGGGTTTGTGAGTTGGCCATTGACTCGCATCCAGGCCTGTGGAATGAAATAGGGGGAATCAACCTGAATATTTCACACTGGAAATCATTAGGGATTTTATAGAAGCCCTCACTCACCACCCTGGGTGGTGACATGCTTCATCATCGGGCCCACCAGGAGAAGCCGAATGCCTCCCTGGTGTGCTACAACGCCAGGATACTGCGGAGCTGGATTTTTGTGACAATAGTGTGAAAACATAGTGGTTTAAAAAGGTCACCGAGCTGTACCAGAAGAAAACTTCTATAATGATTTCCAGTGTGAAATATTCAGGTTGATTCCTTCTCTGTTTCCGTGCTTCTATATATATATGCATATATTGTGCTTGACAATCTTTTGTTGTTTAACATAGATTGACCCAGGGGGACTAAGAGTGTCTCTGTGTTTCCCTCTCTCTCTCTAATTGTTACTACTGAATGAAATAGGGGGCCATGATCCTGGCCACCATGGTCTGACATAGCCCAATTTTGTTCAGCACAGCTCGTAGGAAGGTCTAGTCCACTCGGGCGAACGCCTTTTCCGCATCGAGTGATAAAAGACATGCCGGTATATTCCAATGTCGAGCCTTCTCTACGAGATGAGCAGTTCTACGCACGTTGTCCGCTGACTGGCGGTGCCGGATAAAGCCAACCTGAACCGGCTCTATAAGTCCGGGCAGTAGTGGGTCAAGGCGCTAGGCCAATATTTTAGTGAAAATGTTTAAGTCTGTGTTCAAGAGGACTATAGGACAGAATGTAGAACATAGGATGGGGTCTTTACCCGGTTTGGGGATGAAAGACCCATCGATGGTGACGGTCCCTCCGTACCGGAGAAGGAGTTGAACAGTCGTAAGAGGTAGGGTTGGAGCTGTGGCAAGAACAGGTGATAGAAGGCCAAGTGGAGACTAGCCGGGCACGATGATTTCCCAAGACGCAAGTCCTTCAAAGCGCTTGCAAGCTCCTCTTGAGTAAGGGTTGCCTCCAGCTGCTGAGCATGATATGGACTGATTGGGGTCCAGGAGCAGTTGTCTAGGATATCTTTTACCCGGCCCGGGGGCGGTTTGTCGTGGCGTAGAGCGCTGGGTAATATGAGTGGAAGGCTTCACGTTTAGCCGTCTCTGTGGTGGCCCTCGTGCCATCGTCACTCTGGACATTGGTTATGTGTGCTTTAGCAGCATGCACTCACAGGCGTCTAGCCAATATTGTACCCACCTTGTTCCCCCCTTCGAAATAGCATTTTTTCAACGTTAATAGGGCTCTCTCAGCCTTGTTAGTTCGAACAGAGAGGAGTTGCCTCAAAAGTTCGCGAGGCGTCGTTTGTGTGTGAGTGAGGGGTGCTCCTGGTCCTGTCTCTCCAGGTCCTTGATGTCTTTGGAGAGGTTATTTTCCAGAAGGCACCAGCACAATTGCAAGAAGTGTGATATGACCGCAGATCGTGGCCTTGAATGCATACCACACTACAGGAAAGGGGGTTTCGGGGATGTCATTGGTTGCGAAGTAGGAGTCAATTGCGGTTCGCAGGCTTGCCACATCAACTGGGTCCCAGAGTATGTGCGGTGGCAAGCACCAACACGGGGTCCGAGATGCACAAGCAGACGGGTCTTGCAGGAAGAGTTCAAGATGAGCTTGATCGGAGACAGAGATGGCGGACATGGATTCCGAGAGTGATTCACTGATCAAGGCGTGAGAAATAAAAATATAATCGATGCACGACTAGGAGCAGTGTACGTGTGAGTAGTTCGAATATTCGCGTGTATCAGGGGAATAGTAACCCTAAGAGTCCAGTAGGCCATGGTCCGATATTTGCCTCCTGAGAGCCGAGGACATGGCTCCTGTCCCATGAAAGGAGGTATCACTGTGATCCATTGTAGGGTCCCACGCCATCTTAAAATCCCCCCGTATGATTAGCGAGGGGTCTGCCTGTGGGATATGTTCCCCAAAGATCAACCGGAGATAGGAGTCTTGCGCCTGATTGGGCACATAGATATTACACGGTGTGAAGAGGCGTTGTCCAATCCGAGGGAGACAACCTTTACAACGCAACTTTTACTACGCAGTGCCATTACGACACAACTTTTACAATGCATACCATTACAACGCATTGCGCTGGGGGGCGCTCTAGGATAGGGAATAGGTTAATTTACTATCCAATAACCTTCCCTAGTGTCCACGGGGACTGGAGTTGGAATAGTAAATTAAACTATTCACTATCCAGCGCCCCAAAGCACTATGCGTTGTAATGGTATGCGTTGTAAAAGTTGCGTCGTAATGGCATGCGTTGTGAAAGTATGCGTTGTGATGTCATACATCCCCAATCCGGACCCCAACCCCTGACTAAGCGGCCATCTTGGCTACGGAATACCCTAGATTCCCCCCACCTGATGCCAGATCTACAGATTATCACCACTCCAGCCGTTTTAGTGGGGGCTGCACCCAGAATTGAAGAGGATATCTCGGATGGGTCATACGAGAGATATCAGCTTTTAGAAAGTGGGTCTCCTGGAGGAGGATGATGTCTGGGTCTTGTAAGAGTTAGCGCCATATTTAGTGTCACTTGTTGGGGGAATTAAGACCCTAAACATTGAGGAACAGGATCTTCAGGGGATAGGCGACAGCCATGGTTTTATCAAAGCCTGAGGAAGTCCATCATGCCATTGTAGAGAGCAGGGTGGGACACCAGGGAGGAAGCGCAGATAAGTAACGCTCCTGTCAAAGAGGATAGATCACTTTGAGGGGAACCCCTGCCCACCATAGAAAGGGGTACAGAGGAGGTAGGAGGAAAAAGAAGAGAGAGAAAAGATATAGATATTCAAAGTATATATAACCAACATTGGCCAACCGGGCCACAGTGTACTGTTCCAGTCGTGGGTCACGAGTGATCCCCGGGAAGTCACTCTCCCAAGAACAGGGAGGGGGCGGGTCACCAGCCGTAGGAGGTGTCATCAGGGTGGACAGTCCAACACCGTCAACACTGCAGGTAGGGAGCTGGGGTAGGAGTCAGCTCAAAGGGCTGGATGCCGACAACTCTGGGTAGTGAGACAATTTCCGAGGTCGGCATGTTCCGCCACCGGCGAGGTTGCGATTCTGTTAAGTCAAAGAGATTAAGCTTGGGAGCTGTTTGCAGAGTGGTCCCCTTCCATGGATCAGATGTGTTGAATAATGTCAATCTTGGCTTGCGAAGATGACTGCTCTCCAGGATGTGGAGAGCGCCGGTGGCAGCGTATGGTCGACCATGATGGTTTGGCAGGGGCCCGAGTGAGGGGCGGGAGACGTGTAGGGCTAGACGGCGGCATTAGGGAGAGTTGGAGAAGTTGCACCACTTTCTGAAAGGACCTCACCATCTGACGCTTGGACTCCCACTGGAAGATGAGTGCAAAACGGTGGACCCACTGGTATTGAATATTCAAACTTCGCAGCTTGTCCGTCACTGGTCTAAAATCTCGGCATCTCCGGATCGTTGTGGGCGGGAGGTTCTGGTAGATCTGTATTTTGGCACCATTATAGGTGAGGTTCGGTTTAGAGCACGCCGCTATGGGGATAGCCTCTTTTTCAGTAAAGAAATAGACCATCACAATGTCCGGGAGGAGGCCCGATCTGCCAGTGGGCCCGGAGACTTGGTGTACCTGATCCAGAGCCGGTGGGGAGGTGTCATCATCTCCCCAGACCTCGTGTAAGAGCTGTGCCACGTAGGTCATGATGTCTGTCCCCTCCACTACGAGAGGAATCCCCCGGATGCGGAGGTTGTTCTGGTGGCTCCGATTCTCCCAGTCCTCCTGTTTCAGCTGCAGATCAATGTGTTGTTCCTCATGGGTGGTCAGGCGCTGCCATAGTTGCTCCTGGTCCTCTGTTCATGCATCCACAGTCTTCTCGAGGCCATCTACTCTTTCCCCGATGTCGGTTACTTCCTTCTTGAGCACCCAGACACAAGAGTGGAACCTGTGTATGTGAGGAGCCTATTTCAGTTTTGAGCTACGTCCTGAAGCTAGCCACGACAGCCTGGGTGACAGGTGGCGAGAACCCCCCATTCTGTGAGGCCATCTCCCCAGAGGTCGCCGTGCCCGATTTGTCCCACAGCGCAACGTCAGGGTTGTCCTTTGGGGTACCGATGTGTCCTTCACTGATTTGGTGCGTGTCATCTGGCTGGGGCCAGTACCCATCAACGCCAGACGTGGTAGCTAGAAGAAGTCAAGTGGCCGTTAGAAAGTAGATGAGGGTACCGGCTGTACCTGTTCTAGCTCGGATGGCAAAGGTCAGGGCACGTCAAGGTGTGGTCCTACAGTCAAAATGGTGAGGGAGAGGGCAGGCAGTGGGGTGAAACACCAGGCTGCATCCGGATTCTCACCCTTAAGATGGTCAAATCCCGATGGCTGAGTTGTGTGAGCCAAGGCCGCTCTGGGTCGTGCAGCCAGCGCAGAAAAAACAGGCCAATCGTGGACCCAGGGGGCGAGGGCCCGCTTGAGGCTGCAGGGGCTAGGACTCAGACCCAAGTCACAGCACCAGTAGCTTCACTTTCGGAGGTGTGGGGAGGATCTGTCTTCGCGTACCAGCCCGCAGCTCCAGGGGTGGACACAGCTCGTCGCGAGATTACTCCTCCACTTCGGATCGCAGGGGTTGCATCTTAACGTCGTCGATGCTCATGATGGCTCCCGGCCGTCATGAGTCACGGTGGGCGTGTGCTGATGACGGCTGGGAGCCATCATGACCACGGCCACGATTGGAATTCACGCTGCAGTGATGAGGTTAAATGTTGCCCACCTAGCATGTACCTCTGAGCTCAAGGAGGCCACCCCCGGCTCGCGCCCAGGGCCCGGTCCGCCGGTTCAAAATGTTGTAAAGCGCCAAATCCCACACCTCGGGGGCGAGATAGCGCAGGGTCCCAAAGGCCACCAAGGAAAGGTTAGAGTCCGCTAGGGCCACAGCGTGCCGAGTAGCTACTTCAAAGACCTCAGCCAGCAGGTCAGTGAGGGACCAGACGATCTGGTGCTAGAGTGAGTCCCCCCCAGAGGGCGGTGTTAACAGGGAAGTCCCCAGGCAGTCTCCGCGAGGAACATCACAGGGAGGTGGACGGGCAGTCAGGCAGAGTATGGGGCCGCAACGAAAATCCGTTCCCGGAGAACGTAGTCAAGCCCCAGTACCCCCGCACCTCAACCAGCAGGCCTTCAGTGCACGTTGCAGCAGAGTCAGGACCGGTCCTTCCTCAGCTGGGGCCTCCGTTCGTTGCCTCCCTTCACCACCACCCACACAGCAGCGTCACTCACTGCCAAAGGACACAGAAGCCAGGGGCCTGCTTCACCGTCTGCCCCTCCCGGGCAGTCCCACTCGCGATTGGGCCTGCGCCTAGCCCCAAGATGGAGGACAGTTGGAACAGCAGGAGAGGATTCCCCTTTGATCTTAAGCACCACAGGGGTGCTGGCTGCCCGAAACGCACACCGGAGCCCCGGTCAGAGCAGCGCAGCACTGGGGGAGTATGAAGGGGCTCAGGGCAGCACTCCCCAGCCACGAGGAAGGTCCGAGCCTGGGTGCCTCAAGATGGCGGCCTCCACAAACCCGGCTGGGAGGCCGAGTTGAAGTGGCTGCACCACTGTAGCCTTTGAGTCTCAGCCGCCTTCCGCTCATCAGGGAGAGCCCCTCACTCTCTGCCACATATGCGACCCGAGTAACGGCGCAGATATAGCCCCAGCTCAGCTGGAATTGCTTTGAAGAAGCCGGAGCTCCAGCAGCGTGTGTCTCACTCCATTCACAGCGAGACTATGCCCCCATTCCAATCTTTTAATGGGTTTCAGAACCCTGCCTGGACTTGAGAACGTTTTTACTGTAACATTTTAGTCACCTTGGAACATGTGCATGCTTACCACGCTGGAACATGCATCAACTCCGAACTGGACATTCGACTACCAGAAAGTTGCCACTTGCACTGACATCCATCAAATAATGACCAGAAAGGTGTGGATGGTGCAGCTCTTTGTATTAACCTCCTCCCAAGATGGTGGCACCACTGACACGTTAAAAGAGGCCTCAAGCATCATGGGACACATAGTCCCCACAATCCAATGCTGTCCTCCATCTGCAGCTTCTGTGCAAGTGGGAGCAACAGAAAGGTGCCTTTATGATACAAAGTTAACAACACGTTTAACAAGTTAACGAGAGTAACAGTCATGTTTATTTAGTGTTTTCACCTAATGTGTCAGATTTTCATCACATATGCAAGTGAGCTCATGAATGGACAGGGAAGTTTACTATACTTATATGATGACTACAGACAACTTACCATTTGTAACTATTCCTACGATTGGTGTTCCTATTATTACCAACAATGAATGCAGACTTTCACTCATTGTGGCCGCCCATGAAGGCATGGCTTCTGCATATGCGAGGGTATCTCCTACCATTTCTCTTTTACAGCAATGCTATTGGTGGCGCAGTATACCAACAGACTCACAAATATGTGCTTTCATGTGACATGTGTCAACAAATCAAGTTCTATTATCGCACCCACCACAGACTCATCTTTTCATTTCTAACCATCAGTTTGGGTGTATTTATCTTGATCATTGCGGTCCCTTAACTTCCGATAATAGTTTCAAATATATTTTGGTTGTAGTGGATTCATGCACTATGTTTCTCTGGTTTGGCCGCAAAGCTCTGCTCACACTCGCACTGTTATGAAAGATTTGCATGTCTTTGTCGGGTCTTATGCCTGTGACACCTTCCATTCAAACCAAGGTTTGGCTTTTGACTCAAAGGCTTACCATGATTCGATGAAGTCCATGGGGGGTGCAGGTACATTTCTCGTCTCCATATATGCCCAAGGGCAATTCTGTTGTGGAGCGGATGAACCGTAACTTAAAGCAGTCTTTAACAGCCATAGTATTAGTATGGGCTGTGGCTGGTTAACTCATGTACATGGGGTTCAAATAATCTCCCTCAGAGATATCTGGGTGGACGGACCCTGCATGAAATACTCTTTGGCATTCAGATGTTTGTGCCAGACCTTGACGGTCCAGATGTTGTGGAGGCCGCCGCAACCTTTGACGTAGATTACCACTGTGCTATGTTACAGGATCGACAAAAGAATCATGATGCTCTGGCAGAAAGCGATTGCCCTCTTGAATGGATGCAGTAGTGCTGATTCCTCTTTCTGACTGGCTACCAAAAGTTGGTAATCTGGTTAGGGAAAAAGTAGCGAGCAAGAAAGAATTTGATCCCACATACTGTGCTTCGGTCCCAGTACTTGGTCTTACGAGCACCCAAACTGTGATTTTAACTCCATTACCAGGATCCAAAGACAATCGCTTTATTTCTATTGAACATGTCAAGTTATACCATATGGCCGCTACTCAATATTATGCCTTATAGCATCCCACATCTGGATGTTTCATTACATCCTATAAAATCGGTTTGTTCAGATTCTTCCCGGCTGCAAGGAGTGGAGACCGAGTCTTCAGCTGATCAGTTATTGGTTTTACCTTCTACATATCCAACCATGGACATTATTTATGGTTCTCCACCTGTTGAACGCCTGGTTGCACAACTGGATTTGAATTCTAAAACTGAACAGGCCTATTGTTTCAACTGAGCTCCAGCGGTTATTACATTGATCAAGATAATTTTTCATCAGACAATTCTTCATTGTCTTCAGTTATATAAACACCACCTGCACAGATTTATGTTTTAATTGCTTAGTTGTGTTTTCAAGCACTTATCTGTTTTCTCCTTGGACCTATATCTGGATAGTTTTTTCAATGGTGTTTCTCTTCAGGTGGATTGGATTTGTGACTGTGTTTTTCCTTTTAAATAATGACCACTACCTCCCTGAAGGCTGTGCAGTGGAACTAGTCGATGGAGTATTGGCCCCACATTCATCCTCCCATAAAATGAAAATGAAAAGAGACCAAGCCCTTTTTAACATTTCAGCAGTCCCAATTGTGTGGGATGAATTGCCATTCGATGTATGGTCCTACGGAGACTCTACAGATACCATATGTCTCCCCTGTTTCTTTGGGTGACGTTGTAATACCCTATTTACATTTAGCTATTGGGATGTTAATGAATCCCTTGTTTTCGGATGTGCAATATCATACTGTCTTTGATACAGAAGATTTATATCTGAATTCAACTAATTATGCTGATTTATTTTGTTACCAACATTATGGGTATCACTTTCTCCATAGAACCAGCGGACAGTGCCAACTTTGAAATTTTACACAATGTGAACATTGCCCTACTCCACCTAAGGGAGGCTCTAACATACAAAAATGGAAATATACATCTTTCACTGGTTACAACTTTTCCCCACCTGGCCTCATACCTCTACTTCAAACAAATACATGATTGCCTAGTCTTAGTTAGTTTATTCATTGTTCTTTATTTTCGAGTTGGCCGTAAGAGGTTATGATGACTGGAGGGAGAATTTTTAGATGTTTAATTCTTCCATGATGAATCCAGATGGGTGGGTATTATGGAAAACAGACACTAATGCTTCTCATTCTCAATTTATTAATACTACTAGTGGATTGACAATACATAGAGCAGATCCACACTACCCACAATTCCCTGAATTCCAAGGCGGTTACAACTTATTTGCTTGATAAATTGTGTCAACAATGGTTGGAACATTCCACGCTGTCAATTTGTCCGTGTGCAAAATGTTCTGTTTTTGCATCCTTTAATAAATGTTGGAAATTGTCGCAAATGGAACCTGTCATATGCTTACGACATTATCATCGTGTATACACACTTTAGATAACATTGAATCTTCTGTTATTGATATTGTTCAAAATGAAATGTCTACATTGTATCATAGTCAGAATCAACTTCGACCCGTTATGCAATTTGGGTGGATACTCCAAAAATGTAAAATCCGGAGGGTACCATGGGATTACCTGAATGCATTAGCATTGTTTTTACCTTTTAATTTGATAGACAAACAAAAGTTAATAGCGATAAAATATGCTACATATACTAAGCTACAAATTAGAATAAGAACAATTACCATTTACTGTGGCAGAGACAGATTCAGCAGTATGGTTAATAAACAGGGTTATTTCATTGCCAATCTCACTGTTTCATTTCTCTGCTTGAATGAAATATTATCCAGTGGATAGATGTGAACCACTTGGCATCATTTACATACATGAGCTATGGTCCTGGCTGTTCAGATTTTGTTGTCTGCATGCTGAGAATGGGGTTTTTCTTACAGGAGAGGACTGTGATTCTACTGTCAGACATTCCCTTGCGTGCCAGCAAGTAAAACTTCATGGCCCATGCAATGTTTCTGCCCCTAATTTAGCTTGTTTTCTAAAAGGAACCCTTGTTCCCGCTATTATCCCTCTATTCATTTGCTTTCCAATGGCAGTTATCTCATCCTTAATAATCAGAACTTCTGTGGTTTGCCGGCAAGCATCCCGTATATAGTAACAAGTTCACAAGGAGTTCCTTTTTGCAATAATGTCCTGCCCCCCCACATGAGAGTGTAGATAGTTCACAGTGGCCCTCCATTCCAACTTTGAAAACAGATTTGAATAAGCTAAGCAAACTCAAAGCACTGTTGTTTAACCAAGAAGTGGCTCTCACGTCAGCTCATGAGACCTTCGAGTTGCAGGTGGCAAGAAAATCCAGTGAAATACAATCATTGTTGAACACGAATCTACCCCTTCATTTTGGAGAATTAATACACCAAATGTTTAATGTGTCTGATCCGGCAGGCCTTGCCCATTTTTGTAAACTTGTGGGATGCAGCCTTGTGACCTCTCTTAAAACTATTTTTGTAGTAATCCTTGCCTTTATTCCTTTTATTTTTTCCTGCTGGCGGGCTTCCTCTACTGCTCCTCCTCATTTTTGACACTTTTGTTCTGCTACTACTGGTCTGCAACGGCTACTCACTGGATGTGAGGAGCATGTCTATTCATTTAAATTGCTTATTTGGATGCAACACTTTTCAATATGGAAGGTTCGGCGGCCTTGGTAGAGCTTCTGGCATTCCATTTGGTGACCTATATATTGGGCCCTGAAAATGCGCTGTAATTGGAGGACAAGTGAGACACTGTAGCTAGTCATTCCTGGGCTCATGGGTACTAAGGTGGTAGGATGACTCAGTCCCTGCCTACTAAGGTCCCATAATCTCGATCATAGTTCGTTGAGTATGCAGAATCCCTGCAACACCATAGGGCAGCAATCGGTTTAAGACCAAGGCCATGTTTCTCCTGTCTAGTAGGTGCTCTAACCTTGCACCCGTTGCTGCAGTTCAGTGTGCGCCAGAACAACATTAGGGGGTGAGTAGCATAAAACATTCAGTGCCTTGTAAAAGCCCTCTTATCCTGCAGGAGGTCAAGGTAAATAAATATGTTGGGTTACTTAGACTTCTTGGGTCAGGGAGAGAGCAGAACAGCACAGGTGGTGCCAGGACCGACCATTCAGTAATGCCAGCAAGTGGAAGCAAAACCACAAACTAAAAGATTCACAACCTCCCACACCTCCAAAGCATATGACTCTGTTGTACAGGTGTAGTTTGACATCTAGGGCATTCTAAGGGGACCAAATGAAATATTTCCTGGAGGTTTAGTGGCGTAAGGCTTGCCCTGTGGAGTATGTTGACTTGTATGAGTTAATAATATATGGTCCCACGAGGTGATAATGCTCAAAACGGCCGTTTTGAGCATTATACTCCAACACGCGGGACGCTCTAAGCAAATGAACTAAAAGGGAATGCAGGTAGCTAGAACCTCGTGTGACCCATGATTCCCGTAACGTGGGACCATATATTATTAACGGATCTTTTGACTTCTGAATCTACAGATTGTGTATGATTAATGATCACACTTTTACCGCGTGTTTGGTCTATACTATCCCTGACTTATATTACAGTTGTCATTTAAGGAGCTCAGAAAGTATCTTGCTGTGCCTCCGACAAAACTATTATAGCGAGACGATTCTGTTTTTAAACGTTGAGATGATAATTAGCTGGACGAATATCTCCTACAAGTGAGAAGGAGGCAGAGTACCCCTTATCATATACTGAGCAATTTTTATCGGTTGAGAACCATTGGGAAACATTTATTACAATTGTCCTGATGAAGGCGGTCAGACATTAAATATACCGCCGAAACGCGTCAATGCTTAAGGAGCAAAACTGGAATAAGAAATTAAGGAAAATTCTAAATAAGTGTTTTGTTGGAATTTAGTCCTTTTCCGTAGCTCCTTTAATTGGAATGTTGATTTGATTTATTATATAACGTTCCGTCTTGTATGTGTTTCCCATTTTTTAACAAAATATAATGTATGTCAATAAATTGTTTAAGTTTTATTTTTATTAGAGTGTTTTACCTCTTTTTTAAATTGTTTATATTGCTTCCTTGTTATAATTTGATATTGGTGAGTCTATGTGTGTGTCTGTAAGAACTTGTGTGTCTACGGTAATTCGCCCAAAGGGAATTATATTTTGACTGGGATCCAGCAGAACCAACATATTTCCTTTGCTGTTTGGCCCAACCCTAAGCACAACCAATGCATCACCACTGCTGTGAGGATCATTCTGTCACAAAGACCTATATTGCATCCCAGCCGTCACCTTATCGGAATTGCCACTGTGCAACGCATCTTCAGTGCAGGCCCTGGCATCCCTCTACAAAAGCAGCCTCATTGATGACGATGACAGATTATTCTTCGCAGGCTCGCAGCTCCAAAGAACAGGTGTATCTCCCCAACTGTGCGAACGATCCTCAACATTGGACTTCACATTGCAAGCCATCATCAACAGGATCATCAACAATGGAGCAGGACCTCCCACCACAGACTTGTCGCATCTTGGAATCAAAATATCACTTTGGATGTGTAACGCATCTTCAACGCAGACTTTTGCATTTATCCTCAAACCATGATTTATAGTACTTTGTTCTGCAGGCCTAACTGAGGCCTTATAGTCAGCCTGTAATCCCTTCGGTCAGCCTGAACTTGCGACTTTGTCCCGTTCCAGCACAACCAGCTAACCACAGTTGGCACTTTATGCTTTTTGGATTTAAGCCTGCATAACTACGGTTCCACTGATTAGAATTGCGTCCTTGGTTTGTTTGCTAAAAGTTACTCTATTTCTCTAAACTGGAGTGGGATCCTTTTGTGGTGGGTTTGCATTGTATTAAAGTTTGAAGTGTTGCACAAACTTTCCCACACTGCCTCTGAATTTAAGTCTGACTACTCTATGCCAAGCTACCAGAGAGTTGAGCACAGGTTAATTTGGGGTTCGCTTGTGACTTCACCGTGACAAAGGTTGTAGTTGCTGCTTGAGTAGGATTTTACTCCCCTCAATAAGTACTCCAATTTCTTACATTAATGTTAAAAATGTTTGTTAATTATATATCTATCAAAAATCTTCACAGTTTAATTGTTTTTAATAAATATTAAATCGACTGTGTAGCTAGTTTCTCCAGAAATGGTACTTTAATTTTACTTTAGGTGTTCTCATAGACGAAAACTACAGCCCTACACAGTAACAGTAAAAGTAGCTTTTGGTGTATAGGGACAAGAAATGTACATGCTCAAATTTTAAATACTATGTGAATTGTGTAATATTTAATAGTAAGGTTCCTGTCTGGCCAGGTTTACCTGCAGGGTTGAAAGCTGCACCAATCAAACTAAACATGTAGGTCATGTAGGTCTGTAGCCATGTTTTCCCTCTCAGCCTACTGGATCGCACAATAATGTACTTCAGTCCCTAGGTAACATTTAGGGGCAAATCTATCAAAGTTTTGCATCACCCTTGAGCCATGCAAGGTAAAGCAAGGTCAACACAAAACCTAGATGAGATTTACAAAGCCACACAAGGCCACCCTGTATGGCCCTGTGGTGCCTTGTAAATCTGGAGTAAAGGCAGCACAAATCGATGCCTTGCGTTACTCTGCTCCAGGGAGGCATCCCATGGGTTGAACGTGAGAGTTCCCACACATCCATTCATGGATATTGGTGCATTCCCAAATTTACCACGAGTGGTAAACCTGGGAATGTGTGAAAAGCTACTCCTTCCCATGTATCTGCAACACACCTAACGAGGGGAGAAAGCCTAAGAGGACTATTTTTGTGCAGGAATGTGCAATTTACAGAATCCACGCTTTCTATGGCAATGTTAATGGCTTTAGTCTTGAAAAGGTGGCATGTCAATTGCAATTGGATGGACCCAATGTCCTGGAAAATTATACATGGCAGGACCTTATGGGATTGATACAGGTGTACTAAATGGCCCAAGTTTAAATTGTTGCTCCTCTCTCTAGAAGCATATTCTGCGCTTCAAATTAATTATGTGGGACAGAGGGCTAGATTTATATGTTGCGGGAGTGGGTTCACTGTCGCAACGGTGATGGAGTTAACTCCGCACTCCATACTGGTCTGTCTGCCAAATTTAATTGTGTGCAGACCTTAAGTGTGGCCACGGTAGAGACTACTCTATCTCTGCCATGGGCAAACATCTGAGTTGGCCTTGGGGAGTAAGGACATCAGAGAAATAGCTACATGTCGACCCACCCAGTTTAGATGGGTGGACAGGTAGACATGTTTTACTGTTCCTTACCGTCAAGTAAAACTGGAGGTAAGGAACAGTACACTTATTCTAATGCCCCCCTCAACATAGGAGAAGCCTACCATGCAGAGGGGAGCATTATTTTTGTTTCTTTTCAAAAAGAAAACCCTGTTTTCTTTTTAACCCTATCCATGCTGATGACGGAACCGCTCTGTCATCAGCCGCGGTGGCGCTGTGCTGATGACGGAGCGGTTTCGTCATGGCCAGGCCGCCGCGCCTGCGAGGCGCGGATTCCGCGCCTGCGTTGGGCGTTCCATTGAGTGGGCGGGGCCATGACGGAACCGCTCCGTCATGAGCACAGCTCAACTGCGGCTGGTGACGGAGCGGTTCCGTCACCACCATGCGCCCGCCGCGCGGCCCCCCGCCACCTAAGCGCTGTGGCGGAATAGCCGCCGCAGCGATGTGGTTAAGAATACTGTTTGCTACAGGGCTGCATCGCTCAGACACAGCCCTGTAGCAAATAGTAAAATGCATTGACAGGAAGCACCGTGATGGCCGTTCCTGCGAATGCCTTCATAAACGACCACGTGCCCGGCGGCCATTTTTAAATGTGATGGTCGGATATTTTCTGCCTGGCAGACATAAAGTCCTCCACCAGGCCAGTGGAGAATTCTCCGCCCACAAGAATATAAATCAGACCGAAAACATTGGGTATACCCATGGGGCAATCACAGCGTGTATTCAAGAAGCAGATGCAGCTACTGTTACAGATAAGTTGAATTTCCAAATTTCTTCACTGTATTGTCTGAAGATGCTTGCTTTAAGCTTATCATAGAGTGAAGGTCAGCTGGATTTAAGACAAATTCCTGAAACATAAGGTTATAATATAGCCTTATAGCCCACCGTAGAGGGCTATTCCGGCTATTAAAGGCCCTCTCCCGCGGTAAAGGCCCGAGCCGAAGGCGAGGGCCTTTAACAAGGGAGAGGAACTTTAATAGCAGGTATAGCCCAGCTACGAAGGGCTATAAGGCTATTAGAACATTCTGCCACTAGAGGGTAGAATGTTCAAACAAAAAAACAAAGCCTTGTGGGAGCGCGAGGGGTTTGGAATCCCCTAAGGCTCCCTGAAGCCTTTGTTCACAGCCAGAGCTAAGAACAAAGAAACATTGGAATGTTGGAGCTCCAGGCTTATACCAGTCATTATAAACCCGGAGCACTCCATTGTTTTCAATGGAGTTCCCAACATTTCAATGTTCTAATAGGCTATATTTGACATTCCCAGAACTGATCCCTTACAGCATTGCAACTGGCACAAAGCAATACTTTTATTTCTATCTGCTTGTGTCATAGAATGAAAGATATGCATCTTCCTTAATTTTTTCCTATTTTTCTTGCGAGGATGCAGAAATTGGCCGAATCTAATTCGATCGTCTCACTGTGTTGTTTGTTTGCTGTGGTTATTTCTTGTTATGTAAGACCAGCCTCTCCATTGTTTTCTAATGGAAGGTCAAAGTAAGAAATGGCCGTGTTTTAAGCTAAGGGGTGGTATAAAGGCTAAGTAAAGGGAGAATTAATTGCCTGGAGTCAGCCGGCTGCACCAGAAACAAAAGTGCTGTTTACTCCTGGGCCTGCTGTTTTAAAACATGGACCCAAGGAGCTTTATGTATTCTTTCCTAGAATATAGCAAGCTGGGTGCCTCTAGGTAAGGATGAGACCCCCATGGATTTTATTTCTATGTATGACATATGCTGTTTGCAAGATACTTGGGCAATTATCTACCACAACACAATGTGATAGGCTCCCGGGGGTTCCATGTAGCTGTAGCCTTGGAGAATGCAAAAGGAGGGCAAGTGGAGACTCATGTGTTTATTTTGCAAATTACTTGAAATGCTCAATTAACGAAATAAAAAGGACGAACTAATGCATTCAATGTCTAGTAGAAAGCCCAGAATCGAGGGCCAGATTTATCATTCTTTCATGCAGCATTTTGGCTACCTTGCAGTGCTGTGCTGTATGAGTGGAAAACCAACAACAACAAAGAATTGCCAATGCTGCTGCTTATTTCAAAACTAAACAATAAACAATACTTTTTACATTTGATGAACCAAAGTAATTAATTTGGTTCATCAAATGTAAAAAGTGTATAGTATTTTTTCTAATAGAAAGAAGCTTTTTGTGAATCATTATTGTTTGGTTTTTAGTATGTAAATGTACTATTGTTTATGAATATGGAATGTATGACTGTGGTATGAATGAAGTGGTGAATGTGGTGAGAATTGCTGATTAATGTGCTAGAATTGTTGTACAGTATTTGTGGGTGTATTGTGTAATGTATTGTATATATTGATATAAAAAAACAAGTTTTTGAGAAAAAATCAAACAAGACAAATTAAAATAAAAGCTACTAATGAGCTTTAAGATATAGTGATGTTTTGTTCATACATCCGTTTCTAATTAGTTTTGAAATAAGCAGCAGCATAGGTAATCCTTTGTGGTTGTTGGTTTATCAGTGCTCAGCCTTGCTGCTCATGAGCCATACCCTTTATTGCTATTTAAGTATGAGTGGAAAAGGCAGGAATGTCACACATTAAATGCTGCATTCCTTTCCTGTCCCAGCACTGGCAAACTTGTTGCACCCGTGCGTCATGGTGCAAGGGTGCCTGCATTATAGGCAGGATTGTTTTTGAGCAGGAAGGGACAAATTCCTGAACAAAAACAATCCTGAGAGTGAGACATTTTCTTCTTTCTACATGTATTGCAGAATGCAGAACACGGAGACAGAGGAAAAAAGGAGATGCAATAAAGATATTTCTCCTCGTTAAGCCTCACCTGGGGAGACTTAGCATTTTGACGCATTATCAGGTCTGTCTCCGTCTACCACTAATGGTAAATATGGGAATGCGCCAAAATCCATGGGCAAATGCATGGTAACACCCACTCTCCACCCAAGGAACACCTCCTCTACATACCTAGGCTTTAACTCCAAAGATGGTCTTTCCCATAATAATCATCCTATGTCTTATAATAAAAAATTATTTCTCTTTTGACACACATGCAGCAACATGTATGCTGTTTATTGTGTAATAATATGCTGTTCTCGGAGAAAGCCTTTGCTACATTCTAGGATCTTCCTCTTCACATGCTGTGCACAGTCCATCTACGAGTCTTGGCATGTTGTTTGTAAAACATTTGTTCTGCCACCTTCGATGACATTAGGCCAGTGTAAGAAATTGGCTTATTGGTTGAGGGGGTGAAAGCCCCGCTCGGACAACCACCACAATCCTTGTCAGGATGAAACACAAACGTCACTAAAGTAACCTGTACCTAACCCTCTGGCACAAAGCAGTCACACTTAAATTAGAGACAAAGCAGCACATAAACAGCTATAAAGTGAAAGCTCAACACAAAAGGAATCCCAAACCAACTTAAACATTTATATAAATTCAGGCGCGGCCGGTAGTGGGAGTACCGGCCGGGCGGTGATGTGGGGAGTGGGAGCGGCAGGATGGGGGTAGTAATGTATGGATTACGGAGTTTAACAGGTAAGTAAACATAAAAATAAATTAAACGAATTTCGTTACGCGCACTGCATCGCATTTGGTGATGCAGTGCACCCAACGAAATTCGTTTAATTTATTTCTTTCGTTACGCGCACTGCATCGCATTTGGTGATGCAGTGCACCCAACGAAATTCGTTTAATTTATTTCTATGTTTACTTACCTCTTTAACTGCATAATCCATACATTACTACCCCCCACCCAGCCCCTCCCCCTCCCCACGTCACCTCCCGGCCGGTACTCCCACTACCGGCCACGGCTGTATAAATTTAATTAAATAACGTGATACCGGAAAGCGCGCAAAAGCTTAAACTCATGCACAATCCAAAGAAGGAAACCAAGTAATGTGATTTTAAAGCATGATCAAGTGAGGTACGTCGAAGAAATGTGAGGAATTCAGGATTTAATATTCTGTAATACATCCTAGTATAGTCACTTAGAGAAAATGTATTTCTATTTATTTCCTTCTTTGGATTCTGCATGGATTTTTCTTTATGAACATGTGTCACATCTTGTCACAGTAAAGAAACCACTGTCTTGGTTTATACATCTTTTTCTTGCATTGGATTCCTCTATAGCTGTCCCATTTCATCATCTCTCCTCGCCTTTTTCTACTGAAAATGGTCTCTTATAATGTCTATTTTATGTTCCTCTTTGTTAATATTTCATAGCATTGAAAAAGTCACACAGTGATGAAACACCTGTTGACTGCTCATCCAGAAAGAACATTAGGTTGTACATCATCTGTATGAGAAGACTATTCTTTTGTTAATACATTACAATAAACAAGAACAGTGACCCTAAAAAAAGTCCTTACTTTTTGGACACTGTATGTGGGATACTATATCGCTTTGAGTGACTTGGTTTGTTAAATCTTATGAAATAATTAACTTCTGCATTAATAATGCAGGGCTACTTATGATTGTTGCTGCAGAGTGACACGTGACATGTTTCTTATGCAATCACCTATGTCCAGTTTAGAAAGAATGTATAAAGAAAACAAAATGCAACTCAGTAAGTGCCTTAATTACATGAGGAAAGGACCTATTTGAATACATAATGAGTCAATAAGAGCCATGAGAAAAAATTAAGTTATTGCTGCAGGAAAATAGTTTGGGAGCAAAAAAAGCGATGGTATTGATAAACACCAGGCAGTCCTTTTGGACTATTGTTCAAGGGTGAATGCATGGTATTTGCGATGCTTTATTAATTAACTGAGAGATGATAACACACGCTTAAATAAAAATTAGTTCCTCAAACAATCCCACAAAAACAGAGAATCTATTGGATCAAATATGATACTAATGAGAGCTTTTAAAGATGAACCATAGTGCCCCACCTTTTGGCCTTCCTGCTATGCAGATCTTGTCTGGAGAACAGGGCCGGACTGGGAATACGGGGAAGGGCAGGGCTGGACTGGGTACCAAAACCGGCCCTGGCAAAGTGCTCGGCCGCCCCCCCCCCCCCCCCCACTTGGGGGGAGGTGTTGGAGGTGCTGCCGAGCTCTTTGCCAGGGCCGGTTTCCGATGCTGCAAAAATGGCCCTGTAACAAAAATGCCCCCCAGGGGTCCTAAACCGGCTCCTACCCGTGCGGCGCACCGGGGCATTGCCCGGTGCCCGCTACGGCCAGTCCAGCCCTGGGGAAGGGTAGAGGGGGGCGATAGTGCCAGCGGAAGGAAAGCTTTGTGCCACTTTTGTTGCTGGGGGCCGATATTGCAACTACGCTGCAAAACTGACCCAAGCAACAAAAACACCCTCCCCAGGGGTCTAAACCTCCACCCCCACACCCTGGCAGCTCAACGGGAAACGTTACGACAAGTCCCGCCCTGCTGGAGAACCAAATAATTCCTCCATTCTGATCAGTATCCCTATTGCAAACACTGCACGACAGGGTAGAGTCCATTATAGAATGATTACTTTACTGGATGTAGATTCCAAACACTTTGCTCATTTTGCCGAATTTGATGATTGGTTATCTTGTAACAATTTGATGCCTCCCTACCATGAAAGGTTTAAGAGCAAACACCAATACCATAAATCTTTACCCTTTATGTTCATGTATGCAGTCAAGTCGAGTTAAACTTGGCTCCATGTTTATTTTACATATTTCCAAATGGTGCTTGATAAAATAGCTGCAGGTTGACACTGTCAGAAACTTAGAAATCAGGACATCTACAGTTTACTATTTTACGGCGACCCAATCACTGCAAAGCATTGTTTTGATTGGAATTAAGCCTCGAAGAAACTCACTGTCAAGTAAGATCTCCCAAAACAGAGTCTTAAAATAAAGGTGGGTCTTGGCACTCTCAACATCTGACCTATGTACAGCAGAGATAAGGAGTAAGGCTACACAGGTTCAAGCTTTTTCACTCAAGTTAGGTAAAGGCCACCTTCACATTTTCTATTACCCTTCAAGACAGCAGCCAAACCTTTAGTTCCAGTTAACAAAGGGGCATATTTATCAAAAACTCATACAGCACAGCGCAGCGCAGCAAGCAGTGGCAGCAGGCATGGATCTGGGGGTGGTGTGGCGGGGGGAAAGGGGTTAAGGGAGTGAAAAAAAAGAAAAATACACGTATCCCCTTGCCACTCTGTCCCACTTTGTCTCTCCTCCATTAGCCAAACAGGAAGCAGCTAGGCTCCCCTGAGCCAATCACAACGCTGCATACAGCATTGTCATTGACTCACCTAGGCCAAACACAATGCTGCAATACAGCATTGTGATTGGTCTGAGTGCCGTAATCAGGCGTTCAGAGAGGACTGGGGGCCTGGACATGTTCTTCACTCAGGCTGTAATGCAGCCTGAGGGGAGAACATGCTAAGTGCGCATGACCGTTTGGCCGGCCAAAAGATGGCCAGCCAAAACACCATGCACACTTCAGAGTGCGCACCACTTCTCCCCTGCCCTGCTCTGTGAGCAGAGCAGCCCCGTGACCCATGCTGCCACGCAGGAACAAATAAAATAATAATAACATCGCGTTATCATTTTATTTTACCTTTCTTTCACTGCTGCAATGCAGTGGGGCAATGCGCCTCCACCTTAGCGGAAGAGCTTTCTCTGAAGCAGGTCACCCTACTGGTCTGAGCTGTGTGATAGGGAAAGGGAAGGAATGCGCCATACTTAAAATTATTACACTAATTCCTGTCTTTGCCCTGTGCTTGCTCACAATGTGATGTGTAGCATCAACGCATGTGGCCTGAAATACACAACACCATCTTTATGCGCACATCTCTTAAGTTGCCTTCGGTTTGCATGATGGTGACTTGTGACAAACATTTTGTATACATGTCAGTGCAGGATAGGATTGCCCGAACCTGCAGTTGCTTACATTTCAACTTCGTAGGCACACTATCATGACACCTTGAACATTCAGTACGATGTCTAGAGTTCACTGCACAAATGTTGTAGCTTATTGTTGCCCAGTAGACGACAACGCTAATTCGCTAACATAAACAATTGCGGTCTGACAAAGTCCTTGTCATGCCAACATGGGCACTGTTTATTATATATACAAATTCACTTACACGCTTAAATGAGAGGAGCACTCTGCTGACACTTCGAGGTCGCTTTACGTCAGAATTTCAGCTCAGCTGATTCATGTAATCTCCACAAGGAATGTCCCATTCTACACCAAGGGGGACAGCCTGATGACTTTTGCTCGCAGGTAATGGGGAGTTAGATCACCTGGCAGGGCAAAACTAGGTTGCATAGCTTTAGATAGGAGCACACTAAACTATACTATATTACACTACATATATGCCAGCATAGATTCATTGTTTTAGGACAATGGTAGAATTATTAATTCTCTCCACTGTTCTTTTATTGCTAATTATGGTAATATGCTTCATTCTATTAATACTTGCCATGCTAAACATTCTTCTCGAGAATCTCACTGCTTCACAATAAATATTGACACTGCAGGTTGTTCATTTCTTGAACATTTTCTTTGGGTATAATTGGGAGAAAACAAAAAGGTTCTTAATCTGTTACCACGATTTCTAGGAGAGTCAGGCTTGTACTGAGGTTGCACACACATTTGTTACCCTGTAAGGTTTGTATATTTTTGTACTTCAATAGGATTTTTATTGTTAATAGTACAACACAATAAGCCATTACTACCTCTGGTAAAGGACACAAATGCCCCAATGCTCAATTCACATTTATTAACACAGCACTGGGCCATCTGGCAGCTGTACCAGCCTTATTCACAGTCCAAAAATAAGAATCTAGGCATAGGGTAGGTGACAGCTATCTCAGCACCTTGTACACAGTAATCATTAAGGTGCCAAGGGAAGCTGTCAGCTGCTTGGCTTACAGCATATTGTAAACCAAAGATGCTTCGAACACACAATAACTCTTCAACTCTATTTACTTTACCTTACCTCCCACCTCCGGTACTCACTTTTACCCATAGCAAGTATGCTTCAAGCCATAAAATACCACATTATGCATTAACATAAACAGCATGTTTAAAGGTACTATCGAACATCAAATTGTTCACAACAGACCAAGTAATCATCATGTCCTCAATGTCCGACAAATCCCAAAATACACACACCTTCCCATGCCCAAGCGCCATTTAATGTCAATGTAAATCCAGATGTTTAGTGAAACATTCTCAGTCTCGCATTTCTTTTCCACATTTCGCATGTGCTTGGGTGGTAAGGATTTGAGGTTAAGATATCCTGGCAACACATATGGGAACCCTGCCGCTGACGCCACTGGTTAGAACGGCCCTACATAAGATGATCAGTCTGCCGAGACAACTCGATATTATGCAAAATACACCCTACACGATTCTGCTGGCAGTGTTCTAAAGAGTTGATCAGGAAGTTTGTAGATTGTTGTGGAAAGGGGGAGCCCAAGAATAGTTTTGGGCAAGTTGCAACAAGGAGTATATGACGAGGAAGTAAGCCACCCCGTTTCAGGGCTGTAGGGGGAAACTCAACACCTGACGCCGCTCTAGTGCAATGAACAGCTGTCGTTAGTAGGATGTTTGGAGGGATTCCGGAAATGGGAGCTCATAGACATAGAACATTTGGGAGATGGAACTGTGCCTACATGACATGTGCATATCTACAGGGAGAGTTTGATCTGCTGGAGTGTGAGCGCTTCCAGTCTCTGCAGCTGGGACACATCCTGCAATGCCATCTGTTCGAGGGTGAGCAGTTACCCGAGTCCTCATCACTGGAGGACCGGATACTGACCAAGGTTCTGCCTCACCGGGGAGTGTCACTGTTCTATAGGAATCTAATAGACAATTCTCTTGACTTATAGGGCCTCCTGAGGTCAGCAAAGGAAGAGGACCTGATTGCTTTCCAGGATGATGATTGGACGGAGGCCATTCAGGGCCCTCAGGAATTGGCTATTAGGATGTGGTTCAGGCTGGTCCAAATTAAAGTACTCCACAGAGTCTACTGTGCAAAGATGCTTCTCAAAAAGTAGGCAGAGTGAATTCCCCATTGTGCAGGAGGGTTTGTGGGATGAGGAGTCCTTTTTCAAATCCTTTGAGACGGTCATCTGGTGCGGTGCTACTGGGTCACAGTGGCCAGGGTTACGGCGATGAAGGTCCCGCTTGAAGCTCAATGGTAACTCCTAGGATAAGGGAAGGCAAAGATTGACCAGGGTACATGGAGGTTTGGCTGAGACTGACAGCTAAAGTTGCTAAAGAAAACGTAGCAAAAACATCGAGGGGGCCACTGCCATACCGGTGGACACTAACTAGGAGGCAAACCTGGACTGGTGCCAAAGGGCAAAACACGTGGTATACAAAGCGAGAGGCTGCCCCCAAAAATTTGGAAAGGTGTGGGGAGCATGGAGGCCATTCAGTGAACAAGGGTCATCAGAGATTGTAGGAGGGACTTAAGGATGGGAGATACAGAGAGCAAAACATATAGGCTGGGTTTGACTGCCCGTAAAAGCACCGTTTCTATGAGATTAGACATTGCAGAGGAGTTATTTGAACTATCAAGGCTCACTGTGCTCATCTTGTAAGTCAACCATGTTACCGCCATATGATGTGCGATGCCTGAGTTTTTGATTTTCAGTCAGTCAGTCATAAACTTTATTTCGATTTAAAAAAAATCATAAAAGTTTGATTTTCAATAAAATAGAATAAAAAGGATAGTATGGTAATTGCTTAAGCCAAAAAGATTTGGCTCCTGAGCTGTACGTATATAAAAACCTAATCAATAGCAGCTTATAGGTAACCTTTTCATAGTGTCATTGGCAATTCCTTATGTGTTGCATTCCATAATTTGTGGCCTGGTTCACAAAGAGCCTCTGCACTCATGGCAAAGGCAACGCAGTCATGGCGAAATCTCTACCGTCGTGGCAGGATCTCTGCACTGCAGTTTCTCGTTGTGGAGATCTCACCATCACTGCAGAGTTTCCAGGATTAGTGTGGAGGCTCGTTGCAGTGGCGGCTAGCATATTCCAGCAGGCACTGGTGGGAGCGCGCACGAAAATAATTAAAAAAAAACTTACCTGAAGACGAACATAACTTCCTCTATTCCGGGCCTCTTCGTACAGGAACTTGATGCTACAGCTCCCTTGATCAATCCTGGAGTTGCTATCATGCAGCAGGAGAGTGGTGCCCTGATTGTAGGGAGTGGCCTCACTGGGCACTCCACAGCGCTCTGCGGGCTTGCACCTGTTCTAACCCAGCTGTCTTAAAATGGCCAGCCAAAAAGTCATGCACATTTCAAACAGTGCATGGACAGCCCACCCTCCTCCTGGCTACTGACACTCAGCAATGGCACCACCCGTGCTGATGCTCTGTCCGGGACGGGGGATGAAAAATAAAATGGTAATAAATGCCCATTTTGTTTTTCATCACTGGGGTTTTGAGGGGCGACACTCCTCTACTCCAACAAAGGAGCCGCCCCTGGCTATTTGTGAATTGGCCCTATGGTGTTTTACAGAAACGCCCATAGGTTTCACATCTGACCCCTGTGTGGTTGACTGAAGGTAGGACCTTCAGGACAAATTCTTCTTTAGACATTGATGGCAGGCCTTGGTGTCATTGTGCAAGGATGAGTGTCATGCAAAAGAGCACCATGACCACCCATGTCGTCATTGGTAGGGGACTTGCTCAGTCTGGTGCCCTGCTATTTTTTAGCCCTTCACACAGTGCAGCACTGCAGATTTTTCTGCACTGCTTAGCTGTGTAAAGGACAGTCAATCTAGGCACTAGTGTGCAATGAACCATATTGTTTACCCCTCACTCGGAGCTCCTCCTCTGCACTTGCTTTTAATTTTAATCAATCTATGCTTCCATCTATATAGCCTCTTCTGAAAACCATGTACACAGCCTGAGATACATAATTAAGCCAATCAAATGCTTCTCTAAAATTCCTATTAGCAAATGTAATGCTCTTTGTAAGTTTCCCTTTATCTTCTTGAATTCCAGCTTTATATTCCCATCTGCTCATGGATTGCTCTTTTGAGCCTTCTAAAATTGTAACTCATCTCTTTCAGGACAAATATTTTATTACATTTCTAATTCATAGCTTGGACTCTTACAGCACACAAAAAGACATAAGTATTGTAAGCTTGGCATTCCTGCTTTAAACAATTGCAAAATGTAAATTCCTCTTTTCTCTCCTCCTTTCAATCTGTGTGATTGTAAAATTGTGTGCACAGTCATTGGAAAGTTAATGCTTTTGTCATTAAATGCCATGTTATCGTTTGCAGCTGTCCTTTATTAAAAAAATAGCCATCTGATTCTTCACATTTAACACAGCCATGATATGAACATCTAATGCTCGGTTCTTGAGGCATTGATGAACGATTTAGCAGAAGTGAGAAAATATAACAACATCCAACTGGGACAGAACCCCACTTTCTTACCAGGAACTTTGGGGCATATTATTAAGGGATTTATCTCCGGTTTTTTTGGCTTTAAAAGCCAAGAAAGTGGAGATACAATTATCCCCCTATCAGCAACAGGGTGCTAACACGCAAATTCGCATGTTAGCACCCTTTTTCTCTACGCTTCCCCTTGCATCTCTAATGAGATGCAAAGGGGGCGTTCCAGAGAAAAATAATAGGAGAAATGTTGTTAAGCGACATTTTTCCTATTATCAAGGATTTCGATAACCCTGTTAGTAATAAAAAAGCAGCGCTAACCGCGGTTATCGCTGCTTTTTTTACACCTGGTATTTTCCTGACTTAGCCATGATATCCTATGGAAGGTGGATATCATGGCTAAGTTTGTGAGCCCCTATCATCAAGCTAACGCCAAACTTCGAGAGATTATCAATGGTTTTCCAGCGATAATCTTTCATTTGGCAGTTAGCGCGAGGATTTTTATCACTTCTGAGATAAACCTTGCTAATAGCAAGTTATCTCTGCGATAATTTCCGGCGATGCTTACCGTTAAAAAATGTGTTGCTAAGCCTCGTTAGCGACAAATATCGCTAATCGTTGGTAATATGCCCCCAGATTGTTCACTGATAATAACATAGGTATGGGGAAACAGCCGGTACAATGCTGTCTTTACCACACAGTGCATTTACCCACACTTTGGCTGTGTTCTGGGTTAGGGCCTTAGATATAAATAAATAGTAGGTTTTCTATTTTTACCCTACCTATCACGACTGTGGCAATACTAGGTCATCAAATTCAACACAAACTGAGGTTGCGTCACTATAAGGTGAATGTCTCTTCGTTCTTCCTTATAGCTTTTAGGCTGAGCTCAATATTGTTGGTCATCTTCAGCATTTCCTACCTGGTTATTTGTAACTAACTGGCGTTCACCTTTATTTGCAAGCTGAAGTAGGGTATGGACTCTTCTGTGTTTACTTGAGTGCCAGAAAACAGTATGAATTCTTCTGCTATGTCCTTTTACTGACTGATTCCAGCCAACGTAATCAGCAGTTCTTGTTTTTCTAGCCTGATGCAATAGAGTTCTTTTACTTTGCAGAGGATATTGGAACAACTCAGACAGATCTTCTCCATGGATGACCAGGTTCAGGTGTGTATGGTAACGAGAGTGCAGAGGTCCCACCATCCGGGGACGAGCTGGGTGTAGGCAAATTTGCCACACTGCCAATAAGTATCCATCGACAGGGAGGATCCCCTTTGCAGAGCTGGTCAATGCAGTATTAAAGTGTTTAATGTTGCCAAGTGGGATCATCCCTTTGCCTCTGAAATACATGGAATACAGTGCAATTTTCCATAAATTAGGGGTTGCTCCTTCCCTTCTAGCCACACATACTTATCTATCTTAGCATGCCCGAATTCCTGACATAGGGTATCTATGCTGGCATTCAACCCTTCCCTTATAGGCTCATTTCCTCTTGTATCATAGGGTAATGGCCCTGCACTGGAACTCCATTTCTGAGGTCCACTTAATATTTAAAAAAATACGAACCTAGATATGCTAAGGACCACCCTGGGCCACAGACAGAGGCGGCATTAGATATGTTGGTGCACTGGCGCAGTAGTCTTTCTACCTACAAGAACCTATTATCTGGGAAATCTCGGGAGCAAACAGTGTCCTCCCCTTTTGTTGCTAATCTCAGTGAAAATGTTGCTGTGGGGTTGGTTTCATATCAGGTGAGGTTTACCACTACTCTATGGGGTTTTACTCTACTGGGTTGTATCTTGGCCCTAATCCTACATAGGTATAGGTTGATTTAGCTTTTTCATGGGATATTTCTTGTATACGTAAATCCTGTCTGTTCCTATGGCATGGGGTATCAGCGAGCAGACATAGCATGACCTAGCCAACATCCGGGTGCCCACAGTGGTCTAGGTGTTAGTACCACCTGTTGTGCAGGAGCATGCTTTGCAGTGCATGCAGGAAACTAATGTTTGGTAACAGTATAAGTGTAAGTGAAGTAGGAGAGGTTTCTACGCAAGCGCGGTAGAAATGTCGAGGTAGGCTCCATGTGACTAGGCAAATATTTAGCTGTGGATGGATGCGAACACACCCATGCTAACCAGATGATATACAAAGGTGCAATAGTACAAAACCTTGGGAACATTGCAGGTCTTGGTATAGTGTCTGGAGGCGTTGTTTGCAAGTTTTTGGCATCCAAGGGTGTCTTTATTTGGCACAGTGTAAAAATTCTGTTGTTAAAAATTGTCCGTTAGAAATAGTCCATTGTCTTTTTGATGTGAACCCTCAGGCCTCATTGGGATTTCGGATGTTGCTACTGACGATGTGGTAGACTGCAGTAAAGGTAGTGTACATGAAGCTCAAATGTAGACCTGATGGATAAGAGCTGTGGGTTGTAGGTTAGCTTTTAGAACAACATGCATCATTATTCTGTCTTGGAAATTGCTATGCCTGTCCTTTTTAGGGGCTCATTCGGTACATCCAATGTGTATGCAACTTTTTACTGGGGAAGGTGTCCCCAGTTGGGGAGTCATTTTAGGAGATGGTGAACATTTTAGTCATAGAGTATGTGAGTTTTATTTCTGTGGGTCATTTTGTTCTTCTCCTCCCTCCATGACAGAGGTAAGTCGGGGTGATTTTTCATAGTGTGTGAATTATTCTTTTAATGTAACTATTGTTTTCCCGGCATTGACAGTTCTCTAATACCCTACTTTTCTTAAAGTATATTCTTGTATAGTTTAACCGATGCAGATTTTAGCTTTTGAACTACACATGTGTGATGAGCCATGAAAGGAAGGGGGCATGTAGTAATTTGGAGGTTGTGGGTAATTGCAACATGACCTAAGGACACATGTATGCCCCTCTAATCCCTGCATGCGGCAAGTAACAAGGTTTTTCCTAACGGAGTTGGGTGTTTTGACTACGTCCTTTTTCTGGAAGCTTCATTTTTGAGGCTGCTGAGCAGTCTTCTTTTGGGCTTCTTCCTGCAGGGCATTGGGTGCCTTCCTAAGGTCTCATGTGGTATTGGTTGTAATGCAGCATACCAGTGGGTTTGATAAGGTGCTTTGTGTGGCCCTCTGTCATTCAAATATGGCAATGACTGAGGCCAGACTTATTGCTCCCTGGAGCGATATTCGTGAGACTCGGTGGTATTTGCATTCACAAGGTGGGTGCAGTGGTGAGTGTATCCATCCACCTAGTGGTCATCCAACATCCTGGTGCCCATCTCTCCCTCAGATCCAGTTGCATTGGGTCTCAGTGGGGATCAGGGACTTCCTACCCAGGTACACACTAATCCCACTGTTTTGGAGGGACATGATCTGATAAGCAGACGTTGGATGCTTGGAAGCATTAGGGGAGAGAAGGAGGCAAGATCTCTTGTTTGCAACGCGAGTCAGATGTGCGGCTGAGTTCTATGGGGACACCATTATCCCAAGTGCATGGAAAACCTTGTCTTTGGCACTGGAGCATTGTCTCTTTTTGGAACTGAAATTGGGCTCCACCAGCTGTAGGCCTATAAATGCTGCCAGACTGCCCTCTCCCCAGGGTGTGGCCAGGGAACCCCCACCCTGGGATACTAGTAGCAGAGTGGGGCCTAGTTCCCTGCAGGCACCCAAAATGGCGGACTTTAGCGAGGATTCCTGATAATTTTTTCCTGAATACAAGTAAAGGCTTGACATGTCTCCTAATGCTATGTCACTGTTCTTTATTGTTGTGGTGATTTTTCTGATTTGAGTATGAAGTGGATATGGATTTACTGTGCATTTGGAATTGGCGATTTAATAAAGGTATCACCTCCTCAGACAGGTACCCCTCCCTTCCGTATTTGTGGCCCCAGTGCTTGTTGGGCTTGGTTCCTTGCCTGCTACAATTGCCATGTGTTTTTCCAAACACCTGGTCCTTGTTGCCGTACTGTGTTTGCCGGCTGGTTTCCTTCTGGCTGAATGTACTGTGCGCTCAGGTTGATCTGTGCTTGGTTTTGTGGTTGGGGATTTTGCAGGGCCTGGCCCACGTTTATTGATCTTTGTTCATGGTAAACCTTTACGCGGCATTGGTCGGCCATGTTGCCCATTCTGTGACAGTAGTAGCATTCTGTGAGGTCTGACTGCTGCCAGCCTCCCTAACCTCTCCTCTGGAATTAGCACTGTGTGGAGACCCTCTGGGGCTTCAGCGGCAGAGCACCATTCAAGTGCAGTGCTTCTCGCGCACTTGCTGCTAGCCTGGCTCCCTTGAGGGCAGTATTTTTAATTTATCTTGGATAAGCTTAGTGGGGTCTCATTAGGCTTGCACCTGTTTTTCCCTGTCCTTTTCCTGAATCTTCCTTTAGTAATGTAACATGTGGGTCTGTTAGAACTGGCACCTTGGCGTGAGTCTCCCTTCCACTTTTTGCTGATGTGCCTCATGTGTTTTACTGGTGTTAGCTGCTCAGGGCACTGTGCCACTGCCAATCAGTGCCACAAAGCAAGTGCTCCCCATGAAAAGTGTATACATTAATTGGTTTTCATGATTGGCTTATTTGGTTTACTGTCAGTCCCCAGTAAAGTGCACCAGGAGTGCCAGGGCTTGTAAATACAAAAGCTGCTGGTGGGCCTGCAGCACTGGTTGTGCCACCCACAGAAGCGGCCTAGTAAAGTGTGTTTAAGGTCTGCTACTGCAGAACCTGCGGGCAGTCTGGTACTGTCATGCTGGCTGGGCAAGTGCACCCCTTGCCAGCCCCTAAACCTTCCCTTTACTTCATGTGAGTCACCCCTATAGTAGGCCCAAGGGCAGGGTGCATTGTAAGCATAAGGTAGGACAAGCCCTGATGTGTGTGGCATGTCCTATTAGTGAATTACAGCCATTTTCGTTTTTCACTATTGTAAGGCTACCTGTTCTCATAGGCCAGAATGGGCTGCTGGAATTATTACACTCTATAATCCCAGTAGGCTCAGGGAACATGGTAGAAAGTCAAGTTTAGTATGCCTGAACTCAGAATAATAAAATACTTCTTTTAGTAAAGTTTATTTTATTATCCTGTGTTTGCAAATGCTACTTTTAGAAAGTTAGCATTTGCTTGCCTGACTATTGCAGCCCACCTCTGCTAGGATGTGTATTGGCTGTCTGGTTTCTGTGAGTGACAGGGCTGGGGGATTCCAAGGGACAGTCTGGGCTGCCAGATAGTGAATGGAGGGATTACCCCCAGGATAGGTGGGAGGAGTGCCCCTTGTCTCTGAATAGGGCTGTGCTCTGCCACCACAATGCTGGCTCCACCTCCTGCGGAGCGTCTGATGTCTCTGCCCTGCACCCTGAAAGAAACAGCCAGAGGCTCAACAACAAAGTGCTCCAAAACTGGGCTGAACCAGGCTCAGGCCCCCTGGCCTGGAAAGACAAAAGAAACTGTGTATAAAAGTAGGAGCCCTGCTCCTAAACAGTAGATCCTGCCATCGCCAAGAAGAAACTCTGCCCGACAAAAGACTGAAGAGAGGCTTTTTATTTTGAACTTGTGCTGAACTCAGAACTCGATCTCCAAGGGCTTGGACCTGAGCTTGCCCCCTGACCTGAGCTCCGGGACCATTGGGCTCATCTCACCTTTGCCCGTTGACTGCTGAGCTGTGGTGTTTTCCACCCTCGCCGGAACGGTGATTTCTGGTGTCCTCACCCCCTCCTAGGGCCGTGACACCCCGGAGTCGGCCGCCCCTGCCCGCTGAGAGCCCCGCTCGAGTTCGAGCCGCTCTCTCCACGCTGTGCTGGGCCGCCCGCTCCCCTGTCACCTCGCCTGCCACTGGAGCACGTTGGACGCCCCTCTCCCCTTCCGCCGGAATTGGATCGGAGCGCATTCCAAAGCCCCGGACGGCCCGTACTTTTAAAACGTGCTTGGCCACCCCGCTCTGCCCTCCTGTGTCCTAAAGGGCCACGCCGCACCCTGACGAGCCTCTGGTACGATCCGTACCAAGAGGCCCCGTGTGTTGCCTGCCTGCCCGGAGAACCCTACGCTGCAGCTGATCCAAAGGTACGTTTCCCCACAAGAGTACGCCTTGAACCTGCAGGGTTCGCAGCATCTAAGCACTCATCAAAGTTACTGTACGAATAACTCTCAAGCAGGAGTTCGCACCGGATTTGGGGTCCGCAAGGTTTGTTTTCCCGGCATCTGGAAGGTGATTCCTGCTACGCCGCGTACAGAGCACAGCCTCCGGTACGCTGACATTTGTGCAACGCGCTCAAATCTAACGCAGGATTTTGCACCGGACTCGGAGTCCGCAACGTTTGTTTTCCCCGCATCTCGAAGGTGATTCATGGTACACCGTGTACGGGGCAGAGGCTCCGGTACGTCGGCGCTGTACAATGCGCCTAAAATCCAAGTGCTCACTTCGCACCGTGCGCCCCGTATAGAAAATACGCGGCGCGCATGAGATCCTCTGACAGGAGCACCAGCACCGTAGGAGTCGCACAGGAGCCGTACGGGTCGCACAGGCCTGTAAAATAAAGCCTTAGGACAACGCTATTGTCCTGAAAGAGTGGGGAACGTGTCTAAGAAATAATTGAACTATTACAAGCATTAATTGAACTTGCAAGTAAAACCTTCATGCAGAACTTTAAAGAATCGTGTTAATACCCAAGTACTGTGGCTCCACTTAATGTTACATTGGTCTTGTATTAAGCCTGCAATTACCTACTCCTATATTTTTATAAAGAAGACCTATTTTTACATAACTACGCCTGGTGTCCATTTGTGGTTGGTCGTTATATTATTGTATGTGATCATAAATGCTTAACTAACTGACGCCCTAGGATTAGCCTTGTCTGCTCACACCACACTACCTAGAGGGTGAGCAGGGGTTATTATAGAGGGTGATCCCCTTATCCTGACTAGATGAGAGGTTCCCTGTTTGACACAAGTGCTTACCTGTGCCAACCAGAGACCCCCAAATCTAACAGGGTCTGTATCTCATGCGAAGGTTTATTGTCTAATCCAATTACACTATCTAGGCGACTTTGTATTTCAGCGGGCAGTCTCTTTTTGAGGAATGTTGTAGATGAAGTCAAACTGGGGGCCTTTATCGGTCCATGACTGTCCTAGCTCTTGACTCCACCATTCCCTCGTGCTGTCCAGAAATTCAGTCACGGTTTCCCCGCGATTCATGCTCTGTGCCAATAATCTTCCTACGTCTGTGTGATCGGGGAACATTTTCTTAAGGGACATCTAGATCTGGTGTCTGAATGGACTGAATGCAGCCCGTCATGCTCTGTGTTGATCAGCGGGACGGTTGGGATGTGGGCATGGTAAAACACTGTATTGGTCTGCTCTCCGATGAGGCTGCTGAGCAGAATATTGACATTGCATATTGCTAGATTTAATCCTCCCATTTGTCAAAACAGGAGATCCATTTTCCCACCCTGTCCATCAATGGGGTAGTTTGGTCCTGAGCCATTCTTGTCCATCTAGGCCCATGGCACATGGTTTCTGAAATAACGGACATATTTTGGCTTGGAGCCGCTCGACTGGCTTGTCTCCAACATGGGGTCCTATTCTCAGGCATTCTCCTATGTAGGGGAATGTAGTTATCTCCCCCTGCGTGCCGGATGCAGTCCTCCACGATGCCATGTCCTCCTGTTCAAAGGATCCTTTCTATGGCCAGGGTCTGTCATAATGGCCATCCCTGTTGGTTCAGTGGACTAGCAGGTGGCAAAATGGCGACGCAAAGATCTTGCCTTCTTCTCTCAACACTATCTGTCAGTTTGTTTGACTGGAGTGTTCACTGGGAGCGGCAGATGTCCTCATCACTGTTCTTCTTGTACGCGCACAGAGGTTCCCATTTCGTTCTCCTCTGTCCTAACTGAGTTTGCGCTAGGCTACCCTGATGATTTCTTCACTGATGATCTGCTTGTGTTTATGTTCCAGATAGGGGCCTCCCTTTAGGGTCTGCCTCAGTCTCCTCTTTGTGTGGGATCCAGGGCCTAGCTCCGCTCTCCTCCGAGGTAAGATGCGCGGTTCTGTTCTCCCTTTGCACCCAGCGGTGGCCCGTGCAGGTAAGTGCGGTGGGGCGGTGGAACCGGGTGGAGGGTATTTTGACAGACGAGAAGAACGACAAGGGAAAATTAAATACATAATACATTTTCCCCTTGTTGTCATCTGTCAAAATCCCCCCAGCTGGCCTAACCACACTTACCTGTATGGGCCACAGCTGTTTAAACCTCCCAGGTGAGATGTCTTTCTCTCTCCATTCCCAACCAGCGCCTCTCCTCTAGCTCCCACCTAGGCTGTCTCCTTCGCTTGGTACTGCACTTGGTTCTCCTTGGTAGGAACTTGTAATACAGCTCACTTCTTGCTGTTTCTTCTGCTGCCTGAGCATACCCTGGGGGTGTATATTTTGCAGCACCCTGCTCAAAGTCATACCTCCATGGCCTGGGACCTCTTTCCTCCCACCACAGGAGGTATCACTATCCAGTATGGCTACCAACATCCCAGTTACCTGATAGCGCTCTACCAGAAGAGTTTGAGTGCAAGCTCCCCACGCCACTGGGGCCTGGAGGGTTGTATGCAATGGATTGCAGGTTGAAATTAGGGGTAATCCTAGCACCGAAATGAGATGAGTCCGGGATCGTTTGGGTTTGCCGCTCTGGCTCCCTCCCTGTCATAGAGTTACTGGTTTGCTTCCTGGTGGGAGCACTTGGGCCACCCCGACTGGTGGATTGTGTAACCCAGTGCAGAAACTATAGGGATGGCAGGCATTAGAGAGAGTACCTCTGCGCATATGTATGGTGGGGAAGGTCATGGATTATGGGGCAGAACTGTAGGTTGGGGCCACCTCGATGATAGCCTACAGCTTTAACAGTGCCTCTCTATTAGCCTTCTGCCCTATATTTATGGTCTGAATGTGTGTACTTGTGTGTTCTATTAGGTTGGTGTCAAAGGTTACCCCCTCGGGCCAAGGGAAAGCATATGTTTTAGTAAGTGTGTGCAATTCACAGCAAGCTGTATCTAGCTTTTTAGCATGTGTAGAGAATCTTGCTTGCATGTGGTTTAAAGGAGACTCCATGATGACTTAGGAACTTTTTAAGGGCTAGCACACATCTAAGACAACAACAATTCTAAAAAAAGTTAAATACTACTCTGATCATGGAAAGATATGTGCACGGAATTATGCTGGCAATACATACTTTTACTATGAGCTCAGCCTAGGACAAAGATGCTTCAAAAACAAACTTAGTAAATAAAACAACACATATGGAAATTAACAACCAGTAGGAAAGTGCATTGGTTAACTAAAAAATATTATGAATTGTACTTTTATCAGCGGAATAGGAAAAGTAAACATAGAATCGTTAACTGGACATAACATTTAACATTGAACATAGTCATTTTTTCAGCAAAACAACACCAAGAACAAAAGCATCAATTGAAAGCCACTCCTTGCATATGCCGCTCAATGACAAGGGGAAGCTCTGTGTGGTACAAGGAACTAAGTGAGCAGAGTAGTTTGTAAGTCTCGGATCGGGGACAAAGGTAGCACCAATTTACATGGAGAAGAAGGAGCAACTCACCATCTGCAGGCCCTCCTTGGCCAAGCACAAGTGTTTTTCCCTAATTTCTGAATTACACCCTATATCACACGCAAGGGTCATGTGTACCAGCTGTGTCACGCCAAGTGGTCCAAGTAAATAGCACCTCTCACTTCTTTCAGTTACTACCAGTGTTAAGAAACTAATAGCACTAAGAAAACTAATTTAGATCAAGATTATGGCTCTGTACCACACCCAGAGCCTATGTGTACCTTCGGTGTCACACTCAGTGGTCCAAGCGGTGAAGCTCCACCCCTGTATCACACCTAGGTATCACCCATACCCTCTGTGTCTCATCCAGTGGTCCAAGCGATCCTTGTGTCACACCCAGAGACAAGATTACACTCTGTGTCATGCCCAGCAGTCCAAGCAGGCCCTGCATCACTCCCAAAGACAAGCATACCATCTGTGTCACTACCAGCAGTCCTGGTAACAAACAATCCTCACCTTTCCTAGCTTGCCATATGCAAAATGCTAAGACTAAGTTTCAGATGTAGTCTCTTACCCACTGACAGTGGCTTCAGGATGGACCTCCACCCTGTGGATTCAGCAGAACTTCAAATCAATTGCGACATTTTCTCACTGATCTTGCTGCGCTGATGTGAATCCGTGCGGGTGGGGTCCTTTTTTTCGGTTGAAGTCAGGCTTGAAGAACACATCTCTCTTATCTGGTGGGCCAAAAATGTTGCTGAAATAGAAATTTACCTTGCCAAAATGAAAGACAAGAGGCGTTTGGCAAAAAAGAAACAAATGGTTAAATTAAACGTAGCAGCTGGGAAAGCAGGCAAAAGATTAGGGTCTGAACACTGTCTCAAAGCACATTGGTTAAGGCCATCATTATATAAATTACATGAAGCATCATAAAATGATTTGTGCATTCCTTTGGAGACAGAACATTGGACCTAGTCATGGGTCATACATCTGATCTTTTGATAAGAAACCCAGGTGGACCTCGATGTGGGCACATGCAGGGCCAGGGGATACATATCCAGATGTCCGGCATGAGAGCGCATGATCAATGTGCAGGTCGTGCTCTGATTGCATGTGTGTTCCCAACTTAGATCCTGATTTTGATGTCAGCAGGCTGCAGCACAAACCGCAGTCTGAAAGATCACTTTCCAACCACCAGGTCCCATCATGATTCGGCAGTCGGACCGCTGACTGCTTGTCTAGTGCTCTCTCGGCTGCCGTGATAGTGGTTGGCAGATCAACCACCAACATCAAAATGAGGCCCTTAGTGTGGCATCTGACTTTATAGTGTTTTTGGGAACGTGTGCCCCTCTGGCCAAAAGTGTTTTATTAGGGCCAATCTCCTGAGACCTTTGTGGTGTCACTTCCTATCTGTGGGATTGATCTGGGTTCTCCTGTTCACACGTTTGTCTAAGGGTTATATGTCCCGCCCCCACCTGTGTTCTGTCAATCAGTTGTTTCATGCCTAGGTCGCAGAGCCTGCCTGACCAAGTATTACTGATCTGGGGTTAAGGGGTAGGTCTTATCAGTTCAATTCAACATCTGATATGGTAGTTCTTTATTATAGGTACCTATATCATGGTGTACATCAACACCATATTTATCAATATTAATAACTAGCTACCCAGTTGGAATTGGATCTAGACTGGACCATGCTGGTGTTCATAGCTGAAGTGAGTGCTGGCCCTGAGGTCTTGCTAGCTTTAAAACAGACCAATAAGGAATGCTTCTGAAAGCTTGGAAAATTGGTCCTCAGTGATTTCTAGAGCAAGAGCCGGACTTCCGGCAAAGGGGTCCAATTTCGAGAAGACTTAGTTGGATACCGCTTCAAGTTTGCTCCTCTAGAGGAAATTAAGCTTTATAAAAAGACTGCCTCCAAATGTAAAGGCCTCACTCAGGCTAAGGCCCAAAAGTAATTCACAGATGAGAGGACTCCGGAACACGAAATATGAATTTTCCCACTTACAGCGTATCCTGCTAAAATCAACTGCTTCAGCGGGAACTAACCCTGACTTGAAGAGGACTTTGCTGAATCAAGCCGGAAACCATGCAACACTGGAAAATTGCACTGGGCTGGGAAAACCTGCTTAGGGTTCCACCTACCGCTTACAATTTATCTTTACTTTTCGAAAGTGCTTTAGGATGACACAATAAGGTAACTTTGCCCAATGCTCTATTAGATATCCGCTCCCTTTTTGTGACGAGGATTATAATCATGCATGGCACCTTTTCCGGTCGCTTACACACCACTCCAAGATAGCGCATGCAGACTCCATGGGTAGTTCTTGGACCCGCATGTTTCGTAAAACGGAAAGTTACACTTCCGTTACTAATCCCATTAAGGAGAATGCCTTCTCTGTTTCGGCTGCCTGTGACGACAGAACACACATGACTAACAGCCGCAAGTAAGACTTGTTGTGAGCGCCTAACGAAGCCGCAATGCCCTTCTTAAATTTTTGGAACATTGAGCGGTACTAGTCTTCTTTCAATGTTTGGTCTCCTTCCCCCAGATTTAACAGGTTCTAAAAAAAGAAGAAGCGCAATAAGGAATATACATTTTTCGACAGGATTTAAGGATAACCCCTTTTGAATACAATAACTAAACTCACTCTGAATGAGCTTTTTTTTAAGTATTAGGATTAACTGACCTTTGGGGCATTTCACCCTTATGAAAATACGTTCACCAAAAGGCAACTTGTAAGTACTACTAAAAATGGCACCCGACGTATAGACACATTAAATTAGGATATTACTATTCTATCACCACTAAGTTCGGTCATTCATGAAAACTAATGCTTTACAGAATCTGGTATAGGCTCTTTTGTCTCCATACATGTATCATGCTCATCATTCCCATCATGATTACAATTCAAACGCATGTAAATGTTGATTTTTCCTACATTCTTAATTGTCTGGAATCAATAATATGTACATTTTCCTGGTGATACATATTTGTTTCAATATATAATTTTAGATTTTTTCATACCTTATAAACTTGTCTCCCTTTTATACATTTCCATTTTGTCTTCTCTTTTTTCTTAATTCTTCTATTCCTCTTTCTATTTTCTTTTCCTAATGTCTCCTTTCTTTTTCCCCTCTTTTGTGTGCCCCCTCTCCTCTCTTTCCCTCAACCCCCTTCTTCTTCTTTTTTTCCCTCAATGAACAGATTTCACACGTTTTCCTTCCCACTTCAATGCCTGATACTATACAGGTTCCCTTACTGATGCACTTTGTATTTATTATTCACCTTTTTCATTTCTTGTGCTTTTTCTATTTCTCATGTATTTGTTCATTTCCCAGTCTCTGAATAATCTTTCGTCTTTAAAATTTTATTTTTTAATGTACGGTATCACTATTTTTCTGATATGCTTATATTGCTATTGTAATTGACAGCCCTGATGAAGCCCATGGCTGAAAGGCCGATTATAGGGGGCGAAACACGTGTAGGCTGTGCCACAAAAACCTTTGTTTTCTGTTTAATTAATGTTTTGATTTGTCCTGGCACACTTCTCAGTCATATAATAAACGGGGAAGGAGTTTCTTATTGCTGAGGGCAAGTTCTTTCACAAATATTCTCATTGATACGCAGGACGGTAAAGAATTCTGGGCCCATTACCTCCTCTACCTCATACACCAGGAACAGTGACTGGACTGGCTGTTTTCTTCATTTTGGCATCTTTGTTACCGACAATTTTTAAACATTCATTTCTCCAGTTCCTCTTACTGGATTGTAGTTGTTTTGGTGAAACTGTTCTTATAAATTTTTTCAATTTATTTTTTAGAAATTGATTACACAATTTTTATTATTTTGTGTTTCAACTTTTAAACGGTTTTGGTGCTGCTAGATACTTTACACACTGTTCCTTAAGTTTACAAAGGTCTGCCCAATGCAATAGCTAACGGGGATTGTGCACAGATGTATTAGTGTTAAATATGACAGGATTCTGGACTCATTACTTGGAAAGGAATCACATCCTCCCCAACTAAGAACCAATTTTCGTACAGTAGTGATTTATGTTGTAAATGTTTTTAAGGTCCAGGTTTGGGTAGTGATTTGTGCTACAAGGGTTATCTATAAGGTTCAGAGACAGGTAATAATTTGTGCTGGAAAGGGTGCTTAGGATTCAGGAGTGTAGAAATGAAAAGTGATTTGGGAGTAAGAGGACTTTTAGGATCCAAGGGCGGTTAGTGATAAGGGGGAATCCTTTATTAAGGATTCAGAGGTGGGTAATATTTTGGTAACAAGGAGGTTTTTTTTTACTTCATAAATAAAACACAACTATTAAAAAATAATATTTGTATAAGCTATTGTTAGATATTTTGAAATAGAATTAAATATAAGGCCTAGTAATTAAATTAAATCTAAATTAAAGAATTGCATACTTTTGATTTAATTTGTTCAATGATCACAACAATTATCTTAATGAAATTTGAATTAGTACATTTGTAACAATGTGATAATAACACAAGCAATTTTGAAAAAAACAATTATCAATAAAAATACTTAAATTAATTATATTTAAACCTTTCAAATTAGAATGCTAATTATTATTTTTGTGTTAATCGCAGTGAAAATAATGTACTACATTGGAACCCCTTCTCCCTCATATCCATTAGTTGTGGTATGAGAAGGGGTTATCCATTCGCCTAGTTCCTCTATAGTGATTTACTTCTGGCTGCTGTTTACTAAGTGGCGGCTCACATAGGGCGTGCTGTGTGGCAGTTGGGTGGGGGGGTAGCAAACATGGACATACGACGGAACGGAGGAAACTAATTATTACGTTCATCTGTTCCGTTGTATGTCCGAGTTTTCTCCTCCCCACCCTGCCCTCCCCTGCCTCAACACCCCGCAGCATGCCCTATACGAACCGCCACTGCATTTACTTAAGTGAATCTCTGACCGTATGCAACATGGGTATAGGCTATGTTTGAGATTACCCACTCAGTTTGTTGTTTAACAACGTTTCACAGCAATCCCAGCCTTGAATGCACTCTCACTGCCTACTGCATACCATTTGAACCAATTTAAAATGTAAAACAAGGCACGAAATGTAGTGCAGCAGCCAGGAATGCTGTGCTGCGCTGCATGACAGGGAGGAAGCAGGGGAGCACCATTTCTACAGAGATATGACTCTCTCCTTGCCTCCCCCTTGCACCTTGCTGGTTCAGCTGTGGTGCGCCAAGCACACGTCTTAGAGCCATGCACTAGGGAGCGTGCCTTAGTCTAACATAGGATTTGTACAGGAAGGGTAACCCTCTGGTACAAAATACTATGATTAGACACACTTTAGAACTTGTCCTACTTTGTATGTGTGCTGCACAGTGCAGAACGCATGCAAAGTTGGAAAGAAAAGAGAAATACAAAAAATTTTCTTCTTATTGTCTACTCTCAAACAGCGTTAACTTTTGGCGCTAAACCTTGTCTACTATTGTTTGGAGATGGGATTTTGCATCAAAAGGCATGGGTGGTTGCATCAGAACAGCAATGTACCAACAATGTAAACCCCTTTTTGAGTTAAGTAGAGCAAAGCAGTGATTTGCGCGGCTTTGCATTACTTTTAGTATATGTTCCAGAGCAAAGCAAACGTACTGGAACATAAGTTAGAAAAAAACATTTGATGCTGGTTAGTGTCACTTTTGTGGCATTAGGCCAGTGCAAAACATTTGTAAATCACACTTTAAGGTGCCAAAATGTTTATACACAACATTTTTGTGGGATGTGCAGAAAATCATGTTCAATATGCTACTGCTGAAAAAAGTTCTGGGCATGTTGGCATGACGTGGGATATTATTAAGCATTACATTTGGAAAAAGTTAGTAAAAATAGTATTATGATAAATAATGTAAATTCATTTGATATAGTAATTTGAAATGTAGAACAAAAGAACAAATGCTACATCACTAGTAACTGGATTCTGAATTAAATGATTATTTATGTAACTTTTAATTTACCTATTTTGCTAATTGAAACAAAAAGAAAACCCACCTAACGTATTTTTTTTAATTTGCAATAATAATTATTAAAGTAATGCATAGAATTAACTTACCCTCTTCGATACTTTGGACGGCCCCTGGCCGTCCGTTCCGCGCACAAGTGTAATTCATCCACACCGCGGGGGAAAAATCAGTTAACGTAATTTAATTTCTTTAAACATAATTGATAATTAATGCTTATATTAAAAAAGTGTATTACATATATTATAAAGAAACAATAAATATGGTTTGTTTTTGAATTTGTAACACTATCTTATGTTTTTTAGAATTCTGAGACTGTACATAGTTTCTTTTATTTTTTTCTATGAGATTTTATTTTCAGTCCCTGCTTATTTTCTATGACAGAGTGTCACAGTATCAGTGGTAAGCCATCTGTGATGTTAGAGTTTTTACTGTATTCTATTGGCAGCAGTAACTTACACTCATAAATATGGCTCCACTTCCTATTTCAGTGGTTGGAGATGTGTAAGTCTACACTTTAACCTAACTTTACACTCTGATTTTGTGATTATCCAAAAGTAATCTAATTACACAAATTCCAAGTGTAAAGTTATGATAGTAACTTACCCACAGTTGTAACTTACCTTTGTGGAGAGCCCAGTATATAGCTAAATTGATTTGTCTACTTAGTCCTTGGGGGAAAACAATATTGTAGAACTTCAGAAGAAAGAGGACAATATGATCAAGCATAACGTACAATAACATTCTTTTACGGGCACCCGTAAAGGGGCTCTTTATCGGAGATCTTTTGTTCCGGCCATTTGGTGCATGCGGGTGAGAGGGCGAGTGAAAGTGTAGTCGTGAAGTAGTGGGTGCCCGTCAGACATTGCAGCGCCAGTCTGACGAGGAGCAGAACCCATATGATGAAGCATGACATCTAGCTTGCTAGGTGTGTGAGGGTTTTAGTTCCAAAAAGGGAAATGCCCCTTTTCCCTTTTCCCTTCCTCTACGCTGCACGCACTCTTGTGTTTTATATTTCCCATCGGGGATCTTTGTACCCCTCTTGTGCTACTTGCAAATTGGCTAACAGTAAAAAACATTATTAGTAATGTTCAATTTTTATTGCCATTTATTTTTGCCAGGCCGTCAGGCATTAGGCTATTTAGAGTGCTATATATTGATCCAATTCGGGGGGCGGTGGATTTGCACAGTCTCTCTATGAGTTCACATTTAGTGAATCCCATGAGCCCACCAGCCTTGTGTGATAAAAAAATATTTAAAGGCCTCCCTATCACTTAAGTTGAATTGGGTTTTAAGATCCTTGAAGGCCAGGACCCCTTCGGTCGAAAACAAGACTCCCAGTTTATTTATGCCGGAATGAACCAATTTTGAATGTATGATCCCCTAAATATGACTGGCAGGTTAGCATTATTATTAGTAGGGGTATAGTAGTTCAGTCTGCCAATTCCTAAAAGTTTACTCACTGTGCCTGGCAAAAAATAAATGGCAATAAAAATTGAACATTACTAATAATGTTTGAATTTTACCTTCTTGTAGTACCCAAATTCAAGTTGACGCCACAAGCACCCCCAAGCATCAGACCCAAGTAAAAGTTTGAAAGGGGACGGGAGTCCCGTTGTCTGTGTTAAAGGTTGATCTTGTATCAATATTGGGCATGTCTGTAAGTCCGTGGCCCAGTAATTTAGTCTTAAATTTGAAAGTGCCCAGCTCGCTCTTTCCCAGGGAAGATATAAAAATGTGAATCCTCTCCTCACTCAAATGCACAAATTTCAGCAACATTGTATTAGTAAATTCCAGAGGGATAGTTCTAAAGAAATACAGAATTTTGGGAAAAAAACTAAAATCATTTTGAGGACATTGCATTGGCCCACCATGTATAGGTGTAGATGATTGAGCCTGTTCAAGCCATCTATGTCTCTGCCGCAAGGGGGTCCAAGTTTTCGCTAACTATTGACTCAGTTTCATTCAAGATGTTTACCCCTAGATATTTTGCATTAGAGACTCTTTTATCCATCCAGTTGATTTTTTTGTTCACAATAATATAAGTCTTTCCTTTATTTAATGCGTATCCCGAAATTGCACCGAAACCCTGAGCCTCTTGTTCTATTGCTGTTATAGCTTTCTTGGGTTCCGGGATCACGAAGGCAAAATCATCCGCATATGCCATGATTTTGGATTCTAGGCCATGTTTGTGAATAAAGCGGTAAAAAAGGGGGTAGTGATGGACGAAGCATCAAAACCAATCAAACACTCACACCCAGTCAACAGATCTGGGTTTAATCCATCACCGTTCTTTAGCCCACTCTGCCACCCCATTTCAGACATGGCCATATGCAAATCAGTCTGACCCTGTGCCTCATGGGAACAGGCCAGCCCGAACTGCCAAGCCATGTCTTCCCTGGACCGGAAACAAGCTTCCTAGGACCAATTTCTGGCATTACAGCCGTCTTCAGCCAGGCTTGCTTGAATCCAGTGGCAAAGAGAGCAAGGGACTCACGTCTGAGCATACCCTGCCAACCCATGTTTGTGAATTGCCGATATTTCCTGGTTTTTTTTCAATCTTTTTGTAATGGAAGGATCGATATACATTGCAAGAGGCAACGGGGAGCAGCGGCATCCCTGACGGGTCCCACGTGTGATTTCAAATTGCTCGGTTAAATGCCCGTTAATAGAAACCCAAGCTGTAGGATTGAGGGATAATGCCTTAATGGCCTTGATGGCCCTGGACCCAAAATTCATTCTCTGCATAACGCACCAAAGAAACATCCAGGGGACCCGATCAAATGCTTTCTCAGCATCAAGAAATATTAGGGCCATCGGGTCTCCAGTGGTTTGTGCTGCGTCAAACAGAGTAATGGTCCTTCGAATATGGTCTGTTGTACTTTTTGGGGGATAAACCTGTGCTGCCACTTAGTAACAAGATTTTCTATTTTAACTGAGAGTCGGGACGCAAGGATTTTGGAATACATTTTTAAGTCTCCGTTGATGAGTGTGATTGGACTATAGGAACCGATTTCTTGAGGAGATTTATCTTTTTAGGAAAGATAGTAATCTTGGCTGTCACCCACAATTAAGGCGGGGTCACGCCGTTAAAAATTTGGGTCACCCCAAGGATTTAAAAATATCTCTAATCTGGGCGGAGAAAACTTTACAAAAATTCAACAGGTATACAGTCAGTGCCTGCCACCTTGCCATCTGGTAAGTTTGCCATAGCCATGGCAATTTCATACCAAGCAGGAGGGTCCTCTAGCTGATCGCGATCCTCTGTGTCACGGCCTGACAGTGAAATTGAATCAAGAAAATTATCAATCTCTAACTGCCTGATATCTTGTGAGCCAATACCCTCCTCTGTGTATAGACCTTGATAAAATTTGCAGAAGGCTGTTTGAATTTCATTTGGGTCATTAGTGATCCTTCCTGCAGAGGTCCTGATGGAGTGTATCCTATTGTTGGTAAGCTGTTGGCCAATCTGCTCACTGCTTTTGTATATTTCTTCGCGTGCAGCAGCCTACTTGGCCACAGCTTTCCCAGCCACTAGAGAGCCAATTTCTGTTTTGATGGCTGCTGTTTTGAATTGTGCTGGTTCGATTTCTACCCCTGACTGGACAGCACCAATAAGGTTTTCCTCGGCCTTTGCTAACTTTTATAGGAGTTCTATAAACTGAGCTTTCTCCTGTTTATTCGTCCTAATTGAGAACTGTAAAGTCTCCCCTTGAATACAGGCTTTGAAAGTGTCCCACACGACTATTATTGGGGAAAAACCAATATTGGTTTCTAGGAAATCCTGAATCCATCCATCAAATGAGTTTGGTATCCTTTATCAAATAGTAGTGCTCCCTCAAAACTCCAGGATGAGACTTCTTTACAAACAGCCAAGCCCCTTATATAAAAAATTAAAGGATTGTAGTCCGACAAAAATTGAGGAATAATATCAATACTACTTTGGTAAATCAAAGAAGGCGAAACCAAAAAATAATCTAATCTCGCAAAAGAGTGATGAGGTGCAGAATAAAAAGTATTTCCTTGCAGATTCGGTTTTAGATGGGACCAGTCGTCCACAAGCCCATGTAAATATAGTAGATTCTTTAAGGCCTGTAAGACCTTTGGTTTTTGACCTGTATACCACCGTTGATTGTTTTTTCCCCAGTTACTGGGCAAATTGATATTGAGGTCCCCAAATACAATAACTGGGAGAACCCAGTGGGCTAACTCCCTGGAAACCCAGTTGATTACTCCAGGGTCATCCACTATACTCCCATACATGGAGCAGAGGGTGAAAGAATGTGCTGGAGTTAACCGGCATTCAGCTAAAACCCATCTCCCATGGGGGATCAGATTTAGTTTGAGTGGGTTGTAATAAGCGCTTATGTTGTGCTAAAATGGAAACCCCCCTGGCACACACAGTGACGTTCCCCCGATTAAACTGTATCCCATTGACTTTAAAAGATGTATCTGTGAGCCTCCTATGTTTTCCTATATGTATTACTTTCATACTTTTAATGCCATATTCTTTTATAGAGTAATGTGTACAAAAGACTCTTGGACGATGTCATCAATGATGTCATTACCGATGGCATTAGTGATGTCATAAATGATGTAATAGAACATGTTATGAGTGATGAGATATGTGAGGTCCTGGCTCTGCTAGCTAGAACTGGTGAATTTTTGTGAAGTTCAAACTTTACTGTTGTCACTGACATACATATTCACCTAAATATAACATATTTTATGCGTTGTTTTCTCAGTGAATTTCTAAGGTGTTTTAAATAAATATAATAAAAAGGGGAGGGGGCTACATGGCTCATTAGGCCCTGGGAACCCCATTCACAGGACTGTGTTTATTTTACAAAGGCCCCCACCTTCACTGGGCCTTCTCCCACCCTGAGAACCCTGGGCCCACTTTCCCAGGCCGACTTTGGGCCCAGGGATTCCATCAACAGGGGCCCACATAATTTAAAGAGGGGGGCCATCAAGCACATGTTGGGGCTGTCGTTAAGCTCCAGGGATCATGTGGCCTCAGCCAGCTCCCCGCATGGTGCTGGAGATGGCATCACTTCCAAAGGTAGGCAGCAGCAATATCTTGCTCTGTTTCCCTGCGAGCAGTGCCTATGAGATTCTTGCAAGCCTCTTGTGGACTCAACCATCCAGATATACAAATATTTGTAAACCTTTATTTCTCTGAAATCTCTGAACGGATTCACACCAAATCAAAAAAAGCACAATTTGCAGACCAAGATGTAGCTTCCTGCCAAATTTGGCAATATATTTAAAAGAAAATTGTGTGAAGTGATAGAAAGTGTACTAATGTTAGTACACTTATTCTACAGTGTGTTTACAGAGTGAAAAATAGTTTGAAGAGGTGTTGGTGTGTTAATATAGGTTCTAATAGTTGCAGATTAGAATGTAGAGAGATGTGAGCAAGGATTGCAGATTGTGCTAAAAAATGAAATGTGCAAACTGTGTGTACCTGTCAGTAAAGGAGCAGTGTTTATCAAATTATGAAACAAAGCATGTAATAATACAATCTGTACTGTACTTTTGTTATGAACCTCATTGTGCATATACTTTATCCCTATGAAATTTTTGAGCCTTGATGTTGCTATTTCTAGAGTGAAGAGCTGCAGTAAGTGTTAGCAAAGGTTTCTGAAGAGGAATGTGTTACTTTATAAATGTGCATGAAAAAAGTTTGATGATGTGTTATAATTTATTTGTGAAAAAAAGTACACTGAGTGATGGAGTTGAATTTTTCAGGAGAAAGGAATATAAAGTTACTGGTGCATGAGATATAACTATGTGATTGTGAGTGAAACATAAAGAAATGTTTACATAGTATACTGATGTATCAATTGTTGACATGTATGTAGCTTTTATCTTTATCATTATTTTGTCTTATTTAGGAGATAAATAGAAACTTGTCTGTGAGGAAATAATTATCTTGCTTTGTGAACCAAGCCCAGTGTATTCAGGATGCAAGGATGTGGAGCTGCCTGAACTGTTGAGTACTTTAGCAGCACAAGCTATCTGTGGACGAACTTGGCTTTATGAACTGTATATATAGATATGCTGCTTTGCTGAGACTATATTGCCCCATACCCTGCCATAACATATCACAAACATGAAGACTCTTTGGTAGGCTTAGGTGGCTAAAGGACCAAAAAAGAACTGCTACCTACATCAAAATCCAGTAGACAAATAAAGCAAAAAGGGGTGGGGCATTAGGTGGTGCTTATGAGCATCAGCTATTTTTTTAAAAATGTATTTTAAAAGTGTTTTTGATGTGGTAGTTGTTTCTATTATTTGGTAATAAAGTTGTTTTAGTTTTGTATTGTTGTTAGATTGTTTATTTGTAATAAATGCATTTATAATTACTTTGGATTCGTTTCCTTAATACTTATTATAAATTCCAAGTGTATTACAGTATTGCAAACTTCTGTAAATCTGGCAGCACCATGTTGAGGGACTGTGAATATGCTATTATATGGTGTATGTATATGGATGATACTATACCCATTTTTTACCCTATAGAGAGTCAGTAATAGAGGAGCCAATTATTTTGCAATGCAGGTATGGTTAGTTGTCATGGAACAGGGAAGTGCTGCATGCTGTTGTACAGGTAAGTGTAAAGCAAGAGAAGGATTTTCTCACAGAAGTAAGTGCATGTTCATACTCTAAAACAAACTGCTATCAGCAGCTGTGCACACCCTAGTAAGTATGTATATTGCCATTGGGAGTAGCACACATGTAAGCATATCTCCACAACAAACTATGGACATGAGTTATCCAAGACACAGTTCTGAACAGAGAGGATACTCCATTTTATACACTATTATGGACATTATTCAATATGAAGAGAGGTATGTGCAGAGAGAACAATTTATATGCATATTTGTCACCATAGGAAGAGGTATGTGTAGAAAAAAAACCTTTCTCTCAAATTCTAGTAGAGACACCTCTTACTATTGTGAGATATGTTAGCAGAGAGATGAGTCCCTTCCCAGACAGCACTGGATACTGATGCTGTTTAAGCAGGGGTGTGAGGACAAGGTCACTAATTCATTACATTGTGATATATATCCAAGTTGTCCTGGAGGTAGGTGTTAGTGTAGAAGACAATGTTTCTCTCTATACTACTGTATATAACTGTGATGCTCGGGAGAGCTGTGAGTGGACAGGGAAATCCATTCCTACACAATAATACATTTGGTTGTTTCCCTGGGGAGAAGTGTCTGTGGGAGGGTGGCACTCGTTTTACTTAGAATGGAATACTGAGGAATGGGAGGTGAGTACCTTCCCACCCTACTATGGAAGCTACTGAGCTTGGGTAGAGGTATACTTGGAGAGTCAGTGTCTCTTTACACCGTACTCAACAGACTAGTTATCTTTATGCAAGGTCTAAGTGGAGAGGCCCATCGCTCACTAAAGTCTAGTAGTGGGGATTGTAAGAGGTAAGTATTGTAATGAAAGAAGATTTTAATTCTATCTCTAAAGTATTTTTATGATTTGCGAGAGTTTTGCAGGATGGTACAAAAAAGTGGGTAGAGAAAGGCTGGTGCATAGAAATTATAATTTAATGTTCACTGAAAATGCAAAGTCCCTTTTAAAAATATGCCCTAATGAGAGGCCCACAAGAGTTAACCACACTACGCATGAGAGCATCATTGCTCTTGCTAGTGTATTGCGAGAGACATCAAGAAGGGAAAAAAGGGTAACAGTACCAACAACATACATAATGAACGTATTAGATAGCTCTGAAAAGGGCTTTATTAATTAACATTTTTTAACAACTGTATTTTTTAACATTTTTTACTTTTTGGTATTTTTTATTAAAAGTGTATAAAACAAGAAATTGAAAGTTAACAAAAAATAACATCTTCAAAACAAAGAGGAGAAAAAAACAGGAAAAATGTAAAAAAAAATACTGCCTAGGTGGACATTAATGATCCTGGACAAGCCTCTCTCGTACAGCCCCACTTGTCTCAGAAGAAAAAATATATCTCCCTGTAACACAGCAAAAAAGGGCTTTTTACAAATAACCAGAGTTAGTATCTGCTTGACCTGTATGTACCACAGTGTCATCAGGTTAAAAAGTTGTGGACACCCCTGATGCGTTATCAAACTCTCCAGCACGGACTAACTCAGCCTGAGCAAGGCATTGAGAGTGCATTCTCCTTAATTGTCACCCCATCCTAGTGGTATTCATGTTGTATTGCTTGTTCTAGCTGCCCCTACTGAACTCCTTTTTACATATTCTATAAATAAAATATTTCTCAGATACCGTTTTCCCACACAGCCTTATTTGGCTAGCTAAGAGGGTTGAGTTGCACGAACAGCAGTTGGGGTCTCATCTGAATCTGAGGGTGACATTTTGGTGACAGAAATTTAACAGAGCGGACTGAAAAGGTCTAATCGCAGTAAAACCCAATAGATAAATGATGCAACAGGGAAGGAATCTTTATTTGCTAAACAAAGACATCCATATGAACCAATCACAATCCTTCTTTGGGATGTCTTTCCTCTCCTGGGTATCCAACGGCCGTATCATAAGAGCCCCGCAGGATCATACCAACAAAGAATTTTTTTTATATCTCAATTGCAACAATGCATCAACGGTTTTTCGATTTTAAACAACACTTTTCATGTCTTAATTTCTTCCAAATCACAAAAATACACTCTCATGAACTTAATTCCAAATGTACAATCTCTCGAGCCACTTGCGAGAGCTGGACAGGAAATACAGCCCCATCATAGTCCACACAGGGGATTGTGTATTTGATCACCATGATCTTATGAGAGCCGTAAATTTGAAAACTGAACGATTATACAATAAACAACTTGTACTGACTTCATTATTAAAGATTAGCTTATAATAATAACTGACCAGTAGACAAAGATCTCTGTCCAATAGATTTTTCATGAAATTTGTAACTCAACAATCTACCAAGTCTCCCATGGACCACCCGTAACCGTCCCCCGAGAGCGATTACACACCTTGAAAATGGATGTACACTGTGAAAACACATAGGGGATTATTTACCAGCACTGTGCCCTTCCAGAATGTAAAATTTTTTGACCTTCCAGTAACGCAGAGTGCAGCGCCAGATATAGGACGCCACGAAAACCCACCCTACATGGCTTTTCATGGCCTCGCAGATGTGGTGTAAGGAAATGCAGCGCATGTCGCTGCGTTGCCTCACACCGTGTCGGGGAGGCGTGCCATGGGCGTTGCGGTGATTGTTCCCACTCAACATCCATGGAATTTGACACATTCGCAGATTTACAAAACAGCGTAAATCTAGGAATAAATATTTGTTTATATTTCTAAAATTCAACCATCTTATTATTATATTCCCTGCACTCACTGCAAAATGCATAACTGGTAGTAATTATTTTGGATGTAGGAAATCTCTTATTTTTGTCCCTCCATAATGCATGATTAATTCTGAACTATGGGTCTGATTTAATTACTGACAGATTGAGTATTTCCCCTTGACCTGAAGGAGGACTTTACGTACATCCGACCAACACTACTCTGCCAATCAGATTTATAAATGACCGCCTTGCTGCTGTTCATTTATAAAGGCATTGGCAGGAACAACGTTCACTGCGGATTCTGTAAATGCAATTTACCTTTTTCTGCAGGTCTGCCCCGGAAAGACGTAGCTCTGCAGCAAACAGGTGGCATGATGATGTGTCAGGATTGGTCATAGAAATCCACCTTTTGGAGCTTTCTATCCCCACTTACAGGACCCTGCATTAGGAAAAAACTTTGATAACATTATGGATCCGGGGAAAGTACACCAGAAGAATGGCCAGCTTGAAGAAAGTAGAAACCTGACCAATTATGAAAAGGACTACTGCTAGTGGTAGGACGCTGAACCTGATCACTCCCTTATTGGCAGGAGAGCAGTCCAGTGAAGAATTAATCTCCAGAAGAATAAAAACTTTAATTAATTTTGTTGTCTCAAGCCCTCCAATGCCCTGGGTACTGATACGGAGAATAAAACTGCGGCTCTGCAGTTCTGCAAACTGTCACAAGGGGGCCTTAGTGCCCAGATTAGGAAAGCTCTTTTAGAGCTTTCTTGCTCATATGTCCTGAGGACTCCCAGGGACAGTCAGATTAGCAAAAGCAGCATGTTATGCCCGTTCTCTGCTCCCTGTGCTTATGTTGGGTGGGGTAAGAGAGCTCTTGGAGCCTGTATCCTCAAACACATAGAAGCAGGCAGGAAAAAGAGGCAAGTAGGTGCTTTATCTGTTTTTCAAAGGTTGAGCTGGCATGGGGAGGGCCTAGGATCTGTGAAGGTTGTGGCCTCTCTTGCAGGTCCCATAAAAAAAATTTGAATGTGCTTGCAGGGCACAGCAAAAACAGTGAATGCAGGTTCTCCCCTTCAGTCTAGGAAAACTTTTGAAAAATAAAACTAGAAATTGCCACATGTTTTTAAAATTTACCCAGGAACTGAAGGTGTGTCACACAAGGCTGCTTTAAAAAATGGTATATTGTGTTTTTGTGGTGCCCAGAAAGGCAGTGTGCCCAACAACAAAATTAAATGTGTTCTGAGGATGCTAGAAGTGTGGCCGCCCACACGTGATCATTTATTTAAAAACCCTATGTATCCCGGTATGTTATATTTATAACCCTGAGAGAGGTTTTCACCATTTCCAAGCATTTCTCAAGTTGAGGCATTTAGCCAAATACTTTTGGGGTGCATGGACCGTTGTTATTGGTGTCTAATGTTACTTTGCAGCAGCAGAAAAATCAAAAACAAAGAATTCATGCCAACAGCTTATTGAATAATATATTGTGTTCTGTCAATGAGAAAGTTACATTTCAATCATTACATATATCATTTATTGTAATTAATTGTTCAGGCCTGGGGAGTGCCTAAGACCATGAAGGTCCTACGCAAGCTCCACTTGGAACTGGTCAACTGGCCTTAACAGGAAAAATGCTTCTAGCAACTTGTTTGGTATGTCTTATGTAGCTTAACAGGTGGTCAGACAACTGACCTTAGGAATTCGCTTCTTTGTACAGGGTACAGGTGGAAGCAGATTCAGAATTCAGATCTCCTTGTATGTCTCAAGAGGCAGGTGCAGTCCTTCTTCTGTCTTTCTCAGGTCCCAGAGTATTCTGAAAAGTATGCCTAGGGGTGCCACATTTATTCCTGGGACTAGTCTGTAGATGGAGGTGAATCATGGCCCCTCCCTAACCTTTAGGGGAAAGTTCCCAGGGGTGAGCCTACGAACACTTGCAACAATTCCTGTGTGTCCTACTGCAAAAAATCCCACAGTGACTCTCTTTGCCTAAAACCAACCTGGTGGAAACTTCCTTCCCTTGTGCAGAGTGCCAACTCCAAAGATGTGGTCATGGAAATGAACATCCCCTCCCCCGAACTAGGGTTGGTGGCTGAATGAATAGAGAGGCCAAAGAGGTGGCAGACACATCTGCCTCTGACAGGGCAGAGATGTTGATGTTAGTTAAGTTCCTGACTATACCACAGATGGACATCCTGCCAAAGGAACATAACACGCCTGAGCGCTGGGTACAAGTTCACACTTTATAAAGGGCGCTATTCAGCTCCTGGGTGACTTTGTAGCTCATGCAAATAGGCTTCTAGAGTCTTTAGGAGATGGAAAGGTAACTTTCTTGAAGTACTTTTTATAAAAAAAAATGTATTACAAATTAGAATTTGCCAATGAATTGGGCTTGTAATAAATATTTAGAAAAGTAAATGAATGAAATTTTAGATGTTTCCTAGGCAGAGATAACATAATTAAAACTAATGTTGTATCCCAATGCTTTTCCATGGAACAGCTAACCCTGCTACAGTGAAAATATCTTTTAGGGCCTTCACAGTGTCAGGACATGTTTTAGTGGTGTGCACACCACCTTATGGGCAGTAAAGCCTACTTAGCGGTGATTTATTAATATTTAAAAGTAGGGTGTGGGCCTTCACATGGGGTTATTTTGATAGGTTGAACTTGAAGCTTGAACACTGCAAAGACAGGCAACAGTGATAGGCCTGCAGTCATGTTTACACTGTCACTGTGTTGGTTGGTGCCGCAGTCCACTAGTGGCAAGTACCTTACTGGCCCTGAGTACACTGTACCATATACTATGGATTTATAGATATGTTAATTATGCCAATTAGAAGTATAGACAATTTTTACATGTTTTAGGGGTCATAGCACAATCACAGGGGCCCACAAAGCCAAGCCCCAATGCACAGAGTCAATACAACAACAGCATCATTACAAACAAATGAGGGTGACCATGCACAAATAAGCTTTTTCCTACACAGCCACCCTCTAGATGAAAGGTGAGGAGCAACTCTGCCAATGCCTTTGAAGTTCTTATCATTGGACTCAAAGAGCCTGGAAAGCCTATATGCACTAGCATGATCAGTCCCGTGTCTGTGTTCCACTATTATGCCCATTCACTGTAGGGAGAGGAAACACCTTAACAGTGTGGTGTTTTCCCCTCTCATCTGTATGATCCGTCTAGCAGGACTGTGGTCAGTCTGAATCCAGAAGTGAGCCCTCAGGAGATAGGGTCTTAGCTTCTCTAGTGACCAAACCGAAGCAAAGGCTTCCCTCTCCATCACTTATCAATGCAGCGGTGGGGCGTAGTCGCCTGCTTTTAACCTCATCGCCGCGGGGCTCATTCCCCCGCGGCGCTGGGGGAGGGGGCCCGTGCGCGGCGCCGCGGGGCTTATGACGAGGTGGCGCTGTATTAATGACGAGCGGAGCTAGTCATGGCCCCGCCCGGTCAATGGAACGCCCAGAACAGCGGGGGAATTATCCCCATGTGGGCGTTCCGTGGAGGCCATGACGAGCTCAGCTCATCATCAACACAGCGCAACTGTGCTACATGACGAGCTGAGCTCGTCATCAGCATGGAAGAGGTTTTAAATGCAACTAGTTGATCATAACCATCTTCATTTAGCTGTTATAACACTGGCCCAATCCCATGTTCTGAAGGAAAAAGAGGCACTGCCATGTAGCATTCCATGAAAAAAATGTCATTGTTAGTGAACGGATGTTTTTACTGAACATAAGTTTTAGAGAACAGTAATGGATCAGCCATAAATATAAATTGAGAACGGCAAAACGATATGTTATAACACCAATATAACATACGAATTGGGAACATTCTAAATCATTAAACAATATTAATGTATGGTCATTAGCCTAAAGAATCAAAATATAAAACTCACTCTCTATATGTTTTTATAGTTCGTTAAAGAGAGGTGAAAGATATCTTTCTAAGTTAATATGCTTTTCTTTAGACACGTTTGCAATTGCATATGTGCATTGAAATTCCAATAATATATTTTTTTTAACAAAAGAAATACAGATAAACAGACTTGATTGAGATTGTTTTAGTCACATGCCCCCAGATGCATCAAGAACCCATTTTGCTATTCCTTAATAGCGAAAAATAACTATTCGCTATTAAGGAATAGCAAAATGCAATGCATGAAGAAATCACAAAAAAAATAGTGATTTCTTAAAATTCCTTAATTGCGAGTCGCAATTAAGGAATACCTCCCCATTCATTCCTATGGGCCTAGAGGCCCATAGGAATGAATGGGAAGACATTCTCAATTTTCGAATCGCAATTAGCGAATCGCAAATTGAGAATGCGATTTCAAGGGTGCAGGGGTGTCCAAAGGACACCCTGTTGCACCCCTGAAATTGATCTGTGCACATATGTTGCGCACACACATGCCCTTAGGGCATGTGTGTGGGTACCATGAAACTGAAAAAAGCACTTCAGTGCATTTTTCAAAGTTTTTACAAATAACCATGAAGTTCAACTTAATGGTAATTTGCGAGCCCTATTAGCGAAATCACTATTTTTTATACTTTAATGCATTTTGAGATTCCTTAAATGCAAATAATCGTAATTTTGCGATTTCTTAATTTGCGATTTTTTTGCATTTGGGATGATGCATCCCAAATGCAAAAATACCGGTCGCAAAGGGGCAGATTCTGAGAATCTGCCACTTTGAGAGCGGATTTCACCTTGTTGCATCTATGCCATTAACTGTTAACACCGCAACTGTATGAATTTAACTGAACAGTTTTTCCTTTATCTAGATATCAGATTGAATTTTATTTGTAAGGTTTATGTACTAAGAAAGTTCCCGAAGCTCTAAGCAACCCTAAAAAAATCTGTTCTGTATTCTCTATGAAGTGGTGCCGTTGATGTCTGAGCAATTTAGCCTCTGTTGTAAAAGGGCTGCGTTATATGGCCATATAAAGGTACAAACGCCAACCTGGCCTGAGCCTTTTTCAGTTTTGAAAACAACAGAAAATCAATGTATATGAGCTATAGTTTTATGTCCATTACCTCTTCCTGCTGTGAGCCTGTGCCCGCGGAGATTAGCAAAGGAACAACACGAAGCAGATAGACAGGCGATTGGTAGACAAGTTGTCATTTTCATCTCGCTGCATTCTTTCTCACCACTTAGGAAGAAATAGCTACGACTCCATTTTAGAGCAGCTTTTGTTAGAGAAACGAGAGATTGATTTTCCGTCTCAGATTCAAATGGTGAAACAGAGTGCCGTGGTTGTGCGAGGTTAACAAGGAGCCTTCTAGCTCTGCCTTTAAAAAAAAAAAAAAATTGTAATACAATATCTGACTAAACTTTCCTAAAGTATGCAAAGTAAAAAAAACAAAAAGGTTGTGCTGGCATTCGTTCCTGTGTTGTAATGATTGTACTTATGGTAAACCCTGCTCTAATGTCACCGCCCGTGGTGTTAAAATGCCCTGCATTAATGGAAATAATTTTAAGTCCAAGATTCCTAACTGCACCTACACGACTGATCAGCGAAACAATAAAAAGCAAGTTTAGCTATGTCAATCACGCAGGACACAATAATCAGTATGCATTTGCTCCTGGAGTCACATGGCAGCATTATACCCAAAATAAATCATCTATTTCCATTGCATAGGGTTGTGACTCACTTTTGAAATTAAAGTAGGTAGCCATCGATGGGTCCTCTCACTTGTTGTTGTGGGCGAGGTATGTTGATTTTGTATCTCCTGATTAGCACCAGAACTTTTAACCAAGAAAAAGAACAAACCGTGAGACATTCAAGTCAATGTAAAATGAGAGGTCCCAGAGGAACTTGAGATGACACAATAAGGATCATTTGCGGATGTGCTGTTAACTAAATGCCACACTGAAGTGTGTGCCCAGATTGACCACCCAAACGCTACAAAACAAGTTTAATGAAGGTCATTTAGCTATATATTTTTTAATCTTTCTTTTCCCTCTAGGTGTACAAACACTTTAGAATCCCCAGAATGTGGGAAAAAGGATACAACTCGGCATAGGTACATAATGTAGAAAAAAGGTATTGAGGTCTCAGCACGAAGTACCCCAAACAGAGAAAACATGGCTTAACCACTGAGGTGTAAAAGCATCAGTATTTAAGGGGCTAAACCACCTTGCTTCAAAAATAATCGAGAAGATCCATTTCGATCTAAAATATAGTATAAAATCACAGATTTGCATTTCACATAATTATGCATAATTGCACTATATTTTCGCAAAACTATGCTAAAGGCAATTACTCAAATTTCGCACACACCTACATCTGCCTTCTCAGCATTCTTCTATCGATCCCATCAACCCTGACCAGACTGGGCTCTGTTCCTTGGACGTGGCCTCCACTAAGTCTCATGGCAAAGCCATATCCCCAACTCTTCGGTAAGTGGGGGCAGGAACTAGGCGCATTTCCCCGATTCGATGTAGCCTTTAGTGGCTGTTTTTTGCACAGAGGGCCACTGATGGCACCTCTGTTACTTTCTCCTACTTCGGGGTAATTACAGTGAGGAAGGAGGGGCTGCGGAAGAGAGAGAAGAAGCGATGAGTGAGCCAAGAACAAGGGAGCAGGTCTAATCTGAACACTTTTGACATTGTTCCTTTTTGATCCCAGTCCAGATCGCTGCTCGGAGAACACACAACTCTGCTCTTTAGGATCGAGTAGCTCAAAATACCATAGGGCCACCCCGTTACCATACAGAGAACCCATTCTGAAAATTTGAGACAGAAAAGAAGAAAGACTGACCAGTTCGGCTCGAAGAGGGATATAGAATTGCCGCCCCGTATGTATTCCTCAATGCGGTCCTTACTGCATGATACTTCTCCTCTCTTGCAGAACCAATTCCCTAGCTGAAACCCAAAAAGTTCCCCCAAGATGGCCCTGCTACCCATGCGCCACCACAAAACAGAGGAACAAAGAAAGCACTTCCTGTAACATGCCAAAAGACACAAGAAAACAGGAAACAGTCAACCGGCAAGCCCGGGTGGGAGGGCGGGTCTCAGGACTCCATCATGGAAAGACTAGTAGTAATGAAGATTACCAGTAAGTAACTGGGGCATTATTTATTAAATTCAGGCTACTTTCCATACCACTGTGGAGGCTGTCTGTATTACGGGAACCAAACTGCTGTGCTGAGAGTGAAGAGCAATAATTCAGACCGCTCAAGGGTGTAGCTTGCAGTAAAAGGCACCCCTTATATTCGGCCCCTAGTGGAATCATTCCATATTTGGTGGCACCGGTCAGCATGTTCTCGATAGTTGTCAATCACACGGACATGTTTGTAGGATGTCCAGTGTGCAATTTGCTTTGCGCATCTGCATGAAACACAAAGGCAAATAACAGTGTAATTATGAAAAAAACGATATTTAAATTAAGATACAACGTCGCTAAGGCCTTTCTTGCACATTACGCTGCAGCCCATTACAAGTGCAGATGGCAGGCAAGTAGAATAATGTTGGCAAATAAAAAGCATGCTTCTTTCATTAACCAATACACCTATTATTACAGTACAGCTCACAACTGGGGACGTATTAAAAGAAACTTCGTGATGGCAAAAGAAATGAAACTTTTCCCATAATCGTTATACAGCTATAAATGTGCTTTGCTGAAACATTAATACAATATGGAATTTGACTGTTATATTTTTCAATAGAAATTAGATAAAGAGAAATTTGAATTTTGCTCTAAAATTTAATTTTTTAGGAGGTGTATTTTTATACTTAGCATATAAGGGAGAACAATTAGATAAAACAAAGTAATATAACCCTTCCAAAGGCACAGGATTGTACTAAAGTTACAAAGTGTATTAGCATTCCATATGGTTATGACATTTGCATAAAACTATTACAAAATTAAATGAATAAAGACAAAAAATGCACAGGTAGATAAGCGATGACTATGTGTGGAGAATATAAGGAATTTTGGTGTGGAAAGGAATTTCTGCAAAGGGGAAAGACAAGGTCTTCACCAATGAGGGAAAGTAAAAGTGTGTCTTTACTACTGACACACATACAATGGCGCAATTATTCAATCTCATTACTATTGTTTTTTTAATGTTATGTTTACCTCTTCGTCTTCATTGCTCTCATACACTGCATTGCATACTTTAGCACTAGGTGTTTCAGAACGACAGAATGCTCACTGCTGCCTTGAACTAAATGATCGACTACTCAGCAGAGTGATAATTCCTCTTCATACTCAGTCTAAAAGTCTGTCAAAAGTACTATGTTTGTGAAATTTCCTACTCATCAGTAATTGAAATAGTGGGTTTAATGGTTATATTGTGGAATTTTACCAACCAACTATGGTGTTACAAAATAACACCAAAACATACATAAAACATTAATATCAACTTGTATGTAAAGTAAAAAATATTTACTAGTAACATACAGAAAAACAAAATATCTTTACAAATAGGTGTAATATTTAAATTGTAAATACTATGAGGCATTTATGAGCCGTTTTGTGTCACTTTTGCACCACGTTAAAAATGTAATTTGGGGAGAGCGCGCGATGCGGTGAGCCAAGATGGAGCTCCGCGCTGATGAGCAGAGCTCGTTCAATAAGGGTTCGTTTAACGGCAGAGTTTTGGCGTCAAAGTGTCTGTTTTTGCTGTTGGAAGCACCCCTCCGCTTATGGGTATGCTTTCAGGACTCTGCATGATGGTTTTCAGCTAATTTTCGGCCAAAATGCATTCCACACGATAACGGATACCATTTTGTTTTTTTGCCTTTTACACGCAGCGTTTTTTTTCCTCTCTACTGCTGCTTTATTCCATGGCTTGCCTTATTGATACTTCTCTTGTTGGAATGACTGCCCTTTGCCTGTTGGAAAAGATACTTCATATGTGAAGCTTCATTTGCACCTTTGTCTTGTCATTTTCAGCTACCTCAGGTTCATACCTGCGTCATGGCTCCTATCCCCTATGACTTGCTTTCCAGGTGCTGTTGCAGGTGCTGTTGCATATCGTCAGGACTGAATAGAGGTATTGCTCTATCTCTCCAAATGGGCTTTATATTTTTTTGAGTTTATGTATCTATTTTAACTCGCTTTTCTTGGTTCCTTACCTCAACGGTTGCTGCCTCTTTAGTTTGTTCGATATTGGCCCGCATGCTGGTGGTTTTTTCATAATTCCTTATTGTCCTTACCATTTGGTCCTGCTGGTGTTTTGTACTTTTATATCAATATGGAACCTCCACATACTTCCAAGGCTCATGGTGCTGCCTCTACTACACACAAAGATTCTGCGGCTACTGCTAAACGCCTTGAAAAAGACCCCCCATCTCCATCAAAGTCCCCACTTCCTGTTACGCTGGAGGATATTATGAAGCAATTACGTCTCATACGCCACTTCATGACCGATACCAACTACAACTCTTCAGAGACTTGATGATAAATGGTATAGTATGGATATGAGACTATCTGATGTAGAGCAAAAAATCAGTGATGCTCAAGATATTGTATCCAGGGTTGCCAGCCTTACCAAGGAAGTTGACCTGCTTAAAAAAACCTCTGAGGATTTGGAAAATCGCAACAGGCATAACAATTTACGCATTTATGGTATTCCGGAAGGTTCGGAGGGGAGTGATATCATACAATTTTTGAAGACTCAAGTCCTTCCCATTAATGGCCTTCCTAAGCACTTGGATGTCAATATTCAAAGGGCTCATCGTCTTGGACCAAGAAACTCTTCTCCACTTCAAAACCTAGAGGCATCATTGCTTATTTCCTTCTCAATTCCAACCTTATGACTATTCTTCACTCTGCTAAGCAACATAAGCAGATGCTTTGGTCTGGACATAAAGTTTTCATCACTCAAGATGTCTCCAAACCAACTGCGGCGCGACGGAAGGAGTTTCTTGACTTGCGACCTGGTCTTCATTCGATGAATGCCCGATATAGCCTTATCCATCCTTGTTTTTTTAAAGTGACTTACAAAGAAAGAATTTTCAGCTACGACGATCCGGCGGACCTTCGGAAGTTCATCCACACCCATAAAGAGCAATCCATGGAACTCAGCAAACCTTAACTTTTATGTCTTCATGTTTGTTGTCTTATATTGTTCGGTATCTAGTCACTTGTTGTAATGCTTTTCCAGTTCTTTTCTTCTTGTTTTGCAGGTTTCCCCCTTCGTAGTTCTTGTTGTTCATTCCATTTTCTGTGCTGCTCCGATGTCTGTACTGTGCATTTCGTTTTGCTGCCCCTCCTTCCTCATTGTTTGTTAAGTTCCCTTAATTTGTCTTAATTGGCTACGTGTGGTCTTCAGACCTTTTTATTTTTCTCTTTTCTCTTTATAATTGTTGTTTAAGTGACCAAATATTCGTTCTTCTCTTCTGCTCGTGCGGTCATCTTGTTCTTCGCTGCTCCCCCTCCCACTTCATTGTCCTTCGTTTATCTGTCTTTAATGGCTAAAGCCAGTCGGCTTTTTGTCATCTTTTTTCACTTTATCTCTTGGGAGTTTTGGTCTCCCATTCTTTTCCTTCCTTCTTTATCTCACATCTTCTTTTTCCCCTTTCTTCCCCCTCTCTCTTTCCCCTTGATTCTCTCTTTCTCCTCATTCTATTCCCTCTCTTTCAGGCATCTCTTTTCCTTTCCTATTATTCCGTGTCCTTTTTCCCTTACAATTCATTTTCGTACTTTTCTCACACTTTACATTCACTTTGTTTTTTCTTCTCTTATCTAAGGTGATTATGTGATTCAATGCCTCGTCAGCTAGGTTTCTCTTTCCAATCGTTTCATATTCTCTTTACTCTTCTCCTTTCCCTTCTTACCTATCCTTGTTTACTCTTACTACTTTGTTTACTTTCTCTTCTACCTGTCCGCCTATTTTTTTGTGATTTCCAGAGATGAATGGTCTTCGTGTTATTTCTTTGAATATCAAGGTACTCCGCAACCCTGTTAAGAAGCAGCGGGTCCTTTCTCAATGAGCAAGACTAAATTACCAAGTTGCTCTACTGCAAGAAACTCACCTCACAGCTAAGGATCTGCCTTCATTGCGCAAACAATGGGTGGGAGAGATCTATTGCTCCCTATCTCTGAACAACAAGAATGGGGCTATTATTCTGTTTCACAGATCATTATCTATTCAGTTGAAAAATGAGTTGTTTGATAGTGATGGTAGATGGGTATTTTTGGATGTTGTTGTCAATATTACAAATGTATCTTTTTGTAATGTTTATGGCCCCACTGGCGTGGATTTAACTTTTTGGAATGACTTTTCTATGCTTCTTTCTTCTAATGCAAATGCTGATTTAATTGTGGGTGGTGATTGTAACCAATTTATGGATCCTTTTCTGGATCGTAAATCCCAATCTAGATATGTTCCTAATACGATGCAAAAATCCTTTCACAAAGCTATATCTTCCAGAGGTTTAATTGATTCCTGGAGGATCTCCCATCCTGACACATTAGAATTCTCCTTTTTTTCCTGTACATGCCTCTCACTCTCGTTTAGATTATATATTTCTCACTCAACACACTTTCCAATTCATGACCAATTCTGAAATTGGCTCCATTCATTTTATTTTAGATGCTTTCAAAGCTGCTGCTAGGGGTTTTATTATTGATTTTGTCTCCCGCAAGAAGAAAAAAACTCTTTCTCAATCATCTCTTATTCTTAAACAAATAAAGGAGCTTGAGCACTTTTTTTACTTCCAACTATCCTGATGCACTTTCCTCCCCTATTAAAGCTAAACTTCAATTTCATAAACATACTTGGGATGCTGCATGTAATAATCCTCTTAAATTCAATGCAAAAATGTATGGTGGGGGTAATAAGGCTGGTAAATCTTTAGCGAATTGCCTCAAAATCAAGAAACAAAAATCCAAAATTGCTGTTATCACTGATAGTCAGGAGTATCATCAATCCACTGACGATAAGATTCTTGATTGTTTTGTTCAAAACTATTCCTCCTTATATACTCGTGAATCTCCATCATCCTCTGATAAAATTGACTCATTTTTTCAAGCTATTCCAAAATCTCCTGATGTTCTTATAGATCTCTCTTCTCTTGATGCTCCCATCTCGAAAAAGAAATCCTTCATGCCATTACTCTTTTGCCTAAAGATAAGTCACCAGGTCCCGATGGTTTTACTGTTCATTTTTACTTACACTTCAAGTCCATCTAATTGCCACACCTTTTTTCTTTAATTACCAACTTTCTTTCTATGGGTGAATCTAAAGGCTCTTTTACTCAGGCAATGTTATGTTTACTCCCTAAAAAAGATAAGGATCCATCTCTCTGTAAGAATTATCGGCCTATCTCAATAATCAATACTGATTGTAAAATATATGAGAAACTTCTAGCCCTCCATTTAAATAATGTTATTCCTAATCTTGTCAATATTTATCAATCCGGTTTTGTCAAAGGTAGGTCCATCACAGATAACTCAAGGACTTTTCTTAATATCATTCATCTTGCATCAAAAATGAATTCCACACTTGCCGCTATTACCCTTGATGCCGAGAAGGCATTTGATAGAGTTGCTTGGGATTATATGTTTGGCGCTCTCAGGTGGCATGGCTTCAGTCCTCATTTCATTCAACTTATTCAATTGTTATACTCATCTCCCTCTACCTCTATTTGGGTTACTGGTGTTCAATCTTCATACTTCTCCTTGCATAGAGGCACCTGACAAGGTTGTCCTTTGTCTCCCCTTCTCTTTTTTCTCGCATTAGAACCTTTTCTAGAACTGATTCAATGTTCTACCTCTTATTCTGGTTTCGTTTATAAGAACGCTGCTATTAAATTCACAGCCTATGCAGATGATATACTACTCTATATCTCTAATCCTGATACCTCTTTACCTGCTCTTTTTTCTTTAATAAATACTTATTCCGAAGTTTCCGGCTACAAGCTAAATATAGATAAGTCAGAAGTGCTACCCCTCAATAAATGTTGCCTCCCTCATATGTTCCATGGCTCTGGTTTCGAATGGACCCCTCATTATATTAAATGTTTGGGTATTCTTTATACTAACACTATCATGGAGACCAACAAAATCAATCACAAAGATATTCTCACAAAGCTTTCTTCTCTTATAGATCGTTGGTCTCCATTATTTTATCTTTGTGGGGTAGACTAACAACCGTTAAGATGATGCTCCTCCCTATAGTCAATTTTTACCTTTCTATGCTTCCCATTTCTCTTCCCACGTATTTTTTTACACTTATTAATCGCATTTTTACTAAGTTCCTGTGGAAAAATCATAGATCTAGAATGTCTCTTTCTCGTCTTCAACAACCTAAGAACCTTGGCGGAGTTAACTTTCCCAATATAGCTCGATTTCATTCTGCTTTCACTTTGAAACAAATATGACCTTTCTTAGCAGATTTGTCTCCCCTCCCTGTTACAGCTTGGAGTATACTTGAATTGGCTCAACTTTCACCTTTCTCTTTTCTCACAGCTACCCGACTATCTCAGCCTCCTAAACAATATCTTACCCCTACTTTTAAACATTCCAAAGCTCTTTCATTGTCACTTCTTTGTTATTCCTTTTCACAAGCTAATCTTCCCTCTCTTACTCCGATTTGGTTCAATCCTCCCTTAAAGATCAATAATATGGCAATTTTTTGGAAGGAATGGATTGATAAAGGCATTCTTCTTTACGATCAACTTCTCACAGATGGTTCTCTGATGGACTTCTCTGTTATCCGCACACTTTACAATTTGTCTAATGTACACTCCTCTCAATACCCACTCCTTAAATCTGCCCTATCCACCCTAAAATCCCTACATAGTTCCTTACCCGATGCTTGCCCGTCTGAATTCCCCTCCCCCCAGATTTCACTATCCCTCTCAAAGCTGCTGCTATTTATAAGCTTCTTTCCCGCTCCGTCACTGATCGCCCCAAATCTAAACTTGAGCTCATTTGGGATTCTCTTTGGTCCAAAATTCACACCATATCTCGCTCAGCCAGCACTACTCAGTCTTTATTTTTTTTTTATAATAGACTTTTTTATCCCCCGAATGATTTATTTAAATTTAAAACTTCTGATAATGAGCACTGCTGGTCCTGTTCTTATGCTGACAGTGATGTCTCTCATATGTTTTTTCATTGTCCTTTGGTTATAGCTTTATGGTGTGAAATTTGATCTAAGCTAAATTATATTTTATGTTCTAACTACCCTTTTGATATCGTTCATATTTTCCTAGGTGGTTCTTTTCCTATTTGGAATGTTTCTCGTAATGTTCGTAATTTCATTGATTTGTTTATAGCTATTTCTTTGCAGGTTATTACATCCAACTGGAAGGACACTTCAAAAATTTCATATAGTGCTTGGTGGAATTTGTTTTGTCATCACCATAGACTTGATCGTGCTTTTGCTGCCAATACCCCCCTCTTGATCGCTTAGTCCCTGCACTCGTGCTGCACTCGCGCTGCAGACATAACAGCTACCTTGCTTTTAACTTTTTCAAACCTTTGTTTGTGATTTGCGCTGAGCGCTAGCCTGTAATATTTTTCTCTTCTTGTCTTCCGCTTAGTGGGAATTGAGGGAGCAACTTACCCGCACTTAATAAGCTTGCACACCCACACTTGTGGGGTAGAAGGGACTCGGGGGCACTGTATACTCCTCGCGCCGATTGGAGAGCGCCATCTTGGATTGGGGGAAGCTTTCTCTTGAGGGAGCGCCATCTTTGCTGAGGGAGAGCCACTCGCCCTGCCAGGACCCACGCATAGGAGGCGGCGGTACTATAAGTAGCACCCCCCTCCTCGCCTTGTCAGATCTTAGTCCCTGCACTCGCGCTGCACTCGCGCTGCAGACATAACAGCTACCTTGCTTTTAACTTTTTTAAACCTTTGTTTGTGATTTGCGCTGAGCGCTAGCCTGTAATATTTTTCTCTTCTTGTCTTCCGCTTAGTGGGAATTGAGGGAGCAACTTACCCGCACTTAATACGCTTGCACACCCACACTTGTGGGGTAGAAGGGACTCGGGGGCACTGTATACTCCTCGCGCCGATTGGAGAGCGCCATCTTGGATTGGGGGAAGCTTTCTCTTGAGGGAGCGCCATCTTTGCTGAGGGAGAGCCACTCGCCCTGCCAGGACCCACGTGACCTTTTGGTCAGGCTTCTTAAGATGGCGGCCAGACAGACGCGCAGCGACGGCGCGCAGGGGACGTGCCGTAGACGCGCCGGAGGTGCGCCAGAGGTAAGCCCGTTTGCGCCCGTTCGCGCAACGGACGCGCATAGGGCCGCTACCTCTGGCCACTTGCTCTCGCCCCGTCTGGCTTACTCTCACTCAGACTTGCGGGCTCTGAGACCATCTTACGACCCCTCGACACGGAGACCCACAGTTCGGTCTCCGCCCCAGTCACTCGTATGTGGTCTGCTTAATGTGCGGTCGCTCTGTAAGCACCACACGGAGATCGCCTTTTTAGCCGAGTCTTCTGGGCTGGATGTGCTGTTTCTGACGGAGACATGGACTCGGGAGGACTGCCTAGTTGAACTAGGCTTGGCCTGTCCCCCGGGCTTCAAAATTATTCACACTCCGCGCCCACTGAACCGTGGCGGCGGAATCGGTATCATTTTCCGCGAACAGCTGGATGTTTCCCAGCTTAAGATCTGTGAAATCTCGGGCTTTGAGCTCATGGGCTTTTCGTTCAGTAACCTAGAGAGAACACTGATATCCGGCGTGCTATGTTATAGGCCGCCGGGCTCGGCCTCTTCTCTGCCGGAGTTCCTCGATTTAGTATATGACCTCTCAAACACTCATTCCAACCTGCTAGTCCTGGGAGACTTCAATCTATGGCAGGGGGGTCCTCTAGATGGAGAGTTTACTTCACTCTGCCAAGCCTTGGCCGACATCCATCTGCAACAATTGGTTGGCTACGCGACTCATAGGGGCGGTCACATGCTGGACCTTATTTTTGCGGGCGCCCACCTGGCTGCGATTACTGACATCTTAGTCCAATGTTGGACGGATCACTCGCTTGTGGTCTTCTCCCTATGCTTAGGGGATAATCTCCCAGAGGCTGCAGGGGTAGGACTCTCGCAAGTGGGTCGTCCTTGGTCCCGACTGCTCAGTCTAGCTCCTCTGCCCCCTTTGATATCTGCCAATTTTGGCCTGAGGAACTCAGTGGAAGATAGCTACTCCACCTTCTGCCGGTCCATCACCGAGTCACTCGATAATATTGTGCCTCTTCGAAAAGCTAGAGCGAGGGTGAACCAGGCTTTTCCTTGGTACACGGTGGAGTTACAACACCTGAAACTGAGTTGTAAACGGGCAGAGAGAGCATGGAGAAGGGAGTACTCCCCCTCGGCCAAAGTCTTGTTTAGACTTGCATTGAGAGGTTACAAGGATCAGATCAAGCAGGCTAAGGCGACCTTTATACTAACATCCCTGCTACAGGCGCCTAATAAATCCCAAGCCCTGTTTAAAATTGTCAAGGACTTGTCCCAACCAGTATGTGCGGCTAACTCCGTGCGGGCCTCTCAGGCTTTGTGCGACTCGTTGGCTTTGGCCTTCGAGGAGAAGACCGCTAAGATCTTGGCGGGCCTAACACATCCCGCATCTGCGGAGGCCTGCCCTGCCAGTCTTACTGATAGGGGGCTGGGAGCTCCGGGTAGCTCACCCAGTCGACCCCAGCAGGTTGGTGTGGGAGCTCCGGGGGAGCAGCTCAGTCGACCCCAGACGCCCACTGGTGCTTCTGATCTGGGAGCTCCGGGTAGTTCACCCAGTCGACCCCAGCCGGTCGGTGTGGGAGCTCCGGGGGAGCTGCCCAGTCGACCCCAGACGCGCACTGGTGTTTTTGATCTGGGAGCTCCGGGCAGCTCACCCAGTCGACCCCAGCCGGTTGGTGTGGGAGCTCCAGGGGAGCAGCCCAGTCGACCCCAGACGAGCACTGGTGTCTTTGATCTGGGAGCTCCGGGCAGCTCACCCAGTCGACCCCAGACGGCTACCATGGCCCGCGGATCGGGTGCCTCGACCACTTCACCCAGGCTACCACGGTTGAATTCTTTCCCCCTCCCTTCCTTGAAGAATTCTGCAAGACTGCTTACTCGGTGTCATCGGGGTCCCCGCTTGATCCGCTGCCCCCCAAGTTCTGGAAGGCCTTTCATGAAGAACTGTTCCCGCCTCTGTTTTCGATCTGTCTCCAATCCTTGGAGTCGGGGTCGGTCCCAGAAAGCTGGAAGTTAGCAGTGGTGTCGCCTCTGCTAAAAAAGCCAACTTTGGATCCGGCTTGTCTCTCCAACTACAGGCCGATCTCCTTGCTTCCCTTTCCGATCAAGATCTTGGAAAAGTGGGTAACTCGCTCTCTCTCCGGCTTCCTGGAAAACATCGGGTGGTTCGACGAGGCCCAGTTTGGCTTCCGACCTGGACATGGGACGGAGACCGCACTGGTGACCGTGTTGGACAATCTGCGTTCCCGTGTCGACAGTGGTCGAGCAGCCTTTTTGGTGCTGCTCGACATGTTGGCCGCGTTCGACACGGTCTGCCATCGGACCCTGGTCCGGAGGTTGGAGGAGTGCGGGATCAGTGAGGGGGCTAGAGACTGGCTGATTTCGTATCTTGAGGGCAGGCAACAGCTGGTTTCACTTCCGCCTTTCAGCTCGGAGCCAAGGAAAATAGGACAGGGGGTTCCACAGGGCTCGGCCATCAGCCCGATATTGTTCAACCTGTACCTCCGCCCTTTAGTCCAGCTAATAAAATCTTTTGGGGTCTCGGCATTTAATTATGCCGACGACACTCAGCTGGTGTTTTCCTTGGAAGGGAATAATGCGGTCTCGCTGAGCACCTTCCATCGCTGTATGGCAGCTACAGCGGATTGGCTACGAGCCAACTCTTTGCAATTCAATAGCTCAAAGACGGAGGTGCTCCACTGTTCTACTGACCGTATCCCGCGGGCTCTACCCGTGGATTTTTGGCCGAGCACTTTTTCCGAACCAGTGCTGGCATCGGAGTCAGCACGTAATCTAGGGGTTATGTTTGGTCCTAATTTACAACTAGACCTACATGTCAACAAAACCACGGGAACATGTATGATGCTGCTTCGCATGTTACGCAGAGTTTTGCCTCTTCTCCCTGCTCAGGCCAGGCAGGAAGTAGTCCGTGGGACTATATTAAGTCGGCTTGATTATTGCAACGGACTTCTCCTGGGGGCCCCTAAAAACCTGATTGGGAAGCTCCAGAGGGTGCAGAATATGGCCGCTAAATTGGCCCTTTCTCGTCCCAGGTCTAGCTCCTCCACCCTTGCGCTACGAGATCTGCATTGGCTCCCGGTAGATCTACGGGTCCAGTTCAAAGCGGCATGTTTGGTGTTTAGAGCTGTACACCTTTCGGGCCCTATCCCGCTGCAAAATATGTTTGCATGGTACTCGGCCCCACGGCTTTTGCGGTCGTCATCGGCTCACGTTCTGGTGGTGCCTAGGTTTAAAAGAGTGAGGATGGGCGGCCGCTCTTTTAGGGTGGCTGCAGCTAAATTATGGAACTCCCTCCCGCTCACTCTTAGGAGTTACAAGGACTATCTTCCGTTCAGAAAGGCCTTAAAGACACATCTTTTTCCTAAGTAATGGTTGCGTGACTGCTCTAGTCTAGTGTATGGTTCTCTGATCAAAGCGCCAGGATGCCCTCTGGGTGACAGGCTTGCGCTCTATAAGTATATTAAATAAATAAATAAATAAAAATTGATCAAAAAGGATTTATTGTGGTTACCTCTAACTGATTTCCTCTCTAGACACGTACCTTAGTCCCCTTTTATAGCTTCTTATCTGTTTGCCTTCCCCTTTTCTTCTTCTTCCTGCTTTCTTTCTCTTTCTTCCCCTCTTTTCTTTTCTTCCCCTTTTTCCCATTTCACAAAATACTTTAGATTTAACAGAAGTGGTAGACCCAGTAATGTAACTTGCAAACATAATACTTTAAAATATTATAAAAAAGATAAACATGAATTATAAAAACTATAAATATAAAATACGCATTGTTAAATACATAGAAAATACTGGTAACATATTCATAATTCAAAACACTATATATTAAAAATTAAAACATACATATAAAAAGAAACTATTAAAATAAAAAAGTAATACAAATAATTTTACTTCAAAAGTAAAAAATACATAATTAAGAAAACAACTTCATTAAAATAACTTTTAACCCCTTCGCTGCTAGGCCTTTCCCCCTCCTTAGTTAATTCTTTTTGTAGATCCTTCAAGGTTTCTTTATGGATACTAACAGTTGAATAAAGGAAAAATTGAAAATTAGTTGAAAAAAACTAGCCATTTGTGTCAACGTTTTCACCTGTAGCTTCTTCTAAATATGACAGCTGTTTGAAAGCAATACACTGTTACTTCGGCTGGGCCTTTCTGATTGTGGGGATATAGAGGGCTTGTAGCTTTACTAAAACCCCGACGAACCCAGAGCCAATAACTGAGCAGCGTCTTGCAATGTTTTTTTATTATGTACCGGGTATATAGCAATTAATTTGGGAAAATATATACATGGAAAAATCGGTATGAATGACACCTTTGTATTTCTGAAATTGGAACAAAATATAGAGTTTAGAAACAGTAGATATTTGCACTTTTCCAAAATTGGGAGTACTGATTGTAGCATGAGAATTATATGTAATTTTTCAAAGAGCTTATTTTTTACACCTTGTCTTCATTTGGAAGGCAGAAATGCATCAAAAATCAATAGGTAATAACAGTTTGTAGTATCCTGCATATTTATTGCAAGGTGTTTTACCTTCCCTGCTCAGCCAGTGTCTGTGCTCTGACCCATTGGAATGTTGGAGTCTGATGATGCCTCGGAATGTTGGAGCTGTGAGAGGCAGAGTGACAGTTAGTCATGGGCTGAGCAGCAGACAGCCTGCTCCTGGTTGGGCTACTTGAAAGATCTTATCTACTTAATGTTAACTACAATAAAGACTTTATGTAATACTACCTTCTGCGTGGACCTTCTTCACTACATATTTTGGCGACGAGGATGGGATGCGAACAGGGGCTCATGGTGCATTTTTCTTGTGTACCATTTTACATGTTACATTTCCCTGCACTGGGATGGATTTGGGTTCTAGCCCTATTGCTATGTGTTAATTACACTTTAAATTTCCCTACATAGGGATGGATATGGGTACAAGCCCCATTTGCCCATACACTTGCCTACACAGGCCATTCACTGTTTCCACCCTTACGTGGTTGTGATAATTTAGGACTACCGAAACGCGTCGACGCTTTAGTGCTTGTTAAAATTTGGAGTGGTCAACAGTTTTTGAGGTTATTGGGAAGTAAATACTCAGCCCTCTGATGTACAAAGCGAATCCTAATTAACACGAGCAAGACAAAGTTTATTGTCTCTTGACTATCTTTCTCCTGGGGAACAATTTTCTCTATGTATTTGCATGAGTAGTATTGATGTTTTTTATGAATTGCCCAAATTATGTTTTTTGTTATACACATTCGTAGTAATGTGTTTTTAACCTTTTTTATAATAAACAGACTGTTTTGATACATAAAAATTTTAGTTGTAATTTTTCCTTGTAAGTGTTCTACAACGTTTAATTTGATCACGCATAAGTGCCTGGGATGAATGAACTAGTGTGATGTAAGAAATTTTGACGCATAAATTTACCTAAAGGGAAACAATTCTTTTTACTTTACAGTATTTGGGTGCTCCTACCCTTTTGGGTTTAAATAGAGCCTCTCTCCTTTGTTTGGGGTGACCTTATATGTACCTAAAACATACTTCTTGTGCTTGTACCGCCTCCTTTTGAGCCCCTGTGTGGGTATAAAAGGACCAAGCTCCTTCCATTCAGTGTACTACTTCATACATTACCGAAGGGTGCTGTGTGAATGTGGTTCCACCTCATGAGGTTAATAAACTTAGTATTTTCTATTCCAGTTTCTGTGCCAACTTCTATCCTATGGGTCTGAGGACTTGTGCAGAGAAGGGCGAACCCCTTGCACTGGTAGGCCTTGCTGAGGCTCACCACCACACCACGACAAGGCACCAACCTCTTTAGAGGCCATTCATACACCTTTCATGCATGATACACACAAGACCATTCACACCACCAGGCACAAAACCAACACATTACAACATTCACAAAAAGGGACAAGGTACACCCTGCTTGAGAAAGGCAGAAAAGACAAATATTTTTATTTATTTTGAGAGTTTTATATAGCGCGAACAAGATCTTTGCAGATATCAGTGCGCTTTACAACAAGGGGTAGGAGAAACAAGGGAGCAATTAACAAGCTTTTGAGCGAAGGATAGTTGAAGGTAGTAAATGAGTAGCAAAATAGGGTAGATACAAGAGGGAGCATAAACAATCAGTTAAACCAATAATACAAATAGACAGTCTGAAAAACGAATATTACAAATAGTGAGGAGTCTCAAGTGAATTTAGCCATGAGGATAGCGTTCACTTCTTTCTCAAAGAATGTAGCGGAGGTAATATTTCTGCACAACCACCTATTCCTCAAGCACACATACATACCGGTTTGATTTTGGCATGAGGGCGAGTGCTGGTTCTGTATATACAGTTGTATTAACCAGAGATTTCACAAAAATGAAATGCACTGTTAATAATTTAAAGGACGAGAAACCGAACAATTGACACACAGCTTGTGAGCTGTAAAGCCACAACAAGTCACCAACCTCTTTACAGGCCATTCATTCACCTTTCATACGTGTGACACATACAAAACCATTCACACTACCAGCCATGGGACCAGCACATTACAACACTCACACCCGCAGACAGTGCCATTCAAGGGCCCATCACTTTCACATGCCCACATTCCTGACACAGTACCCACACCAGATCATGGATTGCGTGGAATGGCACTTGGCTAACAGTGTGCGTAGTGACCAGCAGCAAGTCACTACTCACACATCACCAGCCAAGCACCAGTCCATGCACACAGCCAGCTGAGCTCCAGTCCACGCACACTGCCAGCCAAGCGCCAGTCCACACACACCGCCAGCCAAGCAACAGTCCACGCACACTGCCAGCCAAACGCCAGTCCATGCACACTGCCAGCCAAACGCCAGTCCATGCACACTACCAACCAAGAGCCAGTCCAGGGACACCGCCAGCCAAGTGCCAGTCCAAGCACACTGCCAGTTAAGCGCCAGTCCACACACACCACCAGCCAAGCTTCAGTCCACGCACACCGCCAGCCAAACGCCAGTCCACGCGCACAGCCAGCCAAACGCCAGTTCACGCACACCACCAGCCAAGCATCAGCCTACACACACAGCTATCAAAATTATGATTTTTTTTATACAAAACAGAAAAGATAAGCAACTTGCAAATAGATACAAATCTACTAGCACAATATCTGAAACTAAATACATTGCACAAATGCCCACCTTGAAACTGAACAAAAATATAAAACAATGGAGACCAGGCAGTTCACTTTACCATTCATGGATGCTCCCAAAAATAATTTTTTATGTGGAACATTCTAAAATAAGCAGGCACACACAGCACAGGGTTAGAAGGATCCTTGGGGCAGTACATATGAGTCTCCTTCCGCATACCTCTTCACCAACAGACTCTACATCTCCTACGGAGAAAGTCTTTGGGGGGTGTGGGGGGAATGTGTTCAGCAAAGTTGTGATCTTTTAATCTAGCCTCATCCTCCACCACTCCAACTCTAGGAACACTTGCCTGTTCCACTACAACAAGGCTGCCTATTACAGAATCCTGTAACTGAACAAATGTCATCTTTGACTCAGGACAAGAATCCTTGAATACAATAAAAGTATTAAAGGTTGGCAAGTGGCAAAAAGATGGATAGCCAACTGCTTATACCAAATGTAAGTATTATGAAGAGCATTGTAAGGTTCCAACCTCTGATCTACTCCATCGACACCACCCTTGTGCTTATTATAGTCTAAAATGCACACAGGTTTGTGCGCTTCAGCAACCTGACCCCAAACAGTCACAGGTGAAGTGCTTTCATCACGGATGGTAGTCAGCATGTAGACATTTCTCCTGTCTGAGAACTTCCCGGCCAGAAGTTCCTCGCAAAGCAACGCACTGCACTGTCCCCGCACAAGCTTTTGACAAATAAGTTATTTTGGGAAACCTTCACAGTTAGAGCAGATTGTGTCACAAGCAACAGTGTCCACTTTGGCTGATTCCCTGAACAACTGCACTCCATTGTAGAAGTAATCTACATATAAATGGTGACCTTTGTTAAAAAGTCCTCTACCAAGTTCCCACACAATTTTCTCAGTCACTCCAAAAGTGAATGGTTAATCCTGGACTCCTTACCGGTGTACACCCTGAAATTAGAGACATATTCAGTCCTACTGTCACACAGCATACACAGCTTAATTCCATAGCATGCCCTCTTACTAGTAATGTATTGCCTAAAAACCATGCAGACCTTTAACAAGACCAAAGACTGCTATTTCTTGCCCTGGAGCATAGATCTCAGAAAATTGATCTACAAAGTGATCAATGACAGGCCGAATCTTAATCTTGTGGCACCGCTAAACCATTATCGACAAAATGCAGCTTCTGAAGCAAAAGCAAATACCTATCACGACTCATGACTGCCGGAAATATAGCCGTTACCATCAAGGGACTATTAGACCAATATAAAGACATTGTTAAACCCAAGAACCTCTTCATCTCTTCCATATTTGTGTGAGTCCACCGTGTAGCTCTAGTGTGGGGCTAAAGGCTAGCATTGTTGTCCCTCAAAAACTGTTTGGCATACAAATTAGTCTGCTCAACAATCTCTGCCAAAAATACATCTTCCATAAACAACTGACAAAAATGTATTTGCAAAATGTTTTCAGTATTCACTCTACACTCTATACCCTGGAACACCAGTAAAGCCTGCCAATGCCGGCTAAACCATGCCAGGGGCAACCCAGAGGTCAGCACTTCCAACAGGAAGCCTTGTAGCCCCAGGCTGCAGCCCAAATGGCTCTTGCTGCACTATCGGCACATCAATGTCCTCCTCTAAAACAGGCACTTCGTACGCACTAAGAGTTGCTTCATCATCCGATGATTCCATTTGGAGAGAAAACTCACTGTCTGAAATTTCCACTCCCTCCTCTGCCTCAGATGCAGAGTCAGTCTCTGAACCATGGTCAGAGGAAGACTCAAAAAGCATACCAAAAACATGCTGGCAGTAATCCTGAGGCTAGCCATATTCCTTACTAAGAAAGAAGACTGCACAAACAAGTCAACAACAACCAACACTGTGCAAAAGAAGTAAGTAAAAAATGTGTGCCTTTATCACAAACATCTATATACATAAAAACTATATGATTCACTTGCAAGAGACAGCAACACTCACCAGCACCTACTGTGCAGAGACAGCAAAAACCAACAATATCCCACTGGAGAAAAAAACAATTACTCACAAGACAACAAAATACACATACAGCACAAATGCAAAAAAGTTTTTGACACTCAAAAACAGAAGCCAAACATACTGCTATTATTACACAATTTGCAAAAAACACATGTATGCAGAGAAAGGAAAATCATTTACATTGTACAAAAAAGTCTCTTACCAAAAATAGATGCAACTACACAAACAGCAGAACCACCAGTAATGAAACCGCAACCTGCAACAGTCTAAAGAGCAAAAGCCTTGAACTAGAACACAAAGAGAGAAATAAAGCATTACAATTGCAATTTGCAAAAAATAAAACAATTAACATTATAACATGCTATGTCACTACCCAACTGGTCAATATGCCAGATGGGCTTCAAATAGGGCTGAGAAAAATGGGGGGTGATCTTGCCCAAGGGATCGGGTGAGGTTGTCTGCCAGGCCAATCTGTCCCCCAGGTGGGTCAAAAAACAGCAGACAGAAATGTGCCCCCCTTGCCAAACAAAAAAATCCTTGTGCCTAGTAGGGTTTTCTGCCTCACCCCTCTCGACCAGGGCAGAAAGGCAAAAGAAATGGGCACATTTGTCCCCAGGAGAGACAGAAAATAACATGAACCAGATTTTAACCCCTTGGAAGCAACCATGTCGCTTCTATTACACACAACCCAACATGCAACATCCGTGGTGCCTACTGGGTTTTCTGCCCCAACTGGGGCAGAAAGGCCAAACAAAGGCCTGACCGGCCCTTATGGGAGGCAGAATACACACAAACAAAATCTGCCCCCTGGATGTGACCCTTGCTCAAGGGGTTGCTTCCATCTTAATTTTAAAGAAATCCCTGGTGTGTAGTGGCATTTTCTGCCCCCCCCCCCACCTCAGGGCAGAAAGGCCAAAAAAACAGGTCGATCTGCCCCCGGGGAGCAGAATAAAAATATTTGAAAAAAAATTCCATTTTAATTTTAAAGAAGTCCCTGGTGTCTAGTGGGGTTTTTCTGCCACCCTCCCCCCACCCTCAGGGACAGAAAGGCCCCAAAAAAGGGCCAATCTGCCCCAAGGGGGTGCAGAATACACAAAAAAAAAATTGCTCCCTGGAAGCAACCCTTTCCCAAGGGGTCGCTTCCATTTAAATTTTAACCCCTTCTACACTCATGACAAGGTCAGCTCGTCATGAGCATAACCTGCGCTACACGGATGAAGAGCTGACCTTGCCACGTAACGCGGGATTTTTAAAATCGCAGCGGGCAGCGGGAAAACCACTAGCGCGCATGCGGTTAAATACCTCCCTGATGTCTAGTGGGGTTATCTGCCCCCCCGGGGGCAGAAAGTGGGGCACAAAGGCAAAATAAATGGGCCGATCTGTCAGATTGTACTTAGAAAAATATGCCCCCTGGAGGTGACCCTTTCCGATACAAAAGGGGATGATGGACGGAGCGTTTGAACAAATCAAACACTCACCCCCAGTCAACTGATCTGGGTTTAATCCATCACCATTCTTTAGTTCACTCAGCCACCCCAGTTCAGACATGGCTATATGCAAATCAGTCTGACCCTGTGCCTCGTGGGAACAGTCCAGCCCGAACTGCCAAGCCATGATGGATTAAACCCAGATCAGTTGACTGGGGGTGAGTGTTTGATTTGTTCAAACACTCCTTCCATCATCCCCTTTTGTATCGCTTTGTTCGCCCTAAGTGTGGCAGGGTATGCTCAGACGTGAGTCCCTTGTTCACTTGGTCACTGGATTCAAGATAGCCTGGCTGATGAGGATTATGAATCCGAAACCGGTCCCAGGATGCTTGTTTCCGGTCCAGGGAAGACATGGCTTGGCAGTTCGGGCTGGACTGTTCCCACGAGGCACTGGGTCAGACTGATTTGCATATAGCCATGTCTGAACTGGGGTGGCTGAGTGAACTAAAGAATGGTGATGGATTAAACCCAGATCAGTTGACTGGGGGTGAGTGTTTGATTTGTTCAAACGCTCCGTCCATCATCCCCTTTTGTATCGCTTTTTCCTGTTTCGGGTCGCAATGACGTGTTCACGTTCGCAATTTGCTGTTTCGGGTCGCAATGACATGTTCCCGATCGCGGTACAAAAGGGTGTGGTGATGGACGGAGCATCTGAAGCAATCAAACACACACACCCAGTCAACAGATCTGGGTTTAATCTATCACCGTTCTTTAGCCCACTCTGCCACCCCAGTTCAGACATGGCCATATGCAAATCAGTTTGACCCTGTGCCTCATGGGAACAGTCCAGCGGGAACTGCCAAGCCAAGCCTTCCCTGGACCGGAAACAAGCCTCCTAGGACTGGTTTCTGGCATTTCAGCCGTCTTCAGTCAGGCTTGCTTGAATCCAGTGGCAAAGTGAGCAAGGGACTCACGTCCGAGCATACCCAGCCAACTTATGGCCCTGTGCCTCATTGGAACCGTCCAGTGAAGACTGGATGAAAGGAATGTAAAACTTAAACGTGACTTAGTAGCAAAACCAAGGGTGAAGAATGAAAATAATGCTAGAAGAAATATGCAGTGAAAAAAGGAAAAATCCCTGGAAAGAAGAGTAAACAATGAATGTTTTTTTTATCCAGGTTTTTGATTCAAAGGTTTTATCAAGGTTGTATTTCAGACTACTCCCTGGATTCACAGTAGTTTTCAAGCACAACATATATTATGTACCCCTACCCACCCTTCATCATCAATCATCTCACTCTGAAGCCCACTCCCTACTCATAGTATTTTTGCCAGTTCAGCCATGGGTGGCCTATCGGCTGCATGGTTACAATAGTAGAACCTCACCTTGCGCTGTATATATTTCATGTATTACTAACTATTCATCTGCCTTGTTGTAGACAGAGTAAACGTGAAAGAGAGGATTTTATTTACCAGAGCATGGCCATGATAGGAAAGAGATAATTGTGTGTACAGCTGCCCCACCTGCAGGCAGTAGCGAAGTATAACATGTCACAAGTATGTCTGTCTAGGGCGCAAGCTGAGCTGGCATGCCTACATTAATTTAGCTAAACAAGAGAGAAAAAGAAAACTTGCATACTCCATAGTACATAATGCCTGGTACTATAATCACATCGAAATCAAATGAGTGGAGGAATCTAGGATACCAGCAAATGTTATGTACTGCTAGTGCTACTGTACCACTATATCATTTTATGTGTTACTGTTTGGCTAAGAATATTGGTTACAATTTGTCTCTTTGCTTACTTGATATAGCTATTCATGCCAATCCACCATCATTCACCTCGCAACCCAACAGGTAGGAGATAACAGCAAGACCCCAACAAAGTGAGCTGGAGGCTATCAGGGCTGAATATCAGCTGCTGTTGGTCCAAGAGGAGGAGGAGGAGGAGGCAGCAGCTGCAACCTCCAATGCCCCAGGCCCCAGACAGGCCCCAGTGCCAGTGGCGGGTGACTGCCTGCCATGGTCAGACAGCCACCCGCCGCCATTCATCAACCACTGCTGCTCCCCCATAGACTCTATAGAGCCTTTCAGTGCTGCATGCTCCTGAGGATGTCACAAATGGAAGACAGGATAGAGGAGCTGTTTGACCGGTTGGAGAGGCAGCTCCGAATTTTATCCTGCCACTAGGTCTCCCCTGGCCCTTTTTTAATCTATCTTTTGTTTGGTGGGTGGGACTTGTTAGGGAGAGGGTAGGAATGTGGAAGTTGGGAAAATCTGACTCTTGGGGCTTTTGGTATTTTTGTTAATGGGCATTTGTTAGGACAATTTGGACTTTCTTTGGACATTAGTTGCGGTTAGGGAGAGGGTCGGGCCAGGTGTTGTGGGCTATAGTTTATTTGCCAAATATATTTTTTATGGCTGTACATATGACGTAATTCTTTTTTGGGGGTTACTCTTTTACTTCTCACATTTTTCTTTGCTGCAAAGGCCCACAGCCAGTTCTCAAAATCAGCCAATACTTTAACACTCTAACAGATAGTTATCTGGTACCTCACTTGTCCTACTACTCTCTCCTCCTAGTCTCTCCAGTCTGCAAATATATCAACCCCCTAAGGACTTGAAGGGGGTGTGGGTGTGAATTTCCCTAATATATAGATTATTGTAGCCCAGCAGTCCCCCACAGTTCTTCTCTTACCTGTGAATAGGCGAATTGATGGCTGCATGGTTTCCCAAGGTGCGATGGTGGTGGTAGTAGACACCACCAGCATGCTTGCAGACTAGTTGTTACAATGGAGTGAAAGCACCAGATCCAGAAGCGAGTTCCACTCCCTCCCAACTGAACTCAAACTGTAGGATGAGGAATATTCTTCACAGGGAACTAATAACATTGAAATAATAAAACTGAGTTATTGATGTTTTGCACAAAAAAATAAAGACAGTCACCAGAAGATGACTAGAGTATGACTAGAAGTACACAAGAATAAGACTGTCAAACAAGAAAACATGATAAGCAATGATAAAGTAAAATAAATATCAGAATGGTGAGCTAGTAAAAGTTGCAAACTGAAGTCGACCTGAGCTATGAAGTGGACAAGAATAACCTTTAGTGATGATGCTGGGAATTATGAATAATGTTCCTCTGAAAAAAATTTAAATATTGACTAATGTGCATGGGTATGCAATGTAATATATAATAATATTGGCGGTATGGTCTATACTTAGAACAGAAGAAGATCCTCACCTTGCCTTGAGTTAGTGCTGTATTTACCACATCCGCCCCACCAAGAGTGTGATCAATTAATGAACTAAATTTAATTTAGTCACACCTCTATAAATCACAAACCCAGGGGTGAGAGGTTTAGGAGTTCAATGAATTGATGGGAAGTGCGATTTGAGGGAAAAGTTTGACAAAGATAAACGCTACACAAGGACAACACATTCTTCTTGTCAGTCAACCATCATAAATGCGTTATGAGAGGAAAAGGAAATGCATGCATGATGATGAGTACTAGTACAGGTAAACCAAATCAAAATGTCCGTCTGCCCCCAGAGAGACCCAAGTTATGTTATGTTCTGTAACTGTTGTACAGAGCTTTGAAAGCTATCTAATAAAATTTAAATATCTGTAGGAGTCAAGAAACAAACATAAACAGCACACAAGTTGTAATGATGATTAAAGAGAAAGAAATATACTGTATTGCCAAATTGGGAGTTGCATCTGTCCCTTAATCTTGGGTGCCTGGCAGATGCAGTTCGGTAAGGTAAGTATGAGTATCTTACATTGTTTTTCTAGTACGGTGCAGCGTAAAGGCCATTGCCTCACGATTAAAAAGCAACCAGTCAAGGAGAAAAGTTAAAGTACATAAGGAGGAGTTAGAAACAAGTATAGAGACTCAGAGGAAGCATTGCTAAATATCTGGTTCCAGCAGTAAAATCAACAACTGGCCCCACATCCAACCACCACTTACTTTTGGATTTACCGATAAATTCGAGCATGACAGCAGTGAGCAGTGTGCACACACACTGACAGCAACATAGTATTTTCCCAATGAATTAGAAAATCAATGTACCGCTGTCAGTCATTCCACTCACCACCACCACTACAAAGACTTGTGAAGGTCTGGAAATGTTGTTTACCTTTAGGCCACTTCAAAGTCATCATCATCCAAATAAGTTTGTTTCAGTGAATTTGAAAACTTCCATCTTCTTGTGGTGGCAGTTCTTGCAGTAGTCACGCTCAGCCTTAGTCATTCCACCATCATCTCTGATTCCGTCTGACCCCGAGCTGGTGTCCAACTCTGTAGCAACAGTGCCTGACTCAAAATGCAATAGATTGGCCTGTAGTAGTACAATTTTGCTATTAAACAACAAGAAGGGAAACATTGTGTTACTTTTTTGTGTAGACTAGATTTGTGTTTGAAAAGTTTGCATTATATAAGGGACTTGTCAGGTCTTAACCTTTGAGGAGTATAAATATAAAGCAAAAAACAATAAAAACCAAAGCAGTGTGGACTGTGTGGAGTGGAGTTGAACTCAGTGAATGAATCTCGCTATCCAATCTTTCAAAGGGGAAGGAAAAAAAATACCCTTCAGGGGAAAATGTAAAATTGCTGATCAGCGCCCGGTAGGCCAGTCCACCAACATTTTAGGAATCTCAAATTCCTCACTTACACATTGAGCGTAACAAACACCCAGTCTGACACTGCCTGCCAGCCCATGAGTCATATTCATCTTTTCTCAATCTATTCTCAACACATTGATGATGACATATTACAACAAGCTCACTCATCAAAACTACAAACAACAATCACTCATTTACCTTTTCTTCTGGGGTGCTCACCGTTATCGATTGGTGGTACATTGCAGAATGCAGATCCTTCATTTGTTCACGAAGCAGAGAATTGCCAGTGTAAACCAAATTATAAATGTCGCATGTCGTTGGGGCAGTCCCTCTAGGGTAGGAAAGTATAGATAGTCAAGGTACAGGGTTGGAGGCAGTCACACATTTGTTTGTATTCTCCATCTGATGTCTGGCTTGAGGGATATTACTTTAGAGAGTGAGTCTGGAGTCAGACTTCTTCGCTGACAGCACGCAGTTGCAACTCCAATCTAGCAATATAAATGTATTTTAGAGAGTAAGTCGTGTTAGGTTTGGAAACCCCATTCTTTTGATATACATATTCCATGCCATAGTATGTTAGCTGTGTGCGCGCTAAATGACATTTCATGTGTACTTACGTTATGCAACCCACTAAGTTATCCTTGTAATGCGCAAGATTCAGTTAGAGAATGTGACTCCATTTTGTATTTCACAATCCCCAATAGGCTGTGTCCTAACTAGGCCCCGTTATTCATTTTGGTTGTCTCAGCCGAAGACTGTATTTAGTTATTATTTTCTCTTCCGGTCAAGGTTGCCTTCTGTCTTACTAATGAATAGGCCATTCCTCCCTTGGATACCTATCCATGTGTGTAGCTCTGCTCCCACGTTAGGAGATGCTGAGACCCGGCACGGCAACCTTGAAACTGTGATAGTGTGTACCCATCTAGCAGGTGGTAGTTCATCCTTCTGTGCCTCCTTTGCTCACGTTCGACCTAAGCCGGTAACTTTCCACTGTGGGTGTGGTTGGGGGTTCCTGTAGGAATGGTTACATGGCGCAGACTGTTAGGGGGCAGGGCCAGTCCCTCAGCAGACATCTTAGGGTGCAGGTTAAATTGGACGTCTCTGCAGAGTATTGCTAATAAACACCTGTTTGTATTCTCTACTGCCCGACCGACTCTTCATTACTTGGGAAGGCATAGCAAGAGGTTGTAAATAGCCAGGGTGGTTCCTAAGGGCCACTTCCTTCAGTCGTAGGGATGAATTGGTCAACCAGACAGTCAGACACACACAAATAATGAAGTAAATAATGTTCCCTATCTATATGTGTTTTGTTTTTAGACATTACAGAAAGGAAGTACTCAGGGAAGCAGAACTCGTTCTCAAACTCTGGCGGTACATCCAGAAGTGGGTAATCAAGCACACTATTTCCATGACCTATGTCTCCATCATTTCCTCCTGTGGTATTGTGTAATGCACTGGTATAAAGTGCTGAATTATTTTGAACTTGGTTATTCTCTCCATGTTTTGAGGCAAGAATCTGGTCATTCTCTCTGTGACAACAACACCAGTAGCACTGAATACACGCTCAGCAGAGACACTGACTAGAGGGAAAGCCAGATAGTTTATTGCCAGACTGCCTGGCACTGGCCATTGATGTCTCTTCCCATACCAATACACCAATGGACTTTGATCTAGGTTGACCTCTGTTGAATCAGCCAAACTGGCCTGGACCATTTGCTCAATGTTCATTGCTGGTGCTCCACTTTGCTCTACCTCTTTTGCCTTCACCTCTGCACTGGACTTAAGCCCTGCCAGTAGAAACCACTCACTTCCAGATTAGGGGGCTGATGCTCCTGGTATATTTTACCAAAAAATATGTTATAAATCATTAATTACCAATTATAAAAAAAATCCAATAAAAAAAAATACTTACCAATTAAAAAATTTATTAACAAGTGGAAAAATGTATTACCAATTACAAGCATTAACTACCAATTACAAACATTAATTAACAATTAAAAAATGAATTACCAATTACAAACATTAATTACCAATGTAAAAAATAAATGAACAATTAAAATAATTAATTGCCAATTAATAATTAATTAAAAAGGAATTAATAATCAATACCAATAAATTAAAATAAAGCATTAACCCTATAAACCCACTACCCGCTACAAAATTTAAATGCAAAAATTAATTTAAAAAAATTTGTAATTCCTAAAAAATAATAATTAATTTAATGTATTTAAATTACTTCCCACCCTATTCCCCTATAAACCCACGACCCGCTCCAGTACTAAAATATAAAATTGACTTAAAAATATCATTACTAATATATAAAAATAGTACACATATAATTTAAAATAAGTTAAATACTTAACAAAAAACATAACACATACATATTAAATACATAATAAAAACATAACAGTAATACAAATATCGATATTAGTAACATCGATATATTTGATATCGATATTACTGACTTCGATATTACTTACATCGATATAAAAAAATTCGATATTACTTACCTTAGGGTCGATATTCTGTCCAACGATATTCTTGAGCTCAATGTTCTTTACCTTCGATATTTCAGACTCAATATTTCTGTAGGTCGATATTACAAACTCGATATTTAGACTGTGTACCCAAACAGCGTTATGGACAAATGTACAAATCAATTTAAACATACATGCCATAACCTACATCTGCTCCTGAAAAAATGATAAGCAAATATTAACTAAGAATAGATAAATATTGCTAAAAGACTGAAGATGGTTCTTGGAGTTTCGGTCTGTGTGGCGTCAGTCCATTAGACCATCCTCAGGACAATTGTTTTTTGCAAGGTATAAAACCCTATACAGAAATAATACAGTAAGTTATATTTCACATTACACTATATTATCTCAAATTAAAATGGCAAATGAGGAAAGACCATGTGCATTGAGAGCAAGAGTAAAAAGATACACCAGTGTGAGAGGATCACGTTTATGCAAAGCCCAAGTGAGTAAGGATACATTTAAAAATCACCTCTTTAGCCCTTGTGCTGAAACTAAAGTGTCAGGCAAACAAAAATGGCTTACTTTGTTCAATTCAAAAGGTAGTTACAGATGACCTTGACTCGGGGTGGCAGTTTGGAAACCACGTTCAAATCACGGCAGAGAAAGGAAAGAGCAAAGACTGTTTATTGCTCTACTGGCCAGTCTTAGATTGAAGGATCGAATTATTAACCTTCAAAAGTGCATACCTCGTGGTATGAAACAACCAATTTACGTTTCAGAAGAAGCCAACAACAAATCTTGCTTCAGTCTTCAAAGATACGATAAAGCCACGTTTCTCTAAATAAATGAGTGTAAGAGATAAATCAGTAGTTATTCACAAACTAACTCATTGCAGAGGGTTTTCTGATATAGCAATGATTTCGCTTTGGAACTTGAGATGTATATCCCTAGCCAGAAACATGGACAATAGATCTAACAGTATATCCTTATCTGATCACTGCATCTTTATTTGCAGTAGTAAATCAAATATAGATAGGCTATTATAATAGTCTACTGGCAAAACCTTCACCTACATTGTAATCATTTTGTGCATCACAAAGTTATTATCAGATGCCAAAATTATTGTTCAGCTTTATTTCTATGGAATGAAAAAGATGTTTGTTGGTAATTTGGTAGTTACTTTCATAATTAGAGGTCTGGGGCTTAAAGCTGTGAGGGAAAAGCTAAGGTATCTCATGTACTACCCGGTATACATTACCGTTGTAGACAGCACATATCCTAAGACATGATAGGTGTTATGTGTTCTGCTACTTGTGAATTACGGAGGACAAGGGCCTCATTTGTTGATTAGATACGGCTCCTTGTCTACTTAAATAAAAGATTTTTTTGTTATCAAGAATTGCATAAAAATTCAAGGTTTGGGTGGCGTGTTCGATCAGCTGCCACATAAACAATCTATAGCTGTTAATAAAGTCTCGATGTTTTGGAGACATGCACAGCATACAGTGTTCTTCGTGATAGGGGATTTCGATGAATATGACTATCCTTGGTTCGGAATAACTAATACGCTTTAGTCAGTAGTAAATAAATACGTCACAAAAATCTGTCGGTGAACATGTTTAAAGAGAGGTCAGATAAACTTTAATGTAATAAATCAGTCTCAACGTATTGCCGAACTTCTTGAACAAAATTAAGGGCACTTCACTTATACGTGACAGCGTTTAATGTTTAAGCCACTCGTTCACATAGTAATCAGTCAGCCAAAACCATTATTCAGGTAAAAATATACTTTATTTGAAAAATTATTTGTCAGGTTTACATTTTAAGCAGTCCCTCATATTTGGGTGCTGTACATTTAACCATTCTCAAAGAAGCGCACGTAGGCTATCTTTGGTGGTTTTCCATCAAGATTTCTCATTTTACCCATCCAGACCAACTCCTGATTTTTCAGGTTTCCTTTGCCCACTCTTGTCCCAATCTATGGGTGTCTATGCACATGTAAGAGAACATTTTAGTGAAAACAAGTTTTTGGCATTCTTTTTCTGTGATTGCTTTGTGTTTGTACAAGGAAAGGTTCCTCTTTTCCCACATCGCCTCTTTCACGCAGATTATTATTCTCCATAGCGTCCTTTCTTTATTTGCATTGCAATTCATGCCCAAACCATAGAGATCCAGTTCATAGGACAGGGATGCCTGTCCTGTTAATTCTTTAATGAGCTGTCCCATTGTCTTCCACATGCTTTGTGCTCCGCCGCAGTTCCAAATGAAGTGCATCAGGGATTCATCTGCTGCACAGCCTGGTGTTGGACATCTTGTGAGCCCATTCCTCGGGCAGTCCATGATATGATGTTAAACATTATATTTGCAATGGCGATTACTTTGCACGGTATACAATACATGTTAAACCTGAACATTTTCAAAGCTCAATAGCGACCAGATGCTGTCACATATTTGCTGTTTGCTTTCACTATTTTGCGTCTCTTGCCCGCCAATTTCTTCTGCTCCCCCTAAGTATGAGGACTGTAGAAAAAGGTCTTTGTGGTTACTCCTACCTCTTGTGAGAATAAGCTATATCATAGGTCTTCTGAGTCTGAGAGGTCCCCTAGTACACTATACCTGGACCCTGAGCAGTTCTCTTTTGGTAGAGTATTCTTCCTAGTTTCTTTCTGTTCTGTTGCGACCGGACCACTTGGGTCCGCCGTTTGTTTTTTAATTTTGATTTTATTTCTTTTTTTCACCATCTGCATTTGACCCTCTGTGGTTTTTGTTTCCTCTTCTGAGGGGGTCTGTTCTTCTCTTTCCCTTTTTTCCTGTGCCCTGTCCTTGGCTTCTTTGATGATGTTATATATATCTGTAGGGATAAGAGTAAAATTTGAATCTATTTCCCTGTCTTCCACTTGTGAGTCTATGTCGGACATCCCTTTAACTTTCTTTTCACTTTCCACTATTTCTATCATTTGAGTTTCCTCTACTACCTGTGTACTTTCCTTGGTTTGTTCCTGTTCTGCCTGTGGGGAATGGGTAGGTGCAACTTGTATTACTTGTTTTTTTGTGTTGAGTGTTTGCCCGGTGCCTCCATCACTAACTGTCTTAAAGATTAATGGTGCCAGTACTGCGGCGTAAGGTTTACTATCCCCTGGCTGGTGATGTTTGGCAGCTGCAGATGCCGCATATGAGAATCTTTGCTTAGGACATGCTCTATAAAGGTGCTCTTTGGATCCACATAGGTTACATGATTTGGGGGCATTACTTTCGGTGTGTTTGTGTCCTATGTCCCCACAGAACTTGCAACCCTCAATTTTGCATTCTTCTTTAAGGTGGCCAAAACTTAAACAGTTCCTACAATATTTTGGTTGGCTTGGGTAGTTTACATAATAAAATATCAATTCTTTGCGCATAGTGATCGCTCAAAGCAATGTCATGAGTGGTGAATGCTCTAACACGTGTGGAATGCCTACATGTTATCTATATAAAATCAATATTAGAAAAAGAACCTTGTCTGTTAAAAGTTGGAGAAAAAGGGACCACCGGTGAGCATAAGTTGTTTGCAAAGCCCATGTCGTGTGAAAACATGATCTAATTTAGGAGCTCTCCGAGAGGTGTGTGTGAGAAATGAATATATTTTTCAAGTGTTATTCCACATGCCCCTTTAGCATCCCTTTGGCAGATCGGGGAGTTGAAGTCACCACCCCGTATAACAATGACTTCAAGATTTTTAATGGGAGAATAGCTTATTCAACTTGCCAATTAGTGCCCTCGAGCAAATCTGTTGGAATATTGTTATAGAAATGTATTAGAGCCATGCGGAGGCCCAGATCAGCTTGAATGTTTATAAGTTGATAGTACCTATTGGATACGGTTACTTCAACTTTTCTCAAGTTTAGCTGGTTCAAAAAATAGGTACATAGTCCCCCTTTTGCTTTACTGTGGTGCAATCTTATTGCTGGGATATGAAACGTTTTAAACCCACACAAAATCCATCCATATGTTAATAGGAGTCTTGCTTTTTAGGCCAGCCACATTCCAAAATATAAGCTGACATTTATCTCGCGTGTCAGTGGCCATACTCCTTCCCTGTCCGTTCTCCCCCTGCAGGTTAATAGACTCAGTTAGTAGAGGGGAAGATCAAGTTGGCACAGCCAAAAGTCTCTGGGACTATGCCCATGCTTCCAGGTATATATCCCATGGTGTCGCCTGCTTCAGATATAGGGACAGTTGTTAACGCACCCAAGGTGGCGCCATTAACCGCAATTCTAGGTGTTATTGCCTGAGCGGGATCCTCTTTTCTCAGTCAGTCTACTGGTTCGAGAGTATGCATCGAAGCGGTTATATGCATGAATGTTAAAAAGGTTGCTGTGGTTAGCATATGAGGTTCCCAGTTTACCCTTACACTGCTACTGTCCGGGGGTTGGTAGAAGTAGCCTAGAGGTAGTACATTAACACCTTGTACTAATTTGGTATGATTTCCTGTTCCACTCATGATCAAATTTCCTAGGCAGGGGGTCCTGAATGTCAAGACTACGCAGTACCCTGGGAGTGTTTTCCGTCCTCTGACAACCCACCCTATCCTCCTCACCTTTTTAAATTAATCAAATAGCTCTCCCGCAATGCCCGTCCTAGTGCCAAGCCAATGCAGCTACCTATTTTTCAGCATTTCCAGCGATTCTTCTATCCCATGGTCTAATTTAGGAACATTCGCCAATACCACAATATAAGGCATGGCGACTGGGGGAAGGTCCAAATATATTGTGTGCTGTTACTTCTTCCTCTCATATAAGGTATTGGGATTTTTATCGCTAGTGTTGTGTATAGGTGGGATAGTGACTGATGGTATGACTGGGGGAGGAAATGTATGTTTACAGTGGAAGGCTGTGATGGTATGTTTGAGGTGCCGGGTCCAAAGTCTCTGTCAGTGCCTGGGACAATGATATTTATGTTAGATCTTAATCTGTCTCTTTCATTACCCATTTGTTTCACTTGAATAAAAGCGCTACCCTGTCCAAGGGACTCATTCTTGTCCAAGCATTTACTCAGGCTTGCTTCGATTTGACCAAATCTTGACATCAGCACGCATTAGAGCTGAGCAGTGATTTTTCCACATTTTCGGATTTCTGGGGCTTCACTTTTGTAGAGGCCTTTTTACATGTTTTAGATGGGGGTTTACTTGGCTTTGAGCATGATATGTTTGAAATGGGGGGGCACGTGCCGGGGTTTCTGGCGCGCTTAGTCGGCGGTTGTATTCATAATCGTGTTCTCTGTTGTGTTCACAGCCGGATATGTGAGCAGAGATGTTTACCACACAGCCATTTAAAACCGTGTAGCTTCCATGAGCGCCTATTGGGTTAAAAGAACTAGCATCCCCTGATATGCCCCCCTCCATTACTGGATTTAAGGCCTCTTTAACAGTTATAATTTGTCGCTCTATGTCCCCCACAACGTCCGATATAAATAAACTTAGTCCAATGGTCATGAGGTTGCAATCAGTCAATACGCAATGCCTTAGTTCGAACTTAGTTCCTTCCTGCCTTCCTACTCTGGAAAGGGTTGTATATAATGGCACAAGTTCAATAAACCACAGAGTCAAAATCAATCCTGCACTGTGGTCCCAATGCATGGATGAAAGAGTTATGGCCCAGACCGGCCTTCTTTGCCCGGTCACGCCCCGTGCGCGTCCCACAAGTTGGGACAGCCAGAGTTGTTTTCAAGCCCCTCCAGGGACCATCCTCAAAGTGCAAAGTGCATCAGGGCAAGGCAGGGACTCGGGCAAAAGTGCTCAGAGCTGGTTCTTCGGTTTGGGGTCGCCCGCGTGGCGGGACCGCCGGCGTTGTTTTCAAGCCCCTCCAGGGTCCGTCCTCAAAATGCAAAGTGCTTCAGGGCAAGGCAGGGACTCGGGCGAAAGTGCTCAGTGCTGGTTCCTTGGTTTGCGTTCTCCCGTGTGGCGGGACCACCAGGGTTTTTTTCAAGCCCCTTCAGGGACCGTCCTCAAAGTGCAAAGTGCTTCAGGGCAATGCAAGGACTCAGGTGAAATTGCTCAGTGCTGGTTCCTTGGTTTGCTGTCTCCCGCGTGGCACGACCGCCGGCGTTGTTTTCAAACCCCTCCAGGGACCGTCCTCAAAGTGCAAAGTGCTTCAGGGCAAGGCAGGGACTCGGTCAGGGACTCAGGCAAAAGTGCTCAGTGCTGGTTCCTCTTGAGTCAATGTTAAGGGTGAAAACTGTTTACAACAGATGAATCCTCAATTTTAACCTTCTGGTCGATGTGAATAATTACAAATTGAACATGACTATAACACAAGCTTTAAAGAAAATGTTATGAGCTCATGAAATAGTTAAAGGCCTTCGCGATTGGTCCCAATGCATTTTTCATTAATAAGATTATCAAGTATATTGAGAATTATTGTGTTGTATTGTATTGTATATTAATTGCATTTTTTATGTTGTTTCAAATCCTCTCTGAAGCTCCAGAGAGCATTTGTGGATGGTTAGCACTCTTTTCTGTGGGACAAGACTATGCAATTATTCTGGTTTTGTTTCTGCACCTTTGCGTAAAGCTGAAGTGAAAAGGAGTGCAAGCTTATGCATTAAGTTGTAGTGAGTGGACAGTCAGAAGTGTGTGATTGGATCACGGCCAATGTGGTAAATGCTCTGTTGTCATGTATGTGTGAGAGGAAAGCTGCACCTAAGCTTGGTGAAGGAGGAAATGTGAGAACCTGTATTATGCTATTATTAGTTGTACTTGTATATCATACTGACCTTCTCATCACCTCAACCAAGTGCGTCTACATCTTTAAAACATTATTACTGCTCTATAGAAGTTTCTGATATCACTCCTGGTTTGATTTTTCTCTCCTGAATACCCTTTCCCATGGCACATCTGGACTATGCCATGCCCGCATGTTCCTATCTGCATGCTGCATGTCCTATTGTATCAGACATGAGATATGTCATGTTGTGGGAAAGCAGCAGATATGAGGAACTAGTGCTATGGTGGATGATCAGTCGTCCTTGAAGGGTGACTATGGAACGATATGTAAGAACGAGGAAACTTCAGATTGGGATATCACAGGGGAGGGTCAAATAAGACCTTATGAACAAGAAGACCTGCTTCTCTGAGTTTATTTGCTGTAGTGGCATAAACAGGCATTGGGAATTTAATTGTAGAGGTACCTATAGTGATCTTAGGTTTTGCAAACTTGTTAAACTTTGTGAGTTTTGACAGCAGTCATATTTGTCTTAGTATACTGATCAGCATTAGCCTGTCAGCAGCTGGCCTGTCAGTTCTTCTTCCTAATGAGGTCTAAAAAGGCTACCAGAGCAGAAATATTAGATCAGGCCGTTTGTCAGGAAGACTTGGGTGTGGGGTATGTGACACATTTTAGCTCAGGGCTGTCAGCTGCGGAGAGTTGGAATTGACAGTTTTAAAACTGCACAGTAGGCTGCAATAGCAGGCCTCAGCCATGTTTTAAAGTGTTACTTAAGTGGGTGCCACAATGAGTGCTGCATACGCTGGCCCACTAGAAGCATTTGATTTACAGGCCCTGGGTACAATTAGTCCATTATAATAGGGACGTAAATATGACAATCAGGTGTAAACCAACGGTACCGTGTTTTAAGGAGAGACCATAAGCACTTTAGCACTAGTCAGTAGTGGTAAAGTGCACAAAGCCCTAATTCCAACAAAACACAATTTAGAAAAAGGAGACCTCTTCTGGTTCCCCCTTATGTACATTCCATTTGCAATAGAAAAAGAATCTAATGGATGATAAGTGCTCCTGATAAACAGCAGAAATATTTACCGTCCTGAAATGGAAAGGCACAAGATGTATGACTCAGGGTTTATCCAATCTCAGGGCCGGCCTTAGGCATGTGCAAGCTGTGCACCTGCACAGGGCCACCAAACCCCAGGGGCCACCACGCCAATATATATCCTTAATATAATTATCCTCTGAGGATGGATACATATTTGCGTGGCGGCCCCTGGCAGGGATTTGGTGGCCTCCGGCTCTGTTCCACTTCTAAACACCCTGACCCCACCCCTCTTTACTGACCTCCGTGCTCCGACCCGCCCGGACCCCTCTTCCGGGGCCCCCTACCTACGCTCCCTGCCCAGGGCCACCATGACCCTAGAGCCGCCCCTGCCAATCTTTAAACAAGAAACATGAATATTACACCATTTAGGGTAAGACAATTCCTTGCAATTAGGGCTACAATATTTGCAGAGTTTGCCGTTTGGATTTTTGACTCCCCAACTGCTTAACCAGAGAAGATCTTTTCTTCAGTGCATAAAATTACAAATTGCACTGCATTGTCCAGCAAACATGGGTGAACCACTTGCCATGCCTCTTCACACTGGTATTTATTTGCAAAGTTTTATATAGCGCTGGCTAGACCCAGAGGTATCAGAGCGCTTTACATGATGATCAGCAAGTTACAGGTTACATAGTTATAACAGTTGAATCAGCAAGTTACAGGTTACATAGTTACAACCGTTTGAATCAAAGAATCACAGAGGGAAGGAGACACAAATGGGGAGAAGAGGAAAATAATGTCAGATGACCGGTTGGGTAGGTGACAGCCAAGGGGCCAGACTCCTCTATAGCTGCATAGGACAGCTCCACCGAGCATCGGCCAAGGAGTACAATGCCTACTGAATGTATTCTGGATGTCTAATCTTGGAGTCCCAAATGCAAATATTCAGTGCGGTTGTTTTACTCTGTCGGACCCAAAAGCACATGCATGTAATCCATTGACTTGAAACACGAGAGCAGTTCCTGCCAATAGTAGGTTTTACCACCCTTCTGATCCATGTGATAAGCAGCCAATGCAACCTGGGACATGTTTCACAAATAAAAGTGTTGCATATGCCTAAATTCCAACAAGCAATACTTTGTCAAAAAACACAAATAGCACAGAAAGTAACAAAAGCCAAGAGAAAGTTATGCAAAATAGGTTGTAACATTTTTTCACAGATGATATTAAATGCAAACGCTTCACCAACAACACGCATGGTAGGTGCTCATAGCCTATAACATAAAGGGTTACACAACCCTTAAGATATACATATGGGGCCATATTTATGGGAATCGAATACAACGCAATGCAGCAAGTTAGGAATGTATCTTATTTATTACAATACAACGCATTCCTTTCTGTTAACCAGTGGGCTGCCCAGCGCCGACGCTGACAACTTGGCACGATGGAGAAAGGGTGTTGCATGCAAGATTGTTTTTGCGCAGGAATGGGTACTTTCCTTGACAAAAGCAATACCTTGAGGCATATTCCGCTATCTATGAGTGCGGCAGAATGCAGAAAAGATAGAAAGAGGACAATACAAGGAGACATCAAGATAGTTCTCCTCGTTATGCCTCACATGGGAAGGCATAACATTTTGGCCTCCCCAGGTCTACCAGCAATCTGGGAATGCATCAAATCCAACGCAACTCCCATGGAACTCCTTCCCAGGGCATAGTAACGCAACGCAGCAATTTGCGTAGTGCAAACGCGATGCATTTCTTTAGGAAAATGCCCCTTGGAATGTAAAGTTCATTAACCCTTTCGCTGCGGCGGCAATTCTGCCTCAGCGCTAAGGGGCGGGTAGGGCCTCGCGGCGCTCCGACAATAGTGATGGAACCGCTCCGTCACGCCCCTGGGGTGGGCTGTGCTTGTGACGGAGCGGTTCCATCACGGCCCCGCCCGCTCAATAGAATGCGCCGGCAGGCGCGAAATCAGCGCCGCGCAAGCGCGGCGAGCGGGCCGTGACGGAACCACTCCGTCACCAGCACAGCCCCCCCGAGGGGCGTGACGGAGCGGTTCCATCACCTGCTTGGGAGGGGTTAAATACACTTACGCAGGAAAAGGGACTGCGTTGTGGCAGATTACACACTATATCTCCGCAGACACAAGACACTACAGCAGTCACTAAGCCTGCATAAACGGTATTGATGGTGCCTTGTGAATATCTACTACAAATTACACTGGAGTTAAAACAAGAAAAACATCTACACACACACTAGTGGTGCTTGAAAAATATCAAGCAGTACTAGTTAAAAGGTGCATGCTTCTTTACCTAGAGATATGGAGGTATTACTCTCAGTTCCTGACTACAGTTCTGCATCATGCAGCAGAACATGACAATTAAAAGATGGCTCCCGATCCAAAATTAGCCCAGGCACAATCACTCAGATTACAAACACAGTTACTGAGGAAAAGTTAAATGAAACTCCCCAGCAGCGAACGGCGAAAGGCCGTCCTTTGCAAATGGTAAGCATGATAATGTGATCTGCCTGAAAATGTCCACCGGTGTACAAGTCTATGAACCAATACTCCCATACACAGTAGAACATCATGTGATCCAAAACCTAGAGACAGTTGATATGTCACCATCACCTCAATTACACATTATAAGTTGCTCTTTTCCACTTTAACCATCAAGAGATGTACAACCATCGCTCCTATAGAAAGACCCTCAAGATATTGTAACTTTCTGAAATGACGTGTCCCACTACTGCCTATTGCTCATTCGCAATTTTGATATTTGAGGGATGATTTCTCAAATCCTTGTCATACCTATATAATATCATTAGAATGAACATGTAATAGCACATATAACATTCTTCTGTGTATGCTTAGTCAGAGGATCGCAGAGGTCTGAGGTTGTAGTCCTATGACAGTTAACATCTTCACTGCCTGTTAGGAATGTTGAAAGACTGTGTGAAGTCAAGATTGGTCCTTTGGATGTTGTTGCAGTTTTGCATGCATGGAGCAAACTGAACATATCATGGTGTGTATAGGAAGATCTGTGTGTACGATGGCTTTAGAGGCAAGGGGGCAGAGTTACTAAGATTTTACACCATGTCTGCTACACACAAGTGACACAAATCGGGGAAAAATCTTTTTGTCTGGATTTTCCTTCCAGTGCTAAACTTGTTTTGCGCTGGAAATAACAAAAAAGTAAATGATTCCGCCGACATCGTCTCGGTCCTGGGACCAACCACACTATGGTAGGTGGTTCTGACTGCGTAATTAGGATGCGATCAAACACAGTTCGGCCGCATTCCTACATTTCCTATGGGAGAATGCATTACAGCTGTAAACCAGCCGTAATGCATGCTCCCACAGGGAAATGGGAGGTTCTAGTCATCCCTGCACCTTGTGGCGGCACCTCAAGCTGCCTGCCACAGGGTTAAGGGATCATCAACAGGGAATCGACATAGGTGCCCCTATTTCCCTCAACTAGAGGCCACCCACCCATGGGGCCCCTAATAGTGGCCTCAAAATGCTTACCGACATGGCTTCCATGTCGGACAGGCCGACATGGAAACCGTGCCTCGTAGTCCCACAGATGGAAAGGACCGCCCTTTGGGATTACGAGCCGGTTCTAACTGGCCGACTGGCTCCTTGAGCCTGTTGGAAGCCAGCCGGAATGACCAGCCAGTTTAGTCATTGCTCATCAGCATTCGGTAGTAGTCCGGAAATAAACAGAGCGGCTGATTACGATGAAGCCCAGAAGGCTCCAACCGTCAGTCTGAGCCTTTACGGACTGCAGTGTAAATGTAGTGTCTATAATATTGTTTTTGTTTCATTGTCAAAACTATTCAATTATAGTAAGGATCACTTTTTCTAGGGTGTTTGTGTTTATTGGGGATTGGTTGGGATGTCATTGAAGTTTACATAATAATAAAGGTTAATCAATTGATATCTCAACTATGTAAAATTAAAATGTTTAATTTGTTGATATGTTTAATTTTTATGTATTTTATTTTCATGTTATGGGGTTCGCCTTTCATATTAGTTGATGTTAATTATATTTTCATTGTATTTATTGTAACAATTGAAACATTTTTCAAGTGACTTATTTGTTTGTACTCATATTTATTGTTGTAAATAATGTATTAACATTTGTAAAGGATATGGGATGAATTGGGAATGTTAAATTTAACAGGGGCGCAGGAACAAAGGGCAAGCAATAGCAGAGTGGGAACAGAGGTAGCAATCTAACCTAGGAGGTGAAAGGGGAGTGAAAAGGGAGTGGTACCCCATCAGTGAGCAGGGGCTTGCACATTGAGGGTCTAATTTATGAGGAATTGGTGGAGGGCAGCGCCACAAGTGTTCTTCAGAGATGCTCTACATCAATGTGAAAGGGCAGCAACGCACCTTATTTATGAATGGCCCTTTCCCTTTGCCCTGGCACACAATGTGCTGCCCAGCGCCATGCGCCATGTTTTTGCACAGGAAGGGTACTTTCCTGCATTAAAATAAAACACATGAAGAGAGGAAAAAACAAGAAGAAATAAAAAAATATTCCTCCTGCTCCAGGAAGGTGTAAGGTTTTGGTGCATGCACAAGATTGACACGATTAAGTAATTCTAGAGCAGCATCACAATCCATGGATATTGCAGGGGAAATCCCACTGCAATGCCCATGGAATGCCTCCTTGATGCAGAGTAAAGCAAGGCAGTGATTTGCAACGCTTTATCTTACTCCTTGTGTATGTGGGCATGCAAAGCCATGCAGAGTGGCTTTGTGTTGCATCATAGATTGAGAGGCTTGTGTCACCGGAGCAATAAAAAAAGTGATGCTCCGGAGGCGCAAGCCTTTCATAAATAAGCCCCAGAGTGTCCTATTTATCAAGTAGTTGGGTTGCACTTGCACCTTGCAACAGGGCGCATGCGCAACACTACTAAATGCTATTTATCAAGCTATGCAAGGCCACCTTGCATGGCTTAATAAATATAGAGTAATGCATCACAACCTGAATCATTGTTTTGCAAGTGTGGTGCTTGGCTGTTCCCACACAACACCCATCGGCTTTGATGCATTCCCAGATTTATAATAAGTGGAAGATCTGGAAATGCACAAAAACTACTACGCCTCCCCAGGTGTAGAGAAACGAGGACAAATATGTTTACTTCTTCTTGTTTTTTCCTCTTTCTATGTGTGCTTCATTCTGAAGCACACATACAAAGTTTTTGTGTAGAAAGGTGTCCCTTCATGCTCAAAAACAATCCTGCTTACAACGCAGGCACCCTTGCTCCATGGTGCAAGGATGCCGGCATTGGTGCTAGGCAGCACATTGTGCAAAAGTAGTAGGAAATGACCCATCTACGACCGTGCACACTCACATATGTGCTATATATTATTAAGTACGGCTCATTTCTGCACTTTGTCTGTCAGGCAGCGCAGCAAGCACTACACAACGTTTTAGATGGCGGCGTGAGTTAACCTACCAGGGAGTGTATTCAGCAAAGGCAGTGGCAGCATACTGGAACACAGAAGGATGGAGAGTGGGGGCCACATCATGCCCATGTGGAACAGAGAGCACAGGGAAGGATGACAACATCAGCAAGCTCACCAGGGAGGCCTGCTGGCAGGGACAATGGAAGACCAAAAGACCACAGAGGGCACAAGGGAGAGGGAAGACACTCATACATGGAGAATGTAGGTCAAAGTAAAAGGGTAGGAGACGTTAATGTTCCACATGTTTCACAACCAACATAAGTTCAACCAGAGTGGGCTCTTCTAACCATAGCTCCTCCCTCACTCTTTCAATCCCACATCCTACCATGAATTGATCATGTATACGATCATCTATCATTCCAGCAAATTTGCACAATGCAACATGCTTTCTTAATTTAGTGACATAGTTTTCTATTGATTCTCCCTCCTTTTGAAATCTTCTCGCAAGATAAAAGTGTTCTAGAATTGTGCTCACTTTCAGTAGAAAGTGTGTGTCCAATTTCTTGATGCATACCTCATAGTCATTCAAGCCTGCAGAATGAGAATCAGAATCCCTCAGAAGCTGAACAAAGATTTCATGATCACATGAGCCTAAGAAGTGAAGAAGTAAGGGTGTTTTCCTTTCAGTGCTCATAGATGCACAACAAATATTGCATACCTCTCAAATACCTTCTTCCACATTTGCCATTTAAAAGGTGGGGTTTCCAGACTTCTAAGAACGAATGGAGGTGTGGGAATATTCAGCAATTTAACCCCATCCATGCTCATGACGAGCTCAGCTCGTCATGCAGCACAGTGCTCGTGTGCTCATGACGAGCTGAGCTCGTCATGACCACACCCAGTTTCATTGCTGTCCAGCACAGCAGGGAGAAGGACTCAATCAGCCAAGAGGTTAAACCAATAGCTAGCTACACAGAATAATAAAGAAATGTCTGCTTCCCAAAAGTTGCACACCTTAAATAAATGTGGTAAATGCAACCCAAACCAAGAACTGAAACAGCCAATGAATGACATAAAATACAAAGCTCACCAGAACATGCAAGATGTTGTCTGGAAAATACGGGCTGCAAAAATGCATGTAACAGCATGATGCTGGAAGGTGAGCCAGTGAGCAATTTACTGCAAGGAAATCAGCAGAGACACACTTCAAACCATTAAAATGTCTATCAACCAGATTCATCAATGTCCCGATTTGCGAGTCCTTAATAGCGATTATTAAGGAATCGCTATTAATGTCTCGCAAAACGGGATTCATGTGGAAATCGCAATAATATTTGCGATTTCTAAAGCTTCCTTATTTGCGATTAGCAATTTGCTAATCGCAAATAAGGATGCGATTTCAAGGGTGCCAGGGGTGTCCAAAGGACACCCGGTGGCACCCCTGAAATGTAAATGTAGACTGATGTTGCGCACACACATGTCCAAAGTACATGTATGTGTGTAACATAGAACTTAGAAAAATGCACTAAAGTGCATTTTTCTAAGTTTTCGCTATTTACCACAAAGTCAGACTTCGCGGTAAATAGCGGCCAAAAATAGCGATTTCGCAATTAAAAAATGGTTCATGAATTGCATTTAAGGAATCTCAAATAGAGATTCCTTAAATGCAATTCCTCGCAATTTAGCGATTTCGCAATTTGCGATTTTTGCATTTGGGGTGATGAATCCCAAATGCAAAAATTGCGCTAGCAAAGTGCCAGATTCTCAGAATCTGGACCTTTGCGAGCCGGTTTTACAATGATGAATCTGGCTGTTAGTCTTTCTATCCAAAAAGTGCAATGTCCGATTTTTGGGTGGAGTGTCCTTTGAAAGCCATCACTTAGGGAGGAAAAAGCATTCTCCCAGAACTCCGCTTATGCTGGACAATTAACAACAATTATGATGCCAGCCCCTTTGGTCCAGTTGCTGGCATCGGAAGCATTTATCTCAATTACTGGGATCATTTTGTGTACGACTCTAGGGGTATAGTAAGCCGTCCAACGTGATAAAAATGAAATTCTTTAAAAATTAGCTGCTCTTAACCCCTTCCCTTTGCCCCGAATTACGCCGCGACATGGGGGTCGAGGGGGTGGGCATGGTGCTCATGACGGCCCCACGCCGTCATGAGTCACGGGCAGCGTGTGATCATGACGGCTTTGTGCGGAGCGACAGTGGCATGATGGCTCCACACCGTCAAGAGCACACGCCTACCATGACTCATGACAGCATGGAGCCGTCATGAGCACCCAAGAGATTATTGCCTTGTTACTATGATGCGAGATCACCTGCCACTCTGCCTCTTAGAAAGTGCACTGTGTTTCTTGAGTAATTTTATCTAGAAAACGTGATATTATGGTGCACCCCCTTTTCCTTTGTAAAAGCCAATACCAATTTCCCACCCCTCTTAGTGTGGCGTGGCTAGATTTAAGGCAGTAACTTTTAATCAGTTGAATAATTTGAAGATACCCTAAAAAGAAAAGCTTACATTGCGTTCCACACCTTGCTTGTAACTCATGCCAATTTAAAAACCTCCCCCTACTCTAAAATGGCCGATTTCTTTAAAACCCTTACTATCTCAGATATTTTTATCTGACTATTCTGTATATATAGGCCCAAAATGTTGCATTCTGAAAGCTTCAAATATTCATATCTAGCATTGTAGCTTTCCCTGGAGCACAATGACAGAAGTCTAGTTTTCTTTGGGGGTTTAGCCGTTTAAAAAAAAAAAAAGGAATCCGAGAACCTCCTTCCGGACAATTTTTCCCAAAGGAAAACTATCAAGGTAACCCTTGGAATCTATCAAACAAGCCATTTTATCCAAAAAGAAGCTTCATAATAAATACAATCTTGGGGGAGTGCCAACCCCCCTTGGCTAGTATCTAGTTGAAGTTAGGGGGATTTACCTTTGAAGCCTTCTTGCTCCAGATAAAGTGGCCTCTAATTCTTTAAAATATGACATATTAATTTTGATTGGGAGATTTAAAAAAAGAAAAATCAATAATGGTAAAATTGCACATTTTTATAAGAGCAATTTGGCCTATTAAGCAGTAGAAGGGTCCATCTATCCATTAAATTCCTAAACTTGGTAAGCATTAACCCAAAATGTAATTTATAAAGGTCTTCATAATGATTGGTAACATAAATCCCCAAATATCCTATTGGGGTATGGGAACAGGCTTGCCTTTGAAGATTGTATGGAAGAAATTGGCACCCAGAACTGAATAGCAAAATTTCAGTTTATTCACAATTGATTTTGTAAACCCCAACTGACTCACACTGTGCAAACTCTGCCACCGTTGTTTCCATATTCTGCTCTTCAGGACAAAGATAAAGAATGATATTGTCTGCAAACAGTTTTAGTTTAGGCATACCATCTATTGGTGCTTTTATATCATGGTTATTCCTGATACTGATTGCACGGAGTTCTATGAAAAAGGTGAATAACACTGGAGAGAGGGGCCAGCCCTGACGGGTGCCTCAATTTATGTTGATCATCACAGGCAGGAATTAATAAAGACCTGGGCCCCTTGATTTAAGTTCAATAGCATGTCTATTTAGGAGTATTGTATAGCGCTGGCCAGACCCAAAGTTATCGGATCACTTTGCAACATTTGTCAAAAGACAGTTGAGTATACAAAGAGTGGTAAGCGTAAACACAGTGCTTAAAGATGGGTCATGTAGCATTCGAATGCAAAGTAGAAGTATTAGTCATAGTCGTAGTATTAAGGGGGGGAAGAATGCGGGTCAAGAGGAAGAAGCTATCGGAAGTTGTTCTTATCAAAGTGATTGGATCCTCAGTTGGGTGCGATTCTGTTTTGTGGGCCTGTTGTCACTTCGTGAGAGTTTCATTGAGGAAGAGCACTTTGACCTGGCTTTTGAATGTTTTGAAGGAAGGGTTGGTCCAGATGTGTACTGGGCTGGCATACCAAATTTTGGGTGCATTTCCAGAGAAAGAACGAGATAAGGTCTTTTGTTTGTGGGTTTTTGGGGGGATGAGTAGTAGAGTATTGGCGCTCCTGAGATGTCTTGTCTGCCCCGCTTTGTTGAGTTTGGCAGCTAGATAGGTGGGTTTACCAGTGTGCAGAGCTTTGTGTGTTAGACAGGCGTTCTGAAGTTAGCACGCATTTTTATTGGGAGCCAATTTATCTCTTTGAGAGCAGCGTGGGAAGTGTGTTCGAATTTCTTTACTCTGGTCACCATTCTGGCTGCTGCATTTAGGGTTGATCTGAGAGGAGCAAGGTGTCATTTTGCCCTGCCTTTGAGGGTGGCTTTTCCATAGTCTAATCTGGATAGCAGGAGGGATTGCTTGACTTGCTTAACCCCTTCCACGCTGATGACGAGCTGGGCTCGTCATGAGGTAGCCTCCTGGCACAATGATGACGAGCCCAGCTCGTCACGTAACATGCGCTTTAAAAAATCTCAGCGTACGAGCGGAATTCCGCCCGCACGCATGCGGTTAAGGTTATTTGGAGGGATGAAGGGTTTGATTTTGTTGAGTAGTTTTAAGTTGAAGAAAGCACTTTGTGTTCTTGATTTGTTTGACCATGTCAAGGTTAGGGTCCAGAGTGATTCCCAGTGATTTCACGGAGTCTGCCGGGATGAGAGTGCACTTAAGAGAATCAATAGACTTTATCCATTCCGTGATTTGGGGAGTCTGCTCTTAGTTGGCTATGAGGAGGATTTCCGTTTTGTCTTGGTTACGTTTCAGATGGTTTTAGGACAGCCATTTTTGGATTCTATTAGGGTGTCATTGAGTCTTTGCATGTCCGCTATGGTTGAGGTTTCTATGTAGATCTGGGTACCATCAGCATAAAGGTGGAAGGGTATGATGGTTTTTCTGGGGATAGTGGGGAGTGGCTCCAAGTAAATGACAAACAGTGCGTGTGAGAGAACTGATCCTTGGGGAACTCCTCTGTTTATGGGATGTAGGTCAGACGTTAAGTTTCTGATTTTTATTCTTTGAGAGCGGTTTTGCAGGAAGGAGGTGAACCATTGTAGGACCACCCCTTCTGCTCCTACCCGTTCTCGGAGTACGTTGATGAGTAATTTATCGTCAACCGTGTCGAGGCCGCCGAAAAGTCCATGAGTCTGAGTAGGCAGCAGCGGTCCTTGTCAAGTGATTTGTGTGGCATTCAGGATGGCTGTCTCTGTGCTGCATCCTTTTCTAAAGCCCGATGGGTGAGGGTCAAGGAAATCGTTATTGTCCATGTGATGGGTGAGTTGACGGAGAACACATTTTTTAGTAGTTTGGCTAGGAATGGGAGACTGGAGACAGGCCTAAAGTTGTTGAGATCGTTTGGGTCAGCCCCTGCTTTTTTCAGTAATGGTGTTACTTGACCAATTTTGAGGCACTCAGGCATGATTCCTGTTTTCAGGGAGCTGTTTATAATCTTCGACCAGAATGGGGCTAGGGAGAGTTTGAGTTTTTTAGCCAGTTGAGCAGGGAGAGGGTCTTCAATGTGTGGAGACGGTTTGGATCCAGTAGTTAATTCAATAATTTCAGTTTCGGTGATGGGTTCGAATGTTTTCCAGTTGTTTGCGGATTTTTTGAGTGGGTTCATGCCTTCTTTATAGAGGGGCGGACCTTCATTGGGGGGTCAGAGGTGATCCTCTAGTGGAAGCTCAATCTTTGATATTTTTTCATCAAAGAAATCGGCAAATTTGATACATAGGTCTTTGGAGTCCGGAATTCCAGAAGGTGGAGGTTTGAATGTTTGCTGTCTAATGATAATTGAAGAGTTCTTTGGGGCGATTTTTAGTATTATTTAGTGCACCACAGAATAAGGTGTATTTTTCCTTTTTGATGTGCTTTTTATATTTCCTACGACGTTCCTTTTTGAGTTGATCAAGGTAGTTTGTGGCCAAAGTCTTTCTGCAGCTCTTAGTTGTCTATATGGTCCAGCATGGCGTGCATAGAAGCATTGTAATGTGCGGTAAGTTCTGTTGTGGACCGGTCGCATGCGATGGAAGGGAGCAGTGTACTTATCCTTTTTTCTAGTTCTGCGAGGGGGGTCTGGCTCAGGTTTCTCTTCCAGTGAAAGTGTTCATTTGTGCGAGGCGGTCAATGGGTCTTTTGCTTGATATGAAAAAGAATGATATGGTGGTCTGACCAGTCAACAGGGAGGGTACAGTTGATGGTGATTGAGTCTTCGTGAGCTATGATGGCACCTAGGATTGAGCCTTTGTTATGGTTTTTTCAGTACAGTGTGGGTCAAATTGTTATTGTGAAGGAGCTCATTTAAAGTGTGTATCAGAGGTTTGTTTACCTCATTCCAGTGAAGGTTTAGGTCTCCTAGTATTAGGTTGTTCGTGTCTGAGAGTGAGCAGTGTGTTATCAGGTTGGCAAGATGTTCTCCAAATGCGAGGGTGTTTTGTCTGGTGGATGGTAGAGGAGGTGGCATTGAAGCGTTTTGTTGTCTGACGTCTTAATGGTGGCGGTTAGGTATTCCAATGTTTTATATTTGCGGTCCCCCCACCTCACTCGTTCTTTTCTTTCTGTCTTTATTGAAGATTGAGAACCCTGGGGGTATAAGCATATCGAAGATGGGGGATAAGGATTCGTTCAACCAGGTTTCTGTGATGAACTAATGTTTATGTTGTGGGTTAGGATGGTTTCTGCCAGTTGCGTGTTTGTTCGCAGATCTGCAGTTTATGAGCATGCAGTTAGTCACCCTCTTGTTGTTGAGTTTCTCATTTTGGGGAGCGAGAGAAATATTGGTGAGGTGAGCTGGAAGTCTCACCGTTCTCGGTGCGGTATGGTCTCTACCAAATCCAGTGATTACTTGGATCACGGAGCTGGGGGCAACCGTAGGAGCTGCTTTATAGGTTTCGGCGAGATCCCTCCCCTCTTTTATGGACATTACAGTGCTAGTCCTTTTGGGACTGTGCGGCTGGTTCCTGAGGGGGGTTGTGTTGCATCTGAGTCATTGGGCCTTGTGATGGTATGTGTGTTTATTGGGAGTGCAAAAACAATAGAGGAGTAACCCCTCGTGGGTAAAGAGAAATATCTCTCTAACAATGAGCTCAAATGCTCTGGTCAGCACATTTTGCCCCAACCTGTTGCTGGATAATGCATATCCTTATAGAAGACCCCTCACTCACCAACCTGGTTGGTGACATGCTTCATCATCGGGGTCCCACCCCATAAGCCGAGTGCCTATAGGGTGTGCTGCGACACCTGATTACAGTGGAGCTGGTTTTGTTTTTTATGTGTTCAAGACTATCAAAACTGTGTTTAAAAAGGGCCAACACTACTCACTTCAAGTATTTTATTCTTGAGTGCTTGAACCCTTGTTAAAATTAAAGTGTAGCACCTTTGCCTAATTAGGAAGGCTTTGGTGTCAAAAGTAGTATTTAAAATATATAAAAATAGCAAAAGTGTGCTATGTGAATGTGAATATACAAAACTATTGTTTAAAAAGGTCTACATGTTTCAACCCATACATGGATTCAAGGGTTTTCGTCAGGACCGTGGTGAATTGAACTGGGTGGTCCGCCCACGCTAAGGAGCGTCCTGCCCTAGTTCAAGATAGAGACCATAAATAGTGGTCTCGTGAAAAAAAGGTGCGTTTTTCTTTTTTGAAAAAACCTGTGAAAAGACAGGGAAACAAAGAACAGGAAGGGGTCACACACTGGGGTAGACAAATTGGATTATACCACATATAACACATGCGTTCATGGTCACTAACACAATCGTAACATCCAAGTGTGGAGTCATGCCAGCATATCAATATCGAGTGTAGAGCATATCTATTGCGCGGTTACAACAGTACTACAGTGATAAGTTGCCGGGTCGTGCCTTTCAATCGAAGGGCAGGCGCCAAAATGAGGGGTGTCGAGATGGTTTTGGCGTCAGGAATATGTGAAAACCAGGGGTCGGTAAATGGGAGGGTGACCTTGTAGCGTGCTGCGATGTGAACGGCTGCCAGACATTTGTGAGCAGTCGTGCAAGAAACCGTCTCAATTGCATGGAGGCGGCTATTTATTTAGAGCTTACGCTTAGAAGCGGAACTATCGCTTCATGGGCACCAGCGTTACCAAGTTGACAGGATTCCGTCTCCTGTAGGTAGAAAAACATGTATTGAGTGTCAGCTATGTAGTCACTGAGTGCTGACAATCGAATACTGCCTCAAGAAAAAATGCGGTCAATCATTACCGCATTTCGATCCATCAAGTGTACTTACTTGTCGCTTCTGTTCGTCAGACCGAAAAACCTACTTGGTTCATGCTCGGCGTGCCCCGTAGAATGTCTTGGGTGCCTGAATGCAGCCGGTAATGTAAACCTGCGAGCACTTCCTAGTTGGGCGTGGCCGGGTCACGTGTACTAAACACGTGGTCCGGTGGTAGCCACTCACGTTATTTCATTTGACATAGTAAAAGGACTACACTGTCACACATGAGTCATTGTTTACATCGCTATGGGAACGATGTGTTCTGATCGGGGACGTGCAGCGTTTTGTGAGCACAGAAAACAGTTTAAACTGAGGCATAATTCAAGGTTTTTTTTTGTGAGAGCACAAGTATCAATTCAGATTGGGGCATTATTACAGGGTAATTTTTACACAGTCGTACTTCAGAACAAGGGACAGAAAAGCGGGTAGGATTACCGCTTTTTTAGAAAGTTAAATAAACAAAACAGTACGGGCACATAGTGATTCGGTACGGTGGGCGGAGTCTGAATTTTGATGAGCCCTCTTATGTCAATACATTATTCCACGGTATATTGTCGTTTAAACCGCTTTTGTGCGTGGAAAGTCTGTAGACCCACCTCTGTTCCTTTTCAAATAGACGTTTGATCAAGTTTGTACCTGGTTGGACTTGTTCAATGATTGTCCATTTAATGTCATTGGCAGTGTGACCTATGGACAAAAAATGTTCAGTGAGCTTTGTATTCGTCTTCCTACACCTGATGGTGCTCCTGTGCTCTCCGATACGTAGTTTTATCTTCCTACTGGTCATTCCCACATAATGTAGGTCACAAGGGCATGTCAATCTATAGATGTTTATTGGGAGTGCCTGTGTGTGTGTAGGGTGGGCGTTGGCTAGTGGGAGTGGTGCGGTTAGATAAGATGTTAATAAATACCCTGTATTACTATTTCTATCTGGTATTCCAGTTGTGCCAATCTTTGGGCTGTATTCATTGAGGAAGGTGTAGGGGAGTTTGTTATCAGTGTGTCCAGAGCATGGCCATCTATGGATGGTGGGCGCTTGACTGTGTTCAGGGATGGGGAGAGCTTATCTGTGTCTGAGTGGCTCCCTTTGCTTCTGATATCTATGTTGTTCTTGGGGGAAGTCGTGGGGGTGAGTTGTGACAGATTAGTTTGGGAATTGTGTGGCAACTTCACTGTGTTTATTGCAGGTAAGGAGTTCAGGGTTGTTGTCTGCTGGCCGGTTTCCTTGGTTGCTAGCTGTGAGTAGTGTCAAGTGGGGGCGAGAGGGGGAGGCTTGAAGAGGACTGTAGTGTATCATCCTGGACAAGGCTTGTGTTTGACATGGCTAATAGGGATAAGTTGTGTGAGTTAGGGGAGGAGTTGGAGGGGCTGGTGGGGCTTTAGTGGGATAGGTTGGAGGGTTGGGTATGGATCGAAGGATTGTTTTGACAGTTTTCCAGGGATGGTTGGCTTGAGGATAGGGTTACGTTCAAGTGGGAGTGGAGTAAAAGAGTGAAGGTGATGCGCAGAGTGGGGAAGAGGGAGACAAATGTGTCCAGGTTGTCATTTTTGGCTTGGATCAGGACTGTGCCATTTCAGTAAATGGTCTCAAAGGTGTTGCCATTGCGTTTGTGGCGGTTAGAGATTAGGAACGCTAAGGAATTAGGAATGCCAATTCTTTTAAGACTGTAAAAAAGTACATCCCAATTTACAAGATCAAATGCTTTTTCAGCATCGATCGTCATAATTAATTCAGGGGTTTGGTTGGTGATAAAACAATTGAGTGCCTGGACCAAAAACCCAGTGTTTGATGACATTGATCAGAGCACCACAAATCCTGTCTGATCTTTATGAATCAATTTCTGTGCTAATGGAGAGTGCCGATTTACCCGGGTTTTCATCAGCACTTTATAATCGACATTCAACAAGCTAATAGGCCTATATGCATCAATGTCTTGGGATTCTTACCCTTCTTTACAAAACTGACAATGATTGCTTCTTTTAAAGTAGATGCCATCCCACCCGCTTGCTCAAAATTAAAAGGCTCAGCTAAAAATGGAATTAGTTCATCAGAGAATGTTTTATAATTCTCAGTAGGGAGGCCATCATTACTGCAGGCCTTCCCTCCAGCCATTGAAGTAAGGACATATTGAATTTCATTAGCTGTCATTTCCACCGTTATTTTCTCAGTCTGTGCATCTGTTAATTATGGGAGCTTGGTACTATATTACCTAATCGCCTTGTTTCGTGCTATATATTTTGTTGCATACAGCATCTTGTAATCATCTAAAAAGATTTTTTGCAATTTTTTCCTTTTTGGCAACCAACGGCCCGGTCCTGGGCTCTTCGAGTCCTGCTATTACTGCTGCCTCCTGTTTAACTCTGCTTGACCAAGCCAGAAGTTTCCCCACCATCTGACTTTCTTCATTAGCATGCTGCTGGAACGTTCTTGAACTACTTATCTCTTTGAGGATAACAAATTCCTTTAGCTTCTTCTTAGCTTTGGTGAAGCTCTGCTCGAAACAGAATGTTGCCCCAGGCTACTACTTCTGAGCATTCAAGCTAAATCCACTGTATGTTGTAATTCTGTTATGTGGGACCATAAAACCCAACATCTGCCCCCTAATTGCAGCCTGAAAGGCTCCCCAAATCAAAAACAGAGCTGCTATACCAATGTTATCCTGAAGAAATACTTTTATCCATTTCTTCATAATCTCAACACATTGAGTATTTGAAAGGAGGAGGCGGTCCATCTGCCACCTGGACTTTCCCCTACTCTCTCCCTCTATTTCTATTACCATTTTGGCTAGTGAATGATTTGAGAAATAATTGGCCCCAATTTCTGCATTTAAACAATTGATATAATAAGCAATGAGAGAAAAATACATATGTGAGGCTGACTGGAATCAAGGAGAATGGCAGGTGGATTGTAAAACTTCAGGGTGGGCCCTACGCCATGGATCGATTAATTGAAGATCCTGTTTTCAATATTCTTTTAGTCTTGGGTTTTAATAGTTTTTTGTTTTATTAGTAGAAGTATCCCTTTTCAAATCTTGAATAAAGTTAAAGTCCCCTCCTAATATTACTGTGCCTACTGCCCCTCTACCCATCTCATTAATGTTCATAATGGCTTTGGGTTCCTCTTATATTGGGGCACAGTAATTCACAAAGTTATAAGGCATTCCATTCCCCCCAGCAACCACCCAAATACATCTACCCAGAGAGTCTCTCAGAAATTGTGAGATCTCCGAATCGATCCCTTGCCCAAAATAAATAGCCACCCCTCTTTTGCCAACCCTGCTGAGGCAAAATTCACCTGAGAAAAATATTTGGGGATAAACAGTTTTGGTGTATTTGTTTTTGTATGAGTTTCCTAAAAAAAAAGAATTGAGGAGAAAGAGAAATTAACCAGCTAATTATTACACAGTATTTTTGTTTGTTAGTAACTCCATTTACATTTACCGAGACTATACGCACATTAAGGACCATTATATCCTAAAGGTAAAACCACATTTAGAAATGTGAATCTTCTATATAACACAATAACTCAATACACATTTTTCCCCCTTTTCATATTCTGTTCTTCTTACTCGCAATAATTCTGCTCTTTTTTCACTATTGCTCCTAAGCCTACCATCCAACCCAACCCCCCAACCTTGGCTAATGGAGAATTACCCATCAAAACCCAAGCCAACCTGATTCGACCCAGGTCTAGGTCTGGATGCCATGGTAAAAATGTAAAATGTAAATTGATACTTGTATAGCGCACTACTCACCCGCAAGGGTCTCAAGGCGCTTGTACGAATACCGCTGTGGAACCCATCCTGGCTTTCCCTGTGAGGTGTCCACTCCTGGGCACCCCCAAGGTGGAGGCCAGGCATCCTTAGCGTTGTGGGGGCCGTTGTGGAGATTAAGCAAGCTATTGCCCAGAGTTGCAGAGTGGGACTCCATGATTGGAATAGGCACCGAGGCGAGAATTATCAGGTCCGTGGAATTTTGAGCCCAAGACCCGCCGAGGCGGGAATTGAACCCTGGTCCCGGGCTAGACCTCTGCATCAGGGTCTGCCGCTCTAACCATTGAGCCACACTTCTCCTGGCATTGCACCCTGAGTGAACTATTCCCCCCCCTCATCCCGTGTTTTCCGAGCCTACTAAAAAAAAAAAGAAATGTTCCACATTGTTTTTCTTTATCTACTTTTCAGTAGTAATTTCCTGTAGAATTGTCTCTTTTGAATGGTCCTTGTAAGTATCTGTTCTTTTACTGGGAAATCTGCAACACTAAAATTGTTCAAGGCAGCTTTGATTTGGGAAAGGGCTGCGCTGGTACCCTGTGTGCTCTTGTAATTGTAAGCTCACCTGTAAATTCTGGCAAGATATTGTACTTAATGAAGGTCTTGCCAGCAGGGTAGCCTGCTGCTGCATCGCACCCATTTGATCTTTAAGCTGATAGATCCAGGACTCAGCCTCTTGCATTCTGGCCGGTTAACTGTGTTGCTTTGAGCTCACGTATCTCATCGAGAATGAGATTTAACATAGTTGTGATATCATATTGAGCAGTATGTTCTCTTTCTTGGAGTGTTTCTAGGGCAGTTTCTGGTGCCCTGTTTTCTGAGGAGACGTCTGATGCTCGCCGTGCTTGGTATTGCTGATCCCTTTCTGGGGATTTACCTGAAATAGAGACCATGGGCCATGGGGATGTATGACGTTATAACGCATACTATTACTCCGCAGACCATTACAACGCGACTTTTACTCCGCATACCGTTACAACGCATAGCGCCTTGGGGCGCTGGATAGTGGTAAGTATAATTTACTATTCTAACTCCAGTCCCCGTGGACCCTAGGGAAGGTGTTGGATAGTAAATTATACTTATTCCCTATCCTAGAGCGCCCCCCAGCGCAATGCGTTGTAACGGTATGCGGAGTAAAAGTCGCGTTGTAATGGTAGTGCGGAGTAAAAGATCCGTTGTAACGGGTGTATACCGGGCCATGGCTGCCAAACTGTAGAGTCGAGGAGGAGTCCCTTTTTCTTTTTCAAACTACTATGCGGTAGTGCGAGAGATTGATCAATTTGAATTAATTCTGATTGTAAATTAATAGTGGATCCTCATACTTGTATTTGTGCAGCAGCCACTGACGTTGGAATTATATTGGGCTTCAAAAAAAGAAGAAATTCCTTTGGTTTTACATGATGGGGACCTTCCTCTATATTTTCTGATATCTGGCTGTCTCTATTGGAAATGCCCCCTTTACCAGCTTAGCCATTTTGTGCCGGAGGTTGCCCGTCGGAGCCTCCTTCTTCTGCCGGCATTTGCTGCTGAGAAGTGTCCAAAGTTTGACTGTCCTCTTTCTCCCCACTCCGTGTTCCACTATATCTTCTTCCGAGCTCAGGGGGCTAGGTATTGAGACTGAATTTCAACAACATTTTTAAGAGCGCTCAGCTCTCGCTGCAGCTGAAACAAACTTCATCTGAGCTGCTCAAGATTTAGATTTAGGACCCACATTTAAATCAACATGGGCCATTTCATTGGCCAGCTTCAAATGTTTTCCCATCATGGCAAAGGGTGATGTTAATGATCCTATTGGGTAAGACCCAAACTGCAATATATTCTCCTGTTGAGAAGAATGACTGACCCAGTAATATAAAAAAACAGAGAGGAATATTTGTATTTGCTGCACTTCAGATTTCAGCCACCTACCAGCACCCTCTTCACCAGCGTACAAAGGTTCCAGAGTTCAATAAGCAGATTAAACACTTTGGTAAAAAAAAAGAAGGAAAATAAAGTGCCCAATTGATCCAATTGTTTCAAATCCTGGATTCTGAACCCCATTAAATGCCTGAGCGCCTGTAGTTGAGGATCACCGGGGCTTTTAACGAAGCAGCAGCAGCTGTTAATTAGCGACCTCTGTAAATTCGCCTCCATTTTGAATGGCACCTCCACTCCTTCCACACCGGCATCTATAGCTCTCAAAAGCTGGCATCCATGAAAAGCTCTGATTTTCCATTGCTGCAGCTTCTTTTCAGCATTTCGCGCCCGCGCAGCAGTTCTCCGGATGCGGAAACAGCACTACGGCATTGCGGCGTTGCGTAGGACAAAGGGGGGTGGAGAGATCCACCAGCAGCGGTGCATACAGAGTTCATGCCGCCAACATCTTACATTTGAAACACTCTTGACCCTCCATGCAAATATTTTGGCCGCAAGTCCCAAATTCTATAAACTCCAACTTGGACCTTGAGCTATAGCCCATGGCAGCACTGATTATTCTTCACATTACACTGAAAGAAGTGGAACTTGACAATCATAAAAAGTGGTGGGTCGATAAAGGTGCTGTTGTTAGCTACAATGGATATCCTTCAACAATGGAAATAGAGGGCACCTCCTTCACATTCTGACTATGGCTGTGGCAACCTCACTTGAACAGATCATATATCACCTTCAGTGTCTCGCTCATTATCCTTAATCTATTCAGACTAATAAGCTTTCAATTACTTTTTGTTTGACACCAATGTCTTCTCCTGTTGGTAGTTAAAGGGCAAACTGTTTATGTGTTTGATTGTATATAATGTGTAGACTCTTGCAGAATCCATGATGATGGTTCACATACACTTTGATGAATTGGTTTTATTTAAAAAACAATACAGTTTTTTTAGCCCTAAGCTGCCACCATCCAAACATTTTGCCTTATCCTTAATCTCACTTGGGCCTTCCTGCAACTTACCTAACTTCCACTCCAGGTCATCAGCAACAAACAAACAACAAAAGTTAAAAAAATACATAATAGGAACAAAAACAGTGTAGCCTGTCACACAAACATATTGCAAAGCACTGCACTAAACTTCATAAATTTTCCAAATAATGTACAGATTCCAAATTCCCAGACTGAATACTGCAGAAGAGATTGCAGACAAAGGAAGAATGATCCCAAATAAAAAATGAGCAAGGGTTGAACAAAGTACAGATAAATGTCTTCAGGATAGGAGGAGGAAGTTGATGGTGCCTGTACAGTATGGCCCTCCCTCTGCATTTCCCAAAAGAAAGAAAATGGATTTCAGACTCAAAATGTATTTGAACAGTCCACTTGGAGTAACACAAAATGACTTTTAAAGTAATTTTATCAGTGCCTGAGTTAAAGAAATGCTGCTTACATTTCGGATCATTGCATTGTTCCTGTGCATGGATCGCATTGTTTCCATGCTCCTGGAAAAGGACTTTTCCCCAAATGGACATCTCATTTATGTAAGGTGGCGAAATTCCTAATCTTGGACATTACACATAATACTTATAATGCAAACTTCCTGACATCCCGACAAATATGGAAACATAATGAAATGTACATCCTGGTTTATTCAAAATGGCCACATGAGTGCATTTTTGTGCTGTAGGTTGGGAGACGCATTTTGCGTAAGTACATGTCATTTAGCAAATTCTTTTGTGAATTTTGCATAATTATGCAACCAGTAAGTCTGTTACTCACTGTATGTTACTCAATTTACTGTACACAACAGCACACGACACATTTTCCATGTACATACACATAACCACTGAATGACATACCACACATTGCACATTTGCATAGATTGCAGCGACCTCTATAGGTCACGTACAGCAAACAGCAGTGTACACATGTTGAAATATTCAAGTATACAAAAAATCATACAACAAACATAAAAAACAGGTGATAGATGGAATGCTTGAATTAACCTTAGCCACCGGTAATTACTCAGGTTTCCATCCTAGAGCATTTGTATTTTGCACACCATACCACTGAACTGGTCCTTCCTGTAATGGTTCACAAGCAAATCCAGGTCTGGTTTTGCTCTAATTAGTACTCATCAGCCATGTTCCCGTTGAAGCAGGATCATGACTGATTTGCATGTGGCTGGTTCAAGATTGAAGTGGCTCTGAGTTCAAAATAATGATATTGGGATTTGGCCCTTACTGATTATCAGCAGCAGGGATTAACTAAAGCATTCTGTCCATCGCTTTGTGTATAATACTTTGGTATATATAACAGTGTTGCACCCTAAGTGGGATGGCATGCTCAGACGTGGATCCCATGCACACTGTGCCACTAACATCATGCTTTTCCTGTCTGATGAGCCCTACTAAGGGTGAAACTGGTCCTATGTTGCTTGTGTTTCATTTCAGGGAGGACATGACATAGCAGTTCCCACTGCGTCAGAGTAAAGACTGATTTCCATATGGCTTGGTCCAAACTGAGCAGGCATGGTGTGAAAAAGGACAATTGGGATGCGGACCAAGAGATTACCAGTGGCTAAGATTAGTTCAAGCATTCCATCCATCACTTTTTTGTATACTACGCATGTAGAAATATTTCAACCAAGCATTGGTAAAAACTTAACTCCACGAAGATATGAATCATTGGCCCACAAAACCAATGAAGTGTGTCACCACTAGAGTGCCACCCATCACTTTAGATATAGTGCTCCCATGCCCCCCCTTTTTATAATGATCTCTAAAATGCCAAATCAAAGTGTATATACTGGGAGCAGGGTTCTGCTCCAACCATCAGAAACAAGAAGCTACACAACAGAATCTATGCATTTCTCTACTTGTGTACCTCCACTTCATTTCATATATTCATTTATTTGAGTGTACATTTCTCATTCATGTTGCTATTAGTATTCTTTACACAGGTGTAAAATAACATTTTCATAATTATAGATTGATATTTTATGCTTTATAAATGTAGGTGAAGGTGCAACAAGATAAATATGTAAGTTCTTGAATTTGCGATAATTAGTGGTGGGCGGAACTCGTTGCATTTCACTTAAAGGAATCCTGGGGAGTTACATAAAAACGTAGCAATATTCTGTTAGCTGGCTGATGGCCATGTGGAATGGCAGAGGTCACTGATTTTTTTCTGCTGCACCATTTTATTTTCAACTTGAGTGGTAGCTTTCTCAACCCGACCAGTCACAACATGGCATGACTACCCACGATGAGAAAATCTCACCGATTGACAAGGTTTTAAAATGCAGGACGTAGCTGATGGTGGTTATAGAAAGAGCCACTGGTCCGTGAGTGGATATTGTGTTTGATATACTCAGTACGGTGAAAGTTAATTAGAGAAAGAGGTGTGAAACACAAGAAAGCTGCGCTTTATCATCCAGAAGCCAATGGTGTAGTAGAACGCTTTGTTAGGGTGTAGAAAGAAAGTATGCAGTTACCACTCATGTGCAAAGCCAGCTGGGTTGACAGTTTGAGAAAGAAAATAAGAGACTACAGACTGACTCCACATTCTGTCAGCTGTGTCACCTTTTCGCGTGTTTAAAGGAAGGATATCCAGTTGTGCGATCAGCCCTGGTTGGGTCATTGAAAAAAGGGAGAAGGTTGATGATCCGGTTGGTGTATTATTAGGATGGGAAGCAAAAATATAGGAAAAGAAATGGAAGTCCAAGGTGTTGTATGACAAAAGGAAAGCTGATAAAGAAACTATAGTGCAAGTGGGTGATTGGATAAAAATCAAATCTCCAAGAAAAGGTGGAAAAGGTTGCAAATTCAGAATACCTTGTTGAGTAAGGAAATTGTTCAGGAATGCAGTGAAAACTGATGGTAATAGGATCTGGAATCTCAATAGGATATCTAAATGCAGTTTCAAGATGTGATTGGATCTTACCTCTTTGCACCTGAGGAAATTAAAGCTCGACCCCAATGGGCAAAGAGAAGACCTATTTGCTTTCATGGCTTTGTGTAAGTGTCATTTTTTTATGCTTGTTTTGTTGCTTCCTGTTCCTTTAGCTTTTCTTTTGAGGTTATGCTGTAATATGCTAGAATTATTTTATTATTTTTTTGGATAATTATGAATGGGGAGTTGATGTGGTATCCTAGGTTCTAGAGCGACCTGGATAGCTGGTTCTGTAACCTAGAGATGCGTCATGTTGCAACCAAGCTTGAGGTGGAGAGAAGAAAGGAAGACTTGGTTGGGAGCACTTTTGCTCCATCAGTGGATGGGGTCTCTGTATCCTGTACTTCTTAAGAAACATTATCTTAAAGTCATCACGTGGACCTCGCCTCCTTTTTACATAGTGTTACGGGCCCACTAGTAGCATTTCATTTAAAAGCCCTGGATATATGGTATACCACTATACAAGCGATTTACAAGTAAATTAAATATGGCAAACAGGTATAAACCAACCATAACATGTTTTAGAGGAGAGAGTACAAACACTTTAGCACTGTTTATCAGTGGAAAAGTGCCAAGAGTCTGTAAAACAGCAAAAAGAAGGTCAGAAATATAGTAGGAAGAAGGCAAAACGTTTGGGGATGACCCTGCAAAAAGGGCCAGGTCCAACAAACAGTAGTCAGGATTATGACAAGGAGAAATAAGAGTATGCCTGAACATACAGTTTTTAATTGCTTTCTTAATGTACTTAAGAACATTTAAACCTTCCCATATCATTAGATGTTGTCTCCAAAACTATATTTTTCAATATTAGGCAATGTATTTGATTTTTTCTTTTTCCACATGAAATTTTCAACAGTTCACAAACTCTGGGGGATATTTACAACAGAAGTGGCAGAACGTGTTGGCTTAACGACATGATCTGCCACTTCAGAAATGCAGGTCTGCACCATATTTACAAAAATATAGTGCAGACCAACCTTTCCCCCTGCGCTGGTGGTACACTTAGCAGTGTAGTGCCTACTCAGGCATCCTTGCATCAAAGTGCAAGGGTGTCTGTATGCAGGGGAAGATTGTTTTTGTACAGGAAGGTCCTCCTTCCTGTACATTAACAATCTTGAAATGCCGCTTTGTTACACATTTTTTATGTGCAGGAGGGGTCACCTTGCTGAACATAAACAATCCAAGGCGTTTTGCTTTTTCCATGTGTGCTGCACAAGGCAACACACATGGAAAAAGCAAAAGCAAGAAGAAATTAAGCATTTCCCCTTGTTTCGCAAAGTAAAGACCGGGGGCCTCATTTATGAGGCCGTGTGTCACTTTTACACCGCCGGTGCGTCACTTTTTGTGACGCACCAGCAGCGTAAAAAATGTGCCTTGTTGCACCATATTTACAAAGTGACGCATCTAGGTAGATGCATCACTTTGTAAACCCCTGCGCTACATTATACCTGCGCCAGGTATAATGTATGCCGGGGGGCCGTTTTGACGCAAGTAAAGGTCATAGAAGTGACGCAGTGAATCTATAAGATTTCGCTGCGCCACTTCTAGGATGCAAATGCGTGAATTTCTTACACCTGCTTCACAGCAGGCGTAAGACTGACGCTGGTCCTTTCACATTGTGCTTGCCCCATGTGAAAGGACTTATTGCTGGAGTTGCGTCACTTTTGTGACACACTCCAGCAATGCGTCACTTTTGCGCCTACAGATACATCAGAAATACTGACTTATCTGTAACTCCTTGCGCCATGATGTTTTCACGCAGCGATGCATCACTTTTCATAAATGAGGCCACAGGTTTTCCCTGGTCTTAATTTTGGCGCTGCCTCCTATTTACGATGCTCTTGTAAATATGGGGCAGCGTCAAAATCAATGGGTGTTGCGGTGGAAGGCCCACAGCAACACCCACTGCCCTCCCCTTTCATGCTAGCCATAGCATGAAAGGGGGCCTTATTTACAAGGCGGCGTTAAGCCACATTAAGTGGCTTAACGCCGCATTGTAAATAAGGCGAAGCACCTATCGCCACAGGATTTTCGCAAAAAGTCCCGTTCCCATGGCAATAGGGGCTTTTAAATATGCCCCTATGTATTTCTCCTCAGTTTGAGAAGCCAATGAGAGTCCTAGTTATGTACAGATGTTTATTTCTCCTACTTGAAAAAGCTGCAAATATACTCCAGTTATTTAATAATGTTTTTCGCTTTTTACCGTTGTCCTTAGAATTAATGTGTTAAAAGATTTAGTTATCACAGTTACTTTTAATGACTCATTACAGTATGTTAGCATGCTAGTAATTATGGTGACATTTTTAATATTTGTCGACATTTCATTATCTGCCTTACAAGGTCATCCTAGATTGCTTTTAATGCATTCCATATAGCTGTGCGAAGCTCACCTGAAGCACTGGCCTCACAGCAAGGAGGAGACAGGCCACGCGGTGTGAAGGCTCCCAGTGTTTTAGCAGATTAAAAATACAAATTAGCAGAAGAAGGATCACTCACAGTAACCCCTCAAGTCATACTGGTTATCAGTCGTCCATATAAATTGGAGGTGATTTAAAATCGCAGTCAGTATTAGTGTATCATTTTCCAAGCAATTTCCTCTCAGTGGCAGACGGGTGGCATTTAATTAAGCACGCTGGCATTTGTCATTTAAGGGTATGCCCTCACTCATATTTCGTATGACATCACTCAAGGATGAACTTTTTAGCGCTATTTTCTGTCCTTTCCTGGACGATTTTAACTTTTGTTTTCAAAAGATGTGCAAATTAGGCATTTGGTTAAAGGGATCTTTAAAAGTCAACAACTATATTGCACATGGAGCTAACTGTGATATGAATCGAGTAAACGAATACAAATTAGAAAATTGCTTAGGTTATTTTTTGTACCACTGATATTTTGAGCGCAGCATTTGGGAAAATATTGTCTTAAGTATAGAAATTGTCAACAGTAAAATATAACAATCTTCCTATATATACATTTGGAATGTAAAACACAATGGGGCATATTACCAAGCCTGGCCATATTAGATTATCGCCGCTTTAGCTGGCGTTTTCGGCCGCTAAGCGGCGATAATTATATCACCCTATTAGCAAGTTGTCGCTAACTGATGTTAGCGACAGCTTTGAGGCGATAGTGAGTGGTTTGTGGCCCGCTTTGCATGTCAGCGATATTTATCGCTAATGACATGCAAAGTGGATGTACCCAACCTGTTAGAGACTAAAAACAGTCTCTATCATCACTATCGCCTATTATCAACGCAGGCGTTGCGATGGAAATATTCGCGCTAGGCGCGAATATCTCCAAAAGCTAACGCATGCTCAGACCAGTTCTTAGCCATTATATCCAATGGGAGGTGTATATTATGGCTAAGACCCTATTGGTGTTAATGCGTGAATATCGCTGTATTCTCAGCGATATTCACGCATTTCGCCGCTATCGCCGGATATTTTATCGCTTTAGAGATAAACGTTGCTAATAGCACGTTATCTCTGCGATAATATCCGGCTATGCTTGGCGATAAAAAAAAACTCGCTAAGCCCATTTAGTGATAAATATCGCTAGTTGTTGATAATATGCCCCATATTTCATTATTAATATCACAGCTCACAAAAAACACTCCAAGTTCGATCCTCATAACTCATCCTTGCAAAGTTAACCTCAAATACCTCACTCCTTTTAGGACAAGCAAGTGCCCATGCCATCATTGGGTGCACCAAGTTGGGCCACATTTTACAGATTTATATTCATGATCAATCAAACCAGCATGGACATTTATGATCTGCCCCTGGGGACTAATTTCCCAAAAGCCACATTGCCCCCCATGTAGGGTTGCCACCAGTGGATGTTTTATTTGGACAGACAAAGTCCCCCTCGTTGTGTCCCGCAAAGTCAGCAACTCATCGGATTTGATGGAACAGCATCACCTTGCCCATCCCCATGACTGGATTGGTACCACTTATCAGGTCAGGACTCCAAGATGGCAGAGTCCAGGTGTTGTTGTAGGGCTGAAGGAAGTCTTTGATGGCCCTGAGACTTCAGAACAGGGGGCAAGCCTGTAAGCCTCTAGGATCACTCTTCAAGTGAGATGAGTCCTTATCCTCAGCAGGGCAGAGATCAGCAGGCAGCACAGCAAAATAGAAAAGCACATCTTCCAGATCAACAGCCAAGCAGAGTAGCAATCCTTGTAGCACCTCAGTTTCTACCCCTGGCAGACTTCTTCCCAGCCCTGGCTCCAGACTTTCAGCAGGGGGTAATTGTCATGTTATGGGCCCATGACCCACTAGCTACCCTGTTCGATCCCTCCAATGTAGCGTAGTGAACTGTATGCTTGGTGTGCTTGTGACAACAGTGGTTTTTTCCAGACATTTGTTTTTCTCCTTGACGTATCTGCTAAATGGTAGGTGACCTGTTCTGTGGCCATGTGCACGGAGCACTCAAATCTGCAATCGCTACTAGGTCAGCGGTGCACTTGCCAGTGCCGGACTGGCCGTTGCTGGCACTGGGCGTTTCCCCGGTGGGCCACCAGGCAAGGGGCCTGTTTTGGACCCTTGGGGGGTCCTTTTTTGTTACCGGGGGCCAGCAATATTGGCCCCCTGTAACAAAATCGGCAAACTGCTCGGGCGCACCCACTCAGCCCCCCCAGGGGGGCCACCAGAGCAATTTGCCAGGGCCGGTTTCAGTTCCCAGTCCGGCCCTCCTCCTGCGAAGTCGTGACAGGATTTGATGGACTCCCGGGTCATGGTACACTGGAACTTATATTTAACCTGCATCTACTGACCCAGTGCTGCTTTGTCTCCCGATTTGATCTGAGGAAGTCATGAATCCTGTTGTCCTGGGAAACATTATTAGTGCGCATCTTGGAATTGTGCCTGCTTTTCAGTGGGACTCCTGATTGCCTTGGTGAATGCGCTAGGAGAGCAATATCTGGCAAATATTCATCACAGAACTCTGAGTAAGTGCTCATGGAGTGCATTTGTGATCCCTTGTACAATGACAAAAAGCGCATGGAGCGCGATTATCAAAACTAGACTAAGCAAATATTAGCACATGCATGGAGCTCGTTTCCAGCTTTTAATTTCATTTTTAGTTTGCAGACAATTGTCAACGTTGCAGGGAGCGCATGCTTTTATACATGGGGCCTCATTTATGAAAAGTGACGCATCGCTGCTTGAATACAGCGATGCGTCACTTTTCACTGCGCCCTCCTTGCGACACCAATGACGAGTCATATTTACAGTGTGACGCATCATTGCGCAAGGAGGTACAGATACGTCAGTATTTCTGACGTATCTGTAGGTGCAAAAGTGACGCACTGCTGGAGTGTGTCACAAAGTGACGCAACTCCAGCAATGTATCCTTTCACATGGGACAAGCCCCATGTGAAAGGGCCTGTGTCAGTCTTACGCCTGCTGTGAGGCAGGCGTAAGAAATTGACGCATTTGTGTCCTAGAAGTGGCGCAGTGAAATCACATAGATTTCACTGCGTCTCTTCTACGACCCTTTCTTGCGTCAATACGCCCCCTTGCATACATTATACCTGGCGCAGGTATAATGTGGCGCAGGGGTTTACAAAGTGACGCATCTACCTAGATGCGTCACTTTGTAAATATGGCGCAACAAGGCGCATTTTTTATGCCACTGGTGCGTCACAAAAAGTGACTCACCAGCAGGGTAAAAGTGACGCATAGCCTCATAAATGAGGCCCATGGTGTCTATAATGGTTTTGTAGCGCTTGGAGTGATATTCTGTTACGACTCGTAACAATTTACAGGAGCACGTTATTTTTTGAAACCACCAAGCAATGGCTACAAGCCACATGCAGTTATACGTTGTTGATTACTCACACTAGAAATGCGCTGCACTGGAAAAGACGAACATCAGTGTGAACCTAACCGACCTTGGCTCAGGTCAGATAATTCACCAATTGCTTCTTTGCACTTACTCATTACTTGATTTTCAAACACACAATAGGTGTAAGGTATTGGGTAGGGGTGGTTGACCACTCCACCGGCAGAGCTTGAGAAGTTTTGCCCACTCTGTGCTCTGCTAGCAGAGTTTACCGGAGCCAGCACTCCCCAACACATGAGCAGACCTAATACTGTGTGTGTTCAGTAGCTTTCGTGGAGTGTACACCAATTAACCTAACAACTGTCTCAATAAATACATTCTACACCTATGCACAAGCATGATGCTTCTTGCCCTGCGGTGCCCCACTGGGTTAAGGTGAAAATATTTTGAAATTCCATGGAGGAGGAGGAGAGTGGTGGTTCACGTAAGTGTCGTGTCAGATGGAAAGAAGCAGGTACATTTTTCAAGCTCACTCCCCCGAGCCTGCAGACACTGCTGGATTCAGGTAGCAGCGTACTGTGATGCGATTAACACCAGGTCTTACATTTTTGTTTGTATTTATATTCTGTTTATAGGCACCCTATTTCAAAGCCTTTATGCCGGGTGATGGCTTCTGCAAAGAACGTAAATGCTATGCGAACATGAAGATCTGTAGATACTCCTTCCAGAGGGTTTGTGTGTATATGGAGCCTCCCTATAATGACGTTAGATCTCTGTTTTTAATTAGCAAAAGGCACACAGATGATGGACGGAATGCAGAGCAAAGCAAACATTCTCCTCCAGTCAATAGATCTGGGTTAGATCCATTGTTCTTTTACTCACCATGCCATCCCGGTTCAGACACAGCCATATGCCAATCAGTCTTGACCCTATGCTTCATGGGAACAGTCCAGGCCAAACTACCAAGCAAGGTCCTCCCTGGACTAGAAAAAAGCATCCTGGGACCAATTTCGGGGCATTACCCCTCATCAGCCAGGCTAGCTTGAATCCAGTGGCATAGTGAGCCCGGGACCCACTTCTCGGCATACCTGGCGCACTTAGGTGCGAGAAAGCAAAAGACAAACAGATGATGGACGGAATGCAGAGCAAATTAAACATTTTCCCCCAGTCAATAGATCTGTGCTAAATCCATTGTTCTTTTGATCACCAAGCCACCCTACTTTATACCCACCCATATGCAACTCAGTCTTGACTCTCTGCCTCATGGGAACAGTCCAGACCAAACTGCCAAGCCAGATCATCCCTGGACCGGAAAAAAGGATTCTGTCCCTGGTTTCAGGGCATCACTCCTCATCAGCCAGGCTACCTTGAATCTAGTGGCACAGTGAGCCCGGGACCCATGTCTGGGCATACCTGGCGCACTTAGGGCGAGAAAGAAAATGATACACAGATGATGGACGCAATGCAGAGCAAATCAAACCTTCTCCTCCAGTCAATAGATATGGTCTTTTGCTCACCATACCACCCATGTTTAGACCCAGCCATATGAAATTCAGTCTTGACTCTGCGCCTCATGGGAACAGTCCAGATAGAACTGCCAAGTCAGGTCCTCCAGGGACTGGAAAAAAGCATCCTTGACCTTTTTTCGGGCATCACCCCATATCAGCCAGGCTAGCTTGAATCCAGTGGCACAGTGAGCCCGGAGCCCACATCTGGGCATACTCCGTGCACTTAGGGCAAGAAACAGATGATGGATGGAATGCAGAGCAAATCAAACAATCTCCCCTATTCAATAGATATGAGTTAAATCCATTGTTCTACCAGGGAAAATGGGGTGAGGGGTGGCCCTGTGTTGGGGGACCCAAGGGCCACTACCAGATGTGCCGTCTAACAGGACAGTCCGTCTGACCGGACAGAGCCACAGCACCATCAGCCACCACCCATGATGTCAGTGGCCTATGCTACCCTAACCCCCGCACAGACAGACATGGCAGCACCGTGGCGGCTCCCCTTGCACACCCACAGCAATTGCCAGGTCTAGCCCAGATCAGAAGGAATCAGCCAGAACAGAGTCATACCATCGGCAAGGAAAACTTCACCATAGCAAACAAGACTGCAAGGGAATATTTCCAAAAGGTAGAGTGCTCTTTATGTTTTTTTTACAAATGCTCTCACCCGTTGTTATATGGTGAAAACATTTCTCAGTCCCTGGTCGTAGGTCAGAGCGGAACTCCGCGAAATTCCACTAAGTTTTTTTGCAACACTGCAGAATTTCCTATAGTGCAACTCTGCCTACCCCTAATTTTGGGATGACAGCACTTAGTGAAGCCTTAACTGAGTTATACTCTTCCGTTCCTGGACTATGAGAAAACATATCATACCAAGGTTATTATTATTGTGTTTCTTTCTCAATGTTTGAAGGTGTGTGTGTATGGGCGCAGTGCATCATGCTACTATGACATTTTTGTGTTGTTATGGACTTCTTCATTCTGGGTGGTTTCAATACCTTGCTGCCTTCGTTACTACGGCCTCCACCCAACACCCCAACAGACACGCATACACGTGTCCCTTTTGTTTTGTAGATATTAGTAACTAGGAGCGTGTGGGATTACACAAAGTGACAGATATGCATTAGCTGTCACAGAACTCTTCTATATTTAAGGTGCAGCAGCGTACACATAGAAGGAATGCCACTTATGAAACATCCAAGACCTCCTTCCCCATGCACAGCGTATTTGGTTGACATCGTCCCTGCTAGGGCCCACTGCGGCCTCAAGGTAAGGTTGGCACTGGTTTTATCCATTGGTTGCCCTTTTTCAAATCCTTCCGTAACTCCATTAATGCGTAAATTACGTCTTTGTGCACAGTTTTCCACATCTTCTACCTTAGACTGGCGTTTTGCTAACTCAGATTGCAGTTTTTATACCTGATCTGTTTGCAGCGGAGTCGAGTCTTCGAGATCGGCCATGCGCTGTTCCGCTTCTGAAGCTCGAGATGTAAGCTGTTAAAGATGAGACTGGATTGAGTTTAATTGAGACTCAGTCCTTTTCTGAGCTTCATCTTGAAAAAGTTTCATATTTTTAAGTTCAGTTAAAATCTGAATAGGAAGAATCTGAGTAGAATCCTCCGGAGCAGCCACACTCCTTGAATCAAGTGATGTTGAATCCAGGCTTTGAGTAAATGAACTTTTAAGCAAGATCTTTTCTGGTGTTGCCTTTGCAGATTCCATCGCTGACGTAAAAAGGGATGAATCCCAGAGCTGGGAGATCCCCACCTCCTGCTGCGAGGGAATAAGACTAGATTTAGAAATAACAAAGCTATCTAGATTGGACTGAGCCTGAGCCTTTGCATTATGTCCCGTAATAGGCTGGCTACAGACATACTGTCTAACCACTGGGAGATCCTCTGTTATTGTTGTTGTTTGTAAAAAAGATGAATGCTTATCATTATCATGGGATTGATTAACGGAGCTGAGGGAAGGATTATCGCTGAGGCTCCTGTCTCCCAAAGAAATTCAATTGGGCATTGTTATTTGAGGGTCTGCGCTGTCCTGAGGGCATTCATAACTTGCTCGTTCTAAAGGTCTTTTTTGAAGTCCCGCGTCTTCTAAACCAAACAAGCCTACCGACTTCTTAGATTGATTTTTGCGCTGGCCGCCAGTTCCATGGGACAGGCCCGGCTCAACTTCATTGATGGATGGGCTCTTACTCTTGTGGCATGTTCTCGTCCCCCTTGCGGAGTTTGCCATAAAGCGAGGTTTTGCCGTAGTATCCCGAGAGATTCTTTTCATATTAATTAGCTTTTTCAAGCCTGATGCTACTCCTTACGCAAGAATAAGCAAATATTTATGTGGGAGACACAAGCGGCACCCAGTCCAGGCAAGCCCAGCCGTGCCTCAGTCCATGGTGACCTTGAAAGTCTCAAAAACCCTTTAAGACAGATTGAATATCAAAGTCATAGTTAGAAAAGGCCATAAGGAGCAGGCACACTCACTTTGTAATGTCCCATAGATCATATGATTATCTGCAACAAAGTATCCAAACTGAGAATGAAGCAAGCAGCTTCTTGCTGATCTAGTTCTGATATCACCTGAAATACTGAAGACAGAAGAAAAGGGTTGCAGCATTAAACCTCTAAGAGTCCAAGCGCAGCATCTGACATCTTCTGTCTTGTGTGTTCCTCTTTTTTAAACCTTCCAAGCGAGAAATGTCTGCAGCGCTGCTAGCAGAGATCACTCCAGGCTTATTGCCTCCTAGCGCCTCCTCCTCTTCAGTCTCTCGGAGAAACCCACGTTTCCTGCCAGCATGGAGACGGTAGTGATTCTGTCCAGGCCAAAGAACCAAAATGTGCTCTAAGCACATCTAAACCATTGCTGGCTAATCAGGAAACCTGGAAAAGCCTTGCAAAGCAGAAGCTCCTGTGACCACCCCAAGGGTAACCAATGGATAAAGTCATCAAGGTTTGGATCACCAAATAGGTATGCTCAGACCTTACTACCCAGTAGACGGACCTCACGATCTTGCATGCACATCGAGTTCCGGCAGTTCAATATCTGAGTGCTAAATATCCACAACAATCATGGTGAATTTTGAGGATTTCCGAATAAAGGAGCCCACTAGTAGCATTTAAGTTACAGGCCTTGGGTATATGGTATACCACTTTAAAAGGGATTTATAAGTAACGTAAATATGTTAACTGTGTATACACCAATGTCACCATGTTTAGGGGAGAAGCACATGCACTTTAGCTCTGGTTAGCAGTGGTAAAGTGCTCAGAGTCAAAAGGCCAACAAAAAGATACAGCAAGAAGTGAAGGTAAGCAGGCAAATGGTTTGGGGGAAGACTTCCCTAAAGATGGCAGGTCTAATAGTTATGTTATATCTAGTGTCCCTTAAAATGCTGTGGATATTCTCAGCATACTTACCTTTCAAGAAAAGCCTTTCAGTGATGGTGTTCAATGAGGGTCTCTTAAACAGACCCATTGGAGGATGAGCCACTCCAGTTACCTGATCTACCCATATTTCATTTTAAGTGACCACTAAACATTGGAGGAATATCTGCTAACCCCTTTTTATGGTATCTATAAAGCCAGAGTTGCACATTGTTCAGCTCAGACTTTGGGCCTGATTGAGATTTTGGCAGACGGGTTATAGCACAAAAACTTTGACGAATATCCTGTCCACTGAAATCTAAATCCCATAAGAAATAATGGCATTTCGATTTCGGTGGACGGTATTTTCGTCACTGTTGTGACAGAGTAGCCCATCCGCCGAATTCTAAATCGAGCTAATTGTCTAGAAGGCAAACGATCTGAATGAGTGCGTCCTGCAAAAGTAATACTTATTGGCACACTCAACGTTTTTTTTCTTTACCCCAAAGGAGAAAGACATTTTTATTGTGTCTTTTGTTTATGTGCATGACGACTCTAGTAAAGCTCGATAGTCTCCTTACAAGTATTACATAATCTGATGGGTGTGGCTGGGAGTGGTTAATAAAGTTTGTGACGCTGTGCGTTCAGTTAACTTTTGCATGCAGAAGAATAAAGACGATCAAATTAGAGCTCTGTGTGTGGTGTGGTCTGTTAAATGCTCCTGTGCTGAGAAGGACGCTACAATTTTCACACCTCAAACCAATGAGATTGTTTTAAACACTTTCCCTAAACCACATTTCAGCTTATTTTACCCATTTTTGGAATAAATTCAACCGTGTAACTGGGACGAAAAACTGTGGAAATGGTTGAGATTATCCACCTCAACTCATTGTGTTGATTGCCCGCTTTTCAATATCCATTCACGCCACAACGTTTACCAATGGTGCCCTAAACTCTTACATATCTGCAGCACAGAATGGGCAACAATGGCAGACATTTTCATTTATGGTTGCGCTTAAGGGGTGATTTTTTTAATCAAGATGTAGTTGAATTTAGGTGTGCAAAAATGCATATCTGAATCTGCATTATTTCAGTGCAAAGATTAATTGCCTCAGACGTTTGAAAACATGGGGGCAGATTTATGAGGCCCTTGCGCCTCTTTGCGCCGCAATTGCGTCACTTAAATTGATGCAACGGCGGCGCAAACAATGTGCCCTATTTACAACGTGACGCATCTAGGAGATGTGTCACGTTGGAAAGCCCTGCGCCATAAGGAGGCGTTCCTGCGCAGGAACGCCTCCTAAAAGTGGCTGAGTGAAATCTATGAGATTTCACCCAGTCACTTTCTACGTCAATTCCTTACGCCTGCTTGAAGCAGGCGTAAGGGTGACGCACAATGCATTGTATGGGTGGCCCCTGTGCATTGCAGGAGTCATGTCGCACATGGGACATGACTCCAGCAATGCGCCGCCCGTACGCCGGAAGATGCGTCACGCATCTTCCCTGCCTTGCACCATGGGTGGCGGAGCTGTGGCGCACTGTGGCGCACATTAACTGGCGCATCCCTGGGGATGCGCCAGTTAACATAAATCTGCCCCATGGTCTGCATCTTTTTTCGCAGCTATGGGTATGATTCTCTAGCTTCTCCAAATCCCTAGGACTGTATGGAGAACAGACGTGTACAATTTATTCTAGCACTACCTGTACTGAAACTATATATGTTAGCATCACAGCCCATCGCTACATTTCATGCACTCCCTAGCACTGTGTACTCCTAAATAAACCATGGTACAGTGCTCACGTTTGAGGGCAGATAAATAAATATGTGCACCACAGTATATGACCTGTCTTTTTGCCTGTGACAGGGGAGTGCAATGCTTTCTGCTGAGCAATATGTCATACTCTCTTTTACTTCTTTGCTTTCGTCCTCTCATTTCCCTTTTATCTCCTTCGCAAATCATCTGTCTTTGTATGTCGAACTACAAAACAGAAAGTGAATGAGGAAGGCAAGCATAATCCCACTCCAGAGATAGAAATTCTGCAATCTTACTTAGCTCTGTTATGAAGAGCCCTCGCCAAGAGCTACAGCATTTCTAAATCCAAAAGCAGAAATATGTGTTCTTCAGACAGAAAAACAAGGTCAATGCGAGAAAAACATGATGAAACGATTTGTTTTAAAAACGTTTGTGAGTGAAATTTAGTACCAAATGCAGCAGCAAATGGATTTTACAGATCAAGAAACTGAAAAAAATATCTTGAATGTGTGGAAATAATATAAAGCAAACATTGGTAATGCCAATAGGTCTGGCTTGCATTCTGAGTCCTAAATACATCAACAAGTGTACTAAAGTGAAAAAGCGTTTTCTGTCCATAATGCATCTATCAAATATGGCGCCTCATTTACAAGCCCATGTGCCGCTGGTGCATCACTTTTTTTGACGCACTGGCTTGCCCATATTTACAAGGCCAAGTAAAGTCACCCTGCGTGACTTTCCTTGGTCTTGTAAATATGGGTCCCTTTCACGCATTACTCTGCGTGAAAGGGGCTTTCGATGGGTGTTGCTGTGGTTACTGCCATGCAACATCCATGGAACCTGAGGCATTCCCAGGTTTACACTGTTTTGTTAAGCTAAGAGTGCGTCAGACTCCTATGTCTCCCCAGGGATGACATAGGAGTGGCGCAAGGAGGAGAGATATTTTTATTTCTCCTCGTTTTTCCCTCTTTCTATGCGTGGTGAGTTCTGCACATGGCTTAGACAGAGGGAAATTCCATAATGATGTTTTTGTGCAGCCAATTGTGCACCAGCGCATGGGAAAGCACACAGATGTGGATGTACGTCGTTACAACGCATGCTTTTACCACGCATGTCTTTACGACGCAACTTTTACAACGCAAACAATTACAACGCATAGTGTTGAGGGGTGCTGGATAGTTAATAGTTTAATTTACTATTCCAACTCCAGTCCCCGTGGATAGTAGGGAAGGTGTTGGATAGTAAATTAAATCTATTCCCTATCCTAGAGCGCCCTCCAGCGCAATGCGTTGTAATGGTTTTCGTTGTAATAGTTGCGTCGTAAAGGCACTGCGTGGTAAAAGTTGCGTTGTAAAGGATGTTTCCCCACAGATTTGTTGTATTGTTATTAGTTCAGTGCTTCTGTGTGCTTTTAAAATGTTGCAGCTTGTCGCAGCAAAAGGGCTTGCAGCGTCATGCTGCGTTGCATTTGTAGTAAATGAGGCCCATGGAGTTTAATGGATGACGATTCAGTATGCTTCTTCCATAGATGGCTGAATGATACATTACACGGCCTTGAGCATAAGACGACAGTTACACACCTATGAAGGTGTAGTCAAAGCTAACTATATGTATATTTGAAAGAATTATTAACATCATGTTTAGCAGACATCTTCATTGTAATGCCACACAAAAATAAGAAGGTATCCGTGACAGCAGCTCAAAAGAAAATGATGTTGTTAAAGCTGCACGTCTTTGTAAGTTCTTTCTGGGGTCGTCAGTATCTCAAACAAGGCACGCAGGGTCTTCAAAAAAAATAGAGACCTTAGCAGATGTGCCATTAAATATAGCGTCCTAGTCCACTGATAGACCTAGACAGAACAAGGGCACAAACATTTCCCACAGCAAAATGCATACCATTTATTCACTATCTATATGGTGTCGTTTGGAGTTCAGGTTTTTGACCAGTTAATAACAATAATAATAAAAACATTTTTAAAGCGCCTGGTTACACTAGAGAAACAGTGCGTCCCTGTGCTGTGGATGAAGTCCACAGGGACTCATGAACACAGCCCCAATGAGAAAGAAGGGGACGGGAAGGACAAGGACCCCTCAATTCTAGTCTTTAGGAAACAATTGGGTCTTAAGTTTCATCCGGAACAGCGTTTCCGAAGGTTCCATCCGAAGTTCAATGGGGAGTTCGTTCCATTGTTTGCTGGCTAAAACGGCCCCCCATCCGCGCTTTAGTTCAGATTCGAACTAGAGCTCACGGTCGAATGAGGATTTAAAAATTCATGACAGCGTCTGTTTAAATAGGTTTCACTCAGCCTGCCTTCTGCTAGGTCAAACCTTGTGGGATTTCTCTTCCTGCTTTGTCTCCTCCTATGGTTAATGGTGGGGTAAATTTTCCTATTTTTCGTCAGTATCATTCCTCCTTCCTATATGGCAGGTTCTGCCCTATCTTTCTTCTTCTGATGGCCCTCCCATGTCAATATGGTATAAATTAGAGGAGTCTGTTATTCATTCATTACCCTTTTCCTCATTAGCTAATTTTGTTCATCCTCCTCGTTCTTTCAAATCTCCTACTATCTTATTTCTACTCTTTCTCTGATTTTGACTAAATTGGACTCACCACTTCAGCTATTTTTGGATTCCTCTATCTGGCACAATAAATCCATTAAAATCTCATACCGCACTATCTTCTGGAAAGATTGGATTCTTAAAGGGGTTATTCTAGTTAAACATTTAATTCCCAAGTACCAATATTTTCAATTTTTGGACAAAAGTATGCAAGCCTATTGCTTTGATTTCCTCCACTAACTTTCCTTTTGACATTCAATCTATATTTTTGGGTAGTAATTCTATACGTTGGTTTGGTGCTCATTAGCTCGGCTCATTTATAGATCTATCCATTGCTATTGCTTTCCTGGTTATAACCTCTAATTGGAAGGACACCTCCAAAGTTTCCTTTCCTGCTTGGTGCAACCTGTTATGTTACCATCACAGGCTTAATAGAGCATATGTAACCACTTCTCAACAGCTTAATCGTAAAGAGGCCTTTTGGTCTCCCCTCACTAATTATATTTCTTCTGCAGCACTTCAAGCCAAGGATAGAAATCTTGCTTTTCAACTACAATGAGTGCAGTGTCTATTCTTTTCTTTTAGACTATATACTGTTCATAATTTAGGATTGTATTTTTCATATTGTGATTATGTTCTGATTGTTATTGGAAAGTCTTTTACTAGCTCATCTATATATATAGAAATGAATGTTTGTCTGTCTGTCTGTTTGTCCTTTATGCATTACTACACCATTCATCCGATCGCCATGAAACTTTGGGAAGTTGTTGAGTACACTCCCGCGAAGGTTTCAGGCATACAATTTTTTAAAATAAAGCAAGATTAGAAGCTGTTCGAATACAAATTGATCAAGCCCATTCTTCTCAAACGAACGACCATCGAGAATCGCTCAGAAGGTGAATTCCGCGAATGTAACCCGGCCCTCCTCGAGCGCAGCTACGCGCGTTGAGGGGGCCGGAGAAGCTGTCAAAACATGTCGAATCAGTCTTAGTTGTGCCGAGACGGAGTGTTGGTGAGACGGTGCGGGATCGGGTATGAACCCGAGTCGTGATGGGGGAGGACGGTATGAGCGTGTAAGCACTGTGCTCTCGCGCTCGCGTTCAAAAGTATACCAAATGCGATAAGGCCTAATCCGGTTCAAAATATAACCGGAGGGGAAGTAGTCTAGGGTGAAAGAAACAGGGGCCAATATCGAGTGCAAGACACAAGTATCATTAGAAAGCGTACACAAACCTGAGAAAAAAGTTAAAATGTTACCTTAAAATGCCATGCTCAGGTATTCAGAAGATATAGGCCAATCCCAGAAAACATAGGAAACTCTTAATATTAAATAACATCCTATTTACATATATATAAACGGTTAATACTAAATAACATCCTATTTACATATATACAAGTATCAGATAAGCAAAGCAGAGTAAATCAATAACGAGGATGTCGGAGAGATACTTATCTTTCTGAGCAGCAGCAACATTCCTTTCTTCTGAGATCGCAGCAAAGCGCGACAGGTAAGCTAGTACAATCTAAATGCTGTTATCTTTTATCCTTTTTCTCTTTTCCTACTTTTCTTCTCTCTCTCTTCTTTCTCTCACCCTTTTTCTACTCTTTATAATTAAAAAACAACCAGAAAGAATGCTAACTTTCCTGTGGGACTCTTAGATTTTATTTAATTCTTACTAATGTTCATATTCCATGCTATTCTCTAGACTGTACTTCATGCTATTTACTAGAATTTTGTACCATGTTATTTTTATCTATTTTAATAAAGCTTTCTAAACTCACAAAAGAACACTAACCACAGATCTGTTATTACACAAAGACTAGACTCAAAACTGCTACAAGTGTAAATAAGCTCAGGGACATGTTCTCCTTCATCACAATCACACTATGTGTGAGATTCCACCGCTCACTCAAGCCAGCACTGGAACAAAACACCTGCCTAGTGTAATAGCAAATACACCAGCAGCCCTCTCACAAACATTCAAGATGAAGCCACATACAGCTCCCCTAGTTTTCACACACTACCTCTGTCTCTCATATGCACACATCCAATAAATACCACAGTTACTCCAAGAAATACACGTTGGTCACATCAGAAACAGTAATACATTTAAGCCCCCTTTTAGCAGACACTTTTTATGATCCACACCCTTCCTCTCCCACCCTTCCCACATCAGATGCGCGGTTGTGAAAAGTAAGGAAACGTTCACAGTACCTTGTGCTGGGCTTCAGTAGATGTCCGTTCTGGAAAATGTGAATTTATAAATCAGTAGAGGAAGCAACACAATGCGGCCAAGATGCATTATGTAGGTCCTCTTCCTCCATTAGTAAGGAAAGGGTTGGGAAGTGTTGGGCAGTACCTGCCGTTGGCAGCAACCTCAATTTTCATCATAATTTCAGCTTTCATCTGTAGTTACTGCAACGCCGGTAAGCCTAAAACCAGGGGAAGAATGGGGTCTGCTGGGAGGATAGGTTTTTGGGTTTGCTTGGCATTCTTTTTGCAGTCTTTTGGCAGAACACTGGGGAATAGCGCGCTGAGTGCGACAGTGAGGCAGTCAGCCAATACCTCAAAATGGTGCCGTGGCAGCACGACAAAGTCAGGGTTGAAGGAATGTGAAGAACCTGTATTTAGGAGAGGAATGGCCTCCACGTGTAGTGGTAAAATAAGTTTAAGCCAATCCAGGCACTACTCTTATTCTGCATATAATACTAAGCAGCATAAGAGCAGTGCTAGCATTGGCTGGGGCATGTTAACACATTCTCTGTTGAAGACCGATGAGGCTGTGTCTTTGCTGACGCAGCTTCATGGCAGCCTTCAAAGTGGAAGCCTTAACTGCCCATATCAGGCTGGCCAGAAAACATACCGGCCCATTTCACATGCGCAGCTCAGTTTCAGCCACCGCTGCACGTCACACCGTGAATTCCATAGCCCCACCCACAAGCAAATAAAATGGAAAGGGGAGACCACTCGGTCCCCCCGAACGTATGGTGGAGTACCCCGATCCCCCCGGGAAAACCGTTTTGGGCGGGAGGCGTGGCTTGGCTGGTATGCCCGTAGTGGCGTAGCCGGGGCGCGCCTTTTCCCGCCCAAGAGGGGTTGTCCTAGACACTGGCACCGATCGGACGCCCCCGTAGGCGTGTCGGGGAAGGCCCACGCCCTCCCGAAGAAGGATAAAAGGAGCATCATGCCAAGAAAGCGTCCTCTTGTTTCTGTGCTTGGAAGCTGCACCTCCTCGCTGCTCGTGAGCCCAAGACGGAACAAGGAGCAATTTTGAGAACTTGTAATTTTTGTGTTTCTCTTTCAGTGAGTCCGAAGCTTTGGTTTTTAGTATCTCGATCTACTTATCCACGAGACGATGCCTGGCAAGAAGGTCGGAAAAAAGGACGGGGCTGAACAGCGGCTTCGCTCGTTGGTAAAAGATATGGCGGACATGAAAAAACAGATTGCGGCAATGAATGGTAGACCGAAGAAGATCATCGGGCCGGCATTGCCAGGACTAGCCCCTGCCGGGAGAGGTAAAAGGGTCAGGAGTAGGGCGGCAGGAGGGGAGTCCCCGGTTCCCGAGTCACCGCCGGCGAGCCTGGCCAGTCCAGTAGGGGCTCCCGTTCCGACCCCGATCACGGGACAGCCCATTCCTGTAGTAGTCACGCCTGTGAGCGAGGGGGATATGCCCCCCGAACTGGCCGCTCAGTTGGCGGCATGGCTAGGCAAGAATAACGGGAGTGCTCCGGCACCAGGAGATACGGCGGCAGAGGCCAGGTTGATAATGCAGCAGTTGCGGCAATCGAGAGATGCTGCGAAGGCACCTTGTCCTCTTGTTTCCCCACAGGTTCCCTCGGAGAAGCCGCCGCCGGTCGTTGGAACAACAGCTGCAGCAGATACAGCTCATGGTTCTGGTAAGCAGCCGTTGCCAATGGCGGGGGAGGGATCGTTACCCTCTAGGAGGGAAAAAATGGTTCAGCATATCCCGATGGATATAAAAGAGAGGATTTGGGCCGACAAATATGTAAACATGTTTTCGCTGTTGACTGACCATTATGAGATAGAGCACGTTAAAGGTCAGAAGGAATTGTTGCATCCAAATGTATGGCGGGCAAAAATGGCGGGTTTCAGGGTGGAGGAAACAATCGCTAATTGGGCCCGGGCTTTTGGTATGTTCACAGCAATTATGGGGGAACGTAGGCCCGAATTTTTGTCAGAACTGGCCTGTTACCAAACACGTATTATGGAATTTTTTGAATCGTACGAAGGTAATCAATGGTTGGGGTATGATAACAAATTTCGTAAGGCCAAGGAGCACGACTCATCCCTGACGTGGGATTGTTTCGACTCCATTTCCTGGCAGAAACAGGTTATGCCGAATGCAGCGAGGTCATCTTTGATTGGCGGGAGTGGCGCGGAGTCTTCCCGCCATTTTTTGGCGGCGCCCTTTCGGGCAGGCGACACAGGGGATCAGCATAACAAGACTAATGGCAACCAGGCAAGAAGAGGGGTGTGTTGGAACTTTAACAGAGGCAAGTGCCAAAAGGGACATGCAAGTTCAGGCATGAGTGTGCAGGATGTGGACAGTCCACACACCCCGAGAGTTTGTGCAGGACAAAGAGTGGTGAGACAGGAGGAAAAGGGGGAACTAAACAGGTATAACACTGCTGGGGGGGCATCGTTACCTACTCCTGTCGACATCATGGCGTTGATCCCTTGGCTGAACCGATACCCAGATCATGTCTCCGCCGGGGTGTTGCGAGACGGTTTTTCATATGGTTTCCGCATCCCGGCGGGGGGGGTACATGGGGAGGCGCAGTGTAAGAACCAGTTATCTGTTCAGCGGAATACGTCAGTGGTGCAGACAAAGATTGCAAAAGAGGTGACCCGAGGTCGGGTTGCGGGGCCGTATGGGCACCCGCCAGTGTTTAATTTCGTATGTTCACCGTTGGGAGTAGTCCCCAAGAAGGACCCGGGTGAGTTCCGGTTAATTCATAATTTGTCAGCACCTAGGGGTCTTTCGGTGAATGATGCGATTGACCCGGGACTATGTTCAGTGCGGTACGCATCCTTTGATGAGGCCGTCGACATGTTGAATCGCCTGGGGCCCGGAGCGCTGATGGCTAAATCAGATATTGAGTCAGCGTTCCGGTTGCTCCCGGTACACCCGCAGGATCAGCACCTCTTGGGTTTCACGTTTCAAGGTCGTTATTATATGGATAAATGTATGCCCATGGGTTGTTCCATTTCCTGTGCGTATTTTGAAAAGTTTAGTACCTTTTTGCAATGGGCATTCACTAGAGCCACGGGCCGAAAACGGGTAATGCACTACCTTGATGATTTTCTGTTTCTGGGGGAAGCGGGGGGCACGGAATGTGAACAGGCTTTGTTTGAATTTTGTGATCTCATGGAAAGTTTTGGTGTGCCGTTGGCACCAGGCAAGACAATGGGGCCATCTACTTCTCTCGAGTTTCTTGGAATTGAGCTTGACTCAGTAGAGGGGTGCTTCCGTCTGCCCAAGGAGAAGGTACTGAAGTTTAAGGCGGCATTAGAAGTATGTATTGGCGAGAAGAAAGTAACTCTCCATCAGTTACAACAGGTTGTGGGTCAGCTTAACTTTGCCCTCAGAGTGACACCGATGGGCCGCCCCTTTTCCCGATCTATCGCACAAGCCATGGTGGGCCTCAAGGAAGGTCACCACCGAACAAGACTGTCGTCCGAGGTTCGCCAGGACATGCGCATATGGTTGGCATTTCTGGTGGATTTCAACGGTCGTGTCGTGTGGAACAAGCCAGCAGTTTCCTCTGAGGAGCTGGGGTTGTGGACTGACTCGGCAGGGAGTATGGGTTTTGGCGCCATCTTCGGTGATAAATGGTCGGCACAAACATGGCCGGCATGGTGGCACGATAGTGGGATCACGGGTAACATCGGGTTCCTTGAGCTGTTCCCCATTCTGGTGGCCTTAAATACATGGCCAGAGGGGTTTCGTGATCGTGCTGTAGTGTTCTGGTCTGATAATATGACTGTTGTTGAATGTATCAATAACCAGGCAGCACGCTGCAAATGGATCTTGAGATTGCTGAAAGAAATTGTTCTGCTATGTCTGAGACTAAACGTCCACTGCAGGGCAAGACACGTGCCGGGGGTACTGAACAAGGCAGCTGATGCACTCTCTCGTTCCCAAATGCAGGCATTCAAGGGTTTCCTGCCCTCGGCGGACTTGGTGGCGGCACCATTTCCCGAAGCTCTATGGTCTCTCGGTGCCCCGGATTACAAAACCTCGTGGGAGAGAGTTTAGCCCCCAGGACAAGGAAGGCATACGAAGGAGCGTTCCGTTCCTATTTGTCATTTGTGGGGTCATTGGGAGGGGAACTTTGGGGGCAGGAGGAATATGTTCTGCAATTTCTAGTAGCACTACATCAGGCAGGCCGATCACTGGCAACAGCCAACAGACACAGGGCCGCCATTGCCTTCATGGAGCAGGCGCATGGTATCCAGGACCCCACATCATCATTTCTTGTAAAAAGGGCACTACGTGGGTGGCAACGCCTTGAGGGTCGTAGAGTAGATGGAAGGCACCCGATAGATCTGGCGAGGTTGTCCCTGTTAATGTCCGTACTCCCTGCGACTTGTTCATCTCAATCAGAGACGGTGCTGTTCCGGGCCGCTTTTGCATTAGCATTCCATGGGGCTATGCGGGTGAGCGAGCTGGTAGCAAGGAATAAGCGGGATACGGGGGGGGTCTGTGTCGAGACCACATCCAGATCAAGGGTGACAAAATGTTGGTCACAATAGCCAGTTCCAAGACCGACCAGGCAGCCACAGGGGACAGTGTAGTAGTCCGGAGGATCCCGGAGTCTCCCATGTGCCCGGTAAAATGCGTTGAGGAGTATTTAGCGCAAAGGGCGGCATCATGGGGGGGGGAGTTTGTTGAGACACGCCGATGCCACCCCACTGACGAGGTTTCAGTTTCAGCGGGTGTTAACAATGGCAATCGCGGAAGCGGGCTTGGACCCGAGCGATTTTGGGACCCATTCCTTCCGGATAGGGGCTGCTACCGAGGCTACAGCCAGGGGTCCGAGTGTGGAAAAAGTGAAGCAATTGGGGCGTTGGTCCTCGAACTGCTATAAAAGGTATGTGCGGTTGCACATGATGTGAAGCCTATGTCATGCACTCACGCTGCTTGTTTTCGTTTTGATTTTCAGTTGCACGAGCAGGCCTTGTGGGGCGGTCAGTGCGAGTGACCCGACACCTGGGGACCAGCGGTCAAAGATCACCGACTGAGGAAAGAGTGGTGTGGGTCGTTGGCCACTCATACGTGAGGCGCGCCTCGGAGGTATTCAAAGCAGGTGACATGATTCACGTTGCGGGGGAATACGGGTACAGGGTGACCTTCCACGGAAGGGGCGGGCTCTGTATTGACCAGCTTCAGGATTTTATGGAGGGTTTGTTAGGGCGGACAAGGTCACCGCCGTCTGTAATCATAGTACATCTTGGGGGCAATGATTTGGTGACCATAGGTCGACGAGTACTTCTTGAGTTGATCTTGGCCTCAGTAAGCTGGTTGGCAAGGAGGGTTCCGGGGTGCACGATCGCATGGTCACACATGATTCCGCGGAAGGTGTGGCGGGGGGCCCTCTCTGTCTCAGCTTTGAATCACTCGGTAAAGAAAGTTAATAATAAACTGGGTAGATTGTTGCGCACAGAAAAATTGCATTGTGTACCACATGGATGTATCCGGGGGGACCATATGTATCTGGAGGATGGGGTCCATTTGTCCCGGGAGGGGAATGTCTTACTCATAGGGGACTTCCTAGCTTGGTTAAAAAGTTTATGTAGTCATGACCTTTAGCAGGAGTTTTTGGGGGGTCCGGATAGCCGGTCAACTATCCGGCCTGTGGCGGTAAGGTCATGATCGGTGAGCAGTAATTGGAAGATCCCTAGAGGTGGGGCGCCACCCATTATGGATGGGAGCGCCCGGGGTGAGACGGCCATTGGCCCCTCACACGGTGAGGCGGTCCCCTCTAAGGATGGGGACGCCGAAAAGGGAAGGCGGTCATCGGCCCCTCCCTGGGTAGGAGGGGCAACGGGCCCCTCCTGGTAATTTCCCGGGGCCAGGACATCCGCGACGGCGGATGTGGTAAGCAAGTGTGTGGTGGGAGGGGGGTCTACGCTACCTTCTAGACACCTCACACGAGTCCTCGGACGACCATCAAGATGGCGCCGAGAAAATATGGGGCCCCCGTTAAGACAAGGGAAATTGGAAGTTGCACAGAGGAACGGCCCTCTGTGCGCCCGCCCCTCACAAGTGAGGGGGGGAGTTATGGTATTAGGGATCTGACACCGGTTACGACCTTGCCGTTGGCCCGTAATGTTAGGATGTACAATTTGCTCCCTCCCCCCTTGACTTTAAAATGGCTCCCGTGAGCCACGAGCTGACGAGCTCAGGGAGTGCCTGCATGCCTTGGAGTGGTGATTGTCCTGAGAAGATTGTGGCAGCATATCCGGCGACCTAACGATATTTTTTCCCTACTGATGATGGCAGAAGCCTGAAACACGTGTCTAGGGATACGCGAGAGAAGAATAATGGCACTGGCCTTGAACTTTATGATTTTTGAACTGAACGAGCAACTACAATGAACTTCATTTACCAAGATGCAACAGAGGTAATTCAGCTGGGATATGTTCGCGGTGCTCCCTCCCCCCTTGACTTTAAAATGGCTCCCGTGAGCCACGAGCTGACGAGCTCAGGGAGTGCCTGCATGCCTTGGAGTGGTGATGGTCCTGAGAAGATTGTGGCAGCATATCCCGCGACCTAACGATATTTTTTCCCTACTGATGATGGCAGAAGCCTGAAACACGTGTCTAGGGATACGCGAGAGAAGAATAATGGCACTGGCCTTGAACTTTAGGATTTTTGAACTGAACGAGCAACTACAATGAACTTCATTTACCAAGATGCAACAGAGGTAATTCAGCTGGGATATGTTCGCGGTGCTCCCTCCCCCCTTGACTTTAAAATGGCTCCCGTGAGCCACGAGCTGACGAGCTCAGGGAGTGCCTGCATGCCTTGGAGTGGTGATGGTCCTGAGAAGATTGTGGCAGCATATCCGGCGACCTAACGATATTTTTTCCCTACTGATGATGGCAGAAGCCTGAAACACGTGTCTAGGGATACGCGAGAGAAGAATAATGGCACTGGCCTTGAACTTTATGATTTTTGAACTGAACGAGCAACTACAATGAACTTCATTTACCAAGATGCAACAGAGGTAATTCAGCTGGGATATGTTCGCGGTGCTCCCTCCCCCCTTGACTTTAAAATGGCTCCCGTGAGCCACGAGCTGACGAGCTCAGGGAGTGCCTGCATGCCTTGGAGTGGTGATGGTCCTGAGAAGATTGTGGCAGCATATCCGGCGACCTAACGATATTTTTTCCCTACTGATGATGGCAGAAGCCTGAAACACGTGTCTAGGGATACGCGAGAGAAGAATAATGGCACTGGCCTTGAACTTTATGATTTTTGAACTGAACGAGCAACTACAATGAACTTCATTTACCAAGATGCAACAGAGGTAATTCAGCTGGGATATGTTCGCGGTGCTCCCTCCCCCCTTGACTTTAAAATGGCTCCCGTGAGCCACGAGCTGACGAGCTCAGGGAGTGCCTGCATGCCTTGGAGTGGTGATGGTCCTGAGAAGATTGTGGCAGCATATCCGGCGACCTAACGATATTTTTTCCCTACTGATGATGGCAGAAGCCTGAAACACGTGTCTAGGGATACGCGAGAGAAGAATAATGGCACTGGCCTTGAACTTTATGATTTTTGAACTGAACGAGCAACTACAATGAACTTCATTTACCAAGATGCAACAGAGGTAATTCAGCTGGGATATGTTCGCGGTGCTCCCCCCCCCTTGACTTTAAAATGGCTCCCGTGAGCCACGTGCTGACGAGCTCAGGGAGTGCCTGCATGCCTTGGAGTGGTGATGGTCCTGAGAAGATTGTGGCAGCATATCCGGCGACCTAACGATATTTTTTCCCTACTGATGATGGCAGAAGCCTGAAACACGTGTCTAGGGATACGCGAGAGAAGAATAATGGCACTGGCCTTGAACTTTATGATTTTTGAACTGAACGAGCAACTACAATGAACTTCATTTACCAAGATGCAACAGAGGTAATTCAGCTGGGATATGTTCGCGGTGCTCCCTCCCCCCTTGACTTTAAAATGGCTCCCGTGAGCCACGAGCTGACGAGCTCATGGAGTGCCTGCATGCCTTGGAGTGGTGATGGTCCTGAGAAGATTGTGGCAGCATATCCGGCGACCTAACGATATTTTTTCCCTACTGATGATGGCAGAAGCCTGAAACACGTGTCTAGGGATACGCGAGAGAAGAATAATGGCACTGGCCTTGAACTTTATGATTTTTGAACTGAACGAGCAACTACAATGAACTTCATTTACCAAGATGCAACAGAGGTAATTCAGCTGGGATATGTTCGCGGTGCTCCCTCCCCCCTTGACTTTAAAATGGCTCCCGTGAGCCACGAGCTGACGAGCTCAGGGAGTGCCTGCATGCCTTGGAGTGGTGATGGTCCTGAGAAGATTGTGGCAGCATATCCGGCGACCTAACGATATTTTTTCCCTACTGATGATGGCAGAAGCCTGAAACACGTGTCTAGGGATACGCGAGAGAAGAATAATGGCACTGGCCTTGAACTTTATGATTTTTGAACTGAACGAGCAACTACAATGAACTTCATTTACCAAGATGCAACAGAGGTAATTCAGCTGGGATATGTTCGCGGTGCTCCCTCCCCCCTTGACTTTAAAATGGCTCCCTTGAGCCACGAGCTGACGAGCTCAGGGAGTGCCTGCATGCCTTGGAGTGGTGATGGTCCTGAGAAGATTGTGGCAGCATATCCGGCGACCTAACGATATTTTTTCCCTACTGATGATGGCAGAAGCCTGAAACACGTGTCTAGGGATACGCGAGAGAAGAATAATGGCACTGGCCTTGAACTTTATGATTTTTGAACTGAACGAGCAACTACAATGAACTTCATTTACCAAGATGCAACAGAGGTAATTCAGCTGGGATATGTTCGCGGTGCTCCCTCCCCCCTTGACTTTAAAATGGCTCCCGTGAGCCACGAGCTGACGAGCTCAGGGAGTGCCTGCATGCCTTGGAGTGGTGATGGTCCTGAGAAGATTGTGGCAGCATATCCGGCGACCTAACGATATTTTTTCCCTACTGATGATGGCAGAAGCCTGAAACACGTGTCTAGGGATACGCGAGAGAAGAATAATGGCACTGGCCTTGAACTTTATGATTTTTGAACTGAACGAGCAACTACAATGAACTTCATTTACCAAGATGCAACAGAGGTAATTCAGCTGGGATATGTTCGCGGTGCTCCCTCCCCCCTTGACTTTAAAATGGCTCCCGTGAGCCACGAGCTGACGAGCTCAGGGAGTGCCTGCATGCCTTGGAGTGGTGATGGTCCTGAGAAGATTGTGGCAGCATATCCGGCGACCTAACGATATTTTTTCCCTACTGATGATGGCAGAAGCCTGAAACACGTGTCTAGGGATACGCGAGAGAAGAATAATGGCACTGGCCTTGAACTTTATGATTTTTGAACTGAACGAGCAACTACAATGAACTTCATTTACCAAGATGCAACAGAGGTAATTCAGCTGGGATATGTTCGCGGTGCTCCCCCCCCCTTGACTTTAAAATGGCTCCCGTGAGCCACGAGCTGACGAGCTCAGGGAGTGCCTGCATGCCTTGGAGTGGTGATGGTCCTGAGAAGATTGTGGCAGCATATCCGGCGACCTAACGATATTTTTTCCCTACTGATGATGGCAGAAGCCTGAAACACGTGTCTAGGGATACGCGAGAGAAGAATAATGGCACTGGCCTTGAACTTTATGATTTTTGAACTGAACGAGCAACTACAATGAACTTCATTTACCAAGATGCAACAGAGGTAATTCAGCTGGGATATGTTCGCGGTGCTCCCTCCCCCCTTGACTTTAAAATGGCTCCCGTGAGCCACGAGCTGACGAGCTCAGGGAGTGCCTGCATGCCTTGGAGTGGTGATGGTCCTGAGAAGATTGTGGCAGCATATCCGGCGACCTAACGATATTTTTTCCCTACTGATGATGGCAGAAGCCTGAAACACGAGTCTAGGGATACGCGAGAGAAGAATAATGGCACTGGCCTTGAACTTTATGATTTTTGAACTGAACGAGCAACTACAATGAACTTCATTTACCAAGATGCAACAGAGGTAATTCAGCTGGGATATGTTCGCGGTGCTCCCTCCCCCCTTGACTTTAAAATGGCTCCCGTGAGCCACGAGCTGACGAGCTCAGGGAGTGCCTGCATGCCTTGGAGTGGTGATGGTCCTGAGAAGATTGTGGCAGCATATCCGGCGACCTAACGATATTTTTTCCCTACTGATGATGGCAGAAGCCTGAAACACGTGTCTAGGGATACGCGAGAGAAGAATAATGGCACTGGCCTTGAACTTTATGATTTTTGAACTGAACGAGCAACTACAATGAACTTCATTTACCAAGATGCAACAGAGGTAATTCAGCTGGGATATGTTCGCGGTGCTCCCTCCCCCCTTGACTTTAAAATGGCTCCCGTGAGCCACGAGCTGACGAGCTCAGGGAGTGCCTGCATGCCTTGGAGTGGTGATGGTCCTGAGAAGATTGTGGCAGCATATCCGGCGACCTAACGATATTTTTTCCCTACTGATGATGGCAGAAGCCTGAAACACGTGTCTAGGGATACGCGAGAGAAGAATAATGGCACTGGCCTTGAACTTTATGATTTTTGAACTGAACGAGCAACTACAATGAACTTCATTTACCAAGATGCAACAGAGGTAATTCAGCTGGGATATGTTCGCGGTGCTCCCTCCCCCCTTGACTTTAAAATGGCTCCCGTGAGCCACGAGCTGACGAGCTCAGGGAGTGCCTGCATGCCTTGGAGTGGTGATGGTCCTGAGAAGATTGTGGCAGCATATACGGCGACCTAACGATATTTTTTCCCTACTGATGATGGCAGAAGCCTGAAACACGTGTCTAGGGATACGCGAGAGAAGAATAATGGCACTGGCCTTGAACTTTATGATTTTTGAACTGAACGAGCAACTACAATGAACTTCATTTACCAAGATGCAACAGAGGTAATTCAGCTGGGATATGTTCGCGGTGCTCCCTCCCCCCTTGACTTTAAAATGGCTCCCGTGAGCCACGAGCTGACGAGCTCAGGGAGTGCCTGCATGCCTTGGAGTGGTGATGGTCCTGAGAAGATTGTGGCAGCATATCCGGCGACCTAACGATATTTTTTCCCTACTGATGATGGCAGAAGCCTGAAACACGTGTCTAGGGATACGTGAGAGAAGAATAATGGCACTGGCCTTGAACTTTATGATTTTTGAACTGAACGAGCAACTACAATGAACTTAATTTACCAAGATGCAACAGAGGTAATTCAGCTGGGATATGTTCGCGGTGCTCCCTCCCCCCTTGACTTTAAAATGGCTCCCGTGAGCCACGAGCTGACGAGCTCAGGGAGTGCCTGCATGCCTTGGAGTGGTGATGGTCCTGAGAAGATTGTGGCAGCATATCCGGCGACCTAACGATATTTTTTCCCTACTGATGATGGCAGAAGCCTGAAACACGTGTCTAGGGATACGCGAGAGAAGAATAATGGCACTGGCCTTGAACTTTATGATTTTTGAACTGAACGAGCAACTACAATGAACTTCATTTACCAAGATGCAACAGAGGTAATTCAGCTGGGATATGTTCGCGGTGCTCCCTCCCCCCTTGACTTTAAAATGGCTCCCGTGAGCCACGAGCTGATGAGCTCAGGGAGTGCCTGCATGCCTTGGAGTGGTGATGGTCCTGAGAAGATTGTGGCAGCATATCCGGCGACCTAACGATATTTTTTCCCTACTGATGATGGCAGAAGCCTGAAACACGTGTCTAGGGATACGCGAGAGAAGAATAATGGCACTGGCCTTGAACTTTATAATTTTTGAACTGAACGAGCAACTACAATGAACTTCATTTACCAAGATGCAACAGAGGTAATTCAGCTGGGATATGTTCGCGGTGCTCCCTCCCCCCTTGACTTTAAAATGGCTCCCGTGAGCCACGAGCTGACGAGCTCAGGGAGTGCCTGCATGCCTTGGAGTGGTGATGGTCCTGAGAAGATTGTGGCAGCATATCCGGCGACCTAACGATATTTTTTCCCTACTGATGATGGCAGAAGCCTGAAACACGTGTCTAGGGATACGCGAGAGAAGAATAATGGCACTGGCCTTGAACTTTATGATTTTTGAACTGAACGAGCAACTACAATGAACTTCATTTACCAAGATGCAACAGAGGTAATTCAGCTGGGATATGTTTGCGGTGCTCCCTCCCCCCTTGACTTTAAAATGGCTCCCGTGAGCCACGAGCTGACGAGCTCAGGGAGTGCCTGCATGCCTTGGAGTGGTGATGGTCCTGAGAAGATTGTGGCAGCATATCCGGCGACCTAACGATATTTTTTTCCCTACTGATGATGGCAGAAGCCTGAAACACGTGTCTAGGGATACGCGAGAGAAGAATAATGGCACTGGCCTTGAACTTTATGATTTTTGAACTGAACGAGCAACTACAATGAACTTCATTTACCAAGATGCAACAGAGGTAATTCAGCTGGGATATGTTCGCGGTGCTCCCTCCCCCCTTGACTTTAAAATGGCTCCCGTGAGCCACGAGCTGACGAGCTCAGGGAGTGCCTGCATGCCTTGGAGTGGTGATGGTCCTGAGAAGATTGTGGCAGCATATCCGGCGACCTAACGATATTTTTTCCCTACTGATGATGGCAGAAGCCTGAAACACGTGTCTAGGGATACGCGAGAGAAGAATAATGGCACTGGCCTTGAACTTTATGATTTTTGAACTGAACGAGCAACTACAATGAACTTCATTTACCAAGATGCAACAGAGGTAATTCAGCTGCGATATGTTCGCGGTGCTCCCTCCCCCCTTGACTTTAAAATGGCTCCCGTGAGCCACGAGCTGACGAGCTCAGGGAGTGCCTGCATGCCTTGGAGTGGTGATGGTCCTGAGAAGATTGTGGCAGCATATCCGGCGACCTAACGATATTTTTTCCCTACTGATGATGGCAGAAGCCTGAAACACGTGTCTAGGGATACGCGAGAGAAGAATAATGGCACTGGCCTTGAACTTTATGATTTTTGAACTGAACGAGCAACTACAATGAACTTCATTTACCAAGATGCAACAGAGGTAATTCAGCTGGGATATGTTCGCGGTGCTCCCTCCCCCCTTGACTTTAAAATGGCTCCCGTGAGCCACGAGCTGACGAGCTCAGGGAGTGCCTGCATGCCTTGGAGTGGTGATGGTCCTGAGAAGATTGTGGCAGCATATCCGGCGACCTAACGATATTTTTTCCCTACTGATGATGGCAGAAGCCTGAAACACGTGTCTAGGGATACGCGAGAGAAGAATAATGGCACTGGCCTTGAACTTTATGATTTTTGAACTGAACGAGCAACTACAATGAACTTCATTTACCAAGATGCAACAGAGGTAATTCAGCTGGGATATGTTCGCGGTGCTTCCTCCCCCTTGACTTTAAAATGGCTCCCGTGAGCCACGAGCTGACGAGCTCAGGGAGTGCCTGCATGCCTTGGAGTGGTGATGGTCCTGAGAAGATTGTGGCAGCATATCCGGCGACCTAACGATATTTTTTCCCTACTGATGATGGCAGAAGCCTGAAACACGTGTCTAGGGATACGCGAGAGAAGAATAATGGCACTGGCCTTGAACTTTATGATTTTTGAACTGAACGAGCAACTACAATGAACTTCATTTACCAAGATGCAACAGAGGTAATTCAGCTGGGATATGTTCGCGGTGCTCCCTCCCCCCTTGACTTTAAAATGGCTCCCGTGAGCCACGAGCTGAAGAGCTCAGGGAGTGCCTGCATGCCTTGGAGTGGTGATGGTCCTGAGAAGATTGTGGCAGCATATCCGGCGACCTAACGATATTTTTTCCCTACTGATGATGGCAGAAGCCTGAAACACGTGTCTAGGGATACGCGAGAGAAGAATAATGGCACTGGCCTTGAACTTTATGATTTTTGAACTGAACGAGCAACTACAATGAACTTCATTTACCAAGATGCAACAGAGGTAATTCAGCTGGGATATGTTCGCGGTGCTCCCTCCCCCCTTGACTTTAAAATGGCTCCCGTGAGCCACGAGCTGACGAGCTCAGGGAGTGCCTGCATGCCTTGGAGTGGTGATGGTCCTGAGAAGATTGTGGCAGCATATCCGGCGACCTAACACTATTTTTTCCCTACTGATGATGGCAGAAGCCTGAAACACGTGTCTAGGGATACGCGAGAGAAGAATAATGGCACTGGCCTTGAACTTTATGATTTTTGAACTGAACGAGCAACTACAATGAACTTCATTTACCAAGATGCAACAGAGGTAATTCAGCTGGGATATGTTCGCGGTGCTCCCTCCCCCCTTGACTTTAAAATGGCTCCCGTGAGCCACGAGCTGACGAGCTCAGGGAGTGCCTGCATGCCTTGGAGTGGTGATGGTCCTGAGAAGATTGTGGCAGCATATCCGGCGACCTAACGATATTTTTTCCCTACTGATGATGGCAGAAGCCTGAAACACGTGTCTAGGGATACGCGAGAGAAGAATAATGGCACTGGCCTTGAACTTTATGATTTTTGAACTGAACGAGCAACTACAATGAACTTCATTTACCAAGATGCAACAGAGGTAATTCAGCTGGGATATGTTCGCGGTGCTCCCTCCCCCCTTGACTGTACAATTTGATGTTGAGAATGTGTAAAATGAAATTGTACGTGATATGAAACTGTTAATTTAATGTTTTAATTTTTGTTTCATATTTTAATAAATACGGCCGGTGAGGGTAACTCCCTCACCGCCTTCCAAAAGCTCAAGAACCGTTTCCGTCTTCCCATTCTTGGGGATTGTGTTGGGAGGGGGTGACGGGTATCCCGCCCATATGAACTGAGGTATGGGGCTAATCACAATTGTGAAAATTAGCCTGCAAGATAATGGCTCGCAGCAGTAGGGGGTCAAATGCGTCCTTAGAAAGGAACCACAGCTGTCCATGTTGTTTTTGCCAATACTTTACTACACATATCACTAGGAGGGCTGTCTCTTCCTTAATAAAATGTCTCTTTCCCTTCAGATATGAGGTTTGAGCCACTGTCCTTCTGGCTGTAGGGTCACAAACAAGAATAGAAGAAATAATAACCAATGGTGTGGCTAGTATTAATGTGATTGAAAGTGAAAAGAACTGAGTGGTTTATAACAGGCGTATGTCATTTTCGTATTTCCTTCCATGCAATTGCTCCCTTCTGCATGTGGACGTTTCTGTCTACACCTCATAGTAACTTTACACTTGGGAATGGTGAATAATAAAAAGAAGTAATGCATCTCCTAGATGTAAGAGTAAATGTACATGTGAATATATCTACACATGTAAATGTAACCTTGCAACTAGGGGCATCATAACAATGGCGACCGCAACGGCAAAAGGGACCACCTGCCGTAGGTGCCGCGGTTCCGCCAGGCCAATCTGGACATGACTGCCACCATGGCGGTCGCATACCGCATTTTTTAAATTTGAGCGTGCGGTGCCGTAAGCAGCACCCACCGCACCGTAAAAAATGCATGTTGTGCATTTGCATGCATAACGTGCCAGGCACCGTGCGGTGCCTGCCACCTTGTGCATGCAAATGTAGGGGGGTACCATGGGTACCCCCAAGTGCACCACCCTTGCCCCCAAAAGCCCTGGGGTCTGCAACGGGCCCCCAATACAAAAGACTGCATGCATTTCCATGGTGACAAAGGCCCTCTCCGCCAGGCATCCTCATATGGATGGTGGTGTCTTCCAGACACCGCCACCATATTAGGCCTGAGATCTGCCCGGCAGGCAATCGGAGGGATTGCCTGCCGGCAGAGATGCGGCGGACAATCTTATAGCGGGGTACTTGGAGGGCTTGCGGGGATCGATGTCGGACGGATCGCCACCGCCGGTCGGGCGGCGGCAATCCGCCCGACAACGTAATGGACCCCTTAGTCTTTAATTATTTACAGACCATGTTGAAACTTGAAGTTGGCCTTAAACATCAGTTTAAGCTATTCTTAGCACCGCAGTATGGAAATGCTATATTGATTTTATCACCTATAAAAACCTTCATATGTATATACCACATGGATTGTAATAACCTATAAGGGATTGCAGGGTTGAGATGAATGATTTTCTGAAAACAGGAACGTAAACCCAGCGACAAAAATTAAATGAATTGGTGAAATCAATACATTCTTATGAATGCAAAGATGCTATGACATGACATCTTAACAAAAGAAACATTTTACCAAACTCTTGCTCATAAGATGAAGTTGCTATTGAGTAAATCACAAAGAAGCAAGAATCGTTCACTCCATAATACTGACATTTATTGTGTCAGAATCAGAAAAAGCACTTATGCTTATGAGTAGTTGTTCTACTATAGTTCTCTATTTACATGCCTTCGTGCATCATCCCAGACAGGGCTAACTCTGTACATTAGTAAAAGTGCAAAGAGGGCACAGTCTTTTCAATTTGTATTCATTGTATATGAAAATTCCCTTCGTATTCCCATCTGAAAAAGTTTTGGAGGCCATTTCAGAAAGATCTATATAGGTACCTGAAACAGTCCAACAGAAATAGTACTTTACGTCCTAAAAAGATATTGGTCTATAAGACCTTCATGTATGCATTAAACTACAGAAAAAGTAGGGGCCAGATCACAAAGTGCATTATGGAATTAGCACATGGCTTTGTGAATTAGACCCGAAATATCCAACTCCCTATCAATAAAAGTGCAAAGAGTGTAGAGTCCTTTCTGTTTGTACCAATTGTATATGAATATTTCCTTGTTATTAATATTGTAGATGTTTGAGGACAATTCCCAAAAGAATGAAAGTGATCCAATGTGAGTACTACTTCACATACCCCAAAATTCCTATGTGACTTGGGCCTATTTCAATTTTCCAATTTTACTAATATTAATCTGGACTAGAATCCTTCCCTCTTACAAAAACTCTCTTTGACTGACACATGGGCGCAGGTGAAACTAGGGGGCGGAACCCACCTCTCCTCTAAAGTCCCTACAACCAAAGGCCTGAAACAGAGTTGTGTGCTTGCTCCCACCCTGTTCAATCTATTCATGGCCGACCTCCCAAAGGCACTCAACGCTTGCAACTCACACTCCCCGAAGCTAGGTGGAAAAACATTGACCAATGTATGCAGACGACGTAGTTCTGCTCAGGTACACTTATGTGGGTCTTCAACACTTACCAATGGAAATGCAGAACAAAACTAATAATGTACATCTGTTAGGAAAAAAGGAAAAAAATGTTTACATTGTTTTTTTATATTGTTTTTTATCATTATGTCAATGAATTATTTCATGACACCTTTTATCAAATGTATTAAATTGTACTCTCTGTGCTAATCCAGTGTCTTATCATCAATTTTTTTTTCTTTTTTTTTTGCTAATAGAACTGTGCCAGTATTTATGTGTTTGCCTGGGTGCATTACTTTTCACAAACGCAGAACTATGCCACAGAAAATAATTTAAAAATCAATCTCAGTAAGACTCGGTCAATGACAATAAACAACAAAAGAAATCGGCAGAGGGATTGGTTTCTGAATGGCAATCAACTCGAATCATCCCTGGATTATAAATATTTAGGAGTCATACTTGACAAGGAAGGAACATTGAAACGCCAAAAAGAGGAAATAAGAAGGAGAGGGCTGGTAATAGCTCTTTTAATGAAAAATCTAGCTAACCAACTGATGGGGCCGACACTGAGCCCACTGCTGAAGGTAGCTCAGGCCAAACTACTCCCTACGATCACCTATGGGAGTGAAGCATTGTGGGGGAGGGATGCCAAGGTACTAGATAGTACACTGGTCAAAGCTTATAGGATCATATTTTGCCTACCGCATTACACTTCACCGGTTCAAATAAGGTTGGATTTCGGCCTCCTATATCAATCCCTGACCAGGCATGGGTCTTATGTCATATGTTGTCAAAAGACCAGAAACACCACTCCAAATACGTTAAACCAACTGCTGTGGTATGAAATCCAGCATAGGGACACGTGTCAACTACGGAGATATCTTCAGACATCTTTGGGAAGTACCAAGCTTATGGACTTTTGGAGCTCCAACATTCCAATGTTTCTTTGTTCACAGCTCTGGATGTGAACAAAGGCTTCAAGGAGCCTGAGGGGATTCCAATCCCCTCACGCTCCACAAAGGCTTTGTTCTTTTTTGTTAGAACATTCTACCCTCTAGCAGAATGTTCTAATAGCCTTATAGCCCTTCGTAGTTGGGCTATACTGCTATTAAAGTCCCTCTCCCTTGTTAACACTGGAGAGGGCCTTTAATAGACGGTATAGCCCTATACGGCGGGCTATAAGGCTATAATGAATCTGAAAGACAGTGGTAATGGAGACTTGAGGGGCACTGTTTAAGGGTGCTAGTGGGGAATCCATGGCAGACGTGGTCATTGGGGGGCACCAACAAACATTGTTGCACAGGGCACAATAAGCCTGCCCTGCAGCTAGATACTCATCGGGCAGGTTAGAGTGGCTTCGACTGGATTGGATGCGTGTAATGATTTTATTAGACTGAACCACAATATTGTTTTGGTTTGATAAGATGTCTGAAAAGACTTATAATCATACATCCACCGTAATACGATATTTGAGATTTCACAATTGTATGCATTGCCTTCATCTCTTTAAAAAATATTAACATTTGGTGTAAATTCCACGTATGAGAAACATCGAATTAAAGAAAAGCCTATGCAAGTTGGGTCCTACTAAATGTTCAATGGTGAATCATCCACATTTTATATAATAATGTCATGCGAAGAAATGATTGCATTTTTTATTGAAAAATGACAATGACATTACAGAGCCGTGAACTTCGAGGCCCAGTGTGTCCTTTATTTCTATCAGATAGGAGATCCTGTGAAAAGGTCACATATAAATTATTGCTCACAACTGTGAGACTGAGTAATGATTAGGTGGTAGATCAAACAATACATTGGTTGAATGCATGATAATGGAAAACTATTTTCAGAAACAATGGTTTGCATCTCACTCAAAACAGCCATGTTCTGGGAACTGGAAGTATGACTGAATTGGGAGGTACTGGCATTTTAAATGCTCTCAAACGTATGCATAATAGAAGCCTATTGTTGCTATTATAAATGCGAGGCCAAAGATCGACAGCAGTAGTGTTATTCACAACAAGATAAATACATGATTGATGCACATGTCGGCTATTTCTGTCAGTAAGCAACATACTGCACATTGCACATGCACACCAGCATGAATATTAATATGTATAACTTGCATTGGCAAATAGCCAAAGCAATTTAATGTGACATGTAAGTGGTTTATGACAGATTCACACTTATTGATGCATAAACGCAATTCTCTCATTTCACACTTGTCAGTAAGTTTAACGTTAAACCCCTACGGAGACACCTGAACGTGAAAAACAGTTCCAAAAGGCTATTCTTCCATGATGTATTTTGGTTTTCCCACCAGCTTCCAAACATGATAAACTATGTGACATTTTCCTGAGGGGCCCCATGGATCGAAAATGAAACTAGAATCCCAACATGGCAATATAGGACCATATTACAAGTTACATATCATGTATATTTTACATTACATGTTTGTTCTGGAGTCTTTGGCAGGAAAAGGGTGGTTTTCAAAGAGGGAATTCTTTATTGGACGTAATAGGTCAAATAATGTAACATACTGGTTGGTTGTCTGCACTAGAAGGAACAGTACTTAACTCTGTAGATAAAAAAATAGAATGTATGAAGGAATAGCCTGTACGAAGTTATTAAAACACATTTTTAAAGGTATTGTCTTGAAGATACAGTTAGCAATGGGCAGTTTTTGGTTTCAGATTCATAGATTAGTTATATAGGAAAATGTCTCTTTTTGTATGGTGACTGTTACAAATGGGATTTCTGGTTGGCTAGGGCGTGCGCCTAAGCCAGGCAGAAACCACCACTCTAGTCAGGGCAAGGGAGTTACATGCTGAAGATAAACCCTGCTCACCCCCTTTGGTAACATGGCAGAGCAGTCAGGCTTATCCAAGAGGCAATTTGTAAAGCGTTTGCATAACACACTCACAACGGCAGCGACACACTAGGCACACCACAGAAGAAACTCAACACAAGGTTATCTAAAAAAATAGCCTTTGTATTATGCATAAAAACACATTAGGACACAATCACATATAGCACTGTGCCACTAGGCACTAGTCATGACGTTACAGGGATTACATAAATCATTAGGTCAATCAGTCCACTACTGTCATAACGTCATAAGGGTGACCAGTAACTAATGGCAGGATTGCACATAGCACACCACATTAGGCATAATCATCAGTGCACCTTAGTGCATGCTAAGCTTGCCATATAAATCATAAATACATTAAAAGCCTCATGCCCATAGTAAGCTTAACACCACATATCTCCACACACAGGGGGGCCTCCGTGAGAGGTCTTGCCCCGAACAGCTCCTAATGGCAGCAACTTTCAAATCCGGGGCCCCTACTGGGCTCACCACATAATTTCAAGAAAAGAAAATGCCCCCAACATCAGGAGACGTGCAGTGGCCAGCAACTATGCGGTGCAGTTGCAACAATATCAGGAATGCCGGTATTGCTCCGGGGTGAGACTCGCCAATGGCCCCTTGGGCCGGAAAACAGCAGTGCAGCCTGCTGTTTCATTCTTCACCTCCTCCCAGTCAGGCCACGGCTGACTCTGGTCGGAGACTCGCCGGGGCCAGAAGCACCAAAGCGACAACTCTTTTTGCCACTTGCTTCCTGGTACGCAGTCCCTCTGGTCCCTCTGGTCTCCCTCTGGCTTTTAATGCTCTTGGCCTGCCTCCACGCCTCTTGTAGCTTACTCCCTGCAGCTGGACTTCCCTCCTCTTGGCCGCAAACGTCCACTTCCTCTTACTGGTGGGGAGTTCCAGCCAGGGCTTTGTCTGGCTTCCAGTGGCTCTGAGTTCTGGCTGAAGTCTCCAGTTGTTTGGCAATCCTCTGTCAGATCCCAGCAGTGCAGAGCCACCTCAGCAGAGCCCCCCTGCTGATATTTAGTGGGTACACACAACACAGTGCTGGACAGGCAACCATCACCGCAACTGCCGATCACAATGCTTTTGTGACAGGGCGCTTGCTCTCTTTGCACCCACTACTGCAGTACTTCCACAGGAGCCCACTTTATGGGTTCCAACTTGCAGGGCAGAGGAATATAAAAGCGCACTTCATGCTTTCTCCCCATGCTGCTTCTGGTACTATGCCCCTCCCAGGCACCAGAGGTAGACCGCACACCACGGGCTGGACTCAGAGGGCAAACACAAATAAAACGCTTAGCCTGTCTCCCACCTGAAGACAGAACCAGGGAGCAGGCAACACTCTTCTGTGGAAATCCACAAGGGCAGAGCTGGGTACAGGCAGACCAACACACAGGACCTCCTGGCAGGCAGCAGCTGAGTCCTATGGCGGTTCCTCCTGGCAGAGTGCTCTTCAGACCCAAGTAAGTTCCAATATTTCAAAAGACATGGGGTCACAGCCCCAATGTTTATACCAGTAAGTGATCTCCCCTGGCCCTGGGCTCTGAGCCCAGACAAAACCAGTTCTGGGGGCACTTTGCAAGTGCACACCACTCCCCATTGTAAGTGTAAGTTCTGTCCTCAGGCACACCACAGGGGGGTGGAACCATCCTTGTTGAACGCAGGCACAGCCCTATTCAGTAGCAGGTGCAACTCCTCCCACCACTCCCAATGCAGACCAGGCCTATTCAGCCTAGCACAAACTCATCCAGACTCTCTGGAGCCACTGCACCTCCCCAGCCTCTGTCACTCCAAAGCCAGACAGTTAGTACACATCCTAGCAGAGGACCAAAGACATATAGCACGCTAAATGCCTACTTCTAAAAGTGGCATTTCTAAAACAGAAATAATAAATCTGTAAAAACCAATATGCAGTAATTTTCACCACTATTCCAAACATACCAAACTTGATAACGCTACCCCTCTCATGTCAGGAATTACCACTGAAGCACATATCAAGGAATCCCCAATGAATCCCTATGAGAGAGCAACCTCATAGCAGTGAGAATCCAAAAAGGCTTTCTGTCACTACCAGGACATGCATTACAGTTAAGGCATATTCCTACCTTTTACCTACACCGCAACCTGCCCTTAGGGCTCTTTAGGGCCTACCTTACGGGTGAAAGGTACATAGTAAAGGGGAGTTACAGGGGTGTCGGCAAATGTATGTGCCATGTCACAGTGACAGTAAACTGTGTGCACAGGCCCTGCAGTGACAGAGGCCAGAGACAGGTTTGAAAGGCTACTTTGGTGGGTGGCCCAAGCAGCGCTGCAAGTCCACCAGTAGCATTTAATTTACTGGTCCTGGGTATATGGGATACCAATGTGCAAGGGACTGATGGGTAAATTAAATATGCCAAACTGGTGTAGACCAATCTTACCAAGTTTACCATAGAGATCACATGCATGTTATCACTGAACAGCAGTGATAATGTGTCCAGAGGACTAACACCACCAACAACAGGTCAGAAAAAATACAGGAGGAAGGTAAAAAGTTCTGGGATGACCCTGCAAAAAGGGCCAAGTCCAACAGTCATCCTCATTGTTTCTGGACTGATGCTGCTGGATTTGTGACTCTGGACACTCAGGCCCTGCTACCTAGGCCCCAGTGCTAAGGCTCTAACCTCTAAATCATTTCAAAAGTGATGGAACTTCGCTATAAGTCCTTAGTATAGGGTTAAAAGTGAACCCATGTTCTGTAAGTTAAATTTCACTAGTGAACTGCAGCCCTTTTTGGGCCACCACGAAAGTGATAATGCATTGCTTGGCTCCAGCCCTGCCCCTGCAGTCTTAGTAGGCAAAAAGTGCTAGTTCGACCTGGTAAAATACAACTTTTGGCAGCCACAAACTTTTCTTTTTAACATGGTCCGTAAATGCCCATAGGGCAATATGCATGGTGTTTTAAACGGTCCAACTAGTGTTTTTTTGCTTTACATTTCCTGGCTGTGAAAAGGTTCCAAAGTAATTTTTTTACTGTGACAAGACTGGCTTTCCCATATAAAACCATTTGGGCACATTATATCACCTTATAATGCTTAATTTCAGTTTTGGAGTAGCTAGAAACATGATCCAAGGACTAAATTTAATAGTAATTTAAAGTCCAAGTGAATGCTTATATTGGAATCTATATTGATATTTTTAAAATTATACATTTAGAAAGTTGCCTTTTTTGTGCCTGAGATAACTATGCCTTTCTTCGAGTACTTACTGTCCCTCAGGAGATGAATGGCTCCTTGATTAGGTGTGAAGTGGCAGGCAGAACTAAGATAAGGGGAATGGATTTATCTTGCCCTGTCAGGATGAGCATCTAGACTTTGCCCAATAACTTAATTGACTTCAAATGATGCCTAGGATGGCAGATGTAGCTCATACCTGGACTTGCCCCCTCTACTGTCCTGTTAGACAGCCAGACACCACTGGCAGTGGGAAATGAGCTACACCAGTACCAGTTTTAAGTGATCACAAGGGAGGGTCTGTCCATCATTATAGTCTCACCTCTGGGTGTGCACAGGGGTCTCTACATAGGGGAAGAAAGATTCTGCTATGGTGGTTTTCGGTAAAGAAGGCACTGTGGGATATTTTATTTTTTGTTATTTTAAAAATTTTATATAGCGCTAGCTTAACCCGTAGGTATCAGAGCGCTTTACATACACACAGTAAAACAGCGGAAGGACATTACATTAAATAGTAGGCCGGTAGTAAGGAAGCAAACAAACAGAAAAAAATACAGCATGGGAAAAAATATGCAGTGCAGCGGAGGGGTTTGCAGCAGTGGTTAGGTAATCTGTGAGAACCTCTAAAACATTGGATAGGGAGTGAGCAGGAAATACCCCACACCAACAGGCTAGCACTGAGCATAAATGTGGCTTCCCCAGTATCCTCCTTGTAACACCTTCCGACTATAGAAATTGGACTGCACCTGCCGTTGTGTCCTGAAATGAAGAACACTAAGGGCTAGACGTGTTCTCACTTGTGCCCAACACTGAGAAATGGACTCCAAGGTTCAGTTGGCTGATATCCTGTAAAGCTACAGGGACAAAAATGCTGCAAGAAGCCCACTTTCCTGAATAGTCAATCTGACCATTTCCAACTGGAACTGCCCTGGACACTGCTGCTGGCTTCTACCTGACATTTAAGTAGTGTCCTGGGCCCCTTGGACAAGTGTCAGGGTGTACTACTGTTGCCTACCTTAAAACCTGGGACTTTTTAAAGGACTTTTGCCTAGAGAATAGACAGAAGCTGAGACCAAACTGCCAAGCTCCTCTGCTGAGGGTGCATTGTCGGTGGACCCTAACTGCACTACAACTCCTGTTATTTTCTTTTCAGCAGCAACAAATCTGATTGAGCGGGCCATACAGCAACAGGCATCCAACTACATCAAACACTCTCCGACTAACGGCATTGTTACTTTTGGTGACTACCATCCACTCTAACTAATAATCCATGTTCTCACACTGCTCAACGATGGACAATAGAAGAAAGCCTGTGAAATTAGGCCATATTTGGTTGTGGTGTTTATCCCACAACTACATATTTACAGGGATTGCCTCATAACTTGCTGCATAATTTACATGGCTAATCAAAGAGTGTTGTTTCTGAAATGGAAAAAAATAATACTGCTAGTACATGTAAATGTTCATAAAAGCTGACATTTTCCCAGTCGGGGTCCTTTTCCTGGTTTGGTGTAAATGTGTTTAGTAGTTTGTGAGATTTTAATGTTTGAAAAAAGGAGCTGGGCAGGCATTGAAATGATGCATTTTAAAGATAGTCAGATTATTGAAAAGGTATTTTTTGATATGCTTCTAACTTTAGAACAGATTGATAAATGTGTGCTGATTCATTGGGAGCACCAAACCAAAAAGCTCCTACCTCCCTATGCGGAGAGCTTGTTGGCTGGCTGTACTGGACCTAAGATTCCTATCGTGAATGAACCTTCTAAACTTTTCTCTAAAAGAAGGCTGGACCTTGTCCCTTGAGCACTTTATAGGTGATTCAAATCACTTTAAAGAGAATCCTTTGATGCACGGTGATCCAGTGAAGCCTCACCAGAGCCTGAAAAGCCGACTGGAATCTTGGGATTTTCATGAGCATTCTTGCTGCTGAATTATGTAGAATCTGCATTTATTTCAAGGGAGCTTTAGGTAAATTGACATGAAGTCCATTGCAATAGTCGAACTTGGACATTACAAAATAAAGAACCACCATTTTCAGCAGCTTTGGAGAAAGAAACTGTGTGACTTTCCTAATTGTATGCAGCACAAAAAAGGATGTAGAAATTACATTATTAACTTGTGATTTATATGTGAGTTTGTTATCGATCAGGATTCCCAAATGTTTCACTTTGTTCACCAGAAGAGAACCCAATTCATCCAGCCACCAGCAGGAATTTCAAAAGGACGTGTTATTATTTCCGAATAGTATGACCTCCATTTTTGCAGAATTCAACATGAGACAAGTTGCGTCCATCCAAGCACTGGCGTCTGGGATGCACGTTCGGAATGACTTGTTGGTATCAGGACCATCCCTGGAAAGGGAAATTACATTTTGAGTTTTGTCCTTGTATGAAACAATCTAAAGACAAAAGAATTTTAGCAGGGCCACCTGCAGTGTTACATAAATAGTGAACAGAGTTGGGCTCACTGAGGAGCCCTGGGGAACTCATGATAAAGGAATGGTTCAGAAATATAATTGCTCTTGACTACAGTTTGGGTTTGTTCTGTCAGTAAGGATCTGAAAGGGCCAGAGCTGCTCCTTCGATACTCTGGTCTTTCAACTGGTGTATTAGAACGTCAGGATTGGCAGTGTCAAAAGCTGCAGTCAGATCGAGAATGATGAGGACGGTATTGCTCCCACTATCAACTGAGCCCCTGAACATTTCTGTAGCTACAATAACAGCAGAATATGTAGAATGCCCCTTGCAAAATACATACTGAGAATCATCCAGCAGCTAATTACTATCCAGGAAAGCTGATAATTAAAGATTAATTTCTTTTAGCCTGGAAATTGGTCTATAGCTATTTGGGTCAAGTGTATTCAAGTTGACTTTCTTAAGTATTCGGAGGATCGATGCCGATTTCCAATCTTCTAGAAAGACACCAGTCCTAAATACAGCATAAAAATGGACATCAATTGGGCAGCCACCAAGTCCGGAATGAGCTGCATAGATTTTGGAGGACAGGGATCATGAGGTGACCCTGATTTAGTCAAGAGAACTAGTTGTCTAACCTGGTCTACTGAGAGAGCATTACACTCGGAGAAAGACACCTTCTGCTATACCTAAGACAGTTGTCCTTCCCAACGATGATGCAGAATGCAGCTCTCATAAAGAGTGGAAAAATAAAGATATTTCTCCTTGTTACACCTCACCCTGGGAGGGATAAGAATTTGGTGCTTCCCCAGGTTTACATGATCTTGTAAATCTAAGGCAGTGTCATAATCCACTGCAGCATCCATGGAATGCCTCCTGAGTGCAAAGTAAGGGAATGCAACATTGTGTGCTGCCTTGCCTTGCTCCATGTTTATGAGGACATCCAAAGCCGTGCTTAGTGGCTTTAAGCGGCCTTGTAGATATGATTTTGTAATCTGTCTGCTGGGCCATCACAAGCAGTAACGCTCCAGTGATGCAGGAGGCACAAGAAGAAGCCCCTAAATGTGCAATGGGTTGTACCACCCGAGTAGGGCTAACCATCTCATTCTTCTTGCATATTTTCTCTTCTAAAATGTCAGATACATACAACATCAAATTTCGATTTTCCAGCGCTATATTTCCTGGAAAACTTCTGAAGATTTAATGTCCAGTTCAGAATTCATTCATCTTAAGGTACCAGCAATTGCTCTATCTTGCACCTCTAATACAATACTCTAATAATATGTCTGTTAAAATTGAGATTGCTTTTAAAAATCATTTTTAAATATGTATATTTATTCACAGTCTCCAATTGTTGTTCATTGAGATGTTTTACATTATTTTGTTTGTGAAGACATCACTATCATAAGACTCCTCAGTTAATTTACTTGGCAGTATTTAGAAGCTATTGTAAGATCAACTAAAACTCTATCACCTACTAAAAATCAATTTGTGATTCTTTCATCCCCCAATTTTAGGATACGTGAGGCATCAGCTATAAACATTTAAGGCAAAAGAGGAGCCAAAATGCATCCTTACAGTTTGGGCTTCTCAGGTCTCAAGTTTTCCAGACAAGTTGGATTTGCATCTAGAAGCCATAATGCAGTTGGATAATCAGATTCAAATGGCCTGAGGTAATACCCCATTGATCCATTTTTTCCATATACTAGTTCTATTGATAGTAGTGAATGCAGTAGTAAGAATTATATGTCACATAATCCAGCTGTCCTTTCTTTAAAGCAGATTTCTCAGTGAGACGAGTCAATTATGGGCGAGCATAACTTGTGTAATTTTGTGTAGTAAAATCATGCGCCATTATCTAAAAATTCAAGGAGAGTAATTCTGCATTTAGTGCTAATTTCATAGCACAAAAATGTCTAAAGGACGCATTTTGCACTAAAAAGTAGCACTGAATACAATAGAACATGAATCGCTCGGTAAATGTGCATGTGGGGTAGGATTTTGCCCAATTTACTTTCAAAAATGGATGCAAGGATTCATTTTGCGCTAACAAAATAGCACCAAATATAAACAGCAGAGCTTTCTCTCACCGTTGGAGTTCCCCCCAAATTACTCATAATTATACAAGCCAGTGTAATTGTGTTGTTATTGGTAATCTTGCATCAAAGAGTAATGTAGAATTACCGAAATTATTCTGATTAATCTGGCATATTTAAAATGGCTACCAGGCCTACTTTCAATATAAAGCAGCCTACTGTAGCAGCATAGCTCTTCTGAAATCCTAGCTGCCCTTTTAGTAGAACATTATCACATTCTACCCATTCTTTCAGACTTTTAGCAAATATTTAGCACACATTTTACTACGGATATCTAGTAGGGTTATCATTCTTGTTGTTATTTAATAGTTCTAGTGATTGCTTTAAAAATAAAAACAAGATTATTAGATAGATAATTATTCAAAATAGAACTAACACATGCCATCTTCCATTGACAATATCTTTGTTTATGCAAGACCAACAAATAGATTTCTTATTGATTTTAAGACCAGGCACTTCCTGTACTCAGGCAGATTCAGGAGATATTTGACACATATTTGCTGTCCTTGAGAATAGAACACTGAGATCGTAGCATTCATTTTTATTGTAAATTATGTATAAAAAGTATTTTTCTTTTAAAGGAAACAGAAAGCTATTTTACAGTCTTGTACCAAAGTGACAAAATGTGGAAAGTACAGAATTTATTCGGAATGCGAAGTCCCTGTAGATAGTTGAAAGAAGCTATTTTATGTTTTTGTTTCCCAGCAATAGAATTGTGGAGAAGTGTGGCTCACTGGTTAGAGGAGGCAGACCCTGAAGCAGAGGTCAGACCCGGGACCAGGGTTCAATTCCTGACACGGCAGGGTCTTGAGCTCAAATGTCCACGGACTCGATAATTCTCGCTTCGGTTCCTGACCTAATCATGGGTTCACACTCTGCAACTCTGGGCATTAAGCTTGCTTAATCTCCACAACGGCCCCCTGCGGCGGGATGCCTGGCTTTCACCTTGGGGATGCCCTGTAGGGGCTATCTCACAGGGAAAAGCCAGGACGGGTTCCCAAGGCAAAGCACTTAGAGACCCCTGGGTTATAAGCGCTATATACATACATACATACTATAATGAAACTTTTTTTATTGCAATATAAATTGGACTTTCAACCCATAGTTTATCAAACGCTGATTAACTTTTTCTAGTTATTTTATTTAATTGAGATATCATTTAAAACCTGCATTAGAGTGCTCAACAAATTTTACCTTAAATGAAATGCAAGGGTGTTATTTCTTTAATGGTCTCAGTCTTCAGCCCTTATATGAGATTTAACTAAGTGATTATCTTTTTTGCATACATATACAACCATCACCTTTCACCTGCAATGAGGCCCACACCTCTAGTGAAATTAAGAGCTATGTGTGTTACATGAGCCGTTTCTGTGCCCTCACATATAAAAATAAGCAAATACATACTCTTTGATCCAAGCACACTGGCTTAGCATAATGTGGCCTCACCCTAATATACTGATCGTGTTCTTTTTACATGTATAGGGCGCCTCAATTATATGTACAAGTAGCTATGACCAGTGCTGAGCTCATACACAAAGTGCATGCTTCGAGACACTTATAGTCTATTACAGGAGGGCATAGGTAGTATTTTACTAAGCTAACTTTAATAATGTTGTGCCTCGAAATTAAACGTTTTCTTCAATTGGCTTTTTTCTAGTCCAGTTCTGAAATACTTTGCCAGAAAATTTTAGTGTTACTCCCAGGTTGATGCAAGATAGACCAGTCAGCTTTAGGGTGGTCTTCCTCCATTTCTTTCCGACTTAATTGTTGCTGGCCTTAAGACTCTGAGGGGCAGATTTATAAGCCACTTGCGCCACTGATGCGTCACTTTTAACATGGGAAAACTGACGCAAAAGTGGCGCACGGGGCTTGTAAATCTGCCCCGGAGTACTTTGCAAATGTTAACCAGTGCTAGCATGCATGTGCTCTCTCCTCTAAACATAGTGTTATTGGATAATTTCCAATTGGCATATTTAGTTTACATATAAGTTTTCAGTAAGGTTTTACTAAAAGTGCGCCAGGCCTATAAATTATATGCTGCTAGTGAGCCTGCAGCACTGATTGTGCCATCCACTTAAGAAGCCCTGTAAACATGTCTCAGGCCGGCCATTGCAGAGCCTGTACGTGTAGTTTAAACTGCCATTTTGTCCTGGCAAAATAAACGTTTTTTTCAGGCCCAAATCGTTCTTTTTAAGACTAGGGTTGGCTCTGGACAGCTTAGAATGTAGGGTGCAATGTATTTAAAAAGATGGACATGCACTTTTATGTCTTAGGTAATTAAAATACCTATTTGTTTTTCACTACTGTGAGTCCTGAACATGGATGTAATTTGAGATTATTAGGGGGTGCAGCTGGCCTCAGAGAAGGCAAAAGTCTTGCCCCCTTCCGAGGACAGTGGTAGCAAAGGAAGTGCCAGGAGTAGCAGGAATCAAGTTGGAGATAGTAGATGCGACCACTAATAGCCTCAAATGATGTCCATGGGCCTCTGTCTCCCATATGATAACTTTGGGATTACCTTATTACATTTGATAAGTTTAATTTCCAAATATGTATGGTTCAAGGTTATTGCCTCTGGAATCCTGATTTAAAATCCTAACTGATGGTGAAGCTGGATTTTGAATTACAATTCTAACCTCTTGCACGGTGGCGCTGTGCTGATGACGAGCTGAGCTCGTCATGACCTCCACGGAACACCCACGTGGGGATAATTCCCCCGCTGTGCTGGGCGTTCCATTGAGCGGGTGTGGCCATGACGAACTCAGCTCGTCATCAGCACAGCGCCACTGTGCTGCATGACGAGCCAAGCTCGTCATCAGGACTGCGGCGCCACGTGCGGCCGCCCTTCTCCCCGCGCCACAGGGGAATTAGCCCCGCGGCGATTGGGTTAGAAGTGCCACTTTTAGAAAGTTGCCTTTTTCTTACCTTAGTTATTTGGTGCCTGCAGACTGTCTCTGTCACATGACTGGGTGTAGTTGGCAGTGGGGCTTTTTATATTAATCCTATATAGCCACAAAAAAGGGGAGCTTAGATGTTACTGGAGTGGGCCATCACTGGCAGGATAGGAGGGAGTAGCTGGGCCAAGCCTCACTTACACCTAAATAGGCTGTGTCCTTTCTCCATACAAATGGCTGCGTACCCCCTGTATTTAGGCTGGAGCCAGGACAGAAAATGCAAGGCATCTCTGCACTTCAAAAGCATGCCTTTAGAAGCGTTTCCCCACTTTTTAGGCACAACTGTGTATAAAAGAAGGACCTCAGACACCACCACTTAAGTATACTTCTGGACCTGTGGTTACTCTGCAAGTAAGAACGACTGCCATGCTGCAGAAGGGCTGCCACTCTGCCGGACTGCACTCTGTTAGACTCCTGCTTTGCTGTGATGATCTGCTTCCTGCTGCCCTCTTGCCTGGGTGAGAAGGACTGGGCCTGCATCTCTTGGGACCAGAAACAGAGTAACTCCAAGAGCTAGGAGTCTGGCCTCCTGATCTGTAGCCTCAGTGACATAGCCTTCCAACAAAGTTGAAATTGCACCTGGACTCTACTGTTTGTGAGTCTACCCTGCCAACTTGTGTCACCACAGTCCTGGACCCTTGCCAGTGGGCATAGGGTTCTTGCCAGCGGAACCAACACATCTTCCCTGCTGAGCGGCACAACCCCTAGCAGATGCGACTCATCTCCTTGGCTGAGTGGAGCTTGCCAGAGTAGAACCAATGCATCACCTCTGCTGTGTGGATTGAATCAGTCACAAAGACATGCATCATCCCCTTAGTCCCCAGACTCCGCATCGCAGCCTCACAGCTCCTTCGACCTGGTGCATCTCCAGCTGCACACTGCATCCCCAACTCAAGCCTGTGCATCGCAAGCTCCATCAACAGTGTCCTCGGTGACAGCTGAACAGTATCTCGCACTGCAGCCCCGCATCACGGAATGGACGTATCAGTTCAGCTATGTGGTACATATTTGACGCAGACCAATACAACACCCTGCAACCAGGATTTAAGGTACTCTTTTCAGCCATCGTAACTGGGTCCCTGTAGCTGGCCCAAGTTCCATTACGGTCAACCTTGATGACTTTGTCCCAGTGAGGCGTAACCAGATATCTTTGTGATGTATTCCTATAGGTTCTGTATCGATCCCCCTATTCCTGACCCTATTCTGGTTAACAAGTTAACTAGCAGCCATCCCATGAGGCAGAAAACCCCCATGATGCAGAAACCGTTATCTGATTAAGCCACACTACGGCACAGGAACGTGTTATCTGATTAGGTCATAACGCTTGCCATCTAATTAGACAAGCGATATTCCTCCAGCCCCTGATAAGGCATACAGAGTTCTCAAAACAAATCAAACCTATGACAACCTGGGAAAAACCCTGCGGCCATTGTTTTGATTTCATCGAGAACTTCAGCAAAAGAATGTGCTAACGACCAAGTCGTATGACATCCTTATTGACGTATCTATGTCCATCCTTACGTCAATCTCGGCACCTTACAGGTATAAATATTACCGATATTGCACTATGCAAACACACGCGGTGGTGACGAGATCGGAGCAGCCCGACCAGCCGAAGCCCAGAGCAGAGCAGACCCTGCTGGCGCAGCCCCGCCTTCCTGACGCGCTGAGAACGAGACGCTGCTTTCTCCTGCCGAGAAATCCAGCTCCGGCGCTTCCGAGCAGCCCTCGCAGGCAGCTTGGAATATCGAGACCAGAGACGAGAGATACCATCCCTCATTCATCCTAAATTCCAGGTACAGAACTGAATAACCCCTCGCAGAGAATTCTTGAGTCAGTCACTTGGCAAAACAAACTTAACTTAAACTGCTACTTTCTATTCCCGCCCACGTATTAGGCTTAGGTCAGGTACACCGGGGTAGGCGTAGTTAGAAACACCAGTTGAGTACGATTCGTCAAATGTATATGTGTATGTATCTAGTTTATCCATTTTAAACCTTCATATGGCTTAGAAACCATATAAATGTTTTTACAGTATTATTTTATACTTCTGCTTTTATTGTATGCACTTTACTTAACCATAAGTATTGCGATAATATCGATCCATTTCTCTTGTATGAGAAAAGAGACTGATCAATAAATACCATCTTTTATTGAACACGCCCGTCTCTTCCTTTTCTCTACAATCTGGTGAGACTAAGAATGCACATACTGACTGAGTAAAATAAGTTGTCTTTTGTTTTCACACGACTCTAGAGATACACTCTTGATTAGGGGAGAGCAAAGTTGTCATGTTCTATGGTTGTCAGAAACTAAATCCCTTCTTGTCTATCCAGGGAGGTTCAACTCCTCCTTGCCTATTCGAGAAAGTTTCTAGTGAACTCTGAGCTAGCTGGCAAACCCAAAACTTTAAGTCTAATATCGACAGTAGAAGACCTAGTTAACGTCTGGTCTAGGCCTATACTATTGAAGGTATTATTCCAATGCGCAGAGCCTATTGGGATAATAGGAACTACACTACATGGCGCCCAACTCGTTTGGATAGGCGATAAAACTAACGCAAGACATTAGAGTAACTCAGTCGTGCTTTTTCACTCAGAACCCCTTTTTTCCCATAATACTCCAAAGACGTCTGGAGTGGGTGAAAGGTCATATCCGCCAGACCTCGCAGGAGGAAACTCCTATGTATGGTTCTTGGTTTAGTCAACGTTGAAGGATACACTGTTCCAAAATATTGTGCATCTAACCTTTGTTTCCATAAGAAACCTGATCTGCAAACAAACGGAATAACCTTCTGGACAGTACAATGTCAGACAGTGAAGGAGATAGAGAGGCAGCTAGAATAACAGCTGAACTCGCAGCAGCTGATACTGCTATGCAAGACGCAGACCCGGATATAATACTCATCCCGGTCAACAAAAGGAAATCTATAACTTTAAAACTTATAGAAAATGGACTGACACCTAGAGGTGGCACAGTCATATTCGTAATTGAGGCACACGAATATCGGCAGACAGAGGTATTCTATACATGGATAAACTTTCCAGCAGCTAACGCTGTAACAAAGGTCTTCCACTATTACAAAACAGAGGAACCTCCTGAGGAGTACACTCCTTTCGAGGAGGTGGAAGTACCACTTAAATTTCAAGAGCACCTGCTCTTGTTTAATGGCGCCCTAAAACATAATAATCACATCACCAGGCTCGGTCCCTTAGGTAGACCAGGAGCAACGTGGCCGGTCCTAGCCGGATACACACCACATCCAGACATTGAAAGAATGCCTGCACCAGAGCTGTTAACACAGCTGAAACAATTAATAAAGTTACATAGACAATTAGTCCAATATGTGATGCGGACTTCAACAATCCAACCAGCAATTAAAATTCCACAGCTGACCCCTCATCAGGGGAACACAAATAAAATTACACCACAGAACATACAATCCTGCCTAGGTAAAGTACCAGCTAAACGGGAACAAATACCATTCTGGTTAGCACAAAAAATCACCCAAATAGAGGCGGTGTTTCCAGACACCACCCCGTTAGAAAAACACAGGATTCTGACTATCTGTCTTCCAATGGGAATCGCACCACACGTGGAGGACTGTGACACTTGGGGTACAGTCTTTGCTTCCATTTACACAAAAACGCATGGTGTTCCATCCATCTCGGTAATACCAGATGTGCTAAAACAAATTCAAGATGAATACGGTCCAGAACCCGCTTTAACTCTTGGTATGAAATGACTAAAAGACTTCAAGCAGGTCTCGGCAATACTATTAGCCAACATAAAGGGAGAAGCAGCAAACGTGGCGATCCGCCAGAGGTTAAAAGAAATAGATATAGCAGAACAACCAGCTGAAATTGCCAGAATTATAGAAAAATCCTATGAGGAACTAGGCAGAGATAGTTTAGGTGGAATACCAGTAAAACCACAACTGATTGAAAGTCCTGAAAAAATATTTTTTAATAATAATTTAACATCACAAAAAAAGAGCTGGGACGGAAACAAACAATCCAATCCTAAAGAAAAGAAATTCCAGTCCAGAGGAAGGTCTCCTCGGCGGAGAGAAAGATCTCCAAACCAAGGACACAGGTCTCCCCAGAGTGAGCCCTCTGGGAAAAGATATAACCTTAGAAATAGGGATAATATAAAGAAACCTGATAGATATCAAGAAATTGATACACGCCCCTCTCAATCTTTTCAGACTTCCTCGCAGAAATCGGAAAGAAGAGGACGATCAGAACAAAGAGAAGAGCACGTCAAGTCCAAAGACAAGGAACCTGCTCATCTAAAAAAGAAATTACAATTTCCAAAAAAGAAGGTAGCCAGTATTAAAGTAGTTAACAATGCCGAGAATACTGAGGACACAACTGAAAAACGGAGAATGGGCTCAGACAATGCTAGACAGCGCAGCAGAAGTGAGCATAGCTCGCAAAGTCCTTATGAATCATCTGGAGACAGTGGACACGAATGAATATCTTCAAGTGGAAACTGCAGACACCAGAGTTAGCAAACATCACAAAATATATGAAATAACTTTACGTATAGAAGGGGATAAGACTAGAAAAATAAGGGGACTATTTTGGGATAATCTCTCCAAGGGCTATGACATCCTTCTAGCTGAAAAAGACTGGCCACCAGAGTTTGTCAGGGACTGCCCTCATGGCGAAGAAATAATTATGCCTGCCTTCTCAAATCATATCCCAATTCATAAAAAATACACACTTGCTAGAAAGTGGGCAGTAGCTCAAGCTCCTGCTTTATATAAAAATCATGTAGGATGGGATGAGGACTCTCCTCCTCACAAAATCCAGTTAAAATCACAACCTACTGCACAAAGACAGTACCCAATTAAAAAACAGGTAAAAGAAATCCTAGATCAACTAGAATACCAGGGGGTGATTGAAACTTGCACCTCACAAATGAACAACCCTTTGTTTCCGGTCTCCAAACCAGACAATTCATATCGTCTAGTTTTGGATTACAGACACCTTAACTCATGTTGCAAAACTTTTGCAGTTCAAAACTCGCATAGTGCTGCACTAATGAATAACATAGTGCGCAAAAAATACAAAACAACATTAGACATTTCTAATGGATTCTTTTTTCAAAATATAGCACCAGAGAGCAGATATTTGTCTGCGTTCTCAATAAATGGCACTCAAAAACAATTCTGTTGGTTAGCCCAGGGATACAAGAACAGCCCTGGAGTATTCTCAGCGAGAGTAACAGAATTATTACAAACATATGATGACGAAGCATTATCTTATGTCGACGACATATACCTAACAGATGATGACTTGGATACTCACTTGAAGAGAGTGAACACCATAATACTTGGGTACGCAGCAGAGGGTTACAAATTCAACTTTAAAAAATCTAGAATTGCCCATTTAACAGTCCTGTTCTTAGGATATGAATTATCAAGTGAAGGCAAAAGCCTGGCTGACAATTTCCTAGAGAAATGTGCCGTACTCCAAGCACCTAGAACACTAAAAAACCTACAGTCAATTCTAGGCTTCCTAAATTTCGGAAGAACATACATTGCAAATTACGCAGAAAGGGTCAAGCCCCTTTATGATCTAATAAAACCAGATTTTAAAAGAACCAATTGGACTCAAATACACACAGAAATTCTGAGATCCTTACAAACTGACATGTTAATAAAAACAAAATTAGAAACACGTGATAACACACGCAATCTTGTGATTCGAGTCATCCCAGGAAGATGCGGATTCACATACCTGACCTCTAATGAGGGAGAAAAGGTACCAATTGCATTCAAATCACACTTGTACACTAAAGCTGAAATGAAATTTAGCCCAACCGAAAAAATTCTAACTGCAACACAGACAGCTATAGCGAAAGAACGAGCCCTGGCACAAGGTAAACGAATAATAATCGTAACACCGATACCAGCCCTAGAGGCTGTAACAAAAGCAAGCATTCCAAATGCTAAAGCGCTCCATCCGAGATGGATACAATGGGCTAATTCTCTTGCTGCAACAGACGTGGTATACGAATTTGATCCCAACTTAAAAACACAAGAATTTCTCCAATACGAATCCGAATGTCCTCCGCCGACCGAAATTCTGCCTCTAGAACATTACGGCTGTATAATATATACAGACGGATCAGCACAACCCGCAGTGGGGGGTAAACAAGCTTACAGTGCTGCGTGCGCGATTGTTAAAGGTCACTGGCACGAAGGGAAGTTTAAACCAGCTATCACTAAAACACAATCTCTAGGAGATTGTACAGCTCAGCGAGCTGAACTACTGGCATTCAAGATGGCGCTTGAAAATACCGATCGAGAATTCCCCACACTCATAGTGTGCGATTCGTATTATTGCGTTCAGTCTTACAATGAATACTTGCAGATCTGGCTTCAGAATGGTTTTACGGATGCAAAAGGAGGCACAATCAAGCATAAAATGCTCTGGGAACAAGTAGTTCTTTTACAAAAAGAACTACCAAAGACTCACGTGATACATACACTGAGTCATCAACGTGATGGCGTTCACGTTGCAGGGAATTCATTGGCTGATGAGGCCGCGAAGGCAGCTGTGCAAACGGCTTCCTTAGCTGCCATCACACGGTCAAAAACAAAAATAGACAGCGAAATATTACAGGCTGTCAGCGCTACAGAAAAAGATTCGATAGAAACACTCCCGAAAGGCTTTCCAGTAAAATACTCATACATAACTGATGCAAACAATGTTCCTTTTGCTCGAATCCCTGGAGTGGGGGATAGGGCAATTCCAAACATGGAACATAGGTTAGGACTAATAATAGCGGCACACGAAGGGCTTGCTTCTGTACATGCCGGCGTCTCAGCCACAGTATCATTATTAAAACAGAGATACTGGTGGCCACAAATGAGAAGACAAACACGGAACTATGTTTTAGACTGTGAAATATGTCAAAGAATGAAAGTATCAACGGTGAGACGACCAGCATAGACGCCCCTTCTAATCTCAGATAAACCATTAGCCTGTGTTTATCTGGACCACTGTGGTCCCTTACAAAGGGATGGTAACTATAAATATATCCTGGTCGCAGTGGATTCATGCACGAGATTCATATGGATGTGGCCCCAGCGATCGGCTGACGCCAGAACTGTTATAAAAGATTTGCGAGTCTTTATCGGCACATACGCAATTGGCATGCTGCATTCTGACCAGGGTCCTGCTTTTAGCTCTCGAGCTTATAAGGAGGCCATGACCAGCATGGGCATTGCATTGCGGTACTCTTGTCCATTTCACCCTGAGGGGAACGGAATTGTAGAAAGAAAAAACCGTGACATAAAGCAATCTATAACAGCAAAGGTATTAGGTTCGGGAGCTGGGTGGGTCAAACATCTAAGTGTCCAACGTAGTCTAAATAACCTGCCAAGAAATTCTCTGAAGGGATTCAGTCCGTACGAATTATTGTTTGGAACTAGGATGTTAGTCTTAGACCTCGACAGTCAGACTTCAGTGGTGAAGGAAAAAAGCTTTGATATCAAAGATCGTTTGGCTATTTTGCAGGACTTAAACGAAACAAGAAAAGACCTGAGCAACATAAAGTTGAAACAGCAGCCAAAAACCACTGAAGAACCACCACCTGTCCCAGCAAGACCTGTCTGGATTCCAAAAGTCGGGGATCTAGTCAGGGAAAAGATCGCGGTAAAGAAGGAATTTGGGCCTTCTTACAGAAAAGCAGTTCCTGTCTTGTCTATCAACGGGACAAGATCAGTTGTACTACCGCCGCTTGCTGGTAAAAAGGAGAACCGAGTTGTATCCATCGACCTCGTAAAACCACAATCATGTGGCCGATAACAAACAGTAGGCCAAGTGGACTCCCGATAAGTAGTAGAACACCAAGGTTTGCTACTAATACAGGGGTCCTAACTAAGAGGCTAATCACATTCGAAACGCCTACAGAAGAACAACAAGGACTATGCAACAATGCATTGGAACTCAGACCTCTAAAAACCCAAATGAAAACATTTAGTACAGACACACCAACCTACAATGAAGTAACAAACGAATATGCAAGAAACAGTAATCCTGAAGCAATTGGAACAATTGACAGAACTGCATCCGGCTACTTCATAAACTTCGATGATTCCTCTGAAGACCTAAGTGAATCAAAAACACAGCCATCAACAAAAACCTTTAAAGATAAAGCTAAAGAACTTTTGAAACAACTGAAACAAACCTATCTGATTTCTCCATGGATTGAATTTTGGGTGGGCTTTGGTGCATTTATCCTCATTGGCTCATCATGGTACTAACTTTGGGACGCTTCATTGAGGGAAAATATGCTAAAATGGACACAGCAAGTCAGAAAATCAACTTGATCCTCAAGCCACACACATCTTCACACGTCGAGAAAAGAGAACTTTCTTCAGTCAACTTCACAGCCAATCCTATACCGGGTGGGGTAGCATGGGACAACACTGACTACAAAATTTATGGTCCGGTCGAAATCCTGAAGTATCCACACCAAATCAAGATCTCATTGAGTGACTTTGTAAAAACAAGCTCATTTGCTGATGATTGGGACTTTGAAAGTATTAATAACATGATGTCTGACTTAGTGATGTCTGCTAAATTTACCAAACATGATTATTTGCAGGGTTCGACTAATTATGATAGTATGTACTGTTACAACCACTATGGTAACCATTTTCTACATAAATCTGCACAACCTAGAAATGTTTTAAATTATAATCAGTGGGAACATTGTGCAACCCCTCGAAAAGGAAGCTCAAGAACCTTTTATGACAAATATTCATACTTTTCAGGTTTCAACACAAGTAATGCTGAAACATTTTATTTCAAATTGTCAAATAAGACAGGGACAAAGACCATGATAACAAACACAAAATTGATATATTCAGACTCATTTTTTGAACGAATGAATACCTTTGGTTTTGATTATTGGGACAAAAATGTTGAAGTAAAAAGTGTTTGGGGTACAAAAGAATGGCACGTACAAGGTATAGAATCATTGTTTAGAGCCTGCATGATCCCAGAACAAATTATATTTTTAAATGACACTGTTCAACAAACTACCTGTCTTGGCTTAGCCAAAATCAAAGACTTAAATAAACCGTCTATTCCAAAGCCAACAATGAACAGCAATAGCTCTACAGATGAAGAGATAGACGTAAACTATGTACTAAACCAAAACAGAACACATCCTGATTGGAAACAATGGTTGATCTGGCCCACAGATACTAATAACTGTCAAGATAGATTCCTGAACAAAACACAGGGGTTCACATTGACCAGGCCAGACCCTAGATATTCCCAAAGACAACACCCAGGGATAATAACCACCTACAGTGTGGGCAAATTATGCCTTCAATGGCTACAAACTTCCACACTGACAGAAATTAAGCAACACCTAACTTTACTTACTGATGGTGCTGACTTGCGTGATTTCATTATGGGACCGCGCAAACAGCGTCAAAAACGCTTCATAGCAGCCTCTGTATATGCAGCTTACAACGAGGCCTGGAAGGTGACTCAAATTGAGACAGCAGAAAGTATACGGGAAATTGACCGTATTAATTTGGAAAAATCACTTTCTGTAGTGGACAATGGGTTAATGACTCTGTCCTCCAGAATTTTTTCTTTGGACAGCATGGTGTCTTCAGCAATCGACATAATATCGCAAGACTTACTGTTGTTACAACACGGTCAGTCTCAATTGCGTTCTATTGTACAGCTTGGCTGGACGTTACAAAATCTGCGTTCAGGCTATGTGCCTTGGCGTTTAATCAACACAACGTCACTATTCAATATCTTTAACCTTACTGATAAACAAGTCAGTATGGCACAGAAGGGTGCTGATTATACAATCCTGAGCATTGAGAAACTCGAGAGATTACCAGTGACAATGTCAGAACGACCTGTCAGTGAATGGGTAATACATGGGATAATTAATATTCCAATATCAACCTTCAGGTTTCAATACTGCCAAAAATATATACAGGCTGGCATGTACGAAAAATTGGGAAAAGGGTACATTATGACAACATGGAATTTGCCCTATTCACATGCATGTGTCAGTAATAAAGGACAGAAAGTGTTTCTTAGTGGCAATAATTGTGCGATGTCACTAAGCGGTACACTTCTGTGTAATGGAATTAGTTTGCATGGAGCCTGTGAAGGGAACTCAAATAACCTTTCATGTCACCAGCTAGGCACACCTGCAACAGAGATAGAACCATTTTTTCAAAGACTCTATAATGGGAGTTACATTCTAATTGTGGACCGCAGATGTTGTAGTCTTATGCCCGGGACTCCTTATCTCGTAACTACGACTGCGAAGGTCAAGTGCTGTGGACGCTTATTGTTCCCCAGCTCCTTTCCAGACAGGGAGGCAAGGGCATGGCCTAACTTGAAAATTACTTCTATTCGAATAGATACTTTAAGCAGAATGAAAACAGTGCTTCTTCAGACGCCGACCAGGCTCACGTCATCGAAAGAAACGTATGATCTCCTAGTCGCAAGGACGACTGCAGAGATTCACTCATTGTTATCAACTAATTCCCCCATACATTTCGCAGAAATCCTGAATGAAATCTTAAATATTTCTGATACCAGATGAGTCTCAAAAGTATTTAAGACAGTATTTTCGATGGCATTAACACCATTCAAAGCCATACTGGGTATTTTTCCAGATTTCGTCCATTTGATTTTTGGCGGACTTCCCCTCATTTTGGGACTAATTGCAGGAATCCTATTCTTGGTCCTAATATTTCGTTATGGCAAACCGTGTCACAGACAAAACACCTGCGACAAGGGAAGAAACAATCCGAGCCATTGGATACCGGGACCGGATATCAAAAATCCTGGGACTATCCCGGCTTAGAGACCTGAACATGACTTGGTTTCTTTCATTTCGACCAATGTGGCATCAATGTGTTTTACCTGTATTAAGGTGCTTGCTATGCGGAGAAGAATGCGTGTTAGACACCTGTCTGACGCTACAATCGGATGCGCCAATGGATGCAGAAACATTGTTGGGTCCAATAAAGGCTCATGCTTTGTGCTGCCCTCAACGGCTACCAATCCTGATGACGGCATTCGTGGAAACTTCACCACTACGATTGAGGGGTAGTGAAGTTCAAGATGAAAGCAGCATTGATCAGGTACGACCTTCTGTCAGCAATATTAATCAAAACATCAATGGAGACAATCATGCGCACGAATGCATGGTTACACCTTTTTCCGAGTTAGTGGAACTCTCCCAGGAAGCTGTTGACAGCTTTTTCGACAGTCTAAATGATATGATGTTCTCACCAGAGCAGAAATAGAGACTTTTGAGCAAGCTCACACACGGCCTTCCCTGAATTTGGCCTTCAACTAGAATAGCAAAATACCATGAACAATTTTCCCTCCAGTTCACGGACAGCAATTTTTTCAGCAGCCCCAAGATATTTTTGCATATTTTTCAACACACTTATCTTCTGCTTAAAGTAAGAACTATTCTTAGAGAACTAACATTTCTATAGATACTTTATAGACATTAGCTGCCCGCTGGTATGTTCATAAATATTTTATTCTGTGATGGAATGGTCTCGAACCTTTTTTCTGTATTAAGAGCCATTTCATGTGTAAATTCTCATATACCAATTAGCAATAATGTATACAAATGCGTGATTACTTTAGCATTATTCTACAGCTTGAGTGCATATAATACATGTGACTTTTTTTCGTATATTAGATAATTTCAAAATGCATTTATGTATTTTGGGGTGGTAAGGTATACACGATACTCTACAGTATGTTTTACTATGCCTAGATTCGTAAATATGTCCATAGTTAGCGTGGAGTGGGTGTGATGTATTCCTATAGGTTCTGTATTGATCCCCCTATTCCTGACCCTATTCTGGTTAACAAGTTAACTAGCAGCCATACCATGAGGCAGAAAACCCCCATGATGCAGAAACCGTTATCTGATTAAGCCACACTACGGCACAGGAACGTGTTATCTGATTAGGTCATATTGCTTGCCATCTAATTAGACAAGCGATATTCCTCCAGCCCCTGATAAGGCATACGGAGTTCTCAAAACAAATCAAACCTATGACAACCTGGGAAAAACCCTGCGGCCATTGTTTTGATTTCATCGAGATCTTCAGCAAAAGAATGTGCTAACGACCAAGTCGTATGACATCCTTATTGACGTATCTATGTCCATCCTTACGTCAATCTCGGCACCGTACAGGTATAAATATTACCGATATTGCACTATGCAAACACACGCGGTGGTGACGAGATCGGAGCAGCCAGACCTGCCGAAGCCCAGAGCAGAGCAGACCCCGCTGGCGCAGCCCCTCCTTCCTGACGCGCTGAGAACGAGACGCTGCTTTCTCCTGCCGAGAAATCCAGCTCCGGCGCTTCCGAGCAGCCCTCGCAGGCAGCTTGGAATATCGAGACCAGAGACGAGAGATACCATCCCTCATTCATCCTAAATTCCAGGTACAGAACTGAATAACCCCTCGCAGAGAATTCTTGAGTCAGTCACTTGGCAAAACAAACTTAACTTAAACTGCTACTTTCTATTCCCGCCCACGTATTAGGCTTAGGTCAGGTACACCGGGGTAGGCGTAGTTAGAAACACCAGTTGAGTACGATTAGTCAAATGTATATGTGTATGTATCTGTTTTATCCATTTTAAACCTTCATATGGCTTAGAAACCATATAAATGTTTTTACAGTATTATTTTATACTTCTGCTTTTATTGTATGCACTTTACTTAACCATAAGTATTGCGATAATATCGATCCATTTCTCTTGTATGAGAAAAGAGACTGATCAATAAATACCATCTTTTATTGAACACGCCCGTCTCTTCCTTTTCTCTACAATCTGGTGAGACTAAGAATGCACGTACTGACTGAGTAAAATAAGTTGTCTTTTGTTTTCACACGACTCTAGAGATACACTCTTGATTAGGGGAGAGCAAAGTTGTCATGTTCTATGGTTGTCAGAAACTAAATCCCTTCTTGTCTATCCAGGGAGGTTCAACTCCTCCTTGCCTATTCGAGAAAGTTTCTAGTGAACTCTGAGCTAGCTGGCAAACCCAAAACTTTAAGTCTAATATCGACAGTAGAAGACCTAGTTAACGTCTGGTCTAGGCCTATACTATTGAAGGTATTATTCCAATGCGCAGAGCCTATTGGGATAATAGGAACTACACTACATCTTCAGTTGTCGCTTTGTGCTTTAATCACTATTGTTACTAAAAACATTAAATTCAATATCTCTGGTTCTACTAATCAGTTTTTTTTGTCATTTTGATCTTGTTTTATTTATAAATAATCACTCTCTTCATCTAAATATGTTGTGGGCTTCTTTTTGTGATGTGTTTTCACTGTTTTATTGTTTGAAGTGTTTCATAAATACTGTACACATTGCCTCTAAATGAAGCCTGACTGCTCTGTGCCAAGCCAACAAGGGAGTGAACAGTGGTTATTTTGAGGATTGCTTGTGCATTGCCCTGACAAGGATTGGTGTTGCTGCCTGACCAGGTCTTACACCTTAGTCAGCCAATAACCCCATTTCTTGAAATGCTTATTTAAATTAGCAGTTGTATTGTATTACAACATTTATATTGCTCTTACTACCACTACGAGGGGCGTTGAAGCAATTACTTATATGGGTAGCATGCTAAGCCCTGTAGGGTTTGTGGTTGGAAGTGTGTTGTCATTGTTTTTGATCATGTGTGAGAAGTGTTTCCGTGTCATGCATGATTACCACCAAGGTGCAGTTGTGGTGTAATGAGGTCACAGTTCTTAGCAGTGTGATAGATGAAGACGTGTTATATACAGGGAAACAGTTCATGGTTTTCAGCAAACTGGCAGATCTGAGCACCTCTACATATCCCTTTATGGCATTTCATGTGTTCATAGGCAAAGTAGGTAGTTACTTCACTGGGTTGCTCAATCCACAATATTGCGTATAAAGTGTATGATCATGAACAGGCTTAGGGGAAAGGCAGAAATAATGGAGATATCTTTTGAGATTGGCTTCAATAATATCGTCCTGTATATGATTGTTATTGTGAGATGTCAATAAGTGGTCAAATGTACCGTGTTGGGACCCACATTTGTGGACTAATTTAAATTCCTCCATTGGTCAGAAACATGTGACAGAACTCTTCAGCTATGTCAGGCTGTCAGGCCTATTCACTTGATGATAGGTGGGTCAATGCTGTGGACTTGTAAATAACTGAATGATGTGCATAAACCTTAACAGTTTTGTCTCATGTAAGTCTTTCTAGGATTTATTATGCCGCTTGTATGAATTACGTTTGACTGCTCACCCACTGAGAATCATGGTATTATTATTATTGTGAGTTATATATTGTATTGTGTTGGCATTGCATTTTTCTGGCACTTACTATCCATGATGAGGTATTGCAGTGCTTTACACTGAGCAGCACTCTGCTGCAGAACCCAGGGTTAGTCCCTTTCGTGTAGTTATTGGGATTAGTCTTTACTCTTGATGATACCATGCCTTGAATTTTCCCAGATTTCTATGTGGTAGAATATATTAATCAGGGGTTAGGTGTGATTTCATACATTGGTTGGTGTATTAATAGAGGAGCTACAGGAGTTAGTGTGGGGATGACTACAAATAGTCTGCTGCACCGCTCCTCGTGAGCTGAGCATGGCTCCAGAACATCCTCCTACCTGAGGCAGGAAATCTCTTTAATTGAAATCCTTTCGTTTTAAAATAGAATTAGGAGCTTCCTCCTGTGCATGGCATTCGGTGCTTGGGGGCATATCTCAGCCCTCTGATTACCAAAGCACATGGGAGCGGTATAGTTTGAAAGGAGAGAATAGTTTATTTCCAATGGTACCTTTTACTAGTGGCTCTCTGCTTGGAGATATTCGTAGCAGGGTGATTCCTATACAGGGATCCGTTCCACTAGACACCAGGGACTCTTTTTTGAGGGGGAAGCTGCCTCCTTTCAATGGGCCCCCCTCTCCTGACCCCAAAGGTCTTTCTGCCCCAACATCGGAGCAGATTGGAGGTTCTAGGCTAATAATATGCCCAGGGGTGGAGTAGAAAGCCCCCTAGACACCAGAGATTTATTAATAGGGGCATAAAAAGTTTACGGCTCAGAGCAGATTACAGACATTTCCATTACAGAAATTTGAGGAAATGTGTTTTTTACTCAAAGTTTTAGGTTTGCAAACACATCTGGTTATAACAAACTGATGAGAGCCACACAAGTCACCCCATCTCGCATTTCCCTAGGTGTCCAGTTTTCAAAAACCTACACATTTGCTAGATTTCCCTAAGTGCCGGCTGAGCCAGGGCCTAAAGTCCACAGCTCGCCACTTTGCAAAGAAGAGATCTCGTTTGAGTGTAAAAATTTGATGTATCTGTTTTGTGTTTTGAGTTCTGTCGCAGGCACGAGGCCTATCCACACAAGTGAGGGACAATTTTATATTAGAAGACTTGGGGGAATTCTGGAAAGAAGGAATTTTGTGGCCCCATACAGATTCCAGAACTTTACATCACAGAAACATTAGGAAAATGCTTTTTGTACTCAAAGTTTGAGGTCTGCAAGGTATGTGAGAGCATAGAATAGTAGTATAATTATGATTATCAATTGTATTTTGCTATATTTGTGCCTTTCATTTGGAGGCCAGTGTATAAAAAAGAAGACATTTTGAAAGATCTCCTCTAAATCATATGTTCGTATGGTACCCACAAATTCAGAGATGCACAAACAGCAATTGCTCCTAAAGTCCATTTTATAAATGAGGCCCAAAGTCTGCTGTCATGGAGAGCTATAGAAATATTGTGGAGACTTTTCGAGACTGCATAGACAACTGTAGAAAGAAACAGAATTATTTTCAATTGATGCAATTACACCGTAGGCCATTGGAACACCAGTGCGCCCTCACACTACCACCACCTACAACTAAATAAAATAAATATGGTTTGTTTTCCAAAAAAATCCTATGAAAGGACATTGCAAAAGAGGAGTACTTGAAAAGTTTGTACTAGAGCTGCACTTCCATCTGGCTGCCATGCAGCCTTCCTATAGTAGTAGTCTTTCACACAAAAGGAAAGGCCAAGCCTAGAAACTTCCTCACATAACCAACAGAAATTGCATACCTACCCCCTCACACCTTCCATCCACCAAACCTGCAGCGCTCAAGAAGGGAAGAAATTAAAAGCCCCTTCCCAACAAGGCCCTCATTGAGGGCCTCATTTATGAGGTTTTGACATAGGGCAACACAGCAAGGAATCTTGCTGTACTGTCAAAACGAAAGGGTAGGAATGCGCCGTATCTATGCGATGCAGTGCATTCCTGTCCTTTTCCCAGGGCTGCCATGCACTGACGCAGGCACCCCTGCACCATGCACCATGGTGCTAGGGTGCCTGCGTTGCAGAGCTAATTGATTTTGTGCAGCAAGGGACACCTTCCTGCAGAAAATCAATCACAAAAGGCGTTTTCCTTTTTCCATGTGTACTGCAGAATGCAGCGCAAATAGAAAAAGGAAAGCGCTAGGAGGAATAACAACATTTCTCCTTATTGTGCCTCCCTAACGCCACCCTTTTGGTGACGTTAGGTGTTGATGTATTCCCAAGTTTTACAATTTCTCGTAAATCTGGGAATTAGTCAGGTTCCATGGGTGTTGCATGGGAACACCCACAGCAACACCCATGGATCGCCCAGTTCACGCAGTTTTCTACGTGCATGGGGCACATATTCATACGGCCATGAAAAGCCACACAAAGTGACTTTATCTGGCCTTATAAATATGCTGTGGCATTTTGCGCCACCGGATCGTCAAAAAAGTAATGTTCCGGCAGCACAAAAGTGCTGGACCTCATAAATGAGGTCCTGAATTTCCAGAGGAAGACCCCTTTCCATCCTCCCCAACCTCATTGGCTGGTGTCCACCCTCAAGCCATAGGAATCCAGATAGAACACTTCCACCGTCTGAGGACGTGATTACATCTTTTACAAAAGCAACATGTGGCTAAGTTCTGCAGAAAGCCCAGATATTCCTTATCAAGGTAAGCAATGTGCCCTTTAACTTCCAGCTCAAAATCAACTTTTTTATGCATGCATAATGCAATGAAAATGAGAAAGATTCTCAAAGTCCTGCAGATGCATAAAATGTTAACGTTTCTGTCGGTATTTAGATTCCCAGTCCCGCGGGTACATACAGACTGACAGTTCCTGGAGATCCAACTTTTCTAGGCCACTGCAACAATATATGTTTTATACATTCCCAGCAAAAATACACTTATTCTCATAGATCCTGTCTTATGTACATTTAGGCAGACTGTGCAGGTAAATATATTCTCAAGTGTGCATAATTCCAAGAACTATACATAGTACCTAATAGGTTGGTAAATTAATTCATAAAATAACTACAGCTTCAATTTCAAGATCTGTATGTAACTGAAAGGTCACAGATTTGAATCTTGCAGATTTACCCAATTTCCAGCGTCTCTAAATAATTTAACAGTGACATCTGTCATTTACAGCGCTTAGAGCCATGGTCCAAAAGAGCTGTATAAAAGTCACTGTTTTCTACAAAAGTGTTACTTAGCAAAAGAAATACCACACACAAACTATCTTTAGTCAGGAACCCGTTACAACCAATTACATAACCAAATGCATACACGCTTGCAAGCTTAAGGTGGCAGACAGTGCTTGGCAATCTGTAGTTTTACCAGATGGCCCATGCCATCTGGACACATTTATTTAACACAGTGTGCACTCTGGGAGATGTATTCATTGCTCGGGTAGGCTGAACCACTTGTACTATAACATAACAGGTGTATTTGTAAAGTGCACGATTACCCGTAGGTGTCTTGGCGCTGAATAACAGATGTTTATTGTTACTCATCTCAATGGTACTGATTTTATCGACCTCAGATGGATGAAAAGATGAGTGGACCCACCGGGATTTGAACCTGTGACCATGAGGTCGAACACAGGCCCCTGCAATGGACGCATTAGTCCACTAAGCCACCAGACCGGCTATCATGTATGAAAAACAATAATTTGAACAAAGGAAAGCTAGGGCTGGAGGCGTGGGGCCTGAAGTCTTGGTACTCGGGCAACATTTCCATAATGAGAATTGTCATTGCAGAGATTCTGTCCCTAGTGATGGGACTTCCCCACGAATGTGGGGCCTCCTCCATGAGTTTGGAGGCCCTTTGTAAATCAGGCCCGTGGTATTCAGGTAACCTTGCAAACAACAGAATAATAACAGATACATAATTCATTCAAAGGCACATATCATGCACACACTTACATGCCGACAGCTCTGAGGAACAAAGAGACAAGTCAAAGAATCAGTCAGACTTGTCGTGGACAGATATGGATCATATACATACAAATAAATAAATGTTTCTCACATGCCTTTCATATTGTTATTAATTAGAAAACAGAATTACCATACATACAGACCAATGACATACAAACACCAACACAGACCCTCCTTATGGTTCGATGCAGGCCCATATGCCTGCTCATCCATCAACACACTGCAGACAAGGTATGTTTCCCAGGCTCCCCAACCCTCAGACACACAAACAGACTAGACTGCCCTTGTTCGCTCTTACATGCTGATTCCTGGGCCCCTTACCTGCATCAGTGGCTCTGTGCGTTACCGCACATGTCCTGGGACCAGAGGAGTGACCGTGAGCCAAGAATAAAAAACAGCACAGTGGCCTCCAATGTAAACGAGAGAAAGAGAGAGAGATGAGAGAGAGAGACAGACTCATCTGGTGGCTGAATTTCAAAATGTGAAACCAGGTAACCTGGAATAAATACCAGCTTCCCTGTTTGTCCTATTAGTGTGAATCTAGCGAAATATATTATTTCACAGAACCTCCTTTTTCTTTACCAGCACATAAAATAATACTTTTAACTGTAATGTTGCTCCATCTAATAATAATCTAGGCCACTTTTAGGGTTTAAATTACTACTGATTTACCTCTTTGTTCACGAATGGCATTGTCATTGGGGGCATCCATGAATGTGTCTAAACCCTTTTAACAAATGTGTGTCTATGCAGTGATGTAATCTGATGTGTGTAAAAATACAGGACCCGTTGACAGTGTCCCCCCACTTTTTGCCCTCTTTTTGATAACTAGATGCTGGTTTTCTGATACTATTTATGCCCTGGGCTCTGCTAACCAGACCTATGGCCTGTGCACTGATTAAAAGTACATGGCAATTAGGTATAAATACAATTGATACTGAAAACCTATCTGTAGGACCCTAGTATATGGTAAACCAGGTAGGTTTAGAGATACAACAGACGTAATAGACTTACATGTGTACTACTGTGGTGTCTGCTGTTTTTTAAAAGCCACCCCTGCATTGCAGGGTGATTTTAAAGTAGAATTATATGCACATTCGACTTTGGAATTAAAGGTACTTTCAAAGTAGTAAATTACTGGATTTTTAGATATGTCCCCTCTAAGGTAGCCCCTAGATGCCCTTGGGGTAGTGTGCCATGTAACTATAAACTGTGACATTATGAAAATAAGTTTTATATGCCTTTTTGAGGGAAAAACTGCCAATTTCGTCTTTTCCCCATTTTAATGCATTGGCTCTGAAGGGTAACATGGTAATGCTTTACTAAATCATAATTATTGATAGAAATGAGCTAAAAATGTAATTTAAGCACTCAAAATGATAGTTCTGATAAATCTTTGTCACTGTTAGATTTATAAGAACTATTACAGAAAATAAGTTATAGCACTTTCTATTCTGTAACCCTGAATCCAGCCTTTTAGCTGCCCTCTCCTGATTGGCCAGCCTCTACCAGGCTGAGCTAAACTGTCTTAGAGAGGTGTGAAGTGGTCTCCGAGAGAGAAAAAGAAGTTCCAGTCATTGTAGAACTGCAGCTGCAGGAGAAAAGGCAGCTTGAGGGTAGAGTAGCCAAACTAGTCTTTAAAGGGAGAATTACAGTTTGGGACAGCACAGGCTCACTCCCACATCCTGCAACGCCTGCCACATAAACACCCCTGTAATAAAATTAGTGAAGGGGCTGGAAGGGGAGAATCTTAGCCACATCACTGGGTTGGCATAGCCAGATCTAACCCTCCAGGAGACATTTTCTCCATTTTGGATTTTGGAGGAATAGTGCTTTCTGGGACAAGAATATCTAATACTTTGGAGAAAGTTGTCATACCTAAGGGTGGAATCCTGCATCCCATTGGTCAGGGGTTCCCTCACTTGTCTCCAAGGAGCACTGAAAACATATGTGAGAGTTTTCAAGCAACTCGGATCTGCTGCCTGAAACAACAAGGAAAAAAAGGACTGCCCTACTGGAACCTTGATCTACACCCAAAGGACTGCTCTCCGAAGTACTGCACCTGCAGCTGCTGCATAATCAGGTATTACTGCCCTAAGGACTTTGACTGGCTTCACAATGATTAAAGAGTGGACTCCCTGAAAGCCACAGGTTAACAGAGCCCACCTGCATTATCTCTACTAAGAAGTCTCCAGCCTGGAATGCGCTCAGTGGACTTTTAAGGACTTGGTCATCTGCATTGTAATAAGTATAGTCCCAACATTCCAAAGACCGTCCCAGAGCTTCCCAGAGCTTCTACACCCTCGGATTGATATTTTGAAAACCTTGAACCCACTAGAGGAACTTCAGGAAGATGTTCCAGTAGTTTGGAGAAGTGTTCAGTAAGTTTTGTAAAACGCTCCATAAGTTGACCAGGTACATTGTGGGTGTTGTAGTCCCAGACCCCAAGAGGCAAACCAGAGCATCATAACCCTTGGATGGTGCTGTGGACCACTTTCCTGCATCAAGATAGACGCTTCTGGAAGTAAGTGTATAAGTGTTACATCGTGGCTGGCCTGTGGACTGGACTTTGTCCTGGTCCAGTGCCATCTTGTTTAACCCTCTGAATGCCATTTGCTTCTAAGCGCTAGTTTTACTTTAGTCATAACAATATTCCCCATTGTTATAAATTGGGGTTGGAATTTTATTGTTGTGTCTTACTTATTTAATGCATTGCTGTTTTTAAATGCTTTACACACCTGTCTCCTACGTTAAGGCTCCCTGATTGTTGACAGCTACCAAGGGTTAAGCAAAGGAAGAATTTATTGAGATCTTGTCTGGAACTTATATTGTGATTATGGCCTCATTACTAGTGGTAGGTACCTACTTACCCCTACTAATAAACCATTTTCCAACCAAGTGCTAAAGTGATACACATATGCATTTTGAAAAGATTATATATTATTGTACATTATTAGCCAGATTCACAAAGGTAAATTTGCAATTTTGTGTCAGTTTATGACTCGTTGCTATTCACAAAGGAATGTATGAGTAGTATCTTTATGAGTGCGAAGTCTCAGGGGTGTTTGGGGTATCAAACCTCTCAAATGTATTCTTGATTTGGTAGTTGGGTCTGTGGGCCCTGAGCTGCTTAAAGAAGTACTCAGTGACCCGATACAAATGTACTACTTTTTGAAATTCACAACATTGCCAGTAGAAGGCTTGGAAAGCTGCGCCATTCTCAAGATTCCAGACATACTTCTGGCAATCAAACACTTGGTGAATGATTGCAAATAGTCTAACTAGTAGCAATTGTTCAGGGTAACATTCCCACCCATCACCTAGCACAAATCATTAATGACCCTGTTCCACGTGAAACAATCCAAACTGAACCTTGGTCATCTCACCCTTCTGCCATGCAACCCACTGATTTTTTAATTGGGAAACTGCACACCTGATTGGGCCTAACACATGCCTCTGGCTGTGGAGTGCACCATATCTCTGCTCTCATACCTTTTTGTGTGCCTCTCTAATGTGGGATGCTTGCTTTTTTTAACTACCTTCTTGGTCAGTGTGACTCTGGCAGGAGGACAGCAAGTAATCTTCTACAGGAGCACACAAGGAGGTTCTGGAGTAGTGGTAGAGTTGTCCCGCCTCTTCTCAGGGCTGGTATGTGCAGCTGTCAACCAGGGCCGGACTGGCCATAGCAGGCACCGGGCAATCCCCCAGGGCGCTGCACGGATGGGGGCCGGTTTTGGGACGCAGGGGGGCGATTTCGTTACCGGGTCTTTTTTGCAGCATAGCGTCCAAGCACTTTGCCAGGGCCGGTTTTGGTTCCCATTCCGGCCCTGCTGTCGACCTAAGCTGCTTTATGCGATGCAACACTTAAGTCTTTCGGTCCCTACCATCTTACATTATCAAAGACATGACAACTAGAATCATTTCCACTAATTTATGCTGGTGCATGTTGATGGGCCCCAACAGCACTTGTTCTCGGGACCCAGGAATCTTTCAATCCCTTCTACAGGTTGCGGATAACAAGCTCATTAAAAAACTTTATGTGGCAGGAAGCTGGGCATAGGGTGAGGAAACAGTAGTCATCCAATTGCAAAGCATCCCAGTACTGTTGTGAGGGTTATGAGAGGACAAGTGAGAAGTAGAACGCTGATGTGCACTCCGTACTGAGCATGGCAAAGTCTTTACTTAATTACCTGGCCCCTCATCAGAGAGAGCAGATAGGTTGCAGCGCCATCTGCATACATGAACAGCAGAGAGCTGTACGTGCCTGCCAAGCTGTGCTCCTTCTTCATGGAAAACCGCATTGACTTCCCTCCTTGGCTTATATCATTTTTTAGGGTAAAAATAATGGGATGTATGTCGTTTCAACGCATGCTATTACAACGCATGCCTTTACGACGCAAGTTTTACAACGCAAGTCGTTACAGCAACTTGCGTTGGGGGCGCTGGATAGTGAATAGTTTAATTTACTATTCCAACTCCAGTCCCCCTGGATAGTAGGGAAGGTGTTGGATAGTAAATTAAAACTATTCCCTATCCTAGAGCGCCCCCGAGCACAATTCGTTGTAAAAGTTGCGTTGTAATGGTTGCGTCGTAAAGGCACCTCATTGTAAAAGTTGCGTTGTAAACGCTGTTTCCCAAAATAATGCATTCCTAATTGAATGCATGCCTACCCTTCCCCTAATTGTTATATCAAATATTGGCAAGTGTATCTTTGTTGATCGGGAAGGTATGCCACGCTGTGAATACTAGTAGAAAGTTGGTGCTCTGTAGAAAGTCCCTGTGCATGGTCATTGTCCTGTACATGGACTCAAAATGGAATAATACTATATATTAGCATTTCAGCTTACCCCCCACAGAGGCTTGTGTTATATTATACTTCAGGTCATTTCTAGCTAGTGTAAGCTTTGTATCCACGCCTTAGGTGCAATGGTAAAGTTTATAAATTTGAAATGTGGTCTGTAATTTAAGAAATGTGTACTCAATTAGTGCAGTTGCAGTGTACAGTAGAAACCATTTTGAAACCATGGTGTAGATATGTTTTCTGACTTTTACCAATGCATTAATGATTCACAAACACATGCGTCAGTAGCGCATGCATTTAATGTTGGTATTTGCATTCTGGGTTGGATCAGAGGACCTTTTTCATTGTGAAAATTATGCTACCGACACCACAAAAACAGGAAAAAATTAGGAATCCCATCTAAATCACCGAAGGACACTGTAATTGCACATTCTTTGCAGAACAAGAACCATTTAGAAACACTCCCCTCTCACAGGTGACCAAGTATTACCTATCTCATCTCTGGGGACCTTGCATGGGTCCAAATTCATTGCCTTTGGACTATTACAGTATACTGACCCTGAGGTTCAATAGTAGGGTTCAGTGTCATAGTATACTGCATATTTATTCACATCTGTTGTTAACAGTGGAAATCTTCCAATTTAGGGCTCAATGACATCACCAATTGTGAAGGCGACTATTTACAGAACATGGAGATATTCCAGTTATCGCCTACTGATTCCATCCTACCACACCACAGACCCCTGCACCACATGGTTGTAGAAACACAACAGGCGTAATTCTACCTATCACTTGCCTGACTGCACCCCTTCGGTCTATCGGTGTTGTAAGTATTTCCAAGAGTGCCTCTGGTGATTCACAGTGAGTATGACGTTGAACAGTGTATGAAGGGAGTCAGTGAGGGGTCTGATTTCACAGTGGGTATGAGAAATTGGGTTACTGGTTGACTGAGGATGGGCCCTGGCCAAGCTGCAATTACAATCCTTGTCAGGGTGAGGCAAAAGCTAACCCTAAAATAACTTGTGTTCAACCCTCTCATAGTTTGGTACAGAGCAGTCAGGCTTAACTTAGAGGAAATGTGTAGAGATGTGTAAAGTATTTGTGCCACATTTCAAACAGTACTAATGTGAAAAACACCATACAAAAGGGATTTCACACCACCTTAGAAAAATATAGTAAGATCTAATAAACAAGAGAAGACAAACATGACAAAAATCCAATCAATAGGACAGGAGATAAGTAATCTTAAAGATTTTAGTGAAGATAGCTCTCAAAAGCATGAAGTGCCAACTTTGGATATCTGGCCGTGCCTGACCAGGACAAAGTTACAAGTTCAGGCCGACTGCAATGGAGAACACACTGACTGCAGGGCCCGCTGAACAGAGATATGAGAAAAAGTCAGTCCATTCTTCTCCCTCATGAATATTAACATTCTTTCAATCTGTAAGAATTCAAATAAATTCCAAGTAAGTTTTGTTTTCTGCTTTTATTTATCAAGTTTGTATCCTGGTTCATAGGTTGTCATCATATTTCAAGAGTTTTGTTTACAGTAATAATTTTATGTAAATGTTCAACAGCCAAAATTGTTTAGGCATTCAACAGCCTTTCAACAGTTAACATGTGTTTCGCCCTATAGTGGTCATGTGGACCAGGGCTTTCTGAAGGCTAGAAAGAAGCAAATATCATTTATAATCGAAGCGACAGGTTTGAGCATATGGTAAAATATGTTGCATCCAAAGTATCAGGGAAAGCCAAAGTAATTTTTTAGTCAGAGTGCCTGGGTATGATCCCTTGCCTAGTCGGGTAAAGGTGAAACTTAAATCCTGGTTTGCGGATTTTTGTAAGGTTCCGCGTCAAATATGCATCATGCAACTGAGGTGCTGCGTTGGTTCTGCGATGCAGTGAGTCTGTGAAGAAAGAGCCTTTGTCAACGTCAAGGATACCATTGATCTGGCTTGTGATGCAGTCCATTTTGATGATGCGGCACGTATTTGGAGTGAAGCATCATTTCTTAAAAGCTGGGAGGCTGCGATGCAGAGTCCGGAATCTTGTAGAGGCTGCTATTGAAGAGTGATGTGAGGACCTACGACAAGGATGCGTTACGCAGTGGTGGTTCCAATGGGCTGCTGCGGTAATGCAGATCTCTGTGAAGGGTACAATCCATCCAGCAGTAGAGATGCATCAGCTCTGCTTGGGTTTGTGCTGGGCAGCAGAAGAGATGAGTCATTATCACTGGATCAAAAGGGGCTGAGGCGTTTGACCGAGTGGGGTGGGATTATTTGTGGGGCTTCTTAAGGCAATTTGGTTTTAGAGGGCGTTTTTTGAGAAGTATACAGGCATTGTATAAGGACCCTAATGGTAAAATTAGCTATGCTGGGGCTCTCTCATCAGCTTTTCCAATCCTGCGAGGGACGCGGCAGGGATATCCGCTATCACCCCTGCTCTTCGCTCTCTCCATGGAGCCATTTATTAACGCTCTGGAAGCTCAAACCAAGATTGCCCCTATCTTCCATGAAGGTAAATCTCTAAAAAATACTGCATATGCAGATGACTTAGCTATTTACACCACCAATGTCGTGGATGCATTAATAGGGATCACGGCAGAAGCTAACAATTTTGGAACTATCTCTGGCTATAAATTAAATATAAACAAAACACAAGTCATTATGAACTATAAGGCCAATTTACCAGTGCAAGGACTCTGTCAATCTGCAGTATATCTAGGGGTAAAGATATCATCTAATATCGCTGATATAAATTCATTAAATTATGATCCTTTATTAAAAGAAGTGACTAATCTTCTGAAAAAAGATTCCATTAAATCTCATAGGTCGTATGAATTTGATCAAAATGAACATACTGCCGAAGTTTTTATATCTTTTCCGTTCTATACCTTGTCGCGTTAATAACTTATTCTTTAAAAAATTAGACGCCATTTTAAGTAGTTTAATTTGGGGCTATAAGAAGGCTCGCAGGTCTATGACAATATTAAAACTCCCATCTGAAAAGGGAGGTTTAAACTTCCCGGATTTCAAAGCTTATTTTTTTGCTTCTTTTTTAGGCCAGCTTTGTAGTTTATTTGTCGCTAATAATCCTGGGCTTCCAGATATTTTTAGAGATAAAATTGGCCGAGAATGGGCTAATTATGGTATTGATACACTAGGTGATCTCTATGGTACGGATGGGTTTCTACAATTTCCAACATTGCAACTTTTGTTGACGAAGCCTCTAGATTGGCACTAAAATGGACTACCAGCTTCGGATCTAACGTGACAACCCAGAATATCTCCGCTGCCTTAGTCAATATCAGTAAAGCCGTCCAGTCTTCCAGTTTGAAACTCCAATCTTATAGGACGATTAGTCAACTGTACTACACTCTATTAAAAATTTCAAAATGGGCGCAAAATAACTCCAACAATGATCGTACTAAATGTCCTAAATGTGGTCTGGTGGCAGCAGACCTTATACATATGATTTATTTGTGCCCATTATTAGCAAAATATTGGTTGGACATAGAAAATATGTTAACCCAAAATCTACTGATCAATTTTTTGTTAAATGCCGCCGCGGAACTTTTGGATATATACCCGGTTTATCCTATTTATAAAGATTTGCTAAATATTACATTGGCTTGTGCAAGACTGGTGGTAGCAAGGGCTTGGATTTCTCAGAATCCTCCTCATACAACTGAATGGTGGTCATTGGTTTATGAAATTTATACTATGGAAGAAGCTATTGGGGTAATTTTTTTGCCATGTCGGCAATGATTTGAACCATGTATGTTGTTTTCTTTGTTTATGATATTATTAATTATTAGCGATTTGTCCTGACTAGGAACTACTTCTCTTACTTTTGTTTTGTGTTTTTATTTTTATAATATGTATTTGCATCAAATTGAATTCGATGTATTTAACTTTTCTGATTATGTATTTGATATGTTGATCTCCTTGACTTGCTTGTCAAATAAAAAATATATAAAAAAAAAAAAGGATCCAAAGGGGCTGGCAGACCCCCTTAAGCCAACTTTCAAGAGTCCTGGACTGAGGTGGCATCAAGTGGCAGGGTAAACTCACAGATGGCAGAGTCCATAAGCAGATGCAAGGTTGATAAAAGCCTGTTGTGTCCATGAGGCTTCAGTCCAGGAAGCCAGCCAATTAGGGCTTGGAGTCACTCTGGGTTCTGGGGTCAAGAGATGCAGGTCCTTCTCACCCAAACAAGAGGTCAGCAAGCAGCAGTTTAGCACAGCAGGGTACAAGTACCTTTAGAACAGCAGTCCAGCAAAGTGTCAGTCTGACAGCAGCACAGCAGTCCTTATTCCTGCAAATTATCAACAGGTCCAGAAGTGTACTGAAGTGGTGGTGTCTGAGGTCCTTCTTTTATACACAGTTGTGCCTTTGAAATGGGATCCAAGGGGTACGCTGCCCTTTGTGTGGAGACAGGACATAGCCTATTCAGATGTAAGTGAGGCTGGGCCTAGCGCCTCCCTCCCATCCTGACAGTGATGGTCCACTCAGTCACACCTAAGCTCCCATTGTATGTGTCTATCTAAGAGGAATACACAAAACCCCACTACCAACTACACCATGTTATGTGACCAGAGACTATGTGCAAGCACGGCCAGATGTGAGATGGAAAATTGCATGCACAAATGGGTTTGCGACCTGTTTGTGCATGCAATTTTCCTATGGGCCATGTACTAACACTATTTTACAACTCGCAAATCATTTGCAACTCACAATTAGTGATTTACGACTCGCTATTAGGAAGGAGCGTTCCCTTCCTAATAGTGACTCACAAGCCATGTACGAATGTTTTGCATCCGCAATTGCAAGAGGGAAGGGGACCAGGGACCACTACCTGCCCTTAAAAAATGAAACAAAAACTTTTTTTTTTTTTTATTTATCCTGTTTTCCTTTAGGGAACATGGGCTGAATTTAAAAAAACTGCTTTATTTAAAAGCAGTACCAAACGTGGAGGTCTGCAGAGCCCAGCAGGCCAACATCCCTGGGAGGGCCAGCCATTCCCAATGGGGTCGCAAATTGCGAGTGCATCATTAATATTCATGAAACTCGCATTTTGCGACCCAATTGGGAATCGCAATCAGTGTCTCAGACACTGTTGTATATTTGAAATTGCAACTCGAGCAATTGAGTGCAATTTGCGAGTAGCAATTTCAAATGGTCGTATATCTAGCCCTAAATGACTAAGGCAAGAAAATGGCAACTTTCTAAATGTGGCACTTTCAGAATTTTAATTTGAAATTCAATTTCACCATCAGTTAGAATTTTAAATTAGGACTCCAAAGATCTGACAAACCTGAACCAGTTATATATTCACATTTAGAATTGACGCTAATCAAATTTAACAAGGTAATCCCAATATTATCACACTGAAAATATAGGTCATGCAGTATTAAAAAACAAATTTTCACTAGATGGACACGTCCACCTTTTTAAATACATTACACCCTGTCTTCTGGGCTGTCCAGGGCTACCCTAGGGGTGAATTATGAGTCTTAAAAAGAAAGATTTGCTTCTGGCAAAAGGGTTATTTGCCAGGATGAAATGGCAGTTTAAACTACACACACAGGCTCTGCAATGGCAGGCCTGAGACACGTTTACAAGACTACTTAAGTGAGTGGAACAATCAGTGCAGCAGGTCCACCAGTCGCATTTAATTTATCGGCCCTGATCACTCGTAGTACCACCTAACTACAGACTTGTTAGTACATTAAATATGCCATTTGGGTATTAAGCCAATAATACCATATTTAGAGGACAGAGCACATGCACTTTAACACTGGTTAGCAGTTGCAGAGTGAGCAAAGTCCTAAGGCCAGCAAAAGCGAGAGCAGAAAAAAATAGAGGAGGAAGGGAAACAGTTGGATGGAAGACCACACTATAGCTGACAGGTCTAACATCAGCGTGGGAGTGTCACTATAATTTTCGGGCAAAGTCCTTAAGCACCGCCAAAATGCAAAGAAGTTAGGTTAGTAATATACCACAAATGCCCTCCTGAAATAGAATATGTGTCTTCAAGCAGGCACTTCGTGTAAAGTTTTGCCAAGGTCTACAGCAACTCCTAGATAATATTGTGGCACCATATAGAAGTGAAAAGAACATGCTCAGTAGATTAGAGTGAGGCATACCTTATGCAAGACAGTAGGATTGGCTCAAAGAGTATGTATTTGCTTATTTTTATATGAGATGGCACAGAAACAGCTCTGGTAATACACATAGGGTCTTATTTGCAAGCCCCTTGCACCGTCGGTATGTCACTTTTTCCCATATTAAAAGTGACGCACCGGCGGCAAGCCCCATAGTTCTTAACCTTCACTAAAGGTACTGGACTTATTGCAGGTGAAAGGTGATGGTTTTATATGTCTGTAAAAAAGATAATCACAAACAAACTGAAATCTCACCTAAGAGCGGATGTATGACGGTACGACGCATACCTTAACAACGCGTCCCTTTACGACGCAGTTTTAACAACGCAAGTCGTTATAATGACTTGCGTTGGGGGGGGCGCTGATAGTGAATAGTTTAATTTACTATTCCAACACCAGTCCCCGTGGATAGTAGGGTAGTTGTTGGATAGTAAATTAAACTATCCCCTATCCTAGAGCGCCCTCCAGCGAAAGTCGTTGTGACGACTTTTGTTGTTAAAGCTGCGTCGTAACGCAACAGCGTTGTAGCGGTTGCGTTGTAAAGGATGTTCCCCCCTAAGAGCTGAAGACTAAGACCATTAAAGAAATAACACCCTTGCATTTCCTTCATCATATAGAGTGCTTGAAAATCTCTTAGAATTACAATTTGTTGAACACTCAAGTGCAGGTTTTAAATGGCATCCTAATTAAATTATGATTCTGCATAAAATAACTAGCAAAGGCAAATCAGTCTTTGAAAAACAATGGGTGGAAAGTCAAATTTATATTGTGATGAAATAAGTTTAATTACAGCTGCGAAATGAAAACACTAAAACGTTTCTTTCAAATTTTACAGGGACTGTATTTTGTGAACAAATTCTGTACTGTACCTATTTTGTCACTTTCGGACAAGGCTGTAAAATCGGTTTCTATTTTCTTTGAAAGAAAAAGACTGTTTATGAATAATTTGCAATAAACACGAGCTTTAGTGTTTGTGCTCAAACACAGTAAATATGTGCCAAATGTCTCATGAATCTGCCAGAAGAAGGGAACGGCCTGGTCTTAAAATCAATCAGCAAATGCTTATTGTTGGTCTTGCATAAACAAAGATATTGTCTATGGAAGATGGCATGTTTTATTTCTATTTTGAATAATTATCTATCTAAAAATAATGTAGCATGCTGATGCAAGCATAGTTAAAGGTTATTACTATATAAAAAGTGACTACGGTAAAGGTGTTTTCTTTTGGTTGGATGAAGAGGAGTTCGGTTTAGTGTGGGTTGAGCTTAAGGTAGTTGTTGTTGGCCAGCCAGGATTGCGCTGTGGAAAGAGTGCTGTTTAGATGCTGGATATCTTTGGTTAATGGAATTTTAATTTAGAGTTGGGTGTGATCTGCATAGAGGTGGTAGGCAATTATGGCTTATTTTAGATTCACTGCAAGGGTTTCCATATAGAGTTTGAATAGAACAGGAGACAGGATTGAACCTTGTGGAACTCCTTGAGAGACTGGTGTTGTTTTTGAGGAGGAGCTTTTTATTCTGATTAGCTATAAGCATTGGTTCAGAAAAAGAAGCAATCCATTGAAGGACAGTGCCATTGATATCTGCATGCTGTGATATGGTGGTTCGGAGGATGTCATGGTTGACTGTATCAAAGGCAGCCATGAGGTCTAGGAGATCTAGGAAGCATGCTTGGCCATCATCCAGAGATCTGTGTACAGTGATATTGTCGGTGATGTTCAGTATTGCAGTCTCTGTACTTTAGCCTTTCCTGCAGCCAGATTGGAAAGTGTCTTGCAGGTTGTATTTTTGAATGTGGTTGTTGCGCAAGGACACACTTTTCAATAGTTTTGGCAAGAAGAGGAAGGTTAGTCATAGCTCTGAAGTTCTGGGATTGGGATATGGTGAGTTTAGCTCCGTAAAGGATGTTGGTGGTACTGGTTACATGAAGGTGTTGTAAGAAAAGTTCTCTCCATTGCGCGGGTTTCTTGGTGTAGAAAATGGAATCAGTTTTAGGGCCTCCACACACTGGGCAATAGAAGATGTCTGTTATCAGTCTCTCTAGGTGTTCTTTGAATATTTTATGTTTTAAGTTTTTTGCTGCATTTTTGGAGAGGTTCTCCAGATATTTTATGAAGTATGATTTGGAGCCACATCTTTCCATGATGGTGCTGAGGGCGGATATTGACCCAGCTGCAGTCTAGGCATCGACTAGGTGGTTGGGGCGGGGGTTGGTGTGTGGGAGTGTAGACCTTCCACTGGTACAGTGATCTCCCTTGGAACAAAAGTGCTTAGGCTATAGACAATTTCTAAATAGTAAACAATAAAACATATCACAGTACCATACACAAAATCATATAATAACACATTTAGAATCAAATAAAGCACAACAAAACTAGACTCAATGACGCACAGCACAGCAAAACAATTAAGATGTGAAAAACATCAGTAGGAACCAATTTCGCATTACCATAATACAGCACCAAAGCTGACATTCACAAACTAACACAGTACATCATCTACCTAAAATAATGACACACAATACATGTACCAATATATTCTTGTCACCTTCTCTAGAGTTCTGGGTGTGCGATAGGCAAGATTTGCAGTGTAGGCAAAAGGTAACATGCTTCAACATAAAATCACAGTGTTTGCACAGTCCACCAATATTGGTGCTAAGTAGGTTAAAATCATCTTTTAGGCCTACGGTCTGTGCAAAGAAACCCAATATATAAGTAAGATAACAGTGTGAGCGAACAGAACACGTTCTGACGTGAACATGCTCAAGCATCAAATATTCTATTTGACATAAAATGGACAAAAATCGCCGTCAAGTCATAGAGTAGTGACATAAACAGGATTAACGTACAAGATAATAATAAAGGCTTAGTAGTGTAGGCAGAAGAACACCGTATCCAAGCTAGAAACAGAAAAGGAGTACCATACCAAGTTCTGAAGCAGAAATGCTCTCCGTTAAATGGTGGTGGACTAACTAGCATGTAGCATTATGTGCTGCAGCAGGACATTGATCAAGTTGTAGGCTTTCAAGCTTGGTCTGATGCGCAGAAGTTGTTTCTATCAAAGTAGAGTATGGAGCTCGCAGATAAAGTGGGGAGGGCACTTTCATCAGTAGTGGAGCAACTTTGTGTCCCTCAGTGACAACATAGATTTCATGTGTTCAGTTTTCCCTTTCACTCCTGATCATGCAAGACCTTTTTCACACAATTGTTGATTTGGCAGACACTTAGTAAGGCTCTTAATTTTGAGGGCTGAGATCTTGACAAGTTACCTTGAACCAACCCCATGAGGATATTTGGAGCAAGTGTTGTTGAGCTGAAGAGAAACTAAGACAAACAATGAGTATGGCCAGCATAAGAGTTATAGAGAGGGAAGACTGCCTCCTGAATGGTTCCCGCTACAATATGGTCATTGTGTTGACATATCTAAGGTTAGGCCCAACGAACAAGTGAAGTGGGCGTGCCCCAATCCAGTGAGATGTGGTGAGAAGAAGCAGCAGAGCTCAATGTATATAATCAAGTGTGTTCAAATTATTAAAAGACCGGGGCTGTCTAATAAATGGTTGGCTTTTCATCACTGTACTCTGAGCTGATTCAAGTTTATAGGTGTGAATGAAGGTGTTAAATCTCTGGATTGCTTGACAGGGTGTCCTTGTGCTAGTGCTATTCTCCCCGAGACTGTGCATATTGAAGTCACCCATTATAATTATATCCGATAAGTACTCACAGATTATTTCCTCATAGAGGGCAATCCTCTTTTCCGTTTTTTCCAATGTCTCTCTTCCATGGAAGTTAAAGTATGCATTTATTATTAAGATTGTCAATATACCTCAATTTTTCATCATCTTTGGCCTGAATTATGATTTACCAGTGCGCAAATTGCTCTTTTTTTTAATAACACCACATTTTCCAAGTTGTTGCTGTGGATTCTCCCAATTTACCTTGGCCTGTGTAGTTGAATGGGATTCTTAATATGTGCTTGCTTTTAATGGAAGCTAATTAGAGTATATGCTGTAAGAGTTTAAGTATATTGGATTGATTAAGGTCATTTAGTTTTCTCGGGGATTCGTACTGTGGGGTAAACATTGTTTTTGTGGTTCCCCCTCTTCTTCTGCACTAGGTCTTTCTGTGTCATGAGTTCAACGCCAGATATCGATTTTTGTAGGCTGAATGCTGTCCACCAATTTCTCATGCTTGGCCCGCCTGATGTTGCTAAGCTTATTATTGGAATACTAGTTCCAGTACAAGGGCATTCAACATTCCCTTCACTTGGCGATTCCTTGGGGTCCTTGCACATTGCTTGTATGCTTCTATTATGGACATCGAATGACCCTCTTTTTCTATGTGTGCCTCAGAATAAAGCACACCTAAAAAAAAATTATAAGAAATATGGGCATGCTCATGCATCTATAAAAGTGAAGCACGGGTGGCGCAATGGGTTTGTAAATAAGCCCCTTTATATTTTACAGGCACTAAATGTTCTAGTATAGAATCACTGTCTACTGACATTCAGGTGTCCATCATGAATAAAAGGTTAAGTTCTTCGTTAGTAGCGAGGACGCTTATAAGGGCTCTATTTCTAACTGCTGAGCGGGTGATACAGTGGGCTTCTTTTATGCTTTTTTTGTAAGATTTTCTAGGTACTATTTTTAACATGGATGGTATATTTTAACCTCCCTTTCTGTAGGGTATGTATTACTACTCACTTAATAGTGTAGTCAATCAAAAGTAAGTCTAAAATGAACTTACCCACATTGTGCTCTATATGGCGGTGCCTGCTGCCTGGATGGACAAGATTTGATGGTTGAGGGGTCATTGTGGCTAGCCGCTAACCAAGTTCATACATGGACGGGCACAGGTAAGCTCGTCTTTGATGCATGTATTTCATTTGAGATTATGAAAGCCTCATTTTTAACATTGTAAGTATTAATAGTAGACTATTCTTTTTTTATATTATTAAATCTTGATGTAAACTCAATGTGGAAGTGGTACCATTTTGTCATTGAAAGTGCTTGGGTTTTGGCAAGATGGCAGCTGCATGAGGGAGCGCGGTTGTTTGCTCCCTGACCCTGCAGGTTGATGCCCTGACAAACCTTTGACTTTTGGAAGAAAGAAACTCGCCCCCAGAACACGGCTGCCTTCCGGCATAACCGGGCTTACGCTGGGCTTACCTTCGGCTTGTTCTCGGATTTCCGGCCGTTTACTGGCTGTCCGCACGGCTCCTGTGGTCTGCAGGTGGCCGGTGTACAGCTTCTCCGGCTTGTGCAGGTAGGCGGCTCGCATACGCCTGAGGCTCTGACGTTCGGCGGTTGATGCCTGGTGGACTGTCGGACTGTCGGCATGCGGTTCTGTCCCGGCTGGCCTGCGGGGACCACACAGAGGATTGGCTGCAAAACGGTGCTCCACTTCTGGCTTTTCCAAGATTTCTTAACGGAAGGCTGCACTTCGGCACTGTGGGTTCGTAGAAAAGCGGAGCGGACTTTCTGGACATCTGGAGTCTTGGCTCACAAATTCTAGGAAGGCTCTGCGGGGCACAACGGGTCCTTGTGTTCATGGTGCATTTTGGATTGCACGCATTGCGGGGGTTCAGCTGGCGCAACTACGCCTACAGGTTTTTCATAGCGGAATTGGTTGGAGGTGTGGTGGTGCTGCCTTTTACCCTAGCTTTTCTAAGTAAATGCCCCCCTCCCTCCCCCCGTAAAGATGGGCTCAAGGAAGCCGCGAAGCAAGGGCCCAGAAAAGGACTTAAGGATGGGCCTCTTGGCAGCAAGGACAATAGCAAAGCGGCGTTTGGAAAACCCGGGATGGATCATACTCAGGACTCTGGAACCAGAAGAAAAACGCCGATGGTCCTGATATGTTTTCAGGTAAATCTGTTAATCGCAACCCCCCTGCACAGTTAAAGGGTACTATTGATCGCACACCTATTCTGCTAAGGAGCAAGAAGACAAGTGCACCTGTTCCTATGTTCAAAGGGGCTGGGGGTCAGAAGTTGCTGTGGCGACGGGCAGAGCGGACCCTGGACCTGATTCTATGCAGTGCCTAATGTACAGGTAAACCACCCTAATACAAGCCCCCCAGTTGTCAGTGATCACGATGTGCTGTTTGCATATCCTGTCGTAATTGGGGCCGTTGGTGCACCAGGGTTGGGTAATCATAGCTCTGAGGTGACTGCGGGGATCACTCTTCCCCCTTATACTTCGAATCTGACAGGGAAAAGTCTGGGCCCTGATTCTGGCACTCTAGATCTCGTGGCAAACCCTCTACCAGAAGTACAGGACGAAGGGTGTATTGTGCCTGGCACCCCGGATGGTGATAGTTTCTTTTCTATGGCCGAGGAATCAGATTCGGCTGCTGGTAGCGAATCATCGGAGGCAGAAGATGCAGGGTCAGTCAAAACAAGTGACACGGACAGTGCGCCTAATACTGCTGACACGCTCAGACAGGCTAGCACCAGCCCGCGGGGGAGAGGGCGGCAAAAAGGTGCCCGTGCCTGTGCACTATCGGACTTTGACCAACAGTGGGACTATTCCAATATCAATTTGGGTCAAGATGGAGTGGAGGATGGGGTCAGGCCTCTCGAGGGCCCTCTGACATCTGGGTCTAAGGACGGAGCTGGACCATCAATGACCATTATGTACGCAACCCTGAAAGCCATGCAATTAGAGGCCCGCCAAGAGCACAAACAAGCCCAATTAGCAACAAAAAAAATTCCGGGGGCGATCAAAAAGAACACCAAAGCATGCACGGAAGCCATGGCTCGCACAACTGTATTGGAGGAGCGACTGGAGACTCTGGAATCCAGTTTTGAGGTATCCGAACAGAAGACGTCTGCAAACGATGCAAGGATGATGGATGTACTATGGAAGCTCGAGGAGTCAGAGAACAGACAGCGCCGAAATGACCTGCGCCTTTTGGGCATTGAAGAGAATGTCGAGGGGGGGGGGATATACGGAACTTTGTGATTAAACTCTTTAAAGCTGAGTTTCCCGAACTATCATCTTGGAATTGGGAAACGGAGATTCAGCGGGTGCATCATTTCCCTCTAATGCTCAAGAAAAATGCAGGCCAAGATCAGCAGCCACGAACTATTGTTATTTTTTTGGGGAATTTTCTTTTGCGTCAGGCAGTTTTTGAAAAAGCCCGACCAAACGCCAAGAGATCAGCCGAAGGTCAGACTTTTTTTGTACGGCGGGACTTTTGCCACACTACTGTGGAGCGACGATTGCGGCTGCGGCAGATGATTCCAGCCTTTCAACAACTGGGGTGTGAGGTTTATTTGATGAATCCCGCTTGCTTGAAAGTAATTTGTAAGGGTCATACGAGGGTGTTCACGTCCGAGATTCAAGCGGGGGATTATCTAAAAGAGGTGTCTGGTTAATAGGCTAGGGGGTCTTCCTCCATGTCCAGATATACTGTCTTAGGGTAGACTGGAGTTTTCCAAAGTAATGCATCTGTTTTCTCTTTATGTATTGCCGGTAGTTGGACTTTATTGGTACTCTTTTCTCGAATGAAACTTTTTCTGTATATTCTGGGTGATCTGGGGGTGAGAGACTTTTCTTTTTTGTTTAAAGCCCCTAGTGTGTTAGTCAGGGCATAAATGTGACTTTTTCCATTCCTTTTGGTTTCTTGGAACAGGGAACAATCGGGGCGCATTACGTGGGAGGCATCACAAGGGTCTGGCGACCTTTTTTGCCAAAGTGTTGGGGGGGGTTCCGGGGTGAGGTTGGGCGGATCCAGGTTGAGAGAGGTGAGGCAATTGGTATGGTTAAAGGAGCTATCAGAATTTATGTGTTTTTCTCACAGGTTTTTGTTTAACTGCTTCAGCGCTACCGCGTTTACCTGCTGTGCGCTGAGAAAGGAGTAAATGGCTTGTTTGTGACAAAGCCAGCTCGTCATGAGCGCAGGGCAGGTAACGCCCATGACGAGCTGGCTTTGTCATTAGCGTCGAAGTGGTTAAATTATTGCTGGTACCTAACAGATAACTGATGGGGGGTCTCCGTATAGCAACGATTAACATTTGTCGTTTGAATGATCCGGCCAAGCGGGGTAGGGTCAAAGAAGATATTCGAATTCTCCGGGCCGATATATTATGTCTTCAGGAGACCCGTATTCAAGTTAGTCAAACCCAACTTTTGAAACTAGATGGGTATCAGCTGGTGACTTCTACTAAACAGGAAACTAAGACAAGGGGGGTTGCCATTTTTGCTCGAAGAGGGATGGCCAATTTTCCACGAACAATGTCAGACAGATATGGGAGATGGGCCATAGCTCAATGTGTTATAGATAACAATCTGTTTACTCTTTGTTCTATCTATGGCCCGGTATTAGACACAACTGAGGTGTATGATTGGCTGAATATTGAACTGGTGGGGTGGCCATCAATTGTGATGATTTTAATATCAATCTGGGTTGGGCTATTCAGAATTTACCTATAACTGGCTACAAGGGTCGCACTATAAACAAAGGGAGGAGGACCCCACACAGGCTTGTAAGGGACTGGGGGGAAAGGTTAGTGTCAAAAGAAAAGGTCCCAATTGCAAATGGACATCAGAGGACATATCCTCTGATGTCCATTTGCAATTGGGACCTTTTCTTTTGATACAAGGGTCGCAAACCCAAGGTTTTTAGCTCTTTATTTCATATGAGGGTGTCTCACGGATTGGTGGATGTGTGGGCCGCAATAAGAAGTGGGCAAGATGGGTTTACTTATTATTCAGCCCCGCATCAGACGCACTCCAGGTTAGATTATTTTTTTATTTCACAAAATCTGGTGGCGGGGTCTTGGAGTTGTCACTCAAATGTGTCCATAATAGATCTAGCTGGACTTTTAACCGTATGTTACTGAGTGATAATCAATATGTTGAACGGATGGCTGTTTTTCTGGAAAATCAGGGGAGCACTAGTCCCCAAACGGTTTGGGATGCACTTAAAGCTAAGGTGCGGGGCCAGATGGTACAGTTTGGCTGGCAGGCTCAAAGACAAGAGAAGGATAAAATTAAGAGGCTTTATGCCGCATTGAGCAGCGCTGAGTCAAACCTGGACCAGGTGATCCTGGATAAGGGTGACATTGATGCCGCTCAAACTCGAATTAGAATCTCTAAAGCTGCTATAGTTGAGATTTCCGCTAGTAAGGCAGCAGCTAGGTATGTCACGTGGCGTACTCAAATGTATGAGAGCAATGAGAAAACTGGCCATACCCTTGCTTTACGTATAAGGGAAAAGGATGCTCAGACTCAAATTCTGGGGATTAATGACCCGGATATTGGATTTGTAAAAGACTCTGATGCTATACTTTTAGCTTTTGAGAAATTTTTATCAGAAATGATATACCGAGGATAAGATGGACAATGTAACTTTGCAAGATGAGATAGCAGGATTTTTAAATCAAGTCTCAATTGAACCTTTGGCCTCCTCATACATTGGTATGCTTGAATCACCCATCACTTTAGCTGAGGTTGTTAAGGCTGTGGAGTCGATTCCATCTGGGAAAGCGGTGGGCCTTGATTTTTTGCTCGGAGAGTTCTTTAAAAAATTCTCTATACAGCTTGCTCCAATTCTCCTTGAACTGTTTAGTTTGATTCAGGCTGGTGAATCTCCACCTGATTGATGGAGATATGCTAAAATTTTAATTTTTTTAAATAAAGGTAAGTCTCCAACAGATTTAGGGGCATAACCCCAGATTACTCTAATTAATAATGGTGTTAAAATTTACTCTAAGATCTTTGCTAATAGATTAGCTTCTGTTATTAAAAAATTGTTTCATACAATCAACACAGCTTTGTGCCAGGGCGAGAAACCATAGATCATATTCGGAGAGTTATAACCTTATTCGACTATACTAAGGTGACAGGAGACCCTATGGCATTAATTCTATTGGATGCTGAAAAAGCTTTTGATAGGGTCTCCTGGCCTTTTTTATGGGCGGTAATGAAGCACTATGGTATAGGTGAGGGGTATTTCCGGGCAATAAAAGGCATGTATATAGAGCCGGTAGCCAAGATAGCTTTAAAACGCAGCTATTCTGGGGAGATTAGGATAGAGCAGGGTACCAGGCAAGGCTGCCCCTGCTCTCCCTTGCTATTTGCAATTTATATAAACCCCTTAATAAGATTGATTCAAGCAAGTCAGGTAATTCAATCTGTTTTGGCTCCCGAAAATTTTAGGGTATGCTGATGATTTAGCAATAGTGACTCCCGCTCCATTGGAGACTCTGGCTGTGCTAGGAGCTATCACAGCTAGATTTGGGGAAGTCTCTGGATATCATATGAATGAGGGAAAAACTCTGATCATGGTAAATCTGTAGGTGGATATGGTCGATTTACGGATAGTCCCCCATCCCTGGTATCTTGGGGTTGAGATTAGCTCTGACCCAGCCACGATTGTTGATATAAATCTTGGGCCCCTTTTAGGGAAAATGAAAACGGACTCCAAGAGAATGAAAAGCTTACATCTAACACTGATGGGCCGCGCAAAGGTCATTAAAATGATGTTTTTGCCAAAAAAAATTTATTATTTTAGGGCTATCCCTCTTGAATTTAGCAAAGATTGGTTTCGGAAATTTGACCAACTTATCTCCTGGTTTATTTGGGCGGGGCAGCGCCCAAGAAGGGCTCTACGTTTTATGACCTTGCCTCGAGATAGGGGGGGATGGTCCGTTCCTAATCTTTAGGCGTATTACTGGGCCACCACGCTGAAATATTCAGCCGAATTTAGTAACGAGCACAGTCTAGAGGAGCGTGGATGCTCAATTTTTCAACTTTTGTGTGGGGTCAAGGCCAGGGGCCTCTAGTTACGGCATATTGACTATGCTTATTTCAAGAGGGTCAAGTTTAAGGTTTTACTCAATGTATATAAAGTGTGGGTCTCAATCAGGAAACAGATGGGAATTCCCCGGGTGCATCGTATTCCCCTCTTGGCAGTAATACCCTCCTTAGCTCTGACATCTTTAACGATGGCTATTTTCGTAGGTGGCAGGAGAAAGGGATTTATAGTATCGGGGATTTTTTAGCGGTAGACTGCATAATGGAGAGGTGGAGAGGTGTGGCTCACTGGTTAGAGGCGGCAGACCTGTAGGCAGAGAACGGCCCGGGACCAGGGTTCAATTCCCGACGCGGCAGGGTCTTGGACCAGGGTCAACGGACTCGATAATTCTCGCCTCAGTGCCCACTCTAACCAGGGAACACACTCGGTAACTCTGGGCATTAAGCTTGCCTCATCTCTACAACGGCCCCCCACAGACGCCAGGGATGCCTGGTTTCACCCTGGAGATACCCAGAAAGGGACCATTTCACAGGGAAAACCAGGACGGGTTCCCCAGCGGTCTACAGCGCCAGGACATTCGGGTAGAGTAACAGTGCGCTTTACAAGTATCCCACATTTACATTTATAATTCCCTTTGATATTCTTAAAGATCGGTTCGGGATGGGCAATCCGGACTTTTTCAAATATTTACAAATTAGGGATGTTATAGATAAAAAATGCCATAACCGGGTACAATTTCCTCTGTTAGAAATACTCAGTAAAAATAGGGTCCCACAAACAGCCATTGTTTATAAACTTATTATTGCAGGAATGGGGGATGATTTATCTAAGCACTTTGACCGATGGCAATCACAGTTACAGGCAGGCCAGGGGTACTGTGAAGATTCTTTATTCTATAGTCAAACGACATGTATATCTGCTAATCTACGAATACAATGCTTTAAAACCTGGTGTAATTTATATGTCACCCCCGCCCGAATACATAGGTGGGGAGATCTTACTGGTATTTGTTGCTGTGGAGAGTTAGCTGCTGATAGTGCGCATATGTTTGCTACATGCTCGAAACTTTCTTTATTATTATCCCAAATTGAGTGTAGACTAAGGGCAATGTTGGGTTTTACAGTGACACTAACCCCAGTGATTGTTATGTTGGGGGTTTCCGAGCAAGGGATGGAAGAAAATAATAAGAGATTTGTGTTTTTAGCTATGGCCGTGTATCGTATATGCATAGCCACAGTATGGTTAGATATCATTCCTCCGACAGAATATGTTTGGCTCAGTAAATTAACGTTTGTATACAACTGGGAGATGGCTGTACTGAGGAGTAGAGGTAGACGGGCCAGAGAGAGGGGAGAGAAGCTCTGGCTCCCTATGTCTAATTGGCTTAACTGTTAGGTACATATATACTTATTTATATGACTGTTTTTTTCTTATGTGCTTCATTTATTTGTTTTAGTGCACTATGTCAGTATAACTCCTTTTGTTTGTTTTTTCTTTTTGTTCTTCCTTGAATATAATTAAGGATGGATCCGTGTGGGGTGGGAAGGTGAAAATTTGTGGAAAATATTGGGGGTACTAACCATGGGTGTGAAAAAATGTTTTTCTTTTTTTTTCCAATCTTTTCTTCTTGAATGGTAATGTCTATGTTGGTTTTTTCACGTTTGGCACCCCAATAAAAATGTATTATTAAAAAAATAAAAGAAAGTGCTTGGGTTTTGTATGATAAGTCTTGAATGTTGGTTAACATGTTCATATAGGTCTGATTGTTTTCAGAAGGAGGAATTGTTTTTACTGTATGCCTGCAAAGGAGACAACATGGGAGAGCAGCACAAAACGGAGAGATTGGTTCATGCTATCGCTGGGAGTCAATCAGGTGCAAAGTGGGCAAAAGAACAAATACTGGCTACAAAAATAATTAAAATAATGATGTAAGTCCAACTTCTCTAAAAGTGAGACAATGCCACCCCAGATACTAAAAGTACAAGGAAAATTTTTGAAAATAAAATAACAGTAATGAAGAATGATATAATCGGATCAAACTCTTAAGCAATGACATTGGAAACAGTCAATTGAAACTCCTGGGATGTTGGTATTATATGATATTCCACATTTAACTATTTACCTAATTTGTCTGTAATGTCTGGTGATGCAATGCCTTATACTGGAGAAAGTACAGATTTTTAAATGCAATTTTGCTCCTCTTACACTCTGTTAAATCATACCAAGTTTATCGTCATTTAGAGGCTTATTTAGAAGAGCTTTTCATCACTTTTGCACGACGTAGGGTGGTACATGCAAGACGCAGGGACCTGAATTCGATTTATAAAGGCAAGCAAAGCCATGCTGCATGGCTTCAAATGGCCTCATAAAACATGAGTAAGGCTATGCAACGCAAATCACTGCGTCACGTTTCTCTGCTCACGGGAGGCGTTCCATTGCCACTGTGGTGGGTTTTCTCACGTAACACCTATGGAATTGGCGCTGCCCGCAATTACAAGATCATATAAAACTGGGAAAGTGTCAAATCTGTATGCCTCCTAAGGTGAGGCATAACAAGGAGAAATATTTCTCCTCGTTTTTTTCCTTTTTCTATTTGTACAATTCTGAGGCACACATAAAAAAAGAAGAAAATGCCTCTTAGGGTTGTTGTTGTGCAGCAGGTTCTCCCTCCTGCTCAAAAACAATTCTGCATGTCATGAAGGCACCCGTGCACCATGATGCAAAGGTGCCTATGTTGGCGCAAGACTGCCAAAACGGTGCCAGCGCAAGAAAAAAGATCAGGAATGGACCATATTGCATATATTCTTTTTTTTTTTTTTTTTTGTGGTTCAAGACGTTTATTGAGTACTGTCAAGGATACACAGCGCGATGCCCACAACCCGGAGTCTGGCCGCTATCGGTGCAAATCAGCAGGAAAAGTAAGGACAATCACAAATCAGCATAAGCAGTTCTATATAAATAGAACATCAACTTATTGACAAGTACAAATGTATTAGAAGCATATCAATTCGTCTTGCATTTTTTAAACATTTTTTAGTAACTTAAACATGTGCAATAACCCAGTCACATAAAGAGAGGGGCCTGTGTGCCAGCCGGATGGCGTGACTACTTCCAACGTCAGCATGAAATGTGATTGAGAAAAGGAGTAGCAAAGTAATACCGTGCAATACATGGAATGAGGTACACAAGTAGGTCGTACTTAGTCATCATGTCTTGTGAGCTGACCAGCGGATCCCCTACGGCTAAGGCAAAGGGCAGTTAACACCATAACGCCACCCACTGAGGTAATGCAACAAGTGAGGCAGCGAAGGGGCACAATGATTGGGGGCACGGGGCGAGGGGGGGGCTACGACAGCAGCAACGGAACTCACAGCTACTTGATATATCCCCACACACCCCATGTTTTGTGAACATCAGAGCAACTTCCCAGCATTCAAACCTTAATCCTCATCAGCCAGCGGGGATTCCGTTATCAAATAGCAGTGTTCAGTTCAGTTCAAAGAACGTTATTCGGTTAAAACATATAACCATAAAAGTAACAAACATACAAACAAATTACATTAATTACAATAAATAGCAGTGTAATGGGGCCCATATGTCAGTGGGTCTGGAAGTGGGGGGTATCAGTTCAGCGTAAATATGTAATTGTTCCTGGCAGTACACCATGTCCCGCATCCACTCCTTGAATGTGGGCGCCCTTCCCCTTCCCCACCTGCAGGCTACTCTACGTTTGGCCAATAGCAGGGCCATCGCTACATATTTGCGGTGGGCCGCCTGGAGTGGTTCGACATAGCCCAGCAGAGCCAACACCGGAGACGGCTCCACTGTCATATCTATCATCTTGGAGAGTGCCTGAAAGACCTGATCCCAATAGTGGTGTACTTGAGCACAGCCCCACGCAAGGTGCAGGAAATCTGCCCCCGGAGCCCCGCACCTGTCACAAGTGTCAGTAGACCGCAGCCGAAATCTGTGCAGACGCGCAGGTGTATAATATAATCTGTGAACGAATTTATAGTGTATGATCCTGTACCTACTGCTGGAGGAAATGCGTTCTGTTTGCTGCAGACAAAATGTCCATTGTTTATCAGTAAGGGGTACGGACAGCTCCTGGTCCCACCGCTCCCTAGCAGGCAACGCAGCGTATTCCACATTGGCACGGATCGATCTATAAAGCGTGGAGACAAGCCTGTTGGGGTTATCAAGTTGAAGTATGTGTTGTAAAGGGAGTAACACAGGAGGTTCGTGTGGGAAATCAGGTGTAATAGCCTGCAAACCATGTCTGAGTCGTATATAGTAAAAGACCTCTAGTGGCGTCAGTTGTATCCCTTCATAGAGTTGGTCTTTGGTGCGGAAAGTACCGTCTCTGTACAGGTCACCCCATGTTTGAACATGGATTTTTGTCAATAGCCTTTGAAAGCCAGCTTCCTGTAGTAGTGGCAGTTGTGGGTGGTACGTCAGGGGCAGTAGGGGGGCGTATAGCAGCTGTAAATCAAGTTTCAAGCTAATATGATTCCATGCCGTTACTGTACTGAGGACTGTGTTTGGGGTCTTGTCTCTACCCTCTACTGGGGAGTAAAGTGCTCCCTCGATCGGCATCGGGTGCGCTAGCTAGTGTTCAGCCGCCAACTGTGGCATGCATCTAGGTTGTCGCACCCAGAAATAGGCGAAGTGGGCCTGGGCAGTTCGGTAGTAAAGCTCGAAATCAGGAACCCCGAAACCACCCTGCGAGTACGGCCTGGTGAGGACCTCCCATTTAAGCCTGGGCGTTTTCCCACCCCAGACCAGCCTGAGCAACTCCGAGCGCAGCAGCTTAAAAAAGAACGCACCGGGATGAAATGGTATATTCAGAAATAAATACAGAAGTTGAGGGAGTATTACCATCTTGACCAGTGAGGCCCTCCCGGCCATGGACAGGGGAAGGGTTATCCACCGGGAAATGTTGTCACCGATTTTATCCATCACCGTGCCATAATTGGCACGAATGAGCGCCTCCCTATCTTTTTCTACATGTATACCTAGGTATTTGAAGTCCCCCTCGCACCAGGTAAGTGGATATTCCAATGGAAATTTACGTGTAGAGGCAGTGAGTGGAAAGATGCACGACTTGTTCCAGTTAATCTGCACTCCAGAGAGGGCCCCAAATCGGATGAACTCTCTGAGCATGGGGTGTAGATTCTCATCCGGGCGGCGAATATAGAGTGTAATATCATCCGCATACATTGAGATGAGAATCTGCCTTTGAAAGCACCGCAGAGCACGATCCCGATGATGTTGACGAAGTTTAGCAGAGAGGGGTTCCGTGGCTATGGCAAACAGGAGCGGGGATAGGGGGCAACCCTGCCTAGTCCCCCTGGAGACAGGGAATTCTGGGGATAGCTGCCCGTTAATAAGTACTCTGGCTACAGGACGTGTATACAGCAATCTGATCCAGGAGATGAAAATAATAGGGAAGCCCATACGCTCAAGCACACGGAATACATAATCCCACTCGAGGGAGTCAAACGCCTTAGTGGCATCCAAGAAAATGGCCGCCATTGGCAAGTCCTCATGGACAGAATCATAGACCGAGAAGAAGGTGCGGAGGTTGTGTGAGGTCGCTCTGCCTGGGACAAACCCAGCTTGATCTGGAAGTATGAGGTCTGGTAGTAGGAGATTTATGCGCGTCGCAATCAATTTAGCGAGGATCTTCACGTCGCAAGTTAATAGCGACAAGGGTCTATAGGAATCGCAGTGGGAAGCGGGCTTCCCAGGCTTAAGCAGGGATGTGATGAGAGCAGTTCTCATGGAAGCGGGGAGGTGACCACCAACCTCCAACGCATCCTCATATACTTCACGCAGGACCAGCGCCATGAAATCTATATACGTCTTATAAAATTCTATGGGGATGCCTTCTAGCCCAGTGGCTTTACCCGATTGCATATGCATGACGGCTTCCCTGACTTCCTCAAGTTCAAATGGGGCACTTAAGAACGCCCGTTGGGAGTCGCTCAGCCATCCCAACGATACATCTGCCAGGTAGTCCTCCAGTGTCAGCTCCTCTGTTCTGGTTGAGGTGTAAAGTGCACTATAGTGTCTTACAAACTCATTAAGTATTTGCGTGGAATCTCTAAGTAACAACCCTTCAGCAGTCTCTAACTCAAGTACGACAGTGGGCGAGCGCATAAGTTTAACTGTAGTGGCCAGAGCCTTCCCAGGTCTCTCGCCCTGTCCATACCGTCGTGCCACCCAGTGTTTGTGTCTGAATTTCACCTCCCGGGCAGCCTCATCTGTATACTCCGATATCTTTTCCCGTATCTCAGCCAAGGTGTCGCCACCCGGGTTCGCACTAAGGGCCTCTTCCGCTTGCCTGAGGTCCGTTTCCAGGGCCCTCAATCTGTTCAGTATGCTCTTGAGTACCCCCGAGCCCTTCGAAATGCAGAAGCCTCTAAGCGTGACTTTAAATGCATCCCATATAGTTTCAACATCACGAACGGAGTCCTTATTGCGTTTAAAGAAGTCTAGACATTCCTCTCTAAGCTCTTCCTGGAATTCCGTATCTAGGAGCATCGAGGGTTGCATGCGCCATGCTGTGACAGGGGGGCCCAATTCAGCACCTTTCAATGTAATAAGAACCGGAGAATGGTCCGAATATGTTCTGGGGAGGTGCGCTGTGTGTATCAATGACGTGTAGAGGAGGGATGTTAGGAGTATGTAGTCAAGTCTGGCCCATGATTTTGCCTGCGCGGTAAAGTGAGTACCTTCCCCCTTCGTCCCACAGTGAGAGCGCCATGCATCTATAAGATGGTTGCCGTCAACAGTCGCACGTAGGATCTCCCTCCCATTCGTGTAATGATGTGGGGCGGGGTGTGATCTGTCCAAGGCGGGGTTCAAGGTTCTGTTGAAATCACCCCCCCATATTATGTGTTGCGACCCCGTCTCAATTATCGCTGCCCATAAGGCGGTGAAGTAGTGCGGATCATCTACATTAGGTCCGTAACAACAGGCGAGCGTCACCGTCACACGTCCCAGCCTACCCCACATTATGCAGTATCTCCCCTGAGGGTCAGTACGTGAGCCTGCTAGGTAAAAGGACGTTTTCTTTTTGATCAGAATAGCTGTACCACGTGCATAGGAGGAATATGAGGAGAAGGCAGTATACGAGGCCCACCTGCTACCAAAGGAGTGTGGTCTATTAGACGCAAAATGCGTTTCCTGTAGGAAAGCAACATGGATTCTATGGCGATCCAGGTATCCCAGTATCTGTCTCCTCTTTCTGTGGTCCCCGAGCCCTCTCACGTTCCACGTGAGCACATTCAGGTATATGTACCCCATGGGTGCAGTTGAATACATATATTAGGAATCAAGACATCCATCAAGGCGTAATCACTATCAATAGGGTGCATAACCAACTTATATCTCGCCCACTTTTCAATACCCAGGGGGGATGGGAGCTGCCTCCCGGGAGCACCTCCCCGATACCAGCACTGCGTGTTAGTAACTCACACTTCACATATCTCAAAACAGTCCCATCCCTCTCTTGGCCGCCAGCAAGCCGCCTCTCAGAGTGACATCGAAGCAATCTTACGAGAACTAGTGCACATGTTATGAACCGAAACCAAACAAGTTTGATACCTACCTCACAAATTGTGAGCCAAAAACAAACAGGTTTACCAACTCGATTTCTCCCCCCCCCACCTTCCCCCCCAAGAAACCCCAACGAAAGTACACTGCGTGTAGAATTACTAGTGGCATCAAACAGCCAACCATTGACCCCCCATCCATCCGGCGCCACAAAGGTGAGCCGCATTGTGCCAGCTGCATTTCTACCATGCAAAGTCTCTCGCCCGCCACCCCCCTCCCACTGAAGCGTCCCCAACTCGCCAGCATCCCACAACCACCCCCCACCCATACAGTAACCAAAACAGTTGAACATCAAAAGAGCAAAAGTCAAGGTCTTTGGGGTATACCCAATAGGGGTCATCAGAGGTGCACTTCCTACCACCCTCAGTCCTCCCGCTCCGTGGAAGTCCTCACTTAGCGTCTTTTTCCGGAAGGGAGAAGGAGTAGGGAGGGTGGGGGCCTGGCATACATTACCACCTGCACTCCAGCACCCGTCTCCGGGACCCCAGGAGTCAGTCGTAACCACCGCACACAGTGATATCTTTCGCCATGTAGCAAGACAGCGTTGATACTTCAGCAGACCAGAAACTCAAAACAATACAGGACCGTTGATCAGTCATTCAGAACCAGAATCACGTAGCCCTTCAGCATCCGCAGTTCGCCTACCTCTTTTAGGCAAAGCTTTAATATACTCTTCAACCTGTTGGGGATTGAGAAAGAAATGTTGCGTGCCTTGGTGGGTTACTCGCAGTTTGGCCGGGTACAAAAGTGCATAATCAATGTTCAGGTATCGAAGTTTTCTCTTAACAATAAGGAACTTCCGCCGCTGCTCCTGAACCACCGGGGTGAAATCAGGATATATAGAGAAGGGCACTCCATCATATGTGAGGTTCTGGTTCGCCCTGGCCGCTCGCAGCGCCGCATCTCGATCCCGATAGTTGAGCAAGCGCGCAATAATGGGCCGCGGTGGGGCACCAGTCTGGGGCCGGGGACCAAGCGAGCGGTGGGCGTGTTCCACAATAAATTGGTTCAAGAGAGCTTCCTCACCTACTGCTACTGTAAGTAGTTTTTCAATGTATAGCTCCATTTTCCCGGTGCTGGTCGATTCTGGAATGCCTGTGACGCGGATGTTGTTCCGTCGGCTTCTCGCTTCCAACTCCTCATTTTTGGCGGCAATCACCCTCAATACATTATCCATTCTTGAGAGTCGTGAAGTATGCGCCGCCGTGGTGTCATCATTGTCTGAGATTCGGCGCTCAACCTCCGTAATACGCTCCTCATGGACATCCATTTTCTGAGCTATGCATCCATTCTAGCGGACAACCTATCCACCTTGTCTACCACTGTGGCAAAGCCCTGGCACATTTCCTGCAGCATCGTGGCGATGTCGGGGGCTGTGTGGGCCGAGGTGGAGACTTCCGCTGCCGGACTCTGAGGCTGCCTGCTGTCGCCTGTGTGTCTAGTCGTTTTCTTTTGCGTCGCAGGTTCAAACTGCAGCTTGGGTTGTCTGTTATCCGGTTTCCCCATGGTGACAAGGAGAAGGGGCGCTTTCCAGCTCTACACACACTGTGGCGCTATCCCGTAGGTTCAATACTCCCCTCGGGTCTCAATGATAACAGTGCAGATTCGGCTGACAGCCACTGAGGGGGCCCAAGGGCAGTGAAGCGCGGATCAGGGCAGATATTGTTTATAGGGCTCCAGGCACTCGAGCCAAACGTGTCGCCGCTAGGTCCCTAGAACCGGCAAAAGGTAGCGTCCCGAGGCCCTTCACAGGATCACTGGCACTGCGGGGTGCGCCTGCCTCCGCAGCGCAAGCCCGGAGGAAAGGCGGGAGTAGGGATCTTAATTTTGTCTGCACAGATAAGGAGCACAGGCAGGCCGGGGTTCGGAATTCCCCCAAGGGGGGCAGTAGCAGGCCGATTGCAGCGCTATGTGCTCGCGCCTGTCGAAAGTGTAGTGCAGAGGCCACCGGGGTAGAGCAGCTTCAACGGGGTTCAGGAGCCCCCTCAGGCGTTGCCATCCACACTCGCCTAATGCCTCTTACCGGTACTCCTGCCTATGCCAGCCAGTGTCCGTCTCCGCCACCGAGATGAGTAGCGCTGCCCGCTTGTGCCCTGCCGGCCTGCGCGCCTCGTGGTGATCCCCGGGCTTGCGTGGTTTCTGTAGCCGCCGCCTGGCCTCACTCCGTCAGCACGCACCCCGGCTTCTCAGTCAACCGGCGCTATCTCCGCGACCACAGGCGGTAGAAGTCCCAAACTTGCACCGAGTGTGCAGTGTCACCTGTCGCTCCTCTATGGGGATTTTCAGGCGGGTGGGAGCAGAAATGAAGGATTAGTGTAGGATAGGGATGCCAGGCTGCTGGAGCCTCACGGAAGTGCAGCCATTCAGCTCGTGCGCCCTCTAGCGCCCCCAGATTGCATATATTCCTTCCCTTTCTCTTTGTCATAGGGCACTGCCTTATGCCAAAATCGGATGTAAGATGTTACAACTCATGCTTTTACAACGCATGCCATTAGTACGCAGGTTTTACAACGCAAGTCGTTACAACGACTTGCGTTGGGGGGCGCTGGATAGTGAATAGTTTAATTTACTATTCCAACTCCAGTCCCCGTGGATAGTAGGGAAGGTGTTGGATAGCAATGAAACTATTCCCTATCCTAGAGCGCCCTCCAGTGCAACTCGTTGTAATGACTTGCGTTGTAAAAGTTGCATCGTAATGGTAGTGCGTTGTAAAAGTTGCGTTGTAAAGGATGTTTCCCGCCAAAATCCCATGAACGAGGCCCTTAGTTTCAATATGTTCAATGTATATTTTTTCATTCTCTGTTTGCTATAACCATGCTCATCTCGATAGTGGATGTTATTACATTGTGCAAATCAACCACTTGTACCTGCGATTCTCTCTGACCAAATTGGTTGTGGTCCACGTCATTCAAAATGACACATCAGTTTATACTAGAACAAATAAATTGAATAATATTTTCAAATGTGGGATTAAGTGGGATAGTTCTGTTGTAAAAATCTACGTTCAACCAGAATATCATTTTATATAGGGAGTTAAAGTTAGAGAGAAACTATCGTTATGCAGGGGCTTCACATGTAAAGATTATTCTAATGTATGCAATGGTTCCTGTATGGAACACGAGGGGTTGCCCAAGAGAGGTTAGATGGAAATTAATGAGGCGGCACACGGGAACAAGAGGGATTGTTTCTTCTGAGACGAAGCAATGAAAGATACAATTGGCATAGCAGGGCGCTGTTGAAATGTGTTTGATATTGTAATTCTGCAAGTCCAAATTGAAAATATATGCACAGGCAAGGTTGCCTTCATTTAGCAGAAAGATCATTTGGCAAGTTCGTGCATTCATTTGATCTTAAAAGAATATAAGAGCGAATTTAAAAAAAAGTTGAGGAAGAGTTACCCTGCAGAACAGGATAGTCTATGTGCTGAGAGAACATGAAAGGTTCTGTGTGTAAATAAACAAGTATAAAAACAGCTCTTGAGGTCAAAAAAGTAGCCTATTTCCCATTCATCACTTGTAACTTTCTGAACTTTTAGAATTTGTTAAGAACATTTTTATTGTTTTGAACGGTATTGAAAATCTTCCAATGGTGCTCCATCTAGTACACCATCTTATCTTTTATTTTATCTCTCAATTCCTCTTCAGATCATGTCAACATCTTCAGAGCCAGCAGCAACCAACGTCTTATTTCATTGCCATGGCTCTCTCTTAACTAAACCCAGAGGCAGATTGCAGTCTTGTACAAATGAGACATGGAGTCCTGGGTTTTTGCCAAGTCTTTGCCCATTTAAAGGCAAAGGGGAGAATAAATCCCACAAATAGTTAAACAAAAACAGATTTCATAGAGACACTGACAGTGGAGTTGACAGGGGTGAATTAGCTGATGTGACATTTTCTGTGTTTTACCCAAAGCTCCTGTTTTATTTTGTTTTTCTGTAATTGAGGAAGATGCCTCCTGAATCCAGGGACCCTAATGTTAAAGACATATCTCCACTAGAAAAGTTTACCTCATCAGTCACTGGCATGATCAGAAAATGAATTTGGTAGAGTAGAGCCCTGGTCGGACGTTGTGGGTCACAGACCCAGTAAATGGGAAAAGGTAACCAGTTCATGTTTGGTGACTCTGGAATTGTAAAGGAATAATCCTAGCTTATGGTGAAGTGGGATTTTTAATTACAATTTGGAAAATGGCACTTTTAGAAAATTGGCATTTTCTTGTCTGAACCATTTGGTGCCTGCAATCTATATCTGAGTCACATTGACTGGGTGTAGTTGTCAGCTGGGCTCTGTGTGTTCCTCCCAGACAGTCACACAAAATGGGGGCTTAAATGTGACTGGGTGGACCATCACTAGGAGGATAGGAGGAGAGGCTGGGTCGTGCCCCACTTACACTTGAATAGTCTGTGTCCTGTCATACCCCCTGTAGTTAGTCTAGAGTCAGGTCCATGAATGCAGGGCACCTGTGCACTTCAACGGCATGTCTCTAGAAGCTTTTCCCCACTTCAAAAGCACAACTGCATATAAATACTTGACTTCAGGCATCAACTCTGAATGTCACTTCTGGACCTGTGGATACTCAATCAAGAATAACTATTGCTGTGCTACCACAAGGTCTGCTGGACTGCTACACCGAAGGAGCTGCTGTGCTGTCCTGCTGATGCCTGAGGAGGAAGAACAGAACCTGTCACCTCATCTTTAACCCAGGACCCCAGGATGATTCTAAAGGCTAGTATACTGGCCTCCTGATCTGAGACTTAGGAACATGTAAGGTTCCCCAAATTCTCCACCAGCCCCTGGACCCAACTGCAGCAAGGTCCTAAACCCCAAGGCTTGCCCCTCAGATCCTGGTCTCTTGCCATGGCTCACAAGAGTGGACATCCAACTTTTGGGCTCTTCTTGACTGCAATTGGGCCAGTTTGCACCAATACCTCACCCCTTGCACTGCAACCCAACGTTTCTCTCTGCAGCATCAACAGCTCACCGGAACCATCAAAGTGGGGCTCCAGCAATGCCCACTCATGATGCCAGCTGATTCTTTGTTGACATCTCCCTCTGACGGGCTCCCTGCTCCTTATGGCCTTCTACAGCGCAAAGAGGACTCTTGGCATGAACGTGACAAGGCAAACTCTGGCAGGCCTAACTTGGTGACTGTAGACAACCTGCACTCCATTGCGGTTGGCCTGAAAGTGTGACTTTGACCTTGTCCACTGTGACCAGCTATCCCTGGGTGGCACTTTATGCCTTTTATTTCTATATTATAATTTAATCTTTAAAAATGTATAACTCCGGTTCTACTGATTGGATCTTTATCATTTTGGCTGTGTTCCCTTTATTGCGTTTGTTCTACTTGTCTAACTTGGTGTGGGCTTTTTGTGCAGTGTTTTCACTGTTTTATGGTTTGAAGTGTTGCACAAGTACTTTACACATTGACTCTAAGTTAAGCCTGACTGCTCTGTGCCTAGCTACCAGGGAGTCGAGAACAGGTTAAATTAAAATTTGCTTCTGCCGTACCTTGACAGAGATTGTGGTTTCTGCTTATAATAAAATAATAATAATAATAACTTGACCAGGGCTCACACCCAATCAATTGACAACCTAATTTCTCACATCCTGGCTATAAAGAATGTACATACACATGGCAATAAAGGAGGCACATACATGTAGAAAAACTATTTGACCTACCAATTTGTGGAGAACATCTTCTATTCATATACTTATGGGAAAATGTATCTACTTTTAATATTGTTTTTTAACCTGTAATACGATCCATTTCTTTTATTATTGGTGCCTAATTGACTTTGTCTTAAGGATTTTGTTCCAATGCCTGTATACAATATTACAAACGAGAATGGAATGAAATTCAGTTCTCATTTTACAGCTACAGTTGCATAGCTGGGAACTCTTTGGTGATAGCTGATAAAGGAGGCATTTAGGCCTGGCATACGTAAGCACAGTGGGGGTAAATTTATAAGGGAACCCATGCATAGCACTGCAGCAACTAAAGTTGCTGTGTTGCATAAAGTGATATCAAGGAATCAGACAGCACCATCTGTACAGGATTTGGCACTGTTGTTCTCCTCCACTTTAAATGGGCACTTGTGACTGCTTGGTGCCACACACACCCTTGCATCATAATTCAAGGGTATTTGTGTGATGTTTAATATGGGGCTTGTACTGAAAGGGTACCCTTCCAGTACAAAATACTATGCTCATACTTAGGTGAACATTTTTATAACCTTCTGTGTTTGTGCTACACATTATAACAGATTGCAAAATTTGAAAAGGTTTGACAAAAGTTCATTTTCTCCAATGTTTGGCCTGCCTCAAGGAGGCGTGAATTTGTGGTGCAAGCCCTATATATATATATTTTGGTAACTAGAGTTTTACATCAAAAATGTGGATGGTTGCCACAGGAGAAACTCTTTACGCTGAATAGAACTTCTTTGCATAACTTTAGGACTACCTTCTAGTGCAAGATTTGCACTGAAAAATGAATCCCATTTCAAGACTTTTCACTGGTTTGCGTCACTTTCTGTGATTCTGGTGCAAAACCTTGACAAATCTGACCCAGTGATGTCTAGCCCGAATTAGCCAGAGGGCCTGGTATTATACCTCGCATGGCTTGAGGCCTTGGGGCCTACGGATCTAAGTCTCACGCCCTTTAGCAACCTGTTTCTTAGCGCTTCAGGTGAATAATACATTAGCAAACCTCAGAAGTGGCATTTTGACACTAAGCATTCTGCTGTTCTCTTTAACATAGTGATATCATATTATAAAAGATAATCCATGTAAAAAAAGTGAAAAGAGACATGAGTACTTAAAATGCTATGAACTTCAACAACATGAATGCTGTGCGGATATGCTAGCAGCGTGCACTGCTTTATGCAGCAATAATTATATGTTTATGTTTTAAGCTCTGATTTGCCTCAAACTGGGCTAATGGGCAATGGATACTAATATACATCAAGGGCCAGATTTATCATTGCATCATGCATGGTGTCACAACGGCAATGCAATACTTACTTGAGATTTTCCAACCAACTCAAACGCACCTTGCGTGACCCTGCTTTACTTGGTAAATCTGGAGTAACACAAGTCATTCATTCATTAGAATCTTTATTCGGTGATTAGAAAACACCATAAAAGCACATATATATATACATTGATAAAAAATTATTAAACATTTAGTCAAGATCCTTATACAGAGTTAAAACAAGTAAAAGGAACACCGGCTTACAAATCCATAACCATAAAATCGAAAATCCAAAATCTTTCATTCCTGACCCCTAGTCGACCTTAATCGGACCGCCACCTTAATAAAATTCATGATACAACACAGGGTAAGGGGGTCGGAAGCTTTTTGTAAGAAGACTAATGCATCCCTAGCATGTTCCTGTTGGGCATTTTTTAAAATATTTACAAGAAAACTACACCTGGGCATAGAATAATAGGGACAAAGCAAAACAAAATGGAGGGAGTCCTGCGGAGACCTGTTGTCGCAGCCGCAGGGTCCCTTCTGCTCAATTGACGTGGAAAAGCCTGCTGGTGAAGCCAACATAAAAGGAAGTAAATTCAATCTAAAACGGCACATAAGAAATCTATACTGTGCATTGTGCATGAGGTACAGATAAGGCTCCATACCCTCCACACTCTTCACCAGATTATGAGCCCTCACAGACTTTTTGACTCTTTCAGCCTCAGCTCTGCATTGGATTTTCCGCTCAAGGAAAATTTCCCTTACTTGTTTCTTATGCTGGGCTGAAATTGTTGTAGGGTTCGTGAAGAGGTTTACAAAACCTAAATCCTCAAGGGTATTTTTCACATATTTAAGCCAAGGGATGCGCATGCAGTTAGACCTATCTAAGCAGTCCAATAAAATTTCTCTGCTTAGATGCGCATCTGGATTGACCCATATTTTTAGCCAGGCCACAATTGGCCTAAATTTTAACAGGTCATCCAAGTATGGCCTCCCTAACTCCCTATGGGCTATGATTCCAGCGGTGCTGGGTGGCACCCTCAGGATAGATTTCAGATATTTGTTTTCTTCCTGTTGGATTCTAGTGGTGTTCACAAAACCCCATACTTCTGCCCCATAGAGTACTTTGGAGCATGATACGGAGCAATACAAGTTCACCACCTGTTCCAGACTCCATCTACCTAACCTCCTGCCGTATCCTGCTATTGCCCCATTAGAGGCAATCATTTTGCTGCAACGTTCCGCCACCAAGGAGTTAAACTGCAAAGCGCCATCGAAGGTTACTCCGAGATAGGTGAAAGTTTTGACCTCCTCTAAAATATGAGTGCCTATTGCATAAGTAAATTTAGAGGAAGGTTTTTTGCCGGCCAGGAGCACATAGGATTTACCCAGGTTAACAGATAGGTGCTCATGAACTTAACGAACCCATCTATCAGGATTTGTAGGCTTCGCGGTGTGCGCGCGAGCAGGACCGCGTCGTCCGCATAAAGCAGGACAGGGATATGCCTTGGCCCGACCCTAGGGGAATCTGCCTTTAAACCCAAAAGAAACTGCTCCAAATTATTAATGTAAAGGGAAAACAGAAAAGGGGCAAGGATGCAACCCTGTCTGACTCCGCTCTTACATGCAAAAGAGTCAGACAGACCTCCCTCACTGTTGAATCGAACCTTGGCCGTGGTATCGCTGTGCAAGTCCCTTAATATGGTGATTAGGCCACTCTCAATCCCCATGCTTGACATCAAGTCCCACAGCTTTCCCCTATTGACGTGGTCAAATGCTGCTGCCAAATCCATGAATCCCATATAAATAGGTTCATCACTGGCCAGAGTATATTTGGCAGTCAGCATATAAAGGTTCAGGCATTGGTCACTCGTGGACCTCCCTGTCCTAAACCCGTATTGAGTGTCCGAGAAGATGTTATTCTCATCGGTCCACTCGGACAGTCTGTTAAGGATTGCCCTACCCAAAAGTTTGGCCGATACGTCAATCAGGGAAATCGGCCGGTAACACTTGGGGTCGTCCCTGTTGCCCTTTTTAAAAATTGGCACAATAATCGCTTTTGACCAGGATGGCGGCAGGTCACAAGAGATAGCAGTATTTATGACCCTGGTCATCAGAGGGGCCCATAAATCTATATTGCTAAGAAACAAGTCAGGGGGAATCCCGTCCGGACCCGGAGCTTTATTTTTGGTCAGACCCTCAATCCCTGCAGTAATCTCTTTAAGGGTGAATACTACCGGGGAAACCTGACTTAGGGTTGCCAGTGGCTCTACAGGGGTACCGGGCTCTTGATTATATAGACCCCTAAAGTGTGTGACCCACTGCTCCGGAAGGATGTTAGCCCCTATATCCGGGGAATCGTTTTCTTGAAAAGTCGGTCTATTAATGATTCTCCAGAAGCCCGCAAGATCCTTTTTTTTCCCCTGCCTCTCTTAGATCTGCCCATGCTTCTGCTTGCAGGGCAAGTTTCCTTCTTTTGGTCTCTTTTTTATATTTTTCTCTGCACAGCCTAATTTTTTGAGGGTCCCTTGGTTTTAGCTTAAGGCAGCATTTCAACTCCCTTAGTGCCTTAGAGCAGTCTTTGTCAAACCACCGGGGATTAGCCAGGTTGCGTGTGGGCGCACTGGACTTGAGTAGGCCATCGATCAGGTTAGCGATCTGGTCAAATGCTTCCAGTAACCTTGATCCCTGGACTTCTAAGTCTAGACAATCGTTAATGGCCAATAGGCCCTTGTCGCCCAAGGATTTGAAAAACTTTGCCCCGTCTATTTTGGACCATTTCAGTCTCCTGCCTTGGTCTGTGGCCCTCTCCTCGATTGTGCGATGGGCTCCAGTTCCAACACCTACCCTATACGAGAGCACCAAAACGAGAGGGTTGTGGTCGCTGAAGCTGCTCCATTCTATCCCTGCACTGATTATTTTGTTTAACAGGGATCTCGAAGCCAAAATGTAATCTATAATAGATGAGCAACCCCTACCCTTAAAGGTTGGTGGAAGTGTGCCATCCGACTGTGGGTCTATCATATTAATGGTGTGTTCTAGGTCATACTTAAGCCGAAGTAGACCAAGAGCCGACCCCGTGGATGTATGAGAGAAATGCGGCCCCTTCTCCAATGGGCATTGTGACCAATCTGAGTTTGCCTTGACCAATGCCGGACAAAGATGGCAATTAAAGTCTCCCATTAGAAGCAGCCCATAGGACTGCCCCTGATTTTGAAATGTTGTTTCTTGTCCCAGCCTCTGGTCTAATTCAGCTAGTAGCGGGATGTGGTCGTATACTGTCTCAGTGTTATAAATGTTAAAAACAGAAAATCTTAGCCCCTTTCCAAGGAACCGAGCTGCCTGGATCCCATGTGAATTCCAATCCGGGGAAGACCAGGTACCTGGGAGATCTAAATCTACGTAAATGGACAACCCGCCCATTGCTCTCCCTGATCTGGATTTTCGGGCGGGAACAAAAAAACACTTGTACCCCTGTAGATGGTAATTGTTCACCAAAGCCCATGTCTCCTGAACACATATAACATGAAATTTCCTAATGAATTCAACCCATTCCTTGTTATTAAATTTACCCGCTATCCCTGCTACATTCCAGGAAATCAGTCTCACTCCCTCCCCCTTCCCTTCTAGCCCCTCCTGTGGATTTGATGGTATCTCCTGTGTTATCCCTTGCATGGCCAGCCCATGACCCCCACCTACACATTCTATGGCTATAGCCTTAGGGTCAGCACACCCGGGTTGCCCAACACCAAACATTAGAGTTTGCTGAACATGAGAGCTTCGCTCTACCAACACCTCTCCCAGGACGCCCTTTTCCCTATAACCCTGGGAGGCATTATCCTTCTGTCAATCTACCCCCTCTAGATCGTTCAGGCAATTGAACCGATTATAGGAGTGGAAGGGTAGTTCTGGTCGACCAAATAGAGGTCTAGGATTAAAGTCCTGGTGTCTCCCCCTCCTAGCAACCCTCTCCCAGTTGTATTGCATTTGTGGCGGCTGCAATGGGACTGGAGTGATGGGGAAGAAGAAAGACACCCGAAGGGTTTGAATGGTGGATTCCCTAGACCTATTTTTCCCTTGGCATATATAGGACACTGTTTCTTTGTCCCTAAAACTCACCAATATACAGTCCCCTATGATGGATTTATGTGTTCTCCCCACCCATGGCACCCTTCTTACCATTATGATTTCATTATTGAGGTGTATCGGGAGGGGTCTATTTATGTTTAGCCACTTAATGACCCTACTTTTCAGGGCACAGAAATCCTCGGTTTCACCTACATCGAGTGGGGGAACACCTGCCATGACTACGGTGAAATCATTAGTTTCAGGGGGTAGGTTGGGCCTACGTGGTCTCGAGGGAAGCTTCATTAGGAGGATCAGTGTGGTACTGTCTACCGGCTGTGCCGGATGAACCGGGCCTGAAGGGGGAATGGGAATGTTAAAATTAAGGGTCTTAGTTGGTGCGGGCTTGTTCCTTAAGGGTTGTTGCGAGACCGCTGCATTTGCGGCTTGTGGAGGGACTATGTTTGCAGCACTCTTTACAGGCTGTTGGGGGACTAAGGTAATGGGAGCGGGTTCTGGATGCCTTCCCTGATGATCAGCCGGGATTTTCAGACTACCTAGTGTGGTCTCCAGAATGGTTAGTCTGATCTCGATCTTTTTTATACTCTCGCTGATTGGTAGTAAAAGAGACCTTAGCAAGAATTCCAAATTCCCAAGCGGAACAACAGAAAGGGGGACATTAGCGATATTAGTTCCCATATTTGTTGTCGAGGCGGGAGCTAGATCATCCTGGGCAATAGGTTTAGGATGTAAATTTGCCTGTAATTTCGCAGCTAGTACGGGAGGTTTAGTGGAAGACTTCCCAAAATCCAAATGAGAGGTTTTTGGTTTGCACCTTCCCTGGGCTCCCTTCGATTTCCTCCTACGTTTGTTAGGGGGAGGCCCAAGTACTCCTTGCGCGGTGGCTGGTATGGGTTGAACTTTCCTAGCCTTAGGGGCTAGGGAGGGTTGAGAGACTAAGTCAATGGTCACCCTGGTGGGGCTTGGACTGGGAACTGGAGCTATACTCATGGTTTCAACTGGTGAAGTGTTCATACAATCCCTCAGCAGGAGTGGGACATCGTCTATTAGGGACAACTCCTCCCTCGGCGTGATGGTTTGCTCTCCAAGGGGGGTATTTTTCAAATGATCTATTGAGCGTCTCCTTTCTGCCCTTAACCGAGACAGATTACACTCTTTGTCCCCCTCCCCCCCCGCCCGCGAGAAATAGTTCTCCAGAGTCCTGCTTTTGACACCTCCCGGCTTCAATGGAGTGCTCTCCTTCGCCGGGGACGGCATTATGCTAATACAAAGTTATATACAGCCGGGGATTGTGGCAGGAGATATGACCAGGAATCGAATGAGCAAACAAAAAGGGGGTAGGCCCAGCCCGGCCTCCTTCGGCCCCGGACGGCCACAGACGGTCCCGCCCTTGTCCCGGGCTTCTCCCGGCGCGCTCCCGCTCGCTCCCGCGAAGCTGGAGCTCTAATCACCTTTATATGCCGCCACACCCACGTGGTGTGCAGATAGGCGGGGGGCGTGGCCAGCGGGGAGAGCAGCCCAGGTGTGACCAGTTGGGCTCGCAGGGACTCCTGGACGCTGGAGTCCCTGCCTCAGTGCTCCCAGCCCCGCTGACACACTCGCCTGCCCCGCGCTCCACACAGCCAGCAGCTCCCAAAGTCAGCAAAGCGCTGCGGGACCCGCGAAGCGGGTCCGGCGAGGCGCTGACGAAATCCTCACGTGCAGGGGTACACAGACTTCCCACGAAGCGCCAAGGTCCACAGAGAGGTCTACACAAAAGGCAAGAGGGTCCCAATGGGCGGAATGCGAGATCCGCTTTTGACTCCGTCGGCGGGGGGTGTGGCCAGCGGGGAGAGCAGCCCAGGTGTGACCGGTTGGGCTCGCAGGGACTCCTGGGCGCTGGAGTCCCTGCCTCAGTGCTCGCAGCCCCGCTGACACACTCGCCTGCCCCGCGCTCCACACAGCCAGCAGCTCCCAAAGTCAGCAAAGCGCTGCGGGACCCGCGAAGCGGGTCCGGCGAGGCGCTGACGAAATCCTCACGTGCAGGGGTACACAGACTTCCCACGAAGCGCCAAGGTCCACAGAGAGGTCTACACAAAAGGCAAGAGGGTCCCCATTCCCTTGCATTAAACTGTCCAGGAAAGGTGTTTGATGATTGGCAACTTCACTGCATGCTGCATTCTGCGGCACAAACAGAAGTTATAAATCGCCATTATTGATTGTTTATGTAAAGTAAGGGAAACCTTCCTCCACAAAAAAAATCATCCCCTGCAGCGCAGGCACCCTTGCTCTTTGGTGCAAGGGTGTCTGTGTGGGCGCTAGGGAAATTACAGGGGTGCACCGTATTGTTGTAAATACAGCACGCTACAAATTTTGCTGTAGCTCTGCTCTCCGCCATTTGCTTATAAATAAGCCCCATAATGTCTCAGCACAAGGAGAGAGCATGAATGAGCCATATTATGATAAATATGGTGCATTCTAGCCCTCTTCTTTTGACCCACTGCAGCAATTTGTCTTGCTGCTTTGTGCTTTGTAAACAGTTTATAGATCTGGGCCATGGCGTTTTGTTTTCAATGCGATGTTCCATCTATGACCAAAGTGCCCAAAATGTATGCAAAGGTGTACTACTAAGGTCATTCATTGAGCAAGGTAATATCTGGAATCCTGGTTGTCATCCCACAAGAAGGTCCTTAATAATAGCTATGGAAAGAAGTACATTTTCAAAAACACAAAACAATAGGCAAAATAGAAGAACATTATTATTACTCTCACAGTAGTGCTCAATACAAACAAAGAAATATAGCTTTTGGAAAATCTATTAAAATAGTGGCCTTATTTAACCCTTTTCATTTGCTTCTAGGGGTCGACTTGAAAAACAAATATCAACTTTTCAGTGCACACACTATTAAAGGCTAGGATAAGAAATCAATTTGACCAACTTCTTAATATTTTAGTCCAAAAACTAAAATAAATAGCAGTTATGTCTGTCAGAGACTTGGCACAAAATGTTTAAAGCAAGTTCATCTTTCCTTGCCTCAAGCAGTAAGCAATAGAATTCTGTAAAAATAAAACATATATTGAATAAAGGGAACTTGTGGTACCCAAATAAAACAATAATGTTTTCAAGTTATGCATAAAAGGAAAACAGATATATTTCCTCTTGAATAACTCCCCAATGATACTGCCAGGCAATGACAAAAAGTGCGAGTGTCATACATTACTATATGCACAGTTTTCTTTAACTTACACTTACCATTGATAGGAACAGGTTCCAAAGAAATTAGCGTGCGATCTTCATCAGCAAACCCTAGAAGGCCCTTCTCATATTGAAGTGTTCCACACACCGGTGGATGACCTGAAAACACTGCATAAGTGAGAAGTTGAAAAGAATGAGGCATGACAGAAACATTGTGGATACGCTCTCTGCTTCTATTTTACACACATTGATATCTAAACCTCTCATCCATGAAAAGATTCCAGCCGTGGGCCTTTCACATTTCGCAATACGGCTAAAACCAATATTGCCTATAGCTGTGAGTGGGATGACTACGGTTTAAGATATCGGGGGCTCTACTTCCCACAGAAACGAGTGTCTATCCAAAAGAATAAACATTTGTTGGCAAGGGCTAGTCTTTTTGTTTAACCCGTTTGCCGCAGTGCGGGTGATTTAAGACTGTCCTCCGCACACGCCTACTGTGATGTCGGACGGCTGGGGGCCATCCGACACATGCAAAGGGTTAAGGAGGCAAATACGGCATGCCATTTTTGATTTAAATCGCCCACTATGTGCATACCCCTATTTTATGCCCGTAGGTTTTTACGTACAATTCATTGCTAGCAACATGAATACTTGCCCAATGACACATCACACCTTTTTGAAGCCTCATTTTCACTTTTTTGAGGTGTGCATACTGTGGAACTCTGAAAAACCAGGTATCATTATCCAAATAAGGCAGATGGATGTTGCATAAATGCAAGTGAAGTTAAGTTGTTGGTTGATACCTGGGAATGAGGAAGGAATAAACATGCATTACAGACTACATTGAGGAATGCTTGCTGTTGGACCTGCGATGGGCAAGCCCAGCACAAAGGGGGTAGCTTGGCTCAAGTGACAAGGCAAGTGAAGGCTGTAGTGTTAAGCCGGCTCTGACCCAATAATAACTCCTTGTAGATCCACACCAAGAAGAAGGACACCACACCACTGCTGTAGAAAAATACGATTCCTTTATATAAAAGTTCTTTGTTGTAAATAGGGTTGGCTGGGAAAGCACATATACATTTCTTTTGGTAATACAGTTCTGGTAATAGATAGTATTAATAAATAGAATAACTTCAGGAATGAGTATCACAATAAATATCACATTAAATATCAGAATAAATATCAGAATAAATATTGGTTCATTTAAATAAACAACCACATGTTTCTTCTGGTATCGCTGCCACCAATTAAATACTTTAGAATCATTACATCTACAATACGTTTCAAATGGGAAAGATAACTCTTACAGTTTATGGTGTTTTCAATGACCAGGTATACGGCTTCTCTGAGCACAAAATAAGGTTTGGGACTCTTTAATAATCACTCAAGGCGAATGTGCGTATATCTAGATGGCAAGGAAACATAGTAAATACATCATTTGCACTCGGCGGTCACCGGGATAGGATCTCTGCTTGGCCGGTGAAGTCTATGCGCGCCTATGGGCTTTAGCACCACTTGAGCACAGGCGGCACCAGTTCAAAGTCATTAGGCTGACGAACGGGCTGCCGGAGAGGTCACACAACCTTCGCGCACAGTCAAGTAAATGCCGGTTCACAGTTCCTTCACAACGCTGCATTCACTATGAGGAAATGGACCCACCTCACATCGGCTGCAATCGAGATACGATTCAGTCGGGCACAGCACTCCTCTCGTTAGCGACGGGGCTCTCAGGGGCTCCACGGACCTCCCTCCGACTTCCGTATTCAGGGTGGTTCCCGCCCACAGCTACAGCTCCCGGGTCACTGGGGAGTGGCAAAGACGCTAGTCCCGCCCAACGAAGGCCGGCCTTTCCCCGCCCCGGCGCACCACCTCACCTTCACTCTGCGCAGAAAGCGCTCTACGCTGGTGGGGCTCGGAGACGTCCGAGCTCCCCTCTAGCGGCACCTGTCGCGAAGGGGGCACAGTTGACGATCACGTTCGCAGCAAACTTGCTCTCGCCTCGCGACTCGATAAATCGACGACAGTTCACCACCGGGGGGGGCGGAGAGGCACACGAATCTGGCCACAGTCTTTGGGGGCAATGAGGCACTCGCTGGGCAGGCGCTGTAGGTGCTAGATCACTTCTCACGTAGCTGACTGGAACGCCAGTCAGACACAACGCCAGCAACCCTTTGCTGCTCTACTGCCTGCGCTACCAGCCACCTCAGGGGTCACTGGGCAGGTGTCAATCTGGTGTCAAGTCTGGAATCTCTTAATCTCCTCTACTCTAGTCTAATCTAAAATGGCCGCCAGGGACTGGGCCTTATATAGCCAGTGCCCTGGGGTACTGGCACAAGCCAGAAGGTTCTAGAACCTTCTCTGGCTGTGACAATGACATGGCACTCTTGAGGGGTATTTAGGACACTCACAGCCACCGTACTGGGGTTCTAGAGCAGCCATTTTGTGTACCTGAGGAAAATAAAGGAATTCCTGTCAGAAATGCGCGCCAAACAAAGGGCGCCAAAACCTCAAAAGGCCAGGGTTCATGAAGGCTCCAAGGGGAGTCACTTCACATGAGGAAAAAGGGTGTCCACCATTTTAAGTTCATTTATACAGGTTCACAACCCCAGTTTGTAATGCCACAGGTTTGGCCAGGCGCCTTGTAAATAGGTGCCACAAACCTTGTGAGCAACTAGGCGTCAAGGAACATCTAACCCCATAAGACAACACATAAAAAGTCCTGGTAGACAGATAAAAAGCGACAAATTTTTGGAGGTACAGGGCAACAAAAGAAATCATAGTGGTGAGGGGACTCTCAGAAGCAGACGGGTCTAACACGCGTCCCCCCCAGCTGAAAGTGGGGAGAGCTACCCAACCCCTTGAGGGTCCTCAACACTAAGGCGGAAATACCTGGAGAGACCGTCTGCATTGGCATTGTCAACTCCGGGCCGGTGTTCCACCCGAAAGTCCATTCCCTGTAGGGAGATAGACCACCTCAACAGTTTGGGACTTTCCCCCTTCATTTGCATGAGCCGACGAAGGGGTCGGTGGTCTGTCTGAACAAGTAAGTGTGAACCAAACAAATATGGTCGCAGCTTCTTCAGTGCCCAGACCACCGCAAAGGCTTCCCGCTCGATGGTACTCCACCTCTGTTCCCGGGGAAGCAGTCTTCGTGACAGAAAGACCACGGGCTGATCCAGACCCTCTTCATTGAGTTGCGATAGCACCGCCCCAATGCCAATGTCGGATGCATCTGTCTGGACAATGAACTCTATTGAAAAATCTGGAGTCTTCAGGACTGGAGCTTTACACAATGCTTGTTTCAGAGTGTCGAAGGTTCGCTGGCAAGCCTCCGTCCAAATGACTCTCCTGGGTTGCTTTTTGGCCGTGAGTTCTGTAAGGGGTGCCACGATAGTGCCATACCCCTTCACGAATTGTCTGTAGTAACCTGTGAGGCCCAGGAAGGCTCGGATCTCAGTCTGGGTCTTGGGGGGTTTCCAGGCCATGATTGCCTCACTCTTCGGTTGAAGGGACTGCACCGTTCCCCGGCCCACCAAGTGTCCTAAGTACACTACCGACCCCTGTCCAATCTGACATTTGCTGGCCTTGATCGTCAAGCCAGCCCGTTCCAGGGTCTGGAGAACGGCTTGCAAGTGCTGCAAGTGATCCTCCCAGCTGCTACTGAAGACAGCTATGTCATCCAAGTAAGCAGCAGAGAATGACTCCATCCCGGTGAGGATCGTGTTCACCAGCCGCTGAAAAGTGGCAGGAGCGTTCTTGAGCCCAAAGGGCATGACGCAAAACTGGTAGTGTCCATCAGGTGTGGAGAAGGCTGACCTTTCCTTGGCTCCATTAGACATGGGAATCTGCCAGTACCCTGCAGTGAGGTCAATGGTACTGAGATATTGGGCAGCTCCCAACCGGTCAATCAATTCATCCGCCCGAGGGATCGGATGAGCATCCGTTTTGGTTACCGAATTTAGTCCTCGGTAGTCCACACAGAATCTCAATTCTGGTGCGGTGCCAGGTGGGGCAGCTTTAGGAACTAACACCACTGGGCTAGACCAAGGGCTACTTGAAGGTTCGATGACTCCTAGCTCCAGCATCTTAGCTACTTCGCTTTGGATACTGGCCTTCACCTTGTCAGACAACCGGTAAGACTTTGACTTCACAGGTGGGCTGTCCCCTGTGTCCACGTCATGGGTACACAAGTGGGTCTTACCCGGGACAAGGGAGAACAGAGGAGCGAATGACCCCAAGACCTGGCGACATTCCTCCTGCTGCTCAGGAGTCAGGGTTGGCGAGAGTTTCGCTCCGTCCACTGACCCATCCTTTTCTTGAGACGCAAAAAGGTCGGGGAGAGGCTCCGTGTCCTCTTCCTCCGATCCGTCAGTCACCATCACCAACATGACTTCAGGCCTCTCTTAGTGGGGCTTGAGGCGATTGGCATGTAACACCCGATGTGGATGCCGAGGGCTCTTTACGTCCACCAGATAGGTAGACTTGCCCTTTTTCTCCAATACCTCGTAGGGGCCTGTCCAACGATCCTGGAGGGCACTCAGCTCTCCAGGCTCCATCACCCACACCTTCTGGCCAGGCTCCAACTCCACTGGGTGAGCATTGTGGTCATACCACGCTTTCATAACTGCCTGACTGGCTTCCAACTTGTCAGAAGCCTGCTTCCACAACTTAGCCATTTGGCTTCGGAAGGCCAGCATGTAGCTCACCACATCCTGGGGAACTTTCCGGGGAGACTTTTCCCAGGAGTCCCTCACCAGGCTGAGAGGTCCACGTACAGGGTGCCCGTACAAAAGCTCGAAGGGGCTGAAGCCCACTCCCTTTTGCGGCACTTCCCTGTAGGAAAAGAGCAAACAGGGTAGGAGGACGTCCCATTTCCTCCGCAGGCTTTCGGGTAGACTTCTGATCATACCCTTCAAGGTTTGGTTGAACCTTTCCACAAGACCATTGGTCTGTGGGTGATAAGGAGTGGTGAACCTGTAAGTCACTCCACACTCCTTCCACATGGCCCGCATATATGCTGACAGGAAGTTGGTCCCCCTGTCAGACACAACTTCCTTGGGGAATCCCACTCGGGTAAAGATCCCCATCAGGGCCTTGGCCACTACTGGTGCAGTAATGGTTCTCAGAGGAATTGCCTCTGGATACCTTGTGGCGTGATCCACCAGGACCAGGATAAACCTGTGACCGGATGATGTAGGTGGATCTAGGGTCCCAGCAATGTCGATGCCCACCCTTTCAAAGGGGGTGCCAACGACGGGAAGTGGTTCCAGGGGAGCCTTCAGCTTTGTCCCTGTTTTCCCACTGGCTTGGCATGACACGCACGACCGACAGTATGTGTCGGACGCCACCCTCATTCGAGGCCAATAAAAGTGGGGGACAAGCCGGGCAAAGGTCTTGTCCTGACCCAAGTGTCCTGCCAAGGGAATCTCATGAGCCAACTCTAATAGGAAGGCTCGGTAACACTGTGGGACTACCAGGGCCCATGACAATCCGTGCACTGGCGCCCTGGGTTCACTGTAGAGGAGACCATCCTCCCAGTAAACACGATAGTTCCCAGACTCGTTACCTGCTGCCTGGGCTTCAGCCTGTTGCCTCAGACCCTCGAGGGTGGGACATTCCCTTTGTCCCTTGCTCAGTTCCTCCCTGGATGGTCCTCCTTCCACTCGCCACTCAGCGGGGATAGGCAAGTCCTCCAACGGAACCATGTCCTCCTCCGCGGACTCCGGGTCCACCTCCACAGGTGGCCTATCCGTCTCACGGGGCATGGACATCGAGGCAGGCTCCTCCTGTCCTCGAAATGTTCCCTCATCAGCAGCTGGGTGGGCCATTATTCCAGATTCCAACCCACGCGACTTCTCCTCCCGAGCAGCCGCAGACCTGGTACTCACACAGGCCCAATCAGGTGTACCCAGCATCTCAGTATGAGTCCGGTATTCCACCTCCTTCCAAGCATTGTGCTCCATATCATTTCCCAGCAGACTATCGACTGGCCCGGCGGGGCTTACGGCAACTCGAAGTGAACCTGCACCCCTCCCCACTCAAATGGAACCTCGGCCACAGGATAGTGGCCCATTCTGCCGTCAGCCATCGCGGCTGGATGAAGTACGCCTGGAATCACCTGCTCTGAGGACACCATATGACTCCTTACCATAGTCATACTGGCTCCTGTATCTCTCAGAGCTTCCCCTCTATGGCCATTGATGGTGACCCATTGCCCATACTTGGTAGTATTTGAGGGCACCTGGATCTTTGGAACCATCTCCCGATCACCCAGGGACACTAAGGTGACACCCGCCCATTCCCCCCCTTAACTAAGGGCATCTCCTCCCCGAGCGCTACACTAGCGACTCCCGGGGCCTTTCCTCCAGTGGGAGGGGGTGGTCTCTTTGGGCATTTCACGTCTCCCTTATAATGTCCAATACCACCGCACTCATAGCAATGGATAACCCTTGGCTGCTGACTCTGGCCAGGATTAAGGTTCTTCTGCGGGTTAGCCTTAGAAGTGGAGAAGAAACTTTTCACCTTAAAGGTATTTTGGGGGCCTCTGGAGAACTCCTGCTTCTTGTTATCTCCCCACTCTTTCTTCTGGGGAGCGCCCTGTCCGGACTTCTGAGAATCTCCTCCCGTCCCCTTCGTGGACACTCGGGTACTTGCCCAAATGTCCGCCTCCTCAGCAAGCTTACGGGGGCAAGTAAGTTTGCTGTCTACCAGGTGTTGCCTCAGCTCGGGAAGACATTTCTCGAGTAGATGTTCCTTGAGTATCAGGTCGTACAACCCTCGATAGTCCTCCACCTCATTACCTTGGACCCACCCATCCAGGGCTTTCTTGGCAAAATCCAGGAAGTCAACCCAATTCTGTGAGCTCAGCTTGTGGCTGCCCCTAAACCTTTGCCGGTATTTCTCGGGGGTCAACCCAAACTCCCAAACTTCCGGATGAGCGCCACCTTCATGGCGGGGTTAATAACCTGTTCCTCCCGGTCTAGGGCCAATAGGGCATCCCTACCTGTCGGAGGCATGTACCGGTATAATCCACCACCCCAATGCTTCTCATGGATCCCATGGGCTCTTAAGGAGACCTCATAGGCTGCCAGCCACTTGGCTATGTCATCTCCAGCGGTATAACTGGCGACTACGTCCTTGGGTAAATGGGGCCTGGGCTCCCTGGCAAATTCTTTTGACTCGACACCCTTCGGAGTGATGTTAGGGGCCTGGAACTCGAGTTCCCGTAGCTTGAACTCGTGTTCCAACCTCCTCCCCTCCCTCCTTCCTTCCAACTCCATTTTTGCTATTTCCCACCTTAACAGTCTTTCCTCTCTCCTGTCAGCTAACTCGGTTTCTGACAACCCTCTCGATGACACACTGCTGCCCTCCCGCGAGGTTGCCTTGGGGCTGATTGACATCTCACCCACCCCCGGGGGACATTCCGCAGTCCAATCAATGACAGTACCTCTGTCCGATTCCTCCTCCTCCACCGTTCCCTTCGTGTGACGCCGATGACACCCAGATTATGGTGTCACTGGCCCACTCAGTTTCATCATCTGCCACCAACTTCAGGATCTGTATGCAGTCAGTCTCTGACTGGATGCTTCAGAACTCCCTGAAGTTGAATGGCGATAAAACTGAGATCCTGGTCTTTGGCAAGGACCGGGATATTTGGTCGGATGAGTGGTGGCCGGCCTCACTGGGAACCTGTCCATCTCCCTCCCAGTCGGCAAGAAATCTGGGGGTTATCTTTGACACCTCTTTATCCATGACTCTGCAGATCAACCGTACGGTGGCCACCTGCTGGGGAGTACTAAAGATTCTCAGGAGGATTCTTCACTATCTCTCTCCCTCAGCACGTAAACAGGTGGCAGTAGCATTGATAGGTTCACGGTTGGACTACTGTAATGCGCTTTATGTAGACTCCAACAAGGGGCTCATTCAGCGATTACAGGTGGTTCAAAATGCGGCTGCTCGTTTTGTCTTAGCACTTCCCAAAGCTTCATCTGCTACGATGGCCAGAAAGAGCCTTCATTGGCTGCCCATTCATCTCAGGATCAAGTTTAAGATCCTTTGTCTTGTCTATCGAGCTTTGGCAGAGGGTTCTTCTGATCCCCTTGGTGCCTTGCTGACCCGCTACCAGCCTGGTAGATCTTTAAGATCTTCAGAGATGAATTTGTTGGTTGTCCCACGTGCCAAAAGGGTTCGTTGGGGAAACAGAGCTTTTTCCATCGCTGCTCCCAAACTATGGAACTTGTTACCTCTTAAGATTAAGATGCAACCCTCTCTGTCTTCCTTTAAAAAGGCGCTCAAGACCTGGTGTTTCGTCAGGGCATATCCGTAATTAGGATTAGTCTCTGTTATCTGGTATTATTTGGTTAGGCGCCTTGACGCCCATCTGGGCTTAGTTGCGCGTTAAAAATTGTTTTTCATTTCATTTTCATTTCGTGTGTGCTTCCACCCATGCTCGCAGACTAGTACAGAGCTCCTCTCTTTTGGCCCCTCGCCTGACAAACACTCCCCTCTCCTGACAGAAATCCTTGAGCTGTGCCACAGTATAGGTCTCCTGCTCTGACATTTCGAATTCCATCTTGTCAGTGAAAAGTGTGGACCACCACCCCGAAGTAGGTGACCAGGATAAGAACTTTGAGGGTCACTTCCACCCACCTCCAGGAAAGAATTTGGAAAAAGCAAAACGTTGAATTTGAGGGCCGCTAGGAGAAAACTCCGGGTGTGTACCTGTGGTGCACACTGAATTAATATGGGGTTCAAAACAAGCACGGCTCGCAATCCCACCCACTGAGCACCAATTTTATGTTGGACCTGCGATGGGCAAGCCCAGCACAAAGGGGGTAGCTTGGCTCAAGTGACAAGGCAAGTGAAGGCTGTAGTGTTAAGCCGGCTCTGACCCAATAATAACTCCTTGTACATCCACACCAAGAAGAAGGACACCACACCACTGCTGTAGAAAAATACGATTCCTTTATATAAAAGTTCTTTGTTGTAAATAGGGTTGGCTGGGAAAGCACATATACATTTCTTTTGGTCATACAGTTCTGGTAATAGATAGTATTAATAAATAGAATAACTTCAGGAATGAGTATCACAATAAATATCACATTAAATATCAGAATAAATATCAGAATAAATATTGGTTCATTTAAATAAACAACCACATGTTTCTTCTGGTATCGCTGCCACCAATTAAATACTTTAGAATCATTACATCTGCAATACGTTTCAAATGGGAAAGATAACTCTTACAGTTTATGCTGTTTTCAATGACAAGGTATACGGCTTCTCTGAGCACAAAATAAGGTTTGGGACTCTTTAATATTCACTCAAGGCGTATGCGCGTATATCTAGAAGGCAAGGAAACACAGTAAATACATCATTTGCACTCGGCGGTCACCGGGATAGGATCTCTGCTTGGCCGGTGAAGTCTATGCGCGCCTATGGGCTTTAGCACCACTTGAGCACAGGCGGCACCAGTTCAAAGTCATTAGGCTGACGAACGGGCTGCCGTAGAGGTCACACAACCTTCACGCACAGTCAAGTAAATGCCGGTTCACAGTTCCTTCACAACGCTGCATTCACTATGAGGAAACGGGCCCACCTCACATCGGCTGCAATCGAGATACGATTCAGTCGGGCACAGCACTCCTCTCGTTGGCAACGGGGCTCTCAGGGGCTCCACGGACCTCCCTCCGACTTCCGTATTCAGGGTGGTTCCCGCCCACAGCTACAGCTCCCGGGTCACTGGGGAGTGGCAAAGACGCTAGTCCCGCCCAACGAAGGCCGGCCTTTCCCCGCCCCGGCGCACCACCTCCCCATCAATCTGCGCAGGAAGCGCTCTACGCTGGTGGGGCTCGGAGACATCCGAGCTCCCCTCTAGAGGCACCTGTCGCGAAGGGGGCACAGTTGACGATCACGGTCGCGGCGAACTTGCTCTAGCCTCGCGACTCGATAAATCGACCACAGTTCACCACCGGGTGGGCGGAGAGGCACACAAATCTGGCCACAGTCTTAGGGGGCAATGAGGCACTCGCTGGGCAGGCGCTGTAGGCGCTAGATCACTTCTTACGTAGCTGACTGGAACGCCAGTCAGACATAACGTCAGCAACCCTTTGCTGCTCTACTGCCTGCGCTACCAGCCACCTCAGGGGTCAACAGGGCAGGTGTCAATCTGGTGTCAAGTCTGGAATCTCGTAATCTCCTCTTCTCTAGTCTAATCTAAAATGGCCGCCAGGGACTGGGCCTTATATAGCCAGTACCCTGGGGTACTGGCACGAGCCAGAAGGTTCTAGAACCTTCTCTGGCTGTGGCAATGACATGGCACTCTTGAGGGGTATTTAGGACACTCACAGCCACTGTACTGGGGTTCTAGAGCAGCCATTTTGTGTACCTGAGGAAAATAAAGGAATTCCTGTCAGAAATGCGCGCCAAACAAAGGGCGCCAAAACCTCAAAAGGCCAGGGTTCATGAAGGCTCCAAGGGGAGTCACTTCACATGAGGAAAAAGGGTGTCCACCATTTTAAGTTCATTTATACAGGTTGACAACCCCAGTTTGTAATGCCACAGGTTTGGCCAGGCGCCTTGTAAATAGGTGCCACAAACATTGTGAGCAACTGGGCGTCAAGGAACATCTAACCCCATGAGACAACACATAAAAAGTCCTGGTAGACAAATAAAAAGCGACAAATTTTTGGAGGTACAGGGGAACAAAAGAAATCATAGTGGTGAGGGGACTCTCAGAAGCAGACGGGTCTAACACTTGCCCAGCCACAGCTGAAGGCTGTGGTCATCCTAGAAGGAGACAATGGGGAAAATCCTACTGGTACTTATTAATGACTAGTCTATTACCCAAAATAGTAAACACATTTTAAAACAGTCACAATTCAGAATTTCAGATCAATAAACACACTCAATCCTTACTTCCCCATTGCTATTCTTCTGACACATTCTTGCCATGCAAGGGATGGAATTGTAGAGACAGGAAGCATACAATGCAACACACAATTTAAAAAAAAACTCCTTACAGTGCAAGGCATTTGGTTTTTTTCTGAAACAAACTCTTGCTTTGGATCTTTGATGCAATACCACAGAATAGAATTCCAAATGGAAGCCAAAAAGTGGTTAGCACTCAGCTCTGCCTTCACTGCATCTGCTGGTGGGGGACATTTCTAAATATAGGAAGTCACCTGCAATGGGGGTGAGTCCTCTTTCAACTCAGCAGACTGCCAAAACACCCACCCACGTATGTATTAGCCCCAGTGTTCCACAACAAAGTGCAATAGCAGTGTACTGTGAGAAATGGGCTCCAGTCATGAAGTGGCCTTATGTCCCACACATTACAGGGCCTGTTTATGAAGCTATTGGCGTCGCTCTTGCACCAACGCAAACCTAAAGACAGATTTCTCAAGCCACACAAAGCCACTATGCCTTGCTCTGAGTGGCTCCAAAAATCTGGAGTAATGCAGCGCAGTTCAAATCACTGCTTTGAGTTACTCTTCCCCAGTAAGGCTTTCCATGGGCATTGCAAGAGTGTTTCCCTGCAACTCCCATGGTTTTGATGCATCCTCAAATTGTTCAAGAACTTGAAAACCATCGGATGTGCCTAAATCTTACATCCTCCCGAGGGAAGACGTTATGAGTCGAAATAGCTCTCTATTTCTCCTAATTTCCGCAGCACACATAAAAAAGGAATATGCCTCACTGGATAGTTTTTGTGCCGGAAAGTGCGACATCTGAGACTAAAACAAGCTTTACATGAAACACAGGCACCAAGGTGCAAGGGTGCCTGCATTAACGCTAGGCAGCCAAAATGGCACCAGCGGAGGAGAAAGGACTGCACAGTATTCTTTTCAACACGGGGCATTACTGACCTTTCCCCGTAATGCAGCGCAGCAAATCAAGGTGACTGCTACGTTGCGTTGTGTTACTTTCCAATAAATATGGGCAGCCGCAGCCCGTGGAGGGAGTTACGGTGGGGCAGGGAGGCGGGGAGGGGGAGGGGCAGGGTGGAGGGTGCTAAAAACCGGCATTTGGATAATTGCAGGTAAGTAAACAATTTAATTATTAAAACGAATTTCGTAGCGTGCACTGTATATCAAAATGCGATGCAGTGCACGCTACGAAATTCGTTTTATTAATTAAATGGTTTACTTACCTGCAATTATCCATATGTCGGTTTTTAGCACCCTCCACCCTGCCCTTCCACCTCCCCGCCTCCCTGCCCCACCGTAACTCCCTCCACGGGCCGTGGCTGAATATGGGCCTCTATGTTTGTCCCACTCACAGCGTTTAGCTCAGAAACTCAGGATTTTAGACCTCAAATTAGACATGTTGAGCCTCATGGATCCCTTCTCAACCATTGTATTCTTCGTTGTCCCTCTGCAGGATTTTCACTTCCAACACAAAGTCTAAGGGACCTATTTATGAGGCTGTTTGTATCACTTTTGCAACATGCAATGTGGTGCAAGAGCAACAAAAACCTTCAGACAGATTTTAGAAGACAGGCAAAGCCACTTTGCCTGGCTCTGAGATGCTTAAAAAATGTGGAATAACGCAATGCAGCACCATTTTCTGCTTTGTGTTACTCTGCCCTAGAAAGGAATTCCAAGGGAGTTGCATGGGTGTTCCCATGCAACTCCCATGGATTTTGGCACATCCCTAGATTTACAGGAACTTGTGAACCTGGGGATGCGTCAAAATCTTACACTTTCCCAGGGGAGTTATAAACAGGGGGAAATATCCCTCTGTATCCTCTTTTCTATTTCTGCAGCACTCATAGAAAGAGATTTGCTTTCTGCAGGTAGGTGTCTCTTCATGCACAAAAACAATCTTACATGCAGCACAGGCACCCTTGCACCATGTTACCTGCATTGGTGCTTGGAGGCTCATTGTGTGCCAGAGCTTGGAGAGGACAGGAATGTGGCACATTCTATTAAATAGGAGGAGTCTTTCCCTTTCCCTATCACGCAGTGCAGTGCACAGTCTAAATATCGAGTTTTTTATATCGACCTACAGAAATATCGAGTTTTTAATATCAAAGGTACAGAATATCGAGGTCAAGAATATCGTTGGACAGAATATCCACCCTAAGGTATGTAATATCGATTTTTTAATATCGATGTAAGTAATATCGAAGTCAGTAATATCGATATCAAATATATCGATGTTACTAATCTCGATGTTACTAATATCGATTTTTGTACTTTTGTTATGTATTTCATGATGTATAATATGTATGTGTTATATGTTTTTTGTTAAGAATTTTACTTGTTTTAAATTATTTGTGTACTATTTTTACATATTAATAATGTTCTTATGTAAATTTGATGTTTTATGTTTTAGTACCGGAGCGGGTTGTGGGTTTATAGGGGGATAGGGTGGGACGTAATTTATTAATAGTCAAATAATTATTCATTTTTAGGAGTTATTAATTAATTTTAATTTATTTTTGCATGTAAGTTCTGTAGCGGGTAGTGGGTTTATAGGGGAATTGGGTGGGGAGTATTTTAAGATTAATTAAGTTACGATTTATTTTAACTTTTTGGTATTCCTAATTAAATTATGTTCAATTAATTAATAATTGGCAATTACATTTTTTAATTGTTAATTACATTTTTTAATTGGTACTTAATGTTTGTAATTGGTAATTAAATGTGGTAATTGGTAATTAATGTTTGTAATTGGTAATTATTTTTTGTTAATTGGTAATTAATGTTTGTAATTGGTAATTAATGTTTGTAATTGGTATGAATGAATTATTTTTTATTAACTGGTAATGTTTTATACAAAGTATATTTTGCTATAAAAAATTATTTTATTGCTTAATTTTTTTAAATTGTTAATCAATTTGTATTCATTAACATCTTTTATTTTTTAATATTTATTATTTATTGATAATTTATTGTTAATTAAATAGTCAGTTGTAATTATGTTTTTTATAATTATTTATGGGTATTTGTAAATGACATTGAGTTGTTTAAAATTTAAATTATTATTTATTTTAAATAAAAAATATATTTATAAGTATGTTATATTTAATTTTTATGCTATCCAACGCTTTCCCTCACTGGTGTGGGAATAGTAATTTTTACCCCTACGCTATTCAACGTTTTCCCTACTGTTGCACTCACTGGAGTGGGAATAGTAATTTTTACCCACCCGCTATCCAACACTTTCCCTACTGTTTCACTCTCTGGAGTTGGCATAGTAATTTTTACCCACCCACTATCCAACGCTTTTCCTACTGTTGCACTCTCTGGAGTGGAAATAGTCATTTTTACCCTTACGCTATCCAATGCTTTCTCTACTGTTGCACTGTCTGGAGTGGGAATAGCAATTTATACCCCTACGCTATCCAACATTTTCCCTACTGTTGCACTCTCTGGAGTTGGAATAGTAATTTTTACCGATACACTATCCAACGTTTTTCCTATTGTTGCACTCTCTGGAGTGGGAATAGTAATTTTTACCCCTACGCTATTTAACGGTTTCCCTACTGTTGAATTTTTTGGAGTGGGAATAGTAATTTATGTTCTATGCTATCTAATGTTTTCATTTCTGTAGTTTTTTTACTTTAAGTAGTAGTTTTATTTATTTATGTATTTAATATTTTTTGTATTTTTTTAGATATTGTTGTATTTAATTCACTTTAAAAATATTGAAAGTATATTGATTCCTTTAAATTTATTAAATATAATGATTGATTTTTATTTATGTTTTATTTTATGTGTTTAATGTATTTGTAATTTATAGTATTTTTTTATAATTTATAAGTAATTAAAATAATTATAAAAAATTATTATTTAGTAAGTATATATTATATATTTTATGTATATTTTTAATTACAATTTTATTACTAAATATGTATTATTTACTAATTTTAAACATTATTAAATATGTTTACATATGTTTATTTTATTATTTACTTTATTTTACGATATTTTTAACATCAATATGTTTTTTTTCGATATTTTTGTACTTACAATGTTGTAGATAGGGTGTCGATATTCTTGCCTTCGATATTCCAGAGTCGATATTTCTGTAGGTCGATATTCTGTCCATCGATATTCTTAAAGTGATCCACGCAGTGCAGCACAGCAAGATGACTTGCTGCACTGTACTGCATCACAAAGCTCATAAACGTGCCCCTGATTTTGTAGGAAAAACTGTTAACCAAGATTGATTTATAAAATTCTTACTCCATCGTTGTCATCTAGAATGGCATCTAGGACCTATCATTCATGCCCCAAAATTCACCATCAGTTTTTGAGAAACCATTTGATTTTCTTATTTTTAAAACAGTTCACAATGCCTGATCTCTTTAAACAACATTTATAATTTTGTCACTTTTATCATTAAATGTTATGTTCTATTTATATATCACCAACATTGTTTGTGAATTACATCTGTTGTGTGTTCAACTTAAATGGTGTGAATCTGGCAAATTATTAGGGTGGGAAATCTGTTGCTTTGTGCCAGGATTTCAGAGCTAAACCCAGAATTCCACATTGAACCCTGCCTTTACTATAAATGGCACTAGTTCTTTAAATAAGTGGGAGTTAATTGACTTTGTTTCAACAATGAAGTACTTTCCACTTTACATATTGGGCCAGATTTATGAAAGTACTGCATTGCCCTTGCATCATGCAATGTGATGGAAGGGCAATGCAAGCAGTTGGTATGATTTACTACCACCACATTGAGCCACATTACTCACATTGCGTGGCTCTGCTTGGCATCAAAATCTGGAGTAACACAGCACACCTAAAGTTGCTGCCCTACGTAACTCTGCCCTCAGAGAGCATTCATGGGTGGAGCGTGGGTGTTTCATCACATTCGCCGCTGGATTCTGGAGTGTACCTAGATATGCTACCAGTAGTAAACCTGGGATGAGTCAACAAGGTACGCCTTCCCAGAGGAAGGTAAAACAAGGAGGAATAACTTTATTTCTTCTTCATTTTTCCTCTTTTTACACGTGTATTCTGCATCACAAATGAAAGGATGCCTCGAAAGATTATTTTTGTGTAGAAAGGTGTCCCTTCTTGCACAAAAACAATCCTGCCTGCAACGGGGCCTTGCATTGGCACTAGGGTGCACTGTTTGCCCTATTACTTACCGGTAATCTTCTTTCCTCTTGGCCCTGTTGTCCACGACCCATTCCTTGCAAAGTGGATCGACCATCGCCATAACAGAAAAAAAGAACAGGAGAATGCTGGGACACCTAACCCTACCCCCGCCCACTGGGAGTACATAAGCTGTACTAACCCAGCATTCAGCCTTAAATATCAAGCCACCAACCATAAAGGCGGTCGTCCCGGAGGGAGGGAGGGGTGTAAGAAATGAGACGAAGACAACAGGACCAGAAGTAATCAAGATAACCGGTAAGTAATAGGGCATTACCTCCTGGTCCCTCCAGTCCCGTCCCATTACTTACAAAGTGGAGACTACCAAAGCAGAAAAACCCAGCCTACCAAAATTCCACAAACCACAGGGACATCAAATCAAAAGCAGCAACTCAAAGGAAGCAAACAGGAGAAGAACAATTAGAAACACAAAAAGGAGCACACAACCCGCAGCGCCCCAACCAAACAAAGAGGCCGAAACGCCCAAAACAAGAAGGGGGATGACCCGGAAGAGCAAAACAAGGAGCCAAACCAAGGAGCCACCAACCAAAGAGAAGACAATGCACAACAGGAACTCTGAACCACAGGGGTAGGAGAAACTAACCAGAAAGGACCAGAGACAGGCCCCACCAGAAGGACAGTGAGGAGGCCACCCAGAGAAAAGACCCAGGACAACCTGACCCCACAAGAAGACAAGGTAATACCAAGAAGGACACAAGACCCCCAGACAATGCCAGAAGGAGGCCAAGCACCGGGAGCCAAGCCCCAAGGAAACACGCAGAGGGGTGGAAGCAACTAGCTCCTTCTCCCAGAACAACCGGCAGAAGGGTGCCCAGGAGAAGCATAAGGGGACACGACCAGCAAATCCAGAACCTAGCATCATAAAGACAAGAGAAAGCGACACCCCCCAAACAAGGGAAGAACTTCCCACAATGCCTAAGGCATCCACAATGGCCCCAAGAGAAAGCCAAGGGGAAGAAGGAGAGTCCAAAGGCCCCACGATGAGGAAGAGACATGACCAACCACAGGACTAGCCCCAACACACCAAGGTACTGACCCAGAGGAACAACCAAGGGCAGGCCCAAACAGAATGAAACAGGTAGAGAGGGAGCAGCAACCAAAAGGAAGCCCACCCACCCAACAGCATCATTAACAGAGAACAAGGACAAATTCACTGACACCCCCAGAAGCGAGCCAGGCCATGGGGCAAGAACACCATGCAGCAGACACCAGAGCCGACACCAGCCCACAGGCCAACAACGCCTACAACTGGAGAAGACCTGGGGCACAGACTCAGGCCAACAAGCCAAGACCGAGGCAAACATCCCGAAAACATGGGACATAAACCCAACCCCTCCGCTTAACAAAGGCCATGGAGAGGCCAGAAGCACAACCACTCCAGGAATGCAACACCAGACCCCTGCCCAAAGCAAGGCAAGGGAAGCACCCCAGCAGATCACACACAAGACCAGGGCACAACCCCAAGTACAGGGAGACGCAAAACCCCCAAGCCCAACGGGACAATGGGAACCCAAAGGCCAAACAAGGCCAAAAGGGAAGAAGCAGCCTCAAACAACTCCCACCACAGCCCTAGCCAGTAAACAGGAGACAACCACCGGGGTGAAAACACAGGACAGGGGAAGACCAAGCCCCGGAACTGGAAATGAGGGAAGCTGCATTTGAACCAAGAGCTGACAAACTGGCCAGGATGACAAAGGAGCACACCAAGGAACCACCCCTGGAAAGACCCAAGGGCAGCCGCAGAAGGACAAAAACAGAGAGGCCCACAGCCCAAACCTTCAGATGCCCCACAAAGCCAGCAGACCAAAAAACAGACACACCAGCCAGACAGGGGCTACTGACACGGCGCCCCAAGGGCCGGAGGGAGAGTCACGGAGACAACCGCCCCAACCCAAAACCCCCAACCAAGAAGGGCACAGGGAAAGGCCCAGAAGCCATCCACAATGAGGCCACACAGGGATGGCAAAGCAGCAGGAAGACATGGAGGGTGCCGAGCAGCCCACACCAGTCAGCCAGGACCACCAACACCAGGGGGCCGGAAGACCCACACCCCAACAAGGCGCCTAGGCACCTGAGAAAGGACATCCGGCAAAGAACACAGGTAGACACCCAAAGGTGACCTCCAAGTGACCAAGGCCCCCACGTCCAGAGCCAGACACAACCAAACAGAGAAGACACCAGAAACGCCCAGCAGAGGCAAGCACAGGGACTGCAAGACCAAACCCGACAGAGGCAAAGCTCAGGCCCAACCAATAGACTGGAAGAGCCGAGGCCACACCACAACCAAAGGAGGAACGTGCCCGGTGGCCCAAAGGCACACAACCCACCAGGGAAGCTGGAAAAAGCGAGAAACCCAGAAGATTCTACCGCAGAGCCAACAAAAGAAGACCAAAACCAGCCCCTACACAAGAGCGCCAAAGGAGGGCAACAAGCATGAGCAAAACGTATGGCCGCAACGCAGCATACACACCAGGGGAGGCATACACCAGACCATACCGGCCGCCCCACCAACACACCCATCAGTCACACACAGCACATGGTATGGTGATGACGACACACCGACTGACACCAACCAGGCAAGACCCCGCACAACCACAGAGAACAGTGACCAACAGGGTGGAATGGCCGCAGGGGTGAACCAAGGAGCCTCAGGGGCAGAAGCCAAGGAAGGCCTACAACACCCAGCCCCCACCAGCGGCAAAGGGAACGGCAGCAGAGAGACACAGGACCTCCAGAAGTGGCCCAAGACCACAAAAGCAACCTAAGAGAGGTGTAGGACACTTCAACAAGAAACCCAACCCTTGCCAACCAGCCAAGCACATCCACGACCCCGCATCAGGCAACAGACAAACAACAGTAAAGCCCCCCCATTGGCACCACTTGCACAGCCCCTGATCCAACAGCCAAACACAGACAGCTGCAGGGGACCACGAAAGGTACACCAGCGAACCCATGCGCCAACAGCCGTACCAGGCCAGAGAGAGGGCACAACACTCACCCCCCACCAAGCAAAAACAGAACCCAAGAAGCATGGAGGACAGGAACCCCAAGGGTACGACACAGGACGCAAGAAGCAATCTGCCCACAGAGGAGCAGGGAAACTAAATAAAAAACTGCCAGGGGAGGCAGAAGCTCCTCAACACTGCTAACCCCCACCAGCTAGCCCAAGTCCAGACCACCAACACAGCGCCGGGCAACAGGCAGAAACACACACCCCAGCATCCAATAGGCCGAGGACCCCAAAGGAGAGGACCACAGCCCCAGAACAGGAGAGAAACCGCAATGCAGCACACACTCCCAGAGGAGGCAGACAGAACAATACACCGCCCACCTCCACCAGCCAGTGCAGGAACCGACAAACAGCGCAGAGCCGGGCAGAAGGCCAACCGGAAACATTAACAAGCCAACAGGCTCCGAAACACCCAGGCAGTTCCCCATCCAGGTACGAACAAGGGCCAACCCTGCTGAACTACTGAGAACAGATAAGTACAGGTGCATTCAGGGTGGGAAGGCCGTAGGGCCATACGTTTATTAAAGGGGGATGCCGGCTCCGCGACCCGGCCCACTCTGGGGGCAGGCAGGCAAGGAGGAAATGCCCAACAGGAAGTGCTGGAACACAGGTTCTTACCCAGGCCCCTGTGGGCAGGCCCGGGCCCAGGTGTCCCCTGCTCAGTATCGCTGGACCTCCAGGAGGACCGAGGTAGCCTCACCTCCCTCAGAAACCACAAATATTGAAAAATCAAGGAATTAACCCACAACATTCGGAGAAAGAGTCAGAGACCTCAACCACTAGGCCATAGTGACACAGTGCAAGCCATCAGGCAGACTCCCCACCAGGAACCAACCAGGACCTCCCCTCAACACCAGAAAACAGACGAGAGCAAGGGGAAGCAGGGAAGCATGGGGCACAGGAAAAGCCGGCCCACCAAAAAAGGCAGCCACCAGACCCAGCCAGAGGCCAGGAAAAGAAACAGCTATTTGATACTCATTACGGGGGCAGTCAGACACCACCACACACTGACTGCCCCCATCATCCAGCCCAGATGCCCTCCACCAGACTAGCGTCAGGCCAAGAGAAAAAGCCTGCAGCAACTGGCCTCCAAGGTGACCACACAGCACCAGGGAGCAGACTAGGAGGACAGGCACCCCGGCCACAATGGGCCAGCCGCCAACCAACACAGCTACCGGCAGGCCAGGAGACCGCATAGCAGGATATGGAGGACAGCCTAGAAGTCTGACGCAGACATCCAAAGTGCAACAGAGAAGTGCACCCAGCAACTCCTCCGCCTATTCTGTCAGAAGACAGAAAAAAGAACAGGATGAATGCTGGGTTAGTACAGCTTATGTACACACAGTGGGAGGGGGTGGGGTTAGGTGTCCCAGCATTCTCCTGTACTTTTTTTCTTTCATGGAGATGGTCATCTCCACTTTGTAAGGAATGGGACGAAGACGGGAGTGACAGGGAGGTTATGCAGCACAGGGAGAGAGCAAGGAGGAGCAATATGTTAGTACCTATGGCACATTCCTGCCCTCTCTGTGTGCAGCACAAGTGTTCTTGCTGGGTCAAATGTTTGCAGACTAGCCCTTAATGTCTTCACTTGACTTATAAAGCTGTATAAAAGGTAGACATGCATTTGAGATTTAACTTTTCAAGACCGCACTGCCAAGCACAACTTGACTTTAAAGTTTCAAATCACCTCAGTGATCATTCTTCTCATTCTGTTAATCTTACTGGTGTCGTAACTACAGTCATTATGAGGTAGTGGAAGCACACCTGTTTCCTTAAACACATCGGATAGTTGTGTGCAAGTGGAACATTTGGAACCTTGTGCACTTTACAAGACTCACAAATTCCTAATTACTCCTTTGAGGTCAGTAATTCCAATTTGGGATTCACCACTAGTGTTGAAAATTCTTTAACATTCACCCTTTTAAACTATGGTCTTGGTAGAACCAAAATCAGATGTATTAAAGATAGATTTTAATGTCTAGTGATGATTCAATATACACTTTTGGCTATATGAGTTTTCTCGAACTTAATTTATGTCCATTTGCTTTAGATCTTTTCAGATGTTATGAAACAGTTTTTACTCTTCTAAATACCATTAGACATTTGTCATGCAGTTCTCGTATATTTCCTTTGGATATAGGAGGTTGATGAGTGCATACATTTTTTTAAATTTTCAAGCGGTTCAGAATGGTTAAACCAGGCTAGGGCCTGACTAAGTTAATGGATTTGAATGGCAATTTTGCAAGGTTCTGCCCAGTGTCCCATTGCCTCGTTGTTCAGTGCTGGTTCATTGCTAATGGTTACAGGATGAATGTAAAATGTTTCAATATACATGATGTGTATACTTATATTCAAGGTCATTTTATATCCTTAAAAGAGTGATTAGGTAGGATGGACACAAACTACATAACCCTGATAAATGGTTGTTTACATTAATTTGTAAAATTAATCAGTATGCACAGATGTAAACTATTTGTATACATTAAAGGTTCTCCCAATAAAATAAAGTATACATCTGGTGTACTTTGTTTTTTACAGATAAATAGGTAATATTAATATCATATTCTGACCATTTGCAGAGAAAAATATATATTTATTAAATATGTACATGTCTGTCAGCTAAAAAATGCAATTATATTTTAGAAATTGTTATAGTTTTTAACCTTTCTTAAGGCTCAACAAAATTTACGTTGGTACCTTGACAAGTATTCATAGATGTGCTCTAATACTGGAGTTCATTGCCTATTGGAGGAAATTGTTTGCAGAGTGTTGCATCAGTAAAATGCTTCCCTGATGGCTCATAAATATTGAAGGATAAAAGCTGTCGCATCCTTCCAAGCTCGGGGCATGTAAATGAAACACCACACACATGGAGCTCTGCTATAGACGTCTTTATTCTTCAGCATACCATTACACACATTACGTTATGATTTAATAACCTTTCAGAACTGCAAAGTTCTTAATGCACATGATATGAAGACTCTGCATCTCCCCCTTTCTTTATTAAGAGTACAAATATCATAGTTCCTCAATACGTCATAGAGGGGCTCGCACTCACCTGCCAGATCGAGTAGTGTGAGGTAGTTGAGTGGTACATGGACTATTCGCCGATGACATAGGCTCAGATCTTTGATCTGGAAATTCCTGTGAACTTACCTCACTCACACTCACATTCTCAGGAATAGACAAACACTGAGTCAAATGTGATGAGTTCCTTGTGATGGACTTTCCAGGTCAACTTGCAGTCACCATGTGTCCTTTGGTCTTTACAACTACCAGTGGGTTGATAGCAAATGGAGTGTCTGTTTTTTGGTTCAATTTCTGTTTGACCAGTACCCAGTCCCCTCTGTTGAAGACTGTTTTCTAGGACCTTAGGTGCAGATCAGCATAGGTTTTAATTTTGCACTTTCGCGAAGTGTTCGCGACACAAACCTTGTCAGCATTTGTAAATTGGTCTGATGTTCACTGTGGTAGCTTAGATCCTATAGCTGTTCCAAATAGCAAGGTGGAATGAAGAGTTGTCTGATAAGCATAAAGATCTTGACTCATGACTCGTTTCAGATTAGACTCACTGAATTATTCTTTTGAGGGTGCCCGTAAATCGTTCAACATCACTGTTGGCCTGAGGCCAGAGTGTTGAGCTCTTTTGATTCTTAATGTTTTGTTGACTCAGAAACTCTTTCCTATTAAAAGGTGTATTATTTTCCATTTTGAGAATAGCAGGTATACCCCATGCTACAAAGATGTTATCAAGGCTTTGGATGACTTTGTCATTGGTTGTCGGTGATAAGTCTTCCACCAAAGGAAAACATGAGTATTCATCAATGATCACCATAAGATGATGTTCATTCTCAAGGGGTTAAAAAAAGTCAACTGCCACTCTCTCCCAGAAAATGTGCAGTAAGTTTAGACATAGTCAATGGATGCTGAGCCACTTTGAAAGATAAGCTGTTACATAGATGACATGTTTTCAGTTCTTTTTCAACTTGTTCATCAAGGCAAGGGAACTACCAGATCCAATAGATATTTCTGAAATTTAATATCATCAGCAAATGATCAAATGCTTTTACTCCACAAATGAGCTGAAATCATGTCTTTAAGTATGAGCATTTTCTTGTCTGCGTCAAGCGACCCTTGACCCTGGTTCAGGGTAGGCCGCTCCCCACAATCCTCACTGCTGATCCTCTACGCCACCGCTGTTGTTTTGCCACCGCTGTAATTGCCTCCTCTCCTGTGATATTGTTGTAACTTCATTCTGTGTTAATCCTGTTGTTTTCTCCCCCATTTTCTCTGTGATCCGCTGTGCTCGCTCCCGCCGTTTTCTTTTCCCATCGCTGCCTTCCCCTGCGGTCCTGCCCCCTTAGCGCCCATTCGCCGCCTCGCTCCCACCTCCCAACTGCTCCTCCCTCCCTTAACCCCTAAGGCAAGCCGTCTGCGCCCATCCGCGCTGGACCGCGCCCAGCACCAGGACCCCTAAACCCCACAAATGCTACGATGACCGCCTCCGCTACGGCTCCAGCACCCTCCACGCACTCAACACTGGACCATCACGCACCTGCTGCCTGGCCATCCCGAAAGGCATCCAAGGTCCCTTCTCCTGCTGGAACTGCAACTTCACCAGCATCTGACCCACCCACCCACCAACAGAAGAACCCAACATCCTCAGATGCATCCTGCTCAACACCGGTTCCACCGGCAAACACGCCGTCGAACTCTGGGATCTACTTGACACTAACGCCCCAGATGTCGCCTTCCTAATGGAGACCTGGCTGACCCCCCTCCTCGGCACCTGACATCGCCATAGCCATCCCAGAAGGCTACAAGACCACCCACAAAGACCGCACCAACGGGATAGGAGGAGGAATCGCCATCCTCCACAAGAACACTCTCAAAGTCTCGACAAAGACCGACGACAACCGCAACTCCGCTGAACACCTGCACTTCCAGATCCACACCGATGCCAACACCACCCTCAGAGGCACCCTCATCTACAGACCCTCCGTACCCCGACCGCAGTTCAGCAACTCCATCACCGACCTCGTCAGCACACATGCCCTCGCCTCTATGGACTACATCCTCCTCGAGGACCTGAACTTCCACCTCGAGAACAACAACGACACCAACTCCTCCACCCTGATTGACAACCTCGGAAACCTCAGACTCAGACAACTCATCACAGCACCAACACACTCCGCCGGCCACACGCTTGACCCCATCTTCTCAGCGACACCCACGTCTTCTTCGACCGAAACACCGAACTCCACTGGACCGACCACCGCTGCATCCACTTCACCTTACGGAAACACACCATACACCACCCCACCCAGCAGATGCCTGGCCGCAGCTGGGGTAAGATCACCGAGGACCAGCTAACCGCCGCCCTCACCCAGAGCCCACCCGAAGACCCGACCGCCCCCAACACCGCAGCCCGCAGCCTCAGTCAATGGATCAACGACTGCGCCAACACCCTCGCCCCGCTCAAGAAGCCCCCCAACACCCATACCAGCAAGAGAGCCAGCTGTTTCACCGAAGACCACCAGGCCTCCAAGCAAACCTGCTGTAAATTAGAGAAAAACTGGACCCATGAAAGAACACCGGAAAGCTACACAGCCCACAGGAACGCCACCCGCCAACACCACCAACTCATCAGATCCACCAAAAGGACCGCCTTCAGAGACCGCCACGACAACAACGCACACAACAGCAAAGAGCTCTTCAGCATATTGAAGGAACTCTCCAACACCAACGACATCCCAAAGACCTGTGCGACTCGCTGGCCAACTTCTTCCATCGCAAGATCACAGACATCCACAACAGCTTTGACGCCGTCACCACCCCGGCAACAGCCGACATCCCTGCTCCCACGACCACCACCCGCACCAACCTCCTGCTCGCCTGGATCAACATTAACGACGATTACACTGTTGGACCTGGCCCTTTTGGCAGGTTCACCCCGAAACCTTTTGCTTTTGCCTAGCCTGTTTCTGTAACCTAGTGTTGGTGATTTTAGGTCTCTGCGCACTTTTTCACTGTGGTACAGTGTAAAGTGCGTGAGCTCTCTGTGTATGTGTGAGAGTGACCTGCCCTCCCATAGGAATGCATGGGGAATACTACTAAGTGCTGATTCTAACAGTGGCCCACGTGGCCCTGTCCTAGTGTAAATAATCCCTTGTGAATATTGCCCGTGCCAGTTGGCACAATGTATATTGTGTGATTACTATCTGATGTGTTTTGACAATACAAAAGTTATTTTTATATAACCTTGTGTGGAGTTCCTTTTGTGGTGTGCCTAGGATGTTGTTGCTGTTGTGTGCGTGCGCAAATGCTTTACACATTGTCTCCGGGATAAGCCGGTCTGCTAGTGCCAAGCTACCAAGGGGGTGAGCTGGGGTTATCTAGGCGTGTGACCCCCTTGCCCTGACTAGAATGGTGGTTTCTGCCTCGCTTTGGCGTAAGCCTTAGCCAACCAGAAATCCCAGTTCTAACAGACACCAACAAGATAATGAAAACCGTCCACTGCGGATCCCCGGAAGATCCCTGCCCACACCACATCTTCAACAAAGCCAGCAGCACCATCGCACCCCACCTCCGGAAAACCATCAACATCTCCTTACGCCTTACTAAAGAAACCCAAGGCGGACCCCAAGGACCTCAAGAACTTCCGACCCATCTCCCTGCTCCCGTTCCCAGCGAAAGTCATCGAAAAGGCCGTCAACAAACAACTAACCAGCTTCCTTTAAGAAAACAACATCCTGGACCCGACCCAGTCCGGGTTCGCAGCAACCACAGCACCGAAACTGCCCTCATCGCCGCCACCGACGACATCAGGATCATACTCGACAACGGAGAAACCGTGGCCCTCATCCTGCCGGACCTGTCAGCCACTTTCAACACCGCACACTAAGAGCATGCCTCCATGACGCCAGAATCCAAGAGAAGGCCCTGGACTGGACCACCTCCTTCCTCTCCAGGAGAACCAAGAGCGACCCCTCACCCCCTTCCGCTCCAAAGCCACCAAAATCATCTGCGGCGTACCCCAAGGCTCATCTCTCAGCCCAATGTCTACATGGCACCACTCACCCACGTCTCCCGACAGCACGACCTAAACATCATCTCCTACGCCGACGACACCCAGCTGATCCTCTCGCTCACCAAGGACACCCACACCACCAAAACCAACCTTTATGAAGGAATGAAGGCTGTCTCCGACTGGATGAGGGACAGACGACTGAAGCTGAATTCGGACAAAACAGGGGCCCTCATCTTTGGCTCCACCCCCTTGGCTTGGGATGACTCCTGGTGGCCAACGGCACTAGGAGCATCCGCTACACCCACCAACCACGGACGAAACCTAGGGATCATCTTCGACCCCACACTCTCCATGACAAAGCAGGTCAACGCCATCTCCTCCTCCTGCATCAACACACTCAAGTGGATCCCCACCGAAACTAGAAGGACGGTCACCCAGGCCCTTGTCAGCAGTAGACTGGACTACGGCAATGCACTCTACGCAGGAGCCCCGGCCAAACTCCTGACACGACTCCAACGCATCCAGAACGCCTCCGCATGCCTGATCCTCAACATCCGCCGCCACATCACACCCCACCTGAAAGACCTGCACTGACTCCCCATCAACAAGAGGATAGATAACCTTCAAGCTTCTCACCCACGCACACAAGGCACTCCACGACACCGGACCAGCGTACCTCAACAGACGACTCGGCCTCTACGCGCCCGCCCGCCAGCTCCGCTCAGCAGACCACACCCTCGCCACCGCCCCCCCGCATCAGGAGAGTGACCATCGGCGGCAGATCATTCTCCCACCTCGCCGCCAAGACGTGGAACACCCTCTCCATCCACCTACGGCAGACCGAAGACCTCCTAACCTTCAGGAGACTCCTCACAATAATCAAGTGTGCGGCCGAACTGTGATAATTGTAAAGCTTCATCATGTTCTTACATTTTAAGTATTTGCTCATATTGCATTTCGAAAATTCAGAATTACAATATCCTGAAATATGCAGAATATCTTGTGCGATACTACCTCGTCAGGAGTTTTGAAGACCTTCTAATGAGGCCCCAAATGCAAATGATGCAATCATAGTTTTTGTACAATGTTTTTCTATTAATGTTCTATGCCAAAGATTTAAATGTTTTTGTCATTTTTTTAAATTAAGAATTACTTACTTCTTTATTGTAATATTTCCTTGTTGGCCACTTTTAGAAATGAATCAAGTTCAATATTAAGATTGGATTAACAACTAATTATTCTAAGACAATGGTCTCCAACCTGTTCTGTATTAGGAGCTACGTTTGCTCAATGGAAATCATCACAAGCTTCTAATATAAGTAGTCCTGTAATAGTGACCATAACAGACAACATTATATTTGTGCCACCATATACAAAATTACCAACAGTGATCTCCTCACTGCATCGGGCACCGTTGCTAGCATTAATACATAAAATGCTTTGTCAATGTGGAATGCCTTGCTTTGGTAATGCATATCAGCTATAGTTACATTGGCCCTGGCACCAAGGTAATAATAATAGTAATAAGGCTCTGCTATACTATATGACTTATCACTCAATTATCCAGCTTTATATATAATTTGGAAATGTAACCATTTTTCTCCAAATATCAGGTTATGAGTTCTGAAAATACACATATTTTCATCTCAAATAAGTGCTTTTAACTTTTGATAGTCACATATTAATCCAACTAAGCAAACCTGTGAAATTGTGTAGAATGGGCTGCACACAGGAGAGCTACTTTTAACTAGTTGGGGAGCTACCAGTAGTATAATGGTATTTGGAAAGAAAACAAGAAAGATAGCCTGAAACTGTTATTGAAACTGTTAACCAATACAATGATCTGGGGGCCTCAATCGGCAGTAGGCTATCATGGTTAAGTCATCTCTCAGTCTGGAAATCCAAATCTACCATTATCACTAAACCAATCATGAGATTTGCCAAAGCATTTGGAGGTATAGCTTTAGACTCTTCTATAAAAGCTTTGAGAATGAAACACATTCTGTTCCTACTTTATGCTTCACTTGTCTTGAATGGGAAGATGTGGCCAGATGTACGACCCATTCTTGCATGCTCAAACAGGTTTGCCATACGTTTGGGCTTGTAAAAATACCAGTGGGCCATGTAGTAACCCTATTTGGTGAGTTACAATTTATTTGTAAATCACTAAATAGGATTTGTGAGTCGCTAATAAAAAGGGGCGTGCCAAGAGCATCCTTTCCTAATAGCGACTCGCTACCCTATGTAAGAATGTTTTGCGGCCGCAATAGCAGTCGCAAAATGCTCACAATTTACCGCCCTCTTCAAGAGGGTGGTAAAACAATCACAAAATTTCCCCTTTGTGAATGCAAGGGAAAATATTTTTTAGGGGCAGGCAGTGGTCCCAGGGACCACTACCCGCCCTTCAAAAATGAAAAGAAAACATTTCATTTTTCTTTTTTAAAATGCATCCCGTTTTCCTTTAAGGAAACCAGGCTGCATATAAAAAAAACTGTTTTATTTCAAAGCAGTTCCAGACATGGAGGTCTGCTGATGCCAGCAGGCCACCATACCTGGGAGGGCCAGCCATACTCAATGGGGACGCAAATTGCGAGTACCTCATGAATATTGATGAGGCATGCAATTTACGATCCCATTGAGAATACGCAAACAGTGTCTCTGACACTGTTTTACATTTGCATGAGCGACTCGCAAATTGTCATTAATTAATGACATCAAAAGGGGGGGTGGTGTGCACACCGTATTTTCCACTTTAGTCAACATTTAATCATTAATAAATAATCTGCCTGCAACTGGGCGTGTGCCTTGCCCTGCTTGGCACTGACGTTAAAGACGAAAGAGTGGGGAACATCACTGTGCTCCGCTCCCAGTTGCACTGCATGGAAGGATGCTTCGTCCTACTTCGAGAATTCACGTGTAGTTTTGCTTAAAATTTTTCCAAATTTAATCCAAGTTCCACAACTGTATATTCCAAATGTTCCTTTTTTGTAATCCACATATATGTATCTCCTGCATTTTGAATGTTTACCATATTCAAATTGTGCCCATCCAGGCCTCTTTTAAGGATACGATCAAGACACAAGATTCAGCCAAAGCAGCATTCTTTATTGGCACCCAATGCATTTCGGGCTGTGTAATAGCCCTTCGTCAGGGGTAAGTGCAATTCAAACATTTAAATGGCACACGTTATTAATGCTATATTCTTATTTGAGTCTTTTTAACATTTCTCCTTATCACTTGTTGACATTAAGAACCAATATCCTGTGCAAATAAATAAACCAAGTATAAATGAAACAGAGTAAAAGTATTAACTAAAACAGGGTGAAAATGTTCATTCTGTACCTAGTCATTTCATAGACCTGCAGTGTTACCCACGTGTTCTTAATGTCAAAAAGTGATAAGGAGAAATGTTAAAAAGACTCAAATTTGGATTAAATTTGGAAAAACTTTAAGCTAAACTACACGTGAATTCTCGAAGTAGGACGAAGCATCCTTCCGTGCAGTGCGACTGGGAGCGGAGCACAGTGATGTTTACGCATGATGGGGCATATTAACAAGGAACAGGGAAAATTAACGCTAAGGGTGATTAGCGTTAATTTTATTAACGCCCGCTATCGATGGATAATATCGCCTGGTTATCGCGTTATTACCAACGCTAACCGCCTAGGCGATAAAAAATCCAGCAAAAGCGGCATTTTGGGAGGTTATCGCTGGTAATGCAGCAATATAACTACAAGGATAGAGATATCCTTGTTGATAGCCCATGGTGGATTTAGCCATGTAATCTACCTCCCATTGGATTACATGGCTAAATAAAAAAATTAGCAGATGTGAAAAAGCAGCGTTAACCGTGGTTAGCGCGGCTTTTTTTGTCTTTAACAGGGTTAGCGTGAAGTTTGATAATAGGAGAAATGTTGTTTAGCGACATTTCTCCTATTATTTTGCTCTGGAACGCCCACTTTGCATCTCATTGGAGATGCAAAGGGAAGCGTAGTAAAAAGGGTGGTAAAATGCGATTTTGCATGTTAGCACCCTGTTGCTAATAAGGCGATATTTTAATCTCTGCGTTTTTGGCTTTTAAAGCCGAAAATGAGGAGATAAAACCTTTGTTAATATGCCCTGATCAGAGTGGGCAAAAGCCCAGAGCCCCCACCATCCAGGCGGGGGGGTGGTAAGATGGTAAAATGGTTGGAATAGTCAGACGACTCTCTCTCTCTCTCTCATCCTTCAGCTTTCTCACTCGCTCTCTCTCTCTTTCTCTATCTCCTCCTTCCTCGGCCTAACTCTACTTCTGCTCCTTTCTATCCATCCCTATCTCACCCCTCTCTTCCTTTCTACCCACAACTCTTCCTTTCTGTGCCTCACATATCTCTTCCATTGTCATCTCTCTCAACTTTTTCTCTGACTCCATACTCCCTATAAATAACTCCTACTCATTGCTGTCTTGATTGCGCCTCTTTTTGCCTCTCCTCGCTATTTCTTTATCACTTTTCTCTGCTTCAACTCTTTCCACTTCTATATTAGTGGATTTCTTCTTTCTCCAGCTCAGAGATTTTACGCCTTTGTCTCTACTGCACCCTCACTGCTTTTTCTTCAGCTCTCCCACACTCACTAAAATGAAAGATAGTGATGATTTTTAAGTTTTTCCAAGCTGGGGAGAGTTCCAAAAATGTCAGGACTAAAAAAACTCCTACAATGGCACAGCTGCATTGATGAAATATTAGTCAATATGGGCCAAAGGTTTTGCCATTTTAACACAATATTGTTCAAAAAGCTGTTGAAAAACGAGTGACACCATTCCCTCATGAATATAGTGCTTCTGCTTTTGTTCATGTTTGAAATAATTTCCTCCAAATACAGATATTTTTCAAAATGTTTATTTCTTTTTGGAAAAGCGATTTGTAACACTCATTTCACTCCAGCAACAAAACAAAGCAATGCATGCTTTGCGTCTGGAAGCTAAATGCATTTATTTGCATAATGTGAGAAATAGTTGAACATGAATTTTAACATTTCTTGAATATCAATATTTATTCATTACAGTACAGGTATGGCACCAAAATAGTAAACATGATAGTGTACAAAACAACATTATTAATGAACAAACGCTTTCCGGGAACCGAAATCCCCATTGTAATGGAGAAGCAGGTGAAAAAACCGATAGGCTATCACAGTGTGCCAAAAGTCCTCTGAGAGAAAAAGAAATAGCTGGAGGGTAGCTTGGAAAATGTGCGAAGGGAGTTAAGGGAAATGCCCTGGTAAATAAAACATGGCCCCGAAAATAAAGAACGTGAATTCAAGAGGAAGAGTACTTTTCCAACTGTGAATGTGCTCAGATAACCAAAACTTATTTTTTTCTGTATCCATGCCTCAATACGATTGCCTTCCAAAGGCTTGCTTTACTAATTTAAATAGGAAGTAGATAATATATATCCTGACAGGTTTTTAAAACTCATTTACAACTGTATTTAATCTTTATAATGTATTTCTTTCAATATATATATATATATATATATATACATATATATATTCACTGAAAAAACCATAGGTTATAGACCATATATAGTTAGGAATTAGCATTTACAAAACCTTGAAAATTCACTGCAAAAACCATAGGTTAGAGACCATATATAGTTAGCTGGACATTTTATTGACATAAAACCAATGAAATTCCATATATAGTTAGTTGCACTAACTATATATCGCGCACCCGCAATCCACTGCTGATGATGTCACATATTACATCATTCATGACATGGTCAGTGACATCACTGATGACATCACTGATGACATCTCAAATGACATCACTGATGACATCACTGATAACAACATCCAGTGATTTTTTGTTTCTATAAAGTTTAAATATGTCTTACATATTGAAGAATGAGTGGATGTGTAAGTGTCTGGACGAAGGATTTAGTAGGTGCATGACTGACTGTATGAGTGAGTGATTAAATGTGTCTCACTGAGTGCATGGGTTAGTGACTAAACTGTCTTAATTTGTGCATCATTATGTCTGTTGTTCTGTAAACTGCTGCATGTGTTGATCAGTAGCTATATGAGTAACTATATGGGTTATTGATTGATTGCCCAAGTATTTGTATGGGAGACTGAGTGTGTGTGTGGCTAGCTGGGAGGTGTGTGACTCTGTGCAGATCAATCTGTACTTGTATCAATGATTGTATAAGAAGGTAAGTATGTGTTAGTATATGTTTGAAAATGTAAGGTGCTCTATGTTTAACTGTATAGACAAGAAAATGGAAGTCTCATTGATTCTTTACAGGACTGACTAGGTGTGTGAGTAACTCCATGGATGAGTGCCAGACTGTGAGTGTCTGTATAGGTGTATGAGTGCATATGATAGTGTTGTAAAGATGAGTGATTGTATGTATGAATGATTGTATGGGTGAATGAGTGAAGGTGTGTGTAGACGTAGCAATCAGTGAGTGCGTATGTAGTAACTAGTATTGGTGTGTCAATGGTTTCAAAAATTATACTCTTTTTAACACTGGGTGAAACAGAGGTTATATTAAAATGTGAGGAGATGCATTGTATTGTCACATGAATGATATCATCAGTGATGTGGTCATTGATGTCAAATGAGATGTCATCAGTGATGTCATCAGTGATGTCATTTGAGATGTCATCAGTGATGTCATCAGTGATGTCACTGACCATGTCATGAATGATGTAATATGTGACATCATCAGCAGTGGATTGCGGGTGCGCGATATATAGTTAGTGCAACTAACTATATATGGAATTTCATTGGTTTTATGTCAATAAAATGTCCAGCTAACTATATATGGTCTCTAACCTATGGTTTTTGCAGTGAATTTTCAAGGTTTTGTAAATGCTAATTCCTAACTATATATGGTCTATAACCTATGGTTTTTTCAGTGAATTTTCAAGGTTTTGTAAATGCTAATTCCTAACTATATATGGTCTATAACCTATGGTTTTTTCAGTGAATTTCAATGGTTTTTTAATAGCAAATATCATAAGCTGTTGAATGTCAAGTACGAGGTAAGTAAAAACATTTTCGTGTTTATGCACACTGATCTGCTTTGAATGCTGCCCCCCACCCCTCATTTCTATTAGGAGTACTCTCTCTTTGCAGATAGTGAAGGGTAGTTAACGCAGCCCTTTGTCCCCTTTGTAATCCGTCGTGCCTGCTTCTCTCTCCATTTGATTGATTGTTCTCTTTGGTTCATTCTCTATTTACAAACAAGCACAGAGTCGCAATACTCTGTTTAGTCTTTGCAGATAGCGAAAAATCGTGTAAAAAAACAAAAGGAATCGAGCAAAATCAGTAGGCCACTAATGGGATCTCTTTTTGACCTCGCTAAAATAGAAACATTAGGAACAACCTGTTGAAAATAGCAATGCGTATGTACATAAGCGGCGTTCATTTGTGTTCACAGTACCCCTTGTTGATTGTTTGAATCGAGCATTGAATTGTTCGAAGTTGGTTCTCTTAAGGATCTTCTCTGCCTGCAAACGAGGAAGAATAGGAATATTCTCTCTCCCTTTGCAGATAGTGAAGGGTAGGTAACGCAAGCCTTTAACACGTCGTACCTATTTCATTCCTCATTGATTGATTGATTGTCCGAACATTGACTGTTTGGGAATTAGTTCTTTTTGGAGGTATTCCCTGTTTGCAAATAAACGTAGGAAAATCTTTGCAAGTAGTGAAAGGGTACGTAATGCGGACCTTTCTCCCCCGTTGTAATCTGTCATGCCTATCTACTCCCCACTGATTGATGCACCTGTTTCACCCGGACCATTTACTAGACATACGTCATCTGGCCCGACCAGAGAGCACCCCTAGTGAAAAGGACATATGCAATAATAACGAAGTGATCACTGTATCCTGTTAACAGAAACTTTAGCATGAAACAACCTGGAAAGAAAAGAATAGGAAAACGAAAATTAGTAGGCCACTGATGAACATGAACTTTTATTAAACAACGAACAAAGAAACGATAACATAACGTAATGATAAAACCTATTAATGTCCTAGAAACAAGAAAACGTTAAAATATGCCAGTGGTGAGAGACCAGAAAAACAGTAAGAGAAACCAAATCACCCCTCGCTGTCCCACCGCCTGCCACGCCAAAAAAATCGATAGACTAGGGAAAATGCAAGTCAGTAGAACATCCGCCCCCACTCTGGAAACTTCCAAGGTGGGGCAGGGTTCCGGCTACGCCCAGCCGGGAGCAGCCCATATAAGGCAGGTCCTGCTGCCACGCCTCGGCCAGGAGATCCTAACGTAGGGTGTAGCCGGAGGAGAGGCCGAGGCCAGCGGGACCCGGCCAGGGGATTGCCTTTACAACGCTGAACAGTTGCAGGGGGGGGGAATGTCTCCTCGACCCTCCCCTCTCTCTCCCAGTCTGGCCGCGGTGGCCCTTGAGAGTTGCAGGTAGTCCCGCCACATACTCTTCCGGTCCGGCCACCAACGGTCGGGGGGCCGAGGCCGACGGGATCCGGCTGCAGCCGATAAACCAAGAAACCCGTTCATGGGGCCAGAGCCAGGGGCGTCCGGCCGACATCTACCGGAAGCCCGGCCCGAAGACGGACGGGACACTTCTTCTTTCTTTTATAATGGCTGCGACAACACTGGGGGGGGATGTCTTGCACATGCCTCCGACCCCCCCCCCCCGTCCTCATCGCCTGGTCCGGCCATAACAAATCTCAAGCGAGACGCCGTGGGGTGCACTGGGAGGGAGAGACGGTGCGAACAGGCCTCTCCCGCTTCCCCAGGTGGAGGCTTCCCAGCTGCACCCTCAGCGCTCCAGGCGCCCGGAAAAGGGTTCTTCCACTGTGGCCATGCTGCAACGTCTCGCCCGGCAGGGTGGAGCCCGTCCGCTCATTTGACCCCGCGATCGCCAGTAGCTACCGAACTCTCAAAATGGCGGTCGACCTGGCAAGAGCGGGCCCAGCATAAAGAAATGGCCCGGTCACTGGTTGACTCCACCACCGTAGTCCTCCACGACCTTGAAGATTCTAGAGGAGCCGCGGGAGTCTCCGACCCCCGATGGGGAATGACTGCCATGATCACCCGTGGAGTGACGAAACTGTATCCGCGGGACGTCGGCGCTCCCATGCTGGCGCCAGCCTCACTTTGAATTACTAGAATCCTGCAGACCTCACTTCCGGTGAAAGCACAGTGTGACCCGGTAGGAAAAATTGTTGCACCCCCTCCCCTTTTTGACTGATAGTTCAAACCACCGATCATTTCCTTTGCCCTTTTAATGGAACTTTGGACTGCCTCCCCCTCTTTTACATTTTCTAGAGAAAACAAAACATTAACCACTACATTAGCATAGCAGTTGACACCAGAACTGTTTTCAAATTGAAAACCAACAACATCTTCAACAGAATCCTTTTTGTTTCTGCTGTGACCCTGCTACAGCACAGGCATTGTCCCCAGCAGTAATTCTGCAATGCCGGTAAGAATAGCTGTGGTGCCTACTGGACTCACTCACCCCCGCGGCGCCCCACGCCGTTATTTGCTGGGCGGCAACTTGCTAGACATCACTTTCGTGCCATCTAGATTTCAGCGCGTTCTGCTGCCTTGGAACTATTCGCACAACAGACCGCTACTGACAAGAATATTTCATTATTGGTGCTGTCAATTTCAATAAATCTATTGGATAATTCAAAAGAAATTGCCACGGTCTCTTCGTTGTTTAAATGTTTTTACTGTTTTTGTTTTGTTGTATATATTTATATGTTATTAAAGTTTTATATTCCTACTACTTTGTTGGAGTGCTATATATTTTTAATGTGACACATAATTGTAAAAACTTTGATGTACAAAGAGTCATTCCTGGAATCTTCCGCTTCAGGCTCAGTCCCCTCCCCAATCACAATACAGGATGGTTTTCAGATAGTAGGAACACGTGTGGTGTGACGGATCTCATCGGGTGTGGGCCTTGATCTACTATAACTCCTTTGAAGAGGGGTGATTCTTTACAGCTGGGGCCATAAACTACATCTGCAGGGCTAGCTGATAGCCTGGACAATCGGACACAGAGGAAGAGGAGTGTCAGAGGGTGCGGTAGTGAATAGGGCGAAAGGGAGGTGTCGGGCGGGCACAGAGTGTGATTCTCAGGGAAGAGCAGCGCAGATGGGGGGAGGTTTATTGCCCATGCATAAGACAGAGAGCGGTGGTGACCAGTGCCTGGGGAAGATGCTTGCGAGGGTGAGGAGCCATGCTACGAATCGACAGCGTGCAGAGAGTGGGTCTGGTCAAGCCATCTAAAATGGCTGCCGTGCACGACAAAAGTGTGGCATTTCAAAAAAGGCAAGATAGCGCAGACAATGTTTTTCAACACTTCCTCATTTCCTTCGAATCGAACGTTAACAGACGTTGGGGCATATTACCAAAGTTAAGCGATATTTATCGCTAACGATGCTTACCAACGAATTTTTTACCGCTAAGCATCGTCAGAAATTATCGAAGATAAACCTTGCTATTATCAAGGTTTATCGCAAATGCGATAATAAACGGCCGCAATGCATGAATATCGCTAAAAACTCAGCGATATTCATACATTACCGAGCTAATGCTCTTAGCCATGGTATCCACCTCCCATTGGATAACATGGCTAAGAACTGCTCAGGGCAGGTGTTACTTTTTGGAGATATTCGCGCTTAGCGCGAATATCTCCAAAAGTTGGTAATAGGAGATAGATATCTTGCATGTTGTAATGCAAGTTATTGTGGTATATGGAACTCATACCATAATCTCTCAGGAAAGCAGAAACTGATCCTTTTGGGACCGCCTAAAAAGGCCTTGGGGGTGAGGAGTACTCTACTTTGCCCCCTTTTCACGTTCCGAACTATTTTATTTTACTCTCTTCTGTAATTACACAAAATAGCAGCGATAAGATGCATCGGAGACACACAGTGAGAGAAAGGAGGCCGGAGATGAAGAAGAGATGTCAAATACACATTGGAGATAATATAGTGGCAGAAGGGAAGTAAATATGAGTAAACTTACCATGTAACATAAAAATGTTGCACTCTATACTATAAGTCTCATTTTATACTACAATCACTTCGCTACAACCTCATAAATTAAAAATAAAAATGAATAATGTCTCAAACAATTTTTGATTTCTAAATATAAATTTATTCTTCAGAATTTTCTAAATTTGAAAGAACTAGTAACATGTCCTCATCAGCAATGTCCTCATGAAAAGTCTGCAATAATGATTCTTGTAACTCTATGGTCTCCAAACACTCGATAAATTCGCCATCAAGAGATTGATCAAAAAAATCATTCAAGTCATCTCCTCCTTGTGACAATATTTCATTATTGGTGCTGTCAATTTCAATCAATGTAGTGGAATCATTCAAGTCATCTCCTCGTGACAATATTTCATTATTGGTGCTCTCAATTTCAATCAATGTAGTGGAATCATTCAAGTCATCTCCTCCTTGTGACAATATTTCATTATTGGTGCTGTCCATTTCAATCAATCTAATGGAATCATACAAGTCATCTCCTCCTTGTGACAATATTTCATTATTGGTGCTCTCAATTTCAATCAACGTAGTGGAATCATTCAAGTCATCTCCTTGTGACAATATTTCATTCTTGGTGCTGTCCATTTCAATCAATCTAATGGAATCATACAAGTCATGTCCTCCTTGTGACAATATTTCATTATTGGTGCTCTCAATTTCAATCAATGTAGTGGACAATTCAAAAGAAATTGCCACGGTCTCTTCATTGTGAGCCATTTTATTTTGAAATTGCTTGCTGTAAATTGCAGAAAAAAATAATCACTTTCATTTATCGTTTTTAGTAATACATAATATAAAACTAACTTTATCAAGTATTTAGTATAACAGAAGGACTGCAAATAAATAACAGAAAACATTTTTCAAATTATCTTCAAGTGTACAACATAGTTCCCCTTACAAATTAACAACTCACCTTTTTAAAAGTAGGAGAAGTGTTAGTACTGTGTAAATCAAACACCAGAAATTCACCACCAAAAATTCCTCACAAATGTACCTCAGACAGTAGTATCACAAAATGGCTGTGGTTTCCTCTCATTTGACATATATACATAACCAATTAACTTTCATCACACACAAATACAAAACCAAAGTAACATTTTAATTGGTTCTAAATTTCAACACTTTCAAATGTGTTTTCCCCATGCAATTTTCCATAGGACATTTACATACGTCTACAGCCTGAATGGCTGAACGGAATTACACCAAACTTGGCAAAATGGTACATCAAACCTAAGAGGTCAGGAAGGATCTACTATGCCCCCTTATGGTCATTTGCCCCTTCTCAATCCTACCGAGACACAAGATGGCGGCCGCTACGGACTGTTTGGAATGTTGACAGACGCCGGAGAACCAATCAGCTTCGCAAAGCTCGTAACGCGAAAAGTACGCGAAGCGGAGCGCTGTTACAGATATATATCTTTTTTTGAACGTTAATTTCTCAAAATCCACTGGAGCACATATATTGAGACCTAGCAAAGGCACATCGGGCTACCAGTCCCTAATATTTTACCAAGTTTCGTGCAAATCCATTCAGCCGTTCGATTATTATTATTATTATTTTTTTTTGCCCTGCGGGGCCCTTTTAAAACCTCCACATCAAACCTAGGGGGTCAGCGAGGATCTACTATTCCCCCTTATGGTCATTTGCCCCTTCGCTTTCGCCTCCTCTTGTCTCTCGATCCTACCGAGAGACAAGATGGCGGCCGCTACGGACTGTTTGGAATGTTGACAGACGCCGGAGAACCAATCAGCTTCGCTTCACAAAGCTCCGTTGCGCGAAAAGTACGCGTCCTGGGACGCTGCCCGGTCCGCTGTTACAGATATATATCTTTTTTTAAACGTTAATTTCTCAAAATCCACTGTAGCACATATATTGAGACCTACAAAAGGCACATCGGGCTACCAGTCCCTACAATTTTGCCAAGTTTCGTGCAAATCCATTCAGCCGTTCGGGCTAAAAGTGAGGCCAACCGCCCTATGGAAAACTCAATGTTAAAAACACGTTTTGGGACCCCCCTTTTTTCTCGGCCCCCCCTTGACAAACCCCCCCCAAATTTTCAAGGGCTGCTCAGAAACAAAATGTGCCATTTTCCTGAAAATTTCAGCCAATTCCGTCCACAAACGCCAACGTTATTAGACATAGAATTTTCAAAAATCCCATAGAGAAAAAATCCTAACTATATATACCTACTGGCGGTCTACTACTGGTTTTTTGCGTGGGTAGCGCCCGGTTCGCGAACCGGGAAGCGTTCTGGGCAGCGTACTATAATGAAAAATTAATGATAGACTTTTCAAATACTGTATGTTAATTGATTGTTGGTTTTGTTGATTATTTTTGAATTTTTTTATTTTTTAAGCAATTATTTATTATTGTGATTGTGTTTCAAAATGTAATAACATTTCTAACATTTAACTATTTTATGAATTACATATAAAAATGATTAAAGACTCAAACAATTTTTTTATTTTACATACAATTTTATTTTTCAGATTGTTTTTCAAAATTTAATAGAACGTCTAGCATTTGACTGTCCGATATGTCCTCTTGTTGAGTGAACATAAGTTCCCACATTTGACCGTCATCATAATGGAGTAAATGATCGACAGATTCTACACATTGAAGTAATTCATAGTCCCGTGACTCATCCATGAATTCTAAGTCATCAATGGGTTCCATAACTTGTTCATTGTTGCTGTCCAGAACAATTTCGAAGGAAACATTCTGCTCACCTTCCATTTTATTGCTGTAATTTGCATAAAAAATAAATATATCAGTAGTGATAGGGCACTGTTGGGTTTAAGTTCAGACAGGTACTTGTGAGTTTATAACAGAGAAGTAATCTATGGGCACTGTATGGTTTCAGGCGTGAAGTAGTACTATTAAAAAGTGCCTGTGAAGAAGCCTAAGTAAATTCATAATTATACCACAGAAACCTAAATCAATCCATAATTATAATAAAGAAGCCTTTCTCAATGTCTAACTCTTACAGAGGGATAGTATATAACTATCTGAAAATGTTTTCAAATTTATAAAATAATATCTCACCTTCTAAAAACAAGTTTAAGTTGTGAGTGAAAATGATCTTGCAATGTAATTCAGGAAGTAGTAGTCAAAATGGCTGTGTTTCTCTCTCTTTCTTTATATATATTCAGGTACATAACCAATCAAATGTCAGGTAAAAAAAGTAGAAAATGAAAGTAACATTTTAATTGGTTGTCAATTCCAACACTTCAGATGTGTTTTGAGAAGTAATTTACCTCAGGGTATTTAGAGAGGTCTACAGGCTAAATGGCTAAATGGAATTCCAATCAAATTTGTGAAAATGGTAGGGATTGGTATGTAGTATGAGCTAATCTATATTTGGTGAAATTGTCTCCAGTCGCTTTTCTGTAAACTACTTTCCCACCTTTTTTGATGGTGCGCTTCCCAGGGAGCGACCCGGTACGCGAACTGTTGAGCGCCCCGGTTCGCGAACCTTAAGCGTTACGGGAGTCCACCATTTTGTGTTTTGGTCGAATTAAGATACAAGATGGAGGGCAAATAATGTTCAGAATGGGTAGAAGGGGGCACGGTAGACTTATTTTGACCCCCTAGGTTTTCTGAGGGTGGCTGAGGAGGCTTATATGTGCGAAAAAAAAACATTTTTTAAAAAAAATTCGCGAGGTTAGCTCCCGGTTCGAGTACCGGGTAGAGCCCCAGGGAGCGTACTTTGTTGAAAATTAGTGAAAAATGTTAGAGTAAAATAATAATTGTGAGTGATCAGATGTAGGGTAGCTCTGAGAAGAGCTTTTGGGTTTATGGTACATTTAGGTACTTATAAGTAGGTACCCATGCACAGTCTTAAATTCAGAATGAAAATTCTGTTGCCCTCATCTGAGAAGTGAACTCCATCTCCTCTGTAGATATCTTGCATGTAGTAACGCAAGTTATTGTTGTACATGGAGCCCATTCCATGGTCTCTCATGTAAGCTGAAACAGATTTGTTTACATGCTTCCTCGACTTCTCAATTTGTGGACAAAATTGGTTTGACCACCTCCATTTCTGTCTTTGGCATATATTTGAATATACCAAGGCAGTTTGAGGAAAAAGTGCCATCAATTGCTCAAAGGTGTCCTTTAAAAGCATTTCCAGACCTACCCCAGTCAAAGTGCCCAAATCATTACCTCCACAGTGCACAATTAACAGGTCAGGTTTTGGCAAATGCATAAAGGTTTTCACCAATGGTATCAATTGGTGACATTTTAATCCTCTGTGGCCAAACCACTTAATTTCCACATCTTGTAAATTGAGGTTAGGTAAATTTCTGTTCTTAGCATACCTGTGAGCCCAGTGGATATAACTATGTCCAACAATCCAGACAGAAAACATGGTGAGAGAAGGTTCTGCTGCAGTCAGATGAAGTGTGGCAATGAAATGGCAGTTGAAAAAATGAGAGTTTAAAATGAAAAAAACTGTGGAGTTTCTGTGTTAATGAAGCAGTAACAGTGATTGGTGGATTTTGATTGCTGAAAACAGAAAGTTAGGGTGCATGGATGAGTTCTTTGAAAGATTTATTTTGAATGGTCAATAAAAAATCATTAAATGAAAGATTGCAGTGGATACGCAGGTGCACTGAGAGTTCAGAGTTCAATTGCAACATTGTTGTGTGAACTTGCAAACACCAGAGGTCTTCCAAGAGGTGGTTGCCATGCAGAAAAGGCATGAAATGGCAGAGGGGGGAAGGGTTTTCATTTGAAAAAAAGTGAGGGAAGAGTTTTGATTGGGTGACATGAGAGATATGTGTGAAGAATTACAGCATTTCTGTGCTTTTGATAGCTGCAGACTCTGGAGTGCATACCTTTTGCTCTGCTGAAGACAAATTGGTGTGTTTCTGAGACTGTTTTCAAACTCAAAGTATTTGCTAAGGTGAGAAAATATTTCTTTAATTTAGATAGAGAATAGTGTGCTTTAAGGAGAAAATTATGAAGAAAGTTGTGTTTTTCAAATGTTGCTTTGTCTCAAGTGTTTTACAAATAGATTTTGTTTCTTTGAGAAAATGTAATTGGAGAAAATGTGAAGTATTAGTACTGACAGGGTGTTTTTCTGCATAGGAGCTGTGGAGTCTTTTCAAATTATGACTTGAAATCGTTTTTGAGGAAAATGAATGGTTATAATATTTCTGACAAGGACATAATGGTGTATGCTTCTTTATAATGCAATTGACTGTCTCTGATGTTATTTTTCCCATTTTAATGTAAGACCTTTCTCTGTGGCGCAAATTGCTTGTAAATATGCTCCCACCTGTGCATGGCAAATTTAGATTTTGAATGTTTGTGTTACATAGCCATGTTAAAAGTGATACAAACATGCTGCAAAGGCAATCAAAAAACGCTTTTATGTGTCTTAAGGACATTTTAAGTAATTTTCCCATGTGCAGTGTTTTGAAATTATGATTTGAAAATCGTTTTTGGGGAAAAGGAATTGTTTTTAAATTTATGACAAGGACATAATGGTGTATGCTTCTTTATAAGGCAATTGACTGTCTCTGATGTTATTTTTCCCATTTCAATGTAAGACCTTTCTCTGTGGCGCAAATTGCTTGTAAATATGCTCCCACCTGTGCATGGCAAATTTAGATTTTGAATGTTTGTGTTACATAGCCATGTTAAAAGTGATACAAACATGCTGCAAAGGCAATCAAAAAACGCTTTTATGTGTCTTAAGGACATTTGATGTCATTTTTCCCATATTACATTAAAAGACCTTTCTCCGTGGGGCACATTCCTTGTAAATATGGTTACACTTGTGCATGGTAAATTTAGATTTTGACTGTTTGAGTTACATAACCATGTTAAAAGTGACCCAAAAAAATTGCAAAGGCTTTCAAAAAACACTTTCATGTGTCTTAAGGACATTTTAAGTCATTTCCCTGTGGGCAGTGTTTTCAAATTATGACTTGAAAATCGTTTTTGAGGTAAAGGAATGTTGTTAAAATTTATGTGCGCCATATGCCCCCAAATTTCTTTTTCAGGGGTGCAGCAGGGTGTTCTTGAGACACCCCTGCACCTTTGGAAAAATTCCTAATTTGCGATGAGCTAATTGCTAATCGCAAATTGCACCTTCATTCCTATGGGCATCCTGGCCCATGGAAATTAATGGGTAATTTGCAATTAGCAATTTGCTCATCGCAAATTAGGAATGTTAAAGAATCGTTATTTATTCCTTAAAATTCGCTATTTTGGAAATGCAAAATAGTTTGATGATACATATGGTGGTTGATCTCTAACAAGATAAGAAGCTTAGGGATACATTTATGATGACTGGCGCAATGAAGTGGACATCACTTACTTCATTGGTAGAGCTTTACATGTATTATCTCCTCTGTATTCTTCATCAAGCGTAACTTTAATCTGCAATCCTGAGTAGGCCTCACCTTAAACAAACCTCTGGATAGGCCACACCTTATCGTCATCATGAATTAATCATTTAAAATGCTAGGGACAGATTTATGATAGGTGTATGCCCCTTTTGCGCCACTTACAAAACACTGCCCATGGGGAAATGACTTAAAATGTCCTTAAGACACATGAAAGTGTTTTTTTAAAGCCTTTGCAATTTTTTTGGGTCACTTTTAACATGGCTATGTGACTCAAACAGTCAAAATCTAAATTCACCATGCACAGGTGGGAGCATATTTACAAGGAATGTGCTCCATGGGGAAAGGTCTTATAATGTAATATGGGAAAAATGACATCAGAGACAGTGAAATGCCTTATAAAGAAGCATACACCATTATGTCCTTGTCATAAATTTACAAACCATTCCTTTTCCCTAAAAACGATTTTCAAATCAAAATTTGAAAACACTGCACATGTGGAAATGACTTAAAATGTCCTTAATTCAAAATTTGCTATTCCTTATTTTGCAATTGCACTGAAGGATTTGCAAATTTTGCGATTCCTTAAATGCAATGTAACAAACAAAAAATATGTAAAAAATGACATTAAGGATTTGGAAACTACCACCAACTTCTAGTTTGTGGTAATTTGCGAATTCTTTTCAAAAAGCTTTTTTCCAAAAAACAAAAGGTGCCATATGACGCCAATACATGCCCTTAGGGCATGTATGTGCGCCATATGCCCCCAAATTTCTTTTTCAGGGGTGCAGCAGGGTGTTCTTGAGACACCCCTGCACCCTTGAAAAAATTCCTAATTTGCGATGAGCTAATTGCTAATCGCAAATTGCACCTTCATTCCTATGAGCCTCCTAGCCCATGGAAATGAATGGGTAATTTGCAATTAGCAATTTGCTCATTGCAAATTAGGAATGGTAAAGAATTGCTATTTATTCCTTAAAATTCGCTATTTAGGAAATGCAAAATAGTTTGATGATACATATGGCGGTTCATCTGTAACAAGATAAGAAGCTTAGGGATACATTTATGATGACTGGCGCAATAAAGTGGACATTACTTACTTCATTGGTAGGCCTTTACATGTATTATCTCCTCTGTATTCTTCATCAAGCGTAACTTTAATCTGCAATCCTGAGTAGGCCTCACCTTAAACAAACCTCTGGATAGGCCACACCTTATCGTCATCCTGGATTAATCATTTAAAATGCTAGGGACAGATTTATGATAGGTGTATGCCTCTTTTGCGCCACTGTGCGTCACTTTTATGATGCAGCGGCGGTGCAAAAGATTTGCTATGAGGCGACAAAATTACAAATTGATGCATTTAGGCAGATGTGTCATGGTGTAAAAAAAACGTGCCACATGAAACCGATGCAGCAGTGATGCAAAAGATGCACCATGTTGCAAGACAGGCCTCACTTGGGGCCATATGTATCAAGCTAATTAGCATTCGCAAAGATCAAAATTCTGCGAATTTCGGCCTTTGCGAATGCTAATTAGACAAATGGTATGTATCAAACAAGTTTGATGCAAAATAAGGAATAGCAATACTTGCTATTCCTTATTTTGCGATTGCACTGAAGGATTTGCAAATTTTGCGATTCCTTAAATGCAATGTATCAAACAAAAAATATGTAAAATATGACATTAAGGATTTGGAAACTACCACCAACTTCTAGTTGGTGGTAATTTGCGAATTCTTTTCAAAAAGCTTTTTTTCCAAAAAACTAAAGGTGCCATATGACGCCAATACATGCCTTAGGGCATGTATGTGCGCCATATGCCCCATATGCCCCCAAATTTCTTTTTCAGGGGTGCAGCAGGGTGTTCTTGAGACACCCCTGCACTCTTGGAAAAATTCCTAATTTGTGATGAGCTAATTGCTAATCGCAAATTGCACCTTCATTCCTATGAGCCTCCTAGCCCATGGAAATGAATGGGTAATTTGCAATTAGCAATTTGCTCATTGCAAATTAGGAATGGTAAAGAATTGCTATTTATTCCTTAAAATTCGCTATTTAGGAAATGCAAAATAGTTTGATGATACATATGGCGGTTCATCTGTAACAAGATAAGAAGCTTAGGGATAGATTTATGATGACTGGCGCATCACCAGGGATGTGCCAGTCATCCTGCGCCGCTGTTCCGCCACCCATGGTGTGCTGCATTTACAATGCGGCGCAGCATGGGGCAAAAATGGCACAGATGCGTGACGTATCTGTGCTGTAAAGGTGGCGCATTGCTGGAGTAGTATCGCAAGTGCGATGCAGCTCCAGCAAGGCTCAGGGGTGCCCCATCTCCACAATGTTGCGTCAAGACCTATGCCTGATTAAAGCAGGCGCAGGGTTTTGACGCAGCTTTCTCCTATCTGATTGTAAATGCGGCACACCATGGGTGGCAGAGCAGCGGTGCACGTTAACTGGTGCATGCCTGGGGATGTGCCATTTAACATAAATCTGCCCCTTTACATTTAAGTATGTGCAGGGGACACAGAGTCGGTGAGGCTTATCCAAGGTTAAGAAGAGATGAGTCCTGTTCACTGAAAAATTAGACATAGGCTTCACCTGCTCAGCATCGCTGGACATGGCTAAATAATAGCTGCAAAATGTTACTCTTGTTAAACAATTTTACTATTATAATCTCTGAGATTTGTCTCTTACTCTGCAACATCTCATTGTTGTTATCTTTCTTTAAAGATAAAGACAACATCAACATGAGCGATAATCTGCAATCAGTTGATTTTGACCTCATCATTGAACTTGTAATTGAAACATCAGTGGATGTTGATCCCTTGGATGATTTAAATCCTGAGGATGAAGAAGAACGTGATGAGGATGCAGATTTGTCCGAATTATATGACATAGGGTGGGAAGCTGACCTGCTTGATGCTATGGAACTATAAACATTTATTTTTAAAATTTATAATAAATAAAAAGTACAAATGTAAACCGTTTAATTTAAAAATAAAGACACCTTCAAAAACAGGTTATGTGTAGTGTCTTCAATAAAATATTAAAATATGCTCATAAAATTAGATCAGATTCACATAAAAGATAGCACAGGTAACATGAATATAAATTCCATTTCTTTTCTGCTATTTCTGTATTCTAAAATTGCCATGCACTAAAAAATCTTATATGTAAAAATGTAAAGTAGTGTTTTAAGTTTTTGATTACTGTTATTGATGTACTGTTGGGTAATAGTGGTTAATAAAATTTTTTAATATATTTTACCACAGATTCAACTGCAGATCATTTTAACATTTCACCATGCCAACGAAAGAAAGACTGAGAAAGGCTGCAAAACGTCAAAGACAGCAGGTGATTGAAAAAAAGCAGCAGTCCTCTAACAAAAAGATTTGTCAAGTCAACAAGAAAGCACCGGGTAAGAGTACAAAAACATTCATAAGAAATATTTGCAGTAAAAAAAATATTACTACAGAAAATGTTTCAGTCCAGAAAAAGAGAAGCAATTCAAATGGAAAGGAAAGGCCAATCAAAAATGTTACTGCTAGAGCAAGAGATAACTCTGTGCATGATAGTAGAAGGAAACAACAGTTTAGGGACATTCGTAAACTAATGTTCCGCAACAGGATAATTGGCAATTTGTTAAAAAATATTAAGAAAGGTCAACAGAAAGTGGTTTTTTATAAGAGAAAAAAAAAGTTGAGAAAGTTATTGATCAGGCATTTGAAATTAAACATAAGTTATTTATTTTGATAATCAATAGAATTAGGAAGCTAAACAAGGCAATTTATGATTTCAAAAGAAATAGTAGATGGAAGAGAATAGTTAATCGTAGTAATTTTTGTGAAGTTTTTTCTGGAGAATGGATGCATAGTTCAAGCTGTGAGGCATTTTTTAATGAGGAGAGTTATTTCCAGGATAATGATTTGGTGCATGCAGTTGACACCAGTGGTCGTGCTTATGAAGTGAAAGATGGTTGTCCAGTTGAAAAAGAAAAACTTGTGACAACAGAGGCAGAAGAGGTGTTAGGTAATGAGGTTTTAGGAAGACGTGCTAAGGGTCCTGTGTACACCTGGAAGTGTAGTAGTATTTGCAGTGTGCGACAGGATTCCATCAATTTGCTTTGTGATTTTGTACGGTCATTTAATAAGAAAAGTTTGAAGCAGAAAATAAGGTTGTTGCAAGAATTAGATCCTTGCAGAGTGAGAGAAGTGACAGGTTTGCATGGTCATTCACTGGTCAAATCAAGTGAGAGGCCAAATTTCATTGTTTTCGGAGATCTTCTGCAGCTGACACCAGTGAAAGGGCAACCTGTGTTCAAAATGGTCACGCATGAAGATACCAGGAAGTGCCTAGGCAGCATTGGCAACGTCAATATATGGTTAAACTTCAATTATGCTGAACTGCATGAAAATATGCGTCAGGCGAAGGATGAAGTTTACAAGACTATTCTACAAGATGTTAGAATTGGAAAAGTGACCGAGCATGGGAAAGAAGCTTTACATGCACGATTACTGTCAAATTTATATCCAGAACAAGATGTTGTGCCTGAGAATATTTTTCAGAAAATTACTGAGAAGAAATCTGGAATATGTTTGATGCCAACTCTTGCAGAATATGCCAAATTCAACAACAAAATGTTGCATTTAGAAAAGCAAGAGATTGTGAAACTGGAAGCTATTGACAGAGTAGAGCATATGGGATCAACAATTATTTTGTCTGAGAATCTGAAAACAAAATTGGATTCATTAGAGAAGAGTATATCTAAAACTGCAGGTTTTGAAAAGACTCTGAATGTGGGCTTGAACTGCCGTATAATTTTAAGAAGGAATTTACATGTTGAAAGACGTCTGGTAAATGGATCAATGGGTAATGTTGTTGATTTTGTAAAATACAGAAATAGAGATGGGATTGAATTTTTAAAAATTAAATTTGATGGCATTGAGGAAGTACAGCTAATTGGTCGTTGCTCTGCTAGATTTTTGCTTGTAAAAGACTTATATGTTCGCCGTAAGCAGTTTCCTGTTTGCTTGGCATATGCGGTGACAATCCATAAATCGCAAGGTTTAAGTGTAGACAGTGCATTGGTGAATATTGGCAGTTCTGTGTTCAAGGAGGGTATGGCATATGTGGCATTGTCACGAGTTAGAACTTTATCGGGATTGTACTTGATTGAGTGTGATGTCACAAGCATTTGTGCGGATCTAGATTGTGTTAAGGAATACAATAGGTTAAGAAGAGAGTATGCGCCACATTTGCCTCAATATCCTTTGTTTGAGAAACGTGTGGTAGGCAGGAAACGAAGAAATGTAACCAATACTGGAGAGGTTGTAGCAAAAAGACGAAAAGTCGATGAACCTGAAATTATAAGCAGAAACAAAAAGAATTCTGTTGAAGATGTTGTTGGTTTTCAATTTGAAAACAGTTCTCGTGTCAACTGCTATGCTAATGTAGTGGTTAATGTTTTGTTTTCTCTAGAAAATGTAAAAGAAGAGATTGTGGTCAATTCTGATCAAAGATTTTGCAGTTTGTTAAATTCTGTGTTAGAGAAATGTAGCACTGATAGAACAAACATAGAAAGTGTGTCTGAAATTCGAAATCTGTTAGACAGATGTTCAGGCCAAACACAATTCTCTCGAAATATTCAGCAAGATTGTCAGGAGTTTTTAATGTATATGCTTGATGTATTGCATGCTGAAGGTGTAGATGTAGATCAGCTGTTTGGGCTTTCTTATCAATGGCAGCATGACTGCGAGAACTGTATGGTATCAAGTACTACTAGTGTAGACTCAGAAAGATTTATATATTTAACTTTGCCAGACAGTAAATCAGTCTCCTTTAATAAGCTAGTAAAAGCAGCTGATCACAACATGGAGTGTAGCCAATGTAAATCTGAAATGATGTCCACATTATTTATACGAACATATGGCCAGTATGTCATTTTAATGTTCCAACGATGTAGGCCTGATGGAACAAAATTGACAACTTTAATTAAAAATGTTGTGGCTTCGCAGTTGTCAATATCAGGAAGGACTTTTGTAACTGCAGCAATTATATATCATGACGGTCCTTCAATAACATCAGGACATTACACAGCTTATTTAAAGTCTAGAAATGGCTGGTCATTCTGCAATGATTCTGTTTTAATTTTCAAAAAAAAATTGCCATATGACCTTAAAAACTCTTACCTGGTGTTTTTAAAACCAAAATTTTAGGGAAAGAATCTCGGGATGTGCTCTGAGGAATTTCAAGAAGTTCTAATGGCTCCTACACGATTTGGCCTTGAGGATAAGTGTAGTTCAGAGACATAACTTCTAACCATAAGACTGGACGTCATGGAGAAATAAGTGCACTTTGAATGAGTTCAGAAAAACTATTTATTTTTATAAGCTAATTGAAGCAGGCAATCAAAACATAGAGTAGAGGGAATGTAAGTCTGCAATGCTGTCTACTGTTTTACATTGCTTTGTGATTAAAAGTGATGTAGAGAATTAAATAATTGTAGTAGTCATAGAGGTAGTGTAAGTCTGCTTCATAGTAAGCAGTATCAGTGTCATAGGAAATGTAGAACATGATTGAGCAAGAAGGGGAAGATATTACTAGTCCAGGATTGTGAAAATGATCTTCAACATTTTAATTCTGAAAGTTGCGGAAATGCCAAATGACGGGATTGGCTTACAAGAAATCCAAGAGTTATAAATGGCTCTGACAAGATTTGGCCTTGTGGAAACTTGTGGTAGAGAGCAAGAAGTCATTTATTGTATGTAACATGTTTTTCAAAACGATGGAGGTTTTCTTTCAGAAAGTGGCGGGCTGAAAGTAATAACAGCACAACAGAGTGTAAGCTGTTCATAGGACATCCTTTGACGTCATGGAAAGTAAGTTAACTTTAAGGAGTTCTGAATTCTGATTTGTTATGTTGTATGGGTTTTTTAAACACAATCATTTTGATTGTGTTTTTTTTTCCCCGCTGTTATATGATGAATACCTTCAAGTCACTGTTTTTAGTGAAATTTGATACATTCTGAGAACAGCAAAAATAAACCATTTAACATGTATAATTAATTCTGTACTGTTTCCATTTATGATGTACATTTAGAACTGTGTAGGAGGCATGGAGAAGGAGAGGCTTCTGTAAGTGTCAAAGTTCTTGCATACAGTGCTCATATTCTACGTAGTCTTTCATATGATAGACTACATTTCCACAATGAGATACCTAAGCAAAGGAAACACATGTCATATGATTGTGGAATGAGCAAAAAAATGTGCATGTTTTTCAATTATATTACCTGTGTTTCCTAACATTACACACCACATTGTGTAGATGAGGTTTAGGCCTGTTCCTGGAGACAGAGGAGGTCTGACATTTGTTCCAGAGTGCAGTGGACATTAATCACTTCGTTGGTAGGCCTCCACATGTATTATGTCCTCTGTTCTCTTCAAACAACTCGAAATTTCATTTGGAACCCTGAGTAGGTCTCACCTCAAACAAACCTCTGGATAGGACACATCTTATTGGCATCCTGAAGCAATCATTTAAAATGTTAGTGTCTTGCGACACTTTTCTGAGACAACAGCAGTGCAAAAGATGCACCATGTTTTAAGATAGGCCTCACTTCATCTGCATCAAGATACTGTTAGTTTAAAATGTATATCTTTAGGACTGTGTAGGGGGCCTGGAGAATCAGAAGCTTCTGTCAGTGTCAAAGTTGTTGAAAAACTGTTTGTCCTTCAATCTTTCCCCTTGTCTTTTGTAATTTTTAAATACATGTTTTAATATTTTTCAAATGTCTGTTCTCTCTTTCACAGATTGAAAGTATAAAAACAAAAAGTGAGTAATTTAACGACAATTATAAGGTAAATGTTTTGTATTCTTTTCGTTACATTTCTATCACATTCACCTACTATTAGTTCCATAGCTTTATTTCTTTAACCCTCAGTTTCCTGCCTTTGCTACTTTCCTCATTCCTTTCTCTTTTACCTACTTACTCAACTCCTTCCACTCTTTTTCTCAGTCCCTCTCTTCTCATAGTTCCTCACTCTTGTTCACTCACTCCGTCTCTATTACTCTTAGTGTCTTTGACTGATCACTTTTTCACTACTTGTTCATAATGCTTTCTCTGTGTAGTTGAAGCACACTAAGGGGCATATTATGAACACAGCCAATAAAATTATTGCTCTTTTTATTGGCAGAAAACTGGTGCAAAAGTGGTTTTAGCGGCAGTTTTCTGCCGCAAAAGCGGCTTTAGCGACACATTTCTGCCAATAAAAGCTGCAAAACTTTTATTGCCTATGTTGATGATATGGCTCTATGTTACTTACATTTCTTTGCTGTTTCAATTGATCTTTTTCTGTTATTTTTTGTTTTCTGTTTTCTATTTTTTCTCTCTGTTATTCCCCATGTTTTAATCTTATTTTGAACATATACTCTCTTTTTTTTTCTTTCACTTCCTTATCTATTTTGTTTTTCACAATTATACCCTCTTCCGTCTTTTCTTCGGTAAATAGATCTATTAAACAGTATCTCTTCTTTACTCCCTATAGCTGTCTTTCTTTTAACATCACTCTCTGTTTACTTTCCTTATACTTACTCTTTTTAACCGGTTAGCTCCCGGTCCGCGTACCGGGAAGCTAACCGGGAAGCGAACCAAAAGAAATAGAGCTTGCCAGAGTGCTAAACATTATAGCAATTTTTTTTGAAAGGGGAGGTAGTTCTGAAAAGAACTTTTTTTAAAAATATTTTTGTTGTTTTATATTTTTTTTATTTTTTGAACATTTTTTGTTTTTTTTGTATTTTTTGAACGATTTTATATTTTTTTGGGTTTTTGGGGGGGGAAACAACAAAAAACAGGCATTGAAAAGGGCTCAACAGGAGCAAAAAAAAAATTACTGGGGGCGGTTAGGGCAATTATGATGTTCATAAGCCAGGTTGATAGCATTTATACTCATATTACCACATGCTATCAACGCACCACAGTGCATACAAGTATGTTTCATGTGGCAAAAATTCTCTTGTATGTTTGGCACAGTTTCCCGTGCCTCTGCTGGTGTCAATGATATTGACGATCTTGATCTGGCCACAGGAGTTGATGTTGGATTTTCTTCCAAATCCCGTATTTCCGCCCGGCTGTAATTAAGTGGATGCTTCCTGGTCATGTGCCTATGCATGGTATAGTTCCCATAACTATACTTCTTATCAGTCCCTCTTGATAATTTATCTTTGCAGATGAGGCAGGTGACATACCTCACATTCACTTTTTTTGGGCCTGGAGGGATTGAATAAAACTGCCAGATGAAATTGGCTTTCCTATGGGAAACCCGGGGCACCTCTTCCAAGAACTGTGGTTCTTCTCTCTCCTCTTCCTCCATTTCTTCCTCTTCCTCCTCTGTGTTGGTCATGACCTGGGGAGGTGGTCCTCTCTTCCCATGAGGAGGTGGAGGTGGTGGTGGGGGTGCACCAGCTGAAGCAACTACTGAAGCCATTTCTGAAGTATTAATAAAGGTCTTCCTCTCACAATGATGAAAGTCAGAGTGAGGAAAGAAGGAGGGGTTTTCATCATTTGGGAAAAACAATAGTTCTCAACCAATAAAAAGTGTTATTTTTAGGTCACCTGACCTAGCCTTACATGATTATGAAACCAAAAGTGAAATGAACCAATGAAAAGTTTTATTAACAAGTCACATGACCTCTCACGCTCATGTTACGTGCTGCGGAACGCGCCCCGGATAGCTTCCGGGTCGCTGCGCTTTGCGCCTCGGTCCGCGCCCCGGAGCACTTCCGGGTGCGCTAACGCGGTACGTCACAAGACGCATTATGCGGCAACGCGATACGTCGTGCTTTCGCGCCGCGCCGCATAATGCCGCGCCGCTGCGTTTTGCGCCTCGGTCCGCGCCCCGGGTCACTTCCGGGTGCGCTAACGCGGTACGTCATAAGACGCATTACGCGGCAACGCGATACGTCGCGCTTTCGCGACGCGTCACGATGTTGATTTCTAAAGCGGCAGTTGCGCAAACGGAATGTTTACCGGTTCGCGGACCGGGTCGCGGCATCAATTTGAGCTAACGGAAAGCTTGCCGGTTCGCGGACCGGGAGCGAAACAAAAAAAATATTTAAAAAAAAATTATTAATAAACATATAAAATATATTTTTGGATTTAAAGAAGAATACATTTTACAGCTATAGATATTAGCTTTTAAAAAACCAATGAAATTCACTGAAAAAACCATAGGTTATAGACCATATATAGTTAGGAATTAGCATTTACAAAACCTTGAAAATTCACTGAAAAAAACATAGGTTATACACCATATATAGTTAGGAATTAGCATTTAAAAAACCTTATTTTACTCACACAAAACCATTGAAATTCCATATATAGTTAGTTGTACTAACTATATATCGCGCACCCGCAATCCACTGCTGATCATGTCACATATTACATCATTCATGACATGGTCAGTGACATCACTGATGACATCACTGCTGACATCTCAAATTACATCACTGATGACATCACTGATGACATTTCATATATCAAATATTAGGGACTGGTAGCCCGATGTGCCTTTTGTAGGTCTCAATATATGTGCTACAGTGGATTTTGAGAAATTAACGTTTAAAAAAAGATATATATCTGTAACAGCGCTCCGCTTCGCGTAACGGAGGTTTGCGAAGCTGATTGGTCATTCTGTCACTGGGCTATAGTTGGGCTACATCTGGCTGATATTTGGGCTACATTTGTTTTTTTTGTCTCTGGCGGCCATCTTTGGGCTACATTGGGCTACATTGGGCTTCATTGGGCTTCATTGGGCTACATTGGGCTACATTTGGGCTCCAACATATATATAGGCCAATTTAGCCCAATATATATTTTTCAAAGTTAATTTTCGTAAAAACCACTGGAGCATATATCTTGAGACATAGCAAAGGCACATCGGGCTACCAGTCCCTACAATTTTGCCAAGTTTCGTGGAAATCCATTCAGCCGTTCGAGCTAAAAGTGAGTCCAACCGCCCTATGGAAATGAAGGAAATGAATGGGTAATTTGTAATTAGCAAATAGCTCATCGCAAACTAGGAATGGTAAAGAATCGCTATTTATTCCTTAAAGTTCGCTATTTAGGAAATGCAAAAAACTTTGATGATACATATGGCGGTTCATCTCTAACAAGATAAGAAGCATAGGGATAGATTTATGATGACTGGCGCATCACCAGGGATGTGTTAGTCATTCTGTGCCGCTGTTCCGTCACCTATGGTGTGCTGCATTTACAATGCGGCGCATCATGGGGCAAAAACAGCACAGATGCGTGATGTATCTGTGCCGTAAAGGTGGCGCATTGCTGGAGTTGTATCGCAAGTGTGATGAAGCTCCAGCAAGGGTCGGGGGTGCCCCTGTCGCAGGGTTTCTGTTCTCACACAGAACTGTGGACAGAGGATTGGAACCTCGGCGAATTAGGGTGCCCCAAAACTCACCTTAGTAATCAAAAACCCCTTAGCAAGCTAGGTACAGTGTCACATTGGATATAACAAACTCTCAATGTTTAGACAATCCAGAATATGAACTTATAGTACCTCAGGATACGTGGAACTCATGAACAGTCGGTCGTTATATATTTCTTAGAAACCAGAACATGGAGTTAAGAAGAACACATGTGTATTTGAAATGTTTATTTACTAATGCCGTCTTCTCAGGCGTAGTATCTTAGATAATACAAGTACACATATTATCAGTAGCAAAATTACCAGCATAGTTACTAGTACATAAAAAGCGAATGGTGACAGTATGTTAACATGCTGTAAATGAATAAGAGTTAGCAACACTTATAAGCAGCCACGGGCCGTGGAGGGAGTTACGGTGGGGCAGGGAGGCGGGGAGGGGGAGGGGCAGGGTGGAGAGGGCTCCACCCTGCCCCTCCCCCTCCCCGCCTCCCTGCCCCACCGTAACTCCCTCCACGGCCCGCGGCTGCTTATATCTCACCCTCCCTAATACACATATTATATTATTTGCTAAGAAGGTCTGTTTGTGTTGGTTTAGGGCGTGCCCATACTTTAGTGTCTTAGATTTGAAGGAATCACATCAGCATACACCAGCTCTCTCTTCATGTGAACCGCATCAACTGTTGTGTATGTGTGTTCGGCAAAGCAATATAAAACCCGCCTCATGCCCAGAATTGGCAGAAGCTGCACTTATGTTATGAGTATGAAGTCGTGGAGATCAGACCTCATAACAATTCTGTATCGTGTTGTTCTTGAAACTTTAGCACTCGCTGTACAGATATAGTTTAACAAGCAAAGCAGATAGTAGAGCAATAACATATAATTCTCATGTAAACCACGATGAACTACTAGGTTGAAAGCTAAAGCAACAACTAAGTGTCGTGTGCAGAAGTTGCAAAAAAGGAAAAATGGCGTTTAAACCGGTAATGAGCCCATGCTAACTTAACACGGTGTAAAGATATCCAGGACCTAGATGACACCTCCCCATGATCCGGAAACGAACTGAATAAGATAATAGAAGTGCCATCTCATGAGAGCAGATTGCAACTTTATATGTGGACGGTCCGCAAGGTAAAACATTAAAAACTAGGAAAATTTAATGCTAAAGAAAAATAAAACAGCCAAGTACTTTATCGAGTCTTAAGCCAATAGGCAAGCTAAATAATAAAAACTTGACAAATAAGTCAATGAATTGTCAATGAAATGCTAGTACTCAGCATATCAAACATGAAAAAGGTCTATGACATAACTGTGTATGCAAAATAAGCTGCAACAGCCTCCAATAGGAAGTCACCGTCTTCATCCGAAAAGAGTTCAGCCATCCAATTTAAAAGCGGAAAAGAACATACGTGCTCTCCCAGCACCGGATCCTCTATCACCATCAGAGGACAGCTCGGTGTGTTTTCAAGAAAGCTCTGTTCCAAGAAAGACTGTGTTGCCGCCAGTAAATTCCAGGGACCAATTAGTCCATGCATCAATGCCACAGCCATAATCCTTTCGCCAGGACAAACCAACTCGTGAGTAATGATAGGAGTCATCAGCTGATTAAAGTCGACGTCAGGAGAAACCGGTCCGCAGAGACACAAATCAATGGCCCAATCGAAATCACAGGTCAGGCAGTGAAATACAGGCTGGACACAGGTGAAGTAGGAGAATCGAAAAGATAATCCATATGCTGTGCTTAATATCGCCAACGGCATTGTGCCATAATATTCTAGCATGCGATTGCGGAACAGTGTCAGCAGCTGCAGGGCGGGAGCTTGCACAGGAGGGACATCCATATTTAAAAATGTAAAAAAGCACAAGAGCGTCCGCTGGTAATGCAAGTAAAAATGGCAATCCACGAAGCACAGTGGAAAAAATAGAATGAAAGAAAGCAGGGATGACTCCAAAGATTTTCTCAAATGAAGTCACGAGACCACTGGTAACAACTTTAAAAAAGTGCGCCAGGGCCTTTGTGGAGGACGCGTTAAAGATAGTCCGAACCATCTTGCTAAAATGGAAAGGCGAATCACTATTGAAAAGGGTCTGCACCTCTGTACGGGTGTTCGCTATGTGAAGCACGAAAGTTTCACGGGCCGAACTCAAGGCCACCTCTCTCTGAGACAAAAGAGCTCTTATTCTTGCCATGCCGTTGAAATCTGCTCCCAAGGTTGGTATTTGTGGCCAGATTGAAAACTCCCTATGTTCATGTGTGGGAGGAAATAGAACATTTCTGCAGCAAATAACCCCTTCACTTACTGTTACGATAAAAGGAATACTTTTAATTAACCCAGAACAATCTTCATTATTGAGCATCAAATAACTACCATTTTCCAACAACTTGAACATGGGGATGATAGCAGGAACTGGCGTGCCTTGCAACACGCAAGCCATATTTGGTCGGTGTTTGTTGCATGAACCGTGTAACTGTATGTGCCTACACATTAGTGAATGATCTGGCGTCTCAGTGCATTCCTCTCCATTCAGATAAACTTCTTGATCATCTTTGAAACATCTGTATGTGTATGGAAGCGACCAGACCTCATGAAGAAAAGCACTACCTAAAGGTTCATAACGACTTATTGGTATACATTTCATACAATTTGAAAACTTATATAAAGCAAAAGGCAGCGTTATTAAACCGTGGATAAGGCACGTTGCCAAAAAACCCGCAATCCTCTGCTGATGATGTCACTGAGCATGTCATGAATGATGTAATATGTGACATCATCAGCATTGGATTACGGGTAATAGTATCTCTAGTTTACTCCCCTATAGCTGTCTTTCTTTTAACATAAGTGTCTGTTTCCTTCCCTTATACTTACTGTTCTTTTTTTTAAAAAAAATTTTTGGTTCACTTCCGGTTCGCGTACCGGCGAGCGAACTGGGAAGCGAACTACGAGAAATAGAGGTTGGCACAGTTCCAAATATTGTACCAATTTTTTAATAACGGGGAGGTAGTTCTGAAAAGAACTTTTTTTTAATTGTTTTTGTTGTTTTATATTTTTTTTATTATTTTTCTGAACATTTTTTTACTTTTTTTGAATTTTTCTGAACAGTTTTATATTTTTTTGGGTTTTTCTTGGAGGGGGCAATGAAAACGATTCATTGTAAAGGGCTCAACAGGAGCAACAAAAAAAAAAAAAGAATTTATTGTTTGGGGCGTTTCGGACAAACATGAGCATGATTGTCAATAGCTCTGTTGATCAGAGTGATGCTTCTTTCTCCGTAGCAAATGAATCCACTGCAATGTACGCAGACTTGTTTTACTTCACGAAATCTCGTTTGTATATTTGGCACCATCTCCCTGCCCTCTGGTCCCGTTACTTCCGGTACAACAGATCTTCTGGCCATAATAGGGAGATTATCTAGGTCGTTACGAAACTGTGCAGCACTGTAGTTGTTAGGATGCCACCTAGTCATATGGCGATGCATTGTGTAGTTTCCGAAACTGTATTTTTTCTCGGTCCCTCTGGACAGTCTATCTTGACATATAAGGCAAGTTACGTATCTTGCATTTACTTTTTTCTGACCTTTGGGAATTTAAAAACATTGCCAAATGAAGTTTTCTTTCCGGTGAGACGTCCTGGGCTCCTCAGGCAAAAAGTGCCTCTCTTCGTGCTCGTCGTCCTGTTCCTCTTCTTCCTCTTCTTGCTGAATTATAACTTCAGCAGGTGGTCCACTCTTCCTTGGATGTGGTGGAGGTGGTGGGGAAGCACCAGCTGAAGCTACTAAAGAAGCCATTGCTCACTGGTAACAAAGGGTCTTTCTCTCACAATGATGAAAGTCAGAGTGAGGAAAGAAGGAGGGATTTTCATCATTTGGGAAAAACAATAGTTCTCAACCAATGAAAAGTGTTCATTTTAGATTATATGACCTAGTCTTACATCATTAGGAAACCAAAAGTGAAATGAACCAATGAAAAGTGTTATTACCAAGTCACATGACCTGCTGTGTTTACGTTACGCGCTTTGCAGGGCCTCCCGGTTTGCTTCCAGAAACCTGCGCTTTGCGCCTCGCTTCGCGTACCAGTTCGCTAACGTAGCACGTCATATGACGTATCACGCGACAACGCGAAACGTCATGTGGACGGGAGGCGTCACGATGTTGTTTTCTAACGCGGCAGTTGCGGTAAAGAAACGTTTACCGGCTCGCGGTCTATTTTGCGGCATCAAGGTCAGCTAACGGGAAGTTTCCTGATTCGCGAAGCGGGCACGAAGAAAAAAAAATATGAAAAAAAAAAATTATTAATAAACATATAAAATATATTTTTGGATTTAAAGAAGAATACATTTTACAGCTACAGATATTAGCTGTTAAAAAACCAATGAAATTCACTGAAAAAACCATAGGTTATAGACCATATATAGTTAGGAATTAGCATTTACAAAACCTTGAAAATTCACTGAAAAAACCATAGGTTATAGACCATATATAGTTAGGAATTAGCATTTAGAAAACCTTATTTCACTCACACAAAACCATTGAAATTCCATATATAGTTAGTTGTACTAACTATATATCGCGCACCCGCAATCCACTGCTGATGATGTCACATATTACATCATTCATGACATGGTCAGTGACATCACTGATGACATCACTGATGACATCTCAAATGACATCACTGATGACATCACTGATGACATCTCAAATGACATCACTGATGACATCATGACACACCAATACCAGTTACTACATACGCACTCACTGATTCCTACGTCTACACACACATTCACTCATTCACCCATACAATCACTCATACATACAGTCACTGATTATTACAACACTATCATATGCACTCATACACCTATGCAGACAGTCACACACTGCCACTCATCCATGGAGTTACTCACACACCAAGTCAGTCCTGTAAAGAATCAATCACACTTCCATTTCTTCATCTATACAGTTAAACACAGAACACCATACTTCAGTGACATCACTGATGACATCACTAATGACATCTGAAATGACATCACTGATGACATCTCAAATGACATCACTGATGACATCATGACACACCAATACCAGTTACTACATACGCACTCACTGATTCGTACGTCTACACACACATTCACTCATTCACCCATACAATTACTCATACATACAGTCAGTTATTATTAGAACACTATCATATGCACTCATACACCTAGTCAGTCCTGTGAAGAATCAATCACACTTCGATTTCCTCATCTATAGTTAAACACAGAAAACCATACTTTTCACACATATACTAACACATACTTACTCTCTTATACAATCACTGATACAAGTACACATTGATATGCACAGCGTCACACACCTCCCAGCCAGCCACACACACACTCAGTCTTCCATCCATCCAGTCATTCTTCAATATGTAAAACGTATTTAAACTTTACAAAAAAAAACAGACACTAGATGATGTCATCAGTGATGTCATCAGTGATGTCACTGACCATGTCATGAATGATGTAATATGTGACATCATCAGCAGTGGATTGCGGGTGCGCGATATATAGTTAGTGCAACTAACTATATATGGAATTTCAATGGTTTTGTGTGAGTGAAATAAGGTTTTCTAAATGCTAATTCCTAACTATATATGGTCTATAACCTATGGTTTTTTCAGTGAATTTTCAAGGTTTTGTAAATGCTAATTCCTAACTATATATGGTCTATAACCTATGGTTTTTTCAGTGAATATATATATATATATATATATATATATATATATATATATATATATATATATATATATATATAAAAAAATTAGAAATTGGTTGGTTGACTGGGTGTGAGCTCTGGTCATGCAGCAGCCACAATTCGAGTCGGGGTAACGCTCAGCCAAAACCCAAATTAAACTGTGCTAAACCCACTGGTAGCTTGACAAAGAGCAGTCAATCTTAATTTAGAGGCCATGTGTTCAGTATTGTGCAACATTTCAAACAGCAAAATAGTGAAAATACTACACTAAAATATGCCACACCAATTTAGAAAAATAGGGGCAGACTTACAAGCCCCTTGCATGAATTTTTTCACCGCCGTTGCCACCGTTATTGTGTTACTTTTGTGATGCAGCTGCAGGATAAATGTTGCTGCCTATTTACATTTAGTACATCAACAATCTTTATTTCGATCTATATGATCATAAAAGATGTACAAGCAAACAACAATACAATATTTAAAACTGTAGAAAAAGGGATTAATCAGTTAAAAAATCCATGACATGATTCATAGCTTTTTAAAAAAGAAATACATCTTTAAATACAATCGTTTCCAGTGATTACAGTTAGGTTCTTGGAAGTAAATTAGGGAGAAGTTAGTCCAGGCACAGTGGAATCACTTATAATTCTTGCGCGTACTCTCCACATAGCTGTCAAAAACTTCGCCATTGCAAATACTGTGGGAGGTGTAAGATCAGTTTTAAGGACTCTATAGGCTGGGGCATAAGTTTGGAAGCCCAAGTTCCTTAAATATGGCATGAGCCAAAAGCTCCTAATGTTGCGGTAGGCTTTACAGAATAAAACCACATGAACGTCGTTTTCTAATTTATGGTTACACGCGGGACAGTTGGGTGTGGCCTGTTTATCGTCCCAATTTTTAGTGAGCGACCTCAAGGGAAGAGAGCCATATCTCCATTGTAAATAAATTTTCCTCACATATACAGGAGACATTGCATCAAGGACATATTCAAAACTGTAAATGTCTTTTATTTTGATGAATATGTCAGTTAAAGAGCCCTCCCGAATTGAGGTAATAGATCTCTGAAGCATGAAGCCATAGAAAAGTTTGGAAAGTTCTTTCCTAGAAAGCCTTAACGATGTTGCTTGGGGATCGTTCCATAACTCTGGGACTCCAAGGGTTGTACACATATCTCTTATATACTTGAGCCATTGAATTTTGGATATGGATATCATTCTAAGAAGCTCTTGCAATTCGCTTCTATAGTGACTCAAATCTTGACTACTCCAGAGGCGCCTCCGATAGGTCAGTGGTTTAAGGCTCACTTCTTCGCTAATTGGGCACAGTGCCAAGTCCATTCTCAGCGGGAGTAGTGGAGTGCTTAAAGGGAGAGCCGTCAGGTGCCTAATAAAGTTGTTCTCGGCGACTTGAATGGAGTGGAGTGGTGTGTGGCCCCATAGTTCAGCCCCGTAAATGATACCACCCCATGCTTGGGCCTTGTAAATTTGTATTGCAGGTGCCAATGGGCGAAAGGGGGATTTCTTAGCGATTCTAGTGATTGCACCCGCCCTCTGGATTAGTTTGGTGGTTGCTTTTGTTTTGTGCGGCAGCCAGGTTAGGTTGTGATTAAGTGTTATGCCCAGATACTCAATCACGTTCACTCTCTCCAGAGGTGTAGGCCCTAAACGAGGATTTGGACAATTTTTGTGTTTGCGGCTCAGGATCATAAATGTTGTTTTTGTTGGATTTATTTCTAGGCCCCTTTTGTTACAAAAGTCCAGGAATCCATCCAGGATCCTTTGCAGCCCCATTGGTGTTTTGGACAGCAGCAGGGTGTCGTCCGCAAACATAATCGCGGGCACCCTGCTGCTGTTCAATAATGGGGCGTCGATGTTAGCAATTTTACAGAGGTGTTCTATCACCCCATTTGTAAACAGACAAAACAGAGTCGGGGCCAGCACACACCCCTGCCAAACCCCTCGTTGGACAGGGAACCTATCTGTAAGCCTGCCACCCCTTCCATACCTTACCCGGGCGTAATTGTTAGTGTGGAGCCTAACGAGAATGTGTAGGATGTCTCCGGGGACACCCATGTCCTCCAATACCGCCCACAACCTGGCCCGAGGGACCAGGTCGAAGGCGGCACGGAGATCCACAAAAACTGCATAAAGTGACCCCCCTTCTACATATGCAGTTTTCCAAAATAAAGACACCCTTCCTAAAACCTGCTTGAAGAGGACTCAGGATCTCAGTCTCTTCCATCCAACATTGGAGTCTATCCAGGATCAGCCTACCGAACAGCTTTTGACTGACATCAATGAGGCTGATCGGACGGTAGTTGGCGGGGAGCAGAGGCGAGCCCTTTTTATATATCGGTACCACCTCTGCTCCCAGCCAAGTATCCGGTAGCCTCATTCCCTCTAGGACTGCATTAAATAAGACCTTTAAATATGAAGCCCAGATCACAGGTTCCTGCCTAAAAAGATCGCCAGGGATCCCATCTAATCCCGGGGCTTTTCCAGATGACAGGGCCGATATGGCCACCTCGACATCTTTCAAGGTGAAGGGGAGTGATTTATGCGTGTTGGAAATACTAAGTTCAGATGGTTGTGACTCCTCTGCCTCAGGGGCGTATAGCCCCTGGTAGTGATCTTGCCAAACATTGGCTGCAATGTTTGGTTCACTTGCCGATGGGAGATCTGGGCAGCCATGGTTAATGATTCTCCAGAATCTACGAGAATCCCTGCTAGCTAGGGCCTCAGCCAGATTCTCCCAGTGAAGTATATCCCACTCCAGTCTTGCGTTGTTCATGAGTGCCTTGTAGGCACGCCTTTTGGATCGGATCTCCAATATACTGCCTCCCTCTTTTATGGTCATAATAAGGTCTTGTTTTGCCAGGCGGCATGAACGATTATACCAGGAGTTGTTAGACTGCCCTTGTATTTTTGGACGTGCCTTCGTTGAAAAAACTAGTTCAAGCTTCTGGGTCAGATGGGTATGGATTTGAACTAAGACCTCATTTCTTTCCGTCGTGGACGGTAGACCCCCTAGTTTAAAAGCATCCTCAAGAATGGGCGTAATCCCCGCGTAAAGAGAGGTAAGCCTTTCTTCACTGGAGGCAAGGGTATCCCATTTTATCCGCCTCCTGCTGTTCTCTAAAAGGAGTCCTCCTGTCTGTTTCTCCTCGCCAATCACTTTCTCGCAAGGGATCATATATTCTAGCTCCAGGGTGTTATGGTCACTATCCTGTCTTGGCGATATTTTAAAATCAACCACCCTTTTCCATGTCTTTAATTGTACAAGGAAGTAGTCAGTTCTAGATTCCCTCCTTTGCCTATTAAAAGTGCATTGTGAGGGGATGTCGGACCGAGTACGACCGTTGCAAGCTCTCAACCCATGAGTGAGATTGAAGGTGTTGATCTGTACAGCCAGAGTTGTCCATGCTCTGGGGGGAGGCGCTTCCGTCCGAGGGACCTGCCAACTCGAATCCTCCTCAAGGGAGGGTCCATCGAGTAGTCCAGGTAAGGGCTCAAAATGAGAATTGAAGTCACCCCCTATTAGATAAGACAAGTTCTCGGGGATAGTTTCCAAAACACAGGAAAGGAGCTCTATAGTTTTAGAGGTGGACCCATTTTTGACTGGCCTTGAATAGATATTAATGACCAACAGCTTCAATTTGCCTGGCCATTCAAGGACGACAGCCAATATATCTGCAGAGTCGACTGGATATCTTGATGCTCGGCATCCTATGTCTGAGGCCACCCAAGTTTCCAAGCCCCCAGACGGTCTGCCTTTCCCACCCCATACCGCAGGGATTGAGAATATATGGAAGCCCCGATAGTGGGACTCCTCCCTTGACCAGGTCTCTTGAAAAGACAGACACTGTTTGATTGTGTTAAGTCCGCCCATGCATCTGAGTCTATTTTATTTGTCACGCCTGCGACATTCCAAGAAAGGATATTTAAAATTTGTGAGGATTTTTGGGTATCAGATTCCTTTGGTATAGGAATTGTATTATCTGGGGAGTGAGGTCTGATTATTTCCCCCTCATCTACCGACAGGGCTTCTCTGGTGGTGTCCGATTTGTATGGGACGTCACGTGGTTCAATGGCCCTAGAAGTACCCGTCTCCTGGGTCCAGACTGGGGGGGAGCGAATCTGAAAATTATTTCCTTTTACATGCTTTCGGGGTGTGGAGGCCAACTGTCAATCCACCAGTTCGAGACAATCATAGGGATTGTACAGCGGTAGGGGTGGTGGCTGATAGACTCTTTGGGGCCATGGGTCTACTCGTACACATCCACCCCCTCCCGTCCTTCTTCTCGGGACAGTTTCCCATCCATAGGAGTCACTATAAGTGTTTGGGCGGAATGGGGGTATCTGTGATTGGATGAAGGGTGTCCTCCTCCTTTCATTGTTGCCCTGCCAGTTTCCCCTAAAGATCTGCTGGTGTCCTCTACTAGGAGGCTTAGTCGTGTGTTCATTGGATGGATAAGGGGAACAGGCTGGATGTTGCTGCCTTCATCTTCCAATGAAGGATTGCAGACAAAGGCAGCTGTTCCTGGGTCACCAAAACTCACCAATAGGCAATCGCCGCTGATTGTTTTTGGACTCTTGCCTACCCAGGAGACCCTTCTGACCATGCGTATATCGCTGGTCATTCCTCCAGGGAGTGGTCTATGCGTCGAAAGCCAGTTGATGACCTTATTTTTTAGCGATTCTTCCGTTTCGTATGAGTCTACTTTTAGTTCTGGTACCCTAACTAAGATGACAGTATACGGGGCAACCTCGGGTGGTAAATTAACAGTGACCGTTCTGGGTGCCTTTGGCTTTTTCTGGTCGTCCCTATTCTGATTAGCGTTTGAGGATGGTGTTAGGGAGTTCATTGTTTGTGAAATAGGAAGCACTTTGGGCTTGTCTGCATTTAATTGCTGTTTTGTTGATTGTGGCTGTTTGGGTAGACCGGAGGACGGTTTTGTGACTGATTTAGGGTTGGATGGTGGATGTTGATTAGTGCATGTATTTGAGATATTAACACCTGTTGTGGATGTAAACACTGGTACATTAGGTGTTACAGATTTATGGGTATCCGGGCTGCTGTTGCGTTGTGTATCAATAATGGATGGAGTAAGCCCCAGAGCCCCAGATTTCCAAGTGTCCATAAACTGCATAGCAGTCTTTTCTATTTTTATTATTCTTGCCTCCATTTTTATTAGGCGTGCTTCTACGGGGCCTATAATTGACTTTAAGAGGTGGCCTATGTCTGCTAGAGTTATATCATCTTCCGGTGACTCCTGATTTTGATCTACGGTAGGTGGTATGTGATCAGTTGGAATATTGGACTGCAGCTGTTGCGAATAGTCAATTACTAACGCTGGTGAAACTTTCTCCTGAATATTATGGGTAGGGGTGGGTAAAGTGGGAGTATTCCCTGTCTGTTTTTTAGGATTTTTGGACTTTTTGCCCCTATATGAGTTTTCCCCCTGTACCCTTTTTTGGACCGCTCCTTCCCGTGATCCTCGATTAGTGCTAGGTAACCCTGGCAGACTTGAGTTGATGCTTACTGCGTTCGATTCCTCCCTGCTTGATGCGACAGCAACCTCCCCCAGATTTACATCATTAGGCAATTGAGCAGTTTGTTTTGTAGGCAGTGGGAGAAGACTCATGTCATCTGAGTCGCCTAGTGTGTCCTCAGTAAGGTCTAGGCCATCAAATTGCTGCGCCCCACCCTGTGATCCTTCATGTTGTGAGTTTTCGAGGCGCCTAACTTCAGGGGTTTTTGCCATAGCTATAGGACCCAGTGAAGACCGCTTGACCCACTCTATCTCCTGGGAGATACGTCTTTCCAGTAAGTGTATATCGTCTATTAAAAGGGAGCCTGCTTTCAGGAAATAGTTATCAATTGTACCCTGGGTTGGGGCAGTTGACGTATGAGCAGTAGCTGCCTGATTGACTTTGCTCCGGGTCTCCATGTGGCTCATGTTTAGAGTTAGGGCTCGGAGGGGGGTACAATATAGAGTACTACTTTAGATTATTAAGTGGATGTGTAGTCCGTACCTAATATAAATGGGGTGGGCCAGTCCAGTCCTTTCCGTCCTCGAACGGCCTCAAACGGCCCGCTCTTAGCCCGGTCTTCGCCCGTGCTGCGTCCCGCGCTGCGGGAGGGACAGAGGAGGTTATAGGGGCGTGGAGAGCGGGGGGAGGGCCAGCAGGGAGAGCGGACCGGAAGCTGTAGGACGGTCTCGCAGGGACTCCTGGTTCCTGGAGTCCCTGCACGCTCGCAGCCCCGCTAGCGCCTCTCACCCGAGTTGCCCTGTGACACTGCACGCAAAGCGGCACCCGCGGAGCGGGTGCGGCGAGGTGTGGGCTCTGAAGAAAGGATGCCGGTGGACTCCTGTCGCTGCAAGGTGAGCTTGCTGGATACCAAAATTACAAGTGTTCTCCCACAGGTCGGGCAGTGAGGGTAGCTTTTCACTCCTTCAGGCAGCGGGGGGAGGGCCAGCAGGGAGAGCGGACTGGAAGCTGTAGGACGGTCCCGCAGGGACTCCTGGTTCCTGGAGTCCCTGCACGCTCGCAGCCCCGCTAGTGCCTCTCACCCGAGTTGCCCTGTGACACTGCACGCGAAGCGGCACCCACGGAGCGGGTGCGGCGAGGTGTGGGCTCTGAAGAAAGGATGCCGGTGGACTCCTGTCGCTGCAAGGTGAGCTTGCTGGATACCAAAATTACAAGTGTTCTCCCACAGGTCGGGCAGTGAGGGTAGCTTTTCACTCCTTCAGGCAGCGGGGGGAGGGCCAGCAGGGAGAGCGGACCGGAAGCTGTAGGACGGTCTCGCAGGGACTCCTGGTTCCTGGAGTCCCTGCACGCTCGCAGCCCCGCTAGCGCCTCTCACCCGAGTTGCCCTGTGACACTGCACGCGAAGCGGCACCCGCGGAGCGGGTGCGGCGAGGTGTGGGCTCTGAAGAAAGGATGCCGGTGGACTCCTGTCGCTGCAAGGTGAGCTTGCTGGATACCAAAATTACAAGTGTTCTCCCTATTTACAAAGTGATGCATCTAGGGTGATGCGTAACATTGTAAAACCCTGCGTCACATTATACGTGCGTCAGGTATAATGTATGCAAGGTGGGCGTTCCCACACAAAAGGCCATGTAGAACTGACGCAGGGAAATCTACAAGATTTCACTGCGTCACTCAACTCCTTCACTGCATCAAAATCCCTACACTTGCTCAGACCAACGCAGGTATTTTTGGATGAGACTCACTCATCTATTGTGGCGCCTCGCTGGAGTTGCGTCACTTTCATGAGCAACTCCAGCAATGCGTCACTTTTGCACCAAAAGATGCGCATCTGTTAATCCTTGCACCATGGAGCACTGTATGGGAAATACAGCGCATCCATGTTGGTGCAAGGACATTTGACGCTGACGCAAGGAAACTGACGCATCTATGCAGATACGTCAGTTCCTTATAAATCTGCTCCATAGAGTTTAATATGACAACAATCCAACCAGTAGAATTGGAGTTATGAATTAATGAAGAATAAACTGTAACATACTGCCTAAAAACATAAAGCGCCAACCACAGCTACCTGGATGTGCTGGACCAGGTCAAAATCAAAGGTTCAGGCTGGCCACGACGGAGAGTGGGTCGGATGCATTCCTGGAATAGTCCTACTAAAGTTTTACCTTCTCAAGTTTAGTACCAGGAGTCCCGTTTGCATTGGAGAATGTCTCAGAGCACAAGGAGAGCATCATAATTGTTGGTCGTCATTGCGGATGGGTGGGCTGGAGCTTTGTGTCGGTGGTTCTCTGCGGGCAATGGATGCTTGCTGTGTGAAGAGATTTGGCTGGCAGTGGCTTGCGCTCAATCTCAGTGCGAGTGGAGCAGTTCCAGAGTGAACATGTTCACAATGGCAAAGAGCCCAAAAGATTGATTTAAAGAGCCACCACACTGATGGTCTGGAAACTGAAAGGTAGCACTTGAGGGTGAGGCACTCCCTGCAGCTGGGTCATGGAGCTGTTTAGGGACCCTTTCTGGCTCTGATGCTTAGATTAGGAGGCCAGCAGACTTTGAGCCACTCTGATGGCCCGGATTAAAGATGAAGTTGCAGGTCCAGTTTTTCTTCCCCTGGCAAGAGGGCAGCAGGTAGCTGGTCGGCACAGTAAGGCAACAGTTCTTTAGAGCACCAGTCCAGCTGAGTGGAAGTCCTTGTAGCAGTAATGTTGTCCTTTTGTCCTGGCAGTGTATCCTCAGGTCCAGAAATGAACTGAAGAGTTGGTGTCTGAGGTCCTTCTTGTATGCACAGTTGTGCCTTCAAAGTGGGGTGGCATTTCTAGAAGCACGCCTTTAAAGTGCACAGATGCTCTGCCTTACTTGACCTGGCTCCAGTCTAACTACAGGGGGTATGCAGCCCTTTGTGTGGGCACAGCCTATTTAAGTGTAAGTGGGGCTGTGCCCAGCTACAGCCTCCCATCCTGCCAGTGCTGACCAATCCACTCACACCTAAGCTCCCATTGTGTATGTCTGTCTAGGAGGAATACACAAAGTCAAACTGCCAACTGCACCCAGTCCTGTGATCAGTGGCAGGCTCTAGGTACTAAATGACCAAGGCAAGAATATGAAATGGCACCTTTCTAAAAATTGCATTTTCAAACATTTTATCTAAAATTTGACTTCACTATCATTTAGGATTTTAAATAGGATTCTAGAGGAAACAAACATGAACTTTTTATCTCTTCCCATTTGGAAATTACATTAAAAACAGCAATGATTTCCTATGGGAGAGATATGTCTTGCAGTAGTGAAAAAACACATTTTGGAGTTTTCACTACTAGGACATGTAAACCTTGAAAATACATGTCAAACTTTTTAAATACACTGCACCAAGCTTATCTTAGGGGTGACCTGTATTAAAAATGAAGGTTTCAGAGGAGGAGCCTAGCTCGAGAGCGTAATGGCCGCCTTTTAGCTCGGCTCCGTCGGCCCTCCGGCTAACCTCGAATATCCTGCAATATATCCTGTACTGCGACGATACTTCACTACAGATTTTGGAATTTAAAGACCCACTCTTACTCACCGTCTGGTCCGGAGGCTCCTGCGTGCTGTGGGTCCGCAGCTGTGCCCTCGGTGAGATTGGGGCCTCCGGGCGCTCGAGACCGGGACCTCGCCTGTGGGACCCGACCGGCGGTGCAGAGATTTCTGGCCCCGGCCGCGAGAGTGAGCCACCGGTGGGAACCGTTGTGTGTATGCCCCGGCGATCCTGAACCGGCCCCGATTTCTGGACCGTGCGGCTGGAGGGGGACGAGATGTGTTGGGGATGACTGTGTGAAGGGGTCCCTTCGCCTTTGTCCTGTCCGGCAGCCCTGGACCCCGCGCCTGGCTCTGGCCTGTGGGACCTGCCATTGTTCGGAGGGGGCCCCCCCCCATCGAGCGCCTGCCCGTTCAGTGCCGGTGAGGCCGTTGTTGGGAGCCCCCGGAGGTCTGTAAAGTCCTACATTTGGGAACTGTTTGGGGGCCCACGGTGGAGTGTGGGGCGGCGAAACTCATAAGATGGCTACCAACAACGTGGGGGGTGATCCGCTCTGCACCGACGCTCCTTGCTGGCCGGATTTGCGGAGGCCTGGGCGTGTACTCGAGCGCCCACGCCCAGAGATGGCCTGGACGCCTTGATGTCCTTGTATGCTGTCCTGGCCCCCGGTGCTTCTACCGACCCCATGCGGCCCGCCGCCACTTTGGGTTGCCGCTCTTTCAAGCACCCCTATCGTCCTGATGCCTCCATTGCTTCGCCCCCTTCGGCTGCGCCAGGAGTTGCTGCTGTTGTTCTTCGGCCGCTTGATGGGCCGGTGGCTTTTGAACCTCTGCTTTCTCACCGCCTGGACTTATTTATTTATTTTAAAAATTTATAAAGCGCAGCATATACCCGTGGGCGTCTTGGCGCTATGACTTAGCTAACGATCTCTGATTAAGCAAGTGTCTACCTTAGGAAATTTTGAGCTGAACAGTTATTGGTCAAATAACCAAGTTTTTACCAGTTTCCTGAATTGGAGTAGCGAGGGTGCCAACTTTATTTCCATTGGAAGCATGTTCCAAAGTTTGGCTGCGGAATTGATGAAGCATCTGTCGCCCCATTTAACCGTCCTGGTTCGAGGCACTACCAGTAGAAGTCTTTGTTCAGATCGAAGAGATCTTTTCGGAAGGTAGTGGCTGAGTTTCTGTTTGAGAAACGCTGGGCCATGACCCTTGAGAGCTTTAAAGGTGAGACACAAGGTCTTGAATCTAATGCGATTTCTCACCGTTAACCAGTGGTAGTTTCTTATTGCTTGCTTGGTGGACTGAAATCTGGGAATGCCAGATAGTAGCCTTGCGGCAGCATTTTGAATAAGCTGCAGTTTGGCCACCACCCGTGCCTGAGCATTTACAAATAGTCCGTTGCAATAATCAAGTGATGAGACTTCGAGGACTTCCATACGACGCTGAGATCTGCTCCTTCCCGGACGACTGGGACTTATGGTGGGCCGCTGTTTGCTCCCGCTTCGATGGATTCGAACTTTTGTCCTGGAGGGGTACCTTTGTATTGTCGAACTGCGCACCTGGACTCCGGCTTGCTTTTGCCTGCCCTGTCGTTGCTGCTACAATTGACTTGCTTTATTGACTTTTTGTATTCCCTCAGTACGGTGGCTCTCCCTAACCTACATCACTGCCGTAACTCTGGTCACCATTATGATTATTCTGTGCTGGGTGGTCCGCTCCATATTATCCTTAATTGGGTTGGTTTCGTGGTTAGGAAGGGTTGGGGGTAAGTTGCACAACATGATAGTTTGCTGGTTTACCTGCCCGTTGCACTGCTGCTTGTATTCCCGACATTGTGAAACGTTAAAATTTCCCCCTCCTCCCCCTCCCTGCGGGTTTCTGCTGTATGTGAAGGTGTAGTACTGATTTGATACTTATTCATTTGTTGGTCGGGGGAGGGTCGTAGCCGAATGTGTTGGTTCATATCCTCTGGCTCCTCCCTCACATTTTATTTTTTTGTTTCATATTCCCTCTCCTCCTCTTTTTGTCTCCTTATTCTACTTTCTTTCTTTACTATATTTCGGGTTTCGGATTAGGGCAACAGGCACGCTGTTTGGAGGGTAGGCCGTAGCCTTCTGCAGGGGTGCGGGGTGGGACGGGTGGGTGGGGTCTTTCAGATGTTTTCTTTTGGTTCTATGGCCCTTTTCTATCCCTTTATAGCGGTGCCGCTTCTGTCCTCGCTTCTCTGGCATGAGTGGGTTGGGGTCTGTTGCTCTGCCACTTTTATCGGTTTCGATGCTCCGTCGCGACTGCCATACCCTTCTTCTCGCCAGCTCTCCACTATCTTCTGTACTATTAGCCGTGGGATGCCTGGCCCGGGGTGGCGCCCATCTTGCACGATTGTGTTTCTCCTTTTATATTTCTTTTTCATTGTTCCTCCTTTTTTCCTTCCCCTGTTCTTGCCCTTCTTGGTTTCCTCCCCTCTGTTTCCCCCCTATTTTTCCCCCTTTCCCTCCCCCTCTATCCTTCCCCCTCCCACCCCCCATCTCCCCCCCCTTTTTCCCAGGCTCGTATGGAGAGAAATAGGTTCCGTTCATACAGTCTATCCGCTCCCCTTACCTTTGTTAGCGTGTTACTGGGTGGGGGGCATGAGATGCTGGTAGTACTTGTATGCTTATCCACTATATTTTGCGTTTGTTTTGTGCTACGATCGACTCGTGTCTTTACATCCTCCTCCCCCCCCCCTCTTCCCGTTTTGGCATGGGTGTATTCCTGTTTATTGGTTTTTCCCGTATTTATGAGTCTGCCATGAGCCTTGTCCCCTTATTATAAAATGGACCTCATTGATCCTGATATTGGGCCGTTAATGTCGCTTATCCCATTCCTAGCATTGTTCAAATATGTTTGCCTGCCTGCCAGCTGGCCTTGTGTCGCTTATTTTGACTTTTGATCGTCTTTGACTTGTGGCCGGCTGGATTGGTTGTAGGCCCACGCATGTTTATCCTATTGATGCAAATAAAGGTCTTCAAAAAAAAAAAAAATGAAGGTTTCAGCCTTGGAAAAGGCTTATTATACCAATTGTGGATAAACCAATGTTACCACGTTGTAAGTAAAGAGCACATGCACTTTACCACTGGTTAGATGTGCTAAAGTGCCCAGATTCCTACAGCCAGCAAAAACGAAGTCTGCAAAAACAGGAGGTCAGAAGGCAAGACGTCAGGGGAAATCACACTCAGGATGCCAGGTCTAACAACTGGGAATGCTGTGCTTCATTCCGAGTGTTTTACATCTAGAAAGCTTTCATTAAAACAGCAGCAGCAAGCTGTCTGAGCTCTGGGTAGAAGTTTGGACACCTGGGATGCAAAGTTTGACAGCTCCTAAAAGTGTGCTTTGTTAGTCATGCAGACTAGTTTGATCTGACTTCTAGCCTCTATTGGCAGCCATTTATGAGGAGTCGACAACAAGATGATGTGAAGCATTTCTTCCGCCCAGAAAGAAATCTTGTTGCTGCCTTAAGTTTTGACTTGAAAGGAGTTGCATGGCCTTTGAGTAATGCACCTCACATAGAATTGCCATAGTCTGCTTATGATAGCACAGGAGACTGGGTTATAAGTGAAAGGTTTTCATCAGGTTGGAGGTGTTTTATCCCTCAAAAGAATTTTAGTTTTGAGCTCACACATTTCATGCCATACAATTACCTTTGGAAAGTGGATTATTAGTAGTGATAAGTAGTGACTTACTACAAGTAATAGGGGTTTGTCAAGTTCTCAATACATTATTCCTTTGTTCAATCCTTAGTACCTGGCAATGAACAAGCAGGTGTAATTTAGGAGGCAAGTGTAAAGCCTTTTGAATACACCAATGCATTTAATAAGTAAGACACAAAACACAATACAAATATAGCACCGGTTTATAAAAATAGGTTGAATTTGTATATACAAATAGACACTAAAATGACAGAAATCCAATGTAGGGACCCGGAAATATGAATCTTTAAGGACTAAAAGTAAAAGTAGCACTTAGGAGCAAATAGCTCTCAAAGGCTTAAAAAAGGTTGTGCTGGACTGGGATAAAGCCAAGATTTCTTTACACTTACTCCCATAAGTGTTTCTTGATGCAGGAAAGTAGCCCACAGCACCAGCCAAGGGCTCAGAGCCTTTTTGTTTGCCTCTTGGTACCCAGGATATATCTTTGAAAATTAACTTGGTCAGCTTATACACCTTTTTTGTTACCTTCTCCGACCTTCTGGAACTTCTTCCTGAGGTCCACCTTGAGGGTGTCAAGTGTCCACAACACCAATCCAGGGGTCTAGAACCTCTGAGATGGTCCATGGTATTTTGGGGCCACAATCCCCACAATGCACTTGGCCAAATCCTTAAAAGTCCACTGGACGAACTCCAGGATGGGAACGTCTTTGTGGAGGTGATGTAGGTGAGCTCAGTTAACCTGTAGCTTGCAAGGAGTCCATCCCTTAATCTTTCATAAAGCAAGGTAAAATTCTTAGGGCTGTAGTTCTAAATGCGCATCCTGTGCAGTCCTTCAAAGTGCAATCCTTTTGGGTGCAGACCAGGATTTGAGCAGAGAAGTCTTTCTTCTCCTTGTAGTTTCGGGAAGCAGATCTGAGTAACCATGTAAGCACTACTCTTTGAAAATCCAACATGGAGAAAGTTTCTCCTTGGAAGTTGGGTCAGGCTAAGTCAGCCCAATGGCATGGCTGAGATTTCCTAACACTCCCCTTCCTGCCCCTTCCCTAATCTAATTACAGGGGCTCCTGAATGGACAGGGTTGCAGGATGTACGGTGAGCCTGTGCAAGCCTAAATTGTCATTCTTCCTTTGAAGTCCAGTTTGGCCACTCGACTCCCCTTCCTGGCTGTAGCTCCTCTGACAGGTAATCCATTGTCTCTCCAGCAGGCTACTTCACACTTCATTAAGACAGCTTGGTTCAGCCTGGTAGAGGCTAGCCAATCAGGAGAGGGCATCTAGTAACTTATTTTCTGTGATAGTTATAATAAGCATAACAGAGGCAAGTTGTTGGGTTTATCATAACACGCAATTTAAGTCCTTAAATGACATTTTTAGGTCACTCTTGTCAATATTTACACTTAAATAAAATATTCCAATGTTAGCCTATGGAGCTCATTATCTACAATGGGGAAAAACGAAGTTGGCAGTTTTTTATCACCAGGGCTTATGAAACATCTTTTATAATATCCCTGCTTATATTTACATGGCACCTTGCCCTGGAGCAGCTAGAGCAGACCATAGGGGTGACATGTATGTACAAACAGGGTAATGTACTACTTAGTAGAGGTGCCTTTAGTTCCAAAGTCATATTTGCATATAATTAAAATTTAGAAGCAGCCTGCATGGCAGGGCTAGCTTTTAAAGTGACAGCAAGCCCCACAGTAGTGCACACTCTAGTACAGGAAATGTACAGGCCTCTACACCTCCCTGTCCATAATTGTTTACAGAAATAGGAAGATCCTAATCCAAGCCTCTGAACAAAATGTATCCATTTTTGATCGCTACTTTCTTGCACTCTGCGCCTCCATGCCATCTGCCATCACCACCACCCTCCATCCTCTCCCAGAGAACTCACCCATGCAGCCACTTCCCTACTAGGTGAATCTTCCACTGAAAATACCCCTTGCACTGTCTTTACCCCATACAGTCTCCTCAATTGCGAGATGCCCTGTAGTTTCGGTTTTGATCAATCCATCAATCAATCAGGGTTTTATAAAGCCCCTATTTACCCATGAGGGTCTCAAGGCATGGGGGAGTGCAGTTCCAGCTCAGTCGAAAAGCCAGGTCTTGAGGTTCTTCCTGAAGGTGTGCAGGGTGGATAGCATCTGATGTAGACTGGGAGCTCATTCAAGGCCTTGGCTGTGGTGTAGGTGAATGCTCTTCCACCTGCTCTGCTTTTGGGAATGCAGGGTGTTTCTGCTGGGGCAAGTTCAGCAGAGCAGAAGTTTCTTTTCGGTATGTGGAAGGAGACACTCTTGTTGAGGTATTTGGGTCCGATGTTGTGGAGCGAAATGCAGGTGTGGGTGAGCACTTTGAATGTTACTCTCTTCTCGCCAGGAAGCCAGTGGAGGTCTCGTAGGTGTGGGTCATGTGTTCGTGCCGTGGGGTCCTGAGGACGAGTCTGGCTGTGGTGTTCTGGGTGGTTTGGAGCTTGCGCAGCAGGGTTCTGTTGATTCGGCATAGAGTCAAGTCTGCTCATTATGAGTGCGTGGATGACGGTCTTTCTGCCTTCATGGGTATTGATTTGAAGGTCTTGCAGAGGATTTTGATGGTAGAATGACTTTCCATCTCCCCATGCCATGCCTTCACTGCCCAACTTGATTGATTTATTGCTTCCGAATCCATCAACCTTAGTAGGTTGGATATTACCTTAGCCTCTACCTCAAACTCCGACAAGCTCAAGCATACTCCACTCCCCAGCACAGACCCAACCACATCCCAACGGATCCCCATAGTAGCCTGTCTAAATCTGAAAATCAACACTATTCTGAATGAAATGTCTTCACTATGTAAGGAGGCAAAGAAGAGCTACATCCTGCCCCAACTTTATGCATCTATGACAAACACCAATTCTGCCTCAAACGTGCACTCTGAACCCCCATCCTTCACCCCTAGGCAAACTATCCCCTACATTCATCATCACTTCAGACCTAGACGTATCATGACTAGAATGTTGCAGCGGGAAACAGAAATGTTGAGTAGCACTTATGAAAATGCCCCTGCCAACTCAGCCACTGCAAGATTCCAGTCACCCTAGGCATGTGTAGGGCGCAGAACACCATTCACCCTCCCATGCCACATGCCTAACTCACTGCAACCCAATCCAGTCAGACTGGTCCGAGATAAAAACCTATGCTTTACTGCATGCTACTAAGCGGTCGGTCAGCAGCTAAGCATACTATTGAAATAGCTGAAACTATTCTATAACACAATATTGACATGTGAAATATCTTGTCTGAATGACCACTCTTCTCTTCCCCTTTAATCGGTCTCCTCACCCCATTGAGCTTCTCAATCATTCATTACAACTGCAGGGATTGCAGGGGTGAAGGATTAGCCATCATATACAAAAATTACCTTTGCTTAACTATCGACAACCCTACCAAATACCCTAAATTTGAATATTTAGGAGTTCAGCTCTCCTCCAAGGGCCCAACCCCATCAAATTACAAGTCATCTATCATGAGCCAAGTGAAAACCCTCAATTCCTTGAAGACCTCACAGACCTAATGTTGCAAAACCCTCTTAAAGGCAAGGCAGACATTATACTAGGACACATAAACCTACAACTGAACAATGCCGAAGATCCAATAGTACAAACCCTCCTGGAAGCAAACGATCTCATCTAACACTGTAATACACAAACTCACAATAATGGTTTTACGCTGGATGCAATCATCTCTAAAGATAACACCTTGTCCCTCTACTCTATCCCACACTCTGAATTGACTAACCACCACCTAATCCGTTTAGTTCTCAATACCTTTCAAGTTAAGACCTGCCCCATACTATCCATCCCAAGCAATGGGTGAGACTCACACATCGAATCTCCCAGGAAGAGTTAGAAGCACTACTCAGTACCCAAATTCTACCTCCACACGACCTCACCTGCGCTGATGACCTCACCACCCACTACGACACAAAAATGGCTGAACTCCTTATCCCTCTAAAACTCAAGAAATTGAGGAGTATCGCTTCCAGTTCCTGGTTTAACAAAGATCTTAACACAGAGAGGTGACAACGCCAATTGCCTGAAAGAAGTTGGAGAAAATAACCATCGCTAACTCATCTCTCAATCCTCCAAGCCGAATGCCTAAAATACAAAAAACACCTTCAGAGAAAAATCCTCCTTCTTCTGAGCCCAACTTGACCAGTTTTGGAACAGACCTAAAGACCTTTTTAACATCATAAACAGCAAAACCACCTTGTTCCCTCAAACCACATTTAATCCCTGTGTCAAGCGCTGTGAAGTTCCAAAATTCTTTTGTGAAAAAATTACCGACATTGACCTCTTTTTGTCCCACCCATCCCCCCACCCTACACCACAAATGCCCCCTCTTGCAATAGGGGCCATCCAAGACCTTACATCCGACTAATGTCTGTCTTCCCAATCTCCCCCTCTCAGCAGTCCAGAACAGCAACCTCAACCCCTTGCAAATGAAAAACGATAAAACTTAGACTAAATTTGACTATATCCCTGAAAAAGTCCTCAAATCACTCACTTGCATGAAGCCAACATCATACATCTCTGACCCACTACCTGCTGTAATTGTAAAAAATCTCAGCCACATGATCTCTTCTACATGGACCAAAACCATGAACTCTTCCTTATCTAGCAGCACCATGCCGACCTCCCTCAAACACTGCCGATTCACACCCCTCATCAAAAAAGCAGACGCTGATCAGAATGACTTTAACAACTATAGACCTTTAACTAACCTCCCTCTCTTTGCCAAAATGGTTAAAAAGTGTGTGCTTCCATAACTCAACAGCCACATTGAAAAATACGTGCACACATCTTCCAACCTGGGTTCAGGAAAGGCTGCAGTATAGAGATTACAGTACTGGATATTATAGTTGACTTCATAGATCTCTGGATGATGGCCAGGTCTGCCTTCTAGTCCTCCTGGGCCTCTTGACTACCTTTGATACTGTCAACTCTGACATTCTCCTAAACACCCTCTCACAGTGTGCAGGAATCAATGGGACGGTCCTTCAGTGGTTTGCTTCTTTTCTGAACCGGCACTCACAGCTAATCAAACTAAGCAATATCTCCTCAAAAGCAGCACCAGTCTCACAAGGAGTCCTTCAAGGGTCAATCCTGTCTCCTGCTCTTTTCAACCTCTAAATGGAAACAAGTTAGAATTGCCTATCACCTCTATGCAGATGAACCCAACCCCACATTAAAATATTGTCAAGTAAAGACATCCAGCACATAAACAGTATGCTCTCCATGGTTCAATCCTGGCTGTCTACCAACCATCTTAAGCTCAACGCCAGCAAAACCGAACTTCTGTTCATCTAACCAAAGGCAAAGTCCTTTCCTGTAAACATTTGTCTCCACAACCTTAAAAAAATCAAACCAGTCATCCCCATGGAAGACCAGAAGACGTGGTACAATCCTAAATCCTCTGCAAGCTGGACTACAGTAACAGAATGATCAAGGGCACCTCAAAAACACATTTAGCTTCATTGGAGCTTCACTCCACATATCGCCAAACCCTAGTGGATCCGCAAACCAAGAACAGGTGGAAGAACCTTCTCCTGCATTGCGGCCAAGACCTAGAACGAGCTGCTGATCAACATCAGATGCACCCCACCCTTCACATCATCAGGAAGACCCTCAAGACCTGGATCTTCAAATAACGGTAGATGCTCTCCTCCCTTCGCCTTGAGACCCACTCGGGTGAGTAGCATGCTTATAAATTCCATAATTGAGTGATTGATTGAACTGCCAGACTACTGCCGGGGGAGAGTTTGTTTGACCACATCACTTCCACTCTCAAGAATATCAACTGGCTACCAATTGAGCCAAATGTACACTAAAAACTGCCTGCAAAACCCACAAAGCTCTCGACACGGAAATACCAGTCTAACTTGCAAACAAATGATAAAAAGTAAGACAAAACAGACCTGTTTGTAACTTCAACAGTCTACCCTGATTCCACCCAATCTTAAGTATGAAAAATCCTGCACCCGCTCCATCACCAGAAACCCTCCCAGAATCTGGAACTCGCTACCTCAGGATGTGCGTGGCAATCACTCATTTCAGGAAGAAATGTAAACTTCTGCTTCTCAATAAATACCTAACCTCCTGAAAACATCCTGTGGCCTTATTATACATGTGGTGTATTTGCCTTCATTGCACTTAGCACACTTTTAAAAAGGTGGGCCCAGCACAATTGAGGTATTTTCATTGTATTAGGATGAATTCCCTTCCTTCAGGGCTGCCGCGAACTCGCTGTGCCCTGGGGACAGCACATTCATGTGAAAAACAGAGTGGCGTTTTAAAACTGCTCTGTGTTTTCACTTTGCAGGCGGCAACCCACCTGCACTTTGAAGGGGGCTTAGCGATCCCCTTGCAGGCGGGTGTAGTCATTGAATGCACCTGCCTGCAAGGGGATACTCTCTTCAGAGGGCTGCTCAATGGGGGCGCACCAAGAGTGCGCCATCTTTCATTGCGCCTCCTGAGAGCTTCTTTGTCTCTGCGCCCAAGTCTGTAATATAGCACTGGCGCGAAGGCAAAGGAATTCAATTATTTGCATGGGGCACGCCCCTATGCTAATGAGGGAATGCCACCTGAAGATAGACCTGGCACTTTATGTGCGTCAGTGCTATTGGTATTACAGAAGGGGCGGCACACGTGTCTGCGGCCCTGTCTGTAATACCAAAGTGCCCTGTGGGCCTGCAAAGTGGCGCAAATGCCCCTTGCATCCCCGGGGCACTTTGTGTAATACGGCCCCTGATTAGCACGATGCTCTTACCCCACACCCTCCATGTAAATTTGAGCATCACCACCTACTGGCAAAACTGTGCTTCTACTCTCCCCGCTATCGTAACTCCCTACCATAACTATCTCAGAATTATATCATTTACATATCCTACTATCGTATACTCATTTTATATATTGTTAATATGTATTTATTTACTATTTTTGTAACATGTATAATTGCTGCAATTTAATTTACTGTATATTGTTTCCTACTATTCATACCATTTCTATGTATTTGTATTTACTCTTTATGTAACATGTTGTTGCTGTTGCGCTAACACTATAAAGCGCTCTTATACCTTCAAATCAAGTTTGCGCCATACAAAACTTGATAAGAAAAATAAATATATATACTAGGGACTTATACATAATTTGAATCCCCCTTGCCTTATTTTACACTAGGGACTTACAGGGGTCTGTCATTGCCAATTATAATTATGCCTAACCATGTACTTTTAATCAGAGCACAGGCCGTGGGTCTGGTTAGCAGAGCCCAAGGCACAATCAGAGTCAGAAAATCAGGACCTAGTAGTCAGAATGGGGCAAGAAGTGTGGGGGGGGGGCACTGCAAATAGGTTCTGATTTCTCACACCCACTCCTACAAAGGTCTCCACAACACCAGTCCAACTTACCTCAACCACTGCATTAACTTCTACCAGTCCACCAGACACCTTTGATCTATGTCCCAGGTAAAAGCACACTTCCCTCGCATCAAGAACACCAGAAGCGGAGGCCGCTCTTTCTCATATCCTGCAGCCAATACCTGGAACAACCCCATGCAACACCTCAGAACCACCCCCACCCCTCATTGATTTCCGAAAGAAGCTCAAGACATGGCTTCTCTTGATGAAATAGTCATGAACTCCCCCTCCCAAATAAATTCTTAAATATGCGCCTCGGCATTATACCTATACTACCGCACCTGGCACTTTGGAAAAGGGGAAGCTCAGCAAGCTGCTGTCGACTCTGCTTATCGGGAAAAGAGGATCTCATCCATATAATTTGCATCTGCTCCAACCTTATGGACATAAGACGATCCCTACTCAGGGCCCTATGGAACCAAAAGGGCATAACATCTTGTAGGTAGGCTGTGATGCTTTGTTTTTACCCAGAGGAGACTCAGCTAAACTGCAGATTAACTACATTTTTTGACATAGTGGCCAGAAGACTTATGAACCATACATCTAGCTCACACATAGCACCAGCCAACCCAAAGCTGTGCTAAGCACCTTGGAGTACCTTGTTCTTTTATCCCTATGGCTTTTAACAAAAAATATTGTGACTTTAATGGCCTTAATAAGCAAGTTCATTTGCTCTTTTTATATCTTGAGTGTAACCATGATTGCATTTTTATACATTTGTATGTTTTACATTGTGAGTTTTTATGAACTGTACAATAAACCTTACTTACTTACTTACCCCCTCCCAACTCAGGCCAGCCCTACTCAGTTCCTGGTTACCCTCACATCCTCTACAATTCCTCATAGCATACAATAACATAATATAAATGCTCATGAAAAATGCCATTAGTCTCCCTTTAGATACACTGCAGCAGTGCTGAGAAGTGCACATACTCTCCCATTTTAAATAAAGAAGTGCATGTACTCAGCACTTCCGATGCATAGGGCATCCATACCTCTGGTGGGAGGGGTGAAAACTTCGGGCCAAATACCGAACCTTTCATAATGTTCTCTTTTCTTGTTTCCTAGCTTATTGCTAATGGTGAGTCTTGCAAAAATGAACGAAAAGTGCTATTCTTTTCCAGGGTTGAAAATGTACACCCTCTAACAGTTGTACGGAGAAGGAAATAGTTTCCAGATGTTTCCTTTGTTGTGTATATTTGACCTTGCGCATTGGTCCGATGGTCTAATTCACAAAGTATCAATTTTTCGCACAGTCACTTTAAAATCATTTTAACAACCTCATGTAATTTCTGTATTAAAAGTATATATTAGTTTCAGGGGTAAAAATAACATTTGCTCGAAATAATATTTCATGCACAATGCATGTCATTTTTTAATTACTTGGTTCATACGGCATGGGGAGGTGGCAAAGTAAAGAACCTCGTTAGGAGATGTCTCATGAAAAATAGACTTGGCATAATTCAATTAAAAGCCTCTATCAGGTCCATTTCTCTAACTACTATAATCTGATGGATGATTTGCACCAGTCCACATTCTTCATTCTTTTATTAGCCCTTAGATCAATCTAGGGGCCCTCTCTATATTATCTCAAGTGCTATAGAGTGTCCTTGTAATGTGATGACTCGAAATGAAATTCTGCCATTAGACTGTCATGTATGGAAAATTGCATTATCGCACATTGATCTAAGAGTGAAGGCAGCTGTGCTACCATTTTCTTTAGAAAGTACCAGCTGTAATAAGAAAACATTGCTTGTTACCCACAGTACATCTATTTCTTGTCCGTTTCTGATTTATTTCTTTGAAATATTACATACAGCACAAACTAATGGTGGAACAGAGGTTGGAGGTCAACAATATTGCAAATATGGGACACCTATACATTATTTGTCAGTGACTTGAGGCCTCTTCAGTTCTATATCATAACAGAGCTGCCTCCTGTAATTGGGTGCCACAGAAAGACGTGCACACTTTCGGTTGCTCTGTCACTCACTAACAGGCTATTTTGAAGATTAAAGACACAAGGGCAGAACTGGGCGATTGATGTTCATATTATATTTTAGATTTTGTTGCACAGAAACAAACTGTGCATCAGTCATCGAGAGACAGCGGCCCAGATTTACAAAAAGTCACACAGAGCAGCTTTTCATGAGAATCTATAGCACTGTCTTGTGGGACGGTAACACATTGTGATTGTCCAGCACCACATTTACAAAGAATTGCTCGACAATGGTACCTCAGCAGCACTTCGATGCTAAGTCACAAAGGTAAACTTTACAGTTTACAATTGTTAGCTATTCACAAAAGGATTTAGGTGTAGTGTCTTTACGAGTGCAGAATCTACGCACATAAAGATACATATCTTTTTAATTGTGGAAACTTCGCACTCGTAGAGGGGAGAGGTGTGGCGCAGCAGCCAGAGTGGCTGACTTTGGCGCTCAGCATCATGAGACTCTGGGTAGTACCTCACTATGGGGCATATTACCAAGGGCATTATCGCCGCATTAGCGGGTCTTTTTCCCGCTAATGCGGCGATAATTTTATTGCGCTATTACCAAGCTGTCGCTGACACCAGTTAGCGACAGCTTGTAGGCGATAGCGGGCATTTAGGGGCCCACTTTGCATGTCAGCGATAATTATCGCTAATGACATGCAAAGTGGGCGTGCCAAGATGTTAGCGACTGAAAACAGTCGCTAACATCTCTAACTCCTATTAACAACTTTTGGAAATATTTGCGCTAAGCGCGAATATCTCCAAAAGCTAACGCCTGCTAAAAGCAGTTCTTAGCCATGTTATCCAATGGAAGGTGGATAACATAGCTAAGAGCATTGGCACGATAATGCATGAATATCGCTGATTTTTCAGCGATATCCATGCATTTCGCAGGATTTTTACCGCTTTTGAGATAAACCTTGATAATATCAAGGTATCTCAGCGGTAAAAATCCTCGGTGCTCGGCGATATTTTTTCCCCGCTAACCAAGCAATAGCAATAATTATCGCTATTGCTTGGTAATATGCCCCTTAATGTCTCCAACTGCCTCCAGCACCTTGCAATTTAAGGGGTGATATGTGCTCGCTTTACAAATATAGATTATTATTATTGTAAAGATACTGCTCATAAATCCTTTTGTGAATAGCAGAGAGCCGTAAACTGAGATGAAAATGTAAGTTTACCTTTATGAATCAGGCCCTTATAACTGTTGGGAGCAGGCGCAAAGCGAGACAGCACAGTCTTGTATGACATTTGTATTTGAGGTACACCCTCCAGGGCAACGTTTGTGTACAGAAAACTATTCTATCAAGTGATATTCTGTGTGCACCTCGTTTCATGTGGTGTCTATGTGCAGGCAAAGCCCAGTCGTGCTACTTTAGCAGATCTGGTTTTGCATGGAACATTAAGGGTGTTTGCACTGTTCATGTACCTTTACACCCGATATTTATTCATTATCATATGTTTGGCGCTACACAAAGCTACTTGGCACTGTGGATTTTTCAGCACAAAATATATTTTGCTTTGTAATTTTGATTGGTGCCGCTGTTTGCTCCTCTTTGTATCACTTAGCAGTATTTTGAGTTGTAGAAGCACCCGTGTTAGCACAAAGTAATTCATGCTAGCAATATGCACCATGTAGCTGTTCACACTCACGACTCAAATCAGCAAATGTGCAAATCAACTTCTTTCATACACAGTGGGGTGCGCGTAATCGGACTGATTGTGAATAATGTTCATTTTGTAATTCTTTTACAAATGAAGATACCTATTTTCAAGATTAAAGAAGGTGAAAAGATGGGTTTATTATTTTCATTTACATCTTAATTGTATCTATATTTTGATTTTGTATTGAAGTAAATACAAGCAAAAACATAATATAACAATCGGATGAGAAACATAATAGTTATTCCAAGAAACACACGCAATCCATAGTGTACAAAATATAGAAGACAAAATATTGAATAAACACATTAGCTTGGAAATATAACTAGTTAATGAGAGAAGTAGTATTTTTTGCATTTTTTTTGTCTATAGAGAAAATATAGAGCTAGAAAAAAGCAGAAAGAAAGAAAATACAGGAAATCGAGAAAGTAGAACTTGAAAGGGACTATTTTCATCATATAAAGAGCAACATGCTAATATATAAATAATTCATTGTGGTTTGAACGTGGATTTGGATCAGAAGAAATAGATGGTTGTTTCGATTGAAGGAAGTATGTAGCAACCAAAGCAAATCTCTCTTAGTAAGAAACTGCGTGGAATTTACATTCATTCTGTCTAATCTATGATAATGACATAGTACATTTCACCATCTGATAAAGGTTATATCTGTAATATCCTTTTAGCTAGAGATAATAATTTGTGAAGCAATGGCAATTACTAAATCAATAATCTTTCCGGTCATAATATTGGTATATCAAACTTGAAAAGAACCACCTAAAAAGATAAAGATGTTATTAAACGATATGGTTAATATTTTAATTAAGATTTTATTTCACAGGAATAAACTGTGATACAGGCATCAAAAGACTGCTAGGTCCAAAGTGTCACACACATTCATTCATTCGTGATTGTAGGAACGTTAAAAAAATTATTTTCTCAAAAAAGCGATTACCTTTATATCATGAATTGATAGTTAATTTTTTTATATTTTTTTCACCAACTACTTATTTTTTGACAATTTGAGGATGTAAAGTCCCTGGAAAAACTGGAAGTCAATATGCAAATTGGCCAAAAGCTGCCAATTCTTTTTCGAGAAAATCACATTGAATCAAGCCAACATAACAGGCACTTCACAGCTCATCTATTGCACAAGAACTATAAATAAGGCGTGGAGAGAAGAGTACCAAGGGGCATGTTACCAAGGGCCTTATCGCTGCTTTAGCGGGAATTTTTCCCGCTAAAGCGGCAATAATTTTATCGCCCTATTACCTAGCTGTTGCTAACACCAGTTAGCGACAGCTAATAGGCGTTAGCGGGCATTTAGGGGCCCATTTTGCATGTCAGCGATAATTATCGCTAATGACATGCAAAGTGGGCGTGCCAAGATGTTAGCGACTGGAAACAGTCGCTAACATTGCTATCCCCTATTACCAACTTTTGGAAATAATCGTGCTAAGCACGATTATCTCCAAAAGCTACCGCCTGCCCAGAGCAGTTCTTAGCCATGTTATCCAATGGTAGGTGGATAACATGGCTAAGAGCATTTGCTCGGTAATGCATGAATATCGCTGACTTTTCAGCGATATTCATGCATTTCGGCCGATTTTTATCGCTTAGGAGATATACCTTGATAATATCAAGGCTCCTAAGCGATAAAAATAGGGGAAGCTCGGTGATATAATTTTGGCCGCTAACCAAGCTTAGCGATAATTATCGCTATAGCTTGGTAATATGCCCCCAAATCTTTTAATATAAAGCATGCTTTAACGCATGGAAATGTAAGAATTTACAATATGTGCTGTTTTCATCCTGAACAGAGGAGAAAGGCAGTCAGTATCAATTGACACTCCAGCTTGTAACTTTCTGAGTCACAATATTTATCTTTCCATCTCTTATTCAGAAGACTGTGGTAATTTAATGTCCTCGGGTTTGGGTTTTCTCCTCCTCCATGTTTGTTCCTCTGTAATTGCAGTGCAGGTTATTTTCATACCAGAATGCCTGCACTGATTTTGGTGGAACTGGAAACTGCTCTGGGCATTGGTTCCATCGGACATTTCTAGGGAGTCTGGAGCTAATGGAGGCCAAAGTCTGCTGCATCTGTCTCTAGATCTACTGGGTTTATGGCAGAAGGCACAGCAGTCCAAAAGAGAGAGAGAGAGAGAGAGAAAGAGAGAGAGAGAGAGAGGGAGAGAGAAAGAGAGAAAGCGAGAGAGAGAGAGAGAGAGAGAGAGAAAGAGAGAAAGCGAGAGAGAGAGAGAGAGAAAGCGAGAGAGAGAGAGAGAGAAAGAGAGAAAGCGAGAGAGAGAGAGAGAGAGAGAAAAGCAAGAGAGTGGAAGCCACTTTAACATTTTAAGGTGGACACTTCGACCCTGCACTTTATATTAGCCTCAGTACACAGTCATTTTATTGTAATAGGCCACACCTGCCAAACTATTCTTTGGGTTCTCATTTGAGTTACTCCGAGGTGAAATACAGCTTCTCTATTCTATCTGTGTGCCCTGCTTAGGCACCTTTTCTTAAAAATCATTACGAACAATGCCGATTTAGCTCCCATTTCATCTCGCTTGCCAATCCTACATTTCTATCATGTCCTACTCTCTCCTCATTACCTACATCTTATCCATTTTCTAAATTTCTCCAACGTATAAGCAAACCCTGATTTTCATCTTTCATGTCAATCTCTCTTCTTACATACATTAAACAAGAGTCATCCAAAAGTGTTGATTATGAAATGACACTTTCTGAAAATGTCACCCCAAATTCATTATTTTACAGACCTTTGGAGTAGTGTGCCAGATGATTACTTCTTTTAAGATATTCCAAAAGTCAATCCAACAACATTCTTTGATTTTTGAAACTCTGGTTGGGGGTCTGCTGGAAATCTACTGAACAGGCTTGTGCCCAATAGGTACTCTTTGAAAATGATTCACCCTTCCCCCCAGTTTATCCCTCATTTAACAGACATGTGGTTTGATTTTTTAATAGTGAAGAACATTAGCTGTCAAGTGCAAACTTCTCATATTAGTTACTTTGCAAAATGCCTTTTTGTTTTTTAGTTCTCACTCTGGTGGATCCACATATTATGAGGCATGGGTTTACTACCTGGCAAGTAGCTATTTTATTTATTTATACAGCAAATGTTTTCCCCATGCATCTTGGTACGTGGATTGCTAGGAAGTCTAAGAATCGAACTGGAAACAGTGGGATATGCACCCAAAGGAAACTAGAAGGGCATTCCAGAATAGTGGTTCCTGGATTCAGTCCATTTGAAGCAGGGAACAGTCACAAGAATGATTGATCTGAGAGTTCTATCGGTCTCAACTTTAGCCATATATAAATCCCAGTGGAACATTGTGGGAAATTGGGTTGTTGGGTGAGCGGGCGAAACCCTTCTCATGCAACAGCCACAATCTTTGTCACGGTGAACCAAAAAAAGTCACTAAATGAACCTGTGCTTACTACGTTGATAACATGGCACAAAAGCATTCAGGCTTAACTTAGAGGAAATGTGTAAAGTATTTAGCAGAACATGAACAGTAATAAAGTGAAAATACAATGCAGGGGAAATCCCAAAACAATTTAGAAACATAGAGTACAATTAACAAATTTTTTGACACTGACAAGAAAAATCAAAATCAATAGAACTGGAGATCTGCAATGTCAAAGCACAAAGTGCAACTTATGGTTATCTGGTCGTGTAAGACCAGGTGAAAGTCATAGTTTATCCTGACCACAATGAAGAATGGACCAGATTAGTGTCACTGAAAAAGTTACCTTCTAAACTCCAGTGCAAAGAGTTTTGTTCGAGGAGGAGGAGGCCATGGAGAGCAGGGTGAACTGTGCAGATGGTCATTGCTATAGCACAAAAAGCAACCTGGGCATCACGGATGGTCATCACTGTAGTGGGAAGAGCCTGTTGAGTATCGCGCATTTGGAAAGGGGCGACCGCTCGGTCCCCCCGAACGTATGGATGGGGGCCCGAACCTCCCGGGAAGCCATTTTGGGCGGGGTGGGCGTGGCCCGGTTGGTATGCCCAAAGCGGCGTAGCCGGAGCGCGCCTTCCCCCGCCCGAGAGGGGTTGTCCTAGACACCTCGAAGGAAGACCACGCCCAGTAGGCGTATCAGGGACGGGTACACGCCCTCCCGCAGAAGGATAAAGGAGCGGGAACCCAGAAGATCGTCCTCTTGTTCCTCGGATCGGAAGGCTGCACCCACTCGTTGCTCGTGAGCCCTCGACGGAACAAGCAGCAATTTTGAACGTGGTAATCCTGTTTTTATCTTTCAGTTTCGACACGGATTTCAGGACCTCGTGGATCGACCAAAGGCGGAGGACTCGAAACCATGCCTAGCAAGCAAGCAGGAAAGGGTTCCGAGATGGAGAAGATGTTACGCCTGTTGTCGAACCGGATGGCGTGTATAGACCGAAAGCTCGGTCAAGTCCAATCGCTCGGTAGAGGTTTGGCGGAGGTAAAGAAGCAATTGGCTACAATGAACGACCCAGGTCAGCCAAAAAAGGTAATAGGCCCGGCCTTGCCGGGAGTGGTTCCCGGGTTAAGAGGGAAGCGGGTCAAAGAAAGGGCAGTCTCGGGGGGGGGGTCCCGGCACCAGTGGTGCCGCCCATCGCTCCCCTAGTACCGGCTGGTAACCCGGTTCAGGAACCAGTTTTAGGCCAGCCTATCCCAGTGGTGATCACCTCGACCGAGGATGTTGAAATGCCCCCAGAATTGGCCGCTCAGTTGACCGCATGGCTTAAAACAAAGGTGGGGGGCACAGCGACCCCGGGAGATCCGGCCGAAGAGGCCAGAGTGTTAACGAAGCAGTTGCGGCAATCGAGAGATGTCGCGAAAGCGAGTGTTCCTCTTGTTCCCCCACAGGTGGCGCCAGGAGTACCAGCAGCTGGTCAAGAGAAGGTGGCGGCAACAATAGCCGATCCGGGTAAGCTCGCATTGCCAATGGCGGGGGAGGGCTCGATACCCTCTAGGCGGGAAAAGGTTGCACAGCACGTTCCCTTGGCCACGAAAGAGTTAATATGGGGAGACAAGTATGTCAACATGTTTTCATTGTTAACGGACCATCGTGAGATGGAGTATGCTAAAACGCAGAAAGATTTGTGGCACCCTAGTGTATGGCGCGCCAAGATGGCCGAGTTCAGGGTGGAAGAGACAGTGACGAACTGGGTTAAGGCCTTCTCTATATTTACCGCAGTTATGGGGGAACGTAAACCTGATGTTATGACTGAATTGGTTTGCTATCAGAATCACATTATGGATTTTTATTCAATGTATGAGGGGGAAGAATGGAAAGGCTATGACATGAAGTTCCGTAAAGCAAAGGAATATGATGCTTCTCTGTCTTGGGATTGTTTGGACTCGGTGTCATGGCACAAGCAACTCCTGCCAGGGGCGACAGGTACGTCCTCGCCAGGCGGGAGCGGGTCCGGAGTTGTCCGCCAAAAGCCCGGGGTGCCCTTTCGAGCAGGCACAGGTGTGGGCTATCAGCCTAGAGTTGGCGGGAAGGGCGGACAAGGAGGGGTCTGTTGGGGCTTCAATCGAGGCAATTGTAACAGACCACAGGGGACATGCAAGTTTAAGCATGTGTGTGCCGGCTGTGGGAATTCCTCACACCCGGAAAGTGCATGTAGATCAAAGAATGGCGGGACGGGTGGAAAAGGAGGACCTAAGCAGGAGTGAGGTGGACCTTTGTAACCGATTGCCTACACCAGTTGATCTAATGGTTATGATTCCGTGGTTAAACAAATACCCTGATCATGTGTCCGCTGGGGTGTTGAGGAAGGGATTCTCACATGGCTTCCACATCCCGGTGGGGGAAGTTCGGGGGAATTCCTTTTGTAGAAGCCTGTTATCGGTACAGCACAACCCAAGCGTGGCAGAAAAGAAAATAGCAAAAGAAGTCAGTTTCGGACGTGTGGCTGGCCCCTTTTCCTGCCCGCCGTTGGCCGATTTCATATGTTCCCCGTTAGGGGATGTCCCGAAGAAAGATCCGGGGGAGTTTAGACTCATACATAACCTTTCTGCTCCCAGGGGATCCTCGGTGAATGATGCCATAGACCCAGAAGTTTGTTCGGTACGATACGCATCGTTCGACGATGCCGTGGCCATGTTGAACCACCTAGGCCCTGGGGCGCTGATGGCGAAGTGTGATATCGAATCAGCATTCCGGTTGCTTCCGGTGCACCCGCAGGATCAGCGCCTGCTAGGTTTTGCATTTCAGGGAAATTATTACATGGACAAATGCATGCCCATGGGTTGTTCCATTTCATGTGCATATTTTGAGATGTTTAGCTGTTTTTTGGAATGGGCATTTACAGAGGCCACAGGGCATAGACATGTTATGCATTATCTGGATGATTTTCTGTTTTTGGGGGCAGCCGATGATATGAATTGCGCACAGGCGCTGTATGATTTGTGCATCCTCATGAATGAATTCGGTGTCCCATTGGCACCAGGTAAGACGGTTGGACCATCTACTTCCCTGGAGTTTCTGGGTATTGAGTTCGATTCTGTGGAGGGGTGTTTCCGACTACCAGTAGACAAAGTGACCAAGTTCCGGGCTTCCTTGAGGCAATGCCTGGGTGGGGAGAAAGTGACCCTGCACCACTAACAACGAACAGTGGGTCAGCTTAATTTTGCCTTAAGGGTGATTCCTATGGCCCGCCCGTTTTCGCGCTCTATCGCGCAGGCTATGAGTGGTCTCAAAGAGGCTCACCACCGTACGAGACTGTCTGGAGAGGTTCGCCAGGATATGCGTATTTGGTTGGCATTTCTGGCGGACTTCAACGGTCGAGTCGTCTGGAGCTCCCCGCCAGAGTCTTCGGAGGAATTGGGTCTATGGACCGACTCGGCAGGGAGCGTGGGTTTTGGCGCTATCTTGGGTGATCGATGGTCGGCACAAACATGGCCAACATGGTGGCACTCCGACGGCCTCACAGGTAACATTGGGTTCCTGGAGTTATTCCCCATCTGGGTTGCTCTGATGACATGGGCCGATGACTTCAGGGGCCGCTCTGTGGTGTTTTGGTCCGACAATATGACTGTCGTAGATTGCATTAACCGACAGGCAGCACGCTGCAAAATGATGTTGAGATTGTTGAAAGAGATTGTGCTGCTGTGCATGAGATTGAATGTACTGTTCAGGGCGAAACATGTGCCAGGTGTACTGAATCATGCGGCTGATGCACTCTCTCGTTCACGTATGCAGGCATTCAGGGGTTATCTGCCCACAGCAGACTTAGAGGCAGCACCATTCCCAGAAGCAATGTGGCTAATCGGTGCCTCGGATTACAAGACCTCGTGGCAGCGAGTCTAGCCCCCAGGACAAGGAAAGCATACGAAGGAGCGTTTCGTTCTTATTGCACATATTTGGGTCCTGTGGGGAGTCTGCATTGGGGGCAGGAGGAATCCTTCCGGGGGTACCTGGTTGCACTACACAGGGAGGGCCGATCAGTGGCAACGGCCGGTAGGCATAGGGCGGCCATTTCATTCATGGTCCAGGTACACGGCATAAAAGACCCTACAGGTTCCTTTTTGGTGAGGAAAGCCCTTCGCAGCTGGCAGCGCCTTGAGGGTTGCAAGAGAGATACGAGGCACCCGATTGGCTTAGACAGACTGTCTCTGCTTTTAGCAAAGCTGGACGAGACGTGTTCCTCCCATTACGAAGCAGTTCTGTTCCGGGCAGCGTTCACATTGGCATTCCATGGGGCCATGAGGGTGAGCGAGCTTGTCGCAAGGAACAAGAGAGATATGGAGGGAGGTTTGTGCAGGGATCACATCCAGATAAGGGGTGATTCGATGGTAATCATGATAGCCAGGTCCAAGACCGACCAGGGGGCTATGGGAGATAGTGTGGTCGTACAGCGCGAGCAAGGGTCCCCCGTCTGCCCGTTGAAGTGTGTGGAAGACTATTTGGCGCTGAGCGCTTGGGGGGGGAGCTTGCTCCGACACAAGGATGGCACCCCACTGACGAGATTTCAGTTTCAGAGGGTGCTGGCACTGGCAATCGCTGACGCGGGCATGGACCCGTGCGATTTTGGGACCCACTGCTTTAGGATAGGGGCTGCTACTGAGGCTACAGCCAGGGGTCAGAGTGCCGAGGAAGTGAAACAATTGGGCCGTTGGTCCTCGAATTGCTTTAAGAGGTATGTGCGATTGCACATGTTGTAAGTGATTAATTGACATGCACTCACGTTTTCTGTCTTTTGTTTACTTTGCAGTTTCGCGGGCCTGCCATGCAGGGCGGAATTGGAGGTCGACCCTACATCAAGAGACCAGCGGTCAGAGATCACCGACTGGGGAGAGGATGGTATGGGTCGTGGGCCACTCATACGTGAGGCGCGCCGGTGACGTATTCAAGGAAGGTGACGCGATTCACGCACCTGGGGAATACGGGTTCAGAGTGGCTTTCCATGGGAAAGGTGGGCTCGTTTTTTGACAAATTTGAGTCATTTTTCGAGGGACTTTTAGGGCGGCATAGGTCACCGCCATCTATAGTCATAGTACACCTGGGTGGCAACGATTTGGTGACACTGGGTAGACGAGTGTTACTGGAACGAATCTTGTCGGCTGTTAGCTGGTTGGCTAAAAGAGTCCCGGGGTGCACGATTGCCTGGTCCCACATGATTCCTAGAAGGAGGTGGCAAGGGGGCCTTTCGGTGTCAGCTCTGAACCATTCAGTTAAACGGGTCAATAAAAAGATTAATAGACTGTTCCGTTCTGCACAGTTGCATGTCATTCCTCATGGGTGTATCCGGGGTGACCATATGTATCTGTACGATGGGGTTCACCTGTCCAGGGAGGGGAATGATTTACTAATAGGAGATTTGGTTGCATGGCTGAGAGGTTTGAGGAAGTATGACCTATAGGAGGAGTTGGGGGGACCGGATAGTCGGTCAGCTATCCGGTCTGTGGCGGTAAGGTCATGATCGGTGAGCAGGAATTTAAAGGTCCCTAGAGTGGGGCGCCACCCACAATGGATGGGAGCGCCCGGGGAAAGACGGCCAGTGGCCCCTTCCACGGGGAGGCGGCACCCACTAAGGATGGGGCGCCTAGGGGGAGATGGCCATGGGCCCCTCCCAGGGGGGAGGCGGTTAAATGCCCCTCCTGACTAATTTCCCGGGGGCCGGATATCCGCGACGGCGGATAGAGAGTATGGGGTGGGGGGGAGAGTCCACGCTGTCCTTCCTACAGAGACCTCATACGGGAACTCGGACGACCCTTAAGATGGCGTCGAGTAGAAAGGGGGCCCCCACCACGACAAGGGAAGTTACAGTTGGCAATGAGGGTAGAGCCCTCTGCGCATGCGCCGCTCACACGGTGAGGGCGGGAGTTTGTAGTAGGGATCTGACACCGGTTAAGACCTTGCCGTTGGCCCTTAATGCTAGGATGTACAATTTGAATTAGAGTGTATGCATTTTCAGGATGTTAGCCAAAAGTACATGACTGCATCGAAATGTAACAAATGTCAAATTGTACATAATGCATAATGATGAAACTTTTAATTTAATGTTTTAAATTTTGTTTCATATTTTAATAAATACGGCCGGGAGGGTGACTCCCTCCCGTCTTCCAAAAGTTCAACGATTGTCCGACTTCCCATCCTTGGGGATGTGTGTTGGGAGGGGGTGGCGGGCATCCCGGCCATATGGAAAGGGGCGACCGCTCGGTCCCCCCGAACGTATGGATGGGGGCCCGAACCTCCCGGGAAGCCATTTTGGGCGGGGTGGGCGTGGCCCGGCTGGTATGCCCAAAGCGGCGTAGCCGGAGCGCGCCTTCCCCCGCCCGAGAGGGGTTGTCCTAGACACCTCGAAGGAAGACCACGCCCAGTAGGCGTATCAGGGACGGGTACACGCCCTCCCGCAGAAGGATAAAGGAGCGGGAACCCAGAAGATCGTCCTCTTGTTCCTCGGATCGGAAGGCTGCGCCCACTCGTTGCTCGTGAGCCCTCGACGGAACAAGCAGCAATTTTGACCCACCCACCAGCCCCTGATAGCAAATGTTTGGAGAAAATAAAGTTTTCTGAGTGATGAAAGTATAGGCCTTTCCTTTTCCTTGGTAGAGTGAATAAAGGAATGTTGAGAATGTAAATACGGTTTGCATTGGAGAAATTTCTTCTTGCAGGAATGATCAGTAATAGCAGTAAGATGATGTGGAATTTTTTCTTTTTATTAGGTAAACAACTGTCGTATTTATTTGTCGGGCGGTAAGGTCATGATCGGTGAGCAGGAATTTAAAGGTCCCTAGAGTGGGGCGCCACCCACAATGGATGGGAGCGCCCGGGGGAAGACGGCCAGTGGCCCCTTTCACGGGGAGGCGGCACCCACTAAGGATGGGGCGCCTAGGGGGAGATGGCCATGGGCCCCTCCCAGGGAGGGAGGCGGTTAAATGCCCCTCCTGACTAATTTCCCGGGGGCCGGATATCCGTGACGGTGGATAGAGAGTATGGGGTGGGGGGGAGAGTCCACTCTGTCCTTCCTACAGAGACCTCATACGGGAACTTGGACGACCCTTAAGATGGCGTCGAGTAGAAAGGGGGCCCCCACCACGACAAGGGAAGTTACAGTTGGCAATGAGGGTAGAGCCCTCTGCGCATGCGCCGCTCACACGGTGAGGGCGGGAGTTTGTAGTAGGGATCTGACACCGGTTAAGACCTTGCCGTTGGCCCTTAATGCTAGGATGTACAATTTGAATTAGAGTGTATGCATTTTCAGGATGTTAGCCAAAAGTACATGACTGCATCGAAATGTAATAAATGTCAAATTGTACATAATGCATAATGATGAAACTTTTAATTTAATGTTTTAAATTTTGTTTCATATTTTAATAAATATGGCTGGGAGGGTGACTCCCTCCCGTCTTCCAAAAGTTCAACGATTGTCCGACTTCCCATCCTTGGGGATGTGTGTTGGGAGGGGGTGGCGGGCATCCCGGCCATAGTCATTGCTGGAGATTCACACTGGCAGCCACCACAATCTGTCGATGGTGTAGTGGGAAGTGCAAATCAGAGCTTTGCATTGGTAGGCGGCTCGGGAGGCAAGATCTTGGCATGAACGGGTCCATTTGTGGTCACGAAGAGTGCAAAACAACAGGATTTTTTCTTTTCTACAAAGGAGTAGTTCAACCGAAAGCACACTAAGGGTTCAAGGCCTGGGAGGTACTTCTTGCGGATCAGGATTTCAGCAGGGCTCAAGCTAGTCCAGCTGCAGGTCCACGCAAATCCAGTGCAGCAGATCAGCTGTTCAGTTAGTTGCAGGAAGTACCTTGAGGCTTGTTGTGTACATGTAGATCAAAAGAAGCGATCAGTCAGCTGAGCCTTGGAGTCACTTCTTATAATGAAGTACTGCGTCCTCAAAGAGTAAAACAAGGTGAGTTTATTGTGCATCACTCATTCCAGTCAGCTTGTGATGTATTCCTATAGGTCCTGAATCGATCCCCCTATTCCTGACCCTATTCTGGTTAGTAAACTAACAAGTTAACTAGTAATCAGCCCATGAGGCAGAAAATCCCCATGATGCAGATACCGTTATCTGACGCAGTCACACTACGGCACAGGAACGTGTTATCTGATTAGGTCATAACGCTTGCGATCTAATTAGACAAGCGATATTCCTCCAGCCCCTGATAAGGCATACGGAGTTCTCATAACAAATCAAACCTATGACAACCTGGGCAAAACCCTGCGGCCATTGTTTTGATTTCACCGAGAACTTCAGCAAAAAGAATGTGCTAACGAGCAAGTCGTATGACATCCTTATTGATGTATCTATGTCCATCCTTACGTCAATCTCAGCACCTTAAAGGTATAAATATTACCGATATTGCCCTATGCAAAAGCACGCGTGGTGACGAGACGGAGCAGCCATACTTGCCGAAGCGAAGAGCAGAGCAGACCCCGCTGGCGCAGCCCCGCCTTCCTGACGCGCTGAGACGCGCTGCTTTCTCCTGCCGAGAATTCCAGCCCCGGCGTTTCTGGGCAGCCCTCGCAGGCAGCCTGGAACATCGAGACCAGAGAGAGAGATACCATCCCTCATTCATCCTAACTTCCAGGTACAGAACTGAATAACCCCTCACAGAGAATTATTTAGTTATTCACTTGGCAAAAACAAACTTAACTTAAACTGTAACTTTCTATTCCCGCCCACGTATTAGGCTTAGGTCAGGTACACGGGGTAGGCGTATTTAGAAACACCAGTTGAGTACGTTTAGTCAAATGTATATGTGTATGTAATATATTTTATTCATTTTAAAACATCATATGGCTTAGAAACCATATCAATGTTTTTACAGTATTATTTTATACTATTGCTTTTAATGTATGCACTTTACTTAACTATAAGTATTGCAATAATATCGATCCATTTCTCTTGTATGAGAAAAGAGACTGATCAATAAATACCACCTTTTTATTGAACACGCCCGTCTCTTCCTTTTCTCTACATTCTGATGAGACTAAGAATGCACGTACTGACTGAGTAAAATAAATTGCCTTTTGTTCACACGACTCTCGAGATATACTCTTGATTAGGGGAGAGCAAAGTTGTCATGTTCTATGGTTGTCAGAAACTAAATCCCTTCTTGCTAATCAGGGGAGTTAATTCTTTCCTGAACATTCGAGAAAGTTTCTAGTGAACTCTGAGCTAAGCTGGCAAACCCAAAACTTTAAGTCTAGTATCGACAGTAGTAGACCTAGTTAACGTCTGGTCTAGGCCTTTACTATTGTAGGTATTATTCCAATGCGCAGAGCCTATTGGGATGATAGGAACTACACTACATGGCGCCCAACGCGTTTGGAAAGGGCGATAAAACTAACGTAAGACATTTAGAGTAACTCAGTCGTGCTTTCTCACTCAGACCCCTTTTCCCATAATACTCCAAAGACGTCTGGAGTGGGTGAAAGGTAATATCCGCCAGACCTCGCAGGAGGGAACTCCTATGTATGGTTCTTGGTATAGTCAACGTTGAAGGATACACAGTTCCAAAATATTGTGCATCTAATCTTTGTTTCCACAAGAAACCTGATCTGCAAACAAACAAAATAACCTTTTGGACAGTAAAATGTCAGACAATGAGGATGAAAGAGAGGCAGTTAGATTAGCAACTGAACTCGCAGCAGCTGATGCTACTATGCAAGATGCAGACCCGGATATAATACTCATCCCGGTCATCAAAAGGAGATCTATAACTTTAAAACTTATAGAAAATGGACTGACACCTAGAGGTGGCACAGTCATATTCGTAATTGAGGCACACGAATATCGGCAGACAGAGGTATACTATTCATGGATACATTTTCTAGCAGCAAATGCTGTAACAAAGTACTTCCACAATTACAAAATAGAGGAACCTCCTAATGAGTACACTCCTTTCGAGGAGGTGGAAGTACCACTCAAATTTCAAGAGCACCTGCTCTTATTTGATGGCGCCCTAAAACATAACAATCACATCACCAGGCTCGGTCCTTTAGGTAGACCAGGAGCAACGTGGCCGGTCCTAGCCGGATACACACCACATCCAGACATCGAAGGGATGTCTGCAGCAGAGCTGTTAACACAGCTAAAACAATTAATAAAAATACATAGACAATTAGTCCAATATGTGATGCGGACTTCAACAATTCAGCCAGCGATTAAACTTCCACAGCTGACCCCTCACCAGGGGAACACAAATAAAATTACACCACAGAGCATCCAATCCTGCCTAGGTAAAGTACTGGCTAAACGGGAACAAATACCATTCTGGTTGGCACAGAAAATCACCCAAATAGAGGCGGTGTTTCCTGACACCACCCCATTAGAAAAACACAGGATTCTGACTATCTGTCTCCCAATTGGAATCGCACCACACATAGAGGACTGTGACACTTGGGGTACAGTCTTTGCTTCCATCTACACAAAAACGCATGGTGTTCCATCCATTTCGGTAATACCAGATGTGCTAAAACAAATTCAAGACGAATATGGTCCAGAACCCGCTTTAACTCTTGGTATGAAATTACTAAAAGACTTCAAGCAGGTCTCGGCTATACTATTAGCCAACATAAAAGGAGAAGCAGCAAACGTGGCGATCCGCCAGAGGTTAAAAGAGACAGATATAGCAGACCAACCAGCTGAAATAGCCAGAATCATAGAAAAATCCTATGAGGAACTAGGCAGAGATAGTTTAGGTGAGATACCAGTAAAACCACAACTGATTGAAAGTCCAGAAAAAATATTGTATAATAATAAATCTACATCACCAAAAAAGAACTGGGATGGAAACAAACAATCCAATCCTAAAGAAAAGAAATTCCAGTCCAGAGGAAGGTCTCCTAGGCGAAGAGAAAAATCTCCGAACCAGAGACACAGGTCACCACAAAGTGACCCCTCTGGGAATAGATATAACCTTAGAAATAGGGATAATATAAAAAAGCCTGATAGATATCAAGACATTGATACACGTCCCTCTCAATCTTTTCAGACTTCCTCGCAGAAATCGGATAGAAGAGGACGATCAGAACAAAGAGAAGAGCACGCCAAGTCCAAAGACAAGGAACCTGCTCAGCTAAAAAAGAAATTACAATTTCCAAAAAAAAGGTAGCCAGTATCAAGGTAGTTAACAATGCCGAGAATACTGAGGACACAACTGAAAAACGGGGAATGGGCTCAGACAATGCTAGACAGCGCAGCAGAAGTGAGCATAGCTCGCAAAGTCCTTATGAATCATCTGGAGACAGTGGACACGAATGAATATCTTCAAGTGGAAACTGCGGACACCAGAGTTAGCAAACCTCACAAAATATACGAAATAACATTGCGTATAGAGGGGGATAAGACTAGAAAAATTAGGGGACTATTTTGGGATAATCTCTCCAAGGGCTATGATATCCTTCTAGCTGAAAAAGACTGGCCACCAGAGTTTGTCAGGGAGTGCCCTCATGGCGAAGAAGTAATTATGCCTGCCTTCTCAAATCATATTCCAATTCATAAAAAGTACACACTTGCCAGGAAATGGGCAGTGGCTCTAGCTCCTGCTTTATATAAAAATCACGTGGGATGGGATGAGGACTCTCCTCCTCACAAAATCCAGTTAAAATCACAACCTACTGCACAAAGACAGTACCCAATTAAGCAAGAAGCTAAAAAACAGGTAAATGAAATACTAGATCAGCTAGAATACCAGGGGGTGATTGAAACTTGCACCTCACAAATGAACAACCCTTTGTTTCCGGTCTCCAAACCAGACAATTCATATCGTCTAGTTTTGGATTACCGACACCTTAACACATGTTGCAAAACTTTTGCAGTGCAAAACTCACACAGTGCTGCACTAATGAATAACATAGTGCGCAAAAAATACAAAACAACCTTGGACATCTCTAATGGATTCTTGGGTCAAAACATAGCACCAGAGAGCAGATATTTAACTGCATTCTCAATAAATGGCACTCAAAAACAATTCTGTCGGTTAGCCCAGGGGTACAAGAACAGCCCGGGAGTATTCTCAGCGAGAGTAACAGAATTACTACAACTATATGATGATGAAGCATTATCTTATGTCGATGACATATACTTAACAGATGATGACTTGGAGACTCACTTGAAGAGAGTGAACACCATAATACTTGGGTTCGCAGCAGAGGGTTACAAATTCAACTTTAAAAAATCCAGAATTGCCCATCTGACAGTCCTATTCTTAGGATATGAGTTATCAAGTGAAGGCAAAAGCCTGGCTGACAATTTTCTAGAAAAATGTGCCGTACTCCAAGCACCTAGAACACTAAAAAACCTACAGTCAATTCTAGGCTTCCTAAATTTCGGAAGAACATACATTGCAAATTACGCAGAAAGGGTCAAACCCCTTTATGATCTGATAAAACCAGATTTTAAAAGAACCAATTGGACTCAAATACACACAGAAATTATGAGATCCTTACAAACAGACATGCTAATTAAAACAAAATTAGAAACACGTGATAACACACGCAATCTTGTGATTCGAGTCATCCCAGGGAGATGCGGATTCACATACCTGACCTCTAATGAGGGAGATAAGGTACCAATTGCATTCAAATCGCACTTGTACACAGAAGCTGAAAAGAAGTTCAGCAGTACAGAAAGAATTGTTCATGCAGTTCAAACCGCAATAGCTAGAGAAAAAGATAAAGCTGACGGTAGACATATCATAGTCAGAACAGCAGAACCAGCCTTTGAGGCATTAACAACACCATGTAATTTGCCAACAACAGCATTGAATCCAAAGTGGATACAATGGGTGAATTCAATCACAACGGACAAAGTATACTATTACCTTGATCCAGAACTAGAAGAGTTGAAAAATCTAGAATATGAAAGAATATTCCCTCTGCCAATCGACATTCTGCCTTTACGACATTACGCCTGTGTAATTTATACAGACGGACATGCTCAACCTCCCGTTTGGGGAGAACAAGCATACAACCCCACATGTGGGATTACAAAAAGAAGTGTGGCGCGGAGGTAAACTAAGACCTCTATTAACAAAAACACACTCAGTAGAAACTAATTCAGAACAACAAACTGAGATAGTAGCTTTGAAAATGGCACTAGATAATGCGGATCACGAATTCCCGACACTTATAGTGTCAGATTCATATTACTGCGTCAAATCATATAACAAGGATTTGCAGACATGGATTCAAAACGGTTACAAAGATGACACAGATGCACCAATAAAGCAGAAACTGCTCTGGGAACAAATAGCTCTTTTAAAAAAAGAACTACCAAAGACTCACGTGACACACTCACTGAGTCATCAGCGTGATGGCGTTAACGTTGCAGGGAATTCATTGGCTGAAACAGCCACACCGGCAGCAACTAAATCGGCTCCCGTAGTTCGAAAAAAGCGTACATTAAAATACATTGACGGTGAAACAGAGCTGGCGGTGAAAACTTCATCAAAAGGCGACTGCTCAGCGCTACCGATCAACTACCCACTCAATTATACATACATAATCGATGCAAACTCCGTCCCTTTTGCTCGAATCCCTGGAGTGGGGGATAGAGTGATTCCAAACATGGACAGGAGAAACTTGTTAATCGCAGACGCACATATGGGCGAGGGTCTCAGACACCTCAAACTAAAAGATTCTCTGGAAGAATTACAATCACGGTACTGGTGGCCAGGCATGAGCCTGCGTCACACCATGTTTGTAAAAAACTGCCCAAACTGCAACAGAGATCGCAGTGGGGAGAGAAACAGTTTAATACCTCATCGTTTTACTCCAAAAAAATCAAGAGTAAAAAGGAAGGGTTGCGATTAACATATACAGGCTAGTTTCCACTGATAATGTAGATCACCAGCACTCGGCTGACGTCCGGACTGTTATACAAAGATTTGCGAGTCTAAATGGCATATACGCTAAGAGCATGCTACGTTTGACCATTGTCTTCACTCTAGCATTCCAGCCTGAGGGGAAACATGACCAAATGAGCATAGTCCAGCGGGAATCTTCTCACTTCCTTCCTGAGGGTATGGGATGGTGTAAAGAAAAAACCAAGGCATAAAGCAATCTATAACGGAAAGGATATTAGGTTCGGGAGCTGGGTGGGTCAAACATCTAATAAGTGTCCAACGTAGTCTAAATAACTTGCCAAGAAATTCTCTGAAGGGATTCAGTGCGTACGAATTATTATTTGGAACTAGGATGATGATCTCTGACATTGATAGTCAGACTTCAGTGGTGAAAGAAAAAAGCTTTGATATCAAAGACCGTTTGGCTATTTTGCAGGACTTAAACAAAACAAGAAAAGACCTGAGCAACATAAAGTTGAAACAACAGCCAACAACCACTGAAGAACCACCACCTGTCCCAGCAAGACCTGTCTGGATTCCAAAAGTCGGGGATCTAGTCAGGGAGAAGATCGCGGTAAAGAAGGAATTTGGGCCTTCTTACAGAAAAGCAGTTCCTGTCTTGTCTGTCAACGGGACAAGATCAGTTGTACTACCGCCACTTGCTGGAAAAAAGGAGAACCGAGTTGTATCAATCGACCTGGTAAAACCACAATCATGTGGCCGATAACAAACAGTAGGCCAAGTGGACTCCCAATAAGTAGCAGAACACCTAGGTTTGCTACCAGTACAGAGGTCCTGACGAAGAGGCTCATCACATTTGAAACACCTACAGAAGAACAACAAGGACTATGCAACAATGCAATAGAACTCAGACCTCTGAAAACCCAAATAAAAACATTTAGCAGAGACACACCAATTTATAGTGAAGTACCCAGCGAACATGCAAGAAACAGAAATCCTGAACCAATTGGAACAATTGACAGAACTGCATCCGGCTACTTCATAAACTTCGATGATTCCTCTGAAGGCTTCAGTGAATCAAAAACACAGCCATCATCAAAAACCTTTAAAGATAAAGCTAAAGAACTTTTGAAACAACTGAAAGAAACATATCTGATTTCTCCATGGATTGAATTTTGGGTGGGTTTTGGTGCATTTATCCTCATACTTTGGCTCATCATGGTACTAACTTTGGGACGCTTCATTGAGGGAAAATATGCTAAAATGGACACAGCAAGTCAGAAAATCAACTTGATCCTCAAACCACACACATCTTCACACGTCGAGAAAAGAGAACTTTCTTCAGCCAACTTCACAGCCAATCCGATACCTGGTGGGGTAGCCTGGGACAACACTGACTATGAAATTTATGGTCCGGTCGAAATCCTGAAATATCCACACCAAATCAAGATCTCATTGAGTGACTTTGCAAAACCAAGCTCATTTGCTGATGATTGGGACTTCGAAAGAATTAATAATATGATGTCTGACTTAGTAATGTCTGCTAAATTTACCAAACATGATTATTTGCAGGGTTCTACAAATTATGATAGTATGTACTGTTATAACCATTATGGTAACCATTTTCTACATAAATCTGCACAGCCTAGAAATGTTTTAAATTATAATCAATGGGAACATTGTGCAACCCCTCCAAAAGGAAGCTCAAGAACCTTCTATGACAAATATTCATACTTTTCAGGTTTTAACACAAGTAATGCTGAAGCATTCTATTTTAAATTGTCAAACAAGACAGGAACCAAGACCATGATAACCAACACAAAATTGATTTATTCAGACTCATTTTTTGAAAAAATGAATACCTTTGGTTTTGATTATTGGGACAAAAATGTTGAATTAAAAAGTGTTTGGGGCACAAAAGATTGGCAAGTACAGGGTATAGAAGCTTTGTTTAGAGCCTGCATGATCCCAGAACAAATGATATTTTTAAATGACACTGTTCAACAAACCACCTGTCTTGGCCTAGCCAAAATCAAAGATTTAATTAAACCGTCTATTCCAAAACCAACAATGTTTAGCAACACTTCTACAGATGAAGAGATAGACGTAAACCATATATTAAACCAAAACAGAACACATCCTGATTGGAAACAGTGGTTGATCTGGCCCAAAGATACTAATAACTGTCAAGACAGATTCCTGAATAAAACACAGGGGTTCAAAATGACCAGGCCAGACCCTAGATATCCCCAAAGACATCACCCAGGGATAATAACCACCTACAGTATGGGCAAATTATGCCTTCAATGGCTGCAAACTTCCACACTGGCAGAAATTAAGCAACACCTAACTTTACTTACTGATGGTGCTGACTTGCGTGATTTCATAATGGGACCACGCAAACAGCGTCAAAAGCGTTTCATAGCAGCCTCTGTATATGCAGCATACAATGAGGCCTGGAAGGTTACTCAAATTGAAACAGCAGAGAGAATACGGGAAATTGACCGTATTAATTTGGAAAAATCACTTTCTGTAGTGGACAATGGGTTAATGACTCTGTCCTCCAGAATTTTTTCTTTGGACAGCATTGTGTCTTCAGCAATCGACATATTATCGCAGGACTTACTGTTATTACAACACGGTCAGTCACAATTGCGTTCTATTGTACAGCTTGGCTGGACGTTACAAAATCTGCGTTCAGGCTATGTGCCTTGGCGTTTAATCAACACGACGTCACTATTCTATATCTTTAACCTTACTGATAGACAAATCAGTATGGCCCAGAAGGGTGCTGATTATACAATCCTGAGCATTGAGAAACTTGAGAGATTACCAATGACAATGTCAGAACGACCTGTCAGTGAATGGATAATACATGGGATAATTAATATTCCAATTTCAACCTTCAGGTTTCAATACTGCCAAAAATATATACAGGCTGGCATGTACGAGACATTGGGAAAGGGGTACCTTAAAACAACATGGAACCTGCCCTATTCACATGCATGTGTCAGTAATAAAGGACAGAAAGTGTTTCTTAGTGGCAATGATTGTGCGATGTCACTAAGCGGCACACTTCTGTGTAACGGAATTAGTTTGCATGGAGCCTGTGAAGGGAATTCATACAACCTTTCATGTCACCAGCAAGGCGCACCTGCAACAGAAATAGAACCATTCTTTCAAAGACTCTATAATGGGAGTTACATTCTAATTGTAGACCGCAGATGTTGTAGTCTTATGCCCGGGACTCCTTATCTAGTAACTACGACTGCGAAGGTCAAGTGCTGTGGACGCTCATTGTTCCCCAGCTCCTTTCCAGACAGGGAGGCAAGGGCATGGCCCAACTTGAAAATTACTTCTATTCGAATAGATACTTTAAGCAGAATGAAAACAGTGCTTCTTCAGACGCCTACCAGGCTCTCGTCATCAAAAGAAACATATGATCTACAAGTCGCAAGGACGACTGCAGAGATACATTCATTGTTATCAACTAATTCCCCCATACATTTCGCGGAAATTCTAAATGAAATCTTAAATATTTCTGATACCAATGGGGTCTCAAAGGTATTTAAGACAGTATTTTCGATGGCATTAACACCATTCAAAGCCATACTGGGTATTTTTCCAGATTTCGTCCATTCGATTTTTGGCGGACTTCCCCTGATCCTGGGACTAATTGCAGGAATCCTATTCTTAGTCCTTATTTTTCGTTATGGCAACCCATGTCACAGACAAAACTCTTGCGACAAGGGAAGAAACAATCCTAGCCATTGGATACCGGGACCGGATATCAAAAATCCTGGGACTCTCCCGGCTTAGAGACCTAAATATGACTTGGTTTCTATCATTTCGACCAATGTGGCAAAGATGTGTTTTACCTGTACTAAGGTGTCTGCTATGCGGAGAAGAATGCGTGTTAGACACCTGTCTGACGCTACAATCGGATGCGCCAATGGATGCAGAAACATTGTTGAGCCCGATCAAGGTTCATGCTTTGTGCTGCCCTCAAAGGCTACCAATCCTGATGACGGCATTCGTGGAAGCTTCACCACTACGATTGATGGGTAGTGAAGTTCAAGATGAAAGCAGCATCGAACAGGTACGACCTTCTGTCAGCAATGCGAATCAGAATGTCAATGGAGACAATCATGCGCACGAATGCATGATTACACCTATTTCCGAGTTAGTGGAACTTTCCCAGGAAGCTGTTGACAGCTTTTTCGAAAGCCTGAATGATATGATGTTCTCTCCAGAGCAGAAATAGAGACTTTTGAGCAAGCTCGCACACGGCGTTCCCTGAATTCGGCCTTCAACTTTAAAAATAAAGTCACATGAACAATTTTCCCTCCAGTTCACGGACAGCAAGTTTTTCAGCAGCCCCAAAATATTTTTGCATATTTTTCGGGACACTATCTTCTGCTTAAAGTAAGAACTATTCTTAAAGAACTAAGATTTCTATATTTTAGATAGCTTATAGACATTAGCTGCCCGCTGGTATGTTCACAAATATTTTATTATGTGATGGTATGGTCTCGAACTATTTTTCTGTATTAAGAGCCATTTCATGTGTAATTTCTCATATACCAAATAAGCAATAATGTATACAAATGCGTGATTACTTTAGCCTTATTCCATAGCTTGAGTGCATACAATACATATGACTGCAATTTTTCCGTATATTTGAAAATTTCAAAATGCATTTATGTATTTTGGGGTGGTAAGGTATACACTATACTCTATAGTATGTTGTACTATGTTATACTATGCCTAGATTAGTAAATATGACCATAGTTAGCGTGGAGTGGGTGTGATGTATTCCTATAGGTCCTGAATCGATCCCCCTATTCCTGACCCTATTCTGGTTAGTAAACTAACAAGTTAACTAGTAATCAGCCCATGAGGCAGAAAATCCCCATGATGCAGATACCGTTATCTGACGCAGTCACACTACGGCACAGGAACGTGTTATCTGATTAGGTCATAACGCTTGCGATCTAATTAGACAAGCGATATTCCTCCAGCCCCTGATAAGGCATACGGAGTTCTCAAAACAAATCAAACCTATGACAACCTGGGCAAAACCCTGCGGCCATTGTTTTGATTTCACCGAGAACTTCAGCAAAAAGAATGTGCTAACGAGCAAGTCGTATGACATCCTTATTGACGTATCTATGTCCATCCTTACGTCAATCTCGGCACCTTAAAGGTATAAATATTACCGATATTGCCCTATGCAAACGCACGCGTGGTGACGAGATGGAGCAGCCATACTTGCCGAAGCGAAGAGCAGAGCAGACCCCGCTGGCGCAGCCCCGCCTTCCTGACGCGCTGAGACGCGCTGCTTTCTCCTGCCGAGAATTCCAGCCCCGGCGTTTCTGGGCAGCCCTCGCAGGCGGCCTGGAATATCGAGACCAGAGAGAGAGATACCATCCCTCATTCATCCTAACTTCCAGGTACAGAACTGAATAACCCCTCACAGAGAATTCTTTAGTTATTCACTTGGCAAAAACAAACTTAACTTAAACTGTAACTTTCTATTCCCGCCCACGTATTAGGCTTAGGTCAGGTACACGGGGTAGGCGTATTTAGAAACACCAGTTGAGTACGTTTAGTCAAATGTATATGTGTATGTAATATATTTTATTCATTTTAAAACATCATATGGCTTAGAAACCATATCAATGTTTTTACAGTATTATTTTATACTATTGCTTTTAATGTATGCACTTTACTTAACTATAAGTATTGCAATAATATCGATCCATTTCTCTTGTATGAGAAAAGAGACTGATCAATAAATACCACCTTTTTATTGAACACGCCCGTCTCTTCCTTTTCTCTACATTCTGATGAGACTAAGAATGCACGTACTGACTGAGTAAAATAAATTGCCTTTTGTTCACACGACTCTCGAGATATACTCTTGATTAGGGGAGAGCAAAGTTGTCATGTTCTATGGTTGTCAGAAACTAAATCCCTTCTTGTCTAATCAGGGGAGTTAATTCTTTCCTGAACATTCGAGAAAGTTTCTAGTGAACTCTGAGCTAAGCTGGCAAACCCAAAACTTTAAGTCTAGTATCGACAGTAGTAGACCTAGTTAACGTCTGGTCTAGGCCTTTACTATTGTAGGTATTATTCCAATGCGCAGAGCCTATTGGGATGATAGGAACTACACTACAAGCTGTGTCATAACAATGTTCTAAGGTGACAGTTGACAGAAGGGAATGTTCCAACCATTTAGTGAGAGTAGGGGGGAAAGGGTAGTAGATGGGAGAATAGAATGAATGCAGGAGGGAAATGGTACAGTCCAGGGTTGAGAGAATTGAAGCAAAAGTTATCACAGTAAATAATTCACTCAAGTAACTTGCTAAAATAAGAATAGATTACAGCAGATCTTCTACCGTTAATGTGCCAAATCCAGAACAATGTATGTCACAGTGTATATAACGCTAGAAAAATAAGCACAATAAAATAATGGTGGAAAAGAGGAACAAAACTTAAGAGAAAACATTCTATTGAACACCATGCAATACAGACAAAATGTAATACGCCCATAATAAAATCTTTGTGCCAAGAAGGAGATACTCTCTCACACCTTAGGGTTTCTTTCTTGGACAGGCTAGCAGGTTGATCATCCCTCATGTTTTGGGACACAGGATTGTATCTGGATACTCTGTCAACACTCCAAGTTTGCCCACTGATCACATTGCAGCCCATTTGAATGATTTTTATGGGTACATGAGTATTTACTACTCCCTTCTGTGCGTGTTTTAGGTGACTTTATTTATACCCAATCACCTGTGGTTAGAGAAGGTTCTATTTTTACATTGTTCAACCTATCATACCGTCCCCTGTACCCCTCTTGGTTGATTGGATTCTGAACTATTTGTCTGTCTACCTTTGCACTAGCAGCTCTCTCCTATGTGCTTACATGAGATTTAACTCAATGTGCAATGAGAAAGTAAAGCTCTGCATATGGGCCTGTAAGGGCGCAGATAGCTAACTGGAACTTCTAAATACATGTGTTAACTTTTAAGCACATAGCAGCGTGCCCCTTGGCTAAAGCCTATCTTAGAGGGAGTTATATGTAGTAGAAGAGCAGGTTAACGCTTGTGAAGAACTTTTAAATGAGAAGTCAGCCTACAAGTAGAAGTGCATGTACATGCCAAGAATACCGGGCGTAGGACATATGTATTATTAGTTCTCCCCTTTTGTATGTTCTTACATAAGACTCAATTCAATCTGGATCCTTGAAATTATGTCAGCTTATAGTTCTGTAAATGCATATATAGCTCACAGAAGCTTTAAACTACACGTGTTACCTTTAAACCACAAAGGAGCATGCCCTATGGTCGTCCTACAGCCTAACTCAGGGTGAGTTTTATGTGATTGAAACACAAGTCCCTCTGAGGAGGTGTCTTTCCATATGTATGTAAGTTTGTTGGTATATCCTGCTTACAGTTTCATTATCCAAATGCCTATCTATGATACTCTTTACATATATACCTGTACAAATATGTACATTTAACAATTACTATTCAAACAGTTGACTAGTTACATATCCACTGCACTTCATATATAAACAAACACTTTAAATCCCTTACATGTATCTCTTACATTAAGTAATATTTAAAATATAGTACAAACAAATATCACTTAGAAGCCTTTATGTATGCAAGCTCGGAAACGCTTTGGGATTTTCATTTCATCGGAGCTGAATGTGCCGGTTGTGTTATTAAAGGCTTGTAAAGCACTCTGGTGTTGGCGGCGTCCTTGAATCAGGGCATCTTTTTGTGGCACATATACGCAGCAGTCCGGCCGCGAGGGACGCCACACCCGGTTCAGCAAACATGGGGCCGGAAAGGTTTTGAAGTATCGGAACCTGAGGCACAGCGGAGTAAAAAGAAAGAACACCAGAGATTCCAGTCCGTAGCCCACTGGGGCTTCACTAATAAAGAAAGGACATTGATATGAACTGAGCCCACTGGGGATCAATAGAGGCTCAAAGCAGGCTACAGGTACCAGCATGCATGGAACAGTTACCTCACCTGAGAGGCCCAAAATGGCCATACATATTGTGTGCAGTGAATGGTGCCAAAGAGAGATTTAGTTCTACCAGCTGTCACCCTTTGAAGAAGGAGCCTGCGAGCTCTGAAATGCGTTGGGATTTTCATTTCATCTGAGCTGATTGTGTCAGTTTTGTCATTAAAGGCTTGTAAAGAACTCTGGTGTTGGCGGCGTCCTTGCATTAGGGCATCTTTTTGTGGGACATATACGCGGCAGTCCGGCCTCGAGGGACGCCACACCCGGTTCAGCAAAAATGGGGCCAGAAAGGTTTTGATGTATCGGAACCTGAGGCACAGTGGAGTAAAAAGAAGTGTAGAGTCAGCGCTCAAGCTGACGCACGTCGCGTGACGACGCAACGTACCGGTGGCCATCTTGGAGATACGCGCGCATCTCCATTGGAAAGGCGCGAGTGTCGGGGACCGGACGTTTACCGGCTCGGCGCTCTCTGACTGGAGCTATAAGTTAATAAATAGCACGTCATCCTCACGCTGTGTCCTGTCCTGTTTGGGGAGGCACTACAAACCTTACAAGAAGGGAAAACGGAGAATCATGTCCATAGCCTACTCGGGCTTCGCCAATAAAGAAAGGACATGGACATGAACTGAGCCCACTAGGGATCAATAGAGGCTCAAAGCAGATTACAGGCACCAGCATGCTTAGAACAGTTACCTCACCAGAGAGGTCCAAAATGGCTGTACATATTGCGTGCAGTGAATGGTGCCAACGAGCGATTCAGTTCTACCAGCAGTCACCCTTTGAAGAAGGAGCCTGCAAGCTCTGAAACACGTTGGGATTTTCATTTCATCTGAGCTGAATGTGCCGGTTGTGTTATTAAAGGCTTGTAAAGCACTCTGGTGTTGGCGGTGTCCTTGCATCAGGGCATCTTTCTGTGGGACATATATGCTGCAGTCCGGCCATGAGGGACCCCACACCCAAATCAGCAAACATGGGGCCCGAAAGGTTTTAAAGTATTGGAACCTGAGGCACAGCGGAGTAAAACGAAAGAAATCCAGAGATTCCAGTCCGTAGCCCACTGGGGCTTCACTAATAAAGAAAGGACATGGACATGAACTGAGCCCAATGGGGATCAATAGAGGCTCAAAGCAGACTACAGGCACCAGCATGCTTAGAACAGTTAACTCACCTGAGAGACCCAAAATGGCTGTACATATTGCATGCAGTGAATGGTGCCAATGAGCAATTCAGTTCTACCAGCTGTCACCCTTTGAAGAAGGAGCCTGCGAGCTCTGAAACGCGTTGGGATTTTCATTTTATCGGAGCTGATTGTGTCAGTTTTGTCATTAAAGGCTTGTAAAGAACTCTGGTGTTGGCGGCGTCCTTGCATTAGGGCATCTTTTTGTGGGACATATACGCGGCAGTACGGCCTCGAGGGACGCCACACCCGGTTCAGCAAAAATGGGTCCAGAAAGGTTTTGATGTATCGGAACCTGAGGCACAGTGGAGTAAAAAGAAGTGTAGAGTCAGCGCTCAAGCTGACGCACGTCGCGTGACGACGCAACGTACCGGTGGCCATCTTGGAGATACGCGCGCATCTCCATTGGAAAGGCGCGAGTGCCGGGGACCGGACGTTTACCGGCTCGGCGCTCTCTGACTGGAGCTATAAGTTAATAAATAGCACGTCATCCTCACGCTGTGTCCTGTCCTGTTTGGGGAGGCACTACAAACCTTACAAGAAGGAAAACCGGAGAATCATGTCCATAGCCTACTCGGGCTTCGCCAATAAAGAAAGGACATGGACATGAACTGAGCCCACTAGGGATCAATAGAGGCTCAAAGCAGACTACAGGTACCAGTATGCTTAGAACAGTTACCTCACCAGAGAGGTCCAAAATGGCTGTACATATTGCATGCAGTGAATGGTGCCAATGAGCAATTCAGTTCTACCAGCTGTCACCCTTTGAAGAAGGAGCCTGCGAGCTCTGAAACGCGTTGGGATTTTCATTTCATCTGAGCTGAATGTGCTGGTTTTGTCATTAAAGGCTTGTAAAGTACTCTGGTGTTGGTGGCGTCCTTGCATCAGGCCATCTTTTTGTGGGATATATATATACACATATATATTCACTGAAAAAAACATAGGTTTCAGGGATGTTATAGTTAGGTGGACATTTCACTCGTACAAAACCAGAGAAATTAAAACGTTATAGTTAGTAGAGCTAACTATAACTCGTGCCCCTGCAATATACTGCGGACGACATCATATATTACATCACTCATGACATGGTCAGTGAGGTCACTGATGACATCCCTGATGACATCTCAAATGACATCACTGATGACTTCATTTAGAGAATGTTGTTTCTGTAAAGTTTAAATATATTTTTTATATTTTAATGACAAGTTATATTGAAGAATGAGTTGGTGTATAAATATGTGGGTGGAGGATTTAATAGGTGTGTGACTGACTGTATAAGTTAGTGATTATTGTGTCTTACTGAATGCATGGGTTAGTGACTAAACTGTGTAAATGTCTGTATCTGTCTCTCAGTTGTTGTGTAAGCTGCTGCATGGGTTGGTGATTAGGTACATGACTGTCTATATGGGTTACTTATTGGTTACATCAGTATCTGTATAGCTGCCTCAGTGTTTGTGTGTTTGGGTGGGTGGGCAGTGTGTGACTTTCTGCCTATATGTGTGAGTGGATAATTTACTCGGTGTATGGGTTCAATACTACATGTGGAAATAGCTGTATAGGTGAGTGAGTGTGTGTATCAGTGTGAGTGAGTGAATGTATGTCTCACTGGTATATGTGTGAGTAACTACATATGTGAAAGGCAGTATATGTGAGTGTTGGAGTATATAGATGACTATACGTGATAGTGAGTAATTGTGAGAGTGGCAGTATAAATGAGTGTGTGCTTGTGTCAGTGATTGATAAGAGAGTAAGTATATGTTCGTATATGTAAGATAGGTTAGTTAGGGAATGTATAACTGTATAGGTGAGTAAAGGGCAGTGTTATTGATTCTTTACATGTCTAGCTAGGTGTGTCAACAACTTTAAGGATGAGTGATGGTGTATGAGTGTGTGTATAGGTGTATGAGTACATATAATAGTGCTGTATTGATGAGTAACTGCATGTATGAGTAACTGGATGGGTGAATGAATGAATGTGTGTGTGTGTGTGTAGCTAGGAATTAGTCAGTGGGTATATAGTAACTGCTATTGATTTGTCTATGGTTTTGAGAATGGTAGTCTGTATTTTAGAGTGGGTGTATCAAAGGTTATATTAGGGTGTGAGAAGGTGCATCAGATTATCATTTGGATGATGTCATCAGTGAAGTCATTTGAGATGTCATCAGAGATGTCATCAGAGATGTCACTTACCATGTCATGAGTAATTTGTGACTACATCAGCAGTGCATTGCGGGGGCGTGAGTTATAGTTAGGTCTTCTAACTATAACATTTGAATTTCTCTGGTTTTGTACGAGTGAAATGTCCAACTAACTATAACGTCCCTGAAACATATGGTTTTTCAGTGAATTTCAAAGGTTTTTTAAATGAGAAATTCTAACTATAACATCCCTGAAACCTATGTTATTTTTCAGGTGAATTTCAAAGATTTTTTAAATGCTAATTTCTAATTATAATGTTCATTAAACCTATAGTTTTTTCAGTGATTTTTAGATGATCATTCCATTCTTAACCTGGTCAAAACAGCCAATATAGCCAGTTTTCCAGCAATAGCTTCCGTAAAAATAAATTGCCACAAAGGAGAGCAACAACTAACACTAACAATATGCAGAGTAGGTGTTCCTGTGCAAAAATAACACAAAAAAACCTATTCCTGATATTTTCAACTAGCAGCCAAATCTGCGGTGCGATCCAAAAACAGGCGATAAGCTGCGTTAGCAGTAGGAATGTAACATCTGCCTTTTACTAGTGTAAAGTAGGACGACTACCTACAATGTGAAAAGGAGCCCGGCCCACAATCACATCTGAAGACCGACACATCTCATAGAGCTACTGTTCTTGCACCTCCGACCACCAAGAAGGCCACAAAACCCACTGCCACCACCCTCAGGACCTCCCCCAGGACCACCTCCCCTACTACCACCGATGCAACTAACAACAAGACAGCTGAATTTCTAGAAACGGCATGGCCCCTCAGCCTCACAATAGCTGGATGTTGAGAGATGTGGCAACCAAAGATGTGTGAAGGATGCTTTCACCCACCAATATTAATGCACACAATACCAAGTGTAGCAGTGATATGCTGGATAGACCTCACTATGCAGAACACAAACCTCTCCATGTGTACATATACTGCTGGTGCTTGTAGTGTTGGGACAGTGGAGGCAACCATGTTACCTCAGGCAGTGGGGAAGATCTCGGTCATATACTTCTGTTGTTGTCCCCTGTAAGTGGAAGCGCAGAGGGCTAGTCCAACGTATGCCACTCGAGTGTAGAAGTGTGAATAAATAGCCTGGGGCTCTGGGTGTGGTTCACTTGTGTGAAGGCTAACGCGTCTGCCAGAGTGTCTGACCTCACTCTGCCATGTGGCTGCCGCCATGACCACAGGCCTCCTTGACACAGGCCACATGCAAACACAGCGACACAGCACCGCAGACTTATGTCTGTACAGACTACTGCCTTCTATCTACACTGTGGACAGCAGGGCTCACAATTCAGATGGAGTTGCGATTGCAGATGAGGCAGTCCAGTCAAGACACATTGCTTCCGGTGCGGACCGCCCGGACCACGCATCATCGCAGGCTGCGCACACGCTGAGCACCAGATTTGCCACTAACTCAGCGCACCACAAATCAATGCCATGTGGCCTTATTAAGGCAGAATTCATTCACAAAAGACATTGCTACCAGTGCAGCCAGCCCAGACCACGCATCATTGCATCATTGCAGGGTGCGCACACGCTGAGTGCTTCAGGTGCCACTAACTCAGTGCACCATAAGTCATCACCACGTACCCTTATTAAGGCAGAATTCATTAGGCAAAATGTGGTACTGAAAATTCTGGACCCGTGTCATAAACATCATCGAATCATGGTGATTTTGGTATCAGCGGTACCGAGAATGACGAGAACACCATGTACGAGCATTTTCGTCTCATTCGGTTGACGAGATAATCCTGGAATCAGGAAACTCGTCCTGAACCCTCAGGGTCCATTTTGTATACGGCAGCCATTTTGTGATTGCCCTCACATAGGCCGGTGACTAAGGCCAAAACCGAGTCTGAAGGACACGTACACCTTTGCTGACTTCTGGACGACCTGGGCAAGCTGACTCCACTGCCCGGGTCCAAACCTGTTCGGTCAGTTCCTCTCCCAGTGGCCGATCGAGATAGTATCAAGGCACAACATGCCATAAACGCTTCATCGCACACAAACCCTTCCTAATCTTACACACACCTGCCTCTGTTTTCTTTCTTTATGACTTGCTTTACGAGGAGGAGGCGCACGTTTTTATTGGGGTTTCGTCGATATCTGATGAAAATACTGGGCCTTGCCGGGTAATTGATTGTGGGCTGAACAGACTGAAATATGGGCTTGTCATCATGACTCTGCTTTTTCTTTGTTTTGAAAATATGTGAATGGTCAACTGTAAAATAAGGAATGTTTGCCTGAAGCATAATATTTTGTATAAAAAGAGAAGGCTGGCTTTGTAAGATTGAGCAGTCTCCTGAGAATATACACCGTGTTGTACTTCTAGGACGCCTGTTACTTGGTTGCAGCCAATAAACACGATCTTTGACTTCACCTAGAAGACTCTGAGTTTCTGTAGTCTGAAACAGGAAGGACCTGAAGTCCTAGGGTGTGTCCCTGGCACAGCTGGGTTCTGAAAAACCCAGTACTTCAGTTGGCGCCCCACGTGGGGCGATTTCAGCGGTACCGGTCCAAGCCAGAGGTTCGTGAGGAGCTTCGTGTGAAAATTCTGGAGGAAGGCCGCCACTTTATCGACCCCTGCATGTCGACGTGGTCCGAAAGTCTTTGCTGCGAGGTTCCCCGGTTCCCGATGGCTACGAAGGACTGCTGCCCTGACTATCGCCCTGTTTTGAACCCTTGATGATTTGTAGAGCGAAACGATAGACAAGTCTTCTGGTGACGTCATCGATACCTCAGTTAAGTATAAGTGGAGCGTCTCCCAGTCCTTAGTTTGGTTCTTAGTTTGGGTATCCCCTTGGGATCTTTGATTTGGAACTTGCAAGTACCAAAGCCGAGGGACTCGTGTATTCACGAGACTATCGTATTCGATAATCCTTTGAAGTTTGAAGCTAGACTAGAGAGCGAAGATGCCTGGTCTTAGCAGACTTGGAAACTTGTTTTGTCTTGGTTGTAATAGGGATTCCCGATTGGAGGACTCGTGTCCGGTTCCTCCGATTGGAACTCCAACCTATGAGCTCTATGTGAAACATGGCGTAGGCCCAATCATATATAATGAAGTATGGATCCTATACACCAGAAAGGATGGTGTTTTAAAATGGCCCCAATATGGCAGTTTTGACACAGAGATATTGGATAATCTAGAAGTTAGACTTTTTAAGAAGAAAGCCCGGCCGGCGATGTTTGACTCTTTCCGCCTATGGCGTAAGGAAGCCAAAGAGAAAGAAATCAAATTAGCAAAGAGAAATAAGAGGGAAAGGGGTATCTCGATAATGCAAGCTGCTACGCAGTATAAAGACAACGAAGAAGAACAGGCAAGTGAGCAGTTGCACAGGCAACGTAAAATGGCGATTGATAAATGCTATCCGGTTTTGCCGTCTCTTCAGCAAGATGCAGCAAAAGAACTTGAAAAAGACCCCCTAATGTCACACTTATTGAGTTCGCCACCCCCTTATGCGCAGAATGCTACTGCACCTCCGCAACCTTTAGTTGTGCAACCCCTGATTGTTGTGCCTCAGATTCTTCCACAGCCTCCAGCTGCCCTTCAGTTGGCTCCTACTCTTACAGCGCAGCCTCCTCAAGGGCCGCCGACTTTGCTACCTGCTCTATCTGTACTTCCTACGATCTTGCCTACTGCATCGACTACCCTTTTTGGTATTCTTCCTGTTACGGCCTCTGCGTCTGCATCTGTATCTGCCTTGCCTCATTCTGTTTTTCCTCCGGTTCTCTCGTCGACTTCTCCTTCTGTTCGACAGAGAATGACTGACACTGTTGCCAGTCTCCTATCTCCTCTTTTTGGGGCAGCGAGTATGACCCCTGTTTCAACACGCAAACAGTTGCGTAGTCAACTGCCCGACTCTAGAGAGCGGGTAACATTGGATTATTTAGCACATAAATGGGTTACCGACCCGACAAGATATGAGCTAGAGTCTGTTATGGAGTGACCGCTGCGCCTCTCACCAGGCCTGGTCACCCCCTTGCTCCTCCTGCCGCCGCCTGCTCCAGCCTGCCTTGCCAGCCTTGCCAGCCTGCCTAGCCGCATTTCCCGCCGCCGCAGACGCCCCCTGGTCCGACGAGCGGCCCAGCCACTGCAGAGCCGGCCGCTCGCCCGTTCCCGCCGCTGCTTGCCCAGGCCCCGCCCACCACCGGCCCATTGGCCGAGCCGCTCCCGCCGCCCAGCTGACCCGCCCTCACGTCCCCCTTCTTATGACGCCCCCAGAGCGACCGCGCAGCGGACGCGCGCAGCGGGAGCACCGATTGAGCGCCGAAGGTGCGCCAAAGGTAAGCCCGTCTACGCCCGTCCGCGCCTGGACCGCGCCCAGTGCCAGGACCCCTGGCCCCGGCAGACCCCAGCCCACCCGCCGGACGTACGACGCCGCCACCCTCATCGCACTCAACGCCGGCCGAATCCCGGGATGCTACCGAGCCACCCCGAGACGCACCCACGGACCCTTCTGCTGCAACGCCTGCAAGTTCACCTGCAACCGGACCCACGCCACACCAGCACCCACCAAGCCGAACTCCTGCAGCAACCACCTGAAGTGCATCCTGCTCAACACCCGCTCCGTCCACAGACACGCCGTCGAGCTCTGGAACCTGCTCGACACCACAGCCCCAGACGTCGCCTTCCTCACGGAAACCTGGATGAACGCCTCCTCAGCGCCCGACATCGCCATCCCGGATGGCTACAAGATCATCCGGAGGGACCGAGTCAACCAGACAGGAGGAGGCATCGCCATCATCAACAGGAACACCATCCGCATCACGACCAACACCGACGACACCCTTGCACCCGCCGAACACCTGCACTTCCAGATCCACGTCAACCCCAAGACCACCCTCAGAGGCACCCTCATCTACAGACCCCTGGGACCACGCACCCAATTCAGCGAAGACATCGCCGACTTCATCAGCCCACACGCCCTCCCCTCCACCGACTACATCCTCCTCGGGGACCTCAACTTCCACCTGGAGAACAACAACGACCGCAACACCACCACCCTGCTGGACAACCTCGCCAACCTCGGACTCAAGCAACTGGTGACCACCCCCACCCACCTCGCCGGACACACACTCGACGCTGTCTTCTCATCCAGCAAGGACATCACCTTCAATCACGCCACGGGACTCCACTAGACGGACCACAGCTGCGTCCACTTCAGCTTCAAGAGGACCACGCTCCACCATCACCAGCAACAGGTTCCCCGCAGAAGCTGGAACAAGATCACTGCAGACCAGCTTTCCACTTCCCTGAGCAAGAACCCTCCCACCAGCACAACGAACCCCAGCCAAGCGGCCACCAACCTCACGATGTGGATCAGCGACTGCGCAGACGACCTCGCCCCTCTGAAGACCCCGCCGAGCAGACCCGGCAGCAAGAAAGCCCCATGGTTTAACGACGAACTCAAGAGCTCCAAGAAGAACTGCAGAGCACTCGAGAAAACCCGGCGTAGAGACCCAACACCGGACAACATGACTGCCCTCAAGCACGCCACCCGAAAACACCACCAGCTGATCCACGCCACCAAGAAAACCGCATTCAAGGAATGACTGGACAACAACGCACACAACAGCAAGGAACTCTTCAACATCGTGAAAGAGCTCTCCAACCCCAACGCCGGAAACAACGACATCACCCCTTCGCAAGACCTCTGCAACTCCCTCGCCTCCTACTTCCACAACAAGATCGCGGACATACACAACAGCTTCAGCACTCAACCGACGCACGCCACGACCGAACCACCGCCCCCCCACCACCACCCTCCGCGCATGGACCCCGATCAGCACCGAAGACACCATCCGCACGATGAACTCCATCCACTCCGGATCTCCAACCGATCCTGCCCTCACCACGTCTTCAACAAGGCCGACGCTGTCATCGCACCCCACCTGTGGGACATCGTCAACACCTCCTTCGACACCGCTACCTTCCCGGAGAGCTGGAAGCATGCCGAACTCAGCGCTCTACTTAAGAAACCATCAGCCGACCCCACCGACCTCAAGAACTACCGCCCCATCTCGCTGCTCCCGTTTCCGGCAAAAGTCATCGAGAAGACCGTCAACAAGCAGCTGGCCGCCTTCCTCGAGACGAACGGTTCCCTCGACCTCTCGCAGTCTGGCTTCCGGGCCAACCACAGCACCGAGACCGCCCTGATCGCAGCTACCGACGACATCCGAGCCCTGCTTGACAACGGAGAAACAGCGGCCCTCATCCTCCTGGACCTCTCCGCGGCCTTCGACACTGTCTGCCACCGTACCCTAGTACAGCGCCTCAGCAACGTCGGAATCCAGGAGAAGGCACTGGAGTGGATCATCTCCTTCCTCGCCGGAAGGACACAGAGAGTCCGCCTCCCCCCGTTCGGATCGGAGGCCACCGAAGTCATTTGCGGCGTTCCCCAAGGCTCCTCGCTCAGCCCAACCCTCTTCAACGTCTACATGAGCCCCCTCGCAGCCATCGCACGCCAGCACAACCTCAACATCATCTCCTACGCCGACGACACACAGCTGATCGTCTCCCTCACCAACAACCCCGCCACCGCCAGAGCCAACCTGCACGAAGGGATGACAGACGTAGCCAAATGGATGTTGAACAGCCGCCTGAAACTGAACTCGGACAAGACGGAAGTCCTTATCCTGGGATCCTCACCCTCCGCCTGGGACGACTCCTGGTGGCCCCCCGCCCTGGGCATCGCACCCAAACCAACAGACCACGCACGCAACCTGGGCTTCATCCTGGACTCCTCCCTCTCCATGACCAGACAAGTCAACGCCGTCTCCTCGTCGTGCTTCAACATCCTGCGCATGCTACGTAAGATCTTCCGGTGGATCCCCACCGAGACCAGGAAGACGGTCACCCAGGCCCTCGTCACCAGCCGACTGGACTACGGCAACTCCCTCTACGCCGGAACCACCGCCAAACTCCAGAAGAGACTCCAGCGGATCCAGAACACCTCAGCACGAATCATCCTGGACATCCCCCACCGCAGCCACATCTCCGGACACCTGAGAGATCTGCACTGGCTCCCGGTCAACAAAAGAATCACCTTCTGGCTACTCACCCACGCACACAAAGCCCTACACAACCAAGGCCCAGGATACCTAAATAGCCGCCTCAACTTCTACGCTCCCAAACGCCTGCTTCGATCGACCAGCCACGCCCTCGCCGCCGTCCCCCGCATCCGAAGAGCCACCACAGGAGGAAGGTCCTTCTCCTACCTGGCCGCCAAGACTTGGAACTCCCTCCCGGCCCACCTCCGCCTGACCCAAAACCACCTCGCCTTCAGGAAGCAGCTCAAGACCTGGCTGTTCGAGCGGTAGCAGACCCCCTCCCCACCAGCGCCTTGAGACCCTCCGGGTGAGTAGTGCGCTATATAAATGCTTTTGATTGATTGATTGATTGATTGATTGATGTCTTCTATCAGTGGGAAGCACCAAAGCAGAGGTTCGTTTTTGATAAAATGTGTACTTTCCTTTGTGAATATTTAGAGGAGAATGATTTGGAGCCCAATCCGCCTGAGTTATGTCATGTACGGTACGAGTTTGGAAAAGGCACAATTGTGGGTTCAGATGTTAAGAAAGCAGTCGCGACATTGTTGTCGCTTAGGAGTGGAACTATTTCTCAACAGTTGTTTGAGTCTGATATTTCTGTTAAGAGAAAAGCGAGACAATATCCAATGAGAGAAGTACCCCCAGTTTTGGAAAGAAGGGGATCTAACAGCTAACCCACCTATTCAGCCTCAGAATTGTCTCAGACTGCAAGCTCTTGCATTATGAATTTAGCGGATATAGACATGTTGTTTGGAAATGTTATTCCAAAGCCTTTATGGGGAAAGATTTGTCATGCGGATCATGATCAGGAGTTAGGTGATACATGGGTTAATATTGCTGCTGCTGATGGCAGACAAGTTGGTGGTGCTAAACCCGAACCTTTAGTGGCAGACCTCCTTGGTAGGATAATTACTTACATGAAGACTTTAATGCCTGCAATGCGAGTGAATTGGGACAAATTGTCTGCGTGTAAGCAGAAGAAAGATGAGACCGTGTCTGATTTCTTCACCAGGTTCGAAGAAACATTTATCGATCACAGTGGTCAAGATATGAGTACAGAAGGTGGTCAACGGTTGTTCGTTGACAAGTTCATGCACAATTTGCTTCCTGAGTTGTGTAAGAAGTTAAAAGATTCAGAAAGTTCGTGGGCCGTGTTCTCTTCAGCACAGATATTGGTTACTGCGCAGTACTACGAAAATAGGGACAAAGATGAAAAGGATAGAGCAGACAAGAAAACGAAAGAGTTAAAAACGAAGGTCCTTTTACAACAAGCGTATCCGCCACGTGGTGGTCAGAGTAACTATCAGCAACCTCAACAGTTTCAGAGGAACTCGCAAAGGTTCGAGTATCCTCAACAGCGTCTTCCTGTAGTGGCCCCAAGTGTTCATATTGTAAAGAAGAGGGTCATTTCAAGTATAGTTGTCCTATTTTGTTACAGCGTATGAATGGTGCTTCTGCTGCAAGAGGTCGAGGTGTTCCACAAGCGCCTAGAGGTAGAGGACGTGGAAATTTCCCCCAGAACGCGCGCCCATTTCCACCTCAGAATTCAACGAATAGTTTTGATCAGCAGAATAACGCGTCTGGTAGGACGCCTCAGTACTATGCTGATGACTACTACTCAGAAGATGAGAATATGGAAGGTAATGATTGCTAGGACAGCCATGGACAAAAAGAGGGAGTTGTTTCAGTTCCAGTAGATCAGAGTGGACCTTACATTGAGGTGATAACATCAGGTGTGTCAGAGCCTTTTTCTGTTGGATACTGGTGCTACAAAAAGTTCCATTATGCACTCTAAACTCCCTGGCGCACCTTTGTCTGGCGAAATGAATGTTTCAGTAGGTTTTTCTGGCGCCCCTGGTTAGGAACCCGATTTCTAGTCCTATATCGTTTTCTGTTAGACCTTGTGAATTAGAAGCACCCCTTATTCTGACAACAGGTTGTGGCGAGAACTTGTTAGGATTGGATCTGTTGAAAAGGTTGTATGCGACTTTGTACTGTTCTCCTTCGGGAGTACAACTTACACTAGGGAAGAAAGTAGTCTCCCCAATGTACTTGTCAAAAGATAAACTTCCGACAGAGTTGGCGTCTCTGCCTGATATTCTTTGGGCTACTGGTCCTAATGATGTGGGTCTTTTGGAAATACCACCATATGTTGTGACATTGAAAGCCAATGTTAAAATGCCACGAATTCCCCAATATAAAATCTCTAGTGAAGGTGAAAAAGCGTTTCTAGCGATCATTTATGATTTGATTGAAAAAGATGTAATTGAAGAGACAAGAGGTAATGTTTGCAATAGTCCTGTTCTACCTGTTTTGAAGCAAACTGAACCTTCTCAACCACCTGTTTACAGATTTGTGATTGATCTTAGAGAGGTGAACAAAATCGTTGTGCCACAATTTCCAGTCGTTCCTGATATCACTGCCCTATTAACTATGATTCCAGCTTCCGCGACCTGGTTCTCGGTGATTGACTTGAAGAATGCATTCTTCAGCATCCCGATTGCCGAGGAGAGTAGGGATATTTTCGGCTTCAGTTTAGGAGGCCGAAGCTTCCGCTTCAAACGCGTGCCCCAGGGCTACTGTGAAAGTCCATCAATATATAGTCAAGCTTTAAAAACACAGCTTGATACGATTGTTTTACCTGATGGCGCTACCCTTATTCAGTATGTTGATGATTTGCTTGTTGCTGCAGATACTGAGAAAATCTGTAAAGAAGCAACGTTGTCGTTGTTGCGTCATTTGTCTGATTTACATCACAAAGTGTCTCTTTCCAAATTGCAATAGTGTCGACAAGAAGTGACCTACTTAGGTCATCTCTTATCGAATGAGGGAAGGAAACTGACCCCAGAAAGAATTCAGGCAATAGCGAAATTGAGTGTGCCTAGGACACAGAGAGTGTGTGCTTTCTTGGGCATTACATCTTACTGCAGACAATGGATACCGAATTTTTCTTTGTTGGCCAAACCTTTGGTGGCATTAACTTGTAAAGATACGCCGAATCCCCTCCCATGGTCTGAAGAGTGTCAGAAAAGTTTTTCCGAATTGCGCAATGCATTATGTTTGGCTCCTGTGTTGGGCACCCCCGACTACAGTAAGCCCTTTGCATTGTATGTCCACGAGAAAGAAGGTTGAGCATTGTCAGTGTTGACACAGTTGTTCGGAGACAAACAGCGTCCATGTGCGTATTTTTCGTCAACTTTGGACCCGGTAGCTAAAGCATTGCCAAGTTGCTTAAGAGCCACAGCGGCAGCAGCTGTTTCTATTCGGCAGTCTGCTGGTTTAGTGATGAATAATACATTGGTTGTGATGGTTCCACATGCAGTGGACACGTTGTTAAATAGGACCAAGACACAGCACTTAACTAGTGCTCTATTGTCGGGTAATGAGTTGACACTTTTAGCGAGTCATGTACAGATAAAGAGATGCAACACGTTGAATCCAGCTACGTTGTTGCCGATTGTAACAGAGACAGATGCTTCTGAACAGCATGATTGTTTTCTCAGAACAGAAGAAGAAACGAAAGGGAGAATAGAGCTTCAGGACACTCCCTTGTGAAGTGTGATGGTACCTTATGGGTGGATGGTTCATGCTTCAAGCTTCCGAATGGTGATACGACTGCGGCATATGCTGTTACGACTTTGCATACGATTGTTGAAGCTGCACGTGTCCCACATAATTCAGCTCAAGCAGCAGAGTTGATTGCACTTACAAGAGCGTGTGTGTTATCAAAAGGAATGAAAGTGACCATATATACTGACAGCCAGTATGCATTCGGTGTGGCCCATAGTTTTGGACGATTGTGGAAAGAATGTGGGTTCCTGACTTCGCATAGAGCTAAGATACAACATTGTCAGTTGGTGAATGAGCTTCTCGAGTCACTTACGTTGCCCTTGCAAGTTACGATTGTAAAATGCAGTGCACACAAGAAGGTGACTGATGATGTTGGTCGTGGAAATGCATTTGCTGATGAAGTCGCAAAAGAAACAGCGAGGGATGTGATGAGCCGAATGTATGTTGCAGGCCCTGCGAGATGGGTTGGTGACATTGGAATGTGTGAAGATACGATAGAGAGTGTGAAGTCTATTCAAGCTGAAGCTACAGAGAAAGAATTGAGTGTGTGGAGAGAGAGTACGGGTAAATTGGATACAAATGGTTGTTGGGTTGAATTGTCAGAGCATCAGCGATGGTTGTTACCCAATGCGTACGTGCTTGCAGTGGTTACAATGGCCCATGGAATGGCTCACATCAGTGTGAAAGAGATTTGTAAGTTGCTGGCTCCAGTATGGCAAAATGCTGGAATTCCCAAGTGTGCAGAGAATGTGGTCAAAAATTGTATGGTGTGTCTGAAATACAATCCTGGTAGGGGAACCCCAACTCCAGCTGGTCATTTTGCGCCTCCAACGTATCCGTTCGAGGCTTTGCAGCTAGATTTCATCCACATAGAAAGGTGCAACAATTTGAAATACGTACTCGTTGTTGTTTGTGCCTTTTCGAGATGGATAGAAGCATACCCCCTGAAGGACAACACTGCCTTGTCCACAGCTAAAGCCCTTGTCAAAGAATTTTTCCCTAGATTTGGAATGCCGAGAATGGTCTGGAGTGACAATGGGAGTGAATTTGTAGGACGAGTGATGAAGAAAGTATGTGAAGGGCTAGGCATCCAACAGAAATTCCACGCTGCAAATCACCCCCAATCAGCTGGACTAGTAGAGTGCTACAATGGCACATTAAAACAAAAATTGGCCAAAATCCAAGCGAGCTCTGGTCTTAAATGGCCTGACGCTCTGCCTTTAGCACTCCTATCAACCAGAATGACTGTGCATTCGCGAGTGGGACTTAGTCCCTATGAAATTGTGTTTGGCCGACGGGCCAATATATGGGGAGGGCCAAGGCCGACAAAATTCAGTGAGATCGAACACCCTGTACTGCTTGATTATTTGTAAGAATTGACGGCTAAATTGCGTGTTTTACACCAACAGGTTCACAATACTCTGCCACAGGTCTCTGAAGCTCCAGGACATCCTATTACTCCTGGATCCTGGGTGCTGGTCAAGAATTTCCAGTGGGCAAAGAATGACCAGCCCCGTTGGACCGGCCCCCACCTAGTCCTTCTCGCAACAAGATCAGCTGTTCGAGTGGAAGGGAAAGAAAACTGGATCCACGCCGTAAACTGCAAGAGGGTCCCTTTGCCTCTGCCGTACGACCGGTGGGTCCAGGAGGGTATTGCTGGCTCTGAGACTAAGACTGTGCCTCGTTTTCTGCCTTTCAGCGATGCACGTGTAAAAGGAACAATTTCTGAACGTGAAAGTGACAATCTTTTGCAAGGAGCTACGCCACCGTCAATCCAATTGGACACTACAGAGCCTGAACTCCTGTTCCAGGACCAGACATTACCTGGAAAAAGACGCTATAACCTGAGGCCGAGAACTAGGCACTAATACATTTTTTCTTTTCTTTGCTATTTTTAAAAAGTGCAGCTCTCTCATCGGAGAAACTTTTTTATTTTTGTTTTTTGAACCACCATCCGTGTTCAGCTGTAGGGTCGCGGTTGCCCAAGTCTTTGGAGTGCAGCTGAAGACGTTAGGTCGACAGTTCTGGTTGGTCTAAGGGAGTTGCCCTGGACTGACAGAAGCATTCCTTAGCATAGAACACGCTACCATCGCGAGCAGCAATTAGAGAGGATGGGGTTTTTCGAGATGGAGAGACCTGCCATAGAGATGAACTTTAAAGCTAAAATATGTAGAATGATGACCAAGAAAAGTTTTTTGATATTATGCATTTTTATGTTGTTCAGTGTAATGATGTTTTTAATAGGATATGTTTTATTCTCTTTTCAAGTGACATTTGCACCCACTACATAGCCCATACCTCCTCCCTCTACTGTTTCCTCACATTCTTTTCACCCTTTTCCTGAACATGAGTCCGTTAGGAGATTAGAGTTTATTAATAACTCCTTCGTTCAGCTTTTGCACCAACTAGTAATGAACATGACTAACTGTTGGGTGTGTGGTCTTATGCCTCACACAACAGATAAAGGTATCCCTTATCTGGTCCTGCCATTCAGCCAAAATGGTTCTGTGTGGGCATACAGTACAATGTTCATTTATGCACATGAAGTCCACCCCCTTCGTTCTGAAAAAGATAATCCAAAGAATAGTGCTCTAGTTAAGGGTATAGTAGATATGATTAGTGAAGATACTTCCTATGAGACTATCCCGAGAGATGAGACACTAGCATATATTGGATGGAACGTGACCGGATATGGAGTTACTCTGAGTGAAAAAAAGCGAGCTAAGAGATCCTCCCCGATTTGGATTGTACCCCGTCAGGGTCACCTATGTCTGCAGGGTAATGGCAAGAATCCCAGAGCTCAGTTAGGAAAAAGTATCTGCACGGAAACATATGTCTTTGCATCTCAGACTTCCACTTTGTTCCAAGCAGCTAAGGGTACCTATTTCATCTGTCATGATAGAGCCTACACATGGTTGCCCCCTGATTTCTCGGGCACATGTTTTGTTTCATTCCTGTTGCCTCCCACCTACACCGCTGCGGCAGATTACCACAAGACAAGGATAGTTAGAGGTGTCTTCAGTAAAGAAGACACTGCAGGACAAGAATTTGGAGACTTCGTGAAGGGTTTTCTGCCGTTTTGGGGACCCATGGTTAACGGCAGGAACATAAGGCAATTGATGAGGGTGGTTGAATCCACCGTAGATGAAACTGCCGGTGCCCTTAGTAACTTGACTGCTGAGCTCCAGTCGGATCGCCTTATGACCCTTCAGAACAGGGTCGCGTTAGATGTCATACTTGCAGACCGAGGTGGGGTATGCAGAGTGATCCAATCGAGTTGCTGTGTTTTCATTCCAGATAACGCTCCAACAGTGTACCAGGCCATCTCCAAACTACATAAGATCTCTGAATCTATTCATGTGGATAAAGGAGATTGGTCGTTAATGCGGTGGTTCTGGGAACTGATATCCGCCTGGGGATGGAAGATTCTGATGGTCATTGGGATGATCTTAGCCATTCTTTTCCTGTTCTGTCTATATATACAGTGTGCTGCTGCTATATGTGGCCTCTGTGCTACATCGTGTGTAAGGAAATCTGTATCAATGGAGGAGCTAAGTAATAGGATGATGCTACAGCAACATCTCAATGATTTTAGGAATATAGACCTGGACTCAGATTAGCGTGAGTGTAGGTTGATTGCCTATGTAAGGGCAAAAGGAGGGTCTGTGGTACTGAAAATTCTGGACCTGTGTCATAAACATCGTCGAATCATGGTGATTTTGGTATCAGCAGTACCGAGAATGACGAGTACACTATGTACGAGCATTTTCGTCGCATTCGGTTGACGAGATAACCCCAGAATCAGGAAACTCGTCCTGAACCCTCGGGTTCCATTTTGTATACGGCAGCCATTTTGTGATTGCCCTCACATAGGCCGGTGACTAAGGCCAAAACCGAGTCTGAAGGACACGTACACCTTTGCTGACTTCTGCACGACCTGGGCAAGCTGACTCCACTGCCCGGGGCCAAACCTGTTCGGTCAGTTCCTCTCCGAGTGGCCGGTCGAGATTAAGCACGGGCGGATTTTGCGGATTCGCAATCCGCGAATTTGCGGATTTGCGTATTTGGGGATTGCGACAATACGCAAAATCCGCCAATTCTCGCGGATTTGCGGATTTTTTTGGGGGGTGTGTGTTCGCACGGGTTTGTGCAAGTTCGCGAGGGTTTTGTATAATTTCGCAAATTGCGAACTTACTTGTCGGGTCGCCAGTTTTGCGAACTTGTTGTTTCTACGTGCCCAGCCTGTTTGCAAGGCTTTCTTCGTCACTGCCACACTCTGTCACCACTGGCACTCTCTTTGGTCACCCATGCCACCCTCTGGCTCACCCATGTCACCCTCTGTGTCATCACAGCACCCTCTGGTTCACCAGTGTACATTATTGGGGCAAAGCAAAGCACTGCCATCCTCTGTCAACACTGGCATTCTGGTTCACCCATGCCACCCTCTGGTTGGCACACCCATGCCACCCTCGGTGTCATCACAGCACCCTCTGATTGACCAGTGAGTGTACATTATTGTGGCAAAGCCAAGCACACCTGCTAAGTGCTTTAAGTTTTGCAAACAACAACACCTGCCCTGCCCCAACTGACATTAATGAAGGCTGGCACCTGCTTGTCTGCTCCCTTTCCTTTTTGTTGCAATGTAAAAAAAATTTAACAGGATGCAATGGCATACTTTTAACTATTCTGTGACTGTCAGAGCAGGGTCACACAATAGTTGCAAGTAGGCAACCGGATTCTGGAGGGCCCCTTCAGGAAGCTCTACAGGTAAATGGTTACAAATGATGAGCTCGAACTTTTGCACCTGCTCGTTGGTTTTGCTTTTGCAAAACTCGTTTTTCGGTAATTTCGCCCTGTTCGCGAGGCGCGGCGTCGTGCGAAATCGACCGTGGAAGCCGCAAACTCATGCGAGTTACCCCAAGGTTGAGTATGGGCGCCGCCATTTTGTTTGCGTGACGTATTTCCGTTTCCGCCCGCTATGTGTAATCTCGCGCAATGAGCGCCTTGCGAATGCAAGTTCGCGAGAGAAATCGCGTGCGAACTTACTTACACGCACGTGTTCGGGTCGCCATCTTGTTTTTCATTCATTCCTATGTGTCTGGGCATGGTGTTTCTATCCTCTGTATATCTCTGCCATCCTTTGCTTGTTTTAATATTTTTTTGATCTATTTAACTTTTTTTCTATCCCTCTAGTTTTCTAGGTCTATATTTTTGTGTTTTAGGCTACTTTTGTTTACTTTTCAACTACTTTTTAAAACTTTTATTTCCTTCTTCCCTACTCTTATTCTTTTTCATTTTGTCTCCTTACTGCTAACACCTGCCCAGAACATGGTGAAGACAGCTGTCAAGCTGCCCAAGACGGGCACCGCAGCCCGTGCCCGGCTCCCGTGTGGCCGTTACGGGGCGGAAATGGTGGTGCCCAGGGAGATCTTCAGTCCTGAGGAGGTGGGCTCACTCGTTTTTTATGTGCAGCGCCGTCTCCCCAGGACCATCGCGGCAGGCGGCAGGATCGCTGCTGGTTATACCAACAGCCAGGAGCGACGGAAGCGGTGGGGGCAGGTGTGCCGGGCCCTTTTTGACATCACGGGGGTCCAGCGCACCTACAATCAAGTGACCCACCGCTGGACCGATATCCTGGACCGGGAGCGCCACCTGCTAGACCTGCTGGGAGTGGAGGTCCCCGGGCTTGGTGAGTAGTAGTAGCAATTTTTTCATCACTCACTACTCTGTTTTTTCTCCTGCTCTGTGTGACTGTGTTATATTGCAAATGTTTGCTTTAACTTTTTTACAAAGAGCAATAATGCTGCTGATTACATTGATAGGAGAGGTAAATTAATATTTCAAAATCTTCTGTGCATTTCAGGTGCACTGTTCTCCTTCTCTGTGGCGGTGCCACTGCTTATTTGTTTTCTATTTTGTGTTCATTTAATTGGGCTGAGTAATGTATGAGTGTACTTTACAGAAATGCTTAATGCTAGACACAAAGGGGCAGATTTACAAGCCCCTTGCGCCACGTTTACGCTGCCTTACCTGACGCACAGCGACGTAAACGTGGCGAATCCATGCCAGTCATGTACAACGAGATGCATCTAAGGAGATGCGCCACGTTAAGGCCTGGGCCTGCGCCACAATGGGTGCGTTCCCACACAGGGGGGGGGGTGGCGGTCAGGCAGCTGTGCGCCTCGCAAAAGTGCCTGCGTGAAATCTACAAGATTTAACGCAGGCACTTCCGCGACGCTGCTACGTCAATTCTTTATGCCTGCTTGCTTGAAGCAGGCGTAAGGACTGATGCGGTATGTTGAGTATTGGGCAGCCCTGAGCATTGCTATAGTTGCATCGCGCCTGCGACGCGACTCTAGAGATGCGCCCCTCTTTCGTCACGAGATGCGTCACGCATCTGCCTACCCTTGCGCCAGAGTTTGCCGCATTGTAATTGCGGCGCATCTGCCGTGACGCATGGTTAGTTTTGCGTTACGCATATGTTCTGGTGCACATCTGGAGGTGTCCAGCTCAGAACTCGTAAGTATGCCCCTAAGTGTCAGATTAGCAATTACTTGCGCATCCCTGCAAAGTGTGCGGCACGCCAGCACCACCCATGGTGCGCCGTATTTACAATGCGGCACACCATGGTCCCAAAACGTCACCGAAGCGTTACGCATCGGTACCGTAAAGGCGGCTCATTGATGGAGTTGCGTTGCAACGATGGCGCAGCTCCAGCAATGCTGCGTCAAGCCGTACGTCTGCTTCATGCAGGCGCAGGGTTTCAGTGACGCATCATTGTCCTAAATGACTGATTGAAATTTTATATATTCCCCATAGCCACTTTTAGCATGCGTTCCTACGCAGGAACGCCCTCCCTTGTGCTGGAACGCTCCCTTATGGCGCAGGGCTTTAGAATGGGATGCATCTCCCATATGCGTCACGTTGTTGTTGTTTTGTGACGCAAGAACGGAGCAAAAGAGCTGCAAGGGGCTTGTAAATCTGCCCCTAGAGTAGAGGCTCAGGTGCAGTCCTTCCTTTGTAGCCCTCTTTTTGGCTGAAATAGTTGTTTCTTGTTCTTTCTAAATGTTTGATTTGGTTGACAAGGACATCGACAAGCAGCAATCATCAATGTTTTCTGTTCATTCTTTCATGTTGTACGTCAGGTCCGCCCAGGGGCAAGCGGACAGAAAAAGCAGATGCAGTGGCTCCAAAGGAGGAGGATGCAGGCCAGGGCGGTGAGTGCTCCTTTGCTGGCCCCAGTAAGTTTTCATTTAAATATAGAGGACCTATTGTTGTCCAAGCGTTCCTAATTTAATTTTTTCGAAATAGTGTTTAGATAGGAGCAAAATCAATAATACTACTGTTGCAGGGACAATTCTCCACAAACCTAACTATGGACACCAAAGACCAGAGTAATAATATTTCAGAGTGGCGTGTTTGGCACACTGTATAAACCTGGTAGTGTCAGCGGCACGGACTCCTCCTTGCAAAAATTACAAAACCTTTCGCTCAGTCACTCTAGTCTGGAGGACCAAAAACCACAGAGTCCATTCAAGTTTAAAAGCTTTATTAAAAGTTAAAGTAAACACATATATTAAAATAAAGTTAGCTGGAAATGGAAAAGTGCTTGGTGCTGAGTTGATGAGTAATGGAACACATTTCTTATGGTCGAGCCGAGCTTTCACCTGGTTTGAAGTTGATGTTGCCCTTGTCCTTAGAAGTCCAGCTTCTGTCTGTTCAGAGAAAAATGGTGTGTGTTAAAATTAAGCAAGCATTCAACAATTGTGACAAAAAAGTGAAGCAAGACAACAGCCTTCCCTGGAAGGAGGGACATTTCTACTTTAGAATAGAGTAGACAGTCAATTAATTTTTCTGTTGTTTTCACATTTCTTCATTCCTAGACCAAATACTAGTGAGTGGTGTAATCTAACATTCTTAAATCTACTTTGTAGGTGGAACATCTGGTGGCGGGGCCAGCTCGGATGTGGTGGTGATCATTGACTCTGAGTCCGAGGACAGCTCTGGGGAGAATGAGGCGCAAGTGGCCAACGAACAGACTGTGAGGAAGCAGACAGTGGCGGTGGCGAGTACAGGTAAGCTGGATCATGGTACTATCTGACTCCTAGATAGGATATGATGTGTATCCAGTGCTGGCCCAGTGACAAATTACAATATGGTAATTACAGCAAGCTGGGACCGACAGACAGATAGAGGCAGAGACAGAGAGAGAGGAAGACAGAAGGAGAGAGAGAGAGGGAGGGAGCCAGAGGGAGGGTGAGGGAGGGAGACAGAGAGAGAGAGACAGCGAGGTAGAGGGAGACACAGGGAGACAGAAAGAGGGAGACAGAGAGAGAGAGAGGGAAACAGACATATCGCCTGGGCCTGGTGCAGATGATACGGTTGCTGGTGTGGTTAACGGCTCAGAGGAAAAGTCACTCACTTCTGCCAGATCTCTTTCATATGAAAGAGCATCAAACCAAGGATACAAGTGAGTTGTGGGAAGGGAAATGGTGATTCAAGCGCCCTCCCTGCGGACGCCCATGATACTGGCCTGAATAGTTCTGTACTGCGCTGCTAGTTGCTAGTTGTACTGTGACACAACTTCCTGCTGAATCAGTTTGTGTTAATCATATTCTTAAAGAGCATTGGTTACAGATTATGTCTTTCTTTCTTCATATAGTTGGTAATACTAAAACCTCAAAACCGACGAGGAGTATGCTGGCTGTACTGGCCCGGCAACGGAGGCTGGATGCTACTGTTGCCCAATATCGGCGGCTGGTGGAACTGGAGGGGGACGACACGCAGTCCAGTGCATCAAATGTGACATCTGCATCCTTCTCCGTGACCCCACATTCTGCCGGTAAGAGCAGTGCTCCGGCGAAACGGAGCCGTGCTGGCAGACGCCACCGCCGAGCAGCAAAGGCTGCACCTCACAGTACTGTAAAGGCTCGCTTGCACCGTGCACTCCGCAGAGTGTCCGACCTAGAGGCGGAGGTCCAGAAATGGAAAGACTATCAGAATGTGGTGGAGGGCCTCCGCTTAGATCACGCCACCCTCCAGGAGAAGTACGATGCCCTGGCCCTAAGGCATGATGCCCTGGAGGCCAAACTCAACACCGTGCATCCCTAGAGTGTCCCTTGCCCCTTTTTTAGAGACTTTTGGGGGGTGGGAATTGGGAGTTGGGTTTTTTGGGGACTTTTGAAGGACTATTTATTTGTTGGGGTTAGGGAGGGTCTTGCGGGAGATTATTTTGTTAGGGATATAAAAATATACTTTTTCAAACTTTATCTGAGCATACCTGTTTTTTTACTACTTTTGAGCTTGGTGGGTGGTGGTTTTGCAGTAAGTTCACTTAACTGAACACTGTCATCGTGTTGGTTGACGTGTAATAGGCCAAATGTTTTCCAAAGTAAATGCCTGTCACAGAGTTTGTTAATTCAAGAGCCCTAGGACTTTACTACTAGTACCACAGTCACTCTCTCGCCTCTCCGAATACTCCATTATACTACCTCCCATCCAAACGCTTATCTTACCTGTAATTTGTGTTTGAGGGCTGGCTCCACCTGGAATTCACAGTGTCCTAAGGCGTTCTGCAGCAGGACCCCAACTGGAGTTTCCCGGCGTGGATTTTCTGCAAAACAAAAGCAATCAACATTAGAAATATGGCAGCGGTGCTCACAGACCCCAAAATCCTAGAAGCCCCACAGACAGCACCCCTAAGACAGGCAAGCGAGCAATAATAACGCCTAAACGTTCACGTGTAATAGGCCAAATGTTTTCCAAAGTAAATGCCTGTCACAGAGTTTGTTAATTCAAGAGCCCTAGGACTTTACTACTAGTACCACTGTCACTCTCTCGCCTCTCCGAATACTCCATTATACTACCTCCCATCCAAACGCTTATCTTACCTGTAATTTGTGTTTGAGGGCTGGCTCCACCTGGAATTCACAGTGTCCTAAGGCGTTCTGCAGCAGGGCCCCAACTGGAGTTTCCCGGCGTGGATTTTCTGCAAAACAAAAGCAATCAACATTAGAAATAAGGCAGCGGTGCTCACAGACCCCAAAATCCTAGAAGCCCCACAGACAGCACCCCTAAGACAGGCAAGCGAGCAATAATAACGCCTAAACGTTCACGTGTAATAGGCCAAATGTTTTCCAAAGTAAATGCCTAACCAATTTCATCCCTTATTAGACCTTGCCAGCAATGGCCCAGCCAAGACCCCTAAACCCAAACGCAAAAAAGTCACACTTAGCAAAATGTATTTAAATGAGGACTCACTACTTCCAGACAGTCCCTCTTTAGGGGACTCGTCAACGTAAGTTTCTTCATTGTGCAGAATCCAGGCATCAGCATTACGTGAAATGGATAGGGTGAGTCTGGAGGAGGAGGATAGACGACCAGGACTGAGTTCTTGTCAACTAACTGTTGTGAACCTGAGGAATGCTGCGGCATCAAAATCAAGACAGTTCTGTTGATGGGCTTGTTGTTTGATTGGGTGATTACAGTTTTGTTGTGAATGTGATGAAGCACTTGCTAAAAAAAGAAAGACAGAAACACAGGAATAAAAGTGAATAAGGACTAATGTTAAAGTTAATGAATCATTGACTCATTTTCAGAACTCGCTGTCAGGGAAGCAGAGCTCGTCCTCAAACTCTGCAAATTGAGTCGGTAGTACTTCTGGTAACTGAGGAGAACTTTCCTCAGGTAGGTCGGTGTCCTCGTCTTCTTCCTGCGTGCATTCTCGTACTTTGTAATCTGGTGGTATGAAGTGCTGGTTCATCTTTATCATGGTGAGCCGCTCCACATTTGCGGGTAAGAGGCGGGACCTTTTGCAAGTCACAATGCTACCAGAAGAACTAAAAACACGTTCTGAAGACACGCTTGCGAGTGGGCAAGACAAGTAATTGATAGCCAGGTTGGTGAGCTCTCGCCATATGTTTCTTTTCCCATGCCAATACGCCAATGGGTCCTCAGTAATATTGACCGCTGTGGAGTCATCCAGATAGGCCTGCACCATTGAAAGAATGTCCTCCCGGATTCCTGTACTTTGCACTTCTGTGTCCTTTCTGGGACAAGGAAACCCTAGCTGACTTAGCCAATCCTCTTCAGACATATCGCCTGGGCCTGGTGCAGATGATACGGTTGCTGGTGTGGTTAACGGCTCAGAGGAAAAGTCACTCACTTCTGCCACAGGCACAGATGCAGAAGTGTTTTTTTGGGACGCCTGATGGCCTGCTGATTCACTAGTAGTACTGTCTTCTCCTACAGTTTCTTTCCGCTCTCTTTCAAAACGAATGGCTGACTTAGCTAGCCAACCTTTGTACTCTGTAACATCTGATGTTTCCAAAGGAATTATTACTTTGCCAAACAATGGCTTTTTGTAACGTGGATCCAGAATAGTAGCACAAATGTAGTGCTGTTGTTTCTTGATATTTACAAGCCGTTTATTGCTAACTAGGCGTTGTAATAATCTCTGCGCCAACTCATATGCTTCATTCTTTCCAGCATCTTTTAATTCTGAAGACACCACCTTGACTTGGTGCTCGAGCTTCAGCAACAATGGGATAGCTTTGCTCAAAGAACAGTCCTCCCTGCTGACGTCACGCGTGAAGACCTCAAAAGGACGAAGCATGTTTGTCAGGCTTTTAACTAGCTGCCATTGCTCCACCGCTAGCATCATTTCTGTCGTATCACCACCCAGGTTGTAGAAATACTCATTGACTACTGGAAACAGCTCATGCAGACGCTCAAGCATGTAGAAGGTTGAGTTCCAACGTGTTGCCACCTCCTGGATAAGTGCTTTCACTGGCATTCTACGTTCATTTTGCTGGCGCCTCAGCTCCTTCCGGGCCTTAAAAGAATGGTTGAAATGTGTGCATATTCTTCTGCAGATGGTCAGTATTTTGTCGACTGCAAGTTCTTTTTTCAAGAACTTTTGCACGACAAGGTTCATACAGTGGGCCAAACACGGCACTCTGAAATAGTAACCGTCCTCCATGGCCCTAACTACATTGCTGCCATTATCAGTAGAAACATAACCAACCTTGCAATTTCTTGGGGCAGCCATTGCGAGACCTTTTTGTTAAAGTCATCCAAAATGTTGGCTGCAGTATGACTTTTCTCCATGCCAAACATGGCTAATGTTGCATGTTTACGAGCACCCTTAAAAATCTCGACCAAGTCACCACCTGCATTTATCTGTTTTGCAACCCCTGAAAAAGAGACCCAGTGTGCAGTGATGCACATGTAATCAAGGGCTTGGCAACTGGTCCACATGTCTGTTGTCAGGTGTATAGTGTGAACAGCACTCTTCTGCAAAGCTGCCCCAACCATCTCAAGCACCTCTTTATGTTGTGCTGGAACAGCAACCCTGGCAAAATAGAACCGGCTAGGAACCTTGCATTTAGGGGCCAGTGTTGCCACGAGTTCAAGAAAACCCACACCTTCGACAAACGAAAAAGGGAGAAGGTCCACCGCTAGCATTTTAGCCAGCTTAGTGTTATACAGGCGTACAGTTGGGTGGTTGCGTTGAAATTGCGCATCTGAGGAGAACATGGCTGAAATGGTGCGCTAGACAAATTTACTGGATGATGCTGATGCCTTCTTCGACCCACTTCTGCTCAGTGTTGACATTTTCCGCATTGGTGTGTCTCCCAGACTCTCAGTGTGCCTCCTATGTGTTCCGGAGGGTGTGGTGCTGCCAGCGGTACTGGGTGCAACCGGACAAATGTCTGACGCTTCTTCTACCTCCCCGTCATCTTCAGATGAAACACCTAGTATGGGTATATTTTGGCCACTTGCCCTTTGGGTTTGCTTTCCCTTGATGTTTGCTAGGTGCGCAAACCATTCGACAGCGTGCCTTCTTTGAAGATGACCTATCTGGCCTCCGGTTCCATAGTTGGTACCAGTCTTACCACGGCTAACTCTAGTCTTACAAATGCAACAAACGGCTATGTTATCATACTTTGCATGGACACTAAAAAAGTTCCAAACTGGGGACTGGAAACTTCTGGTTTTGCCGCACGAGATGATACTGCCAATGCCAGATGAAGCAGTGGTGGATGAGCCTTGCAGACATCTACTGGGTTGTGCAATTATTGCAGCAACCCTACTTGAGGGAGTCGAGCTGGATGGAGTCCCCCTCTGGGGAGAAAATATGGGAGCTGTAGGTTTTGTTGAACTTGTTGTAATACTTGACTGCGTTGGTGGTGCTACCAGTGCCACGTCGCCAGGGTCACGCTCAGCATGACGTCGGGATAGGGTATAAATGTCTGTCTGCTGCATGGCCGGTGTGGCAGGAATGACCTGTGTGATAACTAGGTCATTGCTGTCATCCTGTTCAACAACATCAGAATGCACCACTTCATCAAGTCCGACGTTCGGATCCATAAGTATGAGCTTTCCGGGGCCCTTCCTTTTAACATTTGATACCTTTCGCAGCTCATGGTGTGCCTCCCTCTCAGACGTCGGAGATGGTTGCCAATCTAGATCCAGATCATCATCTGATGGAGCGGGGCTTGAAGAGGAACTTCTACACACACTCCTTGATCTTTTCCTTGGTGGGGAGCTGGGAGAAAATGAATCATCAGGAGGAATGCCTTCGTCTTCCTGACATGATACCCCGGCTCCAAAGTCAATTTCCTCCTGTGCCCCTACTTCTGGAAGAACAACCATTGTGGGCACTTGCACCGCTCCATGCGCCGCTACATGGGCCTCTTCACTGACCTCTACTTGCAACTCTCCATGGACCTCTCCTTCTCGGCCTTCTCCTTCTCGGTCTTCTCCTTCTCGGCCTTCTCCTTCTCGGCCAGCTCCTTCTCGGACAGCTCCTTCCGCATGTACTTGTGCTTGTACTAGTAGCCCATGCAGTTGTTGTTGCTGCTTTGGTTGTTGAATAGTACTTGTGAGATGAGTTACAACCTGTGTTGATGGTGTGCTGCTACTTTCTTGCGATGAGCCAACATCACTGGTCGTTGGTGATTGAACCACTAAACAGGCTACCTGTGCAGCACTCATGGTGGGCCTTTCTTTTTTCCACAAAAATTTAGTGGTGGAGCCACCAGTCTCCTTGGTAAGTGGTGCCACTTGCTTCTTCTTCTCCTTAGTAGAGACATCTTTCTTGCAAGAGGAGCTACGGGCACCTCTTTTTGGAGCCATCTTCTTCAGATGTCGGAACAACAGGCCGCAGCAGGACTTCTTCCTGGCACTGATGCTCAACGATGATGCGGAGTTATTGACTTTGTGCACCTAAAAGCAAACAAAGACAGAGGAACATCAGTAAATATATGTTGCATATGTAGCACTTCAATAAATAGTTTGCAAGTAGGCATTTATGAATACACACGTGCACACCACACAATATGGAAATTTCAAAATTAGGAATTGCTAAATTTTTGGGAAACAGGTATTTAACATTGATCCAAGAGAGCACACACAGAGAGGGTTATAGTTTCATGTACCACTGACTCCCCCTGGGCACAATGGGTGAAAGCAAGGCAAAATGGGTGCAGGCCTGTGGCACAAAGCTCACTGCCTGCCTTCAAAATGGCAGCTTGACCCCCATCCACATGGCCAGGACCATGCCTCAAAATGGCCCCCACCAACATAGCCAGCCCCCAACCCCTACTCCAAAAAGTCAAAAAACACAACACCAATCAAATCACCACAATCCAATGCCATCCATCAAGTTTCAGAAGGTTTATGCTGCCTGCTGGTGGTTTTCTGGTGCAGAATTGCAATTTTTGCAATTTCGCGAGTGCGAGGTTGTTGCTTCACGACACGAACGTGGCGAAAAACCAGCAAAATCCGCGAACAGACCGATTCTGGGCCCCCTGGGCATGATAAAATCACAGCACACTGGGTGCAGGCCTATGGCCTAAAGCACACAAACTGCCTTAAAAATGGCCCCTAGACCCCAACCCACACGGGACCAGGCAATAAAATGGCCCCCACCCACATAGCAAGCCCCCAACACCACCCCAAAAAGTCGTAAAACATACAAATATCACCACAATCCAATGCCATCCATGCCCTGGCCAGAATCATGTTAAAATTCAACAAAACAGTTGTATCATGCATGCACCCATAACTAAGCCTGGTAGTTTTCAACTCATGTGCAGAATTGTAATTTTTACAATTTCACGAGTGCAAGATTGTTGCTGCGCGGGACGTGAGCAGTGCGAACACAGGCAAATTTTTTTTAAAAATCCAATTTTCGCCTGGGCATAATGAAAAAAATCAGAGCAGACTGAGTAGCCCCTCTAGGGCACAAAGCACACTGCCTGACTTCAAAATGGCCGCTTGACCCCATCCACATGGCCAGGACCTGCAGGATCATGCCTCAAAATGGCCTCCCACCAACATAGCCAGCCCCCAACCCCACCCCAGAAAGTCGAAAAACACACACAAAAATCACCACAAACAAACAACATCAACTTATCAACTTACTTGTGAAAACAAATTTCGAATCCAAAAGTAATCCAAGAAGCCTCAAAGCCAAATCTCCAGCAGCATCCACAAAAAGTAATCCTTCCGAGTCAAGATCGAATTCAAAGTGGCCAGGAAATGGACTAAGCAATGGGAGGAGCTTGCTGGACAGGAACAGGAAGTTGGAGACTGGGTCACTTCCTTCACCCCTCCCCAATTGTAATTTTTGTAATTTCGCGAGTGCGAGATTGTTGCTGCCCGCGCCGCGGCCCGCGAACAGTGCGAACACAAGCAAAAAATCCGCAGCGCGCGGATTTGCGTATTTTCGCCACATCTGCGAGAGTTCGCGGATTGCGGATTTACCGAAAATCCGAAAAATCCGCGAGCGGAACGGATTTTGCGCCCATGCTTAGTCGAGATAGTATCAAGGCACAACATGCCATAAACCCTTCATCGCACACAAACCCTTCCTAATCTTACACACACCTGCCTCTGTTTTCTTTCTTTATGACTTGCTTTACGAGGAGGAGGCGCCCATTTTTATTGGGGTTTCGTCGACATCTGATGAAAATACTGGGCCTTGCCGGGTAATTGATTGTGGGCTGAACAAACTGAAATACGGGCTTGTCATCATGACTCTGCTTTTTCTTTGTTTTGAAAATATGTGAATGGTCAACTGTAAAATAAGGAATGTTTGCCTGAAGCATAATATTTTGTATAAAAAGAGAAGGCTGGCTTTGTAAGATTGAGCAGTCTCCTGAGAATATACACCGTGTTGTACTTCTAGGACGCCTGTTACTTGGTTGCAGCCAATAAACACGATCTTTGACTTCACCTAGAAGACTCTGAGTTTCTGTAGTCTGAAACAGGAAGGACCCGAAGTCCTAGGGTGTGTCCCTGGCACCGCTGGGTTCTGAAAAACCCAGTACTTCAAAAATACATTGCTACCAGGGTGGCCGCCCAGACCATGCATCATTCCAGGCTCCTTACACGATGAATGCTTCTGATGCCACTAACTGTGCAGCTCAAACCAATGCCACGTGGCTGTGGGCCCTTGCTGACTACTGCCTCCAGCCTACACTGCGGTCAGCAGAGCTCACAATTAAAATTGAGTTCAGTAGGCAACTAACTACAATGTCCCTAAAACCTACATAATATCCTTTTAGTATCCTTGCTTCAAGAACTTTTTTTTATATCAATTATAGTTATAGTACAATGACCAAATTCATCTTGCAAGTCCAAAGGAACACTGAATGGCAGTCTACACTGCAGAGCTCACAATTTGAATTCAGTTTTGATTTATTTATTGCAGAGTGAACTGTACTCTATGTTGTTTGATTTTCTCAAGAGGAAGTCACAAAAAGCATTCCTCAATGTCTTTGCTGACTACTGCCTTCGATCTACACTCTGGAAAGCAGGGCTCACAATTCAGATGGAGTTGCGATTGCAGTTGATGCAGTCCAGTAGGCAAGAGACATTGCTCCCAGTGCGGCCCGCCCACACCACGCATCATCGCTGGCTGCGCACATGCTGAGCGTCACACCTACCACTAACTCTATACAGCTCAACTTAATGCCACGTGGCTGTGGGCCCTCTCCTGACCACTGCCTCCGGTCTACTCTGCGGTCAGTAGGGCTCACAATTCAAGATTAATACCAATGCAAATTGTGTAAGAGACTATAATCAGTTAAGAAAACCAAATGCTCCCAATCTGTGCAGCTCAACTGAACGCCACGTGGCTGTGGACATTTACTGACCACTGCCTCGGCCTAAACTGTGGTCAGCAGGGCTCACAATTCAGATCAAGTTGTGATTGCAGATGACACAGTCCAGTAAGCATCAGACATTGCTACCAGTGCGGGCCTCCGGGACCACGCATCATCGCTAACTATACACACGCGGAATCCTTCTGATGCCTCTATCTCAGTGCACCACATCTCATGGACCCTTTATGATAGAATATTTCTGTGTAGGATTTCATATCTGCTGCCCCTACCTCTGTGTACGACAAGTCATGAACGCTTAACAATAGAATCTTTTGTGTATTATTTCACATCTAGTGCCCCTAAATTAGTACAGCGCAAGTCATGTACCCTTTATTATTGAATCTCTGTGTGTGATCCGATGATTACTGTTGTACTTGTTGCCACACTAATCATTGTTGTCTCTGACACAGTCGGGTTGCCGGCTGGATTTATTCCACGTGCTACCCTTGATTCAGGCATGACAACATTTCCATAAAATTTCGGGACTACCTTGCCCGCCAGAGAAGAAATCCTTTGACAGATTGGACCTTTGTACGCTACATACGTACAGTAAGTAATGACTCATTCCTACCCTACAGTTTTCCTTGGAGAGCCACAGAACCCCCCTACTCCACGATTGATTTGTGAGAGTCCCCCCATCCCAGCACTTATGGTGCCCCCAGCACCTATCACTTCTCAGTTGTCCTGAGGAAGGCCCTGCAAGTAAGGTTCAAGATACCTACAGGAAAAGGGTTTGAAACATCGACATTAGAACACTTGCTAATACTCAATCAACAGTAATGAATAGACTGTGACTTCATGTGTTTTATGGCAAATATGTATATACTATGTGTACTTTGACCATCCAGTATATCAACAATATATACCAGAATTGCTTGTGATACATTGTCACCTTCACAAATGTTCTCTCCTACCACCTACCATCTTGCACTTCCTTCCCCCTTCTCTGGGCACTATTTATGTGAATTTTGTTACCTTGTTAGGTTTTCCTTATGATTTATTCTCTGCATAAGATGCATATCTCCAATGTGATTAAATAACATTGGTTGAATATTATTGTGTTTTTCCCTCATTCAATACCTTGAATGTCATTTTTTTTATGTGTTTATTTATCCCCTCTATGTGAAATCCACCAATACACTGGGACCACTCCAATACATACTGTCTAGCACCCAGGTCCCTTGACTCCTGGTTTACCCTTTTCTAGTAACCTAGCTTAGTACAGCGCAAGTTATGGACCCTTTATTATTGAATCTGTGTGTGTGATCCTATGATTACTGTTGTACTTGTTGACAGCACCAGTCATTCCCTGAAGGCTGGCTTATACTCACCTCACACGCATTCAGCACAGACGTCACTGGACATGTGACCCTGGTAATAAAAAGGGGCTGAGTGCACGTGCTCGTGCCCAGTTCAACTATCTATCTAACTGTGTCCGTGTGTTCATTATGTATGCATGATGCTGCCCCTGGGCCCTATCACATTACATTCTGCTGTGCACAGCCCTCACAACCATGTTACCTATGGCATTGGGGAACCCTTCGGTTATGTAACTTTGTCTCGGTGTATAAGTACATAGGTAGAGACTGGATCATTAGAGTACTGCAAGGAGAGTGTATAGTGAATTTATAAGTGCTTTGGAAATTGGCGGAGTGATTGGATAGGAACATATGTTGGCGGAGCCTAACCCTCGAGCACAAGATTGGCTCTAATTGGCTGCCCTCCATGTGCTAACAACGGAAATTTGGGCTTTGCATGGCCCTGTATTGCTACAGCTGCAACACTCCACTGAATGTGCAATAAACATTAATATCTGTACAGATGTATCATGTGCACGATCTTTCATGTGTGGAAGTATGGATGAATGTAGGGTCAGTGATTTCCCCTACCTTCCATGTTGGCCATGTACTGAGTCTTGGGTCACAGGATGACATATTGGCCCTTGCTGCCCGGGTGGTGGAAGCACTACATCAGGAACACCCATATCAGTTGATTCCTCATACAGCCCAGGACGGAACCACGCCCGGAGCTCTGGAGTCATTGTTCAAAGCCTCACGCAGAACTGGCATATGCCAGGCCTGCCCACTCTCCTTAAGCATACAGGGAGGGACAACAACGCTATATGACCCAGATTTTCATTGTAGTGATCTGCTGCTCGCAGGTCTCGTTCTCAGTATGCCACAGCCACTCCCTGACGTCTGGTTTCTACCCATACCACACCCATCAAGCGCAGACATCACAGGACACGTGACCCTGCCAATAAAAAGGACTGGGCGCACGTGCTCCACACCATTTCCATTTCAGACTTAGTGGCACCGGATGCACTGACTAAGCCTGAGGGCTCCACTATGACTCGGCATGTGTTTGCAGACACACTGGTGGTGGAAAGGTGAGCTGTGAGGGTTTTGTCCACCGTGTGAGCACTCACTTTCCCTCTCCATTTCTTTCTTCCTCTCTCTCTCATTCTTTCTCTCTCTCTCATTCTTCCTGTTTGTCTCTTCCTCTTTCTCACACTGTTTCTCTCTTTCTCTCTCTCTCTCCTCCTCTCTCTCTCACTGTTTCTTTTTCTCTTTTTCTTTCTTGCACTCTTCCTCTCTGTCTTCCTCTCACTCTTTCTTTCTCTCTGTCTCTCTCTCTCTGTCTCTCTTCCTCTCTCTCGCTCTCTCTCTCCTTTGATGGACACATGATGCACAATCTTATCTTGATTTTTGTCTAGCATTCGGTGATTCACAGATTGACGACACCCCACAAGGACCTCCCACCACGAGGCGATGACTTCAGTTCTACTGAGTTAGTGCCACCAGACCTGAGCGCTTCTGCAGCCTGCGATGATGCGTGGCCATCCTAGCAAACAACACCCACTTTGAATTGTGAGCTCGGCTTGACTGCGTTTATGCAATGGCTGAGCAGGTTGCTTCGGCACATGGTGGACCCTCTTCGACACACGCCTGTGGCAGACGTGAGTCCCTTGCTCACTTTGACACTGGATTCAAGCAAGCCGGGCTGAAGACTGCTGGAATGCCAGAAACCGGTCCTCGGAAGCTTGGTTCCGGTCCAGGGAAGGCATGGCTTAGCAGTTAGGGCTGGACTGTTCCCATGAGGCACAGGGTCAGACTGATTTGCATATAGCCATGTCTGAACTGGGGTGGCAGAGTGGGCTAAAGAACGGTGATGGATCAAACCCAGATCTTTTGACTGGGTGTGAGTGTTTGATTGGTTCAGATGCTCCGTCCATCACCACCCCCTTTTGTACCGCTTTGTCCGCCATAAGTGTGGCAGGGTATGCTCAGACGTGAGTCCCTTGCTCACTTTGCCACTGGATTCAAGCAAGCCGGGCTGAAGACGGCTGGAATGCCAGAAACCGGTCCTCGGAAGCTTGTTTCCGGTCCAGGGAAGGCATGGCTTGGCAGTTCGGGCTGGACTGTTCCTATGAGGCACAGGGTCAGACTGATTTGCATATAGCCATGTCTGAACTGGGGTGGCAGAGTGGGCTAAAGAACGGTGATGGATCAAAGCCAGATCTTTTGACTGGGGGTGAGTGTTTGATTTGCTCAAACGCTCCGTCCATCACCACCCCCTTTTGTACCACTTTGGCCGCCATAAGTGTGGCAGGGTATGCTCAGACGTGAGTACCTTGCTCACTTGGCCACTGGATTCAAGATAGCCTGGCTGATGAGGATTATGAATCCGAAACCGGTCCCAGGATGCTTGTTTCCGGTCCATGGAAGACATGGCTTGGCAGTTCGGGCTGGACTGTTCCCATGAGGCACAGGGTCAGACTGATTTGCATATAGCCATGACTGAAATGGGGTGGCTGAGTGGGCTAAAGAATGGTGATGGATTAAACCCAGATCAGTTGACTGAGGGTGAGTGTTTGATTTGCTCAAACGCTCCGTCCATCATCCCCTTTTGTATCGCTTAATAACATCAATGTGACACAAAAGAATATCAATTTTGCAATAAAAAGCCCTATTATAATATATAAAACTTTGCAAAAAAAAATTATATCAATTAATTAAAATGTTCAGAACAAATGAACAGAAAATTGTTCTCAAAATATTAGTAACCCTCTTCCTAAACTAAGCCTTATTTTAATGATATAACATTTCTCTCTTCTACACCAGTGTAAATACTGCATCATACGCAACTACAAAAGCCAGCATTAACAGAGTCTGATCTATTATGGCATTTTGGAGATTCTCCTGGCGATTTAGATTACTTACTCTTTTATTGCATATATATCAGACCATTCTGAACACAAATAGAAAAACTGAACAAAATATTTGCCATTGCCCCTGTACTCACATTAAACTATTTATTGTCCCCCTAGGACCAATAGCTAGGTCATCTACTCAAATCGCTGATACCTGGGACGATATCCTATGGTCCTATTACTCAATTTCGGTGGTAAAACCATTTTAGCCGATTTGAAAAATCACAATAACATACGATATCACACTTGGTGGGCTTGAGTATGCTCCATCATGAGTTCATACAACATGGTAAATATCAAATTCTTCAGCAACAAATCGTCTCTCCTTTTATGGTCCAAATTAGACATTTATTTAGAAAAAATCAAACCGCCGTAAAGAACAGAACACAGGCAACATTTCTTGTCTGGCCTCTTTTCTTTTCTTACCGATACATGCACATCATCTCTCCCAGTCTCCCTCTATACTTCATTCTCATTCCCTCTCTTTAGTGAGCTTCTTTGTCCTTTTGTTGCCCCTATAGTGTATTACTTATTTTATGGACTTCATTCGGGCATATTTTTCTTTTCCTGGCTGATATAGCCATGATTTTTTTTGTCATGTGCTTCTAATGTACCCTCGTGTTGTCTTTAAAAGATGTTTCCAATAAGACAACTTCACAAGTATATTAAAAAAAGAACATTTTGAAGGTAGCATCGTTTTAACATTTGACATTTGACACCTATGACGGTATTTATGGTATGTATATGTGTATATAAGAGTGTGCTTTATGTGCTTGGTTTATTGGAGTTAATCTCTCAATCGACTGATTTTTTTAGTTCACCTGACTTCCTATTTGTTTAGCAAATGCGTTACATGCACTGATGGAATCTGCAAAGGGACTGGATTGGTTGTGTTCCAATAAGAATGAAGGGGGAGGGACATAAATGTAGCATTATATGTGCTAGAGAAGAAGAGCGTGACAAAAAACCGATGGCAGTATCACAGTAGACTGTACAAGGTGAGCAAATGTTTTATTGGAGTCACCAGAAAATTCTAAAGAGATTTCATTCAGAAGGCTCCATTGTACATCTAAAGTGAAGAGGGGATAATGGAAGATACCACCTTGACATATATGGTAGTGTGGGGTCTTGGGCATTTCAGGCACTTGCTAGGAGGTTCTGTAACTTTACTAGGTGTAATCATAAATTCTCTCTCAAATGTGTTGCATGCTGATGGTTTGTTGTCTGCGACCTCAAGGAATGCACGTTTATCACTGAAGCTTGTTTACTAAATATACAGGATACAATAAGTGCCGGGGTTGAAAAATAAGGTAGCAGGCTGTTTGAGGTCATTGTCTTTGGCTCCTAAAGAGGCACCAAATGACAAATGGAAAGAGATAAGTGTGGCTTGAACAGGAGCGGAAGGGATGGATGCCATAACTAGGGAAGAATTGATTGAAGCTGATGCAAAATAGGCAGTGCTGAAAGAAGTACATATATTTGTGATGAGATGGTGGCCTGAATAAAAAGACCTGGAGGCATATTATCAAGGGGGGCGATAGGGAATTATCGCCGCTTTAGCTGCCGTTTTCGGCCGCTAAGCGGCGATAATTCTATCGCCCTATTAGCAAGCTGTCGCAAACAGCATTTAGCGACAGCTTGTAGGCAATGGCGAGCGGTTTGGGGCCCGCTTTGCATGTCAGCGATAATTATCGCTAATGACATGCAAAGTGGGCGTACCCAACCTGTTAGCGACTGAAAGCAGTCGCTAACATCGCTATCGCCTATTACCAACACAGGCGTAGCGATGGAAATATGCGCTCTAAGCGCGAATATCTCCAAAAACTAAAGCCTGCTCAGACCAGTTCTTAGCCAGTATATCCAATGGGAGGTGGATATAATGGCTAAGACCCTGTTAGCGAAAATGTGTGAATATCACTGTATTCTCAGCGATATTCACGGATTTTGCCGCTATCGCCGGGAATTTTATCGCTTTTGAGATAAATGTTGCTAATAGCACGTTATCTCAGAGATAAAATCCGGTGATGTGCGGCGATAAAAAAATTGCCGCTAAGCCTACTTAGCGATAAATATCGCTATTTGTTGATAATATGCCCCTTAAATGTGTAATATCGCTGTTTGTAGGAAACAAGAGATGAACTGTTTGCTTTGGGTGAGAAATTATTGCTAGGAACGAGGGTGGTACCATCAAAGGAGTAATAGAGTTGAGCTACAAGAGATAGCTAGGGATTGTAAACAGCAAACAAAAAGGCTAGCCAGGTTGTTGATGGCCTGGCTAGCATGTTGAAGTAGAACAACTGGTGAGGGACTGTTTGGAATGTGAAAGTGCTGATAAATTGCAAATGTAAATAAAACCACCTTATGCCCTCCACTAAGCCCTAAAATTAATTTTGAGATGGAGAATTAGACAAAATGGGTCTTAATGGGGAGAGCAAATATCCTTTAATTGCTGTTCATTATTTTCCAACATGGCCAGAAGTGAGTTTTTAGGTTTCAGCTGTTGCTCTGGTGGGTTTTAGTTTACATTTTCCAGTCCTTTTACCATGGAGTGTTCCATTTATGAAGGATAACCAAAACGGGGTGCCAAAAACCTATAAAAATGAATTGATCAGCTGAAGTTGAAAGAAACAACAATAGGGAGGCACAAGGGGTGTACACAGAGTATCATTACAAAAGATCTGGATCTAAAGTTGTTCAACTGAAGAAAGGAGAGATGACACATGCCAAGAAACCACTGAAGGTCAGGAAGGGACGGAGTGTGCTTTCTAAACCCTTAAAAGTGGGGAACGTTTTCCTTAATGTATCCTAACTGATTGATGCTAATGTCTAGCATGAACAGAAGTGCATAAGGAATTGGGAAGAAGGTGCCAAAGTCATAAAGGCTGCACTGGTCTTTTCACAAGATCATTTTTACCAAACATTAATGCCATTATTACTCATAATGTTAACACTGTAAGTCGCATGGCGCCTGTTGCATGTGCTTTTATCCAGTCAAGTACATCTATTGTCCTCTGTTTGTGCTGCATAAAAAAAAAACCATAGCAATGCAATATGCCCCAGTAGGTATTACAAGACGATAGTTACATTGCACTGCCTTGAAGAGGCACATACCTTTATAGAATGCAACCAGTTGATGATGGATTAATTCCAGTTTTATGTGCTGTTGCTGGTCACTTGGTGTTGCCATCAGTCACCTCAAGGAAATATAGCTTACTTCCCTCTTCTTTACATTATCAAGAAGCTACAGCCTGATGGGTCCCTTGTTGGGTCAAAATGGCATCCACATGAATTTTCAAGGTTGAATAGCTGTTTGTGTTTCACTATACATGCATAACAAATATGTTTTCTCTTTCGAGTTTGTAAGCCAAACAAATGTGTCTAATTAAACATTCACGTACTCCACGACAAATATCTTTACATTATGTTTAGCAGATCACACCGTCAGGTGATATTTTATTCTGTAAAAGTGACAGTGCACTAAATACATCTCCACAACTATGCTCTTTCGTAACAAGGGTATTTCCACAATGTTTGTAGCTTTCCTCAGATAAGTTTCTCACCTTTCATTAGATGGGTCAAGCTTCAAAGTCCCTATTGCAATTATGTTTTATTTAAAAATAATGTGGAGGTCTGACTACAGAAACTTTAGAAGTCTGCCAGTACCAGTTTTGCCAATATCTACAGAGAGAGACTTTGGTCAGCCCTGTTAGGACAGTAGCTTGTTTGGTCCTGGAAAGTGTCATTCATTTTTTGGGTCATTACCTGCCTATATTTTTATTTTACCTTACTGCATTTTGCTGTAGCAATGGCTTTCCAAATGGGCCCTTGGAAAAAATATATATTTGGAGACACTTTTGGAGACATTAGGAGGCCTTATTTTGCAATGGTTAATGTTGCTACTTACATTAAATTATCAGTTATTTAAAAATAACTGCAGTTTCAGGAAAAGCTTCTGACTGCCTCCTTTGAATGAAGGTCCACTCTGGTGATGACCTGGAGGGATAGTCTGTGTGTTCTTTACCACTCTCTAATACTGAGAGGAGTGTTTCACTTTGTACTGCAGGATCACAGTGTACTGCATACACCCAAGGACTCTGCATGAGGCATGCACACATTAAAAAATAAATCAAGACAATAAAGTGCATGCTTCGAAGAACACTGCCTGGGGCATGAAACCAACCCAAGGGTGACTATCTAGTTCATTTTTAATTATGAGTTACATGGGAACATGTGCTCACATCCACAATACTAAACAATTGCCAAGCATAGCCCTGTCCATGTTGACTACTTCTCCTTCCTATCCTCAAAGTACAGTAACTAAGGAAACGTTAGCTGTGCAGAGATAAAACCAGTTTTACTAGCAACATAAGCATCCCGCCATGCAACTAATTCAGCCATTTTTCTGTCATTAATAGTGTGTTTCACCGGCGGTCCATTACAGTATAGATTCCGTTGTATGTTATGCTTGTAATTATTAAGCAGTGACATAGAGAGCCGCCATTTTACGATCATAATTTTGTACCATGTCAGCTGTATCAGTCCTTGTCAATGGTGCTACATTTCATATGTTGGTAACAGTAGACCTATTTGGTACATAATTAAGCAGCACGGTCTGTTTTCCCAAAACACTTAAACTAACTGGTCCCAGTTTGTCTTAATTGTATTTTACAGCACAAGGGTTGTATCACAAAACATTTTAATTGTATTATTTAATGTAATTGGTGGTAAGGTAAGGCAGTGGTTAGTGCAAACATGATTTGATACGGTATAAGAAAACAGTGTGCTTGAGAATATGTGGCATGGATGTTTGGCTCTATTTGTTGTGTGTTTTTTACTTGTGATGGTGGTGTGTGCTGTTTTTGTGCTGCTGTACGTTTGTGTTGTGTAATTGCAATGTGATGTTGCTGAGATGCCATTTGGTTAATAAGTCACATTCTGTTTTGATTGTATTGTTCTCTTAAATTTTAATTGTGTTGTTGTTAGAAATGGGATTTCTGGTTGGCTAGGGTAAGTACCTATGCCAGGCAGAACCCACCACTCTAGTCAGGGTAAGGGAGTTACACACACATAATAACCCCTGCTTACTACCTTGGTAGCTTGGCAGAGTAGTCAGGCTTATCGAAGAGGCAATGTGTAACGTATTTGTGTAACACACACTCACACACCAGTGACACACCACAAAAGAGATTCCACACCAGGTTCTATAAAAATATCTCATATGTTGTACATAAAACACATTAGATCACACTCACGTAAATCACTTTGCCAACCAGGCAATTGTCATAATAATATATAGATCATAAATCTCTTTGCCAACTAGGCAATTGTCATAATATCACAAGAGGTGAACTAAAGTAAATAATTAAAAGCTGTACGTCATGAAAACAGGATGAAAATATCACCTTTCACCATCACTCTACATATCCTGCTGTTTCTGGAATAATACTCGTTATTCTGGCCAGTAGAAGGCATTAAAACGTCATACATCCATATTAGAACACAGACATGCAGGGTGTAAGGAATGAAACACATTTACCATCAGCCGATCACCATGAGTGCTCTTTGGAATCGAAATTACAAATTTCCTCAGGTTCCCTTCTTTTTTGTGTGTATCATATTGTACAGCCTTGAGTGGACCTTTCATTTTTAGGTGGGATAATTCACCAAGTGTATACAGTTGACTATTTATATTGACCTTCTTTCTCTCCCTTGTTCCTGGTAGTGGCACTATATGTGTTTCATATCCTTATTTTAATACACTTTGCTTTTCTTCTCATTTTTCTGTTGCCTATTTCACAATGACAGATTTAACGGGCCTAGCATTCAATGAGGCTACAGTTCAGGACATCTTGAATGCCCCTAGTCTCCTTGATATACCCATTTTACATACAATTACACAAACAGACAAAAGGACAAAATTGTTGCTACTTAAAAGAACGCACACTAGGACCCTTACTCATGGGGCGATAATGATGGAGTACTTAAGGGGTAATTGTGCTCCCTATGCACTTATCATCACCAATGCCCCCAGGCTTTTTCTAGATGACAAATCATTCAGAAAAAATTGGTGACTGATTGCCTGGCGTTGCACAGGGGACTGGTTGAATTTAATAATTAGCACAGCCAAACATATCGCAGATGCTATATTGTTGAAATCCAATTCTTAGAGGGCCAAACTAAAACAACTATATCAACAACATTGTTCAAGAAAAATATGGATGAAACTAATAAAACAGCTGGAGATCACAAGGAAAGTCTTTTAGCTTCTAAAATCAAGACGTTTCATAAAAGATCTTGCACGATTTGCATTGGAAAAGGTCTATCCATACACCTCAGACAACTATACACCTCCTGAGTTTCAACAATAAGGACGTAGTTTTGGATATATATATTTTTCTTCTGGATCGGGCCACTGTACACCAGATCTGGGGTCATGGTTGAGTGATTCGGAGCTTGATCCTGGTAATACAACTATACCTATGACCAAAAAGAGAGTTCATGGCAGGTGGAGAGGAAATCCTGGCTATAATTTTCAACATGAATGCTGGCCACCTGGCCCTTGGGGATATCCTATACCACCACAACCACTGATGGCACATTTTTAACCACCCCAACCATTTTAAAACCCTTCATTTTTAGGTCAAGGATGTGGGAGATCCAGAGGCAGAAAGAGACAGGGGCACTGGAACATACCCCCTTCCCCGTGAACCATACATAGCATGAGAAAATTAACATTACAACCAGAGACAAGCAGGGAACCAACTTGATCGTTAACCTGAATAAACAGAACCTCAGTGTGGACGAATTAGCCCTACTCAATAAAGGACTTGGTTTTGTGCCCTCTATGCAGTTGACCCTTTTGTGATTGACTAAGAACTAGCTCAGTTCTTCAGGAAGATGCGTCTTAACTTTTTTCTTTGCTGGTAAATAGAGTATACCAGCAACAGATTAATTCACCAACACTACTATGTGTAATAAATCTTCATTTATGCAGCTTACTCATGTCATACCTTCGGAGGTTATCACTTTTGAAAAGGCTGTCATGCACGATGTGTACTTAGGCCTTTCAATGACAAAATACCCTTTCCAAAATCAGTCCAAAAAGCAACATAGGGCACTCCTTGATCTCAGCTCTGACACTACCATAATGATCAAGCCAGCTGAAAAAGGCGGTGCAATTGTTGTTATGTACACCACCTCCTATAGAGATGAATGCCGTAGACAATTGTCTATGAGCAGTGTGTATAGCCCTCTTAAGGCTGACCCTACAAAACGCCTCATGAAATACATAATAACATCAGTCACAGAAGCAAAAGAACAAAGCTGGATCACCAACAAACAACCTGAATCTTTGGTCAAAAGGCATCCAATTATCCCTTATATTTATGTACTCCCAAAAATTCTAAAGCCCAGAGACCTCCCTCTGGGGTTCCAATAATTTTAGGGATAGGCTATTTACCAGAGTCACACTCCCAATTTGTCGATTTCTTTCTATGCCCATTGGTCCAGGCCATGACAACTTTTTTTACAAGACACCAAATCTGTCCTCAATGTGTTTTAGGAAGTTGATTTCAACAATGATACAGACTTCCTCATATCCTTTGACGTTGAGTGGCTATATACCTGCATCCCTCGAGATCAAACGCTTCCTATTAAGATTCCATTGATTCCATAACACCGCTTCCATTCATTATGAATTGTGCTTCACTTGCTATAGAAGAGAATTTCTTTCAATTTGAAAATTATTTATTCCTTCAGATCTCCGTAACTTCCATGAGCAGCACATTTGCCCCCAGTCTAGCGCATCTGTATGTCCATTCCATTGAGACAGACTTGATTTTGAGATCAAAGAATCCTTTTCAGTCTAATATTCGCCTATGTGGGTTATATGTAGACAATATACTGGTGATCTTGAGGGGCACAGAAGAAGGCATTATGAATTTCCAACAGTGGCTTAATGATTGCAACATCTACATTAACAACACCTGTGAATTTAGTCAAGAAAAACGACCTTTTCTAAACATATTGATTTACACCACATCGGATGGTCTAAAATTGAACTTTATAAAAAAAAACATGGCAAATGAAGAACTTCTGGCATATACTAGTTTCCTCCTTAATGGCTGAGGGACAATTTACCGTTTGGTCAATTTTCTTATCTTAGGAGTAACTGCACCGACATGGAGAAGTTCAAAGACCATGCACAGAATTTGTAACATCAACTTCTAGAGCGTCATTACCTATGGACTATTGTTAAGAAATCGATGAAACGAGGTAGAAATAATAACCATGAAGCCCTTCTTGAAGAACGCCCTCAGAAGGAATCTTCTGATCTCTTGATATGAGTGAGCACATTCAGTAATAGATCGAGCTTGATCCAGAAATCAATTAACAAAAATTGTAAGATCTTAAGGTACACATTCATTCCTGAAACCTATGTTTACCTTCAAATGTAGCATGAACTTAAGAGATATTGGTTCACACTAGGCCATGCACCAAGCCTTCAATAATTCAGACTACCATTTGGGGTGCACAACATGTGAAAGGCCACTTTCCATGTGGTTCATGTAATGTTTGTGCCTAGACAACACATACTACATCTATTGACATAGGCACAGAAAGGCTATGACACTACAACATCACACAAATTGTAACTCTGAGAATTTGATTTATCTCATAACCTGTCCATGTGGTCTGAGCTACGTAGGGTTGACTACCAGGAAGATCAGGACACGTATCCCAGAACACAAAAGTACAATTTGATGTGAGAAAACCATTAGTAAACTGATGACACATTTCTATGATATGAGACATTGTCCGAATGAACGTACTTGCACAGTTTTGGTCAAACCGGACATTTTAAAGCCAATTGCCAACATGACACAATAGTAGGAAGGAGCAATGTTGGGTTTTCAGATGAAAAAGTGACAGTCAACGACTCAATGATGAGATCCCCTGATTTTCACTGTCGTGCACGTGTATTCACTCATAATTACAGTAGGAGTACTGCCCATTTAGTCATACTAAGGCTCTCTCTATACAGTACATTTACAAGCTCCTAGCTAGTTTGCATTGTATATATAGCTATCACAATGTTGGGATCCCCTGGTTTACTCTGGCATGCCTGCTGTATTTACTTGCAATTACAATAGTAGTACTGCCCACATGGCCAAACCAAGGAGTCACTTGCACAGTGCACCTATAAGGTCTTAGCTGAGTCGCACTAGACATATAGAATTCACAATATTGTATAGTTCAAGGAGACTTTTAGTTGTAGTTTTTTCCCTATTTTTACTTTATTACTATCGCCATTTGGCCCATTGATTTTCAAAACAACTTGTTTTCTTTTCCATCTCTCTGTGTATAATATGAAATTGTGAGTTTTGAATACATTAGTCGATTACAGTTGTCATTGTAGATGTCAGTCTAACTATATTTCCCAATGCTCTTCTTGTGATTGTGCGTTTCGGGCCACTAGTCGGGGCGTGTCCTTATGCATACACGGAAGTTCATCTGCAGCTTCTAGCACCGTTCCTTGAATGTGGACAGGGTTACATCGGGACCGCGTCTTCCGTTCCAACAGGTATGAATATTCTCCCCCCTCCCTCGGGTTCAGATACCAGGGGCCCATCTTGGTGTATTTTAGGGGGTAATGACCACGACTTTAGGTTTTCGGATGACCCGATATTTTACAAGTATATACGATTCCATGATTTTTCTCATAGCCCAGAGCATGTTTGGGCTGTGCATTATGTCTTAATGAGGATGGCTTGATGTGATTTATTTTATTTTGATTTATATTTTGAGTCACTTCTGCCATTGTAATATCGCTCCGTTTTAAGAGTCATAAGTTCTCCTGCATTAATCGATGAGACTTATTTTGTACTTGAGCTGGCTTAGCATCACGTACCAGATTTCTTTCTACTTTTTCTTTATTTCAACGACCATGTTCACTATATACACTTTGTGTGACATTTACGGACTAAATTTTCTAGTCATTTTTTATTACCACATTTATAGGAACTGGATGCTGCCCTGAATCGATGACACTGAGGTTAAATGTATCCATGCATTCACCCGACAATTTGGGTCAGGTGCTGCACATTACATTTTTAGTAAATCATTTGCAATGTAACTATAAATATGCATATTAGGGTGTGTGTGTTTGATTGCAGAAATGCACTTTTTTTGTTTTCTTTTTAGGGAATCTGATGACCAGTATACTCAACATCTGAGTGACACATCGCTCCTCTTACTGGTTCTGTATAAGCGTTCTGTTACCATTGTTTCAAGAGTATACAAGTGGTTATTGGTACTTCACGCTTTGCACTATTTTGGTCCTGATGAAGGCCGCTGCATCCCTACGGGAGCACTAGGCTGAACCATGTTGACCTTTTTTCACTTGGTTTGAAAGAATGAATTCCCCTCTGTCACAGCTATTTTCTTTTAATACTAGCCTGTATATGCATTATTAACATTGTTTGGCCTACACAGAGCTAATTTTAATCATCTTAACTTATTTCAGTCAGCCCCCTCCCAATACCCTGCTCATCTAGAGGTTTAGTCTACCTCACTATCTTCTTCAAAATATCCCTGAGCTCCTCACTCTCAGTCAGGGGGTTGTAGACAGCACTAGGACTAGGTTTCTATTGCGAGGAGATCCCCTATGATGAAGCATGCCACCTTCGGGTGGGTGAGAGGAATCATCCTCAGAAAGGAATAACCCAATATTTTATTGATGTACTGGAACACGTGGCCTATTATTCTGTTTGTTAGAAAAATACAAATCCACGCCATAAATACACAAAGAGCGGCACATGCACTCCTAATATACGATATCCGTTGTCTCTATTTTCTACAGATAGACTACTGGGCCACTTGCCCAACACAAAAGAGAATATGGTAATTTAGGAAGTTATCCCTACATGCGACCTGTTTCCATAACAACACTCAGGGACCTTCATCGAGGATTGACACCCCATCCTGCTCCTTAATGCACTGGGGCGCCTGTCCTGGGCTCACTCCGCAATGACCTCCAGACTAAAGCGATGCACCCAATGGTATATGTGTACAACGGAGGGCCCATTCGGGCTCTCCACATAGGAGACCTTCACTGGTCTCCACCAGAAATCTGCATTCACTGACATTTTGTGACAGCAGCATTAACTTTTGATGAATATTTGGTGATATCTTTTAATATCGATAATGTCTATTCATAAATTCATTGACATTTATTGAAAATGTATAAGGTTTCTTAACAAAAAAAATAAGATATTTAATACATTAATTTGATAATATTAGCACTATTGTAAGTTTTTTCATTAGGCATTTATCATTTAATTTGTACTCTAGATTGTTTTGCCCACACATGTTTTGTGTATTGCCTCGTCTAGGTTTTTTCCTTTGATTGTGATTTTCCCTGCAATTGGCCAGATTATTTTACCTGCAGGGGCCCCATTTTTTCCAAGCTTATTGTTCCTGCAGCCTGTCTGTCAGGGGTGTTCCTCCTTATCATGTTCTACGCTGCAATTTCATGGTAGTCCCACAATTTATTATGATCCTTAGTTGTGTTGAGTCACTTGTAGCACAATTCGATTGCTCTTTATTCCTCCGAGCACTGAATCCCCTTCTTTTGACATATTTCTTAGCACTTTCCTTCTCATCTTAGCTCCCCACATCACCTCTTATATTGGGCTTTTGTTGACACTTGGTTGATTTCTCCTTCTTTAATCCTTTCTCTTCAAATAGAAATTCTTTTCAATAAATCAATCATGTTAAACCTTCAAACTTTTGTGTTTAGAGATGAGGACTTTGCATCAATGGTAGGTACCTCAATTGGTTTTGGTGAACAGACAACAATCAATTTAGACAAGAACGATCACGTCGCTAAATTGTTAGCATTAAAAAATAAAATAAAATGCATTGAATTGCATGGACATTATCTGTTAGAGTACCTAAGGGCAGGAGCAATTCCTCAAGGCCGAAGAGTCAAAAATATACATGGCCTATTTGTCCAGATCAAGCAGTTTCTGGAGAGGTGGTCATTGATCGCCAATCGCTGTTCGCGCAATCTCATGATGTTGATGGTTGAGAAAGCAAAAGAGGTTATACAGCAGCTCTCCTTAGAAATCTTTGAACTGGAGAGCTACATTAAAAGTACTTTAGCCATAGAAGAGGCCAAAAAGAAGCTTGAAGATATTGACTGAAATCTGCACTCCTACACAGAGTACTTAAACAAACAAAAAGCAGATAAACTGAATAAAGATATTGTTTCTTTAGTAGGGAAAACACATACCCCTATTTAAAGGTGAATTATTACAATAAAATTGACCAAATACCTCATGAACAATTCCCCGATAGACAATATAATCGAAGGCTACAACGTTTTCTGACACTTCAGATTCAGATAATGAGAATATGTCCAATCAGTTTGATCATAGAGGTAACCACTAAAATGCTAGGCATCAACAATCTGCACAGCTTTTTTTAGGGAGATGCTTCACAAGGAGAGGCATCTGGCGGACACATTACCAACCATGATACCGCGGAAATCAACAGATGGACTACAACCAGTATCTAGTAACATGCAACACACAGTACTGGAGAGAATAAAGCAGATCCCGATCTTTAACCTTAGTACCTCCAATCTGACGATGGCACACATTCCTTACTTGCAAAAGACTTATCCTATGCACACACTCAGGACTAAATACATTTGAACTGTTCAGTGACTTGATGGCCGTCTTACGTAAAGTCAGTCTCAGAACCTTTATCTCCCAAAGTGATAAGGCAGCCACACAGAATAAAATCTCTGGTTTGTCATTGGCATAATCTTTCACCCCTTCAGTTAACCAACTCCCACCGAAGGTAGAAATCTTTGAACAAGTGGTATATGAAAAAATTGTCTAAGCAACTAAACATGTCCCTACGACACCATAATACCTCAGTAAGGAAGAATACCAGGCTTTGGCTGAATTGAAACAGACTCCCTTAATCACCATCAAGAATTGTGATAAGGGTGGGGGTTAGTGATCCTAGATACCCCTGCATATATCACCAATATGGAAACTATGCTAGATGATACCATGTTTTATCAGCGTATTAAACATGATCCTACCAACATAACCAAAAATAAAATCCAAAGATTACCAAACAAGCCTATTAAGGAGAAACCTATATGTGAAAAGGAATTGATGTATTTGAATGCACAGAGCCCCAAAATTGCAAGTATCTACGGAGTTCCCAAGATACACAAAAATGAAACCAATCCGCCTTATAGACCAATTGTAACAACTATTGGTTCTATAACAGAGCCACTATCAAAGTACATTGATGCCATCCTTCGTCCACACATGCCTTGCACACCCGCACATATCCAAGAAACTAGACATATCATCAACCTTATTGAGGAAACAACATTCTATGCAAATTCACAAATATTGGTTACCTTGGATATAGAATCATTTTATAGTAATATACCTATACATGGTGCATTAGAGGCAGTAGTTGGTTCATGATGGATATGAACATCTCATTTACCAGGATCTTTATTCTGGAATGTTTGCAAATAGTCTAGGAAGGCAATGTCTTTTAATTCAATGGTAAATTATACAAACAGACCAAAGGTGTCAGTATGGGGACTGTTGTGCCCCCCACAGTGGTGAATATATACATGGCATAGTTTGAAAGAAGATTAATCAACAATGAAGTGGGAAATTTTTTGAATCAGTGACCAAATGATCACGATATATTGATGATATATTCTTTATATGGATCGATACATCTGAGACATTGTCGGAATTTCTACAATGGTTGAATCTCTGAGATGGTAATATCCGTTTCATGGGTAATTCCAGCAGAACCGATGTGGAATTTCTCAACATAAGCATCAAAGACATAGAAGGAACTTTGGGGGTTGCTCTTTACACCAAACCTACAGCAAGTACTACGTTGCTAGATTATACCAGTTTCCATCCACCAGCCCAAAAAAATGGTAAACCGTTTGGTCAATTCCTCCGTCTGCGGCGTAACTGCACCAGTATCAAAGATTTAGATCTTGAGTCAGCCACCATGAAAGAGAAGTTCCTCACACTGGGTCACCCCAAAAAACTGGTGAGCCAGATTCTACGACAGACAGCATTTACTCAACAACTGCACAGACAAAAATAACTCTGCCAATGTATTTGTCACCAGACAATGAAAGGATCAGACAAGTTGTCAGCTCCAGCTGGCATATTCCTAATATCATAAGCTGGGTCTACTGCAGGATCCACTGTCCCTTTATTGCTAAACAATATGGATGCACAGTATTCTGATACTGTAATTGGTTACGTGTACATTGCAGTTATTCTGACCTCCCTTTTATAGGTTAAGCTTTGTCAACTTGCATTATGTAAGCGCACCTTTCTCCAAGGACTTATTGCCAATCCTGAGAAGAAGCGTTCACACATTAGGCCGATGTTGGAATCCGGCCTTATTCCCTTCCATTATGGCTGCCTCAGGTAGCATTCTAGCTGTTTCTGCCACTCCAATCACACCACCTGCCACCCACGTCATCCACGTCATCAACGTGATGACATCAACAGGGTCAGCCGGTTTATCTCTCCCCGTCGCAGGGCCCATGTCAACAGCACAGCACTGGGAGAGACTACGGGCTGAGGATATGGCTCACCTTGATGAAGTAGGTGTGTGTGTGTGTGTGTGTGTGCAAGGGACCCTCCTGAGCACAGTTTGGACATTCCTTGTGATATGGGCCCGGATGGCAGGGGCTGTACTTGATACAGCAGTGGCTCAGCCGATGCTACGCTAGTCTCTGAAACTCTTTTCTTGCGATCGGATGCATATTTGGTCCCTTAGACATCTCCACGGCGAAGTTTCAGAGCACGTCAATTTCAAATGTGAGTGAGTTATGAACTTGATATGAGAAACAGATTTAAACGTATCTCTTTCTCTCTTCCTTTATCTCAGTGCTAACAGTGTGTGACTATAGGGAGCTGTCCTCACTCCGCTGCCAGTTCAAGCTATGGGATTAGGAAACTCGGTAGGAAACGGCGAGAGATTTTTTTACATGTGGCACCATGACCATGTTTCGGCATTTTCAACAGTAGTTTTCACCACATGGTTGGGCCACTGGCTAGTAAGTCGGCAAATTTTATTATCCTGGGGGATCTTAATCTCCATTTAGAGAATGGGGGAAGTGCCAAGGTTGCTTGTTTCCTGGCAGACTTAGAAGCCTTCCAGTTAATGCAGCACGTTACCGAGGGCACTCATGTGGCGGGCCACCTGTTGGACCCCATCTTTTCCAACCTAAGTTCTCAAACTGTTTCACCACCAGTCCCGCAGGTCTGGACCGACCACTTCCTGTTTCCATTTTCTCTGCAATCACAGGGCAAATTAGAAGTGCCATGCCCAATTCGAGTGCTCAAATGTCCTTGGCATAAATTGGACCCGGACCATTTTTCTAGTTGGGTAACGGAGCACCGGCCTCAACTTCCATGTCATGCAGAGGCGGCCAGTTTGTATCTCCGGTAATGGCTAATAGCGGGCCTGGACAGTTGTATTCCAGCTAAACGAGGGGGCAAGGGGCGTGGGCCTACTAATCCTTGGTTCATTGAATCTCTCACACTGGCGAAAAAGCACTGCAAGCAGCTAGAGCGAGCGTGGTGTCATATAGCTACTATATATCTTTATAATGCGTTAAGTTAGCATAGGCACATTACATGTTTAAACGCCATTTTTCCTTTTGCTACTTCTGCACACGACACTTAATTGTTGATTTAGCTTTCAACCTAGTAGTTCGTTGTGGTTTACATGAGAATAATATGTTATTACTCTGATATCAGCTTTGCTTCATAAACTATGTCTGTACAGAGAGTGCTGAAGCTTCAGGAACAACAAGATACTGAATTGTTATGAGGTCTGATCTTCGCGCCTTCATAGACATAACATAAGTGCAGCTTCTGCCAATTTTGGCTTTTAGGCGGGTTTTATATGGCTTTGCTGCTCACACAAATACACACTTGATGCTGTTCGCATGCAGAGAGAGATGGTGTATGCTGATGTGATCCCTTCATTCTAGGACACTGAGGTATGGGCCCGCCCTAATTCAACCCAAAGAGACCTTCTTAGCTATTAATATAATATGTGAGTTAGGGAGGGTGAGAAATAAGTGTTGTTAACCCTTATTAATTTACAGCATGGTAACATGCTGTCACCGTTCGCTTTCTATGGACTAGTAACTATGCTTGTAGCTTTATTGTTGATAATATGTTTACTTGTATTATCTAAGATACTGCGCCTGAGAAGACGGCATTAGTAAATAAACATATCAAATGCTCACGTGTTCTTCTTTACTCCATGTTCTGGTTTGTAATGATTGTATAACGAAAGAGTGCTCATGTGTTCCACGTAACCTGAGGTTGGTGAGTTCATGTTCTGGTTTGTCTAAACATTGGGAGTTTGTTATGACCAATGAGACACTGTAGCTAGCTCGGTAAGGGGTTTGTTGGGTACTAAGGTGAGTTTTGGGTCACCCAAATTCGCTGAGGTTCCAATCCTCTGTGCACAGTTCTGTGGGAGAACAGAAACCCTGCTACATGGCGCCCAACGTTGTCTCGATTGCTGTGATTCGTGCATTAGTGCAATACATAGGTCGTCATCTCCCGGGTGGTCCACCCGGGGGTGCGGCCGTTCAAACGGAACGTGGCGGTTTACGCCTGAATCCGGTTATGGTAAATTCGGTTTTTGGTCAGCGTCCCGTTGATAACGATGACTTCCCTTTCTGGCTAGCCGAGAAGTTTGACCAACTGGAGGCGGTGTTTCCGAATTCTACTCCTGCTGATAAACATAGAATGTTGACGATTACTTTACCAAAGGATTTAACTCCTGAGCTTGTTGACTGTGAAAGCTGTGGAAAAACTTTTGCGGCCGTTTATACGAGGTGTTTCGGCACCCCGTCTATGACCGCACTGCCGGAGATCGTTAAACGTGTTCAGGATGATCACGGACCGGAGGCAGCGGTTGAATTGGGTATGCGCCTGTGTGGTTCGTTTGAGATAGTAAGTGATCTCATACTCTCCAATATTAAAGGAGATGCGTTGAACTTTCAGGTGTCGAATGCTTTGGCTGCTCTACCCGATGCCGATAAACCCCGACAGTTAGCGAAGATAGTTGTGGCCGCCTATAAGACGATTGGCCGCACAAGTAGAGGTCTGAAATATTTTCCTGTCAAGGAGAAAAAACAACCAAAAGGACAGTCTGCTGCGGCAGATGTCCAGCCCAAGTCCAAAAAACAAAATTGGCCTAAAAAACAGACACAGGGGAAGCAACAAAAGCAGACTCAGGATTCTTTTCCTGCAACACAGGTTCCTGCGCCGACTGAAAAAGTTTATGATTTGCGCGATCGCGCGATGATTAAATCGCCTGATCGATTTCAGGTATTTGATCAACGCTCTCCTCGTTCCTTTCAGGACTCATCGGCCCCGAAAACCGGTGGAGGAGGAGGCGGTAGGGGACGTGGTGGCCAACAGGGACGTGGCCAGTCCCGCCAGACAGACGGCGCGGCGAAGCAGGAGGATTCTACGCCTAAAAGACCACAGTTTGCGAAAAAGAAAGTCGCGGCCTTAACAGCGCATAGATATGCCACAGATAGTGAGAACGCGGCTTCGGAATCTGACGTGGGCTCTGACCTTGCTGGACAGCGCGGCGGAGATTACCATAGTCAGAGAGGCGCTGCGTCCACTACTGAGGGTGACAGCGACTGATGTCTACGTTGTAATAGAAACAGCAGATACGAGACTTGCTCCCCCTGAAAGACTTTATGAAATTGTCCTGTTAATTGAAGGTGACATACAGCGTACCGTTAAAGGGGTATTTTGGGAAAATCTGTCTTCTACGTATGATATTTTGCTTTCGAAGGCTGACTGGCCCCCACCTTTTGTGCTCGCGGCGCCGCGAGGGGAGGAGGTAATCCTCCCCAGTTTCGCGAACACTGTCTCGAAAGAGCATGCGCAGCATTTTGCAGAAGAGTGGGCTCGGGCTCTCGCACCGGCTCTGTACCGTAACCAATGTGGTTGGGATAAATTGTCGCCTTGCCACGTAATTCCGTTGCGGTCTCAGCCGCAGCCTCAACCTCAATATCCCATTCTGCGTGAAGCCAAAACTTCCGTCGCGGAAATCCTTGAACAATTAGAATATCAGGGAGTTATTGAAACTTGTGTGTCACCAATGAATAATCCTCTTTTTACTGTGACCAAGCCTGATGGATCATATCGTTTGGTATTGGATTACCGGCATTTGAACTCGCATTGCCGTAACTGTGCAGTACAGAATACTCACGGCTCTGCCCTTGTGGATAGTCTCGTGCGTAAGCGTTTTAAGACAACGCTTGACATATCCAACGGTTTTTATGCCCACAGATTGGACAGCTTTAGCTCCCAATCAATGGACCAGTTTTACGTGCGCTGGGGTCCAAAAACAATTCCGGCGTCTTCCAATGGGCTATAAGAATAGTCCTGGTATATTTACCGCTCGCATTGTCTCTATTCTGGAGGCACTCGACCGAGATGCTTGTTCGTATGTGGATGACATATATCTCACAGACGACGATATTTGGGAGCATCTGTGTCGTGTAAATTCTGTTATTTGTAACTTTGCAGACATGGGTTACAAATTTAACTTTGCAAAATCGCACATTGCTGAGCACACAGTGTTGTTTTTGGGCTATGAGCTCAACAATGAAGGTAGAGGTTTGGCTCCTCACTTCTTGGAGAAGTGCGCACAGTTGCGCGCTCCTACTACACTGAAAAAATTACAGTCTTTGCTGGGTTTTTTAAATTTCGGAAGAACATACATTCCGGAATATGCCCAGCGTATCAAGCCATTGTATGCTTTGATACAACCAACTTTTTCGAAATCATGCTGGCTGCCTGAGCATTCAGCCATTTTGCAATCCTTGCAGGCTGATTTGCTCGCTTCTAAGTTCTTACTGACTCGTGACAACCATACCAACCTGGTGATAAGAATAATACCAGGGACAGTGGGTTCCACGTACCTCACTTTTAATGAAGGAGACACAGTACCTATTGCTTACAAGTCACACTTGTACACTTCGGCTGAGATGCGGTTTCCCACTGTCGAAAAGGTTTTAACAGCTGTACAGATGGCTATTCTTAAAGAACGGGCTCTGGCACAAGGGAAACGCATGTTGGTTGTAACACCCTGTCCTCACTTGGAGGCAGTCACGAAAGCCAGTGTACCAAATTCTAAAGCTTTGCACCCTCGGTGGATTCAGTGGGCTGCGTCCTTGAAGTCCACGGATGTCACGTTTATTTTTGACGCCTCGTTGCGGTCGCAGGAGTACTTGCAGTATGAGTTTGTTCACCCTGCTCCTCTAGCTATGCGACCTTTGGAGGACTTCCATTGCATCATTTACACTGATGGTTCGGCGCAGGTTGCGCATGGCTCTAAACATGCCTACGTTTCCGCATGCGCCATTGTGGTCGGTGCTATGTTGAACGATGAGTTCATATCCAGGGAAGTGCACACGTTGCCGCTTGGAGATTGCACCGCACAATTGGCAGAGCTTCGTGCTCTTTTACTAGCGTTGGAGTACGCAGATCCTAGTGTTACTACTCTTATTGTAAGTGATTCTTTCTACTGTGTCCAGTCTTACAATGAAAACTTGTTCTTTTGGATTCAGAATGACTTTCGTGATTCCAAGGGTAGCACAATAAAACATAAATTGATCTGGGTTCGAGTGGCAGAGCTTAAGGCTTCGTTGCCGCTCGTTTTTGTAATTCATACTCTTGGCCATCAGCGTGTGGGAGTCCACGCTGTCGGTAACTCGCTTGCTGATGAAGCAGCGAAATCAGCAGTGTCTACATACTTAGTTGCAGCAGTTACACGGTCCAAAAGTAAGATTGATAGTGACATCTTGGCAGCTGTTGCTGCCACTGAGAAGGGAGGTAAACATCCTTCGGGGTTCCCTTCGAAGTAAACATACCACTTAAGTCCCGAAAAGGTTCCTTTTGTGAAAATACCTGATGTTGGTGAACGTTTGATTCCCAACACGGATCGCAGGGCAGACTTGATTACTGCGGCTCATGAAGGTGTGGCGTCTGCGCATGCGGGCGTCTCAGCCACTGTAACTCAATTACAACAACGTTTCTGGTGGCGGGGACTGTACAAACAGACGCGTGATTATGTCCTTCTTTGTGACATATGTCAGCAGATTAAACCTTCGACTGCTGCGCGTCCGCCACAGACTCAGTTGTACATTTCTAATAAACCACTAGGTTGTGTTTATTTAGATCACTGCGGTCCTTTTTCCTCTGATACTGCGTATAAGTACATCTTAGTTGCAGTTGATTCATGCACACGCTTTGTGTGGGTCTGGCCCCATCGCAGCGCTGATTCACGGACTGTCATTAGAGATTTGCGCATCTTTGTAGGGATTTTTGCCTGTGGTACCTTCCATTCGGATCAGGGTCCGGCTTTCGCCTTTAAGGCGTATAAGGATGCCATGCATTCGATGGGGGTCCAAGTCAAGTTTTCGTCTCCCTACAGACCTGAGGGTAACAGTGTAGTGGAACGAATGAACCGTGATTTAAAGCAATCTTTGACAGCTCGAGTTATAGGCACTGACAGAAACTGGCTAGCCCACCTCTATGGCGTGCAGCGTGCTCTTAATAATCTCCCTAGAAGGTCTCTGGGTGGGCGGACCCCATACGAAATGCTCTTTGGCATCAAGATGTACGTCCCTGACCTTGACGGTCTGGACTGTGTGGTTCGCGCCACTTCCTTTGACGCAGATGAACATTGCAATGTTTTACAGAATCTACAAAAGACCAGAGACGGTCTTGCAAAGGAACATTTGCCCTCCACGTCGGATGTTGCGTTGCAGATCCCGGTAGTCGGCTGGCTACCACAAGTTGGAGAACTGGTTAGAGAGAAGATCGATAACAAGAAAGAATTTGGTCCTTCCTATCGAGCTCCGGTTCCAGTCCTTGGAGTGAAGGGCACAAGAACAGTCATTTTACCACCGCTTCCTGGTCGTAAGGAAAACAGGTTTATTTCAATTGACAATGTCAAGATACACAGAGTGGCCGATTCTTCTTAGTATGACACCAGCAGTTTCCTGTCCTTCCATTGTGAGAAATTCGGTTGTGCCCACTGCTTTTAGTCATGAATCAGAAGTGGCCATTGAATAACCTGCGATTTCCAGTCCTTTATTGAGTACTTTGCCAGGTGCGGATCAAAATGAAATAGACTATACATATCCCACTGATTTGTCCATGCCTGACCTGCAAGCACGTTTAGCCACGGAATCCAGATTTTCATTTGACTCTGTTTCCCTTGCCTCGAAGAAACCCTCTCGTTTTGCAGTTTATGCTACCTTATTCAAAAAGCATTTTTTGATTCCCCCTTGGACATATATCTGGCTGGTGCTTTTTTCGATATATCTTTTTATGTCAATTGGTTTTGTGTTTTAATTTTTTCCGGTTGGTAAATGGACACTATGTCGAGGAAAGAACATGCATTCGCCATCTCAATGGAACTTTGGCTCCCCTCTCCTCATCGCATTCTGCACATAGACTGAAAAGAGACTTGACATTTGTTAACATCACTGCTTGGCCTGTCCTTGATGGGATCGTGTGGGATGCCGTTCGATTTCAAATTCATGGCCCTACGGAAGTTGTTAATGTCCCTAACGTGCTTAGAGTTAATATGGGGGATGTGGTGAAGCAAAACATACGTTCTGATGATTGGGATGTTCAGGCCGTAGAGTCTTTATTTTCTGATTTGAAATACTATGCTGCCTTTGATGCTGAAGATTTATATTTAGAATCTGCTAATTATGGTGATTTATTTTGCTTTCAACATTTTGGCAATCACTTCTTACATAAAACGACATCCAGAAGGAATTCTGTGAATTATACACAATGGGAGCATTGCCCAGCTCCTATACAAGGCAGTTCTAGTACTTTTTTGAAAAAATACACTTATTTTACTGACTTCAATCAGTCTAATCCCGAGTCCTTTTATTTTAAAATGACACAGAAGCCTATGTCCAAGGTTAGACTTACCGATACCAAACTATTGTATTCGAAGTCCTTTCTAGATCAGCTGGCTATTGGCGGTTATGAAGTCTGGAAGGAAATAATTGACCTAAAATCAGTTTGGGGTTCTAAGAACTGGCAGGTACAAGGCGCTGAGGCTTTGCACCGTGCATGTCTCATCCCTAATCAGATTTTGTTTTTGAATTCTACTATTTCACAAACGACATGCTTTGGATTGGCTACTGCAAAAAAATTAAATTTTCCTTCTATCCCTGAGTTAGAGGAATATTCAGGCTGGAGTAATTATACTCAATTTTCGATTAGAGAATTACAGGCCCTGTTGCTGAATTCTTCCTTTAACATCTCCAGTATAGACCCAAAAGGTTGGCTGGTGTGGCACAGGAGTGCTGATTCTTGCCAGCGCCATTTTCTGGGTTTGTCTAACGGCTTTGCTCAGGTTAAACCAGATTCGCGTTTTGAAAATGAGCATTCTGTCACAACTTACTCTGTGGGTAAATTATGTCAAACCTGGCTGAAACATTCTAAATTATCTGCAGTTAAATTACATCTTGCAAAACTAAATGATGATGTAGATTTAAATGATTTCATTAAAGGCCCGGCTAGTGGTAGGTCTAAAAGATGGATATATGCTGTGTACAATGAAATTTGGAAAACATCGCAGATTGAGGCTGCAACACGACTTAGGGCTGTAGATCAGGCAAATCTAGAGAAAGTCCTTGCAGTGGTAGACAATAGTATTAACATGCTTTCTTCACGCATTTACACTTTAGATAACATTGTGTCTTCTGTAGGAGATATTGTGCATGATGAGGTATCTGTTTTGTACCATGGTCAGAATCAATTACGTTCTATCATGCAATTTGCATGGACCCTGCAAACACTTAAATCTGGCAAGGTGCCATGGGGATACATGAACGTGTCCTCTCTCTTTGCACCCTTTAATTTGACTGACAAACAACGCTTGCTTTCTATGCGTGATGCTTCTTTTTCTATGTTACATATTGAGAAATTGGAATCCTTGCCTTTTTCTGTGGCAGAAGCCTCAGCTGCAACGTGGCTTATCCACGGTCTCTTAACATTACCTTTTGCCTTGTATAAATTTACTAACTGTATGAAATATGTTGCCATAGGTCGCTATGAGCCTTTGGGTACTGGTTTTCTCCATGAAGTATGGTCCCTTCCTTTCACTTATAGATGTTTGAGGGAGAGCCAAGAGGTTTATCTAAATGGGGAGGAATGTACAGAAACTCCAGATCATTCGTTAATGTGTAGACACATACAATTACACGGTTCTTGCAATCAGGACCGACCAAACTTGGCCTGTATTTTAAAAGGCACTCCTGTTCTGGCAATTACCCCGACTTTTACCTTGCTGGGGAACGTAAGTTATTTACTTTTGAATAATGAAGATTGTTGCGGGTTAATTAAAGGTGTAGCTTATGTGGTAACAGTAAGTGAACGTGTCGTTTGCTGCAGAAATGTCTTATACCCATCCACACATGAAAATAGGGAGGTTTCCATTTGGCCACGCATACCAACCTTGAAGGCAGAGTTCAACGGCATGACTAGACTGAGAGCTCTATTGTCCCAGAAAGAAGTGGCCTTGAGTTCGGCTCGGGAAACTTTCGTGCTTCACATAGCTAACACCCGGACCGAGGTTCAGGCCCGTTTAAATACTGATTTACCGTTGCATTTTGGCGAAATGATAAATTCTATCTTTAACGCGTCCTCGACATCTGGGCTAGCGCTTTTTTTTAAAGCAGTTAGCAGCGGCCTTGTGACTTCATTTGAAAAAATATTTGGAGTAATCCCGAGTTTCTTTCATTCCATTTTCTCGAGTCTGTTTGGTGGATTCCCGGTTTTACTGGCACTAGCGGCAGGCGTCCTAGTTGTTCTCTGCTTCCTTAAATATGGATGCCCCACATGTGGAAGAAGCGGCCCAGCCTCTGCTGCCGCTGTTTCGCAACCGAATGCTTGAATATTTTGGCACGCTGCCGCTTGCGATTTTAAGCACGGCATATGGATTATCGTTTCGATTTTCCTACTTCACCTGTGTCCAGCCTGTGTTTAACTGCCTGAGCTGTGATTTTGTTTGGGCCATTGATTTGTGTCTCTGTGGGCCGGTTTCTCCTGGCGTCGATTTTAATCAGCTGATGAGTCCTATCACTACTCACGAGTTGGTTTGTTCTGACTAAAGGATTATGGCAATAGCAGCGGTGCATGGACTAATGGGTCCCTGGGATATATTCACGGCAGCGCAGGATTTCTTGGAACTGAGCTTTCTGGAGAACCCACCGAGTTGTCCTCTGATGGTAATAGAGGCTCCGATACTTGGGGAACACGTATGTTCTTTTCCACTTTTGAATTGGATGGCTGAACTGTTTTCTGATGAAGACGGTGATTTCATGCTGGAGGCTGTTGCTGCATATTTTTCTTATACGGTCTTGTCCTAAAAACTTTTCCATGATTTCTTTCCGGACATTGGATTTTCAGCTTGCATATTTTGCGATTTTTCGTACATTGTTCAATTTCCCAGACCTATTGACTTGAGCAAAATTTTAAATTTTTTTACAGTTCATTCATGGCTCACAGTTCTTGAACTCTGCTTTCATGAAATTGCCCTTATCTTATCTCATCTTATCCGTCCTCGGATCATGGGGGGGTGTCATATAGCTACTATATATCTTTATAATGCGTTAAGTTAGCATAGGCACATTACATGTTTAAACGCCATTTTTCCTTTTGCTACGTCTGCACACGACACTTAATTGTTGATTTAGCTTTCAACCTAGTAGTTCGTTGTGGTTTACATGAGAATAATTTGTTATTACTCTGATATCAGCTTTGCTTCATAAACTATGTCTGTACAGAGAGTGCTGAAGCTTCAGGAACAACAAGATACTGAATTTTTATGAGGTCTGATCTTCGCGCCTTCATAGACATAACATAAGTGCAGCTTCTGCCAATTTTGGCTTTTAGGCGGGTTTTATATGGCTTTGCTGCTCACACTTGATGCTGTTCGCATGCAGAGAGAGCTGGTGTATGCTGATGTGATCCCTTCATTCTAGGACACTGAGGTATGGGCCCGCCCTAATTCAACCCAAAGAGACCTTCTTAGCTATTAATATAATATGTGAGTTAGGGAGGGTGAGAAATAAGCGTTGTTAACCCTTATTAATTTACAGCATGGTAACATGCTGTCACCGTTCGCTTTCTATGGACTAGTAACTATGCTTGTAGCTTTATTGTTGATAATATGTTTACTTGTATTATCTAAGATACTGCGCCTGAGAAGACGGCATTAGTAAATAAACATTTCAAATGCTCACGTGTTCTTCTTTACTCCATGTTCTGGTTTGTAATGATTGTATATGATTGTATATAACGAAAGAGTGCTCATGTGTTCCACGTAACCTGAGGTTGGTGAGTTCATGTTCTGGTTTGTCTAAACATTGGGAGTTTGTTATGACCAATGAGACACTGTAGCTAGCTCGGTAAGGGGTTTGTTGGGTACTAAGGTGAGTTTTGGGTCACCCTAATTCGCTGAGGTTCCAATCCTCTGTGCACAGTTCTGTGGGAGAACAGAAACCCTGCTACAGTGGCAACGCTCTTATGAGTCGTCTGCAAAGACAGAGTATCCGGCAGCCATCAAACAGTACCAGCAGAGCCCGTGCTGGCTATGTGGCCAATAAAATCTTAACCAGCTCTAACCCTGCTAAGACTATCTTTTCTCTGCTTAATGATATGAAGAGTGCAGGGCTCAGGATGGCTTCTTCCATCAGCTCTAACCAACATTGCGATGAGCTCGCTCAGTACTTTTTGAATAAAGTGGAGTTGATCTATAGGGGGCTACCGACGATGTCTTCCCCTTCGGAAGGTGGGTTGTTAGATACACCTGCTAACCCAGGGGCAGTCAGTTTGTCCTCTTTCCCTCCTCTGACCCTGCCAGGATACGAGGCTTTGAGTTCTAAAATTAGATCTGGCTCCCCGGTGGACCCCCTGCCACCTGCCCGCCTTCGTCAACTAAACTCTTCAATTTCCCCGGTATGTCTCAATCTGTCCAATCTGTCCTTCAGCTCAGCTTCCGTCCCTCGGGCATGGAAGCATGCTAAAGTGGTCCCATTACTAAAAAAAATCTTTGCTTGACCCGCGCGACCCTGAGAAATATCGACCGATTTCCCAACTCCCCTTTCTGCCAAGTTGGTGGAATCCTGTAAACTCTATCCTGGCCGAATTCCTTGAGCAGAATGCTATTCTTGATACAACTCAGCATGGTTTTCGGCCGCAGCATAGTACTGAGTCTGCGCTACTCACTGCGTTAGAGAACATCCGAGGTATTCTGGATGTGGGGGACTCTGTGGCTCTGGTCCTTTTGGACCTTAGTGCCGCATTTGATACTGTCTCCCATGAGATCCTTTTGAAACGTCTTAAGGAAGTGGGACTGATAGACCTGGCCTGGTTTCGGTCTTTTCTTGAGGACAGGTCATTTCAGGTCCTAGTTCCTCCATACCACTCTCGGGAGGCTGCTCTACATCGGGGAGTCCCGCAGGGCTCGGTTCTGAGTCCTCTCTTGTTCAATTTGTAAGTCAGACCCTTGGCAGAGGTGGCTAAGAGCAGGGGGCTGTCCCTGGTGTCTTACGCAGACGATACCCAATCGGTGTTTGCTTTCTCGAAGAAGTGCGACAACAATTTGGGCAAGTTTAAGGATGACCTCTTGGCCATCTCGGACAGGATGGTGGCTAACTGTTTACAGTTGAACGCCAGCAAGTCTGAGATTCTCCTCTTTCGCAGGGATCGTGAGCTGTGGTCTGACCAGTGCTGGCCGGATCGCCTTAAGCCCGCCCCTTGCCCTAAAGAGGCAGTGAAAAACCTGGGCGTATGGTTCGATAGTAATCTGACCTTTGATAAACAGTCGAAGGCCATCGCAGGGACTTGCTTTGGACTTTTACGTGGTCTCAGGCCACTGCTCGGTTTCTTTCCCCCTAAGGTGCGACAGACTATCATCCAGGCATCTATCGTGTCCAGATTGGACTACACCAACTGTCTCTACCTGGGTGCCAATAAAGCGAGCATTAAACGCCTTCAGAGGGCTCAGAATGCGACGTCTCAGCTTTTGGTTGCTCTGCCTAGATCTCACTCAGTTGCCCATGTGCTTTCTAGACTCCATTGGCTGCCAGTTGATTGGCGTATTGAGTTTAGGGCACTTTGTTACTCTCACAAGATTTTGTCACAACAGGCCCTTCTAGGGCTATTCCAAATGCTGGAGTACTATGAGCCGGGCCGCTTGCTTCGGTCTGCTGACCTTGCTTTGGTCCGCGTCCCACACATCTGGAGAGCGAGGGCCGGTGGTCGTTCCTTCAGTTATCTGGCCACAAAACTCTGGAATACACTCCCTTTCACCATGAGAGTAATTTCGAATCATTTGGCATTGCGTAAAGCCTTAAAGACCTGGCTCTTTCCCTGTAAGTAGTCTAATCTGTTGTCATTTACTGATTGGCTCGGGTCCTTTGGGGTTTCTGATAGCGCTGGGACGCCTCGTCGCTGTGGCAGCTACTCGCTTTACAAATTCAAAAAATAAATAAATAAATAAATGAGCGCTACACTCACGCTCTTGTTGGGTTTAAGGACCATACACTTGCTATGTGGTGTCCTAGTCTTAAAATTAAGAATCCATTGAGTCGCACTTTTAAACCAGAGGGCTACAACCATTTTTATTCACTTATGTTTGTGTGTTTTAATACTTTAACCCATGTGCACCACTCTACTATACAAAGAAGGAGGTTGGGATAGATTTGGAAGGGATCTTTTATCAGTCCCGATGAGAGCCTGGAATTTCATTTTATCCGGCTGAAACATGTCCACATCTAGCAGAGTGGAGGGGTAGGTGGTTCATCATTTTCCACCACACCACCATCCACTGGTCTTGGATTGACCTTTTAATTAGACCAGGGAATCCAATATTACTTAGGAGATCCTGTGGTCTATTTTTAACTTTGTTCTGCACTCCTTTCATGATCCCGCACATTGTTTCCCCTGTGTTGTATTGCTCCACCTCCAGCGTTGGTCTGCGCAGGGGTGTGTTAGCAGCCCTATGATGAAGCATGTCACAGATTTCTGTGGGTGAGGACCGTATTGATACACTTGTGAGTTGTCGCCTCTTCTTTTTTCTTAGCGACCATACTTTTAAATCCCCATTTCTTTGTGTGAATAAAATATTTTAAACTATTCAACAACTACGTACACCAAATGACTTAGTACTGGAACCATACAGCCATTGCCTCATGGTAATAACATCAATTTAGTCTTTAGATCCACTGTAAACGCCGTATGAGTATATATCTCATTGCTCCTTTGGGCGCATGATATGATTATATCTACATATCTTCACACAATTAGGTTTTCAAGTGTGCAGACGTCGCCATGATCATTGTTAACAGCTAACCCAGAAAAAAACATCATCAAATTGGTACTACATCTTTTGTCTTATGCTCTCTTGGTGCTGAATTTAATCTTACCCCCTTACTTTCCAGTAGAGACTCTCTATATTGCACAACTTCCACACATATTTGGGTGTATTTCATGTTTTGTGGTGGTGAAGGTTTATAGCTATTTGTCACGTGCAGCTAAACGTGGTACACAACCCAAAGATCGTTATCAGCTCTACACATCTTATCTAAAGTATATCTAAATATATTAATGAAATATAGGTGGTGGGCACTCAAATCGAGGTCTGTTGTTGCTTTATGTTGTTTCAGTATTCGCTGTGACGGAATACTGACGAAGGCTTTGCCGAAATACGAGTAGTGTCAACTTACCGCCAGTTTTTTTTATAGTATCATGTTATTCTGACTGTACATTGTATAATAAATGGTTGTCTGATCCTCTGACATGACTCTACAGATAAAAACTATAAGCAGAAATCTAGAACTGTATTCCATGACATTTTGTGACGAAGGCATTACCTTTTGATGTATATTTGGTTATATCTTTTTTTATATCGATAATATCTATTCATAAATTCATTGACATTTATTGAAAATGTACAAGGTTTTTTAACAAAAAAATAAGAAAAAATGTCATACATTAATTTGGTAATATTAGCAGTATTGTATGTTTTTTCATTAGACATTTATCATTTCATGTGTACTCTAGGTTTTTAACCTACACATGTTTTGTATCGCCTCTCCTAGGCTTTTTCCTTCAATTGTGATTTTCCCTGCTATTGGCCAGATTATTTTACCTGCAGGGTCCCGTTTCTTCCAAGCTTACCAGTCTCCACCATTAACCAATCCAATCAATCCAAAAATTCTTTATTTCGGCCACATAGGCCATAAAAGAAGCAATAAAAATACATACAGATAAAAAACAATATATACAATAAAAACCAACTGGACCTGCAGTGTTTAGAAAAGCGTGGTAAAATAGATTAACCAGACATTTTCTTCCTTATTATCCATGCTGCCATTAAGAATTTAGAAACCGCAAACACAATGTGGCCCAGGGTATTAGTTTTCAGCACCCTGTAGGCTTGTAAGTAGTTACTAAAGCCCAGATTCCGACATAGAGGGGCTAACCAGCGCCTCCTCGGGCTCCAGTAAACATGGCAACAGAACATTATGTGCAAGTCATCTTCTTCCTTGACTTTACAGCATGGGCAAAGCTTGTCGCCCCCTAGCGACCACTTATGGGTAAAAACTTTAGTAGGGAGCGTGCCAAACCTCCATTGCAGGAACAATTTCCTCGCCAGAAGAGGGTAAATAAAATCCATAAAAGGTTCAAAAACATAAGAATTTTTGGATACAATAAAACGTCCCGTCAGGGTGCCACTGTCATATGCACTGTCCATATCAGCAAGGGTTTTGTTCTTATAGAGCTGTGCCAGGGTTTTGCGCGAAGTCCTTCTACAGCCCTGAGCTGGGTCATCCCATAGGTCTGGCAAGTTCAGGCTGGAACATTCCGATTTGATGAGTGCCAGCCAAGGGATCTTACCATTAACATCCAGCCTCAAGACATGTATGAGGTCCTGCCTATAGTGATGCAGCTCCTCAGTGGACCATAACCGATGCCAGTACTTCACCGGTTTCGACCGCAAGTCCTCTGCGATTGACGGGAGGCCCAGGTCAAGTCTTAAGGGGAGGAGTGGTGTGCCTTGCGGGAGAGCAAGAAGACGTCTGAGGAAACAATTTTCCACCCCTGCCATGACCTTCCCAGCTTTATGGCCCCACAGCTCACTGCCATACGAGGCAGCCACCTTCGCCTGAGTCCTGTACATTTCCAGGGCCGGACTGACAGGCTTGAAGGTGGACTTGTTGGATACCCTCAGGAGTGCGCCCGATAGCTGGGAGAGTTTCAGCCTAGATCTTGCCACCTGGGAATCCCAAGTCAGATTTTCTTGGAGTGAGACCCCCAAGTATGTAAAGGTAGAAACCCTTTCCAGACTAGTTCCCCCCAGTTTTGGATTGGGTCTGGTCTTGGTCGGAGGGTTGAAGATCATGAACTTAGTTTTTTCTGTGTTCACCTCCAACCCGTGTTGTCTACAAAAGTGACCAAAACCATCCACGATCCTCTGGATCCCCATGGGGGATTTGGAGAGAAGGAGGGTGTCATCGGCAAACATAATTGCCGGAACCCTCCTTCCTGCCAAAACCGGGGCGTCATTATCCCCGACAGCGTCAAGGTGTTGAATGACGCTGTTGATGTACAGACAGAACAGTGTCGGAGCCAGAACACAGCCCTGTCTGACACCTCGGCGGACCGGGAATTTACCCGAGGGCTTGCCATCCCTCCCACACCTCACTACCGCAAAGTTGTTCTCATGCAGTCTAATGATGATTCTAAGGAGGTGGGGGGGAACTCCTAGCTTCTGCAGAACCTCCCATAACTTCCCCCTCGGGACGAGGTCAAAGGCTGACCTCAGGTCCACGAAGACCATGTACAGTCGACCTCCCTCTAGCGTAACCGTCTTCCAGTACAGAAGAAGGAGGCGAAAGATTTGGTCCATGGTCGACGTGTTCTTTCTGAAGCCAGCCTGTAAAGGGCTCAAGATGTCATTGACCTCGACCCAGTCTAGGAGATGGTCCAAGATGAGGCGCGCGAAGATCTTTTGGGGCACATCTATGAGGCTTATAGGCCTGTAGTTGGAAGGGAGCAGAGTAGAGCCCTTCTTGTGGATGGGCACAATCTCTGCCCCCAACCACGACCCAGGGATCGCCATACCTCCGAGAATGGCATTGAATAGAACGAGAAGGTATGGGCCCCAGATATCCGGGTGGTGCCTAAATAGATCCCCGGGTAACCTATCCAGGCCTGGCGCCTTCCCCACTGCTAGACGTTCTAGGGCAAGCTCCACTTCCCCCAGGGATAATTCCATTCCGAACTCCTCAGTACCCAAGGGCAGTTGCAGCTCCGCGGCCGGGCAGGGACTGGTATCTAGGTAGAGAGCCCCAAAATGGGACTCCCATACCGCAGGGGCTATATTAGGCTCAGTCGCTTTACTGAGTTCCCCTGACCCATTATTCACAAGGGCCCAAAATTGCCGGGAGTCCCTGGATTTGAGGGCATCGTAGAGGTCCTGCCAATACTTCCAGTCCCACTCGGTCCTTGCAGCCGCCAGCACTGATTTATGGTGGTTCCTTAGGTCACGCACTTTGGCCTTGTCTGACCCCTCTTTTATGGCTGCAATAAGGTCAGATTTTGCTGCCCTGCAGTCTGGGGTGTACCAGGTGGGGAGAGGGGTCCTTTTCTTTCGAATTGGGACCTCCGGATGAAATACCTCGGCCAAGTCCCTCACTAAAACCTGGTGAATGTTTCCCAGTTTCTCGCAGTAATCAGCGGTTCTTGGTTCGTTCAGGAGGGCCTCCACCTCCATGAGGCTTGGGAGCGCCAGCTCATATAGTTTCTTGATGGACTCTTCCGACCTTACAAGCTTTCCCCACTTAACTCGGCGCCTGTTTGTGGTCAGGAGCAAATCCCCCATATCAACCCCTTGGCCAGCTGGGGATGGGTCCGTCAAGGGCAAAGGGCACACAATATTTAAGCAGAGAGCGTTGTGGTCGCTGTCTGTCCTCTTAATAACCCTAAAGTCCAGCACTTTGGGCCAAAGTGAAATGTCCACCATAATATAGTCTAGCCTCGACTCATGGCCCCTCCTATTGAAGGTACACACCGAGGGGGTATCGGAAGGAGTACGACCATTACACGCCCTCAGCGCGCTATTCAAGGTAAGGGACATGAGTTGTAAGGCTAGAGGGGACCAGGCTTTAGGGTGAGGAGAAGAAGAGGGTGGAACCCCCCAATGGCCGTCCTCGGCCGTAAGGGCACCATCGAGTAAACCTTCCAGGGGTTCAAAGTGGCAATTGAAGTCTCCTCCAAGTACCACCTTGTAGTCACCCGGAAGTTGACCCAGGAAGGAAGCCAGATCATTTAAGGTAGGTGATTCACTTGGCGAGGCAACCGGGCGCGAGTAGACGTTGACAATGGCCCACGGAGTTTTGCCAGGCCAAGTGAGCCGCACACACTGGATGTCCTGCGAACACGTGCGTACCCGCTCCGCTTGACACCCAGTGTGACTCGCAATCCAGATTGCCAAACCACCAGATGGCCTCCCCCTCCCAGCCCATTTGGAAGGGATTTCAAATACTTCAAACCCTCTCTTGGTCTGAGCGGCCCTCGCCCAAGTCTCCTGAAGGAGAAGGATATCACATCCACCTACCAGGGAGTCCCATTCAGGAGAGCCCTCCTTGTTCGCAATTCCTGCCACATTCCAGGAGAGAATTCTCAGTCCTGGGTCAAGTGGCAGGCTGCCCTGAGCTCCAGCATGAGGTTGCGGGGTAGCCATGGGTAAACCGACGTCTAGGGCGCCGGTTCCGCCGACAGCGGTGGCAGCACGACCAGCCCGCTCTGCTGCCCCTGTTTGCGGAATATGGGCTAACCCGGTGTTAAGTGGGGGACTCGGTTGGCACAGATTGTCAATCATGTCAGCCCCTCGCTCATTTGCAGCCTGGAGCCGGGTTGGTTCCAACATAGGGATCACACCCAAACCCACATGGCTTTGCACCTCATCCACCCTATTCTCAGGACCAGACAAGATTGCCCTGGTTTGTGGTCAATCGACCTGGTCCAGACAGGAAAACCTGTTGTGATGTGTGAAGTTTGCCTGAGCAATTGGTAAGGAGGGCCTTGGTCTGTAACGGGAGCCATCTACAGCAAAGCCCACCCTGGTCCATCCCTTCTCACTCCCTCCCACCGTGTTGCTACCACTAGGATAGAAATAAGAAAGGGGTACAAGTTCTATGGTGGACTTATCAGGCCTTACAAGCCAGTTGCAGATGTAATTTGCAACGTGTGGGCTCCTAAAACTTAAAACGATGCAATCCCCTGACCTGTTCTTTTTGGTAGGGCCAATCCACGGGATCCTCCTTACCATCAGAACCTCACCCTTCAGGTTTGGAGGCAACGGTCTATTGATACTGAGCCAGCTTATGACCTTATTGCGTAGGGAGTCTTGAGACTCCCTAACACCACCAGCTAGCTCAGGAACTCCCACCATGATTGCCGTGTATGGAACAGCTTCTGGGGGCAGATTGACCTCCCTGCGTCTATCTAGGGGAGGGACACAACCATCACTTGGGGCGTTTGTAGGACCCACTGTCGCCCTTGTCTGCGGCACAAGCCGCGGCACAGGGGGTAACTTAGATCTCCTGGGGGCCGGAACAGGGGGCCCAGACACTGGAGGTAGCAAAGTGTGCGTCTGAGAAATAGACGCACCATTTGCACTAGGCAATGCCCTACTGGAAGCCTGGGGTAATGTGGAAGGAGGTAGACTATTCCCAGGTGATTCCCCGGTGGCTACAGGAACGTTTGAGGCTACACCAGGGCTTCTCCTAATAAGGATATTTTCCCGGGACTGAAGTAGATTCTCTATAGCCTCTAATCTAGCTGAGATGGGGGTTAGCAAGTTCTTGATAATAGCTGTGAGGGAATTAATTACTGCATCTGAACTATTAGAAGATAGCCCACCAAAGATAAATGGGCCCGCCGCCACTGATGATAACACAGGGGTTGGCGAGGCCCCAAGGTCCGACCCAGACCCAGATAGAATGAGCTCAGGGGAGACCGAAATATCTGTACTGTCTTCGAGGGTTGATTCAGATGCAACAGATTTTGCCCTTTTTGCCCTCTTTAATTCAGCAGGCCTTTTCCTTTTTAAGGGCTGAGTCACCCCACTATCTACAGGGACTGTTGGCAAGGCCGCTTGGCCCGCTTCCAACGTGTTTAGACCCATGTTATCCAGGACAGCAGAGTGGTCGGAAATCCCTGGCCGTGGGGAATCTCGATCCCTCTGCGTAACCGGAGTTCTTAGCTGCCGGAGTACCGACTCAATAGTCTGGTCGATGCTGTCCAGCAGAGACATGTGGGTAGCGTCCGTGGTGATGGGTGTACTAGCATCATTTGAGGCAGATTCCCCAAGGTCCAAGAACACACTTTCAGGTCCCATCTCAAGGTGAGAGTCCGTGGATGAGTGACACTTGCTGATTTGGGAGCTCGCCTTTGGGAAAAAATTTTCCAAGGTGCTTGTGCCATGTTGTACCGACTTACTCCTTAAAGCTCTGGATGCCATGATGAGGTGAATGTGGAGCACTTTAGCGGGGGCGTTAGAGGGGTGGCCCGGTCCGGTCTCTTCCGGCCTCTAACGGCCTAGAACGGCCCGCTCTTTGCCCGGTCTTCGCCCCGGTGACCGCCCCGCGCGCGTCCCGCTGCGCGCGTGAGGAGATACTCTTAAGTGTAGCAAGGGGGCGTGGCACTGGGAGGGGGCGCGAGGCGCGGCGGGAAGAGGAACCAGCTGGCGCTGCCAGATGGACTGCTGGTCCTCGCAGTCCCGCTCGCCTCCGCCTCTCACCTCCGCTGCGGCCGGTCCAGTAAACAGCAATCCCCCAGCTTTGTCCGAGCACCCAACCACTCCTGTGGCAAGGAAAGCAGGCAACAGTCCAAACTCCTGACACGAGCGGCTCCCGCGGAGCGGGGGCCGCGAGGAGTGAAATACACTACCAGGCAGGGGGGCGTGGCACTGGGAGGGGGCGCGAGGCGCGGCGGGAAGAGGAACCAGCTGGCGCTGCCAGATGGACTGCTGGTCCTCGCAGTCCCGCTCGCCTCCGCCTCTCACCTCCGCTGCGGCCGGTCCAGTAAACAGCAATCCCCCAGCTTTGTCCGAGCACCCAACCACTCCTGTGGCAAGGAAAGCAGGCAACAGTCCAAACTCCTGACACGAGCGGCACCCGCGGAGCGGGGGCCGCGAGGAGTGAAATACACTACCAGGCAGGGGGGCGTGGCACTGGGAGGGGGCGCGAGGCGCGGCGGGAAGAGGAACCAGCTGGCGCTGCCAGATGGACTGCTGGTCCTCGCAGTCCCGCTCGCCTCCGCCTCTCACCTCCGCTGCGGCCGGTCCAGTAAACAGCAATCCCCCAGCTTTGTCCGAGCACCCAACCACTCCTGTGGCAAGGAAAGCAGGCAACAGTCCAAACTCCTGACACGAGCGGCACCCGCGGAGCGGGGGCCGCGAGGAGTGAAATACACTACCAGGCAGAGGGGCTTGGCACTGGGAGGGGGCGCGAGGCGCGGCGGGAAGAGGAACCAGCTGGCGCTGCCAGATGGACTGCTGGTCCTCGCAGTCCCGCTCGCCTCCGCCTCTCACCTCCGCTGCGGCCGGTCCAGTAAACAGCAATCCCCCAGCTTTGTCCGAGCACCCAACCACTCCTGTGGCAAGGAAAGCAGGCAACAGTCCAAACTCCTGACACGAGCGGCACCCCATTAACAGAACTGACCCCTGCAGCTGCCTCGAGCCTGTGACTCAGCTGCCGACAATCTCGGGCCATCTGGCCCATGGTGCAGGGGGCGTTAATTTCCCCCAAACCCTCAACGGGTCCCGCGCTGGGATCCATACCAACAACACAATGCTCCACACCTGTCACACGAGGTGGTCTGCACAGGATGGTACTGAAAGTGACATCACATGTCCTTTGACCTTCATGTTCACTCACACACACATACTTACACATAAACACTGTTGGAAATTAGCCCTTTCTGTAAGGTCACCCCAAACGTTTTGCCTTTCTCCTCCACTTTTTCTGACCTCATTTCTGTTGGCTTTAGGACTTTGTGCACTTTCCCACTGCTAAGCAGTGCTGAAGTGCCTGTGCTCTTTCCTTAAAATGTGGTAACATTGCTTATCCACAATTGGCACATTTAATTTACTTATAAGTCCCTAGTAAAGTGCAGTACATGTGCCCAGGGCTTGTACATTAAATGCTATTAGTGGTTATGCAGAACTGAGTATGCCACCCACTTAATTAGCCCTGTGAATATGTTGCAAGGCTGTGATTGCCGAGCCTGAGTGTGCAGTTTACACTGTAATATTGACCTGGCAAACTAAACCTTTTGCCAGGCCCCCACCTTCCATGTTAATACATATAAGTCACCCTCCCTTGATAAACCCTGGAGAACTCAAGGTCCGGGTGCTGTGAATTTAAAATATAGGACATGTACATCTAGGTTTTATATGTACTGGTAGTGAAAAACTCCTAAATTAATTGTTTACTACTGTAAAGCCTATCTGTCCCATTGGATAACTTTGTATTACCTAATTACATTTTAAACATTTAATTTATGAGGCTGGTATCTCTGGAATCACAATTTAAAATCACAAGTCATGGTGAAGTCGGATTATAAATAACAATTCTGAAAAATGCCGCTTTTAGATAGCTGGCATTTCCTTACTCTAGCCATTTAATGCCTGCTGCCTGTCTCTGATCACTTGTCTGAGTTGGGTGGCAGCTGGGCTTTGTGGACTCCTTCACGACAGCCACAAACAAAGGGAGCTTATGTGTGATTTAATGGGCTATCTTGGCAGGACGGGAGGGCTGAGCTGGGCACAGCCGCAAAATTACATATGAAAAGGATGTGTCTTGTCCCCACATAAAAGGTTACATACCCCCCTCTGTAGTGAGTTTGGATCCAGGGTAGCAAAGGAGGACTTCTGTACACTTCAAAGCCCTTCTTTATTTATTTATTTATTTATGAAATTTATTAAGCGCAGGCAAATGCCCAAGGGCGTCTCGGTGCTGTGGATAGAGACAGACCAGAAAAGTGGTAATGGGGATTATTGATTAAAAAGCCAAGTTTTTATTTTTCTTCTGAAAAGAATAAGGGTGGGACAAGATCTGATGTCCATATCAAGTGAGTTCCACAGTTTGGATGTGGCAATGGTGAAATGACGGTCACCCCATGAAGCTGTTTTAGTCCGGGGCACAGTCAGCAACAAGGCATTCATAGAGCGTAGGGTTCTGTTGGGGGCATAGAATGCCAGGGAATTGATGAGAAAATGGGGCCCTAATTTACGGGAGGCTTTGTAGGCTATGCAAAGTGCCTTAAATTTAATTTGATTATCTACCGCCAACCAGTGATAGTTTTTAATCACTTGGGTGATTGATTTAAATTTTGGGGTACCAGAAAGCATTCTTGCAGCTGTACAGACTGTAGTTTGCGGATGACTTTCTGTTGAGCATTGATGAAAAGTCCATTGCAATAGTCAAGAGATGACATAACAAAAGCCGTGACCAGAGTTTTACCTGAGTCAGGGGGAAGCAAGGGAAGAATTTTTTTGATGGATTTAAGTTTGTAAAACGCAGTTGAAACAATAGAATTTGCATGTGCAGCAAATGTTAGTTTATCATCTAGCAGTATTCCCAGATTTTTAACTTTAGTGGTTGGTATGGGCGGAGAGCCTAATTCAGCGGCCCACCATGCTCCTGGCCAATTAGGGGAAAGATTTCCAAAGATCCTTACTTCCTTCTTATTGGAATTTAACTTAAGACAATTGGTTGTCATCCAGTTACTAATAGTCACCATGCCTTGTTGAAAATTAGCCGCAATTTTATCTCCGTTGTTTTTTATTGCTAAGATCAGTTGGGTTTCATCCGCGTAGGATGTTAGGCTCATCCCAAAGTCCTTGATGACCCTAGCTGGATCTGTCATGTAGACATTAAATAGCGTTGGACTTAGGGATGAGCCTTGGGGGACGCCGCAGGGAAGTGTCATCCGGGCGGAGCTGAAATTACCCAGTTGTACCATTTGGGTGCGGTTGGAGAGAAAGGAGGTGAGAAGATCTTTGGCCTTATTCTGAATACCTATAGCATTGACACGGTCGATCAGGATGTTATGATTGACCGTGTCAAAGGCAGCAGATAGGTCGAGCAGGATAAGTACTGCCGTCCCTCGTTGATCGAGAATTGTTCTTATCTCGTCTGTGGCTTTAATAAGTGCTGTCTCGGTGCTATGGTGTTTGCGAAAGCCAAACTGGGTATCGTCTAATAGGAGGTGATCTTCAATGTACTGGTATAGTTGTATATTCATCAGTTTTTCTGCTAGTTTTGCTGCAAAAGGCAAGCTGGCAATAGGCCTATAGTTGTTGGGGTCCTCAGCGTCCAAGTGAGGTTTTTTCAAAAGTGGTTTAAGAAGGGTGTCTTTCCAGATGGCAGGGTAGACCCCTGTGGAAAGCATAGAGTTAAACATTTCTGTGAGTTGGGGGGCTACTATGTCAGCTACCGGAAAAATAATTTGAGGAGGACAGGGATCATAGGCAGAGCCTGATTTGATGGTGGTCATGATCCTGAAAACCTCAGCTATATTGGTCGCTGGAAACTGCCCAAAGGTAGGCTGGGTACATTTTCGTGAAGTCGTTTGGGGAGGACAAGAATAATCTATTTTCCTATAGGAGAAATTAGTGTAGATATTATTGACTTTGTCGTAAAATAAACTCGCAAGGTTATTACAAAACAATTGTGAGGGGATGGGCAGTGATTGAGGGGGTAGCTTTGAGAGTTTGGATACAACCTGATACAGTTGTTTGTTGGAATGTTTAGCTTGCTCGATCTGAGTAGATAAATAAAGACTTTGTTCTTGCAAGATCAATTTTTTTGTATATTGCAAGTTCGTTTTTATAGAGGGATTTGTCCTCGGCAGTATAGGCCTTTCTCCAATGTTGTTCTCGATTTCGACATTTCTGTTTTTGGAGTCTAAGGGAGATGGTAAACCAAGGAGCTGAGGGGAGGGTACGGTTTTTAGAAATAGATTTTATAGGAACTAATTTACTCAGAGCTGTAGTGAGCCAATGGGTATATTCTTTAGCAGCAATGTTAGGATCATTGGAAGTTGCTAGCTGCATGGATGACAGGGTTTCGATGAGCAATTGATTATCAAGATCTTTCCATGATCTAAATGTACCGGGATGAGTAGTGACATTTGTATGTAAGGGAGAGTTGAGTAGGATTTCAAACATCACAGCGTGATGGTCGGTCCAAGCTAGTGGTAGGGTCTCTTTTATTGTTATGTTTTTGTCATTAGTGAACAAGCCGTCTAGCGTGTGGCCGACTTCATGTGTACTGTGAGAAACCAGTTGCATCAGACTCAAAGATTCTAAGTCCGATAGGAGTCTGTTGGTGTCTTTGTCTTCCAAGTTTTCTAAAGCAAAGTTAACGTCGCCTAGGATAGTGGTTGTATTATCAGTAGCAGTAGTAGAAGTCTCCCTCACTTGAAAGACCCCACTGGGTATAAGAACTGGACTTTATACCTTGCCAACTCAGTACACTTCTAGACCCGAGGATCCCCTGCCAAGAGGAAGGGCATGTGTGCTGCTGAAGGGCAGCCACTCTGGTGTACTACTGCTCTGGAAGAACTCCTTTCTTGCTGTGCTGACCTGCTGCCCTCTTTGCCTGGTTGAGAAGGACTGGACCAGCATCCCTTGCCCCCGGACCACAAAATGACTACAAGGGCAACCAGGATTAAGGTTCTTTAATTCATCGTACCTCAAATGTAACTGTATCTGGCTCATGCTCCATCGTGGTCGGCCTGAACCTTTGATTTTGTCATCGTCTGACATGAACAGATATTCCTGGTAAGCGCTTATTGCTTCTAAACGCTATTTTACAGTTTATTCTTTAAAAAGTCAATGTCTCCAGTTCTTCTTTTTGGATTTTTGTCATTCTAGTCTTGGTTTAATTTATTAAATTACGTGCAATTTTTCTAACTTGGTTTGCAATCTTTTTGTGCATGTTTTCAATGATTTACTGTTTAAAATGTTACACAAATACTTTACATATTGCTCCGTGCCAAAGCAACCAGAAGGTGACCATAGGTTAATTTAGGGTGTGTTTGTAATATACCCTGATTAGGATTGTGGTTCCTCCTTGGACAGGGTGCACACCTCTATCAATCAAAATTCCAATTTCTAACTCCCACATATTTACAAATAAACATACTCTATCACTCATGTAATGCACATTCACCTGCAAGCATGGGCACAACATAAATTCAACAGCATTATTTGTACTTCCCTCAACTGCTAGGGAAGGTCGTATTCTAGCTAATTGTACTAATTTTTTGATTACAGTAATAGGGACTAATGAACCATTAGACCAGGGGTACTCATAGTACGGCCTGCGGGCCGCCCGCAGACCGGCAAGCCTTCCTTGGCGGCCCGTGGACCTTACAGACATGTACCAATTTTTTTTTTTTAATTCTCGAGTGTCAGTTAACACCACCGGTTGCAGCAGCCTGGACTCTCTGGGGGACGAGAGATTCCAGCCGTAGAGTGGTGCTGCAGGGGCCTCAGAAGAGGAGAAACAGAACAAAGCCTCATTAAAAAGTTAATGGTCTTTAAAGACCTGTGAAATGCTCCGGTGCGGCTGTGCACGCGCCAGGCAAGCTGTCTCATCCCGGGCTGACAAGGGGGTGGGGGCAACTTTAAACTCAATGGGTGTTGCACGCCTGTATGTGACACATATATTTCCTTCAGGGGAGGGCAAAGGAGGGCGAGAGTCAGGGAAGGGAGAGAGTCAGGGGAGTGAGAGAGAGGGAGAGTCAGGGGAGTGAGAGAGAGGGAGAGTCAGAGGAGGGCGAGGGAGGGAGGGAGGGAGGGAGGGAGAGGGCGAGTCAGGGGAGGGAGAGAGGGAGAGAGGGAGAGTCAGGGAGGGAGACAGAGGGAGGGAGAGAGAGGGAGGGAAACAGAGGGAGGGAGAGGGAGGGAGACAGGGATGGAGGGAGACAGGGAGGGAGGGAGGGAGGGAGACAGAGAGGGAGAGAGGAAGACAGGGAGGGAGGAAGACAGAGAGGGAGGGAGACAGAGAGGGAGGGAGACTGAGAGGGGGGAGAGGGAGAGGGAGGGAGAGAGAGAGGGAGGGAAACAGAGAGAGGGAAGGAGACATACAGGGAGGGAGACATAGAGGGAGGGAGATAGAGAGGGAGGGAGACAAGGAGGGTGGGAGACAGGGAGGGAAGGAGGGAGACAGAGAGGGAGGGAGACAGAGAGGGAGGGAGACAGAGAGGGAGGGAGACAGGGAGGGAGGGAGCCAGGGAGGGATGGAGACAGGGAGGGAGGGAGACAGGGAGGGAGGGAGACAGGGAGGGAGGAATGGAGATGGAGAGAGGGAGAGAAAGTGAAAGGGTGGGAGATGGCGAGAGGGAGGGAGACGGAGAGAGGGAGAGAAAGGGAGGGAGACGGAGGGAAGGAGGGAAACAGAGTGAGGGAGGGAGACAGAGAGTAAGGGAGGGAGGGAGACAGAGAAAGAGGAAGACAGACAGAGAGAGGGAGGGAGGGAGACAGAGAAAGGGAGGGAGGGAGGGAGGGAGACAGAGAGAGGCAGTGAGACAGAGGGAGGGAGACAGAGGGGGGAGGGAGACAGAGAGAGGGAGGGAGACAGAGGGAGGGAGACAGAGAGAGGGAAAGAGGGGGAGGGAGAGAAAGATAAGGAGGGAGGGAGAGGAAGAGAGAGAGAGAGAGAGGGAGAGGGAGAGGGAAAGAGATGTGTGTGTATGCTGGATCTGGTGGGTCAGTGGACGTAGACGTCCGCTGCAGGGGCCTGTGTTCAACCTCATGGTCACAGGTTTTTTTTGCTCTAGCCCCGCCCCCTCTCTCACTGACCCCACCCCCACCGGTGCGGCCCTCGGCCACAAACCACACTGTAAATTTGGCCCCTGAGAGAAAGTTTGTGAGTACCCATGCATTAGACCAAATCACCCTTGTCTTGATAGAAATCCATTGGCTCCCCTTGCCGATGCTCACTAGCTTCAAAACCAGCAGCATAATTTAAATAGGCATTACCACCAGCAACACCGCTTATCTTGAAGACGAGCTCATCATCTCTAGTGGTTCCTCGCACACCCACATCCAGGAAACTGTCAGACTGAAGACTAAAATAAAAAACAAGTCAGCAGGCCTTTTCCATCTGTGCACCAGAATCTGGAACAACATCCCTGTATCCATCAGGACCACAACATTGCTCCAATTTAGGAAACTCTTCAGAGAACACTACATAACAACACAATAACCATCCACAACTCATCTTCCTTTCCTATCAGTTGGCTTTATGCATATACAATACTTTCCCCTGCCTCCGGACTAGGTTTGCCTACAGAATTTACCACATGTAAACATTGAGCATCATGCCTCTTTCTTCTGATCACTTCACAAACGATCTCATTCCATTTAATTTCTAATCCACAAACAAGCAGTCAGCAGACAATAAAGAGACTCATCAGTGATGCATTCACCAGCTTCACACACATATCCAATGAGGACGTCAAACGCCTAAGTGACACATCCAGTATTATCTCGAGGATGAGCTCTTCAGCCTGATGGCCACAAAAGAATGTTGCACTTTGCAGATAAAATAAAGAAAAATAAAAAATCAAGCGAGGCAAGAGCATTGCTTCATAATTTTATAGGCAAAAGAAAATTGCAATCTACCACTTATTTCACAACACTGGGGATGTCTCTCTAATTGAAAAATATACTCACCTGTTTCGAAAACTTGCACATACCTAGGTACAGCATGTATGTCTATATTTAATATTACAAGCAGGATAGTGTTCACTTCTTCATCACACTATTAATACTATTCTAAAACTATGCTATTCTCATACTGCACAAAGAGTTAGCACAGCAGTCATCCTCACAAAAACAAACCAATACTGCTGCTTCACCCGACAAACGTTTTCGTTAACTTTACAACGAATCAGGACTGTATCTGATGTGCTAATTAAGTACATTTCCACACATTTTTGCAGGTTAATCTGTCCAATGTGCAAAGGTAAATACAGCATATTCAGAATGTTGCATCTCAGAACGGGTGAAAACATGCATTACTGCAAAAATCAGTGCAAGGTATCATGCTGTTCCCCTTGTGTGCATATCGACCTGGAGCGCTGATACTTGCTTATCCCTGCTTCCTGCCGGGTTATAAGGTATCCAATATATATTACGTTAGTTTAAAATTCACCTTTAAAATCGTACGTAAAATGCCAGCATACGATTCAGAAAGTTAGGCGGACATCGCAGAAGTAATCAACAATTGTGCCCGATGATATGCTCTTGTAAAACATCGTGCCGTGAATATCTTCTCACAAATTAGTTCTTAAAATTCAAACTAATACATTTAGGCGCGCTGTACAATAGTATTTGAGGAGCCAGCTTTGTTATATTAACACTGTCTAGTGAGCAGCTCCAACTACATCTCTGTTCCTGCTGCGGCCGCCGGCTCCTTTTCATCAGTAGTTGTTCTGTATTGTCCATGAATTTAATAAAGTGAACGAACACCATTGGGAAATCCTCTCTCAAGCAGAAAAATGTGCCTTGGTGACATGTTCCCATACCCCATTGAAGAAATATAGGACATAGCCAATATCTGCATCCGGTAGGATGCTAGGACAGTTACCCAAAAGATGCAACACTGTTTCTCGAAAAAGCAGGCACAGTCTGCATTTGCTCAGTGGTGGTGCATCCGCCCATTTTGGCAACAGGTCTAGTGAGGCGAGGGTCCCAAATCGAAGCTGCATCAGCATTCATTTAAAATATAACTATAACTTTCTCCAAAGTAATTTTGTTACTGTAGTCGCTTGAAATATTTTATTTTTGTCCAATTGATTTTAATAATAGCACAAAAATGCACTAGAACAACATAGAATAAAGTAGATAACGGATTTCTGGGGCCGTTAGGTTAAGCCACGATTTATATCTATCTGTGGGGCATATTATCAAGAACGGCGTTAAAATTATCGCTTGTTTAGCGGCAGAAAACTGCCGCTACAGCGGCGATAATGGGCTTGATGATATGCCTTGGAGAATTCCATTAAAAGCCCATGTTCACACCAGAACATGGACTTCTATTGGAATTCTCAATTACATATTATCAAGACCGTTATCGGCGCTTTAGCAGCAGTTTTCTGCCGCTAATCCTGCGATAATTTGTAAAGCCGTTCTTGATAATATGCCCCTAAAGTTGTAAGTTGTATTTTGGAGTTAAAAAGAAATTGTATATTTTTGAGGCAACTTGGCCTCAGGAATTAAGTTTCAGAAGGAAGGAGGGGAAGTTAGGTAGATGATTAGGGGATATTTTCTTTGACACCACTTGTAGTTTCAGAAAATTATAATACTCAATATTAGGTCATTTGAATGTAGATTGGATTACTGAAAAGGTTTTGGAATATGACAGGGCCAAGAGCGTCTAAAGTGACCAGAAAATGGAGAATTAACTGATTTTAATGTATTTCTTGTGCCAGGCCAGAAAAAAGCAGAATGGGATTTTTGTAATTTATACGCTATTCTATTTTCTAGTACTTTCAAGGCTTCTATAGTGTGCAAGATACTGGGTTGGCAGTGGAACAGGTTCAAGAGTTGAGGATTCTGAATAGTTAAAGTGGCCAATGGAAGGATTGGACTGAGACGTCCTATTTCATTTGGAGCCAGCAGGCTATGTTTCAGGGTGGAACCACCAGGCACATTGGCCGAATTAAAAGGCAGTTTGGTGTTTGTAGTAGTCCGGAAATTATATGCCTCAATCAGATGTTAAGCTTTAAAATAGTAATTCCTCTTTTTTTCTCTCCTTCCATAACAAATTAGAAATCAAAGAATCAAAAGATTTGAAAAAATTGTACGACACCCGGCTGGTTGAAAAATGTATCAGGGGCAACCATCATGTTTATCATTTCACAACAACCCCACCAGGTAATATGTTGTTTAGGAGACCAGTGTAATAGGAGTCATTTCATTTTATTTACCCAGTCTTCTCGTTAATCAGCAATGTCTCCATCACATCCTTCTGCAGCCCACAAAGACCGAGGAAATCACCTCTTGTGATTATTTAAGTCCAGGAAGGTGTCCCTTCGTACACATCAACAATCATTTAACCCCTTCGCAGCGGGGGTAATTCCCCTGCTGTGCTGGGGGGCGGGGGGTGCGGGGGGCGCCCCGGTGCTCATGACAAGCTCAGCTCGTCACAGCCACACCCGTTTTCGTAGAACCTTCAGCACAGCAGGGGAACTATCCCCGCGTGTGAGCGTTCCACGGCTGAGCAGGGAAGGAGTTAAAAAAATTACGTTTTTCAACTTCTATGTGTGGTGAATTAAGTGGCACACATAGATGTTTAAAAACGTTGATTTCAGATTGTTTATGTGCAGGAAGGGACATCTAACTGCACTATTGTTCCCCTCAATGCAGGCACCCTTGCTCTACGGTGCAAGGGTGCCTACGTTGGTGCATGGCAGCCAATTGGGTGCCAGCGCAGGGGAGACCATAGGGATGCGTCAAATCATTGTTGATATGACGCATCCCTGTGCTTCGGAATTAACGCAGCACGTCGCAGCCAAATGGTTTGTGGCACCGTGCTGCATTTATTCATTGTAAATTAGGTCCTTGGTATTCAAGAAATGTAGGCTGGGGATATCAGGCATGTGAAAAAACATAATGAAATAAAGTGGGGTAATAGCGGACAAAAAAGTCAAGCCTCCACAGCTAATATGAAAGTACGAGAAGAAGCGGACATAATGAGTCAACATGAAACCTTAACAAAAGGACAAACCACCTAAACCCACCCATTAGAGACTATAAGAACCGACCCAATGAATGGAAAGAGTAAGGAAAAAAATGGGGGAGCCAGCGCCAAACAGAAAAAGATGAAAGTATGTTATTGTAGCGTCCTCCCCAGCCTGGGTACTCGCCAAAGCGTACGTCAAACAGAGTGCTGAGGATAACACCTCTTTATTCTTCAGTGTGTATCCGCTAGCTCAACATTCTAAACCTGCATTGACTTCACTACGTTCTAATGCTTACGTTCATAACGACTCACAAGGTTCTGTCTTGCAAAATCACACAACACTTTGTCTCCTCCTCTGTTAAATAAAAAAACAATAATTCTACAAATATATACCAGAGAAGGACTTCCCATACAAGAATAGGTGGGAATGTTCACAAGATTACACCACTGCTAAGGTTTCTTTTTCAGGTTAATAATAAACACGTTCATTTTTGGACATACTTTTGCTTGTTAACTCCACAATACTGTTATACCTGCTGCTCAACCAGTGTGACTGTGGTGGAGGAATGTTGGTGTGTTAGGTGGCTGTGGAATGTTGGTGAGTGAGAATCAGTTGGAGGATAGGCTGAGCAGCAGGAAGGCTGCTCCTGGTGTGGCTCTACTTGATAACATCTATCCTAAATAAAATAACCTACTTAATATACATGGACTACGAGGCATCGGGCCAGGGCATTGTAGGGGCACTAGTGAGAAGTAGTCTGCAGGGTTCTGCTCTTTCCCTGGATGATGCACAATGGTCTAGTTGTACTCTTGCAGTCTCAGACCCCAACGTTCAGTGCTTTTGATTGCCAAAGATAGTCAATGATGCTTGATGATCAGTCACAAGTATGAAGGACTTCCTATAGAAGAATAAGTGGGAATGTTCAGAAGATTACACCACTGCTAAGCTTTCTTTTTCAGGTTAATAATAAGCATGTTCTGTTTCGGACATACTCTGGCTTGCACACTCCACAATACGTCTTCCATCATTTGGGTGTCCCCAGTGCTGTGCAAGCATGGCACCCAAACTGACAGGGATAGTGTCAACGACAACCTCAGTATGAAGCTTTAAATCAAAGTATGCCATTTCAGCAGTGTTCCCAATGGTGCACTTACAGTGGCAAAGTCTCATATGTATCTAGAGCAAATGCCAAAGAATGAATGGAAAATGGAAAAATTTTAGGGGGATTGGCAGTTGACAAAACTTGCACTTTAGCTGGATTGGGTGCCATGCCCCCAGCAGAAAAGATATGGCTAAAGAATTTTAACATTGTTTTATGGAACTCACATTTTTCCGCTTTCAAAGTTAAACCAGTGATAGCATGGAAATCTCGCGGTAATCTCACTTTGGAAAATATTGTAAAAGTGGCACAATTAATCTTTAATTAGCATTACCCTTTTTTCCATGCTATTACCGATTCTAAAAGTGATGAATCTTTGGCACCATATTTTGACCAAAAGATCACCTTCATTAACACAGGCAAGTAATCCAATGCAAAAAATTTTTTAGCCAATAAGGAGATTTGTGATTAGTTTTAAAGGTATTTATTTTCTAATTAACGTTTGCTCTAACTATTCATTCATTAGTCAGGTATCAATCAGGTTTCAGAATTGATAATAGAAAAATAAAGTTAGTCCAGAGCGTATTATCATTTGCATACAGCGTGTTCCATACAAGAAATTATCCCTGTTTTAAGAAAATGTGGCGCAAATTATATCAATAATAACTCATGAGTAGTTCAAAATAAAGCAAGAATGAGATTAGTATGAAGTTAAATCAGTCATTAATAATTGCAGAATCTCCCAAAAAGAGAAAAAAAGCATAGAGCAAATAAGCCTCGGCAAAGTCAGTTACTCAAAATTCTTAATTAGTGATTTCATATAAATGTGTGGTGTAGTAAGTGTCAGAATAAACGACTGATACTCATGTAGAAATTTATACCATAAAGGTGCAAATATAGTGTTTGTAGGTGGAGTTAACAACCCTAAAATGTAATCAGTATAACATGCTAGATCAACAGGAATGGCAGAGTTTGCTATTATAAAATAGTGACTTGAGATAAACAGGCTGGATACTAGGAGTAATAGTGAGCAATTAGTATGAATGTAGAAAGCATGCATTAAGATGCTGCAAAGGCATTGATTGCAGGTGGAATTCACAATCCTGAAATTAAGTTAAATAGAACAAAAGCCACATAATTATAGAAGCAAGTGGAAGAAACAGTCTAGATAGAGCAAAAACAGTAATATGGAAAAGTAATAGAACATTCATAAAAATAGCTGAGAGAGAAAAGGTTATTTCAATTATGAAAACAAGGTGTGGCATAAAGAAATCTAAAGTGTATGGCACCGGACCATTCACACACAAACATAAGACAATAAAGTCTAGGTAACTGACACCTAGCAACAAGTATTCAAAACCATGCAACCAACAATAAGTTCATAGCGTAGTGAGTCAGTTGGGATTTTATGAATTAAAACTAACCTTGCCAAGGAATGAGGAAATGCCTTCAACATGGGAAGACATACACTTTTTTTTTTTTACTAAGTTTTATATAGCAGGAACTTGACCCGCAGGTATCGGGTATCAGAGCACTTTATACAGCACCAGTTGCGTTACATGAAAACTCAGTCGCTTTTGTTAGGCACATTACAGGAGAAACACAAACATATTCATGTCAACAGACAGAACTGCAGCAAGCATTCAATTTTACAATTCTAAGTTACAGGGAAAGATAATCAACATAAATAAATAGCCATATAGTAGAAATGAGTAACAATATATAGTAGAAGACATTCAAATGGACATTTCTGAGTGTCCAAGGGTGGATGGGAATGATGATGAATCTGCTGTTTCACTGTAGATTCCGTCTTTTCCTCTGAAAATATTCTGGAATCTGGAAGGTCCTATAAAATGGAATGGAGTTAAAAGTGTATGTAGCTTTGTATGAAGGGCTTATAAACCCTTGCTTTGTTGAACAGTCTCTCTTGAGAGTGCTCTTGTGCAATGAAAATATTATTTCCTTCCTACGTCACATTTGGAAACTTTCTCATATATGAGATAATTTCTTCAGCATGTCTGAATTGCAGTGGCTTAAAAATGAAGCACATTGATGGGTTAGATTTATGATTCTTATTAAGAGGTTGTGTACCATTAGGGATACAATGAGCATGCTTAATTTCAAAAGGTCATGAAAAAGTAATCCCAAATACAGTAGGTAGTCAAGATTCCAAAATCTCAAAACAAGAGTAGGCCGAATCCTCTGACCCGTCCGGAAAGCCAAAAATGCAAAGATTCCCTTTGTAATTACGATTCTAAGTCTCCATGACCTTCCTTGATAGAAAAGCTATTTTGGTGTGAGCCGCATCATAGGATTGATCCAGAGATGAACAGCTTTCCTCAACTCTACCAATGCCATTCTCAGCTTCACGAGTTCTGGATGTGAGGTCTTTGATGTCTTTCCTGATTCCTTGGATATCATTCGGCATTATATCTGTGTTGGTTTTAGTGCTTTGAGCCTAATCATGTAGAGCAGCAGGTCTCTGTAGGACAAGACCTAATGATGCAATTTGATCTGTCTTGAGTTCGACTGTTGAGTCAGGAAGAAGTGGAACAGGTTTAGTTCTTCTTGTCCCGGGCTTTGGATTTTTTGAGTATTTATTTTCAGCCATGAACACAGCGAGTGATTTACAGGAACACCTTTGCTGCAATGGTAAAAATATCAAAAGGTGTAAACTGGGAGAGAGTATTAGGAGGATTGCGGTGATAAGACAAGCACCCAGGGAACTAAGAAATCACTGGTGCAGATGCAGAAACACATGCACAGTCTAATAACAATAGGCAAATGCAAGGTAGTGAGCTCAAATGTCCCTTTAATCTCCTTAATGAAGTGTTGGCAAAACGACAGCATGCTGAATGAGTGCTTGCCATGGATCATAATGAGCCTTTAAACAGCACTGCCGTGGGACAGCCACACCACCCACTTTCCAGACCACAAAATTACTTTAATCTGGCTGGCAAGCGGCAGAAACTTGTGGTGATACTGGGGTGCGGCGGTGGCATGCCGCCCACTCCTGCACCGCCATAAAGTCATAATCATACCCTTAGTGTCCAACACCTTTAATTGGAGTGGCTATAGTAAATGTCACCCATTTAATGTCCAACCCCTTCCCTAAAGTGATATCAATTGTACTGGGGATTGTAAATGTCAACTCTTTACTGTCCAACACCTTCTACAAACTGGTTTAGATTGCTGTGGGATTAGGACTGTCCCCCTTTTAGTGTCCAACACCTTCCTCACATATGCATGAATAGGAGTGGGAATAGTAAATATCACCCCATCAGTGTCCAACACCTTCAAGTAATTCGTTTAAATTGGAGTGAGACTAGTAAATATCACCCACAAGGAAAAGGGCTGTAAATATGCAGGTCAGAATATGCTCACTAGTGCCAGCATCGACATTCCAGCACATTCAGGCCATTGTCAGACTACTGCCACAGTTGGATCCTTGATTTGGGCTGAGGGGGCAGTCTTTTGGCAGTCCCACCACCACACTCGTACTAGAGCAGATGGCTGCTGATGCTCGGACCGCACCCGCAGGTACAGCGACTTGTAATATGGCCCTTGGTCGATATTCCTAGATTAAGGTTGTGGTAAGGCGCTGATGTTTGTGGGAACAGACAAGTCTTTTTGTGAGGATTTTTTAAGGGTTTTGAGGGTAGGGGGTTCTAGGAGGGAGGTCTAATGGTTAGTTAAAGTGTTATTTGTGCGTAGATTTAGTAATGTGATAGTAGTGTTTTTCACTAGTTTGTAGGTTTCGGTCTTTCTACACTGTTTTAGTAATGCATTGTTAAGTTATGTTAAATTGAATTACGTTATATTTTGATGGTTAAGTGTGATGTACATGTGTTGTCTATGAACATGTCCTATGAGCATTCAGTTACCTTTTTTTTTAAAGGTAATAACTTTGATTTTTGGCAGAATTTGGATTGTTGTCTGACTAGGGTCTGAGCCATGGTCATGCAACAGCTACAATCCCTTGCACCACAAAATGTCACTAAATTATCCTGTGCTTAACCCTGGGTAGGCTGGCACAAAAAACAGTCAGGCTCAAGTTAGAGCAGTGGCAACAAATGATGGCTAGGCTGTTCCCATGGACAGCTAGGTCGAGACTGATTTGTACATGGCTGGGATTGAACTGGAATGGCATGGGGAGCAAAAACCCTGGATTGAAGCCCAGATCTCTGTGCTGAGGCAATGTTTGACATTGTTCAGCATTCTGTCCACCAATTGATCTTTTCACATTTGTCACCTCGAGTAGGATGGGCATGCCCAGATGAGGGTCCTGCGCTCTCCATTCCATTGGAGCCAAACTAGCATGGCTGATAAGAGGTGATACCTCAAAATTGGTCCCAGGATGCTTGTTTCTGCTCCAGGGAAGTCCCGGCCTGGCAGTTCGGGCGGGACTGTTCCCATAGGAAACACAGTCAAGGCTGATTTGCATATGGCTGTGTCTAAACTGGAATGGCGTAGTGTGCAAAAAATGATGGATTTAACACAGGTCTGTGACTGGGGGTGAATGTTTGATTAATTCAGCATTCCTTCCATCATCTTTTCTTTTTGCAACTTTCTAAAAGTGGTATTTTGAAAATGGTAATGTCAATTCCGACTTTAACATTAAAGAAGGTCTATCATTAGAATTTCATTGGTTCCAAACATGACATAGCCACCAGCTCCTAATTAGGAATTACAGTTTAGTAAATGTAATAAGGAATCACAAATGTTATCCTATAGGAGCTGTATGCCTCACAGTATTGAAAAACAAATGCAGAATTCCTTCACTACCAGGGCCTGTAAAACCTAAAAGTACATCTCCTACATTTTAATTACACGCCACTTTGTACTATGGGCCACCTAGGGCCTACCTAAGGGATGACCTATATGTAATATTGTATTCATTTTATTTTTAAATGTTGGCCTTTTTTGACAATATGTTTCTTCTTTTTGGTGGATTATAAGTTTTTAAATGTGCGGAGCCAGAGAAAGATCTGCAGAAACAGAAACCTAAGTCCTATTTATTTCATTTATTTTGTGTGAAAATTTTATATTTTATTGTTTGTGTAAATATTATGTTGTTTTTCTTTGGAATTGTGTGGTTTATGTGTTATATTTATTTTATGGGATGGATTGTGTTTTTGTAGCTTTTTAGTTGGTGAGGTTTACATTTTTTGCTTAAATGATTTATATATTATTTTTTATCTCAGTCTTAGTTAACACTGGAATTGTATTCAATTGTTAGACTGTTGTGATGAAATATTATGTTTATTATTTATATTTATATAAAACAATTATCAGGTTGGTTTAGATTTTGTGACTGGTTTTTGGGACTTTGGTAGGTTGCCATGTATTTGATATTATACTAACATTTCGAAGTAATATGCTCCTTTGTTGTTTATGAAGAGTTTGTCTATAAATTGTAGCATGCCAGGCATTCTTTTAATTTGTTGCTAAGTTTAGGTGTAATTTGGCCAGCAGATTGCCCCATCCATAGTTGTTGGTATCTTTTAACTTTTTGCAATGCTTTTATAGCGTTATAAAGTGTAGGTAGTGTTCTGCCTAGTGTGGATTGGAAGGCATTGTGCCATCCTTTCACTATGTTGTTTGTTTTTCCATCTTGTGCCAAGGTGCTGTTTTAAAAATGATACCGGTGTATGAAGTCGAGGGGTACCCCTTGAGAAGGCCAAGGGAAATATGGTTATCCAACCAAAGAATAAGGGTTCCCTTGGGACAGAGCTAAGTACAGATTGTTATACCCAACCTTGTAATGTCACAAATACATACAACAGAAACATACTAGAAGTTAAGAATTCATTTACTTTGCTTGAGTAAAATTAAAAAAACACAATTGTGGTATTGACTAATCTAAATCCCTAATCTAAAACATAGATAAAATAATACAATAAAATAATACAGCCAATTGCGACCTGCACAATTGAGTACGGACAGAACAAGTACAACATAAAATTGTTGAATGCGAGTTGTATATTCTGGCTCCGTTGTGGTTACACCGGTATTGTTTACTACGACATCAGCATATCAACTTCGGTGTTGGAGATTTGAATTATACCAGTCAGTGCGTCGACGCGTTTCGGTGGGTTCTCCTTATAATTTCCACCTTTATCAAGACAATCAATTATCTGTCACGACCAAGGGGGTATATATAATCGCCCTGCAATAAATTATATACAAACGATTAACTTCAAGCTAGTTAGGTGCACTTATCAATACATCTTAACATGAGTTTATAAATTATATACAAACGATTAACTTCAAGCTAGTTAGGTGCACTTATCAATACATCTTAACATATATAAAGATCATATGTGTCTTAGGACATTTTATGATATCACGTTACACATAGGTTCCTATGGTGTGAGGAACATGACTAACTATCCTTGAAAATTGTCTATACTGTCAGGCTTTCAGAGACTTGAATGGACAAATTATCAAACAAGGGATTGTTACTTACATATTATTCATCTTAACTCTGTTATTATGATTACCACCTACAGGCATACATCTATTACATATGTATCTTTCCAATTACACATGGTGCGATGAATTGAATACAACAATTTTGAACCAACCTTATATTAAAAAAGGAGGCGGAGGGGGTTTGGCAAGTCTTAGATGTGCTATCAATGTTGATACCAGCAGACAGACTGTTGTTGTAAAAAAATAATAAAGGACTAACAAGCCTGGCTCGATTGCTGATTACCGTGGAGCACCCAAATTTCACAGTGGTTGGCTTCTGTAAGAGGGTATATATGATAACTGCTTACCCTGGGTTCCTAAGGGGGATCACGTCTTCTAGATAAAGTTCTATTTCTGATCCGATGATGGACTTCAACTGGGAGCGTGAGAATTTGCTGTTGTCAGTTGTCTATCCTGCAGTACCAGGATTATTAGGTTACAACACACATAAGACTTGCATTGTAGTTGGTAATTGATCAAGTTCAGAAACAGCGCCTACCTTTTTAACTTTAAACAACTTATTTATTGTCCCACTATGGAGAGAAATGGAAATTGGGGCAGGGGCAACAAAACAATAATAGAGGACTGGCAAGAGAGGCTGTGGCAATATAATAGACCATTGTAGTACAACCATACATGCCAACAGACCCGATTCAGCCAAATGGGCTTTATTTGATATGTCTCCTGTCTACAATCTCCAAAGGGGAAAATCAATACCGCAGTTTTTTTCAAAATCTCCCTCTTACCAAGTTCAAAATATTAGCAAGTATGGTACATTGGATCATGGAAGGCAGGAGGAATTGGTGTAAGGACATGGACTTGGATAACAGAGGACAGGAGGGATATGGAGAGGTGTACCAAACTCACCCTACAGGGCAGGCATAAGGTTTGCAGCAGCACAATACTACACACAGGGCATGCAGGACGGGAGTGCAGCACAACAATCCATAGAAAGCAGTAGGAAGGGGACAGGCCCATGCACATAGACAGCAGAGAACAGAGGGGAAAGAGGTAATGGTAGCTAGCTGACTATAATGGACAGAAAAGAAAGAAAGCTGCAGCATAACGGACCATAAAGAGCAGGAGGGACAGATCAGGGGCATTACAATGGAACAGATAAGCCAGGAGGGAGGTAATAGGGGTATGCACATAGAAACAGAGGGCTGGGGCAAGGTGGCAGGGCAGGAGCAGCAAGATGACCATGGAGGTCAGGCAGGATAGGCACTAGAAGCAAGATACACCATGGAGAGCAACAGTGAGACTAATGGCATACACACAGACCTTGGAGGGAAGGGGGAGGGGGTCAGGGGAAGCAAGCTGACCACACAGGGAAGGTCGGAGGGGCCATTGCAGCACAGAAGACCATGCATGGCAAGCAGGAGAGTTAGTGGCAGCACAATGGCTATGATGGGCAAGAAGGAGGGTGCAGGGGCATGCACAAAGGACCATGGAGGATAGAAGGGAGGATCAGGACCTGGACACAGACAAGAGAGTTCAGGGGAAGAGGCCTCACAACAGATCACATCGGGCAGGCAGGAGGAGCAGTTGCAGCACAACAGACCAGGGAGGGCAGAAGGGTGTAGCAGTAAAATGGACCATGGGGGACAGGAAGAAGGGGATAGGGACATGGAATGTGGACAGGCAGGGTGGAGGTGGCAGGGACAGGTTACAGTCATCTGACATTGCTAGGCAGGTGGGAGGGGAGTGGCAACTCAACAGAACACTCAAAGTAGATAGGAGTGGCAGGTCCATGGAACATGGTGGGCAAATAGGATGGAGCAGGGGCAAGCACACAGACATCGGAGGACAGGGAGAAGGAAAATAGGGGCAGCAAGCTAAGCACAGAGGCTAAGCAGGAGGTCAATGATGGGGCACATAATTTGGTAATGGAGGGCAGGAGGAGTGGACTGGTACATCATGCTAAATGGAGGGCAGTGGCAGCTTATCAGACCATGAATGGCAGGAGGGAGGAGGCTCGTCCATGGAATCAGACAACAGAGGATAGGGAGGGGGTGGATGCGGCAGCAAGCTAACTGTTCAAAGAAGGCAGGTTGGCCAGAGGCAGTACAACGGCCACACGGGGCTGTAATAAGGGAGTAGGGACATGGACTTGGACAATGGACGGCTAGGAGAAGGGAAGGCAGAAGCAGCAAGCTTGGGTGGGGGCAGCACAATGCCAGGCCCTGCTTCCAACCCTCCACCATCCATTGTGATATGCATCTTACTTAACATTAAAAAAAAACTAGAAATTTGCTGAAAAAAAGTAAGATTACAGGGACGGTATAGTTAGACTCAGATTTCACTCATTCATAACCAGTGAAATTCAGCAGTTATTGTTACCTGAGCTAACTATGTCTTACGCCCCCGCAATGTACTGCTAATTACATCAGATATTACATCATTCATGAAATGGTCAGTTACATAACTCATGACATCACTCACGACATCTCAAATGAGCTGTGAATGGAATGAAAATATAATTGCTAGAACTTTATTTAGGGATAGTGTGTGTATATCAACACCCCTTTTTTTCTTTTCTTTCATGTAAGAACCATTATAATACGCAACATGACCATATTAATGTTATGTTATGTTATGTTATGTTATAAATTCTTATATAGCGCCAGCTGCCCCAGCTAAGGGGCGTCCCGGGGCTTTACAGGCAGGAGAATCAGCTACCGCAGATATGGACTTGCGGCTATAACATAACAGAGCAGTTTAGCAGAAAAGATAGGTTTTGATGGCCTTTCTAATCGTCAGAAGGTCATTTAGGCCGCGAACCTGGAGTGGTAAAGCGTTCCATAGTTTCGCCGCAAGATAGCGGAAGGAGTGCCCTCCCATCCGCGCACGCTTTATTTGAGGAACCACCACCAGGTGCTGACCCTCTGAGCGCAGAGTTCGCCGAGGGATATAAGGGGTCAGGAGGGGACAAAGCATGGGTGGAGATGCAGATTTCAGCATTTTAACCCCTTCCATGCTGATGACGAGCTCAGCTCGTCATCAGCGTTACCTACCGTGTGCTGATGACGAGCTGAGCTCGTCATGTAACATGGTATTTATGAAAATGCCGCACACAGCGGGAAAAACGGCCGCACGCATGCGGTTAAATGACAGACAAAGGGTCTTAAATTGAATCCTCTTCTCCACGGGCAGCCAGTGAAGTTTAGTCAGGGTACTAGAGACCGAGTGGAAGCGGGGGAGACCTATCAAGGCTCTGGCAGCCGCGTTTTGCACTCGTTGTAATCTTCCCACCTCAGCCTGATTAGCCCCTAAAAGTAGAGAGCTCGCATAATCCAGTAGAGATAGGATAAAAGACTGCACTATGAGCTGACGAGTGGGTGGGTCAAAGAATTTTAAAATCGGCTTAAGGTTCCGAAGAATCCCGAAATACATTAGTGTGATGGATAAAAGTAAGAGAGTAGTCTAGCCAGACTCCAAGGTTTTTTACCTCACTCTTAGGTTCGGGAGGGTCCCCGAGAATTTCAGGCTACCATTTGTCTCCCCAGGCAGAGACATCCTTTCCTACGAGTAAGATCTGAGTCTTGTTGGCGTTGAGCTGTAGGTAGTTAGATGTCATCCAGTTGCTAACTGCTGTTAGGCCTCGTTTAAAATTGGATGCACTCAGCCCAGAGTCATCACTCAGCAACACCACTAACTGAGTGTCGTCCGCGTATGAGACTATAGATAGCTCCCACTGTTTGGCGACCTCAGCCAGTGGCTGGACATAGAGATTAAATAGCGTCGGACTGAGTGCAGATCCCTGGGGTAATCCCTGCTCAATTAAACGTTCCTTTGATAGAAACGGGGGGGGTGGAGACTCGGAAGGACGGTCAGAAATGCCCTGAACCAGTTTAGTGCTTGTCCACAGATCCCTGCTGCCTCCAGTCGATACTGCAATACCTCGTGTGAGACAGTGTCGAAGGCAGCGCTGAGATCTAATAGAATCAGTGCTGCTGTCTGGCCTGAATCCATGATGGTCCGAAGATGTTCCGTCACACTCAGGAGTGCTGTTTTTGTGCTGGGGCCCGCACGAAAGCCATGCTGGGAGGCGTCTAGAATGGTGTTAGAACAGAGGAATTTCGTTAGAATATTATTCACGTGGGACTCGGCCACCTTGGCTGGCCAGGGAAGCAGTGAAATAGGCCTAAAATATTCCGGTCTAATATGGCCGACAGCCTTTCACTTAAAAGTAATGTGTAGTCCATTGTTTATGTTGATGTTTGCAATCCTAAGTACGTTTATTATGAATAGGTTACGTTGATGAACATACAGGTATGGCAGTCACGGGCAAGTCTGCTGAAATGACATTGTGTGCATATTAACACTTGTTTTCTTTTCTTTATTGTATCAATTCCTGAATTTTCACATCGTGACCAGGCCAATATGGTCGCCAGCTTTTTGGATTAAAGTAATATGTAGTCCTTTGTTAATGTTGGCAACTTTAGGCATTTGTACACATAAATAAGGATGCTACAATGACGTCTTGTATCGTTATCAAGGTTCGGAGATCATGTCCTTTGCAGATTAAATACTTCCAAACTACAACTTGAGTACTGATTCCTTCCTTGTAAGAGTGACAGGGGATTAAATACATATATATATATATACAATTCACTGAAAAAACCACAGGTTTCAGGGACATTATAGTTAGAAATTAGCATTTAAAAAACCTCAGAAATTCACTGAAAAAACCACAGGTTTCATGGACATCATAGTTAGTTGGACATTTCACTCATTCAAAACAATAGAAATGTGGCCGTTATAGTTAATTGGCCTAACTATATCTCGCGTCCCCGCAATGCACTGCTGATGACATCATATATTACATCACTCATGACATGGTCAGTGACATCACTGTTTACATCACTCATGACATCTTAAATGACATCACTGATGACATCATTCATGTTATCATCTGATGCACCTCCACACACCCTAAAATACAGACTACTATTCTCGAAACCATAGACACACCAATACTAGAACAGCTACAATATTCTGTGTACTATGCATGCAGACCTCTAACTAGCTACATACTATTGATACACTGCACTTCTCCATTCATCCATCCAGCACTATCTACGTATCCTTTCACTCCACCAATACCTAAGCACTTATAAATTCAGCACACACTTTCTTTGCAACACTGAAATTACTCCAGTTATTAATCGTATACTTAAGGAATGGCGTAGTCACAAACACAAGTGCAGGTACAATATTTTGTACACTATGCATGCACACCTCAAACCAGCTACAAACTATTGATACACTCTTCTAAACACCAAGTTAGTACCTATGCAGTGTAGGAATCCTCCTGTCTGTCCCATGCATTTCTCCAATCACCCATCCAGCACTATCTACTTATCCTATTACTCCATCAATACCTAAGCACTTATAGATTCACTATACACTCTGTTTGTAATGCTGTAATTATTCTAGTTACTAGTCAACTTATGGAATGGTCTAGCTACTAACACAAGCACAGCTATCATATTTTGTGCACTATCCAAGCAGACCTCTAACTAGCTACATACTATAGATACACTCTTCTAAATACCCAGTTTGTTTTCATGCAGTGTAGGAATCGTCCAGTCTGTCCCATGCACTACTTTAATCACTTATCTACCACTATCTACTTATCATATCACTCCATCAATACGTAAGCACTTATAAATTAAGTGTTCACTCTGTTTGCAGCACTGTCATCATTCCAGTTACTAGTGGTATTCTTATAAAATGACCTAGGCACCAACACAAGTACACATACAATATACTATGCATAATCCCTAAAAATCTCTAAGCAAATACACACTATTGGTCTACTCCATTAAATACTGAAGTAGTACCCATGCAGCGAAGGATACCTCCTGTCAGTCTCATGCAATTCTTCAATCACCTATCCAGCACTATGTTCTTATTGTATCAGTCTGCCAATACCTAAGCACTTATGGGGCAGATTTACAAGCACCCTGCGCCACCAGTACGTCACTTTTTGTAACGTAGTGATGGCGCCAGGCACTCCTTCATATTTAAAAGGAGAGGAAAAGCCACCCTGCATGGTTTTTCCTCTCCTTGTAAATACAACCCCTTCATACACAAAACTTTGCATTTAAGGGGAGTTCCATAGGTGTTGCTGTGGGTGTTCCCACGCAACACCCATAGAATAAGACACATCTGCAGATTTATGAGAAATCGTGAATCTGGAGATGTGTGTGAATGCTGCACCATCCTAGAGTTGGTGTAGCAAGGCGCAACGAGGAGAATTGTTTTCATTTCTCCTCATTTTTCCCTCTTTCAATGCATGCTGCATTCTACAGCATACATTGAAAGAGGAAAATGCCTTTACTGATTGTTTTTACGCAGAAAGGTGTCCCTTCCTGCACAAAAACAATCTCCGCACGACACAGACATCCTAGCACCATGGTGCAAGTTTCCTCTGTCACCGCATGTCTGCAGTTTGTGCAGCAGTGCAGAGGGAAGCACAGAGTTGCAACATATTCATGTACATATGTCCCATCACTTTGCTTCGGAAGTGCCACAGTGCAGTGCAGCTAAAGAGCTTGCAGTGTCACGCTGCAGTACTTCCTCATAAATCTTCACCAATAAATTCACCATACACTACTAATGCATTCTTTCAGTCAATCATGCTGTATACATATATTCAACCAAACTTTCACACATATGAACCAATGAAATATTTTTTGTTAAGGTCACATGGGATCCGCGCACTCTGCGCTCACGAAGCAAGCACCCGACGCGACTTTGCGAAAATATATTTAATTATAAGTACAAATATATTATTTTTATGAATATCTTAGATAATCTCTTGCCCTAATATGTATATTAAAGAAACATACATATCATTTTAGAACATAACTTTTTTTTGCCGGAGTTGTGCATCCAGCGCGCCCCAGCACTTATATAACGTCTCGCGGCACCCGCCACTGCGCAAGCATCGGGTACCATAATGCGCATGTGTCACAAATGCGCAGGACCAGGAGTCGTGAACTGGTCATATACCAATCTCGCACATCACGTTATATTAAATGTATATGAGGTAACTGAAAAACACGCAGCCGTCGCACACCGTACGCGGATCCTTCATGACTTTTCTAAAATGGCGGCTAGAGTCCGTGCCCCCACCGTGATGTGTACGCTATGGGTGCGCGACTCCGTAAAAAAATTGGAAAGAAAAGAAAATAATATAAATATATTAAAATAAAAAAAGAAAACATAAAAACTAAACAATATTTCAGTTTGAATTTTTCTTTTAATTTTGTTTGCAATTTTAGAAATCAGTGAGTGGGCATGTAGTGTGTCAATGGTTTCAAATATGGTACTCTGTATTTGACAGTGAGTGATGAAAGGTTATACTAGTGTATGATGAGGTGTGCCAGATTGTCATGTGGATGATGTCATCAGTGATGTCATCAGTGATGTCATTTGAGATGTTGTCAGTGATGTCATCAGTGATGTCACTGACCATGTCATGAATGATGTAATATGTGACATCATCAGCAGTGCATTGCGGGTGCGCGAGTTATAGTTAGCAGAACTAACTATAACAGAGGAATTTCTATGGTTTTGTACGAGCGAAATGTCCAGCTAACTATAACACCCCTGAAACCTATGGCTTTTTCTGTGTATATATATATATTCACTGAAAAAACCATAGGTTTCCGGGACGTTATAGTTAGATAGACATTTCTCTCATACAAAACCATAGAAATTCCCTGTTATAGTTAGTTCACCAAACTATAACCTGCGCCCCCCCAATGCACTGCTGATGATGTCTCATATTACATCATTAATGACATGGCCAGTCACCTCACTGATGACATCACTGATGACATCTCAAATGACATCACTGACATCATCAAGTGACTGTGTTTTTCTTTAAAGTTTAAATATGTATTAAAATATACCAAGGTGTATTGAAGAATTCGTGGGTGTATATGTGTCTGGACCGAGGCTTCAGTAGGTGCGTGACTGACTGTTTAAGTGAGTAACTACATGTGTCTTACTGAATGCATGGGTTAGTGACTAAACTGTTTGAATGTCTGTATCAGTTTGTTTGTTGTATAAGCTGCAGCATGGGTTGGTCAGTAGCTATATGAGTGTCTATATGGGTTATCGATTGGTTGCCTGAGTAATTGTATGGGTGCCTAGGTGTGTGTGTGGGTGGGTGGGCGGTGTGTGAGTCTGTGCATAGATGTTTGAGTGGTTGATTCACTGTGTGTATGGATTTAAGAGTGCATATGAAAACAGGTCTGTATGGGTGGGTGAGTGTGTGTATGGGTGTGTTGGTGAGTTAATGGATGTCTCAATGGTACAAGTCCAAGCAACTACATAAGTAAAAGGCAGAGTATGTGAGAGTTGAAGTATATAAATGACCATACGTGAGAGTCAGTGATTGTGAGAGTGGCTGTGTGGATGAGTGTGTATTTCTCTCAGTAATTGTATAAGAGACTAAGTATGAATTTGTTTCTGTTTGAATAAGTGATGTGGTGTGTGTATAACTATATAAGTCAGTAAATGGTACTGTGATTAATTCTTTGCATGAGTGACTAGGTGTGTGAGTAACTCTGGAAGAGTGGTGGTGTGTTAGTGTCTGTATAGGTGTATGAGTGCTTATGATAGTGTTGTATTAATGAGTGACTGCATGTCTGAGTGATTGTATGGGTGAATGAGTGTATGTGTCTGTAGACCTAGGTATCAGTGAGTGTTTATGTAGTAACTGGTAGTGGTGTGTCTATGGTTTTGAAAATGGCAGTCTGTAATTTATAGTCCGTGTCACATTAGCTCTTCGTCCTATAGCAAAGGTACCAATGATTAGACAACCCAGAACATGCGACTTAGGTTACTCTCAGGAATGGTGGGAATCAAGAACACTCTTTTGTTATATTCTCATACCAGTCCACAACATGGGTAAAATAAGAGACACAATAAAGTTTGAAATACTTATTTTAATAACGTGGTCTAAGATGCAGTATTTTTGCAAACATAAGCAGGCATATGATTAAAAATAATACGATCAGCATTGTTACAATTCCATAAAACACAAAAGGAGAAATCATATTATAATGATGGTGGGAACAGGCTCTATTGCACCTTGTATGCCACGACGCTCCCTTGCCAGGAACTATGTTTTATAAAATATAGAAGGTCGATTAGACTTGAATAGGGAACCCCATACCTCCAAGATTAGGATCTGCAATAGCTCTCTGTCTCTCTGGAAACCGATTTTCTTCAGAGTGTCTAAAGCATGCATGCATGCAGTGTGATATTAAAGATGCCAGAATTTCAGCTAGCTGCAGCTGTGTGCATGTTATGTCTAGTACATGGGCCGATCAGCCCGAACAACACCTAACCTTGTTATGATAACCTTGGAGGCTTCAGCACTCACTGTGCAGACTAAGGTCGAGATGTAAGTTTAGGGACGTTGAAAACAAGTCATTCTCATGTGAAGCAATTCAAGCAGCCTAACTTACAACAACAGTTACATATAGTGTTGTGTGCAAAAAGCAGCAAAAAGGTACAATGGCGTTCAAACTTCTAATAAGCCTATGCTAACATAGCAATGTTTGCAAGTAAGGCCCTGCCTTCACTACAATGTCATCAGTGATGTCATCAGTGATGTCATTTGAGATGTCATCAGTGATGTCATTAGTGATGTGACTGATCATGTCATGAATAATGTAATATGTGACATCATCAACAGTGGAATGCGGGCGCACGAGTTATCGTTAGCAGAACTAACTATAACGGAGGAATTTCAATGGTTTTATATGAGTGAAATGTCCAGCTAACTATAACAGCCCTGAAACCTATGTTTTTTTCTGTGAATTTGTAAGGTTTTTTAACTGCTAATTCCTAACTATAACATGTCTGAAACCTATGGTTTTTTCAGTGAATATATGTATATGATGTGATCAAGACCGGGTTTCCCGGTCGAAACGCGTTATGCTGCTGTTTTCACTGAATAAAAAACTTTAAACAAGGAGTCCTGGAAGTGGTCTGTACCTGTTCTTTCGGCTTTATGGTTGTTTTCAGCCCAAGAGGAAGGGGCGTGGAAGCCTCAAAACGCGTCGGCAGGGTCTAATTAACATGGGGACTATTATGCGAGCTGCTGAGGCAACAGACCGGATGGTGGAGGTACCGTCGTGTGCCCTTTCGCTGTCATGGGCGAATTGTTGATTGGGTTGATTCCAAGGCCAATCATCATTATATTTCAAGAATGGACTTCTGCGTAACTGCATCAACCAAATACTTTCTATGTATGGCAGGTACTTCATATGAAGGCTCAGGGGATATTAATCAATATCAACACACCCCGCGCCATAATACTCAGTTTAGAAAGCTTGCGGGCTCAAACTAGATGCATTTATTACCATAATACTCAGTTTAGAAAGTGTGTGGGCTCAAACTAGATGCATGTATTACCATGATCCTGATTCCTAAATTACATTATCTTCTTGTGATGCCATGTAATTGGAACCAGGGAATACACTCATTTAAACCATGCTGGCTACTCTTCAACCTCTCCACCCAACCTTGTTCCCTAATTAAAAGGAAGTCAGTCACGTTGTTAGTACCTGGTGGGATCAAGGGTTTGTCCAACACTGTCCATCTTAGGTCTAGTTCACTGTGCCTGCACTCTTGAAAATGTGACGTCATCTTGGGATTTGTTTTCCTGCACCGTATTTTGCTCATGTGTTCAAGAATGTGGGTCTTCACTTTACGAGTCGTCATACCAGAATTTTGCATGTTGCACGGGCATTTAAGCAGATGGACAACATTCTCTGTATTACATGTGGTACATCTCCTCAATTCCCAAGGGCGTGATCAGTACACAGGGGCAAAGAACCCATTGACAAAACATTAGCAGCGTTGTTTCAAAACATGAGAGTGAGTGTTCCAACTCATTTTAGAGAATGAAAAAAAGAAGGCAGTGCGAAAAAGAAGCAGGAATTGATGCGCAGGAAACAGGATGTGTCATGTGGGAAAATGGCCAGCAGTGACAGACTGGAAAGACAGAGCAGTGCCATTTTTAGGGAAGCAATGTTGGGTTGGGAATAGCTTGCCATCTCAAAGTCCTTCTTTATAGGAACAGCAGATTGCAAAGTGAGCCATGTTGGACCAAGTAGTAAAGCCATAAAATGCAGTGTTCTTGCCAGGCAATAGGGTTAATAAAAGAGATAGAGTGCACAAGCTTGCCTCTAGGAGATTCCATAATAGAACACAAAAGAGATGAAATTCTGAATTCTTTCAAGACTGAGCTGAGTCGCCAGTGCTCTGCCTTAATCAGACATGTATTGGGAACAGCTTTGCTGGACTGTGAGCGAGATGACTTGCAACTCATGGAAAAGGAGGGAGGCCAGAGTGCTGGGCGCAGAAACCTCAGGACACCTTGCAATTTTAATGCCGCATGTCACAGACAATGTTGGAGGTTGTACAAAGATCTAATATTACTAAAATTGAGGATTTGCGACTGCCTAATGAGGAAGGAGATCATGCAACAGAACTATGAACATTGATCACGTGCCTTATTTTGCTCTAAATCTAGGCTGTGCGGTATCAAGCAAAATATGAGGCTATTCACCAAGCCTTCAAGCATTTTCGTGAGAAAGACAACACGGAAATCGAACAGTATTTGGTTTGAATAGCATTTTTTCCAAAGGTTGGGTGGGGTGAATGCTGCAATATCCCCACTTTTAGAAGCTTTACCTTCAGATATGGATTGGTTGCACAAATCTGCTATGATAATGACTTATTTAGCTATTATGACGAATTTTATATTATAAGGGTCCAAACTAAATCCAAATTGAATTGAATAAATAAAATAAAATTAATTAATCTAAATTTAATGATGAAAATTGTAAAGACAATGTAAGTGAGAGGAAAATGGAGTGGGAGTGCAAAAGAAGGATGCTACGTAGAAAATGAAGATGGAAGGATAAAAGCAGGACAGAATATTTAGGAAATAAAAATGGAGAGGAGAAAGGGAAGTGAAAATGAAGGAAGGTAAATCTCTCTGGCTTCTCTTTTGATTCCAGGTGATATTCTTACTGGACCCTGGAGACAACCCTTTAATCAGATTACACAATTAGTGCCTGATTTATGAGACTGCTTGTGCTTCCAGAACGTCACTTTTTGTTCCGTGGCGCAGAAGCCTGCGTGATATTTATCAGGCAGCACCAAGCCACTTTTGGCTTAATGCTGCCTGATAAATATCTGTGCCTTTTACGCGGTGTTCTGAGTTAAAGGGGCGTGCAATGGGTGTTGCTGGGGGCATTCGCAGCAACATCCATGGCCTCTTGACACTGCCCCAGATTTTTGTAAATAAGTCCCTGTGGTAATAAGTTCTTTATTGATTGGTTAAAAAAAACATTTACAATTTACGACATGACAAAGATTGATAAAAATAACTGTGATAAAAACTTTAAAACAATTAGTTTAAAATAGTTTAAAATTCGAGGGCCAATAAGATTTGATAATGTTCTGATACAGTACAAAAATCTAGGGGGCATATTATCAAGGGGGTTTATCTCCGCTTTTTTGGCTTTAAAAGCCAAGAAAGCGGAGATAAAATTATCTCCCTATTACCTAGCTGTCGCTAACAGCAGTTAGCGACAGCTAGTAGGAGATAGCGACCATCTTGGGCCCCACTTTGCATGTCAGTGATATTTATCACTAATGACATGCAACGTGGGCGTGCCAAGATGTTAGTGACTGGAAACAGTCGCTAACATCGCTATCTCCTATTGCCAACTTTTGGAGATATTCGCGCTAAGCGCGAATATCTCCAAAAGCTAACACCTGCCCTGAGCAGTTCTTAGCCATGTTATCCAATGGGAGGTGGATAACATGGCTAAGAGCATTAGCTAGGTAATGCATGAATATCGCTGACTTTTAAACGATTTCATGCATTGCGACCGTTTTTTATCGCATTTGCGTTAAACCTTGGTAATACCAAGGTTTATCTGCGATAAAAATCGCCGCAGCGCAGCGGTAGATTTTTGTCTTATACCAAGCAATAGCGATAATTATCGCTATTGCTTGGTAATATGCCCCTAGGTTTCTTGTAAATAAGTCCCATTGTATGTACAGCGTTGTGTTGGACTGTGCAAGCAGGGCTCAGCCTCTTTACGCTTTCCCTACCCTTACCCATGTCAGAACGGACACGGAAGTGCAGTCAATTGCTTCCCTCTCACGTTGGTTGTCCCTTTAGGCTCACTCTCAATGTGTTGTTAACACGTTGACAAGAAATGAAATTAATTTAATTACCCTATCAGCTTGATAGTTAATAATAATTTTCTGTACTTACTTTTGCATAACATTAATGCGAAATTATCGAAAATGCTTAAGTGGGTACCTCTAGCACGTGAGGTTTTTTTTTCTTTTTTTTTGTAATAATGCCACACACAGGCAGAGCTAATTAGACGAGGTGCATGGCACTTTCAGTGCATTCCCTTCTTCACATTTCGACCTATTAGCCCCAGAGCTGGAGAAACCCTCAGCACGGATATGAACACAACCCTGATGACCTCTGTAGGTCATCCTTGAAGGGCTACTTTACAAGGCAATTTCCATCAATTTGTCTAACTCCTTGAGTTAATCGTAGGTTGGATTTTTCTGTTGACACATCCTTGCACCTTCCTTTTTCTTCTGACTAATTAGGTGGAGATTCATTTAAACACATATGGCTCAGTGATTGTAAATGCGCTGTATAGCTGTATATTCTCTCAGACAATGACTATCTGAAAAAAATAAAACTGGATCTGTTCACAAATCCATCACTCCTGCTGGACTCGTCTACATATTCTTGCATGACTATGTGCTTTATTACTAAAACATTTAAAATGAGCCTAAAATGGAACATTCGGGGACTATTTTAATTTTAAAAATCATATATATAGAAGTTCACGTTTACAAAAAAAAGCAGAGACGTTTTCTGACTGATTTACATCGGTAAGTGAGAGTATTTAAAAATGCTACTGTAGTACTGTTTCCCGTACTCATAAATGTTTTTGTGAATGGGCTTGATTGATACATCTGGCGAAGCCACACCACAGGGATATGCAAACACACTATAGATAAATGAATGATTGCTATGCACCTTGAAACCTGATTTACCAATGATACATTTCCTTCATTTTAATTTCCATAATTACAAAACACAATATTGAAGAATGTATATGCAGGTGTACAATTTTTTTCAATCAAAATAACATTAATAGATACGAGAAGGAGTACCACAAGAGTACTCTTTTGAGTTTTGTTGCATGCCTTTGTAAGTACAGTGGGGCATATTACCAAGCCCGCGAGAAATGCGTCAGCGCCTTTTTAAAGTCTCTAACACATTTTTTTTTTCACATCGCACTATTACCAATACGTCTCTAACCTGAGTTAGAGACTTATTCTTGACGTTATCTATCGCCCCGCGCTGGGGGCGATAGATAACGCTAATGGGATGCAGGGTGGGCGTTCCCACGTCCAACCACATGTAAAATGTGGTTGGAGGTGTTAACACCCTAGTATTAAGGCAGGCGATAGCCGGCGATATGGAAATGTGCGATGTGCGCATTTTAAAGCACATCTTGTTAATATGCCCCAGTGTATGGTAACGGCAGAAGTTACTCGTAATGAGATCACTACATAATTATACATGTTTTCACTGATTTGCACTTATGCAGTAGCACATTGTAGTAACGAGACACTACTTAGTGAAGGTTCCAATGTTCAATTTATTTAGTATTAGGTAAACAGGTGCTCCCAGCTTGGCGGCAGTCTCTCACAACGAACGTTCTATCACGCACTCACGGAGGCAGCGTGGGCAGTACCAAGAGGGGAGAGGGTAGAGGGGTGGGTGAGGGAAAGAGAGAGGTTACAACACACCTTCCCCTCTAAGGAGAACAGACGAGGAAGAGATGCAGAGCCCCAGGCGGGGGAATAGGTGGGGGGAAAAAACGAGAGTAAGCAGGGGGAGGAGGGTAAGGAGAAGAGAGAGATGAGAGGAGAAGTGGCGTAGAGGTAGGCAAAGAGAAGGGAGGGAAACGAAAAAGGATGGAGCTACATCCAAGGAACCAGTTAAACAGCAAACTGCAAAACCATAACATTGAACTCAGTGAAGAAACAGGAGACACGAGGCTCCTTACACATTTCCCTGAAAGAAGGGGAAAAATCCAACTAGGCGCCCGTCTAGTTAGATATGAGATACTTGCACTGCAAAAGTTAGTTAATTTAGCGACCCAGTCATCCCGGGATAAGGTAACAGCCTCCCAATTCTCTTCTGAATTTGGCTACTTCCGTCATCGATGTGATGATCACCACCGCTTCCGGCGGCGGAGTTGCTGAGAGATGGGGTTGGTAGTTCCCCGTGGTCCCTGGCCACGCTTTATCCCTTACACGGAGAGGGTGGCTGTTCTGTTTACTAAGATGCTTTTGTTCGAACTGAGAGCACCGCATTTGCCCTCCTTTCTGTTCCCTTTTTTGCTTGTGTCACATCCATGTTTGGTTTAAGTTGAGGGTAGGGAAAGGGAACTGATGCCTAATGGTACTCTGAATTAATGTCCTCAGGAACCGCTCAACCAAAATGTACTCTGCTGACATGCTCAAGTCCTCCGTTACACTTACCACCTCACCCTTCTGGCAAGCATCGATCCCTTGAACAGTTTATTCCTTTATCTATTTATTTATTTATTTATTTATTTTTTCCTCTTCGGAAGTTTCCTGGACCATATTTCACTGCTTCTGACCCTGCCCCTGTGACCGGTTTCCTTCTCATTGGTCTCCTTGACGTTGTGTTCCTCATAATTTCTCTTGTGGAACGTCGTGCCTGTGCTTCTCGCACTTCCCCCTGTACAAGCCTCCTCGGGGACTGGACTTCCCTCCAACTTCGTCCCCGGGATAAACCTGGCCTTGTCCTTAGTAAACCCTAACACAACTTCTTCCCAGCCGTCTGGGAGCCAATAGACTCTTCCAACCGGACCTTTAGGGTACTGGCTTGGTCCGTTTTTGAGTGAATTCACACACCCTCCTTGACGATTTCCCCTTCCCGGGCTCGAGTGAGGGTCAGATCTCTTATACGGTCTGAGTTGGTAAACAACCCTAGCGGCATAACTCCTCGCTATCTTAATCCTTTGGCAGATTGGTTTGGACAGTTCGTCCATTCCTCTCGTGGACTGTGTGACCCCGTACGTTTTCTCCGTAACCACCACCTTTACCTCTAGAATATCATGTTTCCTGTTCTTTCTCACACAGTTTTTCCTCATCTTGTTTCCAACATCCTTTTCCTCAAACATATTCTGCTTTATTTTGCGCATGACCCTCGCGGTTTCTGTTTTCTTTTTGTTCCTCCAGACTTTTCTTCTTCTTACTTCAAGGCCTAAGAATGGATACGTGTTGACCTTCAAATTCTCCAATCTGGTAAGTGGGTTACTTTTATTTACAGCCAACCTTATCTTGGACTCAGAACCTTTCGGATTTTTATTTCTACTTAATTTCCCTCGTTCCATCTCTTCTTGTACTGCAATCACCTCTTCTGCATTATCCACTTTGAATTTCATACTTCTCTTCACGTAATACCACTCTGTCTCCTCTTTTCCTTTCAATATCAAGTTTCCTCCTGCGTCTGCTGCTTTCACTTCATTTCCTATTGTTAAAGACAGATCGCTCTTCCTCCTGTATTTGTCCATTACTGTATTTTGCGACTCTGAATCTGCGACAGCTCCCTTAAATTCTCCACTTCTATTGATGGTATGCCTCAGTTTTGCTTCGTTTTTGTTTCTCACCGCTTCGTTATCTCCCCTCTCTCGACATATTTTCCTCCTTTGTACTTTGGCACCTCTTTCTCGCTTATTTTGTACATTTGCATAATTCAAGTCCTTTTGCCAACCTTTTATTTCTGCATCCTTACAGTCTCTCCCTTCACTTTTAATATTCGCTATCCATTCTCCACCTTCCCAACAGTTAGTCCATTCTTCTTCCCCTTTCTCTTTTTCCACGGGTTCCTCCTTCTCCTCAGAAATGGTTATGACGAATGCTATGCGTTTTTTTTTTCATCCCATCTTACTCTCCTCCTTATCCGCGGTGCCAATCCTTTTTTTTTCTTGGTTAATAGCTTATGATGCGATAATTTTCCCATAGTGCCTCTTCTGATGACTTCTTTCGGAAATTCTCAAAGCTGTGGGCAACCAAAAATGTGCTCTAAATATCGGAGAATGTTGTCCATATCTAGGGGCATATTACCAAGCAATAGCGATAATTATCGCTATTGCTTGGTTAGAGATAAAATTTTACCGCTAAGCTGCGGCGATTTTTATCGCAGATAAACCTTGGTATTACCAAGGTTTATCGCAAATGCGATAAAAAACGGCCGCAAAGCATGAATATCGCTGAAAAGTCAGCGATATTCATGCATTACCGAGCTAATGCTCTTAGCCATGTTATCCACCTCCCATTGGATAACATGGCTAAGAACTGCTCAGGGCAGGTGTTAGCTTTTGGAGATATTCGCGCTTAGCGCGAATATCTCCAAAAGTTGGTAATAGGAGATAGCGATGTTAGCGACTGTTTCCAGTCGCTAACATCTTGGCACGCCCACTTTGCATATCATTAGTGATAAATATCACTGACATGCAAAGTGGGGCCCAAGATGCTCGCTATCTCCTACTAGCTGTCGCTAACTGGTGTTAGCGACAGCTAGGTAATAAGGAGATCATTTTATCTCCGCTTTCTTGGCTATTAAAAGCCAAAAAAGCGGAGATAAACCCCCTTGATAATATGCCCCCTAGTGCGCAGAGGTGACTAACACTTCACACTCTTGCACTAGGAGCTAGTGTTGAAGTTTCAATCAGCATCTATTGGTACAATCTCCTTGTAAATTACCCCCAACATAATTCAGCTCCCCTGGGTTCAGGTTGCATGGTGTGGACACCTATGCTGAATTCTTGACGGAATTGACCTCTCTGGATCTCCACAACATCGAGAAAGACCCGTCCCACCTCGCAGCGCACCAGGAGGCACTGGTACTGTCTTGTGCCTGAAGGGGCTGGGTCAATCGTGCTGAAAAGCGCCTTCACACTTCCCCAGCCTGGGACACCTCTGCTGCTTTCTTTGGGGCAATTGCACCCTGTGGAGCTCCACAACATCGAGGGACTCCGCCTCTTTTCTTGTAACAGGCCAGGAGTCATTTGTGCTGTCTGCTGCCTGAAAGGGGAGGAGCCACATGCACTGAAAAGTGCCTATCCACTCCCTCAGCACTGGACGCACCCGGAAAAAGCCTGGGCAAACCCAGGCCAAGTGTGGGCCTGTCTCCGCCTGTCAGGAGCCTGGAGGAGGCTGGGCAGGGTCATCCCTCTTGGCATTTTGCCCTAATTTCTGTAAGAGGTAAGTGTTTTATTTTTGCCTAATGTGCATGTTATTGTCGAGCCTATAAAATGTCCAAACATAAGCTCCCCAGAAAGAAAGAGGCTTTCACTAAGTCAGTGCAGGGTACTACTATTGACTCCTTTCTAGTACGTGCTGTGGGGGTTATCGACAAGGAAATTGTACTGGCAGAGCAACGCCTATCCTTGCAAATGGTGGGACTGGGTGTGTCCTTGCCAAGCACACATGAGTTAGTCAGTGTGCCACCTGTTCCACTAAGCCCCACGCTTCTAGTTGCGACCTCCAATCAGCAGCCCACTGACTCACAAGCAAACCCAATTCTCATACCTCTCTCTTTGCCAACCAGTGAGGGTGAACCCCAGGCAAAGAATCTAAAGAGAGACAAGCTAATGTGCCAAAACAGGGGTCTGAGATCGACCTGGGCCAACGCCAATAACTTGGAAACATTGAGTGCTCCTCCCAATGTGGTTGTTCTATAGCCTTCATCTAATCTGGCCAAATCCTGTAGCCTTCATCTAATTCGGCCAAATCCTTCTGTTTCTAATTCAAATCAGGACCACATCTTGAGCAAATTCCAAACCAAATTGGCAGCTAGAGTTTCTCCAATTCTGGATAGACTCACCAAGGTAGAAGCTACAGTCTCTCAGGTTTTTTACCAATCTTACCAGCCAGAAAGAGCAAAGAAGCCCCCAAAAAGCCCCCTTAGAGGTTGACGCCCCTCACAATATATAGCATACTGCGTCATAAATAACCCATGGTTTACCACAAGCTGTTCTACCTCTCCTCATGCCCTATGGCACCTGCACCAATATTGCTTCAACTCCCTTATTACCCAATAACAAGTGGGGTTCTGTTGATGTGTGAAGGGCAGTTTTCCAAGGGCTCACTGGGGTCCATAGATCTACATCAGGCGATCTTGTCAAATCTATATCAAGGAAGCCACTCCATCCCAATCAAGACCTCCTTAACCTTCCCTCTGACTGTTGCCCTTACGTGATCATTCTGTCTAATGTTCTGCAATTAAGTCCTGATCAAGAGGAAATTCCCGCCCAGCTGAAGAACAAAGGCTGCCACTGGCTAACACTAATTTAAGGACTAATGAATTCAGAGACATTCTATTTGTTAGAAGGGTTGGTTAGTTGGGAACGAAGCAGAAAATCAAAAGTGGAGAGTGTGTGGTGGTGAACTGCAAAAATCCAAAATTGGCAGAACTTTTAATTATGTGTGGTTCTAACTTCTGTTGGGTGTGTGCTGCGGAGACATTTATAGATATTGCCCCACTGTGGTCCTTCTAAAACCATCATATCCTTTCCCACCCAGATGTTTCCTCTGGTGGAGGTTTTATCCAAGGTAAGGCAGTGACATTGAGCAAAAAAATACTTCCCAGTTAGGAAATTGGTTTCAGCTGCTCTCTGATCTAGACAGAATTGATTGACGCTATGAGTATGAGAGCCCCTCTGTAGCCCCTGTCTTATTAGAGCCTCTCCAAGGAATGGCTAGTCGTGAGATGACGGGCAGTGAGAATGTCTTTCTGTCAACAAATACACCTCTTCCCGAGGGAATCCTTCTCTTCTGATTCCACCCGTACTCACACTGCGACTCATCTTCACCACATGCGTACCCACCTTCACAACCAATCACATACCTTTGACCTCACCATTGCTGAGCCACTTTCATCCATTATCCCTGCTAAGCCCAATGTTGCACTAAGAAGTCAAAGAATCCTTTACACTCTTGCTGTCTTGGAACATTGCAGGCCTCAAGGGAAAAATTATGGACCCAGGGGGACATTCATCGATGTTCATGATATCATCATCATGCAGGAAACATGGGCAGTGGAAAAATGTTTTAGATCAGGGTACTCCAACTATAACACTGAAGGCATCCCGTCAAAAGCTAGTCACCCTTTCGGTGGCCTCATTGTATGGGTTCTGAACAACACTGATCTAATCGTAAAAAGATTGGACACCCATAGTGATGATATCGTGGGTCTCTCCTTAAGAGGGCGCAAAGGATGTAAGACAGACCTATGTAATGTTTATAACCGCTCATCTCCTTGTAACAAAGATTCCCCCCTGCTACATTAACTTGCATGTCTTCTGGCCGGAGAGCTGTTAGCTGCCCACTGGTAATCACAGGTGACTTTATTGCTACCTTTGAGCAGTTGGACAGCTCATCATCCGTCTTTAGTCCAGAAGAAGAAGCCCAAGGTATCCCCACTCTGGATTAAATCACTGTCCTCCTGGCCAGTGGTAGCAATGCAACTCCTTTCCTTAACATTGAACCATCGTATTCGTGTAGATAATGGAAGGTTCTCATCAGACTCAAAGTCCGCCCACACATTCTCGTGAGGTCCCAGCCACAGCAGACTTGACTATGTTTTTTTGGATCTAGAGTTATGGCATCTACCAGTCTATTTTGAAATTCGTCCACGAACGGACAGTGACCATAGTGCCCTGCGGCTTAAATTATTAGGTTATCTCACATGGCATTTCAATTCATTGGGACAAAAGTCCGAAACGAAAGTCAGTCTGAATAACAATAGTAAATCAGTAAAATGGTCCAAACTATCCTTGGAAATCACCACTCTAGCAGGCATTTACAATGCATTCAATGAGATTCTCAAATTGCTCATTGACCATCCAGAGGAAGACTCTCTATCACTTGACTACAACCCCATCTTGTGCAGTGCCATAAAGCCCAACTGCTCTAAGACCCAAATGGGCAAAAATATTTCCTCACTCTCGCAGCCCATGTCGCCAGTCAAAGTGCTTGCTCATTGAAGCTGTCAAAAGGGGAGGCCATGAAGGAACCTGGTTTGCCTGAATAAAATACAAACCGTTGATTCCCTGCTCTAAACAAAGCTGGGTGGACTCAAACCGGCAATCTTTAGTCGAGGCATCCTGCAAAAACGATTCACTGACTTTTTGGCACCTTTTCTCCCATGGATGCCCTCATTACTCTAGCCCCATAAAATTATCTTTCCAATCACTGCAGTGGGTCGATCATTTCTCTAACATATACACTCTCCCAGTACAGGTCCGGATGCCCATGCACCTTGACCTCTGGAACAAGAATGCATCCCTGTACCCTCCCTGCTGCACTTTTATCTCCAAGAAACCCTTCAAGTGATAGTGAACATGCCCCTGGGAAGGCTCCTGGTCCAAATAGGATTCCAGGGGAGCTGACTTGTTCTGAGCCTCAGGTGTGGGATCCCTACATCAATGAACTTTCAAACAACATGCTGACAGATGGACAGGTCCCGCAATCAAGGAAAAATGCTGAGATCTTCATGATCTATTAAAGGGAGATAGAAGATCCCCAAACAATTACCGTCCCATAAGCCTTATAGATAATTTGCAAAAGATTTTCCGCAAATAGATATGGCTAGATTCCTGGACTGGATGGATGAGGCAGAAATTATGACACCTTTTCAGGTGGGCTTTCGCTCTAGGGTTAGCACAATCAACTAACTTTTATAGTCCGACCTTATAACTGCCAAATACCTCAGGCTCTCTAGGGACCACCTTAATTTTGCCTTTGTGGACCTCCAGGCAGCCTTAGATTTGATAGCTGCAGTTCTCATCCACTCTCGCCACTATGGGCATTGATTCATCCCTCCAGGATATCCTCAACAGACTCCATGGCAACACCACTGCGCAGGTGAGTAGGACATGTGAGTTTAAGTTTTACTTGTCTTGGTAACGAAAAATTCTTAAAGGTGTTTTGCCTGCTGTAAGGCCTGCCTCACCCAGTGGCTGACACTGGGTTACCTTATTACATATAATAAGTGCTATCTTTGGATTGGAAACTGTGGAAAAGTAAATTTTGCCATGTTCTGTGTCCCTACGTGTCCTCCATCTTATGTTATGTGTGCATGAATTAATATGCATATGTATTCCCCATGTTTGATTAAAGACGCAATTATAGTTGTGTCCATCTCTAGTATGCCAGTTTCCAGTTCTCGTGAAAGCTACGAGTATTAGGCCTATGTAAAGTTACGTTGCCACGTTTCCCAGTGTGCACGTTATTTCATTGTAAAGTCCCCGTTCCTAGGCCTCAAAAAGGGCCCGGACACCAGATTCAGCTCCTGTCTCCTGAAACCCTCGCTGAGGAGCGATACAGCCCCCACCTGTATTCCTGACCCTTCACTTACTTCCTGCCTCACAGTGCCCGGTTCAGCCTGGCTCTGCCTCTGAGTCTGCCAAGAGTATGTTATGATTCTAGTTATCAGTCCAGCCCTCCTTCTCTGCATTCCTAAGCTACTGAATCGCATCAATAGTTTCCGTCATCGTCTAGCCTTTACGTCTCCATGTAAGAGAAATACTGTATTAATGGTCATTTAATATTCTTCAACACGCACTACATGTAGAATAATGCATGCACCAGTCTTAGAGTCAGTTAGCCTTTACCCCGATAACTTTTAGATTCTATCAACATGTTCTCTAAACATCAGATACTAGATAGTGGTAGGTACATGTTGCCCTGACTCTCCAGACTTCAGTCTCTGCTCCTAGCACAGAGTTCATAGCCCCCAGCTTCTCCTAGTAACACGTCATTGTCAGTTTGCGCGCACCATTAGGTTAGAGGTTCCGGCTCCTTAGGTAGCCCCCTCCATGTTTCCGCCCCATTCAAGACATATTCTGTTACGTTTACATCACATGTCTATGTAAACGCCTCCTGTTACACCCACTTTCACCCTTATCTTTCGCGACTGCTATTGACCACACCCACTGCTCCGCCTATTGTATGTATTGCAATTGCAACTGTTTTAGTATATATGCTTGTGTATTGTTATTAAAGTTAGCGCGCTCATCCCAGATCCAGCCCCGGCAGCTGCCGGGCCACGCCAGTCCAATCCTGCCCCCCTGTCGGGCTCTGCCATTCTATTCATGTGCAGGTTGTCCTGTTCCTGTCCTTTATGCTGTATTAAACCTGCAAACTCCTACTACCTCGAATCTTGACTCTTATTTATTGAGCTATCTGTTATTACTATGTCCAGTAAAACCTAGATCCGGTATTATTTATTTATATACCACATAATGGCGCCCGAATAGGGACTTGCCCTTTCCCCACGCGCCGGTGAAGCCACGTATGCCCCCTGATCCTCTGCAGCCGTGACGGAACCATACCGTGCACGTGCAGATATTTCTGCTTCAAGTATCCCTCAGGCCCACGGAGGAGACGGAGGTTGCGGTCCAGCATCCAGACGAGGCGGTGGAGGAACGTGGCGAGTCCCGACCAGAGCCCAAGCCGAGAGTCCAAGGTCCGAGGTATCCGGAGGCCCACCCGTAACAGAAGTCCGAAGTGTGTCCGTCCGGCGTCGAAGCAGTCCAGTCCAGTCCGAGGCCTTCCGTTCTTGCTGCCCGGTGAGTACCGTTGCTGGGGAGTATCTAGACAGGGTCAATCTAATTGTCTCTGGTCCGTGGGGTTTGGTGGTACACAGATCCCAAAACGAAGTGTCCACTTCGGTGGATGCGGGTCCTGACGTGTCTCTTTATGAGACCGGTAAGTTTCGTACTGTTTTAGCAGTGCATCTAGTTTCTGTTCTAGTCAGTTCTGTGCTCGAGAAAATTCATGTATTCTGTTTTCCGTATTCCAGGTAGTATTCTGTCCGAACTGTTATTTTAAATGTTCTTCATGTATTTTAATGTCGTGGTATGAGAGCGGTGTAATTATCGTGTTCATTGTGTATTGTATTGTGTCTAGATTACAGTTCAGTCATGCCGTTATTTTCCAGACTACGTCAGTTAAAAACCAGAAAAGGTCTGCTAGAAGCAGCAGTTCCTGTCCCGCCTAGGGACAGTCCAGGTCATTTTATGTATCAGAAGCATGGCATAAGTGCCATATTATATCTAGATTTATGGGTAGAGTATACCAAACAGTTAGAAGAAAAGTATAGATGGCCCGTATCGGGTACATGGGATGCCGAGTGCATCATGCGAGTAGAAGAAGCATTATGGAAAAAGAAAGCCAGACAGTCACAGAAAGATGCCATCGAGTTATGGCGCAAAGAATCTCATAAAAGAACGGAAAAAGAAATCAGAAAGTCAGAATTAAGTAGAGAATCCTTAGAACGAGCCCAAGAAAGGGAATTAATCGAGATAGGTGAACGAGTTAAAACCGAACAGTCAGACAGACAGAGGCATGCCCTCATTAAGGGTATGTATCCTCTTCTTGCCGAGGGCTTGCCAAAAGCGACCCCGGAGGCATCCAGTAATTTTCCGCCACCATTAGTTCCGACCAAGCTACGTCACAAACCGACCGCAGCTGATATTTTCATCTCGTCCTATCTGGACGACACAGTCCCAGAATATGCAAATCCTGTTCCGCCAGTCCCTGTAAATCAAGCAATTCCTGCTCCTCCAGACACCGGAGTACCTGCTACGGTACCCCCGGTCCAGCCTACATTACAATTTCCCGCCACTCTGCCAGCACGAAGAGTATCAGTCGACGATTCCAGTTTAGGGGCCGCAGGAGGAGGTCCTCCTGGTACCCCGCCATCACACCACCGTTTAACGTTAGTCGAGTTACATGAATGTGCGTTACAGCGTACGCCCAAATATAAGTCCGTTGCAGATATCCGACGAGCTCTTACTGAATGCTGCTATGATCCAGTCGCAGGTGATGATAGCACAGTTATATATTCCATCCGTGTAAGACGGGTGACCGGGTATTTGGACACCCTACCAGATATGAAAGAAGATCTAGACAGAATATATCGTTTCATCCGTACAGGGGATGGTCCAGAAAGTATTGGCGAAGCCATGTCTCAAAGAAAAGCTGAGATCCAGCTCATGATATTAAAGTTTCTGATTAATTGTTTAATAAGGGAACAAGATTATCCGACCAAAGATCCGAACCCTGACAAGGTGGAGTGATAATATAGCCGAGGGTAAACACAGAACTATCGGTAGTATAGAGAGTATGTATAAGAGAATTCGTAAAGAAATAATAAAGTTACATGAACAACGTAAAGCAGCACAAGTAAGCGAGAAAGAGAATGACTCTCCTACTGAAGAGGTAGACGACGAGAATCCCGCCAGAATAGCATATGTAGGAAAATCTAGAATTCCAGACCGCCATTTACGCCTAGAACACAAGTCAGTTTTTCATCATCCAGCACCAGAACAAGGTTCTCTGGAACAAGTATTTCAAGCTACCGATCACATCCTGAAATCACGGATCGGTTATAGTGAGTTAAGTACTATGCATGAACAAGAACTAGTCCGATCAGCAGTCCGATGGACTACTGATCCTACCACTTTTCCAGACGAAATAGTGGCACAAATGTTTCTGAAATTGCCCCCAGCCGAGCAACGACTGGTGGGTATGTATATGATTCAGCACCTCATTACATTGTATGAGGGTCAACATTCTGATCCAGGTCCGTTACATGATGTCTTGAACGAGTTACTCCAGTATAGATGGAAAGGTTTAGGTACCGATTTAGTTAGTGTCATTTTAGAACAGCGCCACAAATATAGTATGTTTTTGAACCCGCATTTTGTTCATGTCTCACCCCCAGAAAGTAAACCGTTTTACATAGACAGACAGAACCCGTTACGAGAAGTACACCCAGTCAGGACAACAGATGGTGAAATGCAACGAGTGTTTGTTTACACTCCGATTACAAAGATGGAACTCTTAGAGATGAAGAAATTAATTCCTTGTCATGACAAAGATCCAGCAGGGTTCCACCGAGAATTAAAAGACATGCTCCGTATGGGAGAATACACATATCCAGATATAATTAAAATGTTAAAAGTCCTGTTGCCCGCAGGGGTATACGAGAAACTCAAGGAAAAAGATTGGGAGGTGGGAGAGAAAAAGATTGATTGGGCAGTTCTAGAAGCTGAAGATAAGATACGAGTACCAGGTACCGGTCTTGGAGAGAAATGTAAAGAATTACCAGAACTGTTAATACAAAGTCATGTCCAGAAAATTTGTTAGGCATTAAAACACTGAAAGAATTAGGTGCAGTCATTTGCTGTTCCCCAGAGGGAATACGATTGTTTTTACGTGACTTCAAGGGTCACTATGTATTACGAGATTTTGATCCAAGATTGTCTAATGTTCCGCAGCATCTATGGGCGCAAGGTCCAACTGATGTAGGTTTTATGCAAATCACACCCCATCGTGTGACTCTCAAACCAGGTGTAGTCCTGCCACGAATCAGACAGTACAGATTGCCACCTGAGGCTGTAGCAGCCTTATCCAAAATTATTGACGAGCTCATGGCTCAAGGAGTAGTTGTAGAAACTGACTCCAACGTATGTAATTCTCCGATCATTCCAGTCATGAAACGTACTGATCCAAATGCACCCCCAGTATATCGATTAGTAATTGACCTTCGAGAACTCAATAAATGTATTATTCCCCAGTACCCAGTTGTCCCAGATATTTCTTCCCTATTGACAGCCATTGATTCCGAAGCCTCATTTTTTACAGTCATAGATCTCAAGAACGCGTTTTTTAGTGTCCCCATTCATCCAGACAGCCAGTTTCTTTTCGGATTTTGTTTAAATGGAAGAAGCTATATGTTCACATGAGCTCCTCAAGGTTTCACAGAAAGTCCTAGCATTTACAGTCAAGCACTTAAAAGACAACTAGACAACATTCACATGCCAACAGACACTGCCCTGCTCCAGTATGTCGATGATCTACTGATCACAGCCCGTTCTGAACGTGCTTGCGAGCGAGCATCACTTACAGTCTTGTATTTTCTCGCCGAGATGGGGCACAAGGTGTCCCCTTCGAAGCTTCAATTCTGTGTCCAGCAAGTGATCTACTTAGGCCACTTACTGTCCAAGTGGGGTAGGCAGTTGACACCAGACCGTATCCAGTTAATAGCGAGTCTTCCTCAGCCCAAGACACAGAAGGAGGTACGTGCTTTTATCGGCCTTACTTCTTATTGTAGACAATGGATTCCTCAGTATGCATTTCTAGCTAAACCACTGATACAGCTAACGACACAGGAGGCAGCCGTATCGACTGTCCTCCCTTGGACATCTGAACATACACTTAGTTTCAATGAGTTAAAGAAAGCTTTATGTCAAGCTCCTGTTCTACCTACACCGAACTACAGTAAGCCTTTTACACTTTTTGTCACAGAACGTGAAGGTACAGCATTATCTGTTCTCACACAAGATCAAGCAGGACAATACAAGCCTTGTGCTTATTTTTCTAGCACATTAGATCCAGTAGCCCAGGCTCTGCCTGCGTGCCTCAAGTCAGTTGCAGCCACAGCACTAGTTATCAGACAAAGTGATTCCATAGTATTAGGACACTCCCTGACAGTACAAGTTCCACACTCCGTGGAAGTTCTTCTAAACCGAACACAGACTCAGCACTTGACAATTGCACGTTTAACAGGTTATGAATTGACACTGTTCCAGCCACACATAGAAATCAGACGCTGCAACGTTCTAAATCCTGCTACATTGTTACCGTCAGTTAATTCGAATCCTGCCACACACGACTGTGTGGAAGTAGTTAACATTATGACTAAGCCAAGACAAGATCTGACAGATATTCCATTACCAGATCCCGACCTGACACTTTATGTGGATGGTTCATGTATGAGAACAAGTACAGGAGAACTAGTAGCCGCGTATGCAGTGACTACTGACACTGAAGTTATAGAAACACACCGTATTGACATCCTGTCTGCCCAAGCAGCAGAGCTAGTTGCTCTGACACAAGCCTGCATACACGCCAAGAACCTGAAAGTTAATGTTTATACAGATTCACGCTACGCATTTGGAGTTGTACACGACTTCGGAGTGCTCTGGCAGGAGAGAGGTTTCATGACTTCTCATGGAACCAAGATTCAGCATGGTCTCCTTATACAAGCTCTGTTAGATGCCATACATTTACCGACATCTATAGCTATCATGAAGTGCAAAGCACATACGAAAGTTACTGACACTATTTCTCAAGGTAATGATCTAGCAGATCGCACAGCCAAGCTTACAGCACAGACTCCAGACATGCCAGTTAATCCGACACAGACACGTACTCCAGATCCGACTACTTGTATGACAGTTAAGGACCCTACTCAAGATGTCATAGATATCCAGTTACATGCTACTCCCGAGGAAATTAAGAAATGGTCCGAACAAGGAGGGGTCCAGACAGATCAGGGATGGGTAACGAAGGGTAGAGCCACATGGTTTCTCCCCGACTCTATGGTTCAAGTCATTATCAATACCGCACATAGTCCAGCACACTTAGGAGAAAAAGCTATGTTAGACAGTATCCAGAACATTTGGTTCAACAAGCATTTACGAGCTGCAGCCAAGCAGAAAGTCCGTACCTGTATGATATGTTGCCAGTTCAATCCAGGTAAAAGTGTCCCGGTGGAACAAGGTGGATTCCAGCCCCCTGACCACCCTTTTGAAGTCCTCCAGATGGATTATATTCAGATGGAGCGATGTCGAGGTTTCAAGTATGTCCTTGTAGTTGTATGCGCTTTGTCCAGGTGGACAGAGGCATATCCAGTCCCAGATTACACAGCCGCGACCACTGCCAAGCAGTTGGTTCGTGAGTTCTTCCCCCGCTACGGACTCCCTAGAGTCGTATATTCTGATAACGGCCAGCCATTCTCATCTGAATTGATGAAACACGTTTCCCTGTTGTTAGGGTACCAGTGGAAGTTCCATTGTGTACGCCATCCAGAAGCAGCCGGTCTCGTAGAGAGACATAACCAGACCCTGAAAATCCGCATTGCCAAAATATGTAAAGAGAAAGGTGTAGACTGGCTAGTAGCTCTGCCAGTCGCTTTATTTTATATGCGCATGGTCGCACATTCCAGATCAGGTCTGTCCCCGTACGAGGTCGTATTCGGCCGCCCCCCTAATATGTGGGGTACACCTAGACCCCGAAGTATTACCGATGTTTCAAGTAATATGCTGACAGATTACCTAGCTTCCTTGATGTCTGCCCTACACTCTTGTCGTTCACAGGTTGCCGCCGCATTTCCAGACAATACCGAGGTGGCACCGCATGAAATCGTTCCCGGAAGTTTGGTTCTTGTGAGGAACTTTGATCGTTCAAGTCCGCTGGAGCCTCGCTGGAAGGAGCCACGACAGGTCCTCCTGGCCACCCGTACTGCCGTCAAGTTGGAAGGCAGGAAGGGGTGGGTCCATTTGTCGCACATCAAGAAGTTTTATGGATTAAAGACTGTTTCTAAGAACATTTCCGAGGATTTTAAAGACTGCCAAAGTACTGTTCTTAAGGACTGTCCCGCAAAAGACAATGATACTGAACCCCCCCTGTTAGAGAAAACTCCGCAACAGGAGTATAAGCAAAAACTAAGGTCTAGTAAAATAAGTCAGCCAGTTTGATTGTCTAAGTCCTCCCCTAGGTGAAACGGTTAGACCGGTTTCTGACATGTATAAAATAGACCCCCATAGTGAGAGAGTTAGTCAAAACTCAATCCGATGTATCGTTTTTCTAAGTTTCATATTGTTTTTCAGCCTTATGACTACCTGCACAAGTTATGCTTTTTATTTATGTTTTTCAGTCTCTCATGTAAATAAGTCTTCCAATGTTATGATAGAGCACACGTTTAGTGATCTGCCTCCTCATGAACTATCTTATCGTCTTGCTATGCGTAATAATTCCTTTATCCGCATGTTACATTATTCACACCAGACCAGCAATGCCACTAATTGTTGGGTGTGTGGTCGACTCCCCCCTTTCCAGACACCGAAGGGAGTTCTGCCACTCTTTCCTTATCCATTTTCACATAATGGTTCGTGTGGAGCATGGTCCACGTTAACGTCATCCTCAACAGATATGTCTTTTCTTAACAGTACATGTTTCCCAGACAAGCAAGGTCTTCCCCACAGAACAGGGCTAGATCTAGAAAATGAAGTTTATAATTTAGGTAATTATTCTTCGAATTTCATGGTCCTGAATGTTCAGTCTGATCCTACTCCAGATTTGCCTGCTATTTCAGTTCTACCAGTTAAAGGCGAATTATGTGTCCGAAAGAATGGTTCCGCACATGTAGGACATAGTGATTGTACTACTATTGTCAAGTATAGTGACAGTAGGAAATCTATTTTTAAAGCTTCACGTCATTCTTATTTTGTTTGTGGTCAGACCGCATATGTTCGTCTGCCCCTCGATTGGGAGGGAACCTGTTACATTGCCTTCCTACTGCCACCAGTTTTCCTAGCCCCACCTGACTATCATAGGAATTCCCACCTAGTACATACTAGACACAAGAGAGACCTCCCGATTGTCGATTATACTGAAACTGCTCTAGAACAAGTAGTTTTGAAAAGAAATTATAGCAAACAATTCATAAGAAAATGCCAGGACCTCTCATGCACATACTCGTGTGTATAGCTACGACATTCACACAGTCTTATATATTTATGATCACAGAGAGATGTATATTTTTTGTTTTTTAAGAATATTTTATTTTTATTTTATAACAATAGTTGTCTAATTATTTTTAGTGTCCTATATAGGCTCTTTGAATAGATAATTATAGTATAAAAGTTAATATTTCATTTGATAAAGGTATACACAATTACAAAAAAACTTGAAAAATATATAAACACATATCACAAAAACCAACAGAGACAAATCGGTCAGTGGTCTATTGTAGTGGGCAAAAGCGGTGAGTATTGGCACTACGCGCGTTTCGGCATTCTGCCTTCATCAGGTGACCGTCATTCACGTGTATACTGTACAGGACAACAAAGACTTGTCTTTGATAGTACGATATCGCTATGTGGATAGTGGTGAGGTTCGTTTGAAGATCCTCATAGATTATTGATATTGATATTTGTTTCCCTTTCTTTATTCTCTTTCCCAAAGACCTATGCCCAGATCTCCCCTCGACGTGCCGGTGGTTCTTGAACCACCGGCACGTCGAGGGGAGATCTGGCCAAAGCATACTACCCTGCAAAACGAAGCACGGGGAATTCACCATAACTATATGATGTACGTCATCCTCTATTCAATATACGGCGAAATTATCCTTTTTCATCTCCTATAAGCAACAGAAGAGATTACAAACTAGATCTGCCGGTCTCCCAATCATGACGTTTCAAGATTTTCAGTACATCTAGGATAAGATAATGTTCCAACTCGGGGACCTCTGAGCATAGGTCTTTGGGAAAGAGAATAAAGAAAGGGAAAAAAAGTACATTGGAACAAGCATCTCGACCACAGATTGGGTCTCATAATTTTATATTCTCAGTACAACCAACTTTTAAAACGACGCAATAATCTATGAGGATCTTCAAACGAACCTCACCACTATCCACATAGCGATATCGTACTATCAAAGACAAGTCTTTGTTGTCCTGTACAGTATACACGTGAATGACGGTCACCTGATGAAGGCAGAATGCCGAAACGCGCGTAGTGCCAATACTCACCGCTTTTGCCCACTACAAAAGACCACTGACCGATTTGTCTCTGTTGGTTTTTGTGATATGTGTTTATATATTTTTCAAGTTTTTTTGTAATTGTGTATACCTTTATCAAATGAAATATTAACTTTTATACTATAATTATCTATTCAAAGAGCCTATATAGGACACTAAAAATAATTAGACAACTATTGTTATAAAATAAAAATAAAATATTCTTAAAAAACAAAAAATATACATCTCTCTGTGATCATAAATATATAAGACTGTGTGAATGTCGTAGCTATACACACGAGTATGTGCATGAGAGGTCCTGGCATTTTCTTATGAATTGTTTGCTATAATTTCTTTTCAAAACTGCTTTTGCCCTACCTATAGCAAATCTATTTTCGCATAGGGGTCCCCTGTTTTTCAAATTATACTGCTCTAGAACAATACATAGATATCAATAAAGGTGTATTTCCCTATTTAGGTACTGTCGTGAATAGTAAACTGATACGTAGATTAACCAGAACCCTTGAAGCAGTAGGGATTGAGACTACCTCTGCTCTAAGTAACTTAACCGAAGAGCAATCTTTTATGAGAATTGTCGTGCTCCAGAATCGTCTCGTCCTTGACGTCATACTGGCCGATAGGGGCGGGGCATGTAGAGTCATCGGATCTAGTTGCTGCATTTTCATTCCAAATAACGCGCCGTCTGTTTATTCAGCTATAACCAGACTCCATAAAATTGCCCATATGTTACACCAAGATCCAGGCACCTGGACATGGTCCGGTTGGTTCTGGAATATAATTTCCGCCTGGGGATGGAAAGTGTTGTCCTTTCTAGGTATTGCAGTAGCGATCATATTCAGTTGCTGCCTCTGTATACAATGTGGCCCTGCGATTTGTGGCATTTGTGCTACCTCTTGTATTCCTAGTCCCAAGTCCCGTTCTAAATCCCGTTCCAAGAAAATTCGAGACGAGCAAATGATACTGTATGAAATGATAGATGGTATCATGAATATTGATGTTTCCTGATGGAAACGTAGTGACAAGGAGGGAATGTGGAAAAGTAAATTTTGCCATGTTCTGTGTCCCTACGTGTCCTCCATCTTATGTTATGTGTGCATGAATTAATATGCATATGTATTCCCCATGTTTGATTAAAGACGCAATTATAGTTGTGTCCATCTCTAGTATGCCAGTTTCCAGTTCTCGTGAAAGCTACGAGTATTAGGCCTATGTAAAGTTACGTTGCCACGTTTCCCAGTGTGCACGTTATTTCATTGTAAAGTCCCCGTTCCTAGGCCTCAAAAAGGGCACGGACACCAGATTCAGCTCCTGTCTCCTGAAACCCTCGCTGAGGAGCGATACAGCCCCCACCTGTATTCCTGACCCTTCACTTACTTCCTGCCTCACAGTGCCCGGTTCAGCCTGGCTCTGCCTCTGAGTCTGCCAAGAGTATGTTATGATTCTAGTTATCAGTCCAGCCCTCCTTCTCTGCATTCCTAAGCTACTGAATCGCATCAATAGTTTCCGTCATCGTCTAGCCTTTACGTCTCCATGTAAGAGAAATACTGTATTAATGGTCATTTAATATTCTTCAACACGCACTACATGTAGAATAATGCATGCACCAGTCTTAGAGTCCGTTAGCCTTTACCCCGATAACTTTTAGATTCTATCAACATGTTCTCTAAACATCAGATACTAGATAGTGGTAGGTACATGTTGCCCTGACTCTCCAGACTTCAGTCTCTGCTCCTAGCACAGAGTTCATAGCCCCCAGCTTCTCCTAGTAACACGTCATTGTCAGTTTGCGCGCACCATTAGGTTAGAGGTTCCGGCTCCTTAGGTAGCCCCCTCCATGTTTCCGCCCCATTCAAGACATATTCTGTTAGGAAGAGGTGTGGCGCCGCGGCCAGGGCGACTGACGCTGGAATCTGGGGACCACGGTTCGATCCCCGGCTCCGGCGGCAGGTTAGCCCAGCACCATGTGACTCTGGGCAATAGCTCGCTTAATCTTCCCGACGGCCCCCCAGCGCCTAGAGACCCTTACGGGTGATTGTGCGCTTTACAAATGTGGACTTTACTTTACTTTGTTACGTTTACATCACATGTCTATGTAAACGCCTCCTGTTACACCCACTTTCACCCTTATCTTTCGCGACTGCTATTGACCACACCCACTGCTCCGCCTATTGTATGTATTGCAATTGCAACTGTTTTAGTATATATGCTTGTGTATTGTTATTAAAGTTAGCGCGCTCATCCCAGATCCAGCCCCGGCAGCTGCCGGGCCACGCCAGTCCAATCCTGCCCCCCTGTCGGGCTCTGCCATTCTATTCATGTGCAGGTTGTCCTGTTCCTGTCCTTTATGCTGTATTAAACCTGCAAACTCCTACTACCTCGAATCTTGACTCTTATTTATTGAGCTATCTGTTATTACTATGTCCAGTAAAACCTAGATCCGGTATTATTTATTTATATACCACAAAACAGATAGAGGAATGTGTTTTACACTGAAATGATTTATCATTTAAAATGCTCTTTAATATTGAAGTTGAATTTTACGCTACCATTTTGAAAATGCCACTTTAGAAAGTTGGCATTTTCTTCTCAAAAACATCTGTGTCTTCTGGGTCACATGACTGTGAAAGGGACTGCTGTTTAGTTATGTGTATTTCTCCGAGACAGTGACGCAAAGGGTACTAAATGTGAGCAGGATGAGCCATCCTCCAAAGATGGCTAGGGGCAAAGCTGTGCCCAGCCCCACTTGCACTTCAAAAGGCTTGCCTCCAGCATGCACAAATGAGCCTTATACCAGCCTTTTGTCACTCCATACTTCTTCTTTGAAGAACTTTACAGAACCAGATGTGAGGGTAAGAAACACAGTTTCCACACATACACAAAGGCTTTAACAAGGTATCCACATTGGTTCCTCAGTACAACTCTTCATACAGTCCTGGGCCGGTTAAAGTTACAGAAGACAAATGTTCTGCTGCCCGATGACTTATCTGCTGCTCGAAGGACTGCCTTGATGTCTGAGGAGGAAGACTAGACCTGCTTGCCTTAATCCCAGGCTAAACCAGAGTGAATTCAAGCTACAGGGACACAACACACTTCAGAGGACTCCCTGCTAATGACGAGCTGACCTGCTGCAATTGGGCCTGTCTGGACCTACATTTAACGTTCCTGAACTCTGCTGGGCTCTGCTTGAGTGCCTCCCTGACTCTTAAGAGGTGGCCCCAGGTGGCTTAGCTGGAATCAGAGAGAACGCCAGAAGCCCCTTGCCTCACTAAAAGTTCCATCAAATCCAGCACAAAGCCCGGCAAAGCCTTGCCACACAGCTGTAAGCTTCATCAGGACCAAAGTCAAGCAACACGAATCCTCGCAAAGCGAAGCTAAGTGGACCTTGCACCAAGGACATAAGGTATAACTCCAATTGGGCCAAACCTGGAAAGGTGCCTGGCCTATGCTCCATTGTATTAAGCTTGAACTTGTGACTTTATACCGGTCCAGTGTAATGAGGTACTCACAGTTAACTCTTTCTGCGGCTTAATTTTACTTTAACCTTTAAAATTCCACATCTCCAGTTCTACTCCTTGAATTCTTCTTGTTCTGGTATAATTCTTTTTTTTAATTTACTCTATGTTTCTAATTTGATTTGGATTTTTTCTTGTGTGGTGTTTTTACTTTTTCACATTTTTTTGAGGCATAGATACTTTACAACTTGCCTCTGAGGTAAGACTTACTGCTTTTGTGCCAAGCAACAAGAGGGTTAAGCATTTACTAATTTAGTGACTTTTTGTGGATCACCCTGACAAGGATTATTTATAATATTTGCGCAGTGCTTCCACTCAGCTAATATCCCCAATTCTTACATAACACTAGCGTCAAGATGCACTATCCTAGTAATCCAGATTCAGCGAGAGTGATGTGCACCTCCATTTTTCTCTGAAACCACTGCCAAACATACTACACTGACAATATGTAGGTTAACAGACCTGGGAAAAGTGAATGTACAAGAGAGAGAAACACAGACACCAGATATTGTCTGATTGCACAAAGGGATTGATCTGCCCTGCAGGAGCGTTGATATAAGAGAGCATGTTTAGTATTGCTCTTTTGAATGTTCTGGCATCTGGCTTCTGAAATTGTATAAGTAATAGCTTTTGACAATCTGTATATTTCCAACTCTCCCTTATTGAAGGAAATTGAAACACAATTAGAATGTATATATGTAGACCACGTGTCTATGACTGACTTTCAATAAAGTGAACCTTCTTTTAAATGCATCCTGTTTTTCTTGAAGGAAACTAGAGAGCGCTTAGAAATTAATTAATTTCTCCGAAAGAAATGTTAGAGCATAGGCAGTGGTCCCGTGGACTACTATTTACAACCCCCTAACATTTTTGGGAACATTGACAAGGGTAGAGTCCCCATTGGACAACCTCTCTTTTGAAAATGCATAGTAGTTAAATTCTCAAAGGTTTAAAAACACTATTTCAGCTTAAACGTTTAATTTAAATTGATGGATTTGTGTTTTGGAAGGATGCCTATAAGATGCTCCTTCCGAACACCAATTTGTTATCCATTTATACACCCATAATAGGGGTCAGACACAATCTACTGAGTATTACATTGGCTTATATGTTCAAAAAGCACTTTTGCAATGGCAAACTGTGAATTGGGGAATTTGCAACATCGAAAATGCGTTTTCCATCTGACCCAATATCCTTTAAGACGAGTGTTGAACTAGAATCTTTCTTCGACAACCATGAAATAACAGATTGCAAGGTTTCTTAAACTATGACAACAAAATCTGTGCTGCAACAACTGTGTAGCACTACTGCATAGCAAGAACACTATGGCTCATGTGGAACTTCCGTTCTATATTCCTGATTCACAATACGCACTTTTGAATACATTTACAGTTTTGACTTTACTACTTCTTCGTATTTACAAACTGCATGTTTGTAGTAAATTACACTTTTACGGTAACTTACACTTTGATAGTAAGTCCATCACTACAGATGGCCAACAAGTGCTACTTCAACCCTTTCTCATAGAAATTAATGGGGACAGCAATGTAAAATAAACCACCAAAGGAATAAAATTATTTATAATGGTTAAAAATATAAATAAGTATATCTTAATGTTAAATAATATATACAAATTGTAAAAATATATACAGATTGTATATATCTGTTATTTCAGTATAATGTATTAATTAACCTATTTTGAATATTGAACCATTCCAGTGATTGTCTATCTATTTTTCTCTTTTTAATTTAGCACATTCATCCCTTGATCAATAAAATGTTCTAATCTATACTAATATAATAAAGAGAGAGCCCAAACCTTTAAGGCGGGTAATCTCAGGAACCCCAGCACCAATCCCAATACCCAATACAGCGTTGGAAAGGGCAGTTGCAGCAGAAGGACATAGGCTATGCAGACGGCCACCCTATACATTTAAAAGGTAAAAGAACCGTGCCAGCAAAGTAGTCCCTTGTGGGCGTGTCTGCGTTGTACTGTGGGCATGTGCTGGGGGCGTGACAAATGCTGGGGGCGTGTGGTACGTTCCGCCCTTCATGCCATGTCTCATATCGTGTGCTGTGGGCGTGTGCTGGGGGCGGGGGCGTGGGCGGGGCGCTGTGCCCAATATTTAATTGTTTTTACTTCCCAGGTTCTGTACATTCCAGCTCCGGGTGTCCACCCTGCTCCCTTTGAATACCCTTGCACCCCATAATCATAACCCACCCTTACTCCTTAAAATACCCCAACACCCTTAAAAACTAACCCATCTTAACCCCATAAATATACCCTGTACCCCAAAACCCACACCTATCCCTAAACCCTAAAAATACCCCTGTATCCCAAAACCCAAACCTAGTCCTGATCCCTAAAAATACCCCTGTACCCCAAAACCCAAACCTACCCCTGAACATTAAAATACCCCTGTACCCCAAAACCCAAACCTAGCCCTGAACCCTTAAAATACCCATACCCCAAAACCCATGCCTACCCCTGAACCCTAAAATACCCCTGTAGCCCTGAACCCTTAAAATACCCCTGTACCCCAAACCTAGCCCTGAACCCTATAAATACGCCTGTACCTCAAAACCCAAACCTACCCCAGAACCCTAAAAATACCCCTGTACCCCAAAACCCAAACCTAGTCCTGAACCCTAAAAATACCCCTGTACCCCAAAACCCAAACCTACCCCTGAACGTTAAAATACCCCTGTACCCCAAAACCCAAACCTAGCCCTGAACCCTTAAAATACCCATACCCCGTACCCCAAAACCCAAACCTACCCCTGAACCCTAAAAATACCCCTGTACCCCAAAACCCAAACCTACCCCTGAACCCTAAAATACCCCTGTAGCCCTAAACCCTTAAAATACCCCTGTACCCCAAAAGCCAAAACTACCCCTGAACCCTAAAAATACCCCTGTACCCCAAAACCCAAACCTAGCCATGTACCATAAAAATAACCCTGTACCCCAAAACCCAAAAATACCCCATAACCCTAAAATACCCCTGTACCCCAAAACCCAAACCTAGCACTGACCCCTAAAAATACCCATGTAACCCCAAAACCCAAACCTAGCCCTGAACCCTTAAAATACCCCTGTACCCCAAAACCCAAACCTGCCACTGAACCCTAAAAATACCCCTATACCCAAAGCCCAAACCTAGCCCTGAACCCTAAATATACCCCTGTACCCCAAAACCCATACATATCCCTAAGTCCTAAAACTACTCCTGTATCCCATAACCCAAAACTATATCTGAACCCTTAAAATCCCCAAACACACCAAAACATATACCGCAGTACCCCAAAACAGATACCCCTATACCCACACTTACCTTATTCAAACATTAAAAAAAAACATGCTTTTACCATTCATGCATTTACAACGAATTTCGTTGTAAATGTATACGTGGTAAAAGCATATAAAATGTAATGCCATGCGTTATAATGGCATTGCGGAGTCATGGTACTTTCGTAATGAAAGTATGTGGAGTGATGGTATGCGGAAAGAAAGTTGCGGAATAATGGGTGTTTACCCTCCCCCGGTAAGTACATTGGTGGCACGGCGGCCCACATCTCCAGCAACATAATCATATTTTTTCACTACCGATTTGAAAAATGCACAGGTCTCTCTCATTGATGGGCAGCACCGACATACACTTTTAGACACACCTCCCGCCACAAGTTCTAGAATTGCGAACTTTAGAGCTGGGGAGCTACGGTTGAATCGCGGCATCAGCTCAACATCCTGTGATTCCAGGCAAATTGCTTTGTCTCCCCGTGCCTACCACAAAGTAATGTGTTCTTCTGTAATGTAAATTGTGCTCATGCCATGTTGTCGAGTTCGCGCTATATAATATTGCAAGGAAAAATAAAGTAGGGAAACTCTAGTTCACACACTACTGAACGCGCACTCTTAAGTGCATCAGCAGTGCACTGTGAATTGGAGCATTTCACAGGCCTGTCACAGATAAGAAATGCTATCAAAACGAAATCCTACAAAACAATATACTACTGGCCAGCAGCAATTCATACCCGGACAACGTCGGGACAGGCACCTAGTAACCTTATAACCCTTCTGTCTCATGCTAAGTCGGGTTTTAAAGGGCCTCTTCCTCTGACCTGTTACTCTGATTCAGGGTCTTTAATAATCAATATAGTCATGGCATAAGGATATAAGGCAATAATACTGAGAGAAAGGTTTTGGTACTGTTTACTTGTTGAACTTCCTTCCTTCTGAATTTGATTGGGTAGAAGTTGTGTGCTCCTGATTATGTTCTATACAATACGCCTAAATTGGCTATGGTAACAAGTCAATGATCAACACTGTAGGCCAGATTGGTCCATTTGGGAAACGTTATGTCAGATGCTATCCGTTTACAGTAATATTAACCCAGTATTTGTAAAGTGCGAACTAATCACCCCTAAGGCATTGGAGGCCTTTGGGGAGATTAAGCGAGCTATTGCCCAGGGTCACAGGGTGCTGGGCAGAGCTGCCGCCAACACCGGGAATCAAACCATGAGCCCCTTGCTCTGGAGTCAGCCTCCCTGGCCGCTGCGCCACACTTCTCCCACTTTTAATCCTTTTATTATGAAAAGTAAACTGAGGCAGTTGGCTGGAATTATTTATTGTGAAAATCATCCAGTGCAATTACACTGTGTCAAATGCTGTGGACAAGTATATTTTCAATGCAGGACAAAGATGGTAGGAAAGACATTTCTATGGAGTAACCCTAATATCAATAAACTGAGAGGGGTTTCACATTTTAAAAATTTCTGACAAATATTTTAGGAGGGGATTTTACATTGTGAGTTCTCTGACAAAGAAAATATTGTAGGGGTTTGGTACATAGGTCCATTTTTAGGTCAAGTCTCAGTACGGGCTTTCTGCTTGGAAGAAAGACGAATTTAGCAGACAGTGCACTCAATGTAACAGAGTACCCTGAATGCTAAATCCTCTCTCTGCCCACTCTGTTTTAATTAATTTTTCTGGCAGTAGTGCCCTTGCTCTGCAGTTGGAAAACTTAATCCTATGGCCCAACAGAATAGGGGAATGATTTTGCTAAAAAGGGTCTCAGTATCAATTTTTCAGAAGTCACTTGGCAAGGAGTTCCACACTTTTGTAGCTCCGACCTTGAAGGCTCTGTCCCCCATACGAGCCTCCTTGAAACGAGGTGTGCAGAGTAACTTTTGAGAATTGGACCTTAGAGATCTTGCCTGCTTATATCCACAAAGTCTTTGTTTCAAGTAGCTGGGGCAGTTACCATGCGTGGCTCAGAATGCAAGCGTCATAGCCTTGAACTCGATTCTTTTGGCCACTGGTAGCCAATGGAGCTTTTTTAAATGCGGAGAGACATGCTCGCGGAAAGGGACATTCCTAATCAGTCACACAGCCACATTTTGTACCATCTGATGGTGTATAATTAGGTACTTTGGCAGGCCCAAATAACAGCTGTTTGCATAGTCCAGCCTGGATGTCAACATGGCATGTACTATGATTTTTTGGCAGTCCTCTTGCAACAGGTGCAGAAATGTTCTCAAATTTCTCAGTTCTCAGAAACAGGTAGCTCTCACCTGCCGTATCTGTGCCAAAAATGAGAGATCAGGCTCCCATTTCAAACCCAGATTTTTCATAATATCTGCAGGGGAGAAGGAAGGTCCAATTTTCGTTGGCCACCAGAGATCCGTGCTGGAGGTGGCCCAAAGAACATCACCTCCGTCTTTCCTGCATTGAGTTTAAGTTTGTTGTTGTTCATCCACAACAAAATGTCGCTTAAGCAGCATTTGAAACTCTTGAAGGAGTCCTTGGTCTGCTCGTTAAAAGTGAAGACCAGCTGAATGTCATCGGCGTACGAAATCGCTTTTACTACCCAGTTGGCTATCAAAGAGAACAGTGGCGCCAGGTAAAGATTAAACAAGAGTGGACTCAGCGCTGACCCCTGAGGGACTACACACCAAAGCTGTTTCGATTTAGACACAAAGGGTTGCAGTGCAACCTTCGGTGAGTGATTATTCAAGTAGGAATTCAACTAGACCAGTGCTGTACCCCCAATGCCCATGTCCTGCAGTCTCTTAGAAAGCGAGGTGTGGTCGACCATGTTAAATGCCGCCAATAGATCCAGAAGCACCAACATCGAGGATGCCCCTGCATCCACCGCCAGACTCACTGACTCAACCACCTCCAAAAGGGCTGTCTCGGTACTAAAACCCAACTGAACGCCAGATTGGGTATCGTGTAAGAAGCCCTTTCACTCAATAAAATTGGTCAGTTATCGCTGCACCCGTTTTTCCCGCTCTTTGCTGGTGCCGGCAGCAGAGAGATATGCCTACAGTTATTTAAATCCTCAGGATACCCATTCGGCCTTTTCCTCAGGGGGAAAAGTGTGGCATGTTTCCAAATATCTGGGAAGATGCCGGACGCAGGGGATGAGTTCCATATGTGAGTCAGCACGTGCTTTAGAGAGTGAGCCATCACTTTCCAAAGTGAGGGCTCTCTAATGCATCCCTCCCTACTTTCAGAATTCTCTGTCTCCAGTGTTGCTGAGAATGACTTGTAAACTTCCTGAATTTTATTGTCAAAAAAGACAGAAATACTTTCGCACAAAGAGAGGGAGGGTTGCATATTGATCTCTAATGTTCTAGGTTTGAGAAAGGAGTTGACCACTTTAAATACCTCCTTGTAAGACATGTCAGCCTTGTAAATGCAGCTGGCTAAATAATCCCTCTTTGCTACCTTTATCACGTTGTGCAATTCTTTCAATGCGTTTCTATAGATGGTGTTAGCTGACTCACAATAGTTTACCCTCCACCACCGTTCCAGTCATTTACAATTACTCTTGGCAGTCCTAAGTCATTCACGTGAGCTTAGGGGCAGAAGGGAAGAGCCTCAATGAACTAACGGGTTTGGCCATGCCTGTGGCTTCAGCAGCTGTCAAAATCAACTAATTAAGGAATCCGCATTAGGGTCGGCCGAGAGTGTGGGCTGGCTGGCCTGTAAAATAGGGTCCAAGACCGCTGTTGTCAGGTTTTTCCAACTTCTTTTGATAAAAGCTTGGTTACCCCTACTCTGACAGGTTTTGTCCACCCTAAAGAAGAATGGAATCAGATAGTAGTCAGACCAGACCAATTTAATGGGGGCCTCTGTGCACAGGAACACCAGGTTAGAGAACACAAGGTCAAGGGCGTGCCCTGCCTTAAGTGTGGGGGAGATAACATGTTGCGTTAGATTGGATTGGGAAAAGACCAGCTGAGTTGCCTGCATGCAGGTTGGATCATTCACATGTAGTTTGAAATCACCTAAAACAGTAACATTTGAGTACAATAGTGATTTCTGGGCAATATAATTGCAAAGCTCGTGGATTATGTTAGGTGCACAATCCAGTGGCCTATGGAAGCCTGAGAAGGAGGTTGAAGGGTCAATTTGAAAACAGAAATTAAGACCCTCAATTCCTTCCAAATTAAGCTGTGCTGGTGAGGCTAAGAACAAGGAATCCTTAAACATAACGGCTACCCCTCCACTTCTCTTTCCACTCTCCCTATTGGCGCAGCATATTTTAAAACCAGGAGACATGGCTAAGGCCACTGTAGAAACAGAATTTGTGTTCAGCCACGTTTCTGTTAAAAACATAACGCCCCACGCATCATTTGTTAGCAAAAGCCATAGATCCTCGGCATGCTTGGGCAGTGATCTACAATTTACTTAGCATGCCTTGATCCTGTCCACGTGCCCGCCACGCACTCCGAAAGCACAACCTTGTCACTACTCCCTGCAAGCCCAATGTTCCCAGCTCTCACGAGCAGTCAGTGGAAGAACCTGAAAGCATGTTGATGGCTAGGTTAATAGCATGGGCCCTAGGACATGTCTTACCTCTGAGAGACAGTAAGACAACCCTAGACCAGTCGATCGCCAAACCACCAGACCACCGGGCAGCATGGCTGGCGCTGGCAGCGGTCTGGCCAAGGACGGGCGTAGAAAGGCGCAGACGGGTTTGCCTTTGTTTTAAAATACTCAACAATTTTTAAAAACTGCTTAAAAACAAATTGCCTCTAAAGTTGGGCACTGTAACCAAGCTGATACTGGTAGCCTGGCCTCTGGCGCGCTACTACCTCTTGATGCGCGTCCGGGCACCTGTGTGTTAAATAGTGGTGCCGGAACCGGAAGTGAGGGAGTTTGAGGGGCAGAGTCATGTCCCTCTGTTCATCTGGCACAATCAGACCATGACGGACCAGGGACTTGTGATCAAAAGCAAAGTGCAGGCCCCACAGTATTTCCCCCCTTGAAGTCAAGTGATAAATACACAGTTTTTAAACTACTCAACAGTTTTTAAAAACAGCTTAAACATAAATTGCCTCTCGAGTTGGGCACTGCAACCAAACTGACACTGGTAGCTTAGCCTTCCGGCGCGCTACTACCTCTCCTAGGTTTGTTTTGCAATGAATGTATTCATTGCATATTTGTGATATCAAAAACCTTTTACTTTTTCAGAAGATTCAGTGCTCCTGCTTAGAGTGAAAGAAAATGCAATGGGGAGAAAAGGCATAAAAACAAAGTGCATCACAATTAAAAAGTCATGTAACTCCATTTAGATTATTTTAAGAATATGCTAGGAGTCTATATAGGTCTTTTGTGGACAGCGTTTCGACCTAGTTTAATAAAAGGTCATCATCAGGACCTTTTTTCTCGACATTAGCCTACTTGCCCCTCACACTTCGACAACCTTGGGGACTCTGATACAGCTTCCAGGATTTAGACTTGATAGCAGTATCTACAATCCTTTTCCAGCAACCCCCTTGGTACTTTGGCCTCTTTTTCCTGAAATAAACTGTGATTTCCTAAATTAATAAGGAATTATTCTGTACAAAAGAACACCTTTGTGGCCCCTTGTATGTTTCTGCAAAATGTTCAGGACCTTTCACATTGATACCAGATACCGGGTGCTCTTGCTCTTTTCCTGATGATAACATTTTATTAAACTAGGTCGAAATACAGTCAACAACCGATCCATATAGACTACTAGCATATTAATTGCAAAATAAACCTGCTTATATTGTATGCTTCTGTACAGTAAAAATAAATATATACTCTTGGTCTTTTACTATGAGAACTATCTCTGTGTTTATTATGACGATATAAATTCTAGTAAACCATTGTTTCTTATAATATAGTTTATTAACTCAAGTTCTCTGAAATTACGGGGTCATCCTTGTCAAACCTTTTAACATTGTGAAAGTCAAGACAAACAACGATGGAAGTGGATTTACATTTCGGACTGTGTAACAAATGCAAGCAGACCGAGTTTCTATTGGTAACCCTGAGAAATGCATTAGGAAGGGGATTAGTCCATAGGCCAATCATGAAATCTGATGACAAAGGCGTTATTTTATATTGTGAAACACTTGACAAAGCCTGATTGCTTAACCTTTTTGATTAAAAAAACCTTATGTAGGTGCAAATATCAGAAGTGCATTTTTAAAGATTATGGGCCAGATGTATCAAGATACCCTTTTGCGATTCTCAAATAGCGATTTTTAAGGAATCGCTATTTGAGAAGTGCAAAATGGTATGTATGTAGAAATTTGCTATTTTTTAGCGATTTCTTAAAATTCCTTAATTGCGATTAGCAAATTGCTAATCGCAATTAAGGAATAATTTCCCATTAATTTCCATGGGCCAGGAGGCCCATAGGAATGAATGTGAAATTATTCTCAATTTGCGATTCGCAATTTTCAAATCGCAAATTGAGAATAATTCCAAGGGTGCAAGGGTGTCTTAAGGACACCCTGCTGCACCCCTGAAATTGACATGTGTGCGCATATGGCGTACATACATGCCCTAAGGGCATGTATGAGCGTCACATGCCACCTTTACAAATTGCAAAAAGTGCATTTGTAAAAGAATTCGCAAATTACCACCAACAACAAGTTGGTGGTAATTTGCGATTTCTTATAGTGAAATCGTAAAACTTTCTTCTTTCTTACATACCATTTAAGGAATCGGTTTTTGCGATTCCTTAAATAGTAGTGCAAAATTAAGGATTCCTTAATTTTGAGATGCGATTTTTTTCATACATCGCATTTCCCATTTTTTTTTTGTCGCAAACGCTGCTATTTTGCGATTCGCATAGTTTGCGACAAAAAAATCGCTTGATACATCTGCCCCCAAATCCTGTAAGTGCTCATATTTCCACAGGTATCACACAGGTAACAGGAGCACACTACAGATACATGGTTAGTTGGCTCATATGATATGTCTTTTGTGTATGTGACTAGCTCTCTTTTACAACTGTGAGACACCTTAAAGAGGGACCCAAATTAGTAATTCCAGATGTAATCGTGGAATTATTTGTAATTTTTGACAAAGTATTTCAATTCAATTCAATTCAATAAATCTTTATTTCGGCACATTGTGGCCATAAAAGACACATAATACATGAAACGTTAAAAACAGCAATTCATGGCATCTTGGTAGTAAAGTGAATGGAAGCTTACATACAGTTGGAAGGCAGTTTAAGGAAATACAATAAAAATACATAATTTAGTTAAGAAGGCAAATATAAAAACTTACATATAAAATACAATTGTATAGTTCCAATGGTTCCTTAGGAGTAATTCATTATTCCTACCAATAATTAAACAAGACAGAAGAAAACACGCATGTTTAATATTTAAACACAGATTCAACCGATTATAACTCCAAACACTGTTTCTTGCATACATAACTTACAGCCGGAAGAAATCTGCTTACACAAAAAACAATAACCTGTCTTGTGTCGGTTTTGAATACTCTGTAAGCTTCATTGTACGATCGCAAACCTATAACTTTGCACAGTGACTTAATCCACCTTTTCCTGGCTGTTACATAAGCAGTACAAAAAAAGAGGATATGGTTGTCATCTTCTTTTCTACTAAACTGGCAACACGTACATGTCTTGCTTACTCTAGATCCAGCTGATTGTGACCACCTTGCTAAGGTTACATTGATTTTCAATATTCCATACCTAAACTTCAGATATAAACTTTTGGCCAACGGTGGACGAACCTCATCCAAGAAGTCCTTAAAGTTAGGAAAGTCCTTAAAGGCCAAGAAGTTTCTAGTAATGGATCCATCAGCATGGCTATTTGGGAGAGTATCGTGTATATACTCCCAAAATTTTGCTTTCACCAGTTTTTTACAGCTTTGCCTCAGGCTTAGAGGCTCTTCCCAAAGATGTGACAGCCCAATTCTAAACAGCCATGATCGCACATGCTTCAACCATACGTTAGTATTATGGTAATCCAACCTCATTATTTCCATGAGCCCAGCTCTGTACTCACCAAGTTCAGGCGAGCACCAGAGTCTCACCCAATAAGAGAGTGGGCGGAGAATTGCATAATGGTCTGTACGCTTCATACTTAAATCGAGCATTAGGGGAAGGAGAGGGGTCCGTTTTGGTATTTTTTAGCAAACTCCTGTAAAAATTATTTTCACCTTTCATAAAAAGATTAAGCTACTGGGCCCCAGATTTCAGCGCCGTATAATGCGGCAGTGTGGGCCTTAAACTTGAACACTTCTAATGCCGGTGATACCGATTTGCTAAGGCTCGCCCCGTGTTTGTTTACAATCGGTTGACAATTCTGTGTCAGTATAGTTTTGCTTTTCTCTGCTTGGGTTTTCCACGTATTCTTTGAATCTAGAGAAACCCCCTATAGGTAAAATTAGAAACAAGATCTAGTTTTTGATTATTTAAAAATAGGTTCCCTTTAAAGGTTTTGTGCGGATTCAGGGCCATACATTTAGTTTTTTTCACATTTTTTTCTAGGCCTTTTTATTACAATAGATTTGAAATGAATTTAGCAATGCTTGCAGACCTTTGGGAGTTTGAGAACTTAGGATAGTATTGTCTGCAAAGAGAAGCGCAGGAACCCTTTCTCCATTTAGCTTGGGTGCGTCAATAATGCACTCATCCAAATGGGCTGGGATATCGTTAACAAACAGGGAAAAGAGCGTGGGGGCTAACACGCACCCTTGTCGAACTCCACGCATTATTGGAACAGGTTCAGTCAGTTCTCCGTTTCATCCCCAACGCACTCTTGCATAGTTCTTTTCGTGGAGTCTTATGATCTGTTGTAATAAACAGACCGGCAACCCCAACGAATACAAACAATCCCATAAAGCATCGCGCAAAACTAAATCAAAAGCGGCCCTCAAATCTGCAAATGCCACATATATATGACCTTTTCTTAAAGAAACATATTTCCAACAAAGGCAACAAAATCTGAAAACCTGATCTATCGTGCTTATACTACTTCTAAATCCAGCTTGGAACTTCGTGAGTATGGCATTCTCATCCATCCAAGAATTCATACGTGTTACAATATGCCTAGAAAATAAGTTCTGTAAAATATCCATTAAACTAATAGGGCGATAGTTAGATGGATCATTCCTATCGCCCTTTTTGAAGATTAAAATGATTTCCGCGCCCCTCCAACTATCAGGAAAAACTGTACCAGCAGCCAGAATATTAAATAGTCTATTAATATAAGGTGCCCAGATGTTAACATCATGTTTGTACAAATCACCTGGGATTTTATCAAGGCCTGGTGCCTTACCAATTTTTACTAAACTGATTGCTGGCACAGTTTCTTCTAATGTAAACTCCAAAGTGCCAGTGCTAGTTGGATACCGGGGATACTCATTTTCCTTAATCTCCATGTGTAATGGGATTTCAAACAGATGGGTAAAAGGGTCTACCCAGGTCTGTTCATCTAGAAACACGTCTTGGGCAGTCCTACCTACATGATTCCCATTTGCCACTAGTCTCCAGAATCCCACATTATCTTTTGTCTTTGCTGCCAATAACATATTCTCCCAACAATCCTCATCCCAGTCTGATCTTGCTCTTGCCTGGATCAGTTTATACTCCTTTCTTGTCTTCCTAATCATATCTGGGACTCTACTTTTTATAGCCTCTATAAGTAATGACTTACACGGCAGTCCTTGTTATACCACGGGTGCCTGCCTACTAAACCAATTTTTTTACAACAATTTTTCTTAGGCATTTTAGTAACATAGGGTATTAGGGATTTGAAAAACCCAAAATGAAGATCAATAAAAACATTGTCTCCTGCCATTGAACTTGTGTAACCTGAAAATGTGTCAGCTAGAAGTGTATAAATACCTGCTAGCACTTCCCCATCATCTAGTATTTGTGCCCATTTAAGTGATCATCTGTTGTTGCTTACAAGTGGAGCATCATTAAAAATGTTGCCCAAAACACAGGACTCGGTCACAGGGTTATTACTGGGAAATAAAGATTGATCAATTAACAATTGGAGTGGGCGATGATCACTTTCAAACCTAGGCATAATCTCAAGGTCTATCAAGTAAGGCCAAATATCAAAGGATGCTAGGATATAGTCTATACGGTTTTGAGAATTGTTTTTGACAAAAGTTGCAGCCTTTGTGGAGTCAGAAGGGAGACGACCATTACAGGCCTTCAGCCCATATACCGCTGCTAATCTTACTATTTGGACTGCTTGAGCAGTACACCGCACCACCTCGGTATTAGAGAGGGTGAATATTATTGGCCCTGTCCTCTTCTGCAAAATGATCACTAAAGCCCGCTATTGGCTCATAATTGCAGTTTCAGATCACCACCTATTAGCATACTTGGTATCTCTTCTTGGCTGCTTATAAAATGTTCTAATCTGTCCAGGATCTGGGACTTCTTCGCTAGACTACAAGGCCTGTTGTAAACATTAAAAAGGACGATATTCCTCCCATCTTTTGTAGTAGCTTTCAGACCGAGTATGTCTACTGAGTCAATGATTAGTACCGTTATGTTAATCACAAGGGATACCTTAACCCATATAGTTAGTCCCCCCGAGGGCCTACCTCTAATTGAGGGTACTGCCGCTATATTAAAGGTATTATAACCAACTCTTGCGGCGTACCCAATGCCCATGTTTCCTGTAAGAAACATATATCACTGGAGTCTATATAATTACTCCACTCAGGATAACACAGGTTTTTCGTCAAGCCCGCTACATTCCAGGAAATGAATTTTAAATTGTGCCTGGTGCGACCCACCCTTTCCTCACTTATTCTAACCTGGGTTAGATCGTACATCGAATCCTCCGTAGGAATATTTACCCCAATAGTAGCTTCTGAAGCGCCCTGTACTTCAGTATCAGTTGACCTATTCAACACTTGGGCAGCTGCATTACTTAGCATTCCAAACAATTCATTGCCTCTACTGTTTTCGGTAATCACCTCTGTATCAGGAGTTAAAGACAATAATGGTGTTAGTCAATCAACCATCTCCAGGGTGGGTTGATCCCCATATCTATTAGGAACATGAGGAGGTAATGATGTAACTGCCCTTCTGCCCATCCCCTTAATGGTTGATCGATAGAAATACCCCAGTGGGAGGGCTTGAATGTTTGTATGAGCCATTTGGGATTCATCACAAACTCTCAATAAATGGCGTACTGTACTAGGGCGGTTTAAATTTATAACTATACAGTCCCCCTCTATATCTTTATTTTGTTCTCCGACCCAGCATACCCTACGAACCATAATGATCTCATTCATTTTCTGTGAACTAAATCTTTAAAATTTTTGTAACCAGTCCACTACCTTGTTCCTAAGTGTATGCCAAGTTTCTATTTGGTCTCTCTTTAGTGCTGGTACCCCTGTCAGAACAAGTACATATGGGCAAGCTGGTGGGGGTAATCTAAGATTATCGCCATTGGGGATACAATTAGGGTCACTAGGCTTTATGGTATATGTAGGCAAATTATTATTACTGGGATTGGCTAGACTCCCTGGATTTTGAGCCGGACTTCTACCACTCGATTGGGATTCTACCTCATTTAGTGCTTGCATACACACGCTTGGAACGGCCCTTACAACCAGGGGAGCTATCATAGAGTGGGCCGCAGTGTTCATACTTGTGGACATTTCTTTTTGGTTTCTAGCTTCCCTTAGAGTTCTCTCCACTAGTAGTTTAGTACTTCCATCTCGGATATCTTTCCCCATTTGGATTGTAGCTTCCAGGTCCTTTAACCCCTAATGTATGCTTTTAATTTTATCATCGAGTTCCTTCATTCTGGAGCCCATGAGGTCATTAAGTTGCCCCTGAAAAGAGTGTAGGGACGATCCAAATATATTGGCAACCACTGTTTCCAGTGATTCAACTATATTGTCGGCACCAATAGAATTTGAAGAATATACCATCTCCGTTTGTGTGACGAACGATCTATTTTTAGGGTTATGATTGTCAATTATGTCAGCCCGACCAACCACTGGGTTCTGGTTTACCCCAACGCCTCCCTTTTTATTGTAAGACCTTTTCCTTAATTGCATTGGTTTTGCATTGGTTTTTTTCCAATGTCCTTTTTCGTGCCCCCTTCTGCCTAGTCACCATTGGCGGTGATATAGATACCTCTAGATCTGACTGAGGGCTATCGGTAGAATGGATCTGGACAGCTATTGTCCTTCCTGGTGTAGGCATCGGGGGTAAGGTATCCTTGTCTAGTATATATGATGAGTTAATAGGGACTGAGGGGCTGATAACATGATGTGGAACTATAGCTGAAGGGTCCAGGGACAACCTTTTTTCCACATGTGCAATCTCATGACTAATGAGCGATTCTGCACGGAGAAAAAAGCCGTCCAGGGTGCCGGGTAAGCATTTTTGATTACTCATTTTGTTGCCCGGTGTTTGGAAAATCCCTCTACTAGCTATCTAACTATGCAAGGATAAGCAAAAGTTGTGCATAGACAAAATTATCCCAGATAAATCACGAATAGATAACCAGCGAGCAACCCCCACTTGACCGGTTACGCTTAAGGAGCATCAAATCCAATCTAATGCCTATGTACCCACAACTCTTCATATAAATAGCTAGCTAAAGTCATATGTCCAGACTAAGTCCCCAAAGTCACAATACCTACAGAGAAGACCAAGGGGGGTGGCCCGTCCCGGCCTCTTCCGGCCTCGGACGGACCCACCCTTGTCCCGCGACGCGGGGGGTGCGGCTCCAATTTAAGCGCCTCCTGGCGCGGATTCACCATTGGCGGCTTCCGGACGCTAAGGCACCCGGTAACTGTAGTCCTGCAACCTCGGCCCCCCCCACTGCGGCCGCGCTGTGTTGGGAAAAGCTGCGGCGGCAGGGGGAGACCGAATGTGTTGATAAGGGCAGGAGAAGAATGCGGGGTCAAACAATGCCCCCAACAGGCACCGAAATGTGGCTGGGAGGCAGCAAGGTTTCAGGTGAGATCCCCGCTCTGTCGGGGGTGCGGCTCCAATTTAAGCGCCTCCTGGCGCGGATTCACCGTTGGCGGCTTCCGGCCACTAAGGCACCCGGTAACTGTAGTCCTGCACCCTCAGTCCACCCCCATTGCGGCCGCGCTGTGTTAGGAAAAGCTGCGGCGGCAGGGGGAGCACCAATAGCGTTTTCAGAAGGAATGATCTTATTTATAGAATAATGACTACTATCTTCCTGTATAGGGGTTCTCCTGGCAATAACCACCAGTTTTCAGGCCCCCAAGTAATGGTCCAAGTACATGTTCAAGCTCTATGTCTGTTCCATATTGAATTCTGGACAGTTGAATTATTTGCCTCAATATAAATTGTATCTCAATTCATGTTACAATCCCAGCGAGAAAATGGGGGCCGGAAATGTACTTCCCCACAATATAATTTGGCGTTTCTCCTGTCGGGATTTCACCCGTAATGAGGGTGAAACAAGTTCCCAGCACCTGTGATATGGCGCAAGGTTCCCGTACCTCCGCAAGCCAACACGAACTATTAGCTATTAGCAACGTTGATGTCCACTGTGATAACATATCCAGTGATAGCGGCAAAATGCCTGAATATCACTGGAAATCCAGCGATATTCATGCATTAACGCCATGGTGGACTTAGCCTGAAAATCCACCTCCCATTGAGGATACAGGTAAGTCAGGTTTCCAGCAGGTGTTAAATACTAGCGATATTTGCGCTTAGCGTGACTTTTTTTATTGCTTCGCCTGCGATGGTAATAGGGGTAAGTAGTGTTAGTGATTGTTTTCAGTAGCTTCTAGTTGCATGTCATTAACGATAATCATCGCTGGCATGCAAGGCAATAGGAAAACTGCCCGCTATCGCCAGAAAGCTGTCGCTAACGCCTGTTAGCGACAGCTTGCTGATAGGGCAATAAAAAAATTGCCGCTTTAGCGGCAAAAAGTGCCGCTAAAGGGGCGACAAAGCCCTTGCTAATATGCCATAAATTCCTTTGACTAAAACCATAGAAGGGGCCACACAACATTAACAATGCAATACCTCCTTTCATAGAATTCTAGATCAGGTGGTGCTAGAAAGGTCTCAATACCACTCTGTATATTTGTGACTGTATATATAGTTGTTTATGAATTACATTAGTCTCTTTTTAAAAGTAAAATACTGAGCATTGATTAATTATAAATTATTGTACACATTTCAGATTTTGAAATGTTTACATAACCTCTTCATTTGTTTTCTTTCTTCCCTTTGGCCTGGGTTTTTAATCACACTGCTGATATTAAATTCTGTATACAAGAAATTGAAATTAATTCTGACATTTACTTTAAACTTTGGGAATGCCTTACTCCAGGTGTTGTTTAATTATCAAAAACCGTTTTAATTTGAATGTCATGGAAACAGAGGTGTGGGCTCTATAAATGTAACCTTACTTGAACTAGGACCTTTATTTGCACTGTCTTCGCTCAAATCCAAAGATTGCTGATTTAATAAAATATGTCGGTGATACTTTGAAAGTTTAATAAGAATTCTTCTTTGCCTTTGAGTTGAATGGTCAAGGCCAGTGAACCAGGCAGCTATCTCATCTTTTTTTAAAAATTGGAAATGCAGTCTTAGATGATAGGAATATAGTATTGCTTGGCCTACAGATCTGTAGCCTTCTGATTGACCACAAATAAGCTGGTATTTCTGTTACCTCAGTACACTTCTGTTAAACCCCATTTTGACTCCCTCTACAGGCTTGAAGACAATTTGCATGGTACAAAGCACTTGCTGGCTCTTGTGCTGAGCTTCTCATTTTGCAGATATTGCTCTATATATCACCTCACATGTTCCGTTCCTCTTCTTATGAAATCTTTGTTGGGCTCTCTTCAGAGACTGTCCGATCATGTGAGTAAGCAGCAATAAATCGCACGCAGCCAAGGCACTTTAAAACCTCAGAGCCTATTCGATCATGGAAGTGCAGGGACTCCTATTCTCAGTTTCCCTAGCCACAGGGCATTGGCACCCCACTTAAATGCACTGGGTTCGATAATTGTTTCAGGCGTCCGCTTTTATTCAAAGATGGCCTTTACCTGTCAATAAGCAGTGGTCACGTTATAGTCAATAGGCACTTTAACCCCTCCCATGCTCATGACAAGCTCAGCTCGTCATGAGCCACGGTGGCCGTGTGCTCATGACCGTTGCGCCCACGTGGGGATAATTCCCCTGCTGTGCTGGACGTTCCATTGGAACAGGCGTGGTTATGACGCGGCCACCGTGGCTCATGACGAGCTGAGCTCGTCACGAGCACCGGGGCACTGCGCGCGCCCCACCTACCCCCAGCACAGCGGGGGGGAATTAGCCCCGCAGGGAAGGGGTTAAGTGGATGTTTTGTCAATATGCAGTGGTCACTTTATACATTTATGCTAAACCTATTGCCATTCCCAATGATTTTTTATTTACAGATGTACAGTAAACCTCACTTCCCTTTCAGGAGTGTGCGTGAGGATCAGAGTAGCTGTGAAATATGCTAGAACAACTATTCTAAATAGAACCATTACATTCCAACGGTGATCTGATAACATGCAGCTTATGAAATGCGTGAAAGGCTTTGTTTGTGTGGAATTTATTTATAGAGAAATGTTACGCCCTTCAGTGACTCATGCAGGCTAAAAGAAATTCAGAATTTCACACAAGAACCAGCTCATCATATTTAAAGATTTCACATCCCAACTCTTGCAACTCAGCTGAGAGGGGGCTGTTTTGATTATAGAAGAAATGTAGCATGTGTCAACGGAGAATAGCTGAGCGAGAGAAAACAACTGTAGGTCCACAGAAATATTCACTGGTAATGATCAGCAGTTCTATCCTGACCCAGATGTGACCTCACTCTCCAGTGTCTGCCGCCTTTACATCTTTTTCTCTCATTCCTACAGAATAATATAGGAATGATACATATATATATAATACCAGGGCATGAAAACAAAATTGGACAAAGCAGCATACATTGCTGTTTCTGCCTCTAGCTTAAATACATATATTATAGTAGGATTGTTTAATAACTGAATGCCCATATTATTTGTGGTTGAAAACAAGCATAGAATAGAAAAAATATGTATGGAAAATGCTGCTATATTAACACATTATGGGCCAGGTTTAAGCAGACACTCACGTGACGCAAGCAATGCCAAGCAGCGCAAATAGCAACAACGGATCAACTTTCATGCACAAACGATGGGCCATATTTACAATGAAAGTAACCCCGTGCGTTCCACAAGCCATTTGCCTGCGCAGCACTGAGTCACTTTCAAAGCACAGGGATGCTGCAAATTTACAATATGTCGCATCCCTGTGCTTTCCCCTACTTTGGCACACAATCTGCTACCATGCGCAGGCACCCTGCACCATGGGGATTGTTTTTGTGCAGGAAGGGACAGCTTACTGCACAAAAAAAATCAATTGAGGTCATTTCCCTTTTCCATGCATGCTGTAGAATGCAACTAGCATGGAAAGAGGAAACAAATGAGGAGAAATGTAAACATTTCTCCTTGTTGCGCCTCGTTGCGATTTCTTGTAAATCTGGAAATGCATCAGAATACATTGGTGTTGCATAGGAACACCCAGAGCAACACCCATGTCACACCCCTTACAAGCAAATTGTTGCATGAGAAGGGGGAATTTTTACAAGCACACGTAAAGCCATGCAGGGTGGCTTTACGAGTCCTTGTATATACCGGTCAGCAGGTTGCACCACTGGTGCATTACGCAGCGTGACATACCGGTGGTGCAAGGGGATTTTAAATAAGCCCTGAGATCTTTTTAGACTGAATGTTGGCAGTTGCACTGTGTCCCAAACACATTGCACCATCCCCCTCTTGATGTATGCAAGAGTGCATGGTGGGGTTGGTCCAGCTCAAATACTTGTGGTCGTGGTGCAAAGCTAGAAGCTACTAAATCAGCTAAATCAGGCTTAACCCTGAATGCCAAGTAAAACCAGGTGCTTGCAAGGGATCAAGTAATATATACATGCTACACCTACATGTAACATGGGTGCTTTACCCTTAAGCACACTTCTTACATATCTGATTGTTGTTTACCGTACCGAAACAAGGGAGCAATATGTTCTAACAATAATGATCTTGTTTATATGGTGTTTCATATTGCATTTCTACAGTTTCTAGGTGCTGTAAATTACTGCTCTTACTAATTTCCAGTGTATACCTACTTTGTTGTTTGAATTCTGAAGGATGTGAGGTTGGGTTTGCCTTCTAAAAATGGTGACCTTTATATCACTCAAGATATCAACAAAGACTGGCAACTCACAGTACCCACTTACAAATTGATTGTTATTTTAGGCAGCACTAACTACATTTATTTTTGTCATATACAAGGTTTCAATGTGTATTGAAATTATTTAGTGTTTGATTTTTGTACAGTGAAAATACCTTTATGTCAGAACCAGAGTACTTTAGAGGAGGATTTGAAGATCAATGGAAGAACATGAAATGCATTGCACATTATATAATTCAATGGATTGTAATACAGGCTCTTTATCTACAATGAAATAAAAACATGAGATAGAAAACTATAACATTATAAGGCTTGACAGAGAAATGAAAAAGGGGGAGGTACCCCTTGCATCCATTGCTCCGACCTCTCCATTACCCAGTTCCGCTCCGACCCTATTGACTCCTGTGAATACCTCGCATTCTCCATTAGTAATGACTCTAACCAATTGTGCAAACTGCACTCCTTCTATCACCCCCAGGTAGGAATGACCAATTCATTGACCAGCTCATGAAAATCATTATAGCAAATGCCTCCCCACATTCCAATGATATATTCCTCGGAGACTTTATTCTTGATTGGAATTACCGCAATTATGTCAAGGCCAACATCCTCAAACACTTCTTGACTGGCCAATCACTTACTCAAGCCTGCACTATACCCACACACTCGAAAGGAACCACTCTGGACAGGAACATCTCAAAGGAAATGGCGATCAGGCTAACCTCAATTGCTCCTTTTGACTGGTCAGACCACCATGCTATTTCCTTCCAAATACTGGGCGTACCTAAGAAAAGATCAGTGCAACCAGTGAAACTGAAACTAAGGCTTCAGGACACTAACAGCCTGGACTAAGAGAAACTGCCAGCATGATGAGAGATGGATCTCCCCCCTCCCCCCAAACTATCAACTGTCATTGAACTTACAGACCACTACAACTCAACAATGTCTGATATAAATAACTCACTAGCCCCGTTAAAACTAGAAATAACTCATTCCAAAGACCAAAATATCTGGTTCAATGGGTCCCTAAACACCGAAAGGAGAAATCTTCGGCTAACAGAAAGGAACTGGAGACAACACCCCTCCTCCCCCCAGCTAAAACTTCTTATAAAGACCACAAATGCATACAATAGGAGCATTCGCAATAAAGAATTCTTCAGAGTAGAACTTGAAAACGCTAAGAACAGCAACCTCTAAAGAAATAACTAACAGCCTGATTCATCAAGCTGATTTTCGCTCGCAAAGGGCCAGATTATGAGAATCTGGCCCTTTGCGAGTGCGATTTTTGCATTTGGGATTCATCATTCCAAATGCAAAAATCGCTATTACCGAAATCGCATATTTGCGAGGAATTGGATTTAAGGAATCTCTAATAGAGATTCCTTAAATGCAATTCATCAACCAATTAGAAATTGCGAAATCGCAATATTTGGTCGCAATTTACCACCAAGTCTGACTTGGTGGTAAATTGCAAAAATAGTGTAAAAAGCACTTTAGTGCATTTTTTTCTTTTGCATGTTACACACACACACATGTCCTTTGGACATGTGTGTGAGCAACACCTGTTCAAATGTGCATTTAAGGGGTGCTACAGGGCGTCCTTTGGACACCCCTGGCACCCTTCAAATCGCTATCTTATTTGCGATTACCAAATTGCTAATCGCAAATAAGGAATACTCCCCATTCATTCCTATGGGCCTTTTGGCCCATAGGAATGAATGGGGAGTTTTTCCTTATTTGCGATTAGCAATTTGCTAATCGCAAATAAGGAATGTGTAGGAATCGCATTTTATTTTGCGATTCCTACATGAATACCGTTTTGCGAGTCTCTAATAGCGATTCCTTATGAATCTCTATTAGAGACTCGCAAAACGGTACCTTGATGAATCAGGCTGTAAATCCCTAATAAATTGCGATGAGTTCTCCTTCTTCTCCGCTAAAATCAACTCCCTGGGAAATTAGCTATATTCCGCCACTATCGTCCTGACACAACCCTCTGTGACACTTCCAAACGTTGCTACAGACTCCCTACAGGCGATACCCAAAAATCAAGCCCACTGGACCACCTTCAACTTATATGACGACCATAGCATATCAAAAATTCCATTGTCCATTAAACGGAACAACCACTTCAATGACCTGCTCCCATTCAACTGCTTATCTGCTATCAACCAATTTATCATTGCCATCTGGACCACAATAATCAACACTTCCCTAATGCAAGGGGACATACCTGACTCTTTAAAAACTGGTCAAGTCATCCCCATTCTAAAAAAACCCTTACTGAATCCTGGACAATATCAGACCAATATCTAATATTCCTCTGCTTGCAAAACTACTTGAGAAATGCATGCAACAACAACTTAGCCTACACATCGCCACCTTCAACTTCTTAGATGAATGCCAATCTGGTTTCAGGCCAGATCACAGTACTGAAACTACTATTCTCCACATAGTAGATGATGCCCTCCAAGCTCTAGACCAAGGCAAAACATGTCTCTTAGTTCTTTTTGATCTATCATCGGCGTTCAACACAGTTAACCATGAAAAGCTATTAGAACGTCTACAAATTCAGGATAGGACTTGGGGGAGTCGTTCTTGAGTGGTTCAAATTCTTCCTACAGAACTGCTCCAGGAGATTCTTAGTTAATCGTAATCTATTCTCCCCTTCCCCAATCACGATTGGTGTCCCCCAAGGTTCAACTCTCTCCCCAACTCTCTTTAACCTATATTTGCATCCATTAGCTGAAACTCTACGTATCGCCACAGTCAATTTCCACATGTAGACAAACGACACTCAGATCTACATCAAAACTGCAACCCTAGAGGAGGTTAAGACAATGAATGAAGCTCTGAAACTGACTGTTCAGTGGCTTGCTAGCAACCAGCTCAAACCTAATGAAAAAAAATGAATTCTTATTAATTTCCCCTCTGAAAAGCTCCCCTGACACACTTCAATCGACCACCTCGATAACTGCACTGAACTGCACCCCGACCATAGTGGACTAAGCCAAATCTATAGGAATAACACTGGACAAAAACCTGAATATGTGAACCCACAACAGCACACTGGGTACAAATGCCAGGTTTCACCTGAGCTACCTGAAAAATCTAGAACCTTTCCTAGTTACATCAGACCTAAAAATGGCAGATCAGGCTTTAGTTATGTCTAGGATGCTCAACCTTATCTGGCCTATCTAAGATCTCAACAGCTCCCTCAAAAACCTGTCTTAACACAGCCACAAGGCTCCTAACAGGCTCAAAAAAATTCAACCACAGTCCACTGCACCTGAAGGCGCTGAACTGGCTGCTGTGCGAAGCCAGAATCCAACTCATAAAGCGGTACACTCCAAGTCTCCTGCGTATCATGCTCCGAAAATGGTGGTTTCCGGAGGAGGCAGGCACTCCCCATGTGCCAGTGATTTTGTGTTGAAACCACCGCACTACTGTAAGAAGAAAACGTATAACAGAACTTTCTCTGGGGCTGCCCCCAGAATCTGGAACTTGCTGCCACCTTACATCAGAATACTAGCAGCTCAATCAAGATTCAAAAGGAAGCGAAGGCTTTCCTAATGGGTAAATTCCTAACCTAAACTCTCTCAGTGTTTCTACAGTTTCTGCAGCTCAGCGATTTGCTAGTGTTCTGTATTTGAACTATACTGGGGTTACCGACTTTTCTCTCATATATGTAAACCACATGATTCTTTTTTCGGTGTTGTTGCTTACAACTCTGCATCTTTTTCATCCCACTGTCACTTTAGGGGCAAAGACTGGTGTTGGGCAATCTCCCTCTGCCCCTGCCAACGTTCTCTCGCTATTCTCCCCCAACTGTACTCTTGATCGCCACTCCCACTCCCTTCCTCTGTTGACAGATTATGTGAGGCTGCGATACGAGGGCATGTGTCATCATCGATGATCCATTGACAGGGCTTGAGATGCAAAGTCTGGGGCTAAGGATGCAGCACACAGTCAAGGTGATTCTTCGGTTTCAAGGAGCTGTGATGAGGAGTCTGGCATTGTCATCAAGGCTGTCATCTATGAGGGATGTGAGGGTCTGCAAAATGGTTATTACACACAGTGGCAGTTCCAAAGGTATGGCAGGCTAAGGCAGTGAGGCAGCTCCTAGCGACGGGTCCAATCCACACAGCAAGGGTGGTGCATGGGATTTGCTTTTGGTTGCACCATGCGGTAAATGACCCACAGATCACCTAAAGCCCACTTCCAAGGGTCTAAAACAGGGGAGGTGCCTCTTTGCACAATAGACTCATGGGTGACAAAGTCCAGTTGCAGGTGAAAGGTTGTTGTAAGCCTGCTATGTCCTTGATGGTTCAGATCAGGAGGTCAGCTAACTAGCCCTTGAAGTCACTCTGGCTTCTAGGTTCAATAGATGCAGGTCCAGTCTTTTCCCAGGCAAGAGGGCAGCAGGAAGCAGGTCAGGGCAGCAGTCCTTCAGAGCAACAGTACAGCAGAGTAGCAGTCCTTGTAGCAGCACAGCAGTCCATTCTTATGGCAGAGTATACACAGGTCAAGAAGTGAATTGAAGAGTTGGTGTCTAAGATTTGGTATGGACACCCATGTGTGCATTTGAAGAGGGGAGAAATGTTGATATTGATAATAACAGTGCTAATGCTTATAATAGTACACTAGCATACACAACAAAATGCAATCACCATTATCAAATTCGCAGATCATGAACTCTCCATCAACCTCAACCTAGAAATGCATATTTAGGCTGGCTCTTCAACCTAGGCCTGCCGTAACTATTTGACAGGTCACAGGTGTCGTACCACATAGCTGGCAGACAAACTTAGGTCCTCCCCCAGATAAGTGCAGTGACACCACATTGGTCCAGGGTACTTGGCCACAATAAAGCACACATGGCCAGATGGGTGTGCACATTCCCAAAACACAATAAAGTCAAGTGCTACATGGAGTTATCAACAAGCAGCCAGTCAGGACACAACACACACAGTACACACAGTGATCACGTGCCCGTCATGCCGGGCCTATGGACCCATTATCCACCGGCCCAAATTGTGTCCGCACAAAGTTGAGGCCCACCTGCATTAGCTATTGGACCTTTTTAAGACACCAAAGACAAAGCCTGCATTGTTTTACCAAACAAGGATTGCCAGATGTGGTTTTATTACACCCAAAACTGTATAACAATTGCTCAGATTGATTCTACTTCAAGGCAGTCCTCAGACCTGTTTCTGTAAGCTGGGCTCTAAGCCGAAGTTTTAGAAAACAGCAATTGTTCCTCTTTTGCCAAGTGCTCTTTTTCAAGGTAAATTCATTTCCAGCAACAGAAGCTTCAAGAGCCATGCATTTAAAGTGCACAGGTGATGTGCATGCCCTGCCCTGGCTCCACACTAACTACAGGGGAGATTCAGCCCTTTGTTTGGAGACACAAGGCAGCCTATTCAAGTGTAAGTGGGGTTGGGACCAGCTCCTCCCTCCCATCCTGCCAGTGATAACTTATTTAGTCACAGCTAAGCTCCTGATTGTGTATGTCTTTGGAGGAGGAAAACACAATTCACAGAGTAGCAATCCTTGTAGTAGCACAGCAGTCCATTCTCCTGGCAGAGTATCCACAGGTCGAGAAGTGAATTGAAGAGTTGGTGTAACATCACTTTAACCAACCTTTCTTTCAGGGAATTTCTGAGTTTTTTTCAAAGCATAAATCAAAATACATTCTAGGAAACATACGGCTCATTTTGAAAAAATATTTTTGGGGCCACTGAACTCCCTGCAGCACCCTCACACCACTTCAATTACATACGAGTGGTGCCCCTGCCTACATTTGAGCATCACCATGAAGCATATTATATGTTAAGTAGCAAATGAAAGCCATTATGAAGCACTCCTTTCCTGTAGTAGTGAATAATAAATAAGCAGATGTAGCCACTCATTTATTATTCCCCCCCCGGGAGTCGATCCTAGCGCTATATAAACTTGCAATTAATTAATTAATGTTATATGTATTTTATTTCTGTGGATGTTCCATCCTATTTCACTTCCCCACAGAGTGCTTTTTTGTTTGGGCTGTGGGTGGATCACCAGGGCTCCTGCGGTCCAAAACACTCCCTGCAAGCTGCATCTTTGCTAGGGGGTGTGTGGAAGCGACACATTTACTTTTTTTTAAGGGGGCCTGGTCCCATAAAGACACCCGCCTCTTTTTTTAAACTATGGGGGTAACCGGGGAAGGCCTATGAACCCTATAGCCCACCAGCTGCTCTTCCTGGGTTCCGTGGGAGCTGGACTTTTTTTCTTTGTTGGGTGCCCTGGTCCCAGCAGGGGCACCCACAACATCTTCTGAATTTAGAGCCATAGGGGAATTCCCATGGCCCTTCAGCCACTCAGGCTCTACTGCCAGCTCCCATCCCAGGTGTGGTGAGAACTGGCTCCACTAGATTGTTTCCATCAAGCAGAAGCAGCTTTTTTTCTCCTCCCACCCGGTAGGAGCAGTGCCATGTTACCTGTCTGCGACAGCACTGACAGGAAGTTGAAGTGCTTGACAGGAAACAACATTATATCTGTCCCCTCAACACATTTGAGATATGGCTTCAGGGCATGGGGTCCATGGGGCCTTTAAATAGCTTGGGAAGGGGGCACCATGCCTCATTCCCAAATATATTTGAGATGGGCCCAAGTGATGTAGTCCCCAGGGCAATGAAATATCGTGGGCAAGGAGGACCCATGTTCCCTCCAGTAATATGGTGGGTACTGAGGAATGGGGTCCATAGGGCCATTTTGTGGTGGGCCGCATACCCCCCTCCACTTTAAAAAATAATAATGCATGAGGCGATCCCACCACCCCTGACCTACCCAGGGTTTTATTATAAAGGATAGGTCAGCCAATTTTTTTCACAATGTTCGAGAACCACAGTTCCATGCACATTTTTTTTCCATTTTGGCCCAGTGTGGGTATCCCTCTGGCACCCCTCCGCCAGGTCTAGGGGAGGTCAGGGTATCCCTACCCTATCCCATATGTTTTTTCATTTATTTCTCAGAACAGAGTAGGAAGTCCAAACATATTTTCCTCAACATTTTTGGTGGTGTTGGCAGCAGCCGACTGGATCTAATGTTTTGATCTGTTGGTTCCGTGGTTTTGCTGCAGCCTTAATTATACATAATTTTTTAACGCTAATATCACAAAAACTACTAAACAGATTTACACCAAATTATACAAATCACGCTTTCTGGGTAAAGATCTACTTTTCTGCTAGTTTCGCTCTCCAATTTTCATTTGGAAAATTGCATGGGGAAGACATGTTTTGGGACCCTCATTTTTCTTTTCCCCTTTTTGACAGATCACCCTGAAACCTTCCAAGAAAGAGCTGAGGTGGATGGGATATTTATTGGAAAGCTTCTTGAAGATTTGTCAAATGGTGCCAAAGGTATTACCACATCTGTTTTCTTTGGAAACCTGGTCCTAAGTATAACTACCCAGCTATTGAGTACTTCTACGTTATGTATATATGTTCACTGAAAGCCAAAATAAATCAAAAGTTAGTGATGTTATGGTTGGGGTGGTGAAAAAAAACAAGTAAGGCTTTAGTTAGGTGAAAACTTTCAGTTAAAAATATGATTTTAAACTAATAGACTCTGAAGTTCACCTGTTATTGTTTTCTGAACTACCAAAACAATATAGAACTTCACTGATAAAACCAAAGGTATGGTTAGGTGTTGTAAGTATACAGAAACTAACGTTTAAAAAAAGTCAGACTCTTCGTAGATACAGGCATAGAGACCACTTTCAGCTCAATGTCACAATATTCAGATTTCCCACATTTGTAAAGAATAACACAGGACTGAACCACCATCATCTATTGCATTTTATACAAGTAGATGAGGTGGTGAGAGTCATTGCTTGATTAAAGAAGGACAAGTCACCAGCCTGAATAGGTTTACTGTTATAGAGGACATTACTTCTCAGGTACTCTTGCTCCAATTCTAATAAGGCTACTGGTCTTGTTTGCTGAATCAGGCATAATCACAGTCACACAGGTGATTGTTATCTCACCACCAAAAAGAGATCTTGTAGCGTCTTGTGAGTTCCTTTTGATCCTGATGGACTCCACAGAACAGTGGCTTTAGTGCTTGGTGTTGGTAATAACATTCATGAAGTACAATGATATAGAATCTGAAGATGGCCGCCGAATAAGAGCTCTGTGAAAGAGCTCCTGGGGTAGGGATCACCGTAACCGGTTTAAATCCCAGGAATACCCCGAAGACGAGCCAACCCCCTTGCAGAATTCCAAAAGATGAGGAGCCGAAGAATAAGCAACTTAAACAGCGTAACGGGCAGTGTAACGGGCGCATAGGAAAGACCGGTCAGCAAACAACGGACACCGGACACACACTGACCTGGAAGAAAGAGAACCTCCGGAGGCGGACTGCTTAGAAATGATGCCTGGTGGAAGCTGGACGAAGCTTGCTTAAAATGCCAGCAAGCCAGCCCCAATAGTAACGAGGCGGCAACGGAGACCCATCAGCGCGACAGGAAGCGAACCAACTCGTCGGATACTTCAGCAAACACCTCCGAAGCCGCGATCAGAGGAAAGATGCGAGGCGGCAACTGAAGCAAGGGCCTGTGGAGGTTCCCGCACTCTGCGGTGAGGAGGAAGCGGGAAAGCGGGAAAGCGGGACCTTTCATTTTATTTTCATTTTATTTTCATTTTCATAAAAATATCTTAAAGAGTAAACAACCCGGGAGCCAAATACCGCCCTGCCTGACCTTAAAATGGCGCCCAAACCGAACATGAAAAACAATAACCCGGTTAAGGCGAAATAAGCGCGCGATTAATCAAGGCTGGGGCTTTCAATGCAAAACTAATCAAGAAAGGTAACATCCGGAACAGTGCAAATCTAGTACCCCCTGGATATAACCAATAACGAAAGAAAATATTAGTCGAATTGTGAAGAGGGACTCACTCGAAGTAGTGGAAAGAGAGAAAGTCTTCTCTGCTCAATGAAGGAAGAAGTGGAAAGAGAGAAAGTCTTCTTTGCCCAATGAGGAAAGCAGTGGAAAGAGAGAAAGTATTCTCTGCTAAATGAAGAACCAGCTCGACAGCAGCCATCTTACAATGTCTGTTTACTATATTGCTCAACCCAGAGACATTACAACTAAGAGATAACGAAAGAACTAAGAGATCTCCAATTGCTACCACCAGGAATTACAAAGACAATAAGATAATCAGAAGCAAACGGAGGTGAAAGTGGAAATTGCATCCACCACTACATAACAAAGTTTCTATCCATACACGCCTAGATTCGGAAAGAGAGCACAAAACTGGAACAAAGCATCACCAGTAGCCACTCTACCCGGAGACAAGCTGAGGAAAGAGACACTTGAAGACCTGCTACACAGTGCCAATATGAGCGGGTGATACCTAGAGACGGTAGGCTCGAAAGCTCAGATTATAAAATACCCACCTAATCTATCCAAAAATGCAGCCAAAAAATTTAAACACGACACCCTGAGAAAAAATCACGACATACTATTTACGGACCTATATTTCAATATAACCAAAGGCACATCAATGAATGACCTCATATTCCACACGAACAAAACAACAATTTGGCGCAATACCTTCTCAAGGATGCTTACCATAAAAACGACCACAAACATCCCTCATGGCACAAAAATGATGACCTCACCATCACACAGATGTAGAGCAGAACTAAGTATCACCATATATAAATCGGGTATTGTGCTGATTCAAGCAGCAAACCGAGAACTGGAGAAATTTGCCAAGATATTCCAAATAATGAAAGATTCTTTAGAAGACCCAAGACACCAACTACTCCAGACCCCACCAGAAGTCATTCCCGTCACTAATGATAACATCAGAGGAGACATTAGAATCAGGGAACACCATGCTCAAAGCTCTGAACGAGAAATTAGACCTGAGATGGTAATGTCCAAGCCTGAGAACACGACAGAAAGAACGGAGAGGTTTAGCAAACGCGCGAATAAGGACAAGGACTAGCCCCAAAGAGAAGAGCAGCCCTCGCTCAGGAACGAAGAGACCCCCCAGGTTGAGCATACATCGGACTCGAGAAGAATGCCCCAGGACGACCAGGAAGTGGACAAGGGAGAAGGTGTCTACCCCCCTACACCCCCCTCGAGTACAATACCAACGTCATGCAGACTATCACCCTCAAACGCACTCACAACAACACAGAACGGAGCGAACAATGACGACATCTCCAACAGTAACGGAAGGGCCAATCAAACATGGGTTACAAAGGGAAAGGAGGTTGAACTAAGAACAGATCCAAAAAAGAGAAGAACAAAATACAAATCCCGGATAAACAGATCTGTCTACCCTAAGAAATCACATCAGAACAAGAAAGATATTAATATGCTCCAGAAACTAATAAACAAGATGGCACAAATCACTATAAATACCTCACAGGCAATTGAAAAAATCGAGGAGTTGACGACGAGCATTCACGCCAAGGTCACGCACATCCAAAACGTTGTAAATTGTTCACAAAAAAAGAATAACGAAACGGTCTGGCAGCTGAAACATAATGACAACCGACCGAATAGGACAAAACCATTATCAAAAGAGGAAACTCTGGCCTTAACCCGATCGTATGAAATACTGGACCACGAGAGAGAGGAAAGAATCAAAACAGTACCACTCGACCCTAACAGAACATCGAGAAAGAATGATAGAACATCTAACCCTCACAATCTACAACAGATACAGTTCACAGCAACAGAGAATAAGATTGGCGACCTTAGCAACAAAGAAAAACCTCTGACATGTCTACTACTCAACTGTCGGTCGGCAACCAAACATTCCTCGGATATAGCTGACCTCATCATTAACAAGGACATTGATATAGCAGTCCTCACTGAAACATGGCTCACGGAATCCTCATCCCCTTCCATGGATCTCCTAGTACCACCCCAATACAACATTTTGAGACTTGATAGACCCATAAAGTTAGGAGGAGGTATAGCCTGCATTCACAGATCTGATATTGAGGTCAAACAAATCCTAACCGACCCTCTAGAATCCAGCGAATGCCTAGGTCTTAATATAAGAACAACTAACAACCAAAGATGCAACCTGCACTCTTTTTACCATCCACCAGGAGACAGCGCAAAGTTTACAGAGGAGCTAATGGAGATCATAACGACCAACTCCAACGACGGCGCTAACAACATATTTCTTGGTGATTTCAACTTACATTGGGAGGACCACAACGACAAACTGGTCAAATCGCTGAAAGACTTCCTTGATGAACTGAACCTTACTCAACTATGCACACAACCCACTCACTCGAAAGGAGCGACGTTAGACTGGATTATCTCATGAAACAAAGAGACATCAATCCTCTCTATAACACCATGTGACTGGTCGGACCATCATGCCATAACATTCGTGATACCTATAACGGTAAAAGGCATGACCAGACAACCCCTCAAGACCAAAAAATGGGTTAGAGACACAAGAGATGCAAACTTAAAGCTACTAGTTGAAAGCTGTGAAAGAGACCTAAAACCTCATAACAACCTGCAAAATGTGAACGAGCTGACCGACCACTACATAACAACGGTCTAAAATATTGTCAACAACACCATGCCCCTAAAACTGAAAAATATCTCGGAGAAGACAAAAAATCCATGGTTTAATGAATCACTAAATGAAGAAAGGCGCAAATTGAGAATGGCCGAAAGAAAATGGAGACAACACCCTTCATCCCCAGAGCTGAAAGCACTCAGGAAAATTAGAGGCCAATATAACAAAAAGATCATCAACTCAAAACAAGAATTCATACGGTCAGAACTGGACAGTGCCAAAAACAGACCACGGAAACTCTTTGAAATCCTAAAGCAACAATCAAACAAACTAGCCAAATCAGTCCATGAGAACTCCAAAACACCTCTAAATTGTGAAAAATTTTCTACATTTTTCACAGAGAAGGCGAAATCGCTAGAAGTAGAGCTCAAAAACGCTGTGGCAAACCTTCCCATAGATCCAATGCCTACGAGAGATACTGCTGCGACAACGGAGAGTACCATGACAAAAAATGAGGCAAGGTGGGATACGTTCGAACTATATGACCAGCACAGTATCGCCAAAACGCTTTCCGAAATAAAGCCAAACAACCACTACCAAGACCCATTACCTGCAAAATGTGTAAAAGAAATCAATCACGTTTTGGTTCCAATATGGACTGAAATTATAAATGCTTCACTATCACAAGGGATCCTCCCTGACTGCCTGAAAACAGGTCAAGTTGCTCCCATAATCAAAAAACCCTCAGCAGATAGATCAGACCCAAACAACTTTCGCCCAGTGACCAACATCCCGCTACTGGCCAAACTAATTGAGAAATGCGTTCAGAACCAACTAAGCCGACACATCACCAAGTTCTCATTGCTTGATGAATGCCAATCAGGATTCAGAGCAGGGCACAGCACTGAAACAGCGATCCTCCATATTGTCGATGATGCTCTACAGGCACTTGACCAAAACAAAGCATGTCTACTGATTCTCCTAGATCTGTCCTCGGCCTTCGACACGGTAAACCACGAAGCCCTATTGACCAGGTTACGGGACAGGATGGGTCTGTCAGGAACCGTGCTGGAATGGTTTATCTCTTTTCTACAGAACAGGACACAGCGATTCCTGGTCAACCAGTCTATCTCACCTCCATGCCCTATTTCAATTGGAGTCCCTCAAGGATCATCATTATCCCCAGATCTGTTTAACCTTTACGTCGAACCGCTCACAGAAATTCTCCAAAAATCACAGATATCCTATCACATGTAGGCAGACGACACGCAAATATACTTAAAGATCTCTTCCCTAAAAGACATGGAGCTAATGAACGAGACTCTAAAAATGGCTCTACAATGGCTAACCACCAACGCTCACAAAACAGAGTTCCTACTAATCTCACCAGCTAGGAGCCATACGGAAATAAAGGAATGGACGAAAGTGGTGACTGCGCTAAACTGCACCCCAACACTAATCAAGTCAGCGAAATCGCTAGGAATCACTCTGGACGAGAATCTGGACATGAAGGCCCATATCAACTCAATGGCTAAAAATGCCCGGTTCCACCTGAACTACTTAAGAAAATTGAAACCATTCATCTCAGAAGCGGATCTCAAATTAGCAATCCAATCCTTAGTTATCTCGAGGATTGAATATGGCTGCACCACCTTAGCGGGACTACCAAAATTGTCCACAGCGCCATTGAAAGCATGCCTAAACGCTGCGGCAAGAATTATCACCGGATCAAGAAAATACGATCATATATCGCCACACTTGAAAGCTTTAAGCTGGCTACCCTATGAAGCGAGAATCCAAATGAAGATGGCATGTATCACCCATAAAGCGCTTCACCACAACACCCCAAGATACCTAGCGAAGAAAATCCAGCTATCGGTAATCGACCAGCGAGGAGTACTGAGGAATTCCTACTACGGCCAGCCCTTTTCCACAAGAAAAAAACCTATGACAGAGCGTTCTCAGGAGCTGCCCCCAGAATATGGAACTCACTCCCTCTTAACATCAGGAAGATCCAAAATGTGGCATCATTTAAGCGAGAAGTGAAGAGCTTTCTGTTGAAGAAATACACTACCTAGAATAGAACATTCACGAACTGAGAATGACCTAACTGTCAGACTTGCTTATACATTTTACTTAAGATAGAAGTACACCCACCATTGACTATCAACGCTAACTGCACACGTGATATTGTATATTTATCATCTACCTCATATTTGTTGTCCGTATAACTGTCGTATATATATGTCTTTCTCATATGCCTTCTATGTTAAGCGCTCTGATACCCACGGGTCTTGTTCGCGCTATACAAAACTTTATAATAAATAAATAAATAAATAATAAATAATAAATAAAAATGTTCAGTTAAAAGTTACACGCTGAAGAATAAAGACATATAATACCAAGCTCCATGTGTGGCGTGGTCATTTGCATGTACTCAGACTGAGGAGGATGCTAAAGATATCATCAGTGTGGCTCCTGATGGCTAATCTCTTTACTCAATGTTTAGTTAGGGCAGGTTCATCCTGGAGTCGTAGACTTTGATCAGACTGGTTCTTTCAATGACAGAAGGTGCAGAGATAGTATGAAAACAATCTCCCATCTTTTGAAAACATCCTTCATGAATTGACTGACTAATCCTTTGGTCCCAAATTACACACCTGGGCCAGGAATAGATGTAATAACCCACCAACCACAGAATAAATAAATGAGTGTTCTTCGTCTAAATGTATATTCACAGAGGCACAAGGCAGAAAGGTCAACTTTGTCTCCTAGTATTTGCTCTAACTATTTAGCCTTTTGAAGAGCAGGTTCAGCAGAATGAGTGCATACAAGGGGTTCAAACAGAAAGAAGGGATAACTACAAATGTTCCCTGTATGCGGTCAACATATTGATCTTATTGACTGTACACCAAGTTCTATTCCTCAGCTAATGTAGGAATTCAAGGCTTTTGACCAAGACTTCAAGTTAGACGTCAGAAACCACAGTTGTTTTAGTGCCAAAGATACTCTACCGAGAGCCATAGACATGTTTCACTTTCAGATGGATGAGAAAATCAACATTTCGTTCGAAAATATACATAATTCACACCATACAGTGTCTGGTCAAGCTAACAAAAGTCCTCTGTAAAATGAGATGAAGAATGATCTACAGCCCTGACACAAGAGTTGTCTGTCAAGGTTGAGTCAGCAGATCAGTCCGCCTTTCTCCCCAAACCACTGTTATAATTTCAGGTACTGCACTTGCCTCAACTTATGTAACAGTATCTGCTCTATGACATTCAATTTTCAGGTAAGAAAAAAGAACAGCAAGGTTAGTACTCTGTAAGGCTCCAAAAGAGGTGGAATGAGCTAACCTGCTATTGTTTCCTATTACTAAGCATTCCAACTAATATTGGCCCTTGAATAGGAAAGGTCCGAATTGAACAAAGCATGATGTTTCATAGATGTGGTCATGGTATGTGCACACATATGGAAATGTTATAATTAGATAATTGGCATTGAGGCTGGAGCTTATGTTTGTCAGCAGTAATAAGACAAGGCTACCCTGGCAGTGCAAAACAAGGAAGGCTTAAAGCTTCGTCTCACCTTAGATCCTTTGCCTTTTCCCCCATAGTAGGAAATCTGAGTTTCATCCCTTCCTTCCTAACTGTGGAAATGCAGCTGAACTGGGCTAGGAAACCTGTTCAAAACAGAGGAGGTTATATCGTTTGGGGCATCAAAAGAGACTTTTCAAAACTGGAAGTTGAAAAGTGGCTAGTAAAATTAGACAATTGGCATTGGACCAATCAGGTAAACCTTGAGGGGCATATTTACCATTCCCTTGCATCTCTTCTGTGACGCAGCTACAGCACAAACGATACAGCCAATTTACAACTTGTTGCCTCTAGGGAGAGGCAAGACGTTGTAAAATCATGTGTCACATTATACCTGCATCAGGTATACTTTATGCAGGGAAGGCGTTCCCACGCAGGAAAGCCTTGTTGAAGTGATGCAGTGAAATCTACAAGATTTCACTGTACCACTTCTAAGATGCCACTGCGTGAAAATCTAACGCCTGCTTGAAGCAGTCGTATGAAGTGAAGCAGTAAAATGAGTATAGGCCACACCATGCATTGCTGGAGTTGCAAGGTATATGCAACATGACTCCAGCAATGCATGACTTTTGAGCCAACAGATGCGTCAGAATTTCCTGACGCTTCTGTCTGTTAATCCTTACACCATGGTGCACCGTATTGTAAATACGGCAAATCTATGGTAGCACACGGGTATTGCAGGCTGGCGCAGGGAACTCTCTACTGATGCATCCGTTTCTTGTAAATCTGCCTCTTAGCCTGATGGCAGATAACAGTATTTGAGAAATAGCTTCATACCAATGATAAGGATAAGAAATACATCTCCCATCTTCACAGGATCCTCGACACACCAATTAGAATAGTCACATGACCACAGAGATGTGCGGCTGAGATTGGCCTATGGGCCTAAAGGTAAAATTGAGGGACATTTACGCAGAGGCACAGGAGCACCAGTGGGAGGAGACTATTGCAAAAGTGTCTTTCTACAAAACTGCCACGCGAGCTAAATTGAGCAAAAGTCATGCCAATGAAGAAATGTTTGCGACATCCTTTTAGAGACTCACAGAATAGACTATGCTAGGGATACCTAAAACTAAGAGGAGTCCCTTCACTCCTTGTAACAAACAAATATCCCTAGCACTATGTGCAGTAAGACAGATAATGAATTTGCATCCGGAAGGGCAAAGAGTGTGTCTGAAAGTTTTCACAAATTTGCACAAACATTTACAGAATCCATTCTATGTACTGACTGACAGACTGCCATGCTTGTGATTGCTTTAAAGTACAGTAATCCTTTTTGTATTTAAATGCAGCCGGTTGTATCAGTGATTGTATAAGAGAGTAAGTATGCATTTGCTTCTATATGAATAAGTGATGTGGTGTGTATATAACTGTATAGGTCAGTAAATGGAAGTTTGATTATTTCTTTGCATGAATGACTAGGTGTGTGAGTAACTCTGGATGAGTAGTGGTGTGTGATGTCTGTATAGATGTATGAGTGCTTAATAGTGTTGTATTGACAAGTGACTGCATGTATGAGTGATTGTATGGGTGAATCAGTGGATGTGTGTGTAGACATAGGAATCAGTGAGTGCGTATGTAGTAACTGGTATTGGTGTGTCGATGGTTTCGAAAATGGTAGCCTGTATATTACAGTGGGTGTATCAAAGGTTATACTAAAGTTTGAGGAGGTGGATCAGATTTTCACGTGGATGATGTCATTAGTGGTGTCATTTGAGATGTCATCAGTGATGTGATCAGTGATGTCACTGACCATGTCATGAATGATGTCATTTGTGACGTCATCAGCAGTGCATTGCGGAGGCGTGAGTTATAGTTAGGTGAACTAACTATAACAGGGGAATTTTTATGGTTTTGTACAAGAGAAATGTCCAACTAACTATAACGTCCCTGAAACCTATGCTTTTTCAGTGAATTGCTAAGGTTTTTTAAATGCTAATTTCAAATTATAACGTGCCTGAAACCTATGGTTTTTTCAGTGAATTTCAAAGGTTTTTTAAAAGCGAATTTCGAATTATAATGTTGATTAAACCTATAGTTTTTTCAGTAGTTTAGAAAAAAATTGATATTTTGTAACTTTAATATCCTAAAAATAGCTTTTGTAATGTTTTTTGTTTGTTATTAAAATATTATAATGTCTTCTGTTCTCTTAAATATTAATATATCTATATTTTTTTTTGAGAAAAAGTGGAGCCACGCACCCATCGTATACCTATCTCAGCGGGTGTGCGGAGACTTGAAGGATGCGTGTTTCAGCCAGCCCAGTCTGCTTACGCTGACAGGGAGGTAACTACAATGCTACATGTCCCAGGTCTTCCCTGTAGTGTTCTGCTGATCACAGGTCTAGTGTCAGCATGCCACAGCCACTCCCTCATGGCTGGTTTACACCCACACCACACCCATGCAGCACAGGCGTCACAGGACATGTGACCCTGCCAATAAAAAGGTCCAGGCGCACGTGCTTGACGCAATTTCCACTCTCTATCTGGGTGTATCTGTGTGCTTATTATGTTGGTGGTAGCCGAGGCACTTTGGACGACACGGGCCTTCCGCAACGTGGCAATGACTTCAGGTGCACAGAGTTGGTGGCAGACGAAGCACTTTGCCGGACAATGGCCTCCCGCCACGTGGGGATGACTTGAGGTGCACAGAGCTGGTGGCAGCCAAGGCATTTTGGCCAACATGGGCCTCCTGCCATGTGGCGATGACTTGAGCTGCACTGATTTAGCGCCGCTAGAGCCTCAATATATCATCCTGGCAATCAAGACCCTATTTGTATTGTGAGCTCGGCTGGATCACGTGTATGCCAAAGGCAGCTGGCTGAACAGACATGACTCCTCAGCGCGGTGCAGCAGGATGCACTGTGGGCCTGTGCCGCGGAATCCATCGACAACTAAGGAGGTTGCTCCAGCACATGGTGGGCCCTCTTGGAGACATGCGGGTGGTGGTAGGTGAGCATTGAGATCTGGGTGCGCAGGGTCGAGCAGTCATCGCTGGGTAGAGGACTGGTCTGGGGATCAGAGCTGGGATGTTTGTGAAAGATGTAGAAATCATGCACACTGCCTGAGAAGTTTGAGATAACATTAGTGTACAGGGGGAACAACCTTTATAACGCAACTTTTAGCACGCAGTGCTATTACAACGCAGACTTTAAAACGAAAACCATTACAACGCATTACACTGGGGGCGCTCTAGGATAGGGAATCGTTTTAATTTACTATCCAACACCTTCCCTAGTGTCCACGGGGACTGGTGTTGGAATAGTAAATTAAACTATTCACTATCCAGCACCCCCCAGTGTAATGCGTTGTAATGGAATGCGTTTTAAAACTTGCGTTGTTACAGCATGCGTGGTAAAAGCATGCGTTGTAACAACGTACATCCGTGTACAGGCCCCAGTGGTCCAGTTTTGCCTGCACATTGTTAGAATATGTGTGGTTTCTGTTGCGGTGATTGTGTGCAGTGTTGGAAAGGGGTACAAGTGGTACACGTGTGCAGCCAATAGCCCCCAACACATGCAGGAAGTCTGGTATGGCATGGTTTCATTGCTTGGTCTCCAGCGGTTCCTGTGCAGTGTGGCTGAAGTGAACATGCAGGTGTATCAAGCTGAAATGAACCATGATGCTTACAGGTGTGATAATTTCTGCAAAATGAGACCGTAACAGAAGTTTGTGTGATGTAACATTTCTTTTGTTTCCTACGAAGGTTACACTCAAAAGTTCTTCTGTTACGGTCATTTTGTGCAGGATTGATCATACCTGTAAGCATTCCGGTTTGTCCAAGTGCAATACATTGTACCATATTACGTTTGTGACCATACTAATGCTTGACCATTGTCTTCATTTATCCAACAGGTTTCTGAATACAGAGTTTTCAGATTTCCAGGATGATCTACAGTTATTCGATCCAAAAGTTGATGTTCCCCGTTAGCAATGCCAATCGTTGTTTGATGTTTTTGGTTTGTTAATTTTTTTTTCTCAAATAAAGTCCTGTTTTTCCACTGCTGTTGACTACTAGACATCATGACCTGGCGCAACCCCATTTCAGTGACTACAACCTTGGATCGGGAGCACAGAGCCGTCAAGCAACGCTGGGGTTGGTTGTGCAGGAATACTACAAATTGGGTTGAGCGAGTGGTGCGGATACAGGGGTCCTGCGTTGCTTTTATAGACATGCATCCAAGACGTGTGAGGAAGTGTAATAGGGATGGCTGTGAGACTTCTCTGACCCTTGCAGTTGTTAGTTGGAAGGTGCCAGAGGCCAACAGGTGCAGCAAAGCCAGCAGCAACTGTGTCTGTAAAAGGTTGTTGATTGTCCGCTGTGTTAGTACGGTCAGCCTGTGGGCAATGTGGCAGGGTGCACCAATGTGAGAATGGGGCGATAATTCTTTCGCCACTTTTGCTGTGCTAAAGTGCCGATAACTTGACAATAAGTCCCCACTGTTGGGTTATATGGTGACTCTAAAATGAGCCCATGTGTTTATGAGGACTCTGTTGTAGCTACATGCAAATCCCAAGAAAAAGATTAAAAAACAGGAAAATTGGGCAGGGTACAATCACCCTGACCCCCTAGGCCTGCTCAGAGGATCCCACAAAAAGCCCCAGGGCCAAACAATTATCACAATTCTTTTTTTTAAAAGCACCAATCCGGACAAAAAAATGATGGGGTGTATTCTCAAGGATGTATCGCAGAGTTATCTGCACTTTCACGCAGCAAAAGTGGTGAAAGAATTATCATCACATTCTCAACTGGTAAAGTCTGCAGATATCACCAGCTTTCCAGCGATTGCTTCCGCATAAAACATCAGCATGAATGAGAGCCACAACTAACGTTAATGATATGCGGAGTAAGCGTTCCTTGGCAAAAAGACAGGAAAAAAACACTTCCCACTTCCCAAACAACCAGTCAAATCTACGATGCGATCCAAAAACAGGTGATAAACCACGTTAGCAGTAAGAATTTTACATCTGCCTTTTACTGGTGTAAAGCAGGATGACTACCTACAGTATGAAAGGGAGCCTAGCCTAGAGCCACATCTGAAGACCTACACATGTCATAGAGCTACTCATCATGCAGCTCAGACACCCAAGAAGGCACCAACACCCACCGCCACCACTCCCAGGACCTCCACTCCGACCACCCCCCTACTACCACAGAGGCAACACAGAACAGGACAACGGACCTTTCCAAAACGGGATGGCCCCTTAGCCTCACAATATCTGAATGTTGGGAGATGTGGCAACCAAGTATGTGTGAAGAAGGCAAGTCACCCATCGATAACAATGCACACAATGTCAAGTATAGTGGTGATGTGCTGATCAGACTGCACTATGCAGAGCACAGACCTCTCCATGTGTACATTAGGCCTGGGCAGTAAATTCCGTTGCGCTCGCCGATTTCGGGTAATTTCGTGTTCTGCGGAGAACGCAAAATTGCCCAAAATTCTTGCTTGTTCATGTTCTCAAAATGCGTGTTTGCAGCATATTTCCCCCAGAGCACGCAAACAGCGATTGCGAACAGGAAAAAAGCATCGCGAACAAGCAATTCCATGTGTTCGCGAAATTTTTGCGTGTTTGTGGAGTTTTTTTACCGTTTCGCGGAGATTTGCGTAATGCAATTATGCAAATTCCACCCACCCCTAGTGTACATATACTGCTGGTGTTTGTAGTGTTGTGGACAGTAGATGCAACCATGTTACCACAGGCAGTGGGGAAGATCTCGGTCATGTAGCTGGGTCGTCCCCCCTGTAAACTGAAGCAGAAGCAGAGTGGGCTGGTCCAACGTCCGCCACTCCAGCATAGGAGTGTGAATAAATAGGCCGCGGTTCACTTCTGGGCAGGCCAACACAACTGCCAGAGCGGCGGCCCTCACCCTGCCACGAGGCCCCCGCCATGACCGCCGGCCTCCTCGACACAGGCCCTCTGCGAACCCAGCGGCAAAGCACTGCAGAGTTATGTCTGTAAAGACTACTGCCTACGATGTACACTGCAGACAGCTGGGCTCACAATTCAGATCGAGTCGCAATTGCAGATGACGCAGTCCAGTAGGCAGCAGACATTGCTCCCAGTGCAGTTCACCCGGAGCACACATCATCACAGGCTGCGCACACGCTGAATGCTCTAAGAAGGGCTGAAAACACAACAAAGCCTCATTAACAGGTGAATGGTCTTTTAAAGACCAGTGAAGTACTCGGGTGCGGCTCTGATCGCCGCGTACCCAGCGCGTTCACACTAGAGGTGTGAACGCGCTTGGTGCGTGTTCACACCTTTAATTATCACACCTTTCACACCATTCACACCATTAATTATAACTTAATGGTCCACTTCCATCAATTTATATTCCATTTATATTATAATATTTATATTCACCCCAAGAACCCTGTTCCCTGGGGCATACCCATTTCTTAAACGTTTTTATTAATCATTTGGAAGGGGGCCGCGTGGTCAAACTCCAGCAAACACCCTGTCACTCCCCATGCACTCCTCCACTCAGCAATCCAGCACCATTTACTAAAACAAACACTGCGCCAAAACCCAAACACTTATAAATTCACCCAGGCACTCTCCTTGCAGTACTGTAACGATTCAGTCAGTACCCAAGTACTCACGCAATGACCCAGTCCTTAACACATGCACTGCTTCAAACCCCTGTCCACTACAAATGCAGTCATCTAACCACCTACACACTTGTCTTTCACACCTTCAATTACTCAGGTAGTACCCATACACTCCAGCAAACACCCTGTCACTCCCCATGCACTCCTCCAGTCAGCCATCCAGCACATACACTACTCCAAACACTACGCCAAAACCCAAACACTCCAGGTACTCTCCTTGCAGTGCTCTAATAATTCAGTCAATACTCAAGTAGTCATGTAGTGACCCAGGCCTTAACGCATGCACTGCTACAAACCCCTGTCCACTACGCATGCAGTCCTCTAACCACCTACACACTTGTCTTTCACACCTTCAAATCCACAGGCAGTATCCATACACTCCAACAAACAGCCTGTTACCCGCCTTGAACTCCTCCATCGACCTATTCAACACCATGTACTAATCTATTCACTTTGCCAAAACCCAACCACGTATAAGTTCACACTGGCACTCTCCATGCAGTACTCAAATCATTCAGTCAGTACCGAAGTTCTCCTGCAATGACTTAGCACACGCACTGTTACAAAGCCCTGTCCACTACATGCGGTCCTCCAACCACCTACACACTTGTCTTTCACACCTTCAATTACCCAGGCAGTACCTGTGCAATCCAGAAATCACCCTGTCACTCCTCATGCACTCCTCCAGTCAGCCATCCAGCACCATATACTGATCCAAACACTGCGCTAAAACCCACCCACTTACAAATTCACCCCGGGCCGTCTCCTTGCAGTACTGTAATCATTCAATCAGTAACCAAGTACAAATGCAGTGACACAGGCCTTAACACATACACTGCGACAAAGCCCTGTCCACTACGCATGCGGTCCTCTAACCAGCTGCACACTTGTCATTCACACCTTCAATTCCCCAGGCAGTACCTATGCAATCCAGCAATCACCCTGTCACTCCCCATGCACTCCTCCAGTCAGCCATCCAGCACCATGTACTAATCCAAACACTGTGCCAAAACCCAAACACTTATAAATTCACCCATGTATTCTCCTTGCAGTACTCTAATTATTCAGTCAGTACCCAAGTACTCACGCAATGACCCAGGCTTTAACACATGCACTGCTACAAACCCCTGTCTACTACACATGCAGTCCTCTAACCTCCTACACACTTGTCTTTCACACCTTCAGTTACCCAGTCAGTATCCATACACTCCAGCAAACACCCTGTCACTCCTGTTGCACTCCACCAGTGACCCATTCAGCACCATGTACTATTCCATTCACTGCGCCAAAACCCAACCACATATAAATTCACCAAGGCACTCTCCTTGCTGTACTGTAATCATTCAGTAAGTTCCCAAGTACTCATGCAGTGTCCCAGGCCTTAACACATGCACTGCTACAAACCCCTGTCCACTACGCATGCACTCCTCTAACCACCTACACACTTGTCTTTCCCACCCTAAATTCCCCAGGCTGTTGTGTTCGGTTTTAGATTCCGAATGAATTTCCCCATTCATGCCCAAATATAGGTACAATTCACATTGCCCTTATATAGGCATAGAAATCCAGTCCTTATTTAGGCATAGCCCATGCTACCCAAATACAGGCATGGCTACTTCCATCCGTTCATCTACGTCACAACGATTCTTGGAAAACCAGACTCTTAAGCAGAAGGGACTTCCCCTAGCCTGAATATTGATTTCTCCAAGAACTCATTTATTATGCATGAACATCTATTCCTTAGGGGTTCATTCATGATGTTCATATGCCTGACTTTTATGTCAATACTGGCATTCCTAAATACCTTCAAGGTATAAATATACCTTCACTTGCTATGGCAAAGCACGGTGTGCTTAGGTGCAGTTCGACTACCTACTTGCATGATGCAGCTCGCTACAGCAATTGCCGAAGGAAGCCAACTCTCCAGCTGACGCACTGACTAGACGCTATCATCCTCCTGCTGAGAATCCAGCTCCAGTGGTTCTGACTCCCCTTGCGGGGTGTCGGGAAATCGAGTCCCGAGAAAGAGATACCAACCTCTCTCATTCTAAGGTATGAACCTGATTAGAACCTATAGAAACCTTTGGCAATTCTTGGCCAAACTAAACCTATGCTAAAGACAGCACCTACTTCTTCCATGGTACTAGACCTAAGTTAGGTACATTGGGGTAGGCATATTTTAGAAGCACCAGTTTAGTATTTTAGCCTGTGTTATTTAGGTATATATTTTTGTATGTCATAGCAACAGACAATGCTATTACAGTATTATTTTATATTCCTGTTCACGCTGTACGCATTATACTTTGCATTCTGTCTAACAATTGTAGCAGTTCATATCTCTTGCATGAGAAATAAGACTGTTCAATAAACCCCTTTTTATTGAAACGCCTATCTCTCTGTTTCTATGCAACTATGTAGAAACGAAGCATGCACGATTGACTGAGTGAAATAGTTATCTATTGTTTCCACCACTCGGAAGATATTGTTCCGGTTCTAGGGAAAACAAAGTTGTTATGTTTATGCGGTTGTCAGAGACTAGTCCCTTCTTGTTTATTTGAGAAAGTTCCTAGTCACCTCTGAGTAAGCTGGCACACACACAATTAAGTTTAGTATACCCGATAGAGACATACTTGCCTCAGTCCTATGTCAAATATATAGTGTATATTATTCCAATGCGCAGAGCCTCTTAGATGAACTTAACTACATGGCGCCCAATGTTTGGTAGGCACTAATTTAATGCTAGATACTGAAGCAACTCATTCGTGATTTTCTCAGAGACCCTCCTACTCATAATACTCCAATAGACGTCTGGAGTGGGTATCCGCCATAGCTGAGTAGGACGAAAAATCCTATGTATCAGTTTTTGGTTTGTTCAACGTTAAAGAATACAGTGTTCCAAAATATTGTGCACCTTATGTTTGTTTCCATGAAACTTGCTCTGCAGTTTTCATTAAACAAAAATGTCCCTCAATGGGGATAACAACACCAAAATCGGTGGAGCTGTGGCTGATCCAGCATTGCAGCTTTCAACCTAACAGGTTTCCAAGAAACCGATGAGAATGCTATAATCATTCCTCCAAATTTAAGGAAAGCCATCACTATAAAACTTATAAAACATGGCCTAACATCAAGAGGTGGTAGGGCAGTTTTTGTGATAGAGGCACATAAATATCACCAGACAGAGGTATTGTATTCATGGATGGTCTTCCCAGAAGCAAATCCAGTAACACATATGTTTCACTTCTACAAAGAAGATGAACCACCAGATGAGTATATTCCTTTAAATGATATTGAAATTCCACTCACACACCAGGAGCATGAGCTCTGGTTTAAAGGCACCCTAAAACATTTATATCACATTACCAGGCTCGGTCCTCTAGGTAGACCAGGAGCTACATGGCCGATTCTAGCCGGCTATACACCTGACCCTGACATTGAAGCAATGTCGGACGAATGAATTACTTAGTAATATACAAAGATTAGTGGATTAGTGGAATTATACAGTTAAACCACAACTGTCTGCAAGTCCATAAAAGACCTTTACAAAGAACACTCCTACATCTTCTAAAAAGAAGTGGGAAAATAGCAAACAAACTTCTAAAGAGAAGCGTTCTCAATCCAGAGATAGGGCTCCTCAAAAGGAGCCCTCTGAAAGGAGGTATAACCTCAGGAATAGGGATAATTTGAAAAAACCTGATAGATATCAAGATACTGATACACATTCCTCTCATACCTTTCAGACTTCGTCACAGAAATCCAGTCAGAAAACAAAGAACGCGTGTAGTCTAAAGACGATCAACACGTTCAGAAGAACAAGAAACCTCAACTCACCAAAAAGAAGGTAGCAGGTCTAAAAGTCAGACATGCCCTCAAGAACGGGGAATGGGCTCAGACAATGTTGGACAGTGCAGCAGAAGTCACAATAGCTGGCCAGAACCTGAAGGGTCTTCTGGAGACAGTGGACTTGAATGAATTCATTCAAGTTGAAGCTGCAGATACCAGGGTTAGTTCTCCACATAGGTTATATGAAATAACACTCCGGATTGAGGGAGACATACGAAGAAAAGTGAAAACACACTTTCCAAGGGTTATGACATACTTCTGGCTGAAAAAGACTGGCCTCCTACATTTGTCAGGGAGTGCCCACATGATGAAGACATCATTATGCCACTCTTCTCTAACCATATTCCAATTCATTTAAAGTATACATATGCCAGGAAATGGGCAGTTGCCCAAGCCCCTGCATTATACAAAAATCATGTAGGATGGGATGAGGACTTCCCTCACCATAAAATCCAACTAAAGAATCAACCAACTGCACAAAGGCAGTACCCAGGTAAGCAAGACGCTAAAAAACAGGTCAGGGAGATCTTAGATCAACTTGAATACCAAGGGGTGATTAAAACATGCACCTCGTCAATTAACAATCCTGTGTTTCCTGTTTCCAAACCAGACAATACAGACAATACATATCGTCTAGTAGTGGATTACAGACATCTAAATTCTTCTTGCAAAACATTTGCAGTGCAAAATGCACACAGTACGGCATTAATGAATAACATTGTGCGTAAAAAACTATAAAACCACATTAGATATTTCTAACAGGTTCTTTTGTCAAAATATAAACCTGAAAGCAGGTATTTGACCTCTTTCTCAATTTTGGGACACAGCATCACTTCTGTCATCTCCCTCAAGGATTCAAGAATAGTCCAGGGTTATTCTCAGCAAGAGTAACAGAGTTACTACAAACCTATGATGATGAAGCATTTTCATATGTGGATGACATCTATCTGACAGATGATGACTTGATAGGCACTTGAATAGGGTGAACACCATTATACTTGGATTCGCCTCTGAGGGTTATGATTTCTATTTTAAAAAATCTAGAATTTTCCACTTAAATGTCCTCTTTTGAGGATATGAACTATCAAGTGAAGGTAAAAGCCTAGCAGCAAGCTTTCTAGAAAAGTGTGCACTTCTCCAACCTCCAAAAATGCTGAACAACTTACAGTCGATTCTAGGTTTGCTGAATTTCGGAAGGACTTACATTCTAACTTCTCTACGAATTAATCAAACCTGATTTCAAAACAGTAAATTGGACACAAAAACACACAGAAACTTTGCGTTCACTACAAAAAGACATGTTAGCAACTAAACATTTGCGAACACGCGTAAACGTACGCAACTTAGTGATCCGAATAATTCGGGTCAATGCATATTCACCTACTTAACTTTTAACGAAGGTGAAAAAGTACCAATAGCTTACAAATCCCATTTGTATACACAAGCAGGAATGAAATTCACTTCTGTATAAAAATACGAGAGAGACCCCGTACAACCAGGGGATAAGGGTACTAATCAGTAGTGAAAAAAGGGGGGATCCCTTGGTGATACAACCTATCAGTACACTATGATGTATGCATTACATCATTGTAGCCCATATATAAAAAATAGAAATGTGGCACAAAATACAATTTTCTTTATATTTCCTTTTTATTTTAAGTAAGAAGAATTTTTTTGATATTTGTACAAAATTAAAAACACAACACTACAAATACATTCAAATGCATATACATTAGCACAATTTCATATTAAAATCAATCCTTTACTAGAAAGGAATATACTAGTTCATAAAATGTTTTTCATAAAACAGAAAATCTCACAGGAAAATAAAAATAAAAATATAAGGAGAGAAACAAAGCAGACAATCCTATTTGTCATATGGATACATATCAGGGAACCTGAATTGTAGAAACCACTCCAGGACACACTCAGAATTTGTCATCTATGGAGTAAACTCAATCCCTTGATTATGTTAATCTAGGCGTTGACGCGTTTCGATAGTTTATTTATAATTAACCATCAAGACCAGATTGATAAGTCTCTCCTATTTCAGGCACTGGGTGGTTGCCGTTTTCGAAAATATCCTGTGGATAAATATACTTGGATGAGTATTGTGTTAACAATGCATCAACCCTATCTAGTACAGAAAAATAAGTATAGTCCTACTTCATTGGGGTTCATTATACCTTTCATCTTATACGATCTGTTCATAGTTCCATGTAGTTATTGTCATCATAGAAAGACACATAAAAAACACTTTCTAAACTTTTTTTAGCATATTTACATGGCCCATCTGGCTGTTATTTGTTATACACTTCTTTTCAACATTAGGTTTCACTCGTGCATAGACTAAAAATATAGATATTCCTTATATGTGGGCTCTTGGAATTATTCATCTACAACCCTTGTCTAGCCAGCCAGGGAGTTTTTGTATTACAACCACCCCCTTTAAAAATTGCCCCTCATGCCTGGTGGGTCACAAAAAATGAGAGCCTAACTATGGCATTCACCTTATGTCATCTTCCTTTATTGTCTTTCCTTTATCCTAGTTGAATCCTTATATTTTTGATGGTTTTGAAATTATTCACACAAGGCTGTGAAGAGATGTTATTTTTTATCAATATTCTCTATATCATAAATTATATTATACCTAGCTAGGTTTTTGTTTCGCTGTTACCTTTTATTTATATTGATCCGTCTGTTGTTGACAGTCTGCTCTTTTTGCGGCTTTGATGGAAATCGTTAAAATCATGTGAGAAAATGATACTCGTTTCCTGACTCTATAATAGAATATAACATGGTTTGATATTCTATGTTTACTACTGTTATAGTTGTTGTTTAAACTAAGGCTAGGACTCGGATTCAAGACCTTTTTTAGATTTTTTTTTGTGATTCCCAGAGGGGTCCTCTTAATTTCTGGTTATTTTGTGGTAAATAAAATATTACCCTGGCATAATTTCTAGGCATTAACAATTAGCATGTATCAAATGAGAGGCAGAGAGTCCGTGGTGTCCAAGTTAAAAGGGCTTTATTCCAATAACTCGAGTTAAGGGAGAATCTGTTCCATCACCACTGAGGTTCAGGAAGGGTCTTCTAACATTATGTACAGAGAACAACACATATATACATTTTTCCTTGTACATAGGGAGGAGCGCTCCAGGCAGAGCATGAAAGAAAGAGATAAGAGCATGTGGGCGTGCATGAGGGTGTACACTTGATGAGTCACAGGTGGGTGATAGGTGGGTGGCTACATAGAGGAGGAGTTACATGGCAGGCTGGACCAGGGTCAGCGGACACGATAATTCTCGCCTCGGTGCCTACTCTAGTCAGAGACCACACTCGGCAACTCTGGGCATCAGCTTGCCTCATCTTCACAACGGCCCCCCCAGACCGCCGGGGATGCTTGGTCGCACCTTAGAGATACCCATCATGGACCATCTCTCAGGGTGAGCCAGGACGGGTTCCCCAGCGGTCGAAGCGTGGAGATACTCCTCTGGGAGTCGATTCCTAGCGCTATATAAACCTGCAATCAATCAACTTTGCCCTACTTGTGCACGCAATTTGAGCATGACGTGCAATTGACGTGTAACTGGGAGGAGAGCTGATTTTCAGTCTAGTAGAGAGATCTTTAGTGTCAAGGCGGCCAGCACGTCTGGTACTAACTGATAACTTAAGTCAGGGGATGTATTATCTGAAGCAAATGTTGCAAAGGTTGCTCGTCACTAGGAATCAGAAAAAGCATATATTTATTTGTGCATTGCATGGGGGCTGTGAGCTTTCTATGGATGCAAGCACTGTGATTTACTTCAATGGAGACAGAGAGGCTAGGCCCTATCTTCCGCGGACGGGTTCTGTTTACCTTCCTCACTGGACAGGAATGTGACTCTGTACAGCAGGCAGATAACTGTTATTCATAATACTATCTTGGCAACCCTTGCTGGGTCTCTTTCGGCTGAGCTAGAAGTATGCGAGGTCAGAGATACGTAACTGCAGCTTGCAGTGTGTCAGGAGTCATGAAAACCCTAATTCAGAAAGTGGCTCAGACTGAACCACAAAAAGGGTTTATTACGATATTTATTTAAAAGTGCACAATGCAAATACATGGGCCTTCATGTTAGCTTAACGTTTGGGAAACTTGATGACAGGCACCTTAATGCAGGACGTGATTGCAGAGGCCTTGTGATTCAGGCCACTGAGAGAAATATGCATGGGTGACATGCACATACATGTAACATAGGGTACACGTAGGGGGCATCTTGGTCAGGCAAAATTTCATTTTCCTCATTCCCTCCTTGTCCCCTACTTAACCCTTGAGGATACATCTATATTCATGAGACCATATAGTTGATCATACAGCATCATTTGTTCGTCCTTAACCCTTTGTATACTTGGATGTGGAACACATGCAGTTGCACACAGGCCGTAAATGGCCGGGCCACACTGCAGACAGAGACAGCAACCAAATATCATAAGTAGGACCATTCCTAGGAAGGACAACACTTTCCATCCCCAAGCAGATATCACACCCCAGAGCCAACTGGACCAAGTCCATGTGCCTGGGTCTTGATGTATGCCATGAGCAATCTTGTGGAGCCTTGTTATCGCTGCATACACAGATGGCGCGTTATTTGGGATGAAAACGCAACAACTAGATCGGATCACGCTACAAGCTCCGCCCCTATCCGCCAAGATGACGTCTAGAACGAGGCGATGTTGAAGAACAACAAGTCTCATAGCAGACTGTTCCTGGGTCAAGTTCGCCAGGGCAGATGCAGTCACATTCACTACTGCCTCAAGAGTCCTTGTTAACTTGCGTATCAGTTTACTGTTTTGGACGGGACCTATGAAGAAGAAGAATCCTTTGTTGAAATCTGTATATTGCTCCCAAGCTGTTTCAGTCTGATCAATCCCTGAGGCATCTGTCTCTCTCTTTACTCTAACATGTTCTAGTCGTGAATCTCTATGATAATGGGATGGGGCCAAGAATACAGGTGGCAATAAGAATGCTATATAACAAGTCCCACCCCAGTCTAAGGGCAGATGTACATAGGCTGTCTGACCGCAAATGAAATAGGTATGGCGTGATGTTTTGAAAGAAGAAAGTCCTTTATCATTAAACTCTACTACAACTTTATACTCGCTGTGTCCCATATGTACTGAGCCTTTCTTATTAACACATAAATCACCTTTTGCTGGTAGAACTGAAATAAACGGTGGACCTGTATTTTGCTTGGGCTGAACATTTAACATTATAAAATTAACGGATGCATTTCCCTGCTCGTACTCTTCATTCTCTAGATCGGTTCCCTTCCTTTGAGGAAATCCGTCTTTGTCTGGAAAACATGCTTCATTCATTACTTTATTCAGGTTTCCATATATCCAGCCACCTGGATAAGCTATGTACTTTCTATCTATTGAGTTCATTAAGGCAAACCATGCTCCACATGAACCATTGTGTGAGAACGGCAGAGGATAGTAGGGCAGAACTCCCTTCGCCTTTTGATAAGGTGGCAGTTGGCCACATACCCAGCAATCAGTCGCATTGCTGGTCTGATGAGAATGGTGTAACATTCGAATAAAAGTATTGTTACGCAATGCAAGTCGATATGACAATTCATGAGGTGGCAGTTCACTAAATGTATGCTCTATGGTGCTGTTACTGGAAGAGTGTATATGTGAGGAAATAGGAAAGAAAACATGTAGTAATAAACTGACACAGATTATAACAATGCACAGAATAAAAAGAATGATCAAAGTAACTATAAATCTACTGCGTAATAACTTGCAGTATTTTGCTTTCATGTTTTTTTTCTTACTATTCTCGTATGTGATCTTATACATGTCAGAAATCTAGTCTAACCGATTCACCACAGAGTGGACTTAGACAATTAAACTACGTCTGACTTACTAGATCTTAACTTAGATTTATACTCCTGCTGTGGAGTCTTTTCTAGTAAAGGCGGCGCAGGTGGCGCAAGCGGCGTAAAGTCTGTATTGTCTTTTACTGAAGTACCAGATTGTCCAAAGTGTCTTTTACAGTGCTGAGCGTGGATCCATCCTTTGCGTCCCTCCACTTTTATTGCGGTCCTCATGGTCAGTAGCACCAACTTCGGCGTCTTCCAACGTGGCTCAACGGGGCTTGATCGATCAAAGTTCCACACAAAAACGAAGTCCCCAGGGACTATGGCGTGTTCCTTGACCTGGGTGTTGTCAGGGAAGGCGGCAGCAACCTGTGAACGACAAGAGAGTAGTGCAGACATCAAGGAAGCCAGGTAATCTGTCAGCATGTTACTGTCAACATCAGTTATTCTTTTAGGCATAGGCGTACCCCACATATTTGGCGGTCTACCGAAGACTACTTCATACGGGGATAGGCCTGTTCTGGAATGAGCTACCATACGCATGTAAAAGAGGGCAACCGGTAAAGCTACCACCCAATCCACGCCTTTTTCTGCACATATCTTAGCAAGTCTTGTTTTGATTGTCTGATTATGTCTTTCTACAAGGCCTGCTGCTTCAGGGTGTCTTACACAATGGAATTTCCAAGTATATCCTAACAGAAGAGACACTTGTTTCATTAATTCAGAGGAGAATGGCTGACCGTTATCGGAATATACGACCCGAGGCAATCCATACCTGGGGAAGTACTCGCGCACTAATTGCCTGGCTGTTGTCACAGCAGTATAATCTGGAACTGGATATGCTTCTGTCCATCTAGATAGTGCACACACAACTACCAAGACCTACTTGTAACCTCTACATCTGTTCATTTGGATATAATCCATCTGGAGGACCTCAAAAGGGTGGTCAGGAGGATGAAATCCGCCTTGTTCCACCGGAATGCCTTTACCTGGATTGAACTGGCAACAGATGAAATGAAATGAAAAATTACATTTCTATAGCGCATAACTACCCGGAGGCCTCGCAGCGCTTTAGACTGATTACTGTGACGGGCCTACGGGTAGTTAGTACGCTTTTGCAAACAGGTGGGTCTTTAAGGCCTTCCTGAAGGACTGTAAATTACTGTCCTCCCTCAAGGTCAGAGGCAGAGAGTTCCAGAGCCTTGCCGCTGTAAGGCTGAAGGAGCGGCCACCCCACCTGGCCCTCTTTACTCTCGATGTGGTTGCCAAATGCAATGTTCCAGAGCGAAGGGCTCTGGGGGGGGTGTAGGGTGACACTAGGGAATGCAGAATAGCCGGGCCTGTTCGATGGAAAGATTTGTGCAAAATGCACATGGCTTTAAACTGCGCTCGAGCAGCCACCGGGAGCCAATGGAGGTCTTTAAGCGCCTTCCTGGCAGATTGCCAGCGAGGGATGTTAAGCAGCAGTCGTGCGGCACAATTTTGGGTGACCTGGAGCCTGTTGACCACTGCCGCAGGGGCTCCCAGATATAACACATTCCCATAGTCCAAGCGAGAGAGTACAAGGGCCTGCACCATGACCCTCCTCGCCTGGATTGGGAGCAACGGGAGCACTTTGCGGAGCATTTTCATCAGCCCGACGCAGGTGGAGGCAGTTTTACTGGCTTGAGCTGAAAAGTCCAGTGCTTTGTCGAGCCAGATTCCCAAGCTCTTTATCAGGGGCTTGGGGGGGGGGATACCGAGACATGGGGGCCAGATGGAAATTAAGTTGGTCAAAGGAGAATTGCCCAATAACATGATCTCGGTTTTTTCCCCATTGAGTTTGAGGTGGGAAGATTGCATCCACTTAGCAACAGCCTCTAGACAAGGGCACAAGCTGTTAGATGAGCCCTCCGAGTGGTCCAGGGAGACCACCAGTTGGGTGTCATCGGCGTATGTAATAATACGCACACCGAACGGGTGGACTATCCCCTCTAGAGGCTGCATGTAAATGTTAAAAAGGGTGGGGCTCAGGGAGGAGCCCTGAGGAACACCACACCTAAGCGGCTGCTTAGATGAAACCACCTCACCCTCAAACACCCGGAAGGATCGCTCGTCCAGGAAGGAGGTCAGCCATGCAAGGGCCGCGCCCGACACACCCATGCCCTTCAAACGATGTAATAGTGTGGCATGGTTGACTGTGTCGAACGCGGCACTTAGGTCGAGCAAAATAATGGCTGTTTTTCCTCCCTGGTCCATTATGGCTCTAGCTGCCTCGGTTACTGCCAGAAGGGCCGTCTCAGTGCCATGCTGAGGACGGAACCCCGTCTGAGAGACACATAGTAGGCCGTTAGACTCCAGATAGTCCACCAAGACCTTGTTAACATGTCTTTCCACCAATTTACTCATCCAGGGGAGTAACGATATTGGACGAAAGTTGGACAGGTCGTTCTGATCCAAATTTGGTTTCTTTAGCAAGGCCCTGACCATCGCACACTTCCATGGGGCTGGAACAGAGTTAGAAGTGATGGAGATGTTAAGGACGTCTAAGATGTATGGGCAGATAGTGTCAATCACTTTGACTAGGACCTGCGGGGGGGCCGGGTCGATCGGGGAACCCGAGGTAACTTTATGGACCAGTTTATCCAGTGACTCAAGATCCAGGAGGGGGATGGTGACCAGTGAACAGGACAAGGGTAGGTCAGAGTCTGACGTAGACGTCAGACCCAGGTCACTCCCCCCTGTTGGAAATAGGGAGTATATAGTTTTAATTTTTTGAGAGAAAAAAATGGCGAGATTATCACAACGGGCCTGCGCACCGTCCAATGCTAGGAGCTCCGGGGGAGGAGAGATCAGAGATTTTACGATTTTAAACATTTCTCTAGGTGCATTCACTGCCCGAGTGATTTTAGTGCCATAAAACTCCGCCTGGGCAGTTTTTATTTGATTTTTATAGTGCCTAATCGCGGTTCTGTACTCTGAGCCCTTCATCTGAGAACGATCTTTCCTCCAAGCTCTCTCCGCTTTGCGGCATCCTTGTTTCAAAGTTCTAAGAGCAAGAGAATACCAGGGAGCAACTTTAGGTCTTTTTATAGTTTGCAGAGAGCTTTTCGGAAGAACTTGGTCAAGAGTCTCCGAAATCCAATTGTCAAAGTTGAGGGCTGCCGTATTGGAGTTACTCGTTTTTTTAGGTGGATATTTTTTAGGTGGATCATACATGTTCGTACTTTCTGCTTCGCTGCTGCACGCATGTGCTTGTTAAACCAGATATTCTGTAAGCTGTCTATCATTGCCTTTTCTCCCAAGTGTGCTGGACTATGTGCTGTGTTTATGATTACTTGTACCATAGAATCTGGAAGAAACCATGTACCTTTTCCCTTAGTCATCCAACCTTGTTCAGTCTGGACCCCTCCTTGTTCAGTCCATTTCTTTATCTCATCTGCAGTGGCATGTGTCTGTATGTCGAGTACATCTTGAGTGGGATCCCTGACTGTCATACATGTTGTCAGTAATGGTACCTCTGTCCTTGTCGTGTCTGTTGGTGTCTGGGCTGTCTGGGCTGTAAGTTTAGCTGTTCGGTCTGCCAGGTCATTACCCTGGGAAATGGTGTCTGTAACTTTGGTGTGAGCTTTGCACTTCAGGATAGAAATGGCTGTAGGTAAATGTATTGCTTCCAACAGGGCTTGAATGAGCTGGCCGTGCTGGATCTTGGTCCCATGGGAGGTCAAGAAACCTCTCTCCCTCCAAAGTACCCCGAAATCATGAACAACGCCAAAGGCATATTGTGAATCTGTATAAATGTTCACTCTTAAGTGCTTAGCTCTTATGCAGGCTTGTGTCAGAGCGATGAGCTCTGCTGCTTGTGCTGATAGTGTGTCTATTTTCTGTGTCTCTATGACATTAGTAGCAGTGGTCACAGCATATGCTGCTACTAATTCTCCTGCACTCGTTCTCATGCATGATCCATCTACATAGAGCGTTAAGTCTGGGTCTGGAAGTGCAATATCTGTCAGGTCTTGTCTTGGTTTCGTCACTATATTCATTACTTCCACACAGTCGTGTGGCGGTGCATTTACTGTACTTGAGGGCAAAAGTGTTGCAGGATTCAGAATATTACAACGTCTGATCTCTATGTGTGGTTGAAATAATGTCAGTTCATATCCTGTCAGTCTTGCTACAGTCAAATGTTGTGTCTGTGTCCTGTTTAAGAGAACCTCCACTGCGTGTGGAACCTGTACTGTCAGAGGGTGACCCAACACTATCGAGTCACTTTGTCTGATGGCTAGGGCTGTTGCTGCAACTGATTTCAGGCACGCAGGCAGAGCCTGGGCCACTGGATCTAGTGTACTAGAAAAATAAGCGCAAGGCTTGTGTTTTCCTGCTTGATCTTGTGTGAGGACAGATAACGCTGTTCCATCTCGTTCAGTTACGAAAAGCATAAAAGGTTTGCTGTAACTTGGAGTCGCTAAAACTGGCGCTTGACATAATGCTCTTTTTAATTCCTCAAATGCCAAGGTGTGTTCTTGTGTCCAAGGGAGGACAGTCGAAGTGGCTGCCTCCTGTGTTGTCAATTGTATGAGTGGTTTGGCTAGATAGGCATACTGGGGAATCCATTGCCTACAGTATGAGGTGAGGCCAATAAATACACGTACTTCTTTCTGTGTCTTGGGCTGTGAAAGGTTAGAAATGAGCTGTATGCGTTCTCGTGTTAGTTGTCTACCCTCCTTGGAAAGTAAGTGTCCAAGGTACACCACTTGCTTTTCACAGAATTGCAACTTGGAAGGGGACACCTTGTGCCCCTTGTCATCCAGAAAATGTAAGACTGTCAGTGATGCATTCTCGCATTCTGGTTCTGATCGTGCTGTAATCAGGATGTCATCTACGTACTGAAGTAGCGCAGTGTTGGGAGGCATGTGAACACTGTCTAGCTGTCTTTTTAATGCTTGACTGTAAATGCTAGGGCTTTCTGTAAAACCTTGAGGAGCTCTTGTAAATACAAAGCTACGCCCTTTTAAACTAAATGCGAACAGATATTGGCTATCTGGATGAATGGGTACACTAAAGAAAGCATTCTTCAAGTCTATGACAGTGAAGACTGTGGCCTCAGAATCAATAGCAGTCAATAATGAAGAAATGTCTGGCACCACTGGATATTGTGGTACTACACATTTGTTCAATTCTCGTAGGTCGATAATTAGTCGGTACACTGGCAGTACACTAGGGTCAGATCGTTTAAGGATAGGGATGACAGGCGAGTTACATACATTCAAGTCAGTCTCTACCACTACTCCTCGTGCAATAAGTTCGTCAACTAATTTCAATAAGGCTGTTTCGGCGTCAGGTGGTAACTTGTATTGTCTAATACGTGGAAGTACTACTCCTGCTTTGAGTGTGACATGGTGTGGCGTATGTCCATGTACCCTACGTCAGTTGGTCCTTGTGCCCATAGGTGCTGTGGCACGTTCTGGAGTCTGTGGTCAAAATCAGTCAGCACATAATGTCCCTTAAAATCACGTAAGAACAGTCGTACTCCTTCTGGAGAGCAACAGATAACTGCTCCTAGTTCTTTTTTTTTTTTTTTTTTTTATGTTTGAAAGCTTTATTAGAAGAAAATCAAATATTACAATAAGGTGATATCAGCAAAATATGAAGAAAGAAAGGCTGAAGAATGGTCTAAATGAAACATAAGTAACCAATATCACAATGCAAACCAAGCATTTTGGATTATTTTACGGGGGGGAGGGGGGGGGGAGGGAAATAAAAACGTGGTAATATCCTAGAGAATGAGTAAAAAACAAGAATCAAATACCCTGAAGGTCAATTAGAGAGTACAGTAGAAAACATCATATTAGCAATTACCGAAAGTAGGAACATTTATCAAAAAGAAACATGTATAAAGCTAAAAAATTACAACAGTGCAATTGAAGAAGATCATGAACTACAGGCAAGAGTATATGCGCTCAAGGGGGTTTGAAGTTATCTGAGGAGAGTGGCGAGTAAGTCGTTTTGGCAGATTGATCTAAGTATAAAGTAAGAGGTAACCAGTATAGTTCAACATTTCGGGAAGGTTTGCAGGAGGAGGCAAAGGCGACATCAAGTCTGTGTGATTGACATACCAAATTCCACCAACAATTTAAAGACAAATTGTGCAGGGTTTTCCAATTAGAAACAATGTGGTGTAGTGCAAGGGCTAGCATAAAATCAAAAAGACCGTGGGAATGTGGAGGGAGATCCAAGTCCTCTGAAAGGCTACCAAGAAATACAAAAGAGGCGGAGAAGTGAACAGAGATGTTGAAAATACGGGAAAGGCGAGAGCATATCTGAGACCAAAAAGTACGAGTTGAAGGACAGAGAAAGAAAAGGTGTAGAAGGTCTGCAGAGGGAGCATTACAGGTCCAACAGTTAGAAACAGAATTGGGTTGAAAACGAGAAATAGAAAGAGGAGATAGGTAGAGTCTGTGATAGAAGAAAAATAGGGATTGAGTAAGAGAAGCAGTACGGGAAATCTTCAAAGATCTGGCCCATAATTTGTCCCAAAGAGAGGTTGACCATGAAGAGCCTAAGTCTGCCTCCCAAGACAATTCCAACTTTGATTTGAGACGGTCCGGGTCGGGGGCTGAGAAATAACGATAAATGAGAGAAGCTTTAGGAATAGTAGAGAGGACGTTGAGTAAAGTAGAAGAGGAGGATGGTAGCGCTTCAGAAGGAAGAGAATAATAACACTCTAGAATTGTTTCCATAAGGATGAGGAATTTCTTTGCAAAAGAAGGAGGGCAGTGGAATTGAGATCTAAATTGAGGAAACGAGCAAGGGGATGAACCATCAAAAAGATGATGTACCCAGATGATACCTTTCGCTCTCCATGAGGGCCATGCAAGAGGTCTGTTATTTATCAAAATGAGTGAGTTGTACCATATAGGTAATAGTAAGAAGGATTCCTGAGAGACCGAGGTAGAGGAGACTAAAGGCCGTAGAAGAGAAAAAGTGTGTTTGAATAAAAGGGGGTTAAGGCATGGGGCTTTAGAAGTGAAGCGAATTATCTCTTGGAAAGAGTATGGAAGTAACAATGCCTGTTCTACAGAGAGCCAGAGGGGAGAAAAAGGGGAGGATTCCTGAGATAACCAACGGGAAGCCTGTCTAAGGGAGAAGGACTTGTGGTAGAGGCGAAAGTCTGGAAAGTTAGTCCCACCATTAAGTTTAGATTTACGAAGGTGTAAAAGAGATATTCGAGCCTTTTTCTGCTTCCAGAGAAATTTGGACAATACAGAATCAATACGGCGGAAGTATAAGTTCGGGATGCGGATTGGAAGCATGGATAATAGGTAGATCAGAATCGGGGCAATCATCATCCTGATGGAGTCAAGACGGCCCCACCAGGAAAGAAATAGAGGATTCCAAGAAGTTAGTAGGGTATCTATTCTAGAGATGACTGCATTCATGTTGAGTTGGATAGACGAAGAAATAGAGCTAGAAAAAAGAACACCAAGATATTTAATTTTCGTAGAATTCCAAGCAAATCCGGTGGCTGTAAAAAAGTGAGGAAGGCAAAATTTGGTTAGGGGAAGAATTTCTGTTTTGTCAGAATTTATTTTATAACCCGAAACCAAAGAAAATTGTTCAAATTCATTTAATAAAGATGGGACAGAGGTAACCGGGTCCGAGATAAATAAAAGGATATCATCAGCATAAGCAGATAATTTAAGATGGTGTTCACCATATGGGAATCCAGAAATGGAAGGATTATTACGTATAGAAGCAAGGAAGGGTTCAAGCGCCAAAATAAATAAAAGTGGAGACAAAGGACAGCCCTGACGAACTCCACGTTGGAGCGTGAATGGGGAAGTGAGGCGACCATTGACGAGAACAGAGGCTTTGGGCATAGAATATAGCAAAGAAATATAAGAGATAAATTTGGGGCTGAAGCCATGCCATTTTAAGGAGGCCATGAGAAAGGACCAGTCAACCCGGTCAAAGGCTTTCTCAGCGTCTACTGAAATGGCTGCAAGGGGAATTGATAGGGAGGGGGCTTTGCTTAAAACATTAAGGAAAAGTCTAGAGTTATCCGATGTGAGTCGGCCCTTAACAAAACCACATTGCTCTTTCCCTATAAGATGTGGTAGGAGCGGGTCAAGGCGAAGAGCAAGTAATTTTGCAAAAATTTTATAATCTACATTAACTAAAGATATAGGCCTATAATTTTTACAAAACTTAGGATCTCTACCATCCTTAGGGATAAGGCATATGGTAGCATCCTGAAATGAGCCTTTGGCTGATCCAGTAGAACAGAAAGACTGAAAAAGAGAAAGAAGTTTAGGTAAGAGAAGATCCGAAAAATGTAGGTAAAATTCAACTGGAAAACCGTCGGGTCCTGGGGTTTTGCCTTTAGTAAGGGAGGATAGAGCAGTGGATAACTCTGAAATATTGAGATCAGAATCAACGGCCGAAAAATTAAGGTGGGCGGTATCTGGGTGAGGTATGTTATCAAAATAAGATTGGATAAGGTCTGGGGTGGGAGGGTTTTCAGGAGTATATAAAGTTTCATAAAAAGAGTGAAATTGTTCTAAGATTTCCGCGTCCGTATGGAGAAGAACGTTGGAGGGGGAATAGATAGATTCAATATTAGTTCGTTCTTTACGCGATTTTAAATAATTAGCCAATAATTTACCTGATTTATTACGACCTCCATAGTATCGTGCGCTGCTCCGGAGGAGAAAAGAGGAGGCTGAGTCTGTAGTGAGCTTGTTAAAAGCAATCTTAGCCTGAAGTAGTTCAGGAGAAATAAGCTTAGTAGATGAAGTATAGAATTGGTGTTCCAGCGATTTAATGTGTGCAAGGGTAACTTTACGTTTTTGAAGGAATTTTTTCTTTTTCCTAGAGACAAAATCAATAATAAAACCACGGGCCGTTGCTTTGAAGGAGTCCCAAAGAATATGAGGAGGGGTATCAGGAGTAGAGTTGAGATGAAAGAATTCAGAAGCGAAGGAACAAAAAGAGGAAGAAAAGAGAGGATCGGCAAGAAGAGAAGGGTTAAAACGCCAGCAAGAAGACTTAGGAGCAGGAGGAAGAAGGTCAAAGACAGTAATAATAGGAGCATGGTCAGATATAACAATAGGCTCAATAGAGGAGGATAGAAGGTGTTGAGATAGAGAAGAAGATAGAAAAATGTAGTCTAAACGAGAGAAAGAGGCATGTGGAGGAGAGAAAAAGGAGAAATCCATAACATCTGGGTGAGTGAGTCTCCACGAGTCCACAAGATGAGTTTGAGTGATGGTGTCAATGAATTGCTTATGTGGCTTGTGAGGGGAGAAACGAACTGAAGATTTACGGTCTAAAAAGGGGTCAATGATCTGGTTACAGTCGCCACCTAATATGAAAGAATCATCCTTATATTGAACACATTTTGCTGTAACAGAGGGCCAAAAAGAGGAGCTAAAACATGTAGGACCATAAACATTGAATACCGTAAGTGGGATATTATTAATGATTAGTTTAGCTAAAACCCAGCGCCCCTCATCATCCTTTTCCTCTAGAACTACTTTACACTGGAGGCGTTTATGAATCAAAATAGCCACCCCATTCTTTTTTTGAGAAGCAGGAGAAAATAAGACAGTCCCAACCCACAATCGCTTTAGCTTCAAGGATTCAATATCTGATAGGTGGGTTTCTTGAATAAGAACAATATCAGGATTGTAAGAGGAGAGGTGTGAGAGTACTCTTTGCCTTTTGATAGGGTGATTAAATCCCTTCACATTCCATGAAACAACTTTGAAGGTAAAAGATTAATAAACTGATCAAAATCGAAAAATGCAAAAACATACTGTACAGTGAATAATTCAAACTTTAGAGAGATAATAACCATAAGGATTCTCAAAATGGTAGAAGGAAGGATAGGTAGAGGATGAAGAAGAAAAAGAAAAGGTAAAAGGGAGAGGGGTAGGAACAGGGAAAGAAGGTGAGCGAAGGAGGTAGAAAAGAGGAAGGATAGAAGGCATAGAAGACAGTACAAATCCAAAAGGATGACTGTAGTGAACATACCTGGAAGGGGGGTTACACACAAGGGGGAGGTGGGGAAGTGGTGATGCTTTACAAGACGGACGGACCAGGATCAGGAGCAGGACCACACCGAGACCGCACAAAAAAGGAACATAGGACGGGACAAAATGGTGAAGGGAACATCCGATACATAGCCGTCTGGGGAAAAAAGGAAAAATTGTTAAGACATAGAACATGTGACGCGAAGTATAGATCTAAAGTATAGAAAGAGTAAGGAGAGATATATAAGGTATACAAAAGGAAGATATTCAGAGAGAAGATAGGCAAGATGAGAAGGTTACAAACTATAAGGAGGAGTATGAAGAGATAGATGAAGTCAGAGACAGATGACTAGAAGGACAAGACATGCAGACAACAAAAAACAAATTTCAGCCACTGTTCGAAGCAGAGGAGGATGCGTCCATCCCTTCTTCACTGTGCAGAAGAAGAAAGTTCTTCAGTTCTCCAGGATCCTGAAATGACCAAGTCTTATTGCGATAAGTTACTCTGAGAGTACAGGGGTGAAACAGGCCATATCGTGCTCCCATGGAGCGCAGAGAAGGACGCATAGCCAAAAATTATTTACGTCTGGAGGCAGTGACATTGGAGACATCCTGAGATAAGTAGACTCGTTGACCTTGCCAAGTCACTTGCTTTTTATTCTTGGCTGCTGAAAGAATCAAAAGGAGATCCTTGTATTTCAAAAATAGGATGATGACTCCACGAGGTTTCGAAGAGGAGTCCGTTCTTGCACCTAATCTATGAGCTCGTTGTATACTAATGGAGGTAGAAGGTGGTAAGTCCAGAAGTTTCGGCAGAAAAGTGGTAAAGAAAGATACTGGATCGTCGCCCTCAAGATTTTCCTGTAAATTGTAAATACGGAGGTTGTTCCTCCTATTGCGATTTTCCAAATCTTCTGTGTGTTTTTGTAGGGAGAGGACAGTCTTTTCTAACACCACTATACGTTGTGTGTTGGACTGAAGCTCAGGGATGTGTTGTTCTACACTAGAAATTCGGGCATCCATATTCTCCCATTTGTCCTTCAAGAGCTGCATATCCGTACTTGTTTTTTCGATAAAGGGACGCATTGCGCGTAATTCCTGCAGAATTTGATCAATAGGAGAGGTTGAGGGGTCATCTTCCGGTGTAGGAGAGTTTTGTTTATGGCGTTTGCCCGAAGGAGCAGGTGGAGAAGGTTTACTGGTAGATGTATGAGCCAATGATGATTTTGGAGAAGACATTTTTGTAGAGGCCTTGGATTTATTTGTGCCAGACGTAGAAGCCACTGAAGTATGCAACGAGGGCGTAAAGAGAAAGTGAGGTTTAAGTTGTCTGACCATAGAAATGATTGCTGGTGCCGCTAAGTAGTCGCAAGTCCCTGAGAGGCAAATAAAGGTGCAGTTGGAATGTTCCAAAAACACTTCTGAATAAAAAGTGAAGCACCGTGAAGTACAAAACGTTTCGAGAAGTAGATGCAAAGAGGAGAATGATGCTATGTTCCAAAGAAACGTTTGTATCTTATATGAAAGAGCGTCAGGGAAGCAGAGTGAAAATACACTGGTGTCGAAGAGAGATAGGGTGGCTAAAATGGAAGCCACTGGAAGGGCGTCATAGAATGGCTGAGGCGTAGACAAAATAACCAGAAAGTCCCAAAATGTTAGCAGAGCGCCATGAGCGCCATGAGGGGGAACATTGAGAAGAAAAAAGATTGAGCACGTTGAGAAATGACAACACCGGTCTCAAAGGTGAAGCGCTGTGGAAAGCGCGTGAGAGCCTGTTCACTCAGTTCGGAATAAAGAAGGAAAAACGTAGCAGAAAGGCTTGCTCATTGTAAATTTGCTCACCCCTTGGAATCAGCGCTGAAAGGTTCGTTGGTGTCTGTTGACACGTCGGGAAGCGGCAAAGTGAGACCGGTAGGGCTCCGGAGTTGGAGAGAGCCTCAAAATGGCGGCTCCGTGAGGGGCCGCGAAAACATCACGGAGAAGAGCGAAAACGGCACCAGAAGAACCGCAAAGCCGCTCCGCCGACTCCGGTGACGTTCCGCCAGCCAAATCCAGCGACGGGGCTGAAAAGCGGTCCCTTTCACATCAGGAAAACACGCTGTGGGGCTATCGATGCGGCAGAGCTCCGTATCTAGCCGGCCATCTTGCGCGGCATCCAAGCCACGCCCCCCGCTCCTAGTTCTTTTAATGTCTTCATACCAAGTAAGTTTTCTGGACATGATTTAGTAAGTAGCAAGTCTGTAGTCCGTGACAGTGGACCAACCCCTAGGGAAACTGGTTTCGATACTTCATTAACAATAGGCTTTCCTGAAAATCCCAGGGAAACATTCTGTGAGCCTGAGAGAGGTGCCCCTGGAACCTCGTCATGACTGATGGTAGTCCTGCTCGCCCCTGTGTCAATCAGAAATTTTCGGTCTTGTCCTAATACACGACTATGTACATACGGACCCTCTTGATCTACAGGAACCTCAATAAGGGGCAAGCCTACTTCCCTCTCGAGGCTGTTTCATGAGAACTGTTGATACTCAGGATAGTCAGACTGTGTGTACTGATACATTTGTGGTGTGCCCTGTACAGGCGGTGGTGGAGGAAAATTCGCTACTGTTTGTTGTGTGTTCTGTTGCGTGCTATTCTGTCTAGGAGTGTACTGTCGTTCTTTTGTCTTGCCTGTAGCTATATTGTGTTTCAGGACAGTACATTCATTTACATAGTGACCTGGTTGTTTGCAATAATTACAGTTCCCCTTAACATGTGTCGTGTTATTTCTGTTCTTATTTGCTGGTACCGTCTGGGCAACCAGCACTTTCATTTTTGTCTCTTTCATGCATCTCTTTTCATGGTCCTGCTCTTCTCTAATCCTGTTCTGGTGATACTGTAACATCTGTAACATTTGTGAAGGGATGTTTGCTTGCCAAGTACTCTCAACCTTCAGTACTCTATTCTTGATCTGGGGCAAGGAATTCTCAACTAATTTGCTCAGAAAAAGATGTGGAAATGACTCGCTACCTGGCTTAAGGCCACTATTAATAGTAAAGCATTTCTCAAACCTAGAATAGAAATCACTTGTGTCCTCGTCTTGCTTTTGTTTACATGCTGAAATAGCATCCCAGTCTTCCTTTTTAGTAATCAATAATCTCGGTAAAACTTGTATCAGGAGTTCAGGCAGTTCTCTAGCTTTTTCCCCAAGACCAACCCCTGGGAGCCTACCTTTTTCTTCTGTTTCCAGTGCATCCCAGCTTAACTTTTTCTCGCCTACCTCCCAGTCTTTTTCCTTAAGCTTTTCATAAATACCAGCAGGCAACAGTACTTTCAGTAACTTCAGAATGTCATCGTACGTATAATCTCCTATGCGGAGGATGTCTTTTAATTCTCGGTGAAACCCCCCCCCCGGGTCTTTATCATGACAAGGCAACATCTTTTTCATTTCTAGGATTTCTAATTTCGTTAAGGGGGTGTAAACATACACCCGTTGTAACTCATTGGCCGCATTCCTGACGGGATGAACCTCTCGTAGGGGGTTCTGTCTGTCTATGTGTACGTTATGTCTACCGTGGTGTGAGACTGGGGGCATACATGTGGTCAGAGAATTTATGTACTTATGTCGTTGATCCAGGATAACATTAATTAATTCAGTACCTAAACCTGTCCATCTGTCTAGAAGCAAGTCGTCTAATAATTTATACAATTTACCGGGATCGGAATATTGACTCTCATACAACGTTATTAAGTGTTGGACCATGTAAATACTAGCCAAACGCTGTTCGTTCGGTGGAAGGCTCAAGAAAGTCTGAGCCACTATATCACTGCTGTATATATTGGAATTGGACACCCACTGGGTGGCTGACCGGGCCAATTCAATTTTGTGTGAGGTGGGAGGTCGCTCGCTCCCTATCCATTGTTTCAGTGCTTTTTCAGTAGCCTGGAATAGAGCTTCAAGGGAATACCTTTCTTTTATAGCTGTCCCTTGTTTACGGTAATCAAGGCACTTGGGTCTGTCAAACTGTCGCGCTTTTCCTACATAATTAATCTTGCCTTTCGGATCCTGATGATCCTCTACCTCTTCCGCTGATGACTCGCCCTTCTCGTCAGACTCTTTTCTGTGTCTTTCTATTATTTCCTTTCGTATTTTCTTGTACATGGCATCTATCTGTCCCTGTTTATCATGTCTACCGGCATCTATGTGCTCGCTCCATTCTATCAAACCTTGTTTTACATCTCCGTCTCCTTCGTCTTGTTCCCTGATCAGGCAGTTAATAATAAAACGTAGGATATGGTCCTTAACCCCTACCTTTCTTTGTGCCATGGCTTGTGCTGTACTATCTGGTCCCTCCCCCGTTCTAATAAAACGGTACATTTTATCTAGGTGTTCTTTCATGTCTGGTAATGTCTCTAGATATGCAACGGCTTGTCTTAGCCTAGTGAAATCACGACCATTGAACCTTTTCCTGGTTCTGGATCATATACACAAAATGGAATGGCTACATCTACAGTAGGCACCCCTTCCACTGCCCCGGGACCTACGTCATCTTTTACTAGCTGCTGCTGAAGTTGCTAGAGCTGATCTGCTGGTGGGGGTGGAGGGAAACCTGCATTAACGTAGTCCGGAAGGGAATCATCTAGATACGAGGAAATGAACGCCTCTGATGCTGTCGGCTTTACTCTACGTTCTCTATATGGTACAGGTGGTGGCGTTCGCGACCTAGTGGGTCTCTCTGAGGTGGTCACTCTAGCTAGTTCTTCAGCCAGGACGGGATAAATACCAGTAACGACGGCGTTTCTTTCTCTATCAGTCTGTTCTGTTTTCACCCGTTCCCCCTCCTCCCGTAGTTCTTTTTCTTTGGCTTTTTCCTCTGCTTGTTTAGTTCTCTCTGCTTTATTGAATTCTTTCTCTGTTCTCCTGCGTGACTCTTTGCGCCATAACTCGATGGCATCTTTCTGAGAGGGTCTTGACTTCCTTTTCCATAGCGCTTCCTCTACTCTCATAATGCATTCTGAATCCCATGTTCCTGAGATAGGCCATCTTTACTTTTCCTCCAGGTCCTTTGTATAGTCTACCCATAAATCTAAAAACAAGATGGCGTCTAATCCATGCTTATTATACATATAATGACCAGGTGTGTCTCTAGGCGGGATGTTAACTGACTCTTCTAGTATACCTTTTCTGGTCCCTATCTGACGCAATTTTGAAAACAGTGGCATGTTGAAACCAACACAATGGAAATACAATACACAAAAAATAGACTGAAACAATCAACAATCATTCATACTAAAACATCATAACATTAAAACAAACATGATCTAAACCAATACAGAGAACTAAACATGTACTTGAAAAACTATATGCACTGGAATACAGTACAACCATACCGGTCTCAAAAATGAGACACGTCTTGACCGTGCTCGTGTGAACGAACCCGTCTTTACCGTTTTCACGAATAACGTGAACCCGTCTTTACCGTTTCCACGAATAACGTGGACCCGTCTTGACCGTGTTGATATAAAATGAACCCGTCTTGAAACTTTATGCATTCCCCATAGTGGTACTCACCGAGAAGCAAAACTTGAAACTTGAAGGCCTCGGACTTCTACGCATCTACGTCTACGTCTACGCATGCGCCTCGGAACGGGTGGACCTCTGGAAACCTCGGACCTTGCTCTCTCACAAGTCGGGCTCTGGTTGAGACGATCCGCAATCCTCACCGCCTCGTATGGATGCCTGGTCACAGTCCGTCCTCCTCCTGGGCCTGAGGGAGTAGCGGGAAATCCCGATGGCGTGTACACTTTAAAGTCCGTCACGGCTGTAGAAGGGGGCAAAGCTGGACCTACAACTCCGGCGCGTGGGGAAAAGGATATTTCCCTATTCGGGCGCCAAATTAATGTGGTAAATAAAATATTACCCTGGCATAATTTCTAGGCATTAACAATTAGCATGTATCAAATGAGAGGCAGAGAGTCCGTGGTGTCCAAGTTAAAAGGGCTTTATTCCAATAACTCGAGTTAAGGGAGAATCTGTTCCATCACCACTGAGGTTCAGGAAGGGTCTTCTAACATTATTTACAGAGAACAACACATATATACATTTTTCCTTGTACATAGGGAGGAGCGCTCCAGGCAGAGCATGAAAGAAAGAGATAAGAGCATGTGGGCGTGCATGAGGGTGTACACTTGATGAGTCACAGGTGGGTGATAGGTGGGTGGCTACATAGAGGAGGAGTTACATGGCAGGCTGGAACTTTGCCCTACTTGTGCACGTAATTTGAGCATGACGTGCAATTGACGTGTAACTGGGAGGAGAGCTGACTTTCAGTCTAGTAGAGAGATCTTTAGTGTCAAGGCGACCAGCACGTCTGGTACTAACTGATATCTTAAGTCAGGGGATGTATTATCTGAAGCAAAGGTTGCAAAGGTTGCTCGTCACTAGGAATCAGAAAAAGCATATATTTCTTCGTGCATTGCATGGGGGCTGTGAGCTTTCTATGGATGCAAGCACTGTGATTTACTTCAATGGAGACAGAGAGGCTAGGCCCTATCTTCCGCGGACGGGTTCTGTTTACCTTCCTCACTGGGCAGGAATGTGACTCTGTACAGCAGGCAGATAACTGTTATTCATAATACTATCTTGGCAACCCTTGCTGGGTCTCTTTCGGCTGAGCTAGAAGTATGCGAGGTCAGAGATACGTAACTGCAGCTTGCAGTGTGTCAGGAGTCATGAAAACCCTAATTCAGAAAGTGGCTCAGACTGAACCACAAAAAGGGTTTATTACGATATTTATTTAAAAGTGCACAATGCAAATACATGGGCCTTCATGTTAGCTTAACGTTTGGGAAACTTGATGACAGGCACCTTAATGCAGGACGTGATTGCAGAGGCCTTGTGATTCAGGCCACTGAGAGAAATATGCATGGGTGACATGCACATACATGTAACATAGGGAACACGTAGGGGGCATCTTGGTCAAGCAAAATTTCATTTTCCTCAATTTTAGTCCTCTGGTAGGTAGTTCTGTAGAATGTAACTCTTCCTGTTGCACTAGAAATTAAGGAAAACAGTCCCCTAGATGTTAATGAGTACTTAGGCTGTTTTGAAAATGTTCTGACTGTTTGTATAAGGAAATATATCACTTACAGTAAGAGGGGATAGGTGGAATCTTCCCTAGTGGTTGTGTAGCCGGGTTAGTTAATCTTTAAAATCTCTTGTCCGTCATGGGTCACTCTAATTGGGAAAAAACTAACATTATTTTGATTATGAGCCCCCTCGAATGTTGGACCTTCATATCCTTCGCTATTTAGTGCTGTCTTAATTCATAGGGCATAGTTCTCCTTACCTTTATAGAAACGAGCGCCTGGTCCTGCAACAATCTGAGTCCTTCCCTCGATACCGGTGGTGCGAAAAAGCTGATTACCTTCGTTCTCGCAGTGTGTGTTTTTATATTTGGGGCTTCGATCTGATTGGTGCTCCCTGACGCGTCATCAGCTGTTATTAATTAAGGATCCCGCTCATCCTCCGGAAGTTCTACCCCTCTATCTGCTTAATCCGGAAGGAGAAGTATCTCCTCATATTCGATTGGCCAGAGAATTCAAGCCTCTTGGTTATGATTTCTATTTTAAAAAATCTAGAATTTTCCCCTTAAATGTCCTCTTTTGAGGATATGAACTATCAAGTGAAGGCAAAAGCCTAGCAGCAAGCTTTCTAGAAAAGTGTGCACTGCTCCAACCTCCAAAAATGCTGAACAACTTACAGTCGATTCTAGGTTTGCTGAATTTCGGAAGGACTTACATTCTAACCTCTCTACGAATTATTCAAACCTGATTTCAAAACAGTAAATTGGACACAAAAACACACAGAAACTTTGCGTTCACTACAAAAAGACATGTTAGCAACTAAACATTTGCGAACACGCGTAAACGTACGCAACTTAGTGATCCGAATAATTTGGGTCAATGCATATTCACCTACTTAACTTTTAACGAAGGTGAAAAAGTACCAATAGCTTACAAATCACATTTGTATACACAAGCAGGAATGAAATTCATTTCTACAGAAAAAATTCTAACAGATATTAAAACCGCTGTAGCAAACGAAAGAGCCCTAGCACAGGGGAAACACATTATGGTCGTAACACCTGTACCTGCCTTAGAGGCAGTGACAAAAGCGAGAATTCCAAATGCTAAAGCTTTACATCCGAGATGGATACAATGGGTTAATTCGCTTACTGCAACAGATGTTGAATACGTTTTTGATCCATATTTGAAAAAACAAGCATTTCTACAACACGAACAAGAATGTCCCCTGCCTACTGAAATTCTGCTTATTGACCAGTATAAATGTATAATTTATACTGACGGATCAGCTCAACCCGCTACAGGGGGTTAACCAAGCCTATAGTGCGGCATGCATGATCGTTAAAGGTCGCTGGCGCGATAGCAAATTTAGACCAATGGTCACTAAACCTCAATCCTTAGGAGAATGTACAGCTCAGCGAGCTGAAATACAAGCATTCAAGATGGCACTTTAGAATACGCATCGAGAATTCCCGATACTCTTTCTATTGTGCTCAATCTTATAATGAATATTTACAGAATTAGCTTCAAAACGGGTTCAAAGATGCAAAAGGTGGCACAATTAAGCATAAAACGCTTTGGGAACAAGTAGTTCAGTTACGAGAAGGACTACAAAACACTCATGTGATACATACGCTGAGTCATCAACGTGATGGCATTCACATTCAAGGGAATTCATTGGCTGATGAAGCCACGAAGGGGGCTGTGCAATCGGCTTCCGTAGCTGCAATCACTTGTTCAAAAACGATAATAGACAGTGAAAAAATGCTAGCTGTCAATGCAACATGCAAAGGCAGCGGTGCAGCGTTACCTCAAAACTTTCCACTCAAATATTCATATATAATTGATGCAAACAGCGTTCCTTTTGCTCGAATCCCTGGAGTGGGGGATAAAGTGGTTCCAAACAGGAAACGTAGGGTAGCTTTGATTTACAAAGCACATCTGGGAGAGGGTCTGATAAATCAGGGGATCTCTAAAACGATATTAGAATTAAAAGAGATGTACTGGTGGCCAGGAATGGATGCACATTGTCACATATTTGTAATTAACTGCAAAGACTGCAATAGAAATCGCAGCACAGAACGCCGCCACATTCCTGACTATAGCATAGCCAGCCCACCAGACACCATTGTTAGAAAGCATTGGACTTTCTACAGGCAGACGTCCGAGTGGACAAATGCGGTCCCATAAATATTAGGACAAGGGTTCTTTTGGAAGTGGCCTCAGCGCTCGGCTGACGCTCGAACTGTTATAAAAGATTTGCAAGTCTTTATCGGTACATACGCAATCGGCACGCTACATTTTGACCAGGGTCCTGCGCTTAGCTCTCAAGCTTGCAAAGAGGCCATGGCCAGTTTGGGCATTGCATTGCGGTATTCTAGTTCATTCCATCCTGAGGGATTTTCGGTTGTGGAGAGAAAAACCCCAAACATAAAGCACTCTATAACAGATACGGTATTGGGTTTGGGTGACGGGTGGGTAAAACATCTAATAAGTGTCCAACGTAGTCTTAACAACTTGCCAAGAAGTTGTCTAGGGGGTATCAGTCTATATAAGGTCCTTTTGGGACAAGAATGTGGGTCGTGGACCTTGATTGTCAGACATCAGCGGTGGAACAAAAGCATTTTGATATCAAAGATCGTTTGGCTGTTTTGCAGGACTTAAATGAATTAAGAACGAAACAAAGCAATGTGTTCCTGAAGCCAACTACCACTGAAGAAAAACAAACCATCCCAGCAAGGCCTGTCTGGATCTCAAAGCTTGGTGATTTTGTCAGAGAGAAGGTTGTGGACAAGAAGGAATTTGACCCTTCTTACAGACAACCAATACCTGTCCTAACAATCCACGGATCAAGAACAGTTTTACTGCTGCACTTTGCTGGTAAAAAAGAGAACAGATTTGTGTCCATCGACCTGATCAAACCACACTATGTGGCCGATACTAAGCAGTAGGCCAAGTGGACTCTGACCAAGTAGCAGAAGCACTCCTCTAGCTACTATCCAAGAGGTTCAAACTGAGAAACTCATCACCTTTGAAGAATCTGCAGTGCGAAAAGAAGGACTATGCAACAAAGCTATGGAACTTGTAGCTCTTGAGACCCAAATAAAAGTTCGTCATGAAACACCTGTCTACAAAGAAGTAACACGTGTTCGAGTGGTTCCAGGGATTTCAACAAATCCTGATGCAATCCCTTCAATTGACAGAACTGCCTCTGGCTATTTCATTAACTTTGATACATTTTCTGAGTATCTCAGTGAACCTGAAACGACGCCAGCAAAAAGAACTTTCAAAGAACAGGCAACTAACTTTTTTCATCACCTGGAAAAGACTTATCTGGTTTCACCATGAATTGAACTTTGGATTGTGTTGGGAAAATTTTTTCTTCTACTTTCGTTAACTCTGGTAATAACTCTGGGTATGCTGATAAATGGAAGATATGTCAAAATGGACACAGCAAGTAAAACATCAACTTACTCCTCAAACCACACAAATCATCTCATCATGAACAAAGAGACTTGTCAACAGTGAACATAACAGCCGTTTCTGTACCTGATGGTATAGCTTGGGACAAAACAGAATATGACATTTTTGGCCCCTCTGAGCTGTTGAGGATTCTACACCAGTTCAAGATTTCATTAAGTGACTTTGTTTCATCTAGTACCTGTTCTGATGATTGGGACTTCGAGACTGTTAATAACATGATGTCAGACTTAGAAATGTCTGCAGTGTTAACTAATCATTAATATTTAAAGGTTCTTCAGACTATGAACAAATGTATTGTTATAATCATTATGGTCTTTTCTTGCACAAATCAACAATGCCTAGAAATGTATATATGTATACCCGATTGGAACATTGTCCTACGCCACCAAAGGCTAGCTCCAAAACATTTGCTAGTAAGTTTCCATACTTTTCAGGGTTCAATGTATCAAATCCAGAATCATTTTACTGAAGAAATGTAAAAAGCGGGACTGAAAACTATGTTAACAAACACAAAGTAGATTTATTCTGCAGCCTTTTATGCCCAACTGTCTGGACTAGGTTTTGACATTTGGAAAGACAACATTGAGACAAAAACTTTCTGGGGCACAAAAGATTGGCAAGTACAGGGGATAGAAGCTTTATTTAGAGCCTGTATAATTCCTGAGCAAATTATGTTTTTGAATGACACTGTCCAACAGACATCTTGCCTTGGGATAGCCAAGACTAAAGACATGAACAACCCGTCCATACCTTCACCTACACCTTTAGTGAAGACACTTTAGAGGGGGAGGTCGACGTACATACTATTTTGCTGCAAAAGAGAATGGATCCAGATTGGAATAAATGGTTGATCTGGCCTACAGACACAAACAACTGTCAAGATAGGATCCTGAACAAAACACAAGGGGTTAAATACAATAGGCCAGACCCAAGATAGGTTCAAAGACAGCATCCTGGAATAGTAACAACATACAGTGTAGGGAAACCCTGCCTTGATGTGATTTAAAGCAACACGTATCTTTATATAAAGATGGCGCAGACCTTAGGGAATTCTTACTAGGACCAAGAAAACCACATCATAAATATGCCGGTATATATGCTGCTTATAATAAAGCATGGAAGATTACGCAAGCAGAGACTGCAGAAAGAATACGAAAAATTGATCTATTGATTTAGGGAAGACTCTCTCTGTGGGTGACAATGGGTTAACAACTCTGTCATCCAGGATCTATTCATTGGACAGCATAGTGTCTTCTGCCATAGACAACGTGGAACAGGACTTGGTCATGTTGCAACATGGTCAGTCGCAATTATGTTCTATCATGCTGTTAGGCTGGACGTTGCGAAACCTTCGTTCAGGCTATGTGCCTTGGCATTTAATCAATTATACGTCACTGTTATCAGAATTCAATCTCACTGATAAACAGATCAAATTGGCACAAAGGGGAAGAGACTATATGGTGCTGAGCATTGAAAAACTGGAAAGATTGCCATTTACGGTAGCAGAGAAACCAGCTACTAAATGGATTATACATGGAACAATCACTCTATCTGTTACAGTTTTCCATTTTTAGTATTGCCTAAAACACATACCCGCAGGCACATATGAAAGGTTGGGTAAAGAATACATCAAGACATCCTGGGAATTACCATACATACACAGATGTTGGAGTGGGAGACGTGAAGTGTTTCTTAGCGGTAAACACTGTGAAAACGCACTAAGCGGTTCTCTTCTTTGTCAGCGTATTAATTTAAACGGGGCCTGCGATGGTTCCTCTAACAACTTATCCTGTCACCTGCAAGGTTCACCAGCTGCAGTGATTGATCCAATATTTGGACAACTTTCAAGTGGGAGTTACCTCATGTTGAACGATCATGGCTTGTAGTGTAGTTCCTATCTTCCCAATAGGCTCTGCGCATTGGAATAATACCTACAGCAGTAAAGGCCTAGGCCAGACGTTAACTAGGTCTACTACTGTCGATACTAGACTTAAGTTTTGGGTTTGCCAGCGTAGCTCAGAGTTCGCTAGAAACTTTCTCGAATGTTCAAGGAGGAATTAACTTCCCTGATTAGACAAGAAGGGATTTAGTTTCTGACAACCATAGAACATGACAACTTTGCTCTCCCCTAATCAAGAGTCAATCTCGAGAGTCGTGTGAACAAAAGGCAAATTATTTTACTCAGTCAGTACGTGCATTCTTAGTCTCATCAGAATGTAGAGAAAAGGAAGAGACGGGCGTGTTCAATAAAAAGGTGTTATTTATTGATCAGTCTCTTTTCTCATACAAGAGAAATGGATCGATATTATTGCAATACTTATAGTTAAGTAAAGTGCATACATTAAAAGCAATAGTATAAAGTAATACTGTAAAAACATTGATATGGTTTCTAAGCCATATGATGTTTAAAATGAATAAAATATATTTACATACACATATACATTTGACTAAACGCACTCAACTGGTGTTTCTAAATACGCCTACCCCGTGTACCTGACCTAAGCCTAATACGTGGGCGGGAATAGAAAGTTACAGTTTAAGTTAAGTTTGTTTTTGCCAAGTGAATAACTAAAGAATTCTCTGTGAGGGGTTATTCAGTTCTGTACCTGGAAGTTAGGATGAATGAGGAATGGTATCTCTTTCTCTGGTCTCGATATTCCAGGCTGCCTGCGAGGGCTGCCCAGAAACGCCGGTGCTGGATTCTCGGCAGGAGAAAGCAGCGCGTCTCTCAGCGCGTCAGGAAGGCGGGGCTGCTGCCAGCGGGGTCAGCTCTGCTCTCGGCTTCGGCAAGTATGGCTGCTCCGTCTCGTCACCATGCGTGTGTTTGCATATGGCAAGATCGGTAATATTTATACCTTTAAGGTGCCGAGATTGACGTAAGGATGGACATAGATACGTCAATAAAGATGTCATACGATTTGCTCGTTAGCACATTCTTTTACTAAAGTTCTTGGTGAAATCAAAACAATGGCCGCAGGGTTTTGCCCAGGTTGTCATAGGTTTGATTTGTTATGAGAACTCCGTATGCCTTATCAGGGGCTGGAGGAATATCGCTTGTCTAATTAGATCGCAAGCGTTATGACCTAATCAGATAACACGTTCCTGTGCCGTAGTGTGACTGCGTCAGATAACGGTATCTGCATCATGGGGAATTTCTGCCTCATGGGCTGACTGCTAGTAAACTTGTTGGTTTGTTTAACTAGAATAGGGTCAGGAATAGGGGGATCGATTCAGAACCGATAGGAATACATGACACCCACTCCACGATAACTATGGACATATTTACTAATCTAGGCATAGTATAACATAGTACAACATACTATAGAGTAGTGTGTATACCTTACCACCCCAAAATACATAAATGCATTTTGAAATTTTCAAATATACGGAAAAATTGCAGACATATATATATGGTATGCACTCAAGCTGTAGAAAAATGCCAAAGTAATTGCATTTGTATACATTATTGCTTATTTGGTATATGAGAATTACACATGAAATGATTTCTGACAGAAAAAAGTTTCGAGACCATTCCATCACAGAATAAAATATCTTTATGAACATGCCAGCGGGCAGCTAATGTCTATAAGCTATCTTAAATTTTTTTTTTTTTTTTTTTTTTTTAGAAACCTTAGTTCTTTAAGAATAGTTCTTACTTTAAGCAGAAGATAGTGTCCAAAAAAATATGCAAAAATATTTTGGGGCTGCTGGAAAAACTGCTGTCCGTGAACTGGAGCGAAAATGTTCATGTGACTTTATTTTTAAAGTTGAAGGCCGAATTCAGGGAACGCCGTGTGCGAGCTTGCTCAAAAGTCTCTATTTCTGTTCGGGTGAGAACATCATATCATTTAGGCTTTCGAAAAAACTGTCAACAGCTTCCTGGGAAAGTTCCACTAACTCGGAAATAGGTGTAATCATGCATTCTTGCGCATGATTGTCTCCATTGACATTCTGATTTGCATTACTGACAGAAGGTCGTACCTGTTCGATGCTGCTTTCATCTTGAACTTCACTACCCATCAATCGTAGTGGTGAAGCTTCCACGAATGCCGTCATCAGGATTGGTAGCCTTTGAGGGCAGCACAAAGCATGAACCTTGATCGGGCTCAACAATGTTTCTGCATCCATCGTCGCATCCGATTGTAGCGTCAGACAGGTGTCTAACACGCATTCTTCTCCGCATAGCAGACACCTCAATACAGGTAAAACACATCTTTGCCACATTGGTCGAAATGATAAAAACCAAGTCATGTTCAGGTCTCTAAGCCGGGAGAGTCCCAGGATTTTTGATATCCGGTCCCGGTATCCAATGGCTAGGATTGTTTCTTCCCTTGTCGCAAGAGTTTTGTCTGTGACATGGGTTGCCATAACGAAAAATAAGGACTAAGAATAGGATTCCTGCAATTAGTCCCAGGATCAGGGGAAGTCCGCCAAAAATCGAATGGACGAAATCTGGAAAAATACCCAGTATGGCTTTGAATGGTGTTAATGCCATCGAAAATACTGTCTTAAATACCTTTGAGACCCCATTGGTATCAGAAATATTTAAGATTTCATTCAGGATTTCCGCGAAATGTACGGGGGAATTAGTTGATAATAATGTATGTATCTCTGCAGTCGTCCTTGCGACTTGTAGATCATACGTTTCTTTTGATGACGAGAGCCTGGTAGGCGTCTGAAGAAGGACTGTTTTCATTCTGCTTAAAGTATCTATTCGAATAGAAGTAATTTTCAAATCGGGCCATGCCCTTGCCTCCCTGTCTGGGAAGGAGCTGGGGAACAATGAGCGTCCACAGCACTTGACCTTCGCAGTCGTAGTAACTAGATAAGGAGTCCCGGGCATAAGACTACAACATCTGCGGTCTACAATAAGAATGTAACTCCCATTATAGAGTCTTTGAAAGAATGGTTCTATTTCTGTTGCAGGTGCGCCTTGCTGGTGACATGAAAGGTTGTATGAATTCCCTTCACAGGCTCCATGCAAACTAATTCCGTTACACAGAAGCGTGCCGCTTAGTGACATCGCACAATTGTTGCCACTAAGAAACACTTTCTGTCCTTTATTACTGACACATGCATGTGAATAGGGCAGGTTCCAAGTTGTTTTAAGGTACCCCTTTCCTAATTTCTCGTACATGCCAGCCTGTATATATTTTTGGCAGTATTGAAACCTGAAGGTTGAGATTGGAATATTTATGATTCCGTGTATTATCCATTCACTGACAGGTCGTTCTGACATTGTCATTGGTAATCTTTCTAGTTTTTCAATGCTCAAGATTGTATAATCAGCACCCTTTTGCGCCATACCGATTTGTCTATCAGTAAGGTTAAAGATTTGGAATAGTGACGTTGTGTTGATTAAACGCCAAGGCACATAGCCTGAACGCAGATTTTGTAACGTCCAGCCAAGCTGTACAATAGAACGCAATTGTGACTGACCATGTTGTAATAACAGTAAGTCTTGCGATAATATATCGATTGCTGACGACACAATGCTGTCCAAAGAAAAAATTCTGGAGGACAGAGTCATTAACCCATTGTCCACTACAGAAAGTGATTTTTCCAAATTAATACGGTCAATTTCCCGTATTCTCTCTGCTGTTTCAATTTTAGTAACCTTCCAGGCCTCATTGTATGCTGCATATACAGAGGCTGCTATGAAACGCTTTTGACGCTGTTTGCGTGGTCCCAAAGTGAAATCACGCAAGTCAGCACCATCAGTAAGTAAAGTTAGGTGTTGCTTAATTTCTGCCAGTGTGGAAGTTTGTAGCCACTGAAGGCATAATTTGCCCACACTGTAGGTGGTTATTATCCCTGGGTGATGTCTTTGAGGATATCTAGGGTCTGGCCTGTTCATTTTGAAACCCTGTGTTTTGTTCAGGAATCTGTCTTGACAGTTATTAGTATCTGTGGGCCAGATCAACCACTGTTTCCAATTTGGATGTGTTCTGTTTTCGTTTAATATATGGTTTACGTCTATCTCTTCATCTGTATCAGAGTTATTGCTAAACATTGTTGGCTTTGGAATAGACGGTTTAATTAAATCTTTGATTTTGGCTAAGCCAAAACAGGTGGTTTGTTGAACAGTGTCATTTAAAAATATCATTTGTTCTGGGATCATGCAGGCTCTAAACAAAGCTTCTATACCCTGTACTTGCCATTCTTTTGTACCCCAAACACTTTTCAATTCAACATTTTTGTCCCAATAATCAAATCCAAAAGTATTCATTTTTTGTGTTGGCTAATAGTATAGCCGAGACCTGCTTGAAGTCTTTTAGTAATTTCATACCAAGAGTTAAAGCGGGTTCTGGACCATAATCGTCTTGAATTTGTTTTAGCACATCTGGTATCACCGAAATGGATGGAACACCGTGCGTTTTTGTGTAGATGGAAGCAAAGACTGTACCCCAAGTGTCACAGTCCTCAATGTGTGGTGCGATTCCCATTGGAAGACAGATAGTCAGAATCCTGTGTTTTTCTAATGGGGTGGTGTCAGGAAACACCGCCTCTATTTGGGTAATTTTCTGTGCCAACCAGAATGGTATTTGTTCCCGTTTAGCCGGTACTTTACCTAGGCAAGACTGGATGTTCTGTGGTGTAATTTTATTTGTGTTCCCCTGGTGAGGGGTCAGCTGTGGAAGTTTAATCGCTGGCTGAATTGTTGATGTCCGCATCACATACTGAACTAATTGTCTATGAATTTTTATTAATTGTTTTAGTTGTACTAAAAGATCTGCTGCAGGCATTCTTTCGAAGTCTGGATGTGGTGTGTATCCGGCTAGTACCGGCCACGTTGCTCCTGGTCTACCTAAAGGACCGAGCCTGGTGATGTGATTATTATGTTTTAGGGCGCCATCAAATAAGAGCAAATGCTCTTGGAATTTGAGTGGTACTTCCACCTCCTCGAAAGGAGTGTACTCATTAGGAGGTTCCTCTATTTTGTAATAGTGGAAGTACTTTGTTACAGCATTAGCTGCTGGAAAATGTATCCATGAATAATATACCTCTGTCTGCCGATATTCGTGTGCCTCAATTACGAATATGACTGTGCCACCTCTAGGTGTCAGTCCATTTTCTATAAGTTTTAGAGTTATAGATCTCCTTTTGATGACCGGAATGAGTATTATATCCGCGTCTGCTGCTTGCATGGTAGCATCAGCATCTGCGAGTTCAGTTGCTAATCTAACTGCCTCTCTTTCATCATCACTCTCTGCCATTTTACCGACAGGAAGCTTATTTTGTTTGTTTGCAGATCAGGTTTCTTATGGAAACAGAGATTAGATGCACAATATTTTGGAACTGTTTATCCTTCAACGTTGACTACACCAAGAACCATACATAGGAGTTCCCTCCTGCGAGGTTTTGGAGGATATTACCTGTCACCCACTCCAGACGTCTTTGGAGTATTATGGGAAAAGGGGTCTGAGTGAGAAAGCACGACTGAGTTACTCTAAATGTCTTCCGTTAGTTTTATCGCCCTTTCCAAACGCGTTGGGCGCCATGTAGTGTAGTTCCTATCTTCCCAATAGGCTCTGCGCATTGGAATAATACCTACAGCAGTAAAGGCCTAGGCCAGACGTTAACTAGGTCTACTACTGTCGATACTAGACTTAAGTTTTGGGTTTGCCAGCGTAGCTCAGAGTTCGCTAGAAACTTTCTCGAATGTTCAAGGAGGAATTAACTTCCCTGATTAGACAAGAAGGGATTTAGTTTCTGACAACCATAGAACATGACAACTTTGCTCTCCCCTAATCAAGAGTCAATCTCGAGAGTCGTGTGAACAAAAGGCAAATTATTTTACTCAGTCAGTACGTGCATTCTTAGTCTCATCAGAATGTAGAGAAAAGGAAGAGACGGGCGTGTTCAATAAAAACGTGTTATTTATTGATCAGTCTCTTTTCTCATACAAGAGAAATGGATCGATATTATTGCAATACTTATAGTTAAGTAAAGTGCATACATTAAAAGCAATAGTATAAAGTAATACTGTAAAAACATTGATATGGTTTCTAAGCCATATGATGTTTAAAATGAATAAAATATATTTACATACACATATACATTTGACTAAACGTACTCAACTGGTGTTTCTAAATACGCCTACCCCGTGTACCTGACCTAAGCCTAATACGTGGGCGGGAATAGAAAGTTACAGTTTAAGTTAAGTTTGTTTTTGCCAAGTGAATAACTAAAGAATTCTCTGTGAGGGGTTATTCAGTTCTGTACCTGGAAGTTAGGATGAATGAGGAATGGTATCTCTTTCTCTGGTCTCGATATTCCATGCTGCCTGCGAGGGCTGCCCAGAAACGCCGGTGCTGGATTCTCGGCAGGAGAAAGCAGCGCGTCTCTCAGCGCGTCAGGAAGGCGGGGCTGCTGCCAGCGGGGTCTGCTCTGCTCTCGGCTTCGGCAAGTATGGCTGCTCCGTCTCGTCACCACGCGTGTGTTTGCATATGGCAAGATCGGTAATATTTATACCTTTAAGGTGCCGAGATTGACGTAAGGATGGACATAGATACGTCAATAAAGATGTCATACGATTTGCTCGTTAGCACATTCTTTTACTAAAGTTCTCGGTGAAATCAAAACAATGGCCGCAGGGTTTTGCCCAGATTGTCATAGGTTTGATTTGTTATGAGAACTCCGTATGCCTTATCAGGGGCTGGAGGAATATCGCTTGTCTAATTAGATCGCAAGCGTTATGACCTAATCAGATAACACGTTCCTGTGCCGTAGTGTGACTGCGTCAGATAACGGTATCTGCATCATGGGGAATTTCTGCCTCATGGGCTGACTGCTAGTTAACTTGTTGGTTTGTTTAACTAGAATAGGGTCAGGAATAGGGGGATCGATTCAGAACCGATAGGAATACATGACAGGCTGCTGTGGCATGTTGCCAGGCATACCATATCTAGTAACTGTGTCAGCCAGGGTCACTTGCTGTATGCAAGTATTGTTTCCTACAACCAAGAAAGCCATGGAGTCAACGTTATGGCCTTCACTGAACATCCCTTCTATACGAATTGATACTGAAAGCAGAATGAAAGCCATTCTTTTGCAAAAAAAGGTGCCACTGACCTTAGCCAAAGAGACCTATGATCTGCAAGTCGCAAGGACTTCTGCCAAGATACATGCCCTTTTAACTACAAACTGCTCTATACATTTCTCGGAAATGTTAAGTCGTATTTTAAACATGTCTGATACGAGCGCTATTGTACGTCTATCTAAGAACGTATGTTCCGGACTGCTAGCACCTTTTCAAGCAGTCCTCAGAATATTTCCAAACTTCGTGCACTCTGTGTTTGGTGGACTAACCCTCCTTTTGGGACTCGTTACAGGGATACTATTTTTGCTCCTTTTGCTACGATACGGCAAGCCAAATCACCAGCACCATTCCAAGCACCATAGAGAAAGCTCTATTGGAGATGAAGTGTCGTGAGCGCATAGTCCAAATTTTGGGATTAATCATCTATGAGAATTAAATACCACATGGTTTCTGTCATTCAGACCAATCTGGCAAGATTGCATCTTACCTGTTCTACGCTGTCTGGTATGCAGAGAGGAATGCATGCTAGACACCTGTCTAACACTCCCATCAGTCATGCCAACTGATGTTGATACTTTGCTTGAATCGGTAATGGCCCATGCTCTGTGTTGTCCCCAGCGGCTCCCAATTCTGATGACGGTAATCATTGAGATATCACAGACGCAAAATGCTGATGCTGAGGTACGAGAGGAAACTACAGGCATGCAGGTAACATCCAATACAAACATTGCTAATGCAACCAATGCTGAAAGCGATGCTTCACATGTATGTGCGATTAATCTTCTAAATGAGGTAATCCAACTGTCACCTACAATGATAGATGAGTTTTTTACTGACATAGAAAATTACATGTTTTCTCCAAGCACTAACACTGACTTTTGAAATTGGATCAAGCCACCGGACCCACTTTGGCAGACTGTTTTTACCTCTGCTCTCCTTTCGGCCAGAACGGGGCACCGTTTTCTCATGCCATTACCCGATTCCAACGTAAGTGTCTTACAGCGCTCCTTCCTTCTTCCAGCGACCCCTCCTCCCTCCCACTAACCACTGATCTCTGCCCCGCCTTCCCCCCACTGTAGGACTCTCCAAGCATATTCTATCACCGGATCAAATCACCAGACCAGCTTTGGCACATTGTTCCGACCACTGCTCTCCTTTAGGCCATAGCGGGGCTCTGTGTGTGCTCCTGCACCATCTTGTAAGTGACTCATTCCGCTGCTTCCTTTTATTTTTATTTTTTCTCATAGTCTTCCCTTCTCTCCCCTATTAAGTCTCCTCCCATTGGATCCAGCACCCAGATACTCATAATGACAGGCCTACATATCCAACTTCCCTTACCAGAACGGGGATCCGTTTCTGGGCCAGCACCTACCTGTGAGTAATTCCCTTGTGACTGCTACCCTGTACCCTAGTTCACCTCCCCGTCGTTGAAAATCCCCTAAATTCCTTGCTCAGCCCCTCCCACCGCCCTCCACCGCCACCAAACCCCCTTGCCCATCCCTACTCTGCTGTTCCTACGCCTACCCTCATCTGCAATTGATCAGACCTACTGCCCCTGTTACCTACAACCCCACCCCCCGCCCCCCCCCTATCCTTCCCTCCATCGTTGACGCACCTGCGTACCTTGCACCCCCTCCGACCCCTTGCCTATCTCTTCATTTCTTTACAGCAATCTCACTAATCGGCAACCCGGTCCTGATGAAGATCCTAAATCAATAGGATCCAAACGCCGTCGACCCGCATTACAGCCCAACTTATGGCGCATTACCTTCTTCGGTTCCCAAACCAATAACAATTATTCATTCACCAAGGAGGAACCAACAATTTTGTATGTATTGTCTTTCATTTTTGTCATTTTGTATCCTTCGCTGTTCTCACCCATATGTCACTCGCGCCGTCACCTGTTTGTCTCACCATCACGTATTATATGTTTCAAGTGCTGTTCGCCTAACTGTTTATTTGACTATTTGACTTTGACTTTTTGTCAACAGTGATGTCATGAGTGATGTCACTGACCATGTCATGAGTGATGCAATATGTGACGTCATCAGCAGTGCATTGCGGGTGCGCGAATTATAGTTAGCTGAACTAACTATAACGGGGGAATTTCAGTGGTTTTGTATGAGTGAAATGTCGAGCTAACTATAACATGTGTGAAACCTATGGTTTTTTCAGTGAATTTCTAAGGTTTTTTAAATGCTAATTCCTAACTATAACGTGGCTGACACTTATGGTTTTTTCAGTGAATTTCTAATGTTTTTTTAAATGCTAATTCCTAACTATAACGTGTAAAACCTATGGTTTTTTTCAGTGAATTTCAAAGGTTTTGTAAATGATAATTTTTAAATGTATTAATTATTAGATTTCTTTCTTTTTATACTAATTTCCTACATTTTGTATTATAAATATTTATATTTATTATATGTTTTAAGTTATATTTCATATTCGTATTGTAAAATAATAACAAAACTAAATTCAAAAATATTTTTTTTAATTAATTCATTTTTTTTCAATATATTAAAATTAAATTCTATATAATTCCTTTTTCATTGTTTTTTGGGGGGATAATCGTACCGTATGCATACGGTGATCACACCGTACTTTGTACAGGTAATTGTACTCTGCGCGTACTGGCGCACACATTACGAATACGCTTTGACGTTATGCGTCGCATCAACTCCTCCGCGTGAAGTCATGTACGGCGCCCCGTACGTGTACGGCGCAAAAGTTTCTAATTGTTTAAAAACATATATTTATGTATTTAATGTACATATTAAGGGAAGACATTATCTGGGATAATCATGAAAATAATTTTTTTAAACTTTTAATAAGCGTATATTACTTCAATCAATTACGCAAAACGCGGCGGTATGTTGTACGTACTTGCAGCGTAAGAGCACCATAAGCGCACCGTAAGCATACGCAAAGCCATGTGACTTTAAAAGAAGAGATTTGATTGGTTCATAACACTTCCTAATCAAACTGTTGAAAGACCCCTCCCATTTTATTCATTCTACTTTGACTTTCTAAGAAGAAGCATCTCTTCTGTGAATCCTGTCAAAGTAAAGGGAAGATCACCATGACTACACCTATGGAGTCCTCTTCCAGCCATTCTTCTCAGGGAAAATTCATTCCTGAAGAGCCTCAGAAAAAATAAAAAGAAGCACTGATTTGGAAGTTTTTTACTTTCCATGAAGGGGAAAAAAAGTTTAATGCTCCGCTAGACATTTTTTCAGAAGCGCACCCGCTGGAACGAACTGCATTAACCATAATGCCCAGGGGCATACTCGCTGGTAGGAGGAGCAGTGTGCGACCATATGAATTGTTGTTTATTAGGGCTCCCTTGAGCCTGTCGAGCTGACGAGCTCATGGTTACGCACCTGCACGCCGCGAGAGGTATCAAGACCTGAGAACACTTTTGGCAGCCTATGCAGCAGCCCCATCCTCACGCCTATTCCCTGCTGATGAAAGGTAACGACCTAGACACACGTGTCCAGGGATGGCCAGCACAACGGTGAATATACTCAACATTTTTTCAGAAGCGCACACGCTGGAACGAACTGCATTAACCATAATGCCCAGGGGCATACTTGCTGGTAGGAGGAGCAGTGTGCGACCTTATGGATTGTTGTTTATTAAGGCTCCCTTGAGCCTGTCGAGCTGACGAGCTCATGGTTACGCACCTGCACGCCGCGAGAGGTATCAAGACCTGAGAACACTTTTGGCAGCTTACGCAGCAGCCCTATACACACGCCTATTCCCTGCTGATGAAAGGTACTGACCTAGAAACACGTGTCCAGGGATGGCCAGCACAGCGGTGAATATACTCGACATTTTTTCAGAAGCGCACACGCTGGAACGAACTGCATTAACCATAATGCCCAGGGGCATACTCGCTGGTAGGAGGAGCAGTGTGCGACCATATGGATTGTTAATGCTCCGCTAGTAACCTGCAAAATATGCCAGATAACTCTTTCCAGGGGCAATCCATAAAAACAATAGTCATTTGGGACAGAGAGTATGGTGCGACACGTGAAAAACTTGCACCCCAACAACTTTGCAAGAGCTGCAACACGGAGGTTGCAGTAGAACCCACCGCCTGCTGTACCTAGTACATCAACTGCACCGCCACCACCTTCGGCAAGCAGTCCACAGCCTCACATTGAACCAGATTTTGGAGAACTAAAAATTCTTTGCATTTATTGCAATGAACTATTGTGTTATGGGGAACAGTCAATTGACCTCATAAAACGCAGGAAGCGGGAGCATCGTTGTCCACGTCATAATTTTTTTTCTTTTTAATTTTTTTTGTTTAAAAAAAAACTTGTTTTAAAAAGACAAAAAAAACAGTTCTTCTCAGAAATATATCCACTTGTCAAAGAAAGAGCTATATTTCTATGATAGTGTGTAAAACTTTGTCTGAATGAATGTGTAGTGCATAAATGAATGAATGAATACATTAGTAGTGTATGGTGAATGTGAAAGTGCAGAACTATAAGGAAGTACTACAGCATAAGTCTATAAGGTGTTTACCTATTGTATACTGTAGTACCTCCGAAGCACTTGAATGTAACATATAAACATAAATATGTTACAAGTCTATGCTTCAATTTGCACAGCTGGTGAAACTGCCTGGATGAATTTGTATGTGTTAGGGGCAGATTTACAACCCCCTTGTGCCTCTTTTACACAGCCGTTGAGTCACTTTTGTGACGCAGCAGTGGTGCAAAAGATGTGCCATGGTGTGTGGTATTTACAATGTGATGCATCTGGAAGGTGCATTACATTGTAAAGCCCTGCGCCAGAAGGAGGCTTTCCTGCGCAGGGGATGGGGGGGCGTGTTCTGGCGCAGGAACGCCTCCTAAAAGTGACTGAGTGAAATCTATAAGACTTAATTCACTCACTTTTGGGCTTATGCTGCGTCAAAACGCTGCACCTGCTTGAAGCAGGTGTAAGGATTGACACAGCATTGTGAGCATAGGGCCCCAAGAGCATTGCTGGAGCTGCGTTGCGCTTTCAACGCAAGTCAAGCAATGCACCCCCTTCACAGCACAGATACATCACATATCTGTGCCGTTTTTGCCCCATAGTGCACCACATTGTAAATACGGTGCATCCATGGTGTTGATGTCACAGTGCACAATAACTGGCATATCTCTGGGGATGTACCACTTATTGTACATCTGCTGATTAGTGTTTTAATGTAGTGTATGGATTACTACACACTGATCAATGAGTCACTAAAAAACTATAACAAGAGTGACACAGTGTTTGGTGTAAGTATAGAGACTGGGGAATTGAACATATAAAAGGCAAATTTGCAGGTGCATAGGCCAGTGTATACATAGTCTATAGGGGTTTGAAGCAGTCCATGCCCTAAGGCCCACTTTGCACCATAACTACATAGGTACTGGCTGAATGATTACAATTCTGCAAGGAGAGTGTCTGGCTGAATGTATAGCAGCTTCAGTTTTAGAACAATGTATGGATAAGCACATACTGCTGTATGGTTCACTACATACTGAAACAGTAGTATGAGAGTGTTTGGTGAAAGTGTAACGATACAGAGTGGGGAATTGAAGGTATTAAAGGGCAAGTTTGCCGGTGTATAGAACAGTGGATGCATAGTCTATAGGGATTTGAAGCAGTCCCTTCCCTAAGGCCTACTTTGGTGCATGACTACTTGGGAACCGACTGAATGCTTACAGTTCTACATGAAGACTGTCTGGCTGAATATATAGCACCTTCACTTTTAGAACAGTGCATACATAAGAACATACTGCTGTATGACTCACTACAATACTAAAATTGCAGAAGCAGAATATTTGGAGGAAGTGTCAGGATACAGACTGGGCAATTGAAAGTTTAAAAGCCAAGTTTACAGATGTTTAGAAAACTGAATTTATTATTTATTGGTGTTTGAAGCAGTCCATGTCCTTAGGCCTACTTTGCAGCATGACTACTTGGGTAGTGGCATAATGATTACACTTCTCCAAGGAAAGTGTAGAGCTAAATGTATAAGTGCTTGACTTTTTGTACAGTGTATAGATAAGCATGTATTGCTGTATGGCTCACTACAATGTAGAAACAGTAGTGGCAAAGTGTTTGGGGGGAGTATAAGGATAGAGACTGGGTAATTAAAGGTTTAAAAGACAAGTTTTCAGGTGCATAGAAGAGTACATGCATAGTAACTAGGAGATTGAAGCAGTCCATACACTAAGGCCTACTTTACTACAAGAATATTTGGGTACTGACTGGATGATAAGAGTTCTGCAAGCAGTGTCAAGCTGAATGTGCAACTGCTTCACTTTTAGAACAGTGTATAGATAAGCACATACTGCTGTATGGTTCACTACAATGCTGAAACAGTAGTGTGAGAGTGTTTGGTGAAAGTGAAACGGAAAAGACTGGGGAATTGAAGGTATAAAAGGCAAATTTGCAGGTGCATAGAAGACTGCAAGCATAGTCAAAAGGGGTTTAAAGAAGTCCATGCCCTAAGGCCTATTTTGCTCCATGAGTAGTTGGGTACTGACTGGATGATTACAGTGCTGAAAGGAGAGCAACTAACTAAATTTATAAGAGCTTCAGTTTTAGCACACTGCATTGATAAGGACATGCTGCTGAATGGCTCAGTGCAATACTGAATCAGCAATGAAAGAGTGTTTGCTCAAAGTGTAAGGATACAGACTGGGGAATAGAAGATATGAAAGGCAAGTTTGCAGGTGCCTAGAAGACTGCAAGCATAGTCTATAGGGGTTTAAAGCAGTCCATGGCATAAGGCCTACTTTGCTCCATCATTACTTGTTTACTGACTGCATGATTACAGTTCTTCAAAGAGAGTGCATGACTGAATTTATAAGAGCTTCATTCTTAGCACAGTGCATCGATAAGGACATTCTGCTGAATACCTCAGTACAATACTGAATCAGCAATCACAGAGTGTTTGCTGGAAGTGTAAGGATAGAGACTGGGGAATTGAAGGTATAAAGCACAAGTTTGCCAGTACATAGAACAGTACATGCATAGTCTATAGGGGTTTTAAGCAGTCCATGCCCTAAGACCCACTTTGCCCCATGAGTACTTGGGTACTGGTTGAATGATTACAATTCTGCAAGGAGACTGTCTGGCTGAATGTACAGCAGCTTCACTTTTAGAACAGTGTATAGATAAGCACATAGTGCTGTATGGCTCACTATAATACTGAAACAGTAGTATGATAGTGTTTGCTGGAAGTGTAAGGATACAGACTGGGGAATTGAAGGTATAAAAGACAAGTTTGCCGGTGCATAGAAGACTGCATGCACAGTCTATAGGGGTTTGAAGCAGTCTATGGCCTAAGGCCTATTTTAATCCATGAGTACCTAGGTAGTGAGTGGATGATTACAGTTCTGCAAGGAAAGTGCCTGACTGAATTTATTACAGCTTCAGTTTTACCACAATACATCGATAAGCAAATACTGGTGAATGACTCACTACAATATTGAAACAGTAGTGTGAGAGTGTTTGGTGAAAGTGTAAGGATACAGACTGGGGGATTGAGGGTATAAAAAAACAAGTTTGCATGTACATAGAAGACTGTAACCATAGTCTATGAGGGTTTTAAGCAGTCCATGGCCTAAGGTCTACTTTGCTCCATAATTACTTCGGTACGGACTGGATGATTACAATTCTACAACGAGAGAGGCTAACTGAATTTATAAGAGCTTCATTTTTAGCACAGTGCATAGATAAGGATATTATACTGAATAGCTCAGTACAATACTGAATCAGCAATGACAGAGTGTTTCATGAAAGTTGAAGTATACAGACTGGGGAATAGGAGGTATAAAACACAAGTTTGCAGGTGCATAAAAGACTGCATGCATAGTCTATAGGGGTTAGAAGCACTCTATGGCCTAAGGACTATTTTAAAGCATGAGTACTTAGGTACTGAGTGGACGATTACAGTTCTGCAAGGAAAGTGCCTGACTGAATTTATAACAGCTTCAGTTTTACCACAGGACATAGATAAGTGAATACTGGCAAAATCTTTATATCTAAAATTTAGGTATGGAACGTTGAGGATAAAAGTAACTGAAAAAAGATGGGGGAAGATCGATAAAGAACATTGTACTCTGTGCATCAATAATCATAGGGAGGACATTTTCCACATATTGTTTTTTTGTCCTAGTTATGACAAAGCAAGGAAAAAGTGGATAGTCCCCCTGTGCCGTAATATTGGCTCTATTTCCCACAGGGAAGCTGGTAGAATCCTAAGTACGGACACCAGCCAAGTTATCGTGTTCGGTATTAGCAAATTTCTATTGTCCACTTATTTTGTTAGAAAGAAATTATCTCTTTCCTTCTAAACTAAGAAAACTGTTATTTAGACTCCCCGGAACCATGAACAAGTAAATGCATTATATTTTAATTCTGGTTGTAGATTTAACCTACTGTTTAATGTCTTTTTAACTTTTCTACTTTTTTAAAATTTTTAAATATTTATTTGATACTGTGTCAAACTGAGTAAAAATGATGTGCTTTTTTAATGAAATACTAGCCAACGTGTTAAAATCGATGAAATGTAAAGGGAGCCTTAGAATGAATGTTACATTATCGTATAGTATATTATGAAATTCATATTTTATTGTTATCTTTTATGTTGCAATGCAACGAAATAAAGATTGAATTGAATTGAATTGAATACTGCTAAATTTCTCACTACAATATTGAAACAGTAGTGTGACAGTGTTTGGTGAAAGTCTACGGATACAGACTAAGGAATTGAAGGTATAAAAACAAGTTTGCAGATACATAGAAGACTGCATGCATAATCTATAGGGGCTTAAAGCAGTCCATGGCCTAAGGCCTACTTTTCTCCATGATCACTCGGGTTCTGACTGGATAATTACAGTTCTGCAAGGAGAGTGTCTGACTGAATTTAAAAGAGCTTCATTTTTAGCACAGTGCATAGATAAGGACATTCAGCTGAATGGCTCACTACAATACTAAAACAACAGTAACAGAGTGTTTGAAGGAAGTGTGGAGGATACAGACTGGGCAAAGAATTTAAAAAATGTATAAGAGAATCTATAAGTGCTACATTTTCATTACAGTGAATGTTTTAATACATAGTACTCAACCCATTAATATTATATAATAATACATTTATTCTTGTAACATCTCATAATTTAATAGAGCTTCTAAAATAATTTCATCAGGTATTTCATTTTCCTGGTTATCAATTTCAAAAGTTATATGATCAAACTCGATGTCATCTAATGCTTCCACAAAATCAGCATCCAAGGTTTCGTCTAGGAAATCACAGCTGATATTTGCAGCACTAATTTCTTCGTCTTCATTCTCGCTGCCCGTGAAAGGTATGTTTAGCTCTTCTATGCGACTCTTACTAATTTCAAAATAGTCTTCCACATTGTTCTGTTGTTTTTCTATATTGAATTTCTTATGTTGTAGGTCCTTGTACAAAAACATTAACACTTCATTTTATAATTTTTCCTAATACATAAAACAAAACTAGCTTTATCAACTATTTTGCCCTTTAAAAATATTATACAAATACCATTCTCAACTACTTTTTAAGATTATATAAATATAATTATTTATATGAATGTTCAGTTTTTAAATGTTCTTAAACTTTCAAACCAGTCACTCCTTATCACTATAGGCTCAGGCTGTTATAATAAAATGTTATAGTAAATGTAATAAAAAATGTTATAATTAAAATGCAGTACTAAAAAAGTACAATATATCTATTCCCCTTACATGTTCCAAACTAGTAGATGTGTTGTAGTAAACTGCAAAGAATACTGGTACACTCAGTATATATATATATTAATTTTGTGAAATGTCTTTAAAAGATATAAACCATCTTTACACTCTTATTTACTCCATCGATGTTTTGTTACTTCAGCTCTGTAGAAGCACATTCCATCGACCATTTTTAACAGTTACTTATACTTACCTTAAACATAATAAATAATAACAAAATTATATATTATAAAATTAGCATCTGTGGAAGACAAAAACAAATACAGTTACAATATTTACAACACAAAATAATTTGTAAAGCATTTCATTTACCTTTTTTGCTGGTCTCAGAATATATTGAATTTCACTAGAAACAGGGAGTTCAATAGTACTCATCACATAACAGCGGGCAATATCAATAGGATCTTAAAAAAAATTCAACATTCTCAATAACAATCTAAAAAATAGAAATAAAACATATGTTAAATCTTTTTTTCCAACAACAATTTCTTACGTAACTATGAGATATGTCAAAACATTCTTAAAATACCAAAACACTATCATTAGTTTTCATACACTGCAAATAAAGTTATTACAAATATTTGCTGATAAAATATACAACAAATAGTCCTTAATGGTTTTACATACTTTTCCTCATGGCCAAAAAGTATATCTACATTTCTTAGCCTGGAAGTTCTTCAATAATAATCCTCAGCATCCGTCTCCCACCTTTCTGATCCAAAACCAGCGACATCATTTGCAACGTCCCCCAGGGCTCATCCTTCAGCTTGACGCTATTTAACATCTATATGACACCCTCACACAAGTGGCCCACTTCTGAACAATCTGAACATTATCTGCAAAGACAACGACACCCAACTCATCTTCTCCCTCAACAAGGAGCCACATACCACCGAAAGAAGTCAGCAACTGTATTAGGATCAACTCTCTAAATCTCAACCCGGACAAACACCTACAACGACTACGAGTCCAAAACACTTCCGCCCGACTGATCATCAATGTCCCCTGCCGCAGCCACATCACCCACCACCTGAGAGGTCTACACTGGCTTCACGTCAACAAGAGGATCACCTTCAAGATCCTCACCCTCACATACAAACCTTACCAGACCAACTTACCTTAACAGCAGAAATCCTGAAAGGCCAAATGTTGCTCCTAAAATTTAATTTTGGCTTTAAAAATATTAGGGAAGAATTTGATAACTCTTTAGGCAAACGTTGTTTAAAAACCAATTGACTATCATTACAATGTATCCAACCTTTCAGACATTTTAAATAAACAGTATAATGTCCAGATGTTGTAGAAGGTCCATCATGAAAAATAATTGCTACAGCTACAAAAGTTCTTCCTGATATTGATAGTTGAGTAGCTACAACATTTTTAATTAAAGTTTCTAATTTTCTTCTATCAGCTCTACAACGTTGCAGCATTAAAATTAAATACTGTCCATATCTTTGTATAAATAATGTTGATTACATTTCTGATTTACATTGGCTACACTCCATGTTTTGACTTGCTCCTCTAACTAGATTGTTAAAATACACTAATTCACAGTCTGGTAAACTCAGATATATAAATCTTTCACTGTCTATGTTAGTGCTACATGTAAACAAACACTTTTCACAGTCATGTTGCTATTTATAAGAAAGGCCAAAAGGTTTTCAATATCTATACCTTCATCTTCTAATACAACAAGCATATACATTAAAAATTCCTGACAATCTTGCTGAATATTCAGCATAAATTGAGTACAACCAGAACATATGTCAAAAGCATTTAGAATATCAGAAACACTTTGGGGCAGATTTATGAGTTCTGACGCATCTCTGCAAATCAGCAGGCATGCGCCAGAACTGATGCGTCACGCAATTCCCTCCTTGCGGCACCACAGATGCGCCGCATTTACAATGCGGTGCACCATGGTGCAAGGAAGGGCAGATTCGTGACGCATCTTGTGGTGTACGGGCGGCGCATTGCTGGAGTAGCGTCGCAAGTGCAACACATCTCCTGCAATGTACAGAGGCCACCCATACATAACGTGGTGCATCACTCCTTACGCCTGCTTCAAGCAGGCGTAAGGATTTGACCCAGCAGCGTCGTAAAACGGACTCAGTGAAATCTTGTAGATTTCACTGTGTCAGTTTTACGGGGCTTTCCTACGAGGGAACACCCACCCTGCGACAGAACGCCCACATGAAACCTGACGCAGGTTTCATGTGGCACAGGGCTTTACAACGTGACGCATCTGCCTAGATGCATCACGTTGTAAATAGGTCGCAGGGATGCGCCACGTTTCCGCGCCGTTGCGTGACGCAACGGCAGCGTAAACGTGGCGCAAGTCCGACATAAATCTGCCCCTTTGTACTTTACTTTTATCACTACTGCATTTCTCATAAACAGAATACAACAATGAACAGAATCTTTGTTCCCGATTTTCAACAATTTTCTGTTGCAAACTTATAAGAAAAAAAACAACATTAACAACTACATTGGCATAGCAGTTGACACCAGAACTATTTTCAAACTGATAGCCAACATTGTCTTCAACACTGTTCTTTTTCTTTTTGCTTGCAATCACAACATCATCTTGTTTTTTTCTTTCTCTATAGCTTCACTACAGATATTCTCAAATCTTCTTTTACTACCTACCACACGCTTTTCAAATACTGGATATTGACTTAAATTGGGTGCATATTCTCTTCTTAACCTATTATACTCTTTCACACAATTTGCATCTGCACTAATTTTTGTCTTATCAAAATCAATCAAGTACAATTCAGATAAAGTTCTCACTCGAGACAAAGCAACATATGCCATACCTTCTTTAAACACGGTACTTCCAATATTCACTAAAGCACTATCTACACTTAAACCTTGAGATTTATGAATGGTCACCGCATACGCCAAATAAATAGGAAACTGTTTTCTATGAACATACAAATCTTTTACAAGCAAAAACTGAGCTGAACAACGACTAAATTGTTGTACTTCTTCAATTTCATCAAATTTGATTTTCAAAAATTCAATACCATCTCTATTTACATAATTAACTAAATCATCAATTTTACCCATTGCTCCATTTACTAAACCCTTTTCCACATTCAAATTACGTCGTAAAATGACCCTACAGTTTACAAATGCATATAAATTCTTTTCTAAACCAGCAGTTTTACTTATCGATTTCTCTAAAGAATCCAATTTCCTCTTCAACTTTTCAGTCAAAATAATAGTGATTCCTTCATGTTCTATTTTATCAATACCTTCCAATTTAATAATTTCTTCATTTTCCGACTTTAAAATGTCTTCATTGGATATAGAACATTCATGCAGTGTTGGCATTAAGCAGATTACAGATTTGTTTCCTGCAATTCTCATATATATTTTCTCAGGAACAATATTTTCATTTGGAAACAAATTGGAAAGTAATCATCTCTGTGAATCTTGTTTGCCATGTTTTGTCACTTTTCCAATTCTTATATATTGAAGAATATTTCCATAATCAGCTTCATTTGCCTGACGCATAATTGTAATAAGTTCCTCATATTAAAAAAAATGACCAAATGTTAACATTTCCAATGCTCCCCAAAGACTTTCAGGTATCTTCATGCGCCAGTGTTTTAAACACTGGTTGTCCTTTTACAGGAGTAAGTTGTAGTAGATCTCCAAAAACTATGACGTGCTTTCCTCCAAATAATATGTCATACTCTGTTTTAAGAAATTGCTGCATTCTTAAATGCACAAAGGCATGCATTAAGTTTGATACCATGCTTACCTCTTCAATAATGAGAAGTTTAATTTTCTTCAACACTCTTGAAACTTCACAACAAGCTTCTCCAGATAGCTTGTGGTATTCCAATTTGTTTTCATGCCCTACTGGTAGCATTAATAAACGATGTGAAGTAATTCCTTTAATATTGTGCGCAGCCAACCCAGTTGGAGCAGTGACAACACAAGACAAATGGGACTCAGTTGTTTTCTGTAGATAAGTTGCAATTACTTTAATTAAAAAACTTTTTCCTGTTCCAGCTTGTCCACTCAAGTACATTCGTATAGGTTGAAATGAAGAGCACTCTTTCTTTTCATGAAGTAATCCATGGTTAATCTGTTCTCTCATTTGCTCATATATTAGTTTCTGCTCAACATTTAGTTGTTTTTCCAAGTTTCCTAAGTTTATTACATCTTCTTGAGCTTGATACATAGCTGTTTCCACCTCTATCATAGCAGTTGCTGCTTCATTTTGAACAATTGATTCTCCTAGTGGATCCTGACTCTACGGAGCAGAAGTTTGACTGTCTTGAGTACTGTCTCTAGCAATCTCAGCTGCAATTGTAGCTTCTTGTTTAATTTCGTCGTTAAACATTTTCACATAATTAGCATAAACAGGAATCTTCATAGCTCTCAAAATCTCCAAGTTATTCTAATTCTGAACGCCATGGTTTGAAAAGTTGCAAAAGAGCTAAATAGTAAAATTCCCTTTTGTCAGGAGTTTCGCAACTCAGTTAATGGTGATTAATCAAATGTCCTTTTCTTTGTTTTACCAAACATCCTTCAGAACCAATCACGGCATATATACCATTATTGATGTTTTCTGTAATATTCCATTTAAAAATATAGTTTTGCAGCACTTCATAGAGACAAATGTTCTCAAGATGATGACTTCCATTTGGATAATATGTATCCAACATATTAGTTTTCACAATATCTGTACTTTCTGGCTCTTTGCCAGCTGATTATTCGATTACTTGTACAGATTTGAGTACTCTATTTCGTGTTGTAGAAAGACCTACACTCACCCAAATGGTTCTTCTAGATTTGGAGTATAGACTTGCAGATGATAAGCGATGGGAGCATTCATATACTCCAATTTCTCGATGAGATAACATCTTCAAACTGTAACTATATAATTTCTTACTTAGACTCTTCTCATGGGAAATCTCTTCCCACATTTTCTTCAATTTCGTCTTTTCTGATTTTGTTATGTAGCATGTTACATATCGAGGAACAGCAATGGAATTGTCCGCAACGTATTGAATATTCATGTTAGCATTCCACATGGACAAAATAACTGGGTCGTAGTCATTTACGTATTTTGACTCTTCATTTCTTCTTAAGTTGTAGTTATTTTTTGGAAACTTTCCTGTGATAGTATGTCGCAAAGATGACATAAAACTGTTCACTCTTCCTTTCGATATTACAGGACGTGGAAATCCAAAACGACATTTGGTTTAGAATTTGTCCTTAGATTTGTACTTTCGATGACAGTATTTCCCACAACGATGGCTTTAGAATCGTAAGACTTATTGTCTTAGGTCCTTATCTAGTGTAATTTTGGGTATATCACATGTAGCATATTCTTCAATAAAAGACAACACAGTATCATCTGAGTCTGTTCCAAATTTGGGAGCATCTTTGATCCATATTAGCATATGTATGTGAGGAGCAGCTCTCGCTTGATACTCCTTTCTCCAAAAGAAATCCAGAACCTCTCCAAGAGCAGGATTTTTTTTATTGGCGATAAAAGACATTATAGCTTCAAACCTATGATTGAAATACCTGCATACATTAACTGGATCCAAAAAGCACAATTCTCCAGGTGTCTTGTATTCAATATTTAGTATATTTGGATTTGCCTCTCGAAGAAATTGAAGTAAATCATCCCAAGCATATTCAGCACAGCTTAGAGTAATGAACCATGTAGGAGTTCCTAAGTTCCTTAGCTTTCATTTAAGTTCAATGACGACGGTACCAGTACTCATTAGTACCACGCTGACATGCCATGAGATTAATTAGCTGAGATTACAAAACATTATCTTTCTGCAATACTTTATCCATAAATTCCTTTGCCGAAACATTGCCATGAATTCCTTTGCCAAAACATTTTGCAGATGCACACCTGTTTTCAATATATGGTTTACTGCATAAGAAAGTCCAGACAAATCACTCTCAAACAAAAGATGAAACAAATACACGCAATACATTTTCGAAATCTTGGATCTTATTCATACAATCTTGATGTCCGGTATTCAGATGCAGGAATCTGCACAGGTTGGTCATCATATCGTCCTCCTTTTCCTGTGGGAAACAACTGAGGGAAACAACGAGCTTCCAAGCTTTTTTCCCATACACTAATGGGACTTCCCTTTGCTTCTTTCATTTGGAATAACTCTATAGTATTCCCCATCACTTCTTTAGAATCAAGTGGATGTACACTGTAATGTTCGTAGATTTCTTCAGTTCTGGACACATCTACTTTTTCAATTTGTCCAGATGGTGAGTCCCTATCTTCTTCTACAGTTATTTCTTCTTCTCTCACATACACATTTTTATAATATTGATTATTTTTTACCAGATACATCATTGCCTTTTTCACTTTCCTAACATCCACTAATTCTTGCCAGATTTTCTTATTCTTAGTAGGAATGCCATTAAGAAGAATAACTAAAGGTTCATCTTCTACATTTTCTACACCAATTGTTTCAATATTTGTCTTTAAATCTAGAGGCAAATATACAACTCTTCCCTTTAATCCTCTCTGTAAATCTGAAGGAGGCAATTTTCCTGTCTTAGGCTCCATACGAACAATAGCCTTAAATGGATGCACACATTAAATAAGAATAGACTCATAAGTATTTAAATCCTTCAGTTCGCAAGGAATATTTACCAACTCAAGATAATTATGCACAGCTCTAGCAGGCATTTTGTTCTCATCTAATTTGTTATAACAATATTTACAAATACGCTGCTCAGAACTCAAATCAAAACAATTCTCTACCAACAATTAAGTTGCAAATTCCACCCACTCATTTTTATTTTATTTTCACTTTTTAAATACAGATCAACAGTCCTGGTCTGATTTTTATAATGAGTTCATCGACAACAAATATAAGAATAATTTGGCCTTTCACCTTAAACTTTGTAATTTCCTGCTCAAAATTTTCTGTACTACAATGTTGTACATTCTTATCCGCATTTCCTTCTAATAATGTATCAATTTCTGTACTGTCTTCCTCAGGACCAAAGTAACTAACCTGAATTTCATCACACACTTTCATTACATCTGATTCAGATCCACGCAAAAGAGCACTGTTCAACTTTTTTAACATTAGTGCTGGACTTTTTGCATAATACAATCTTCTGACTAATTTCCTCATGTCAGTGTGATGTACTGCTAACATCCTGAAATGGTGAAAAACACTTCGATTTACTTTTTTAGAATGACAAGCCAGTATTTTCTCTCACTTTGCAAGGGTCTAGTCCTTGCAACATCTTAATCTTTTGTTTAACACTTTTTTAACAAAAGCTTTCTCAACTACATTTTCTATACGTTTCTTCTTCTTATAAAATGCTGGTTTTATTGGGCAAGTATAATTGCTTAATGTACACAGACGCTCAGTGTCATTCTAGACAAAAAATATGAGACCATACATTTTACCAAAACACATTTACTACACTAAAACGGTTAAGTGACTGTTCACATTCCATGTACATAAATACTACATTTCAGTGGACAACTCTGACTCATTTTCCAAATACATTTTAAATTTTCTGCATTTTTTTTGCCAACATTACATCACAAACAACAAAGAGGAGCAATGGGCTTGTAAATCTGCCCAAGAGTGTATGTAGCAGTGTATACATACTGACTGGGGAATTGTTAAGAGGGAGGTATGATGAGAGAGGGAGGAGTAAGAGGACAGAGGAGGGAGTATAAAAAGAAGGCAGAGTATTAGGAGACAGAGGGGACGATGAGGACAGAGGGGGAATATGAGGACAGGTGGGACTATGAGGACAAGGAGCACTATGAGGAGAAAGAAGTGAGAATAAGGAAAGAGGGGGAATATCAGAAGAGAGGAGACAGTATAAGAAGAGAGGAAGACTGTGAGGAGAGAGGTGGAAGCTTATGGAAAAAGGGGCAAGTGTAATTCCTTAATGTATACAGATGCTCAGTGTGATTCTAGACAAAAAATATGAGACCATTCATTTTAGCAACACATATTTACTACACTAAAACATTTAAGTGCCTACACACATTCCATCTATATAACTACTACATTTCAGTGGTCAACCCTGACTCATTTTGCAAATACATTTCCAATTCGCTGCATTATTTTTGCCAACATTACATCCAAAAAGTGACACAATAGAACAACAATGAGGCGCAAGGGGCTTGTAAATCTGCGCAAGAGTGTATGCAGCAGTGTATGTATACTGACTACAAAATTGTAGATTTAGAACACAAGTCTAATTCTAAGCAAGCAACACTATTAACTACTCTACAACTAAAAAAGTGACTGCACTCATTCTACATTTTTTAGTACTGCACTTTATTGCACAAAGGTGACTCACTAAACACATTAACTTACCAAATGATTTTATCACAATAGTTATCCAAATGCAGACAAACTCAGAATATGATTCTACAAACTTTAGAAGGATAAACACATTACTCTTATTAAAAATAAAATGCACCACATACATTCCCTTACAAGTTATCAACTCACCTCTCAAACTGATTGGTAGATTAAGAAGAATGCCACTCACACAGCAGATAGTCTTATACCGAATCTCTCAACTTCAGTGCTTGCAGCAGAACCAAAGAAAGGCACATTTTCCATCTCAATTTACACATATATACACGTTAATAACAAATCAAATTCCTGCACACATTAATTCAAAACCAAACACACATTTCTATTGGTTTAACATTTCAAACCTTTCCACCGAACATAACTTTCCACCCTACCCCCAACAGATCATGCAAAAGTCAACTGTCAACAGAGGTCAAAAGTTCAGCACTCTATAAAACACTGCTCCTCAACAAGTTAACACTGGCATGCCACACGTGACATAAGTACTTTTTATAAGTACCAATAAAGAGAAATGGTCTCATTTGAACCAACTAACATATAAACACATAAACTTGATAGATATCTGTAAAATATATTTTTAAGTGCTTTTTTCTTGCTTAGGTATGCTTACGGGACGACTTACAGACTTCGCACCGTACGTCGTACGTGCGTGCTTGGTATGCGCACGGTAAATCTACCGTAAAAAAAAAATAGCCTTTATCACTAATTTTTTATAATCCCTGGGGACCCCATCCCCCGGGGCTAAAAAGCAACGTTGGGGACCGTGGGGGGAGCACCAATGCCCCCATGGTCCCAGCCGGCTCCCCGCGTCCTTCTGGAGCCGGCATTGCTTTTCGGCAGAGAGCGCAACTTACATGCTGCTCTCTCTGACGAAAAGCAATCTGCTTTCCTACTTGAAAGAGAGAACAGGTTTCCTGCTCTCTCTTTCAAATAGGTAAGCAGTTTGCTATGGTAGGATGGGAGCCGCGAGGCTCCCGCCCTACCATAGCAAACAGCAGTGTCCCGGGGGTAGGCACCCCAGGACAATGCAGGAGCCAGCCCTGGGGCATGGTGGTCCCCAGGGCCATCAAAGGCTCCAGGAGGGGGGCCGTGCGGCCCCCCCCTCCCAACATTTAAAACCCCCGGGGGTGATGGTCCTCTGGGCTAGGGGGTCTGCCACGGACACCCCTATTTTCTATATTGGAGCCCCGGGGAGGTGGTGGACCCTGGGGCATGTGGGGGTGGCTTGAGCCCCCCACATAGTTTTTTTTTAATCAAAAGAAGCCCCACGGGTGGCGGTCCCCGGGGCTGCAAGAGGCCATGAGCCCCCCACATACATATAGTTAAAGCCCCCAGGAGGTGGCGGTTCCCGGGGCATGGGGGCCCTTCTGGGCCCCCCATTATGGAAAAAAAGGGCCCCCGAGGGCTAATTAATAATAAAGCGGACTTCATTTTTGATTTTTTTCATCTGATGTCATTTGAGATGTCATCAGTGATGTCATCAGTGATGTCATTTGAGATATCATCAGTGATATCATCAGTGATGTCACTGACCATGTCATAAATGATGTAATATGTGACATCAGCAGTGGATTGGGGGCGCGCGAGTTATAGTGAGTCCAACTACCTATAACGTGGGAATTTCAATGGTTTTGTATGAGTAAAATGTTCAGCTAACTACAACTGGTGTGAAACCTATGGTTTTTTCAGTGAATTTCAAAGGTTTTTTAAATGCTAATTCCTAACTATAACGAGTGTGAAACCTAAAGTTTTTTCAGTGAATTTCAAAGGTTTTTTAAATGCGAATTCCTAACTATAACGTTTGTGAAACCTATGGTTTTTTCAGTGAATTTCATAGTTTTTCTAAAAGCTAATTCCTTTGTATATCGACTTTGTAACCTACGATTTTTTTTTTAATTAGTTGTTTTTTACAACTATTAATTATATTTATTTGTTCAATGTATATATATATTTGTTATCATTTTTTCCTGGTGCGCTCAGGGTGCGCACACCGGTAAGCTTACCCGTATCATTTTGTGTTTGAGCGCTCAGGGTGCGCGCACCGGTAAGCTCTCCCGAGAGCGCAGCGAGAGCGCTAATTCTCCGTAAAGCTACCAACACGTCACTCAGGCACGCCGCGTAAGCGCCCCCGGAAGCGCCTACGTTCGCGCCGCGTAAGCGCCCCCGGAAGCGCTCCGGTGCGCGCAGCGTAAGCGCGTCAAGTCATGTGACCTTAAAATAACAATTTTCATTGGTTGCTAACAGTTTTTTTCACAAAGAATGAAAACCCCACCCTTTTCCTTCACTTCTTCTTTCACTTTGGTGAGAGCAAGACCTCTTTTTTTACTGTGCTAACAATTTGTGGATAGATGGCTGCCAGAGCATCCAGCAGCAGTGAGGAGTCAGATGGTTTCATAGATAAAGAGCCTCCTCAGCCGAAGGTGAAAGGACATTTCATTTGGAATTTTTTTTCTATACCTGAGGGACTTAAAAAAGTAAATGCTCCAAAGGTGGAGTGAAAGATCTGCCATACTCTACTTTCCCGAGGAGACCCCAGAAGGAAGTACAGTTTTGATAATTCAACTATGATTCGGCACGTCCAGAGGAGGCACCCCCAGAACTATGCCCGGGAGAGTGTCAGGGCTCTGGCACGAGAGGCTCCAAGGGATGGAGCCTCTACTTAAACTGGAGGAGCAACTGCATCGGTGAGGGGCGACCAGAACAGCTGATCCCAAATATTCAGCCTATTTTTAATGAGGCCTCAATCAAATGCAAACATTGTGATGCACTACTTCGTTACAACCTTGATTTACCAAATGTGGACATTGTATGGATTGGACAGAGAGGATTGAGGAGTCACCAATTGATACCATTGGTAAAATCCTTTATGCATTTATCACACCCTGACCTTATAATTGTGCACTGTGGTGGAAATGACCTGGGCACTTTGACTGGGGTAGGTCTGGAAATGCTTTGGAAGTGTTATATTGGTCCCAAGATGGCTGCCAACACTTCTTAGATGAAGAATTTGAATTTTGAAAACAATTTTTTACCACACCCTGAAATGATAATTGTGCACTGAGGTGCAAATGACCTGGGCACTTTGACTGGGGTAGGTCTGTAAATGCTTTGGAAGTGTATATTGGTCCCAAGATGGCTGCCAACACTTCTTGGATGAAGAATTTGAATTTTGAAAACAAATTTTTTTTTGCCTTGGGGTCCTTGTGGGACCCCCTGAGCAGGCCTAGGGGGTCATGTTGCTTCTACCCTGCCCCCTTTTTGAATTCTACACATTTGTTTTTCTGCTTTCCTGTGCCTCAGTCTACTGAGGCACAAGATGGCTGCCAACACTTTCTGGTTTGGAGTGTTGACAGACATTGGCAGCCAATCAGAATGCAGCTCATGCTCGGAAAGGTAAGCTTACATTAAGCTTACACGTAAGCTGTTATAGATATATATATTTTTTCTCTTTTGATTTTCACAGGAACTACTGGAGGGATTTTCACCAAATATAGCAAAGGCAAATCTGCGTACAAGTCCCTACAATTTTGCAAAGTTTGGCGTAATTCCGTTCAGCGGTTCGGGCTGTAGCCGTGTCAGAACGTCCTATGGAAATTAACATGGGGAAAACACGTTTTGGGACCCCCCTTTTTTCTCGTCCCCCGCTTGACGAATCCCCCCAAAACTTTCAGGGAAGGAGCAGAACTGAGCTGGCCAAACTTTTGAAAAATTGCACGCAATTTCCTCAATCGGCGCCAAAGTTATTCCCAATAGAATGTTGCGGATTTCCTATGGTAACTAGGTTCTAACTATATACTCAGTTAACTAATCAATAACTAATATAGACTTTCACATAGCTAGTAACCAACTGTAGAATCAGTTTACACAACAACTGACTAAGTGATACAGATATTCACACAGTTTAGTCACTATCCACTATATTTAGTGAGACATTATAAATTGGTCAAGTAAACAGTCAATTACACTGCTACTAAATCCTCCATCCAAATATTTATTTATATATATCCACTCATTCTTCAATGCAAATTGCTATATATATAATGCTTATTTAAATAACGAAGCAAACCACATTCACTGGATGATGTCATCAGTGATGTCATCAGTGATGTCATTTGAGATGTCATCAGTGATGTCGTCACTGACCATGTCATGAATGATCTAATATGTGACATCATCAGCAGTGGATTGCGGGTGCGCAAAATATAGTTAGTACAACTAACTATATAGGAGCAATTTCAATGGTTTTGTATGAGTGAAATGTCCAGCTAACTATAACACCCCTAAAACTTATAGTTTTTTGAGTGAATTTCAAAGCTTTTTAAATACTAATTCCTAACTATATAAGGCCTGAAACCTATGTTTTTTTCAGTGAATTTGCAAGGTTTTTTAAATGCTAATTCCTAACTATATAAGGCCTGAAACCTATGGTTTTTTCAGTGAATTTGCAAGGTTTTTTTAAATGCTAATTCCTAACTATATAAGGCCTGAAACCTATGGTTTTTTAATTGAATTTCGAAGGTTTTTTAAATGACAGTTTTTAAATGTATTAATTGTTATTTTTTTATACTGATTTACTACATTTTTGCAGCCAGGTGTTCAGAGGGCACGCCCCCTTTTTACAACGTTCTGTAGCGCAACCCCTGGCGTGTTTGCAGAGGAAGAACTAATTCCCCTTGCATACTGGGGGTCCCTGGGGGGCAACTAGCCCACCAGGAGCCTCCAGTATAAGCCAGGGAGCTGAATTACAGAGAGGTGTAATGAGGCCACACCCTTTTTTACACCTCTCTGCAACGCAGCCCCCGGGCGTGTTTGCAGAGGGGGAACTAATTCTCCTTGCATACTGCGGGTCCATGGGGGCCAACTAGCTCACCTGGAACCTGCAGTATGCGCCAGGCGGCTGCAATGCAGAGAGGTGTAATGAGGCCACACCCTTTTTTACACCTCTCTGCAGCGGAACCCCTGGCGTGTTTGCAGAATAGGAACTATTTCCCCTTGCATACTGGGGGTCCCTGGGGGCCAAGTAGCCCAACAGGAGTCTCCAGTATGCGCCAAGGGGCTGCGTTGCTTTGCCCCGGGGGTGGCGGTCCCCGAGGCAGTGTTGGGGGGATTGTGGACCCCCCACAATTCTTTATCACTATGCAGCCGCGATTTGGTCCCCCCGGGAGGTAATTTTAAAAAAAAACAGACCAGGTTTTTTTTTTTAAATGTGGGCCTTTTTTGTCCTTGTGGGTTCACCTGGGCAGGCCTAGGGGGTCAGGGTGTAACTACCCTGCCCCCTTTTTGTGTTCTTCACGTTTGTTTTTCTGCTTTCTTGTGCCTCGGTCTATCTACACGCACACATATACACATATATATATATATGCATATATATGTCTGTGTATATATTACCTACTGGCGGTCGCCAGTAGGTATATATAGTTAGGATTTTTTCTCTATGGGATTTTTGAAAATTCTATGTCTAATAACTTTGGCGTTTGTGGACGGAATTGGCTGAAATTTTCAGGAAAATGGCACATTTTGTTTCTGAGCAGCCCTTGAAAAGTTGGGGGGGGTTCGTCAAGGGGGGGCCGAGAAAAAAGGGGGGTCCCAAAACGTGTTTTTAACATTGAGTTTTCCATAGGGCGGTTGGCCTCACTTTTAGCCCGAACGGCTGAATGGATTTGCACGAAACTTGGCAAAATTGTAGGGACTGGTAGCCCGATGTGCCTTTTGTAGGTCTCAATATATGTGCTCCAGTGGATTTTGAGAAATTAACGTTTAAAAAAAGATATATATCTGTAACAGCGGACCTGGCAGCGTCCCAGGACGCGTACTTTACGCGCAACGGAGCTTTGTGAAGCGAAGCTGATTGGTTCTCCGGCGTCTGTCAACATTCCAAACAGTCCGTAGCGGCCGCCATCTTGTCTCTCGGTAGGATCGAGAGACAAGAGGAGGCCAAAGCGAAGGGGCAAATGACCATAAGGGGGCATAGTACATTGTCGCTCACCCCCTAGGTTTGATGTGGAGGTTTTAAAAGGGCCCCGCGGGGCAAAAAAAAATAAAAATAATAATAATCGAACAGCTGAATGGATTTGCACGAAACTTGGCAAAATTGTAGGGACTGGTAGCCCGATGTGCCTTTGCTAGATCTCAATATATGTGCTCCAGTGGATTTTGAGAAATTAACGTTCAAAAAAAGATATATATCTGTAACAGCGCACCGCTTCGCGTACTTTTCGCGTTACGGAGCTTTGCGAAGCGAAGCTGATTGGCTCTCCGGTGTCTGTAAACATTCCAAACAGTCCGTAGCGGCCACCATCTTGTCTCTCGGTAGGATCGAACAGCTGAATGGATTTGCACGAAACTTGGCAAAATTGTAGGGACTGGTAGCCCGATGTGCCTTTGCTAGGTCTCAATATATGTGCTTCAGTGCATTTTGAGAAATTAACGTTCAGAAACAAGATATATATCTGTAACAGCGCTCCGCTTCGCGGAGATAAAATTATATGTGTATTACCTAGCTGTTGCTAACACCAGTTAGCGACGGCTAGTAGAATATAGCGACCATCTTGGGCCCCACTTTGCATGTGAGTGATATTTATCACTAATGACATGCAAAGTGGGCATGCCAAGATGTTAGCGACTGGAAACAGTCGCTAACATCGCTATCTCCTATTATTAACTTTTGGAAATATTCGAGATAAGCGCGAATATCTCCAAAAGCTACCACCTGCCCTGAGCAGTTCTTAGCCATGTTATCCAATGGGAGGTGGATAACATGGCTAAGAGCATTAGCTCGGTAATGCATGAATATCGCTGAGTTTTCAGCGATATTAATGCATTGCGGTCGTTTTTTATCGTATTTCCGATAAACCTTGATAATAGCAAGGTTTATCTGCGATAATTTCTGACGGTAAAAAAATCGTTGCTAAGCATCGTTAGGGATAAATATCGCTTAACTTTGGTAATATGCCCCAACGTCTGTTAACGTTCGATTCGAAGGAAATCAGGAAGTGTTGAAAAACATTGTCTGCGCCATCTTGTCTTTTTTCAAATGCCACACTTTTGTCGTGCACGGCAGCCATTTTAGATGCCTTGACCAGACCCACTCTGTGCACGCTGTCGATCCTTAGCATGGCTCCCCACCCTCGCAAGCATCTCCCCCAGGCAGTGGTCACCCCCGCTCTCTGTCTTATGCATGGGTAATAAACCTCCCCCCATCTGCGCTGCTCTTCCCTGAGAATCACACCCTGTGCCCGCCCGACTCCTCCCTTTCGCCCTATTCACTACCGCACCCTCTGACACTCCTTTTCCTCTGTGTCCTATTGTCCAGGCTGGTCCTAGGGTATCAGCTAGCCCTGCAGATGTAGTTTATGGCCACAGCTGTAAAGAATCACCCCTCTTCAAAGGAGTTATAGTAGATCAAGGCCCACACTCGATGAGATCCGTCACAGCAGAAGCGTTGCTATTATCTGAAAACCATCCTGTATTGTGATTGGGGAGGGGACCGAGCCTGAAGCGGAAGATTCCAGGGATGACTCTTTGTACATCAAAGTTTTTACAATTATGTGTCACATTAAAAATATATAGCACTCCGACAAAGTAGTAAGATTATAAAACTTTAATAATTTATAAATATATACAAGAAAACAAAAATAGTAATAACATATAAACATTTTTAGGGAAAAACAACGAAGTAGCGGTCGGCTGTGCGAATAGTCCCAACGCAGCACAACGTCCAGATTTCCGGCGTGGGGCGTCGGGGGGGGTGGGTCATCAGTAGCAAACTGTTGTGCGAATAGTTCCAAGGCAGCAGAACGCGCCGAAATCTAGATGACACGAAAGTGATGTCTAGTAAGTTGCCACCCAGCAAATAATGGCGTGGGGCGTCGCGGGGGGTGGGTCATCAGTAGCAAACTGTTGTGCGAATAGTTCCAAGGCAGCAGAACGATGGCACCAAGGTGATGTCCAGTAAGTTGCCGCACTGGTTTTGGTATCCTACAATGCTGCTCCGAATAACGGCGTGGGGCGCCCCGGGGGAGGTGGCGTGAACGGGCCTCTCCTGGTGGAGTGTCATCTGTTGTAGTGGGGCGCCCCTTTACCGTTTCAGTTGCCATTCCGTCCGTTTTTGGTCCACTGTGTCAAAAGCCGCAATTCAGCTGAGTTGCGCCCACTCTTGCGGTGCAGCGATAGGCGGCTGTCACAGGACTCTCAAAATGGCGGCAGGCTGTTTCCTTTTTGGGCCTGGTCCACTGAAATGGCCCTGAGACACCTTGGAAATCGGACGCTTGTCTGCTAGGTCCTGGACCCCATTCTCGAAAGCGTCCCCTCCGCCTTGAGAATTCATCAAAAGTTTTGGGGGCTCCGACTCCTGCAGGCTTCTGGTGGGGAGCGGCTGCCATGATTGCTCGCGGAATGACCACGACTGAGCTACGAGATGGTGGTGCTCTCATGCTGACGCCAGCTTCAGTCTGAAACATCCAGAAACAAGGTGGGGCTTTCATCGTTTGGGAAAAAAAAAAGTTTTCATCCAATGAAAAGTGTTGTTTTTAGGTCACATGATCAAGCCTTCCATCATTAGGAAACCAAAAGTAAAATGAACCAATGAAAAGTTTTATAAACAAGTCACATGACCTGTTATGCGGCATAGGGTGTAAAATGCGGAGAAAATACGTTGGCACGTGAGGCGGCGTCAGTAGCGGACCGATGTGCGAATAGGCCGAAGGCAACACAACGCGCCAAGATCCGGATGGCACCGAGGTGGTGTCCAGCAAGTTGCAGCACTGGTGTGGCCATCCTACAATGCTGAAAGTCGGCGTGGGGCGCCCCGTTGGCCTGTGAGTTTGCGTCAGTAGCGGACCGATGTGCGAATAGGCGGAAGGCAGCACAACGCGCCAAGATCCGGATGGCACCGAGGTGGTGTCTAGTAAGTTGCCGCACTGGTGTGGCCATCCAACAATGCTGAAAGTCGGCGTGGGGCGCCCCGTTGGCCTGTGAGTTTGCGTCAGTAGCGGACCGATGTGCGAATAGGCCGAAGGCAGCACAACGCGCCAAGATCCGGATGGCACCGAGGTGGTGTCTAGTAAGTTGCCGCACTGGTGTGGCCATCCTACAATGCTGAAAGTCGGCGTGGGGCGCCCCGTTGGACTGTGAGATGGCGTCAGTAGCGGACCGATGTGTGAATGGGGCCGAAGGCAGCGCAACAATATTTTCGGAATAGAAGACACCACTAGGCGCTGAGATTCCAAGATCCGGATGGCACCGAGGTGGTGTGTAGCAAGTTGCCGCACTGGTGTGGCCATCCTACAATGCTGAAAGTCGGCGTGGGGCGCCCCGTTGGCCTGTGAGTTTGCGTCAGTAGCGGACCGATGTGCGAATAGGCCGAAGGCAGCACAACGCGCCAAGATCCGGATGGCACCGAGGTGGTGTCTAGTAAGTTGTCGCACTTCTGTGGCCATCCTACAATGTTGAAAGTCGGCGTGGGGCGCCCGTTGGCCTGTGAGATGGCGTCAGTAGCGGACCAATGTGCGAATGGGGCCAAAGGCAGCGCAACAATATTTTCTGATTTGAAGACACCACAAGGCGCTGAGATGCCAAGATCCGGATGGCACCGAGGTGGTGTCTAGCAAGTTGTGGCACTGGTGTGGCCATCGTACAATGGTAAAAGTCGGCGTGGGGCGCCCTGTTGGCCTGTGAGATGGTGTCAGTAGCGGACTGATGTGTGAATGGGGCCAAAGGCAGCGCAACAATATTTCTACAATATTTTCGGAGTAGAAGACACCACAAGGCGCTGAGATGCCAAGATCCGGATGGCACCGAGGTGATGTCTAAGTTGCGGACCGATGTGCGAATGGGGCCAAAGGCAGCTCAACAATATTTTCTGAAGAGAATACACCACAAGGCGCTGAGATGCCAAGATCCGGATGGCACCGAGGTGATGTCTAAGTTGCGGACCGATGTGCGAATGGGGCCAAAGGTAGCGTAACAAGATTTTCTGTATGGAAGATACCACTAGGCGTTGAGATGCCAAGATTCGGATGGCACCGAGGTGATGTCTAGCAAGTTGTGCCACTGGTGTGGCCATCGTACAATGGTAAAAGTCGGCGTGGGGCGCCCTATTGGCCTGTGAGACGGTGTCAGTAGCGGACTGATGTGCGAATGGGGCCAAAGGCAGCGCAACAATATTTTCTGACTGACACCACAAGGCGCTGAGATGCCAAGATCCGGATGGCACCGAGGTGATGTCTAAGTTGCGGACTGATGTGCGAATGGGGCCAAAGGCAGCGTAACAATATTTTCTGTATGGAAGATACCACTAGGCGTTGAGATGCCAAGATTCGGATGGCACCGAGGTGATGTCTAGCAAGTTGGTGTGGTCATCCTACAATGCTGAAACTCGGCGTGGGTCACCCCATTAGCCTGTGAGATGGCGTCAGTAGCGGACCGATGTGCGAATAGGCCGAAGGCAGCACAACGCGCCAAGATCCGGATGTCACCGTGGTGGTTTCATAGTTGAGAGGCACTTCATCTGCAGTGGGGCGCCGAGATCCGGATGGCACCGAGGTGATGTCTAGCAAGTTGCTGTACTGGTGTGGTCATCCTACAATGCTGAAATGTAGTGGGGCGCCCATTTACCGTTTCAGTTGCCATTCAGCTGAGTTTCGGCTGCTCTTGATGCTACAGCGACAGGCGGCTGCAAGAGGACTCTCAAAATGGCGGCCTGTTCTTTGGATTTGGGCCTGGTCCACTAAAATGGCCCTGGGACACCTTAGAACTTGGACGCTCGATTTTTTTTTCCTTTCCTGTACATGCAAAAAAAGGTAAATGCCCGGTACGTTACACGCTTCATCTGCCACGATGAACTCTCCAGAGGAACCGAAAAAAAATATAGTTGTGGTAACTATACCATGCATCGTCATATGGAGAGGTGGCACCAATTAATTATAGTGCTGCATAAAAGAGAGATTTGGAGGAGAACCCCTGACCTGCTAGTACATTCATCAAAGAAGTGGCACTGAGAGCTTCAGAGGCAAGGGAAACGGTCCCAAATATTTAGAAGAACTTTGGAAAGATTAAAATGACATGTTTAGATTGTGGTAAATTAATTTCATGTGGACAGATGAGTGTTACTCTAATAAATACAGCATATGAACATCATCATAGTCGATGGTTGGTAGAGACATTTTGACTATATCCTGGACCTGCCCGTCCTCGCCCAAAATGGCGCCGGAATAAATGGGACTCGTAACTCCTTGTTGTGTACTGGTTGCAGAACCTTGAAATCACGAGATACGTATGCAGTTTTGAAGCACATGGCGGGCGGGGACGAGAATAGATTGAATATTTCGACATCCCTATTGATATTAAGTTCTGATGTGTTATTGATTACTGTACTGTTGAAAGTTCGAATTAACGTCACCCATGGTACTTGCCCGCAAATGTATATCTAGATAATTTTATTGTAACTGGCCCTGTCGTATTTTAATTATAAAATGTACGTCCACCGATTCCGTAACTGTTAGACACCTTAGTTCTTGCAACCTAATGGCCCGCCCGTTACGTTCCTCTACAGTGTAAATGTCTATTCATCATATACGATTACAGTTTGCTCCGTGGCAGGCCCACGTGGTTATAGGCTCGTATTTGTATAATGAAATTTTCACAATAAAGGTTTTTAAAAGAAAACATGGTAGTAGTATATACATTGGTAAAGTTTTTAATAATAGTCACTGTTTTAGAATCATTAAAAGGCAAGTGAAATAAAGCAGACCAATTACATGAAGGGTAAAAGGTATAATACGAAGGAACGCAGTAAAGATAAATGGTCAAGGGCTGTTGTGTTTTCTATTCCTGCAACATAAAGTGATCGATAAGAATCTCATATTCAGGCGTATCGGCGACTAAGACAGCAGGTCGACCCTCTTTTGCTCAACGGCTCCGTCATGGGACGAAGAAACGCTCTTTTTCTCGAAAAAAGAATATATTTTACTTGCAGGACAGTTGTAAAATTTCCGGGAAAGTACATTAGCCTGGAATATTATAACATATATTTAAGAAAAAATAATGTTCGGAAGTAATTAAAAGCGTAATTTTTAGGTGATATGACCAAGGCTTTCATCATTAGAATAAGAAAAGTAAAATGAACCAATGAAAAGTTTTATTAACAAGTCACATGACTTGTTATGCTTACGTTACGCGCTGCGCGCCCCGGATGACTTCCGGATGCGCTAACGCGGCGCGTCATATGACGCATTACGCGACAACGCAGGTCCAGAATATAGTCAAAATGTCTCCACCAACCAGCGGTCGAAACACAACCCCTTTCAGCAGGCTAAATAGTTCTGTTAAATGACAACAGAAGGGACAGGCAACAAGAACCATCAGTCAAAGAGGGGAGGGCTAGTTCTTCTCTACCGGGTTACATTGGGGCGCTACCGGAACTGATCGAATTGGTAGTCTACAGTGTTTCTGGATGTTTCAGACTGAAGCTGGGGTTAGCATGAGAGCACCACCATTTCGTAGCTCCGTTGTGGCCATTCCGCAACCAATCATGGCAGCCGCTCTTTATCGTTATTTTGGGCGGGGTGGGTGGCGGAGCCGAGCTGTTTTGCAGCCATCATTGTGTGGAGTTCAGTTCATCTCACTAGTTTTGTATTTGTCATGAGGGGTTGTTCCTAATGTTTCTATTTTAGTGAGGTCAAAAAGAGATCCCATTAGTGGCCTACTGATTTTGCTCGATTCCTTTTCTTTTTTTTTACACGATTTTTCGTTATCTGCAAAGACTAAACAGAGTATTGCGACTCTGTGTTTGTTTGTAAATAGAGAATGAACCAAAGAGAACTAATTCTAAAACAGTAAATACTTGGATAACAATCAATCAAATGGAGAGAGAAGCAGGCACGACGGATTACAACGGGGGCAAAGGCCTGCGTTAACTACCTTTCACTATCTGCAAAGAGAGAGTACTCCTAATAGAAATGAGGGGGGGGGGCACCATTCAAAGCAGATCAGTGTGCATAAACACGAAAATGTTTTCACTTACCACGTACTTGACATTCGACAGCTTATGATATTTGCTATTAAAAAACCATTGAAATTCACTGAAAAAACCATAGGTTATAGACCATATATAGTTAGGAATTAGCATTTACAAAACCTTGAAAATTCACTGAAAAAACCATAGGTTATAGACCATATATAGTTAGGAATTAGCATTTAAAAAACCTTATTTTACTCACACAAAACCATTGAAATTCCATATATAGTTAGTTGCACTAACTATATATCGCGCACCCGCAATCCACTGCTGATCATGTCACATATTACATCATTCATGACATGGTCAGTGACATCACTGATGACATCACTGATGACATCTCAAATGACATCACTGATGACATCACTGATGACATCTCATTTGACATCATTCTTGTGCTAATACGATAAACCTCTTCAGACTCTAATATAACCTTAGATACACTCAGTGTATACAGACACTCACACACTGCCACTCATCCATGGAGTTACTCACACACCCAGTCAGTCATGCAAAGAAACAATCTCACCTCCATTTCTTCAACTATACAGTTAAACACACCTTACTTATTGAAACATATACTAACACATATTTACTCTCTTATACAATCCCTGATACAAGTTCACAATGATCGATACAACCACTCACTCATTCAGTGGCTCTCATGCACAGTTATTTATATATGCCAACTCTCACATGTACTGTGTTTTACATATGTACTTACTATGACATGTAGCATTGAGATATCCATTCACTCATCAATACACTCATGCACACAGTCAACTGCCCATGTAGCTGTTTCCACATGCACTCTTGAACTCATACACCTAGTGAATAAACTGCTCACACATCTATGCATAGAGTCACACACCTTCCAGCCACCCCCACACAAACTCAATCTGCCATAGAAATACTTGGGCAACCAATTAATAACACATATAGCCTCTCGTATAGCTATTGATCAACACATGCAGCAGTTTACAGAACAACAGACATAATGATGCACAAATTAAGACAGTTTAGTCACTAACCCATGCACTCAGTGAGACACATTTAATCACTCACTCATACATTCAGTCATGCACCTACTAAATCCTTCGTCCAGACACTTATACATCTACTCATTCTTCAATATGTAAAACATATTTAAACTTTACAGAATCACACAGTCACTGGATGACGTCATCAGTGATCTCATCAGTGATGTCATTTGAGATGTCATCATTGATGTCATCAGTGATGTCACTGACCATGTCATGAATGATGTAATATGTGACATGATCAGCAGTGGATTGCGGGTGCGCGATATATAGTTAGTGCAACTAACTATATATGGAATTTCAATGGTTTTGTGTGAGTAAAATAAGGTTTTTTAAATGCTAATTCCTAACTATATATGGTCTATAACCTATGGTTTTTTCAGTGAATTTTCAAGGTTTTGTAAATGCTAATTCCTAACTATATATGGTCTATAACCTATGGTTTTTTCAGTGAATATATATATATATACACAGACATATATGAACATATATAATCTGCATATCTATATGAATACAAATTTAAATGCATGCATACATATGCATATATGCATACATATGCATGTTATTTACATGAAAGTTTGAAAAACACTATTAAAAGCAAAGCTAAAAAGCCACCTCATTACAAACAGAATGGCTTTAACTTAAACGAGGGCGAGATCTATTGCATGTTCAATGCTTGTTTACTTTGTTTCCATCAAGAAGGCATTCGGATGTGTCACACATTTGCCATAAATTCTGAATGTTAGCACTCTAGTTGCTCATTATATCACTGTAGTAAAGCTGCTGCTCACCAGGGAAGTCTGCTGCTGGTATTCCGAGTACATGTTTCAGTTTGCATGTCAGAATGTTTTTAATGAAATAGAAGAGGATTTGAGACGTCACTCAAAATGTGCCCTCATTTTTCTTTCTGAAGCACTAATCATACTTTCTATGGCAAAATGAACCCCCTCATTGTGTTCCTTTTAAATTAAATGTTTTCAGACTTACCACTTCATTCCAATCAAGATGGATTCTGTTGTGCCACACTTTTGTCATAAGTAAGACTGTTAGTGCTCTAGTTGTTCTTTAGAACACTCTGGGACATTCTGTCATTGGGCTATACTTGGGCTACATCTGGGTGATATGTGGGCTACATTTGGGCTCTTTTGTCTCTGGTGGCCATCTTGGGAGACTGCATGTCAGAATTTTTTAATGAAATAGAGTAGGATTTGAGAAGTCACTCAAAATGTGCCCTAATTTTTCTTTCTGCAGCACTAATCATACTTTCTATGGCAAAATATATCCTCATATTGTTCCTTTTTAAATTAAATGTTTTAAGAGTTACCACTTCATTCCAATCAAGATGGCTTCTGTTGTGCCATACTTTTGTCATAAGTAAGACTGTTAGCGCTCTAGTTGTTCTTTAGAACACTCTGGGACATTATGTCATTGGGCTATACTTGGGCTACATCTGGGTGATATTTGGGCTACATTTGGGCTCTTTTGTCTCTGGTGGCCATCTTGGGAGAATGCATGTCAGAATTTGTTAATGAAATAGAATAGGATTCGGGAAATCACTCAAAATGTGCCCTAATTTTTCTTTCTGCAGCACTAATCATACTTTCTATGGCAAAATATATCCTCATATTGTTCCTTTTTAAATTAAATGTTTTAAGAGTTACCACTTCATTCCAATCAAGATGGCTTCTGTTGTGCCATACTTTTGTCATAAGTAGGACTGTTAGCGCTCTAGTTGTTCTTTAGAACACTCTGGGACATTATGTCATTGGGCTATACTTGGGCTACATCTGGGTGATATTTGGGCTACATTTGGGCTCTTTTGTCTCTGGTGGCCATCTTGGGAGACTGCATGTCAGAATTTTTTAATGAAATAGAAGAGGATTTGAGAAGTCACTCAAAATGTGCCCTAATTTTTCTTTCTGAAGCACTAATCATACTTTCTATGGCAAAATGAACCTCCTCATTTTGTTCCTTTTTAAATTAAATGTTTTCAGACTTACCACTTCGTTCCAATCAAGATGGCTTCTGGTGTGCCAAACTTTTGTCATAAGTAAGACTGTTAGCGCTCTAGTTGTTCTTTAGAACACTCTGGGAAGCTGCAGTAGAACACAAAGGAATCAACTGACAGTCTCTGTCCTTGTTGGATGTACATGTTGTACTGAGAATGTCAGACTTCATTCACACATGACTGAGAAAGATAATGTGAATTTACAGAAAATATGCTTTCAGTTTAGCTTATAGCTCCTCTTCCAAACCACTGTAGGAAAAGCATGAGATAATAGTTTTCTTTCAAGCATGATTCATGATATCCCAGCAAAAGGCTTTTTCACATGGTAAAATCACCTTAGAACACACCACAATTCCTAAAATGAGTATGGTACCATCAACAAATGATTTATAATGTAACTAAAGTCCTAAAACCTTCTATTAACTGTAATGCTTTTTAATGAGGTGCTATCATGTATATTGGTCCCAAGATGGCTGCAAATACTTCTTGGATGAAGAATTTGAATTTTGAAAAAAAAAAAATGTTTTGCCTTGGGGGTCCTTGTGGGACCCCCTGGGCAGGCCTAGGGGGTCAGGTTGCTTCTACCCTGCCCCCTTTTTGAATTCTACACGTTTGTTTTTCTGCTTTCCTGTGCCTCAGTCTACTGAGGCACAAGATGGCTGCCAACACTTTCTGGTTTGGAGTGTTGACAGACATTGGCAGCCAATCAGAATGCAGCTCATGCTCGGAAAGGTAAGCTTACAGTAAGCTTACACGTAAGCTGCTATAGCTATATATATTTTTTCTCTTTTGATTTTCTCAGGAACTACTGGAGGGATTTTCACCAAATATAGTAAAGGCACATCTTCGTACCAGTCCCTACAATTTTGCAAAGTTTGGCGTAATTCCGTTCAGCGGTTCGGGCTGTAGCCGTGTCAGAACGTCCTATCGAAATTAACATGGGGAAAACACGTTTTGGGACTCCCCTTTTTTCTCAGCCCCCACTTCACGAATCCCCACGAAACTTCCGGGGAAGGAGCAGAGCGGAGCTGGCCAAAAGTTTGGAAAATTACACACAAATTCCTCAACCGGCGCCAGAGTTATTCCCAATAGAATGTTGTGGATTTCCTATGGTTGCCAATCCGAACTATAACTACCTACTGGGGACAGCCAGTAGGTAATATATATATACATATATATATATATATATATATTACCTACTGGCGGTCGCCAGTAGGTATATATAGTTAGGATTTTTTCCCTATGGGATTTTTGAAAATTCTATGTCTAATAACTTTGGCGTTTGTGGACGGAATTGGCTGAAATTTTCTGGAAAATGGAACATTTTGTTTCTGAGCAGCCCCTGGAAATTTGGGGGGGGTTCGTCAAGGGGGGGCCGAGAAAAAAGGGGGGTCCCAAAACGTGTTTTTAACATTGAGTTTTCCATAGGGCGGTTGGCCTCACTTTTAGCCCGAACGGCTGAATGGATTTGCACGAAACTTGGCAAAATTGTAGGGACTGGTAGCCCGATGTGCCTTTGCTAGGTCTCAATATATGTGCTTCAGTGGATTTTGAGAAATTAACGTTTAAAAAAAGATATATATCTGTAAGCGCGCTCCGGGCAGCGCTCCGGTTCGCGGACTTTACGCGTACCGGAACTTCGCGTAGCGAAGCTGATTGGCTCTCCGGTGTCTGTCAACATTCTAAACAGTCCGGAGCGGCCGCCATCTTGTCTCTCGGTAGGATTGAGAGACAAGAGGAGGCCAAAACAAAGGGGGAAATGACCATAAGGGGGCATAGTATATCCTCCCTGACCCCCTAGGTTTAATGTGGAGGCTTTAAAAGGGCCCCGCGGGGCAAAAAAAAAAAAAAAAAATTGTTTTTTGGCGTGGGTAGCGTCCGGTTCGCGAACCGGGAAGCGTTCTGGGCAGCGTACTATAATGAAAAATGAATGATAGACTTTTCAAATACTGTATGTTAATTGATTGTTGGTTTTGTTGATTATTTTTTAATTTTTTTATTTTTTAAGCAATTATTTATTATTGTGATTGTGTTTCAAAATTTAATAACATTTCTAACATTTAACTAGTTTATGAATTACATATAAAAATGATTAAAGACTCAAACAATTTTTTAATATTACATACAATTTTATTTTTCAGATTGTTTTTCAAAATTTAATAGAACGTCTAGCATTTGACTGTCCGATATGTCCTCTTGTTGAGTGAACATAAGTTCCCACATTTGACCGTCATCATAATGGAGTAATTGATCGACAGATTCTACACATTGAAGTAATTCATAGTCCCGTGACTCATCCATGAATTCTAAGTCATCAATGGGTTCCATAACTTGTTCATTGTTGCTGTCCAGAACAATTTCGAAGGAAACATTCTGCTCACCTTCCATTTTATTGCTGTAATTTGCATAAAAAATAAATATATCAGTAGTGATAGGGCACTGTTGGGTTTAAGTTCAGACAGGTACTTGTGAGTTTATAACAGAGAAGTAATCTATGGGCACTGTATGGTTTCAGGCGTGAAGTAGTACTATTAAAAAGTGCCTGTGAAGAAGCCTAAGTAAATTCATAATTATACCACAGAAACATAAATCAATCCATAATTATAATAAAGAAGCCTTTCTCAATGTCTAACTCTTACAGAGGGATAGTATATAACTATCTGAAAATGTTTTCAAATTTATAAAATAATATCTCACCTTCTAAAAACAAGTTTAAGTTGTGAGTGAAAATGATCTTGCAATGTAATTCAGGAAGTAGTAGTCAAAATGGCTGTGTTTCTCTCTCTTTCTTTATATATATTCAGGTACATAACCAATCAAATGTCAGGTAAAAAAAGTAGAAAATGAAAGTAACATTTTAATTGGTTGTCAATTCCAACACTTCAGATGTGTTTTGAGAAGTAATTTACCTCAGGGTATTTAGAGAGGTCTACAGGCTAAATGGCTAAATGGAATTCCAATCAAATTTGTGAAAATGGTAGGGATTGGTATGTAGTATGAGCTAATCTATATTTGGTGAAATTGTCTCCAGTTGCTTTTCTGTAAACTACTTTCCCACCTTTTTTGATGGTGCGCTTCCCAGGGAGCGACCCGGTACGCGAACTGGTGAGCGCCCCGGTTTGCGAACCTTAAGCGTTACGGGAGTCCACCATTTTGTGCTTCGGTCGAATTAAGATACAAGATGGAGGGCAAATAATGTTCAGAATGGGTAGAAGGGGGCACGGTAGACTTATTTTGACCCCCTAGGTTTTCTGAGGGTGGCTGAGGAGGCTTATATGTGCGATTTATTATTATTTTTTTTTAAATTTCGCGAGGTTAGCTCCCGGTTCGCGTACCGGGAAGCGCCCCAGGGAGCGTACTTTGTTGAAAATTAGTGAAAAATGTTAGAGTAAAATAATAATTGTGAGTGATCAGATGTAGGGTAGCTCTGAGAAGAGCTTTTGGGTTTATGGTACATTTAGGTACTTATAAGTAGGTACCAATGCACAGTCTTAAATTCAGAATGAAAATTCTGTTGCCCTCATCTGAGAAGTGAACTCCATCTCCTCTGTAGATATCTTGCATGTAGTAACGCAAGTTATTGTTGTACAGGGAGCCCATTCCATGGTCTCTCATGTAAGCTGAAACAGATTTGTTTACATGCTTCCTCGACTTCTCAATTTGTGGACAAAATTGGTTTGACCACCTCCATTTCTGTCTTTGGCATATATTTGAATATACCAAGGCAGTTTGAGGAAAAAGTGCCATCAATTGCTCAAAGGTGTCCTTTAAAAGCATTTCCAGACCTACCCCAGTCAAAGTGCCCAAATCATTACCTCCACAGTGCACAATTAACAGGTCAGGTTTTGGCAAATGCATAAAGGTTTTCACCAATGGTATCAATTGGTGACATTTTAATCCTCTGTGGCCAAACCACTTAATTTCCACATCTTGTAAATTGAGGTTAGGTAAATTTCTGTTCTCAGCATACCTGTGAGACCAGTGGATATAACTATGTCCAACAATCCAGACAGAAAACATGGTGAGAGAAGGTTCTGCTGCAGTCAGATGAAGTGTGGCAATGAAATGGCAGTTGAAAAAATGAGAGTTTAAAATGAAAAAAACTGTGGAGTTTCTGTGTTAATGAAGCAGTAACAGTGATTGGTGGATTTTGATTGCTGAAAACAGAAAGTTAGGGTGCATGGATGAGTTCTTTGAAAGATGTATTTTGAATGGTCAATAAAAAGTCATTAAATGAAAGATTGCAGTGGATACGCAGGTGCACTGAGAGTTCAGAGTTCAATTGCAACATTGTTGTGTGAACTTGCAAACACCAGAGGTCTTCCAAGAGGTGGTTGCCATGCAGAAAAGGCATGAAATGGCAGAGGGGGGAAGGGTTTTCATTTGAAAAAAAGTGAGGGAAGAGTTTTGATTGGGTGACATGAGAGATATGTGTGAAGAATTACAGCATTTCTGTGCTTTTGATAGCTGCAGACTCTGGAGTGCTCTGCTGAAGACAAATTGGTGTGTTTCTGAGACTGTTTTCAAACTCAAAGTATTTGCTAAGGTGAGAAAATATTTCTTTAATTTAGATAGAGAATAGTGTGCTTTAAGGAGAAAATTATGAAGAAAGTTGTGTTTTTCAAATGTTGCTTTGTCTCAAGTGTTTTACAAATAGATTTTGTTTCTTTGAGAAAATGCAATTGGAGAAAATGTGAAGTATTAGTACTGACAGGGTGTTTTTCTGCATAGGAGCTGTGGAGTCTTCTCAAATTATGACTTGAAAATCGTTTTTGAGGAAAATGAATGGTTATAATATTTCTGACAATGACATAATGGTGTATGCTTCTTTATAATGCAATTGACTGTCTCTGATGTTATTTTTCCCATTTTAATGTAAGACCTTTCTCTGTGGCGCAAATTGCTTGTAAATATGCTCCCACCTGTGCATTGCAAATTTAGATTTTGAATGTTTGTGTTACATAGCCATGTTAAAAGTGATACAAACATGCTGCAAAGGCAATCAAAAAACGCTTTTATGTGTCTTAAGGACATTTTAAGTAATTTTCCCATGTGCAGTGTTTTGAAATTATGATTTGAAAATCGTTTTTGGGGAAAAGGAATTGTTTTTAAATTTATGACAAGGACATGATGGTGTATGCTTCTTTATAAGGCAATTGACTGTCTCTGATGTTATTTTTCCCATTTCAATGTAAGACCTTTCTCTGTGGCGCAAATTGCTTGTAAATATGCTCCCACCTGTGCATGGCAAATTTAGATTTTGAATGTTTGTGTTACATAGCCATGTTAAAAGTGATACAAACATGCTGCAAAGGCAATCAAAAAACGCTTTTATGTGTCTTAAGGACATTTGATGTCATTTTTCCCATATTACATTAAAAGACCTTTCTCCGTGGGGCACATTCCTTGTAAATATGGTTACACTTGTGCATGGTAAATTTAGATTTTGACTGTTTGAGTTACATAACCATGTTAAAAGTGACCCAAAAAAATTGCAAAGGCTTTCAAAAAACACTTTCATGTGTCTTAAGGACATTTTAAGTCATTTCCCTGTGGGCAGTGTTTTCAAATTATGACTTGAAAATCGTTTTTGAGGTAAAGGAATGTTGTTAAATTTTATGTGCGCCATATGCCCCCAAATTTCTTTTTCAGGGGTGCAGCAGGGTGTTCTTGAGACACCCCTGCACCTTTGGAAAAATTCCTAATTTGCGATGAGCTAATTGCTAATCGCAAATTGCACCTTCATTCCTATGGGCATCCTGGCCCATGGAAATGAATGGGTAATTTGCAATTAGCAATTTGCTCATCGCAAATTAGGAATGGTAAAGAATCGCTATTTATTCCTTAAAATTCGCTATTTTGGAAATGCAAAATAGTTTGATGATACATATGGCGGTTGATCTCTAACAAGATAAGAAGCTTAGGGATACATTTATGATGACTGGCGCAATGAAGTGGACATCACTTACTTCATTGGTAGAGCTTTACATGTATTATCTCCTCTGTATTCTTCATCAAGCGTAACTTTAATCTGCAATCCTGAGTAGGCCTCACCTTAAACAAACCTCTGGATAGGCCCCACCTTATCGTCATCATGAATTAATCATTTAAAATGCTAGGGACAGATTTATGATAGGTGTATGCCTCTTTTTTCGCCACTTACAAAACACTGCCCATGGGGAAATGACTTAAAATGTCCTTAAGACACATGAAAGTGTTTTTTTAAAGCCTTTGCAATTTTTTTGGGTCACTTTTAACATGGCTATGTGACTCAAACAGTCAAAATCTAAATTCACCATGCACAGGTGGGAGCATATTTACAAGGAATGTGCTCCATGGGGAAAGGTCTTATAATGTAATATGGGAAAAATGACATCAGAGACAGTGAAATGCCTTATAAAGAAGCATACACCATTATGTCCTTGTCATAAATTTACAAACCATTCCTTTTCCCTAAAAACGATTTTCAAATCAAAATTTGAAAACACTGCACATGTGGAAATGACTTAAAATGTCCTTAATTCAAAATTTGCTATTCCTTATTTTGCGATTGCACTGAAGGATTTGCAAATTTTGCGATTCCTTAAATGCAATGTATCAAACAAAAAATATGTAAAAAATGACATTAAGGATTTGGAAACTACCACCAACTTCTAGTTTGTGGTAATTTGCGAATTCTTTTCAAAAAGCTTTTTTTCCAAAAAACAAAAGGTGCCATATGACGCCAATACATGCCCTTAGGGCATGTATGTGCGCCATATGCCCCCAAATTTCTTTTTCAGGGGTGCAGCAGGGTGTTCTTGAGACACCCCTGCACCCTTGAAAAAATTCCTAATTTGCGATGAGCTAATTGCTAATCGCAAATTGCACCTTCATTCCTATGAGCCTCCTAGCCCATGGAAATGAATGGGTAATTTGCAATTAGCAATTTGCTCATTGCAAATTAGGAATGGTAAAGAATCGCTATTTATTCCTTAAAATTCGCTATTTAGGAAATGCAAAATAGTTTGATGATACATATGGCGGATCATCTGTAACAAGATAAGAAGCTTAGGGATACATTTATGATGACTGGCGCAATAAAGTGGACATTACTTACTTCATTGGTAGGCCTTTACATGTATTATCTCCTCTGTATTCTTCATCAAGCGTAACTTTAATCTGCAATCCTGAGTAGGCCTCACCTTAAACAAACCTCTGGATAGGCCACACCTTATCGTCATCCTGGATTAATCATTTAAAATGCTAGGGACAGATTTATGATAGGTGTATGCCTCTTTTGCGCCACTGTGCGTCACTTTTATGATGCAGCGGCGGTGCAAAAGATTTGCTATGAGGCGACAAAATTACAAATTGATGCATTTAGGCAGATGTGTCATGGTGTAAAAAAAACGTGCCACATGAAACCGATGCAGCAGTGATGCAAAAGATGCACCATGTTGCAAGACAGGCCTCACTTGGGGCCATATGTATCAAGATAATTAGCATTCGCAAAGATCAAAATTCTGCAAATTTCGGCCTTTGCGAATGCTAATTAGACAAATGGTATGTATCAAACAAGTTTGATGCAAAATAAGGAATAGCAATATTTGCTATTCCTTATTTGGCGATTGCACTGAAGGATTTGCAAATTTTGCGATTCCTTAAATGCAATGTATCAAACAAAAAATATGCAAAAAATGCCATTAAGGATTTGCAAATTACCACCAACTTCTAGTTGGTGGTAATTTGCGAATTCTTTTCAAAAAGCTTTTTTTCCAAAAAACAAAAGGTGCCATATGACGCAATACATGCCCTTAGGGCATGTATGTGCGCCATATGCCCCCAAATTTCTTTTTCAGGGGTGCAGCAGGGTGTTCTTGAGACACCCCTGCACCCTTGGAAAAATTCCTAATTTGCGATGAGCTAATTGCTAATCGCAAATTGCACCTTCATTCCTATGAGCCTCCTAGCCCATGGAAATGAATGGGTAATTTGCAATTAGCAATTTGCTCATTGCAAATTAGGAATGGTAAAGAATTGCTATTTATTCCTTAAAATTCGCTATTTAGGAAATGCAAAATAGTTTGATGATACATATGGCGGTTCATCTGTAACAAGATAAGAAGCTTAGGGATAGATTTATGATGACTGGCGCATCACCAGGGATGTGCCAGTCATCCTGCGCCGCTGTTCCGCCACCCATGGTGTGCTGCATTTACAATGCGGCGCAGCATGGGGCAAAAATGGCACAGATGCGTGACGTATCTGTGCAGTAAAGGTGGCGCATTTCTGGAGTTGTATCGCAAGTGCGATGCAGCTCCAGCAAGGCTCAGGGGTGCCCCATCTCCACAATGTTGCGTCAAGACCTATGCCTGCTTAAAGCAGGCGCAGGGTTTTGACGCAGCTTTCTCCTATCTGATTGTAAATGCGGCACACCATGGGTGGCAGAGCAGCGGTGCACGTTAACTGGTGCATGCCTGGGGATGTGCCATTTAACATAAATCTGCCCCTTTACATTTAAGTATGTGCAGGGGACACAGAGTCGGTGAGGCTTATCCAAGGTTAAGAAGAGATGAGTCCTGTTCACTGAAAAATTAGACATAGGCTTCACCTGCTCAGCATCGCTGGACATGGCTAAATAATAGCTGCAAAATGTTACTCTTGTTAAACAATTTTACTATTATAATCTCTGAGATTCGTCTCTTACTCTGCAACATCTCATTGGTGTTATCTTTCTTTAAAGATAAAGACAACATCAACATGAGCGATAATCTGCAATCAGTTGATTTTGACCTCATCATTGAACTTGTAATTGAAACATCAGTGGATGTTGATCCCTTGGATGATTTAAATCCTGAGGATGAAGAAGAACGTGATGAGGATGCAGATTTGTCCGAATTATATGACATAGGGTGGGAAGCTGTCCTGCTTGATCCTATGGAACTATAAACATTTATTTTTAAAATTTATAATAAACAAAAAGTAAAAATGTAAACCGTTTAATTTAAAAATAAAGACACCTTCAAAAACAGGTTATGTGTAGTGTCTTCAATAAAATATTAAAATATGCTCATAAAATTAGATCAGATTCACATATAAGATAGCACAGGTAACATGAATATAAATTCCATTTCTTTTCTGCTATTTCTGTATTCTAAAATTGCCATGCACTAAAAAATCTTATATGTAAAAATGTAAAGTAGTGTTTTAAGTTTTTGATTACTGTTATTGATGTACTGTTGGGTAATAGTGGTTAATAACATTTTTTAATATATTTTACCACAGATTCAACTGCAGATCATTTCAACATTTCACCATGCCAATGAAAGAAAGACTGAGAAAGCCTGCAAAACGTCAAAGACAGCAGGTGATTGAAAAAAAGCAGCAGTCCTCTAACAAAAAGATTTGTCAAGTCAACAAGAAAGCACCGGGTAAGAGTACAAAAACATTCATAAGAAATATTTGCAGTAAAAAAAATATTACTACAGAAAATGTTTCAGTCCAGAAAAAGAGAAGCAATTCAAATGGAAAGGAAAGGCCAATCAAAAATGTTACTGCTAGAGCAAGAGATAACTCTGTGCATGATAGTAGAAGGAAACAACAGTTTAGGGACATTCGTAAACGAATGTTCCGCAACAGGATAATTGGCAATTTGTTATAAAATATTAAGAAAGGTCAACAGAAAGTGGTTTTTTATAAGAGAAAAAAAAAAGTTGAGAAAGTTATTGATCAGGCATTTGAAATTAAACGTAAGTTATTTATTTTGATAATCAATAGAATTAGGAAGCTAAACAAGGCAATTTATGATTTCAAAAGAAATAGTAGATGGAAGAGAATAGTTAATCGTAGTAATTTTTGTGAAGTTTTTTCTGGAGAATGGATGCATAGTTCAAGCTGTGAGGCATTTTTTAATGAGGAGAGTTATTTCCAGGATAATGATTTGGTGCATGCAGTTGACACCAGTGGTCGTGCTTATGAAGTGAAAGATGGTTGTCCAGTTGAAAAAGAAAAACTTGTGACAACAGAGGCAGAAGAGGTGTTAGGTAATGAGGTTTTAGGAAGACGTGCTAAGGGTCCTGTGTACACCTGGAAGTGTAGTAGTATTTGCAGTGTGCGACAGGATTCCATCAATTTGCTTTGTGATTTTGTACGGTCATTTAATAAGAAAAGTTTGAAGCAGAAAATAAGGTTGTTGCAAGAATTAGATCCTTGCAGAGTGAGAGAAGTGACAGGTTTGCATGGTCATTCACTGGCTTGTCTTTCCAGGAGAGTATGCCAGAGTGTTTTTCATCATTTCAGGATGCTAGCAGTGCATCATAATAAAGTGAGGAAATTAGTTAGAATGTTGTATTATGCTAAGAGTCCAGCAATTATGCTTAAAAAATTATGTGCTGCTCTTTTGCAAGGTTCTGAAATAGATGTGAAGAATATATGTGAAGAAATTGAGTTTTGTTACTTTGGAAGTAAAGAGGAGAATGTTGAAATTGACCAAGAAGAAGCGGGTAATGTGGAAGATAGTGTACAGGTTTCCAGTACAGATAATTTCCAGAGGGAAATTGCCACGTTTCAGGTCAAATCAAGTGAGAGGCCAAATTTCACTTGTGTGTGTTGTCGACGCACTTATTATAAGAATCAGACTAAGTTAGTGGATTTATATGCAAAAAGTGAAAGGGAAAATAATAGTGAATGTAAGGATTTCGCAACATACTTGATGGTAGAAAATTGTTTTGATTTGGGATTGGATCAATGTGTGTGTACTTATTGTTGTTGCAAATTAAATCAAAACCAGATGCCTGCTAGAGCAGTTCATAATAATCTGGAATTGGTTGAGATTCCTTCTGAATTGAAGGATTTAAATACTTATGAATCTATTTTGATTCAAAGTATCCATCCCTTTCAGGCTATTGTAAGAATGGAGCCAAAGACAGGGAAATTGCCTCCATCACATTTACAGAGAGGATTAAAGGGAAGAGTTGTTTATTTGCCTCTAGATTTGAAGAAAAACATTAACACAATTGGAGTAGAAAAAGTGGACGAGGAACCTCTGGTTATCTTAGTTAATGGGGTTCCGACAAAGAATACGAAAATATGGCAAGATTTAATAGATGTTAGGAAAGTTAAAAAGGCAACATTGTATTTGAAAAAAAATAATAAATACTATAAGAATGTATATGTTACAGAAGAGGAAGTAAGTGAGGAAGAGGATAGCGATTTGTGTGCTGGTCAAATTGAGAAAGTAGAAACTTCTACTAGTGAAGAAATATATGAACATTATAGTGTTCATCCTTTGCATTCCAAGGAAGTCATGGGGAATGCTATTGAGTTGTTTCAAATGAAACAAGCCAAAGGGAGTCCCATTAGTGTTTGGGAGGAAAGTTTGGAAGCTCGGTGTTTCCCACAGCTTTTTCCAACAGGTCAGGGAGGAAGATATGATGAGCGACCTCATCAAATTCCTGCTTCTGAATACCGGACTTTGCGATTGTATGCAGGAGATGCTAGGTTTCGACAATGCATTCCTTATTTGTTTCATCTCCTGTTTGAAAGCGATCTGTCTGGACTGTCATATGCAGTGAACCACATCTTGAAAAGTGGTATACACATGCAAAACATCTCAGCAAGTGACTTTATGGATAAAGTCAATGTCCAAGACAGTATTTTGGATTCTCACCTGATTAATCTCATGGCGTGTCAGCGTGGTACTAATGAGTACTGGTACCGTCGTCATGGTGATTTAAAATGTATGCTGAGGAACTTAGGTACTCCCACATGGTTCCTCACTCTGAGCTGTGCCGAGTATGGCTGGGAAGACTTACTTGAATTTCTACGAGAGGCAAATGCTAACGTAGAAAACATCGAATTCAAGACACCCGGAGAACTGTGCTCTTTGGATCCAGTCAATGTATGTAGGTACTTCAATCATAGATTTGAAGCTATGATGTCTTTCATCATGAATAAGAAGAATCCACCTCTTGGAGAGGTGTTGGATTTCTTCTGGAGAAAGGAGTACCAAGCAAGAGGTGCTCCTCATATACATATGTTGCTGTGGATCAAGGATGCACCTACATTTGGAACGGATCCAGAAGACTCAGTGATGAGTTTTATACAACAGTATTCTACGTGTGCTGTTCCAAACGCAAAGGAGAAGAAAAGCCTAAGAGAAAAAGTTCTGCGTTTCCAAAGCCATGGATGTGGAAAGTACTGTTGTCGTAAATTCCGAAGCAAGGACAAGTTCTACACCAAATGTCGTTTCGGTTTTCCACGACCGGTGATTTCTAAAGGAAGAGTAAACAGTTTGATGTCTTCGCTGCGACATAATGTGATGAAGAAATCACCTAAAAACACATACAATTTGAAGAGGAACGAAGAGTCCAAGTACATCAACGACTACAACCCGGTGATTTTGTCCATGTGGAATGCTAACATGGATATACAGTTTGTGGCTGATAACTGTATGGCTGTGGCTCGGTATGTGACGTCTTACATCACCAAAAAAGAGAAGACAGAATTGAAGGATATGTGGGAGGACATTTCCCATGAAAAGAGCCTCAGCAAGAAGTTGTACAGTTTCAGTCTGAAGATGTTGTCGCATCGAGAAATTGGAGCGTACGAATGTTCTGACCGGTTGTCTTCAGCAAGTCTCTATGCCAAGTCCAGGAGTATCATTTGGGCGAGTCTTGGTCTTGCTGCAACACGTAATCGAGTTCTCAAACCTGTGCGGGAAATTGAGTATTTGGCGGAAAAGGAGCCAAACAGTACCGACATTTTGAAGACCAACATGTTGGATACATATTATCCAAATCGAAGCAGTCACCTCGAGAATGTTTGTCTGTATGAGGTTCTGCAAAATTACATATTCAAGAGGAACATCAAAGAAGATACTGAGAAAGGAGTGTATGCTGTAATAGGAAGTGAGGGATGTCTGGTCAAGCAAAGAAAATGCCACTTGGTAAACCATCGAAAATTGAGTGGCGAATCTCCTGAAAAAAAGGAGTTTTTCTATTTAGCACTTTTGCAACTTTTCAAGCCTTGGCGTGCAGAAGAGGAACTGCTTGGAGATTTTCTCTGTTACGAAGACTCTTTCAATGCCGCCAAGGAGACCATAGAATGTCCTGCTTTTCCCAAATATGTAGAAATGTTGAATGCGGAAATTGAGCAGGAAGCAATGATTGCAGCCGAGATTGCCAGAGACAGTTCTCAGGACAGTCAGAGTTCTGCTTCATTGAGTCAGGATCCACTAGGAGGACCTGTTATCGAAAATGAAGCTGCCACTGCTATGAATGAAGTGGAAAGAGCCATGGCACATGCTCAGGAGGATGCGGTTAACTTAGAAGAGTTGGAAAGACAACTCAACGTTGAGCAGAGGAAAATATATGACGAAGTTACCATGCAAATTGATCATGGATTAAGTCATGACAAGAAAGAGTGCTCATGTACGTCGTTGAAGCCTGTCCGACTGTACGTGAGTGGAGAAGCGGGAACTGGAAAAAGTTTCCTCATTAAAGCAATTTCATGCTATTTGCAGGAAAGGACAGAGTCATCGCTGTCTTGTGTTGTCACCGCTCCAACTGGACTGGCAGCACATAACATTAAAGGGATTACTTTACATCATTTACTGATGCTGCCAGTGGAGCATGACAACAAATTACAATATCACAAGCTATCTGGAGATGCTTGTTTTGAAGTTTCAAGAATCTTGAGGAAAATGAAACTTCTTATCATTGACGAAGTAAGCATGGTTTCCAATGTCTTGCTTGCCTTTGTGCATTTGAGAATGCAAGAAGTTCTCAAAACAGAGTATGATGTGTTATTTGGTGGCAAACACATCATTGTTTTCGGAGATCTTCTGCAGCTGACACCAGTGAAAGGGCAACCTGTGTTCAAAATGCTCACGCATGAAGATACCAGGAAGTGCCTAGGCAGCATTGGCAACGTCAATATATGGTTAAACTTCAATTATGCTGAACTGCATGAAAATATGCGTCAGGCGAAGGATGAAGTTTACAAGACTATTCTACAAGATGTTAGAATTGGAAAAGTGACCGAGCATGGGAAAGAAGCTTTACATGCACGATTACTGTCAAATTTATATCCAGAACAAGATGTTGTGCCTGAGAATATTTTTCAGACAATTACTGAGAAGAAATCTGGAATATGTTTGATGCCAACTCTTGCAGAATGTGCCAAATTCAACAACAAAATGTTGCATTTAGAAAAGCAAGAGATTGTGAAACTGGAAGCTATTGACAGAGTAGAGCATATGGGATCAACAATTATTTTGTCTGAGAATCTGAAAACAAAATTGGATTCATTAGAGAAGAGTATATCTAAAACTGCAGGTTTTGAAAAGACTCTGAATGTGTGCTTGAACTGCCGTATAATTTTAAGAAGGAATTTACATGTTGAAAGAGATCTGGTAAATGGATCAATGGGTAATGTTGTTGATTTTGTAAAATACAGAAATAGAGATGGAATTGAATTTTTAAAAATTAAATTTGATGGCATTGAGGAAGTATAGCTAATTGGTCGTTGCTCTGCTAGATTCTTGCTTGTAAAAGACTTATATGTTCGCCGTAAGCAGTTTCCTGTTTGCTTGGCATATGCGGTGACAATCCATAAATCGCAAGGTTTAAGTGTAGACAGTGCATTGGTGAATATTGGCAGTTCTGTGTTCAAGGAGGGTATGGCATATGTGGTATTGTCACGAGTTAGAACTTTATCGGGATTGTACTTGATTGAGTGTGATGTCACAAGCATTTGTGCGGATCTAGATTGTGTTAAGGAATACAATAGGTTAAGAAGAGAGTATGCGCCACATTTGCCTCAATATCCTTTGTTTGAGAAACGTGTGGTAGGCCGGAAACGAAGAAATGTAACCAATACTGGGGAGGTTGTAGCAAAAAGACAAAAAGTCGATGAACCTGAAATTATAAGCAGAAACAAAAAGAATTCTGTTGAAGATGTTGTTGGTTTTCAATTTGAAAACAGTTCTGGTGTCAACTGCTATGCTAATGTAGTGGTTAATGTTTTGTTTTCTCTAGAAAATGTAAAAGAAGAGATTGTGGTCAATTCTGATCAAAGATTTTGCAGTTTGTTAAATTCTGTGTTAGAGAAATGTAGCACTGATAGAACAAACATAGAAAGTGTGTCTGAAATTCGAAATCTGTTAGACAGATGTTCAGGCCAAACACAATTCTCTCAAAATATTCAGCAAGATTGTCAGGAGTTTTTAATGTATATGCTTGATGTATTGCATGCTGAAGGTGTAGATGTAGATCAGCTGTTTGGGCTTTCTTATCAATGGCAGCATGACTGCGAGAACTGTATGGTATCAAGTACTACTAGTGTAGACTCAGAAAGATTTATATATTTAACTTTGCCAGACAGTAAATCAGTCTCCTTTAATAAGCTAGTAAAAGCAGCTGATCACAACATGGAGTGTAGCCAATGTAAATCTGAAATGATGTCCACATTATTTATACGAACATATGGCCAGTATGTCATTTTAATGTTCCAACGATGTAGGCCTGATGGAACAAAATTGACAACTTTAATTAAAAATTTTGTGGCTTCGCAGTTGTCAATATCAGGAAGGACTTTTGTAACTGCAGCAATTATATATCATGACGGTCCTTCAATAACATCAGGACATTACACAGCTTATTTAAAGTCTAGAAATGGCTGGTCATTTTGCAATGATTCTGTTTTAATTTTCAAAAAAAAATTGCCGTATGACCTTAAAAACTCTTACCTGGTGTTTTTAAAACCAAAATTTTAGGGAAAGAATCTCGGGATGTGCTCTGTGGAATTTCAAGAAGTTCTAATGGCTCCTACACGATTTGGCCTTGAGGATAAGTGTAGTTCAGAGACATAACTTCTAACCATAAGACTGGACGTCATGGAGAAATAAGTGCACTTTGAATGAGTTCAGAAAAACTATTTCTTTTTATAAGCTAATTGAAGCAGCCAATCAAAACATAGAGTAGAGGGAATGTAAGTCTGCAATGCTGTCTACTGTTTTACATTGCTTTGTGATTAAAAGTGATGTAGAGAATTAAATAATTGTAGTAGTCATAGAGGTAGTGTAAGTCTGCTTCATAGTAAGCAGTATCAGTGTCATAGGAAATGTAGAACATGACTGAGCAAGAAGGGGAAGATATTACTATTCCAGGATTGTGAAAATGATCTTCAACATTTTAATTCTGAAAGTTGCAGAAATGCCAAATGACGGGATTGGCTTACAAGAAATCCAAGAGTTATAAATGGCTCTGACAAGATTTGGCTTTGTGGAAACTTGTGGTAGAGAGCAAGAAGTCATTTATTGCATGTAACATGTTTTTAAAAACGATGGAAGTTTTCTTTCAGAAAGTGGTGGGCTGAAAGTAATAACAGCACAACAGAGTGTAAGCTGTTAATAGGACATCCTTTGACGTCATGGAAAGTAAGTTAACTTTAAGGAGTTCTGAATTCTGATTTGTTATGTTGTATGGGTTTTTTAAACACAATCATTTTGATTGTGTTTTTTTTTCCCCGCTGTTATATGATGAATACCTTCAAGTCACTGTTTTTAGTGAATTTTGATACATTCTGAGAACAGCAAAAATAAACCATTTAACATGTATAATTAATTCTGTACTGTTTGCATTTATGATGTATATGTAGAACTGTGTAGGAGGCATGGAGAAGGTGAGGCTTCTGTAAGTGTCAAAGTTGTTGCATGCAGTGCTGCACTTCTGCGTACTCTTTCATATGCTGGACTACATCTGCACAATGAGATACCTAAGCAAAGGAAACACAAGTGATGTGATTGTGAAATGAGCAAAAGAAATTGCACGTATTTCAATTACATCACCTGTGTTTCCTATCATTACGAATCACATTGTGCAGATCAAGTTTAGGTCTGTCCAGGGAAACATAGGAGGTTTGGACTTTGTTCAAGAGTGCAGTGGACATGACTCACTTCATTGGTAGACCTTCACATGTATTATGTCCTCTATTCTCTTCAACAACTCGAAATTTCATCTGCAACCCTGAGTAGGCCTCACCTCAAACAAACCTCTGGATAGGACACATCTTATTGGCATCCTGAAGCAATCATTTAAAATTTTAGTGTCTTGCGACACTTTTCTGAGACAACAGCAATGCAAAAGATGCACCATGTTTTAAGATAGGCCTCACTTCATCTGCATCAAGATACTGTTAGTTTAAAATGTATATCTTTAGGACTGTGTAGGGGGCCTGGAGAAGCAGAAGCTTCTGTAAGTGTCAAAGTTGTTGAAAAACTGTTTGTCCTTCAATCTTTTCCCTTGTCTTTTGTAATTTTTAAATACATGTTTTAATATTTTTCAAATGTTTGTTCTCTCTTTCACAGATTGAAAGTATAAAAACAAAAAGTGAGTAATTTAACGACAATTATAAGGTAAATGTTTTGTACTCTTTTCGTTACATTTCTATCACATTTAACTTCTATTAGTTCCACTGCTTCATTTCTTTAACCCTCAGTTTCCTGCCTTTGCTACTTCCCTCATTCCTTTCTCTATTACCTACTTACTCAACTCCTTCCACTCTTTTTCTCAGTCCCTCTCTTCTCATAGTTCCTCACTCTTGTTCACTCACTCCGTCTCTATTACTCTTAGTGTCTTTGACTGATCACTCTATCACTATTTGTTCATAATGCTTTCTCTGTGTAGTTGAAGCACACTAAGGGGCATATTATGAACACAGCCAATAAAATTATTGCTGTTTTTATTGGCAGAAAACTGGTGCAAAAGTGGTTTTAGCGGCAGTTTTCTGCCGCAAAAGCGGCTTTAGCGACACATTTCTGCCAATAAAAGCTGCAAAACTTTTATTGCCTATGTTGATGATATGGCTCTATGTTACTTACATTTCTTTGCTGTTTCAATTAATCTTTTTCTGTTATTTTTTGTTTTCTGTTTTCTATTTTTTCTCTCTGTTATTCCCCATGTTTTAATCTTATTTTGAACATTCACTCACATTCTCCAAGAAACTCTTCTTTGTTAATGTTATACTCTCTTTTTTTTTCTTTCACTTCCTTATCTATTTTGTTTTTCACAATTATACCCTCTTCCGTCTTTTCTTCGGTAAATAGATCTATTAAACAGTATCTCTTCTTTACTCCCTATAGCTGTCTTTCTTTTAACATCACTCTCTGTTTACTTTCCTTATACTTACTCTTTTTTTTTTTTTTTTTTTTTTTGGTTAGCTCCCGGTCCGCGTACCGGGAAGCTAACCGGGAAGCGAACCAAAAGAAATAGAGCTTGCCAGAGTGCTAAACATTCTAGCAATTTTTTTTGAAAGGGGAGGTAGTTCTGAAAAGAACTTTTTTTTAAATATTTTTGTTGTTTTATATATTTTTTTGATTTTTTTGATTTTTTGTTTTTTTGTATTTTTTGAACGATTTTATATTTTTTGGGGTTTTTTTGGGGGGGGAAACAACAAAAAACAGGCATTGAAAAGGGCTCAACAGGAGCAAAAAAAAATTACTGGGGGCGGTTACGGCAATTATGATGTTCATAAGCCAGGTTGATAGCATTTATACTCATATTACCACATGCTATCAACGCACCACAGTGCATACAAGTATGTTTCATGTGGCCAAAATTCTCTTGTATGTTTGGCACAGTTTCCCGTGCCTCTGCTGGTGTCAATGAAATTGACGATCTTGATCTGGCCACAGGAGTTGATGTTGGATTTTCCTCCAAATCCCGTATTTCCGCCCGGCTGTAATTAAGTGGATGCTTCCTGGTCATGTGCCTATGCATAGTATAGTTCCCATAACTATACTTCTTATCCGTCCCTCTTGATAATTTATCTTTGCAGATGAGGCAGGTGACATACCTCGCATTCACTTTTTTTTGGCCAGGAGGGATTGAATAAAACTGCCAGATGAAACTGGCTTTCTTATGGGAAACCCGGGGCACCTCTTCCAAGAACTGTGGTTCTTCTCCCTCCTCTTCCTCCATTTCTTCCTCTTCCTCCTCTGTGTTGGTCATGACCTGGGGAGGTGGTCCTCTCTTCCCATGAGGAGGTGGAGGTGGTGGTGGGGGTGCACCAGCTGAAGCAACTACTGAAGCCATTTCTGAAGTATTAATAAAGGTCTTCCTCTCACAATGATGAAAGTCAGAGTGAGGAAAGAAGGAGGGGTTTTCATCATTTGGGAAAAACAATAGTTCTCAACCAATGAAAAGTGTTATTTTTAGGTCACCTGACCTAGCCTTACATGATTATGAAACCAAAAGTGAAATGAACCAATGAAAAGTTTTATTAACAAGTCACACGACCTCTCACGCTCATGTTACGCGCTGCGGAATGCGCCCCGGTTAGCTTCCGGGTCGCTGCGCTTTGCGCCTCGGTCCGCCCCCCGGAGCACTTCCGGGTGCGCTAACGCGGTACGTCACAAGACGCATTACGCGGCAACGCGATACGTCGCGCTTTCGCGACGCGCCGCGGATCGCTTCCGGGGAGCTGCGTTTCGCGCCTCGGTCCGCGCCCCGGGGCACTTCCGGGTGCGCTAACGCGGTACGTCATAAGACGCATTACGCGGCAACGCGATACGTCGCGCTTTCGCGACGCGTCACGATGTTGATTTCTTACCGGTTCGCGGACCGGGTCGCGGCATCAATTTGAGCTAACGGAAAGCTTTCCGGTTCGCGGACCGGGAGCGAAACAAAAAAAAATATTTTAAAAAAATTATTAATAAACATATAAAATATATTTTTGGATTTAAAGAAGAATACATTTTACAGCTATAGATATTAGCTTTTAAAAAACCAATGAAATTCACTGAAAAAACCATAGGTTATAGACCATATATAGTTAGGAATTAGCATTTACAAAACCTTGAAAATTCACTGAAAAAACCATAGGTTATACACCATATATAGTTAGGAATTAGCATTTAAAAAACCTTATTTTACTCACACAAAACCATTGAAATTCCATATATAGTTAGTTGCACTAACTATATATCGTGCACCCGCAATCCACTGCTGATCATGTCACATATTACATCATTCATGACATGGTCAGTGACATCACTGATGACATCACTGATGACATCTCAAATGACATCACTGATGACATCACTGATGACATCTCAAATGACATCACTGATGACATCACTGATGACAACATCCAGTGACTGTATGTTTCTGTAAAGTTAAAATATGTCTTACATATTGAAGAATGAGTGGATGTATAAGTGTCTGGATGAAGGATTTAGTAGGTGCATGACTGACTGTATGAGTGAGTGATTAAATGTGTCTCACTGAGTGTATGGGTTAGTGACTAAACTGTCTCAATTTGTGCATCATTATGTCTGTTGTTCTATAAACTGCTGCATGTGTTGATCATTAGCTATATGATTAACTATATGGGTTATTGATTGGTTGCCCAAGTATTTGTATGGGAGACTGAGAGTGTGTATGGGTGGCTGGGAGGTGTATGACTCTGTGCATAGATGTGTGAGCAGTTGATTCACTAGATGTATGGGTTCAAAAGTGCATGTGGAAACAGCTGTATGGGCGGTTGACTGTGTGCATGAGTGTATTGGTGAGTTAATGGATATCTCAGTGCTACATGTCAAAGTAAGTACATATGTAAAACACAGTACATGTGAGAGTTGACATATATAAATAACTGTGCAAAAGAGCCAGTGAATGTGTGAGTGGCTGTATGGATCATTGTGAACTTGTATCAGGGATTGTATAAGAGAGTAAATATGTGTTAGTATATGTTTGAATAAGTAAGGTGTGTATAACTGTATAGTTGAGGAAATGGAGGTGTGATTGATTCTTTGCATGACTGACTAGGTGTGTGAGTAACTCCATGGATGAGTGACAGTCTGTGAGTGTCTGTTTACACTGAGTGTATCTAAGGTTATATTAGAGTCTGAAGAGCTTCATCGTATTATCACATGAATGATGTCATCAGTGATATGATCAGTAATGTCAAATGAGATGTCATCAGTGATGTCATTTGAGATGTTATCAGTGATGTCATTTGAGATGTCATCAGTGATGTCATCAGTGATGTCATTTGAGATGTCATCAGTGATGTCATCAGTGATGTCATTTGAGATGTCATCAGTGATGTCATCAGTGATGTCACTGACCATGTCATGAATGATGTAATATGTGACATGATCAGCAGTGGATTGCGGGTGCGCGATATATAGTTAGTGCAACTAACTATATATGGAATTTCAATGGTTTTGTGTGAGTAAAATAAGGTTTTTTAAATGCTAATTCCTAACTATATATGGTGTATAACCTATGGTTTTTTCAGTGAATTTTCAAGGTTTTGTAAATGCTAATTCCTAACTATATATGGTCTATAACCTATGGTTTTTATATATGTATATATATATATATATATATATATATATTGTAATCCACATGGTAGCTCACTTAGAAACGCACACGAACCTTCACGAGGTTACCAGCCTTTATTTCAGGTATGGGCATGTAGCACAAACAGGTAGTAATGCAGCTTCCCCCTGTTTCCGACGCGTTTCGAGTTTCCTCTTCTTCATGGGACATCGAGGAAGTTTGTGCTTGCTGCGGGGCAACTCCCTTTATTTCACAGAATCCCGCCCTTGATGAGGCAATACTGGGGCTTGTGGGAGTTGTAGTGCCGAGATGTCCGCATAACAATATTTGCACAATTCCTGCGGTTTAAGTCCTGGGTGGACCCCTGCTCGATAGCATGTCCTCAATCCTGTGTGTTGGCTCCACAATCGGTACGATGAATCCGTGCCTGTGGCTCCCTTTAGATTCTGGGATGTTGCAGCTTCTGGCGGATGAGCGTCCGCCTCACTATTGTAATCCACATGGTAGCTCACTTAGAAACGCACACGAACCTTCACGAGGTTACGAGCCTTTATTTCAGGTATGGGCATGTAGCACAAACAGGTAGTAATGCAGCTTCCCCCTGTTTCCGACGCGTTTCGAGTTTCCTCTTCTTCATGGGACATCGAGGAAGTTTGTGCTTGCTGCGGGGCAACTCCCTTTATTTCACAGGGTCCCGCCCTTGATGAGGCAATACTGGGACTTGTGGGAGTTGTAGTGCCGAGATGTCCGCATAACAATATTTGCACAATTCCTGCGGTTTAAGTCCTGGGTGGACCCCTGCTCGATAGCATGTCCTCAATCCGGTGTGTTGGCTCCACAATTGGTACGATGAATCCGTGCCTGTGGCTCCCTTTAGATTCTGGGATGTTGCAGCTTCTGGCGGATGAGCGTCCGCCTCACTATTGTAATCCACATGGTAGCTCACTTAGAAACGCACACGAACCTTCACGAGGTTACCAGCCTTTATTTCAGGTATGGGCATGTAGCACAAACAGGTAGTAATGCAGCTTCCCCCTGTTTCCGACGCGTTTCGAGTTTCCTCTTCTTCATGGGACATCGAGGAAGTTTGTGCTTGTCGCGGGGCAACTCCCTTTATTTCACAGAGTCCCGCCCTTGATGAGGCAATACTGGGGCTTGTGGGAGTTGTAGTGCCGAGATGTCCGCATAACAATATTTGAACAATTCCTGCGGTTTAAGTCCTGGGTGGACCCCTGCTCGATAGCATGTCCTCAATCCTGTGTGTTGGCTCCACAATCGGTACGATGAATCCGTGCCTGTGGCTCCCTTTAGATTCTGGGATGTTGCAGCTTCTGGCGGATGAGCGTCCGCCTCACTATTGTAATCCACATGGTAGCTCACTTAGAAACGCACACGAACCTTCACGAGGTTACCAGCCTTTATTTCAGGTATGGGCATGTAGCACAAACAGGTAGTAATGCAGCTTCCCCCTGTTTCCGACGCGTTTCGAGTTTCCTCTTCTTCATGGGACATCGAGGAAGTTTGTGCTTGCTGTGGGGCAACTCCCTTTATTTCACAGAGTCCCGCCCTTGATGAGGCAATACTGGGGCTTGTGGGAGTTGTAGTCCCGAGATGTCCGCATAACAATATTTGCACAATTCCTGCGGTTTAAGTCCTGGGTGGACCCCTGCTCGATAGCATGTCCTCAATCCTGTGTGTTGGCTCCACAATCGGTACGATGAATCCGTGCCTGTGGCTCCCTTTAGATTCTGGGATGTTGCAGCTTCTGGCGGATGAGCGTCCGCCTCACTATTGTAATCCACATGGTGGCTCACTTAGAAACGCACACGAACCTTCACGAGGTTACCAGCCTTTATTTCAGGTATGGGCATGTAGCACAAACAGGTAGTAATGCAGCTTCCCCCTGTTTCCGACGCGTTGTGAGTTTCCTCTTCTTCATGGGACATCGAGGAAGTTTGTGCTTGCTGCGGGGCAACTCCCTTTATTTCACAGAGTCCCGCCCTTGATGAGGCAATACTGGGACTTGTGGGAGTTGTAGTGCCGAGATGTCCGCATAACAATATTTGCACAATTCCTGCGGTTTAAGTCCTGGGTGGACCCCTGCTCGATAGCATGTCCTCAATCCGGTGTGTTGGCTCCACAATTGGTACGATGAATCCGTGCCTGTGGCTCCCTTTAGATTCTGGGATGTTGCAGCTTCTGGCGGATGAGCGTCCGCCTCACTATTGTAATCCACATGGTAGCTCACTTAGAAACGCACACGAACCTTCACGAGGTTACCAGCCTTTATTTCAGGTATGGGCATGTAGCACAAACAGGTAGTAATGCAGCTTCCCCCTGTTTCCGACGCGTTTCGAGTTTCCTCTTCTTCATGGGACAACGAGGAAGTTTGTGCTTGTCGCGGGGCAACTCCCTTTATTTCACAGAGTCCCGCCCTTGATGAGGCAATACTGGGGCTTGTGGGAGTTGTAGTGCCGAGATGTCCGCATAACAATATTTGAACAATTCCTGCGGTTTAAGTCCTTGGTGGACCCCTGCTCGATAGCATGTCCTCAATCCTGTGTGTTGGCTCCACAATCGGTACGATGAATCCGTGCCTGTGGCTCCCTTTAGATTCTGGGATGTTGCAGCTTCTGGCGCATGAGCGTCCGCCTCACTATTGTAATCCACATGGTAGCTCACTTAGAAACGCACACGAACCTTCACTAGGTTACCAGCCATTATTTCAGGTATGGGGATGTAGCACAAACAGGTAGTAATGCAGCTTACCCCTGTTTCCGACGCGTTTCGAGTTTCCTCTTCTTCATGGGACATCGAGGAAGTTTGTGCTTGCTGCGGGGCAACTCCCTTTATTTCACAGAGTCCCGCCCTTGATGAGGCAATACTGGGGCTTGTGGGAGTTGTAGTGCCGAGATGTCCGCATAACAATATTTGCACAATTCCTGCGGTTTAAGTCCTGGGTGGACCCCTGCTCGATAGCATGTCCTCAATCCTGTGTGTTGGCTCCACAATCGGTACGATGAATCCGTGCCTGTGGCTCCCTTTAGATTCTGGGATGTTGCAGCTTCTGGCGGATGAGCGTCCGCCTCACTATTGTAATCCACATGGTAGCTCACTTAGAAACGCACACGAACCTTCACGAGGTTACCAGCCTTTATTTCAGGTATGGGCATGTAGCACAAACAGGTAGTAATGCAGCTTCCCCCTGTTTCCGACGCGTTTCGAGTTTCCTCTTCTTCATGGGACATCGAGGAAGTTTGTGCTTGCTGCGGGGCAACTCCCTTTATTTCACAGAGTCCCGCCCTTGATGAGGCAATACTGGGGCTTGTGGGAGTTGTAGTGCCGAGATGTCCGCATAACAATATTTGCACAATTCCTGCGGTTTAAGTCCTGGGTGGACCCCTGCTCGATAGCATGTCCTCAATCCTGTGTGTTGGCTCCACAATCGGTACGATGAATCCGTGCCTGTGGCTCCCTTTAGATTCTGGGATGTTGCAGCTTCTGGCGGATGAGCGTCCGCCTCACTATTGTAATCCACATGGTAGCTCACTTAGAAACGCACACGAACCTTCACGAGGTTACCAGCCTTTATTTCAGGTATGGGCATGTAGCACAAACAGGTAGTAATGCAGCTTCCCCCTGCTTCCGACGCGTTTCGAGTTTCCTCTTCTTCATGGGACATCGAGGAAGTTTGTGCTTGCTGCGGGGCAACTCCCTTTATTTCACAGAGTCCCGCCCTTGATGAGGCAATACTGGGGCTTGTGGGAGTTGTAGTGCCGAGATGTCCGCATAACAATATTTGCACAATTCCTGCGGTTTAAGTCCTGGGTGGACCCCTGCTCGAGAGCATGTCCTCAATCCTGTGTGTTGGCTCCACAATCGGTACGATGGATCCGTGCCTGTGGCTCCCTTTAGATTCTGGGATGTTGCAGCTTCTGGTGGATGAGTGTCCGCCTCACTATTGTAATCCACATGGTAGCTCACTTAGAAACGCACACGAACCTTCACGAGGTTACCAGCCTTTATTTCAGGTATGGGCATGTAGCACAAACAGGTAGTAATGCAGCTTCCCCCTGTTTCCGACGCGTTTCGAGTTTCCTCTTCTTCATGGGACATCGAGGAAGTTTGTGCTTGCTGCGGGGCAACTCCCTTTATTTCACAGAGTCCCGCCCTTGAAGAGGCAATACTGGGGCTTGTGGGAGTTGTAGTGCCGAGATGTCCGCATAACAATATTTGCACAATTCCTGCGGTTTAAGTCCTGGGTGGACCCCTGCTCGATAGCATGTCCTCAATCCTGTGTGTTGGCTCCACAATCGGTACGATGAATCCGTGCCTGTGGCTCCCTTTAGATTCTGGGATGTTGCAGCTTCTGGCGGATGAGCGTCCGCCTCACTATTGTAATCCACATGGTAGCTCGCTTAGAAACGCACACGAACCTTCACGAGGTTACCAGCCTTTATTTCAGGTATGGGCATGTAGCACAAACAGGTAGTAATGCAGCTTCCCCCTGTTTCCGACGCGTTTCGAGTTTCCTCTTCTTCATGGGACATCGAGGAAGTTTTTACAATAGTGAGGCGGACGCTCATCCGCCAGAAGCTGCAACATCCCAGAATCTAAAGGGAGCCACAGGCACGGATTCATCGTACCGATTGTGGGGCCCCCGCATCTCAAGTTGGCCTGGCTGCTACTGACAATTGCTTCGGCGCCATTTCACTTCAGGCTACTGAATTTCGCCAGGCTCACCTTCGGATCAAGCTGCTGGGACTGTGGCGGTGTTGGAGGCTTTCATGCACCACGACGGGCAAGTTGGAACCCAGGACGAGCCCCTGCCATTTTTCCTGCTCTTCCTTCGAGGGTTTTGCGGTGTGGGGACTCGAGGGGACACCTTATATGAAGCATCAAACAGGACACTCGTGGCTGCTAAGATGTTATAACATTCCTCGCCGCAACATGCTTCCAATCCCCCCCACATCACTCACCTCATCGGAGCGCTGCATCCTGGGACCTGTAGTAGCGCTGCAGGCACCCGGCTCCAGGTGCAGTAGATCGACCACGTGGGAGGTGGAGTCAGAAGCGACCCTATTGGTGTGCGGCAGGACATTGTATATATTATTCATCTTTGCCCACACCCTGCTCATTGACTCTGGGCGCTGAGGAAGGCCTATTAATGCTGAAATGCATTCGCCACACATGAGTCGACTTCAATAAAGGTTCCTCCTGTCTCCCCTGATGTGGCCTCTGCTTCTTTTTTCTAAGGAGTGTACCTGCATATATATATATATTCCATCAAAAGAGTTACCCTGAAGAGCCGCCCAGTAAGTTAGTAGCTCCACATAAAAGATGAAAGGCTGCAAGCGAACAGGGTGAATTCAAGCCATCCTTTATTCATTCCATGCCATACGCGTTTCAGGATAATGAATCCCTTCTTCAGTGGCATACATGCTGCTGTAACCAAGCGATAAATGTTCGCACCATTGTTCAAATTTAAGGTCCTGCCCCAGTGGGCGTGGCCAACCAAATGGCCTCCTGGTACCTGTAGTGCGATATTTTCTCCTCCAGTGAGTTCGCTCAATTCAGCTCCGTAATAAACTTATAAAACCTTCAGTGAGGTGCAGGCTTGATTCACAGTACCTGCAAACTGCATCGTTCGTGCCTCACTCTCCCGGAACTTACTCCCGTTACGGTTGGAGCCATCAGTAAATAATTCCACGGGCCCTCGCTGAGGTGGCGGCTCTTTTGCAGCCGGGATTAGCCGCGTTAATTCCATCAAAAGAGTTACCCTGAAGAGCCGCCCAGTAAGTTAGTAGCTCCACATAAAAGATGAAAGGCTGCAAGCGAACAGGGTGAATTCAAGCCATCCTTTATTCATTCCATGCCATACGCATTTCAGGATAATGAATCCCTTCTTCAGTGGCATACATGCGGCTGTAACTAAGCGATAAATGTTCGCACCATTGTTCAAATTTAAGGTCCTGCCCCAGAGGGCGTGGCCAACCAAATGGCCTCCTGGAACCTGTAGTGCGATATTTTCTCCTCCAGTGAGTTCGCTCAATTCAGCTCCGTAATAAACTTTTAAAACCTTCAGTGATGTGCAGGCTTGATTCACAGTACCTGCAAACTGCATCGTTCGTGCCTCACTCTCCCGGAACTTACTCCCGTTACGGTTGGAGCCATCAGTAAATAACTCCACGGGCCCTCGCTGAGGTGGCCGCTCTTTTGCAGCCGGGATTAGCCGCGTTAATTCCATCAAAAGAGTTACCCTGAAGAGCCGCCCAGTAAGTTAGTAGCTCCACATAAAAGATGAAAGGCTGCAAGCGAACAGGGTGAATTCAAGCCATCCTTTATTCAATCCCTTCTTCATGGCATACATGCTGCTGTAACCAAGCGATAAATGTTCGCTGATTCCTCAACCGGCACCAAAGTTATTCCAAATAGAATTCCCTATGGAAATCAATCCTAACTATAACTACCTACTGGCGACCGCCAGTAGGTAATATATATATATATATATATATATATATATATATATATATATATATATATTACCTACTGGCGGTCGCCAGTAGGTATATATAGTTAGGATTTTTTCTCTATGGGTTTTTTGAAAATTCTATGTCTAATAACTTTGGCGTTTGTGGACGGAATTGGCTGAAATTTTCAGGAAAATGGCACATTTTGTTTCTGAGCAGCCCTTGAAAATTTGGGGGGGGTTCGTCCAGTGGGGGCCGAGAAAAAAGGGGGGTCCCAAAACGTGTTTTTAACATTGAGTTTTCCATAGGGCGGTTGGCCTCACTTTTAGCCCGAACGGCTGAATGGATTTGCACGAAACTTGGCAAAATTGTAGGGACTGGTAGCCCGATGTGCCTTTTGTAGGTCTCAATATATGTGCTCCAGTGGATTTTGAGAAATTAACGTTTAAAAAAAGATATATATCTGTAACAGCGGACCGGTTAGCGCTCTGGTTCGCGGACTTTTCGCGCAACGGAGCTTTGTGAAGCGAAGCTGATTGGTTCTCCGGCGTCTGTCAACATTCCAAACAGTCCGTAGCGGCCGCCATCTTGTCTCTCGGTAGGATCGAGAGACAAGAGGAGGTCAAAACAAAGGGGGAAATAACTATAAGGGGGCATAGTAGATCCTCGCTGACCCCCTAGGTTTGATGTGGAGGTTTTAAAAGGGCCCCGCGGGGCAAAAAATAATAATAAAAATAATAATTGAACGGCTGAATGGATTTGCACGAAACTTGGCAAAATATTAGGGACTGGTAGCCCGATGTGCCTTTGCTAGGTCTCAATATATGTGCTCCAGTGGATTTTGAGAAATTAACGTTCAAAAAAAGATATATATCTGTAACAGCGCTCCGCTTCGCGTAACGGAGGTTTGCAAAGCTGATTGGTCATTCTGTCACTGGGCTATAGTTGGGCTACATCTGGCTGATATTTGGGCTACATTTGTTTTTTTGTGTGTCTGGCGGCCATCTTTGGGCTACATTGGGCTACATTGGGCTTCATTGGGCTACATTCGGCTAATTAGCAAATAGCTCATCGCAAACTAGGAATGGTAAAGAATCGCTATTTATTCCTTAAAGTTCGCTATTTAGGAAATGCAAATAACTTTGATGATACATATGGCGGTTCATCTCTAACAAGATAAGAAGCATAGGGATAGATTTATGATGACTGGCGCATCACCAGGGATGTGTTAGTCATTCTGTGCCGCTGTTCCGTCACCTATGGTGTGCTGCATTTACAATGCGGCGCATCATGGGGCAAAAACAGCACAGATGCGTGATGTATCTGTGCCGTAAAGGTGGCGCATTGCTGGAGTTGTATCGCAAGTGTGATGAAGCTCCAGCAAGGGTCGGGGGTGCCCCTGTCGCAGGGTTTCTGTTCTCACACAGAACTGTGGACAGAGGATTGGAACCTCGGCGAATTAGGGTGTCCCAAAACTCACGTTAGTAATCAAAAACTATTTAGCAAGCTAGGTACAGTGTCACATTGGATATAACAAACTCTCAATGTTTAGACAATCCAGAATATGAACTTATAGTACCTCAGGATACGTGGAACTCATGAACAGTCGGTCGTTATATATTTCTTAGAAACCAGAACATGGAGTTAAGAAGAACACATGTGTATTTGAAATGTTTATTTACTAATGCCGTCTTCTCAGGCGTAGTACCTTAGATAATAAAAGTACACATATTATCAGTAGCAAAATTACCAGCATAGTTACTAGTACATAAAAAGTGAATGGTGATAGTATGTTAACATGCTGTAAATGAATAAGAGTTAGCAACACTTATAAGCAGCCGCGGGCCGTGGAGGGAGTTACGGTGAGGCAGGGAGGCGGGGAGGGGGAGAAGCAGGGTGGAGAATACAAGTACACATATTATCAGTAGCAAAATTACCAGCATAGTTACTAGTACATAAAAAGCGAATGGTGACAGTATGTTAACATGCTGTAAATGAATAAGAGTTAGCAACACTTATAAGCAGCCGCGGGCCGTGGAGGGAGTTACGGTGGGGCAGGGAGGCGGGGAGGGGGAGGGGCAAGGTAGAGAGGGCTCCACCCTGCTTCTCCCCCTCCCCGCCTCCCTGCCCCATCGTAACTCCCTCCACGGCCCGCGGCTGCTTATATCTCACCCTCCCTAATACACATATTATATTATTTGCTAAGAAGGTCTCTTTGTGTTGGTTTAGGGCGTGTCCATACTTTAGTGTCTTAGATTTGAAGGAATCACATCAGCATACACCAGCTCTCTCTTCATGTGAACCGCATCAACTGTTGTGTATGTGTGTTCGGCAAAGCAATATAAAACCCGCCTCATGCCCAGAATTGGCAGAAGTTGCACTTATGTTATGAGTATGAAGTCGTGGAGATCAGACCTCATAACAATTCTGTATCGTGTTGTTCTTGAAACTTTAGCACTCGCTGTACAGATATAGTTTAACAAGTAAAGCAGATAGTAGACCAATAACATATTATTCTCATGTAAACCACGATGAACTACTAGGTGGAAAGCTAAAGCAACAACTAAGTGTCGTGTGCAGAAGTTGCAAAAAAGGAAAAATGGCGTTTAAACCGGTAATGAGCCCATGCTAACTTAACACGGTGTAAAGATATCCAGGACCTAGATGACACCTCCTCATGATCCGGAAACGAACTGAATAAGATAATAGAAGTGCCATCTCATGAGAGCAGATTGCAAGTTTATATGTGGACGGTCCGCAAGGTAAAGCATTAAAAACTAGGAAAATTCAATGCTAAAGAAAAATAAAACAGCCAAGTACTTTATCGAGTCTTAAGCCAATAGGCAAGGTAAATAATAAAAACTTGACAAATAAGTCAATGAATTGTCAATGAAATGCTAGTACTCAGCATATCAAACATGAAAAAGGTCTATGACATAACTGTGTATGCAAAATAAGCTGCAACAGCCTCCAATAGGAAGTCACCGTCTTCATCCGAAAACAGTTCAGCCATCCAATTTAAAAGCGGAAAAGAACATACGTGCTCTCCCAGCACCGGATCCTCTATCACCATCAGAGGACAGCTCGGTGGGTTTTCAAGAAAGCTGTGTTCCAAGAAAGACTGTGCTGCCGCCAGTAAATTCCAGGGACCAAGTAGTCCATGCATCAATGCCACAGCCATAATCCTTTCGCCAGGACAAATCAACTCGTGAGTAATGATAGGAGTCATCAGCTGATTAAAGTCGACGTCAGGAGAAACCGGTCCGCAGAGACACAAATCAATGGCCCAATCGAAATCACAGGTCAGGCAGTGAAATACAGGCTGGACACAGGTGAAGTAGGAGAACCGAAAAGATAATCCATATGCCGTGCTTAATATCGCCAACGGCATTGTGCCATAATATTCTAGCATGCGATTGCGGAACAGTGTCAGCAGCTGCAGGGTCGGAGGTTGCATAGGAGGGACATCCATATTTAAAAATGTAAAAAAGCACAAGAGCGTCCGCTGGTAATGCAAGTAAAAATGCAATCCACGAACCAGAGTGGAGAAAATGGAATGAAAGGGAGCAGGGATGACTCCAAAGATTTTCTCAAATGAAGTCACGAGACCACTGGTAACAACTTTAAAAAAGTGTGCCAGGGATTTTGTGGAGGATGCGTTAAAGATAGTCGGAAACATGTTGCTGAAATTGAAAGGCAAACCTGTGTACGGGTGTTCGCTATGTGAAGTACGAAAGTTTCACGGGCCGAACTCAAGGCCACCTCTCTCTGAGACAAAAGAGCTCTTATTCTTGTCATGCCGTTGAAACGTGTCCCAAGGTTGGTATTTGTGGCCAGATTGAAAACTCCCTATGTTCATGTGTGGGAGGAAATAGAACATTTCTGCAGCAAATAACCCGTTCACTTACTGTTACGATAAAAGGAATACTTTTAATTAACTCAGAACAATCTTCATTATTGAGCATCAAATAACTACCATTTTCCAACAACTTGAACGTGGGGATGATAGCAGGAACTGGCGTGCCTTGCAACACGCAAGCCATATTTGGTCGGTGTTTGTTGCATGAATCGTGTAACTGTATGTGCCTACACATTAGTGAATGATCTGGCGTCTCAGTGCATTCCTCTCCATTCAGATAAACTTCTTGATCATCTTTGAAACATCTGTATGTGTATGGAAGCGACCAGACCTCATGAACAAAAGCACTACCTAAAGGTTCATAAAGACCTATTGGTATATATTTCATACAATTTGAAAACTTATATAAAGCAAAAGGCAGCGTTATTAAACCGTGGATAAGGCATGTTGCCAAAAAACCCGCAATCCTCTGCTGATGATGTCACTGAGCATGTCATGAATGATGTAATATGTGACATCATCAGTAGTGGATTATGGGTAATAGTATCTCTAGTTTACTCCCCTATAGCTGTCTTTCTTTTAACATAAGTGTGTGTTTCCTTCCCTTATACTTACTGTTTTTGGTTCGCTTCCAGTTCGCGTACCAGCGAGCGAACTAGGAAGCGAACTAAGAGAAATAGAGGTTGGCACAGTTCCAAATATTGTACCAATTTTTTAATAACGGGGAGGTAGTTCTGAAAAGAACTTTTTTTTTTATTTTTCTGAACATTTTTTTACTGTTTTTGAATTTTTCGGAACAGTTTTATATTTTTTTGGGTTTTTCTTGGAGGGGGCAATGAAAACGATTCATTGTAAAGGGCTCAACAGGAGCAACAAAACAAAAAAAAGAAGTATTTATTATTTTGGGCGTTTCGGACAAACTTGCATATGATAGTCAATAGCTCTGTTGATCAGAGTGATGCTTCTTTCTCCGTAGGAAATGAATCCATCGCAAAATACGCAGGTGTGTTTTACTTCACCAAATCTCATTTGTATATTTGGCACCATCTCCCTGCCCTCTGGTCCCGTTACTTCCGGTACAACAGATCTTCTGGCCATAATAGGGAGATTATCTAGGTCGTTCCGAAACTGTGCAGCACTGTAGTTGTTAGGATGCCACCTAGTCATATGGCGATGCATTGTGTAGTTTCCGAAACTGTATTTTTTGTCGGTCCCTCTGGACAGTCTATCTTGACATATAAGGCAAGTTACGTATCTTGCATTTACTTTTTTCTGACCTTTGGGAATTTTAAAAAATTGCCAAATGAAGTTTTCTTTCCGGTGAGACGTCTTGGGCTGCTCAGGCAAAAACTGCCTCTCTTCGTGCTCGTCCTCCTGTTCCTCTTCTTCTTCTTCTTGTTGAATTACAACTTGAGCAGGTGGTCCACTCTTCCTTGGATGTGGTGGAGGTGGCGGGGAAGCACCAGCTGAAGCTACTAAAGAAGCCATTGCTCAGTGATCACAAAGGGTCTTTCTCTCACAATGATGAAAGTCAGAGTGAGGAAAGAAGGAGGGATTTTCATCATTTGGGAAAAACAAGAGTTCTCAACCAATCAAAAGTGTTCATTTTAGATTATATGACCTAGTCTTACATCATTAGGAAACCAAAAGTGAAATGAACCAATGAAAAGTGTTATTACCAAGTCACATGACTTGCTGTGTTTACGTTAAGCGCTTTGCAGGGCCTCCCTGTTTGCTTCCAGAAACCTGCGCTTTGGCACTCGCTTCGCGTACCAGTTCGCTAACATATGACGTATCAAGCGACAACGTGGAACGTCATGCGGACGGGAGGCGTCACGATGTTGTTTTCTAACGCGGCACTTGCGGTAAAGAAACGTTTACCGGCTCGCGGTCTATTTCGCGGCATCAAGGTCAGCTAACGGGAAGCTTCCCGATTCGCGAAGCGGGAACGAAGAAAAAAAAATATTTAAAAAAAAAATTATTCATAAACATATAAAATATATTTTTGGATTTAAAGAAGAATACATTTTACAGCTACAGATATTAGCTGTTAAAAAACCAATGAAATTCACAGAAAAAACCATAGGTTATAGACCATATATAGTTAGGAATTAGCATTTACAAAACCTTGAAAATTCACTGAAAAAACCATAGGTTATAGACCATATATAGTTAGGAAATAGCATTTAGAAAACCTTATTTTACTCACACAAAACCATTGAAATTCCATATATAGTTAGTTGCACTAACTATATATCGCGCACCTGCAATCCACTGCTGATGATGTCACATATTACATCATTCATGACATGGTCAGTGACATCACTGATGACATCACTGATGACATCTCAAATGACATCACTGATGACATCACTGATGACAACATCCAGTGACTGTATGCTTCTGTAAAGTTAAAATATGTCTTACATATTGAAGAATGAGTGGATGTATAAGTGTCTGGATGAAGGATTTAGTAGGTGCATGACTGACTGTATAAGTGAGTGATTAAATGTGTCTCACTGAGTGCATGGGTTAGTGACTAAACTGTTTTAAATTGTGCATCATTGTGTCTGTTGTTTTGTAATCTGATGCATGTGTTGATCATTAGCTATATGACTAACTATATGGGTTATTGATTAGTTGCCCAAGTATTTGTATGGGAGACTGAGTGTGTGTGTGGGTGTCTGGGAGGTGTATGACTCTGTGCATAGATGTGTGAGCAGTTGATTCACTAGATGTATGGGTTCAAAAGTGCATGTGGAAACATCTGTATGGGCGGTTGACTGTGTGCATGAGTGTATTGGTGAGTGAATGGATATCTCAGTGCTACATGTCAAAGTAAGTACATATGTAAAACACAGTACATGTGATAGTTGACATATATAAATAACTGTGCATAAGAGCCAGTGAATGTGTGAGTGGCTGTATGGATTATTGTGAACTTGTATCAGGGATTGTATAACAGAGTAAATATGTGTTATTATATGTTCCAATAAGTAAGGTGTGTATAACTATATAGTTGAGGAAATCGAGGTGTGATTGATTCTTTGCAAGACTGACTAGGTGTGTGAGTAACTCCATGGATGAGTGACAGTCTGTGAGTGTCTGTTTACACTGAGTGTATCTAAGGTTATATTAGAGTCTGAAGAGGTTCATTGTATCATCACATGAATGATGTCATCAGTGATGTGATCAGTAATGTCAAATGAGATGTCATCAGTGATGTCATCAGTGATGTCATTTGAGATGTCATCAGTGATGTCATCAGTGATGTCACTGACCATGTCATGAATGATGTAATATGTGACATCATCAGCAGTGGATTGCAGGTGCGCGATATATAGTTAGTGCAACTAACTATATATGGAATTTCAATGGTTTTGTGTGAGTAAAATAAGGTTTTCTAAATGCTATTTCCTAACTATATATGGTCTATAACCTATGGTTTTTTCAGTGAATATATATATATATATATATATATATATATATCCACACAGGTTTCAACGTACAATGCAGCAGACTCAATCCCGCCGCGGCACCGTCAAGAAACAGGAGACCCAGATTTCCGTGAGTAATTATTTATTTTCTGCAACGGACAGCATAACGTTTCGGCCTTCCAGAGGCCTTGGTCAAGTCAAGTCAAGTCAGAGAATTTATATAGCGCACTACCTACCCAGAGGGTCTCAAGGCGCTTAGGGAGGGGAAGAGGCTTACTTGTCAAATATCCACGTTTTAAGTTGCTTTCTGAATGCTAGGTGGTTCTGGGTAAGGCGAAGGTAAGTGGGGAGTGAGTTCCATGTTTTAGCAGCCAGGTATGAGAAGGATCTGCCTCCCATGGTTGTCTTGTTGATGCGAGGTACAGTGGCGAGAGCTTGGCTGGAAGAACGTAGTTGGCGGGAGGGGGTGTAGAAGGATAGTCGTGAGTTGAGGCATTCTGGTCCGATGTCGTAGAGTGATTTATGTGCGTGGGTTAGCAGTCGGAAAGTGATCCTCTTATTGACGGGTAGCCAGTGGAGGTCTTTCAGGTGACCAGAGATGTGTTCGTTACGCGGGATGTCTAATATGATCCTGGCTGATGCGTTTTGGATTCGTTGGAGTTTCTTCTGGAGTTTAGCGGTAGTACCTGCGTAGAGGGTGTTTCCGTAGTCCAGTCGGCTCGTGACCAGAGCATGGGTGACTGTTTTTCTGGTTTCGGTAGGGATCCAGCGAAATGTTTTTTTGAGCATGCGAAGAATGTTGAAACAGGATGAGGATACGGCGCTGACTTGTCTGTTCATTGAAAGTGAAGAGTCCAGGATAACGCCTAGGTTCCGTGCGTGGTCTGTCGGGATGGGTGCTTTTCCAAGGGCTTCCGGCCACCAAGAGTCGTCCCATGCAGAGGGGGATGTGCCTAGGATGAGGACTTCTGTTTTATCTGAGTTCAGTTTCAGACGGCTGTGTTTCATCCATTCGGCAACTTCTTTCATTCCTTCGTGTAGGTTAGTTTTGGCGGTGCTGGGGTCATTGGTGAGAGAAAGGATCAGTTGAGTGTCATCCGCGTAAGAGATGATGTTGAGGTTGTGTTGGCGTGCGATGGCCGCGAGGGGGCTCATGTATACGTTGAAGAGGGTGGGACTGAGTGAGGATCCTTGTGGTACGCCACAGATGACTTCAGTGGCCTCGGACTTGAATGGTGGAAGGCGGACTTTCTGGGTTCTTCCGGTGAGGAACGAGGTGATCCATTCAAGTGCTTTTCCTTGTATTCCGATGTTTTTGAGGCGTTGTAAAAGGGTGCTGTGGCAGACTGTGTCGAAGGCTGCAGAGAGGTCAAGGAGGATGAGGGCGACTGTGTCTCCATTGTCCAGTAGAGTTTGAATGTCGTCTGTTGCTGCGATGAGGGCGGTCTCAGTGCTGTGTTTTGCTCGGAAGCCAGATTGTGAGGAGTCGAGGGATTTGTTGGCTTCGAGGAAAGCGGCGAGCTGGTTGTTGACAGCTTTCTCGATGATTTTGGCCGGGAAAGGAAGGAGTGATATGGGGCGGTAATTTTTGAGTTCGGTGGGGTCCGCTGTGGGTTTTTTCAGAAGGGCGGTGAGTTCAGCGTGTTTCCAGCTTTCCGGGAAGGTGGCGGAGTTGAAGGAGCAGTTGATGACGTCTCGGAGGTGCGGTGCTATGATGGAGTCTGCTTTGTTGAAGATGTAGTGAGGACATGGGTCTGTGGGAGATCCCGAGTGGATGGAGTTCATCAGGCGGATGGTGTCCTCAGTGGAGATTGGGTTCCAGTCGTTAAGGGTGTTCAAGGGGGGAGAATGTTCAACATATGGTTGGGTGGGTTGGTCTCCGGGTTGGTTGTCGAAGCTGTTGTGGATGTCTGCAATTTTGTTGTGGAAGAATGAGGCAAGGGAGTCGCAGAGGGCTTGAGAGGGGGTGATGTCGTTGGAGTTGGCTGAGGGATTGGTAAATTCCTTGACGATGTTGAAAAGTTCCTTGCTGTTGTGGGCGTTGTTGTCTAGTCGATCCTTGAATGCTGTTTTCTTGGCCTTTCGGATTAGTTGGTGGTGTGAGCGGGTGGCGTTTTTGAAGGCGTCCTTGGTGCTAGTGGTTGGGTCTTTTTTCCAAGCCATTTCAAGGGAGCGGCAGAGTTTCTTGGACTTCTTAAGATCATCATTGAACCATGAGGCCTTCTTGCTGCCAGGTTTGTTTTGACGTTTTTTCAGTGGTGCTAAGGTGTCGGCGGTGTTGAATAACCATAGGGTGAAGTTGGCGGCGGCTTGGTCTGGGTTAGAAGAGTGGGCTGGGGTGTTTAGAAGGAGCGATGAGGAGATCTGGTCGATGGTGACTTTGTTCCAGTTTCTTTGCAGAGTTGGTTGGAGGTGGTTGATGGGTTTCGGCTTGTTGTAGGTGAAGTGCACGCAGCTGTGGTCAGTCCAGAGGAGATCCGTAGTATGGCTGAAGGATACATGATTGCTGGAGGTGAAGATGGGGTCGAGTGTGTGACCTGCGATGTGGGTGGGGGAAGTGACCAGTTGTTTAAGTCCGAGGTTGGCGAGGTTGTCCAAGAGGGTGGTGGTGTTGCGGTCGTTGTTCTTTTCAAGGTGAAAGTTGAGGTCTCCAAGAAGGATGTAATCTTTGGAGGGGAGCGCGTGTGGAGTGATGAAGTCCGTGATATCTTCGCTGAATTTTGCGCTGGGTCCTGGTGGTCTGTAGAGGAGTGTGCCTCTGAGTGTGGTCTTGGGGTCGATGTGGATCTGGAAGTGAAGGTGTTCAGAGTTGGCGAGGTTGACGTCAGAGCTGGTTGAGATGCGGATTGATTTTTTATGGACGATAGCGATTCCTCCTCCTGTGTGGCCGGTACGGTCCTTGCGTGTGATCTTATAATCTTCAGGGATGGCAATGGTGATGTCTGGGGCGGAGGAAGCGTTCATCCATGTTTCTGTTAGGAAGGCGACGTCTGGAGAGATGGTGTCTAGTAGATTCCAAAGGTCAATGGCGTGTCTGTGGACCGATCGGGTGTTGAGAAGGATGCATTGTAGGTGATTGGGGTCGGGAATCTGTGGTGTGGTCGTAGAGAGGATGTTGTCGGTGCCGATGAATTTGCAGGAGTAGCAAGAGAAAGGTCCATGGGTCACATATGTATATATATATTACCTACTGGCGGTATATATATATATATATATATATATATGTATATATATATTACCTACTGGCGGTCGCCAGTAGGTAGTTATAGTTAGGATTGATTTCCATAGGGAAATTGCAACATTCTATTTGGAATAACTTTGGCGCCGGTTGAGGAATTAGCCTGAATTTTTCAGCAACTTTGCCTCCCGGCGCTCTTCTCCTTCCCTGACAGGTAGGGGGGGATTCGTCAAGCGGGGGCCGAGATAAAAGGGGGGTCCCAAAACGTGTTTTCCCCATGTTAATTTCCATAGGGCGGTCTGTCGCACTTTTAGCTCAAACGGCTGAATGGATTTTCACCAAACTTGGCAAAATTGTAGGGACTGGTAGCCCGATGTGCCTTTGCTATGTCTCAAGATATGTGCTACAGTGGATTTTGAGTAATTTAGGTTCAAAAAAATGTATATATCTAGAGCCGCGCCCTGGTACGCGTACCGGGGAGCGCTCCAGGCGCGGCACGCGACTTGCGCACGGAAAGCTGATTGGCTCTCGGGTGTCTGTAAACATTCGAAACAGTCCGCAGCGGCCGCCATCTTGTGTCTCGGTAGGATCGAGACACAAGAGGTGGTAAAAACAAAAGGGAAAATAATGAAAAGGTGGCAAGGTAGACCCCCCCTGGCCCCCTAGGTTTGATGTGGGGGCCATAAAAGGGTCCCTCGGTTAAAAAAACATTTTAATTTTTTTTTCGATTTTCGCGGGGGGGGGAGCGCCCGGTACGCGCACCGGGGAGCGTACCGGGGAGCGTACTTTGGTGAAAAATAGTGAAAATAATAGTGTAAAATAATCATTTTGAGTGATTACAGGTAGGGTAGCTCTGAGAAGAGCTTTTGGGATCTGTGGCTGTTTTAGGTACCTACAAGTACGTCCCACACACACCAACACGCACACAACCCTACACCCCCACAGTCACACACTCCCCACACACACCTTACACACGCACACCTCCACCCTCACCCAAACACCCCACAGCCCTACACTGACACCTTACACATCCACACCCACAACCACACATCCCACACACCCAGACACACACACACACCTCACCCCCCAACACACACACACACACACACAGATACCTCACAGACACACCTCACACATCCCACACACCTCCCCCCACACACACACGCACACCTCACAGACACATCCACACATCCCACACATACACACACATCCTATACACATACTCCCCACACCCACACACACCCCAAACACACCTCACACACCCACACTTCCACCTACACCGAAACACCCCACACACCCACACACACACTTTACACACCCACATCCCCACCCCCACCCACACCCACATACCCCACACAGATATACACCTCATCCCCCCAGACACACACACACACACATACACACCTCACAGACACACCCCGCACATCCCCCACACACACCTAAAATAATAATTTAAAGTGCTTAGAGGTAGAGTGTCTCTGAATAGAGTTGTTGTGTTGTGTGGGTGATTTAAGTACCAACATGTAGGTACCAATGCAGAGTCTTAAATTCAATGTACACCGTTTACTCTGTAGATAATTTGCATGTTGTTATAGAAGTTATTGTGGTATATGGAATGCATACCATAGTCTGTCAGGAAAACATAAAGAACATGGAGGCAGGAGATAAAAAAGAGATGTCAAATACACTTTGGAGATAATATAGTGGGAGAAAGGAAGTATCTATGAGCAAAATTACTCTGTAAAACAAAAAAGTTGCACAGTATACTATAAGTCTCACATTATATTATATTCATTTTGGTACTATTTCATCGATTACATATAAAAAAGAATAATGTCTGGAACATTTTTTAATTATTAAATATAAATGTATTGCTCTGATTTTTCAAAATTTAATAAGACTTCCAACATTATGTCGTCGGGAATGTCCTCATTTGGATTCCATGATTCCATTTCTTCCACATATTTCAGAAACTCTTCATCAAGAGACTGATCCAAAAAATCTGAATCGTTATTCTCTTCCTCTGGATTGTCCTGAAGATCAAGTTCGAATGAAATATTACATTTATTTTGATCTCCTTCCATTATGTTGCTGTAAATTGCATAACAAATAAATATATCAGTAGAGATAGGGCACTGTTGGGTTTAAGTTCAGACAGGTAGTTTTGATTTTTTAATAGTGAAGTTATCTTTGGGCAGTGTATGGTATCAGGCTGGAAGTAGAAATATAAAAAAGTGTATGTGATGAAACCTAAGTAAATTCATAATTATACAAGACAAGCCTAAATACATACATAACTATAACAGAGAAGTCTATCTAAATCTATAACTATTACAGAGGGATAGTATATAACTATCAGAAAAAGTTTTCTATATTAATTATACTCAAAAATTTAAAAACTATTTATTTCCCCCAAAATCGTTTTTGACATCACATTTAGGAAACACAGCACAGATCCTATTTACAATCATCTGCCTCACAGCAGGGATAAGACTGAGGCAAAATCTTGCACCTGCCTCACAACAGGAATAAGACTGAGGCAAACGCTTTCACAAGGAGCTTCACAATTTTACAAAATACAATTCCTCTATGCAAACAAACTCAATATGCTTCCTACACTGATTTAAAACACACCTAACATCATTGTAAAGAGTCAAATTGACACCTGTGTCTAAGAATGCAGACAGGGATATGCTTCATTAAGCCTAGTCCACTGCACTCTTAGATACAAGCCTCACCACCCAGTTTCCCCAGGAAAGCCCAAACATGTAGCTTTTTTCCCCATATTTAAAAAGTGACGCATGTATGCGTCACTTTTTAAACCTATGCGCCACATTATATTCAAAAATGTAAAAACCATTTATTTTCCCCAAAATCGTTTTTGACATCACATTTAGGAAACACAGCACAGATCCTATTTACAATAATCTGCCTCACAGCAGGGATAAGACTGAGGCATAATCTTGCACCTGCCTCACAACAGGGATAAGACTGAGGCAAACGCTTTCACATGGAGCTTCACAATTTTATAAAATACAATTCTATATAACTATATAACTCAACAGTTTCTCGGGAAGCATAGGTGGTGAAGCCTGTGTATAAGAGTGCAGTGGACTTAGACATAGGTCTGATCTTCTTTGTACTTGTGGACAAAGCTGTCTTCCACTATACTCTTCAATACAGGCCTCACCTTTTGTGCACCCCTGGAGAATCATCACCTGATCTGTAACCCTGTATAGGTAGTTTGCTTTTTGTCATTGCTTTGTTGTTTGGTAATAGTGGTCTATAATGTGCTACTTTTTTCTTTAACACAGATTGAAATCGTTATTTGAAGAGTAAGCAAAGATGCCCACAAAGGAAAGGACAAAGAAACAACGTAACCAGGAAAAATCAAAAACAGCAACGGAATTACAGCACTCTTCCACAACAAATACTTCAAAAAACAGGAAGAAAGCTCCTAGTAAGACAACTAAGTCTTTTTTACGTAACATATGTACATCCCAAAAAAATGATGGACAGCATGTAGAAAAAGAAAATGAGAGAGTAAAATTGAAAAGGAAGGAGAGAACTTCAAAGAATCCTAAAACTGGAGCAGGAGAGAATAATATGTATAGGAATAGAAGGCAGAATCAGTTTAGAGACATTCGTAGACGAATGTTTCGCAATAGAGTGGTTTTAAATTTGTTAAAAAACATTAGGAAAGTTAAACAGAGAGCTGCTTTTTATAAGAAAAAGAAAAGTGTAGAGAAGATTGTTGATCAGGCTTTTGAAGTTAAGAAAAAATTATTTATTTTAATAATCAATAGAATTAGGACACTTAACAAGACAATTGATGTTTTCAAATCAACCAGTAGATGGAAAAGAGTAATTAATCGGACACATTTTTGTAAAGTTTTTTCTGGAGAATGGATGCACAGTTCAAGTTGTGAGCCATTTTTTAATGAGGAGAGTTACTTCCAGGAGAATGATTTAGTGCATGCAGTTGACACCAGTGGTCGAGCGTATGAAGTGAAAGACGGTCGTCCGACTGAAAAAGAGAAACTTGTGCCTAGAGAACCAGAAGAGGTGTTATCTGATGGAGTTTTAGGGAGACGTACTAAGGGTCCAGTGTATACTTGGAAGTGTAGTAGTATTTGTAGTGTGCGACAGGAATCAATGTATTTGTTTTGTAATTTCTTACGTACATATAGTAAAAAAAGTATAAAGCAGAAAGTGAAGTTGTTGCAAGACTTAGATCCTTGCAGAGTGAGAGGAATCACAGGTTTGCAAGGCCATTCACTGGCTTGTCTTTCTAGAAAAGGCTGTCAGAGTGTTTTTCATCATTTTAGGATGTTAGCAGTGCATCATACCAAAATGAGGAAATTAGTGAGAATGTTGTATTATGCAAAAAGTCCCGCACTTAAGCTTAAACAATTAAACAGTGCTCTTTTGCATGGAACTGAATTAGATGTGAAGAAGAGTTGTTAAGAAATTGAGATTTGTTATTTTCGTGAAAAAGAGGACAGTGTAGAAATTGAGACAGCAATTCAAGGTAATGTGGAAGACAATGTACAGATTTTAAATACAGAAAAGTTTGAGAAGGAAATTACCAGGTTTAAGGTGAAATCAAGTGAAAGGCCAAATTTTACTTGTGTGTGTTGTCGACGGACTCATTATAAGATTCAGACTAGGTTAGTTGATTTATATGCAAAAAGTGAAAAGATGTATAATTATGAGTGGAAAGATTTAGCAACTTATTTGTGGGTGGAGAATTGTTTTGATTTGAGTTCTGATCAGCGTATTTGTAAATATTGGTATGATAAATAAATCAAAACAGAATGCCTGCTAGAGCTGTTCATAATACTCTGGAGTTGGTAGACATTCCCCGTGAATTGATGGATTTAAATACATATGAGTCTATTTTGATTCAATGTGTCCATCCTTTTCAGGCAATTGTTCGCATGGAGCCTAAGATAGGGAAATTGCCTCCCACAGATTTGCAGAGAGGATTAAAGGGAAGAGTTGTTTATTTGCCCCTAGATTTGAAAAAAAATATTGATACAATTGATATAGAAAAAGTAGAAGAGGAACCTTTAGGTATTCTAGTTAATGGGGTTCCAACAAAGAGTAAAAAAATCTGGCAAGATTTAGTGGATGTTAGGAAAGTCAAAAAGGCAACGTTGTATTTAGTCAAAAACAATCAGTACTACAAAGATGTATGTGTTGCAGCAGAGGAAACAGCTGCAGATGAAGACAGTGATTGCTCAGGTGGCCAAATTGAAAAAGTTGATGTGTCTAGAAGTGAAGAAATATATGAACATTATACTGTTCATCCTTTCAATTCCAAAGAAGTAATGGGGAATGCAATTGAATTGTTTCAAATGAAAACAGCAAAAGGAAGTCCCATTAGTGTATGGGAAGAAAGTTTGGAAGCTCGTTGTTTTCCACAGCTATTTCCAACAGGTCGAGGTGGACGATATGACGACCGACCACTTCAAATTCCTGCATCTGAATATCGAACTGTAAGATTATATGCTGAAGATGCAAGGTTTCGTCAATGCATTCCCTATTTGTTTCATCTACTGTATGAAAGTGACTTGTCTGGGCTTTCTTATGCAGTAAACCATATTCTGAAAAGTGGAGCACATCTGCAAAATGTTTCGGCGAGGGACTTTATGGAGAAAGTGAATCTGCAAGATAATATTTTAGAATCTCATCTAATCAATCTCATGGCATGTCAGCGTGGTACAAATGAGTATTGGTACCGTCGCCATGGGGAATTGAAATGTATGCTAAGAAACTTAGGAACTCCTACATGGTTCCTCACTCTTAGCTGTGCCGAGTATGCATGGGAGGACTTACTTCAATTTCTACGAGAGGCCAATGCTAATATACAAAATATAGAATTCAAAACACCTGGAGAACTGTGTTCTTTGGATCCAGTGAATGTATGCAGATATTTCAATCATAGATTTGAAGCTATGATGTCTTTTATTACCAACAAAAAAAATCCTCCCCTTGGAGAGGTTTTGGATTTCTTTTAGAGAAAGGAGTATCAGGCGAGAGGTGCTCCTCATATACATATGTTGTTGTGGATTAAAGATGCACCCAAATTTGGAACAGATTCGGATGAGACAGTGATGAGCTTCATTGAAGAGTATTCAACATTTGCTGTTCCGAAAACTACAGAGGAAAACAGTTTAAGGCAACAAGTTTTACGCTTTCAATCCCATTGTTGTGGAAAGTACTGTCGTCGAAAATTCAGAAACAAGGACAAGTTCTACACAAAATGTTGTTTCACTTTTCCACGACCAGTGATTTCTAAAGGAAGAGTAAATAATTTAATGTCTTCTCTGCGACATACTGTGACGAGAAAATCACCAAAAAATACATACAATTTAAAAAGAAACGAAGAGTCCAAGTACATCAATGACTACAACCCAGTGATTTTGTCCATGTGGAATGCTAACATGGATATTCAATTCGTTGCACACAACTCTATTGCTGTAGCTCGATATGTGACGTCTTACATCACAAAAAAAGAAAAGACAGAACTGAAGGAAATGTGGGAGGACATTTCACATGAAAAGAGCCTAAGCAAGAAATTGTACAGTTACAGTCTGAAGATGTTGTCGCATCGAGAAATTGGAGCATATGAATGTTCTGATCGATTGTCGTCAGCAAGTCTCTATGCCAAATCTAGAACCATCATTTGGGTGAGTCTAGGTCTTGCTGCAACACGAAATCGAGTTTTGAAATCTGTACAAGAGATAGAGTATTTGGCGGAGAAAGAACCAGAAAGTACAGATATTTTTAAGACAAACATGTTGGATACATACTATCCAAATAGAAGTCCTCACCTTGAGAATGTGTGTCTCTATGAAGTTCTGCAAAGATATATTTATAAGAGGAACATCAGAGAAGATATCAATAATGGAATATATGGAATCTTTGGATGTGAAGGATGTCTAGTGAAACAGAAAAAAGGTCATTTGATTAATCATCGAAAATTGAGTTGTGAAAATCCAGACAAAAGAGAATTTTACTATTTGGCTCTTTTGCAACTCTTTAAACCATGGCGAGAAGAAGAGGAACTACTTGGAGATTTTCTCTGTTACGAAGACTCTTTTAATGCTACGAAGGATACCATAGAATGTCCCGTTTTTCCAAATTATCTGCAAATGTTGAATGAAGAAATAGACCAAGAATCAACAATTGCTGCAGAGATTGCGAGAGATAGTTCTCAAGGCAGTCAGAGTTCTGCTTCATTGAGTCAGGATCCACTAGGAGGACCAATTATCCAAAATGAAGCTGCCACTGCCATGGATGAAGTGGAAAGAGCTATGGAGCAAGCTCAAGAGGATGTAATTCAATTAGAAGATTTGGTGAAACAATTAAACCTTGAGCAGAAACTGATATATGACGAAGTCACAGAACAGGTTGAACATGGATTGAGTCATGAGAAGAAAGAGTGCTCATGTACATCATTTAAGCCTGTCCGACTGTACCTGAGTGGAGAAGCGGGAACTGGAAAAAGTTTTCTGATTAAAGCAATTGCATCTTATCTGCAGAAAAGGACTGAATCACCGCTGTCTTGTGTTGTTACCACTCCAACTGGGCTGGCAGCACATACTATTAAAGGGATTACTTTACATCGTTTACTGATGCTGCCAGTGGAGCATGATAACAAATTGCAATATCACAAGCTATCTGGAGATGCGTGTTCCGAAGTTTCGAGAGTGCTGAAGAAAATGAAACTTCTTATCATTGATGAAGTCAGCATGGTGTCAAATATAATGCTTGCTTTTGTGCATTTGAGAATGCAAGAAATTCTTAGAACGGACTATGATGTTTTATTTGGAGGAAAACATATTATTTTTTTTGGAGATCTTCTGCAGTTGACTCCAGTGAAAGGACAACCTGTGTTCAAAATGCTCACACATGAAGATACCAGGGAGTGCCTAGGAAGCATTGGAAACGTTAATATATGGTTAAACTTCAAATATGCAGAACTGCTTCAAAATATGCGACAGGCAAAGGATGAAGATTATAAAAATATTTTACAAGATGTAAGAGTAGGAAAAATAAGTCAACAAGGGAAAGAAGCTTTACATGGACGGTTAATTTCTAATTTGGACCCAAATGAAAACATTCTTCTAGAGAATATTTTTAAGAAAATAAACGAGAAGAAATCAGCCATATGTTTAATGCCTACTCTGAAAGAATGTTCCATGTTCAACATCAAAATGCTGAAGTTAGAAAATGAAGAGATAGTGAAACTGGAAGCTATAGATAAAATAGAGCATATGGGAGCAACAATTATTTTGTCAGAAAATTTGAAATCAAAATTGGATTCATTGGAGAAGACTATATCTAAAACTTCTGGTTTTGAAAAGACTCTGAATGTTTGTTTGAATTGTTGTGTCATTTTGAGAAGGAATTTAAATGTTGAAAGAAGTCTGGTAAAGTCTGGTAAAGGGAGCAATGGGTCATGTTGGTTTTGTGAATTAAAAAAATAGAGATGGAATTGATAGAATTGAAGTTTTAAAAATTTAATTTAAATTTGATGGCATTGATGAAATAGAACAAATTTGTCGTTGTTCAGCTCGTGAAAGACTTATATGTTCGCCGGAAACAGTTTCCTATTTGTTTGGCATATGCGGTGACAATTCATAAGTCTTAAGGTTTAAGTGTAGATAGCGCTTTGGTGAACATTGGAAGTTCTGTGTTTAAAGAGGGTATGGCATATGTGGCATTATCACGAGTCAGAACTTCATCAGGATTGTACTTGATTGAGTGTGACGAAACAAAGATTTGTGCAGATCTAGATTGTATTAAAGAATACAATAGGTTAAGAAGAGAGTATGCTCCACATTTGCCTCAATATCCTCTGATTGAAAAAGTGTGGTAGGCCGAAAAAGAAGAAATGACAGTAATTGCAGTGAGGTAGTAGCAAAAAGACAAAAAGTAGATGAAACTGTAATTGTAAGCAGAAGGAAAAAGGATTCTGTTGAGGACGTTGTTGGATTTCAGTTTGAAAACAGTTCTGGTGTCAACTGCTATGCTAATGTAGTAGTTAATAATGTTTTTTTACTTCAAAATTTACAAAAACAGATTGTCGAAAATCGGGAACAAACATTGTGCTGTTTATTGAATTCTGTGTTAGAGAAATGTAGTAGTGATAGAGGAAAAATAGAAAGTGTTTCAGAAATTAGGAATCTTGTAGACATATGTTCAGGTCAAAATCAATTTTCACAGATAATTCAGCAGGATTGTCAGGAATTTTTAATGTATATGTTTGATGTATTGGAAGATGAAGGAGTAGATATAAAAAATCGTTTTAACCTTTCTTATCAATGGCAACATGACTGTGATAACTGTGCTTCATCAAGTACTACTAGAATAGACAGTGAAAGATTTATATATTTGACTTTACCAGACTGCAAATCAGTGCCTTTTAATAATCTAGTTAAAGCAGCTGATCACAATAGGGTGTGTACCCAATGTAAGTCTACAATGCTGTCCACATTATTTCTACAAAATTATGGTCACTATGTCATTTTAATGTTCCAACGATGTAGACCTGATGGAACTAAATTGACAACTTCTATTAAAAATTTCGTGGCTTCTCAGTTATCGATATCAGGAAGAACCTTTGCAACTGTAGCTATTATTTTTCATGACGGTCCTTCTACAACATCAGGGCATTACACATGCTATTTAAAAACTTCTAAAGGTTGGACCCAATGTAACGACACTCATTTGACTTTCAAAGCCTTTTGGCTTTATAAATTCATACCTAGTGTTTTTACAGCCAAAATTTAGGTATAGGTAATTGGCCTATGAAGACGGGAGGAGTACTGATATATACTCATACATCTGACACTATTTGGCCAAATGGAAAGGTGCAGGAATGAGTAAAGAGTCATGACTGAAAAAGGGAGTATATGAAAATATTGAAAATATTTCAGATGTTCTTGGAGTTTTTCTTCTAGAAAGTCGATGAAATGGATTTTTTACTGACCAGCAAAGTACTTTGCAACGAGAAAAGGACCTACATGATATACTATTTGGCCTCAAGGAAAAGTAAGTCCATCAAAGATTAGTGTGCATTTGTCATTTGTTAGTATCTAAGTTTTTTTTTTAAACACAATCTTTTAGATTGTGTTTTTTTTTCCCGCTGTCATATGATGAGTAATTTGAACTCACTGTTTTAAGTGAAATTCAATATATTCTGAGAACAGCAAAAATAAACTATGTAACATGTTGTACAAGTTATTCTATACTTTGGATTGTGTAAATTAAATTGTATTCCCATTCTCTGACACTCACTTTCCTTTTTCCGTCCTCTTTCTGCTCTTTTAACTCACTTATAATGTCTTTCTCTCACTCTCTGTAACCCCCGTTCCCTTACTCCACTTCTTTGACAACCCCTCATTTTCATTTCAACTGTCTGCATCACCTCTCTCCCTTGCATAACTTTTCAGCTTTCAGTCTCTCTGCTTTACTTCCCTTTTCCGTATTTTCCTCCTTTGCTTTTTTAGTAATTCCTGTTTACTCACTCAGCACTATTATCACTATAAATCACCCACTCTCCCTCGCTTATCTTTGTTTGCTCCTTACTTTTGACCTTTTCTATCTATTTTTCGTTCACTACTTCTATGTCCTCAGTGCCTCACTCTTCTTGTGTTATGTTCACTTGTGTTTATCTACCTTCTATCATTTCTTTTACAACAACTTCACTGCTCCTCTCTCATCGTTCTTCATCCCATTTCTTTTACTCTGGTTCCATTACTATCTCTCATTTCCTATGTTTCACAGTGTTATGATTTTTCTATTTCTATTTATGGTATTTATAGAGCGCAAACAATCATCCCCAATGGGATATCACGGCGCTATCCTGACAGTAGTGAATAGTTAACAGATAACAGAGTGGGGATTGTGTTTAGTCAGATTTTGGAAAAAGAAATGTTTTTAGTTGCTTCCTGAAGGACAAATAACAGTCTGTTAGTCTGAGTTCCTGCGGCAGCTTGTTCCAGTTATTTGGCGCCAGGTGGGAGAACGCCCGTCCACCCATCCTAGCTGTTTTCACACGAGTGTTGCTTGCTCTAGCAGCCGTACAGGAACGCAGGTTCCTCGTTGGAGCATAGAATCTGATTTTATTTTTTAGGATGCGAGGGCCCGTATTGTGCAATGCTTTATGTGTTATGCACATTAGCTTGAAGATAGCTCTCTGTCTCATTAGTAGCCAGTGAAGCTCACGCAGGCAGCTTTTGGCTGGGTCGTACTTCCTTTTATTGCGAATTGCCTTTGCTGCAGCGTTCTGTACGACTTGTAGTTTCGTGAACAGATAGTCCGCCATTCCCATAAACAGGGAATTTCCGTAATCCAGCCTACTCGTTAATAAAGACTGGACAAGTATCTTCCTACATTCAGTGGGGATCATTGGAAAAACTCGCCGGACCATCTTGAGTATTGCAAAGCCTTTGCCACAGATTGTGGATACATGGGTTTTCATACTCAGGGTATCATCTAGAGTCACACCTAAATTTTTGGCCGTTGATGCTGGGATTGGGGCGGTGCCCAGAGTTGTGGGCCACCAGCTGTTATCCCATAGGTGTGTATGTCTACCAAACAGCAGAATCTCAGATTTGTCTGCGCTTAGTTTGAGACAATGGGTATGCATCCAGTTGGCTAGTTCGGTCAGGCAGTTCAGTAGCCTATTCTTAGGGTCGTCTTCTTCATCTAATGAAATCATTAGTTGGGTGTCGTCTGCGTAAGAGCAGATCCCAACACCCCACTTTCTCCCTATATCGGCTAGTGAGGAGACAAACACATTGAATAGGGTTGGGCTCAATGAGGCCCCTTGTGGGACCCCATACTTGATGTTCAGGGGAGGGGAAACAAAATCACCCATTCGTACTGACTGTGTTCTGTCTTGCATGAAAGACTGCAACCATCCTAATGCCTTATCCCGGATACCCTTGGCTGCTAGGATTTCCAGGAGTCGGTGGTGTGGGACGGTGTCAAATGCCGCCGAGAGGTCTAGTAGACTCAAGGCGACTGTCTTTCCCTGATCTACCTTGGTTCTGATATTGTCTGACACTGCCAGGAGTGTTGTCTCAGTGCAATTGTTAGCCCGGAACCCTGTCTGGGAACTATCCAATAGATCATAGGTCTCTAAGATTTCGGAGAGCTGCCTGTTGACTAATTTCTCCAGCACCTTAGCCAAATAAGGAAGTTGGGAAATGGGCCGATAGTTTGCCGGGTTATGGATATCAGATCCTGCTTTTTTTAGTAAGGGAGTAACTATGGCGTTTTTCCAATACTTCGGGAATTCAGCAGAGTTCAATGATAGATTGAAGACTTTGGTTACAGCTGGGCAGATTGTTGATGTTAATTGTGAGACAATATGATGCGGGCATGGGTCCAGTGGGGAGCCTGATTTTACTTCCAACATAGCTTTGCCCACTTCCTCCTCTGAGAAAGGGCCGAATCTAGGACAGCTAGCCAGAACTGGGGATGTTACACAAGGTTGTGGTTGCTTTGATTCGATGTTGGAAAAAGAGGCATAGATCGTATCAATTTTTTCACAGAAATAATCATTAATTTTATTGCAGCCTTCCTGCGAGGGGGTAAGATCCACTGATAAATTAACTGGGCTGCATAACTCTTTGACTATTTTGAATAGTTCTTTTGACAAATTTTTGCTTTCTGTTATCCTCCGTGAGAAATAGTCTTTCTTTGCTTTCCTAATAGCTTTGTTGTAGAGCGCAAGTTCCCTTTAGTATATGGCTCTTGTTTCTAGGGTTTTATTGAGCCTCCAATTGTGTTCGCAAGATGTACATTTCCTTTTTAAAGATTTTAGTTCAGGTCCATACCACTTCTCTGAAACTGTGCCTCTCCGTTTATGTTTAGAGAGCGGAGCTGAGCAGTGTTCCAGCGCACACTTGATATTATTCTGGAGCTCTTCTATTTCATTATTAATATTGGTGTTTCCTATGGATACCTGTGAAAAATGATTCTGGAATTTTTCCACAGAATATTTTTTCCAGCTCCTAGCTGATGCTGTTGATGGGGGTGTGGTAAATAAAATATTACCCTGTCATAATTTCTATAATTAAACAAAGTGTCATGCATTAAATGAGAAGCAGAGTCCGTGGTATCCGAGTCAAAGGGCTTTATTCCAATAACTCGAGTTAAGGGAGAATCTGTTACATCACCTCTAAGGTTAAGGAAGGGTCTTCTAAACATTATTTTCTGATTACATATTTATACGTGCAATCTTGTACATAGGAGGAGCGCTCGAGGCAGAGCAAGAGAGAAAAGAAGATAAGAGCATGTGGGCGTGCATGAGGGTGTACACTTGATGAGTCATAGGTGAGTCATAGGTGGGTGGATACATGGAGGGGGGTTGCATGGCAGGCTGGAACTTTGCCCTACTTGTGCGTGCAACTTGATCATGACGTGCAACTGACGTGTAACTGGGGGGAAAGCTGACATTCAGTCTAGTAGAGAGGCCTTCAGTGTCAGGGCGACCAGCACGTCTGGTATTATCTGATATCTTGAGTCCGGGGATGTTTTATCGGAAGCAAAGGTCGCTCATCACTAAGAGCCAGAGGGGGCATATATTTCTTCGTTCATTGCATGGGGGCCGTGGGCTTTCTACGGATGCAAGCTCTGTAATTTACTTAAACGGAGACAGAAAGGCTAGGCCCTTTCTCTGCAGACGGGTTCTGTTTACCTTCTTCACTGGGCAGGAATGTGATTCTGTACAACAAGCAGATAACTATTTTGCAAAACACTGTCTTGGCACTCCGTGCTGGGTCTCTTTCAGCTGAGCCAGAGGTATGCGAGGTCAGGGATACGTAACTGCAGCTCTCAGAGTGTCTGGAGACCTGGAGCCCTAATTCAGAAACAGGCTCAGGCTGAACCACAAAACGGGTTCATCGTGACTTATTTAAAAGTGCACAATGCAAATACATGGGCCTTAAATGCTAACTTAATATTTCTTACATGGGAGACTTGAAGACTGGCATCCTAATGCAGGATGTAAATGCAGAGGCCTTGTGATTCAGGCCACTACGGGAAAATGCATGCATGACATGCACATACATTAAACATAGGGTACACGCAGGGGACATATTGGTCATGTAAAATTTAATTTTCCTCATTCCCTCCTTGTCCCCTACTTTAGCCTTCAGGACACATCTATATTCATGAGACCGTATAGTTGATCATACAGCATCATTTGTTCATCTTTGATCCTTTGTACACGTGGATGTGGAACACAGGCAGTCGCAGAACAAGGCGGTTCTGAATAACAACAAGTCTCATGGCAGACTGCTCCTGGGTCAAGTTCGCCAGAGCAAAGGCAGTCACATTCACTACTGCTTCCAGAGTTCTTGTTAACCTGCGTATCAGTTTACTGTTTTGGACGGGACCTATGAAGAAAAAGAATCCTTTGTTGAAATCTGTATATTGCTCCCAAGCTGTTTCAGTCTGATCTATCTCTGAGGAATCAGTCTCTCTCCTTTGTCTAACATGCTCTAGTCGTGAATCTCGATGATAATGGGATGGGGCCAGAAAGACGGGTGGCAGCAGGAACGCTATATAACATGTCCCACCCCAGTCTGGGGGCAGATGTACATAGGCTGTCTGACCGCAAATGAAATAGGTATGGCGTGATGTTTTGAATGAAGACTGTCCTTTATCGTTAAACTCTACTACAACTCTACACTCGCTGTGTCCCATATGTACTGAACCTTTCTTTCTAACGCACAAAGCACCTTTTACTGGTAGGACTGATATAAACGGTGGACCTATATTTTGCATGGGCTGAGCGTTCAGCATTATAAAACTAACAGATGCATTTCCTTGCTCGTACTCTTCATTTTCTAGATCTGTTCCCTTCCTTTGGGGAAATCCGTCTTTGTCTGGAAAACATGCTTCATTCATTACTTTATTCAGGTTTCCATATATCCATTCATCTTGGTATACTATGGACTTTCTGTCTAGTGAGGTCATTAAGGCAAACCATGCTCCGCACGAACCATTGTGGGAGAACGGTAAAGGGAAGAAGGGCAGAACTCCCTTCGTCTTTTGATAAGGTGGCAGTTGGCCACATACCCAGCAATCAGTCGCATTGCTGGTCTGATGAGAACGGTGTAACATTTGAATGAAAGTATTGTTACGCAGGGCAAGTCGATATGACAGTTCATGGGGTGGCAGTTCACTGAATGTATGCTCTACGGTGTTGTTAAGGGAAAAGTGCATATGTGAGGCAAGAGGAGGAAAGAAAACATGTAGTATTAAACTAACACAGATTATAACAATGCACAGGAAAAATAGAATAATCAAAGAAACTATACATCTACTATGTAATAGCTTGCAATATTTTTCTTTCATTTTGCTCTTCTTACTATTGTCGTATGCGATCTTATACATGTCAGAAATCTAGTCTAACCGATTCACCACCTAGTGGACTTAAACAATTAAACTTCGTCTGACTTACTAGATCGTAACTTAGACCTATACTCTTGCTGTGGAGTCTTTTCTAGCAAAGGCGGCGCAAGCGGCGCAAAGTCTTTAACGTCTTTAATGTCTTTTCCAAAGTACCAGATTGTCCAAAGTATCTCTTGCAGTGATGAGCGTGAAGCCATCCCTTTCTTCCCTCTACTTTAATCGCAGTCCTCGTGGTCAGTAACACTAACTTCGGCGTCTTCCAACGTGGCTCAAGGGGGCTTGATCGATCAAAATTCCGGACAAACACGAAATCCCCAGGGACTATGGCGTGTTCCTTGACCTGGGTGTTGTCAGGGAAGGCGGCAGCAACCTGTGAACGACAAGAGAGTAGTGCAGACATCAAGGAAGCCAGGTAATCTGTCAGCATGTTACTGTCAACATCATTTATTTTCTTGGGCATAGGCGTACCCCACATATTTGGCAGTCTACCGAAAACTACTTCATACGGGGATAGGCCTGCTCTGGAATGAGCTACCATACGCATGTAAAAGAGGGCAACCGGCAAGGCTATCATCCAATCCACGCCTTTTTCTGCACAAATCTTTGCTAGTTTCGTCTTGATTGTCTGATTATGTCTTTCTACAAGGCCTGCTGCTTCAGGGTGTCGTACACAATGGAACTTCCAATTATATCCTAACAGAAGAGACACTTGTTCATTAATTCAGAGGAAAATGGCTGACCATTGTCTGAGTAGATGACACGGGGCAATCCGTATCTGGGGAAGAATTCGCGCACCAATTGCCTGGCCGTTGTCACAGCAGTATAATCTGGAACTGGATACGCTTCTGTCCATCTAGATAGTGCACACACAACTACCAAGACATACTTGTAACCTCTACATCTGTCCATTTGGATGTAATCCATCTGGAGGACCTCAAAAGGGTGGTCAGGAGGATGAAATCCGCCTTGTTCCACCGGGATGCCTTTACCTGGATTGAACTGGCAACAGATCATACATGTTCGTACTTTCTGTTTCGCTGCTGCACGCAGGTGCTTGTTAAACCAGATATTCTGTAAGCTGTCTATCATTGCCTTTTCTCCCAAGTGTGCTGGACTATGTGTTGTGTTTATGATTACTTGTACCATGGAATCTGGAAGAAACCATGTGCCTTTTCCCTTAGTCATCCAACCTTGGTCAGTCTGGACCCCTCCTTGTTCAGTCCATTTCTTTATTTCATCTGTAGTGGCATGTGTCTGTATGTCGAGTACATCTTGAGAAGGATCCCTGACTGTCATACTTTTTGTCAGTAATGGTACTTCTGTCCTTGTCGTGTCTGTTGGTGTCTGGGCTGTAAGTTTAGCAGTTCGGTCTGCCAGGTCATTACCCTGGGAGATGGTGTCTGTAACTTTGGTGTTAGCTTTGCATTTCAGGATAGCTATGGCTGGAGGTAAATGTATTGCTTCCAACAGGGCTTGAATAAGCGGGCCGTGCTGAATTTTGGCCCCATGAGAGGTCAAGAAACCTCTCTCCCTCCATAGTACTCCGAAATCATGAACTACGCCGAAAGCATATTGTGAATCTGTATAATTGTTCACTCTTAAGTGCTTAGCTCTTATGCAGGCTTGTGTCAGAGCGATGAGCTCTGCTGCTTGTGCTGACAGTGTGTCTATTCTTTGTGTCTCTATGACTTCAGTAGCAGTGGTCACGGCATATGCTGCTACTAACTCTCCTGCACTTGTTCTCATGCATGATCCGTCTACATAGAGTGTTAGGTCAGGGTCTGGAAGTGCAATATCTGTCAGGTCTTGTCTTGGTTTCGTCACTATATTCATTACTTCCACACAGTCATGTGGTGGTGCATTTACTGTACTTGAGGGCAAAAGTGTAGCAGGGTTCAGAATGTTACATCATCTGATCTCTATGTGTGGTTGAAATAATGTCAGTTCATATCCTGTCAGTCTCGCTACAGTCAAATGTTGTGTCTGTGTCCTGTTTAAGAGAACCTCCACTGCATGTGGTACCTGTACTGTCAGGGGGTGTCCCAGCACTATCGAGTCACTTTGTCTTATGGCTAGGGCTGTTGCTGCAACCAATTTCAGGCACGCAGGCAGAGCCTGGGCCACTGGGTCTAGTGTACTAGAAAAATAAGCACAAGGCTTGTGTTTTCCTGCTTGATCTTGTGTGAGGACAGATAACGCTGTTCCATCCCGTTCAGTTACGAAAAGCATAAAAGGTTTACTGTAACTAGGAGTCGCTAGAACTGGCGCTTGACATAATGCTCTTTTTAATTCCTCAAATGCCAAGGTATGTTCTTGTGTCCAAGGGAGGACAGTCGAAGACGCTGCCTCCTGTGTTGTCAATTGTATGAGTGGTTTGGCTAGATAGGCATACTGGGGAATCCATTGCCTACAGTATGAAGTGAGGCCAATGAAGGCCCGTACTTGTCTTGGGCTGTGAAAGGTTAGAAATGAGCTGTATACGTTCTTGTGTTAGCCGTCTACCATCCTTGGACAGCTAGTGTCCAAGGTACACCACTTGCTGTTCATAGAACTGTAACTTTGAAGGGGACACCTTGTGCCCCTTGTCTGCCAGAAAGTGTAAAACTGTCAGTGATGCATTTTCGCAGTCTGGTTCTGATCGTGCTGTAATTAGGATGTCGTCTACATACTGGAGTAGTGCAGTGTTGGGAGGCATGCTAATACTGTCCAGCTGTCTTTTCAATGCTTGACTGTAAATGCTAGGGCTCATTGCAAGAGTGAAACTCCTGCCAATTATTCTGTTTACACTACGAGGGAAAAACTATTCATTTGCAAGCATGCCTTATCTGAAGTCAAATGAAGCTTTCAGTGCTGGCTGTAAGGAAGAGCAACTTGACCCCCTCCTTATATAAACATTTCTCCACGGCTCATCAAGTTTTTTTCTCTACACTGCCTTCCCCTTCATCGTGATGTCACCCACAGGGCGGTTCCTCCACCCCTTCAAAACTCTGAGAGCTAAGAACAGCTGCCAAGTTACTGAAGAGAGAGCTTGGTCAAATTGCAAGCATTCTTTATCTGCATGCGAAGGAAGCCTGAGTCAGTTTATATCAACAAATGTCAGCGGAAAAGAATTGGAGTATGGCCAATAATAACAAGACAGGCACTGCTCGGCGCTCCAAGAGGGAAAAGCCCTCCCTTCACAAAATATCTTTCCCTGGGAGCCAGGCCACCTCAAGGTCGAAAAACACATTCTTTGTAATTCAAAACATATCTGTACCCAGGCCAGAGAGCTAACCAACATTCTCTAACTTAACTGAAGCAAATTTAAAACGTGATAAAAAGCATCCTAAAATCAGTAATTAATAAGGACATATTTTATTTCGTAACCTAGACACATGCTAGCATTTTAAAATAATTATATCATAAAATATTGTTACTAGCTGAAAAGGAAAAAAAGAAACAGAACAACATGACATGGAAACACATCACATTTTACTTTTTGAAAATAACATGTGAAACACCATAATTTTGCATTGCATAACCAAGATTTTCATAATTAAGTGTGCAAGCTCTTCTATTCTACCTATTAAAAGGGCCAGATTCATCATTTTTCAAAAAGCCATGTTTTCTAATTGAGTGGATTAACTGTCACACGCTATTCTAAAGGGCAGCTTCCATTGGGAAAAATAATAATGTATATTTTGTAGAACACATTTTTATAACCAGGATGAACCCATTTTTATTTTTAAAAAAAAACACACGGTTGCATTACACTAATTAAAAGCACATTCTATGATGGGTCTGTTTTATATTTTCTTCTCAACCGTGAAAACATTAAAGCACCCTCCGTGCAAACCCTTATCTCAATCCGACTAGTTTATTTACAACTTTACCGACCTCTGAGTCAAACACATTAAATCAAGGGTTCCAAGGCAAACCCACACAAATACACGGACGCATTTGAAATAGACTGTTAAATTACCATTCAGTCAGCAAGCTGACAAAGCACATAGGCAGACCCAGCAACCAATGAAAAAGTTAAATCAAACCATCATTCATCTAAACACTCACTGACTTTTAGTGTCAGCTCACATAACCATGCATGTTAAACAGCATGTTAAAACAAATACTGCCTTCTCAATACAAGATATTAACTCTTTGGCAGCTGAAACACAATCTTTCCCCAATGACTGCAGTACATGGGAAAGTCATGAACTCATCTCTCCACGTTATCACATAACACGTACGCACATCTTCAAAACGTTTTCTCCAAGCACTTGAAAGAGATCCAGCTCTCTCCTGCCTAACGTAATGATAACATGCTCTGCACAAACCATAACTACATGGTGCTATTCACAAGCCATATTCACAAGAAACTCAACAAGTTATAATAATGACATGCTCTTCATAAACCATATTTACAAGGAGCTATTTACAAGGAACTACACAGTAAACTTATATGGCCGATGGGGGCGGAGGGAAATCTGCGTTTACGTAGTCCGGTGGGGACTCTTCTAGATAGGAGGAAATAAAAGCCTCGGATCCTGTCGGCTTCTTTCTACATACTCTAAAGGGTACAGGTGGTGGCGTTCGCGACCTACTGGATGTTTCTGAGGGGGTCACTCTAGCTAGTTCTTCTGAGAGGACGGGATAAATACCAGTAACGACGGCATTTCTTTCTCTATCAACCTGTTCCAATTTGACCCGTTCCCCCTCCTCCCGTAGTTCCTTTTCTTTCGCTTTTTCCCCTGCTTGTTTAGTTCTCTCTGCTTTGTTCAATTCTTTCTCTGTTCTCCTATGTGACTCTTTGCGCCATAACTCAATGGCATCTTTCTGAGAGGGTCTTGATTTCTTTTTCCATAGCGCTTCCTCTACTCTCATAATGCATTCAGAATCCCATGTTCCCGAGACAGGCCATCTATATTTCTCCTCTAAGTCCTTTGTGTAATCTACCCATAAATCTAAAAACAAAATGGCGTCTAGCCCGTGCTTATTATACATAAAATGACCAGGTGTGTCTCTGGGCGGGATGTTGACTGACTCTTCTAGTATACCTTTCCTGGTCCCTATCTGACGCAATTTCGAAAACAGCGGCATGTTGAAACCAACACAATGGAAATACAATACACACAGAATAGACTGAGTGAAACAATCATTCACACTACAACACTAAAACACTAAAACAGATACAGTCTAACCTGATACATGGAATAAAACACATACTTGAAAACAGTTAACTTTATGCACTGGAATACAGTACAACCATACCGGTCCCAAAAATGAGACACGTCTTTACCGTACCCACGTTTACCGTGGACCCGTCTTTACCGTGCCCACGTTTACCGTGGACCCGTCTTTACCGTGCCCACGTCTTACCGTGGACCCGTCTTTACCGTGCCCACGTTTTACCGTGGACCCGTATTTACCGTGCCCACGTTTTACCGTGGACCCGTCTTTACCGTGACCACGTTTTACCGTGGACCCGTCTTTACCGTGCCCACGTTTTACCGTGGACCCATCTTTACCGTGCCCGTGTGAACGGACACGTCTTTAACTTGATGCGTTCCCCATAGTGGGACTCACCGGGAAGCAGAACTTGAAGGCCTCGGAAACTTGATACTTGATACCACGCATGCGCCTCGGAACAGGTGGGCCTTCGGAACCTCGGACCTTGCTCTCTCACGGGTTGGGCTCTGGTTGGGATGATCCGCGATCCTCACCGCCTCTTTTGGACGCCTGGTCGCAGTCCGTCACCTCCGTGGGCCTGAGGGAGTAAGCAGGAAGTCCCGCTGCGTGTACACTTCTGAGTCCGTCACGGCTGTAGAAGGGGGCAAAGGCTGGACCTACGTCACCGGCGCGTGGAGAAAGGGATATGTCCCTGTTCGGGCGCCAGATTAATGTGGTAAATAAAATATTACCCTGTCATAATTTCTATAATTAAACAAAGTGTCATGCATTAAATGAGAAGCAGAGTCCGTGGTATCCGAGTCAAAGGGCTTTATTCCAATAACTCGAGTTAAGGGAGAATCTGTTCCATCACCTCTAAGGTTCAGGAAGGGTCTTCTAAACATTATTTTCTGATTACATATTTATACGTGCAATCTTGTACATAGGAGGAGCGCTCGAGGCAGAGCAAGAGAGAAAAGAAGATAAGAGCATGTGGGCGTGCATGAGGGTGTACACTTGATGAGTCATAGGTTAGTCATAGGTGGGTGGATACATGGAGGGGGGTTGCATGGCAGGCTGGAACTTTGCCCTACTTGTGCGTGCAACTTGATCATGACGTGCAACTGACGTGTAACTGGAGGGAAAGCTGACATTCAGTCTAGTAGAGAGGCCTTCAGTGTCAGGGCGACCAGCACGTCTGGTATTATCTGATATCTTGAGTCCGGGGATGTTTTATCTGAAGCAAAGGTCGCTCATCACTAAGAGCCAGAGGGGGCATATATTTCTTCGTTCATTGCATGGGGCCGTGGGCTTTCTACGGATGCAAGCTCTGTAATTTACTTAAACGGAGACAGAAAGGCTAGGCCCTTTCTCTGCAGACGGATTCTGTTTACCTTCTTCACTGGGCAGGAATGTGATTCTGTACAACAAGCAGATAACTATTTTGCAAAACATGGTCTTGGCACTCCGTGCTGGGTCTCTTTCAGCTGAGCCAGAGGTATGCGAGGTCAGGGATACGTAACTGCAGCTCTCAGAGTATCTGGAGACCTGGAGCCCTAATTCAGAAACAGGCTCAGGCTGAACCACAAAACGGGTTCATCGTGACGTATTTAAAAGTGCACAATGCAAATACATGGGCCTTAAATGCTAACTTAATATTTCTTACATGGGAGACTTGAAGACTGGCATCCTAATGCAGGACGTAAATGCAGAGGCCTTGTGATTCAGGCCACTACGGGAAAATGCATGCATGACATGCACATACATTAAACATAGGGTACACGCAGGGGACATATTGGTCATGTAAAATTTAATTTTCCTCAGGGGCATGGATTTAGAGAGTTTGGTAGGTACTTTAATAGTGAACAAAATCATAGAGTGGTCAGTCCATATCAATGGTTTAATTGCATTGATGTCAAAGGCTCCTATATTGGAGAAGATGATATCTAAAATATGTCCAGCCCTATGTGTTGTCTGATTAATTATTTGTGTCAGCTGAAGGATATCCATGTCCTCCACTAACTGTTTGGTTAATGGGTTGCTGCAGCTATCAAAGTGTACGTTAAAATCTCCTATCACAAGGATATTCTTGTTTTTGAGACAAACCGGTAGTATTTGGGTAAAAAGTTGGGCACTAAAATCTAAAGTGCTTGCAGGGGGGTTATAAACTATCCCTCCCCCAAATATAATTTTAGTGTTTACGGATACTGAAAATGCCATTGCTTCATGGCTGTTGGACTGTGTGATCGGTTCTTGTCTACAGGTAAGGGATTCCCTAAATAGCAGGGCTACCCCTCCGCCTCTTTTCTTCACTCTATTAAGATTGAGTATTTTATATTCCGCTGGAAGGGCTGTCGCGATGTCGGGGGTGCTTTGGGTATCGAGCCAGGTCTCAGTAATAAAAACTAAGTCTGGTCTGATTTCTGTCAATAAGTCCCATAGCTCTATCGCATGTTTGGGTAGGGATCTTGCGTTGAGATAGATGCATTTAAGGGCCAGAGTTGGGGTATTTTTTATACAGACTTCTGTCCCTATATCACTTCCCCATTGACAGTGCCGACAGCAAAAAGGGCCCATAGCGGTATGTTACCATTACAACGAAACTTTTACAACGGACTACTTTTACAACGCAACTTTTACAACGCAGGAACCATTACAACGAACTACCATTACAACGCATTTTTTTACAACGCAATAGTTTTACAACGCAATACCTTTACAACGTAAGTATTGGTATGTATATTTTTATAGTAAAAATTTTATAAGTTTGGGTTTTTGGGTAAAGGGGTATTTTTAGGGTTCAGGGTCAGTTTTGGGTTTTTGGGTAAAGGGGTATTTTTAGGGTTCAGGGTCAGTTTTGGGTTTTTGGGTAAAGGGGTATTTTTAGGGTTCAGGGTCAGTTTTGGGTTTTTGGGTAAAGGGGTATTTTTAGGGTTCAGGGTCAGTTTTGGGTTTTTGGGTAAAGGGGTATTTTTAGGGTTCAGGGTCAGTTTTGGGTTTTTGGGTAAAGGGGTATTTTTAGGGTTCAGGGTCAGTTTTGGGTTTTTGGGTAAAAGGGTATTTTTATGGTTCAGGGTCAGTTTTGGGTTTTTGGGTAAAGGGGTATTTTTAGGGTTCAGGGTCAGTTTTGGGTTTTTGGGTAGAGGGGTATTTTTAGGGTTCAGGGTCAGTTTGGGGTTTTTGGGTAAAAGGGTATTTTTAGGGTTCAGGGTCAGTTTTGGGTTTTTGGGTAAAGGGGTATGTTTAGGGTTCAGGGTCAGTTTTGGGTTTTTGAGTAAAGGGGTATTTTTAGGGTTCAGGGTCAGTTTTGGGTTTTTGGGTAAAGGGGTATTTTTAGGGTTCAGGGTCAGTTTTGGGTTTTTGGGTAAAGGGGTATTTTTAGGGTTCAGGGTCAGTTTTGGGTTTTTGGGTAAAGGGGTATTTTTAGGGTTCAGGGCTAAGTTTGGGTTTTTGGGTAAAGGGGTATTTTTAGGGTTCAGGGCCAGGTTTGGGTTTTGGGGTGCATGGATACAGGGTAAAAATAAATTAAAATTAATATTAAATTAAAATAAATTATATTAATTTTAATTAATTACATTTAAAAAAATATTATATAATTACCAATACAAGGATACAGGGTACAAATAAAATAAAAATAATAATAAATTATATTAAATTTAATTAATTACATTAAAAAAAATATTATATACTTACCAAAACTTACGTTGTAAAGGTATTGCGTTGTAAAAGTATTGCGTTGTAAAAAAATGCATTGTAATGGTAATTCGTTGTAATGGTTCCTGCATTGTAAAAATAGCGTTGTAAAGGTATGCGTTGTTAAAGTATGCGTTATAACGTCATATATCCCCCCATAGCATCATATGGTCCCAGTCAAGCACAATGTGTTGTATTTCTTGCCCCTACTTTGTTCAAACTCCTAAGCTCAGCGCTGGAGTACGAGATAGTGCAGTTAATATCGTCTGTGGGTAATTGGGCATGGGGTGTGGTCCCTAGTCCCGGCCTGTCGCGGACGGGCGCAGACGGGCTTTCCTTTGGCGCGCCTTCGGCGCCTCGTCGGCGCCCCTGCTGCGCCCGTCCGCTGCGCCTCCTGTATGAGGGTGCCATTTTATCTAGAAAAGGGCGGGAGGGCGGGACGGGCTTAGCGCTAGTATGCTAGCTTTTTAACCTCTTCATTTGTATCTTTTAATTTAAAATACATATTTTACTAATTATAACTCATTTTTTCTGCTCTCTTTCACAGATATAAAGTGTACTAAAAAATGTAATTAAAGTTACATTTATTATATGGTAAGTGTGACTAAAAAAATGTAGTTTGTCATCACCCTTTGCTTTAAGCTCTCTAATATTTTCTCAACCAACCTCACTCCTGTTTCTTTACTCTGCTTCCCTCACTTATTCTTATTCTCCATGTTTACTCCAATTTCCCTGTTTCCACTCTCATATTCAACTTCTTTCAGTCCCTATTCTTTACTTCACTTACCCTCTGTTCTCTTCCTTTGCTTCTTCACTCATTCTGTTTTTCTTAATTATTTACCTTACTCCTACACACACACCTCATCCTCGTCCCAACACATATACACACCTCTGACATACACCACACATACACATCACACACACACCTCATACACAGACAAAAATCCCCCCACACACACACTTCACATACACACACACATTCCATTCAGGTACTGTTACCTTTATTTTCTCTGTCCTTTGTGTTTGGTCTTTTCTTACCCTCCCTCACCGTTATTCATTTATCCCAGTTACGCCACTACCGTTCATTCTCAATTTTTTTCTGTCCTATCGTTTTCTTTCAACACCCACTCACATTCTCCCACTATCTCTAGTTTAGTGTTCTTCCTCTCTCTTCCCTTCTTTTGCTCCTTTAGTGATTTTATTTTTCTCATTTTCACCCTATTACACATTGTCTGTTTTTCACTATGTAGTAAACAATCCCTCTGTGTTTCTCCCTCTAGCTCTCTTTCTCTTAACATTACTCTCTTTGTGTTTTTCCCTCATGCCAACTCCTTCATTAATTTTTTTTTTCTTTTTTTTTTATGTGCGCTCCCCGGTGCGCGCCCCGGTGCACGTACCGGTACGCGTACCCTGCAGAAAAAAGATTGACACAGATTCTTTAAAAATATAGGTTTATTTTTATAAAGTAAAGGTAGTTCTAAAAAGAACTGTTTTTTTTCTTCTTTTTGTTGTTTTATATTTTTTTAGACTTTTTAAAACGATTTTATATTTTTGGGGATTTTTTTCAGGGGAAAAACAAAAACAGGGATTCCAAAACTGCTCAACAGGAGCAGAAAAATGTGAACATTTAGGGACTGGCAGGGCAGCGGTGTTCCTGTTTCTTTATGGCAATGAGTTCAACACTCTGCTCCCCATAGCAGAGCAGTTCGTCACACTGCGTGCACAGAAATTTGATGCCTGCAAACACCGGCTGTATGTTAGGGACCATTCTTCTACGGAGTGGTCCCGAAGGTGTTGCTCCACCAGTGGAGGTGCTGCCGCCATCTGTGGGTAAATTCCGTGCCAGCTCCCTGACACTCTCCCTGGCAAAAATTTGTTGGTGTCTTCTTTTGACATGCCTGATTAAATTGGCATTTCCGAAGCTATATTTTTTTAGAGGATTGCCTCTGGATAAAGTACTGCCACATATTTTGTAGGTCACTTTTGGAGCATTGACTTTTTTTTGTGCTTCAGGGATGTCATAGCATTTCCAGATGAAATGGTCCTTTTTCTTCTGGTGAGGAGGGTCCTCATCCAAAAATCCGTCGGAATCACTGCTGGATGACTCCCTTGCAGTCATTGCTGTAGATCAGGAAAGTAGGAGATGAAGACAGTACACAGAACAGCTCTTGCTCTCTCCAAGTACAAAGCAATAGTGAGAGAAATGGGTGGGTTTCACACAATTTGGAAAAAAAAAGTTCTGAACCAATGAAAAGTGTTATTTTAAAGTCACATGGTTTGACGGGCTTACGCTACGCGCCCTGGAGTGCGTCCCGGGGCGTGTATCGTAAGCGCATCGGGGCGCTTACGTTGCGCGATCGTATGTGCTTCCGGGTCCGCTTACGCGGTGCGTCATAAGACGCATCTCGCGGCTACGCAATACGTGTCTTATGACGCAAGACGTGGCAGCTACGCGATACGTCACGATGTTGTTTTCGTTCGCGGCAATAGCACTATCGGGACGCTCACCTGTCCACGCCCCGCGGCGCGCCGTAACATTGCGCTTACCCGTGCGTTCACCGGTACGCGCCCCGGGAGCGCCCCGGGGTGAAAAATTAAAAACAATTAAAAAAAAATGACATAATTATACAATATAAAATTCGCTTTTAAATTTATTATTTTTTATAACTATAAAGATTTGCTATTAAAAAACCATTGAAATTCACTGAAAAAACCATAGGTTTTACACCAGTTATAGTTAGCTGGAAATTTTACTCGCATAAAACCATTGAAATTCCCACGTTATAGTTAGTTGGACTCACTATAACTTGCGCGTGCAATGCACTGCTGATGACGTCACATATTACATCACTCATGACATGGTCAGTGACATCACTCATGACATCACTGATGACACCATCCTTGTGACAGAGTGACAGACCTCCTTTCACTGTAATGTAACCCTTGAAACACATATTCAAAAATAGAAACTAAAATTTTCAAACAAAATAGAGATACCCATACCAGTTACAACAACCAATTCAATAATTCCACCATCTATATATACATCCACTCATTCACCAACAGTTCTATATAGTCACTCATACATATACTCACTCATCATATGTAGTGATACACCTATACATCCTGTTACACACTGACAGGCATCCAAAAGTTACTCACACATGCAAATAAACTATTAAACATCTATTCATTTGCATATATAGCTATACACACACTACCACTTTACTTCTAAGGAAACTTACACATACTTACTCTCTTAAACAATCACTTATAGAAACACATACTAATTTAAACAGGAACTCTTAGAATCCCTCACTCTCACATATACTCACTTATATACATCAATATTCACATATACTAGATTAAAACATATATAGTTACTGATAAAAATACTATTGAGACAGTAATTCACTCACTAACACACACATATACACACTCATCCACCCATACAGTCCTGCACATATGCTGTCTTCAAAACACATACAAAGAGAGAGTCAGTAATTCATGCATCTATGTGCTAAGTAATACCCCCACCAAACCATACAAACACTCATACTAATACTAAGAAAAACATCTAATAACCCATATACATACACATGTACCTACTCACCAACCCATGCAGCCACTTATACAGAAAGTGAAACAATAATACATATATTTAAATATTTAAACATTACTCACTAATATTTATTTTTCAGAAAGACACACATTCACTAGATGGTGTCATCAGTGATGTCATGAGTGATGTCACTAACCATGTCATGAGTGATGTAATATGTGACGTCATCAGCAGTGCATTGCACGCGCAAGTTATAGTGAGTCCAACTAACTATAACGTGGGAATTTCAATGGTTTTATGCGAGTAAAATTCCCAGCTAACTATAACTGGTGTAAAACCTATGGTTTTTTCAGTGAATATATATATATATATATATATATATATATATATATATATACATATATGTATATATATATATATATATATATATATATATATATATATATATATATAAAACATATTTAAACTTTACAGAAAAACACATTCACTGGATGATGTCATCAGTGATGTCATCGGTGATGTCATTTGGGATGTCATCAGTGATGTCATCAGTGATGTCACTGACCATGTCATGAATGATGTAATATATGACGTCATCAGCAGTGCATTGCGGGGATGCAAGTTATAGTTAGCTGAACTAACTATAACAGCCGTATTTCTCTGGTTTTGTACGAGTAAAATGTCCAACTAACTATAACATCCCTGAAACCTTTCAGTGAATAATAGATTTAGCTATATATATTACCTACTGGCGGTCGCCAGTAGGTATATATAGTTAGGATTTTTTCTCTATGGGTTTTTTGAAAATTCTATGTCTAATAACTTTGGCGTTTGTGGACGGAATTGGCTGAAATTTTCAGGAAAATGGCACATTTTGTTTCTGAGCAGCCCTTGAAAATTTGGGGGGGGTTCGTCCAGTGGGGGCCGAGAAAAAAGGGGGGTCCCAAAACGTGTTTTTAACATTGAGTTTTCCATAGGGCGGTTGGCCTCACTTTTAGCCCGAACGGCTGAATGGATTTGCACGAAACTTGGCAAAATTGTAGGGACTGGTAGCCCGATGTGCCTTTTGTAGGTCTCAATATATGTGCTCCAGTGGATTTTGAGAAATTAACGTTTAAAAAAAGATATATATCTGTAACAGCGGACCAGTTAGCGCACTGGTTCGCGGACTTTTCGCGCAACGGAGCTTTGTGAAGCGAAGCTGATTGGTTCTCTGGCGTCTGTCAACATTCCAAAAAGTCCGTAGCGGCCGCCATCTTGTCTCTCGGTAGGATCGAGAGACAAGAGGAGGCCAAAGCGAAGGGGCAAATGACCATAAGGGGGAATAGTAGATCCTCGCTGACCCCCTAGGTTTGATGTGGAGGTTTTAAAAGGGCCCCGCGGGGCAAAAAAAAAAAATTATAATAATAATCTTACGGCTGAATGGATTTGCACGAAACTTGGCAAAATTGTAGGGACTGGTAGCCCGATGTGCCTTTGCTAGGTCTCAATATATGTGCTTCAGTGGATTTTGAGAAATTAACGTTCAAAAAAAGATATATATCTGTAACAGCGGACCGCTTCGCGTACTTTTCGCGTTACGGAGCTTTGCGAAGCGAAGCTGATTGGCTCTCCGGTGTCTGTAAACATTCCAAACAGTCCGTAGCGGCCGCCATCTTGTCTCTCGGTAGGATCGAGAGACAAGAGGAGGCCAAAGCGAAGGGGCAAATGACCATAAGGGGGCATAGTAGATCCTCGCTGATCCCCTAGGTTTGATGTGGAGGTTTTAAAAGGGCCCCGCGGGGCAAAAAAAATAAATATTAATAATAATCGAACGGCTGAATGGATTTGCACGAAACTTGGTAAAATATTAGGGACTGGTAGCCCGATGTGCCTTTGCTAGGTCTCAATATATGTGCTTCAGTGCATTTTGAGAAATTAACGTTCAAAAACAAGATATATATCTGTAACAGCGCTCCGCTTCGCGGAGATAAAATTATATCTGTATTACGTAGCTGTTGCTAGCACCAGTTAGCGACGGCTAGTAGGAGATAGCGACCATCTTGGGCCCCACTTTGCATGTGAGTGATATTTATCACTAATGACATGCAAAGTGGGCATGCCAAGATGTTAGCGACTGGAAACAGTCGCTAACATCGCTATCTCCTATTATCAACTTTTGGAAATATTCGAGATAAGCGCGAATATCTCCAAAAAGTAACAGCTGCCCTGAGCAGTTCTTAGCCATGTTATCCAATGGGAGGTGGATAACATGGCTAAGAGCATTAGCTCGGTAATGCATGAATATCGCGGAGTTTTCAGCGATATTAATGCATTGCGCTCGTTTTTTATCGTATTTGCGATAAACCTTGATAATAGCAAGGTTTATCTGCGATAATTTCTGACGGTAAAAAAATCTTTGCAATGCATCGTTAGGGATAAATATCGCTTAACTTTGGTAATATGCCCCAACGTCTGTTAACGTTCGATTCGAAGGAAATCAGGAATTGTTGAAAAACATTGTGTGCGCCATCTTGTCTTTTTTCAAATGCCACACTTTTGTCGTGCACGGCAGCCATTTTAGATGCCTTGACCAGATCCACTCTGTGCACGCTGTCGTTCCTTAGCATGGCTCCCCACCCTCGCAAGCATCTCCCCCAGGCAGTGGTCACCCCCGCTCTCTGTTTTATGCATGGGTAATAAACCTCCCCCCATCTGCGCTGTTCTTCCCTGAGAATCACACCCTGTGCCCGCCCGACACCTCCCTTTCGCCCTATTCACTACCGCACCCTCTGACACTCCTTTTCCTCTGTGTCCGATTGTCCAGGCCGGTCCTAGGCTATCAGCTAGCCCTGCAGATGTAGTTTATAGCCACAGCTGTAAAGAATCACCCGTCTTCAAAGGAGTTATAGTAGATCAAGGCCCACACTCGATGAGATCCGTCACAGCAGAAGCGTTGCTATTATCTGAAAACCATCCTGTATTGTGATTGGGGAGGGGACCGAGCGTGAAGCGGAAGATTCCAGGGATGACTCTTTGTACATCAAAGTTTTTACAATTATGTGTCACATTAAAAATATCTAGCACTCCGACAAAGTAGTAAGATTATAAAACTTTAATAATTTATAAATATATACAAGAAAACAAAAATAGTAATAACATATAAAATTTTTTAGAGAAAAACAACGAAGTAGCGGTCGGCTGTGCGAATAGTCCCAACGCAGCACAACGTCCAGATTTCCGGCGTGGGGCGTCGCGGGGGGTGGGTGATCAGTAGCAAACTGTTGTGCGAATAGTTCCAAGGCAGCAGAACGCGCCGAAATCTAGATGACACAAAAGTGATGTCTAGTAAGTTGCCACCCAGCAAATAACGGCGTGGGGCGTCGCGGGGGGTGGGTCATCAGTAGCAAACTGTTGTGCGAATAGTTCCAAGGCAGCAGAACGATGGCACCAAGGTGATGTCCAGTAAGTTGCCGCACTGGTTTTGGTATCCTACAATGCTGCTCCGAATAACGGCGTGGAGCGCCCCGGGGGAGGCGGCGTGAACGGGCCTCTCCAGGTGGAGTCTCGTCTGTTGTAGTGGGGCGCCCCTTTACCGTTTCAGTTGCCATTCCGTCCGCTTTTGGTCCACTGTGTCAAAATCCGCCATTCAGCTGAGTTGCGCCCACTCTTGCGGTGCAGCGATAGGCGGCTGTCACAGGACTCTCAAAATGGCGGCAGGTTGTTTCCTTTTTGGGCCTGGTCGACTGAAATGGCCCTGGGACACCTTGGAAATCGGACGCTTGTCTGCTAGGTCTTGGACCCCATTCTCGAAAGCGTCCCCTCCGCCTTGAGAATTCATCAAAAGTTTTGGGGGCCCCGACTCCTGCAGGCTTCTGGTGGGGAGCGGCTGCCATGATTGCTCGCGGAATGACCACGACGGAGCTACGGGATGGTGGTGCTCTCATGGTGACGCCAGCTTCAGTCTGAAACATCCAGAAACAAGGTGGGGCTTTCATCGTTTGGGGGAAAAAAAAAGTTTTCATCCAATGAAAAGTGTTGTTTTTAGGTCATATGATCAAGCCTTCCATCATTAGGAAACCAAAAGTAAAATGAACCAATGAAAAGTTTTATAAACAAGTCACATGACCTGTTATGCGGCATAGGGTATAAAATGCGGAGAAAATACGTTGGCACGTGAGGCGGCGTCAGTAGCGGACCGATGTGCGAATAGGCCGAAGGCAACACAACGCGCCAAGATCCGGATGGCATCGAGGTGGTGTCATAGTTGAGAGTTCTGAGCAGCGGTTGTAACACTGTCTGAAGCTTATTTGCAGCTGCTGCAGCTTCACTACGCGCCAAGATCCGGATGGCACCGAGGTGGTGTGTAGGAAGTTGCCGCACTGGTGTGGCCATCCTACAATGCTGAAAGTCGGCGTGGGGCGCCCCGTTGGCCTGTGAGTTTGCGTCAGTAGCGGACCGATGTGCGAATAGGCCGAAGGCAGCACAACGCGCCAAGATCCGGATGGCACCGAGGTGGTGTCTAGTAAGTTGTCGCACTTCTGTGGCCATCCTACAATGTTGAAAGTCGGCGTGGGGCGCCCCGTTGGCCTGTGAGATGGTGTCAGTAGCGGACTGATGTGTGAATGGGGCCAAAGGCAGCGCAACAATATTTTCTACTATATTTCCGGTGTAGAAGAGACCACAAGGCGCTGAGATGCCAAGATCCGGATGGCACCGAGGTGGTGTGTAGCAAGTTGCCGCACTGGTGTGGCCATCCTACAATGCTGAAAGTCGGCGTGGGGCGCCCCGTTGGCCTGTGAGATGGCGTCAGTAGCGGACCGATGTGCGAATAGGCCGAAGGCAGCACAACAATATTTTCTGACTGACACCACAAGGCGCTGAGATGCCAAGATCCGGATGGCACCGAGGTGATGTCTAAGTTGCGGACTGATGTGCGAATGGGGCCAAAGGCAGCGTAACAATATTTTTTGTATGGAAGATACCACTAGGCGTTGAGATGCCAAGATTCGGATGGCACTGAGGTGATGTCTAGCAAGTTGGTGTGGTCATCCTACAATGCTGAAACTCGGCGTGGGTCACACCATTAGCCTGTGAGATGGCGTCAGTAGCGGACCGATGTGCGAATAGGCCGAAGGCAGCACAACGCGCCAAGATCCGGATGTCACCGTGGTGGTTTCATAGTTGAGAGGCACTTCATCTGCAGTGGGGCGCCGAGATCCGGATGGCACCGAGGTGATGTCTAGCAAGTTGCTGTACTGGTGTGGTCATCCTACAATGCTGAAACTCGGCGTGGGTCGCCCCATTAGCCTGTGAGATTGCGTCAGTAGCGGACCGATGTGCGAATAGGCCGAAGGCAGCACAACGCGCCAAGATCCGGATGTCACCGTGGTGGTTTCATAGTTGAGAGGCACTTCATCTGCAGTGGGGCGCCGAGATCCGGATGGCACCGAGGTGATGTCTAGCAAGTTGCTGTACTGGTGTGGTCATCCTACAATGCTGAAACTCGGCGTGGGTCGCCCCATTAGCCTGTGAGATGGCGTCAGTAGCGGACCGATGTGCGAATAGGCCGAAGGCAGCACAACGCGCCAAGATCCGGATGTCACCGTGGTGGTTTCATAGTTGAGAGGCACTTCATCTGCAGTGGGGCGCCGAGATCCGGATGGCACCGAGGTGATGTCTAGCAAGTTGCTGTACTTGTGTGGTCATCCTACAATGCTGAAACTCGGCGTGGGTCGCCCCATTAGCCTGTGAGATAGCTGTTCTTTGGATTTGGGCCTGGCTCGTCTGCTGTAGTGGGGCGCCCCTTTACCGTTTCAGTTGCCATTCAGCTGAGTTTCGGCTGCTCTTGATGCTACAGCGACAGGCGGCTGCAACAGGACTCTCAAAATGGCGGCCTGTTCTTTGGATTTGGGCCTGGTCCACTAAAATGGCCCTGGGACACCTTAGAACTCGGACGCTCGATTATTTTTTCCTTTCCTGTACATGCAAAAAAAGGTAAATGCCCGGTACGTTACACGCTTCATCTGCCACGATGAACTCTCCAGAGGAACCGAAAAAAAATATAGTTGTGGTAACTATACCATGCATCGTCATATGGAGAGGTGGCACCAATTAATTATAGTGCTGCATAAAAGAGAGATTTGGAGGAGAACCCCTGACCTGCTAGTACATTCATCAAAGAAGTGGCACTGAGAGCTTCAGAGGCAAGGGAAACGGTCCCAAATATTTAGAAGAACTTTGGAAAGATTAAAATGACATGTTTAGATTGTGGCAAATTAATTTCATGTGGACAGATGAGTGTTACTCTAATAAATACAGCATATGAACATCATCATAGTCGATGGTTGGTAGAGACATTTTGACTATATCCTGGACCTGCCCGTCCTCGCCCAAAATGGCGCCAGAATAAATGGGACTCGTAACTCCTTGTTGTGTACTGGTTGCAGAACCTTGAAATCACGAGATACGTATGCAGTTTTGAAGCAAATGGCGGGCGGGGACGAGAATTGATTGAATATTTCGACATCCCTATTGATATTAAGTTCTGATGTGTTATTGATTACTGTACTGTTGAAAGTTCGAATTAACGTCACCCATGGTACTTGCCCGCAAATGTATATCTAGATAATTTTATTGTAACTGGCCCTGTCGTATTTTAATTATAAAATGTACGTCCACCGATTCCGTAACTGTTAGACACCTTAGTTCTTGCAACGTAATGGCCCGCCCGTTACGTTCCTCTACAGTGTAAATGTCTATTCATCATATACGATTACAGTTTGCTCCGTGGCCGGCCCACGTGGTTATAGGCTCGTATTTGTATAATGAAATTTTCACAATAAAGGTTTTTAAAAGAAAACATGGTAGTAGTATATACATTGGTAAAGTTTTTAATAATAGTCACTGTTTTAGAATCATTAAAAGGCAAGTGAAATAAAGCAGACCAATTACATGAAGGGTAAAAGGTATAATACGAAGGAACGCAGTAAAGATAAATGGTCAAGGGCTGTTGTGTTTTCTATTCCTGCAACATAAAGTGATCGATAAGAATCTCATATTCAGGCGTATCGGCGACTAAGACAGCAGGTCGACCCTCTTTTGCTCAACGGCTCCGTCATGGGACGAAGAAACGCTCTTTTTCTCGAAAAAAGAATATATTTTACTTGCAGGACAGTTGTAAAATTTCCGGGAAAGTACATTAGCCTGGAACATTATAACATATATTTAAGAAAAAATAATGTTCGGAAGTAATGAAAAGCGTAATTTTTAGGTCATATGACCAAGCCTTTCATCATTACAATAAGAAAAGTAAAATGAACCAATGAAAAGTTTTATTAACAAGTCACATGACTTGTTATGCTTACGTTACGCGCTGCGCGCCCCGGATGACTTCCGGATGCGCTAACGCGGCGCGTCATATGACGCATTACGCGACAACGCAGGTACAGAATATAGTCAAAATGTCTCCACCAACCAGCGGTCGGAACACAACCCCTTTCAGCAGGCTAAATAGTTCTGTTAAATGACAACAGAAGGGACAGGCAACAAGAACCATCAGTCAAAGAGGGGAGGGCTAGTTCTTCTCTACCGGGTTACATTGGGGCGCTACCGGAACTGATCGAATTGGTAGTGTACAGTGTTTCTGGATGTTTCAGACTGAAGCTGGGGTTAGCATGAGAGCAGCACCATTTCGTAGCTCCGTCGTGGTCATTCCGCAACCAATCATGGCAGCCGTTCTTTATCGTTATTTTGGGCGGGGTGGGTGGCGGAGCCGAGCTGTTTTGCAGCCATCATTGTGTGGAGTTCAGTTCATCTCACTAGTTTTGTATTTGTCATGAGGGGTTGTTCCTAATGTTTCTATTTTAGCGAGGTCAAAAAGAGATCCCATTAGTGGCCTACTGATTTTGCTCGATTCCTTTTCTTTTTTTTTACACGATTTTTCGTTATCTGCAAAGACTAAACAGAGTATTGCGACTCTGTGTTTGTTTGTAAATAGAGAATGAACCAAAGAGAACTAATTCTAAAACAGTAAATACTTGGATAACAATGAATCAAATGGAGAGAGAAGCAGGCACGACGGATTACAATGGGGGCAAAGACCTGCGTTAACTACCTTTCACTATCTGCAAAGAGAGAGTACTCCTAATAGAAATGAGGGGGGGGGGCACCATTCAAAGCAGATCAGTGTGCATAAACACGAAAATGTTTTCACTTACCACGTACTTGACATTCGACAGCTTATGATATTTGCTATTAAAAAACCATTGAAATTCACTGAAAAAACCATAGGTTATAGACCATATATAGTTAGGAATTAGCATTTACAAAACCTTGAAAATTCACTGAAAAAACCATAGGTTATAGACCATATATAGTTAGGAATTAGCATTTAAAAAACCTTATTTTACTCACACAAAACCATTGAAATTCCATATATAGTTAGTTGCACTAACTATATATCGCGCACCTGCAATCCACTGCTGATGATGTCACATATTACATCATTCATGACATGGTCAGTGACATCACTGATGACATCACTGATGACATCTCAAATGACATCACTGATGACATCACTGATGACAATATCCAGTGACTGTATGTTTCTGTAAAGTTAAAATGTGTCTTACATATTGAAGAATGAGTGGAAGTATAAGTGTCCTGACAAAGGATTTAGTAGGTGCATGACTGAATGCATGAGTGAGTGATTAAATGTGTCTCACTGAGTGCATGGGTTAGTGACTAAAGTGTCTTAATTTGTGCATCATTATGTCTGTTGTTCTGTAAACTGCTGCATGTGTTGATCAGTAGCTATATGATTAACTATATGGGTTACTGATTGATTGTCCAAGTATTTGTATGGGAGACTGAGTGTGTGTGTGGCTGGCTGGGAGGTGTGTGACTCTGTGCAGATCAATGTGTACTTGTATCAATGATTGTATAACAAGGTAAGTATGTGTTAGTATATGTTTGAAAATGTAAGGTGCTCTATGTTTAACTGTATAGACAAGAAAATGGAAGTGTCATTGATTCTTTACAGGACTGACTAGGTGTGTGAGTAACTCCATGGATGAGTGGCAGACTGTGAGTGTCTGTATAGGTGTATGAGTGCATATGATAGTGTTGTAAAGATGAGTGATTGTATGTATGAATGATAGTATGGGTGAATGAGTGAAGGTGTGTGTAGACGTAGGAATCAGTGAGTGCGTATGTAGTAACTAGTATTGGTGTGTCAATGGTTTCAAAAATTATATTCTGTATTTAACACTGGGTGAAACAGAGGTTATATTAAAATGTGAGGAGATGCATTGTATTGTCACATGAATGATATCATCAGTGATGTGGTCATTGATGTCAAATGAGATGTCATCAGTGATGTCATCAGTGATGTCATTTGAGATGTCATCAGTGATGTCATCAGTGATGTCACAGACCATGTCATGAATGATGTAATATGTGACATCATCAGCAGTGGATTGCAGGTGCGCGATATATAGTTAGTGCAACTAACTATATATGGAATTTCAATGGTTTTGTGTGAGTAAAATAAGGTTTTTTAAATGCTAATTCCTAACTATATATGGTCTATAACCTATGGTTTTTTCAGTGAATTTTCAAGGTTTTGTAAATGCTAATTCCTAACTATATATGGTCTATAACCTATGGTTTTTTCAGTGAATATATATATATATATAAACAGCAAACCCCTCCGATAGGAAAAGGAAAGAGGCCACACAAGGAAACCTTCGGGAGCTGTTTAATGAAGACAGCAAAGCATAATGCATTTCGGTACTCATAACCTTCCTCAGATGCTGCTGTTACCGTGATGAAACTCCACCCACGCCTTATGAGTGTCCTGCCTTGCCCTGAATATATATATATTACATTTTCTGGTAGTTTTCTTCAACTTTTCCCATTAAGAAAAAAAGCACAATAATATTACATTGATGTTTTTGATTCAAAGGCAAATGGGTTTGCTACTATTTAACCGCACATCACAGAGTTACACCAATAGTAAAATGAACAAAAGTGGTTTGGAAAAAGCAACTATGGCTAGGGTGCTCCTAAGGTGTAAGACAGGAATGTCTTATTTCGGCATTTTCATAAAGCATTCATAATTTTGTTGAAAGAAACTGGAAACAAAACTAATACTGTCCTTTAACCTTGCAAATGGAAGCTTGGGAGCTACGAAAGTGCTGTATGCCACTGCGTTCAGCAATTAGGTAGTATCCTCACAAATTATACACAAACAGAAATATAACCTTACTCACCCATGGGTTTGTAAGTGAGAGATGGATTGAAGTAGAGATGGTAACAACGAGCAGACGACTTTGAAAGAGGGCAAGCTGGCTCAGCAGGCATTATACTACACTGTCATTTTGTACGTATAGTCAGGACTTCTCATCCCTAGGGCTGATGGAGGCTGGATTGTTCAGCAGGCAAAACTGCCTGGCTTCCAGCCACTAAGAGAAAGATGCTAATTTTCATTGGCCTCGCGAGACATCAATGCAGAATATTTTGCCACCGTTAGAAATTAATAATGGCCAAATGTATTTTTGTGTTTATAATTTTAGCTTCTTTTCACAAATGTGTTACTTTATTAATTGCACATCCAAAGATTGCTGAAAGCCAATACTCTGAAATGCTACTTTCTGAGCATACATATTCATTTGAATGACCTCATTGGTATTAAAAATCAGGCTTTCCTTTGGCGCGCCTTCGGCGCCTCGTCGGCGCCCCCGCTGCACCCGTCCGCTGCGCCTCCTGTATGAGGGTGCCATTTTATCTAGAAAAGGGCGGGAGGGCGGGAGGGGCTTAGCGCTAGTATGCTAGCTTTTTAACCTCTTCATTTGTATCTTTTAATTTAAAATACATATTTTACTAATTATAACTCATTTTTTCTGCTCTCTTTCACAGATATAAAGTGTACTAAAAAATGTAATTAAAGTTACATTTATTATATGGTAAGTGTGACTAAAAAAATGTAGTTTGTCATCACCCTTTGCTTTAAGCTCTCTAATATTTTCTCAACCAACCTCACTCCTGTTTCTTTACTCTGCTTCCCTCACTTATTCTTATTCTCCATGTTTACTCCAATTTCCCTGTTTCCACTCTCATATTCAACTTCTTTCAGTCCCTATTCTCTACTTCACTTACCCTCTGTTCTCTTCCTTTGCTTCTTCACTCATTCTGTTTTTCTTAATTATTTACCTTACTCCTACACACACACCTCATCCTCGTCCCAACACATATACACACCTCTGACATACACCACACATACACATCACACACACATCTCATACACAGACAAAAATCCCCCCACACACACACTTCACATACACACACACATTCCATTCAGGTACTGTTACCTTTATTTTCTCTGTCCTTTGTGTTTGGTCTTTTCTTACCCTCCCTCACCGTTATTCATTTATCCCAGTTACGCCACTACCGTTCATTCTCAATTTTTTTCTGTCCTATCGTTTTCTTTCAACACCCACTCACATTCTCCCACTATCTCTAGTTTAGTGTTCTTCCTCTCTCTTCCCTTCTTTTGCTCCTTTAGTGATTTTATTTTTCTCATTTTCACCCTATTACACATTGTCTGTTTTTCACTATGTAGTAAACAATCCCTCTGTGTTTCTCCCTCTAGCTCTCTTTCTCTTAACATTACTCTCTTTGTGTTTTTCCCTCATGCCAACTCCTTCATTAATTTTTTTTTTCTTTTTTTTTTATGTGCGCTCCCCGGTGCGCGCCCCGGTGCACGTACCGGTACGCGTACCCTGCAGAAAAAAGATTGACACAGATTCTTTAAAAATATAGGTTTATTTTTATAAAGTAAAGGTAGTTCTAAAAAGAACTGTTTTTTTTCTTCTTTTTGTTGTTTTATATTTTTTTAGACTTTTTAAAACGATTTTATATTTTTGGGGATTTTTTTCAGGGGAAAAACAAAAACAGGGATTCCAAAACTGCTCAACAGGAGCAGAAAAATGTGAAAATTTAGGGACTGGCAGGGCAGCGGTGTTCCTGTTTCTTTATGGCAATGAGTTCAACACTCTGCTCCCCATAGCAGAGCAGTTCGTCACACTGCGTGCACAGAAATTTGATGCCTGCAAACACCGGCTGTATGTTAGGGACCATTCTTCTACGGAGTGGTCCCGAAGGTGTTGCTCCACCAGTGGAGGTGCTGCCGCCATCTGTGGGTAAATTCCGTGCCAGCTCCCTGACACTCTCCCTGGCAAAAATTTATTGGTGTCTTCTTTTGACATGCCTGATTAAATTGGCATTTCCGAAGCTATATTTTTTTAGAGGATTGCCTCTGGATAAAGTACTGCCACATATTTTGTAGGTTACTTTTGGAGCATTGACTTTTTTTTGTCCTTCAGGGATGTCATAGCATTTCCATATGAAATGGTCCTTTTTCTTCTGGTGAGGAGGGTCCTCATCCAAAAATCCGTCGGAATCACTGCTGGATGACTCCCTTGCAGTCATTGCTGTAGATCAGGAAAGTAGGAGATGAAGACAGTACACAGAACAGCTCTTGCTCTCTCCAAGTACAAAGCAATAGTGAGAGAAATGGGTGGGTTTCACACAATTTGGAAAAAAAAAGTTCTGAACCAATGAAAAGTGTTATTTTAAAGTCACATGGTTTGACGCGCTTACGCTACGCGCCCTGGAGTGCGTCCCGGGGCGTGTATCGTAAGCGCATCGGGGCGCTTACGTTGCGCGATCGTATGTGCTTCCGGGTCCGCTTACGCGGTGCGTCATAAGACGCATCTCGCGGCTACGCAATACGTGTCTTATGACGCAAGACGTGGCGGCTACGCGATACGTCACGATGTTGTTTTCGTTCGCGGCAATAGCGCTATCGGGACGCTCACCTGTCCACGCCCCGGGGCGCGCCGTAACATTGCGCTTACCCGTGCGTTCACCGGTACGCGCCCCGGGAGCGCCCCGGGGTGAAAAATTAAAAACAATTAAAAAAAATGACATAATTATACAATATAAAATTCGCTTTAAAATTTATTATTTTTTATAACTATAAAGATTTGCTATTAAAAAACCATTGAAATTCACTGAAAAAACCATAGGTTTTACACCAGTTATAGTTAGCTGGAAATTTTACTCGCATAAAACCATTGAAATTCCCACGTTATAGTTAGTTGGACTCACTATAACTTGCGCGTGCAATGCACTGCTGATGACGTCACATATTACATCACTCATGACATGGTCAGTGACATCACTCATGACATCACTGATGACACCATCCTTGTGACAGAGTGACAGACCTCCTTTCACTGTAATGTAACCCTTGAAACACATATTCAAAAATAGAAACTAAAATTTTCAAACAAAATAGAGATACCCATACCAGTTACAACAACCAATTCAATAATTCCACCATCTATATATACATCCACTCATTCACCAACAGTTCTATATAGTCACTCATACATATACTCACTCATCATATGTAGTGATACACCTATACATCCTGTTACACACTGACAGGCATCCAAAAGTTACTCACACACATACTCACACATGCAAATAAACTATTAAACATCTATTCATTTGCATATATAGCTATACACACACTACCACTTTACTTCTAAGGAAACTTACACATACTTACTCTCTTAAACAATCACTTATAGAAACACATACTAATTTAAACAGGAACTCTTAGAATCCCTCACTCTCACATATACTCACTTATATACATCAATATTCACATATACTAGATTAAAACATATATAGTTACTGATAAAAATACTATTGAGACAGTAATTCACTCACTAACACACACATATACACACTCATCCACCCATACAGTCCTGCACATATGCTGTCTTCAAAACACATACAAAGAGAGAGTCAGTAATTCATGCATCTATGTGCTAAGTAATACCCCCACCAAACCATACAAACACTCATACTAATACTAAGAAAAACATCTAATAACCCATATACATACACATGTACCTACTCACCAACCCATGCAGCCACTTATACAGAAAGTGAAACAATAATACATATATTTAAATATTTAAACATTACTCACTAATATTTATTTTTCAGAAAGACACACATTCACTGGATGGTGTCATCAGTGATGTCATGAGTGATGTCACTAACCATGTCATGAGTGATGTAATATGTGACGTCATCAGCAGTGCATTGCACGCGCAAGTTATAGTGAGTCCAACTAACTATAACGTGGGAATTTCAATGGTTTTATGCGAGTAAAATTCCCAGCTAACTATAACTGGTGTAAAACCTATGGTTTTTTCAGTGAATATATATATATATATATATATATATATATTCACTGAAAAAACCATAGGTTATAGACCATATATAGTTAGGAATTAGCATTTACAAAACCTTGAAAATTCACTGAAAAAACCATAGGTTATACACCATATATAGTTAGGAATTAGCATTTAAAAAACCTTATTTTACTCACACAAAACCATTGAAATTCCATATATAGTTAGTTGCACTAACTATATATCGCGCACCCGCAATCCACTGCTGATGATGTCACATATTACATCATTCATGACATGGTCAGTGACATCACTGATGACATCACTGATGACATCTCAAATGACATCACTGATGAGATCACTGATGACATCATCCAGTGACTGTGTGTTTTTGTAAAGTTTAAATATGTTTTACATATTGAAGAATGAGTAGATGTATAAGTGTCTGGACGAAGGATTTAGTAGGTGCATGACTGAATGTATGAGTGAGTGATTAAATGTGTCTCACTGAGTGCATGGGTTAGTGACTAAACTGTCTTAATTTGTGCATCATTATGTCTGTTGTTCTGTAAACTGCTGCATGTGTTGATCAGTAGCTATATGATTAACTATATGGGTTATTGATTGATTGTCCAAGTATTTGTATGGGAGACTGAGTGTGTGTGTGGCTGGCTGGGAGGTGTGTGACTCTGTGCAGATCAATGTGTACTTGTATCAATGATTGTATAAGAAAGTAAGTATGTGTTAGTATATGTTTGAAAATGTAAGGTGCTCTATGTTTAACTGTATAGACAAGAAAATGGAAGTGTGATTGATTCTTTACAGGACTGACTAGGTGTGTGAGTAACTCCATGGATGAGTGGCAGACTGTGAGTGTCTGTATAGGTGTATGAGTGCATATGATAGTGTTGTAAAGATGAGTGATTGTATGTATGAATGATTGTATGGGTGAATGAGTGAAGGTGTGTGTAGACGTAGCAATCAGTGAGTGCGTATGTAGTAACTAGTATTGGTGTGTCAATGGTTTCAAAAATTATACTCTTTTTAACACTGGGTGAAACAGAGGTTATATTAAAATGTGAGGAGATGCATTGTATTGTCACATGAATGATATCATCAGTGATGTGGTCATTGATGTCAAATGAGATGTCATCAGTGATGTCATCAGTGATGTCATTTGAGATGTCATCAGTGATGTCATCAGTGATGTCACTGACCATGTCATGAATGATGTAATATGTGACATCATCAGCAGTGGATTGCGGGTGCGCGATATATAGTTAGTGCAACTAACTATATATGGAATTTCAATGGTTTTGTGTGAGTAAAATAAGGTTTTTTAAATGCTAATTCCTAACTATATATGGTGTATAACCTATGGTTTTTTCAGTGAATTTTCAAGGTTTTGTAAATGCTAATTCCTAACTATATATGGTCTATAACCTATGGTTTTTTCAGTGAATTTCATTGGTTTTTTAAAAGCTAATATCTATACCTGTAAAATGTATTCTTCTTTAAATCCAAAAATATATTTTATATGTTTATTAATAACTTTTTTTTTTAATATTTTTTTTTCTTCGTTCCCTCTTCGCGAATCGGGAAGCTTCCCGTTAGCTGACCTTGATGCCGCGAAATAGACCGCGAGCATATAAACGTTTCTTTACCGCAACTGCCGCGTTAGAAAACAACATCATCACGCCTCCCGTCCGCATGACGTTTCGCGTTGTCGTGTGATACGTCATATGACGTGCTACGTTAGCGAACTGGTACGCTTACCGAGTCGCAAAGCACAGGTTTCTGGAAGCAAACCGGGAGGCCCTGCAAAGCGTGTAACGTAAACACAGCAGGTCATGTGACTTGGTAATAACACTTTTCATTGGTTCATTTCACTTTTGGTTTCCTAATGATGTAAGAAGCTTCCCGTTAGCTCAATTTGATGCCGCGACCCGGTCCGCGAACCGGTAAACGTTCCGTTAGCGCAACTGCCACGTTAGAAATCATTATCGTGACGCGTCGCGGAAGAGTGACGTATCACGTTGTCGTGTAATGCGTCTTATGACGCGCCGCGTTAGCGCACCCGGAAGTGCTCCTGGGCGCGGACCGAGGCGCGAAACGCAGCTCCCCGGAAGCGATCCGCGGCGCGTCGCGTAAGCGCGACGTATCGCGTTACCGCGTAATGCGTCTTATGACGTACCGCGTTAGCGCACCCGGAAGTGCTCCGGGGCGCGGACCAAGGCGCGAAGCGCAGCGACCCGGAAGCTATCCGGGGCGCGTTCCGCAGCGCGTAACATAAGCGTGAGAGGTCATGTGACTTGTTAATACCACTTTTCATTGGTTCATTTCACTTTTGGTTTCATAATGTTGTTAGGCTTGGTCATGTGACCTAAAAATAACACTTTTCATTGGTTTAGAACTATTTTTTTTTCTCAAATGATGAAAACCCCTCCTTCTTTTTACCTCATTCTTACTTTCTATTTCCAGAGAGCAAGACCTATTTTTCACAATGGCTTCTGTAATAGCTGCAGCTGGTGCTTCTCAGCAACCACCACCACCACCACCACCAAAAGGACCACCACCAACACTGGACTTAAGTAGAGAGGAAGATAATGAGGACGAAGAGGAGGAGGAGGAGGAAGAGCAAGTAAGGCAGTTCCTGCCAGAAACACCAAGGCAGAGCCATATTAAAGACCACTACATATGGCAATTCTTTAAAATTCCACCTGGACAAAAGAAGGTCAATGCACCCCAGGTGTCTTGTTTGATTTGCAAAAATATACTTTCTCGTGGCAACCCCAACAAGAAATACAGCTTTGGCAATCATACAATGATTCGCCACATGGAGCGATGGCATCCTAATAATCTTTCCCAAGCACAAGTAAGGGATCTTGCTGCCAACCCCCCAGATGTCATCCCCAGCACCAACAGGGGTCAAAGCTCATTCGCCGGACCAGAAGGCCGAGAAATAATCCCCAATATTCAAGCTCCTTTTGCACACTACAAAATAGTTTGTATATATTGTGGAGGAACTATTGCTTATGGAGAGAAGAGTATTTCTTTGATTAACCGAGCTGGAGAAAATCATAAATGCTACAAGATGAGAAAACAATGAATCCTTTTTATTTTTTTTTGCTCCTGTTGAGACATGTTCTAACCTTGCTTTTTTGTTATTTCCCCCTTACAAAACACAAAAAAAACACAAAATAGTTTTCAAAAATCCCAAAAAAAATCAAAAAATTGTTCAGAAAATTCATTAAAAAAAAGAAAAAAAAGAAAAAGAATAAAAAAACAGTTCTTTTCAGAACTACCTTCCATTTAAAACAAAATTGCCAAAATGTTTATACCCTGTCTTTCTTTTCTCCTCATAGTACGCTCCTCCGACCGCTTCCCGGTACGCGTACCGGGCGCTACCCACGCAAAAAAAACAAAAATCTTTTTTTGTTTTTTTGCCCCGCGGGGCCCTTTTAAAGCCTCCACATTGACGCCGCCTCACGTGCCAACGTATTTTCTCCGCATTTTACACCCTATGCCGCATAACAGGTCATGTGACTTGTTTATAAAACTTTTCATTGGTTCATTTTACTTTTGGTTTCCTAATGATGGAAGGCATGATCATGTGACCTAAAAACAACACTTTTCATAGGATGAAAACTTTTTTTTTTTCCCAAACGATGAAAGCCCCACCTTGTTTCTGGATGTTTCAGACTGAAGCTGGCGTCAGCATGAAAGCACCACCATCTCGTAGCTCAGTCGTGGTCATTCCGCGAGCAATCATGGCAGCCGCTCCCCACCAGAAGCCTGCAGGAGTCGGAGCTCCCAAAACTTTTGATGAATTCTCAAGGCGGAGGGGATGCTTTCGAGAATGGGGTCCAAGACCTAGCAGACAAGCGTCCGATTTCCAAGGTGTCCCAGGGCCATTTCAGTGGACCAGGCCCAAAAAGGAAACAGCCTGCCGCCATTTTGAGAGTCCTGTGACAGCCGCCTATCGCTGCACCGCAAGAGTGGGCGCAACTCAGCTGAATTGCGGCTTTTGACACAGTGGACCAAAAACGGACGGAATGGCAACTGAAACGGTAAAGGGGCGCCCCACTACAACAGATGACACTCCACCTGGAGAGGCCCGTTCACGCCGCCTCCCCCGGGGCGCTCCACGCCGTTATTCGGAGCAGCATTGTAGGATACCAAAACCAGTGCGGCAACTTACTGGACATCACCTTGGTGCCATCGTTCTGCTGCCTTGGAACTATTCGCGCAACAGTTTGCTACTGATGACCCACCCCCCGCGACGCCCCATGCCGTTATTTGCTGGGTGGCAACTTACTAGACATCACTTTCGTGTCATCTAGATTTCGGCGCGTTCTGCTGCCTTGGAACTATTCGCACAACAGTTTGCTACTGATGACCCACCCCCCGCGACACCCCACGCCGGAAATCTGGACGTTGTGCTGCGTTGGGACTATTCGCACAGCCGACCGCTACTTCGTTGTTTTTCCCTAAAAATGTTTATATGTTATTACTATTTTTGTTTTCTTGTATATATTTATAAATTATTAAAGTTTTATAATCTTACTACTTTGTCGGAGTGCTATATATTTTTAATGTGACACATAATTGTAAAAACTTTGATGTACAAACAGTCATCCCTGGAATCTTCCGCTTCAGGCTCGGTCCCCTCCCCAATCACAATACAGGATGGTTTTCAGATAATAGCAACGCTTCTGCTGTGACGGATCTCATCGAGTGTGGGCCTTGATCTACTATAACTCCTTTGAAGAGGGGTGATTCTTTACAGCTGTGGCCATAAACTACATCTGCAGGGCTAGCTGATACCCTAGGACCAGCCTGGACAATCGGACACAGAGGAAAAGGAGTGTCAGAGGGTGCGGTAGTGAATAGGGCGAAAGGGAGGTGTCGGGCGGGCACAGGGTGTGATTCTCAGGGAACAGCAGCGCAGATGGGGGAGGTTTATTACCCATGCATAAGACAGAGAGCGGGGGTGACCACTGCCTGGGGGAGATGCTTGCGAGGGTGGGGAGCCATGCTAAGGATCGACAGCGTGCACAGAGTGGGTCTGGTCAAGGCATCTAAAATGGCTGCCGTGCACGACAAAAGTGTGGCATTTGAAAAAAGACAAGATGGCGCAGACAATGTTTTTCAACACTTCCTGATTTCCTTCGAATCGAACGTTAACAGACGTTGGGGCATATTACCAAAGTTAAGCGATATTTATCCCTAACGATGCTTAGCAACGATTTTTTTACCGTCAGAAATTATCGCAGATAAACCTTGCTTTTTTTTTTTTTTTTTAAATGTTTTTATTGAAAGTTTTTTCCCCTCATTTTCTTTCCCCCCCTCCCCCATTACATTGACAAGGCACATACAATTCATAAGGCAGCCACATATTCGAAACAAAAAGGGAAATAATACTACAATATACATACTACATACCAATCCTATCCTATTATATATACATGCAAAATCATATATATTCACCTTCACCTATACATATATGAATATTACACACTTGCTTATTCAGTTCCCAAATTCCACTGAATTAGAGGGCCCCAAATTTGCATACCCAGCTTTTTACCCTTTCTCCCTTTCCTAGAATAAATAGCTGTCTCCAATTTTTGTATTGACAAAGTTTTCCCAAGCCATTGATGATACGTGGGAGGATTTGGATCTAGCCAGGTTGAGGCCACAAGCAATCTAAAAATCGCCATTGCTACAAACAAAAAATGTTTACAAATTATTTGACCATTGGGGGAGACACCCAACAAAATTGTTGCTGAATCCAACTCTATTGTTGTATCCAAGGCATTTCGGAAAAAAATCCCAATATTATGTTTTATCTCATCTAAATGCGGACAAGTAGAGAAAATATGCAGTAAGTTAGCCTCCATACTGCCACATCTAAAACACGTGGTGCCCGAAACAGCCCCCCATTGAGCAATTTTCCATGGCGTATAATACAAATGATATAAACTCTTGTAGTGCTGGGCCTGAAGAGACGATGAACATAATACTTTACATCCCATCTCGAGTGACTCCGAAAAGACATCTCTTTCTCTAGGTATACCTAGATCTAAGGACCATTTAACTATCCATTTCTCAAGATCATCTTTTTTTAACTTTGTCATTTCCAAATAAAATCTTTTTATAGTACAATCACTACCTTTTTGTATAAGATCCATCATAATGCTCCTCCCGAATCCTAAGGCCCCACCTCTTTTATTTAGTATACAACTCCGTATTTGTAGATATTTAAAGAAATGATTTGTGTTTAACATATACTTATTTTTTAGGTCAATAAATTGTAACATACCGTTATCATCCATCACATCTCCAATCATACCAATACCTCGGCTCTCCCATTCTTGATATATAACCTTTGAAAACACTGCCCTAGGTAATAAAGGATTATTTTTGAATCTGGTATATGCACTATATTTCCCTATTCCGATTTTTTTAGAAAATCCTTTCCATATATTGTAGGCCGCCATAATTGTCTTAAAACGAGTTCTTTTATAGTAACTTCCATCAGTAAATCTCAAAAAAATATTTTCAGCATTCATACCCAAAGCTAAGCCATATATAGCAAGCGATCCTATCTTATCCCATCCATCCATTTCAGCGCCCCCCATTAATCCAACCATTCCTTGCATTGCTGCTGCCCAATAATATACTTTTAAATCCGGCAGCGACCATCCCCCTTTCTCCCTAGGTGGGGACATATACCTCAGTGCTCTCCGAGTCTTACCTCTCGCCCAAATAAACCGATTCACCATTCTTTCGCAAGTTTTGAACCACTTATTTTCAATTAAAAGTGGTATTGCCCTAAAGAGATATAGTAATTTGGGCAGAATTAGCATTTTAATAATATTAACTCGTCCTACTAATGATAGATGTAGATTCTCATAGCGATCCAGATCTCTTCTCGCTTTTTCAATTACTGGAGCGATATTACTCTCTACCAGGCTATCCAAATCAGACATAATATTAATTCCCAAATATTTCCCTGCCGACACTACTCTACTGTCGTCACAGGGCGTCAGTGAATTTTTAATAATCTGCGTTTTTGACGCATTTAATAAGTACCCTGATACTTGACCAAATCTTAAAGCCTCAGCCTCTACAAACATAGTTGCTTCTGAAGGGCAGGGTGTAATCACTGCGACATCGTCAGCATAGGCTAATATCTTACTTGGCCCAAGAACTGTGCAAAATGGTGTAATTTCTGGTGCTGATTCAATCTTGCGTATTAAAGGATCCATATACATGGCAAATAACAAGGGAGAAAACGGACAGCCCTGACGAGTTCCTCTCTTAATTCTAAATTGACCTGTTTTCCCCCCATTTATCCTTAATACCGCAACTGGATCAGCATACAAAGTCTGGATTGCTTTCAGATACCCTTCCCTAATCCCAGCTCTTCCCAAGATCTGCCACAAATATTGCCAGGAGACCCGATCGAATGCCTTTTCCGCATCCAAAAGCATAACTGCCATCGGGTCTCCTGCTACCTCCGCCACATCAAATAAAGTTATCACTTTTCTAATATGATGAGTGGTCCCTCTACTGGGAATAAAACCATGTTGATTATCACTAACCAGGGTCCCTATAATACTTGCAAACCTTGCGGCCAATGCCTTTGAATATATCTTAGTATCATTATTCATTAATGTTATTGGGCGATAAGACCCTGGTTCGCTCGGGGGTTTCTCTTTTTTTAAAATTAAAACTATGTCAGCCGCACTCCATGATTTAGGAACAGATGCCCCACTTTGTGCAGCTTGAAATGTTTGAATTAAATCGTTACCTAAACAGCCCCAGAAAGTCTTATAAAACTCAGTTGGTAACTGATCAGGTCCGGCTGCCTTCCCGGAAGGCAAAGCATTCAATGCTTTTTTAATCTCGATATCATCCAAGAGAGTCTCAAGCTCATCTGCATCTTCCGAAGAAATGGTTTTAGCCTCTATATTCTGAAGATATTCATTTATTCTTTCCACCGTACTAGAATTTCCCTCATCATATAAAGATTGATAAAACTTCCTAAATACCTCCCGGATTTCTTCTGGATCTGAATGTAATTGTCCTTTTTCATCCTTTATTTCCTTAATCATCCCTGCCGCCGCTATCTGCCTAGTTCGTATAGCGAGTACTCGCCCAACTTTCTCACTGAACTCGTAACATCTCTCCCGTCTGACCGTGTATTGTTTTGCGGCCCTATTAGCTAGTTCTTCCTCTACATCACTTTTCACCTTCAATAGTTGTATTACGAATTGTTCAGTTGGCTCTCCCCTTATTACACACTTATTCAGTTGTTCTTCTGCCTCTAATACTTTTTCCTCTCTCTCCTTGTATTGCAGTCTTTCTGTTTTTCTCTTGAAAACACTATAACTACATGTTTCACCACGTGCTCCTGCCTTAAAGGCATCCCATACTATACCAACTGCAGTACTCCCTCTATTATGCTCGAAGAATTCAGTGATCCACTTAGACATATGTTTTATATAATCCTCATCTAAAAGCAGTCCCCTTTCAAATGTCCAATCCCTCCTTGTTGTTACTTCCCCACTCTGCTTTAACGTTAGAATCAAGGGGTTATGATCGCTGAATAACCGGGGTAATCTATCAATTTTTACTAAGCTAATTAAATCGTTGGATACCAGGAAATAATCCAGCCTAACACATATCTGGTGCGGTGCAGAATAATATGTATAACCCTGCTGGTCTGGTCTAGTTGACCCCCAGACATCTCGTAATGTATTATTTGCTAAAAGGTCAGTAAGGGCCTTATACACCTTTTTCTTCCTACCCTTATATTGCCTTATTGAACCTGATCCCAAACCTTCCGCACCGTTGATATTTAAATCTCCTCCTATAATGACTCGTGGTGCCCAATCTGCCAGCTCAGTATCCAAAAAGTGTAGTATTTCAGGATCGTCCTGTGTAGAGCCATACACTGCGACTAATGTTGTCCACACCCCACCTAGTAGAGCCTCGGCCATAACCCATCTCCCCCAGTTATCTCTAAGTTTTCTCCTTATTACTATGCTTTTATTTCTTGAAAGAATGGCTACGCCTCTCTGCTTAACTCCCTGCTTAGAAGTAACTATTAATTGAAACCCCAACTGATTAAGAAGACTCTCCTGAGTGCTCATTATATGTGTCTCCTGCAGGAACACTAAATCTACATTCATTTGCCGTAGCCGCATTCCGATCTTCCGCCTTTTCAATGCATCATTTAGACCGCATACATTCCATGTCGCTAATCTGATAGACATTTTTTCATTTCTTTTTTCTTCCCTTCACCCCATATCCGCTTGCTTCTCTTTAACATTCTATAAACATTCTGCAATGCTAAGTCTTGCGCGCTAAGTAAACAAACTTCCTTGTTAATCTCGATGGTGTCTTCCATATCTTCAACATCACTATACACAACATACAACTGGTATACGTTACTTTTATCAAATCCTGTCAAACATCTTATACTTATGTGCCCTGTCCATTCCCCTCCCCATCCCCATCCCCGTCCCCACCCTAGACTGCCCTCCCTCATTCTCCCACCCCCCCTACAGGCAAATAGGTCCAGCGGACCTATATCTGGCCGACTTTGCCTCCTGGATGTCGAGCCCATCAACTCCCCCAGACTTTCCACTTTATCTCCTTGTGCTCAGTACATAACCACCAAATTCCACCCCTGTTTATGAACGGTTGCCACCACCACCACCACTCTTACTACACTAATATCAATCTTTAATCTATCTTTGACCGGTTAGATCAACAGAAAAATAAAACAAATCCTGACAGGTGACTTTGCACCCCCAGATATCACCACCCTTTCTCCCCTCCTCTTCCAAATTCTATTTATCTTCGTTTCTTTAGGAAAGTATCTCTAAGGGCAACTGTATGATCACTATTCTCAGTGTTCTCTCTGTGTCTTGTTTTCCGTTGATCTTGCAGGGAGTTGAGATATTCTTGTGCAAGTATCTCGGCGTAGAAGATTTTAAAGTTCCCGTTTGACCCAATCTTCAATCGAGCTGGGAATAGAAGATAAGCCTCACATCCTATATTTTGAAATGGAGTAATGAGCTGCCTCATTCTCCATCTTCTTTCCACGGTGGTGTGGCAGAAATCAGGACGTGCAAAAAAAACCACATCATTATATTTACATTTGGCTTGAGGCTTAGCTTTGGTGATTATTTCCTCTCGCAACAGAAAGTTCCCAACATAGATAAGTATTGCACGAGGTTTATCCTGCACTGCTTTTTGAGTGATAGGGAAGCGGTGTGCCCTTTGTATTTCAAGTTCCAGATCCCAAGTAGATAACTCTGGGAGGGCACCCTTTAATAAATCGATGACATACTTCCGAACATCACTCCCCTCTTTCCCCTCCTGTATTCCAATCAAGCGTACATTATTGCGTCTTTGTCTATTCTCAAATTCCTCTAGTTTCCATAACATATCAGATGTTGTCTTATCTTGTTCCTTCCTGTCATTCAGCACTTTGATCATATCATCTTCCAATTTCCCAGTCCTATTCTCTACTTCAGAGACTCTCTCAACCATCTCCTCATACAGTTTGCTGACCTTACGTAAAGAGGATTGCATTCTCCTATTTGCGTGCTTAGCCCTTTGCTTTGCTTTTTGGCTCTCAACCCGAGCCTCACTCTGCATTTGTTTTAGAGTTGTAAATAAAACTTCAAAGTTAGATGTACCACCTTCTGCTCCCCGAGATATAGATTCCGTAGTCCCTGCTCCCCCATTTACAGATTCATCCGCAAGCATTACAGAGTTCTCTGCCTCCTTGTCCCAATTTAATTTCTTTACCACTGTCTTCATATTTCCTTCGTGCTCTTTCGTTGGTCTCTGTTGTCTAGGCCTGTCGCTTCGTTTACTTGACTTCTTCTTTTTTTTTGTTTTACTCTTATTTTTAATGTTGCCCCTGGTATTAATACTACTCACAATGTTTGTTTTTGATCTCACGGAAATCTCTTTTAGTGCCTTTTCTTGAGTTAATTTCTTAGACTCTTTATTGATAATTTCTGTCTCGCTACTAATAGAATTAGAGGTGGTTTCAGAATCAGCCCCTGATTCAGTCTCTATACTTTCCGTATCAGTGTTCAGTGTTTCATCGCCCAAACTTTCTGTTTCTATTTCTGATTCAGTATCTATCACTGATCCCACGCTTTCATTCGCGCTTTCTTCATCATCCGCCTCATCATTGCCAGTAAAAAAGACCTCATCACTGGGGGAGACAGGGTGTACATCAAGCAATTTACTTTTATTTTTACTTACATCCTTGTTAGTCGTTAACTCTGTAGGCACTGGGTAGTTGGCGCCCTCCAAACTTCCTTTTTCAAAGATAGCAACCTCTGTCAGATTTTGACATGTGCCTGTATCTTTAACTTCAGACACACCTGGAGCTATGTAATTTAGAGCCTTCTCCTTTAAGGGCCTAAGACCGCCCTCTGCTTCAGCTGTAGAAAAGTCTTCGGTTTCTTCTGCCTCTGTAATTCCATTCCGAGGCTGAGCATCCTCAGTGCAGTCATCGTCCCCATCCGCGCCTCCCTGCGCCGTCGATTCCCTGTCCAAGGTAAGCTGCGCCAGACCACACAAACACGCCAGTGTAGGGACTTCACCTCCTCGTGGCTGATCCATCTGTGAAGTTTTTTGAACAGGCGGCGCCGGTGTTGCAGATAGAAACGTCTCGACGATAGTCGTTTGCCGGAGTGCGCTCTCCTTCACAGCTTCCTTTCCAGCGAGCTCCCCAGCAGCGCGTTTCACCTCCTCTCTTCTCCTTGCAGTAGCTGGCGGTGAGACTGTCGACTTTTTCTTTTTCGTTCCTTCTTGTTTCTCCCGCATTTTTCTCAATTTATTTTCCTTTGCAGCATCTCGTCTTTGTTGCGCATTAGATCGCGCCTTCCCTCGCAGATTCAGAGCTGGGGCACCGAGATTATCCATATCGTCCTCTGCCTCACAATCACGGACCCAATCAGCTCGCTCTCGCTCACGATTTCTTGCAGGTTTTGACGCCATATACTTTAGAGTTTTCCAGCGATGGTTCCCGGAGGGAGACAAACGAGCTGTCAGAGATGAGAAATGGGTTTGCAAATATTTACACAAGGCCCCCTTTCTCTCTTGAGGAAATTCAAATACCAATAGCAACAAACCGGTAGGCTCCCTCAGCATCGCCTTATGTGTCGTTGCACTTCCCAAAATGCAGACTGCCTCTCGTTCCAGAACTCGCCTTGCTCTTCCACCAACAGAACAAACAGAACGAAACTTCTCAGCATAAGTTTGCTTTTACTCCGTTAGCTTGTCTTAGATTGTCTGAGCTTAAAGTATATAGCCTACGAGCACATAAAACACCATATTTCTTCGTGGTCAGTCAGGAGGGTGTTTGGATGCGACCTCCACTACGGCGTCACGGCGGCCATCTTGCCTCCTCCGATAAACCTTGCTATTATCAAAGTTTATCGGAAATACGATAAAAAACGACCGCAATGCATTAATATCGCTGAAAACTCAGCGATATTCATGCATTACCGAGCTAATGCTCTTAGCCATGTTATCCACCTCCCATTGGATAACATGGCTAAGAACTGCTCAGGGCAGGTGGTAGCTTTTGGAGATATTCGCCCTTATCTCGAATATTTCCAAAAGTTGATAATAGGAGATAGCGATGTTAGCGACTGTTTCCAGTCGCTAACATCTTGGCATGCCCACTTTGCATGTCATTAGTGATAAATATCACTCACATGCAAAGTGGGGCCCAAGATGGTCGCTATCTTCTACTAGCCGTCGCTAACTGGTGTTAGCAACAGCTACGTAATACACATATAATTTTATCTCCGCGAAGTGGAGCGCTGTTACAGATATATATCTTGTTTCTGAACGTTAATTTCTCAAAATGCACTGAAGCACATATATTGAGACCTAGCAAAGGCACATCGGGCTACCAGTCCCTACAATTTTGCCAAGTTTCGTGCAAATCCATTCAGCTGTTCGATCCTACCGAGAGACAAGATGGCGGCCGCTATGGACTGTTTGGAATGTTTACAGACACCGGAGAGCCAATCAGCTTCGCTTCGCAAAGCTCCGTAACGCGAAAAGTACGCGAAGCGGTGCGCTGTTACAGATATATACCTTTTTTTGAACGTTAATTTCTCAAAATCCACTGGAGCACATATATTGAGATCTAGCAAAGGCACATCGGGCTACCAGTCCCTACAATTTTGCCAAGTTTCGTGCAAATCCATTCAGCTGTTCGATTATTATTATTTTTATTTTTTTTTGCCCCGCGGGGCCCTTTTAAAACCTCCACATCAAACCTAGGGGGTGAGCGACAATGTACTATGCCCCCTTATGGTCATTTGCCCCTTCGCTTTGGCCTCCTCTTGTCTCTCGATCCTACCGAGAGACAAGATGGCGGCCGCTACGGACTGTTTGGAATGTTGACAGACGCCGGAGAACCAATCAGCTTCGCTTCACAAAGCTCCGTTGCGCGAAAAGTACGCGTAGCGGAGCGCTGCCCAGTCCGCTGTTACAGATATATATCTTTTTTTGAACATTAATTTCTCAAAATCCACTGAAGCACATATATTGAGACCTACAAAAGGCACATCGGGCTACCAGTCCCTACAATTTTGCCAAGTTTCGTGCAAATCCATTCAGCCGTTCGGGCTAAAAGTGAGGCCAACCGCCCTATGGAAATTAACATGGGAAAAACGCGTTTTGGGACCCCCCTTTTTTCTCGGCCCCCCCTTGACGAACCCCCCCAAAATTTTCAGGGGCTGCTCAGAAACAAAATGTGCCATTTTCCTGAAAATTTCAGCCAATTCCGTCCACAAACGCCAAAGTTATTAGACATAGAATTTTCAAAAAACCCATAGAGAAAAAATCCTAACTATATATACCTACTGGCGACTGCCAGTAGGTAATATATATATATACATATATGTATATATATATTCACTGAAAAAACCATAGGTTATAGACCATATATAGTTAGGAATTAGCATTTACAAAACCTTGAAAATTCACTGAAAAAACCATAGGTTATAGACCATATATAGTTAGGAATTAGCATTTGAAAAACCTTATTTTACTCACACAAAACCATTGAAATTCCATATATAGTTAGTTGCACTAACTATATATCGCGCACCCGCAATCCACTGCTGATCATGTCACATATTACATCATTCATGACATGGTCAGTGACATCACTGATGACATCACTGATGACATCTCAAATGACATCACTGATGACATCACTGATGACATCATCCAGTGACTGTGTGTTTCTGTAAAGTTTAAATATGTTTTAGATATTGAAGAATGAGTAGATGTATAACTGTCTGGACGAAGGATTTAGTAGGTGCATGACTGAATGTATGAGTGAGTGATTAAATGTGTCTCACTGAGTGCATGGGTTAGTGACTAAACTGTCTTAATTTGTGCATCATTATGTCTGTTGTTCTGTAAACTACTGCATGTGTTGATCAGTAGCTATATGATTAACTATATGGGTTATTGATTGATTGTCCAAGTATTTGTATGGGAGACTGAGTGTGTGTGTGGCTGGCTGGGAGGTGTGTGACTCTGTGCAGATCAATGTGTACTTGTATCAATGATTGTATAAGAAAGTAAGTATGTGTTACTATATGTTTGAAAATGTAAGGTGCTCTATGTTTAACTGTATAGACAAGAAAATGGAAGTGTGATTGATTCTTTACAGGACTGACTAGGTGTGTGAGTAACTCCATGGATGAGTGGCAGAGTGTGAGTGTCTGTATAGGTGTATGAGTGCATATGATAGTGTTGTAAAGATGAGTGATTGTATGTATGAATGATTGTATGGGTGAATGAGTGAATGTGTGTGTAGACGTAGGAATCAGTGAGTACGTATGTAGTAACTAGTATTGGTGTGTCAATGGTTTCAAAAATTATACTCTGTATTTAACACTGGGTGAAACAGAGGTTATATTAAAATGTGAGGAGATGCATTGTATTGTCACATGAATGATATCATCAGTGATGTGGTCATTGATGTCAAATGAGATGTCATCAGTGATGTCATCAGTGATGTCATTTGAGATGTCATCAGTGATGTCATCAGTGATGTCACTGACCATGTCATGAATGATGTAATATGTGACATGATCAGCAGTGGATTGCGGGTGCGCGATATATAGTTAGTGCAACTAACTATATATGGAATTTCAATGGTTTTGTGTGAGTAAAATAAGGTTTTTCAAATGCTAATTCCTAACTATATATGGTCTATAACCTATGGTTTTTTCAGTGAATTTTCAAGGTTTTGTAAATGCTAATTCCTAACTATATATGGTCTATAACCTATGGTTTTTTCAGTGAATTTCAATGGTTTTTTAATACCAAATATCATAAGCTGTCGAATGTCAAGTACGTGGTAAGTGAAAACATTTTCGTGTTTATGCACACTGATCTGCTTTGAATGGTGCCCCCCCCCTCATTTCTATTAGGAGTACTCTCTCTTTGCAGATAGTGAAAGGTAGTTAACGCAGGCCTTTGCCCCCGTTGTAATCCGTCGTGCCTGCTTCTCTCTCCATTTGATTGATTGTTATCCAAGTATTTACTGTTTTAGAATTAGTTCTCTTTGGTTCATTCTCTATTTACAAACAAACACAGAGTCGCAATACTCTGTTTAGTCTTTGCAGATAACGAAAAATCGTGTAAAAAAAAAGAAAAAGAATCGAGCAAAATCAGTAGGCCACTAATGGGATCTCTTTTTGACCTCGCTAAAATAGAAACATTAGGAACAACCCCTCATGACAAATACAAAACTAGTGAGATGAACTGAACTCCACACAATGATGGCTGCAAAACAGCTCGGCTCCGCCACCCACCCCGCCCAAAATAACGATAAAGAGCGGCTGCCATGATTGGTTGCGGAATGGCCACAACGGAGCTACGAAATGGTGCTGCTCTCATGCTAACCCCAGCTTCGGTCTGAAACATCCAGAAACACTGTAGACTACCAATTCGATCAGTTCCGGTAGCGCCCCAATGTAACCCGGTAGAGAAGAACTAGCCCTCCCCTCTTTGACTGATGGTTCTTGTTGCCTGTCCCTTCTGTTGTCATTTAACAGAACTATTTAGCCTGCTGAAAGGGGTTGTGTTCCGACCGCTGGTTGGTGGAGACATTTTGACTATATTCTGGACCTGCGTTGTCGCGTAATGCGTCATATGACGCGCCGCGTTAGCGCATCCGGAAGTCATCCGGGGCGCGCAGCGCGTAACGTAAGCATAACAAGTCATGTGACTTGTTAATAAAACTTTTCATTGGTTCATTTTACTTTTCTTATTCTAATGATGAAAGGCTTGGTCATATGACCTAAAAATTACGCTTTTAATTACTTCCGAACATTATTTTCTCTTAAATAGATGTTATAATGTTCCAGGCTAATGTACTTTCCCGGAAATTTTACAACTGTCCTGCAAGTAAAATATATTCTTTTTTCGAGAAAAAGAGCGTTTCTTCGTCCCATGACGGAGCCGTTGAGCAAAAGAGGGTCGACCTGCTGTCTTAGTCGCCGATACGCCTGAATATGAGATTCTTATCGATCACTTTATGTTGCAGGAATAGAAAACACAACAGCCCTTGACCATTTATCTTTACTGCGTTCCTTCGTATTATACCTTTTACCCTTCATGTAATTGGTCTGCTTTATTTCACTTGCCTTTTAATGATTCTAAAACAGTGACTATTATTAAAAACTTTACCAATGTATACACTACTACCATGTTTTCTTTTAAAAACCTTTATTGTGAAAATTTCATTATACAAATACGAGCCTATAACCACGTGGGCCTGCCACGGAGCAAACTGTAATCGTATATGATGAATAGACATTTACACTGTAGAGGAACGTAACGGGCGGGCCATTAGGTTGCAAAAACTAAGGTGTCTAACAGTTACGGAATCGGTGGACGTACATTTTATAATTAAAATACGACAGGGCCAGTTACAATAAAATTATCTAGATATACATTTGCGGGCAAGTACCATGGGTGACGTTAATTCGAATTTTCAACAGTACAGTAATCAATAACACATCAGAACTTAATATCAATAGGGATGTCGAAATATTCAATCAATTCTCGTCCCCGCCCGCCATGTGCTTCAAAACTGCATACGTATCTCGTGATTTCAAGGTTCTGCAACCAGTACACAACAAGGAGTTACGAGTCCCATTCATTCCGGCGCCATTTTGGGCGAGGACGGGCAGGTCCAGGATATAGTCAAAATGTCTCTACCAACCATCGACTAGGATGATGTTCATATGCTGTATTTATTAGAGTAACACTCATCTGCCCACATGAAATTAATTTACCACAATCTAAACATGTCATTTTAATCTTTCCAAAGTTCTTCTAAATATTTGGGACCGTTTCCCTTGCCTCTGAAGCTCTCAGTGCCACTTCTTTGATGAATGTACTAGCAGGTCAGGGGTTCTCCTCCAAATCTCTCTTTTATGCAGCACTATAATTAATTGGTGCCACCTCTCCATATGACGATGCATGGTATAGTTACCACAACTATATTTTTTTTCGGTTCCTCTGGAGAGTTCATCGTGGCAGATGAAGCGTGTAACATACCGGGCATTTACCTTTTTTTGCATGTACAGGAAAGGAAAAAAAAATCGAGCGTCCGAGTTCTAAGGTGTCCCAGGACAATTTTAGTGGACCAGGCCCAAATCCAAAGAACAGGCCGCCATTTTGAGAGTCCTCTTGCAGCCGCCTGTCGCTGTAGCATCAAGAGCAGCCGAAACTCAGCTGAATGGCAACTGAAACGGTAAATGGGCGCCCCACTACATTTCAGCATTGTAGGATGACCACACCAGTACAGCAACTTGCTAGACATCACCTCGGTGCCATCCGGATCTCGGCGCCCCACTGCAGATGAAGTGCCTCTCAACTATGAAACCACCACGGTGACATCCGGATCTTGGCGCGTTGTGCTGCCTTCGGCCTATTCGCACATCGGTCCGCTACTGACGCCATCTCACAGGCTAATGGGGTGACCCACGCCGAGTTTCAGCATTGTAGGATGACCACACCAACTTGCTAGACATCACCTCGGTGCCATCCGAATCTTGGCATCTCAACGCCTAGTGGTATCTTCCATACAGAAAATATTGTTACGCTGCCTTTGGCCCCATTCGCACATCAGTCCGCAACTTAGACATCACCTCGATGCCATCTGGATCTTGGCATCTCAGCGCCTTGTGGTGTCAGTCAGAAAATATTGTTGCGCTGCCTTTGGCCCCATTCGCACATCAGTCCGCAACTTAGACATCACCTCGATGCCATCCGGATCTTGGCATCTCAGCGCCTTGTGGTGTCTTCTACTCCGAAAATATAGTAGAAAATATTGTTGCGCTGCCTTTGGCCCCATTCACACCTCAGTCCGCTACTGACACCATCTCACAGGCCAACAGGGCGCCCCACGCCGACTTTTACCATTGTACGATGACCACACCAGTGCCACAACTTGCTAGACACCACCTCGGTGCCATCCGGATCTTGGCATCTCAGCGCCTTGTGGTGTCTTCAAATCAGAAAATATTGTTGCGCTGCCTTTGGCCCCATTCGCACATCGGTCCGCTACTGACGCCATCTCACAGGCCAACGGGGCGCCCCACGCCGACTTTCAGCATTGTAGGATGGCCACACCAGTGCGGCAACTTACTAGACACCACCTCGGTGCCATCCGGATCTTGGCGCGTTGTGCTGCCTTCGGCCTATTCGCACATCGGTCCGCTACTGACGCAAACTCACAGGCCAACGGGGCGCCCCACGCCGACTTTCAGCATTGTTGGATGGCCACACCAGTGCGCCAACTTACTAGACACCACCTCGGTGCCATCCGGATCTTGGCGCGTTGAGCTGCCTTCGGCCTATTCGCACATCGGTCCGCTACTGACGCCATCTCACAGGCCAACGGGGCGCCCCACGCCGACTTTCAGCATTGTAGGATGGCCACACCAGTGCGGCAACTTACTAGACACCACCTCGGTGCCATCCGGATCTTGGCGCGTTGTGCTGCCTTCCGCCTATTCGCACATCGGTCCGCTACTGACGCAAACTCACAGGCCAACGGGGCGCCCCACGCCGACTTTCAGCATTGTAAGATGGCCACACCAGTGCTGCAACTTGCTGGACACCACCTCGGTGCCATCCGGATCTTGGCGCGTTGTGTTGCCTTCGGCCTATTCGCACATCGGTCCGCTACTGACGCCGCCTCACGTGCCAACGTATTTTCTCCGCATTTTACACCCTATGCCGCATAACAGGTCATGTGACTTGTTTATAAAACTTTTCATTGGTTCATTTTACTTTTGGTTTCCTAATGATGGAAGGCTTGATCATGTGACCTAAAAACAACACTTTTCATAGGATGAAAACTTTTTTTTTTTCCCAAACGATGAAAGCCCCACCTTGTTTCTGGATGTTTCAGACTGAAGCTGGCGTCAGCATGAAAGCACCACCATCTCGTAGCTCAGTCGTGGTCATTCCGCGAGCAATCATGGCAGCCGCTCCCCACCAGAAGCCTGCAGGAGTCGGAGCCCCCAAAACTTTTGATGAATTCTCAAGGCGGAGGGGACGCTTTCGAGAATGGGGTCCAAGACCTAGCAGACAAGCGTCCAATTTCCAAGGTGTCCCAGGGCCATTTCAGTGGACCAGGCCCAAAAAGGAAACAGCCTGCCGCCATTTTGAGAGTCCTGTGACAGCCGCCTATCGCTGCACCGCAAGAGTGGGCGCAACTCAGCTGAATTGCGGCTTTTGACACAGTGGACCAAAAACGGACGGAATGGCAACTGAAACGGTAAAGGGGCGCCCCACTACAACAGATGACACTCCACCTGGAGAGGCCCGTTCACGCCGCCTCCCCCGGGGCGCTCCACGCCGTTATTCGGAGCAGCATTGTAGGATACCAAAACCAGTGCGGCAACTTACTGGACATCACCTTGGTGCCATCGTTCTGCTGCCTTGGAACTATTCGCGCAACAGTTTGCTACTGATGACCCACCCCCCGCGACGCCCCATGCCGTTATTTGCTGGGTGGCAACTTACTAGACATCACTTTCGTGTCATCTAGATTTCGGCGCGTTCTGCTGCCTTGGAACTATTCGCACAACAGTTTGCTACTGATGACCCACCCCCCGCGACGCCCCACGCCGGAAATCTGGACGTTGTGCTGCGTTGGGACTATTCGCACAGCCGACCGCTACTTCGTTGTTTTTCCCTAAAAATGTTTATATGTTATTACTATTTTTGTTTTCTTGTATATATTTATAAATTATTAAAGTTTTATAATCTTACTACTTTGTCGGAGTGCTATATATTTTTAATGTGACACATAATTGTAAAAACTTTGATGTACAAACAGTCATCCCTGGAATCTTCCGCTTCAGGCTCGGTCCCCTCCCCAATCACAATACAGGATGGTTTTCAGATAATAGCAACGCTTCTGCTGTGACGGATCTCATCGAGTGTGGGCCTTGATCTACTATAACTCCTTTGAAGAGGGGTGATTCTTTACAGCTGTGGCCATAAACTACATCTGCAGGGCTAGCTGATACCCTAGGACCAGCCTGGACAATCGGACACAGAGGAAAAGGAGTGTCAGAGGGTGCGGTAGTGAATAGGGCGAAAGGGAGGTGTCGGGCGGGCACAGGGTGTGATTCTCAGGGAACAGCAGCGCAGATGGGGGAGGTTTATTACCCATGCATAAGACAGAGAGCGGGGGTGACCACTGCCTGGGGGAGATGCTTGCGAGGGTGGGGAGCCATGCTAAGGATCGACAGCGTGCACAGAGTGGGTCTGGTCAAGGCATCTAAAATGGCTGCCGTGCACGACAAAAGTGTGGCATTTGAAAAAAGACAAGATGGCGCAGACAATGTTTTTCAACACTTCCTGATTTCCTTCGAATCGAACGTTAACAGACGTTGGGGCATATTACCAAAGTTAAGCGATATTTATCCCTAACGATGCTTAGCAACGATTTTTTTACCGTCAGAAATTATCGCAGATAAACCTTGCTATTATCAAGGTTTATCGGAAATACGATAAAAAACGACCGCAATGCATTAATATCGCTGAAAACTCAGCGATATTCATGCATTACCGAGCTAATGCTCTTAGCCATGTTATCCACCTCCCATTGGATAACATGGCTAAGAACTGCTCAGGGCAGGTGGTAGCTTTTGGAGATATTCGCCCTTATCTCGAATATTTCCAAAAGTTGATAATAGGAGATAGCGATGTTAGCGACTGTTTCCAGTCGCTAACATCTTGGCATGCCCACTTTGCATGTCATTAGTGATAAATATCACTCACATGCAAAGTGGGGCCCAAGATGGTCGCTATCTTCTACTAGCCGTCGCTAACTGGTGTTAGCAACAGCTAGGTAATACACATATAATTTTATCTCCGCGAAGCGGAGCGCTGTTACAGATATATATCTTGTTTCTGAACGTTAATTTCTCAAAATGCACTGAAGCACATATATTGAGACCTAGCAAAGGCACATCGGGCTACCAGTCCCTACAATTTTGCCAAGTTTCGTGCAAATCCATTCAGCTGTTCGATCCTACCGAGAGACAAGATGGCGGCCGCTACGGACTGTTTGGAATGTTTACAGACACCGGAGAGCCAATCAGCTTCGCTTCGCAAAGCTCCGTAACGCGAAAAGTACGCGTAGCGGTGCGCTGTTACAGATATATACCTTTTTTTGAACGTTAATTTCTCAAAATCCACTGGAGCACATATATTGAGATCTAGCAAAGGCACATCGGGCTACCAGTCCCTACAATTTTGCCAAGTTTCGTGCAAATCCATTCAGCTGTTCGATTATTATTATTTTTATTTTTTGTTGCCCCGCGGGGCCCTTTTAAAACCTCCACATCAAACCTAGGGGGTGAGCGACAATGTACTATGCCCCCTTATGGTCATTTGCCCCTTCGCTTTGGCCTCCTCTTGTCTCTCGATCCTACCGAGAGACAAGATGGCGGCCGCTACGGACTGTTTGGAATGTTGACAGACGCCGGAGAACCAATCAGCTTCGCTTCACAAAGCTCCGTTGCGCGAAAAGTACGCGTAGCGGAGCGCTGCCCGGTCCGCTGTTACAGATATATATATTTTTTTAAACGTTAATTTCTCAAAATCCACTGTAGCACATATATTGAGACCTACAAAAGGCACATCGGGCTACCAGTCCCTACAATTTTGCCAAGTTTCGTGCAAATCCATTCAGCCGTTCGGGCTAAAAGTGAGGCCAACCGCCCTATGGAAAACTCAATGTTAAAAACACGTTTTGGGACCCCCCTTTTTTCTCGGCCCCCCCTTGACGAACCCCCCCCAAATTTTCAAGGGCTACTCAGAAACAAAATGTGCCATTTTCCTGAAAATTTCAGCCAATTCCGTCCACAAACGCCAAAGTTATTAGACATAGAATTTTCAAAAATCCCATAGAGAAAAAATCCTAACTATATATACCTACTGGCGACCGCCAGTAGGTAATATATATATATATATATATATATATATATATATATATATAAAACATATTTAAACTTTACAGAAAAACACATTCACTGGATGATGTCATCAGTGATGTCATCGGTGATGTCATTTGCGATGTCATCAGTGATGTCATCAGTGATGTCACTGACCATGTCATGAATGATGTAATATATGACGTCATCAGCAGTGCATTGCGGGGATGCAAGTTATAGTTAGCTGAACTAACTATAACAGCCGTATTTCTCTGGTTTTGTACGAGTAAAATGTCCAACTAACTATAACATCCCTGAAACCTTTCAGTGAATAATAGATTTAGCTATATATATATATATATATATAAACAGCAAACCCCTCCGATAGGAAAAGGAAAGAGGCCACACAAGGAAACCTTCGGGAGCTGTTTAATGAAGACAGCAAAGCATAATGCATTTCGGTACTCATAACCTTCCTCAGATGCTGCTGTTACCGTGATGAAACTCCACCCACGCCTTATGAGTGTCCTGCCTTGCCCTGAATATATATATATTACATTTTCTGGTAGTTTTCTTCAACTTTTCCCATTAAGAAAAAAAGCACAATAATATTACATTGACGTTTTTGATTCAAAGGCAAATGGGTTTGCTACTATTTAACCGCACATCACAGAGTTACACCAATAGTAAAATGAACAAAAGTGGTTTGGAAAAAGCAACTATGGCTAGGGTGCTCCTAAGGTGTAAGACAGGAATGTCTTATTTCGGCATTTTCATAAAGCATTCATAATTTTGTTGAAAGAAACTGGAAACAAAACTAATGCTGTCCTTTAACCTTGCAAATGGAAGCTTGGGAGCTACGAAAGTGCTGTATGCCACTGCGTTCAGCAATTAGGTAGTATCCTCACAAATTATACACAAACAGAAATATAACCTTACTCACCCATGGGTTTGTAAGTGAGAGATGGATTGAAGTAGAGATGGTAACAACGAGCAGACGACTTTGAAAGAGGGCAAGCTGGCTCAGCAGGCATTATACTACACTGTCATTTTGTACGTATAGTCAGGACTTCTCATCCCTAGGGCTGATGGAGGCTGGATTGTTCAGCAGGCAAAACTGCCTGGCTTCCAGCCACTAAGAGAAAGATGCTAATTTTCATTGGCCTCGCGAGACATCAATGCAGAATATTTTGCCACCGTTAGAAATTAATAATGGCCAAATGTATTTTTGTGTTTATAATTTTAGCTTCTTTTCACAAATGTGTTACTTTATTAATTGCACATCCAAAGATTGCTGAAAGCCAATACTCTGAAATGCTACTTTCTGAGCATACATATTCATTTGAATGACCTCATTGGTATTAAAAATCAGGACACTTTGGATGCTTATAAATCATACTGTTTGCTGGAAAAGGTCTGTCTGCTTTTGGCATGCAGGATAGAGGCTTATAGAGTGCCAATGCATTCACAGAGCTGGATAAGTTGATGTCTTTAGTGAAAAATGCCTTTTTAAGACAGACAAAAAAGACACTTTAGATCATACATCACAGAACAGCTCTTTCGTGGTTTTCTCTATCACTTCAATGTTAAAATGCAGCATTCTGGCATAATGGTGAATGTTTCCAGCAATTTCCCTAATTTACCAGTCTGTTAATAATTTTGTATAACCTTCAGGAGGTGTGCTTCCTCAGAATTCCAAAGTTCTCGTTTTGAGTGTGTTCTTATTTACAAAGAAAGGTGCATTGCAGTTTGGACTGGATCATTCTGGCTCCAAACTGACCATAAAGTCCCAGATCAAAGCAGTAATTTCTACCTGCTTTCACACATTTTGCATATTACATAAAGTCTTCAAGTTGCTTCCTATGACCATCAAGCGTATCACCACTCAGGCTCCAATCACTAACCGATTAGACTATATCAACACACTGTACGCTGGGAGAGACTCCAGACGATACAGAAATCCGGTGTCAGACTCATTCTCAACCTCTTCAAATGGACCCACATCACCACCCACATCAGAACCTCCAATGGCTCCCCACACAGAAGAGATGCAAATTCAAGCTGATGATCCATACCTAGAAAGCCCTGCACGACTAAGGACCAGTCTACATCGACAGTCACTTGAATTTCTCCACCCTGCCAGACAACTATGCTCCACCTCTCTCTCACTTGCCCACACCCCCACATTCACAAAGCATTAGGGGAGGACCCTCTTTATACTATTTCATGGCAAAATCCTGGAACGACCTCCCTCTGCAGCTACCAACCTCCATTACAATACTGGAATTCCAGAGAGCACTCAAGACCTGGCTGTTCAACTGAAGAGATAGAACAGGACCAGAGAAGCAGGCAGTTCTCCACGGTAAAAGAGTAAAATGATTGTTTCTACCGGGAGGACATGACGAAAGCGCCCCTGGTCCCACAAAAAGCTTTTAAAGAGAAAACCTGCCATCAGACAAGGAAATAGTGTTTGAAGACACAGCACGCCTACCGTTTCAGGACACCTAACAAACTACAGACTGCTCAAATTTAGGAGAGTAAACTAAAAATGAAGCAAATCACTACGCCGTAATAGACCCCCACATGATAATATCCAACGGATAGTTTTAAGGGTGATCTAACTGACCCCAGAAACTCGACAGACAGAACGTAGTGTCTTGACAAAGGTGGCCCAGAATCATATGTACCACCGAAACGCGTCGACGCATTTCATAGTATAATTCTTCGGACACCTGTGTTGACACATTAATAGACTGTGCATAACATATGGGGGTCGGATAGAATGTGAATATACACTCAGTATTGCACAATTGAATGTCTCACTGTTGTCTGTCCTTGTAATTTGTTTCAATTTTGCAGGTCAATCTTGAATCCCATGTATTTTGATCATTTGCCGTATTAATTTTTTTAACTGTTTTTATTTGTGTAAGTGGTGCTATTGTCCACTTGGTATTTTAAATAAATTGTGTAATTTAATAAATTGTAATACAAAAGAAATTGTTTGCATAATTGTTGTTGATTTTATGTATTGAACTACTTGCTTGGTGTTTCAAATTGTTTCACTGTATATTTTTCAAGGGAATATCCTTTGTTTATTTGTTCAACTGAATCAACTGAACCAGCAGGACCTCAAGTGCCCAGAATCACTCTTAGGGTGATTATCTGCACTATATAAATCCACTTATCCACTTAATTGATTGATCGATTTGCATATGGCGGGTCTTAACCTATAATGGCAGAGTAGCTAAAATGATGGAATGGTACACAAACCAAAGTAATTACCAGTGGCGAAATTAATGTATTTTTTCTACTACATAAGCTTTTCTGCTGTCGTCTAACATTACTTCTCACAGTGGTTGGGTTTAGCGCGTGGTGTGGGTGTGTAAAGAAAAGTCAATGAGGTGTTGAACTTCAACAATATTAATCCTAGTTTAAATAGTAAACATAACAATCTAAATCAATGCAATCTGAGGCATAGGCAAAGCCGTCCGCCGCTGCCCCTGCGGACGGTCCCTCCACCTCGGGGATGGCAGACGGACGCAGGTCCATCCGCCATCCTAATAGGCCCCTTAATTAGGGGACTACAGAGTATATAGGGCACAAATAGGCAACCAGCTGATGCTTCAACTGAAATTAAGTCCGGGTGAAAATTATTTTTGCACATCTGTCATCTGATATTATTTCACTCATTTCAAATTACAATTACTACACAAAATGCCCAAGATTACCCATGACACCATGTCATGTAATTGAGATTTTCTTCAGTTAAAAATGGTATTGTGGAAGAACAAGAACAATGCAATCACACTGAATGTGCGCAACTCGTGCTTGAGTCACTAAGGATTTTGCCTTTTAGTTTTTAAATAAATACATCCTTGTGTGATGCATTTGCAGCTAACAAAAAACACAAACTGTAAGATCAGCATTTTGAATAATAAAGCACAACTTTGTGTAATTTCTTGGATATTTGCAAAATGCCCACCAAAAAGATTATGTGAATTTCACCTAGGCTTAAAACTCATCCGGAGGGTTTTTGCAGAAATGATTCTGCACACCAAAGAGGAGCCTTCCACATTCTAAAGACTATCTACCTTCAGCGGTGCATTCAATACTTCACAGGTGTCATATTACATGTTTGCCTATCAGGCTGCAAAACATTGAAGAAAAATAAAGAACCACAAATTAGCTTACACACCAGGTAAGCAATGCAGGATATCACAACGGCCTAAATGTTTGCCCATATGCTCTGCTCATACGTGAGGTGTATTTACAACAAGGGGTGGTGAGGGACAGAGTCTCTGAATTAAGCAGAATACTCTCACCCAGTCAAGAGATCAGGGCTAGATCCAACACCGTTTTTTAGCTCACTGCACCATCCCAGTTTCAGAACCTGGCTGTATGCAAATTAGTCTGTTCCTGTCCCAGTGCATGATGGGAACAGGGCAAACCAAACTACAAAAGCCAATTCTTACACTGGGAAGGAAACAAGCTTCCGGGGACCGGTTTCTGGCATTACAGCCGTCTTCGGCCCGGCTTGCTTGAATCCTGATGGTGCAATGAGCGTGGGGTGGGCATACATCCTCTCATGCGTCATACATAAAAACTCCCAAAGAGAGAAATTATGCACAATAGAAACCAACATGACCATCAAAACCCATAATAAGAACTAGGCAGCGACAGGCGATAGTCTCTAAAAAAGAAAAAAAGGAGAACTAAGACAAGGTACAATAATCACATGCTTCAATGTGCCAATTGGGTTACATAGTTTGGCATTCATGCATAGCTCTCTTTATTAATGAAAACCAAACAATGATAAAAAAAAACTGTCAAAACTGGTCAGCATGTCACTAGCCATGCAATCCATACAATCAATACAGCGCCATATAGGTCACAGTATTACATGGCTATAGGGAGGACCACCAACATAATAGACACTAGCGCAGGAATTTCCAACATATTAATAATGATATATCCGTCGAGACAACCCATGCACCTTAGTTTTCTGAAACCGTCAACACGCCTTCCCCTTCTAGTTCACGGACCCCTTACTGTCTAAGCAAATCTCGCAACGGCCTCAGAGCTATGTACTGCGCTGTAAGTTGTGAAAATCAAGGCCAGTATGTTGTCAATGCACACTATATCAGAACAGGGGGTAACAGCACCGACATCGACAGTTGTCTACAAATATTGAACCTCTCCCCTCTAGGGGGAGTTTCTGGTTGATGGTAGTGAATGCAGCTAGGATAAGACTGGTTCCCAAATGTTTTTTGGTCTGGATTGTGTTGGCATCAATTCCCAATACGTTGATAGCTGGATTTGACAGAAAATAATATCCTGTAACCATGCCTTGCTTGAGGGTGCACGCTTATCACCCCAATGTATCACAACTCTACGCTTAGCTAATAATAATCCTGAGTATCAAGGAGAGAGAGAGGAACAAGGAAGCTAGTTCTCTTCCCTTGAGAAAGTGTGAATAATAAAAGTAACTAGCCCGAAAAAAAGAAAGCATCAATATGTGTGTTTCTCAAATGAAAACAATTCTATTTCTTATGAAAGCCCCCACCCACTAACCTAGTTGGTGGCATGCTTCATTATCGGGCCCCACCCGGTGGCACCGAGAGTGCCCTGGGTGTGCTACAATGCCTGTTTATAGCAGAACGGGTATTGGTAAGTGAGTGTGCAGTGACAGTGTGTGAGTATAAGTTAAAAACTGTCCTGGTGTCTCACTACCCACAAGGGTTATTTTATTGATGGGCCCTTGGCAGTATTAAGAGCAAGACGGTGGATGTGCATGGAGGTAACTATGGGCTCCCACGTCCTTTGTGGTCAACATGTTTCAGCCAGGCCTTGATAGTGATCTGGTTTTCTTCAGGACCTTTATGTGTGAAAAGTGATAAAAATGTGGTCAATAGAAGATATGTGACCCAGTATGTGATGCACTCGCTAAGGTGCGATATGGGTAAGAGGGGAATTTCCTCTATGGTTTTGTACCTTCCAGACTCTTTGCATGTCTTTTAAAATCTTAAATTCTTCCTCTCCAGACATCTTGGCCAATCTGCGTACACCTTACACCCCCTTCCGCCAACTTCGGTCTATGGGCCAGCATTTGGCGGTTGTCCCACGGGTGAGGAAGGTTCGTGCTGGTGGACCTTCATTTGGTTTATTGACGGCCGGACTCTGGAACGCGCTCCCCACTGCTATCTGTAGTATGGACATTCAGGACCTTTCAGGACCTTTATGTGTGAAAAGTGATTAAAGTGTGGTCAATAGAATATATGAGACTCGGTATGTGATGCACTCGATAAGGAGGCTGACTTTCTATGCACCGGAAATGCCAAGGTCCCATACTTCTACACAGTCCTAAAGATTCACAAAGAGGTTAGACCTCCCCCAGGATGACCCATCGTCTCGGGGATCAACTCTCTTTTAGAACCTCTTTCCCGGTTCTGCGATTTTTTTTTTTTAACCCACTGGCACAGAGGGCATCTCCCTACATCAGAGATACCAAACATCTTCTAAACCTCATTAGAGAACTGAGGTTTGACCCCACCTCGCAACTCTTAGTGGGGTTAGACATTGAGAGCCTTTATATAAGCCTCCCACAAGATGCTACACTAAAAGTTCTCCACGACATACTGATGGAGATGCCTTGGGAGTACACTGCCCCTAGCTATTTCATCCTAAAATGTGCCACTCTAGCACCGAAGGAGAATTACTTGAGTTTGAAGGAGAATTTAACCTTCAGACTAATGGCACATTGATGGGAAGCATTTTTGCCCCAAGCGTGGCCTGGCTTTATGTCTACCATTTTGTAGAAACACACATACTACCGGCTGCTAACCCCCATACGCATAACATCAAGGTATGGCGTTGTTACATTGACAACATCCTTATGATCTGGTCTGGCTCTCAAGAATCACTGGCTACCTTCCTCACCTACAGTACATTTAAGGTATGGTCGTGGCAGCTCCTTACTACTATAAATTTAACACAAGGGGACAAATAATTCATCGCACACACTTTCTGGTTCTATTTAAAACGAAATTTACTCTACATGAGTAATACATTCATTAAATGCAATTATGACTCAAAGCATTAACGATTTGGCATGTATCAGCTTCAATATATATTACATGAAGTATTTTCAGTGCTCAAAGTGTGATAGGAAGAAAGGAAGGTATTCAGGTAATGGGGGTGAATTGGTGAGTGAGGGACAGGGTAAAGGTATAGTGACATAGACGCAGTAACAATTATGTACAATAACACCTTTCCAGCCTAGTAAAGGTCTACAGTTCCCATCTATCCAAAACTCATAGGCATATACAGATTAGCTTGATTTGTTGCTATGAGTTTGAATGTATGAGGTAGAGAGTCTACGTTGCGACCCCTATTAGGATGGAGGGTGATTTGTTCCTCAAATGGGGTCTTCATCAGGACAAGGTTGTATAGCGAGCACTTGAGATAGGAAGGACGGTCAATAGGCGATCCTAGTGGGGCATTCAATGGCTTCTTAGAATTTTGTGGTCACACTTGCATCCGGGGTAGTGAATCTCCTGATGCCGGTACGATTGAATCATAGGCAGGGTATCTCTCAATTGAAATGAGGACTGGAGACTCTCTACCTCATACCATCAAACTCATAGCAACAAATCAAGCTAATCTGTATATGCCTTCCTATAGGCGCCTTGCTGGGCGCCGTCCCCACCAATCACAACACTGCCATTGCTGCGCCGTGATTGGCTTAGGGGAGGGGAGGGAGCCTGCCTGCTTCCTGCGAGGAGCAGAGAAGCAGAGATAAAGCGGGACTGGATCGGGCCGGCTAAGGTGAGTAAAAAGATTTGTTATAATTTTAATTCAACCTCCCCCTCTCATGCGACCCCCTCTACCTGCGCGACCCTCACGCCCCAATCCAAGAGTCATGCCGGTCACGACTGACTACACTATGGAACCCATACCTTTAACCCTGTTATAATTTAGCAGTTCTGTCGCTCTGAAATCTATCTTTCAGATCTTAGCTAAACAGCAAGAGGAGAAAATGTCGGTATTTTTTTGTTCGACTATTGTCTTTGTTAAAGTTGTGTCCCTCTGCTCCTATAAAAAGCGGTCAGCTAGCATAACTGCCTTTAATAAACGCACCTGCTCATATAACCTGTTTCCAATAGGAACTCTAATTCCAAGGGATCCAAGGCATTGGTATCAACTATTAAAAAGAATGCTCAGTAATAATATTATCTTTTTTGTTTGCAATTTAGGATCATTTATTTTCTGGTTTTAATGAGATTAATTGCCTACTGTAATACATTAAAAAGTGATCTAGTTGTTTTAAATTGTATTGGAATAAAATATTTAGTACTCAGAAAAAATCGTATTTCATGCACTTGTTTGAAACTTTGTGAGCCCAAGGCTGTAGAATGGTTTGAAGCTACATTACCTTTAATATTTATTTGTCATAATTTCAAAGTAGAGCTGACAGGGAGGCCTTAATCAAATGAATATTTGAATTTTTTCCGCTAATTTTACTTTGAGATGATCTCTAAATTTATTATAGTCATGCTTCATAATAAGAAATTCATATTCAAACTACATAAGGTAAGCACAACTGAAGAGATGTAACAGAAGATATTATAGTCATTGTGAGTATCCGACATGCTCCTGAAGAATAATTTTTGATACTTAAGGACCGCAAGCACTTTTTTCATTTCTTCATTTCTATTTCCAGTCATGTTTACTATTTGACATCTTCTAATCATGAAAGCTGCATCGAGAAGAGACAGATGCCAGGGCTCTCTCAAGTTAATTTTGCATTGAACTGTCAGATAATGTGATGTTATTTAAAATACAGCCTTGCAGGAATTGTCTTTAACTGTTTCAGTACAATTGAGAAGCCTTTCATCATATTAGCAGTGATAGCAAACCATACATCATACTGATAGTGGAGATTGACCTAGAATATTTATGGCTAAGGTCAAGTTCCCACAAAGGCAAACTTTGGGGTTCCCGAGAAAAACAACCCAAAAATGCAATATATGGACACTTATTTGCTATTTTGATAATGGACGATGGCCAAAGGCTGCTATTAGTAAATACTTCAGGGTGCAGGGATGAAGCATCAAATTAGCATTAAATTTGCTGTCCTGTGTGACAGGGAAAGGGCAGTAATGTGCCATATTTAAAAAAAATCAGATGCATTCCTACCTTTGTCCCTAGGCCGTCGCCATTTTAGCTGCCCAGCACCAATCCAGGAACCCTTGCATCATGGTGCATGTGTGCCTGTATTGTAAGGAAGACTGTTTTGTGCAGGAAGGCCACCTTTCTGTACAAAAACAGTCAACTGAGGCATGTACGTCTTTCTATGTGTGCCGCAGCATGCAGCACACATAAAAAGATGAAAAAAGAAGGAGAAGTAAAAATATTTCTCATCATTACGTCACACCTGTGAACACTATGGGCCCGATTCATAGAACTAACTTAAGACAAAATCCTGAACTTACTTCTTTTGGTATTCGCAGAAGGCATTTAGGAGTAGTAAAGTTAGGATTTTATCATAAGTTTGACTTAAGGCAAACTTAAGACAGACTTAAGACAGACTTAAGTTAGTATTTTGTCTTAAGTCTGTCTTAAGTCTGTCTTAAGTCTATCTTAAGTCTGTCTTAAGTTTGTCTTAAGTCAAACTTAAGACAAAATCCTAACTTTAGTACTACTAAATGCCTTCTGTAAATACCAAAAGTAGTAAGTTTAGGATTCAAGTTAGTTCTGTGAATCGCCCGGTAGCATTTTGTCGCATTCCATTATTTACCACTTTTGGGAAATTTAGGAATGCATCAAAACCCATCGATGTTGCGTGGGAACACCCGTGCACCACCCATGGAATGTCTTCCATTTGAGCTGAATTGCTTTACTCTGGATTTATGAAGCAACTCAGGGCCATGCATGGTGGCCTTGCATTGATTCATAAATCGCATTTTGGGCTTGTGTTGAGCATGCACCACTTTGTGTGGTGCAAGTGCAATGCAACCCAACTCAAAAATATGCCCCAAAATATAAACAAGGATTTCAGTGTAAACGCCATGTACATTGTATTTTGCATGAGAATTATGGCCACTACATGAAACGTTTGAATATAGCACTTGCCTTTAATATACTCTTGACTAGTGCATGTTATTTATCTATGGGCTGAGAACCGCTTCAGAAATATGTCAGATGAGACATATAATTTCTCTCCAGTGCGTATTATGCTGCTGTACAGAAGACAGGCTGAATCTAGCACGATAGGGAACAATTAATAAAAAATGTGTATGAGGAAGTTCACAAGTGTGAACTTTATAAAAAATAAGTATCCTAACAACATTACACCTGACCTGACTTTAGAAACAGTTGCCTTACAAATGAGCTTGGTATGAGAGAGATAGGAATACCAATCATCCTAAAATACATTAGGAGTGTTTCAGATATGTCCTTCCTCCCACCTATCCAATGGACTGTTGGAAGCGAAAGTTTCAAAAGGAGGAGTAGATGAGGTCCCCCTGCCAGAAACACAGTGGTTCCCTCACCAATAAATAGGTCATAGGAAGTAAGATTTAGGCAGACCATTCATCAGTTGAGTTTTACCTCAATATTGACCAACTATAAATGAAGCCACTAATATTTACCCACTCATTCATGTGTTCCCTCTGCTCCTTAACAAATGAACAGAAAACATTTTCTTCAAAATTAGGGGCCATATTTATTAAGATATCACGCAATGCAGGGCATCAAGTCACCTTGCTGAGCTGCGTGATATGGAAAGGTAGGAATGTACCATACTTTCAATATATGGCATATTTATGTTATTTCCCAGTGCTGTCAATGTGCTTTCTAGCACCTGCGCATGCACTCTTGCACGATGGTGTAAGGTGGCCTGCATTGCAAGCAGGATTGTTTTTGTGCAGGAAGGGACACCTTCCTGCATAGAAACAATCCTGTGAGGCATTTTTCTCTTTCTATGTGTGCTGCAAAATACAGCTTAAATTCAAAAAGGAAGCAATGAAGATAAATATAGATATTTCTACTTGTTACGCCTCACCTGGGAAGACGTAGAATGTTGATGCATTCCCGGGTCTACCGCTAATGGTAAATCTGGGAATGCACGAAAATGCATCTGTGGATGGATGTGTTGGACCGCAAGCGCTCCACCACGGGGACGCCTCCCTGGTGCAGAATAACACTATGCAGCAATTTATGCTGTATTGCGTTACTCTGGATTTATCAAGCTACTGAGGGCCACACAATTTGTCCTTGTGTGGCTTGATAAATCCTACTTAGGTTTTACGGCGGACTTACGACCCCTGTGTGGTGCAATGGTGAACAAATCCTACATAAGTATGCTCTAGAATATTATCTGAAGAGCTAAGCAAGGACGGGGCCTCCCTGAATAATCTCACAGAGGAAGTACTTTCTCCTCAGAACAGCTATTTTGAGTAGTAATACATATTCAAAGTATCTCACATCTATGCATTCCACCTCAGAGATGATAAATTAACTTGTTCAAAAATCAGTTTCAGCATCCTGTGTTTTTGAATGCCAGCAAGTATTGCTTATCCCCCAATAGCTAGATGTCAACAGGTCCTGAACCATCTTGGGAGGCTTGCCTCATCTGGTCTAAAAAAAACAGATTTCAGAACAAATACTTGACACAGAAAAGTTTAAAAAAATAATGTTAAAGGGAAATGCAAGTCTTTTTAATGATATGACAGTTTGTTGACCCAATATAAGTAAATTTGTAAAGACATTTTTTCTACAGTTGGTGAGGGTGAGAAGCTGCAATATATGGAGGAAAAGGGGAATTTATACAGTGTCCTCATAATCCTGCATTCTCTGGCAGTATTATTCTCATCCACTTGAGCTAGAAACAATTTTGTTTTAAATCTGAAAATTATGCGAATTAGGTCACACATGTGGTAAATCCATAATTTTGTGATAAACACTGCAACCATGGAATTATATCAAATCCACTGGTCCTCGCTATTTTCTATTGATTTATCAACAACCGATTTCTGTAAGATAGACAAAACCCTAAACATTGTAATTCTAATCAGTGCCTAGTGTTAGCTGCACTTAGCAGAAAAAACTATTTCAAGCAAAACCCTCAAGACATACATATAACTTAGTGAGATATTACCTTTTTTTGCATGGTCATGCTAATTTATTCTGGACTGATGATGCTTTTTTTAATCTGTGCAGTGGGACATTGCTAACCAGGCCAGAGTCACGAGCTCGACCCCTAAAACGTGCAGAAATGTGCCTACTACTAATTTGCTTTTCCAGTAAGGCCGTAACATACGGTGTTTCAAAATGCACCCCAGTCTCAAAATGCACCCCTGTAACTGAAAGTAAATGTATCCTATGAGCTACAGCACTACGGTGCCATCCAATATTGTCACATGACAAACATGACTTCAGGCCCACCACTGTGGCAAGGCTGCTGTAATTTTGATACTGCAGATGGACCTGTCAAAACAATGTTTTTTGACAGGAGAAAACTCCATTTAAAAAGTAGTAGGTCACCTCTATTAGGCCATGGTACACGGTATTTAAAAGTAGGACATGTAGAAGAAATTTAAAGTTAACAGGTCCTTACAGAGATTACCTCCCAAAAGCTGTTTTCTGTGTAGGAAGGCTGGCTGGCCGACCGAGAAAGACTGGGCAGCAATACTAAATAATAATGTTGATTTTCCTAGTAGTTTATGACTGAAAGTCTTCATTTTATTAAAGACACGGAGACGAGTATTATGCTTTCTGATTTTGCATTTATTACAATAGCAGGCAAGATAAGCGACCCCGGGGGGTCAAGCAAACCGCTGCCAAATGGGAACAAACAGAATCAACAACATTAACCAATGGGAGAGCAGTCCCAAGTATAACAATAGCTCTGACTGCGAACATCCCTCTTTTCTTGCTGCTCGCAGTCAGGTAAGTACCTCTCTTCCTGTTTGGAATTTTTATTGTTGTATTCTATGGTATTACTGGTGATATCTATCATTGGTATGTTCTGTTGTTAGGGCGCTATTACCGCTATTAGTGTTTGAGCTCTGTGTTCTGCTGTTGCATTCCCCCCAGGTGCCTGTAATTGCTCAACGACCGTTTTTCTCCATTTTTCCTCACCTCGGTTAATGGCCTCCGCCTGCTTTGCTGCACTCCGTTTCTCCCTCTGCTCTTCAAACGGAGAACTGGCTCCTGCTCTCCGGTTGTACTCCGGGGTGGTTGTACTCCCCCCTGGTGGGAGTGGTTATCTCTGCCTTAGTTTCTGTTGACACACATAGGCGGTGCTTGCATTTTAGTTTATTTAACCCTTTCCCCTCTACGTTTTTTTCTTGCTTCTTTGCTGTATCATGGAGATTCACAGCTCTCCCTCCTCTGATATGCATAATCATGAAGGGGAAGCCTTCAAAAATGATTTAAATGTTTTTAGAAACTCTTTCTGTGAAGCATGCAGTGGAAAATTCCATGAAATGCTTTAGAAAATATGGAAAACTCTATGTTGTTGCTGATGTCTAATGCTTTGGCCCATTCTGCGGGGGATAGCAGAAAGAAGAAATTGGTCCCCTCCAATTCAAAACATGATTTTTCTGATGCGTTATGCATGGTTAGCGAGATTTCCTCATGCAAGGTTGAGGACGTGGTGCCTCTCAGGCCTCCTACTAAGGAGGAGAATTCTGTTTCAGATGCCAAATGTATAGTAAAATCTAAAAATGTGGACTTACCTAAAAAATGGTTATTTCCCATGTATTGGACACAGATGATGACATCAATGAAGCTGCTGATATGTTTGACCTCTTTGATGTCTCTTCTCCTCCTTCGCCTCCTAAAAAATCCAAATCTGATTCTTTTTCCTTCACTTCTGTTTTGGACTCTGAAGGCACTCCTATGTTTGACCCTTCATCTATTCAACATCCTAACTCCACTGAGTGGTTCCGTGCTTCCTATGTGAGTGATTACATTTCCGTAGACTTCGCCTCCCATTGGACAAATCCACCAGGTCCAAACTGAAGTCGGAATGCCCTAAACCTTCTCTGTCTTCTAACATCACTAGCGCTCCGGCTATTGATCAGCCCTTACACACTTTCTTTTCAAAATTGGGCATTGATCCCCACAAGAGGGTGGATAGGGCTTGGTCCACTTGTCAGGACAAGTTATTGGACATTGTGGGGACATTGTGGGGCCCCTTGCCCGGATTTTTGATTTTGCAGAATCCGCCTGTATGGAAGGCACAGATTTGAATCCTCAGGATATCTCCTTATGGGTACAAAGGGCCTTTTGTCTCTTAGGAAATGGCAACTCGGCAATCATCCATGAGCGCCGTAAAGGTCTCCTTATTAAACTGGATCATTTGCTACTCTGGACCCTGGAATTAATGCTGATGGCCTTTTGTTTGGGGATTCTTCGGTCAAGGACTTAAGCAAGTTTGTCACCACCCTTCACGTCTCATGATAAAGTTCAACAGTCCATCAAGAAAGTTTTTTCTCCTCTGGTTTTTTGGATCGGCTGGCAGAGGCAGGAGTCGCTTTGCCGGCCGTACCTGTCAGAATCAAGGCTACTGAGGTCCTTCCAGCTCCAATTATCAAGACTACAGACCCCAATTCTACCCCCAAAGAGGTCACGGTTTCAGAGGCCGAGGTCAGAAGAACTTCCGCAACATTTCTCAACAAGGTAAGCCTCTCAGATTCTGCGCCAGTTGGGGGAAGTTTAAAACTGTTTGTTCAAAAATGGGAAATGCTGACAGCGGATCCGTGGGTCCTAAATTCTATCCAAGGTTATCTTATAGAGTTTTTTACGCTCCACCTGTCCAAACTGTTTTCCTCAGCCTCTGGTTGTTTCTTCCGACATGGTAAATCTAATTTCTATAGAGGTTCAATCCCTTCTCTACAAACAGGCAATTCTAGTTGCTCCTCTAGATCGCTCAGGCTTCCTCAGTTCCTTTTTTCTCATGTGCATAAAGAACAAGATAATGCGCTCTGTTATAAACTTGAAATGGTTCAACCAATTTGTAGTTTATTGCCATTTCAAAATGGAAACAATTATCCATCTCAGAGATACTCTTTGGTTGAACGATTGGATGGTCAGAATAGATTTACAAGAAGCGTATCTTACAATTCCAAATCATCCCTCCCACACAAAATGCCTTCAATTTTAGTGGTTAGGAGTAACTTACCGGTTTTTCTCCTGTCCTTTTGGCCTGTCGTCAGCACCATAGTGCTTTACAAAGATCATGCGACCGGTGGTCACTTATCTGAGGTCCCTTGGGATCAGATTAATGAATTGCCTTGATGACATTTTGATAATGAACTTGGACAAGCAAACTCTGCTGTCTCATTTGAGCATCACTCGATCTCTCCTTCTAGACCTGGGTTTCATTCTGAACACCGAAAAATCCATGCTCATTTCTTCTCAGTGCATCGATTTCTTACGATTTCTTGTAGATTCTTCCACTGCTTTCCTTCATCTTCCTCAGTCAAAGGTCTCAGATATAAAGTTGGGAATCTCTTAAATGCTTCGGTCCTCTCTTATCTCCCTCAGATCTCTTGCTCGGATCGTGGGTCTGCTTTCTGCCTCAATCTTCACGGGCCCTCTTCATTATCGTGTTCTCCAGCTCCTAAAGATGGAAGATCTGCATCAAGGCCTGGCTTATTCAGATCTCCTCTCTCTGGAACTTCAATGGTGGATCGACCATTTATATGCGTGGAATGGGTGAAAAATCTTTGCTTTGGCCCCAGATCTTGTGTTAGAATCCGATGCAAGTCTGTCGGCTTGGGGCACCCGTTGTGGTTTAATATCGATTGAAGGTACATGGTCTCTCGAGGAGTCGAGATTGCGCATCAACTGTTTAGAGATGCTGGCAGGCTCCTTTGCAATCAAAAGCCTAGCAAAAGACAAAGTACGCTGTTCCATTCTTCTTCGCATGGAATATGTTTATGCAGTCCGCTACTTAATCCATCTAGGTGGCACAAAATCCAAACCCCTCGCGGGGTTAGCAAAGAGTCTCTGGGAATTTTGTCTTCTCAACAAGATCTCTCTCACAGCAGAGTATCTTCCAGGCAATCTCAGCTCCGTAGCAAGCTGGCACTCTCGTTATCTTCGGGATACCAGTGATTGGAAGCGTCTTCCATCCGTCTTTCTAACTCTTTGTCGAAAATGGGGCCCTTTTCATATCGATCTTTTTGCCTCTCACCTCAACTTTCAACTTCCTCGTTTCTTCAGTTGGCACTCAGGTCCTTTAGCTCTGGCAACATATGCTTTCCGCCAAGATTGGATGCCTCTATTCAACTACGCCTTTCCTCCTTTTATCATGATCAACAGGGTCCTCACTCAGGTCAGACGCTAGTTTCCCTCTCTAGTGATAGTGATCCCCTTCTGGCAGTCTAAGATTTGATTCCCAACTCTGTTGAAGATGGAGGTGGACTTCCCAGTCCTTCTTCCTGTTCGCAACAACCTTCTTCTACCCTTTGGGTAAGTCTCACAGTCACATTCTGGGCAACTCCTTGATTCTGTCCGCATGGAAAGTCTCAAGGGTTTCCAACCTGACCTTCTCATTTCTCAAGAAGCTTCTCTCTTCATCATTAGGGCCTGGGCTCCACGAATAATTAAAGCTTACAAATGCGCTTGGTGTTTATGGTGAAGCTGGTGTGTGGGAAAATATATCAATCCCTTTTCAGCGCTTTTAAATGATACTGTCAATGTTTTGGCTTCTGAAGCCAGTGCAGGTAAGTCCTACAGAACCATTTGTATAGATCAGCGATTTCCCTGATTCATTCTCTGATTGAAGGCTAGCCGGCGGATGCACACACCTTGATTAGTCATCTGTTAAGAGGAGTAAAATTCTCTAAACCCCTGGTGGCTAAATATTCTAAACTTTGGGATGTGAATTTCGTTCTCAAACTTTTTTTCCTATTTGCCAGATATTTCAGAACTTTCATTAAAAATGCTCTCCGCTAAACTTAGAATGTTGCTATGTTTGGTTTCTATTAAACATGTTTCCAATGTCAAAGCGATGGATCTTTTCTCTAGTCAGTTCACCCCCTCCTGGGTGATGTTTCATATTAACAAACGTACAAAAACAAATTTGAACTCTGTTTTTATACCTATTTCCCTTCCCAACCTAAATTGTGTGTGGGTCAATGCCTCAAAATGTTTGAACAATGAGCCCTTGATCTCAGAACGTCCTCTAATTCTCAGCCTCTCATTTCTTTCCGCAAACCTCATAATCCTGTTTCTTCTGCTAGTCTTGCCCGTTGGGTTCACTGGGTTATGTCCCTGGCTGGCATTGATGTTTCGGTCATTGGGGCCCATACCACCAGGGGAACCATGGCTTCTAAAGCTTTTTTGCTGGCTTCACATTGGAGGACATTCTGAAATTAGCTGATTGCTCCAATGACAATATTTTCCAAATGTTTTATTATAAATGGTTATTAATGCTGCTTCTTGATATGCTTTAAACAAGCATAATAGAAGCCTCCAGTCTTGCCATAAAATGTAGATTTTCCTAGTAACTAATGACTGAAAGTCTTAATTTTATTAAAGACACATAGGCAGGTATTATCCCACTGCAACAAAGGGCTCAAACCCAGATCCTTCTTACTGGGGATGAATGTTTGCATTGTTCAGCATTTTTTGCAATTTTAGAATGTTGGTATGTTCCTTTATTAACTATTTGGTGTCTGCAGCCTGTTATTGGGTCACGTGGCTGGGTATAGTTGACAGCTGGACTTAGTTTATTCCTCTAAGACAGCCACAAAGTAGAAGAATGAATTGTGTTCCTGGATAAGCCATCAACTAGCAGGATGGGGAAGCAGAGCTGGACACATTCCCATTTGCAACTGAATAGGCTGTGCTCTGCCTTCCCACAACGATCTTGTCACACTTGCATTTTTCATGCAGCCATCTCGGGGCCAAGAGCAACCATCATCTGGGTTATTTCTCTGATTTAGCCCTTACATGTATTTATTAAGTGTTGTCATGTAAGTTGTGTTTTGTTTTTCATAAGTTATGTCCCATGACATTATGTATGTAAATGTATAGCACGTTCTTCTTAAAAAGACTTTATAATTAAAGAAGCAAAGAAAAAAATGCTAAGATTTAAGAATAAAGATTTGTGATTTATTGCACGATAAAAGCTTTAACAAAAAAAATCCATTCACACAGGTTTGATATATGAGAGTGAATACCCTGGGAGACAGATTGCAAAAACACAAGTCAAATTAAAGTCAATTGAAGGAACAACATTTGGGTTTCTTCTTAAATCGCAATTTGATCAATGGTCTGGGAGGCATTTCCCCAAATTAGATTCTTTATTAAATGTGCATGGGCTCAACTACTATGTTTAGCAGTACAGGATACAAACGTATCCCCAGTGGCAGGGCATACATATTGTTCTGTTACAAATGACCTAATGGAGAGCGAGGCATAGAAGGCAAAAAAAAGTGGATGGGGCAATTATACTCCTCTACTTGCTCTAATTATGACCACAGATTTTTAATATGGGGCACTCCTCATGTTCTTTTCTGGTGTTGGAGCTTTAAAGCGGATGTCGAGGGTAGATACCTATTACTGAATGGCCTACTGGATGGACGAGAGGTGTACCTGCTGAATGTGTATGTGCCCAATAGAGATGACGGGGCTTTGCATCCTGATATGGTGCTTAAGCTCCTTCCCTACATTGGGACCCCACAGTTATGGCCTGAGGATTTCTGTGTGCTTGACAGTAGTTTGGATCATCAACCCCGGACACAAGATACAAAACCTAATATGGTCGCCGCACTGAGGAGAGCAAAGGAATGCATGGGTTGTCTGGTGCATGACACACCTGGAGACCGGCAAGGATTAGCAAACCCGGCGGGGTGTGGAGTGAAAAAAGACCGGGTAAGTCTGTTTGTTCAGACGGCCTCTGTTTGTTTTTAAATGGCAGTGACACGATGCATGTAGGATCTATGTTGATCCCTTATCAATCTATGCCTTCTTTTTCCCTCTAGGCACTATGAGCCCTGGAAATACATAAACAAGGTTAGTTCTCACATCAGCGTTTTTTTAAACAATTTAATAATCACTCCACCCGACTAACTGGTGGCTTCTGTTTTATTTAGCGTTTCAGTCCAGCTCCACGTACAATTAGGTGAGTCTCAAACAACAGCCTCATGAATACAAAAAGGCTTTTTTGTAGAGTTAGAGTTTTTGCCTAATATATGTCTCCGTTTAATTGTCTCTAGTCTGGCACTTTGTTACAACACCATACTACTTCACAAGGAATTCATTTACCATTGACTTAAGGTAGGCGTTTTGAAGCCGTTTTGGTGGCTGCGTATTTATATGTTTAAAAATGAAGGCTCATGCAATAGGTGACTAAACCTGGCATATTTGTGTTTTTTACTTTGTAGAGTTTGTTTTGGTCCTGAGGAGAGCTCCGCAACCCGGGGGCTCGAAACGCGTCGACCTTGAGTGGCCCTGTGTCAATAAAATGGATAGTAGGACTGTGTTAGGATAACAAAAATTAAGTTCTGACTGTAATTTATAATAACAGAGTCACAGTAGAGTATCTAGCAGGGTACATTAAGTGTACGTTGAAACATTTGCTCTTTGGCAAAGGGCCATTTTGTATTGTTTGATTGTTTTTTCGTTATTCATTACTTTTTTTGCATGCGTGAATGTTGAGTGTTTGTGACTAGTCAATAGTGTGGAGTGGATGTGTTGTAAATATGTAAAGTGATTATATGTTTTCATAAATTAAGTGTTCTTTTGTACATTGTTATATGCACCTTTGAAAAAAAGTTCTCTTAAAAATCAAAAAGTTAAGAGTGACTATTGAACTAAATAAATATAAAAACTTGTGACGTTATAAAAAAACGGACCCTTTATGTTTCATTTCATATAGGGGTCACCAAAAAAGTATGCAAGGTAATTCCAGTACTGGTACTAGTGTTGTTTTTTCCTGATATCTGACTTAGCCTTACTGGTTGATGAGTCAAGACCCTGTGTTGTTCATATGACTAATGGAGAGCGAGGCATAGAAGGCAAAAAAAAAGTGGATGGGGCAATTATACTCCTCTACTTGCTCTAATTATGACCACAGATTTTTAATATGGGTCACTCCTCATGTTTTTTTCTGGTGTTGGAGCTTTAAAGCGGATGTCAAGGGTAGATACCTATTACTGAATGGCCTACTGGATGGACGAGAGGTGTACCTGCTGAATGTGTATGTGCCCAATAGAGATGACGGGGCATTGCAACTTGATATGGTGCTTAAGCTCCTCCCCTACATTGGGACCCCACAGTTATGGGCTGAGGATTTCTGTGTGCTTGACATTAGTTTGGATCATCAACCCCGAACACAAGATACAAAACCTAATATGGTCGTCGCACTGAGGAGAGCAAAGGAATGCATGGGTTGTCTGGTGCATGACACACCTGGAGACCAGGGAATACACATGGCATACTCCGGCTGATAATGCATATAGTAGGCTTGATAGGTTCTTGTCAGAGGACCTTGCCACTGAAAATGATACTAGGTAGATTCCTCTCTAAGCATGCAGCGCTGCTCTTGGAATGGGGAGTATGTGATGATAGGCACAAAGTACTGATGTGGCACCTACTCCCCAAAGCGCTTGATGCCTTTCAGTTCCATGAGGAGCTGAGAACAATGACTGTCACTTATTCTGAAACCTATTGGCCTACAATGATGCTCAGGCAGGTGTAGTAGGATGCTCTGAAAGCGGTAGTTCAGATGATTGAGGAGGAGCAGCGGTTAGCGACCCTCTAGTGAGATCCTCCCACCTTGGGAGAACGGCGGGTGGCACTATTGACTGTCCGAAGGATGGTGTGAGAGACCTGGGATAGGTTGGACCAACTTGTTCGGCATGACTATTGCCAGCTACTTCATAGGGAGAGTGACAGAATGAGACACCTTCTAGTTTCGCTACTTAAAAGGGAACACTCTTCCCCAGTGATTCTCTTACTGAAACACCAAGATGGCACCATTGTCGGTTCAGAAGCTGGTGTCAATCTCCTCCTGCAGGATCACTTTGCAATTGTTTATAGAGGGAGGGGGAATAGCTGACTAGTGGAGACCTACAGGTTTTTGGATCAACTGACACTCCCTTGATTCATGACAGAACAGGTGGAGTGTGTAGAGGGAGAGATCCTGGTGAATGAATTGCAGGAGTTGGTCTGGGAGATGGCACTCTGTATGGCACGCAGCTCAGATGGGCTTACGGTGGAATACTACTAGACATATTCAGAGTTACTCACTCTGCTCTTCCAGGATGCTACCACAAATCATGCTAGAAGACCAGATAGTTATGCTCCACAGGCCAGGTAAGGACCTTCTGGACCCCGGCTCTTATAGACCCCTGTCTACGTTAGGGGTCAACACTAAAATACTCGCAAATGCCCTTGTGACCAGATCACATGGTGTGGTCACCCACTTAGTGCACAGTGATCAGTGTGGCTTAATGGGGGTAAGGGAACGCCAATGAATTTATGAAGGCTGTCACATGTTTTGCATTTTATCACTGATGGGTAGTTGGAGGCGGCGCTGATCACTTTAGGCATTGATAAGGCATTCAATACACTCAACTGGTTATATCTCTGGGAGGTTCTCCGGTGAATGGGGCTGGGGACAATATTTATGTCCTGGGTGTGGCTGCTTTATGCTGGGCCAGTCGCATGTGTACGCACTGTGGTGTTGGGTGCATTGATGTTGAGATGGGCACAAGACAGGGATGCCCCTATCGACACTCCTCCTTACATTAGTGATGGACCTTTGAAAGATCCGGCTTTACTGCAACATAACTGAGTAGGGTATTGAGGTGGAAGGTGTCACCCATGTATTTAGTTCAGAAAACAATGCTATTCCCACTACCCACATTGGAGCAGGCACAACTGTTGAACTTCCAGTGATAGAGCTTAGGTGGAAAAGGGACCACCTCCGATATTTAGGAATTCAGGTGGCAAACACCATGGAGGCCCACTACTGTCTCAATATGGGTAGAGACCTTGAAGCCCTAGAGTAATCGATTTACTTTTTAGTTTGCGTACCTCTGTCAGTGATGGACAGAGTATCACTATGTAAAATGGTTCTTTCGCCCAGCTGTTTATATGCTGTCCAGAAAATGTACACTGTTCCAAACTCCAAAATCGCTAAATTAAATAGCCTCCATGTGTCCATAGTGTGGGCTGTTAAAAGAGTTAAATTGAATATCCTGAACTTAGTACTGAGCTGGAGGGCCTGGGGCTGCTGGATCTATAAATGTATATTACTTTTTGGGTCTCTTGAAGTAGTCAGTCCATGGGTGTGCAGATGGCCCTCCCACTTCGCCTCTTATGGAGGCGGCGCAGTGGCTGCGCCGCTCGCGCCAAAGGTGCTCCAAAGGCAAGTCCGTCTGCACCCGTCCGTGCCTGGACCGCGCCCAGCACCAGAACCGCTGGACCCCGTGCCCCCCGCAACGCCAGACTGCACTACGATTCCAGCACCCTCCATACACTCAACACCGGACGAGACCACCCCTGCTACCGGGCTACCCCGAAGCGCACGCAAGGACCTTTTACCTGCCGGAACTGCAGATTCACCAGAATCCAGCCCACCAAACCACCGTCCAGAGAACCCCAACACATCCGCTGCATCCTCCTCAACACTCGCTCCGCTCGCAAACACGCCATCAAACTCTGGGACTTCCTAGACTCTACCGCCCCGACGTCGCCTTCCTGATGGAGACCTGGCTGAACGCCACCTCAGCACCAGACATCGCTATAGCCATCCCACAGGGCTACAAGATCTCCCGCAGAGACCGCACCAATGGGGTGGGAGGAGGAATCACCATCATCCACAAGGACACCCTCGGAGTCTCGACCCTCACGGACGACACCCTCACCAACGCCGAGCACATGCACTTCCAGATCCACACCGACCCCAACACCACCCTCAGAGGAACACTCGTCTACAGACCACCCGGACCACGACCACAGTTCAGCGACACCATCGCCGACCTCGTCAACACCCACGCCCTCGTCTCCACGGACTACATCCTCCTCGGGGACCTGAACTTCCACCTCGAGAACAACAACGATGCCAGCTCCACCGCCCTGATTGACAACCTCGCCAACCTCGGACTCAAACTTCTTGTGACGACACCCACCCATGCCACGGGACAAACGCTGGACCCCATCTTCTCCACAAGCCACCACGTCTCCTTCAACCACACCACCGAACCCCACTGGACCGACCACAGATGCGTCCACTTCACCTTCAGGAAACCCACCACATACCACCGCACCCAACAGCTGCCATGCCGCTTCTGGGGCAAGGTCACCAAGGACCAACTGACTACCACCCTCGCCCTAAGACCACCCGCCACCCCACCGACTCAGACACCGCCGCGACCAACCTCAAACAGTGGATCAACGACTGCGCCAACACCCTAGCCCCTCTCAAGATCTCCACAACCAACCACGGCAACAAGAAAGCCGCCTGGTTCACCGAAGACCTCCGGCTCTCCAAGCGCATCTGTCGGAAGCTGAAGAAAAAATGGCTCCACGACCGAACACCAGACAGCCACACAGCCCACAAGAGCGCCACCCGCAGACACCACCAACTCATCAGGACCGCCAAGCGGACCGCCTTCAAGGACCGCTTAGACAACAACGCACACAACACCAAAGAGCTCTTCAGCATCGTAAAAGAACTCTCCAATCCCAGCTCCAACACCAACGACATCCCACCATCACAAGACCTGTGCGACTCCCTGGCCACCTTTTTTCACCGCAAGATCACCAACATCCAAGACAGCTTCAACTCCGACACCCCCGCACCCACCACCGAGTCCACCACCACCCGCACCAGTCGCCTGACCGCCTGGTCCAACGACAGCGATGAAGACACCATCAAAACCATGAACTCCATCCACTCCGGATCCCCATCTGACCCCTGCCCCCACCACGTTTTCAACACAGCCAGCACAACCATTGCGCCCCACCTCCGGAAAACAATCAACAGTTCCTTCGAGACAGCAACCTTCCCGGAAAGCTGGAAGCACGCCAAGATCAACGCCCTTCTGAAGAAGCCGAAGGCGGACCCCAAGGACCTCAAGAACTTGTGGCCTATCTCCCTGCTCGCGTTCCCGGCAAAAGTGACAGAGAAGATTGTCAACAAACAGCTAACCCGCTACCTCGAAGACAACAACATCCTAAACCCTTCCCAATCCCGCTTCCGCAGCAACCACAGCACAGAGACCGCCCTCATTGCCGCCACTGACAACATCAGGATCCTGATGGACAAAGGAGAAACAGCCGCCCTCATCCTCCTGGACCTATCAGCAGCCTTTGACACAGTTGCCACCGCACCCTATCAGCACGCCTCCATGACGCCGGAACTCAAGAGAACGCCCTGACCTGGACTAAATCCTTCCTCTCCGGCAGAACACAGAGCGTCCGCATCCCACCCTTCCGCTCAAAAACCACCGAGATCATCTGCGGCGTCCCACAGGGATCCTCCCTCAGCCCGACGCTGTTCAATATCTACATGGCACCGCTCGCCCACGTCGCACGACAACATAACCTCAACATCATCTCCTACGCTGACGATACCCAGCTGATCATATCCCTCACCATATACCCCCACACCGCCAAAGCCAACCTCCACAGAGGAATGAAGGCCTTGGCCGACTGGATGAAGGACAGCAGACTGAAGCTGAATTCAGAAAAGACGGAGGTCCTCATTCTCGGACCCACCCCATCAGCCTGGGACGACTCTTGGTGGCCCACATCGCAAGGCACTGCCCCGGAACCCACAGACCAAGCACGCAACCTGGGGTCATCCTCGACTCCACCCTCTCCATGACCAGGCAAGTCAACGCCGTCTCCGCGTCCTGTTTCAACACCCTCCGAATGCTCCGCAGGATCTTCAAATGGATCCCTCCCGACACGAGAAAAACCGTCACCCAGGCCCTCATCACCAGCAGACTCGACTACGGGAATGCCCTCTACTCAGGAACAACAACCAAGCTCCTGAGACAACTACAACGAATCCAGAACGCCTCTGCACAACTGATCCTCGACGTCCCCCGACGCAGCCACATCACACCCCACCTGAAAGGCCTGCACTGACTCCCCGTCAACAAGAGGATCACCTTCAAACTCCTCATCCATACACACAAAGCACTACACAACACCGGACCTACATACCTCAACAACCGACTCAGCTTCCACACCCCCACCCGAAGCCTCCGCTCAGCCAACCTCGCCCTCACCACAGTTCCTCGTATCCGGAAAACCACCGCCGGCAGCAGATCCTTCTCCTACCTCGCCTCCAAGACCTGGAACTCTCTCCCTACAGCCTACGACAGACTCAGGACCTGCTGGTCTTCAGATGACTTCTCAAGACCTGGCTCTTCGATCAGTAGCGCCCCCCACTCCCCCTCCTCCAGCGCCTTGAGACCCTCATTAGTATGTGGCGCGCTTTAGAAATGCAGTGATTGATTGATTGATTGATTGATGGCCTTAATGAGGAGAAGAACCTTTTGTGTGCGTGGGGGGCAAGCGTGGAGCTTCCACAATGCCTCATGCAGGGGGAGGGTATTGTGGGCACCGACCCCTTTATTGTCAGACATGTGGCAGTGCATGGGAACATATGGTTACACTGGTGTTACGTCAAGCACCCTATGCTAAACTGTTACCCCTCCGGCTAAAGCCTATTCGAGAAATCCGGTCTGTGCTGGATATGTTGTAATGGTTTGAAGGAGCTGCAACACAACTGGTGATCTCTACCAAAATAACAAGTTCCTTATGATGAGGGTGGAACAGGCTTTATTTGTCCTTCACCACAACCAGTTTCAGCAATATACCAAGGTGCCCCAAATGTTCTGTGAGATTTGGGCAGACTTTCTTGCAAAGCCTGCAGAATCCCAAACGTTGCAGATGGATGTATGACGTTACAACACATGCTTTTACATCGCATGCCTTTACAACGCGGTTTTTACATCACATACCATTACAACGCATAGCGCTTTTGGGTGTTGGATAGTGAATAGTTTAATTTACTATTCCAACTCCAGTCCCCGTGGACACTAGGGAAGGTTATTGGATAGTAAATGAACCTATTCCTTATCCTAGAGCGCCCCCCAGCGCAATGCGTTGTAAAATTTTGCGTTGTAATGACCGCGTTGTAATGGTAGTGCGTTGTAAAAGTTTCGTTGTAAGTGATGTTTACTGTTGCGGATACTATTAGTCTCTGGGTCAACTCAGGGATTAATCTCTCACATTTACAAGGCTTTTAGGAGAGCTCGCCAAATTGACACGACAGAAGTCTGAGACAAATGTACTGATGATCTGCCTGTACCGCTCTCTGATTGTGCCCAGAAGCAAGAATTTGCTCAAGTCAAGCAGGTGGCTAGTAATGTGAGGTTCAAGCATCCCCAGTTGTATTACTTCCACCAACCCGATATAACCCTGCAGCATTATATGGAATCAACAGAGCCTGATCAGATGCTCGCTTAGGTGTGGGTGTGCTTCATATGCTTTCTCAATTTGGCAGAGGTGGAACTGCAGACAGATGGCTCTTGAACTACCTCCCAGAATTCAGAGCTAGAGGCATCCCCTGTGGAGAATTTGAGTGCCAGCTTGAAAGCTAGATGTGGATAGGTGGTGTTTCCGGGTATGTCTTTGTGTGGTGCTGAGAGCATGTTGGAGTTTAGAATGACCTTTCCTCCCTTCCCCTCCCCATGTTCTCTTATCCACCCTCTTGTGTGCCATCATTCCAGCCTCCCCCTTTTGAGGGGTGGGGTTAGGGGAATCTCTGTCATCAGAGGAATACTGATATAGCTGCCTGGTTACGCGGCTCACTTTTGTATATTCTTTTGTTGCTTTGTTGTTCTATCTTACAGTGATTATTTCATGTAATTGGGAAATCTTCACTGTCATAGTAGTGATTTTAAAGTGGGAGCAGATACTGCTCTGCTTTACTAAACTCAAATGTACTTGTTTACTGGGCCTTGATTCTGTACCAATTACAATAAAAACCATTACAAAAAAAACATTTTGTAGAAGCCTGTATTGTATAAGAGTGAAATCAACTAGGTAAAGAAAGAAGTAACAATACCTGGTACTTATGTGTCTCAAATACACATTATGTAACATCCTAAAATTGCCTGCCAAAATTAAAGAAGGGGTGAAATGTGGAAAAATCTGTGGAGAGATAGGAAGTCTGTCCAGGTAAAACAACTTATGGTGAACATCGTGATACTATGAAAAAAATCTAATTCATATCAAGGAGCACTTTTGATTCACTCAAGCAAAGTAGACTGGGAGTCTAGAGTTAGCATAATATCATCAGAGAAGTATTTGAGGCAAACATGCAGTACAAGTCATAAAAAGAGCAAACTCAGGAAAATGTATTTCTTAAGAGACTTTTATGCCTCCCATCCTCGGCTTCCACGGAATTGACTCATAAAGAACTAGGGCTGGATCATATAACCGACCTGACTGGACTGAGACCCCTGTTGGTTTGGCGATCCATCTGGCTCAAAGACGAGACCGCCTTTACCAGGCGTATAATACAAGATTGTCTACGCCTGGATTATGCCCTCCGGATTCCGTGGCTAAAATACATTATCTCAACTTTCAAAGAACTATTTGATATGGATGTTCTTAAAGATCCTAAATGTGTTGTGGATATTCCAAAGTCGGAGGTTAAAGGTGTCTTCCTGAGTCACAAACATAACATCCGTAGAATTCAATCTATTGATTACTCTACACATGCCTTTTATTTCTCCAACTTGGATGTAGGGGTTGGTTTCCCTATGTACCTGAGAGTAATTACTAGACAATCTCATCAATATGTTTTAACTAGACTGAGATTAGGCATTGTGCACAACTTGGTTGAATACCCAAATGTAAACATCCACTCTGTTACACCCTGCCCGTGTGACGGAATCACAAAGCAAAGCACGCTGCACTTTATGCTGATATGCCCTTTGTACAAATCTTTACGAGTTTTATATCTTAAACCGTTGTTTAAAGAAAATTCTTTGTTAACTAAGGCTAATGCCATGAGATTTTTATTCACACTGGCTACCCCGGACATCTGTTTTTTTATTGCAACTTATATTCTTAAATCAGTCGGGGCCATAAAAAGTATGGTTTTTTAATGTTGGTTCACATCTGTGTTGCAGTCCTCATGCTCCCCTTTCTTTATTTTAAATGGGAATTTTTATGATCTTGTATACTTTTGTGATGTTTTTATGAATCATCGAATAAAGTTTATAAACTGATTCACCCTGTTCTTCTGACACCACTCTTAGCGCCAAACTTTCTGAGATCTGCCTGGAGCTTCATCAACTAAAGGCTGACGTTCAGTGCCTATTTTCTGTCCTCCAAGCTAGCTAATCACTGTCATCTCACCATGCCCCCTCGCAATAATTGCCACTCTCTTGATTCCTCTGATATCACCATACCCCTCCTGAGATGTATGCTACTCAATTGCCGTTTGGCATCTAAACACGCAGCTGATATTGCTAACCTTATCCTTACAAATGATCTCGGCATCATAGTTCTGACTGAAGCTTCGTTAAATGTCTCCTACAAACCAAATCTTAATATTCGCATGTCTCCTTTATATGACATCATTAGGTTAGATAGCATAATCAGACTTGGTGGAGGTATTGCCTACATACACAGCAACATTCTCTCTGTGAAGCAAGCTCCAAACATCTCTCTCTCCTTGTGTATATACATGGGCATCAATATCTTGAGGTAGGATAGACCTAGTAACAATCTACATGCCTTTTACCATCCTCCAGGAAATAAACCACCATTCATCGAACAAATCATGGAAATCATCATCACCAACTCCTGTCCCCAATGTGCCCAGATTTTCCTTGGTGATTTGAACCTCCACTGGAACGACCCTTGCGGAAAAGCATTGAATAGGCTAAAAACCTTCCTAGCTGACTTTAACCTCCTCCAAATCTGTGATAGTCCTACCCACAGTTTAGGATCTTCTCCAAGGCCAACTCCATTCAACTTGCATTGTCCTTGTGATTGGACACATCACCATTGCACCATTGCATCACTTTCTACATCACAAAATCAATATCCTCTAATAAGGCACAAATTAAAAACAAGTCACAGGGAAAGGAACATTAGAAATATAAGCCTGCATGAATTGACATCTATTAGCAACCTCGTGCGTACCCCTCCGGAAGACGTGACAGATGTCCAGGCCCTTACTTATCATTACAATAATTCAGTGATTAACATTTCAAATGATATAGCACCTCTCCACCTAAAACAGAGTGTCCACCAAAGACTCTAAGCCTTGGTTCAATAGCAGCCTAAACACAGAGAGACGCAATATAAGACTTGTGGAACACTCATGGCGATTCTCCCCCACTTTCAATCACCTCAAGCACCTAAGATTGCAGCGAAGAATTTACAACAAATGCATACATAGCGCGAAAGCTAACTGTTTTTAGGAATCAGCTAGATGATTTGAGGAAATGACGTAAATTTTTTTTGATCTGGTCAAATCTCAATCTCGCAGGCCACTCAACCCTCTATCCAGATGCCTCATACAACTTAATTTTAAAATAACTTGCCTCCTTCTTCCTTTGAAAGATGGAAACGATTGAAAGTGACTTACTTTCAGGAATTAATCTGCTCCCATTGCTTTCACACATCAGCCCTCCCTTAACCTTGGGGTTGGAGCATTCAGGCATCTTCCCCAAAAATAATACCTCATGGAGTTTATTAAAATCTGTTGATGAAACTACCATTCTAAAAATCCTATCAATACTGAAACTTTCAATCACTTCAGTGACCAGCGGCCCTTTAATCGCTTCAGGGAGATAAAAAACACTACGTTTCCACTCTGGACCAAAATCGTAATTGTTGCATTACTGTAAGGTACTATACCAGACTTCCTAAAATTTGGAAAGATATCCCCCATTCTCAAAAAACCCATGGCGAATCCCATTAACTTAAATAATTTCTGCCCTATCTCCAACATCCCGTAGCTTTCAAAAGCTCCTTTAGGAATGTGTCCATACCCAACTATTCAATCACATTGATCATTTCCATCTCTTAGCTAAATACTAATCTGGCTTCCGTCAGGGCAGCAGAACTGAATCGGCCATTACTCACATAGTCATTGAGTCACTGCAAATGCTTGATCATAATGAATCCTACATTGTAATCCTCCACAACCTCTCATCAGCATTCAATACAGTCAAACATGACACCCTCCTTGAGTTATTGGAATGGATTCACTGGTCCTGTCTTAGACTGGTCCTCCATAATAGATCCAAAAGATTAAAGATGAATCATTCTCTATCTAACCCCGTACCTGTCATGTTAGGTTTTCCACAGGGTTCCGTGTTATCACCCACTCTCTTTAACCTGTTCATGGAACCGTTAACTGAAATTCTGAAATCATCAAACACCAAGTATCACATGTACACGGATAACACCCAACTTTACCAGAAAACCTCCTCTCCTGAAGATATAAGATCTCTTAATGCTACTCTTCAAAAAACTCAGAATTGGTTGACCTGCAACCACTTCAAACTAAACTCTTTTAAAACAGAATTGCTCTTAACTGCACCCCCAAACAGTCACTCCACAGTGCAGAATGGTTGAAAAATCTAACAGCCATCATTTGCACACCACATGTTATTGGCTCCATAAAATCACTGGGAATAATGCTCATCAAGAACCTGAACATTCACAAATTAGCTCAGCTACGAGAGCAGCTAATTTCCAAATAAGCACCAATGGAAAATGAAACTGTTCTTCTCCTTGGAGGACTTCAAGTCAGTTGTTCAAGCCCTACTAATCTCTAGGCTGGACTATGGAAATGCAAACCTTTCGGTCCCTCCAAGCTCCATGTGGGCCCCTTAGTTAGAACGCCACTTAATTCAGCTGCTAGGCTCATTATCGGAATCAAATGCTACAACCACATCACACCAGATCTGAAATCTTTAAACTGGCTCCCTTTTGAGACAAGACTTCACCTAAAAATTGCTTGCATGTCACTCAAAGCCTTACATTCTAGCACCCGAGGTACATTGCGCAAAAACTGAAGCTATCTGGCAGAGACAGAGCCTCAAGAAGCAGTTCATCTTTACTGCTGAAACCACAGAAATGTATAAAGAAGAAAACGTACAATTGGGCCTTCTCTGGCTCTGCCCCAATCATTTAGAACTCCCTACCTTCTGAAATCTGAGTTAATCTATCACCAGCTTCTTTCAAAACACAATTGGAAATTTAATTGATTAACAATTACTTGCCCTAGCTCACAGGACCGCAATTGATTGCCTTTGACTATTTACAATGGCTATATGTGCGATATGTTGCTTGACACCATAGCTTGTTATGTATCTTTATGTTTCTTTAGGTGGGTCTAGAGGTAGTTACTCACTCCAACCTCTTACCACTTCTTCATGTAACAGAGTAATCAGAATCACAATAATGGTAAAGTAAATGAATAATTCAACCATGGTGCTGTTACACAGAATATATGTTTGCATATAAGTATTGTTATGATCCTACCTAGTGTTCCTTATACTAGTGTGCCTAGGGTGGGAGAATCTGCCAGAATCCCTGAGAGTGATCTAACACCTCGGAGCGGAGGTGTCTGGTGGGAAAATTGAATAAGAGGCGGTGGTTCAGCCATGATGGTTCTGCACCATGGAGGACTTTGTAAGCCTGTGTGATTCTTATGTTGACTGGGAGCCAGTAGAGTTTTCACAGGTGTTGGGTGATGTGACTGTGGCGAGGGAGGTTGAGGACCAGTCTGGCTGGTCATTTTGAACATTCTGTAGTTTTCTGAGGAGTTTCTGCATGATACCGTGATAGAGTGTGTTGCTGTAGTCGACTCTGCTGTTGATGAGAGTGTGGGTGACCATTTTTCCGGATTCAGTATCGATCCATCTGAATGTCTTATGAAGTAGGCACACCGTGTGGAAGCCAAATGAAGATACTGCATTGATCTGGCAGTTCATTATGAGTTAGTAGGATGCCGAGTTTTTGTGCATTATCCATGGTATTTCCCAATGCGGTGGGCCACCTGGAATCATCCCAAGCTGAAGGGGTGGGTCCTAGGATAGGGACATCGGTCTTGTCTGAGTTGAGTTTGAGGGAACTGTCTTTCATCCAGGTAGCCACAGCCTTCATCTTGCTCTGGAAGTTGTTACTGGCAGTTGTGGGTTCGGTGGTGAGGGAGAGGATCAACTGGGTGTCTTCGGCATAGGAGAAGATGTTGAGTCCATGGTTCCTGATGAAGGCTGCAAGCAGAGCCATGCAGATTTTGAAGAGGGCGTGGCTCTGGGCAGAGCCCTGGGGCACTCTGCAGCTAGTCTCTGTGGGTTCAGAGAGAAACAGTGGTAGTCTGACTCACTGTGTTTGACTGGTGAGGAAGGAGTGGATCCAGTTCAGGGCCTTGTCGACAAGGCCCTGAACTGGATCCACTCCTTCCTCACCAGTCAAACACAGTGAGTCATGGTGTGTTGTGATTAGGGTGCGATGGGAGATGCTGTGGAAAGTGGCCAAGAAGTCCAGGAGGATGAGGGCTGCGGTTTTGAGGTCATGAGGTCATTGTATCGGAAGAGGACTGATGGAAGCCGATCCGCCTATTTGATCAAAATTGAAGAAATCATTACTAATTGCGGAATATTGCCAGGGAAGGCCCACGCAACAAAGATATCAGCTACTGCTGAAAGTGAAGCCTTGAAGCATTGAGGACAGCCACTGAGCATATCCTACTAGAAATTTCTAGGTCCACGCCCTCATTAGGGAACCCGGCTGGATTTCTTAGTGAGTAATGTTATTTTCACCAACACACGGTTTGCAGAAACACCAAAAATACCGCAGTAATTCCTAATTCAGATGTCCCCTACACCGTAGGTCCTGAAGAGACCCTACATCCATATTAGGGTCGAAACGCAAAGCAAACCTTTGAAAATTTCACTCGCTCATTATATAGATGTTATGTATTTGGAAAATATGGAGTGGTCGCTTTTGTAAACAAAAACATATTGTCTCACAAACGTCACTTATTTGCTTTGGTTCATATTGCCACTTGGGACACTTTACACAACTGTAAATACTTGTTTCTAAATGTATGAAATTTGAGTATTCATTTACCAAAATTATTTCTCAATACAATTATTGAACAACAGAGTCAGTGTATCTGCGTTTCTTTCTCTTTGACATCGCATATAACCCCTGGCTATATATGCGAACTTCGCTTTGTCTTTCAAATCATTATTAAGTATCTAATCCACAGGAACCACTGTTTTTTTTTAAATACTTAATTACCCTGGTTCAGTCGTGAGTAGGGTTCCCTTGTCTTTCTTTTACGACCGGTTGAGGAGGGGGCAGATGTTGTTGGTGGCATCGAGGAGTGCAGTCTCTGTGCTGTGCTTGCTTTAGAAGATGGATTGGGAGATGTCAGAATGTGGTTCTGTTAGATCTGGGGGTCTCTAGTTGGCAGAGGTAGGTACCACTGTCCAAATAGGGACCCTTGCTTCTAGTCAGGGCAAGGAGATAACCTTCTGAGATAACCCCTGCTCGCCCTCTAGGTAGCTTGGCACGAGCAGTCTAGGCTAACCAGAGGCAATGCGTAAAGTATTTGTACCAACACTCACAGTAACACAGTGAAAACACCACAAACTGACTCCACAACAGTTTAGAAAAATAAAGGTATTTTTAATCTAAACTACACAAGACCAAAACGACAAAAATCCAACAAACACAGTTCAAGATTATGGTTTCAAAAAGAGTTCTTAAGGTTGCGTTAAAGTTCTTCAAGTTGCGGTAGAATAAACCACAGATGCGTGAAAAGTTCACAGTTGCGTCACGTTTACTCACAGTACCTTTAGTTGCAACAAAGTTCCAAAAGCAGAAGCTGGTGCGGTGGAAAACAAGCGATGCGTTGCTCCTGAGACCCTGGGGAGGCGATGCGACAGCCCCGCTGCAGCAGCGGGCGTGTTGCGACGAATCCGGTCTGTATGGGGAGGAAGGCCACTTGTATGGATTCCGGTGCGTAGGTTCCGTAGGAAGTCTGTTCTCGCAAAGGCACGATGCGACGATCTCGTAGGGGCTGCGACGATCTCCGGGGCGACGATGCGCGGTCCAGCGGGGATCCTCTCTCTCGCAGCTCCTCGATGCGTTGATTCTGCGACGACACTCGCAGCGGCGTGATGCGGTCCGCAAGCAAGCGGTGCGGCGATCTCACCCAGCGACGACAGGCTCTGCGACGATACTCGCAGCGATGTTCGATTCTCCCGCACCGGTCTGGTGCGTCCCGCAAACGAAGGATGCGACGTCTCTGGCAGCGGCGTCAGGCGCTGCGACGATCTCGACCTTCGTAGCGGCGGGAAACTTCTCGCACTGTCGGGATGCGCTCCGCAAGCGAGCGATGCAACACTTTTCAGATTCAAAAAGTCTCTCAAGCTTAGTTTCAAGCTTCCCAGCACAGGTACAACTTCCAGAGGCCCCACAACTGGATCAAGCACTCTAGGAAGGACGGAACTCTCTCAGCAGAGTTCAGGGAAGCTGGGGGTGAAGTCCTTTTGTTCCTGGGACTTCAAAACAGGGAGCCAGCTCTTCTCAGGCCCTTGGAGATTCCTTCAAGACAGGGGACACAGCTCAGCAGCAAAGTCCTTCCCCTCTCCTTGGGAGCAAAGCAACAGGTCAGTCCAGCAGAGCAACAGCAGGACAATCTTCCTTCTTCAGTTTCAGCTTTCTCCTTGGCAGAGGTTCCTTCTTGATTTCCAGGATGATCTAATTTTCTGTTGTCAGGGGTCCTGTACTTATACCCCTAAAGTCTTTGTTCTCTCTGTGCATGGGGGCCCTGAGCCTGGTCTGAACCAGTTCTGGGTGTTTCCTGAGTACTTTGTTTTGCTGGCTTCTGACTTCCTTTCAGAGTGAGGGGCAGGGTCCTCAGCCGCCCAGCAGGGGGGTGGAGCCAGCATTGTGGAAGGCAGGCACAGCCCTATTCAGCCCAGGTGCTAACTCCTCCCACTACTCCAGTTGCAAATGCAGTCATTCAGCCTACTGCTGACTCATCCAGGGGAATTCCCTCCTGGGGAATTCCCCAGCCCCTGTCACTCTCAAACCAGACAGTCAATACACAAACAGGCCCAGGCACACAGAAGGGTCAGACAAGAGAACAGCAACTTTCTAAAAGTGCTGTTCTCAAATACAGGATTTAAAAACAACCTTTCCCAAAAGATGTGTTATTAAATTCTGAGTTCAGGGATACTAGATACTTATGTCCTATCTTGTTCCTATGGGAAGAAATGCTGTTAACCACTGTAGCCAGCATCCCCCATGTTAACCTATGGAGCAAGATAGCCTTACGGTAGTGAAAACGAAAATGGCTGCCATTCACTACCAGAGCATGTCACCTGCACTAGTACATGCTCTACCTTTTACATACACTTCACCCTGCCCAGGGGGGTACCTTAGGCCTTCCATAGGGGTGACTGATGTGCACAAAAAGGGAAGTGTTAGGCCTGGTCAGTGGGGACACTGACCAGGAGGACATGGCAGTTCTAAACTGCACACAGGCACTGCAGTGGCAGGCTTTAGACACTATTTTAGAGCTACTCCTGTGGGTGGCACAATCAGTGCTGCAGGCCCACTAGTAGCATTTGTCATCACCAGCCCTGGCACACCCAGTGCACTTTACTAGGGACTTCATGGTGATACAAATATGCCAAACATGTATATCCAATCAGAATAACAATTTACACAGAGAGCATATGCACTTTAGCACTGATCAGCAGTGGTAAAGTGCGCAGAGTCCTATTGCCAACAGCCACGGGTCAGGAAAAATAAGGGAGGAAGAAGCAAAAAGTTTGAGGATGACCCTGCAAGAAGGGCCAGTTCCAACACAACCCCCTTCCAGCCTAAAGCCAGGGTAGACCAAACGATACCTCGATGGGATTCCCTGCTTAAGGCTATAGAACACGGAAACTGGCCCACACAGCAGGGCAGTCCTGTTCTACGCCGTCCTAAACCCAGTCGGATCACTCTATCCATACTCTCAGGGTCCACCATGCCAATCCATGTGGAACCCTTCTCCTCACCTGTGGACACCACCTGTGCAGCACCTAACTTTAATTTCCTCACAGGTGTGTCCCAACAGACCGCCAGCAAACCACAGTGACCACCAACAGTGATCAGGGATGAGACCCAGGCCTCTTGCCTCTCAGGGCGCTCAAACCTATGTGGCGTCAGAGGGTGGGGGGCAGTAGCCCCAGGTGCTTGGCACCCTTTGTCCACTCCCTCTCTTGTCAGGTCAGGTCTGACACTCTGGCACTGACCCACCAGTCCTGGACCTGTATCCAGCGGCTGGACAGGAGGCTGTGGTGGGCTTCCCCACACCTGGTCCTCCTCTTCCTTGGGGCTCTGTACCCTCCCACCTGGAGCGGTACCCCCTTCTAGAATAGCCAGGGCACCTGTGACAGGTGTCCCGCACCATTCATCCACCAGTTCAGGGGTGCTATACTGCAACTGGTTTTCCAGGTCAGGGGGGATACCCCGGGCCTGGCCCTCAAACCTAGGCTCCCAAGCCTCCAGGTCAGACAATACCTGAACCTGGCTTCCCCACCCAGGGACTAACCCCTGCAGTGGAACACTTGCCTGGTGCATCAGGACTTCACTCACTGAGGTGCCCATACTGGTAGACAGTACCCACCTGGCCAACACAACGGTGTGGCCCAGTCCACCCCCAGGGAGAGACTCCTGCCCTCCTTCCAGGGGCAACCCTGTCCACCAAGACAACCAAGAACACAACTTTCCTACCAGTTCAGGACCTCCCTCCAGCAACTGGTCTCCCAATCTAGGGTTTAACCCCTGCGGTTGTGCACTTGCCTGGCATGCCAGGACTTCTGGGGACTCACATAGTACCCCCTTGAGGGTGACACACAACTCATGTGTCCTGTGACAGTCTGCCTGGCACAGATCTCCCGACCCCTGTCCACCTGACAGTGCGGGAAGATCCCCCAGGACAGAAGTGAGGTCACCATGGTCACTCACTGGGGACTTAGCCGTTCCGACTGGTCCCTGACCCACTGGTTCTCCCACTGGGGACTCCTTCCCCCTCTTACCCCTCAGTCTGGACTTCTGTACCCTCCCAAGTGGAGCGGCACTGCCAGGCACCAGAACTAATGGAGGCCTGGTTACAGGCACTCCCCGTTCACCAGACACTAGGAGATCCTCCTCAAATGGCTTACAAGTACAGTCTAGGTCCCCAACCTGGTATTCCCTTAAGGAACCCTCCAGGCCCTGAGACTGGGTTTCGGGCACCATGGGACACACCGTCCCACACTCATTCCTTCTCCGCTGAGTCCGGACATGAGCCCCTACACCCCTCCCACTACACTGGAACCTAACTGGGCTACACTGAACTTCTTCCACCTCACAGGTCTGGAAGATATCTAAGCCACTCCTTTTGGGATCACTCCCCAATGCCTCTTCAGACCCTTTGGAATCCACCAAGAGGTCTGCCTCCAATGCAAGCTCTCTGGGGTCAGAGAACTCACACTCCACCGGGTGTTGGCATAGCTCTGGAAAACAGGGACTTAAAATATGCTCTCCAACAAATGAATCACACAGCCCCCCACAGTTGTTAACCAAGCTACCCTTTGCCTCACCCTCCAGTGCCTCACACAAGTACCCCACACCACTCTCCTGAGACTGGCAAGACAGTATCTGACTGTCTGGTCTTCACATACACACACCAAGGTTTCTACCATGGGGGAACCCCTCTCCCTGTACCTCTCATCTAGAGTCAGTAGAGTGTCCCTCCCAACACTAGGAATATGGTCCCCTGTGCCAGTCCCCCAATCTAATTCAGGGACACTGCACTCCAATGGAACTACATCATAAACCTGAACCCCCTGGTGTATGTCGACCCCCTCCCTCAAGTCAGGCGCCACATCTCTGGGTGTTTGTACCTTTCTCTCAGCACTAGATATCATAAACATGCTGCCACCATCTGAGCTGGACTCCACCTCCAACTCAGCAAAGCTCCTTCCTTGAGCATCCCATTTTTCTTTCTGGGCTAAGGCCCACCGGATCATACCTTCCTTATTTAGCCGGTCTAATTCTCTGCACCTTTGCTCAGCAGCAAGGAGCCACTCATCTTTCTCTTCCTCACTGTCAGAGAAGTCCTCCTCCTCAGAATCATCTGCTAATGTTGCTTCCCAAATTCTGGCCTCATGGGAATACAGGCATGCCTCAAGATCCCTCCTTGTGGAACCTTTCTCCACGGGCAGCCCCCTCTTCTTGCAGAAGGCTTTTATCTCCTCTTCTGTGTAGATGCACAGGTGGAAAAAGTTGACTTCCATTTTGGCAGGATATTACAGGTGCAACATTAACCAGAGTCTCAATATCCAAAAAATACTTTCAGGAGGACACCGGAAAAAACAAACAGTATGTGGTGGCATAGTGGTCTGCACTCACTAGTGATGTACACCAATTACTGTGAGTCTAGTACAAATACAAGTTCAAATCCCACCGCCTGACCACCAATGTTAGATCTGGGGGTCTCTAGTTGGCAGAGGTAGGTACCACTGTCCAAATAGGGACCCTTGCTTCTAGTCAGGGCAAGGAGATAACCTTCTGAGATAACCCCTGCTCACCCTCTAGGTAGCTTGGCACGAGCAGTCTAGGCTAACCAGAGGCAATGCGTAAAGTATTTGTACCAACACTCACAGTAACACAGTGAAAACACCACAAACTGACTCCACAACAGTTTAGAAAAATAAAGGTATTTTTAATCTAAACTACACAAGACCAAAACGACAAAAATCCAACATACACAGTTCAAGATTATGGTTTCAAAAAGAGTTCTTAAGGTTGCGTTAAAGTTCTTCAAGTTGCGGTAGAATAAACCACAGATGCGTGAAAAGTTCACAGTTGCGTCACGTTTACTCACAGTACCTTTAGTTGCAACAAAGTTCCAAAAGCAGAAGCTGGTGCGGTGGAAAACAAGCGATGCGCTGCTCCTGAGACCCTGGGGAGGCGATGCGACAGCCCCGCTGCAGCAGCGGGCGTGTTGCGACGAATCCGGTCTGTATGGGGAGGAAGGCCACTTGTATGGATTCCGGTGCGTAGGTTCCGTAGGAAGTCTGTTCTCGCAAAGGCACGATGCGACGATCTCGTAGGGGCTGCGACGATCTCCGGGACGACGATGCGCGGTCCAGCGGGGATCCTCTCTCTCGCAGCTCCTCGATGCGTTGATTCTGCGACGACACTCGCAGCGACGTGATGCGGTCCGCAAGCAAGCGGTGCGGCGATCTCACCCAGCGACGACAGGCTCTGCGACGATACTCGCAGCGATGTTCGATTCTCCCGCACCGGTCTGGTACGTCCCGCAAACGAAGGATGCGACGTCTCTGGCAGCGGCGTCAGGCGCTGCGACGATCTCGACCTTCGTAGCGGCGGGAAACTTCTCGCACTGTCGGGATGCGCTCCGCAAGCGAGCGATGCGACACTTTTCAGATTCAAAAAGTCTCTCAAGCTTAGTTTCAAGCTTCCCAGCACAGGTACAACTTCCAGAGGCCCCACAACTGGATCAAGCACTCTAGGAAGGACAGAACTCTCTCAGCAGAGTTCAGGGAAGCTGGGGGTGAAGTCCTTTTGTTCCTGGGACTTCAAAACAGGGAGCCAGCTCTTCTCAGGCCCTTGGAGATTCCTTCAAGACAGGGGACAGCAAAGTCCTTCCCCTCTCCTTGGCAGCAAAGCAACAGGTCAGTCCCGCAGAGCAACAGCAGGACAATCTTCCTTCTTCAGTTTCAGCTTTCTCCTTGGCAGAGGTTCCTTCTTGATTTCCAGGATGATCTAATTTTCTGTTGTCAGGGGTCCTGTACTTATACCCCTAAAGTCTTTGTTCTCTCTGTGCATGTGGGCCCTGAGCCTGGTCTGAACCAGTTCTGGGTGTTTCCTGAGTACTTTGTTTTGCTGGCTTCTGACTTTTCAGAGTGAGGGGCAGGGTCCTCAGCCGCCCAGCAGGGGGGTGGAGCCAGCATTGTGGAAGGCAGACACAGCCCTATTCAGCCCAGGTGCTAACTCCTCCCACTACTCCAGTTGCAAATACAGTCATTCAGCCTACTGCTGACTCATCCAGGGGAATTCCCTCCTGGGGAATTCCCCAGCCCCTGTCACTCTCAAACCAGACAGTCAATACACAAACAGGCCCAGGCACACAGAAGGGTCAGACAAGAGAACAGCAACTTTCTAAAAGTGCTGTTCTCAAATACAGGATTTAAAAACAACCTTTCCCAAAAGATGTGTTATTAAATTCTGAGTTCAGGGATATTAGATACTTATGTCCTATCTTGTTCCTATGGGAAGAAATGCTGTTAACCACTGTAGCCAGCATCCCCCATGTTAACCTATGGAGCAAGATAGCCTTACAGTAGTGAAAACGAAAATGGCTGCCATTCACTACCAGAGCATGTCACCTGCACTAGTACATGCTCTACCTTTTACATACACTGCACCCTGCCCAGGGGGGTACCTTAGGCCTTCCATAGGGGTGACTGATGTGCACAAAAAGGGAAGGGTTAGGCCTGGTCAGTGGGGACACTGACCAGGAGGACATGGCAGTTCTAAACTGCACACAGGCACTGCAGTGGCAGGCTTTAGACACTATTTTAGAGCTACTCCTGTGGGTGGCACAATCAGTGCTGCAGGCCCACTAGTAGCATTTGTCATCACCAGCCCTGGCACACACAGTGCACTTTACTAGGGACTTCATGGTGATACAAATATGCCAAACATGTATATCCAATCAGAATAACAATTTACACAGAGAGCATATGCACTTTAGCACTGATCAGCAGTGGTAAAGTGCGCAGAGTCCTATTGCCAACAGCCACGGGTCAGGAAAAATAAGGGAGGAAGAAGCAAAAAGTTTGAGGATGACCCTGCAAGAAGGGCCAGTTCCAACAGGTTCACTTTAATGAATTCAGAGAGTTGGGCATTGATGGCCTTCTCAATAACCTTCAGTGCCCCAACTGGAGATCACACTCAGATGACATATCAGGAAACAGTGCGTTGGAATGGAGAGTTTTTAAGAGGAATTCATGCAAAATGACAAGCACTTAAAAATTAATCCAATTAAAGGCTAAGGGTGGAGGGTCCTGTTGTCCGTGTGTGATCTCTGATTGGGGCACAGAGCCTTGAATTTGTTGAACTTCTTTTATCATCCAATGCAGATGGCTGTGTCCTTATGATACAGATATTTTATTGAAATCTATTGGACGCTCGCACGTTTGTTTGTACTGATGATGACCCTCCAAGTCTTAGTGGGTTGAAACACAGTCCACACAAAGATGTGGCTCTAAACAATGAGGACATATCTCTTTTGCTATGTGTTTTTGTTTTGGTTTTGAACCATGCTTTTGTGTATATATAATTTTTCCTCAGCCACTCCCTGTTTGATTACACATGATATTGTCTGTATTTGTTGCTATTGTCTGTGTAACTCTATGAGCTTCATTATTGTTGTTTCCATGTATTTATATACAAAAAAAATAATGTTCTACTTGAAACACACTTTCTGTACATGGGTAGTGTGTGCCACTAAGAAAACAACTTCTTTTGGGGTACCACTCTATTTCTTTTACTCTTTTTTTCTTTCTTTCCTTTTTTCTCAATTGTAAATTTGATTTATGCTTCCGATGTTTCTTTACCTTTTGGATTTTCTTTTATTTTAAGTAATTTTACTTGAACCATTTTTGGATTCCAGTATTATTTAGCCCCTGGTCCTGGTTCTAGGGCTGCCCCTGTTGTTTGTAATCACTCTCACATAGAAGGCATATGATAAAGTGGAATGGTCCTAGTGGTTCCACATCTCGAAACATTTCAGTTTAGAGGATACCTTCTTGAAAAATGTCAAGTGGCTCTATTCAAACTACCCTGGGTGATGAGGGTTGTTACCCCGAAACTGGTCCCAGGATGCTTGTTTCCGGTTCAGGGAAGACCTGGCTTGGCAGTTCAGGCTGGACGGTTCCCATGAGGCACAGGGTTAAGATAGATTTGCATATAGCTGGGTCTGAACTGAGGTGTCGAAGTGAGCAAAAGAACGATGATGGATTCAACCCAGATTGGTGACCCGGGGTGGGCGTCTGTTTCAGCACTCAGTCCATCATCTCTTAGTGTTTGCTCTATTCAAACCTCACAGCAATAGTGGTTGCAACAGTCAAACGTTTGCTGATTTTCATATAAGTCGTGGAACACAACAAGGGTGCCCATTATTCCCACTGCTATTAGCTTGTACTTCGGTTAGCACAGGTGCAATACATGGTCCACAACAACTTTGGCACTATGTGGTTGTTTAGCAAATCATTAAGTTAGGTTATGATGGTTCAAGCTTATGGCTCACCTTATAGAGGTGATAATAGAGGAGGACGTAGGTCTTATGGTGCGTATTGCAGACAATTTGGCCATTGGATTTCTAATTGTCCGGTGCTATGTGCCCAGCAGGGTTCACGTGGTCGAGGACCACTGAGAAATCGTTCTGGATATTCAGGGCCTAGAGGAAATACAAATGATCGTGCTCGGTTTGATGCTAATGCACGTGGACAAGAAGGGGCTAATACTTTTGACAGACGACTATGAGCCATCTGATTTGCAAGGTTCTGCTTATGCATAGGATTGCTTAGGCTGGGGTAAGGAATCAGTTGAAGTTCCAGTAGATCAGAAGGGTCCCTATGTTACAGCACATGTTTTGGGTTTTACTGATCGGTTTCTGGTTGATACAGGAGCTACTCGTAGCGCCTTGTCTAAACACTTGATTCCTAGGGCTCCCCTGTCTGGCTTAACTATTACATCGATAGGTGTTGATGGAACATCCACCCTTAGCCCATTGTCACAACCACTTGCACTCCATGTTGATAAGTTTACTGCTCCATGTCCATTTTTGCTTTCTCCAAATACACCAGACAATATTGTGGGCCTTGACATGCTCAAATATTTCAGGGCCACGATACGATGTTCTCCGGAGTACGGTTATTTTAAATGACAACCACCCCATGATTGAGAGATCCTGTATTGTTAAAGAGGACATTGCCCTAGCTTCACTACCTAGTACTTTGTGGGCTACTTCAGATACCGATGTAGGACAAATGGGTATTCCACCAGTGCATATTAGTGTCAAAGAGGGTGCTATACTACCAAGATTGCCTCAGTATAAAATTTCTCGAGAAGGAGCGGAAGCACTTACACGCATTGTTCATGACTTAAAATAAAGTGGGGGTTGTGGAAGAGGTTCCTTAGAATGTTTGCAATAGTCCGATTCTTCCTATTTTGAAAAAAGATACTGACACTTAGATTTATAGATTTATCATTGACTTGAGGGAGGTCAATAAGATTGTAGTACCACAGTATCCTGTCGTATCTGCCATTACGACATTGCTTACCCTGGTCCCTCCAAGAGCAACTACATTTTCAGTAGTGGACTTGAAGAACGCTTTCTTCTCGATTCCTATTCATCCTGATAGCCGATATTTGTTCGGTTTCACTGTGAATAATAGATCATATCGATTTTGAAGAGTTCCTCAAGGGTATACTTAGAGTCCGAGTATCTATAGTCAAGCCTTGAAACGACAACTTGATTCTTTTATTTTGCCTGATGGAGTGGCTCTCATATAATATGTTGATGACATCTTGTTGGCAGCTGATACACCTGAACAGTGTGAAACATGTACTTTGTCCTTGCTTTCTTCTCTTGCGACATATTACCATAAAGTATCACGGAAGAAATTGCAATATTATAGACCGAAGGTGACCTACTTAGGTCATCTTCTGTCTAAGGAGGGACGTGCATTGACACCAGATCGCATTCAAGCAATTTTAGACACTCCAGTACCTTCCACACAGAAAGATGTCCATGCATTCATTGGTTTAACTTTATTTTATAGGCAATGGATATCGGGTTTTTCACACATTGTTAAACCACTGTTAGCATTTTTGACTAAAAACACTCCGATTCCTCTTCCTTGGACTGAGGAATGTCAAAATACTTTTCGCCAGTTGAAACAAGCTCTTTGCTCTGCACCAGTGTTAGGTACACCAGATTATACGAAAGCTTTTACACTCTATGTACACGAGAAAGATGGATGTGCATTGTCAGTTTTAGTAGAGACACACGGTGACAAGCAACGTCCCTGTGCATATTTTTCTGCAGTTCTTGATCCTGTTGCTCGTGCGTTGCCTTGACGTTTTCATTCAGTTGCAGCAACAGCTGTGTTCATACGTCAGAGTGAAGGGATAGTTTTGTCACACAAACTGTTGGTGCTAGTACCCCATGCAGTGGATGCCCTTTTGAATCAGACTAGAACGCAGCATTTGACTAGTGCTCGCCTGACAGGATACGAATTGACACTGTTAGCACCTCATATTACATTAAAGAGATGTGCTACACTAAACCCAGCTACTTTGTTGCCATATCCTGTGACTCAGTCCCAGTCGAAAGAACCTCATGATTGTATATTCCTTACTGAGGAACAGACAAAGGGTCACATCGATTTGCAAGATAAGCCCCTTTCAGATGTAGATAGGGAATTATGGGTTGATGGGTCCTGTTTGAAATTACCAGATGGCACAACCTCAGCTGCATATGCAATCACCACACTTGAAACAGTAGTGGAGACAGCTTGCATACCTCAGAAGTCGGCTGAAGCAGCTGAACTAATAGCTTTGACACGAGCGTGTGAGCTTAGTACTGACTTATGTGTGAACATTTACACGGATAGCGGCTATGCTTTTGGAGTGCCCCATGATTTTGGCCTACTTTGGAAGGAAAGAGACTTTCTTATATCCCACGGTATGCAGATAATGCATGGAGAACTAGTACATAACCTGTTGACTGCACTGACATATCCAAAAAAATAGCGATTGTGAAGTGTAGTGCACACAAGAAGGTCACTGGCAAAATAGGACAAGGAAATGCCTTTGCAGATCGTGTAGCTTGTGAAACTGCAATGCAACGAAGCACTACTTCCATGTACGTAGTGAAATCTCAAGCTGAATGATGGCATGATGCTAGAGAAGAAGTACTAGATGTACAGAGATCTGCCTCTGTAGCAGAACTTGAGCAATGGTCCAAAGAAGGAATATTGGACGATGAGGGTTGTTGGCGCAACAAAGAAATGGATAAGTGGAAGTTACCTGCAGCCTATTTACAACCTATGGTTCAAATGGCACATGGGCTGGCACATGTTGGAGCTCTAGCAATAACTAAATTGCTTACACAAGTCTGGGAGCATCCTGAGATTGCCTGCACAGCTAAAAGAGGGTACAGTCCTGTTTGATCTGTTGGCAGTACAATCCTGGAAAAGGGACACAAACTCATATAGGAGGGTTTGCTACACCAACCGCACCTTTTGAAGTTCTGCAGACGGATTACATCCAGCTTGAACGCTGTATTAATCTAAAATATGTCCTAGTGGTGGTTTGTGCCTTCAGTAAATGGATAGAGGCGTACCCTACAAAGGATAATACTGCTCTTACCACAGCAAAGGTGCTTCTGAAGGAGTTTTCCCTAGGTATTATGTGGAGTGACAACGGACCTCATTTTATTGGGCAAGTTGTTGCTTATGTCTGAAAGGATTAGGAATCAATCAGAAATTCCATGCAGTCTTCCACCCACAATCAGCAGGATTGGTGGAAAGGTATAATGCTACCTTAAAATTGAAGCTGGTGAAAATAGTGGCTTCTACATCCCTAAAGTGACCGGATGCATTGCCTTTGGCACTGTTGTCCATAAGATCAGTACCACACTCACGATCAGGTCTCACACCGTATGAGGTGGTATTTGGAAGACCAATGAACATTTGGGGAGTTCCTAAGCCAAGCCCTCTACATGATGTACCTTGTGTTCTGTTGAATGATTATTTGGCACAGTTAACTGACAGTTTGACTTCTATTCATCAACAGGTTCGAGAAGCTCTTCCTGATAGATCTACATGTGAGGCCCATGATCTCCGTCCCGGTGACCAGGTGATGGTCAAGATCTTTGGCAGATCGAACAGCTTGGAGCCGAGGTGGCGAGCTCCGGAGCAGGTGCTGTTGGCTACAAGGACAGCGGTTCGAGTGACGAACAGAAAGAACTGGCTCCATACCACGCGCTGCAAGCGTGTATCGCCCGCCTTAGTGGAACCTGCTGTGCTGAACGACCATCGAGAGATTCTGGAAATGGAGAAGGGTCAAGCTATCTTATCTGATGAGTCTAAGGAAGCCTTCCCGGACCACATGATTCCTGGAACAGCGCGATATAATTTGAGACCGAGGAAAGAATCTGCAGTTTTGAACGAGACTGGTTGAGCTACCGCCCTGGGTTTGTGAAACGGAGAGCCAATGAGGGAAGGGGGGGCATCAATCAATCAATCAATCAAGCGTTTATAAAGTGCGCTACTCACCCGGAGGGTCTCAAGGCGCTTGGGGAGGGGGTCCTCTACTGTTCGAACAGCCAGGTCTTGAGTTGCTTCCTGAAGGAGAGGTGGTCTTGGGTCAGGCGGAGGTGGATGGGGAGGGAGTTCCACGTCTTGGCAGCCAGGTAGGAGAAGGATCTTCCTCCCGTTGTGGCTCGTCAGATGCGGGGAACGGCAGCGAGGGCGTGGCTGGTCGATCGAAGTTGGCGAGTGGGAGTGTAGAAGGTCAGGCGATCGTTGAGGTATCTGGGGCCTTGGTTGTGGAGAGCTTTGTGTGCGTGGGTGAGGAGTCGGAACATGATTCTCTTGTTGACGGGGAGCCAGTGCAGGTCTCTCAGGTGTCCGAGATGTGGCTGTGTCGGGGGATGTCCATGATGAGTCGTGCTGAGGCGTTCTGCATGCGCTGGAGTCTTTTCTGGAGTTTGGCTGTGGTTCCGACATAAAGGGTGTTCCCGTAGTCCAGTCGGCTGGTGACGAGGGCCTGGGTGACCTTCTTCCTGGTTTTGGTGGGGATCCACCGGAAGATCTTCCGGAGCATGCGTAGGATGCTCCGTCACTACACTGCATTAGTGTAGTGACACCCGTCTTGGCCTGTGGTGAAGAAATCAGCGGCTACCCAAGAGATAAGAGCTCCAACAATTGTTTTTAACAGGTTCTTAGAAAGATCGAGCATCATTGTCAATTAAAATGAATACGAAAATGATTTGTGCTGTTGGGTTTGTTGTTGCCCTGGTGGTTTTGGCAATAACCACTTGGTTCATTGAGAAAGCAGTTCCTGCTCAACAGCTTTTTGTTGCAACTACTCCAGCTCCACTGGAGAACTACTATTATACCCTTCCTTATCATGAGCAGAAACATTGACAGTCCTATCTGAATTACACATTCATTCAGATGTTGCATCATATCCATAATGCTACAAATACTACCAATTGTTGGGTGTGTGGGATAATACCTGCGCACCAGAAGAAAGGAGGAACGCCTTTTATTCTTCTACTGTTTTCTCATAATGGTTCATGTCAAGCTTGGTATGCCCTTTTGGTTGCTTATGAAAAGCCTTCAGTAGGTGGAATCATTTTTTAGTTGAATAAAGAATGTTACCAAGATGAAAACGGTTATCCTCAAGCCAAAGGGACTAAATGGGAATGGGATGAATACCAACCGGACAATATTTCAACACCATATGTCTTCACAAATGTGAGGAATATGAAGAACATAGGACCCTTTGTGATTTCTGTAACCAGAGCAAAAGCAGATTTATGTGTTGGCAGTGTTGGGAGAATTCCCGTAGGACGAAGCGAATGTATTACTGTATTGAATATTGAGGGCATGAATAATAGTAGTTTTACATTGTCTCACAACACCTATTTTGTGTGTGGTAATAAAGGATATCACCAATTACCTATTGGATAGTCAGGGGTATGTTACATATAATTTTTGTTACCCCCTGTGTTTTTAACACCTGCATCATAACATCTTGACCTGAAACTGTATAATGATATTTCAAGGAATAGATATAAACGGACAACAAGTACTGATGAGATTGACCAGACATACACCGCCCTGTAACAATATGCTGATTTCAATTTGGGTTTGTTTTTCTTCGTGGGTGCTGCATTAAATAGTAGAAAGATCAGACTATTGACTCGTGCAGTGGAAGCTGTCACCAATCAGACAGCTATGGCACTTGGGAACACTACAGAAGAACTGCAAATTGCAAGAATTGTAGCACTCCAAAATCGGATGGTGCTCGATGTGATCTTGGCTGAGCGTGGTGGTGCATGCCGCATTATCGGTAGCAGCTGTTGTGTCTTCATCCCAGACCATTCGCCTTCAGTTTATGACGCAATCTCTAAACTGCTTAAGATTGCTGCAGACATTCACCCAGAGACTGGTACATGGACATTTTCAAACTGGATATGGACATTCTTTGTTACTTGGGGCTGGAAACTACTGACTTTTCTATGTATACTACTGGTGATACTATTTACATGCTGTACTTGTATACAATGTGGTCCCATGATTTGCTCTATGTGCATTACTGCTTGTACACCTGCCAAGAGAAGTGTTACAAAAGAACAGCAAATGTTAAGCAAAGAGATTTCTGATATGATGAATATCAATGTACAGGATGCAGATCCAGATTACCCCAGACAGACAGATGTCTTCAGCAAATGCTGAAAGGGTCGTCTGTGGTAGTTTAGCAAATCATTAAGTTAAGCATTAGCAGAAGACATCCAGTTTTTCGACCTATATTGCCCGTTTTACAGAATCCATTTTGTCTTTCTGTCTGCTATTTTGTATGCCATGTGCTCTGTCCTATCTTCCTGTCAACTGCTCTTGAAATCTGCCTAGAGACAAGATATGTTTAGTCTCCTCTACTTTGGACATGCTCAGAAGAGCATACAGCTGTCCCTAGCATGTAACTTCAGGATGTATTTACTCCAACTAGCTAACTGTTAGCTCCTCCGACTTGTCGACTGTGCATTTTCTGTATGACCTTGTATGTGCCTAAGAACAGCAGCTTGTACTTGTACCGCCTTCTTTTGAGCCCCTATGTGGGTACAAAAGGACCCAGCTCCTTTCAGTCAGTGTGCTACCTCATACTATACGAAGGGTGTTGTGTGAATGTAGTTCCACCTCATGAGGTTTAATAAACTCTGTCTTTTCTATTCTAGTTTCTGTGCCAACATCTTACTATTGGTCTAAAGACTCTGAGCAGAGAAGGGCTAATCCCTTGCACTAGTAGGCCTGGCTGGGGCTTGCTACTACAACTATACATAGGATTTCTATAGAGAGGCCATTATGGAGGAAGTAGACACACTATTGTCACTATTCAGAATAGACAAACACAAGATATTCTAATCCCATACTACATGCAACAATTCATGTGATGTGGAAAGAACATATTATATTCAAAGAAATCTGCACCCTATACAAGGATGCACCGATGTGGGGCAATTCCAATTTAAAGTGGGAGTAGAACCATTTTGGAGTGCTTTACATCTAAAGGGATCAGGACCATTGATTAAATCCGCACAGTCAAAACGATTGCTTAATACAGGAGGAATATAACCTTTCTCAGTGTCATTTCTGGAACTTTCACTGCCTACACCACTTAGTAAATTGCTGAACCCAATGACTGACTCAATGCAATAATATTGTAGACCGAATAACAGCAACAGATACAAAAAAGGGCCAAAAACTCCTCTGGACCGACTTCAAACCTGAGTATCTAGCGGCAAGGTTCGTAACAACAGAATATGACAGCACAAACATGAGCAGTACAAACTGAGAAGTCACAAACGTGCATATTACACATCAAAATGTGACCTGTGGAGCAAATCTGCAAGTTTTTCAAGAAAAAGTTATCAAGTAACCATGTTACATAAAAGGAGGCAAACTGGTGACATAATTGGTGACATAATTGCTTCCTGTGCACCACCCGGATGTATATGCACCTCATTATCTAGCCAGGCGTGGCCAGAGGCTTTAAATTAAATGGGAGTGGACCACTTGAGGTCTCACTTCAGCACAATATTACTGAGTACAGAGTGAATCACTTCGGGACCCGGGAGTGAGACCTACTTCACTTGGTATTTTGGCAAACTAATGAACACCCCAAGCATACTGTCGATGAGATGGGCCAAGCACTAGTCACCCTCAATAATCTGAGTACCTGAAGAGGCTGCATTTAGCAGGTGTGGGGATTGAACACGCCAGTCTCCTTCACCACCGTGCACAGCACCGAGGCAACCAGGTGGACACCATGACTGCCGCAAAGCTGGAGGTGCCGCGCCTGTGGCTGGAAGCCCATCGCTCCTAGTCAAGCTGAAGTCGAGCGAGGCAAAGCAGCCCGAGCAGCACTTCACCCCTACTATGATGAGATAATAGCAGATGCCAATGGCTCCTGATGGTTTTCAAAGCTGGACCTTGACACTGGGTACCACCAGCTACTATTGGCAGAGGAAAGCTGATACATCACTACATTCATCATCCATGTGGGCTATGACGATATCAGCACCTGAACTTTGACCTCGCATCGGCCGCTGAAGTACTTCAGAATGCAAGGCATCTTAAATGTCAGCGATGACATACTGATCCACTCATCCACCATGGCCAAACATCATCAAAACCTGAAGGCCTCAAGGAACACGGGGTGAGGCTCCACAAAGACAAGCCTTTGTTCTTCCAGCCATCCATCGAGTTCTTTAGATATGTCTTTAACCAAGAGAGGATACAAGTTGACCCTCGCAAGTCATGGAAAATCAAGCAAGGTTCAGCACCCACCACCTTTCCAGAAGTGACATAGTGCGGGGAGTTCATCCCAGACTTGGCAACTCTTGCTGAACCCCTGTGATTCCTCACGAAAGCTGATGCACAGTGGACATGGGGCCATCGGGAAGAGGGCGTGTTCCAGAAAATCAAGGATGCCCTTCGGAACAACACCAAACTTGTCTACTTTGATCCTGACAAGCATATTGAGCTATTAGTTGATGGCAGCCACATCTGGCTGGGGGCCATATTGGCCCAGGAACCAAGTTGATGGGTATCATAGGCATTTGCCAGCAAGGCATTGCCGCCGATGGAGACACCCTTTGCCCAAATTGAGCGAGAACCCTCACAATCAAGTGGTTCTGCGGGCATTTCCACCACTACATAAGTGGCCAACCCTTGAACATCATCAAGGATCATCAGCCCCTCGTTCCCTTATTCCAAGGGGCAGCTTCTCATCCCCCTCTCTGGATCAAGAGGTGGGCCAACCAACTGCAACACTACTGGATGAAAGCTGTCTACTGTCCAGGGGTGAAGATCCCTGCCGATTTCTTATCTCGCCACCTTCAGCCTCCTGATACTCAAAAAGGCTGGAAAGGAGAGGAAAACTATGTCAGGATGGTTTCAGATGCCGCCTGCCCCTTAGCTCTTCAGGTGGAAGACATCAAAGAACTCGCTGAGACAGACTTTTGTCATTAAGGTGTGAGCACCTGTTCAAGGCAGCACTTGGCGAGACTTCCTTCTGGAATCCCATGACTGGCCAGGCAAAGAGAGAGAGAGTATCTGACGAAGATGTGGGGGTTGCAGGACAAACTTAGCGATACACCAGACAGAATCCTCCTACGAGGGTCCAGTATCGTAGTCTTGAAAACACTGAGGCACCATATCACACTACTAGCTCAGAGAGGGCACACCCATTCCACAAAGAGGAAAACAGGGATGCAGGAGAAGGTATGGTTCCCTGGGTTAGGAGATTTGTCTGAAGACATTGTTCGCAGATGCCCAGTGTGCCAACTAACAGGAGCACCGGAGAGACCGGCAACAGCCATCACCAAAGAGCCCTGTGTAACCCATTGGTCCAAACTCAGTATGGGTTTCAGAAGTTTTCCATATGGGCCGACCACCTTGGTGATAGTGGACATTTACGCAAAGTCTCCAGTTGTGGAGGTAATCAACTCTACAGCTTTTTTCCTCATTGCCCCAGTTGCCACGAAGGTGGTTGCCATCCTTGGTCCACCCATGAGATTAATAGTGACAACGGACTAACCTTTCATGGCACAGAATATGGGGATTTCCTAAACCAACTTGGAATACATCACATTCGAATCACTCCCCAATTGTCACAAGCTAATTGTGAAGTTGAAAGAGTCATGTGCACAATAAACAAATCCCTTTGCATCATCACTGTGGAGCAAGCCAACCCCAAACACCACCTACAATCATTCCTGAGAGAATATCTGGGAACCCCACATTGCACAATCCAACAGCCATAATGGACTCTAATGTTCCATGGACCTCGTGGAGATAAGATTCCCACAAGACCAGGGTGGACACCACCACCACCTCAGAACGTTCAAGGGACCCAAGCACAGCGTGAGCAATGCAACCCCCTTGCCAGCCAGAACTGACTAGAAAGAGCCAGATCACTCCTACCCAGCGACCACGTATTCATCAAGAACCGCAAGCTTGGGTGGAAGTTTAGGACACCATTTGAGCCTGGGATCTGGAAGATCTGGATCATTATCAGAAGTGACAGAACAATGGTGACGGCCAGAAAAGGCCAAAAAGTGGTCTGAAGGAACATATCATGGTTCAAAAGGGTAGCAAACTCACCACAGCATCCCCCTAAACATGACAATAAAGAGAACACTGACTGGACTGAGTACAGAGAGGACAACACAGTGGACAATGAGCATGTGGATCGGGGCCTGTCGGGCCCCATAGAGAGTCAGCAGGATGACACAGAAGGATGACACACAAGCCATTTCTCAGGCCTGGAATCAACCCACTTACAGTCAACCTCACCAGTACAACCTTCAACCCAATTCTCATCCCAGCCAGCGGCTCAAATACTTTGCACGTCAAATCAAATGAACTCTGACCTTCAAAACAAAGGTTAGCGGTCCTTCTTCCTGTGAATCACCGGATGTATATGCACCTGTTATGTTATGTTATGTTAGGGAAGTCTTATAGAGCACTCGGCTACTCGGGCAGAGTGTCCCGGCGCTAAACAGATCTGTAGAGGTGCAGCCAATAAGACGCAGGCGAGACTACTGTCCAAACAACCAAGTCTTGAGCCCCTTCCTGAACGACAACAGATTGTCTAATTTCCTGAGGGAGATGGGCAGTTTGTTCCAAAGTTGAGGTGCCAACAGTCTGTAGGAGCGTCCACCGATGCGCGCTCGTTTGGTTGCAGGAACAATGGCCAACGCTTGAGAGGCGGAGCGCAAGGACCTAGAAGGGAAATAGAACCTCACTCTTTTCCTTAAGTACTTAAGTATACAGCGCCAGTGCCGTGCAGAGATTTAAAGGCCATAGTGAGAGTTTTGAAATGAATGCGTTTGCGCACCGGCAGCCAGTGAAGCAATTTCAGAAGGGCGGAGGTGTGGGTTCTACGGCTAAGACCAAAAATGGCCCTCGCCCCCGCATTCTGAACAAATTGGAGGCGGGTAAGAAGGTATTCTGGGAGGCCTAAATAGAGTATATTGGCATAGTCCAGCCTCGAGCCAATCAGTGCCTGTACCGTTATCCTCCTATGAGCCTGAGAGAGAAAGGGAAGAAAGTTCCGGAGAGTACGTAGGAGGCCAAAACACTGGCCGACTACGCTGAGAATCTGTGGTTTAAAAGATAGACCACTTACAAATTAGCTGTAGAGAAACGGAGATCCACACTTCTGGCCGAACGCTGGGAGTCCCTGGCTGTAACTGCAGAAGGGAAATTAAGTAAGTTATTTTGGCCTGCAGTTAAAGAACTCCGAAACATGGGCCAACAACTTACCCCGGTTAGTTGTACAATCTCCAGTGAAATTTGGGAATGCCACTTCTCTAAAATCTATGCCTCTCCACTGAATAGTGAGATTAGTGAGGTGATAAATGATTTTGAGGCATTTAATAATTTAAATTTTAATTTGGGAGAAGTGGAAGAAGCTATCGCACAGAGTTTGGGAAATAAAGCCCCTGGACCAGACGGGTTACCTATAGATCTCATTAAATGTCAACCTGGCCTATGGGCTCCTATACTGGTGAATGTTTTTAATAGTCTGCCTAAAACCAAAATGCCGGAAACTTGGGGTACCAGTACAATAGTCCCCATTCACAAGAAAGGAGATAGGTCTGACCCCATGAATTATAGGCCCATTTCATTGTTGGATAACTCCCTTAAAATTTTGGGGCGCGTTATCTATAACAGGCTCACTATATGGTTAGAAGATAGTGGGATCCTGACTGCATGCCAATTAGGATTTAGAAATAGGGTAGGTACAGTTAAACAATGCCTCAACTTGAAATTAATCATTGATAAATATAATATTGCCCTGTCAGCTCCTATTTACTTAGCATTTATAGACCTATCTTCAGCATTCGACTTTGTTAATAGGTTGAAACTTTGGTCTATTCTACTGGAGTATGGTCTGGACGCTGCCCTGGTTCACTTTTTAGCCTTATTACACACAGACTCAAAGTCCAGAGTGAGAATAGGTATGGGAGGAGAATTATCAGGAATAATTAATATAGGTAGAGGAGTAAGGCAGGGGTGCGTTTTAGCACCCTTGCTCTTCATAATCTATATTAATGGCCTGAGTAAGTGTTTTGAAAAATCAACCCCGACGTCCCGCTAATAAATGGGAAACCGGTACCTGCTCTTCTGTATGCAGATGATGCAGTGCTACTGGGACGAACACCTAACTCACTCCGTACTTTGGTTTTAAATTTTACTGATTTTTAGGATAAATTGGACCTGAGGGTAAATGTAAAAAAATCTTTTAGAATGTCCTGTGGGCAAGGCAAGCGTCAGATGAACTCCATACAGGTTGGAGAAGGAAAACTTATCGGAACCCATAACTTTCCATACTTGGGAGTGACCTTTGCTGCGAATGGCTCGTGGACTGGGCATTTGGCCCAGGCCACGGGCAAATTCTCAAAGGCCACTAACTCAATTTTAAGTATTCCGAGACCAAAGAGATATGATGCTACCAAAGCAATTGTAAAAAAATTTTCATTACAGTGTGTCCCGGTAGCGACCTACGGGGCAGAAGTATGGGGCATTGTGAAAGTACCACTATCCAGCAAATAAAGAATAGGTTCTGTAGGAAATTGTTAAGTCTGCCTATTTATTCGTCTAATTTTATCACACATAGTGAATTAAATCTACCATTTGAATCAGACTTTGTTAATACCCGCCCAGTTTTATTTTGGCACTCGGTTTGGACAAACCAATCAGCCAAACTTACACAAGAGATAATAACCGACTGCTTAAATTGCGAAAGAGGGAGGAAGATCCCGTGGCTTCATTATGTGTTTACTAGCCTGGAGGAAGTGGGTATGAGAAATATTTCTATTAATCCAACTGAAGCTAGTAATGTTAAGAAATCCGAATTAAAAGAAGCACTAAGAGCACTTTATTTACAGAAAAGGCTGAAGACTGAATCAGAGAAAAATACAGTTGCTAAGTACATGAAAACTGTGTCGCCTAAATGTACCCTGGCATTGTACTTAACACTACCACTGACTAGCTGGGAAAGGAGTTTATTATTCCGCTTAAGGGCTGGCACTGTGAGGTATCTGTTAAATTTTCCTCTGGGTTTTCAGCAAAGTAAAGTTAAAATTAGTTGCCGTTGTGATGGACAAAGTGGACAAAACGATCTGCACTTTTGTCTTTGGCTGTAAATTTTATGTGAAATATACTAAATGGTTATTAATTCCGTTCTTTAAAAAACACAGACCTATTACCTTGGAACAATCCTATGAGGCACTGTTAAATTTAGATAACGAAGAATTAATTTGCCGCACTAGTACCTTCTTAAAAATTGCTGTTGGAGCGTGCAAAATGATGGAAAATGCCTAAATTGTAACTCAATCTGTATTTTTTTAAATTGTATTATATGGATAATCGTATTTTATCGGTTATGTATTTTGATATGTACTTTTATGAATTGAAAAATTTGAATAAAGATTTTTTTGAATTTTGAATTTGATAGACCGCTGTCAATTTTAACACCCAGATTTTTTGCCATAGAGGTGGCATATGATGGGGGAAACATATCGGTAGGCCACCACGATTTCCATTGGGCATCAGGGGAACAGCCAAAGAAAAGAATCTCGGACTTGTCAGAGTTACATCGTAGTTGGTTCAATTGGAACCAGGAAAAGACCGCCTCGTGGCAGCTCCTGATGGTATCACCAGCGAAATCTGAGTTCTTATCGCAGGTGAAAAGGAGCTGCGTATCATCTGCGTAGGATATAATCCCACCTCATCCTCTGGCCAGGCGTGTCCATAGGCTCTAAATTAAATGAGAGTGGACCTCTCGGGATATTACTGAGTGAATGACTGAATACCCGGGAGTGTGGTCTACTAAATGTGGGGTTTTGGCAGACTAATATGCACCCCCACAACAATAACGTGTGCACTAACTACCCTGAACATTGCTTAATTTTTAAGCACCAATGTCAAAAATGTACCATTCAGAATTCTGCGAGTAATGTTTTTACACATAAAAAACAGATCCCGTAAATTCAATACATCTATGCGAACTCTAAAGCAATGCTTTTTCCAGGGAGTGATATCACTCTTAACAAATATGGACGGGTGGAGCAGAGAAAATATATGTTAAAATGTTATAATACGTAATAATAATGAAAACGTAATGATTCATGGTAACTTGGGTAGCATATGTAACAGTCCAGTTAAGACTGTTTGTTCAAAAAGGCTTGATAAAATTCAATAAACAAAAAATGAAAGAAGCTTTCAAAGAATTCCCTATACATTCCACGTTTGCCAATAACTCGCTGTTGGTTTCGGTTCTAACAACATATGGAATCTTTGGATAAAATCCATACCTATGCCATAGAGGGAACTATCCAGCGAGAGTCTTGTGTGCCAGCGTCACCTTCAATGGAAATACATCTGATGAAAGGCTTTTCACCGATTTTTTTTCTCTTCATGTTGCGAATGATATGATGTTTTCCATCATGTTGCTTGACACATGCAACTCCCTAGAGTAATAATCTTACCAGTACTGTAAATCAGTGCATCTGGCCTGTCCTACTTGATATAGGACATCAGAAATCTAAGTTTAATGTTTCTTAATAAGATCCTAGATGCTTGTTTAAAATGTGCTTAATCATTCTGAAACTGCATACAGTAGTTAGCTCAAGTGAACAACGTGCTACACAGTTTTCCATTCACAAACAGTTCATTATGCCACTTTTTTTTAGCTAAAGATGTGCATAGGAAATTGCAGTTTTGTTCTGCTGTGATTTGTGTATCTATATTAGTAGATAAGATAGACCCAGAAGCATGGTTGTTGCGTTTCTTAATTATGTAAATGTAATATACCTCAGCTCTCAAGAGCTTTTATTGTTTACATTCGACAGCTAGTTAGAAGCATGTGTGTTAAATACCTTCAAACATCTACCTGCTGTAGTTTCGACAGTAGCAGATAACAATGAGCCCTTCTGGTTGTTCTGGAGGTATTCCATCATCCAATCATAACTGCGAAGTAAGCGTTCGGGAATCAATAAAATAATTTTCTTTTAACAATACATTTTTACATAGGAAGCTGGAGGAAAACAAAGGAAGCTACCAGATTTACGTCCTTCTGCTGGACTTGTTATCGCCGAAGATTGAATCAGCACAAACAACCTTTATACAGATCCCAAAGATCCAAAGATCCAAATAAACAATAAAAACTGAAGAAAGTATAGAAGAAGGCATCCTGGTCATCGACCCAGTTATATCAATCAATCCATTTTATTCGAATATTTTTTAAATCATAAAAGTACACAAAACTGATACAAAAACACATACATTTAAAAACATTTAAACCATCTGTATAATACAGTAACTTGGATAATAATTTAAAAAGGACAGTACACCCATGTTACAAATTTATAAAACAGTACCATTGTAGTTTATACACTGTATAGACCGGGACATCTTTTCTTCTTAGATCGAACAGCAGCAACAAGAAAACAGGCAACATTAAAAATATCCCATGGATTACTCAACATTTAGAGGTAAAGTAGAGCTGGTTTGACTTGTACAAAGCCCTTACCTCTCAGTAATATGGTAGAAGTAGACCTCAAAAGCACATGACAAGGGCAATAGTCTTGTCAGATTCCAGTGCAAGCGGCCCTCGCGAGTTTTCATGTGGACTTTGTATGTGTGATGTATGTTGTGTTCAGCCCTACATAATTAAGAGTGCATTATTACAAAAGGAAAGAAAACTACCAGGTACTTATTATTAATTCATTACAGCACTTTGCAGCTTTACAAATAGTCTGTTTTACTTCCCCATGATGCATTGATAAAAAAAGCAAATAGTAAAAAACAAATGTGGTGACACAAGGAGATTATTTTGATTCTGAAAATATGTTTTGTGAGTACTGTAATACTCCACATGTTGATATAACAAGGTTTGTGCCAAATCTTTGTTATTCCAGCAAATATAAAAGGAAGGCATAAGTATGAGGTCTCTATAGCTGGAAAAGGCACAGGCAGAGGAGCCACCTCTCCTTGAAAAATTACATAGTGGTCCCCAGGGCCTGAAGCGGCTTGTTAAAAAAAAGGCCCTGGCGGATCGGGTTGCCAAGGCCAGGTCCTGTGATCAGTCCCCTGCCACACATGGTGGAAGGCTTTGGATCTACATATCACGATTAAATATTACTTTAAGTTGCAAACACTAGAAATTCAATGTGAAAACCAAACGTTAAAGTAACCTTATAGTTAGGTGAATTTGTCAGTGACAACATTAATGCTTTGAACTAAAAAAAAAGAAAACAGAGAATCAACAGTTAGTCAGACGAGCTAAGTATAACTTGCATCACTGCCATGAACTGCTTATGACGTCAAATATGACATCACTCATGACATCTTGATTGCATCGTCACACAAGCCCCCTCTACTTTATTTAAAAGAGTGGCCTTGGGGGCCCTAGGGGAGGGGGGCCACAAGCCCCTTTATTTACATAAGTGGCCCAGGGGGGTGTGGTCCCCAGGGCTAGCATTGGCTCAGTGTGTGGGTCCGCCTCCCCTTGAAAAAATACACAGCCCTGGGGAATGCAGTCCCCAAGGCCTGAAGTGCTCATGGGGTGGAACCACTCACCCCCGTCCCCTTTAAAAAAAAAAAAAGGCCCTGAGGGACGGTGTTGCCAAGGCCAGGCCTTGTGGCTAGCCTCCTGCTGCACACGGCCAAAGGTGTTGGATTTATGTAGCATCATTAAATATTACATTGCGTTAAAAAACACTGGAAATTCACTGAAAAAAGTATCATTATAGTTAGGTGTGATAAAAAGATCTGTTTGTATTTTTTTCTAAACATAGATATTCACTGAAAAAAACAAAGGTTAATATAGCGTTATAGTTAGGTGGATTTGTCAGTGACAACATTATTTACATTGAAAATACACAGAAATCCACCAGTTATGGCCCTCGCCATTCACTGCTTGCGACCTCACATGTGGTGACGCTGGGATTCCCACCTAAATTTTTAACTTACCTCTAAGAGGAATCCCCAGGTCGACAGATCTCTTTAGTCAGCTTGGCAGTGTGAGGGAAGGTCTTAAATGTAATACTCATTTGACAGATTACCAAATCAATACTTTTAATCTAAAGGACTACTGACTCCGAGGAAAGTTGAAAAATTTATTACAAAGCCAAAAATAAATGGACATACAAGCACCTCAGCAAGAGGTTCAAGAAATAAACTGGCACTAATACAAACATAAACATACGCAAAAGTATCAGACGACTCAAAATAAACAGCAAGGTTAATTCAAGAAGCATTAGACATGCAATCACTGTACCCACTGGAACGCTCAACTGCATCTGTTCCAATGGAAAGAAAAAGATTAGTCCGTCCCTACACTGATTCTAATGTGACATCCCTACTTAACATACCTACTAAACAAGAGAAAATGGTGTCAGCAGTGAAGGCTCCCTAAGAAGCAGATTCACTTTTTCCAGGTAAGTAGCCTAAACAACCGAGCTCGTTCGAAGATGCTCCTTAGTTTCTCCTGCCTAGTCCAAACTAAAACCCATGTCTAACTGCACATCCAATTGGACTGCCTTAGACAGGACCCAGTCTAAACCCAACTCTAGCCTCACTAAGACCAAGCTAACTTTGGACTGACTCTCCACCCTCGGGGCACTTTCCCTAATACAAAATCCCAAAAACAAGGAGTACTCCCATGTCACTCCTCCTTCAGCAGGTACAGCCTCTCATACTTTTCCAGTGTCGAACCTTCTTCTTCCAAAAACCGTTGTTGTGTCCTTGGATCCCAGGCACCATCTCCGCCAAATGTTGCAAATTCATGGCCTTGCACCTGCAAAAGAAATGCATGAGAACGAATCCCTCTGCGCGCTCTATTATTATTATATTATATTTAATTGTATACAGCGCGCAGCTAACCCGGAGGCTTCCCGGCGCTTAACAGAAGAGAGAGGACGGTTAATTGCAGGAAGGGCACTAAGGAAAAAGGGTCTAAAGGTAGAATAACCAGGTCTTGAGGTCTCTGCGGAACCTAAGGTAGCAGGATTCAGAACGTAGGGAAAGAGGTAAAGCATTCCACAAGGAAGGGGCTAAATATGCGAATGAGCGACCTCCCATTCTGGCTCTCCTGATGCGGGGGACCTGGTATCTTTCTTGGGTCGAGGAACGAAGAGTGCGGGGGGACAATATTGATGAACCAAAGTTCTTAAGCAGGGATGGGCATTGCCCGACTTAATGCGGTGCATGATACAGAGGGCCTTGAATTTGGAGCGGCTTTCAATGCGGAGCCAGTGCAGGCTACGCAGAGAGGCCGAGGTGGGAGAGGTTCTGGGAAGATTGCAGAGTAATCATGCGGCCATGTTTTGAACCGTCTGAAGTTTGCGCGTCACCTCCTTGCATGCACCCAGCAAGAGAACATTCCCATAGTCCAGCCGAGAAGTGATTAACGCTTGGACTACGGTTCGCTGGGTGTCGTGGGGGAGCATCCATATGATTTTTCTCAGCCACTTGATGATGGTAATGCAGGTGGCCGAGACCTTGATCGCATGTTGCCTCATCGACAGTTGATCATCAAATAGGATGCCTAGATTGCGAGCTGTCTTGGAGGGAACAGGTAGGGAACCCAACTGCTGTGGCCAATGGTGGGGACCCCAGAGTGTAGTATTGGGGCCAAACAAAAGAAGCTCGGTCTTATCCCCATTTAATTTTAGTTTGTTGTCATGCATCCAACTAGCTATGGTATTAAGACCAGAGTGAAGGGATGAAATGGAGGCGTTTTGACCAGTGGAGAGTGAAAAGATGATCTGAGTATCATCAGCGTAGGAAAAGATGCCAAGTCCGGCTTTTTCCGCAATAGTGGCGAGGGGTCTAACATATAGGTTAAAGAATAAAGGGCTCAAAATAGAGCCCTGAGGAACGCCACGGGAGGAGTGATGAATTTTAGAGGCTGAGGAAGGGGAGAAAACTTGAAACGTGCGGTCTGAGAGATAGCTGGCCACCCAACCGAGAGCTGAGCCACTGATGCCGATAGATTTTATGTCAGTAAGAAGGATGGAATGGGAAACAGTGTCAAAAGCGGCACTCAAATCCAATAGGATGAGTGCCACTGTTTCCCCTTTGTCTACCTGGCATCGAATGGTCTCAGAGACCCCAAGAAGAGTCGACTCGGTCGAGAAGCCAGCCCTGAAGCCAGACTGGGACTGATGGAGGAAGTTACCTGCTTCAATGTAGGTGGTGAGCTGTTTGTTAATGTGCTTCTCCAAGACTTTGGACCAGACCGGAAGAAGGGAGATGGGACGAAAGTTAGCAGGATTATTTGGATCAGCGTTGGCTTTTTTAGTAGGGGCACAATCATAGCGTGCTTCCACGTACTCGGGACCTCAGCCTCTCTGAGTGAGGCATTGAGGAGTTCTAAGATTAGAGTGAATGCAGGAGGATCAAGAGAAAGAAGGATTTGGGGGGCACGGGATCCAAGGAGGAGCCAGATTTAATGCATCCCAGGATGTTATGTAAAGAAGTAATAGTAAGAGGGTCCCATGTCGTCAACTGGGGCAAAGGGGGTGGACACATTTTCGTATTGGTTTCTAATTCATACAAGGGTTCAGACACACCCAACTCAGGGGAGGATGCAGTGTGCGTGGGAGCTCCAAAATTGGCATAGATGGTTTCGATTTTGGTCGTGAAAAATTCTGCCAGGGAGTTGCATTGCGCTTCATCCAGGCATGGAGTTTTGGGTGAGCAAGACATGCCCGATAATTCCTGCACAGCTTTAAATAAGGCTTTAATTCTGAGCATTTAGAATGGTATAATTGACATGCTCCGCCCTGGCTATATTACAAAGAGAATGGTATTTGGTAAGGGCATCTTTGTAAATTTGTTTGGCCCCCGGATCATAGTGCGCACGCCATTTGCGTTCCAACTTTTTACATTTAGATTTCTCAGCTTTTAGTTGTTCAGTGAACCATGGGGCGGGGGGGTGATGAACATTGTGTTTAAATTTGCGTAAGGGAAGGCAAATATTGACTGCCGAGGTTAACCAATTATGCAGGGCAGCCGCCTCTTCAGTGATGGCCGTATTGGTAGGGGGTCTGGTGTTCTTAAGACAGGAGTTTAATTTATTGGAATCTAAGTTTTTCCAGTTCCTACCAGCTCTCGGAAGCGTGGAATTTTTAGGGGTGTGCGGTGCCCAATCAGTTTTTATAGAAAAACTAATTATGTAGTGATCTGACCAAGGAATAGGCCTAGGAGGGTTACAAAATATGGTGTCTAAGTGTCAGGATTCACAGAGTCGCCACTATCTGTTCTCCAAAACAGCGTCTTGCATTTCCGACAGGTTCTCAACTTAAGAGAGCTAACATTTGGTATCCCTGTTATTAATAGGGTTTTTTAGCAAATAAGATGAAAACTCCTTTGTAGGATAGTTCTCTAGATAATGTACATAGTTTCCCCTCTCCTAAGATGGCCGCCACCAGGGACTTTGGAGTATGGTAGTTGCCAGCACGTTCTAGTGTACTTGAAGAATGCGCAAGTTCTAAACTGCGCACTTCAACGATTTTTCGTGAAGAGAATGCAGCACGGATTTCGAGCTCCGCGTCAATTATTCATGACGGGAGCTTTTCTTGGAGTTTAGAGTTCAGAGTGAAGTACTTAGAGTGGGAAGGTCTTCTCGCGAAGGTTATCCCAAAACATTTAATGAATATTAGAGTCCTCGCTCTGTCAGAAAAATAGTCAAGTTCAGGAAGCGAGTTCTCAGTATGACTGCAGTTCACCTTTGAATCGAGGTGAAGTACCTGAATCCACTTCTTCGATCCTGAGGCCATTGTTACACCACAGCGCATCTTCCAGAAGGCTCTGCGTGCCGTTAACCTCACTACGAAGATTGAAGAAAAAACAGTAAGACTTTTTTGGGGCGGGGCTTCCATGCGAGTGCACATGCCTCTTGTGTGTATAAAAGGTCAGAGACCGTTCAGAGCAGCAGATGAAGATACAGAAGCTCCTCGCCACAGGAACAGCACGAGGATTGCGCTCGTGAAAGTCAAGGATGCAAAGGCCTCTGTCCAGCATCACAGCTGATTTTCGATGGTATATTTGGGAAGAAGGCACATCTGCCCAGCCTTGACAACGCTCACGATTGTTTTTGGGCTGATGAATGAGTCACTGAATTTAAGCTTCAACTAGGGCACATGCTTAATTGATATCTGTAAGTGCCTCCGGTTGAGGTTTAATTTTTGTGCCGGGACCATAGTGCCAGAATGGACCCTGCCCTTCATATTTATTCAAGAAGACGCCACCGTTTTGTGCCATACCTCTACTCAACTGGAGTGCTTTCTACTGGATAATCAGTAAGTGCTACCTCGTTGGGTAGATGTATAGTGCTTTTACTACACTACAGCTGCCTAAAGTGCCAGAGAGTTGTCTACAGCGACCAGGTGTGTGTTACTATGCAATCGCGCCGAAGGGCGCAGGGGTCCCTTGAGTGAGCTGTCCATCATAGTGGGTAAATGGCGGGAAGACGGTGCACACCGCGAGTGTGTGGGCGGGGCCAAACGGACGGGGCTTCCATGCGAGTGCACATGCCTCTTGTGTGTATAAAAGGTCAGAGACCGTTCAGAGCAGCAGATGAAGATACAGAAGCTCCTGGCCACAGGAACAGCACGAGGATTGCGCTCGTGAAAGTCAAGGATGCAAAGGCCTCTGTCCAGCATCACAGCTGATTTTCGATGGTATATTTGGGAAGAAGGCACATCTGCCCAGCCTTGACAACGCTCACGATTGTTTTTGGGCTGATGAATGAGTCACTGAATTTAAGCTTCAACTAGGGCACATGCTTAATTGATATCTGTAAGTGCCTCCGGTTGAGGTTTAATTTTTGTGCCAGGACCATCATGCCAGAATGAACCCAGCCCTTCATATTTATTCAAGAAGACGCCACACCTTCCTGGCTTGAGCACCTGCTTTATTTTATCTATTAGAGCTTCCGGTTGAAGCTAACTTAGTAACTATTTTAGGATGGCGCTGGCAGCTTGCCGGCGCCATCGTAAAATAGTTACAACAGGCCAGCAAGGCTTGAACTTTTGCCCCCGGAATCTGCCGCTCGCGGATTTGCGAATTCGCGGTAAATTCGCGGGAGTTCGCGGATCGCGAATTTACCGAAAATTCGCAAAATCCGCGAGCGTAACGGATTTTCCGCCCATGCTTAGTTGCCAGCACGTTCCTGTGTACTTGAAGAATGCGCGAGTTCTAAACTGCGCACTTCAATGATTTTTCGTGAAGAGAATGCAGCACGGATTTCGAGCTCCACGTCAATTATTCATGACGGGAGCTTTTCTTGGAGTTTAGAGTTCAGAGTGAAGTACTTAGAGTGGGAAGGTCTTCTCGCGAAGGTTATCCCAAATCATTTAATGAATATTAGAGTCCTCGCTCTGTCAGAAAAATAGTCAAGTTCAGGAAGCGAGTTCTCAGTATGACTGCAGTTCACCTTTGAATCGAGGTGAAGTACCTGAATCCACTTCTTCGATCCTGAGGCCATTGTTACACCACAGCGCATCTTCCAGAAGGCTCTGCGTGCCGTTTACCTCTTAACGAAGATTGAAGAAAAGACAGTAAGACTCTCGGCTTTGCTTCTACGCAGCGATATTACAAAAGCAGCTCCCTTCCCTTATTGCGCTCACCCTTTTCCTCTCCTTCCCCCTTGTTTTCCTTCCTTGTACCTTTTTGCGCGCTCAAAGGATTAAGGCTGCTAATTCAGGACTTACTTGTCAAGTCTTCAGAAGGAAATATACCGCTATATCAGGAGGCCTTACAGGTAGTTATTCCACAGTAATAGTTATGTAAGAAGTGGTTTAACTCAAGAATTATTTAGTAATTCGTCCTTCCCTTCTTTCAGTATAAGCACCTGGTAGAACTACATATAAAAACAGAAGAGTAGCAAGGCCCTGGACACAGCTGGTAGGAAAAGTCTAATTATTATATAGAGAGTAGAGATACCAGGTAGGCTGTTGTGTTTATTCTTTCCCTCTTCTGTGTATTAGGCACCCTCACCTTGTGACAGGCAACAGAAGACTCCGGCTAGACCAAGCAACTAGAGGGTGACAGCTGTATTCAAGGTGTCTCTTCTTTCTCTTCCACTTCCCCTTTTCCCCCTTGCTGGTGTTCTCGGCTAGATTGCAGAGACACTGGGAGGTGGGCGATTGGGACCAGCTTCAATACTGCCTCCGCGAAGAATTGGAGCCTTCTGACAGTTCAGACACTAAGTTAGAAAAGATGGGATCCAGTAGATTTCCTGCCTTGTGAGTGGGGCCAGTGTTATGAAGAGAAATATTAAGTGCTGCTAAATCTTGTATAAGGTGTGAGCTGGTGGGGCAGGATGCGTCGTTGAGATGTAGGTTAAGGTCTCCGAGGACCAAAAAGTTAGTTGAGTGCAGGAGTAATGGGGCAATGTAATCCGGAAATGACGAGGCCCAAGTACTGCCCGTACCGGGTGGGCAGTAGATGAGAGTGCCGGAAAGAGTGAAGTTAGGGGAGAGCAGCAGTTTAACCAAGCCGGCTTCACAATTAGGAATTGCTAGGTCTTCCCACTTGCACGAGTAAATTCTTTTAAAAATGATAGCTATCCCGCCTCCCTCCTAGTCCACTCTATTTTTACATACATAAGTATAGTCATAGTTACAATTCAAAATTCAACTGCAAACATAAGCTTTTCTCAAGGTACATTTCCCATCCCAATATTTCTAGTCATGCTAAGAAAACCACAATTAGACCTCTGCAATCGTTTCTTCTCTCATGCCTTTATTCTCTTGAATGCATTTCTAATACAACCTCATAAACATTTCATTAATAAATCCTAGCATTACTCTCATATTAAAACATTACATTTCTCATTAGGCAACCTACTCGTGCAACTTCAATATGGCACGTTTAATCTCGGGGCACATTACATACACAGAGCAATTAATCCTAAATTACTTAAAACATTGTTTCTCTCAGTTGAGCACTAAATTAATCAACAAATGGAATGATCATGATTATATATACTACAACACTCTTGATTAGTCCTACATTTCTAAAACCAAACATTATTAAGGTCCTCTAAATATGTGGGTGCTGACTACGGGCGGTTATGATGCACCTCTACAATTTTTTCCAAACAACATGGCACTCTATCACATGCCATCACTCATGAATTGTTTTATGACATCATTTATGACATCACAGATGACAACTCAAAGGAGATAATTGATGACATCCCTGATGACGCCATCCAATGAGCATTTTAGTTTGTTTTATATTTTACATAGTGGCCAGTAACTATCATAGTCTTTTTCTACCTAATTGTGTACAGCCTGTGTCCAGCTATTTGGTATAAGTGTTTACAAACTACATGTGCTCCTAATGCATCATTGTATTGTAGAGGTATTGAACATGTTTTACATCTTTGCATCAAAGAGCTACTCTGCTGACGTGTGTTCATTATGTTCCACACAAGTCTTTTGGTACAGCAGTAGACGTTTTGAGCAGGCAAAGATTCCACATACTACATACTAAATATTGTAAGCAGCCTTGAGTTATTAGACAGAATCATCTCAGCATGATAATTGCTATTTATCACAGAAGACTGTGTGCACCAAGTACTAACTTATGTACACATGCTTGTTTTGCTTCAGATGATGGTTTACCTGTAAAGTTTTCACCACAATATGAAGGTTGTAGGTAATATGATCTTTAGCACGTTCAGACATTGGTTATTTTAAGTGAATAGTCACTCTTTGTACAAGTTTTGCATAGAGTGTTCACTGTGCTTAGTGGATGCTTTTTAATACTCTGTGATGTATTTCTCATAAGAGCTTCACTCTCTTGAAACAGTGTGGATCAGAGTAAACTGTCTCCATTGAGTAAACACTGTTACCTGTACCCACTTTTCTACTCATATCCATTTAATTTCTTAATGTCGATTCAGTGACCGTCATGGGCATCAGTTATGTAAAAGGGCTTGAGTTTATGGAAGAACATGATTTTCACTGAACATATTACGCAAATTGAACACTGTGTGATGGAAAGGTTACACTTTCATCTGTGTTTCTTAGTCAACATGAACACTTTACCTATGGAAGTTGTATGTATGATGGCAGTTAAGCTATTTTTCACTTACATTCATAGCTCTAATGGTAGACTCGTTTTAAGAGCAATGTGTACAAAATAAGCTTGAATGATATCATCAGTGAGGTCATCAATTATGTCATTTGAGATGTCAAAAGTGATACCATAAATGATGTCATAGTGTCATGAGTGATGTCATTTATGAGGTCATAAGCAGTGCATGGTTGGGGTCTTCAAGTTATAGTTAGCTCTGCTAACTTGAACTGATGAATTTCTGGGTTTATTTTGATTCAAAACATTAAAGTTATCACTGACTAATTCACCAAACCATAATGTTACTTTAACCTTTGCTTTTTTCCAGCGAATATATGTGTATGAGTTGTTATAGTTAGAATCAAGTTTCCATAGGAAATTGATTTTTTGGTTTGCTAATAAAGTTGGCACTGTTTCAAAGATCTTCACAAAATTTTCCCAAAAAGTATCATTCACCTAAGCTTCTTCCTGGAAAGTTTCTGTGTGATCCGTCAAGTTGGGGCTGAGAAAAATAGGGGGGAACCCAAAATGCAACTTTCCATAGGATTCAGAAACAAAAGGTTTGACAGAGTTGAACTCAATCAGGCAAAAAGCTAGATCTGTACCCTGGAAATATGCTGTTTGTTTAAATCCATACACTCATTTTTGAGATATTAAGGCTCAACATTTGTGCATACTTCATGCTGTTGAGATCCGCAGTGCTGTAAGTTCAAACCATGCCTATACCTGCAGAAAAAGCAGGGTCCACCCTTTTAGGTGATGTGAACATGTGTTGTATAAAATAGAATTAAAAAAAGCAAAGGGGTCAGGATAGGGGTACCAAGAACCCTGGGTGTAGTGACCCCTCCCCCAGAAGACCACATAAAAAAATAATGTTTTATTTTGTGGTGCTGCAGATCCATGTCAATTAGTGTGACCTTCTGTGATTCTGTGGCGGAACTACAGAAAAAAAGTGGGGCCATGGACCAGGCCCTTTGCCCAACACCATGCCGCGCATGGCTAAAGGCTGTGTGTTGTGGGGTTTTGGCAGTTTGGCAAACCACAGGGTGGGCTTGGGCACAGGATCTCATCTTGGTCCAGGCCCTGTACTCAATGCCACGTTCGGCCAAATGCCATTTGTGTGAAGTGGTTGGTATAGTAAGGTATGGTGCAGCAAAAATTACCTAGGGCCTGATTTATATTTCGGCGGACAGGTTACTCTTACAACGATGACGAACGTCCCGTCTGCTGAAACATAAATCCAATTATATCCAATGGGATTTATATTTCTAGTTTGATCCTGACAAGCGTACTGAGCTGTTACTCAACGACAGCCCCCAATATGGTCCATATTGGGGCAGAAGCAGGAACCAGGTTGATGGGTGTGTTGGTATTTGCCAGCAAGGCGTTGACCATGATGGAGATGGGCTATGCACAAATCGAGTGAAAAGGGGCCTGAGTGCATTTCCTCCTGCACATTAGTGGCCAACCCTCCAAGGACATCACGGATCATCAGCTCCTCGTCCCTTATCCTGAGGGTCAGCTCCTTATCCACCTCCCCGGATTGAGAGGTGGGCCAACCAACTACAATACTACTGGATGGAAGTTGTCTACCGTCCAGGGGCGAAGAACCCTGCCAATGTCTTATATCACCACCCTGAGCCTCACGACACTCAAGATGGACAGGACAGAGTGGAAGACTATGTCAGGATGGTCTCAGACGCTACGTGCCCCAATCTCTACAGCTGAAAGACATCAAAGAAGCCGCTGAGACAGAACTTGTCATTGTTAAGGTGTGAACAGCTGTTCAAGGAGGTACTTGGTTAAACTTCCTTTGGGACGCCAGTGAATGACCCGGCAAAGAGAGAGTGAACCTGACAAAGATGTGGAGGGTGCGGGATGAATTCAGAACTACTCCAGACAAAATCCTCCTATGGGGTTCCAATCCAATGTAATCCAGTATTTGTAAAGAGGGATCTAATCCCTTTAAGCGTCTCAAGACGCCGGCGGCCGTCAGGGAGAAAAACATGGTGCTGAGCTGATCCGATGCTGGGGATCAAACTATGAACCCCCCGCTCTGGAGGCAGCCATTCTGGGCGCTGCACCACATCTCTCCCTCATCCCGCAACATAGTTCTGCAAACACAGAGGCACCATGTCATGCTCCAAGCTCATGGAGGGCACCAAGGTGGATGAAAATAGGGATGCAGGAGAAGGTATGGTCCCTGGGTTAGAAAGGATGCCCATAGGCATTTTATGCAGATTGCCCAGTATGCCAATTAACAGGAGCACTGCCGAAGTGCCCTGTGTAACCCCTTGATCAAAACTTAGGGGCAGATTAGGATACCGGTTTTTCTGTATCCTCCGGACCGGCGGAAGCCACCGCCGGCCCAGAGGATACGGAAAAACCGCAGCGGACCCACCAAAGACCCACCGCCACATTAGGATGGCTGGTGGGTCCAGGTTTACGTACGCAGCTTTTCCGCCGCGGTTGGCTTACAACCGCGGCAGAAAAGCCCTAATATGGTGGCGGTGTCTCTCAGACATCGCCAGCCATATTAGGATGCCCAAAAAGAAATGCTTTTCCACAGTGGGTTTTCCGCTGTGGAAACACATACGGAGCTTCACTGCGGGGGCCCGTTGCGGGCCCCCTGGGTGAAGGGGGGGTGAGGGGTGCACATGGGGGTACCTATGGTGCCCCCCTGCATTTGTATGCAGTAATCGGCAGGCACCGCGGGGTGCCTGCCGCTTTCTGCATACAAATGCAATGTATGCATTTTTAATATTGCGGCGGGTGCAGCTTTAAGCTGCACCCGCCACAATGTTAAAAATAGAGGATGTGACCGCCAGGGTAGCGGTCACATCCTAATTGGAGAGGAGGGAACTCCGCAGGCCATGCGGAGGTTCCCTCGATCCTCGATGGTCGCGGACGGACTCAAGTCCGTCTGCGATCATAATGAGCCCCTAAGTATGGATTTCAAAATTTTTCCGGTTGGGCGTACTACCTTGGTGATAGTGGACACTTACTCAAAGTATCTAATTGTGGAGGTAATTACCTCACCTGCTTTTTTCTCCATCACCCCAGTACTGGGAAGGTGTTTGCCATCTTTGGTCTACCAACCGAGATTAAAAGTGACAATCAACTACCCTTTCATGGTGCAGAATTTGGGGATTTCCTCAACCGGCTTGGAAAACATCGCCGTCGCATCTCTTCCCAATGGCCCCAAGCTAACGGCGAGGTCAAATGGTTAAGACGCACAATGACCAAATCACTTTGCTTCTCCACTGTGGAGCAAGCAACATGGACTCTAATGTTCAACTGACCTCATCAATATGATTCCCACATGTTCAGGGTGGACACCACCACCTCACAACGTTCAAGGGACCCAAGCACATCGCGTGCAATGCAAGACCCTCGCCAGCCAGACCCGGCAAGCAGGAGTCCAATCACTCCTACCCAGTGACCATGTAGTCATCAAGGACCACAACCTTGGGTGGAAGTTTAGGACACCATTTGAGCCTGGGATCTGGAAGATCTGGATCATTATCAGAAGTGACAGAACCATGGTGACGGCCAGCAAAGGACAAGAAGTGGTCCGAAGGAACATATCAGGAACATATCATGATTCAAAGGGGTAGCAAACTGACCCCAACATCCCCCTAAACGTGACAATGAAGACAACACTGACTGGTTTGAGTACAGAGAGGACTACACAATGGGCAATGAGCCTGTGGATTAGACCTTTTGAGCCCTGCAGAGATTCAGCAGGATGACACACAAGCCAGTTCTCCCAACTGTGATCTACAAACTCACAGGCATCCTCACCACTTCAACCTTTAACCCAATACACAGCCCAGCCAGCAGCTCAAAGTCTTTGTATGTCAAATCAAATTAACTCTGACCTTCAAGACCAAGTTGGGGAGAGATATAGCAAGTTATAAGTCCTTCATCCTGTGGATCACCTGGATGTATATACACCTAATCCTCTGGCAAGGCGTAGCCGGACGCTTTAAATTAAATGGGAGTGGACCTCTCGGGTCTCACTCCGACATGATATTACTGAGTGCAGAGTGAATCACTATGGGGACCTGGGAGTGTGGTCTACTATACGTGGGGTATTGGCAAACTGATATACATCCCCACCCCAATAATGTATGCACCAACCACCATGAACATTGCATATTTGCTAGGCACCAATATCAAAAATGTACGTTTCAGAACTATGCGAGTTATTTTTTTACAAATAATAAACAGATACCATGGATTTGATACATCTATGCAAACTTCATACCAAAGCTTTTTGGCAGAGAGTTGTATTACCCTTAACACATATGGATGGGTGGAGAGGAGAAATGATATGTAAAGATGTTAAAATATATAATAATAATGGGAAAAAATGTGTAACTTAAGTTTCATATGTAACAGTCCAGTTAAAATAGTTTTTTCAAAAGCCTTGATAAAATTCAATAAACAAAAAATGAAAGAACCTTAGAAAGCTCTCAAACAATTCCCTATACATTCCACCTGTGCTATTCACATGCTGTTTGTTTCGGGTCTAACAACATGTTGTATCTTTGGATTAAATCCATATCCATTGAGTGAACTATCGAGCAAGTATCTTGTCTGGCAGTGTCACTTTTTGTGGAAACACATCAGATGAAAGGCTTTTCACCAATGTATGTCCTCTGGTTGTGATTGATATGATGTTTCAATCATGCTGCTTGACACATGCAACTCCCTATAGTAATACTCTAATCGGTATTGTAAATCAGCACATCTGGCCTATCCTACTTAATATAGGACAGCAGAAATCTACGCTTAATGTTTCATATTAAGATCCCAGACTCTTGTTTACAATGTTATCATTCATTCTGAAACTGCCTTAAAATGTTAGCTCAAGTCAAGGAGTTGTACAGTTTTCCATCTGCAAATATCTCATTATGCCACTTTTTGGGATAAACGTGTATAGGAAATTGCAGTATTGTACTGCTGTGATCTGTTGTCTATAATATCAGATAGATTCAGATGCATGGTAGTTTCATTTTCTCAATTACGTAAATGTAGTATACTCCAGCGCTCGAGCGTTTTATTGTTTACATTCAAGAGCTAGATAGAAGCATGTGTGTTGAATATCTTCAAACATCTTCTTGATGTAGGACACGCTGTGATATTTTTTTTAACAATAGCAGATAAAATGGAACCCTTCTGGCTGTTCTTGAGGTAAACCAACATCCAGACATGCAGATGGAAACTCCGCAAAGCAAGCATTTGGGAATCAATATATGTTTTTTTAACTATAAATGATTACATATGAAGCAGGAAGGAAACAAAGAAAGCTGCCAGATTTTTGTCCTTCTGGTGGTGTTTTTATCACTTAGGATTGAGTTAGCATACGCAACTTCTACAAAAAACCAGTGGCGGCTACTCTACAATAGCGGAGGAGTGCCTCCCCACTGCCTTGCTTAGAACCAGCAAATGAAAAATAAAACAATGTTCTAGCATGTTGTATTTGTCACGTGCACGCTCTGAGCCAGCTTGTGCAGCGAAGGATAGGGCGGGGTATGGAGGAGACGTGCTATGTTTACTCCCTGAGTGCACATATGTGTTTGGCCGGCCTTCTCGACTGACCAAAACACAAATGCGCACTTAGCTTCCCTGAGTGTAGTGTCTGCGCTGCTCTCCTAGCAGAAGAGCAGTGCGGGGTTTGGATGGGAGTCTGTCCCAGGAGCTGCTGGGACCATGAAGAGAGGAGGAAGCGCAACATGACGCAGGAGGTGCCCGCCAGCTTCAGGTCAGTTTTTTTTATTTATATATATTCTAACACACACACCCCATGCCCTCCCCCCCTCGATCCCCCTCCCGCGTTCCCTGCACCCACCCCACCACCCTTTGTTTGCAGGGACTGCTACTGCAGAAAACCCAAAGATCCAAATGGACCACAAAAACTGAAGAAATTGCAAAAGAAAATATCCTGCTCATAAGCCTAATGATATGATAGAAGTACATCTCAAAAGCACATGACAAGGGAAATAATCGTGTCAGATTCCAGAATAAGGTGGATATATTTGGCCCTCACGAGTTTTCATATGAATTTTGTATGGGTGAATTATGCCATGTTTTGCCATACATAATTAAATGTGCATTATTAATGAGGAAAAACAAAAAGAAAAGAAATCTATCAGGCCATTATTGTGAGTTAATTACAGCACTTTGCAGCTTTACAAAGAGTCAATTTTACTTCCCTATCATGCGTTGATAAAGAGTAAATGTCAAACAAATTAGATTTTTTATTCTGAAAATATGGTGTGTGAGTACTGCAACACTGCGCGTGTTGATAATACAAGGTTTGGGGCAAATCTTCGTAATTCCAACAAATATAAAAGGAAGGCATACGTATTGGGTCTCCGGAGCCGGTACTGGCTCAGAGGGAGGGGTCGCCTCCCATTAGCAAATTACACAGCCCTGGAAAGCAGTCCCCAGGGCATGAAGTGGCTCGGGAAGCAACACTAAACAGCCCCATCCCCTTTAAGAAAAATACCATGGGGGATGGGTTTGCAGAAGCCAGGCACTGTGGCCAACTTCCCGCTGGACAGGGCCAAAGAGATTGGATTTATATACCATGATTAAATATTACTTTACGTTAAAAAACACCAGACATTCACTGAATAAACTACGGTTAAAGTAACGTTTTAGTTAGGCGAATTTCTCAGTGACACCATTAACGTTTTGAACTAAAAAAACACTGAAATATACCAGCTATAGTTTGCAGATTTAAAAGAGTGGCCTTGGAGGCCTCAGGACCTAACAAGACTAGGAGAGGGGGGCCATTTGCTCCCCATTTATTTGAATAGATGGCCCATGGGAATAGGGTCCCCAGGGGCGGCAATGGCTGAGGGAGAGGGGCCGACTCACCTTAAAAAAAAAAATACACTGCCCTGGAGGATGCTATCCCCAGGGCCTGAAATACTCATGGAGCTGGACCATGCAGGCCCACTCCCCTTAAAATTGCACTGGTGATGGGTTTCACAAGGCCAGGCCCTATGGCCAACCTCTCGCCGCACAAGGCTGATGGGGTTGGATTTACAAATCATGAGGAAATATTACTTTACGTTAAAAAACACTAGATATACACTCAAAAAACAAAAGGTTAAAGTAACATTATAGTTAGGTGTGGTAAAAAGATCTGTTTTGTATTTATTTTAAAATAATTAAAATTCACTGAAAAAAAATATTAATCTAGTGTTGTAGTTAGGTGAATTTGTCAATGACAAAATTAATGTTTTGAACTTAAAACACACAGAAATACAACAGTTATGGCCCTCGCCATGCACTGCTTACAACTTCACGTGACATTACTCATGACATGGTCTGTGAAATAATTTATGACTTCACAGATGACATCTCAAATAAGATCGCTGATTATATCACTGATGACATCATCCAATGAGTGTGTGAGTTTGTGTCATATTTTACATAGTTGTGGGTAACTACCATATAACTTTCCTACCTAATTTTGTATAGCATTTGTCCAGCTATTTGGTATAAGTGTTTACACAACACATATGCTCCTAATGCACGTAGGAGTTTAGAGGTATTGAACATGTCATACATCTTTGTATTGAAGAGTTACTCTGTGTGCAGGTAACAGTTGACTTGTGTTCATTATGTTCCACACAAGCCTCCTGGTACTGCAGAAGAAATTTAAAGCAGGGCAAAGATTCTACATACTACATACTAAGTATTTTAAGAAGTCTTGAGTTATTAGACAGAATCATCTCTGCATTACAATTGCTACTTATCGTAGAAGACTGTGTGCACCAGTTACTAACCTATGTACATGTTCTTGTTTTGCTTCAGAAGATGGGCTACCTGTAAAGTTTTATGAAGGCTGTAGGTAGTATAATAGCACGTTCAGACCTTGGTTATCTTAAGTAAATCATTGCTCTTTGGACAAGTTTTGCATAGAGTGTACACTGTGCTTAGTAGATACTGTTTAATACTCTGTGATGTATCTCTCATGAGAGCTTCACTGTCTGCAAATAGCGGGGTACATAGTAAGCTCTCTCTATAGAATAAACACTTTTAGCAGTACCCACTTTTCTACTCATAGCCACTTAATTTCTCAATGTAGATTCAGTGACTGTCAGGGGTTTAATGTGGGTTACAAATGTCAGTAGTAGAGCATTAGTTATGTACCAGGGCTTGAGTATCTGGAGGAATGTGGTTTTCACTGAACAGTTGTATACAGATTGAACATTGTGTGACGGATAGTTTGGGCTTTCATCTGTATTTCATTGTCAACATGAGCTCAGCTACCAATGAAGTGTAAGGTATAGGGTAAAATAACACAAGCTTCCTTTACCTATGTATGATTGATAGTAGTAAAGTCCCTTTATATTATTCTAACCTATTTTGCACTTACTTTTAGAGATCTAATGGTAGACCCTTTTACAGAGCAACATATACAAAATAAGTTTACATTTGAGATTTCATCAGTGATACCATGAATGATGTCAAAGAACATGTCCTGAGTGATGTCATATATATGAGGTCATGAGCAATGCTCCGCTAACTTGAACTGTTGAATTTCAGTTTTTTTTTAATCAAAACATTGTTATCACTGACTAATTCACCTAACTATAACATTTCCATAGGAAATTTAATTTTTGGTTTGCTAATAACTTTGGCACTGTTTTACGGATCTTCACAAAAAATCTCATTCACCTCAGCATCTTCCAAGAAACTTTCATGGTGATCTATCAAGCGGGGGTTGGGAAAAATGGGGGAACCTGAAATGCATTTTCCCAAAGCCATTTTTCATAGGATTCAGAAAAAAAAAGGTTGAACAGAGTTAAACTCAATCAGGCAGAAAGCTAGATTTTTTCCCTGGAAATGTGCTTTTTGAAATTTGGTGTAAATCTGTTCAGTAGTTTTTAAGATATTACAGTTTAAAATGTATGCATATTTCATGCTGCAGAGATCTGCAGTGCTGCAAGTTCAAACAATGCGATCTGATTAACTGGCCACCACCTGCAAAAATGTCCACCCTTTTAGGTGATGTGACCTTGTATTGTAAAACAAATATCCAAAAATATGAAAGAGGTCAGGGTAGGGGCACCACATCATTACCTCTGGGCATAGTGGGAGGCAGAGGGATCCCGACTGAAGACCACATTAAAAAATAATGTTTTATTTTGTGGTGCTGCAGATACATGGACTCAATCAGTGCAGCCTCCTTTTATTCCATGGCGGAACTATGAAAAAAATAATGTGTTCTTGTCCCTGCACCCAACAGGCAAAAGCTGTGTGCGGTGGGGTTTTGGCAGTTTGACGAACCACGGTCATGGCCACTGGACCTGGGCTTGGTCCAGGCCCTGCACTCAATGCCAAGTTTGGCCACAGACCATTCGTGTATGGGGTTGCTATAGTAAGGTATGGTGAAACAAAAGTTTCTAAGGGCCTGATTTAGATCTCGGTAGACAGGTTACTCCGTTACAACGATGACGGCTATCCCATCCGCTGAAATATAAATCCCATTATATCCTATGGAATATATCTTTCGGTGGACGTGGTATCTTTCACAGTTGTGACAGAGTAACCCGTACGCCGAGATCTAAATGATGCCCTTAATGAAAACAAGACATTAGCTAAAAAAGACAAAGGTCAAAAGCAACATTATTTGAAATTCTCTGAAAAAAACAAAGGCTAAAGTCAAATTACAGTAGGGAGAAAATGTCAATTTCAATATATCAATTTAATCTAATAAAACCATTCAAAGTCAATAGTTATACTTAACTGAATGTTAGGGTATGTTGTGTTTATTTGTATACAACACTTATCACTCTAGAGGTTATCAAGGTGCTTGGGCATGGTGTGTAAGTGTGTGTTCCCAAGGTGCTTAAATGAGCAGCTAGGTCTTCATCTTCTGTGGAACTCAGTTAGTGAGGAGGGGGCTTTGATGTGTTGAGGGAGGTAATTCCATGTCTTGGATGCAATATAGGAGAATGAGCAATGTCCAGTTTTGCTTTTGTGGATGGGTCTTGTGTACAAGAAAGAATGAGGCAGAGAGTATGTGTCTGGTGGATTGGGGAAAGTGCAGTTCAGGTATTCTGGTCTTGTGTTGTGCAGGGCTTTGTATCTGTGAGTGAGAAATTTGAGCTGGCTGCACTTGTAAAACTGTGAGACCCGGTGAAGCTTTCTGAGGTGTGGTGTGATGTGGTGTGGCATGGCAGTTCAAGCATGAGTCTTGTGGCTGTGGTCTGGACTGTCTGGAGCCTGTATAGGAGGTGTTTGGAGATTCTGACATAGATAGCTATGCAGTAGTCCAGCCTGGTGGTGATGAGTGATTCTGTGATAGTCCGCCTGGCATTCTGAGGCAACCATCTGAAGATGTTTCACAGCATGTGTAGGATGTGGAAGCAGGAGGTGCACACTGCCTTGACTTGAGTCGTGATGTTGGACTTGTCATCTAAGATGATCCCTAGATTTCATGCTTGGTCTGTTGGTGTGGGGGTTGGTCCTAGCTCTCATGGTCACTAGGTGAAATCCCATGGGAAGCTATTGTTGCTTAAGACCAGCACTTCCATCTTGTTGGAGTTGAGCTTCAGGCATTTGGGTCACATTCAGTCTGCTACCATGGTCATGTAGTTAGTGAAGTTGGTGTTTTTCTAGCCCATCAGTGAGAGGATGATTTGGGTATCATCATCGTAGGAGATGATGGCGATGTCTTGTGATCGGATGATTCTGTCGAGCAGTGTCTTGTATATAGTTAAAAGAGTGGGGCAGAAGACAATCCCTTTGGAATATTGCATATCAATTCCTTGGTCTCTTATGTGAAAGGTGGCAGCTAGTTTCTTTGGGTTCTTTCCATGAGGAAGGAACTGATCCTTTTGAGAGTGAATCCTTGTATGCCAAACTCATTTAGCATTCTGTTGAGTGTGTTGTTGGGAAAATGTTAAAGGCTGTGGAGTGCTTGAGCAGGATGCAGGACACTGTTTCTCCTCAATCCAGGATTTTTTTAATATTGTTGGTGGACTCGATGAGTGCTGTTTGAGTGCTGGGGATCTTACTGAATCCTTCTTAATTGTTGTCTTGAAGATGATGAAGTTTGAGGTGGGTTGTGAGTTGCTAGTTAATGGCCTTCTCAATCACTTTGACCGGATGGGGAGGACCGAGATGGATCGTAAGGGACTTAGTTGATTCAGGTTGACTCTGGGCATCTTGAGGAAGGTGTTGTTTTTTGCAAGTTTCCATTCATCCGAGAAAATAACGGATGTGACTGAGGGTCAGAATGGTGCTGATTGGTGATGTGCTCAGGTTGTAGATGTGGTGATGGCCTGGATCCACAACATGCAGGACCTATAAATATTTAACTATACCTCTAACAGAGAAATACAAGTACCAAGTAAGGCAAGGATGGCAGAAGAAGCTGTGGGAGGTGGAGCTTGAAGCTGTGTGTTATGAGCTTTTTGTGAAGGTAAGTTAGTTAGGGGTGGTTCTTAATACCTAACGTATTTGGGTCTAGAGTTTGGGTATAGGCATGAGAAGGCATATCTTGCAGTTTTGCATTTTTAGCTGCAGTAATTGCTAAGATTAGTGTTTCTTTCCATCTTGATTGGCTTTGCCTATAAGGAAAGTAATAGGGGTGAAAATTATTTGGATTTTTGCAATGGACACAAGGTTTTTGACAAGGGGAACATAAAGTAGTTGTCAGAGGGCAGTCAGATAGAAGAGAGATATTTATGATTGTTGTGCTTACTGAGGAACAGAGGATTTCTATTGTGATAACTGCAATGCAATAATTACCCAAGGGACAATATGAGGCATGGGTTCTTCCTATCTATTGAATATAAAGCTAAATTGTCTTTTTTACCGCAAGTGCCGTTCTGATTCTTTTGTCAGTCATAGCTTTGTTTTGCCTTAACATGACAAAGGCAATTTGTGTGTAGTGAGATGGGGCAGGTGTTAATTTTAAATGAAGGACAAAAAGGGACAAGTCCACCTAATGAAGGAGTTGTTGGTTAGTGGTTAGTGAAAGAAGCCAAAAACAATTTGATTTCCAGATAATGATACCCCATCACTTTTCTCTCCCCCCTTTGAATTTTCTCGCCAAGTTTCAGGTGCATTTCAGCAGACAGGTATCAAAGGGATTGGCATAAATGGATGGATTATCAGAGGAGTGTAAAGAATAAATCTATAATGAGGTAGAAGCAGGAAAGGGTTGATCTTTTTCCGTAGTTGTTCTTGAACATTCTGTTGCCTTGTGTTTATATATTTTATGCTGCAAAACAATGGAGATGTGAGAAAATTGGTGGAGTTACATGCCTTTTATTGTAGTTTTTACTAGTTATTAGTCTCTTATTCCTCCACTAGATTGCATTATGTCCAAAGTATTGTAGCAGTGTGGATTTAAATATATGTATATGGTATTTCTTTATGACACTTTCAACCTAAATCATGAGTATAATTGCATCATCTAGCTTAAGTTTAAGCTTAAGCCTAGGTGCTGACCTTATTCTGAGAAATCATTAGTTCTTCGAAAATAGGAGGGATTTCTCTAAGGGGCACATGCATCAAGATAAGGGATTGCGATTCCTTAATAGCAATTTTTAGGGAATCGCTATTTAGAAGTCGCAGTTCCTTATGCATGTAGGTTTCACAAAATTAATAGGGATTCCTACACATTCCCTAATGGCAAATCACAAATTTCTATTCGCTATTAGGTAATGCTTTCCCATTCATTTCTATGGGCCTAGAGTGCCATAGAATCAATGGGAAAGCATTTGCAATTTGTGAGTACCAAATAGGTAGTCTTAAATTGCGAATGCAATTGCAAGGGTGCTAGGTGGCTTTAGCCCCCCTGATGCACCCCCAAAAATGATAATTGTGCACATGCGGCGTACACATATGCCCTAATGCAATTTTGTGCATTTTTCTAAGAATTTGCAAATTATCATCAACTTGAAGTTGATGTTAATTTGCGATTACTTAATTCAAAGTTTTGAAAATGCTTCTTGCATTGTATTTGGCGAATCACAAATTGCAATTCCCTAAATGCGATTACCTAATTTGCGAATGCATTTTGTGTTGATGCATCAGAAATGGCTTTTTACCAGTCGCAAACGGGCCAATTCTGCTAATCGCCCCATTTACGGCCGGTAAAAAGTTTGTTGCATGTACCCCTAGTTCTCCAGTCTTGCTTAAAAATTCCAGAACACCCACTGTTTGAAATGACCTTCTTGTGGTGGTCTACCTCCAGATTTTTGCCTTTACTATTTTTGCTGGCTGTTGAACTCTGCACTTTACTTTAACAATGTCTGTGCAAATACTTCACTTCATTAGTGGCAGTTGTCCAACCCCGTACTGCAATAGGGAACTGAAAAATGACCAGTCAAACTTTGTGAATGGCCTTCCACTGTGTGGGCAATGTGTTGCCAAATTTTACGTAACGTTTAATTTTTTTTGTTAAAATCTGCACATTGTGCAGCAGTTTACGTATTAAGCAGAAAACGTTATGGCTGCAGAATCTCATAGTTCCAGTGACTCTGGTTGTAAGGAATGCTAATTATAAGTTCAATATGACCATTGTTGCTTTGCTATGAATATCTGCCTTTATTTGATAATATACAGAATTCAAGAGTTCCCTGAGCCGAACCATCTTCTCAGTGATGTTGTCAATGACGTCATTTAACAGGTCACACGATTTATGTGAAGTAATAAGCAGAGATGAAAGTTATAGTTAGTTCACTGTACTAATATTCATGACTATAACGGTAATGTAGGAAATCAAAATATTTTGCGTGATGTCCCTTTAGATTTGATGTCAATCTTCTTGCAGGTCTTGGAACTCTGTGAACTTTGCCTTGTTAATTAGTAGTAAAGTGCCTGCGCTCCCCATTTAAACATGATTCAATTGGCCTGCTCTTAATTGGCATATTTAACATGACTGTAAGTTTCAAGTTTATGTTGTCGAAAATTCACCCAGGGTCTGGAAGTTTTTGCAAGTAATCACTTGACAACAGTGTAGGTGAGTTTTGTCACTGTCCTGAATGCATGTAGATCGTTTTTGCACACGATATTGTTAACCATTAACATGGCTTGCACAGTATAATATGGTGATAACATCATGTGTCCATTATTTTATTTCATGTACATATGCCCACTGTGGCATTTTCTAATAAAGGATTGATGAGATACGGTACGATTGCACTAGCGGCATTCTTTTAAATCTATTTTCATTTTTATAATTTCAGGTTATCGACCAGAGAAAGTGGTATGTAGATTTTCACTTATCCACGCGGTGTAGATAGCGTTCACTTTGATCCTGAGGAAGTGCCCGGATCTTTCCGACATTTAAGGCAATAAACATGTTGATCACCCGAGAGTAGGGCACACATAGCTAGACACACTGTCTCTAAGTTGTTAGCCCTCTCGTTCTTTTAATCAGGCAGTTTACCTTCATAATAAACTTGTTGTTAGGACTAACAGACCTGTTTTAGATTCACCCCCACCCACATCAACACACACTAGGCCCCTCACCGCAACTGCACCTATCGACAGGAACAAAAGATCCCCGATAAAGAGCCCCAGTCCGGGTGCCCATCAGGTATTGCAGCGCCGACCTGACAAAGGGAAGGCTCATATGATGAAGCATGACACCTAACTTGCTGGGTGTGTGAAAGCCATAGTTCTGACAAGGGGAATTCCCCCCCTTTTTCCAACATAAGTGGGTTCAGAAGTGACCCACCCCACACTACAGTATCTCTCCTTTCCTTATCTTGAATCCTAGAGGAACTTCGTACCCTTCTTGTACACAGCCTTGATGGGGCATGTATGTTGGACCTCGATAAACTTGCCCCTGTGTCCCTCCTTTTGATATACATCTGGAAATTAAATGTCACTTATGGACTGCAGCACCTATTGTGCCAACTACTACAGTGACACAGCAGACTGGACTTCAAGCCTATCCTGTATATCATGACTGCGACAGTGTAAATCCTGAAGTGTGACCCATCAAAAAAATGCTTTTTGAAAGAAGAAATCGTTTTTTTTTTTAGATGAATGTCATTTCATGTAGGCCTTTTAGCCCACAATGCACTGTGCCTTGTGTTAAAAGTTGAAAATGTACAACATTTAAAATTAACATGTCCTTACAGTGAATAGCACCCAACGGGTTGGCCAAAAGAGAAACACTGAGAAGTGATATTAAATATTAATTATGGATTTGGCTGGACCAGACCAAAAATGTTTAAACCACTCTTTGTAATATTTATTGAAAGCCCAACTCAATGGTGCTGTCATATTTGTAACAAATGTTGAGGAGAAGTAAGTTTTAGAAAGTTGCCTTTTCCCTGGCTGAAGCTCCTGAGGGCTAATTTACATTAACTCATAAGCAGTATCCCAACAAGAGATTAGCTCTGTGAAACCTGCTCGCAGGGCCAAGACAATGGCTTGGGTGTGTGGAGGCATATGAGAAAATGCCCCTTTTTTGATTGTCAACAGATTTTTTGACAGCTTTTAGTGCTGATTTTCAGACACTGACCGTTTTAAACATTAAAACGGTCTAATGCCTGGCCACGGAATATGTTCTATTCTTATGTTTGAAGTTTCTATTTTGTGAAAATTGTTTGGTTTTACTTAGTCGCTGAAACATTTATTCAGGTGGAGCTTTAACTGGAAGCAAGTAGTTCTACAAAATTATCATGTAACATTTTACATACTGGTTAATATAAAAAATCTGTGAGATTTTTGATATTTGACAAACCGTTTTAATTAAAGCCATTGATCACCTGTGTGTCTGTGGCTTTTGCCTTTGCTTTATGCCCATATAGTGCATTAAACATTAAACATTGCAATTCCAACTCATTGAATGGCTCCCTGCTGTCAGTCTTGATTGATGTCGGTGTTCCCCATTTAGCAAACATCTCATCCAAGAGTACTGTAGCTGATGTGCAAGAAACATTTGAAACAATTGGAAATCTTGAATACTCGTCAATCAATACTCACATGTAATATCCAGGATCTTTTAGTTCATAAAAAATAATAGCTACCCTAAACCATATATTCTCAAGAAAATCTGACATTATTAATCATGAACATGTACTTGGTTTACCTATTGTCTGGCACAGATTACAGGATTGAAGAGAGAAGAAGATAGATTAAGATCCACACCTGGGAATCATAATGTTTCCCTCTGCTGTTTCTTCATTGACACAATGCCCAGATAAATGTCATGATCTGTATCAACTACTTACTTGTAAATACTTTTTGGTATTATAATTCTTTGATCTCTCAGGAAGATACCGTATGATTTTAAATCCTAGGGCCCTATTATGTAATTGGTGGTCAAGTGGACTGCTGTATGGGTGGTGGCTCCCTAGACATACTGAGCTCGGCAGTCTGACTGCCATATTACATGTTGGGCAGAGAGGCTTTGCAAAGACCACGCTAGACCGCCGAGATATCCAGCAGACCGCCTGGTTCGCGATTGGGAAAAAGGCAGCCATCACAGGACAGTAAAGGGGATCTGCATCTCTATGCGCATTATGAGTTGCTTGCTCCACAAGCATACCGCCCTTTTCTTCTTCTTTCAGGCAGTTTCCAACATGTATCCATTTCTCCAGGTCCCCCTTTCACAATGGGGTCTTCATTCTGAGGATTACGACCCTGTGTCCGGCGATCTACAGGTGAGTTATTTTGTTTTCATACCATATACCCATTGCCAGGACTGTCCACATATGGGCCAATGTTTCAGTCCTCCGTCCATCATCTTCTTGTGTTTGCTTTATTTGGTACTGTCCCACATATAGCATGCATATGTGTGCATCTGACAGACATGCAGTTGGAATGCACACATAAGCAACGTTATATTAGGTAATAGTGCTCACCATCTCTGCAAGATCCCCACCTCCACACCACTGGCCCTGTGGTTGACTCGTAGTATTGCAGTCTTCGGAACACCAGCACTGTGGGCTGCTGGAGGGGGCGGACATGGTCCTACGGCGCACAGACTGCTGAACTTGTAATATAGCCCTTAGCCTCCTTTTTTTTACTCTTGGTTGCATTTTATTTTTAGCATTATCATAGATTTTGAGAAACACTTGATGATTTGTAACTTTGAATTGTTTTCCATGTAAATATAAGTAGTGATGCGGACATGCCCAGACTACTGCCAAACTTTCCTTCTCTGCTTGTGAGCATCACACTTGCATGCACAGGTTTGTATATCATCCTCATCACCACTGACAAGTCTTCCAAGGACAGGTTCAGGATAGCTTCTCTATAGTACCTAACATATCTGAATCCCCACATGAAAGATAAAAAGTCTCATTGTGGCTTGCCACAAGTAAACAGAATGTTCCATTAGTGCAAGTAAGTACTCATACCCAATATCTTACATATGTTTTGGACTGGTGAAGTGTGGTGCAGAAAACAATGTTTATTTGCCAAATATATCTCTTAAGAAGAAATTGAGAATTGGGGGTTTGAAAAAATTGTAAGTTTACTGATTCAGAGTTGAAAGTAAACAGCCCACTTGCCAGAGTTAATTCATCTATAAGCTCTTTCAAGTAGGAATGTTAAATCTTTTATTTCTTTATTCTCAGATTCATCGAAAATTGGCTAGATTCAAATATAATACCATCCCCTTTATTAAAGCTCTGCATGTCTTGATAAAAGGAATTGGACTCACTAGGGGACACAGGGAGTAGCTGCTTCTATCTCAGCACTCACCTTGGTTCCACTGGATGCTTTCGTTATACACATAGCCTCAGCAGTTAGATGGATACACCAAAAATACAACATAAATAGGGCTTTGAGAGTAATGTTTGACATTTAAAGTTGCCACTCCTTGACATGTCAGTAGCCTTACCACAATACTTAGAAGTGTCACATGAGCTCCATATTACCAATGAGTGCCAAAGGAGCAATCTAAATGAATAATTTCCTTATTTCAATCACTATATATGCAACTAATCAAGGGTGACGACTGGGTTAATTTCCATTCACTTCAAATTGTAGCAGAATTAAAATGCTGTTTATCAGAAATAAATTGATTCTCCCGGGCCTGGATTTGCAAACTAAAGATCTTAAGTAACCCACTACTCATAGGCATCCACACAAAAAAGAATCTGCCCCCCCTGAAAACAGCAGTGCAAGCAGCTTGTAAAAAGTTTGTTCACGTCATACCAATCCTCATGTCATTGATGTGACTCCCCTTAGTGTTGTGTAGTTTCCATCAACCAGTAAGAACTGCACGTTTGTGAACAACATAAACTTAGGATGGTGCTGGACTGATTCCATGCACCCACGTAGGCTATGTTGGCCCTTGTACCAACTAGCTCGCAGTACCACTACCAGCACCCCCCTAAACTGGAACAGGAAGTGAACAGTTTTGGCAACCACTGAAAGTGGCAACTCTGGTCCTTCAGAAACCGTGCTGACAGATTCCAATCTTTTGGTGCTTTCTTTTGCTCAGAGAAATATGGAAAGCATACACAAAGAGGCGTGTTTGATATTTATTGAACCAGAGTGAATCTTGTATAGTATATATGGGCTGCAATGATTAATAGATAGAAAAAGATAAAAGTTATAATAAGTGTCCACAGAAAAAAAAATGAAGGGTTCCACCATCTTGTTGAGGCAAGTTATATATGCGTACATATAAAGGATTATAACAACTCCTAAGAAGCTAACCCTAACTTACCTGTCTAGGAAGTGAATGTGCGTTCAGCTAACAAAACTCCCTTATGGGTGATCCAACCCCTTTACCTGGTGGGTAGGAGTGTTTTGGTCACAAACTGGACACCCCTCATGGAGATGTCAGTCAGTCTTCTGCTACGCGAAAGCTTCAGCATTCAGGGAGTCCTCAAGATGAGCAGCAGTGTCTTTAGGTTACAAAAGGTTGCATACAGAAAATGGTATCCTTCACTCGGGTCAAGATTGTAATCAGACAACCATTGCTTGTGCCCTACAGATAGCGGTGTTGCCATATGGATGTAATAATAAAACGCATTTCTATTACGCATTTGAGAGGCTTTGCACCAAATACTAAGGCAGTTTAACAAGATTCTCACGGAGTGTTTTGTGTCAGCAAGGGTGGTGTTTCTGCGAAACCAATCCAAGCATCACATATGCAACATGTGTGTTATATGTTAATGTGGCAAAGAGAGGGCAACTTTAGGACAAAGTTGAGTGTGAATGCAAGAAGGATTCTAATTCCTACCTGGCCTAACTCGAGCGCATGATGCCCACTCCTCATACATATATTGTTAAAAAGCTATTTAAAAGCAACTGAATCCCACATAAGCACAAATAAGGTACTAAAAACGACCTATATATCATATCTATATATATATTACCTACTGGCGGTCACCAGAAGGTAGTTATAGTTAGAACCTGTGTTAGAGCTGTGCTCCTGACCACTGGTGTGGTATCCGCCTCTGTAGCGCAGCGCTGCTTTTCACCTGCTGACTGTTGTTTCCTCCCCTGTTGGCCGTATCGTGACCAGCCACTGTCTCCTGTGATTTCCAGGTTGTTTCCCCGCTGACTGTTGTTTTATCCTCTGTTGCCAGTATCGTGCCCAGCCACTGTCTCCTATTATATTTAGTTTGTTCCCTTGTTGCCCTCGCTGTGCCCAGCCATTGTCCTCTGGTTATTTGTTGTTCGCTGTTTTTCCCTCTTTCTGTGCCCCCGCCGGGTTTCCCGCCACCACCCCGCTCCCCGCCGCTGCTCCCCTGCGGCCCCGCCCCCTTCCACCTGGGACCCTTCCCATTCGCCGCCCCGCTCCCACCTCCCAGCTGCTCCTCCCTCCCACTGGACCATTTAGGGAGGACTGCACGCGGTGGTGAGCAGTGACCTCTGACCCTCTGGGCCGGTCACACCACGCACCGCGCACACTGCCCGTGAGTTAGCCCAGGCTGCCCCGATCCTGCCGCTGCCCGCAGCTGTGCTCCTGACCACTGGTGTGGTTTCCGCCTCTGTAGCGCAGCGCTGCTTTTCACCTGCTGACTGTTGTTTCCTCCCCTGTTGGCCCTATCGTGACCAGCCACTGTCTTCTGTGATTTCCAGTTTGTTTCCCCGCTGACTGTTGTTTTATACTCTGCTGCCCGTATCGTGCCCAGCCACTGTCTCCTGTTATATTTAGTTTGTTCCCTTGTTGCCCTCACTGTGCCCAGCCATTGTCCTCTGGTTATTTGTTGTTCGCTGTTTTTCCCTCTAGCTGTGCCCCCGCCACGTTTCCCGCCACATCCCCGCTCCCCGCTGCTGCTCCCCTGCGGCCTCGCCCCCTTCCACCTGGGACCCTTCCCATTCGCCGCCCCACTCCCACCTCCCAGCTGCTCCTCCCTCGCTCCGCCCCCCCACTCTCCACATACAGTGGCAAACGCGCAGCGGGCGCGCCCTAAGCGCGCCAAAGGTAAGCCCGTCTGCACCCGTCCGCGCCTGGACCGCGCCCAGTGCCAGGACCCATGGACCCCGCAGACACCAGCCCACCCGCCGGATCTACGACATCACCGAACTCAACGCACTCAACACCGGCCGATCCCCGGGATGCTACCGAGCCACTCCGAGACGCACCCACGGGCCCTTCAGCTGCCACTCCTGCAAGTTCACCTGCCACCGGACCTCCGCTACACCAGCACCCAACAAACCGAACTCCAGCAGCAACCACCTGAAGTGCATCCTACTCAACACCCGCTCCGTCCACAGACACACCATCGAACTCTGGAACATCCTCGACACCACATCGCCAGACGTTGCCTTCCTCACGGAAACCTGGATGAATGCCTCTTCAGGGCCCGACATGGCCATCGCCATCCCGGACGGATACAAGATCTCCCGGAGGGCCCGCACCAACCAGACGGGAGGAGGCATCGCCATCATCCACAGGAACACCATCCGCATCACGACCAACACCGACGACACCCTCACAACCGTCGAACACCCGCACTTCCAGATCCACACCGATCCCAAGACCACCCTCAGAGGCACCCTCATCTACAGACCCCCGGGACCTCGCACACAATTCAGCGAAGACATCGCCGACTTCATCAGCCCGCACGCCCTCCCCTCCGCCGACTGCATCCTCCTCGGGGACCTCAACTTCCACCTGGAGAACAACAACAACTGCAATACCACCACCCTGCTGGACAACCTCACCAACCTCGGCCTCAAGCAGCTGGTGACCACCCCCACCCACTACGCCGGACACACACTCGACGCCATCTTCTCATCCAGCAAGGACATCGTCTTCAGCCACGCCACCGGACTCCACTGGACGGACCACAGCTGCGTCCACTTCAGCTTCAGAAGAACCACGATCCACCACCACCAGAAACAGGTTGCACGCAGAAGCTGGAACAAGATCACAGCCGACCAGCTCACCGCATCCCTGAGCCAGCAACCACCCACCGGCTCAGCTAACCCCAGCCAAGCTGCCAACAACCTCACGAAGTGGATCAGCAACTGCGCAGATGACCTCGCCCCACTGAGGACCCCTCCCAGAAGACCCGGCAGCAAGGAAGCACCCTGGTTCACCGACAAACTCAAGAGCTCCAAGAAGAACTGCCGAGCCCTCGAGAAAGCATGGCGCAAAGACCCGACACCAGACAACATGACCACCCTCAAGCTCGCCACCCGAAAACACCACCAACTGATCCACGCCACCAAGAAAACCGCATTCAAGGCACGACTGGACAACAACGCACACAACAGCAAGGAACTCTTCAACATCGTCAAAGAGCTCTCCAACCCCAACGCCGGAAACAACGACATCACCCCATCTCAAGACCTCTGCAACTCCCTCGCCTCCTACTTCCACAACAAAATCGCAGACATACACAACAGCTTCAGCACACAACCGATGCACCCCACGACCGCACTAACGCCCTCCACCACCACCCTCTGCGCCTGGACCCCGATCAGCACCGAAGACACCATCCGTACGATGAACTCCATCCACTCTGGATCTCCAACCGACCCCTGCCCGCACCACGTCTTCAACAAAGCCGACGCCATCATCGCACCCCATCTGCGGGACATCATCAACACCTCCTTTGACACCGCCACCTTCCCAGAAAGCTGGAAGCACAACGAACTCAGCGCTCTACTGAAGAAACCATCAGCGGACCCCACCGAACTCAAAAACTATCGCCCCATCTCGCTCCTCCCGTTTCCGGCCAAAGTCATCGAGAAGACTGTCAACAAGCAGCTGGCTGCCTTTCTCGAGACGAACGGATCCCTCGACCTCTCGCAGTCTGGCTTCCGGGCCAACCACAGCACCGAAACCGCTCTCATCGCAGCCACGGACGACATCCGAGCCCTGCTGGACAACGGGGAAACAGCGGCCCTCATCCTCCTGGACCTCTCCGCGGCGTTCGACACTGTCTGCCACCACACCCTAGTGCAGCGCCTCAGCAACGTCGGAATCCAAGAGAAGGCACTAGAATGGATCATCTCCTTCCTCGCCAGAAGGACACAGAGAGTCCGCCTACCCCCGTTCAGATCAGAAGCCCCCGAAGTCATCTGCGGCGTGCCTCAAGGCTCCTCGCTCAGCCCCACCCTTTTCAATGTCTACATGAGCCCCCTGGCGGCCATCGCACGCCAACGCAACCTCAACATCATCTCCTACGCAGACGACACCCAGCTGATCCTCTCCCTCACCAACGACCCCGCCACCGCCAGAACCAACCTACACGAAGGTATGAAAGACGTCGCCGAGTGGATGATGAACAGCCGCCTGAAACTGAACTCAGACAAGACGGAAGTTCTCATCCTGGGCTCCTCGCCCTCCACCTGGGAAGTCTCCTGGTGGCCGCCCGCCGCGGGCAGCGCACCCAAACCAACAGACCATGCACGCAACCTGGGCTTCATCCTGGACTCCTCCCTCTCCATGACCAGACAAGTCAACGCCGTCACCTCGTCTTGCTTCAACGTCCTACGCATTCTACGCAAGATCTTCCGGTGGATCCCCACCAAGACCAGGAAGACGGTCACCCAGGCCCTCGTCACCAGCCGACTGGACTACGGCAACGCCCTCTACGCCGGAACCACCGCCAAGCTCCAGAAGAGACTCCAGCGGATCCAGAACGCCTCAGCAAGACTCATCCACGACATCCCCCGACACAGCCACATCTCCGGACACCTAAGAGACCTGCACTGGCTTCCGGTCAACAAGAGAATCACCCTCCGTCTCCTCGCCCACGCACACAAAGCCCTACACAACCAAGGCCCAGGATACCTCAACAGCCGCCTCAACTTCTACACTCCCACTCGCCAGCTTCGATCGACCAGCCACGCCCTCGCCGCCGTCCCCCGCATCCGAAGAGCCACCACAGGAGGAAGGTCCTTCTCCTTCCTGGCCGCCAAGACCTGGAACTCCCTCCCGACCCACCTCCGCCTGACCCAAGACCACCTCGCCTTCAGGAAGCAGCTCAAGACCTGGCTGTTCGAGCAGTAGCGGACCCCCCTCCCCCAAGCGCCTTGAGACCCTCCGGGTGAGTAGTGCGCTATATAAATGTTTTTGATTGATTGATTAAACCTAGTTTCCATTGGAAAAGTATTTATTGATTTGCTAATAACTTTAGAGTTGATTGACGAATCTTTCTAAAAAATCTCCCCCAAAATAGTCTGTGCAGGTCCGCTCCTATCCTGAAAGTTTGGGGGTGATTCAGCAAGCGGGGGCTGAGAAAAAATGGGGGTCACATATGTCATTTTCTCCATGTTAATTTCAATTGGAAATCTTGCGACGAGCTACAGCTCAAATTGCTGAACGGAATTACCCCAAATTTGGCAGGAAGGCAGAGCTTGGTTCAGAAAGCAACCTTTTTTTAAATGGTGTAAATCCGTTCAGTAGTTTTTGTGAAATTCAAAAAATAAGAGTGAAAAAATAATTTTCCCATAAAAAACTGTGTGCAAGGCTACAGCCGAAACTACTGAAAGTAATTACTCCAAAGCGACCTTTTTAAAAATGATATAAATCTGTTCAGCAGTTGCTGAGAAATTAGAAAAATAAAAGTTATGATATATGTGCAGAGCCTAACTCGCATGCGTGAGCTTCACTGTGATCGGATGCTAGCATTCCAATTCAGGAAGTGTTGGCAGCCATCTTGTGGCTTGGTAGAAGCGAGTCACCCAAAAACAGAGAAATAAAGGTATAAAACAGGAGAAGGGGGCAGGGTAGAAAAACCCTGACCCATTAGGTTTGCTGAGGGGTCCCAGAAAGACCTCCAAGGCCCAAAAAATCAGAACAAATTTGCTTTGGGCTCGCTGGTTCTCGCGTTTCATTTTAAAGAGGCCCTTGGGTGGGCTAGGTTCTGGGGATATTTCTTAAAAAATAATAGCAGGGGCTTGCAGGGGTTGCGGGGGTCTGCTGGGGTCTGCGCTGCCCCGGGACTTTATTTATATTGGGAGGGGGATGGCGCAATCCCCCTCGTGAAGTCTTCTATGTGCTTGTAACTTTAGCGCTGTATGACAAATCTTTATAAAATGATCCAAAAAGTTAATTTTTTTTATTAGCTCCTATATTGAAAGTTTGGGAATGAATGGTGTAGGAGGGAATGTCCCTTTGCGAGTTAGAGCCGAGCTCTCCCTCTGCGAGCCAGCACCCTGGTGTGCATTTGCGAGCCGACTGGCCGTAGCTCACACTGTGCGAGCCGAGCCAATGACCCTTAGCTCACCGTGTGCGAGCTGAGCCCACGGGCCGCAGGTGTCCCTCTGCAAGCCTGCCCGATCGCCCGCAGGTCTCCCTGTGCTAGCCAGATCGCAGATGTCACTCTGCGGAATGATAATTGGGAATATAAGGTGGCTCTAAAAAGAGCCGTTGTGTTCATTAGTTGGAGCTACATATAAGTGCGGATGCACTGCTTCAGGGTATTCAGAAAAACTCAATTTCCCTGATCTGTGAAGTGTACTCCATCACCTCTGTAGATGTCAGCCATATCAAAACATCTGTTGTTGTTGTGGATCAACCCCGTTCTATGGTCTCTGAGGTATGCAGACACAGCTGTGTTGACAATCTTCCTAGATTTTTCAATCTGAGGACAAACTTGGTTTGACCATTTCCACTTCTGTCCTTGGCATATATTGGAATATACAAAGACAGTTTGAGGCAAAAGCAACATCAATTGTCGAAAGGTGGCCTTCATTAGCATTTCCAAACCTACCCCAGTCGATGTGCCTAGGTCGTTTCCACCACATTGCACAATCATGAGGTCGGGTGTTGAAGCGGCAAACAGGTTTTAACCAAAGGCAACGATTGGTGCCACTTCAATCCTCTCTGTCCAAACCTTTTAATGTCCACATTTGGTAAACCTAGGTCTAAATCAATACATCTCTGTTCTGCATACCTTTTGCACCAGAAAACATAGCTATGTCCTACAATCCACACTAGCATTTTGAAGGCATGGCTGGGAGGAATGGATAGCTGTCTGTAGCTCATGCAGTCTGTTCGTAGAATAAGAGATATGTTTAAAGATGGGGAACTACTTATTTTTTGCCATACAAAATGATACCTGTTCGGGAGATGAAAAGCATTGTTTTTTAAAAGTAGGGTGCAAATTTTTTTGTGGAAATGCATCTTTGTGATTGGTTAAGAAAAAGCAGTTTCCATGTGGAGTACATATCATAGGATAAAATTTGCTCAACTCAACCACACCTGCTACTTGCATTTGGAAGGCACTGTTCGAACTTAAAACAATTGTGAACTTTTAACCTGCACGTGCCGTTAAATGTTCAAGAAAATGTTGCAAAACAATATTGTTAGGTTTAAAAAAATTGATGAACTTTTAAAGTGCACGTGTTGTAGAATGTTCTAGAAAATGTGTGGATGGAATACGTTGCACTTCTGACTTCTATGTGTCCTTGAATATTAAAAAAACTGTTTATATGGAAAATTAAAAAAAAAACAATAGAGAGAAGTTTTAAAACCTAAATGAATCAAGGAACTATTCTAATTTGTCCATTACATGTATTTATGTGTTGAGCAACAAAATTACAGACACAACATCCCTGAAGGAACGACTGGACAACAACGCCCACGACAGCAAAGAGCTCTTCACTATCGTCAAGGAGTTCTCCAACCCCAGCACCGGCACCAACGACATCACTCCGTCACAAGACCTCTGCGACTCCCCCGCCTCGTTCTTCCACCGCAAGATCGCCGACATCCACAACAGCTTCGGCGACCCACCCACGCACCCAACTGTCGAACCAACGCCCCCCACCGCCACCCTTTGCAGCTGGACCACGGTGACCACCGAAGACACAGCCCGCACGATGAACACCATCCACTCCGGATCACCGACCGACCCCTGCCCACACCACGTCTTCAACAAGGCTGACTCCACATCGCACCCCATCTCCGGAACATCATCAACGCCTCTTTCAACACCGCCACCTTCCCGGAGAGCTGGAAGCACGCCGAGATCAGCGCCCTCCTGAAGAAACCTACAGCGGACCCCACCGATCTCAAAAACTTCTGCCCCATCTTGCTCCTCCCTTTTCCTGCTAAAGTCATCGAGAAGATCGTCAACAGACAGCTGATTGCCTTCCTCGAGACGAACGGATCCCTCGACCCCTCGCAGTCCGGCTTCAGAGCCAACCACAGCACCGAGACCGCCCTCATCGCAGCCACCGACGACATCCGGACCCTGCTCGACAAGGGGGAAACAGTGGCCCTCATCCTCCTGGGCCTCTCCGCTGCATTCGACACGGTCTGCCACCGCACCCTAGTCCAGCGCCTCAGCAACATCGGTATCCAAGAGAAGGCACTGGAGTGGATCATCTCGTTCCTCGCCGGAAGAACACAAGGAGTCCGCCTCCCCACGTTTCGCTCCGAGGCCACCGAAGTCATCTGCGGCATCCAGCAAGGATCTTCACTCAGCCCCACCCTCTTCAACATCTACATGAAACCTCTCGCAGCCATCGCACGCCAGCACAACCTCAACATCATCTCTTACGCCGACGACACCCAGCTGATCCTCTCCCTCACCAGAACCTGCCTACACAAAGGGATGAAAGACGTCGCCGAGTGGATGAAGGACCGCCGCCTGAAACTGAACTCGGACAAGACGGAAGTCCTCCACCTGGGATCTTCGCCCTCTGCCTGGGATGACTCCTGGTGGCCCCCAGCCCTGGGCACCGCACCCAAGCCAACCGACCACGCACGCAACCTGGGCTTCATCCTGGACCCCTCCCTCTCGATGACCAGACAAGTCAACGCCGTCTCCTCATTGTGCTTCAACACCCTGCGTATGCTTCGCAAGATCTTCCGCTGGATCCCGACCAAGACCAGGAAGACTGTCACCCAGGCACTCGTCACCAGCCGACTGGACTACGGAAACGCCCTCTACGCCGGAACCACAGCCAAGCTACAGAAAAGACTCCAGCGCATCCAGAACGCCTCCGCCTGACTCATCCTGGATGTCCCCGACGCAGCCACATCTCCAGCCACCTGAGGAACCTGCACTGGCTCCCCGTCGACAAGAGGATCACGTTCCGGCTCCACACCCATGCACACAAGTCTCTCCACGACCTGGGCCCCAAGTACCTTAACGACCGCCTGACCTTCTACACGCCCACCCGCCAGCTACGGTCCACTCGCCCTCGCAGCCGTACCACGCATCCGAAGAGCCACCGCCGGAGGAAGATCCTTCTCTTACCTGGCTGCCAAGACTTGGAACTCCCTCCCCATCTACCTTCGGCTGACCCAGGACCATCTCGCCTACAGGAAACAACTCAAGACCTGGCTGTTAGAGCAGTAGCATTCCCCTCCCCCCAAGCACCTTGAGACCCTCCCGGGTGAGTAGTGCGCTATACAAATGGCATGATTGATTCATTGATTGAACAGCACCAGGAAGAGGAAGAAGCAGGGAGTGGGGGGATGGGGGAGATGGGCACAATGGCACACATGCACAATTAAGTACAGCACAAGTATAGACAAACCATGGCCAAAATGAAACACACCAACAAGGAGCAGAAGTCACACAACCCGCCAACATCACACCACTGAACGAGCATAGAAGTGAAAACCACACTGGTTGAAAGGAAGGATGGTGAACAAAAACTCACATGAAGGGACATCTCCCACATAATGCAGTACACACACATACGAAGCAGAGTACATCAACATCCACCACAATGTTGTCCAAACACAAACATTCGCACAATACGGGACACAAATGCACTCGCCTGTGGCAGATAAGTGTCCAAAAGCGTCAGTATGAAAGAGGTACATGAGAATGCATAGGAACAAACCCACAGTTGAACCCTGCAGACATCACCAGCACATCTGATCCACCCATGTGCACGTGCTGGTCACCTCATCTATGATGACCAGGGTCGCAGATATCCCACAGCACCCATGACCGGCCTTTGTAGACATCCTGTATGAATGCAGCTGGAGAAGTTACTGTAGGGATGAAAGGTTCTTTGTCTGAGCTATCTTGCGCTAGCACATCTACTGCTCTGAGAAGGAACTTGCAAGTGTCCAGCCCTTCCTAACAGATACAATAATATTTTCATCCGTCTCCCACACTCCACACTGCCCGATTTGAGAACGAGTACACATCCCACACTCAAAAGTCCTTTGTCGGATGTAGCGTGCGTGAAATGGTCTTCACACGTACTCCTACCACACTCCTGCCCTGCACCCATTACACAAACACCTGGCTCATTGCACCAAGCTGTGCCATTTCATCCACAACACTGGCACACGGCAAGCTAGTACAGCTACAAGCACAGCCACTGACTCAATGGCAGGGCATCTCGAACACATGGTCAACTCCATTCAGGTCCACCTATACCTTGCACGTCTGCTGCATGTCCTAGGTACACTGCTTTTGGCAGTACTGCAGATCACTTACCGACTGAGCTTCCGCATTGCTGACGTCACCTGCATTCAACCTGTACTGCAATCTCGCGGTTGCCTATCCCGGTGGTGCACGGACGTGTGCCTCTCCAACGAGTGAGTAGCTGACATGGATTACGACAGGTGTGTGTGACCCCTGTTGGCCCACGACCCAGAGTGTCATGATGATGCCCGTTTATGGCATGCATGGATGTTTGGCATGCATGTTCGGAACTTGGCCTGGGAGATTGCATGTGTCGTAGTATGCAGTGACCAAATTGACCCACTTCCCAATTCTGTTTTGGTGCACATTGGGTACAGTGGTTGGAGTCAGCACATTCGTCCCGGTCACTGCAGACATCACCAGTATTCCCGCGATAACTACCCCAAAATTTAACACCATGGTGGACACCACCAAATAACAGTAATAAGAACAAGACAGAGTCACACAGCAGTTTTTTTTTCTTTATTCGGTATTTTAACAACACCATAAAAGTACATAATTCACACTATAAAAACATTTCATTATGAAGAAGCAGAAATAAACTAATCAAATATACAGTATTCGGCCACATCCAAATTTTCTCCATTTGCAATAACAAGCATCAAATTCATTTAGTAGATCTTAATCTTTCTGCAACCCTCAACAAATTAATCACACAAAATAATGTCAGGGGGTCTTTTGACTCCTTTAAAAAAACAAGGGCATCTCTTGCTGATCTTAAATTAGCTTTTTTTAAAAGATGTATTAAAAAACAGCGTCTGGGTGCTTGATACAATGGGCATAATAATACAAAATGAAGAGTGTCCTGTGGAGATCGGTGATCGCAGCCACAGGGAACCTTTGACTCAACCACATTAATGAATCCTGCAGGTTCAGATAAAATATGATCTAGCAAGTTGAGTCTAAAACGCGTTAGTGAAAACCTGTCATGGGGGTTGTATACAAGGAAGAGATAGGGCTCCAAGCCCCTAGAGGGTTTCACTGTCATATAGGCCTGTACGGTATGCTTACTACTGTCCCTCATTTCTCGTGACCGGGTGGTAAGTTTAGAGAGCTTATCAATTACTCTTACTTGATCTTGTTTTGTAATACTCTGTGGGTTTGAAAACAAATTTCCAAATCCAATGCTTTCCAAAACCCCTTTCACGTATTTTAACCAGGGAATAGATATGCCTTTCTCACTCTTCAAGCAAACTGTAATAATCAACCGCGACAGATTGGCTTCCTGATTAACCCATCATTTTAACCAGGCCATGAGGGGTCTGTTCCTCACCCTATCCTCTAGTTATTTACAGCCAAGTTCCTCATGTACTATATATGATGGTACAGATTGGGGTACTTTAAGCAACCTCTTTAAGTATTTGCTTTCCTTGGTCTGTAAGCTGGTTACATTACCCATTCCCCATAACTCTGCCCCGTACACAACCTTTGCAACAGTAATCGAATTGTACATGGTCAGCATTTGTTCGGGAGCCCAGCGGCCCAGTCTGCGCCCAAAATTCATAACTGCTCCTGAGCTCGCTGCCAGCTTGCTGCCATGTTCGTCTATCAACGGTTTAAAATTCAGATTTCTATCGAATAAAATGCCCAAATATAAAAAAGTCTGCACTTTTACTAGACTTGTAGCGCCAATTTTATAATTAAAATGTTTACCTATATGTTTTGGGCCTAGCTCCATTATATATGATTTTGTCAAGTTGGCAGATAGGTCAAGGCTAGACATGAACTCCACAAATCCTTCAATCAGACGTGGCAGTCCTACTGGCGTTCGGGCCAGCAGGACCGCGTGGTCCGCATAAAGCAGAACTGGAACGGATCTGCTTCCTATTCTGGGCGTATCTGCTTTCAGATTTAATAAAAAACTTTCTAACCCATTAATGTAAATGGAAAACAAGAAGGGTGCAAGTATGCACCCTTGCCTCACCCCGCTTGTACATTTAAAAGGGTCTGTCTGGTCGCCCTCCAGATTATACCTCACTGATGCGGATGTATTCTGGTGAAGGTTCCTCAGTATAGTAATAAGGCCAGCATCAGCCCCCAGATCAGACAATATTCCCCAGAGCTTCGATCGATTTACCCAGTCAAAAGCTGCTGCCAGGTCCATATAGGCTAAGTAAACTTTCTCCTGTCTAGCAACTGTATATTTCGTGACCAGTAAATCAGGATAGCCCTACCCATTACTTTGGCTGTTACATCAATTAAAGAAATGGGTCTATAGCATTTAGGGCTATCTCTGCTACCCTTCTTAAAGATTGGTACTATGGTCGCAGTTGACCATGAGCGGGGTAAACCCGTTACTATGGCCTCATTTATGACTCCTGTAACTACCGGGCCCCATAGTTCTATATTACTTAGGTAAAGGTCTGGTGGAATCCCATCGGGGCCAGGGGCTTTATTTCGTGTAAGGCCCTTTATGCCCTCCTCGATCTCTTTTAGGGTAAATTCGGTCCTCTCAGCTACGATATCTCTGTGTTCATCTTGCTCATCTTCCAGCATGGTCCATTTGTTGTATAGAGCACTAAAATGTTCCACCCATTGTGCTGGGAGTACATTTGTTGCAATGCTGGGGCTATCCCCATCTTGAAAAGAACGTTTATTGATTATTTGCCAGAACCTGGTAAGATCTCGTTTTTCCGCAGCCTCACGTAGATCTTCCCACGTTTCAGTTTGAAGAGCTAGCTTACGACGCCTTACTTCTTGCTTGTAGTGTGTTCTACAGAGTGCAACCCTTACTCCATCTCTTGGTTTCAGTTTAAGGGCAGCTCTAAGCTTTCTCTGGGCCAGAGAGCATCCCCTATCAACCTATCAAACCATCTCTGGTTGTGCTTTTACTTCCCTTTCCCTGTCGCATGCATTAAGCAATCCACTAGCCTGCCCATCTCCTGAAATGCCTCAAACACCTGTGGCCCTTTGTACTCTGTGTTTAGGCATACCTCCAACTGCTGTTTCCCTTTGGAGACTAGGGACTTATAAAAACATACACTATCTATTTTAGCCCATTTTAGCCTTCTACTTTGGTCTGTAACCGTCTCCCTAACGTCTTGGAGTCTCATCTTTTTTCCTCTATTCACTTTTGCTACTGCAATGCTCACTGTAAGAGGGTTATGATCGCTAAAGCCAATGCAATCGATGTTAAATCGTAAAACTCTCTCTTTAAGTAAGCGGGAAACAATGACAAAGTCAATACATGAGCTACATCCTCTACCTTTAAAGGTTGGGTTGACCCCACTTTTGGGGTTAAGAGATAAAAGATCCATTGACTGGGACAAATCAAAATTATTCATTGTCCCGTTGAGATTAGCTCCATCTATTGTGTGGTCAAAATGAGCACCCTCCACTAGATTACATGATGCCCAATTTCCCTTAAATGGAATCAGCCGAGGACATAAATGGCAGTTAAAATCACCTGCAATTAAAAACAAGGGAGCTTGGGCATTTTCCGTCTTTTCAATCTGGATTCCCAGTTGAACCTCCAACTCCTCCCCTTTAGAACCTCCAATATTATAAAAATGTACTATGATCAGATTAAGATCCCTGGTTTTAAACTGAACTGCGTGCATACAATCTGATTTCCAGTTGAGATCTGTCCAAGTCCCATCTAGAGTCAGATGCATCCACAGAGCAAGACCTCCTTTCGCTCTACCTGCCCTAGGTCTTACAGACGGAATCCCAAACAACTTATATCCCTCAAGATTAAAGTTAGTTGGGTCCACTTCCCATGTTTCCTGATTACAGATTACATTGAATTTATTTACATAGTCCAACCATTCCTTATTGTGAAATTTAGTTGAAAGTCCCGCCACATTCCAAGAGAGCAAATCTACGGTATTCCACTCATTCAGATTTACAGATCTCCTGGCAGGCGGACATCCCTCACTAGCTTTACCCACAGTTATTATTCCTTTTGGTGAACTACTTCTAGTTTCCCCTTCTAGTGTGTTTGACTGTCAGTCACAGTCTTCTAACCCTGACAGAGCCCCAAACCTATTTTGTAATCTGATGTTATCTGGTTTGTAATAGTTTGGAGCCACACCTCCTGGAGGAATACCCCATTCTGCATTTTTTCAGGGGTGTAAAAGTACCTTAGGGGAAGTGATTGGTTTCGAGTATATGCGAGAAATTTTCCCTCATTACAAATAAATTCGGCACATCTTGTGTCCCGGAAGTTAACAATAATACAGTCACCTTCAGTTGATTTTACCCTTCTTCCCACCCAGTTGACTCTCCTAGCAAATAATATATCTGGACAAACATAGCTAGGCAGTGGCCGATTGACATTTAACCAAAAAATACACTTATTTTTAAGTTCCCTGTAAGACTCCCTTTTGCCATATTCTAGTGGTGGTACCCCTGTCAGAACTATCACATATGGGGCAGAATCCGGGGGGAGATCAATTGTTTGTTGCTTCTGCACATCATGAATTGCAGCGGGTTTATGGCTTGTTTGTGATTTTATTGAAGGGCTAGTGCCCTTCACAACTTTATCCTTGCTTGCCCGTTCTGTAAGGGGTGCCCCCTCTGAAGTTCTGTGTGGGATCATGGTACTAGAAGCTGATGTATTCTTAGCTACAAGGCTTTGAGCTCCTTTAGTGGGTACATTAGGATTGGTCAGAGCATCAAAGCTAATGCCTAGAGTACCTGCCCCCCCCATTTGACTGCCTGCCAATTGGGTCTCTTCCCTGAACCCCCCTTGCGTGTGCTAATGACAGCAAAAGTTCCAAACACACCAGTCTATTTTCAATTCGGTCCAGTCTTTCATGTATGGGAAGGGTAAACTTATGTACAGTGTTTTCCATTTTTTTCCAAAAGGCGACATCCGATACAAATGGGGCATCTCCTTCCCTAGATCGCAATCGGTTTGCCCATCCTTTACCGGTAATGATAAGTTTGAGGCACTTATTGACAAGTTCTCTTTGGTCACGACCTCCTTGGTTTTTTTCCCTTTTCCATCTGCCATTTCCTTTTGGCTTTTAGGCCCTGTGCCTGTTGCACCACTCCAACTTTTGCACATCTGGCTGATCTGGTTTTCATAATGGGGGAAAGCTGCTTCTTGGCACTATTACATGAATTCAATCCAGCGTCGGGGCTTACTTCCTGCAATATGATAACACTGCCATCCCTCCCCTCAGTGACAGACCCCACGTCATGTAAATCAGCCTCAAGGGGAGTAGGTGATCTTGCTCTTGCCAGACGGCCCAGTGAGGACCGCTTGTCAAAAAGTGGGTCTAATGATAATCTCTTCTCAGTGAGTTCGATATCTTTGGCCTGGGCTGTAGAAACTCTTTTTCCGCTTCAGGTAGGTATGTAGTCATGGTTCACACAATCCTAGTGGGTCAGTAAGTGTTAGTCCAAACTACGCAATTGTTATTAGCTGCAAAACATGCAAGGAACTCACTGACTTTTAGAGTTGTGGCTGTTAAGGGGGTGGCCCGTCCCGTCCTTGGCCGGTCTAGAACGGGCTTAAACGGGCCCGCACTTGGCCCGGGCTTTGCCCGGCGTCCCGTTCGCGTCCCGCAACGCGGGGCTGTCCACTGGTTAAATGCGCCTTCTGGCGCTCTGACGACGTGTGAATAGCGCGCCGCCACTGAGCCTGCCGGGTAATGTAGTCCCAGGGTGGCGGAGCGAGGCTTCACACAGCAGTTAAGAAAACAACAAAAAACTTTTATTTTTTTTTGTTTTTCAAATTTAAACAAATTTAACAAAAATAGTACAAAACAAGAAGGAGGAACACTCCTGTGGGGACCATGGATGTTGACGACAGAGCATGGAAAATAAAGCACAAAATAAGGACGTATGTAATGCGCATATCAAAGGAGTGAGACACAGAGAAACAGAGAAGGAAAAAAAAAGCCAGAGAGAAAAAGAGAGGGAAGGAAAGAAAGGGAGTGAGAAAGGGAGAAGGAAGAGAGAGATAGACGGAAAGGAATGAAGAGAGTGAGAGAGAGATTGAGGGAGGGAAGTGAGAGAGAGAGAGACACTGCCGCCCCTGAACATTGATGAGCAACTCCGGTGCCACCGGAGTGTGCAGCACTGGGCACTCCACATGCCCGGCAAAACTCCGCGGATCTCAGAGATGTCGCTGAGTCATGAGTCATGAATGGCAGAGACCACATCTGCTTCTCCGCGGATCTCACAGATGTCACTGAGTCCTGAGTCATGAATCGTGGAGACCACATCATCTTCTCCGCAGCCCGGCAGATCTCACACATGTCGCTGAGTCTTCAATGGCGGAGACCACATCAGCTTTTGGTGCCGCTAAGCATGTGCAACGCAGGTCAACGCCATGTGGTGGTAGGCCACTGAAGGCCATTGAACTTAGGGTGTGATTAACCCTGTGGAACTCAAGTCCGTGCCACGTGGTGGTAGGCCTCTGATGGCCACATGAGCATTGGGTGGCACTAACCCTGTGCAACTCAAATCTTTCCCACATAGTGGTAGGCCCCTGATGGCCACATGAGCATTGGGTGGCACTAACCCTGTGCATCTGAAGTACGCACCACTTGGTGGTAGACCCCTGAAGGCCATACAGCTCAGGGTACGACTAACCTTCTGCACAACTTTTCATGGACTCTTTATGATTGAGACCCATGGAGCGTCTGCCATCAAGCCAGCACCGGCAATAAAGGATGTGATGTTGTCGATCCATTATATTTGCGTGGTCACATGGCCTGTGATGCATGTGCCGGATGGGTGTAGTGTGTGTGCAAACCTGCCCTCAGGGAGTGGCTGTGAGATGTTGAGAACTAGATCACTGACCTGCACACCAACAGCGAGTACGCCTGAAACAGGTAGCTATGTGGGGCTAACGTCAGAATATAATCGGAGTGGCTTGGCCTGGTGTACGACAGAACAGAGCAGGGAAAGCCACAATGACGCAGACCTCTTGTAGTACTGCGTCTGTGAGTCGAGCCTGAGTGCGAACTGTTCATAACTCACACTACATAAGTATTGAAAAATCATTTCGTGATTCAGTCTGTTAGCTGGCATCTGTCCGAGGCAGTTGTGAAAACATGCTGGAGTTCTTTCTGTGAGAGATACCCCTTTGAAGCTGCCTCTTCCCACACAAGCAGGTAACGCATTCTCTTCTCACATTACCAACATACCCCCAACAAACTTCTTGGGCCCGGAAGTGTTCCTGTGAGGTTGGACAAAGTAGAATCTTGGTCATGTATAGATTTACATATAAAAAAATTATTTAAAGAAAACAACAACAAATGAAACTAAAGAGCGTCTGATGCTGTGGTCGCTGCCACGAAGTTGGGATCACTGCCATTCAGGACTCAGTTACACATTTGGGATCGCCTTGTTTTAAATAGGGTTAGTGACACTAGAAACATTGAGACTGTATGAGCCTGTGATGATGCTTGCTGTGGATGGGTCGCACTGGGAGCAATGTGTCTTGCCTACTGGACGGCCTCATGTGTAATCGGGACTCTATCTGAATTGTGAGGCCTGCTGACCGTAGTGCAGGCCAGAGGTAGCGGTGAGGAAGGGCCCACAGCCACGTTCATACTTTGGTGGCCCCACCGGCCTACGTAGTGCAGGTTCAGTGGCACCACGTGTCGCCGGTCTTCCATATGCATATACTCACTGATCGGAGGGAGTCTGGTACTGTGGTCACTGTCACGAAGTTCGGGTCACTGCCATTCAGGACTCAGGACACAGTTACACATGTGGCATCGGCTTGAGTTAAAGAGGATTAGTGGGACTACGTGTCACCGGCCTTGCATATGGAAATATGCCTCACTGATCGAAGGGAGTCTGGTGCTGTGGTCGCTGCCACGGACTTGGGGTCACTGCCATTCAGGACTCAGGACACAGTTACACATGTTGCATCAGCTTGTGTTAAAGAGGGTTAGTGGGACTACGTGTCGCCGGGCTTGCATATGGAAGTATGCCTCACTGATCGAAGGGAGTGTGGTGCTGTTGTCGCTGCCACAGACTTGGGGGTCACTGCCATTCAGGACTCAGGACACTGTTACACATGTGGAATCGGCTTGTGTTGAACAAAGTTAGTGTCACTACGTGTCGCCTGCCTTGCATACGGAAATGTGCCTCACTGATCAGAGGCAGTCTGGTGCTGTGGTCTCTGCCATGGATTTGGGGTTACTGCCATTCAGGACTCAGGACACAGTTACACATGTGGAATCGGCTTGTGTTGAACAAAGTTAGTGGCACTACGTGTCGCCGGCCTTGCATATGGAAATATGCCTCACTGATCAGAGGCAGTCTGGTGCTGTGGTCGTTGCCACAGACCTGGAGTCACTGCCTTCCAGGACTCAGGACACAGTTACAAATGTGGGATCGGCTTGTGGTGAACAAAGTTAGTGGCACTATGTGTCGCTGGGAGTCTAGTGCTGTGGTCGCTGCCATGGACTTGGAGTCACTGCCATTCAGGACTCAGGACACAGTTCCATATGTGGGATCAACTTGTGTTCTACAGGGTAAGTGGTTCCACGTGTCGCTGTCCTTTCATATGGAAATATGCCTCACTGATCGAAGAGAGTCTGGTGCTGTGGTCGCTGCCACGGACTTGGGGCACTGCCATTCATTCAGGACGCAGGAAACAGTTACACATGTGGGATCGGCTTGTGTTGAACAGGGTTAGTGGCACCAAGTGTCGCCTGCCTTGCATATCGAAATATGCCTTACTGATCGAAGGGAGCCTGGTGCTGTGGTCGCTGCCATGAACTTGGTGCACTGCCATTCAGGACGCAGGACACAGTTACACATGTGGGATCGGCTTGTGTTGAACAGAGTTAGCGGCAGCACGTGTCGCCAGCCTTCCATATGGACATATGCCTCACTGATCGAAGGGAGTCTGCTGCTGTAGTTGTCTCACAGATTTGGGGTCACTGCCATTCAGGACTCAGGACACAGTTCCACATGTGGAATCGGCTTGTGTTGAAGATGGTTAGTGGCACCATGTGTCATCGATCTTCCACAGTGTAGGCCAGAGGTAGCGGTGAGCAAGGGCCCTCAACCACGTGCATACGTTGGAGGCCCCACCTGCCTGCGTAGTGTAGGTTCAGTGGCACCACGTGTCGCCGGCCTTCCATATGCAAACACCCCTCACTGATTGAAGGGATTCTGGTGCTGTGGTCGCTGCCATGAAGTTGGGGTCGCTGCCATTCAGGACTCAGGACACAATTACACATGTGGGATTGGCTTGTGTTGAACAGGGTTACTTGACACCATGTGTTGCCGGTCTTCCACAGTATAGGCCAAAGGCAGCGGTCAGCAAAGGCCTACAGCCACATGACGTTAACTTGAGCTGCACAGATTGGGAGCATTTGGTCTTCTTAACCCATTATAGACTCTTACACAATTTGCGTCACTACTAATCTTGAATTGTGAACCGTGTTAACCCCAGTGTAGGGTGGAGGCAGCGGTCAGGATGGGTGCACAGCCATGGTGTTGAGTTGAGCTGCATGGTTAGTGGCACCTGAAGCACTCAGCGTGTGCGCACCCTGCGATGATATGTGGTCCCGGCGGGCTTCACTCGGAGCAATGTCTTTTATCTAATGATTTCTGACTTGATAAGACCACGTGGCGATGACTTAAGGTGCAGTGAGTTAGTGGCACCTGAACGACACAGCATGTGCACAGCCTGTGATTATGCGTGGTTTGTACGATCCGCACTGGGAGCAACGTGTCTTGCGTACTGGACTGCATCATCTGCAATCGCCACTGCATCTGATTTGTGAGCCCTGCTGTCCGCAGTGTAGTTCTAAGGCAGTAGACGGTACAGACATAAGTCTGTGGTGATGTGTCACTGGCTTTGCAGGGTGCTTGTGTGGAGTAGGCCCGCAGACATGGTGGCAGGCACATGCCAGGGTGAGGGCTGCCACTCTGGCAGAGTCATTGTTCTTCCCACAAGTGAACCACATCCAGGGCCTGGACTATTTATTCATACTCCTGTGGTGGAGTGGCGCACGTCGGACCAGCCCACTCGGCTTCCACTTCCAAGGGGGACATCACAGCTACATGACCGAGAAATTCCCCACTGCCTGAGGTAACATGGTTGCGTCCATTGTGCACTACACTACAAGTATCAATAGTATATCTCCACATGGAGAGGTTTGCGCTTTGCATAGTGAGGTCTGTCCAGCACATCAGCATTAGACTTCATCGTGTGCATTATGTTTGATTGGTGACTTGCCTCCTTTATACATAGTTGGTTGCCACATCTCTCAACAATCAGCTATTGTTCAGCTAAGGGGCCATGGTGTTTTGGAAAGGTCCGTTGTCCTGTTTTCGCTGCCTCGATGGTAGTAGAGGGAGTGTTTCTGGGGGGAGGTTCTGGTGGAGGCAGCGCTGGGTGTTGTGGCCTTGTTAGGTTTCTGAGCTGCATGACCAGCAGCTCTATCACGTGTTGGTCTTTAGATGTGGCTATGAGTTTGGTCCAATTCACGCAGTAGATAGTCAACCTCCTTACACCAGTTAAAGGTTGATGTTAATTTGTTTCTGCTAACTCGACTTATCGCCTGCGTTTTGGATTGCATTGCAGATTTGGCTGGTCATTGATAATATGGGGAAGTGGTGTTTTCATGTTTCTTTGCACGGGAACGCCTACTTTGCATATTATTAGCGTTAGTTGTGGCTCTCGTTTGTGGCGATTTTATTGGCGGAAGGTATCGATGGAAAAGTGGTGAGATTTGCAGTTTTCACCAGTTTGAGAATGGGATGATAAATCATCCATTCAGACACATATGCACCCACTCATTCTTCAATACGCCTTTCCTATATATATTAAACATATTTGAACTTTACAGAAACACATAGTCACTGGATGATGTCATCAGTGATGTCATCAGTGATGTCATTTGAGATGTCATGATGTCATCAGTGATGTCACTGACCATGTCATGAGTGATGTAATATGTGATGTCATCAGCAGTGCATTGCGGGGGCGCGAGTTATAGTTAGCTGAACTAATTTCTGTGGACAGCACGTCATTCTGAGCTTCCAGTGCATTGAAGCAGGTGTCTACACTTGGAAAGAATAATAAATAAATAAAACACATAAACCAGCCTATGGCACAGTTGTAGGAGTGTGATGGTTAGTAGTTGTGTTGTTACTATCATTCGCAGCATGGCACAGGCAATGTGTGGTGCAAGCTGCAGTGGCCTTATTACAAGAGCCCCAGCACTTATTATTCTACAAAACTAAGCACTGATAATATGCTTTTATGTATTTATTATACTGTTCGTTTTTGTTATGCTCTTGGTGTATTGGGAGGGAGCTGTGTGGTATCCTTGGCATGCACAGCTGATCATCCAGTTCTGGAACCGATGTAGACTTGCTAAGTGATTGGAATGTATTGGTTTGTATGCTGAGGAGGGTTGGGCATTCATAATGAACTGGTCATTACTGGTGTGTTGCTGAAGGATGAGGCTGATGTTGTACAGCACTTAGTAATCCCCTTTGAATCACAGATTAAGTGTGAAGACTCACTTCTTTTCATACTGTTTTTGTTCTTATAGAAAATGCTGCACAAGAGGCCTAATAAAAAAGAAAATAGTAAATTCTGGGCTCCAACGGACCATTTACCTTACATCCCTGAATTGTTACTACAGAGGGGCCGATTCTGATCTGGGTCGGAAAGCACTCTGACCGAGCCGGATCTGGGGTGTTTTCTGACTGATCCGGACTCCTGCAGTCCGACTGAGCGAGTACGATGCGGCTGTATGCTGTTGGACTCGGTTGGGTCGGACTCCCATAGAAGTCAATGGGAGCCGGTCGTACGACACGTACACGGGCTCCCATTGACTGAATGGACAAGTGCGCCTCCTACAGTGGGTACGCATCGGTGCCATCCGCACCGTACATGCCTTTGTTGGGGAGACCAATGGGTCCAACTACGGGTGCTATTGCGACCCGGACGCTCTGATTCGATCCGGCGGTCCGAATCGAGCATCGTACTAGCTTGGTTGTGAAACGTCTCCATTGCTTGCCACGGTTTGCTTGTGACTAAGTCTTATGGACCTGTTCGGACCCGGAAATTATTCGGACGGAGATTTTGCGCTTGTTCGCATTGTACTTCGACGTCCGAACCCGTGTACGACTCAGATGGAAATTCAGCCTCCGAATCGGATCTGCTAATTCCGAAGCCGATTCCGTGCCCTTCCGACCGAGAAGGGAATCTGCCCCAAAGTGTTCTTAGGGCGCCTATTCAGTTCAACAACTATGCAGAGCAAGCATTTGCAATGAAATAGGTCTCGCAATTGCGAGAGTTTAAGTTATTGGCATTGTAAATGACAATGCCTTTTATTTATCTGTTTTGATAATTAACACATAAATAAAAGGCATTGTCATTTACAATGCCAATATCTCAAACTCTTGAAAATAGGAGACCTATTTAATTTCAAGGAAGTGGCTGCCCTGGTCCTGTGCTGCTTAGAAAGTGAAAGCGCGCATGGCATGCTGAATGGTGCAGGAAAGCATGTCAATTTTGTGCCTGCAGTAGGAGAAACTCATTAAAGACAATCATGGTCACAGACTAAATAAGACATACTGTGTAACAACCGAAGTGAAGGGCCAGTCTATGGCAGTGCCTGTGCCCATGAATGGAGCGTGCTGTCCCTTCCAACAGGTGAGAGAGATAAGCAGAGAAGTGACGGCTGAAAATCTTGGATCAGTCCCAGACACTGGGCTGCATTCCTGGCAGTCATTTTTGGCTTACTGTTCCACTACAAACCAAGCACATCGCATGAGTCATGGTTCCGAAAGGGAAGGGTAGCCCAACCTGTGCTGCTAGGACACTTCCCCTCAGTTCATGCTCTCAAGCAGTGACATATATGTTCCTGACTTGTTGGGCTCATTAGTTTGACTCCTAGCCAGGGCTTTAAGTGAGCCCGGTCTAAAAAGCAGGTGCTAAAACGGGTCCTTATCGGGCTCTCCATTTTTGCCCTCACCCTTGGTGGAAAAAAAATTCACAACTCTTCAGCAGTACCAGCCTTCAATGCCTTTGATGTAACTTCAAAGATGCAGGTTATAGATATTTCACAGTCTCATCATTTTAGAACTGAAGCATTTTCAATATTATATAGAACGAAACCAATGTTGTTTCTTTTTTGTATCTTATGCAACTAACAGCCATTGACAAAGCCAATAGTCCTGGCCTTTTGGAGGTGTGATGTTACTTATCTGGATGTAATGACAGAAGCAGCAAAATACAGTCAGGCGGCACACTATGCTAAGCACAGATTTTTAGGTTAAGTTTTTTTAAGCCACACCCTTAATTATACCCACCATGCCCCTCTGGTAGACCCCCTAGTTTTTTTTTTATCCCACTTATAGCCCTGTTCCTAGCTATAGCACAGCAAGGTTTGGGACCCTCGTTTGCAAAGACCCATTGCACCACTGGAAAAAAAACGCAGAAAAAACACAGAAAATATGTGTGACATTAAGGCACCCCTTCCAGTGTTTCAAAGTCCAAAGGCAAACCATTCTATATGAGAAGGGAAGTGTTTGAGGTGCATCGTGGAGAAGTGTGGCTCACTGGTTAGAGGAGGCAGACCTGGAAGTAGACGTCAGCCCGGGACCAGGGTTCAATTCCCGGCTCGGCGGGGTCTTGAGTCCTAAAATGTCCATGGACTCGACAATTCTCGCTCCGGTGCCTACTCGATTCACGGGTTCACACTCTGCGACTCTGGGCAATAGCTTGCTTAATCTCCACAACGGCCCCTCGCGGCGGGATGCCTGGCTTTCACCTTGCGGATACCCTGCCGGGGTTATCTCACAGGGGAATACCAGGACGGGTTCCCTAAGCAAGCGCTTAGAAACCGCTTGGTGATTTGCGCTATATAAATTCCTGTACATTGCACATTGCATTGCACATTCCTGTACATTGCATCGAGCATAGTGGTTCCAGAGCAGCTTTAGGCATGGTAAGTTTGGTCAGTTCTTCGAATATAAACATAGGCGTGCAGGTACTCGCTTTGCAGGAATACCTGTTTGATCCTGAGAAGTGCTATTGCTCTCCCATTTAAATGATCACAACCGTACTGAGAAGTGTTTCTCACTGCATGCCTCGGTTTCTCACTGCATGCCTTTTTTACAAAGACGATTACACAGACCATACTGTCATCATATTTTAAGAAATTGTTTTAAATGTAACGAACTTACTGTTTTTAATTAACTATACATAATAAATTTAGTTACTTACTTACTGAGAAGTGTTGGTGCCCTCCCTGTCAAATGGGGGAAGCAAAGTTGTTCAATACCTTTCCCTTTGAAAGTCCTTGGTTCCATGCCCCCCAAATCGTCTCTTTGGAAACGTGAAGTAGTTTAAGAATGGCAAACCGTATGTTGTATGTGCATTTTTTAGCACAAAAGGTGTCAAACACCGATTATTTCTGTTGTTATACCTAACAGTGATAAGACAGTTTTCACTGCTTGGTATAACGCCCAAAAACATTGTTTTGTAATGTTAAGAGGGCAGTAGACATTATATGGGCGAGTTTAAGTATTTTCTAACTTTTTTTCCACAGCAGACTTGGTTTCCCTTTTGCCTGTAGCTATATTGCACATGACTTGATATGGTGGCTTTGAAGGAGAACGTTTTGCAGTGGCCTCTAATGGGTGAGGTAGTAAAAACAGTGAGCGCCCTCCTTGTTTCCATGTTCAGGCCAGCGTCTAATCTTACCTTGCACTGTCCTGAGATACTGGGCAGTAATGGTGGAAATGTCACGCCTAGAGGGGATGTTTACAATTGGGGCCTCTGCTTTTGGTCCAGTATTTCGAAATGGCGGCAGCAAAGAAACAGATGTATTTAGGTGATATTGCGCCATCTTTTAGCAGCTTCGGCGCTTGAGATGCTCAATATCGAGGAATACAAGCACGGACATCGATAGGGAGGGAGGGCGGGGGGTTGAAGGCACGGACAACTGGAGGGTGGGCACGGGGTCGTGGGGGGGTGGAGTAGGAGAAGAGAAGGCACAGACAAAGCAGTTTGATGCTACATGTGCAGGAAGGAACAAGTACATGCTCCGTGTAACAACCAAGTAAAGGGGCCAGTAGCCATGGGAGGATACAAATGACGACATATTTGTATGAAGGAGGGACTAACAAGCCTCATAATGAATCAGAATCACACAAGCCAATGAAAAATAAGGGCGGGGGAGTGGGCAAAGCTTCTCTCCGTACTCAACTACCAGAGCTCTTTGTGGAGAAGCGCTTGCGTGCTGGCTGACGCTCGACCTAAAAAGGATACTCTGACCATATATGTATATAGGTACATGCAAACATTTAAAAACATTCCATGCATACATGTCTCTGTCTCTCTCTCTCTCTCTGTCACATGCGCATGCACACAAATGCACGCATGCACACACACACACTGGTGGAGGCCAATACATGGACACATTTTAACTTATAAAATGTTCACAAAATATTTTTAAAAAGCCTCGCGAATTTACGCACCAAACTAAAATAAAGCTTTGGTAACAGTTGAGAGCATTTAGAATTAAATGCACCCTGTATTAAGAAATGTTTTGAAGGCTTATTTGCATTATCAGTATTGAGTCTTAGAGCAATTAGCAATAATAACATCTTGTGGTAGAGGCCCTGAATAAGCGACATAAGTATTGACATTATGATCCGTGCGACTGCTCACATGGCACTGCACTCAAAACTGCTTGTTGCACAAAAGAGCGCTGCAGAGTACTTTTTCCCTTTAATCAAGGCATCCTTTAACCCGACAGAACAAATAATTGTGATGGCGATTGCAGGTTTTTGTGGCGGTAAGTGCTTCCCTTCTGCATTAAGAATATATATGCTGAAAGGGGCAACGTTCATTCGCCTCTCTGCTCATCCCTTGCATTAGTCACATACCTGACCGTACGTCGGGCACTTTTTAACAGCTTTTCACAGTCGTCGCGACCTTCATGAAAACTTTATACAAAGCTCTTATCATTACCGAGTAGGATGAAAAGCAAATTACTTCCAGTGCACTGCATGACAAATGTATGCAAAGCGAAAGGGTACTTGACCCAAGCTGAGCAAGGCGCAGGTTATTATTTCAACATGCTTTCTTGTTAAATATAGCACCTATCGCCGAATAATATCTCATTAAAAGGCAACTCGTTTTTAAAAGGGCTGTAGAGAAGAGAAAAAAATCCGTCCTTCTCACTCACTCCAATCACTAACAGTCACCAACAATCTGCATTCTAGAACCTTGCTGTTTGATGACATCACTTTGGGTTTCCAGACATATTGTGCCACTGATGGAACCGCAATATTTTCCTAACGTCAGTGTAGGGGACGGGAATTGATTCATTCACCCAGTACACGCATAATACCGGGCCTTTGGTTGAATCTGAGGTTTGATTCCCTGGGCCTCATTTATGAGAAATGAAGCATCCAGCGTGAAAGCAGATAGGCATCACTTCTCAGTGCGCACTCCTTGCGACATACCTGATGCATCATATTTAATGTATGACGCATCATGTCGCAAGGAGTTACAGATACGTCAGTATTTCTGATGTATCTGTAAGCGCTAAAGTGACTCATTGCTGGAGTGTGTCACAAAAGTAACACAACTCCAGCAATGTGTCCTTTCACGTGGGGCACGCCCCATGTGAAAGGGCTTGCGTCAGTCTTACGCCTGCTGTGAGGCAGGCGCAAGATTTTGACGCAACAGCGTCCTAGAAGTGACTCAGTGAAATCTCATAGGCTTTTTGCGGTGTAATGCTCCCCTGCATACATTATACCTGACGCAGGTATAATGTAGCAAGGGGGTTTACAAAGTGATGCATCTGCTTGGATGCGTCACTTTGTAAACAGTGCGCAACAGGAGGCATGTTTTACGCCGCCGATGCGTCACAAATAGGGACGCATCAGCAGCGCAAAACTGACGCAAGGCCTCATAAATGAGGCCCCCTGTATGTATTTTTGTGTCAGACCAATGATTCGTCCCTAAAATAGAGGGGTTGCAAATAAAAACTGGCCTGGAGTATGTCTATTTGGGAAATACTTCAATTAATGGGTGGGCATGTAGGCAGATGTTGAGAGGAGCATCTCAGTGCAAGACGAGTCAGTCAGCTTCACTAAGGGAGAGATGGGTGAGACTGATTCCTACCACCTCCACCCACCCTCCTAGACCTTCCCTTTTGTTCCAAACTACCCTCTTCATTTTCCCATTCAATTGTATGCAACTATTTCAAATTTGTAGTGACTCTCATTTTGTCTGCTCCCTTTGTTGCATGTTGGCTGGAGTATACTTGAACAGTGAGACCGAGGGTTGAGTACAGAGAAGAGCTATCTTCGTATTACAGTTGAAAGAAAGATGCAAGGATAACTAGGTCGAGGAGAGTCTGAGGGCAATTAAATTAGCTCCTTCCGGGAATTCAAGGGATGCATGTTATGCAAATATAGGTGGGTTAGGGGTCACACATGCTAGCTATTCAGTAAGCCATGCACAATTCTTATATTCTAACATTTTACCCTGATCTTTCGGTGTAAATGCTCTGAAATCCGACACACACGCTCTTAGGTCACATAGTCGTATCCTAGTCAGTCCGTCCTCGTTAATTAGCCGAGCAAAGGTTTGTTAAACATGCCCCCGATGATTCATGTCAATCAAAATTGAAATTTTGGTGATACTACTGATAAGTGGGTTGTTAGCTTTCAGCTTCTTGACACCTACTGTTTTGATTCTGTTAGTCACTATCTCGGCTTAAGGAGGAGCCCAGGCTTAGAGCTGGGTGGAATAGACAGGCCTGTGCTGTTCTTTATTTCTATTAATCAATAAAGCTCTCTTTTTGGACAGCCTGTTTGTTGATCATATATACCTGGTTGGGGATCCCTATCAGATAAAGTGGTTTCTCATCACTGCAAACTACCAGCTAGTTTTGAACTGTGCATTCTTGTATCACTCCAGCAAGATATGGAAAGAAACGGGATAACACGAAGGTCTAGATGTGAGAAGTTACAAAGAAATGCATAACTGCAGTCACTATTATGTTCTAGGTGATAGGGCGCATATATTCCTAGCCACCTCCAGAAACCCCTCTCCTGAATATTGTCATTATGACAGTCTTGGCTGACAGATTGCCAGCCAAAACTAACAAATGCAAATATGTTTACTCTTCATCAGGAGGGATTTTGCTTTAATGTTTAAGGTTGCTGAAAATATTCTATTTCTCCTAACTTGAAAAACAAATGAAAAACTCATAATATGGCTTCTCATTTGTGAATAAAAAAGGCATACATTTTGAAACTTTCTGTTGGACCTGGCCCTTTCTCCTGGGTCACCCCTAAACATGTTCTCTCTACTTTTTTCTGAATTCGTATTTGTTGTATGTATGACTCTCAGTATTTTACCACTGCTACCCAGTGCTAAAGTGCCCGTGCTCTCTACTTAAAACATGGCATCATTGGCTTATCCACAAAAGGCATATTTATTTTACTTAAAAGTCCCTAGTAGAGCACAATACATATGCACAGGGCCTGTAAAATAAATGCTACTAGTGGCACTGCAGTACTGATTGTGCCACACACTTCAGTAACCCTTTGAACATGTTTCAGGCCAGCTACTGCAGAGCGTGTGTGTGCGCACTTTAAACTGCCATTTTGACCCGGCAAACTAATCCATGCTAAGCCCAAACCTTCCTGATGGGAGGTAGAGGGAAGAAAAGGTGCACAATACTTGGGGCTTTTGTCCCCACTCTGTGATACCACAGAGGATAGAGTTCCCAGGATGTCCTGGTGCCTGGCTTTGGACACTGACAGCTGTCAGTGGCCTCTGTTGGTTGTTGTGAACAGAGTTTTCACTGGGTTGGGGACAGAAGTCAGACCCACGGGATGGAAAGGGCCCCATCACTTTGTTGGCTATGGTGGTACTGTCTGCCTACTGGGATTCTACTGGGAGCAAATTAGGGTTAGGTGCTGCACAGATGGGGTCCCTCGATGAGGAGAGTATGGACACATGAATCCAACTTAGTTCACTGAGGAATCGAACTGACTAGTGCCCCTCCAGTAGTGGGCCATTCTCAACATTCGATCACCTAATCAAGGAAGTCCATCAAGGATGCATTGCCTACATATGAGGGAATCGATAGCGACAATCCGCCTCTGTTGCCTCACACATCTCCTTTACGCCCATGCATCTAAGGTATTGCTCAGCGAGCCAAGGCTTGTCCCAGCATCCCACTGCTCTCCATTGCTGTCGGCCTGAAATTTTGGTTAGCCCCAGTCAATCACTACCAGATAGCCCTGGTTGGCGCTATTTGCCTCTAAGGACTTCAAAACTGTTTATTTTACTTATTGGATTTTTGTAGTTTTGTTCCTGTTTTTCTCAACAACATATTCTCTAGTTTTCTAAACAGGTGTGGAGTCTTTTGTGGTGTTTTCACTGTGTTACTATATTAAGTATTCCACAAATACTTTACACCTTGCCTCTTAAGTTAAGCCTGACTGTTCTGTTCCAAGCTACCAAAGGGTGAGCACAGGTTAAAATCAGGGTGTGTCTCTGGCTTATCCTAACTAGGATTGTGGTCCCTACTAGGGTGCATACATCTGCCAACTAGAGAGACCCACATTTTAACACTGTTATTACCAACTACTATCAGATTGAATTTAGATTCATGTAATATTTACAATTTAGAGGAATAGCAACAATCAAAGCTTTTAGTTCTATTTGTATGGGCCTGAGAAGGCAAGATGAGACAGTTTTTGTCAAGGACTGGATGCCAAGAATGTCTGTTGAAGATCCTTATAGAATGCCTGAGAAACTGGGAACTCCCACAGGAGCCAGGGTGCCACCTGGACAGAAAAAATACAGACGACAGGGTGCAAGTGTCTCCTTTACATGGTCAGAGTAAAAAGGAATATACAGTGAATGAGAAATCTTGACATTGTTGACTGAATGCAGTGCTGTAGAAATCAGTAGGGCAAGAAACTCCTCCTGATTTCATAAATGAGAAAAGATCCAAACAATGGCAAGATATGGTCCCAAAGGGAAACAAATCAACCTATTTGAAGCCAGACTGAAGGACACATTTAATAGTATAAGGGAAAAGGCATAATAAAAATCAGAGAACAAAATGTGTTGAGATGGATCTTCTTCTCCTAAGCCTCCTTCATATATGCTTCAAACAGGAACCAACAAGGGGTGGTGATGGATAGAGTTTCTGAATTAAGCAGAATACTCTAACCCAGTCAAGAGATCAGGGCTAGATCCAACACCGTTTTTTAGCTCACTGCACCATCCCAGTTCAGAACCTGGCTATATGCAAATTAGTCTGTTCCTGTCCCAGTGCATGATGGGAACAGGGCAAACCAAACTACCAAGCCAATTCTTACACTGGGAAGGAAACAAGCTTCCGGGGACCGGTTTCTGGCATTTCAGCCGTCGTCGGCCCGGCTTGCTTGAATCCTGATGGTGTAATGAGGAAGAGACTCACATCTGAGTATAGCCTTCCACGCTTAGGGTGGACAAAATATTTAACAACAAGGGGTGGTGATGGACAGAGTTTCTGAATTAAGCAGAATACTCTCACCCAGTCAAGAGATCAGGGCTAGATCTAACACCGTTTTTTAGCTCACTGCACCATCCCAGTTCAGAACCTGGCTATATGCAAATTAGTCTGTTCCTGTCCCAGTGCATCACCACCCCCTTTTCTAAATCAAACAGGAACCAACACTACACAAAGAGACTCTTCAACGATATGAACTGGGTGGCTCAAACATTTTCCTGTGAACAGTCTACCATCTTGGAACGGGTTAGTTGTGAAGAAAAAGCCCAGGCTTAACATCATGCAGGCTGCATTGAAATCTAGAGTCCTGCTGCATAGAATCCAGAGTCCTTTTGCCACCCGTCATGCTGCATGCTCCATTCAGCGTGCTGCTAATTCCTCCATGTCACTGAGAATGTAAAAGCAATGCAGCGACTAGGGTGGGAAAAGCTCTGAGTGCTGTGTATGGCAACATGCTGATAAAAGTCTGTGAAAGATGTCTTCCCCGTCTGAGCTGAGGATATCACAAATGAGCTCTCGAGATGGTCATCTCTACCCATCACAGTATGAAGGTAGCAGGTCTTTAAAAGGTTGGAAAGATTACACTTTGCCATGTGCCATAACATCCACATATGTAGCTGGTCTCTATATCACAATTCTATAATTAGCTTACAATGTCTTAGTTAACTTACAAACTCCAATTACCATCCTGGTGTTCTCATATGAAGTCACACAAATCTCATAGTAGGGAAAGCTTCACTGAATGTTTCCTGTGCAATAGGCCAAAACAACAGTAGAAGTTGAAAATCCAGTACTCCAGACAACAACAAACACAGGGATCACTTTAGGCAAGCAGTGTGCCACCCTCTCTATTCTAATCACAGTTGAGAGACTCTAGTGAACCCAAAAGCAGTAGAGTCTACAGTCCAACAACACTAATGTGGTTCAGGCTAGGTAAATGTTCTACATGAAGGAGGCTCTGATGGGAAATGGATCATCTCAAAGAAGTCATCATCTGCGCCAGGCATGTAAAGGGTTTGTTCAAAAACAGAAATTTCACCCACTGTGGATTGCACCACGCACATCAGTAATTCAGATATTAATGGATTTAAAGGAAAACATCCATCCAATATCAGGTTTCTTTAATCTTCTTTATTCAATTTCATCGGGCAGCCAATGCGTTTCGTTCATAAAGAACTTCGTCAGGGCGTATTTCTGTATCCCATATTCACAAAACTCTATCCTGTCTGTCGTAACTTGATACCTTGTGTGTTGTCGGCTAATGTGCCAGGATAGCGGCGTGCTCCAGCAGCTATAGAGTATCTACTCGAGTGTTCAAAGGAGGTGCGTCACACACAACTTGTTGAATTGTTCCAATTTTGGGTTTCTATGTAAAGGGTTGGTGGTCTTTTTGTCTGATGCATATCTCCGAAACGTGGAAATAACAGTAGAGAGGTGAAGCATGGGCAGCAAATTGTAAGTCTGGTGTGTTTTTTGTTTTCCTATTGCCCATATATTGCCCTGTAAACAGTCTACCTTTTTCTATCTCTGCAGCTTACGTGAAGTCCAATAGAAAGATGCAGTGGAACATGATGTCGACACCCCACTAACAAATGCTGGGTGCGTCCAATCACTATGCCCTGCATCTCTCACTGCATTACCAACCCATCCAATTTACCTAACAACAACAGCCTCCTGGAGGCCCTGATATTCGCATGATTCCCCTTACACCACGTTCTATGGATCACCAAACTAGAAAGTATCCCTTTTAGCAACCTCTGGAGAGTGAGCTAGAGAAGTCCAAATGTGGCTTAGGTAGGCGCTGTGGTCTAGAAAAGCAGAGTTCAACAACACAAACTAATAGTACTCATTAAAGTAATGTCCACGCAGTGGTTTTACTATGAAAAATAAAAAGCACTTTGAGCAAAACAGAATGAAGTATGACACATGAAGAATACATAAATAAAAAGCAATGCACCACCATTTGTGAAATGGATTTTCTACAATACAAATATCAGGTCTAGAATATATGTCATCTACTTTACACTGTAGAGCAAATGAGGCCCATTTCCTCTGATATTGGCTTTTTACCATATAGAACTCCACACCCCCTTCCTTTGACACAAATGTATCACTGTACAGAGAATCAGACCTCTTGCCTTTGACATTGACTTTCCACAGAAAACAGAATCAGGCCATCTGTTATTGATGTTACCGTTCCATTTACACCATTGACGATGTCAGTGATAAACAAAAAAACTGTTAAGAAAAAAAAACAATACAAAACAAAACCCTCTTTTAGAACTCAGGGGCATATTACCAAGGGCCCTATTGCCGCTTCAGCGGCACTTTTTGCCACTAAAGTGGCATTTTTTAATCACCCTATCTGCAAGCTGTCGCTAACAGCAGTTAGCGACATCTTTATGACGAAAGCGACCGGTTTGCCAGCTGCTTTGCATGTCAGCGATATTTATCGCTAATGACATGCAAAGTAGGTGTTCCTGACCAACAGACCTGATAAACAGCTGCTAACAGGCCCATCGCCTATTAGCAAGGAGGCCCTGGCCCCGGTTAGCGACATAAAAAGTTGCGGTAACCGGCGTCATCGTCGGTTTGTTAACACCTGCTAATTCCATGACTTAGCAATACCGCCCATGGGGTGCTGTATTATGCTGATACGACCACAGGGTCGTATCAGCAAGGTTTTCCCCCTTCCCCATGCAACATCGCTGGTTTTGTCGCAATGTTGGCCCTTCCCTCCCGCTATCGCTGGAATATATATCACCATAGCGCTAATTGTTGCTAATACAGCATTAGCATGGCGATATATTCTAGTGATAGCTGGCGATGAAAATGTTCACGCTAAGCGCGCTCTGCGATATTTTTCGCAGTTTCTTGCTTTATGACACTAGGTTTCTGTGCAGAGAAGCCTCTGACTGGTGAAGCCAAACAAAATCCACCCAGACATTACATTAAAATACCAGGTAACTCACTAAACAGACCAAACCTACACCAGCCAGACTCACTTTTGTTGTGATAATTAGGCACGGATACAATTAGCCACCACACATAATTATGCCGCTATTTAGAACAAATTATAGCAAGATCATAGCAAACAACTAGAAAATGAGTAGATGTTGCTCACATGACCTATGTTTTTCACGTTACTACTTAGCATACAATGTGTCCACACGTCAAAAATAGATGCAAGGACACAGTTCATACTAAAATACAGCATTAAATGCCGGATTACTATTTTGGAATTAAGCGTAATTTCACATCTCATTTTCGACAGCTTGTTGTTGTTACACTGCAGCAAATTATGCACATTTTGCCCATCTCTACTAATAACTCTCCATGTGTTCTTATTACATTTCGAAAGCTTGCTACCTCTCATCAACCCAGGTGGATTAATGTCTGCCCCAGAGTTGATAATTGATTAATTCATTAAATGAATGCAATAGAGCTTCCTATGGTTTGCTTAGCACCTGCGCTGTTGTCAGAACGTATGTCCCTCTCTCTGTGCAGTCTCAGTCGCTCTGGTGCCTGCATGTCTACTCCCACCACAGGGAAAGGCGCTCACACAGTCTCCCTTGGAGGCTCAAGCAGCTCTTTGCAGCCACAGTAAATTCTACCACACAAATGCGACAGAAGACATCACACCAGCACATCGGTTATCAGTGTGGGAAGAAAGAGACAAAGAGGGTACATACATCCCAGGCCTCAGTGCAAAAGTCACCCATGACAATGTAAAAGTGTAGCATCAATTAGCAGGGAAGCACACTTGTACCAGGGATCTTTAAAATCGTTGGACATAGTCAAGATGGTACCATACATTAAATGTCCTACCATGGGTGGTGCATTCAAACACCCATGGACTTTAATGCAACTCTATGTCTACTAACCCTGGTAGAAAAGTTCCTCTTCCAATGAAAAGTGTAAGCCCGATATAACTTACACACCCTTGCACTCTGGTGCAAGACTGTGTACTTTGCCACATGCCAGCACCGGTAAAGAAGAAATCAGGGCCATGTCTAGATATGTCGCTGTTCTTCTCTCATCCGTACATGCAGGGAAGAACAGAAACTTTGGTTGCAGTGCAATGCTTGGATGATCAAGCTTTGCACCACATTCTGTCCCTCACTTTTTTCCTCAATCTGCCCATCCATGTCTAGAGGTAAAAAATCTCACCAGGGCACCAGTGGAAAAAGTGAGAAACAAATGGATGCTATCTAAGTCCATTCAGCATCAGGCCTCACCCCTCGGACACCAAAATATTTTTTCAAGCCCCAGAGGAAGGCAGAATGGGGACTTTAACCTCTCTTTTCCAGCCCACATGTCAACATTACACCCAAAAAAACCCACATTTCTTTTCACTTGCCATGGTGAATGTGTGCACTATTTGTGCTTCGGTTCAGCCAGCAATCAGGGAACCATCCAAACCATGGGTATTTATGAACCCTAGAGACATCAGGGGAATCCAGGGTGGTGTAGCTTGCATTGATGCTGGCACGTTTTCTTACTCAGAGTGACTTGCATACATCAAATATGGGTGAAAAAGACTATTTCTTCATATTTATGTGACAGAATCTTGGACTCAGTTTAATCACCTGCATTCCGTCGCTTCTTTTGAATGAAAACAATTCCGCCTATGTGTGGGAAGGTCTCATGCATGATATAGAACTAGATCGAGACTGTAACCATCTGAAGGGGAAACAACCTTTACAACGCAACTTTTACAACGAACTACCATTACAACAAAATTTTTACAACGCAAAAACCATTACAACGCATGTATTTACAACGCATATTTTTTACAACGCAGGTACCTTTACAACGCATACCATTACAACGTAAGTATTGGTAAGTATATAATTATATTTTAAATATTATATGTTTGAGTTTTTTTAAGGGGTATTTTTAGGGTTCAGGGTCAGTTTTCAGTTTTTGGGTAAAGGGGTATTTTTAGGGTTCAGGGTCAGTTTTCAGTTTTTGGGTAAAGGGGTATTTTTAGGGTTCAGGGTCAGTTTTCAGTTTTTGGGTAAAAGGTTTTTTTTAGGGTTCAGGGTCAGTTTTGGGTTTTTGGGTAAAGGGGTATTTTTAGGGTTCAGGGTGAGTTTTGGGTTTTTGGGTAAAGGGGTATTTTTAGGGTTCAGGGTCAGTTTTTAGTTGTTGGGTAAAGGGGTATTATTAGGGTTCAGTGTCAGTTTTCAGTTTTTGGGTAAAGGGGTATTTTTAGGGTTCAGGGTCAGTTTTTAGTTTTTGGGTAAAGGGGTATTTTTAGGGGTCAGGGTCAGTTTTCAGTTTTTGGGTAAAGGGGTATTTTTAGGGTTCAGGGTCAGTTTTTAGTTTTTGGGTAAAGGGGTATTTTTAGGGTTCAGGGTCAGTTTTCAGTTTTTGGGTAAAGGGGTATTTTTAGGGTTCAGGGTCAGTTTTCAGTTTTTGGGTAAAGGGGTATTTTTAGGGTTCAACTTCAGGGTCAGTTTTTAGTTTTTGGGTAAAGGGGTATTTTTAGGGTTCAGGGTCAGTTTTCAGTTTTTGGGTAAAGGGGTATTTTTAGGGTTCAGGGTCAGTTTTCAGTTTTTGGGTAAAGGGGTATTTTTAGGGTTCAGGGTCAGTTTTGGGTTTTTGGGTAAAGGGGTATTTTTAGGGTTCAGGGTGAGTTTTGGGTTTTTGGGTAAAGGGGTATTTTTAGGGTTCAGGGTCAGTTTTGGGTTTTTGGGTAAAGGGGTATTTTTAGGGTTCAGGGTCAGTTTTGGGTTTTTGGGTAAAGGGGTATTTTTTTTTTATTATTATATTATTTATTAAATATAATATATTATTTATATAATAATACAGGGGTATTTTTAGGGTTCAGGGTCAGTTTTGGGTTTTTGGGTAAAGGGGTATTTTTTTAAATTATTATATTATTTATTAAATATAATATATTATTTATATACAGGGTAAAAATTAAATACAATTAAATTTAAATTACACTTAATTAAAATTGATTAAATTAAATCAAATTAATTAAAATTAATTAAATTAAATTAAATTATATTAATTTTAATTAATTTACATTTAAAAAAATATTATAAAATTACCAATATTTACGTTGTAATGGTATGTGTTGTAAAGGTATTTTCGTTGTAAATACATGCGTTGTAATGGTACTTCGTTGTAATGGATCCTGCGTTGTAAAAACTGCGTTGTAATGGTAGGCGTTGTAAAAGTATGCGTTGTAACGTCATACATCCATGTGAAGACATCATTGACACCAGATTGCCTTCAGGAATTGTCCCTCATCGAAATCCATGGGCCTCATTTATTAGGCTGTGCGTCACTTTTACGCCGCCAGTGCGTCACTTTTTGTGACGCACCAGTGGCGTAAAAAATGGGCCTTGTTGCGTCATATTTACAAAGTGATGCATCTAGGTAGATGCGTCACTTTATAAACCCCGGCGCCACATTATACCTGCGCCAGGTATAATGTATTCAAGGGGGGCGTTTTCACGCAAGAAAGGGTCATGGAAGTGACGCCGTGAAATCTATAACATTTCACTGCGCCATTTCTTGGCCGCTAATGCGTCAAAATCTTACGCCTGCTTCATGGCAGGCGTAAAACTGATGCAGGCACTGACAACATGGGACTTGCCTATGTCAAAGTACACATTGCTGGAGTTGCGTCACTTTTGTGACACACTCCAGCAATGCGTCACTTTTTGCGCCTACAGATACATCAGAAATACTGACGTATCTGTAACTCCTTGCGACATGATGCGTCATATCATGTCGCAAGGAGTGCGCACTGAGAAGTGACGCATCGCTGCTTTCACACAGCGATGCAAATGAGGCCCTATGAGTTTAGCCAAGTCTGACATTTTCAGGGCGTTTTGTGTAAGAAAATGTGATAAGATCCACACAAGTAACACCAACATGGACTCCTCTAGTTGCGTAGGTTTTAGAAATGTAACATATTGGGTTGGAAGGCTTTCCTGTGTTTCAGTTGAGCTTAGGTCCAATCACTACAGCTACCACATCAACAGCATGTTTGAATTTTAAATGATGGAAAAATTATATAAAGTTGGAAGAGAGAATTGCCCCAAAACAAAAACAAAGGGCTCAGAATTGTTAGGTAGAGAATCTGGAGAGTCTAGATGGAGCCTCAGTACCTAAAAGGCGAAGTTTACGTAAATGTGTGCAGTAACCCTAATAAAAATGAAAGATGAAACAATTCAAACAATCCCCAAGTAATGGAATGTTCACAATAGGCTAAAAATATATAGAAGAATTACAGTAGTTTAATCTGTTGTTATTCAAACTATGCCCTTAAAAACTAGGAGACTGAAACATAATTCTGAATTAATCACATAAGGTGTAGGAAGCTGGCTCTGCATATGGTATTGCCACTAGGTGGTTATACGGTGCAGAGAGTCCATGGGTTCCCCAAAACTGTGCAGGGTGTAGGATCCGGATTACACCAGCAAATTAGAGGTTGGGAGGCCAAGGTAGGGTTGTTGTAGTCTTTAGTTAGTTGCAGGTAACTGAGAACCCCTCCAGCACCCAAGCCTAGCAACTGTCAACTGACAAGTCGCCAGCCTCCATAGGCATCCCCCAGTTTCCACATTCCTGGGATGGTCACCTAGTAACCAAGAGCTGCATTCCAGCATAGAACCAATGCACTACATCACCCCTCCTCAGTACTAACAAAGAACAAGAAAGAAAAAGGAAAATAAATGGTAAAAGAAAACCAAACACACTGCATTCATAAACAGCACAACAAAGAAGACATAGCATATTCAATATATTCATGTAATTTAACAGGTCGCCTAACCACCCTGCAAGGCCTAGAGACCTCCTCTTGTGAAGTGGAATCAGAGACAGAATTTGAAAGCTCAATCCCATCAGTGGGGTGACATCTGGCTACTCTGTTCAAGATCAACACCCTGTGGTCGCTGGTTTTGAAAGCATTCTCACAAACCTTTATTACCTTGAATGGTTTGCTGAACTTCAAGTTTCCTTTACCCAAGCAGGGAGATCTGATATTAACCCAATCACCCACAGACACCACGGTGTCCTTGACAGATCTTCACTCATCAACCATCTCTTCTCTTTTCCATGACCACTCATTCTCATTCTCTCCATCCTTCTGCACAACAAACATCACAGTCAACCAAGGATCTTTTGTCAATGACCCATGAGGGGCAACGCTCCGTGTTCGCCACCCTTTTCTTGAACAAGCGGAAAGGAGACAACCCCGTAGAAGAATGTAGGGTAAACCTGTACTCTCTCAGTTTCCTTCTCTTGGTCACCTCCCAGTCTGCTCCTGTCTAAACGGCATGTTGCAGAGTCTCCTTCAACACCTTTACAAATCTCTCAACTATGCCATTGCTTTCAGGATGGTAATGAGCTGCCTTCTTGTGTTTGTTCCCCCTCCAACACGAAAACTCCTCAACCACCCTTAAGGTAAAATGAACACCATTGTCCAAGAGCACTGATAATGGAACACCCTCCCTCTCAAAGAGATCATCCAAAACATCAATAACCACTGGACTCCACAGAGCTCACCAACTTAATCTCTGGCCACCCTGAGTACATATCCATGCAAACTAGAACATACTGATCTTGAGTATTCAGTTTTATCGGACCTAAAATGTCAATGGAAACTGTAGGAGAGTAGAATCTGCTTCCTATGGTTACCCCCACTTTTTGCTGTGTTTCACTTTAGTCTGGCTGTGGCTCTGCTAATCAGGACCACAGCCTAGCTGTTCTCTCTCTAAATTGATTGCATGTACTTTAGGTACATATCAGATTGGTTACTGGGTCACCCTTCTGAGTCCCTAGTATATGGTACCTTAGGTACCAAGGGCATATGTACCCCAGAGACCTACCAGGTGCTGAAGCATTATGCCACCCCTGGGAAGCCTTCCAAAATGGCACCACAGGTCTGCACTTGCACTTTCACTTGCAGCCTGGTTTTAGGTGGTGTAAGCACCCCTTACTGGGAAATAGTATACCTATATCCACCATTTAAAACAGACACATATTAACCGATAAGTCACTCCTATTGCAGGCCTTGACAATCTTGAAGCAGAGTGCTTGTTTTTGTATGAGAGGGTGACCTAGTATGAGCTGAGCCCCTCTGCAGCTTTCGGAATCCCTTCCTTACAGCTGTTCTGTGATATGGCCATACCATCAGGGCCGGCTCTAGGCTCATGGTGGCGCTGTGCAGGGAGCGTAGGTGGGGGCCCCGGAAGAGGGGTTCCGGACGGGGCGGAGCTCAGGAAGGTGTTTTAATAATACGAGCACAAGAACAAACGTTACGTTCGTAGGCAAAGGCAATGGTGGCACTGGTGTAAGTATCAAAGCAAACAAAATGCCATTACCACGCAGTCCCCAGCCTAGGGCCGGCCCTGCTTACCTTGCTGCCTACACCAATGGTTAATCTTTTATTTCCAAGAGGGACAATTCATGAGGTGAAAGTAATTTTAACAATAAATGAGCCAAACAAGCCAGGATCCACAAAGACAAATCCAACATCTGTAGATATGAAGTTTGTGCTGCCAACATAGTCAGATCCAAGAACGAAAGTAAGACCTGCCTAGTGAGCACCAATTCTATCCTGCCTGAAGTCGCCTTCTTTTAATGTTCAACAATGAAACTGTGTTACCACTACCCAGTGACACTAGCAGTAGTACCTGTGGCCTAACAGGAGTATCCCCTGGGTTTTACTGACCCAAGGTCAGTACAGCTTCCACAGCATGTCTCTGCCCCTGCTCAGATTAATGCACCAAACCCAGGTTGCACCACTGTCCACCCAAAAAAGAAATCTAAACAAAAGGGCCCGCAATTAGGCCATTCCAAATTCAGAAAACTAAAGTGGAGATAAGAGGCTTGATAATACGCCCTTGAGAATTCCAATAGAAGCCCATGTTCTGCTGTGAACATGGGCTTCTATTGGAATTCTCAAGGGCGTATTATCAAGCCCATCATTGCCGATTTAGGGACAGTTTTCTGCCGCTAAAGCGGCGATAATTTTAACTCAGTTTCTAGATGATATGCCCCTCAGTGCGTGAGGTCGTTTTTTCCAGCCATTAAATCACAAGGAACCCCATATTCCATGTGGATTTGCCACATACATTTACCACCTGCTGTAAGTAGGTTGAACATTTATAGGGGGACCTGTGCATAGGGTAAGGGGTACGAAAGGGTGTGGGTGTTTGAGGGGGGTGATGCATTGTATGATTTTTCTGGTTAAAAAAAAGAGGGTCAAGGGGCCAGATGTAGGTAGGGTTTTACCGGTCGGTAACGGCCGAATTCGGCCGTTACCGACCGGTAAAAGGAATTTGAGATGTAGGGGGCAGAATCGGTAAATTTACCGTTCTGTAAATTTACCGACCTGTAATTTGACAGAATCTGTAAATATACCGGTCGGTAAATTTACCGACCGGTATATTTACAGAATCTGTAAAATCGATATGTAGGTGGGACTCTTATGAGTCCCACAAGGCCTAAGAAATCGGTATTTTACCATCAAATTCAATTTGATGGTGAAATACCGATTCAGGTGTGCATGCAAATGTGTGCATGCACACCTGTGCCATATGACAGGCAGACCTGCCCTTAGGGCAGGTATGCCTGCCATATGGCCCCCGAACCTTTTTTGGGGGTGCTAGAGGGTGTCAAAGTGACACCCCCTGCACCCTTGCCAAAAATCTGTATTTACCGATCGGTAAATACCGACCTGTAATGCCCCATTCATTCCTATGGGCTTCAAAGCCCATAGGAATGAATGGAGCATTACAGGTCGGTATTTACCGAATCGGTAAATACCGACTTTTAAAGAATCGGTAAATCCACATCTGGATTTACCTACATCTCGGTACATCTATTTTACCGACTCTTAAATACCGAATCGGTAAAATTCGGTATTTAAGTGTCGGTAAAATAGATTTACCTACATCTGGCCCAAGATCTTTCACATCAAGTAAATCCAGATCCGGAAAACCTAAATACTAATAATCAGTCAGAGAGAAATTAAGGTGCAAACATCCCTTAATTTTGACAGTTTGCCATATATTTAACTAAAGCCAGGCAGTCGTCAGGAAGGGAACCTAGCCAAACAGCCAATTTACTTTACAATTAAATGTCCTTGTAATGATAAGAAGTGTGTCCCTTTTAATGTCTGAAAAGTCTTTGACTACTTCCAGGACGTTTGATGTCACACTTTTCTTTCGGCGCTCCCTATTTATCATTAACATGGTACATTGTCAGGAAAATAATAAATAGCCTGTGAACACTGATTTGGAAGAAAGAAAGCAAAAGACTTTGTGATATCTAGCCAGCATCTGCATTACAAATATGTGCAGATTTCACCGCAGTGACAAAGTCGCTCTGTAAAGATGGCATGTGCTGCGGGATGGTGACAATGTCCGACCTCAGTCAAAGTAATTGTAAAGATGCACTGCAGTAAGTGTACTGTACACAGTCATGAGCGCATTGCAAAACTGCCGGCAATACCTGGCAATCCGGAGACTCGGAGTCGGACACGGGACAGGTGTTCTTCTCTGATGATCGTCGGTGGGCGCGTAATATTCTCACAGTCACACTGCAGACACGATGACGACGCACAGTCAGTGGCACCACCGCTCACGCCCTCTCCTGGGCCTGGCGGGAGCGTGACCCACCGTGACGCGTCAGAGCGGCAGCAGGTGTGCAGTTCCGCACTGCGCACAGCGCGCGGGGGCTGTCCCAGGGCCGTCACGTCATACGGTCATTGGTAGTGGGCTAAGATTGACGGCCCTGGGACCCCGTCGCTGGGCAAAGTGAAACTAACAACAAGATTGTGAACAACGCTGCCATTGCTAGCTGGGGTCGGAGCCGGAGACCGCCAAATCCTGCCAGGAGGCCGCCACTGCCTCGATTATCAGATCCTTCCGATCCGATCCTCGTCGTGGCGGCCCCTGGGATTTGGCGGCCCTGTGCAGGTGCACACTTTGCACATGCTTAGGGCCGGCCCTGGAAAGCGTGGCAGGGCGCTTTTACAAAAAAAACATTTGTTTGTCAACTTGACAAACAGATGAGTTTTTTTGTCAAAGCGCCCCATGCTGCGGTTTCACTTTAATGTCGGCCACGCCCTGTTCTTCAGGCGTAGCTTGTCTAAAGAGATGGGCACGGCCTCCATGAATGTGAAAGCGCCGCATGGGCGCTAGTAGTTTGCAATGCAATAGGTCTCGCATTTGCGAGAGTTTAAGCTATTGCATTCCCAATATCTCAAACTCTCGTAAATGCGAGACCTATTGCATTGCAAATGCTTGTTCATTTTTGGTACAGCCATGTTGTACCTGGCAGGCCAAGCAGGGGAAAAACCGTCTACATAGTACAAGATGTTCTGGCAATTGCCAGCAGAGTGGTTTTTCCAATGGTTCAGACAGCACCAATTTTGGCAATTTTTGACAGCTGTCCCATTACCACCCAGGTTTAAGTGAGGGCAAATTGTTTTGTAATTGTTGCTGCTTTGCTGTTCACCAGCCTCTATTTTCTTTTACCTAACATAGAGTTACTTAGAAATAATATACATTCAACATTGAGGTCTCAAAGTTCCATTCATAAGCCGCACCTTTCGAGATTTCCTTTTTCTCAAATAGAACTTGATGGGTGCGTTCATTCATGCGTGTTTTTCGTAGATTTAAAAAGCTGCATGAATAAGTTTGTGTTTGCATCTGATATTTGTGGAGGAAAGTTTCCAGCGATTAATAAAAAATAATTGTATTAGACGTTAAGACTGCGCAATTTTAAAGTTGTGATTTTATGCTTGTTGGACATATTGTACACAGTACTGCCACTTTTGAAGGCAGCATTCTTAAACAATAAATTATAAACATGAGTTCAACTGGGAGAGAAGATGCAGCCTTCATATTGTTTCAAAGTTTCTGACCCTAACTTTGAAAAAAACTGAAAAAAGTTGCAATGCGTGCACATTATGCATGAATCTTATAAGGAGATAAACGTGTGCAAATGTGTGATACGTGTACACACAGACACACACCAATGCGCGCTGAGTTGCCCTTGTGAACAACGCTGCCATTGCTAGCCGGGGTCGGAGCCGGAGGCCGCCAAATCCTGCCAGGAGGCCGCCACTGCCTCGATTATCAGATCCTTCCGATCCGATCCTCGTCGTGGCGGCCCCTGGGGTTTGGCGGCCCTGTGCAGGTGCACACTTTGCACATGCCTAGGGCCGGCCCTGATACCATATACTCTTAAGTGCATTATAATCCTCGCTATTAATACTAACTTTGGTTTGGCTTTATCAAAATATGTCGTGTTTGGTGTCAAACACTTTGGAATACTACTCCCCGCTCCCGACCCCTGGCGGCGGGGGTAGCATTCCACCATTCCAGAGGGAGAAGACATGTACACACTAACTTACCCGGTAAATGTTTAAAAGAGCCTCAGCATCACAAAATGGATTCTGCTGCCACAGACATGAGTCTGACCTCCTGCTGCTGGATGAAACTCCGGCAGGGGAGGCCTGGACAATAGGTTTCCTGTCCAGGGAGGTGCCAGCACCTCCCCAGACAGGCTTTAGTGTATTGGGGCAGGGTGGGTTGCATTCAGTGAATGCTTTTCAGAAACTGCCTGGGGAACACGAGGTGCTCCATGCATTTCCCAGTTCAAACCGGTTGCTGGGGCACACTGCCCCAGCTCTGGCATGAAACTGGAAAAAGGGGAAGGGGTGTAACCACCCCTCCCCAGGTCCTACCATAGGTGGGACCCTAGAGTTAGTTCAAAGAAGCATCTTGCTGGTCTGCATTTCCGAGGCTCCCGCCAGATCCCGAAGAATCTGTGACTCAGGACACAGACTTCCAGACATCTCCGAAGCTGACACAAGCCCCCAGTGAAGCATAGACCTGTAGCTAACACGAGATACATGGGACTGGAACTCCTGGACATCCTGTAAGTTAGCGAGTGCACCTACTTCCCTTAGTTTCCCGAAGTTGTGCATTGGGCTATTTGTTGCACTCGGCCCAAGCACCTTTTGCATTGAAGCTGAGAGGCCTACACTCCACGAGTGTTCCGTGGGCCCGCTTTCTTCACCGCACATCGAGGCTCCTTTGCGAGCTCTAGTCCGTTGGCTAGTTGGTCCCCACGAAGAACAATCCTTTATTTCATGGACTTCCCTGGTTGCACCAGACGTGCCCTGACTCCCTTCCAAAGGGTGAGTCCCTCAGACCTTGCAGGTCTGCACCAAAACCAATCTTGTCATCTTACGTGGGTTTCTCTAGCCAAGGCTTGTTGGGTCCAATCCGGATACCAATGCTGCGGCATCCGACATGGGACAGCTCGAATCCAGCTCCTGGTTGTCGTCGACGCCTCCTGGACCTCGTGGCTGAAGAGTCAAGCTTCACCTACTTCACCTTAAAGCACCCAACATTGGCTGGTATCTTCCTGTCGCCATCCTGGTCACTGACTAGTGACCCAGACTCTGTCCCCTCTGCTTTCTGGTTCTTTCTGGTTCTTCAGATCTCTGATCCACCCTTGGATCCATCCGGACACTTTTCCTCTTAAAGCACTTCTTCCCAGCTCTCCATTGAAATCGACGATGAAACCTGCCACGCAAAGACACCTATGCACCCGGCTTCCCTGGGTGAGGTAACATGAGTACTTCGGTGCTCCCGTGGGTCTTGACTCTCGAAGTGTCTAGTTCTAAAGGGGTTTCGCCGCAGTCCACTCCTAAGTGTCCTAAAACTTTAAAACTCTAACTTGAATTTCCTCAATCGAAGTCAATGGTTATTCGCAGCTGTGTTTAGACACTGCACGCCTCCCCCGTGGGTGTCCTGCGTCCCTACCTTGGGTGGTTCCTGGTTGCCCCAGTGGTCTATAGGCCCTAGGCCTAATTTCTATCCCTCACATGGTTCTTATACCACTATTTTAGTATATGGGCAAAACGTATACCGTGCTATTTACTGTTATTGGACTTTGGCCTCTAGCCTCATAAAGAGACTAGAGGGGTGTGTTTTAGAATAAATACAATTATTTTATATATATACCTTGTGTGGTGTACTTTCATTTGATCATTCCAGAGATTATCGACTGGTAAAACAAGCAGCTTTACATTCCTTCAAGACTTAGCTTGAAGGCTGGTCTCCACAGCTCCTACTAGCTTTCTATAAGGTTGTCTTAAACCTACCATCAATAAGGGTCGTTTGGACTGGTGCGAGGTGCCCACTAGACTATTGGACATCATATTCCAGGGCAACTTCTCACAGAATCATCCTACCAAGGCTCTTTAAACTGTTCCCTCAAGACCATGGGTTGTGTTCCACATTTTAAGATCTTATCACTGAACGCACACTCTGCACAATTCCAAACCTCCCTCTCGACATATACGTCCATGGACGGCCACCAATATGCTTCCCTAATCCTCTCTTTGTATTTGACAATTCCCATATGGTTAGCATGAGCACTCTTCAGCAACCGTTCTCCTCGTTACTCCATGGTCAGGTCACGTAACCCTGACATAGACATATTCTTAAACCTACTTTGTGCCAAGATCAATTGGTGCATGCACAGGAAAGCCCATGCTCCACCCACGAAATACCCAGCTAATGCAGTGTAACCAAATTGTGAGAAAGGGGCTATGTTGAGCTACCTTTTCTTAAGAAAGCCATGCAAGAAGACACACATTGCACCGTCTGAGGGTTGGACAAAATGTATTGTCTTATGGCTGCATCAAAAAAGCACCATCAATTTGGCAACCATTTTTTATAAATCCAGTCATTCATACATAAATATGTATAAGATCTTACACATCAACTGCTAATCTTAACTGCTAAATAGTATAAATGTTTGTATGTTATATGCAGAGTAAATTATTCATACATTAGCTGTTAGACCTGGTACCACTGGCGTGGATCTCCCCTGCATTTTTTGCTTTTGCCTCCTGTGATTTTAATGTGTGTTGGACTCCGTTTTGCTGGTTTAGATGCTTTGGGTACTTTGCCTCTGCTGTTCAGTGCCATAGTGCAAGTGCTCCCTTTGTAAATTATAGTTATGGATTGGTGTTTTCATGATTGGCTATTTGATTTACTATTCAGTCCCTAGTACAGTGCACTGTGTGTGCCCTTGGTCTGTAAATCAAATGCTGCTAGTGGGCTTTCAGCACTGATTGTGCCTGGGACTGCCATGTCGAATTGGCAAGTGCACCCACTTTTCCTTTTCTAACATGTCAGTCACCCCTCAGGTAGGCCCAAGGTACTCATGTGGGCAATGTGCAGTGTATGTGAAAGGTAGGACCTGCCATGATGTGTGTGATATGTCCTGATAGTGAATTACTTACAATTTCGTTTTTCACTATTGCAAGGGAACCTCATCCCGTAGGACAGAATGGGGAGTTTGCTGATTACATCTAATAAACATTACTATCCCTGGGAACAAGGTAGGAACATAAAGTTTATTTACAAAAAGCTAAGGTGCACCACCAAGGGGTTCTATTAACAAAGATAAATCAAATGCCCATATTCAACAGTTCTTTGATGTTTCTTTTATTTCTTTATTTTCTCTTTATTGTTGTTCCAGAGGAAACAGGGCAATCATAACGGACAGCCGACGCGTTTCATCCAAATACAGGACTTCTTCAGGGCATAAGGATAAAGTAGAAACGCCCCATCCAGTCTTTTTCAGTTGGACGTGTAATATCTTAATGGTTGTCGTTCTCATCAAGGGCAATATATTAACAAGAAAGGTGCTCCTGAGGTAACTTGATATGAGGTAAGAATAACCAGCTAGTCCACGTCCACATGAATGGGCGTTGTTCCCTCACACGAACAATCTTTTATTTTCCTTTTCTGACAGTCCTTATCGTATCCTGTCCACTTCATCTAGCATCACTTTGTCATACTTCATCTAGCATCACACGCATGAAGTGAATGCTTCTATTGAGGGAACGATCATATTTTGCCTTTCCCGTGTATGGTCTGAAATAGATTTGTCGCACTCCAAAGTAAGTTCCTTCCCAAGTGCAATATACAACCGTGCTGAAATAAGTTACGGAGTGCCTATCGTTAATCAGATAGGACGGAAGGCGTCCCCATAAAAGAATTATCATCAATTAATACATCCCCGAGTGTCTCCAGACTGGCCAGAATATATCCATACGAGCCCGGACCTCGTTACGGGGGGAGAAGAGCGTGAGCGAGTACTGTGGTGGTGGGTACTATACAGTGTGCACGCCTTCCCCACCAGAAATAGTGGGAAATTACCAATAGAGTAGACAATCTGCGTTAGGTGCTGTCAGAAAAGAGGTTCCACTGTCTGCACTTCTTTCTGCTAGGAACATAAAGTTTAGTATGCCTAAACTCAGAATGTTAAAATGCATCTTTTAGTGAGGGTGAATTTTACTTCTGTGTTTGAAAATATCACTTTTAGAAAGTAGGTATTTCCTTTCACTTGAATGGGTTTGGTCTGCCAAGCAAGCTTCGCCAGTGAGGACACAACCGATTTTGACCAAGCACAGGGCTTCTCTGCCACCAGAAGAATTGTAAATAGTTTGTAGTATACATATTGGGGCCCAGACCCCAGAACTTTAGATCACTTCTGGGAATCAAGAGGAACCTTTGCCAAGTAGAAGAGCTGAAGAAACTGAGGAGGAACACTGCCCCCTGTGCTGTTTGCTGTATGGGGTTGGCCTGCATTGTCTGTTTGCTGCCAAGGAAAGGAGAAAACAACTGTGCTGTGAACCTCTGCTTGAGAAAGATCTCCAAGGTCTTGAACTGAGCTTGTCCCCTATTCACAAGGTCTCAGGAACATTAAAGTTTGTGAACGTCCCCCCGAATTCGATCCCTGTGATGAGGGGGTGATGCTGAATTCTTCACGCAATTGGCTCCATATAGAGGGGAGAGAGGGCACCCCTGCTGAGTACCCCTACCTATGGGGAAGCGGGAGGAGGTCTGGCCATTGACCCGCACCGTGGCTCGGGAGAACGATAGCAATTGAGAATGCGAGTGCGCAGAACCTCCCCAAAGCCAAACCACTGCAGGACTTGTTCTAAGTAGGGCCAGTGGACTATGTTGAAGGCTTTTTCCGCGTCGATAGCCAACAACATACAGTCCCTTTGAATGCGTGACGCCGTTTCTATGAGATGTAGTACCCTCTTCATGTTGTCACTGGTTTGACGCTGGGAGATAAAACCAGCCTGATCCGGCTCCACCAGCTGGGGCATATAAGGGGCTAATCGTGTCGCAAGAATACTCATGTACAATTTGATGTCAATGTTTAATAGGGAAATCGGCCTGTACGCGCTGCAGCTAGTGGTGTCTTTGCCGGGCCTCGGGATAACTATGATCGAAACCTCCAGCATTTCCTCCGGAATTGCACCAGGTTGGGCACACGTGTTAAAAAGGTCCTGCAGCAAGGGAGCCACTTGGTTGCAAAAGGCTTTGTAGAAGGACGCGAAGTAGCCATCCAGGCCAGGGGACTTTCCAAGCCGGAGGCGTGAGATAGCCGCGATGACCTCCTTCAGCCTGATAGCCCTATCTAAGTGGGCAGCCTGTGCAGGGTTCAGAGGAGGAAGCTGGGCGCCGTCTAGGTATTCTTGGCCATGGAGCACAGCAAGGGAGTCACCCGAGTATAGCTTAGCATACAAATCCTGGAAGGCTTTGGCTATAGATACATCTTCGGAGGTGAGGTCACCTCCAGATGTACGGACGGTTTGAACTCCTTGCTTCTGTCTCTTTCCCCGTAACTTATGAGCTAAGGGGCGACCGCACCGGTCAACACCGGTGTAGTAGGAGTGGCATAAGCGAAGGGCAGCGTACTCGGCTTTGTCCTGGTCCAATGCGGCAAGCTGCTTCCGTTCCGTGCAAAGCTGGCGCCTGGCCCTGGCTGCTCCAGTGCACTGGTGCATCTGTTCCAGCTCTGCCACTTGCTGTGTAATCTTGGCTCGCTTCTGGCTCAGTTCTTAATTGATGGCAGAGGAGATGGCTATGAATTCTCCCCGCAGGACGGCCTTAAGGGCAGTCCACTGTGTCGCCAATTAAGTATCCGAGTTGGCATTGAGGGGTAAATAATTCAAGATGGTGGTTTTGATTTGATCAGTAATGGAAGACTGGTGCAAAAGCGAGTCACGGAGGCGCCAATGCCGCTGTGGCGTCAGTGTGTGTGGGAGTAAGAAAGAGGCCATGACTCGGGAATGGTCAGATAGAGACGCGGTGAGAACTTTGGCCTCCGTAGCCAATGCCAGTAACGGGGTGGAGCACAGGAAGTAGTCCAGCCAGGCGGGAGTCTTATGGGCTCCTGAATAATAGGTAAAGGACCGGCCCTGGGGGTGAAAGTGTTGCCATAGATCAACAAGACCCAGGTCCCATATGCGTGGCAGACCAGACTAAGAGAGGGCCCCTACCTGACTAGTGCATTGGCAGGAGTGGTCAATAAGGTTGTCGAAGACAAGATTCAGGTCTCCCCCCAGGAGTAGGCGCCTCTCTGAATTGGCTGTGGCTGCAGTGAGTGCACTGTGTAAGAATTTGTCCTGCCCTTCCTTGGGAGCATATACCAAGACTATTATGAGGGACACTCCCGCCACTAGGAATTGGTAAGTGAGCGAGCGGCCTTTGATTTCCGCCTCTTTGGGGACTACTTTTCCGTGGAAGGATTGGGAAACCCATAATGCTACCCCTGCTGAATTAGTGGAGTGTGAGGAGAAGAGCTGTATGGGAAAGGCTGAGGATTTCATCCTGTGCTGGTCTTTGTACAGTAGATGGGTCTCCTGTAGGAGGCAAATATCGGCTGTTGAGTGTTCTAGGAAATGCACGACTGCCCCGCCATTTGATGGGGTTATTTAGACCCCGGACGTTGAGGGTCAATAGCTTAAGCGGGCCGTGTGACATCTAGGATTTGAACAGAGGGAAGCTGGGTGAGACGCCGTGCAGGCAAGACGCAGGAGCATCGCGAGGAGGAGACAGCAGTGTTGTCCACCGGGACGGTGTATGCTGGCAAGTGAAAGGAAATGTGGACAAGGGAACCCACCCAACAAAAATAAATAAAGAAGAAAGAACTAAGGACTCGAAAAACTCTCCAGCCAAAAAATTCCCGGAGTCCATCTCCAACAAAGGGGAGAGTCCTCCCCTCCCCTCCCCAGCCCAAAAACATTGTGAGCCAGAACAGTCCATGGGTCAAGTCCGACATCCCTGGGTGGCCAACCCCACCAAAGGGGTAGGATGGGGAAGAGGGGAAGATAAGAAAGGAAGGAGACAAAAAACTAAAGCCCCAGAAAAAGGGGACCCCAGAACCAACTCCCATCGGGAAGTAGTCCAGACAAATAAGTAAGACAAAAATAGTCCGCCGTCCCAGGCCGGTCGTCTGGGGCGTCGTCGCCTGCCTTTTCGTTGCCACCCCGATGGTGATGCTTCAGGCCTGGAGGCCGTGCTATGGGTATCATCATCCTCGGCCAGTTCCGCCAGGCCCAGTAGGCGGCAGGCCTCCTGAAAAGAAAAAATCTGGTGAATCCTCCCATTGTGGCGGAAGATGATGCGAAAGGGGTGCCCCCAAGAGTAAGAGATCCCCTGTTGTCGTAGGTGTTCTGTCACCGGGCAGAACTGCTGACGTCTTTGCAATGTGATCAGGGCCAAGCCATGAAACAGTGTCGGTGAGTGACCGTGGTATGAGATAGGGTGCAGGGGTCTGGCTTTAGCAAGTAAAGCCTCCTTGATTTTAAAGTCCTGAACGCACACCAAAATGTCCGCTGGTGGTGCATTTGTAGCTCGGGGTGGTCCCACCCTGTGGGCCCTGTCCAAGACAACCCCAGAGTCATGCTCGTCCCCCAGGATGTAGCGAAAGAGGCTTTGGGTGAAAGCAAAGAGGTCGCGGTTATCGTCTGTTTGTTTGACCCCACGGATCCGGATGTAATGCCGACGAGATCGGTTTTTGAGATCCTCCATCTGGGTTTGGATGTCTACGTTTTGATCTTGGAGTCGAATTACCTCCTGTTGGAGCAAGGTTAGGTCAGATATTGTGGCATCGCTCTTCTCCTCCAGAGAGGCCACCCGCTCTCCCACGCCATCCACGTCCCGGCGTATTTCTCTGATCTCTGTGGAAAATTCTGCTTTCACTGATTGAATGCCCTCCCTGAGAGTGAGGAACAGGGACTCCAGGAAGGCTTTAGTGATCGGTTTGTCTCCGGCATTTGCTGGGCTACTTGCCGACCCAGCCTCGGGGTCGCAGACACCATGTTGGGTATTGGCCTGTCTCTCCCAGGGTCAGCTGATCAATCCCCAGTGCGTGTCCGGCAGCCCAGACTCTTGCCGCTCTCCCAGGGAGGGCCCGTGTGATCAGTCCAGTAGAGACCTGTGCCGCAGAACGCATCCCCAAACACAATGGCGATGGAGGGTCCTAGAGTCCGCCAATCTCCCTCGACCAGGTCCTCCAGGTGGGGCCCAGTACTTGCGGCGGGCAGAGCCACCGGTTTCAGGCTGTTGTGTAGTCAGGGCGAGCACCAGGCACCTGATGTCAGCTATGGGGCCCTCCCGGATCCACTCCCTGGCCCGGCCAGCGGCGGGCTCACTCTCTGCACCCGGAGTGCGGGCAGTGCGGTCCTAATGTGGCCACTCGATGGTCCAGGCAGCGTACTTGAGTGGCGCGGCTGGGCAATCCAGACCCATTGGAGGGTGGGCAGTGACAACCCGGAGGGGGAGGGAGGGGGCACCAAGAAACAGGAACCAGGATTGCCGCAGGTAGATGTAGCACCGGGCCCCCCAAACACCTGTTGGCTCACGCCGATCGTCACGTGTCTGTGTCCTTGATCTTAGCGGATTGATGTTCACCCCAGACCGGGGATCACTGTGGCATAGCCGCCAGGTAGGCCCAGGCCTCACTTCGCCCTCCGACTAATGCTCCACTTCTGTGCTCTCACTAGTTGCAGCAGGGCTAAGGGTGCCGCCAATGCCAGGGGGGTCTACTCACTGTTCGCGGGGGTTACAGTCTGCATTTCTGCCTGCTCTGGCCTATTCGCAGTAGCGGGCCCGCTATCACCCCCACCTGGGGACCGCTGCGGCCTCTGGCTTCCGACCGCTCACCGGGACGGCACCAGTCACGGGTCTCCTCTGCTCTCCTCGCAGCCGCGGCGAGAGGCTCAGGGCGGAACAAGCACCAGGGAGAATCTCCACGCTCCGCGAGCCGTGGCCAGCCCCTACTGTAGGCCTCCGCCGTCTTGTCACGGGTGCACAATCCAGGCGGGCGTCCCGTTGCTGCCGCTTGAACTAAGTGGCCGCCGGGAGGTCGGCAGATCGGTGGATTGTTGGAGGGGCACGGGAAGAAAAGAAGCCGGCCTCGGCGTTTTGGATGGAACCGCCGCGTTGTCGGGCCTCCCTGGCGTGGGACGGCCGGGTCTGTCTCCTGACGCGCAACCCCTCTCGTCTCCGCTGCTGGCTCTGTACGCCCGGTTTTGACCTCAAACTCAGTCCAGTGACTGTGGCAGGAGTTCATGCAGCCGGCTCAAGCTGTTCAGGCCCCCATGTAGCCGTGCTGTGCTGTCACGGGCGGACGACGGGCAGTAGGGAGAAATCAAGCATCCTGTCTCGCTGCAATCCTGGCCACGCCCCTCGTACTGGTATTTAGCATTGGTGCCATGTTGTTTCACCACACCACTTCCGCCTTGGTCATAACATTGATCATGTGTAAACCACCCAGATACATAGTGAAAGTGACATACGCAAGAGCATGAAATAAATACTGTGATAGACAATATACAAATGCACTCATTTCATGACCACCAAGTGAATAAAGGGCTTTTGAATATGAATACTTTATTGATACTTCATGGAACTGCAACACTAGCACCCTCAGTAATAGTTGTCACAACCACATCTAAAATGGATATTCATCAATTAGAGCATAATATCCCTTCCAACTTAACAGTCCTTTTGGGGAACAAACAAATACATTTCCCAACGATGCCAATGACAAGATCCGAAGAGTTTTCACTGTTGGTTTATTCTGTGCAACAACACTATATAGTATAATAGACTGATATAGTCAAGTCTCTGTACGAGGTGCAGTAATTTTCCAATTTGGGTCCACTACTACAGTTTTCAATTGAATACCTTATTCTCTGAGGTAATCATTTATCATTCTTACCAACGAGAATAAAGCACATATTTTTATGATTACTTCATGATCCTGAATTTAATACTTTACAATCCATATGTTACAGTTATAGTCACACCCAAGTGCGCCAGTAACCTAATGCAGATATGATCTTATAAATAACACCTGTAGTATCAAAATCTTGCTTACATTAAACATCATTAAGTAGGTTTGATGTACAGGCAACCCACAACTAGGGTAGTAAATAGAAATAGTCCTGTTTGTATAGGGTTAGGGAAATGCAGAACATAACAATTAGGTTATAATTGTCTTTAACTTTATGATTTCCATTGTATTTATCAATGTGGTCCCTGTGGGTAAGAAAATGGTATGCCTATTTAAAAATGTGAGAAAACCTACAAAACAACTGAAATGAAAAAAAAACAGTGTAAATAAGGTACATGCAGTTCTTCAGTTATATTTAAGCAACCAGGTATATTATTGTCTAAGTCAATGATTTACTGTGATATACTGTAATTACAATAGTCTAAAATGTAAAAATCTATTGCCTCCACAAGGATGTCTAGGTGCTGCACGGACAACAAAAAATCTGAGAAACTCCACATTACTTTTGTCATTTTCATGATAAGTTGCGCTACTAGATAACTCATATCCCTATTCCCAATGGAAAGCATGTGCTCCAAAACTATTTTCTCAAGTTTACTAAAAGTAGTGCTATAAGTACATTGCTTTTGTCTTGGGCGCAGCTGAATTAGGCCTCCTCCCATGATTAACAGAAAAAGGCTCTCAGTTTCCCACAGCGAGGGACATCAAAGAGGAGAAGTGCTGGGGGTATTCCTCACTATTGGTATTGAGAACCCTTGGGACTCCATTCTCAACTGTACAATGCGCAGGCAGACACAGATGCTGCCAGTATCCCCTGAAAGGGGCGGACCTCCTCCAGTGATGAGAAGAAAAGGTCTCTCAGCTTCCGGCAGCGCAGGACATCAAAGAGGAAGAGTGCTGGGGGTCTGACCCCTGTTTGTAATTAGAACCCTTGGGGACTCCATTCCCCACTATACAATGCACCAGGAGGTACAGCTGCTGTCAGCATCTCCTGAAAGGTGTGTGGCCTCCTCCTGTGATGAACAGGAAAGGGTTTTCAGCTTCCCACAGTGCAGGACACATGGGGACCAGGCCCTGGCAAAGACTGGGCCAAGATGGGCCCAACTTAGCCCGTCCGAGAGAGGACCTGATCTCTAACATGGGCCCTGGAGGGCCCCTTGCTCCAAATTCCGGATAAAATATCTGTGATTGTTCTAATGATTTATCACCTACATTAAGTAAGGCACCATTAATAATGGGCAAAAACAAGCCAAAAGATAACTCCCACAGGTTACATACAATGGCTAAAACACTGCAGGGTGCCAATGCAGCACACATTTGCATGGTAGATGATATTGATGTACTTGTAGAGGATGTTGAATTTTTACTTGGTGGGGCATCTTCATTCAAATCCCCCAAATCTAGAATGCGTATGCCGGATATCTTTAAGAAAAAACAAGCTGCTGCCTTGAAAAAACAACTCTAGCCAACCACCCAATTGTTAAGGTATTGTTAAGGGTGACGCAATAAGTACAGGTGATGGTGCTGAGGTGGGTTCCCCCCTTTGAAGGGTCACACTGCTTGGCTACTGTTAATGAAGTGGAGGGGAATCCATCTAGAACTTCACAAATTACCCAAAATGCATGTTCTAATTGTTTTAGTATGCTGGCCTCTTTATGTGATGAAATGAACAATGAAGCCCTAACGGGAACTAGAAGAAATATTGCAAAAAAATAGAACAATGTTGGCTGAGGTCGGCCCATTCAAGGATTTGGTTAAGAGACTCACCAACGAGATTTCCACGATGGGATTATGAATTGAGAAGTTAGCTGACAAAATTGATATCATGACCTTATTCCCAAAAAGTAAAGAAGCTACTGGCTCACAGAAGTATGGTAAGGAACTTTCTGCAAAAGTAGCCGGTTTTAATGGAAGTTTGCTGCAACAGCAGCATTTGCTTGGGTAGCCCACGAGAGAGGGAGCTGGGCCAAGTCAAAATTATATAGCCCCTAACCTCAGTCTCGATAACACTCATGGCAATATAGTGTGAAGGCAGTTGCATATTTCCCAAGATTACTGCATGAGACAACCACCTACTTACACTGAACAGGGCATTGTAAGTAAAGGGCACCCACAGCCAGCCTAGTCTCAAAATGAGAGATCAAGGCATGATTTTCGGGTAAACCACTTAGCCCATAGTGTGTACACAAGCCACAGGCCTGGATTGATTCATCAGTCATCTGTCCCCAATAGGAGGGTGTAGAATCCACATGATTAATGTACCAACAAGGTTTATAGGTAAGCAGGAGGATAGAAAGACATTATTTAACAAAGTAAGTTACTGGATTAGGCCGAGAAGGGACTGCTGGTCTATAATCAGATCTGACATACTGACAGCGAAGCGTCAGTACTATAATGAAGAATTTCATGATATCATCCTAGACATAGCCACTGATTCTTTAGGGGCTGGCTGAGTGACTCTGGAACAACATACTGCTCCCCCAATGGGTCTAAGGCCCAGTTTAAATTTAATTTTACTGAGATTAATCTAGCGAAGACCCCAGGTGGATGTGGGGACAAGTCCAACTTAGAGGCAAATTATCAAGTCGGTTGGACTTTCGGCCGCATGAAAGTGTCTCTGTGTGAGAACCGACCGACCATAGGTCGGTGGTTTTGCACACCTCATCACGATGCTACCGCACATGGTGGGATCGCAAACTCAAATTTCTCAATGGGAGCTTGTGCGGGCAGAAACTGCCCACTGCACAAGCTCCGATTGAGAATAAGGAGTTTTCACACATCCCTGTACCGTGTGGCAGGCATCTCCTGTGAAGGAGGACGATGGGGGAAGCGGTCCCTGCTACAGGCACCCAAAGACAGCAGTTCCAGGTCGGAAAGGCCGACATGGAACTACTGTCGGAAAGTGCTGTCATAATCCAGAAGGTGGAAACTTCTCCCTAAAGGGATTATGTGGCTTTCCGACTGTTTGGTGGGCTCCTTGATCCCATCAGAACCCAGTTGGTTTCCCCAGCTGATTTAACACACTGTCCACTGAAATTATAATTAGTCACTCGGATTGTAAACCTACCAGCTTTACAACCTACATCGTAATCAGAACCATAGTGGTGAAAGGCCTAGATGAAACCCTCCAACACAAAATCTCTAGGAAGGATGTGCAAGCATGAGGGGAAGAGGGATTGCCAACCCATGTTAGGGACCATGGGTTGGGTATAATGGGTCACCAAGTCGGTAGCTTTGAAATGTTAATTTGTCGATTATCAGTGGGTCTTGGGCTGAGGGGAGGCAATCCCTTGAATTAAGTGAACCAGAGCCAGTGTCTAACAAAGCCCTTAAAATTCTCTACTGGAACCTTGCCAACCCCAAAAATCAAAAATAGTGATGAGTAGGGGCACTTTATAGAAGGCTTTGACATGTGTATTTTTCAGGAAACATGGTCTACAGAACTGATCTATTGGGTGGTATTTGTGAACTTTAGTGTTGAGGCATCAACTACTACTGTGGGCGGGCTGTCGGGGATGTGGGGTGGGAGCTGACAATATGTATGCAGACTCATCTGCACTGGTCTAAAATCAAAAGACCTTTTGGTCCTGAAGCTTTGCTCAGAAAATGATGAAAAGTCCATCTTACTGGTAAATATATGCAATAGATTTTCTGTCAACACTAAAGAGTCACCTACTATTCAGGCCTTGGTTGAGTTCCTAGAAAATACTGGGGATGATAGCTGTGTCTTATTAGCTGGGGACATGAAGGTCACATATGAACCCCTGGAATTGTTATCAAATCTTAATGAGAAAGAGGATGTGGAAAGGGGGACTCCCCAGTTGACCCAGGGCACTTTTGTTAAAAACACTAGGGTGGCACTTCAGTTAACATCCCTGGTTTTGCAATATGGTTTAAGAGCATATAAAGGCCATACCATCTCTGATAGGGATCTTAGTTATACTTAAAAAAGATTACATTTCCAAACGAGGATTGATTATTATCTTTTGGACACCTCATATTGGCACATATTGACATTTGAGCCATAGAACGATCCAATAGTGATTACAATGCTTTAGCACTAGAATTAGAGTCTATTTTTGATTCATCACAAGTACCAATTGAGGATAAGAATCCTAATCTGATTTTACTTAGTAATTTGTATTTCTAATTGTTATTTATAGAGCGCCTTATCGCCTGCAGGCCTTTAAGTGCTGTAAGAGAGAGCACCTAACCATGATAGTGGGGAGATTTCAGCTGTTAGTTAATGCCCCAGGCTTCTGAGAAAAGGACTGTCTTCAACTTCTTCCTAAAAAGGGAGGAGGGCCTGTTCCTTGCGTACATTATCCGACAGGTTATTCCAGATTTGGGGAATAGATGTTGAGAATGCTCTTCCTCCCATGGAAGACAAGCTGAAGTGGGGGCAGACCAATAGGCTGGCCTCTGCAGACTGGAGCACCCTGCTAGGGGTGTGGTTGGCTAAGCAGTCCTTGATATATCTCGGGGCTTGGCCATAAATGTCTTTGTGTGCAATGCAGAGGCCTTTAAATTTAGTTCTCTGCCTTACCGGAGTAAGCCAGTGCAGCTGACGTAGCAACGGGGCGGCATGTGCTTGTCTTGGCACTCTAAAGATTAATCTGGCGGCATCATTCATGACAACCTGTAGTCTGTCCGACAGTTGTCGCAGGAAGCCAATATAAAGGGCATTGACATAATCCGGACGTGACAGTATCATTGTTGATACCGCCGGTCTGAGTGTGTCAAAGGAGAAAAGAGGGGCCAGTTTCTGCAACTGTCTCAGCAGACCGACACATGTGCCCACTACTGCGACACTTGTTGTATCATGGAGAGCTTGGCATCAATTTTGATGCCCAAACTTTTTATGGCCAAGGCCTGCTCCGGATAAGTGCCTAGCCCTTGCGGCCAAAAGAGCTCACTCCATGGGTTGGAGTCTGTAGTGACGGCCAGTACCTCAGTCTTGTCTGGATTAATTTTGAGGGAGTTGGCCATCAACCAATTGACAGTAAATTTTAGAATGTTTTGAATCCTTGAGTGGGTAGTAGGGGAGTTGTCTATCTGGATGATAATCTAGTAATAGTGATAACAAGGGGAGGGTCAAGTGGTCAACGATTGAATGTAACGCAACAGTTCCAGCGCTAATTTACATTGTGGTCCTCCTATCACTGAATGGTTTTGAAAAATATGCAGATGTTGGACATCACATAATTAGATCATTCAACTACTATGCAGCAAAATTTAAAAAATTCTTCTTAAGGAGAATAAGGGCAATGCCAATAGTAGTAAGAAAACGGAATGGTATGATGACGATTGTAAAGCTTGTAGAGCGGAACTAATGTCCACTGTAAAAAAATGGAAACAGGCATCTTTTAACAGAACAAGGAAAAATATATAAAGCAGCACAAAAAAGGGTCAAATGACATTGGTAGGAGGCCTTGTGGTGAGATCTCCTTCATGAAGCAAAAGCAAAAGATTGTAAAACCATTTGGCCTATGGTGGCCAAGGGTCCAATGAAGTAATATGGATCAAATCTTTAGATTTCTTTTAATTCTCTGGAAGTATGTGACGATTTGGAAAGAACTGATGTATGTAGTATTTGTTGGCTTATGTGCTGCCTTTGATCTCATCCTTCGAGAACAATTGTGGATTCCATTAAAATATATGGGAGTTCCTGGCTACTTGTTGATACTATATTAACACTTCTCCCTAAAAATTGTGCCCAAATTTCATGGGGGGAGAAAGGAGAGGTACCCAAATGTATTAGGGAGGACAGGGGTGGACTGTCACCTACCCTGTTCACCTTATACATTAATGGGTTGAAAGAGACACTGGGTGAATATATTGGTACCCCCCCTATGAGTTCTGGCCAGAGGATATAGTCATTATTATTTGCTGATGGTTATTGAAATCTGTAGGGCAAAAGGGATTAGAGCCACCTTGTATGCGACTGAATTATGGTGTGCTACTAACATAGGTGGCATCTAAATCATTGAGAACAAACTGTTTCTTGCTCTGCCTCGCAACGTGCCCTCTCGGTTTGGAAAACGTATCCGATATGGCTGCATTTTTGCTTTTGACTTTCTGAGTAAGTTTACGGACCAATCAGTCTCCTCTTTTCCTATGAGAATCAGTTGCTGAGATCAATGTCATAGATCTAAAAGAGGAAATAGCCTGGTTTCACCATGTCAAGAAATAGTTATACAGTTTGGGGATGTCTGCATTTTGGAATAACCCTGAGCTATGTCAAACAAAATCCTTTATTAGTGAAAGAAGAGGCACTCGGACTATATTAAGAATAATTGACTAGGCAACCAACAAGTACATTTTGTTTTAAAGATAGAATGATTGGTGAGGCATTTCTTGAAAGTATCGAACCACCGGAGGCAAGATGTCTATATTTGAAGTTCAGCTACAGCATTCTCCCACTGAATGAGTCCCAGAGCAGGTGGGTAGGAAGCCTCAGTTCCCCAAACTGTTTCTTCTATCTAGATAAACCTGGATCTTTGGACCACTTTTTATTTTTTGTACTAAATGACCAGCAACCCGGAGCGTTTGTTTGCTTGTTTCTGATATATCTTATTTTATCTTTGAGGCATTTAAAGGCTAGTGTTTTCTGTATCAAGATATGTGTTATATGCCTGGCGGATGAGAAGCAAGAAATAGTTTATCTGTTTCAGGGACATAAAAGGGTATTTGGATATATATTTTAAAACATTGATTGTCCATTGTATATAATGAAATTATTCTTTTAGGGTGTAATTTAGATACAGGATTAATATTTATACACTTGCACTTTATAGAACTAGATTGTAATAGATTTGTAATGAATCACTTTGATTGGTTGATCAGTCGCAGAAGCATATCTACTTTTATCGTATCTGAATGGTATCAGTTCAGCACATTTTAAAATTATTCTTTCTTTTTGAAAAGTTTTTACATTTTTTATAAGTGCTGTGTCGATTATTAACTGTTCTTACGTAACAATACATATGATCGTGTCTAACCTTGTATTTTAGAGTTTTTATCTGCTCTTACAGATGTTATTGGTCTTTATGATTCTACTTTGTATGTACTTTTATGGTTTTTAATCCAAACCGAATAAAGTTTATTAATAATAGTATACCACAAACTCTGCTTTAGAAATGGCACACAGCATGATTTTCCTTTTCTTATGTTCCTGCTAGCATGTCTCCCATTTGAAAAACTCATCTTCTTGTCAAACCGTGATTCATCTCTCCCGTTTGCACCAACGCAGGAGAATTTTCTAACAGTTGCTTGAGGATTCTTAAACAGCTCTTGATCAATCACTGAGTCTGTCTTAGCTATATCCCAGTTTTTGGTTTATTAAAATCCTTACTGAGTGTGCTTGCTGGGGGAAGTAATAAAATGTACAGTGCTATCTTTCCCATATTTGTGTTTTGATTTGTTGGCCAAAAAGTGAGCCTTTGCACTTATTTCCCTTTTCTGATTGTTTTTTATATAACATGATAAGTATACTGTCTCTTAATATTTCAATCATGCAGTGATTTTCTTTCAGAAAAACATGTGCTACAATTGATGAATGCATGCAATAGGTCCCCATAGGAGATCCACCATTTGAGTTTGATAGGATGATTGCTGGCAGCATGCTTCGGCTTTCTTTTTAGTTTGTTGCCAAATAAAGAAAAGTTAGCTATATATCTTAGCCATTTGAGGATATGTTGTACACATTTGGGCAGTTCAGTACTTCAGAGGCCCTTCCCTTCCCCCAGCTCATCAAAAACTGTGGTATAACTAGAGGTGAAGTAGGTGTGGTGGTCAGTATGTGTAGGTGAAACTGTGGATGACAGAGTGTGGTTCTAGAATATTCACAGAGTAGCAAAGGAGGAGCAGGCGGGTCAGCTGGCAAACTCTTTAACAAAAAACGAGGCTTTTTTTCCTTTTTCATTTGCAAGTTTGCATCTATCTCAAATAAATGAACCAACAAAACACAAGATGTGTTTTGAACTACACCATTACAGGATACTAATATTAACCCTTTCAGTGCTGCCGTCGGCCGTTGAACGTTCGGAGTACTACCTGGCTGGTGCTGCGAACGTTCAATGGCCGACGCAGCCCTGCCCGCTCTTTAAAACCGCCGCAAAAAATTGCTGCGGCTATCGGGGTAAAAGTGCAGCTTTCTTCATCTACAACCCCAGCAAACTGTTGCTTAGATAATGCTCTCTGCATCTTTAGTCCCTGCAGAATGTGAAATTGAGTATTTTTTGGGGCAGCCACAGTGACCATAATCCCCTTATGCTTGAATTGGGCTACCCGTCTGCTCTACAAGGAGCAGGGGGCAGGGGTAGCCCAAACGAGGACATTGCCCCCAAAGTCCAAACTCATACGCTGAAATAGGAGAAGGTGATACCGGAAAGATTCCTGGATAATTTGTATGCTATGTAAGCCTCAGAGATCTTAGTATGTATGCAAGATAGAGCTGAGATAGATACCTTTGACAAGTTATTCAAGCAGATAGTCTCTAGTTTAACTACCAAGAGTAGGGCTAAAGGCCCCAAGTACAAGGGGTGGTTTGATGGTACTTGAACAACAGCTCATAGGACGTTAATCTTGGCACTCAAACTAACTCCAAGGGATGAGACTGTGGTTAGAAGTTGAAGGAAGGCTTATAAGTTTCCAGTCTAACAGAGGAAGAAGTTTATCAGAGCACAGGCTTGGAACTCTCTTGGACAAGCAAGTGTTCTGTCTAATAGCTCAAAGGTTAGGGCCGTAGTTAATAGCCCTTTCTTCTCTGACACAGCCAACTCTAGTACAGACTGTACCATATCTGCTGAGTGCTGGGTTCACCATTTTGAAGGCATGTATAGTGATGACAATTTAGAAGAGCTTGAGGCACATTGGGACTCTGGTTTAGCTAGTGATTCACTTCATTTTAGCACAGATGAGGTCCACAAAGCCATTAAGTCGACATCTGGTGGGAAAGCACCTGGCTGGATGGGGTCCCCTAGATCTGTATAAGGTGGCTCCTGTGATTTGGGTGAAGATATTGGCACAAGTCTTCAATGCGGCCTGTACCTGGGGTTTTCCTCCCTCGTGGGCCAAGGCTATTATTATTCCTATTTTCAAAAAGCGTTCAAGGGGTGACCCTGTTGTTATCGACCTATCTTGCTCTGGACTCGACTGCAAAAATCATGAAGAAAGTGATACTGGATCAATTTTCATTGATTCTAGATCATTTTAACGTCATTTCTGACTTACAGTCTGGCTTCAGGCAAAGCAAAGGGACGCTCGACCAATGCCTCAACCTGCACTTGGTTGTCGGGAAATATACAATTGCCAAGAAGGGAACTTTACATATGGCTTTCATGGACCTAATGTCAGCTTTTGACTGTGTAAATAGATCTAAGCTGTGGCTGACTCTTTGAGTCCTAGGTATGGACACAGAACTGGTGGCCTTCTTACATGCCGCCCATAATAACACCACGGCGGCAGTGAGATTTAATGAGGATAGAGGAGTGATGGACTCCTGATTGGTCAAATGAGGGGTTCAGCATCAGCAGGGGTGCATTTTGGCCCCCCTGCTGTTCACGCTGTATATAAATAAGTTAGGGGATGTCCTATCATCCAGTTGTAAAGACATCCTGAGAGTTGGATCCAGGAAGATTCTTGAATTCTTGTACGCAGTCATGTTTGCCGAACTGCCGTTGGTCTTCAACATTTTTTAAATGGTTTTATAGATTTTATGGTTTCACTTGACCTAGCCACTAATTTTTTTAACTCTTATACCATGTCGACAGGCTCCCGGAAGGCTGTAAAGTTTAAGTTTATCTTTAAGGGGGCAGAACTAACAAAAGTGTCAACCTTTCCGTATTTGGGGGTGCTGTTGCATGATCGAGGGACATGGTCTGCACAAAGAATACACACAAAGAATACCCTGGCAAGAGCAGCAGGGGCTACTTTGGATTTTGCAAAAAGGCTGGGGTCAAAAGCCATTCATGCCTCGCTTAAAATGCACTCCTATGGCCACGCATGGGTGTGATGTTTGGGGTTATATATACGTGAGGGACATCCAGGGGGCAGAAAATTAGTTTATGCATAAACTTCTTGCCTACCCCCACTGTGTACATCCTACATGAGGAGCTGGGCATGGGTACATATCGGACCTGATTGCTGTTGCCCCGCTATTGCGATGGTTTAAAATGTGGGCTTGTCCCACACCCACTCATCCACTTGTCATAGCGGACTGCATTGCACATGAGGGGGCCTTATGTATCCCATGGCTAAAGTACATCATGGAACAAATGAAATGGTTAGGTTGCCCTGACCTGTATATTAGTCTCAGGACTTTAAGCCTGGTAGCAATTAGATACATTAAACAACTGTGTCTGCCTAAATAGCAGGGGCTCAGTGGAGGCAAGGAGCAAGCTGAGCCTACTGCGAGAAGGTTTGTTACACTGAGTTTGAGCCCACAGGTACAGCTGTACTTGTTGCTGGTCACTAATGTACAACATCGCTTTGTTTTAACCAGATTCCAATTGAATCGGGTACCCTGGCTTCTAGCCTTTCCCAAAGGCTACATGAGACCCAGTGCCCTAAAGCCCTATCCCTGTGACAATTGTTCTGAGCTGGATACTCTCCATTTTATCTTGTTTTGTGATTTCTATGATCCCCTGCGTAAAAAGTTCATACTCTTGCCGCTCTGAAACTGTCAATTTGCTCAAGTCATGCCTGCATTACTATACCTTCAAATGCTTTCTTCTCCCATGGTTTGTTTTGGGGGGGGGGCGAGCTTTCTAACAGGGGCCTCAAGACATAGGAAGAGGTTGTCTTTGCAGTAGCCAGGTTGTATCTGATGTGTACTGGGAACTATATGTGCCATTTTGTGCCTGTCATGTCAACTTCCTAGTCTATTTAATGAGTTAATGTTTTATTACCTCTGCACGTTACCTGTTGTATTTTATGTTTATTATAGCATTTAGTGCTGGCTTTTAATAATGAGTTTTTATCCAATTTGTCTGTGCTGTCGGTCTTAGCTTATTTACCAGCATGATTTGGATTTTTAATTGTATATGTGGAATATTTTAATCATTGTATCTCCTTTCAGTGGCCTTATAAATGTATCTTTTGACTTGACTTGACTTGACTTGATTCGGGAGCTAGAATAACCATTATTGATATTTTGAAGTTCAATGAAAAATGGCCCATCCAGGTATAGTTACCTCCTGACGTCATCACCACAGCTTTTGAAGGTAGTAAAATTAATTTGCAAGGGTACTTTTCAGCATCCATCACATTCTCCTATGAAACTATCAAGAGAAAAGTGTATGTAACAAAGAAAGGTATCAATGTATTGGGATTTGGCACCAAGGTGACTTGGTATTGTTATATGACTAGACAGAGAACCACCTGTCTTTGTTGAGGAATCTTGTGACATTGATGGTGTAATATCAAAGGAAAATTTTTATTGGATTTCAGAATATCCCAAAGTATTTACAGATAAAGTATTAAGGTGAAAGATGGATGTGTACCCTTTAAGCACAAATTACATAATGTGCCTCTCAGTATGAGAGATGATTTGGCTAAAATCTCAATAAAAATACAGCAAGAAGGTATTATTGAACCAACTGATGTCACGTTATGGTTATCGCCAGTTATTTTAGCTCAGAAGAGTTTAGGTGAGCTGCAACTTTGTATTGACATAAGAAGTGTAAACAGTGCCGTCTGTGTAGAAAACGTTCCATTACCACGGTTAGAGGAGTTGATCGCAGTGGTTAGACAGGCCAAGTGGTGCACTATGTTGGATTTGAAGGCGGCCTACCATCAGGTGGTATTAGAAGCTGAATCACATCATCTTATGGTCTTTGTACTTTCCAGTTTTGTGAATGCCATTTGGCCTGGTCTCTGCTGCTTCTGTTATTCAGAAAGAATGACAAGGATGTTGCAAGAGATAACAAATGTGGTGGCATTTCAAGATGACAATGTAGTATTTGGTAAGACTTTGGACAAACATGATAACATGCTTAGAAGGGTGTTAAATGGGTTATGTGTAAATGGTGTTACTCTGAGGAAATGTGAAAGTGTTTTTGCCGTCAAGGAGATAGAATACCTTGGCCACATTCTTTCTTTTGAAGGGGTCAATTCAAAACCAGGATTGGTGGATGCAATTGTAAAGGCTCTGTATCCTGAGGGCAAGGATCAATTTAGTTATTTCCTAGGGATGTGTGAGTTCTATTCTAAATTTGTCAGGAAGTACTCAGGTCTAACTTAATGCTTCAGACACTTTTTGAAAAAGAACACAAGTTTCATTTGAGCAACAGTTTGTCAAAGAAATGTTGATGTGATCAAAGAAGAAATTATCTCTTCTCCAGCACTTCAACCATATGAAGCTGGCCGCAAAACGTTTGTCACTGTGGATGCAAGTGCGTATGGAATTGGAGAGGTACTTTCACAGAGTGATGGAGCAACAGAATCTACCATAGGTTTGGCCGTGAGAAGATTATCTGAGGTGGAGACCAGATACTCAGTAATTGAAAAAGAGATGTTGGCTTGCATATGGGGAGCTGAAAAATGTAAACCATATTTGTGGGGAAGATCATTTTGTTTACAAATGGATCATCGTCCTTTTGGGGACATTCGCAATGGGCACAACGTTAAGAAATCTACTTCTAGACTTTCCAGGATAGTGATCAAATTGCTTGAGTTCAACTTTATTGTTGGTGATTATTCCTGGAAGCAAGAATTGTAAAGGGGAGTCTGGATAAGTATCTGTTGATTTTCTGGTGCTTTTCATGTTCTACCGGCTCAGATGAGATATTTCATTGTATTAATTGATCACTTACCCCGATGTGTTGTGGTCAAAGGTGTGGCTGAGCCTAACACTGCTAGCATTAGTCAAATTCTTCAGAGAGGTATTTTATAGGGAAGGAATGCCAGCAGAGGTCTTATCAGATACTGGGGTACAATTCAGCTCTACATCCATAAAGGATTTTGTAATGCATCTTTTTTACATTCTGTGTTTGAAAATACCACCTTTAGAAAGTAGGTATTTTCTTGCTTAGTCATCCAGTGTACGTCTGCTAGGTTTGTGAATTGCATGTCTGGCTTTAGGATGACAGGGGCTGAGGAGGAGCAGTGCCTCCAGAGAGCCTGATGAGTCTGGCTGGGCTTAATAGACCTGGGCTGCATTTAGAGTAGGGGGAGGAAATTATCTTTCACCTGAAAGTGTTTGGTCTGCCTTCCACAATGCTGTCACCACCTCCTTCCAGGAAGCTGCATCAGAGAGGACAGAACCGGTTTTGACCAAGCACACGGCTTCTCTGCCACTAGAGAACAAAGGATTTTGTAGTTTAAATATTGGGTCCCAGACTCCAGAACTTTAGATCATTTATGTGAATCAAGAGGAACCTTTGCCTAGAAGAAGAGCCAGAGAAGCTTAGAAGGGTGTTAAATGGGTTATGTGAAAATGGTGTTACTCTGAGGAAATGTGAATATGTTTTTGCGGTCAAGGAGATAGAATACCTTGGCAATATTCTTTCTTTTGAAGGGGGCAAACTGAAACCAGGATGGGTGGATGCAATTGTAAATGCTCCGTATCCTGAGGACAATGATCAATTAAGGTCTTTCCTAGGGATGTGTGAGTCCTATTCTAAATTTGTCGGTAATTACTCAGGTCTAACTTAATGCTTCAGACACTTGTTGAAAAAGAACACAAATTTCACTTGGTAAACAGTTTGTCAATGACATTTTGATGTGATCAAAGAACAAATGATCTCTGCTCCAGCGCTTCAACCATATGTAATTAGCCACAAAACGTTTGTCACTGTGGATGCAGGTGCGTATGGAATTGGAGCGGTACTTTCACAGACTGATGGGGCACCTGAATCTACCATCGGTTTGGTATCGAGAGGATTATCTGAGGTGAATATCAGATACTCAGTAATCGAAAAAGAGATGTTGGCTTGCATATGGGAAGTTGAAAAATGTAAGCCATATTAGTGGGGAAGATCATTTTGTTTACAAACGTATCATCGTCCTTTGGTGAACATTGTCAGTGGGCACCAAGTTAAGAAATCTACTGCTAGATTTTCCAGGATATCGGTCAAACTACTTGAGTTCAACTTTATTGTGGTGTATATTCCTGGAGGCAAAAATTGTAAAGCCGATTGTTTGTCAAGGCTACCTTTGTTTGACCAAGAGGAATCTAATGAAGTAAAAGGCTAAGAGTGTATAATAGCAATGATTGAGAATCACGTGGTGTGTGGCAATGTGCAGCAATGGCATGATGCAGGTAACAAGGATATGGATCTAGTGGATGTCATGAAATATGTGTTGAAAGGGTGGCCAAGAGAAAAAGTGTTGAAATCTTCTTTACAATCATACTGGAAAGTGTTGGGTGAATTATCTATTGAAAGTGGTGTTTTTGTCAGAGGAGAAATATTGATTCCTCCAAAGAGTTTCAGAAAAAGAATTACTGAAACAGCTCATGCTGGTCATTTGGTTATGACAGCCACACAAAGACATATTAGAACAAGCTACTGGTGGCTATCCATGGACTGAGAGATTGATGAAGTGGTGAGGGATTGTGCTCAGTGCTGAATCAGTGATACGCATTTAGTAATCTTAGTTCCTGCACATAGTGCTGTGGGGAGTCCTGATAAGTATCTGTTGATTTTCTGGGGCCTTTTCATGTTCAACTGGTTTAGATGAGATATTTCATTGTATTAATTGATCACTTATCCAGATGGGTTGTGGTCAAAGGTGTGACTAAGCCTAACACTGCTACTGTTAGTCAAATTCTTCAAAGAGGTATTTTCTAGGGAAAGCATGCTCATGCCAGCAGAGGTCTTATCAGATAATGGAGTACATTTCAGCTCTATATCCATGCAGAATTTTAAAATGCATCTTTTAGTGAGGGTGAGTTTTAAATTCTGTGTTTGAAAATACCACCTTTAGAAAGTAGGTATTTTCTTGCTTAGTCATCCAGTGTGCCTCTGCTAGGTTTCTGTATTGCACGTCTGGCTTTAGGGTGACAGGGTCTGGGGAGGAGCAGTGCCTCCAGAGAGCCTGATGAGTCTGGGCTGGGCTTAATAGACCTGGGCTGCATTTAGAGTAGCGGAGGAGATTTCCTTTCACCTGAATGGGACTGGTCAGCCTTCCACTATGCTGTCTCCACCTCCTGCCAGGAAACTGCACCAGAAAGGACAGAACCAGTTTTGACCAAGCACAGGGCTTCTCTGCCACCAGAGAACAAGGATTTTGTAGTATAAATATTGGGGCCCAGACCCCAGAACTTTAGATCATTTCTGGGAATCAAGAGGAATCTTTGCCAAGGAGAAGAGCCGCAGAAGCTGAGGAGAAATACTGCCCCTGTGCCGTTTGCTGTCTGGGGCTGGCCTGCAGTGGCTAATTGCTGCCAAGGAAACAAGAAAAGGACTTTGCTGTTTGCTGTGTCCCCTGCTTGAAGAAGATCTCCATGGGTTTGAAACTGAGCTTGCCTCTGGCTCTGAAATCTCAGAGACACAAGGACTTCACCACCAGCTCCCCTGAACTTCCTTGCTGGGAGTTTTGACCTGCAAACACCGAGAAGTGTGACGCATCCGGCTTGAGAAATCACTGTACGCTACATCGAGTGCAGCGATCTTCGAAGTTCGAGATAACTGCAACGATTCTGATGCAAGCCCTGCTGTGTGGCTTCAAGAATCCATGCATCATCCCAGATCGTCACATCACGTTGAGGAGCCTAATTATGTTATGTTATATGGTATTTATAAAGCGTCCCGCTACTGAGAGCAAAAGACCACATAACAGCACACGGAGCCCCGCCCCACAGCAAAATCAGGTAGGCCTAAAACTGCAAAAGCCATGTTTTCAGATTCAGCCTGAAAGTATCTGTCTCCGAAGGAGAGGGAGGCCATTCCATAGTCGAGATGCTACCGCTTGAAAAGATCTTCCCGCTACCAGGGAGAGCAAGACCTTAGGAGTCGAGATCAAGTGCTAAATAGAGGACCTCAAGGCGTGCTGCAGTGTATAAGGCTGGAATCTTTCCCTAAGGAAGGGGGCTCCAATCTTATGAAATGGGTTGAAAAACAGGACTAGAGCTTTTAAATGCATTATTTTTAGCACTGGAAGCGATCGAAGTGAAGACAGGAAATGAGATGTAGGAGGCCGCCATGTTCTGAATCATCTGTAGACGGCCGAGTAAATACTCCGGTAGTCCCAAATACAGGGAGTTAACGTAGTCCAGTCTCGACGCACGAGGGCCTGGACAACTGTTTTCCTGTGGGAGATTGGGAGCAGGGGAAGAAAATTCCTCAACATTTTCAGGACCCCGAAACACGCCCCAGCCACCGATTGGACTTGTCCCTTCATAGAAAGGGCGGCAACCAATTTAACCCCCAGGTTTTTCACAATAGTAACAGCAGATGAGGGGGGGACATGTCCTGCGGCCACCAAGTATGCCATCCTTCATAAGGATGAGAAAAAAAAATAATCTCTGACTTTTCAGAGTTACATTTCGGTTGATTTCGGCTGAGCCAAGAGAAAACCTCAGAGAGGCAGTTGTTTATCCTAGTGCCATTGAATTCGGTACCCTTCTCGCACTTGAACAGCAGTTGAGTGTCATCCATGTATGACACTATTTTCGCGCCTTGCTTCTCGGCGAGACGGGCAAGAGGGGCATATACAGATTAAACAATGTAGGGCTTAAAATTGAGCCCTGGGGAACCCCGACGTTTGGCGGGGGGATTTTAGGGGTGAACGGTGGAGACCAGATTGTTTGTGAGCGGTTACGTAAAAAAATCGTAAACCATTTCAAACTCTGCCTCTGGTGCCGCCCTCCCCAAGTCTTTGCATCAATCTATTGTGGGGAATGGTATCAAAGGCAGCGGACCTCCTCTATCTAATGTGGCTTTTATTGTCTCGGTGACTTCTAACAAGGCAGTTTTGGTGCTGAAGTTGGCTCTGAAGCCAGACTGACTCGGGTGGAGGAGATGATTGGCCTCCACGTATTTTGTGGTAACTTCAATGACATATTTCTCCAAGACCTTGGAGAAAAAAGGCAGGAGGGAAATAGGCCTGTAATTACTGGTGATCTCAAGGTCTGCCATAGGTTTCTTTTAAAGAGGCAGGATTTTGGCATGTTTCCAAGATTGTGGCATAAGCCCCTCCCATAGTTCGGTATTTAAAATTGGATTAACTTCAGGGTTGATCACCTCTGCAATGGAAGACAGTATGTTTGCTGGACATGGATCCGATGGTGAGCCAGATTTGAGATTTCTCATGAGTGCCAAGGATTGCTCAAGGGTAATCCCAGGGAATTGCAAGAGAGAGAAATCCATATTACAGCAAGCGTCAGAGGATAGATCACTAGCTGCCTCGTGCTCTGGTGGCTGAATTGCGAATAAGTCCTGAATGATTTTAATTTTTTCTTGGAAAAAGCAGGCCATACCGTTGGTCCAGTCGCTCGTAGGGATGAAAAGGCGACTGATAGATGCAGGAGACGAAAAACATTTTACCATATTAAAAAGTTCTCTGCTTTTGTTGGCCGCCTGATCAAGTCTGTCGCATTGTTGGGGGACGCAGTAAGAAAACAACGCATCACATCCCCCATATAGTAAGAAACAAAAGTATCACATCCTCTTCTGTAAGGTACCGACGCATAACCTCCCCTGCGATGCAGTAAGGAAGCCACACATCACCTTTCTTGGAGCAAGAAACCCATGCATTACCTTCCCTAAGTGTAAAGAACCTACGCATTACATTCCTTGAGGCCCGTTTTGTTTGTTTGCATGACGTATCCAAGGTACTTTGTCGCATCTGCATTTTGCTCTGATCTGAACTATTTCTATCATCTGAAAGTCATATTTTTATTACTGTATTGTGTTTTTTTTTCATTTGGTCTTGTTTTGGTTTAGATAAGGATTACCTATTTTTCTAAACTGGTGTGGTGTCTGTTTGTAGTATTTTCACTGTATTACTCTATGTGTTCACAAATGCTTTACACACTGCCTCTGAGATAATACTGTGTGCCAAGCTACCAAGGGGGTGAGGGTTATTTTAGAAGTGTATCCCCCTTAGCCTGACTAGAAGCAAGGGACCCTATTCGGACAAAGGTGCCTACCTCTGCCAACTAAAGACCCCCATTTCTAATAGTCATCTTCAATAAACATTACTACCACAAAGTTGGAAGACCCAGCACTTTCATTGCCACAGTAGGTGCTCTTTGCCATACCAATCCACTATTTATAATACTTTCCTAAAAATAGAAAAAGGTTGTTTGTTGGGCAACACTCAATCACTTGTAAAACAATTCAATATGTGCTAACAGTCTTAATGGTATATTTCTTGTAAACCATCAGTATTTTGTTTGCTTGTATGGAGATATGTCTTATCACACCACGTATTCTTCTAACAAAGACACCAGTGTCTCAAATAAGACGGTAGACACATAACACAGGCTATTTTGTCTATTATTACTTCACAGGACTCCAGTATATTTTCCTTTTGCTTTCTCTTGCTATTGAGAATAATGTAAAGTAAGGAAAACCTCAGTCATAGCATGTCAAAGAATGCACAAAGTCAAAGTATGTATCTAGAGCATGCACTTTGTGTCAAATTCCCAAAATATTTTAAAAAAACTTGAGCCAGGTATGGTACTTGTGAAACAGGCAGTCTCAGTAAAAAGTTTGCAGATTTAAAAAGAATTCCACTTGGCGAAGGTTACATTTAATATGGAATTGGACGTGTATTAAGGGAGCGGTTCTTGTTGCTCCTCCCTAACATCCGTTATGTCACGGTACCATTTCTGTGCATATCTTTTTAAGGACTAGGCTGGAATCTATATACATAAAAACAAATGTGATTTTTATTTTGGTACATGAGGTGTGAAATACAGTTCTTGGAAGGAATAAAATCATTTTAACAATGTTTGATAACACTTCTATTATGAAAAATCAACCACTCCAATCCAATCCAATAATTCTTTATTTTAGTCCGTGGACCATAAAAAACTCAAACAAATGCATACAATATATAAAAACAGGTTAAAAAGCTAAAACCCATATAAAATGAGATAAGATTATTAGGTAACAGATAAAAGATCAGTCAGTATTGAATCCATTGCTGGTTCCTGAATAAGCCTTTCGCGCCCACCACAAAGAGATAAAAAATCGGGATGCAGCATAAATGATTGACATTTGAGGGCCAGATGTACAACCATGTTTGCAAGCGCAAACTGGTTTGCGAACCCGTTTGCACCTGTAAAAATAGAATGGGGAACGTACAAACCCTATTTTGCGAGTCACAATTTTTAGCAACTCACAAAATAGGCTTTTGCGACTTGCTATTAGGAACGGGGGTTCCCTTCCTAATAGTGAGCGTAACCTTATGTAAAAATGTTTTGCATCCGCAATTGCGGGCACAAAACACTCGCAAATTACCACCCTCTTCAAGAGGGTGGCAATGTACTTGCAAAAGAGAATGGGTCCCCAGGGGACCCCTTCCCCTTTGCAAAAGTAGGGGAAAATATTTTTTAAGGGCAAGCAGTGGTCCCAGGGACCACTGCCTTACATTAAAAAATAAAAAGCAAATGTTTCTCTCTTTTTTTTTTATTCTGTCCGTTTTTCTTCAAGGAAAACAGGCTGCATTAAAAAAGAAAGCTTTATTTAAAAGCATTCCCAGACATGGTGGTCTGCTGAGCTCAGCAGGCTACCATACATGGGGGACCACCGTCCCCCGCATCCGAAGAGTTACCGCCGGCGGCAGATCATTCTCCCATCTCATCGCCAAGACATGGAACACCCTCCCAATCCGCCTACGGCAGACTGAAGACCTCCTAACCTTCAGGAGACTTCTCAAGACCTGGCTCTTCGAACAGTAGCGGTGTCTCCCCCTCCAGCGCCTTGAGACCCTCACGGGTATGTAGTGCGCTTTATAAATACCATGATTGATTGATTGATTGATTGATTCCCAATGGGGTCGCAAATTGTGAGAGGCTCATTAATATTCATGAGCCTCTCAATGTGCGACCCCATTGGGAATCGCTAACAGTGTGTTGCTCACTGTTGTACTTCCGAAATAGTGCCTCACAAATTGCGAGTCACAAAAGACTTGCATTTTGCAGGGCGCTATTTTGGGTAGCGTACATCTGGCCCTGAGTGTTGTGTTTTAGGAGCCTAAATGCTTCTTCACAGCGTTGTGTACCTAAGTTCCTCCACCTCCACAATTGTACCAACCATCTTTGTCTAATTTTTTGATATACAGAACAGAATAAAAATACCTGGAGTTCTGTCCCCTCTCCCCTGCTGCATGCTGGGCACCCAAGGGCACGGCTTCTGGACCATTTATTCGTAAATGCATACAGAGGGAGAGAGCTGTGCCTGAATTGTATATACAGTTTCTTAGCTAGGGCCGGTTGTATTTCATCTGAGCATGGCTCCAAATTATAGGTATCCTTTATTTCCAAATATTTACCTATTAGAGAACCAATGGCAGTGTTTTCATGGACTTGATCTAGTTTTCCCCCCCTGTAGCTGCTGACTAGTTGTTTGCGTGAGGTTGAAGCACAAGCTATCTCTGAGTTGCTCCATAGGGTAGCTCTACCTATGGTATGGAGACCTTCCCTGATACATGCAAACCAAGTCAGTTTGCCTATACCGGGGAGTCCCAGGAGTTCCTGTAGTTCAGACCTATATTCAGCCAATTCAGGGGTCACCCATATAGCCATCAGAATAGTAGGGGTCTACAACCAATTTCCTCTGCAATGGGTCTCACCCCCAGATCCAGACGCAGTGGGACGAGTAGGTAAACCAAACAGCTGTCTGAGAAAGCTATTCTCAGTTTCAATAATAGTAATGCCCCCAAAATTTGGCCCCGTACATACCAGCACTCATTAATTGGGTTTTATAGATCTCTATAACATGTCCTACAGGCTTGTGAAAAGAGTTTCTATATAGCTTGGCCAGTCCGCCCATGGTCTGGGGTAACTTAAGACTTGACTTGTCCATTTTTGACCCCAGCCCATTTTTTCTGTTAGAGTGAAACCTATGTAGTCAAAAAAAGAAACTCGCTCAAGTTGTGTGCCAGTAATGTGCGGGTTGTGCTAGCGGGATCAAAGACCATGACCCCCATTAGGATGGCAGGCGGATCGCCCCCGCCAGGCTGGCGGTAGCCACCGCTTGCCTGGCGGGGGCGATCCGCCCGCCATCCTAGCAGGAATGACCCCCCACCATGTTAGTTTGGCTGGGGCGTCCACGGCAGATGGATAGACTGTCCGCCGCTTTTCTGCCCCGGTCGCCTTGCGCCCGGGTTGGAAAAGGGTTTATATGGTGGCGGTGTCTATCAGACACTGCCAGCCATATTACAATGGGCTTTTTCAGATGCCTTTCCGTGGCATGCGGAGTCTGCTTTGGGGGCCCGATGCGGGCCCCCATGGACTCCGGGGGGTGGGGGGTGCACATGGGGGGTACCTATGGTACCCCCCAGCAGTTCCATGCACAGCATGGCAGGCACCGCGCGGTGCCTGCCATGCTGTGCATGGAAGTGCACAGCATGCCTTCCTTCCATTGTGGCGGGCGGTGCTGACTACACCGCCCGCCACAATGGTAGGAATGTATGATACGCCCGCCACTGTAGCGGGCGCATCCTAATGCTAACCACGGGACCCCCGCCCTTTCACCGGTAGGATGACGGGCGAACAAAGTCTGCCCGTCATCCAAATGACCCCCCATGTATTTTGTCTTTTGGATATTGATCTCCGGACCCCTATTTCTACCAAATTAACTGAAACCGTCAAGGATTCTCTGGATGCCCATCAGAGATTTGGATAGCGAGAGGGTGTCATCTGCAAACATCATTGCTGGAATAGACTTGTGCGCTAACTTGGGGGCATCTATGTCCTTCAATCCACTCAGCACACCAACCAGTCCATTGATATAAATACAGAACAGGGTGGGGGCGAGCACACAACCCTGCCTAACCCCTCTGTTAATTGAGATGGGTGGAGTAAATGCCCCATGCTTTCCATACCTGATTTGGCATGATTAACTTCATGCAGACTTCTTAACATGTTCAAGAGATAATATGGGATACCAATGTTGCTCAATACCACCCAGAAAGCATCTCGGGGAACCAGATCAAAAGCACTTTTGAGATCCGCAAAGACCAAGTAGAGACTACCACCTTCCACATACACTGATTTCCAGTCGAGGAGTTGGAGCTTAAAGATTTGTTCATAGTGGATGTTTTTCCCTAAAGCCAGCTTGTAACGGACTTATAACCTTATGTACCTCCAACCAAGTCTGTAAACGATCCAGTAGGATCCTGGCAAAAACTTCATGTGAAAAACAACAAGTGATGGACTGAATGTGGATCAATGTCACACACTCCCCCAGTCAAAAGATCTGGGCCCAAATCCATCGTTTTTTTGCACTCCACACCACCCTGGGTCAGATAATGGCTTTATGCAAATCAGCTCTGACCCTGTTGCCCCATGGGAACAGTCCAGTCCGAACTACAACAGCCATATCTTTCCCAGACCGGAATCAAGCATCCGAGGACCGGACCGGTTTCGAGGTAACACCTCTCTTCAGCCCGGCTAGCTTGACTCCAAGTGGTGTGGAGTGCCTGGGACCCACGTCTGGGCATCCCCAGCGCACTTAGGGCGGCAATTGCAAAAAACAACAAGTGATGGACTGAATGTGGATCAATGTCACACACTCCCCCAGTCAAAAGATCTGGGCCCAAATCCATCGTTTTTTTGCACTCCACACCACCCTGGGTCAGATAATGGCTTTATGCAAATCAGCTCTGACCCTGTTGCCCCATGGGAACAGTCCAGTCCGAACTACAACAGCCATATCTTTCCCAGACCGGAATCAAGCATCCGAGGACCGGACCGGTTTCGAGGTAACACCTCTCTTCAGCCTGGCTAGCTTGACTCCAAGTGGTGTGGAGTGCCTGGGACCCACGTCTGGGCATCCCCAGCGCACTTAGGGCGGCAATTGCAAAAAACAACAAGTGATGGACTGAATGTGGATCAATGTCACACACTCCCCCAGTCAAAAGATCTGGGCCCAAATCCATCGTTTTTTTGCACTCCACACCACCCTGGGTCAGATAATGGCTTTATGCAAATCAGCTCTGACCCTGTTGCCCCATGGGAACAGTCCAGTCCGAACTACAACAGCCATATCTTTCCCAGACCGGAATCAAGCATCCGAGGACCGGACCGGTTTCGAGGTAACACCTCTCTTCAGCCCGGCTAGCTTGACTCCAAGTGGTGTGGAGTGCCTGGGACCCACGTCTGGGCATCCCCAGCGCACTTAGGGCGGCAATTGCAAAAAACAACAAGTGATGGACTGAATGTGGATCAATGTCACACACTCCCCCAGTCAAAAGATCTGGGCCCAAATCCATCGTTTTTTTGCACTCCACACCACCCTGGGTCAGATAATGGCTTTATGCAAATCAGCTCTGACCCTGTTGCCCCATGGGAACAGTCCAGTCCGAACTACAACAGCCATATCTTTCCCAGACCGGAATCAAGCATCCGAGGACCGGACCGGTTTCGAGGTAACACCTCTCTTCAGCCCGGCTAGCTTGACTCCAAGTGGTGTGGAGTGCCTGGGACCCACGTCTGGGCATCCCCAGCGCACTTAGGGCGGCAATTGCAAAAAACAACAAGTGATGGACTGAATGTGGATCAATGTCACACACTCCCCCAGTCAAAAGATCTGGGCCCAAATCCATCGTTTTTTTGCACTCCACACCACCCTGGGTCAGATAATGGCTTTATGCAAATCAGCTCTGACCCTGTTGCCCCATGGGAACAGTCCAGTCCGAACTACAACAGCCATATCTTTCCCAGACCGGAATCAAGCATCCGAGGACCGGACCGGTTTCGAGGTAACACCTCTCTTCAGCCCGGCTAGCTTGACTCCAAGTGGTGTGGAGTGCCTGGGACCCACGTCTGGGCATCCCCAGCGCACTTAGGGCGGCAATTGCAAAAAACAACAAGTGATGGACTGAATGTGGATCAATGTCACACACTCCCCCAGTCAAAAGATCTGGGCCCAAATCCATCGTTTTTTTGCACTCCACACCACCCTGGGTCAGATAATGGCTTTATGCAAATCAGCTCTGACCCTGTTGCCCCATGGGAACAGTCCAGTCCGAACTACAACAGCCATATCTTTCCCAGACCGGAATCAAGCATCCGAGGACCGGACCGGTTTCGAGGTAACACCTCTCTTCAGCCCGGCTAGCTTGACTCCAAGTGGTGTGGAGTGCCTGGGACCCACGTCTGGGCATCCCCAGCGCACTTAGGGCGGCAATTGCAAAAAACAACAAGTGATGGACTGAATGTGGATCAATGTCACACACTCCCCCAGTCAAAAGATCTGGGCCCAAATCCATCGTTTTTTTGCACTCCACACCACCCTGGGTCAGATAATGGCTTTATGCAAATCAGCTCTGACCCTGTTGCCCCATGGGAACAGTCCAGTCCGAACTACAACAGCCATATCTTTCCCAGACCGGAATCAAGCATCCGAGGACCGGACCGGTTTCGAGGTAACACCTCTCTTCAGCCCGGCTAGCTTGACTCCAAGTGGTGTGGAGTGCCTGGGACCCACGTCTGGGCATCCCCAGCGCACTTAGGGCGGCAATTGCAAAAAACAACAAGTGATGGACTGAATGTGGATCAATGTCACACACTCCCCCAGTCAAAAGATCTGGGCCCAAATCCATCGTTTTTTTGCACTCCACACCACCCTGGGTTGCAAAAACTTCATGTGATACATCTATCAAACCTATCAGTCTATAGTTGATGGGTAGTAAGGGGGACACTTTTTTGTATACTTGAAAAATTTCAGCTCCAGCCCTTGTTGCAGGAAGCAACATCCCTTTTAATACAGCATTGAAGAGCAACCACAGGTAGGAACCCCCAGATATAAGATATCTTGCCAATCCTGGTGCTTTGCCAGTAGCTATTCCTCTTAAAGCTCTAATAACTTCTGTCAGAGTTATTTCAGGGGTCTCTGCGTAGGAGTTGTGTGATGGCTGGGTTACTAGGCTCTGAGTACTGACCTCAGCCTCCAACTGAGAATAAAGGGGCTGGAAATGCTCTTTCCAGCTGTCAGCCACTATGTTTGGCTCCAAAGCCGCCTTTACCTGAAGACTTTCATATATTTGACCACTATAGTCTGTTTCAGGGCTGACCATTGGTCCATTTCCCAAGATTTTTTTGCAAGTGTAATAGTGTCTTTATAGGGGGCCCTCACTTTTTTGGTTTGGGCTCTACTCTTGAATCAACCAGCAATGCTGAACCACTACTTCAAGCTGAATAAATAAACGTAAAATGGTAACCTTTAGCCCCTGAAATTGTGTGCCCTGTCATACACATGGCATCTCTGATAACACCTTCTGCCCATGAAATAATTTCCTCAGATTTCTAACTTTAACAGTATACAAGCACTTGTACTTATATCTCATGGTCTCCCTACCTTATTGTGTCCGTACTTAATACTCAATATACATATTACGTTTAATCGTGCTTTCAGCATGATGGAATAATATATGTTTCCCAACTCTGAAAAAAAACTGTATTTTTTAACAGACTAATGAACAAACCCTGTCTAAGAGGCATATTTACAACCCCCTTACAACACGTTTGCGCTGCTACTGTGTCACTTTTGTGTCGCAGCGGTGGCATAAACAATGTGGCCAATTTACAACGTGACGCATCTAGGGAGATGTGTTACGTTGTAAAGCCAAGCATCACATTATACCAGCAGCAAGTACAATGTATGCAGGGTGGGCATTCCCACGTAGATAACCCTGTAAAAGTGATGCAGTGAAATCTACAAGATTTTATTGCGCCACTTCTAGGATGCCACTGCAACCATACCTTACGCCTGCTTCAAGCAGGCGTAAGGAGTGAAGCAGTTCAATAAGTATAGGCTTCAACATGCATTGCTGGAGTTGCGTCGTGCTTGTGACACAACTCCAGCAATGTGTGACTTTTGGGCCAACAGATGTGACAGAATTTCGGATGCATCTGTCAATCCTTGCACCACGGTGCACCGTTTTGTAAATACGGTGCATCCATGGTGGCGCAAGAGTATCGCAGGCTGGTGCAGAGAAACTGACGCATCTCTACAGATGCGTCAGTTTCTTGTAAATCTGCCCCGGAGTTTGTAAATACAACCGATGTGCTGTAGAACCCTTGGAAATCTCATGGGGTTACGTTTTCTAATACACACAAATTAATACAACAAATGAATAAAATAAAAGCATTATTCTCCATTCTATATGTGTGTATCTCTAGTTCTCTTTTCCGTTTGCCTTTCCTTTACTCATCTGAATAAACATGACAATGTTCCTGGTAAACAATTCTGCCTTTATTTGATTCTTACAAAGGTTTTACAACAGATGTGCACAATTAAAGTTCAAATTCTACATTGCATATGCATACACTTGGTATTTCTGAAATACAGCTGGGAAGACAAACAATGCATACATATTAGCAATGAAAAGGTCAATCAATTGACCTTTAGAAAAGCGTTTGTCTGATGTGTAAGATGTCTTTTGAAAATGATGACTACTAAGGCTAAGCAAGTGTCGGATTTTAAGAGTAAAAGAGGGATTTGCTTGGTCATACAAATCAAAACACATTAGCACCCTGCATCAAAAGCTGAAAGAGCCTCTTCCTAGCAGAATGCTGACACAAACTAATGATATTTCCTGCTCTCTAAAAGTGTGAATTGGTTGCAGAGAGAAGTTAGGAGTAATGGGCCTGGCTGTCCGTCAGTGCTGAGTGAAAGTAGGAAGATGGGTGCTTATGGTGCTAGGCATAATTAGTTGCAAGTTGCCCTTTCCCATAGTGTTTGTCTATGCCTTCATTTCAAATCTATATTTTGGTCTGTGAACTCGGCAGAGGCCATTAGCAGCAGCTAATGCTCTAAACATTTAAAAAGAAGAAAATAAATTAAAAAATATATATTAATAATAATTATATATTACTGGTATGTAGCTGCATGCCCCTTTCACTTTGACATCAATACATGCCCTAAAATCCAAAATAAGAGTGAAAATGTGTCACTGTCTTCAAGCTAGCCTGGCTGATGAAGGGTGACATACTCTGAAACCGGTCCCAGGATGCTTGACTGATTTGCATATGGCTGGGTACCAACTGGGGTGGCGTAGTGGCAAAAGAACGATGGATTTAATGCAGATCTCTTGACTTGGGGGAAAATGTTTGAATCATTCAGCATTCCGTCCATCATTCGTTGAAGTTATACTTTTTTCCCTACATGGGATGGTTATGCCCATTGCTCACTGTGCCACTTGATTCAAGCTAGCCTGGCTGCTGAAGGATGACATACCCCGACACCAGTCCCAGGATGCTTGTTTCCGGACTCGGGAGGACCTAGCTCGCAGTTAATTCTGGACTGTTTCCATGAAGCACAGGGTCAAGATTGATTTGCATATGCCTGGGTCCAAACTGGGGTGGCTTGGTGGGCAAAAGAACGATGGATTTAACCCAGATCTCTTGACTGGGGGGGGATGTTTGAATCATTCATCATTCCGTTCATCATTTGTTGCAGTTACACAGTGATCCAAGGTGCAGCAGTAATTAGGGTGGGTCTTGACAGCTTCAGTGTGGTCAGTATCACTTGGTTTTGTCCCCCTGAGTTGGCCCCCCACTCTCATATTCACTCTAGTTCACTTGTAGGGTGGGTAAAAGAGCATATGGGGGGTAGCAGTGTTGCCTCAGGACCTCAGGAACAGGGGATTCCCCTCACACACCACTGGGAAGAAGGGACCTTCTCTCCCTGATTTCCTCCTTTGGGTACACTTCCCCTCTTCGCAGGCTGTATTGTATTTCCTCTATCAGGACACCCTTTAGGCACTTCAGCCACCTTGCCCAGTTCTCCTGTGAAGGCGGTGAGATGGAGGTGGGTGGTTTGGCCTCCGCCACAGCAACGTGTGGTTTGCCCTCCGCTACAGCCACGTGCAACACCCTCTCCGTGACTAGAGAAGTCTTCAGGCAAGATGTCTGCAACTAATCCAGCCTGGTGCAGAGTGCAGGGGCGGGTGCTGGGGAGCTCCAGTGGCTCTAGATGCATCCCTTTTCAAGGTGTCAACTTTCCGGATTCTCTCGGCACCCCTCGCACTACTGGGTCCCATCAGGGAGCTGCTTTCCAGTCTGTCTTGGTTGTCCCTCGGCTCTCCTGTTTCTCATTCACCCCAAACCTTTTCTTTCTGGGTGGGGCCACATGGGTCTCTTGGTGCCTCCTGTGACACGTGCTTCCTCTGGGATGTAGACCTTATCTGGAAACGCTGCAAGACTGTTGCTGCCTGAGTCACTCATGATGGCGCAGCCTGTCTCATGATTCCACAATTCCACAGCTCTCCCCGGGACAGCAACCCTCCTCATCCGCATCGCGTGCTGGGCTCAGTCGAGGCGTCAACGGTAGATGTGACATGGCATGAGAGACGGGCGGCTACAGGACAGTCTTGGTGTCTCCTGTTGTTTTCTTGCGGCCGGAGGCCTGCCTGGGTCTTCCCAATCTCCCAGCTCCGAATGGTCTCTCTTAGTCCCTTCTCTCCCGGGCCTCGGTGCCCAACCGGTAGTGTAAGAAGGCTACAACTGCCGGAGACAACCACCAACACACAGCTGTAGTCAGATAGAAGTAATATAAATAAATCCAAAAGCAATCCAGTAAAAGTTGAAGAGGTGTTTAATGGAGCATCCTTCAGTCAGTTCCACCTGATGATAAGCGGACTTGAGATCTATGGTGCTAAAAATATTTGCACCATCAAGTTTTGCTAACAAGTCCTGTATCTTAGGCAAAGGGTGACATTCCATGACAATTTGTTTATTTACAGACCATAAATCCTTGCACATCCTAAGTTCGCCATTACGTTTTTTAACTAAAACTATGGGAGAAATCCATTCCGATGCATTAACAGGTTCAATAACCCCTTCTACGCATAACTTTTTAATCATTTCAGACAACTCATTCCTAACAGATAATGGAACATTTCTTAACTTATGCTTAGAGGGTACAGGATTTTTTTAAAACTATTTTCATGTGAAAATCCTTTAACTTTTTCCAATTTCTTTTTTAAAAACATTTTTATGCTTACCAATAATATTTTGCAAAATAGTGTCATTAACTTTGCATTCATCTTTAACAGTATATAAGTCTTCAACAAAACACACCTGTGTTTTTGAAATGGGGCGTAAAGTAATATAACATTTTCCTTGATGTAAACCATCAACAGCCACGTAAATCTTTCAACAAATGGTTTTTGGTTTGAATGTAATGACAGAAATAAAATAGCCCAACATTTCAATTTCTTTACCTCCGAAGACAAAAGCTCGAATGTCATTGGGTTCTAAACTTTTATTTTCCCAAGACTTGTAAAAGAAAGAATCAGAAATAATTGTATAGGCAGAGCCGGAATAAGCCATGACCTCTATATGTTTACCTACAACAGAAATTGTACAATGTCCTCATCATTGTGAGAGACTTGACCTAAACGATGAACCTCCGTAATAGAGAGAATTTTATTCTCAAGATTAGGTTCTGTAGGTATTTCTTCTTCAATGTCTATGTCAGAAAGAACAGCTACTCTCCTATTGATTGGCAATGCGTTCCAAAATAGCCTATTTTCTTACACTTAAAACATTCTTTACCCCTAGCAGGACATTGCTTAAACTGAAATGAATGTGTCTTTGAACCACAACGATTACAATTTTTTTTTCCAGGATTAGAAAATTGCTTAAAACTATTTTGAGTACTTTTATTGGCGTTTTTATTTTTGAAATTAGTTTGAGATTTGATATTAGAGTTTTTTAGGTTAACTGCTGCAACACCTGTGGTAATTTTATCAACATTAATAGTATTGAATGATATAATAGACCTTTCAACACTCTTTGCAATTTGAATAGTTTCCTGCAAAGTTGGATTACGTTAACTAAGTAGTTGCTCTTGAATCTTCTTATTGGAATAGCGAATAATTAATTGATCTCAAATATATTTATCAACTTGATCCCCAAAATCACATTCAGCAGCTAACACTCTAAGACATTCCACATAAGTATCAACTGGCTCATTAAGCAGTTGATGTCTTGTATAAAAATTATATATTTCCATAACAATGTGTGGTTGTTCAGCAAATCTCTTTTTAAGTCTATTAATTGCCTCTGAAAAGCAATCATAATCGCCACTTTCCATTCCAGAAGGAGTAGGAGATGGTGGTAAGTGTATAAAAACATCCTCAGCGAGGCCCCCCAAAGTATTCAATAAAATAGCTTTTTTTCTTGAAGCCCTACATTTGTCACAATCAATAGCTAATAAATAGTAATTTAATTGCCTTTACCCTTTTCCCCATATCATGCTAGGTTGGTTTGGTCCTGAATTAAAAGGAGGTGGGGGAGTACCACACACTGTGCTCATAGTGTTAAAATATATGTATGTATGATTGAACAAACAAAAGAAATGGCACTAAAACATATAAAATGTCACAAATCATATATATAAATAACAATTCAAAATATTAATTACCAAATATGATTAAACAAACCTTCTAAAATTGCCTGGATAGGGAATAAAAGATCGTGAATGAGTTACTAAGGTTACCCAAAATGGCCGCCAGTAGCGTGATGACGAATCATCGTCCACGCTGCTGTGAAGTTGTGTGTGGCCCGAGCCATCATCGTGACGGAGGCTGTGGATCAAGATCGCCACCGCTGGCCCGAGCCGCAACGTGCTGAAGGATTTTGCATATGGCTGGGTCCAAACTAGGGTGGCGTAGTGGGCAAAAGAACGATGGATTTACCCCTGGTCTTTTGACTGGGGGAGAATGTTTGCATTGTCAGCATTCTGTCCATCATTTGTTTGCTGTAACACTTTTTGGCCTAAGTGGGATGGGTATGCCCAGACGTGGGTCCCTTGCTCACCATGCCACTGGTTTCAAGCTAGCCTGGCTAAAGAAGGGTGACATACCCTGAAACCGGTCCCAGGATGCTTGTTTCCGGTCCTAGGAGGACCTGGCCTGGCAGTTCGGTCTGGACTTTTCCCATGAGGCACAGGGTCAAGACTGATTTGCATATGACTGGGTCCAAACTGGGGTGGCGGAGTGAGCAAAAGAACAATGGATTTAACCCAGATCTTTTGACTGGGGGAGAATGTTTGCATTGTCAGCATTCCGTCCATAATTTGTTTGCTTTAACACTTTTTACCCTAAGTGGGATGGGTATGCCCAGACGTGGATCCCTTGCTCACTGTGCCACTGGATTCAAGCTAGCCTGGCCCCAGGATGCTTGTTTCCAGTCCAGGGAGGACCTGGCCTGCCAGTTCGGTCTGGACTGTTCCCATGAGGCACAGGGTCAAGACTGATTTGCCCATGGCTCGGTCCAAACTGGGTGGCGTAGTGGGAAAAAGAACGATGGATCTAACCCAGATCTTTTGACTGGGGGAGAATGTTTGCATTGTCAGCATTCCGTCCATTATTTGTTTGCTGTAACAAGAAGGATTTTGTAAAGCAAAGGAAGTCATAAGGTAATCGTGATCGTTGTTTGCAAGAGGATTCTGCCCAAGATCATCAGCAACAGAGAAGGCAGTGGCGTAACCTGTCCGGCTACAGCATTGCCTTGCATCAGAGCTGCATCGTCATCAGAATTGCCCATCAGGATGTCCGACGAGCGGGGAGAGAGAGTGAGGCAGCCCATCCCCAGGTAAGGCTTGAACTCTGGTCGGAGCTGCAAGTGTGTGTGGCCTGGGGAGGCGCGCAGGAGGCGTACAGGAGTGATCCCGTCTCTCTACTGTTGCATCGAGTTAGACGCCCTGAGTCCTTGAGCGGCCCGGACCTGCCAGGCAGAACTGGGTCCGCCCTCGAAAGTTCAGGACTGTTGTCTGTGGTTATGGCATAGTGGTGCCAGGCTAATTGTGCCGATTGGCCTGGTAATGTTCCTGTATTACGAACTCCCTTTTTACTTGCATTATGGATTGTATTATTCCTGCATTACGAACTGCCTGATTACGTGCATTGAGGATTGAATTATTCTCGCATTACGAACTGCTGTATTACTTGCATTAAGGAGTGCCTTATACTTGCATTAGGGAGTGCGTTATACTTGCATTAAGGAGTGCATTATACTTGCATTCCGAACTACCTTATGATGTACATTGAGGATTGAATTATTCTCGCATTACAAAATGCCTTATTATGTGCATGGAGGATTAAATTATTCTCGCATTACTAACTGCCGTATTACTTGCATTAAGGAGTGCGTTATGGTTGCATTACGAGCTGCCTTATTATGTGCATCGAGGACTGAATTGTTCTCGCATTACGAACTGTCTTATTATGTGCATGGAGGATTCAATTATTCTTGCATTACGAATTGCTGTATTACTTGCACTAAGGAGTGCATTATACTTGCATTATGAACTGCCTGATTACGTGCACTGAGGATTGCATTATTCTTGCATTACAAACTGCTGAATTACTTGCATTTAGAATTGCATTATCCTTGCATTATGAACTGCATTAGTCTGACAATATGAACTGCATTATGAATTGCATAGCATTGCATTAGGACTGCATTTGAACATTGTGAACTGTTCATTAATACCGCAAGAACCTACAAGTTTTTGTTGGTCTAATAACTGGCATCGTGAAATATTACGAATATGCATATGTTCGATTTTTATTGTTTGGTCTTACCGTATTTTTCTCCTTGATAAAAATACTGCTATTTTCATACATCAGTGTGGTGTCCATTTGTGGTGTTATCACTGTGTCAATGGGAGTGTGATTGCAAATACTTTACAAATTGCTTTGAAGATAAGCCTGGCTGCTCGTGCTAAACTACCAGGGGGTAAGCAGGGGTTATCAAAGAGGATGTCCCTCCCTATCCTGACTAGAAGCAAGGGTCCCCATTTGGCCTAAGGTAACTGCCTCAGCCAACTATAAACCCCCAGTTCTAACAGTCTCCTAATGTGGTTGCCCGCCCATACACCTTAATTTACCTGCGCCACCAGTTTGGCAAAGCCAGAGAGAACTCACAGCAGCGTGTTCGGCACATAAACCAATCTTGTTTTTGTACTGTGGAGCAGTCTACCCAAGCTCTATCCGTCAGTGTCTGCTAGCCTCAGGACTACTAAAGCACTATCTTGTTTGCACAAACATTGTGCTGGTTAGAAAATGTATTTCCGAGCTATAAGTCCCATGGGCCATATGGCTACCCATTGAAGCTGGATACCCAGACAATCTAGTTCATGGTCTAGGGCCCCTCAGTAATCCCTCCAACAGGGACAGCCATAACGTGTTCAATGAGGTATTAATTCTGCCTCATTCTTCATAACAGATCAACAATCGCACTGTTGAGATCCTCAAATATGCAGTCAGGACATATCAAAAGTGGAAATTAAATATAGGAATCAATACATGACCATGACTTTCATAATTGCCACTCCAGGTCCTGCCAGGTTAGGTAGGCCTCTAGTATCATTAGCTCCCTTAGGGCAAATTAAATATATGTAGGACTTCCCGGGAACCAACATGTCACTAAACGTTCTACTTGAACACTTCTGCTAGATACCCTCAGGAATGACATCATCAGCATAAAGAGAGACTGCATGTACACTATCTCCCACTTTTCTGCCATATCTCCCTCCTTCACTCAGAGTTATCACTGCCAGAGGTTTTGCAGCAGAGTAAATGGGACAGGGGAATGTAGGAAACTCAGACATGTGCCATGAAGTGTGGACCACGTTTCCAAGAGTACACTTCCTGTCCTCACTCTATCTGCTGGATTTGAGCACATCAAGTGAATCCATCTAGGTAGCACTTCTTCAAACCTCATTTTCTTCTGAAATACAAATTGGAGAACACCATATGACTTCTTCATTTATAATGACGCCACTGCCCTAAGGTACTCTATTGGTGAGCAGCCACTCATGACGTGAAATGTTCATTGTAAAGCATTGTGCTCCAACAGGGTGGACCAGGGCTAGCAACAGTGAGGCTATCCAGTTCCTCAGAAGGCTTCCTATTATTTTGCAATGTGGCTTAGGATTAGCCAGTAAGAAGCAATCTCCAGGGGACCCCGATGACACTTGGCCAGTTGCCTCTGTGGATGATTGGGACCATGCTCCACGCCAATATGCCTCCATGTACATATGCTGTAAGTTAGGAATCAACAGTGTACTGTATGTCACAATCAGGCATTTTTCCAAGAGATAACTCTTTTAATGTTTGCTTGATTCCAGCTAGAGTGATAGCTTTGTGAACATTCTCTGCTTTCAAAGGAGTCAACATCATTTGACCTGTTGCTTGTACATGTTCCCCTATGCTGTTCCTTTTTAACAGGCATGAGTTTGCACACAGTTCCCCACAATACTCTAATGTTTCTTTCATGTTGGGGGTTTACTAAATGTACCTCAGGCATCCTTAGTGCTGCACTAGTGGTGTCTGTCCTTTCACTGCAGCATGGTAAGGCTGACCATAATGAATCATGACTCTGATACAGAAACCGGGTTCGTCCTTGTCGGACATTTCACCTTTTCAATTAGGGGCCAATTTAATACCTGGTGTAACCTGACTCACAGCTATCATTAAATGTGTGCCCGGCAGCTAGATGGGTAACAGCGACAATGGTGCCAGTTGGCTGATTTGTCTCTTCCGTGAGTATATACGGACAATACCATATACTTTGCACATTCAGTAGCGCAACAAACTAACCCATCATGATGCTGGTGCACACCATGGACAAACGGCATGATCCATGATGGGGTAATTCTGCATAAGACATTGTGCTTACTAAGAATAATGCTGTATGAGACATTGTGCTTACTAAAGACTGATCCCACATAATACATTATTGGTGCAGGACAGAAAGGGTACCTGACTATACGTGACTTGAAATACTCAGTTAACCAGAACAAAGTACTGATTAGCACCTCCAGTGCCTTAAACAGGGTTGTCAGGATATGTAGGAGCACATTGACTAAGGCATGAACTAGCAACCATCTTCACAGGCTCCATGTCATTGACTCGAGCATTAATCAGTCCACCCAGGTTCCATACAGATGTGGCAAAGTAAACTGTGAATACTGTGATGTTGACGTGTTCGAGTGAATGAAAGCAGAGTAGTAGCAACAAGTGGCATTCCTCTGTTATCTTTCTCACAGCATTCACTAAATGTAAATGTAAATGTAAATGTAAATGTAGTATACTTGTAAAGCGCACAGCTGCCCCAGCAACGGGGCGTCCCGGCGCTGTATAACTCTGGGGAACCCGTCCTGGCTTTCCCTGTGGGATGGTCCCTGCTGGGAGTCCCCAAGGTGGAGCCAGGCATCCCCGGAATTGGTGGGGCCGTTGTGGAGATTAGGCAAGCTAATGCCCAGAGTTGCCGAGTGGAACCCCTGATTAGAGTAAGCACCGAAGCGAGAATTATCAAGTCCGCTGACCAAGGTCCACGACCCTGCCGCGTCGGGAATTGAACCCTGGTCCCAGGCTGACTTCTGCTCTCAGGCCTGCTGCCTCTAACCAGTGAGCCACACTACTCCACTACATCTCCCAAAGTGCAAACGGATAACCACTGATGAAGGTGACTCCATGAGGCTGACTCCATGAAGTAATGGACCAGATTGTGTTTGTTATTTTATTCCGATCGCCCATTCTCTTTATTGCAACTCTGGCTGGCAGCGATGTGGTACCGTTTGCTTTAGAGGGTGTGGTCAGATACTCAGCATGCATTTCTGCTACTGGGCCAGGTTTTCAGGTTAGTGCAACTGAACAGTGCTGAATTGGAAAGTGAGTAATAGATTTTCTAGTGTTCCTTGGCAGTCGCTTGAAGATCTGCCTCAGCATCTTCAGTGTGTGAAAGCAGGATGCAGTGACAGCGTACACTTTTGTGGTCATTTTCAGTTTGCAGTCAATGATTATTCAGAGGTTCCTGGGGTGGTTTCTTGGTGTGGGTGTGGGTCAGAATTTGGCTGGCCACCAGCTTGTGTCCCAAGTGATGTGTTCTTGCCAAAGATCACTACTTCTGTCTTGTGGGTGTTGAGCTTGGGACAGATGGCTTTCATCCAGCCACTTTGGACATGCAGGTGGTGTATTTTTGTCCTGTACTAGGGGGCTTGTCCAAGAGGGAGAGTATGAGTTGACACCTGCATAGGAGAGGATCTTGATGTCATGTGCACGGATGACATTGGCCATAGGGATCATATATGTGTTGAAGAGGGTGGGGCTGAGAGAGGAACCTTGAGGCACGTTGCTGATGACTTGGCAGGCTTCCGAGGAATAAGGTGTCAGCCTTACAGATGGTGCAGTATCCGTTAAGAAGGAACAGATCCAGAGGACAGCCGGTCCTTGAATTCCAATCTCGTGCATGCGCCTGATATAGATGGGGTGAGAGACCATGTCAAATGCTGCGGAGAGGCCAGAAGAATAAGGGCTAAAATGTTTGTTTTGTCAAAGATCATGCAAATATTATCAGTGGTGGTAATGACTGAAGTTTATGTAATATGATTGGGCCTGAATCCAGACTGCATAGTGTTGAGGAGCTAGTTGTCGCTGAAGTGATTGGTGAGGCACAGGTTGATTAGTTTCTCTAAGCCCTTTGCAGGATAACGGTGCACTGACTATTGAGTTTTTGATATCAATATACAAAAATATTGAGTTGCAAATATTGTGATACAGGAATATCGACAGCAAGAATATTGTGATCCAGAATATAGACTTTAAGGTAAGAAATATGAGGGTCGATTAGTATGTCGGGCAGATCGCCACCGCCCGTATGGCCGTGGCGATCCGCCCGACATTTTCCTCCGCCAGCATCCCGTTTCCCCCCCGCCATATTACGATGACGCGGGTACCCCAGAGGATGGAAAGACCGTCCGCAGGTTTTCTACTGGTCGACGAGTCGCCCGGGGCAGAAAAGGGGGTGTATATGGTGGCGGTGTCTGCAAGACACCGGCATCCATATTCCAAATAGGCGGAGATGGTCCGTTCCATGGCGTCAATCCATTTGCATGCACAACGTGGCAGGCACTGCGCGGTACCTGCCACGCTGTGCATGCAAATGCACACGGTGAAGCCACAGCATTGTGGCGGGCCGTGCTGTGTGCACGGCCCGCGACAATGTTGTGGAGGGGGATGCCACTCCCACCGTGGCGGTGGCAACATAACTGCCGGTGCAGGACTGCTGCATCACTGGCGGCTGGTCCCAGCATCACTAGGGTGGCGGGCGTACAAAAATCAGCCCACCTTCCTAATAGTCCCCATAGTTTTTTAAATATCGAAGTCAGTAAAATAGTTTGCAAAACTACTGTTGTTTCAAATATTGATTTTTGTATTAGTGTGATTTTTTTTTTTAATTCATGAGTATTTATTTAATTTAGATTTTATAGTGTTAATTGTGGTTATTCATTTTATATTAATTAATTATTAATAGTTTGCTAATTTGTAATCATTAGTTAATTGATCATTATATTAATTGTGCTATTTTTTTAGGAGCAGGGTGTAGGTTTATAGGGAAATAGGTTGGTAACTAATTTAATTATAATACATTAATTCATATTATTTATTTATTAGTATTTATTTAATTTAGATTTTAGAGTGTTAATTGTGAAATTAATTTATTAATATTAATTATTAATTGGTTGATAATTGTTATTATTAATTGGTAATTATATTAATTGTGTCCATTTTGTAGGAGCAGGGTGTGTGTTTATAGGGGAATAGGGTGTGAAGTAAATTATTTAAAAATAATGAATAATTAATTGTTAATTAATGGTAATTAAATAATTAAAAAAAATATGGAAATTGTTTAATTCATTTGTGATGTGAGTTATGGGGTTTATAGTGGTAAAGGGTGGGAAGTAAATTACTTTCAATGAATTAATACGTTGTTGTTAATTGATAATAATGTAATCATGTAAAATTAGGTATTGTTATGTTCCCTATAGGTACCCTAATATAGGCCCGGGTAATACCATACACCTTCATCTCTCTTGCACTACACAGTAACAAGCCTTTTAGGATTGAACCTTTACCTAGTTCTAGTCCAGGGCACAAAAGGAGGGGTATTCCCTGAACAACAGTGTCCTATAACTTCATCAATAGACTAACACAGTATGAATGAATATTCATGAGGGTTCTTGGAAACCAGGCAGGGAATACACCAGCTGCATAATATCTACATACAAGGTTCATCCCATAAGTCATCCTCAAATCCAACAACAGCTTATACAAGAAACAAGGGACAAGGGAACCCTGGATACTTTTTGTATAAATACAGCACATCTTATGAGGGTTAGTTAGAGGTGACCGAGACTTCCCAGCCAACATACTGACCGGAGACGCTGTAGTGTAGTTCCTATATTCCCAATAGGCTCTGCGCATTGGAATAACATAAACAATAGTTTAGACGTAGGACTGAGGTCGACTAGGTCTATACTGAATATGTTAGACTTAATTATGAATGCCAGCTAGCTCAGAGGTCACTAGAAACTTTCTCGAGTAAACAAGGAGGTGTTAACTCCCCTGAATAGACAAGCTCCCTCCAGAATAAGGAGTATATCTCCAGAGTCGCGGAAACAATAGACAGCTATTTCACTCAGTCAATCGTACATGCTTAGTTTCACCAGGAGTGCAGAGAAATAGAGAGACGGGCGTTTTCAATAAAAGTGGTTATTTATTGAGAAGTCTTCTTTCTCATGCAAGAGAAGTGAATTGCCACAATTGCAATACTTGTCATAAAGTAAAGTGCGTACAGTAAAAAGAGTATTATAAAATAATACTGTAAAAGCATTTATATGGTTTCTAAGCCATAAGATACTTAAAACTGATAAAATATATACATACATAAAATCAGTGACTAAACGTACTCAACTGGTGCTTCTAAGATACGCCTACCCCGGTGTACCTAACCTAAGCCTAGTACGTGGGAAGGAGTAAGTGAGCTACAGTTTAAGTTAAGATAGTTTTTGCCAAGAATCTGAATCAAGAATACTCTAAGGATCTAATCAGCTCCGTACCTTGGTTATAGAATGAAGGAAGCCTTGTATCAGGACTCGATCTCCCAGCAACCCGCAAGGGTGACTGGAAAAACTGGAGCTGGATTTCTCGGCAGGAGAAAAGACAGCGTCTTTCTCAGTGCGTCAATGGGAGGGTCGGCTTCCTTCGGCTCTCGTTACAGCTGGGCTTCGGGTAAGTAGATAGCCGATCTGCTCAAAATCACCGCGTGTTTGTTGTTAGGGCAGCTGCTGGTATATTTATACCTGGAAGGTGCCGAGTTTGACGTAAGGTTGGACATAAGACGTCACTAAGAACTTGCAGTTCTTTTAGGACTCCAGGAGTTCTTGGACAAATCAAAACAAAAGCAGGGGGAGGCTTGGTTTGTTTACTTTCTAGGAGTCTATGGGAGTAGCCTTGCCGTATTTGGACTGGATTGGCTATGACTAAATATGGATATGATTCTTATGCCCTTATAAGGATATCGTTTGTTATAACCACATAAGGGCATGAATCGGGAATATTTAAATAGGGTCCTAGATACGTTCACAACAACGCTGAGGCTCCTACATGCAAACGCTTCTGCTGACAGTGGTCTAACACATCCCTCGCAGGGTGTCCAACTTGAGACCAGGACGGGGTCCCACACTCTCTCACTTCAGGTAATGGGGTTAGACTAAATCCTAGAGGGATTCTTGGGTTTGCACCTACTCACATACGAGGTAGACTTAGGTATATCTAGACATGCATCGTAGCAGTTCGCGCTTTCTTTTTATCATGCGTTTTATATTCATGTATGTATTCATGATTATTGCAAAATGGTAGAACTGTACTATCCTTTTATCTTCAATGTACTGCTAATCATATATATGTGCTACTGTCTAACGGTTGTTGCAGCACATTGATTTTAAACTAGAAGAACTGCACAATAAATTCTTATTGTAACACGCCCAACTGTTTTTTCTGTGTTATCTCTCTGTGACCGAATAAGTGAGCACGAGTGACTGAGCGAAAGGTAGTACATTGTTTCCACGAAACTGAGGGATCAGGGTTGTCATGTTCTGAGGTTGCCAGAAACTATTCTCTCCCAGATAAGAGGAGATTCTAGAGGCACTGTGAGCTATCTAATGCAAACAGGTTAACATTCTCGGTGGGGGTGCTCGGAATTAGTCTGCTACCAAACCCACAGTTTATGTTATCCATACACGCAGATTCTGTATGGGATATATAGGAATGACACAACAGTATGGAAATTGTGTAATGATTTTTAGGTGTGTGTTATGGTATATATTGAGGTAAAGGGTGGAAAGTATTTTAGGTTTCATTAATTAATAAGTTGTTCATTATTATTCATTTTTAATTGATAAATATTATTGGTACTTATTTACTTTTATTTTGTGTGTGTATTTGGTTTTATAAGGGTAATGTTTGGTGAGTAAAATCATTTGCAACTGTTTTGTAACTGTTTTATCTTGTTTCTTAATTAACAATATTTGTGTATTTGATAATTAAATATGTTAATTAGGGAGGTAATTTTTTTTAGAAATTGAAATGTGTGTTGTGAAATGTGTGGTGTTATAGCGTAGGAAATACAAAATATAAATTTTATGTAACAATTAATGTTTTTGATTATAATTAATTTCTATTAAATATAAATATTGTCACCTAATGAGGAAACAGTACTCAACAAAGGCCTGACTTATGTTCTTACTACCAGATTGGATATATTCCAGCTTCATGTGGAGCTAGCTAGTTTTTTCGAAAACTCAAACTGAAAGCTTATTTCGAGAAACAACAGACCAACAATGAAAACACTAACATCATCATCAATGAAACAGGTTTGAAACTCAAATCTACTTTCATACCCCCACCCACCAGCATCCCGCTGGAAATCACAACATTTGAACAAGCTGTCTACCATGAAACAGAAGAAATGAAAAAAAAAATAGAAACCTATAACAACCTTTCCAAAATAGACAGAGAGGTCATCCGAAAACTACAGCATAACCCCACACTCATCATTAAACCGGCGTACAAAGGCGGAGGCATCGTCTTACAAGATAAAACAGACTACGACAATGAATGCTGCAGGTTACTGAGTGACTTACAGAACTACAGACACCTCCACACAGACCCAACCAAGACCCTGCAACCAACCATCAAAGCCCTAGCGGAACAAGCAGAAGAGGCACACCACATTTCCAAACAGGAGGCGGATTATCTATGTATTAAACATGCAAAGGTTTCCTTTTTTTTACACAGGACCAAAAATACACAAAGAAGCAAGACCTCCACCAGGACGACCTATTTTCTTGGGTATCAGTTCCCTTTTGGAACTCCTGTTGTGGCTTCTTCTTGAACCCTCTGGAACAGAAGACATTAAACTTATATTAAAGATACTAAACACATCCTGAACATAATCAAAGGCCTGAGATTTGACCCCACCTCCCAACTGCTGGTGGGCTGGGATATTGAGAGCCTCTATACCAGCCTGCCACAGGATGCCACCTTACAAGTCCATACTCCTGGATAGACCTTGGGAATACCACACCCCCAAGGAATTAATTCTCAAATGTGCCACACTCACCCTGAAGGACAATTACTTAAAATATGATGGCAAGTTATACCTTCAGACCAATGGAACATCCATGGGGAGTATGTTTGCCCCCAGCGTGGCAAGACTCTTTGTCCACCACTTTGAACGGACACACATATCCTCACCAACTAACCCACATACTTCCAGAATCAAAATATCGCGTTGCTACATCGATGACATTTTTTTGATCTGGTCAGGTACCCCAGCATCTATGACATCCTTCTTAGTGTGGTCAAATGAAAGATACCCTTATCTATGATTCACGAGCACATCTAGCCCCACCAACCTGGCATTCCTGGACCTAAACATAACAGCAGAGGCGGGTACCCTGAAAACCACCACTTACTACAAACGAACGGCTAGGAACTTCTTCCTTCGCTTTGACAGTTTCCAACCTCGATCCCTCAGGCAAAACCTACTATTCGGACAATTTCTGCGTATATGCAGAAACTGTAGCCAAATTGAGGACTACCATAAAGAGTCAGCAACACTAGTTTCAAAACTACATGACCGGGGTTACCCACAAAAGATTGTCCAAAAGACTAAAAAATGAGCTCGCAACCAAAATCGCGAAGCCCTTCTTGAAAATATAATGCGTGATGCCCCGTGTCCGCCCATGACCTGTGTCACCACTTACAATGAGGCCTCCAAGAAAGTGTCCAATATCATCCACAAAAACTGGCGCATCTTGAACTCAGGCACTAGAAAGGGGGCACAACTCCTCTTTGTCTATAAACGTGCGAGCAGCCTTAAGGATCGTTTAGTGTCCATGCAGCCAAGAACACCTAACAGACTGACCACCAAAACTATTCTGAACACATGGGGCCTCCCCAATGTCACTGGACACTACCAATGCAACAAATGCAGTGTGTGCCATCTGACACACCCATCAAAGACATTAGACCGGGAACCTGGTAAATCCTGGACACAGTTACGACACACAAACTGCAACAACACCAATGTTGTCTACTCAATTGAGTGTCCATGGGGGGCAGAGCTAAGTCGCGACCAAGATGGCCCCTTGAGACGAGAGCTCCGACACTTGGCACCACTATCCTTCAATAATCCTGCAGCTGTGCTACCCCTATAATGCTCAGCGTCAGCTGTGGGGCCCCTGAGGAGTGGCGGTACCGGCCACAGCAAGTACGGACCTCATACCTGCCCTCTTGCTGCCGTGCTGGACGATTGCTGGTGCAGCCGCAGCGAGAGGCCTGTTGTGCTTTAGTGATCCCCCTTGCCTCTCCTCGGCTGAGGAGACAGCGTTGGGAGGCTGATAGGACCCACGCCGGGACGGCTGAAGGGAAGGTGCCCATCCCCCTCCCCTCAGAGCTGTGTTCTTTTGATCGACTCAGATGCATGATCATCTGGCAGGTGGGGCGATTGTCCTGTAGTGTGGCGTATGAGTCCTGTCGAGAGCACACAGAGAGGCGTCTGGGGGTGGATCGCTCCCGGGGGTGCTTCTTGAGTCTGACGGACGAACCACGGCGGAGCTTGGCGGACCCCCACTGGTGTGACTCTACGGCAGGGGAGCCCGCTCTGCACTGAGGCCCCTCCTACATCATCTGAGCAGCAGCAGTTCTGGATTGGCGCTGTAGAGCACTCTCGCTTTACCTGTGCCAGGTGCTCTTTTACTGCCCCTGAAGACTGGGAGTGACGGGGCCGGGCGGACCTTGCTTGGGAGTCGCTCCGCTGTGTATGAGCCTGGGGGCTTGACGTCCTTGAATGCAGGAGCATGTGCACGCATTCGCAGAGCCTGTTGATGGAACCATGTTGTGGTGTGCACTCTGGAGGCAGCAGTGAGGCACCCCGCGGGGGCTAAGGAAATAACTATACATAAGGTAAGGCGGCCGCCTGGTGGAAAGGCCTGGCTGTCTGCTTTGTTGGCGCGCCTGCCCGGGAAGCTCCCCCCTCTTGCATGAAGTGGATCCTGGGACTGCCTATACTCACACGTGGAGGACTGTGTGCTTTGCTGGACCCCTGGGGGTCCTGCCTGTAGGAGGCGAGACTGGTTGCTCCTGTGTGGTTGCCAAGGGGGGGCTCACTTCCCTGAAGGGTGCACGCCCCTATTGATGCTCATGCGGTGAAATTGCCCTGCGGAACCCCTTGGGGAGCGGTAGTCGGTACGTGCACAGGGGAGAAGAGGAGGATAGAAGAACCGCAGCAGGCAGCACACGACGAGAGGATTGCGAGGGACAGCCATTTATGGAGCGCTGGCATTGGAGCCTGGTGGGGAGGTCCTAATACTTGGAGGTGAAGGTTCTCCTGACCGGGACTGGTGGTCTTACAATCTTAAATGTAATAGTTGTGACCGCACTGAAGCCCGTTACCCGGCGTCAGCCCCATAGTCAGAGTTGACACCAGTCTGGAAGCGGCCAGCAAGCGGTAACGCAATGGGGGAGGGGTCAGAATACAAACAAAACTATCATTTGACCCGAAGAAGTCCAAGTCCGGTGAGCCCACCACTGAGGACGGGGCCGGCGACCAAGAGCAAGTTGGGGAGGATCAACACCAGGATATCCTCGGACTATTACTGGTCATGGAGAAGAAACTACAAGGCGGAATCACCTCCTTGGGCACCAAGATGGATGCGCTCACCTACAGAATGGATCGCATGGCCGAGAGACTGGATAAGCAAGCGGATCAAATCGATATGTCGGAGCGCAGGATGACAGAGGTAGAGGAGGCCCATACAGTTCTAGACACCGAGCACAAACAGTTGGGAAAGGTGCTCCAGATACTACAGGATAAGATGGAGGACCTGGAGGCCCGCTCTAGGTGCTGTAATCTCCTCATTACCGGCCTACCGGAATCTACTCCTACAGGCAATATGGAGCTCTATATTATAAAGTTATTGAAGACACTACTGGGTGGCGGCTCCTTCTCGGGAATGTTTGTCGTGGAGAGGGCACATCGCTCTCTGGGCCCAAGGCCTAAGCTGGGCGCTCCCCCCGGCCGATAACAGCGAAATTGACAAATTACAGGGACCAGGATACTGCCCTATGACTTGCCCGTGAGAAACAACCGCTACAATTTGAGGGTTCGACAATCTCACTGTACCCAGATTTCACAGCTAGAGTGCAGGAGGCTAGATACATGTTTGCCCCCATGAAAAGGCAACTTCGTGAAATTGACGCTGACTATGCGATGCTGTATCGTGCAAAACTGCGCGTCAATCCTCAGGGACGTTCCTTAATTTTCACCGACCCCAAGGCCCTATTAAAAGTCCTGAAAGAATGAAGGAAAGAGCGGCGCCCCTCCCTGGAGAGGGAACTCGTGGATGAGGCTGCGGGAGGCACTCTGGACAAGCAGGATTGAACATGACAAGAGAACCTCAGCGGTTGAGTATATATGGACACTTCTGGGAGCTCGGGGGTGGCCTACCTGGAACTTATTACTGTGGTCTGTTCTATTGTGTAGTAGATGCCTGCCACTTCTGGTTCCTTGCTAAGTAATGGGCTCTAGAAATGTCGGGGTGGAGGGGGGAGAGTGACTAGACACATGCATCACGGAGTTCACCCCTGGAACTATCCTTTAAGCACTGTTAAGCGAACATATTTGTGGGGTGTGAAAAATGACGATGTTTGTTGGTTCTACTTAACCCTCCTGTTATGGGGTCCCTGAGTGTAGTGGAGGGGGGGAATCTGCATATCTAGATATCTTGCGTGCTGGTGTCACGGCTGGCATGACTGGTGCTTATAAATGCACTCTAGTACAGCTAACAATATCCCAAGCCAGCAAAGTGTGGCCACACAAGTTTTTGTCTTTGCGAGCGACATCCACCCCAGCATGAATACCAGTACCACACGTGAGATGTGTTTTGTTGTTGAGGACTGGGTGGGGGGTAAGTAGGGTTGCAATTGGGGGTGTAAGTACCGTAGCCAAGTTGGGGTTGGGGAGGCGTGGGTGGGGACTGGGGTGGGTAGGAGTTGTAGTCCCTCATTCTTATTGTTGTTACTAATTGCATTTGCAAGTTCTGGTATGGTGGGATTGCTGTCCCATAGACCACATCTGTACGCTATGTTTATTGCTATAGCTGGGAGGGGACTCAGGTTGGGAAAGTTTTTGGATGTACCCTTGGTTGTTTTTAGTTATTTGGCACGGTGTAGACATGGCAAGATCCTGATACATACACATTTGTTACTCTTACACTGCACAGACATGACGTGTAGTGTAGTTCCTATATTCCCAATAGGCTCTGCGCATTGGAATAATATATCCTATAGATGTGACGTAGGACTTGTGTCGACTAGGTCTCTATCGAAATATATTAGACTTAAATGTGAGTGCCAGGTAGCTCAGAGGTCACTAGAAACTTTCTCGAATTCACAAGAAGGGATTTAGTTTCTGACAACCGCATAAACATGACAACTTTGTTTCCCCAAGATAAAACTGATCTTCAGAATCGTGGAAACAATAGATAGATATTTTACTCAGTCAATCCTACATGCTTCGTTTCACCAGAGGTGCAGAGAAATAGATAGAAATGAACTGCTACAATCGTAAAACTGGTTGCAAAATATAATGCATACAGTAAAAAGAGTAGAATAAAATAATACTGTAAGAGCATTGTATGGGTCCTAAACCATATATAAATACATACATACATAACAGAGGCTAAAAAGTACTCTACAGGTGCTTATAAAATACACCTACCATGATGTACCTAACCTAAGCTTAGTACGAGGGAAGAAGTAAGTGAGGTCTAGCATACATTTAGTATTCTTTGCCAAGAATCTATCCAAGATTTCTCTTAGGGTCTAATCAGCTCCGTGCGTTGGTTTAGAATGAAGAAGGTCAATCTCAGGACTTGATTTCCCAACAACCCGCAAGGGCAGCTTGGAAACACTGGAGCTGGATTTCTCGGCGAGAGAAAAGACAGCGTCTCCCTCAGTGCGTCTGCTGGAGGGTCGGCTTCCTTTGGCACTTGCTGTAGCAGGATGCGTCGGGCAAGTAGATAGTCGAACTGCTCCAAACCACCCTGTGTTTGCTATGGCTAGTGTGGGCATATTTATAACTTGAAGGTGCCGAGTTTGACGTAAAGGTGGACATAATAACGCCATCAAAGAGTCTCAGTTCTTTCAAAACTCCTTGAGTTCTTGGACAAGTCAGTATTCGAGCAAGGGGAAGTCCCTGCTGAAGCCGAGTTTTCCAAGAAATCGTTGTAAATTTTCAGAACTAGTGGAAGTAGCACTGCCGTATTTGGAGTGCATGAGCTATGTCTAAATATGGTTATGATCCACACGAGAATAGATTACTGGTTTGCCTCCAGACATCCACTTCAGCAGGTCCGAGCTTGCACGAGTCTACCACGCACTTACTCTGATCACTCACCCCTACTACTGACACTTGCCTCTCCCAAGAAGCAAATCCCTCCGGTTGTGTCCATTGAGACTTTTTTTGAAGCCAACATGGGGTCGGTGGAATTGTTCCAGACCGTTTGGGAAGCCTTCAAGGAGTATATCAGGGGGATCACTATCTCTAAAAATGCGGGGGTTTCTTAAGTCGATCAGAGGCAGACTAACGACTTTGGAACGTAAATTGAAAGAGCTGGAGACCCTGCGTATGACAAGACAGGACGATGCCCTTACTCGCAAACTCGCACAGATGCTCCGTGAATATCATGAGGAATCGGAAATAAAACACTTCGGGAAGGACGCAACTACGCAACTGCCAGGTCTTATGGTGAGGAGAACATCAGGGGGTGGTCCTAGCACAGATTGTTATACCCCCAGAGATAGATCTGAGATACCAGAGTTGAGATTAAGACCGGAGGATCCCCCGCTCGCTGAAGCACAGGTCGCGGAGAAGTTCCCGGAATACTACACATCGCTCTATGCCTCTAGAGAGCCCACCCCGGAGGAGGGCATTCTTGACTATTTGACACACATAGAATTACCGAGGTTGTCTAACCTGCACCAGGAATTTTTGATGCACCCGATAGAACGTGAGGAAATAATTTGGGCACTTACAGGGATGAAAGCAGGGAGAGCGCTGGTCGTGATGGCCTCACTGTTGCCTTTTATAAGGCATTCCAAGATCTTTTAATCCCGCACATACTCACGTTATTTGAGGACATATGTACCTCTGTAGTATGTGAGAGGCGATCTGGTTGCTATACTTAAGCCAGGGAAACCACCGGAAGAATGCGCCTCTTAAAGGCCTTTATCTCTCATTAATGTTGATGTGAAAATCTTTGCAAAACTGCTGGCCAATCATCTCAACCCAATGGTCACCTCTCTGGTAGCCCCGGAACAGGCTGGCTTTGTCCCTAGTCGGAATTTAACCTCTAACCTGTGAACAGTGTTGGCCGCCATGCAACATACTCGCCAGGAGGTTCCCACTATAGCGGTCTTCCTGGACATGGAAAAGGCCTTCGACTCGGTTGAATGGCCTTTCATGCGACAGGTTCTTAGCCGAATGGCAGTTGGGGCGGTGTTCCTTCAGCTCCTCGCGACATTATATTCTGGCCCCACGGCCCGCATCCGGATTGGATCTCTGGTCTCTGATCCCATACATATTTGTAGGGGCAGAGACAGGGATGCCCTTTATCCCCCATACGTTACGCCCTGACAGCAGAGCCACTGGCTTGTGCCTTGCGGGAATACCACGGGCAGAGGGGCATAAGGTTCCTGAAATACCAATTAATTGTGTCCACATATGCGGATGACACCCTCCTTTATGTTAGGGACCCCAAGACCAACCTCACCCCCGTCCTGCACGAGGTGGTCCTGTTCAGCTCCCTCTCAGGTATTAATGATAACTGGGGCAATTCCACCATGTTTCCCCTTACTCCGGCAACACTATGCGTTGACCCGGAACACCCGCTCCAATGGACCACCGATGAAGTGTGTTCCCTAGGTGTATGACTGCATACCGATTTAGAGGTAGTCCTGAGGGAAAATTATGGGGAGGCCATATCCAACCTGGAGGATGAAATTGACAGATGGATTGGCCTGCCGCTCTCCCTGATGGGGAGGGTGTCCCTCATGAAAAAGATTGTGCTCCCTCATTTCCTATTCCTCCTTACAAACATCACCATGGTTCTGTCAAAAACATTTTCCAACGACTGCATTCGCTGATGGTTTGGCTGGCGTAGTCGGGTAAACAGCCACTGGAGGCCTGGAAGATACTGACACTACCGTACACGATGGGGGGCTTGGGCGCTCTTGATTTTGATCTATACCATAGGGCGGCACAATGCTCCCATGCATACCACTGGATACACTGGCCCTCGAATGCTCCACATATATGGATTGAAACTATTGTTGCTGATCCCAGATCATTGCCAGCCCTATTATTTTTACCTAGAGATAGACGCACTGGCATATTAGACTCTTTAAATTCGGTCACCCACGCATGGCATCACATGCTGGATGCGCAAGCTGGAAAATTGACTCTATGCCCCACTGGCTCCTATCGATTGGTGCTACTGGCTTCAGCCATGCAGGGACAGAGGGGTCTATGAAGCGCTGAAAGCGCTGAAAATAAATATTATGGGGTATCTTTTTTGTAAATGGTACTGCTCGCTCCAGGGGGAGATCATTGAGGAGGAGGAGAGGTATTCAACGTTATCGTACTTCCAGTTTCACAGGGTGAGACACGCACAACGAGACCTGCTTGGAGATGGCATGGCTGAGCCTCCAGAGGTCATGGCACTGACTTCTATTATTAAAGCTAAGTCGCCCGCTAAATTGGTGTCAAAGCTGTACCGTATAGCCCTCTCTACAAGGGATGGCGAATTGCCGGATGACAAGTGGGTGTACTGTTGCTCGAAAATTAAAAGAATTTCGCTTAATGGACGTCACAGACTGGTCCACTTCAAGTTTTTGAATAGGGTGTACTATACGCCAGAACGCCTACATCGCTACGGTCTCCGTGAGAGCCCCCAATGTGAGAGGTGTGGGACGCTGGTCGCGGACTTTTTCCACGTGACGTGAGATTGCCCGGGGATTGCTGCCTTCTGGGGTAAGATCTACACAGAGGTTAACTGCATCACTGATTTGGCTTTAACTCCCGACCCGCTGATGTCTATACTAGGTTTTTCCAAACCGCTCCCCAAAGAACATAGGCGACTGGTAGACATGGCTTTTCTCTTAGCCAAAAGATGCATTGCCCTATGCTGGCTAACCGGCCCGATACCTACACTGACACACTGGACTAGAGAGATGATGTACTGTTGCACCCAAACAGAAACATACAGCGAACTACTGCCCCCACGCAACAGGCCCAAGAATTTTTGGTCCCTTTTCATGACCCGGGGACCCACGCGCGTGACACTAGACTGTGCAGACACCACCCCATGATTGTCGCCTGCTACTGGCAATGAGCACCCTGACAACCAGACATAAACCCCTTACCTACTCATATCCCGTCCTTTACTGTTGTATCCTCTTGCCAGACAAGACTCCTGGGTGGCGGAGGGATAAGCATGGGGCTTGTTACACTTTATAAATAAGGTTTTTCGCAGCCTAGGGTGAAGGTCACCACATGCCTTGTTTACCTAGCATTTTATATTTGCATTGTGAACGGTTAGTTCTTCTACAGCTGAATGATGTGTTCGGGATTACGCCATTTTTCTTTGTATCTTTGCGAATCTAGACTAATGCCTTACATTGTTATTATTGCTTTGAAAATGACAATAAAAATATTTTTTTTTAAATGAGAAAATTGAGTGTCCATGCTGCCTACGCTATGTTGGCATGATAACACACAAGGTCAGGACCAGAATAGTTGAACATCGTAGCACAATACGTTGTAAGAAAAACATTAGTCATCTCACAGACCACTATCTGCAACAAGGACACACGACAAATGACATGTCATGGACAGTGATCGAACAATTTGAACACAACAACACAAACAATGACAAGTTCCTACTCAACAAGAGCAAAAATGGATTTATCACCTAGCCACTCAGCTCCATGGATTAAATGACTCCATTCCTTGGCACTGAACCTCTGATTCAAGAACATGAATGGCTGCCCTTTTAGACTCTTGACCGCTTTAATGCACCTTATAATCCAATGCATAGGTGCATCCCCACACTAAATTTGTGACATGTACCCCTTTATTCACACAAGCGCTTTACTTTTTGTCAGAACAACCCCTGTCCCATTCCACAAAATCCATATAAGGGCTAATTGTAATATTTCCCATATTAGATTCTCTTTCCCAACCCGCACTGTTTCGGGTTTTACTTAAAACACAGTCACCATGACTACCGGACCAATGCGTCCCATGTCATCAATAGGGGCAAGCGCGACAGGCTAGGGCCCTCTTGAGTCTGTCTTCTATGTTTCCTTCCCTCTTTCTCCTTTAAAGATGCTACTCGCATCATCCAGCAATGGGGAACACCTGTTTTTCCTGCCCGCTGCAGGGTGTACTTAAGAGCCTGTCGGACACGGGTCATTTATCCACACAGATCCAACACAGACTAATAGGTCTACAAGATGGTCCTGAGCTGTGATGTAGTAAGTTGGCCACGGGGAACCGCTCTTCCGCTACTACCAGGGTAAAACCTTCCTTTGCAGCTTTTACAACGGCTACCATGCCGCTGTTTTTCCTTTTCTCTTTTGTTTAGAACTTTACAATCAGCCACAATCCCTGCCGGAATCTCATGGGGCAATCTCTGCTATTCGCAAGTGTGAGAATGATTTTCTAACATTCCTTTCATCTGATATATACCACGATATATACACAGTAGCGCATATATCGGTTTCAACCACATCTCATTGCCACCTTGACACTCCACTACTGGTTATCTCCGTTTGTCACACAGACACTATGGCCTAATAGTCAATCATGCACGTGATTAAGTCATCCATACTCAATATGCAAAAATCTGTATGTCTGTATGTCTTGTTTTGTGTTCTTAAATTTACAGCAATGTCCTGAGTGGTAATCCCCCTCTTACACATAGTGCACCTTAGTGGGTGCGACAAATTTTTGGGTCTAATACAAAATTTAGTATAGATCTCACTCTTGACACATTATTAAGGTCCTGAGGAAAGCCAGTACATATTCAAGGCCTGGCTGAAACATGTAGACCGTTTGTTGGATGCAGGAGTTCTTAATTACCACTCCACCCACATCCACCGCCTTGTTTTTATTACTGCAAGAGGCCCAAACAATAAAACAAACCCTTGGGGTAATGGGACCACTGCACAGTTTTTAAACTTCACCTTCACACCACGTTCACTGCACACTCAGTAACATAGCTGCTCTGCTGTAATACAGGAGTTGTAGCACACCCAGGACATATTCGCTGTCACCGGGTGGGCCCGATGATGAAGCATGCCACCAACTAGGTTGGTGGGTGAGGGCTTCATAAAATGAAATAGGCTTTTTCTTTTTATTACAAAATCATACAGGTTTTGACCACAAGATCACGTCCACTTAGACTAGTTCCTTCTGATGATACACAATAGTCATTTTTACCCCTCCTCTATTCAACATCTTCCCTACTGTTACACTCACGGGAATGGTAATACTAATGTTTACCCCTCTGCTATCCCACACTGTCCCTACTGTTGCACTCACTGGAGTGGGAATAGTAATTGTTACCCCTCAGATATCTAACACCTTCCCCACAGTTGCACTCACTGGAGTGGGAATAGTAATTTTTACCACTCCGCTATATATATTTGTACATTTTTATATAATTTTAAAATTGTACAATAAATTAAAATTAATTGTTTATTTATTATATTTTTTTCAATTATATTAAATCTATGTTTATATTAATAGTAAACATTTGTAATATGTATTATTGTATTATATATATATATAAACATATTGCGCTATTTTGTACAACTATATTTATTACATCAATATATTTTTTTCTATATTTTAGTACTTACATGTTTAAGTATAGGGAGTCGATATTTTTTCATCTATATTTTTCACTTCTATATTTTTTACATCATTATTTTGTCAGTGAATCATGGCAGGCCTTAACCAGGTCCTCCCTGACTTTTTGGTTTCAGTCTTTGCAAATAGCGCATCCTGCTTATGAACTCTTGTACTTACCCCCTTTCCTTCTGACATTTCTTGCATTTTTTCAATGGCAGTCTGATAACAACGAAGGATTCTTACTTATCGCACGTGCAATATAATTTTCAATATTGTCAGTTTCGGTTGTATTTAGCTTGGTTGGCATAAAATTTGTCTGTGCAATTTTAATTGCTTTCACTATCTGAGAAAGAATTTACCACAACATATGTGCAACACGGTATTATGATTGTACTCAAGGTTTTAAAGTTGGTGTTATTACTGCAAGGGTTTAGAGTAACTATGCAAATATTATGAACTTGAACTTGAAACTTGAATTTGGTGCAAAGTTTAAGCCAAATGAAAATTCATAGCAAAAATAGGGGAGAGCTGATTTTTATCTGTTAATAAGGAAGACCATCTTCCTACTTTGTAACAAGGATGTGGACTCTCTTGGGCATAGATGAAAGACTATGGTAAAATGTGTTCTCTTGTACTTATAGCAGAGGGGGGGTCGATATACCTACACACCTCTGCACCAAAGTCTGCTGTGGCAACACTCTTTATTTAAAACAAATTTGGCCAAAGACAATGGCATGCATTTAACTGCAAGCCGCAGTAACACATCTAATGCAAGAAAGTCATGATCACAAAAATACATGGTCAGCTTCTGTTTATGAGGATTTCAACTTAGTATATATTTTTTGTATTTTTCTTTGGTAATTACAAAATCATTTTCCATTTAACAAATATTTTAAGTGGTAGGAGTTACAGTGGACAGTTGGCAAATATTTTAAACCTGAGTATAGTCAGTATAGAAGCTCATGTCTTTTAATCTGTCAAAATGTGTTAAGCATTGTAGTTATGAGACCAAACTAGTCAAAACATTGAAGTGGATTGAAATTGTTGCCTTTTTGGCAAACCATATACAACAAATATCCAGAAACTACAATGGGAACAAGGGGGCTTGTTGCGATGGCGGGCGGACATCAGTCACTTGATGCATGGAAATGCAGGGGGGTACCCTGGGTACCACCCAGTGCAGCGACACCCCCCCAACAAGGGTGGCCTGCAGCGGGCCCCCAAAGCCGACTCACGCCTGCCATGAAAAGGCCTTCAGAAATCCACATCCTAATTTGGTGGACGGTGCCTGCTAGGCATCGCCACCATTTTAGGCGCCCTGTACCCTCTGCCAGACAATCTGGATAAATGCCTTTGGCGGTGAACCTGCAGACCGACTTTGCGTCTGCCGCTGTACCGACCACCTTCATAACTGGGCAGTGGGAAAATGCTCAGTGATGGCGGAAGCACCGCCACAGCCGGCCTGGTGGTGGCGGTCCTTCTGCCATCATATAGACCCCCACAGATACTGGAGGATCTGGATAAATTAAAATCGTGTTTGAAGCTCAAACATTGTCTTATAAATATACAATCTTTGCCTAAATAGAAACTGGAGGTCTGCAATGTATTGAATGACAACATAAGAGATATTGTTTTCCTCACAGAGACTTGGTTAAATAGGAGCTCAAGCACAGACTTCTCATTGGCCATTGTGAAGGGTAATGCCACGTCACATAAGGATCATGATTATGGTCCAGGGGAGGAAGATTGTAATCATTTATTATTCTAAAATGAAATGCTCTATTAAAAAACCAGAGGGTTTTGAGTTGGCTGAAGGACTGTTTTATTTTTCCTATCAAAATAACTGTCAATTTTCCTATGTCAGGTGCTTTAGCTCACCGACAACTTAAATATGTCCTTAGATTTATTGAGGCACATCCAATACTATTGGTCTTTTTTGTACGCAGCATTGGAACTTCTTAGTTCTTGGGGATTGTAATTTACACCATTAGTAAAGTATATGTCTGAATGTAATCTACTACAAATGGTTAAAGGACCAATATATAAAGGTTATCACACACTTGATCTTATATTTTTTAATATCCATTCAGACACAGACCACTTTTTAGTTCCATTCCAATTTACAAATGTGGATATTTATCAGGACATTGACAGGCAAAATAATGTCATTTCCCCTGGCTTCGTATTACTGATGTTCACTTAGAAGACATCAGTGCACATATTGATATTATTCTGATTGTTGGAATTGATGAGGCTGCTAATTCCTTTAAAATGGCTCCAAGTCAAGATCTTAATAAACTGGCACCAATTAAAAAAAAGGGGCAAAAAGAAAGTCCCCTAGAACAGCATGAAGGTTAATCTATAAGAAAGAGTTAAACAATTTCAGCAAAAAAGTTAAAAGGGCAAATGCAGGTCTGTTTACATAACACATTTCAGAAGCAAACAATTCCTCCAGAGCTTTCTTTCAGAAAGCGAAATCCTGTTTTAATCCAAAAACAGCTAAACAAGAGATCCCTGTGTCCCATGCTCTGGTGGATATTCTATTTATATTTGTCCATGCAATGGTAGACAAAATGTATTCAACCTTTGAAGGGATGATAACACACAAACAGCATCTATCCAGGAGCCCTACATAAAGAGTACTGGTTCTTTGCTGACAGCTTTTGAACACATTTATTTAGCTAGCAGAATCTAAATTGGCTATTCAAAAGCTTAAAATAAGTCCCCTGATGGATGTCTGTTTTCCCCACATTATTGTACCAGGCAGCATCTTCGCCTAACATTTTAGGCAATGCACTACTTAATTTGTAACTTAGGAAAGTAAAATGCCCAACTATCTGGAAAAACGATGAGACCCAACCTCTACTAAAATAGACAAATATTAATCTATCAATCTTGAGTAATTATAGACCTATATCCTTACTGCCAGCAAGGAGGAAAATTCTAGATGCCTTAGTGAATGCCCAGATCAACATTCATCAGTCATATTGAAAGAAACAGCATTATCATTGGTCTCAGTCTGCTTTCATGCACGTTTTATTACAGAATCAGCACTTTTAGTAGTTACGGAATTTATTAGATGTAACCTCCATCTAGAGAAAAAAAAACTGTGGTTGTTCTTCTTGATCTATCTTGTTGCAGAGATCGGAAAATGCAGGCTTTTTTGTTTAAAGAAAAGTAGAGTATCATGGTAGTAGAGTGTACTTCTGGCTATTTTTTCAACCTGCTTAGCGCTGGGATGCTTCCTTTGGAAACAGCTGTTTGAACTTAAGAACTTTCTTTATTCATTCATTTATCATTGTATGAAACAAGAAGTGTAGGAGTTAGCAGGGCTCAGTTCTACTATTAAGGAAGTTTATAAAGCGCCTGGTTTACGCGCACCGGCGTGTCCCCGCGCTAAGGTGAGAGGGAAGTGGAGGCATAGCCGGATTCGATTACACAAGTGTAGGGCGGAACAAGTGGGTTTTGATAGCTCTTCGGAACTTGGTCTCAGAGGGTTCCAGACGCAGCTCTAATGGAAGCGTGTTCCAACTCTTGGCTGCAAGGTGCCTGAAAGATCTGCCCCCCATGCATGCTTTGTTGATTTTGGGGATGGCTATCACGCCGGTGCCAGCAGATCTAAGCATCCGCTTGGGTCTGTATGGAGTAATTAGGCTCCGCAAGGGACTAGGCGCCTTTCCCCCGATGATGCGATGACACGTGCAGAGCGCCTTGAAAGTGATCCTTTCTCTGACTGGGAGCCAGTGGAGAGCCTCCAAGGTGGCTTTCGAGGCTGATCTTCTCGGGAGCCTCAGCACCAGCCGGGCTGTGGCGTTCTGTAGCACCTGGAGGCGATTAAGACTTTTGACCGTGGCCCCCAGATAAAGGAGGTTGGCGTAATCAAGTCGCGAGGTCACAAGGGCGTGCACCAGCGTCCGTCTAGCACCAACGGGAAGCAGATCCAGAATCTTCCGTAGATTTTTGAGGATTCCAAAACAAACCCCCACAACTCGACCAATCTGGGGAGTGAATGATAGGTCAGAGTCAAATACCACCCGAGGTTTTTGGCCTGCTGACAGGGCACGGGAGTGGTGCCAAGGCATGATGGCCACCATGCCGATGACCAGATATCCGGACCACCCCCCACCACGAGCACCTCAGTTTTGGTACCATTCAGCTTCAGGCAGTTGTTAGACATCCAGGAGGCAAGCTCCTGCATGCAGGCACTGAAGCAGGATGCCGCAATATTGGGCGCCCGTGACAGCGAGATGACCAGCTGTGTGTCATCGGCATATGACACTATTTGCATGCCATGGCTTTCCACAATATTGGCTACGGGGGACACATATAGATTAAACAGGGTTGGGCTCAGGGCAGAGCCCTGCGGTACCTCTTGGTCCAAATTGAACATACGAGAGTAATATTCCCCCTGTCTAACCTGAAAGCCCCTGTTGAACAGAAAGGATTGGATCCATTTCAGAGCTGCCCCCGTACCTCCACCCTTGTTCAGACACTGTAGCAAGGTGAAATGTGCTACAGTGTCGAACGCTGCGCTTAGGTCGAGTAGAATGAGGGCCATCGTCTGCCCCTCATCTACCCCTTGCCTGATGGTCTCGGTGGCCATAAGCAGTGCTGACTCAGTGGAGTGACGTGAGCGGAAGCCAAACTGAAAAGGATGGAGCAGATTAGCCTCCTCTACATAAGCCATCAACTGAAGATTGGCCACCTTTTCCGCCACTTTGGCCAGGTAGGGAAGGAGTGAAATCGGGCGAAGATTGTCTAGTTTTTCCCAACTTAAAATAGGCTTTTTTTGGAGCGGGAGTACAATTGCTTGCTTCCATCTTTCCGGTACAGTATGGGTTTTAAATGAAAGATACAGAACATCCCTAATGTAGGGCTCGAGGATCTCAATACTTCCCGCGAGCAGTTTCGACGAAGCCGGGTCGCGAGGGGATCCTGACTTGATGGAGCAGCAAATCTGCCGGAGGTCATCCGGGGGTGGAGTGAAAAAGTTCTCCAGCCTATTTTCACCCCCAGCACCCAGTTCAATTTCTCTAAAATCTGAGCCCCTTCTGTTTCCTCCTGAGAAGGCGGAGTAAATGGTGGCCACTTTATCAGAGAAGAAAGTTGCAATGCGGTCACATGATTCTTCTGAGATACTAGACGGGTCAACTGAAGAGCCACAAAGAGAGATCTCTTTATAAATCTTAAATAACTCTTTCATGGAGTTTTCAGCTTCCCATATTCTACCTGAGAAATAAGTGGCTTTGGAACGCCTGATTAAGCTGTGATGACCTCTACGTTTAGCTTTATATTCTTGTTTAGCTTGATCAAGGTAGGCAACCCTCCACTGCCTTTCAAGTTGTTTACACTTCGCCTTAGCTCGGCGGAGCTCATCCCTGAACCAGGGGGCTGATTTCTGGGGTCTGCTACAGGGATTCTTGAGACACAGGGGAGCTGTGTCATCCAAGGCGTTATTAGTGCGACCCTCCAGTCTTTCGGATGCAGAATCAGCGTCTTGACCTCCCGGTCTGCCACCTTTAACCAGCGCGGTATCAAACTTTACTTTGGAGAAGGCAGCCCATTTACGACGAGGGTATTTCGGATTAGCTCGCTCTTGGGAGTTATCTGTCGGAACACTTATAACAAAAGGCACTAAAAAGTGGTCGGACCAGGGAATTGGTATAGGGGTATTTGCTTCAATTTCATCCCAGTTGGCAAAGATAGGGTCTAGTAGGTGTCCTTTTTGGTGGGGGCTTGGGATCTAATATGGAGTTGGAGGGATTGTAGCTCCTGGCAGAAGTCCGCGGCTCCCTTATCCAATGAGTCATCCAGATGAATGTTAAGGTCACCTAAAAGTAAGTACTTATCCCTGCGTAGGGCCGCTTCCGTTATGCCTTCTATCAGGCTGGTCGTAAAGCGAGTGGATGGCCCCGGAGAGCGATAAACCAGGAACCCCTTCACCGTATAACCTGCATTAACTTTAATAGAGAAGGCTACTGTCTCACTGCCAGCAATCGTAAGCGATTCGGGTTGACAGCATAGTGGTAGCTTAGATATTATCGCTATCCCACCACCTCTGCCTGAGGCTCTATCCAGTCTCACTATGGTATATCCTGCCGGGAGGGAAGCAACTACATCAGGCTCAGAGTTGGAATCGAGCCACGTTTCGGTGAGGAAAAGGAGATCTAATTTCATATCAGTGAGCAGATCATATATGTCCAGCTTATGCTTACGCATGGATCTGGTGTTTAATAAGCCACATAAAAGCCTAGTATCCTCAACCTTCTGTGGACCTCGAATGTGCCAATTATACTGGCACTCTTTGCAGCTGCTATCCTCTTCAGCCTTAAGGCTATGACGACAGGCATTGGCGGTATTGGGACAGAGGGCGCGAAGTTGTTGAGCGGTCCACCGTATTACTGCCCCGTTTTGTCCAGGGGTTATGGCCCCTGTCCCCGGCCTGCCGTGGACGGGTGCAGATGGGCTTGCCTTTGGCGCGCCTTCAGCGCGTTGTTGGCGTGCCCGCTGCGCGGTCGAGTTATCATTTCCTTATGTAGGGAGTCAAGGAAGTGACGCTGCAGGGGGAGGAGTTGCGTCCCTCCGTACAATCGGCACAAAATCGCCGTGACAGACCGAGGAGTGATCATGTGGGTACCGAGGGGTTATAGGTGCAGACCAAGTGTTAAAATCAGCACACAAATTCACCCCCCAGTAGTTAAAAGTAAAGAATAGCACTGAGGCGCTACACAAGTTTAAAACGATCTTTTACACTAGGCGGAATTAACTCAGCCGCACTAGCACCAGACTCTCGTTAAAATACACCACTCGCTGCCAGCACCGACTCACACTGCTCTCACCAGCGCGGCGATAACAACAAGCACCTTATGTAGGCTGCAGGGGGAGGAGTCGCGTCCCGCTGTACAATCGGCACAAAATCGCCGTGACGGACCGGGGAGCGATCAGGTGGGTACCGAGTGGTTACAGGTGCAGACCAAGTGTTAAAATCAGCACACAAATTCACCCCCCAGTAGTTAAAAGTAAAGAATAGCACTGAGGTGCTACACAAGTTTAAAACGATCTTTTACTCTAGGCGGAATTAACTCAGCCGCACTAGTGCCAGACTCTCGTTAAAATACACCACTCGCTGCCAGCACCGACTCACACTGCTCTCACTGAATACTGAATATTAGTTGTGTTGTGGAACAGTGAATGCAACCATATCATTCTGTTGCTGTGGTTTATAAAATGAGGTCAGTGATATATCGTTTGAAATTATGAATTTCGTTTTTGGTAGTTATATAATTTTTCAATGTATTTTACAACAATGTAATGTTTATTGGTATAAATGATGTCAGTGCTTTCTTCTTTTTATGATGCACTCTTTATATGATAACTGTTTGATTGCTTATATGGTTTTATTACATGAGTTTAACCAATACTGATAAAAAGTAACTCATTACAAAAAAGTATCTGTAAAGTAGATAAATTGTGTGCAGCAAGGATATTTTCGTTTGAGATGCCTCTTCGTAGCATTTGAATTGCATCAACACATGATGGACACCTACCAGGTCACTATTGAAGGTCACATACGTTACAGACCAGTAACACCTATTCACTACAAGACATCTCTCTCTCTGAGAAAGAATACAAATAAGGGTTGGCTGCAGATTTGTAAAAGTCTTCGTTGAACTACTTGTTACATTAGCCAATTAGCTTTTCTGTGATCAGTCGTGGGGCCTGATTTAATTCCTGGTGGACAACCCACTGTTCTGCTGGCACAACGGAGTGAATAACTCAGACACGCAAGTATAGGGAATGCCAACCAGATTTAAAAATGACTGGCAAGCTCTTGATCATGTATAATGCATTCACAGGAACCACCGTAATGGAATATAACAGGAACCTATATGGCGGTTCCTGTCATTACTTTTTTGCTATTTGGTGAGGAGCTCTGTCAACATGACATAGCCCCACACCAACAGTTGAATGCTACCCTTGCCATATGAATCCTCTCTGATTTCGAGAGGAGCATTTATTAGTGTTCACTGCCCCTTACCACCAGGGATTTTATGGCAGTTATGGGTAGTGAAAACTGACCTCTAATTCCAACCATTTAAATTAGGTGGACGGAATTACAGGTCTGCCTCCAATGATCTTTATTCCACTCTCTTCAATAAACCATGCTTGGTCCCGCACTGTCACACAATCCAATGCATTATGCATATTTTCTCCTCACTGCTGCATTTGTTTACTAAAGAACACTACAATTAATCCCAGTTTGTCATTTACTGGAGCAGTTTGATCTTCCACTAGTGTAATCAAACCACAAAGCTGTTCTTATTATTGACGATGATACACGCTCTTGTTTTTAATGATTACTTAGTTGTCCCGTTTTTTTCCCTTTCTCTCCTTCTCCCCTTCTTACCAGGTCTAAATACCCCAGTACAAGCCTACCAGGGTACTCCCTACCATGTCTGGCAACAAGTCAAAAACGTAGTACCAGACAGTAGTGCACCATTCACACTTTAGTTTCTTTTCGGTCCTGATGAAGTGCCACTTGACTCGTTTCACCTTGGCAGCCCTTTAGGAACAATAAATCCACATAGGGCACCCACACCTTTTAATTAGGCTCGAGCTACTTCAACATTAAAATTAGACCAGAGTAGGATTGCTCCTGACCTACTTTATCTCATTTACCCATGCAGTACCCTGCCCTCACACCCGTACGCACCAAACGGCTTCTTCAAAAGATCTCCGACTAAGAGCCTTCTTTACGGGAGCCCGTCGGGCATTGCAGCACCGGCACGACGAGAAGCAAAGCCCATTGATGAAGCCTGACATCCTCCAGGGTGTGTGAGGGCATCACAAAGAAAGACCTCCCTTTCCCCTCAGGCACACCCCTCTGATATAAATGTCCTGTTCGGGAGCTCGTGTGTAGGACTCTTAAAATATAGCTCCCAGTCCCTCTCTTTTTGACATTGCTTTACTCCACATGGTCAGTGTAGGGGTTTAATCTCGGTGTAGACAAAGTAATCTCCCCTTCGATTAAACCTGTGGTTCACTTGCATATAAATTTGGTAGATGGACATTTATCTTGGTGGTGTGTATACTCTGTCACTGTTGTGATGGACCAGGCATGCCACCAAGATATAATTCAGGCCCTTAGCTATCTTGCAGTTGAAAGAATGCTATTAGACATCTCCGACCAGGATACTTATGTCAACTTTTTATAGATTAAAAAAAACTGAAATCTAGTATAATTCATTCATTTTGCATTATGCAAATATTATTAAATGCACCTTTTCAGGGGTGCTCAATTGTGACTAATTTTCAACCATTAGAGAGAGACTGGTTAAAAAACTGTAATGTCATGGCCGAAACATAGATCCTCCTCGAACCCGTCGTCGGTTGATTACTCACTGGACTTATGTGTGTGGAGTCTGTCCTCACCCTCAGTTTGCACATGGATACTGCGAAAGTGTCTTTTGTGCAATATGCAATATTTTTTTTTAAATTGTGTCTGACACCCTTCTAAGTTTATTGAAATCAACAAAAGGCTTTTTCTCGTAATCAGCGAATAACACAAATCTGTACAGTTAAACAATGATGTCAAATCTGCTTGTTTTGAGGACGAAATGCTTATTACATTTACAATATAATCTACAATCTTTTGCACATATAAACACCCTTTAAATCTTTGTCCATCAGTCCTGCTCTCAATAGAAACCAAATATGCACACTGAACACTTCACAGGAACAAAGGGAAGACAAACGCCCACACACGTGTTGTACGGGATAATAGTAGTACAATGGCTTTCTTCTTTCCTTCCCCATTCACTTTCAATGAACTCAATCTTCAAGTAGAGGTAACAAAAGTCATTCTTATGAGCTTCTCAAGTAGCAAAAAAAAGTAACACCATGGTTAAACATCTCTACGTTTAATCTTCTTCACAAAGAGGCTAAGGTACTTGCTGTTTCCATGTGAACAGCTTTTCCATATCTAAAGGAAAAACACATATTTAAGGAATCAAACACTCTTTGATTGTACACGCTTTTGATTTCGCCAGAATCTCCAAAGCACTCCGGCTTTGTCTCTGCTGCCAAGGTATCAACAATGCACTGCTCAAGAAAGGGAAACACATCAGACATTTCCCTATACAAATACATTTCACCTGCACCCCTCTTCTAATGCGTAAGCTGCATGAGTCCTGGACACCCACAATAGCATGCTGACCCCCTAAACTGGAGAATGTTTAGAAGCAAACTCTCACATGGGGCTTGGCTGCAGTATTGAGGGGTTCTAGGTAGACACCACATTAGAATTGAAGAGGCATACCTTGGGGCTTAAGAGAGAGTTTTTTTCCTTGGCAATTTTGTCGCGGGTTATTTTGAGTTTTTCTTTGAGAGCACAGTATGCGTAACCCTTTATATAATTTAATGTAAGGGGTCACAGCAAGCTACTCTATTATCAATATCGACTGATCCCTTTTTGGAAGTGCCAGTATGCACAGCATTGTGATAGGAATATAAGTATATTCTATATAGTGAGTTTCATTTCGGTTTGCCCCAATGTACTGCGACATGCCTTTTTTAATATTAAATTATCCTGTTTAAAGATGTGGATATGTCTCTGGACTCTCACTATTGAGTATGGTTGTTTTCTTTTTCCTTCCTTTTCAGATATGTAATCGCACCTTGCATTTGTCATTTTAATTCTAACAAGCCTTTATCATATTGGCCACCTATATTCTAGTACTGTGAGGTTGTACACTGATTAGGTGAGACCTTCAGGTTGTGAGATTATTTTCTGGGTTACCACCAACTTCTATGGCCCATATTATGTGTGTTTAGACACTCATTTAGGTTTCTCGGTTGATTTTTTTTAGTATTAGGAATAAACTTTTCCTTACTTGGCTCCGCTCCCTGAGATGAGACGCAGCTTCACGTGGATTACATAACCATTTTGGGTTTATTTTTCCATCGATTGAATAGGTGAGACTATTTAAGCTATTCCTTCTGTGTGGTTGATCAGCTACGGACAATGGAGATTCCATTGGGTGTTGGTGCATTTTAATTTTCCTCTGATTGCAACTACTTACAGGGGTACTACCTGTTTCCCTATCCTCCTCTTTTTTATCTCCCTACTCACATCATTGATTTGACGCTGCATACTGTGACGCTGCATACTGTGCCTCTCAGGACTTATCACTTGCACTTCTTTTGGACTTTTCTCATCGCCTACTGACCCATCATATGTAGAGGTGAGATATACACATTTTTTGTGTCATTGTTTGTGGTCCTTTGTATCACTGAGGGTGGGTTGGTCCCTCAACTAGTTTGGGACGTAAGTCCTCTACCACAATGGGTCAGATCATGTGACTTTTTTCTTGTATTCAGAAGTTTATTATTTGATTTGGTTCTTCTTGGTCAATTTCGTGATTCTTTGGTTCTGGTGTTTTTTCCTGTTGTTCACCTTTCTTTTTATTAATGATGGAGTCCTTCAGGGTTTCCTTTGGAACATCATTTTATTTGTACTTTTGATTTATTTCTTGTTTTCTCTCTTCTTTTGCCTGTTTTCTTCTACTCTTTTACTTTTTGTCCTTTATCTATATGGAAGACATTACTCTTTTTAAACTTTTGTTAAAGCTCTAAGAACTGCTTGTCAAATAGAGTTCTGTTTAAGTGTCAACGATTTGTTTAAATTGTTGCCTTTGAATGTAAGATTTTATGTATATATGTAATTATTCATGTGCAAAAGAATGTTTTTATCTTTTTGTCTGTTACCTTGGGCCATTCATCTTTCAGATTGTTTTGATGCATGATATGTGTCCTTATTAATGTGTGTTATATATTTACTTTGTAAATGTTTGTTTTTCTGTGTGATCATTGCAGCCCTGATGAAGTTCCTTCTTGGAACGAAACGCGTTGGCTGTGTGCCGTTCTTGTTAAAGATTATCAGGATAAAGAAAGAAATGTTATTGGACTAAATTAGCTTGTGTCTGATTTCAACAAGTGCACCTTCCACCTTTCCGATGAACACCCTTCTAAGTTTATTGAAATCAACAAAAGGCTTTTTCTCGTAATCAGCGATTAACACAAATCTGTACAGTTAAACAATGATGTCCAATCAGCTTGGTTTGAGGACAAAATGATTGTTATATTTACAATATAATCTACAATTTTTTGCACATATAAACACCCTTTAAATATGTGTCCATACGTCCTGCTCTCAAAAGAAATCAAATATGCACACTGTACACTTCGCAGGAACAAAGGAAAAACAAATGCCCACACACACATGTTGTATGGCATAATAGTAGTACAATGACTTCTTTCCTTCCCCATTCATTTTCAATTAACTCGATCTTCAAGTAGAGGTAACAAAAGTCATTCTTATGAGCTTCTCAAGTAGCAAAAAAAAGTAACACCACGGTTAAACATCTCTTCGTTTAATCTTCTTCACAAGGAGGCTAAGGTACTTGCTGTTTCCATGTGCACAGCTTTTCCATAGCTAAAGGAAAAACACATATTTAAGGAATCAAACACTCTTTGATTATACACGCTTTTGATTTCGCCAGAATCTCCAAAGCACTCCGGCTTTGTCTCTGCTGCCAAGGTATCAACAATACACTGCTCAAGAAAGGGAAACACATCAGACGTTCCCCTATACAAATACATTTCAGCTGCACCCGTCTTCTAATGCGTAAGCTGCACGAGTCCTGGACACCCACAATAGCATGCTGACCCCTAAACTGGAGAATGTTTAGAAGAAAACTCTCGCATGGGGCTTGGCTGGAGTGTTGAGGGGTTCTAGGTAGACACCACATTAGAATTGAAGAGGCAGACCTTAGGGCTTAAGGGAGAGATTTATAGACACATCTAGTATGACAATGAACAAGGGCAATACAAAGACTATTTTCCAATTTTGGTTGAATTTAGCAAACATAATAGGGATTTTCTGGTTGAGAAGATGGCTGGTGTCTCGGGGTCAGGGTGAGGTGAGTGAATGTTTGTAATTATTTGTGAGAAGGGCGATAGAAGCTCAAGATGTTGACATGGCACACTTGGGGGCCATCTTTAACTAACTGTTGAAGAAGCATTTTTGTCCTTTGCTTTTGGGATGTACTTTCACTTCTACATTTTTGTTTGATTGATTTTCAGGTCTTTGTTGCATTGGCATGGTAGTTGTGAGACAGCACAGGTATTGCTTTATTCTCGGATAATACTTGGCAAGAGTGTGTTGTGATTTATCAATGAGATTCCTGCTCACGTTATGGGGTTCTCTGACATGGTTTTGAAAGACTGAAATTCTAACAGGTGATAGTAAACTTGCTTAACAGAAAGGGTCCTAACTATGTAAAGAAAGGTTTAAAGAGGTAGACATATTTGAAAACATGAAAGGAAGCTGATAGCCTTTTCTCCAAGAGAAATACAGCCACGTCTCTGAAACAAACTTTTTTCACAATCTTACACCATATCGAAATTACAATTTTTTCACAGAGATACATAGACTATAAATTGACCAGTCATCTGTGATTGGCAAATCCAGACAATGAAAGTGGCAGTTTGTGATCTAGATTAGGGACATATTTGGACAGAAACAGATCCAGACCTTTGTGATTATTCTTTCTAATGTTCAGGGAGCAAAATTGAGGATTGGCTGTGTTTTGATAAGTAATGCCTTAGCTCTAGCTTTTCGGGGATTCTGATGTGGACCTCATTAAGATATCTAACTTTGTTTTCTTGTGACAGTGATCACGTTGTAGAGATGGTAAAGAAGAGGTGTCTCCAACTAGCATTAGTTTAAAACCAGGTTTTCAGTGGCACGGTAAAGAAGCAGATTAAGGAACATTTGTAGGTTATTGAAGGCTCTCTTGATCTATTGTGTGGATCATGTTTAAGTTAAAAATAATGTACATTTATAGCTTTGGTGTTGGATTTGCACCACCTATGTGAGCTTGCTCCCCAGAAACTGGAATATGTGGGAGGAGAGCTGAAACTGTCGAAGCAGAAGGCAGGAGGGAAGAGGGGTGGCCAAATTGGTCTTCAAAGAGAGAATTACACTTTCGGACAGCACAGGCTCACCTCCACATCCTGCCACCCCAGTCATGCAGGAGCCTCAGTAATTAGATTGCGGAGAGGGATGGAAGGGGAGTGTTAGGTAATCAGAGCCACATCAGTGGGTTTGCTTAGCCGGGTCTAACCTCCAAAGAGAGAATTCTTGCATCTTGGATTCAAAGAGAATCATGCTTTCTTGGACGCGAAGTTGCCACACTATGGACGAAGTGGTCAAACACCTTGGTGGCACCCTATTTCCCATTAATCAGCGGTGCCCCCCTGCTTAAAGCCAAAAAACACAGCATACATATGGAAGATTTGACAAGCAACTCAGATATGCCACCTGAAACTATAAGAGAAGAATGGCTTACCTGCCGGTACGCTGATGTCATCCCAGTGGATTGCACTCTGAACAACTGCATCTGCTGCACACTGGGAACAACAGTCTTAAGGATATTTGTCTTGCTTCAAGAAGGATTAAGAAGTGGACTTCCTGCATGCTATCCCACCTGCATCAACTCCACCAAGACGTCCCCATCCTGGATTGTGTGCAGTGGACTTTTAAGGATTTGGCCAGGTGCATTCTGAGAATTGTAGTCCAAATGTCCCATGGACCATCTCAAGGGTTCTAGACCCCTGGATTGGTGCTGTTTACATTTTGAAGCCTCAAGGAGACCTCATGGAAGAAGATCCAGAAGTGTGGAGAATTTTTGTAAACTATTTGGAAAAAGCTCCATAAGATGACTAACTTGACGTCAAGAATCGAGCCACACACCTTCAAACGCGACCAGACGTGTATTTAAGGTTCATCCTGCTGAGAGCTTCAGCCTGTCAGGATTTGACCAGGGTCTCCTAGAAAACCAAGCCGATGACATTGATGCAAATCCGGTCTGAAGAGTAGCCTCGCTCAACATCTAGAGAAAAAGCTCCAGAAAAATGACTACTTGCGAATGTTTACCGATGCCTCCTGCTTAATGGATCCAACAAGGGCTCCATCACCGTTGGCCTCAAACTTTGACTTTGTTCCAGTCAAGTAGGACCAAACTTCCCAATTTGGCTGTATATGTTTTTAGGCCCTTGATAGTGGTTATTCTATAAAAATTAATATCTTTTTGTCTGTTTAGCATCTATTTGCTAATGTAAAATAACCAATTTTATAAGTTAGAGTTGGATTTTTATTATGTGTTGTGTCTTGCTTATTTATTGTATTTGTGTTTTTAAATGCTTTACACAAATATGTCTCTTTACAATGCGTGGTGTTACCATGCGTAGGTAACAACTAACCCTGGGCGTAGTTCGCGAAGTAGCGCTACGCGAAGCTACGCTTCGCACTACGCGAACTTCACGTAGCACTACGCGAGCTGCGTAGTAGCATGTTCGCACTGTGCAAGATGCATTTTCAATGATTGCACAGTGCCAGATGCTTGTTCGCACTGTGCAATCATTGAAAACTGCATCTTGCACAGTGCAACTGTAGTTTTCTGCCGCTCGAGTAGATTTTTACTCGAGTGGCAGCTTTCTCAACGCGAACTGGTAGTTTCTCATCGCGAGCGGTCGCGAGCATGCACGACCACTCACAATAAGAAACCTGACCTCCCCGCGTTAAGAGTCTCACGGGATGTCATTTTGCTTGCTCGTGGTCACGAACATGACGTTGAGGAGCGCGAACAAGCAAAAATGACCGCTGCACTACCCTACGCTGCACTACGCATTTTCGCACTGTGCTACGTGCAGCTCGCGTAGTGAAAGTTGCGCAAACTTCGCAAACTACGCAAGCGTAGCATAGTGCTTTGCCCAGGGTTAGTAACAATGCGGTTGTTACAATCTTATGCGTTGTTACCATGCATGGCTTTACATTGCAATTCGTTTCTATGACTTGCGATGGATGGCTTGCTGGACTTAGGAATAGTATAAATTACTATTCCTACTCTAGTTAGCGCAACAGCAGGGAATGTGTTGGATTTAAAATCCAACACGTTCCCTGGTGTTGCACGCCACCTAGCGCAAGTCGTATAAACGACTTGTGATGTAAAGCCACGCGTGGTAACAATGTGGTCGTTGTAATGACTGATTTGTTACCTACCTGCGTGGTAACAGCCACGTTGAAACAGCTGTTTCCCGCTTTACTCACCTGTCTCCTAAGTTAAGTTTGCCTGCCTATTGCCAGCTACCAAGGGTTGAGCAAGGGAATTCATTACTGAGACCTTGACTGACCCTTTTTTCGTTTTTGGCATTGCTGACTTAATGGTAGTGTTTTCTTCAGTGTTACAATGCCTCCTTTGTCCGGCCAGTGAGCGTGTTTGTCATAAGTCACCTTTTGTCTTTGTTCTATGCCACGTGGCTAGGGGCCATGTGGTGTAGTCGGTGTCCATAGGCCTGAATATGTTTGACCATGTAGCCGGTGACCTTTTTATGTAGCCAGTCAATGTGATTTTGCTATAGGCATGCATGTGTTCTTTGTTGTGGCCCTCCCTACTTGCTGGTTGTCATTGTTTGACGATGTGGCCAGTAGTCATTTGGTGTAGCTTGCCAGTGTGATTTTGCCACAGGCCTGCATGTGTTCTTTGTTGAGACCATGCCTCCTTGCTGGTTGTTGTTGGTTGGCCAAATAGCTTGCAACCGTTTTGGGCAATCACCTTTAATTAACTTTTTTTCCAGTTTTCATTCAAAGCCATTTTCTAGGGAGATTGACAGGAGAGGGCTATGCCTTTTTCTTTTTGTACAATGTATTACTTTTCTCTGATATTAGTTTAGTGTTTGATGATCATTGTTATGAACAGTGTTTTATATTATGTGACATTTTTTACTTGCACCTTCTTGCTCCCAGTTGGTTTCCCATAGTTCCCCTGTACAACAGCTGTACCATATTTATTATTAATTTTTATTTTGTCTTTGAGTTTAAAAAACATTTGATTTGTTTTTGCATTTTCCTACCATAGGCAAACAGCCACACAACAGCATCCATTTTCCCACCATAGGCAAAAAGCCACACAACAGCATTCATTTTTAAAGTATTATTTCCCATTCACCTGAACACCCTGCCCCACATAGGTGCAGAATACTAGCAGTTATTATTTAAGAATTATATAATTTCCCCCTGGGCCCCTTGTCTGCAATAGGCGCACACCAGCATTCATTTTTAAAGAATTATTCCATTTTCCCCTGCACCTCCCTGACTGCCATAGGTGTCTCCCTGGCTTATGACTTGTGGTGCAGTGAGTTAGTGGTACCGAAAGAACTCAGCGTGTGCGCACTCTGCGATGATTCTGGTTCAGGGGGTCGCAGTGGTATAATGTCTCTAGTCTACTGGAATGCGTCATGTACAATCGCCATTCAACCTGAATCGTGAGCCCTCACAATGTAGATTGAAGGCAGTAGTGATCGCTGATATCGAGAAATTATTTTTGTCGTATCTTTTATCAATCTCTGAGGACATAAAGTTCAATTATCTCTACCTTAAAATAATCAAGGCTAAATTTCGTGCTGTTTGTAGTATAGGTTCAAAGCTGAAATCAAGATGTGAACCCTGCTGTCCGCACTGTTGATCGAAGGCAGTAGTCAGCAGAGATATCGACAAATGATTTTTGTCACTTATTTTAGCAAAATCAGAAGACATTCAGTAACATTTTCTCTGTATTAAATAAATCAAGCTAGATCTCCCTACTGTCCATAGTGTACATGCAAAGTTGACTTCAAGTTGTGAACCTTACTGTGTGCAGTGTAGAGCGAAGGCAGTAGTTGACACAGACATCGAGGAATGCTTTTTTTGTCACATACTTTAACAAAATCTGAGGACACAGTACAATTGTCTCTGCCTTAAAAAAATCGACACTGAAATCAATGTTGTCTGTAATGCTGATGCGCCACAGGTATCAAGTTGGTAAACTGTGTTGATCGCAGTGTACATTTGAAGGCAGTAATTTGTATAGCTATTGAGCAATATTTTTTGTGGCATTGTCTCTGCCTTACATAAATGAAGGATAATTTGAATGCTGTCCGTAGTGTAGATGGAAAGCTGAATTTAAGTTGTGAACCCTGCTTTTCACAGTGTAGATTTTAGGCTGCACTGCATTATCTGTAATGTACTCCATACATTGACTGTTGCATACGGAACTCATGAACTGGTATCAAGTGGTGAACTCTGTTGATCACAGTGTACATTTGAAGGCAGTACTCAGTACAGACATTGAGGAATGTTTTTTGTTGCATCATTTAACAAAATTGTCTCTGCCTCACATAAATGAAATCTAACTTGAATGCTGTCCGTAGTGTAGATGGAAAGCTTAATTGAAGTTGTGAACCCTGCTCTCTGCAGGGTAGATCGAAGGCAGTAGTTGACACAGACATGAAGGAAAGCTTTTTGTCAGTTATTTAAAGAAAATCTTTAGACATAGAGTAGAATTGTCTCTGCATTAAATAAATGATGGCTGAATTTCCTACTGTTCATACTTTAACAAAATCTGAGGACATAGTACAATTGTCTCTGCTTTAAATAAATCAAGACTGAATCCAATGTTCTCTGTAGTGCTGATGTGTCACTGGTATCAAGTTGTAAACTCTACTGACCGCACTGTAGATCGAAAGCAGTCGTCAGCACAGTTACTGACAAAGAATATTTATCACTTATACAAAGTCTGAGGACATGGAGTAGAATTGTCTCTGCCTGGAAAGCTGAATTTAAGTTGTGAACCCTGCTATTCACAGTGTAGATCGAAGGCAGTAGTCGATACAGACATAAGTCTGCGGTGCTGTGGTGCTGAGTTCGCAATTGGCTGTATCGAGGAGGCATGTGGTCATGGCGGCAGCCACGTGGCAGCGTGAGGACCTTTGCTGTGGCAGAGTCTTTTCTTTTTGCAGAAGTGGATCACGCCCAAGGCATAGGCTAATTATTTATTGTCTTACGCTGGAGTTGTGTACGTTGGATCAGCCACTCCACTTCTGCTACAAGGGGAGAGACAACATAGCAACATGACCGAGATATTCCCCAGAGTCTGAGATAATATGTTTTCGTCCACTGTGCCGTATACACATATCAATGGTACATCTACAAACGGAAAAGTTTTTGGTTTCTATAGTGAGTTGTGTATAGTATTTCACCGGTAGTCTTGGCAATGTGTAAATTATTGTTGATGTGTGAGTTCCTTCCCTTATACATAGTTGGTTGCCACATCTCTGAACATTGAGCTAGTGTGCTGTTGAGGGGATATATTATTTTGGGAAGGTCTGTTGTCCTGTTTTGCGCTGCCTCTGAGATAGAAGAGGGGGAGGGGTCAGGAGGGGTGGTTGTAGTGGTGGTGGCGCTGGGTATTGTGATTTTTTTGGGTGTCGGAAGTGTATAATTCACACAGTACATAGTCAACGTCTTTACACCAGTTAAATGTTGATGTTAATTTGTTAGCGGTAAGTGGAACTATTGCCTGTTTTTTTTAGGTAGCATTGCAGATTTGGTTTCTTGATGAAGATATGGGGAAGTGGTCAACATTATAATTAGGAATTGTCATTTAAAACACATTTGAAAATTCACTGAAAAAAACATAGGTTTCTGGGAGGTTATAATTAGGAATTATCATTTAAAAAACCTTTGAAAGTCACTGAAAAAAACATAGGTTTCAGGGGTGTTATAGTTAGCTGGACATTTCACTCATACAAAACCATTGAAATTCCTCCGTTATAGTTAGTTGTACTAACTGTAACTCTTGTGCCCGTAAGCCACTGGTGATGATGTCACATATTACATCAGTGATGTCATTTGAGATGTCATCAGTGATATTATCAGTGATGTCACTGACCATGTCATGAATGATATAATATGTGACATCATCAGCAGTGCATTGCGGGGGAGTGAGTTATAGTTAGCTGAACTAACTATAACGCCAGAGTTTCTATGGATTTGTACGAGTGAAATGTCCTACTAACTATAACATTCCTGAAACCTATGGTTTTTTCAGTGAATTTCAAAGGTTTTTTTAAATGAAAATGTGTAAGTCTAATGTACCTCAAGCCTATGTTTTTTTATTTTCTATACATATATATATATATATATTCACTGAAAAAACCATAGGTTATAGACCATATATAGTTAGGAATTAGCATTTACAAAACCTATGACATATGTCATCAGTGATGTCATTTGAGATGTCATCAGTGATGTCATCAGTGATGTCACTGACCATGTCATGAATGATGTAATATGTGACATCATCAGCAGTGGATTGCGGGTGCGCGATATATAGTTAGTGCAACTAACTATATATGGAATTTCAATGGTTTTGTGTGAGTAAAATAAGGTTTTGTAAATGCTAATTCCTAACTATATATGGTCTATAACCTATGGTTTTTTCAGTGAATTTTCAAGGTTTTGTAAATGCTAATTCCTAACTATATATGGTCTATAACCTATGGTTTTTTCAGTGAATTTCATTGGTTTTTTAACAGCTAATATCTGTAGCTGTAAAATGTATTCTTCTTTAAATCCAAAAATATATTTTATATGTTTATGAATAATTTTTTTTTTTAATATTTTTTTTTCTTCGTTCCCGCTTCGCGAATCGGGAAGCTTCCCGTTAGCTGACCTTGATGCCGCGAAATAGACCGCGAGCCGGTAAACGTTTCTTTACCGCAACTGCCGCGTTAGAAAACAACATCGTGACGCCTCCCGTCCGCATGACGTTTCACGTTGTCGCGTGATACGTCATATGACGTGCTACGTTAGCGAACTGGTACGCGAAGCGAGTCGCAAAGCGCAGGTTTCTGGAAGCAAACCGGGAGGCCCTGCAAAGCGCTTAACGTAAACACAGCAGGTCATGTGACTTGGTAATAACACTTTTCATTGGTTCATTTCACTTTTGGTTTCCTAATGATGTAAGACTAGGTCATATAATCTAAAATGAACACTTTTCATTGGTTGAGAACTCTTGTTTTTCCCAAATGATGAAAATCCCTCCTTCTTTCCTCACTCTGACTTTCATCATTGTGAGAGAAAGACCCTTTGTTACCAGTGAGCAATGGCTTCTTTAGTAGCTTCAGCTGGTGCTTCCCCACCACCTCCACCACATCCAAGGAAGAGTGGACCACCTGCTCAAGTTATAATTCAACAAGAAGAGGAAGAAGAGGAACAGGACGACGACCACGAAGAGAGGCAGTTTTTGCCTGAGGAGCCCAGGACGTCTCACCGGAAAGAAAACTTCATTTGGCAATTTTTTAAAATTCCCAAAGGTCAGAAAAAAGTAAATGCAAGATACGTAACTTGCCTTATATGTCAAGATAGACTGTCCAGAGGGACCGAGAAAAAACTCAGTTTCGGAAACTACACAATGCATCGCCATATGACTAGGTGGCATCCTAACAACTACAGTGCTGCACAGTTTCGGAACGACCTAGATAATCTCCCTATTATGGCCAGAAGATCTGTTGTACCGGAAGTAACGGGACCAGAGGGCAGGGAGATGGTGCCAAATATACAAATGAGATTTGGTGAAGTAAAACACGTCTGCGTACATTGCGATGGATTCATTTGCTACGGAGAAAGAAGCATCACTCTGATCAACAGAGCTATTGACTATCATGCAAGTTTGTACGAAACGCCCAAAATAATAAATACTTTTTTTTTGTTTGTTGCTCCTGTTGAGCCCTTTACAATGAATCGTTTTCATTGCCCCCTCCAAGAAAAACCCCAAAAAATATAAAACTGTTCAGAAAAATTCAAAAAAAGTAAAAAAATGTTCAGAAAAATAATAAAAAAAATATAAAACAACAAAAACAATAAAAAAAAAAAGTTCTTTTCAGAACTACCTCCCCGTTATTAAAAAATTGGTACAATATTTGGAACTGTGCCAACCTCTATTTCTCGTAGTTCGCTTCCCAGTTCGCTCGCCGGTACGCGAACCGGAAGTGAACCAAAAATTTTTTTTTTTAAAAAAGAACAGTAAGTATAAGGGAAGGAAACAGACACTTATGTTAAAAGAAAGACAGCTATAAGGGAGTAAACTAGAGATACTATTACCCGTAATCCACTGCTGATGATGTCACATATTACATCATTCATGACATGCTCAGTGACATCATCAGCAGAGGATTGCGGGTTTTTTGGCAACGTGCCTTATCCACGGTTTAATAACGCTGCCTTTTGCTTTATATAAGTTTTCAAATTGTATGAAATATATACCAATAGGTCGTTATGAACCTTTAGGTAGTGCTTTTCTTCATGAGGTCTGGTCGCTTCCATACACATACAGATGTTTCAAAGATGATCAAGAAGTTTATCTGAATGGAGAGGAATGCACTGAGACGCCACATCATTCACTAATGTGTAGGCACATACAGTTACACGGTTCATGCAACAAACACCGACCAAATATGGCTTGCGTGTTGCAAGGCACGCCAGTTCCTGCTATCATCCCCACGTTCAAGTTGTTGGAAAATGGTAGTTATTTGATGCTCAATAATGAAGATTGTTCTGGGTTAATTAAAAGTATTCCTTTTATCGTAACAGTAAGTGAACGGGTTATTTGCTGCAGAAATGTTCTATTTCCTCCCACACATGAACATAGGGAGTTTTCAATCTCGCCACAAATACCAACCTTGGGAGCAGATTTCAACGGCATGGCAAGAATAAGAGCTCTTTTGTCTCAGAGAGAGGTGGCCTTGAGTTCGGCCCGTGAAACTTTCGTGCTTCACATAGCGAACACCCGTACAGAGGTGCAGACCCTTTTCAATACAGATTTGCCTTTCCATTTCAGCAAAATGGTTCGGACTATCTTTAACGCGTCCTCCACAAAGGCCCTGGCGCACTTTTTTAAAGTTGTTACCAGTGGTCTCGTGACTTCATTTGAGAAAATCTTTGGAGTCATCCCTGCTTTCTTTCATTCTATTTTTTTCCACTCTGCTTCGTGGATTCCCATTTTTACTTGCATTACCAGCGGACGCTCTTGTGCTTTTTTACATTTTTAAATATGGATGTCCCTCCTGTGCAAGCTCCCGCCCTGCAGCTGCTGACACTGTTCCGCAATCGCATGCTAGAATATTATGGCACAATGCCGTTGGCGATATTAAGCACGGCATATGGATTATCTTTTCGATTCTCCTACTTCACCTGTGTCCAGCCTGTATTTCACTGCCTGACCTGTGATTTCGATTGGGCCATTGATTTGTGTCTCTGCGGACCGGTTTCTCCTGACGTCGACTTTAATCAGCTGATGACTCCTATCATTACTCACGAGTTGGTTTGTCCTGGCGAAAGGATTATGGCTGTGGCATTGATGCATGGACTAATTGGTCCCTGGAATTTACTGGCGGCAACACAGTCTTTCTTGGAACAGAGCTTTCTTGAAAACCCACCGAGCTGTCCTCTGATGGTGATAGAGGATCCGGTGCTGGGAGAGCACGTATGTTCTTTTCCGCTTTTAAATTGGATGGCTGAACTCTTTTCGGATGAAGACGGTGACTTCCTATTGGAGGCTGTTGCAGCTTATTTTGCATACACAGTTATGTCATAGACCTTTTTCATGTTTGATATGCTGAGTACTAGCATTTCATTGACAATTCATTGACTTATTTGTCAAGTTTTTATTATTTAGCTTGCCTATTGGCTTAAGACTCGATAAAGTACTTGGCTGTTTTATTTTTCTTTAGCATTACATTTTCCTAGTTTTTAATGCTTTACCTTGCGGACCGTCCACATATAACCTTGCAATCTGCTCTCATGAGATGGCACTTCTATTATCTTATTCAGTTCGTTTCCGGATCATGGGGAGGTGTCATCTAGGTCCTGGATATCTTTACACCGTGTTAAGTTAGCATGGGCTCATTACCGGTTTAAACGCCATTTTTCCTTTTTTGCAACTTCTGCACACGACACTTAGTTGTTGCTTTAGCTTTCAACCTAGTAGTTCATCGTGGTTTACATGAGAATAATATGTTATTGCTCTACTATCTGCTTTGCTTGTTAAACTATATCTGTACAGCGAGTGCTGAAGTTTCAAGAACAACACGATACAGAATTGTTATGAGGTCTGATCTCCACGACTTCATACTCATAACATAAGTGCAACTTCTGCCAATTCTGGGCATGAGGCGGGTTTTATATTGCTTTGCCGAACACACATACACAACAGTTGATGCGGTTCACATGAAGAGAGAGCTGGTGTATGCTGATGTGATTCCTTCAAATCTAAGACACTAAAGTATGGGCACGCCCTAAACCAACACAAAGAGACCTTCTTAGCAAATAATATAATATGTGTATTAGGGAGGGTGAGATATAAGCAGCCGCGGGCCGTGGAGGGAGTTACAGTGGGGCAGGGAGGCGGGGAGGGGGAGGGGCAGGGTGGAGCCCTCTCCACCCTGCCCCTCCCCCTCCCCGCCTCCCTGCCCCACCGTAACTCCCTCCACGGCCCGCGGCTGCTTATAAGTGTTGCTAACTCTTATTCATTTACAGCATGTTAACATACTGTCACCATTCGCTTTTTATGTACTAGTAACTATGCTGGTAATTTTGCTACTGATAATATGTGTACTTGTATTATCTAAGATACTACGCCTGAGAAGACGGCATTAGTAAATAAACATTTCAAATACACATGTGTTCTTCTTAACTCCATGTTCTGGTTTCTAAGAAATATATAACGACCGACTGTTCATGAGTTCCACGTATCCTGAGGTACTATAAGTTCATATTCTGGATTGTCTAAACATTGAGAGTTTGTTATATCCAATGTGACACTGTACCTAGCTTGCTAAGGGGTTTTTGATTACTAAGGTGAGTTTTGGGACACCCTAATTCGCCGAGGTTCCAATCCTCTGTCCACAGTTCTGTGTGAGAACAGAAACCCTGCGACAGGGGCACCCCCGACCCTTGCTGGAGCTTCATCACACTTGCGATACAACTCCAGCAATGCGCCACCTTTACGGCACAGATACATCACGCATCTGTGCTGTTTTTGCCCCATGATGCGCCGCATTGTAAATGCAGCACACCATAGGTGACGGAACAGCGGCACAGAATGACTAACACATCCCTGGTGATGCGCCAGTCATCATAAATCTATCCCTATGCTTCTTATCTTGTTAGAGATGAACCGCCATATGTATCATCAAAGTTTTTTGCATTTCCTAAATAGCGAACTTTAAGGAATAAATAGCGATTCTTTACCATTCCTAGTTTGCGATGAGCTATTTGCTAATTACAAATTACCCATTCATTTCCTTAATTTCCATAGGGCGGTTGGACTCACTTTTAGCTCGAACGGCTGAATGGATTTCCACGAAACTTGGCAAAATTGTAGGGACTGGTAGCCCGATGTGCCTTTGCTATGTCTCAAGATATATGCTCCAGTGGTTTTTACAAAAATTAACTTTGAAAAATATATATTGGGCTACATTGGCCTATATATATGTTGGAGCCCAAATGTAGCCCAATGTAGCCCAATGAAGCCCAATGAAGCCCAATGTAGCCCAAAGATGGCCACCAGAGACAAAAAAAAACAAATGTAGCCCAAATATCAGCCAGATGTAGCCCAACTATAGCCCAGTGACAGAATGACCAATCAGCTTCGTAAACCTCGGTTACGCGAAGCGGAGCGCTGTTACAGATATATATCTTTTTTTGAACGTTAATTTCTCAAAATCCACTGGAGCACATATATTGAGACCTAGCAAAGGCACATCGGGCTACCAGTCCCTAATATTTTACCAAGTTTCGTGCAAATCCATTCAGCCGTTCGATTATTATTATAATTTTTTTTTTTTGCCCCGCGGGGCCCTTTTAAAACCTCCACATCAAACCTAGGGGGTCAGCGAGGATCTACTATGCCCCCTTATGGTCATTTGCCCCTTCGCTTTGGCCTCCTCTTGTCTCTCGATCCTACCGAGAGACAAGATGGCGGCCGCTACGGACTGTTTGGAATGTTTACAGACGCCGGAGAACCAATCAGCTTCGCTTCACAAAGCTCCGTTGTGCGAAAAGTACGCGTACTGGAGCGCTGCCCGGTCCGCTGTTACAGATATATATCTTTTTTTAAACGTTAATTTCTCAAAATCCACTGTAGCACATATATTGAGACCTACAAAAGGCACATCGGGCTACCAGTCCCTACAATTTTGCCAAGTTTCGTGCAAATCCATTCAGCCGTTCGGGCTAAAAGTGAGGCCAACCGCCCTATGGAAAACTCAATGTTAAAAACACGTTTTGGGACCCCCCTTTTTTCTCGGCCCCCCCTTGACGAACCCCCCCCAAATTTTCATGGGCTGCTCAGAAACAAAATGTGCCATTTTCCTGAAAATTTCAGCCAATTCCGTCCACAAACGCCAAAGTTATTAGACATAGAATTTTCAAAAATCCCATAGAGAAAAAATCCTAACTATATATACCTACTGGCGACCGCCAGTAGGTAATATATATATATATATATATATATATATATATACATTCCTTTAAACCAAACTCGTGCGATTGAAGAAGGCGCTGACTCCGTGGGTCTGAATCCAAACTTTTTTATTTCTTGATCAGTGTCTGCTTAGACGCGTTTCGGCGTTGCCGCCTTGTTCACTACATCTGCATTAGAATTTAGGGCGTTTATATATACACTGAAGAATGGGCGTGTCATTCAATTACAGTACAGGTTGAGACTGGATATTGCCATGGTTACAATGTGGCCAAACCTGTCTTGTGCCTTTCATGTTGCATTTTTATATTTTTACATTTTATAATTTTTTTAACATTTTGCATCAAGACGAGCATTTTTTACAGAATTCATTTTTCGCTTTATACACATTACTACTATTACGATTAACACCCAACCCTTGTGTGTCATCATAATTATGACCTATTTGTACAGCATGTTCACTTCACAGCTGACATAAGGTCGTTATTTCAACCTCAGTGACATTACTTAGTGAAACGGAAAATAGAAGTAATAATTACCACAACATGCTACAGTTAACATACTTTGCTTCCCATAGTTGTTCCCAATAAAGGTCCCCTAGTGGTAGCCCATCTGGTTTGCCTGTATGCCAGTGTAGCGCTGAAGCCTCGTGTGGACGCTGAGTGCGTGTCTCAAGAGACAAGGTAAGTGTACCGGGAAAGTTTAGCGCGGGCGGTCCCCTTTGACATGATGGGTTTACCTCTCTTTAAGTAGCTGGCTGATGTGCAAGTGCGCGTAGATTAGCTAACATTGTACTGAGTATTATGTATACAGTTGTTTATTCATGCCTCTAAGTTAGAGAGCCGCTGCCAGTGGATGCGTGGCTTGTGTGTTTACCTCAATGATTATTACTCACAAAGGCACCAGAAAAAGAAGCCGTGTTGCATAAAGGCTTACTTCTGGGTCGTTAGTTCATGAAGCAAACATAACGTTAAATGCTGCCCTAGTGGGCGAAGACAAAGAGGGGCATGTTCGGGAGTCAAGTTCTCTAGGGTTAGTTCTCATTAAAAACTAGGTAGCTATGGGACATGGGGTGGTGGAAATTACAGAGCCGTGGTCGTGGATCTAAATAAATTATAATTGTAAGTGAGTGTGAAAAATGTGATTTGTGCTACTAGCATGGACATAACTAGTAGTGTGCTCTGGTGCGCCCAAGTGTAAACCCGTGAGATTGTTAGTACGTGAACTGCAGATGTTCTACGAATGGTACTAGGAGAGAAGAGGTTATAGGGTGATGCCGTTATTACAGGTGGACACTAAGGGCTTCATCCGCATTCAGGCCGAATGGGATCTTGGAGTTTAGGAGTAGGATATACCTAGACTCCAGGCGGCGTAACGCCAATGGGCGATTGCCTCCTCTTGGGTTTCTGGGGATGCTATCAATAACAAAGTATTGTATGTTATTGGCATTGCCTTGATGAGCCTCATGTATGTGTCTAGCCACAGGATACGCCGGATCATTGTTGGCGATCGCTCTCAAGTGTTGTAAAATCCGTACATGAGCTGGATGAATTGTAGACCCTACATACCTTTTGCCACATGTGCATACCAGCACATATATTGCAAAGTCTGTCTTGCATGTGAATGAGTCCCTCAGGCTGAAAGGTTTTTTCCTAAATGGAACCTGCACTGTGGTGGTGTTGATGCCATGCGTGCAAGCCTTACATTTAAAGCATTTTCTAAACCCTTTCTGAGAATCTAGCCAATTTTTCGGTTTTTTGAGAATTGGCGCATTGCAGACTAACTCATTCCTCATTGATTTTGCCTTTCGAAATGTTATCGAGGGGCTTTTTCCCACTATGTCCCCTATGCTTGCATCACTACGAACTAGTGGCCAGTGTCTTCTCAGGATTTTTCTTAGGTTACTATGGTATCTGTTGTACCCAGTTATGAGTCTTGGGGGGTTTTTGTTGTTCTCGTCCCCTAGTTTCGCCACAGGTTTGGGGAAAATTAGGTCTTTCCTGTTTAAGTTTTTACATTTCTCTTCGGCCCTCTGGCAAGTGCTGTCTGTGTATCCCCTCTTTCTGAGTCTTGAAAAAAGTTCTTGTTTAGCACTGGATAGTCCCTCAGTGGTGCTGCAATTCCGAGTCATTCTCAGGCACTCGGCATAGGGAATGGACTGTTTGAGTGGTGTGGGATGAAAGCTGTGCGCATGTAGTAGGGAATTTCCTGCGGTAGGTTTTCTGTATGTGCGTGTTTGTATTTTGTTGTTGTGCACATATAGCTCCAGATCGAGGAATTGGATACTTACAGCGTTGATGTTACAAGTGAATTTCAAATTTAGGGCATTTTCATTTAGCGCCAAAGCGAAACATTCTGCCTCATCAACACTGCCCTGCCATAGGATAAAAATGTCATCAATGTATCGTTTGTACATCATTACATTGTTAGTCATAGTTTCTGCGTGCTGGACTTTTAGTACCCGCTCCTCCCACCAGCCCATATGCAGATTCGCATAGCTGGGAGAGAAGCAGGTTCCCATGGCTGATCCCTGTAGTTGTTTGTAGTGTAATCTATCAAAGATAAACGTGTTGTTTGTTAGACACCACTCAGCCATTTCTAAAAGCATTTCTGTGTGTTTATATAGTTCAATAGGTCTATTGCCCAAGTAGTATTTCATTGCTTTGAGTCCATCGTTGTGTCTGATGCTGGTATACAGCGATTGGACATCCAAAGTCATGAAGTTGTAGTTGTCATGCCATTCAATGTCAAAGATTTTAGACAAAAAATCACTCGTGTCTCTAATGTAGGCCGGGAGCTTTTTTACTTCAGGTTGTAGGAAAGAGTCAATGAAAATGCTGGTTTTTTCAAAGAGGCTGCCAATTGCTGATATTATCGGCCTCCCGGGTGGTTTTTCTTCATTTTTATGGACCTTGGGAATTAAGTACAATTGAGGTGTCACCGGGTAGTCATTCTTCAGGTAATTAAACTCTTCCTTACTGATGAGGCCCATTCCTTTCCATCTGTAAAGTTCGTTGTGATACTTTTCTTGAATGCCCACGTTGTGGGTGGGGCTTTTCCGCATGTAACAGTCTTTGTCTTGGAGTTGAAGAAGGGCTTCCATGTTGTACATTTGTAGGGGCCACAGTACTACATTGCCCCCCTTGTCTGACCATCTGACCACGACATCTGATCTTGATTTGATTCTTGTCATGAGGCTGTTGTATTTCCTTCTGTGGTCTTCATTTTCTGTCCAATACTCTGTTGTGCTTTGTAGTGACAGGTCTTTGAGGTCTTTTATGACATTGTCTGAGAATAGATCTAAGTTGTCTTTGGGCATCAAAGGCATAAATTGTGATTTGGGTTTGAATGTTGTTTTGACTGCCTCATATATGTTAAGTTCTGACCTAGCGGCTGCTCCACTTGGTGTGATACCATCACCTACTGTTTCTTGTTCCAAATCAATTAAAGTTTGTAGAGCTTCCATGTTAGCCACTGATAGATTTCGGTCTGAGTCTTCCATTTGTGCTGTTATGATTGGACGTTTTTTAGTATTGATAAAGTATTTTTGCAGTTTCAGTTTACGAACATATTGAAATAAATCAATGCGAGTCTGAGCATAATCAAAGTTTGTGTTAGAGCAATACGAAAGTCCAAGGGATAAAATTGAGAGTTCTTGTGCATTAAATTCCATATTTGTTAGATTGATGACTGTATTGTCTATTTCATTTTGTACTTCCATTATCGGCGTCTGTGTCGTCTGTTTTGTTGTTTGTTCTGTTGTCGATTTTGGCCTTGTTTTTCTCCACCGTCGGTTTTTTCTTCTCCGGCTTTTGGTTTTTGTTTCTGGTTTTTGTTGTGTGTTTTCCCTCTGTCTGTTCCTAAGTCTTGTTTCGATGGGAAACGGGGCCTCAGCGTTCTGAGGCGCTGTGTTCGTAAAAAAGCCAGTTCTTGTGCCGGAGTTGGTGGTGGGCCCACTGAACTAGTGCCGGTGCTGTAGTTGCTTTCCCCATCAGTTTCATACTCAGAGCTGATTTCATTCTCACTCACTACCATTGTCAAATTCGTTTCACTTGTATGTGGTTTGGGGGGTTGTTTTCTTATTTGGTCGTATTTTTTAGCGAATGTATAAATTCTTCCGCTCATGTAGTCGTTGCGGTCACGCTGGAATTTTATCGCTTTACGTTCTTTGATTTCAACTTCAAGCTTAAGAACTCTTTCTTTGATTTCATTGAGGCTCTTGGTTATTTCATCTTGATTTGGTTTTTGTTCGAGTAACTTCATTATTTCATTAATGCGCGATATCATTCTTTGTCTATCACTTACTGCAAATTCAATCAAAATATTCAGCATATTTTCCGAGGATTTGGCACTGTTATCTGCCCATTTCTGTAACATGGCCGGGTCGGGGTCCTCATAGGTGGGGGCTACTAGGATTCTGAGTCCTCTGGGAATTCTCCCAACTTCTAGGTACCTTGTTAGTGATTTGACTTCCCACCACTTCCCGGTCTCTTTTTTGCGGAGTTTCTCCAATTCCAATAGTAGTGTCTTTGTTTCATCCAGCGTCACCGGCTGTGCCTGGGCATTGGGAGGTTTTTTGCCGCTTATTCCTGTGTCTGTATCTGTGAATATATCCACAGCTGCTTCCTCTCTCTCCCTTTCCCATTCGGCAGACATACTGATAATTCTTTTATTAAATAGTATTTAGTTTGTATAGATCCACTGCCCGGTGTCTTTTGGTCAAACACCGGGTCTCCCTCTCCCATGAACCAAACACCTTTTACCCGCTTCCCGCTACTTCCAGCTGTCAGCTGTCTTACCTGGAAATCTCCGACTACTCTCCAGCCGTCGTGGATCTCCAGACAGACAGCTTCCCACTGTTTTTGCAGGTTACTCGGGTTTCAGGCTCTTGCAGGCTCCGGGGGGCTCTGAGTGTCTTGTTTCAAAGAAATACCAGCAGGCGTCCTTCTGTGCTCAGAGCAGCCTCATCGAGGAGGGTCAGCGTTGGGTTTCCAGGACTTCAACCCTATTCATTCCTTTAAACCAAACTCGTGCGATTGAAGAAGGCGCTGACTCCGTGGGTCTGAATCCAAACTTTTTTATTTCTTGATCAGTGTCTGCTTAGACGCGTTTCGGCGTTGCCGCCTTGTTCACTACATCTGCATTAGAATTTAGGGCGTTTATATATACACTGAATAATGGGCGTGTCATTCAATTACAGTACAGGTTGAGAATGGATATTGCCATGGTTACAATGTGGCCAAACCTGTCTTGTGCCTTTCATGTTGCATTTTTATATTTTTACATTTTATAATTTTTTTAACATTTTGCATCAAGACGAGCATTTTTTACAGAATTCATTTTTCGCTTTATACACATTACTACTATTACGATTAACACCCAACCCTTGTGTGTCATCATAATTATGACCTATTTGTACAGCATGTTCACTTCACAGCTGACATAAGGTCGTTATTTCAACCTCAGTGACATTACTTAGTGAAACGGAAAATAGAAGTAGTAATTACCACAACATGCTACAGTTAACATACTTTGCTTCCCATAGTTGTTCCCAATAAAGGTCCCCTAGTGGTAGCCCATCTGGTTTGCCTGTATGCCAGTGTAGCGCTGAAGCCTCGTGTGGACGCTGAGTGCGTGTCTCAAGAGACAAGGTAAGTGTACCGGGAAAGTTTAGCGCGGGCGGTCCCCTTTGACATGATGGGTTTACCTCTCTTTAAGTAGCTGGCTGATGTGCAAGTGCGCGTAGATTAGCTAACATTGTACTGAGTATTATGTATACAGTTGTTTATTCATGCCTCTAAGTTAGAGAGCCGCTGCCAGTGGATGCGTGGCTTGTGTGTTTACCTCAATGATTATTACTCACAAAGGCACCAGAAAAAGAAGCCGTGTTGCATAAAGGCTTACTTCTGGGTCGTTAGTTCATGAAGCAAACATAACGTTAAATGCTGCCCTAGTGGGCGAAGACAAAGAGGGGCATGTTCGGGAGTCAAGTTCTCTAGGGTTAGTTCTCATTAAAAACTAGGTAGCTATGGGACATGGGGTGGTGGAAATTACAGAGCCGTGGTCGTGGATCTAAATAAATTATAATTGTAAGTGAGTGTGAAAAATGTGATTTGTGCTACTAGCATGGACATAACTAGTAGTGTGCTCTGGTGCGCCCAAGTGTAAACCCGTGAGATTGTTAGTACGTGAACTGCAGATGTTCTACGAATGGTACTAGGAGAGAAGAGGTTATAGGGTGATGCCGTTATTACAGGTGGACACTAAGGGCTTCATCCGCATTCAGGCCGAATGGGATCTTGGAGTTTAGGAGTAGGATATACCTAGACTCCAGGCGGCGTAACGCCAATGGGCGATTGCCTCCTCTTGGGTTTCTGGGGATGCTATCAATAACAAAGTATTGTATGTTATTGGCATTGCCTTGATGAGCCTCATGTATGTGTCTAGCCACAGGATACGCCGGATCATTGTTGGCGATCGCTCTCAAGTGTTGTAAAATCCGTACATGAGCTGGATGAATTGTAGACCCTACATACCTTTTGCCACATGTGCATACCAGCACATATATTGCAAAGTCTGTCTTGCATGTGAATGAGTCCCTCAGGCTGAAAGGTTTTTTCCTAAATGGAACCTGCACTGTGGTGGTGTTGATGCCATGCGTGCAAGCCTTACATTTAAAGCATTTTCTAAACCCTTTCTGAGAATCTAGCCAATTTTTCGGTTTTTTGAGAATTGGCGCATTGCAGACTAACTCATTCCTCATTGATTTTGCCTTTCGAAATGTTATCGAGGGGCTTTTTCCCACTATGTCCCCTATGCTTGCATCACTACGAACTAGTGGCCAGTGTCTTCTCAGGATTTTTCTTAGGTTACTATGGTATCTGTTGTACCCAGTTATGAGTCTTGGGGGGTTTTTGTTGTTCTCGTCCCCTAGTTTCGCCACAGGTTTGGGGAAAATTAGGTCTTTCCTGTTTAAGTTTTTACATTTCTCTTCGGCCCTCTGGCAAGTGCTGTCTGTGTATCCCCTCTTTCTGAGTCTTGAAAAAAGTTCTTGTTTAGCACTGGATAGTCCCTCAGTGGTGCTGCATATATATATATATATATATATATATATATATATATATATATATATATGTATATATATATATATATATATATATATATATATATTTATATATATATATATATATATATTCACTGAAAAAACCATAGGTTATAGACCATATATAGTTAGGAATTAGCATTTAAAAAACCTTATTTTACTCACACAAAACCATTGAAATTCCATATATAGTTAGTTGTACTAACTATATATCGCGCACCCGCAATCCACTGCTGATCATGTCACATATTACATCATTCATGACATGGTCAGTGACATCACTGATGACATCACTGATGACATCTCAAATGACAGGAATTTGAGATGTCATCAGTGATGTCATCAGTGATGTCATTTGAGATGTCATCAGTGATGTCATCAGTGATGTCATTTGAGATGTCATCAGTGATGTCATCAGTGATGTCACTGACCATGTCATGAATGATGTAATATGTGACATGATCAGCAGTGGATTGCGGGTGCGCGATATATAGTTAGTACAACTAACTATATATGAAATTTCAATGGTTTTGTGTGAGTAAAATAAGGTTTTTAAATGCTAATTCCTAACTATATATGGTCTATAACCTATGGTTTTTTCAGTGAATTTTCAAGGTTTTGTAAATGCTAATTCCTAACTATATATGGTCTATAACCTATGGTTTTTTCAGTGAATATCATTGGTTTTTTAAAAGCTAATATCTATAGCTGTAAAATGTATTCTTCTTTAAATCCAAAAATATATTTTATATATTTATTAATAATTTTTTTAAAATATTTTTTTTGTTTCGCTCCCGGTCCGCGAACCGGGAAGCTTTCCGTTAGCTCAAATTGATGCCGCGACCCGGTCCGCGAACCGGTAAGATATCAACATAGTGACGGTATCGCGTTGCCGCGTAATGCGTCTTATGACGTACTGCGTTAGCGCACCCGGAAGTGCCCCGGGGCGCGGACCGAGGCGCGAAACGCAGCTCCCCGGAAGCGATCCGCGGCACGTCGCGAAAGCGCGACGTATCGCGTTGCCGCGTAATGCGTCTTGTGACGTACAGCGTTAGCGCACCCGGAAGTGCCCCGGGGCGCGGACCGAGGCGCGAAGCGCAGCGACCCAGAAGCTATCCGGGGCGCGGACCAGAGCGCGTAACGTAAGCATAACAGGTCATGTGACTTGTTAATAACACTTTTCATTGGTTCATTTCACTTTTGGTTTCATAATGATGTAAGGCTAGGTCAGGTGACCTAAAAATAACACTTTTCATTGGTTGAGAAGTATTGTTTTTCCCAAATGATGAAAACCCCTCCTTCTTTCCTCACTCTGACTTTCATCATTGTGAGAGGAAGACCTTTACTACTATATGAGAAATGGCTTCATTGGTAGCTTCAGCTGGTGCACCCCCACCACCACCTCCACCTCCTCATGGGAAGAGAGGACCACCTCCCCAGGTCATTACCAACACTGAGGAGGAAGATGAAGAAATGGATGAGGAGGGAGAAGAACCACAGTTCTTAGAAGAGGTGCCCCGGGTTTCCAGAAAGAAAGCCAGTTTCATCTGGCAGTTTTATTCGATCCCTCGTGGCCAAAAAAAAGTCAATGCGAGGTATGTCACCTGCCTCATATGCAAAGAACAATTATCAAGAGGGACGGACAAGAAATATAGTTATGGAAACCACACAATGCACAGGCACATGACAAGGAAGCATCCACTAAATTACAGCCGGGCGGAAATAAGGGATATGCAGGACAATCCAAGATCAACTCCTGTGGCCAGACCAAGAATACCAATTTCATTAACACCAGAAGAGGCACGGGAAACTGTGCCAAATATACAAGAAAATTTTGGCCACATGATACACTCTTGTATGCACTGTCGTGCGTTGTTAGCGTGTGGCAACATGAGCATCAATGCACTCAACCTGGCGTATGAACACCATGATTGCCCTAACCGCCCCCAGTAATTTTTTTTTTCTCCTGTTGAGCCCTTTTCCACGCCTGTTTTTTGTTGTTTCCCCCCCCAAAAAAACCCCCCAAAAAATATAAAATCGTTCAAAAAATACAAAAAAAACAAAAAATGTTCAAAAAAAAAAAATATATAAAACAACAAAAATATAAAAAAAAAGTTCTTTTCAGAACTACCTTCCCTTTCAAAAAAAATTGCTAGAATGTTTAGCACTCTGGCAAGCTCTATTTCTTTTGGTTCGCTCCCGGGTTAGCTTCCCGGTACGCGGACCGGGAGCTAACCCAAAAATTTTTTTTTTTTAAAAAAAGAGTAAGTATAAGGAAAGTAAACAGAGAGTGATGTTAAAAGAAAGACAGCTATAGAGAGTAAAGAAGAGATACTGTTTAATAGATCTATTTACCGAAGAAAAGACGGAAGAGGGTATAATTGTGAAAAACAAAATAGATAACGAAGTGAAAGAAAAAAAAAGAGAGTATAACATTAACAAAGAAGAGTTTCTTGGAGAATGTGAGTGAATGTTCAAAATAAGATTAAAACATGAGGAATAACAGAGAGAAAAAATAGAAAACAGAAAACAAAAAATAACAGAAAAAGATTAATTGAAACAGCAAAGAAATGTAAGTAACATAGAGCCATATCATCAATATAGGCAATAAAAGTTTTGCAGCTTTTATTGGCAGAAATGTGTCGCTAAAGCTGCTTTTGCGGCAGAAAACTGCCGCTAAAACCACTTTTGCACCAGTTTTCTGCCAATAAAAAGAGCAATAATTTTATTGGCTGTGTTCATAATATGCCCCTTAGTGTGCTTCAACTACACAGAGAAAGCATTATGAACAAGTAGTGATAGAGTGATCAGTCAAAGACACTAAGAGTAATAGAGACGGAGTGAGTGAACAAGAGTGAGGAACTATGAGAAGAGAGGGACTGAGAAAAAGAGTGGAAGGAGTTGAGTAAGTAGGTAATAGAGAAAGGAATGAGGGAAGTAGCAAAGGCAGGAAACTGAGGGTTAAAGAAATGAAGCAGTGGAACTAATAGTAGGTGAATGTGATAGAAATATAACGAAAAGAGTACAAAGCATTTACCTTATAATTGTCGTTAAATTACTCACTTTTTGTTTTTATACTTTCAATCTGTGAAAGAGAGAACAAACATTTCAAAAATATTAAAACATGTATTTAAAAATTACAAAAGACAAGGGAAAAGTTTGAAGGACAAACAGTTTTTCAACAACTTTGACACTTACAGAAGCTTCTGCTTCTCCAGGCCCCCTACACAGTCCTAAAGATATACATTTTAAACTAACAGTATCTTGATGCAGATGAAGTGAGGCCTATCTTAAAACATGGTGCATCTTTTGCATTGCTGTTGTCTCAGAAAAGTGTCGCAAGACACTAAAATTTTAAATAATTGCTTCAGGATGCCAATAAGATGTGTCCTATCCAGAGGTTTGTTTGAGGTGAGGCCTACTCAGGGTTGCAGATGAAATTTCGAGTTGTTGAAGAGAATAGAGGACATAATACATGTGAAGGTCTACCAATGAAGTGAGTCATGTCCACTGCACTCTTGAACAAAGTCCAAACCTCCTATGTTTCCCTGGACAGACCTAAACTTGATCTGCACAATGTGATTCGTAATGATAGGAAACACAGGTGATGTAATTGAAATACGTGCAATTTATTTTGCTCATTTCACAATCACATCACTTGTGTTTCTTTGCTTAGGTATCTCATTGTGCAGATGTAGTCTAGCATATGAAAGAATACGCAGAAGTGCAGCACTGCATGCAACAACTTTGACACTTACAGAAGCCTCACCTTCTCCATGCCTCCTACACAGTTCTACATATACATCATAAATGCAAACAGTACAGAATTAATTATACATGTTAAATGGTTTATTTTTGCTGTTCTCAGAATGTATCAAAATTCACTAAAAACAGTGACTTGAAGGTATTCATCATATAACAGCGGGGAAAAAAAAACACAATCAAAATGATTGTGTTTAAAAAACCCATACAACATAAGAAATCAGAATTCAGAACTCCTTAAAGTTAACTTACTTTCCATGACGTCAAAGGATGTCCTATGAACAGCTTACACTCTTTTGTGCTGTTATTACTTTCAGCCCGCCACTTTCTGAAAGAAAATCTCCATCGTTTTTAAAAACATGTTACATGCAATAAATGACTTCTTGCTCTCTACCACAAGTTTCCACAAGGCCAAATCTTGTCAGACCCATTTATAACTCTTGGATTTCTTGTAAGCCAATCCCGTCATTTGGCATTTCCGCAACTTTCAGAATTAAAATGTTGAAGATCATTTTCACAATCCTGGAATAGTAATATCTTCCCCTTCTTGCTCAGTCATGTTCTACATTTCCTATGACACTGATACTGCTTACTATGAAGCAGACTTACACTAACTCTATGACTACTACAATTATTTAATTCTCTACATCACTTTCAATCACAAAGCAATGTAAAACAGTAGACAGCGTTGCAGACTTACATTCCCTCTACTCTATGTTTTGATTGGCTGCTTCAATTAGCTTATAAAAAGAAATAGTTTTTCTGAACTCATTCAAAGTGCACTTATTTCTCCATGACGTCCAGTCTTATGGTTAGAAGTTATGTCTCTGAACTACACTTATCCTCAAGGCCAAATTGTGTAGGAGCCATTAGAACTTCTTGAAATTCCACAGAGCACATCCCAAGATTATTTCCCTAAAATTTTGGTTTTAAAAACACCAGGTAAGAGTTTTTAAGGTCATACGGCAATTTTTTTTTGAAAATTAAAACAGAATCGTTGCAGAATGACCAGCCATTTCTAGACTTTAAATAAGCTGTGTAATGTCCTGATGTTATTGAAGGGCCGTCATGATATATAATTGCTGCAGTTACAAAAGTCCTTCCTGATATTGACAACTGCGAAGCTACAAAATTTTTAATTAAAGTTGTCAATTTTGTTCCATCAGGCCTACATCGTTGGAACATTAAAATGACATACTGGCCATATGTTTGTATAAATAATGTGGACATCATTTCAGATTTACATTGGCTACACTCCATGTTGTGATCAGCTGCTTTTACTAGCTTATTAAAGGAGACTGATTTACTGTCTGGCAAAGTTAAATATATAAATCTTTCTGAGTCTACACTAGTAGTACTTGATACCATACAGTTCTCGCAGTCATGCTGCCATTGATAAGAAAGCCCAAACAGCTGATCTACATCTACACCTTCAGCATGCAATACATCAAGCATATACATTAAAAACTCCTGACAATCTTGCTGAATATTTTGAGAGAATTGTGTTTGGCCTGAACATCTGTCTAACAGATTTCGAATTTCAGACACACTTTCTATGTTTCTTCTATCAGTGCTACATTTCTCTAACACAGAATTTAACAAACTGCAAAATCTTTGATCAGAATTGACCACAATCTCTTCTTTTACATTTTCTAGAGAAAACAAAACATTAACCACTACATTAGCATAGCAGTTGACACCAGAACTGTTTTCAAATTGAAAACCAACAACATCTTCAACAGAATCCTTTTTGTTTCTGCTTGTAATTTTAGGTTCATCGACTTTTCGTCTTTTTGCTACAACCTCCCCAGTATTGGTCACATTTCTTCGTTTCCGGCCTACGACACGTTTCTCAAACAAAGGATACTGAGGCAAATGTGGCGCATACTCTCTTCTTAACCTATTGTATTCCTTAACACAATCTAGATCCGCACAAATGTTTGTGACATCACACTCAATCAAGTACAATCCCGATAAAGTTCTAACTCGTGACAATGCCACATATGCCATACCCTCCTTGAACACAGAACTGCCAATATTCACCAATGCACAGTCTACACTTAAACCTTGCGATTTATGGATTGTCACCGCATATGCCAAGCAAACAGGAAACTGCTTACGGCGAACATATAAGTCTTTTACAAGCAAAAATGTAGCAGAGCAACGACCAATTAGCTGTACTTCCTCAATGCCATCAAATTTAATTTTAAAAAATTCAATTCCATCTCTATTTCTGTATTTTACAAAATCAACAACATTACCCATTGATCCATTTACCAGACCTCTTTCAACATGTAAATTCCTTCTTAAAATTATACGGCAGTTCAAGCACACATTCAGAGTCTTTTCAAAACCTGCAGTTTAAGATATACTCTTCTCTAATGAATCCAATTTTGTTTTCAGATTCTCAGACAAAATAATTGTTGATCCCATATGCTCTACTCTGTCAATAGCTTCCAGTTTCACAATCTCTTGCTTTTCTAAATGCAACATTTTGTTGTTGAATTTGGCACATTCTGCAAGAGTTGGCATCAAACATATTCCAGATTTCTTATCAGTAATTTTCTGAAAAATATTCTCAGGCACAACATCTTGTTCTGGATATAAATATGATAGTAATCGTGCATGTAAAGCTTCTTTCCCATGCTCGGTCACTTTTCCAATTCTAACATCTTGTAGAATAGTCTTGTAAACTTCATCCTTCGCCTGACGCATATTTTCATGCAGTTCAGCATAATTGAAGTTTAACCATATATTGACGTTGCCAATGCTGCCTAGGCACTTCCTGGTATCTTCATGCGTGAGCATTTTGAACACAGGTTGCCCTTTCACTGGTGTCAGCTGCAGAAGATCTCCGAAAACAATGATGTGTTTGCCACCAAATAACACATCATACTCTGTTTTGAGAACTTCTTGCATTCTCAAATGCACAAAGGCAAGCATGACATTGGAAACCATGCTTACTTTGTCAATGATAAGAAGTTTCATTTTCCTCAAGATTCTTGAAACTTCAAAACAAGCATCTCCAGATAGCTTGTGATATTGTAATTTGTTGTCATGCTCCACTGGCAGCATCAGTAAACGATGTAAAGTAATCCCTTTAATGTTATGTGCTGCCAGTCCAGTTGGAGCGGTGACAACACAAGACAGCGATGACTCTGTCCTTTCCTGCAAATAGCATGAAATTGCTTTAATGAGGAAACTTTTTCCAGTTCCCGCTTCTCCACTCACGTACAGTCGGACAGGCTTCAACGACGTACATGAGCACTCTTTCTTGTCATGACTTAATCCATGATCAATTTGCATGGTAACTTCGTCATATATTTTCCTCTGCTCAACGTTGAGTTGTCTTTCCAACTCTTCTAAGTTAACCGCATCCTCCTGAGCATGTGCCATGGCTCTTTCCACTTCATTCATGGCAGTGGCAGCTTCATTTTCGATAACAGGTCCTCCTAGTGGATCCTGACTCAATGAAGACTGTCCTGAGAACTGTCTCTGGCAATCTCGGCTGCAATCGTTGCTTCCTGCTCAATTTCCGCATTCAACATTTCAACATATTTGGGAAAAGCAGGACATTCTATGGTCTCCTTGGCGGCATTGAAAGAGTCTTCGTAACAGAGGAAATCTCCAAGCAGTTCCTCTTCTGCACGCCAAGGCTTGAAAAGTTGCAAAAGTGCTAAATAGAAAAACTCCTTTTTTTCAGGAGATTCGCCACTCAATTTTCGATGGTTTACCAAGTGGCATTTTCTTTGCTTGACCAGACATCCCTCACTTCCTATTACAGCATACACTCCTTTCTCAGTATCTTCTTTGATGTTCCTCTTGAATATGTAATTTTGAAGAACCTCATACAGACAAACATTGTCGAGGTGACTGCTTCTATTTGGATAATATGTATCCAACATGTTGGTCTTCAAAATGTCGGTATTGTTTGGCTCCTTTTCCGCCAAATACTCAATTTCCCACACAGGTTTCAGAACTCGATTACGCGTTGCAGCAAGACCAAGACTCGCCCAAACGATACTCCTGGACTTGGCATAGAGACTTGCTGAAGACAACCGGTCAGAGCATTCGTAAGCTCCAATTTCTCGATGAGACAACATCTTCAGACTGAAACTGTACAACTTCTTGCTGAGGCTCTTTTCATGGGAAATGTCCTCCCACATATCCTTCAATTCTGTCTTCTCTTTTTTGGTGATGTAAGACGTCACATACCGAGCCACAGCCATACAGTTATCAGCCACAAACTGTATATCCATGTTAGCATTCCACATGGACAAAATCACCGGGTTGTAGTCGTTGATGTACTTGGACTCTTCGTTCCTCTTCAAATTGTATGTGTTTTTAGGTGATTTCTTCATGACATTATGTCGCAGCGAAGACATCAAACTGTTTACTCTTCCTTTAGAAATCACCGGTCGTGGAAAGCCGAAACGACATTTGGTGTAGAACTTGTCCTTGTTTCGGAATTTACGACGGCAGTACTTTCCACATCGATGGCTTTGGAAACGCAGAACTTTTTCTCTTAGGCTTTTCTTCTCCTTTGCGTTTGGAACAGCACACGTCGAATACTGTTGGATGAAACTCATCACTGAGTCTTCTGGATCCGTTCCAAATTTAGGTGCATCCTTGATCCACAGCAACATATGTATATGAGGAGCACCTCTTGCTTGGTACTCCTTTCTCCAGAAGAAATCCAACACCTCTCCAAGAGGTGGATTCTTCTTATTCATGATGAAAGACATCATAGCTTCAAATCTATGATTGAAGTACCTACATACATTGACTGGATCCAAAGAGCACAGTTCTCCGGGTGTCTTGAATTCGATGTTATCTACGTTAGCATTTGCCTCTCGTAGAAATTCAAGTAAGTCTTCCCAGCCATACTCGGCACAGCTCAGAGTGAGGAACCATGTGGGAGTACCTAAGTTCCTCAGCATACATTTTAAATCACCATGACGACGGTACCAGTACTCATTAGTACCACGCTGACACGCCATGAGATTAATCAGGTGAGAATCCAAAATACTGTCTTGGACATTGACTTTATCCATAAAGTCACTTGCCGAGATGTTTTGCATGTGTATACCACTTTTCAAGATGTGGTTCACTGCATATGACAGTCCAGACAGATCGCTTTCAAACAGGAGATGAAACAAATAGGGAATGCATTGTCGAAACCTAGCATCTCCTGCATACAATCGCAAAGTCCGGTATTCAGAAGCAGGAATTTGATGAGGTCGCTCATCATATCTTCCTCCCTGACCTGTTGGAAAAAGCTGTGGGTAACACCGAGCTTCCAAACTTTCCTCCCAAACACTAATGGGACTCCCTTTGGCTTGTTTCATTTGAAACAACTCAATAGCATTCCCCATGACTTCCTTGGAATGCAAAGGATGAACACTATAATGTTCATATATTTCTTCACTAGTAGAGGGTTCTACTTTCTCAATTTGACCAGCACACAAATCGCTATCCTCTTCCTCACTTACTTCCTCTTCTGCAACATATACATTCTTATAGTATTTATTATTTTTTTTCAAATACAATGTTGCCTTTTTAACTTTCCTAACATCTACTAAATCTTGCCATATTTTCTTATTCTTTGTCGGAACCCCATTAACTAAGATAACCAGAGGTTCCTCTTCCACTTTTTCTACTCCAATTGTGTTAATGTTTTTCTTCAAATCTAGAGGCAAATAAACAACTCTTCCCTTTAATCCTCTCTGTAAATCTGATGGAGGCAATTTCCCTGTCTTTGGCTCCATTCTTACAATAGCCTGAAAGGGATGGATACTTTGAATCAAAATAGATTCATAAGTATTTCATAAGTATTTAAATCCTTCAATTCAGAAGGAATCTCAACCAATTCCAGATTATTATGAACTGCTCTAGCAGGCATCTGGTTTTGATTTAATTTGCAACAACAATAAGTACACAAACGTTGATCGAATCCCAAATCAAAACAATTTTCTACCATCAAGTATGTTGCAAAATCCTTCCATTCACTATTATTTTCCCTTTCACTTTTTGCATATAAATCCACTAACTTAGTCTGATTCTTATAATAAGTGCGTCGACAACACACACAAGTGAAATTAGGCCTCTCACTTGATTTCACCTGAAACGTCGCAATTTCCCTCTGGAAATTATCTGTACTGGAAACCTGTACACTATCTTCCACATTACCCTCTTCTTCTGGGTCAATTTCAACATTCTCCTCTTTACTTCCAAAGTAACAAAACTCAATTTCTTCACATATGTTCTTCACATCTATTTCAGAACCATGCAAAAGAGCAGCGCATAATTGTTTAAGCATAATTGCTGGACTCTTAGCATAATACAACATTCTAACTAATTTCCTCACTTTATTATGATGCACTGCTAGCATCCTGAAATGATGAAAAACACTCTGGCATACTCTCCTGGAAAGACAAGCCAGTGAATGACCATGCAAACCTGTCACTTCTCTCACTCTGCAAGGATCTAATTCTTGCAACAACCTTATTTTCTGCTTCAAACTTTTCTTATTAAATGACCGTACAAAATCACAAAGCAAATTGATGGAACCCTGTCGCACACTACAAATACTACTACACTTCCAGGTGTACACAGGACCCTTAGCACGTCTTCCTAAAACCTCATTACCTAACACCTCTTCTGTCTCTGTTGTCACAAGTTTTTCTTTTTCAACTGGACAACCATCTTTCACTTCATAAGCACGACCACTGGTGTCAACTGCATGCACCAAATCATTATCCTGGAAATAACTCTCCTCATTAAAAAATGCCTCACAGCTTGAACTATGCATCCATTCTCCAGAAAAAACTTCACAAAAATTACTACGATTAACTATTCTCTTCCATCTACTATTTCTTTTGAAATCATAAATTGCCTTGTTTAGCTTCCTAATTCTATTGATTGATTTTTTTTTTCTCTTATAAAAAACCAGTTTCTGTTGACCTTTCTTAATATTTTTTAACAAATTGCCAATTATCCTGTTGCGGAACATTCGTTTACGAATGTCCCTAAACTGTTGTTTCCTTCTACTATCATGCACAGAGTTATCTCTTGCTCTAGCAGTAACATTTTTGATTGGCCTTTCCTTTCCATTTGATTTGCTTCTCTTTTTATGGACTGAAACATTTTCTGTAGTAATATTTTTTTTACTACACATATTTCTTATGAAATATTTTGTGCTCTTACCCGGTGCTTTCTTCGTGACTTGACAAATCTTTTTGTTAGAGGACTGCTGCTTATTTTGTTTCACCTGCTGTCTTTGACGTTTTGCAGCCTTTCTCTGTCTTTCTATTGTTGGCATGGTGAAATCTTGAAATGATCTGCAGTTGAATCTGTGGTAAAATATAATAAAAAATGTTATTAACCATTATTACCAAACAGTAAATCAATAACAGTGATCAAAAACTTAACACACTACTTGACATTTTAAATAGAAGATTTTTTAGTCCTTGGCAAATTTACAATACAGAAATAGCAGAAAAGAAATGACATTTATATTTATGTTACCTGTGCTATTTTATATGTGAATCTGATCTAATTTTATGAGCATATTTTAATATTTTATTGAAGACACTACACATAACCTGTTTTTGAAGGTGTCTTTATTTTTAAATTAAACGGTTTACATTTTTACTTTTTATTAATTATACATTTTAAAAATAAATGTTTATATTTCCATAGGCTCAAGCAGGTCAGCTTCCCACCCTATGTCATATAATTCGGACAAATCTGCATCCTCATCACGCTCTTCTTCATCCTCAGGATTTAAATCATCCAATGGATCAACATCCACTGATGTTTCAATTACAAGTTCAATGATGAGGTCAAAATCAACTGATTGCAGATTGTCGCTCATGTTGATGTTGTCTTTATCTTTAAAGAAAGATAACAACAATGAGATGTTGCAGAGTGAGAGACAAATCTCAGAGATTATAATAGTAAAATTGTTTAACAAGAGTAATATTTTGCAGCTATTATTTAGCCATGTCCAGCAATGCTGATCAGGTGAAGACTATGTCTAATTTTTCAGTGAACAGGACTCATCTCTTCTTAACCTTGGATAAGCCTCACCGACTCTGTGTGTCCTGCACATACTTAAATGTAAAGGGGCAGATTTATGTTAAATGGCACATCCCCAGGCATGCACCAGTTAACGTGCACCGCTGCTCTGCCACCCATGGTGTGCCGTATTTACAATCAGATAGGAGAAAGCTGCGTCAAAACCCTGCGCCTGCTTTAAGCAGGCATAGGTCTTGACGCAACATTGTGGAGATGGGGCACCCCTGAGCCTTGCTTGAGCTGCATCGCACTTGCGATACAACTCCAGCAATCACTACCTTTACAGCACAGATACATCACGCATCTGTGCCATTTTTGCCCCATGATGCCCCGCATTGTAAATGCAGCACACCATGGGTGGCGGAACAGCGGCGCAGGATGACTGACACATCCCTGGTGATGCACCAGTCATCATAAATCTATCCCTAAGCTTCTTATCTTGTTACAGATGAACCGCCATATGTACCATCAAACTATTTTGCATTTCCTAAATAGCGAATTTTAAGGAATAAATAGCAATTCTTTACCATTCCTAATTTGCAATGAGCAAATTGCTAATTGCAAGTTACCCATTCATTTCCATGGGCTAGGAGCCTCATAGGAATGAAGGTTTAATTTGCGATTAGCAATTTGCTCATCACAAATTAGGAATTTTTCCAAGGGTGCAGGGGTGTCTCAAGAACACCCTGCTGCACCCCTGAAAAAGAAATTTGGGGGCATATGGCACATATACATGCCCTAAGGGCATGTGTTGGCGTCATATGGGACCTTTTGTTTTTTTGAAAAAAAGCTTTTTGAAAAGAATTCACAAATTACCACCAATTTACCACAATAGTTTCCAAATCCTTAATGTCATTTTTTACATATTTTTTGTTTGATACATTGCATTTAAGTAATCGCAAAATTTGCAAATCCTTCAGTGCAATCGCAAAATAAGGAATAGCAAATTTTGCTACTCCTTATTTTGCATCAAACTTGTTTGATACATACCAATTTGTCTAATTAACATTCGCAAAGGCCGAAATTCGCAGAATTTTGATCTTTGCGAATGCTAATTAGCTTGATACATATGGCCCCAAGTGAGGCCTGTCTTGCAACATGGTGCATCTTCTGCATCACTGCTGCATTGGTTTCATGTGGTACGTTTTTTTTACACCATGACATATCTGCCTAAATGCATCAATTTGTAATTTTGTCGCCTCATAGCAAATCTTTTGCACCGCCGCTGCATCATAAAAGTGACGCACAGTGGCGCAAAAGAGGCATACACCTATCATAAATCTGTCCCTAGCATTTTAAATGATTAATCCAGGATGACGATAAGGTGTGGCCTACCCAAAGGTTTGTTTAAGGTGAGGCCTACTCAGGATTGCAGATTAAAGTTACGCTTGATGAAGAATACAGAGGAGATAATACATGTAAAGGCCTACCAATGAAGTAAGTGATTTGCACTTTATTTCGCCAGTCATCATAAATGTATCCCTAAGCTTCTTATCTTGTTACAGATGAACAACCATATGTACCATCAAACTATTTTGCATTTCCTAAATAGCGAATTTTAAGGAATAAATAGCAATTCTTTACCATTCCTAATTTGCAATGAGCAATTTGCTAATTGCAAATTACCCATTCATTTCCATGGGCTAGGAGGCTCATAGGAATGAAGGTGCAATTTGCGATTAGCAATTAGCTCATCACAAAATAGGAATTTTTCCAAGGGTGCAGGGGTGTCTCAAGAACACCCTGCTGCACCCCCTGAAAAAGAAATTTGGGGGCATATGGCGCACATACATGCCCTAAGGGCATGTATGGGCGTCATATGGCACCTTTTGTTTTTTGGAAAAAAAGCTTTTTGAAAAGAATTCACAAATTACCACCAACTAGAAGTTGGTGGTAGTTTCCAAATCCTTAATGTCATTTTTTTACATATTTTTTGTTTGATACATTGCATTTAAGTAATCGCAAAATTTGCAAATCCTTCAGTGCAATCGCAAAATAAGGAATAGCAAATTTTGCTATTCCTTATTTTGCATCAAACTTGTTTGATACATACCATTTGTCTAATTAGCATTCGCAAAGGCCGAAATTCGCAGAATTTTGATCTTTGCGAATGCTAATTAGCTTGATACATATGGCCCCAAGTGAGGCCTGTCTTGCAACATGGTGCATCTTTTGCATCACTGCTGCATCGGTTTCATGTGGTACGTTTTTTTTACACCATGACATATCTGCCTAAATGCATCAATTTGTAATTTTGTCGCCTCATAGCAAATCTTTTGCACCGCCGCTGCATCATAAAAGTGACGCACAGTGGCGCAAAAGAGGCATACACCTATCATAAATCTGTCCCTAGCATTTTAAATGATTAATCCAGGATGACGATAAGGTGTGGCCTATCCAGAGGTTTGTTTAAGGTGAGGCCTACTCAGGTTTGCAGATTAAAGTTACGCTTGATGAAGAATACAGAAGAGATAATACATGTAAAGGCCTACCAATGAAGTAAGTGATTTGCACTTTATTTTGCCAGTCATCATAAATGTATCCCTAAGCTTCTTATCTTGTTACAGATGAACCACCATATGTACCATCAAACTATTTTGCATTTCCTAAATAGCGAATTTTAAGGAATAAATAGCAATTCTTTACCATTCCTAATTTGCAATGAGCAAATTGCTAATTGCAAATTACCCATTCATTTCCATGGGCTAGGAGGCTCATAGGAATGAAGGTTGCAAATTGCGATTAGCAATTACCTCATCACAAAATAGGAATTTTTTCAAGGGTGCAGGGGTATCTCAAGAACACCATGCTGCACCCCTGAAAAAGAAAATTGGGGGCATATGGCACACATACATGCCCTAAGGACATGTATTGGCGTCATATGGCACCTTTTGTTTTTTGGAAAAAAATGCTTTTTGAAAAGAATTCGCAAATTACCACAAACTAGAAGTTGGTGGTAGTTTCCAAATCCTTAATGTCATTTTTTACATATTTTTTGTTTGATACATTGCATTTAAGGAATCGCAAAATTTGCAAATCCTTCAGTGCAATCGCAAAATAAGGAATAGCAAATTTTGAATTAAGGACATTTTAAGTCATTTCCACATGTGCAGTGTTTTCAAATTATGATTTGAAAATCGTTTTTGGGGAAAAGTAATGGTTTGCAAATTTATGACAAGGACATAATGGTGTATGCTTCTCTATAAGGCATTTCAGTGTCTCTGATGTCATTTTTCCCATATTACATTATAAGACCTTTCCCCATGGAGCACATTCCTTGTAAATATGCTCCCACCTGTGCATGGTGAATTTAGATTTTGACTGTTTGAGTCACATAGCCATGTTAAAAGTGACCCAAAAAAATTGCAAACGCTTTAAAAAACACATTCATGTGTCTTAAGGACATTTTAAGTCATTTCCCCATGGACAGTGTTTTGTAAGTGGCGCAAAAGAGGCATACACCTATCATAAATCTGTCCCTAGCATTTTAAATGATTAATTCAGGATGACGATAAGATGTGGCCTATCCAGAGGTTTGTTTAAGGTGAGGCCTACTCAGGATTGCAGATTAAAGTTACGCTTGATGAAGAATACAGAGGACATAATACATGTAAAGCTCTACCAATGAAGTAAGTGATGTCCACTTCATTGCGCCAGTCATCATAAATGTATCCCTAAGCTTCTTATCTTGTTAGACATCAACCGCCATATGTATCATATAACTATTTTGCATTTCCAAAATAGCGAATTTTAAGGAATAAATAGCGATTCTTTACCATTCCAAATTTGCGATGAGCAAATTGCTAATTGCAAATTACCCATTCATTTCCATGCGCCAGGATGCCCATATGAAAGAAGGTGCAATTTGCAATTAGCAGTTAGCTCATCGCAAATTAGGAATTTTTCCAAAGGTGCAGGGGTGTCTCAATAACACCCTGCTGCACCCCTGAAAAAGAAATTTGGGGGCATATGGCGCACATAAATTTTAACAACATTCCTTTACCTCAAAAACGATTTTCAATTCATAATTTGAAAACACTGCCCACAGGGAAATTACTTAAAATGTCCTTAAGACACATGAAAGTGTTTTTTTATTGCCTTTCCAGCATGGTTGGGTCACTTTTAACATGGCTATGTAACACAAACATTTAAAATCTAAATTTGCCATGCACAGGTGGGATCATATTTACAAGCAATTTGCGCCACAGAGAAAGGTCTTACATTAAAATGGGAAAAATAACATCAGGGACAGTCAATTGCCTTATAAAGAAGCATACACCATTATGTCCTTGTCATAAATTTAAAAACAATTCCTTTTCCCCAAAAACGATTTTCAAATCATAATTTCAAAACACTGCACATGGGAAAATTACTTAAAATGTCCTTAAGACACATAAAAGCGTTTTTTAATTGCCTTTGCAGCATGTTTGTATCACTTTTAACATGGCTATGTAACACAAACATTCAAAATCTAAATTTTCCATGCACAGGTGGGAGCATATTTACAAGCAATTTGCGCCACATAATTCATAATTTTCTCCTTAAAGCACACTATCCTCTATCTAAATTAAAGAAATATTTTCTCACCTTAGCAAATACTTTGAGTTTGAAAACAGTCTCAGAAACACACCAATGTGTCTTCAGCAGAGCAAAAGGTATGCACTCCAGAGTCTGCAGCTATCAAAAGCACAGAAATGCTGTAATTCTTCACACATATCTCTCATGTCACCCAATCAAAACTCTTCCCTCACTTTTTTTCAAATGAAAACCCTTCCCCCCTCTGCCCTTTCTGCCTTTTCTGCATGGCAACCACCTCTTGGAAGACTTCTGGTGTTTGCAAGTTCACACAACAATGTTGCAATTGAACTCTGAACTCTCAGTGCACCTGCATATCCAGTGCATTCTTTCATTTAATGATTTTTTATTGACCATTCAAAATACATCTTTCAAATAACTCATCCGTGCACCCTAACTTTCTGTTTTCAGCAATCAAAATCCACCAATCACTGTTACTGCTTCATGAACACAGAAACTCCACAGTTTTTTTCATTTTAAACTCTCATTTTTTCAACTGCCATTTCATTGCCACACTTCATCTGACTGCAGGAGAACCTTCTCTCACCATGTTTTCTGTCTGGATTGTTGGACATAGTTATATTCACTGGGCTCAAAGGTACGCTGAAAACAGGAATTTACCTAACCTCAATTTACAAGATGTGGAAATTAAGTGGTTTGGCCACAGAGGATTAAAATGTCACCAATTGATACCATTGGTGAAAACCTTTATGCATTTGCCCAAACCTGACCTGTTAATTGTGCACTGTGGAGGTAATGACTTGGGCACTTTGACTGGTGTAGGTCTGGAAATGCTTTTAAAGGACACCTTTGAGCAATTAATGGCACTTTTTCCTCAGACTGCCTTGGTATATTCAAATATATGCCAAAGACAGAAATGGAGGTGGTCAAACCAATTTTGTCCACAAATTGAGAAGTCGAGGAAGCATGTAAACAAATCTGTTTCAGCTTACATGAGAGACCATGGAATGGGCTCCCTGTACAACAATAACTTGCGTTACTACATGCAAGATATCTACAGAGGAGATGGAGTTCACTTCTCAGATGAGGGCAACAGAATTTTCACTCTGAATTTAAGAATGTGCATTGGTACCTACTTATAAGTACCTAAATGTACCATAAACCCAAAAGCTCTTCTCAGAGCTACCCTACATCTGATCACTCACAATTGTTATTTTTCCTCTAACTTTTTTCACTAATTTACAACAAAGTACGCTCCCTGGGACGCTACCCGGTACGCGAACCGGGAGCTAACCTCGCGAAATTTTAAAAAAAAAGGTTTTTTTTTGCACATATAAGCCTCCTCAGCCACCCTCACAAAACCTAGGGGGTCAAGATAAGTCTACCGTGCCCCCTTCTACCCATTCTGAACATTATTTGCCCTCCATTTTGTATCTTAATTCGATCGAAACACAAAATGGTGGACTCCTGTAACGCTTAAGGTTCGCGAACCGGGGCGCTCAACGGTTCGCGTACCGGGTCGCTCCCTGGGAAGCGCACCATCAAAAAAGGTGGGAAAGTAGTTCACAGAAAAGCCACTGGAGACAATTTCACCAAATATAGATTAGCTCATACTACATACCAATCCCTACCATTTTCACAAATTTGATTGGAATTCCATTTAGCCATTTAGCCTGTAGACCTCTCTAAATACCGTGAGGTAAATTACTTCACAAAACACATCTGAAGTGTTGGAATTGACAACCAATTAATATGTTACTTTCATTTTCTACTTTTTTTACCTGACATTTCATTGGTTATATACCTGAATATATATAAAGGAAGAGAAGAAAACACAGCCATTTTGACTACTACTTCTTGGTGTACATTTCAATAGGATTTTCACTAATTCCTTCAACTTCTTTCAAAAGGTAAGTTTTTATTTTTAAAACTGAAGTATATTGTGCACTATAAGTTAATATGGTAAACTTTTTCTGATAGTTATATACTATCCCTCTGTAGTAGTTATAGATTTAGATAGACTTCTCTGTTATAGTTATGGATGGAGTTAGGCTTCTCTTGTATAATTATGAATTTACTTACGTTAAATCACATACACTTTTTTATATTCCTACTTCCACTCTGATACTATACACTGCCCAAAGATAAATTCACTGATAAAAACTGCCTATCTAAAATTAATCCCAACAGTGCCCTATCTCTACTAATATATATTTTTTTTATCTAAATTTCAGGCAAAATGGAAGGCGAACAGAAAGTTGAATTTCAAATTGTCCTGCAAGAGAGCAGCCAAGAAATCATTGATGAAAATGATATTGAATTTTTCGATGAAACTTTAGACAAAGAACTACTGCAATGTGTACAAGCAGTAGATAACCTCCTTGAAAATGAGGACATTTTACACCCTCAGAGACTACAATGTATATTCAATGATAATTATGAAATTTCTGACAATGAAATGTTAGAAAGTTTAATAAATTATGAAACACAATCACAATAAAAAAAATGCTTAAAAAATAAAGAAAATAAAAAATAATCAACAAAACCAACAATCAATTAACATACAGCATTTGAAAAGTCTATCATTCATTTTTCATTGTAGTACGCTGCCTAGAACGCTTCCCGGTTCGCGGACCGGGCGCTACCCACGCAAAAAAACAAAAAAACATTTTTTTTTTTTGCCCCGCGGGGCCCTTTTAAAGCCTCCACATTAAACCTAGGGGGTCAGGGAGGATCTACTATGCCCCCTTATGGTTATTTCCCCCTTTGTTTTGGCCTCCTCTTGTCTCTCAATCCTACCGAGAGACAAGATGGCGGCCGCTCCGGACTGTTTAGAATGTTGACAGACACCGGAGAGCCAATCAGCTTCGCTACGCGAAGTTCCGGTACGCTTAAGGTCCGCGGACCGGAGCGCTGCCTGGAGCGCGCTTACAGATATATATCTTTTTTTAAACGTTAATTTCTCAAAATCCACTGGAGCACATATATTGAGACCTACAAAAGGCACATCGGGCTACCAGTCCCTACAATTTTGCCAAGTTTCATGCAAATCCATTCAGCCGTTCGGGCTAAAAGTGAGGCCAACCGCCCTATGGAAAATTGCATGGGGAAAACACGTTTTGGGACCCCCCTTTTTTCTCGGCCCCCCCTTGACAAAACCTCCCCAAATTTCCAGGGGCTGCTCAGAAACAAAATGTTCCATTTTCCAGAAAATTTCAGCCAATTCCGTCCACAAACGCCAAAGTTATTAGACATAGAATTTTCAAAAATCCCATAGGGAAAAAATCCTAACTATATATACCTACTGGCGACCGCCAGTAGGTAATATATATAGATATATATATATATATATATATATATATATATATATATATATATATAACAAACTCTCTCCTGGCAGGAAAGACACAGCCGCACACACAACGATGAGGATCACAGATCATTTATTTCATGACAGCAGGGGCAATACAACGCGTTTCGGTCATTACGACCTTCTTCCAAGGTGACCCCCAGCATTTATGAGGAAGCGCTCCCTTCAGTAACATGCTTATTTATAAAAAAAAAATTGTGAATACTATATTCATTCTTTTTTTTATATTATTCAGAAGCACCTTTTGCGCATTCTACACGATGGCTGTGCGCATTCCGATAGCCATGTTGAAAAGTTGCGTTGGGGTCGCGGCTTTGGTGTATTTTTTAAGTTGAAGAAATGACTATAGAAACATTGAATATGAAATTAAACTGAACAGTTTTGCTAATATACTTATTAAAAGTTTATAGGAATTTTAATTTATAGTGTATAATGATATGTATGACTTTTTTGGGTGCGTAAACGGTGCGTGAGAGTGCGCGCACCCTACGCGACTTCATGTCAGCAAAAGAAAAAAGGAATCTAATTGGTTGAAATCAATTTCATTGTGAAAGAGGGAGGATCCATCCTTCTGATATTTCCCTTACTTGTTGTCCTTTATAGAGAGAAGATATGTTTCTTGCTTCTCTTTATATTGATATACCTTTTTTGTGTGTTTATTTATTTTTAATACAACTATGGCTTCCAGTTTTGCCGAAGTTGATCCACTTGCAGTCAAGCTGGGGGTAGATTTAGGGTTTAGGGTAGCGCAGTGGTTTTTGTGTAGCGTAGGGGGTGGTGCTGGGGTAGTGTTTTAGGGTTTAGGGTAGTTCAGTGGTGTTTGGGTAGTGTAGGGAGTTGTGCTGGGGTAGTGTTTTAGGGCTTAGGGTAGTGCAGTGGTGTTTTGGTAGTGTAGGAGGTCATGCTGGGAGTAGTGTTTTAGGGGTTAGGTTAGTGCAGTGGTGTTTGTATAGTATAGGGGGTCGTTCTGGGGCAGTGTTTTAGGGTTTAGGGTAGTGCAGTGGTGTTTGGGTAGAGTAGGGGTTGTGCTGGGGTTAGTGGTTTAGGGTAGTGCAGTGGTGTTTGGGTAGTGCAGGAGGTCATGCTGGGGGCAGTGTTTTAGGGTGTAGGGTAGTGCCGTAGTGTTTGTGTAGTGTAGGGGGTTGTGCTGGCGTAGTGTTGTAGGGTTTAGTGTAGTGCAGTGTTGTGGTTGTGTAGTATAGGGGATCTTGTTTTAGGGTTAAGGGTAGTGCAGTGGTTTTGTGTAGTGTAGGGGGTCAGTCTGGGGGCATTGTTTTAGGGTTTAGGTTAGTGCAGTGGTGATTGGGTAGTGTAGGGGGTTGTGCTGGTGGTAGTGTTTTAGGGTTAAGGGTAGTGCAGTGGTGTTTGTGTAGTATAGGGGGTCATGAAAAATGACTAAAGTTGTTGTTAACTACTTTAAAGCCTACCTCTCCCATTCACTAACATGGGATTATGTTATTACATTTAATGAGTGATAACATTTGGTGTGGAGCAGATAGAGGCATCCTATTTCCTTTTAGGGTGCCTCTCCTACCACATCAACAGCACCTCTCCTGACATCGCTTTTCTCACCGAAACCAGTACAGGCACCACCTCGGGACCAGACATTGCGATCGCCATGCCTGAAGGATACAAAATCACCCGGAAGGGCCGCCCAACCAGCCCAGAGGCACCATCGCCATCGCCCACAAGGCCAACATCCGCCTGCGCATCTACACCGAACACCTCCACTTCAATATACAGGTCAACCCGACCACCACCCTCCGAGGCACCCTCATATATCGACCTCCTGGTCCCAGTGCACTTTTCTGTGACTCCATCGCCGACATAATCTCGACCAACTACATTTTGCTGGGAGACCTCAACTTCCAACTCAACAGCTGTCAAGACCCGAACTCCATCTCCTTCAGCCACACCACCGAACTCCCATCGAAAGACCACTGCTGCATCCACTTCACCTACAAAGTGAACATCCCCCGGAGACGCCCACCCTAGCTTCAACTCAGGAATTGGAAGAAGATCTCTGACGAGCAGCTCGCCGTCACCCTCACCTGCTCCACTCCCACCGCCTCACATGACAACCCCACCTCCGCTGCCCGTACCCTAAACAGACGGATCACTGACTGCACCAACACCTTCGCCACTCTCAAGACCCTCACGCCAAGGAGGCCAACTGGTTCTCCACCGAACTCCTGGAATCCAGACAAGCTTGCAGACGTTTAAAAAAACTATGGAGGAACTCCAAAACCCAGTGAACCTCAACAACTACAAAACAGCCACCAATGCCCACTACAAACTTATCTAAAACTCAAGGAAGAAAGCATTACAGGACAGAATCTCCACCCACGCACACAACAGCAAAGAACTCTTTGGCATCATCAAAGAGTTCGCCCAACCCAACAGCGAGTCCACCGACAACCCACCCTCCCAGGACCTCTCCGGCAAACTCAGCGCCTTCTTCCATCACAAAATCAACACCATCTATGACAACTTTGACACCAACAACTTCCAACAGGAACTTCCTGCACCATACAGCTGACACTGGACAGCTGGACTGCCCACAGCATTGAAAAAACCATAAAGACTATGAGGACCACACACTCTGGGACCCCCCACGTACCCCTGCCTCCACTACATCTACCACAGAGCTGCAAACATCATCGCCCCTGAGCTACAAAGAACTATCAACCGATCCTTTGAGACCGCCTCCTTCCACAATGACTGGAAACACGCGAAGATCAACGCTCTCATAAAGAATCCCTTGGTGCACCCCACCAACCTCATGAACTTCATACCCTTCCCCCTTCTTCCCCATCCGGTGAAAGCTGTCAACAACCAACTAGCCTCCTTCATCGATGAGAACATCATCCTCGACTCCTCCCAATCAGTCTTCAGGAAGAACCACAGTACAGAGACAGCGATCATCGCCGCAACATATGACATCCGCTCCCTCCTCGACAAAGGAGAGACTGTGGCCCTCATACTCCTGGACCTCTCTGCAGCCTCCGACACAGTTGCACACTGCACCCTAGCACGCAGACTCCATAATGCAGGAATCCAGTAAAAAACCCTAGATTTTATCTGCTCATTCCTCTTCTGCAGAACGCAGTGAGTCAGACTCCCTTCCTTCATCTCGAAAACTACACCAACCACCTGCTGAGTCCCCCAAGGATTCTCCATCAGCCCCACTCAGTTCAACGTCTACATTGCCCCTTTCGCTTTCATCGTCAGATCACACAGACTCAACATCGTATCGTAAGCAGACAACACACAACTCATCCTCCCACTATCCAACTAACCTAACATCTTGAAACACAACTTTCAAGAAGGAATGGAAGAAGTTGCCAGGTGTATGAAGAAGAGCTGCCTACAACTTAACACAGTCAAAACCAAAGTACTTATCATAGGTCCACATACCGAGGCCTGGAACAGCCCCATCCTTGGGAACCTACCCTCACACATGGAGCACGTGCACAACCTCAGAATCATCCTATACTCCGAACTCAAAATGGAATGCCAGATCAATGCTGTCACCTCTTACTGCTTTCACACCCTCCATCTTCCATGTAAAACTTTCAACTGGTTCCCCCTTGAACACAGGAAAACCGTCACTGCGTCCTCATCAGCAGCAGACTGGACTACGGCAATGCACTGCATGCCGTGATCAACAAGTGCCTCACCCGCAAACTCCTGAACATCCAGAACGCAGCAGCCAGACTAGTCTCCAATACACTGTGCCACTGCCACATCACCCAACACCTGCTGACCCTACACTGCCTCCCTGTCGAGAAGAGAATCACTTTCAAGATTCTCACTCACACCCACAAAGCCCTTCACAACACCGGACCGCCTCCATGAACCACTGCCTATCGTTCCATGCAACCCAAATATCCCTCCACTCAGCCCAGCTTTCCCTCGCCACGGTACTGTGCATTAGGAAGACCAGAGATGGAGGTCATTCCTTCTCCTTCCTCATGGCCAAGGCATGGATCACACTCCCTCTCCACCTTCGCCAGACACCAACTCTCTCCAAGTTCCTGAAGGACCTCAAGACCTGGCTCTTCGACGAATCACCATGAGCGTCCAGAACCGCTCGTACCCGGGTGGGCCATGGAAAACCGCTGACCTCACCTACTACGTCACTCCATGAGTGCTTAAGAGCTACACCCCCCCTTATCCCACCAGCACCATTAGTCCCTTCTGGATGAGTAGCTGTGATTAATAAACCCCAGATTGACTGATTTATTCATCATTGAAGAATTCATCATTGTTGGGCAACTGATCCTAATAGCATGCCAGTATTTCAATTGGATTATATCCGGTATGAAACCTTTTGTAGCTCTGTGTTTAATTGTTCAAAAATGAAGATGAGAGTTGGTTACCATTTCTAACCTACATGATTTTTTATATGATGTCTTGGAAACATGCACTTTGATTGTACTTGCCTGAGCACTTGGCTGAAATTCTTCCATTAACTTCTACTGCTTTTATAACGAGAGCATGTTTACTTTCAAGTCTCCTTGTCACTTTGCTGCAGCCTGTGAATTAAAAACAGAAATGTTTACTCTAGTACTGCTACCTCCATCTTGCTCAAAGCATTCCGCGAGGCTTCCCACACCTCATAAATACCTTTCAGACGCTGACTCCTTGCTGTGATTTATGTCCTAGCTCGAGCAGGTTTCTATTTGAATCTGGGCGCATTTAAGCAAGAAACGCCCCTGGAGTTAGGACATATATGGCATCAAAGAGTCAGAAACTGAAGGGTATTTATGAGGTGCGGGCAGCCCCAAGGAATGCATGGTCATATGTCTGTGTGGAGTTGGCAGTTAGCCTTTTTGTATTTTTCCCTGACAGGCACAAAATAGAGGGATTAAGTGTGAACTGGATGGGCCATAAAAGGCAGGATGTGGGGTGGACCTGTGCATAGCCCCACTTGCATTTCAATAGACTATGCCCTGCTTTGACACAAATAAGTTCACCCTACCCTATTGTGCCTGCAAACAGACTGGGACTAAAGCAAGGATGTAGGCAATTCCAGACACGAATGTGAGGAGAAACCTCAAGAAGTGTCTCCCACTTCAAAGGGAGTACCAGATATAAAATTAGGACCCTCAGACTCACAGTTTAAGTTTACTCCTGGACCTGTGGTTGGACTCTCAGAGGAATGCCTGCTGCTGTGGCCTGCTGTATACTTAATGAGACTGTTTTGCTTCACCAGGATGCACTGCTCTACTGCCGGAAGCCTGCCCTGAGCCACCAGATGTCTTCCCTGCTTCTTGAGCCCTGCTCCACTATCCTGAACATCCAGTGTGACTCCAGGGGCTGGTAGGCTGGCCTCCCGATCAGAGCATCAGGAACAGAAAAGGATCTCGCCATCTTGAACCTACTCCTGGACACTACCTGAGTAAGACCTAACCACCCATGTGGTGCCTCTCCATTCCTAACCCTAAGAAGAGGCACTAAGGGTCCCAGATAGCCCAAATCCAAAAGTTGGAACTTAAAAGATGTTTCCCCAAACTTATTCTAAGAGCCCAGAGGGGACTAGCACATACCTGCTCATTGATTTGATCAAGGATGCATCACCTGTTGGCCTGACTTTGTGACAGTTCCTGTTTCATTCTTCTCCTCAGCAGAAAATCCTGTTCAGCGGCTCCTTGGAGTAGGGGTATCTGGCCTCATGATACCCTCATTGGCAACATTCCAAAGGTTTGCCCTGCTGGAGGTTTCAAATCTTCAAAAACAAAACTAAGTCAGGAATCTTCCCTGAGACTTCATCCAGCGGCTCCCTGACATCCTAGCCCTGCTGAACTTCAGCTTCTCAGTCATTTACTTGCATCCAATACGCACTCCATTGGGGTCCACTGGCATTGAAAGCGGAGGCACCGCCGATGTTAACTTGGCAATACCCCCACCTCTAACTGGGTCGGGGGAACAGTGAGTTTGGACTCCCACAGGTGTTAAGGGGGCTACCACTCCCCAAACTCTAAAAGGCTCTCTTAGTTCTGAGTCTGGGGAGAAAGCCTACAATTGTGTAAAACACTAGCTTACCCGTCGCGCGTTGCTGCGATCTCCGAAGGAAGGAAATTCAAGGAAACTCGTTATGATAACCTTCAAGTTAAATTGTGTAATTTTTATTGAAACTTATTCATTTTCATATGGAAAACATTTCAATGTGTCGTTTTAATTCTACTTATTTATTCGAGTGCTTGTGGATACACCATTTTTTGTTTTTCCGTCTGGTGCGTACATCAGTATTCGAAAGATTATGAGGGCCCTGGGGAGCCGATATTTAAAAAAATGTATGCCAAAAACCTTCGCGGGAGTGTACTCAACAACTTCCCAAAGTTTCCTGGCGATCGGATGAATGCTGTTTTAATTCTATTTATTTATTCGAGTGCCTGTGGATACACAATTTTTTGTTTTTCCGTCTTATGCATACATCAGTATTCAAAAGATTATGAGGGCCCTGGGGGGCCCATATTTTAAAAAGAAATTATGCAAGAAACGTTCGCGGGAGTGTATTCAACAACTTCATAAAGTTTACTGGCGATCAGATGAATGCTGTTTTAATTCTATTTATTTATTCGAGTGCTTGTGGATACACAATTTTTTGTTTTTCCGTCTTGTGCGTACATCAGTATTCGAAAGATTATGAGGCCCCTGGGGGGCCGATATTTTAAAAACTTTTATGCCAGAAACATTCACGGGAGTGTACTCAACAACTTACCAAAGTTTCCTGGCGATCAGATGAATGCTGTTTTAATTCTATTTATTTATACGAGTGCTTGTGGATACACGATTTTTTGTTTTCCTGTCTTGTGGGTACATCAGTCCTCGAACAATTATTAGGGCCCTGGGGGGCCAATATTTTAAAACATTTTATGACAGAAACCTTTGCGGGAGTGTACTCAACAACTTCCCAAAGTTTCATGGCGATCGGATGAATGGTGTTTTAATTCTATTTATTTATTCGAGTGCTTGTGGATACCCGATTTGTTGTTTTTCCGTCTGGTGCGTACATCAGTATTCAAAAGATTATGAGGGCCCTGGGGGTCAGTATTTAAAAGCACTTATGCCAAAACGTTCGCGGGAGTGTACTCAACAACTTTCCAAAGTTTCATGGCGATCGGATGAATGGTGTAGTAATGCATAAAGGACAAACAGACAGACAGACAGACAGACATACATTCGTTTTTATATATATAGATAACATTGCCTCGCATAATATGTTTTGGAATTTGTATCTACGTTTTTATGATCTCTCTTGCACATTCATCGTGAAAATGTATGTTCCAAATATTAGATCATTGCTGTTTATAGTAGTCTGACATATATGTTTTGAGCTGAAATAATGTGAGTTTCTACTGATGCTTTTACAATTTTCATGCACATATTTAATTCCAGTAAATGGTTCTAGAACAGATGACAGATGTCGGTAGTTCAATCATGTTGTTTTAAAAGCGTTGCTTTAATCATTGCCAAAGAACATATCTGACATCCGGAAAGTAATTTTCTATTTTTTTTTCAAACCTTTTACTGCAGCAGAAGTGTGCACATTTTTCATTTTAGAGCAACAACGTTGAGGAATACACTCAAACATACCAGGCTTGTGAATATGCCTGGGAAGAACAAGGAATCATTACACTTTGAACATCTAATAATTGAGCTAAAGCAGTAAATATTGAAAACTATCCAGGCCGTCTATACCTAAAACAAACACACAGATTGATTGGACATATGGGCTGACAGGTGTATAAATTCCACCATTACTTCTTTCAATTATCTGTAATTTCCCCAGGGAAGGAAGGATGACGTGTTCATCAAGTAGTCTCTCCTTCTAAAATATAAGATGTCAATAACGGGAAATTAAACAAAGTAGAGTGCCAAATACATCTGGCAAATACTCCACTGCCTCTTGTACAGTATGTTTATAATCCCAATTTTAGTTTAATTGGCTGACAACTGCAATTACTCAAGTATCCTGTGGTTTGTGCTGCACAGCAGAGTCGGTAACTGTTTATGGAGTGACAATTCAGATAGCAATTAAATGCATTTCACTTTAAATAACGTGCAAAATACTGAACAATGTATACCATTTATTCAAGTACCGTATTTATGGTGAAAGAGGTGAACTCAAGGAAAATATCTTTATATTTTACTCACAAGCTTTGTTAAATTGTATAATTCAATATGAATGTGTAGTCATAGAGCTACATGAATCAATACTACTTCAAGTGCTTATGCTACTAATGACCTTTAGTAATAGTAGATGAAGTAGAAGTATTAATAATAATAATAATAATAATAATCATCATAATAATAATAATAATAATCAACATAGTCCTTTAAAGTGCTCCAATTTATTTAACTTCACATGCAAACAAATGTGTTGTTATATCAAAAACTGCAAGAAAAGGTCAACCACATCTATTACTATTATATACAACGTTGTCCAATGTTCATAAATCAAAAGGATAGGTTCCCATAAATTAGTATTTCTACAAAATGAAATATCAATTAACACAGCACAAGACGCTGGGCAGTACTGCTATGACGTGGATAGCATGGATCAATAAACGTATGTGTATACCTTCGACAGTGATGATCGAACATTGCTAGTTAGAAGGTATGTATTTGTCTCACTGCAGCTGGTGAGAGAGAAAACATCCATAAAGACACCTGGGCAGCACGGGGGAAAGACATTTGTGAAACACACACACATGCACACACACCCACACACACATATACACAGGTGCGCACGCACACTCACACACACACACACACACACACACACAATCACACACACGCACACACACACACACACAGGCACACAACCACACACACACACACACACACAGCGTTTGCCTTAATTTGAATAAAAAGATTTGTCTTTCATATAGCAACGAATATCAAAAATGAAACCGAATATGTATCGCTGTTGTGGAAATCATGCATCAAGATTAAGGCTCCCTCTTTTCCGTTTTTACTGATTTTTACAGATAAATACAGACAGAAAACATTTATTTTCTTGTCTGTATTTATTCTTAAATGTGGATAAAAATGGAAATTGGGTTGCTTTTTGAGTAAATCTAAATAATGTCTGCCATAACTGTCAGAACAGTCAGGCAAATAGATGTGTGGATTCATAGATAAGGTGGTAAAACAAAGAAAGGAATTTTAGTAAAGAGGCTTTAGCTGCAGTAGATATGCACAAGGTTGATACTGAAATTTGCATATTTTCATATAAGTGCACTGATTTATCTTCTGAGGGTGTTCATGGCACTAAAACCGGGCAAACATTCAAGCGTGAGTGCATATTTATCGGTTAAATATATGTGGAAATATACTAATATCAGCTTAATTTTTTCCACAAAACCCAAAATAAATATGTATAAATATAGATAAGATTAGCATAAAATAAATATGGATAAATGCAGACGGAAATGGCAAAAAAATAAATACCATAAAACCGGGAGCCCTAATCAAGATTAGCAGTAATTTACAGTGTAAATTTATCAGCAAGACCTCTTGGCTCTCTTGACTCTCCCCATCGGAGGGCCGATGGCTGAAGATCTCACTGCATTTTAAGGAAGCATAGGCCACTGTAATGGTGTACGGGACTGGGGAATTTAAAGATTAAAGCAGGAGAGATCACATGTATATTTGGGACCCGATTTATCAAAGTTTTGCGTACCTTGTGCCATGGAGGGGGCGCAAGGGCTACGCAAAACCTAAGTGAGACTTATCAACCTACGATCTTGGGTGGTCCTGCATTGCTTGATAAATCGAGAGTAATGGAAGGCCGCATAAATCAGTGCCTTGCGTTACTCTGCGGCAGGAAGAAATTCCATGGGGGGAGCATGGGTGTTACCACACATTCACCCATGGATTTAGGAGCATTCCCAGATTTACTATTAGTGGTAGAGTTGGAAATGCAGCAAAATGCTATGCCTCTACACATGGGGTATAACAAGGGGAAATATCTTTATTTCTCCTTGTATTTTCCTTTTACTATGTATGCTGCATTCTGCAGCACACATAAAAAAAGAAAAATGCCTCTCAGGATTGTTTTTGTGCAGGAAGGTCTCCCTTTCTGCACAAAAACAATCATGTCTACAACTCAAGCACCCTTGCTCTATCATTCAAGTGTGCCTGCGTAGGCTCTATGCAGCAAAAAGAGCACCAGTTCTTGGAACGAACAGGAATGAACAATATAATGGTAAAAAAGCTGTGATATAGGAGGGTGAATAGTGGTCATAAACACCAAAGACTATGAAAATAAAATGAATATGATGTTAAATGATAAAAATCTTTACTTAAGGATTAAACAGAACCCTATAGCAAAAATATCCAGAAATATTCACTCCCTTTCTCACCAGGCTTTTTTAACCGGCGAGATTACCTCAAAAGAATTTGATTTTATAAACTCCAACAAAGGTAAAACTGCGTGCATTTACGGTTTACCAAAAATGCATTAAGATCTACATGTTCCGCCTTACAGACCGATAATATCTACTATCGGGACTGTAATTGAACCTTTGTCCAAATTTGTTGATTCCTCTTTATGTCCTCATATTTCAGAAACACCATCTTACATAAAAGATACTGGGGCTAAATAAAATTGAAAACATAACTTTTAATTCCAACAATGACGTTATGGTGACACTAGATATAGAGTCACTCTACAGCAATATCCCCGAGAAAGAAGCACTTGAAGCTACAAACTGGTTTATTGATGAGTTTCATGTTCAATGCCCTTAAACTTTTATGTTAGCTTGTTTGAACATTGTTTTGTCAGAGAATATCTTTGAATTTGGCCATGCCCTATATCGCCAAATTAAGGGCGTAAGCATGGGCGCCTCAGTGGCACCATCTATAGCCAACATCTACATGGCATAATTTGAACAAAAACATATATACAACGAGATTGCACCGCTTTTTGAGTCCGTTTATCACTGGTCCAGATATATAGATGACATCTTTTTTTATCTGGACCAGTGGGGAAGATTCTCTAACCGAGTTTTTGCATTGGCTGAATGCGATATCCTTAAATCTTAAATTCACTGCCCATATGAGTTTGGACAAAGTAGAATTTCTTGACAGCAGAATAGCAGTTGGAAGTAGATGTTTTCACAAAACCTACTGCTCGAAATACTCTGCTGCACTTTACAAGTTTTCACCCCTGTAATCAAAGGGAGAGTATCCCTTTCTCTCAATTTTTGAGAGTTCGTAGAAATTGGCCAAACATTAAAGATTTTGACAGCAAGCAGCAATTATGAGAAGTAAGTTCATAGAAAGGGGTTACCCACATCGCTTAGTACGTGATTCTTATAAGCGAGCAAGGTTTTTTGATCGTGATTACCTATTGTGCCCCAAATCAAACATAGAAGTACCCAGAGAAAACCAACAATTGGTTTGTGTTATCAGGCACTCCACTGTAGACTCAAAAGTCAAACAAGTCATTAATGCTAATTGGCATATTTTAAATAGCAATCCAGACCAAAAATCTAAAGTAATGAAACCCTTGTTTGCCCATCGGCGAAACAAAAATATAAAAGACATGATCGTTCATTCACGCTTCAAGAATGACAGAAATAGGACATCGAGTCAGAAGTCAATAGATTGTAATCGACCAAAAAGGGGAACAGTTAAATGCTCCTCTTGTAAATCTTGTGACTCAATAATAGAAGGAGAAATCTACATACATAATGGTTATACCATTTAAGCCTCCCATATGTGGAATTGCAAGACACAAAATATTATCTACTTGATAGTTTGTTCTTGCAATTTAGGATATGTAGGGGAATCAGCAAGAGCGATTCAAACTAGGCTCACTAAACATCGTTCTGCCATATGAACGGCTAAACTGTTAGCTCCCCTTGTGAAACATTTTATTGAAAAAAATCATAGACCAGAAGACATCAAGTGGAGAATCCTGGAAAAAATTAATATGGCAGACAATAAAGGAGGCTCAAAAATTCGAAAGAAATGTGAGTTTTTTTTAATTTTTTCTCTCAATACCTTTAAAAACGGGCTTAACAGCGAAATACCTTGGGAGAATGCCTTAATTTAAATGTACTCTGGGAGTATGACTTGATTGAATATACCTGGTTTATTTACATATGTGAGACGTAGATGAACTGAGAATACAATATAACAATTGTGGTGATATTTTTAGGGTTGCTTTTTTTAAAAATACTTCTAAAGTATAAGAAGTTACTAAATACCTAAATATCTATGTTAATTTAGTTAATATTAATAGACAATTTTCTTGGTCTTATGTGTTTCTTCATCCGGGCTATTCACGTGATTTTTTGATTGATATGAGAAAATAGTCTTTTTTCTATATCTATACTTCTAGAATCTTACTGGTAAAGTTATTGATTTGCAATATTAACAATAAAACTAATATTGATACCCGTGTTACATATATCTCCTTATAAATACCTATATATAAACTCTTTCTATAAAAACGAGTGATACACACTTTTATAACAATGGAACTATGGCTGCCTTGGTGCTCCATTGCTCCGGTTCCGCTCGTTTTAGTTGTTCAATGTAAACGAGTCACAGGGTCCAACAGGGGTGTGTTTCACAAAATAAAATGGTGCGGATGTCGAGCGCGGTTGTTAAACCAACTCCCCACGAACGCCAGCTAATTGGAAGCGCCTGGCTCCATCTGCACTGGTATAAGAAGCCACCTCAGGTAAAATAGATAGTTTAGTTTTCATTTTAGTCATTTCAGACATTATTTAGATATATTTTTATACGGTTATATCTCTTCTAGGCATAGAGGGAAATCGTGCATCGGAACACGAAAGAATATCGTGATTAGAAGACGCCCTTCAGTCTCGCGCGTTTTATCATTCGCAAGGTCCGATATCTACCAAGCCCATTCTTAACCAACTACAGTTTTAATCAGGTATGGTCTTTTCAAAGAATTATAAGTTAGGCGATAGAGCAATACTGTAAGAATAAGAATTAATAGTTTTCTTGTTTCTTTGTCATTGATAACACAGGCTCAATAGGAAAAATACTGTTGAAACATTTATTTATCTGGTGAAAGATTGGAATGACGCCGTTCCTTCCGTTTAAACAACAAGCAGGATAATTATTCCATTTTTTGTCTTGATATATTATAAAAGAGGTAATTTTTTGCATCCTTATATAATTAATAGCTTACTAAGTCTATACCAAACGATATTTGTCTGACGAGTTTTTCCTTGACTTCGTTCAGGTACTTGCAGCTTGTTTCCTTTTGTTAAGACTCGTTTTCTTCAAAGTGTTTTATCTACACGATACACATTGAGGTTTCTCGCTGCTTTTTAATCAGGTACTGAAAGTATATATAGAGTTACATCTATCTAAATATCTGGAATTCATGTTGCTATTTAAATGTTACCTAGAAGTATCTCTGGTAAATAAGCTCTACACTTGTTCTTTTTAGAGTAAGAATAAAAACCTGTGACAGCTTTTCTCATTTTTGGAATAAAATTAGCTGCCTCGAAATTAAACACATCGTATGAATTCATTAAAATGTATATTGATTAATCGTCAGCCATCACTACCTTTATTTAATAAGGATAAAAATAGCCCTTTGTCAGATAAAAGATTCTGCCTAAAAATAATTCTGTTAAATAAGCTTTGTACTTTTAACGGCTTATTTTCTATCCTGGAAACAAATTACCTGTCCCATATCACTCATAATTTGATATGTCCTAGATCTTCTCTCTTCTACGACATACAGATGGACACTCATGTAGGATATGCATATATGTTGTTCTCTTATATATTTAAAAAATATATATCTATTTTCAATTTTGAGGTGCCCTCTTGTGTGTTTTTGTTTTTTATACAATGTATTTAAATATGTGAATTGTAGTATTGTTGTCATGATTTTAATATTATGTATTTTCAAATTCTTGTAGAATTGTGTGGCAATTCCTGAAGAAGGCGAATTTTGTTCTATCTGCCACTATTTTTTATGTTTTTATTATATGGATATGCATATTAAGTAGTGAATTGCAATGAAATGTATAAATTGTCTTTTTTAATTCTTTATTAAAAAAAATAGATACATTTGCAAACTTGGGTATTTCATAATTATTGTTTGTAGTGTTTAATATTACATTATTGTAGTTTATTAGGTCTCGCCTGTCGATGCGCATGCGCATCGAGCTTGCGAGACTATTGGGGCTTAAACAGTCTTTAACCAACTTGCAAGGAATCGTGGCGATTCCTTGCAGTGCCCGTGAAATTCAAGCTTAATGCGCATGTGCATTGAGCTTAAAAGCGCGTGCACATGCCCCCAGCCGCCTGCTTGCATGTATTTTCCCTCAGCCGCACTCCTCCCACACCCCCGCTCCGCCCCCTCCCCTGCCTGCCGTGTCGCGTTTCTTCAGTTCCCTTAGCCGCACTCCAGGCCCCTGCTGCTTTCACACCCTCATTACGCTCTCCCCGCTCCGCCCCCTCCCCTGCCCGCCGTGTCGCATTTCTCCTCCCCCCTCCCCACAGCAATGCCCTCCGTCTTGTTTTACCCGTTTCTTCTTTTCTCTATCTGTCCCGCGTCCCTTTCTCTCTTTGCCTCGCAGCGTCTTTTTTTTTGCTTCTGATGCCCGTATGTTTCTTTACAGTATCTCAAGCATGCCAAAAGTTCTTTTGATTTAAACATAAAAAACAACCATGTCTAGAACTTAAAGAGCAAGAGATTAGTGCCTTTCGTTTTTAAACTCTGATTTCCTCAAACAAACATGAGCCCGCGTCCCTTTCTCTCTTTGCCTCGCAGCGTCTTTTTTTTGCTTCTGATGCCCGTATTTTTGTGCAGGCAACCGAGGGGTTCATTCATGGCTGGCCGGTGGCCGGCCGTACTTTCAGTTTCCTGCTTCTCCAGCTCCTTCCTCTCTGCTGGAAACAGACAAAAGGCGCCAGTGGTGCACAACATAGACGGAGCCATCCGGCTTAATGATTGCTTTGGAATTCCATGTGTTAACAGTAAACAGACCAGAGGCACCAGGAGAGCACAAGCCACACAGAGTTGCACCCCCACCTCCCCCTCTCGCCTTAGTCAAACGAGGTGTTTGTAACCAAGGCTGCGTCTTCTTTGGTGCGTTTATAATGTACATGGGATGTTTGGGTTCATGCTGGGTAGCGCTGCAGCCATTGACTCTCCCCCAGCCCTACCCTCCTTTGGCTTCTATAACGCACTGTTGTAGTACTGTTAAGGTGGGCTAAAATACAGGCACTTTCTTCTAAACTAAACATATGTTTGTCGTAATCTCTTTGTTTTAAAGTGCAAACAATGTTTTAAAATGCTGCCGCTGTTAGTTACACGAGGTGTTTGTAACCGAGGACGCTTCTCCACATGATCGCCTGCCTCTCGCTCACATGTGAGTGCGTTTCAACTATGTTTTATTAGTACTGTGCTGTGTGTTGGCTTTTTCATATGTTGTCATGGGTCTATATTTTTATAATAATGGCAGCGCTTTAGGCAACGCCACCTGCAGATAATTACCCGGACGTCTGCTGAGGCAATCAGCAGCGCTGCTCTCGAAGAATAACACGGGGGTCCATAGCAGTGCCACGCGACCGGTCCGGCGCGCTCTCCTCCCTGCTACCGGGGGCCAAGACAGGCAGGGATATCCTTAAATTGCACAGCCAACGAAACTCCAGGGCAAATGTGGTAAGGGGATAAACAAGGGCACGGCGAAAACATGGCAACAGTCACCGCATGCAAAACTCGATTGCTGTTTAATTTCCTACCCCACCACCATACACACATACAAACACTCACACATACAACCACTCACACATACAACCACTCACACATACAACCACTCACACATACAACCACTCACACATACAACACACATACAACCACTCACACATACAACCACTCACACATACAACCACTCACACATACAACCACTCACACATACAACCACCCACACATACAACCACCCACACAACCACCCACACAACAACCACTCACACATACAACCACTCAAACAACTACACACACAACTGCACACACAAACACACACATCTGTCGCACACACATCTCACACACGCAACGCCACTCACACACGCAACGCCACTCACACACGCAACGCCACTCACACACGCAACGCCACTCACACACGCAACGCCACTCACACACGGAACGCCACTCACACACGCCACTCATCCACGCAACGCCACTCATCCACGCATCGCCACTCATCCACGCAATGCCACTCATCCACGCAACGCCACTCATCCACGCAACGCCACTCATCCACGCAACGCCACTCATCCATTTGAAAAACGAAAAATGTCAAACTCTTCTATTGCGAGACCTATTGCATTTTCAATGCTTGTTTTATAAATGTGGATTGCCTAGGATTGTTATTTCTCAAATAAAAATACAATATAATGGTAAATACAGCGCATTCCTGTCCTTACCCTTTCACGAAGCGCAGCAAGGTGGCTTGCTGCATTGAGCTGCGTAAAAAAATGACAAATCTGCCCCTTAGTGCCCATGATAATGCTGAATCTGGTTATCACTGGTTTTCTTCTACAAAACCTAAAAATCACATTCTCTTGCTTTTGGAATTCTAAAGACCTCACATAATTCGCTGGAGTGGTACTATTAAAAAAAGACAGAGGCGTTTTATTTTTGTGTCCTCATTTACCACCATAGTATCAGGTGAGGTCGAGGGTGGGGATACCACATGCTGTCTCAGTTTATACAACTGGCAGGGATTAGGTGAGGTGGAATGCCAACATCCCTCAGCAATGGCGACTCCTCCCAAGACAAACACCACAAAACCGTTACAGAGAAGATAGACAAAATATTTGGTGGAAATTGCAGCCGATTGGAACCGGGCTTTGTACCGGGTAACGGCTCTACAAGTAGTATAAACCACAGTAGCATAATCATTGGATCCGGGGAAAAAAGAAAAAAAAAACCCGGGTAACTCAATGCTGCCAGGTCAACAGATGCCAAAATGTCCTTTTACTTGGGTTGCCGGCCCTAGCCAGATCAAGTCTGGAGACTTGCAAAACTGAAGCATACCAATCATTAAGAGAGAGTGGTAAAGAATCTTTCCACTTTTTGCAAATCTCCCTTCTGGCCAGTAAGATAGATAAAAGAACAAACTCTTTGCCGGATTCTGGACCCCTTCCAGAATCCCAAAGATCACAAGGGGGAGCTCAAGGACTACTTGGTAGCCCAATGATATAGAAAGAGTGTTACTAATTGCATCCCAGAATGAAGCCAGACAGGGACAATCAAAAAACATATGTGCATCCGAAGCAGCTAACAGACCACACTTAGCACAAGCCACAGACTTCCCCTCAGAGAATTTTGAGAGTCTAAGAGGAGAATAATATGCTCTGTGCAGAGTATAAAGATGGTTCCTGCGTAGCCATGCAGGCTTAACAATGTCCCATAAAAGCCCGCATGAAGAGGTCCAAAGGTCTAGCAAGTTACGACCAACAATAAGAGAGCCCCACAGCAGGTCTGGTAGCCGAAAGTCGCCATCTGTTTCATCCAGGATAAGTTTGTACCAGAGGGAGATCTCCTTCTTTGCAGGGGGATTATCAACTAGACTGGATATTAGCTGACTATAACCGCCAAGTGGAAACTTATTCTCTCGTGAGGGAACGGAAATAAATGAATGGGTCCAACTAGCTATTTGCATACATTTAAATCTGGCAAAATTAGGACCGATATTATTTTTAAGATAGTCCCAAGAGAGCAAGTCACCTTTGAGGAAGAGGTCCCCCCAAACTTCCAGGCCTGCTTCTTTTAATGGAACAGCAAGACTGTCTCGCAACTAAGCGGGGCTTTCAGGAAGGCCCCAAAGAGGAGTCCTGCTACAAAAGTACCCCATTTTTATAGATTTCGTTAGTTCCGACCATATTTTGGCCATCCCTTGCAAAACCTTCAGTTTGATTTTCTTAAAAAACTTGGGGTTTCCAAATTTAAATAAAAAGCCTGACTGACTAACTCCTTCCCCTTTAAGCAGAGCTGATAACAGAGTTCCAACCCCATAGTCAACAGGCATTTTCAACAACATTCGGGTATGGGACAACTGAAACGCCCATGCATACATTTTCAGGTCTGGAGCTGCCAAGCCAACTTTCTCCCTGCATCGTCTAAGTTTCTTCCAAGCAATTCTTGGGAGATGTCTGTCCCAAATAAGGGATGTAATTTCCGCTTGTAATTTTATTAACAAAGATGGATCAAAATATAATGGGGTGGTATTAAATAAAAAGGAAACTTTAGGTAAAATCGACATTTTAATCAGGTTAACTCTCCCTATTAGAGAACGAGGAAGGTGAGCCCATGCTTGCATAAGTCTACGGCAATCTTTTGCAACAGCAGGGAAATTTAGTGTAGCAATTTGATTAATGTCTTTTACAATATTAAGGCCAAGATATCGCATAGAGGACCCAGCCTGTATAGAAGTGTCCCTCTCATCATCGTTCCAGATTAGCATCTCGGTGTTCACAGCGTTAATCTCATGCCCAGACACTTGCCCAAATTCCAACGCAGTTTTTAGGACTGCGGGAAGTGCCGTATGAGCCTCAGATGTAAAGATGAGGACATCATCCACATACAGGGCCACCTTTCTCTCCCATCCCCTATAGATAAAAGGTTTGATGTTAACATCCTCCCTCAATCGCTGAGCGAAGGGTTCGATATATAAATCAAATAGGAGAGGGGAGAGAGGGCAGCCCTGCCGCGTACCTCTTGAGATGTCAAAGGGGTCCGATAAGTCACCATTAACCAGAAGGCGAGCAGTGGGACTCTGATATAGAAGACCGACAGCTCGACGGAAGCCCTCACCTATGTTAAACTTGGCCAAGGCCCTTGACAGGTACAGCCAGTTAACCCTGTTGAAGCCCTTGGTTGCGTCCAACGTGAGAGCGGCAAGAGGGAGGGTCTCAGCCGATGCCATATCGATGGCCCCTATTAGATCGTATGTTAGCTCATATAATTAGCGCCCCTTTACAAATCCCTTCTGGTCATGATGTAGGACATCAGGGGCCACCAAAGCCAGCCTTTTTGCGAGAACTGTAGCAAAGATTTTATAATCTACGTTCAGGATTGAAATTGGCCTATAAGACCCGCAGACATCAGCTGGCTTCCCTGGTTTCAAAATTAGGGTAATTGAGGCGCTGTCCCAAGATATTGGGGGACGCTGGCAACCAAGTAGGACTTGATTAAACAAGAGGGTAAGAAAGGACACAATTTCTTGTTTCAAGGCTCTATACATTTTGGCTGGGAGCCCATCGGGTCCTGCAGCTTTCCCTTTCCTGCTATTTTGGATAGCTATCCTAACCTCTTCTTCAGAGATAGCACTATCCAAAAATAAACGCTGTTCGGTGGAGAGTGCCGGGAGAGGGATCCCACTCAACCAGCTCTCAATCAACTCTAGGTCGATTTTCTTATCCTCATGATAAATTATTTGAAAAAAGTCTCTAAAAACCAATCTAATGTCCTGATCTGGTAAAAATGTGTTGTTATTAACAGTAATTGAGACTATATTGTTGTGGACCTGGTCTGTTTTAGTCTTCAAAGCCAATAGTTTCCCTGCCCCCTCGCTGTATTGAAAATGGGCTATTTTACTAGCCTCCCATTTTCGCTGAATTCTTTGATTTAAGACAGAGCCCAATTGACCTTTCAAAGCCAATAGTTGGTTATGAAGCTGGTTTAACACGGAATCAGGAGAGGTGTCTATATCGCGTTGTATTTTTGCTATATTTGTTTCAATGGGAACAATTTCCTCCCTATACTGTTTCCTGCGATATGATACTTTACCGGTAATAAGACCTTCAAGAAAGCCTTGAAGGAGTCCCAAACAACTCCAGAGGTCGCTGAGCCAATGTTAAGGCGCATGAAGTTACGGGCTTCAGTTTTAAGATATGACATATCATCTGGATGTGAGAGTGGTCAAATGTCCAATTCCTGGGGGAGATTTTAGTAGGCCCCTCAAGTTCCATAAAGACCGCTGAATGGTCGGATAGGTGTAAAGGAAGATAATGAATACACTTAACGGTATCTACCAATCTCTGGCTGATTAATATATAGTCTATCCTAGACTGATGGTGATATTTATAATTTCGGAAGGAGATACCCTGTAGCTGTCCTGACCTTACTCTCCAGATATCTACGTAGCCATATTGTTTCATTGAACTGAGCAAGAAGGTCCTAGTCTTAGATAGAACGCGGCGGCGACTGTTAATGGATTTATCTAACGCAGGGTCCAACACTACGTTAAAGTCCCCCCGCCAAGATAATTGGCTCACGAAAAGACAATAAATGTGAGAAAATAGACTCTAAGGTTGTGGGGTCATCTTGATTGGGTCCATAATAACCCGAGATTGTAAATTGTGCACCGGCTATAATTACCGATGCAATGGCCCATCTGCCACCTGGGTCCACCATATGAGATACTAACTTAGCTCTTAACTGTTTCTTAAAGATAACCAACACACCTCTAATATTCATTGTTTATGATGTGGATACCGCAAAATCGATCCACGTACTCTTCTTAACAAGAGCAAGCAAATCAGTCTCAGTGAAATTAGTCTCCTGGAGTATAATGACCTGCGCATCCGAATCACGTAAATACTGCATGATTTTATCAGCTATTGGTTTGGTGCGGAGGCCATTAACATTCCAGGAGATATATGTTAAACTACCCATACTTACTAACCCTGACTCGATAAAGACGCTCAAAAGAAGAAAGAAGGGGAGAGCCTAAATGTGACAATAAATCGCCAGACATTAACTGCTTAATGCCCAGCCCCACAAAAATCAAATGGACAATGAGGACGTTTTTAAATTTCTGCCACCACCCAACACCCATCTTACCCCTGTGCCCCACCCCCTTCCTCCCCTTGGAAAACCCTTGCAATATCTAACCGGATCAAGTCCAGTAGATAGCACCCCTTCCCGAGCTCCCACTGAGTCACCCCGTCTCTCACCCAAATTGCTATGTTTTTATACCATATGTACCAGGGGGGAGTGTAGAATCATACATCACCGTTTTTCAAAAAAGAATTTGAAAGGATATATGAATTCTCCAAATAATTAACTTAGAGTGAGATAATTAAACGAGGGTAAAATTTAAGTGGAAAGAAATTTTCTATTTGCATCACCCTCAAATATATTTTCCCCCTTTAGGTCTTCCTATATATTTTTTTCGATTGATGACGAAGTTTTAAACCATATTGAGTAATTCTATAATAGACCTATAAGACGAAAGTTGGCCTAAAAAAAGGTACTAGCCTACGCAGAGAAACTCTTATTGCCCAAATCTAATAATAACTCATCAGCTGCCTGCACGGATCTAATATTAAACATCTTGTTATTGTGCATAATTTTTAAAGCAGCAGGAAACAAGAGTTGGGCAGTTGCACCTAGTTTTCTAAATGCGTCTAGACGCCTCCCAAACTCCCACTGCTTTTCCAAAGTAACTCTGGAGAGGTCAGACCTAATAAGGAAAGTAAATCCCTTCCCAGCCAATGACTTCTGTTTTACGGCCAGATTGAGAATCTGTTCCTTAAGTAGATAGGTGTGAAAGTTTACGAGGATCCTGCGAGGTTTAGACCTTTGGGCATTTCATCTGAAGGGATCCCTGTGCACCCTCTGAATATCGATAGCCAACTCCTCAATTGAATGGTCTAAGCATAGAGATTCTTTCAATAGTGTGGTAATAAACTGTTTGATATCCGAGCCCTCCGACCCTTCAGGGACATTTAGGATGCGTATGTTACCACTTCTAGCGTTGTTCTCCAACGTTTCCATCCTTTCACTCAGAGCCAAGTCTTCAAGTCTAAGTTTAACAATATCCTCTTTAGCCTGGTCCAAGTGGATCGATAGTGCAGCTACTGACACTTCCAATACCCCTGTTCCTGATGTAAGCCCATCAATCTTATTGTCCAGAGATTCACAGTAGTTTCTAATCTCAGCTTGGTTTGCAGATGACTCATTAAAGTCTTTCCTTATATCCAGGGACAAAGAAGAGAACATTGCTAGAAGGGATGCAGCAGTGATACCGGAATCAGAACTAGGGGCCGCACCTTCTATAATAGCATTGGAAGAGGCGATAGAGGTGCCATGCTGATCAATCGATTCCTCTACTCCAACCCCTGCATCTCCTAGAGCCCCAGCATCGGAGCATCGGAGGCGGTCACCTCATTATTCATAAAAGGATCGCAGGGAAAGCTACCAGAGGATTCCACGGGCCTGAAAGAATTATGCGGCAACGGTGATAGAGTTGCCAATGGATTAACACTAGATGGAACATCCAATACTGCACCCATATCAGGGGCAACCAGTTCACTGGTGTCGAGAGGATTAAGAAATGCCAACACACCCCCCAAGTGAGGGCTAGATGGTAATGATACTACTGGTTCAACATCGCCTTCTGGTATGGGTGAAAGAGGGGCCGGCATTGAGACAGAGGCTAACAAAGTGGCTGCATCCGCAACAGAGGACATGGCACGATCCTCTGAGAGGTCAAGCACCTGTGGGACAGCTTTAAAGTAGGAGCGTAGTGAGGGTGTAATTTAGGACCCCAAACTGAGTAATGCTTTGAGATTCTTTGTGTCTCTGGGGGACCTTGTCCGTTTTGACTTTACCTCAGCAGATAAAAATGAGGAAGCTTTCTTCTTTATTGAAGATACCTCAGGACTCAGCACAGGGGGGGCGGACTTCACAGGCTTCACAGGCACCTCTTTCTTTTTTCGACCACGTTTGGTTTTATTTCTATTTTGATAAGGAGATAGAATAGGTGACACAGGTACAGCTGATGCAGGAGATGTTGACACAGGTGTTAGTGAAAAACATATAGAATTGGTATCCTTACCACGCTCAAATGCACTGTTTGCCTCTAACCCCTCCACCGTCACAGCCGGGACCGCCTAAGCCTCTCTCCTGGTCAATTCGCGATTCCGATTAATGGTGCCCTCCACAATTACTGCTGAGCTACAGGAGGTATGCACGAGACTTCATGCCTTCCTCCCCCTCCTAAGCTCCAGCGCAGCCACAGAACACAGCCGCAGCCCCAGCGGGTAAATCAGCAGGTTTGTGGACGCCGCGATGGAAATGACAGCGAGGCGCTGGGCAGGCGCCACACAAGCACAACAGGAGCCTCCAGGCATGGACAAAAAGAGTGGACTCCCTGGAGAAGCGGACAAAAAGGACTCCGACTTTCACATAGAAAGCCATTTTTAGTTCGAGCCCGTTACAAGTACAGGCATTCCATCGGTCCCATGCCTACTTCCCCTCCAAAAACCAGCAAAAGAAACTCCATCGGTGATGACCGGGCAGGCTCTAGCGGGAGCTCGTTACGGAGCACTGCCGCAGCTCAGCAAGCTGCTGCCATGTTTCCCCCGCAAAAAAAGACAGAGTTAGACTTTAGTACAGTGTTAAGACGGTACATGCGGTGATCTTCAAATTGTCTTTATTTAGATCTTGTACACCCACCATTAACATCAGCAGCCTGCCAGTGTGCTCCCAGTCTATAACTGATATTCCTTAGAATGTCATGCCATGGAAATGTAGCATGAGCAGCTGAGCTTACCTAAAGAAACAAACACTTACATGTGACTACAACACATTTCCCTTATCCAACAATGCAAGCAAGAAAAAAGTTAAAACAAGATTATATATACAATGAGAAAATTGCTACACAAACAGAATAAGACAGTACTAAATAATCACCTAACATTTTCCATAGGTTAGCAGCACATTAATGGTTTGGTGTGCTATCAAGAGAGCCATCAAAAATATTTAAAACTCCCAGATGATGGCAATAAGATGTGTATGGCGGGCATTGTATGTCACGTATCTGGTGTTGGTGCTTAATTATATAGAGGTGTGTTGAGAAATATAAAAGCAATATATTGAAAGGAATTTCTCTTGGTACATGGATAAACAGCCACCTATTGATGTTCATTATGCCAAATTGCTGCAATTCCTGGAAACTTGGGCCCATATTTAGGTGGGGTAATACCGGTCGGTAACAGTGAAATTCGGTAAATTTCACAGTTACCGACCGGTATTTAGGGATTTGAGATGTAGGAGGCTGCAAATAGGAATCGGTCATTTACCGATTCGTTATTTTAAGGAATCAGTAAAATTTTGATTCCTTATTTTAAGGAATTGGTAAATTACTGACTTGTTAAAGCCTATGTAGGTAGCACTCAAGTGAGTGCATTTTAGCCTTAAGGACTCGTTATTTACCTATAACTATAAGTTGGTGGTAAATACCGAATACCTTTGAAAAAGCAATTTTGTGCTTTTTTAAAAGTGCCATGTGGCAAACATACATGCCCTTAAGGCATATATGTTCCCCACATGTGCACACAGGCACGATTCAGGGGCGCAACAGGGTGTCAATTTGACACCCTGCCACCCTTGAATATGTTCCCCCTATTACCGATTTGGTATTTACCTAATCTGTAATATTGAATGGCTTCCCATTCATGCCTATGGGCCTCCAGGCCCATAGGCATGAATGGGAATTACCGAATCGGTAAATACCGAATCGGTAATACCGAATATTACCGAATCGGTAAAATTTACCGAATTTTTACTTACATACTATTTACCGATTCTGAAATACCGAATCGGTAAAATTCGGTATTTCAGAATCGGTAAATAGAGATTACCTACATATGGCCCTTAATTTCTGAATGGAAATGGTAATGGAAATGAGAAAGCAAAGAATAAGCATCTGTACTCATAAATGTATTACTAGATGGCAAGCATTTGTTCGTATTTCTTTAGCACAATATAGGGAAGCGCTGACATGTTATAATATGATTAATTGGTTATGAGTATTGTAAGAAATTGGGTTACTAGTTGTGGGTGGTGAAACCCTTCTCAAGCAGCAACCACAATTGTTCTTGGGCTGAAGTCACAAGCAAACCCTAAATTAACCTGTGCACAACCCACTGGTAGCTTGGCACAGAGCAGTCCTTAAACTAAGAGGCACAGCCAAAGGGATGCTCCAGTTCTGTAGTGCAAGGTCCTGGTGATTTGTCATCAAAGATCCAGTCGATGAGAGCTTGTAATGCAAAGTCTGGAGTCAGGGATGCATCGGCTCCAAGGAGCTGCAAGGCTGCAGTGCAGAGTCTGCTGTCCGCTTTGCGATGGGTCCAATCCATGCCACAGCAAAGATGCTCAGCTCTGCTAGGGGTTGCGCTGTACAGCTGAGGTGATGCGACAGTTCTATTGGATCCACAGAGGCTGGTAAAACACCTTAAGTCCACTTCCAAGGGTCCAGAACTGGGGTGGTACTATTTGGCAGGGTATACTCACAGATGGCAGAGTCCAGGTGAAAGATTTTTTAAGCCTGAGGCTCAAGTCTGTCTCAACCAGGCAGAGGGCAGAAGGCAGCATGTTAGCACAGTACGGTAGGAGCCCAGCAGAGTGCAGTTCAGCAGAGTGGCAGTCATTCAGCAGCACAGTATTCCTTCTTACTGGCAGGGTATCCACAGGTACAGAAGTGTACTAAATTGGTGGTCTCTGAAGTCCAGTATTTATCTGTGGTGTGTTGGTGTCTGAGTTCCAGAAACCTCTTCTCAAGAAACTGTCCACTCCACGGGGAGTGGTGTGGCGCCGTGGCCATGTTCGACTGATGCTGGACGCTGGGGATCACGGTTCGATCCCTGGCTCCGGTGGCAGGGGTCTGCCCAGCACAATGCGACTCTGGGCAATAGCTTGCTTAATCTTTCCAACGGCCCCCAGCGCCAAGATACCCCTACGGGGGTGATTCGTACACTTTACAAGTACAAGATTTTACACCAGAAAACTCAAGAACTACAGTCACATCTCTCTGCCCCTTTTTCCCACCAAAGTCCCCGAAAAGGCCATCAACCACCAACTCACGGAAAACCTTGAGAACAACAATCTTCTGGACAAGACCCAATCTTTATTTCGCACAAACCACAGTGCAGAAAACGTCCTGATCACTGCCACTGACAACATCCAAACCCTCCTTTACCAGAGAGAGACAGTGGCCCTGATCCTACTCAACCTCTGAGCAGCATTTGATGCGTTTTCCCACCACACCCTCATTAAGAGGCACCCTCATCAAAGTTCAAGAGAACACCCTCAGATGGATTGCCTTCTTCCTCACCAGAAGAACACAGAGGATCGGCCTACCCCCCCACCAAAACCAAAAACATAATCTCTGGCATCCCTCAATGCTCATCTCTCAGTCCTATAATTTTCAACACCTACATGACCCCTCTGGCCAACATCGTCTAGACCCATGGACACCCAGCTCATCCTCTCTCTATCAGAAATCCCCTCCACCATGATGGCCAATTTCTGCACATGCATGACGAGCATCACACACAAAATAGAAATGCTCATCTTCAGGAGAAACGCCTCCCCATTTAACAACTTCTGGTGGCCTTCTGGACTAGGACCCTCACCCACTCCAACCAACCAACCATCCCAACAACCATGGCATTACCTTGAACAGCAAGCTCACGATGGAAAGCCAGATACACACAGTCTCCTCTGCCTGTTTCCTCACTCTTCGTATGCTACATACGATCTTCAAATGGCTCCAGATGTACTGTCACACAAACCTAGTCAGCAGTCACCTGAACTACAGCAACGCACTCTATGCAATAATCCCCTTGCATCTCCTGAATAGACTCCAGACCATACAGAACTCAGCGGCCAGATTCATCCTCACCCTCCCTATTGAAACCACATCACTCCTATACCTCAGTGTGCCCAAGGAGCATGGAGGCTTTCCAACAGCATGTAAGATGTAGGTGTGCTAATAACAGTTTAAGAAATATTTGCTTCAAAGAGACCGTATTTGGGGCCCTGCATGTCAACTTCAATCATTATCTCTGTGAAAGAATGCAGATAGATCTAAGCAGCCTGAAAAGGATCAATGAAGGTCTGTGAATAAAATAAAGAACTTATCTGTGCATTATATTGTAAACAATCCTGGAATTATGTGCCTGTTAAAGGCATTCACCTTGTAGCCCATGCCTCTATGTGAATATGGTTCACCTTGGTATACAGAAGGAGGTTTTTCATTCCAGGCATGTGAGAAATGGGGGTGCTGGTTGACTGGGTTGTAACCCCCCTGTCAGGAAACAGCCACAAAATCCCTTGCAGAGTGAAACGCAAAAAGTCACTAAATGAAACTGTGCTTAACCCTGGGTATCTAAGCACAAAAGGTGGTCAGGCTTAACTCAGAAATGTGTGAAATATTCATGCAGCACATAAAGAGTAATTGAGTTAAAACACAACACAAGAAAAATCCCAAACCAATTTAGAAAAACAGAGTTAAATTTAATAAATTATTTGACACCAAAACAACGAAAATCTAATCTAATGGAAGCAGCCCGCAACTTCACACAGTGGCTGACCGCCTGCGCCGACGACCTCGCGCCACTAAAGAACCCTCCCAGCAGACCCAGAAGCAAGAAGGCATCCTGGTTCACTGATGACCTCAAGGACTCCAAGAAGACCTGCCGCACCCTCGAGAAAGGCTGGCTCCTCGACTGGACCACCGACAACATGACCGCCCTCAAACACGCTAACCGCAAGCACCACCAGCTCATCCGCACCACCAAGAAGAAATCCCTGAAGGAACGACTGGACAACAACGCCCACGACAGCAAAGAGCTCTTCACTATCGTCAAGGAGTTCTCCAACCCCAGCACCGGCACCAACGACATCACTCCGTCACAAGACCTCTGCGACTCCCTCGCCTCGTTCTTCCACCGCAAGATCGCCGACATCCACAACAGCTTCGGCGCCCCACCCACGCACCCAACCGTCGAACCAACGTCCCCCACCTCCACCCTTCGCACCTGGACCACGGTGACCACCGAAGACACAGCCCGCACAATGAACACCATCCACTCCGGATCACCGACCGACCCCTGCCCACACCACGTCTTCAACAAGGCCGACTCCACCATCGCACCCCAACTCCGGAACATCATCAACGCCTCCTTCAACACCGCCACCTTCCCGGAGAGCTGGAAGCACGCCGAGATCAGCGCCCTCCTGAAGAAACCTACAGCGGGCCCCACCGATCTCAAAAACTTCCACCCCATCTCGCTCCTCCCTTTTCCTGCTAAAGTCATCGAGAAGATCGTCAACAGACAGCTGACCGCCTTCCTCGAGACGAATGGATCCCTCGACCCCTCGCAGTCCGGCTTCAGAGCCAACCACAGCACCGAGACCGCCCTCATCGCAGCCACCGACGACATCCAGACCCTGCTCGACAAGGGGGAAACAGTGGCCCTCATCCTCCTGGACCTCTCCGCTGCTTTCGATACGGTCTGCCCCCGCACCCTAGTCCAGCGCCTCAGCAACATCGGTATCCAAGAGAAGGCACTGGAGTGGATCATCTCGTTCCTCGCCGGAAGAACACAAAGAGTCCGCCTCCCCCCGTTTCGCTCCGAGGCCACCGAAGTCATCTGCGGCGTCCCGCAAGGATCTTCACTCAGCCCCACCCTCTTCAACATCTACATGAAACCTCTCGCAGCCATCGCATGCCAGCACAACCTCAACATCATCTCTTACGCCGACGACACCCAGCTGATCCTCTCCCTCACCAGAGACCCCGACACCGCCAGAACCTGCCTACACGAAGGGATGAAAGACGTCGCCGAGTGGATGAAGGACAGCTGCCTGAAACTGAACTCGGACAAGACGGAAGTCCTCATCCTGGGATCTTCGCCCTACACCTGGGACGACTCCTGGTGGCCCCCAGCCCTGGGCACCGCACCCGAGCCAACCGACCACGCACGCAACCTGGGCTTCATCCTGGACCCCTCCCTCTCGATGACCAGACAAGTCAACGCCGTCTCCTCATCGTGCTTCAACACCCTGCGTATGCTTTGCAAGATCTTCTGCTGGATCCCGACCGAGACCAGGAAGACTGTCACCCAGGCACTCGTCACCAGCCGACTGGACTACGGAAATGCCCTCTACGCTGGAACCACAGCCAAGCTACAGAAAAGACTCCAGCGCATCCAGAACGCCTCCGCCCGACTCATCCTGGATGTCCCCCGACGCAGCCACATCTCCAGCCACCTGAGGAACCTGCACTGGCTCCCCGTCGACAAGAGGATCACGTTCCGGCTCCTAACCCACGCACACAAGTCTCTCCACGACCTGGGCCCCAAGTACCTCAACGACCGCCTGACCTTCTACACGCCCACCCGCCAGCTACGGTCCACCAGCCTTGCCCTCGCAGCCGTCCCACGCATCCGAAGAGCCACCGCCGGAGGAAGATCCTTCTCTTACCTGGCTGCCAAGACTTGGAACTCCCTCCCCATCCACCTTCGGCTGACCCAGCACCATCTCGCCTTCAGGAAACAACTCAAGACCGGGCTGTTCGAGCAGTAGCAAACCCCTCCCCCCAAGCGCCTTGAGACCCTCCCGGGTGAGTAGTGCGCTATACAAATGGCATGATTGATTGATTGATTGATTAGTAAAACCGGAGTTTGTACATTTTTCTGTGAAAAGGAGCCCATAAAAAATCAAAGCGCCAACCGCAGACATCTAGTCACACGAGACCAGGTCAAAGTGAAAAAGCATGACTGACTGTGATGGAGCATGGCTCAGATACAAGATGTGGAGTGGGCTCAATCAACGCTTACCTTCGGACTTAGAAGAAACTCTGCGAAAAAGTGTCTGAGAAGGTAAATAGAGTTCAACGGGGTAAGACTGTAGGAGGTGTCCGAGGAGGAAGAGTTGTCGTTGTCAGATGACCTTCAGTTCTGCCTTTGGAATTAGTTGTTGAAATGGAAGTCAGAAATCTCCAGCGAGATGAGGCAGAGAGCAGTAGCCAAAGACAGTTCCACAAGGTAAGATAGCCTTTTGAGGAAGGGCCGCTAAATTGATTTGCTGCTGCGGAGAACATCCTACCATTGAGACACCTTGGGTGGATAGGCATGCAGGTTGGACCCGGTCTCCTCTTGGTGCTCAGAGCAGTTTACAGGAAATAAAGCAGTCTTTCCAGATACAACAGCAGTCTGGCAGAGTGCACAGCATGTCACAACAACAGGTGGTTCTCTGAGACTCCTTCCACAAGTCAAGTAGTGAACTGGGGAGTGGACCTGAAGGTCCTATTTTTATACCCTGGTTCCATTCTTCTGGAAGGTGGGAGAAGCGTATGGGAAGATTTTTTGAAGTGTATGGATTTTCCTGACTCCTTTGCCCTGGCTCCAATCTGGCTGCAGTGACAATACAGTGCTGTTTAGCCTTTTGTGTGACGGGAGAGCACAGGCTTTTCATTAGTAAGATGGAATATGCACAGCTCCTTCCTCCATTCTGCCAGAGGATGGCCCATTGAGGCACACCTAATCCCTCTATAGTGAGACTGTGTAGGAGGAATTCACAAGTTTGTCAGCTACATTCAGCCATGTGACCCAAGACAGGCTGTAGGCACAAAGGCCTAGGGCAGAAAATGCCAATACTCTAAAAGAGTAATTTAAAAAAATGAAATAAAAAATACGACTTTACCAGTAAGGAGGGTTTAAGGAGGGTTTATCATTACAATGACATATACACCAAACATGACATAGTTACCAGTTCCCGATTGGGAATTACAGCTTATTCAATGTAGTGAGGAATTCCTCAATGTTTCCTAAGGAAACGGTTGGCCTCACAATGAATTTACGAGTTGTTCATTGCCAGGCCATTTAAAACTTAAAATTTCATGTTCTACCTTTTGCTTATACATCACCCTGCCTTATTGGCTACCTAGGCCCTACCTTAGAAGAGTCTTATATGTAATAAGAGGGAGTTTAAGACTTGGCAAGGAGGTTTTAAAGCCAAGTCAGCATGTAAGTTTAAATCTGCATTGAGGCTGCAATGACAGGTCTGGAAAACGTTTTAAAGTCTACTTAAGTGGGTGGCACAATACAAGCTACAGGTCCAGTGCATTTAATTTACATGCCCTGGGTATATGGTATACTACTCTGCAAGGGACTTATTAGTAAATTAAATATGCAATTAGATATAAAACAATCTAACCATATTCTTAAGGGCGTATGCACAAGCACTTTAGCGTTGGTTGGCAATGGGAAAGTGCTCAGAGTACTAAGGCCAGCAAAATCGAATTCAGTAAAAAAAAGGGGAAGGTAAAAGGCTAAAGGTTTGAGGGTGACCCTGAAAAGAGAGACATGTCCAACAATTAAGCATGGGCGTAAAATCCGTTACGCTCGCGGATTTTTCGTATTTTCGGAGAATCCGCAATCCGCGAACTCTCGCGGATGTGGCGAGAATACGCAAATCCGCGCGAAGCGGATTTTTTGTTTGTGTTCGCACTGCTCGCGGTCCGCGGCGCGGGCAGGAACAATCTCGCACTAGCGAAAGTACAAAAATTAGTAAAGGAAGTGGCCCAGTCTCCAACTTCCTGTTCCTGTCCAGCAAGCTCCTCCCATAGGGGTGGGGTGAAGGAAGTGCCCCAGTCTCCAACTTCCTGTTCCGGTCCAGCAAGCTCCTCCATTTCCTGGCCACTTTGATTTCGATCTTGACTGGGAAGGATTACTTTTTGTGGTTGCTGCTGGATATTTGGATTTGAGGCCTTTTGGAATACTTTTGGATTCGAAATTTGATTTCACAAAGAAGTAAGTTGATGTTGTTTGTTTGTGGTGATTTTTGTGTGTGTTGCTTTTTTTTCGACTTTTTTGGGGGGGAAATCTGCAAGTTCGCGAGCTGAGGATGTTTTTGCTTGTGTTCGCACTGCTCGTGTCCCGCGCAGCAACAATCTCGCACTCGCGAAATTGTAAAAATTACAATTCTGCACATGAATTGAAAACCACCAGGCTTATTTATGGGTGCATGCATGATACAACTGTTTTGTTGAATTTTTTTTTTAACATGATTCTGGCCAGGGCATGGATGGCATTGGATTGTGGTGATTTTTGTGTGTTTTAGGACTTTTTGGGGTGGTGTTGGGGGCTTGCTATGTGGGTGGGGGCCATTTTATTGTCTGGTCCCGTGTGGGTGGGGGTCTAGGGGCCATTTGTAAGCCAGTTTGTGTGCTTTGTGCCATAGGCCTGAACCCACTGTGCTCTGATGTCATCCATTATGCCCAGGGGGGCCCAGAATCGGTCTGTTCGCGTATTTTGCGTGTTTTTCGCCACGTTCGCGCCGTGAAGCAACAATCTCGCACTCGCGAAATTGTAAAAATTGCAATTTTGCACCGGAAAACCACCAGCAGGCAGCATAAGCCTTCTGATTGGCATTGGATTGTGGTGATTTGATTTGTGTTGTGTGTTTTCACTTTTTGGAGTAGGGGTTGGGTGCTGGCTATGTTGGTGGTGGCCATTTTGAGGCATGGTCCTGGCCATGTGGATGGGGGGGTCAAGCGGCCATTTTGAAGGCAGGCAGTGAGCTTTGAGACATAGGCCTGCACCCATTGTGCCTTGCTTTCACCCATTGTGCCCAGGCGGAGTCAGGGGTACATGAAAGTACAACCCTCTCTGTGTGTGCTCTCTTGGATCAATGTTAAATTCCTGTTTCCCAAAAATTTAGCAAATCCTAATTTTGAAATTTCCATATTGTGTGGTGTGCACGTGTGTATTCATAAATGCCTACTTGCAAACTGTTTATTCAAGCGCTACATATGCAACATATATTTACTGATGTTCCTCTGTCTTCGTTTGCTTTTAGGTGCACAAAACTCCGCATCATCGTTGAGCATCAGTGCCAGGAAGAAGTGCTGCTGCGGCCTGTTGTTCCGACATCTGAAGAAGATGGCTCCAAAAAGAGGTGCCCGTAGGTCCTCTTGCAAGAAAGATGTCTCTACTAAGGAGAAGAAGAAGCAAGTGGCACCACTTACCAAGGAGACTGGTGGCTCAACCAATACATTTTTTGGGGAAAAACAACAAAAAAAACAAAGGCCCACCATGAGTGCTGCACAGGTAGCCTGTTTAGTTGTTGAATCACCAACGACCAGTGATGTGGGATCATCGCAAGAAAGTAGCAGCACGCCATCAACACAGGTTTTAACTCATCTCAAAAGTACTATTCAACAACCAAAGCCGCAACAACAACTGCATGGGCTACTAGTACAAGCAGAAGTACATGCGCAAGGAGCTGTCCGAGAAGGAGCTGTCTGAGAAGGAGCTGTCCGAGAAGGAGCTGTCCGAGAAGGAGCTGTCCGAGAAGGAGCTGTCCGAGAAGGAACTGTCCGAGAAGGAGCTGTCCGAGAAGGAGCTGTCCGAGAAGGAGCTGTCCGAGAAGGAGCTGTCCGAGAAGGAGAAGGCCGAGAAGGAGAAGGCCGAGAAGGAGAGGTCCATGGAGACTTGCAAGTAGAGGTCAGTGAAGATGCCCATGTAGCGGCGCATGGAGCGGTGCAAGTGCCCACAATGGTTGTTCTTCCAGAAGTAGGGGCACAGGAGGAAATTGACTTTGGAGCCGGGGTATCATGTCAGGAAGACGAAGCCACTCCTCCTGATGATTCATTTTCTCCCAGCTCCCCAGCAAGGAAAAGATCAAGGAGGGTGTGTATAAGTTCCTCTTCAAGCCCCGCTCCATCAGATGATGATCTGGATCTAGATTGGCAACCATCTCTGACGTCCGAGAGGGAGGCACACCATGAGCTGCGAAAGGTATCACATGTTAAAAGGAAGGGCCCCGGAAAGCTCATACTTATGGATCCGAACGTCGGACTTGATGAAGTGGTGCATTCTGATGTTGTTGAACAGGATGACAGCAATGACCTAGTCATCACACATGTCAGTCCAGCCACACCGGCCATGCAGCAGACAGACATTTATACCCTATCCCGACGTCATGCTGAGCGTGACCCTGGCGACGTGCCACTGGTAGAACCACCAACGCAGTCAAGTAGTACCACAAGTTCAACAAAACCTACAGCTCCCATATTTTCTCCCCAGAGGGGGACTCCATCCAGCTCGACTCCCTCAAGTAAGGTTGCTGCAATAATTGCACAACCCAGTAGATGTCTGCAAGGCTCATCCACCACTGCTTCATCTGGCATTGGCAGCAGTATCACCTTGTGCGGCAAAACCAGAAGTTTCCAGTCCCCAGTTTGGAACTTTTTTAGTGTCCATGAAAAGTATGATAACATAGCCGTTTGTTGCATTTGTAAGACTAGCGTTAGCCGTGGTAAGACTGGTACCAACTATGGAACCGGAGGCCAGATAGGTCATCTTGAAAGAAAACACGCTGTCGAATGGTTTCCGCACCTAGCAAACGTCAAGGGAAAGCGATCCCAAAGGGCAAGTGGCCAAAATATACCCATAGTAGGTGTTTCATCTGAAGATGATGGGGAGGTAGAAGAAGCGTCAGACATGTGTCCGGTTGCACCCAGTACCCCTGGCAGCACCACACCCTCCGTAACACATAGCAGGCACACTGAGAGTCTGGGAGACACACCAATGCGGAAAATGTCAACACTGATCAGAAGTGGGTCGAAGAAGGCATCAGCATCATCCCGTAAATTTGTCCAGCGCACCATTTCAGCCATGTTCTCCTCAGATGCGCAATTTCAACGCAACCACCCAACTGTACGCCTGTATAACACTAAGCTGGCAAAAATGCTAGCGGTGGACCTTCTCCCTTTTTCGTTTGTCGAAGGTGTGGGTTTCCTTGAACTCGTGGCAACATTGGCCCCTAAATGGAAGGTTCCTAGCCGGTACTATTTTGCCAGGGTTGCTGTTCCAGCACTACACAAAGAGGTGCTTGAGTTGGTGGGGGCAGCTTTGCAGAAGAGTGCTGTTCACACTATACACCTGACAACAGACTTGTGGACCAGTTGCCAAGCCCTTGATTACATGTGCATCACTGCACACTGGGTCTCTTTTTCAGGGGTTATAAAACAGATAAATGCAGGTGGTGACTTGGTCGAGATTTTTAAGGGTGCTCGTAAACATGCAACATTAGCCATGTTTGGCATGGAGAAAAGTCATACTGCAGTCAACATTTTGGCTGACTTTAACAAAAAGGTCTTGCAATGGCTGCGCCCAAGAAATTGCAAGGTTGGTTATGTTTCTACAGATAATGGCAGGAAAGTAGTTAAGGCCATGGAGGACGGTTTCTATTTCAGAGTGCCGTGTTTGGCGCACTGTATCAACCTTGTTGTGCAAAATTTTTGAAAAAAGAACTTGCAGTCGACAAAACACTGACCATCTGCAGAAGAATATGCACACATTTCAACCATTCTTTTAAGGCCCGGAAGGAGCTGAAGCGCAAGCAAAATGAACGTAGAATGCCAGTGAAAGCACTTATCCAGGAGGTGGCAACAAGTTGGAACTCAACCTTCTACATGCTTGAGCGTCTGCATGAGCTGTTTCCAGTAGTCAATGAGTATTTCTACAACCTGGGTGGTGATACGACAGAAATGATGCTAGCGGTGGAGCAATGGCAGCTAGTTAAAAGCCTGACAGACATGCTTCGTCCTTTTGAGGTCTTCACGCGTGACGTCAGCAGGGAGGACTGTTCTTTGAGCAAAGCTATCCCATTGTTGCTGAAGCTCGAGCACCAAGTCAAGGTGGTGTCTTCACAATTAAAGGACGTTGGAAAGAACGAAGCACATGAGTTGGCACAGAGATTATTACAACGCCTAGTTAGCAATGAACGGCTTGTAAATATCAAGAAACAACAGCACTACATTTGTGCTACTATTCTGGATCCACGTTACAAAAAGCCATTGTTTGGCAAAGTAATAATTCCTTTTGAAACATCGGATGTTACAGAGTACAAAGGTTGGCTAGCTCAGTCAGCCATTCGTTTTGAAAGAGAGCGGAAGGAAACTGTAGGAGAAGACAGTACTACTAGTGAATCAGCAGGCCATCAGGCGTCCCAAAAAAGCACTTCTGCATCTGCAAGTGAGTGACTTTCCCTCTGAGCCGTTAACCACACCAGCAACCGTATCATCTGCACCAGGCCCAGGCGATATGTCTGAAGCGGGTTGGCTAACTCAGCTAGGGTTTCCTTGTCCTAGAAAGGACACAGAAGTGCAAAGTACAGGAATCCGGGAGGACATTCTTTCAATGGTGCAAGCCTATCTGGATGACTCAACAGAGGTCAATATTACTGAGGACCCATTGGCGTATTGGCATGGGAAAAGAAAATATATGGCGAGAGCTCACCAACCTGGCTATCAATTACTTGTCTTGCCCACTCGCAAGCGTGTCCTCAGAACGTGTTTTTAGTTCTGCTGGTGGCATTGTGACTTCCAAAAGGTCCCGCCTCTTGCCCGCAAATGTGGAGCGGCTCACCTTGATAAAGATGAACCAGCACTTCATACCACCAGATTACAGAGTACGAGAATCCACGCAGGAAGAAGAGGACACCGACCTACCTGAGGAAAGTTCTCCTCAGTTACCAGAAGTAACCCCGACTGATGATTTAGCAGAGTATGAGGACGAGCTCTGCTTCCCTGACAGCGAGTTCTGAAAATGAGCCAATCATTCATTAATTGTAATTAGTCCTCCTTATTCACTTTTATTCCTGTGTGTCTGTCTTTCTTTAGCAAGTGCTTCATCACATTCCCAACAAAACTGTAATCAACCAATAAAACAACAAGCCCATCAACAGAACTGTCTTGATTTTGATGCCGCAGCATTCCTCAGGTTCACAACAGTTAGTTGACAAGAACTCAGTCCTGGTCGTCTATCCTGAGTCCTCCTCCTCCAGACTCACCCTATCCATTACCCATAATGCTGATGCCTGGATACTGCACAATGAAGAAACTTATGTTGACGAGTCCCCCACTGTGAATTCCAGGTGGAGCCAGCCCTCAAACACAAATTACAGGTAAGATAAGCGTTTGGATGGGAGGTAGTATAATGGAGTATTCGGAGAGGCGAGAGAGTGACAGTGGTACTAGCAGTAAAGTCCTAGGGCTCTTGAATTAACAAACTCTGTGACAGGCATTTACTTAGGAAAACATTTGGCCTATTGCACGTGAACGTGTAGGCGTTATTATTGCTCGCTTGCCTGTCTCAGGGGTGCTGTCTCTGGGGCTTCTAGGTTTTTGGGTTGTGTGAGCACCGCTGCCACATTTCTAATGTTGATTGCTTTTGTTTTGCAGAAAATCCACGCCGGGAAACTCCAGTTGGGGCCCTGCTGCAGAACGCCTTAGGACACTGTGAATTCCAGGTGGAGCCAGCCCTCAAACACAAATGACAGGTAAGATAAGCGTTTGGATGGGAGGTAGTATAATGGAGTATTCGGAGAGGCGAGAGAGTGACAGTGGTACTAGCAGTAAAGTCCTAGGGCTCTTGAATTAACAAACTCTGTGACAGGCATTTACTTAGGAAAACATTTGGCCTATTGCCCGTGAACGTGTAGGCGTTATTATTGCTCGCTTGCCTGTCTCAGGGGTGCTGTCTCTGGGGCTTCTAGGTTTTTGGGTTGTGTGAGCACCGCTGCCACATTTCTAATGTTGATTGCTTTTGTTTTGCAGAAAATCCACGCCGGGAAACTCCAGTTGGGGCCCTGCTGCAGAACGCCTTAGGACACTGTGAATTCCAGGTGGAGCCAGCCCTCAAACACAAATGACAGGTAAGATAAGCGTTTGGATGGGAGGTAGTATAATGGAGTATTCGGAGAGGCGAGAGAGTGACAGTGGTACTAGCAGTAAAGTCCTAGGGCTCTTGAATTAACAAACTCTGTGACAGGCATTTACTTAGGAAAACATTTGGCCTATTGCACGTGAACGTGTAGGCGTTATTATTGCTCGCTTGCCTGTCTCAGGGGTGCTGTCTCTGGGGCTTCTAGGTTTTTGGGTTGTGTGAGCACCGCTGCCACATTTCTAATGTTGATTGCTTTTGTTTTGCAGAAAATCCACGCCGGGAAACTCCAGTTGGGGCCCTGCTGCAGAACGCCTTAGGACACTGTGAATTCCAGGTGGAGCCAACCCTCAAACACAAATGACAGGTAAGATAAGCGTTTGGATGGAGGTAGTATAATGGAGTATTCGGAGAGGCGAGAGAGTGACAGTGGTACTAGCAGTAAAGTCCTAGGGCTCTTGAATTAACAAACTCTGTGACAGGCATTTACTTTGGAAAACATTTGGCCTATTGCACGTGAACGTGTAGGCGTTATTATTGCTCGCTTGCCTGTCTCAGGGGTGCTGTCTCTGGGGCTTCTAGGTTTTTGGGTTGTGTGAGCACCGCTGCCACATTTCTAATGTTGATTGCTTTTGTTTTGCAGAAAATCCACGCCGGGAAACTCCAGTTGGGGCCCTGCTGCAGAACGCCTTAGGACACTGTGAATTCCAGGTGGAGCCAGCCCTCAAACACAAATTACAGGTAAGATAAGCGTTTGGATGGGAGGTAGTATAATGGAGTATTCGGAGAGGCGAGAGAGTGACAGTGGTACTAGCAGTAAAGTCCTAGGGCTCTTGAATTAACAAACTCTGTGACAGGCATTTACTTTGGAAAACATTTGGCCTATTGCACGTGAACCAACACGATGACAGTGTTCAGTTAAATGAACTTACTGCAAAACCACCACCCACCAAGCTCAAAAGTAGTAAAAAAACAGGTATGCTCAGATAAAGTTTGAAAAAGTATATTTATATCCCTAACAAAATAATCTCCCGCAAGACCCTCCCTAACCCCAACAAATAAATAGTCCTTCAAAAGTCCCCAAAAAACCCAACTCCCAATTCCCACCCCCCAAAAGTCTCTAAAAAAGGGGCAAGGGATACTCTAGGGATGCAAGCTGTTAAGTTTGGCCTCCAGGGCATCATGCCTTAGGGCCAGGGCATCATACTTCTCCTGGAGGATGGCTTGATCTAGGCGGAGGCCCTCCACCACATTCTGATATTTGCTCCATTTCTGGACCTCCGCCTCTAGGTCGGACACTCTGCGGAGTGCACGGCGCAAGCGAGCCTTAACAGTACTGCGAGGTGCAGCTTTTGCTGCTCGGCGGTGGCGTCTTCCAGCACGGCTCCGGTTCGCTGGAGCACTGCGCTTACCGGCAGAACGTGGGGTCACGGAGGAGGATGCAGATGTTGATGCACTGGACTGTGTGTCGTCCCCCTCCAATTCCACCAGCCGTCGATATTGGGCAACAGTTGCTTCCAGCCTCCGTTGCCGTGCCAGTACAGCCAGCATACTCCTCGTCGGTTTTGAGGTTTTAGTATTGCCAACTATATGAAGAAAGAAAGACATAATATGTAACCAATGCTCTTTAAGAATATGATTAACACAAAATAATTCAGCAGGAAGTTGTGTCACAGTACAACTAGCAACTAGCCAGCGCAGTACAAAACTATTCAGGCCAGTATCATGGGCGTCCGCAGGGAGGGGCAAGGGGGGGCGCTTGAATCACCATTTCCCTTCCCACAACTCACTTGTATCCTTGGTTTGATGCTCTTTCATATGAAAGAGATCTGGCAGAAGCCCAGGCGATATGTCTGTTTCCCTCTCTCTCTCTCTCTCTCTGTCTCCCTCTTTATGTCTCCCTGTGTCTCCCTCTACCTCGCTGTCTCTCTCTCTCTGTCTCCCTCCCTCACCCTCCCTCTGGCTCCCTCCCTCTCTCTCTCTCCTTCTGTCTTCCTCTCTCTCTGTCTCTGCCTCTATCTGTCTGTCGGCCCCAGCCTGCTGTAATTACCATATTGTAATTTGTCACTGGGCCACCACTGGATACACATCATATCCTATCTAAGAGTCAGATAGTACCATGATCCAGCTTACTTGTACTCGCCACCGCCACTGTCTCCTTCCTCACAGTCTGTACTTCTTGCTCTTGGTCCGACTCCTCTAGCGCCGCCTCCTCCCCAGATTGATCCTCGGACTCCGAGTCAATGATGACCACCACATCCGAGCTGGCCCCGCCACCAGATGTTCCACCTACAAAGTAGATTTAAGAATGTTAGATTACACCACTCCACTACTATTTGGTCTATGAATGAAAAAATGTGAAAACAACAGAAAAATTAATTGACTGTCTACTCTAGTCTAAAGTAAAAATGTCCCTCCTTCCAGGGAAAGCTGTTGTCTTGCTTCATTTTTTTGTCACAATTGTTGAATGCTTGCTTAATTTTAACACACACTATTTTTCTCTGAACAGACAGAAACTGGACTTCTAAGGACAAGAGCAACATCAACTTCTAACCAGGTGAAAGCTCGGCTCGACCACAAGAAATGTGTTCCAATCCATTACTCATCAACTCAGCACCAAGCACTTTTCCATTTCCAACTAACTTTATTTTAATATATGTGTTTACTTAAACTTTTAATAAAGCTTTTAAACTTGAATAGACTCTGTGGTTTTTAGTCCTCCAGACTAGAGTGACTGAGCGAAAAGTTTTGCAATTTTTGCAAGGAGGAGTCCGTGCCGCTGACACTACCAGGTTTATTTATACAGTGTGCCAAACACGCCACTCTGAAATATTATTACTCTGGTCTTTGGTGTCCATAGTTCGGTTTGTGGAGAATTGTCCCTGCAACAGTAGGATTATTGATTTTGCTCCTATCTAAACACTATTTCGAAACAATTAAATTAGGAATGCTTGGACAACAATAGGTCCTCTATATTTAAATGAAAACTTACTGGGGCCAGCAAAGGAGCACTCGCCGCCCTGGCCTGCATCTTCCTCCTTTGGAGCCACTGCATCCGATTTTTCGGTCCGCTTGCCCCTGGGCGGACCTGACGTACAACATGAAAGAATTAACAGAAAACATTGATGATTGCTGCTTGCCGATGTCCTTGTCAACCAAATCAAACATTTAGAAAGAACAAGAACCTACTATTTCATCCAAAAAGAGGGCTACAAAGGAAGGACTGCACCTGAGCCTCTACTCTAGGGGCAGATTTACAAGCCCCTTGCAGCTCTTTTGCTCCATTCTTGCGTCAATTTTGTGACGCAGTGCCACAACAAGAGAGGCGCCATGGTGTGGCGTATATTAACAACGTGACGCATATGGGAGATGCATCCCATTCTAAAGCCCTGTGCCATTAGGGAGCATTCCAGCGCAAGGGAGGGCGTTCCTGCGCAGGAACGCATGCTAAAAGTGGCTATGGGGAATATATAAAATTTCAATCAGTCATTTAGGACAATGATGCGTCACTGAAACCCTGCGCCTGCATGAAGCAGACTTACGGCTTGACGCAGCATTGCTGGAGCTGCGCCATCGTTGCAACGCAACTCCATCAATGAGCCGCCTTTACGGCACCGATGCGTAACGCTTCGGTGACGTTTTGGGACCATGGTGTGCCGCATTGTAAATACGGCGCACCATGGGTGGTGCTGGCGTGCCGCACACTTTGCAGGGATGCGCAGGTAATTGCTAATCTGACACTTAGGGGCATACTTACGAGTTCTGAGCTGGACACCTCCAGATGTGCACCAGAACAAATGCGTAACGCAAAACTAACCTTGCGTCACGGCAGATGCGCCGCTATTACAATGCGGCAAACCCTGGCGCAAGGGTAGGCAGATGCATGACGCATCTCGTGACGAAAGAGGGGCGCATCTCTAGAGTCGCGTCGCGGGCGCGATGCAACTATAGCAGTGCTCAGGGCTGCCCAATACTCAACATACCGCATCAGTCCTTACGCCTGCTTCAAGCAAGCAGGCATAAAGAATTGACATAGCAGCGTCGCGGAAGTGCCTGCGTTAAATCTTGTAGATTTCACGCAGGCACTTTTGCGAGGCACACATCTGCCTGACCACCACCCCCCGCCCCCCTCTTGCGTGGGAACGCACCCATTGTGGCGCAGGCCCAGGCCTTCACGTGGCGCATCTCCTTAGATGGATCACATTGTACATGACTCGCAGGGATGCGCCACGTTTACGTCGCTGTGCGTCAGGTAAGGCAGTGTAAACGTGGAACAAGGGGCTTGTAAATCTGCCCCTTTGTGTCTAGCATTACGCAGTTCTGTAAAATACACTCATACATTACTCAGCCCAATTAAATGAACACAAAATAGAAAACAAATAAGCAGTGGCACCGGCACAGAGAAGGAGAACAGTGCACCTGAAATGCACAGAAGATTTTGAAATATTAATTTACCTCTCTTATCAATGTAATCACCAGCAGCATTATTGCTCTTTGTAAAAAAATTAAAGCAAACATTTGCAATATAACACAGTCACACAGAGCAGGAGAAAAAACAGAGTAGGGAGTGATGAAAAAATTGCTACTACTACTCACCAAGCCCGGGGACCTCCACTCCCAGCACGTCTAGCAGGTCACGCTCTCGGTCCAGGATATCGGTCCAGCGGTGGGTGACTTGATTGTAGGTGCGCTGGACCCCCGTGATCTTAAAAAGGGCCCGGCACACCTGCCCCCACCGCTTCCGTCGCTCCTGGCTGTTGGTGTAACCAGCAGCGATCCTGCCGCCTGCCGCGATGGTCCTGGGGAGACGGCGCTGCACATAAAAAACAAGTGCGCCCACCTCCTCAGGGCTGAAGATCTCCCGGTGCACCACCATTTCCGCCCTCAAGCGACCACACGGGAGCCGGGCACGGGCTGCGGTGCCCGTCTTGGGCAGCTTGACAGCTGTCTTGACCATGTTCTGGGCAGGTGTTAGCAGTAAAGAAGAGACAAAATGAAAAAGAATAAGAGTAGGGAAGAAGGAAATAAAAGTTTAAAAAAGTAGTTGAAAAGTAAACAAAAGTAGCCTAAAACACAAAAATATAGATCTAGAAAAATAGAGGGATAGAAAATAAGTTAAATAGATCAAAAAATATTAAAACAAGCAAAGGATGGCAGAGATATACAGAGGATAGAAACACCATACCCAGACACATAGGAATGAATGAAAAACAAGATGGCGGCCCGATCACGTGCGCGTAAGTAAGTTCGCACGCGATTTCTCTCGCGAACTCATGCGAACTTGCATTCACAAGGCGCGCATTGCGCGAGATTACACATAGCGGGCGGAAACGGAAATACGTCACGCAAACAAAATGGCGGCGCCCATACTCAACCTTGGGGTAACTCGCACGAGTTCGCGGCTTCCACGGGCGAGTTCGCACTACGCCGCGCCTCGCGAATAGGGCGAAATTACCGAAAAACGAGTTTTGCAAAAGCAAAACCAACGAGCAGGTGCAAAAGTTCGAGCTCATCATTTGTAACCATTTACCTGTAGTGCTTCCTGAAGGGGCCCTCCAGAATCCGGTTGCCTACTTGCAACTATTGTGTGACCCTGCTCTGACAGTCACAGAATAGTTACAAGTATGCCATTGCATCCTGTTAAAAAAAAATTACATTGCATTTGCAACAAAAAGGAAAGGGAGCAGACAAGCAGGTGCCAGCCTTCATTAATGTCAGTTGGGGCAGGGCAGGTGTTGTTGTTTGCAAAACTTAAAGCACTTAGCAGGTGTGCACTCACTGGTCAATCAGAGGGTGTTGTGATGACACCGAGGGTGGCATGGGTGTGCCAGCCAGAGGGTGGCATGGGTGAACCAGAGTGCCAGTGTTGACAGAGGATGGCAGTGCTTTGCTTTGCCCCAATAATGTACACTGGTGAACCAGAGGGTGCTGTGATGACACAGAGGGTGACATGGGTGAGCCAGAGGGTGGCATGGGTGACCAAAGAGAGTGCCAGTGGTGACAGAGGGTGGCAGTGATGAAGAAAGCCTTGCAAACAGGCTGGGCACGTAGAAACAACAAGTTCGCAAAACTGGCGACCCGACAAGTAAGTTCGCAATTTGCGAAATTGTACAAAACCCTCGCGAACTAGCAGAAACCCGTGCGAACACACACACCCAAAAAAAATACGCAAATCCGTGAGAATTCGCAGATTTTGCGGATTTTCGCAATCCGCAAATCCGCAAATTCGCGGATTGCGAATCCGCAAAATCCGCCCATGCTTACCAACAATATATATAAAGCATAATCACAGGTTCAAGAACACACCTGAAATATATAAAACTACTACACAATTGCACTGTAACAAATGAGGCAAGGTTTGAGTAAACTTCGCAAACATGCACCCTTTGCTTTTTGTAACCCATCATGAACACAACACTCCCAGAGCAGTCCGGCAAAGCCTGAGTTACTTTCTTTCAGGTGCAAACCTCTAGCCGATTAAGGTAATCGAAAATAAACTGACATGTCAGGAACACAGTGGCATAATGTGCAGCGGTAACCTTCTAGTGAAATGAACTTCTGATTTTGAGAAGGGGATTATTCAAGGAAGCATGAGCATTCTATGCAGGTAATATCGGTGGGGTGGAGTGGGGAGGGAACACAACAGACAACGATGAGGAAAAATGAATTAACTGACCTGGACTCTCGCCACGCCACGGACCTCTGCTGCTGAATCCTGCCTGCTAAGCCGCTGCTGCTCGCCGGACCCGCTGCGCGGGTCCCGCTTCGCGGTCTTAGCAGTTGTGGGGAATTTTGCCTGGGGCTTGTTGGGACACCGGCAGGGCTGCGAGGGTAGAGCGGGTGGACTCTAAGTTCCAGGAGTCCCCGCGCGCCCGTGTCAGCTGGGCTCCTCTCCCTGCCGGCCGCGCCCCCAACACAGCTGCATTTAATCATCTCCAGCCCCCACACTAGCGGGAAACTGACCTGGACTCTCGCCACGCCACGGACCTCTGCTGCTGAATCCTGCCTGCTAAGCCGCTGCTGCTCGCCGGACCCGCTGCGCGGGTCCCGCTTCGCGGTCTTAGCAGTTGTGGGAAATTTTGCCTGGGGCTTGTTGGGACACCGGCAGGGCTGCGAGGGTAGAGCGGGTGGACTCTAAGTTCCAGGAGTCCCCGCGCGCCCGTGTCAGCTGGGCTCCTCTCCCTGCCGGCCGCGCCCCCAACACAGCTGCATTTAATCATCTCCAGCCCCCACACTAGCGGGAAACTGACCTGGACTCTCGCCACGCCACGGACCTCTGCTGCTGAATCCTGCCTGCTAAGCCGCTGCTGCTCGCCGGACCCGCTGCGCGGGTCCCGCTTCGCGGTCTTAGCAGTTGTGGGGAATTTTGCCTGGGGCTTGTTGGGACACCGGCAGGGCTGCGAGGGTAGAGCGGGTGGACTCTAAGTTCCAGGAGTCCCCGCGCGCCCCTGTCAGCTGGGCTCCTCTCCCTGCCGGCCGCGCCCCCAACACAGCTGCATTTAATCATCTCCAGCCCCCACACTAGCGGGAAACTGACCTGGACTCTCGCCACGCCACGGACCTCTGCTGCTGAATCCTGCCTGCTAAGCCGCTGCTGCTCGCCGGACCCGCTGCGCGGGTCCCGCTTCGCGGTCTTAGCAGTTGTGGGGAATTTTGCCTGGGGCTTGTTGGGACACCGGCAGGGCTGCGAGGGTAGAGCGGGTGGACTCTAAGTTCCAGGAGTCCCCGCGCGCCCGTGTCAGCTGGGCTCCTCTCCCTGCCGGCCGCGCCCCCAACACAGCTGCATTTAATCATCTCCAGCCCCCACACTAGCGGGAAACTGACCTGGACTCTCGCCACGCCACGGACCTCTGCTGCTGAATCCTGCCTGCTAAGCCGCTGCTACTCGCCGGACCCGCTGCGCGGGTCCCGCTTCGCGGTCTTAGCAGTTGTGGGGAATTTTGCCTGGGGCTTGTTGGGACACCGGCAGGGCTGCGAGGGTAGAGCGGGTGGACTCTAAGTTCCAGGAGTCCCCGCGCGCCAGTGTCAGCTGGGCTCTTCTCCCTGCCGGCCACGCCCCCTAGATCACCTTTGCACATCTTTAAAAAGAGCAGTCTTTCCCGCTGCGCGGGAGCGCGCGGGAGGGCGCCGGGAGAAGCCCGGGACAAGGGCGGGACCGTCTGTGGCCGTCCGGGGCCGGAGGAGGCCGGGCTGGGCCTGACCCCTTTCTTGCAGTCCGGAGGACATTGTTCATTACATTATGGATATGGCAACAGAAGAGGAAACCCCGGGTAAAAAATCCAGATTACGTAACGGTTCCCTGGAGAATTACTTTCCCAAGAGGAGCGAGGGAGAAAAGGATTCCATTCTAGCAGAGCGCAGGGCAGAGCGGCGTCGCTCTGTTGAGAATATGAAACATAGACCCCTCACTGATAGTCTACTTGAATTGAACCGGGAGGGTGATTCGAATGTCCTAAGTGAGGATAACGTAAGTCAAGATGGAGTCCCCCTATTGTTTCGGGATTTTGTAGCCACTCCTTGTTTGCCCTCAGATAATATTATAATTGTTTCACCCACTCCTAGTTGTAGTCGTGTGGCTGACACATCTAAATCTAGGGAGCAGAAAGTTAAGTTTTTTCCTGCAGCCCAGACCCACCGCCCTCCCCCTAGTAAAAAAAGGAGGAAACAAAGGGTGGTATCAGGTAAAGCCAAAACATCGCACGCTGATTTCGGTAAAGGGTCAAAAACTCCGATTACAACTGAGACTCCTCCAGTAGTAGAGCAGGATTATACACCACAGGTAGCTGTCTCACCGGTTCATTGTCCATCTTTAGCAACCACACAAGATGAGGTTCCTGAAAACAACAATAGAGCCACCCCACCTATTACTTCTCCACTACTTCCCCCCACAGTGTCAGGGAACTTGGAATTTTTGTTGAGAACTCTCCTTTTACCCATTAATGAGTCTATTAAAAAGGTGGAAATTAGATTAACCATATTGGAAGCCGCCATAACTAGTATGTCTACCCTTACCAAAAATAAAGGAAGTGGGGCGATGCATTCCACACCCCCTCCTACCACAGCACAAAGGAAATCTAAAATTCCTTCTACCCCCGCTCTGACTAAGCAAACTCGCCAGCCTCCGGGTGGAGCTGTGCCCCCAACTCACAACACACCGCCGCCTATACAACCAAAAGCACCAGCCACTGAATTGGGAGCGGGCCCCACCAAATCATCCCTAAAGGCCTCGCCGAGCAACAATCAGGTCGCACATGGGGATGGTGGAAAAAGTAGAATACCTCATAAAAGGGTCCCACAAGTAGAGATTCCCCCAGAAGCTGTGCCCTACGTGGTGATTTTAACGGGGGTCCTGCAGTTAACTGAAAATAAGAAGGAGGGATATGCCGACCTCAAGAACAAAATTATCCATTGGTTGCGGTTGCACAGGCCGATAGCACCTAACATAGATGGGGACATAGCTCTTGTTAGACGGATCAACTGGCTGGGGAGTAGAACTAAAGATATCGAGGGGGACCTAGTGGTGGTCAATTTTAGAGACCCTCGGGCAGTTGATTACATCCTAAATTGGCCACCTGGGAATGGGGAAACCTGTATTATCCCACGGGCTTTAACATACTTCTACCCCAGGTCAGAAGTCACCAACTCTAAATATTCAAACAGACCACAATCTTATAGGCCGCCCTTCACACTACCCTATATTAATAATCATTCCCAGTATGGGCATCAGTTCACCAGGGTGCCTGATCTACACTCCGCCTGGTCCCCCATAGACTTAGGCTGAACCAGGGCTCCAGTATGAACCACCTGAGACCCTTTACCCCGTTGGATACCTACAATCGGTTTTCCCAGCTGTCAGGGCTGGAAGACTGTGATTGAAGTTGGGGGCAGGGGGGGGGGGGGGGAAATGATAATGAACTTCCGGGGGATGAGGATCCTCGTCCACCTTGGGGTAGCATATATACTGAAGAAGTTAGTCTACCCGCAGACCATATGGCGACCACCAATGACATAACTGAGGATTCTAGGCTAGCTGGGCCCGTGATGAGTATGGTTGGTTGCCTTCCAACCCCCATTTCATTGGCCCAGGAGGGGGGGAGCCCTTTGACTAGGGTGGTTAATGAGAGTTTGCCCATGGCGGGTTACACTTCTATGTCTAGAGGAAGGCGGGTAATAAACCTCCTCTCGTGGAATATTGCCGGGCTAAAGAGGAAGCTAGAAATTCCGGAGTGGCACACACTCATTGAGCAGTTCGATGTTTGCCTGTTCCAGGAGACATGGAGTCTTGTTCCTCTACATAAATCGGGGTATACCACCCATTCTGTGCCCGCAGTAAGTAAGGGAAAGGGCAGACCATCGGGCGGTCTCATAGTTTGGATAAAAATAGATCTGAACTGGGTGGTCACAAGCCATATTGTGGAGTGTAATGATATACTCCACCTTTCAGCAAGAGGACGGGAGGATGTCGTCAGGCTTGACCTTTTTAATGTTTATGCGAGAGGGACACAGGGTGACTCTCCCTCTTTGACCTTAACAGCCCTGGATTCGGCCTTAGCCAATTGCCCGTGCTCAGCTAAAATTCTTGTGGGGGGTGATTTTAATTGTACATTTGAACCCCTTCTCGGAGACGACCCCTTAGGAATTGAAGAGGAGGACTCAAAATGGTTCATCCCAACTCTCTCCCTGCCCCCTATTAGGAAGTGGTCACCTAGGGCCATACAAATTAATGCACTGACAAGGGACCACAAATTAAGAGCCCTTAATGGCAGGACCATATCTGATCAGTCAGGGGCATTGACCTTTAATAGACTCTCAGGGCCGTCCCGAATCGATTACATCCTAATGGATGTTGGATTCTGGCCGGACCTGATTGATATGGAGGTCGTCCCAAGCCAGGATAGTGACCACAATCCCCTGTGTTGCAAGTTCAATTGGGGTGTTCTGAATGACAGGCGAGCAATTGTCACCTTAAAATCAACTAAAGAAGTTATCCCATTTAACAATAACCGTAGATTGAAATGGGATAAGGCTAAGCTTAATGAGGGCGATATAGGAAGCATCAAAGCGATGGTTGAGGGTTTGTCTTCCAACTTAGAAATCTGGGTTGGTGAAAATCGGACCGTCAATTGCCAACACCCCTCCCTTGACTCTGCCTATAAAACCACAATCGATCAAATTGGCCAATTTTTTATCTCGAAGGGGAAAAGTAATAGGGCTCCTGCTATACCCTCTACTCTTTGTAAATCATGGTATAATGATCATTGTAAGAGCAAAAGGAAAAAATTGACAAAAGCTCTGCTCTCAGGGGACCCTATACTGGTTAGAGCGGCCAGGAAGGATTATCTGAAAGCATTATCATTGGCCAAACGGGAGTGGGAGGAACAGCATTGGCAGGATCTTTCCAAGGCTGTGAGCAGTAGGAACCCGAACCTTTTTTGGGAATTGGTTAATAGAACAAAGCAGAGCAAATCGCAACCATTGGCTGATCATATAACTTGCCAGCAATGGTTTACTCATTTTTCATCCCTATATGGAGACTCGGAGGAAACAACTAGTCCTGGGGTGAATAGCCTGGGTGAAGGGGACCCCGTAGATGATAATGTCCTTTTATTTTCAACCGCAGAAGTAGTGATGGCGATTAGTCACCTAACCCCTAAGAAAGCCGCCGGGCAGGATGGGATCCCTGGAGATCTGTTGATGGCGGAGCCAGAGGCCTGGGCTAAATTAATTGCGATAATAATTAATCTGATTACGAGGGGACACCAGGTTCCAGACTCCTGGAAAGGGGCCGAGGTAGTTACTGTGTATAAGAAGGGGGCTAGAGATGACCCTGCGAACTACAGACCCATTAGTCTGATAGACATAATCCAGAAAGTGGTCGGCAGGGTCATCATTTCAAGAGTAGGCGACTGGATAGAGGAGGCTAGTATCCTCTCCCACTTACAAGCGGGGTTCAGAAGGAAGGTAGGCACGATGGACCAGGTCTTTCGTCTTTTTGCCATCTATTGGAAGGCGGTTACCATCATGAAAGGCAGTTTGTACATGGCCTTCATCGATCTTAAAACTGCATTCGACCTGGTCCCTCGTACAAAACTTTGGGAAATTCTAGGTGAGATGGGTTTTCCCAGTGGTCTTCTGAGCCTAATCGTAAAGCTGCACGAGGGGAACTATGCAAGGGTTAGATGGGGATCCCAGGGGCAACTAACAGACAGGATCCCAGTGCGGAGAGGAGTACGTCAGGGCTGTGTCATGGCTCCGACCCTCTTCTCCTTATTCGTAAACGGAGTGGTCGACCATCTAAAGGGGGAGGAGTCGGATGCCCCATCCCTGGCGGGGGAGAGAATCCCCACACTTCTCTTCGCTGACGACACCCTATTAATTTCCAAATCCCCGGTGGGCTTACAAAAACTCTTGAATCGGTTTAGCTCCTTCTGCACCATCCGAGGCTTAACAATCAATACATCGAAAACCAAATTGATGGCTTTTGCACCCTCAAAAAGATTTAAAAATAATTTTGTGCTCAACAACGCCCCCCTCGAGCTGGTCGAGTCTTTTGACTATCTTGGTGTCCGGATCAACAGCCGCATGACCTGGAAGGATCATCTTTCCAAAATGTTATTAAACCATCGAAGAGTATCCGGGGTGACGCTGAAGGAGATCCGTGAATCAACCAGTAAACCGGTCTCCCCAGCTATGACCATCTATGAGGGCCAGATTCTTCCCGCAGCACTTTATGGCTCCGAACTTTGGGGGTTCGAAGGGGTTTTGGACTTGATGAGAGCGGAAAACAATTTTTTTAGGAAAGTGGTAGCCCCCGCTTCCACCCCAATGATCCCACTAAGATTAGATCTGGGCAGAAAAACAGTAAAGGACTTGGTGAGGCTACGCCCGTTGCTATTCTGGTCCCGCCTAAGAAGAACTGAGGAGCTCGCTAAGTATGCAGAAGGGCTGGATGAACTACTACTACTGGACACATGTAAAAAAATAGGATGGCTAAATAAACTGAAAGAATTGGCCTTCAGTTTGGGTCTAAGAGAGGCATGGGAGTTGCAATCACCACCACCCAAAGATGTTATAAAAAAACTATACTGGGATTGGGTACAGAGTAACGCTACGAGGCTTACGAATGTGGGCTCACTTACTGACCAATTTTTGACAATTAAGTGTGTGCGAAAATTGGAACCCTTTCTCGACTTAATAACTAAACCATTGGATCGAGCTCTGTACCTAAAATTGCGATATGGGACGCTCCCGGTTCATGACTTTATGGTGAGATGGTCGTATACAGATGCCCGCTCGCGTGCATGCCCTGGCTGTGCGGCCCCTAAGGAATCGGTGGCTCACTTGTTTTTTGCCTGCCCAGCCTATAAAGGGGCGCGGAAATTCTGGTTGAAACCCGTCTGTAGGGAATTAGGGCTGAGGTGCCATAGCCAGGCACTACGTGTCCTCTCTACAGATTCTTCATCTGCCAGTATGATCTGTGGGGTGGCTAAATTTTTGGGAAGTGCGTGGATGACACGTTCCCGCTTACTGAAACTACACTCCGGAGGTTCCACAAGCTGAGGACGAATTCACTGCTAGTTAATTGACGAATGAGGTGTCCATGCTTTTACTGTATTTTACAATCCTTTATTGGTATTTTGAAATGTTTATGTATATGTATTCTTTTATGGTGATAAATTGCCGAATAAAGATATTCCTCCACCGAATTAACTAATTTTCCCTTGTCATCGTCTGTTGAGTTCCCCCCCTCCACCCAGCCTCACCACTCTTACCTGCACTGGCCTCTCCTGCAAGGAAGCTGAGTCTGATTTTGGTTTAGGTTTGGGTTGGGTGTTCCTAAGTGCTTAAAATGCGGATATCCCATTGCCTGTGAGTTCAACAGATTCCTGGTTATTTCTGGAGGACCAAAGTTAATGATGTAGCTCACCACAGTCTGACCAAGATTCAATGGTATATATTCCACAAAACAATTATACTGATTTAAGCAAGTCCTTACCTATATTGCAATCACTCAAGTCAAATGGATGTCTCACTTATTCAATGAAGAAGAGTGGAACGAATAAAAACAAAAAAACTATTTAGATTAACTGATAGAGTCACCTCTGAGTTCACTTGCAGAGATATTTTAACACTGGGGCCCAGACTTATTAAGGATTTGCGTCACCCATGCACCACACAAAGGTTTGCAGGGTAATGCAAACCCTAGAGTAAGATATGCCACGCCAGGCAGGGCCACCTTGCGTGGCCCTGCCTAGCTTGGTAAATCTGGAGTAAAATAAGGCAGTCCAAGTCATTGCCTTGCATTACTTTTTGTGGTTGGTGTGATGGGGACACTATATGGGTGGAGCATGAGTGTTAGCACACTTCCACCCATGTAATCTGAAGCATTCCCATATTTATCACCTCTGGTAGACCTGGGAATATGTCAGAATTTTACACCTTTCTAGCAGAGGCGCAACAAGGTGAAATGTCTTTGGCCTAAATTTACAAGCATTTTGCATAAAAGTGATGCAAACCAGAGCAAATGGTTTTTTTCAGCTTTTTATTTTTCAGTACATAATTCTTTTACAGTGGAAAGTTGCCTAAAAGTAACACAAAACACAGGCCTTGCTTTACTTAATGCCAAGGGGGCATTCCATGGGTACTACATGGGGGTTTCCATGCAACCACTCATGATTTTTTATACAAAACCCTATCTACTAACAATAGTAGACAGGGTTTTGGTGAAAAATGAATGCCACTTGAAAGGAGGTGTTAAAAGGAGACATATTTTCAATGCTCCTTTCTTTTCTGATTTTGCATGTGTGCTGCACTGTTCAGCACACTACAAAATACAACAAGTTTTAAATGTTGTTTAGGCATAGTACTTTTATAAAGGAAGGGAACCCTTCTAGTACAAAACCTATGATAGACTCTTGCACATTCCTTTGCACTATGGTCAAAATGTATGCGTGGCACTCAGTAGCAAAATTCTGCTCCGGCCTTAGGAATACGGGAGGAGAGTGCAATATCTTCGCTTTCTCCCTGTCATGCAATGCAGCAGAGAAGTTTTTGCTGTTGCTCTGCAGTGGGTGACACTTTATTTTTCCTTGCTGTTTTCTTCTTTCTAAGTGTGTTACATTTTGCAGCACATTAAGAAAGAGTTAAATTCCCCCAAAGGATTACTTTTGTGAAGAAAGGTGTGCTTTCCTGCACAAAATAATTCTGCTTGTAAAGCAGGCGCCCTTGCTCCATGGTGCATGGGTGCCTGCATTGGCCCTAGGAAGCAGATTGTGCACCAGAGCAGGCAAAGGCCAGGAATGAGGCATATCTTGATAAAGAAGCCATATTTCTGCCCTCAATCATATCACCTAGTGCAGCGCAGCAAGTTGTCCCAATGAACTGTGTTGCAGGATTTTCTTTGTTAATCTTTTTTAAGTTCAAAAAGAATTTTATTACGGGAAAGGGAAGAGGAGCAAGGTGTCAATACAAAATACAGTGAAAAGATAAAAAATATGAATACATCAATAAACAATGAGCATAATACCATTATAAGTAATAATGAAAGCTAATAATAAGCGTCCAAGTTGAGTAAAATCAAAGAGCAACAGTTATAGAGATAACTTTTATACAAAAGGAAGTACATACAGTTGATAATGTAAAAGAAGTGGAATGTAGAGGGCAGTTAAGGAGGCTTGAGAACTTCTTGTTGTGAAGGTTGCAGGTGAAATGAACGTTTAGCACATACATCAAGGTAGAGCGTAACAGGAAGCCATAAGTCTGTACGCTTTGCCGCCATGTGGGCCGGAAAAACAAAAGCAGTATCCAGTCTATGATTGTGGCATACGTTATACTACCATGCTTTAAAGGAGATGTTAGAAAAATTCTTCCAGTTGACTGTAATTTGCTGAAAAGCAACAGCTAATAATAAATCGACAATCCGAGTATTAAGTTCAACATCTTCCCAACAGGGAGAAAGACTTCCTAAAAAAGCATTAGTGCAAGAGAAAGGAATACAAGTATGAAACAACACATTAATTTGAGCCCAGACCTGCAGCCTGAAGTCATGAACTGGTTTGCATAGGAACAACATATGAAATAAAGTCGCCTGCGGGGAAGAACAGGACCAGCAAATGTGTGGAGTGGCAGGAAAACGTTTATGAAGATCAGATGGTGTGAGAAGAAGTCTGTTATAAATGAAGACAAGGTTTGTGTCAGGGTCGCTGCTCTGGAGGACTTGCGAATTTTGTTCCAGGTCGTATCCCATAAAGAAATGGGCCAAGATATTGCAAGTTCCTGTTCCCAACATTCCTCCACCTTGGATGTAGGTCTAATAGAATCTTTAGTGTGAAGGTGTTAGTAAATAGAGGAGGCTTTAGGAGTGGTGCGTAGAAAGGAATGAAGATGTGAGATAGGAGTAGGGGAAGAAGAAGGGGGAGGTGTGTGCGATAGACGAGTATAAGTTGCCATTACAGCCTCTTTAAGAAGAAGATATTTGTGGACAAAGGAAGCAGGCAGAGCATATGTGGTGTGGAGAATAGGGAAGGGTATGAAAGAAGAATGTGAAAATAGTTGGGAAACCCAAATTAGTCCTTTATGCCGCCACGACTTCCAATAAAAGGACTTTTCACGTATCAAGAGGTAGGTGTTATGCCAAATGGTAGAGGTAAGGAACTCAGCAACAGTGACAGGGGGAGTAGGAGAAGAAGAGAGAAGCAGTTTAGCGGTGAATTTGTGAATGGGAGTAGGAATAAAAGAAGACTTGCGTGAAAAAGAAAGATATTCAGCAAGAGAGAAGGGGGAAAGGAAGAGGTGTTCAAGTTTAGCCCATAAGGGACAGGGGGAAGCCGGGTCCTGCAGCCAGAGGGAAGCCTGTCGCAATAAGAACGCCTTATGGTAAACTGGGAAGTCTGGGAAATTAACTCCACCTTCTGATTTGGGACGTATAAGCTGGGCAAAGGGACATTCTAGATTTTTTGTTGCTCCAGAGGAAAGATGTCAGAATTTAGTTAATCCTCTTGAAAAATTTGGAGGGGATGGAGACAGGAATATTAGAAATGGTATAGAGGACTATAGGGGATAGCATCATTTTAATTGTATCGAGACGTCCCCACCATGACAAGTAAAAGGTATGCACCTGTTACAACGCATTCGTTACTCCGCACTACCATTACAACGCGACTTTTATAACGCATACCATTACAACGCATTGCGCTGGGGGGCGCTATAGGATAGGGAATGGTATAATTTACTATCCAACACCTTCCCTAGGGTCCACGGGGACTGGAGTTAGAATAGTAAATTATACTTACCACTATCCAGCACCCCAAAGCGCTATGCGTTGTAATGGTATGCGTTGTAATGGTCGCGTTGTAATGGTAGGTAGTTGTAACGGTATGCGGAGTAACGTCATACATCCCAAGTAAAAGGGATGCCATCTAGATGTTAAGTCCAATAGTTTGTGAATGCATTTATTCAAACAAAGGGAGACCGTTTCTGGAATAGAAGGGGTGATATGTACGCCAAGGTATTTAATGTGTGAGGAACTCCATGTGAAATTGGAAGTATGAAAATCAGGTTTAAATGTGAACTTCGTCAAGGGCAAAATCTCACACTTGTCATTATTGAGCTTGTAACCGGATATTTGAGAATAGTCTCTGACTTCAGCAAGGAAAGCAGGAATAGATTCAATGGGGTTAGAGATAAAAAGTAAAATATCGTCCGCAGAAGCGGCAAGCTTAATGTGGGAGTCTGAAGCAGAAAAGCCATGGATGTTAGGGTTTTGTCGAAGTTTGGACAGAAAAGGTTCTAGAGCCAGATTAAAAAGAAAAGGGGACAAGGGACAACCTTGGCGCACTCCTCTCCCTAAGTCAAAAAAGGAGGAGACCAGGCCATTAGCGCAGACTGCCGCACAGGGATTGGAATACAATAAAGAAATCAAAGAGATAAATTTGGGGCCAAAACCAAACCATTTAAGGGTGTGAAATAGATAGGTCCACTCAACCCTATCAAAAGCTTTCTCAGCATCTAGGGCAATTGCTGCAAGAGCAGTAGGTAATTTATGGGATTTTGATAAAACATTAAACAAAAGTCTAGTGTTATCTGTGATGAATCGGCCCTTGACGAAGCCTGATTGTTCCTCACCTAAGAGGTCTGGAAGCAAAAGATCAAGACGCGCTGCAAGTGATTTAGCAAAAATCTTGTAATCGATATTAACCAAGGAAATAGGCCTATAGTTTTTACAATATTGAGCTTCTTTCCCCTCCTTGGGTATGAGACAGATATGGGCATCAGAGAAAGAACCTGAGGAAGCACCTAAGGCAAGAAATGAGTCTAAGAGAGAGTGTAATCTTGGAATAAGGAGTTTTGAAAAATGGAGAAAGAATTCCACAGTAAGACCATCTGGTCCAGGGGCTTTATCTTTTTTGAGAGTCTGAAGTGCTAGAAGTAATTCGTGAGGAGACATATCTAGTTCTAAGGAGGAAAGATCAAGGGGGAAATGATCAGGTTTATGTATGTTAGAAAAGAAATGGTCCAAAGAATGGGTGGAGGGTTGGGTGTCAGATGAGTACAAGGATTTGTAGAAAGAAGAGAATGCGGTGAGGATGTCTGCATCTTTATGTTGAAGATTAGATTGGGTGTCGTAAATAGACTCAATATTCAATTTGTTGTGTTTGATTTTCAGATAATAAGATTTTCCCGCCTTTATTCCTACCACCATAAAATTTTGCACTGTATTTCAGTAAATATAAAGAGGCATCCTCTGTAGATTTTTTGTTGAACTTAATTTTGGCATTAACAAGGACTGTTAAACTGTCTTGTGAGTGAGAGGTAAAATAGGCGTGTTCCAATTTCTTGATGTCTTGAAGGAGGTCTCCTGTAAATTTGCGGGCAATTTTCTGTTTCTTTGCAACAAAACCAATTATAAAATCTCTTGCTGAAGCCTTGAAGGCATCCCAGATAGTGTGTTTGGGGATAGAGGGGGTGTCGTTAGACAAAAAATATTCATGAAAGAATTCAATAAAAGAAGCAGTAAATTTGGGATCTAGCAAAAGGGCGTTATTAAAACGCCATCTCTTAGGACCAACAGGTTTAGGAAGTATGTCAATATGAGCTACGGTAGGAGCATGGTCCGAAAGTAGAATAGGACCAATGTCAGCAGTAGTAAGAGTTTGGGCAATATTGTGAGTAACAAAGATATAATCAATCCGGGACTGGGAATAAAAAGTAAATTCTCTCGTTGTTGGATTACACAATCGCCACGCGTCAATAAGCTTATGTTGAGATATAGCTTGGGTAAAGAGTTTGTGAGATTTATTTGGAACATAGGTCAAGGAAAGGATCCAGGGGTTGGTTACAATCACCAGCTAAGATGAGATTGTCTTCAGCAAATCTGGTGATAAGGTGGGAAAAGTCATGCCAAAAAGCTGGATCACCACCAGTGGGAGCATAGACATTAAGAAGGGAAATTGGAACACCCTTTAAAGACAGTTTAACATATACCCATCGACCTTCAGCATCTGATTCCTGAGCAATTAGGGAATGGGTAAGGGTTTTACGACAAAGTATAGCTACCCCATTTCGTTTACCGTCACCTTGAGAGTAATAAGCCTCACCCACCCATCCTCTTTTGAGCTTAGCCGATTCCACATCGGATAGATGAGTTTCTTGTAAAAATGCAACATCTACGTTTAATCTGGCTAGATGGGTTAAGATTCTTTGCCTCTTAATCGGAGAATTAATGCCCTTAACATTCCATGTGATTATTTTTAATGACATAATACATAAAATAGAAGAAAAAGAAGAATAGTAGCGACGTAAGAAGAAGAGCTCATGAGAGAATAAGGGCAAAAAAGAGAAAATTGATCATAAATGCGTGAAAGAGAGGAAAGAAGGTAAAAGAAATAGGAGAGAAGTATAAAGAAGAAAGAAAGAGGCAGACAGGAGTGAGAAGAAAAGGAAGATGCAGAGGGAGAAAAGCAAATATTAGGAGATAAAACAGTAGTAGCCGCAAACGCAAGAAAGAAACATGTAAAAACAGGAGAACACGAAACAAAATCTTGAAGGTTAAGAAGGAGAAGGAAGTAGAGTATAGGAGACACCTTTAAGCATGGAAGAAATGCGAGCACCAGGGAAAAGGGGAAAAAGGGGAAAATAAACATGATGAACAAGTAGAAAAACTGTACTTACGAGAGGAAGAAGGGGCAAAGTCAGGAAGAGGATCAAACGAGAAGAGGAGGAGGGGGGTAGAGCCAACTAGAGGAGGTCGGGCGAAGGGGTCAACGAACCACCCAACCAAGGGGAGAACACGAAACGCGATATGTAACCTGTGGACAAAGAGGGAAACATTAGGAAACTGAATCACTGGACAAACCAAAGAGAAACCATGTAAATAGAAAAGTAGGGCAAGAAGGGAATATATGAAGGAAAAAGGGAATACTTATAGAAACATTTGGGAATAAAAAGCACAAAAGTACAACTGCCAAACACGGAAAGTAAATGAAGAGGAAAACAACAGTAAATATCAACCATCAAAAGAAGGAGAAGATGCAAAAATCATGGAGGGAAAGAGGAGGATGGACCAGAGAGGTCCATATCAGCTGCTTGACACGAGTTCAGAAAGCTCTGGAGACGAACTGGATTCTCGTAGGTTTTCGTTTTGTTATTGTAGGTAACCCTGAAAAAACACGGGTGGAATAGACCATATCTGGCACCAATGGAGCGAAGAGCGGGTCTCATATCCAGAAAGGCCTTGCGTCGAGTCGCCGTGGCTCTTGCGTAATCCTGTGCAAAGAACAAAGAAGATCCTGACTAGGTTAAGCGAGGAGAGGCTCTAGCTGCTGAAAGAACCTTTAGTAAGTCGGTGTATTCCAAAAAATACATGATGACGCCTCTTGGTTTCAAAGAAGCGGAGGAAGAAGAAGGAGCTCTTCCAAGTCTATGGGCCCGTTGTATGTTAAGAACAGTACCTTCGGCAGGTGCAAGAGGGTGGGAAGAAAGGATTTGAAAAAAGCAACAGGGTCAGACCACTCGCATCCCTCCACCAGGCCGTAAATAGGTAGATTGTTGCGTCTATTTCTATTTTCAAGCTCCTCCACCTGCTTTTGAAGAGATGCGACCTGTGAGTGCAAGTGGGAAACCTTGGACGACGATTCCTGAAGAGAAGAGACGCTGCGCTCCACAGACGTGACTCTCGCATCCATTTGAGACCAGTTGTCAGTTAGAATCTGTAGTTTGGCGTTAGTGTCTTCCATAAAAGGACGTAATGCCCTTATCTCCTCCAGCAACAGTTCCATGGATATGGTAGGAGCAGGATTAGATGGAGAAGGAGGGTCCTTTTTCAGCCGTTTGGTGGTATCCTTCCCTACAGTCTGCGCAGATTGCTCCATTGAGGACTGTGGCGAGAGGGCAGAAGATGACTGAGAAGCTTCTAATTGAGCAAGGGCCGAGAACACCTTGGAATTTTTGACGAAAATATGCTGCTGAGGTTTAGTGACACCGTTTGGCGTAAGTTTACCCATGGAAATTAGCCATAAAAGAGAAAAGCAGACAAATAGGAAATGCGCAGAAATCCCATGTACTGCAAAGCAACTTGTTGGGGACAATGCTGCAAAGGGAAAAAAAAGAGTCTCCAATGTATAAGGTAAAGTGGGGTAAACTAGCAGCTGTAGAAGAAAAAGTCCAGTAAAAAAGCACAGTTCATAAAATGGCCGTCATCTTCAGAACCTGAGGAGGCTTAAGGCAGTATCAATCACCACCAAAAAGAAAACAGGCAGTCAGGAGGTAAAACAGGTCAGTAATAGGGGAAACATGGCTCAGCAAACATTGGGAGCATCTGTGAGCAGAAGAGTAGCTGTCAAGCAGAGCTGCGCATACCTGGGGACAGCCTCGGTAATTCGCGGCAATTCGCGGGAACGAAATGGCGGCCGCGACTACGTGAGAGCCGCGGCCGGAGCTTCAGGAGGCAAAGTAAACAGCAACGGAGACGCTCTGGGAGCCACAAAGGTAGGCACTACATGGCCGCCGGTCTCCGCTGCAAAAGTCCGTCAGCAGCAAGTAGAAATAGGAGCGCGAACCGCTGGTTCCCCTCAGCGGGACCGGAGCGCTAACGACTACGCCACCATCCGCTACGGGCGCTAGCCACGCGCCCCCTTTCTTTTTTAATCATCTGACCCAGAATTGTAACTTGTATTCATATTTAGCATAGTTAAAATACACGGTCAAACAAGGAATATCCATTTTTTTCTGCATACACGTGAATGTTTTAGATTTATTTATCTAAACAGCAGGCAACAGGTTCACCCAAAGGTGGATATGATTTGACCATGTTAATGCTAGTACATATCTAGGGAAGTGGATTCATATTTATATATTGCAATAATCGTTCAAGCTCTTTCTAAGCTGGAATTTCATTCAGCTTTTGCCATTTAACAATTTCAGTATGGTGTTTTACATTTACATGGAGCAAATTTAGCTCCAAAGTCAAGGCGAGCTGAACACATTTACAAAGCAAGACAGTGAGTGGTTGGCAAACGGAGGAAGGGACGCCGTATACAAGAGGAAATGGGGACTTCAATAGCAGTCCGCACAATAAGCATTATCAATGTATATTGCAGTTTTTACATAAATAGAATATCTACATATTTTTTTGAAGTATATTTCCGTTTCCATAAATTATATTATGCAATGCCTTCCTGGAGCTGGCTGCCGTTTTAAAGTCCCATTAGTTTCCTTCTCTGCGCTGTCGCAGTTTTTCACCTCCTCCTTGACCCTATCAATGCTTGAAAAAGGAAAATCTAGACTATAGTTTGTCACAAATGGAACTCTTGACATTTGCACAATCCATGCCTGATAGCTTGACCATCTGGTATGCCCTGCTGCTCCCACCAGGGAATGTATGTGTAGCTTCATTGTGTCGACGTGTACTGTATTATTTGGCCAGAGGGAATACACGCTGAAACCAAAAATGATTAAGGGGCACGGGACCAGCAGAGCTGTAGTCGCAGACATTGCAAATACTGCAAAAAAAATAAACTACAAAAAACACAAATAGAGAATTATTTTCTGGAGATGTGTTTTGTCAGTCGGTAGTACTTCAGATAAGCAACCACGTCAGAGATGGACGTGAAATGTAATTGGCTGCTGAGCAACGAGACAGTGCCCTATTTCTCTGTGTACTTAATCATATTTTTTTGCTGTTTTATAAATGACCTAATGTTCCATCCGGCATGCATATAATACTACAAGGTAAACGTTGTTTACAATGCAGTGTTTACACCGCACGACCTTTACCACGCTGCCATTACAATGCAAGTCGTTACTACGACTTGCACTGGATGGCGCTGTTGGTTAAGGAATATTGTAATTTTATATTCCAACACCTTCCCTACTGTTACGTGGGCTGGTGTTGGAATAGAAAATTATAATAATCCTCAATCCGCGCCCTCCAACACAAGTTGTTCTAACAACTTGCGTTGTAAAATCCGCAATGTAAAGTACCGCGATCAAAATGATCGCGTTGTACTATCATACATCCTCCTACACATGTGCACTTGTAAAACAGGGCATACATATATGATGGGCGGCTACCTAGGAACAGCAGAATTTGTACTTCTGGCCAGTTTAACACCTCGGGTCATATTTGTTAAATAGTTGATAATGCTTGGAAAGTAAATGGCGTAACAGGTACCTTATATCAGATAGAGCCACATATATACAGGCAACAAAGGACTACTACAGACAGATCAGGTTTTCTCGGACCAAAGTTATTGCGCAAAAGGTAGAAGGTAGATAAAGCAAACAATTCTACTCCTGAAATTTTCAGAATAATTAAATCCCTTACTTCACTCGATTTCGTGGCAACGGTTAGGGCCCCCACCCTTAACAACTGCGCTTATATTGCTAATTTTTTTCTTTTTTTCCAGATAAAATTGCTTCCTTGTATGCTTCTTTTTCTAAAAAAGCTAAACACTTCAGTTTCTCTCCTCCTTGGGTACCATTTAGCTCTCCTCCAGGGGTTTCTTTTTGCATTAGAGACATCTCTGTAGTAGAATTTAGCTCTCTTGCGATAATGGTTAAGTCTGGCTCTCCAAAAGATTTGGCCTCTCCGGGCATTCGGGAGCTTGAGCTCATGACTCTTGCCCCATCCTTATGTGCACTGCTTAACGATTCTTTTGACCTATAATCTCACAAACTAACTCTACATATTTCACTTCAATGTATGCTATACGTCATGTGTTCCATTTGCACTCTGGCTAGGCCCTTAAACCACTAATAAAGACATTTTAAAGAGATGTACTAATTTTTTGATTGATTAGTTTATTTTCAATTTTTCATGCAAGGAGAAAAATATACTAATAATACAAAAATATCAATACATTAAAAATACATGTCCTAACTACAAAAAATGTGTATCTAACAAGTCAGATCCCATTGCACAGTCATTCATTCAACACCACTCAACCAGATACATACTCAAACCATATTCACACGGAACCACAAATGCATACATCACATATATACCAGGAAAATTAGATGTGGATAGGAGCCCCTCATAATATCTCATTAGTTTACAATCTTTATTTCCAGAAACTGAGATTATTAAACATTTCTGTATGTTTTATCACTATTTACAAAGAAACATCGTTCAAAGAACCCAGAAAGGCAATGGGACCTGTCTGGGTAAGTATAGAGTGTGCTGTTCAAGACTGCCAATCGGATGAATGAAAACAAGTAAAAACAGATTAAGACAGGCGTAGTGGAAAAAGTTTGGTACGAAGAGTATCTGAACAATATGATGTATCGAGATTGAAGATGATTTTTTGAGAATAAAGAAGGGCTAGTGCGCTTGCTGCCGCAATTTTCACTTGTATGGCGAATGAGGGTGGGTCATTGGAGGGCAGCAGATCAGCAAGAAAAGAATTTCTCACGACTAGCCCTCGTAGGCATCACTCTGAGGACAGCTCTAGTATGCATGCCATAGTAAAATGATCCCAGCAGGGTTTGACCGTCTCGGCATGATGGAAAAAGCAGCTGATACACATCGATAGAGCGTCCCTCCACCAACAGAAAAGATAATTCAAAACGCTATTTTTTTTTAAGCTGGACAACTTCCAGCTGAGTGGAAACACGCAATGGTGGTCCCTCCCCTTAAAAAACCCAGCCTGAATCCATCCAAGCCTGAAAATGTTTGACCCATTTGGATGCTTCCTTATTTTGCTAAATTTGCGGCGAAACACATAAATTCTCAATTAATTAAGTTAATTGAAGAAAATTACCTTCTACAGGAGACGCAATCTGGATTTGGGACACAGTATAGCACAGAATCTGCCCTCTTGCTATCCTCAGAAATGGTACGTAAGTTGGCTGATGACGGCAAGAAGGGTGCTCTGATCTTCTCAGACCTAAATGCGGCTTTCGATACCGTATCAAACGTTCTGCTCCTGGAACAGATGTGGCTACAAGGTATAAGAGGAAGAGCCTACAAATGGCTTGCTGATTTTCTAAATAATTGCTACTTAAACCTGGGAGATGATCCCCCAAGTACATGGAGTGCCTCAGGTTCATCCTTAAGCCCAACCTTGTTCGAATTGTACCTCCGTCCACTAGCCAATGTTGTGGAACACCATGGAATGAGAATCATTTCCTGTGCTGATGATACACAGATGTGTAAGTTCTAGACCTGGGAATGCTCCAAAACTGCTATGCCTTCCCAGGTGTGGCATAACAAGGAGAAATATGTTTAATTCTCCTCGCTTTTTCCTCTTTTTTTGTATGCTGCATTCTGTTTGAGAAATGTATATATAAGGTCAGTATGGGTTGCATGACACCTCTGCTAAGTATGAAATGTATTGCAAATGAATAAATATAATCATTAAAAATAATGGAGACATAGCCATATCCTTGAATTGTGTAGAATTACTAATATGATGAAATACACGTGTTGGAAAATGTGATGGGAGTCCAATAATGTTTGAGATATTGTTGTTGACACTATAAAACGATCAATTTATCCCTCATGAGTTGGATTGTTTTTGTTACTTGAGTACATGTGTCCTAGACTTAAGAGGGTTGATTGGGCCAACCCCTGTTGTATATACGTTTGCTGTCATGCTGCACGATGCAGCAAGGTAGCTTGCTGTGTGACTAAATTAGAACATTGGATTGTTGGCATCTCCATTGTAGACAATGGAGTTCTCCCTGCTTTTACGGGCCGGTAAAGGCCCACTGAGCAACATTCCAGTGTGTTACAAAGGCCTCTTGGAGCTCGAGGGGATTTAAATTCCCGCGAGCTTTGAGAAGCCTTTGTTTAATTTGTTAGAGCATTCTGCCCTCTGGTGACAGAATGTTCGAATAGCCTTATAGCCCTTCGTAGCAGGGCTATACCATCTATTAAAGTCGCGTCCCTTGCTAAAGTCCCTCGCCTCTGGCTCAACAAGGAGTTCAACCCACAAACACAATTACTAGTGGGATTGGACGTGGACGTGGAGAGTCTGTATACCAGCCTCCCACAGGACGCCACTCTATCAGTACTTCAAGACATCCTCGAGGCATCACCCTGGCCACACCACACTCCCAGAGACTTCGTGATGGCATGCGCAACCCTAGCTCTCAAAGAGAACTATTTCGAATATGAGGGCACCCTGTACCTACAAACGAACGGGACGTCTATGGGCAGTGTTTTCGCCCCAAGCATAGCGGGACTATATGTCCACCATTTTGAGGAGCACCACATTGCAACAGAGACCAACCCCTTCATCCACCATATCCTGACCTGGCGCAGGTATATAGATGATATCCTGGTGATCTGGCAGGGCACACAAACCGACTTGGATAGATTCATGACCTGGCTTAACAAAAGGGACCCATACTTAAAATTCACCTGCACGGCCAGCAACAACCAACTACCCTTCTTAGACCTGGACATTACGGCCAAAGATGGAACCCTGGCCACAACAACCTACTACAAACCGACTGCAAGGAACTCACTGCTTGAATTCACAAGCTTTCACCCACGTGCACTTCGAGAAAACTTGCCCTACGGGAAGTTTTTACGCATCCGAAGAAACTGCACCCACATCTCGGATTACAAAAGACAATCCACCAATTTGGCAACCAAACTGGAACATCGAGGCTATCCCAAAGCCATCATTAATAAAACTCAAAAGAGAGCTAGAAACCAGAACCGTGTTGCTCTACTGGAAACTGTCGTTAAAAACCAAGAAAATCAACCAATCACCTGTGTCACCACTTACTACACGGCGTCCAACGAGGTGACAAAGATTATCAGAAGACACTGGAGAATAATCAATTCTGGACAGAGGAACTGGGACACTCCTAGATTCGCATACAAAAGATGTAACAACTTAAAAGACCGCCTGGTCAACACCCGTCCAAGACCACCCCCGAACAGCCCATCAACACCGTTCTGAACGCATGGGGCCTTCCCAAGGTCAGCGGGCACTATCCCTGCAACGACTGCAGTGTCTGCCACCTCACCATGCCAACCAAAACTCTGGATCTGGAACCTAACAGAGTCTGGACCCAAAGGAGTCACACCAACTGCAACTCCCGCAACCTGATATACTTAATAACTTGCACATGTGGCTTACGCTATGTCGGAATGACGGCACGAAAGATCAAAACCAGAATAACAGAACATCGCAGCACAATAAGATGCAAGAAAAACATCAGCAAACTGACCAACCACTTTATCACACAGTGTCACACTCCCAATGACCTAACCTGGACGGTCATTGAACAAATCCCTGAAAGCACAATGGACAATGATAAAAAGCTTCTGAATAAAGAACAACGATGGATATATCGCCTTTCGACAGCAAGCCAGGGCCTTAATGATGCCATCCCCTGGAACTCCCTGACATATCAATAACCAGTCAAGATGTATCCCTAGTCTTTTAGTCCATCACCTTTTCCCCTGTTCCTTGACACTGCTGAGGTAGCCCCTAACTCTGAGGTTCTTTGAGAATTGGATGTACCCCTGACCTGGTACTATGGTCACGCCATGCACGCTGTAGTTACACAGCTCTGCCCCCTGGAGGTTGTATTTGCAGCCCCCACTGTAAAACACCCCCTCAATATGTCTCACCCTGAACATTAAACACAAATTGCGCTTTAAACCTCTCCCAGTAATGGTGACGCAATATACGCTGTAGCTGCACAGCCCTGCCCCATGTATGTTGTATTTACAGCCCCCACTGTAACACGTTGCGCTTAAAAACCTCTCCCATAAATGTTCACGCAATATACGCTGTAGTCACACAGCTCTGCCCCATGTATGTTGTATTTACAGCCCCAACTGAAACATACATAGCGCTTCAAAAAACCTCCCCCATTGATGGCATATATTGAGCAAGCCGCGCCCTCAGTCCATTCATATCTGAATTGATGGAACGCGCACACAGTGTACTGGTTTATTCGGGATCCAACAACAAGCCCGGTTTGTTGAAACACTACTCTTCCGCGCATGCCACCACGCTGCACAGCAGTGAAGGCACCATCGCGCATGCGCGAGAGAGACACTACACGCGCTGACATACGCGAGCAGTGCGCTTGCGCAGATAGCGCGCGAGAGCTCTCTCTGGCACCATGACTCGGCTCTCCGAGTCTTTCTACCATTACCTCCAGCCTACAGGTGCATCCGGTTATTCAATCAAGCGCAGTATTTAAGGCCAAGCTCAGATGGCCATTACTCACCGGTATGCGAAGGAGGCACTACAGGTCCAGAGCAGGCTCTGCCCAGCAGTACTGTGAGTATGAGTAACTATCACCATCACCATAGGTAAGTGCTTTTTTCTCCCTACAGGTCTCCCTAATCACTGTGGTCCAAACTTCTTATCTTCCATAGGCCAAGCCCCTGCCACCTCTCAACCTTGAGGTCCAAATTAGCTAAAACTAGTGTAAGAATGCTCTCTTGCGCCGCTATACACATATGCACTGCATGTGTGTTACTCGTGTTTTAGCCACTTCACTCCCTTATTATATGTGCGATTTTCACATAATGGTACCACCAATACTATTACACCCTAGCCTCCTATAGCCAACACCCCAACCGCTGTAGTGACGGCAAACAGTTATGTCTAATACCATACTACCGATTGACTCTTTTTTCATTGTATGTTTTGTCTTTGTCCATATATGTTACGTGTACAGGTGTTCTTGAGATGGGAATCCCCCTCTCACACATAGATAAACACCTTAGGGCGTGTAGACACATAGTCTGAACTACACTCCACTAGTTTAACTGCACTCACTTTTTAACTTAGGTCCTGAAGAAAGCCAGCATATACATAAGGCACTGGCTGAAACATGTTGACCCACCGGATGATGGAGGTCGTAACTCGCCTCTAACGTCCAACAGCCTTATTTTTAACCGCTGGCGGTGGCCCAGGTATTAAAGTCTAATTTACCCTCGGGTACTGGGACCCCCGCCTAGCCGTTTTAAATTTCACTATCATAACACCCTTCACTGCACACTCAGCAACATACCTGCTCCGCTGTAATCAGGCGTCGAAGCACACCCGGGACACGCTAGGTGTCACTGGGTGGGCCCGATGATGAAGCATGCCACCAACTAGGTTGGTGGGTGAGGGCTTTCTGAACACACTCACCAGGTGTTCCCATCCCGTGACGAAACATACTTCAGTCTTTTTCATTAAAACTTTTTCTTTAAATTGTGAGCTAGTCTCCTTTTGATTAACATTATATATAACCCAGGGGATAAGGACTAGCTTTCTGGTCCTCTCTCTCTCTCTTGATTACACATTCACCGGCAAGGTATCCCATTCCACAACTAAGACATTGGATGTGATAATAACATGCTACCTGTGGTGAACTTAAATACCAGACATATGGTAAATATATATTCTGTTCTGGAGAATACCATTGGAATACTTTATCAGGCACTATATTTTACAGATGTCATTCAAATGGAGCACTAATTTGTAAAATTAAGGGCCTCATTTAGAGTTTGCAAGACAGAGTCGGTACGGTCGGCAGGGTGGAGTACTTTACTACTGCCAGGCCATGGGTATTTCGCACACTGAATTTAGAGATGTCTGCTATCCCAGCCGTGACCGCAGATGCTGTCAGTCCATTGAAAGCATGAAGGACGGATGCATGACGCGACATCGAAAAGCGTACAACACTTGCTTTTACCAAGCCGTTTGTACATCGCATTTACTGTTACATCGCTTGTTTTCCCTCCGCATACCATTTCAACGGCAATCTGTTTCCCCCTATGGAAGACAGCATTACAACGTCTCCGAGTACATCGCGTTACCATTACAATGCGTTTTTTCCGTTTTTTTGTCCCTATACGAGGCTGCAGGGAAAGCAGGGGTTTTCGTGTCTCAAGCTCCCCCATCCACCCCCCACCCCGCAGAAAGCGCTGCGCAGCGCACATGTGGCAATTATTCAGTGTGCTCCATAAATACAAAAACAAGACCCTACACCACTCGTAACCCTAAGCCCTTAAAAGCCCTAACTCCTAAAGCCCAAAACCGTCACCTACACCACTCTTAACACTAAGCCCTAAAAGACCTAATCAACAAAGCCCAAAACAGTACCCTACACCACTCTTAACACTAAGCCCTAGAAGCCCTAACCCCTAAAGCTAAACACCGTACCCTACACCACTCTTAACCCTAAGCCCTAAAAACCCTAACCCCCAAAGCCAAAAACAGTACCCTACACCAGTGGTTCCCAAACTTTTGACTCCTGAGGACCCCCATTGAGTCACCACTGGAAGCCAGGGAACCCCAAGCAATTTGTATGAGTTCAATTTCAAATATTAAAACAGTAATTCGAAAAAAATACACACGTGTGCACACAAAACAAATACTCAAAGTACTTAGGGGCAGATTTACAATAAGTGACGCATCCATGCATATCAGCAGGGATGAGCTACTTATTGTGGGCCATGCCTCCGCCACCATTGATGCGCCGCATTTAAAATGCTGCGCCTCATGGGGCAAAAAAGCATAGATGCATGACGCATCTGTGCTGTAAAGGTGGCGCATTGCTGGAGTTGCGACACAGCTCCAGCAATGCTCTGGGGGGCCGAATCTTGTTAATGCTGCGTCAATCCTTAGGCGCAGGGTTTTGACGCAGCATGGGCTCCAAAGTGACTGAGTGAAATCTTGTAGATTTCACTCAGCCACTTTTAGGAGGCGTTACTGCGCCGTAATGCCTCCTTCTGGCGCAGGGCTTTACAACGTGGCGCATCTCCCAGATGCATCACGTTGTAAATACCCTGCACCATGGCACATCTTTTGCGCCACCGCTGCATCACGAAAGGGACGCAACGGTGGCGTAAAAGACGCAAGGGGCTTGTAAATCTGCCCCTAAGGATTTTGGGGCCAGATGTACGACCATTTCATTTAGGGCCTCGCAATTGGCGACACATTGCGAGTGGCAAATATACACTGTTTCGGATTCCCAATGGGGTCGCAAATTGCGAGGTTCATTAATATTAATGAGCCTCTCGCAATTTGCCAGCCTATTGGGAATGCAAGTCCTCCTAGGTATGGTGCCTGCTGGGCTCTGCAGGCCACCATGTCTGGGACTGCTTTTAAATAAAGCAGTTTAAAAAAAAATGCAGCCCATTTATCATCCATTTAAAAAAAAAAAAAAATGAAACGTTTTCGTTTCATTTTCTAAGGGCAGGCAGAGGTCCCTAGGACCACTGCCTGCCCTTAAAAATAATTTTGCATGCATTTGGACCCCTTCCCATTTGCGAATGCATTACCATCTACTTGAAGTAAGTGGTAATTGCGAGTGTTTTGCGACAGCAAAACATTTGTACATGGTTTTAAGACTCACTATTTGGAAGGGAATGCCCCTTCCAAATAGCAAGTTGCAAAACCTATTTAGCGAGTCGCAAACTAATTGTGACTCGCGAAATAGGCAATGTACATGGCCCAATACGTTTTTGCATGTGAAAGCAGGTTCACGAACCCGTTCGCGCATATAAAAACGGATTGTACATCTGGCCCTTAGTATTTTATATTGAAGTAATAGCCCCTCTGTCACATGTATTTCATTTGTTTTATAGCATCTCTCACACCATTGTAGGATGTCAGAGGACTTTACATCACACACATATAGTGACAGTGAATCGTACATGTAAATCAGTGTGCATATAAAATGTTTAAAGAGTTCTTGATCTGGAAAAGCACAAACTCAGGATTCAGAACATAACACAGTGGCTAGCACTGACTTCAACATTAAAAATGTATTTCCACCCAAATAAATCTTTTTAGCAGCATCAGGATAATGAATAACTGGGAAAAAACAAAAGTTACTCACTGGTAACATGCAGTTTGCAAGCTGCTCTTTGATGACCGTTTATAGGTCCCTCTGCTACATTACGATTGTCACTTATGAAGTGCACAGTAACAAAAGAATCTCTGTGACAAAAGCAGTAACCACAAACCTATGCACATAAAATGCTGCTTTTTAAAATGCATGTTACACGTTCTTTGCAGTAGGCACATTAACCCTCTGTGCTACATTAGTTCTGTCAAAGCTGTCACTGAACAAAACTCTCCTCATGCTCCAGCAGGTACATTAATCACTGGCTTTATCTTGACACTTGTATTGTTGCTGGAAAGCTGCTAATTATACAAGACACTGTTCTGTGCTTTTAAAACTGTTGCCTGCGGACCCCCTGGGAATGTGTCACGGACCCCTGGGGGTCCGCGGACCACAGTTTGGGAAACACTGCCCTACACCACTCTTAACCCTAAGCCCTAGAAGTCCAATGCCCTAAACGCTAATCGCTAAAGCCTAAAATAGTACCCTCCACTACACTCCCCATCCACCGTCATCCTTACCTGTCTCTCCTCGTCGTTCCAGGGTTGTCTACCAGTCTTTGTGCACGACCGTCCCGGCGCACGACCCGTCGGTGTAAATTCATGCGTAGTAACGTCGCATGCGATGTTATGGCATGCGTAGTGAACGCATGCATCGTAACGTCGCGTGCCTTGTGACGCCATGAGACGTCAACGCATGTGTTGTAATGCATGCATTGAGATGGGTGTTCCCCATGAAGGACGTCTCAATCAACATGATGAAGCAGTACTGCAAGCATTACATTTTTTTTATTTTCAAAAACAAAATATCAAAGCAGATCTTGTTTTTGAAAATAAAACAATGAGACCCTCCCCTTGGGCATTTTCTTCCATGGTGTGGAGGTCATTTTGTGTTTTTTATTGCCTCTTACCTTCCCCTGCACATTACGCTTTACCTGGCAGGGATAAGAGTATAGCTTGCCATTTGTTTGCCCATTTCAAATAGAGTGAGCAGACAAAATCTCAGACAGCTGTTACTCCATAAGGCCTTCAGAAGTGTATGTCAGCTGCAGAGACACAGTAGTCTCCAGCGCTGATATACTGAAGACCACCCAACTCTAAATGAGGAGGGCAGAACTTCAGTTGGACAGAGAGGGAACTCCATCACCTTGGCAATGTAGTTCCCTGGCCACCAAACTTTAAATATGGCCCCAAGCATGTTGCATGCAAGAAGCAATCTTTTCTCTATAAATACAGAAACTATTTTGCAATGCGATGCAGCTTCATCATGGTTATGAGATGGGAAACATAACAAACACTTCCAGACCTAATGGAAGAAAACAAGATACTACAATCTGGGGGAAAACTGAGCATCTTTCATGGATGAAACTATGCTAATACCAAACAAGCTTAAGGTAAATACCTAATTAGTAGACGCACGTTGGCTGGCAGACCAGTCAACACTTTCTGCGAACTGTGCTCATTAAGAGCTGAATTCATAGTGTGAATACAATGAGCACACAACCAAACTAAATAATCATCAACAAGTGACAGCTTCAACATGCTAAGGAGGCGGGAATGAGGCGGTTTGTGGTGTAAAAAGTAAGCATATTACATAATATCTGCCAAGTGTGTCAGGAAACTAGATACTTTTACTCAAATGTTTGCTTTTGTTTGGCTTGGTGTAAATCTTTCAGTTACATTTGGAAAAATTAGCATTGTTGACACATTTTTAGGCAGGTTTTGAAGGGTTAAATTATAGAACTTTGTTAATAAATATTTTGTGGATCCTCTTTGAATTCATGAATCCAGACTGGGTCCTTAAATCCATTTAAAAACATAGAGTTCACCCTTGGACAAGGGCTTTTTTATTACCATTATCTATTGGGTTGTGGGTTTGTGCTTCTATCTGCGGATTCATCAACGCTCGTCCTGATTGGTTGACCAAGCTTAGTATGAGTTATCTATGGGATGAACCAGGGTGTATTCAGAAGGCGACTATTCCGTTTTTTTTAAAAATGTTCTGGGCTTTTATGGACCATGAATACTTGATAAATAATTTTAATGGCCCGCTTACAATACATTTTTCTAACTTTAAATGCAAGCTTACCTTTGAACAATTTTTAGATGACATTGAGCCCCTTCAGGCCAGAGCTATATATTTGCAGTTCAGATATGGGATTTCACCATTGTACGCTAGAAGAAGTACCTAGGCTAATGCACTTGTTTCATCTATATGCCCTGTGTGTTTGGATAAACCAGAGACCATAGAACATTTTCTCTTTTCCTGTACTGCATATAATGATTATCGGAAAAAATTGATCATCCCAGTCTGTCGCATTTTATCTTGCATTCGCCCCTCTGATGCCATTAGGCTATTTACGTCTGATAATACCAGATGGCTTGTATTTGCACTAACTAGGTATCTTTTGAACGCGTGGCGGAAACGTATGAAGTTTTTATTAACTTAATTTTAGTATATGTATAACAGTATTTATTGAAATGAACTGTTATTACTTCTTAACTATTTCTGTTCTCATTTGGAACATGATGTTCTTATCCAATTTTACTTAATTATTTTTGATATTGTATTATGATGGTTTTTATTGCTGTAAAATTATCAATTTCTTCTTGATCAAATAAAATTGCTGATTGTTTTCAGTCACTGAAAAATCTGGTGTGATTGCCAGCACCCAACATAATGCACTGAGCACCACATTTGGAAATAATAACAAAATATATGACACAAATGGGCAGGATTAGCGTAGTCATGGCCCCAAACCCAAATGCCCAGGCATTAAGATTAATATTTAAAAAAGTAGATGTTAATATAGGATCCTGGACCCTGAATCTTTGCTGCTGTTCTCCACGAATCCTCCTGATGGTCTCAAGATTTGCAGAGCAATTTCAAGAGTCATTAATCATATTAAACCTTGAAACATTTGGAGTTTTTGAGTTGCATACGCCTAATGGCTCTTTACAGTAGACTTTGCAGTAGATAAGGCCCTGTGGCCAACCACCATTGAGCATGGCCAAAGGAGGCTATAGTCCAGGCCCTGCAGTCTACCTCAACTGAGCAATGCCAAAGGAGGCTGTAGTCCAGGCCCTGCAGCCAAACCTACCTGAGTATGGACAAGGGAGGCTGTAGTCAATGCTCTGTGGCCAACCCCTGCTCTGGAGGGCCAAAACCACGCCCAGTGAGGGTTAACTTCCTATGGAAAGTTAGGTGCAGGGCCTGTCCCAAAATTTGCTGCACACTGTAAAAGGAAATGTGTCGTGGAGGTTCACTAACCGATGCTGCCTATAGCGGGATGAAGTGTGCAGTGCGGATAGGCCATCTGCAGAGGTCGGTTTCTTTTACAGAAGTTGAATGTGCTCTACCATTTAAAAATGTCATTTGCAGTAAAAATAAAGTTACAGTGAAGTTATGGTTAAACAATGATCATGATACCTAAGGTATGCTTAAAAAGACCGAATATATTCACTTAAGAGCCATGGTTCAGTGCAGTAAGGATCATAAAATAAAAGTAATCCCCACAATAATTTAACAGTTATGGTAAGCTTCGGAATTCATATCCTGCATACCTGCCATGTAAACCCTATTCTTCAGCAGTTATTTTTTTGTTTTTGAAGTTTTTCCATTGTGCAGGATTTTTGAAAGTCGGGGTAGAGTGTTTTAAAAGGTGAGGGTCTATGGCAAATCTAAAAATATAACATCATATTTCCATGCCTCATCCATCTCCCTGCACAGGATCATGGGATTTGCCATCATGGCAAAATGAAACTTTGACACAGCAAAGTGATACAGCAAACAATTGTTTTTCCTATGAAAAATCCAGAGACCCCTCCTGGTTGACTGGGCCCAGAGGCCTGTTGTGTCCATATTATGCCTCTGGAAAGGGCGTGCCGTTACATGTCAGTAATTGTGAGGGAATTATCCTATGCAGATTTTGTTACTAGCCTCTTTCTTTGCCAAGATAAATGTAGTCCCCTACAATTGGGTTACTTGTTTAGGGAGAAGTTATATCTCTTGTCTGGAAGGATAGTCTAGAACCTTAATCTCAATAGGAGCTATCTCTCAGAGAAAAAATGCAAAAAGGACAAAATTCCTTAAGGAGTTGAGTTGCTCCTGAGTCATGCAAGATTATGCATGGCAGGGCAATTCCTTAATTCAGATTTACAAATCCATGCAAGAGAAGATCTGTGACTCTTTCCATTGCTTTGTAACGAAATGCAATACAACACAGCTTCTTGTGCTGCATTATGTTACATTTCAAGCTAGGAGGCATTCCATGGATGGAGCATCGGCATTGCCGGGCACCTATGAATTTGCTGTATTTCAAGCTTTACAACAGTTTGTAAATCTAGGATTGCATCACATTGGTATACTTCCCAAAGGATGGCTTTCTCACTGTGATTTCCTTTTTCTGTGTGCGATGCCTCCTGCATCAATCGTAGAAAGAGAAAAATGCCTCTTTGGATTGCTCTATTGCAAAAAGGCAGACCTTACTCTATAAAAAAAATCCTGCCCATTACTCAGGCACTCTTGGTACAAAGGTGCCTACGTTGGAGCTACGCAGCACAGCAGTGCAAGAACACAAAGAGACCAGAAATGCTCCATATCTCTGTAAATATGGAGCATTTCTGCTCTCCCCATTTCATGTATTGAGCACAGCAAGTTCTCCTGCTGCACAACGTTTCATGTAATATAAGTAAATGTGCCCCAAAGGATATAAATGTGTGCAAATAGGACCAAACTCATAATATATTTCTGGGCCATCGCAAACATGTTATGCTATCAATCAATCAGTCATTTCAAGAGTGCACTACATACCCGCGAGGGTCTCAAGACGCTTGGAGGGGGTGGGGGGCGCTACTGGTCAAACAGCCAGGTCTTGAGTAGCCTCCTGAAGGTCAGCAGGTCTTGGGTCTGTCGTAGGCTCAGTAGGAGGGTGTTCCAGGTCTTGACGACGAGGTGGGAGAAGGATCTCCCGCTGGTGGTTGTTCTTCGTGTGCGAGGGACGGATGTTATGTTTAGTATATTTGTAAAACACACTATGACCCGCAAGGATATCCTCGAGCAAAAAAAGAGTTCTTAAATTTTTTCTCTTTTGAGCAAATGCAAAGTTAATATTATAGCTATTATTTCAACTGCAGTGTAAATAAAGTTAAGGGCTACAGACTTACATTGAAGTGCATCAGACTCAAGGTAATGCACTAAAGACTCACACTTCAGTCAAAAAGAAATGGGGGTATATCTTTTTGGATGTCTTTTGATTTTATAAGGCTGGCATAGGCCATAATCAAGTTACTCAAGGTCTCACATGCTACATGTGTATAGATGCTTGGGCCATACAGTTACTACTTTCTCAGTAAGACTATGGGGCTTATTTATGAGCCCTTGCGTCACTTTTGTGACGCACCATATTTACAAAGTGACACATCTACCCAGATGTGTCACTTTATAAACCCCTGCGTCACACTATACCTGCGCCAGGTATAATGTATGCAGGGGGGGCATTCTGACGCAACAAAGGGTCATAGAAGTGACATATTAAAATCTATAAGATTTCACTGCGCCATTTCTAGGACGCAAATGCGTCAATATCTTACCCCTGCCTCATGGCAGGCGTAAGACTGACGCAGGCACATTTCACATGGGACTTGCCCATGTGAAATGTCCCATTGCTGGAGTTGCGTCACTTTTGTGACACACTCCAGCGATGCGTCTTTTTTGCGCCTAGAGATACGTCAGTGTTAGAAATGGGATATCTGGTTGGCTAAGGCTTCGCAAAAGCCATGCAGAGACCACCACTCTAGTCAGGGCAAGGGAGCTACACGCCACAATAACCCCTGCTCAACCCCTTGGTAGCTTGGCACGAGCAGTCAGGCTTAACGTGGAGGCAATGGGTAAAGCGTTTGCGCAACACACAGACACAGCAGCAACACAATAGGCACACCACAAAAGTAACTCCACACAAGGTTATATATATAAAAATAGCCTTTGTATTACCATAAACACATTATATCATAATCAGACAATGTACAATGTGCCAACTGGCACGGGCAATATTCACAAGGGATTGTATACACATGACAGGGCCACATGGACCACTGTCAGAACCATGACAAAGCAAACTTGGTAAAAGTAAAACATAAACTACATTATGCACAGTATCACATCAGGTGCGAATTACATTCTGCACCAACCTCACCAGCATAACCACATTATGATTTCCTCTCACAGTTCTAAACACATTAGACCCTAACCTCCTAAGCATAACTCACATTAGGGACATAAATCACAGAGAACATAATCTCACTAGCATAAACCATAATATGCAAACCAACCTCATAATTATAAAAGACCACATTTAGAGGTATAACACAGGGTGCATATAACATACTACATGAATTGCATTTCCTAGCGCCATAATCACATTAGGGCCTGGCGCCCTATACATCTAACAGTCCCCCTGGCCAACTAGCCATCTCAAGAAGGGCTCAAATGCCTAGGCAGCGAAAGTCACGGGTGCGCAATCAGCGCAAGCCTAAATGTGGCAGCTGCCCACTACTTGCTGGGCAGATGGGAATGGATGGGGCGAAGAAGTGCGTCTCACTCCTAACTTCAACCATGCCCCCAAAAAACTGTGCGCCTAAACGGTGTAGCTGCCCATTACTTGCTGGGCACCTGGGAATGTTAAAATGCGGCATGGGCCCTCAGAGGCCCTTAAAATAAATGTGCCAAACGTTGGAGCTGCCTGCTCCTTGTGGGACCGGTCAGACTCTGTGCCCAACACGGGGAAAAGCATAGGACACTCTGGACCATGTATTACAAAGAGCCATCAATCACTGGCTCTTTGGGGCACAACACGGGGAAAGAGCACAAGCCCCTCTGGCCCTTTAAACAACATTGTGCCCCCTCGTTAGAGCGACCCCCTATCCGGTGGGGTCGCTCAGGAAATCGGACTAGGCGCTGTAAATAAGGGTGCACATGGTGGAGCCACCTAGCCTCTATAAACAGAATCATGCCTCCCTCGTTGGAGCGGCCCGCTGCCAAGTGGGGCCGCTTGGAAATTAAAACAACAAGGAACAACCCTGAGCCCTCTCCTTACCGGGCTCCTTGCGTGTGGTCTCTTCTATGCGGCGGGGGCCGGTACCAACAGTATGCCTTGGGCCCCCAGGGCCTCAACCTCCACACCGCGGGGCTCTCCACTTCACTGCTGGCACCTCCTTATGGAAACCCCATCTCACCTCTGCACCATGCTTCACCCGGTCCTACTCCTCCGGATCGGGAATTGTATATGGAGCCTGCGAGACTCCGGGCGGATCTTGGGTGGTGATTTGACTGCCTTTCCTCAAGCGGAAGTCCCGCCCCGCTCTAGGTGCTGGGACACCCCGTTGGGGTATCTGTGCACTTTATAAAACACACAAATAAATAAATAAATCAGGCGCCTGACTTCCGGTGTGCCGGGTGATGCAGCGGGGATTTTTCCTTTGTAGAATGCGAGGTGGGCACCCGCAAAGGAGATAAGGCATCAGTGGAGTGGGCACCCATAATGGATATCCAGATAAGCAGGGTGGGCACCCGCTGAGAGCACCACAACGCGGACAAATGGAACATAAAGCGGGGTGGGCACCCGCAATACATGGACAGAATGGGGGAATCCCTACTTCGGGATTCCCTAGGCGGTGATCGTAGCCCAGAGCTTCCAGGGGGAGACAGAAGCGCTCCCAAAATAAACAAAGCGCTCTCCATCAGCTGGACCTCTTCAGAGACAACGCTCCTCAGCTATCACAACAGAAAGGTGCTTCACAAAGTAAAGACAAGCGCTCCTTCTTCCTGGGGGGAAACACAACCAAAGAGCTCCTCAGATTCAGGAGCCACAGCTCCACAGCAACAGTCCAGGAAAGGTTCAGGGGCGTAGCGGGGCCCAGGAGCCAGTACACAGGGCCCTCCAGCAGGGAGGCAGCCCCCATGGTGGTCCCTTCTGGGCCCTAGCGCAGCAAGCCCTCCATCAGGAACAGAACAGTAACACTGAACAACTTCATGGGGACACAGCCCCTATATTTAAATAACATTTTCCCTTTGTGACACAGCACAGGGCTAGGGGGGAAAACCAGATGCAACTGGTTTGGGGAGCTTTGGAGAACTTTGTTGTGTTCAGCTCCTCTCTCATTGTCAGGTGGGGGCTAGATGCTCAGACACACCACAGGGGTAGGAGCCAGCATTGTGTTGGGAAGGCATAGCCCTGTTCTGGTCCCAGGTGCAACTCCTCCCTCCCATCTAGATGCAGATCTCCCGATTCACCACCATGCAGACTCACCCTGGCTCCTGGAGCCAAGCACACCCACCATCCCCTGTCACTCACAAGCCAGACAGGCAATTCACATCTCACAGCACATAGAAATGCCAACTTCTAAAAGTGGCACTTCTACACTAGACACAATAAATCTGCGCACACCATTGCGCAGCATTTATTATCACGAGTTTGCACATACCAAACTCGACCCTGATCTCCCCATATATCGGAAATTACCCTGGGCCACAGTGCTAAAGTGCGCAGAGGCCTCAAATCCCTACCATTATGCTAGAGGCTAAAGACAAAAAGTTTAGGGGTGAACCTGCCATAAAGGCCCATGTCCAACAGTGACCTTTTCAAACTCATCTCAGACTTGCCATTTGTAGCCTTTGTACAGTTTAAAACTGCTTTTTCGACATGGCAACCTCTTGCCAGGCCTAAAACCCCCATTTGAAGATATGTAGGGCACCTATAGGGTATCACCTAAACAGCCTGTAGGACAGGGTGCATTGCATATGAAAAGTTGGACATGTACTTTTTAGGTTTTACATGTCAATGTAGCGAAAATCCACAACTTTGTTCTTCACTAGTGTGAGGCCTACCTATCCCATAGGATAACATTGATTTGTCATATCACATTTAATAAGTTAATTTTTGTTTGCCGACAGGTAGAATTGTCATGTTTGGCTTCCAAGAAATTGTACTTTAAAATGCTCTTTAATGGATTTTAAGCTCCTCAAAATGCCCCCATTCAAACTGAAAGTGAGGACAACTAATCAGGCACCTCTCCAATTAAAGTGGATGAATGAGACCCCTGTATTCAAAGGCGTCTCTCCCTGTTGATGAACTATGATCCTGTGGTGAGCAATTGGCCCACCAGTAGCCACTTCTAAGTTTACTTTAGTTTTAGATGTGCTCGATCAACAGTCTTTTGATGCCATCTAACATGTTTCTGTAACTAACGATCAGATTCCTTTTTTTGTCAGGGTCATCGATATACAAAAGAACCTATGTCCTGAAGATGGTCTTACTGATGTCTACACAATAAAGACCAAAACATTGACAATCGAACCCTTTTTCTCTGTCATTCGTGTCTTAGGATAAGTTTATGCTATAGTCAATGATATGTTTCCTTCCTAACATGTGAAATGGGTTACGACTAAATTACTCATGATAGAAAAATGTTCATCTCAGTTCCTTTTGTTATTTTGTGAATTGTAGTGTGTACCCTTTTATAATACAAATTTTTATATAAAGTTTATCTTTTTGAAGTATACACCCTTGTACATAGTTTTTTGGACTAAATACATTTCAGCTTGCCGAGTGACTTGTAGATTAATGGACTAATTCACTTCTAACATTTGTTTGTAGGAAGTCACCTCATGGGGCTTAATGTTAATTTATTTTGTTACATTTTGTTCTGACATTGATTCCAAAAAGAATCCCTTGAAGGTTTCATTAAGTGATCATAACCTTTTAGAAAAAAATGCATTTTCATGTCCTAACCATTTGGGCCTGCAGTCCTGGGTTACATGGCTGTGATTAGCTTAGCAGTTAGTCTTTGTGCATACCTCACAGACATTGAGAGTTAAGGGCACTAGGTGTTAGCACAATGGCCATCCACCCAGGGTGTGTGGGGCAGAGCTTTTACCTGACCCACTTGTTTGTCAAAGGAGCTACCTCAGGACACTCACTCAGAACTTTGTACTAGCTTATTGTCACCCCAGACTCAGGGTCTAGCTGCAGTCAGTCAGATGTGTTGAGTTTGTGAAATGGTCATAACACCATAAAACAACATGTAAAAAGTGTGCCTAATGATTTTATCAAGGGGTGAACATTATCAACATACATAAAACAGATCCTTCATCTGTGTCCAAAAATCACCAATTACTTTAATCAAAGGTATGCTTCACTAATTCACACAATGCAATATTTACTAAAAGTGATTGTTGAAAAGAAATATGTCCCAAAACACAAGATGTTCTTTCACAGAAAATTGATCCTTCTTTTGCAATATAGGTAGCTGTAGATTTTGGACCCTATTCTATCTAGCACCTAGGGAAACCTAGCAAATTTAAAGGTTTTTGAAAACTAGACAAGCTGGGGAGTCCAGGGGTGCATGACTTGCATGGCGCTCACCAGGTAATTTTCAGAGAAGCCCTTGAAAATTTCAAACTTCTCCGCCCGGTTAAGGAACTATCTTATATTTTGGCTGGCTTTTTGGACCCTGACTTGACAGGGGAGGATGAACGCTTTCTGCTTGACTTAATGTTGACACTTGCGTGTAAAATAGTCCTTTGTAATTGGAAGAGCTTTGGGAAAATCACATTCAAGAAATGGCAAGAATGGTTATTTTTTTTAAGAGGAGCAGATAATATTGTCTTAAATACCTCCCCCTGGAAGCCCAGACACAGGAAACTATGGAAGGCGCTTGACGCTAACACTAAGGTTTTTAAACCCCCTTGAGCTACTAGACCAAAATGATCATGCTCCATATCACCTTATACCCTCCACTGCCCTTGGAGACCTCCCGCGGGAACTAATTGAAGGCTTCCCCCCTTTTTTGATTTGACTTTAATACACTACCACCAGTTCCTTGGCACTGAGCTCTACCCTCGCTCCTCTCTATTTCTCCTCCTTCCGTACCTCTGCACTCTCCGCTTTCCTTCTCTTTTTTCTAACATTATTCTGCAGGTCTTGTACTGTTCAGAATTTGAACCTTGCTAGAATTTGGTCTATCAGCTAATTCATGGATAATAGGCTGTGCATGAAGTCCGGTCACATTCAACTTGTACCCCAGCGAAACATTACCAGTACAACTCAGCATATGGACCAGACACGATCCACCCAAGTTCATCAAGTGTACAAGATATCTCATCAAAGTTCTCGGTAATTAAGGCCTTCGACGTGCCTGGTAGCTGAATCTATTTCTTGTCTCCATTTGCATTTAACCGATTGTAGTATTCTGTCCGTTACGCCACTTGTTGTCTGCTAGTATTAGTTACATGAATAACGTGATGTACACACAATACTTCACCCGTTCTTTTATGTATTTTGTTTTGAAAGTAAAATCAATAAAATTTCCTTGAATTAAAAAAGAAAATGTCAAACTTTAGTAAGAAACACACATTTTCCTCACATTTCTGTGATAGCAAATTCTGGAATCTTTACGGAGTGACTTTTCCTACCACCCTGTGTTCTCTCACATCTCCTGATAAGAACCGTACCCCACTTGTGAGGATGGGCCAACACAAAAGATAACAGTAGCTGCTGTATTTGGGGCCATGCTCTGGGGCCACCCATGAAAACCTATGAACCACAAACATTGCTTAAAACTATGCTTTTTAATTACATTTCTGTGGATGAAATTTATAGAATCTGTAGGAATCTACAAAACTACTGCCCGCCAGTATAACCCCACTTGTGTCAATAAAAACGCTTCCCTGCTTGTGTGTCTAGGTCTAGAGCCTGCAGCAGAGACGGATCAAACTAAGGTCAATGGGATTCCCCTGTAGAGGGCTCTCATTGACCCAGGCTTGAGGTGTTCCTGTAGGGGGCACACAGAAGTTCCTGTCAATGCCTTTAGATATTTGACATACTACCCCATAAACATGATGGAGCCATGTATCAAATTTCTTTTTAACTATCAAAAACAAACTCCGGAAGTCGAACCTCCCACAATGGCAGTTATTTGCCATGGCAAGGTGGATCATAAGACAGTTATCACTACCCCTTACCACCATGGTTTTGCATGTAGTTCTGGGCAGTAACACCTGAACTGTATGTCTAAACATCTAAATGTGGTGATTTTTAAGTTAATCCACCACTTACAGAAATGCTAGCTTTAAAGCATAAATGTGTATCAACGTATCTAAATATTGAAACCAAGACTGCTGAAGATGACCCATAAAGCCACATTAATGCACCACCCACTTTATGGTCCATGCAAATGCTATTCACGCACCGCACACAAGACTTTCATAATGCCAGCCACAAGGCCAGCCCAACAGCTCAGTGCACACACATCAACATACCACCAGCATGCAAGGACCCATCAAATTCAAATTCCACAGGGCGGAATCATCATTTGAAACATCATTTTAACAAGTCATCAACCAAATTGCACACAAGAACACCACAAACAAACCTCTATAAACACATATATACAGACATGTTGATAGTTGGTGCATACTCACCCTTCAAATATGGAAGGACAGTTTGACTACATTTTTACCACCTATCAAGTAGTCCCTTCCATTCTAAGCATTACCGAATGCATACCTAGTGAGCCTTTACTAATGGCTCCTTTGACAGCCACATGAGGCACAGGAAGACATGTCTTACATTCTCCTTTAGCGCACTCATTGTGGTAAATCCAACTCCTTCAAGTTTTTTTGGATGCAAGTTGGTGGTGTCCGAGAATGCCTTCCGAGTCTAACATTGCTCGAACTGAGGGCATTATTTACAAGCCCATTGTGTTGCTGATGCAATATATTTTGGACGCACCGGAGGCGTGGGTGTGCCTGCCCATAATTGCAAAGCTACATAAAGTAACCCTGTGTGACTTTTAATGGCCTTGTAAATATGGCCCCCATTCACACATTTCTCTGCCAGAAAGGGGTATTCCATGGGTGTTGCTGTTGGTGCTCCCACGCAATATCTACAGAACCTATATTTGGGGAGCGAATGTGGCCTAACGGCTAGGGCAGTCGACCTTGGAAATGGGAAACCGGGTTTGAGTCTCAGCAGAGATGCTGATGATTCTGTGATTCTTGGCAAATCCCTTATTCTTCCTGTGCCTAACAAAAATGAATATATCCATTTATAATGTAACTGGTGCTCATGTAAAGGGCTCTGATACCTTCTGGTCTAGTTTGCGCTATATAAAACTCCACATACAAAAAAACCTGATACATTCCTACATTTACGAGGTGTCACTATCCTAGGAATGTGTCAGAATCCTACACCTTTTGCATGGGAGGCATAGGAGTGGCATAATGAGGATTGCTGTTTGTGTACCAGCCCAGGGGAGAAGGTCAGGAATGCGCTGTATCTTGTAGATACAGTGCATTCCTGCCCTTTTATTTTGACGTACGGATGCACAGCAGGAAGAATTAGTGTGCTTCCTTGCAGCAAAATTATAGTAAATGAGGCCCTGAGTGAGCAAATCTACCTTTGAAACTAAGGCAAACATTCTTGAGAATACTGCCTACGTTTCCTAAAGAAAACATCATAAAATATGAAGAGCATTAGTTTTTGACACAGGGTAGTCTGTGAGAAAATAGCATATGTCACGCCCATTTTTATGTACAGTGCTGTGACTGTAATGAACTTGTCATACATTATACACAACATAGATTAAGGGGCTGATTTTGCTAGCGGTCAGACTGCTGCCTACTATTGCAGCAGTCAGGAGACTGCCGACATGCAGGCGTACCGCCACCGACAGTGGCGGTAACACCACCATCGTAATGAGGCCCTAATGAGTTCTGAAGGAGTGTTGAGATTGATAAATAGGATGCCAATGTATAACCTGCTATCTGCACGCATAGCAGCGGTAGCACCAATCAATTCAATATCGATGTGCGCTGTAGTCTGTGGACGCACAATGATGTCAATACCAGTCAATGCAGTACAGAAGTACGCTGTAACCTTTGCACGCACAGTGATGTCAATACCAGTAAATCCAATGTCATTGTACACTGCAACTTGTGCACAAATAATGACTTCAATCTCTGTTAATGCAATGTGAATGTACGCTGTAACGATTGTGCATATAATATTGAGAATATAAGTAAATATGATATATATGATCGACATTTGACACATGCACTCTCATGAACTGGTACCATTGCTATTGGATTAATTGATGATGACCTGTCCACCAACCCCAAGTCAGAGATTCACTTGCCTGAAGACAAATGCTCAGACCCCTTTACTTGTTTATCTGTAGCATCCTTTCTTTTAACTGCTCTAAAAAAGAGACGCTCAATCTGCTGAATCAATCTTTTGCAATGTGCCTTTAAACAAATGAGAATTTTTACTATATGTTTACAATTTGTATAATTATTGTATGTTAAAATGTATTGTACTATAATGAAGTGGAATGTTTTTATCTCTTATTATTTTCTTTATTATATGTAGCATACTTTTATGCCTTTATTATGTTGGCGAAATAAAGGAATTCCTACTGACTGACCGGCTCAGACCTATCTAATCGATCCTACAGATAGGTAGTCACACCACAAACAGTGCCAAAGAGATTGCCGCCAATACAAAACATTTAGCCCAAGGCATATTTAACCAAAATACAACAAAGTTAGAGGACACATGTAGTTAGGAATACTCAGCCATGCAGGACACGATAGGTACACTGTATGGAGTGATCACATGCTCACCACACCAGACATCTGGACATGCAAACACTGGCCCACACTAGTTCTCCCCTGGGTCAAGAGCTATCTGTGTCCCCGTTATCAGATGGTTGTAATTGTTATATATGACTATGATGCTTTTCAAAGAATGTCGAGCTGTTTTATTGTACCCACAAAATATATATATGTGGGGCTAAAATGTCTTACATGTCCTCAGATGCCCCTCCGTCGATACTCTCCTGTCCGGAACGTTTAATTAAACCAACTTGTTCCTGTTTTGCCAAATGCCTCTTGCCTTTTCATTTATTTAAGATAAATTCATATTCAAGCAATAGGAGGATGAACATGGCAAACAGGACAAGCATATGTTCAGAGGTGGGTATATGTTTCACTCTAGAGGGTATATTGTCGCCATCACAAGAGCAGTCGGGCCATGGAATAACCTAGTTGAAGAGCTAAATGTACAACTTTGTGTGGAATGCACTCATTTTAGAAACAGCAAATATGTGTAGCGGCAGGTCATTCCACCATTTTGAAGCCAATTAGGAAAAGTCTATTCTCCTTGTTTTGGTGCTGTCCATGCAGAGGTAAGGTTTCTGAATTCTTAGGTGGTATTGAGGAATGCTGGACCAGTGCTGTTTAAGGCTTTAAATGTGTGTTTCAGGAGTTTAAAAAGATGTTAAGGTGTAGGGTGTTGTGATGTTGAGGAAGGAGTATACCTGCTGCATTTCTGCATGGTTTGGAGTAATTTGCTTAGTTGAGTGAGGGAGTAGTTCAGAATTGAGGTGAGTGCAGCGCCAACGGGTTTGAATCCATAGGTGAAGATGACTTGATGGCATGTGTATTTGTACTACCATGACTATCTGCCTTCTACTTACACAATATCCTTATGAAAGCATATCTACCCTAAGCTTTTTCTACCCCATTATTGCAGTGCTTAATTTGTAGAAACATATGTTGCAGGGCTCTTTTTTAGGAGGCCACTGCAACTTGCACAACACATTGCCAGTGCCATGTTGCCAATGATAGTAACAACACTACTACTAACCATCACACTGCTACAAGTCTGACAATTAAGACTATTTCAGGTCTACAAATCTATAAAAATTACTTGGGCGGCAGGTAATAGTAATTTTTAATGCATGTGGAATTAATAAATACTTGGTGTTGTGATCATCTCTAAATTTGCCAGACAGCGAACCTTTTTTGCTGACTTTCATAAGCAATTGTGTTGAAAATAAAGTGCCGGTATTGAGCACAGGAAACCATTGGCTCAAATTAAGCACTGCGTTCATATCTCTGTCCTCATCAGAGTCCAGACTTATCTTGTATACTTGCCAAGTGAACCTATGCTAACGCCTTATTTGAAGCTCAAGAAAATGTGTCTTTCATGTGTGTAATATTAATGCATTTGCTATAATGCGACCGCAGTAAATTTTACTCTATAAATATAACAAATCACATTTTTCTAATTAACTTTGATGAATGCCATTGTGAATCATGTTATCAGCTCTAGAAAAACTAAAATAAATACATAAATAGGTTGATGCAGGAATCCACATCATTTCTGCAGGATGGTAACACGTGCATATTTATTAAGGAAAACATATCAAGTTAACTCTTGTTAGGCAACAAACGCCTCAGTCTTTTGTGTAACATGTTTTCTAATCCACCCTACATTCGCTCAGTTCAAAGGAATCTAAAGTCAACCCTCTCATTAATAGTCAGCTTTCCTAGCTGGACCCTTTCAGTGTGCCTGGTACTTGCAGTATGATTGCAAAGTCAGAAGAGAAGTTATAGCCAGAAGGCTTGGGTCAGAACTAGGATTTCCACCTTTGTGTGATAACAATACCAGCCACTTGTTCATGTGCTAAGGCCCTCACGTGAAAGTTAAATAGGACTTTATATAAAATTGTCAATATTCCTTTTCCCCATGGCTTTGCTGTCTTTGTTTGCTTTAACTGCCCAGTCACTGGTCATTAAGACAGCTGTAGGACATGTTTTAAAGCATTTTCTGATTATATTTGTTATTTTAAGTAAGTAGTGATATGAGGAAATAAATCCTGGTCCTCAGGGTAACCTGAGCTATAATGACATCACTCACTCACATGTAAGGATTGGAGGGGGAAGGCAGAGGAGAGGGGGATGTGCAGAGCAAACACTGCACCATACACCCAACATGTAAAACACCTGAGGGAAAAAAAGCATATCAGATGAACAGCTCCCAGCAAGTGGATTATGAAACAAAGCTTCAAGAAAATGAATACCAAAGATTCTGAAAACCAGTGAAAATACATTTCTTTGATATATTCCAAAGTGTTAGTGTCCATGGAACATTGCAGAGAAAGTGACTTTTTTTTAAGTAGGGACCGTAGCCTTTAGTGTTCATATTAGACTACAATGAGTGACTGTATCCCAGTGCTGGGGATCAGCTGAGAGCAAGGACCCTGTCTTGCTTCCGGTCTCTCCCAGGAGCACCAAGGGCAGGTAGCCGTCTGTTCTCGGTACACCATCTATGGAAGCAGTAATTGCCAACACTGCTAATGAGAGTTTACAGCACGGATTTAACAAAGCTCAAAAACAAGTCTCTTAATTAGATAATGACCTGGCCATCCCACTACCTCCTGCATTTGAAAGCAGGATCAAAGCCCTTCCTCTAATTAGCAGAAAATGAATGAAGAAATATATGTATATATAAAGAGGTTATAATTTGCTAAACAGAACTAAAGTTAAGGTCATGCTCACATTACAACAGCTTGTTTGTTTTTGTACAATTTAATGTCAAATGAAATACACCAAGCTTGCACTTGTATTACCTATGATCACAATTCTATATTGTTGGCTGAAAAAAGTTTGTAAAAGTAACATTAAGCTCATTATTTCAGTGATATCAGGTGAATCACTGCTTAAAGGGCTTCCTAATTAGGAACATTTCCTTTGGAAAGAGGAATAGCAGAATGTCATACCCAAATGCCCCGGAACAGATTCATGAGGTCTCCAATTTTTTGCAGAGCCAATGCAGTATAACCCATAAATACACCCCTCTTTCCCTTATGTCTCTCTGTGCCCTTCTGTTCCCTGAGACCTGTGCTGCATTTTAACTAATCTGATCAGCCAGACCACAGCCTATCACACTGCTCAGAAAGACCCAGGGCTCCATGAATGGGAGCCCCACCAACCTCTCACTGGGAAGGATCTGGGGGCATATTACTAACAACTAGCGATATTTATTGCTAAATGGGCTTAGCGAGTATTTTTTAAACACCAAGCATCGCCGGATGTTATCGCAGAGATAACTTGCTATTAGCAACGTTTATCTCTAAAGCGATAAAATATCCGGCGTTAGCGGCGAAATGCGTGAATATCGCTGGTAATCCAGCAATATTCACGTATTATCGCTAATGAGGACTTAGCCATAATATCCAACTCCCATTGGATATAATGGCTAAGAACTGGTCTGAGCAGACGTTAGTTTTCGGAGATATTTGCGCTTAGCGTGAATATTTCCATCGCTACGCCTGTCTTTCTAATAGGCGATAGCGACGTTAGCGACTGCTTTCAGTTGCGAACAGGTTGGGTACGCCCACGTTGCATACCATTAGCGATAAATATCACTGATATGCAAAGAGGGCCCCAAACCGCTCGCTATCGCCTACAAGCTGTCGCTAACTGCTGTTAGGGACGGCTTGCTAATAGGGCAATAGAATTATTGCCGCTTAGCGGACGAAAACGTCCGCTAAAGCGCCGATAATCACATATCGCCTGCCTTGGTAATATGCCCCCTGGATTTTTAAATAAGCAGGTGTAGGGGGAATTCTTCCTGAAGGGTCATTGGCAGCGACTGGCTACCACCGTTTATGAAATCTCCTCTCTCAAAAAGTGATGATTACTCATGGTGCACCACTAATTTCAATGTATCTGATGAAAGTAATAAAAATTGTAGGATTTATTTTCAGCCTCTATGGCAACGTGTCAGCAGCATTTTTTCCCATCTCCACCAACCTCTAATTGTTCAAGGCACACTTTTGTAATACGTTTTATTTGATGTTTTTATTGACTGACACCACTGCATTATTATAGGTTAATTTTAATAAGTTCAAACAAGCTCATAGCTTTATTAGTTCATTAAAAAACAAAAGCCTTGCGTTCGCTTTTACAATCTTCCACACACTGACAAAGTCTAATTTTTAATTTTTGAAGGCTGCTTTCAGGGGAAGGGCTCATTACTATTTTATTAAACGCCTGTATATCACATGGATCTCATAGCTTTGTTTGTAATATTCAGTTTATTACTCCTTTGCAGTCAATGGAGGGAGAGGTCACTTTACAACAAAATAATAAGTTTTATTATAATGTAGAACTCAAATAATGAAAACATCTATTACCAAAGACGGAATAAAGCACATCTACCATGGCCCATTAATTAACAATAACAAAAAGAGAAGAATTCTGAATTTACCTACAAAGATGGATGTTCATCAGTGGGCATTCTAGGCTTTGATCAACTGAGTTTACTGAACAGGGAAAATGAGTTAGAAAGAACCAAGCATTTGCAAATGCATTAGGTTTGACATTGCCCAAATATCAATGTAAAACTCACCAATTGGCAAAGACGTATCTTTCCAGGGTTTTGCAAGAGTGGTGCTTATGTATGTCCATTGCATCCTAATGTAAAGTATAATTGCGTGCAATTCTCTGAGGGCCATATTATCAAGAAAGAGCGATACATTATCACCGCTTTTGTCGGCAGGAAACTGCCGCTAAAGCGGCGATAATGGGCTTGATAATATGCCCTTTTGAATTCCCATAGAAGCCCAGGTTCTGGTGTTAACCTGGGCTTCTATGGGAATTCACTAGGGCATATTATCAAGCCCATTATCGCCCGTTCTTGATAATATGGCCCTGAGTTTCTGAAGCTGCCTTGAAGGCAGGAGAGTAGCTGCAGAGTATTCAGAATGTTCACAGCAGAGCATATTCTCACATGAATGCTTACTCATTCCTCTTTCCAAAGCACTGGAAGACTGATTGTGAGAATACTACTGGGCACATGTGCATTATTGTTCACAGGCTGCACAGGTCCAAGCCTCGATCTCACTTGACTCCAGGCAGCATTTTATGAGAGCTGGGTTTGAAAGTAGTTAAGAGAAGTGAAATACTCAGCATTTAGGTTCAGGCAGGTTGTTGCAGGCAGCTCTAAACACCAGACTGTATTCACTCCTCCCGCTTCAATTAGTTTGCATGTGTGTCTTACACCATTGTCAAGACCCCAATCAACAATTGGCCAGAGTTCTCCCTGACAATGCTCTTTCATTCATCTTGATTGCCTGCGTCCATCTTGTAGTGTGACTTCATGGCCCAGGCATGCTCTCAGATGGTGACTTGTGTCTTGTTCCCACTGTTACTCACATAACAGCTTACGTAGCCTCCACACTTCAGATGGGACAGCTGCACAGCTGCAGTGGTGCAGCCTGTAGCTTCATCTGTGGTTTCATGTTTCTGCCACTGCTAATATTCCTTACCCAATATGGCCCCCTTCTTTGCATCAATCACCTTCCTTATTTCAAATACTACATCTACAGTAAATCCTGGCATTAAAAGCTATCAGTGTGCAACCCCACACTTTATTTGTTTACCCCTGAGCACTCTTGCTTTCTCGAATTAGGAGCAGTATAATCCCAATCTGGACTTTGGTGTTGTTGATGTTCCTGTCTCTCTTGTGAATATACGTTCAAAATAGTGCTCAATTATGCAATTACAATGGCGTCTCAAGAAGCACTGGCACTATGTCTCCAGTTTAAAAGTTTACTCCGAAAATATTCAAAGTACAAAGCCACAAATGAGAAGTCAAGGTGCTAAACCCAAAATACGAGAATCATGACTTCAAACAGAGTTTATATTTTTTTTCAAATTATTTATTTATTATGTTTTGGCTCTCAAAAGAGGGCCACATAAAATACATAATACAAATACACAAATGGAAATAATTTGAATACATAGAAGCAAAACATTTCATTAGGGGGGGAATACAAAGCCTGCAAAAAGATATTCACATTAAAAATACCTAGTTGAAGACAAATCGACTTTAACCATTTCAATTGCAAAGAGCACAATGCAGGGCATAAAAACAATACATGAGTTCGATCCTGTACGGCCATATTGCATAGGTCACATGACGAAGAAGATCCATACCATTTTGATAAAAGGAGATTTAAAGGTAATAAATCATGTCTTAAAAGAAACCATAGTCTTCGAACTCCATGTGGAATATTCCATGTCACATACGGTTGAGCAAGCTTTATTGAAAAAGAATTGAGAAGGACGTCACATCCCCTCTTTTCTTGAAGGGCATTCTTATCCAATTTAAAACAGAGTTCCCATGAAGCCTGTTTCAGCACGGATTTTAGCTGAGACGGGGAATTTGAAAAAAGGGTACTTTCATCCAACTCTAAGAGTGTCACAGCTTTTCTAAAATTCCTAACTATTTGAGAAAACTCTTTAAAGTTGCCCAACAATTCTCATTTAAGGAGAGCTCTCAATAATCCCGGTTCTCCTCTGGCCAAACTGGCCACCCATCTAACTAAAGCACATAATCCCTGAACCCAGCTACTCCTAAGACCGAATTCAAGCCTACATGCGGCCAGCGAACAAGCTGTGTTAAGAGAAGATAAAGATCTCAATACTTTTCCTTCAACTGTGTGACAGAAACCCCAATGCTTCAGCTCTACAAGTTCTATTCCATATAGAAGCGTTGCAGGAATTTTGCCCTAAACACCTCCAGTAAACAAGCAAAATGTCGTTCCCCTGTAGCAAAATAAAGTGAACACAAACCTATGCCATGTGCAAGGGCTTTACGAGAGTTATAATCAATATGGGGCTTCTCGCTCAAATTGGCCGAAATTATTTTACCTAAAAAAGTATAAGATTTAACTACCTCTAATTTCTGACCACCAATGGACCATCCAAAATTTTCTGACCTAGATTTCTTCTTTCCTGAAATGCACATCATTTTACTTTTAGACGCATTTATCCTCATAAAATGGGACTCAGCGAATAGATGTAAAGCCTGCAGACGATTAGCCAAACCCTTAGGTGTTAGATCAAGTATGAGGATATCGTCTGCATACATCAAACAGGAGATAGTAGAGCCCCCCACAACCGGGGCAATGCCCGCACAAGCAGACAGAGAAGCTGGGAGGTCAGCAATGTACAGGGAGAACAATAGTGGGGCCAAAAGGCAACCCTGTTTAAGTCCATTTAAAGATGGAATTGGTTGTGAGAGACCCCTTTCTCCACCTTGCAGCACACGACACCAGGTATCCATATGAAGAGACCGTACAAGATCCAATAAATGAGACGGCATACCCCGTGCTGCTAATTTTCTCCACAGCGTAAGACGATCTACTTTGTCGAACGCTGTGGAGAAATCAATAAAAGCCGCAAACACCCCCCCCCTCGAACATGTATGTATTTGTCCGAGATCACCTGAAGGGCGGTGAGATTATCTAGTGCGCCGTGCCCTTTGCGGAAGCCAGTCTGTTCCAATGGCAAAATTTTATTTATTTCAACCTAATCATTAATTAATATTAAAAGACACTTTGCAAAAACTTTTCCGATTGAATCAAGTAGGGCTATCAAACGGCAATTCATAGGTTTGTCCCTATCTCCCTTCTTAAATAATGGGACCAGTATGCTTCCCCTCCATGAAGCAGGCACCACTTTAGAGATGAAGCAAGATCTAAACAACGGAAAAAGTATCTTACTCCATAGAGTCGGATCCTGCTTCAGAACCGATATGGGTAACTCATCAGGTCCCATAGCTCCTGAGGAGCGCATGTTTTTAATAGCCATTGCAATAGTTTTCTCCGAAGGGGAGTCATTAGGAAGCACAACTTCTCGACCAAACCTACTATCCTCTGACATTGTGCCATTCGCAGCATATAGCTTTGAAATAAAAGAGGTCCATTAATCTTCAGAAATGGGGATAGGAAGGGGGCTAGCTCTTACTCCACATCCTTTACCAATTATAGACCAACATTCTCTAGCCTTACCATGCACAACGGCCTCCCTTAGACTTATCCACAGTGAGTCCTCTTTTTCTTTTTTAAGTTTCATTCTCAGTCTACTTCTCCTTCTTTTCAGCAGAGATATTTTATTTGCTAATTCACTAGATCTACATAAAAATTGCTCCCGCACTAATTTATTTATTTCCTTATTTAGGGGGAGCATTGCACTGGGATAAAAAAACTTTTTCCTTGGTAGACTAGACTTTTTTGCAACCAAGGTAATCTCCCTCATACATTTTTCAAAGTAAATAATTTCAAAACCCAGCCAATCACTTAATTCTAGTATGGTTTTATGGAGAATAACCTGCACACCCTTCTTGGCACTTGGATTCCAAAAACATCTACCCGAGATTTTATGGAAATTAACTCCTTTATTGTAAAATGACCAGGTATCCGAGGGAGGCGGGTGTAAAGAGATGCTTATACTAATTACATTGTGGTCACTCAATGCTGTTGGTAATACCATCAGATCCTGGACTAGCGAGAAAATACCATAATCAGAAATCACATAATCTAGAATTGACTCGCTATGAGCGGACCTATGGGTAAATTTAGCAGGGAAATCAGATGGGAGCCTACCGTTTAAGATAAGCCCCTCCTCCACAAACAGTTCTTCCAACAATATCTTCCCTCTTTTGTTAGTTTTTATTTTATCTGGGAGGAGTGATTGTGGAATGAGGTAGGCCTCTTCTTTAGGTCTATTTCTAAATAAATCTATACTTGAATTAGAAACTTTACAATTCAAGTCCCCAACTAATATGACTTCAGGGGGTGGATAAACCTCTTTAATCTGTTTAATATAAAGAAACACTTGCTTCAATAAAATATTAAAACATTCTTCGGGGGGAATGTAAACATTAATAATTACAACAGAATGCTTATTGCCAATACTATCGAGATTACCTATTGTAATTGCTTGAAAAAGATTACTTGAATCTACATAATGGGAACATTTCCACTGCAATCTATTAGACAAAAAACAAGCAATTCCCCCTTTTGCGTGCCCTTTCTTTGAAGGGGAGGCTGCAGCCTCAAGCACAAAGTAGTCTTTCCCTGCACATAGATTATTAACACACCATGTTTCTTGGATGCAAATCACGTTAGCCTCTAGAGAAAACAAAAACTCTAGTTTCTCTGGGCTATTATGTATCCCTGCTGCATTCCAAGATATAATTTTCAATTTATTGTTAAAGATGTTGAAACAATTTGGGGTTGTCTGTGATTTTATTTGACAAGGCACCAGGGAGCCAATTCCACCGTTGATTGTCCTCTACAAGGAGCGCATTCTGATTTAGCGGAGGTGGCAAAACCAGGGAAACCAAACGTTTGCCTTTTGAAACCCAGATCTTTAGGTCATTGAAAGAAGGAAGGGTCCCATCTTGCCCATTGCCCTGTTGAACAAACCCATTTTGGGGGAAAGTAGCCTTTCCTAAGGAGAAGATAGGTAAAACATCAATTCCTCTACATTGGAAGTTCTCAACCTGTTGTAGTATAAGGTTTACAATAATTTTAGAATAGAATTTCACCCTTATACTAGACACATTGTCACCACCTAACAGGGTAACCAAATCAATATCACTCGATTGAATACGTTTTAAGCTCTCAAAATCTTTGAAACAATTGAGCAACCCTGACCTATTTAAATGCAGGTCAGAATCAAACAATGGCAAAAAGTCCACAATCAGAGTATCAACATAAATTTTTTATTCCTTTGTCAGTGAATCTTGGGAACGTACAACAAAATCTTCTGGTAACAAGAAAGGAGACGCTCGAGGGTTAAGAGACCCTGATACAACCGGAATAGGTTCTATCACCTCTGTTGTTGGAGGAAAAATCAACCTTCCTCCACCGTCAGGGGGATGGACTCCTACAGAAGTGGGAGATCCATTGGAAGGGACCTCTTCTCCAAAGGCAGAGGCGAGAATATCAACATCCGGACTCAGGGACCCAGTTATAGACTCAATAACAATATCATCGTTACCAGCTAAGGCAATAGGATCTTGAAAAATTATTTGCCTCTGTCTTTTCTTCCTGTATTTACGCACTGGTTTCCTTTTTTTTCCTTTGTTCTTTTTAGGACTATCACTTTTTTCATTTTCTTTTACTTTATCTTCGTCCTGAGGCCCTTTTTTTTCAGGTGCAAAAATTGGGAATAACTCATTTCCAGCTTTTAAGTTTGGAACTATCATACTTTCTTCCTCTATTTCGAGGTCAGAAACCTTTACACAATTAAATGCGGAAGAAGTAGGTATTCCAGTGGGATCATTTTCTTGAACTACCACAGGAATATTTATGCCTGCATTTCCAGCAGAAACTTTACCACCCTCCATTGCCCATGTGAATCCGCCTCAAAAGCAGGATCAGAAACCTTTTCCGGGGTTTTTAGCAACATAGCATGCAATATTTTTGAAACTGAATTCAAAATGAAATCAGAGCTTCCAACAAATTTGCCCAATAATGATAATAGTATAGAAGCCAATAAGTGTTCCAGCGCAATCAGGGATTCAGAAATAGGTTTTTCATCTTTATGATACCCAGAGGGAGCAAGAGGACAAATGCCTGACAAATTAAGCATATGGCTCCTAGAGACATTAAGTAGGGAAGACATATCTTGAGAGTTTATGGAGGGAGTACTACTGTACAACAATAGACCAGAGGGAGTAGCGCCTGCTGGGGACTTAATAGCCTCTGGTAGTTTCAGGCTACCCCCATCCAAATAGCGCCCACAGAGCTCTAGGTCAATACTTGACGTAGAAGAATCACCCTTAGTACCCACCACAGGACGCAGACCTCCAATCGGAATATTAGGCACAGTAACTTTAGGAGCTGATGTCATATTATTATATTGCTCTCCCTCAGAATTTGGTACAGAGTGCCTACTGTCACTATTTATTTCAGAGTACACAAGGCAATTCTTCACCACAGACCCTGCATGGGTGGAGTCCATCACAACCAGAGAGGAATCTATTTTATCTACCACCATTGCAGGATCCACAGATAGAACAATATCAGAGTCTACAGTTGCATCAACTGGGAAAACCGTATCAATGGGAATTTCCCACAATTTCAAAAGCTGGCATTGTCCCTTCAATAGAAAGTTATTAGTAGACTTATTTCTCAGGGGGTTGGATCTTGTCTTTACGCAAGACCTTCCCCCCAATAATCTTCCGGAGCAAAGTTTCTTTGCCGTCATCCTTAACAAACACAGAAATGAGCAGTTAAGACTTAAAAACCACAAAAAATGTAAAAATAAGATTATTCCGTAGGAAAACTAAAACAATGAAGGTGTATCTGGAGAAGTAATCCTGCCAGAGATAATGACAAAACCGTCAATTTATACGATATAGAGTGCAACTACAAAGCATATAGCTTTGAATGTTCGAATTTAAAATGTCAATAACTTGGCCCAGCCCAGCCTACCTCAGTCACCGAGGGCCACAGAGGGCCTGCCCTTTGCCCGGGCTTAGCCCGGCGCGTCCCGCACGCGTCTTGGCGGGACGAGGGACCTGCTGGCGCTTTATGATGCGCCGCCTGGCGCGCTGGACGTTTGTGTCGTCGCGGCCCCCCTAGGGATGCTGGGGGCTGTAGTCTGGCCGGCAGAGCCAAGCCCGGCCGGTCGGTATCCTGGCGAGTTTTGGCGGAGCCAAGCCCGGCCGCTGCACGTCGAGATAGGAGCCTTCAGGTAGGGCAGCAGGAATAGAGGAAAAGAGAAACGGGGAACTCGGCCCCTGCTGGCGCTTTATGATGCGCCACCTGGCGCGCTGGTCGTTTGCGTCATCGCAGCCCCCCTAGGGATGCTGGGGGCTGTTGTCCGGCCGGCGGAGCCAAGCCCGGCCGGTCGGTATCCTGGCGAGTTCTGGCGGAGCCAAGCCCGGCCGCTGCACATCGAGATAGGAGCCTTCAGGTAGGGCAGCAGGAATAGAGGAAAAGAGAAACCGAGTTTATAAACAAACAGACAGAGATTTGCCTTCTAAGAATGATGGAAGTGACTCCTCCCTTAATAATAATAATAATAATAAAGGGGCTTATAAAGCGCCTGGTGACGCCGTCCCGGCGTGTCCCCGCGCTGTGGAAAAGAGTCAAGAACCAGGAGAGGGAATTACAGGGAGAACAAATGAGTTTTCAGGAGTTTTCTAAAAGTGGTTTCTGAATCCGCTAGTCTAATGCTCATAGGGAGCAGGTTCCATTCTTTGGCTGCCATTACACGGAAGGAGCGGCCCCCCATTCTGGCTTTCTTCACACGGGGAATTTTCAGCAGACCTGTTCCCCCAGAGCGGAGAGTTCTGGTAGGCACATAGGGGATAGCTAGGTCAGTCATGTAGGGGGGGGCTGAATGTGAGAGGATCCTGTAGCACATGAGGAGTGCTTTAAATAGGACTCTCTTCTTTATAGGAAGCCAGTGCAGAGTAGCTAGGGCAGGTTTAGAAGCGGCTCTTTTAGGAAGTCTAAGGACTTGGCGTGCTGCAGTATTTTGGAGCACTTGGAGTCTCCTGATGTTTTTCTGCGTTGTTCCGAGCAGAAGCACATTGCCATAGTCCATCCTCGAGGTCACAAGAGCTTGGGTCATAGTGCGCCTGGCTACAAGAGGAAGAAGGTCAAGGGTGCGATTTAGGGTCTTCATAACACCAAAGCACTTCCCTACCATTTTGTGCACATGGCTGTCGAAGGAAAGTCTGGGATCAATCCAGATCCCCAGATTCTTGGCTGCTTACAGTGTAAAAGGACAATCTTTTATAGGATTTTGGAAAAAAGGTTCATACATTCATTATGTTAGTATGGGGTATCATTCTCCTAACCTATAGAAATCAATCAAAGAGGTACATTTGCAATACAATACAGTTGAGGATGTTCTTACTATTTTTTCCCCCCGTTGTTTTATATGGTGCAAACTTGAGCCGAAGGTATCAGAGTGCTTTACATGATCACCAGTTACATTACACAAGGTCATATTCACTTTTGTTAGGCATGGGGAGATTAGGTGATTTGCCCAGAATCACAGGATGTTGAGCGTCATTGCAGAAACTTCAATCTGGTTCTCCAGATTTGAGATCGATCGCCCTAGCCCGTTGGGCCACATCCTCTACCGACACATCCTCTACCCAATACTATGATTACTTTACATGGGATTCTGTTTTCAATAATAATAATCTATATTTGTAAAGCGCACAATCACCCGTATGGGTTTCTAGGCGCTGGGGGCCGTCAGGAAGATTAAGCAAGCTATTGCCCAGAGTCACAGGGTGCTGGACTAATCTGCCACCGGTGCCGGGGATTGAACCGTAATCCCACCGTGATCCCCAGATTCCGGAGTCAGTCGCCCTAGCCGCGGCGCCACACCTCTTCTCTCTACTACATGGGGACACAATCTACATTCAGCCAAAGACAGCTAACTTCAACCTTGAGAATTTGCAATTTACGCAGAATATTAAACATAGTATTTAATTTGTTCCATGGAGCCTTGTAAATATTAATTCTAAGAGTGAATGAATCTGCAAAGTAATTCAAGTTGTCTAGTGCAACATTACAATAAAGATGGACATCAAATGCTAAGTTAGCCTAGTACACTACACCTCCTTGGTGAGGGTGTCAGGCAAACGCTGGCACCTGCACCCCCTACTGAGTGACTCTCTCAGCCATTGGCCAACACCGGAAGGGCTAAATCCTCCTGTGCTTACACCAGAGGATTTTTTTTTTTTGCCAAAGGGCAGGGTGTCGCGGAATCGCCTCTGCGTCAACTCCCACCCATCTGTGACCTCAGTGTGCCACAAGACACAGTGGCTTCACAGATTCCACACCGGAGAGACAAGAAGGAGTAGGTGAGTGCTCTCTCCCACTGTGGTGTGGAAAAATGCTTGAAACAGCATTCCCAGGTTTCAGGGAGGCCTCGTTGGCAAAGGTAGTGTCTCTTCGTTCCAATGAGGCATTAATGAACTTTTTCCTGGCTGTGGATTTAATTGATCCACGTTCCATATTCAGGAAACCACTAGGCCACCAGGGATGTTTTTTTTTTGGGGGCGGGGGGGGTCTGCCCAAGCAGTGATGGGCAGAGAACCACTGTGGACAAATAAAAAAATATATATATGTTTTTTCTCTAGGGGTGCAATTGTGCCTGCAGCAGAATGTACATTTTTACATTTTTTTAAAAGAAACTAATATTACATTTCAGTTTCTCAAGGTCAGCCCTCTATGCACATGAGTCTACTCCCTGTTGGCCCGATAACATTTTTGGTAAATGTGTGGTTTCCCAGGTGAACCACACATTACCAAAAATTAAAAAGTAGGTAGGGGATTGAACCCAAGCACATGGGTTGACCCGATGTGGGGGCCCCTATATATATATTTTTTCAAATGTGCATTCTCCCATGGCGGCAATATCTGCCCCCATGGGAAAAAAACACTTAAAAAAAATATCTATACACTACTTGTGCCACATAAGTTTACCATCTGCAAATTATGCAGCAGATGTCAGACTCATGTGGCAAATGCAATATCTATCCGATATTGCAAAGGGATCAATGTGGTGATATGTGTTTGCATGCAGTGAAAGGGCCTGCGCAAATGTTGACAGGTCATCTTTCAGTTGCGTACTTCTGCATGTGATTGATGAACTGATACTAATAAGGTGACATTTTTGACCAGAGGGTATTACAGTGAGGGGTTAGTGCACAGACCAAGCTCGTAGTCCTACTAGTCAACTCGCACGTTTTGGGTAACCACCACCTTCACACTGTACATAAGCAGAGATCAGTTTTTACTATTGCAGTGTATGCTGCATTTCATTGACAATTGCGCTGCAATGCCCTAGGGCAATCCAGACCAGGAAAAGCTTGTTCAAAATTTGGCCTTTTGTAGAACATTTGTCTACCAGGTTTCCAGAGATTTATACTCCTGGAAAGAATATAGCAATTGATGAACCATTCATCCTATACAAAAGGCAGCTGCAGATCAGGCATAAACTTCGAGCAAAAGAGCCTGCTATGGCATCAAGTTGTACATGCTGTGAGAGAGCGCCACAGACTATGTGTACAGCTGTATACAGGGAAACACTCCTAGCTAAACTCTGTGGGTTGCCTTCCCTTGCTAGGACTTACAGGGAAAATGATATGTTGGCCTGGCATGCCACTCATTCACAAAGGTTATAACCTGTATGTGAACGACTTTTATACAGGAGTAGAGCCGTTCATTGATCTGTACAAAGCTGGCACTGTAGTTTGTGGTACAGTTAATTGTCACCGCAAAAGATTCCAGTAGTAGCTTGTTTGTATGAAGTTCTAGAAATCTCAGAACACTAAATTGCTTTGCAATGAACTGCTCGCAGTCAAGTTGTTTGATGGGTGTGGTGTGTACGTGCTCACTACAGTTCATGAGGAGAACACTTCCTCTGTTACCGTTTGGGGTCAGAAGCCCACCTGTATACTTTATTATAACAAGTACATGGGAGGAGTGGATAAGAATGACCAGGTTCTTCAGCCATACAATGACAGTCATAAAACTCGCACTTGGTGTAAAAAGCTGTTTACCCTCTATTTCAAGATGACAACATACAATGTGTATGTTGTTTATCATCAGACCAACACAGGAAGACTTATGTCTTTCCTTGACTTTCAGTTGACCATCATTGAAAGTCTTACTGCTACAGAAGCAGCAGCCTCCACTTCATATGCTCTGGAGGACGTGGAAAGGCTGAGGGATCAGGACTTTACAAATCACATTCCTGAAACAGCTAAAAAGACTCAACCATGTTGTCATTGTAGAGTCTGCTCTAAGCAAGCAAAGAGGCAGGAGAGTCATGTTTATTTTCTCCCATGCCAATCTCAGCCATCCCTGTGTTCTCCTACTTGCTTTATGTTGTGCAATGCAACAGTGAAGTATTGAGAAATAGTACGTGTTCTGTTCACGAATTTACAAATGAATTATAATCCCCACACAGTAAGGTAAGGAGACACCTGCATTTACTATCGCGCCTTATCCTCTATGCTGCAGTAGGCGCGCAGCGCTTATGAATTGTAAAAATCACCGTTTTTGCTATTTTCGTAAAAATTAATTTCTTACCCCGTTTTTAATATTGTTGCTGTGCCCACAGACTTGCACCATAATTGGGCCCCCCACCGCTTGTAGAGCGGAGTTCTTTGTGCCGGTATTATTTACTTGTGTAGACTGGCCGCCATATTGGGGATGCTGGCTTTCTAGCGCGCCACCTGACCCAGCGCTCTAGTGCTCCGTTTGGAGACCGAGGAGGCTGCACTTAAGGCGAGCTTTGGGAGCTGCTCGACCTTCGGTAAGGAGACACCTGCATTTACTATCGCGCCTTATCCTCTATGCTGCAGTAGGCCCGCAGCGCTTATGAATTTTAAAAATCACCGTTTTTGCTATTTTCGTAAAAATGTATTTCTTACCCCCTGTTTTTAATATTGTTGCTGTGCCCACAGACTTGCACCATAATTGGGCCCCCCACCGCTTGTAGAGCGGAGTTCTTTGTGCCGGTATTATTTACTTGTGTAGACTGGCCGCCATATTGGGGGTGCTGGCTTTCTAGCGCGCCACCTGACCCAGCGCTCTAGTGCTCCGTTTGGAGACCGAGGAGGCTGTACTTAAGGCGAGCTTTGGGAGCTGCTCGACCTTCGGTAAGGAGACACCTGCATTTACTATTGCGCCTTATCCTCTATGCTGCAGTAGGCGCGCAGCGCTTATGAATTTTAAAAATCACCGTTTTTGCTATTTTCGTAAAAATTAATTTCTTACCCCCTGTTTTTAATATTGTTGCTGTGCCCACAGACTTGCACCATAATTGGGCCCCCCACCGCTTGTAGAGCGGAGTTCTTTGTGCCGATATTATTTACTTGTGTAGACTGGCCGCCATATTGGGGGTGCTGGCTTTCTAGCGCGCCACCTGACCCAGCGCTCTAGTGCTCCGTTTGGAGACCGAGGAGGCTGTACTTAAAGCTCACATCCCTTCGCGCAGCGGAGACGCGCAGCGGTGGCGCCTGACTCGCGCCTGAGTCAAGCCAGAGTCCTGCCCGTCTGCGCCCGTCAGCGTCCTGGAGGCGTTTAGGGCGGTGGGCGGGGCTCTGGTACCAGGTACGTGCTTATCTGGCTCACCAATGCGGCGATACACATCCGAGGAGCTGTGCTCTCTCAACAATCGTGATAGCCGCTGCTGTCCTGACTTTCCCGGCCGCCACAGAGGTAAGTCACGCTGCCCTGGTTGTGGCAGGCTCCCTAACCGCGCTCTATCATCATCTCCCAATAGTAACATCGTTTGTGCTGAGTACTCCTGCATGCTGTTAAATACCAGATCTGCGTGCAGACACGCGCAAGACATCTTTGAGCTCCTCGATACAGAGAAGCCACTCTGTCTTATGCTTACTGAGACGTGGTGGGGAGAATCTTCCAATCCGGACGTTGCTATGGCAATTCCGCCTGATTATAACATCTTCAGGAAGGATAGAGCTAAGGAAAGGGGCGGCGGGGTGGCATTGGTGGTGAAGAAAGGCACGGTGTGTACTATCCTGCCTGTGGATGACATCCGCGGCTCCGAGTCCCTCGCTTTTTCGATCACTCTTGCTCCGCACCAATCAGTGAAGGGGTTATTAGTATATCGACCACCTGGTCCACCTGGAACGTTTTTTGAAGACCTCGACTCGGTTTTGCTGGGACTAGCCCTGAAAGCAGAACACTGTATAGTAGCTGGGGACTTTAACTTTAGGATGGACGATCTGTCTGACCCGGCCGCTACTAAGTTATTTGAGGCTATGGCCCCGCTGGGCCTCATCCCTTATTTGCAGGGGCCTACGCATGACAAGGGGCATACTCTTGACCAGGTCTTTTCCACATCCACTCTTGAGGTGAAAGAGATTCTCCCGGTGCTGTGGTCAGATCATCTGCTTGCCAAATTTGCGATCAGAGGCATAGCTAGATTTTCCATCTCTGCGCCACAGCAGCGGGGTCGAGTGTTTAGAGCGTACCATCGAGTGACCCCTGCGATGTTGGCTCAGGCCGCCCTGGATCATCCCTGCTCCCTCTCAGGCGATCTGGAGAGGGATTTGGAGTCCTTGCAAGCATGGCTTTTCGACAGGCTTAACGATCTTGCCCCGGTTTTGACCCCCCGCCCGACATCGAAACGGATCTCGGCCCCCTGGTTTACCGCAGCACTGTCGGCTATGCGGCAGCAGTGTAAGGTAGCCGAAAGATCCTGGCGGGTACAATACGATGCTGTGGATAGGCTGACCTACAAGACGGCGGTTAAGGCCTATCACCGGGACATTCGCCTTGGGAAAAAAGCCTATCTTGCAGGGAGGATAGAAGCTGCCTCCAACTCCTGCAAGGAGATTTTCACCATAGTGAGAGAATTCATCTCCCCTCGGTCTATTACATCTGAAGAGACGCCCTCTGAATCCTGGGCCTCGGATCTCTCTTGTTTTTTTACAAGCAAGATCAAACTTATACAGGACTCCTTTCCATCAGGAGCACCTGCGGGGCCGCTCACACCTGAGGTTGATTTGCTCTCTCTGGCCTCGCATGGGGCGACGTTGGCTGTGTTTCCATCTATGTCAGCTCCTGCTTCCTTAGTGCTTATGGGCAATCTTAAATCTGGGTCACCTTTGGACCCGTGCCCGGCCAAATTTTTGGGGGAAATCGCGGAAGTGATTAATCCATTGGCGAACCCTCTCCTGAATCTCTCGTTGAGCCAGGGAGTGGTTCCGCCGGCCTGGAAGCAGGCAATGGTCATCCCTTTGCTTAAGATGCCTGGTCTCGATCCGAAGGCCCCAGTCAACTATAGGCCTATTTCTTTGCTGCCGGCTCTCGCAAAAATTTTGGAGAAGCACGTTCAGACGGTGCTCTCCAATTTTTTGGAGACACACGAGATCCTGCATGCCACCCAGTCTGGCTTCCGTCCAAATCTCAGCACTGAGACCGCGCTCCTTGAGGTTTCTGAAACCATCAAAGGGGTTTTGGATACTGAGGGCAAAGCCATGCTGGTGATGTTGGACTTGTCGGCGGCTTTTGACACCGTCCCCCATGATGGCCTTCTCGCAAGACTCTATGAGATCGGCCTACGAGGGACGGTGCTCAGCTGGTTTTCTTCCTTTCTAGCTGGCCGCCGGCAAACGGTCTGGGCCTCCCCAGACTCAGCTGTGATGCCGCCTTTGGGAGTCGGGGTTCCTCAGGGCTCTGTATTGAGCACGACCCTTTTTAACATCTTTATGACCCCCCTGGCGGCGTTGGTGGAGTCATTTGGGGCCCAGATCGTATCCTATGCTGACGACACCCAGCTCCTCTTCTCCTGCAAGAGAGGTGGAGACTTTGATGGGGAGAGTATCCGGGATTGCCTTGGGGCTGTTTTTAAATGGTTCCAACTGAACAGCCTCAAGTGCAATTCCGATAAGTCCGAGGTACTCTTCTTTGGGTGCGATACGGAGCCAGTCTGGCAGGCCTGGTGGCCCATCGATATGTTCCACCCGTCTTGCTCTTCCCAAATGGCTAAGAACTTGGGGGTTAAGATAGACAAGGGGCTAACGCTGAAAGCCCAGATCCTCGGTGTGACTGGCACATGTTTTGGCCTCCTAAAGATGCTGCAGAGGTTTTTACCCCTGTTGTCTGAGGAGCATAGGAGGCTGACTGTGCAGGCTCTGATCGGCTCTAGGTTAGATTATTCAAACGTTCTTTACCTGGGCTTACCAGAGTATTTACTACAGCGGCTCCAAGTTGCGCAGAACGCTGCTGCTAGGGCCATTTTTGGTCTAAATAGACGAGCCAGCGCTGCGGGTCTGTTGCAGACGCTGCACTGGCTTCCCATCCGCAAACGGATTGCCTTCAAGGCAATGACTCTGGCCTACAAGGCTCTCCATGCGGTGGGAGCAAAGTACCTCCAAAAGAGACTTGCCTTTTACCATCCGGCTCGCTCTTTGAGGTCAGAATCTCTATTCCTGGCGGCTGTCCCGCGAGTGAGGAGAGCTCGCCTGGGAGGCCGCTCCTTCGGATTACTGGCGCCACAGATGTGGAACTCACTTCCGCTCACACTCCGGGGAGCCACCAGTCTACTTGCCTTTAGGAGAGGCCTCAAAACCTGGTTGTTCATCCAGTAGGCCGTCCAGTTGCTTTTTTCTCTTTGTGTTTTTTTTTTCTGCTCCTCATTTTATTGTGTTATGTTATTGTGATATAGCTCTCCTTACCTAAAGCGCCGGGACACTCTTTTTGAGTAGCCGTTGCGCTATACAAAAATAAATATAACAATATAACATAACAGCTCAAATTAAAGGACAGTACATAAGCCACATTGTCGTGATGTATCTGTGTAGCTAAAACAAAAAATCTTGACTAGTTTTTGAGAGGTAAATGGATTACTCAGAACAGCACACTTTTGTATTGCCCTTAGCCAGGGTGAAGGAGTCTTCTCTGTCAGCCAACAAGTAAATCCTGCATTTACTAAGAACATCTTTTCTTTTTTCCAGTCTAAGCGCCCAGAGGTGTGCAGCATTGTTTAACTTGCATTGATTCTATTCACTTTCGTATAATGCCGTATAAAACCTCAAAGTAATTCATGGCTAAGATTGCTCATTTATTTAAATTATGTGCTGGAAATTTCTGTAACCTGTTGAGACCCACAAATTGACAACTACCAGCATTACCTTGTAGCTCTGCATAACAATTGAAGCCAATTTATGCTGGTGACCCTAGCATCTACAATTGCAAAATGCTGTGAAAACCCACCTTTTTTGCAATGTGGGGAGCTGTGGACTTTGGGCCCTAGCTCACCTGAAACCTAGGCAAACCTGCACATTCTTTAAAACTAGGCATCCAGGGGAGTCCAGGGGTGTGTGACTTACATGGCTTTCACCTGCTAATTTTACACAGAACCCTTTCCAAACCTCAAACTTTGGTAAGAAGCACATGTTTTCCTCACATTTCTGTGACAGAACATTCTGGAATCTGTGGGGATTCACAAATGTCCTTCCTCTGTGAGTTCCCACACACCTCTTGTTAAGAATTGTATCCCACTTGTGTGGATAGGCCAAGGGATCACAACACAAAACACACTAAATAGCTGCGTTGTGAGTTAAGCAATAGATTTAGCATCTGTAGTTGGGGACATGCTGTGGAACCACCCATGCAATCCGACAAACCACAGACATTTTTGAAAACTAGACAAACAGGGGAATCTATGGTGGTGCGCATTGCATGGATCCCATGATGTTTTATTACCCACAATGCCCTGCAAACCTCAATTCCTGCCGGAAATTACACATTTTCCCTCCATTTCTGTGATGGAGACTTCTGGAATCCACAAGATCTGACATGATTTCTACCGCTGTGCATTACCCCACTTGTGCTGATAACAATACTGCCCCACTTTCATGGCTGGGCCTTGTGCTCACTACAGGAACAGATCAAACCAAGGTTAATGGTAGCCCTTCCTTTGATACCCATTTTTCACTCTCCATATTTCACCTTGAGAATTGTTCTAAGATCGGTAGACATTAAAAAGGCAATTGCCCACATAGCGGATTGGTCTTGGGATTCCATGTTTGAAGAAATCTATCTTAAACAAACAAATAAGTAAGGCTTTTTCTGTGGTAGTGGGCAAACTTTAAACATGCATAATTTGAACCCTCCAGTCTTGACATAGAATCAAAATGTTTATAGCACTTGCAAACAACAATTTTCAATTAAAGGGACAGAGGCAAATATTATTCCTCTCAGTAATTGTTTATCTGAACAATAAAGACATATTTTTGCAAGTAACTTGACTATTTAAGTACATGTGTGCTATCTCCAATGTCTGTGATTATATTGGATGAACGTTTCAGCCTTTGTGCTTGTTTCAGTTTCAAATGAAAAACAATGATTGGCATTACATTACTGGCTAAGAGGGATTTTTCTCTCAGCAGAAGAGGTGGAGTTTCTGATGCCCAACCGGTGATTAGGCTGGCTTGTGTGCTGGTTAGCTATTGGATATTTTACTGTGACATATGTGATAACTGAGCATAGTGGGATTTGTAGTTTTTTCTTGACATTTCTGTAGTTTACTGATTGTGTTTTTGCATGGCTGATGTTAAATATTGCAAAGTGGAGAATGTATGACGCCCCAGGTCCTGAAATAGAATTCCTTAACCCATGCATATTGTTTCCCACTGCCGACAAGGTTTAAGTGCAATATATAAATTAAAACCACCACAACTTCCAGTGAGAGAAAACTTTAAAAAACATGTCGCAAACATGCACTCTAAAGTCCTTACAGATGAATAAAACTGATGAGAAACGTCTGACAGATGAATACACTGTTGCAGCGGAAAGCGTACCATCTTTTACCTTCACCTTTATACTGTTTAAAATCACAAGGCCCATTACATCATCATCCCTTAAACTCACAATAATCTTGATTGATACCTATTTACTAAAAATGTGGTCCTCAAATGCATCTTTTTGTTCTGCTGCCTGGGACTAGAATACTTGGAAACATGAACAAATATTCGCAGAGGACCTGGAATAAAATAATTGTTACCTCAAATCTATTTCACAATCTTTCTCAGCCATTGATACAAAATGCTTTGAAATGAAGAATATGACTAAAAGAATGAGACAGAATCGATAAAGATAGTTCATGTAAAACATTTATCTAAATGCCTCTTATTGAATAGACAGGTCAAAGATATGCATTTCAGTTTATTTTAATGACAACATTCTATTACAGATATTCTCACAACACAATACAGATAATTTTAGTTAGCTGGAGATTGACTGTAGAGAGAAAACAACATTCATCTAGAGGTTCAATTTGTTAATCATAAAAACCAAAGCAAAGCTGATTGTTTCAAGTTCGTCCTCAGTTAGATCTGGTCAAGTCTAAACTGCAACACTGTGTGCCACAGTAGGAGTCAGCTAACCTCTCAGCCGAAAGGTTCATTTCCTGCACAACTTTCTCAGCTGGCAAAGCACAGGATTTGAAGTTGCCGTAAGATATATTACAGTTAATTAAAGTCCATTCCACCCAGTGTAGGTGGATAAGGGACATAGTAAAGATAATAGGGATCATATAGTCTCTCCGACAGCATGCCTGGCACAAAAGGAAAATGATAGCCAGCCTCCGACTCTTCCTCCGATGGGGGCAATTATACCTCAAAATGTTCCTGGTGGTCGTGGAGATGGGGCTAAAACGTCAGGCATTGAGTGTCATTTAGATAAAGAAAGTGTTAATGTCCCAAGTGTTTAACTCTCCCTCTGATGGCAGCCATATTAACAGCATTCTAGTCACTCTATTTACCACTTGCAACGAAGGTCATAAAAACTTATTTTAATGCTGAAAGCAGTGATCGCTTGAAATTGTTTGATGTTTTACTTAGTCTGACTGTGGTCCATATGGTGCTCTCCCCCACAAATCACTCTAAACACCTCGAGACACCACTTCTCACTGTGACATGAGTGCAGGGGACTAATTCAGGACAGTGCACTGCCATGGCCTGGGAAAATTAGGATTTTTCCTTTAAAGAAATATCAAATATAGTTTTGGTTACAAAATTATGTTGTTCCACTAGTACCTGATACTGAATGGTAGTGTAATAAATTGGGTCATTTGTTGATGTGAGTGAAACCGCACTCAAGAAACAAACGCAATCCTTGTAAGTATGAACCACAAAAGTCACTAAATCAACCTATGCTTAACCCTCTGGAAGCTCAGTCATCAGTCATGCTTACCTTAGGGGCACTAAGTTATATATTTATTCCACCCCCAAAATAATAATGAATTGAAACTAAAATACAAGGAAAATTCCAAACTAATTTAACGCATAGAGAACATTTTATTAAATAAAATGACGCTGTTTTAAGTGAAAAATAGAACCTGAAAGATCAGAGAGCCAACCGCACAAGGCCGGGGCAGTCAAAAGTTAAGGCTGACCAAGATGGAGTGAGGATTCAGCTGCACGAGATATCTTGGGGCCAGTCTCAGCTTACCTTTGGAATTAAAAGAAATTTCAAGAAAAACTTCCTCTAACCTCAAAAGATAAGGTTCAATGGGGCAGCGCAGCCGGAAATGTCTGAGGAGGGGTGTCATTGTCAGGAAGCCACTGGACAAGGTACATTCGGACTTATCACTTTTGGGTAGTAAAACATTCCAGCAAGGATTGAAAGAGGGCTCCAGGAGGCGGGATACCCTTTTCCAGGGTGTCGGCTAAACAGGATTTGCTGCTGTGTAGAAGAAAGTACTGGGAGCTACACCAATGCCAGACAGACAAGTGATGCAAATCAGACAGATCGGCAACCAGGTAGGTCCCACTTTCCTGTCAGTTCTTAGGTTACTTTTGGGTGGAATATTTTCTATATATCAAGTTGCAGGCTTTGGCTGAAGGAGACACTTTAGCACTTACTCCCAAGGATCCAGAACTGGTTCGGCACCATTGGGGATCAGAACCCACTCCAGGCAGAGGCCAGGTGCAGGGTTCCAGGTCTCTGTAGCCTGGTATGTCCCTGGGGCTCACACAGAAGGCCAGCAAACTAGCCCTTGGATTCACTCTGGTAGGCCTGGTATTAAGCAGCGAGTCAGTCCTCTCATGGTACAAGGCAAGTTTCAAGCAGCAGGCAGATCCTCTGGGAGCAGCAGGGCAGTCTTATGAGGTACAAAGCCGGTCTCAATCAGATGGGCAGTCCTCGGAATGTAGTATCTAAATGAGACATTTATCTGCCTCAAGTCATATTATTCATTTATTTAGAAACTTCAGTAATGTCAACTACTGTGATGTCATCAGGAAGAAGATCATGTGACATCACTTCCAGAGAACATTTCCAGTCAAAGGTCACATGGTGTCACCTCCTGTAGTGTTATTGAGATCAAAGGGTGTGTGATGTAACTTGTGCTACTCCTGGAGTTTTGGTGAATTGACATCCACAATTAAAGAGTGAAGAAATAATTCAGAAGAAAGATATAAAAAAAGGAGACATTAAATATGTGCACATTGGAGTAAAGGAACGAGGAAGATAAAGTAGCAAAGTTAGTGGCAGATAGTACGATTAACTGAGATGAGATAATTCAAAGTTAATAAGAGGAAGATTTGGGTAACAGATAAAGGGAGAGAACAAAGCGAAAGAGAGAGACAGCGTGCTTCAGTGAAAAATCACAGATGTGAGCAATAACAAAAAGAGGAACAAGCGGAGATGCACCTCCATTCCACAGGACAGCAACCCGCATATATCCCATGCACACACATACCAGATCATGACGGATATTCACTTATGTTGCTTTAACGTGAAATACCTTGAAAAAACGAGAGGTGTTTGCCAAAACAGGAACAGTTTGTTTAATTAAATAGTGCGGCCAGGAGAATAGTCACAGCCTGCAGAGGGTTAATTCATTGAATGTCATAAACGGGTCACTCGATACTTTTTTGGTAAGGAATGTGAGCTACTGTCTGTGGAGTCATAAATGAAAGTATCTGATAGGAAATCCAGGTGGTTCTCAACCTTGCGTGGACCCAATATGGCCAGTGGTTAACATGTCCAGATGTTCCCTTAGCCCCAGAGGTGATAGCCTAACACCTCATGGCCTTTTTTAACAATCTCCTTGAAGCAGGTTCTTTTCCTAAAATATTGGAAGGGAGGGTCTATTCAGCCATTAATAAAAACTGCTAACTTAACGCTGGTGACCCCAACAACTATCGAACAATATCTCGATTATCATTCCCTGCCAAACTGGTTGAGAAAATTGTCAATAATGAATTGACCATCTTCTTGGAAAAAACCAAGAGTTTGGATTCTACACAGTTCGGTTTTCGAAGTCACTACGGTACTGAAATGGTACTGATTACAGCCACGGAAGAAATTGGGCAAATGTTAGACAGTGGGGGAAATGCGGTTCTGATCCTTTTTGATCTATCTGCCACATTTGAAACAGTAAACAATGCTCTTCTCATTGATCGCCTTGAGTTAATTGTGATCAAAGACAACACAATCAAGTTCATGTCTTCTTTTCTGACCAACCGCATTCAGACACTCTCCTTAGGTGATTTCACCTCACCAGCTTTCTCTTTACGCTGTGGAGTCCCTCAGGACTCATCCTTGAGCCCCACCTTGTTCAATCTTTATGTTACCCTCTTGCAGCCTTAATTAAATGATTTGCTTTTTCACTGGTTTCATATTTGGCTGACACACAGATCATTGTCTCCGTCACCAACAATCTGGGATCCATTGGTAACTGGATGAGCAGCAATTGCTTGAAATTGAACTCCTCAAAAACAGAGGTCCTACTCTTTGGCAACAACCCTTCTTTTCGGTCAAACAAGTAGTGGCCCCAGGAACTAGGAAATCTGTCTACCACCAGGGAACAAGCAAAAACCTGGGGGTGATTATTGATACTAAGCTATATTTTGAAGGACAAAAAATTCATATCACTTTTTTGGGTTTCCTCATTTTGAAAACCTTAAGGAATGTTTTACCTTTTATTCCACCTAGCCTGCAAAAGAGGGTAATCACAACTCTAATTTCGTCCAAAGTAGATGACGGCAATGCACTTTTTATCAACATTCAAAAAATGTTTTGTACATAAGTTACAAACACAACAGAGTGCTGCAGCTCGGCTACTGCTGGGCATTCCAAAACATACATCTGTATCTCAAGCACTCTTTCAGCTACACTGGCTCCCCATTGGCAAACGTATACAGTTTAAGGCACTCTGATTTGCCTTCAGGGCACAACAAGATGTCCGCCCAGACTACTTTACACAGCATTTTCATCGATATATCCCAACAAGCTCACTGCGATCATCCACAAGTGGAAAACTGGTAATCCCCAGATTTAAGAAAGCCAACTGGGATGGGGGAAGCTTCATTTTATGCACATCAAGATTATGGAATTCTCTTCCTGCAGAACTAAAATCCTAAACAAACTTACTAGAGTTTAGGAAAGATTTAAAAACGTGGATTTTTTCCAAATAATTCTGCCATCTTCTGGTTCTTCTCAGCCTGTCAGATTCTACTTCATGCCTAGATACCCCTGGCTGATTGTTGCGCTTTATCATTTTTATTTTCATTTCAGCATAGACAGTGAGTGATCACTGTATGTACTGTGTGTGCTATGTCCAGGTTAGGTATATGTTTCTAACTTGGTGTGGCATCTGACTTTATGTTTTGGGAGCACGTTCGTGTGTTTAATTGGGATCATTCTCCCTATATTACCTAACCAATAATTCATGATAGCTACTTTATTAAGGGCCTGTTCTTTAAATTTGCAATTGACAACTACGATTTTCCTAGTTACTTGCATTCTGCCCAATTTGAGTAGTGTGGTTTTACAGCAGGAAATCCCAAACTGCCCAATCTCAAACAAAACCAAGAATACAATGAAAACCAGCAACAACGTGCACAATCTGCTGCGGTTGCCAGGGGAACCAATTCAAGTACCACTTCTGCTCAGGGGCACCTCCCTCCTCACATACTAATTAACATAATTTATTGACTTAACTTAGCCTAAATACTGATGCCATATTACATTTTTACTTTTCCTGTTAGGGATAAGAGGCCTATTTTCGAGATTATACTGTTTTTTTGCATAAGATGTTTTTCTCATTCCACTGCAGATGCTGTAGTTTTCTCAAAGCCTTCTATTAGCTAGTGAATAGGCATTTGTTATGCATTAGACAACTGATAATGAGGTTCCCACAAGGAGGAGAGGAGAAGCTAGGAAAAGCGACTCATGGGAACAACTGTCTGAACCACGAGATTTGTTCAAAGTAACAAGCCATGGACATGAAGTCATTGTGAAGACGTGAGAAACTGGTGAGTTTACCTGCTCCCAGAGTTTGCTGGTGACTGACTTGTTCACAGGAGTGGAGAATGTCAAATGAGTTGCCATTAATCTTTTGCTGTTGTGAGTGTTCCCTAGATTAGCGAGCCTAATTCTTTCAGAGAGCTTCCCTTTCTCACACTGAAACTAGATATGGAGAGCTTGCTGCAGAATTTAGGAGGCAGACCTTAGCGATGCCTACTGACTTAGAAATTGGAATATTCCAGCTTCTGCTCATTTCTACTGTTTGAATGCTAAAGCTTCATGCCTTAGCCTTTTATTACTTTCTCATCAGAGCACTTCAGTTGTGTTTCTGAAACCGACACTTTGTCATGCTTCCTGAAATTAAATGCCCTGTATATCCAAAATGTATTAATTAATTTAGGAATTCTCATTTATAAAACACATTTGCTCATTTTTTCTATTACATTTGTTATTCTTACTAATAGGGTATTTTGTCTCACCTTGAAATATCAACATGGACTGTTTGAATCTGTAACCTTGATGACTAAATGTAATACTTACTAAATGAATTAATTAGATTTCAAATAATTTGTTATTAAACCCTTTAAACTCACATCAAATCTCCTTGTCTTTTCCTGTGAAGCCTCAATTGGTCTTCGCTGTTCATGGCAATTGTTGTAAATGAAAGCTCCTTACCATCTCTTCTTGTTGACTACGAAAGGACAATACGACTAATGGCGGGAGTATTGATGAGTACACTTGAAGATTAAGATAAGGGAATCTCTGCTTCATCATTGGGACTGATACACAAAGTTAAACTTACACTTTTATGTAAGTTCAGGATTGTTTGTTATTGAGAAAAGGATTTATGAATAATATCTTTATGAGTGCAGAGTCTCCGCACTCTGGGAGCCGTACATCGGTAGACATAACCCGCGCTCACCCAGCAGGACCCGGCAGTGGGGAAACCGAATGGCAGTGCCTCCCTGGGCAGGGACCACCTCCAAAGGCCATGCAGCCCCAGGCCCTTTCATGCCCAATGCCCTGCCTGACAGGGCTTTGGGCGACTGAGGAGCAGCCCATCCCTTCGCGGCCGAGATGGACTGTCCTGATATGCAGATCGGTTGTCTGATCCGGGAATAGGCAAGAAAGACTAATTGAACCATCTAGTAGCTGGTTTCCTCTGAAGGTTCTCTCAGGGTAGCTGGCGCTCGGAACCCCCAGTTTTATCTGCTAAAGTGAATGATTAGATGTCTTTGGGCTGAAACGATCTCAACCTATTCTCAAACTTAAATGGGTGAGAAGTTCTGCTCGCTGGCATGGAAATGTTAATGGAATGCAAGTGTGTAGTGGGCCACTTTTGGTAAGCAGAATAGGCGCTGCGGGAGTAACCAAAGTCCGGGTTAAGGCGTCCGATGTGGTCGCTTATCAGACCCCAGAAGAGATGTTGGCTGATATAGGCAGCAAGACGGTGGCCAAAGAACAACATGTATAAATCACGCTGTACAATTGCAAGGCCTTTATTACCTTAAATCCTCCTTCTAAGGTCTCTTTCTCTGGGAAGCTGACCCATCTCTAAAGTAACAGGACCCATTCTAAAGTGAAACTTCATCACAGGCTTCATTTTCTTCCTCCCTCTTTAGTTTGGATAGTGAGGTGTCCACCTGCGCTATCCCTAGCTTCCCCAGGGCAACACCTAACCTTTCCCACAGAGGTTACCCAACACTTGAGCAACCCCACCATGACCAACAGGGTCAAGGAGCCTAACTTACTTTTGGCCATGGGGTCTGCCTCCCATGCCAAGTACAGAGCTGCCATGAATACTGGCACCCAGCAGAGGCTACTGACAGCTGACAGGACCCAGAATCACAACCGCAGCTTTCCACTGACAGGTGGCTGAGCTGCTTTAGGGGCACCTGTGGATGCTTGGAACCTCTCTTGCTGTGTAGAGTGGGGGGCTGCCACATTCTGTGGCAGACACTCTGTTTCCAATCTCCCTTCTGTCAATCCAAAGGCGGCTCCCTGCTGCTTGACAGCTACCTGACTGCTCAGGACTTTTGGTGGTTAAGTGAAGCCTCACCATTGCCATATTCACGTTTCACCCTTACTGGGACAGAAGACACTGGCTCCACTGGAACTCTCTTTAAGAGTGGCTTACCGTTCCTCTTTTGCTTCGCTTTTCTTTTAAGACCCCTGTTTCCTAATTGGCTACCCTGGACCTTTGGGTTAGAGTGTGCCCTGGGCAAACACCCCATTTGGGATCTACCTCTGAGAGGTTATTGCCCAGGAGACTGTCTAAGGGGAGGTCTGCACTGACTGCCACCTTATACCAGCTAAAGGCACCCTCCCATTCTAGGGGAACTTTGGCTACAGGTTTGGTTGGGACCTCATCTGGGGTTACCCTTATTCTCCTTGTCTTTCCTGACATCGTGTATAAGGTACCTGCTTATAGTTACATGGTCCTCCCATACCTGGGACACCTAGGGGAGACGTCAGGGGAGCCTAATATGTACAACAATAAGTAGATTATCACTTTTAAAGTATCCCTACCACCAAAGTTGAATATAAATAATTAAATGTGTATTTGTAAAGCGCAAACTACTCACCCTTACGGGTCTCAAGTTGCTGGGGGCCGTTGTGAAAATTAAGTGAGCTATTGCCCAGAGTCACACGGTGCTGAGCTGAGCTGCCACCGGACCCAGGGATCGAACCGTGAGCCCTGTGTTCTGAAGTCAGCTGCCCTTGCAGCTGCACCACACCTCTCCATATGCACGCAATTTATTTTTAAAGACAATCTGCAAAGCAATGCTGCCTTTAGAATTATAGCAGGCAAACATCAGTGCACAAATGCAAGAGCAGGAAGTGTGCTGGGCCACTAAACCTATTATGTTGGAAACTTATAGGTAGTGTGATCCTCCTGGCCCTAGTATATACTAGGGACTTATGGGGGTCTGACAGTGCCAATTTTAATTAGAACAAATTACCCTGACTAAACTTCCCTGCAAGGCTGGGCTGTCTTTAGCAGTGACAGAGAGCCCACAGCAGTGCACACTTGCAAGTGCAGTAAATCTGCTGTACCTCTAAACCTCCATGCCCTATCATATACTAGGTACGTATGGGTAGTTTGAGCCCCCTGGTCCTATTATCTACTAGTGACTTACAAAGGTCTGTAAGTGACAATGAAATCATACACACGTAATATATACTTTTAACACAGAGCATAGGCCCGAGGTGTATTTAGCAGAGTTCAGGGCACAGTCAGAGCCAAAAAAACAGCACCTAGTGGTAAAAATAGGGTGCAAAACGTGGGTGGACACTGCTAACAGGTCCTGATTTCTCACACCTAGTGACAGTTGTTAGAATGTTCTACGCATGTTCCCAGGGATGTGAAAATGTTAACTCTGTTGTAGTTTTGGCATTCGCCAATAAATGCAATATTTGGGAGAAAATGTTTTTCAAAAAAATTCTTAGGGACACCCCTCCTTGCTTATCACTTAAAAGGGTCTGAACTCACTTCACTCAAGGTAGCCAGTTGTGACCCACAGGTTTCATAGTTGAACAGCTGCCAATCACGTGGTGTCAAAGCTAATGTAAGTGTAACACAATATTTTAAAACCTCAACCAGATGTATTTCAATTTTACATGTCGCATTTTATGATGGCTAAATGTTTTCTTAAATGAATGCTTCGGGGTCTGTGTGTTAGGAATTGGAGAAAGGGAATACAAAGCATTTGACATTGAGACTGAAGGAACATTTAGATCTCCACAAGCTACAAAAAGAACTCCCCTCCTTTTTATTTTAGCCTTAGAATCTTTCCTTGAAAAAATTTGGTGCTCCACATATTATTCCGGTTTTGTTTATAAAACGCTAGATAATAAATTCACAGCTTATGCTGATGATATTTTACTTTATATTTCTAAACCTACTACCTCTTTACCTGCTCTTTTTTCCTTACTTAAAGAATACTCCTCAGTCTCTGGATATAAGTTGAATATTGATAAGTCTGAAGTATTACCTCTTAATAAACATTGTCTTTCACATATGTTTAATGGCTCCGGTTTTGAAAGGAATCCAACTAGCATCAAATGTTTGGGTGTCCTATATGCGAATTCTATCAAAGGTACCATCAAAATCAATCATAAAGATATTCTTTCCAAGCTTTCTGCTCTTATAGAACGTTGGTCCCCCCTATTTTTATCCTGGTGGGGAAGATTGGCAACTATTAAAATGATGCTTTTCCCCATTATTAATTTTTATCTCTCTATGCTGCCCATTTCCCTCCCCGCTTACTTTTTCACGCTTATCAATCGCATCCTTGTTCGTTTTCTCTGGAACAACCGTAAATCCAGGTTATCCCTTTTTCGCCTTCAGCATCCAAAACACTTAAGAGGTGTAAATTTTCCCAACCTTGTTCGTTTTCATTCTTCCTTCACTTTAAAACAAATCTGGCCTTTCCTAGCTGATTCATCCTTTCCCCCTATCACTGCATGGAGTGCCTTAGAGCTGGCTCAGCTTTCGCCTTTTCCTTTCCTTGCGGCTACTCATTTATCTCAACCCCCTAAACGTTTTGTTTCACCCACTTTCAAACTCTCCAGGGTGCTCTCACTTTCATTGTTTCGCTCCTCTTTTTCTCAAGCACATTTCCACTCTCTTATTCCGTTATGGTATAATCGTTCCCTGAAGATTAATAACAAAGCCCTCTTTGGAAGGAATGGATTGACAAAGGTATTATGTATGTAGATAAGCTCTTTGTCAATGGTTCTTTATTGGATTTTTCAGATATTCGCTCATCCTTTCAATTATCTAATAGATATTCTCCCCTGTTCCCTGATTTTAAACTAGCTTTATCTACCCTCATATCGTACCACAATTCATTATCTGATACTGCTCCATCAGACTCCACTCCATTAGATTTCACCACCCCACACAAAGCTGCCACTATTTACAAGATCCTCTCCCGCTATACCCTTGACCGCCCTAAATCCAAACCCGAACCCGAACTTGCATGGGAAAAGGATCTAGCACAGGAATTTTCCTTTCCTATTTGGGAATCCATCTGGTCTAAAATTCACACCGTATCTCATTTAGCTAGCACTACTCAGACACTTTATTTTTTTTAAACCCGTTTTTTCCTTACCCCTTCCGACCTTTTCAAGTTTAAAACCTTAGATTCCAGTCAATGCTGGTCATGTCCTCATCCTGATAGTAATCTCTTTCATATGTTCTTTCATTGCTCCTTGGTTAAATCCCTTTGGCAACAAATATGGTGCAAGCTGAATGATATTTTAAACTTCAATCACACTTATGACATTGTTCATATTTTTCTAGGTTGTTCTTCTCCTATTTGGAATGTTTCATATACTGTTCGTAAATTCATAGACTTGTTCATAGCTATTTCTTTTCAGATTATTACTACAAATTGGAAAGATACTTCAAAGATCTCTTATAATGCATGGTGGAATTTGTTATGTCATCATCACAGACTGGATCGTGCCCATGCTACGACTACCTCTCTTTTGATTAAAAGAGATTTGTTATGGTTACCTTTAACTGATTTTCTTTCCAGATGTTTATCCTAATATGCCTCAATTTGTGTCTTTTAATTTATCTTAATCCTCCATTTTCTGTTCTCATTTCCTTTTCCCTCCTCTTCTCCCTTTCTTACTTTTTCTTTTCCTCTCTTCCCCTCTTTCTCTCTTCCATAATTTACACAAAAAAGCCTTTTCTCTAAGTACATATATTATGTTTTCCCTTTTTGGGATTTCTTGTTTTTACAATTCACACTTATATTGTATTTTTTCATTTCTCCAATTTTCTCCTATTGATTGTGATTCTGTACTAATGTTTTACTTGGAATATTTGATTTAATAAAGCTTTCTGAACTTAAAAAAGAACACTCTGCCTACTAGAGCTTGTGTTAAGCAATCCATAGCATTGTTCCTTGTGTGTTATGTTCTTATACATTTTCAGGTCAACATCTTCCACAGTGCAGCTCATTCCACTGCTGTCAGTAATGGGAAACAACCTTTACAACGCAGTCATTACATCGCACTACCTTTACATAGCAGTCATTACATCGCAACATCCTTTACATCGCATGTCATTACAACGCAGCAATTACATTGCATGTCACTACAACGCATGTCCTTACAATGCATGTCACTACAACGCAGGCATTACATCGCAAGTCATTACAACCCATACCATTACAACACATAGTATCCTTATACTATCCGACACTTACCCCACTGTTGCACTCACTGGAGTTAGAATAGTAATCTTTACCCATACACTATCCAACACTTACCCTACCGTTGCACTCACTGGACTTAGAATAGTAATTATTACCCCTATACTATCCCATACTTACCTTAAATGCAATGTAATGGAATCCATTTTAATGGAATGCGTTGTAAAGGTATAATGCGATGTAATGGAATGCGTTGTAAAGGCAGTTTCGTAAAATGAGATATAATGGCATGCTATGTAAAATAATGCGTTGTAAAGGATGTTGCAATGTAAAAACTGTGTTGTAAAGGCGTGCATTGTAAATGTATGCGAGCTACATTTTAACACTAGTGTATCATTATTGCCTGAGTTATCAGGCCCTTTACTCCTCATTTCAACCCATGCTGTACTGCCCAGCTGTAGAACGGCCCATTTGTCTGCATGTATGATATGTTGCCATAGATCACGAGCACTATCTTTTTATTGCTGCCTGAACAGCTACAATTTGCTTTAGAACATAGAATCGAAAGTGCTCCTCATCTTCAAGAACGTCCAAGTTTTAAAAGGGAAGATTAGTCCATGATTGGATGTGCAACTCTGCAAAAGACATTTAGTGTGTGGTTTTTTTTTTTATATTACAGTTTGTCGTGCTTCAAAAGTGCTAAAATCAAACCTTAGAAAACACAATGCAGAATGACTGGCGACGCGGATATTTCTGCGCGGAAACAGCTTTGACTTCTTGCTTCTTTTTGAGAAGCTGAGTGAGGATAATTACCCAATTTTCATCCAGTGCAAAAATGACGGCAATAAACCAAAGCCTCTATTCATAATGAAATGCTGTATATGCTTACTCGACAAAAATGCTCCCTTTTATTGCCGAGTAAAATGAAACGCTCACAAAGGGAAGTTAAAACATTCTGCAAAGCGCCTGACGTGCAGTTCGGGAGTTTGGTGATGTGTCTGCCTGACTGCGAGGAGGCATCTATCGCAGGAAGAGATGAGGGCAGGAGTCATTTTTAATCAATATTTCCTATAACAAACACATTAAATGTGTCTGAAGAGCCATCTAAATAAATTATTGCGACAAATGTTTAAAAAAACCTCATGAGACCATTGCCCACATGCATCAAGGTAAATTGCATTCGCAAACGGTGCGAATCGCAAAATTCGGCCGTTTGCGAATGCAATTTCCCTTTTTGGGATGCATCATGTTTTTTTATTTTTTCGCAATTTAAGGAATCGCAATTATGTTGTGATTTCTTAAATTGCGATTGCATTTAAGAAATCGCAATTTGTGATTTCTTAAATGGAATGCATGAATATTTTTTTTTTGCGAATTCGCAGATAGGAAGAGTTAAATTACCATGTAGTTAAACTTCATGGTAATTTGTGAAAACTTTCAAAAATGCACAAAAGTGCATTTTTGAAAGTTTCATTTTACACACACACATGCCCTTGTTCTTAAAGTTAAATTTCAGTGGTGCAGGGGGCGTCTTTGGGACCCCCCCTGCACCCTTGAAATTGCATTCTCATTTTGCGATTCCTTAATTGCGAATCGCAAAATGAGAATGGCTTCCCATTCATTCCTATGGGCCTGTAGGCCCATAGGAATCAATGGGAAGGGATTCCTTAATTGCGATTCGCAAATTGTGAATCGTAATTAGGGAAAATTAAGGAATCGCAAACAATATTGCGATTTCTTAATGCATAGCATTTTGCAATTTCTTAATTGCGATTCCTTAATTTTCGCAATTAAGAAATCGCAAAATGTAACAATGATGCATGTGGCCGCATTTATTTTAAAGCCTAGCTAGTCATTGGCGATATTTTCTTTTCTTTACTGTATTATTTTCCTATGCCATTTAGATGTTTCGTTAGCCCAAGAGTGCCAGTGATGATTGGGCATCCCCCTCTTATTTAGTAGTAACCACGAAGAATAGCAGACGCGGCTTTGATTTAATCTGACTTGCTGGTGAACTGGCCTGCTATTTTTTTTATAAACATTCCAATATTATATAAATGGTTGGGCATGCTTGCAAGAAACCTGCCCAGGAAAAACATAGGCCTGATTGTAAATAAGCGCTGGGAGTTTGAAAATGAATCTCACCCCTGAACAGATGCCTGCAGAAATTGTGATCCTGCGAAAGAGGTTTGGACCGAGCACCCAATTGTTCAGTCTCAATTGCAGTTACGATCACATGCATTGCACCATTGACCAAGCAACTTTGTACTAGTATATGCTCGGAAGGCCCAGAAAGGTCACTTTAACCCCTTCGCTGCAGGGGGTAATTCACGGCGCTCCAGTGCTCATGACGAGCTGAGCTCGTCACAGCTGCACCCGTTCCCGTGGAACGCTCAGCACAGCAGGGGAATTATCCCCGTGTGTGAGCTTTCCACCGCTCATGACGAGCTGAGCTCCTCATGAGCACCAGAGCGCCGTGCCTCAAGACGAGCTGAGCTCGTCATGAGCATGGAAGGTGTTAAGTTGCTGCAAATTAAATTTTGCCCTGGTCGGTCAATGCGAATGCTGGAACATTGCCGTGCCACCGGTGTAAATCATGCCAGCCAGTCACACTGGAAGATATGACATTGTTAATGCTATACTCAGAGCAGGCAGCAAGCAGTCATTATATGGATGTGGTGGTAAATGCCAAAAGCTTTTTTTATATATTTATTTATTTATTTATAAAGTTTTATATAGCGCAAACAAGATCTCGAAGGATATCAGAGCGCTTTACAATACGTTGATGGAGAAGACAAAATTAAGTATACACAGCAATTGTGAAGAAAACCCCCCCCAAAAAAACAACACAGCGATAAACAGTAAACAATGGAACACATAAAAGGTACAGAATTAAGCAGACGATATGGACCGTGACTGTTAGTTGTGCTATGGAGCTAGGAACAGAGAGATAGCCACCTTATGAGTATCAAAGCCCCGTATGGTAGGAATTTGCTCATTAAGAATCTCTTGGCTTCCAGTTTGAAAACTATCATCTAGGCGAGTCTGTGTGCATCCGGAGGAAGAGAGCTCCATATTTTAGGGGCAGCACCAGAGAAGGTTTGGTGACAAGTTCTCTTTTTGCTAAGGATGATAGGTTTCAAAAGGAGAGTAGAGGCACTTCTGAAAGCCCTCTCCCCGCAGGATAATTCAAGTTTTTGTGCTAAATAAGTGGGGGTATTGAAGTGCAGGGCTTTGTGCGTCAGGATTGCAATCTTTAGCTGGCTTCGTGCATCAAAGGGTAGCCAGTTGAGAGATTTAAGGATTGGAGAGATGTGCGTGTTTCGTTTGGAGCCTGTAATCAGTCCTACGGCAGAGTTCAGCAAGGTCCTAAGTGAAGCCAAGTCGTATTTAGGCAGGCCACAGAGAGTGGCACTGCGATAGTCTAACCTTGATAAGACAAGTGCTTGTAACATCTGCTTGAAATCCTTTTGTGGCAAGAAGGGGTTGATCATTCTGAGTGTCCTCATCAGGTGGTTTGCTCCCATACAAACGTTGCTGATATGAGCCTTCATCCTCAGGTGCTTGTCCACTGTGACTTCAAACGATTTGGCTGAATCTATGATGATCGGAGTGCAGTTGAGAGTCGTGAGGTAACCAGAGATTGATCTTGGGGGTGTGGTTCGGTGGGGAGAATTCTGTTTTAGAAGCGTTGAGCAGGAGATGATTCTCCGTTAACCAATTTTGGGTCGACGTGAGGATAGACTTTAGTGAGATGATGTTGTCCGGGGATGTTTCCTGTAGTTGTAGCTCTGCACCGATGGAGATGAAGTACTGCTGGTCTAAAGTTTGAATCACAACTTCAGCAGCTCAGCAGGCAATTACATGAGGGTGACATTCTGCCCATCTGCGTTTTTACGTCAACCACACTAACTACGATCTGCCTGAGTTCAGTAAACAGTTGCAGAGTTGCTGCACTATAATCAGGGCTGCGGGAATTATGTGGCACAGGAGGACCAAATTATGCAGCAGGGTTGACTAAATGATTGCATCATGAAAAGGAAACTTATGCGACCTAGAGTGCTACATTTTGTGATAGTATTATTGATATTGCCATTTTTCATCTGCTAACACTATTTGGACAAAGGTTTCACCTCAATAGTACCTGTTTAACATCCAAATACAAGTAATAGGAAGTTAAAGATGACCATTGCATTGGGCCTTTCACATAGCTACCAAGGTTTCAGATTGATTAGGTGTGACATTTTCATAATTTCCTTGTAAATATGAATGACATTTAACGCTATGAGTGACACTTTCTTGCGAGCAAACATTCCAGCAATGAAGACGAGGAAAACCTATACATATCTGAAATGACAAACATTTGAGCAACAAGAAAATCTAAGCGCCATCCTCTGGCCCCACCCTCCCATCTTCCCAGCTCGGTTATCATTATTCTAGAGAAAAGTCATAAATAATAAATCCTATGCGCATTTTAATTGGCAGTTACGGAGTTTAAAGCAAAACTTCAAATTTAACAAGAAAATATGTGTACAAAAATAAATTAGTTGAGCTAATAAACATTATCTAAATCAAAAGAGTGAGTGGAGGGCGGGAGTGTCCAGCGGGACACAGGGAGTGGATTAAATCTCCCCTGACTATAATTTATAAACATAAGGAATCCACCCACAAGGTATAAAGTGAAACCCAATGGACGATCTCAATGGTGATGTGGTTCCTACTTTGAACTAAAGATGAGCAATGCACTTTGAAGCACTTTGAAGCACTAAGAATATTCATAAAATGAAACCTCATTGTCATGTCATATAAATGTCTAACAATATTAGTACATTAGGGGCCATATGCATCAAGGTCCCCATTTACGATTCTGAAATAGCGATTTTTAAGAAATCGCTATTTCAGAATCGCAAATTGGTATGTATGTACAAATTCACATTTTTTTTGCGAATTCTTAGTATTCCTTCATAGGAATGAATGGGAAGGTATTCTCAATTTTGCGATTCGCAATTTGAAAATCGCAAAATGAGAATAATTTCAAGGGTACAGGGGTGTCCAAAGGACACCCTGTTGCACCCCTGAAATAAGCATGGGTGCACATGTGGTGCACATACATGCCCTAAGGGCATGTGTGTGCGTCACATGGCACTTTGAAAAATGCGAAAATTGGCATTTTTCAAGGAATTCGCAAATTACCACTAACTTGAAGGTGGTGGTAATTTGCGATTCCTTAGGGACAATTTGCAGTTTTTTTTTTGCTTCATACATTGCATTTAAGGAATCACAAAATTTGCGATTCCTTAAATGCAATTGCAAAATAAGGAATCGCAAATTTAGCTTCATACAGAAGGCCTTAGGAGAGGTATCGCCATTGTTCTATTTACGGATTTCCTGTGCTCCATGCACATAGTAGCATTAGCAATGTATACTTAAAACCGGATTAGCGTGGTCTAGAAATTTCAATAGCCCACTCAACTCTACACACCTGAGAATAGTATGCATTGTGGCACATATGGATGATGTGTTGTGAGCGTCATCTTCAAACGGATACTCAAACAACGAATCGATGTGTATAACACAAAACAAAATCAGATACACGTATGATGGATTGGTGGTGACATCTGTACAGGCAGCCTTCCAATAGAATTGATGTATTATATCAGGCCACTAGATTAACGCGCGAATAAGTACCGTCAAATGGTTAGTTGAGAAATATCATACAATGAGCGCAAACTTTAAATGTATTCGAGTTCTCAGAGTTTCTATATAGACACGTGGAGCATGAATTGGCACCACTATAAGAGCCATCTTGGAATAGATGTACAAGTGCCTAAGCTCTGCATGTGACTATGGGAAAAGTTAGTGATGCTGTGTGCACGGTGTGATTTGTAGAGTTCGTAGTTGGAGCATAAGTAAATTATGTTATTAAATTGAATCGTCAATTTCCGAGCGCCCTGATTTTATTAGATCTGTCAGCGGCGTTCGATACTGTCAGCCATGACCTGCTCCAGGGAAGACTGGATGCCTTTAGGGATCAGAGGCCAGGCCTTTAAATGGCTGAAATCCTTCCTTTTGGGAAGGACACAGAGGGTACAACTGGGGGATTCGATTTCAGAGGTGGGGCCCTTAGAGTGCGGGGTACCACAGGGCTCCGCACTGTCCCCACTTCTGTTCAATCTCTACCTACAACCTCTGATTGCATCCTTGGCCGATATGGGCTGCAGAGTCTTTAATTATGCTGACGACACTCAGCTTGTGCTGAGTGTTGATAACACAGGGGCAGCACAAATCCAAGCCCAAAACATCTTGAGGTATACCGTAAGATGGATGACGGAAAACCTGTTAAAGATCAACCCGGATAAGACCGAGGTATTGGTAATTCCATCTACCACCTCACCGTGGAGTGATCTGTACTGGCCTGCAGAGCTTGGACTAGCCCCAAAGCCAAGTGTGAACGTAAAGAGCTTGGGGATTAAACTAGACTGTGATTTGTCAATGTGCAGCCAAATATCTTCCATTGTTGGAAGCTGCACAAATATCATCAGACAATTGAGAAAGTTAGCCCCCTTTCTCTCTCAATCTATGATGCGCTCAATTGTAGCAGCAACCGTCATCTCACGGATTGACTACGGGAATGCCCTTTATCTTGGCCTCCCAAAAATGCTGACTAACAGAGTCCAGGTCGTGATGAACGACGCCGCACGATTGATCTTTGGATTACCCAGAAGAACGAAGGCTTCCCCTCTACTAAAAAATCTTCATTGGCTCCCGGTTAAAGAGAGGGTTGAATTTAAGAGTCTATGTATAGCTCACAAAGTGATTTATGGCCATGCTCCTGCCTACATTAAAGACCGCCTGGAAGTATACAACCCAACGAGAACACTTAGATCATCGGATTCCCAGTTACTGGTTTGCCCCTGTTACAAATTAGTAACCAAGGGAGGGAGAGCCTTCTCCGTTTTGGCCCCCCAGCTATGGAATAAGCTGCCTGAGGGGTTACGCAGGGAGGTGAATCTTTTGCGATTCAGGAAATCATTGAAAACACTGCTGTTTGGTAAAGTCCTGAGCGCAATGTAAACTGGTAGCTGTGTCTCTCTGAGGTGTTGAGCCAAGTTATTGTAATAACATCGATTTTCAAGCGCTTAGAGACCTGCAGGTGATTGGGCGCGTTACAAATCCAAATTAACAATAACAATAACAATAACAATTTCTGTATTACTAGTGTCATCCTTGAATGAATTTGAACTCTCCCAGCTTTTTCCATGTAAACGTGGGGTGTAGGTTACAGAATGATACAATGTTATATACTATGAAGACAACAAATAGATCATATGAAGTCAGGCAGTACAATTTGGGCATATAGGTAAATTCCTCTTCCTATATTGTGCTAAGCATATAGAGCGACAAATTTACATAGAAAGTGTTAAGAAATATATGGAATAATATAAACAACAACTTTTGTAGAACCGCCAACTTTTGTATAATTGATAGCATTTCCCACATACCATTTATATATTTGACCCTGACAAAACCTAAAAGCCATTGGCAGGATCCATGCGATATATACAGACAAGTAGCATCATACTCCAATTAAACAATTAAACAAAAACATGGGAGATAAGTGACATAATCTTTACAGTGTCTATAAGTAAAAAGTGACATACCCTATTTCAATGTACAACAACACTGTCGGAATTGCTATTAAAAATTATTCTAGTATTTTCAAAAGTCACCTCAAACCCTCGGCAATACTGTAAATGATGACGCCAGACAGACATACAGAAATACATAAATGATCTCTATAAAGCTGTAGTACCACAGTGAGATCAAAAGAGTAATGGAACTGCATTCTGAATTCAATGTCATTTTTAGAAGTGCATGAAATAATTAATCCATTGTTTTGATACTTGTTAGTCATGTGTTTGTCACAGGGCGTCGAAATGCAGAGTGGCTGATTCACCAGAAACACAAAAAGTGAGTACATTACAGAAAGAAATCATTCTTAGTATCAAGGCTAAAAGATACTGTTCTCAAGCAGAAAGTCCATCTGGCCTCTGCCTGTCTTAAGGCCACTTCCCTAATGCCACCTTTCTCATTGGTTGTTAGGTGTTCTATTGTGTGGAACCAAATTCTTGTATCATTAGTATGTGCCTTATGTTTACACACAGCCACTGGGCTATTTGTCACCATTGTCTTTGAAGGCCATAACAAGTTCCTGTATTCTGAATTTTAGACTTCGGAGGATTCTCCCATCACATATGTTATTGCAAGTACAGCCTACTATGTAGACAGCAAATGTAGTGTTGCATTTATAAAATAAAATAATTAATAAATAATTAATTGTATACTCTCTAGGCATGTTGTATGTAAAATAAGTTGATCTATTCGGTCCCAAATGACATATGGAACACATGTGTGAAATCAACGTGGCTTTTCTGGAATATATGTCTTTCTTTTCTATTTTTAACATAGCTTGGGCATAGTAAATTTCTCAAGGGACTACCCCTTCGATATACCACTCTGGGTTTCTTTGATAAAGTCCCATCTGGTATAGATTCAGTAAATGCCAGTTATTTCTTAAGATATTATAAACATGATTGCAATATGCACTATACTCTGTGACAAATATTATTTCCTTTTGTTGTGTTTTCTTATGGCTTTTAGTGGGGTTTGAAAGGAGAGTAGATTTGCTGTCCAACTTCTTTGCTCTTGTCACAACGCATACAATATCCCAATTTAATTCAAGGATATTGGATATTTAGGTACATTGTGGTCATCATTTAAAATGCATATCATGAGCGCCATCTTTAAATGGGTGTCCGAACCCTTAATCCATACATTTAGATAATTTGCGGAATATGTCCAATGAATCCCACAAGCAGAAATCGAAATATTAAAATGGTCATTTGAATGAAAACTAAAGAGGAGTAATGCACATTCACAAAATGAATCCTCGTAGTCATGTCATATAAATGTCTAACAATAATAATACACTACGAGAGGTATTGCCATTTTTCCACTTATAGAGATCAAGTGCTCCATCCACCGGATTAGCACGATCTAGAGATTTAAATAGGCTACAGTTCTACACGCCTGAGTATGGTATGCATAGAGGCACATATGGGTGATGTGTCCTGAGTGCCTTCTTCAAACAGATTCTCAAACATCTAATCTTTGGGTATAACACAAAACAAAATCAGATACTCGTATGATGAATTGGTGGTGATATCTGTACAGGTAGCACTACAATACAATTGATATATTATTTAAGGCCACAAGATTAAAGCATGACTAAGTAGCTCCAAATGGTTAATTGACAAATGTCATATGCTGAGCGCCATCTTTAAATGTATTCAAGTACTCAGTTTCTTTATAGACACATGGAGCATGAATTGATTCCACTATTAGTGCCATCTTTGAATAGATGCACAAGTGCCTAATCTCTGTATGTGACTTCATGATTTGGAGACTTTGTAGTTGTAGCATGAGTAAATTATATTATTAAACTAAAATCATCAATTTCTATATTACTGGTGTTGTCCTTAAATTAATTTGAACTCTCTTATTGTTCTATCTGTGAACGTGGGATGTAGGATACTCGCACAGTCCGGGGACCTGGGGCTCTGGCCAGATGAGCTGCGAATGAACCACCCTTCTGGCTGCCACATTAAGTCTGTGTTCAACCGTCATGCTAGTGGTGGACTCCGCCACAGTATTGGTCACAGGAATTATTTACAAGGTAAGCTCATTGCAATGCATGCCCTTGACATCAGACAGTAAATATTTCTATTGCTATGCCATGCCTTAGCACAGTGTATAAACATAGTAGCAAACAGCTTGATGCCTTCAGCCAGCCACCATTTCTGCCAGGCAGTGCGCACCGCGTGCTGACTGTCGCTTGACTCCACGAATTAAAAGTGTGTTATTGTAATTAGGAGGCAACGCTCTCTGGGTGCTCGACAGGCACAGAGGAGGAGGCGCTATATGCGTGACTTCGCATTTCACTGCAGTGATGCGGAGCACCACACTGAAATGCGTTAGTCTAACACCTGATGCCGCACTTTAGTAACGTTTGATCCGTTTAAGCAGGAAACATTTTTTTCTGTCTAAATTGGCAAATTAAGCAACAGTTGATTGATTGTGTGGCAAATGCAGAACATCCATAATTGCAAAACGCCACTGGCGAACAATCGCATAATCTGCTGACCTTGGAAATCATTATAATGTTAAGAGTCAACAAAGTCAGTGGTGTTGCTAGGCCCCCACAGGAGATGGCTATTTATTTAGCAAGCTCTGCTCCACGTCCTTCTTTTGTTAATGCCGGAGTTACCTTTGGGGCTCTGGGAGGGCCGGAAAGTGTGGCAGCATCATCCTCATGATGTGGAGATGTGTGTTGTGATCATTTTCCCCTTTTGGCATCTTCCTTGGGAAAACTGAAGTGACAATATCTAACTACGTCACCGTCACAGTCCCAGGAAGCGGCAGCCATGTCCTAATGACATCAGAGCTGAGGACAGTTCAGTCAGTGTCTAGTGGAAAATATGAAGAAAACTGTGTAACAAAAAACATTACAAACTGTATAATGTTGAGCCTTATTTCCTCTTATTCTTGGAGCATATGATTTTTTTCAGTAAAGAGTTTCTTCAGCACTCTTCGAATTTGGCTGTAATTACCTTCTAATACTTTTTCACCTCTGTGATTTGGTTCATGTTCCCACTTCTTTTCTCAAGTTTCTTGTATGGGAAGGATTTAATGAATTAAATATAAAAGACTCTGGTGCCAAAAACACCTCTGACCACTGCAACTTGTTTGCATACAACATTGATCGATCCAGCTTCTGGTGAGTTGCTTCCTTCTGCTATTCCAAAGCTGGTGGGATCGTCTTCCTCCTCTACGTTGCCCCCTGTGTTTTCTGCCACCAAGAGACTTAAGCATGACCCTCCTTCACCTGATAAGCCATCCTCACAGGTTTCTTTAGTGGTCTTGCTGGGTGAAATTAGAACATTGTGTCCCTTTGTTGAGGAGACGAATAAGTGTATGCAGAATTTGATTGACAAATTATCTCTTACTGAAAGGAGGGTTTGTGAGGTGGAACAGAGAAGTAGCGACATTCAAGATGATATTGGCAAAATATTGGAAAATGCAGAACCCATACTACAGAGAGTCAGAAGACTTGGAAAATATAAATAGATTAAATAATGTACATATTTGTGGACTTCCAGAAGAAATTAAAAGTGCAGATCGTGCCTCATTTTTAAAACCTTTTTTCCCTCATCGTGTTGACTTACCTTCTTCCCCCGTATTAAACATCTATCAAGCACACCGGCTAGGTCCACATATGAGTTTGATTACTCCATAGATTAAACCCCAAGGATGTATTCCCTTATTCTTGGAATATTCTGAGCTCTTCAAAGTACTTAAGGCTGCAAAGGCCAAGAAAGAATACTTTGGTCTAGAAGAAAAATGTTCCTGAATCAAGATGCTGCCAAGGTCACGGACAATAGCTATAAACAATTTCTTATCCTTCACTCTCCACCCCATGCACTGGGAGCTCGTTATGGGTTGTTGCATCCATGTATTTTCAAAGTCAACCATAAGAATAAGACTATAGCCAATGAAGACTAGGGGCGGCAGGTAAAGTTTGAAAGTGTTGGGACGAGCGAAGTGCTTCACCACTTACCAAGAGCCAAAAATGCTGTTTTGCCCATATCCTGCCTGAGGCCTACAATTGTTTTGGGAATTTCCATTTAGAAATTCATAAGGAATATTATGGTTATGTTTAACCAAGCTGGCTCTCCATTCCAGATTTCTACTTTTGAGAATGCACATGTTCTCTTGCAGAGAACTCAACTGGGATTTTACAATATATTTTGTTTTGGAGAATAGTTTTTTTTGCTATGATTTCTTTTCCTATCAGTTGTGCATTTTGGGACTTCTCTTTTGGAGTTGTGTTTTTTTTAGCAAACAAACATTTTGGATTGGAACAATTTGCATTTAGGAGATGTTTTTAATTTACAAATTCATATTTTTCTGGACTTGGATTTTTATTTTATTTGATATTGCTTTCCCTGTATGGAATATTGGAGAAAAGCAGACTCTTGGAGTAAGTCTCTGCCCTTGGGGACCAATTAATAGATAGGGATGGGAATTCATATCTGTGGACCATAGAGTATCCTACTTTCTGACAAAATCAGAGCACACACTCCAAAAGCCACCCATTTTGACAATTCCCCAGCAAAATCGAATTAAAGTGCTACCAGTGGGGAGAGGCATCTTAGAAAGCCCATAATAGGGAACTCAATAGGTGATCCCAGCAGGAGGTTGGACTTGGGGATTGGGAGATCTAGTCAGAGACGGCACACCCCTATGAGTTCATATTTAACTTGCCCTCAATCCTGCAGTACCGGGGTGGGGGGGGTCACTAAGGAATTTATTCTCAAACTCCGTCAAATACATGCTACAGTTTATTTAAATCATGTTGCAAAGCTGGCAGTAGGTGTAAAAGAATATCAGGAATCCCCAATAAATAAAGTCACGTACTGGCTACAGGAGGTTAAGCACTTCTACTCTATGACCAGGAGCAATATAACTAGAGCTGAGAGGATTGTACATACAGGGGGCTCCTTTGATGTAGTGAAGGTAATCTTTATACACAAAGATCTGGAGGGCCTAATAGCTATTGCTGCATGATCAATGTGTAATGCTAACTCCCAAATTTCGATCAAGGATAGATCTCAAGTTGATCCTAAAACCTAATTTAAATTAGCAAATGGTGCTTTCAGAAATTACCAGGGAAACCCTATACTAAGTGAGTCTAATGGAACAAACTGACTCAGAAGAAAGAGTGTACCCAGAATGAGGGGGAACTGTTGTCTTTGGAGTGTAGGGCCCTGAATATGTCCACAGACCCATTCAACAGAGGGTTGTGTATCATAATAGAATGTAGAAACAGTGATCCATGTTTAAGGAGCGAAGAACGGGAAGGAAATCAGGGGTATGAAGCAAAAGCTACTACTAGTGTTATAAGTTGAACAGTGCCCCCAACATATGTGACTTTGATAGGTATACTGAAGGCCCACCAAATCAAATTAAAATATTGTCATGGACTGTAGCAGGGACTTGTAAAATGCTGTCAGAATCCCATTGGGGACAGTTTATAGAAGTCAGTGATATTCTCCTATTTCAGTAGACTGGGTGCACTGTTCCTATAATTATGAATGGGTTTACATCTTTCTGCATACATGTGGCACAATAAGGTGGGGAAGACCTTTGGGGAGGTTTCTAATGTGGATTAAGATCTTGCTCCAATGCACAATTAGCCCTATCACTGTTGACTCTCCATGTTGTTTGGAGCTTTGACATTTTTCTATGTATCTACTCAGGTGGAAGCTTGTAATGTAGAGTCCACTGTGATAAATGTCTTAGAGAATACCCTTTCAGAGCTTACTGGACAAAGGTTTTTAAAAGTGGCTGGGGATTGTATTCAACCATTGAATCCATGACAATAACCCCCCCTACACCCGATTTCACATCGGAACAAAATAGCCAGTGGGAGATCCTGCAGATAGAAGTTCTTTCAGTGAAATAGTCACCTAGAACAGTGCGAGTGCTAGCATTGATGCTACAATTTTGACCTATCAGCGGCTAATGGAAGGACACATTCAGATAGGGAAGGCAAGTTCACTTTTGATAGACCCGGTCAAATTTACTGTTCTTTTATTGATTTAAGACTTTAGCATTTTCTGATGGATATGGCAGCATTTGATAGGACAGATAGAGGCCGCAATGCTCTGTGTTTGGCACTAGTGGGTTGTATGGCAGAGAAACCCCCTATTTTGGGTTGACTTGATATCGGGGACCTTTACAAAGCTAATAACGGCAAAGCCATTCAGTGGAATTGCAATGTCAAACATCCTAAAGTTTTCACTTAGCCCTCCGGGAAGGTCTAGGTGGAAGTCGAAAATGTATATATCCTGCCCACTGGGCATAGAATAAGTGTATTGCAGAAAAATCATGGAGAGCTGTATTCACAGATTAGGGAACTTTTATCCCACAATAAAAGGATTGATAGTAAGAACCGAAAGGATGTGGCCTGGCATACTAAAGTATGCAGAACAGCAAAAGTAGAGCTTCTAGTTGCAGTTAAATAAAAACGTAGGTCTGATTTGGTGAGGTGGAGATCGCTTTGTAGGAGAGAATTGGCCAAAGTGAAGAGAGATTGGGGGAGTACCTGCCAAGGGAACCAAGAGAGATCTGGAATATTAGGTGAAACTTTAGTAACAACTAGCTCTTGTCTTTTGTCTAGAGCATCAGGATGCCTCATTCCAACCTATCTTTATATGGCCGACTCGGTAGTGTGGGACCCTAAAATAAGTTTCCTTTCTAATGCAATTCTACTAGGTATTGAAATGTCTTCCTCCCGTAAAAATCCTGAGATAATAACAATATTCAAGAAGTTGCATCATAATGAACCTGGCAACTACAGGCCCATTAGTATGATTGATGCCTCAAAAAGGTCTTTTGCAAACAAGTGCTTTCTCATTTACAAGATTGGATCCAAGAAAACTATGTGCTTCCAGGCAGCCTTTAGAAGTAATGTTTGCACTGTTTTCCTCCTCACTTGTCTGTTCTGGAACACATCAATAATCATTACCGCAAATTTATTAGACATTTTTGTGCCCGAGCTAGGTGAGGAGAAAACTGGCAACTGACAGAGCCTATCAGGATTAAACGTGGAGTTAGGGAGGGCTGCGTACTTGCTCCTACCCTGTTTTCCTTGTGCACTAATGGGGCGGTGGATTATTTGAATAAGGATGGGTGTGATTCTCCAAACGTGGGAGGCCAGAGGGTGCCTGCCTTATTGTTTGCAGACGATAGCCTATTTTTTAAAATCTACCCAGGGGCTACGACCGTTGTTAGACAACTTTATTTAATGTCTTTTGTGCTGAGCGGGGCTTGGAGCTGAATTGGTGGAAGACAAAATGTATGATATTGAGCCCGGTGAAATAAAAGAAACCATAAGAGAGATATATATGTGGGTAGTAACCCAATCAATCAGGTGTCAAACTTTAATTACTTAGGAGTAAAAGTAATGCCGAATCTAAACTGGTCTCTCCAACTTCAGAAAATGCATATATTACTAACACAGCACACCAAAATTCTATCAACAACAGAAAACAAGTTCATTAGATATCTCTTGGGACTCCTAGTGAGTACGCCAGTGGCTCTGGTGTGTTTGGATCTGGCACATCTCAGAAGAAGATCTCAGAAAATAGAGTGTAGTCTTTTGAACTACTGGGACAGATTGTAGACTTGGGTAGGCCCAGAATCATACCGGGTGGGTTTAAGAGATCTTATGTCTCCTACATGTTTCCATAAAATCTTGAATTCTGTAAAAGCACTTGGGGGAAAATAGGTTTGGAGAAATGTTGGCTTTTCTCAGAAGAAATGTGTTCAATATCTAAAACAGAGTTAAAAGAAACATACGTGAAACGTGGTTGTTAAAACTGCAATCAACTGCAGAGACCCTTGACCTCAGAATTTATTGATGCAAAACCACTCCCCTGGTATGAGTCCACAATAGCTGAAATAATTTTCCCCCCTAAATGCAAATTGTTTATACAGTTCAGATATAAGACTCTTTCAACAAAAAGGTTCTGTAGTAAGTGGTTTGTAGCCGTTCCTGGGGGTGATCTTTGGTGGGCCTGAGAAGAGGTGCCGGGAATCATAAATTCATATTTTATTCTTTTGCCAGGTCCACCGCTACCAAAGAGCAAAGTTGATAGCCCCTCTATGAGGGAATTTGTGCACCAGCTGGCATAAGGAGGCTTTTAGAATCTTCAGTACAAAGACAAGAAGATTGGTCCACTTTGCTATTGCCAAATTCCTTATGTTAACTAAGATTTTGCGCTGCAAGTGCATTCTAGCTAGTGCGAAGTTGTCACAATTCTGTACATCATGAAGGTGGTTTACTGCCACTCTGTACCATTCTAATGGGTCAGAATGTAGTAGGATACTTGCTGGATTCAGTTTTTTTCGATTGTGTTTTTGTTCAGTGTCTGGCATATACTAAAATTATTGTGCGTATTCCAAATTTGAGATCTTAAGCTGGACATATATCATTTATAGCTATCACAATGCATTGCTCTTTGCACATTTCGAACAAGGGAGCTGCTATATTGGAACATATTATTCACTGTGTTAGAAATACATCAAGCTAGCCTGACATTGTTAGTGTCGATGAAATTGCCTTTAATCAGAAGTCCTTATTATAATTTTTGCCTAAAGTTGATCCACTGGAATCCATGTTACGTTAAATGATTGTAACAAAAGTAGGTGCCAACCACTACTGTTTACATAAGGACAGCCACATAACACTGGGCTTTTTTCACTTGGATTCTTGGATATTTGCCCGGTTAAATCATTTTAAAAAGTGAATTTCTACAGCCACAACAATTGACATGTGACATGCATGAGCATGTACCTAATTTTTGAGCAAATCTAAAGGAAACCTATGAATGCCTGTCGTCACCATGATTGACATGTGACAGGGTAGTGCTGAGCATTTGTTATACTCACAGAGGCTATACATGACATGAGACACACACTCAAGAATGAATCCTAGAGCAAATTATATTGATTTTTATGTGTATTTTAAATACAAGAACTTCAATCTACAGTAAGTACTTTAGAAGTAACACATTTTTAAGAGTTCAGAAAATATATCACTATTGTGCCCAAAAGCACACCATTGAAGTCAATGGAGAAAACCAGACGCTGGAGGTGTTGGTAGGTTGTGCACTAAGATGCAGGGGGCCACCTAGAAATACACTGCAAAGGAGGGTTTAGAGGTAAGTCTGGTGAGTCTCACTGAAGGTAGGAGATCTTAGGGATTGCAGGACCACAGTAGCATGGCTGGTTCATTGTTACAGTGGCCCTAGGGGCTGGGATCAGCCAGGCATTGTACAGTCAGAAGCAGTCAACTTGGAGAGGTGGTTTTGGCTTTGTTTTGTTTACCGTAGGGGGTTCAGTACCCTGGGTATTAGTACTGTGTGGCTCCAGTAGGTCCTGGTCTCTCAGCTCTTGGGGGGAGACAGATCTGACCCTCTGGATCTGGTGTATCTCTTTATGTGTGGGTGCTGTGTTGAAGTCGTAGGGGAGCAGCATGTCAACTACCTGGACTCAGCAAGATCGGTACCTGTGGTGTGCAGGAGAGTAACACCTTCACTCCAAGAGAAGGTTTTTGGTGAGTTTGTAAAGGCTGGAGGAGTTCCGGAGTTCTTGGAGTCTTCACAGTTTTAGGACGACGCGACACACCACAATTGTTGATGTCTCAGAGGCAGCAGGCAGAGATTGGTGTCAATTTTCTTCTGCAGCAGGCCTTCAGTTCTTCGGCATCGAGTCTTCTTTTTCAAAGTCTTCTTCTTGTATGTTGAATCTAAGTTCCAGGTCCAGGGACGCCACCTAAACACTGAATTTAGGGGCGTTTTTGGGGGACACAGGTAATAGCCAAGGGGCTACCTACTTTTAGGGTCACTAAACCCTCTAAGTGACCACATACAGTGGGAACCGGCACTATTCTAGCCCTTACCGGTTGTTTCTCCACCGTCCCAAAATGATAGATTTTCAGGAGAGGGGGAACACATTACCTGCCCATCTAACTAATTTTGCCAACTGTCCTCCTGCCAAATTTGTAGCAGGACACAAGGGTTGGCATCCCCCACAATTTCAGGAAGCCTGGGCCGAACATCAAAGGCTGCAACGCTGAAACACCTCTGCCCAGAGTATTCTTTGTTTGTGGACTCTGAGAGCACAGGGTCTCACACCATGAAGGCAGAAACATGTCTGGTGGTGGTAGACTAGTCTGAGACCACACCAGTGCTTGGTAGATTTTCAGGGGACCCTCTAACTACCTTACTGGCATCTTCTAGGATTTATTGAGACAAGATGTTTGGTACCAAACATCTTTGGGCACAGAGAAGCCATCATGGAGCTAGGAAACTCGTAATGACAAGTATCCAAGAATGGTTCAGATATTGTAGTTAAATATCTGCTCAGGCAAATATGTCCACATGTGGGATGTAGTGCACCCTGTCTTAGACCCTTTTCAATGCCTATGTCATAAATAATAGTGGTACCATTTACTAGGGACTTATGAGGGTGGCTGAAGTTGTGCCAATTGTGGTAAAGTTATGGGGAAAAAATCTGGCAGTGGGAGCCTGGTTAGCAGGTACCTAGTGCACTTACAGTTCAAAATCACATCCGGCATCAAGTAAAAAGTGGGGGCTAGCCATGCCAAAAGTGGCAATTTCCTACAGAGGCACATCGAGCTTTGACCCTGGGCATTTAACAGAGTGGAATTTGGACATAGGGAAAACATTTTTACCCTGGAGCGTAACTTGTGTGTGGCCAAGTGGGGCTGGTGATTGCAGAGTCAATATGATATGGTTTCTATGATTACCACCGTTGCTTAGTATCTAGATCACTTAGGAACCTGTTCCACACAATCTTCTCTTTTTGGGGATTACGTGTTGAAAAGGTACAATTTTTTTGACAAAGTAATTTTTTCTGTCAACCAGTATTGAACGCCAGTATGTATGTATTGATTGTTAATATCAAACTGTATTGTGTGAAAGGGAGATTGCCCCAATAAATCCCAGATGGCTGGAGGGGGTAGGGACGCTCTTAAAACACCATAAAAAGTAAGATGCCTCATGAATTAGGAACACATACCCAATTGGAACCCAGGACACACAGTGATCACGCTCTCCCTATGCCGGATATATCTGGACACGTTATTTACTGGCCACATTAGGTCCACACGGGTTTCAGACCCACCTGGGGTGACCATTAGACACCTGATTTAAGACTCCAAAGGCAGCAACCAACATTCCACACCATATATCACAACCCATCATGTTTGTATAAAAGAAGAACACATACTGATTGTAAATTGAGTCAGACCTTAAGTTTATAACTGTTCTCCAAGCCATAATGTTTAATTAAACAAAATGTTCTTCTTTTGCCAAATGCCTCTGGTCTTCTATTTTTTTAAGGGACTTCGAACTCAAGTAACAATACATACATTCTTGAAACAGAAAGTACCTAAAATTATTTAGGCAGTTATATCCCCACAATGGCATTTTGACACACTCACAATTTACAAGCTTTTGATCTCAAAGTTGAAGACTGAGAGACTTGTAGGAACGTTTGGTACAATCCGAATCTTAGTTTGGACAACCAGTTGCAATTAGCTATGTGAGGTTCAGTGAATCACAGCTGAGTTGCACACAGCATGGTTCAAATCTGAAGATCAGTTGGCATCCTTTAATTGAAGTGAATTTTCTCCAGGATGCAGAGGTTTTAGTTTTAGCAGTAGATAGAGGAGTGCTGTCCAAACAGACTCTGAACCAGCTGTTCCTGGGCAGTGAGGCCCCTCTACCCATTTAGGATGAATCATTAACATGTTATTAAGTTTCAGGACCACACACATGTGCCATTCTTGTTGACTAGCATAAGTAAAAAGTGTGTAGTGCAGCTTATTACATCTACATACTCCTAATATGTTGCATGTCAACTGATTTATAGTTTATGGGAAGCAATGAGGCTACCACCGAAGCATTGTGGAAAGAAATATATTGTGACTTTTAGCCACAGAGAGGTCTGTGGTAACGCCAGACCAAACATGAGAGCCCAAGAATGGTGGGTTTTATTGAGTGTCCACTGCAGTTTTGATGGAGGGTTGTAAACATTCTAGGAATTTGTAGTTTCAGTATATTCCCCAAACCTAGAGGATCCTGTTTGTGGGCTAACCTTTATAACAAGATAATGTAGGTCCATTATACTTATTATAATTAGGAACCAAGGATTGGATACATTTCAAGCTGTCCTAAATATACCACTTTTCCCAATGTTCCAATATATTTTCACACAAATTGGATTGTACCTTAAGTAAGTGGCAGCTCCCTGTGTAGGAGAACATGTTGAATTGACTCCAAAAGAGGATTCTGAGAACCAGTAGCAAAGAAAATGACACCCTCGTGATATGGCACACAAACGACCCACACTAAATGACATTAAGACCAGACTCCTAGCAATTAATAGTCAAAGCAAGAACAGCAAAATGTATCACAAGTTATACCTGAAGGCATGCCTTATTGATGTTGAATCACATTTCACTGTCTGTTCTGCACTGCTAAACAATCAAAGTGGCAGTGGTCAGAGGTAAAATTCCATGATGCAGTGAAAAAATGGAATGGGTATGAGCAAAACTCCCTGTAAAGAAAATTGAATCAGGGGCAGTGTTGGACGAAAAGGGGGTATCTCCTCATTAACAAAACTACGCCCTTCTCTGATACTATAGAACAGTAGAGATTGGCCTTAACTAACTATATTTTGATGCAGACGATGACCAAGATGTAGGTGTGGGCTTCCATAGTCTGCCTAAAAAAAATCAGCAACACATTGAAATGAACAACAGGGAAGAGTATTAAAGCATCAAAAACAGGAACGCAGAGAGCAGTAGTCACCAAAGCCCAAATACATGCACAAACAGTGTTCCTGTGAATATGCCACAGTGATATAGCTAATAAATCTACCAGCAGCATTACTCTAAGTATGTTGAACAAGTTACTCCTATAGGATGATCAAACAACAATCAACCACTTGTTGAAAACACAGTTCAAGAGAATGCCAGGACCTGAAAGATAAATGACTCCATATTTTGAAATCTGGACTCGTGTAAACAGCAAGAGCATTTGGGGGTGAGCATAAATATTTGAAAAGAGTGAATTCAGAATAAAACCATGATGGGAACAAGGCAGTATGAAGGTAGAGTAAAGGAGAGACTGTTTCAATTTATATTGTGTCTGTCATAATAGGACCCTTGAATTTTGAGCCAGTACCCCTACCATCTCAATATTACGCTATGGTTAGGTCACTCTGTGGGAACCTGGACAATACTACAATCACACATTATCTCAGAGATGACTTGAACATGAGTATAATGACACAGCATCTCTGAAGGGACTTGAGCATGACTGTGATCACAGACTATGTGGATGTGACTATCACTATAATAACAAAGCGTAGCTGTTCTTGAACATTACTATATTCACCTGCCATCTCTATGAATACTAATATTATCCAGTTGTGCAAAGATGATGATGTATGATGCTCCTACCTGACCCCATGTGACCCCACCTAACACCACACCCGTTCAGCCATTGTTTTGAGGCAGCATGACATGAATTACTTCAGATGCCAGAGTCACTTTCCTCTAATGGTTTAGAGAGAAACAACTCTTGGATAACCCTACTAACTGCACTCAGTTGCCTGCCCCCTGATCAAATTCATTGGGGCAGATTTATGATAACTGGCGCATCCCCAGGGATGCGCCAGTTATTTTGCGCTGCTGCTCCTCCACCCATGGTGCCCGCATTTACAATGCGGCGCACCGTGGGGCAAAACGGCACAGATGCGTGACGCATCTGTGCCGTAAAGGTGGCGCATTGCTGGAGTTGCAGCGACGCAGCTCCAGCAAGGCTCGGGGGTGCCCTATCTATACAATGCTGCGTCAAGACCTACACCTGCTTCAAGCAGGCGCAGGGTTTTGACGCAGCATTCGCCTGAAAGTGACTGAGTGAAATCTTATAGATTTCAATCAGCCACTTTTGCGAGGCGCACCGGCCCCGGAACGCCCACCCTGCGCCGGAACGCCCACAAGTGGCGCAGGGTTTTACAACGTGACGCATCTGCCTAGATGCGTCACGTTGTAAATGGGTCGCAGCGATGCGCCACGTTTACGCCGCAGTTGCGTGACGCAAACGTGGCGCATTCCCATCATAAATCTGCCCCATTGTGTCCAGTAGCTCTCCTCCTGACGCCAGTTGAAACAGAAAGTCAGGTCACCCAGCAGTTGTGGCAAAGCCAATAGGCCTGCCTTAGAACTGAAAGTGCAAATCAGGCATGTTCGCATTGACACTGATATTTTTAAATGTGCTGTTTAATTTTGTTTGGGCGATCCCATATATTTCAACCTAATTGTGATGTCTTAAACCTTTTCAATGAAATAGTGGGAAATAGAAATGTGTAAAGAGGTACAACCTATACAACCTGTGTTATTATTCCTGACTACTCACATTCTTTTTCTACACTATTGTGAGTCCCCGGCATATTTTGTCCTACTACGTGGAAGCTACGTAGAAAGTGCACTGTCAGGACCTCAAAAGGGGCTTCATTATAGCTCTAGGGGGCTTATTTACAAGCCCCTTGCTCCGCCTGTACGTTACTTTTTCACTGTGCACCAACGGCGCAAGGGGCTTGTAAACAAGCCCCTAGGTTTCTTTAGTTCACTGCAGTGGACTTAATTCACCAGAGTTTAACAGCTCCTAATATTTTGTTAACAGACTTCGATTTCCTGAGTTATCCGTGCCTTCAACTTGGCATATAAACGTAATCCTATTTTCTCGGTTATCTGTGCCGCATTTCGAAGGGTTCTTAATTCTATTGCACAAATACAACTAAATTAAATATGAATTTAATAATTTGTATTATTTGATTATGATTGCATAAGGCTTCAATTTAATATTCATCGAAAAATGCTAAACTCAAGGGCAAATATAAAAATGGATTAGATAGCCTGAATACAATACATCCCAAATTATTGGTGCAAAGACATTCTGGTCATATTAAAAAATTGCTTGGCAAAGAAACAGACACAATGACTGTATTATTTAATTGGTGCTGTTAATATAGAATGGAAAATAACTAAGCCATGTTTTAGCGCTCAGTTGATGATTTGGGGAGTAAATTAATCATTACATATTCTGCGTGTCTTACCAATAACCAAGCAGATTGTATTTCAACTGCTTCACAAAAACTGTGGGCCATATTATCAAGAACGGTGATAACATTATCGCCGCTTTAGCGGCAGGAAACTGCAGCTAAAGCGGCGATAAGGGGCTTGATATTATGCCCTTGTGAATTCCCATAGAAGCCCAGGGTCTGGTGTGGGAATTCACAGTGGCATAATATCAAGCCCCTTATCGCTGCTTTAGCGTCAGTTTCCTACCGCTAAAGTGGCGATAATATTATCGCCGTTCTTGATAATATGGCCCTATATTGGTAAAGAGTGTTATTGTCTTGATGCTGTTTCAGGAAAGATGGTTTTGAGACTACGTTCTATTCAGGGTGGCATTTATAGAGCACATACTACCCCAGCGCTACCAGTGCAAAAAAGGACTAAACCTTGTGCTCTAGAGAGGTATGTCTTCAGGTAGGTTTTAGAAGTTTCGGAAGGACAATTTGTTGTCAGACACCTGCAAAGTGTCAGGAAGGGCATTCCATTGCTTGACCACAATATAGTTGAAGGACATGCCTCCACTTCTTGCCTTTTTGATGATTGGGAACACTGTCCATCAGGCACTGAAAAATTGAAACGTTCTACTAGGAGATCAGTGCTTGAGAAATGGGTGGGCATTGTCCGACAGGGCCATGTGGGCGATGCAGAGGGCTTGGTTCCTTTAGGCAACTGGGAGCCAGTGGAGAGAGGCTAAGGCCTGCCAGGCTGAGTTGTGCATGCGGATATTCAACAGAATACGGAAATGCGAATGCTGTACTGCTAGGAGAAATCAGGTGAAAATTTTTGGAGCTCCCAGGTAGAGTGATTTCCCATAGTCCATGTAGGAAAGAAACCAACGCCTGGACCACGAGCTTTCAGAAGAGTGCTAGGAGTGAGTACAGGACTTTACTGTGACAGCCCCAATTGCAATCTCCAGGGGAACCTGAGAGGGGTGCCCACTATCGCCACTATTATAAGCCATAGTTGCTGAGCCTCTGGCCTGTGCCCTGAGAGAATACCATGGGAATAGGGGCATATGTTTTCTAAACTATGACCTAATCATATCCACATAGGCGGTTGATACTTTACTATATGTACGGGACCCCGACATAAATGTATCGCCGGTACTGAGGGAGGTGGTGCGATTTGGAAGGTTATCGGGTCTACGTGTAACTGGAATAAGTCGCTGATGTTTCCATTCACCCCTGTCACAACACAAGTAGAAGCGGAGTTTCATCTCCTATGGACGACCAACCCAATCAGATACCTGGGCATACAGGTATATACCAACCCCAAGCAAAATATTTAGGGAGAACTATGGAGGAGTGATTCAGGAATTAGAGGAAGACATAGACAGATGGATTAACTACCCCTGACTATGTCCGGGCGTGTGGCTATCATGAAGAAGGTAGTACTACTCAGATTTCTGTTCCTATTCCTTAATAACCCAATGTCACTACCCCGCTCTATTTTCAGTGCTCTGCAATCCCATTTGCTCCGATTAGCCTGGGCTGGGAAACAGCCTCGGTCAGATGGGATACCTTAGTTTTACCATATGACATGGGGGGGCTTAACGCTCCGTATTTAGAGCTCTACTATAGAGCGGCACATGGCATACCAGCGATGCATTGGCTATTAGGTTCACAAGACTTACTACACATACATATCGAAAGAGGAGTGGTTGCCCCTACCGCGCTGCCCACATTACTATTTGGCGAGACAGCATGGGAGGTTGGACTCACTTAACTCCACAATATACGCCTGGAAGCAGATACAGCATTGCTATGTTGGCCCTTTGCTATACTCACCACACAAGAAGTTCAAATGGTGCCACTGGTTACGGCTCAGCCAAGAAGGGGGAGTAGTGAAGGCAAAGCGCTCCTTGGGGCTGGAAAACATGGAAGACCTGTTCATACATGGAGTGGGGAAGGGATGGGAACAATTTCTGTAGGTCCTTAACTAAATTCCAGTACACTAGAGTGAGGCACGCAGTAAGGGAACTATTGGGAAATGAGATGCTGGAACCTCCAGACATAACATCACTAACTGCCCTGATAGAGGGGGATTCCACAGCCAAATTGGTTATTAAAATATATACCCATGCACAGGAGACATGCAGACCCAAAATGATAAAAGCAAGACTAGAATGGCCGAGAATCCTAGACAAGACAATAGACGATTGGTGCTGGAAATTACTGCTGTGCAGCAACGCGTAAGGTGTCACTAAATGGCAGGCATAGGATAATTCATTTTAAGTACATTAATAGAGTGTACTAAAGCCCGGAAAAAATGTTCAGGTATGGAGTACGTGATACTAGAGAGTGCGAGAAATGCCGTGCAGAAACTGCAGACTTTTTGCATATGTCATGGCTCTGACCGGAGGTAGCTGGATTCTGGGCAGGGGTGTTTCAGGAATTGGGTAACATTACAGGTACCATACTAGAACCAAATCCTACAGTAGCACTGTTAGGGTATGACAAAGAGATAGCTGCCCAAGACAGGAAGTTGGAAGCGATTGGTCTACTTTTGGCCAAGCGTAGAGTGGCTATGCATTGGGCAAGGGGCCCGGCCCCCACAATAAAGGAATGGTACACAGACATGGTATAATGCAGAACCCAGGCTGATGTCTATAGTGAATTGTTGCCACCCCAAAAACTACTGGAGCCCTCTTCAAAAGTACTTAGTAGGTAAAGAAACGGGTGAGACCAAAGGGAGCAAATAACATCAGGATAATGTCCCAGCTAACATATGCATTGTGCAGGCTCGCAGAGCTAGCGGTCAGTGCTCAAAGGTGGGGGGAAGCTTCACTAAATACACTTGGAGCACAACCCGGAGCCCAGATCAAGAGGGAAAGGGAAGGGCTGTGCTTGGGAGAGGGAGGCTGAGAACGCCGTGTGGAAATGCCTCTTTGTTTTTTTTCACTTACATGTTTACAGTATACTACTGAAGTACCATGCTGTACATTTCTGTTTTATTTGGTATACTTGTCCCGACTGATAAATAAAAAAAAGCCCAACCATACTCCCAGACTATTTATAACCGTCTTGGGGGAGGGAGGTGAACCCAGGCATTCTGGTCAGCCCAGCCTCAAGTGGGGATTGAAACTGTTTCCTGGTATCATCAGCTCAGTCCTATCCCCATTTAGCTTGAGATAGGATTTGTACTTCCAACAGGAACTCTCTCCAGACAGGCACCCAAGTGGTGTTCCTGTTTGGGAGTAAGGGAGAAAACCAGTTGAGTATCATTAGCAAAAGAGATTATGGAGATCCCAAATGGCGATACAATGTCTGCCAGTGTGGTCATATATGGCTAGAATAATGTGGGGCTTAATGAAGAGCCCTGTGGTACTCCACAGATCAAAGAGTGTATGTTGGAGTGTTAGAAACGGGATCTCTGGCTGGCCAAGGCTTGCGCCAACGTCAGTCAGAGACCACCACTTCCACGTCAGGGCAAGGGAGTCACACACCAAGATAACCCCTGCTCACCCTCTAGGTAACGTGACGCGAGCAGCCAGGCTAAACTTGGAGGCTATGTAGGTTAAGTGTTTGCGCGCGCACCCAGCAACAACTCCCAGGCCCACCACAAAGGAAACTCCACACAAGGTTATATAAAAATAGCCTTTGTATTATACCAAAAACACATTAGATAAGAACACACATTTTACAATGTGCCAACAGGCACGGGCAGAATTTACAGGGGATATGTACAAGACAGGGCCACATGGACCACTGTCAGGAATCATCACTTTTTAGGAATAGTAATAAGCACATAGAACACTTTGTAGAACCAAAATCGAAAATGTAGCACAAATTAGCACACCACCAGTAATTACTGGTACAGGGTAAGTACCTCCTACGCAACCCTAACCACCTTAGGAAAATATTGCGCAGGGAACCAAGACCTCACTAGCAACACCTGTACTAGGAGAAAAACAACCACCTAAGTATCACCAACATTTAGGGGTATAAGCATAGGAACATTACACATGATGCATTAACATTCAGCGGTGTAGGGAAAGAAAAAACATGATGTATCAAAACACATTCAGAGGTGCAAGCACAAGTAATTGCGCAACTCACATGAGCCACAACCTGTGGCAGTCCCTAGGCCCTCTGGCCTTGTTGGGGCTAGGACGCCCTGTGTCCCAATGTCAGGGGCCTAAACGTGGCAGCTGCCCACAAAGTGCTGGGCAGCTGTGTCCTCAAGGGGCAACGTTGGAGCCTCGTCGGCTCAAGAACAACAGGATGGCACTCCAGAGCCTCTCTGGGGCTCCAAAACAAATATGGGCTGTGAGCCTCGCAGGGCTCAACAAAGTAAATGCCCCCTAGAGCATCTCTGGGCTCTCAAAACAAATGTGGCGCCTTCTTGAGCCTCTCTGGGCTCTCATAAAGAATACTGGGGCCCTAGAACCACCTGTGAGCCTCGCAGGCTCTACCCTCCAGTACAACTGTACCCCTGAGCCTTTCTCAGGGTTCTACACAAGAATGGCCGTCGTTGGAGCCTCGCTGGGCTCAAAACATGCAATGCCCCTCAGACGTTGGAGTCCCTCCTCGGGGGACTCAATATCGCAAATGCCCAAGAGCCTCTCGGGCTCTGAATATTACTGTGCCTCTGCGAGCCTCTCGGGGCTCGAACACAACGGGGCCTCTCTCAGGTAACTTGGGAGTCCCCTGCCTGGGGACTCGAAGGAACAACTGCGCCCGAGCCTCACAGGCTCTCCTGACTTGCCCGGAGCTCTCCCTCGCCCGTTCCCACTCACCGGGCTCTACTGAGGTCGGGACATCACGGCGCTCTGTCTTCCTCTGGAGCTTCAGCTGCTCCGTCTCTGCTGTGGCCGGTCCCTTTTCCGGTGCGGGGCTCTCCTCTCCTCATGGGAGCCCCGCGAGTACCGGCAGCCTTTCTCCTCTCCTCGGGCTGCGGCGCCGAGGGCGGGACTTCCGGTCCTTCTCCCGGTCGGGCCGCGTAGGGATTGGCCGGCTGGCCCAATACTTCCGGGTCACCGCGGGCAGCGCGGCGGCCTGTTTCAGGCAGGCAGGCGGGCTCCCTCGTAAATTCAAATATAAGCGAGGTAGGCACTCGCTAGGCTACGCAATTTCGGGCAAATGCCGGGTGGGCACCGGCTGGGTACATAAAGCGCTTCCCAGCGCTAGATGAAAATAAAGCGCCTCCAGCGCTCGCAGCAAGAATACAGCGCTCTGTGCGCTAGCAGGAAAAATAAGCACTCCCAAGCGCTATCACAGCAACACAAGCGCTTCCAAGCGCTGGAGGCCATCAACAGCGCTCCCAGGCGCTCCGAGGCAATAAAGGTCCAGCAAAAGTCCTTCAGCCCTCCAGGGCATCCAGGGGCTGAGCAGGGCCCAGGGAGGCAAGCCTTCCCCTGGGCCCAAGCAGCAGCACGCCCCTGGCAGGATTCCAGTAGAAACAAGAACAACCTCTGTGGGGACACAGCCCCTTCTTATACTCATAACTCCTTTGTTTGGAGGTGCAGGGTGGGGGGAGACCAGTCGCAGCTGGTCTTGGAGCACCCTTGATGGCCCAACCACCCCTTTCATTCACTGGGGAGGCTAGGGTCATTAGACACACCACAGGGGGGCAGAGCCAGCATTGTGTGGGGAAAAACCCAGCCCATTCAGGACACAGGTACACTCCTCCCACACATCACTCATGCTAATCTCACACTCACCACCGGGCAGACCCATCCAGACTTCCTGGAGCCTGGCATGCCAGCCAGCCCCAGCCAATCACGCTCCAGCACCCTCACTGCACACACACATCAATGTCCAGAAGTAGCACTTCCCTTCTAGACACATACATGCCGCATACACCATCTCGCAGCATTCACTCTCACGAGTTCACACATACTAAACTCGAGCCTGCACTCCCCACGCATCAGGAACTACCAGGGACACACACATTCCCCATGCATTCCTATGGGAGGGCAGGCCAGCCATACTACACGCACGCACTTTACTCTGGGACACAGGGAAAAAGTGCGCAGAGACCCAAAAATCACTAACACAGTTTACAGAAACAGGCTAGGCAAAAGCAAAAAGTTGTGGGGTGAACCTGCCAAAAGGGCCAGGTCCAACATGGAGCTACAAGGTCCATTGAAGATCGGGAAGGTTCTGTCTCTCAGGAATGTATTTGAGGGATATGTGTCAATCTGTACACCACATGCTGGTAGTGCTGGAATTTGTGACACACCTAGACAGGTTTGCCAAACAACTAGGCCCGGCACCGCACCTCCCAACTACCCCCAACTCCTGACCTTTGTGGTGCTCATCTAGTTCAACCAATACCTTCACATATCCCTATTTCACACACTCAAACATTGACATGTGTGGTATGGTGAGACCTTTTTCCTTCAGACTTCCTCCTGCCATGTGCTACATTTTTCACCAAGGTCTACCTCACTTGTATGATAGAGTACACCAATGGGCACTTCTAAGTCATGCCCTCACAGCTGCAACACACGTGTGAAACTGTCAGAAACTGAGTGTTGTCCATCCTGGCTTGTAGTACACACATGCCTTGTCACCTCCTTGCTATGTAATGTCTCCGCATTCCTTCACCATGCCAGTTCAATGTGCTCAGCCACACCTACAATGTACAAAGCACTGAACTACCAGGAGCCCACCTAGGCCACACATAATCTGTTCATTCAACACGCATGGTCCTTTGGTGGCTCTCACTTGCATTCAGCCCCACACCATGAATTGATACATGACAGGAGTTCAGGTCGTCCCTACCATGGCAGGCGACACCTGTGTGCTCTCACCACGCACGTCAGGACAGCTGTGTAAAATGTAGTTTCATGCTATTGACTATATACATGGCTTGTTACATGTTCCTATGTGTTGATGCTTCACATGGCTCACACCTGTACACCCTCTTAAGTGAGGAGTTTTTCCTCTGACAATGACATTCCATATCTTTCCAGAATGGATTTTGGTGCATGGGCCCCAGTAAGACACACGAGGTTCATGGTGCAAGATGGCCTGCATTGTCACTGGCAGGTTGGGTAGGATTGAATTATACATTCATGATGTGTTGTTCCAGTCCATGTTTTGTGCTTTGTATTGTGGGCTTGTAGTTCTGGTGACTCATGGTCTACATTCCAATGCAAGTCCCAGTATACAAAGGTGAACTAGGACTGGTCCTGCACATCACACATGGAAAGAACAAACTTGACTGACCTGACTAGGCTGTGCAATTTGGGACTGGGTAGTGTGAATTACATTTAGGTGATGTTGAATGATACATGAGTGAGATTTCTACCCTTAACCTTGCACACAGTACAGGGGAGCTCAGGGAAATAGCTTGCTGTGCTGAACAACATGACCTTTTGCCTATATTGCCCGTTGTAGCCACTTACCCTGTAGGTGTCGCTGGTCCTCATAGCCATAGCCTGGGAAATCCTGACAGCAACTCTGCTGGGATGACAGATGCCACCCGCTCCTCCAAGGCATCCAGCTCCTCCTGGGGCACAGGTCTTCCTCCTCCAGTCTGCATGGTTGCCTTCAGGTTGTTGGCCAGTGTCTCCTTCTTCCTGCGCTTATAGTCATGCCAATATTTATTACAGTTGGTGACTGTCCTATTCACTTGTCCCACACTGTTGATCTTGGCCACTAAAGACTTCCAGATGGCCTCTTTCTTGCCTAATGGCAATTTGGAGGTGACAAAGAGCTGGTGTTTGTGCTTTGTCACCTCCATGATCAAGATGTTATTCTCCTCCTCACTGAAATTGCACTTCCGCTTCCCCTGGGAGTCTGTCTGGACATCATGGCTGGTCCTAGAGTTTTTGGGGTTGTTGCCCTCGGGGCTGTTCTCTTCTCTATGGCTGCCTTGTGTGGGGTGTGCAATTTCTTTTCCCTCAAAGCATTCTCTTTTGTATGATTGCTGATACTTGATGATTTCAAATGTGACATGTAGGTGGTTAGCATCACTTTATGTGCAGCTAACCAGCCTTATGTCACTTTTGCTTCTCATGCATACGTTTGTGTTATGGCATCCTGCGCACGGATGTGTCAATTTGTTTTGACACACCATGCGGGCTACGCCACGGTGCACCTTATCATAAATACGGAGTTTTAAACTGACATACCACAAAGCAAGTTTTTCTAACACATCGATGCCTTGACACTGCATTGCATCAGTGTTTGTAAATAAGGCCCTTAGATTATCAGTTTGTGCATGACATCCATTGGAAAGGTCATTCTGGGTCGAAAAAGAGTGAAAACCTCAAGATATGGTTTCAAGGACCTTTTTATGGCCTAATCCAAATAAGACTGGGGAGGCTTATATATAGCAGTATTCAATGTCTACACAAAAAACATGGATTTTAAACAGACTAAGGGTCTATTGCCACAGCATGTCCATGGACTCTGTGGTAGCGCTTCCTTGTTCTCAAGGGTTTGAAATACTTGGGTAGTAGCTGACCACTTGATACAATTGACACATAAGTCCTAGTACACAAACTACCCATATCAGTTAAAGTTTCCAGACATTTTCTGAAAGAAATAGTCAGGCTCCATTGCTTAACCGAGCCGATTATAACAGACAGGATGAGCCAGTTGTTGTTGCTATTTTAGAATACCTAATTTAAATAATTGCATACATTGGATCATGCTCAAACCAATGGACAGACTGAGAGACTCAAACAGGCTACAGAACAATATTTGTGATGCTTTGCAGTAGAACATCAGGAGCATTAGGTCTCTGGGATAACTCTTGCAGAGTTTGCATACAACAACTCTCTTCATAGCCCCCTTGGGTTTTCACATACATTTTTCACCCTCAAGTGTGTTCTTCTAGATCTACAAGTCCTAATGTTCCTTCATCACAATTGCTGGCACAGTCCCTTTCAGCAGTAGACCAATAAACGGTCCACAATTTATTAAATGCCAAATCATCAGTGTTGGACTTGGCCCTTTGGCAGGTTCACCCCTGAACTTTTTGCCTTTTGATATGACATGATGGTAGTGATTTGTGTGATCTGCACACTTTAGCACTCTGGTCCAGTGTAAAGTGTGTGCGCTCTCTGTGTGCGTGTGGTGAGATTGGCCTGCCCTCCTAAAGGAATGCATGGGGGATATGTGTGTCATGGTAATTCCTGATGTGAGAGGAGTGAAGGGGCGAGTTTGGTATGTGCGAACTCGTGAGATTAAATGCTGCGCAATGGTGTGCACTGATTTATTGTGACTAGTGTGTGCAGTGTATGCCTGCCTGATGTGAATTGTATGTCTGGCTTGTGATTGACAGGGGCTGGCTGCTGTGCTTGGCTCCAGGAGCCAGGATGGGTCTGCTCGGTGGTGAATAGGGAGATCTGCATGTAGATGAGAGGGAGGAGTTGCACCTCGGACCTGAATAGGGCTGTGCCTTCCCTCCACAATGCTGACTCCACCCCCTGTGGTGTGTCTGATGTCCCTGGCCTGTCTTGTGAATAGGAGAGAGGAAATGAGCAAAACAAAGTGCTCATGTGCTCCTGAACCAGTTGTATCTGGTTCTCCCCTTGCCCTACAGTTGTAGAAAAATGCAGTATAAAAGAAGGGGCAGTGACCCCATGTAAATGTCTTGCCTTTGGATCTTGATTACTGCGGGGCTTCCTGCTGCTGGGGCCCAGGAGGACTTGCCAGGAGGGCTGCCTCCCTGGGCCCAGCTATGCCCTGGAACCTTTTACTTTACTCTCTTTGTCCCAGGACTTTTGCAGCCTTTTTGCGCTCCGGGAGCGCTTTGTTTTTAGCTCTCCCCCAGGAGGAAGGAGAGCTTCTGCTTGCCATGGCAGTGCTGGGCTGCAGTTTGTGGGAGGGAATCCCGACATGGAGATCCCCCTCCCTACCGCTATTTAGTTGCAGGTGCCCACCCTGCATTATGTCCACTTGTTGGATTATGCCCCGTGTGCTGATACCCACCCTGCGTTTTCCGTTTCTCTTCTAAATTGATGCGGTTGCCCACCCCGCTTATAGGAGCCTTAGCGGGTGCCCACCACGCATGCCAGTTTTATTTTTAATTTCGAGGGAGCCCACCCCTCATTTCCCAAAGAAGAAGAATTCACCGCCGTGACCAGTGGAGAAAACGGAAGTCAGGTCAGGAGGTGCCTGACGGCGGGCGGGACTTCCAGTTTTGAGGAGGAAGTCCCGCACACGCCCGGCAGCCTAGGAGGAGTCGCCTGAAGCCACCCACAGAGAGAACAGTGGCACCTGCCTGCTTGGGGCTCCCATGACTGAGGGAGAGCCCTGCAGGCGCCACCCAGTGCAGCTGGAAGGAGGAGGGGGCTCGAGGCACATTGCCGGTGCCTTCCCCCACGGCATGTGCAGAAGAGTCCCAGAGCAGCCCGGTAAGTGAAGAAGGGTAAGTTTGCCCAGGCCGACCACGGCCTGGAAGGGTAGCTGTGCAGAGTGGTTTCACCAGGGAGCGGGCTACTCCAACAATAGGCACCATTTTGAGTACATCCCCACAAGGGTCCAGAGGGGCCCCCGCTTCCCCGTGATGGCAGTCTGAGCGGGCCTGCCAGGAGAGTGGGCTGCTCACACGTGGGGTACCATTGTTCCCAGAGCCTAGGTGGCTCCACCAGGTATACATTTATTTAAGAGCGCCAGTGCGCTCCACAGTGCTTGGGGGCCAGTTCTTGCTCCCTATATTGCGCATGATTATTTCAGGAGCCAGTGTGCTCCATGGGGACACATGTTCATTTTGAGAGCTTAGATGGCTCCAACGTTTTGCACATTTGTTCTGAGGGCCAGTGAGAGCCCATGCCGCACTTTTACTTCCCAGCTGCCCAGCAAGTAATGGGCAGCTGCACCGTTTAGGTCTTTCTTTCTTTTAGGGGACATGTGATAAGTCCAGGAGTAAGACGCACTCCTTTGCCCCCATTGTTGCCTGCACAGGCGCGCAGCACTTAGTGTCAGCTGCTACGTTTTGGCCCTGCATTTGAGATTCACAGCTGCCCAGCAAGTAGTGGGCAGCTGCAACGTTTAGGTTTGTGCCAAGGCGCACCCTTGACTGTCACTGCATTGGCAGCACGCCCTGACTGTGGACATAGGGCATCTGAGGCCCTGTTTGAGATGGCCAGTTGGCCAGGGGGATGGTTAAATTTATAGGCCTCCAGGCCCAAATGTGATTTATGTGCTAATCTGATGTGGTGCTAGGAAATGTAAAGCATTTAGTATGTGTTGCGCACCCTGTTTGATACCTCTAAATATGGTTTATGATTATGAGGTTGTTTTGCATATTATGCTTTGTGTTAGTGAGATTATGCTTTACTGTGTGAGTTGTGCCCCTAATGTGAGTTATACTTAGGAGGTTAGGGTCTAATATATTGAGACTTATGTGATACTGTGTATAATGTAGTGTATGTCACAGACTGATGTTAGGTACAGTGATTACCAGTGTTTACTGTTTGTACATTTATTATCTAGTTTACTTTTACTGAGTTCTCTTTGTGATGGTTCTGACAGTGGTCCATGTGGCCCTGTCAGGTTTACATAATCCCTTTGTAAATATTGCCCAGTGCCAGTTGGCAAAGTGCACATTATGGGGCCGATTAGGATGGAGGATTTTCCGCCTCCTCCGGGCCGGCGGAAGCCACCTCCGGCCCGGAGGAGGCGGGAAATCCTCTGCGGAGTCACCAAAGACCCACCGCCAAATTAGGATGGCTGGTGGGTCTGGAATTCCGTCCGCCGCTTTTCCGCTGCGGTCGGCTTCCGACCGCGGCGGAAAAGCTATAACATGGCAGGCGGTGTCTATGAGACACCGTCCGCCATATTATGATGGTTGTGTAAAACTGCTTTTCCACGGCGGCTTTTCCGCCATGGAAAAGCATACGGACATTCACTTTGGGGGCCCGTTGCGGGCCCCCTGGGTGAATGGGGGGTGCACATGGGGGGTACCTATGGTACCCCCCTGCATTTGCGTGCACAAAGCAGCAGGCACCGTGCGGTGCCTGCCGCTTTGTGCATGTAAATGTAACATATGCTTTTTTAACATTGCGGCGGGTGCAGCTTGAAGCTGCACCCGCCGCAATGTTAAATATAGAGGATGTGACCGCCACCCTGGCGGTCACATCCTAATCAGCACGGAGGGAACGCCGCAGCCCCTGCGGACGTTCCCTCCTCCTCAAGGGTGGCGGACGGACGCAAGTCCGTCCGCCATCCTAATCGGCCCCTTAGTGTTTACTATTCGAATGTGTTTTGAGAATAGAAAGGCTATTTTTGATATAACCGTGTGTGGAGTTCCTTTTGTAGGGTGCCTGGGATGTTGTTGCTGTTGTATGCGTGCACACATGCTTTACACACTGCCTCTGACATAAGCCTGTCTGCTCGTGCCACGCTACCCAGGGGATGAGCAGAGGTTATCTTTGGTGTGTAACTCCCAAGCCCTGACTGGAGTGGTGGTCTCTGCCTGGCTTTGGCGAAAGCCTTAGCCAACCAGAGATCCCATTTCTAACAATCATTAACAATTATTTGTAGACAGCCAAAAACAAAGCAGAACCCCCCAATAAACCACTACTACCCCTATAACAGATATTGCCCAAACAATGAACACCTGACAGCACACAGGACAATAAACAACGATATACAACAAATATGCAAAAAAGGGACTTTTGGGACATGACAGGGACAGCAGACACGATGCACCAGCTCCAAAAACAATACCATGCTCCAGCACAAGCCCAGACAGCAAAACTGAGACTTATTGTGAAAGTTAAAATAACTTCACAGTTCCTGGATTGCAGCTTGTAGGAACCATTACATCACTTCCCTCTATCCATTACTTCACTTACGGGGCAGATGTGGCATGTTTACATGTTATAAGCCACCATTCAACCAAATCAGCAATGCGGCGAGTGCAAGTGGTTTTATTATTTTTTTTATTTCATTTTATCTCACACACCCCAATATTTATATCTCATCCGATTTATTGACTGTCATGTGGTTTGTCATGTGTTTGAGTTGTACTTACCAACCAGTAGGTCATTCCCATAGGCCCCATTCTGGAAGTGTTAATTGATGGTGAAATGCTGGAAGATGAATGAGACATCAGCACTGACAGGGGTCTTTGCAAGTAGGTTGATGAGAGGGCTAAATTGTCCATGATTGCCTCCACATTCATGGAAAAAGTGTGCTTCCTGTTGTGGATGTGTGATGTTGCAGCTGGAGGCACAAGTTGTACTTGTGTGCAATCCTTTGCCCCTAACACAGATGGAAATCCTGCAATGGCATACACTCTTTGCTTGTACCCCTATTGATGCTGTTCTGTGTTGGAGAAGGAGAGGTACTGAGACATGAGGCTTATGATGGCATCCGAGACGGTGGGGAGGAATCTTGAGAAGGATACCTGGGACACTCCTGTCACTCTGGCTGTGGTGGGTTAGAACATTCCAGATGCCAGTATGTAGAGTACAGCCAGTAGCTTGACCTAAGGATAGATGTTGGTGCTGCGCTGTGATGTTTAATGCGGCCTTGGTGCAATCTGGTGCAGGAGGCAAACAATTGACTTTCTCCTGAGCCTGTAATGAGCAATGACCTCCTGCCCCATGAGGTCAATAAGGGTTATACTCTGTTGGTGGTCTCCATGGTCCTCTGAGCTGCAATAGCAGTAGATCCATGGCATAGTTGAGCTTGCCAAAGTGATTTGGGCCTGTTATGCTTTTATACCAGTCTGCTAGCGTCATTCGTAAGACTAGCTTTTCCTCAGTGCACAAAACTGCAGCTAATAGGGCTTACCATCCGTTATTGAAAATTGACACCATTTCAGAAAATCCTATTAAATATGGCAGTTATTTTTGCAATGGTTTTTCCCAGGGAATGCTTCCTTGCATAACATGAAAGGAAAATGACACTAGCAAATCTGGCATTAAAAAATTAGGCACTAGCAGTGGAAGAGTGACGCTAAGGGGCTCTAGCATCACTGTGTAAATATGTTGCTAAAAAAATGGTGCAGCGTCAAAAAAGGTCTCCTGGAAAGTTTAGGTAGGGTTCACATTTCCAAGATTCCTTGGCTGACATATGTAAGGAATATACTTAAACTGAGCCTGTAGGAATCTGTAAATATGATACCAGTCCCTCTGTGGTTTTTGGAATCTCAAAATACTTGTCCTGCTGCTTGGCACTTTAAAATAAAGATGCTGAAATGTTTTTAGTTTGTACCAAGAATGCTGAAATGAAATGAAATGAAAATAAGATGTATAGAGCCCACTCAACGCAAACACAAATAGATGATGGACGGAGTGCTGAAACTTTTTAGACACTAACCCCCAGTCACAGATCTGGGTTGTATCCATCATCATTCTTTAGCTCACTTCGCCAGACCTAGAGGTGTCTAGGTGCTAATCTTAGATAAGGTAAGCTGCTGACAGGAACAAAGGAAAGTTATTCAAGCCATGTTTTGAGGGCTTTTCTGGAAGCCTACAGATTAGTTTTTCTTTTCAGCTCCAAGGGGAGAGAGTTCCAGAGTCTGGTTGTGACTACGCAAAGCTTCTACCTCCCCAGCAGGATTCTTTTAATTTAGCAACTATGAAACTGTAAGCTGAGTCAGACTGAAGTGGTCTAGATGGCATGTACCACTAAAGCTTTACCTAAAAATGTCGGGGCCAGTGCCAAGGAGTGCCCTAAGGGCAATGCATAGGGCTTTAAAATCAATACGCTTTTTGACTGGAAGCCAATAAAGAAGATTAATCACAGAGGAGACAGACTCATATTAGGGAACATCTAAAAGTATGCGGGCAGCGGCATTCTGTAGGATCTTGATTGTATTGAGGTAATTTTTTTGGATGACGACAAATAGGATGTTACAGAAGTTAGCTTTAGATAGAAGAAGAGCTAAGGTCATTATTTTCTGCAAGTTAGGTGGAATAAAAGGAACGATTTTTCTGAGGAGTTTCGAAGTATGGAAAGTGGCAGAAGTAACAAGTGTGTATGTGGCCCTCAAAAGAGAGTTTGCTATCAAAACCTACATCTAAGATTTTCACCTTATTAACAGGTGTGGGAATTGAGCCAAGTTCCCGTGGCCACCAGGTTGGGGCCCAGAAGGAGATATTTTTGATGAAATGTAGGGGCATATTACCAAGGGTGGCGATAGGCAATTATCGCCGGTTTAGCGGCCGATAATTCTATTGCTCTATTAGCAAGCTGTCGCTAACTGATGTTAGCGACAGCTTTTAGGCGATAGCGAGCGGTTTGGGGCCCACTTTGCATGTCAGCGATATTTATCGCTAATGAAATGCAAAGTGGGCGTTCCTAACCTGTTAGTGACTGAAAGCAGTCGCTAACGTCGCTATCGCCTACTAGCAAGGCAGGCGTAGCGATGGAAATATTCCCGCTATCGCCAAAAACCAACGCCTGCTCAGACCAGTTCTTAGCCATGTTATCCAATGGAAGGTGGATAACATGGCTAAGAGCATTTCGTCGCTAATGCGTGAATATCGCTGTGTTCTCAGCGATATTCACGCATTTCGCCGCTATCGCTGGATATTTTAGCACAATGGAGAAAAACGGTGCTAATAGCATGTTTTCTCCGCTAACATATCCAGCGATAGGCAGCGATAAAAAAATCGTCGCTAAGCCTATTTAGCTATAATTATCGCTACTTGTTGGTAATATGCCCCGTAGTACCTCTGTTTTAATGGAGTAGAGCTTTAGGCAGTTCACAGACATATATATTTCGAGATGAAGCAGACAGTCCTGAAAGAGTGGCTGGGTCACCTGGATTGTTGACCATGGACATTACATTTTGGGTGTCATCGGGGTAGGACACTACCGAGAACCTGAAAGACCGGATCAGTCTGGCTAGAGGAGTGGCATAAATGAAACAACGGGTAGGGCTCAGGGCCGAATGCTAGGTAATGCAACAAGTTAGTGTGAAGGTAGTTGAGTTAAAATTTTCAACAGCAACAAATTGTTCTTGGTCAGTAGGAAAAGATTTAAGGACAGTGAGTGTTTTATTCCAAGGAGCCAAGACGTTCTATGACACTGTTATGACTGACCGTGTCGTAAGCCACAGAGGGATATAAAAGGAAGAGGGCAACATTGCCTCCTGCATCGACTCTCTGCCTGATTTGCTCTGATACTGTGATGAGAGCAAGTTCCTTACTATGATGGCTTCTGAAGCCGAAATGGGTAGAGTCAAGGTGTCCGTATTTCGCAATAAAGGATGTTAGTTCTGCATTCATGGCCTTTTCAATGATTTTTGCAGGAAACGGGAGGCGTGAGATGGGTGGATAATTATTGGGCTGTGGACCTTCAAGATTCAGCTTTTTCAGAATAACAAGAGCAGAGGGTAATTTCCATGAAGTGGGGAAGGTAGCCGGTGTGAAAAATCTGATTAAAGATGACAGTGATGACTGCATGATGGGATTACTAGAGACAAACCAGTAAATATTTTCATGATTGTAACATATAACTAACTAGCTTTTAGTCGTTTTGTTGATTGTGAAAATCATGCTATTTTTTCTGTGCTGTCGATGGATTGTCATTCATATGATCTGACAACATAAAATAAATAATAAATATATAAGCTTCAGAGTTTACTCCTCCTTTGAAACTATTTTGAGGATTTTTGACTGGAGAACCTTCAGAAGACCAGGATCAACCTGCCAACTAAATCAAATGAATGCGCGTTGCAGCTGGGCTAACGATTCAGGTTGTACCACTCGGAGCTTTTCCCCCAGCAACTAATCCATTTCAGTGGGAGGTTGCAGAGAAAGGGTCTGGCCTCCTGGTACCCTGGTTGGCTACAGCGTGCAGCCTTTCCCTGTTAGAAGAATCTGAGTTCCATAAAAGTGATTATATCTACAGGTAGAACTCTTCAACGGATTAAGGTGCCAAAGTATCTAGCTGGTGAGGGACCTTCTTTGGGTGTGAATTTTGAATGTCTCCTGATAAGCACTTTCCTGTCAAAGTCAACAGCTTGACCCAAACTTCATTCACAGTTATAAAGGTAAAGCTGTGTGAAACCCATCTCAGCCACAGCCTGCTGCTTTGTCTGACTGAGGATATTTGACTTCCATTTCAGAGACTAAGTCAGAAGGTAAAGCTTATGAACAGGTAGAACCTGGTCTCTGTATCTTTTTATTTTTGCAGAGTTTTATATAGCGCGAACTAAACCCGAACCGGGTATCAGAGCACTTTACATAGCACCAGTTACGTTACATGAGAACACACATTCATCAGGCACGGGGAGATTAAATGATTTGCCCAGAATCACAGGGTGTTTGGCGTCGTTACCGAGACTCGAACCCAGTTCCTCCAGGTCCAAGGTCGAGCGCCCTAGCCGTTAGGCCAACTCCTCTCCTCCGACCTGCACTCATTGTGTTTGGCCTTAACTTTTAACTTTGAGTCAGTTTAGCTTGACCAGTAATCCACAGTTGACTCTTTGAGCTTTTTGCCAATACAACTTAGTTCAAACTTTAAAAAAATCACATCTTTGATTCCCCTTATTGGATTTATGTCATTTTGGTCTCATTTTGTTCAGTAAAATATTCTCCTTTTCTATCCGTTTGGACTGGGATTTTTATTATATTGTGCCTTTGAAATGTTACCTGTTTTTGCACTTCTAAATGCTTTACACATTTTTCTAGGTGAAGCCTGTCTGTCCTGTGCCATAGCTACCTAGAGTTAAGATCAAGTTTAAATTGATGACACCTGGATTTTGCTGTTGGTGATGTCATGAGAATCTCTAAGTGCTCTCACCTGACGTCCTGGGAGCCTTATGAGTGTACACCTGTATTTGGTTGGGACTCAAATGACTGATTCAGAAGGTAAAATCTCTGACCAGGATGAATTTGGTTGGCATATCCGGCCCGCGCTCCATTGCAGTTGAACTCAAATCAAACATAGGTTCCGTCTACCATGACCATTGACTATCATTGGCGATTTGCACTTTTTGATGCTATTTTTACTTAAAATATTAAAAATTCAAATCTGTGGTTCCCCTTATTGGACTATTGCCATTTGTTTATTACATTTTACTCTGTTTTCAATTCAGTTTGGGATTTGTTATTACCTTTGGCAGCCTATCTGCTCGGTGCTATAGCTACCACGGGGTTCAACTCAGTGACTTGGAGTGTTCACTTAAAGTGGGTAGTTGCTTACCCTAAATAATAATCCAATGTCTCCCATTGTGGAAAACCCAGGATACTGTTAACTTGCTTGGAAGAAACTGCATTCTAAAATACATCCAGAAAAGTATCATTAGAAAATCAGTTGATATGTGTTAATTAACTCTATTCGTTAAAAAAGCGTTTTGGGGATGAACTCATAATTTACTTTGCTATCTTTGCTTATCTAACTGAAGAATGGGAAGGACCATTATCGCTTTAGACTTTGTTGCTTTCTCATTTTGAATATGTTATATTAATGTTATGATATGAGGGAATGTAAGTGATTATTTTGTGTAAATATGAGTAAATATGAACCTTATAATTCTGAGAAGTGCTTGTTAAATTACACTTTAAAAACACAAACTTGAATATTTATATTCAAGCAAGAAAGTGTTTCTTCTCAAAACAGAATATAACTGCCTTTTCGTCAGATAGTAAGTTGTAGTTCCTAAGACACAGAAATATTCTGAAAATATGCTATTGATAATATTCAGAGTTAGACTCAGCAATACATCCATAGAATACTAAACATCTTAATCTAGTCTTTAGATCTGCTACGATCCAGTAAAAGTCACAGCCCAGCAGTGATGAGCCAGCGTGGTCATTTTCAGTTTTTATTTTTTAATGTTTGGTTCAGTTTCATCCTTCAAACATATACAATTTCCCCAGGGCTATGAGAAACCAACAAATTCCAATCATGAATTGTTAACTCTGGATGCAGAGAGCTACTGAAACATTCATAGCTCATGTTTGATCTGAACTAGAAGTTTAGTGTTTTATGACAATATTGGTTTGATTTCCGAAAAGACCACAGACTCTTTTTGAGCCACATGTACCAACCTATTTTGCATTCTCAAATGGTGCAGTATCGCTAAATCTGAGAGTTTGCAAATGCAAAATAGCTTATCAAGATATAATAGTGGCTTGGACAGTGCATTCTAGCAAATCACAATTTTTTACAGTTACCTAAATTTGCGATCCCAAATAGGCAATTGCAATCTTCCCTCAACACATGTACTAAGTATTTCCTAAATGCAAACTGGGGATTTAGGAAATACTATTACCATTGACTTTAAGTCGATGTTAACCGTGTGCAATTTTGGAAAACATACCAAAAATACATTTTTCAAAGTGCCATGTAGTGCACACATGCCCTTAGGGCTTGTGTGTGCTTTACATGTGCACATTTGTTTGGCAGTGCTTCAGGGGGGCCTTAGGCCCCAGGGCACCCTTGGTTTTGTTTTTCTTAATTTGCAATTGCCAATTAGGTAATCACAAATTAGGTAATGCAAAACCATTCGCATGGAACAAATGGAGTAGAATTTCCTAATAGGATTACATAATTACAATTGCGACTCTGTAGGAATCGCTATAAGGGAATCGCTATTTTCTTACTTACCATTTTGCATGCCCTGATAGCTATTACTTAAAATCCGCTATTTAAGGATTGCAAAATGGAAGTTTGATACATGTGGCCCATAATCTGTGATATCACTCTTCTAAAGCCATTCACAGTATGAGGTGCATCTGAAAGCAAGATGACATTTGGCTTTACTGCTTGAAGATCTTTCTGCCTGCCAGAGATCACTGCAGAGGTCAAGTCTCTAGCTCTCTCTTGAGGGCAAAATACTTCCAGAAAAAACAAAACTACTTGTGGTAGCTTGATGCCACCCCAAAGACAGAGAGGTCTATGACCTGTCAGCTGAAACATGCTAGGATTGCGGAATTTCACTTCTATAGCTGGAAAAATCAGAAGGTCCTGAACGCGGAGGGACTTATGGCCATCTGTGACATAAACAGTGCACAAGATGTCACTGCACTTTTGTATTAGCTGGCCTTAAAAACATTTGCCTTATGCCCTTGCAGTGCAGAAGGTCAGTTTGCATTATATCAAAATATTTATTAATGCTACAAAAAAAAAACATAAAGGCACAAAACATTACAGAAATAAAATAAATAGGCTGCAATTACATATCCAAGATACGATCACAACACAACAATGCATTAAATAGGAAAAATGACATAACATATTGTACAATGAATATCATCAAATAATTCATATGTTAAGATGCCTCGTCTTCACCACTCTTGAACGAAGATATAATTGAACTAGATTCATACAAATAAACAGCACTTTAGTAAAAAAACAAGAGCTAAAAATGAATAAAAGTCTCCAAGTTACACTTGAAAACCCCATTGCAGCTGGAACAATTCTAGACAAAGGGGGTGGTAGGTCTCTAAGAGCAGCTCCTACTTAGAATAGCCATCAATTTCCTCCTTACTATGGCACATTTCAGAAAGGCTAACGTACTGACACAATGCAAGGGGGGAAGACTCATCACATGGACAAAGTAAAACTTTAGCAGGATCAAACTGGCCAAATGGAAAGCCAAGGGGTCACCTTACAAAGCCTATTCTGAATCTGGTCAAAAGCTGTTTATCTACACAGTTTAAGTATGGTTCCACAACAGGGAAGGATTGGTGCGTCATATTGCCCCCAATGGTACTTTTAGCCATCTCAAATTCCTCCTTGTGCGATGGCATCTGGCCTTGAAAGACTTCCGAACACAAGCAAGTCCAACTTATTTCTGGGTGGGTTAGAAAATATGTCAGGTCTCCCCAGTATAGTTAATTCAGAGTTAATATATTGAATTCAAGGAATATTGAAGCCCCTAACACTTGAACACAAGAATTTGAGAATATCCTCTCTGTTAAGGTCGGCTTGCAGATTCTCCCAAATAGTAAATCACAGGACTAGGAGGGGCCAGCTTGATGATGTACTCCACATACTCCACCCCCAGCTCTTGATGAATAGTAAAGGTTCAGCAGGACCGAGGTACACCCAGCTGATGCCTCAGCACACTATTCTGCTCCCCCTGCAGGGAGATGATATCCGAGTACCCCATTAAGCCCACCCCAAACGTGAAAATAGGTAGACATTTGCTTTTATACACCACCAACAGGGCAGCCATCGGTTTTCTCCCAATGTAGGAGGTTAAACTGTAGATAAACCCATCTGCACGTGCATATCTATGAGAGGTTTTAATTGTACAGGGGCCCCAACTTCCTCTAGGATCAAAAAAGTACAACCAGATAGGGAAATTCTTGGGTGGAAGCAGCAGGGTATTTTTTGTAAAGAAACGCTACCCATCTTACGCGGCCTGGGGACACAGGTCATAATAAATGTTTTGGTCCAGTTAGTGGCAAGGCCAAGTAACCCTATAAAAGTAAGTCCATGAAAAGGATGCCCAAGGTATTTGAAGCTGTTGCGAGTAAAGCAGCATTATCTGCATAGAGCAGTATAGGGACCATTTTTTCCCAAAGAGAAGGAAATCCAGTTTTTTTGGGGTAGCTTCTAGTCCATATCAATATAAAAGGAATGAAATTGGGGCAAAGATACAGCTCTGAAGCAACCTCTTCCCCAATTTTAAACATATTTGTACACTCCCTTGAGGGCCCACATCTGATCGATGCTGCATGGTCATAATGTAGCGTGCGTAAAAAACTCCAGTAGGCCATCCTCCACCCCAAGTTTGGTCAAAATCTCCTACAGCCTAGAGCGTACTACACTGTCGAAGTTGTAGGACAGGTCCATAAAGGCCAGGCAAATGGAGCCCTATCTAATGATGGAATACTTTCTAATCAACAGGTGCAAGTTCAGGCATTGCTCCACTGTGCCCAACCCCTCCCTGAATACATACTGCACCCTTGACGGGATGCCCGATTCCCTAACCCAGGACAGAAGACACTCTAACAGGACCCTGTCAGCGATCTTTATGGTGGAGTCTAGCAAAGAAATCAGGCCATAGCAGCCTGGGGACTGAACATCACCATTTCTGAAAATGGAGATGAGGATGGCAGTGTGCTAAGAAGCAGGCAAACCTGTCTTGACCAAGGAATTGAAACAGTGGCACAACAGAGAGATGTGAACAAATCCATAGGGACCCCATCTGATCCTGGAGCCTTATTAGATGGAGATTTAAGAATGGCCTCCCAGACTTCTTCCAAAGTAAATTGTGTTGATAGGGGAAAAACCACCCCCGGCTCAGGGCTCTCATCATTACAATTAAAGGCGTATATTGCACTAAAATGGGTAACCCATGTCTCAGGGCTTATTGACGTAATGATGGAGCTATTAGTGTGTCCATCTGGGCTCAAATATTCACATCCACATAAAAAGGCCCTTGGAGTTTTTCTACCTACAGGTAAGTACTAACATTCCCCAAGAGTGTATTTGAATCACCTTCTGTCTATGGCACTGGGTAGCCTTGTATGCTACCCTGCACTATTGAACCTTACAGCTGTCCCTTGGTGATTCGTTCAGAGCCAAATGAAGAGTAACAGAAGCCTTTCTGTATGATGAGTTAAATCATTTCCCTTCGTGCTTGTCTGTATTGATGGGCTTTGTAAGTAGATTACAAACTATTGGGCCCAATTTAGCAAACGTATGAGCCACGACCTACTGACACACAGAGGGAGTGAGGCAGTCCAACAGAAGGTCCAGGTGCTTGGCTCATATTTGAGCTAAACTGGCTGCTGAGGCAGCATTTCTCCAGACCAGATGAAGCTATTGAGCTTAACTTCAAAGGAACCGTAAAATCCCTTTTAGTGCAATTGACCCCTTAAAAATTTAAAAGTCAATCCATAGGGGGTTACCGTCAATAAATGTACTTTCTACCATTCCCCCACTGAAGACCCAGCCCAACAATGCTCTAGAGGCAAGGGTGTAATCAATAATTGAGCCATATGCTCCCCTAAAATAGGTTGCATTTAAGGAGTACAAATGCTCAATCATTGAGAAAGTCAAAATAATTGATTAGGCGTAAAAGTGCTTTGACTCACTGGGTCAGAGATGGGTGAACACATTCTACATTTCATGTTCAAATATATTAGCAGCAGTGGTCTCCTGCAAACACCCCAACTACAATCTGAAACTCTGTGTGCAAATAGACAAGTTTACAATGCAGAGCTTGAATACAGTCAAAAAGAATATTAATGGTAGCTCTAGGCTTAAAACACGGGTTAACCAGATTTGACCAACTCTGTGCGTAACGGTGGCACATTTGCAAGAACAATGACAAAGGGACAAAGGGTTGAAGGTCACAATGAATGTCAGGGCAGGGACCAAAGTCAACCTGGTTAGGGGGCGCAGTCATGCTTCCAAGCACATGGGTAGATGGGTCATTGCAGTGCCTACTGACTAGACTCCTCCTGGTAGGCAAGAAGTTAGAAACAAGCACCGGCACTGGCAGTGGGCCTGCCTCAAAGCTGCCAGAGTTGGTAGCAATAAACTTATCTGGTTCTAAGTTCGGCCTCAGGTCTAATATAGACAGCTTCCTGTCAATGGATGAGTCAAAGAAGCCCTTCCAGACTTATACCACATTGTGCCAGCTTGCCATCAAATACAATCTTCAAAGGGGCATGAAAATTAGATGACAAGTCCTCAGATGAGCTCAGATGGCTAATAGTCCTCTGGCGAGATTTACTAGTTCCACGCTTCTGCTCATTGAGTGTGAATTCAGCAGGCTTAGCAGGCCTAGGGACAGATGATTCAAGGGGAAGACTTCAGAAGAGTGCAAATCCCCACCCTCCTCACCCTCAGCATATGCCTGCTTTCCCATTTCAAACACCCACCCCAGGCTGGGCATATTAGTCAATTGGCTAGTGGGAGTGGATTTTGGAGATGTCAGACACATTCTTCTTTTCACACTGAATATTTCTTTATCGATTGTGCCCACAGCCTTCGCGATGTAACCCTCAGCGTACTGATCTTCTTTCTAGCTGAGGGGGTCCTCCCTGATACAGTCCTGTTTGCGTTTGACCATCCCAGCTTGTTTTACACAAACATCAAGGTAAAATACAAGGAGAATTGAACTCACACACTCCCTGGAACAGGCAGGAATACAAAAGAACAACCAGTACCTTTATAAAGGAGTAAGCAACCAAGAGAGGTGCCCCAGCACAGCCTCTTCCAGACTTTGACAGGCCCAGATGGACCCGCTCTTTACCCGGTCTTTGCCTGGGTGTGACCTGCGCATGTCCAACTACACAGTGGTGAGAGGAGCCCCTACTCCTTGCTGGGCTCCCAACAATCTCCCACGGGCTCCTAGGAAATGGAGTCCCTCAGCAATGAGGATAACAGCAGCAACGATGACGGCAACTGGCAGGTGAAAACAACGTCTAGAGGGTCAGTTGAATAAATGCAACTGGTAGTGTGACAGCTTCTGTCCCTGTCAAAATTTGTAGTTGCTACAGCTAATTTAACTCTTGTCACCTTCCTCACGTGAACCTATGGGCTCATGTACAGAGAATCTTTCCTGGAAATCTAGGGATTACAGGGCACATACACTAAGTTATAGAAGTTTTTCTAATTTTTATATGGTAGAAACAAAATATCTGGAACACAAAGAAAAAGTTTAATCGAAAAAGAAACAGACTGGAATCATCATCTTAGTACTTTGTCCCACATAGATGCCTTTATCACAATGTTCAAGTCTAACGTTAAACTATGAGAAGCTGTATATAATCTTGTGAACCCCTTGTCCCACCAAAGATATTCAATTTCTAAAGGTAAAATATTTGTCCAAAATAAGGCATCTCTTTGTACCTGACACAGTTCCATCATAGGTCTCCGCGAAGAATGCATAGGTTCCAGCCTTCTGAAACCCATAGTCTATCATTGTCCACATCAACGTGACAAACATGCTTAGATCACAGGGATTCCAAGGGATTCCACATGACAAATTATCCTACAGCTGCATACTATACACTGTAACCACTCCATTTACAACTTTGAGAAAGCCCATTATGTGATCAGCCCCAGGAGGCGAAACAGAAGGTGGCTGAAGCCAAGTTCTTATACCAGAAGATATGAAAAATAAAAGACATATGCACAGCAGAAAGAGGTGTTCTTCAACTGTTTTCTCAATCAAAGCTTGAAATAACATCCAGGACTTATGTCGTTTCTTCCTAATATGAAAACTGCATTCACCATTTAATTTATATGCCCAAAGTCTTTACAATTATAACATTATAAATGTAATGAATACAGGATCACTTTTAAATCTATCAGTCTTTCAATACTGTCGTAAGTGCATCTCCTACTGGTATTTCCTTGCCTCTTCACTATAAACAGTCATTCAACCGAGCAACATTAGGGGACCAAATGCACCAATACTCTTCATTCCACACAACACATGAAAACATTGACTATTAGATATAAAGTTCAGACAGTGACCCTGGTCTATGTGCTCACCCTAGTACCAACCCACGTGCTCAGTTGGCCATGGTACAAATATATTTTTGTGAAACAGGCACTAGCAGACACTGTTTGCTCATTTCACATGCAGGAAAATGGTGCAAGCTGATTTTTTTTACAGTGTAATATATGTTTTCAATATCTCCTCTTCTGGCTCTATGCAGAGCTCAGTGTCTGTTCTCAAGCGTTTGCATTGTCTGAAGCGCATACACTTACCTCTGCGTTGTTCCAAATTAATGCATGGTCTGCAGACAGCAAAGTTTAAACACAGAGAAAGGCAATCATTGTTCACTGCTTCTGAACTGTGCTATCTGCCATTTATGTACTAATTCAGAGAAAGTGCGAGTTAATTATCCCATAAACCTTTGCCAAACAGATTACATACATTGGCGGGCTAATATCATTTTAATACTAACAAAACTACTAAAGAAAATCAGCACACAATGCACTTGACAATCAAAGCCAGTTCACAAAACCAATTGTGTGTGATGTTTCAGGACTTATCAACTATATAGAATGTCAATTAAATAGATTAATGGCTGCTTTAATTGTGTTTTTATTACTGTATTGTCGGGTGATCATGTGTGTGTGGTAGGACCCTTGTGGTCCTAGGCTGACACCTAAGTTATGTAATCAGTTGTCAGGTATTTGGGTGTGTCTGGGTATGGTCAATAAAGCCTATGATGCATTGAGTTCAGTGAATGGTTGCATGTGGAAGAATAAAGATCTGCACTACTGAGCTCCATGTGTGACGTGGTCATTTGCATGCTGCATAGCTGGGGTGGATGCTACAACTTGCGATAAGTAGGGACTAAATGTCCTGAAGAAACAAGACTGCTCACCCCTGACAGTTTACAGAGGTCCAGCAAACTGCTCGTGGGTGCCACATGCACCCCAAGAAGCAGCGTACGATTGTTTTATGAGGAGTTAAAGCTCTGCGACGGCTCTTAGAAGGCCTCTGAAGAAGGTGAAGCCCCTATAGAGGAGCACAGTCACAAACCTACTGGTAAGGTTGAAAGAAGCAATACTGCGCCACAGCGCAACACAGAGTCATTGTCTATGAAAAGCAAAAACAAAAAAGACTAAAGGCAGCAACAGTCAGTTACAAAGAAGTGCTAAAGGCAGCGGCAACCAATGGGAGAAGGCACTAAAGGCAGAGTCAATCAAGCTCAAAGAGATGCTACAGACAACAATAACAAGGTACGATGCACAAAGTTAAGAGCGGTGCAGAACATGTGCAAGAATCAAAACGTTACTCGCCGTCAAGAAAAAAGATGGCCCTGTATGGCATCAGCCTGGATCCATTACCCAGATGTAAGCACAGGGCTGATGCTTACAGAAGGTGCACATCTGAGTGAGCAGCAACTGTCATCGGGACAGCATATACTCTAAGCATGGGCGTAAAATCCGATCCGCTTGCGGATTTTGCCGATTTTTGGCAAATTCGCAATCCGCGAACTCTTGCGAACTTGCCGAAAATTCGTAAAATCCGTGCGAAGCGGATTTTTTGCTTGGTCGCACTTGCCAACTAGAATACTATACAATTTTGCAGGAGTAAACACTTGCGAACACGTAGATGCGGCGGGCAGCGACAATCTCGCAATTGCGAGATTGCAAAATTTGCAATTTCGCACAAGATATCCACCAGCAGGCAGCATAAACCTTGAAAATTATGATTTTTATCAGAATAATTCCTCAGGTTGACATTTGCCTGCACTTTTTCTTTGCAAGGAGTCCATTTTGGGGGCGGGGGGTGGGACGAAGGAAGTGCCCCACAGTCTCCAACTTCCTGTTCCTGTCCAGCAGGCTCCTCCCAGTGCTTTCTTCATGTGCTGGTCACTTTGAGTTGGATCTTGACCTGGAAGGATTACTTTTTGTGGATGCTGCTGGATATTTGGATTTTTGCAAAACTGAAAGCACTCAGCAGGTGGAAAAGTTCAATCTTATCATTAGTAACCATTCCCTGTAGTGCTTCCTGAGGGGCCCCTTTAGAGTTTATTTGCCTACTTGCAACTATTCTATGACCCTGCTCTGACCCTCACAGCAGGCTCAGAGAATAGCTACAAGTATACAACAAAAGTCCTGTTAAAAAAATGACACTGCAACAGAAAGCAATTACCGACAAAACTGAAAGCACTCAGCAGGTGCAGAAGTTCAATCTTATCATTAGTAACCATTCCCTGTAGTGCTTCCTGAGGGGCCCCTTCAGAGTTCAGTTGCCTACTTGCAACTATTCTATGACCCTGCTCTGACCCTCAAAGCAGGCTCAGAGAATAGCTACAAGTAGGCCACAAAGGTACTGTGAAAAAAAATTGCACTGCAACAGAAAGCAAATTACAAATAAGGAAGCAGGTGCCAGCCAGACTGGAAGTTTAAATTCAGTGACACATTAATCAACCCCAAATTAATTCATGTCAGTTGAAGCAGGGCAGGTGTGCTTGCTTTTTTTCACCCCCATAATCTACAGTGATAAACCAACCAGAGGGTGGCAATGATGTACCAGAGGGTGGCATGGGTGTACCAGAGGGTGGCAGTGGTGAAACAGAGGGTGCTGTGAACCTGTGATGATGAACCAGACGTAGAAACAACATAGTCGCGGCTGTTGCGAGCCGACAAGTAAGTTCACAATTGCGAACTGGTACACAACCCTCGCAAACTGGCAGAAACCCTTGCGAACACACAAAAAAAAATCCGCAAATTCGCGAGAGTTCGCGGATTTTGCGGATTGCGAATCCGTAAATACGCAAGTTCGCGGATTGCCAATTCGCAAAATCCGCCCATGCTTAATATACTCTCAATGTCAGTGAGTCCTAAAACGAGATATGATGCTGCTGTGTTCCTGAAACTACAACTGCCATTCGACACTGCCAACAAGCTGAATATTGGCACCGATGGACTGCATGGATTGAAATGTTCGAGCACTTCAAAGATGCTCTAGAAGAAGGAGATGACACCTTGCAGGTGATGTAGTGAAAGAAGTGATAAAGAAAATATCACAAGCTGTTGAAGTATTGTACCGTCAAATTAAAGATATGCTGGAAGCCAAGTTCAATCTAATGCCAAATGTTGACTATGAAAGGTACAATTTTACCAGGCAAGACAACAAGCTGTTGAAGAATGGATGAGTTTGTCAAAATGCTTCATACCCTCATCAAGCATTGCAAGTTCAGCAAATTCAATGACTGGGAGCCAATACGTCTCAGGGGCAACAATAGTTGCTACTCCAATTCATTCAGATGATGCATGCTGAGAGAAATACTCAGTGTAGGAAACGTGCTCATGGCTGCAAGAGCTGAGGAAAGTACAGATTGGCAGGCTGCTGATATGGAAGCTGGAGCGACACAGAAAAGCATTGACCATGAAAAGTGAGTAGAAACACAAAGTGGAGGCCCAGAAGAAGTCTCAAAAGTAAAAGAAATTATGGTTTCTTTTTCACAAAAAGGTAAATGTCCCACCATTGGAAGGACATGCCAAGGCTTTTGGAGAAAAAAATCATTTCATAACGGTCTGCAAAGCAAAAGAGAAACCAAGTGCATCATGGCGAGAAGATAAAATGGGCTCCAGAAAGTTCCAGAAGAACTCTAGCCATTCCCACCAGGCCAAACGGCAACATCATTTGAGGCAAGTAGAGACTAAATGTAGTTGATCATTATCATATTCATCTTCCAAAGGTTATTTAGCATCATCATTGAGCGACAATGAAACAGATAGATGTGCAATGGTGATGTAAAATAAATCTGATTGCGTATTCGTAAAGCGTGAACTACTCACCCTTTACGGGTCTCAAGGCACTGGGGGTCATCATGGAAATTAAGTGAGCTATTGCTCAGAATCACATGGTGCTGAGCTGAGCTGCTGCTGGAGCTGGGGATTGAACCATGAACCCAAAGTCAGCTACCCTGGCCGCTGCACCACATCTCTCCACCTGATGTTTATAAAAGAAAGACATAAACATGTAGGATTGGCTGCATGCAAAGAAGAGCACAAGTCAAAGAGAGATCACCATGTGAAGCAGCCAAATTCATTTATCCAATGCCCCAAACTCATGCTAAAGTTGAATGACCGTCCCACAACTTTCATTATAGACAGCGGTGCCTCAATCAATTTCAGGCTGGCAGAAAAATACAATGAAACAAAGGTGTACACATGGTCTGCTTCTATGACATTGCAAAGTCAAGGGTCATTTGTAGCAGACCATGAGGCATAAGAACAGTGCAAGCACCGATCCATGTTCTACAAGGTAGTTTTTCGAGTGAATGTCTACTCAATTTCAGCACTGCTGCTGATATGGGACCTATATACAAAAATGTACATTTAAAATGAAGGGGAAATATATTTAAATCACTTCTCTTGTATTATTAAAAGCAAAAATGTAAAATACCATATTTTATTCACACTCAGTCTTGTCTTAGGGAAAACGTTGCTGGACCAATAGAATGATAATAGTTTTTAGGACTGTAGGGCCATATGTATCACCCTCACCATTTGCGATTTCTAAATAGCAAATTTTAAGGAATCGCTATTTTGTTTGTTTGTTTGTAAAGCTTTTATTCGACACTTTTGCCATAAAGCCAACACATATAAAATACATATTAACATGATTCTTAAAACAAAAAACAAAAGTACAAATATTTTAAAAATACAAGTTGGACAAATATACAATCCCCAGATCAAACAGGACATTCATAATTCATACTAATTTTTGTACATTCAGGTGCAGCGAAATGCATTTTCACCTTTGCATAGTATTATCACCTTAAGGAGTTATTCAGACCTAATATAAAAACAGCTATATACAATCTATAAATAATTAAAAAGCCAGTATTTAAAAATAAACTTTATATCTATGTTTTAAGACCATACTTTTTTCTAAGCAAGCAGATACTGTAGAGGAATTTACTGACTCCAAAAATTATTAGGCGAGTAGACAAGGATCTAAGTAGTCTTTCTGCCTCTTTGTATGAGCGTATGCCCAGGTTTTTACAAAGGGGTTTGATCCATTTTGTACGCTGAAATCTGTACGATGGGCAAAAGAAAAGGATATGGGCTTCATCCTCCTTTTGATTTAGATCACATAGCTTACAATATGAATCGTGCCTACTAGGATTCGAATTTCCCCACCTACAGGTATTAGCATTTATTTGTAGTACCCCATACCTATATTGGAGAAACAATGTTTTAGCCAGTGGTGGTTCTACCTCATCCATGAATTCCTCAAATATAGGGGTATCCTTGAATTCCAAAAACCTGTTTGTAAGTGAACCAGTGGCCCGTTCGTAGATATTAGTATTCATATAGTACCAGAACGCAAGTTTCAATTGATTTTTACAGTTTGGTTGTATAGAAGTTGGGTTTTTCCAGAAGTGGGTAAGGCCTATTTTAGTAAACCATACAGATATATGTCTCAGCCACTTAATGGCATTATATGTATCTAATTCCATAACTTCCATCAGACCCATTCTGTAGTCTACAAGTTCCGGAGTAGACCATAATCTTACCCAATAGATCAGTGGTCTCAGCCAACACAAATAGTCAGTGCGTTTTAGGTTAATGTCCAAAAAGACTGGAATTAAAGGGGTTCTTTTTGGCAACCTTAACAGACGCCTACAGAATACGTTTTCCTCTAATTGGAATGTTTGGTTTGAGTAAGGCCCCAAATCTCGGCACCATATAGAGCCGCTGATTGGGCTTTAGCTTTATACACTTCAAGCGCAGGTGTTATTGCTTTTGAGGTGCACCCTCCATGAATTTTTAGTATTGGAAGGGAATTATGCTTAAGTATCAATCTGCTTTTTTCAAGCTGGTGTAGCCAAGACAATTTATTATCAAACCTAATACCTAAATAATCAAAGTGTTCTACATACTCCAGTTTAGTATTATTTAGAACCAAATTTTTCCTAAAGGACTTTGGGGGATTGACAGCCATATATTTAGTTTTAGTTGAGTTTATTTCTAGCCCCTTGTTTTTACAATAACTGTCAAATTGATTAACTAAATTTTGTAGCCCTTTAGGTGTTTGGGATATAAGAATCGCTATTTAGAAATCGCATCGCTTCTTTTTAGCGATTCCTTAACATTCCTAAATTGTGATTAGCAAATTGCTAATCGCTAATTTCCCCTTCATTTCTATGGGCCTTCTAGAAATGAAGTGGAAATTAGCGATTAGCAATTTGCTAATTGCAATTTAGGAATATTTTCAAGGGTGCAGGGGTGTCACAAGAACACCCTGCTGCACCCCTGAAAATGACATGTGTGGGCATATGGCGCACATACATGCCTTAAGGGCATGTATGAGCGTCATATGCCACCTTTGGATATTAAATAAATTGCTTTTTCCAAAGAATTCGCAACTTACCACCAACTAGAAGTTGGTGGTAATTTGCGAATCCTTATGGGCATTTTTGCATTATTTTTAATTTGATACATTGCATTTAAGGAATCGCTAAATTTGCGATTCTTTAAGTGCAATCGCAAAATAAGGAATGGCAAATTTTGCGATTCCTTATTTTGCTGCGAAAATGTTTCATACATTCCATTTAGCAAATTAGCATTCGCAAAGGACGAACTTCTGCGAATTTCGGCCTTTGCGAATGCTAATTTGCTTGATACATATGGCCCTTAGTCTCTATGAGCGTACCTCTTTCGAATGCACAGTGTGCCTTGTTTTATAAATTAGACAAGCTGCCCTATGGATGTATTAGGTATACTTTAGGAATAATTAATTTATACATAAAACTAGGTGTTTTTACATGGTCAATGATCTGTTCCATGTGCTATTGCAGTGCCTTTAAACTGCAGCCCGGCCAGAGCTTAGTGGTGCTTCTTGGAAGGAACAAAAATGGGGACCAGACAAAAATGGTTCATTCTGAGAGTATATTGCAGCAGCCCCATTTACAATTGACAAGTAAAAAGATGTTACAGCTGTCCATTGTTCTACCTGCTGTCCTGTACCCCTTCTTACAAACAAAGGGCACATTCACAAAGGGCTTCCACTCTCATGGTAGAGGACCAGCAGTCGTGGTGGGGGCCCGCACTCATAGCTGGACCTCCTCAATAGGTAAATGCAATACGAATGCCAGGAGTGCAGAGGCCCTTTGTGAATCAGGCACAACATATGTACCTCTCACCCTTGTAAGCCTACAAAGCATCTTAATTTGCATTGAAATTTGACATATTTCTGCACAAATATACCCAGTTTTTTTTACTGGCAGCCGGAATCTACATATGCCCATGAAAACATTTAATTTCTTCTTCAAAAGTGTGGTGGGCCAAGTGTGCTAAAATTGCTGACTTATAATAACATTTGTAAAAAAAAAATCCTCCTTAAATGTGGAAACTTTGTGGTGATTCTCCACATCATTCTACAATTTGATCAACATTCTCCCATTATTTGTTTTTATAAACCTTGCAAACAAAAAGTAGGAGGCTTAAAAACAAAACCTTACAAACCTGTAGTAGTTCACACCATTGACCAAAACTCACTTTTCAAGTAATCTTTAGAAACAAAAGGTCATGTTCCAGTTATTTGTTCACCTAAATCCTACTTTGCAGGATTAATTAAAGGAAGTAGTTTCTTGGAGTTATAAGCTGTCATGGTGCTTTAGGCATTTTACACATGAAGCATTCACAATTTAAATGGCTTTTGGTTTGCAATTAAACCGTGTCTTCACCGTTATGTTCAGGTTCAGCAGGACTAGTTTAAATGTTTACTTGTAATATCAAAAATATTGCCACTTACCTATGAGACTATAATGTATTCCATTGTAGAGTAGTTCAAAAGAAATATAGGAAACTGCACATTTCTGTTACCAGAGTGGCCAAGCATTTTGGTGAATAGCCAAATTTAAGTCAGGCGGACCTTCAGAATGTCGACAGTGACAACTACTCAGTCTCCACTGGCGTAATACACATCCAATGGCCCAATGGAGTAAGGGCCGTGGGAGTTGTTGCCAATTGTCCACCACCCTATATATAGTAGACAAACAAAATGACAAGTTTGCTCTGTCACGTAATGACAAGTAAAACCTGGCGTTAAGGGGCAGTAAAAATTGCAAAGTCACCTACACAACAAGGGATAAATCTCCCATGGTGAGGGGGTTATTGTTTTTTAGTTTGAAAAACTAAATTCCGCTTTTGTTTTTATAAATTTAAAATGTTGAAAGTTTGAGGCATGGCTTCATCATATTGCCAGAGCTGATTGTCGAACTTTCAGTGCACCTCAGACACCACAGCCAGAGTACCTTGAAATAATACATGATATACTCCTAATGTCAGCTAGATGTACCAAAAGTCAAAGGAATTTACCTGTATAAAAATTAAGACCTATACATTCACATACAGCTAATATTGGCTTAGTGGTTTAGTGACTATATCTTACTCAATGTGGGGATGCACATGTTGACTTTGGTACACACAATAAATAATGCAAGATTTTGTTTGCTGTTACTCTTATAGAGTCCAGCCACTGCCACAGAAGACACTGTATTGAATGACAAGTTCAAAGTAGACTTCCTTAGAAAAACATTTAACAGCGGTTGTCTTTCTGCAGAACACCAGGTTTCGGCATAATACTTGGGTAGGCTTGCAGTACAACTCCAGTCAAAGTGTGCCTTATTATGTTCACATTATGCACCCATTGTGCATCTTAGATAACAGGAGCTCATGGACTAAAGATGACAAAAAGCAATAGTGGAAGAGGTGATCATAAAACTCTGCTACTTATGGTGTCCAACCATTAAGCAAGATAATATTTGAGAGAGACATTTAGAGACCCATTGCATGTACGGCAAATTGTATAACACATTCTTTGTAATGTGAATCTTGATTGTTTTTTACATGTGGACAGAGTATCTCACCCATTCCAGGAGCAAGTTCTCAAAGACCATCAACTCGATTTTTAGTCTCTCCCACCCAAAGACAACAGGCGCGATCTTAGCTATTTAAAAAACAAATTAAATCCCAATGTTTCCCAGTGGCTACCCATGGAGCAGAGATTTGGGGTACCGCAAATAGTTCCTCCATCCAGCAGGAAGAAAATAGATTCTGCAGGAAACTGCTGGGTATCCCAATCTCCACTCCGCAATACATTTGCCACAAGGAATTGAAATTAAATTATATAACTGATTTTATACGTGCCCACCCAGCCCTCTTTTTGGTTATCGGTCTGGAAGAACGTGGCAGCGTTTTTAACCAGAGATATTATTATTGACTGCATGAAGTGTGAGAAGGGGATGGACATCCCCTTGCTCTCTGGAGTTTATCAGAGTCTATGCAGCATTACCAAAGGTTGTATCTTTTTAAATTCCAGCAAAACCGGAACTTTGCACAAGAAAGAACTAAGAAGTGCCCTCTATTCATTATATAACAAAGAAAGATTGGTGCTGGAATTGAAGAAATCACTAGTTTCCAGCTACATGTCCCGTGAGTGGTGCTGCCCCTCCTATCAGATTCCCTAATGTTACTGATGAGCAAGGGCCCTCTTATTCCGCCTTAGAGCAGGGAAAGTTAAATTTGCATTGTGTTTCCCTTTTGGCTATAACTCGCAACCCGATTTAATACCCTCCCCATGTGACGGGGCGAGTGGCCAATCTATCATCCATTTCTTATTTTTCTGTAAATATTACATAAAGCATAGCAAGGGGCTCCTTTACCCATTCTTTAACAGGAGTAGGCCTGTTAGCCTAGATTCTGCCTATTTGAGTATGCTTGCCTTGACCAATGAAGAGCTTGTTTTTCGTACCAGCACATTTTTGAGGGTTGGCACTCGGGCACGCAAGTCAATGTTAAATCCTTGAGTTCTTAAAGCGATAACAGACACATTCTACAATTGCTGCTATCGTTTTTATCTCTGAGCGTGTAACATTGTGTCTTATAAATTGTCAAAGTTTTTAAAGCACGAATGGAAATGTTTTACAATTACTGCTAATGGATTTACTGTTTTTACTTTTGAGCATGTAATACTGTGTTCTACAAATTGGTCATTTTTATCTGCTCTTATTGTTACTCTTACCCATGTCATTCACATTTTTATTATGTACTTTTATGGATACGATGCATATCCGAATATAGTTTACGAACTGAACTGAACTGAACATGTAGACATTGAGTCACAGATGATGATTCACATGCACAATATAATTCTTTGAATTCTAGATTCTTTCTGTGTATGAAAGTAATAAGAGATTGAAAAGTTTTCAAATTGAGTACCAAATATATGTTGTGGTTTTTGATCAACCAATGAAATATTCCCTTGATCATCACACATGAATAACTAAAAATGATTTACATGTGAGGTCTTACATTTCTGTTGATATTGTAACTGTGGTCCAACCTCCCATTAGTAAATGGCCCAACCTCTCCCCATTTCATGGTGTTCTAACGTTGATGAATTTACAAAAGAGAACAAAATAAAAGTCTTGCTTATATTCATCTAAGCCTCTGGACTTATCCCGAACCTGTCTGAAAAGTGACAGAGAGTTGAACAGAAGAGTGAAGCACTGGTATGATATGGGATGTAAAAAGAGAAAGGCAAATCAGGCTGGATTGTTCCTAATGGAGCAAGATCAAGACTGATTTGCATATGACTGGCTCCAAAATGAGGTGGCATGGTGGGCCAGTCAGTCAGCCAAAATTACTTTATTCGGTCATCATTAAAAACCATAAAAGCATGTTACATTAAACCATCCTTGATTAAAATATAATCACGCATCCATATATGCATAGATCATTATAAAAATTAAACAATATAAAAACATTTCATATACAAAAGGGCAAGAATACATAAAATCCAGTCACATAAACCTCCTTCACTCACTATTACCTTATTTTTCCTTGCTCTAACTGCTACTACTAGATAGCTAGCAATGCAAAAAATTTCCCAAGGGTTACTCAACATCTGCAGGTATAAAATAGCTGGTCTAGCCAGCAGAAAGCCTGTGTTTTTTTTAATTGGAAGGATATAACGCCTGCGTTTAGACGGATAAAAAATTGTAGAACAGGACAAAATGCATGGGGGCTTATTTACAAGCCCCTTGCGCCACCCATATGTCACTTTTCCCATTTTTAAAAATAACGCGAAAGTGGCGCAAGGGGCTAGTAAATAAGCCCCATAGTGCCCTGCCTTGAGAAACAATCGCATGAGCAAGGCCACAGGTCGTCAATCTTAGCCAAGCCTAAAGGGTCAGCCAACACATTTTTTTTATAATTAAACCTAAATCTCGTCAAAGGACAGCGGTGCTGAGGCTTGATGACAATATCCAGGTAAGGCTGCATACAATAAGAGTTTTTTAGGAGCTGGTGGGCACAGACAGTAGGTTTCAATAATTCTGAGGTCTCCCTTTCTATTGAAGCTATGCTTAGAAATGGGGCCTTGGCCCATACAAGATCTTTTTTACATATATTTTCTGGGTTGTTGAACAAGGTTGGGCGACCTAACAACTCAGCTGTGCTTTTCAAATGTCTCAACCACAGTATACTACTGGCCCTATCAAGAGCCATACAATCACCAAATCAGGATTAGACCAGACTGAAATCCAATTAAGAATGGGAGACTTTTGAATCACATCAGTAACATAGCAGAGGCCCACCTCTTGATGGATTATATACGAAGATATAGATTGGGGACTAAGAGCAAGCTTCTTAAGAATTTATTATCAACAATTTGGAGCTCAGTGCAATTATTATAACCCCACATTTCTGAGCCATACTTCACACTGGCAATGCTCTTGGCCTTATATATATTCAACATGGCCTGCATGGGCTTGGCGCCCAGCCTACGGGCAAAATCTAGAATCCTCCTTTGTGGAACCCAAGAACACCTATTGTCAAATAAGACACCCAGGTACGGGAATGTAGAGACCCTAGTTACTTCAGTCCTGCCACAACAAAACATTTTGAGGACCTTTAACTTCCCTCCCAGGCTCATAATATGTGACTTTAACAGGTTTACAATTATAAATCTAATGAGCCCATAAAATTGGTGAAGGCGTTCAACAAGTGCTGAAGCCCCACAGCTGTGCAGGCCAAAAGCGCGGCACAGAGCAATGCAGGAATCAATTGGTTCCTTACACGGTGGGCTAAAGAGCAATGTGTTCAGGTGTTACCCCGAGTTATTTTTAGTGGTTAGACTTATTGTAAATATACCCCATCAACTTCTGTATGTGTGATGTAACTTCCTATGTGGCAAGGGTATGCACAGATGTGTGTCCCTTGCTCACTTTGCCACTGGAACCAAGCTGTGCCCTAAGGGCAAAGCCAGTCTTGGGTTGCTTGTTCAGAGAGAACCTGGCCTAGCAGTTTGAGCTGGACTGTTCCTACTGGAGAAGGGTCAAGACTGATTTGCATATGCCTGGGTCCAAACTGAGGTGGCTTGGTGAGCAAAAAATCAATGTGTAGTTACACGAATTGCAAGCATTCCTCCCATCACATTTTGTGTGTTTGATGTAACACCCTAAGTGGCAAGGGCATCCCTAGACGTGGGTCCCTTACTCACTGTGCAGCTATACCTAAACTGGGCAAAACTGCTCTTGGGTTACTTGTGTTTTGGTTCAGGTAGGACCTGCTAGAACACAAAAGTACATTTTGATGTAGAAAGAGTAACACCAAGCTAACGAGACACTACACTGAGCTTAACCATATGCCAGATGATTTTTCATGGACAGTATTGGAGAAACCATACATACCACCTCATGTTAAAAACAAAGCCAAATTCCTCTTTAACAAAGAACAAAAATGGGTGTTTAGGTTACACAATGACACCCTGGGACTGAATGATGCTATTCCCTGGACATAGTTATAGTATCTTTTGCCCGACCATTGCGTCTTAGGTTGAGATACGTAACTAAGTACTCGAGCTATTGCTGGTCTTCCACCAATGGAATTTGGAACAAACTGATCGCCATTGTTAATGAGTACTCACAATACAAACTGCGCAGTACCAGTTTGGCATCAATTACCAGTAGATATTTTTCCGATTCTTGGTACACCAGAGCTGGTTTTAAAAATCAAATCAAAGTGGTCCAGTTGTCTAGTTGGATTTAATTAGTGAGGTCACTGAACAAGAATTTGGAATGTTTTGTCTTTTGATGCATATTTTGCTAATAATTGGAGACATCTCATGTTTAATACATTACTCGCCTTCAAGAGAATCTAGGCGGTTAGTGTTTAAACTTGTTCGGTAGAAATAAAGTTTTGAACACTTTTTGCCGACATACTCAGGAACTACAAGTCATCCCCTGATGATGTTATTTTGCAGTTCTTGTCTTTGATATGATGACATCACGTGTTTTGTACATTTGGCTCATCAAGCAATATTTTCTCAATAAGTGGAGAAATATTGTTGGATAATCTATGGCTAATATATCACTCTTTAAAAAATTTAAAAATTAAACTCCGAGGCAAGTCATGTGTAATGGTAGCCGTAATCCAGTTTCACGTGCATAGGAACTACAAGTCGTTCCTATCTTATGTCATTGTGTAGTCCATATAGTGGACGGGACTACACCATGTGTCTTGTACACGTGATGCGACGCCGGAAATGGGATACGCCATGCATCAAGTGGCCACCCTGTAAATACAGCCCTTTCCCGTGCCTCGGTACCTCCCACGAACTTGGGTCAGGACCGAGGCACCGACGGAGAGGTAAGATTGCCGCACACAAGACATGGCGGTGCTTGTTCATATTACAGCTCAGTTATTAAGCTCTACCTTTCATACCTGCTACTGGCAGTTTCCTAAGCTGTAGCGAAGCAATACCTAGATAGTATTCGTTGATATACTCAACTATCAGGTGCATTATGTTTGCAGATACCAAATGACACTGCATACTGTATTCGTCATCAGCAGTATCTTAAGGAATACCCTGACAGTATTTTTCGATATACTTAACACTGGGAGTCTCCCTGTTTGTAGTCAGTACATGGTACTACATGCTAAAACACTCTAGGGCTGTAGAGAATGCTCTGTTTCTGGAGGTCGCTATGCTAAGAAGTTTAAAGGTTAAAAAAAAAACGGTTCGAGTTGACATGCCTGTTTTTGGTGACAAGTCTAGTACTCACTGCTGTGGCAGTTAGATATGTTTGGTTTCATGTATGCAGGCATTTATGATTTGCTCATATTATTTAGTCATTTAGTGTCTGACTACACACAGACTCAGAAAAGCATACCCCTAACAGTGTAGTATGGTCATTGGAACCTGAGTTCATGGCGCATAACTAGCGCAGGAAACAGATACAGGGCAATGTGTACATCTAAGGTTGGCTACTATATCCCTAGGGCGGGGCCTAGAGGTCCAGAAGTTGCTCTGTAATACGACAGTCTCTAGAAGACGTGTAAAGACTGGATGAATGACTAAAATTATAACAGCAATGCGATTGGGGCTCTGACTGAAGGAAATTAATTCTCTTACAGGGCGCGGTCTCTAATACCTGAGTAGTTACCAGGTGGGGTGAGGCCATTACCTCATACAGGACAGGTGAGTGGATCTGTCTCAGTATCGTATAGATGAAGTAGAGAATTGCAATTGCTGTTTTTATTTTTTACTTTATTCTTTGTGTGCCACCTTCTCTTACAAGTGTGAAGATCACCCTGCCTGTATGGAGGTATTTATTTAATCACTATTTGAGTTTATATGTCCATTCACTATTTGCAGTAGCTTTAACATGACAAGGTCCTGAAGAAAGCCAGGGCGAGAGGCCCTATTAAGCTGAAACTAGTAGACCGATTAGAACAGCGGCATATTTGATACAAGCATCTCCTTCACCATTTTTAATAGGTTTGAAAGCAATACTGGAATAAAAGTGTTTGTTTGTCTCCATATCCTTTTTAAATTTTCACATTCTTTGCACTGCACTTCTTTTTTCTCATTGACTACTTTGAACATATGATCGTAGGCGGTTCCTGTCTAATCTGGCGAACAATTTGGTTACTGCTTTTCGATTAGTATGTCATTTAATCCACAGAGGCACCCTTTTTGATTATGAGGTGCTGTGGTTGGAAAGCAGGAATTTCAGATGATGACACTGGCCACGAAGGGAAGTTGATGGAAATCCTATAGCCACTTTTCTTAGTTGCAAGGTGTTCATATGAAGGAGTAGTTATTCGGTACAACACAAGTTTTGGGGACTGTCTGTTCAGCATTTGCATTTATTCTAACTATAGTCTGTTGACCACCAGATTCCAGTTGTGTTTAAACTTATCAGGGAGGACCTGGCCTGAAAGATTAGACTGGAGTGTTCCTATTAGAGCAGGGTCAAGCCTGATTTGAATAATGCTGAGTCCTAACTGACCATTATCGATAATGGGGTAGCCCCTAAAGTCAACCGGACCTGGGCGGAGTACTGGAATGAAAACAGTGGTCCGTGACCAGAGTTAGAACCAATTAGAGTTTAAATTGCAAGAAACATTGCAATTAAATTAATGAATAACCTTAAAGTCATAATGATGCATGTACAAAATACTTATTTCTGCATCTAAACAATTAAATGGGCCACACATGAACACAAGTGCCACAATATCTGATAGATTTCACGATATTTATTGTAGAGCAACTCAATTGCTATTGTAATGAGCATAGGGTGCGCGCAAAAAGAGAGGTGGAAGGATAGAATAGTGGTGTTGGGTTGTGAGATGGTGAATCAAAGAATAAGATATAGACAATTTACCACATTTTTAAATACTGATAACAAAGATCAGTTCAAGCAAGCCTGTCCATAACGGATTTACAAGTAATCTGTAAATTTTCATTGTGCACTTAATGCAAATTCCAATGGCATGGTAAGGTAAGTAGTAGGTACAGGTCTTGATCACAGGAAGAGCATCGACGTTTCGACTCGACTGTGCAATACGGGATTTGAACCTTTGCTGCAAGTCTTCATCAGGACTGTGTGTTAGCAACCTATGATGGAAATGGTATGTTAGAGGAGGGCTAGAATATGTGTGGTCAATGAAGGTCAGGTAAGGGACGATCTGCTGACCTAAACCTGCAGCCAAGCCTGGCTAAACAGGTATGATTTGTGAAAAGTGCCAGAAGGTTCAATGTCGTCACGGTACGATTAATCCGGTGTGCTACAGGCACATCACCAGGTGTATTTCTTCAAGAATCTGAGAATACCCCTATCTGTAAGGTACTTAACATCCAGTTACCACCCAGTCAATTATAACAAGTGTGGCATGACATGTAAAACAAGCTAATTATATAACATTCCTATGTTAAAGTACAGAATCTAGGGCAATGTAATATAAACCCACGAGGACCCACGGGCCTCACATCTACAGTTAAGGAAATGAATAATTAAACAACTTGCTAAAGCTGCTAGAGCGGTAAATAAACAAGTGTGTTAAAATCACAACACCAGGTGTGTATTACTTCAAGGAACTACGAAAGCCCATATATGTAAGGTGCATACCATGCAGATATCACCCACTCAATTAAAAATGCCCGTTTCACACGACATATATTACACGCTAAATGAATAATGTTCCAATGTTAAAAGCAGGCAGACTAGAAAGAATTGAATCTAGGGCAATGTAATTAGCTCCAAGCGGAGCGGTAATGGGGGCCCGCCCAACTCACATTACCTTAATCAGGAGGTCTCAGCGTCGTCGTCTGCCGCTCCCTCGGGATGCTGGCAACCATAGAACGTCCCGGCGTCCCAGTGATTAAGGCCCTCAAGGACGCGTGTGTGGCATGCACGTTATCGTAGGGACTAGGTAATCAAGACAAAAGAAGGGGAAAACCTCTCCTTTGAGTGGCTATAGTTCAAGAAGGATATGACTACAGTGGGATACTGCCCGCCACGATTAACCCCAAGGATTAAATATAAACGTGCCAGTGTAGTGAAGAAAGAAGGGGGGAATCCCTATTTGTGAAAGGCTGTGTTACTGCCTGAATGAAATCTAAGTGGAACATCAGCGTACAATTATACATATATATATCATTGTAATAATAGTGCATATTTACATATTGAGACCCAGCGTGAATATATATACATTATTAACAATGCTTACACGAATAAATAAACAATTGAACATGGTGAATCTATTTACATGTGCCCCGCAGATAAATGGGCCAAGGTGCATATTTACATGCAGCGCCCCAGCGTTACTGTATATACATATAGATGTTATGTCAATGCATCCTTACACAGTGCTACATGACCATGTGCACCACTTGGACCATATTTAACAAAATATATATTTACATGATACCATATGGAGGACTGGTTATATAGGAGGATTCAGATCACAGTAAGTTCAACTCCCGTCTAACCAATAAGTGAGTGTATGGAGGGCCTGCAAGACAGAAGTGGAAGGCTGGTACAGTAATGGTCACCCATTAGCCAATGTGTGACTACTGTGAGGTCGGGTTGTATCAAAGGTGCAAAGTAGCAGCTTGGCGAGCAATTTTTTCATATTCATTCAAACCTTTTGATATAGTGTTAAAGGTATGGATCCATTTGCATTCTCGGTAGTTAAGGTTTTGGCTCGTACACCCTCCCCGCTGGTTAACGTGTACCTTTTTGATCACCCACCATCTCAAACTTTCAGCAGTGTGGCAAAACTGTGTAAAATGCTCAACTAGTGGTGCTCCCTGTGTGGCGCATCTTATTTTACTGCAATGTTGCAAGATTCGACACTTGACCTTTTGCGTTGTCTGGGCTATGTACAAGAAATCGCAGGGGCACTGGATGACATATATGACTCCAGAGGAGTTACAATTAGTGTGTTCTTTGTGGGTATGGGTGTAATCATTATGGGTGAATGATTTGATCTCGCTTGTCAATGGGCACGCTTTGCAGCTCCCACATTTAAAATGTCCCACAATCGGTGGCATGTTCCATGGGTGGGCCTGGATATTCACTCTTCTGGAAGGGAGTAAAGATTTAACTAATGTGTTCCTGAGACTTTTACCTTTACGGAACGCATGCATAGGTGGTTCATGCATGTTCGAATCATCGGCAAGTCAGTAGCAAACCTACCTATAATTACATAGGTCTTTTCAAGCTTGAATCTTTTCAAACGGTTTCTTTTTGAATTACTACCCAGTTGTGCTACGTAGTTTTTATTGTACCTCTTTCTTACTGTGTCCCTATGGCTAATGCTGTTGATATTCCACAGCATAGTAGGATTGCGGTTCGCAATCTGTTGCAGGCTTATGATGTCCCTGTGGATGGCATGGCTGTGATTATGGTGGTGAGTGCGGAAGTAGCTTACCCATACGAATTTTTTTACACGTGGGTGACGTTCCCGGCTGTGAATACAAATACTAATGTGTTTGACACGTACACTCCAACTGCCATGCCACAGGAATATGCATCCTCAACAAGGGGCGTGTCCCCTTGCAGATTTAAGACGACTACATGTAGTCGCAATTAGCGTGATTAGGTCGTTAGTGCAGTACATTACCCGCAATCTCCCGGGCGGGGCCCCAGGAGTTGCAGCGCTTCCAGCCGGACAGGGCGGTATGAAGCTCAGTCCTGTGAAGGTGAATGCAGCTATGGGCAAGCGCCCCCAGAATAAGGATGATTTTCCTTTCTGGCTTGCCGAGAAATTTGACCAGTTGGATGCAATATTTCCTAACACGACTCCTGGTGAAAAACCCAGGATTCTGACAATTAGCATGCCAAAAGATTTGTTCCCAGAAGCTGGTGACTGTGAAACTTGGGGTAAGATCTTTGCGGCAGTGTATACGAGGTGCTTCGGCACACCGTCAACGACTGTCCTTCCAACGGTCCTTAAGCGTGTTCAAGATGAGCACGGACCCGAGGCAGCGGTTGAATTGGGTATGTGCCTATGCGGCAGTTTTGACGTAGTTTCTGATCTCGTACTTGCGAATGTCAAGGGAGATGCAGTGAACTTTCAGGTGTCTAATACTTTGCAGGCTGTACCCGATGTTGACAAACCCCGACAGTTACCAAGAATTATTGTGGCGGCTTATAAGACCGTAGGCCGTAATAGTTTGGGACTCAAGCCTTTCTCAACAAAAGAGAAAAAGCAACCCCAAGGGCAGAAGTCAGAGACTGAAGAACAGCCCAAGGCTAAGAAGCAAAATTGGCCGGAAAAACAACAAAAACAGGGTAAGCAACAACAGCAGAAACAGGAGTCTCGTCCTGCATCTCCAGTGCTGGCACCTACAGAACGTATGACGATAAAATCACCTGATCGTTTTCAGGTTTCTGAACAACGCTCTCCTCGTTCTTTTCAGGAATCATCGGCCTCATCAACCGGTGATGGAGGAGGCGGCAGAGGTCGGGGTGGCCAGCAGGGACGCGACCAGCCCCGCCCAAAAGAGGGTAAAGGCAAGCAGGACGATTCAACACCCAGTTTCAGAAAAAGAAAATTGCCGCTTTAGCAGCGAGATGTGCCATAGATAGTGAGAACGCAGCTTCAGAATCAGACATGGGCTCTGACCTTGCTGGACAGCGCGGCGGAGATTACCATAGTGCGAGAGGCCCTGCGTCCACTACTGAAGGTGACAGCGACTGACCGATATGTTGTTGTGGAGACAGCTGACACTAGAGTAGCTCCCCCTGATAGACTTTATGAAATAGTCCTTTTAGTTGAAAGTGACATACAATGTACCATAAAAGGGGTAATTTGGGAAAATCTTACGACTACCTACGACATTTTGTTAGCGGAGGCTGACTGGCCCCCACCTTTTGTGCTCGCAGCTCCGAGAGGGGAGGAGGTGATCCTCCCTAGTTTCACGCACACTGTCTCGAAGGAGCATGCGCTGGATTTTGCAGAAGAGTGGGCGAAAGCCCTTGCGCCGGCTCTGCACCGTACAAACTTTGGTTAGGATACATTTTTCCCACACCACGAGATTCCCTTACGGTCTATGCCACAGCCTCAACCTCAATATCCCATTAGACGTGAAGCTAAGGCTTCCGTTGCGGAAATCCTTGAACAATTGGAATATCAAGGAGTAATTGAAACTTGTGTGTCACCGATGAATAACCCTCTTTTTACTCTTTTTACTGTGACCAAGCCAGACGGCTCGTACCTTTTGGTATTGGATTACCGGCATCTTAACTCGCATTGTCGTACCTGTGCAGTACAGAATACCCACGGCTCTGCTTTAGTGGATGGTCTTGTGCAAAAGCGGTTTAAAACCACACTTGACATTTCCAATGTTTTTTTTGCCCACAATTTAGATGGTCTAAGTTCCCAATGGACCAGTTTTACAAGTGGCCGCAAACAGCGCCAATACAAACATTTAACGATAGTCCAGGCGTGTTTGCTGCCCGCATAGTCTCTCTCTTAGAGAGAGTAGACACTGATGCGTGTTCGTATGTGGATGACATATATCTCACAGATGACGAGCTTTGGGCGCATCTGTGTCGCGTTGACCGCATAATTTGTAACTTGGCCGACTTCGGTTACAAATTCAACTTTGCGAAGTCTCACATTGCAGAGTACACAGTGTTGTTCCTGGGCTATGAGCTCAACAATGAAGGTCGAGGATTGGCTCCTCACTTCTTGGAGAAATGCGCACAATTGCGCGATCCTACAACTCTGAAAAAATTACAGTCCTTGCTGGGATTTTTGATTTTTCGGCGTACATACATTCCTGAATATGCCCAGCGTATCAAGCCTTTGTATGCTTTGATACAACCTACTTTTACAAAATCGTGCTGGCTGCCAGAACACTCAGCTATTTTGCAATATTTGCAGGCTGATCTTCTAGAACCTAAATTCTGACTGACTCGTGACAACCACACCAACCTGGGGATAAGAATCATCCCTGGGGCGGTGGGTTTCACTTACCTTACTTTTAACGAAGGAGACACAGTACCTATTGCTTACAAGTCACACTTGTACACTTCGGCTGAAATGCGGTTTTCCTCTGTGGAGAAAGTTTTAACAGCAGTGCAGATGGCGATTCTTAAGGAATGTGCACTGTCACAGGGAAAACGCTTGTTGGTTGTTACCCCGTAACCTGCATTAGAGGCAGTTACGAAAGCCAGTATACCAAATTTTAAAGCTTTGCACCCTCAGTGGATATAATGGGCAGCATCATTGACATCTCCGGATGTCACGTTTATTTTTGATGCCTCCTTACAGTCGCAGGAGTTTTTGCAATATGAATTTGTTCATCCTGCACCTTAAGCAATGCGACCTTTGGAGGATTTCCATTGCATCATATACACTAATGGTTCAGCGCAAGTTGCGCATGGGTCTAAGCACACATACGCTTCAGCTTGCGCCGTTGTGGTATGTGCCATGGTGAATGATGAGTTCAAGTCCAGAGTCGTGCACACGCAGACTCTAGGGGACTGCATCGCACAATTGGCAGCGCTTCGTGCTCTGATGCTTGCATTGGAGTACGCTGAGCCTAGTGTGACAACTCTTATTGTGAGTGATTCTTATTACTGTGTCCAGTCTTACAATGAAAACCTGTTCTTTTGGATTCAGAATGATTTTCATGATTCCAAGGGTAGCACAATAAAACATAAAATGATCCGGGTCTGAGTGGCTGACCTTAAAGAGCAGTTGCCACTCGTGTTTCTAATTCACACTTTAGGTCATCAGCGCATGGGAGTCCACGCTGTTGGCAATTCGTTGGCAGATGAGCCACGAAATCAGCAGTATTGTCAGATTTGGTTGCAGCAGTTATAAGGTCCAAAAGTTTTTGATTGATGATGATATCTTGGCAGCTGTTGCTGCGACTGAGAAGGGAAGTAAATATCCTAAGGGGTTCCCTTCAAAGTATTCATACCACTTAAGTCCTGATAAAGTTCCTTATGTGAAAATACCTGACATTGGTGAAAGGTTGATTCCAAACGCGGATCGCAGGCACACATTGCTCACAACGGCCCATGAAGGAGTTGCGTCTGTGCCTGCGGGCGCTTTGGCTACTGTGGCTCAGTTACAACAGCGTTTCTGGTGGCGGGACTGTACAAACAGACGCATGATTATGTCCTTCAATGTGACATTTGCCAGCAGATTAAGCCTTCAACTGATGCGCGTCTGCCCCAGACACAGTTGTACATATCAAATAAACCATTAGGTTGTGTTTACTTAGATCACTGTGGTCCTTTTTCTTCTGATACTGCGTATAAGTACATCTTAGTAGCAGTTGATTCATGCACACGCTTTGTGTGGGTGTGGCCTCACCACAGAGCTGATTCACGAACTGTCATAAGAGACTTGCGTGTCTTTGTAGGGATTTTTGCCTGTGGTACCTTCCATTCGGATCAGGGTCCGGCTTTCGCGTCTAAGGTGTATAAGGATGCCATGACTTCGTTGGAGGTCCAAGTCAAGTTTTCGTCTCCATACAGACCTGAGGGTAATAGTATTGTGGAACGGTTGAATCGAGATTTAAAGCAGTCTTTGACAGCTAGAGTTCTAGGCACTGGCAGGAACTGGCTGGCCCACCTCAATAGCGTGCAGCGTGCTCTGAATAATCTCTCTAGAAGGTCTCTGGGTGGGCGGACCCCATACAAAATGCTCTTTGGTATCAAGATGTTCGTACCGGACCTTGACGGCTGTTGCTGCCTCCTTTGACGTAGATGAACATTGCAAGGTTTTACAGAATCTACAAGAGATGAGAGACAGTCTTGCAAAGGAACATTTGCCCTCCACCTCGGATGATGCATTGCAGATCCAGGTAGTTGGCTGGCTACCCCAAGTTGGAGAACTGGTTCGGGAGAAGATCGAAAACAAGAAAGAATTTGGTCCTTCTTATCGAGCTCCAGTTCCAGTACTTGGTGTGAAGGGCACAAGAACAGTCATTTTACCACCACTTCCAGGTCGTAAGGAAAACAGGTATATCTCCATTGACAATGTCAAGATACACAGAGTGGCCGATTCTTCTTAGTATGACACCGGCGGTCTCATGTCCTTCGATTGTGAGAAATTCTGTTTTGGCCCGGCTTCAAATCCTGTGCCTGATGTTGCCCTTGAGATGCCTGTGATTTGTAGTCCTTTATTGAGTACACTGCCTGGTACTCAACTTGATGAATCTGACTACACTTACCCAACTAACTTATCGATGCCTGATTTACAAACTCGCTTGGCCACAGAATCCAGATTTTCATTTGACACTGTTTCACACACATCAAGAAAGCCTTCAAGGATTACAATTTATGTAAGACTGTTTAAAAAACATTTTTGAATTCCCCCTTGGACCTATATTTGGATGGTGCTTTTTTCGGTTTACCTTTTTATGTCAATTGGTTTTGTGTTTTATTTTTTCCGTCTCGTCAATGGACACTATGTCTAGGAGAGAACATGTATTCGACATATCAATGGAACATTGGCACCCCATTCCTCATCACACAGTTTGAAGAGAGACTTGGCTTTTGTTAACATCACTGCTTGGCCTGTCCTAGATGGGATTGTATGGGATGCTGTTAAATATCAAATCCATGGCCCCACTGAGTTTATACATGTCCCTAATGTGCTTAGAGTTAACATGGGGGATGTAGTTAAACAAAATATATGTTCTGATGATTGGGATGTTCAGGTCTTAGAAGCGTTGTTTTCTGATTTGAAATAATATGCTGCCTTTGATGCTGAAGATTTGTATTTAGAATCTGCTAATTACGGTGATTTATATTGTTACTAACATTTTGGCAATCACTACCTGCATAAAACTAATACCAGGAGGAACACTGTAAATTATACACAATGGGAGCATTGTCCAGCTCCTATGCAAGGCAGTTCTGCTTCCTTTTTGAAAAGGTTCACTTATTTTGCTGATTTTAATCAGTCAAATCCTAATGCATTTTATTTTAAAATGACCGAAAAGTCCACATCCAAAGTTAGACTTACCGATACTAAATTATTGTACTCGAAGTCCTTTCTGGACCAGTTAGCTGTTGGAGGCTACGAGTTGTGGAAGGAAACAGTTGACCTTAAATCTGTTTGGGGTTATAAAAGTTGGCAGGTGCAAGGCACTGAGGCTTTGCACCATGCATGTCTCATCCCAAATCATATGTTGTTTTTGAATTCTACAATTTCACAGACAACTTGCTTTGGATTGGCTACCACTAAAAAATTAAATGCTCCTTCCTTCCCCGATTTAGAAGAATATTCAGGTTGGGGTAATACTACAAAATGTTCGACCAGAGAGTTGCAATCTCTGTTGCTAAATTCTTCTTTTAACATATCCAGTTTGGATCCCAATGGCTGGATGCTTTGGCACAGAAGTGCTGACTCGTGCCAGCATCGTTTTCTGGATTTGGCTCAAGGCTTTACACAGGTCAGGGTGGATCCCTGTTTTGAAAGTGACCATTCTGTTACTACCTATTCTGTAGGCAAATTATGTCAGAATTGGCTCAAACATTCTACCTTGGCGTCAGTTAAACAGCATTTATCTAGACTGACCGACGATGCTGATCCGAATGAATTTATAAAAGGCCCGGCTAAAGGTAGATTTAAAAGGTGGATATATGCTGTTTATAACAAATTCTGGAAAACATCACAGATTGAGGCGGCTACCCGCCTTAGGGCTATAGATGAAGCTAATTTAGAAAAAGTGCTAGCAGTTGTAGATTATAGCATTAACGCGCTTTCTTCCCGCATTTACTCGTTGGATAATATTGTGTCATCTGTTGTTGATATTGTGCAAGATGAAGTGTCTGTATTGTACCATGGTCAAAATCAATTGCGTTCTATTATGCAGTTTGCTTGGACCCTGTAGACGCTTAAGGCAGGAAAAGTGCCATGGCATTACATGAATACCTCTTCCCTGTTTGCCCCGTTTAATTTGACTGACAAGCAGCGTTTACTTTCAATGAAGGATGCCTCTTTTTCCATGTTACACATTGAGAGGTTGGAGTCTTAACCGTTTTCTGTGGCAGAGGCCAATACCGCAACGTGGCTTATCCACGGATTGATAACTCTTCCGTTTCCCCTGTTCGAGTTCAAAAGCTGTATGAAGTACTTTGCCATTGGTAGATACGAGCCTCTTGATAGTTCTTATCTCCATGAAGCCTGGTCGCTTCCTTTTACATATAGATGCCTTAGGGAGGGCAAGGAAGTTTATTTGAGTGGTGAAGATTGCACTGATACACTGGATCACTCATTAATGTGTAGACATATCCAATTACACGGCTCCTGTAATCAGAACGAGCCAAATTTAGCCTGTATTTTGAAAGATACCCCAGTGCCTGCTATCATTCCCACTTTCACATTACTGGCAAATGGGAGTTATTTACTCTTAAACAATGAGGATTGCTTTGGGTTAATAAAAGGAATTGCTCATGTTGTTACCGTCAGTGAGCGTGTGGTTTGCTGTAAGAATGTAATGTATCCACCCCCGCATGGGAAACTTGATGTTTCCATCTGGCCCAAGATTCCGACCTTGAAAGCAGAGTTCAATAAGATGAGTCACATAAGAGCTATATTGTCCCAAAAAGAAGTAGCCCTCACATCTGCTCGTGAAACATGTGTCCTTCACGTGGCTAACATCCGCACAGAGGTGCATGCTTTATTAAATACTGACTTGCCCTTGCATTTCAGTGAACTAATTCACACTATCTTTAATGCATCCTCCACAACAGGGCTGGCGCACTTTTTTAAAGTGGTTAGCGGCGGCCTTGTGACTTCATTTCAAACTATATTTGGGGTCTTTCCTGCTTTCTTTCATTCGATCTTTTCCAGCCTATTTGGTGGATTTCCCATTTTACTGGCTCTGCTGCAGGCGTTCTTTTGCTGTTTTGTTTCATTCAAAAATGGATGCACGTCCTGTGTTTCGAGACGAGCTGTCACGTCTGGCACTGTTTCGCAACAGAATGCTTAAATACTAAGGAGCGCTGCCTCTTGCAACCTTAAGTGCAGCTTATGGATTATCATTTCGGTTTTCCTATTTTACATGTGTCCAGCCTGTTTTTCATTGCCTGAGTTGCGATTTCGACTGGGCCCTAGATTTGTGTCTCTGCAGTACGGTGTCTCCCGATGTGGATTATAACCAGCTTATGAGCCCCTTAGTTGGTCATGAATTGCTTTGTTCTGACGGAGGGATTATGGCCTTTGCAGCGATGCATAGAATACTGGGTCGTTGGAATGTGTTCGCAGCGGCGCAAGATTTCTTGGCACACAGCTTCATTGAGAACCCACCGAGTTGTCCTCTGATGGTGCTAGAGGCTCCGGTAATTGAAGAGCATGTATGTTCTTTCCCATTGTTAAATTGGATGGCTGAATTATTTTCGGATGAGAACAGTGACTTCCTGTTGGAGCCTGTTGCTGCATATTTTGCATATTCATTGTTAGAATGAGATATGTCATCGCTTCTCTCTCCTATAAACGAGTTAATTTATTGGACATCGAACATTTTTCTTTTTTCTTTTTTTTTCACAAGCAGTTATAAAGATACATTTCTCTGCCCCAGGCCTATTGACTTTGCTACAGCCAATGACTCGATTTATTGGATTCGCATTTCACTTTTGTCTATGTGGATTTTTAAAGACAAAACATTTTTTTATTTACCTTGTGCAAATTTGGGCTGGCTATCATTCTTGAACTCTGCATTCAAAAATTTGCCCCTTATCTTATCTTATCTTATCTTATCCGTGCTCGGATCAAGGGAGGGTGTCATATAGATATGCTTTGCCTTCACACTGTGTTAAGTTAGCATGAGCTTATTAGAAGTTTAAACGCCATTTTACCTTTCTGCTGCTTCTGCACATGGCACATATTGTTATTAGAGCTTTGAGCCTAGTAGAATATTTTGCTTCACACGAGAATAATATGTTTTGCTACTGTATCAGCTTTGTTTGGTAAGCTATGTCTGAACAGTGAGTGCCGAGGCCTTCAAGGTTATTTCAACACAGTGGTGGTTGTGAGATCTGATCTGCGCACGTTCTAGACATAACACATATGCAGCTGCGGCCAACTCTGTCTTTAGGCGTGTTTAATATTGCACTGCGAAGAGCTTGCAAACACACTTGATGAGTATTCGCATGCAGAGAGCTGGTGGAAGATGATGTGATCCCTATCCACTAGGATCAGAGGGATGGGGCCGACCTTCTAAAACCCAAAGAGACCTTCTTTAGATATAATATAGTATACTAGCAAGGGAGGGTAAGATTTAGGTGCCATTTAGCCTTCTTCCCTTTAGCATTTTCACATGCTTTCTCCCTTTGTATTTTATGGACTAGTAACTATGCTGATAACGTTGTTTCGTATAATATGTTTGCTTGTATTAGCTAAGATACTGCGTATGAGAACACGGCATTAGAAATAAACATTTCAAACTTGCACGTGTCTACATTTACTCCTCGTTCTGGATTGATATGTTGGTACAACGAAAGAGTGTTCATGTGTTCCACGTTACCTGAGGTGTTCTAACTCCATGTTCTGGGTTGTCTAAACATTGGGAGTTTGTAAGAACCAAGGAGACACTGATTGCTAGTCTGGTAGGGGATTTTGGGTACTAAGGTGAGTTTTGGTACACCCTAATTCACTGAGGTTCCAAGTCTCTATGCACAGTTCTGTGTGAGAGCAGGATCCCTGCGACACTTTTACATACTGTGTGAGGCCCCTTGGCCCTCAAGTGTTTATATTACAATGCCCTAGATTCAATTCTTTCTAGTCTGCCTACTTTTAACATTGAACATTATTTATTTAGCGTGTAATATATGTCGTGTGAAATGGGCATTTTTAATTGAGTGGGTGATATCTGCATGGCATGCACCTTACAGATATGGGCTTTCCTAGTTCCTTGAAGTAATACACACCTGGTGTTGTGATTTTAACACACTTGTTTATTTACCGCTCTAGCAGCTTTAGCAAGTTGTTTAATTATTCATTTCCTTAACTGTAGATGTGAGGCCCGTGGGCCCTCGTGGGTTTATATTACATTGCCCTAGATTCGGTACTTTAACATAGGAACGTTATATAATTAGCTTGTTTTACATGTCATGCCGCACTTGTTATAATTGACTGGGTGGTAACTGGATGTTATGTACCTTACAGATAGGGGCATTCTCACACCCTTGAAGAAATACACCTGGTGATGTGCCTGTAGCACACCGGATTATGCGTACCGTGGCGACATTGAGCCTTCTGGCACTTTTCACAAATCATACCTGTTTAGCCAGGCTTGGCTGCAGGTTTAGGTCAGTAGATCGTCCCTTACCTGACCTTCATTGACCACACATATTCTAGCCCTCCTCTAACATACCATTTCTATCATATGTTGCTAACACACTGTCCTGATGAAGACTCGCAGCAAAGGTTCAAATCCCGTGTTGCACAGTTGAGTCGAAACGTCAACGGTCTTCCTGTGATCAAGACCTGTACCTACTACTTACCTTACCATGCCATTGGAATTTGCATTAAGTGCACACTGAAAATGTAAGGATTACTTGTAAATCCTTTATGGACAGGCTTGCTTGTACGGATCTTTGTTATCAGTATTTAAAAATGTGTTAAATTGTCTATATCTTATTCTTTGATTCACCATCTCACTACCCAACACCACTATTCTATCCTTTCACCTCTCTTTTTGCGCGCAACCTATGGTCATTACAACAGCAATTGAGTTGCTCTACAATAAAGATCGTGAAATCTATCAGATATTGTGGCACTTGTGTTTATGTGTGGTCCATTTAATTGTTTAGATGCAGAAATATGTATTTTGTACATGCATCATTATCACTTTAAAGTTATTCATTAATTTAATTGCAATGTTTCTTGCAATTTAAACTCTAATTGGTTCTAACTCTGGTCATGGACCACTGTTTTCATTCCTGGGTCCAAACTGAGGCGGCATGGTGAAGGAAGATACTAATTACGTAGAGTCTGGTGACATTCTTGACATATGCAGCATGATCGACTTTGCCCACAAGGTATTTGGTATGGCCCATCTTGCAAGACACACTCTAAAACTTCTTTACATTGTGTGCAGCATGCCAGGTACAACCAGGAACATTTTTGCCATGGAAAGATCCTGCACTGCTTCCTTTGAGCGTTTTAGACCCTTCTATCTTCCATTATGTCTTTTCAATGGAATTGCCCAAAGATACTACTCTAAGTCTTCAGTAATATTAGCTAATGCTTTTCAACCTCTCAACTTCCCACTGATTACATTTCCATCATTTTCTATAACCTCTCTTAGAAAAAGAGATACTTGTCTACTGCATGCTAATGCCCCTTGACATAATGACAAGCTTAAATCACATTAAACTAAGTGCAAAAAACCAACAGCAACAAAAAACAAATGTGTCTAACCACGTACTAAGGAGCAGTTCGAAGACCATGAATGACTTACAATTATAACAGGATTAGAAGCTTCAGTTCTTCTAAACAAATCTTTTAAGTTGTAAACAAGCTTGCAGACCTTAAAATTAATAACTCGCCAAGAAAATATTGGTTACATTATTCCTTTGAAGTTAAAGTGCTCTGTCTGAAACAGCTAGATAATTATACAAATACAAGGACAACAAAGAAAGCCTTCTTTTTTCAGCGCATTGCATCTGTTTTAGATTTATCCAAATAACTTTTTTCACATTGTTACTGAACTTCAATAGCCTTCGCCTTCAGTTTTCACCATTCCCCGCATTAGGGAACCTTGTCAGATACTCTCAGCCTATTTTGAAGATGAAATGACGTGCAGGCCCGGACTGGCCATAGCGGGCACCGGGCAATCCCCCGGTGCGCCGCACGGGTGGGGGCCGGTTTTGGGCCCCATGGGGCCGTTTTTGTTACAGGGCCGTTTTTGCAGCATAGCTGCAAAATTGGCCCTGTAACAAAATAATCGGCCCAAAACCTGCCTCGGCAAATTGCTCGGCCGGCCTTCCTTCCCTCCCCCCTCCAAGTGGGGAGGGGGGGGCCAGCACTTTGCCAGGGCCGGTTGTGGTTCCCAGTTCCCTGATGACGAGGCTCATTTTCCCTGTCTTGATGGAGTGAATATCCCCACCCTGCAGAGGTACGTACAATCTATATATGTATAGATGCTGTTAACTGGAAGCATGCAGTTTTTAAACCATTACTAAAAAAAAATCTTCTTTTTACATGGATGATTCCTGTAATTTTCACAGCATCTCGTTATCTAGGTAACATTTTGGGAAATATTTTTTTTCCAAAGCAATTAAGGTACTGAGGCCCTCATTTATGAAAAGTGATGCATCGCTACGAGAAAACAGCGTTATTTCACTTTTCATTGCTCCCTCCTTGCGACACCAAGAATGCATCATATTTACAGTATGACACATCATGTCGCAAGGAGTTACAGATACGTCATTATTTCTGACGTATCTGTAGGCGCAAAAATTACCCATTGCTGGAGTGTGTCACAAAAGTGGTACAACTCCAGCAATGGTTCATTACACATGGGCAAGTCCCATGTTAAATGGGCCTGCGTCAGTTTTTCGCCTGCCATGAGGCAGGCTTGAGATATTGACTAATTTGCGTCCTAGAAGTGGAGCAGTGAAATCTTATAGACTTCACTGCGTCACTTATACGCCACCCCGCATTCATTATTCCTGGCCCAGGTATAATGTAACTCAGGGGTTTACAAAGAGATGCATCTACCTAGATGTGTCACTTTGTAAATATTGCACATGGCACATTTTTAATGTCGCTGGTGTGTGACAAAAAGTGACGCACCTGTGGCGCAAAAGTGACACAAGGGCCAATAAATAAGCCCCTGAACCTCTTACAAGCAGACTTTAGGCCCAGTCATAGAACTGAGGTAGTGGTACTCTAAGATATAGATGACCTTTGAAGAGTGCTGGATGAGGGTGGTGTACCTGCCCTTATACTTTTTGACCTCTCTGTGACATTCAACACCATCTTCCACGTCGCTCCCATTGAAACTTTAAAAGTGACAGGTTTCTTGGGCCAAGTAATGAGTCAAATCTGTTCTTCAGCAGTGTTCAGGCTGCCTCCTTCACTCTACTTTACGTCTAATCCCAAGAAGGTAAACTGCACTCTTTCCCAGGATGCTACTACTTTCGCACCACTGTCATACAGTCTGTACATGCTGCCTCTTCTTAGGTTGTTACATAAATATGGGGCACGATTCTGTTTGTATGCAAACAACACACAGTTCATCTTCACCATCTCATGTCATCAGAATACTTATACATCTAGTGCTAACCATTACAACCTGGACAATTGTCTGGCAATCACTTGATAGTGGCAGTCTTCCTATTTTCGTAGGCTGAATTCTTTAAAATAATAAGGCCCTGATTACATCTTTCAGCTTTGATCAATAAAACAAGATCACATAGCCTGCATCAAGGGACCCAGGACTTGCCCCCAATAATGCTGTAGTAAAAATGTAGGAATTTACCTTGGCTTCTCACTGCCATTGGGACTACTAAAGTAGTAAACAGCAGCTTCTTTCAGCTCAAAGTTCTAAAGAAACGTCTCCCTTTTCTGGATGCTGACTTCCTTATGCCAGTTGTTACTACATTAATCTAGTCAAAACTTGATTATTTTATTTCAATCTATTTGGCTTCAAAAATCAGAAGCTCACATTCTGACCGGCTGCACCAAGCAGGACCATATTACTATGATCTTAAAATCGCTTCACAGGCTACCTGCGCTTTAAAGACTGACTTTCAAAATTCTGACAGTTTGGACACAAGGCAATTTAATGGTTCTCCAGTGCATCCCTATTTTCTGCCACAACAGCACAAGAAATATCGGTTATGGCATTGTATTCTTTCTCTTTGTTCACAAAAGAAGGGGCATATCATCAATATCGCTGCTTTAGCGTCAGTTTTCGGGCGAAAAGCGGCAATATTTTTATCGCACTATCAGCAACGACACTTTAGCACGTGTTCCTATGCCTCTGCGCCCGTTTATTCAACGCCCAGCTTTGCAACGTTAATGACATGCAAAGTGGGCATAACTGACTAAAAGACCGTGGGAATTGTCGCTAACAGACATTTCTTCAATCATCAAGCTGCATGCTAACCTGCATAGCGACGATAAAAGTAGCGCTAACCGCGCCTATCGCAGGTTTCATTACGCCTGCTTTTAAACTGACTAAACCAGAATAGCCTATGGGTGGTGAATTATAAGGCTGCAACCACCCAGTCCTATCAACAAGCATTTGCGTATTGTTGTGCGATTATTGCTGGATTCCTAGCGATAATCGCACATTTTGCCGCTATCGCTTGAATTTATATTGCATTGGAGATAAGCGTTTTTGATAATGCGCTATCTCTGCGATATAAACCAGCGATAGCTGGTGATAATTATGCTCACGCTAGTGCGCTTAGCGATAATTATCGCTGGCTGTTGCTGATGTGCCCCGAAGTTCTTAACTATACATTTTTCATAGCAGGTACAAAAAAATTGGAACTCGCTATCTCTATCTCCACCTCCTGAAACATATGTTCTACTTTTAGAAAACACATGAAAACTGCCTTTGAAATCAACAAATGTCTATTACCTGTGGGTTTTGTATTAGGAAACGTTAGTCCCACTGTACCGAGAGGCTTTTGCGAACAAGTCATTGGCAAAAAAACCACAATATAACATAACTGTTGTGACTTAATACATTAAGCAGTATGCAAAGCCTCCATACCAACCTCTTAAACTATTTGTGAGTGGGTAGAGGAGAAATATGAGATCTTAGAGTAAAATGTTCCACGTTTTTGATTATTTTGAACCTGATTACCTTGGAAGTTTTCTTAAAATCTCCTCCAACTCAGCTCTTAGCAGTTTTGAAATCACTATTCTTGAGTCTACCTGTACTTTGCTATCTTCCATTAAATGTGGCTCCTCCCTAAATATTTTGCCTCTGATAATAGTTATTCTTGCCACCCCCTGTATTACTCTTACTCTTAAGGAAGTATCTAACCAATTGTTTCTGTCAAATATTGTTCCATTTTGTTGGAAACTGAGCTTTGTTTCCTATCTTTCAAAGAAATGTGTTGCTTATACTTCTATTCTGGCTAATTTCATACTTAGAGACGTTTTGCTTTTACTTCTATTCTGGCAATATGACATGCTGCTCTTTCTTCTTCCATTACTTTCGTGGAAACACATGCTTTACACAATTTCACCCATGCAGACTTACATCCAGATCATGCAGATGGGTCCACACCTGTTGTTTTTCTCGAGCTAAAAAAATTGTAGATGGCAAGTGTCAGGCTGCTCTATTTCTTCCTGTTCTCCCTGAAGCGTGTGGTATAATCTCTCAATCATCTTGGGTATTATCATTTGCCCTGGGGGGGTACCACAGGTTTCACCCTGTGCACTCCAGTTTTCAACAATTATCTCCCTGACCACTAGTATTTCGGACTGCCAAATATCAAAATGTCAAACAGTTACTTCAGGAAACTGGATTACGAGTCGAGGTGGGTGAAACCCTACTCAAGCAGAAGCTACAATTATTGTCAGGGTGAAGCTCCAGGCAACTCACAAATTAACCTGTTCTTAACTTCTGAAAGCTTGCATAAAAGTAGATAGGCCTAACTTGGAGGCAATATGTAAAGTATTATGTAGCCCTTCAACAAGCAATACAGTATAAACGGAGCACAAGAAATAGTCCAAACGTGGGTTTAGAAAAATAGAAACACATTTAATAAATTATTTGAAACAACAAAGGCAAAAATCCAGTCAGTACTACTGGTAATGTGCAATTTTAAAGATTTAGGTGAGTATAGAGCCTAAAGCGCAAAGCTGTTATCTGGTCGTGAGACTGGGTGAAAGTCACAAGTTCAGGATCACCACGATTGGGCATCTGTTGTATACAAGGACTCAGCTACTGCAGCTGATAGAGGTACCTTCTGGAGTCTGGCACGAAAAGTTCCCTTCACAGTGGTGGGCAGCAAGGAGCAGGTAAAGTGTCTAGAATGGTCTTCATTGTAGAGCGAAGAGCAGCCTGGTGTCTCAGAGGGTCATCACTGTAGCACAGAGATCCTGACGGGCATCAAGGATGGTCATTACTGGAGATTCGTGTTGGTGGTCACCGGGAGTTGTCAATGCTATAGCGTGAAGTGCAGACCTTGCATTGCCGGTCATACTAGGACTAGGTTTCATCCCTCATCATCCAGGATAGCTTGACTCCAGTGGCATGGAGAGCACAGGACCCACGTCTGGGCATACCCGTCCTACTCAGAGTCACACATGCAAAAAGAACAATTGATGGACAGAATGCAGCACAATGTCATTCATTCACCCCAGTACAGAGGTCTGGGCCTAAATCCATTGTGTCATCATGCCATTTCAGTTTGAATCCAGCCATATGCAAATCAGTCTTGAGCCTGCGCCCAATGGGAACAGTCCAGCCCAAACTACTAGGCCATAACATGAAAATAGATGATAACACACCTTCCCTTCTGAATAAAACAAATATTAACAATAATATTAATACCAACTAAGAACGATATACACAGCAAGAATAAAACAAATACAATAATACATACCGCAAATACAGATAATACTTCCAATATCCAAACTGCCCTAGAAATTATACTGAGTTCACAAAATACCTTTAAACATTCCTGTCATCTCCGGTGTCCAGAATAGCATTTCTCTTGACTTTCCAAATGATGAAAAGTTCTATGGACATAGATGTACCCTTCCTTGAGAACTGAGTTTTTTTTGCCAAAACTGCTTTCCCCTCACATCAAACACTAGCTTTTATACAATGTTCATCATCATACCAGCTTTATATATCCTATCGTAATCTCTCCGTCTCTTAATAATGTCAACTTCAGGAAACTTCCTGACATCTTCAAAGCTTGAAATCCACCCTCAACCATGAAATATTGATTTTCAATCCAGGCAATCTGGCTTTGAGCAAAGAAAATGGTGATTCTAATGTAACACAACTAGGCATGGTTTTATGGGCCCCCACGTCTCCCTTAGAACCTCTGTCAGGGAAACTCTATCTTCTACTACCCTACAGACATCACTTTTGACCACCCTATTACTTTGTTGCACCAAACCATTGGCTTGTGGTCAATAGAGATCAGTCTTCAAACAAACAAAGGATTTCCCATTTAGAAAAGTACATATCTCATTGGAACCAAACTGGATACCATTGTCAATAAGAACAAAAATAGGTGATCTTTCCTTCACAATTTCCTCCTTCAAAAATCTGATAATCACTTTCGTGTTTACCACACTTTCACATTTGGTAAACACCCACTTGAATGTATAAACCACCACTAACAGAACAAACATTCACTTTGAGGCAACATGTCCAACCCAACTTCTGCCATGCTTCTGGTAGAATTGTGAATGGAGCAAGGGGTGGTGATCTTGTAACTTTATTCTTGTCACTTTTATCACCCAACCAGCAATCTTTTACCACATCTTCAACCTGATGATCAATATCTGGCCACTTGATGGTGGTATAATTTTAGAAACTCTGAGGAGCTTAGCTTCCATTAAACTCAAATCAACAAACATCTCAACATCTCAGGTAAATCCTTCTGGTCAGGCCAACACCCCAGGTAAATCCTTCTGGTCAGGCCAACCCTCGACCACACATTCTGAAATTATCTTAAGAACATTATCCTAATCACAATATGTCTTCCATTCATCAATTTCAATAGCATTCTTCCTCCTCACATATGCCACCACAGATGGTTCCTCCATTTAACAACATATTCAACATGACAATGTTATTTGGTCAACCCTTCACTTCATCTTTTGACCTAGGATTAAATGTACACCACTGCTCCACAAGAAAATCTGGACTAGAGGATAATGATCTGTTCTCACTGTGAAAAGAATGCCCTACTGGTGACATTTTAAATGTTGAACCGCCCATGACATAACTAATGCCTCACATCCACTCACCGAATATCTTTCCTCAAGCCCGTAATGGAACCTGAGACAAAAGCAATTACTCTTTCTTCACCATTGACAATTTGTGGTAAGATAAAGTAGGTGAAACAGCAAGAGCATCCTTGATGGCTTTGAAAGCAACAACACACTCCTCATACCAAGGGCAAAGATAGCATGGTAAAATTGAGAATATATTGGCACAAATTCAGCTAATTCCAAAAAGGACATGACCTGAACTTTATTAACAGGTAATGGTGCTTCTTTGATGCTTTTGGCCAACTATAACTTCAGACAGATTGTGTGACCTATATATGTGACACAGATCGTACACATAAATTACACTTTACCTTGCTCAAAGTGATGCCAAAATCCTGCATCCTGTTCAAAACCATTGATTATGCTCAAACGTCTTTCGATGACACCGAAAATTGAATCTTGAAATACTAGATCTCTATGTATTTCCTTTAAAACCTTCAATATTACCCTGTGAAAACAGGCCTCAGTTGATGCTAAACCAAATGGCATTTAATGAAATCAATAAGCTCCCAATAGGGGGTCTAAGGGAAGTTAGATGTTTCGAATTAGCATGCAAGGGAATTTGATGGTAAGCTGTAGATAAGTCCATAACATGGACTTATCCAAATGTCTATGAAATATTAGGGTGAGGTTGTCGTTTTCCATAGCATTCCTTTTCCCAATCATACTTGGTTAATTTGTATGAATAATGAGAGACATTTTTAACCGGGATTAGCCAAATTAGTCCAATAAGGTCCTGTGGTGCTTATGTCAGAGAGGTTGCCCTCTCCTTGGATATAAGCACTATGGGACATTGATTATTGTGTTGATTATGTAGCGCTCCTACACTCCAGCACCTGGAAGTGGCCTTAAAACCTTGGCAGGCTGGGATATGTAGTCCAACACTGCATGGGTGCCAGGGATCACAGTACTTTGCAAAAAATGGCACTGGTTGTTTATGAACACAACAGCCTCCGGGGATGGTGGTTGGAGGCTGGGCAGTCACGCTGCTGTTTCTCCTTCGGTCTCAGACGTCTGTCTCCCAGTGTCCACACTCCTGGAAAGCCTCCGAGTGGATCAGTGTTGTATCAGTATAATAAAGTCATGTGACTCATGGGGGTGCAGCGGTGGTGGTCTTTTGACCTCCCATTTACAAAAAGGGCGGTCATCCCACCATTGTCCATCCACAGCCACCATGCGGTCCCGCCAGGCATATTATTAGTTTCCTCTCTACCACGGTGTACATGGCGGTTCCTACTCCATGAAATATGTGGCAGAGAGGAAACAAAGGGTGCTTCAGGGCCATGGGGTGCATGCAGGGGGGCACGAAATGTGCCACCTTAGGAGCACGACCCCCAGTTCCTGTGTGGTCCATGCCATTCAGGAAAAGTTGTTGGCGTTCCAGTTCCCAAACACTAATATTCTGGGAAGCAGCCCTACCAAAGGTTTGGGGGTGTGGCCGCGGGGCAACCCCAACACCTTCAGACTCATAATCAGGCCCTAACTGTTATGTATATGAATGTTTGGAAATATAGTGTATTTTGCATGGTAGATTTTTTTATTTACTTTACAGGTTTTTGAGTATGAGCGTACCCTATGGGCATTGGGAGTTTATGGTTTTTTTAAGGGAATCATTTTTAGTTTAGAGTACACCAATGCTTTTTACATTGATTTCCTTTTTTGGGGTCTCCTGGACCATTTCTTTTTTTCTATGGTTTCTAGATACTTTGGATTGGTTCAAGGGATTTCTATTGGATTTACTTTATCTTTGCATTTTTGGGGGATGTTTGGACAATAGTTTTTCCATTTTGGGGGGATTTCTATTATTTTTATGTGGATACAGAGAAAGATCTGCGGCTACAAACGAGTAAGGGCCTGATTACTAGTTTGGCAATAAGGGAACACCCATTGAAACAGTGTGGAAAACACCGCTACCTAGTTGGCAGTCTGCCCGGCGTGTTCTGATCTTGGCGATTTACAGAATGAAAGACCACCGGAGCACATCTGTCACCGCCAGCCTTTCGCTGACCACCTCGATGGCGACGTGGTGAAAACAGCTTTCAGAGGGCTGTACAGACAAGTTCCCCACTGTCGGAATTATGAGTTGGCTTTCTGTCGAGCCAACTGTGGCAGGAAGACCACCAGCTTTGAAACGGTGGAATCAAAGGAATTAGTGTACATACTCACCAATGTCTTATTCTTACCGTCAGTCTCCCACATGGGTCTTTTTCTCCAGGGCCCCCCTCCACAGCAGCATCTTGACCCAAACGAAAACTACCATGTTGATGCCAAACTCCAGGTAAGTCCATTTTGCACTATTTACTTATTGACTAGACTTGGCACATATGGTCCGGACACCAGCAATGGGAGAATTCTTGTAGTAGATATTTTCCATGTGGCATGCATATGTGAACATTTAACACTTGTTCAGTCAACATATAGACACCTGCATTGAAACATATGAAAAAATGTCCTTATCATCAGAAACTCTACTACTGGCCCAGCAGTGACATCGTAATACGGCAAGCAGGAGACTGCCAACACAAGTGTTTTCTAGAGACCCCAGCTTTATGGCAGTGAGACCGCTGAACTTGTAATCAGGCCTGTAGTTTTTTTCATTTCTTTTCTTTTAGGCGGGAAATATGATATTAAAGTGCTCGCGTAAACATTATGTGATTGTTCTGTGGAATTTTTTGGTTTATGGGTTGTAATTATTTTATGTGATGGATTGAGGTTGTTTTAGTGTTCTTGGTTGATGACGGTTGAATGATTTTTTTTTATATATAATTGTATTATATCAGCATTCATTACCATTGTAATTTAAATAATATGTTTGACTGATATTCCAAAATAGGAATAATATATTCACTATATTAAAATATTATAATATATTTATTATTTTAATAAAAAAATATTTGGTGTATTAGTTTGGAATTTTTACTACTTTTTGAGGACTTTGGTAGGTTACTATTTATTTTATAATATGCTTTTGGCTATTTCTAAGTAATCTACTCCTTTGTCGTTTATGAAGAGCTTGACTGTAAATTGCAACTTCTCATTCATTCCTTTGGTTTGTTTGCTAAGTAAAGGGCCAATTTGGTGAACAGATTGTTCCTTTGATATTTCTTATTAGCCAGCTATTTGCTTAATGCTTCTATGTGGAGTACGGGTTGGATTCTGCCTAGTGTGGGTTGGAAGGTGTTGTGACATACTTCAACTGCGTAGTTTGTTTTGCCTTCCTGTGCCAAATTGCTGTCATAGACATTCCACCATGGTATTTGGAATTTGGGTTGGCGTCTGTGTCTGGAGTGATGCAGTCGAGCAACCCAAGTGTCTTCAAAATAGGCCAGATTACAAGTCCTGGTTTGGTGGTAGTAGGCTTTATATCACAGTGAATGCTTTGTGGCTCATTCTGAAGGTCCCATCCATCATCCATGTTTGACATTTGCTGTAGAGAATATTTGAATTAGTTCTCATTATTTAGGTTGTCATGTAAAAGTAAAGCTTCCTCATTATGTGTCACTTTTAAATGTTCAGATTTGGTAATATCTTAGTATCTTCTTGGAGCAAGTGGAGTATCACTGGTGGCTTGTTTAGTTCATGCAATGAAATGGCTTAAAGTGGGGCTAGGTGGTCGTTCCCCTGTTATGTATTCTGTGATTTTGGTTGTGGGTTCCTGGGACCTAATATTGCAATTCCTCCCTTACTTCTATTTCTGTCCCCTTTGGGAGTAATCATGCTCTGCTCTCTTACATGAATTACAACATAATCATTTGTAGTTGCCCTCCTGTGGCAAGAATAATATTTAGTTCATTTCCAGTTGATATCTTCTGATGAGGCACTTTCTTGGCTGTGGGTGTAGCCAATGTGATTTAGTAACTGCTTTCCTTACTATGAAGTCATATATTTCGCAGCTTCCATCATTGTATAATGTTAAGTTTGCACATTTGTTATTTGCATGTAAAAATATGCATCTGCTTCTATTTTGTATACTTACATGCATGTTTTGTTTAGATGTTTTTGTATCGCTTTGTTCGCCCTAAGTGTGGCAGGGTATGCTCAGACGTGAGTCCCTTGTTCACTTGGCCACTGGATTCAAGATAGCCTGGCTGATGAGGATTATGAATCCGAAACCGGTCCCAGGATGCTTGTTTCCGGTCCAGGGAAGACATGGCTTGGCAGTTCGGGCTGGAATGTTACCACAAGGCACAGGGTCAGACTGATTTGCATATAGCCATGTCTGAACTGGGGTGGCTGAGTGAACTAAAGAATGGTGATGGATTAAACCCAGATCAGTTGACTGGGGGTGAGTGTTTAATTTGTTCAAACGCTCCGTCCATCATCCCCTTTTGTATCGCTTTGTTTAGATGTTACACCTGGTTTTTGCAGCTTTTCCTTTTGTGATGTTCGAATGTGGAACCAATGCTTTCTTTTCTGCTGGTTAAAAGTACCAACAGATGTTTCATTTCAAATATTAATTTCTTGGAAAGGTCTAGAGCTTGCGGCAGTTAGATTTTTTTGCTGTTTGGCTGAGTTTCCTAATTTATGTATACTTACTCTCTTATTTCTTTTTGCTTGTTTGTGGTAGTTGATGTTTTTTGGCAGCTAATGGGTTTTTCAGGTTATGTTTTTTTATTTTAGTTGTTTAAATGAGTGTACTTTTTATATTGTTGATTACATTTTTGTTTGATTTTATTAGTTAAAATGATTTATAGTTGTATTTTATTGGTTGGTTTAGTTTTGAAGAGATTTTTTATCAGTTCAGTGCCTCTATGGTAAATGCTAATTAGGGTTTTATTTTTGATGTATGATATATAGTACTGAATATAAATTAATATATATATATTTATATTAAGTGATTTGGGTTGGGATTTAAATGCTTGTGGTTAATGCTCATTTGTTGGAGTTGTATTGTTATACAATTCATTGGGGTGTTTGGTAAATATGTTGTTGATATTATATATTTTTATTTAATTTAAATATGTGGATGGAAACTTTTGGGAAGTTTTGAAGTAACTGTATTAAGTAAGAATGTTTACAAAAATAGTTATTCATGATTACTTAATATTAATATTGTAGGCGATATGTGAATGAATGTTTATGACATATTGTATATTTATTTAAGGGTAACTTTTTTTTCGATATAGATAAACAATTGATATTTTTAACAGCAATATATGTGTTCTCAATATTTGTGGTTTTACTAGTTAAGAACCGGAAGTCGATATTTTTGTCACTGGTATTTAATTTGTGATATTAATGTTTTTCAATATTGTATGCATAAATATTATTCCAGTGATCCTATAGTATGGCTATTAAGGAAAATATTTTGTCACCAAAATAAGCCATTGCAAGGCTTTAAACAGAAATCTACAATCAAGTCTATAAAAGGCCTTTTCTGCATCAATGGTAATATATAAGTTCAACTTATTTGCGGTTTTACTTGTCACGTATGGAAAATAGATATTTTTGTTATCAATATATAATTCAGATATTTTTGTGTTTCGATATTGTATGCATCAATATTATTTCAGTGATCCAAAATAAAGCAGAAAAATGGGAGTAAACTTCTAAAGAAAAGTAATCAGGCACAGGCATTGTAAACTCTTTTTAATATTTTAACAGTAGAAACCATTTCATGGAGAGAGATATGTTGCTCCAAAACTAGAGAAATCAATATAAGAGTTAGTTTTTTTTTGTTAACTAATTTAAAAAAGGAATCGATATGTGACTCTGAAGGCAGGACCTCCTGGGTATAACATGTTATAAAAACTCACAGAGTCATCAGGGTTATTGACATGTTTGAATATTGAAGTACCTAGGCTGGTCTGAAGACATTCAATGTTGGTAATATCTTTTTGTAGTTTACGATAGTTGGCTAAACGTTTGCCGCTTTATTACAACCTCCATAATAGCGAGCACTACTTTCCAGCAAGATGTAGAGTTATTATCAGTGCATATCTGGCAATTTGGATGCAAATAATGAAGGACAGATTAAGAGGAATGGTATTGCTATTCCTTTTTTTTTATATCAGATAGCAGAATAGTATGTTGTTTGAATAAGGTATTTTTGTCTTGGAAACATAATCTGTAATAAAACCACATGCAGTAGCTTTAGAATTGTCCCATAATTTTTGAGTAGATACATTTGGATCATTATGGATAGTGAAGAATTCAGAAGTGAAAGCAGTAAATGAAGATCACAACTGTACATTAAATAATAAAGGTTTGGAACATTTCCATATGTTAGATTATTTATGAACAGAAAGTAAATCAATACCTGCTACAACTGGAGATTTTGAGAAAGGTGTTTACTAAAGTGTATATGATCTAAGACAATGTGGGAACTGTGGGCTAGTAACAATCCCCACCTAAAATAAAATACTCATCATCAAATTGCAGACACTTTTTCTCAATGTTTTAACAAAAGATAAAGGTATTTTGAGTTGGAATGTAAACACTAAATATAGCCATAGGAATATAATCTTGTTGACAGTAAAGTTAGTTACAATCCAGCTTCCTTCATTAGTTATTTCTTGAGAGAGAACAGAAACATCTAAGTATTTATTACATAGAATGACAACACAATTTTTCTTATTTTGAGTGGTTGAGGTAAGAACAATGCCTGCCCAGGACCGTTTAAGTGTACGGGCTTCAAATTCTTTGAAATAAGTCTCCTGGAGCAAAATTTAAAGCTGATTTGGATCTTGGCGGTATGGATACTGTAGTCCGATAGGTCATAGGTTTAATATAGGGGTGGGCAGAGCTTGCGGAGTTCCACTACGCAGAATTCCGGCAGAGTTGCCTAAAAACTCTGTGGAATTCCACAGAGTTCCGCATGTGTTAGAGTGTCACCTGCTCTACTACCAAATATATCCCGGTAATTGAGTGCATGTGCAGTATTTAGAAGTTGCACTACTTCGAGTTTGTGTACAGTTACGGTACAAAGTACACACTGCACAAAACAAGGACATGTCCAGCTCCGGTACTGGGTGCACATGTAGTATCGCATACTGTTGCACGGCAAAAAGTACATGCCCAGCGACGTGGTGAACGTGTACCACCGATACTTCAATTTCTCTACATTAATAGCGTCTCCATGGTGACCACACATCAGCCAACCCTTTTGTGTCCGAGAAAGGGATGCAATATCCTTCATTCCAGTTGGGAGCGCACTGGTCAACTCCAATCCGCCAGTGGTCGACGGAATTTTGCCTGGAGCACAGAGTGGGCAAAACTCCGCAAACTAGGCCCGGAAGAGCGGAACTTATGGCCCACTCCTACTTTCATCACGGCAGAGACTACACCTTGTCCGTTATGATAAAATCCCTCTAACGGTTTGACAAAGTAAGGGCCAATGGAGGTTGACCTCTAAGTCCACCCACTTATTTTAGGTTGAAATAATATTACTACTCATATAGACAATACAAAACTCTCTCACCTACAATCACCGGCCTGTGAGGAAATGTATTTAGAAGGAGAAGGAGTTAGAAAAAGATAGGTAAGGAGGAAAGTTGTGTTACAGGAAAGGAGATCAGATAATCTATCTAGTTGCAATGATGACCTTCAATGTTTAACCAATACCTCGGGTAGCATTACTTTGCCGGGAGGACGAGCTTCCAACCAACATCGTAGTGGAATTGGGACCGACCAACAAGTAGTCGGAAGTCCAACCCACCAAATTATAATGTGATCGCCCTGTAGGCATCATAATTATTTCCATTTTGGCTTGTGATGCGCCTCGAAAACGTTCACAGCTCATGCCTGGCACACAGGGCATGGATGTTGGGGGGCACCTGTAGGCCCACAGGGGATGTGGGCCCTGCTAGGTCAGACTGCCATGAAAAGGCAGTCAGAATGGGTGGGCACCGCCCCTATTGTAGGGCATTACATTCCAACCCACAGTCTAACGGGCTCTGTGAGCTTATAGAAATGGTCAGTCAATCCCTCCGCCAGCTGCATCTGACCACCTCACCACATAATGCGGCAGTCAGACTGCAGCACGAGATGTCAGACAGACCGCCACCGACAGGCAGTCAGTGGCAGTCCATCCACCATCACAATCGGGTGCATAGAATGAAAAAGAATGTAATGTCAATGCCTGGGGAAGTCAATCAACTTTTTGAGTAATTGGTGTGAGGTGCAGGAGGAAGAAGTCGAGCCATTTACTCAAACTGCTGTCCGAGGACCTGTGTAGCTACATCCAACCCAGGATCTAAACAACTCACTAAGTCCCACCTTCTGGAGTACCGAGAAACAGTAAGGCCAATGTACCTGGTCAAATGCCTTCTCAGCATCTATTGATAGTAGTTGTGCAGGGACTGTGGAGCATTGAGGTTTGTCCAAAAGGTGACACAAGCATTTGGTGTTATTGCTGTAATTACATTCACACTTGATCTGGGTCTACAAGGGCTTGCATTTATGGTGCCAATCTTGGCATTGGCATTTAATAGAGAAATTTGCAGGTATGATGAGCAATGTACAGGGTCTTCACCTGGTTTAGGCAGTACTGTTATGGTAGCCTCTAGTACTCAATGAGTTGTAAAATTGAGTACGTGTGTGTGCAAGGGAGGTAGCAAACAGTTTATAAAAAACAAAAGTATAACCGTCTTGCCCTGGTGCTTTGGCTGGTTGCAAATGAGAAATTGCTGCCAACACCTCTTCTAGTTTAATGGCCTGATCTACTTGAGACGTGTCCAGTGGAGACAAGTGCTCCTTAGTGACTTGTGTTAAATATAAGGTGGCATCATCTTCCGCCAAGTTGGTGATGGAATGAAGAGAGGCATAAAAATGTTCACAGCACTGGGCAATTGGCTCTTCTTGAAGTAAGCATTCGCCCTGTGGCCCCTTAAGGTCGGTTACTGGCTGTTTAACTATGTGGGCCAGTTGGCCGTGTGCCAAGATGTCCCTTGCTTTATTGCCCCCTACAAAATACTTCTTCCTAGTGGGTAGGATGGCGTATTCTGCACTGGTCATGTCTAAAGCTGTAAGCTGTTAGGGTGCAACTGTGAGTTGGCAGTAAACTCTATGTGAGCACGATTGTTTATGTGCCTCTTCCAATTCCTTCACCTTCCCCCCGAGCATAGTTCTATTTCCATTTCTGTCCTGATGTAGATGTCTTGCCAACACAATCAATCAGCTGCACAGCACTGCCATCAACGTATCCTTGAGGAGTGCTGTAGGTGTGGTTGGATTATCATTAGGGACTGGGAAATCGTGAATTCTTTCCTTTATCTCTGTAATGTGGGCCTGCAATGTTACTAGTTTATGATTAAGGCACCAAGGGCCAGATTTAGGTCGCCCACTACCGGTCGGTAACAGACGAAATTACCGAATTTCGGCCGTTACTGACCGGTATTGGGCTTTTTAGATGTAGGTGGCATTTTTGTAGCATTCGGTATTTTACCAAATCGGTAATTTAAGGATTCGGTAAAATACCGAATTCTTAACATACCGATTCGGTAAATTACCGAATCCAGGATGTAGGGAGCACTCAAGTTAGTGCATTCCTCAGTTAAGGATTCGTTATTTACCACCAACTACAAGTTGGTGGTAAATATTGAAAACCTTTGAAAAAGCATTATTTTTTGCTTTTCCAACAGTGCCATGTTGCAGACATACATGCCCTTAGGGCAGATATGTCTGCAACATGTGCACCCATACACAATTGAGGGCTGCAACAGGGTGTCAAAGTGACACCCTGCCACCCTTCAATGTTTTCCCCCTTTTTACCGAATTGGTATTTACCGATTCGGTAATTGACATTCATTCCTATGGGCCTCCAGGCATACGTCCGATGTGCAGCTGAAAAGAAAGTGTGGTCCCTCTCTAATGGATGATGTTAGCACCAAGCTACTGTAAGCCCATATAACCAGTTGGACTAGACCTTTGGGGGAAAATGTACCTGTATGTCCCTCGCATTGAATGGACCAGTCTAGATTAGTGTCGAGAGTTAAGTTGATTACCGATTCGGTAATTGACATTCATTCCTATGGGCCTCCAGGCCCATAGGAATGAATGGCAATTACTGAATCGGTAAATACGGATTCGGTAAATACCGAATTTTACAGATTTTGTAAAATGTACCGAAAAATTACCTACATACTATTTACCTATTCCTAAATATGGAATCGGTATGATTCGGTATTTAAGAATAGGTAAATAGTATTTACCTACATCTGGCCCCAAGTACGGTGTTGTGGAGTGGAATTTGGCAACCTCAAGGGTAAGTGGGGCATGATCAGAGAGAGCAATGGTACAGAATTTGACTGCAGTGGTGGATGCTGTAAGGCGTGGAGTTGTAAAGAAGAGGACAATCCTGGCATACGTCCGATATGCAGCTGAAAATAAAGTGTGGTCCCTCTCTAATGGATGATGTTAGCACCAGGCTTCTGTAAGCCCATATAACAAGTTGGACTAGACCTTGGGGAGAAAATTTACCTGTATGTCCCTCCCATTGAACGGACCCATCTAGATTAGTGTTGAGAGTTAAGTTGTGATCCCCCCAATGAGGACATTGGTATCAGCAGTAGTCTTCACCTGACCCAGTGCATAAAGGATAAAGGCCTCCTGATGTTAATTTGGGCACATAAGGTGGCTATTAGGAACGTGTATGTCTGTATGGTAATGCAGAGGGCTAGAAGTCGACCAGAGACTTGAATTTGAACAACTCTGCCAGGGAAGTGGGAGGGGCGAGAGGATTGCCATACCTGCCCTTTTCCCTGTGCATGAAGAAAAATATTGGAGATCAAACCATCTGGATTGCAAATGTCCCTTATCTTTTTTAAGTAGGCGTGTCTCTTGTAGTAGACATATGTCACTCCTGGATTCCCTCAAAATAGAAAGCAAAACCAAGCATTTCGCCAGTGTGTTGAGGCCAAGAACATTGTAGCTAATAATTTGAATCACCAATCATTTTATAACAAGTTGCAGCTTAGGGGTCCAGGCATGGAAAAGTAATTGTGAATCTAAGTTTTGGTCCATTTAGTGTTAATGTATGAAGGCTGTATCCCGTAGTAACCCTGAGATAGATACAGTGTAGATTTAGGAACATTCTGTATAAAGAAGAGATTTCATCCAGACCAAGGAACCTGTTTCAAAGACTTCACAGCTTGTAGAACCTTTAGAAGATCTGTGAATTTCAAAAGTTATATAATAACTCCTCTAGGTTTAGAGGAAGGTGATTGAGAGGAATACTTGTGACCCAACTTGTGGGCTATTTGAATGTTAAGTTCTGGGGAGTTTGGAGGCCTAAAATCTGAGGTAGGAAGGTAGAAAGAATGAGACAAGGTTGATGCCTTCAACATCCCCGGGAAGGCCATACATGCGAAGGGTATAGCACCTATTCCTGTTTTCAGAGACTTCACTGTGCTTTTTATGTAGATTCATTTCCTGTTGCATGGAAGCAATATCTAGCACCTCATTCTGAATATCAGTCACTCGTTTTTCTCCATCAGCAATACGAGATCCCATAGAAAACCATCTGGCATCGAGAGTCTGTAAAATCAAAGAGTTCATAATGTATCTAAAAGAAGTCCAATGGATATGGAAGAGGATGATTTGCCAGTTGCGGTAGGATCCTGTTTTAGTCTTTTAGAAGAACCAACATGCTGGACTTTCACTGCTAGAGTGAGTTTAGGAATAGAGGAAGGCATAATGTCTGGTGAAGGGATGTATGACGTTACAACGCATGCTTTTACCAGGCATGCTGTTACAACGCAAGTATTACAACGCAAACCTTTACAACGCATAGCGCTATGGGGTGCTGTATAGTGAATAGTTTAATTTACTATTCCAACTCCAGTCCCCGTGGACACTAGGGAAGGTGTTGGATAGTAAATTAAATCTATTCCCTATCCTAGAGCGACCCCCAGCGCAATGCGTTGTAATGGTTTTTGTTGTAAAACCTGCGTTGTAAAAGCACTGCGTTGTAAAAGTTTTGTTGTAAAGGATGTTTCCCCTGGTGAAGGCGGAGAAACAGATTCCATTGAAATACCTCAGTGTGATAATGAGCTGACAGAGCTCACAAGATCTGAAGCCTTCAATAACAAATTAAGCTTCTTGGTCTTCCACATATGGAGAAAAACAACATTGTAGAGGAAGATGGGAGTAAATAAATGGTGCAAATAAAATGAGAACCAAACATGCGTGAGCAAGGGAGATCAAATATTTAAATAAATCTCTTAGTGGCAAAATAATTATATGAGTAGATTCAGATTACATGCACCAGTGCTAAAAAGGCCTCAAAAATAATAAGGACCATGAAAACATAAACATGGGTTTGCAAACAAATCATAGAAACCGTGACGAATTCCATGCAAATATGATGCCATAAAGAGATACCCCACTAGATGTCACTGTGTTACGTCATGAGTTTGTTAATGTGAGGAAGATCAATAGAAGAAAACGTTAAGAAATGGCTGTGGTGGCTCTGTGGTATAATAGGCTAATATTTATCAGAGAACCGCAGAAAAGGCAAGACGGGCTCTGCACATCCACAAGGGACACAGCAGCACGGTCCCTCCAGGTAGCAGTAGTGGGTATGCATAGAGAGGGCTCCCTGCAAATGTAAGCAGCTGTCCTGTGTTGCATGGAACTCCCTCAGCAAGTGGCCACCACAACAGAGTCAAAGGGGTGATGAGTGGATGTTTCATATTGCTCAATATTTGATTTATATAGGTGGTCACTGGTCTTCTACCATATTTTTTCTGGTACAACTTCCATTGATGGAATTGGGCAGATTTCTTTCATCATCGGGTCTTGACAAATTAAAGTGCTGCCTTTTCGAAATAGCTGGTAGATTTGGTACAGATGCATTGTGCAAATACAATTTATTTTATACAGTATAGTTAGAAATCGGTAAAAAGTAAATCAACAACAATCTAAGGTCTCTCTGTTTTATAACATATGGTTTCATTAACGCACTGTGTAATTTACATTGTTTTCCTACAGATCACTTCATGTTAAGGACAGTGGGAGCTGAAAATGTGCACACTGCATGGCTGACGTTGCAAGTAGTTAGTCCTGAGGCAACAGAATGTGGAATGCTATCAAGGCAGGACTCGTGGAGAAGGTTGTGTTTGTTAAACACAGTGGGGCATATTATCAAGGCAGCAATATGACATTATCGCCAATTTAGCGGCCGAAAGCGGCGATATTTTAATCGCACTATTACCAAGCTGTCGCTAACCGAAGTTAGCGACAGCTTGTAAGCGATAGCGAGCGGTTTGGGGCCCGCTTTGCATGTTAGCGATATTTATCCCTAATGACATGCAAAGTGGGCATACCCAACCTGTTACCGACTGAAAGCAGTCGCTAACATCGCTATCGCCTATTATCAACGCAGGCGTAGCGTTAAAAAAATGCGCTAAGCACGACAATCGCAAAAACCTAACGCCTGCTCAGACCACTTCTTAGCCTGTATATCCAATGGGAGGTGGATATTCAGGTTAAGACCCTATTAGCGATAATGCCTGAATATCACTGCATTTCCTGCGATATTCACGCATTTCGCTGCTATCGCCGGAAATGTTATCGCATTGGAGATTAACGTTGCTAACAGCACTTTATCTCTGCGATAAAATCCGCCGAAGCGCGGCATTAAAAAAAATGTCGCTAAGCTTATTTAGCGATAAATATCGCTAGTTGTTGATAATATGCCCCAGTTGTAGGGAGCATTTCGATTTTTAGTTCATTACATTTAAGGACAGTGGAAGCTGAAAATGTGCACAGTTCGTGGCTGATTACCAAGCAGTTAGTCCCTAGGCAATACAATGTGGAATGCTATCAAGGCAGGACTCCTAAACAATGTTGTATTTGTTAAACACAGGGTTAGAGAGCATTTAGATTTTTAGTTCAATACAGTTTACGGACAGTGGAAGCTGACAATATGCACAGTTCCTACTTCCAAGCAATTAGTCCCCAGGCAATAAAATGTGGAACGCTGTCAAGGCAGGACTCCAAGACAAGGTTGTGTTTGGCAAACAGTGTCAGAGAGCATTTGAATTTTTTGTTAATTAAAATGTTGTTATTCACTCTTATTTCACGCAATAACATCTATGCACCAGTCCATCCACCGATTCACTAATCCATGTATCTTTCTGTTCCAAAACATTCATCCCTAGACCCGCACACAACTACTTGCAAATAGTTATCCATCAACTAATCCCCAAGGATCCATCATCCTCAATTCAAGCACATACATTCTACTCGCAACTACATGTTAATCAAACAGCTGAAACCATTCGTTCATCCACCCACACTTGCATCCCACTGGTTATGCAAATTCGCACATTTATCTACCCACACATCATTATATGCACTCAACGCCTTTCATTCATATATTATTCATTGTTTACAATCACACAGCAATCAATCGATGTATCCATGCACCTAACCAGTATCAACCTGTATCTGCCAATATGTTTTCTGACTTCGTGGTTGTCTGCTTTTTGTGTCTTTATTTGCATCTGTGTGTGGTCGGTGAGTTTATAATTCCCTGTATGGTTGTTTGTGGATTTAAACATACAGCATAACAACAAAAGCCAATTACAGCGAAGAACATGCACATCTAAAACATAAAACATACTATTCCAAATGGCTTTTCCAACGCAGTTTCTACATGTTATTATCAAATAAAAGTATTGTTAAATGTTGCAAAATACTGTTATTTCTATCGGATGGCCTGATGCAAGAAACTTAAATAAACACGGAAAACGTGTTCATACAAAATAGAAAAGCAGAACATGAGAAGGACTACATTTATGAAGTATGTTTTAAAATTGAACAATATAAGATATTCTAAGGGATTTCAGAAGGAGGCTCAAGGTTTTTGCTGACCAATAAAGTATGAAAATATCCTCCGAGCTACCTATCGAGAGTCATAGCTTTATCTAACAGGATTCAAAAGTAACAAATCAACCGCTTCAGGGTCAAAATATAGATGTTAGTATCTTGCAACATTTAAGAAGGCTCCAGAATTGAGCAGTAGCTGTTTTGAAAATTGTAGTTGAATTAATACAGCGTTAAACAACAAAACACAAGAGGTTTAATTGATACCAACTCGCCAATGAAACAGAAATAATAAAATAAAGACATTTATCTGAAGAGAAGGAAATCATTTAACGTGTAACATACCAGATATGACGGAAATACAAATAAATGTCTACACTAAACAGGAATATGCAAGCAATGGTGTAGCAAGAGTGCCATGGGTCCAGGTATAAGCAAGGTAAGTGACCCCCCATACTAGATTGTACCTCTCATTTCCCTGTGTCCCAGAGCCAGAGCACCTGCTTCACCATTGTACCTACCCCCAGTACATAAGATACTTAAACATAAACTTAAGAACACATAAATTACATTTGAAACACAAATATGATCCTTATAATCGCTGAAGAGTTTGCTAAATGTTATAATAGTAAAATGTAAGGTATATAGGTGGTGTCAAAAAGAATTTGATCTGGCAAAATAAGTGATCTAATATATAATTGGAAACCCAAATTGGCTAGAAAACACTTAGGTACATTTCCAAAAGCTTTTCTTGTTAATAAGAATATATCATTAATGCAACAATAGTAGCAATGTACTTGTTTTAGAAGCATGACAATGAGCAATATAATTATAAAGAAACAAGATTTCTACACTTGATAAGATGCATTTATTTTATAATCTATGCGTGTTTTATTTCAAATATAGGGCCTGATTTAGATCTTGGAGGAATCGTCCTCGTCATGGCTTTATCAGTTGTATTCCCGCCCACTGACTTGGTAGTCCGCCCGCCCTATTTAGATGTTGGCTATTGCATAGAAGAAAGATCACCATGGTCCCGCCCTCACCGCTAGGGAATCTTGACTGCGTTAATAGCGGGATAAGCAAAAGGAGCTGTCAAGAACCATCAGATTCCCTACTGGGCCAATCACGATGTGCCTTACCACTGATGTGACAGTGGTGGTCAAACCTCCACACCTGAGCTGGCAGAATGGAATGGGTATAAGGTTGAAACTCACCTTTTTCTCACTTTCACACTTTCACCATGGATCCTATCTGCAAAGTTCTGCTGCTGCTGATTGTTTCTGAGCAAAACCAACACTGTTGTGGACACAATCGACGGTAAGTGACACTGTTACCTGTTACTCATTGACTTGTCTGTTATCATTTGCACATGACATATGCATATAGAAACACTCATACAAGAAAAAGCATCCCAATGTGCAATATATATGTCTGTAATGTTGATGTCTAAGAAATTTAAAGGAACACACCTATATCAACACATTGTAAGTATGAATTAGGTGCAAGCAGCCTTCCAAAAAATGCACACTTGCACAAAAAAAGGATTGAAAAATGAAATTTTAAAAATCCTTATACAGGTGTGTCTAACTAAATATTGAACATAACATTAAAAACATATGTAGCACACATCATAGGAGTAAGTGCAATATTACATGATGTCTAAATTGCACTAGACAATATGTTACCTTTACCTTAGAAATTAACATTAACCATTTCCTATTGTCTAGTGCACGTCCTGTACTGTATCTAATTTCAACTAGCACAATAGAATTTTAAAGGTGTCATGCATATGTGCCCATACTGACCAGTAATCAAGGTGAAACGAACACACATAAAGTAACACATCCCCAAAAAATGTGTTACATCAAATAGTTGTTCCAAGTGGCCATTTCTATGATGGAATACTGCATCTAAATTCAAATGAACATCACATATAATATTAAGCAGTGTTTGTGCTTAAGAAAGTAGAAATTAAACAAAGCAGTTGTATCCCCTGCCACCATGGGAAAGACAAATTAGTTATTCACAGTTTACCCAGAAACATTGCCAGGAATAGAACAATGGCTAAGAGAAAATAATGGCAGGACAAACTTGGTGGAACAAAAAAATAGGTATTTATTCATACCGATGAGTCTCTAAAAAATAAAAGCAATCCAAGTAGCAGTCCATTCCTAGTTCCAAATGGACTGGCTGCTGTCGTGCCATAGCACTCAGTTTGCCTCCTACATAACTGCCAGAGGGCTCATCCCCAGGAAGGGGCATCTAGTGAACAGTGTTATGATATGTTATGTTATATATATATTGATATCGCGCGCAGATACTCGACAGAGTGTTCCGGCACGTACTTGGGAAAAGAAGACATAAACCAGGACAACTACTAGAAGAGAAGGGTTTTTAACTTTTTCTTAAAGATCACAGGATCTTGTATGCCGCGCAGCGCCAAGGGTAATGCATTACATGCTAAAGCAGCTTTCCGCACAAAGGAACTCCCACCAAGCCTTTCTCACTGGATTGTAGAAAGCGAACCTCTTCTGTAGGTACGTAGGACCAGAACAATGAAGAGCCCTATGGGCAATAGCCAAAGTTTTTTATTTTATGCGGGACTCCACAGAGAGCCAGTGCAAAGAGTGCAAATGAACGCACGCACTGCACCTGCTAGATAGCCCCAGCAGAAGTCTCGCAGCTGAATTTTGAACAACCTGCAATTTACTCAAGAGGTAGCCGGAAATGCCCACATTAAGTGCATTGGCATAGTCCAAGTGGGACAAGATAAGGGCGCGAACTACTGTTTCTTTAGTAGGTCTTGGAAGGAAAGGAGGAAAGTTGCTCAGGGCTTTCAGAGTCCCGAAGCAGGTCCCAACCAGCTTCTTGACCTGGGTTAAAAAAGACAGGTTTTCATTGAACCAAACCTCCAGATTTTTAGCAGCATTACCCATTGCACTAGGCAAGGGGAAGCTGGGGGGCCATAACCTCTCGCTGACATTGGCAGGAAAAATGCCATACAAGAGGACGTCTGACTTCTCTTCATTACACTTTAACTGCACCGAAGTGAGCCAGTGAAAAACAGAGGACAAACAGTGTTGAACCGAAAGAACTGAATCATCGTCCCTTCCCCAAGAGAACAAAAGCTCGGTGCCATCAGCGTAGGCCATCACCTTAGCCCCTAATAACTCCACTAAGTAAATTAGCAGAGTGACATAGATGTTAAAGAGAAGGGGACTAAGGGATGACCTCTGAAGCACACCAGTGGCCACCCGCTGGGGCGCAGAGACACACGGTTGAAGCCAGATCTGCAGCGAGCGGCCTTCCAGGAAGGACCTGATTCAGCCCAAGACAGACCCAAATGTACCAATCTCCGAGAGGCGATCAAGGAGCAGGGAGTGAGACACAGTATCGAATGCCGCTGAAAGGTATGGCATAACCAATGCAGCTCTCCCGCAAGAATCCAAACACTCACAAATTGCCTCTGACACCTCTAACAGTGCTGATTCCATACTAAATGAGGCCCGGAATCCATATTTAGTCGAATGTAACAAACCTGAGACCTCGACAAAGTTGGTCAGTTGATTTGTAACAACCTTCTCACAGACCTTAGCCAGAATTGGCAGAAGTGAGATAGGGCGGTAATTTCCCGGTATCAATGGGTCAAGGGACGGCTTCATGAGGAGAGTGAGAATTTGCACCTGCATCCAGGATGCCGGGACAAGAGCTTCCCGCAAAGACATGTTAACAATTTGATTAACTTTGGGATTGATGATGTCCACAGCAGCGGCCAGAGGTTTAGCAGCACAGGGATCAGTTGGAGAGCCCGACTTTAAGGCCAGATCCATTAGCGCAAAGGTTGATAGTGTATTAATAAGACCAGGAACAGGCTGGCCAGACGGGGAAGCAGTGGGCGCTAATACAGGAGGAAAAAGTGACTTGTATAATGCTAATTTTGTCCAGAAAAAACTTAGCAAGAGTATTGCACCAGGACTCCGAAACTGGCGCAACACGAGCCTGGGCACTGGGAGACATAAAACTTTGCACAATAGAGAAGATGTTTTTGGAGTTATTGTTAGCCTGATCGATATGCAAAGTAAAGTAGCGGTGTAATAGCTTTTTTGTTTGGATCTAAGTGTGTGTTTCGCCATAGAGCAATAACCGCTAGAGCGCAATGCCCTCTCCAGTATTTTACATTCATGTTTCAAGGCTTTCAGCTCTAGAGTGAACCATGGTTTGAAGGGGGAATCTCTTGCCAGCTTAGGCCAGCAAGGTGCAGTCAGATATCCAGTCAGTAAACCTGGACACATTCCCCTCCAGGTCTTGCTGAAGAGAAGGCTGAGAGGCAGCCAAAGTACTGATGAACTGGAGAGGAAACATTTTTCTAAAGGTTGGAGGTCGATGGTAGCCGACCAGTCTGGCAGGCTGGGTGACTTCCCAGGAAAAACATATAAGGAAGTGATCTGACCACAAAACAGGAGAGGGCTTGACCACCTAAATAAGGAAGTTAGAAGAAATGGGGTCTAAGATGTGGCCCTCTTGATGGGTGAGATGGGTAACCCATTGAGAAAGATTAGCCAATTGAAGAGAGCCAAGGAAGCCAGCCGAGTCTCCGGCCTCAAATTGGACGAGGTGAAGATTCACATCTCCCAGAACCAAGTAGCGGGAAAAACTCAGTGCTTGCTCATCCACCATGTCCAAACAAGATTTAAGAAAGGCGTCAGCTGGACCAGGGGGACGATAGATAAGGGAGCCACTTAGTGCGAAACGGGCCGAAAACTGTATGCTGAAATCCAAAGCCTCACACTCACCCCAAAAGCTGGAGGTGTCGCTATGGATAACCCAGCTAGCCCTGTGCAAAATGGCCAGGTCAGCCCCTCTACCAACTCGGCGGTCCACACGATGAAGCTTATAGCCAGCAGGTGTTGCCAGCACAGCAATGGGTTTTACAATGAAACAAGAGACAGCAGTGATGGCATAGAGTGTCGCACTACCAATTCAATTTGTGGCATTGTCAATTCCCAAGTTCTGTAAAAGTTTGTTCTAAAAGAGTGTTTGTGTTTCAAACAAGGTGGTGCCAATCAAGGTAACAATAACATCCCACTACCACAGATGTCAACATATGCCAAGATCCCAAAGGGTCAGACAAAACAAATTCACTACACAGTGATACCTCGGCACTCAATAATATGTTATTCATGGGAGCAAGTGCTACCATGAGAAAAAGTTGTTATTATCATGACCTTAATTTTATAACGGCCACTGAGTGTTTTTTCTTTGAGGCCCATGAGACCTTTACTTTGACCATGGAGCTACTCATCGTGACCTACTAATTTTCTCATACTAAGCTGAAAATACAGACTTAGCTTACACTTTTTGGTTTTTTAGACTTTGAAATTTCAGAATATGATCCTGACGACATTTTAGAGTACACCATAATCTTCTGTCTCCTTGTTTCTCAAGATATTTTTGAAATATCAACGTTCTACAAGTTCAATAGGATATACTCCATTCTGCTCATCTCAGGAAAGCCTTGAGGAAGTTACTTCTGAGTAACGAAACAGGTGTCGGCTGCCCACTGTATTTTATTTTTGGATATATATATAGAAGAATGTCTACTATCAAAGTCTTGTAAAATTGTACCAGAAATTTCACAGGATGGACTAACTTGTTTATCAAGAAATTGACCTAAAATCAACAAAGTCATCTGTTGGTCTTGAATGTTCTCTTCATGCGCTTACCTTTAGAGCGATACATTATAACGTCTGTCATTCATGATTCTAGAACTAAGGAAATGTTAATAACAACTTTTTCTCATGGTAGCACTTTCTCCCATGAATAACATATTATTGAGTGCCGAGGTATCACTGTGTAGTGAGCACAGCAATGGGGTTGGATGCAGAGTCCAGCCAAGTCTCAGTGACAAACAACAAGTCCAATGAATTGTCGAGACCAGGTCGAACAAGTCCATATAGTGCTTCCTCAATGATCTAGCATTAATAAGGGCAGCTCTAATTCACGAGGCCCTCGAGGATTCATTAGGCAGGTTACTAGAGGAGAGCTCTGGCGTTGGAGTAAAACCACAATCTGAGCAAACAGAGTCCGAATTAGAAAGCATTGAGAGACCGCTATGTGACGGGTATAAGGGAGGCCGAAGTGTTTTTGGAAACTCACCCGATATCTGCAGAACATTAGTAGCAGAAGGCCCAACTTGGGCAGCATAACTGGCCCTGGCCGCTGACTTGGTGCTGACGGGCGCAGACAGGCTTGCCTTAAGCGCGCCTTTGCGCGCCATCTGCTCACCATCTGCGCACCAGCTGCGCTCGTCTGCTGTGCTTCCGAGTAGAGGCCATTAAATAGGGTTAAATGAGGATGGCGCGCAGCGTGCAGCAACTAGAGCACTGACCGCGAATGGCGGGAAGCACAGCAAAATGGCCGCTAAAACTAGACTGGCCTCAGGAAAGTGCACAGTGCAAGTAAGACGGAGTATAACACACTCCGAACGTTAAAAATAGCAGCAATTCCAAGTGTCACAATAAACAGTTTAATGACCCCCAAATAATTCCCCCAATGACAGAACATATGAATTAAGCAAAGTTAAAAATATGACCGGTGCAGGCACTTTCAAGACCTTACATGGAGGGTTTGGGAGGAGTGTCCTTGGGTTAGGAGGGTTGTCATTGGGTTTGGAGGGTGCCCTTATGTTTGAAAGGGGTGCCCTTGGGCTTGGAAGGGGCACCCTTGGGTTAGGTAGGGGTATCTTTGGGTTTAGGAGAGGGCGCTGTGGTTTTGGGAGGGGTCCTCCTGGGTTTTTTTAGGAGTGTGTTGGGATTTTGAAGGTGGATGACCACTTTAGGTGAACTGGGATGTGGAAGGGGTGGGTTGGGATGTGGGATTAGGGCAAGGCGCAAATTCAGATCCTCAACGACAAATGTGTTAGGCTGTTGGGGTGGGAGTGGGAGGTAGAGGGGGTGGCAGTGTGTGATATGCATGTGTCTGTTGATGGTGTAGGAGCCTGTGGGTCTGGGTTATGTTGTGCTCATTTAAGTGTGTTTTGTGTTAAAGGTGTCTGTTGTGTTTTTGATTGTGAGCATCTGTTTTTTTTGGGTATGTATTTTAAGCTTGTTGTGTCTTTGCATGCATGTGTTGTGGAGGTGCTGGGTGTGGCTATGGTACAAGTGGTGGATGTGGTGCATGTTTGTGTGTGGAGGGTGTGCTGTCTGTTAGTGTGCTATTGGTGGGTGTGGTGCATGTGTGTGGTGGGGGTAGTGTTTTTTGGTGAGCTGGTAGTGGGTGTGGTGCATATGTGTGTGGTGATGGGTGTTCTGTCTGTTGGTGTGCAGTCTGTGGCTATGCTGTACGTGTGCGTGGTGCTGAGTGTTTTGCATGGGGTGTGGTGCATGTGTGTGTGGTGGTAGGTGTGCTGTCTGTCATGTGCTTTCTGTGGGTATGCTAAATATGTGTGTGGTGGTGGGTGTGCTGTCTGTATGTTAGGATGATAGGGAATTGTGATGGGGATAGGGTGGGAGGTGGGGCAGAAGGTTGGGATGGCTGGGAAGCTTCGGTGCATGAGGAGGCCAGAGCCAAAATTGATCACGGTAGGACAGACATACCACTGTGAATGCCTTTTAGGCAAGCTACCACTTGTTGCATTTGGCAAGGCAGTCTGGCCTACAACAATGTTCCGGAGGAGATCAATAGCCTCCTTATTCAGCGCAGCCGGTGAGACAGGGGTCCCAGTCCTTATACTGACCCTGGTGGTCCAACTAGATGGGACAAGATGGAGGGCCAGATGTACGACCATTTTTGCAGTCACAAACAGGAGATTGGCTTATTCGCGACCACAAAAAAGCGTCCTGGCATGTACTATTTGGAATTTGGAAGTCAGTGACTCACAAAATAGTGTTTGTGACTCTCGCTATTAGGAAGGGGCATCCCTTCCTAAAAGTGAGTGTCAATGCAATGTACTATTGTTTTGCGACCGTATTTGCGGCCTCAATACACTTTCAGTTTACCACCTACTTCAAGTAGGTGGTAAACCACTCGCAAATGCTTCCCACTTGTGAGTGTTTGAGAAAATACCTTTTTAAGAGCAGCCAGTGGTCCTATGGATCACTCCTGCCCTTAAAAAATGAAACTGAAAAGTTACATTTTTCTTTTTTAAATGCATCTTGTTTTCCTTTAATCCCTTCGATGCTTATGACGAGCTCAACTCGTCATGAGGCACAGTGGAGCTGTGCTCATGACGAGCTGAGCTCGTCATAACTGCGGGGCCCTCCCACGCGCGGGGAATTCCCCACCTGTGCGGGCGTTCTGAAGGAGTGGGCGGAGCCATGACGAGTCCAACTCGTCATGTGCACAGCTCCACTGTGCAGCATGATGAGCTTGACTCATCATGAGTACCACAGCTCCGCATCCCCCCTCCCATCCCCCGCGCTGTGGGGGAATAAGCCCCACGTTGAAGGAGTTAAGGGAGTGGTCTACATTTTATAAAAAATACTTCTTTATTTAAAAGGCGGTCAAAGTCATGGTGGTCTGCTGACCCTAGCAGGCCACCATGCCTGGGATTGCTAGCCAAGACACCGTTGTACATTCACTTTTGCTCGTCGCAATTTGATGCAATTTACGACTTGGAAAAATGAATAGTCGAACATCTGGCCCGGCGCATGGTGCTATTACTCTGAGTGGCAGATATGGATACAGGTGTAACTGGTACAGTAGGGGCCACCATCACTAGGGAGTGCTTGCTAGAGGAGGCCTCATAAGAAGATGTAGAATCACTTGTGGCCTCCATTGCACTCCCATCTCCCTCCAGGCCACTGTGTCCCTCTGAGTCAATCAATCAATCAAATTGTCTTTATTCGATTTGCAGTAGCAATAATAAAAGCACAGTACAAACAGTTAAAACTTTTCAATAAATACATGAGCTAGCCAGAAGCTATAAATTCATATATAACCATAAAACACCCTCGATAGAAATCTAGAGAAATCTAGATAAATAGCAACATACATAAAAACTTTCTATAAGTTGCAAATACAATAATGCTTGCCTAGCTTATTGAAAATGTAAGGCAAACAATTTGAGACATTTAAGAAGAATGAACAAATGGTTTGAATGAACAGTGTAGGGGCTCATCTTAATAACACCTAATAAACAATAACCTCAATTTAATGGTCCAGAATGCTAGAAGGAAATAATCGTCCCCCTAAAACCATTATTCTAATCATAATCATCCTAAATATCTTTATACAAGTTGTGTAAAATCTTAAAATGCACATTGTTATGATAATGCATATAATAATGCTATAACACATAATTAATGACATTCTCACAAATTACAAAAATTAAACCCATGCCAGAAACCAAGATGAAAAGCAGCAGACTTTAGGTGAGTCTAATAACTGCAGGTACAGTAAGGCTGGTCTGACTTGATTGAAATTCAAAGGCACAAATAGAGGGCAAACATAGTTTTGTCTTAAGTCAGACTAGTTAGGACAAATAAAAACAACGTGTACAGTGTCTAGTGCAGTAGTCATGTGCAAACAGGGTTGTCTGATGGTTTATGCCACTCAATCAACAAATGTGGAAATATGTTTAATCAAATGTATGTTAACAATCCTCTGTGCTGGGCTGGGCTGACTTGTTCAGAGTTAAATACATTTCCATTCATAGTGGATTTTGCCATCATAAAGTCCTTTTAACTGTCTTTATGATGGCCTGCTTGGAGCCTTGCCTCTCTTATGGTTAGTCTAAAGGGCTCTTTGATCCAAGCTACGTACGATTTACAGAGCAACTCTGGGGTGCTGAACAGCTGAGGTTTGCCCAACGCCCCTAGAGTTGTTTTGACATAGCTTAGCCATGGTATGCAGTTGCTCAGATCCATATCACAAACTTTCTACTAAATTCTACCACACTCTTATGCCTTATGGAGAAACAAAGAAGTATGTGACGCAATAACATCTGAAATAAAATCTGCTCCCTTCTCTTTGTGCACAATTTCCCCACATTCAACAACAAAACCCGTTCTCCAAGGCAAAGAATATCGTGTGTAAATCGCTTTGATATTCTACTCTACGCGGTGTATACATCACAAAAATGTTTAATTTTCTGCAAAAAACCTATTTTTACGTATGGTTCATTGCCACACTTCCATGCCTGTAAAGTTTTATAAAAAAAGGCTCATTACCACTGACAATCTCCCAGAAGAAAAACACAACCAATTGGTGACTGATTTTTATACATATTTTATCAATCTACCAAACTGCTTCTAATAGAGCAGTGACAACTAATCATAAAAAGTGTGAAAAAATGTGAAAAAGGCAAAGTGACACCTCACGGGCGAACCACCAAGAGGGTAACTGGCGGGTACTCACCAGATAACCCCATTGCTCTCATCAATGGTAGTCACTTTGTCTAAAACAAAAAAGTGTCCAAAAGCAACAAAATGTGTAGGTGCAAAAGAGTAACAAATAAGTACTCTCTGTTAAAGTGACGATATAACATTAAAATTGACAGGCACGCCTTTCACACAATTACTTTATTATTCACTAGGAATGAACTGTCAAATTAAAAATGTGTGCAGGTAGCTATTCATGCATACCTAATCCATATGCCAACATGTTTCATTGCCTACAGTTTTCGGCAAATTCTTCAAGGCTAGACGACTCATCACAGCACCAGAGTTGGACACATCATTCTAGAGAGACCTCATTAAGCTCTTGTCTCTCATACCAGCCTATGAGGAGAATGCTTAGGTCATCAAAACTCCTTATGTGAGCCCTTCTTTTCGTCTGACCCTATGATCGTTGTATCAATCAAAATGGGTCTCGGCGAGCGCGGCGTCTCATCAATGTCCCCAGCAAAATACCTAAATAACAAAACCTATCCACTTTCCCCAGACAATGGTCAAGTATTAAACAGGGTTTTCAATTTCATGTTTTGGGGCCTATTACCATAGTATAAGGCTTAAGATAAAGAAGTTTCAGTCCTAAATACTCCATACAGTTGTAAAAGAGATGCAATAACTGCAAACCATTTGATGTCCACTCTCTAAGAATAGAGACATACAATGATGCTGGAACCATTATAGTTCCCACCTTTGGCGTGTCCTGGCAGCGTTCTCTCAAAAACTGGTCTAGCCTATTAGAGCATGGGGGCCAAAATACAGCCCTGACAGACCCTCCCGCCTGAACGTAAAGTACGTAGTGCATTCTACTGTGGGGCCAAACCTTGCTGAAGCCTCTAGGCCCATGTACAGATGGAGCAGAGTATAGTTTAGATCTATCCACTGTGTCAAATGCTGCGCTGAGGTCCATGAAGGCCAGGTGTATGCTGTCCTTTTTAACAGTTGTATTTTTCTGAATCAGGAGATAGATATTAAGATTGTATGGAGAAGATTGTAATCTTTAATGTTTAGATCATTAAGTGTTATTACCCGTAGTTTTGCTTCAAGTAATTCTTCTCTTTCATTATTCTGCCTCCCTCTGCTACTCTGACAGCGAGTTACACTCATTCCCACGGGTGCTTCTTCCTAGTTGTATACTTGGGACTACCCTGATCCCATTCAGATGGAAATTGGATTAAGTGTATCATAGGGGTGCTTATTCCTCTGGGTTGCTCTAGCAGTCCTGGCTAGCCTATAGCATCATGTGTTTCATTGGCTGCGTGGAAAGGAAAGACTCCTGGATTCCCTTTCATGTTTTGAAGGTCCTGTAAGGCGCAGTCTATGGTGTGCAGTCACGCCCAAATCAGTTGTGAATCCTCCTGTAGGATCATGGAAATTTGTTCAATAAATCCCGCTTCCAAATACCAAATCTCCCCCTGATGTCATTGGCATGTGCTTCCCCCGCCTCTAGGGTTTCCAGATCTAAGGGAGCTGGTAAAATTCCTTGATCCTTTGTGGTCTTTGATACCTTGGTTTAATTGTCTTAGATGTCTGAGGGGCTTTTTTTCCTTTTTTTTTTGGTATTGTGGACCACTTAGCTTGTTTAGAGGCTTTATGGGATTAGCGATTTTCAGAAGAAGGAGGATTCAGGGACAGTAAAACACCCACAGGAACCTCAGAGGCTGAGGTCTGGAGAAACTGGATTTGGCTTGCTTCTCTTGAATGAGCTATGGCCTTAAAAGAAGCAGGAGTGTTCTGTGTCTACAGCCATCATGGCCCGCTGTAACATTTTGTCAAACCTTGTGGGGGTAGAGGAGGGGTCAGGAGGCGATTGTGCACTGTGCTAACCCCCTCCAAATTTCCTCTTACCTATCTTGGCATAGATTCATGTTCCATACAGCTGCCTGCTGAGCCCTTAAACCAAGAGACCAAGAGGGGTGGCTCAGCCCGAGTGCAGATGGCTCGGTCTATGCCCTGGCATGCGCCTGGTTGATTTTTACCTACGCCTCCGGGTGTGAACTGCCTAAGTCGGCAGCTTCCTGACACAATGGGTGGTGAGGCTTGTGGTCTTATCCCCTTCTCCAAGAACAAAGCGCAGATTTCTTATTTGCAACTCTGCAGCGCTGAAAGCATTCAGGGCTAATCGATCATGCCACTGCAACCAACTGTTCAGCCTCGAGCCATTATCTAACTGAATTGTGGAGCTTGCTGTATTTTATTAGGGCAGAAGCACAGCTTAGCACAGGGGTAGAGAAAATAATGGTCCACACTGTGACTACAGTCTCTCCACGTCCACGATGAAACCTCAATAATCAATTAAGTGTGCACTGTGTACCAACTTCAGTGCACCGACGTTCCCTGATCAGCTGTAATCCACAGGCAGGGCCATCACATATGCACTGTCTCCCCTTACTTCAGTCTGGGCAGTGGTGCCAATCTTGCAATTTGGGACCCCTTCGGTGATTTTCCCACTGCTTTCAGATGCCGATGCTGCCATGCAGGGGTGGGGTGGCATGCAGTGGAGGGAGACGCTGGGATTGAAGGACCCAGCTGGATGAGCCTCTGTCCTCTGCCTACAACTGCACACCTGGCCTTCTACCGCTGCCTTGGTCCCTCATCTCACCGGTGGCAACACAATGCTCTGGGCTCTGCCGCAGCAATTTCTCCCCCACAGGGAGGCTGTAGGAAGATTGGTTTCTGTTGCATTAACGCCCCACACACACGTTTTGCCAGACTACTGATGCAATCAGGTTCCCAATTCTGTACCTTGTATCCCCCATTTGGCACCGCTAAGGCCACATGTCAGTCCCTTGTAAAAGGTAACATGAGTACATGAGTACAAAGGACACTGTAGCCAGGGAAGGCCTCTAAGGATTGCATCACTTATTGTGCCACCCTTAGAGGCCCTGTACCTTCACACACACACACACTGCCATTGCAGGCTGAGTGTTTTGGTGCAGAATAAAGTGAAGAGTCAACATGGCACACATCCATGTCAGCCATCCATACAACCCACTGCCCTGGCATAGGTCAGCCACCCCTCTAGGTGGGTGTACCATACCAGTGGTGAGGGTGCAGGTACGTGAGCCCTGTACCCCTACAGTGGCTAGACCAATTCTTAGACATTGTAAGTGCAGTAATGCCATTAAGAGTATATGGTGCTTCTCAGCACATTAAACCCACAATGATGCCAGTGTTGGATATAATGAAACATGCCTTCAGAGGGCATATTAGAGATGCCTTCTGAAAAATTACCAGCCTCTGGTGGGTTCCCTGACTGGTACACACCAGCTTGCCACCACAAATCATGTTCGGCCCCCTGGGGTGGGAGCCTTCGCTCCCCTGAGCACAAAAACAAAGCATTTCCTGGGCAGAGGTGGTCACACCTCTCCAGGCCAGGAAGAGATATCTGTAGCAAGGGAACTTCAAAGGACTGGCTGCCTTTGTAATGTCACCCCCAGCCTCTCCTGCTATGAGGAGCAGGTCCCTTCCTGGCACCCTTGTTTTGGGTGGGTAGACAGGTGGAAAAAATTCATACAGCCCAGAAGTGTGCCCACATCTGCCAAGCCCACGCCTCAGATGGGGGAGCAAAGGTGAAGCCCACTTTTCAGTGCCCGCCATCTTGCAGATGGCCGTCACTCTCTAATCAAGATTAGGGATGGTGCCCACTCCCCCACATGGGGAGAGCAAACAAAGGGTGTAGTCACCCTAAGGTCAGTAGCCCATTGGCTACTGACCTCGAGACCCCTAAAACGCCCCCTAAATACAGTATGTCAGGGGCAGCTCTGAACTAAGAAGACAGATGCCCGCAACCTAGGAAGAAGAAGGATGAAAGAAGATGCCTAGCAGAGGAGACTGCAGGGAAGAACTGACTTGGCCCTAGCCCTGCCGACCCATCTGCAGTTTCCAGGGATTCTGCACCAAAAGTCGCATTGTCCTGCAGACAGCAACCTCAAGAACCCCCGGGAGGACTGACTGCCTTCAACAAAGACGGGACCTCCTGTAAACAGGAGCTCCGTTCAAAAGAATCTCCAAATCCAGACTCGGAACCTGCTGGGGACAAAGAAACCCGATGCCTGGTACCACCACTGCACCCGTCGCCTACGGCCTGAGTTAGAGTGGCTCACCAGTCCCAGAGAGGTCCCCCAGCACTCCAGAGCCTGAGTCCAATGGAGCTGACTCCTCCAGGTCTCCTCAACGTTGCCTGCAGTCTCTGCACGGTGGACCCCCAACCGCTAGTGGCCTGGTAAGGTGAAATCTGACCTCAAAAGACACCTCTGCATCCAGCCGCCCTGGAGAAAAAAACTCAGGTGCACCTACATCCCCGAGCCCTCAAACTTACCTGGCCAGCTGTTGGTTCCTCCCTGAAGTCTTCCTGGACCAAGCCTGCAGCTATAAACCAAAACTGAGAATCCCCATTGAAAACAACAGGGCAGTCGATGCCAAAACAGCACCCTGCACCCAGCCACCCCTCCGCCGCTGTGGGTGCACCTTGTGTGCTAACTCAGGTCCCCCTTTTCCCTGAGCATACTTAAAACACCTCCTAAATACAACATGTAGGGGGCAGCTCCGAACTAAGAAGACATATGTCCGCAATTCGGGCCACGGAAGTGAACAGAGTTAGGTTTTCTCCATGGAGCCGCCGGCTGTAATGTAGCACGGCGTGAAGCATACCCCTGCCGTGGTTACCCATGAAGCATGGGAATAAAATTGAATTGGCCCCAGTAAATACTGTGAGTAAATACTGTGAGTGCCCCCACGGGTAAAACCGTGAGTAAAAAGTCTGTTTTAATAATATTTTTTCTTTTTCACACATATCTTCACGGTCGGGTGCGCCTTAGTGTGTGCATACCGCCGGAAGGTTTATCAGAAGGTCCTGACGAATGCAGAGCGATTTTTTGGCTCCCATGCAGAAACATGTTGACCAATTGACAAGGACTAGAGGTTTTCAATAACGAAACCGTGGTATTAGTCCTGTTTTCACCTCCTTTTAATCAATGCCGGTTGGACTCTTAATAAAATAGTTGATAGTCACAACTTAGCATTTTTTTATTCCTGCACATTTATCACATCTTTAGGGTTGGCACTACTCAACACACAAATAACCAGCTCCGCTGTAAACAGGCGTAGTAGCACACTGGGAGGACATTCGGTCCTTCCAGTGAGAACCCCATGATTAAGCATGTCACCACTATGTGGTGAGTGAGGGTTCTTTTACTATTAATTTGTGTGTTTGTTCACTCACTGGGTTTATATTCCTTCTTTTTTAAGACATCATGATCGAGTTTATTTGATACTCGACCACATCGCTCTTTTGTTGTTATTTCATATGTACGCAAACTACGAAGAAGAAGGATGAAAGAAGATGCCGAGCAGAGGAGACTGCAGGGAAGAACTGACTTGGCCCCAGCCCTACCGACCCGTCTGCAGTTTCCAGGGATTCTGCACCAAAACTCGCATTGTCCTGCAGCCAAAAACCTCAAGAACTCCTGGGAGGACTGACTGCCTGCAACAAAGATGGGACCTCTGTTCGAAAGAATCTCCAAATCAAAACTCGGAACCTGCTGAGGACAAAGAAACCCGATGCTGGTACCACCACTGCACCCGTCACCTACGGTCTGAGTTTGAGTGGCTCACCAGTCCCAGAGAGGTCACCCAACACTCCAGCGTCCGAGTCTAATGGGGGTTGACTCCTCCAGGACTCCTTAACGTTGCCTGCAGTCTCTGCACGGAGGACCCCCAACCGCTAGTGGCCCGGTAAGGTGAAATCTGACCTCAAAAGACACCCCTGCATCCAGCCGCCCTGGAGAAAAAACCCTGCACCCAGCCACCCCTGCGCCGCTGTGGGTGCACCTTGTGTGCTAACTCAGGTCCCCCTTTGCCCTGAGCATACCTCCAGGATCTTTGCAATCACAACGTTGTGGCCTGCTTGTAAGCCCCATTGGATAACATTGGGCCTCAGAACTCTGCACCTGCCTGCCTTAGTGCTGCGAAGGGTGCTTTGAGAGTGCATCCTTGAACCTGGGGGAACCCTGGTTCGAACCCCAAAATAACACTGGACTTTCTGCACACTATACCTAATGTTGGTATAGTATATACAGAACCTGGCCAGGGCGAGTGTTGGTATAGCCTGGAGAGAGCTTGCCTGCTCTCTTTCATGCCTGGACTTGAGCGCACTGCTGCTGTGGCTGTCTCCACACTGGTAGCTGTCCCTCTGTGTCAGTTGCAGAACCACTGTTCCAGACGCTTGCCCGCATATGTTGGCATCATCTTCTTTGCCTGCCCTGAGTGATGTTGAAATTACATATACAATAGTGTTACTGGATCTGTGTAAACCGAACAGACCATGAACTTTGACCACAAAACAGTTAGCAAGTTTCCAGATGTTACCTGCTTTAAGCCTCTCAAACTATGGTTCTACAATAGCATAAGAACAAGCATGTAGGCAACATTTTCAGAAGACACTTATTCACAGTTTTGTCATTACCCACGATAGCTCCTATATTATGGATGATGTTGTCTGTTATACATTATTATGGAACTAATTCACACCTCAGAATGGTTGGCCTTTGTAGTAAAGAATAGTGAACTGATGTCACCAAAACGGATATACACTAACAATATCTCTGAACTGTTGCATTCACTAGGCCCTAAAATCTGCATAGGTATGCTCAATAAGAAAAATTTGAATCATTGTCTGCCAACATATACTGCAAAGCTGTACAAATATTAGCATATACTGAAAGCAGGTTAACTTTGTTTGGATATTTCACAATGCTAACACTCACTGCATGTCAGTAAAGTATATGTTAAGGGCAAAAATTCAAACATTAATTCTGTACTGAACACGCTTAGCAATGTATCACAGACTATCTACATCTCTATGCTGTCGATGACAATCTGAAACTAATATTTGTGGGGATTGAAACATGGCTACTATAACATAATTATATGCATAACCCTTGAAACAATTCTAATACACTTTAGTACAGAGTAAAAGAGTCTTCACATTTGACTATCCATAGTTATTGGAACCTTTTCGTATCTTTGTGAAATGTTTTTACTAAATAGACATGCTTTAACTGTAGACAAAATGTGGTGAAACATCACACTAATCATTACATATAACATTTCCTATATTGTGTTTACGTCAAAGATTGAAACTTGAATCACAATATGCAGCATAGTACACCTTTATTCATTTCAACATTTTCCTAATGAGTAATGCGTTTGACCTGAATCAGAGGTTTCCAGATGGGATACTCATAGATATATTTGATGGAACATTCCATCTTCCAAAATACATTCAAGTTTCTCATTCTACTGTATCAATGATTGTTGATTGTTCATGCGGACATGACAAAGGACATTGAGGAAGGGTTTGGGGTATTGGGTGCTCTTCACCATTGTGTATACATTGCTGTCTGTGTTTTAGCAAAAATTGTATGATGCTGAACACATTTTTAACATGTCTTGACACCAATACGTAGCCATCAATTCTGCAGTCACTAGTCATGCTGGATCACATGTTGTTAGACCTGGCATCATTGGCGTGGTTTCCCCTATATTTTTGGCTCTACCTCCTGTGTTTTTGACTGTGTACTGGACTTTGTTTTTGCTGGTTTCGGTACTCAGGGCAATTTATCACTTCTGATCAGTGCTAAAGTGCAAGTGCTCCTTGTGTAAATTGTGATTGGTTATCCATGATTGGCATATTAAAGTTGCTTTGTAAGTCCCTCATAAAGTACATCTTGTGTGCCCAAAACATGTAAATAAAATGCTACTAGTGGGCCTGGCATGGCAGTTCAGGCTCGACTGTTCCCATGGGGGACAGGGTCCAGACTGATTTGCATATGGCTGGGTCCACATTGGAGTGATGTGGTGAGCAAAAGAACAATGGCTTAAACCCAGATCATGACTGGGGGTGAATGTTTGCATTGTTCAGCATTCCGTCCATCATGAGTTCCTTTTGCAGAAGATGTACTGTTGTGTTTTAAATGTCCTGCAGTGAAATACTGCCAATATAATTTCTCACTATTGCAAGGACTAGCTCTCCCGTAGGTTATCATTGAAGCTGCGTTGTAACATCTTAAAAGTGTAACTTTCAATTAGGAACAGTAGAGATTTGGAGTTTAGGTTCCCTGAATTTAAAACAACATATTTTAGTGAAAATGGTTTTTAAAATGTTTTCAAACATGTCACTTTTAGAAAGTGTGTATGTAAAAATACTTGTTTTGCCTAGTCTGCATTATTTGCAACTGCTTTAGTCTTTGCGGCTCTGCTTTAATTTACCATAAATCTTGCTTTTTATTGTTTTCACAATTTTTTACATTTTGAATACATTCCTTATGACAAACACATTAGATCACATAAGACAAAGGTATGCAGGGCCCATTGGTCCAACATTACTTCTAACACATTGCCTAGATCAGTGACCCATCGTGGCCGGCATTAATCACGTGTGGGTGCATGGGAGGGTTTCCTGGCAGGGGGGTAATACATTTTAAAAACCTACCATTCGCTGGCCCAGCGTGTTCCTGCTCTGTTGCCTCCTGCTGGAACAGGAAGCAGGCAACCTCCCTCCGCTCTCCTAAGCCAATCACAACACTGCAATGGCAGCATTGTGATTGGTCGGTACGCTGACCAGCCAGTCACCTTTGGAGAGGACATTTTTACCATGTAGGCTGCATGCATGGAGAAAAGGCAGAGTGCGCATGACTGGTTTGATCGGCCCCAGAGGGCCCTCAACAGTGTGCAAGCCACTCCGCCCCTGCCCTAGACCAGATACCCTTCCACCTTCCAAACCATTCTGCTTTCGCGCATTTTATAATTCGCCATTATCGCACTGCGAGAAAGCAGTGGGTCAACGCTCCTCCGCCCTAATGGAGGAGCTGTCCCTGATTTAGATTACATATACCACAACCATTTCTAAAGACAAAACATAATAACAAACACTTAATTGGCACAAGAAATAAATGAACCCAAAAAAACAATCTGGTACTTCCATAAACATTACAAAGAGTAAATATTGATTTTAGCTTTTTGAGAATACTCCTACAGTTTTGTAATTCCTAGGTGTTGGGGGTCAGCAACTATCCAGGGCACCTATCACAGTCCTTTGAGTGCCCCCAAAGGAATACATTTAATTTTTCAAGTTTTCAATTGTATCCAACTCTCTTTTTGCGGTAAAAAGTTGACACATTTTTACCTCTTCTATTTGGGGTCTCTTCCAGACCAAGGCCCACTTTTCAACTGAAAAAAATAATACAATTAATTTTGATTCCTCATACTGTGCAAAATTAAAGACTTCATTCAAAAAAGTAACTTAATTAAAATAACTTTTGCTACCTTCTACATACCTTTTCTCAAGTCTGTTGGGAGGCTAATATTTTTTATTATTGGAAGGCATCCATAAATTGTCGCTCAACTTTTTATTCTCCTCTCTGTTTTAGAGAAAGGCCAAGTATTTCATCTGTCAGGTCCCTGTTATATTTGTGCTTTTCTATTTATCTGCTAAGTGCTTCGACTTGCTGGCTGCTATGAAAAAGATCAGGTATTTAGTATTTCAGGTCACCATCATGTTCAAGCTATTCTATTTATTTACATATGGCCAGATGCATCAAGCATTTGTTGCCTTCGCAAACGGCCGATTCGCTGAATCGGCTGTTTTCAAACACAAAAAAATGCTCTTCTCATGCAGCAAACACTATTTTGCAATTCGGTAACCGGTAATTGAATCGCAAAATGGGTTTGCGAATCGGTATTAGGAAGGGGCGTGTTTAGAGCATCCTTTCCCAATACCGAATCGCATCGGTATGCATGAATGTTTTGCAACCAAATGCGGTCGTCAAACATTCGCATTTTGCCACCTACTTCAAGTAGAGGGACCCCCTCCTTTTTGTGAATGTCTGTAAATGCATTTTCTAAGAGCAGGCAGTCGTCCCATGGACCACTGACTACTCTTAGAAAATGAAAGGATTTTTTTTCCTTTTCTGTGTTGTAAAGCACCCCGTTTTCTTTTAAGGAAAACGGGCTGCTTTTAAAAAAAAGATTGCTTTTTTTAGACGCAATCACAGACATGTTGGTCTGCTGACCTTAGCAGGCCACCATCCCCGTGATTTTTGGGATTACTAGGGGATCACAAATTGCGACTTACCTCATTAATATTCATGAGGGAGGTCATTTGCGATCCCCTAGGAATCGCAGAAAGTGTTAAACACACTTTCATGCATTCTGTTTTGTGATTGTCTAATTGCGGATCGCAAGGATTCACAATTAGGAAATCTCAAAATGGTTTGTTGATGCAACTGGCCCTTACTTTATTATGCACACTATACACAGAGCCCAGGGCAATGTTTCTTTTTCCAATCTTAAGAGAAAACCATCCCTGTAACCATCAGGAGGGTTTTAATCATTTACTCTGCTAGTCCACTGAAGGTATTTGTACTGCTGTATACATTTTATTGGAATTGCACTTTTAATAAGGAAACAGTATGACATTTGAAAGAAATTGGGGTCTTTTAATTTTACATTTACATATTTAGGCATTTATTTATGTGTGTTATACTTTTATGGTCCATTTGAACCGAATAACGTTATCTTGACTTGACTTGATGTTGACTGTCATGGTCAAGCATTCTATTGAAGCCAGAAAGAGGTGTTCATTTACTATAGCTTACAACCTGGAATAAATATTGGGATTCAGCATTTTTTTTATTTATGAATTTTCTTGCACACCCAAATACCCAAGGGTGTCCTAGCGCAAACAAACTAGTACTCTTTATACAGCAACTTGCATACTTGAAGGCTCCAGGCAAAGCCTATGTATACAAATGGGTTTTTATAACCCAGTGAAATGTTAAGATATTTGGCACTTACCATACTCAGGCTGTTCCATGCCTGAGCTGTAACCACAGAAAAGGTCTGTTCTCCCAATCTTGCTCTTATCAAATATCAAATATATACAAAGACTGTGCTACTAACTGGTTAAAGGTTCTTATGAACCATATAAAGGGCATTGAACCGCCATCTCATATAAAGAGGGAAACAGTGTAACTGGCCAAGTAAAGAGTTTCTAGAAGTGTGTTAGGGAGAAATCTGAGGTATTGGATGAATCTAGGAGGGTTACATGAGGGAAGGGTTTTAAAAAGGCTTGTTTGGGAGATCTGAATAGTAAAAGAGGTTTGAGATATTGCAAGTAGGGATAGCGGAGGGAAGAGTCTAGAAAGGGTTATTTTGGGGATCATAGTAGTAGAATTGGATTTGGGAGGAGTGAGAGAGTGAAGGTAGAGGATATATTGTGAAAGATACAGGATGAAACACAGGGTAGTGCATTGGTTAGAATAGTAGATGAGGTTTGTAGTGAGTCACAGATTTGGGATTGAGGATATATTGAGGGAGGTATAGAGTGGGATATAGAGTAGTGCATTGGAGATGCTGAATTAGGAGTAAAGTAATAAATATAAGTGTACGTAAGTACATGAAAGGTAAATATTTATAAGGAAGGTAATATATCTAGATTTAAGTTGCATTGAGTAAACACAGACTTTGAGGTGTTGCTGTACTTTAAGCTTATTTATTTGTTTAAATTATTTTGCTTTTAATAATTCAATAGTTATGCAATTCTAGATAAATAGTTATGATATTTGTATTTGTATTTGTAGTTGAATTTATAAGACGCACAGCTACCCACAAGGGGTCGCCCGGCGCCGGTTGAGATAGCGCTACAGATGATAAATATGTACTTATATAGTCAGTGGGATTGGTGTCACTACATCGCGGTTTTTTACAACGCATTCCGTTACATCGGAATTTTTACAACGCAGGATCCATTACATCGGATGCCATTACAACGCATGGCATTACATAGCAGATGCTATTACAACGCATGGCATTACATCGTAAGTATAGGTAAGTATAAAAAATGTAATTAAGTTAAGTTAATTTAATTAATTTAATTAATTTAATTAAAATACATTTTAAAATAGTAATTAATTTTATTTAATACATTTAAATCTATTTATTTAAATTAATTTTAATAAAAATTGTAATTAATTTTATTTAATTAATATAATGAAATTAATTTAATTTAAATATTTTTTTAATTGTAATTAAATTAAATTAATTAAAATAATTTATTTAATTTAATTATTTTAATTAACAAATGTAATTAATATAATATAATTAATTTAATTTAACCTAAAAACACCCCTGTACCCCAAAACCCAAACCCTGCCCTGAAACCTAAAAACACCCCTGTACCCCAAAACCCAAACCCTACCCTGAAACCAAAAAACACCCCTGTACCCCAAAACCCAAACCCTACCCTGAAACTAAAAAACACCCCTGTACCCCAAAACCCAAACCCTACCCTGAAACCTAAAAACACCCCTGTACCCCAAAACCCAAACCCTGCCCTGAAACCTAAAAACACCCCTGTACCCCAAAACCCAAACCCTACCCTGAAACCTAAAAACACCCCTGTACCCCAAAACCCAAACCCTACCCTGAAACCTAAAAACACCCCTGTACCCCAAAACCCAAACCCTATCCTGAAACCTAAAAACACCCCTGTACCCCAAAACCCAAACCCTACCCTGAAACCTAAAAACACCCCTGTACCCCAAAACCCAAACCCTACCCTGAAACCTAAAAACACCCCTGTACCCTGAAACCTAAAAACACCCCTGTACCCCAAAACCCAAACCCTACCCTGAAACCTAAAAACACCCCTGTACACCTGTACTTATTTTAAAAATTACTTTAATTAATATAATAAATAATAAATTAATAATATTAAAAAACATAAATAAATATATTTAATTATAATTAATATTACTAAAATAAAAAAAATGTAAATACTTACCTATACTTACGATGTAATGCCATGCGTTGTAATAGCATCTGCTATGTAATGCCATGCGTTGTAATGGCATCCGATGTAATGGATCCTGCGTTGTAAAAGTTCCGTTGTAAAAGACTCCCGTTGTAAAAGTTGCGATGTAACGGTGCATCACCAGTCAGTGACCTATATACAAAAGAAAAATATAACAATAGGTAATATGTACAATTGTTAAGCAGACCTAACGAATATCTATTGACAAAAGCACAGGTGCACCATATCACAATTGTAGAGAGACCACAAGTTTGTTCCACAAATATAAATAGTAATGTCCAAAAAGTCTTGTGTGGTTGATTCCTTTATCTTTTCAAATGGAAAGAAACGAACAGCCGACGGGTTTCGTCCCAGAAGGGACTTCTTCAGGGCAAGTGCAAGATGAAGGTCTTGACAGTGTAGTCGATCATGTAGCGAAGGCAAGGGTGAGTTGATCCCTGTTATCAATGTTGTGGTATTTGAAGCCGTACAAAGAACGTTAAGTACGCATGGTTAGCCAGGAACAAGAAATAAATAGATTCTGTCCTCCAACGTAGATGTCAAACACGGGCTTGCAGATATACTGTAAACTTAGTGATTATAAGTCGCTCCTAAATGATCTTGAGCGGGAGAGAGAAAGTCCACGGTGCACCATCCAAAGGTTGTGCACCTATTTCTGAGCTTGAGAGAAATATCTTCAGTGACTGAGATAAGAGTATATTTTAGGCAGACTCTTCTCAAAGATTTATGCAAGGAAAGAGTGTCCGTGGTGCACCATCCATAGGTTGTGCACCTGGATCTGAACTTAAAAATAGTATCTTCAGTGACCGGTTTATATGTGTCTTGGACAAATTCTCCTCAATATGCCGCCTGAATCGTGAGAGAAGAAAACTTCTGAAGTCTGTTCCGTCAAGCCCTGTGGCTACGACCCCCAGTCCGTATAGCGCCTGTTATGAATATCTATGTATTGATAAACATAATTACTATACATATTTTTACAAAGGAATACGCATATCGAGATACTTACACATAATTCATATAACTGGTTATATACACAGGGACAGCCGTGGCCCGTGCAGGTAAGAGCATTGGGGCGGTAGGGCTGGGTGGGGTGTTTTAATGGGCAATGACAAGGGGAAATTAAATAAAAAAGTATGTTTCCCTTGTTGCCATCTGCCCAAATCCCCTCCCACCCGGCCCCACCACTCTACTTGCAAGGGCCGCGGCTGCACAGGGATATGCTGTACGTTTATGTTTGAGTATGGTGGTTACGTGGGGAAGAGCTAACTTCAGGAGTCTTCTGATGATCAGATAGTTATCCATTGAACTTATATTTGGGGGTAAAGAGTTCCATAGTTTGGCTGCTTGAATAAAGAGGGATGTGCCATTTGTGTTTTTTTTGTATAGTGGAATTTTCCCAATCTAGAGCGGAGGTTCCTTTGTTGAATGTATTTGGCAATTGAATTCCTGATGATGAGCAGCCCTGCACCATGTATTGCTTTGTGGATCCAAAGCAACTTAAATGTGGGTCTTCTTGCAAACTGTAACCAATGTAGGGCCTTAAAGGCAGGGTAGATGGGGGTTTGTGGCTTTACATGTAGGAGTAGTCTGGCAGAGTTGTGAATCTGTTGTAGTCTTTTTATAGGTGTTAAAGATGATTTGTGGTAGAGGCTACTGGCATAATCAGGTTTAGACAGTACAAGAGAGATAGCAGCCTGGCCTTGTGCGGAGATCCAGGTGGGGGAAATGCGTTGCACAGTTTAAGTAGTAATAAAGCTTGATCTTGCTAGTTTGCTCACTTGGGCATTCATTGATAACTTGGATTCCATGGTCATTATGAGGTTTCTTACATCCTTAGATACTTTAGGCTGTGTTCCCAGATCATCACATCAGGTAGCGAGTGGAGTCTTTCCATTTTGGAAGTATTCAATTTGAGATGGCTCCACATCATTCACTGATCAATGACTCTGAGGCAACTGAAAATGTGTGAGTTTCCAATGTCTTTAGGGATTTCCAGTTTAAGGAGTATTTGAGTGACATCTGCATAGTTATAGCATGTAAGGAGAAATTCATTGATCAGTCCTGGTAATTACTTCATGTAGATTTTGAAAAGCACGGGTGAGATGATAGACCCCTGCTTTTGTGAAGTAAAGTTTGAATGAGAAATGAGGCGAGTGGATGACATTTGTTCTGTTTTACTTGTAGAATGTGATCCAATAGAGAGGTCCCCTCTATGTCAGCTTCGTATGGTCTTTGTGTAGTGTCATGGTCAACTGTGTCAAAGGCAGCAGGGAGGTCCAAGAGAAGTAGTGCAGCAACTGGATTCTTAGGGTCATCCCAAATGGCAATGAGGGCAGATTCTGTACCTCTTCCTGGACGGAACCCTGTCTGGAAGTCTGACAGTATGGAATTATCTTCAATGAATTGAGACATCTGGGTGAATGCTGCTCTTTCAATCAACACACCCAGCTAAAGTCCATTTGTAGTTTGGACATAGTTGTAGGGGTTAAGTGGGTTCAGGTTTGTTTACTTTAATGGACATATGTATGATGTTTTCAGAACTTTTGGAAATATTCCCATAGTTATAGAACTGTTGATGATTCTTCTTACTGGTGTGGCATCAGAGTCAGAAGAATTTTCTTGAAGGTTTGTGGTGGACATGGGTCTGAAGGGCTGCGGGTAGGCCGGCTTGCTTTGAAAAGATTCATGGTGTCATATTTGTTGGTAGGATTGCAGAGGGGTTCTTTGGAAAAGGTTCAGAGCTGGTGGTTTTCATTTGTTTTAAATAGGAGTCTAACGTGTCTGCTTTGGTTGTGGAATGATTTGCCAGTTTGTCTTTGAATTCTTGAGTAATTGGATGAATTCCTTCTAGGCAACTTGGTTTACAAAATGCAGTTACAAACTTTATAGAATTCTTTGTATGCACACTAAACATTTTGAATTCTATCTTTTTTTTAAATCTTTTTTTTTTGCTGACTTGTATAATCCGTAAAATGTTTGTAGGTGAAGTTTGTCTTGATTTGTGTTTGTTTTCAGCAAGGTGAATTGCAGCTTTATAGTTTGCTATTTTGTCTCTTTTAGCTCTGTATTTCTCCAAGGTGCCTGAATTCTTTTGTCCTATTGTGTTGCTTTCTCAGCACCCCAAGTTGAATTTTGTTTTTTATCTCTACTGATAATATCCATAAACATGTGTCTAGAGATTCACATCACTAACCTGCACAACTTTGATGAAACAATTCAGCAAAATCTCAAGTAAGCATTTCAAGTGAACTGCATTCACCATAATGCTAAGGAGTGAACTGTGCTGGGATGTGAAGTGGTGTGCTTCCATCCCCCTTCTCCTGTTTTGTTGTCCTTAGTGTCATTGGGATATAAAAAGCATCCTGTAGCCACACATAGAGTTTTTTAACAGAATTTGATGTTAGTTTTGTTTCCACGTGTTCACAATTGAGTTTGTTCCACAGTCAATAGGTGGGTTCATGTAAGGTGCTTTTAGGTGTGTTGTTTTATGTTGAAGAGCAAGCAGATTGTGGTTTGGCCATGTGACTGGAGTAATCATTTGAAAGGTAACCAGTTCTGAATTTACATAAATGAAATCTAGGTGATGTGCATTAAATGGGTACAAAGGCATTGGGGTAGGTTCGGGATGTTTGTCCCACCAAGGACAGGTGAGTCTAGTGTGGGGTAGGATGTACTGTTGTGCTTAATCCTGGATCCACCGCTACTTGTTGTTGGCGCCGCCCGGGAGTCTCCAGACGGGGCTGTTGGTTAATTGCAGGACTCACGCTGTTTATGATGACGGGCAACTGACACTGAATCGCTCTATTGTGTGGTGCTCGGTTTTAGGAGGGGGGTTATGCGGGTGACCAGCCTGAATGCCGGATCATTCCTGTTCCCCATCCAGGCCCAGCATTCATGCATGGAGCAACCACTGCCCTGACGCTGCTGTTATCTGACTGGCAATGGGCTCCCTGGCAAATGGCCACACCTACACTGGTCTGGTCCTTTAGTTGTGTTGGGGAACACTAAGGACAGTTCCTGAAGTTGTTGAGGAGCTTCTGTGCCTGATATGTGAAAGAGTAGTCCCCACTAATTGAAAAGAACTTCCGTGGCTCTCTATAATTTACCCTAATCTAGGACATCTACAGTGAGGTGTCAACGCCCGGGGAAACCGTTGAAGCAGACGCTACCTCTGACTGGGATGAGTTACACCTTGACCACCCTCGGCTGATTTCTTCATATCCTTCTGTGTTTTAAGTTTAGTCATTAGGCTTTTTAAATCCCTTTCCTTACTAGTTATTTATATTTGGATAGGTTACTTCATCGCCTTTCCATATCGACAGTTGAAATACACTCCGTGAGCACATACTTTTGTTTTGTGTTTTCGTCATCCCTTCCAGGTTTCAGCCATGGCGAGATCCCATGTTTATCCTTTGAACATTAGGGTGTGAGCACTACTCACCTTAAACCCAATAGTGTAGATAGTTTGGTTCGGTCCTGAAGAAATGCACTGTATTGATTTGAACATTATTGCATGAAACATTTCAACCATTTCTATAAAGAGTAAGTTACTGCTTCCCTGGACCCTTAAGCCAGAAAACTGCCACTCTTTTTTGTTTTTAGTGAGGTGGGCCACCACTTTATTAAAGTCCTGTGTGGATAACCCAACCTTTTTTAACCACTTATACACATCTACACCCTTCACTTCCTTCCCTACGGCCCTCACACCCACAGCACCATACGGCAGGGACAAAAGATCTCACCAAAAGAGCCCCTTTATGGGTGCCCGTCGGGTATTGCACCACCGACCCAACGATGAGCGAGCCCATATGATGAAGCATGAGATGTAGCTTGCTGGGTGTGTGAGGACTCTAGTTCCAACAAGGAGTATTCCCCTCCTGTGTGCCTTCACTCACTTTGGTTTCAACTCTCTACAGAGTTTTTTAATTCTGGGAAACTGTGTACTCTCTTTTGGTACACTAGGTTTGTGGATGGTCTGATATTGATTCTGCGTTTCTAAGTCAGGGATTCTTTTCAGGCTGGGCATACTGGGTTTGACAAACCAAATGTTTAAATCACCAAGAACGCATAGGTTGGAGTGTAGTGTTATCAAGTTTGAAACTGTATCTAGAAGTGTGTCTGGGAATGTTACATTGCTAGGTGGAGACCTGTAAAGGAGCTAGAAGTTGCTGGAGGAGTATGGCATTGGGTTACATTTGTTGAGGCCTTACAACCTTGTATGGAGAAGTTGTCACCTTTAGTGATATTTACATGGCCCAACCATGATTCAGTTATGAAAACTAAGTCAGGTTGTGTGTCAGTGAGATTGTCATAGATGTGATGCCTTGATTTTAGAGGGTGATCGAGCATTTATTAGTAAGCAGTTTAGAGAATTAGTTTTGGTGATGGTGTGACTTTGTTTTGTAGAAGAGTGAGCTGTATTTTGTGGATTTGTAGCAGTACTGATATTATGTGTATGAGGAAAGCAATAGTGTAGCTTTTCTGTATCGTATTCCTCCTCCATCAGGCTAAGAAGGCATTTTGATGGGTCTGCGTGTGTAGGTGATGGGAATGGTGGTTGAGAGTGGGTTGTTGGCTTTGCTATTTTCGTAGAGTAACCTTGTTGTGTAGTAGACATGGAGATGCAAAGTTGTGAAGAGTGGCATGTTGTTTATTTAGTTTATTTTGTTTGTGTCTATTTAGGGTGGAAGGAGGGCAGCATGTGATCTGTTGTAAGGTACTAAATTGGCCAATGAATGAGAGGCTGTTGAAAGAGAGTTGATGTGTGTGTTTTGGGTGTGGGAAAGCAAGAAAACATGGCAGTCAAGTTGGTTTAGGGTATGTATCATGTGTGTAGTCAGGAGGGTGGGAGTGGTTGTATGTTTGAAGTTTGTGACGGATCCAGTTATGAGGTAGTGTGCGTGTTACGGTTTGACGAGTAGTGAGAAGAAAAGATGATGTAAGTATTTTATGTAAAGTATTATTGGTGAGTGGAAAATGAAAGGTAAAGGGTTGGTGATGTGTTTTGGAAAAGAGTGTATGTGGTGTGTGAGAGGGAATGGACAGGAGTTAAGAATATTTGTGTTAAATTCAATTGCTGGAAGAGGTAATATGTGTGGTAGAGTGGAATGTAAGGATTGTGTGATTGTGTTTTTTGGTAAAAAGAGGAGGAGGGTGTTGGTGGATGAAATGATGTAAGGCTGAGTATAAGTTTGGTGTTGACAGAAAGGGGTCTGTTAGGAGTCAATCAATCAATCAATCAATCAAAGGCATTTATAGAGCGCACTACTTACCCGTAGGGTCTCAAGGCGCTTGGGGGGGGGGGGTGCCGTTACTGCTCGAATAGCCAGGTCTTCAGCTTCTTCCTGAAGGAAAGGTGGTCTTGGGTCAGGCGCAGGTCGGTCGGGAGGGAGTTCCAGGTCTTGGCGGCGAGGTAGGAGAAGGACCTTCCTCCTGTTGTCGCTCTTCGGATGCGGGGGACGGCGGCGAGGGCGTGGCTGGCTGATCGGAGGTGGCGTTTTGGGGCGTAGAAGTTTATTCGGTTGTTGAGGTAGCTCGGGCCTTGGTCGTGTAGGGCTTTGTGTGCGTGGGTGAGGAGACGGAAGGTGATTCTTTTGTTGACGGGGAGCCAGTGCAGGTCTCTCAGATGTCCGGAGATGTGGCTGTTGCGAGGGATGTCGAGGATGAGTCTGGCTGAGGCGTTCTGGATCCCCTGGAGTCTCTTCTGGAGCTTGGCGGTGGTACCGGCGTAGAGGGCATTGCCGTAGTCCAGTCGGCTGGTGACGAGGGCCTGGGTGACGGTCTTCCTGGTCTCGGTGGGGATTCACCAGAAGATCTTCCGTAGCATGCGCAGGATGTTGAAGCATGATGAGGAGACGGCGTTGACTTGTCTGGTCATGGAGAGCGAGGAGTCCAGGATGAAGCCCAGGTTGCGTGCGTGGTCTGTCGGTTTGGGTGCGGTGCCCAGGGCGGGGGGGCACCAGGAGTCGTCCCAGGCGGAGGGCGAGGAGCCCAGGATGAGAACCTCCATCTTGTCTGAGTTCAGTTTCAGGCAGGTCGGAGTAAGTCGAGGGTAGAGCTGGTGATTTGTATGAGCTGGGAGTGTGTCTGGGTGGGATATATGTATGAACAGTGTGCATTTGGGTTGTGTTGGCGTTATGATGACTTGTTTCTAGTATAGGATAGAGTATTACTATGTGTGTTATTTGAAGGTGCCATTGTGTGTTAGTTTGGGTAGAAGGGTGTATAAGAGAGGTTTGGTGTGCTTTTTGGTGATTGTTGAGATGGTGAGGTGTGGTTAGTGTATTTTTGTAGTAAATGAGCAGAGTGCATTTGTTGTGAGTGTGTTAAAAGGTTTGTGGATGGGTTAAGTGGCTTGCTGGTAAATCAAAAATAGGGCAGCATTTCTGGCCCCCGGCCCAACCAGTCCTTAATATGCCTAAACAGGCAACTGCCCTTGCCTCTCCTCCCTTAGCTTCCAAGCCCAGGCAGAGGCAACCTGATCCCTAAGTTTTAATAGCCCTACTGGTCTGGTGACACGTTCAGCCAATGGGAACCCTAGCCCTAACTCCAACAAATCACAACACTAGCCCTAAGACGAATAGGAGACAAAACACCGGCAGCCAAGCACAGCCCCGATCGACAGCACAGATATAGCCAGAAACACGAGGTTTACATATACTTTCCGAACACAGTTTTAAACCATAAAGCGGATTAAGCATTCTCATAAATGCACTCTGCTTAGCCTCTTAGGGTGTTGTTTGTTATGTTATGTTATGTTATGTTATGTTATGTTATGCAGGGGTTTTGTATAGCGTACGGCTACTCAGAAGAGTGTCCCGACGCTTTAGATTGCGCACTAATCTCATAACACAACAGGGAAAATAAGAGACAGAAATAAGAGAAACCTAAAAGGGGCCGAAACTAAGAGGAAAAGAGCCAGGTTTTAAGCCCTTTCCGAAAGGCCAACAAATTAGGAATGCTGCGCAGGGACACAGGAAGTTTATTCCATAACTGAGGTGCTAGTAGTTTAAAAGAGCGGCCTCCGATGCGGGCTCTCTTCACACGAGGAACCACCGCAAGAGACAGGGCTTCAGACCTGAGCGGCCTAGCAGGCAGATAAAAGGCCAGCCTCTTCTGCAGGTATTTTGCTCCGGAGGCGTGCAAGGCTTTGTGCGCCAGAGTAAGCGTTTTAAAAATTATCCGCTTCCGGACAGGGAGCCAGTGCAGAGCCTCCAGAAGACCCGAGGCTCTGGCACGGCGCGATAGTCCAAAAATGGCCCGTGCTGCCGAATTCTGGACAACCTGTAGCCGTTGGAGCAGATACTCTGGCAAGCCGAGATAAAGGACGTTGGCATAGTCAATTCTCGAGCCTATGATCGCCTGCACCGTGATCTTCCTATGTTCCTCCGATAACAAGGGAAGGAACTTGCGTAGCATCCGGAGTAGGCCAAAGCAGGTACCAGTGAGACCGATTACCTGTGAACGTAGTGTGAGGCCATTATCGATCTTAATCCCAAGGTTTTTAGCCACCTGGGACGAACTTGCTGGTGGAAACATGTTCTCAGGCCACCACACTTTCCAGTCCGGATCCGAACTGCACCCAAAAAAGAGGACCTCGGATTTATCCGAGTTGCACTTGAGGCTATTGTGATGAAACCATTGAAACACCGCCTCAAGGCAACCCTGGATCCTACCTCCATCGAAGTCCGCACCCCTCTCACAGGTGAAGAGGAGCTGGGAGTCATCGGCATAAGAAACGATCTGGGCCCCGAAAGACTCCGCCAATGCCGCCAAAGGGGTCATAAAGATGTTAAATAGAGTTGGACTCAGGACAGAGCCCTGAGGAACTCCGACACCCAATGGCGACATCTCGGCGGAGCAAGCAGAAGCCCAGACCGTTTGTCGACGGCCTGCCAGGAAAGATCGAAACCACTGGAGCACCGTGTTTGCCTTTATAACTTTTAAAAGACCCAAAAGGAGAAGAGGTGAGGTCTGGAGGATAGCTCCTGCACACCTAAGCACAGTACTGGGAAAACTAGGACAGATCTTCAAACAGTCACGGGTAGAAAAACAGCAAGTCTGAGGTCGGTCAGTCAGTCAAATTCACTTTCTTTGGTTAATTAAAACCATAACAGCATACCACATAAAACACATTAAATGCTACAATTACACAAACACCAACAGGGTACACAAAATGCATCTAGATAATCTACAAAAAAGCAATTCATGTTATAGTAATTAAAATGTATCATAGTTAAAAATTGACCGCTGCTGTCAGAAAACTAGCTATATTAAAAAGTTCCCAAACATTAGTCCGCTTCTGAAAAAAAATAAAAGCAGGTCTAGCCTATAAAAATTCCTAGCCCCTTAAAATAGGTAAAATGAATCGATTCTGGGTGTGCATAAAGTGATTCATCTGTAACAGTGGAGCCAGTTTGTGTTTTCACAGCGACGAAGACGCGGCAGAGGCCTTGTTGCTCCCACTAGTGTCGTTCCTGCCCCAGCCCGCTTCAGTTTCAATCTCCACTCACATTAGCAGCCGGCGGGGGCCGTGGATAGCAGACCAGCACCATGGATTGCCGATCGCGGTGCTTGTGGTGCAGTGGTGTAGTGGGGGTAGCTGTGGTAGCAGTGTGCAGCGGCCCTACCCCGCGACTTCCGTGACTCCCGTGATTCCTCCGTGGCTTGTGGCCTGGGGAGCATGATGGCAGTCAGACCATCCTTTCTCCTGCCCCCCACCCCCTACCCGTAGTCCTTCGCCTTCACCGTTACGCTCAGTTACAGCTATTGCTATTGAGAAGCTGTGAGCAGGATGGTGGTGCAGGTGGTGTGAGGTGAAGGGGGGACCCGTTGTGCTCTGCTGCAGCGGTGATTCAGGAGGCAAGAGACTGCAAGACACTGGGAGAGCCAGTCTGTGAGAGACTACATACATACGGGTTCACAGAGAAGTGGCGGATCCTCCGGGGCAATGGCAAATCAGTGAGTGGGAGCCAGCAAATTCGGGTGGTGCGAACCCGGCTGTCCAGGGGCGGGTCTGATTGACGGTCCCCCAGAGTGCGTCCTCTGCGGTCCTCTGCTGTAGAGGTGGTCTGCCCAGAACAAGCGCAGCCTGCAATTCAGCCCAGAGTGCCCCGCTAGCCCCTTCAGCCCAACCTAGTCCCCAGCCACTTCATCATCATTCATCAATCATCTGTAAGGTCCACCTGGAAAGACCACCAGCAAAAACAACAACGGGCATTAGTACCAGTTTTAGTACCATGACAAATACACAAGAAATACACTAGGATAAGGAAAAGGATAAGGAAAAACTAGTAACAGCACAGTAGAAGGCCAGAGTTTACAGCCATCCCGAAGGATTTGGGTTCCAGAAACCCGGCCACCCGGAAGTCAGTAGGCAGGCAGGCTGGCCCCTTAAAACAAAAAAGAAAAACAACCAAATCTAACAAATTGACAAACCAGCAACTAACAAACCAACTGGAAAACAAAAATCTGTAAAAATAAGCAAAACAAGCAAAAAATTAATCACACCAAAACTACAGTTAAAAAATAAAAAACTAAGGGCTCAAATCAATTCAATCAATGGATCTACCAACCAAACTTTACTTACTTTATTATTTCACCATTTAACCAACCAACCAATCAACCAATCTAGCGACTCGTCTAACCAATCATTAGGATCTACCAGGAAGTTGCAAAGTCCTTATTGAGAAAAAAACCAACAACCCTGGGATGAGATCAGGACGTGTAAGGAAAGCCCAACCAAGTCCACCAAAAAAGGTGCAAAGGAAATGGACCGCTGCAAACAACGGGAAAAATCCCTGATGGCCTCTACACCGCTCCGAACACTTTCAAATTCAAGTACAGCCTCAGATCCAGTGCCTGTACATGCCCAACCAACTGCTGAAGAGCTAAAACTAGGATCTAAAGAATTATTAAAGCCGAAAAAAATCAAGGCATCATTAAGGGACTATTTTAGGACTCCAGTACTGGCGATAGCATGGAAGAAAGTAACCAGCCCTTTGGGCAAATTGCAGGTATCCCCCTGCAGGTACCCCCACCAGCAGCCACTGAGTTACCGCAACATCAAATTATGATTCAGCCATTGATTCACGGGGTCCCCGGAGGGCCCGATAACTCGATACAAACTAGCTCTACTGTAACAACAGTATTTCTCAGCAAAGGTGCTGTAGAAACCCCTGACGACAACCAACCACAACAGGCTTCTCTTCAACCACTAGCTCACCATACAGCTCAATCAGAACAAGCTTCTCTCAAGGTAATTACCACCAAAGACGCTCATCTACCTACCTTCCAATCATTTTCAAATGTAAGCCAGTTTTCTCCATCTGTATTTAATTCTTTAATCGAATCTAAATCTGACCAGCAAATAAAGAGCCCTAAAGTCTTACCACTACAGGTCATGGCCTACCCGCATGCTTTTTTTGATATCCAAGACCAGCCAGAGTCGGAAAGTTTTCTAGCTAAGGTGGATAAAGGGAACAAAGTGGAGCCAACGGTTATCTCAGAAGGGTCGAATAACAACATTATCCACAACTCTTTAGACTTATCGTTCTTTACCACTGAACACAATAAGTCTGTAGTGCAGGATAGATCCCCATAGAACAACCTTAACAACCTATGGTCCCAAATATTACAAACTTTTCAAACAACGTCAGCATCACTAACATACCACTCGTACAAAATGGTCATGCAGATACACCTACTAAACACACTTGCGGTGTATACCGCTGGGATCGACCAAAAACTGGAGGCACTTAACACTCTCATCACAAAAGCTCAATCCCAAACTCAACTGGTCCAAACAGTATGCTGCTGCTCTCCCATAATCTATTCCTTATCATCTCTGCCTCAATTCCTCTCAGCAGTTCTAACGGAAATAAAGAAGCACTCAGTGTCCGAGTCGTCAGACCCCCCTCAGGCTCCGAGCCCGACACAGGGCTCATCTCACCCGACATCCCAAATCGACCAACCCTCTCCACAGTCCACGGAGTCAGCAGATGGCAAATCAATTCCTATTGATCCGTCCAACAATTATAACACACATCGGCTGTTGAAACGGGAAAAGAAATGACAACGAAAAAGCTGGAACAAACAAACAAAAGAAATTAACACTTTAAATATGAATAACCCCCAACGAGTAACACAGAGCTCCCGGGAAAAGCACCCTTGACACCACCGTCAAAAGGAGAACAGTCAAGCCTGCAACTAACATCGAATCAGCTTACCCCACAGACAGAATCTCCAGATCAGACTAGTCAACAGTCAGGGCCCCCCAAGCTCGAGTAAAACCCGGCCTCCATCAACCACCAACAAGGTGACCAGCACATGAAGCAGGTCAACAGAGTCCTGCAACTCCCCAGATGCCAGCTCTAGAAGCCAGTTCCTTCTGTCTCCCTATAGCTGAGCATGACAAATTGTGTACACAGCGTATAGCCACAGAACCTGGCCATAAGAACCTCACAAATATAGCAAGCTGTCACAAGTTGATGACCACAAGCAAAAAAGCCCTCCTACTTCGTCCCTAATTACCCATCATTGGGAACCACCCCTTCTATCGCTCACCGTATCCACATCGAAAAAGTTTATAGAAGACAAATCAAAGCAAACAAAGCCGCTGATGACCAATGATTTTTGTGAGTAACCAAGTAATACCCAAAGTGCTAAACTGCTGCTCATTCCAGAATATATCTCGGGAGGCCCCCACGACATTCTCAATCAAGGGAATATACTAAAACCCTTTATATCATTACCAGATCTAAGCCATCTGCAAATCGAGAAATATAATCGCTATTGAATTCATTCCAACTACTGGATTTAAAATGGAAGAAACTACGCAAGTAATACTGGCAACCTCGGCAACCCCAGACATGGTTCTGATGAAAACTGACCAATTTAAATCCTAGGGTATACCAACCACAATACCAAGCGCTCCTGGCTACCCTATAATACTGGAAAATAATTGGGCCTGTACCTTCAGCTCCTCTCTGGCCCCCTTTTCAGTACTGAGGTCCGCGAGAAGCAGCCCACCAACAGCAATCCAAGAGCCTACAACCTATCAGCGAGACCTCAATGGAGCAGATCGGCTATGGTTGCTGGGGCCCTATTTAGAAACTATACCGATTGAAACACCACTAATCAGGGTCTATCCATATGCTCTTGGAACATCAACGGATTTGGGCAGGAAAAGCAATCCGCCGCCACTCTGGACTTCTTAAAAGAACACAACATCCTCCGTTTCCAGGAAATATGCGCAGGGGAAAGCATTCCATTAGTAGACTACCTGGAGTTTACCACACCTGCTACCAGGCAGTCCAAGTTTGGTAGACCAAGTGGCTGTTTCTCCATATATGTATCAACAAAACTATCCCAATGTATTTAATAGATTCCATTTGAGGAGGTTTGGCTCTCTAGAACCATTCTGGGAAGTTCTCTTACGGATCCTCAGATGCTTGTCCTCAATGTCTATATCCCCCCTGCACCACCAAGAAAAAACCCGAAAAGGATAGTTTGATCAATACCATCTGTAACTTATTTGGCAAGTACGTCAGCACACCCTGCATCAATTCAGGAGATTTTAACACCAACCTCCACTGCAATCTTGCCTAAGACACAGGACTGGCCTCCCCAAGAGTTCCCCCACACTTGCATCTCAGTCAATTCCTGTTGGAAACAAACTTTTTACACTGGGAGAATATGTGGTAATGCTGTTCAGTAGCTTAGGATTTACCTGATTGAATGGGCGCCTCCCCACTGACATCCCTCCTGCATGGACTAGGTCAGATGGCAGAACCTTCTCGTTTCTGCACATTACTCTAGAGAGTAGAGAAATATTGCCTCTGATCAAGAGCTATCAAATTGTACCACAGGGAGAGAGTGATCATCGGGCACAAATATTAACACTATCCGTCACCACCCCATGCCATCAAGAACTTGCCCGTACTCACTCAGGCAGCTACACAGAGGATCTAAAGCGAATAAAGTGGTCGGACACCACGGCCCCTTCTCTAATGGAAAAAAGCAGAGCCTTTTTAAATCAATCCCTAGAGTCAAATAAAGACTCAAATATCCACGTTGTCAGTGGCTGGACGTCCCTTACAAACCATCTACTCAAAGAGGCGTTAAAATATCAATCGAATAAGATGGACATTCAGATTGACCTACTCACAATGATGGCAAATGCAGTTACAGGGATAGATAACAAACTCGCACAGCTTAATAATCTGATAATCAGAGTCCAAAATGATAAACAAAAAATGGACATTGAATGTATTTGCACCCCACTTATGGATAAGCTTGTAGCAATACCCGATGTTTTGCATGCTATAATAGAAGACACAAAAAAGGCTCTAAAAATGAAATTGTCCAGGAAGTGAACATAAGGAAACATAAAAGGGAAGAGATGGAATTAATAAAAAAGGAGGAAAAGAACTCCACGTTAATAGTGGATAAAAATGAATTAGCATCATTGAGGAAGTCCCTGGGGAAAGAAAATGCACAGGATGAAAGAGACTTGTCAATAGAAACCCAACTAAGGGATGAAACATACGAGGAAGCAACCAGTATAGAAACAAAGGTAGATTATGATAGTAAAGAACAAGACCCAAACGGTTATATTATGTCAAACGACAAAGGAAAAAACTACGTAAAGCAAGAAAAAATCAAAAACCTAATTTCTATAAGTATGATGAGTTAACAAAAACTGAAGGTACAACAAAAAATAATGGAATGCAACGAGAAAAATCAATTGAAGAAAAAACTCCTCCAATAACTAAGAATGAGCCAAAAAAAGTATTCCCTATATTTGTACAAGAAACCTTGCTGGAACGAGCATCGAATAAAGAGGCAAAAAAAACTACAAGAAGTGATGAAAAAAAACCAAATGGTTACAACTAATCCACCACTGATTACAGAAGAAATAAGGGAAGAAGATGTAATCCAGGAGGACGATTTAAAATACGATCATAGGAACGGAATGACTGACAGTATGCCATTAAAAATAACGATAAAACCAAGCGAGCAACAATATCAGCATCACAATGTGAACATAGAAACAGGTCTGAAAGTTAACAAGAATGATGTAACAAGATTGAGTATAGAAAGAACAGTAGAGCCAAAAAACCAATCTCCGTACTGGAACCATCTGATAATTCAGGGGGGCGCTGAAATCTTTACCTGTAGCTGCGTTCGGCCGGGCTTGGCTCCGCTGAACGCCGTTGGCCGGGCTTGGCTCCGCCATTCTTCTTTTCCTTGCGGTGGGTGCTCCCGGCCGGGCTTGGCTCCGCCGGGGTGTTCCTGACAAACTACAACCCCCAGCAGCCCCATCGCGGCAAGGACGCCGCCGCCCTCACATCCAGGAAGCGCCAGAAGGCGCATAAAGGAGAGCACGCCTCGGAGTTTAGCGGGGGGCGCTGAAATCTTTACCTGCAGCTGCGTGTGGCCGGGCTTGGCTCCGCTGAGCGCTGTTGGCCGGGCTTGGCTCCGCCATTCTTCTTTTCCTTGCGGTGGGTGCTCCCGGCCGGGCTTGGCTCCGCCGGGGTGTTCCTGACAAACTACAACCCCCAGCAGCCCCATCGCGGCAAGGACGCCGCCGCCCTCACATCCAGGAAGCGCCGGAAGGCGCATAAAGGAGAGCACGCCTCGGAGTTTAGCGGGGGGCGCTGAAATCTTTACCTGCAGCTGCGTGTGGCCGGGCTTGGCTCCGCTGAGCGCTGTTGGCCGGGCTTGGCTCCGCCATTCTTCTTTTCCTTGCGGTGGGTGCTCCCGGCCGGGCTTGGCTCCGCCGGGGTGTTCCTGACAAACTACAACCCCCAGCAGCCCCATCGCGGCAAGGACGCCGCCGCCCTCACATCCAGGAAGCGCCGGAAGGCGCATAAAGGAGAACACGCCTCCTCGTCCCGCGGGACGCGCGCGGGCGGGCGCCGGGCTAAGCCCGGGCAAAGGGCGGGCCCTCTGTGGCCCTCAGGGGACTGAAGGAGACTGGACTGGGCCTGGACCCTTATATTTCCCCTTTGGACCAATCTCGCGCCTGGAGCGTGTAAGATATTTGAATAACTTTTAATTTTGTGTTTTATACGTTGTTTTAGTATTGAGTGCCTAGATTGACGGGTATCTGTTTGCAAGTATTAGTTCCATTTATATTCACAATGTCAAAACCCAAAAATGATAAGGTGCCGGTGGGCCCTGCTACTCTTGATAATTTTCTGGTTAGGAAAGTAAGTCAGATAAATAACAACAGACGTGCATCATTGGGGAAAAACACTGTGGTAGGGGAAATGTCATTGGAAAATTCCCCTATCAGTTTGTTACAAGGATGTGCAATTAACTCGACTGATGTCATTTCCATTGACCCTCCTGTGTCCATCTTAGTTAACGTGGAGGCTCAATCTGACCCTCAGGTGCTGTCATGTCCTGATACTAGCCCTGATACTATTGTGTTACATGAGCCCCAACCAGAAACTAGGGCCATAAGAACTTGTAGAACACTGTCTCAAAAGGTAATTGGGAAGCAAGATAAGTCAAAAAAGAAAAAGGATGGTAAGGCTATTTTTAGCCCTGTAATACCTACCCCTTTTGTTTTTACGGGCACTAACAATGATGGTAATGATAATGGTGTAAGCATAACCCCTGATTTTTTAGCTTCACTTATACAAAATCTAGAAGCTTCTTTGACAACTAAAATGGAGGAGCTTATCAAACCATTAACGAGTAAGATAGATAACCTAGCAAAGGAAGTGACAAGGCTGGGTGGTCTGTTATCAGCAAAGAATGGTGTTTCCTTTAGTGGAAGGGTACACTCTGGGGGGAATGGTAGAGAACCTGCCGATATTAATGATATATGTAATAAGGCAAGGGGGAATGCTGCTGTTGCAGTGGTTACTGGTTCTGAAACCTCGATTCGCCCAGACACCCCTGCGGCAGCGGCTCCTTTGATACCATCTACAAAGCAAACAAATAGTAGAGCGCCTAGACCCCCGAGGTACAATCGATATCTTAATTTACCTCCAGATTGTGCCCCGTTTGTGGCTGTATTAACTAATGTGCCTCCTTGCGGGACACACCCAGCATCACCTTTTGATGAATCCCAATCCTCTTTGAAAAATAAGACTGTATCTTGGCTCAATAAAAATTGTGGGTTCCCTGTGTCATACTCGGAACAAATTATGACAGTAAGACGTGTAAATTGGGTAGGGCCATCTAAAAAGACTGGGGTAGGGGACTGTATAGTCGTAAATTTTAAACACCCCCAGCACGTGGCAACTATCCTTTTGAGAGCATCTGCATTGGTATATAACACGAATAGTATTTGTGTACGTCCCTTGGGTTATTTTTATGCGCATCTGTGTAAACCTACATCACAACAGAACTTAACCAGGCGGGGGCTTGAACCTTATACTCCTGTGCAGGAGTCTCAGTTCTTTTATAATGTTACTAATCCTTGTGGGTCTGGTGGGCCCATTAGAATTCATAATGGGAGTTCAAGTATCGGCCATTATCATCATGGGTCGAATGTAAATACACAGAATAGATTTGAAATGTTATCCGGTCTTGAGCAGTGTGACTGACTGGGGGCACCTGCGGCTCAGATTACGAGGGCTTCAGGTGAAATTACAAATTCTTTGAACCCGGTGGGTAGAACTTCAGGAATCCTTGCTGTCTCCTGGAATATTGCTGGTCTTGCGGCCAAAATGTCTGATGTCAACTGGGTTACTTACATCAAGCAGTTTTCTATCATTTGTCTCCAAGAGACCTGGGAGCTGGGCTGTAATCTGTTTTTAGAAGGGTATAGGGCCTTCTTTGTGCCGGCCTTGCCTTCAGTGCGGGGAAGGCCCAAGGGGGGACTTGTAGTCTTTGTCTCCATACTGATACCGTGTGTAGTACGGAGATTGGAAGCTCATCATACAGGGGTCATGGGACTAATTCTATCTTGTGGTAATGTTCTTGTGGGACTGGTGAATTTTTACAATGCTGCTCTTGATAGTGCAGGTCCGAAACATATCCATGTTCTTAATTCCTTTGTCTCTAATTTTATGGAAAAAGTGGGCCATAACCTCTTGATTTTGGGGGATTTTAATCTGCATCCATGTGTCGATCCATTGCACAAATGTTTACCGGAAATGATCTGTGCGCGCGCAGATTGTCTGCATATGGAGCACACCTTAGAGGGTGAAATGTGTAATGACCTAATGAATGACCATGACCTCTCTTTGGCTATGTCTTTAAAGGATCCTTCATACTGTTTTGATATCCCTACTTTTAAGGGACATGGAAGGGGCACCTTCATTGACCATATTCTTGTCTCGAGGACTATGCAAACTTTTGTAGATTCTTTTTGTATCCTCCCTAGTGAATTTAGTGACCATAATCCTGTCACAATCTGTCTGAACTGTCCTTGGGGGAAAAGCGGTCCCAAAAACACTGTTCAAGGAAGTCTGGGCACAACAGATGGGAGGAGGCGGTTAAAATGGTCAATTGACTCAGCAGATGCACTCTATAAAAACATCTCTGAAGGGTGTGCAGAGGACATTGACGTCTGTATTAACGGGGGAGGTGAACCCAAAATGGTTCTAGAGGCTTATCAAAATATAGCGGAGAAGGTGTCAGCGTTCCAATCTGTTCCTATTAAAACTCACACAAAAGTAGGGCCGAGATGGTTTAGCCATGATTGCACTGTAGCTGCTCGCAAGCTGAGGCTTGCTCTGTCAGCTTCCCCGAGGGATCGGGAGGTTGTAAAACTCTGTAGAAAGGAATATAAGGCTATTACTATCTCCCGTAAGGAGCTATTGAAGAAAGAGGCGTGGGAGGAATTGCTTGACCCCTCTACTTTGAATAGCAGCACCAAATTCTGGGCTTTGGTAAAGAAACCTTTCTTGACCGAGGATCCCGGTGACGGAATTACATGCTGTATAACCAAAGAGGAATGGGAAGGCCATTTTAAAAGTTTATATTACTCTGAAAATGCTAGATCTATGACAGATGCCCCCTGTGACAGGGTTGGCCCTATTATTTTTTATGAAAGTGAGGTTTTGGCAGCCATAATGGGCCTCACTGCAAATAAAGCGCCAGGGCCTGACGGAATACCCCCTGATCTTTACAGGTCTGATCCAGCTTTCTGGGCTCCCATTCTGGTCGCCGTATTCAATGCTGCGGCCACTGTGGGATGTCCAGAATCTTGGGGACTATCAACTATAGTTCCTGTATTCAAGAAGGGAGATAGGGGAAGTCCACTTTGCTATCGGCCCATATCCCTAATTGATTCACTGGTAAAGATCATGGGGAGAGTTATACTTCAACGCCTAATAAGTTGGTCGAATGAGAATCACATTTTGACAATCTCTCAATATGGCTTTTGTGAGGGGCGCTCAACCATAACGCAGTGTCTCAATCTGTTCCTTATTCTGAATAAATATACTGTCGTTCAGAAGGGTGTAATTCATCTTGCCTTCATGGATCTCTCCTCAGCCTTTGACTGTGTCAACAGGGGGAGGATGTGGAGGACCATGAAGGACAAGGGAATAGATGGGGGAATTGTGGAGTTCCTTGCGGATCTGCACAATGAAACAAGAGCCAACGTGAGGTATTCTTCGACTGGGGAAACCACGGGTTGTTTTCCAATTAATAAAGGTGTATGTCAGGGGTGCATTATGGCCCCATATCTTTTTAATTTTTATATAAATGACCTGGAGGCTGAATTACAGGAGATAAAATCTGATTGTCCAAGGGCGGGTGCGAGGGGTATTCCTCTGCTTTTATATGCCGATGATGCGGTCTTAATTTCACGAACAGAATTAGGTCTTCAGGCACTTTTGAATGGTTTTAATAAATTAGTGTCTGATAGGGACCTCACGGTCAACAATACAAAATCTTTCATAATGCATGTTGGCCGTCAACCAAAGAAGAAGTTCAATTTTAAATTGAATGATGTTCCGATACCCATCACCCAGTCGTTTTCCTACCTGGGGGTCTTATTTGATACGAAGATGTGTTGGGCCCCACATTTGGCCAAGAAAAAGGGGGAAATGTCCAGGGTAAATGCTTCTATCTTCAATTTTGCTTCTAAATTGGGCAAAAAGCCAAATGTGGCCATGATGAAATTATATAACGCTAAATCCATAGCCACTGCAGTATACGGAAGTGAGATATGGGGCTACACAAATTATGACCAACTTCAAATAGTTGAAAATAAATTTTTAAAGCGTCTGCTGTGTGTCCCCGGGAGCACACCGAATTTAGCTGCTCATGAAGAACTTGGCTGCTTGCATTTATCGGACATAGTTGGACTAAAACCATTGTTGTGCTGGGTAAAACTATGGTTAAGTGATGCAATCCCTCTGACCCACTTGATAGTGGAGGATCTCTTATCGCTTGACCACGCAATGCGAGTGCCCTGGCTTAAATATTTGAAATCTCAATTTTTGAACCTTGGCCGAGTGAACCTGTTTGATAACCCGGGGGATATAGTTAAGGGTGATGTTGTTGCAATTAAGAGTGCTTTTTACCTGAACCGTAATGCTGTAAGAGATGAAGTTGAGCTCTTGAAACCTAATGTTAGAATGTACATCATGTTGAGTACCTGTAATTCAATGGAATTGTATCTAACATGCTCCTTCACCACCCATGAAAAATTTTTGCTGACCCGTTTCAGGTTTAACATCTTTCATCAGCTTTTAATTAGACCCAAGTCGGACATTTTTAAGAAACCAGCAGCTCCCTGTGGCTGCGACGGGAAGTCTCCGCAGGATATGCTGCATTTTATATTTTTATGTACATTTTATGAATATCCCCGAATGCGGTTTTTGGTTAACCTTTTAAAGAAATTAAACTTTAACCAAATAAGACCCGCCCTTATGTACTTACAGTTGTTGCATCCTGATAGTGTTCTTCAGGTGTTAGAATTTTTAAAAATGACCATGAGACTAAGAAATTGTTTGGATGAGTAAATGTGCATTAACTGCAGTTTATGGCACTATCGCACTTTATTTCGTATATTCTGTACCTGGACATTACTTGCACTTTTTATTTTTTATTCTGATTCTGTCAATGCACTCGTTTTTATGATATATTTGAGTTGTATGTAATTTAAGATTGACTTTGGGATCATTGTGATGTTTTATTATGTTTTGTCTATTGTGTGTACTTTTATGGATTGCAATATATCCGAAATAAAGTCAATTTGATTTGATTTGATAATTGAAAAACGGGAAGGAGAAAAACTAATTAGATGTAGAACAAATCACATAACGGAAGCCTCAAACAAAGAAAACCAACTGCCAGTTGAGAAAATACAGCTCATATTTAAACCTAAATATGAATCCAGAGGTAATTATGACACATTGAATAGAGGGAACATCCTTAGATTATTTAAATCAATTTTAGCATTAGACAACATTAAGAACGATGATATTAATTCTATTGAATTCATTGCCGATAAGAATAGTACCCAAGAATTGACATTGGTAACATTAAAATCAACATCAATAGCAGAGCAAATATTAAAAGAGCTTTCAACATTTAAGGCCTGGGGAATATTCATCACAAAGCAGGCGCCGAAAGTTTATCCTACTCCATTTATTAATGAGACAAATCTGGTCCAAACAGAAAAAAATACCAAACAAAAAGGAACAGTGTTAAGGAATGCTCGGGGGAGATCCATTAGCACATTAAGAGTGGCATCACCACTTACCACAACAGAAACACCCCCAGGAATAAATGAAAAATGGATTGCACAGGCTCTGCATAGTAAAGTAGAACAATGAAGGAATAACATTCCAATCCCACAAACAAAAGTAACTGAGTTGAGAATGTGTTCATGGAACATAAATGGAGTAGGGACAAAGCTTTCCAATGCACAAATAAGGTCTATTCCTTTACCATGTCACATCTTATTCCTCCAGGAGACCTGGGAAAAACACCCTTTTGTATTGGAGGGTTATGTAGGTTACTATGAAAACGCAAGTAAAATTCATAGGTCAGATGGCAGAACCTTCTCGTTTCTGCACATTACTCTAGAGAGTAGAGAAATATTGCCTCTGATCAAGAGCTATCAAATTGTACTACAGGGAGAGAGTGATCATCGGGCACAAAATTAACACTATCCGTCACCACCCCATGCCATCAAGAACTTGCCCCTACTCACTCAGGCAGCTACACAGAGGATCTAAAGCGAATAAAGTGGTCGGACACCACGGCCCCTTCTCTGATGGAAAAAAGCAGAGCCTTATTAAATCAATCCCTAGAGTCAAATAAAGAGTCAAATATCCACGTTGTCAGTGGCTGGACTTCCCTTACAAACCATCTACTCAAAGAGGCGTTAAAATATCAATCGAATAAGATGGACATTCAGATTGACCTACTCACAATGATGGCAAATGCAGTTACAGGGATAGATAACAAACTCGCACAGCTTAATAATCTGATAATCAGAGTCCAAAATGATAAACAAAAAACGGACATTGAATGTATTTGCACCCCACTTATGGATAAGCTTGTAGCAATACCCGATGTTTTGCATACTATAATAGAAGACACAAAAAAGGCTCTAAAAAATGAAATTGTCCAGGAAGTGAACATAAGGAAACATAAAAGGGAAGAGATGGAATTAATAAAAAAGGAGGAAAAGAACTCCACGTTAATAGTGGATAAAAATGAATTAGCATCATCGAGGAAGTCCCAGGGGAAAGAAAATGCACAGGATGAAAGAGACTTGTCAATAGAAAGCCAACTAAGGGATGAAACATACGAGGAAGCAACCAGTATAGAAACAAAGGTAGATTATGATAGTAAAGAACAAGACCCAAATGGTTATATTATGTCAAAACGACAAAGGAAAAAACTACGTAAAGCAAGAAAAAATCAAAAACCTAATTTCTATAAGTATGATGAGTTAACAAAAACTGAAGGTACAACAAAAAATAATGGAATGCAACGAGAAAAATCAATTGAAGAAAAAACTCCTCCAATAACTAAGAATGAGCCAAAAAAAGTATTCCCTATATTTGTACAAGAAACCTTGCTGGAACGAGCATCGAATAAAGAGGCAAAAAAACGACAAGAAGTGATGAAAAAAAAACAAATGGTTACAACTAATCCACCACTGATTACAGAAAAAATAAGGGAAGAAGATGTAATCCAGGAGGACGATTTAAAACACGATCATAGGAACGGAATGACTGACAGTATGCCATTAAAAATAACGATATAACCAAGCGAGCAACAATATCAGCATCACAATGTGAACATAGAAACAGGTCTGAAAGTTAACAAGAATGATGTAGCAAGATTGAGTATAGAAAGAACAGTAGAGCCAAAAAACAAATCTCCGTACTGGAACCATCTGATCATTGAAAAACGGGAAGCAGAAAAACTAATTAGATGTAGAACAAATCACATAACGGAAGCCTCAAACAAAGAAAACCGACTGCCAGTTGAGAAAAAAACGCTCATATTTAAACCTAAATATGAATCCAGAGGTAGATATGACACATTGAATAGAGGGAACATCCTTAGATTATTTAAATCAATTCCAGCATTAGACAACATTAAGAACGATGATATTAATTCTATTGAATTCATTGCCGATAAGAATAGTACCCAAGAATTGACATTGGTAACATTAAAATCAACATCAATAGCAGAGCAAATATTAAAAGAGCTTTCAACATTTAAGGCCTGGGGAATATTCATCACAAAGCAGGCGCCGAAAGTTTATCCTACTCCATTTATTAATAAGACAAATCTGGTCCAAACAGAAAAAAATACCAAACAAAAAGGAACAGTGTTAAGGAATGCTCGGGGGAGATCCATTAGCACATTAAGAGTGGCATCACCACTTACCACAACAGAAACACCCCCAGGAATAAATGAAAAATGGATTGCACAGGCTCTGCATAGTAAAGTAGAACAATGAAGGAATAACATTCCAATCCCACAAACAAAAGTAACTGAGTTGAGAATGTGTTCATGGAACATAAATGGAGTAGGGACAAAGCTTTCCAATGCACAAATAAGGTCTATTCCTTGACCATGTCACATCTTATTCCTCCAGGAGACCTGGGAAAAACACCCTTTTGTATTGGAGGGTTATGTAGGATACTATGAAAACGTAAAATTCATAGGTATGGACGTCCGAGTGGGGGGTTAGCAACTTTTATTTCCAGTGGCATACACCCTGAACATGAGCAACTAGTATCACATAGTAAAAACATTCTTATAGTCAGACTGAAATATAAAAATGCAGATCAAAAAGATAGGTCATTAATTATGATCAATGTATATATCCACCCAACAAAAACAAGTAGAGCAACTATATGTGCAACCCTTAACACCATACTATTGGAACAAATGCTAAAAAATCCATTAGTGGACTATGTGATGACTGGGGATTTTAACCTTAATTTACTAACACCGTTCTTAAGGGATGATGTAGCACAAGCACAAGACCTTCAGTGGTTAATTTCACAGCAGGATCACCAAGGCGTTATGATAAATCAGGCACGAAACCAAATTGGTATAACATTCATTAAGGATATAGAAGCGTTGGGATTGCGAGTCCTCAATGGCCGATTTAAAGAGGATACACCCCCCACATATACGTATATCGCACATAATGGAAGCACTAGGATCGACTATACAATGGTTTCGCTCAATATATTGCAAAACATAAATTCTTATAGGTTAGTTAAAGTTGGAGATAGTGACCACTGTCAGCAGTTAATAACTACCAACATTAGAAACAATATTAACCAACCATACCATACTGTGCCGGGGTACATTGGAACAATAAATTATAAAAAACTAATTTGGACTAATCTGAATAAGGATAGTATGAATGAAAAAGTTGAGAACATTATAAAGAGCTGCTTTACTGAAAATACGACGGAAACAGCAGTTGAGCAGTGGGAGGAATTTACTAAGAAATTAGTGAAACCCCAAACCCAGGTTAACCCCAATAAAAGGAGTGTAAAATGGAAAGAAGAAGGAAAGGACTCATATATGAATCTTCCATATACAATAACGAAGTTAAAAAGAGCTCGAAACAGAATAAGAAGACAAATAAAAAACACAGCAACTAATGAGGAAATCTTGAACAATCTAAAGGCATTAAATCAATACCTGAAGAAGCTAATATGGAATGAGAAATACCAAGCTAAGCAGGAAATGTGGTCTAAATTATTTCATGCAAGCATACAAGCAAACGCAAGAGAATTTTGGAAAATTATAAACAAATTAGTACGGCCGAACAAATTGGTAGTTTCATCAACTCTAACTGAACAAGAATGGGTTACTTTTCTTGAAAAGCATCTAAACAGTAATGGAGCTACAAAAATCATTGCGAATATACAACACAGCTTAATAATCAGTGATGAAATGCAAGAACAATTTGTAATCTCAAAAGAACAACTAGTAAAACTAATAAAGAAGCAGAAAGATGGGGCACCAGGCCCCAATGAGATACTGTTTGCACTTTTTAAAGAAAACCTTGACTTTTGGTCGAGCTATTTGGAAAAGGTATTCAAAGAAGTTATAGAGACAGGTAACATCCCTGAGTCCTGGCGAGGATCTCTAATCTCCCCCATATTCAAGAAAGGTAATTGGGCGCTTGCGGAGAACTATAGACTCATCACCCTACAAGACACAGATGCTAAGCTGTTTGCTGGAGTACTACTAATTAAATTAAGTGAATGGGCATCAGAAAATAAGATTTTGCCATTGAATCAAACGGGTTTTATTAAGGGGCTTGGAACAATGACAAACATTATGGCGTTATCACTAATAATTGAAAAATCACTCAGAGTAAAACAGCCCTTGTATTTATGCTTTGTAGATTTTAAATTTGCTTTTGATTGTGTGCAAATAAATTTATTGTGGAAAAAACTTTTCGAAAAAGACATTCCAATTGAACTATTGAGACTGATTCAATTGCTACACAGTAAGACCTGGGTAAGAGTAAGGATGGGGGATGGCCGATCGCTAACAAAGGAGATTCCAGCAATAGAAGGGCTAAATAAGGGATGTGTGTTGGCCCCCCTCCTTTTTAATTTATTCCTTGGAGATCTATCAGGGACCCTGGACGAACTTAATGCACATCCTCCGAAGTTAGGGGACAAACCGATATCTAACCTAATGTATGCAGATGACGCCACCCTTTTAAGTCATACTAAAATCGGTCTTCAGCGCTTAATTAACAGAACAGTTTTGTATGTTCAGGAAAACGGAATGGTAATAAATGAAACCAAAACAAAAATCATGGTGGTCACTAGGAACATAATACTGAGACAAAAAAACAAATGGTATATGGAAAATACCCAACTGGAACAAATAGAAGTGTACAAGTATCTGGGTGTACTATTTGACCAGAAAGGAAATTATCAATTGCAAAAACTGGATATACAAAGAAAAGCTAATTCACTAACTGCAGCATTCAAGATAGCACAGAAATCGCTCGGAAATCTGACCTATAGACCGCTCTTGAAAATTATAGAGGCTAAATTGCTCCCAAACAATAACATATGGTAGTGAGGCATTAATGGGGATGGATGCGGAATTGATAAACAAGGTCCTTTCTAAAACGTATAAAACTCTTTTCTATCTCCCAAATAATGCCTCACCGGCCCAAATTAGACTGGAGTTCGGGTTAAACAATCAAAATTTTGCAAGAAAAGGCCAATTTATTAAAACGTGGTATAGGATTAAAAATGACCATGATAATCATATATCTCAACTACTTTGGCAAGAAATAAATAAGAATACGAAATCCGTTGCATGGAAATATCTCAATGAGGCAGTAGAAGAGTTTGCACTAATGCCAATCTGGAAAAATACGATAAGCAATGGATCATTTAAAAAAATAGTAAATCGAACAACAAATCACTTATCACTTGTAAATGACAAAGATACGCTGGCAAAAAGAAAACATTCGTGGTCAGTAATAAATGGATACGAAAAAAAGAAAGTACAAGAATATTTGGAGATACCATGGTCTGAAAAAAGCAAACAATGTCTCGTGAGAGCAAGATTTGGAATACTACCAGGCCTTAGTCACGCCCCGCCGTGGAAAAAAACCAACAGCAGCACGTTGTGTAGACTATGTAACGGTGGAGAAGAGAATATTGTACACCTCCTGTGTATCTGTCCCGGACTCCGCAATGAAAGATGCGCATTACTCAAACCTCATTTTAATATGCGTGGAACAAGGACATGTAGGCAGGAACTGAAAATCTGTCTTCATTCAAATGATATAGTCATGAACGCTGCCTTTGTAAAGTTCATAAAGATAGCATCTACAAAACTGGGAGAATAAATTAGAATAAATGCTTTTAAGATTATTTTTAATAAATGGAGGAGTGTGGCTCAGTGATTAGAGCGGCAGACCCTGATGCAGAGGTCTGGCCCCGGACCAGGGTTCAATTCCCGACGCGGCAGGGTCATGAGCCCAAAAATGTCCACGGACTCGATAATTCTCGCCTCGGTGCCTATTCTAATCATGGGGTCCCACGCTGCAACTCTGGGCAATAGTTGCTTAATCTCCACTACGGCGGCCCACCTGCTGCGGGATGCCTGGCTTTCACCCTGGGGATACCCAGTAGGGGTTATCTCACAGGGAAAACCAGGACGGGTTCCCAAGGCAAGCGCCTTGATGCCTTCGGGTGATACGTGCGCTATATAAGTCGCAATACATACATACAATAGAAATTTTTTAGGATATAACTGCTTTTATTATATTGTATTTTTTAAATGTGTTTTTGTACAGGAAATATTGTAAGATTTTAAATAATCAAACAATAAAGAATTTACTTTACTTACTTACTCAAAGAACTGCCACTTAAGAGGTGCTCGAGAAAACAAATCCCTCAATTTTGCATCTCAAAAGCCACAAGGAAAATAAGAAGTGACAGAAACCGAGCACTTCTATTATCAAGAAAGAACCGAGCAATAAAATCAACTTCAACAACTATAAGCAAGCTCAAGCAGCTTTTAGAAACTGAATACAAAGGGAAAAACAAGCGGCCTTGAACCAATTTTTGTTGAAACTAATCTATGAAAGTAAAAACCCTAACTCAAAGCAATTTTGGTCCCTGGTAAACAGGAGCACACAAAGCACGAGTGGGTACGGCAGTGCAAATATCAATGAGGTCATATGGAGCAAGTTTTTATCTCTCCATTTTAGCAACATATACACAAAAGATGCTGGCACCAAATCCCCCAGTCCGGTTAACTCTATGATTCCACTCCCGGGACTGGAGAGCCCGAAACGAGCATGCCCTGTTAAAATCCCACCGAAGAACCAACGTATAAGGACTCAGCGAAAAAGAACGATATAACGCTAGAGCCTACAGTGACACCTGATGATTTACAAAAAAAGATCTTGCGATTTATAATGAAAGCCAGAGCTGAAGGAGCCCCAGGCCTGAATGGTCTACCCCAGGCCATGTTTAAATCTGATGTCAACTTATGGTCAGAATACCTGTCCCTCTTGTTTCTCCAATGCAGACTAAACAACACAGTGCCAGAGTCCTGGAGAGGAGCAATCATTCACCCAAAAGTGGCAAGAAAAACAAGCCCAAAAATTACGGAATGATTGCACTTCTCAATGTGGAATCTAAGTATAATGCAAATATTCTATTGGAAGAGCTGCAGGCCTAGACCGAAATGACAGCGCGCCTCCCTTTTAATCAGGCGGGCTTTGTGGCTAACTCTGGCACCACAACCACTCTGTTAACATTAACAGTCCTGATGGAGAAAGTGACAGTCTAACAAACCCAGCTGCACTGTTGCTTTGTAGACTTTAAAGCAGCTTTCGACCGCTTGCCCACTAAAATCGTGGGGCATACCTCTGCATCTTCTCTACGCAATAGTCCAACTCCACACGGAAACGTGGATAAGAATTAAGCTGTGTGAAGGCTCCCATGTCTCCAGGAAGATCCGCACTGAAACCGGCATCAAACAAGGTTGTGTGTTGGCCCCACTTCTTTTTAAATTGTTTATATCTAACCTATCTCCAGTACCATCCTCCTCAATTAGACGGAACCCGCATCAGCAATTAGCTGTATGCTGATGACTTGGTGTTGTTAAGTCACACAATAGTGGGTCCCCGGAGGTTACTGGATTAATTGCTACCCTCCATGCCAAGAAATCGCTCTAATTGAACCTGTCAAAAAACAGAACAATATCTTTTGGGAAGCAAAAGAGGTCAAAAGAAAGGTGGTATTTCAACGACACAAAATTAGAACCAACTCAATACCAGATGTGCATTTATTAAACCATTAGAAATCAAAGCCATGCGATTAGAAGCTGCTTCCACAAAACTATCAAAAAAGCTGCTTGGCCCGAGCGTAACCCTCATGCTGAAAGTGATGAAGGCTTAAGTAATTAATTCCTTGACGTATGGGCACGAGATCACTAAGGGCACAACCAGTACATTAATAAACAAACTAACAACTAAAATCTTTATAAGAGCCTTCTGGTTGTCAAGATGTGCCTCGCCAGCCCAAGTGAGAGTAGAACTGGGACTACAAGATCACCATGGAGTAGAAGCAGGTGCATTCATAAAACTGTGCCATAGACTGCACCGTGCTCGTGAGCCTTCCCTGGAGGATCTACTATGGCAGGAAATACAGAAAAAAACAGTCCAACCAAAAGTATTGGCAACTCCTGGATCGCAGTTTACAGTTATTAGGAGTAAACAACCTCTGGGAAACAAACCCCTCCCACGCGGTGAAAAAGATCACAATTAAAAAAACTGTAAGACTGTGGTCCTTTCACTCAGACAGGGCAATACTGTCTAAAAGGAAACACGCTTGGGCAGTAATCTCCAAGGTTAAACTGGGTGTTCAGCCGCACTATCTATCAAGCACATATGCACTTTATTGGAAATACACGTTTTTGGCCCTGAGGGTGGGTGACTGGCCCTTTCTGAAGAACCTTCCCGAATGGCGCCGGCCAGGTAGCAGTATTGAATGCAGGTTGTATGGGTATCATTCCTAAACAATGGAACACATCGTTTGTGTATGCCTTGCATTGCTCATGGCCAGATGGTCAATGCTGTGAGGCCAATAGATCAGGTTGGGAGTTCGATCTTGCCGCCAAGCAATAATGGCTGCCCTAAATCCTAACAACACCAAGTTAAACATTGGGCTTACGAAATTCGTCCACAAAACGTCAAAACACTCCTGCAAGCCACACCCACAACCAAACCCTTCTCATCTTAGCATGGCGGCCTAGTTAAAAGGCCCAACAATCGAACTAGAGACCACACTATCAGAAAACCAGAACGAGGTCTTCCAGAAGAACATTATTAGCCCATAATAATCCTCTTAACTTTTTAGTAATTTAAAACCCATTGTTTATAACATTTATTATGGTCACTTTATATTGTTCGAACCAGTTGTGTTTTAAATTGTAAATTGTTTTCTTTTAACCAATCAATAAAGAGTGTAACATATCATAAAGTGCTCACAGAATAAAACAAAGTGCAATGAGTCCTGCGTTGAAAAATTATCACACATACAAACACAAAGGTCCTCAATCCTTTTCCATCCCTAGATCCGGGTTTTTCCAAATACATATCCACTTTAATAAAGGTACCATGCCGATTAGATCTGATATAAGATTATAAAAGAAGATGTTGACTGTGGGACAGATAACACATTTCTTAGGAATGTATTTCTCTCTGAGGTCATTGGTGGCATGGAATGTTGATCCCCTCCCCAGACATGAGGGAAGGGTTGGTGGCGGGCCCTGTTGGTTTTCACCAAACTAAGGGCTAGGTTTACTAAATCGTCATGCAACATGGTGCAGCAGCCAAAAATGCTGAGCTGAGTGAGAAGAGAGCATGAGAGTGCCATATCTACAGAGATATCGTCCTCTCCTCTCCTCCCCGCTTCCTAGCACCAATGCAGAATTTTGCTGCTGAGCACCATGCACACAACTTTGTGCCATAATGCAAGGGTCTGTGAGTGAGCCTAGCATAGGTTCTGTACTAGAAGAGTAACCTTCCAGGACAAAATACTACGCCTAGACAACTTTGAAAACTTTTACGACTTGGTATGTATGCTCTGCTGTGCAGTGCAGCACACATGCAAAATGAGAAAAGACGGAAGAAATGTAACCATTTCTGCTTTTAATACCAGCTTAATGCCTTTATTTTTTATGCAAATCCTGTCTCAAGTTTTTGGTAGGCAGGGGTTTGCTTCAAAATGCATGGGGGGTGTAAGTGAGTGCCCATTTAACGCCAGCTTGATGCTAAGTAACATAAAACAGTGCTTCACGCTACTTTGCATTACTTGTAGGTAATTAGATTTAGGCAATTTCCAGCATAAAACAAATTTTGAGCTAGAAAGTAAAGAACAAAAAAAGATTTTTGCACAGTTTGTGAATATGTTGGTAAATCTGTTCCTAATATTGATGGCACAGGCGCGGTGTCCTAAATTAGGCATATGGTTCTCTGGCATATCATAGCTTTGCACCATGGTATCAATATTGCCTACTAAAGAGGGCTAAACATCCATTAATGGAAGTGGCATCCATTGATTCCACTCAAGAGCACTCCTTAAGCACCTCTTTAAAAACATTAAAAAGTTTAGTATTGATGTGTGAACTGCTATCTAGTTATTGCTATCAGAAAATAGGTGCCAAACTCTTACATATACTTGCAATACAAAATCTGCACCCAATTAAGTAAGGGGTGAGCTGCAATACAATAAAGTACAGTGAGCACGTGTAACCCCTTTAATATTCGCTTCGATAGCTAATACTGCAATCACTGCAACACTTTTGTTTACCCATTTCATTAGTAAAGATTCATAGTTTCTGCAGTTAATGAAGCTGGCTTATGAAAAGTGCTGCTCTAATGATATTAGCTTGATGTATGATTGCACATCCCAAGGTCATTGCATTGTACTAAAGTATTATATTTTTACAGCAATTCCTCTGCATGATTTCAGAAACTATTACAGGTACACATTTTCATCAATTCAATTATTTCTTGAGTTTACGTTTGGAAATGGAAAAAAATAAACAGAATTCAAGAAATATATTGTTGTTTTTAGAATATACTCCTATTCAATTATTTTCACTTAATAGCATAATCAGCTATTGTACATTTTGTGTTTACTGATAGACCCAACAAGAGACGGACAATTAAGTTGCGGTGTAGTTTCACTGCTTTATAAAACACTTCTCAGACTTTTGCAGTACATAATGAAATTACACAATTGATACAATAAGTAGTTTAGTGCACATTTATGGACCAATCTAAATGGAAAATCTGACGTCATGTTCCACATCCGAATAAAACCTTGAATGACCTCAAAGCCCATAATATGAAATAAAGCTCACATACTGCACTGCATTATTTGTTATTGCAAAGTTGGTTAGTGCCCAGCAGATGCAGTGGGCAGATGTTTCCAGGCATTAATGATCATATACACTGTATTATTTGCTATTGAAAAGTTGATTAGTGCCCCGCAGATACAGTGGGCAGATGTTTCCAGGCATTGACGATCATTTGCATTGTATTATTTGCTAATGCAAAGTTGATTACAGCCCATCAGATACAGTGGGTAGGTGTTTCCAGGCCTTGCCAACCAATTGTATTCAGTTCATGAGCGTTTGTTTAGATGGCTGTTAGAATTGGGATTCCTGGTTGGCTCAGGTATGCACCCAACCCAGGCAGAAACCACATGTCTAGTCATGGTAAGCTAGATACATACTAAAAGATATCCTGTGCTCACCCTCTGGTAGGTAGCTTGCACAGAGCAGTCAGTACCTAATGTGACAATGTGTAAAGTATGTGTGCAACACACACACACACAGTTACACAATGAAAACACAACAAAAAGACTCCACACTGGTTTGGCAGACTAGATTATTATAGTCTGAACAAAAGAAGACCAAAATGACAAACATCCAATGTATAGAAGTTAAGATCTTGAATTTTAAAGGGATAAATGCCAAAAAGTGCTTAGAAGCAAGTTGCACTAAGAAAATTACTTCAGGCCGCCCTGAACTGGGGCAAAATCAATGTTTGGGCTAACCACAATGGAGCGCAAGCTTGATACAAGACCCAGGCAGGCCCCAGTGAACAAAGTACCTTTCTTGGTCAGAAGCAGGCAGACTAGATTATTATAGTCTGAACAAAAGAAGACCAAAATGACAAACATCCAATGTATAGAAGTTAAGATCTTGAATTTTAAAGGGATAAATGCCAAAAAGTGCTTAGAAGCAAGTTGCACTAAGAAAATTACTTCAGGCCGCCCTGAACTGGGGCAAAATCAATGTTTGGGCTAACCACAATGGAGCGCAAGCTTGATACAAGACCCAGGCAGGCCCCAGTGAACAAAGTACCTTTCTTGGTCAGAAGCAGGGAGATGCGTAGATGTTGAAACTCACAGGTGCAGGATTCGTCAATCTTCTCCACATAGTGAAGGTGATCCATCAGTTGCAAAGACGAAATCCAGAGTGAGGAGTCGTAGAGTGATGCACTGGATTCTGCCCTGTAGTCAGACTCACCAAGCTGCAGGCGTGGCGATATGCTGACTGGAGGCAAAGCGCTGGTCCAATGCTAGGGACTGATTTTACTCCAGCAACCAAGTCAATGCGCTGGTTCTGCTAACGCAAGCATGAGATTCATCAGACTAGATGTTGCAAGCATCTGTACCACTCCCAGTGAGCCAGACACAGGTGCAGGAGTAGAGACTTTGATATCCTGAGGCAAGCCAACAAGCCCTTGGAGATCCCCGGTGCAGAGTGATAGAGTAACAGGCAGCAGGGCAACAAATAAAAAAGCAGCCGACCAGTTCATAAGTCCAGTTGAGTCTTTTAAGCAGCTCAGCAGTTCATCTTACAGAGCTTCAGTTACTAGTCCAGTAGTAGCTGATATTAGGGGGTCAGGGACCCAGTACTTGCACAAAAAAGTGCCTTTGATGTGGGGATAACTTAAAAGCAGCTCTCTGAAGTGCACACATATCCCTTTCAACTCAGTCCTTTATGTGGGGACAGGGCAATGGCTTTTCAAGTGAAGTGTTAGCCCCTCGCTTCCATCCTGCCCAGGCACAGCCATAAGAATGCAGATGTATGTAGATGGGTGCTCAGACACACCTATCCTTGCTGTATTGTGGCTGCCTACAGGGAATGCAGAACGTGTAGCTGGCATACAGCCCAGACATGTATTGGAGACCGACTGCAAAGCACACATAGTAATTAACACATACAAATGTCCACTTTCTAAAAGTGGCATTTATAAAATAGCAATGCTAAATCCAACTTTACCAGTAAGGAGGATTTGTCATTAAAATTCCAAACATATGAAACAGGAAAAAGCTACTCTTTAATGATCAGGAATTACAGCTTAAAATTGTATTAAGGAATTCCCAGTGCTATCCAATGAGAGAAGAAGGTCTCACAATACTAAAAAACTAAATAGTCTGTTTGACACTACCAGGACATGCAAAATATACCAGTACATGTCCTACCTTCCATTTGCACAGCACCCTGCCAATGGGGCTTACCTTAGGGGTGACTTACATGTATAGTAGCACAGTTTCAACTTTGGCAAGTCGGTTTAAATTCCAGCGTGAAACAGGCAGTAAAACTGCACACACGGGCCCTGTAGTTTAGGCCTGAGACAGTTTTGAAAGGCAACGTATGTGGGTGGCAAAATGAGTCCTGCAGGCCCACTAGTAGCATTTAATTTACAGGCCCTGGAAATATGTTATACTTCTTAACAAGGGATTTACAAGTAAATCAAATATGCCAAATAGGTGTAAACCAATCATTCCATGTTTAGAGCATATGCACTTTAGAACTGGTCAGTAGTAGTAGAGTGCACTGAGTCTCACATCCACCAAAAAGAAGGTCAGGAAAAGAGGAGCAGGAAGGCAAAAACATTTGGGGTGACCCTTCACAGAGGGCCATTTTTAATAATAGATATTATAGTATTTAATTATTCAATGGCAGTAATATGGTGATGTGCAGTTTTCATCACAATAAATGCTTGGTTTCATGCCCTCTTCCAGTATAATTCTTCATTGATAGATGGCCACATCTGTTCTGGAATTTGACCATCCCACTCATCATGTTCGTCTTTGACCAAGCCTTATGTTTTATTCATACCTTCTCTTGAATGTAGCCAACCCTCAATAAATCAGTCAATCAATCAATCAATCAATCAATCAATCATCATTTGTAGAGCACAGAGCTGTCAGCTCAAGGATGGACATTGAGGGTGCTGTGTCTCTATCAAGGAGCCATGCCTGGAGCTTCTTTCTGAAGTCCACCAGGAAGGTCGCTGTTCAGAGGTAGAAGGCTAGGTAGCTATGTAGGAAAAGGAGCGGCTGCAGCTGCGATGAATGCAGGGGTTATGCCCAAGGGCAAGTGATGCGGAGCTTAGGTGTCTTGTGGGTAGGTGGAAGTCCAGCCAATGATTGGTGTAAGATGGTCCTTGGTTGTGTAGAGCTTTGTATGCATGTGTGAAGATCTTGACCTGGTATCTCTTCTGGATGGGGAGCCAGTTGAGGTATCTGAGGTGTGGGGTGATGCGGATCCAGTTGGGGAGGTCCAGGATCAGTCTGGCGGAGGTGTTAAATATAGTCTGGAGGCGTTGGATGGGGAGTCCAACATAGAGAGTGTTTCCGTAGACGAGGCGGCTAGTGACAAGGCCTACACGGCAAACTTACCTGGTGTTGATTGGGATTCTTCTGAAGATTGTGCGGAGAGTATGGAAACAAGAGAAGGTGACTGCTTTGACTTTTCATTTCATGGCCAGTGGCTCTTGAAGATGATGCAGGGGTTGCGTGCTTGGTATATCATTGCGGGGGCTGTCTGAGTTCTTCTGGCTACTAGCTGTTACCCCACACAGATGTTTTTTTCCCGAAGATCAGTACTTCCATTAAATCAGAGTTGCATTTGAGGCAGCTGTCTTTCATCCATTCGGTTATATCAGGTATGGTGCTGCAGAAGTTGGCTTCAGTGTTCTTGGGGTCTTCAGTGAATGGGAGGATGAGTTGAGTGTCAATGGTCAATCAATCAATCAATCAGAACATTTGTAAAGTGCACTACTTACCCGTGAGGGTCTCAAGGCACTGAGGGGATGCTGCTACTGCTCAAATAACCAGGTCTTGAGGAGTCTTTTGAAGGTTAGTAGGTCCTGGGTCTGCCTTTGGGAAATGGAGAGGGTGTTCCAGGTCTAGGCAGCGAGGTGGGAGAACGATCTGCTGCCGTAGGTTGCTCTGTAGATGAGGGGGACTGTGGCGAGGGCGAAGTCGGCGGAGCCAAGCTGAAGGTTGGAATGTAGAAGTTGAGTCGTCTTTTGAGGTATGCTGGTCCGGTGTTGTAGAGTGCCTTGTGTGCATGGATGAGGAGCTTGAAGGTGATCCTCTTGTCGATGGGGAGTCAGTGCAGGTCTCTCGAGTGAGGTGTGATGTGGCTTCGGTGAGGGATGTTGAGGATCAGGCATGCAGAGGCGTTTTGAATGTGTTAAAGTTGTTTCAGGAGTTTCGCCGAGGATTCTGAGTAGAGGGGTGTTTCCGTAGTCCAACCTGCTGGCGAGGGCCTGGGTGACCGTTCTTCTTGTCTTGGTGGGGATCTACCTGTAGATCTTGTGGAGCATGCGGAGGGTGTTGAACAGGAGGACGAGACGGCGTTGACCTGTTTTGTCATGGAAAGAGTAGAGTCAAGGATGAACCCAAGGTTGCATATGTGGTCGGGTGTTGGGGTTGTTACCAGTGCGGTCGGCCACCAGGATTCATCCCAGGCCGAGGGGGTGGAGTCGAGGATGAGGACTTCTGTATTGTCTGAGTTTAGCGTCAGTCGGCTGTTCTCCATCCATTCGGCGACGGCTTTCGTTCCTTCGTGGAGGTTGGTTTTGGCGGTGAGGGGGTCCTTTGTGAGGGAGAGGATCAGCTGGGTGTTGTCAGCATTGGAAAGGCCATGGGATATGACGTATGTTTAGGCCCTGGGATATGAGGACGGCTGCGAGGGGATCATGTAGATGTTGAACAGGGTGGGGCTGAGGGATGATCCTTTGATTTGATGTATTTGGGTGTGGAGGTGAAGGGAGGCAGTCTGATGCTCTGTGTGTATAATGAGAGGAAAGAAGTGATCCACTTGATGGTGTTTTTCTGTATGCTGAGTCTGTTGATGAGGGTGTGGTGGAGGACAGTGTCAAATGTTACAGGAGGTCAGGGACACAGTTTCTCCAGGGTCGAGGAGAGATTGAGGAGAGATCTGATGTTTTCTTCGTCAACAATCAGTTCAGTCTCAGTGCTATGGTTGGCACAGAAACCTGATTGTGAGGCGATGAGCAGGTGGTTGAGTTCCAGGTATTCAGTGAGCTTTTGATTTGCTTTCTCAATTACTTTGGCTAGGATGGGGAGCAAGCAGAGCAGTCAGTAATATTTGAGGTCAGTGGAGTTCTGCTGAGGGTTTCTTAACCGCATGCGCGCTGCGGCTATTTTTGCGCTACGCAGCTTTTTTCCAAAAGTCGCGTTACATGACGAGCTCAGCTCGTCATCAGCGTGCGAGCGGCGCAACTGATGACGAGCTGAGCTCGTCATCAGCGCCAAAGGGGTTAAAGAGAGGTCTGACCTCTGCATGTTTCCATCTGTCTGGAAAGGTTGCAGTTGAGATGGAGGTGTGGAGGATAATTGCTGATTTAGTTGGCTCAGAGGTTGAAGAGGTGGTGGGACAAGGGTCAGTAGGTGCTGCTGAATGGACGGACAACATGATGGTTTAGGTGGTCTACATGGTGAGTGGAGACCATGTGGCTATAATTCCACTGGTGTTTGCTGTATGCAAGAGGGTGTTGAGGGGGAATACTGAAGGGTTTCCGGATGGCAGACGGGCTCTCCGAGCCCGTCGTAAGCCATCCGGAAATCCGAGTTGAATTCCTTTCAAACCAAATGGCTCGGCCGGATAGGAATCCGAATGGCGCGGTCTGATGCGGGCGGAAGGGCTCCAACCATCGTTCGGAGCCCTTCCGTCCGACATTGGAATCGGTCCCTGAATTATATACCCCATTATGAGGCTATTTAAACTGATTCTCGTGTTTTCAGATGTGAATCACTTGCTAATCGTAAGCAACTTCCTCCTGTGTGGAGACCCCTGCATGCTGCGGTGTCCACCATTGGATGCTATTTCATCTAATCTACTATCACTATTGCCATGTACAGTGGGAGCAAAAAAGAATAATCAAAGTAAACAAAATTAAAATGCACCAACATGCGGCTATTGAAAGTGTATTGTGAAATAATTACTGGTTGCCACCCCTCACCAATATGAAGCAATTAAAAATGTATTGGGAAAAATATCCATGGTTGTGCACTATATAGAATGGATCCAAAAACGTTTTGGTGAAAACACAATAAGCAGTAATGTTTTTCAATAACTATCATGAATGTACGTTCAATGGTGCCTACCATTTTGGGGTGAATTAACCTGTTCACTTGATGTAAAGTGTAAACATCTAGAACTAGATAGGTCTGAGTTCAGGCTAGTGTTGCCATGTTAACCAGAACCCAAACATAAATCATCATATAACTAAGAGCCTGACATTCATGATTGTAAGCTCCAAAGAAAAAGAAAAATACACAACCAGAATGAAGTCCTCATTGACTACAAATTCTAGGGTCCATCATCATTGAATTTAATGTCTCACCAATTGCAATCCATCAGTTTATAAATGTGACAAGCCAGGTTTAATGCTTGTTATATTGTATTCTCAACAACATATGTGAAATATCCAAAAGTCTATCCAAAGTCAATCAAAATCCTATACACAATATGTGTCCTCAGTTCTGTAAAATGCAGAGCTAATTAAAATCCCAAATCATGAATTCATAGGAAGCAGGAAAACTCTACTAGTTCATTCAACCCAGATGATAGTGTGTTCAACTATTCAATTCAAAATAGTTCTCTTTGTAGCAATTTATTTTTGTTGTCTGTGCTGTCTCTAATTTGAAGTTGTTCCGAGATTAGGTATTTCAATTGACTGATGTTGAGTCCAAAGTTACTATAATATACAGCTACTGATGATTTATTATTCTTTAATCTTATATTAGTTTTATAGTCAACCAATTTCAGTTTAATTTTCTTTCTATTTTGCCCACATAAGCAAGCCAGCATGGACACTTTAACCTAGACATCAAGTTCTTGATGTCGCAGGTACAGTTGGTTTGAAGCTTGATTTTTTTGCCTCTCATAGGATGACTTATCTCTTTTTTAAATGTTCATTTCTTTTCTTTTTTTAATTTATTTAATACGTTTCAGCAATAACAGCAAGTATGGTATACGTAGGCCACAGAAAGGTACATGCATAGTAGAGACTTAAGTGTAGCATGACAACATAAGACACAATCCAGCAGAATAAAGTAAGAACGGTAGGATATGACACGTATCATAAGAAATATGCGACAAATACATAATCAATTCAACAAATGAGAGGACTTTGACATCACTCTTGTATCAAATACCATGAGTGGGGCGTAAATGAGGACAATCTAGAGCAGACCCACACATCTACACAACATGGTAACAATCAATGTTTAGAGTATGGGGTGGGATGCTTGGGGAGAACGAGTGTCACGTCCGTCGCAACTGGTTGTTCAAGGGGATACGCTTAAAGTGAATTCCAAATGTCTCTGGGACGGGAAGTGAAGGGTTGGAGCTCTGAATAAATAAATGTCTGATCCCGCCAAAAGATCATGTCAAAAATCCATTCCTTAACCCCTTCGACGCTCATGACGAGCTGGGCTCGTCATGAGGTAGCCTCCTCGCACGCTCATGACGAGCCCAGCTCGTCATGAATAAAGGGAATATACAAATCTCAGCACAGGAGGGGAATACCATCAGCATTGATGTGGTTAAATTTGGGTGCTCTGCCGTGACCCCATCTGCAAGCTACACACCTCCTGGCCAACAGCAGGCTAAAGGCGACACATTTGCAGTGTTTTGCAGCAAATGTTTATGTGTAGCCAAGAGGGGCAAAGAGGGGAGAGGGGAAAAATATGGAGGATATCATGAGTTCTAGGGCTGCGATCAGTTGTTGCCAGTGTGCCAGCACAAAGCTACATTCCCAGGCAAGATGTAGGAAGTCAGCAGCGTCCGAGCCGCATCTATCACACTTATTATTGTCACAGGGTTTATATTTGTGGAGCCTGACCGGAGTATAGTATAAATGGTTTAGAAATTTATAATGAATAATGCGTAGTCTACTGCTAGAGGAGATTTTTGTAGCCTGCTTGCAGCAATGCATCCACTGCTGATCAGTGAGTGTCCCAGCTCCAGAGACTATTTGTCCCTTGCAGTGCAGGGGGAATATGTGATGTCAGTAGATACGCTGTGATAGACGGTAGACACTAAATGCTAGGCACTGTCAGTGGGCAGTACATGGCGTAATGGTAAAACATCAGGGGCTCTTGTGGGTATGTGGGGGTGTGTTCTTTGAGGCCCTGTCATAGTTCGACATACATGAAGATTTCCAGGTTTCCGGATGGTGGACAGGCTCTCCGAGCCAGTCGAAAGCCATCTGGAAATCCGAGTCGGATTCCTTTCCGACCGAGCCAATCATTCCGATTTGGTCAGAAGGGCTCCGAACATAGTTCAGAGCCCTTCCAGACCAAATCAGAATTGGCCTCTAATTAGTGATTTCTTTGATACATCATGTAGACCTGTCAGTAAGTCGGAGCCCTCAAGTATTGTTATCCTTCGCTGTCCCAGGAAATGGTCTCTAATATGTAAATATTTAAAGAATAGTTGATGTGGGAGTTCAAATGAAATTTGCAGGTTTTCAAATGTTCAAAAGCCATTTAAATCATATAATTGCCCAAGCAGCTCCACCCCATAGGTTGCCCAATGCCTGCTGACTGAATCATGAAATATTTCTGGGAGCATCGGATTACCCCACAAAGGAAGATGATTGCAATGAATGCATAGGGTACGGAGAGCAGTAAGCTGACATTTCCTGCCATATAGGTGCTACATCCCTGATCGTCTTGAAACAAACTCTTCTAAAGTAATTGTGGTCATTAATTTTATACAGAAACATTCTGCTATCAAATCCGAGTTCAAAGTGGAAGCAGAAATCTTGATTCTTAGTCGACAAAAGACTGCAAAGGCGACCCGAGACCGCCGCCCAATAATATAGTTTAAAATCAGGAAGTTGCTCTCCTCCCTGATAGGGAAGTTTAATAAATCGTATCCCACGACGTGCCTTCTTGTACCCCCATGTAAAACTGCGTATTGCCCCTTCTAATTTCTTAAAGAACACGCAAAGGAATGGCACAAAACAGATATAAAAATAAATGTTGAAAGCACTGTCATTTTGATAATGGTGCATCTTCCAATTATGCTAATTGGTAGTTTATGTCAGCTCTTTAAACCGGAAAGGCTGCCAAATTTTTCTACTTAACGTCAGATTGAGCCAAGTGCCATCGCTGGATCAGAGGAGAAAACAGCTATATCGTCTGGATAGGCAGTGACCTTTAGCTCGCATAGTCCGGATCCTAATGGAAAAAAATGTGTGTTAGAGGAGGGTGACCATATAAATTGCTCAATATATTGTGTGAATAGCAATAGGGAGAGAGGACAACCTCAGAGAGTATCACAATATATCAGAAAAAGGAGTAGAGTACAAGTTGGCATAGAATAATTTCGCCTGTGGGTTATTATATAAGGCATGTACCCATTTACTACACCAACCCCCTAGATCATTAGCCAGAAGTGTGGGCCATAAGCAATCTCATACAACTCGGTGGAATGCTTTCTCGGCATCCAACAGTACCAGACCCATAATAAATACAGTCTTCTTTGCTATATCAAAGGCCACAATAACAGTGTTAACTTGGGCCATAGTATCTCTACCTGCTATGATCCCACGTTGTTGGCTCGAGACTAATCCTGGCATCAGGGGGACAAGACTTTGGCAAAAATATTGGTATCCATATTTATAAGGGATATAGGATGATAAGATCCACACTCCTTAGATGTTTTACCCTTTTTGTTTTAAAAGACGATATTGGTCATGACCTCCACACTAATCCCTATTTGATGTATAACCGCACTTAGTAACGGCACAATAAGATTATTGAAAGTTTTATATAACTTGATTGGTAATGAATCATCCCCTGTGGCCTTGCCAGAATGTAGTGTGGCAAGGCCAGCCGAAATTCATCATGCGGAATATCTTGATGAAGAGAGGCAGTTTCTTCTTCATCCAAGCTTGGCAAATCACACCCTTTCAAATATTTAGACAGATCTTCTTTGTTAAGTGGATTGGTCAGGGCATAACGTTTTTGATAAAACTGCGAGAATTGCTCTACTAATAAATGAGGATGTACATATAACAATCCGTACGGCCCTTTTATGGCCTTTATTTGTATTTTTGATTTCTTATCAGTAAGTTGATATGCCAACACTTTCCCAACCTGTTCCCTGTATACAAATGGAAGAGAGTGGTGTTTAAAGAAATTCAGCTAGAGATTTTTGAGTAAATGAGACAAAGGGGCCCATTAGGATATCGAGCAGATCGCCACCGCCCGCATGGCGGTGGCGATCCACCAGAGATCCTTCCCCGCCCGCACCCATTTCCCCCTGCCATATTACTATGGCGGGGGGACCGCAGCGAACGGAAAGACCGTCCACCGCTTTTCCACCTGGTCAACAAGTTCACCGGGTGGAAAAGAGTTTAATATGGTGGCGGTGTCTGTTAGACACCGCCAACCATGTTATGATCAGGGCAGATACATGCCAATGCCGCCACGGAAAGGCATGCGGGGATTGCTTGCGGGGGCCCATAGTGGGCCCCCATGGACTCTGGGGGGAGAGGGTGAAAATGGGGGGTACCTATGGTACCCACCTGCAGTTCCATGCACAAAATGGCAGGCACTACGCGGTGCCTGCCATGCTGGGCATAGAAATGCATGGCATGCCTTCCTGGCATTGTGGCGGGCGGTGCTGGGTGCATCGCCCACCATAACAGGAATGCAGGATGACCCGCCACTGTGGTGGGTGCATCCTAATGGCCCCCACGGGACCCTCGCCCTTATGGCCGGCAGTCACATTTCACGATAGGATGTCAGGCGGACAAAGTCCGCCAGCCATCCTAATGGGCTTCAAAGTCTCCATCTGTCAGCAAGCACTGAGGCAATAAAAATGGCCATCTGGTTCCATTCGCTGCCTGTAGTTGTAAAACAAGCAAGATAGGATTATGGTCCGAAGTTATCCAGGGACAAACCTCCATATCAGCAGAGAGTAATATATTGTTATTGACCAGAGCCATGTCAATACTGGAATACTGTTTGTGTGAAGCAGAGTAGTATGTATATCCTGGCAATGCAGAATAAAGCGTCTGCCATGCATCCCTAAGGCAATGCAGTTGAGCCAACTGTAAGATTGAAACTCAGACTTTCACCATTCTTGGAGTAGCCCTCCAGTTCATGGAATCAATACCATAAGTCATAGTACAATTAGAATCCCCCATAATTATCAAGTCGCCCTGCCAATCCAATAGTTCTAAAATCAAAGCATTAATAACAGCAGGGGCATCAACATTACAGCCATATACAGCACAAAATACATATTTTGTGCCATTAATTCCCAACTATGCAATAGCCCATCTACCTCGATGATCAGCAGAGACCTTAAGAGTATTATTATACTTTGTTGTTTTAGCCATCAAGATGGCTACCCCTCTTATCGAGACATTCTGGGTGTACAAAAAATAGTGGCATACCCTAACTGTTGAAGCAAGTGCCTATCCTTATAGGCCAGGTGAGTCTCGGTAAGAAGTGCAATGTGGGTCCTATATAATTTAATTTCCTCTTGCACTAGCCGACGTTTGCAAGTGGTATTCAATCCAGCTATATTTCAACCCATACACCGGATTACCCTCCTTGCGGAGTGCTGGGTTTCCCAATTCAAATCAAAATAAAGTACCACACCCTAACCCCTTCTCCTAAATCCTTTAGAAAAAGAAGACCAGGTTTCAATATAAGATTGTACTCCCTACCATAGCCCTGCATTGCATTATTCTCATCATTGCTTTTAGACCCTTTGACATTTTCTCCCCCTCCCCTTACTAACTTGGTGCCATCATGAAACCCCCTTTCCCCTTCCCCCTTTTCTCAGACTACCAACCTCCCCTATCCCAAACCCCCTCCCAGTGTCCTGAAAAAGGAATCATCCCACCCTCCAGCTGTCAATGGTTGACAGCCATCAAGACGCCCGCTACATGGAATTCACCCTCCATAGTGCTCATATTACAACAAGTAAATTGCCAAAGTGAATATTGCAACAAGAAAAGAGAAAAAAGTAAAAAACATGAAAAAGCTGAGGAGAGAACAGATAGTAAGTACAAAATAGGAAAAATAATTCATTTTTAATGGATAAGCCTAGTTCCAATACGATTGAGAAAAGAGATCCAAGCTACACACTACACTAGCTGCTTCCCATATCCTAACCTATTTCATTCCATTGTGCTATGCTGCCATTGATTTAAAGCTTGCTTTGCCTCTAGGCCATAATGAAAAATCTGAGAGTGCCCATCCTTGATGACCTTGAGGCAGACTGGCTCCTGCAGAAACACCTGCGCCCGGACCGCCTTCAGAGGATCAATGAGCTGTCACAACTTTTACCGCCTGTTCATAGTGCTTTTTCATAAATCCGAACTTACAAAGATGGAAATGGATTCTACTGGAACAGGTGTAGCAGGAGGAGCTTTAATATCTATAGCCTGTCGTAGAAGAAAGTTAGCAATGAAGACGAGTAGTGATCGAGGATGTTGAGAGTTAATCTGCTCAGCATGGTTTAAGAAGATTGGCAGTCGATGAGCCCTCGGTACTTGCGAGTCCCAGTCCCAGTCTGCCAGATCTGGGAATGCTTTCTGAAATACCTGCACAACAAAGGCTCGAGGATCAGACCCCTACTTCCCTTCTGGCACCCCAAACAGCCTTGTATTATTTGGACACTGTCGATTTTCTAAATCTTCAACTTTCCTCTATAGGATTAATAACTGGCTATCCTCCTCATTATCTGCGAGACGGTGTTGTCATTCTGCCATATCATTGGTAAGTGATGCCACTTTGCTAGTCAACTAGGATAGAGTCTTCTGCAGAGTCTTTTGAGTCTGCTGAATTAAAATATTATCAGCTCTAAGCTGTGCGTAGTAATCCTGAGCATCAGCTCTTTTATCCTGCAGGGCCTGGAGAACTAAGAAAAGAAAAGGTTCTTGCATACTAACAATGCCACTTGGGGGTAGTAATTTCACCCATTGCAGGGGGGAGATCCAAGTAGTGGCAGGGTACCTCTCTTTAAACTCTCTGAAACGTCGCATGCATCTTAGCATGAAGTAGGATTCAAATATTAACTGGGCCCATCCCTTGGCCTGGAATTTGAGAGTCAGGATATCATTGCCTGAACTACTCCCTTGGAAGTGACCCAATTACATAGGGGGCTTCCATCATCTCCCCCATTTGAGCTTGTATCAGAGGCAATATGATATTGTAATCTGCTCTGACATTCAATACTTTTTTAAGGCATTTGACAGTTTTAGAATGTTTAGCGCTATGTTTCTTCTTGCCTGGAAAAAGATTCATTTCAGGGCATACATCTTCTGGAGAATTTACAGGATCTGGAGGTGTACAAACTGTACTCTGTAGTAAAGCAGATGAAGTCTGCATCATAGAATATCTCTGTAGTCTGATTCCGTATCTGTTCATCTTGTTAGTGATTATTGCGTCCTCATTCAGTGGAGGTTCTACCCCATCAGGGGCAGATGTAACTAATCAGGCGGCTGGTGACAAGACCCCTAAGTTAAAGCAGCTTACGTTACCACGCGGTGCATTTGTTCCATTTGAAACTTGCTGAGATTGTAACACAGACATCCAGTTTGCAAGTGGTAGCACTGTGACTAACCTCTATATTGATGCTTACTTGTTGTAATGTCTCGAACAAGCCGCTATCAATATGTTTGTGTGCTGTCTCTACCATTTCTTTACCCTGAGAGTGTCCTGGGCCATCGAAAGTCTCTTTGCTGCTTTCTCTCTTTACTTCGCAGCTGAGTTGGGCTACATTAAGCAAGGTGCCAGCAAATGCCACCTCAGAGGCAGAGTACAGAATATTCGTTGCTTTGCCACATTGCAGCAGTTTTAAGATGGGTTTCCCCATACGAGAGTTGGCTTTTTTGGCAGCGCCGGTCTTCTGCCCCCTTGAGTGGATACCCATGAGGAGCCCTCTCTATGGCAATTACAGGTCTGGTAGACATTTACCCCACTGTGGTCAAGATCTGAACAGCACGCCCACCCTACGTTGCCCTAGCTTTCTGCTGCAGAGCCATGTCTCATGCTAGGAACAGACTAGATGAATGGAAAACAGAGTAGCCAGGCCCGATCAACTGGTGGGCATGTCTAATCAGCTTCCAAGAATGCCTGAAAGTCTCTGTGTACAAACCACACAGACTGAAAACAGTGCCTTTATTTTACACTTCTAAATTTTTCTTATACTCTTTCTCATTACTTGTCCATTTTTGCCTAATTCTTGCATTTCTGATTGATTATCTTTAAAAAAATATACACATTTTGAAAAAATATACACATTTTTCCTACCTGAAGGTGTCTTCTTTCTTCAACTCTTGGGAACCTATTAAGTCCTCCAGTTCCCAACAATTGCATGTACTCCAATTATACAATTCTGACTGCCAAATCCAAAACAGAGGGTTCTTCCCTGGAAAAAGATATATTTAGTTTTCAAAATGTGCAAAAATCCATTTTTCTTTCAAAATTAAAACCTTTTCTTCAAACAACCCCTTTGCTCTGTTACAGAAAATTTTAAAAATAAGCCTTTTCAAAATGGATTCCATAGTCATTCAGGGTCTTCTTTCCAAAATCCCAAAGTGAATTCCACGTGGTTCCAAATGTCCTCCATGTGTTCTTCAAAACTCTGGATACAGTCTTCCCTTCTTTCAAAAAAGTTTACCTCCCAAAAATGAACTGCTGATGTAGTCCAAGTATTCTCACTACACTTGGTCCAGCCTAGTTCCTCGTCTGTAATCCAAGTTTAAGAAAAAAAACGCAACACGAAAAAATACATATTAAAACATTCTTTTTAAAGTTAAAAAATCATTAAAAAACTCCATCATTTTTTTTTTTGCTTTTGAATTGTTTTTGAACAGTAAAAACAACTATTGCAATGCATGCATACTACAACAACCGGTATGGGATTTAAATTTTGTGTTAAACTGTTAGAAATTATACCTAACATTACATTATACACTTATTATCTCCCTGTTCTATCCTTACAGTAAATGTAGCCGCCTCTCTACCTATGAAAATAATTTATTTATCTTACCTGACCGCAGCTCTCCCTCAGTCTGATTGGTCCTGCGACGTTCAACCAATTGTCAAAAGAGATGCTCAACCACATACATCGTAGGCTGCTATAGAAATAAGTATGTAAGTAAGTCATTTTTATATTGTTTTTGATTAATTAAAACCATTACAAAAATACACATTAATAAAAGTCATGTATGTTAGATTTATTCTGAAGACGTTCCAGTAGTTATGCTCACAATTACAATTGCGTAGGCTAAAATCCTTACGTATTTTTTGCGTTTGCAAGGGGTGCAGTTGTTCCTTGCTTAGATTCTACTAGTAACAGGAATTTTAAAAGCTTCCCATTTAGCTGCTGGTCCTTGGGGTCAAAGCATGCAATCACATCCTTTCCCCGAGTTTGAATCCCTCGTTCATTAAAATGCGCTTTGAGTAGTCCTACCCTTTCCTCTTTTAATTTGGTGCAGGAGCATATTAGATGTTCCATATCCTCAGTACCATTCCCGCATAGCCTACATGAGTTTCTATACTCCTCTCTCTGCTAGGGAGGAAGGTGCAGTGTTGCTGGCAGGATTCCACCCGGTCAATGATCACCCCTAGATATATATATAAGCAGGGGTCTTCACAATAGTTTTTTTTCCCCAGAACCAGGAGTGGGACTGTCATTTCACATTGATTGTCAGGGTTTTTGTTTTATTGATGTTCACCTTTATCACCTTAGCTGCGATGGAACGTCCAGTTCCAGTGCTGGACGTTCCTTTGCTACACAATCACAAGACTGTCTATTTCTCCACTAAAATTACAAATGCGACTAACAAGTCAAAACAAATATTCAGGATTGTGACTGAATTATGCAACGATGACAGAACCTCGCCTCCAGTAGTTCCCTCACAAACACTCTGTAACTCCTTGAATGATTTTTTCAGGGATAAGATACTATTGATTAAGGATGATATATCCAAACTTCCAGCTTGCGCCCCTTTGGATGATATTTTCTTTAATTCTTTAACATTACACTCTTTTCCTTTAATTGATAAAAACAATATTTTAGACTTACTAACTAGAGTCAAGTCAGGATCCCCTGAGGATGTCTGCCCCTCTCAAATAATGAGAGAAATTGCCCGGAGAATTCCAGACAGTATGATTCCATTGCTTAACAACTCCCTTACCTCGGGGATAGTTCCCAACAGTTTCAAACAGGCCCTTTTGATTCCCCTGACAAAAAAATCAGGTATAGATCCATCAGACCTTTCGAATTACCGGCCTATATCACTTCTGCCCTACCTATCTAAGATCTTGGAGGCTCATGTCACCAATAGCCTCTCAAATTTTGTGGAAGACTCTGGTTATTTACAACCCAACCAGGCTGGCTTTCGGCCTGGTCATTCCACTGAGGCAGTAATATTGGCCGTTCAAAATACCTTAAGGTCTAATGCCGATAAAGATCTACATCAGGCTTTGGTGCTTCTGGACTTGTCTGCTGCGTTCGACACGGTTGACTATACCATCTTGGTCAACCGTGTCGAACAGGCCGGCCTTCGTGACTCGGCACTGGCCTGGGTGAAATCCTTTATATCTGAACGCACCCAGTCTGTCAGACTAGGATCTTTTACTGCCCCCAAAAATAATTCCTTCTGTGGGGTTCCTCAAGGTTCTTCCTTGTCCCCCCTATTATTTAACTTATATATGCGGCCTCTTTTGTTCTCTTTAAGAGAGCATAAAGTTACTGTATATAATTATGCAGATGATCTGCAGCTGGTTTTTGCATTAAACTCAACCAATGCTGCAGAGAATTTTCAAGCAACCATGACCTTTATTCAAAGTTGGATGTCCCTAAACCACCTTAAATTAAATCCAGGCAAAACTGAACTGATCTTGCCTGGGAAGAGCGAGATTAGTTGGAGCCCACATTTCTGGCCTTCTGACATGGGCTCTCCTCCCAAAAAATCCCTAACAGTAAAGAGCTTGGGAGTGACCATTAATGAGGACCTCACTTTAAAATCTCAGATTGGAACTGTAGTTTCTTCTGGTTTTTTCCAATTGAGGAAAATTAGAAAAATCGCACACCTCCTGACTGATTCGGCCTTAATTCAGGTAGTCAACGCCCTAGTTCTTTCTCATATTGACTTCTCAAACAGTCTTTATCTGGGTTTACCGATTGGTCAACTTAGAAGACTGCAACACTTGCAAAATCAAGCTGCCAGACTGATTTGCAAGGTGCCTAAATGGGAGTCAATCAGATCTGGCCATGAGAATTTACACTGGCTGCCTGTGGCACAGAGAGCCACATTTAAGGCTGGCTGTATTATTTTTAAGGCCTTGCAGGGCAAGGGCCCTATGTTTATCAGACAGCTTATCGGAAGATACAGTCCCCTACGTAATCTGAGATCAGCTCATAAAGATTTACATGAGGTTCCCCGTTTTAAGAAAAAACGACAGGGTGGCAGCTGTTTTCATTTCTTAGCTGCCTCTTTGTGGAACTCCCTCCCTTTGACCCTGAGACAGAGTAGCGACCTCCTCGCCTTTAGGAAGGCATTCAAGACTCACCTTTTCGCACAGGCCTATCTGAAATAGCGACTCTTTTTGGTACTTCTCTGTTATGTTTTTTTTATCCTCTCTTCAGCGCCAAGAAGCTTTTGGGCGTACGCGCGCTTTATAAATTTTAAATAACATAACATAACATAACATTGCGCAGGTGCAGTTGGAACGTTCAACGGCCGACGGCAGCACTACGGAGGTAGTGGTGCCGTCGGCCGTTGGTCGTGCGCAGCACTTATGAGGTTAAGTGATTTTCAAATGCGTACTAGTGCATTCGCTGTTGAAATAAAAAATTGACACTTAGTGCAGTTGACACATGCCTCCCATGACCAGCTCCTATTGTCCTTCCAGAATATAGCTGCTGGGATGAGGGAGTTATTCCATGTACAACTCAGTAATAAAGTTATAAAACAGGGGTGGTTTGATACAGTATGCACAAAAGCATATACCAACCTAATAAACGAGTTACATAGGGAGCCTAGGAGTCCAAATAGGGTTAAACAGGCAACAACGGATTATAGGCTGGCCCTTAAGGAAAAAAAATCAGCCGTGAGAACTGAAGCTTGGGAGTCCCTATATAGTGCGGCTCAGAGGAAAGATGGTGTTGCTTTTTGCAGGACAGTGAAAGCCCCATTTTTGCAACCTTTGTGTTGACCTTCTATAGAAATAGCTATTCCGGAGGAATCGTGGATTGTTCACTTCTCTAGAGTTTTCAATGGGCAGTACAATTCCATATTAACAGTAGTACACCAGCGGTTGACATTGCTTTTGAAGATTTAAAGTTCAATTTGGAGGAAGTAGAACCTGCTCTGTTTTTGAGTCAGGGCGGCAAAGCCCTTTGCCCAGATGGAGTCCTAGTGGATCTGTTGAAATCTAATATTGCCCTATGGGGGCCCATTGTAACACAGGTCATAGATGCGAGCTGTGCGGCTCCAATGCCCAAGACCTGGAGGGAATTCACCATCGTCCCAAAATTTTAAAAAGGGGGACCGAAATGAGCCTGGGTGTTATAGACCCATCTCATTATTAGACTCAATGGTCAAGGTAGTGGACGTGTTGTATTAGAACGCATTGAAGCTTGGGCTGAAGAAAGTGCAGTTTTATCTGACATCTAGTACGGGCTGGGGACAGCCGAGCAGAGTTTGAACCTGGCGATTATTGTGGGGAAATATGCAAGAGCAAAGAAGGGAAGTTTGTTCCTGGTGTTCATAGTCCTCAACGCTGCCTTCCATTCTGTAATGCATGATAGGCTGTGGGAGGTTCTTGAGGCTGCAGGGGTGGACCCTTACATTATTCTCTTTTTAAGGCACCTGTATAGTGATGCAACGGCCATCGTGCGCTTCGGATTGGGAGGTGAGCGCACTGCGGCTTTTCCCATCAGGAGGGAGGTCAGGCAGGGTTGCATGATGGCCCCCTTTCTTTTTAATTTGTATATTAATGGTTTGGGCATGGCATTGCTTAAGAATAATCAAGACTTTCCTTCAGTGAATGGATGACCCATACCTGCTCTCCTTTACTCAGATGACACAGTTTTAATGTCAATAACTCAAAATGGTCGCCAGAGGGTTTTAGATAGTTTTAGTAACTTTATGAAGGACCTTGGCCTTGCTAATAATATCTCCAAGACATTTACTATGTCCTGTGGTCGTTGGAGTAAGAGATTAAAAGGCATGTTTGTGGACAGGCAGAAGTTGGTTCAGACTAAGAGTATTTCCTACCTTGTGATCCTATCCGACCAAGGTGATACATGGGCCCCAGCGGTAACTGCAAAAAAACTGCCATTTATAAAGAAAACAGTGGCAATGGCTTCTTTATCAAAGAAGTTAGGCAGGAAACCGCCAGGTGAGCTTATTCAAATATATAAAGCTAAATGCATAACTGCCGCAAAGTTTCGGGCTGGTGTTTGGGGCTTTACCAACACCCACGCATTGCAAACTGTAGAAAACTCTTTCTTAAGATACATTTTATCGGTCCCAGCCAGTACATGTTCATATGCCTGCCACAGTGAGTTGGGTTTCTCCTATATCTCAGACCTTATAAAATTGAAACCTATTCTCCTGTGACATAGGATCTGGTTAAGTGAGCAGACTACGCTAAATAGGGAGATTTTACAAGGCTGCCTTAAATTGGAGGGGGCTTTAAAGACCCCATGGGTTAGTTGTGTGCATAATTTTATGAGCGACCTAGGACACCTAGAATACTTTACAGACCACGGGTCCATGCAGACAATAACCAGGAAGACCCTAAGGAAGGAGGGTCTTCACCTGTTGGCCACAATAAGAATGGCAGGAGAGATCTTAAAGCCAAGTGTAAGCCAGCATCAGACAACTGTCACTACTTCACATATGGAACCTTTTCAAGCATTTGTGCCAGGTGGCTATGATAGGCAGTTATTAACCAGGTTCAGATTTGATATTGTCCACAGACTTGTGACTATTCCAAGTGTGAACGATTGGTGACGTAAACTACAATTATGTCCGTGTGACAATCAATCTGCCCAATCTACTATCCATTTAGTCTTTTTTTTGCAAATTTCATACGGTCTTAAGGAAAGCATGGATTTTACCACTTTTAAATCGTTATAGGTTGAGCCAATGCCACTCTGCACTGCTTAAATTACAGTTTTTAGAGTATGAACATTCTGCATGGCTATGTTCTTAAAGAAAGTACTTTATCAAAGGAAGTCTATTAGAATGGACAAACTATAAATGTTAAACCATACACCGCTTTCTAGATGTGTGTTTTTTATTAATGGTGTGTAAACCTTTAACTGGATTCTTAATATTTTTATTCTGATGATTGTAATTATGTGATATGATTGTATATTTATGAGCTTTCATGATTGTTAATAAATAGGTGGGGGTAGAAATTCTGCTCCCAATTTCAAGGTGTGCACGTTTTACTGTGGACCTGATGGTCCTAATCTTACATCATCAAAATCCATTCACAAATTCATCCAAGCTGTTTGTTGAGCGTGATTATATACTCTTTATTGATGAAAGTTATATTCTCATCATTTCATTTAAATTTTTTCAAAGTATCAACAACTTCCTTGTGCTAGAGGATTTTACATCAAACCCAATGCATTTCGGATACACCTGGACCCTTCATCAGGGGTCTCTATGGAGAGAACCAAAGGAAACAATATGAGCCCAAAGCTATGTTACATCTGATAAACAAAACAGTACAAAACAAAAACAGCCTTCATAACTCTGCACGATTAAATGCGTTCTCATAACTTATATCTAATCCCTTTTACTTATTGTCTACCATGTCTGCAGTCAAAATAACATTAATATCGCTATGCGTTTATGAGATCAGAACGACCAGCGTTCTGTGTCAGTTACTCACGTAAATTGGAGTGTGGCAACCCGCTTCTACTCCTGTCCAATAGCGTTCGGGTAAACATCACGTTCAACATTCTTCATTGCAAGTTTAAATCTTATAGGCTGTCGACATGGTCACGTGCCCGCTACCCTTTCGGAATGTTTACCGATATTAAAATGCAATCATACTATGTTTAGCAACAATGTATACGCCGCAGCATGAACATTTTACATCGTGGACTCGCTGCCGAGTTTCTAAACATGATACATAAATAGAAAAATAAAGCGTGAAAATATCGGATAGGGTTATTTCGAGCTTCACAATTACAACAAACATATGTACTATCACCCAGTTTGGTTGTATCAAAATTGTAACGCAACATTGTAATTAAACGCTATAACCAGAAATATTCACATCACGAAAGTGCTAACTTGTCGGCCATCTTGGAGTGGAGTATATCAGCGATATTCAACATATGTCATATCAATTGGTACATGATAGCAATAATTTTAAGGTTGCCGCCGGGTAACACTAGTCACCGAGGCCAGTACAGGGACAATACAAAACACATGCTCATATTTACAAGAAACAAGATAGTTCCAGTCTGTCATTGAGCCCGTATGGTTGTAGACTTGCCATCTTTCTGATCCAGAAATATTCAGATCTTAGTCTCATTTTGTGAGTGTCTAAACCAGGTCGTGCAATCACCACTTCAAGTATTGTGAATCTCAACTGTGCGATATTATGACCAGATTCAACCCAATGCGCTGCCACTGTTTTGCAGACAAAATCACTTTTGCATATAACAGATCTAAAAATCTTAAGGAATTGCTGAAGAGAAAAGAATCAAATGTCACCAAGGCAACGTATAAAGGTATGCGAAAATGTGAAAACTGTACACATTGCAACAACGTAATAATTGGATCTACTTTCACACATCCCACAACGGGCCAATTGATCCCTTTGAAACATTCAAGTACATGTGACACCAAAGGAGTTATCTATGGCATTAAGTGTCCATGTGGAAAATTATATGTAGGACAAACAGAGCGCAAGATTAAGGTCAGAATTACTGAACATAAAAGCAACATCCGTCAAAAAAACCTGAAATCCACAGTGGCAGCGCATTGGGTTGAATCTGGTCATAATATCGCACAGTTGAGATTCACAATACTTGAAGAGGTGATTGCACGACCTGGTTTAGACACTCACAAAATGAGACTAAGATCTGAATATTTCTGGATCAGAAAGATGGCAAGTCTACAACCATACGGGCTCAATGACAGACTGGAACTATCTTGTTTCTTGTAAATATGAGCATGTGTTTTGTATTGTCCCTGTACTGGCCTCGGTGACTAGTGTTACCCGGCGGCAACCTTAAAATTATTGCTATCATGTACCAATTGATATGACATATGTTGAATATCGCTGATATACTCCACTCCAAGATGGCCGACAAGTTAGCACTTTCGTGATGTGAATATTTCTGGTTATAGCGTTTAATTACAATGTTGCGTTACAATTTTGATACAACCAAACTGGGTGATAGTACATATGTTTGTTGTAATTGTGAAGCTCGAAATAACCCTATCCGATATTTTCACGCTTTATTTTTCTATTTATGTATCATGTTTAGAAACTCGGCAGCAAGTCCACGATGTAAAATGTTCATGCTGCGGCGTATACATTGTTGCTAAACATAGTATGATTGCATTTTAATATCGGTAAATATTCCGAAAGGGTAGCGGGCACGTGACCATGTCGACAGCCTATAAGATTTAAACTTGCAATGAAGAATGTTGAACGTGATGTTTACCCGAACGCTATTGGACAGGAGTAGAAGCGGGTTGCCACACTCCAATTTACGTGAGTAACTGACACAGAACGCTGGTCGTTCTGATCTCATAAACGCATAGCGATATTAATGTTATTTTGACTGCAGACATGGTAGACAATAAGTAAAAGGGATTAGATATAAGTTATGAGAACGCATTTAATCGTGCAGAGTTATGAAGGCTGTTTTTGTTTTGTACTGTTTTGTTTATCAGATGTAACATAGCTTTGGGCTCATATTGTTTCCTTTGGTTCTCTCCATAGAGACCCCTGATGAAGGGTCCAGGTGTACCCGAAATGCATTGGGTTTGATGTAAAATCCTCCAGCACAAGGAAGTTGTTGATACTTTGAAAAAATTGAAATGAAATGATGAGAATATAACTTTCATCAATAAAGAGTATATAATCACGCTCAACAAACAGCTTGGATGAATTTGTGAATGGATTTTGATGATGTAAGATTAGGACCATCAGGTCCACAGTAAAACGTGCACACCTTGAAATTGGGAGCAGAATTTCTACCCCCACCTATTTATTCACTTTGGAACAGTGTTCTTAGACAAAACACTAGACAAGGGAGTCGCACACAACTAATATATTATTGAACACTTTGGATACTTGAGAATTAACGCGTGTGCAACTGACGGCTTAAGAATTTCTTTCATGATTGTTAACATAGCAGTCGAATAAAGCTTTCCGTGACGGACTTGAGTTGACACTGTCACCCGTGGGAATGTAACTTTTAAAATGTTTTATACAGTTTTGTGGGATGTCATTTAATTTTTGAACATTTTTTAAAATTGACAGTATTTTCAATAAATTGTAAAGCTATTTTAAATTAAAAAATGAAATGAAACAAGTGTTGTGTTTCTTTTCTTTTTAACAGTTCCAAAATATATGTCATTGGGTTGTTTTAACATTAAATAATTATATTAATTGTACTAACATATTATAAATATATTTTTATTTTAACTATCACTTTTTTAAACTCCTTCCATATAATACCAGGGTATTCAGACACTTCCCCGCGCAATACCCATATATCCCTTGCATCCTGTACCTAAACATTCTTTGCTTAGTTTCAAAAAACAAATTTTTAAAGGTATTAATCAAGTATTAAAGTTAATACCTGGGCATGAATACACTTCCCCACCAAAAATCCCTACATCCCTTGCGTCTCGTTCATAAAAATGTTTTCAAGCTTTACATTTTAAATTCTCCTTTAATTTTCCTGTTATTAAATTGAATACTCAAATATTGAAAGTAATACACGGGTATTAATATAGTTCCCTTACCAAAACGCCTATGTCCCTTGCATCCTGTCCCTAGATAATTTTGCTTATAATTTTAATCATTGTTATTTTTTTATTACAAAAAGAACTGAGTATTAATACACTAACATACCTTAGTGTAAATACTGTTACCCACCCAAAAACTCTATAAATTAATAACAAATATTTTTATAAATATATATTTGCAATAAAAATGTAAAATTAAATTCTAAACTTACCAAAATACTTTCCTATATACTTACCATCAGAAATGTATGGTAAAGGCATATTCGTGGTAAAATACTGCAGGCTTACATGGTAACCATACCTTCGTGGTTCCACCTGCGAGGTAAGGCCATACAGGGTAAAGTCTGCAGGTTAAAGGCTGTTTCCCAACCAAGCTTGCACTGTGTGGAACACTTTCTTGAAACAATAACGTACATATTAACAGTGTTTTAAGTTGCATGTTGGGTCATCATAACACTTAAAATATACTTGTCACTATTCTCCACTGAACCAACCAGGATAAAAATCAGTGATTAACTAGCTACACTTAAGTAGTCGCATTAACCAACAGAGCTTCATGACCAGAACAATTAATTAACCATACATGTTAGTAAGGTGAAACATTTCCCCAAGGTCATATTGCTAGAGGCTGTAGGTCAGCCTACCTCAGCCATTGCTATGATCACTGTGATTGGAGGCATTCTATTATTTTACAAGGAGCACAACCTCATACAAATTAGTTCTCTTCAGTGTCACATATTAGTATATGTGTTTTTGAGACAACATGCGTGTTTCTGAGAAAAAGGCATTTTAGCTTGTAGTTTGAAAGATTTTATTTTCATTATTTCTCTTTTATATTTAAACCTGTTGTTTATTTATTTATTTTTTTACTGTGTTTTAAATAACGCAAACTTGACCTGAAGGTATCGGGTATCTGAGTACTTTATACGAGCACCAGTTGCATTACATGAGGACACGTTCATTTTTGTTAGTCACAGGGAGATTAAGTGATTTGCCCAGAATCAGAGGATGTTCAGTGTCATTGCCGAGACTTGAACCTGGTTACCCTATTCGAGGTCAACCGCCCTAGCCGTTAGGCCAACTCCTGTCCCCAATGTTGTTGGTAGGCATGAGTGTAGGAAAGTAGGTTACTAGTTGAGAGGGTGAAACCCTACTCAAGCAGCAACCACAATTTCTGTCAGGTGAAACACTAGCAAGTCCCAAATTAACCTGTGCTTAACCCTCTGGTAGCTTGGAAAACAAGCAGTCAGACTTAACATAGAGGCAATGTATAAACTATGTATCCAGCACTTAAAACGGTAATAAGTGAAAACACAGCACAAGTGAAATCCCACACCCATTTCGAAAACTAAAGTAGAATTTAATAAATTATTTGAAACCAAAACAACATAAATCCAATCAGCAGAACAGGAGATATGCAATTTCAAAATTTTAAGTAAAAATAGGGCTAAGAAACACAAAGCGTCAACTGCAGCTGGTGAAATGCTTCATCATTGGGGTCCCACCCGGATAGCCGAATGCCATCCGGGTGTGATGCAACACCTGATTACAGTGGAGCGGGTTGTTTTCTTTTTATGTGCAAGTGTCTAAAAACGTGGTTAAAAATTGACCAGTTTTAACTCTCTATGAAAAAAACTCTTTATTCTGGAGTAACTGGTCAACGTTAAAAAATTGTGGGATACCATGCCAGGTTAGATTGGCCTGAGGTATCAAAAGTGAAGTGAAAAATAAAAGTGGTCTACATGTTTCAACCTCATGTAGAACTCTCCCGGTTTTTGCAGGACCAGGGCGGTCTACACGCGCTATGGTGTACCCTACCCTTGGCTACTGTGAAACCCCACCCTGTACTCACAGTGGGGTGTGTGTTTCCTTTCCTAGATTCTAGAATGGAAAAGCCTGTAAAGACACAAGAAAAACATTCGCAAGGCAATTATATACCAGGCGTTTTTAAAGTGCTCCTCTTGTTCAACATCCAGTGCGCAAAGAAGTGAAGAAACATTTGTATGCGATGACTCTCAACCGGTCATACCAGATATGCCACAGTCTTAAAGTATATGAAAACAAGAATAGGGTTGGCTCGAAATCAGCAAGGCTGAGCTTGTACAACAAATAACAAGAGAAATGCCAATACTGATGATACTTATTCAATCTTCAAACTTAACATCCACACTAAGAAAACTAATTCAAAATGGGGTATTTGCTTATTATTCGCATCTTTATTTATCAAGATTCACAATTATTACAAAATATTTTTATTTTTTATAAAAAAGAGAAGCATATAAGAAATGAGGACACATTAAATAATAACTTCATACATTCTGCATCATCAATCATATCACAAGCAGCAAAACATTCACCCTATTCGTATCTCTATCATACATATCACATACTACCACTATAGTAAAATAAAGAGTGTACTGGATCTGCACAAATTATACAATCGTTTGGTACAATTTAAAGAAAATACATTCCTATTTGTTAATGAATTTAGAATCATTCATTAGAGCTTGATCCAGTTGGAGGAAATGTACAGAGAATGATAAGGAGCCCGGGGATGTTACTGCCCCCCGAGTCCCCAAGCAGACCAGTAAGACAATGGCCTACGCGTTTCGAATCACCTGTTACTCGTCAGGGATTCTCATCAGGGCCTCAGACACTGTAGATATAAAAGAGAAAAACATAACAGTGACTACTTGATTAAAATAGTGAGGGAGCAGTTTTGCTAGAATTGTACATAAGCAGTCTACACATATAGGCATCCACCTAGTGGACAGTCATTATAAAAGATTTTTGGAGACACGGGGAGGACCTCTGGTGTTACATGGGGGGGCTGATTGTATTGCCAGAATATACTTACTACGCAATTGTCTGGTGGTGTGGTCTACGGGAGTCATAGACTGGAGGCTTCTCTCTAGTGTAATACCTAGAAAAACCCAAAGAACAACCCTCTCAGTTTTCTGTACCAATCCATTTTGGCAGGAAGCAAAAGGGGTTGTTAACACCAGGGTGCTTCCAAATGGCACAACATGAATAAACTCAGAACACCTTCTTGACGCCATCTTGCTCTAAATCTTGTCTGTCATAAACTATGCGTTTAACATGACTACTGGCTAAACACTACGTTGATGGAATTCATTAGGGGGCTGTTACCTTGAGGATTGTAGGCAGCCGCCGAGAAGAACACTTTAACGTGGGAGATGCAAGGGGAAGGACCGGACGCTTCGTTAGTTGACTCAGACAAAGATGTCACTTTGACTGATATTGTTAGTCGGAAAGAAGTCTACAACAGACAAAAAGCAACAAATTTCCAATCAGTCACCTAATCTTTTTCCATAGTGGGTTGCAGCACCAGAATCAGGAATTATTCATACCTTTGTGCAGATCCAGTACACTCTTTATTTTACTATAGTGGTAGTATGTGATATGTATGATAGAGATACGAATAGGGTGAATGTTTTGCTGCTTGTGATATGATTGATGATGCAGAATGTATGAAGTTATTATTAAATGTGTCCTCATTTCTTATATGCTTCTCTTTTTTATAAAAAATAAAAATATTTTGTAATAATTGTGAATCTTGATAAATAAAGATGCGAATAATAAGCAAATACCCCATTTTGAATTAGTTTTCTTAGTGTGGATGTTAAGTATGAAGATTGAATAAGTATCATCAGTATTGGCATTTCTCTTGTTATTTGTTGTACAGGCTCAGCCTTGCTGATTTCGAGCCAACCCTATTCTTGTTTTCATATAATTATAGCTGGCGCATGCCCGCGAGGTACTTGTGTTTCTCCATTTAACTTTGGAGTTTGAGTATATCCAATAGCTCATTGATACTTGATGTGATCTAGTGCAGATCAACTGACAGCACTCAGATCAAACCTCCTCTTCCTTTTTGTAACTTCTTTTGTCCTTTTACCATTTAATCATTTACCATTCTCCTCTTTCTGGTTTTTAAGTGATGGCAGACAAGGACACGTTTGCCTATAGTGAAGAGCACATCAGCAGTCTACTTAGGGATCCACCAGTGTTCGCTTCTGTATCCATTAGTGTGTCAGCCACATCCCATAACGAATCCGAAAAATTATTGCGTCTGAAAAAGAAGCAAATCAGAACTGACCTACATGGTCACTTCCTATTACAACATCTTAGGGAAGGAACCATTCCAGCTGGTCTTCAGATCAAAAATATTCCGGTGATTTTCACAGAGGATCCAATTTTCAAAAAAGGTTTCTCCCTCATCGAAACCAAATGTAGTAGGGACCTTATGGTCCTGACAGTCGAGACAGCCGTCAGACTCTCTAAAATTGAGCTCGAAGAAATAGCGAAATTAGAAGCTGAGATCAGCACTAATTCAACAATACCCGACGCGAAATCCTTATTAGAAAAAGTTGAAAAGGAAATTCAGGAGTTTAAGGACTACACCGTAACCCAAAAATCTAACCAGTTTGAGAAGGATAAAAAGAATTTCTCACTAGAAAATACTTATCCATATTTACAATCCGATTTTTATACAAAATCGGAGTCTAGACAATACCTAACAGGTAATCAGGGTAGGTCTAGGAAACATTTCATTTCCTTTGGAGAAACCTCTTCATCTTCGGGTAACGACAGCGATACGAGTGGCAATACCAACCAAACTAATAGAAATAAAAACTGGAATTCCCATCAACAACAGCGTGGACAGGCCCAAAACTCTTTTTTAGGAAGAGGCCAGACGAGACCGAGAGGCCGAGTCAGATACACAATCCCATGGGAAATGAAGACCCGCAGACAGCAGTACAAGAACTAAATAGGTCCCCTATTTTTAATCTCTCGCAACGAGTACTAACTAAAGCAGAAGAGAGTATACTGTCCAAGGGGTTATCCTTTGTCCCTTCAAAAAGAACAGATTTTGTTCGCATGAAAACAGAATTCATTGAATTCTGTAGGAAATTAAGGCTAACGATGTTCTTCCTGGAAAATCCGGCACCACCTCCAACAGAGGTAACAGGCTTACGCAATAAGTCGACATTCTGCCCACCTGGGAATAAGATCCCCAAGGAATTGATAATTTTTGAAAAAAGCGTCTTGTCGGCTATTTCACAAATGGAAAAAGAAAAATCATTCATTAAATTTAACACCACAAAAAGAAGAGATGTCTGCCCTAACCACCTTAAAAAATGATTCGTCTGTTGTGATAAAGCAAGCCGATAAGGGCGGATCCATTGTATTATGGGACAGTCAAGACTACATAAATGAAATACGAAGACAATTAGAGGATCCCTCTTGTTATCGGAAAATTGATAGGGATTCAACAAAGGAACTACAAAACCAACTCTTTGCCATCATCCAAGAGGGCCTTGAACAAGGATTTGTTGGCAAGAAAGAAGGCGAATATTTACAGATCAAGCATCCCAAGATCCCCATGTTTTATGCACTGCCCAAGGTGCATAAAGACCAGAGTAGACCGCCAGGGAGACCCATCGTGGCAGGATGTGGTTCTCTCCTGGAACCCATAGCAAAATAAGTGGACTGTTTTTTAAAACAATTCATGAACCAAGTGGTCTCATATCTACAGGACACTACCGACTTTATTACCAAGTTGGAGAATATAACCTTCTGCGAAGGGACAGATTTGCTAGTCACTCTTGATGTGACATCACTATACACGCAGATCCCTCAGGATGAGGCGTTGGCTGTCCTCGCCTTCTTTCTAGATTCACGCTCTAGACCGATGCGTGTTCCTACACAGTTTCTGGTAGACCTGGCATCCTTTGCGCTTAAAAAAAACTATTTTTGTTTTCAACAACGAGTTTTATTTCCAAGTAAAAGGGGTGGCGATGGGATGTCCCTTTGCCCCCGAATTGGCGGTGCTATTTATGTCAATGTACGAAGATGCGTACATACATATTAACAACCCCTTTGGACAGTTTATTGGGTAATGGTATCGTTTCATAGACGATGTCTTCATGATATGGACGGGTGGCCTTGACAATTTAACTAAGTTTCATCTATGGCTGAACACCAGAACACCTGATATACAATTCAGCCTCACCCACTCCGAAACAAAGATTCCATTCTTGGATGTGGAGGTTTTCTCCAAATCTGGCAAATTAGCGACAACTTTATTTGTAAAACCTACAGATCGCAATAAGGCTCTTCTATTCCAGAGCAATCATCCCAGAAGTTTAAAGGAGAACTTGCATATGAGAGGGATTACATATACCATGCTGAAAAACTAGTCTCTAAACTATGCGATAGAGGGTACCCCAAAAAACTGGTCAAAGATTGTATGAAAAGAGCGAGATGGACACCCCGCGAGATATTACTGGAACGAAAACAGAAAACAGAACAGAAGCGCCAAGTTTGCGTAACCACCTTCTGCCCTAATGCCAATAAGTTAAAACGAATCATTGGTCAGAACTGGCATTTGGTGAAGAATTTAGATGTAAGCCTTAAAGAGCCTCCGCTCTTCGCCTTTAAAAAAGAGAACAGCATCGCAAACCATGTGGTTAGAGCAGCAATGCCATTGCAAGCCCAACCTTCCCTTCGCCAAATGTTGGGTTTAGCACCTGTGCTTGGCCATCACAAATGTGGCACGTGTCTCTGTTGCGACACCACGATACAAGGTACGGTCTTTCAGCACAAGGGTGTCTCATGGAAACATGAGGCATTCAGTAATTGCAAATCGAAACTTGTAGTGTACGGCATCATATGCCCGTGTGATTGCCTGTACATAGGAAAGACTGAGCAGGAAGTGCGACAACGCATTTCGCAGCACAAGTCCAGACTGAAAAGAAACGTGGAGAACGCCCCTTTGGTAAATCATTGGACCAGGATGCAACATGGTCCCAATGAATTCAAATGGACTGTCATATCACGGATAGAAAGAGACCCCCGAGGCGGTGATCTGAGCCTCAAACTGTCTAAAAGGGAGGCAATGCTAATTGTCAAATTTGATACTGCGGTGTCAGGTCTGAACGAGCTTTCGGAAATTTTCAAACTTTGACTATAATACATACCAATGTCTTCCCCTTCTTGTCTTGAAGCTATTTACGCAATGGCTACCCTTAAAGTCCTTTTTTTTTGGGTACCTGGACACACACCCAGACAATATTATAAATTTGCATATCGTTTCTTTATTCAGAAACTACGGCGAAGTCACCTTCTTTTACACTATACAGTATTTGATTGGCTACACCAGCACACTGCCCTGTATAAATGTAGCAATCGCAGGTTTCCAAAATGCGCCTGCGCGAGAGATTAGCGCTTCGCTACACTCCGGCCCGCCTTTTACACTATACAGCAATTGATTGGCTACACCAGCACATTGCCCTGTATAAATGTAGCATTCGCAGGTTTCCAAAATGCGCATGCGTGAGAGATTAGCGCTTCGCTACACGCCGACAGACTGCGGAGGGACTTTGTTAGATCGAGTTCTTAAGGTAATTTGCCCGTTTCTCTCCCATTCATTCGAAATCTTAGTCATTTGCCTAGGTTTACAACATTGTGAAGTACATTCGTAATAGGATGTATCTACTTCTTTCCAGTACACTCCAATTCCCCGGGATGTGCTGACGCCACCCCGTGTTCACCAACGCGCCTGCGGATAAAATCAGTGCCGGGCCGCCCATCCACAGATTTCAAAGTATTCGGGCTGGAGATTAATCTCAAGGTAATTCACCAGTCCTTAGATATGTTTGATTAAAGCCAGGCTTGACTACATTTTGAGTCACGGTAGGGTGTAAATATTTACATTTGGGTGTGTTTATTCGATTATTTCAGCACGCGTCAACTGAATTTACATGTGCTGACGCTGCCCCCATTACAACTGTCGGAGACCACGATTGACGTTTGAAAGGTATGAATAATTCCTGATTCTGGTGCTGCAACCCACTATGGAAAAAGATTAGGTGACTGATTGGAAATTTGTTGCTTTTTGTCTGTTGTAGACTTCTTTCCGACTAACAATATCAGTCAAAGTGACATCTTTGTCTGAGTCAACTAACGAAGCGTCCGGTCCTTCCCCTTGCATCTCCCACGTTAAAGTGTTCTTCTCGGCGGCTGCCTACAATCCTCAAGGTAACAGCCCCCTAATGAATTCCATCAACGTAGTGTTTAGCCAGTAGTCATGTTAAACGCATAGTTTATGACAGACAAGATTTAGAGCAAGATGGCGTCAAGAAGGTGTTCTGAGTTTATTCATGTTGTGCCATTTGGAAGCACCCTGGTGTTAACAACCCCTTTTGCTTCCTGCCAAAATGGATTGGTACAGAAAACTGAGAGGGTTGTTCTTTGGGTTTTTCTAGGTATTACACTAGAGAGAAGCCTCCAGTCTATGACTCCCGTAGACCACACCACCAGACAATTGCGTAGTAAGTATATTCTGGCAATACAATCAGCCCCCCCATGTAACACCAGAGGTCCTCCCCGTGTCTCCAAAAATCTTTTATAATGACTGTCCACTAGGTGGATGCCTATATGTGTAGACTGCTTATGTACAATTCTAGCAAAACTGCTCCCTCACTATTTTAATCAAGTAGTCACTGTTATGTTTTTCTCTTTTATATCTACAGTGTCTGAGGCCCTGATGAGAATCCCTGACGAGTAACAGGTGATTCGAAACGCGTAGGCCATTGTCTTACTGGTCTGCTTGGGGACTCGGGGGGCAGTAACATCCCCGGGCTCCTTATCATTCTCTGTACATTTCCTCCAACTGGATCAAGCTCTAATGAATGATTCTAAATTCATTAACAAATAGGAATGTATTTTCTTTAAATTGTACCAAACGATTGTATAATTTGTGCAGATCCAGTACACTCTTTATTTTACTATAGTGGTAGTATGTGATATGTATGATAGAGATACGAATAGGGTGAATGTTTTGCTGCTTGTGATATGATTGATGATGCAGAATGTATGAAGTTATTATTTAATGTGTCCTCATTTCTTATATGCTTCTCTTTTTTATAAAAAATAAAAATATTTTGTAATAATTGTGAATCTTGATAAATAAAGATGCGAATAATAAGCAAATACCCCATTTTGAATTAGTTTTCTTAGTGTGGATGTTAAGTATGAAGATTGAATAAGTATCAACAGTCTTAAAGTGGCACATCTGGTATGACCGGTTGAGAGTAGTATGGTGCAATGATGTCATCTAAACATGTTACTGGTCTACATGGGTAAACGCTGTAGGATGAAGCAATTACCAGCATCTTAAAAAAACGACCTTTAATTGCAAAAAAGACACTGTGATAAACTTAAAAAATGTCCATATGGCAATTGTTATGGTAGAAAGACTTCCACAAACCAGAACATCAAGTAAGTCAACACAATTTGACAATACTTACAAAGCAACCACAAGTACAACCTGCCAAATCCTTTTGTGGACAATACCAAAAACTTTTGTGAACTAAGATTCAGAATTTGTGAAATCTATATATATAAAAACGAATGTATGTCTGTCTGTCTGTCTGTTTGTCCTTTATGCATTACTACACCAATCATCCGATCGCCATGGAACTTTGGGAAGTTGTTGAGTACCCTCCTGCGAAGGTTTCTATCATATGCATTACTACACCATTCATCCGATCGCCATGAAACTTTAGGAAGTTGCTGAGTACACTCCTGCAAAGGTTTCTGGCATAACATTTTTTTAAATATCTGCCCCCCAGGGCCCTCATAAGCTTTCGAATACTGATGTACGAACCAGACTGAAAAACAACAAATCCTGTATCCACAAGCACTCAAATAAATAAATAGAATTAAAACACCATTTATCCAATCGCCATGCAACTTTGGGAAGTTGTTGAGTACCCTCCCGCGAAGGTTTCTATCATATGCATTACTACACCATTCATCCGATCGCCATGAAACGTTAGGAAGTTGCTGAGTACACTCCTGCAAAGGTTTCTGGCATAACATTTTTTTAAATATCTGCCCCCCAGGGCCCTCATAAGCTTTCGAATACTGATGTACGAACCAGACTGAAAAACAACAAATCGTGTATCCACAAGCACTCAAATAAATAAATAGAATTAAAACACCATTTATCCAATCGCCATGCAACTTTGGGAAGTTGTTGAGTACCCTCCCGTGAAGGTTTCTATCATATGCATTTCTACACCATTCATCCGATCGCCATGAAACTTTAGGAAGTTGCTGAGTACACTCCCGCAAAGGTTTCTGGCATAACATTTTTTTAAATATCTGCCCCCAGGCCCTCATAATCTTTCGAATACTGATGTACGCACCAGACGGAAAAACAACAAATCGTGTATCCACAAGCACTCAAATAAATAAAAAGAATTAAAACACCATTTATCCGATCGCCATGAAACTTTGGGAAGTTGTTGAGTACACTCCCGCAAAGGTTTCTGGCATAAAAAGATTTTAAATATCGGCCCCCCAGGACCCTCATAATCTTTCGAATACTGATGTACGCACCAGACAGAAAAACAAAAAATCATCTATCCACAAGCACTCGAATAAATAAATAGAATTAAAACGACACTTTGAAATGTTTTCCATATTAAAATGAATAAGTGTCAATAAAAATGACACAATGTAAATTGAATGCTATCATGACGAGTTTCCTTAAATTTCCTTTCTTCGGAGATCGCAGCAACGCGCGACAGGTAAGCTAGTAGTTGATAAATCATTAATGCCCGAAGCAATAGTTACCCATCGTTGACAATAACAATGCAGATATATAAGCCTTATATAATTATAATACCCCTTGGGACGAACAGGATTACAGATGTTTCTTATGGCACTATGTTGATTCTCATTGAAAGGTAAGATGTTTTGTTTATACAGGATGACTGGCTTTAACAGGTTTGCAGAGAACTTTGTATGAGAGGCATCAGAGCAATTTCAACTTGGGTGGGCTATATCAGGTCGGTTGTATAAAAACCTATATTCTTGGAAGTGTGTTTAACAAAGGCTGTAGGGGTTCATCCACTGGGTAAGGGTAATTAGCAAGCTTACTGAATGTGTTCAGTCTAACGGTGAAAATTCAATTGAATGTGAGTGACATAACATTCTGCTTGAGTGAGTAGCCGTGGATGAACACAGAAGTTGGGAGCATTGAAGACAAATGCTACGAAGTAAATGGAGAATAATTATAGATAACTATATTTACTTAAGGGGAGACATATTTTCTCATATATTGTTTGGCCTATATCAAATTTAAATTTACTTTTCCAGATAATATTGGCACATATTCTCATATGGAAGGTTTAAACAAGACCTTAAATGTGCTCAAATGAAATGTTTGCACTGTGTTTTAATAATTAGATGGAAGTAGCAAATTACTACTAATTGTTGAATCTAAGAATTCAATCACAGTTATTTTTGGAAACAAAAAAATAAAAAACTATTAGTGAAAGATATCCACAATGAGTGTACGTAACAGAGTTTGGTGAATAATCTGATTTCTTCTTAGAGTGGGCAATCCCTTTTTAGTTCTCAGGGGCATTGCTGCATGTTCAGTTAGTTCAAAATGAATAAAGCTGAGTGTGCAGTGAGAATACTTTTAAACATGTCCAGGGGATATAACATGGAAGTTGTTGTCAATGTATGGTGCTCATGTTAGTTTGTGAAATCTACTGCCTCAAATTCCTGAAACAAATTAACAATACCTACATTTTTAAGCCAAAGAATCTGCCCATACATGGTTTCTGTGCAAAATTCAGATAGCAAGAGTTACTTAAAAAAAAGGTATTTCTAATGCCCATGAGGGACACTATGTATTTTCCCTACTCAGAAATACCATACCTTGCATAGGAGGACCGGGTACAGAAAAACATTGATGCCCGTCCCCCCTTCTTAGAGCCCGATTACGAATTTGGCAGTCCATGAACTGCCCTGATTTGATACTGGGCAATTTGTACAAATCAGAACCTCTGATATGGACCCGTACATAAATCTCTTGTCTAATTGCCTAGTGACTGGTGGGGATATACCAGAAACTTGGAGGGGAGCAGAGATAATTATTTATAAAAAGGGCGATGCTGCTATCTCCTCCAATTATAGATACATCAGCCTGGTAGACAATCTACAAAAGATTTTTGCTAGGCAAGTTTTAGATAAAGGCTGGATGGACAATCACATGATATTATCGACTTACCAGTCGGGTTTCCGTTCCAAAATAGGCATGTGTGACCAAGCTTTCAGATTCACCTTATTAACATGGAAATATGTGCTACTCAGGAAACAGAAACTCTATGTAGCATTTGTGGATCTGCGAGCTGCATTTGATCTAGTACTGCGCGACTTATTATGGAAGACTATGCTCGGCCTAGGTGCCTCAGCGGACTTGGTATCAGTAATAACCAGACTTCACATCGACAATTACGCCCAGTTTATATAACTAAGACAATGAATATATTTCATTCACTTCCATAACACAGCTGCAACATACTTGAAAGGACACAGTGAACTATGTTCATAACTTCTATAGTAACAATATGGCCACAATAACTGGCCTGTAGCAGGACATATTGACAGGGCTACGAATGCCACCTACAGCTGAGGACATACCAAATTTACAATGGTCTGGCTGTCAATACCAACCTTGCATTGCATGCTTCAAACCAATGTTGACAGTGGATGCCCTTGCTTGGTCAGCTTAGCTCCATACATCCAGCATGAGGGATCACCTGTGGTCATAGGAGAGTGCATAGCACACAGAACAATCTGAATTTTCTCACCACCAAAAATGGTAGACCATTGTAAATACCTCAATATCAAAGCCTACAAAATGACACAAATCATGCATAGACTTCGCTTAAACATGTAATCAGTTAGTGAGAGCAGAACCGACAGTGGAGCTAAGAACTCACAGATATTTCACACATTTAAGCCAAGGACATTCCAGTCCAGTGTTTGTTGGACTTGACCCTTTTTGCAGGGTCATCCCTGAACTTTTTTCCTTTCTCCTTTAATTTTCCTGACCTGTTATTGGCTGTTTTATGACTCTGGGCACTTTACCAATGCTGATCAGTGCTAAAGTGCATATGCTCTCCCTATTGTAAATTGATGTATGAATTAGTGATTCCATGATTGGCTGATTTGGTTTACTGGTCAGACCCTAGTACAGTACACTGAGTGTGCCCAGGGCTTGTAAACCAAATGCTGCTAGTGGGCTTGCAGCACTGGTTGTGAAACCCACAGAAGCAGCCTGTATATGTGTGTCTAAGACCTGCCGTTGCAGAGCCTGTGTGCAGTCTTGTACTGCCATGCTGACTGGGCAAGTGCACCCACTTGCCAGTCCCTAAACCTTCCCTTTTCTTCATATCAGACACACCTGCTGTAGGCCCAAGGGCAGGGTGCATTGTAAGTATAAGGTTGGACATGCCCTGGTGTGTGTGGCATGTCTTAATAGTGAATTACAGCTATTTTCGTGCTTCACTATTGCAAGGCTACCTATTCTCCATAGGCAAGAATGGGCAGTTAGATTATTACATCTTATAATCCTAACTGACTCATGGAACATGGTAGAAATTCGAGTATGCCTGAACTCTGAATGATAAAATACATCTTTTAGTGAAGTTGGTTTTAAAATTATGTGTTTGAAAATACCACTTTTAGAAAGTAGGTATTTTCTTGTCTAACTATCCAAGCCTGCCTCTGCTAAGTTGTGTATTCCTTGCCTGGAGTTTGAGTGACAGGGCTGGGGGATTCCAGGAGACAGGATGAGTCAGCCCAGTGGTGAATAGAGAGATCTGCATCTAGATGGGAGGGAGGAGTTGCACCTGGGACCTGAATAGGGCTATGCCTTCCCTCTACAATGCTGGCTCCACCTTCTGTGGTGCGTCTGATGTCTCTGCCCTACACTGTGAAAGGAGAGAAGGAATCATGTCAACAGAGTGCTCCAGGGCTGTGCCTTTCATCCACAATGCTTCTCCACCTCCTGTGGGGTGTCTGATGTTTCTGCCCTGCACTGTGAAAAGAAAGAAGGAGTCATGTAAACAGAGTGCTCCAGAACTGGTGTGGAATAGGCAAAGACCCCTCTGCCCTCAGAGGACAAAGGATTTTGGAATATAAGTAATTGGACCCTGATCCCAAGTATTTAGATCACTTTTGGACTACAAGAAGAAACCTTTGGTGATGAGAGGAACCTGAAGAAACTGAGGAGAGACTACTCTTAAGCTGAAGTTCTGCTTGGGGGATTGGCCTGCAGTGATTGCCTGACTGCTAAAGAAAGGAGAAAGGACTTTGTGTGCACTTTATTCAACTTGTGAAGGAACTCCAAGGGCTTGGGAAAAGAGTGTGCCTCCTGCTGAAGTCACAGGGGCAACAGAGTTCATCCCCAGCTCCCCAGAGTTCTTTGGAAGTGCCTGCTGCTGTTTTGGGTCTTCTGAGGGACTGCGTGTTGCAAGGAGCTGGAAGCGCGACTCAAAAGGGAGAAGCGTGTCACTGTTGCAGCCACTGCCGTCGCATCGTGGATGTCACGGTTGTAGCTGACGCATTGCACCTCATCTCTAGAAACGTACCGCAACCCTGAAGAAGTGTGTCGCCGTTGCAGCTGCTGCCGTTGCATCTCTGAGTAAGGATGTCGCCGCTGTAGCTGTCACATTGCACTGCATCAAGAGAAGCGTCTCGCACCGAGGTAGAAGCGTGTTGCCGTTGCAGCCACTGCCGTTGCATCTCTGAGTAAGGAAGTCACCGCTGTAGCTGTCGCATTGCACTGCATCACAAGAAGCGCCTCGCATACACGGAGAAGCGTGCTGCAGTCGGAGCTGTTGTCGTCGCATCACTGAACAAGTGTGTCACCGCTGCAGTTGTTGCATCGAGCGGAAGTGTCTTGCACCATCGGAGAAGAGTGTCGCCACCAAAGCCGCTGTCGTCGCATCACTGAACAAGGGTGTCACCGCTGCAGCTGACGTATCGAATCGAGACTTCTCGCAACATCAGAGAAGCGTGCCGCATCAGGAAGAACTTGACGTCTTTATTTCTTTGCACTAGATCTTTGCTGCATTTCCATCGTTGCAACACTTTCGTTGCCCTGCGTGCACATCTTAAGGTACATTGACTCAAAGTGTCGCATGTTAACAACTAAAGAGAAATAAGCTAAAACTACCATTTTAAGTACAGTATTGTGGATTTTTGTTGTTTGTGGTCTTGTGATAAGCCTGTATAAAGAATACGTATATAAAACCTGTGTGGTGTCGATCTGTAGTGTTGTCACTTGATTACTGTATGTGTTTACAAATGCTTTACACACTGCCTCGGAGATAAGCCTGTCTGCTTGTGCCAAGCTACCAAGGGGGGGGGTGAACAGGGGTTATGTTAGTAGTGTAACCCCTTACCCTGACTAAAGGTAAGGGTCTCTATTTGTCACAAGTACTTACCTGTGCCAACTGGAGAACCCCAAATCTAACAGTGTCTGAGACACAAAGCTCACTACGTCATCATTCTACAACATAGTCATTATATCGCAACATTACCATGAAGGGAGATATCTATGAGTATGTATCACCAAATATCTAATATACATCCACACACTTGTCTTTGTGTGGAAACCAACATGTCATCCATCTGGAATATAAATTGCACATTACACAAAGTATAATACATTTCATTTGTAGAACTAATATCATCCATTGTGAATAACTTAAAAATGTTCAATAGCCTTTCAGTCTCTTGCAGAATTCAACAATATACACATGGACACATGTATGCAGATTTACATCAATCATCGGTCCAATAGTGTGTCTTACCGCAATTTCTTTGGGCAATGCATGGAATCTCACGTCAGAATTTTTCTCTGACAACATAGACAGTATTGTGTGAGCAACATTCCAAACATGAAAGTATACATGGTCTGTGTGAGACATCTGATACACGCATTACATGTGTATATGACATGACAGATCATTCCTCCAGTTATTACGTAAAAAATAAGTTATTTAACTTCATTCAGTTTTGGATCTTGGACATAAGTATTGTAAAAACAGTATCACTACCCATACATTCTTGAATACAAGTCATCCCCATACCTTTACTCACCTACCTCAAGTTTTCAAGTTTCAAGTTTATTTATTTATGATTTCGGAACTCAGATGAGATCCACATAAAAAGATTGACAAATTAAGTACAATTACATACAATCATAGATAAAATACAGAATAAAAATTGACATTTCCAACCTTTTAATATAAAGCTATGAAACTTTTGAAAAAGTTAAAAATGTTATAACAAAACATTTCATTGGGGGGGTTGTAAATGGCATCTAAAAAAGAAGTGGCAGAGAAAATGCTTAATTGTAGACAAATAGGTCTCAACCACTTGCGCCTATGCGCTAATAGAGCCGGGCACACAAAGAGGACATGGTTAATATCCTGAGTTGAATTGTTACAAAGATCACATAAAGCTGAGGAGCCGTACCATCTGGACAAAAGGAGATTCAGGGGAAGTAAGTCCTGCCTCAATAAAAACAAGAATCGCCGTACTCCATGCGGGATATTCCAGATGACGTATGGTTGGGCTTTTCTCATTAGGCAGGTATCAATGGCCGGATAAACACCTTTCTTCACGGTACGTGCTTCCCTATCCAACCTAAAGCTTAATTCCCAAGAGGCCAACTTCAAGATGGACTTCAGCTGATATGTAGATAAAGTAAATAGAACCGATTCATCAAGTTGCAAAAGATCAACCGCAGTTCCAAAGTTTTTTACAATTAGCGAATATTCTTTAACATTTCCTAACAACTCAGTTTTTATAAGATATCTTAAAGTACCTGGATCTCCCCTTGCAAGATTAAAAACCCAGCGCAGTATCCCCGCTAAGCCCTGAACCCAAATACTACGTAGGCCAAATTCCAGACTAAATGCGGCTGTGGAGCTCGCAGTATTAACCGTGGTTAGACTGCGCAGGATTTTGCCTTCGGTAGAGTTTAAAAAAAACCAGGTTTTTATATCAACTATTTCTGTGCCATAAAGTAGTGATGCTGGAATTTTAGCTCGATACACCTCCAACAAAATAGCAAAGTGCCTTCTGCCAATAGCCTTATAAAGTGAGACTAGACTTTTGCCTTGAACAATTGCTTTCCGGGTGTTGTTAGCTATGTGAGCCTTTTCACTTAAATTACCAGTAACAACTTTTCCGAGGAAGACATAAGATTGTACCACTTCCAATCTTTCTCCTCCCACGGACCGAGGAAAGTTCACATATTTCAACTTTTTCCTGCCCGTCATGCACATTACTTTGCTTTTTGAGACATTTATCTTCAGGTGGTGTGCCTCCGCGTATTTATAAAGAGCGTGCAGACGATTATTTAGACCTTTTGGGGTAAAATCTAAGATTAATATATCATCTGAATACAATAAACAAACAATAGGAATACCCTTCAAGACCGGAGCAATTCCTTCGCTAGCAGACAAAACATGAGGAAGATCAGCTACGTAGAGGCCTTGTTTTAACCCATTAGCTGTAGTAATTACTTGCAAAAGTCCTCTTTCCCCACCTAACAATACTCTGCACCAGGTGTCCGAGTGCAAAGCTCGTATTAGCTCCAGGAGAGTGGACGGCATGCCTAGGTTTAATAACTTCCTCCACAGCAAAGATCGATCTACTTTATCAAATGCTGTGGAGAAATCTATAAAGGCGCCATAAACTCTCCCTCCACGAACCTTAACATATTTCTCTGTTATAACCTGCAATGCCGTCAAGTTGTCTAAGGTACTATGCCTTTGCCTAAACCCAGTCTGCTCCAAGGGCAAAATTTCATCCTTGGACACCCAATCATTAATCGATTCAAGAAGACATTTTGTAAAAACTTTGCCTATGGCATCCAAAAGGGCAATTTGGCGGTAATTTTGTGGCACATCACGGACTCCCTTCTTGTAAAGGGGGACTAGTATACTCCCCCTCCAAGAGGGGGGAACGGTTTTACAAGAGAAACAGTAGTTGAAAACTGGGAAAAGAATTTTACTCCACATCTTACTATTTTGTTTTATGACCTAGATGGGAAGCTCATCCAGACCCATTGCGCCAGAGGAGCGCAAGCCCTTGATGGCTAGTTCAATATCCTTCTCGGATGGTGGTCCGTAAGGAGAGTTATCCACACGTGTTCTACCGTTATCAGGGACCAAACCGTTACTGGCATATAACTTCTCAATATACCCAACCCAGATTTGCTCTTCAATGGGAATTGGTAGAGGTCTAGATCTTAGTCCACAACCCTCCCCAATTATTGACCAAAATATCCTAGCTTGACCCTTATGTGCCGCTTCCCGTAGTTTAATCCATAAGGTATCTTCATTCGCTCTTTTCAGTTTAGCCTTCATCCTACTCCTCCTTCTTCTTAATAGGACTATTCTATGATATCTTTCGGGAGTATATAAAAGGTATTGCTCCCTCACCAATTTATTGATTTCTACATTAAGATGCCGAAGACAACTAGGGATTACTTTAGGATTTCTTGTGGGGGAAGGTTTTTTTGCAATAGAAATTACTTCATTCAAGAAATCAGCAAAACATATTCATTCACGTCCATCTCAGTGAGCCAAATTCTCCACAGCAGCCTCTAAGATACTCGCTAGGCCCCCATTAGCCTTAAAATCCCAGTAACATCTTCCAGAATTGGCTCTAAAATTTACCAGTTCACTATTTATGAGCCACGTGTCCGTCGCGGGAGGGTTTAAGTTTACGGTAATGGCGAGTACCTTATGGTCGCTAAGTTCTGTGTTGAGTACCAACAAATCTTTCAGGAGATAGAAAGAAGTACTACCCACTACCACGTAATGAAGAACTCACCTACATCATCTGCAAAGAAACTGCTGCCTGTAGCTGAACAAAATAGTTTAAGCACACAGTCAAACGCTGTACAATACTTTCCCTCCTGTAACTGCTGTTGGGCCTTGAATGACCCATTGAGTTCTGACTGAGTAGGCCACCGCCAGGATATGGCCATGAAGAGAGTCAGTTTCCGGTGTGCGCCTCTAGGACCTGGGGATGATTGCCCCACCTGGACTTGAGTGATTTTATGGGTCCAGCATCTTATGTCCTCCCACCTTTACTTGCAGTGAGCGCAGCACCAGCAATAGATCCCCAGGGACCGCACTTTTCGTGCAGGAGCTTTCAATAATGTCTTCTTCTAATGGGCGTTGACATGTACACACAGAAGACATGAAGCAAGAGATTGTAACAACAAATTCAATTAACAAACTTCCTAAATGTTAAAAGGATGAAACAGTATGTAGATGTGTAGATGTGTATAATCCCACTAAAAAATATAGGTACTCCACACAATTTTAACCCCATCTCCAATTGTAGACACAATCTGTAAAAACAAGTTGCACTACACTTCCTCCTTGAGGTGTAACGCACTGGCTAACACAGCCTAGCCAATACGTAGCATGTATGTGCTTTAGTATTGTACCCTGCTGTGGTTTACATGTGCAAATTACACAATAATGGGTTTTCATGCAGGGGAATTCCCTGGAACATGTTAGCATACACCCTGTACTCACCTGACACTCAACACACACATGCCTCAAGCTCAAGCTCGCCACCCGAAAGCACCACCAACTCATCCGCGCCACCAAGAAAACCGCATTCAAGGAACGACTGGACAACAACCCACACAACAGCAAGTAACTCTTCAACATCGTCAAAGAGCTCTCCAACCCCAACGCCGGAAACAACGACATCACCCCTTCGCAAGACCTCTGCAACTCCCTCGCCTCCTACTTCCACAACAAGATCGCGGACATACACAACAGCTTCAGCACTCAACCAACGCACGCCACAACCGAACCCCTGCCCCCCACCACCACCCTCCGCGCCTGGACCCCGATCAACACCGAAGACACCACCCGCACGATGAACTCCATCCACTCCGGATCTCCGACCGACCCCTGCCCGCACCACGTCTTCAACAAGGCCGACGCTGTCATCGCACCCCACCTGCGGGACATCATCAACACCTCCTTCGACACCGCTACCTTCCCGGAGAGCTGGAAGCATGCCGAACTCAGCGCCCTACTCAAGAAGCCTTCAGCCGACCCCACCGACCTCAAGAACTACCGCCCCATCTCGCTGCTCCCGTTTCCTGCAAAAGTCATCGAGAAGACCGTCAACAAGCAGCTGGCCGCCTTCCTCGAGACGAACGGATCCCTCAACCCCTCGCAGTCTGGCTTCCGGGCAAACCACAGCACTGAGACCGCCCTGATCGCAGCCACCGATGACATCCGTGCCCTCCTCGACAACGGAGAAACAGCGGCCCTCATCCTCCTAGACCTCTCCGCGGCCTTCGACACTATCTGCCACCGTACCCTAGTACAGCGCCTCAGCAACGTCGGAGTCCAGGAGAAGGCACTGGAGTGGATCATCTCCTTCCTCGCCGGGAGAACACAGAGAGTCCGCCTCACTCCATTCAGATCGGAAGCCACCGAAGTCATCTGCGGCGTCCCTCAGGGCTCCTCGCTCAGTCCAACCCTCTTCAACGTCTATATGGGCCCCCTCGCTGACATCGCACGCCAGCACAACCTCAACATCATCTCCTACGCCGACGACACCCAGCTGATCCTCTCCCTCACCAACGACCCCGCCACCGCCAGAGACAACCTACACGAAGGGATGATAGAGGTAGCCGAATGGATGAAGAACAGGCGCCTGAAACTGAACTCGGACAAGACGGAAGTCCTCATCCTGGGATCCTCACCCTCCGCCTGGGACGATTCCTGGTGGCCCCACGCCCTGGGCAACGCACCCCAACCTACAGACCACGCACGCAACCTGGGCTTCATCCTGGACTCCTCCCTCTCCATGACCAGACAAGTCAACGCCGTCTCCTCGTCGTGCTTCAACATCCTGCGCATGCTACGTAAGATCTTCCGGTGGATCCCCACCGAGACCAGGAAGACGGTCACCCAGGCCCTCGTCACCAGCCGTCTGGACTACGGCAACTCCCTTTACGCCGGAACCACCGCCAAACTCCAGAAGAGACTCCAGCGGATCCAGAACGCCTCAGCACGCCTCATCCTGGACATCCCCCGGCGCAGCCACATCTCCGGACACCTGAGAGACCTGCACTGGCTCCCGGTCAACAAGAGAATCACCTTCCGACTCCTCACCCACGCACACAAAGCCCTACACAACCAAGGCCCGGGATACCTCAACAGCCGCCTCAACTTCTACGCTCCCAAACGCCAGCTTCGATCGACCGGCCACGCCCTCGCCGCCGTCCCCCGCATCCGAAGAGCCACCACAGGAGGACGGTCCTTCTCCTACCTCGCCGCCAAGACATGGAACTCCCTCCCGACCCACCTCCGCCGGACCCAGGACCACCTCGCCTTCAGGAAGCAACTCAAGACCTGGCTGTTCGAGCAGTAGCAGACCCCCCCTCCCTAGCGCCTTGAGACCCTTTGGGTGAGTAGTGCGCTTTATAAATGCCGTGATTGATTGATTGATTGATGCCTCATACTGCCTAACACTGGTGTGCATACTGACTACTACCATGAGAAGGCCCAATGCATGCATTGGTATGTGTCCCAGTTACAGAGACTACTCACACATGGCAATCATATGTTGGACAGTCATACATATCACATACCAACAGAAGCATATATATGTTTAAGTTGTGAATCATGTCTTGACATATACCCACTGCCATATCAGGCACTCACACATGAATGCCCCTTAGAGAAATCCCAAAATATATTGTACCTACTTAACCACAACTATTTCTAGAGTTAAAAAGGTCCAAAAGACTTGCATTGCACACTATTTTTCGGGGTAAAATGTAATTGACTGTGTACCCAATACCAACATCATTGAAGGGATATTAACTATGTTAACTACGTCAGGTTATAGAAGATGCTCACTGTGTGGAAAACTACATTTATCTCAATTGAAATTCACCTCACAAGATGTTTGATGGAAGGGTTATACCTGCTGAATTTGCTACTAACATGTTGAATACAGAGTACAAATATACACACTCATGATGATTTCCAGAATACTCAGCCTCTCAGGAAAACTGCTAGTCAACCCAATCATGCTTACTCATGTACATGGGTAGTTACAAACTGGTCCATTTGACAATTACACTAAAACATTTATGTTCAGATTAGTCTGGCCCAAATACAACTAGAATGAGTTTAATAGCATATTGGCTGTCCTTCCACAACACGTTAATAATGAATGCACACTCCTTGTGTCAAACACATTAACTTGATAGGTACAATGACCACACATAAATATGTACCCAAGAGTTTCTCTGCTACATCAATACATGAAATAATGCCAAAAATGCAATTACGGAAAACATACTCGCAGGATACACACTATGCACTATTTTTCATGTTGAAGCAAGTATACATATTAGTCCATGTGTGTCATCTTGACTCACATCATACAATTGTTTGTGATTCCTAGTAGTCATTGTTCACGGCTTATCCACAATAATCTGTATTTTCACACACTGAGAAGATAAAGGCACATTAAATTATACATTTAGCATATTTGTTCTATGTCTCTTTCACAGACATTGTGCCAATAAGTCTCATAAATGTTTACATAAGGTTTTACATGATAGCTACAGCTCACTCAAATGGATTGCATCATTGAGCAACTGCTAAATAGCATTGTATCAAAGCAGATTCTTAAAACTTGCCTTCTAAATCTAGTGCTTGTGTTCATTCTTCTGAACCACAAAACATGGTGAACGAATAGGAAAGGAGATAGCAGCTAAGTATGTCCGGTTTTAAACTGATGATGGTCAGGTTGTATTGAGGTCTCAGCACACTGAAATGAATGTTAACTTAAAAAGCGGTATGGATATCATATGATATCATATCTAGTTAGCTTTTGTTGGTAGAAAGTTTCATGAGATCTGCAAACTGGTCTCACACACACTCTCACCACTGAGCCAAATTACAACTTAGTGTGATGAATGGTTTTTATTTATTTATTTATTGTTATGTTATGTTATGTTAATTGTTTATTTCTATAGCGCGCGGCTACTCAAAAAGAGTGTCCCGGCGCTTTATTGGAGAAAGAGACAAAACTGCAACATACTAACATAACACCAGATAAAAAAACTACCAGAAGAGTGGGCCAAAGATTCACGGAAGACCGGCTACTGAGTGAACAGCCACGTTTTAAGGCCTTTCCTAAAAGCCAGTAGACTGGTGGCTCCCCGCAGGGCCAGTGGTAAAGAGTTCCACAACTGAGATGCCAACAGTCCAAAAGAGCGGCCTCCGAGGCGCGCTTTCTTTACCCGGGGGACAACAGCAAGGTACAGGGCTTCCGACCTCAGAGACCTGGTCGGATGATAAAAGACCAGCCTCTTTTGGAGGTACTTGGCTCCCTCCTTGTGAAGAGCTTTGTAGGCCAAGGTCAGCGCCTTAAAGGCGATCCTCTTGCGGATAGGAAGCCAATGTAAAGTTGCCAGCAAGCCCGAGGCCCTGGAGCGCCTACCAAGGCCAAAGATTGCCCTGGCAGCGGCGTTCTGTACCACTTGAAGCCGCTGCAGCAAGTACTCTGGAAGGCCCAGGTAAAGAACGTTGGAATAATCCAACCTGGACCCAATCAGAGCCTGGACTGTCAGCGTCCTATGTTCCACGGATAACAGAGGAAGAAACCTCCGCAGCATCCTGAGGATGCCAAAGCAAATGCCCGACAACCCCAGGATCTGGGATTTCAAGGTAAGCCTGTTATCCATCTTCACCCCCAGATTCTTAGCAACCTGAGAGGAGCAGGACGGAGGGAACATATCCAGTGGCCACCAGGTCTGCCAATCTGGCTCTGTGTCGCACCCAAAGAAAAGTACTTCGGACTTGTCGGAATTGCACTTAAGGCTGTTTAGATGGAACCAATGAAAAACAGCCCCAAGGCAATCCCGAATACTCTCCCCATCAAAGTCGCCTCCTCTCTTACAAGAGAAGAGGAGCTGGGTGTCGTCCGCGTAGGATACGATCTGGGCACCATGCGACTCCACCAACGCCGCCAAAGGGGTCATAATGATGTTAAAGAGGGTCGGGCTCAAAATAGAGCCCTGAGGGACCCCGACTCCCAGAGGCGGCATCACGGCGGAATCAGGCGGGGCCCAGATCGATTGCCGGCGGCCGGCTAGGAAAGAGGAAAACCAGTCGAACACCGTCCCCCGTAAGCCTATCTCGAAAAGTCTAGCGAGAAGACCATCATGTGGAACGGTGTCGAACGCCGCCGACAGGTCTAACATCACCAGCATGACTTTGCCCCCAGAGTCCAGAACCCCTTTAATGGTTTCCGAGACCTCCAGGAGCGCTGTCTCAGTACTGAGATGGGGACGAAAGCCCGATTGGGTGGCATGCAGGATCTCATTAGATTCAAGAAAGTTGGAGAGCACGCCATGGACGTGCTTTTCCAGAATCTTCGTGAGGGCCGGCAGCAGAGAGATAGGCCTATAATTAACAGGGGCCTTCGGGTCTAGACCAGGTTTTTTGAGCAAGGGAATCACCATCGCCTGCTTCCAGGTTCGCGGGACCACACCGAGCCTCAGCGAAAGATTTAAGAGTGGATTAGCCAGCGGGTTGATCACCTCCGCGACTTTCGCTAGAAATTTAGCAGGACATGGGTCAAGGGGAGAACCCGATTTTAAATTGCCCATGAGAGCCAGGGAGTCCAGAGCAGAGATTGGGGGAAACACACTCAACGTCGCCCCTGGCCTGGCCTGTGGCAGTGTGGTGATGTCGGGCTCAGTCTGGCCCGCAGACGCTGGTACCAGGAATGACTCCTGGATGCGTTGGATCTTGCTCGTGAAGAAGTCAGCAAGGTCCGTGGCCCAGGTACCAGATGGTTTTTGGTCCGAGGTGTTAGACCAAGGTGAGGTGAATTCTCTCACAATGGAGAAAATCTCCTTGCAGGAGTTGGAGGCAGCATCAATTCTCCTGGCTAGATAAGCTTTTTTCTCCAGGCGGATGTCCCGGTGATAAGCCTTAACCACCGTTTGGTATGTCAACTTGGCAACAGTGTCATATTGTGCCCGCCAGGCTCTTTCGGCTACCTTGCACTGCTGCCGCGTAGCCGACAGTGCAGCGGTAAACCAAGGCGCAGAGACCCGTTTCGGTGTCGGGCGAGATGTTACTTCCGGGGCAAGATCGTTTAGCCTGTCCACTAACCAGTCTTGCATGGTCTGCAGATCCCTGTCTAGATCACCTGAAAGAAGGCAGGGTTGGGCCTCAGCTGCCTGGGCCAGCATCTCCGGGGTTACTCGATGGAAAGCCCTATGGACACGACCCTGTTGATGTGCCTGGATAGGCACTGATTTAACTATGCCCTTGATCACAAATTTGGTAAGAAAGTGGTCAGACCATAGGACAGGAGTGATCTCTATACCCTCGAGAGGGACAGACGAGAAGACCTGGTCAAGGGTATGCCCCTTCTCATGCGTAGGCTCCTGAAAGTAGGGGATGAGCCCCAGCGGGGTCAGCGCCTCCGAGAGTTTGGCGGCAGCCGGGTCGGATGAATCATCCATCCGGAAGTTAAAATCGCCAGCCACGATGAAATGTTCGGCTTTCAGGGCCAACTCCACCAGCATCGTATCCAGATCTTCAAAGAAGGTGCCGGGAGTACCAGGTGGCCTATATACGAGCAGTCCCTTAAAGGATTGGTGGGGCGAAAGAGTGATAGAGATATTGTGATTTCATATAGCGCGAACATTACCCGAAAGTGTCAGGAGCTTTACAAAAGATCAGTGGTGTTACATAAGGACTTTGGATTACATGAGTTGCATAAGAGATAAAAACAGAGAAAAATTGCAAATGTAGATGGTGTAAAGTCACTCAAGGAAGACATAAAAAGAGGAAAAAATTGCACATGTACAAGTTCAAGTCAAGTCAAGTCAAAACCACTTTATTCGATTAATAAAAATCATAAAAGTATGCTATACATATACAGAGCGGTTAAAAATATTAAAAGAGATATATATACAAGTTAAAAAATACTGTACAAATTCATTTTAGGATCGTTAACAATTATTTTGCTGATTTAAAGCAATTGGGTAGTCTGCTTTAACAATATTTTAGGAGGATTGAATTTCTTGTGCGGCTTTCAGTCTCGCCCTCCTAGTTCTAACAGACATGGCACAAAAGCTGGCGACACAAAACATGATTACAGGGGATTCCAACAGTTGTAAGAACAATAAAGCCGGTCTACACTGAATAAAGTTCATATTCTTCAATAAAGGGAGAATAAACCTTTTCCTGGCATCATAGTACAGTGGACAAAAAAATGTAAAATGCAGGGTGTCTTGGGGGGAAAAATCATCACATTTACACAGAGCTGCAACTTCAGGTCTACTCCAGCCATGCAAATCCCAAAGTACCGTATGTATTTGGTGAAACCGGAATTTTGTCAATAACCATCTATGGAAAGAGTTGGTCACTATAGACAGATAGGGAGACATCATTAAAGGCAGGGTAACCAGAACATGGCCCCTTACTGATGGTTTACCTAATTCAACAGCTTCCTCCCTTTGCATAGTAAAATTAGTTTTTACCCACGCCAAGTCTGATTTACATAGAGATTCAGGATTGTAGAAAATTTCTGGTCGCCCCAGATATACGGTTAACTTTTTTATATAAGACAGCCACTGTATTTCCTTCATGTTATCTAGATTGATACAATCCTTTAAGATCTTATGGTTTAAGGAAAGATTCGGATTCAACCAGATTCTGATCCATAAAAGAATAGGGGCTATATTGATCATATCTGCTATATAACCAATACCCAATTCTAAATGGACGGAATGAGTAGCTGTGGATTGCGGGAGGCTTAGGAGAGACCGTAGAAATTTATTTTCTTCTATTTGTATGTGGTCTGGTTTAGTAAATCCCCATATTGCTGCCCCATACCTTGCAACAGACAGGGTCTTTGCCCTGTAAATTGCCAGGATCGCCTCATAGGGTTTCCCCCCCAATCTTTTTGCAAAGCCAAGCACTGCCGCCGAAGAACTTCTCACAGCATTTGCCTTTATTGAGAGCTGTGGGGACCACGTACCCCTGTCATCAAAAACTACTGCCAAATAGGTAAATACCTTAACTCTGGTGATTACTTCATTGCCGCAGAAAAAAGTCTTGACTTTATTTTTGGACACACCCAAAGACATAACATGTGACTTGCCATTGTTTACTTCTAGATCCAGGCTACTCATAAAATCCCCGAATGAGTCCAGCAGTCTTTGAAGGCCCAGCGGGGTCCTTGCTAATAAAACAGCGTTGTCCGCATACAGGAGCACTGAAATCGGGGTGCCTCCCATACGGGGGACGTCGGGTGTTGCTGTTAACAGGTTTACCTCCAGTGAATTTACATATAATGTAAACAACATGGGAGCTAATATTCATCCCTGTCGTACCCCTCTGCCAGATTTAAAACTTGATGTACATTTCCCCTCGTTAGTCATCCTGATCGAGGCATTTAAGTCCCTATGCAGCTCGGCCAAGAAATACACTAATGACTCGTCAAGACCCATCTCCAAGAGCATGGTCCACAACCTTGACCTATTTACAAGGTCAAAGGCTGTGGACAAATCCATGAAACCCAAGAAGATAGAGCCTCTAGCAGCCCTTGTGTATTTAGCTATGATTAGATGTAAATTCAAACAATGGTCCTCCGTGCTCCTCCCTGCTCTAAAGCCGTATTGAGCGTCGGACAGTATGTTATTGTCCGAGGCCCACCCAGTAATCCTTGCTAAGATAACCTTCCCCAAGATTTTTATGGAGGAATCTAGCAAGGATATAGGCCTGTAGCATCTGGGGTCTCCTCTTTGACCCTTTTTGAACACTGGAATTATTATTGATTGGGACCATGACTTAGGGGATTTCCCACAGGCCGAGGTGTTAAACACATTGGTCAGAATGTTTGCCCAATACAAAGGGTTTGCCTTGTACATATCAGAGGGTACCCCTTCTGGGCCTGGTGCCTTTCTCCCTGCTGTGCCCTCAATTGCTTTAATAACTTCCGCTAAATGAAACCTTATTGGCGTAGCCAGGGGTTCGAGGCTGGGGCAACGAGTGTATCCAATTCCAGGTGACTTCCATATATTTTCTCGAAATGGTTCAACCAATCCTCCTCAGCTATATTTGCATAGGAATGGTAGTAAGTACAAATGCCTACTACATATACTAGTGGTTAGAGTTCTATATGTACAAATAGTAAATTTACACAGGATTACTACTTTGTTCAACATCTACATGGAACCCCTGGCTGACATAGTAAGGAATTTTGGGGTGGGCATTGTTAGCTATGCTGATGATACTCAACTTATGTTTAAAATCACACCGGACTGTAAGGAACATGCCGCAAATTTCTCAAACTGTATGACGGCAGTAGCCGCCTGGATGGACGATAACTGTCTACGCCTTAATGGAGAGAAGACCGAGCTATTGGTGGTGGGGAAGGAAACATCTGTGTGGTCTGACGCATGGTGGCCCTGTGAACTGGGAAAACTCCCTACTCCTGCAAAAGTGGTAAAAAACTTGGGGGTCATGATAGATTCTGACCTGTCGGGCAAATCCCAAGTGAATAAAACTATAGGAAAGTGCACTGGCATACTTAAAATCCTCCGAAAAATCATTGATTTGATTCCTATAGGAGCTAGAAAAACTATAGTCCATGCCTTAATAACGCCGCATTTGGACTATGGAAATGTCCTCTTAATAGGCCTCAATCACAAAGGCCTTCACCAGCTCCAATGTATTCAAAATACGGCTGCACGACTGGTGTTAGGTCTCTCGAGAAAAACTCCTATTAAATCTGCCCTAATCAAACTGCATTGGCTTCCTATCAAGGAAAGAATTATATTCAAAAGTCTCTGTTATGCCCACAGGATAGCCCATAACAAAGGCTCCCTGTACCTCGGAAGTCTCCTGACTATACACCGACCGATTAGAGCTCTAAGGTCATCAGGAGCAATGCAATTTAAAACTCCCCGCATTAAAAAAGCTAAAATGGGAGGTAAATCCTTCCGTTCTCTAGCTGCTAAACACTGGAATGATCTCCCCCTTCAATTGCGGATGGAACCGTCCGAAAGGATATTCAGGGCAAAACTCAAAACTCTCCTCTTTCCTAAATAATTAGCTGATATGACCCCCTTTTTCCGGTCTCCACCTTATGGGTTGATTTATAAGCAGTTAGCGCGGGGACACACAGTTTGTGCAGCCAGGCGCTCTATAAGTGTTTTATTATTATTATTATTATTATTTTAAAAGCAATTAGGCTTGGGCAATTATATAATATATAATACATAATTACATATATATATATATATATATATATATATATTCACTGAAAAAACCATAGGTTAGAGACCATATATAGTTAGGAATTAGCATTTAAAAAACCTTGAAAATTCACTGAAAAAACCATAGGTTATAGACCATATATAGTTAGGACTTAGCATTTAAAAAAACTTATTTTACTCACACAAAACCATTGAAATTCCATATATAGTTAGTTGCACTAACTATATATCACGCACCCGCAATCCACTGCTGATGATGTCACATATTACATCATTCATGACATGGTCAGTGACATCACTGATGACATCACTGATGACATCTCAAATGACATCACTGATGACATCACTGATGACAACATCCAGTGTCTGTATGTTTCTGTAAACTTTAAATATGTCTTACATATTGAAGAATGAGTGGATGAATAAGTGTCTGGATGAAGGATTTAGTAGGTGCATGACTGACTGTATGAGTGAGTGATTAAATGTGTCTCACTGAGTGCATGGGTTAGTGACTAAACTGTCTTAATTTGTGCATCATTATTTGTATTGTTCTGTAAACTGCTGCATGTGTTGATCAGTAGCTATATGAGTAACTATATGGGTTATTGATTGGTTGCCCAATTATTTGTATGGGAGACTGAGTGTGTGTGTGGCTGGCTGGGAGGTGTGTGACTCTGTGCAGATCAATGTGTACTTGTATCAATGATTGTATAAGAGAGTAAGTATGTGTTAGTATATGTTTGAAAATGTTATGTGCTCTATGTTTAACTGTATAGATTAGAAAATGGAAGTGTGATTGATTCTTTACAGGACTGACTAGGTGTGTAAGTAACTCCATGGGTGAGTGGCAGAGTGTGATTGTCTGTATAGGTGTATGAGTGCATATGATAGTGTTGTAAAGATGAGTCACTGTATGTATGAATGATTGTATGGGTGAATGAGTGAATGTGTGTGTAGAAGTAGGAATCAGTGAGTGCGTATGTAGTAACTAGTATTGGTGTGTCAATGATTTCAAAAATTATACTCTGTATTTAACACTGGGTGTAACAGAGGTTATATTAAAGTGTGAGGAGATGCATTTTATTGTCACATGAATGATATCATAAGTGATGTGATCATTGATGTCAAATGAGATGTCATCAGTGATGTCATCAGTGATGTCATTTGAGATGTCATCAGTGATGTCATCAGTGATGTCACTGACCATGTCATGAATGATGTAATATGTGACATCATCAGCAGTGGATTGCGGGTGCGCGATATAAAGTTAGTGCAACTAACTATATATGGAATTTCAATGGTTTTGTGTGAGTAAAATAAGGTTTTTTAAATGCTAAGCCCTAACTATATATGGTCTATAACCTATGGTTTTTTCAGTGAATTTTCAAGGTTTTTTAAATGCTAATTCCTAACTATATATGGTCTCTAACCTATGGTTTTTTCAGTGAATTTCAATGGTTTTTTAATAGCAAATATCATAAGCTGTCGAATGTCAAGTACGTGGTAAGTAAAAAAAAATTCGTGTTTATGCACACTGATCTGCTTTGCATGCTGCCCCCCCTCCCCCTCATTTCTATTAGGAGTACTCTCTCTTTGCAGATAGTGAAGGGTAGTTAATGCAGGCCTTTGCCCCCGTTGTAATCCGTCGTGCCTGCTTCTCTCTCCATTTGATTGATTGTTATCCAAGCATTTACTGTTTTAGAATTGGTTCTCTTTGGTTCATTCTCTATTTACAAACAAGCACAGAGTCGCAATACTCTGTTTAGTCTTTGCAGATAGCGAAAAATCGTGTAAAAAAACAAAAGGAATCGAGCAAAATCAGTAGGCCACTAATGGGATCTCTTTTTGACCTCGCTAAAATAGAAACATTAGGAACAACCCCTCATGACAAACACGAAACTATTGAGATGAACTGAACTCCACACCATGATGGCTGCAATACAGCTCGGCTCCGCCACCCACCCCGCCCAAAATAACGATAAACTCTATGCAAATATTACAAATATATACAACACACCAGCAAAGTAACAGGGTAAAACATTTTATTAAACAACTATTTACATAACTATTTTATACTTTTTGTTGCCCGATCCGGCTAGCTCAATCGATCGAGCATGAAACTCATGCACTCTGATGGTTCAAAGTTTTGAGGAGTGCTTGTAACACTGTCTGAAGCCTATTTGCACTTGCTTCAGCTTCACTATTGTCAAAGTAAAGTGGGGACTGTTTGAGGACGTGACTGCATTTGTGAACAATGTAATGCGGTGCCACCCTGAACCGCTTGACGGAGGCCCCCGAGGGACGGTGTGATGGCGCGGACTCGGAGGGGGCGCTTGGCTCCGGCTCCCTCCCCAAGTCGTGTTCTCCTGGTGTAGCCTGAGATCGCCCCCGACATAGGTGGCCGGCTCCCGGGATCAAGCGGAACTTTTTGCCTTTTGGTAACTCTTCCATTCTTGACCTTGTCCCACAATCCGTTTCACCTAAAGACACGCTGTAGTGGGGCACCCCTTTACCATTTCAGCTGCCATTCCGCCCGCTTTTGCTACACTGTGCCTCTTCCGCTATTCAGCTGTTTACCGCCCGCTCTTTCGACTACAGCGTCTCGCTCACCATGTAGTTGAGTTGCTCCCGCTCTTGCGGTGCAGCGATAGCCGGCTGCCACAGTACTCTCAAAATGGCGGCCGGCTCTTCAGATTTGGGCGTGGTCCACTAAAATTGCCCTGCGACACCTTGGAACTCGGACGCTTGTCTGCTAGAGATTGGGCTCCATTCTCGAAAGCGTCCCCTCAGCCTTGAAGATTCTACAAAAGTCTTGGGGGCCCCCGACTCCCACAGGCTTCTGGTGGAGAGCGGCTAGCATTATTGCTCGTCGAATGGCCACGACGGAGCTACGAAATGGTGGTGCTCTCATGCTAACGCCAGCTTCAGTCTGAAACATCCAGAAACACTGTAGACTACCAATTCGATCAGTTCCGGTAGCGCCCCAACGTGACCCGGTAGAGAAGAACTAGCCCTCCCCTCTTTCACTGATGGTTCTTGTTGCCTGTCCCTTCTGTTGTCATTTAACAGAACTATTTAGCCTGCTGAAAGGGGTTGTGTTCCGACCGCTGGTTGGTGGAGACATTTTGACTATATTCTAGACCTGCGTTGTTGCGTAATGCGTCATATGACGCGCCGCGTTAGCGCATCCGGAAGTGATCCGGGGCGCGACGCGCAGCGCGTAACGTAAGCATAACAGGTCATATGACTTGTTAATAAAACTTTTCATTGGTTCATTTTACTTTTCTTATTCTAATGATGCTTTCGAACATTATTTTTTCCTAAATATATGTTATAATGTTCCAGGCTAATGTACTTTCCCGGAAAATTTACAACTGTCCTGCAAGTAAAATATATTCCTTTTTCGAGAAAAAGGGCGTTTCTTCGTCCCATGACGGAGCCGTTGAGCAAAAGAGGGTCGGCCTGCTGTCTTAGTCGCCGATACGCCTGAATATCAGATTCTTATCGATCACTTTATGTTGCAGGAGTAGAAAACACAACAGCCCTTGACCATTTATCTTTACTGCGTTCCTGCGTATTATACCTTTTACCCTTGATGTAATTGGACTGCTTTATTTCACTTGCCTTTTACTGATTCGAAAACAGTGACTATTATTAAAAACTTTACCAATGTATATACTACTACCATGTTTTCTTTTAAAAACCTTTATTGTGAAAATGTCATTATACAAATACGGGCCTATAACCACGTGGGCCGGCCACGGAGCAAACTGTAATCGTATATGATGAGTAGACATTTACACTGTAGAGGAACGTAACGGGCGGGCCATTAGGTTGCAAGAACTAAAGTGTCTAACAGTTGCGGAATCGGTGGACGTACATTTTATAATTAAAATACGACAGGGCCACTTACAATAAAATTATCTAGATATACATTTGCGGGCAAGTACCATGGGTGACGTTAATTCGAACTTTCAATAGTACAGTAATCAATAACACATCAGAACTTAATATCAATAGGGATATCGAAATATTCAATCTATTCTCGTCCCCGCCCACCATGTGCTTCAAAACTGCATACGTATCTCGTGATATCAAGGTTGTGCAACCAGTACACAACAAGGAGTTACGAGTCCCATTTATTCCGGCGCCATTTTGGGCGAGGACGGGCAGGTCCAGGATATAGTCAAAATGTCTCTACCAACCATCGACTATGATGATGTTCATATGCTGTATTTATTAGAGTAACACTCATCTGTCCACATGAACTTAATTTGCCACAATCTAAACATGTCATTTTAATCTTTCCAAAGTTCTTCTAAATATTTGGGACCGTTTCCCTTGCCTCTGATGCTGTCAGTGCCACTTCTTTGATTAATGTACTGGCAGGTCGGGGGTTCTCCTCCAAATCTCTCTTTTATGCAGCACTATAATTAATCGGTGCCACCTCTCCATATGACGATGCATGGTATAGTTACCATAACTATATATTTTTTTCGGTTCCTCTGGAGAGTACATCGTGGCAGATGAAGCGTGTAACGTACCGGGCATTTACCTTTTTTGCATGTAGAGGAAAGGAAAAAAAATTCAAGCGTCCGAGTTCTAAGGTGTCCCAGGGCCATTTTAGTGGACCAGGCCCAAATCCAAAGAACAGGCCGCCATTTTGAGAGTCCTCTTGCAGCTGCCTGAAACGGTAAAGGGGCGCCCCACTACAGCAGACGAGCCTCCACCTAGGAAGGCCCATTCACGCCGCCTTCCCCCCCCCCCTTCGGGCACCCCACGCCGTTATTCGGAGCAGGATTGTAGGATGGCCACACCAGTACGGCAACTTGCTAGACACCACCTCGGTGCCTACCGAATCTCAGCGCCTTGTGGTGTCTTCTATTCAGAAAACATTGTTGTGCTGCCTTCGACCTATTCGCCGCAAGTGCGCACGCAACTCAGCTGCATAGCTTGCTAGACACCACCTCGGTGCTAACCGAATCTCAGCGCCTTGTGGTGTCTTCTATTCCGAAAATATTGTTGCGCTGCCTTTGGCCCCATTCGCACATCGGTCCGCTACTGACGCCATCTCACAGGCCAACGGGGCGCCCCACGCCGACTTTCAGCATTGTAGGATGGCCACACCAGTGCGACAACTTACTAGACACCACCTCGGTGCCATCCGGATCTTGGCATCTCAGCGCCTTGTGGTGTCTTCTATTCAGAAAATATTGTTGCGCTGCCTTTGGCCCCATTCGCACATCGGTCCGCTCTGACGCCATCTCACAGGCCAACGGGGTGCCCCACGCCGACTTTCAGCATTGTAGGTTGGCCACACCAGTGCAACTTACTAGACACCACCTCGGTGCCATCCGGATCTTGGCATCTCAGCGCCTTGTGGTGTCTTCTATTCAGAAAATATTGTTGCGCTGCCTTTGGCCCCATTCGCACATCGGTCCGCTACTGCCGCCATCTCACAGGCCAACGGGGCGCCCCACGCCGACTTTCAGCATTGTAGGATGGCCACACCAGTGCGACAACTTGCTGGACACCACCTCGGTGCCATCCGGATCTTGGCATCTCAGCGCCTTGTGGTGTCTTCTATTCAGAAAATATTGTTGCGCTGCCTTTAGCCCCATTCGCACATCGGTCCGCTACTGCCGCCATCTCACAGGCCAACGGGGCGCCCCACGCCGACTTTCAGCATTGTAGGATGGCCACACCAGTGCGACAACTTGCTGGACACCACCTCGGTGCCATCCGGATCTTGGCGCGTTGTGCTGCCTTCGGCCTATTCGCACATCGGTCCGCTACTGACGCCATCTCACAGGCCAACAGGGCGCCCCACATCGACTTTCAGCATTGTAGGATGGCCACACCAGTGCAACTTACTAGACACCACCTCGGTGCCATCCGGATCTTGGCATCTCAGCGCCTTGTGGTGTCTTCTATTCAGAAAATATTGTTGCGCTGCCTTTGGCCCCATTCGCACATCGGTCCGCTACTGCCGCCATCTCACAGGCCAACGGGGCGCCCCACGCCGACTTTCAGCATTGTAGGATGGCCACACCAGTGCGACAACTTGCTGGACACCACCTCGGTGCCATCCGGATCTTGGCATCTCAGCGCCTTGTGGTGTCTTCTATTCAGAAAATATTGTTGCGCTGCCTTTGGCCCCATTCGCACATCGGTCCGCTACTGCCGCCATCTCACAGGCCAACGGGGCGCCCCACGCCGACTTTCAGCATTGTAGGATGGCCACACCAGTGCGAACATGCTGGACACCACCTCGGTGCCATCCGGATCTTGGCGCGTTGTGCTGCCTTCGGCCTATTCGCACATCGGTCCGCTACTGACGCCGCCTCACGTGCCAACGGATTTTCTACGCTTTTTATACCCTATGCCGCATAACAGGTCATGTGACTTGTTTATAAAACTTTTCATTGGTTCATTTTACTTTTGGTTTCCTAATGATGGAAGGCTTGATCATATGACCTAAAAATAACACTTTTCATTGGATGAAAACTATTTTTTTTTCCCCACCTTGTTTCTGGATGTTTCAGACTGAAGCTGGCGTCAGCATGAAAGCACCACCATCTCGTGGCTCCGTCGTGGTCATTCCGCGAGCAATCATGGCAGCCGCTCCCCACCGGAAGCCTACAGGAGTCGGGGGCCCCCAAGACTTTTGTAGAATCCTCAAGGCGGAGGGGACGCTTTCGAGAATGGGGTCCAAGACCTAGCAGACAAGCGCCCGATTTCCAAGGTGTCCCAGGGCCATTTCAGTGGACCAGGCCCAAAAAGGAAAGAGCCTGCCGCCATTTTGTGAGTCCTTTGACAGCCGCCTATCGCTGCACCGCAAGAGTGGGCGCAACTCAGCTGAATTGCGGATTTTGACACAGTGGACCAAAAGCGGACGGAATGGCAACTGAAACGGTAAAGGGGCGCCCCACTACAGCAGACGGGGCTCCACCTGGGGAGGCCCGTTCACGCCGCCTCCCACCCCCCCCCCCGGGGCGCCCCACGCCGTTATTCGGAGGGCAGCAACTCAGCTGAATTGCGGATTTTGACACAGTGGACCAAAAGCGGACGGAATGGCAACTGAAACGGTAAAGGGGCGCCCCACTACAGCAGACGAGGCTCCACCTGGGGAGGCCCGTTCACGCCGCCTCCCCCCCCCGGGGCGCCCCACGCCGTTATTCGGAGGGCGGCAACTTACTGGACATCACCTTGGTGCCATCGTTCTGCTGCCTTGGAACTATTCGCACAACAGACCGCTACTGATGACCCACCCCCCGCGACGCCCCACGCCGGATACCGAAATCAGTGCGGCACCCATGCAACATCTCCTGGGTGCCGTCCAGAAATCTGGACGTTGTGCTGCCTTGGGACTATTCGCACAACCGACCGCTACTTCCTTCTTTTTCCCTAAAAATGTTTAAATGTTTTTACTGTTTTTGTTTTGTTGTATATATTTATAAGTTATTAAAGTTTTATAATCCTACTACTTTGTTGGAGTGCTATATATTTTTAATGTGACACATAATTGTAAAAACTTTGATGTACAAAGAGTCATCCCTGGAATCTTCCGCTTCAGGCTCGGTCCCCTCCCCAATCACAATACAGGATGGTTTTCAGATAGTAGGAACGCGTGTGGTGTGACGGATCTCATCGGGTGTGGGCCTTGATCTACTATAACTCCTTTGAAGAGGGGTAATTCTTTACAGCTGGGGCCATAAACTACATCTGCAGGGCTAGCTGATAGCCTGGGACCGGCCTGGACAATCGGACACAGAGGAAGAGGAGTGTCAGAGGGTGCGGTAGTGAATAGGGCGAAAGGGAGGTGTCGGGCGGGCACAGGGTGTGATTCTCAGGGAAGAGCAGCGCAGATGGGGGGAGGTTTATTGCCCATGCATAAGACAGAGAGCGGGGGTGACCAGTGCCTGGGGGAGATGCTTGCGAGGGTGGGGAGCCATGCTAAGGATCGACAGCGTGCAGAGAGTGGGTCTGGTCAAGTCATCTAAAATGGCTGCCGTGCACGACAAAAGTGTGGTATTTGAAAAAAGGCAAGATGGCGCAGACAATGTTTTTCAACACTTCCTGATTTCCTTCGAATCGAACGTTAACAGACGTTGGGGCATATTACCAAAGTTAAGCGATATTTATCCCTAACGATGCTTAGCAACGAATTTTTTACCGCTAAGCATTGTCAGAAATTATCGCAGATAAACCTTGCTATTATCAAGGTTTATCGCAAATGCGATAAAAAACGGCCGCAATGCATTAATATCGCTGAAAAGTCAGCGATATTCATGCATTACCGAGCTAATGCTCTTAGCCATGTTATCCACCTCCCATTGGATAACATGGCTAAGAACTGCTAAGGGCAGGTGTTACTTTTTGGAGATATTCGCGCTTAGCGCGAATATCTCCAAAAGTTGGTAACAGGAGATAGCGATGTTAGCGACTGATTCCAGTCGCTAAAATCTTGGCATGCCCACTTTGCATGTCATTAGTGATAAATATCACTGACATGCAAAGTGGGGCCCAAGATGGTCGCTATCTCCTACTAGCGGTCGCTAACTGGTGTTAGCGACAGCTAGGTAATACGGAGATAATTTTATCTCTGCTTTCTTGGCTTTTAAAGCCAAAAAAGCGGAGATAAACCCCCTTGATAATATGCCCCGTTATCTCTCCCACACTACCGGTCCCCCTGGGCTTAAACGCCAAGATGGTAGGGACTGCATCCCGTGAAGATAGGCCGAGACGTCACTCAGCAGAAAAAAAAGTAAAAAAAAAGTCTATAAACATACAATAAGTTAAAAGTCAATCATTCTTTATTCCTTGTAGTACGCTCCCTAGTCCGCTTCCCGTTACGCTAACCGGGCGCACCCCACCAAAAAAACGATTTTTTTTTGCCCCGCGGAGCCCTTTTAAAGCCTCCACATCAAACCTATGGGGTCAGGGAGGATCTACTATGCCCCCTTATGGTCATTTGCCCCTTCGCTTTGGCCTCCTCTTGTCTCTCGATCCTACCGAGAGACAAGATGGCGGCCGCTACGGACTGTTTGGAATGTTTACAGACGCCGGAGAACCAATCAGCTTCGCTTCACAAAGCTCCGTAACGCGAAAAGTACGCGAACTGGAGCGCTGCCGGTTCCGCTGTTACAGATATATATCTTTTTTTGAACGTTCATTTCTCAAAATCCACTGGAGCACATATATTGAGACCTAGCAAAGGCACATCGGGCTACCAGTCCCTACAATTTTGCCAAGTTTCGTGCAAATCCATTCAGCCGTTCGATTATTATTATTTATTTATTTTTTTGCCCCGCGGGGCCCTTTTAAAACCTCCACATCAAACCTAGGGGGTCAGGGAGGATCTACTATGCCCCCTTATGGTCATTTTCCCCTTCGCTTTGGCCTCCTCTTGTCTCTCGATCCTACCGAGAGACAAGATGGCGGCCGCTACGGACTGTTTGGAATGTTTACAGACGCCGGAGAACCAATCAGCTTCGCTTCACAAAGCTCCATAACGCGAAAAGTACGCGAACTGGAGCGCTGCCCGGTCCGCTGTTACAGATATATATCTTTTTTTGAACGTTAATTTCTCAAAATCCACTGGAGCACATATATTGAGACCTAGCAAAGGCTCATCGGGCTACCAGTCCCTACAATTTTGCCAAGTTTCGTGCAAATCCATTCAGCCGTTCGGGCTAAAAGTGAGGCCAACCGCCCTATGGAAAACTCAATGTTAAAAACACGTTTTGGGACCCCCCTTTTTTCTCGGCCCCCCCTTGACGAAACCCCCCCAAATTTTCAGGGGCTACTCAGAAACAAAATGTTCCATTTTCCTGAAAATTTCAGCCAATTCCGTCCACAAACGCCAAAGTTATTAGACATAGAATTTTCAAAAATCCCATAGAGAAAAAATCCTAACTATATATACCTACTGGCGACCGCCAGTAGGTAATATATATATATATATATATATATATATATATATATATATATATATATATTTTTTTTTTTTTTTTTTTTTTTGTTACTTTTTGCGCAATAAACCTAAGGATGGTTTAATCTAACTTGAGTGCTGGTCCGGTCCTTTGTGACAGTGGAGCGAAAAACGATTATGGGTCATCAGGAGGAGTTGTGAGGGAAGAAGGAACGGCACAAAGGTTAGACAAAATTGCGGGTCCGGGTCATGGTTATAGATGGGGACCATCTCCGAGAATAGCGGGATACTCAAAAGTCACCAAAGTAAAGAATCCATAAGAAGAACACATAGAGCAGGATTCCAATGAGTAGAGTCAGAGGGGGACGCAGCATAGGGAAGGATTCCTTGGCAGTGGATGGTCTGGAATCATCTCGTTCAGAGGAATGTTTTGCATGTAGTGGGACGGTGAGCGGCTGCTGCCAAAGTCTACGTACTTCCCAGTCGTGGGCTCAGTCCGAAGGGACACCGCAGGTCGGGCCCGCGTCCCTCCCCCTTCCAGCCGCTTCCGTGCCTCACAAGATGTGAGGTAAACGAAATCCACCGTGCCGAGTTTTTCTCACCAGCAGGGCCAGCCTGCAACTTTTCGAGATGATTGATGCATCATTGTTTGTGCCTGCAAATGCTGTAGGAGATACCAATGGTGGTGGTCCAATCAAGTTAATTAAGCATGTATGTTCCCAGCCTGCAGCCACTGCAGCCACAGAGGGAAGGCTTCCATTCTGATGCATTTTCCATGCCATAGCACTCGGACAGGATGGATTTCCGGATGCTTCAAAAAATATTCTAGCAGGAGTGGTATACACTGGGGACAACTAGTCAAAAGGGCATTCAAGGGAGCCAACAGTACCTTCAGATCAGAAGACACTCTCATTGGCAAACCAAGACACAAATCCACTGCCAATGCATACAGGCATAACAGACAGCAGAACACAGGTTGTACACAATGATGCCACACTGGCCTAAAGACCAGAAACCAATGTTTGTTTAGCTCCAGAAGCCATGCTATACTGAAGCACTGCACCAAGTGATCATGGCACAGCAGCACCAATGTCAGTGATTGATCCATTTTGACTTGAACTTAGACATCCATAGCTGGTTTCCAATAACACAAATGCAGTCCCCGCTACCAGGTGTATCAAAAGCTGTATGACTTCACAAAAGTTTGTAAGTTCGTAATGAGCAACAGTTGGCATTATAGCTGACTACACCAGAGACAAATGAGTTTAAATAAAGTGTTGCTTTTTAATTCCATGCATGCAACCTTCTATAAGAAAACTGGCTGATCTACATGCCTCTAGACTGCCTACACTATTCCACCTATATGCATAAGTATTATTTCCTTTAACTATGTGCCAATTCATGCCATCATTATGTTGTCCATCCCAAATTAATTATAACCAGTATTTGCATATATTCAATGGGAGACTAAAAAGATCGAGATCACCCCACATGTTACAGTGATTATGAACACACGTTGACCACTGATATCAGGTGCAGTGGATCACTTGCAGATCTACCTGAGCCCCTACCACTATTTTTAACCTTACATCTCCCTGATTAATAAAACACTTTCTACAGGAAAGGAGGTATTTTTAACCTCACGTATTTCCGCAATTTTTCATGTACTAATCACAACGATCATAGAACCAGTTGGTCTCCCACCAGGTGGAGGAAAGTTGACTGCCTGGAGAATGGGAAACTCAGGCAGAAAAGGACGCCAATGACGAAACCACTCACTTAACTACCCCAAGCGGAAAATCAAGATATGCCACTAATAATCAGTTAGAGTGTATGAGGGGCTTCAAACAACACCCATAGACCCTGGTGTTGCATGATACATGATTCATTCCCTTTTTGATTCAAAACTATCCCTCCTGGAAGCTGAATGAATGACTGCTTCTCTCTCCCACCTTGTTTTTTTAACATTACTAACATTATTCAGAACAGCTTCATCCCATGTGTGGCAGGATGTCATTCAATGTAATTTGTGGACCTCTCAAACTGTTTCCATTAATTGTTGCTATTATGGATTCAGTCACCTATCTATGTTTTTTGAAGCAAGAACACACATGCACAAACCTTTGATGCCAAAAAAATCATATAGATCCAGACTGTCAAAATTCAGAAGAATAATCAAGACATCACACTTTTTATTTTTTTGTTTTAACATAATTTTTTATTAGAAACAAAGCAGAGACATAAAATCATTCACATGTACATTGACACAATTGAGTCAAGGTTACCACAATCAAGAAAATATTTGCATATATTTTGTCATACAGGTCCAACTCTGGCCATAGCCAGCTCCATAGTCGGGGATTCACAGAGGTCGCCACAGAATTTGTTCCAATGACCCCATTTCTTGTCCCACTTCTTGGAACAGCCTCTGATTTTGTAAACTGTTTTTTTCTGCAAGCATGCAGCGGTCCATCTCAGCCATCCAGCCCACCACCAGCGGCCTCCCAGGATCACCCCACTTAATTGCTATAAAGCGTTTAACAAGCAGGAAACCCAACGCCGCCCATTGTAGTTCTAGGTCGTTCAAATCCGTGGCCCCATATATTAAGGACACATTCTTTGGGCGACAGTGGGACTATCTTACCTAGGGAGCCACCTATTTTTCGGTGTGTCCCCTCCCGGAATCGCTGTATCACCGGGCAGTCCCAGAGGGTGTGGTAGAAGGTACTGGGTAGGCCTCAGCCCCGCAGACACAGCTCATCAGGGCGCCTACCAATTTTGGCTAGTGTGGGAGCAGACATGTAGGCCCTGTGTAATACTTTCAGTTGGATGAGCCGGAACCGATGGCAAATTGCCGCTTCTCTAGGGGACATTAGGGCAGCCTGCCATTCCTCGTCATCTAATGGACCCAGGTCCGCCTCCTATTTGTCTCGTAGTGGCTGGAAGGTGTCAGGAAGGTTGTTACAGAGCTTGCGGTATGTGTAAGTGATAGCCTTCGATTGGAGGGGTTCTGATAGCAATCTATCCTCCAGGGGGGAAGTCTCGGGTATGGATGCGAGGTCGGGGATGGCGGCAAGGATGGCATGCTTGATTTGGAGATAGCGGAAAGATTTTGTCAGTGAAAGGGAGTGTTTTTCTTGTAGTTCAGCGAACGTCAGTATTTTACCCCTGTGAACTGAGTAGCCCACCGTTGAAATGCCTATTGTGTCCCATTTATAGAATCCTTGAAGGAAGCAGCGGGAGCCCAGTTGTTGCGACGACCATAGCGGTGTAGCCGCAGTAAGTTTCCCCAACCACCCCATACTTTTGTTTGCTCTGTGCCAAATTGCGACTGTGTGTGCCATGGGTCCAACATATCTGTTTTAACCGGTTTGCTATAGAGGGCACCTAGGTAGCCCTCCCGCCCGGTCTGGTTTCTGTCAAGGAGGAACGCCGGGTTCAGGGGCGAACCATGTATCCAGTGGTTGACGGCGCAGGTTAGGCAAGGCGATACCACCGTCGTACCAGCTTTGGCAGAGTTTGCGCAGGGCGATACGGGCTGCACCACCGTCCCGTAATAGGAGTCAAAGGTCACCCTCAACAGCACTAAAGTAAGAGTCGGGATCTGGAAAGGACAGTTTTGCATGGCGTACAAAAAGCGTGGGAGTGCCAACATTTTAAATAATGCCGCCCTGCCAGGGAGGGATAGTGGAAGAGACCGCCAGTGGGCTACGTCACTATGCAACTGTCGGAGGGGACCCAGCAAGTTTCGGTCGTGGAATACTTTAGGGTCTGATGTTACATAGATACCCAGGTATTTAAATCTGTCGGGAGCCATCGTAATGGAGAACCCCCGGGCAGCACAGGCGGGGGGCCGTGTAGCATGTACAGTGTCGATTTAGACCAGTTGATCGAGTAGCCTGAGTATTACCAAAAGTTAGTGAGGACGTGGTATAGACTATTAATAGAGGACCGAGGGGAGGCCACATACACTAGGATGTCATATGCATAGAGGGAAATTTTGTCCGTTATCTCATTGTTCAATTGAAGGCCTCTGATGGAGACATCTGTGTGGATCCAGTGGGCCAGGGGTTGCAGGGTAAGGGCAAACAACAAGGGCGACAGGGGGCAGCCCTGCCTTGTTCCCCTGTGAAGTCTGAACTGTCTGGACGTGTGAAAGACATCACACTTGACTAGTTATACAAATGAAGATATGTTTATAACAACACACCTATATACAATAACACGTCAGGCATGATATTCTAACTCGAAAATAAAGCCTGGTGGCAGCTCAACAGGAAATATGCCTCTTCACTTGCCAAATAAACAGCGTCTGAACACACTCCCCTGGTGGGGATCATATGGGTTGGGAAGGCACCTCAGGGAAGACATGTGGGATAGGTTTTGGAATGACTGGGCTTGGGCTTAGTATGGGTGGATTTGGGTTATGGGGTAGATTTAGCCGTTGTAGTGCGGTTTTTGTAATTGAAATGGGCTCTACCTCTCTTTCTCTCCATGGGAGTGGATTTAGGATGGGTAGGGTATGCTGGTAAAGGTTAGGGGATAGGGATAGAAAAAGTGGTCCTGGGATGATGGAGAGGCCGAGTTGTAAAACAGGGCAAGTTCAAGGGTCAAGAAGAAATGGTCACAGGTAGAGGTTAAGGGTAAATCAAACGTTGGGAAGAAGAAGAAATTGTGGTGTCAGCTGCTTGTAAAGGTGATGTGGATGGAGGTGTAGTGTCTACGATGATAAGTAGTGGTGTTGCTGGCTGTAAGACACACATCCCACTGTGAATTCCACCCAGAAAGGGAGCCACCTGTGTACATTGGCTGACGAACCTTGGATGGCATTCATCAGTGCAGTCTGTCCAACAGAGATATTTTTCAGGAGGTCAACAGCCTCCTCACCAAGGGCAGCTGAGGACACAGGAGCAGAAATATAGGTGCCTGCAGCAGAGGAGATGGGGAACTCAGGAAGGGTGTGAGCCTGTGCAACTGTTTGGGGAGCAGCAGGGAGGGTGGAGATGACCTTCGTGGTGGCCGGCACCACCAAGAGAGAGCTCCTGGAGTCCAACTCGCTTGATATATTCATCTGGACTGGATCATCTATAGCACTCCCCTTGCCCTCTTGCCCACTGGGTCCATCGGTGTCAGTGTCCCGACAAAGTTATCAACATGTTCACTTAACATTTGAACACATACATCCATGTGCCCTGACACCACATACGCATTTGCACATCTCCACTTCCAGTCTAGGATTGATTCCTGACCGTTTCCATATGGGTTTATCAAGTGACAGCATCTGGTAAAGTTTGCTGTTTTAAAGAGAATCCTATGCCCATGTGGAGATTGTTACACCTGTAGACCACTGGGAAGATACATCATAGCAAAACAACCAGGACTCTCATATGTATCTTGTCTGTTATTGCTCTCCAAACGCATCCACATATGTACACAAATTAGGTCCCTACCGTTACATGCTACTCATCTGCAGGCAATATCATGGTTGCAACCGTAATCCATTTGTGTGCGCCATTATTATTTAATGAAAAATCAGCTCCATGGGACGTCCCAATGTGATACAGTAATGTGAGTCCTCAGACCACTTATATCTGTGCCTCTGCATCAGATTTATGTTGACTCAAGACACTCATGTCGATGAGTATGTGTGAAAAACCACCCATGTTCTCACATCACTATAAGTGATGAGACATATGAGGCTGTACTTAAACCTCACACATATGTCCTTGACACCTTTGCAGCCTACTTCCATTATGTTGGGCACTGAGGCCATGCCACGAAGAGCAATACATTTAGTTGCATACTGCTGTGGTGAGGGTGGTCCAACACACAAATGCCAAGCCTGACAACACTACACAGGCATGTACTCTGTCATGTGAATTAGCATTGGCCAAAATACAAATAGATCCATTTAGTTGTACCTATGACATTACAAGTGCACTTAGGTGTTGATTTAACTGCCCTCAACTGACCATCAACCTCAAGGTAAGCCACTGCCAAAATACTGGCCATGAGGGGAGCCAGGGCCCGGTGCCTTCCCCTTTGATGCGGGGAGGACTTTCTCAGCTGAACTAGGGTGACCTTTTGGCTCCAACATCTGAGTTCCTCCCACCTCAAGCGGCAATGCAAGCTGTGCCGGTGAACGATTCCCTGGGTCTGCACTTTTCTGGCAATGGCTTTCCAAATCCTTTGCTTCCATTGTATGTTGACCTGGAAGGATGACACAGACGCTTAATGGACTGTAAATGCATGACATATTACTTTCTCAACAAAGATCAATGCTTTTTTGAGAACTAATATGTTCAAGATGTCTATTTCAACAGGATAGAGGTCGATAGAAACATTGTTGTGTAGGTACACATACATTGGATAAGATCACACAAATACGCTTTAAGTGCTTTGACACATTTAGCTTGGTCCAGGAGTCAGGCTGATTTCACATCCAAACAAAGGGCAGAGCCAACGCACCCAGGCTGTGTAATCAGTCAATAGGTCACCCTAAACACCTTTGGGAATACAGTACAGGTGCAATGACAGTGTCAGACTTTACTATTGTAATGACAAGCCAGTAGACTCCATACATGGAGCACACAACATTTTTCTGACTACTGTGACATGTTCCAATATGTTTTATAAATTGAATTACTCCAATGTGTGGTGACTAGTACTTCCAGCATACAACATTGTATGCATCTCTGTGACTCTGAGAGTGACACATGTCATGAACATGGTTCTTGTGTGCAATCTTAGATACACTGAGGTTCACGATCTTTGATTTGAAAGCACTGTACTTGTATCATAAAGACTAAACAATTATAATTTTGGGTCTTACAACCATTTTCAGACACATGTGGATGCTTTGGATTATGTGACTCCTGATGTGTGTGTAGTTGATGCTCAGAAATGGACACAGGAGTGTCGAGAGTATGACAAATTGGATCAAGTTAAGGCTACTTGATCGAGAAGCTTCTTTCCGTAATCAACTTAAAACCTGGCTTTTTAACCTGTCAGATGCCTATGTATTGGCTGCCATCTAGCTCTCATTTCTGTTGAATTCCTCCCCCTATAGCGTCAGGATGCTCCTTTCGGAGCGGCAGTTCGTGCTCTACAAATTCCAAAATAACATTAACATTAACTTTAACATCGTGAAAAGGTACATGACATCACTCATTAGTATTGTGATTGGTAACATGACAATGCTGTGCAAAATAGATTTGAATGATGTGGAGGGACAAGTTGCATCAGCTATGTTGACCTAGGTATAGTGTCATCTTGTCAGAATTTTAGGTTTGTGAGTTAGGCATCATTCTTCCACTGGCACTACATATGTTTCAGAATGTCATTCATTTATGTACATCCAATATCCCTGCAAAAAAGTTAAACAGAATGGGATTTCTCATAGTGACTACTTTTGAGGATGCTTTAACACTAGCACGGTAGTTGATGCTGAGTCACCTGTTTTGAGACATTTGGATGTCCACACACATGCCATCATTGCCCTGATGCAACACCAATCCAGTTAATCCGACTGGTATGTATAGTTACGTAACCATTTTCATAAGGCTTGCACATATTTCACATGGCTATGCCAATGGATGCCATATTCCATATTCAGACATTCATCCAGTTTATTATCCCTGTCACATGTCTCAGATGTGACAGGGAACCTTCTGAACATCCACCAATCAGGTTAAAATGGTGTCTCAATATGATAGCATCCATATCATTCTTAACAGGGATTGATTTGTTATTAGACATATGTTACAGAAAATGGAAATGTGGATTTTATTATTGGTATTGCATCATGCAAGTGGACCACAACTTGCTCATCATCATACATGAAAATTGATAAGGTGAGCCAGTCTAGGAAGTGTGCCTCTGTATTTGCACAACTCATCTGGAGTTACACAAGGTAGCACATACTGCTGACTTTCCTTACTTAGTGTCAGGTAGCGAGTACATGGATGGAGAGTTGTTAACTACCTCCTGCAAAACATTACTGGGGTACATTACACAAATTTGCCCTCAGGCAAATGCACAGAAATCTGACACATAGCTTCTGGTAAACGCTTGTAGCACTACTACGATGACCTTCAAGTTAACATATTTCAGTACATTCATTATCCCAGGCCATCATTATTTAGTGCACATTTTAAAGTGAGACAATGCATCTCAATAATTTGTGTATGCATGCTTGAGTACTTATCTGTACAAGAACTTTGTGACATATAATTCAGGGACCATTTAACCGTGATGCAGGTTGGCAGCAGTGGTTAGCCAGTCTAACTTAGCCCACCAGTAGGTGAGCAGTGTAATGGGTTGTGTGCTGCTAACACATTTTAATCATTCCATGCAAACTTTTATATAGTGCAGCAACATTACTATATACCTTGCATTTCATGAATGCCTCCCAGAAATGGAACATAAAGGATATACACAGCATGATTTTGGCTTTTAAATGCCAATTCATGTGCAGACTACTGCATTTGCCCAACTTTCCACACCATGCCAATTACACTGAATCCATGCCTTGAGGCCTACTGACAACCCATTAGTTTAACAGCAATTACATCAGCACAATGTGCTCCAACATGTACATATTGCAGATATGAAGGTTGTCATTCAGTTAAGGCCTGCAAAGTCGTATGACCAGAACCCTGCCATGTGTCCATCCACACCCACAATGTGCATCCCTCAGGCATTCTTGAAACGATTTGTATGACACCATTGTTACCTAGAGTATACAGCCTCCAGGGCATCAGTGTGAATGCTCCTCCTTGCAGGCAGCGGCTCGTTGACGGAGTCGGTGAAACCAAGGCTTGCGTTGCAGGGTGAGACGGTGCTCGATGGAGTGCTGGCAGGTTACGATGCGGTGACGGAGCCGGTTAATTTGTGAGTTGAGCAGCGATGGAGTCTGTGATGTCTGTGAAGCATGTAGCAAAGCGGGGTGCAAAGCTTTTGTACTTCTCCCCGGTGAGTACGGAGGAGATTAAGAAACTGCTATTAGGAACAAAGTCGGGCTCCCCCCGAGACCCCTGCCCGGCCACTGTGGGGAAGTTATCCCCGGCTCCTATAGCCACCACCTTAGCAACTTTGTTCAACAACTGGTGACTTCCCGTCGAGCTGGAAATGGGCCCCAATCCTTCCTTTGTTGAAGAAACCAAATTTAGACATTACCGATCCTAATAACTATCGCCCTATTTCCAGACTACCGCTACCGGGCAAACTAATAGAAAGAGCCATGAATAGTCAGCTTAGCGCATTTTTGGGGCCACACAAGCCCTTGATCCATCTCAACATGGTTTTAGAGCAGGTTACAGTACCGAATCTGTCTTAATCAAATCGACTGAGGAGATCAGGAAAGTGATGGATGTTGGGGGTAGAGCAGCCCTGGTCCTGTTGGATTTGTTGGCGGCCTTCGATACGGTCCATCACATGATTTTGGTGGACCGTTTGGAGGCCTGCGGGATACAAGGGGAAGCCCTTAACATCTTGAAAGCTTTCCTTACTAATCGGGTCCAGGTCATGGGACTGGGGGAGTTTGAATCTAAACCTTTCGTGCTACCTTGTGGGGTTCCCCAGGGATCCTCCCTAAGTCCCACCCTTTTCAATGTTTACGTTTCCTCACTGGCCCCAGTTATTCGATCGTATAGGTTTGAACTTACATCTTATGCGGATGATATACAGATTGTGGTGTCACTGCTACCAGGCAAAGAGGAAGGTGTAGCTAGAAAATTCCAGGAGTGCATGTCAGCGGTTAGTAACTGGATGGCCAGAAATTGTTTAATATTAAATTCGGCTAAAACCGAAGTTTTACTTTTCGGCTCCAGCGATAACTTTTGGAGTCCGAACTGGTGGCCTGAAGGGATGGGTACTCCCCTATTCCAGTCACGAAGGTCAAGAACCTAGGGGTTCTGATCGACAATCAGCTTACCTTTAGACCCCAGGTTAATGCAATGACGTCATCCATCCACTTTACCTTGAAAATGATCCGGAAGATCCTTCCTTTTTTACCAGATGGGTGTAAGAAAACAGTGGTGACTGCCCTGATTTTATCTCGCCTGGATTATTGCAACAGCCTATTTCTTGATGCTCAACAGGGGCTTCTGAACAAATTACAGGCCTTGCAAAATGCAGCAGCTCGATTCATCACCGGCAAAGTTCGCATCCGTCTCCCAGGAATTGGTGAAGCTGCATTGGCTCCCAGTGCGGAAGCGGATCTCTTTCAAAGCCTTGTGTATAGTCTTCAAGGCCCTTCGAGGTCTCGGCCCGTCGACGTCTCGGCCCGTCGTTCTTAAAGCATTACTTCCAATGGTACATGCCTGGAAGACATCTTAGGTCATCTAACATGGGGCTGATCGTGACCCCCCGGACAAGGAAAGCGCGCTGGGGAGGCAGGAGCTTTGTCTTGGGGGCAGCCAGGTTTTGGAATGCTCTGCCTTTGGTTCTTAGACAGATTACAGATTTGATGGCCTTTCGTAAAGGTTTGAAAACATGACTTTTCTTTCATTAAACTTCAGGCTTAGTTGGGGGGAGCTTTCATTCCAGCGTCAGGACACCGTTTGGTAACAGTGCGCTCTATAAATGTTATAAATAAATAAACAAAGTGCGGTGCCCACAAGGGGCCTCATTTATGAGGCTATGCGTCACTTTTACGCCGCCGGTGCGTCACTTTTTGTGACGCACCAGTGGCGTAAAAAATGCGCCTTGTTGAGTCATATTTACAAAGTGACGCATCTAGGTAGATGCGTCACTTTGTAAACCCCTGCGCCACATTATACCTGCGCCAGGTATAATGTATGCAAGGAGGGCGTATTGACGCAAGAAATGGTCGTAGAAGTGATGCAGTGAAATCTATTAGATTTCACTGCGTCACTTTTAGGACGCCGTTGCGTCAAAATCTTGCATCTGCCTGACAGCAGGCGTAAGACTGACGCAGGCCCTTTCACATGGGGCTTGCCCCATGTGAAAGGACGCATTGCTGGAGTTGCGTCACTTTTGTGACACACTCCAGCAATGCGTCACTTTCGCGCTTACAGATACGTCAGAAATACTGACGTATCTGTAACTCCTTGCGACATGATGCGTCATACATTAAATATGACGCATCAGGAATGTCGCAAGGAGAGCGCACTGAGAAGTGACGCATCGCTGCTTTCACGCAGCGATGTGTCATTTCTCATAAATGAGGCCCAAGATGCTGTGCAAGCAGCAGCTTGTTGACAGAATTACTGAGACCAGTGTTGTGTTGCGAAGCTAGGCGGTGCTCTCTGCGGTGCTTTAAGGACACGGAATCCTGAGATGGTCTCGGTGACAGAGTTGGTTGCCCTTGTCCTCTGCGACAAGTGATACCACTGGTTCCAGAGATGGAGCACAGAAGGATGGAGAGGTCTTTGCTGTTCCAGAGACATCTTGAACAGGGGGCAAACACCACCTCAAGCCCTTGGAAATACTTTCTCAAGCAGGATGCACACACAGTTTCTCTCCTTGGCAGAAATAGCCACTACAGGCCTACCCTAGACAGCACACAGCAAAGGGGCAGTCCTCCTCCTCCAGTTTCTCCAGCTCTTCTCCTTGGCAGAGGTCCAAAAGTGATCTAAAGTTCTGGGGTCTGCGCCCCAATATTTATACTGCAAAATCCTTTGTTCTCTGGTGGCAGAGAAGTCCTGTGCTCAGTCAAACCCAGTTCAGTCCTCTCTGGTGCAGCTTCCTGGCCGGAGGTGGAGACAACATTGTGGAAGGAAGACCAGGCCGGTTCAGGTGAAAGAAAATCTCCTCCCACTACTCTAAATGCAGCCCAGGTCTATTCAGCCCAGCCCTGACTCATCCAGACTCTCTGGAGCTACTGAACATCCCCAGTCCCTGTCACTCCAAAGCCAGACAGTCACTACACATCCTAGCAGAGGCACACTGGATAGCTAAGTAAGAAAATACCTATTTTCTAACACATAATGTAAAAATCACCCTAACTAAATTTTAACATTCTGAGTCCAGGCATACTAAACTTTATTTTTGCACCTTGTCCCCAGGGTAGTTATATTTATAACATGTTATAAGCAAACTCCCGTTTCTATCCTACGGGAACAGGTTGCCTTGCAATAGTGAAAAAAGAAATTGGTAGTGTTTCACTAGCAGGATATGCCACACACAACAGGGCATGTCCTACCTTTCACATACACTGCACCCTGCCCACAGGGGTACATTGGGCCTACCTTAGGGGTGACTCACGTAAGAAAAGGGAAGGTTAGGGCCTTGAAAGTAAGTGCACTTGCTAAGTCGACATGGCAGTACCAGACTACACACAGGCCCCTCAATGGCAGGCCTGAGTTACAGTTACAGGCTGCCAATGTGCGTGGCACAATTAATACTGCAGGCCCACTAGCAGCATTTGATTGGGCACAAACAGTGCACTGTACTAGGGACTGACTAGTAAATCAAATATGCCAATCTTGGAATCACTAATCCATAACAAAAATTTACAAAGGGAACACTTGCACTTTGGCACTGAACAGCAGTGGCAAAGTGCCCAAAGCATCTAGACCAGCAAAAACACATACAGCAAAATAATAGGAGGCAAAGGCAAAAATATAGGGGAAACCCACATAAATGATGCCAAGTCTAACACACACCATTTCACATAGTGATGACATGGACCACTCTGAGGGAGGATCAAGTACCCACAAGGCCAGATGATAACAGCTATACCTCGGGGAGAATGAGTAGATGAAGATTTTTAGGTCCTTTTGAGAATGTACTAACGCCTGTTAACATGTATTTTGTTTTCAGTCATAGGCCAAATCCATGATTTTGATAAAACATTGCCCTATTACAACTAAATTCATGATATCTATCACAGTAAAAATTTTACCATTGTAACGACTATCCTGCTGACACTGTACTACATAAGTTAACAATTTGGCCTTTGATTTGACACACTGCTACAGGAACAGGTATATGTCAACAAACATTGTAAATGTGAAACAGCAGGTATCTCTAGCCACACCTATATTCATTCGCACTGGAATAATGTAGTTGGAGAGGTCAAATGTATGTAGCATGTATGAACATAGCAGCAATCCCTCGCACACGCCAACACTGTATGTTATATATATCATTACCAGTAAAAAAAAACACGCTTGTTCCTCCGCTGAAACAGTCACTTTGGTTTAATCTTGAAATCCTTAGCCAACATCTGTTTTGTTGTGCTTAATGTTTGTGTGCAGTGACTTCTTCAGGGCTAATAAACAAATAAGTGAATAGAAGTTGGAAGTAAAAGATATTCATCACTTTACATATAATGTCAGTTACCTGTTGTGACAGGATGTCTATTGCAATGAGCGGCCCACGTTTAATCCTCGAGCCTGTGGAAACCCATGCTGTTTTTTAAGAACATATCACCAATGCTGTCAAAGGACATACTGGTGCAGGGAAAATTATTGCTAATCCATACAGAATCGTCAGCAATGCAAGATAAGTCTATTTTTGGTGACCTATTTTGCGACATTCAATCTCTGAACAGTTACTAGTGACTTTTCCAAGGTGAATTTAGAAAAAAACAGCCCCCCCCCCCAATGTTGGCTGAAATTTGGAAAAGGCATATTTGCATATTAAAAATACCTATACTCTCTTTGTAAAAGAAGAAGAAAAAGAAAAAATAATGTGGTATTAGAATTTCGAATCAACCAGGAATGGTGAGTAGTGATAGTTGTGACCAAATACTACAAGGAAACCAACCTTAATTCCGGTTGTATTTCCGCCTCGGAATGGGTTCTAGAGCTCTAGTGACAGGCATCAGGGTATACTGTGTGAAAAAATGTTGTGTATTCCAGACGTTTTTTCTGGGGATAAATGAAAAAGAAAGACGGAACAGGGCCAAATATAATTGTGAATACACCTTACTAGAGCAAGGGCATGTTCTGGCCTCATTCGTAGATGTCATCAGGAAACCCCACGTACCTTAAGTATGGATCTGGTGTATGTAAGTCATTAATCCATCTAGAAGAATGGCAACGTGGTGAAGTAAAACCACTCTTGGGGGCTAAGTATGTCCCTCGTACCAGCAACCAAGTTTTTGCTGGTGTGTAAATAAGCCCTAAACAAAATAAAGGGAAGATAACACTCTCAAAGTACAATTAATGAAGAACGTCTCCCCCTGTAAGGAGCAGTGTCTCAAAAAGGTATAGTATACCACAGCTGCGTACTACTGGGTATTCTAACACAGGTGCTTACCTCTGACCTGTAGCAGGGCTGCCTCCGGCATGTCCGCAGAAGGAACTAAGTTTGGCCCACTGAAAAGCCTGCCTAAATACTGGCAAGACAGCGGACACAGTCATAGGACTATAACCTACTCTCTCATGTAGATCATAGAGATGACGTCGGCCATCTTGCAATGAAATAGAGTTCATATTTGTTGCACCACTGTCTCCAAAAGACTCAGTGGATGGTGCAGTCCATGGATCCCAAAGTATATGAAAGATCATGTTAAGGCGTACTGGGGTTCCTGCATGGTCAGAACAAATAGTGGGAGGGGGTATTTTGTCTAAAGTCCATTTTTTGTGCATTGAAACAGAAGCAAAGCTGTATACAGAAACTGTTGACCATAGGGTGCGGAGCTTGCCTGGACTGAAAATGGCCGCACTGTAACTGAGCTCCGCCAACTGCCGCTGCTATCAGACAGGATTTAGCTGCTGAAAATCCATTGTTCTCGTCTGGAGACTCTGGGCGACAGTGGCCCAACACCTGCTAGTCCTGCTGTTGTGCCCACAAGGTTTTTTGCTGCCACATTGATGGAGCTCTGGCCTGCGGTTCGTGTGCCGAGGTTCGGCCTCTCGGCGCAGCCGGCGGGTGGGGCGCTCCACGCTGCAACGCAGTGCTGGGCCTCCTATCGGCATACGGAGCTGTGCGAGGCCCGGCTGAGTGCTGGCCCGGCAGGAGGCCTGAGATCCCGAGACCCGCTGTGGAGATTCCCAGAGGCTTGATTACCGGGAGGTGAGCTCTGTTGGGCAGCCCCTAGCGAGGTGCATTTCTCCCCACCAGGGTGGTGCTAGACACTGGCCCACGCTGCCTCACCTCGATCCGTCATCTTCTATTAACCCGGCCAGGCCCTCCCCAGCCCGGACATCTTCCTAGTTTGCATTATTTGGTCGTTTCAACCCGCTCCTCATTCGGCTGGTGTGATCCTTCCTGCTCCAAGAATAGGGAGCGGCGCCCTTGCCTGTAACGCTTGAGTGGATAGCGCCTCACCTGTGTGGATCATTGCTGCTGTGGATCTCCCTGAAGTACTGCTAGTCTGGTGAGACTGGTGTGTGGTGGTGTTGTAAGCCAGGTCAGACGATCCTGAGTGCCTGGGCCCTGCAACTCGTGTCTGAGACGCTTGTCTGTTTAAGGTGCTGCAATGGGGAAACCTAACAAGACTCAACCAAAGATCACCTTTGACAGCGAAAATAAAGGCGCTGAGAGGATGCTGCGGAGCCATGATGCCCGAGCCCGATAACCCAGCAGACGATCTTGTTGGTGATATTTAACAGATAATAGCATGTATGCGACAAGGATTGTCAGCCATTGATGCCAAAATCGACACCTTGGCCTATAGAATGGACAAAATGGCGGAGAGAGTCGACAAACACTCAGAGCACCTGGATATGGCAGAACGCCATATCGCTGAGACAGAAGAGGTCCAGTCTGACTCTAGCAATGCATAGAAGAGCATGAAGAGGGCCCTGGCCGCCTTGCAGGACAGGGCTGAAGATTTGGAGGCCCTCTTGTTGCGCAGTAATCTTCGCATACCGGGCCTGGCTGAATCCACTGCAATGGGAAATATGGAGTCCTTTGTTAAAAAATTACTCATGATGCTGCTGGGTGCTGACACTTTCTCTCCTATGTTTGTCATGGAGAGGGCGCATCGCTCCCTGTGCCCCAGGCCCCAGCCTGGCTCTCCCCCGCGGCCATTTATCGCCAAACTCTTCAACTACTGAGACAGGGACGCTGCGATGTGAAAGGCAAGAGAACTGGGCAGCTTGCAATATGAGGATGCATTGATCTCTTTATTCCTTGACTTTACAATTAAAGTTAAAGAGGCCAGGAGGCAATTTACTTCTTTGAAGTGCAACCTACGTGGCCAGAAGATAGATTATGCCATGCTATACCCTGCACAACTTAAGGTGTTTTTTTGATGGTATGACTAGGATATTCGCAGACCCGCAGTCTCTAAAGAAGGCTTTCAGGGACTGGGTGAAGGCTGGCAAGCGTGGAAAGGGTCAAGAATAATAATCCCGGTGCAGATGGTGGTAATAGCAGCCTTGATGACACTGTGTGCTGGGATGACTTCGCTCCGCTTCCTCGCTGATACAACTGAAGCCCCGCTGAGTTGTAGGTTATTCTTGCTGAGTTTGTTGATGATATACTGAAATGTTCGCTAAGAATGTTTTAGCCGTTTGATGTCAGTTGGGGGCCAAATGCTTTTTTGACTTTGCTGTGTTTACTTATGCTACTAAAGGTGGTACTGGTCTCCCAAATGCTTTTGTCTCTTCAGGAGTCTACTAATGACCACTATGGTTGCAATAGCAGTTCTGAGAGAATAGTTTGGTTGCGGGGTGGGGGGTGGTCTAGTTTGTTGTTGCTGGGTAACATCCGCCCCACTGCATTACATGCTGTATCTCTACATTGTGACGGATTATTGCTGCAATTGTGAACTATTTTTGTCATTCTTGTTGGATTAATCTTTGTGATAGTGTGGGATACTGCTCTTCTTTGCTCTGTTGGGGTATGCAAGGTGTGGGTGGGGGGAGGGCTGAAGTTTTTCCTTTTTTTGTTTTGTGTATTCCTTTATTTGCAGATCACACGTTATTTATCTGCCAATGATGTGCGGGCTCCAATATATCGCATTGCAGTCTGGCGATATTACTAGCAATCACTCCCTATATGTAGGACTAACATACTAGAACGAGCCATGTTAAGCATATGCACATACTGCCATGGAATGTTAGGGGCCATAACGATCACAGAAAGGTGCGTAAAATCATAGCTTACTTAAAGCGTAAGGAGGTTGATATTGCATTGCTTCAGGTGACGCACCTTCCTCCTAGTTGCATGCAGGCCCGGACTGGCCATAGCGGGCACCGGGCAATCCCCTGGTGCGCGGCAAGGGTGGGGGCCGGTTTTGAGCTCCGGGGGGCCGATATTGTTACAGGGCCGTTTTTGCAGTATAGCTGCTAAATCGGCCCTGCAACAAAATGGGCCGAAAACCGACCCTAGCGAAGCGCTCGGCGGCACCTCCATCCCGCACCCGAGTGGGGAGGGGGGGCCGGCTGAGCACTTTGCCAGGGCCGGTTTTAGTTCCCAGTCCGGCCCTGGTTGCATGTTACTCACTGGTGGTATGCTCCCAGTGTTAAGGGTTAAGCCTGAATAACCATGGGCATCATGGGTCTAATGTTTCCTTGCTATGCTCTTGGTAAAGTTTCCTTGACATCCTAGTATTTATTGTGCAGGATAGATTATTGGTGCCTTTCGGGATGTCTTACAACAACTCGTGATACATTTGGGTTCCTTGTAGGTAGCAAAGTTTGTTTGGCTCTTGTTGTCAGCCTGGTGTTAGATTGCTGCCATTAACGCTCTGTGCATACACGTGGGCCCCGTGATCAATTTGTAGACATCAGAACACCTGCTGAGCGTTAGGTTCAGTAAGTCCCTCACGCGCTGTCATCTATAAAAATCCCACCCGGCTGCCAAGCGGTGCTTTGCTTCTTCGCGTTCACCGCTGGAAATCCTGGACCTGTTTTCAAGACCCTGCTTACCTGAGAAGAGAAGCGTCTTCGAGTCCGCTCCTCGTCTTCTGCTTCCCGAGCTGCATCCTCTGAATTACTTGGATCCCAAGACCTTCCGGGGGCTCCTCCTCCGACTGAAATGAAATGAAATGAAAACAGTCCTATAATGCGCGAACTTAGCCCAGCGGGCATCCTTCCTGGAACTCCACCTCTCCCGAGTGCTTTCCTTTAAACCTGCAGAAAGAAGCTGAAACTATATTAGGAAGGTACCGGTAATATGGCCGGGATGCCGCCAGCCCCCCCCAACCCCACACTTTCTATCCGCCGTCGCGGATATCCGGCCCCCGGGAAATTAGTAAGGAGGGGCATATAACCGCCTCCCCCCCTGGGAGGGGCCCATGGCCATCTCCCCCTAGGCGCCCCATCGTTAGTGGGTGCCGCCTCCCCGTGGAAGGGGCCAATGGCCGTCTTCCCCCGGGCGCTCCCATCCATTGTGGGTGGCGCCCCACTCTAGGGACCTTGAAATTACTGCTCACCGATCATGACCTTACCGCCATAGACCGGATAGTTGACCGACGATCCGGTCCCCCCCAACTCCTCCTATAGGTCATGCTTCCTCAAACCTCTTAGCCATGCAACAAAGTCTCCTATGAGTAAATCATTCCCCTCCCTGGACAGGTGAACCCCATCGTTCAGATACATATGGTCACCCCGGATACACCCATGAGGAATGACATGCAACTGTGCAGAACGGAACAATCTACCAATCTTATTATTGACCCGTTTAACCGAATGGTTCAGAGCTGACACCGAAAGGCCCCCCTGCCACCTCCTTCTAGGAATCATGTGGGACCAGGCAATCATGCACCCCGGGACTTTTTTAGCCAACCAGCTAACAGCCGACAAGACTCGTTCAAGTAACACTCGTCTACCCAGTGTCACCAAGTCGTTGCCTCCCAGGTGTACTATGACTACAGATGGCGCTGACCTGTGCCGCCCTAAAAGTCCCTCGAAAAATGACTCAATTTTGTCAAAAACGAGCCCACCTTTCCCATGGAAGGCCACTCTGAACCCGTATTCCCCAGGTGCGTGAATCGCGTCACCTTCCTTGAATACGTCACCGGCGCGCCTCACGTATGAGTGGCCCATGACCCATACCATCCTCTCTCCAGTCGGTGACCTCTGACCGCTGGTCTCTTGATGCAGGGTCGACCTCCAATTCCGCCCTGCGTGGCAGGCTCGCGAAACTGCAAGGTAAACAAAAGACAGAAAACGTGAGTGTATGTCAATTGATCACTTACAACATGTGCAAGCGCACATACCTCTTGAAGCAATTCGAGGACCAACGGCCCAATTGTTTCACTTCCTCAGCACTCTGACCCCTGGCTGTAGCCTCAGTAGCAGCCCCTATCCTAAAGGAGTGGGTCCCAAAATCGCACGGGTCCATGCCCGCGTCAGCGATTGCCAGTGCTAGCACCCTCTGAAACTGAAATCTCGTCAGTGGGGTGCCATCCTTGTGTCAGAGCAAACTCCCCCCCCATGCGGCCGCTCTCAGCGCCAAATAGTCTTCCACACCCCTCAACGGGCAAACGGGGGACCCACGTCTGCGCTGCACGACAACACTATCTCCCATAGCCCCCTGGTCAGTCTTGGACCTGGCTATCGTGATTACCATTGAATCACCCCTTATTTGGATGTGATCCCTGCACAAGCCTCCCTCCACATCTCTCTTGTTCCTTGCGACAAGTTCGCTCACCCTCATGGCCCCATGGAATGCCAATGTGAACGCTGCCTGGAACAGAACTGCTTCGTAATGGGAGGAACACGTCTCATCCAGCTTTGCTAAAAGCAGAGACAGTCTGTCTAAGCCAATCGGGTGCCTCGTATCTTTCTTGCAACCCTCAAGGTGCTGCCAGCCGCGAAGGGCTTTCTTCACCAAAAAAGAACCTGTAGGGTCTCTTATGCCGTGTACCTGGGCCATGAAGGAAATGGCCGCCCTATGCCTACCGGCCGTTGCCACTGATCGGCCCTCCCTGTGTAGTGCAACCAGGTACCCCAGGAAGGATTCCTCCTGACCCCAATTCTGACTCCCCGTGGGACCTAAATATGTGCAACAGGAACGAAACGCTCCTTCGTATGCTTTCCTTGTCCTGGGGGCTAGACTCGCTGCCACGAGGTCTTGTAATCCGAGGCACCGATTAGCCACATTGCTTCTGGGAATGGTGCTGCCTCTAGGTCTGCTGTGGGCAGATAACCCCTGAATGCCTGTATATGTGAACGAGAGAGTGCATCAGCCGCATGATTCAATACACCTGGCACATGTTTCGCCCTGAACAGTACATTCAACCTCATGCAAAGCAGTACAATCTCTTTCAACAATCTCAAGATCATTTTGCAGCGTGCTGCCTGTTGGTTAATGCAATCGACAACAGTCATATTGTCGGACCAAAACACCACTGAGCGGCCCCTGAAGTCGTCAGCCCATGTCATCAGAGCAACCCAGATGGGGAATAACTCGAGGAACCCAATGTTACCTGTGAGACCGTTGGAGTGCCACCATGTTGGCCATGTTTGTGCCGACCATCGATCACCTAAGATGGCGCCAAAACCCACGCTCCCTGCCGAGTCGGTCCATAGACCTAATTCCTCCGAAGACTCTGGCGGGGAGTTCCAGACGACTCGACCGTTGAAGTCCGCCAGAAATGCCAACCAAATACGCATATCCTGGCGAACCTCTCCAGACAGTCTCGTACGGTGGTGAGCCTCTTTGAGACCACCCATAGCTTGCGCGATAGAGCGCGAAAACGGGCGGGCCATAGGAATCACCCTCAAGGCAAAATTAAGCTGACCCACTGTTTGTTGTAACTGGTGCAGGGTCACTTTCTCCCCACCCAGGCATTGCATCAAGGAAGCCTGGAACTTGATCACTTTGTCTACTGGTAGTCGGAAACACCCCTCCACAGAATCGAGCTCAATTCCCAGAAACTCCAGTGAAGTAGATGGTCCGACCGTCTTACCTGGTGCCAATGGGACACCAAATTCATTCATGAGGATGCAGAAATCATACAGCGCCTGTGCGCAGTTCGTATCACCGGCTGCCCCCAAAAACAGAAAGTCATCCAGATAATGCATAACATGTCTATGCCCTGTAGCCTCGGTAAATGCCCATTCCAAAAAACAGCTAAACATCTCAAAATATGCACATGAAATGGAGCAACCCATGGGCATGCATTTATCCATGTAATAACTTCCCTGAAATGCAAAACCTAGCAGGCGCTGATCCTGCGGGTGCACCGGAAGCAACCGGAATGCTGATTCGATATCACATTTCGCCATCAGCGCCCCAGGGCCTAGGTGGTTCCATATGGCCACGGCATCGTCGAACGATGCGTATCGTACCGAACAAACTTCTGGGTCAATGGCATCATTCACCGAGGAACCCCTAGGAGCAGAAAGGTTATGTATGAGTCTAAACTCCCCCGGATCTTTCTTCGGGACAACCCCTAACGGGGAACAGATGAACTCGGCAACTGGCGGGCAGGAAAAGGGGCCAGCCACTCGTCCTAAACTGACCTCTTTTGCTATTCTCTTTTCTGCCACGCCTGGGTTGTGCCGTACCGATAACTGGTTTCTACAAAAGGATTTCCCCCGAACTTCCCCCGCCGGGATGTGGAAGCCATGTAAGAATCCCTTCCTCAACACCCCAGCGGATACATGATCAGGGTATTTGTTTAACCACGGAATCATAACCATGAGATCAACGGGTGTAGGCAATCGGTTACAAAGGTCTACCTCACTCCTGCTTAGGTCCACCTTTTCCTCCCGTCCCGCCATTTTTCGATCTACATGCACTTTCCGGGTGTGAGGAATTCCCACAGCCGGCACACACATGCTTAAACTTGCATGTCCCCTGCGGTCTGTTACAATTGCCTCGATTGAAGCCCCAACAGACCTCTCCTTTTCCGCCATTCCCGCCAACTCTAGGCTGATAGCCCCCACCTGTGCCTGCTCGAAAGGGCACCCCAGGCTTTTGGCGGACCACTCCGGACCCGCTCCCGCCTGGCGAGGACGTACCTGTCGCCCCTGACAGGAGTTGCTTGTGCCATGACACCGAGTCCAAACAATCCCAAGACAAAGAAGCATCATATTCTTTTGCTGTACGGAAATTCATGTCATAGCCTTTCCATTCTTCCCGCTCATACATTGAATAAAAATCCATAATGCGATTCTGATAGCAAACCAACTCAGTCATAACCTCAGGTTTACGTTCACCCATAACTGCGGTAAAATATAGAGAAGGCCTTAACCCAATTTGTCACAGTCTCTTCCACCCTGAACTCGGCCATCTTGGCGCGCCAGACACTAGGGTGCCACAAATCTTTCTGCGTTTTAGCATACTCCATCTCACGATGGTCCGTTAACAATGAAAACATGTTGACATACTTGTCTCCCCATATTAACTCTTTTGTGGCCAAGGGAATGTGCTGTGCAACCTTTTCCCGCCTTGAGGGTATCGAGCCCTCCCCCACCATCGGCAATGCGAGCTTACCCGGATCGGCTGTTGTTGCCGCCGTCTTTTCTTGACCAGCTGCTGGTACTCCCGGCGCCACCTGTGGGGGAACAAGAGGAACACTCGCCTTCGCGACATCTCTCGATTGCCGCAACTGCTTCATTAACACTCTGGCTTCTTCGGCCGGATCTCCCGGGGTCGCTGTGCCCCCCACCTTTGTTTTGAGCCATGCCGTCAACTGTGCGGCCAATTCTGGGGGTATTTCATCGTCCTCGACAGAGGTGATCACCACCGGGATAGGCTGGCCTACATCTAGGTTCTGAACCGGGTTATCGACCGGTACGAGGGGGGCGATGAGAGATACCTCTGTAACTGGGACCCCCCCCGAAACCGCCCTTTCCTTGACCCGCTTCCCTCTTCCCCCGGTGACTATCCCCGGCAAAGCCGGGCCTATAACCTTTTTAGGCTGACCTGGGTCGTTCAATGCGGCCAACTGTTTCTTTACCTCCGCTAAACCTCTCCCGAGCGATTGGACTTGTCCGAGCTTTCGGTCCATACAAGCCATCCGATTCGACAACAGGCGTAACATCCTCTCTGTCTCGGAACCCTTTCCTGCTTTCTTGCTAGGCATGGTTTCGAGTCTTCCGCCCTTGGTCGATCCACGAGGTCCTGAAATCTGTGGGCCCTCGAAACTGAAAGAGAAAAAACAAGATTACCACATTCAAAATTGCTGCTTGTTCCGTCGAGGGCTCACGAGCAACGAGTGGGTGCCGCCTTCCGATCCGAGGAACAAGAGGACGATCTTCTGGATTCCCGCTCCTTTATCCTTCTGCGGGAGGGCGTGTACCCGTCCCCGATACGCCTACTGGGCGTGGTCTTCCATCGAGGTGTCTAGGACAACCCCTCTCGGGCGGGGGAAGGCGCGCCCCGGCTACGCCGCTTTGGGCATACCAGCCGGGCTACGCCCACCCCGCCCAAAATGGTTTCCCGGGAGGTTCGGGCACCCATCCATACGTTCGGGGGGACCGAGCGGTCGCCCCTTTCCAGTGTTGCTTGACAGTTTTTAGCATTCTTGCACATTTTGCATACTTTGATGATAAACATTGGAATTTACATTGCGCCTGGAAATAAAAGACTCGGAGACATTTGTTGAAAGCCTTGCAATATGAGAGACGAATATTCAGTGGTTACAAAGACATTTTCAGAGATAGAAAGAGAACTTGACCTAGCATTCTGATTATTGTGATTCTAGCAATTATTCCACTTAACACTGTAATAGCACAGCACTTCCTGACTTAAGGGAGATATGTGGTGCAGTACAAGTGTATATATTGCTCTATGTTGTTTTTCTTTCTTTTTCTTAATTATTTTAATTGCAGAAACTCTCCAGAAAAGTCGTCTTTGAGAAATAAGGTATGATTTCAAATTCAACAACCTTAATTAACAAGTCTAATCATCCAACTTCAAGGTTTGTGATAATACATATGTCAATTAATGTTGTTGCCATTTATTCTCTTAGCACTTTTAAAGCTTCCTTAAGGACGTAGAGATTATTTATCCTTTGTAGTGTGCGCATGAGCTCTTTCCCAAATAGGTAGGCATACACCAGAACCTTTTTGATAATTACCAAGTTGTTTGCATTATTCATCATAGCAATATTGTCGTTCTCCTATATACAGATCATAGAAAAGAGAGCTCAGAGGCACTTACTGTTGAGAAACACTACACGACTACCTAAAGAAGACGCAGTCCAGTGTTTGTCTTGTTTTCTCATTCTACTTCCCCTTTCCCCCAGGGATCATTCAGACTGACAGGAATTTTTACAATTTTGTTGGGTTTGATTGGTCCAGGGAGGATTTTGGAACACGCAGCGCCAAGAAGGAAACAATCCGAGATTCGGGAGATCCTGGTGAGTGAGATCGTGACACCCATCCTGGCCCAAGTAGGCTGCAATCCTTTAAACAGGCCTATGTCATGGCACACATGTATATTCCCCATTCCACTTTGGGTAAATACTAGCGTTGGGGAGGCACACACCTACACAGCTCTACCATCAGGGCAGGGGTGTAGTACTCTTAACATGCAGAGGTAATTTCATACCCTGCATATCCAGTGAGATTATGTATATACACATACATTTATGTAGCTTCCTTGTCTTAGTTCTCTGAATAATGCAACATATTGATACTTCATCTAGTTATTGTGTCCTGCAACAGCCTCCTTGCATTGCTGTGCAAAACATGATAAATATGAATTTGCCAACTTTGGCCAGAAGTGGTATTTACATCAATCTGCCCCCGGAAAGGTGTCACATGTTGGCTAATCAAGTAGTACTTGTATTGAGAGGCTTATCACTCCAGAGGGTGTCCAGGTGCTGTGCTGCAGGTATCAGTCAAAGAGACAGGTTTTGAATCTCTTCCTGAAGAGGGTCAGTGAGGGTGCAATGCCAGGGTGAAAGGGAAGTGTGTTTCAGGCTTTGGCAGTGAGGTGGGAAAAAGATCTTCACCCAGAGCAGCAAGTGCAGGTAAAGTTTGCAGAGCAAATATTCCTAGTCAGCCTTGGAAATACATGTGGTGGTTCATGTGTACAGGTCCTTGGTTGTGTAGGGCATTGTTTGCATGGGTCAGAAGCTTGAACTGGCATCTCTTTTGGACTCGAAGCCAGTGGAGGTCGTTCAGGTGCTGGGTGATGTGTGTCCTCTTGGACAGGTTAGGGATCAGTTTGGCAGGTGCGTTCTGGATAACCTGGAGTCTTTGTGTGAGTTCGACAGAAGTGCCTGCAGGGAATGTATTGCTATTGTCCACTCTGCTGGTGATGAGGGCCTGTGTCACTGTTTTCCTGGTGCTGATGGGAAGCCATGTGAAGACTTTGCAGAGCATGCAGATAATGTGGAAGAAGGCTGAGGAAACAGCGTTGTACTGACGTTTCATGATAGCATGGTTGCGGTCATGGTCTTTTGGCATGGGGGTGAGTCCAAGCTCCGCAGGCCACCAGAAGCAAATCCAGAGAGCAGAGTGTCTGCCGAACATCAGAACTTTAGGTTTGTCCATTTTAAGATTCAAGCAGGTGTCCTTCATCCATGTTCTTCATACAGTTGTGGAAGTTAGTCTTCATTGAGGTGAGGTCCACTGAGAGCAAAAGGATGAGCTGGATATTTTCGACATAGGCAATAATGTTGATATCATGCTATCTGGGGATGTCTATGAGTGGAGCCATGCAGATATTGAAGAGGGTTAGACTGAGAGATGATCCCCGGGGTATGCCTCAGATAGTGCGCTTGGGTTGGGAGGTGAAGAGGGGGTGAACTTTCTGGGTGCATCCCATGAGAAAGAATGCCATCCATCTGAGCGTCTGTGATTCCTATCTGGCATCGTCCGAGCTTGGTGGGAGATGTCAACAGCTGTGAAGAGTTCCAGGACCATAAGTATGGCTGATTCTCCTCTTTCAAGTATGGTGCAGATGTCATCTGTAGCTGTTATCAGGGCTATCTTGGCGCTGTGGTTGGTTCTGAAGCCTAAATTGGGAAGACTCCAGTAGGTTGTTTCTCTCCAGGTGTTCAGTGAGTGGGAGGCTGATGGCAGGGTACTGGATCAGGGAGATGAGTCAGTAGTTCTGGAGCTCGCTGGGGTCTGCCAAATGATTATTGAGGCGGGGTCTGACCTCCACGTGTTTCCATGCATCGTTAAATGTGGCTGTGGTTATGGCGGTATTGAGGATGGTGGTGTGCTGGTTGCTAAACTCTTCTCTTTCAAGATTGAGAAGCTAACAAGGGCATGGGTCGGTGGGTGCTCCTGAGTGGATGAAATTCATAAGAGTGGATGAGTTTGGTGAGTGGGTGGTCGGCAGTGGAGGTTGATAGGCTGTTGAAGAGGTCGGACGGTTGGGGATCGAACTTTGTGCAGATGGTTTCTATATTGTGTAAGTGGTTTACTAGGGCATCACAGGGTTCTTGTGAGGAAGGGATTAAGTTTTCGGTGGCGGAAAGGCAGGCAAAATCTCTGACGGTGGCGAAGAATTCCTTGGTTCCATTGGTGTTGGTCTCAATCAGTCAGAGACTCTTTTTTTGCAGCTTTGAGCTGGCGGTGGTAGTCGTGGAGGGCTGATTTGTAGGTGTCTCAGTTGATCTGGTTCCTGCTGGTGCATCATCTTTTTCCCAGTTGTTTGCACTTGCACTTCGAAGTGCTGAGTTCCGGGGTATCCCTGCTGGCTCATTTGATGCGTCTGTGTGTTTAGGCTGGTTTGGTGGGAGTGACTCAGTTGGCAGTGCTGGTGACCAAGGCATTCTCTGCTGTCTGGACCAGGTTGGTAGCGATGTTAGACTGTGTGGTGCTGAGGTTATCAGTACATTGTTGGTTACTGGGAGACCTTGGTCCAGCAGTGGTAGGGAGTGTTGTTGTGGTTGGGGTGGTGCTGAGAGGCCCGGCAAGGGTGAAATATATGAAAGAGTGGTCCGAACAGGTGAGTTCCAAGATGTGGCTGTATCTGATTGCATCACTGAAGCTGGTTCATGGTCCTGGTAGTTTATATGGGAGGGTGCCTTTGATGGTGCTTATGTTCTCCGTGCGGAGCTGGAACTTCATGTATTCCATGACTGGTGTGATCATGTCATCCGTGCTGGTGTAGGTGATTGCTTCCTTGTGTACAATGGCAATGCCATCTCTGTGTCTGTTGATGCGGTTGTGGTGTTTCATCTAGTAGCCGCTAGATGTTGCTGTGGTGATGTCTGGGGCCGATATGAGGGTGAGCCAGGTCTCCATGATGAATGTCACATTGGGGAGAGGGTGGAGATGGTGTCCCAGATTTCAGTAGCGATCTGGTGTTGATCAGGAAGCAGCTGAGTTGTCCCAGGGGATGTCGGCATCCAGGGCTGGTGTGAGTAGTGATCAGTTGATCTCAACCCATACATGTAAACTTCCTTCTCACATGACATTTACACATCTACACCTGGGACAAGGCCTTTGTCTATGACAACTGTCACTCATGATCTGTGATGGTATCGGCAACAATATTTGCTCCTGCAAAGTGCTGCCATTCTGCATGCTAGTGTCAGACACTACGCCGTCCCCTACCTTGTTTTGCTTGTGTCAGCGTAGTAAGGTTTCGCAGGGACGCAAGGGACCAACTTCCCAAATCATTAAATATTAACTTGTGATTTAGCTCACAATCAAGTTTGAATTAGAAATAAGGGAGGAGGGCTGGATACTGGATGTTGTTAAATTCTTGCTGTCGACCTGCGAGGCAACAAGTGAGGGTTTTAATCAAGACAACGATTCTTTTAAAATATCTACAGGTATTCCTGAGTTGTAAAATTAAAAATACTTCTATTTGAGTTTTGAAAATAAGCCTACCTGCGAGCAGTGGTTATCTGGCCTACGTCCCAGTATTTCTAGTGCTGTGTTTTTGATGGATGGAACTTGAAGAACAGGCAAAGTCTTGTGTTTGGCAGTAGTTTTCAGCTGAAAATGAAAACAATTGGAAAAACATCACTGAACCTTTTACAAATCGTGTGCACTTTGTCAATTCTAAATTACTCAAAGAATCTTACTTAGAAAGTATTGTGATTTCTCCTGCACACTTTACCTATTCTTTGGAGAAACGAGATAAACAAAACAACAACCTACAAGTGATTTTGATATGGCAGGTTCAAAAACTAGTCCTGAAAAAACACTGCCACTTGCTAATGTTTCACAAACTGTTTTGCAACATCTACTTTACAAGTCTTTTGCTAAAAGTCCGATTTCTAGGATTTTGTTGCAGCATCCGATAATAAACCAGTCAATCTGGTTCCTTCTTATTTGAGCAGAAGTTCCAAAAATGTGTTTAGTCGATTACCCTTTCTTGTGAAGGGCGCCTTAAAAATTAAATGTTACTTATCTCCTTTCCTTGTTTCTTATTGCAGGTACTGCTGTCGTGAGAAGAAAGAATATTTCCGGTGCTGGGGTCTACAACCGTTGAAGATAGCTGCGCGGCAATCAGGTAAGTCGAAGAGTTTCCAACGCAGATCCTGTCCAGGAAACAAGCGGAAGACAAATCGCCTTCCAGAAGGTGGGTGCGGCTTTTATAGCCAGCGACACCCCAGGCAGCCACACCCTGAACGTCTAACAAGTACCCTCACGTTCCAACAGGACGGTGTGTGAATAGGCGCTTCTTTCAATGTGAGCAATGCACCGCTGAGATCGGTAGAGGTAAAATCGTTGTGCCAATTACAATATTTGTGACTCTTCAAACGGTACAATCTACCTTCCAAAATTACTACAAAATCTCAAGGCCTGAAAATACGATCACATAGTTGCCATGATCTCCTCAAAGCCAGAATTTAACATTAGGTTAAAAACAGTGGCGTAACGAACCTTGAGGGTGCCCCGCTGCAGGGTACGTGAAGGGGCCCCCTCCGGACTCAATCTAGAGCTCCCCAGCAGAAGTGGGGTGCTGATGTGGCCCCCTGGAGGGTGAGGGCCCCCCCCCCACCGCAGGGGCTGCAGGGGCCTGTGCTACGCCCTGGTTAAAAATACAAGCATAATGTAAACCATATAGAAACAGTATCACCAAGCATTATGTAATGCACAAAACACACATACCATATGGAGTGCTGGTGCACGGGAAAGAGGTGGTTTTTTCTGCAACAATAAATGCTAATTCATATGCCCTTATACATGTACAGGATCGTGATTTGAATACCAGGACATTATTCTAATTCTTATGCCCATATACATGTACAGGATTGTGATGTGAATACCAGATCGTTTATTCATGACAGCTAGTCCAGTGGTGAGACACACTACAATGAAGGGTTCACCTCATGTACTGATAAATTTGGAGGTTTGTGTTCCATCGGTCACTGAGTACCATATGAAACACACTATGCTGCTGCCTAACACAGCCATATTTGTTTTTACACAGATATTGTGCAATATAGCACAGGTGAGAATTATTTTGCAGACCATAGAGGTGGACTACAACTTTCTTCCTCCTGACATACCCAAGCATCTGAACCTGGACTTTAGGGCTCCAAAAGTCCTCTCCACAACATTCCTCGATTTGTTGTGTGCCGTATTATACCTTTTTTCATCCTCCCCCTGGGCATGAGTGAATAAGGCATGACCCATGGCAGCAAACCATATCCTTGGTCATCTGAAAGTACAAAAATACAACATTAAATGCTTATGCACATTGTTACATAACTGTCCATATGTGTTATGTATGGTGGCAAAATCATACACATTTCTTACAGTTTAAAATAATATGTGTTGGATACTGTTGACTACTGGTTTTCACATGTGTCTACAAGTTCTATGTGTAATTCCAAATGTTGACCATATCCTGATACTTTGAACACTTCTTACATGCTGAATTTGACTGGGTGAGAGTACTCTGCTTAATTCAGAGACTCTGTCCATCACCACCCCTTGTTGTAAATAATTTTGTCCACCCTAAGCGTGGAAGGGTATGCTCAGATGTGAGTCCCTTGCTCATTGCACCATCAGGATTCAAGCAAGCCGGGCCGAAGACGGCTGAAATGCCAGAAACCGGTCCCCGGAAGCTTGTTCCCTTCCCAGTGTAAGAATTGGCTTTTGTAGTCTGGTCTGCCCTGTTCCCATGATGCACTGGGCCAGGGACAGACTAATTTGCATACAGCCAGGTTCTGAAACTGGGATGGTGCAATGAGCTAAAAAACGGTGTTGGATCTAGCCCTGATCTCTTGACTGGGTGAGAGTACTCTGCTTAATTCAGAGACTCTGTCCATCACCACCCCTTGTTGTAAATAATTTTGTCCACCCTAAGCGTGGAAGGGTATGCTCAGATGTGAGTCCCTTGCTCATTGCACCATCAGGATTCAAGCAAGCCGGGCCGAAGACGGCTGAAATGCCAGAAACCGGTCCCCAGAAGCTTGTTTCCTTCCCAGTGTAAGAATTGGCTTTTGTAGTCTGGTCTGCCCTGTTCCCATGATGCACTGGGCCAGGGACAGACTAATTTGCATACAGCCAGGTTCTGAAACTGGGATGGTGCAATGAGCTAAAAAACGGTGTTGGATCTAGCCCTGATCTCTTGACTGGGTGAGAGTACTCTGCTTAATTCAAAGACTCTGTCCATCACCACCCCTTGTTGTAAATAATTTTGTCCACCCTAAGCGTGGAAGGGTATGCTCAGATGTGAGTCCCTTGCTCATTGCACCATCAGGATTCAAGCAAGCCGGGCCGAAGACGGTTGAAATGCCAGAAACCGGTCCCCGGAAGCTTGTTTCCTTCCCAGTGTAAGAATTGGCTTTTGTAGTCTGGTCTGCCCTGTTCCCATGATGCACTGGGCCAGGGACAGACTAATTTGCATACAGCCAGGTTCTGAAACTGGGATGGTGCAATGAGCTAAAAAACGGTGTTGGATCTAGCCCTGATCTCTTGACTGGGTGAGAGTACTCTGCTTAATTCAGAGACTCTGTCCATCACCACCCCTTGTTGTAAATAATTTTGTCCACCCTAAGCGTGGAAGGGTATGCTCAGATGTGAGTCCCTTGCTCATTGCACCATCAGGATTCAAGCAAGCCGGGCCGAAGACGGCTGAAATGCCAGAAACCGGTCCCCGGAAGCTTGTTTCCTTCCCAGTGTAAGAATTGGCTTTTGTAGTCTGGTCTGCCCTGTTCCCATGATGCACTGGGCCAGGGACAGACTAATTTGCACACAGCCAGGTTCTGAAACTGGGATGGTGCAATGAGCTAAAAAACGGTGTTGGATCTAGCCCTGATCTCTTGACTGGGTGAGAGTACTCTGCTTAATTCAGAGACTCTGTCCATCACCACCCCTTGTTGTAAATAATTTTGTCCACCCTAAGCGTGGAAGGGTATGCTCAGATGTGAGTCCCTTGCTCATTGCACCATCAGGATTCAAGCAAGCCGGGCCGAAGACGGCTGAAATGCCAGAAACCGGTCCCCGGAAGCTTGTTTCCTTCCCAGTGTAAGAATTGGCTTTTGTAGTTTGGTCTGCCCTGTTCCCATGATGCACTGGGCCAGGGACAGACTAATTTGCATACAGCCAGGTTCTGAAACTGGGATGGTGCAATGAGCTAAAAAACGGTGTTGGATCTAGCCCTGATCTCTTGACTGGGTGAGAGTACTCTGCTTAATTCAGAGACTCTGTCCATCACCACCCCTTGTTGTAAATAATTTTGTCCACCCTAAGCGTGGAAGTGTATGCTCAGATGTGAGTCCCTTGCTCATTGCACCATCAGGATTCAAGCAAGCCGGGCCGAAGACGGCTGAAATGCCAGAAACCGGTCCCCGGAAGCTTGTTTCCTTCCCAGTGTAAGAATTGGCTTTTGTAGTCTGGTCTGCCCTGTTCCCATGATGCACTGGGCCAGGGACAGACTAATTTGCATATAGCCAGGTTCTGAAACTGGGATGGTGCAATGAGCTAAAAAACGGTGTTGGATCTAGCCCTGATCTCTTGACTGGGTGAGAGTACTCTGCTTAATTCAGAGACTCTGTCCATCACCACCCCTTGTTGTAAATAATTTTGTCCACCCTAAGCGTGGAAGGGTATGCTCAGATGTGAGTCCCTTGCTCATTGCACCATCAGGATTCAAGCAAGCCGGGCCGAAGATGGCTGAAATGCCAGAAACCGGTCCCCGGAAGCTTGTTTCCTTCCCAGTGTAAGAATTGGCTTTTGTAGTCTGGTCTGCCCTGTTCCCATGATGCACTGGGCCAGGGACAGACTAATTTGCATACAGCCAGGTTCTGAAACTGGGATGGTGCAATGAGCTAAAAAACGGTGTTGGATCTAGCCCTGATCTCTTGACTGGGTGAGAGTACTCTGCTTAATTCAGAGACTCTGTCCATCACCACCCCTTGTTGAAAAGAATTTCATGTTTAGGCAGGGGATTACTATGATAAGTATACTGAAATGTTCTTGACCTCTCTGTTACTTGCATTCACTATATGTCCAAAGTGACAACCTAATGATCAGAATCTCTGGCATATATTCAGCTCTAGGTAGGTTGTGACTGTTCCAATGTGTTTAACACTCACACATACATTTGTCCTTTTGACATATCTGATGTTGTTACTTGCCTAAATGGCATTAGCACAGCCTTTGAACTATTCACTTAATTTAGCATGGCTCTTAGATTGACACCTAGGCATGGCAAGGCAGGCCATTTTTACAGGGGACAAACTGGTGTTGATACAAGTAACTTTCTACTATAGACCTGCACACAACATTTAACATGTATGTATGTGATTTTGATTTGTAGGTGATTCAGTACTTATATGCCTTGAATATGACATCATTGATGTGGCAAGAGAGTATTGAGATTGGGATTCTGAGTACACTGTGATAATTTACCCTAGTTGCATTTTATTGCATGGTTGCTACTGGTGTATGACATGTTTGACATCATATTCATAGACTTTGTGAGTTTTACATTGATTGTCTCAGATGCTGGTCATCTCTCATTGATAAAGTATGCCAATGTGGGTTGATAACTATGTGTATGTTTGGACCTAGACTTTAGAAATGGCTTAGCCATATGGGAACTTTTTACTGTTGGTATCACATATGTACCAGGAATTGACAATTACTCATGAATTCGACATACGCTTTCTTCGCATGACACAAATAGATCTTTATAACTGCGTCTTCCAGTATTGCTCCAGATACATTGGTCAACATACAAGTTAACTGCCATGTGTAACACATTTACTTAAGAACACACGATCTGTTAAAAACCCATTATTAGATGTACTTAAACTATTCTCAAGGCTATGTACGCCATTGAACATATGCTCATTTCACCCTTAGCTAAGTTTCACCCTTTGTACTCCTATTAACTTTAGTTGTGTACCATGTGATTTGTGTACTGATTAGTTAATCAGTGCAGATTATGTAATTCTGTCCATTTACACAGTCTGAAATAACACAATGCTTCTCACAGTTGTTATTTTGCTTCTAATATCTGCAGGATTATTGAAGGAATGGCGCAATGGAACATCATTCTCTACATGATGGTGTAAGTTATTCCCACTATGTGCACTTGACACAAGCTCCTTAGACAAACTTAGAGATGGCTATTATGTTCTACATTACAACTTACCAATGAGTAGGCCATTCCCATATCTCCCAATCTGGAACTGCACATTTATAATATATAAGCAACAGTCAAGTACAGCCACACCACACAACTCACCTGGTCTGACCACCACAGATTCTACTTAACCATCTGAGGATCCACCCACTCCACCACTGTGCTCCCCAGGTCTATATGTAGAGACTGGAAAAGGGATTCAGAAGACCAGTGGAACCACACCCTAGGCTCCTATCTCCCAGACACTACACATGAACCATACCAAGCAGCAAAAAACATCTCCCAATGTATCATGTAATGTGCCATCACCATCGTCCCTGCCAAGACAAGCAAGGACAAAAAATCATCCTAAAAAGCAAGCTGGTACCACAAAGAAATGCACTCCAGAAATGCATCTGCCGGCAACTTGAAAGGAAGTGGCTCATCAGCAAACAGATAGAAGACCACAAAGCCATTATAACCGCTCTCAACCAGTACTACCTCCTACTGAAAGACACCAAAAAGAACACCCTAGCAGACCTCATTGAAGCTAGCACAAACTGCAGCAAGGAAATCTTCACCATTGTGAGTGAATTTTCCAGGCTTGCAGCCACCGAGAAAGGCATTATGCTCTCACAGGAACTGTACAACAACCTAGCTGACTTTTTCCACAACAAGATCTTGGCCATCTATTAGAACTTGGAATGCCAACCCTCCACTGTCAAAAGCATCAACCAGCTTACACCCACGAACACAAGTATTGAAGACATGCTTACTCACTGGGATCCCCTCGCAACGCACAACACCATCGCTATCATGAAATCTGTGCACTTTGGAGCACCAATGGAACCCCTGCCCCCACCAGGTCTTCAACCATGGATGCAAGACAATCGGTGACAAGCTCAGGAAGGTCCTGAACACCACCATCACCACGGCCTCCTTCACAGAGGACTGAAATGAGCTGAACTGAAACCACTCGTGAAAACAATATCTGCCAACCCAGCCAAACTGAAGAACTACCAACCGATCTTGCTACTCCCCTATCCAGCTAAAGTGTTTGAGAAAGCGATCAACACAGCAATTTACCCAAAACCCGGAAGACCACAACCTCCTGGACCCCTCCAAATTCGGATTTCGAACCAATCGCAGCACAAAGACAACCCTCATTGCAGCCAATGACGACAGCAGTGTTCTCCTAGACCGTGGAGATATGGCAGACCTCATCCTCTGGGACCCTTCCTCTGCATTTGACCCAATCTCCAATCACATCCTGATCAACAGACTCCACCACATCGGTAACCAAGGAAACGTCTCCAAATCGATCGGTTTGTACCCCACTGGCAGAATTCTGCCTCTCACCATTCACCTCAGAGCACAAGAAGATCATCTGCAAAGTCCACCAAGGATTGCCCCTCAGTCTCACCCTCTTTAACACTTACACGACCCCCCTAGCCAACACCTTCAGATAGTAAAGACTTAACATTATCTCCTACAATGACAACATCCAGCTCACCCTCTCTATGTCTAAAGACCCCTCCACCAGCAAAGCCAACTTTCACAGATGCATGATGAACATCGTGGATTTCTTGAAAGACAGCTGTCTTAAACTCAATACGGGCAAGATGGAGGTCCTCATCTTTGAAAACAACCCCTTGCTATGGAATGACACATGGTGGCCTACAGATCTTGGCCTGTCTGAGCCCCAACATACCACATCTGCAAACTTGGCCCCATCCTGGAATGCAAGCTAACCATGAAGAATCAAGTCAACGCAATCTCAGCCACCTGCTTCCTCATCCTTTGATTGCTACGGAAAATCTTCAGGGGGCTCCAGGTAAACACCAGACGGACCATCACACAATCCCTCATCACCAGCAGATTGAGCTTTGGAAACACGCTCTACCTAGGAATCACCTCATGCCTCCTGAAAGACTTAAGACAATACAGAACTCAGCAATAAGAATTACACTGACCTCCCCAGAAGGACTCACATCACTCCCCATCTCAAGAAACGACACTAGCTCCCGATCCAGAAGAGATACAAATTCATGATGCTGACCCATGCATATGGCCCTGTACAACAAAGGAAATACAGTAACAAATGCCTGAACTTCCACCAACTGACCAGACACCTTCACTCAACATTCCTCTCTCTAGTAGGCACACCACAAATCCACCAAGCCAACAGCGGAGGACACTCCTTCTCACACCTGGCTGCCAATGCCCTGAACAACCTCTCCCTGCACCTCAGGGCTGAACCATCACTCCAGCAATTCAGAAGAGAACTAAAGATCTGGATGCTTGATGACCTAACCTCCATGCAACTGTAACAGCTCCAATGCCTCGAGACTCCTAGGGTTGATTTGCTGCACAATATAAATGTATGAATGATTGATTGATTTACCATGGTGGAAGATGAAGTCATCATATGTACTGCCTAGATATTTGGCCAACACATCTATAACCATCCCCTGATGATCCACTTTGGCCTGTACATTGATTATGTGTGTTTCTGTTTTCTGAAGAGGTGGAATGTTGCAACAGGGGGCACCAACTGACCATGTGTGCAACCAATTGCACCAAGTACATGTGGGAATCCAGAAATGGTAGGGAATCCTTGCTTGGTCTCCAGTTGTTGTTGTTGAGTTTTGAGGAAGAGGAGGTACTGAAGTGTGATATTGATTATAGCATCCAAAACAGAAGGGAGGAAGGCAGGAAATGCTCCCCGTGAGACTCCTCTCAATTAGGCTGTTGTGTTCTGTAAGGAATCAAATGCAGCATGTGGAGCACAGACATAGGTTTCACATGTGGGTAAATGTTATTTGACCTTGGAATTGGTTGCTGGAGATTTGGCCAAATCTTATGCAGCAATTCAATGTTAGACTCTCTCCTGAGTCTGTAGAATTGTATGAATTCATCCTCCCTGAGGTCAAAGAGGGATATGTGCTGCCGAAACACATGCTTCCCCCTTTCCTGCCTACGTTGAAGTGGTGGTCTCTTAGTAACTCCTAGTTTCAGAATGACGACATCCATGGTATAATTGAGCTTCCTAAATTGTTTTGTGGGGTTGATCTTCTTATACCACAGCCACTGCGTCATTTACTACACCTGATTTGCCGATGCACAGCAATTCCAGTGCTTTTTTGACTTTGCATTGTGCTTCTTCCCAATGATGCCTGAGGGATGGGCAAACCACAAATATCACTGCATTACATTTGCATTGGATTTTGTGGGTGGATGCCTCCATACATTGCATATATTAAATATATTAAATTGTGCGTGGCGCAGCTGCTTTCAACAAAGCTTTATCACCATAACGCATTTTTGGAAAGGCTTTGTTTCATAAACATGACTTGGGGCTTGTGCCGCCGATGTGTCACTATACTGGAGCAATGCCAGTGCAAGCCTCTAGTAAATACGCCCCTTAGTTTTAATTTTTTTCGTTGACTAATCTCAAAATGGTTGCAGATCCTTAGATAAACAAACCTATTAGCGGAAATATATATTATTTTTACTGAAGTATACGGAATTGGAAGTTCACATTCTTCTTCCTCCAAGGACACCAATAGGGAGCAGTAGGAAAGTTGGTTTATGAAACTATACACTACATACATCCTGAATTCAGCACCATAGCCCCCACATATGTTAGGCATTGTTGGGGACTACCTATTGCAATAGGTGGGTGTCATAGCACTGTCAGTGATCAACGACAGGGTTCTGGGCAGTAGCGGGCACTGGGCGTTTCCATGGTGGGCCACGAGGGTGGGGGGCTATTTTGGGGCTCTGGGGGGGGCCGCGTTTGTTACTGGGGGTCGGCAATATCGGCCCCCTGTAACAAAAACAGCCAAAACCGGCCCACACAAACAGCTCGGCTGCACCCCCCTCACCAAAGGGGGGGCTGGCTGAGTAGTTTGCCAGGGCCGGTTTTGGTTCCCAGACTGGCCCTGATCAAAGATGATATATCAGGAAGTCCACGTGGTGGTGGCCATTTTACTTGAAAGGGTCAGCACTCTAGTTTTTTACAAGATGTCCTTGAGTTCAAGAGGGATAATATAGTGCTAGTTGGAGTAGTAAAACCTTACCCGATCCCATCCCATTCCTCACGAGCCACACATCATCTGTGCAAAAATGTCAAACTGCACAATAGTCCTGTGGTATACTCTAAACTTAAAAGACACTGCAGTAGCTGAAAGGGACTTCACCGAAGGTCCAGACCCAAAGCCCGTTTTTATGCATGTTTGTTGGTGTTGATATCCTGAGCTCTGGCAAGCATCGGGCGGAAGTTGTCTCTCCGAAAAATATGGAGTACAAATTTAAAAGTACATAATAATTCTTCTGAAGAACTAAGCTATCAGACATCTACACATTTAGCCTAAACATGCCCACCATTGATCTAGTAAATACATTTAAGCAGGTCAAATTTAATAAGGCTTACTTTAAAATATAATTTTTTAATTATTGTATATCAGTCATGTTTTATTTTTACTTCACATACAAACGATGCAGAGCCGTTCATGGAAGTATTTTGGAAGATTATACAGGACAGACGTTTTATCGCACGTTTTTGCTAATTAACTAGTCTGCAGAATTGTTATGTGATGCTTAAAATTATCTTTTTTAGTTAAAACAATGCTTGACGTCCTTGACCTAGAGTAAAAGTGTCAGGTTTTTTTTCTAAGCAAAGAAAAATCAGGTGGATTGTAAAGGACAAGAAAGCTGGAAACATACTTTATAAATTAGCATGAGTTTTTCATCTGCCAAATGTAATATTTGTGAAGAGTTGAACTTCCTGCCTTGGGTATGCCGTAATGGCTTCAATGGAGATCAAAATGACAATCGTGTAGTCACATTTAATGCAATAAAGAGGTTAATTAACAGACTCGAAAAAAATGCAATCAGCAATAAAATCCGAGAAACGTTTCTGGGAGCAAAAAAGGGCATTAAAGTAGAAACTTGTCTCAAATAATTCATTTATATTGTGTATCTCAAATAAAGTTTGCATGCAGTGTCTCTAATATTAGTTCTACATTGTTTCAAGCTCTGGGCTTACTAATTAATTGTGTCATTTTCCTTTCCTCTGTCAAAATCTATAATCTAACATCCATTTTCTATTTTGTGGAGCATCATTTTAAGAGGTGCTGTAGTGTGTTGGTAGCTTGTGAATGTACAGTATCCACTTTGTGATTTCAGTAGCCAATAACGTAAAAAAGAAATTTCTTATATAAACAATTGGTCGGTAGGCCTTGTATCAAGTTTAGTATTGTCATTATGGCAGGGTTGACAAAATCGTGTGCTAGTAGTAACAAACATCCATACTGTTTTTGTAATGATATATAACATTCAAGTTACAATTTCTAATGAGTGTTCTAAAAGAGGAAACAATAAAATAGTGACAAATTGTGCATTTTAAGGGAAGGCATATGGAGAGAAATATGATAGACAAACTAGGCAGCACGATGGCTCAGTGAGTTAAATGATGGACCTTTATACGGTTCAATCTCACGAAGGCCAACTCATCCAGTAATGGTCGAATTCAGGCTCAAATTGTAATTATCATTTGAAGGTATTGCACCGGCTAATTGGCACACACCAATCTAAAGGTATAGGGGGGGTGTGCTATCGGCATCCACATTTTATTACTATATTGTAATCAAGCTCTACCTCATGGATTTACTAAATAGGGCACTGAGTGGAGGCTGAGAGAAAAGGGTGGTACCCAAAATACGTTTTCTTCTTTCATTTTCCCATAGGAAATTGAACAGTGATATGAAAAAAACCATAGCTGATGTTTTAGCTGACATTTTCACCTAAATATAACATTACTTTAAACTTTGTATTTTTTAAGTGAATTTCTCACTCTAACGTAAAAAAATATTTTATATTATATTATAACCATGTATCCATACCTAACTATAACATCACTTTAACCTTTATAATTTTCAATTCAAGAATCTTTATTCGGTGATTAGAAAACACCATAAAAGCACATATACATATACATAATTTTTAAAAAAAGCATTAAATATAAATCGAGATCCTTATACATAGTTAATACAATAAAAAATGCCAACATACAAAGCCATAAAGATAAAAGTCTCAAGTCTTTCATTCCTCTCCTCTCGTCATCCTTAATCGGACTGCGACCTTGATAAAATTCATGATACTACACAAGGTTAGTGGGTCGGAGGCTTTTTGCAAAAAGACTAGTGCATCCCTGGCATGTTCCAGTTGGGCTTTTTTAAAAATATTTACAAGGAATCTACGCCTAGGCATAGAAAAATAAGGACAGAGCAAGACGAAGTGAAGGGAATCCTGCGGGGACCGGTTATCACAGCCGCAGGGTCCCTTCTGCTCAATTGACGAGGTGAAACCTGTAGGTGTAGCCAACATAAAAGGAAGCAAATTCAGTCTAAAACGGCACATAAGGAATCTATCCTGCGTATTATGCACAAGAAATAAGTAAGGCTCCATACCCTCCACACTCTTCACCAGATTATGAGCCCTCACGGATTTTTTCACTCCTTCAACATCAGCTCGGCATTGGGTTTTACGCTCTTGGAAAATTTCCCCTACTTGTTTCTTGTGCTGTGCTGAGATGGATGCGGGGTTCGTGAAGAGATTTCCAAACCCTAGATCCTCAAGGGTGTTTTTCACATAATTTAGCCAGGGGATGCGCATACAGTGAGTCCTACCTAGGCAGTCCAAGAGAATTTCTCTGCTTAAATGCGCATCAGGATTGATCCATATTTTTAACCAGGCCACAATTGGCCTGAGTTTTAACAGATCATCCAGGTATGGCCTCCCTAGCTCCCTGTGGGCTATGAGTCCGGCGGTGCTGGGTGGTGCCCTCAGGATAGATTTAAGATATCTATTTTCTTCCTGTTGGATTCTAGTGGTGTTCACGAAGCCCCAAACTTCTGCCCCATAAATTACTTTGGAGCATGTTATGGAGCTATACAAGTTCATCACCTGTTCCGGGCTCCATCTGCCCAACCTCCTACCATATCCAGCTATTGCCCCATTAGAGGCAATCATTTTGCTACAACGTTCCGCCACCAAGGAGTTAAATTGCAAAGCACCATCAAAGGTTACCCCAAGGTAGGAGAACGTTTTAACCTGCTCCAAACTGTGGGTACCTATTGTGTAAATGAATTTGGAGGAGGGTTTTTTGCCGGCCAGGAGCACGTATGATTTCCCTAGGTTGACAGATAGATCCAGATTACTCATAAACTTTACGAACCCATCAATTAGGATTTGTAGGCTTCGGGGTGTTCTTGCAAGTAAGACCGCGTCATCTGCATATAGCAGGACGGGAATATGCCGCGTCCCGATCCTTGGGGAATCTGCCTTTAGACCCAGAAGGAACTGCTCCAGGTTATTAATATAAAGGGAGAACAAAAAAGGGGCAAGAATACAGCCTTGTCTGACTCCACTCTTACATGGAAAGGAATCAGACAGTCCTCCCTCCCTGTTAAATCTGACCTTGGCCGTGGTGTCACTATGCAGTTCCCTCAATATAGTGATTAAGCCGCTCTCGATCCTTTATAATGTAAAGTAATATTTTATTACCATACCTAGCTAGGCCTAGCGCATGCCGTACACATCCTTCGACTGCCCTTGGCCGCATGCCTATGCCCAACCACCACGGATGGACAACCCCCTGACATGCACGGCCTTCATCTGTGGACAATGTGTGATTTGCTGCTTGGCCTTGCCATCCAACCTCCAGCATGTGGTCAACCCCACCATGCACACGGCTGAAGACTTGCAGCCATCCCTGGTGCCCAGCCTATTGATCTTGAAGCTCTACAAGGACCCACTTTGTTTTCCAAGGTACCACTGTAAAACTGTGAAAGTATTTTAGGGAGACCCACTGATCCCCGATGTAGTTCTGCATTACCTTAGCACCATGAAAAGGGAATCATTTAATTTGACCCCAAGGGCGTGCACCCACCAACGGTCAGGGTTTTGTGAAATTCGTCAAACAATAACAAAGTTATTAGCAACCCACAAATCAGTTTCCTATAGAAATCTTATCCTAACAGAGCCTGATGATGGCAGAAATGTTGAAACTCTTCTTCAGATGGTGGATTAAACAATGGACAGCTTTAATCTTCCAGTACCAGTGTTTTCTTCCTTGTAACCGGAGGGCATGTCTTGTTTGGAAATTTGGACAGTTTGCAAACTCCCTAACAACGTTACTAATCTATAATGGAGACACTACTAGACCACTTGCAAGCTAAGTTCCCCACAGAGGCTAGGAAACTAAAGAAACACTGCTGTGAGTGGCACGCCCATACAAAGGCATCCACATTTTCCTGGCCTGATTGGAAAACATTCAACGCCACCATATATAACACACTGGGACACACATACAGGCCAGTTATGCTGGTCAGAAGCAGGCTAAAGGAGAGGTCCTACTAGAAATATGGGCCATCTTTGAGGTGACCCTGTCCTGCAAGATTATGCTCGAGGACGCACATGAGGCATCCACAAATCACTCATCACACACCGGAAGGTGAAGTGCTCTTTTTGATGCCTGTCAACCCAGCCCCCCCTGCTCCAATACACCGACCAAGGAGGCTGGTGGACCCACATCCGGGCAGCAAGCCACCAGACCTAGGGTAAGGAGACCAGCAAACCAACCAGCCCAGTCCAACTAAGCCCCCTCACAGACCGGTGCCAGGCTCCCTCAAAGTTCAAGCTCTCACTCATCGGTCGTGGCCCATCAAGCCCCAACCAGATGAGGAGCATATGCTACTAACCACCCTTCGGAATGCCATAGAGTCAGAGGGCGGTGCATAGCAGTTGTGGAGGGGGATACCAACAGTGGAGTAGAATATAGGGGTTTAAGACCTCCAATGCCCCAAACTGAGAGTGGAGCCATAGGGTATGCTCCCCCATGGTATTGATCAGGTTGTGGAGAAAGCATCAGGGAGGGTCAAAACGCTACCTATAAAAACAGCACATAGCACTGAGCGAAGAAGGCAGACCAGGTGGGAGTTACAAAGGCACAAGCAAAAGTTAGAAGGGGAAAGAGCTCTCACCTGGGAAGCCCAAAAGGAAAGGAAAACAACATACCCTCCCCTGGAGGAAGTCATAATACAGCCATGCGCTCCCCTTTGAGGTTGAACCTGGGGAAGAGTCAAAAGAGATTTCCCTAGTGGAAACCCACACTCCACCCAGCCATCAATGTAGGAGAGGGGCTGACCTAGAAATAAGAAATCGGGAGAGCCTTACTGAAACACAATTACAACATAGATGGGGCAGAATGGCACGCTTACACACGCACGAGAAGAGCGATAACTAGGACATCTGCAGCTCCATCAAAACTTGTCGCTGAAGCAAACTGGACCCTAGAGAGACAGTGTCCAGAGAAGAAGACAAGGCTTTCACAAAACCAAATTACCATCTACTGACCTACTAGACTGAAAGGAAGGGCCAGTGTGACAGACCATGGCCAGAGGAAGATCCTTCAAACTAGAGGACATGGCCTTCACGGAACACTGCATCCAGCATGGAAGGGGTTATCCACAATGGGATTACACCTACATGCAGGAATGTCAGAGAAAATGGGAGCGCTACATCAAAGAGAAACCAACGGAGCCGCTCCATGCTAAAATATGCCTGCTGCTACAAAAGGCTGTGTCAGGGACCATATATGTGCAATGGGCACATGTACAAAAAAGGTTCAGTAACACACTGGCCAACTGATGGGTGGGGCAGGAAACTGGATCTCATGTTTTGAGAAAAACACAGCAGGAATTACCTTAGCTATAGGCAATGTCAAAAATCGGCTTAGCAGCCCCATCTGGGAGCAGACCAACACAGTGTTTTCCAGAGCCAGCATCCCCACAGTCATGCTGATCCACACCAATCATGACTGGCCGCATTTAGCTAATTTAGACACCAGACATGGAGTGCCGAGAGGGAGATATTGTCTGACCACCCATACATAGGAGGATTGATGCCAGATAGCATGAACCCTGTGGAGACCATGAGTGACTTCCTAGATAGAATGAAGGAACAATGGGCAAAAGAGACAAGACTGCCCTGGGCCAACATGGGTCCCCAGGTTGCATTCTCTTACAACATCCTCAAAAAGGGACTGCCTGCAGGGATAGAATGAACTAGACAGAGTAGTAGGACTGGACACCACACTTTGGCGTGAATTGCAGGTCCAACTATTACATTGCTACCATAAAGGGTGAGGAGAAGGACAGGGAAAAGCACGAGTAGACCCAGAGAGAAACCACCAAATTGGTCCAACAGAAGTTAAGAAAAATTGCTCTCGAGGTGGCTGTATTGGCCACAACCCTGCAGTTGGCACCAGTCTTTAAGGGAGCTCCACCTCAAGATCCCAGTGGATATCCACCCAGTCCTAGCAGTTGAGGCCAGAGGTGCGGGCCTCATGGAATGCCACTATTGTCAGAGAATGGGCCTCATGGCCAGCTGAAGCTGCCTAAAAACATATCACAAGCAGAAAGGATCAGTACCCAGGAAGCCTGCACAGAATATTCATCTCCAAAACAAAACCCAGAGGAACACAAATGCATCATCCAATCAGCCTCAAGGAAATCAGGCAACAGTCACCCCACTGCAACAGGGACCCGGTGGTTAGCCAAAAACATTACAACCACAGCAGGCAGGGAACCCGACCCAACAAGCACCAGGGCCACAGCTATGGCAGGGAGGGGTAACTGTTTAGGGAGGTAATACATTTACACAATTGCAAAATCCAAATACACAGTAAATCCAAACCCCCAACATGACGTAGCAGCTTCTCACCATGTCCAGATACATTTCCTTACCTGGGTATGCATTCCAATTTAGGACCCCAGTAGATTATTGATCGGGAATCCATACTAAATCCACCATTTTGGGTACCTCTAGAAGCCTAGGCTCCACTCTGCTGCTAGTCACCCAGAGCCAAATTGACTGGCCACAACCTGGGAGGGAGGGGAGTCTCATGAAGGAGCAGGACAGCCCTCAACTGATGAATAAAACCAGCACCCAGGTCCAGCAGTCCAAGTCCAGCCTTGGCCTAGCAATGTAAATCTCATTAACCTCAAGGCTTCCACCAAATGGAGCCCCACCTTTTTTGTTCCAAAATGAGGCAGAGCTCCGGTGCTGGAAGCGAGGTTTTCTGTGCAATTAGAGTGTTGAGAGGATCCACAGAACTCTGTAATCCAGCACAAATTTGGCACCAAGTCAATAAAGAAATTCACCCGACTATCAGCCATTCCGCTTGTTACTCACAGCGCGACAAAGCAAAGCTGTGCATCTGACTGCCATCGTAAGCAGGACATTCTGCCTCCTCGTCCCTTAAAAGGCTTTAAAAAAACATTAAAAAAAGCCTGGTCATCGGATCATGCCTCTCCAGAGCAGCTGGAGTAGCATTTCACCAGGTAGGAAGTTCCTGGTCCCCGGTGAGGGAGGCAGACCCGAAGCATCCTGGCTCTGAGGGAGCGAGGGGTGACAGGAGGAAGTGGGATTCCATATATGACCATCGGAGATCCCATGGGGATGCTTGCCACTGCATCTGACTTATTGAATATAATAAAATACACAGGGCCACACAAGCATCGTCCAATGAACCAATAGGCTGGATCCCAATCATTGCCATATCCAAATCACGGAGGCCGCAGAGCAGCTTCTCAACCCCCACCAGTATGATACTGTACACCCAGCCCTGCTCAAGAACCTAGGAAGGCACTCAATGACCTGCCAGAAGAATTCCAATGGTAGCCCTAAAACTCAAGCTTCCAGAAACAGGGGGTAGCCAAAATACCCAACTCCATTAGGGAAAATATTATTACATGCCATATGCAGAGAGCAGAGGGTCATTCATGTGACAATGAGTACACCACAACTTTACTGCCCTTCACACTGCATGCAGCCCATGCTGGTCAAAAGGACAACCCCATACCAGTAATACAACAAACATACACACACATATTTAATGGAAGCAGCCCACAGAGGAAACTACTCTCCCCACCGCAGCAAGGAGAGGTGGGATCAAAGTGTTGACAAAATAACACTACCCAACTTAAACTGATCATTGCCTAAAACTGTCCCCCCTGTTTCCAGTACCTCACCAGAAAGTTTCACCCACAGTGAAAACAGTTAGAGTGTACCGCTAAAAAGAGAAACACCAGAATTATCCAAAAACTGTCAAGCGAACCTACAGCGCACAGCTCTTATCAAACATTTCTGCAATATAACCACATGTGCACCGTCGTTACAGTGCCCTTCAGTCAAAACGCTCAAAAATACATCAACAGGGCCAGCTGCTTAAGAACACAGACTGCAAATTGACTATTTTTAATGGAAAGGAGATTCTTTTTTGCACTATACCAAGACAAGACATCCCTGGGCACCCTGATGACGGGAAACACCCCTGAAGACCATCCAAACACCTACACATGTTTTCCAACTTGTGTATTTTTGTATTCTTGTACACCCTCTGTGTGCTTTTACACATCTCCGGAGCTAGAAATATACCTAGTTTCATGAAATCTACTTCATCACTTTTTGTAATGCAAGCAGGGAGACCTCTCACACCTCATTCACACCTATCCTGAACGAAAAGCTAGCAGTACTCACTCACTACACATCGCACTCCTACACAAAACATGGTATGAGCACATGCCTGCCATGAGCACTTAAACCAAGAACATGTTGTGCTCCATATGTTCACTCATACCCCACATCGAAGACGAAGACAGGCTTTACTCATCCCAAGAGATAGCCCCTGAGAAAGCGAAATGTCTCATTCATCTATACCTATGTAGGATTAGGGCCAAGATTCAACTCACTAGAGTAGAACCCTATAAAGCAGAAGTAAACATCAACCGATATGAGACTAACCCCACAGCACTGTACGTTTTTAAAGAACCTAGCGAATTTCGAATGGAATGAGACAGGATGTGCAGGAGGTGCACCATAGTGGAGGACACTGTTTCACCCTAGGACTTCGCAGAGACAATGTTCTTGGATGTAACAAGACCACTGCTCCAGTGCACTAATACGTCCACTCCCACCTCCGTCTGTGGTCCTAAAGTGGCCTTTAACATCTTTGGGTCCATCTTTTTTAATGACAAGTGGACCCAGAATATGGAATACCTTGACCACACTAGGAGATATAAGTCCAATGGGAGGGGTCAAATGCCAGAATAGATACCCAGTGCCAGGAATTCTAGGATACCAAGATGAATAGGAACACATGTTTGGAGAGAAAAGGGCAGCCACTAAGTGTACATACATTTACACTGTATTCTTTGTGTTTCAGAGACAAAGGAATCACACTGCTCAGTTCTAATGGAAACTGTGAAGTAATACTGTATATACCGGACCTGCAATGGGGCACCTCCATGTTGATGGATATGTACTGGCAGTGTAGCAAGCTTGCCTACACCCAGCTTGCCCCTGTATGTTGGGGCCTCCACCCCCTTGTCACCATACACACCCCAACTCTGGGTATCCGTGGTGAGTTGTCCCAACATCCGCTATAGGAGAAAACAACATTGCTGCATCAGGCTCGAAGAAGAAGAACTACTGAGTTTTGTGGCTGGGCTCAGTTCAAGAACATTCTGGAAGAATTTAGACTTTTTTCTGATACTCAAGTAAATGCAGGCGGGTCGATAACCTTCTTCACCTTGCAAATGAAGTTGAAAGCTTGCTGGTTACAAATACCTAGGTGGGAAATGTTGAAGATGATCAACAACACTGAGCACGGCTTAAACACTACCAAGGGAGAACTCAGAGCCATCTGCCTTATTGTGGTTCAACATCGGTACTTATTGGATTTGATGACTGCGATGGATGGTGGGGTGTGCGCCAAGATCGGTGCTTCCTGTTACACTTTTATTCCTGAAAACCACAATGAGACCCTCGCTCTTGCCAGTTAAACCCTGCATCCTCTACAAGGTGACATGAAGAAGGAGGGAGGTGCCCATGTGCGGGACTGGTTTGATAGAAATTTTCTTGGATTCCCTTATGGATGTACAAACAATTCACAGCATTACTTTCAGTTCTCATTTTTGGACAACTATTGTGTGGTTTCCTACAGTTGGGGGTTTCCTGCCATAAAAACACAGTCCTCAAATTAGGAGGTATGCAAATAGCTAGATAAAGAATAACAGGCACTAAAGCAACACACACTGTATAGAAAAATGCGACTGTCAACAATGGTCCCTCTAATTTTTCCCCTCTATGTGCGGCAGTGTAAGGTCTATGTGCACTGCAACCAAGGCTACGTGCGCCGGAAACCAGACCACGCGTGTGCGCCACAATTAAGATAAATACCCCAGCCCTGCCAAGTAGCACGCATTAGGTGAGGTCCACAACACTACACTAAAATGCATTAATCACTAATTTTTAGCACCTGGATAATGCCTGTGTAATAAGAGTCAGTGACCGCGAATGTGGAAGCTGAATTTACAGCAGTGCGGCAAGTATTGGGCATACAGTGCTATAGGTAGAACACTGGAGAATTGAACAAGTGGCTTCCTGCTCGCATCATTGTTTCAAGTAAGCATTTTACGTACTGTCTGATTATGCAGCTCTTATGTCGTCAGGATAAATGTGTGGGAAGCGATGTACTGCGCATGCCTGCCTGTGAGAGGGTTCCTGGGAAACGCTGCACTCACTCGCAGGTAAAGGCATGTGATTTGCACACGGGCCCCAGGTAGCCCAGTCTGGCATCAGTCACTGACAGGTGTACGTTGGTGCATGAGCCCCAAGGATCCCAGGTCCAATGTGAGAAGAGGGGAGGGCGCAGGTTTGTAAAGAAAGGATCTACTTTAAATACAACAATATGTGCATGCACAGGAATGCTGAGGGGGATCTGCAGATTTGTTAAGTGTTTTACTATAAATACAACAATATGTGCATGCACAAGAGATACCAGGCAGCTGAACGTCGCGGTGCGTCTATGCACAGTGGCATAATGCCATAGCAGGCCATGGAAGGGGATATATGGCGGGACTGAAGACTTGCATGTGCGCAGCTGGTTTGTTACTGTGTGTCTTCTTTATGCTGAAGGCCCAGAGCTGCTCTGCTCAGCGATGCTGCATGTGACTTCTCACTATGGCCGAGGCCATTAGCAGTACCACAGCCTCTAGCATCGTCAGTCATTGACACCCCCTGCAGCAGGCAAGGATGGGGCCTGAGGGTGGCAAATCCACCACATCGGCAGGAGCTCTTGTTGTCATTTGTCATTAAAAATTAGGGTTTGTCTGGTGGCTCCGATGCTCCCACCCGACGGTTGTCAATTATAAAGCATTGCCGTACACTTCCCCTCCCCTGCTAGAAATCGGTGTTCAGTCCTAGGAGATTTTTCACAGCAGATCATCAGCTGCTATTGGTATTAGCCCCAGACCATGACCAGTGCTTGTATTTGAGGTCCTGGAATTGCCCATGTCCTTCGCAAGTCCCTGTCATAGAGTAGCGCAAGGATTTGTGCTGTGAAGCCACTGCTACCCATCGTGCCTGTGCTGCGGCTAACTGATCCTAAGTAGATCATGTACAAACATTCCTTTGTTTAGGTCGGGAGACCACCCATTATCGTTTGCCTGGTTCTCTGTGGAGGTGTGAGCCAAACATTAAGCGTGGATGCAGGTACAGAGATCCTCTGGTGTTGAGAAGATGTGGGAGATCTCACCATCCACTACTTTGAGCTTTATTGAGAACAAGAGTGCGTACTTTAGCTGCAGCAAACATTGTATGAAAAAAGGTACCCCCTAAAAAAACATTCAAGGTCTGAGAATGGGGGGGGGCAATTGAATACAAGACTGATTCCCACTAGACGAGTGGGAATTAGTCTTGCATTCAATTACTTTAGCTGCAGCTCCCAGAGACGTTGCTTGACTTTGAAGTAGGAGTCGCAAAGCCACTGTTTCTGAGCTGTGAAGATGGGATATTTTGCAATCTCCAAGTTTTCATAAGGCAAGGGGTCCTTCATTCGAAATCATTGAGTGACTAGGTCTCAGTCCCAGTAATTGAGGAGACGAGCAATGATTTGTTATGGTAGCGCTCCAAGTGGTGGTAGCCTGCCAGGGCTATGGTGCGCCTGCTCCACAGAGTGCAGTTTTGGAACTTTGTTTTCCAGTACCATGGTTATCAGCCAAGTTTCCGAAGCAAGGGGTTACAACAACAAAGCTTTGATTGAGGCAGCCAACAAGTCTAGAATAAGAACAAGGGAATCACTCTTACAACAGAACAGTGAAGAGAATATGAACATAACTGAGACATTGATAGCAAATAAGGATGAGGATAATAATACAGCAAGGCTTATCACCAGATTTAGTGCCCAGCAAAGAAAAATTAAAGCTATTGTGAAGAAAAACTGGCCCATTGTATTGGCGGACCAGGTACTGGCATCAAGATTACCTGTTGTCCCATCTACTACATTTAGAAGAGCCCCATCTATGAGAACTCAGTTAGGGAAAGCCAGCCCTGAATTAGGTCCTCTACCACATGGCTCAAGCCCCGAAATGTTTTGTTTCAAGTGCTCATCGTGTAGAACCTGCAAATTTGGGGTCCACATTACACATTATGAAACAGCTTTTGACACCAAAAAGATAGCCGTTAAAGGAAATTACAATTGCAGAACAGACTTTGCTGTGTATGTGTGCGCCTTTGGCTTGAATTATGTTGGGAGCACCAAGCTACAGGTGCACGTGAGAGTTCCGAAGCATCTAAGGACTATTGTAAACAAGGATGTTACGTACCCTGTGGCCAGATACTTTAAGGCTATACACAACAACAATCTTGAGTGTCTAAAATATTTTGTTATTAAAGCAGTCCCAAGTGTAAGTCAGGGAGGCAATAGAGTGAAACTCTTACACCAGCTTGAAACACGCATGATACTTGAGCTAGACAGAAACACCTCCAATGGCCTTAAAAACAATGAAGATGTGCACAACTATTTATAATAAATATTCCTAGTATTGCTAATTTCTTAATATTGGGACAATATTTGGTGCAATCACTCGTCCGCCCATTTTTTTACCTTAAAATATTCATAAAAACTTTTATAAACATTTTTAAAAAAACACTAGGAAACTTTGTTTTTTTAGAAAAAATGAAATAAAAATAAAGTAAATATAAACCAAAATCCAACCCAAATGTGACACACCAATTTGTACTATTTTTGGCATTTTTGCACAGTTATCCTATAATAAGCACTTTAATAAGGAAAGCACATTAGAACCAATGTTCCCTCTAATTTGTCCCCTCTATGTGCGGCAGTGTAAGGTCTCTGTGCACTGCAACCAAGGCTGTGTGCGCCGGAAACCAGACCAAGCGTGTGCGCCACTATTAACATGAATACCCCAGCCCTGCCAAGTAGCACGCATTAGGTGAGGTCCACAACACTACACTAAAATGCATTAATCACTAATTTTTAGCACCTGGACAATGCCTGTGCAATAAGAGTCAGCGACCGCGAATGTGGGAGCTGAATTTACAGCAGTGCGGCAAGAGTTGGTCATACAGTGCTATAGGTGGGACACTGGAGAATTGAATGAGGGGCTTTCTGCTTGTGACATTGTTTCAAGTAAGAATTTTACGTGCCACAGCCTCCAGCACCTTCAGTCATTGACACCCCCTGCAGCAGGCAAGGATGGGGCCTGAGTGTCGCAAATCCACCACATCGGCAGTAGCTCTTTTTGTCATTTGTCATTAAAAATGAGGGTTTGTCTTGTGGCTCCGATGCTCCCATCCCACGGTTGTCAATGATAAAGCATTGCCGTACACTTCTTCTCCCCTGACAGAAATCGGTGGTCAATCCAAGGAGATTGTTCACAGTAGATCATCAGCTGATCTTGGTATTATCCCCAGACCATGACCAGTACTTTTATTTGAGGTCCTGGAATTGCCCATGTCCTACGCAAGTCCCTGTCATAGAGGGGCAAAAGGATTTGTGCTGTGAAGCCACTGCTACCCATCGTGCCTGTTCTGCGGCCATGTACAAACATTTCTTTGCTTAGGTCGGGAGACCACCCTATCATTTGCCTGGTTATCCGTGGAGTTGTGAGCCAAACCTTAAGCGTGGAGGCAGGTACAGAGATCCTCTGGTGTTGAGAAGATGTGGGAGGTCTCACCATCCAGTACTTTGAGCTTTATTGAGTACAAGAGTGCATACTTTAGCTGCAGCAAACACTATATGAAAAAAGGTACCCCCTAAAAAAATCAAAGTTTGAGAACGGGGGTGGGGGGCAATTGAATACAAGACTGATTCCTACGGATATTCTGCAATCTCCATGTTTTCATAAGGCAAGGGGTCCTTCATTCAAAATCATTGCAGGACTAGGTCTTAGTCCCAGTAATTGAGCAGATGACCAATGATTTGTTATGGTAGCGCCCCAAGTGGTGGTGGCCTGCCAGGGCTATGGTGCACCTGCTCCACAGAGAGCAGTTTTGGATCTTTGTTTTCCAGCACCATGGTTATCTGCCATCAGCCAAGTTTCGATGAAGAGCTCAGCACTGGGGCCTTGAGAGTGCTCTGCGAAGCAGAGAAAGCAGATGTTGTACCACATTGCCCTTCAGCGTCCTCTGCTCTGCAGTGCAGCAAGGTTACCTCTTCTTTCATGGCACTCATTTGTGTCTGTATTTCCCATATCGTGGGGTTCAAGGAGGTCAAGAAGGATTGAACATCGACCACGTGGTCTGCAAGCTTGTGGTCGATCCACTCTCAGGAGATTCACTTCCAAGGAGACAGAGTTGATGTGTTGCCTCCAGAGACGTTTTAGTGTCCAAGATAGCATGGAGGCCCTTCTTGAATTGAGCTGAGTGTGTGTTGAAGGTGGCTTCCAGAGGTTGCAGGGTACCCTTGGCCTGGTCTGTGAAGGCAGTAGGCAGAGTGGGCTCGCTAGGGCATGGGCTCAGGTGCCTGACAGCTCGAGGTTTCCCCATCATGATAGCGTTGAGCGGAGTACCAAAATCTAGTTCATGTGGGGTATGAGCAAACCTTCGGCCCCAGTTCCCCTTCAATGTGGCGCGGGTCAACAACAGTTGAGGCCCTCCATTTGGATTATGGGGGCGATGATAGAATGCTTACCAGCTAGTCGTCCACAGTCAAATGCGCAGCTGGGTTATTGTGTGGTCCCTTAGGTCATCTTGCCCTTGCTTCAATTAAGCTCTGCAACCCTCTGAGCAGCAGAAGAGTGGGGAAATGGTGAGGGCTGCCCTAGGACGACCCCATTCTGCAGGTGTGCAGCACAAGTGCTGTTGGGGTCTGCCCTGGCTCACCTCATGAGTTCCAGTGTCCCCTCAGCAGTTGGGCTCCACTGGCTTGGTTTCTCTGGTGCAGGGCAGGTAGCAAGGCCCAGGAAAGAACTGTCTGCAGGCAGTGCCAGCTGGGGCCTCCCTCTTGTAAATGCCAGGGCAGGTCGATCTCACTACTGCCAAGGCCCTTGGTGAGCCCACAGGCCCCAGAAAATGGCTGCAGGGGCCCGCCCCCAGACGGGATAAATCCAAGACCCCGCATGTGTCCAACGCTGTCAAATGTAGGGAGTTAGACCCATAAGGGACATCCATCACCTCCCGGGGTCCTCAGGTCCCTGCAGGTTTCCCCAGTCACTGACTGGCTTTATCCTTTTTCTTCATCATTCAAATGATCTCTGAAGAGTTTGAAGTCTTTTAGGGTGGCATCTGTGTTTTGTGGAGTAAGGCACCATCCAAACAAATCATGGGCATCCAGGCAGGATTCAACTTCTTAGGTGCTTGGGCCTAAGCCTGTGCGGATGCAGATTGGGGAACATCTCTGTCAATGCGTTCAACCTGAAACCCTGGCAGCTATAATACTATTTCAAAGGCCCACAATCAGTTCTGCAGCCTTACACTATTAAAAATAAGAAATGCAGACTCTCAATTATGTGTGCTTTCAGAATCTGAAAGCACACTTTGTGTTTGAAACTCTGCATTTCTTTTTATTTAATAGCGCACAGCTGCGGGGCTGACTGCGGGCCTTTGAGATTGTATGTATTTTAATTGCAGCGCCTGTGTATGCTGAAATTAACATGAATTCTATTTTAAAGGCATTCAATCAGCCCCGCAGCAGAGCACTATTAAAAAAAAAATGTAGACTTTCAAATATGATGTGTGTTTTCAAAATCTGAAAGCAGAATTTGTGTTTGAAACTCTGCATTTCTTTTTTTAATAGCGCACAGCAGCGGGGCTGATTGTGGGACTTTGAGATTGTATTCATGTTAATAGCAGCGCCTGTGTGCGCTGCAATGAACACAAATTCTATTTCAAAGGCATTCAATCAGCCCCACAGCAGAGCACTATGAAAAAAAGAAATGCAGACTCTCAAATATGACGTGTGTTTTCAGAATCTGAAAGCACACGTGGTGTTTGACACTCTGCATTTCTTTTTTTGATAGCGCCCGGCTGCGGGGATGTTTATGGGCCTTTGAGATTGTATACATGTTAATTGCAGCACCCGCACCAACAGTGCACTATTAGGAAAAGGAATGCAGAGTCTTAAACACAACGTGTGCTTTCAGATTCTGAAAGCACACGTCGTGCTTTAGATTTTCTACATTCCTTTTCCCAATAGTCCGGGGCTGATTGTGGGCCTTTGTAAAAGTATTCATGTTGATTTCAGCTCATGAAGGTGTTGCGATTAACACTGGATACTTTCACAAAGGCCCCCAATCTGCAATCAGGCTCGCTCTATTAAGAATACAAATGGAGCAAGTGCCAGAGCCACTTGCTGTTGAACGCGGGGATGTTTTGTGTGCGCGCTAATTATGACACACTGCACACTCTGGATGACTTCAGTGCACGCGTGCACAAGCACGCAGGTTATAGGGAACAGTGGCCATGACATATGAGGAAAGTTATGTCATTGAAAATTCAACTAGAGGGGAGAATGTTAATATTGGTGAATACAATGTCAATGTATACCATGATATGTGCAGGCACAGCAGTGGCAAAACCAGTAAATGAAATGTCGATATACGCCATAAGCTATGCATGGATAACATTGTCAAAATTAGTAAAAGCAATCTTGATGTATGCTATGACAATGGTATGCCTAATAATGATATCAGTGACCTCCATGTTCTATGCACAAACAATAACGAGCTCAAAACATTGATTTAAAATTCACCCAGGATGACCTCCCCATCAACCCCAAGTCAGAGATAGGTGGTCACAGAGGCCCTGCAACCCAATCCAGGACTACCGATTAGGTCACGATTGGGGTTATACTCAGCGTGAAGACAAACGTGCAAACAGGGAAAACCCTGATTGATCCCACAGATAGGCAACTACACCACAAACAGGTCTGAGGAGAGTGGCCCCCAAGAAAGCATGTTTGGCCAGAATCTCAAGTTCCCAAAATACCACAACGTTAGATGCCACAACTAGCGTAAGATGCAGGAAGACCCCGTTTTGCGATTTCCTAGTTCCAAATCCTTGTGATTCACAATTAAGAAAACGCAAAAAGGTATGCATTAAAGTGTGTTGAACACTTTCTGTGATTCCAAGGGGATCGCAAATGACATACCTCATGATTATTAAGGGGGTAGGTCACAATTTGCAACCCCCTACGATCAGCACAAAATCACAGAGATGGTGGCTGCTGGGGTCAGCAAACCACCATGACCATGATTGTTTTTAAATGAACTTATAGTAGTTGATGCACAGCAGATGTTTCAATAAACTTTTAACACAAGTTACAGATTCATTACTTATTGTTCGTTGGTGCTCTACCAGGTGGCGTCGCGGGTCCTACCGACGTCAAGTAAACTAAATAACGTGATGCTAGAAAGGCTCTAGTTTCATCCCCAAGTAGGCACACATTGTTTGTCGACCTCCCTTAATTTCAGAAAAGACGACTTAGATATGTGAATCCGCCTCATCCTAAGAAATGTTGAAACAAGCAATGATGAAAAATTAAATAAAATCAAGAAACATACATGGAACTGTATCTAAGTCGTCTTTTCTGAAATTAAGGGAGGTCGACAAACAATGTGTGCCTACTTGGGGATGTTTTTAAATGAAGCAATTTTTTTTCTAAAGCAGCCCCCTTTCCTTAAAATAAAACGGAATGCTTTACAAAGTCAGTGATCCGTGGGACACTGTGTTCTCACCATTTGTGAAAGGTAGAGTGGTGAGTTATAGTTACAATTGTGTGGTACAGTGTAGTGGTGTACAGTGGAGTGGCGTAATCTGGAGTGGGGTACAGTGGAGTGGCATTTCAAAGTAGAGTGGAGTGGTGTGGAGTGGAGTGGGGTGGCGTACAGTGGAGTGGCATAGACTGGAGTGGAATAGAGACATCTAGCAGTGCCTTGAAGTGTAGAGTGGTGTGGCATAGAGTGGAGTGGCATACAGTGGAATTGCGCAGAGTAGAGTGGCGTAAAATACAATAGTGTAGCATACACTTGAGTAGTGTACGATAGAGTGGTATTCAGTAAAAATAGCAGTGAGTAGATTGGCATGGAAAGGAGTACAATACAGTGGAAAAGCGTAGTGTTGAGTGTCGTAACATAATGTGTATTTGTAAAGTGCACGTTCACCAAAGGGTATCTTGGCGCTGATTAACAGGCATTTATTGTTAGCCAACACAATGGTGCTCATTTTATCAACCTTAGAAACATGAAAAGCTGAATGACCAACCGGGATGTAAACCCGTGAGGTCGAACACAGGCCCCCACAGTGGACACATCAGTCCACTAAGCCACCAGACCAAGACACTGTAGTGGCATACAATAGAGGGTCATAGAGTGTAGTGTACTATCATAAAGAAGAGTGATGTGTCGTAGAGTAGAGTGACTTGTGATAGAGTGGCTTGTTGTTCTGTATAGTGAAGTGGAGTGGTGTAGTGTGCCAGACAGTGGAGGTTTGTGTCGTACAGCGTAGTGTCATCTAGTGGTGTGGTGTGTTTAATATAAGGAGACTTAGAGGTAGATTTTTAAACATTTTAAGCTGGGTAAGAGTGAAAAAAGTGATGCTAACCAGCTCAACATCTTTTATTCTCAATTAACTTTCCAGTGCAAAACTTGTTTGTTGAGCCATTTTTCCTGGTTTAGAGAGCAAAGTTTCCAATTGGATTTACGTTGGGAATCCATACTTTCCCTCCCCCTCTTTTTCTTGGCCCTCACTTGACGGTTCAGTTTAATACTTTCCAAGAAGGAGCTGAGGTGGATGAATTTAAATATAAATATATTTCTCAGTGAAGTGCATAGAATAAAAGCCATTAAAAGCAATGTCCGCCGCCGTGTTGAGACACAGGGAGCAGGCTGCCGAATCTGTTTTTGTCACCCCGGCTGGGGGAGACTCTGCCTCTACCTCCCAACAACCAGACAAGGGCAACTCGAACCCCACGACTAGAGACTTGATTCGTAAATTGGAGAAACTCACCAAGAAGGAACAGGCAAAATGGTGGGAAAATAAGTCTCTCTCACGCTATCTTGAAGTAGGACGTGTTCCCAGGGGTCTCCGTGTAACACTTGCACCAAGCTATGAAAGCCCGGACCCACTGATGTTAGAGGAATGGGCCACAGCAAATCTGGAATCCTCCGCGAAACTTATGAGGATTCTGGTCAAATATGCGGAGAGCAATAGGATGAAGCTCCAAACTGAAATAGAAAATGTGGAAACAGAGCTCGAAAATGTCGAAATTGATGATGACATTAAAAAAATGAGGGAAGAAATGTTAGTACGGCTGGCAAAGGAGGAGGACATAATAAAAAAGTGGAAAGCTTTTAAATTTGAACGAGATAGACTGGACTACCTGAATGGTCATATTTTTACTTTTGCCCGAAGGTATGATGGCATCAAAGCACGAATCAGCAAATTGGGGCAGAGACCACGGGGAACAACATCGGTGTCTGCCTCATCGACTAACTTAAGCTCGGCGGCGGAGAGTGAGACAGAGGGGGATCCCTCTAAAATTCAGAGATTGGGGTTTACCAAACTCACCCCCGTGCAGGAAGTAAGCTGCCTCTGCGAGAATCACAGGGACACCCTGAGGCCAAGGGTTCAATCAAATTCCTTTCAAAGCAACAAAGGGCAAACCGCAAGCGACTCCAACGGCGGAAATGCCACAAAAATAGGTGGAGAGAAAAAGAACAATCGAGGCAAATGGAACAAAAAACGGGGGCAGACTCCGGCGCCTCATCAATAATTAATTTGACAAACATCATTCTAACACCCAAAGAGACGGCCATTCTAAACCTGGGATTATCTTACTGTCCACCCAGGAATTTTAACTATGCTAATACCAGGATGGACACTTTTAGGTTTGTCAGAAAGCTAAAACTAAGCAAATTCCACCGCCTACAGCCATATAGAAAGCCTAAAACTATGGGAGTACAAAACCCCTCACTACTATCTGCAGGGGATGGGCTGGCCTTTCAGGAAATCTGGGACCTCCAACGGGAAGGTATGGACATAAGTCTAGCGGCAACAAACACAATTATGTGTGGTACCGGGACCGGAACAACGCCGTTTAAAGCGAAGTCCACCTTCTTGCCAGTTCTCACACATGACAATCTTGATGTCTATCAAAAACTCATTACAGAGCATCTCAAAAAACTTTACACTGCCACAAATAGAAAACATTTGGCCATCAATAGATAAAATCAAAGTTATAACAACTGGTCAATAAACTTAAAGCAAACAACAAAATAATAGAAAAACAGGCAGACTGTGGTAAATAAATAAATAATACCTCTATTTTTGACTAGATATACAATAACAGATAGCTCAATAAATAAGAGTCAAGATTCGAGGTAGCTGGAGTTTGCAGGTTTAATACAGCATAAAGGACAGGAACAGGACAACCTGCACGGGAATAGGATGGCAGCGCTGCACAACGGGGTAAGGGGAAGAAGTGGGGGTCTTTAATAACAGTGTACAAGCATATATATACTTAAACAAAATACATGATGTTCAATACAATAGGCGTAGCAGTGGGCAGGGCCTGTAACAGTCGCGAAAGATAAGGCAGAAAGTAGGTGTAACAAGAGGCGTGAACAGGGCGTATACATAGACATGTGGTGTAAACGTAACAGAATATGTCATAAATGGGGCGGAAACATGGAGGGGGCTACCTAAGGAGCCGGGACCTCTAACCTAGTGGTGCGCGCAAACAGACAATGACGTATTACTAGGAGAAGCTGGGGGCTATGACTTCTGCGCTAGAAGGAGAGACTACAGTCTGGAGAGTCAGAGCGACATGTACCTAAACACTATCTAGTATCTGATGTTTAGAGAACATGTTGATAGAATCCAAAAGTTCTCAGGGTAAAGGCTAACAGACTCTAAGACTGGTGCATGCATAATTCTACATGTAGTGCGTGTTGAGGAATATTAACTGACCATTAATACAGTATTTCTCTTACATGGAGACGTAAAGGCTAGACCATGACGGAAACTATTGATGCGATTCAGTAGCTTAGGAATGCAGGGAAGGAGAGCTGGACAGATAACTAGAATCATAACATACTCTTGGCAGACTGGCAGGCAGAGCCAGGCCGAGCCGGGCACTGTGAGGCAAGAAGTAAGTGAAGGGTCAGGGATACAGGTGGGGGCTGTATCGCTCCTCGGAGAGGGTTCAGAAGACAGGAGCTGAATCTGAGTCCGGGCCCTTTTGAGGCCTAGAAACGGGGATTTTACAATGAAATAACGTGCACACTGAGAAACATGGCAACGTAACTTTACATAGGCTTAATACTCGTAGCTTTCACGAGAACTGGAAACTGGCATACTAGAGATGGACACAACTGTAATTGCGTCTTTAATCGATCATGAGGAATACATATGCATATTAATCATGCACATACAACATAAGATGGGGAACACGTAGGGACACAGAACATGGCAAAATTTACTTTTCCACATTCCCTCCTTGTCACTACGTTTCCATCAGGAAACATCAATATTCATGATACCATCTATCATTTCATACAGTATCATTTGCTCGTCTCGAATTGTCTTGGAACGGGATTTAGGACGGGACTTGGGACTAGGAATACAAGAGGTAGCACAAATGCCGCAAATCGCAGGGCCACATTGTATACAGAGGCAGCAACTGAATATGATCGCTACTGCAATACCTAGAAAGGACAATACTTTCCATCCCCAGGCAGAAACTATACTCCAAAACCAACCGGACCATGTCCAGGTGCCTGGATTCTGGTGTAACTGATGGGCAATTTTATGAAGTCTGGTTATAGCTGAATAAACAGACGGCGCGTTATTAGGAATGAAAATGCAGCAACTAGATCCGATGACTCTACATGCTCCTCCTCTATCGGCCAGTATGACGTCAAGAACGAGACGATTTTGGAGCACGACAAATCTCATAGCAGATTGCTCTTCGTTTAAGTTACCTAGGGCAGAAGTAGTCTCATTCACTACTGCTTAAAGGGTTCTGGTCAATCTACGTATTAACTTACTATTCTGGATAGGTCCTATAAAGAAGAAGAAACCTTTATTGAAGTCTGTATACTGTTCTAGAGCAGTTTCAGTTTGATCGACAATTGGGGACTCGATCTCCCTTCTATGTCTAATATGTACTAGATGTGTGTTTCTATGATAATCAGATGGGGCTAGAAAAACTGGTGGCAGTAGGAAGGCAATGTAACAGGTTCCATCCCAATCGAGGGGCAGACGAACATATGCGGTCTGACCACAAACAAAATAAGAATGACGTGAAGCTTTGAAAATAGATTTCCCACTGTCACTATACTCGACAATAGTAGTACAATCACTGTGTCCTACATGTGCGGAACCATTATTTCTGACACATAATTCGCCTTTGACTGGTAGTACTGAAATAGCAGGTAAGTCTGGAGTAGGATCAGACTGAACATTCAGAACCATGAAATTCGAAGAATAATTACCCAAATTATGAACTTCATTTTCTAGATCTAACCCTGTTCTGTGGGGAAGACCTTGTTTGTCTGGAAAACATGTACTATTCAGAAGGGACATATCATTTGAAGATGACGTTAACATGGACCAGGCTCCACATGAACCATTATGTGAAAATGGATAAGGAAACAGTGGCAGAACTCCCTTCGGTGTCTGGAAAGGGGGGAGTCGACCACACACCCAACAATTAGTGGCATTGCTGGTCTGGTGTGAATAATGTAACATACGGATAAATGTATTGTTGCGCATAGCAAGACGATAGGATAGTTCGTGAGGTGGCAGATCACTAAACAAGTGCTCTACTGTAGCATTAGAAAACTTATTTACATGAGAAATTGGAAAACATAAATGAAATGCATAACTCGTGCAGGTAACCATCAAGCTTAAAAATAATATAAAACTTAGAAAAACGATACATCGGATTGAGTTTTGACTAACTCTCTCACTATGGGGGTCTATTTCATACATGTCAGATACCTGTCTAACCGTTTCACCCAGGGGGACTTAGACAATTAAACTGGCTGACTTATTTTACTAGACCGTAGCTTCTGTTTATACTCCTGCTGCGGAGTTTTCTCTAACAGGGGAGGATTTGAGGCAAAGTCATTAGCGGGACAGTCCTTGATAATAGGGCAATGTTCAGATTTGGAAGTGTCTATAGAAGTGTCTTTGAGTCCGTGAAATTTCTTAACATGCGACAGATGCACCCAGCCTTTCCTGCCTTCCAACTTCACGGCCGTGCGGGTGGTTAGAAGGACTAACTTCGGCTCCTTCCAGCGAGGCTCCAGCGGACTTGAACGATCAAAATTCCGGATTAAGACCGAGGTGCCGGGAAGGACCTCGTGTGGCTTGACTTCAGTATTGTCGGGAAATGCAGCGGCAACCTGTGAACGACAAGAGTGTAGGGCAGACATCAAGGAAGCTAGGTAATCTGTCAGCATATTACTGGAAACATCTGTAATACTTCGAGGTCTGGGTGTACCCCACATGTTCGTGGGGCGGCCGAATACGACCTCATAAGGGGACAGACCTGATCTAGAATGTGCGACCATGCGCATATAAAACAAAGCAACTGGCAGGGCAACTAACCAGTCTACACCTTTTTCTTGACAAACTTTGGCAATACGGATTTTCAAGGTTTGATTATGTCTCTCTACGAGACCGGCTGCTTCTGGATGGCGTACACAATGGAACTTCCACTGGTACCCTAACAACAGGGAAACGTGCTTCATTAGTTCAGATGAGAATGGCTGGCCGTTATCAGAATACACGACCCTTGGGAGTCCATAGCGGGGGAAAAATTCACGAACCAACTGCTTGGCAGTGGTCGCGGCTGTGTAATCTGGGACTGGATATGCTTCTGTCCACCTGGACAAAGCGCATACAACTACAAGAACATACTTGAAACCTCGACATCGCTCCATCTGAATATAATCCATCTGGAGGACTTCAAAAGGGTGGTCAGGGGGCTGGAATCCACCTTGTTCCACCGGGACACTTTTACCTGGGTTGAACTGGCAACATATTATACAGGTACGGACTTCCTGCTTGGCTGCAGCTCGTAAATGCTTGTTGAACCAAAGGTTCTGGATACTGTCTAACATGGCTTTTTCTCCTAAGTGTGCTGGACTATGTGCGGTATTGATGATGACTTGAACCATTGATTCGGGGAGAAACCATGTGGCTTTTCCCTTCGTCAACCATCCCTGATCTGTCTGGACCCCTCCTTGTTCGGACCATTTCTTGATTTCTTCAGGAGTAGCATGTAACTGGATATCTATGACATCTTGAGTAGGGTCCTTAACTGTCATACAAGTAGTCGGATCTGGAGTGGATGTCGGTGTCTTGTTAACTGGAATGTCTGGTGTCTGAGCTGTAAGCTTGGCTGTTCGATCTGCTAGATCATTACCTTGGGAAATAATGTCAGTAACTTTCGTATGTGCTTTGCACTTCATGATAGCGATAGCTGTCGGTAAATGTATTGCATCTAACAGAGCTTGAATAAGGAGACCATGCTGAATCTTGGTTCCATGAGAAGTCATGAAACCTCTCTCCTGCCAGAGCACTCCAAAGTCGTGTACAACTCCGAATGCGTAGCGTGAATCTGTGTAAATATTAACTTTCAGGTTCTTGGCGTGTATGCAGGCTTGTGTCAGAGTGACTAGCTCTGCTGCTTGAGCGGACAGGGTGTCAATACGGTGTGTTTCAATAACTTCAGTGTCAGTAGTCACTGCATACGCGGCTACTAGTTCTCCTGTACTTGTTCTCATACATGAACCATCCACATAAAGTGTCAGGTCGGGATTTGGTAATGCAATATCTGTCAGATCTTGTCTTGGCTTTGTCATAGTGTTAACTACTTCCACACAGTCATGTGTGGCAGGATTTGAAGTAACTGACGGTAACAGTGTAGCAGGATTTAGAACGTTGCAGCGTCTGATTTCTATGTGTGGCTGGAACAATGTCAGTTCATAACCTGTCAAACGTGCAATTGTCAAGTGCTGAGTCTGTGTTCGGTTTAGAAGAACTTCCACGGAGTGTGGAACTTGTACTGTCAAGGAGTGTCCTAATACTATGGAATCACTTTGTCTGATAGCTAGTGCTGTGGCTGCAACTGACTTGAGGCACGCAGGCAAAGCCTGGGCTACTGGATCTAGTGTGCTCGAAAAATAAGCACAGGGCTTGTATTGTCCGGCTTGATCTTGTGTGAGAACAGATAATGCTGTACCATCACGTTCTGTGACAAAAAGTGTAAAAGGCTTACTGTAGTTCGGTGTAGCTAGAACAGGTGCTTGGCATAAAGCTTTCTTCAACTCATTAAAACTAAGTGTATGTTCAGATGTCCAAGGGAGAACAGTCGATACGGCTGCCTCCTGTGTCGTTAACTGTATCAGTGGCTTGGCTAGAAATGCATACTGAGGAATCCATTGTCTGCAGTAAGAAGTAAGGCCGATAAAAGCTCGTACCTCCTTCTGTGTCTTGGGCTGTGAAAGACTCGCTATTAACTGGATGCGATCGGGTGTCAACTGCCTACCCCACTTGGACAGTAAGTGGCCTAAGTAGATCACTTGCTGGACACAGAATTGAAGCTTCGAAGGGGACACCTTGTGCCCCATCTCAGCTAGGAAATACAGGACTGTAAGTGATGCTCGCTCGCAAGCACGTTCAGAACGGGCTGTGATCAGTAGATCATCGACATACTGGAGCAGGGCAGTGTCAGCTGGCATGTGAATATTGTCTAGTTGTCTCTTAAGTGCTTGACTGTAAATACTAGGACTTTCTGTGAAACCTTGAGGAGCTCGTGTGAATTTATAGCTCCTTCCATTTAAACAAAAAACGAAAAGGTACTGGCTGTCTGGATGAATTGGAACACTGAAAAATGCGTTCTTGAGGTCTATTACTGTGAAAAATATTGCCTCAGAATCAATAGCTGTCAATAGAGATGAGATATCTGGAACAACTGGATACTGGGGGATAATACATTTATTGAGTTCTCGAAGATCGATCACTAATCGATATACTGGGGGTGCATTTGGATCAGTACGTTTCATGACTGGAATGATAGGAGAATTACATACATTGGAGTCAGTTTCTACAACTACTCCTTGAGCCATGAGCTCGTCAATAATTTTAGATAAGGCTGCTTCAGCCTCAGGTGGCAATCTGTACTGTCTGATTCGTGGCAGGACTATACCTTGCTTGAGAGTCACACGATGGGGTGTGATTTGCATAAAGCCAACATCAGTTGGACCTCGCGCCCATAGATGCTGCGGAACATTAGACAATCTCGGATCAAAATCTCGTAAGACATAGTGACCCTTGAAGTCACGCAAAAACAAACGTATTCCCTCTGGGGAACAACAAATAACTGCACCTAATTCTTTCAATGTCTTAATACCTAACAAATTTTCTGGACATGACTTCGTAAGTAATAGATCAGTAGTTCGGGACAATGGACCTACTTCTAGAGTAACTGGTTTTGATATCTCGTTTACAATAGGCTTTCCTGAAAATCCAAGGGAAACATTTCTAGAGCCTGGGAGCGGAGCCCCTGGAACCTCGTCATGACTTATAGTAGTCCTACTTGCCCCTGTATCAATCAGAAACTTTCTGTCTTTCCCTAATACTTGACTATGAACATAGGGACCTTCTTGATCTACAGGAATCTCGATGAGAGGCAAGCCTACCTCCCTCTCTAGGCTGTTTCATGAATACGCTTGATACTCTGGATACTCGGACTGTGCATACTGGTACATCTGCTGTGTAACATGCTGTGTTGCAGCAATAGGCTGCGGTGCTGTAACTGTCTGTTGTGCATTCTGGGGTGACTGAGAAGTCTGTGAAACTTGTTCTTGTCTAGGCGGACGTGGTCTTTCTTTAGTTTTACCAGTGGCTATATTGTGTTTCAGAACTGCACACTCGTTTATGAAATGACCTGGCTGTTTACAATAATTGCATGTCCCTTTAACGGGAGCTGCAGGATGACTGGCTTGATTCGGACCCCTCTTCTGACTGTCTTGAGGAACAGATTGTGCAACTAGTACTTTCATTTTCGTGTCTTTCATACGTCTTCTCTCGTGTTCTTGCTCTTCTCTGATTCTATTCTGGTGATACTGAAGCATCTGTAACATCTGGGACGGAGTACTAGCTTGCCATGTACTTTCAACTTTCAAAACTCGATTCTTAACTTGTGGACTTGAATTCTCGACTAATTTAGTAACAAAAAGATGAGGGTATGACTCGCTACTCGTCTTCAAACCACTGTTGATTATAAAACATTTCTCAAATCTAGAATAAAAATCACTAGTGTCTTCGTCTTGTTTCTGTTTACAGGCTGAGATTGCATCCCAGTCTTCCTTTTTAGTGGCTAATAATCTAGGCAAAACTTGTATTAACAGTTCAGGTAATTCTTTACATTTGTCTCCAAGACCGGTACCTGGTACTCGTATCTTATCTTCAGCTTCTAGAGCTGTCCAATCAATCTTTTTCTCTCCCACCTCCCAATCTTTTTCCTTGAGTTTTTCATATATGCCCGCAGGCAACAGGACTTTTAACATTTTAATAATATCTGGATACGTGTATTCTCCCATACGGAGCATGTCTTTTAATTCTCGGTGGAACCCTGCTGGATCTTTGTCGTGACAGGGAATTAATTTCTTCATTTCTAAGAGTTCCATCTTGGTAACTGGGTTGTAAACAAATACTCGTTGCATTTAACCACCCGCTGTCTTAACTGGGTGTACTTCTCGTAACGGATGCTGTCTGTCTATGTAAAACGGTTTACTTTCTGAAGGTGAGACATGAACAAAATGCGGGTTCAAAAACGTTCTATATTTGTGGCGTTGTTCTAGAATGACACTAATTAAATCAGTACCTAAACCTTTCCATCTATACTGGAGTAACTCGTTCAGGATATCATGTAACGGACCTGGATCAGAATGTTGACCCTCATACAGTGTAATGAGGTGCTGGATCATATACATACCCACCAGTCGCTGCTCGGCTGGGGGTAGTTTCAGAAACATTTGTGCCACTATTTCGTCTGGAAAAGTGGTAGAATCAGTAATCCATCGGACTGCTGATCGGGCTAGTTCTTGTTCATGCATGGTACTTAACTCACTATAACCGATTCGTGATTTCAGAATGTGATCGGTAGCTTGAAATACTTGTTCTAGAGAACCTTGTTCTGGTGCTGGAAGATGAAAGACTTTCTTGTGTTCTAGGCGTAAATGTCGGTCTGGAAATCTGGATTTACCTACATACGCTATTCTGGCGGGATTCTCATCGTTTACCTCTTCACTAGAAGAGTCATTTTCTTTCTCGCTTCCTAGAGCTTCTTTGCGTTGTTCGTGTAACCTTATTATTTCTTTACGTATTTTCTTGTACATACTTTCTATACTATTGAGTTTTGTGCTTACCCTCGGCTATATTATCACTCCACCTTGTCAGGATTTTCATTTCGTTCGGATCTTTAGTCGGGGAATCTTGTTCCCGTATTAAACAATTGATCAGAAACTTTAATAACATAAACTGGATCTCGGATTTCCTGAGAGACATGACTTCAGCAATACTTTCTGGATCTTGCCCTGTACGAATGAAACGATACATTCTGTCTAGATCTTCTTTCATATTCGGTAGGGTGACCAAATACTCGGACACCTGTCTTATACGTACGGAATATAGAACCATACTATCCTCGCCTGGGACTGGATCATAACAGCATTCAGTAAGAACTCGTCTGATTTCTGCAATGGACTGATATTTGGGCGTACGCTGTAACGCACGTTCATGTAACTCGACTGCTGCTAAACGTCTATTTGGCGGCGGGGTACCAGGAGGACCTCCTCCCGCGGCCCCTATACTGGAATCGTCGACTGATACTCTTCGTGCTGGCAGAGTGACTGATGTGGCGGGAATTTGTACTATGGGCTGGACCGGGGGTACCGTAACAGGTACTGCAACAGGTGCCCCGGTGACTGGAGGAGCAGGATTTACATTATTTACAGGAGCTGATGGAACAGGATTTGCATATTCTGGGACTGTGTCGTCCAAATAGGACGAGAGAAAAATATCAGCTGCGGTCGGTTTGTGACGTAGCTTGGTCGGAACTAAGGGTGGCGGAAAATTACTGGATGCTTCCGGGGTTGCTTTTGGCAAGCCCTCGGCAAGAAGAGGATACATACCCTTAATGAGGGCATTTCTCTGTCTGTCTGATTGTTCGGTTTTAACTCGTTCGCCTATTTCGATCAGTTCCCTTTCTTGAGCTCTTTCTGAGGATTCTCTACTTAATTCTGACTTTCTGATTTCTTTTTCGGTTCTTTTATGAGATTCTTTGCGCCATAACTCGATGGCATCTTTCTGTGACTGTCTGGCTTTCCTTTTCCATAATACTTCTTCTACTCGCATGATGCACTCGGCATCCTATGTACCCGATACGGGCCATCTATACTTTTCCTCTAACTGTTGGGTGTACTCCACCCATAAATCTAGATACAATATGGCACTTATGCCATGCTTTTGATACATAAAATGACCTGGACTGTCCCTAGGCGGGACAGGAACTGCTTCTTCTAACAGACCTTTTCTAGTTTTTAACTGACGTAATTTTGAGAACAAAGGCATGACTGAACTGTAGTCTAGACACAATACAATACACAATGAACACAATAATGACTTGAGACTGATCACTCATACCACGACATTGAAATACATGAATGACATTTAAAATAACAGTTCGGACACAATACTACCTGGAATACCGAAAACAGAATACATGAATTTCTCGAGAACAGAACGGACTAGATCAGAAACTAGATGCACTGCTAGAACAGTACGAAACTTACCGGTCTCATAAAGAGACACGTCAGGACCCGCATCCACCTAGGTGGACACTTCGTGTTGGATCTGTGTACCCAAACCCACGGACCAGAGACAATGCAATTGACCCTGTCTAGATACTACCCCAGCAACGGTACTCACCGGGCAGCAAGAACGGAAGGCCTCGGACTGGACTGGACTGCTACGACGCCGGACGGACGAACTTCGGACTTCTGTTACGGGTGGGCCTCCGGGTACCTTGGACCTTGGACTCTCGGCTTGGGCTCTGGTCGGGACTCGCCGCGTTCCTCCACCGCCTCGTCTGGATGCTGGACCGCAACCTCCGTCTCCTCCGTGGGCCTGAGGGATACTTGAAGCAGAAATATCTGCACGTGCACGGTATGGTTCCGTCACGGCTGCAGAGGATCAGGGGGCTCGCGTGGCTTCACCGGCGCGTGGGGAAAGGGCAAGTCCCTATTCGGGCGCCATTATGTGGTAAATAAATAAATAATACCTCTATTTTTGACTAGATATACAATAACAGATAGCTCAATAAATAAGAGTCAAGATTCGAGGTAGCTGGAGTTTGCAGGTTTAATACAGCATAAAGGACAGGAACAGGACAACCTGCACGGGAATAGGATGGCAGCGCTGCACAACGGGGTAAGGGGAAGAAGTGGGGGTCTTTAATAACAGTGTACAAGCATATATATACTTAAACAAAATACATGATGTTCAATACAATAGGCGTAGCAGTGGGCAGGGCCTGTAACAGTCGCGAAAGATAAGGCAGAAAGTAGGTGTAACAAGAGGTGTGAACAGGGCGTATACATAGACATGTGGTGTAAACGTAACAGAATATGTCATAAATGGGGCGGAAACATGGAGGGGGCTACCTAAGGAGCCGGGACCTCTAACCTAGTGGTGCGCGCAAACAGACAATGACGTATTACTAGGAGAAGCTGGGGGCTATGACTTCTGCGCTAGAAGGAGAGACTACAGTCTGGAGAGTCAGAGCGACATGTACCTAAACACTATCTAGTATCTGATGTTTAGAGAACATGTTGATAGAATCCAAAAGTTATCAGGGTAAAGGCTAACAGACTCTAAGACTGGTGCATGCATAATTCTACATGTAGTGCGTGTTGAGGAATATTAACTGACCATTAATACAGTATTTCTCTTACATGGAGACGTAAAGGCTAGACCATGACGGAAACTATTGATGCGATTCAGTAGCTTAGGAATGCAGGGAAGGAGAGCTGGACAGATAACTAGAATCATAACATACTCTTGGCAGACTGGCAGGCAGAGCCAGGCCGAGCCGGGCACTGTGAGGCAAGAAGTAAGTGAAGGGTCAGGGATACAGGTGGGGGCTGTATCGCTCCTCGGAGAGGGTTCAGAAGACAGGAGCTGAATCTGAGTCCGGGCCCTTTTGAGGCCTAGAAACGGGGATTTTACAATGAAATAACGTGCACACTGAGAAACGTGGCAACGTAACTTTACATAGGCTTAATACTCGTAGCTTTCACGAGAACTGGAAACTGGCATACTAGAGATGGACACAACTGTAATTGCGTCTTTAATCGATCATGAGGAATACATATGCATATTAATCATGCACATACAACATAAGATGGGGAACACGTAGGGACACAGAACATGGCAAAATTTACTTTTCCACAAGACAAAGGAGGTAACATCGTCCTTTGGGACCAAGAACAATATATAAAAGAAGCTGAGCAGCAACTAGGAGACTCAGCGTGCTACAGAAAGAGCAATATATCAGCAATAAAGGCAGCATGGAATGACCAAAACTCTAAGTTGTTGGCATGGCGGAGCAGTGGATTAATATCAAATGATGAGTTCTGTTACCTCAAAAAACCTACCTTTTACCTTCTACCGAAGGTGCATAAGGATGCCTCGATGCCACCTGGGAGGCCGAATATTTCGGCTATTAGTAGTTCTACAGAAAATATCTCCAGATATATTGATTCTTTTTTGCAGGAGTGGGTCAAGCAACTGGACTCGTATGTAAGGGACACTACTGACTTTACTTGCAAGTTGGCAGGAGTAAGTTGGAGTGCTGATTTTTTGCTCATGACTCTTGATGTGACCTCACTTTACACGTCTATAAAGCATAATGATGGTGTGAAAGCAGTGGAATATTACCTGGACAAGCGTCCCATAGATTGTATGCATCGCAACAAAATGATTGTGGGAATGTTGAAGCTTTGCCTAGAGCAGAACTTTTTTGTATTTAACAATCAGGTTTTCCAATAGATGAGAGTAGTGGCCATGGGGGCCTGCTTTCCCCCCACCTTTGCGTGCTTGCACATGGGGCTGTGGGAGGAGCGGGTCCTCATGGGTCAACACAGGGACATCGTGGCCAACAATGTGATGCTATACCGCAGGTATATAGATGATATCTTCATAGTATGGAGGGGATCCATTGAGGAAGCCATTGATTTTGCAGAAAAAATGAATGTAAACAACTTTAATCTGCAATTCACTTCACAAATTCATAAGGAGTCAGTTAACTTCTTAGACGTTGAGGTTTACATCAAGGACGACAAGGTTGAGACAAAACTATATAGAAAAGCAACCGCGGGCAACACGTTGCTCCATGCAACTAGTCAACACCCACGACACCTTATCCGTAGCATCCCCTACGGGGAGATGCTTAGGCTGAGGAGAATATGCAGTACAGATGCTGAATGTGATCTAGCCCAAAGGGATAGTAAAATACGGTTCCTTAATAGAGGGTATAGCAATTAAATAATTGATGGGGCTATTGATCGCACAAAAAAGATCACGAGAGAACAGGCCCTAATACCCAAAGTTAGAGCTGCTACAACAGGAAACAGCAATGAGCAGATACAATCAAGGGCCATTATCACATATAGCAATCAGCACTCAGAAATGAGAAAAATCTTCACTAAGAATTGGAACTTGGTGAAGGGAGATCCGGTAATAGGAGGACTGGTAGCAAATAAACCAGACCTCACATTTCGGAGATCCTCAACTATGGCCAACACTCTGGTAAGCAGTAGTTTAGACACTTCGAAATCCTGGATGGATTCCATCAAGGGCTTCAAGAAGTGTCAATCCTGTAAGGCATGTCGCCATGGAATTATTAAGACCTATTTTTCTAGCCCCTTTTTGGATAAACCTATAGCAATAAGTAAGAGACTCACATGTAAGACCAAATTTGTGGTCTACGTGTTGCAGTGCCCTTGTGGGCTTCAATATGGGCAGTACACGCTTGCCCGCCCACAAGCGTATTCTGCAACACCTTAGGGCTATATCAGGGAAAGACCAGTCATATCCAGTGGCGTGGCACTTTGAATCTGGCCATAATAGCGACCCTGGTGGTCTCCAATATTTTCTCATTGACTCAATTCTACCACTGAAAAGGGGTGGGAACAGGGATGGCAAGTTGCGCCTGTTAGAAACGAGATATATTTTGGAATTAAACAGCAAAAATCCTGGGGGTTTGAATGCCAGTGAGGACATGTTTACTTGCCTTTAACAACTCTGAGCAAATTTCCTCTAATTCTAAATGGAAGATGCCCATATGGAGATATAGATATTAGGTCCCTGTTGGGGCTTCATTATAACTGTGGAGGTGACAGAGTTTCTCCAAAAGGGTTTCATGAATAGATTCGGCAGTATGTTAAGAAATGTAGGATTGTTTTTAAATGTTAAGCACTTGCACTTAGATCTAACACACAAATTTACTACAGCACCCCAAGGAGGGCATTGTAGGGATGAATTGTTAACAGGGTTATGATCAACTGTTTAACTTGTTCTTTATGACCCACTGGGGTTAAATTATTATGGCAGCAATGAGCTATACTCCATTTTTATTATGACACATCATGTATTTAGGTTCTGACAAATTAGGATGCAAAAATCATGTTTGTTTATATGTGTATATATTTGTAATTAGTTTGTATAGAAGAAGTATATATATGAAATACTACGTTTTCATTTGTAAATATGTAAAGGTGTACAGAAAATATATAGTTTTTTATGAATTAGTGAGATATATGTATATATAGGAAATTGTGGAAAGGTTTTATCCATGAATTTACATCCAGAACCTTTTTGTATTTAAATGGACACTATGTCCTTTATTACATTGTTATTACAGTCATAAATATGTAGTATTTCTTTGCTGCCTATGAACTAAATGGTAACAGCTGATCACGTATAACATTCTGAGCTATAAATGTACTCATTTATGTCTATGCACGTCATGTGTTCAAGCCTCGTTGGTGGAGGCGAAACGCGTCATGGCGGTTTGCGGGCTGAGAATTTTGCACAAATAAAGCACTGACGAAACGGTGGTTCTGCTCCTTCGTTATTCAGCCTCTTTGAAAAGAAGCGCTTGTAAATGGCGATTTTCTGAATATATATATATATATATATATATATATATATATATATATATATATATTACCTACTGGCGATAGCCAGTAGGTATATATAGTTAGGATTTTTTCTCTAAGGGATTTCTGAAAATTCTATGTCTAATAACTTTGGCGTTCGTGGACGGAATTGGCTGAAATTGTCAGGAAAATGGCACATTTTGTTTCTGAGCAGCCCCTGAAAATTTGGGGGGGTTTCGTCAAGGGGGGGCCGAGAAAAAAGGGGGGTCCCAAAACGCGTTTTTCCCATTCATTTTTCCATAGGGCGGTTGGACTCACTTTTTAGCTCGAACGGCTGAATGGATTTACATGAAACTTGGCAAAATTGTAGATATGGTTTGCCCGACGTGCCTTTGCTATGTCTCAATATATGTGCTCCAGTGGATTTTGAGAAATTAACGTTTGAAATATATATATATATCTGTAACAGCGCTCCGGTTAGCGCCCCGGTTCGCGTACCTGACGCGTAACGGAACTTTGCGAAGCGAAGCTGATTGGCTCTCCGGTGTCTGTCAACATTCTAAACAGTCCGGAGCGGCCGCCATCTTGTCTCTCGGTAGGATCGAGAGACAAGATGTGGTGAAAAACGAAGGGGGAATTGAAGGAAAGGGGGCAAGGTAGACCCCTCCTGACCCCCTAGGATTGATGAGGGGGATATTAAAGTGCCCCGCGGGGCAAAAAAAAAAAAAAAAAAAAACGGCAGCGTAACGGGAGTCCGCCATCTTGTGTTTTTGGAGCGTCCGGTTCGCGTACCGGGTAGCGTCCCGGTAAGCGTAACAAGGGGAAAACCAAGAGAAACAGTAAAAAAAAAAAATTAAGGGAATAGATTTCCAGCAAACTTGGCAAAATTGTAGGGACTGTTTGTTTGATGTGCCTTTGCAAGGCCTCAAGATATGTGCACGTGTGGATTCTGTCTAATTAAGGTTAAAAAAAATATATATATCTGTAAGCGTGCTCCGGCGCGCTTACGTTACGGGTTTTGTTTGCGCTGCAGAGCCGATACGTCACGGTTATGCGACGCGTCATGAGGCGTCTCACGTGGCTATGTGATACGTCACGTAATAAAGAATATATTTTATAGCTATAGATATTAGCTTTTAAAAAAACAATGAAATTCACTGAAAAAACCATAGGTTATAGACCATATATAGTTAGGAATTAGCATTTACAAAACCTTGAAAAATTCACTGAAAAAACCATAGGTTAGAGACCATATATAGTTAGCTGGACATTTTATTGACATAAAACAAATGAAATTCCATAGTTGTACTAACTATATATCGCGCACCCGCAATCCACTGCTGATGATGTCACATATTACATCATTCATGACATGGTCAGTGACATCACTGATGACATCACTGATGACATCACAAATGACATCACTGATGACATCATGACACACCAATACCAGTTACTACATACGCACTCACTGATTCCTACGTCTACACACACATTCACTCATTCACCCATACAATCACTCATACATACAGTCACTCATTAATATATATATATATATATTCACTGAAAAAACCATAGGTTATAGACCATATATAGTTAGGAATTAGCATTTACAAAACCTTGAAAAATTCACTGAAAAAACCATAGGTTAGAGACCATATATAGTTAGGAATTAGCATTTACAAAACCTTGAAAATTCACTGAAAAAAACATAGGTTATAGACCATATATAGTTAGGAATTAGCATTTACAAAACCTTGAAAATTCACTGAAAAAACCATAGGTTATAGACCATATATAGTTAGGAATTAGCATTTAAAAAACCTTTTTTTACTCACACAAAACCATTGAAATTCCATATATAGTTAGTTGTACTAACTATATATCGCGCACCCGCAATCCACTGCTGATCATGTCACATATTACATCATTCATGACATGGTCAGTGACATCACTGATGACATCACTGATGACATCTCAAATGACATCACTGATGACATCACTGATGACATCTCAAATGACATCACTGATGACATCACTGATGACATCTCAAATGACATCACTGATAACATCTCAAATGACATCACTGATGACATCACTGATGACATCTCATTTGACATTACTGATCACATCACTGATGACATCTCATTTGACATTACTGATCACATCACTGATGACATCATTCATGTGATAATACGATGAACCTCTTCAGACTCTAATACAACCTTAGATACACTCAGTGTAAACAGACACTCACAGACTGTCACTCATCCATGGAGTTACTCACACACCTAGTCAGTCATGCAAAGAATCAATCACACCTCCATTTCCTCAACTATACAGTTATACACACCTTACTTATTCAAACATATACTAACACATATTTACTCTCTTTTACAATGCCTGATACAAGTTCACAATGATCAATACAGCCACTCACACATTCACTGGCTCTTATGCACAGTTATTTATATATATCAACTGTCACATGTACTGTGTTTTACATATGTACTTACTTTGACATGTAGCACTGAGATATCCATTCACTCACCAATGCACTCAGTCAACCGCCCATACAGGTGTTTCTACATGCACTTTTGAACCCATACATCTAGTGAATCAACTGCTCACACATCTATGCACAGAGTCATACACCTCTCAGCCACCCACACACACACACTCAGTCTCCCATACAAATACTTGGGCAACCAATCAATAACCCATATACTTACTCATATAGCTACTGATCAACACATTCAGCAGTTTACAGAACAACAGACATAATGATGCACAAATTAAGACAGTTTAGTCACTAACCCATGCACTCAGTGACACACATTTATTCACTCACTCATACAGTCAGTCATGCACCTACTAAATCCTTCATTCAGACACTTATACATCCACTCATTCTTCAATATGTAAGACATATTTTAACTTTACAGAAACATACAGTCACTGGATGTTGTCATCAGTGATGTCATCAGTGATGTCATTTGAGATGTCATCAGTGATGTCATCAGTGATGTCATTTGAGATGTCATCAGTGATGTCATCAGTGATGTCACTGACCATGTCATGAATGATGTAATATGTGACATGATCAGCAGTGGATTGCGGGTGCGCGATATATAGTTAGTACAACTAACTATATATGGTATTTCAATGGTTTTGTGTGAGTAAAAAAAGGTTTTTTAAATGCTAATTCCTAACTATATATGGTCTATAACCTATGGTTTTTTCAGTGAATTTTCAAGGTTTTGTAAATGCTAATTCCTAACTATATATGGTCTATAACCTATGGTTTTTTCAGTGAATTTCATTGGTTTTTTAAAAGCTAATATCTATAGCTGTAAAATGTATTCTTCTTTAAATCGAAAAATATATTTTATATGTTTATTAATAATTTTTTTTATTATTATGTTTTGGTTCGCTCCTGGTCCGCGAACCGGGTAGCTTACCGTTAGCTCAATTTGGTGCCGCGACTCGGTACGCGAACCGGTAAAAGTTCCGTTTGCGCAACTGCCGCGTTAGAAATCAACATCGTGACGCGTCGCGGAAGCGCAACGTATCGCGTTGTCGCGTAATGCGTCTTATGATGCGCCGCGTTAGCGCACCCGGAAGTGCTCCGGTACGCAAACCGCGGCGCAAAGCGCAGCTCCCCGGAAGCGATCCGGGGCGCGTCGCGAAAGCGCGACATATCGCGTTGCCGCGTAATGCGTCTTATGACGCGCCGCGTTAGCGCACCCGGAAGTGCTCCGGAGCGTGAACCGAGGCGCGAAGCGCAGCTCCCCGGAAGCGATCCGGGGCGCGTCCCGCAGCGCGTAACATAAGCGTAACAGGTCATGTGACTTGTTAATAAAACTTTTCATTGGTTCATTTCACTTTTGGTTTCCTAATGATGTAAGGCTAGGTCATGTGACCTAAAAATAACACTTTTCATTGGTTTAGAACTATTTTTTTTCCAAAATGATGAAAGCCCCCACCTTTTTTCTCACTCTGACTTTCAACTTTGTGAAAGGAAGACCTATTTTGCTGAGTAGAAAATGGCTTCAGTAGTAGCTGCAGCTGGTGCACCCCCACCACCACCACCACCACCATCAAGGAAGAGAGGACCACCTCCACAGTTCCTTCCCAACACAGAGGAGGAAGAGGATGAAGAAGAGGAAGAGGAAATACAGCCAACACAGTTTTTACGTGAGGAGCCCCGGATATCTCACCACAAAAATAGTTTTATTTGGCAGTTTTTTTCTTTTCCTCAAGGACAAAAAAAGTAAATGCTCGCTATGTGACATGCCTCATATGCAAAGAAGATTTATCTAGAGGCACAGATAAAAAGTATAGTTTCGGCAACTATACTATGCACCGTCACATGCAGAGGTGGCATCCACTGAATTACAGCAGGGCAGAGATGCGTGACCTGCAAGACAACCCACCAACTCCTGTGGCCAGGACATCGGCACAGGTAACTCTGTCGGGGCCAGAGGCACGGGAAACAGTGCCAAACATTCAAGAAAATTTTGTGCACATGAAGATAGTGTGTATATATTGCGGTAACCTACTCTCATGTGGCAATATGAGTATTAATTTGATAAACAGAGCCTATGAAAACCACAAGTGCTCTAAACGCCCCAAAAAATAAAAACATTTTTTGCTCCTGTTGAACCCTTTCTAATGCCTGTTTTTCGTTGTTTCCCCCCCAAAAAAAACAAAAAAAACATAAAATTGTTTAAAAAATACAAAAAAAACAAAAAATGTTCAGAAAAAATAAATAAATTATAAAACAACAAAAACATTTTAAAAAAAAGTTCTTTTCAGAACTACCTCCCCTTTATAAAAAAATTGCTAGAATGTTTAGCACTCTGGCAACCTCTATTTCTTTTGGTTCGCTTCCCGGTTCGCTCCCCGGTACGCGAACCGGGAGCGAACCAAAAAAAAAAAAAAAAGAAGAGTAAGTATAAGGGAAGTAAACAGAGAGTAATGTTAAAAGAAAGACAGCTATAGGGACTAAACCAGAGATACTGTTTAATAGATTTATTTACCGAAGAAAAGATGGAAGAGGATATAATTGTGAAAAACAAAATAGATAAGGAAGTGAAAGAAAAAAAGGAGAGTAGAAGAATAACAAAGAAGAGTTTCTTAGAGAATTTGAGTGAATGTTCAAAATAAGATTAAAACATGTGGAATAACAGAGAGAAAAAACAGAAAGCAGAAAAGAAGAAGTAACAGAAAAAGAATAATTGAAACAGCAAAGAAATCTAAATAACATAGGGGCATATTATCAACATAGGCAATAAAAGTTTTGCAGCTTTTATCGGCAGAAATGTGTCGCTAAAGCCGCTTTTGCGGCAGAAAACTGCTGCTAAAGCTGCTTTTGCAGCAGTTTTCTGCCGATAAAAACAGCAATAATTTTATTGGCTGTGTTCATAATATGCCCCTTATTGTTCTTCAACTACACAGAGAAAGCATAATGAACAAGTAGTGAAAGAGTGATCAGTCAGAGACACTAAGACTAATAGAGACGGAGTGAGTGAACAAGAGTGAGGAACTATGAGAAGAGAGGGACTGAGAAAAGGAGTGGAAGTAGTAGAGTAAGTAAGTAATAGAGAAAGGAATGAGGGAAGTAGCAAAGGCAGGAAAGTGAGGGTTAAAGAAATGAAGCAGTGGAACTAATAGTAGTTAAATGTGATAGAAATGTAATGAAAGAGTACAAAACATTTACCTTATAATTGTCGTTAACTTAGTCACTTGTTATTTTTATACTTTCAATCTGTGAAAGAGAGAACAAACATTTGAAAAATATTAAAACATGTATTTAAAAATTAGAAAAGACAAGGGAAAAGATTGAAGGACAAACAGTTTTTCTAAAACTTTGACACTTACAGAAGCTTCTGCTTCTCCAGGCCCCCTACACAGTCCTAAAGATATACATTTTAAACTAACAGTATCTTGATGCAGATGAAGTGAGGCCTATCTTGGAACATGGTGCATCTTTTGCACTGCTGTTGTCTCACAAAAGTGATGCAATGGCAGCGCAAAAGAGGTGCACAATCATCATAAAACTGTTCCTAACATTTTAAATGATTGTTTCAGGATGGCAATAAAGTGTGTCCTATCCAGACGTTTGTTTCAGGTGAGGCCTACTCAGGGTTGCAGATGAAATTTAGGCTTGTTGAAGAGTACAGAGGAGATAATACATGTGCAGGCCAACCAATAAAGTTCAGACCTCCTCTGTTTCCCTGGACAGGCCTAAACTTCTTCTGCACAATGTGATTCGTAATGTTAGGAAACACAGGTAATGTATTTGAAAAACGTGCAATTTCATTTGCTCATTTCACAATCACATCACTTGTGTTTCCTTTGATTAGGTATCTCATTGTGTAGATGTAGTCCAGCATATGAAAGAGTACGCACTGCATGCAACAACTTTGACACTTACTGAAGCCTCAGCTTCTCCATGCCCCCTACACAGTCCTAATTATATACATTTTAAACTGACGGTATCTTGCTGGAAATGAACTGAGGCCTATCTTGCAACATGGTGCATCTTTTACACAAAAGTGACGGAACAGCGGCGTAAAAGAGGCACACAGCCTTCATAAAACTGCCCTTAACATTTTAAATGATTGTTTCTAGATGCTGATAAGGTGTAACCTATCCACAGATTTGTTTCAGGTAAGTCCTACTCAGGGTTGCAGATGAAATTTAGGCTTGTTGAAGAGTATAGAGGAGATAATACATGTGCAGGCCTAATAACGAAGTGAGTCATGTCCACTGCACTCTTGAACAAATGTCAGACCTCCTCTGTCTCCTGGAACAGGACTAAACCTCATCTACACAATGTGATGTGTAATGTTAGGAAACACAGGTAATATAATTGAAAAACGTGCAATTTTTTTTGCTCATTCCACAATCACATCACCTGTGTTTCCTTTGCTTAGGTATCTCATTGTGGAAATGTAGTCTATCATATGAAAGACTATGTAGAATGTGAGCACTGTATGCAACAACTTTGACACTTACAGAAGCCTCAGCTTCTCCATGTCTACTACACATTTCTAAATGTAGATCATAAGTACAAAAAGTACAGAATTAATTATACATGTTAAATGGTTTATTTTTGCTGTTCTCAGAATTTATCAAATTTCACTAAAAACAGTGACTTGAAGGTATTCATCATATAACAGCGGGGAAAAAAACCCACAATCAAAATGATTGTGTTTAAAAAACCCATATAACATAACCAATCAGAAATCAGAACTCCTCAAAAGTAACTTACTTTCCATGACGTCGAAGGATGTCCTATGAACAGCTTACACTCGGTTGTGCTGTTTTTATTTTCAGCCCGCCACTTTCTGAAAGAAAACCTCCATCGTTTTGAAAAATATGTTACATACAATAAATGACTTCTCGCTCTCTACCACACGTTTCCACAAGGCCAAATCATGTAAGAGCCATTTATAACTCTTGGAATTCTTGTAAGCAAATCCCGTCATTTTGTATTTCCGCAACTTTCAGAAAGAAAACGTTCAAGATCACTTTCACAATCCTGGACTAGTAATATCTTACCCTTCTTGCTCACTCATGTTCTACATTTCCTATGACACTGATACTGCTTACTATGAAGCAGACTTACACTACCTCTATGACTACTACAATTATTTAATTCTCTACATCACTTTTAATCACAAAGCAATATAAAACAGTAGATAAAATTATATCAACCCCTAGAATCAATATACGCCAGTTACCTACCCTAAATTCTCTTTTCTGAAAACAGAAAGTAAGAATATTTTTAAATAAAAAGGCAACATTGTATCGTAGTCAAATGGGAATAATTTCCGAAACAGCAAATTTTTTTACATTTTCAATAAGCTGTGTAATAAGCGGATCTTGTCAAATGACCATCATGCCATATAATAGCTGCAGTTACAAATGTTCTTCCTAAAATCAACGACTGTGTAGCCACAACATTTGTAATTAAAGTTGAAGACTTACTTTCATCAGGTTTATATAGTTGGATTTTTAAAATGACATTATAATCAAAAGTTTGGACCAATAATCTAGACAGCATTGCAGACTTACAGTCCCTCTCCTCCATGTTTTGATTGGCTGCTTGAATTAGCTTATAAAAAGAAACAGTTTTTCTGAACTCATACAAAGTGCAGTTATTTTTCCATGACGTCAAGTGTTATGGTAAGAACACCGTTTGCTTTGGGAAATACTCTGTTGTCCTTCAAGTAATCTCTGCCCACCACTTTCTGTAAGAAAATCTTCTTTTTTTCCAGGAACTATTTAAAACTCAAAAATAACTTTTGACTCTGTACTACACTTATCCTACCATTTCCACGTCGCCATCGGACGCGAACGAAAAAAAAACCCGCTGTCTGGAAGCACCTCGGTTTTGAAAAAACTTCCCCGGGACCTTCCCTCCTTGAACCCATTCAACACAAAAGAGTGGATGATGCAAAGCCCCCTTTACCACCATCCCTCGGTATCCAGACGCGATGGCAATGTATTAGCAACTTTTAGTGTTTGATCGTCTGCCACACGAAATCCGGTTGCTAAGAAAAACGATCAACACTAGTATTGGATATCTCCACAGTTATTTAAAGGAAAGAAAAATAGGATTCTCTCTTCGGCTGAACAGAAATCCTTCCATACCAGACTTGGAAAACATGGACCTTTTGAACCCTTTGTTCATTTGAAATCCTCTTGACCCCAGCTTGTTTGTTCCCCTCCATGGCTGTAGCTGCTCGCCCTGATGAAGGTGTCTTACACCGAAACGAGCGTCGGCGCTTCCTCTAAGAACGGCAGTACTTGAGTCCCTGTGGACAATAATCCATCATCTAATCTGCCTTCTTACTTCTACACCCCCGTCCATGCAACTATAACTCCATTCTTTAGTTGCAGGCTTTACCAGTTACATCCAAATAATTTGTTTGATTGCATGTGAGTCTGAATGATCCCCGGAAGGTTTGACTGTTTGTTGAGTCCCTAGAATTGCCCTGGAGTTAGTGGAACATTGAACAGTATGAATATGCCCTGTTCTTTATGTGATAGGAAAAAGTGCACTGACCCCATCCTTTGAATCCTGTTTATCTATTTATCGAATGTTTTTTAGAAATGTCAGACTTTATAAAAATAAATAAAATTTAAAAAAAAATTATCCTCAAGGCCAAATCGTGTAGGAGCCATTAGAACCTCTTGAAATTCCTCAGAGCAAATCCTGAGATTCCTTCCCTAAAATTTTGGTTTTAAAAACACCAGGTAAGAATTTTTAAGGTCAAAAGGCAATTTTTTTTTTAAAGTTAAAACAGAATCATTGCAGAATGACCAGCCATTTCTAGACTTTAAATAAGCTGTGTAATGTCCTGATGTTATTGAAGGACCGTCATGATATATAATTGCTGCAGTTACAAAAGTCCTTCCTGATATTGACAACTGTGAAGCCACAACATTTTTTATTAAAGTTGTCAATTTTGTTCCATCAGGCCTACATCGTTGGAACATTAAAATGACATACTGGCCATATGTTCGTATAAATAATGTTGACAACATTTCAGACTTACATTGGCTACACTCCATGTTGTGATCAGCTGCTTTTACTAGCTTATTAAAGGACACTGATTTACTGTCTGGCAAAGTTAAATATATAAATCTTTCTGAGTCTACACTAGTAGTACTTGGTACCCTACAGTTCTCGCAGTCATGCTGCCATTGATAAGAAAGCCCAAACAGGTGATCTACATCTACACCTTCAGCATGCAATACATCAAGCATATACAACTCCTGACAATCTTGCTGAATATTTTGAGAGAATTGTGTTTGACCTGAACATCTGTCTCACAGATTTCGAATTTCAGACACACTTTCTATTTTTGTTCTATCAGTGCTACATTTCTCTAACACAGAATTTAACAAACTGCAAAATCTTTGATCAGAATTTACCACAATCTCTTCTTTTACATTTTCTAGAGAAAACAAAACATTAACCACTACATTAGCATAGCAGTTGACACCAGAACTGTTTTCAAATTGAAAACCAACAACATCTTCAACAGAATCCTTTTTCTTTCTGCTTATAATTTCAGGTTCATCGACTTTTCGTCTTTTTGCTACAACCTCCCTACTATTGGTCACATTTTTTCGTTTCCGGCCTACCACACGTTTCTCAAACAAAGGATATTGAGGCAAATGTGGCGCATACTCTCTTCTTAACCTATTGTATTCCTTAACACAATCTAGATCCGTACAAATGTTTGTGACATCACACTCAATCAAGTACAATCCCGATAAAGTTCTAACTCGTCACAATGCCACATATGCCATACCCTCCTTGAACACAGAACTGCCAATATTCACCAATGCACTGTCTACACTTAAACCTTGCGATTTATGGATTGTCACCGCATATGCCAAGCAAACAGGAAACTGCTTACAGCGAACATATAAGTCTTTTACAAGCAAAAATCTAGCAGAACAACGACCAATTAGCTGTACTTCCTCAATGCCATCAAATTTAATTTTTAAAAATTCAATTCCATCTCTATTTCTGTATTTCACAAAATCAACAACATTACCCATTGATCCATTTACCAGACCTCTTTCAACATGTAAATTCCTTCTTAAAATTATACGGCAGTTTAAGCACACATTCAGAGTCTTTTCAAAACCTGCAGTTTTAGATATAGTCTTCTCTAATGAATCCAATTTTGTTTTCAAATTCTCAGACAACATAATTGTTGATCCCATATGCTCTACTCTGTCAATAGCTTCCAGTTTCACAATCTCTTGGTTTTCTAAATGCAACATTTTGTTGTTGAAGATGGCACATTCTGCAAGAGTTGGCATCAAACATATTCCAGATTTCTTCTCAGTAATTTTCTGAAAAATATTCTCAGGCACAACGTCTTGTTCTGGATATAAATTTGACAGTAATCGTGCATGTAAAGCTTCTTTCCCATGCTCGGTCACTTTTCCAATTCTAACATCTTATAGAATATTCTTGTAATCTTCATCCTTCGCCTGGCGCATATTTTCATGCAGTTCAGCATAATTGAAGTTTAACCATATATTGACGTTGCCAATGCTCCCTAGGCACTTCCTGGTATCTTCATGCGTGAGCATTTTGAACACAGGTTGTCCTTTCACTGGTGTCAGCTGCAGAAGATCTCCGACAACAATGATGTGTTTGCCACCAAATAACACATCATACTCTGTTTTAAGAACTTCTTGCATTCTCAAATGCACAAAGGCAAGCATGACATTAGAAACCATGCTTACTTCGTCAATGATAAGAAGTTTCATTTTCCTCAAGACTCTTGAAACTTCACATCAAGCATCTCCAGATAACTTGTGGTATTGTAATTTGTTATCATGCTCCACTGGCAGCATCAGTAGACAACGCAAAGTAATACCTTTAATGTTATGTGCTGCCAGTCCAGTTGGAGCGGTGATAACACAAGACAGCGATGACTCAGTCCTTTCCTGCAAATAACATGAAATTGCTTTAATGAGGAAACTTTTTCCAGTTCCCGCTTCTCCACTCACGTACAGTCGGACAGGCTTCAACGACGTACATGAGCACTCTTTCTTCTCATGACTTAATCCATGATCAATTTGCTTGGTAACTTCGTCATATATTTTCCTCTGCTCAACGTTGAGTTGTCTTTCCAAGTCTTCTAAGTTAACCACATCCTCCTGAGCATGTGCCATGGCTCTTTCCACTTCATTCATGGCAGTGGCAGCTTCATTTTCGATAACAGGTCCTCCTAGTGGATCCTGACTCAATGAAACAGAATTCTGACTGTCCTGAGAACTGTCTCTGGCAATCTCGGCTGCAATTGTTGCTTCCTGCTCGATTTCCGCATTCAACATTTCTAGATATTTGGGAAAAGCAGGACATTCTATGGTCTCCTTGGCGGCAGTGAAAGAGTCTTCGTAACAGAGGAAATCTCCAAGCAGTTCCTCTTCTGCACGCCAAGGCTTGAAAAGTTGCAAAAGTGCTAAATAGAAAAACTCTTTTCTTTCAGGAGATTCGCCACTCAATTTTCGATGGTTTACCAAGTGGCATTTTCTTTGCTTGACCAGACATCCCTCACTTCCAATTACAGCATACACTCCTTTATCAATATCTTCTTTGATGTTCCTCTTGAATATGTAATTTTGTAGAACCTCATACAGACAAACATTCTCGAGGTGACTGCTTCGATTTGGATAATATGTATCCAACATGTTGGTCTTCAAAATATCGGTACTGTTTGGCTCCTTTTCCGCCAAATACTCAATTTCCCGACAGGTTTCAGAACTCGATTACGCGTTGCTGCAAGACCAAGACTCGCCCAAACGATACTCCTAGATTTGGCATAGAGACTTGCTGAAAACAACCGGTCAGAACATTCGTAAGCTCCGATTTCTCGATGCGACAACATCTTCAGACTGAAACTGTACAACTTCTTACTGAGGCTCTTCTCATGGGAAATGTCCTCCCACATATCCTTCAATTCTGTCTTTTCTTTTTTGGTGATGTAAGATGTCACATACCGAGCCACAGCCATACAGTTATCAGCCACAAACTGTATATCCATGTTAGCATTCCACATGGACAAAATCACTGGGTTGTAGTCGTTGATGTACTTGGACTCTTCGTTCCTTTTCAAATTGTATGTGTTTTTAGGTGATTTCTTCATCACATTATGTCGCAGCGAAGACATCAAACTGTTTACTCTTCCTTTAGAAATCACCGGTCGTGGAAAGCCGAAACGACATTTGGTGTAGAACTTGTCCTTGTTTCTGAATTTACGACGACAGTACTTTCCACAACGATGGCTTTGGAAACGTAGAACTTGTTCTCTTAGACTTTTCTTCTCCTTTGCGTTTGGAACAGCACACGTAGAATACTGTTGTATGAAACTCATCACTAAGTCTTCTGGATCTGTTCCAAATTTAGGTGCATCCTTGATCCACAGCAGCATATGTATATGAGGAGCACCTCTTGCTTGGTACTCCTTTCTCCAGAAGAAATCCAACACCTCTCCAAGAGGTGGATTCTTCTTATTCATGATGAAAGACATCATAGCTTCAAATCTATGATTGAAGTACCTGCATACATTCACTGGATCCAAAGAGCACAGTTCTCCGGGTGTCTTGAATTCGATATTTTCAATGTTTCCATTTGCCTCTCGTAGAAATTCAAGTAAGTCTTCCCAGCCATACTCGGCACAGCTCAGAGTGAGGAACCATGTGGGAGTTCCTAAGTTCCTCAGCATACATTTTAAATCACCATGACGACGGTACCAGTACTCATTAGTACCACGCTGACACGCCATGAGATTAATCAGGTGACAATCCAAAATACTGTCTTGGACATTGACTTTATCCATAAAGTCACTTGCCGAGATGTTTTGCATCTGTATACCACTTTTCAAGATGTGGTTCACTGCATATGACAGTCCAGACAGATCGCTTTCAAACAGTAGATGAAACAAATAGGGAATGCATTGTCGAAACCTAGCATCTTCTGCATACAATCGTAAAGTCCGGTATTCAGAAGCAGGAATTTGATGAGGTCGCTCATCATATCTTCCTCCTTGACCTGTTGGAAATAGCTGTGGGAAACACCGAGCTTCCAAACTTTCCTCCCAAACATTAATGGGACTCCCTTTGGCTTGTTTCATTTGAAACAACTCAATAGCATTCCCCATGACTTCCTTGGAATGCAAAGGATGAACACTATAATGTTCATATATTTCTTCACTTTTAGAGGGTTCTACTTTCTCAATTTGACCAGCACACAAATCGCTATCCTCTTCCTCACTTACTTCCTCTTCTGCAACATATACATTCTTATAGTACTTATTATTTTTTTTCAAATACAATGTTGCCTTTTTGACTTTCCTAACATCCACTAAATCTTGCCATATTTTCTTATTCTTTGTCGGAACCCCATTAACTAAGATAACCAGAGGTTCCTCTTCCACTTTTTCTACTCCAATTGTGTTAATGTTTTTCTTCAAATCTAGAGGCAAATAAACAACTCTTCCCTTTAATCCTCTCTGTAAATCTGATGGAGGCAATTTCCCTGTCTTTGGCTCCATTCTTACAATAGCCTGAAAGGGATGGATACTTTGAATCAAAATAGATTCATAAGTATTTAAATCCTTCAATTCAAAAGGAATCTCAACCAATTCCAGATTATTATGAACCGCTCTAGCAGGCATCTGGTTTTGATTTAATTTGTTACAACAATAAGTACATACACGTTGATCCGATCCCAAATCAAAACAATTTTCTACCATCAAGTATGTTGCGAAATCCTTCCATTCACTATTATTTTCCCTTTCACTTTTTGCATATAAATCCACTAACTTAGTCTGATTCTTATAATAAGTGCGTCGACAACACACACAAGTGAAATTAGGCCTCTCACTTGATTTCACCTGAAACGTGGCAATTTCCTTCTGAAAATTATCTGTACTGGAAACCTGTACACTATCTTCCACATTACCCTCTTCTTCTGGGTCAATTTCAACATTCTCCTCTTTACTTCCAAAGTAACAAAACTCAATTTCTTCACAAATATTTTTCACATCTATTTCAGAACCATGCAAAAGAGCCGCGCATAATTGTTTAAGCATAATACAACATTCTAACTAATTTCCTCACTGTATTATGATGCACTGCTAGCATCCTGAAATGATGAAAAACACTCTGGCATACTCTCCTGGAAAGACAAGCCAGTGAATGACCATGCAAACCTGTCACTTCTCTCACTCTGCAAGGATCTAATTCTTGCAACAACTTCATTTTCTGCTTCAAACTTTTCTTATTAAATGTCCGTACAAAATCACAAAGCAAATTGATGGAATCCTGTCGCACACTGCAAATACTACTACACTTCCAGATGTACACAGGTCCCTTAGGACGTCTTCCTAAAACCTCATTACCTAACACCTCTTCTGCCTTTGTTGTCACAAGTTTTTCTTTTTCAACTGGACAACCATCTTTCACCTCATAAGCTCGACCACTGATGTCAACTGCATGCACCAAATCATTATCCTGGAAATAACTCTCCTCATTAAAAAATGCCTCACAACTTGAACTATGCATCCATTCTCCTGAAAAAACTTCACAAAAATTACTACGATTAACTGTTCTCTTCCATCTACTATTTCTTTTGAAATCATAAATTGCCTTGTTTAGCTTCCTAATTCTATTGATTATCAAAATAAATAACTTTCGCTTAATTTCAAATGCCTGATCAATAACTTTCTCAATTTTTTTTTCTCTTATAAAAAACCACTTTCTGCTGACCTTTCTTAATATTTTTTAACAAATTGCCAATTATCCTGTTGCGGAACATTCGTCTACGAATGTCCCTAAACTGATTTTTCCTTCTACTACCATGCACAGAGTTATCTCCTGCTCTAGCAGTAACATTTTTGATTGGCCTTCCCTTTCCGTTTAAATTGCTTCTCTTTTTCTGGACTAAAACATTTTCTGTAGTACTACTTTTTTTTCTACACATATTTCTTATGAATGATTTCTTTATCTTACCCAGACCTATCTTGGTGACTTGACAAGTTTTTATTGTAGAGGTCTGCTGCAATATTTTTTGGAGCTGCTGTCTTTGATGTTTGGTAGCCTTTCGCCTTCTGTCCTTCGAAGGCATTCTTTAATTTTGAAATGATCTGCAGTTGAATCTGTGGTAAAATATAATAAAAAATGTTATTAACCACTATTAGCAAACAGTAAATCAATAACAGTCATCAAAAATTTAACACACTACTTGTTATTTTTACATAGAATAATTTTTAGTGCATTGGCAAATTTAGAAATCATAAATAGTAGCAAAGAAATGGAATGCTTCTACATTTTACCTGTTCTGTTTTATATGTGAATCTGATCTAATTTTATGAGCGTATTTTACTATTTCATTAAAGACACTACACATAACCTGTTTTTGAAGTTGTGTTTAATTTTAAATGAAACAGTTAAAATTTTTACTTTTCATTTCAAGTACATTTTAAAAATAAATGTTTATAGTTCCATAGGCTCGAGCAGGTCAGCTTCCCACCCTATGTCATACAATTCTGACAAATCGGCATCCTCATCATGTTCTTCATCATCCTCAGGATTTAAATCATCCAAGGGATCTACTTCCACTGATGTTTCAATCACAATTTCAATGATAATATCGAGATCAACAGATTGCTCATTGTCACTCATGCTTGATGTTGTCGTTATCTTTAAAGAAAGAGAACAACAATGAGATGTTGCAGAGTAAGAGACAAATCTCAGAGATTATAATAGTAAAATTGTTTAACAAGAGTAACATTTTGCAGCTATTATTTAGCCATGTCCAGCGATGCTGAAGAGGTGAGGCCTATGTCCAAGTTTTCAGTAAACAGGACTCATCTCTTCTTAACCTTGGATAAACCTCACCGACTCTGTGTCCCCTGCACATACTTAAATGTAAAGGGGCAGATTTATGTTAACTGGCACATCCCCAGGGATGCACCAGTTAACGTGCACCGCTGCTCTGCCACCCATGGTGTGCCGCATTTACAATGTGGAGCACCATTGAGTAAAAACAGCACAGATGCGTCACGCATCTGTGCCGCAAAAGCAGCACATTGCACGAATCACATCGTAAACGCGACATGTCTACTGCAATGCACAGGAGGAAGCCACACATTGCATGGTGCTTCACTCCTTATGCCTGTTTCAAACAGCCATAAGGATTTGATTCAGCAATGCTATAAAGCTGACTCAGTGAAATCTTCTAAATTTCACTGTGTTAGTTTTACAGGGCTTTCATGCAAATGAATGTCCACCCTGCAACAAAACACCGATATGAAACCTGACGCAGGTTTCATGTGGCACAGGACTTTACAGCATGACACATCTGCCTAGATGCATCAAGTTGTAAATATGTCGCCACATAGCAAATCTTTTGCACCGCCGCTGCGTCACAAAAGTGACGCACAGTGACGCAAAAGAGGCATACACCTATCATAAATCTGTCTCTAACATTTTAAATGATTGATTCAGGATGACGATAAAGTGTGGCCTATCCAGAGGTTTAATTGAGGTGAGGCCTACTCAGGGTTGCAGATGAAATTTACGCTTGTTGAAGAGTACAGAGGAGATAATACATGTGAAGGCCTACCAATGAAGTAAGTCATATCCACTTCACTCTTGAACAAAGGCCAGACCTTTTCTGTGTCCGTGGACAGACATAAACCTCATCTGCACAATGTCATTCGTAAACTTAGGAAAGACAGGTGATGTAATTGAAAAATGTGGAGTTTCTTTTCCTCATTTCACAATCACATAACCTGTGTTTCCTTTGCTTAGGTATCTCATAGTGCAGATGGACTCTAGCATATCAAAGAGTACACAGAAGTTGAGCAGTGTATACAACAATTTTGACATTTACAGAAGATTCAGCTTCTTATCTTGTTGGAGATGAAATGAGGCCTGTCTTGCAACATGGTGCATGTTTTGCATCACTGCTGCATCGGTTTCATGTGGCACGGGACTTTACAGCATGACACATCTGCCTAGATGCATCAAGTTATAAATATGTCGCCACATAGCAAATCTTTTCCACCGCCGCTGCGTCACAAAAATGACGCACAGTGACGCAAAAGAGGCATACACCTATCATAAATCTGTCCCTAACATTTTAAATGATTGATTCAGGATGATGATAAGGTCTGGCCTATCCAGAGGTTTGTTTGAGGTGAGGCCTACTCAGGGTTGCAGATGAAATGTACGCTTGTTGAAGAGTACAGAGGAGACAATATATGTGAAGGCCTACCAATGAACTAAGTCATATCCACTTCACTCTTGAACAAAGGCCAGACCTCTTCTGTGTCCGTGGACAGACCTAAACCTCATCTGCACAATGTCATTCGTAGACTTAGGAAACACAGGTGATGTAATTGAAAAATGTGAAGTTTCTTTTCCTCATTTCACAATCACATCACCTGTGTTTCCTTTGCTTAGGTATCTCATAGTGCAGATGGACTCTAGCATATCAAAGAGTACACAGAAGTTGAGCAGTGTATACAACAATTTTGACATTTACAGAAGATTCAGCTTCTTATCTTGTTGGAGATGAAATGAGGCCTGTCTTGCAACATGGTGCATGTTTTGCATCACTGCTGCATCGGTTTCATGTGGCACGGGACTTTACAGCATGACACATCTGCCTAGATGCATCAAGTTGTAAATATGTCGCCACATAGCAAATCTTTTCCACCGCCGCTGCGTCACAAAAATCAGGCACAGTGACGCAAAAGAGGCATACACCTATCATAAATCTGTCCCTAACATTTTAAATGATTGATTCAGGATGATGATAAGGTGTGGCCTATCCAGAGGTTTGTTTGAGGTGAGGCCTACTCAGGGTTGCAGATGAAATTTACGCTTGTTGAAGAGTACAGAGGAGATAATACATGTGAAGGCCTACCAATGAACTAAGTCATATCCACTTCACTCTTGAACAAAGGCCAGACCTCTTCTGTGTCCGTGGACAGACCTAAACCTCATCTGCACAATGTCATTCGTAAACTTAGGAAACACAGGTGATGTAATTGAAAAATGTGGAGTTTCTTTTCCTCATTTCACAATCACATCACCTGTGTTTCCTTTGCTTAGGTATCTCATAGTGCAGATGGACTCTAGCATATCAAAGAGTACACAGAAGTTGAGCAGTGTATACAACAATTTTGACATTTACAGAAGATTCAGCTTCTTACCTTGTTGGAGATGAAATGAGGCCTGTCTTGCAACATGGTGCATGTTTTGCATCACTGCTGCATCGGTTTCATGTGGCACGGGACTTTACAGCATGACACATCTGCCTAGATGCATCAAGTTGTAAATATGTCGCCACATAGCAAATCTTTTCCACCGCCGCTGCGTCACAAAAATGACACACAGTGACGCAAAAGAGGCATACACCTATCATAAATCTGTCCCTAACATTTTAAATGATTGATTCAGGATGATGATAAGGTGTGGCCTATCCAGAGGTTTGTTTGAGGTGAGGCCTACTCAGGGTTGCAGATGAAATTTACGCTTGTTGAAGAGTACAGAGGAGATAATATATGTGAAGGCCTACCAATGAAGTAAGTCATATCCACTTCACTCTTGAACAAAGGCCAGACCTCTTCTGTGTCCGTGGACAGACCTAAACCTCATCTGCACAATGTCATTCGTAAACTTAGGAAACACAGGTGATGTAATTGAAAAATGTGGAGTTTCTTTTCCTCATTTCACAATCACATCACCTGTGTTTCCTTTGCTTAGGTATCTCATAGTGCAGATGGACTCTAGCATATCAAAGAGTACACAGAAGTTGAGCAGTGTATACAACAATTTTGACATTTACAGAAGATTCAGCTTCTTATCTTGTTGGAGATGAAATGAGGCCTGTCTTGCAACATGGTGCATCTTTTGCATCACTGCTGCATCGGTTTCATGTGGCACGGGACTTTACAGCATGACACATCTGCCTAGATGCATCAAGTTGTAAATATGTCGCCACATAGCAAATCTTTTGCACCGCCGCTGCGTCACAAAAGTGACGCACAGTGACGAAAAAGAGTCATACACCTATCATAAATCTGTCCCTAACATTTTACATGATTGATTCAGGATGACGATAAGGTGTGGCCTATCCAGAGGTTTGTTTGAGGTGAGGCCTACTCAGGGTTGCAGATGAAATTTACGCTTGTTGAAGAGTACAGAGGAGATAATACATGTGAAGGCCTACCAATGAAGTAAGTCATATCCACTTCACTCTTGAACAAAGGCCAGACCTCTTTTGTGTCCGTGGACAGACCTAAACCTCATCTGCACAATGTCATTCGTAAACTTAGGAAACACAGGTGATGTAATTGAAAAATGTGGAGTTTCTTTTCCTCATTTCACAATCACATCACCTGTGTTTCCTTTACTTAGGTATCTTATAGTGCAGATGGACTCAAGCATATCAAAGAGTACACAGAAGTTGAGCAGTGTATACAACAATTTTGACATTTACAGAAGATTCAGCTTCTTATCTTGTTGGAGATGAAATGAGGCCTGTCTTGCAACATGGTGCATCTTTTGCATCACTGCTGCATCGGTTTCATGTGGCATGGGACTTTACAGCATGACACATCTGCCTAGATGCATCAAGTTGTAAATATGTCGCCACATAGCAAATCTTTTGCACCGCCGCTGCGTCACAAAAGTGACGCACAGTGACGCAAAAGAGTCATACACCTATCATAAATCTGTCCCTAACATTTTAAATGATTGATTCAGGATGACGATAAGGTGTGGCCTATCCAGAGGTTTGTTTGAGGTGAGGCCTACTCAGGGTTGCAGATGAAATTTACGCTTGTTGAAGAGTACAGAGGAGATAATACATGTGAAAGCCTACCAATGAAGTAAGTCATGTCCACTTCACTCTTGAACAAAGGCCAGACCTCTTCTGTGTCCGTGGACAAACCTAAACCTCATCTGCACAATGTCATTCGTAAACTTAGAAAACACAGGTGATGTAATTGAAAAATGTGGAGTTTCTTTTCCTCATTTCACAATCACATCACCTGTGTTTCCTTTGCTTAGGTATCTCATAGTGCAGATGGAGTCTAGCATATCAAAATCTACGCAGAAGGTGAGAACTGTATGGAACATGGCTATGTAAGTCAAATAATCAAAATCTAAATTTGCCAAGCACACATGGGGGCGGATTTACAAGGACCTTGCACCACAGGGAAAGGTCTTAAATTAAAATGGGAAAAATAACATCAGAGAGACTCAAAGGCCTTATAAATATGCCCCAAGCAACCTATGAAGCTCTAGCATTACATATCAAGAAACCTAATTGATTTCAAAAATCGTTTTTAAACACATCATCTAAATCAATTATATACCTACATTCATCGGGAAGTGACTTAAAATGCCCTAAGACACATGAAAGCGTTTTTTTTAAGCCCTTGCTCCATTTTTAAATCACTTTTAACATGGCTATGTAAGTCAAATAATCAAGATCTAAATTTGCCAAGCACAGATGGGGGCGTATTTACAAGGACCTTGCACCACAGGGAAAGGTCTTTAATTAAAATGGGAAAAATAACATCAGAGAGACTCAAAGGCCTTATAAATATGCCCCAAGCAACCTATGAATCTCTAGCAGTACATATCAAGAAACCTAATTGTTTTCATAAATCGTTTTTAAACACATCATCTAAATCAATTATATACCTACATTCAAGGGGAAATGACTTAAAATGGCCTAAGACACATGAAAGCGTTTTTTTTAAGGCCCTTGCAACATTTTTGGGTCACTTTTAACATGGCTATGTTAGTCAAAGAATTAAAATCTAAATTTGCCAAGCACAGATGGGGGCATATTTACAAGGACCTTGCACCACAGAGAAAGGTCTTAAATTAAAATGGGAAAAATAACATCAGAGAGACTCAAAGGCCTTATAAATATGCCCCAAGCAACCTATGAATCTCTAGCAGTACATATCCAGAAACCTAATTGTTTTCATAAATAGTTTTTAAACACAACATCTAAATCAATTATATACCTACATTCATGAGGAAGTGAGTTAAAATACCCTAAGACACATGAAAGCATTTTTGTAAGACCCTTGCACTATTTTTGCGTCACTTTTAACATGGCTATGTAACACAAAGAAACAAAATCTATTTGTAAAACACTTGACACAAAGCAACATTTTAAATACACAACTTTCTTCATAATGTTCTCCCTAAACCATACTATTCTCTATCTAAATTAAATGAATCTTTTCTCACCTTAGCAAATACTTTATGAGTTTCAAAACAGTCTCAGAAACACACCAAATTGTCTTTAGCAGAGCAAAAGGTATGCACTCCAGAGTCTGCAGCTATAAAAAGCACAGAAAAGCTGTAATTCATCACACATATCTCTCATGTCACCCAATCAAAACTCTTCCCTCACTTTTTTCAAATCAACACCCTTCCCCCTCTGCTCTTTCTGCCTTTTTTGCATAGCAACCACCTCCTGAAAGACCTCTCATGTTTGCAAGTTCACACAACAATGTTTCAATTGAACTCTGAACTCTCAGTACACCTGCGTATCCAGTGCAATCTTTCATAAAATGATTTTTTCTTGACCATTCAAATTACATCTTTCAAAGAACTCATCCATGCACCCTAACTTTCTGTTTTCAGCAATCAAAATCCACCAATCACTGCTACTGCTTCATTAACACAGAAACTCCACATTTTTTTTTCATTTTAAACTCTTATTTTTTCAACTCCTATTTCATTGCCACACTTCATCTGACTGCAGCAGAACCTCCTCTCACCATGTTTTCTGTCTGGATTGTTGGACATAGTTACATCTACTGGGCTCAGAGGTATGCTGATAACAGAAATTTACCTAACCTCAATTTACAAGATGTGGAAATTAAGTGGTTTGGCCACAGAGGATTAAAATGTCACCAATTGATACAATTGGTGAAAACCTTTATGCATTTGCCTAAATCTGACCTGTTAATTGTGCACTGTGGAGGAAATGACTTGGGCACTTTGACTGGGGTAGGTCTGGAAATGCTTTTAAAGGACACCTTTGAGCAATTGATGGCACTTTTTCCTCAAACTGCCTTGGTATATTCAAATATATTTAACACTCAGAAGAGTAGACCAGGTCTGTGAGGTGGTGTGTGTCTAAACAGATGACCGTGCAACAATTGGATGCAAGTATAGGCGACTGAGTCACAGAGGTTTGCGTACATCCCATCAGACCACCCATTTGGTGGATTTTCATCATATGGGGGTTGGTGAATACTCAAAAACCTCTCCTGACCAAATAGTGCCAGGATCACATTACAGCTCTATGTGTGTTGTTCCTCAACAGAAAAATGTGAATCAGGTACAGTGCTCAAAATAATCGTGGAAAATAATAAAATTGACTACATTAGATTTAGAAAATTATTTTCAAATGTAAATATAAGTGTCAAGTTTAAAACCACGCCCGGTAGTTGATATTGGATACTACCATGTGGCGCTAAACAAGGTGGTCGACATGTTTCAGCCGTCTGGGGAACTACCCCGGCTTTCTTCAGGACCTATTGTGTAAAAATGCTCCTGCTAAAGGGAGTAATTGTAATGTGAGGAACAGAAAGATTACTTTACTTGGAAGACATCACATGTCTACCCGGAAACGTGCGCTCCAACTTTCACTGGTGGAAGAGAAACAAAGCTTCTTCCCATCTTTGTGTGGGTGACGACCTCACCTCACCCGGCAACCGCTCGGGAGATTGAGGCCCCGCTCTCTCCGTCGGTACCCCTCATGTTGGCCGAGCGGAAGTGGAGGTGGTTTGCATCCCGCCCGCCCTCTCTTTATAAGAGGGCACTGATAGGTTAATTGGTCACAACGGACCACTTCGACTTTTGAAATCCACAGTCGCAAGTCTGGGAATATGTATGAGTAAAGTAATGTGAACAACAAACGCCGCCGCGCTAACTCATAGGTCAGTATCCGGGTGTTGACTTTCTCGCGACCACAATGCCAGTGCGCATGCGCCAGGGAATAGCGGTCCCCGCTGGAGGCGTGCGCAGATTTCGACTGTCAGTACCCGGCTACTGACCTATGAGTTAGCGCGGCGGCGTTTGTTGTTCACATTACTTTACTCATCCATATTCCCAGACTTGCGACTGTGGATTTCAAAAGTCGAAGTGGTCCGTTGTGACCAATTAACCTATCAGTGCCCTCTTATAAAGAGAGGGCGGGCGGGATGCAAACCACCTCCACTTCCGCTCGGCCAACATGAGGGGTACCGACGGAGAGAGCGGGGCCTCAATCTCCCGAGCGGTTGCCGGGTGAGGTGAGGTCGTCACCCACACAAAGATGGGAAGAAGCTTTGTTTCTCTTCCACCAGTGAAAGTTGGAGCGCACATTTCCGGGTAGACATGTGATGTCTTCCAAGTAAAGTAATCTTTCTGTTCCTCACATTACAATTACTCCCTTTAGTAGGAGCATTTTACACAATAGGTCCTGAAGAAAGCCGGGGTAGTTCCCCAGACGGCTGAAACATGTCGACCACCTTGTTTAGCGCCACATGGTAGTATCCAATATCAACTACCGGGCGTGGTTTTAAACTTGACACTTATATTTACATTTGAAAATAATTTTCTAAATCTAATGTAGTCAATTTTATTATTTTCCACGATTATCTTGAGCACTGTACCTGATTCACATTTTTCTGTTGAGGAACAACACACATAGAGCTGTAATGTGATCCTGGCACTATTTGGTCAGGAGAGGTTTTTGAGTATTCACCAACCCCCATATGATGAAAATCCACCAAATGGGTGGTCTGATGGGATGTACGCAAACCTCTGTGACTCAGTCGCCTATACTTGCATCCAATTGTTGCACGGTCATCTGTTTAGACACACACCACCTCACAGACCTGGTCTACTCTTCTGAGTGTTAAGTATCATGAGTATGGGGAGTGAGTAGACAGGTCGTTAAATGTTCCCCTTGACCCTCCATACCTTGTTGTTTTCTATATTCAAATATATGCCAAAGACAGAAATGGAGGTGGTCGAACCAATTTTGTCCACAAATTGAGAAATCGAGGAAGCATGTAAACAAATCTGTTTCAGCTTACATGAGAGACCATGGAATGGGCTCCATCTACAACAATAACTTACATTACTACATGCAAGATATCTACAGAGGAGATGGAGTTCACTTCTCAGATGAAGGGAACAGAATTTTCATTCTGAATTTAAAACTGTGCATTGGTACCTACTTATAAGTACCTAAATGTACCATAAACCCAAAAGCTCTTCTCAGAGCTACCCTACATCTGATCACTCACAATTATTATTTTACTCTAACTTTTTTCACTAATTTTCAACAAAGTACGCTCCCCGGTACGCGAACCGGAAGCTAACCGCGCAAATTTTTTTTTAAAAATGTTTTTTTTCTCGCACATATGGGCCTCCTCAGCCACCCTCCGAAAACCTAGGGGGTCGAAATACGTCTACCGTGCCCCCTTCTACCCATTCTGAACATTATTTGCCCTCCATCTTGTATCTTAATTCGACCAAAACACAAAATGGTGGACTCCCTAACGCTGCCGGTTCGCGTACCGGGGCGCTCACCGGGAAGCGCTCCATTAAAAAAGGTGGGAAAGTAATTTACAGAAGAAACCCTGGAGTCACTTTCACCAAATATAGATTAGCTCATACTACATACCAATCCCTACCATTTTCACAAATTTGGTTGGAATTCCATTTAGCCATTTAGCCTGTAGACCTCTCTAAATACCCTGAGGTAAATTACTTCACAAAACACAATTGACAACCAATTAAAATGTTACTTTCATTTTCTACTTTTTTTACCTGACATTTGATTGGTTATGTACCTGAATATATATAAAAAAAGAGAGAGAAACACAGCCATTTTGACTACTACTTCCTGAACTACATTGCAAGATCATTTTCACTCACAACTTAAACTTGTTTTTAAAAGGTAAGATATTATTTTATAAATTTGAAAACATTTTCAGATAGTTATATACTATCCCTCTGTAAGAGTTAGACATTGAGAAAGGCTTGTTTATTATAATTATGGATTGATTTAGGTTTCTGTGGTATTATTATGAATTTACATAGGCTTTCTCACAGGCACTTTTTAATAGTACTACTTCATGCCTCAAAAGTACCTGTCTGAACTTAAACCCAACAGTGCCCTATCTCTACTGATATATTTATTTTTTATTCAAATTTCAGCACAAAAATGCAAGTGGAACAGAACGTTTCCTTTGAAATTGTCCTAGACATGAATAATGAGGAAATATTTGAACCCATTGACTTGGAATTCATGGATGAATCACGAGACCATGAACTTCTACAATGTGTAGAATCTGTGGATCATTTACTTCATTATGATGACGGTCAAATGTGGGAAGTTATGTTCACTCAACAAGAGGACATATCGGACAGTCAAATGTTAGACGTTCTATTAAATTTTGAAAAAGAATCAGAAAAATAAAATTATATTTAATATTAAAAAATTGTTTGAGTCTTTAATCATTTTTATATGTAATTCATAAACTAGTACCAAAATAATTATAATGTAAAGTCAGACTTATAGTATACTGTGCAGAATTCCAAAAATACATTTATATTTAATAATCATTAATACTGCTACTTAAATAAAAAAATAACAAAAAACAACAAAAAGAACAATCAATAAACATACAATATTTGAAAATATCATAGTCTATCATTCTTTTTTCCTTATAGTACGCTCCCCGGACCGCTTCCCGGTGCGCGTACCGGGCGCTACCCACGCGGGGCCCTTTTAAAGCCTCCACATCAAACCTAGGGGGTCAGGAAGGATCTACTATGCCCCCTTATGGTCATTTCCCCCTTTGTTTTGGCCTCCTCTTGTCTCTCGATCCTACCGAGAGACAAGATGGCGGCCGCTCCAAACTGTTTAGAATGTTGACAGACACCGGAGAGCCAATCAGCTTCGCTTCGCGAAGTTCCGTTACGCGTCAAGTACGCGAACCGGGGCGCTGCCCGGAGCGCGCTTACAGATATATATATTTTTTTTAACGTTAATTTCTCAAAATCCACTGGAGCACATATCTTGAGACCTAGCAAAGGCTCATCGGGCTAACAGTCCCTACAATTTTGCCAAGTTTCGTGCAAATCCATTCAGCCATTCGGGCTAAAAGTGAGGCCAACCGCCCTATGGAAATTAACATGGGAAAAACGCGTTTTGGGACCCCCCTTGTTTCTCGGCCCCCCCTTGACGAACCCCCCCCAAATTTTCAGTGGCTGCTCAGAAACAAAATGTTCCATTTTCCTGAAAATTTCAGCCAATTCCGTCCACAAACGCCAAAGTTATTAGACATAGAATTTTCAAAAATCCCATAGAGAAAAAATCCTAACTATATATACCTACTGGCGACCGCCAGTAGGTAATATATATATATATATATATATATATATATATATATATATATATATATATATATATATATATGTGTGTATATATATATAATTCCTTCAGTAATGCACACTCGGAGTCTTTGGTATGTAAATTCAATGTATTTAAAAAATGCTTGTTACGCGTTTCGTAAATAAGACTTGTTCACACGAACAGTTGCAGCATTTCTGTGCAGTTAAAGTTCATTCATATTCATGAAAATCAACAAAGGACTCTACTTGCAGAAACCTGGCAGACATTTTGTAAGGTGCAATATAGGTTATCTTTTAATCAGGTAATGTAGCAACCTCATTGTCTAAAATTATATTCATTTTCATCAATTTACAAGCGTTCTAGTGCATACTAGGTAGTACAGCTACATGCACATTTTATTCTCATAATATTTTTGTGTCATCATGAGATTTATATGTTTCTTATCTGCTTTCCTTCTAGTGGCAAAACACACAAGATGATGGACGGAATGTTGCACAATGGCAAAACATTCAGCCCAAGTCACAGATCTGGGTTTAATCCATCGTTTTTTTGCTCTCCAATCCACCCCAGTTCAGACATGGCCATATGCAAATCAGTCTTGACCCTGTGCCTCATGGGAACAGTCCAGCCCGAACTGCCAAGCCATGTCTTTCCTGGACCGGAATCAAGCATCCTAGGGCCGGTTTGTGGCTATCAGCCGTCTTCAGCCAGGATAGCTTGACTCCAGTGGCTTAGTGAGCAAGGGACCCACGTCTGTTCATACCCTTCCCACATAGGGTGTACAGCAAAACACACAAGATGATGGACGGAATGTTGCACAATGGCAAAACAATCACCCCAGTCACAGATCTGGGTTTATTCCATCGTTATTTTGATCACCAAGCCACCCCAGTTCAGACATGGCCATATGCAAATCAGTCTTGACCCTGTGCCTCATGGGAACAGTCCAGCCCGAACTGTCAAGCTATGTCTTTCCTGGACCGGAATCAAGCATCCTAGGACCGGTTTCTGGATATCAGCCGTCTTCAGCCATGATAGCTTGACTCCAGTGGTTTAGTGAGCAAGGGACCCACGTCTGGGCATACCCTTCCCACATAGGGTGAACAGCAAAACACACAAGATGATGGACGGAATGTTGCACAATGGCAAAACATTCACCCCAGTCACAGATCTGGGTTTAATCCATCGTTATTTTGCTCACCAAGCCACCCCAGTTCCGACATGGCCATATGGAAATCAGTCTTGACCCTGTGCCTCATGGGAACAGTCCAGCCCGAACTGCCAAGCCATGTCTTTCCTGGACCGGAATCAAGCATCCTAGGACCGGTTTCTGGCTATGAAACACATAGAATTGGATGAGTTGGAATCTCGCATTTCGAGAGCATTTCCATGCTCGTTCCAGTAACATCTCCCAGGGTTTCGCCTCTATAGGCGTTCCCAGATCAGCCTCCCATTTAGTGCGCAATTCCTCTAGGGGAGCACTTAAGCCCTGCGTCAGTCTCCAAAACAAACACGTAACCGCCTTGATTTTACCCGCGGAGGTGACCACATATTGGCAAGGGAGGAAGACCTGTGGTTCCTTCATCCCTTTTTTCCAGTGTTCGCGCACAGCTGCCGTCACCGCCACATGCAAAAGAAAGTCCTTACCAGGAAGTTGGTGTCTTTCCATGAGATCTTGAAAGGGTAAGAGGGTACCATCCTCGTATAGATCCCCAATGGAGGAGATCCCCAGCTCCTCCCAATCCTGTAGACGCTGCCAATCCCCCCCGTGAGGCAGCTCCTCGCAGAACCACATCGGAGTCTCAGGCGCATATGCCAGGCTCATTTTATTGCATCGTAGAGCCCTATTCCAACATTGCCGCAATACCCATAACTCCCTAGGCACCTCTCTTTCACGCACCGGAAGCTGTAACAGAATCCGAGTCAGGTGGCGAAGCCCCATGTCCCTACCTCTCTGATCTACCTCGACTCCCAGTTTTCCTGCCATCCGCTGTGCGAACCATTGGAACTGGGCCACATGGTAGTAAGCCTCGAAATCAGGTGCTGCAAAGCCCCCTTCTTGTCTTGGACGCATTATAATAGTCAGCACCACTCTACGCTTCCCTGATCCCCACAAGAAGCTCGAAACCATTGAGTTGAGTTGAGATAAGCACTTCCCCGGCACCCAGATTGGAAGTGTAACAAAGTAATAAAGCAAACGGGGCAGGATATCATTTTTAGTAATGCCACTCGTCCCGCAACCGATAAAGGTAGAGACCCCCAGAATTCAAGATTACTCTTGGTAGTTCACAGGGCTCGCCCTATATTACCCTCAAATAAATCTGGAGTCTCATGATAGATTCGAACCCCCAAGTAAGGTTAGCAGCTGCCTTCCCATCTTACATCAAGCCCCTCAGGAGGATCGCCTCGCCCCCCCACGCACCTGAAACAGACAGGTCTTGGCCCAATTAACTTTGAGTCCTGCGACTCGCCCCAGCCTCTCCAGCAATTCCCGGGCTCCCCGTAGCTCATCGGCGGCATTGGCGAGGAACATTAACAAATCATCGGCATATAGGGCAATATAGTGCATCTGGCCCATATCCTCCAGGCCCCTGTAGTGTCTCCCTGTCCGCACGTGTACTGTCAGCGGCTCCATTGCCAGGGCGAACAGAAGGGCAGACAGCGGGCAGCCCTGTCTTGTCCCCTGTCCACCACACCTTTCTTGATGTGGTGACAGCTAATCAGACCTCACCTTGATATCTGTCATCTCTTCAGGGCCTCTGCAGCATGACATATACAAGGTTTTTGAGCCTTAATTTCTCCAAAATACTTAATGCATTTACAACCAATCACATAAAACATGTTTTATGGTCCATAATCTAGTTTTCTGCCAAATTTGGTGTCATTCTGGCTAGCAGTTTTGGCTGTAGCTTTGTCTAATTTTCTGATGGAAAAATGAACGGGAAAAACATATTTTGGGACCTACCCTCCTTTTTGTCAGCTGCCACCTGATTGATCACCCTGAAACTCTCCAATAACTTGCGGTAAAATGGCTGAAAATATTTTCATTAAATTTGTCATAAATATAGATTATGGTGTGGAAAGGGTCCTTCTTGTTATTGTATCTGAATGAGTTTAGTAGCTTTAAAGTTTTAAGGGTATAAGGGTCATATATATTGGGCCGTAGTATATTGCAGTACTTTCATGGTATACCGCAGTATACATGGCGATGACGAAATAGTATACTTTTAGTTCATGTAAGCCCTAACAAAATTAAAAGGCAGCCATATTCTTTAGAGCACAATTTGTGTGCGTTCTCTATTTTACAGTGAAATCCAGATAAGTACTATTTGTGTCTTGTCTAGGAAGACAGGAGCCACTTTAGCAAACTGGGTTGAGGTAGGAAAAATTATTTTTAGTGATGTATATATATTTTTTAAAGATTTACAAAGTACAATAGTACTAATAAAATGTTTAACACATATACCACTGCACTCTTGCCACTTCAGTCTACTCTGCACCACTCTTTGCCATTACACTACATTCCACTATAAGCTGTGTCACTGCACTCTAATCTGCACCAATCTAGTGTACTCCACTACGATCTATGCCACTATTCTCTGCACCACTGCACTCTGCATCATTCTACTCTGCACCACTCTATGCCTCTGCACTCTAATGTGCACCACTTTATGCCATTGCACTCTACGCTACACACTCTACTCTTCAGCGCTCTTGATCACTGCTCTCTATGACACTCTTAACCACTCTAATTTATGGCACTGCACTCTACACCACCGTACTCTACTCTGCACTACTCTACTCTATAATAATACGGCCATTTATAAAGCGCAAAACAGCTACCTATAACTAGCTATAATGACATGTGACAACAGAATGAATCCCCCAGGAATAATCTAGTTTAAAAAGCCATGTCTTAACTACCCTCCTAAAAAGGCCTTCTGAATCAATTTGCCGTAGGGCCGGCAACAAGGAATTCCAGAGTTTTGCCACTTTTGCCACAAACGATCTGACACCCCATCACTCCTTCCCAATTCGTGGGGTGGCCAGCAAATTCTGATTGTTGGACCGTGTTGGACCTGGGCCTCTTGGCAGGGTCATCCCTAAACTTTTTGCCTTCCTCCAATACTCTCTCTGACCTGTTTTTGTTGGTTTAATGACTCTGGGCACTTTTACCACTGCTGACCAGTGCTAAAGTGCATATGCTCTCCCTACTGAAAAGTATACATGTGATTGATGTCCATGATTGGTTCATTGGATTTACTGTCAGTCCCTAGTAAAGTGCACCAGGAGTGCCAGGGCTTGTGAATGCCAATACTGCTAGTGGGCCTGCAGCGCTGATTGCGCCACCCACAGAAGCAGCCTTAAAATGTGTCTAGGGTCTGCCATTGCAGAACCTGCGTGCAGTCTGGTACTGTCACCCTGGCTGGGCAAGTGCACACACTTGCCAGCCCCTAAACCTTCCCTTAACCTTCATATTAGTCACCCCTATGGTAGGCCAGAGGGCAGGGTGCATTGTAAGTGTAAGGTAGAACATGCCCTGATGTGTGTGGCATGGTCTAATAGTGAATTACTGCCAAATTCGTTTTTCACTATTGTAAGGCTACCAGTTCCCTTCTAGGCCAGATGGGCTGCTGGAATTATTACACTCTATAATCCCAGCAGGCTCAGGGAACATGGTAGAAATTCATGTTTAGTATGCCTGAACTCAGAATAATAAAATACTTCTTTTAGCAAAGTTTATTTTAATATCCTGTGTTTGCAAATGCTACTTTTAGAAAGTTAGCATTTGCTTGCCTAACCATTTCAGCCCGCCTCTGCTTGGATGTGGATCTGACTGTCTGGTGTGTGTGAGTGACAGGGCTGGGAGTTGACAGGTAGTGATTAGCAGGAGGACCCCTTAATGGGTGGTGGGAGTTTCCCCTGAATGATGCATCAGGCTGTGCTCTGCCACCACAATGCTGGCTCCGCCCTCCTGGGGAGCGACTGATGACTCAGCCTGCACCTGGCCCAGGAAGGACCGAAGCTTGTCAACAGAGTGCTCAGGCTGCCCCTGTCTTCACAATGCCGGCTCCGCCCCCCTGGGGAGCGGCTGATGTGCCTGCCCTCACACTGAATGCAGAAGCAGAAGTACCCACCACAAGTGCTCAGGAGCTGAGAGCAGTTATGCAGAGGCCCCCCTGGCCAGTGAGAACAAAAGAAACTGTGTATAAAAGTAGGAGCCCTGCTCCTTGTAAATCAGAATCCTGTTTCACCACGAAGGACCTCTGCCCGACTAGAAGGAGAAGAGACGCTGGGAGAACTGGCCTGCTGCTTGCCTTGCTGAGAAAGGAGAGGAAAAGACTTGATGAGAAAAGACTTTGCTGCTTTGTGCTTAAACATTCTCCAAGGGCTTGACTGAGCTTGCCCCCTGACCTGAGCCACAGGACCATCTGGCTCAACCTGCCTCTGCTCGTCTGCCGGTAATTAACCGGGATATCTACTACTGCCGGAGCTGTGACTTTGGTGCCCCCCAGCCCCTCCCTGAGGCCGTGACCGACTGTGTCTCCTCGTCCCCGCCGAGGAAGAGCTCCGCTCCGTTGAGCCGCTCTCCCCCCGCTGAGGAGATCGCTGTGTTGACCGCCTGGAAGGCTCACTGCTGTGGTGCCCCCCAGCCCCTCCCTGAGGCCGTGACCGACTGTGTCTCCTCGTCCCCGCCGAGGAAGAGCTCCGCTCCGTTGAGCCGCTCTCCCCCCGCTGAGGAGATCGCTGTGTTGACCGCCTAAGAGGGCCCGCTGCTGTGCCTCACCCTCCCGCCAGAAATCCCCACCGGACGCAAACAGACCCAGGGGACAGACCTCCGACCTGGACGGACGCCTCGGGTGCCAGCCCCGCTCTGCCTGAGCCGCTGGGCACCTCGCCTTTGTCCCCGGAGGAAAGCCGCCACCGAGACCGTCAACGGGCTCGGGGCCCGCAACGTTTGTTTCTACCCTTGATTTTAGGGTTGCCAGCCTGCCTGCAAGGGCCCAGGAATTGTGAATATCACCCGCGGTGCGAGCCGCCCCTGTTCCGCTGACTCGCGCCGCTCTGTGTGCCTGCCTGCAGCTCCGCGCTGAGAAGAGCGCTCCAGCCCCTCCCGCTGGAATCCTTTAGCTGTCGGGGAGACGAGGCTGCAACCAGAGCCCCTGACCGAGTGACTGGGGCTGCGCTGGGTCCGTGGGCCTCCCCTCCACCTGGACAGCTCTGAGGTCGGTGTTTCCCCCCCGAGGGGGTCCCGCAGACCAGGAGGGCCATCAGCTGTCAGAGACCCGGCCGGGCCGATCGCGTCTCACGCGGGAAGCGTGAGACTTGGCAGGGCGTCGGGATTTCACCCGTCTAAAGCGCACCCGAGTGCAGAAACAAACAAAGAATCAAGAGAACATTGTGGAATACAACTTAAGAGAAGAACAGTGCATTTTTGAACTATAACTAAAAGAGAGCTTGCCTATTTACAACCTGTGGGCATACAGAACCGTTATTTGATCTTGTGATAAGTCTGACCTAAGAGATATATATATTTTACATAAAGAAGCGTATTTTTATATACTCACAGCCTGGTGTCCATTTGTGGGGGGATTGGTATATTTTACTGTGTGTGTGTCTACAAATGCTTAACTAACTAACGCCTGGAGAATCGCCTTGGCTGCTCACGCCACGCACCTAGAGGGTGAGCAAGGGTAATTCTGAAGGGTCATCCTTTGCCCTGACTTAGAGGAGAGGGTCCCTGCTTGTCACAAGTACCTACTTGCGCCAACCAGAGACCCCCAATTCTAACATTGGTCGCAGCGGTGAGGATTTGCGAATTTGCATTTGTAGTTGACATACAGTGAATTACTGATCACCACATAGTGAGAGCAGATCTATAACGTAGCCACAGGTTTCCATTTTTATAATTTTGCTGGGAGATCTCCATGTGCTTGTGAAACGTCATGCCTGGTTCAGTGAGGATGGAAAAGGCAGCAACCAGATGCTTGTCGCCAGAGGAGTTGGCAGACAAGGCAGCAACCAGGGCGCATGAAATAGAGATGGCGAAATTAAAAGGACAAATGGAAATGGACAAGCATAAATTGGCAATGGAAAGCCAAAAATTAGCCATGGAGGCGCTAAAACGCCAAAGAGATCACTACTTTAGGATGAAAGAACTTGATTTGGAGCTTGAAGCCAGGAGGGCTTCCGCCCAACATCCAGAGATTTGTGTAGCTCGCAGATTGAGCTTTGCTGAGTTGGAGGTGGAGTCCAGCTCAGATGGTGGCAGCAACATTCAGGTATCTAGTGCTGACAGCATAGCGCGCGCACCTAGAGATATGGCACCTGACTTGGAGGGGGTTAACATACACCAGGAGGTTCAAGGGCATGAGGTAGCTCCAGTAGTGCGCAGCGTCCCTGAAGGGAATAGGGTGGCTGGCGTAGGAGTTCATGGTCCTAGTGGTGGGAGGGATTCCCCCATGGTTGAGGTCCTGGTGGGTGAGTGTAAGGACCGCCCAGAAGAGTGTGGGTTGTGCGACAGAGACAGTCCGCTACTGTCTGGCCAGTCTCAGGAGAATGGTGTGGAGTATGTGTGTGAGGCGCTGGATGGTGAGGTGAAGGATAGTTTGGTTAACCCTGCTAGGGGGCTGTGTAATCCAATTGTGGGAGAGCATACTTTAAGTCCCAGTTTTCCAGAGCTATGCCAACACCTGTTTGAGAGTGAGTTCTCTGACCCCAGGGAGCTCACATTGGAGGCAGACCTTGTGGTGGATTCCAGAGGGTCTGGAGAGGCATTGGGGTGTGATCCTGTGGGGAGTGGCTCAGGTATCTTCCAGCCCAGAGTGGTGGAAGTGGCGCGGAGTAGCCCAGCTAGGTCCTGTAGCAGTGAGAGGGGTGTAGGGCCTCACGTCCTGTCCTTAAGGGGAAGGAGTGAGAATGGGTGTTGTCCCGGTAGTGCCCAACCTCAGTCTCAGAGCCTGGATGGTTCTTTAAGGGAACACCAGGTGGGGAGCCTAGGCTGTCCGGATGAGTCACCCTCTGAGGGGGGTCCCCCAGTGGCTAGAGAACGTGGAGGCTCTGTAAACAGGGCTCCAGTAGTTCTGGTGACTGGCAGTACCGCTCCAGTTGGGAGGGTGCAGAAGTCCAGAAGGAGGGGCGAGAGGGGGAAAGAGTCCCCAGTGGAAGAACCAGTGGGTCAGGGGCCAGCCAGCAGGGCTGCGTCCCCAGTGAATGACCATGGGGACACCACTTCTGTCCTGGGGGATCTTCCCACACTGTCAGAGGGACAGGGGCAGGGAGATCTGCGCCAGGCAGACTGTTGCACGGCACAGGAGCTATGTGCCACCCTCAGGGGGGGCATGTGTGCTCCCCGAGAAGTCCTGGTGCGCCAGGCAATTGTTCAACTGCAGGGTTGGGTCCCTGAGTTGGAGAGCCAGGTTCAGGTGTTGTCTGACCTGGAGGGTGGGACCACTGTAATCAGTGTCCTGACCCATGTCACTTCTAGGGGTACCACTCCAGTTGGGAGTGGGCAGTACTCTGGAAGGGGGTGCAGAGGGAGGGAGTCCTTGCCTCTGACCCCGGTGCAGTTTGAGGGTTTAGACCCTAGGATAGAGGGCCAGGTGCAGGGTGTCCCCCCTGACCTGGTGCCCCAGTTGCAGGATAGCACCCCTGAACTGGTGGGCGAATTGTGCAGGTCACCTGCCACAGGTGCCCTGACAATTCTGGAAGGGGGTACCACTCCAGGTGGGAGGGTACAGAGCCCCAAGGAGGAGGACAGGGTGTGGGAGAGGCCACCCCCGTGTTGGGTCCAGCCGCTAGGTACAGGCCTGGGGCTGGTGGGTCAGTGGCAGGATGACATACCTGACCTGACAGGAGGGAGAGTGGACAAAGGGTGCCAAGCACCTGGGGCTACCGCCCCCCGCTCTCTGAGGCCACAGAGGTTTGAGAGCCCTGAGAGGCATGAGGCCTGGGTCTCAGCCCTGACTACCGTCAGTGGCCACTGTGATTTGATGACTGCCTGTTGGGACACACCTGTGAGCCAGTTAAGGTTAGAGGCTGCACAGGTGGTGTCCACAGAGGAAGAAAAGGGTGCCCCAGGGATTGGCTTGGTGGACTCTGAGAGTATGGACAGAGGATTTGAAATAGGTTCAGATTGGCTTAGAACTGGAATGTGCCCCTGCTGTTGCGGGCCAGGTCCAGGTTCTATCGCCCAAAGCAGGGAAGCCCATCACAGTGGTGATTGGTCTACCCTGCGTTTTGGCTGGAAGGGGGTTGTGTTGGACCTGGGCCTCTTGGCAGGGTCATCCCTAAACTTTTTGCCTTCCTCCAATACTCTCTCTGACCTGTTTTTGTTGGTTTAATGACTCTGGGCACTTTTACCACTGCTGACCAGTGCTAAAGTGCATATGCTCTCCCTACTGAAAAGTATACATGTGATTGATGTCCATGATTGGTTCATTGGATTTACTGTCAGTCCCTAGTAAAGTGCACCAGGAGTGCCAGGGCTTGTGAATGCCAATACTGCTAGTGGGCCTGCAGCGCTGATTGCGCCACCCACAGAAGCAGCCTTAAAATGTGTCTAGGGTCTGCCATTGCAGAACCTGCGTGCAGTCTGGTACTGTCACCCTGGCTGGGCAAGTGCACACACTTGCCAGCCCCTAAACCTTCCCTTAACCTTCATATTAGTCACCCCTATGGTAGGCCAGAGGGCAGGGTGCATTGTAAGTGTAAGGTAGAACATGCCCTGATGTGTGTGGCATGGTCTAATAGTGAATTACTGCCAAATTCGTTTTTCACTATTGTAAGGCTACCAGTTCCCTTCTAGGCCAGATGGGCTGCTGGAATTATTACACTCTATAATCCCAGCAGGCTCAGGGAACATGGTAGAAATTCATGTTTAGTATGCCTGAACTCAGAATAATAAAATACTTCTTTTAGCAAAGTTTATTTTAATATCCTGTGTTTGCAAATGCTACTTTTAGAAAGTTAGCATTTGCTTGCCTAACCATTTCAGCCCGCCTCTGCTTGGATGTGGATCTGACTGTCTGGTGTGTGTGAGTGACAGGGCTGGGAGTTGACAGGTAGTGATTAGCAGGAGGACCCCTTAATGGGTGGTGGGAGTTTCCCCTGAATGATGCATCAGGCTGTGCTCTGCCACCACAATGCTGGCTCCGCCCTCCTGGGGAGCGACTGATGACTCAGCCTGCACCTGGCCCAGGAAGGACCGAAGCTTGTCAACAGAGTGCTCAGGCTGCCCCTGTCTTCACAATGCCGGCTCCGCCCCCCTGGGGAGCGGCTGATGTGCCTGCCCTCACACTGAATGCAGAAGCAGAAGTACCCACCACAAGTGCTCAGGAGCTGAGAGCAGTTATGCAGAGGCCCCCCTGGCCAGTGAGAACAAAAGAAACTGTGTATAAAAGTAGGAGCCCTGCTCCTTGTAAATCAGAATCCTGTTTCACCACGAAGGACCTCTGCCCGACTAGAAGGAGAAGAGACGCTGGGAGAACTGGCCTGCTGCTTGCCTTGCTGAGAAAGGAGAGGAAAAGACTTGATGAGAAAAGACTTTGCTGCTTTGTGCTTAAACATTCTCCAAGGGCTTGACTGAGCTTGCCCCCTGACCTGAGCCACAGGACCATCTGGCTCAACCTGCCTCTGCTCGTCTGCCGGTAATTAACCGGGATATCTACTACTGCCGGAGCTGTGACTTTGGTGCCCCCCAGCCCCTCCCTGAGGCCGTGACCGACTGTGTCTCCTCGTCCCCGCCGAGGAAGAGCTCCGCTCCGTTGAGCCGCTCTCCCCCCGCTGAGGAGATCGCTGTGTTGACCGCCTGGAAGGCTCACTGCTGTGGTGCCCCCCAGCCCCTCCCTGAGGCCGTGACCGACTGTGTCTCCTCGTCCCCGCCGAGGAAGAGCTCCGCTCCGTTGAGCCGCTCTCCCCCCGCTGAGGAGATCGCTGTGTTGACCGCCTAAGAGGGCCCGCTGCTGTGCCTCACCCTCCCGCCAGAAATCCCCACCGGACGCAAACAGACCCAGGGGACAGACCTCCGACCTGGACGGACGCCTCGGGTGCCAGCCCCGCTCTGCCTGAGCCGCTGGGCACCTCGCCTTTGTCCCCGGAGGAAAGCCGCCACCGAGACCGTCAACGGGCTCGGGGCCCGCAACGTTTGTTTCTACCCTTGATTTTAGGGTTGCCAGCCTGCCTGCAAGGGCCCAGGAATTGTGAATATCACCCGCGGTGCGAGCCGCCCCTGTTCCGCTGACTCGCGCCGCTCTGTGTGCCTGCCTGCAGCTCCGCGCTGAGAAGAGCGCTCCAGCCCCTCCCGCTGGAATCCTTTAGCTGTCGGGGAGACGAGGCTGCAACCAGAGCCCCTGACCGAGTGACTGGGGCTGCGCTGGGTCCGTGGGCCTCCCCTCCACCTGGACAGCTCTGAGGTCGGTGTTTCCCCCCCGAGGGGGTCCCGCAGACCAGGAGGGCCATCAGCTGTCAGAGACCCGGCCGGGCCGATCGCGTCTCACGCGGGAAGCGTGAGACTTGGCAGGGCGTCGGGATTTCACCCGTCTAAAGCGCACCCGAGTGCAGAAACAAACAAAGAATCAAGAGAACATTGTGGAATACAACTTAAGAGAAGAACAGTGCATTTTTGAACTATAACTAAAAGAGAGCTTGCCTATTTACAACCTGTGGGCATACAGAACCGTTATTTGATCTTGTGATAAGTCTGACCTAAGAGATATATATATTTTACATAAAGAAGCGTATTTTTATATACTCACAGCCTGGTGTCCATTTGTGGGGGGATTGGTATATTTTACTGTGTGTGTGTCTACAAATGCTTAACTAACTAACGCCTGGAGAATCGCCTTGGCTGCTCACGCCACGCACCTAGAGGGTGAGCAAGGGTAATTCTGAAGGGTCATCCTTTGCCCTGACTTAGAGGAGAGGGTCCCTGCTTGTCACAAGTACCTACTTGCGCCAACCAGAGACCCCCAATTCTAACAGACCGCAGTAGGTGAAATTGTTTGAAGACAGATAATCGTTATTTCAAATATCTGGGACAGACACCATGGAATGATTGAAACGCTAAGATTAGGGCCTTGAATTTAATTCTAGTAGCCACTGGGAGCCAGTGAATTTCTTTAATGTGCAGGGAGCTATGTTGTCGCATGGGCACACGTCTAATCAATCGCGCAGCCACATTTTGAACAAATTGCAGCATCTTAACCATGTAGGCAGGTAGGCCCAGATAAAGGCTGTTCGCATAGTCCAGCCTGGACGTCACAGTTGCATGAACTACGGTGCGGCTGCAGTTTTCTAGTAGCAGATGTAAAATTGTTCTCATATATCTGAATTTTCCAAAACAGAAAGATGTTACTTGTTAAATTTGAGAGGAGAAAGACAGGTCGGCCTCCCATTAAACTCCTAAATTTTTTACTGCCTGTTGGGTTGGGTGGTATCCCCATTTCATGCGCCACCACAGGTCCAAGTCATGAGGGTTGTTGGTCCCAAAAAACATCACCCCTGTTTTTTCAGCATTCAATTTTAGTTTATTATAGTTCATCCAAACTGCAACATCAATGAGACAGCTCTTAAAGCTTTTGAAGGACTCAGCCGACTGATCTTTAAAGGGGAACACCAGATGGGTGTCATTGGCATAAGATAATGCCTTGATCCCCCAGTTGGCAATGAGTTCAAACAGAGGGGCCAAGTAAATGTTGAACAACAGTGGGCTTAGCGCTGATCCTGGCGGCACACCAAAATCGTTTCTGCTCCGACTGCTAAGGTTGAACAGCCACCCTTTGAGTCCACTAGTGGAGGCATGACCTTACCCACTCCAGGGCGGTTTCTCCAATGCCGAAGTCGAGAAGGAGTTGAAACAAGATAGCATGATTAACTGTATCAAATGCGGAATGAGATACTTCCTTCCATATTTTGGGGGCAGGGTTCCCCTGGGGCACCTGACCTGCACTTCATCATCTCAACCAGTGCCTCCTGCTGAGAAATCTATGCCACTGCACTCTACTCAGCACCGCTACACTCAATGCCACTCTATTCTGCACCACTGCACTCTAGGCCACTGCACTATTTGCCCCTGCACTCTATGCCATTCAATTCTACTGTAAACCATTTCCATCTAGCCTACTTCACTCTACCTCAATTCACTCTATGCCACTCTACTTTATGCCAGTCTACTCTATGGCCACTGTAATCTACACCACTTGCCACTCCACCACTCCACCCTATACTGTGGTTCCAGAAATCCTCAAACTCCTTCTCAGGGGTCTTACCAATAGGTAGTCCATTCAAAAGCAGCAAAGGAATTGACAGAGAATCTGAAATATGAAAAGACATCTTTATTACATACAACTGTGAGGCTACGTCGCCCAGCCACGCCTAAAAGCGACTGAATGAGATAGCCTCCCTTCATGGACTCCGCACAGTCCTTTTATACAGATTGTTATGCCTTAGGCACATATTTGAAATACATTCCCAGAACGTGCACACAGATGCAAAACCCACTTTCAAGATAAGTCCAGGCCATAAACAATGTCCACATAATGAATACATTCTTTAGCTGACAAGGCCGGATAAACCCAAAACAGTAAGGTCATAGCCCATGGCGTAAATAGCTCATGGAGGCAGGAACAGGCTAGTAGTGTGGCTCACTGGTTAGAGGCGGCAGACCCGAGAGCAGAGGACGGCCCGGGACCAGGGTTCGATTCCCGACGCGGCAGGTTTCTGGACCAGGGTCAGCGGACTCGATAATTCTCTCGCCTCGGTGCCCACTCTGATCAGCGATCACACTCGGCAACTCTGGGCATTAGCTTGCCTCATCTTCACTAGCGGCCCCACCAGACCGCCGGGGATGCCTGGTCTCACCCTGGAGGTACCCATTAAGGGACCATCTCTCAGGGAAGCCAGGAAGGGTTTCGCAGCGGTCGAAGCGCGGAGATACTCCTCCGGGAGTCGATCCTAGCGCTATATAAACTTGCAATTAATTAACAGGGACAGATGGAAGTAAGATAGGCAGGGTGTGTATGCGATGAAAAGGTTTATGGCATGTTGGGCCTTGATGCTATCTTGCTCGGCCACTGGGAGAGGAACTGACCAAACAGGTCCGGCCTGGGGCAATGGTTCCAACAGGCTCAGGTCAGGGGAAAGTCAATCAAGGTGTACGTGGCTTTTTGGAATCGAATTTAGCTGTGTGTTATAGCCTATGTAAAGGGCAACACACAACATGGCTGCTGTACACAAAATGGATGCCAAGGGTTTCAGAACGAAAATGACGATTTTGAGGTGAAATTGTTACTGGAATATGACGAAAATGCTTGTACATAGTGTACTAGCCATTCTCGGTCTTTTGATATAAAAATCGTTATGCTACGACAAAGTTTATTGCATGAGTCCAGAATTTTCAGTACCACAGACGCACCTTTTGCCCTTACATAGGCAATAACCTATACTCACGCTAGTCTGAGTCCAGATCTATATTTTATAAAAATCCTCAAGATGTTACTGAAGCGTAATCCTATTACCTAGCGACTCTCTCGGGACAGGTCTCCCTACACACGCAGTAGCACAAAGGCCATATATGGCAGGACCAAAATAGGGAGTATGTGGCACAAGACCACGCACCCAACAATCAGTGATGTTCAACTACTAACTGGTGTTGATGAAAACGGTACAAAATGAATTTATCAGTAAACTCTGATCTCCTAACTATCCGTGTTCGGGTAAAATCTGGAAAGATGAAAAGAAGTAGAAGTAGGAAAAGACATAGGTTTGGGAGGTGGGTGCAGATGTGAATTGGGCAGAAAAAACAATCCCACCCATAAAAGACAAGGCCATGTTTAGAAACACCAGAAAACACGTCATTAAGACCATATAAACAAAGTAGTGACCGCTATAACAAATGAATCATAATTTTCCACAACCCTAAGCAAACGTACATCCTAAAATTATCTAGTACATTTTAGGTCTTCCTAAGCATTTCTGTAATTCATTATATGCTCAAGTGAAACAGTGGTGACTCTCATTAATGCTCTGAGGTGAAAAGGGAATACTCTTTCACAGAAAATGGACGTTATTCTGCTTCTACTAAACAGAATAGTACTTTAAAACAATGCCAGCAAAGCAGCAAAAATTAGTTACCAAACTCCAATTCTATACAAGCTCACAGAAAATACCCAGAGTCCGTCAAAGCCTCTGCTGGTAGGCTTCTATTGTCCATCAAATCCGCTTCCAGTGTCTTCTTCACCTTGGGCCTCTCCATTCAGGCTCTTCATGACTCAGTATCCGTTGGAGTGCCCTCCTGGCAAACACTCATAGCTCAATTACAAAGTCTCAATGTCTCAAGGCAGTGCACCAGTGTCTCTTCTTCGTGGCAGATACTACAGATGATGCGCCCTTCATTGATCAAGGGCACAAAGCATTTCATGCAGATCCAAGCACTACTGAGAAACAACCCAGCAAGAACAGCAGCACTCTCAGACTCCAACACTCATCATTGAGTGTCAAAGGACGCTCAAGCTGCTCTCTCATGGGCACCAGAATGTAGTGCCTTTTTATCCTCAGGTGCACTGCCTTTCCGCTGGAGCAAAGGAAAAGAGGTGTGTGGAGGGCCAAAAACTTAGGCCAAGGGGATCAGGGGACCGCGCGCTGTCAGAGGTTCAAGCACATGACAGTTGAACAAACTGAACAAACTGGATGACAGCCCTGCCATCAACAACAGGGATCCTTCGCATCTTTGAAACCAGCTCCTCTTTTCTTTTCTTTGTACAACGCCTTCTGATGAAACAAAATGGCTTGCTTGGGAGGTATCATTGGGGGGCACGCTGATGATTGCTGAGCACTACTTTCTGGTTGCAGGAATTGTAGAGCCAAGAAGTCTGTCTTTCATCTGTCACTGATGGAGAGTGTGCTTAGTATCGATCACAGGTCTGCAGGGTATCACTCTTCCTTTGACTCTGGAAGATTCCCGCAGAACCTAGTGATATAGGAAATGTGACAACTGTTAGTTTCCTTCAAATCAAGCACAAAAACAGTTCATGGGTTTTGACAAGGGGACTGAAAGCAAGTGGCCTGCAATCTGCAAAGGAGTGGCCACACGCCATGGGACAATGTTGGTCTAGAATGCACTGTCATTTTCAAAAAGCAATTTCAAACATAAAGGCAGTAGGCAAACGGTGTCTCTGGGCTTTTCAATTGGGTTTTCGTGTGAGAGCATATCCTTCATCATCGAAGGGTAAATAACTACATGAAAATTCTATCTAAATGGATGTTTTTACATATGGTGGCATTGTCTAATGGTGCAAATACATATATTCCTCAATGATTAAGCCTAGGTGTTCTAAATTCCTTATCTAGAACATCTCAAATAGAGAAATGACAAAATACAGATTATCAATGACATGAAGAAAAATCCCTTTAAAAATGTGCATTAAGTGCACTATGCAATACAAAGGCTAATGATCAAATGTGCAGACAACAAGACCAGAACTGGAGAGTCCCGCTATTTGCATGATTAGAACACATCTGATCCCACCACAAATTAAAGCAGCAGGAATAAAAGAGAACTGAGGAATTAAAATAGACATTGAAAATTCGTCATGTTAAAAAGGTAAACTTAAGATATCTCCTATTGAGATGGAAAACGTGTCTTACTATAACATTGGGTCAGTTAACCAGCCTGTCACTACCCCGACAATCAGTCTGAAAAAACATTTTACATAACATGGGGGATCCCTGATACATCACTCTAGTCTAAAAGTGTGCGCATAAACAATACACCCATAGTAATAAATGGGCTGACTGGTGAAAGGAATATGAAAAAGGGAAATGGAAATAGGACACAACTAAAATCCCCAATCAGTCCAGTTCCTTCTGCAGGGAAAAAATGAAAAGTTTAGGTCACCTTTAACAAGAGCCGCAAATCTATAATTTCATCCTTAGGTCCAATCAAGGATACATAAATTTAGAATTACCTGGTCCATAAGGGAGAGGGCAATATCATGGCTCATGTATATCTCTTTTATTTTACTTCAATACTATTATGGCCAAATTTTGACATACACTGGTGAGGTGTTGTCTATTCGTGTCAACAGCATGCAAACATCATGTCTGTGAAATTTAGTATCAATACAAATTTTACCCAATTATTGTAAAAGTGACACATATCGTCATACATGCCTCCTTGCAATAAAGGCAAACTTGTAATAATTTCTTAAGTAGCAACATAAAACACAACCAACATATACCAAGCCATCAAATATACATGCAGTATAGCAAGCACAAAAAGGCATGGACAAATCACAATAACATAAGCAGTGACGCATGTATTCATGCAGCCCAAAACCCATCAATGCAGGCCTGCTTAATTTGTCAGGTTTAGAATCAAAAATCAAAATTGCACACTTTCATTTAATCTCAAAATGTACACTTTCACTTACTCCCACCCTTTTGACAGATCATCACCAGCACTGGAGATTGAACTGTCAAATAAAACTTACAGTGTCGACCAGCAGGAACGATTCATAAAGGGGAAAATGCTAAATAATGAAAAAACACGAACATTTCCTTGCAAAGAAGTCATAATAAAAACCCATCTCTTTTCAACATACTGCTGACTTGCCATAACATACAAAATACCAACTGTAATTAACCATCTTCCGAAAACATACTAATTCCAACTTCTCAAAAAGCAGAACTCATTCACAGACACTCTACATCCCCTGCGCCAGAATCCCCTGAGGTCCGAAAGGCCCTCAGCAGAACATCTGTTTTTACTTACTCCTAACCCCACCTCACTGACCTTTAGGTCAAACTCTACTTGGCATACTCCGTGCGTTCCTTGACCACCCTCCTATTCGTCCCTGGAGCTGACAAATGCAAAAACTGTCCCACTCTTTTTAACCCTCCAATAATCAACCCTATTGAAAAACACATGTTATAAATGACTTCTTTAAAGCGTTAAAAGTCATTTATTCTTAGAATTATTAAAACATTCACTGTGAAGAATTTGCTGAGCACAACAACACAACATACCAGCTTAAAACAACTGCTTGTTACCACCCTATGCAAGGATACCCCTTTTCATCAACCCTAAACATGAATGTCCAAGTAGGCCCTGCCAAAGCTAGAACCTTCAATCCTGATATAAAACAAAACCCGTGCACCATTCACATTGGCTCACTGAGGCAGCATAGCACCCCAAATAACAATAACTGGCAAACTTGTATGATACCTAAATGTATGTATTTACTGAAGCCTAAGACACTGTGAAAGTTACTCTAATGGCAAGAATGCCTCTTTAAATAGTCTAATTTACCCATTTTCGACCTTGGATTTTAGGGAACTTAAAAGTTAATATCCTATTATTGCTTTACATATTAATCATCCTCAGAATGTCCTTTACACATTACAGAGGTTGAACATTGGGCATCTCTCATGTAAATCCTGGAAAAAAAATGTTTTACGCCTGCGTCAAACGAAAACCAACATGCAAATTACCTAATTATTCAGTAACACATAACTTAAATCAAATTTTAATGCTAGGGGGTCATAGCATGAGTACTAAGCTTTATAAATATCAAAAAACGATATTAAAAAGCACTTTTTTTTTTCAGATAATTTTTTCATAATTAATAATTTTTCTTTCAAAGAAACCAATTCTCTTTTTATGAGAATTCCACATATAAAGGTAAGTTGCATCCCTTGCCTATAATTTTAGATGAGTTCATTTATGCGCCGAAGCACAAAAGCTTAACTTTAAACATGACATTTTTCCTGCGTCACATTTCTGCGCCATATTTTAAAAGGCCATCAGTATTTAGCATAAGAACCAAAAATATACTTTTAAAATTTGCTTAAAGAGAATAAAACCACATTTGGATGTTTTCCAGTGATACACAGAACCGTATTTTGTAACCCTCTAAAACACTAATCTAAAATTTAAAAAGATCCAACTGTGCTAAAAACGTTCCAATGCAATTTATGGCCCTCGAAAAACAACATCTGCTGCCTTAAGGCAGGAAAGGCTGAAAACCTGAAAGAAATGCTGAAACCTGAGCACGCTTTTAGTTTTACTGAAAACAGGCATTTTAAGTTTTAAAAATGCACGTGCAAAAAGATGCATTTAAATCTGGCAAGGAAAAAATGTACTTTAGCTGAGATGTTTTCCCGTGACCATCTGATACAGTGCATCTAAGGAAAAATGCAGTAAATTTATTTATTTTTGAAAAAATAGACAATTTCGTTTTCTCCTTTTTGGGGCCTGATTTATATCCATTGAATGTTTTTCCTAATTTTATCCTTTTTAAGCGTGTAACGGTAGTTTTGTATGCGTGCATATACTAATGCATGTAGGTACGAAAAATGCTATAAATTCGTTTTTCTATAAAACACACAATTTATTTTTGAGGCCTTTCATATTCCTAGTAAATGCGAATTTTAACTTTATCTAATTTCAATCCTTTAACATTTTGCACATATGCGTTTTGCTTAATGTATAAATTAAATAGCAACATATAGCGATTTTAGCATGTCGCATGGTACACAGCTTCATGTTCATGTAATTTTCGACCTCATATAAATTAATCCAACATTTCACTCAACAAACTGAAAAACATCAAAACTCTTAATACACACATGAGCTCATTTCAAACAGAAACAGAAAGTGTTCAAAACATTCAGGACACACAATACAGCGCTTTTAGGCATTTTGTTTCATGAATTCGCGCCAACGCTATTCACAACAGAAGTTACAGTAACGGCAAAAACCACATTTAAAAACACATGGAACCCACAGGTCAATACATAGGACGGAAACAGGACAGCCCAGACTGTACTCAAAACCCAACCATTGTAGCTGTAACCATATTTACAAGAAACACTTCTCAATAGTGTTCAAAAAGACTGCATAAACAGCGCAACAGACCACTGTATGTACAAGAAACCAAAAATACACTCAATACACTAGCTTTAGGTGGCAGAACACCAAAAATCGTTTTGCATGTAAAATTGCCCAGAGCAAAGGATCCTTGTTTTGCATTATGTCATATTTTAATTCCCTGGGGATACAAAATCACCAAGGAAGAAATATGTTTGTATATCTAAACCTATTTAGATATTCCCTTTAGGGAAAGCCGGCAAATCCAAACGTATACCAAAGTTGGCCAACACAAAACTCCAAATATGCTAAGATCAGGCATCCTATATCCCACTAATCTAGCTTCTAAACTTCAAGGGGTTATCTCTATCGATACACTCGTAAATTTACAAGACCCTTGGTTATTGAAAATTGCAATGTTCAAATAATCTTAAGCGCAATACCAAAGAACTAAGTAATGGGCGCGACCCACAAATACTTCAACTGGAGCAGATGGAGAAAAGTCTCTACATTATCCGCCTACACAAATTGCAATTCGCATATCCAAACCTATACAAATCTATCAAAGCTATAGCAAACAAATAGTTGTCCAAATTCTAACTGCCAATTCCCAACCGTCCCAACAGTCTCTTTTAAAATACTTACGCCACTAAAAGAAAGGGTTTCTCAATCAAGAGTGGCATCTTTTGGAGATTCTGAGTCAGAAAAAAATGAAAAACTTACTGAGCCGCAAAGACAGAGAATCCCCCAGAACCTCTGTGCCCAGAGTACCTTTTTTAGTAGATTTCTGTCTTGCCTTCCCCAGCAGTTTTCCATCCTCTGACACAATTACTCCTCAGATGGCCACTGGACGATTGAGCCACGAGTTGGGCGTCAACTGTGGTTCCAGAAATCCTCAAACTCCTTCTCAGGGGTCTTACCAATAGGTAGTCCATTCAAAAGCAGCAAAGGAATTGACAGAGAATCTGAAATATGAAAAGACATCTTTATTACATACAACTGTGAGGCTACGTCGCCCAGCCACGCCTAAAAGCGACTGAATGAGATAGCCTCCCTTCATGGACTCCGCACAGTCCTTTTATACAGATTGTTATGCCTTAGGCACATATTTGAAATACATTCCCAGAACGTGCACACAGATGCAAAAACCCACTTTCAAGATAAGTCCAGGCCATAAACAATGTCCACATAATGAATACATTCTTTAGCTGACAAGGCCGGATAAACCCAAAACAGTAAGGTCATAGCCCATGGCGTAAATAGCTCATGGCGGCAGGAACAGGGACAGATGGAAGTAAGATAGGCAGGGTGTGTATGCGATGAAAAGGTTTATGGCATGTTGGGCCTTGATGCTATCTTGCTCGGCCACTGGGAGAGGAACTGACCAAACAGGTCCGGCCTGGGGCAATGGTTCCAACAGGCTCAGGTCAGGGGAAAGTCAATCAAGGTGTACGTGGCTTTTTGGAATCGAATTTAGCTGTGTGTTATAGCCTATGTAAAGGGCAACACACAACATGGCTGCTGTACACAAAATGGATGCCAAGGGTTTCAGAACGAAAATGACGATTTTGAGGTGAAATTGTTACTGGAATATGACGAAAATGCTTGTACATAGTGTACTAGCCATTCTCGGTCTTTTGATATAAAAATCGTTATGCTACGACAAAGTTTATTGCATGAGTCCAGAATTTTCAGTACCATTATACTACACTCAACTTTACTTCAGTCTACAGCTCTGTTGTAATTTAGCAATGATTCGGCTAATCATTAGTAGAAGACATCTTGTATTTAGAGACTATCTTGTCCATTTATGGACTCCATTTTGTATTTCTATCTGCCATTTTGTTTGCCATGTGCTCTCCATGTGCTCTGTCCTACCTTCCTGTCAACAGCTCTTGAAATCTGTCTAGAGACAAGATATATTTAGTCTCTTCTGCTTCGCACATGCTCAGTTGAGCATACAGCTGTCCCCAACTTGTAACTGTCATGATGTGTCCACCAGATTAGCGAACTGTCAGTCCCTCCCACTTGTTGCTAGCACACTCTCTGTATGACCTCATATGTATTTGAAACCAGCATTCTGTACCTTGTACTGCCTTCATTTGAACCCCTGTGTGGGTATAAAAGGACCAAGCTCCCTCCAGTCAGTGTGCTACCTCATACTCTACCGAAAGGTGTTGTGTGAATGTAGTTCCACCTCATGAGGTTTAATAAACTTTGTCTTTTCTATTCCAGTTTCTGTGCCAACTTCTTGCTATTGGTCTAAGGACTCTGTGTAGAGAAGGTTGAATCCCTTGCACTGGTAGGCCTGGCTGAGGCTTACTACTACAGCTCCACCACTCTACTATAGTCTGTTTCACTTTACTCTACTCAATGCTACTCCATGCCATGCTACTCCACTCTACACCACTCCACAACACTCTTTTAACTACACTCAATGCCACTGAACTATATGCCATTCTACTCTAGTATGCACCACTCTACTCTACACTACTGCACTCTGCGCCACTCTACACTACTCTGCACGACTGTACTCTAAGCCATTGCACTCTACACTGTTGCACTCTATGCTACTGCACTCTGTGATGCTCTACTCTGCACCACTCTACTGTAGTCTTCTGCACTCAATGCCACTGCACTACAAGCCATTGCACTCTACTCTATTCCACATGTACTTCATGCCACTATATTGTACTTTTCACAACTCTACTCTAGCCCACTGCACTCTATGCCACTGCACTCCGAGCCTTTGCTCTCTACTCTATGCCACTGCACTCCATGCTACTCTATTGTACTTCGCACAACTCTTTTCTAGTACACTGCACTCTGAGCCACTACACTGTGCACCACTGTGCTGCTAACCACTCTATTGTAATCCACAACATTCTACACTACTACACTCTACTCTGCAGCACTCTATGGCATTGCACTCTACACTACTCTGCTCTACTGTGCACCATTCTATGCCACTGCATTCTATACTACTCTAGTCTACCCAACTCTATTTCCTACCACTATACTCCACTCTGCACCACTCTACTCTGTCCCACTGCACTCTAATCTCCACCACTCTTCACCACTGCACTCTATTCTCCACCATTCTTCACCACAGGACTCTACACAGCTCTGCTTTACTCTACACTGCTCTACTCCACTACACTCTGCATCACTCCACACAGTGCCACTCAAAACCACTCTAGTGTAATCCACCCCACGCAATGCCACTCTACTCTATGCCACTCTACTCTGCACCACTCCAAGCCACTGTACTGCACTCTTCTCTACTTCAATCTATGGCTTTGCCACTCTAACCCACTACACTCCATTCAATGCCACTCCACTCTATGCCACTCTAATCCCACCCCCACTTTACCTAATACCACTCTTCACTACGCCTCTCTTCACTGCGCTACTGCACTTTACATCACTCTACTCTACTCTGCACCACTGTACTCTACACCACTTCATTTTATGCCACTGCACTCTATGCCAATACAATCTATGATGGTATTGTAGTGTACTGTATTCCACTACACTCTATACCATTCTATTCCACTTTGAACTACTCTACTCCATGCCACTGCACCGTATACTTTCTCTACTCAACTGCACTTTAACCACCTTACTCTACACCACTGCACTTTATACCACTCCTTCTATGCCCCTCCACTCTATTCCACTTCACTGCAATCTACACCACTCTTTTATACTTTGTACTACTCTTCTCTATGCAACTGCACTCTATCTCCCTGCCCTCTATGCCACTACATTGTACACTGGTTTACTCTAAGCCACTGCTCTCTCCACCACTCTACCCTACCCCACCTCACTCACACATTTAATTTAGTCTATGTAGTGAGTTCACAACACTGTGGGCGGTGATGTCACAACTTATATTAATATTGGTGTTGCAGAAAAGATAACTTTAATGCACAACTATAATGATAGCATTTCTAATGTTTGTGTAGTTTAAGTTGTTTTTGTATACAGATAAATAATTAGGCTTTTCTATCTATAACTTGCCTTTAAACTTTGTGTAGATATATAGAAATGTATGTATGTATGTTTTTATGTATGTATGTATAGATAGATACCCCTGCTAAAGTGCTTATGTGCTTGGCTTATAATTAATTGGCGTACTTAATTTACTTGTAAGCCCCTACTAAAGTGGCACTATTTGTGCTCAGAGCCTGTAAATTAAATGCCACTAGTGGGCTTGCAGCACTGATTGTGCCACCCACTTTAAACCTGTCTCTGGACTGCCATTGTAGCCTGTGTGTGCAGTTTTAAACTGCCAATTCGACCTTGCTTAATAAACCTTTTGCCTTACCCAGACCTTTCTTTTTATCACATATAAGTTATCTCTAGGGTGGGCCCTGGACAGCGCAAAAAGCAGGCTGCATATACTTAAAAGTTGGGACGTGTACTTTTTAGTTTGGCGCCTATGGAATTGTGATGAAAACTCCTACGTTATGGTTAAAGCCTCATTTTAAATTATAATTTTGGAAATGGCACTTTTAGAAAGTTTATAGCAGGTAATTGGGAACTACAATAAACCCCTGCGTGCTAAAATTATAGAGGTATAGATGCCTACAAGGGATTTATTCACAAACAAAATAATTTTCAGTAGTTCTACATGTATATTTGGAATGTCATCAAATCACACTCAATGGAATAAACTCAAACTAAATTGAACAAAAACAATTAGTAAATTATTTACAAAAACCAGGTGGACCAAAGTAGAAAATATATTTCAAACATCATTATTAGGAAAAATAAGGGTACAGAAATAGCAAAGAAAAAGGTCAACAAACATTGACAACAGAAAACATATAGAGCAAATATCAGTTTATAGTTCTTTCTCCATCTTCATTGAAAAATATTGTGAGTCTATCCTATACATAGGATTCTCCACTCAGAGATAAATCAATTAACAATCATTAGAGACAAGAATGGAATAGGCGTCGATGCTTCGGTCTCTGTTGCGTCAAGTCAATGAGCCCATCTTCAGGACAAACGTAGTCTTGTGCAATTTCTTGACCCTTGACCAAAGAGACGGAAGATAACTGAGATTTCCAAATGAGATATCTCCATTGGCAGATAGGGGCAGAGGTATTGAATCAATTAGCCTCTATGGAAGGATAAGGAAAATTAATTTCAAGCTTCAAACCACCGCAGCATGTTTCATGTCAAATCACATGGAACTCGCATTGTGATCATGAGACACATGCCGCTGCAGTTTGAAACAAGAAATTAATTTTCCTTATCCTTCTGAAGAGGCTAATTGATTTAAAACCTCTGCCACTCTAGATAACTCATTCTTCTCTCTAATGATTGTTAATTGATTTATCTCTGAGTTCAGAATCCTGGTGAACTATGCATTAATAACTAGGATATCTTCATATATTTGATCTTAAGTGTTTTCAGTTGTCAATGTTTGTTGAGCTTTTTCGTTGTTATTTCTGTACCCTCATTTTTCCAATAATGATATTTGGAATATAGTTTTGTAATTTAGTCCACCCGGTTTTTGTAATTAATTCACCATTTTTTTGTATTCAATTCACTTTGAGTAACTCAAAATGATTACTTTTGTGAATAAATCTCTTGTAGGCACCCTTACCTCTCTAACCTTTAGAAAGTTGTCATTTTCATGACATAGCCATTTGGTGCCTGCAGCCTGTGTTGGGTCACATGACTGGGTGTAGTTTATAGTTGGAATTTGTGTATTCCTCCTAGACAGCCACAGCCAATTTAGAGCTTAGGTGTGCCTTTATTGACCATAACTGGCAGGAAGAGAGGGAGGAGCTGGGCCCAGCAGCACTTACAATTGAAAAGGCTGTATCCTGCTTCCACACAAAGGGCTGTCCACCCCTTGTACTTAGTCTGGAATCAGGGCCAGGAAGTCAGGGTACCCTTGCACGTCAATGGCATGCCTCTAGAAGATTTTCCCCACTTCAAAGGCACAATCGGGTATACATATTGCACAGCAAACATCAACTCTTCAGTACCCTTTTGGACCTGTGGCTACTCTGCCAGGAAGATGGACCGTGTACTACTGAAAGGACTGCCACTCTGCTAGACAACTTCTCTGAAGGACAACTGACCTGCTGTATGACCTGCTGTCTGCTGCCCTATTGCCTGGGTGAGAAGGACTTGTCCTGCCTCCGCTGAACTAAGGAACCTAGGGTGACTCAAATGGATAATTGGCTAGACTGCTGACCTCAGGGGTAGAAAGCTCCAACAAATGTGTACCCAGCACCTGGATTCTGATATCAGCGAGACTATCCTGCCAAGTAATGCCACCACAGTCCTGGACCTTGGAAATGAGCCTAAGTTGTTCTGCCAGCCTCTGTGGATCTAGCATTACTGACACATCTCCCCTTCTGGGCAGTGCAGCCCAGAGCAGAACTGATGCAATGCACTGCTGCATGTATCGAAGCTGCCGCAGACCCGCATCGGCTCCGAAGCTGGCAACCTCATCAGAACGTCGCTGCATGATGCAACATCACCGAGGGCCCACTCATCCCTCATTGATGGCAGTCTTGATGATAACATTATGTGAAGAAGATTCCTAGACAATCAGTAACACATGAAATCAATATCACATTTGTGTCCAAATAGTCAATGTAAGGCTAATTATATATATATACAAATAGCTAAGAAAGGTCAAGAATAAATAATATTAAAAAGATATTAAGGTGGTTTTATTCATCAAAATTTTGATGAATAAAACGACCTTAATATATTTTTAATAATATTTGTTCTTGACCTTTCTTAGCTATTTTTATATATTTTTAGCCTTACATTGACTATTTGGACACGAATGTGATATTGATTTCATGTGTTACTGATTGTCTAGGAATTTTCTTCACATATTGTTTTACCCTGTCCTAGAAATTGGAATTTACCAGGGGGTCCTTGTTACTTGCAAAGTCTTGATGATAACATCAGACCTTGTTTCACAGACTCTTCGCATCTCAGAACTGACGCACCGCTTCCGCTAAACGACACATCTTCGGCACGGATCCTTGCAATGCTTCTCAAACCAGTTTTACGGTACTTTGTTCAGATGACCTAGCTGGATCCCTGTAGCCGTCCCAGACTCAATCGCTGTCAGCCTGAACTTCAGACTTTGCCCAGGTCTGATGTGACCAGATATCGACAGTGCTTTTTGCAACTTTTATTACTAAAATTATTAAAACTGCATATCTCCGCTCCTACTGATTGGCATTTTGTTATTTTGGTCTCGTTGTATTTATTAAAAATAACATTATTTTTCTAATCTGGTGTGTGATCCTTTTTTGTGTGGTGTTCCCACTTTACTACTGTTTGAAGTGTTTTCATAAATACTTTCCACATTTCCCCTGAATTAAGCCTGACTGCTCTGTGCCAAACTACCAGGGCTTGTGTACCTTACCCTGACAATGGATGTAGTTGCTGCCTGACCAGGGCTGACACCCTAGTCACCATTAGCCACATTTCTTACATTAATTATATATCAAGGAACATAAAAACACAGAATCAAATTTTGAATCAATTCCAGCCTTTTTTATACCTGAATTTCATTGCTTTTAAAAAACAAATGTCATGTATTTGTGGGGCGTTGCTAAGCCAACCTTCTGGATCTCAAGGACACTGTTCTTTACAAGCATGTAATAGCATAAGAACATACTGACCTGAACTGTTGTTTCCTAACCCGAACAATCACTTAATAATGAATCATTTACAATATTCTATTAAACTCACAATATGACATTTCCGGAAACCAGCAGAATAAATGACCCTGTCACAACGCAGCACCTCTTTGCCCACCCACGCACATGCACTGCCTTGACCGTGTATAAGAAATGCTTTGGTTTGTTGTTTTCTTCGGATTTAGAAATCAGTTTAGTCTCAGTACTATGCTTTTCAAATGGGATATTACCTCTCCTTTCTCCTTTTATCAAAAACTCAATAATCGAACCAGTAAGCTATAATGGTTTAATTCAGTTTTTCAAATAAACAACTTACAAAATGGCATTTGTGTCTCAGAAAGATAATGGTTCAGTGCATGCTCATACATGCTGGAGAAAAGCAAAGAGATGCAATATGTAAGAAGACCACATTTCCCAATACAAATCTAGATTCTTCGCCAACATTGAAACTCTCACAATATGATATTATGAAGGTAAGGGTGATCAAATGAATGAAACACTGACTCAACACCCATGAATGATGAAACTGGTCAAGAGACAGTCTCGAATTAAACCCCAACTTTATCATAACTGAAGAAAATCGAAGTTCCACTGGATTATCTTGCAGACACAACCAATTACCTCTACAGAGCAAGTAAAGTAAATACCCATTTGCAATGCAATCGGTCTCGCCTTTGGGACCTTATAAGTATTTAGCTATGTAGCACTTTACTGCAGGTACAGCAACATTTACTGATGTACTGTGCACAAAGCAGTGAATGGGGGCAGTACCATAGGCTGTCCTTATGGACCACTTTTGGTGACATAAGGTACTGCACCCTGCAACAGGGATAGGAAAGGATTTGTCGCTGCTGTGAGAGCTGCCAACTCTGGAGCTTAGGATCCGTCTTTGAGTCAGGTGTTGGCTCAACAAAAATGAAAACTACTAATTTAAAGGATAAGAAGTCAATGCAGCCATCTCGGAGGTGGGGGTAGGCAAGCAGTGTTGGGCAAGAGGGTGGGGGAGGGGATTAAATGAGGGCACTGCACTCCAAAGTTTGCAAAAATTAACCAAACAGGGTGGGGATAGGAGATTAGCAAAACGAGCGGTGGCCTTGGAGGGATGGTGGGGGCCTGCAAACAGTATTGTGGGAGGGGTGGGGGCAAGGCATGTGGTGATTAAGGGGAGGGCAATCAAATAAATGAATGGGTAGCAACTAAATGTATGGCTTAGAAAGGATGGAGGACAGACTTGGCCAGCCCGGAATCAAACTTGAGACTTACAGACCACTGCTTTGCTCAGCAGTGAGTATTTAACTTGAGTCATGTTGGAGGCTTTGGGCCATATGTATCAAGCCTTTCTCCCGTTTGCACATGGGGAGATTCTCAGAATCTGCCCGTTTGCAAATTGGAAAAAGCCTTTTGGGATATATCATCACAAAAGGTTATCGCAAAATAGAGAATTGCAAAATTTGCGATTCTCTATTTTGAGAATGCAATTAAGGAATTGCTAATTGTGATTCCTTAAATGCAATTCTGGAAGCACCAGAAATTTGCTATTTGGTCTTAAGCAATTGCAAATTAGCACCAACTTCAAGTTTTTTTTAAAAAGTGCCATATGTCGCACATACATGCCCTTAGGGCATGTGTGTGTGCAAAATGTGCACACATGCATATTTCAGGTGTGCAACAGGGTGTCCCTTTGGCATCCTTGCAACCTTGAAATTGCATTCTCAATTTGCGATTCTCTAATTGGCCATTGCATATCGAGAATGTCTTCCGATTAATTCCTATGGGCCTTCTAGCCCATAAGAATGAATGGGAAGGTATTCCTTATTTGCGAATCTCAATTTGCGATTCGCAAATAAGAAATATGTAGGATTCGCAAAATTTTTGCAAATCCTACATGCATTGCATTTTGCGATGCTCTAATTGCGATAAGCTAAAAATCGCAATTCGAGAAACGCAAAACTCTTTTTTAATACATATGGCCTTTTGTGATCATATGCTACACCAAACATCATGCCAGTTAATGTCTTAACATTCAGTTTGTTGCAACTTATACGAATACGTACATACAGTAAGTTAACCAGATGAGGGTCCAGAGATGTCGGATGTCCAATATCCATTCTGAAAAAATTTAGCTGAGGCTCTTCAACTCATAACCATACATTTGCACAGTGATTTTATGTCTAAATTCCGGCACAAATTAGCATTCCACTGAATAACATATACAGTGGATTACATGTTTAGAATATTCTATGTCACTTTATTTCAGGGTCACCATAGAACACGTTTTACATCATGTTGGTTACAGACTGTTTACATTATGTATGTATGTACATGGAATTTCAATAGAATGAGCCTTGTCAAAAGGCAGCAAAATATGGCTGGGTACACTGATGAGCAGATGGTGTGATGTCATCTAATGCATTATTTACTAGCTCAAACAGTTTAAATGTTGTTAAAAACGTTGCAAAACATGTTGTCATGCAGTGGAAGGCCCTTTGTAAAGATAGAGTGGCCACTTTCTGTTGCTTATTGCTATATTTGGGCTTTAAGGCAGTACTTTCGAGCTGTAAACAATATCCGGACAGTCTTAACAAGTGTACAAATGACAGAATATTTAATACTATCACAATATGTGCCATATTATGCCACAACATTTGCCTTCCACATAATTTACTCAGCCCTTCTCTGTGCATAATTCCCGTGACCCTACCAATACCTTGCAGTTTGCATGCAGTTCTTTAATGGTATTTAATACCTAACCGTAATATTTTAGGATTTAAACTTATAAACTGCAAATAACAAAAGTATCTCTCTGACAAAAGAAGTAACTCGCTGAACAATAAATCCACTGTAGTGATCTGCATGGTATATGTGAGTTGCAGCAGGTATATTAGGCCTCTGCACTGCTTTATGACATACCAAAACTTCCACTAAACAAAATTCCATTTCTCTACAGCAGGCCCACAATTCTCCAGAATTATCTTGCCATTTTTATGTTGCCTCAACACTGCTTTCCTTTATTAGCCTTCTGTAAACTGAATAAATACAATAACATAGTACCTGTACTTCTACTGATAAGTGCTGGTTCCCCCCGTTATAAAAATTGCACTTGTGCTGAGAAGTGTGGGTGCTTTGCCTTTTAACCTAAAAAGTGTAGGTATCCAGTACATGCGAATTCCTACCCAATTAAAACAATGTGTTTAACTGACACAACTGCCTTGGATTTGACTTAAAGCTTGATATCTGGAAGTTATAGACTTGCTTAAGTTTGATAGAGCGCATACAGCACTCTAAAATGTAAGGCTGCATTATAGTCATGGCTTAAATGCATTTATCTATATTTCTATAATGTGCAGTGTATTACGTTTATCAAATGCATATATTCAACAACGTAAACTTAGAATCATAATATGTCTTTAAGTATGATTTATCTGTATTAGAGACAATATCATTTCTGTATTCATAACGTGCAGAATGACATTATATTCATATTAATGTAACTGTGTGTTGTTAAAGTTGCCTGCACCGTAGGCCCAGAGTTAAAAGTTGTTGATAGTTTTGAAAGCCCCAGTTGCTGAAGAAATAATTAAATGTATCTTTGTGTGTGCTAGAACAGTACGCTCTCATCCCATTGCAGATATAAAGAATTCAACATCGTTAGTTAGTTTTAGGTGAAAACTGGAATGCCTTTGAAAAGTCTGAGAAGCAGGAAGGGAGGATTTTTTCTGTGCCTGGCCTATCTACACTCCAAGCTCACTAGAAGCAAAGGAGATTTAATTAAAGAAGTTGTAGAAAATCACTGCAACCTCAGAGACTGAAATAATTCATCAAGTGATACATTTGGGAGGGGGCTGATTTTGTCCTTTTTGTATTATGCGCAGGGACAGAACAAGGCAGACTTCTAGATTTCAGAGGAGAAGGACCATCTTAAGAGCCAGCTCCATAGCCTTAAGCCATTTTGACCCAGTAGACGTAAGTGCTTCTAAGGAAGTCTACACGTGCTAACACCTTTGAGAAATGAGGTGGGGAAATCAAACAGAAACATCATTAATGAGAGTAGTGTAGGGAAAGATACTCTATGCTTTCCTTCCCAATGAAATAATACTTGGATTCCGCCTCCATCTTGGATTGTGTACTAATCTTGGAGTTTATTACTCCGTGTTTTCTATGCCAAATCAATTATATGCGTAGATTTGGCTCTAGATTAATTGTTCTGTATCTATATTCATTGTTACTCCATTGTGTGTACATCCAGCTATTTGTGGCCTTATAATAAAATCCATAAACTATAATTCGGAGTCTGTGGTCTTGAAAGCATGACTACATTGTAAGTATAATCTTGACGTGCCTATTTCCCTCAAAAACTTTCAGCAAGACCATCAGTGCTAAATTTGGAAGGTAAGGCAAGGTCCGAATTTGGCGCAATCAAGTTCAATCAGCTCTAAAATGTGTATTTAAGGGACAATCACCCATCGTGTAACCCCATCAACTGTGTTTTTTGCAATTTTCACCCCGAGGGGGCAGGGTATGCTCAGACGTGAGTCCCAGGCTCTCCACACCACTGGAGTCAAGCTATCCAGGCTGATGAAGGCTGATAGCCAAAAACCGGTACTTGGATGCTTGATTCTGGTCTGGGAAAGACATGGATTGATAGTTCGGACTGGACTGTTTCCATGAGGCACAGGGTCAGAGCTGATTTGCATATAGCCAGTGTCTTTGTGGCCCCATTCACTTACCACCGCGACCTCCTAGTGCCCCATGTTAGACATAAGAGAATGATCGATATCTCCTGGATTGATCACACGGAAACTACATTAGACCAATATACAGACTTCAACAAAGGATTCTTTTTCTTTATCGGCCCTGTGCTAAACAGCAAGCTCATATGCAAGTTGACAAGGACCTTGGAGGCTGTTGTAAATCAGACGGCTTCTGCCCTGGGGAACTTGACTCAGGAACAGTCTGCCATAAGATTGGTTGCCCTCCAAAACCGCCTTGTCCTTGACGTCATCCTGGCTGACAGAGGCGGAGCCTGTAGAATTATCGGCTCTAGCTGCTGTATTTTCATCCCTGATAACTCTCCGTCTGTATATAAGGCTATAACAAAATTACACAAGATAGCCGCCAGCCTACATCAAGAACCTGGCACGTGGACATTGTCTGACTGGTTTTGGACAATAATATCATCCTGGGGATGGAAACTGCTGTCAGCAGCAGGCATAATATTCCTGGTAATAACTGGATGCTGCCTTTGCATCCAATGTGGCCCTGCCCTGTGCGGGCTATGCGCTGCAAGCTGCATTCCTAAACCACATATCCAGCAGAAAGATAATGAAACAATTATGCTACAGGAATGCATAGACAATCTCATGCAAATTGAGATATAGATACAGGTACACTCTGGGGCAAGGAGGGAATGAGGAAATAAAAGTGGCAATTGTGCCCCATCGTTTCCCTTCTCCGCCTGTCTGCCATTTTGATTCAGACAACATCCATTTTTGCGTGTGTCATCCATTTTGTCTCCAAACCCACGAGCAAGACACCCTGCACCTGGCCCCTCCGTTCATTGACCACACATTCTTGTGGCTCGGCCAATTCCGAGAACCAAAGAGACAGTTCCTGTTCTTGACTCTAAGCCAGAAACAACCCTGTTTGAGAAAGGGCCTTCAACTGAAAGAGCATTTCGACACTGAGGAATGACCCTCAACTGAAGGGAGCACATTTCGACACACTGCATGCACTCTCATGAGACACAAGAGACGCCCATACCTTGACACATCTTGTTTGAAATTACTGTTTGTCACTTCCTTCTTCTTCTTTTTCTTTTCTTCTTTTTGCTTACTGCCTGAACTGTATAAATATTCCGCTGTGTGAATAAAACATCAGACCACTCCTGAACCCGCTTGGTGAAGGAGCTCTCGCTTATCTCGAGTTATTGAATAAACCCTTTACTCGAATACCACGGACTCCTCTCTTTACTTAATTTAAAGTATTTTTACTAATATAGAAATTCTAAGATAAGGTAATATTAAATTATTTACAACATTTCTGGCGCCTGAACATGGACGTTCCCTCTCCCCCGGGCGCCGGCGATGTCGGACCCGGTACTGCCTCCTCCTGACCTCCGACGGACTTCAAAGTGCACAGAAGCGGGGAATTCCTACTAACACCCTCGAGACGAAGGGGGGGGACCGACTGCGGCCCGTTATCCACACGAGGCGGTGAGGAAGATTGCGGAACGTCCAGACCCAGAGCCCAACCCGTGAAGAAGACGAGTCCGAGGTCTTGTGAGCCCCGTTTCAGAAGCTGTGCGCATTTCAAGATCAACAGGCCTTCTAGTTTGCTTCTCGGTGAGTACTGCTGAAAGTATAAAGACGGACCCACAACCTTTGTGGGTACGGTAAATATATATGTTTTTTGTTTCTCATTTCTATTTTTAATAGAAAGTCTGCCATTATGCCTATTTTCTCGAAAATACGTAAGATGGGATTTAGAAAAAGTATTCTCGAGAGGGTGGTTCCCCTCCCTCCTCGGGATACTCCAGGACATTTCACGTATACAAATCATGGCATTGCTGCAATTGTTTATTGTGATTTATGGGTAGATTACACCAAAGATTCCGAATATAAATATAGGTGGCCCGAGGCAGGGGCTTTTGACATGGAATGTGTACTGAAACTAGAAGAACAGTTGTGGAAAAGAAAGGTCTGACAGTCACAAAGTGATGCGGTCGAACTATGGAGAAAAGAAGCCCATAGGAGGCAGGAGAAAGTGTTGAACAAAGTCGAAAAGAGTAAGAGAATCTCAGAACAGGTTCGGAATGAACGATTACAAGAAATAGGACAAGAACTAGAAAATGAAAGGAATAATAGGGAACAACTAGCCGTTTCCACCGGTCTCTACCCTGTATTACCTAAAACTTCCTCGCAGATGGAGACCGTCCCACCTAAGACACAACCCACTGCCCCATTTACAGAGGATACTTTCACCACCTTCCTTTTGGACACCCCACCTCCATATGACACCCCAATAGTCCAGGCACCCCCACAACCGCCCTTAAATACTGAACAAGTCCAACCACGGCCTGGAAATAACGAAGGTGCAGAGGGACTAGCCCCAAGGGACACGATTCCAGAGTGTCCCTATGATCCAGCCCCAAGTACCACTGGGGAGGCGGGCCGAATAACAAAAATACTTCATGATTCATGGATAGAGATCAAGGGTTTACCTCCTATAAGCCCACTCCTTGAGGCAGCTTCTGAGTTTCTCCGTCCCGGGGAAGACTCTAAGGCTGTTAACAGATTAACCAAAAGCAGACTTTACGCTATTAAGGTACACATGTATCGGTTCCTTATTTGTTGTTTTATTAAACACCTACAAGTAGGAGGAAAAGATGTACCCACGTCATTTTATGAGTTATTGGACTCAACTTCTGACCATACCGATGTAGGTTTGGTAAATGACGCACTTGATAGGTTCACCCGTAAGGTGTCACGTACTTGGCAAAATGTACAGGCCGAGGAGGACGAGAACAAAGGTGAGGAAAACACAACACTACCGGTTGTAAAAGACCTACCAGTAAGACGCTCCATTTCCACGTCACGATCCCCACCCCTCCCATTACTCCAGGGCCATCCAGAACGGCCGTCTCCAGACGACCTGTTTCAAGCCACGGTAGTAGAATTAGACGACTGGCTAGACCAGGAACCTCCGCTTACATCGGAGGAGAAGGAAATAGCCAGAACTGCGACCCTATGGGTCTCTCAATATAAGATATATGACAATGATCTCATAGCCCAACTCTTTTTGGCATTACCACGCCCACACCAAAGATTAGCGAGTCTCTTCATGGTACAGCATCTCATCACTCTCAATGACACCTTTTTAAAACATGATCCAAGACTAGAAGATTTTCTGTCAGACTGTGCTGATAACATATTCCTCTACAATGGCTCAGTTTTTCTCAACAGATTTATAGATTTTAGACAGGAATACCAGAAAGCGGTTGAATATAGATTTTTCACTGATACTTGTGGATCAGCTAATAGACTTCCTCAAACACGCCACTTCCCCATGAGGGAGGTTCACCCCAGAGCCGACACATTTGGCATTTTACAACGCGTTTTCATTTATGTACCCTTGACAAAACTTGAATTACTAAAAATGAAAGAGATGGTTCCCCCTCACTCAAAAGACCCTGCTGGATTTTTTAAGGAACTAGGAGACGTAGTAATGATGGGAACATATACTCTTTCTGATATTACAGCAATTCTTAAATTATTATTGCCCTCGGGTATATATGACAAACTACGAGAAAAAGATTGGGAGGTGGCGGGCGAACACATTAAATGGACCGAACTTCAGAATGACGAAAATACTAGGGTAGCAGGTCAAGGTATAGGAGCCAAACTCAAGGCACTTCCCGGCACTATTTTATTTATTTATTTATTTCACATTTTTTGAGCGCACTGTTACCCGGAGGTGTCCTGGCGTTGAAGGTGTTACCACAGTTATTGACAGTGAAAAAGGAGGATTGGGATGCCATTTCCTCCTGCAGACAGAAACATGGTGAAGACATAGGAGATTATTACACAAGGCTTGAAAAGTGTTTTGCGGTAAATAGCGGTCTTACACCGACAAGCGAAGCTTACCCGCATCTGTTTGTTTCCAAATTAGTAGACAACGCCCTGCCAGCTATAAAGGAAAGAGTACTGAAGGTAGAAAGTACCTGGCAAGCCCATACACCGCCGCAGGTGTTACAAATGCTACAATACCATCAAAACCGCATTAGGGATGAAGACGAGAATGATAAGAAACGCACGAAAGACACAAAGATGAAAGCATTAGTAGCCCAGACTGCACCCCAGCGCCAACAGCCCCCAGTAGCCAGACAACCGCAAAAAGTACTTGCAATTATTGCAAAAAGTCAGGACCCTTCGTTAAAGACTGCCCTGTCTTAAAACACAATTTGGCCACTGGTAAGACACAGCCCCGTCCATATCAGCCAAAACAGAATGCCCCACAAGGCACTACAGCACCTCCAGCTCCACCGACAGCACAAATGACCCAATTGTACTTTGGAGATGATGGCTATACTGAATACTACCCAGATTTTTTATTATGTTGCCCAGGGAGAGAAGATGACAAACTGCCCCTAACCCCCATCCCAGTAGATCAGAAAGGTCCATTTGTAGAGGTCCAACTTCTTGGGGAGGATAGAAAGTTTCTACTAGACACTGGGGCCAGTAAAACAACAATAAGCCATCAAGAGGTCCCAGAGGCTCCTCTCCCGGGTTCAAAAAGTATTTCTCTGGGTTTCTCCGGACAGTCTGTGACAAACGTCACATCAAAACAACTGCCCTTACAGGTTGGTCCACTCACGACAACCACAGATCTTATATTGACAAAATCATGTCCAGAAAATTTACTTGGTATCAAGACATTGAAAGAATTAGGAGCTGTTATTGTTTGCTCACCTAAGGATGTTAGATTATTCCTAAGAGATTTTAAAGGCCACTACACCAGTAGAGAATTAGACGAACATTTGAAAGATTTGCCACACACCCTTTGGGCCACTGACTCCACCACAGTAGGATGTATGGAAATAACACCTCACAAGGTTACACTGAAGGAGGGAGCCCAACTGCCACGCATAAGACAATACAAAATTCCACCTCAAGCTGAACAGGCGTTAATGTTAATTATTCAGGATCTAATACGGTCAGGTGTGGTTAAAGAAACAATTTCTAATACTTGTAATTCCCCAGTTTTAGCAGTTCATAAAAAAGTGGAACTGGGAACACCCCCTGTCTATAGACTAGTGGTGGATCTGAGGGAACTTAATAAATGTGTAATTCCCCAACACCCCGTGGTCCCAGACATCTCCACGTTACTCACAGCCATAGATGCAGAAGTGACACACTTCACTGTAATTGACTTAAAAAACGCATTCTTCAGTAAACCCATTCACCCAGACAGCCAATACCTTTTCGGCTTCTCCCTACAAGGACGAAGCTTCCAATTTACAAGAGCTCCCCAAGGTTTCACCGAAAGCCCAAGTGTGTATAGCCAAGCGTTAAAAAGACAATTGGATACTATTGAAATGCCCCCTGACACTGCATTGTTACAGTATGTTGATGACATCCTCATTGCGGCCAGATCTGACCCAGCCTGTGCTGAAGCATCATTGCTGGTACTAAAATTCTTAGCTGAGAATGGCCACAAAGTTTCCCCTGGTAAGCTCCAATTCTGTTTGCAGCAAGTGGCATACTTAGGGCACTTGCTGTCAAAGGAGGGTAGGCAGCTTACACAGGAACGCATCCAACTTATACAACAAATGCCGCAGCCAACAACACAGAAACAAGTTCGAGCCTTTGTTGGTCTTACCTCATATTGTAGACAGTGGATCCCGCAATTTGCCCTCATTGCTAAACCATTAGTACAGCTGACAACACTTGAAGCTGGCGCTGCCCCAAAATTACCCTGGATGGATGAACACACACAAGCTTTTCAGTCTCTTAAAAAGGCTATGTGTCAAGCCCCAGTGTTGGCAACACCTGATTACACCAAAGATTTTACCTTATTTGTAACAGCTCAGGTACAGCCCTGTCGGTCCTGACCCAACTTCAGGCAGACAGGCATAGACCATGTGGTTATTTTACCAGTACATGAGATCTGGTGGCCCAAGCACTCCCGGCATTCCTCAAATCAGTAGCTGCCACAGCACAAGCCATTAGACAAAGTGACACTATCGTACTAGGACACCATCTGGTAGTCCAGGTTCCACATGCTGTTGAACTTCTCCTAAAGAGAACGCAAACACAACACCTGACAATAGCCAGACTCACAGGATACTAGATGACACTTTTTCAGCCACACATTGAGATCCGACGATGCAACATTTTAAACCCAGCAACACTGTTGCCACTAACCTCTTCTGCTGAACAACTTCACGATTGTATTGATACAATTGATTTAGTGACCAAACCCAGACCAGATTTACAAGATACACCCCTTTCTGAAGCAGAGATGACACTCTTTGTTGATGGGTCTTGCATGAGACTCCCTACTGGAGAATTGGCAGCAGCTTATGCCGTCACAAATGGTGTAAACACTTTGGAAGCACACAAAATAGAGATACTGTCAGCACAACCAGCCGAACTAGTAGCACTAACACGAGCATGTCACTTAGCAAAGGGAAGATCAGTTAACATCTACACTGACTCACAATACGCTTTCGGGGTTGTACACAATTTCGGCACATTATGGAGGGAGAGGGGATTTCTCACATCACATGGGTCCAAAATACAACATGCTGCCCTCATCACTGCCCTCTTGGAAGCTAGCCAGTTACCAACAAAAATAGCGTTGCTGAAATGTAAGGCACACACAAAGGGAACAGATGAAATATCGAAGGGAAATGATTTCGCAGACAATGCAGCCAAACTGGTGGCGAACACAGAATTGAATACACTACACCGCCAATACGCAATACGAGACCCCTTTTCTGACATCCAGGATGTCCAAAGTCACACCACACCACACCACAGGAACTGCTAGAATGGAAGGAAAGAGGAGGGGTCCTTACAGACCAGGGTTGGATGACACCTGAGAGAGCAGTATGGCTACTGCCGGATGCTATGGTTCAGGTTATAATAAACACCATACATGGACCAGCGCATCTGGGAGAAAAAGCAATGTTAGATAGCATACAGAACATATGGCATAACAAACATTTGAGAGCTGCAGCCAAACAAAAAGTAAAAACATGCATGGTTTGTAACCAGTTCAACCCAGGTAAAGGCACAAAGGTGGAGCAGGGTGGATTCCAAACCCCTGACCATCCATTTGAAGCTCTCCAGATGGACTATATTCAGATGGAGAGATGTAGAGGTTACAAGTATGTACTGGTGGTGGTGTGCGCGTTAACAAGGTGGACTGAAGCTTACCCCGTCCCTGACTATACCGCCACGACGACTGCTAAGGTTCTAGTAAGAGAGTACTTCCCCCATTATGGGTTGCCTAGAGTCATATATTCAGACAATGGCCAACCTTTCTCTTCCGAGCTGTTATGTTATGTTATATGAGGTTTTGTAGCGCGCTCCAATAGTCAAGACTGTCCTGGCGCGGGAATGAAACTGAGACAGAGTGGGAAGGAGGTATGCTAATCATGAGTTTGAAAGAGGTGAGTTTTGAGCAGTTTTTAAAAATTGGTCAGATTGGGAGCGTGTCTAAGAGCGTCTGGCAGGGCGTTCCACATTTGAGCTCCCTTTACCATGAGGGATTGTCCGCCCAGGCGGACTCTTCTAAATCTGGGGATGATCACCTGCTTTTTGGAGGCGGAGCGCAGCTGACGGGATGGGAGGTAGGGTGTGAACCTTTTGGCTAGGTAAGAGGGCCATGGTCCATTGAGGGCCTTGTAGACGATGACCAAAGTTTTAAAGCGCACTCGTTGAGCCACAGGGAGCCAGTGAAGATTCTTCAGCTGTTTGCGCACGCTGAGTCTCCTGGGGATGTTAAAAATGAGTCTCACCGTGGCATTCTGGACAACCTGTAGTTTTTTGATCATATAGTCAGGAGCCCCTAAATAGAGGGCGTTTGAGTAGTCCAGCCGGGCGAGTACCAGAGCCCTAGCAACCGTTTCTTTCGCCGATTGAGGAAGGAGGGGAAAGAACTTGCGAAGAGTGGTCAGAGTTCCAAAGCATGTTCCCGCCAAGCGAGAAATCTGGTCGCGGAAATATAAGTCGGCTCCGAACCAAATTCCCAGATTCTTGGCAATCCCGTTCTCTCCCTTGGGGCAAGTTGATTCACCGGGCCAGATGGACTCCTTAAAGTCACTGGGGAATTGGCCGTAGAGCAGGATTTCTGTTTTATCCTCGTTGCATTTGAGGGATGATTTGGCTAGCCAGGTGAATACGGAGGAGAGGCATTGGCGAACTCCTGAGGTGCATAAGTTCTCCTTTGGCCAGGTGAAGAGAAGCTGGGTGTCGTCGGCGTAAGCCATTATCTTGGCACCCCAGCTCTCTGCTAGCCGAACAAGAGGAGTTAGATAAATATTAAATAAAAGGGGACTTAGGGTCGATCCCTGTGGTATCCCTGTGGAGCTGATGAAACATGTCTCCCTTCTATTAGGATATACTTGGAAATTTCATTGCGTGAGACACCCCCAGGCAGCAGGATTGGTAGAAAGACACAATCAAACCCTTAAAACTAAGTTAGCCAAAATTAAAGCAGAAAAGGGCGTAGATTGGATGACTGCCTTACCAGTAGCCCTGTTCTATATGCGAATGGTACCACACTCTCGAATAGGATTAGCACCATTCGAGATGGTTTTTGGCAGGCCACCAAACATGTGGGGAATCCCTAGACCAAAGTCTATTACTGATGTAGATAGCAGAATATTAACTGATTACCTGGCTTCCTTGATGTCTGCACTCCGCTCTTGTCGTTCACAGGTGGCTGCAGCCTTCCCCGACAAAACCAACCCTGAAAAACACACCATCCGACCCGGAGATTGGGTCTCGGTCCGGAACTTCGACCGGACAAATCCTCTCCAGCCCAGGTGGAAGCAGCCGAAGTTGGTCCTTTTAACTACGCGGACTGCAGTGAAAATCGAGGGCCGAAAAGGCTGGCTGCATGCCAGCCATTGTAAGAAATAGTTTGGAGAAATAGACTCTTTTGCCAGCGAGGTTGCCAAATCCAGTGACACAGTGACTGAACAATCCTCATTGCCCTTGGAACAGACCCCACAACAAGAATATAAATCAAAACTGAGGTCCGCCACCCGGGTTCTGGCTGATTAAGCCCACGGACGCAGGTCTTGTGGTGAAGCGGTTAGAGCATGGGGGCAGACTCAGACACTCTGACTATGTGGGTAAAAGAGAAAATGAGGCGCCTAAAGAAGAATGTTAAGAAGTTGCATAGCGGACCTATCATATGTTTGATCATACTGTTTTTCTTGATGACAATCATGACGTGTCTTGGTTGGGCACTCCACATTGCTTTCCCACCAGCACCACATTTCACTCCTGCACCTAACAACACTCAAGAGCACACGTACCTCGACTTGCCCCCTCATGAACAAGCTCATAGGCTAGCTCTCCGAAACAATACCTTTATACAGATGCTACAATATACGCATCAGGTCAGCAATATCACAGACTGCTGGATATGTGGCCGCCTCCCATCTCATCAAAAGGAGGGAGGGATGCCTCTCTTCCCCTTCCCGTTTTCTTATAATGGCACTTGCGAGGCCTGGTTCGCCCTAATAACAGCCAACAGGACTACCCCCACCACCTGCCTTGATGGAAATAGGTCATGCAAGAATGGGTGGCCTTGGGGGGACTTAAATAAGGTCCTTAATGCTGTCTGTTACCCGAATGAGGATGGAGATTCTCAGGCGACAGGTACGGTCCTAGAAAGTGAAGAGTACAAACAGGGGAACGTGAGCATGTCCTACAGGATATTAAATACCAAACCTAAAAAGAATGCTGGACCCCCTTCTATCTCGGTCTCGACAGTAAAAGGGCACCTGTGCGTCCGGAAAAATGGCTCTGTCCCATTAGGACACAGTGACTGCCATACCACTGTGAGTTTTGAAGACAAGGGAAAATCATTATTTCTAGCATCCCGCCATACTTATTTCATCTGTGGGCAAATAGCTTATGTGAGGCTGCCCTTGAACTGGGGGGAACGTGCTATATAGCATTTCTGCTACCTCCTGTCTTTGTGGCCCCATCCACTTACCACCGCGACCTCCTAGTGCCCCATGTTAGATATAAGAGAATGATCGATATCTCCGGGATTGATCACACGGAAACTACATTAGACCAATATACAGACTTCAACAAAGGATTCTTTTTCTTTTTCGGCCCTGTGCTAAACAGCAAGCTCATACGCAAGTTGACAAGGACCTTGGAGGCTGTTGTAAATCAGACGGCTTCTGCCCTGGGGAACTTGACTCAGGAACAGTCTGCCATAAGATTGGTTGCCCTCCAAAACCGCCTTGTCCTTGACGTCATCCTGGCTGACAGAGGCGGAGCCTGTAGAATTATCGGCTCTAGCTGCTGTATTTTCATCCCTGATAACTCTCCGTCTGTATATAAGGTTATAACAAAATTACACAAGATAGCCGCCAGCCTACATCAAGAACCTGGCACGTGGACATTGTCTGACTGGTTTTGGACAATAATATCATCCTGGGGATGGAAATTGCTGTCAGCAGCAGGCATAATATTCCTGGTCATAACTGTATGCTGCCTTTGCATCCAATGTGGCCCTGCCCTGTGCGGGCTATGCGCTGCAACCTGCATTCCTAAACCACATATCCAGCAGAAAGAAAACGAAACAATTATGCTACAGGAATGCATAGACAATCTCATGCAAATTGAGATATAGATACAGGTACACTCTGGGGCAAGGAGGGAATGAGGAAAAAAAAGTGGCAATTGTGCCCCATCGTTTCCCTTCTCCGCCTGTCTGCCATTTTGATTCAGACAACATCCATTTTTGCGTGTCTTATCCATTTTGTCTCCAAACCCACGAGCAAGACACCCTGCACCTGTCCCCTTCGTTCATTGACCACACATTCTTGTGGCTCGGCCAATTCCGAGAACCAAAGAGATAGTTCCTGTTTTAAGAGACAGTTCCTGTTCTTGACTCTAAGCCAGAAATAACCCCCGGTTGAGAAAGGGCCTTCAACTGAAAGAGCATTTCGACACTGAGGAATGACCCTCAACTGAAGGGAGCACATTTCGACACACTGCATGCACTCTCACGAGACACAAGAGACGCCCATACCTTGACACATCTTGTTTGAAATTACTGTTTGTCACTTCCTTCTTCTTCTTCTTTTTTGCTTACTGCCTGAACTGTATACATATTCCGCTGTGTGAATAAAACATCAGACCACTCCTGAACCCGCTTGGTCAAGGAACTCTCCCTTAACTCGAGTTATTGAATAAACCCTTTACTCGAATACCACAGACTCCTCTCTTTACTTAATTTAAAGTATTTTTACTAATATAGAAATTCTAAGATAAGGTAATATTAAATTATTTACCACAAACCGGTCCTTGGATGCTTGATTCCGGTCTGGGAAAGACATGGCTTGGTAGTTCGGACTGGACTGTTCACATGAGGCACCGGGTCAGAGCTGATTTGCATATAGCCATTGTCTAACTCAGGGTGGTGTGTAGTGCAAAAAACGATGGATTTAGGCCCAGATCCTTGTACTGGGATGAATGTATGACATGGTTCTAGATTCTGTCCATCAACTGTGTTTTTTGCAATTTTCACCCCGAGTGGGCTGGGTATGCTCAGACGTGAGTCCCAGACTCTCCACACCACTGGAGTCAAGCTATCCAGGCTGATGAAGGCTGATAGCCAGAAGCCGGTCCTTGAATGCTTGATTCCGGTCTGGGAAAGACATGGCTTGGTAGTTCGGACTGGACTGTTCCCATGAGGCACAGGGTCAGAGCTGATTTGCATATAGCCAGTAATGTAGGTGGTTTTTCTGAGGTTTGGAAGAGCTGTTGACATAACACCATGCCATGAGTCATCGGTTTTCAAGTCACAATGCGGAGCATTCTGGGACTTGTAGTATTCGGTTACTTCACTTAAAACAGCTAGACAAAGTGACATGTGAGCAGTGATTTGTGAAACACATTACTGCCCTTCATTGCACATCCTACGGGGCATTTCCTAAGTTTGTGGGGCTTGTAAGTGTGCGATATGAGTACTAAAACACATATGGTAAGGAGTCAGTGTAGGAGGTTGCAGTGTTGCTGCCAGTGGGGTGTACCACTGCAGCACACGCCCCCTCCCCACTGTTGTTACAGAATTTACCCCTAGAGCGTAAGGGGTCTGTGGTTTAGCCCAAGCGTAAGCGTGGACACGCAAGGTAATGAATAAAAGGCCCAGGGAGCTGGGCGTGGCCAAGTTAGTTACTGCCACCAACTATACTACACGTGTCCTGTGTCCTCCTTGAATAGGCCTCGACCAGGACACCACAGAGGTAGTTTTTTCAGAGCCAAATGGTACTCATTTGGTCACAGTGAGAGTGCAAATAGAGTGGGGGGGGGGCGAGAAGAAGATGTGCACAGACGGGTATGTGGTTCTTTCTGCATAATGATCGCTAACTGCTTGGGCGATCATGTGTAGTCATTTTTCGTGTTCAGCCATTCTCTCCCCACCATGTTGACATGACGACACAGTCGTAAATCCACCATGTTTGCACTTCGTTGTGACAGGTGAAGAGGCATGAGCGGAGCTGAGAGTGGGCTTACGGCTGCCGTAGGAACCGAAGCATTTCTATGCAATGTGCTGCTACAGTCAAGCTCTGTCTGAAGGAGTCACACGTGGCGCAGGCCTGTGTGCTGGGTAAACAGGATTGTTTCCTCCCTATCAGAAAACAGGAGCACAGCAAGGCCAGACTTCCTAATAATACTGTGTGCTCTTCTGCAAAGATAGCGCACATAATAAGTGCGCTATTTTTTTCTGCTTCTCTGACGTAGAATTGATAAAATTGGTTTTGCTGATCAAGTGATATACACAAAGAATTTGCTTTGAAGTAAACACGGAGCGGAATGTTGTTGCACCATTTTTGTTGCTGATTAAAAGACACTCTTGATAGATAGTTTTACGTTCAATTTACGTCCTCAAATCAAAAAGTAGATATACTGCAGAATAGAGGCAATGTACATGGTCTCGTGGAGGAGACGGAGCTTTAGGTCTGGTTGGTGAGGGGGAGAAATAGACACAAGGGTGACGGAACGAGATTAAGCAGCAATGGGGTAGGTGAAGGATTGAGAAATGCTGGGCGCCCGGGTTAAAGTGAAAGCGGGTACCCGTGTTGTTATTAAAAGTGGGTGCCCATGTTACAGTGACATTTTCATAGGCGTTTTTTATAAAAAGTGAAAGTGGGCCCCTGTGAAGTTATTGAAAGCAAGCGCCTTTGTGATTGTAAGCGGCCACTCGGGTTATTGATATCGGGTGCCCGTGTTAAGGAGAAAGTGGGAACCCATGTTGTTAATTTAAAACATATAAAATAAGATAAAGGGCGGCAGTGCTGCTTCAAAAAACACAAGTAGTCCCAGCTGAAGCAGCGCATGGCCTGCCTGCAAGAGAAACTCAATAAAGAAAATAGTGCTTACAGACTAAATAACAAGTACTGTGTAACAACCGAAGTAAAAGGGCCAGTTACCATGGTAGGTTACAAATGAAGACAAGGCGGTACTAAGGAGGGACTAACAAGCCTATTCATGAATCTCAAGCCAGCATTTACAAAGTACAAAGACACAAGCCAATGACAAATATGGGCGGAGGGTGGGCGGAGAGTGGGCGGGGCTTCAAGTGCATACTCCAAAACAGCAAGGCTCACAGAGCAGCGCATGCACGCTGACTCTAGGCTCGACCTAAAAAAGAGACAAAAATAATGTGTAAATGGTACAAGGTCTTCCATTAAAAAATACATGGTTTCTGATGAGTATTTGGAGGTTGACTAGAGAGATCAGAGTTCTGAGGTCCTGGACCCGCTGCTTTGAGGGAAACACCAGGGATCGTATCATGATGCTGTTTTCTGCAACCTGTCAGCTCATGTGTACTTATATTTGGCCTCTTGAATGCATGCATTGGCTCGAAATACGTCTGAAATAATGCATGTTTTGCTGAGTTTGGAAACATAGGGAAACAATTACTTCTTCGTGCCATTGAGCCCTGCTGCATAAAAGCAATATCAGCCACGGTTTTGATATAGCAATATTGGCCACAATTATTACTATCACCATTAAATACCTTTCTGTATATCTTCTCTAAGCACTCCAAATAGTTTATCACTACCACTGCCCATGTTCTAACTGCCTAATATGGTTTAATGACTGCAAGAAAACCAAACACCACAAAGGCTTATAGTGACTCGAAATATCTCTGAGTAGGTGCATATTTTCCTGAGACAGCTCAGAAGCTCAAAGTGGAAATTTCTGCAGTGTGTTTCAAAACCTGTTATCAGCAGTACATTTACTAACTCAGAGCAATTTTAAGTTAATGTATGCACAAAAGACTGCAAAATAAAATCATAGATCCCTTCTGATCCAACGTCACATGGCAAACAGCATCATGATATGGTCCCAGGTGATCAGTCATCCATAAAGCAAGAAAAATAGTCTCTACCCAGAAATATGTCCAATCCCAAATAAGACTTCTGATCCAAGAGTTACAAATTTCTCTCTAAATACCACCCCCATGGTGATGGAAATTGGGATTCTGGTTGGCAGACGTATGCACCTGGTCCCAGATGGAAACACCTTCCTAGTCAGGGTAAGTCACAACACACCCTAAATTATCCTGTGTTCACCCTCTGGTAGTTTGGCACATAGCAGTCAGTCTTAACTTAAGAGGCAACATTGAAAATATTTGGGCAACAATTTAAACAGTAACACAGTGAAAACACCACAAAAAGACTCCAAAGACCAAGTTAGAAAAATGGAACTCAATTTTATAAATAAAACAAGGCCAAAACAACAACAATCCAATAAGTAGAAGTCGAGATATAAAATATGAATTTTTAAAGATTAAATATGAAAATATTGCTAACAAGAAATAAGCACCTATTTGTGATATCTGGTCACACTAAACCGGGACAAAGTCAAACGTTCTGGCCAACCACGACGGATCGTGAGCTAGATACAGATATTCTGCAAAGCCTGCTTAGCAAAAATACCTTGTTCCTGATCGCAGCAGGGAAGATGCGGGGTACAGCCGAGCGATACACCCGTGTCGTTCCTGCAGTCAAGTTACTGCGTCAATTTTCTCTACACAACAATGTCAATGTACATGTTCCAAAGACGATGCGCCAGTGCCAAGAACCAATGGTTCCAAAGCCGATATGGCGGGTTTCTCAACACAGTTGAGGGGATGCTTCGATTATCTCTCTGCAGTGGCTGTAATGCGGTTCCGATGGTGATGCACTGGTTCTGAGGGTAATACACTGGTGGTGGTGCATAGATTCTGCTCTTATATTCAGGTCCAGAAAAGTCCTGAATTGTTGGTGTCAGAGGTCCAGTACATATACCCAGTTGTGCATTTGCAGTGGGTCTGACTTCAAATAAGGGTCTTTAAAATGCACAGAGGTCCTCATGTCCTGCCCTGGCTCCATACTCACTACAGCGGGTATAATGCCCTTTGTGTATGGACAGGAAACAGCCTATTCAGGTGTATGTGTGAGGCTGTGCTCAGCTCCTCCCTCCCATCCTCCCAGGAAGAGTCATCATGTCACACCTAAGTTTCATTTTTGTGTGGTGGTCTAGCGGAAATACACAAAGTCCAGCTGTCCCCACACCAGATTGATCAGAGACAGACATCATGCACAAAAGAGCTATGATCAATAACATGCCAACTTTCTAAAAGTGGCATTTTCAAGGTTGTAATTATCAATTCGACTTTACCATTAAAGAGTATTTGTCATCTCAAATCTATAGATTTAAAAAATCATAGATCTGCTCCCCCTCAATCAAGAATTACAGTGTGTTAAGTGTAGTAAGGAATCCCCAATGTTATCCTATCAGAGTGGTGGACTTGTAGCAGTGAAAAATGACTGTAGGAGTGTTCCACTAACAGGACGTGTAAAACTTAAAAGCACATATCGTACCTTTTAGTTGCCTAGCACCCTGCTCTATTGGCTACCGAGGGCCTACCTTAGGGGTGACTTATATGTAATAAAAGGGGCGTTTAAGGCATGGCAAGTGTTTAAAATGCCAAGTAAAAATGGCTGTCCCGAGATATGTTAAAAAGCTACTTGAGTTGGTGGCAAAATCAGTGCTGCAGACCAACCAGTAGCATTTAAGTTACAGGCCCGAGCACATTTAGTGCACTTTTCAAGGGACTTATAGGTATTTAAATATGCCAATTTTAGACATATTCAATTAAATCAAGTTTAGGGGAGAGAGCACATGTACTTTAGCCCTAGTCAGCAGTGGTAAAGTGCTCACAGTCCTACGGTCAATAGAAAACAATCAGCAAACTGTGAGGCAAGTAGCAAACATTTTGGGGGAAGAGTACCCTAAGGCTGTCAGGTCTAACACAAGGTATAGCCAGTAATGGAAATTCCTTACACCACATTATTAAACCTTAACATACTTGCTTCAAAACAGGAAAAGGAAGCTATCTCCTAAAGCAGGTACGGCATCCCAAGCATTTACTTGTAATTACAGGCACTACTAGGGGCCAGATGTAGGTAGCCAAATACCGGTCGGTAACGGCCGATTTCGGCCGTTACCGACCGGTATTTGGTTTTTGACATGTAGGTGGGTCGGAGTTTACAGAATCGGTATATTTACCGATTCGGTAAATTTACCACTTCGGTACTTTTCCGAATCGGTAAATATACCGATTCTGTAATTCCATATGTAGGTGGCACAGTTTGCAGTGCCACATGCCCTTAGGATTTCTTATTTTACCACCCAATCCTACTGGGTGGTAAAATACCGAATTCCAGTGTACATGCACATCTGTGCATGTACACCTATGCCATGTGACACACAGACATGCCCTTAGGGCATGTCTGTGTGCCACATGGCACACAAGCCTGCATTTGGGGTGCTACAGGGTGTCAGAGTGACACCCCGTTCCCCCTGCCAGGATTCGGTATTTACAGATTCTGTAAATACCGAATCGGTATTTCCCATTGATTCCTATGAGCTTCAAGGCCCATAGGAATCAATGGGAAATACAGATTCGGTATTTACAGAATCGGTAAATACCGACTCTTACAGAATCGGTAATTGTAAGATTAAAATTACCTACATCTCCCTCCTTCAAATTTACCTACTCTTAAATACCGATTCGGTATGATTCGGTATTTAAGAGTAGGTAGATCGGAATTACCTACATCTGGCCCTAGGTCCCTTAGAGAGGAAGATAAGAAAATAAGAAGGCAACAAGACTCAGAAAAATGTGAAACATCCGGTAATTATGATAAACACATATGCAATATGTCAACCTTACCTTTGAGAATCACAAGTCAATCTTCATCTCCCAGTTTAAATTCCCTCCTCTAAGACAAACACTCTTGCCTCATTCTCACCATAGGTTGAGGAATAATGTTCGAAGCTTGCCCACGATGCAGGCCATGTGCTGCAGGCTACAGGTTTCCTGTATATTAGTATGCGTTTGCTTGACAAAATATATAAGGGATAAAGAAACTATGTCTTGATTGAAGAGAAATCATTTTTCCAGGTAACAGAATATGGCTGTATATGCTTTGATTGATAAAAGTAAAATTAGGTTGAGTGGAGTTCTTGATCACCCTGAGACCACACCAACTGCATAGAATTCAGCTCAAAGTTTAATCAGCAAGCCGAAAAGTTGAAGCCACAAGGATATTGCTCAAGAACACTCAATGGGACGGTGTCCCTCATTTTCCACCAAAATACGCTATTTACAGACTGAACCTATTGTTCTTCCAAAAGAATACTGACTGTGAAAATTAGCCCCTCTGAATCAAGATGTAATTGAAAATAATTTCGATTTATTTTCCACTATAGAGAATTGCGTTCTACCAAATTATCTAAATGAAATTTTTTCTTTTCCACTTAGTTCCACCTCACAACCCAAATGTAGCTGTGTAAACAACTTTAGCCACATTGCCACTGAATAGATCAATGGATGACAGGCAAAGGTCAATGGGTATTCATTTGTTAGAGCAATGCCTCATTCTGAGATAATAACATAACAAGAGATCTTTACCTATGAAGAGTGGGCAAAATCATTCAGTCGTGGCTATCCTTTATCAAATTCTTTACAACACCTAGAACCCAAACTAAATGTGCCTCCATGAAACTTACAACACATACCTTTATTTAACTTAAAGGGATACACCGTTTCCTCTAAGGAAGTACATGCTCTTATCATGTTGAAGGACTGGACTTTTGACAGTACCAGCGGTGCCAGGGAACAACACCTATAACCTTCATGGGATACCTGTTTCGGCGCACAAACTACAGAGACACGGGACACTTCCTTCGGCGTCAAAGATTCAAGGTTTATTACTGCAGGGAACACAGAAGTCACGACAAGTACAACACGTGCAACTTGGGGAGACTGCTTCAAATTGGTTCTGTGGATCGCTCCTTTTATACAAAATTAACTCATAGGACAACATGGTACACAAAAGTTTACAACCTGGTTCCCATAATTATCCCCCAGAGGGGTCGCTTTGGTCACTTTGGTACACATAAGGTCCGGAACATAAGTGCGGAAACATTTGGCGGTTCCCAACTGTAAAAACCCATCTTCCCAACATTAGTGAATTCTAATCGGCAGTAAAACAGATCGAAATAGGGACAAGGACAGGTGCAGAGGAAGATGGAGACAGTGGGGGATTGAAAAGAGTGTGAAAGGGGAGGTATCGGGAAACACGAGATACAGGCATCAAAGGGACGTGCCTAATGAGATGCACGGCTGAGACAATAAACCGGACGGCAAGATGAGCCTCGAGCGGGGCCATCTGCCTTACAGTATCATCCCCCTCATCGTAAAAGATATTTACAAAGTACATGTGTCTTCCACAAATATCCTGAGAGTCCCAGGGTGACGAAGCGGACAGTGTCCGTTCGCTGGCTACTTGAGGGCAAGAGACAAAATGGATGCCGTATTTAAGATGGAACCCGTGGGTACAGATGAAAAACCCACATGTCAAACGAACGGTTTAAGTTAGCACAGCAAAACTGCGCACTCTTACTAAACTCGTCATTTGCGGTTCTTAGATACCAGACTCGACCATATTCGTGCGAGTCGAAAACATCACTTAAAATTGTCACGGAACCTCAGACGCTCCTTTTGCCCTCATGTAGGCAAGCACTAGTCGGAATCATATTCGATATTCATCAGACCCTCGAGATGTTGCTGTAGCATAGCTCTGTCCAACTGAGACCCTTTGGTAACAGGTGGCTGTCTTATACACGTTGTAGCACAGAGGCCACATAAGGCAGGACCGTACTGCACGCAAAGGCAACACGTGAACAGGAACGCTACAACGACTCCAATGATCGTCAGAATTTTCCAACCCCAAGTCGACATCAGGCCCCAAAACCATCCAAGTAGCGTCCAATCCCCTACATCCACGTGTATGGATTCGGAGATCTTATGCAACTTCGAGATGGCTTGATAGACAGTCGGAACGTTATCAGGAATGAAAATACAGCAGCTCGAATGGATCACCTTACATACCCCACCTCGATCTGCTAAGATCACATCTAAAACCATACGGTTTTGTAACGTCATAAGTCTATCCGCCTGAAGTTCTGTGGTGATATTACCAAGGGCACTGGCAGTAATATTAGCTGTCGATTCTACCACTCGAGTCAACTGTCTTAGGTTCCTACTATTAACCATAGGTCCCCAAAATGGGAGGAAACCCTTGAAAAAGTCTCCTGCCTCTTGACCGGCAGTATTCTCTTCGCTAATTACGCCCCTCACAACTCTAGTTTTGTGATAATCTGCATCTACAGTAAACGTCGGAGGCAACAAGTTTGCGATAAAACATGAGCCCATGACGTCAGAGGGCAACCATGCATATGCACGATCATGACAAATAAAGTATGTACCCTTGGCAGCCAAAAACACAGGGGACGAGACCATTGGCAAAATATAATTTTCAGTGCAGGCACTCTCTCCAAGTCGGGCTTTCGATCTACGGCCGCGACCTATTAAACAAAAATTACCAATGTGGGGTACGACCCATATCGGAGGCGAGCTTTTAAGCTGTTTTTCACCAGTGAACACACTATATTCGCCTCTACTTAGGACCCTATAGGCTTGTACCTCTTCTTCAGGGATAAGCGAGGGATCATAGATATCGCTATCTAAATCCTCTATTGCTATAGACAAAGATTTTTGGTACAAGGTAGGACCAGAGTAGGGGGAACGTGGTTCTCGAATGGGGTGGAAACCCAGTGCGCTTCGAAACATTGTTTGAAATGCTCGAGCAGACCCTTGGGAGCTATACGGTAACACCAGATATGGAATTCCCTTATCCGTAGTATGTGGCATCAACCCACACACCCAACAATTAGTAGTGTTAACCACTAACTGATGCTGATGAAGGAGCTGAATAAAGGAATTGTTGCGGAATTCTGCACGTCTAGCCTGCTCGTGTTCAGGTAAGATGTGAAAAGAAAGAGGAGAAACAGTGGAGGTGAGTTTAAGGTCAGGGGTAAGAGTAGGTATAGTAGAAGGCAAGAAGTAAGACATTGTGTAATACACTCCACCCGCCAATAACGCAGAAACAGTCACAAACAGTACGAATATTTGGAACACAAAACATTTGGTACGACTGAGTTGCTGCAGCTTGAATCTTTGTGCTTGAGCTCTTTCCAAGTCCATCAGCTTTGAAAATGCCATTTCCTATGACCGTCCGCAACGTTTCTTGACGCACTTCGTTCTGTGTAGCAATAGTCAATTCCTAGGAGTTCCCAGGAACCGACGGTCTTTAACCTAGCGTCAAGACCTACTAACCAGGAGGAAGTACACGCGCGGCCCTACGGTCTTTATTTCACAAATATATATATATGAAAACAATGTCTCTCAGCTGTGGAAACAAAAATGTAAGGAACAAAGCTCAATGAATATGTACAAAATAATTACAATAGAATGAGTGTTCAAACTGATCATGGAAAACGGGATAATGCATTTGTCAAGGGACAGAACGGGGTTTTTTATTAGTCTTTAGTGCTGGATCTCAAAAAATATCGGGTTTTCCCAGGACGTGTCTGTTCGTTAAACAAAAGATCCGTTGAAGGGACAACGCCCTGTTGATCAGCTGAATGTTCTGGTCTTGAGTCTTCTGATGACAAGTGTTCAATAATGCCTTTTTGCTGCACTGAGGATTCTCCGACAGGTTGTGCGTCGCTGAAAGGTACAAACGCCGACAATCTTTCGGTTTCAGTTGATGCAATGCCTTTCCTCACCCACGAGTCTGCTGGCAACGGAATGGGGACTTTCTTGGTATGGGTGGCATGCACCCAATTTTTCCGCCCCTCAAGACGAACTGCAGTTCTCGTGGCAAGGAGGACCTGATAGGGTCCAGTGAACCTGGGATCCAAATTATTCTTGCGCGAAAAATTTCACGTTACCACCCAATCTCCGGGCTGGAGCTGGTGGCCTGGACCCTCCGTCTGCGTCGGCAATGCTTCGTGAACCTGTTGGTGAATTAACCTCAGTTTAGCAGTCAAGTCATAAAGATAATCGATCAACATTGGATACTCAAGTTCACAAAAGGCACCCGGTCTAGGGACCCCCCAAACATTGGCAGGACGACCGAACACTATTTCATAGGGACTGAGCCCTACTCGGGAGTGTACAGTTGCCCTTGTTGACAGTAATGCTAAGGGTAAAGCGTCAGGCCACGAAAGACCTGTCGTAGCCTGAATTTTTGCTAGTTTTAGTTTAAGGGTGCCATTGTACCCCTCAACCAAACCAGCTGAATGAGGATGATTGGCACTATGGAATTTCTGATTAATTCCAAGGCCCTTGCACACACTCTTCATCACACTCCCCACAAACTCACTTCCGTTGTCTGACCACACAATTCTAGGCATTCCATACCGAGGGAAGTACTCCTTCAGTAGGATTTTCGCAGTGGACAAAGCAGTATTGTCTTTGAGAGGATAGGCCTCAATCCATCGGGAGAATGCGCAAACAACAACTAAAACGTATTTCAGGTTATTGCATCGTTCCATATGGATGAAGTCCAATTGGATCACCTCAAAGGGACATGAAGGGGGAGCAAAACTACCAGGAGGAGTTGGGGTTCCCTTACCAGGATTGTACAACATACATACCATACAATTCTTAACCAAGCGTTCAGCACATTTCGTAATACCATCATTCTTCCACACAGGAAACAGCAATTTACAGATACCTTTCGCGCTAATATGTGCTAACCCATGTGCCATAGTCACAACAGCCAGCACATATGCATCAGGCAACATCCATCTTTTCTGTTCCGATAAATCAGTCCAACAACCATTCGCATCCAACTTTCCCGTACTTTCTTTCCACTTCTCCTTTTCAGTCTCGGTGGCCTCATTCTGAATTGCTTTCACACTCTCGATAGTGTTTTCACACATACTTGATTCTGCAGGCCACCTAACCGAACTCGTCACATACATTCGAGTGCTAAGGTTCCGGGCAGTCTCCTTAGCAGTCTCATCCGCAAACGCATTTCCACGACCCACATCGTCCGTTACTTTCTGATGTGCGCTACATTTGATTATGGCCACCTGTTTAGGCAATGTGAGTGCATCTAAAAGATCATTTACAAGCTGTCCATGTTGAATCTTCGTACCATGTGACGTAAGGAATCCTCTCTCTCTCCACAATCGTCCAAAACTATGTGCCACACCAAACGCATACTGGCTATCTGTAAACACATTCACCCGTTTATCTTTAGACAACACACACGCTCTCGTCAAAGCAATTAACTCAGCAGCCTGAGCCGAATTTTGATTTAATCTTGCACTTTCCACAATCGTTCTCAATGTAACTACAGCATACGCAGTCGTCACATCACCGTTCGGCAACTTGAAACAAGAACCATCCACATACAAAGTACCATCGGGATTTGTCAATGGAGTATTTTTTAGGTCAATGCGACCCTTGGTTTCCTCTTCAGTTTTGAGATAGCAGTCATGTACTGCTTCACCACTTGATTCTGCGTCGATCGGCAGCAATGTTGCTGGATTCAACACATTACATCGTTTTATCCGTATATGACTGGCCAGCAATGTCAACTCATATCCAGACAATCTTGCACTTGTCAGATGTTGAGTTTTCGTTCGGTTCAATAGAGTGTCGACTGCATGCGGAACCATTACCGTGAGCATATTATCCATGACTAGACCTGCGGACTGTCGAATGGACGCCGCAGCTGCCGCTGTTGCCCTTAAGCAACTTGGCAAAGCTCTTGCTACTGGGTCTAAAGTCGAAGAAAAGTAGGCACATGGGCGTTGCTTACCACCAAAAGATTGTGTCAAAACACTCAACGCGCAACCATCCCTCTCGTGAACGTATAGTGTAAACGTATAGTGTGAACGTATAGTGTAAACACAGGAGCCGAACACAACGCATCACGCAATTCCGAAAAACTTTTCTGACATTCTTCAGACCAAGGTACTGGGGATGAAACATCTTTGCACGTAAGGGCTATCAATGGTTTCGCTAACAATGAAAAATTTGGAATCCATTGTCTGCAGTAGGACGTAATACCTAAGAAGGCGCGAACATCTCTCTGGGTTTTTGGCACAGTCATTCGGGAAATCGCTGCAATTCTCTCTGGGGTCAACCTTCTCCCTTCTTTTGACAATAAGTGACCTAGATAGGTAACTTCTTGACAACAATACTGTAGCTTTGAAGGCGACACCTTGTGGTGCAAGTCATGTAGATAGTGCAATAATGATACTGTAGCCGTTTTGCAAATGGCCTCCGTATCAGCTGCCACTAAAAGATCGTCAACGTATTGAATCAAAGCTGCACCTTTAGGCAATACAAAGGCATCAAGCTGACCTTTAAGTGCTTGGCTGTAGATTGACGGACTCTCACAGTAGCCCTGTGGAGCGCGTTTTAGCCTAAAACTGCGACCTCCTAATGAAAATCCGAATAGGTCTCTGCTTTCCTCTGCAATCGGGATGCTAAAGAAAGCATTTTTTAAATCGATCACTGTGAACCAGGAGGCAGATGCCGGAATCATTGTTAATAAAGCCGTAATGTCAGGGACCACAGGAAATTGCGGAACCACTATTTTGTTTACCTCTCTCAAATCTATAACAAAACGATACACAGGAGGTTTAGTTGGGTCAGTTCGTTTCAGAATTGGTAATACAGGGCTATTGCACACGTTTCCACGAGTTTCTTCAACAACACCTTTTCCAATGAGATCATGAACGATTGCTAACAGCGCTCGTTCGCCCTCAAGAGAAATACGATATTGAGGTAAACGCGGTAATCGCGCATTTGGTTTCAATTGAATCACATAGGGTGGAATGTCTAACAGGCCCACGTCATTGGGACCTGTGGCCCATAAGGACGCAGGGAGGGAACTCAATTCCGGTGGGAATTTATCAACCGATAAATACATGGGAGAGATCACTCTCCTTCCCAATGTAAGCTCCACTCCTTCGGGGGAACAATACATTGTTGCATATAATCGTTTCAACAAATCCAGGCCCAAAAGATTTTCACCACAACCTGTAGATAGAATCAGTGGAGCCGTTAGCTCACGAGATCCAATCATAAGAGGCAAAGGGTTAGAGACTGGGTTACTAACAGGGGCGCCAGAGAATCCGACGGAAACATTCGTTAAGCCAGACAAAGGTGCGCCAGGGAGTTTTGAATGCATGATGGAACTTTTCGTCGCACCAGTGTCTAACAGAAAAGGCTCAACTACACCCGATGTAGTCACTGCAACGTAAGGCCCACTCTGATCGACCGGAACTGACACTACTCCCTCTCTTTGTCGTTGGCTGTCCTAGTAGTGGTCATTTACAACAGTCTCGTGGTTTACATAATAATCATCAACATTATACTGTGCGGATCGAACTGACCCCGCATTTCGCTGGTCAAAATAATTATTTGCATCCGATTGATTTTGATGACGATCAATCTGATTGTGGGATGAACCACGACCTCTACCACGTGGTGCCTGCTGAGGACCACCACCACGGTTTCCTCGTGCTGACACACCATTCAGACGGTCCCGTAAAGCAAGACAATCATATTTTAGGTGTCCCTCTTTCCTACAATATGCGCACTGATTATACCCAAGTGAAGATCTGGGATCAAAGTTGTCAGAGTGCGGCTGTGTTCTATCGAGCTGTGCTCGCGGCCGATACTGCTGTTGTGCATCATTTTGGTTCGATCGTGGAGGGTATGCTTGCTGCAACAAAACCTTCGTTTTGAGCTCCTTAGTTTTCTTTTCTACACGATCACTTTCTTCCTTTTCCCTATTCTCATAATACTGGGCCGTTGCTAGTATTTGCGCAGGGGTTGAAACTGCCCACGCACTTTCTGAATTCTTTAGTTTGTTGCTTAGTTCAGGCAACAAATTCGACACGAATTTGTCAACGAATAACCGCTGGCCTCCCTCAGCGCCCATGTCCTGGCCGCTGTGGTCGACAAACGCTTCCTCAAACCTTGTAAAGAAATCTGAGACACTCTCGTCTTTCTTTTGCTTACAAGCTGATAACTTATCCCAGTTCACCTTCATCGCTGGCATGAGAGTTTTCATGAGCGTAATGATTCTCTGAGGCAAATCCAAGATCAACTGTTCAGGTTTAGCCCCACCGACTTGTAATGCATCAGCTGCTAGCAGTGCAGCCCAATCACCCCCTAATTCAACTGCGTGATCGGCTTGACGAATTTTAGCCCAAACTGGTTGCGGTACAACATTGCCAAACAACATGTCGATGTCGGCAATATTCATAATAGAAGCTTCTATTAGTTGTGATAACTCCTTATAATAACCAGCCGGATTTTTACGCGGATCGGGTAAGGATTGCTTCACTTGCAAAACTTCCGATCGTTTCCATGGAAGATGTATCCACACCCTTCGAAAATGCGGTAGCACCACAGGGTTCGCATTAGGATCACCAGGCACCCACAGTGGCGGAACTTCTCTCATGGGATACTGACCAGGAACCGCTTTCCAGTTCTCAGTGGTATCATCTAATGTCACCCGAGAATGTGCTGTGGATCTGAATGCTAATAAGCGTTCCACTGCACGTCGTACATCGTCTCCTATAATCATACCGTTCGAAAAGTGACTTTGAAGTTCAATTATGTCGGACGGTACATCATCTACATCATTATTGTACCATTCTTCCCTCAAAAAGTTACACATTTCCTCAAATACGAATCTCTGCGTAGGCTCATTAAACTGAGAAAACGTATCAAAGACTACACGTGGAGTGTAATTAGCAGGATGTCTTATCCACCTATGTGCCATTGTTACTAACGTCTCTTTCTCCCTACCACTAGGGATCTGACTCCGTCTCTGAGGAGTTTCAGATGAATCAGACGAAAATAACGGACCAGAAAGAGGTGAATAAAGAGTAGCAACAGAGTTAGGAACACGCTTACGAACAGAAGGGGAAAGAAAAACAGGGGCAACAACACTGGAGGTGAAGGAAGGCATAGTAGGAACGGACAAGATAGTCGGAGTAGCAGAAACAACAGTCTGCGAAGGTACAGGTACAGGAGCAGTAGGAACGAGGACAGGTGGTGGAACAAACGTAGGGTTAACAGCGGGCTGGCCCGCAGCCGCTGGAGCAACAAGAGGAACAACAGGAGGAGCTATAGGAGGAGCTACAGGAGCAGTAGCACCCTGTACATAAGGAGGTGGTGATTTCATCAAGTATGATAACAAGGAATCCTCCTTCAAATCTTCTTCTTTCTTTTCTAGATTATTCGGTAAAACTGGGTAACATTGATCTATTTTCATGTGATGCAATCTAGTAGCGATTTCCATATCTTTTTCTTCTTTGTCTTGTCTACATTCTTTTATAGCTTGCATTATCGGAACAAACTCTTGCTTTTTATCCTTTTTAAGTTGTTTGATTTCTTTCTGCTTGGCCTCCTTACGCCATATCCGAAAGGAATCAAACATAGCTGGCCTAGCCTTCTTTAAAAATAATTTAGCCTCAAGATTATCTAAAATCGAAAGTTCAAAAGTTCCGTGTGGTGGCCATCTAAGGTCACCGTCTTTCTTTGTATAGCGGATCCAGTAATCATTATATATTATAGGACCCACCCCATGTCGACTATAAAGATCATGTATCGGAGTTCCAACTGGAGGTATCGGACATGAGTCCTCCAACCGGGAATCCATTGCGCAACATTTGAAAATACGAAACAAATCACTATGGCTAGGCATCGTGCACACTAACCTAGTATCAAACTTCAAGGATTCCCGAAGCAATGAAACTTCGTGTAAGTCAAAAACCCTCGGTTTTTGGCAATTGCAACTGTCAAATAATACTAAGAACCAATACTAAGAACCACAAATGCAATGGAACCATGCAATACAACAAAGCCTTAAGGCTATCACAAAGCTCGGAGAGCTAACCACAAAGCCTGAGGAGGCTATTACAAAGCTCAGTGAGCTATTACCACAAAGCCTTAAAGGCTAACCACAAAGCTTTCAAAAGCTAGAACAACCACTAAGGACTGGGAGCGACCCACAAATACTTAACTCAGAACTTCAATGGCGTCACCAGGAAGGCCCGTCTATCGTCTCGCTTGTACATAAGGTCTACGCCGGGCGTCGAAGACAGGTCGACAGTCAGGGCATCGGTCCGCCGCAGCCGTCAGGAGGCGGGAATCTTCGCAGGGAAAAACTTCGGGCCACTTATTTCGATAACAGGATCGATGAAGCGGGGTGCACCTTCCCTCGGAGATTTCACACGAAGTTCCTCACGATCATCAGGCTTTGGACCGGACCGGTACCGCTGAAGTCGCCCCACGTTGGGCGCCAACTGAAGGACTGGACTTTTGACAGTACCAGCGGTGCCAGGGAACAACACCTATAACCTTCATGGGATACCTGTTTCGGCGCACAAACTACAGAGACACGGGACACTTCCTTCGGCGTCAAAGATTCAAGGTTTATTACTGCAGGGAACACAGAAGTCACGACAAGTACAACACGTGCAACTTGGGGAGACTGCTTCAAATTGGTTCTGTGGATCGCTCCTTTTATACAAAATTAACTCATAGGACAACATGGTACACAAAAGTTTACAACCTGGTTCCCATAATTATCCCCCAGAGGGGTCGCTTTGGTCACTTTGGTACACATAAGGTCCGGAACATAAGTGCGGAAACATTTGGCGGTTCCCAACTGTAAAAACCCATCTTCCCAACATTAGTGAATTCTAATCGGCAGTAAAACAGATCGAAATAGGGACAAGGACAGGTGCAGAGGAAGATGGAGACAGTGGGGGATTGAAAAGAGTGTGAAAGGGGAGGTATCGGGAAACACGAGATACAGGCATCAAAGGGACGTGCCTAATGAGATGCACGGCTGAGACAATAAACCGGACGGCAAGATGAGCCTCGAGCGGGGCCATCTGCCTTACAGTATCATCCCCCTCATCGTAAAAGATATTTACAAAGTACATGTGTCTTCCACAAATATCCTGAGAGTCCCAGGGTGACGAAGCGGACAGTGTCCGTTCGCTGGCTACTTGAGGGCAAGAGACAAAATGGATGCCGTATTTAAGATGGAACCCGTGGGTACAGATGAAAAACCCACATGTCAAACGAACGGTTTAAGTTAGCACAGCGAAACTGCGCACTCTTACTAAACTCGTCATTTGCGGTTCTTAGATACCAGACTCGACCATATTCATGCGAGTCGAAAACATCACTTAAAATTGTCACGGAACCTCAATGTTCTAATTAACCCTGGGCGTAGTTCGCGGAGCCGCACTCCGCGGAGCTACGCGAAGACGCACTTGCACTCCGCGACCTACGCGTAGCTCCGCGGACATGCGTAGTTGCTTGCTAGACCCGTTCGCGCGCCGTTTTTCGTCTTCGGGAGCGCGGTGCGCGTGTTCGGGGCGCTGCCTGCATGCTCGAGATAGCTAGCGCGCTAAGTTACCCAAGAGGTTTGTCCTGCCCGCTTGCGTTCCCTTATTTCCTGTTCCGGGTCACAAGTAACGTGTTCGCGTTGTGTAAGACATGTTCGGGAACTCATCTTCTCGTTCGCACAAAAGTGCGTGATCGCGTCAAATATCGCGCGAACCTACCCAGGCGGTCGCGACGGGCCAAGGTAAGACATTGCCGCGCATGCGATAATGTTATTCAGCACGCGAGAACTACGCTACGCACCGGATCGCGGAGTAATCGACAGCTTCGCGTTCTCTGTAGAACGCGGAGTTGCCGAAACTCCGCAAGCTCCGCGAACGGAGCGTAGTTCTTCGCCCAGGGTTAGTTCTAATCATCCTCTCTCATATATGCACTAATAAATGTATTTATTCTGAGGATGTATGGCTATTGATCAGAGATTTGTTCACTGACAAGAGAAAACAGACTCATGTAAAACTTCTGCGGATGGTTGAATAATACGTTAATTGATATAAAAGTCATTTTGAAATTCGATAAAGGAGCCTGAACCTTTTAGTTAGAAGATTTCTAAAATCTAATGAAAATTGTAGAACAAATCAACTAATTGTGACATGTGCCTTCATTTTGGGTGGTACCACCCTCAGAATCAAAGGGACACATTTCCGTGCAGTCCACGTGTTGTGGATTAGGCATTACTAAATACAAAGGTGCAGAGTAACAAGCCCCTTGCGCCGCCAGTGCGTCATGTTGCATGACCCACCAGCAAGCGCAACCTGCTGAGTGATATTTACAAGCACACATAAAGCCAACCTGCGTGACTTTATCTGTGCTTGTAAATATTGCTCCCTTTCACTCAACACTTTGCGTGTTAAGGGATTGACATGGGTGTTGCTGTGGGTGTTCGCACGTAACACACATGTCCACTGATACATTTCCAGATTTACGAGCAATCGTAAATCTGCTAATGCGTCACAATACTACTCCACCCTAAGGGTGGCGTAGAGAGGTGCAACGAAGAGAAATTTTTTAATTTCTCACGCATCGCAGAGGAAATCACCTCAATTGAATGTTTTTGTGCTGGAAGGTGCCCCTTCCTGCACAAAAACAATCGCCCCATGACCCAAGCATCGGGTGCCTGCGCATGGCAGCAGTTTGTGCGCCAGCTCAGGGGGAGGCCCAGAGATGTGACATATTGTTGTAAATATGTTGCATCCCTGTGCTTCCAAACTAATGCCGCGCTGCACAGCAAAAGAACTTGAGGCACTGCGCTGCGTTATTTTCTTGTAAATCTTCCCCACAGGGCTCACTTATGATGCCCCTTGCGCCATCGCAATGTCCCTTTTTGTGACATTCTGTGGTGCAGCAGCCTGCTCCATATTTATGAGGCAGCACTAACCCATATTTTTTGGCTTAATGCTGCCTTGTAAATATTGTCCCCTTTAACACAGTATTCTGCATTAAAGGGGCACACAATGGATGTTGCTGGGGGCGTTTCCAGCAACATCAATGGCATTTTAACAGTGCCGCAGATTTACGAGAAATCGGAAATCTGAGGCAGCGCCAAAAACTTACGCCTCCACAGGGGAGGTGTAATGGAGGGACAACGAGGAGAAATATCGTTACTCCACTTATTTCCATTTTCTATGTGTGCTGCAGAATGCAGCACACATAGAAAAAGGAAAAAAGCATCTTGTGATTATTTTTGTGCAGGAAGGTTTCCCTTCCTGCACAAAAACAATCATCGCCTCAACGCAGGCACCCTTGCACCATCGTGCAAAGATGCCTGCTTTGGCGCACTGCAGCCCATTGTGCGCCGGCGCAGGGGAAAAGTACAGGAATGCGCCATATCTCATAGATATGGCACATTTCTGCCCATTTTTTATACCGTAGGGCAGTGCAGGAGAGAGGCCTGCGGGACTGCCCTACTGTAAAGCCTCACAAATGAGGGCCAAAAGGAGGATAGCTTCCATTTTACCCCTAAGTAAAATCAGAGCGATCCTTATATACACTTCTGAATTTTTCACCGTAAATAACAGAATTGCATTTATACCCATTGACGTCTAAAATACCACGTGTTCCCACTGAATTAGTCTGAAGATTGTTAAATATATTTTTCACATAGTATTTACTGTTATTCTTTTAAACTTAGTTGACCATTCTTTAATCTTTTCACTGTAACACTTTATACATTGTTGAACATACACCAGCACCTCCCTACATCATGGTCCCCTGCTTTGCACATACTGCTAAAAGGGCGCAATTAAACAGGCTGAAATTCACTAAACCAAGTATAAATAATGTCTTTAGCCATTCTCCAACTCTGGAATATGCGTGGCATACATAGTGAGATTAGGAAACCAGTTCTATCAGCCTAAATGCATGCATGCAACAGCTCATTGGAATAAGTTCTACCCTTTGGGGAATAGTGACCATACTCAATGAATGTCACCAGCAACACACACTTGAGTATCTTTTATTCAATCTACTAAAACCATATCTACACCATGACTCAGAAAAGTGGCTCCCAAACCTGTTTAAACGTTGTTAAATTTTTTGATGTTGGACCTCTGATTTCTTTTATATATGCCTTGAGTGAGTCTCACTAATTGAGTTGTACTCACTGTATGCTTCTGGTAAAAAGGTAGTGAGTGATACCAACCTTTAAAATGGACACCCACTGTTGTGCATATACGGTAAAAGGCTCAGTGCTTGCAACATTAGAACACATGCACCCACTGGCTTGCCCGTATTTTAGGGCTGTGTGATTTGGGCTACTGTCCACCTCAGACCATTATCTGTCCACAGTTAACCTCGTGCAGGTAGGTCCGGTTCAGAGACGCTCTAAAGCATGGGCAAAGTGGGCGCTGGCCCAGGGCCCCAGCCTTTCAGTGGACCCCTATGGCACCACCTTTGTTCTGCAGAGAGTTTTACCTCGAGGACCTTTAATAATTCTTAAACAAATTGTTTTAAATACCGTTTTTCTTTAATCTATTTTAAATGTGGCTTATGTGTGAGAGTCTGTTACATACAGAGAAATGTTGAGTTTATGTTTCCTGCATCATCCATAAAGCAAAAGTTTGTTTTATAACAAATACAGCACCTCGCATATGCATAATGGGAGGGTGTCAGAGATATATATTATATTAGTGAGCTGCTGCCGTGTTAACTTATTGAAAACACACATCACTATCCCTGAATATTAGATGTAAATGCATTTAGAATTTGGAGTATTGTGCCTGTGAACTGTCAGTGTCCTGGCCAAGCACAGCTTGAAAGAGTTGAAACAGGGATCATAAATTCAAAGCTGTTCTGAACAGGGGGGCCCAAAATAAGTTTGGTCCTGGGCCCCGAAAGTTCTAAAGGCCCATGACCTGTTTACAGGGGCAGGTTATGGCCTGTGCACCACTTCTAATTTACATGAGCTTTCAAAAAGAAATATTCCCCTTTCTTTGTATACTAGAGTACTAGTCTTTAAATGCTTTACCGTAGGTTTGTGGTGTTTTAATGTATTCACACGTAGGGGAAACCTGTGAAAATTAATTTAGCATTAGCATTACTCCTCTGGGGGAAGTTAAAGATTTTGCTGCCTGTAGGTAGCTGGAAGGCTCCACTACACAAAAAGCTCAAGCCGCTGCATTGTATTACATTTCTTTATGAAATCACACAAAGCAGCACAAAGCAGGTCTTGCTTGGTTTTGCAAATTCCAAATAAGCCTTTGTGATGCCCTGCTTACCTCAAGCGTCTCAAGGCTGATGCAAGGGCTTGGTAAGTCTGGCCCAAAATGTCTAGCCCATTTGTGATGATTGACTCAGCAATGTCTGCAGCATGTGGATCTGCTGGTCTGCAATTGTGAAGCATGCATTTAAAGGCATTTATATGGGTGCCAAGGAAAGAAGTGTTTGATCCGAGATCGAACGGATTTGAGATACGTTTTTGGAGATTTGTGGAGAAGCGTGGCTCAATAGTTAGAGCGGCAGACCCTGATGCAGAGGTCTAGCCAGGGACCAGGGTTCAATTTCCCATCTCGGCGGGTCTTGGGCTCAAATTTCCACGGACCTGATAATTCTCGCCTCAGTGCCTATTGCAATTATGGAGTCCCACTCTACAACTCTGGGCAATAGCTTGCTTAATCTCCACAACGGCCCCCACAACGCTAAGGATGCCTGGCCTCCACCTTGGGGGTGCCCAGGAGTGGACACCTCACAGGGAAAGCCAGGATGGGTTCCACAGCGGTATTTGTACAAGCGCCTTGAGACCCTTGCGGGTGAGTAGTGCGCTATACAAGTATCAATTTACAATTTACAATAAGGTATACAGGATTATGGCTGATGGTATTCATTTGTGGTATGTGCTTATCAATCTGGATGTTGATTGTTAGCAGCTGATGGGTCCAAGGGTCACTGCTGTAGGACTGTAGAAGGGAGTCAAGTTCTGCCTCTGTGGTCACTGGATATCGTTGGGTTTGGGTATAAAGAGCAAGGTCTGAGTGGGAGATTCTTTTCCTGTGATGGAGCAGATAAAGTGGTCCAGAAGCATATTTAGGTAACATGTCCAGGGTTTAGTCTTGTTGGGTTTATTTGAGATGGACTTCACCTTCTTGTGCACCCTGTCCAATTTGCTTTCTAGGGAGGACGGAGGTGGGTGGTGATGACAGTGGAAGAAAACAGATAATGGGTTGAACTCACTGGTACTTCATGTGTTGCTGGAGGCACCTTGTGAGAAGCCAGAGGAGGGCGAATGATGACAATTTTGGAGCTAACCAGTGACATGGAGGACAGGGCTGAAGCAATGTAAGGTGAAGTGAAGAGCATGTGGGTAGGTCAAACAATATACAATATGTGGGGCAAGCTGGGAGGGAGGGAATTAGCACTATGTGCTGTATAAGGATTGTGCAGGTAGATTGTGGCATACCAGTGGAAGGTAGGGCAAGAGGTTGAGTGCGAAGATAACTCCAGAGTTGAACTGGAATGTTGGAGCCCTTGGGAGTATGTGGCTAGTATGGCGGAGAAAGCCAATACGAGTTGTGTGGGAAGCTTCCAAGTGGTGAGAAGAGGCGGGGTAGTGGGATGGAGAAGGTGCCATGTTTGAGGCAATTCTTGTAAAGGGAGATGAGTATGGGGGTCCAGGACATTCCTGTCAAGGTGTGGGAGTCTTTTTCTCATGGTAGGATAGTCATTGGTTTAGGGAAGTAGCATCTAGTTAACATAAGTGGGTCATACAAGTGATATGCCTTGCCATAGGGAAGAGAAGAATTGGTGGCATCAGGACTTTAGGAAAGGAGCTAAGGGAGGAGATATTGGTCAGATGGGGTGAGTGAGAATGAGCGTGGAGTTCAGGAACCAGTAGGAGTGAAGGACAGTGAAAGTGGGCTTCTGAGACTGGCCCACTAGAATGAGTGATGGGCGTGTAGATGTACCAGAGGGTACTCCAGAGAGACAGTGGGGTAATGGATGAGTCCCAGAGAGGGTGTGGAGTAGGAGAGAGTAGGAAAGAGCTCTGGAAGTGAAAGGTGAGAGAGCGAGAGTAGGAAGTTTGATGCTGGACATCCAAGCAGGGAGGAAATAAACTGGTCTGGTGAGCAGGCAGTAAGTCAAGCAGCAGTGAGGGTTCAAGCACAAAGGCGCGGTGAAGCATCTAGCAGAAAAGGCAATGAGGGTGCACAGCATAAAGGGAGACTGTGGAGGATCTAGCAGAAAGGCAGGCAATCAAAAGGGTCATTAACATGGAGAAGTGAAGATTGCAAATCCCCAGATTAGAGTTAGCTGCTAGGATCAGCATTTTTGGATAGTAATTGACATCTCAGCGCTGAAGAAGGATGAGGGTATGATGGATAGCCTATGTGGTATTTTTATAAATTTGATACACAAAGGTGCGCTTTAAGGGATCTACTCCAATGTGCATGGCAGAGAGTAAAGAAGATAAGGTCTCACTTAATGATTCCTTTTTGAACAGATGTAGCGACCAGAGATTAGGGATTCAGGGATGGCTTTTCAGAGCCTGTGCTTAAAGTTGTTCATCATGTTTTTAAAGAAGTTGGAAGGATAGCTGATTTTGAAGGAGTTTGGACCAGCCTTGTATCAGGTGTTGGGATCTTATACATTGTGATGATTGAATGGGAGAATGCGTGTTGTTGTGCTATTGTTCAACATGAGTGCATGTGAAGAGTTGTGCTTCTGTACCATTAAGACTGTGAAAGTATTGTCAAGTGTTACAGCAGAGAGATCTGCAAGCTGTATTTGAAAGGGTAGTTGTCTGAGGGGGCAATGGCTCATGTTTCGTAGTATAGTCTTCATTTATGACTAGGGTTGCGACTGGGTCAGATTTATACTGGAATGAACAGTATTGTAATATTCCAGCTGGTACAAAAATTAGGAAAATGCCCCAAAGCTGGCATGTTTCCTGCTTATCAGTACATGCTTTAAACAATAAATATAAAATGAAAGCACTTTAAAATGTGTTCTAAAGAATGGTTATGTTAAAAATGAAAACATATAAAAAAATGTAAAGTTCCAGTTAACTTTTATGCAGGGGCCATTGCATACTCTTCAGAAGGTGAACAAACTGATGATATTTTCCTCTTGTAAATGTGCCAACCATATTTGTGACTCAGACTGGTGTGCCAATAAATCAATCGTATTGTCTTTGGTTCTTATCCTATTAGCTGATCACTCAATGGTGAGTCCTTCATTGGGAATGGTCATTTCAATGGATTACTCAGACGTGAGTCCCTTGCTCATTGCACCATCAGGATTCAAGCAAGCCGGGCCGAAGAAGGCTGTGATGCCAGAAACCGGTCCCTGGAAGCTTGTTTCCTTCCCAGTATAAGAATTGGCTTGGTAGTTTGGTTTGCCCTGTTCCCATCATGCACTGGGACAGGAACAGACTAATTTGCATATAGCCAGGTTCTGAGCTGGGATGGTGCAGTGAGCTAAAAAACAGTGATGGATTAAAACCATGATCTATTGACTTGGTAAGAGTATTCTGCATCAATCAGAAACTCTGTCCATCACCTTTTCCAAAATCGATTTTATCCACACTATGTGTGGGAGGGTATACTCAGACGTGAGTCCCTTGCTCATTGCACCATCAGGATTCAAGCAAGCCGGGCCGAAGAAGGCTGTGATGCCAGAAACCGGTCCCCGGAAGCTTGTTTCCTTCCCAGTATAAGAATTGGCTTGGTAGTTTGGTTTGCCCTGTTCCCATCATGCACTGGGACAGGAACAGACTAATTTGCATATAGCCAGGTTCTGAGCTGGGATGGTGCAGTGAGCTAAAAAACAGTGATGGATTAAAACCATGATCTATTGACTTGGTAAGAGTATTCTGCATCAATCAGAAACTCTGTCCATCACCTTTTCCAAAATCGATTTTATCCACACTATGTGTGGGAGGGTATACTCAGACGTGAGTCCCTTGCTCATTGCACCATCAGGATTCAAGCAAGCCGGGCCGAAGAAGGCTGTGATGCCAGAAACCGGTCCCCGGAAGCTTGTTTCCTTCCCAGTATAAGAATTGGCTTGGTAGTTTGGTTTGCCCTGTTCCCATCATGCACTGGGACAGGAACAGACTAATTTGCATATAGCCAGGTTCTGAGCTGGGATGGTGCAGTGAGCTAAAAAACAGTGATGGATTAAAACCATGATCTATTGACTTGGTAAGAGTATTCTGCATCAATCAGAAACTCTGTCCATCACCTTTTCCAAAATCGATTTTATCCACACTATGTGTGGGAGGGTATACTCAGACGTGAGTCCCTTACTCATTGCACCATCAGGATTCAAGCAAGCCGGGCCGAAGAAGGCTGTGATGCCAGAAACCGGTCCCCGGAAGCTTGTTTCCTTCCCAGTATAAGAATTGGCTTGGTAGTTTGGTTTGCCCTGTTCCCATCATGCACTGGGACAGGAACAGACTAATTTGCATATAGCCAGGTTCTGAGCTGGGATGGTGCAGTGAGCTAAAAAACAGTGATGGATTAAAACCATGATCTATTGACTTGGTAAGAGTATTCTGCATCAATCAGAAACTCTGTCAATCACCTTTTCCAAAATCGATTTTATCCACACTATGTGTGGGAGGGTATACTCAGACGTGAGTCCCTTGCTCATTGCACCATCAGGATTCAAGCAAGCCGGGCCGAAGAAGGCTGTGATGCCAGAAACCGGTCCCCGGAAGCTTGTTTCCTTCCCAGTATAAGAATTGGCTTGGTAGTTTGGTTTGCCCTGTTCCCATCATGCACTGGGACAGGAACAGACTAATTTGCATATAGCCAGGTTCTGAGCTGGGATGGTGCAGTGAGCTAAAAAACAGTGATGGATTAAAACCATGATCTATTGACTTGGTAAGAGTATTCTGCATCAATCAGAAACTCTGTCCATCACCTTTTCCAAAATCGATTTTATCCACACTATGGGGCCGATTAGGATGGCGGTTTTTCCGCATCCTCCGGGCCGGCGGAAGTGTCCGCCGGCCTGGAGGATGCGGAAAAACCGCGGCGGAGACTCCAAAGACCCACCGCCAAATTAGGATGGCTGGTGGGTCTGGAATTCCGTCCGCCACTTTTCCGCCGCGGTCGGCTTCCGACCGCGGCGGAAAAGCTATAACATGGCAGGCGGTGTCTATGAGACACCGTCCGCCATATTATGATGGTGGTGTAAATATGCTTTTCCACGGCGGCTTTTCCGCCATGGAAAAGCATACGGACATTCACTTTGGGGGCCCGTTGCGGGCCCCCTGGGTGAATGGGGGGTGGGGGGTGCACATGGGGGGTACCTATGGTACCCCCCTGCATTTGCGTACACAAAGCAGCAGGCACCGTGCGGTGCCTGCCGCTTTGTGCATGTAAATGCAACACATGCATTTTTAACATTGCGGCGGGTGCAGCTTGAAGCTGCACCCGCCGCAATGTTAAAAATAGAGGATGTGACCGCCACCCTGGCGGTCACATCCTAATTGCCATGGAGGGACCGCCGCTGCCCATGCGGACGGTCCCTCCTACTCAGGGGTGGCGGACGGACGCAAGTCCGTCCGCCATCCTAATCGGCCCCTAAGTGTGGGAGGGTATACTCAGACGTGAGTCCCTTGCTCATTGCACCATCAGGATTCAAGCAAGCCGGGCCGATGAAGGCTGTGATGCCAGAAACCGGTCCCCGGAAGCTTGTTTCCTTCCCAGTATAAGAATTGGCTTGGTAGTTTGGTTTGCCCTGTTCCCATCATGCACTGGGACAGGAACAGACTAATTTGCATATAGCCAGGTTCTGAGCTGGGATGGTGCAGTGAGCTAAAAAACAGTGATGGATTAAAACCATGATCTATTGACTTGGTAAGAGTATTCTGCATCAATCAGAAACTCTGTCCATCACCTTTTCCAAAATCCATTTCAATGGATTGTGCATGATCAAAATCCTTCTTCTATGTCTTTTGCATATCCCCTTCCCCCTAGCATATGAACCGCACACAGTGAGGTTCAAAGTCCCTCTTGAGTGTTGTTTTCCCCTAGTTGAAGAATCTAGCAAAGGAGGGTTTGACCAATATGAATGAGGGGAACAAAGGGCTGGGGGATACCAGCCACTGTGCGGGAGGGTAGGAATGAAACATCAGCTCCCGGAGAACCCTTAATCAGTGGTAGAGCCCCTTTCATCTCCTGAGCAACCAAGGTGCAGTAGATCACCAAAGCACTGGGAGCGATTCCGTAAACCAAGTCCTGTCAGGCCACCATAGAGGCCCTTGGGCCACTGAGGCATCTGGGTTGCCACAAAGCTACATCACAGTTGGCCAGGGAGATCAGAGAAGGATTGATATCAGGCGCATTTAAGTGACACAATGCCCAACAGGGTTTCCGAATCATTCCAAATGATCCAGTGCATGGTACAGGACTCACATGTGGCAGAGTAGACCTCCAACACTGACAAGCAGGGTCATGACTACTTTGGGCCACTCCGTTTCAGACTGCCATTAAGTCTGGATCAGAGCTTTGGTGAGTTTGCAATGCGGGTTCATCTGCTTTAGGTCCTAGCCTAGGTCTGGTAACTGAGTGGGCAATAGTTATGATCCCAGTTTCATGGCGCTTGCCCCATGCAACATGATATATGCACAATGCAACTGAAAAATCTGATTTATGAAACAACAAGACTACTTTGAGTGGCTTTCTGAATGTCAAGTAAATCCCTACTGTTTCAGAAACTGGAATGGAAATCGTGAAGTTTACTCCTCCAGAGTCCAACACTTTCTCTACTCTTGTGCTGACCGATGTGGGATTAGTAATGTTTACCCCTCCGAAGTCCAAATCGTTTGCCATGGTTCCTATAGAGAGACGCACAAAAAAGGGATACTTAGTGCCCAGTTTGGGGGCCATAGTACAGGGGGCCTAAGAAAGATACAAATGATTATAGAATCCAGTTTTTACAATTGGAGTCAATACCCGCTGTTTGCACTGGGAGCCTCTAACCTGCATTTCTTACAATGATGTACTAACATTTCGACCAATCACTGTTGAAAAGTTAATATTCTTTTTTTACCATACACAGCAAAGTTAATACATTTAAAACAAACCTGTACATATACCGGATTATCCTGGCCAACCTAATTTACGTAAAGAATCTGAGGGAAATGTTGCAGTTAAATTGACTGATTTGAAGAACTAAATTATGGTTTAACGAAAGCAGTTGATAGAGGTCTGTTGACAAATTGAATCCATATATATTTGCTTCCATGACCAGCGTGCCTTCCTCTGGCCACTTTATATCCACCTGGGGTCACAAAATACTTGCACCTCCCTCGCCTTGCCACCCCTTCGATCTGCCACCAGTATTTTAAACTACCCTACGAGCAGGAGAGTGCTTATTCACAGAAATATGGCTCTCTCCTCCCCTCTCCCTAGCACTGCGCTGATTTCAGTCCTACACCAGGCACACACCACAGCGCCATAGTGTTAGGATGTGTGCCTGTGCAGTACTCATACAAAGTCAGAAAAGAAAGAAGAAATGAAAAAGTTTCTCCTTTAACACCTGCTTTTCAGTGATATTTATTATTGGTGCTAAATCCTGTCTCCGAATGTTAGTAGATAGGGTTTAGCATCAAAAAGCATGGGTGGTTGCAAGCAATTGCCCATGTAATGCCCCCTTGATGCAAAGTGATGTAAAGCAGTGTTTTGCCCATCTTTGCGTTACTTCTAGGTACTTTGTTGTGCAAAACAAGTTTTGCAGTGGAAAGTGAATCAGGAAAAAAACATTTTGTGATAATTAGCATCACTTTTGTGACGCTAAACTAGCACAACATTTTTTAGAATCACCCCCTAGATTCCTATGCAAACTATTTTAAAATTTAAAAAGAATAAACCAAGTATTTTGCTCGTTATATTATTGTATTACAATATGCAGGATATCATTTGCTCATATGCTAACACAACACTTCAACTCAGCCCAAAAATTAAAATGGAGAAGCTATCTTTTTCTTTCATTTGGATTCAGACAGCCTTTTTCCTGTAATAAGAAGTTACTCAGCCCCAACTGTAAAAGCCACTGCCTTTGCCTCTGGTGTTTGGGACCACAAAGTGGGAATTAAGTGCCCCTTTCAATACTTGAATCTCAAGATTATTATTATTTATTTATTTATTTAACAAACTTATAAAGCGCAGCTGTCACCATTGCAGGCATCCTGGCGCTGATAAGATAAGATCAGATGAGGCGGAAAGAGGAACACAAGGAATGAGGGCTTCAGACAGTTACCTTGGGGAATAGCCAGGTTTTAATCATTTTTCTAAAAGGCAGGAGTTCAGTGATGTGTCTAATCTCAACCGGGAGAGTATTCCAAAGTATGGCGGCTGCCACTTCAAAGGATCTCCACCCCGCTCGGACCTTCCTGAATCTGGGGACCACTACCAGCCCAGCGTCTGAGGATCGAAGTCGTGTGGTTGGAGAATACCAGGCAAACTTTGATTGCAAAGGGGCAGGGCCAGATCCATGAAGAGCCCTGAAGACTATGCAGAGGGCCTTGAATTGTATCCTCTGTCTGATCGGCAGCCAGTGAAGTTTGCCCAGGGCAGACGGTCCACGAGATCTTCTCGGAAGCCCTAAGGCCAACTTGGCTGCCGCAGATTGGACCCTCTGGAGCCTGTCCAGCAAAAAACCAGGAGAGCCAAGCAGGAGGGCATTACAATAGTCCAACCTGCTGAGAATGGTACACCTAACCACTTGGACACGAGTATGGATAGGTTGGAGAGGCACAACTTTCCTCAAGGAACGAAGAAAAGCAGCAGGCGGACGTCTTTTGCACGTGCGTCTCCATACTAAGCCTTAGGTCCATCATGACCCCAAGATTGCGGACTGATTTCACAGGTCTTACTTTGGACCCACTTTCCGGGGGCCAAAAGTAGTCTGGGAATGGCCAGGAGATCTTAGTTCCGGCGCTAAAGAGCACCTCCATCTTCCCAGCATTAAATTGGAGGGAGTTGTCCTTTAGCCACCGAGACGTGACACGCAGGCAGTTGTGGAACATCTCCACAGATGTAGATTCCTCCCCTTCTAAGGAGAGGATCAACTGCGTGTCATCAGCATAGTTGACAATCCTGATATTAAAGCTTTTTATCAGAGAGATCAGCGGTCTAAGATACAGATTAAAAAGAATCGGGCTAATTGCCGAGCCCTGGGGTACCCCATGTGATTTTAATGAAAAGGCTGACTGAAAAGGGGGCATGGATACTGCCTGCTGCCTATCCAGCAGGAATGATTGTAACCATTGCAGCGCTGTTCCTCTCACTCCTGCCTCGGACAGCCGACTAAGCAGAATCTTATGATTCACCGTATCAAAGGCGGCAGACATATCAAGCAGGATCAAAAACGCTGCCTGACTTTTGTCTGCCCGCCTTTGAAGCTCGTCCATAGCGGTGATTAAAGCTGTTTCGGTGTTGTGAGCAGGCCGGAAGCCGAATTGATCCCTATCCAGTAGTTGTTGACATTCCAGGTGTTTAGACAGAGTGTTACTGACCAAACGCTCGAGGATCTTAGCCGGGAAGGGTAACAGGGAAATGGGCCTAAAATATTTCGAGCAGTCTGGGTCCAAGTAGGGCTTTTTTAGCAAGGGAGAGACTAATGCCCGCTTCCATTGAGCTGGGACACTACCAGTCACCAGAGACTGGTTACAAATACGATGGAGTGCGGGGAAAAATTCTCCCTCGAATTCCTTCCAAATTTTAGGAGGAACAGGATCCAGAGGAGACCCAGCGGAAATCCCTCTGGCTAGCTTTGAAAAGGCCTCATATGTCAGGGGCGGGAATTCACATAAGAAATCTATTGTGGTCATGTCCGGGCCAGACGCCCATGCCGTGAGAGGCCCTGATCCTGTGTCTAAGGACGGAGTACAATCTGGAGTGTTCAAGTCCTTAAGGATAAGGTCAATTTTATCCTTAAAGAATCCAGCCAGATTGTCGCAAAGATCTTGGGAGGGGACAATAGCGTTTCTGGAGCACTCAGGTTTAGTAACACTGTTAAGTATATTAAAAATGCTCCTAGAATTGTTGGTGGAATTGCAAATCACAGAAGCGTAGTGCTCTGCCTTAGATTTATTAATCTGACTTTTATAGATCATGACCTTATTTTTCCACATCTCTTTAGAAGTTTCATTGTAGTCCCGTCTCCATCTTCTCTCTGCTTGTTTACAACCCAGTTTTAGGTTTCTTAGATTGTCATTAAACCAAGGGGCGGAGTCTTTTCCTTTACAGCTACGGATTTTTAGCGGGGCATGTGCATCAAGGATGGTTGTGATGCTACTGCAGAGAGAGGCATAATTGTCTTCTATTTGCTTTTCCCCATTAAAAGACTGGTCAGTATGGAAAGCCCTGCCAGAGGAATGCAAACGTGCAAGAGCCCTCCAGTCTCTGCACTTAAAATCCTTGGTCGTTACAGGGCCCTTGTAGAGACCACCGTTCATATGTAAGAAGAATTTAACCAGTGAGTGGTCTGTCCACTCCATAGGTAAGGTCTCCCCCATCGTCACCAGGTCAGGGGCGGAAAACAGCAAATCTAAGAGATATCCAGCTTTGTGAGTAGCCCCGGACACCAGCTGGTGGAGGCCGAAGCTTTCACAAGTTTGGAGTAGGTTGCCAAGACCTGAGTCAAGGGCACCGTTGCACCAGAGATTAAAGTCCCCAAGGATGATCAGCTTATGGTGGGAGGAGGCAATGTTGGTGAGGGTAGTCAGCAAGTCTTGTTGCTGTTGAAGGCTAAACGCCCCAGGCGGGCGATAGCAAACTACCCCCTTAACCGCCGTGCCAGATTGGGCAAGAATAGATAAGCCAAGAAGCTCTGTGCCCGTAATGGGGTCTAAAACCACAATCTTAATACTGCAGGCTGCACTGAAAATGACGCCTACCCCTCCACCTCTTCCACTCGGTCTAGGAGTGTGAAGAAATTTAAACCCAGGGGGACAGGCAAATCCCGGGTCCACCACACAGTCAAGACGAGTTCATGTCTCCGTCATGACGAGAATATCTAGTTCATGTGTTTCGATCAGGAGCTGGATCTCGGTGCTGTGCCTAGGTAAGGACCTAACATTCAAAAGCCCACATTTTAAAAGACCATTACTCAGAAAGTCAACTCGTGGAAGTGCCTTGTGTGACAAAGCAACTTTACCTTTGTCCGCAAAGTGCGCACCAATAAGAAGAAGCTCCTCTCTTGAGTAAGGGGGGCCAGGAGGCAGCTGTACAGGGTCCGCTAAACCAAAACAGGCAGCGTAGCTGGCGCATGGCGCTACCTTGGCGCGGACGGGCGCGGACGGGCGCAGACGGGCTTGCCTTAGGCGCTCCCGCTGCGCTCGTCCGCTGCGCTTCCGAAAGAAGCACATGATTTATAGTTGCGGATGACAAAGGTAGGGAGGCGTGGCCTCAAGAAGGGGGCGTGGCCTCGAAGAACACCGGAATTGCGGCAGCGCTGAACTCCGCTGCGCAGCCTGACCAGGTGAGAGTAATACCCAGAATCAAAGTGCCAGGAGGGGGGGTGGGGAAGATAATAAAACAGGCTATAAGTGACTCTCAAATATTAAAAAGTTACAAAAACACACTCCCGGCTTCCGCCTCAGGAGAACTAACATGCATCAACCGGCGCTTGTATTCAGCGTCTTATGTATGCTCGGCGGTGGGTGTGGCCTCAAGAAGGGGCATGGCCTCAAGAAGGGGGCGTGGCCTCAAAGAACGCCGGAATGGCGGCAGCGCTGAACTCTGCTGCGCAGCCTGACCAGGTGAGACTAATGCCCAGAATCAAAGTGCCAGGAAGGGGGGGTGGGGAAGATAGTACAACAGGCTATAAGTGACTCTCAAATATTAAAAAGTTACAAAAACACACTCCTGGCTTCCGCCTCAGGAGAACTAACATGCATCGAGACAAAACAACAACAAGATGAAAAGGCAAAGCAGTCCAAGATTTAATCAGGGTGATCCTAATGGCTAAAACCCAAGAACTCAGTGCAAGATTTATCAGAATATTGCACCTGTGCAAAGTCATCATAATGTGCAAGCTGACGCAAAAAAAAATTGCGTAAACCTAAACGTAAGTAGCACTGTACCTTTCTTTGCATTACTTTGTGTGAAGGGCACACCCCAAGGTTGCAACATGGATGTCCCTTGGTGCCACCCATGAGTGTTTAAGCCAAACCCTATCTACTAAAATTGGTAGAGGTATCTGCGATAGTTGTACATCTCCTCTGGGCAGGTGTAAAGTAGAATAAATGTTTATATTTCTCGAAGCATTTCAAACTTTATGTGCAACACTGTGCAGCACAAATGCAAAGTGCAAAAGGTTTAAAGGTCTGACCAGGCAAAGTATTATGTACCGGCGGGGTAGTCCTCGTGTATAATATGATGAACCACACACACACTCAAGATAAAGCAGAAAAATATGCACCAGCGCTTGGGAAGAGAGCAGCAGTGCTCCCTCCCTTTCATTCAACCCAGTGAAGCAATTTTGTTTGCTGTGCTTCGTTGTGTGAAATAATAATACATTTGAAACAATGTCCAATTAGTGCATTTCCTCTATAAAAGTACAAGTGCTTTAATACACACAAAACTAAACACTACACATGATATTAAAAATATATATAAGCTGGCAGTTCTAAAAAATACATCGGAACATTCTCTAAAGGGCCTTGCACTGCCCCAGGGATATAGACTTAGCAAAGGTAACACTCACCAAATAAAACTGTAAACAGTAGATCTCATATGACAGAGGCACCCTTAGCGGTTTGCATGGCAGCAGCAACTAACTGGTATGCATAAAGCATGATGTGGTATTATTTATAAAAAGTCAGGCCAATGGTCTTTGTCAAGTGGTATCACTATACACCCAACAATTAGAAACAGATATTTCAATAGAAAGCAAAACACTGCATGGTATTATCATCATAAATAAGGCGCCTTGTTTTCTGTTTTTACGGATTTTTACAGATAAATACAGACAGAAAACATATTCTGTCTGCATTTATTTTTTAAAGTGGATAAATACAAGAAAATTGTGCTGCTTTCATGAATTATAGCCTAATAATAATAATACTGAGGTTTGTATAGTGCAAACAGCTACCTCACAGGGAGGTGTACCGGCGCTTAGTGAGCAGCAAGAGTAAGCTGAGTGGTTCAGAAAAGAGAACAGCAGTGGATGAGATTAATGATTAAAAAGCCGGGGAGGCGCTAGGGGGCGCACAGCGGAATGGCTGCCTGAGCTGCAGCTCCGCCGGGCGATCATCCACTGTGTGATCGTTTGCCGTTATCGCTCCCGCTACCCGCTCTCCAGGCACATCAGCTGTTGGGGGAAGATGTGCTGCGCCGATTGCGGTACAGCACACGCTCCAAAGAACGACCATTAAGTATTTTCATTCCGTGTGAAACTTTGGCGCGTTTGGCTGCCTGACAAGATGGCCGACACTGGTGGACAGCCGACGGACGAGCATGGAGCCGACAGCGCATAATCACCCTCCCACGCCAGCGATACCACCGCAGGGGTAAGGACCTACTCCCTGAGCCTTCCGGTATCGGTATCTCGCCCCTTGCCCAAGCGGGTGACAAGGTGCTTCTGCTGCGTCCCAGTACACGATGCCTGACAATATGGCGGCGGCCGGCACCGGACAGAAAGGACTGTCGCCTTTTCTCCGGCAGACACAAACCCACCTCTTCCTGGCTGGTTTACCGGCGGGATACTGCGCTCTCTGCTACCTGTAGCGCTACTGTACGGGCGCGATCGGCGTGAATACTGCGCAGGCTATGTTGTGAGGGCCGGTCAGCGTGGAGTCAGGGGGATCCCACAGCACATGCCAGCAACTACAGGAGTGTTGAGGTCCGGGTGTTAACCGGCGCGCCAGCTTGAAATCGACTGCCCCGAAGACTGCACTAGCGCATGACCGGTAACTAACCATATTGTGCCGCGCTGCGACGTGGGACAACCGCTGGCGATCTCCCCCATAGCCACACAATTGGGCGGCTAGCTGTGGTGGCCCCTTGCTAATCTGTGGAACAATATCGTATGCGACTGCTGTGCACCCTGTGAGGTGCACCACGGCGACCGCAGCTAGAGTCACGAGGGCATCTGGGCCCACAAGCAAGAAGATAACATCCCCAACCGCCAACATGGGAAAGCCAGAAAAGCAACAGCAGAAACTGTCGTTTGAGAACAAAAAGGCGACGAAACACACGGGAGATGTGGGGGACGACAGCGATAATGCCGGGCCTGCGCCGAACAACAACATAGAGAAGATTCTGTTGGCAATCCAGTCCAATTTGCAGGATATAAATGGCAAGCTGGATAATCTGACTTGCAGAATGGACAACATGGCCGCTCGACAGGAGAAGCATGGTGAACGTTTAGATGAGGCCGAAACAAGAATATCCGCGGTCGAGGATGAAGCGCGGGCCTCCACCTCAAAGTGCGCAGGTATGGAACGTCTCCTGGAGGTGATCAAAGCGAAGGAGGAGGATTTGGAAGCGCGCTCGAGGCGCAATAACGTACGCATCGCAGGCCTGCCGGAGACTACCAACACAGGGAGGATGGAGACCTACATTGAGAATCTGTGCCAGGATCTATTTGGTGCGGAGGCCTTATCGCCACTTTTCATCGTGGAGCGGGCACATAGATCGCTGGCCCCGAGACCACCGCCTGGTGCCACACTGAGACCAGTAGTGGCGCGGATCCTCAATTATCGTGACAGAGACACGATCCTTCGACTTGCGAGGGAAAAGGGGAAAATTCAACATCAAGGTAACTCCTTGGAGTTCTATCCAGACCACACGGTAGCGGTCCAACAGGCCCGAAAGGAGTACACCGCCGTGAAGGCCAAACTGCGTGACCTGAACATTGTGTACTCAATGTTGTATCCAGCAAGACTCAGGGTGATATGGAAGGAGAAAACGATTGTGCTGGCGACACCAAAGACAGCCCAAGACTTTGTAAAAAAGGTGCAGCGCGAGATGAGGGACGACTTGCAAAAGGACCAACATCAAGACTCGGATTGACACCAGTGGCTAGATTCCAGATCAACCAGCGGTGAGTTGTAATGTGCTGTTCACCTATGTGTGTCATAACTCGGCCACTGATATGTGCTCTGGTGGGACAAAAATGGCGCCGGACTCTTGCGTGAAGTGTTCTAGAGATGGTGCTGTACTGACTGTCTAACTGGGTATTGGTCGACTGTTGGGGCAGCCGGGACTGCGGTTCATCTGTATAGTAATAATTTTGTCTATGGCTTTTGGCTGCCCCACTTTACCGTGCCCCCCTTCACACTGCACTGACTGCTGGAGGAGGATTGGCGGGGCACCAGTTTACTGACTCAAACCCGGCGGCCTGGATCCCGCCCGCAGTACCCATTGTTGTATCTTCTCATCGTGCACACTAAGGTGAGGCGACCATGTGACTGATGGACCTTGTGTAATGTAGGCCGGTACCTATGCACCCACTTCTGCACGCCTAAGAAAATGCTACTATTGCCGACCGCACATATACTATATGGGGTATTTAAGACACGGGGCGAGATGTGAACTGTACTGATTACTGCCGTATGCTGGAATTGATGTCAACTGGTTCTGCCCCTCACATGGGGATATTGTTGTGACGCTGTTGGTGTGTTATTGGGGAGTGCTGGGGGCGGCGGTGAATGATCACTCAAACTGCGTAACTAAACTGTTACTATAGCATCGCCTGCACCCGTCTGTCGGGTGGAGAGTTGTGCTCCTAGCGGACCTCCATGAGGGTAAAACCCACTAAGAGTTCTAATCTGGGCACTGTATTTATGGTTAATAGTTCTGGGGAATGGTGCACTGTAGGGGTGAGGCTTCGGCAGATTGGGGTTGCTGAAGTGGGTGGGTTGTGGGGTGGGGGGTTGTTTAAATGTATGCAAAGACCGACAGAGTTCAAGGTATCTATCCTTTTTGTTCCCCCGTGCGTACGGACTGCCATTGTAGTGCTTAGGCTTTATGCTAATGATCGGCTAACAAACCTTCGAGTGTTGAAATGGGTAAAACTGTCAAGTAATGTATTAATTGATATTGATGGGTTCTAGAGGTACGGGTAGGAGAAGCTTGAACGTTATTACCTGGAACATTAGAGGGTTCTCACAACCTCGTAAAATCAGGCAGATTTTTGCTAGCCTGGAGAGGTGGAATGTAGACATAGCGTTCCTACAGGAATCACACCTAGCACCATGCACTCACGCACAATTGGGGACGAGGTGGGTGGAGGCGGCCTACAGGGCCTCATACTCCTCCTACTCTAGAGGGGTGATCATATTGATTAAGCGGGGGGTTGGTTTCGAGTCTCACCACGTTACACAAGATCCCTCTGGCAGGTTTGTGTTAGTATCGGGTACACTAAGGGGACAGCGAGTAACGTTGTTTAATGTGTATGGCCCGAACACTGACGCTCCGGACTTCTTTCGGGAAGTCTGGGACCACTTGCAACAACATACTAGTACACACATATTATGCGGGGGTGACTGGAATATGACCCTACAAGACGGCTTGGACCGCTCATCTAATTCCCAGGAACAACACAAACAATCACGCCTACTGGTGAGTCACATGATGAAAGACCTAGCTCTGGTGGATCTCTGGAGGCTGAAACACACTGACGCATCCGGGGCCACACACATAACAGCATCGCATAACAGCTGGTCCAGGTTGGATTACTGGCTAGGCTCTAAGGACCTGGCACTATGGGTTCGTCACCTGCAGGTACTACCCCGCACGCTATCGGACCATAATCCGGTCCTGTTACAACTAGAAATTCCACAATACACACCCCCTCCCTTTCAATGGCGCTTCAATTCACAAGCCCTCACTGACACGTTGTATGCAGACACCATTAAAAAAGCGATTAGGGATTACTTTGACATTAATGCACAGACTACTGACGACCCGTGTCTCCTCTGGGAGGCATTTAAAGCCACGATCAGAGGGGTCTGTATTAGCACAACAATAGGGGTACTGAAGGATATTAGGGGCCAAATTCACCGTTGCGAGCAACAGATGAGAGACTTGGAATCGTTGTATGAGGCAACTCAGGATGTTTCCCTTCTATCTAAGTTGCGCGAAGTGCACACTGAACACGCGGACTTCCTGGAGTCCGAAATAAAGTACCGGGATCGCAAACACTTAGCTAGATCCTTTGGGGAGGGGGGAAGGCCAGGGGCTGCACTAGCCCGGAAAATCTGTGAAGGCCGTGGTCCAACAGCAATACTCAAAGTGAGGACTAGGGAGGGCATACTGCAAACACACGCTACAGACATATTGAAATGCTTTGTCGACTCCTTTGGGTCGCTCTATCAGTCACAACCCACAGCTACTGCGGCAGAAACGTATGACTACCTACATAATGTGGCGATTGGCTGGCTGTCGGATGCGCACAGGGAATACCTAGCTAGGCCCATCACGGTGGACGAGGTGACCGAGGTGATCGGGTCTCTTCCGAATGGTAAGGCGCCAGGCCCTGACGGGTACACCTAGGAATTTTATAAACAATATGCGGACGTCCTTGCGCCACATTTGGTGGCCATGTACGGCACCTCCTTTGAAAAATCGTTGCTCCCCCCCACACTGCGAGAGGCCATGATCATCGCTCTCCTTAAACCATCCAAAGATCCGGAGGAGTGTGACTCGTACAGACCACTATCTCTGATTAATGTGGACTCAAAAATCCTTGCGAAACTTATAGCGGGGCGACTGTCCCCCCTAATGACTAGTCTAGTCCTGCCGGACCAATCTGGCTTTGTGCCAACCAGATCAACCACACATAACACCAGATCCCTGTTTGCGCTCTCACACTATCTTCAACCCTCGGTTAAAGCGGTGGCTGTCATGCTCGACGCCGCAAAAGCGTTCGATTCCATTGAATGGCGCTACATGCTTACAGTCCTGAATAGAATGGGGTTTCCTAAACGGTTTGTGAACTGGGTCTCCTTGCTCTATACACAACCGTGTGCCAGGGTTAAAATTAATGGCTATGTGTCGGACAAATTTGCAATTGAACGGGGTACGAGGCAGGGCTGTCCGCTCTCGCCTCTCTTGTTTGCACTAGCGCTGGAGCCGCTGGCCTGCCTAATACGTCAGAACTACAAAGAATCTGCTTTGCAATTTATAGCCAGACCGCTACACATATCGCTATATGCGGACGATATGTTGCTCTATGTTCGTGACCCAGAGACGCACCTAAACCCATTGTTAAGGGAATACATCAGATTTGGCGGACACTCGGGGCTAGCGATCAATTGGGCTAAATCCTCTATTATACCCCTTACGGACACCACCTCCCCCTTTGCTGTGGATTTTCCGTTGGAGTGGCAACGAGACCCGATTAGATACCTGGGGGTCATGTATCACAGAGACCCAGAGGAGGTCCTGCGAGCGAACTACGGGGTGGTACTCTCAAAGCTGGAGGACAGCATCCAACGCTGGATACATTTGCCACTATCGCTGGCCGATAGGATAGCAATTGTTAAAATGAACGTGTTGCCTAAATTGTTATACTTGTTTAATAACATACCGATCACGCCGCGACAAGCAATATTCCGTCGCATTAACTCCCTGGTGAGGACCCTGATATGGGCGGGCAAGCAGGCCCGTGTTGACCTGCAGACTCTGACACTCCCGTTTGCACAAGGAGGCTTCAGTGTGCCCGATTTCCTTCTATACTATCTCTGCGCACAGGCGCAATATGCGGCATACTGGTACCATACGGTCCCATACATCACACATGCGGCTATAGAGGAGAGTGATGCACATCCTGTTCCCCTCTCGGCAATAATCTCGCATGCACGTCCCCCACTACATGGCAGGGATATAAACACGGTGGATACTACGATCAAAGCGTGGCACAGGCTTGGGCAGCTGGCGCATAAAACCCCACTGTACGCGCCGGCCATGCCATTACACCATCATCAGGCACTGTCGGTTACAGGGGAGAAAGTCGGAATGAACTTGCTGAGTAGGGCTGGAATTGACAAACTGGGGGATGTATTTCGAGGGGGCACATTCGTACGCCTGGACCAACTGAATTATATACAGAACCAAACCCCCATGTTTCGCTTTACATATTATAGGCTGACCAGAGCATTGAGGGAGCATTACCCGTTGTTTCCATCAGAACCAGAATGCCTTGCACCACTGCAATTATTGATCACAACTAACGACTTATCCCACTTAGTATCTAGGCTGTACTCAGCTGCGCAAACGGAATTAGCAGGACACGCACTGAAGGCCAAAGGGCGGTGGGACACAATCTTAGACACACCATTGACAGATGTAGAGTGGACCAGCGCTTGCGCCCTGACACAAATGTTGACACCTAACGGTAACTTAAGAATTATTCACTTTAAATTTCTCCACCAAGTGTACTACACGCCGACGAAACTGCTTAGATTCGGGTTACAAGAAGAGGACAGGTGTAAAAGATGCAGCAGGGAGGGAGCGGGGTTTACACATTTGGCCTGGGACTGCGCCAAAATAGCGAGGTACTGGGTAGAGGTCACTGCCACATTATCGGTTATACTGGAGGAAGAGGTGCAGTGCACGCCCAAGGTCTGCTTGTTGGGAATGGTGCCACAATTTAGAGCATTAAAACGCAGGTTTTGTGCGATAGCCTTATTATTAGCGAAACGTCAGGTGGCACAATGCTGGCACAGTCGTAAGGTGCCGACAAGAAAAATATGGTTGCATGACATGTCCACCTGTCGTGACAGACTACAAACTTATGAGGAGCAGTTGCCAGCAAAATCCAGGCCAAAGAATATTTGGTGTTATTTAGAGGCATACCTCGCCTCAATACAGGATGATGAGGAGGATGTACACCTCGTTTGAATAAGTTAGGAATTGTGATGCTTGGCGCACGAGGTCGAGCCCAGTGGCAGCGGTCTATGGGTGGGAACTAGAATCAATGTCACAGTTGAAGTTTAGCATGTAAGGGATAGCACTGTACGGTCTTAGTTGGGGTATGTTGTTTTCTGTTTTTTCTTACCTATAAAAGAAGAAAATGTAAGACTCACGTCTTGTTGTCAGCTGATAGCCGCCGTGAAGCACATGGGGTGGCTCAACCTCACAGTGAAGAAATGTTTAGGTTACACACGATTATGCTTTGATGAATGTTCATACAAACGTGGCGAGCCGGCCCCCGAGTTGTAGGCTCATGCTGTGTAAACTACTTGTGTTAATAAAGGTCTTGCACAAAAAAAAAAAAAAAAAATGATTAAAAAGCCACATCTTTAGCTGTTTCCTAAAGCAGGGCTCTGAGTTAGCATTGCGAATAGCAAGTGGTAGGGCATTCCACAATTTAGCTGTTCTAGCCGAAAAAGCTCTCCCCCCAAGGTGAGCCTTCGCGAATTGGGGGACAGAGAGCAAGTTCAGCGTGTTCGAGCGCAGAGACCACGCTTGCTTGAATCGGTGGAGTCTTAATTTAAGATAATTAGGGCACTTTCCCTGAAGTGCCCAATAAGCCAGGGTCAAGACCTTAAATTTAATCCTGCTTGCCACTGGAAGCCAGTGAAGATTGTGTAAATGCGGATAGACATGATACCTTAACGGGATATGCTTGATCATCCGCGCAGCCACATTCTGCACCAACTGTAGCGCTGGATTGTATACTTTGGCAGACGAAGGTAGAGGCCGTTAGCGTAGTCCAGCCTAGATGTTACAGTGGCATGGGCTACTACTTTACGGCAATCTACTGGCAATAGATCCAGAAACCTTCATAGATTTCTACGTTTATTTAGGCACCCTGCCGTTACCTGTTGGATATGAGCAGAGAAAGAAAGGCCATCATCCCATCTCACTCCCAAGTTTTTGGCACTAGTACTGGGGAGAGGCGGGGGCCCATTTTGGTAGGCCACCAGAGATCAGGCGAAGGCACTTGGGGCCAGATGTAGGTAAAACTTATTTACCGATTCTTAATTACCGAATTTTACCGATTCGGTAATTAAGAATCGGTAAAAAAGAAGTGGGGGTATGTAGGAACATCCAGATGTTCCATTTACCGAATCGTTAAGAATCGGTATTTACCGATTCGGTAAATACCGACCGGTAATGCTCCATTCATTCCTATGGGCTATGAAGCCCATAGGAATGAATGGGGCATTACCGGTCGGTATTTACCGATTCGGTAAATACCGATTTTGACAAGGGTGCAGGGGGTGTCACTTTGACACCCTCTAGCACCCCCACAAAAGGTTCAGGGGCCATATGGCAGGCAGACCTGCCCTAAGGGCAGGTCTGCCTGTCATATGGCACAGGTGTGCATGCACACATGTGCATGCACACCTGAATCGGTATTTTAACATCAAATACAATTTGATGGTAAAATACCGATTTTGTAGGCCTTGTGGGACTCAGAAGAGTCCCACCTACATATCAATTTTACCGATTCTGTAAATATACCGGTCGGTAAATTTACCGACCGGTATATTTACCGAATCGGTAAAATTACCGATTTTCCCTGTTTACCTGCCCCTACATATCAAATGCCAAATACCGGTCGGTAACGGCCGAATTCGGCCGTTACCGACCGGTAAAACCCTACCTACATCTGGCCCTTGGTCTTTTCCAAAGAAGATCACCTCAGTTTTCCCTGCGTTTAGTTTTAGTTTATTTGTGTTCATCCAGATAGCAATATCATGAAGACAGCCCATGAAATTGCCAAAGGTTTCCACGGACTGCTCTTTGTAAGAGAAGACCAGCTGTGTGTCCTCGGCGTACAAAATCGCTTTGACACCCAAGTTGGCTATTAAGGTAAAAAGAGGGGCCAGATAATCATTCAAAAGTAAAGTGTTTAGGGCTGAGCCCTGATGGACACCATACCAAAGAGGCTTGGATTTAGATGAAAAAGGGCGTAGAGCGACTTTCTGAGAACGGTCGCACAAATAGGACTGCGCGCAGGCCAGCACCTTACCACACAGGCGAATGCTTTCCAGTCTCTGCAGCAATCTGGCGTGGTCGACCGTGCCAAATGCTGCCGATAGATCCAGGAGCACCAGCATTGCTGATGCCCCTGAATCTAGTGCCCACCTCACTGACTCTGCAACCTCTATGAGAGTGGTCTCGGTGCGGAAGCCAGGCCGAAAGCCTGACTGTGTTTCATGCAAGATGGCATTGCTTTCAATTAAGTGGTTCAGTTGGCGTTGAACCAGTGTCTCCAACATTTTGCCTGGCGCAGGTAGAAGCAAAATTGGCCTGAGATTACTAAAATCTTCAGTGGCTCCATTGGGTATTTTTTTCAAGGGAAGCAGTGCGACATGCTTCCAGCAATCATGAAAAACTCCGGTAGCAATGGATGCATTCCAGATATGAGTGAGTGTATCTGACAGAGACAGAGATATCCTTTTCCATAGTTTGGGTGGGCATGGGTCATCAGGGGCCCCTGATTTGCATTTTTCAATCACAGCCAATGCTTCATGCTGCAAGATAGGAGAGAAGCAGGCAAGAGACGGGGCCAGCCTAGTGGCCAATGGGAGGTCAGGCTTCTCTGTCGCAACAGGGGCGGAGAAAGTGTCATACACCTTTAGAATTATGTTTTCGAAGACATTTGAAATATCTTCTCACATAACTGGTGCCGAAATTGCTTACGTCTCAATTGCTCTAGGCTTAAAAAAGGATTAAACTACTTTGAAGACTTCTTTACTCGGCTGGTCTGCTTTCTGAATGCAGGAAGCAATAAAATTGCCTTTCACCGTTTTTATACATTTATGTCGGTTTTTTAAGACATTTGTATAGCACATCTTTGCTGTGTCACTATACTTTTGTCTCCACAGTCGTTCCAATCTCTTACAGCTCCTTTTTTCTTCATTAAGTGCCTCTGAAAACCAGGGTGCTGATGGGGATTGTCTGTGTGATAGTACCAATTTTGCTGGAGCGACGGCATCCACCGCCAAAGCGATCCACTGGTTCAATGCCAGGGCGTCTGCATTTGGGTCTGAGGTGAGGGAGGGTGGGTCTCTCTCTAGGATAGGACCTAAAGTTTCAGCAGTTAGATTATTCCACTTCCTCTTTATAATAGACCGTTTGCCTCTGGCCTGGCTCAAATTGGCCATTTTAGCTGAAAAAAGGACCAGGTTATGGTCTGACCAGACCAATGTGTGTGGCACCTCTGCTATAGTTTCCTGGATATTAGAGAAAATTAAGTCTAAAGTATGGCCTGCCCTGTGAGTGGGCCCCGAGATATTTGTGCTAGATTATCAGCTTCTAGTAAGGCAATAAATTGGGATGCTTGAGAGCAATTGGGATCATTAACATGAAAGTTAAATCCCTCAAAAGGCAAAAAATGTGAGTACATAGATCAGAAGTGATATCAGCTGCACAATGCGGCGGCCTATAGATGAGCAGACCTGTTAAGGACACCCTCGGATTAATTTGGAGGCAAAAGTGGAGCTCCTCTATCGCTTATAGCCTAACAGCTGAAATAGCTTAAACACGACAGACATCAAAGTATGAGTGTGCATCTATTTGTTAAATAAATATGAAAATGTACAGTTTACAGCTTCATTTATATGCAAAGAACAACATTAATATAGATAAATACAGATACAATGGCCCAAAAATAAATATGGATAAATACAGATGGAAATGTTAATAAAATAAATAACTTAAAACCGGGAGTCCGGATCAGAAACAACCCAAACACATGGACTTTGATGCTTAACTGAAAGTAAAGATTCCTAGACCTACCATTAAACTAGGATGACTGCAAGAACAAAATCACAATGAGTTCACTACTCAGCAGAGCACATTGAGAGGTCAGGCTTGGGAGTGCTCAAACCAAACCTAGAACCTATGCCGGAGGACATTAATTTGGGTATGAGGAGACTTAGGGACACATTTATAACTTGGTGGACCAGGTTAACTCCATCAGGAAAACTGAGTATATGACTCCATTGCACTGAAGCAGATCTTGCTCCGCAAATTTAGAAATGGCAAGACAGCAGCCATTCTTAGGTCGAGCCTAGAGTCAGCACGCATGCGCTGCTCTGCAAGACTTGCTGTACTATAGTATGGAGTAGAAGCCCCGCCCACTCTCCGCCCATATTTGTCATTGGTTTGTGTCATTGTCCTTCGTAAATGCTGGCTTCTGAGCCGAAAATTGGCCTGTTAGTCCCTCCTTAGTACTGCCTTGTCTTCATTTGCAACCTCCCATGGCAACAGGCCCTTTATTACTTTGGTTGTTACACAGCATGTGTTATTTAGTCTGTAAGCACTATTTTCTTTATTGAGATATTTTACTGCAGGCACAGCATGCTTTGCTTACATTCAGCGCTCCTTCGGCTCGTGCTTAGCTGATGGCTTACTAGGTTGACTCTGGCCAGAGACCACATTTACTCAAGCCTGGCCAGAGGAGTCATCAGCCGGAACACAAACACGTTGTGCAGGGCGCCTCACCGGCCGCTGCGCTTCGTTTTAAACAATGTTTTTCTGGTGGAAAATCTGAACAAGCACTGCCACACCCAGGGCTGTGGAGGAGTTACAGGGCGATCCCACAACAGGAAGGCGCAGGAACAGGATCCCTCCAGGATAAAGCAAACGCGAGCTTAAGTCATACATGCTCTAAGGGGTCCTTCTTGGGAACTTTGAGTACGACGGTGCCCCGTTAGTCCTTGGGGCAGTTGTAAACCTGAGCAACCAGGAGCTTGCCATATGAAGCTCCGCCAGGCTGGAGAAGGTGTGAATCACTCTCCCTTGTTTAGTGGGCGTGAGTTATGGTGGACGATAGGTTCACCGGTGGGAGTGTAAGTGCTCCCAGGGTATATCACTGGGCTATGGCCGCTGGTGAATTTTGGCTAAACTTCAGGTGCCCAGCAACTAGGGGTTGCGGGGAGGCTAGGGATCACCTGTAAGATAACCCGCCTTTTTATTTGTGTAACAAATAAACCTGCAGCTCCTTTTCCAAACAAAACAACACTGTGTCTGTGTCATTGTGTAAAGTGTAGGTTGCTGTGGGTGGCGGCGTAACGATAAAAGTACTATGCAAGATGCCCGAGGTGCCTGCAGGGGACCCCGTAGTAAGGCAGCCCCCCGTAGTACCTTTGAGGGAGCCGGGCAGCAAGACCCTGGGGGCGGTGCGGGCAAGCCGCCGGTAAGGGGGCGTGGCACCAGGTATAAGGGGCTCCCCCTCCTCCCCCGCGTCCTCTTTGCTGCTGCTCCCCTACCAGACAGGTCGCGACAAGGCAGGTTGCTCCCAGGCCACTATTTTGCCTAGGCCCATAGGTAGCTCCCCCCCCCTTCTCCCATCAGGACTAGGATCACCCCTTACAACGAATTCCCCTCCCTACCGCTCACCCGGAGTAAGGGTGTGAAGTGGGGGGGACGACTGTCATTAACATCTGTCTAATGTTGCCAAGGATGAGGCAGCAAAATGTAAGGAATCTGTCACATAGCAAAGCATGGTATGGCAAGTCTTGTAAGTTAGCTAATGGGGAGCTTATGATGGCAATAAAAAATAAAAGCCAAGGTGACGTCAGGTTAGCTAGGGAAGCGTACATGCACACACAGATGACCTCAAGGAAGGTGTGGGAGGAGGCGACCTGGGCAGAAATGTTGGCGGCCTTGACAGTGTCATAGACAAGTGTAGTGAAAAAGCACCATGGGCCCCACCCCCGATTGAGTGTCTAGACTTTTCTATTGAAGAAACAGAGATGGCAATTAGTGCATTGAAAAGTGGCAAAGCGCCAGGTCTGGACAAAATACCCGGGGATTTGTATAAGCACGATACAAAGGTCTGGGCACCCTATATAAACTATTTATTTAACATTTTGTCTAGTAACTGCGACTTCCCAGATAGTTGGCGGGGAGCCGATATTGTTTTAATTTTTAAAAAGGGTGATCGGTCTGAACCCTCAAATTACCGACCGATCAGTTTCATGGACATCCTGCAGAAATTATACTCAAGGCATATACTAACCCGTATAAATAATTGGTTGGAAGAGAAGACGGTACTTACAAAATTCCAAGCTGGGTTCAGAAGTAAGGTCAGCACTATTGATCAGGTTTTTAGGTTCTGCTGCCTTTACTGGAAATACGTTCACATCAGAAAAGGGCATTTATATGTCGCTTTCGTAGACCTGAGAGCGGCATTTGATTTAGTGCCACGAGACCTCCTTTGGAGGTCCCTCGAAGAGGCTGGGATGCCAGGATGCATTTTGGCTCAAATAATCGAGTTGCACGCCAGGAAGTTCGCCAATGTGAGATGGGGTCCCAATGGCGAAATGACCCATAATATACCAATTGAACGTGGCGTCTGCCAAGGTTGCACCCTGGTCCCCACGTTATTTTCCCTTTTTGTGAACGATATTCCTGCACACCTGGAGGGCTGTATGAATGATTCTCCCAAACTTAATGGAGAAAGGGTGCCTGCGTTACTTTTCGCGGATGATACCATCCTAATTTCGCAAACTAAGAAAGGTCTTCAGGCACTACTTAACTCCTTTAGTGAATATTGTGATAAGAAGGGGTTGGAAATCAATGTAAATAAAACAAAGTGCATGGCCTTAAACCCCTGTAGACTGGATAAAGGGTGCTTAGTACTAGATGGCCAAAAATTGGAAACAGTTGATTACTTTTCTTACCTGGGGGTTGCTATAGACTCTAAATTTACATGGAAACCCCAAACCGAAAAAAGTAAGGTGATTTTTGCCCAATATATTAAACCGATCCTTAGTTAGCAAAACACAAGTACAAGTAAAGCAGTGACACCTGTCGTGGAGCTCTTTAAGTTCAAAGTCCAATCAGCAGCACTCTACGGAGCTGGGATTTGGGGGCCATCGGCTAAGGATACCTTTGCCATCATGGATAATAAATTCATGCGAAGTATCGTAAGGGCCCCTACAAGTACTCCTTTAGTGCCTCTCCAATTGGACTTGAACTTTAAGAGGACAGGCCACTACTCCATCCTTAGGCCCTTAATGTTCTGGGTAAGACTTTGGCTGACACCTGAACTGGCTGATTATAGGAAGGGTCTACAAGAAATAATGGGCTTAGATTTACTGAACTCCATTATTTGGCTTAAACATATCAAAACATGGTTTTCCAAATTAAGCCTTACACAGTTTTGGTAGTATCCGGAAAGGCTACCCTATAATTCAAAAATTACGGTGAAAAAGGTTTTTTGGTCTTTCATAAAAAATCAACTTATCAATGGGACTAGATGTGGGACTCTAGTGAAAAATGTTGTAACTTTTAAGGATGAACCTCTTTTCGAGGTGTTCCTTGATGAAGTAGAACCCCCACTTGCAAAGACCTTATTTATGAAGTTTAGATATGGTAACCTTATGACTAATTCTACAATGGCATATTGGTCTAGGAAAAATAAAGATGAAACTCATGTGGCAAGTGAAAATTGTATAATGTGTGAGGGAAACTACAAAGAGGATGAGGTTCACATCTTGTTTTTCTGTCAAGCATACTCCCAAGCCAGAAAAAAGTGGATTAAACCATTGTGTAACCATTTGGGTATTAGGTCATGCAATTTGGCATATAGAATAATTAAATCTGACACTTCCCAAATTATTGTCTTTAGTGCTAGTAGATTCCTACATTCTGTTTACATTGCCCATAGGAAAAAAGGTCTAAAACTGTAACGATAAAGGTAGCAACATGAATTTTATAAGATTTAGTGGTAGTACACTCAACCATGCAGGCATGTGTTTGTTTTTTATTATTTTTATATCGTGTTTAAATGATTGTGTACCAGTAAGATTGGTATGTTTTTACTTATTTATGTATGTATTTTGTGCAATCTTTTATGGCAAAATTTTGCCAAAATAAAGAATTGAATGGAATGACAGCTACCACCTGTCTGTTGCTAAAGAGATGGCATCATTAAATATGCAACTGGATCTGTTAATCCTCTTTAATTAACTCCATTCATAAGCTCAATTACAAATGTGATGCTAGATGATGAGAGGGTATACATGATACCAAATCTCTTCCTTTATTGGCTGAATTATGAACCATACTCAAGCACAACTAACAGTGTAGAATGCTACCTGTTTACAGCAAAAGTACCCCCAAGTAACATACCAGAGGAATCGGATGATACACAAATGATGCTATAATAGAATCCGATTTAGTTGAGAGCACAATCTCATAAAGACTCTCAGTTTGAAGATACTTGTACATATTACCTCAGGAAACCTCTCAAACATTACTTCTCAGTCACCAGCATCATTGGGAACTTCTTGTGTTTACTCAGCTGAGTGAACCTCAGCGATCATTACACAGCGTGGATCACGGCTGAATGAAAAATATACCACAACATTTGAAAATTGTAATTCAGAGAACGTTTAAGATGAAAAAAACTATACATTGAGATGTAGAGTGAGTGTTGGATTAGATCTATTTGTAAATTTTGTTCACATTAAGCTGCTGTTGGAAATTGCCATTTTTGGAGGATTATCCCCAAACTTTTTGCGTCTTCCTGCTATTTTTCCTGACCTGTTGTTGTTGGCTATAGGACTCTGGGCACTGTACCACTGCTGATCAGTGCTAAAGTGCATTTGCTCTCCGTGTAAATTGTTATTGTGATTGGTTATCCATGATTGGCGTATTTGATTTACCAGTAGGTCCCTAGTAAAGTGCACGGAGTGTGCCAGGGCTGGTAAATCAAATGCTAATAGTGGGCTTGCAGCACTGATTGTGCCACCCACATGAGTGGACCTGAAAAGAGGTCTCAGGCTTGCCACCACAATGCCTGTGTGAAGTTTGTTACTGCCAGGTCGACTTGGCAAGTGCACCCACTTGACAGGTTTTACCCTTCCCTTTTCTAAAGATGGTTTTTAAATTGTGTGTTTGAAAATACCACTTTCAGAAAGTGGCTATTTTCCTGTTCAACCTTCCTGTGTGCCTCTGCCTGGTTAGTGGATTGACTATATGGCTTTGGAGTGACAGGAGCTGGGGAAGTACCATGGCTCCAGGAGTCTGGATAAGTCAGCACTAGGCTGAATAGGCCTGATCTGCATTTGAAGTGGTGGGAGGAGTTGCACCTGTACCTGAATAGGGCTGTGCCTCCCTTCCAGAATGCTGGCCGCACCCGCCTGTGGTGTGTCTGGGACCAAGGCCCACACTAACAAAGGATGCTGTTGAGCACTGGCAGAATGCCCCCAGAACTGGTTTGAACTGGGCTCAGAGCCCCTTGCACAAAGAGAACAAAGATATTTTGGGGAATACGTATTAGACCTAAAACCCCTGAACTTCAGATCCTTCCTGGAATTCAAGAGGAGCCTTTGCCAAGGAGAAGAGCTGGAGAGACTGAAGAGAAGTACTGCCCTTGCTGTGTGTCTGGGATTAGCCTGCATTTTCTGTTTCTCCCAAGGAAAGGAGAAGCACTTTGCTGTGTGCTATGTCCCCTGCTTGAAGGAGATATCCAAGGGCCTCAAGTGTGCTGGCCTCCTGTTCTGAAGTCTCAGGGACAGAAAAGACTTCCTGCGAATCCGCTGGTGCTGCTGAACTCTGCCATCTGTGAGTCCTACCCTAGATTAAGGTGCCTTCTTCCAGTTACAGGACCTCAGAGGTGGGTTTTGCAGTTAATCTCTGTAAGAACCATCACGAAGCCTCGCAAAGCTGTGCAAAGTCTCTCAGAACTGGCGCCGGATGACACGAAGCTTCGCCAAGTCTCGCTGAGCGACGCAAAGTTTCGCCATGCTGCCCCCAGCACCAACGCCGGACAGCACGAAGTCTCGCAAAGCAACGCATCTCCTCCGGTGTGTCAGGCATCGTACCTGTGCACCACGTTTTCCACACATCAACCGCAGACCAGAACTGTCTTGGATTTTGATGCTTCACTTCCCCCTACAGTCCGTATTCGAAGCATCACTTTTCCTGTAGACAGCAGAACTGTCGCCTCTCCTCCCCAAGGACTCAGGAACTGACGCATGGCTGTATTTTCCAATGCTTCCTTTCTCTGCGGCTGTTTGGCCTTGAGAATTTTGATGCATCTTCAGGTACTTTGTGTAAAAATCATACATCCATAGTTTGCTGCGGTACAAGTTCTTGAAATCTTTTAAACGTCAGATTTTTAGCTGTGTATGTGGGATTTTTTTAATTTTGGTCTTGTTTAGTTCAGATAAAGATACTTTTTTTTCCTAAACTGATGTGGTGTCCTTTTGTGGTGTTTTCACTGTGTTACTGTGAGTGTTGGTACAAATACTTTACACATTGCCTTTGCGATTAGCCTTCTGCTCCTGCCAAGCTACCAAGGGGTTATTTAAAGTGTGTATCCCCCTTACCATGACAAGAAGCAAGGAGCCCTATTTAGACAAAGATACCTACGTCTGCCAATGGGAGACCCCCATTTCCAACTGCTGCATTGTATATTTAGGACAATTCTATATTCTTTGTGGGGTGATTTAATGGTAGATTGTGGGTTTGCAGAAAAATTATTTTCCCAAAACAAATAGCTGACAGACTTCACTCTGAAACCCCAGCTTCACCTCCAATCTCTAACTGATTGTATGGCCTCTGATGACTTCAGACTAGGTTTGCCAAATACAAAAACTTCGTACAGACATGCAGGAATACGCCCATGCACTTTTGGGTTAGTGGAGTAGTCTATGATTTCTGTTGTAAAGTTATTATTGTAAATTACCATCTTTTGTGTGGTATTCCCCTGGATATTTGCCTTCATTACCCAATTTTTTTTCTGAAACTGTGTTTGTTAGCATTGGGACTCAGCACACTTTAATCTTGCTACCCAGTAGGAAAGTGCTTGCTCTCTCCCTTTCAAACATTGTACAATTGATTTAAACCTAATTGGCACATTTGATTTACTAATAAGTGCCTAGTATATAGTACTAAATGTACCAACTGTCTTTACATTAAATGCTCCAAGTGGCCTATAGCACACATTGTGACACCCAGGCCTGCCACTGCAGTTTGTATTGCAGATTTAAACTGCTATTTTGGCCTGTCAAAATAAATCTTTCTCCATGCGTAAACCTTTTTTGTTAATACTAATAAGTCATCCCTTTGCTAGGCCCTACAGGCCCATAGGGCCTGGCAGGGCTTAATTTGAGCCGATAGCTCCGGTTCTCAGCACCTGAACTTCATCATGAACATTGGCACTTATAGTGTAAACTCTACCCAAAGGAAAAGTAGGAAACGCGCGCTTAAGTTTTGCATGTTCTAACAGTAGCAAGGCTAACTTTCCCATAGACTAACTATGTGTTACCTTATTATAAATAATAAGTGATGACTTCAGTTAGGCAGCAGATAGAGAAATACTTTTTTCACTGATTTGATTTTTTATTTAGAACTTTCATTAATGCTGTAGTTGGATTTTAAATTAATATACTGAAAAAAACACTTTAAGAAAGTTAGCATTTTTCTGCCTAAACCAAATGTGCCTTCATGGCAGTGTCCAGGGTCATATGACTGTTATTTGTTCTTCTTTGGTTTGATGAGTATTCCTTTAAGACAGGTGACAGAAGGGCATTGGGGGTGGGGAATAATGTTTCTTTTCTAAGCAAGTTGGTATCGGTGATTATAATGATCCCCTCCTGAGCTTCAAAGGGTAGCCTGGGGGATGTGCGCAACCCATTCCTGACTTCTGAAGCTTCCTGCCCAGTCACTAGCTAATGCATCACACACCTGGGCCTGTCTGCTCCTTGTTACCCTAGACAATAACAGGGCAGGGAAAGAACTGACTAGAACTAATTCGGGTTTGGCAAAAGGAGTGACCTCCCACACATGCTTCGCACTGGGCATGAACAACACCCTCAGATCCTCTTATCAGAACATTCCTCGACATATAAAGATTAAAAAAAGAACTGCCTTGCTGTCTAAAGAAGGAAGACTGGACCTGCTTGCCTTGAACTGAGGATCCCAGGAATAACTCCAAGGGTCAGTTGGCTGATCTCCTGTTTGAACTACAGGGACACAACAAGCTTCCAGAGGCCTCCCTTGCAACTGATAAGCTGACCAGCATCAATTGTCCAAGCCTGAATCCTGCTTCTGGCTTCTGCTGAAATGAGTCCTGATTCCCAAGACGTGCGAACCCAGGTCCTGGATCCTTGACTGGTGTCAGAGAGTACTCATCCAAAATGCTAGCTGCAAGAACTGGATTCCAGGTGAAAATCCAGAGTTCCTGGGCATTTCATGTTGAAAAAGAACAATTCCTGATCACCTTATGAACCCGAGCAGACTTCCCCAGGGCCAACACAGTACTTGCCTCTGACTGCCATTGTCAGTTCTGTCTGGACTGTTCCCATGAGGCACAGGGTCAAGACTGATTTGCATTTGGCCATGTCTGAACTGGGGTGGCTTGGTGAGCAAAATAACAATGGATTAAACCCAGATCTGTGACTGGGGTGAATGTCTTGCCGTTGTGCAACATTCCGTCCATCATATTGTGTGTTTTGCTGTTCACCCTATGTGGGAAGGGTATGCCCAGACGTGGGCCCCGTGCTCACTACGCCACTGGAGTCAAGCTATCCTGGCTGAAGACGACTGATAGCCAGAAACCGGTCCTAGGATGCTTGATTCCGGTCCAGGGAAGACATGGCTTGGCAGTTCGGTCTGGACTGTTCCCATGAGGCACAGGGTCAAGACTGATTTGCATTTGGCCATGTCTGAATTGGGGTGACTTGGTGACCAAAATAACGATAGATTAAACCCTGATCAGTGACTGGGGGTGAATGTCTTGCCATTGTGCAACATTCCGTCCATCATATTGTGTGTTTTGCTGTTCACCCTATGTGGGAAGGGTATGCCCAGACGTGGCTCCTGTGCTCACTACGCCACTGGAGTCAAGCTATCCTGGCTGAAGACGGCTGATAGCCAGAAACCAGTCCTAGGATGCTTGATTCCAGTCCAGGGAAGACATGGCTTGACAGTTCGGTCTGGACTGTTCCCATGAGGCACAGGGTCAAGACTGATTTGCATTTGGCCATGTATGAACTGGGGTAGCTTGGTGAGCATAATAACAATGGATTAAACCCAGATCTGTGACTGGGGGTGAATGTTTTGTCATTGTGCATCATTCTGTCCATTATATTGTGTGTTTTGCTGTTCACCCTATGTGGGAAGGGAATGCCCAGACATGGGTCACGTGCTCACTACGCCACTGGAGTCAAGCTATCCTTGCTGAAGACGGCTGATAGCCAGAAACCGGTCCTAGGATGCTTGCTTCTGGTCCAGGGAAGAAATGGCTTGGCAGTTCGGTCTGGACTGTTACCATGAGGCACAGGGTCAAGACAGATTTGCATTTGGCCATGTCTGAACTGGGGTGGCTTGGCGAGCAAAATAACGATGGATTAAACCCAGATCTGTGGCTGGGGGTGAATGTCTTGCCATTGTGAAACATTCCGTCCATCATATTGTGTGTTTTGCCATTGTGATTCCCCAGACTTCACCCACAATGTTAGCAATGACTGCCCCATGTTTCCTAGCATTGCGCAACTCTGACTGGAGACCAGCACTTTGCACCAATTACGATCTCCTCACGGTACAGCTCTGACCAGCAAACAGCTTCTCATGCCAACAACAACACCCTCGTGGTTCCCTGACAATGCAAAGCTCTGACTGAGGCTCCTCATTCAGGACTGGGACTAACCTATCCACTTTATCTGACCTGTGTGCTATCGCAGACAACCTAAATGTTACTTATTGATTTGTTTTGTTTTATTGTCATTTTATTTATCAAAATATTCTTTATTTTTCTAAATTTGTTTGGTATTTCTCCTACATTGTGTTTTCACTTTTTTCACAGTTTGAGTACTACCACCTTCTTGTGATTTTCTACAGAATTCTTCTGTGTCAGTAGCTCCTCAAATGAAAAAAATCCAATCTATTATTAATGCATGTTTAGGAGGGATGTACAAACTTATAAACCAAATGACATGTTTGTACAATGGGAAGCTATGTAAAATGCTAGTGATAGACCTCCTCCTTTTTTTTTTTGTGGAGTGGAATTTAAAGAATTTGTGGGGGTCATCTGTCATAAATGAAAGATTCCATGCCGGGCCTATTTTGCCAGAGTTGCTGTTCCAGAGCTCATTCATGATGGACTGCAATTGGTTGCTAAGCTATGCAGCATAAGGCATGTGGACCAGTTGTTATACAACTGATTACATATGTATCACAGCCCAGTGCTTCGCTTTTGTGGGGATTAGACAACAGCTATTTGCATGTCTCAGCATTGAATAAAGTTTTAAGGGCATGCAAAAGCATTCAACAGTAGCGATGTTCTCCATGGGAATTTCCACACAGCTGTAACTTGTATCTTGGAATAGTTTAATGGCTTTGACCCATGGGTATCGGAATTGGATTTATTGCCATGGACAATCATAGTAATATAGGCAAGGCCATGACAGATGGTATTTCAGGATTCTCTGTTTGTAGTCACGAACAGATTGGCTACATGCTGAAAAATCTGCACTAATTTCAGTAATTCTTGTATAGCCTGGAAGCAGTTGTACAGCATGTTAATAGAGTACCAGTAAAAGCCCTCATACAAGAGGTGACGACACCTTGGAACTTGACCTATTACATGCTGAAATGTCTGTTTGAACAGTGCAGACTGACCATTGACTATGTCCTTCAAAGGGGAGGGGATACAACTGGGAAAAGCATGATAATAGAGGTGGACAAATGGTGGCTAATCAGGTGCCTGACACAAATGCTATTTCGTTTTACGGTTTTCACATGTAAAGTCAGCAATTAAGACAGTACAATCAATTAAAAACTTCTTTTGGTGCATCTGCTACTGGACCTGTTGAAAAAAAGGTGTCATAAAGGTTCCCAAGTGTAAATGAACAAACTTTGGAGTTGCTTTAATGTGTAATCCATTGCTTGGTTGTTGATCCAAGGCAGCAAAAAGAGATTATGTACTCCAAAGTGTACATATGTACCACAATACTTGATCCATGGGCCAAAAATACACTGCCCACTTTCATACCTTTTTCACAAGGGGATGTTTCAATTTAGAAGACTTGGATTGCCGATCAAGTGAGATACCAGGAAGAAGAACGTCTGGAAGTTGGAGGCCCATGCAGAACCTCTGGCATGCAGCCTTCAACCTCCCGAGAGGGAAGTGGTGTTGCCTCACAGCCAACAGCATCACCAGCAACACCACCAGCAACTGAGGAATCCCTTGGTTTCAAGTGGCAGGGCCTAAGTCAAGTGCATAGGTGAAGCTACTGGAGGTTGAGCAAATGGCAGCACCAATGACCATGCTGAGGATGGCCCAAGACTATCTGGATGACCCAAAAGAGGTCTACCTTGATCAAAATCCATTGGTCTATTGGTATGGGAAGATGAGGTAATGGCCAGAACAAATTATATGGCTTGGCTGCTAGCCAATGTTTCTTCGGAGAATGTGCTCAGTGCTGCTTGCACTGTTGTCTTAGTCAGAAGAACCAGTCTCTTGCTTCAAAACATGGAAAAATTGACCATGATTAAAATGGCAACAGATTACACTGTTTTTGAAATGGCAAAAGAGCCAGATGAAGGCAATTGGTCAGACTCAAGTGTGTTTGCTGATGAATGCCTGGGTGTACCCCCTGAGTTTGAGGACTATACTCCTCTGACTAAGTAGCCCTCAACATAACTTGCATATATTGTCAAACTGCTTTGAAAGTATAGAAGAACAGCTGTATGGCTTATGCTGCCCCATGTGACATGTATGGAGTGGACCAGTCTGCACACAGTAAGTCTTCATTCACTAAAGGATATGAAGACAATGCCTTCCATCCTTATCCTTCTTTTATTCATTACCTAGCTGGACTGCCAGTCAAGATATTTTTATAAGACTGCCCTTGCGTGCATTGCTTCCATAGGAAAAGAGACACAATAAGGGAAATGCTCACCATTGCTTGGAGCAGGTAACATTGCACCAATGAGAAATTGACTGATTGATGATATGACAGCTGAGAGGGGTAGTGTAGCTCATTTTTTGAAAACCAGACAGGCTTCTATAATTTCATTAAGAAATATGTCAAACCTTTTTTCTTTAATAACTGCCATCTTCGTAAATTTTAAACAAAAGATGGACCTCAGGTTTACTTAAGTTTGGCACTAGTGCTAGTATAACACAAAGTGGCGTATGCGATTTGCTAGCCAGTACAAAAAGTGCTCTGCTATGGAAAGGCTTTCACAGAGCACAAACATGTTGAGGTAAGGGTGTGTCACTGGGGCACATCAGAGCAAACACCATTGGGTTTTGATGCAAAACCTAATTTCCTAAATTTGGTCAGAACAGGCTAGACTTCAAAAGCTAAAGACTACTTCAAGCATGGGCAAATAAGAGGACATGTGTTATTTACTTCAGAAAACAATGTTTTATATGTGTTCTCCAGTACAAAGCACACATCCAATGTATGGGAATCTTCTGAGTTTGTCTGCACAAATGAATTTGAACTGAAGGGTATGGTTTCAGTTAAAGGTTTACAATAGACAGTGCACACTCACCTCAGCAGTATGTTGCACAAGGCATCCTTGTTTAAATGCCAGCTCATTGATTGAAATTTCAATTCTTTATTGACTTTCCCTCATTACTGTAACAAGAGTTGTACAATAAAAATTCACAGACCAGTTTCCACACAGGGCGATAAAATCAACAGATGCTGATCCAAAGTCCAACTGAAGACCATACTTTCTTTAAACCAATTAATAATTGATTACTAAAATCACATGAAATGAGGAAAAAAGAAGAACACAAACAACAATGAAGAAATGGAGAAGGAAAAGCGAACATGCACTTGCAGAGGGATTTAAAAAAACGATATTTAAGGTGAGCTACCCGCAGTCCTTTATTATAATCTGCCACTAAAGTATCCCAATTATCATTCAAGAATTACATATCAATATGAGTGTCCCACCAGATAGACAATGCCACAGATGTTGGAACAGAAACAGGAGTCTATCAATGTGGCATACAACCCAGAGATAATCCCCCAGTGCACTGATTAACATTAGCAGCAAGACTGTGTTTGTAACACAGACTTGTATAATGCACTGTATTGTGTGAAATGAATTCATCTGGATCTGAGTTATGAAAAACCTTGAACCAACACTTTTTGCATACAGCAGTCCCTAAATGTAAATTTTTGGATTTAGTTTGTGGTCTATGTATAAGTCTGTGGACCAAAATATTTGCTCAAATGTGCTTAGTTGTTTACTAGTTTTGTGTAGTAGTCCTCTAGAAGGGATATATCACTTATATTGATAAGCATTTTGTTTGGAACCATATTTAAACTCTGATATTTTTACCACCCTATGGCAGGAAATAAAATAGCATTCTGCTATCAGCGAAGCCATCGCAGACTTTGTCAGTCCGCACGCCCTCACCTCCTCAGACTACATCCTCCTCGGGGACCTCAACTTCCACCTGGAGAACAACAATGATAGCAACACCGCCACCCTGCTGGACAACCTCGCCAACCTCGGACTCAAGCAACTGGTGAACACCCCCACCCACTAAGCCGGCCACACGCTTGACCCGGTCTTCTCTTCCACCAAGAACCTCTCCTTCAGCCACTCCACCGCTCTACACTGGACAGATCACAGCTGTGTCCACTTCAATTTCAGGAGAACCACGACCCACCAACACCCGCAACAGGTTCCCCGCAGATGCTGGAGCAAGATCACCGCTGACCGGCTCACCACCACCCTCAGCCAGAACCCCCCCACCAACACGACGGACCCCAACGAAGCAGCCCACAACCTCACACAGTGGCTGACCAACTGCGCCGACAACCTCGCACCACTGAAGAACCCTCAGAGCAGAACCGGCAGAAAGAAAGCCTCGTGGTTCACCAACAACCTCAAAAACTCCAAGAAAAACTGCCGCAACCTCGAGAAAGCCTGGCGCCACGACCAGACTACATAAAACATGACAGCCCTCAAGACCGCCACCCTCAAACACCACCAGCTGATCCGCACCACCAAAAGGACAACATTCAGAGAACGACTGGGCAACAACACCCACAACAGCATCGTCAAAGAGCTCTCCAACCCCAGCGCCTAAAACAACGACATCACACCCTCGCAAGACCTCTACGACTCACTCGCCTCGTTCTTCCACCACAAGATCGCCGACATACACAACAGCTTCGGCGCACAGACCATGCACCCAAGCACCGAACCAACGCCCCCCTCCACCACCCTCTGCACCTAGAGCCTGGTCAGCACCGAAGACACCACCCGCATGATGAACACCATCCACTCCGGCTCCCCTACCGACCTCTGTCCATACCACATCTTTAACAAAGCCGACGCCATCATCGCACCCCAACTCCGGGACATCATTAACAGCTCCTTCGCATCCGCCACCTTCCCGGAGAGCTGGAAACATGCCGAGCTGAACGCCCTCCTGCAGAAACCCACTGCAGACCCCACGGACCTCAAGAACTTCCGACCCATCTCACTCCTCCCTTTTCCTGCCAAAGTCATCGAGAAGACCGTCAACCAACAACTCGCCGCCTTCCTCGAGACAAACGGATCCCTCGACCCCTCGCAGTCCGGCTTCCGAGCCAACCACAGCACCGAGACCGCACTCATCGCAGCTACTGACGACATCAGGTCCCTGCTCGACAAATGGAGAAACAGCTGCCCTCATCCTCCTGGACCTCTCAGCAGCCTTCGACACCGTATGCCACCACACCCTGATACAGCGCCTCAGCAACGCCGGCATCCAAGGATCGGCCTTGGAGGGGATCATCCCGTTCCTCGCCGGAGGAACCCAGAGAGTCCGCCTCCCCCCGTTCTGCTCCGTGGCCACCGAATTCATCTGCGGCGTTCCGCAAGGATCCTCACTCAGCCCCACCCTCTTCAACGTCTACATGAGCCCCCTCGCAGCCATCGCACGCCAACACTACCTCAACATCATCTCCTACGCAAACAACACCCAGCTCATTTCTCCCTGACCAACGACCCCACCACCGCCAGAACCAGCCTCCAGGAAGGAATGAAAGACGTCGCGGAATGGATGAAGCTCAGCTGTCTGAAACTGAACTCAGACAAAGCGGAAGTCCTCATCCTGGGACCATCCCTCTCCGCCTATGACGACTCCTGGTGGCCCCCGGCCCTGGGCAGCACCCCCAAGCCAACGGACCACGCACGCAACATGGGCTTCATCCTGGACTCCTCCGTCATGATGACCAAGCAAGTCAACGCCGTCTCGTCATCCTGCTTCAACACCCTGCGCATGCTCCGAAAGATCTTCCGGTGGATCCCCACTGAAACCAGGAAGACGGTCACCCAGGCCCTCGTCACCAGCAGTCTGGACTACGGGAACACCCTCTACGCTGGAACAACAGCCAAACTCCAGAAAAGACTCCAGCGCATACAGAACGCCTCGGCACGACTCATCCTGGACATCCCTCGTCACAGCCACATCTCTGCCCATCTGAGAGACCTGCACTGGCTCCCCATCAGCAAGAGGATCACGTTCAGACTCCTCACCCACGCACACAAGGCTCCCCACGACATGGGCCCCAAATACCTCAACAACCGCCTCACATTCTATACACCCACCCGCCAGCTCCGATCGGCCAGCCTCGCCCTCGCATCCGTCCCACGAATTCGCAAAACGACTGCCGGAGGAAGATCCTTCTCCTACCTGGCGGCCAAGACATGGAACTCCCTCCCCACCCACCTACGGATGACCCAGGACCACCTCTCCTTCAGGAAACAACTCAAGACCTGGCTTTTCGAGCAGTGGAGACTACCCCCCCCTCCAGTGCCTTGAGACCCTAGCGGGTGAGTAGCACGCTCTACAAATTTGTATGATAATGATGATAATGATAATTAGCCCTGACAGCCTTTGGTGTGGCCCACGCAAAACGTTATTGCCTTCTCCCCTCCTTTTCGATGAAATTTGTTTTGTTGTCCTTGGGACTCTGCGCACTTTATCTCTGCTAACCAGTGCTAGCATTAGTGCTTGTGCTCACCCAGGTAAACATGGTAACATTTGATTACACCCAATCAGCACCTTTAATTTACTTGCAAGTCCCTACTAAAATGAAACTTTATGTAAGAAGGCGTGTACATTAAAAGCTACAAGTGGGCCTGCAGCCCACATTGTGCCACCCACTTAACTCTCCTTTAAAACCGCCAAGGTGAACCCCCTCCTAAAGAAACCCTCAGCGGACCCCACCGAACTCAAAAACTACAGACCCATCTCCCTGCTCCCTACACAACATCCTCGACTCCTCCCAATCCGGCTTCAGAAAACAAAACACAGTACGGAAACCGCCCTCCTCGCCGCAACAGACGACATCCGCACCCTACTGGACAAAGGAGAAACAGTAGCCCTCATCCTCCTCGACCTATCAGCGGCGTTCAACACAGTTTCTCACCGCACCCTAATACGCAGACTCTATGACGCAGGAATCCAGGACAAGGCCCTCGACTGGATCTGCTCCTTCCTCTCTGGCAGGACGCAGCGGGTCAGACTCCCCCCTTTCGTCTCGGACCCCACACCTACCACCTGCGCAGTCCCCCAGGGCTCCTCCCTCAGCCCGACACTCTTCAACATCTACATGGCTCCACTTGCCCCCATCGTCAGAACCTACGGACTCAACATCGTGTCATACGCAGATGACACCCAGCTCATCCTCTCCCTATCCAACGAGCCCAACACCGCCAGATGCAATTTTCGAGAAGGCATGGAAGCCGTCGCCAAATGGATGAAAAACAGCTGCCTACAACTAAACACCAACAAAACAGAAGTACTCATCATGGGCCCAAACCCCGACGCCTGGAGCGACACCTGGTGGCCCACCACCCCCGGAAACCCGCCAACCCCCACAGACCACGCAACCAACCTGGGAATCATCCTGGACTCCGAGCTCAAAATGGGCCGCCAGATCAACTCTGTCTCATCTTCCTGCTTCCACACCCTCCGCCTCCTTTGTAAGACCTTCAAATGGATCCCCCTCGAACACCGAAAGACAGTCACTCACACCCTGGTCACCAGCACACTCGACTACAGCAATGCACTCTACGCCGGAATAAACAAAAACCTCATCCGCAAGCTACAGAACATCCAGAACGCCGCCGCAAGACTGGTCCTCAACCTGCCAAAACACTGCCACATCTCCCAGCACCTGTGCACACTCCACTGGCTCCCCGTCGAGGCGAGAATCACCTTTAAGATGCTCACCCATGCACACAAGGCCCTCCACGGCACCGGACCAGCATACCTGAACAGCCGACTCAAATTCCACGCACCCCAAAGGACCCTATGATCAGCCCAGCTCTCCTACGCCGTGGTCCCCCGCACCAGAAAGACCAGATCGGGAGGCCGCTCCTTCTCCTTCCTCGCTGCCAAAGCATGGAACACCCTTCCGCTCCACCTCAGACAGACAACATCGCTCCCCATCTTCGCAAGAAACCTCAAAACCTGGCTCTTCGACAGACCCCCTCCTTGATGGAATGGAACCTGCACCCCCCCACCCCTAGCGCCTTGAGACCCTTACGGGTGAGTAGTCGCGCTTTAACAAACCCCTGATTTATTGATTGATATGTCTCAGGTCTGCCATTGCAGCCTGTGTGCTCTTTTAAACTTCCAACTTCCCTTGGCAAAATAAACCTTTTGTCAAGTCTAAAGCTTCCTTTTTAATTCATAGTCCCAGGCGCTCCACACCACTGGAGTCAAGCTATCCAGGCTGATGAAGGCTGATAGCCAGAAACCGGTCCTTGGATGCTTGATTCCGGTCTGGGAAAGACATGGCTTGGTAGTTCGGACTGGACTGTTCCCATGAGGCACAGGGTCAGAGCTGATTTGCATATAGCCAGTGTCTAACCCAGGGTGGTGTGGAGTGCAAAAAAACGATGGATTTAGGCCCAGATCCTTGTACTGGGGTGAATGTATGACATTGTTCTACATTCTGTCCATCAACTGTGTTTTTTGCAATTTTCACCCCGAGTGGGCTGGGTATGCTCAGACGTGAGTCCCAGGCGCTCCACACCACTGGAGTCAAGCTATCCAGGCTGATGAAGGCTGATAGCCAGAAACCGGTCCTTGGATGCTTGATTCCGGTCTGGGAAAGACATGGCTTGGTAGTTCGGACTGGACTGTTCCCATGAGGCACAGGGTCAGAGCTGATTTGCATATAGCCAGTGTCTAACCCAGGGTGGTGTGGAGTGCAAAAAAACGATGGATTTAGGCCCAGATCCTTGTACTGGGGTGAATGTATGACATTGTTCTACATTCTGTCCATCAACTGTGTTTTTTGCAATCTTTTGATTGGGAACAGGTACAAATCTCATGTTTGGTCTCAAAAGAATTGTAATTTTAAATAATTTTTTATGGTAAAATCTAATTTTCAATTTCTGCATTTAGAAACTTGCCATTTTCTTTTCCTAACCATTTAGTGCCTACAACCTGCATCCTGGGTCACATGAGTGGGTATAGGTGACAGTCAGCCTTTATATATTCCTCCCAGACAGTGAGAAAAAGGGGGACCAGTTGTTGACAGGAAGGGCTATCCTGCATAGTTGGCAGCGGAAGAGCTATTCTCTTCCCACTTGACTTTCAAAATGTCTGCCTCCGGCCATTTATAAAGAACTTAACACCAGTCTTTTGTCACCCTACGATCCTTGGATCCTGGGCAAGGGAAGCAGACCAGGGACCCCTGAGGGAGGTCACAAAGCCTAAACAGAGGCTCAGTGACCGCTTTGAGAATTAAATAATATTTACAGATTCATAAAGTTTACATAAATAAAGCAGCAAAATTGAAAATGTTGAAAAATATTTGAAATTGGAAGCTAAAAACTGAGTTAGCATCTTTCAGATTGATGTGTGGGAGTAGTGTGAGTGCTTCAAACATATTATAGAACGGAAATCAGAAAAGTACCAATCTTCCCATTGAAATAAAAAAATTGTTTTGGAACTAAATCAAATAGTACATCATTTGTGTGTTTGTTTGATAAAAGCTTCTTTCAGTATTTTCTGTTTATTGTATTGTGGTTGGCATTACCGGCTTCTATTAATGACTTAGTCAGAGTCCTTGAATTCCATAATGAATCAGTGGAGGCCCCTTGGTCCCAGTAATGATTAAGTGGTAGTCTATAGAAGCCAACAGATTAGGAAAAACTAGCCTAGACGTTTCTCCCACTTCAAAGGCCGGCACCAGGTATAAATATTGGACACTTGGATAGACTCTCCAGTTCATACCTGGACTTGCAGAGGATCCTCAGAAGTACTGCCTTGTACTGCAGAGGACTGCCTTGCTCATGAAGGCCTTCTGTGTACCTCAGCCGACGGCCCTGCTGTTAACAGAGGATTGATCGGCTGATTTGAGTCGGCCTTGTACCCTCAGAGGCCTGCCCTGCCTTGCGGGTTGATCCAGTGTCAGGACTACCAGAGAAAACTGCACCACAACTTCATCCAGTGGCTCCCCAACTGCAACACCTCGGCATAGGTGATATTGCATTGCCCCTCTGAACTTCTAGGAATTTTTTCTCAAAACGTATTCCAAGTTCGAAGGTAAGCCAAGCATGGGCCCAGTCTACCTCGTGTATCCGAACCGCACTCCACCACTGTCAGCCAATATTTTTGACTTTGTCTTAGACTCAAGTGACTCGATGACCGCAGTTGAAATATTGAACTTTTAGGTGCTGGATTTAATTTGTTTTGGTGTCAAATTATTTATTACATTTGTCTTTATTTTTCGAAACTGTTGTAAGATGTATTTTGAGTAGTGATTTCGCTTTCTTACTGCTTGAGAGTTGCATAAAAACACATTGGGCCAGATGTATGACGCTAAAAATTGCAACTCGCAAATTACGTCAAATTAGGATTTGCAATTTTCAACTCGCAAAATTATACCTAGATACCAAAGCAGCAACATGATTGCGAGTCGCTAATACCTTGCATTGGTATTTCATGTCGCGGCTTTTTGCGCGTCAGTATGCGCTCGTAAATAGCAACCGTGGTTAATAACAAGCATTTCCAATGCACGCAGTCTCGCCTTTGGGACCTTATATGTATTTAGCTATGCAGCGCATTAGCCTGAGTGCTGAAACATCTACTGTTCTTTGACATGGGGGAAGTAAGCACCAAACTGCGTGATACACCAGGTATGGGAACACATGGAGAGAAATATTTCCTGACAGCTGGAAATGGTATTGTCCAAAGCTCTGTTTTTAATAAAAGTCAGGGCCTTCGGTGGTCATATCACTGAAAATGCAAGATTTGAAAAATAAAATTGTCTATAGGTGCTCGTGGAAGACAATTTCTATGGACTGTAATCTAGATAATCCTAAAGTTCTTCTGATATTTTACTGACCTCTGCTGGTCATTTTCTATCAAGAAAGTTAAATGGTGGCAGTTGCCAGAAAAATTAAAAAAAAGAAAGTCCCTCAGCAGAAACCAATTCTGGTATGTTACTGACCTCTGCTGGTCGTTTTTTATCAAGACAGTTAAATAGAGGTGGTTGAAAAAAAAGTCCCTAAGCGGAACCAAACAAGTCCTAGGGCTGATCTCCAGAGCCCACAAAGTACATACACATATAAGTATATACGTATATACAAGAGGTCTCGAATGCTCGACCTAAAAAGGACTCATAGCGTGCGGAAATAGCCAAAGAGCCCAAACCACGCCCAATCAGCACACGCAAATTGCAAATGCAAGAAAAAATGGCAAAAACACTTCCTGGGAGAGCTGAAGGACCCCAGAACATGAAGTGGTGTCCCAGGAGATTTGTGAGCAGATTATCCAGCACATGGTCAGGTGCAGCAGCACAGTACAATCCTGCAGGCAGGCTCTCTGAAAAACCATAAGCAGCAAGGCAGTGACAAAGGTGGAAAGGTGCGGCTGAGGAAACTCAAATTCTCTAAAAAGGAGAAATACATAATTATTGAGGAATGCTGCAATAATCATGATGAGCTGTTTGCGAGGGCATCGCACAGGGTCCCTGAGGTAGACAAACATAAGGGCTGGAGAGGAATGCAGCAGCACATAAATATCCTGGGTGTAGCACATAGTTCCCTGGACAACATCAAGAAGAGATGGTATGACCTGCGCTCAAGGGCAAAAGAGAGGGTACAAGGGATAGGAGGAGGGACATCTTCCGCATCGGAACCATCTGCAGCAGAGGCCATGGTGGAGAGTACACTGGAGAGGGCAGCTGTTGTTTGATTTGGGACTCTCAACACATCACAGCCACCACCAAACCCTAGTAAGTGTGAAATGTGTAAGAAAAGTCTGATTCAGCACTAAAGCCTGTACCAGGCATGAATACAAATCATCCACACCCAAAATTCCTGTGCCACACTAAATAAACCCAAATGGTGCATTATGGGAAACGTAGTCAGTGACTTATGCAGGTGCAGTAACAGAACGACACGAGCTGATAAACATTGCAACACCGCTGAGATAGTGATTCACATATTTTATTTTCACCTTACACCTTTTGCCATATAGATACACCACTGGGAGGAGAGCACAGTGCAGATGCCACTAATGGAAGCCCGGGTCAGGTCCAGATGGAGGAAGAGCAGGATGGGGGAGCATCAAGTGGAACAAGTTGTCCTTAAGTCCCAGACACTGCTGCATCAACATCATCACAGGATACAGCCAGTGTGACAGCAGCATCACAGCAGGCAGCAGCATCAAGACACACTACTGTCACCAGGGTCCGGCTGGTGCGTCCAACCCAGCCATCTGTACGGCATATGCAAGCCAGTCGGCACACTCAGCCCCCTGCTGGAGCACCCAATGAGGTATTGTTTAAAGGCCTTGAACAAGCGATCCTCGGGATCTATCGCCTGCAACAACAACAGAGGCATATGAACCCTAGGCTTACCCAGGGATTCAGGGACATCACACAAAAGATGACTGATAACCAGTGCCGGCTGGAAACTAAATTTGATGCCCTCACAGGTGCTATTGGTAATCTGTGCAAAGAACTTGCTGAGTGGAAGGAGCAGCAGGGGACACAAGATGGATGCCCTGACCAGGGTCATTGTGTGGCTAGCACATCCAACTTCCCAACACAAGGAAGCGCACCCTGGGTCTCCAGTTCAAGATGGACCACTACGGTGAGGAAGTGGCATGGGCCTGCAACAGATAGCTGCAGCAGTGGCGACATTGCAGACAAATATGTGTTCCAGTGGCGGTGCTACAGAGGGCATTGGCAGTGAGTTTTCCAGCCGCAGTAATGTCTCTGCTGCAGAAACATAAATTATGTGTAGGAGCAGCAGCTGCCAGGCTGGAATCCCAAGTGGCAGCTCTTATCAGGCAGGACGTAGAGGCAGGAAGTGAATTGTTTTGAGTTTAAGCCCAGTTATTGCCCTACAATTTCTTCAAGTTCTGTGGTGATGTAACCACAATACAGTTACGCATTTGTTTTAGCACATATTTTGTGATAGACAGTTTGTCCTGATTTTGTTTGTGCAAGCTTGTACAATAAAGCACAAATTCAAGGCGGAATTCACAATGTGTACTGTCTTACGTAGAGGATAGTGTATCATTACTTTGTACGTACCTTTAAGAATATTAGTTAGCTACCTGGTCCCTATGCCTTCTCCACTCTGCTGCAGAGCTGCCATCCCACTGCTGTTGGGCAGGTGGACCTGGGTCCTCATCCTCCGATTCTGAATCAGTCAAATCCCTGTGCAATCCACCCCTGCAGGCCGTGTTGTGGAGCGTGGAACATGTTGTCACCATCTTGCAGACTGTTTAAGGTGCCTACTGCAGGGATCCGCAACTCTTGTGGAGGCATCTGAAGCACAATTTTGTGATGCCAAATGTGCGATTGGTCACGGTCCTTGTGCACGGTTGTGCCCTGTTGTACTGCCTTTCATGTGCGTTGTTGAAAGACAGGTACAGTGTGAGGATCCATGGCCACAGGACATACACACTGTCAGATGGCGAGAGATATATGATGGTGAGATAACATGCAGACAGACATTGCTGTGCAAATACATGTCACTGTGGACAAATACATTCAGTACCTAGTAGGTATCCTTCATCAAAGTCTCATCTTTCTAATTTCTGGTATATGCTACTGTGTCTGGGTCCCATTGATGCACCCTATGGCCTTTGAAAACCTTGCTATTCTGCAAAATTGCAGTTTTAATTTCCAAGTTCCTCATCATCTTCTTTTTTTTTTTTTAATATAGTGCAAACTAGACCCGAAATATCGGGTATCAGAGCACTTTACACAAGCACCAGTTTCGTTACAGAGGGACACATTCATTTTTGCTAGGCACGGGGAGATTAAACAATGTCCCGTCACCTGTCTCCGCCTCCTCTGCTGAGCAGCCAATATCCGCATCCTCCTCACTATCATGTACAGAGCAGCAATTGTGGAAAGATTTCCGATGCATTCTGGGTCTGTTTTTATAGGTTGGGCCTGGTTATACATTGGTTCTGGTTAGTGGTATACCTGATTACCTGCTACTTTGTACTCAATATTTTTAGCCTCATGCGCTACGTGCACTCAAATTTATCTACCTCATTTTGATGCTATTTATCGCAAATGTCACCTAGCCTGTTGCTTGTCTATTTGTAATGCATTTGATTTGTGACTTTATGTTCCTTTGTCCAATTTTACCTCGTGCACCCAAACTGATCTAACTCTTCTGGATTTTATAGCTTTGAATGTGGCATTGCCTACTCCTTAAGTAGCAATATAATTGCAAATTGCTCTTTGCCCCCTAGTTTTACTCTGATCTCCCTCTTACTTTTCACTTCTGCCTCCCGGTGATCACTACTTCACCCTTTCCTTCTCTATCGTGCTGACTCAAACCACGGTCGCAACTTCTGGTTATTCCTCCTTATCCTAACACCTCTCTGTCTCTAACCACCTTACTACAAGACCTTTACCCTGATTTTCGGGCAAATTTTTCCTGTTCACAGACTTTTCTCCCACCCCCCCCTCTGCCACTCTCTCCCAGCCTTTGCGCTTCCCGCCATCTCCTGCCCACACATTCGATCATACTAGCTGAATTACCATGCCTCCCCTCAATCATACCTTTACTGCAACGGATACTCTCAACACTAGGTTTGGCCCCAACTCTTGGACCATACTTTACACCCTAACCTCTCTAAAATGCCAAAAAGAACTTGAAACACAAACTATTAATATGACACCAAGAAACCTTATTTGTCGAAATTCTCTAAACATCAACTCCATTATTAAAACTAACTATATCTTTTACACTAGATGCCCCTCTAAATGTAAGAGTATCTTCCTCCATCACCTCCCCATAACGAAATCTGGCAAAATCCCATATGGCTTGAAGGTGTCTACCACCCCTTCCTCCATTTTCCTAGGCAAAATTGACATCTCCATTCTTAAATCCGGAAATATCCTCATACAAGCCTCCGAAAACCACCTCTCCATCTTCGAGCACCACTTCAGCTCCTTACATGATCTACTATCCTCTCCTGCGCATATCTCTACAGCCTCTCAATCACAGGAAGTCCTCCCGGCTTCGCCCCTTCTGACACCAACCCCACCACTCTCTGATTCTGCAACTACTTATGAAGTCTTGCAGTCCCAGACCTTTGATTCCAACGCTCCCTTAGCGTCCTTTCCCTCGCTTGACATTTCCACATCTTACCTATCCACTCAAACCCTCTCTCCCCTTACCTCATTGGCATCCCCACCTTCTCCTGATATTCTACCATCCCTCTCGGCCACCCATAGCCCCTCCACTCCCCCTGACAGGTTCCCACTCAACTCCAATCACTCCATTCTTACCTCTCATTACCCCCAGTTCCCTCGGATTGATCCCCTTACTCCGATCCCTCTACACACTGCGTCCCCTCACACCATCCCCCTACTGCTCCACTATTGACACCAATCCCTTCCAATCTTAATGATTCCCACTCCCAAAGACTTGATAGCAACTCTCCTTGCTTGCCCCTTTCCCCCTCGTCTTCTCATAGCACCCATCAAGCCACTGGATATATGGGCGCTTGCACCACAATTCATCCTCAGTCTAGCATCCGGAACAACCTTCACTTCCCAGCTCCTGGTTTCCCGCCACGTCTACCGCCCATTCCTCTCTCCCTGGCTAATGTGAAGCATGCCCCCCTCCCTAACAAACTCCTTTCCTCCTTACCGTCCATGCTTTTAATCCAATTGCTTCTTAACATTGAACTCCACTTCTCTATCTTGACGTTGGAACTTTCATCTTTCAGGAAAGACTTTTACTCCCTCTCTGATGCCAATCATCCCTTCACAATGGGCGGCGGACATACTAACACTTCTTTCCCTCTAAAAGGATGTACTACTCCTTATGGCACCTCAGCCGAGGGACTTCCTGGGAACTGCCACCTTATCCCATCCCAAGCACTGACCCATCACTCCTCCCCGGACCCTTGGGACTTAAATAATACCTACCCTCCTAGCTCCATGACTGTTGACTCTCTTGTGCCTCACTCCACTATTCCGGTGATCCTTGGGAGAAGCTGCATCCCTGCCTCCACTGGCTCACCCAGGCATCCTCCGCAACTCACTGTGACTACCGATCCTCTTACACTGCACTCCACTATTACCGTGATCCTGGGGATAAGCTGTACCCCTACCTCCCCTGGCTCGCCCAGACCTCCCCCACAACTCACCACTCTATTCATTCTGACTGCTCCCCTGAAACCAACCAAAAACCCCTCAACTGCATGCTGCTCAACTGTCGGTTGGCTGCACGACATGCAACAGAAATATTGGAAACCATCCTTATTGAAGCCATTTACATCGCTTTACTTTCGGAAAGCTGGCTTAAGGCTCACTCTTCATCAATTCTTGACTTTCTCTCCCCCTGGGTTACTCTATCCTCAGAAAAAATAGGCTTGAAAAAATATGGGGAGGCCTAGCCATAATTTATAAAGATGAACTCCGACTCTCCCTTGTTAGGAATTCTGATCAAGCCACTTTCGAATACATGGGAGCTGAACTTAAAGTTCAGGGGGCCCCTTCTATTCGGCTACATAATATTTACCATCCCCCTGGTGACACTTTGCCATTTGTAGAGGAATTGTCTGACCTACTCTCACAAGACTCGATTTCTAACTCCAAAAACATTTTCCTTGGAGACTTCAATATTCACTGGAACAATAAGGCTGATCCCTCGGTTAACATCCTCAAAGACTTCCTCGAGGTTACAGACTTGATTAAATTTTGCCATTCACCAACACATTCCAAAGGGGCTACTCTTGATGCTATCATTACTAGTAAAGATCTGGCTTCCCTTTCGCACATTGTCCCTATTGACTGGCCAGACCATCACCTTATCTTCTTCACGATCAACAGCGATGCACCTCCCCCTTCCCCCAAAAACATCAAACATAAGAAATTAACCAGAAATCTTCACTTTATTCCTCCTGGCGAATTGGAGACTAAGATCAAAGCAAAACTTCAACTTCCACCTCCCTCACAAAATGCTAATGATCTTACTGAACACTACAACAAATCAATCACTGAGGTACCCCCACCAAATCTTGATTTAATTCTGATCTCAACAATGAAAGACACGCACTTCGGATGACCGAACGCATGTGGAGACAACATCCCTACCCCCAAATCTTGCCCTCCTCAGAACTGCTAGGGTTAATTATAAAACACATCCTCAATGAAAAGGCCTCCTTCTTCTGCGCACAACTCAACTGAGCTTAGACTAGAGTACTATTCAGCATCATCAAAAATCAAACAGCTACTGACCCCCCCAAATTGATGGCCTCTGCCGAAAGATGTGAAGAAATTGCAAACTTTTTTGCCGATAAAATCGCCAAGATTGGTCTATCCTTTGCTGCTCCTCCCACCCCACAGTGCTCATCACCCCTCGATGTCCTCCCATCTAAGTCTCCATTTACACCTTCACCCCCTCCTAACTCTCAATCAATCAATAAATCATTTACAAAGCACACTACATACCCACGAAGGTCTCAAGGTGCTGGGGGGGGGCGCTACTGATTGAACAGCCAGGTCTTGAGTATCCTCCTGAAGGTCAGAAGGTATTGGGTCTGTCGTAGGCTCAGTGGGAGGGTGTTCCATGTCTTGGTGGCGAGGTGGGAGAAGGATCTCCCACCGGTGGTTGATCTTCAGATGCGCTGCACGGTGGCGATTGAGAGGAGGGTTGAGCGTAGCTGGCGGTTGGGGATGTAAAAGGAGAGCCGTCTGTTGAGGTAGGCTGGGCCGGTCTTGTGGAGTGTCTTGTGTGTATGGGTGAGAAGCTTGAAGGATATCCTCTTGTTGATGGGGAGCAAGTGAAGGTTTCTCAGGTGGGGGTGATGTGGCCGTGGCTTTGTACGTCGGGGATCAGTCGCGCCGAGGCGTTTTGGATGCGTTGTAGTCGTTTGATGAGCTTGGTCAGGGCTCCCGCGTAGAGGGCGTTTCTGTAGTCAAGTCTGCTGCTGACGAGGGCCTGGGTGACTGTCTTTCTTGTATCTGTTGGGATCCATCTGTAGAACTTGCAGAGCATAAGGAGGGTGTTGAAGCAGGAGGAGGAGACGGCGTTGACTTGCTTGGTCATTGAGAGCGTTGAGTCGAGGATGATTCCCAGGTTGCGTGCATGGTCGGTGGGTGTCGGGGCTGCCCCCAGTGCCGTCGGCCACCAGGAGTCATGCCAGGCTGAAGGGTTGGGGCCGAGGATGAGGACCTCCGTCTTTTCCGAGTTCAGCTTCAGACGGCTGGTCTTCATCCAGTCGGCGAAGGCCTTTATTCCTTCGTGGAGGAACAGTCAGGCTTTTGAAAGGGCTGCAGTACTAAAACTGCAATGCTTAACATTATTGATGATATCAACCACTCCCTCAACAAGGGAGAGACCTCCCTTCTCATTCTTCTTGACCTCTCGGCTGCTTTCGATACTGTAAACCACTCTTCCTTAATCAACACCTTCAAAGATCGGTTCGGCTTCAATGGTCCTGTTCTCGAATGATTCACCTCCTTCTTTCAGTACAGAACCCAAAAAATTTAAATCAGCAATTGCCTTTCAAAACCTAAGCCTGTCTCCCTGGATTTTCCACAGGGCTCTATTCTCTCTGCTTCTCTATTTAAACTCTTTATGGAAACCCTCACCCTCATTCTAAAGCATGCAGGAATCAACTATCACCTCTATGCGGATGATACCCAGCTTTACTATGAAATCAATTCCCATGCAGACATTCTTCACCACAATGATGCCCTGACTAAGATCCAACAATGGTTCCATCACAATCACCTTAAACTCAATCCTAAAAAACACAGAAGCCATTCTCTTTGCTCCTAGAAATAACCAACTCCCCATTCAACATTGGATCTCTGATCTTAAATCCCTCAACTGCTCCTTGACCACCTCTAGCTCAGTCAAATCTCTTGGAATAAGTATTGATCAAAACATCAGCCTTACTCTCCACATAAAAAAACGCAGCTAAAGGTGCTCTCTTTTCTCTACATCACCTCAAGAAAATGAAACCCTTCATCCCTGTTGATGACTTTAAATCTGTTGTTCAATCATTAGTACTCTCCAGATTGGACTATGGTAACGCCATTCTCGCCGGAACACCTAAAGTCCACTTAGCCCCAATCAAGTCAGTCCTTAACCTCGCGGCCAGGCTTATTTCTGATTGCAAGAGGTTTGATCACATCTCTCCCATCCTCAAAGATCTCAAATGGCTTCCTATCGAAAGCAGATCCTCCTACAAGAAAGCGTGCATTTCACATAAAGCCTTGCATCTTCAAACCTCACTGTATCTCTCACAAAAACTTCACAAACCAGGCTGTGCCAGAGCAATGAGAAGCACAAATACTCTTATTCTGGTACCTCCCTTGGTAAACAAGAAATCAACCCAGTCACGCTCTTTCTCCGGAAACGCGCCTACCATCTGTAACTCACTCCCCAAGGATCTACGTTGCAACCCCTCCTACCTCTGCTTCAAAAAAGATTTCAAGCAACATCTTCTCTACAAATACTGGGGTCCTTAATCCCGCTACCTAACAGAGTCTCTCAACCTGCTCATGACAGTGCTATGTTTCTCTCCACATTATACCTGACTTACTGCCCCCGCCTCACTCCTCACATATACTTCCACCCTCCTTCTACTAGTCCTCATATAATCTCCACCTACTCCTACATGCTATCACCTCTCCTATCACCCACCTCGGTTCCACTCTACCTCCATACTTTCCCCCTTCATCTCTGGCAACCCACGCTTGCACAACTATCCAAATCATGGTTATGGACTGGATGCGCTTCTGATCTTCTTTTCCATGTATTTATTGTTCTTTGCATTTTGTTTATATTTTTTCACTCTTTTCCTTTTTGTATGAATGTAATATTGCATTCTGTTTCTACTTCCAACCCCTGTAAAGCGCTCTGATACCTTTGGGTCTAGCCAGCGCTATATTAAACTGTTTAAATAAATAAAGTGGTAAATTGAATGCACAAATGGGCTTTTTTGTGCATTTTCGCTATTTGCGAATGGTTTGTACATTGAAATTAGCGACTTACAAATTGCGAGTCGCTGTTTTCTGATCGCAAATACTGGTTGCATTTATTGCTAGTCTGTTTTTATTCGCATCGCAAAGTTGTATTTTGCGACTGGCTTTCTTACATTGCGCACGGCCAATTTTGCATGGACTAATCGCGTTGTGACCGATTTTGTGCTCGCAAAAAGGTCATACATCTGGCCCTTTGCCTTTATGTTTTAGCCTGACTGCACTTGTGCCAAGCTACCTGAGTGTTAATCACAGGTTAATTTAATTAGTTTTGTGGTTCACCTTGGCAGGAATTGTCGCTCTTGCTTGAAAAGTGTTTTCATTTCCCAATGCCTTCCACATTGTACTTTAAGAGATTAAATAATTTACTGCGTGAAACTGTAGAAATATAAGTGCTCATTTACATTCAACATATGTGCACTGAGTAGACACCCTAACATTTGGGATCCTACACTAAAAGGTAGGGATTTTGATCTCAAAGAATGACAGCCTGCAGAAAGGTGAATATGTTGTAGAACAAATAGATTTTTAAAATAACTAATGTAAATAATAAGATTTATTTATTTAATTGTGGACTCTGTAATTTAGCTATCAAAGCGTTCTACATAGTGTCATATGCATCAGGAGTAATTACATGGGAGGTGGTATGCTGTATTTTATAGATAGTTACGATCAATAATTACATATCCCGGACTCCAATACATCCAAAGACATTATCAGAAGGCAAATATTCAATAGAGTAGTTTTTAGTATGTAAGTCTTAGTAATCATAGCGTGAGCATTTGAATTGCTAAATAGAAAGGTACAAATACAAGCCGCAGTCAAATGTGCAATTGGAATGCATCCCATTTAAAAAAGCACCTCAATCAAAATACACTATTTCCATGGCTACTGTTGCTAGCTGTTCACCAACGTATTAGGTCTATAAAAAATATTTTTGCTAGGAAATCTATAGTTATTGATTCATCTTTACTTCATTTACAAATCAAAATGTTGCTTGTCTATAGGTCTGGGGCACATTTAGGAATGCCCTCTTTGGTGCATGAGTTCTATTAGATTTCATACGTTGTATCTATTGCATTAGAATGTTTTATACATTTACATTTGTTGCATCTATGACCATTGCTGTATGTAGGGTGTATGATCTACTGTTGGGGCACATCATTCAGCCTACATTTATAGGTGTAGTTTTTTTTTTTTGCGGAGTTTTATATAGCGCGAACTAGACCCGAACCGAATCAGGTATCAGAGCGCTTTACATAGCACCAGTTACGTTACATGAGGACGGACACACATTCATTTTAGGCACGTGGAGATTAAGTGAATTGCCCAGAATCACAGGAGGTTTTGGCGTCGTTACCGAGACTCGAACCCAGATCCCCAGGTCCGAGGTCGAGCGCCCTAGCCGTTAGCCGTTAGGCAAGGCTGCTTGCGATTCAGCTAATATTGGTTGTGCCTCTCACAGCGAGTTTTCAGAATGACAAACAAATGTACAGGCAGGCCGGCACTGCAGAAAAGGCACGTGCCTTATCCTAGACAAAGGCACATCTTATTATAATAAATGCTGGCCTGCATTCATAGTGACACATTAGAAAAAAGGTAGATTTGCTGTTTAAAATAGCTGATCTATCTTTCACTTTACAAATGGGAAACTGGCCTATATTTTAAAATGAGTCAACTAGGCAGGTGCAGTATGTATGTATGTATATAGCACTTATAACCCAGGGGTCTCTAAGCCTTGGGAACCCGTCCTGGCTTTTCCCTGTGAGATAGCCCCTACCGGGCATCCCCAAAGTGAAAGCCAGGCATCCCACCGCAGGGGGCCGTTGTGGAGATTAAGCAAGCTTAATGCCCAGAGTTGCAGAGTGTGAACCCATGATTAGGTCAGGCACCGAAGCGAGAATTATCGAGTCCGTGGACATTTGAGCTCGAGACCCTGCCGCGTCGGGAATTGAACCCTGGTCCCGGGTCTGACCTCTGCTTCAGGGTCTGCCTGCTCTAACCAGTGAGCCACACTTCTCCACGAAACATGACTGTACCCGCCTGCAGGATGATGTTTCGTTCCTTCCAAAAGGTGCACTCAGAAGGCACACCTCTATGTGCCTTACGATCAGTGTGCTTTCTGTTAGCTTCTTTCCCTCTGAGTCTCTTTCTATAATATTCTGAGGTTGCAAAAGACATCTTCATTTGCATGGGGCACACTGCCATGCAGGGAGGCATGGAGAAAATTCCCCCTTAATGTAGCCTCAGTACACATTTAATGCCAGCGCAATCTGTATTACAGAAAATGCCCCATGACCATCTGTGTCCACTACTATAATACCAAAGTGCAACGCAGTAGTCACAAACACCTGTTGTGCCCCTTGAGAACATTTTATTGTAAGGCTCCAGATTCCTACTGAAATACATTAAGTGCACATTTCATTCATACATATTCAGAAAACCAATCGTGTTTGCTTATAAAAACAAGCATCTTTATTTATGATTGTTAGTCAGCGAAACGTGCTTCTCAATTTTAAATTCCCGAAAGAGCAACAATGTTAGCAGTATCTGTTTATAATTTTTGTATACAGCACTCCTAGTATGTACATTCCTTTCCTTGGCCTGCTTGGTTATTAAAGACCTGTTTAGCAAGAATTTAGCTAAAATGTGTATTACCCAATTTGCTACATTTATAGATTAGCCCTCATAAACGTTTATAGACAAATGACTTCTTGTTGATATGTACACTGATGGAAATTGCAATCAACCTCTACTACTTCTACACTTTTATGTCAGAGAAGCTCATTTTTTTTTAAACTTTGTTTATTGGTTTTCTGCACAAATCATACATAAAACAGTTACACACCAGGTGCTATAGTGACCCCTTAGTCGGTGATCAAAGACCTCCCATCCGCTATCCCCTACATGTTATGTTGGTCTATCAGCTCTGATACCTGTGGTGCATCCAACAAAACACAGCCTTTCCAAAACGTCTCCTCTATTCCCTGCTACTGAAACTTTCCCCTCACCCTCCCTCCTCCCAGAACCCCATCACCGATGCATACAACCGCATCTCGTCTCTCACCATTATACATGCCCAGGAGTGCCTAAGTATCGCCCCGTATGATGCCCCTGTCATGTTTCGGGGCTGTACTACAATCAGAACCCAACCCATTCAGTCTTCCCGCAGCTCTCACTCTCGCAACGCCTGCACCAAGGTCTCCCATGCTGTTGCCGCTTCCAGCGCTTTATCATTGTTTTGCCTACGCACCAACTGATTTCGCAACGCGCTCTCACTGGCAGCCCATTTTAGAAACTCGCCTCTCTAGCGGCTATTGCTGGGACCCACCGTAGCCTTCCAATGTTTTGTAATTTCATGTTTCGCCAGTATGAGCTCCATGTCCAGAAATTTGCTCGTGGTTTTGTTCTTGGATGTCTGGGGGAACCAATGCAAGATGCTAACAGCCATATCAAACGTCAGTTGCCTCTCTGTGATCCCGTTCAGGGTATCTCCCCCCTCCTTCCAATACAGTCCCAACGCCGGACAGGACCACAACATGTGGTCCAGTTGCACCCCAGCTCTCGTGCACCTGGGGCACGCTGCCTCCGCTACTTTAAAGTATTTCCTGATTTTCCCCGGTGTTAAATATGCTCTATGGAGTATATAGAAGTGTACTAGTTGGAAGCTGGCGTTCCTCGTGCTCTTCCAGGCTCTCCGCACTATCTGCGCCCATGCTGTGTCAGGGATGTCCTTACCTAGGTCCGACTCCCACTTTCCTTTCAACATGGTCAAGGGTTCCAAGCCTTCATTGAGCATTCTGGAGTACAGACAAGTAACTGCTTTGAAGGTCCCAGCGGCCATCATGGTATACTGGCAAGCCATCGATGTCTGTGGCTCCAGGAGACCTGCCTTCCAGTGCGCCTGTATTGCTCTCGGCAACACTGCGTGTAATATGAAACCTCCTCTTGGAAGGTCGAACCTCTCTTGGATCGTCTGGTAGGGAAGCATGACCCCGTCTTTGTACAGGTCCCCTCACACTTGGAGTCCCGCCTCCTCCCAAAACTGCAAAGGCGACCAGTCGCCGCTATTGCGGCAGCGCTGTTACCATTCCAAGCGGTATTTTGGGTGCATATGGGTGCAGTACTCCCGCCCTGCGCTGGGAGCGGTTCCAACAGAACCTAAGCGTGTTCTCCTCCATTAGAAGACCCGTGAGGTCTAACTTCTGCTGCAGCGCTATAAACGATAGGACATGGCGTGGTGTCCCTCTGCCCCTCAGATGGTCCGGACCTCTGAATTCTCTGGCTACTTCTTGTGTGAAGATCTGTAGCTGGGCTGATAGGTAGTATAACTCAAAGTCCGGGACCGCCAATCCACCCTCAGCTTTGGGCCGTATAAGCGTTGCCTGTGCAACCCTACGTCTACCCACCCCCCAGAGAAAATACACTATTAGTGATTTCAACAGTTTGAAAGTGGAGCTCGGTATCCACACTGGCAGCGTCCGGAAGTAATACAGGAAATGAGGGAGCGCTACCATTTTTAGGAGGGCCACACGGCCCGTCACCGACAGCGGAAGAGCTGCCCAAAAGGCCATACTGCTCTTCAGTGCTCTCACGCCACGGTCTATATTCCCCCCCAGCAAGTCCGCTGCCTTGTGGTATATGTGTACTCCCAGGTACTTCAGGCAGGTGGGCTCCCATCTCACCGCTCGTGCCACGTCAGGCCGGGACTCTCCCTGTTTCAACGGGAATAGACAAGTCTTGGACCGTTCACTCTCAGGCCTGAAACCTCCCCAAATTCCCAGAGCAAGCTCTCAGCCTGCGACAGTGCCCTGTCAGCATCTTCAAGGAAGAGCAACAAATCGTCCGCATATAGCGAGATATACTGTTGTCTCCCCCTGCTCTTCAATCCCCCATAGTGGCGTCCCGTCCTAATCGTAATCGCGAGGGGTTCCACCGCCAGAGCAAACAATAGCGGGGACAACGAAAAACCTTGTCTCGTTCCTCGCTCTACTAGATATTGCGGTGATACCAACGTGCCCACTCTCACTCGTGTACAAGACCCTCGTCCATTGCAGGTAGTCTCCCCTCAAGCCAAAGCATACCATCACGTTGAATAAATATCCCCACTCTAGACTATCAAAGGCTTTCTCGATATCTATCGACAGTATCATCGGTTTAGTCGCCTCTGGGTGATCTTCTCCCAGCAGACGAACCAGTCGCCTGATGTTCGAGGTTGTGTTCCGCATCGGTATGAAACCGGCTTAATCTTCGTGGACTAGCGTAGTCATATATTGTAGCAACCGGGACGCCAATATGCTGGTTAGTATTTTGTAATCAGTTGTTAACATTGACAGTGGTCTATAGGAGGCCGTGTCTTTACCTTCTCTCCCTGGTTTTAGCAGTGGGATCACCAGCGCCTCTCGCATCGATTGGGGTAACTGACCCAACTCCTTCGCTTCCCTATAGACTTCCTGGAGTCTCGGTGCCAACAAGTCAACATACTTCCAATAAAATTCAATGGGTAGCCCGTCTAGCCCCGGGGTTTTATTGTGGGCCATATGTTATGTCAGAGAAGCGCATATTTGAATATTTTATATGATATAGGCATGTTCACACGTTAAAATTAGTATGTTAAACTTAATAGAATTAATTTATGAAGAAACTTTTGGTACCTATATATGGACAATCACGTAAACATTTATTCTAGGTGCTTATGAGGGGTAAAGAATTAGAGATTTCACCTAGTTCAGTATAACATAGGAATCAGCTAGAATAAAAGTACACATTCACATTACATACAGATTCGGGGAACATCCACTTGAAAATCAGAAAGGAAAGCCAAACAATCACCAGTACCCACAGCAATAATTATGGTTTAGAAGACCCCTGAGTGACAGAAATTCTTATAACTTATGCAAGTACATTTTACAAGATGGCATTGCAATTGTGATCAAAGCTTAGACACTACAGACCTAGGGCCAGATTTACCAAAGGAGTATATTGCCCTTGCGTTAAGCAAGGTGATGCAAGAGCAACCGATCCTTAAGTCAGATGTACCAAGCCATGCAAAATCACCTTGGATGGCCCTGCATGTCTTAGTAAATCTAGAATAACACAAGGCAGCGAAAGTTATTCTGCACCTTCAATGCATAATATGGGTGGAGCTTGATTGTTTCCACGCATCCAACAATGCTTTTTGGCGCATTCCCAGATTTTCAAAGACAAGTAAACTTAGGAATGCATCAAAATTTTACTCTTTAAACGAGTAGAAACTGCTTTATTTCTCCTTGCTATTTTCTCTTTATGAGTGCTGTATTAACCGCATGCGTGCGGGCGGAATTCCGCTCGCACGCTGAGATTTTTAAAAACGCATGTTACATGACGAGCTCGGCTCGTCATGAGCGTGCGAGGAGGCTACCTCATGACGAGCCCAGCTCGTCATCAGCGTCGAAGGGGTTAAGCAGCACAATTTGAAAGAGGAAAACACCACTAATTATTGTTTTTTGCGCAGGAACGTATCCCTACCTGTACAAAATCAATCCATGCAATGGCGCAAGGGTTCTTGTGTTGGTGTAAGTTGCACTGTGAGCAGGTATGTTCCATATCATGGTAGATTCCTACCTTCTCAAGTTGTCTTGCTATGTTGCACTGTGTCAAATAGTGATACATATGCCCCCCAAGCTAATGGTGGAGGTAACACATCATCTGCCAATAAAACATGCACATGCCTTCTGCTGAATCATACAGAGTGCATGGAGTTGTTGAAACTTCAATCATGGAGCTACTGCCTGCTCTTCAAATAGGCATACACTATGGGTAGATCAGATGCTAGTAGAAATTACATCATAGCGGCCTCTCAATTATGGGCACCACCTAAGACCATGGGTCCTCTATGAAAGACAGCCATGTGAATAATTGCACTTCCAGACTGACAGGTCCTATAAAGTCCTTGTTGTAATGTAATAAAACTCCCAGCACCAAGAACGTGGGGGACATTTGATATGTTATTTCTGGAAAAAGGCCATGACTTTGAGTATTTATCTGTTGGAGCTGCACAAGTGGTGGCAAGTGTGCCATGTTAGCTTGACTTAGCATACTTATATTATCCAGCCAGAACTGGTGTGGTGAGGTGCTGATTCCACTACCATGGTTTTTCGGCTAAGAGATTTTTGACTAATTGTAATATCACCTAATTTTAATTGATGAACTCAGGAGCATCTCACAATTTTTCTGCTTTACATTCACAATATTAAATCCCAAATTCAGTAGGAAACCAAATTCCATTAAACACAACTTTGAGTCTAGCCCTCTTAACTAGTTTTATTTTTAATACGTAGCCGGGCGGTCCAGCTAAACAAACAGTTGAATGGCACACATTGTGCTAATTTGACGCTTGCCCTGCTTTTCCACTAGATATTTAGAGTCATCAGTGTGGTTCTGCTGCTCTAGCATTGAACCAATACACAATTGTAAAATGTTAAATAATTATATATGAACAGTACATTTATCATTATTGTAGTGTCTTCCCAGCTGGGTTCATTGCCATTGAAAATGCCACACATGAAGCTTAGTAATACACGTCTTTATTTGTGTGCGTCTAACTGCAAACTCTATATTCTGAAGCAGCCTTCACTGCAATACACACTATTCATTACATCATAGCTCAATGGAGTTAATCAGGAGGCAAAGGAGACCCAGCATTGTTAATTCGGAAGACGCTACATCTCCCTCTCTTTTACAAAAAAATGTAGACACATAAACAATTTAATCTCTTTAATTAATCTTTTTGGCCCTATTATGGCTCGTCCTGAGCATGTCCTGTGAAGTTGAGAATGGCCACCATCATGATCCAAGATCTGCTGGGATGATGAAAAGGCAGCAGCAGTCACTGGTGTTTCAGAATCAGTCTTTCCTTCACCATGGATGAACAATGAATCAAATGCCGAAAGTGATAAGAGACTCTGGTAATAGACTTTCCAGCTTACTGGGCAGTCATCATGTATCCTTTGGTCAACACCACTTGGAAAGGGTCTGCATCAAAGGGAGCATCAGATTTTCTTTTCTGCATCTGCCAGATGAGCACTCTGTCTCCTCTCTTGAAAATGAGGCTTTTCACAAGTCATTGTCATCAGCATATGTTTTCATCTTTTGTTTCTGACCCAAGTCCCTCGTACAAATTGCATTCTCGTCTGTTTCTCTGTGATTGGTCCGCTGGAGTATATTGATTGTCATTGCTCTCCCAAACATCACTGTTGCCGGACTTTCACCGGTGGTTGAGTGCGGTGCTGAATGGTAAGCTCGCAAAGTAGAGCTTAAGATAGTTTGTAAATTGAGGTTTCAAGTTGTTCTCTTTAAACAGAGTTCTGCATGCTGCGCCACTTTCTTTAGGGTACTCATAAATCTCTCAACCAGTCTGTTGGCCTGAGGCCACAGGGGATCATTCTTTTGATGCTTTATACTCAGATGCTCTAATAAGTCTTTGAATTCCCGCCTATAAAAGGTAGGCCATTGTAAAATTTCAGTATGGCTAGAATACCCCGGGCTACAAAGATGTCATACAGCCTCTAAATTACTCTTTCTTGAGTTGTGGATGAGAGAGATCCTCAATAAATAGAAATCTGGAGTTTTTGTCCACAGTCACCATCAGGTGATGTCCATTGTCGATTGGACCGAAAAAGTCAGAGGCTATTCTCTAGCCGGCCTGCTTCGGGAGTTCTGACATGTTTAGGGTGTGTTCAGTAATTTTTGTAGATAAGCAGTTGCATAGAAGACAGGTGTTTAATTCCTTCTCAACTCACTCATCAAGGTATGGAAATCTGACTTGGTCTCGGAGACCTTGTTTTGTGGCAACAATTCCTCAATGTCCTTCGTGGGCCATGTCAATCATTTTATGCCATAAACTCTCCGAAATCAAGATACTTGATCCTCACAATATGATTCCATCTTGATGTATGGACATTTATCATTGATATTTCTGGATTTTTCATATTCACCCACAACAGGTGTGAGGTCGAGTGTGCTGGTTCCCCAACTGTGTAAATATATCTTTCAACATTAGCATGTCACTATTGTGGCCGTGATAATCCGGGACAACGAAATGGCAAGTGGTGTGTTGATTGTACAAGGAAGTTGATATAAGCTTCAGCTGACTTGGATGGAATGCAGCAGAGTTCTGATCTTTTCCTGGATGAGGCACAATGTTATAATTGTTCTCTTGTAGCCGTAATCCCAGGGTTCAGTGTAAGGAGGCATCTTGGCATTTGGTTTGCCAAACATTGTCAGTTTTTGCTTTAGCATCTATCGCCAGCATACAATTGCTTTCTGTACACGATATGTGGAGCATATGCCCACACCACTGCTAAACTTTCTTTCTCAGGTTGTGAGTAAGCATGTTTTGTGTGGGACAAACTCCTACATAACAAAAGCACATAACCCACCTGGGCTAGCATCAACACAACCTCTCTATGAAGTTTTAGATTCAAATAAGCCATTTCAGTAGCATTCTCAACAGCTGGGTTGATTTTCTTAAAACTGTTCTCACATTCCTCTGACCACTGAAATAGAACATTCTTTTTCGTCACCTTCCTCAATGGAGCTCTTACAGTGGCACAGTCACATTTATAGAACAGTAGCTGGACATGGCATGAAATGAACGCCGCATGGCAACATCTTGTGGGGGATCAGCATTTGATAGAGCATGTACTTTAGGAGGATCTGGTGTCATACCCTCATTAGAAAAGATATGGGCAAAGAATTTTAGCTTTGTCTTATGGAACTTAAATTTGTCTGCATTGAAAGTCAAACCTTCTTGATCAAGTAACTAGCATACTTATGTAAGAGGGTTATCGTATTCTTTTTGTGTAGTTCTAAAAACCAATATATCATTGCTACAAATTGATGCATTATGGCAGGTTGCATGAAACGATGAATGATGTCCTGAAAAAGGTCTGAAGAGGATGACACAACAAAGCTTTGTGCTTGATTTAAATATTGGTGGACAGGTTACTCCGTCACAACTTTGATGGCTATCTTGTCTGCCAAAACATAAGTCCCATGGGATGTAATAGTATTTATATTTTGATGGATGGGATATCCATCACCATTGTGACGGAGTAATCTGTCCACTAACATCTAAATCAGTCCCTTAGGGCCTGATTACGATGTCAGTGGGACCACCACCGACAGCCCATAGTTGGCATTCCCACTGCCATCATAATAATGTTTTCCTCAGGCGGATGGGTGGCAGTCAGAGAGACCAACCACCACAGATCCAATGACTTCAAGGAGACTGTCGGACCCTCAGAGGGAAATCCAATCTCTTTAATGGTGGCGGTGCCTGCCAGGCACAGCCGTAGGGATTATGCCAGCAATATAATGGTTTACCTGCCATGAAAAGGCTGGTGGGAAGGGACATTGGGGGCCCGTAGAAGCCCCCCTACCCCTATCGAACTCAGTTCTGGCCCCCTTCATATCCCAGTACCATGTGGCAAGCACCACATGGTGCCTGCCATATAGTGCAGGGATATTCTGTAAGTCTATTTCTAAAGCCTAATTCTAAAGTCTTTTTTCGTACTGCGGTGTGTGCTGCAGCCCGCAGCACACGCCGCAATACAAAAAATAGAATTTGCAACTGCCTTGAAGGTGGTCTCATTGTAATATCATTGGCGGGACCCTTGACAGAAAGTCGGCGGCCCGTCGCTGATATCATGGACGTCGGTTATAAATCCAGCTAGCTGCCATCATAATGAGACCCCTTACTCTTGGGTATCAGAACAGACCAGTATGTATATAAAAGGTTGTAATTTGCTGGCAATCTTCATCGAGTTCCAGATGATGATAATATTTATTTAAATCACAGAGAGAAAAGACCTTAGCACTAAGTCTGGGCAGACTTTGCGGAGTTCGGCTACGTGGAATTATGGGAAGTGCAAAAAAAACTCTGTTGCACTACCTGGAGCTTCCCAAGCTGCAGAGTGCATTAGATACATGCTGTTCGTGGTTATTTTCAGTGCCGGGTGTTAGTCTGCACTGTGCAATCATCGCAAACGGCACTATGCACAGCGCAAGCAGGCGTAAGTGGGTGCTGCTTCCTTTCTGCTGCTCAAGTAGATTTATTACTCGAGCTGCAGCTTTCTCAAAGCAAGCGCACTGTTTCTCAACACTAGGGGTTGTGAGCATACACTTCCCACTCACAATGAGAAATCCAACAGCCTGCATTGAAAAACCTCACCCGGAGGTTGATTTTTCAAGCTTGCACTCGCTAACTTGACGTTGACGATTGTGAACAAGGAAAAATCTCGCAGAGAGGTTGATTTTCCTCGCTTGCCAACTTGATGTTGACAAGCCTGAGCGAGGAAAAACTCTGCTCCGCTAAGCGAAGCAGAGTTTTTCCAAACTCCGCAAGCTCTCCATAAAGCTGAGCAGAAAACTCCACAAACAATTGAGAATAACAATTCCTAGGCAATATAATATCTTTCACAATGGAACAAATTAGATACCAGAAAAGAGTTCAAAGTGACTAACAGGTATAATGAAAAACAAACGTGACATTAAAATACAATCAGTAGTTGTTTAAAAAACATAAATTAATGACATTTACATAATCAATACTGCAATACAATTCAACATAAATATACAATACAATATAAAAAGCCAAGACGGCAGAAAATTAATCTTCGACGCGCGTTTCGGCGCTATACGTGCCTTTGTCAGGAAATGCCACAGATAACCTAAAGATGAAAGATGCACTTAGAACTCATTTTCCGTTGTTTAACAATTCTATTTCTATTTCCTATTTTACAATTTGGTTACAACCTTCTTATAATACACTTGCATTAATAAATCACTCATGTCAATGGTTTAAAACATATAGTGCACCAATATATTTAAAAAGAAAAACCTATAAAAAAGAATAGAAAATTTAAATGAATAGAAATACTAAAATAGAATAAATCCTTTCTTCCTCATCTATACACTACAGGTATTAGACAGCTCAGTAAGCACAGCCCCAGTTGGGTCTTTTCACTTGCTGCTGAAGTTGTAGAGCTCTTCCTTTTTCAAAGTTCTGGTAACTACTTTGATAGTATTAAAACCGTCTGCTTCCAACCACAGCATTTTCTTGTACATGTCTGTTGCTTTGTTCTTTTCTTAACACCTGGTTGATATCTATCTAGCAGCACTTGTAATCACAGCGTTATCCCTCCATACTATGTATAGCTCTATGTTGCGTAGTAGCTCAGTACCTTTATGTATTGCCTAATCAACAGATTCTCAGCCAACAACATGCAGATGATCTCAAATGTTTTTTTTTTCAACTGCTTCACTGTGGCGTGAACTGCGTTTTAACTGCACATGCATTCAGTGTCGATTCCATACTTTGATTACGGCATGTGACACGCACCAGCAGTTTGCTTGACCATGGCACACTCTTTGAGAAAGCACTGTCAATCTTTGGATTACTTATCCCCTATATCATTGCCATTTGTTGCATATCCCAAAAGGGTTCCCTGCCAATCACTATGCCACACATGGAGCTTAGTTATACACGTCTTTATTTGTGTGCGTGTAACTGCAAACTAAACGTTCTAAAACAGCCTTCACAGTAATACACTCTATTCATTATGTCATGGCTCTACAGAGTTCATGAGGAGCCAAAAGGGTTCCATCATTGCTAATTCACACGTCACTACAATTATAGTTTCCTACAATGTAATATTCAAATCTAAACAGTACAAGTATAGTGAACACATTTATGGTACAAACCTTTAACATTCAGATACGCTAGAGGCAATTTAGGAGCCATATCAGATCGGTTGTTTTACTGCACTGAGCGATTTAAAAAAAAAACTGCTAAAGTCGCTTTCCTGCACCTTCTGCTTTTAAATTGTAAATTGTTTTAAATTAATCCTACTCATTTCCTGATTTCCTGATTCACTTGAAATAATCGCATATTTGCACATTACGCTTATTTGCTCTTACCGGGTACCTCCCTGGTCCACCACAGATTGTTCCGGTTGAGTGGAGGGAGTTTTAGACGCAGACCGGAAGTATCTCACTCCCGGCAGGAAGCGATGTGGTGGTTGGCTATCCAGCTGCCCAACGGGCACGAGAACTCCCTGACATCTCCAATAAAACAGGATAGTGCTATGGCTGTACTTTGGTCAGCTAACTGTTCTTGTTCACACTCAGATAGCTAATCCCGGCTAAGCTATATGGAGTTACCACCTTGTCCATCGTGTGATCAAAAGCACACCAGTGTCTTCTCATCCAGGCTTGGTAAATGTCTCAGCCAACAATGCTTAGCTCCTGCACTAGAGATGTGAGGAGTGGCAGAACTGGTTTTTACCCTGGTTCTGGTTCATGAACCCTAACATACATTTTTATAAATGTTTAAGTTATCAAAAACAACATTTCACTGTTAAACCAGAATTTGAAACTTGACTCAGAAATACATTTGAATAACTTTTATAGCATTTCCCAGGCAAACGTAGAATCAAATAGTTTAGCTAGACCTTAACTGGCATGTCATTCATGCATTTTCTGTGCATCACCTACCGACATATAATGGTGATAAATATGTCAAACAGAGAATTTGAATGCACAGCACATCTTTTAGGGGAAGCATATTTGCAAATTTTGTTTACTGCTGTTTAGCAGTAGTGAAATGGACAGAGTGCTAAACCCATCAAAATAAGACTAAATAATTGGGGGACCACAACTAAATTGAAACAACTTTTTCAAGGTGGTGCTTTCTTTCTTGTAGGTGTCATAAAAGGTATCCCCTCACTGTGTCCTTCAAAGTCCAAAGAACATACCGGACAGGCCATTTTAACTTGTAGATTTGTTAAAGAGCACCTCCACAACAGGTGGGCCAATTTTCCTCCTTGGATATTTAATTTCTTAATAAATCCTGGCATCCAACAGTGTGGTAGGTATTGATGGGACAGGAAACCCTGCACTACATCTGTAGCATCATGACCCTGACTCACAGAGTTTCAGAAACAAATTGACATGTACATCCCTTATGTCCCAAGGATGTGTGAGCAAGGTTAGCAATTTCCCTACTGCCATAAGGCAACCACTGATCGTTGTTTGCTTCCTTCCTTACCATACTAGTCAAATTATGACATTTGTTTGAGAGCAATCCATGTGTGCCATTACAGTAGCAATGCATGTCACGAGATATTACATTAGAGGGTTTGAGACTCCTATCAGTATAATGCGGCCTGATTCAAAATCTGTGATTCATAAAACCAAAAACAAAAACCCATTTCTGAACCGCAAAGCAATATTTTAGTACATGATCTATACATTATGGCATACCATTGCTGATTTGAGTCTACATATTACTGCACTCGCTGCTACTATTTGGATAATTGATGCTGGGTGCATCAGATTTCTGTTTATTTTCAGTGACCACAAAATTAAAAAGTGTCTGCTTTGTTTGTCAAGAGTAAATAATCAGTCCAATTATATCCTTTGAAGGTTTTGACAGTTTGTGACCACATAGGTCTCTGTTTAGCATGGTAAGCAAAGCTGAGGTAACATTATTTATTCTAAAAGAAAAAAAAACGAAAGTGCAGGAGAATCAAACTGATATTGGGAATTATAAAAAGCAATTATCATTATTGTGGCTGTTACACTCCGTTTGACAAGAGCGAGTTTCACTAATACACTATGCAATTTGTAATCACTTACCTAGCTCAGTAATAATTTTCGTTCTTAAGATTGAAAGGTGGCCTTGCGTCTATAAACAGAGCCTTTGATTGAGACAAATCTGTTTTTCTAAAGCTCAACACGTGATTTACTAGAACTAGTCATTAAACTTAAAACAAACGACACCAAAATGCTACTTTTCTAGTACTGTAAACGTAATAAAGTATTCATAAAACCATAATTATAAGATTTTTTTAAAGCAGATAATACTGCATATACATCCCAGTTAGTTTTATTATTGTATAAATAAATACATTTACGCTCCTATAATGAATGACTTCAATCAGTCCAAAATAAGGGCCAGGCTTATCACTTCAGCCCCTTTTTGCCTGAGCTAAATTCATACTGGCCCAAAAACAATGACATCCTACCAACTACATGCACATCCTACCAACTACAGTGACATCCTGCCAACGTCGAATGCTGTGTCCTGTGTATAGTGCACGAATGTCTTCTTGGATCCTCGCCTGTTTTTTTGCCTTAGAAATATGTCATTGCCGTGCATCTTATCTTTTTCTCCTGACCGTTTCTTAATTTCGTAAATACTCCCTTTATGTTTGAATCATTTAGATGTTCGTTGCTCACCTCTTTTAGTCTTTTCCACTGAGTATGAACTGTTTCATTCACAATTTAATTCCAGAGGCCAAATGTATGAATGGGTGCTTTCGAAACCTATTTATTAAAATATAACATACCACACAGGTCTCAAACCCACATTCCCTGTCATCTCACCGCTTCCAATCTGAAAATCAGTGCTTAATGGTGGAAGGCCCAAGTGACACAGCTACACCACGCCATCCTCCTGGAGTGGCCGGTGATCATATTGTCCTAAAGGAGTCTTCATGCTTGATGATATATCAACAACCCCCCACCCCCTCTGTTGCATGCAACACATCCCCTTCCTGTAAGAACAATTTCCTTGCGCCCTGCCACACTAAGTCAACTCCTTACAGTGTGATTTTCGTGTTTTAGCCACACCACGCTCCTAATTAATCGCGTATTTTCACTCTGATGGCACCACCAGTACCATCACACCTAGCCGACTATAGTCCTCTCACCTTGCACTATAGATCCTGCCACCAAAGCATTGTTGACCGTATGTCTAAATTGACTACTGACTCTCTCTATAAATGTTTTGTCCTTGTCCTTAATGTTTGTTTGTACAGGTATGCATGAGAAGGGAATCCCCCTCTCACATATAGAAAAACGCCTTAGTGAGTGTATCACATAGTCTGTACCACAACACTAAGTCTGTTTTATTTCACCACACCTTTTAAAAAACGGTCCTGAGAAAAGCCAGAATACTCTAAGGCACTGGCTGAAACATCTCGACCATCTGAAGGACGCAGGGGGCAGTAACTCGCCACCCTTACGCGTCCTGTAGCCTTACTTTTAACCGCTGGTGACGGCCCTTTTATTAAAATTTAATTTACCCTCGGGTACTGGGACCACCACCAAGCCGTTTTAAATCACAACTCACTCAACCTCACTCACTGCACTCTCAGCAATATACCAGCTCCGCTGTAATCAGGCGTTGTAGCACACCCGGGACATACTAGGTGTCACTGGGTGGGCCCGATGATGAAGCATGCCACCAACTAGGTTGGTGGGTGAGGGCTTCATGAATACACCTACAAGGTGCCCGTGACAGAACTAATTAGAGTACTGCAGCACTTTGGTCAACTTAAGCTAGTCCTCTTTGATTAATCACATTTACAACATGGTACCATTTGCTACATTCTAATTAAATTACCTAACTTATTGATACTGACATAGTAGATGTGTTGGAAAATACACCGATGGTACAGAAAAGTTAAATGTCACCTGTTGACTGTAGTACATGTTCTGCCGTCTGCTAGAGTGACAAAGAAAACATGGAGAAAGACCTCTAACCTCCTAGTCATAATCACTGCTCTTCCCCTGCGCAGCTCCACCATTGTGGGTCTGCCCTTAGTGCCCAGCTTCTGTTCTATGCCATCCTCCACTTGCAGGCTCCTGTCCGTGCCTCATCCATGGTGGTCTAGTGGAAGAGCTTGAGCTTCTACTAGTCCTCTCCGTTTGCCTTTTTCTGTATGCCTTTTCCCATCTGCCTTTTCCCTGTTCACCTATTATGTCTGCCTTTTTCTGATTGCTTCTTTTCTGTTTGCCTGTCATCCTTTTTATCTGTTTGACTTTTTCTGACTGCCTCTTTTCTGTTTACCTTCCTTTCTGGCCTTTTCCCCTGCTTCTGTTCCCATGCACTCCGTGCAGCTGCGCCCTGTGGCCCCTCCCCCAATGCGTCTCTCTCACCTCCCAACTGTTCATCATCCCCCTGACTCCTATTTAATGGTGGCTGCTGAGTGGCCACTCACAGCTGGAGTGCCATAGGCCCGATCGTGACCAGCACCAGAGACCCTGGTCCTCAGACCCCTGCCAGTACGACCCCAGCACTCTCTGTGCACTCAACCCCAGCTCTTGACGCCGAGCAAGATTCATGGCCTGATCTCCTGCCGACACTGCCACAACTATATCGATCTCCCGACCTCAGAAGCCAACCCTCCAGACACCGGGGCACACAAACCACTGAACTTACTACTCCTCAAAGTTTGCTCCCTGCAGATACACGCAGTAGAATTCAGGGACTTCCTCACCATCCCCGAGCCTGACTTCACCTTCCTCACAGAGACCTAGAGCAACACGAGCTCCGTACTCAACATCGCAACTGCCATCTCAGACGGACACAAGATACTGAGGAAAGACTGCCTCAACCGCAGAGGGGGAGGCCTCGCTATCACCCACAAAAGCTCCCTCCAACTCACTACCACCAACTCAGAGGATGTCTCGCCCACTCATCCACTTCCAAATCCAGCCCAACCCCAGAACAACTCTCCGCGGACCTCCGAGACCCCGCACTTCCTTTACCAACTCCATCACCGACAACATCGCACCCCACGCCCTCACCTCTACGGACTATATTACTCGGAGACCTGAACTTCCACCTGGACAACCACAGCGATCCCAACACCACCACCCTACTAGAGAACCTCACCAACATTGAACTGAAGCAACTTGTCTCTACCTCCAACGCAAACAGCAGGACACACAATCAGCTTCACCTTTGCCGGGGGTAACAACATTAGTTTTAGCCACACCACGGAACTGCTCTGGACAGACCACCACTGTATCCATTTCTCCTTCAAGTTATCCACTGCACACAAGCGCATGCCTCGCCCCCATGCATAAGCTGGAACAAAATCTCCGAAGAACACTTCACCTCACTGCACTCCTCCCCCTACTACGATGGACGGCAAAACACAGTAGCAAGCAACCTCCACCAATGGATCACCAACTGCGCCAAAGCCCTTGTCCCCCTCCAGAACTTTACCATACAACACAACAAGAAGGCCAACTGGTTCACCACAGATATCCGCAAATCCAGGTATGCATGCCAACAACAGGAGATGAAATAGAGAAACAGCAAAATCCCGGAAGCACAGACCGCCTACAAAGCAGCCATGACAGCACACCAAATCAACAAAGAAAGACTTCATTCAAGGCAGAATCCTCTCCAACTCCTGCATCTCCAAGGAACTCTTTGCCATCATACAGGAATTTTCCAAATCCAACAGCAAAATTACAGACGTCCCTCCCTCCCAAGAACAAACTCAGCTCCTTCTTTCACCTCAGGATCAAGACACTCTAAGACAACTTCAATGACCAAGACCATGACACAGTCCTAACCCCCAACCCTAAGGACATCATCCAATAGACCCTTCTCACCTGGAGCCCTCTCACCACAGAAGACACCTTAAAGACTATGAAGAGCATTTACTTCGGAGCACCTAATTACCCCTGCCTGCGGAATGTCTTCCACAGGGCTTCCACTGCCATCACACCCGAGCTATTTGGAACTATCAACTGATCAACTGCTCCCTAGAGACCGCCACATTCCCCGACGACTGGAAAGATGCCGAAATCACCCCCTTCCTACAGAAGCCCTCTGCGGACCTGACAGAGTTCAAGAACTTCAGACCCATTTCTCTGCTCCCTTTTGCTGCCAAAGTCATCAAAAAAGCTGTCAACACCCAGATAGCACACATCATAGAAACCAACAGCATCCTGGACACTTCTCACTCTGAATTCCGCAGCAACCACAGCACGAGACAGCCCTCATCACCATCACCGGAGACATCCGCGCCCTCCTAGACCAAGGCCACATGGCAGCCTGTAGTATTGCCGTGTCATGCCTGGAATCTTGAACACTGCTGGGTTCCAGATTCCAGGGAAGACGGTTACGACCCAGGCTTGATATTATGACCATGATTTATATCTCTGAATAAATAACCTTCTTTCAAGCCACCAAACATCGTGGTATCATCATTTCACTGGCGACGTTTGGGTAAAGAACTAAAGCATCAGAGCCTGGAGTCCCTACCTGCAAAATGGAGTGTGCATTTTGAACGGAGGATCACGAACCGTCTGCTGTTTCTTCAAAGGCGAGCAACGCTGAACCACGGACAGGAGCAGAGGTGTGCAGGTGAAAACCCCGCTGTTGTATGCCCTTCCGTGAGTGAAATATTGAATTTTGATTGTTTTAGACATTTCGTGTGGCACGTCAGCGCGAGAGCTCGTCAGCGCGAGAACCATAACGAACTAGTGCGCACGCACGGCGGCCATCTTTTGGGCTAAAACTCATTGTAAATCATTGAAAATGCACAATATCGAAAAGAAAACAGTCTAACGAGCAATTCTCAACAAATATAACATAGAAAATCGATAAAAGACCACAGAATATCTCTAAAAAACAATTTAACATGGAAATTACCAACAAATAAAAAAAAAAAATATATATATATAAGAAAATTAAACTTCAATATATTCATTACAAAATTCACCTACTGTTAATTTAAACTAATATTTACCAAAATGGAAGGTTTTTCTGCTCCTCCACCGTTCCTACCAAGTCCAGGTGAACCAATTTTAGAATGGAAAAGGTGGAAAGAAGGTTTTTGTGCTTACATTGAGGCAATTGGTGGTGAAGATTACACCGATAAAAGGAAACTAGCTATCTTAAAACACTGTTTAGGTGCTGAAGGGGGACATGTCCTGAGTCATTTACCAGTTAATTCACGCAATGTAACATCTACTGAAGAAGCGATAGATGTTTTCGAAGAAGCGATCAAACAATTGGATAAACAGTATATAAAGAAAGTTAACGTGGTGGTGTCACGTCATAAATTCCTGAGTAGGGATCAATTACCAGGTGAATCTGTTGACTCATTTATGAATAACTTGATGATTTTAGCGTCTAAATGCAATTATTCAACCTTTCATGATCAAATGCTGCGTGATCAAATGGTCCACAAAATTGCTGATGTCAAGCTTCAAGGAAAACTTTTAGACACAGAGGATCTAACTTTAGACAAAGCGTTGGATATCGCTCATCGTTTTGAGAGCATGAATCTGGGTGTAAATGAACTTACGGAAAAAAAAGTTGCTGAAGTGAACGTTATTAAAAAATCTAATTTTGAGGAGAGAAATTCTTTTAGAAGCAAGAACCAACCATTCCAAGAGAGGAGAGAATATGCATGCTTCAAATGTGGGAGTCCAGATCACCTAGCAAATGACAGAAAATGTCCAGCAATTGGACAATTTTGCAGATATTGCAGATTGAAAGGTCATTTTTAGTAATATGTGTAAAAATAAGAACAAATTTAAAAGTAAGAGTTTTGTTCAAAGAAAGTGTTCTAATGAACATATTAATGAAATAGATAATGATAGTTTAGAGGAAGAATTTCATTTTGCGACATATGAAGTTAATGAGTGTGATAAAGATTCTCCATATTGTACTGTGGATATTGGGGGGAAGAATATCAGTGTTATGGCAGACTCTGGAGCAAAACGTACTCTCATTGGTGAAGAATGGATAAAAGAGTTTCCGGGTTTCAAATTATCTCCTCCTGACATAAAATTGCTTGGGTATGGGAAGAAACCCATTGAAATTCTTGGTTTTTTTACAACATCCCTAAGTTTCAAAGGAAAAACCATTAATTCCAAGGTTTACGTGGCAAAAGATGGTTCGTGTTTATTAGGGTGGCCTCAGCAAAGGGACTTAATGATAAAATTGGATCCTAACCATCCTGAACAAGTGCTTGGTTACTCAGACCTGGTCATGAATGTAGCATCTGATCTAGGTCATGAGTGTGAAAAGAAATTTCCTTCTATATTTTCTACATCCGCATTAGGTCTCTTAAAGAATTTTGAGCATAAAATTATTCTTAGGGATGATGCAGTACCAAAAGTCCATAAAGTGAGGAATGTTCCTTTACATTTAAGAGATGCTGTTAAGTCTGAACTCAAAAGATTGTGTGAGTTAGATGTCATTGAGGAAATAGAATCTTCAGTTTGGTTATCCCCAGTCGTTGTGGCTCACAAGTCCAACGGCAAAGTGAGACTTTGTGTGGATTTGAGAGATTTAAACGAGAATGTATGGGTAGATAGACATCCATTGCCTAATATAAATGAAATGTTTACAAAATTAAAAGGGGCATCCATTTTTTCCACATTGGACCTGTCGAATGCTTACCACCAGATAGCATTACACAAGGACAGTAGGCATTTAACGTCTTTCATCACTTCAGAAGGTGCTTTCAGATACAAAAGAATGCCCTTCGGCCTAATATCGGCATCTTCTGTCTTTCAAAGAGTGATGCATAACCTTTTTAAAGATTTTAATAATGTCTTATACTTCCAGGACGACATTTTAATCTTTGCATCCAATTCATCTGATCATTCTGAAATATTGTATAAGGTATTATGTGTGTTGCAAAATAGTGGTCTCACTCTCACAAAGGAAAAATGTAAATTTGGTGTGTCTTCTATTGACTATTTGGGACATACAATTAGTAAAGAAGGCATTTCCCCAAAATTAAATTTAGTCAAAGCCATTGATTCAGCTCCAGACCCTGTGAATAAAGATCAGCTCAGGTCTTTCTTGGGGCTTGCCGAATATTATTCCAAATGTATTCCCCTGTTCTCTGATAAAACTGTAAATATGAGAAATTTGATGAAAAAAATGTTCATTTTCTTTGGGATGAAAATTGTAAAAAAGAATTCATGTTGTTAAAACAAAACATTGCATCTGCACCTGCTTTGGCAACGTTTAATACTGCTCATTGTTCATTTATCATCACTGATGCTAGTAATGTGGGTATCGGGGCAGTTTTAATGCAGCGTCAAAAGGGTCAAATGGTAACAATTGGGTTTGCTTCAAGGCCTTTGAGAGATGCAGAGTGCAAATATTCTACATTAGAAAAGGAAGCTCTTGCTTGCTGGTGGGGCATAGAATATTTCCGCAAGTATGTGTACGGTACTGTTTCTAAACTCTGGTCCGACCATCGTCCTCTAGTGGATTTATTTACTACGAAAGGATGTGGGAAAGCGACTTCAAGAATTGCCAGATGGCAATACAAGCTTCAAGATTTTCATTTTAAAGTTGAATATATTCCTGGTGTTAGGAATGTATTAGCTGACTGCTTATCTAGATTACCTGTGCCTGATGACAATGTAGTTGAAGAGGACAACGATGATGATAACGTTGTGTCAATTTGTGAAATTTCCAAGGGTTGTATCCGTGAAGATACATGGAAATTGGCATGTAGTGGTGACCCTGTTTTTAATGATATATGTAGTTTTGTAAAAACTCAGTGGCCACGCAAGGATTTGTTGTCTGATGATATTCAACCGTTCTTTCACGTTGTCCAAGAGTTATCTGTGGTTGAGGGGGTATTGTTTAGAGGTCTGCAATTGGTAGTGCCTGGTGAATTGCAGTCTAAGATTTTAGAGATGGCTCATGAGGGTCACCCTGGAATGACATCTATGAAAAGGAGGATCAGAAGTGAGTTCTGGTGGCCAGGGATGGATAAGTGTATAGAAAGGTATGTCAGGAACTGTATGGATTGTTGTTTAAGTGATAAGTCTCAAAAGCATGTTACATATGAACGACTTCCCATTTCTAGACCTTCACGGGTTTGGGAAAGTGTATCTTTAGACATTGCCGGCCCTATGTCATTCAACAAGAATATGATGTATGCAATTATCTTGGTTGATCAATTGTCTCAATGGCCTGAGGTAAAAATGGTTTCTAGCATAACATCTGGTGTGGTGATCAAGTTTTTAAATGAAGTATTCGAAAGAGAAAGTTTCCCTGAATCCATTACAACAGACAATGGTGTACAATTTGTCTCTCAAGAGATGAAAGAGTTTTTAGTGTGTCATGGTATAAGACACAAACGTGTGTCAGTTTATTATCCAAATAGTAATGGCATTGTAGAGAGATGGATCAAGGTGTTTAAAGAGGGTCTCCAATTAGCCATACGTAATGGTAAAGATTGTAAACAAACCATAAGTGAAATTTTGTGGTGCTACAGAAATACACCTAGGAGTATGGGTGATCTCTCACCTTTTGAGAAGATGAGAGGGAGGAGGAGTGTCTCCAACATGAGTCAATCTTGGATGAAAATGCTGGATTCAAATAAGGCTGTTGAAGATGATCGTTCCCTATGTAAAAATTCTTCGCTGTTCAGTGTCAATGATTGGGTGCGTGTTAAGAAGTGCAGATTAGTCAGGTCAGGAGAGTCACGATATTCGGATCCCTTAAAGGTCAAGCGTGTTGGTCGACAGGTTGTTGAACTTTCAGATGGAAATGTGTGGAATATGTCCAAGGTGGTAAAAATTCCCAAGTGGTTGTGGCCTAAGGAAGTATCCCCAGAGTCTAGAGTTCCATCCAACTCAAGATCCTCCAACAGTGCCAGCAATTGGAGAAAGTTCTCTGGTTCAACATCTCTTCACAATGTTCCTGAAAATAAATTCTCCTGTACTCCTGACTCTATTACTGTTCAACGAACACAGAGGAAATATCTCACTCCTGAGCGGTTTAAAGATTATCATCTTTATAGATAATCCAATTTGTTCATCATACAATGTGTTCTCTCATTATTGATGCTTTTGTTTTCCTTTTCAGAAATCAAATTGTACTTTGTATATCTATTTTTGTTCTTTCATTTTCAAATTAAAGTGTTTGTTTATTTCTCTTTACGAAGGGGAATGTGTAGTATTGCCGTGTCATGCCTGGAATCGGGAACACTGCTGGGTTCCAGATTCCAGGGAAGACGGTTACGACCCAGGCTTGATATTATGACCATGATTTATATCTCTGAATAAATAACCTTCTTTCAAGCCACCAAACATCGTGGTATCATCATTTCACAGCCCTCATCCTCCTGGATCTGTCAGCAGCTTTTGACACCCTTTCCCACCACATACTAGCCACCTGGCTCCACAACGCCGGCATCCGATAAATAGCCTTAGACTGGATATGCTGTTTCCTCTCAGGCAGAACACGGAGAATAAGACTCCTGCCCTTCCTCTCAGAACAGACAAAGATCAGATGAGAAGTACCCCAAGGATCCTCCCTCAGCCCAACACTGTTCAGCACCTACATGGCCCCCCTTGCAACCATCATCAAAAACCGCTGACTTAACAGCATCTCCTACACGATGACACCCAGCTCATTCTCTCCCTCAACAAGGAACCCAACATCACCAGGCACAATTTCCAAGAAGGGATGAAAGCTGTTGCGAACTGGATGAGAAACCTCTGCCTGCAGGTCAACGTGGAGACAACTGAAGTCCTCATTCTCAGCTCCACCCCTTCCACATGGGACAACACCTGGTGGTCCCCTGCCCTCTGAACCCCACCTACTCAAATGGACCACGCACGCAACCTTAGCATCATGCTTGACTCTTCACTCACCATGAATCACCAGATCAACATCGTATCCTCCTCATGCTTCAACACCCTCCACATACTTCACAAGACGTTCAAGTACATCCGTCCGACTATAGGAAAACCATCACCCATTCACTCATTACCAGTAGACTGGGCTACAAAAAAAGTCTCTAAGCCTGAATCAACCAAAAACTCCTCATCAAACTCCAGAATACCGCAGCCAGACTCATACTCGACACCTCACGACATGACCACATCACCCATCCTCTGAGGCCTTCACTATCTCTCTGTAGAAAGAAGAATAACATTCAAACTGCTCACACATGTCAACAAAGCTCTCTGCGACACCGGACCCCAATAACTCAATGACCGAATCACCTTCCACGCCACCAAAAGAAACATCCGCTCAGCCGACATCACATTAGCCTCTGTCCCCCATGTTTATAAGTCCGGAGCAGTGCGAAGATCCTTCTCTCACCTCGCACTCAAGACCTCAAACAAATCCCCTCCACTTCCAACGAAGCCCTACACTGCACCACTACAGAAAGGACCTCAAAATATGGCTTTTCGAGTGACCCCAACTGAGTTGCCCACTCCCCCTCCCTCAGCACATTGAGACCCTCACGGTTGAGTAGTACATTCTAAAAAACCATGATTGATTGATAGTGTCAGGCCCTAACTGTGTAGACTTACTCTTGTAGCTTGTAAACCTGCAATGAGCCTATCAAAACAACCTTTTATGACAGGAAACAACCCTACATTTAAACAGCAAATCAGTCACCCCTAAGTAGGCATTGTACAAGCTAGGGTGCCTACAATTTTTATGTGTGCCATTAATAAATTTAGTGATGACACATACCCGCAATGACTAGCCTCTAAAAGCTATTTTTTCTGTGAATGGTTGTAGCTATCCTTAGAGAAAAACTAAAGTTCAGAATAACTTTGATTTAGATAAGTGATCAGTTTAATTCAAACTTTATTTTTAAAGTTTATTAAAAATCCAAATTAGTGGGAAAGTTGGAGTTTTAACAAATATTTAGAAAAAGTGACTTTAAAAAATGTAGATGCTCTCAGCCTGAACAACCACTGGCTAAGTAGCATTAGCTGCCAGCAGCATGCATGACAGTTCTCTCCCTTAGTGAGATGGGAAAACTCCTCTCAGAGGAGAAACAATGGCTAAGGTCTTTTGGCAGGAAGACCTAAGTGTGATGTGCGTTACATAGATCATCTCAAAAGGGACATCTCGCAAGAGTTTGGGAACTCAATTACTTTGAAAATGGATTAGAGTGAGTGCTACTCATTCATAGGTAAGTGTAATGGGAAACTTAGAAAGAGAAGCTTTTTGTTTCCAGGACTCACTGTAACTAGGCTGGTAAGTCCAACTCAGTGGGAGGGAGAGCAGGAAACAGAACCAGTTTGGTATAACTGAGGAGAAGGGGAGTGTTCATTTCCCTAAATACACTCTTAGTTGGCAAGCAAGCCATATACATGGGACAGAAAGGTTGCTCCATCTTGGATTTAACTTATGATAGTTCGTTGTGGGTACTTTGCTGTCAAACAAATAGAATAAGCTGCAATATATGGGAGGTTTGCTCTTGTAAACTTGTGCCTCATTCATTATGGAGTATCCAGGAGTCACCTCTACACACTGGCTAGTGGTTCCTACAAAAGTGGCATCTCCCACATTGCAGCAGCACACTCTTTGGATCTGTAGAGGAACAGAAGAAGACTGCCTGAATTTACTATCTGTAATCTGTTTGGAGACCTCGAGATCTCAACTTGCTCCTAGTTCTAAGAAGTAGACTCCAAGGGTCAGTTGGCTGACCTCGTGTATGGCTACAGGAACACAACAAGCTGCAAAATACTCTTTTCCTGTGTATGTACAACTGGCCCTGAACTGGGCTCTTCTGTTGAGCTCAGCTAGCCACTAGGTGCTGTTCCTGTGGTTTCGGAAAACTTAAAAGTGACCAAAAGGAGCTGCTCCAGAAACTCAAACAAACTGGCAATGACAAAATGTTTGACTTCGGAGTGTCAGCAGGACCTCATGGCAAAAATGTCTGATTTCAAGCAGACTTCGCTTCAGGCTTGCCCAGCTGGACGTTTTCAGCTCTACTTTGACTGGGATGACCCACTTGGTGTACCTACACCAGGCTCCATCATGGTTGGCCCTCAATTGCACCTAGGTCCTGATTGCCCTCAACCAGTGACTAATTATTGTCGTTTACTTTTTCTTGTTGCTTTCTTTGCCCTAAATCTTTAAAAATTCATATATATAGTTCCCCTTATCTAGATTTGTCTAATTTTGCTGTCATTTTGCTCACTAAATACTTCCCCATTTTTAATAACTTGTCGTGAGCTTTTTATTATGTTTCGTTTTGACTTTTTTACTGTTTTATTGCAGCTAAGTATTTGTCACATTTTCCTAAAATAAGCCAGTCTGATTTGTGCCATATCTACCACGTGGTTGAGCCCTCGTTGCAATTATTGAAACTGTGCTCTATCTCAACAATTTTTTGAGCATATTCCTTCTGATAGACACCCATCCAAAATATTGAATATTCTAATTTCTAAAATTGGTCAGTATCTGAGCAAACTAATTTTCATTATGGTTCGATGGTAGAAAAAGAGGGAATGGAAAAGGTATTTATTTACTTAAAGTTATCAAGTTACTTAGCAAAATTCAAAATTGCATCAACAGAAAACACAGAATCACATATGTCCTAATAATGCACAGCTATGAGTAAAAACATACTTGCCAATTACATGTAAGCAGTATAAAACATTGGGACATATTAACAAGGGCAATATCGCCACTTTAGCTCGACTTTTTCCCGCTACAGCTGCGATATTGTTAGCGCCCTAATAGCAAGCTGTCGCTAACAGCAGATATTGACAGCTTTTAGGCAATAGCTACAGCTTTGGGGCCCGCTTTACATGTCAGCGATATTTATCGCTAATGACATGCAAAGTGGGCGTACCCAAACTGTTGGCGACTGAAAACAGTCGAAAACACAGCTATCGCCTATTAGCAAGGCAGGCGAAGCGATAAAAAAAATTGCGCTAAGCGCGATTATCGCTATAAACTAAGGCCTGCTAAAAAGTTGACTTACCCGTATAGTCAATGGGGGGTGGATTATCAGATTAAGCCCCCATTGGCGTTAAGGCGATAATATCGCTGGATTTCCAGCGATATTCTCGCATTTCGCCGCTATTGCGGTATATTTTAGCACAATGGAGAAAAACGTTGCTAATAGCATGTTTTCTTCGCTAAAATATCCATCGATAGCCAGCGATAAAAAAAAGTCGCTAACCACGTTTAGTGATAAATATCGCTATTTCTTGCTAATAGGCCCCATTATTCTTTGTTTGTGCATCCACCTGGTTGCTTGCACCTTACCAGATATATATGCGATGAAATTCACTAGTTAAGCCAGCATGATATTTGATGTGTTTGATGCATATTGACTGCAAAGATAACTTATTCAATTGGCTCAGCTAATCTATACTGCAAACTCTACTGAACAACTCCTGCCCTTCACTGGGGTAATATCACAGGTATTCCAAATATGCATGTGACAGATGTGTCTCATGATGTAGATGATATTATTAAAAAACTAAAAAAAAGATTCAAAGACCAACCTATGCAAAGACATTGTTCTACTTGTAAGGCAAGTATAAGGCTGTTTGAAAAGCCAACGAGTAAACAGGAGAAATTAATTGGAAATTGTAAAATGTTCCTTCCTTGTCGAGGCACCTATTTTTTTTATTTTAAGAGTTTCCTTTGTGCTGCATTGAACGTAACAGGGCAGCCAATTTATTTCAATTTACAACACCCAGCTAGCTTTTTAGCTTTCTTGTCTGGATCATAAAATGTTCAATCTGCAATGAAATAAATCCTACAAAATGAATCTGGACAAATAACTCCTACACCATCCACTGTGGACCACCAGACTTTAAAACTATCGTGTACATAGAATGCCAACATGATTTTTCATAGTCAAGGCTTAAGTGTACCTAATTTTATGAGGGGAGTTGAACAATAACGTTTTTGCATTCTTTTCAAAACGAGTAGGTACAAATCAATGGTTTCGAAAAAGCAGACTAAAAAAATTAAGAAAAACTCTAGCCTCACTCCTATGAATTTCCAAATTTAGCGATAAGAGCTTGTTAAAATTGTCAGGTTCATTAAATACATTCGCTATGTTTGCATACTGATATTAAAAATCCTGCTTCTGCTTCAGAGGTTGTGAAATGAAAGACATAAGCATAAATGTCTATATTGGAGATATATAGCTAAATGGCACTATCTGTTAACCACTATCTATTAAACTCCTGAGTACTGACTATCAATATCCTCGATGTAAAATGTGTTTATGTGTTACAAATATTTTAGCCTTTGTTGGAACTGGCCCTTCTTGCAGGGTCATCCCCAAACTTTTTGCTTCTTCCTCCCTTATTTTTCCTGACCCGTGGCTGTTGGCAATAGGACTCTGTGCACTTTACCACTGCTGATCAGTGCTAAAGTGCATATGCTCTCTGTGTAAATTGTTATTCTGATTGGATATACATGTTTGGCATATTTGTATCACCATGAAGTCCCTAGTAAAGTGCACTGAGTGTGCCAGGGCTGGTGATGACAAATGCTACTAGTGGGCCTGCAGCACTGATTGTGCCACCCACAGGAGTAGCTCTAAAATGGTGTCTCAGGCCTGCCACTGCAGTGCCTATGGGCAGTTTAGAACTGCCATGTCCTCCTGGTCAGTGTCCCCACTGACCAGGCCAAACCCTTCCCTTTTCGTGCACATCAGCCACCCCTATGGAAGGCCCAAGGTACCCCCCTGGGCAGGGTGCAGTGTATGTGAAAGGTAGAGCATGTACTAGTGCAGGTGACATGCTCTGGTAGTGAATGGCAGCCATTTTCGTTTTCACTACTGTAAGGCTATCTTGCTCCATAGGTTAACATGGGGTATGCTGGCTACAGTGGTTAACAGCATTTCTTCTCATAGGAACAAGATAGGACATAAGTATTTAGTATCCCTGAACTCAGAATTTAATAACACATCTTTTAGGAAAGGTTGTTTTTAAATCCTGTGTTTGAGAACAGCACTTTTAGAAAGTTGCTGTTCTCTTGTCTTTTGGACGACGGGCAAACGGTGGCTCTCGTCCTGCTTGATTTGAGCGCGGCCTTCGACACCATCTCGCACAACAGACTGCTTGCCAGGCTGAGTGTGGATGGTGTCGGAGGGACCGCATTGGGCTGGATTAGATCCTATCTGAGCAACCAGACGTTCCAGGTCTCGTCCTCACACGCACAGTCGGACACTTTTCTGTCACCTCATGGCGTGCCCCAGGGCTCAATTTTAAGCCCGTTATTTTTCAACCTATATCTCCGCCCCCTCGCTGATCTAGCAGAGCGGGTAGGTCTTGAACTCATGACCTACGCGGATGACTCACAGATCATTTTTTCCCTCACCAACTCAGAGTCTTCATCCCCTTCAGTCCTGAAACTTGGTCTCCAGGAGGTCTTCAGCTGGATGTCAACTAACCAGCTGAAGCTTAATGGGGAGAAGACAGAGATTCTTCTCTTGGGGAAAAATCGTGATCTGTGGCAGGATAGGCATTGGCCACCATCTATGGGCGTTTTCCCCAGTCCGGCTACCCAGGTCAGAAACCTTGGGGTGTGTATCGATGATTCTTTGTCGATGAAGCAGCAGGCCAATAAAGTGGCTGGTATTTGTTTCACCATCATTAAATGGCTGCGGAAGATTATCTGGATGCTACCTGTGGATACCCAGAAGACCGTAGTCAATGCGCTAATAACATCTAGGCTTGACTACGGTAACATTCTCTATCTGGGCTCCAATTTAGCCGTAGTCAGACGACTACAATTGGTCCAGAACTCCGCAGCCAGGCTGTTGTGCAAGATCCCTAGGACAGCAAGGATCTCGAAGCACCTTAAAGACCTACACTGGTTGAAAGTTGAAAACCGGGTCCGGTTTAAGGCCTTGACCTATATGTTCAAGATCAGGGCAGGAACCGCACCACGGTACCTGCAGAACTTGGTTAGGCCCCATGTTCCTGTACGGAATCTCCGTTCCTTAAATGGAGCAACTTTCGTGGTTCCCAGATTCAAACTGGCCCGAATGGGAGGTAAATCTTTTTCCCACTTGGGACCAGTTCTTTGGAACTCCCTCCCTTTAGCTTTGCGTAAAGAGAAAAATTTCGCCAGTTTCAAGAAAAAAGTTAAAACCTGGCTGTTTAATAAATAATTGTTTAAATTAATGGTTGTTGATCTTCTGACGGCATTTGCTTTTCTGTATCTCGTTCTCTTAGCCTCGGCGCCGGGAAACCCTTTGTGGGTATCTGTGCGCATTATAAGTGTAAAAAATAAAATAAATAAATAAATTGTCTGACCCTTCTGTGTGCCTGGGCCTGTTTGTGTATTGACTGTCTGGTTTGAGAGTGACAGGGGCTGGGGAATTCCCCAGGAGGCTGGATGAGTCAGCACTAGGCTGAATGACTGCAATTGCAACTGGAGTGGTGGGAGGAGTTAGCACCTGGGCTGAATAGGGCTGTGCCTGCCTTCCACAATGCTGGCTCCACCCCCCTGCTGGGCGGCTGAGGACCCTGCCCCTCACTCTGAAAGGAAAGATGCAGCCAGCAAAACAAAGTGCTCAGGATCCACCCAGAACTGGTTCAGACCGGGCTCAGGGCCCACATGCACCAAGAGAACAAAGACTTTAGGGGTATAAGTACAGGACCCCTGACAACAGAAAATTAGATCATCCTGGAAATCAAGAAGGAACCTCTGCCAAGGAGAAAGCTGAAACTGAAGAAGGAAGATTGTCCTGCTGTTGCTCTGCTGGACTGACCTGCTGCTTTGCTGCCAAGGAGAGGGGAAGGACTTTGCTGTGTGCTGTGTCCCCTGTCTTGAAGGAATCTCCAAGGGCCTGAGAAGAGCTGGCTCCCTGTTTTGAAGTCCCAGGAACAAAAGGACTTCACCCCCAGCTTCCCTGAATTCTGCTGAGAGAGTTCTGTCCCTCCTAGAGTGCTTGATCCAGTTGTGGGGCCTCTGGAGGTTGTACCTGTGCTGGGAAGCTTGAAACTAAGCTTGAGAGACTTTTTGAATCTGAAAAGTGTCGCATCGCTTGCTTGCGGAGCGCATCCCCGACAGTGCGAGAAGTTTCCCGCCGCTACGAAGGTCGAGATCGTCGCAGCGCCTGACGCCGCTGCCAGAGCCGTCGCATCCTTCGTTTGCGGGACGCACCAGACCGGTACGGGAGAATTGAACATCGCTGCGAGTATCGTCGCAGAGCCTGCCATCGCTGGGTGAGATCGCCGCACCGCTTGCTTGCGGGTCGCATCACGTCGCTGCGAGTGTCTTCGCAGAATCAACGCATCGAGGAGCTGCGAGAGAGAGGATCCCCGCTGGACCGCGCATCGTCGCCCCGGAGATCATCGCAGCCCCTACGAGATCGTCGCATCGTGCCTTTGCGAGAACAGACTTCCTATGGAACCTACGCACCGGAATCCATACAAGTGGCCTTCCTCCCCATACAGACCGGATTCGTCGCAACACGCCCGCTGCTGCAGCGGGGCTGTCGCATTGCCTCCCCAGGGTCTCAGGAGCAACGCATCGCTTGTTTTCCACCGCACCAGATTCTGCTTTTGGAACTTTGTTGCAACTAAAAGGTACTGTGAGTAAACGTGATGCAACTGTGAACTTTTCACGCATCAGTAGAGAATTCTATCGCAACGTAGAGAATTCTATCGCAACCTTAAGAACTCTTTTTAAAACCATATTCTTGAACTGTGTATGTTGGATTTTTGTCGTTTTGGTCTTGTGTAGTTTAGATTAAAAATACCTTTATTTTTCTAAACTGTTGTGGAGTCAGTTTGTGGTGTTTTCACTGTGTTACTGTGAGTGTTGGTACAAATACTTTACGCATTGCCTCTGGTTAGCCTAGACTGCTCGTGCCAAGCTACCTAGATGGTGAGCAGGGGTTATCTCAGAGGGTTATCTCCTTGCCCTGACTAGAAGCAAGGGTCCCTATTTGGACAGTGGTACCTACCTCTGCCAACTAGAGACCCCCAGATCTAACATTGGTGGTCAGGCGGTGGGATTTGAACTTGTATTTGTACTTGACCCACAGTAATTGGTGTACATCACTAGTGAGTGCAGACCACTACGCTACCACATACTGTTTGTTTTTCCGGTGTCCTCCTGGAAGTATTTTTGGATATTGAGACTCTGGCTAGTGTTGCACCTGTGAAGTCCTGCCAAAATGGAAGTCAACTTTTTCCACCTGTATATCTACACAGTGGAGGAGATAAAAACCTTTTGCAAAGAGAGGGGGCTGCCCGTGGAGAGAGGTTCCACAAGGGGGGATCTTGAGGCATGCCTGTATTCCCATGAGGTCAGAATTTGGGAAGCAACACTAACAGATGATTCTTAGGAGGAGGACTTCTCTGACAGTGAGGAGGAGAAAGATGAGTGGCTCCTTGCTGCTGAGCAAAGGTGCAAAGAATTAGACCGGCTAAGCAAGGAAGGTATGATCCGTTGGGCCTTAGCCCAGAAAGAAAAATGGGATGGTCAAGGAAAGAGCTTTGCTGAGTTGGAGGTTGAGTCCAGCTCAGATGGTGGCAGCATGTTTATGATATCTAGTGCTGAGAGAAAGGTACAAACACCCAAAGATGTGGCGCCTGACTTGAGGGAGGGGGTCGACATACACCAGGGGGTTCAGGTTTATGATGTAGTTCCAGTGGAGTGCAGTGTCCCTGAAGTAGATTGGGGGACTGGCACAGGGGACCATATTCCTAGTGGTGGGAGGGACACTCTACTGACTCTAGAAGAGAGGTACAGGGAGAGGGGTTCCCCCATGGTAGAAACCTTGGTGTGTGTGTGTGAAGACCAGCCAGAAGAGTGTGGGTTGTGTGACACAGACAGTCAGATACTGTCTTGCCAGTCTCAGGAGAGTGGTGTGGGATACTTGTGTGAGGCACTGGAGGGTGAGGCAAAGGGTAGCTTGGTTAACAACTGTGGGGGGCTGTGTGATTCATTTTTTGGAGAGCATATTTTAAGTCCCTGTTTTCCAGAGCTATGCCAACACCCGATGGAGTGTGAGTTCTCTGATCCCAGAGAGCTTGCGTTGGAGGCAGACCTCTTGGTGGATTCCAGAGAGTCTGAGGAGGCATTGGGGAGTGATCCCAAAAGGAGTGGCTAAGATATCTTCCAGACTTGTGAGGTGGAAGCGGTTCAGTGTAGCCCAGGTAGGTCCCAGTGTAGTGGGAGGGGTGTAGGGGCTCATGTCCGGTCTCAGTGGAGAAAGAATGAGTGTGGGACAGTGTGTCTCATGGTGCCCGAAACCCAGTCTCAGGGCCTGGAGGGTTCCTTAGGGGAACACCAGGTTGAGGACCTAGACTGTACTTGTAGGCCATTTGAGGAGGATCTCCTAGTGTCTGGGGAACGGGGAGTGCCTGTAACCAGGCCTCCATCAGTTCTGGTGTCTGGCAGTGCCGCTCCACTTGGGAGGGTACAGAAGTCCAGACTGAGGGGTGAGAGGGGTAAGGAGTCCCCAGTGGGAGAACCAGTGGGTCAGGGACCAGTCGGAAGGGCTGAGTCCCCAGTGAGTGACCATGGTAACCTCACTTCTGTCCTGGGGGATCTTCCCGCGCTGTCAGGTGGACAGGGGTCGGGAGATCTGCGCCAGGCAGACTGTCACAGGACACATGAGTTGTGTGTCACCCTCAAAGGGGTACTATGTGAGTCCCCAGAAGTCCTGGCGTGCCAGGCAAATGCACAACCGCAGGTTTTGGTCCCTGGGTTGGGAGATCAGGTTCAGGATTTGCCTGACCTGGAAGGAAGGACATCTGTAACCAGTGTCCTGACCAATATGGTTCCCAGGGGTACCCCTCCAGTAGGGAGGGTGCAGCGCTCTGGAAGGGGGTACAGAGGGAGGGAGCCCTCGCCCCTGACCCCGGTACAACCTGAGGGGTTAAACCCTCGGTTGGGAGACCAGTTGCTGGAGGGAGGTCCAGAACTGGTAGGAAAGTTGTGTTCTTGGTTCTCTTGGTGGACAGGGTTGCCCCTGGAAGGAGGGCAGGAGTCTCACCCTGGGGGTGGACTGGGCCACACCGTTGTGTTGGCCAGGTGGGTACTGTCTACCAGTATAGGCACCTCAGTGAGTGAAGTCCTGGTGCGCCAGGCAAGTGTTCCACTGCAGGGGTTAGTCCCTGGGTGGGGAAGCCAGGTTCAGGTGTTGTCTGACCTGGAGGCTTGGGAGCCTAGGTTTGAGGGCCAGGCCCGGGGTATCCCCCCTGACCTGGAAAACCAGTTGCAGGATAGCACCCCTGAACTGGTGGATGAATGGTGCGGAACACCTGCCACAGGTGCCCTGGCTATTCTAGAAGGGGGTACCGCTCCAGGTGGGAGGGTACAGAGCCCCAAGGAAGAGGAGGACCGGGTGTGGGGAAGCCCACCACAGCCTCCTGTCCAGCCGCTGGATACAGGTCCAGGACTGGTGGGTCAGTGCCAGAGTGTCAGACCTGACCTGACAAGAGAGGGAGTGGACAAAGGGTGCCAAGCACCTGGGGCTACTGCCCCCCACCGTCTGATGCCACAGGGGTCTGAGAGCCATGAGAGGCATGAGGCCTGGGTCTCATCCCTGATCACTGTTGGTGGTCACTGTGGCTTGCTGACAGTCTGTTGGGACACACCTGTGAGTAAATTAAGGTTAGGTGCTGCACAGGTGGTGTCCACAGGTGAAGAGAAGGGTTCCACATGGATTGGCATGGTGGACACTGAGAGTATGGATTGAGTGATCCAACTGGGTTTAGGACGGCATAGAACAGGACTGCCCTGCTGTGTGGGCCAGTTTCCGTGTTCTATCGCCTTAAGCAGGGAATCCCATCGAGGTATCGTTTGGTCTACCCTGGCTTTAGGCTGGAAGGGGGTTGTGTTGGAACTGGCCCTTCTTGCAGGGTCATCCCCAAACTTTTTGCTTCTTCCTCCCTTATTTTTCCTGACCCGTGGCTGTTGGCAATAGGACTCTGTGCACTTTACCACTGCTGATCAGTGCTAAAGTGCATATGCTCTCTGTGTAAATTGTTATTCTGATTGGATATACATGTTTGGCATATTTGTATCACCATGAAGTCCCTAGTAAAGTGCACTGAGTGTGCCAGGGCTGGTGATGACAAATGCTACTAGTGGGCCTGCAGCACTGATTGTGCCACCCACAGGAGTAGCTCTAAAATGGTGTCTCAGGCCTGCCACTGCAGTGCCTATGGGCAGTTTAGAACTGCCATGTCCTCCTGGTCAGTGTCCCCACTGACCAGGCCAAACCCTTCCCTTTTCGTGCACATCAGCCACCCCTATGGAAGGCCCAAGGTACCCCCCTGGGCAGGGTGCAGTGTATGTGAAAGGTAGAGCATGTACTAGTGCAGGTGACATGCTCTGGTAGTGAATGGCAGCCATTTTCGTTTTTCACTACTGTAAGGCTATCTTGCTCCATAGGTTAACATGGGGGATGCTGGCGACAGTGGTTAACAGCATTTCTTCCCATAGGAACAAGATAGGACATAAGTATCTAGTATCCCTGAACTCAGAATTTAATAACACATCTTTTAGGAAAGGTTGTTTTTAAATCCTGTGTTTGAGAACAGCACTTTTAGAAAGTTGCTGTTCTCTTGTCTGACCCTTCTGTGTGCCTGGGCCTGTTTGTGTATTGACTGTCTGGTTTGAGAGTGACAGGGGCTGGGGAATTCCCCAGGAGGCTGGATGAGTCAGCACTAGGCTGAATGACTGCAATTGCAACTGGAGTGGTGGGAGGAGTTAGCACCTGGGCTGAATAGGGCTGTGCCTGCCTTCCATAATGCTGGCTCCACCCCCCTGCTGGGCGGCTGAGGACCCTGCCCCTCACTCTGAAAGGAAAGATGCAGCCAGCATAACAAAGTGCTCAGGATCCACCCAGAACTGGTTCAGACCGGGCTCAGGGCCCACATGCACCAAGAGAACAAAGACTTTAGGGGTATAAGTACAGGACCCCTGACAACAGAAAACTAAATCATCCTGGAAATCAAGAAGGAACCTCTGCCAAGGAGAAAGCTGAAACTGAAGAAGGAAGATTGTCCTGCTGTTGCTCTGCTGGACTGACCTGCTGCTTTGCTGCCAAGGAGAGGGGAAGGACTTTGCTGTGTGCTGTGTCCCCTGTCTTGAAGGAATCTCCAAGGGCCTGAGAAGAGCTGGCTCCCTGTTTTGAAGTCCCAGGAACAAAAGGACTTCACCCCCAGCTTCCCTCTATTCTGCTGAGAGAGTTCTGTCCATCCTAGAGTGCTTGATCCAGTTGTGGGGCCTCTGGAGGTTGTACCTGTGCTGGGAAGCTTGAAACTAAGCTTGAGAGACTTTTTGAATCTGAAAAGTGTCGCATCGCTCGCTTGCGGAGCGCATCCCCGACAGTGCGAGAAGTTTCCCGCCGCTACGAAGGTCGAGATCGTCGCAGCGCCTGACGCCGCTGCCAGAGCCGTCGCATCCTTCGTTTGCGGGACGCACCAGACCGGTGCGGGAGAATTGAACATCGCTGCGAGTATCGTCGCAGAGCCTGTCGTCGCTGGGTGAGATCGCCGCACCGCTTGCTTGCGGGTCGCATCACGTCGCTGCGAGTGTCTTCGCAGAATCAACGCATCGAGGAGCTGCGAGAGAGAGGATCCCCGCTGGACCGCGCATCGTCACCCCGGAGATCGTCGCAGCCCCTACGAGATCGTCGCATCGTGCCTTTGCGAGAACAGACTTCCTACGGAACCTACGCACCGGAATCCATACAAGTGGCCTTCCTCCCCATACAGACCGGATTCGTCGCAACACGCCCGCTGCTGCAGCGGGGCTGTCGCATCGCCTCCCCAGGGTCTCAGGAGCAACGCATCGCTTGTTTTCCACCGCACCAGCTTCTGCTTTTGGAACTTTGTTGCAACTAAAAGGTACTGTGAGTAAACGTGACGCAACTGTGAACTTTTCACGCATCAGTAGAGAATTCTATCGCAACGTAGAGAATTCTATCGCAACCTTAAGAACTCTTTTTAAAACCATATTCTTGAACTGTGTATGTTGGATTTTTGTTGTTTTGGTCTTGTGTAGTTTAGATTAAAAATACCTTTATTTTTCTAAACTGTTGTGGAGTCAGTTTGTGGTGTTTTCACTGTGTTAGTGTGAGTGTTGGTACAAATACTTTACGCATTGCCTCTGGTTAGCCTAGACTACTCGTGCCAAGCTACCTAGAGGGTGAGCAGGGGTTATCTCAGAGGGTTATCTCCTTGCCCTGACTAGAAGCAAGGGTCCCTATTTGGACAGTGGTACCTACCTCTGCCAACTTGAGACCCCCAGATCTAACAGCCTTGATTTACTAAAGAATTGTACAGGCTCTCGCACCATAAAGTAGCGTAAATTGTGCAAAGAAGTACAAACAGTAGCGGCAGTACTACTGTTGAAAATGGCCCCTTTGGCAGGGTTATCCCCAAACTTTTAGCTTTTTCCTCCTACTTTTCCCTGACCTGTGTGTGTTGGTTTTAGGAATCTGGGCACTTTACCACTGCTAATCGGTGCTAAAGGGTCATATGCTCTCTGTGTAAATTGTGTTATAGATTGGTGTTTCCATGATTGGATATTTGATTTACCTGTTAGCCCCTAGTTAAGTGCACTGCAGGTGCCAGGGCCGGTGAATTACATGCTACCCGGGGGCCTGCAGCACTGGTTGTGCCACCCCCGTGAGCAGCTCTGAAAACGGTAACTCAGACCTGCCACTGCAGTCTGCGCGCAGTTTGTAACTGCCATGTCGACTTGGCCAATGCACACACTGGCCGAACTCTAACCTTCCCTTTTCTTACATGTCAGACATCCCTCAGGTAGGCCCAAGGTACCACTGTGGGCAGGGTGTAATGTATGTGAAAGGTAGGACATGCCCTGGTGTGTGTGGCATGTCCTAATAGTGAATTACAGCTAATTCGTTTTTCACTATTGCAAGGCTACCAGTTCCCCATAGGATAGAATGGGAGGTTTGTTTATAAACATCTTATAAACATAACTGGCCCAGGGAATTCTGTAAGAAAATAGAATTTAGTATGCCAGAACTCAGAATCTAAAGATGCATCTTTTAGTCAAGGTGATTTTAACATTGAAAATACCACTTTTAGAAGAGTAAAAGAAGTCCCGGAGAAGCTGGCAAAGGAACGATGGCCTTGCTGGGTGCTTTGCTGGACTGACCTGCAGTGGCTGCTTCTGTCTTGGGCAGTGAAAGTCCTGGACTGGACTTTCTGCAACCAAATTGGTGAGACTCTCCAAGGGCTTGAAGTAGAGCTTCCCCCTGTTCGTGGAGTCTCAGGAACATCAAAGACTCCAGGTTCTTCGACCCGCAGCACTGGGGACTGTATGTTTTGTGCTGCATAGACTGTGGGATTGGTGTCCAGACTGATTCCAGGTATGTTTGCATGTATACCAACAAGCTCACATTGCCACTGTAAGCTCCTCTCTCCAAGGAGAGCATAGATCTTGGCAAATATCGAACATGACAACTCTGTCCCACCAGGGATCGTGAAAACAATACAGTACTTTTCGCGTAGTCACTCGTGCTCACTTTGTCTCAGAGAGATACACAGAATAAACAGTGGGTACATTTTCAATAAGCATTTATTGAACCAGCGGCATTCTAGTGTAAAATAGGTGTGCTAAAACAACCATAAGACAGAAACAGATAAAAATGATTATAAGCACCAATACAGTACATGGATGGTAGAGTCCTACCATAGTGCTAAAACAATAAATACAGGCAGTTATATAAATACCCCTAGGATGAGGGCAACCCCATTACCTGAAGAGAGAGACTGTGGGACCCCGTCTTGGTCTCGCTCGAGAAGGACATCCGTGAGGGATGTCAGACCACTGCGAGCTGGAGTGTCTGCTTGCAGGAACCTCAGGTTCTCGAGTCAGTGTATCAGCATGGAAATCTTTCTCCTTTGCCTGCCCCCGCAAAGATATGGTGTATATATACCCGAAAGGTACCCTCAGGGGTTCTACCTTTCTGTGTCATGTAGGCCGAGGATGACGGAAGGGATGACCCTTATACATAGTTATCATGCAGAAGATGGTGATCCTGCTGTGATTCTGAGAATCACCATGCATAATTAATTCAGCTAGTTTTCTGGGGAAACCACATGACATCTATGCAGTACCTTAACTAGGTAAATGGTCAATACCAAAAACCATTATGTAGTAGAATGACATGAAAATGTAGGTGAAAGGTTAGGTTACTACCCAGGCCTATATTGGGGTACATAACAAAACTTACCAATATGGCAGAGAAAAGACAAAGTACTGTGTCTCATACGCCATACTACATACATAGGAGGATCACCAGAGTTAAACCAGTTTTAATAGGAAGAACCTTGGTCTGTTCTTTGGCAGCTTGGTATAAACAGTACAGTAATCTACTTCAGAGATATAAAAACCTAAAATGCTCCTACCAAAGATAAGTTAAAAGAAAAACATATTTTGAAAAAAGTAAGTGTATCCAAAGGTAAAGATGAAAGGACAGCCCACTGAAATAGCCAAGTACCTAATCAAGTGTACAAGAAATAATGGAACATTTCTAAGTGCCTGTTTTACAATAGTGTGGTGAAGCTGGAGGTTTTGGGGGCTGGAATACGGCAGATAGTTAACTTGTCTTTGCTTACTGGGGAAGTACCGTTGGAGTGGAAACAGGCACTTATGAGACCTCTGCGCAAGAACAACTCGATCCCTTGGTCTGAGTTGACAAATCTGAGACCGATCTCTCTTCTCCCTTTTATAGGGAAGCTTGCTGAGAGGCATGTGAATCAGCATTTGTCAAAATTTATTGAACACGCAGGTGTACTGGACCCCTCCCAGTCGGGCTTCAGGCCCAGGCACAGTACTGAGACTGCCTTGCTGTCTGTCGCTGACAATCTCCAGAGGCTACAGGACAAGGGCTATTCCGTTGTTCTGGTGCTTCTGGATTTGTCAGCGGCGTTTGACACTGTGTCACACGACATCATGACCTCCAGACTAGCTGACATCGGTCTGGAAGGCAAGGCCCTGGCCTGGCTCAGGAGCTTTTTCAGCGAACGCACCCAGAGAGTCATCTTGGGCCATACCAATCAGAGGAGGTGGTGATCTCAAAGGGGGTGCCACAGGGCTCCTGTTTGAGCCCCACGTTATTTAACATCTACGTGGCCCCCCTAGCTAACATCATGAGATCCCACGGGTTCATTCCAGTATCATACGCGGATGATACCCAACTCCTCTTCCCTTTTAAAACGATGACTCCTGAGGTGCGGGACTCGAGGGATGAGGGATGAAGGAGGTGGCCCGCTGGATGGCAGCTAACTATTTGCAGTGCAACGTCTCAAAAACGGAGGTTATGCTATTCGGAGAGGCCAAACGGTTGTGGACCCCGGACTGGTGGCCTCAAGATCTTGGCCCGGTCCCTGTGCCCAAAACCGTGGTAAAAGACCTGGGAGTCAAACTGGACCATGAGCTTACCCTCACACAACAAACTAATCAAGTGGTGGGCTCATGTTTCCATGTCATTGGGCTTATCAGGAGAGTATTCCCCCTGCTACCAGATACCACCAGGAGAACGTTAGTCCAGTCGCTAGTTTTAAGCAGGCTGGACTACTGCAATGGGTTAATGCTAGCTGCAAACGAGGGCATCTTTGCTAGATTGCAGGTTGTGCAAAACACGGCTGCACGACTGGTTCTGAATGTCCCGCCCCGCACTCCCTCAAAACCATTGTTGGCCAAACTGCACTGGCTTCCAGTTAAGCAGAGGGTGATGTTTAAGATCTGCTGCGTCATCCACAAATGCTTGACTGGAATAGGTCCTGGTTACCTCACTGAGAAATTTATCCCTTATGTGCCGTCCAGATTCCTGAGATCAGGAGATCAGGAACTACTATGTGTCCCCAGGGCCATGAAGGCAAGGAAAGGGGGAAGGGCCCTATCGGTAGCGGGTCCAAAGTTGTGGAACCTACTCCCGAAGGAAATTAGAGTATGTAGGGAACATTTCCCTTTTAGGAAAAAACTTAAAACATTCCTCTTCAAATCTCTAATCTGACTGATCTCTTGCCTATTTCATTAAAATGATGACGAGTTTTTTGTTCTCTGGTTGTGGCCTAAGGCGCGGAGATACTCCTTCGGGAGTCTATTCACAGCGCCATACAAACCTGAAATAAATAATAATAATATAATAAAGCCAGTATATTTACTATAGGAGGCTAGCTTGGTATATGGTGCACACTTATTCAAGTGTAGTACCCTGTACCAATATAGACAACCCGTATGGGGTTTTTATTGGTTTAGACAACCTTTGAAAGCTCTGTAAGTGCTAGCTGTTGAAAGCAGCTTTCAGGCTTAGTCTAGGAGGAGTGTAAAGCAGCTTGTTTCACCAGTATCTATTCTCGTAGTGCGGTTTTAACACCTTCGCAGCGGTGGCTATTCCGCCGCAGCGCTAAGGGGGCGGGGGGGCGTGCGGCGCGCCCATGCTGGTGACGGAACCGCTCCGTCACCAGCCTCGGTTGAGCTGTGCTCATGATGGAGCGGTTCCGTCATGGCCCCGCCCGCTCAATAGAACGCGCCGCTCAGGCGCGAAATCAGCACCGCACAGGTGCGTCGGGCGGGCCATGATGGAACCGCTCCGTCATCAGCACAGCGCCACCGCGGCTGATGACAGAGCGGTTCCGCCATCAGCACGGAAAAGGTTCAAATGAGTTATTTATTACAGACACTCACTAACTCAATGCAATACTTCCTACCCGGAGATATAATTACAATACAAACATTACTGTGGTAATACAACAGGTAAGTAGCACACAAATACAGCAGGCTCCCGGCGGAGGCCAAACCATATTAAAAAATAGTGGAATGCGACTAGTGACCTAAGTTGTGAGTGGACCCAGAAGACTTAGAACAGCTGGGGGACCAAGGGACCACCCAAGCTAAGGACCCAAGAACACCACGGAAGCAGTGTGCTAAATGAATACACAACTGCATGCTCAAGTTAAGTCAATGGAGAAGTAGCAGTTTAAGTTCTTAAGAAAAAGGACCCTGCCCAGTGGACTTGGAAGACACCCTCTGGAGGATGGACAGTTTGAGAGTCACCCCACCCATGGATACCCTGGAGACCAAGTTACCTTCCCCAGGGAAGCCGGGTCCATAGGTACAATGTGATGTTGGGAACCGCCATAGACCCCAATAGAGGACTTCAAGTAGATGCTGCTTGCGAAGAAGCCTGAGGAGTCCAAGGGAAACCATGGGTGTATTCAGGAAGAACAGTATCCGTAAGCAGAGGGGTCAGAGTCCAGGTCACTCATGGGTGAACAGGAGGCACAGGTGCTGAGTGCCCACCAATGTCGGCTGTTACAGTAGAGTTGACTGTGCCCCTGTCTCTGCAGCTAAATGGACCAAGTGATATTGAGGATGACAAGGAACGGTGTACGAGCTGTCCCACATCAGATGTCGATATCCAGGGGGTCGGTGTTCGGTGGGAGCACCAACAGGCCATGGCAAGGGCTACACATGGAAGAAGACGAAAAGGTACTGTGTCAGGACTAACAAGGTCCAAGAGACTCACTACGTTCAAATAAGTCAGGGTAGGCCCCGAGCAAGCAGGGGAGATTACTGGAATCAAAGAAGACCCTCAACAGGGCCCGGAGATCACTTGAGATCAGAGTTTTAAGTGCAGTGATGTTAGATATAAGGAGACATAACTTTCGTGAGAGGTGCATGCACCAACTCAAACAGGCTGCACTGGCAACCCTGTCGTCAGAGTTTAGATGGTCCCTCATGGGTGGCATAACACATGCTGCAGCCCAAGGGGACCATTGGAGTACTGGGGATCTAGGTACCTTGGTACCATATACTAGGAATCTATTAGGGTACACCAGCAGGCAATTAGGAATGTACCAATGTACTCACCAATTTTTTTAGGGAGGAAGCAAAGTAACTGGGGTCCTGATTAGCAGGATCCCACTCCGACTATTCAGGAAAACAGTATGACACCATTAAACAATGGGGGTAATCATGAAAGCAGAACCTACTTTCCTACATTTACTCTCTGTGACTCAGGAATTATATGTTTTCTATCTAGTGTTCGGCACATTACAGAGATCCCCCAGCATACAAACCTACAGATGTGTCATCCTACAGATGGGACTCCTAAAGAAATGATGGTGGATAATCTGGATGATCTCAAATGGTTGATCCATTATAATTTCTGGTGGAGTGTTAACCCTTGTAAAGGGGGTGGACATTTATGAAAACCAAATTCATGTATCCATGATTTACTGGAACACTCCTTAGCAAATTATCAAGCCTATATGTGTGGGTACAGGCAATGTAATTCCACTTTAGGGCACATTTCCAGCACCTAATTTAATTTGTTGAATTTCTGCCATCAGAAAACAACATTGGCATTTTTTCAATGGAGTGTTTCTCCGTCAAATAGCTTTATGGATTCTGCTTTAGTGGTGCATTAGCTTCCATGCTCATGCATAAGTCTAAGTGTAGTAGATTGTCCTAAACCAATATCGCAAAGATGTACATTTTCCAAAAAAGGCAGATTGAAAATGCTAAATTTATGCACTAAATCGTGCCTTAAGTATTCTCCAGAAAGATTGACCCGAAATGTTGCAATATCTTTTTCTCACACCCCAGAGGAAATATTTGGTAACAACTAGTAATTTAGGGGCATATGTATCAAGCCCTTTTCCCGTTCACAAATGGGCTGATTCTGAGAATCGCCCCGTTTGTGAATGGGAAAAGGGCATCGCAAATTAGAGAATCGCAAAATTTGCGATTTTCTATTTTGCAATTGCATTTAAGAAATCGCAAATTGCGATTCCTTAAATGCAATGTATAAAGCAAAGAAAAAATGCAATGTGGCCTTAAGAAATCCCAAATTCCCACCAACTTCAAGTTGATGGTAATTTGTGATTTCTTTGAAAAATTCACTTTTTTGCATTTTTCAAAGTGCCATGTGGCGCACATACATGCCCTTAGGGCATGTATGTGCACCACATGTGCACACATACATATTTCAGGGGTGCAACAGGGTGTCCTTTTGACACCATGGCACCCTTGAAATTGCATTCGAATCGCAAATTGAAAATGTCTTTCCATTCATTCCTACGGGCCTCCTACCCATAGGAATGAATGGGAAGGTAATTCTTAACTGTGATTCGCAATTTGCTAATTGCAATTAAGGAATGCCAAGGAATCTCAAAATATTTGCGAATTTTTTATTACATCCCGTTTTGAGATTCTCAAATAGCGATTCTCTAAAAATCGCAATAACGTTATTGGATTCATATGCCCCTTACACCCAGAGAGCATTGTACCTTTCCAAATAAAACAAAAACGATTTATTTTTGAGGCTCGATTTGATCAGGGTTGAAAAATGTTTGGCATATCTTTTGGGGATCCTCTGTGAAGTGAAACATACAGTTGATGAAACAATATATAAAGTAGCGACACTGTGGCTTTGGGATATTTGGATGTATTTTACAGTATCTGTTGATCAAACGTGGACATCCAGTTTGCAGAGCTTCATGTAGGACTGACTCCAAACATGGAAAACCTGAATTTGAATGCATTTGAATAATGATGCTGAAATAGTGTGAGAGTGGGGATGCTGGCCAGTGTCATCACTCACTATAGATAATGATGTATGTAAGATCCTAATGTGACTTGAAGAGCATGTGTATTTAATCAAAGATTCCATGTTATTTTGATTCCGGGAAGGAGTGGGCAAGCCAATAGTGCACTTTCGATCACATGTTAACCCATACAAAGCTAAAACGTTGAGTGTAGGTTACCATTCAGAAATCTGCTCTTGATCTGAATTCCAACATGTGAAAAACTATAGCACTTTTTTGAAGCACAAACTTTGACAAAGGAAATCTCACAGAGTTCTGAGGTTTAGATCTTGAAACAGGAGAAACAATGTAATATGACTATGTTATCTCTTTCATGATGTAGAACTCGTGTAAGTAGGAAAATAGATTTTTTGTATGATCAACACCATTTATTTGGGCTTATGCTGCTGTTTTTTGTGACTCCGTGCACTGACCCTTAAAACATGTCAAAGTGGCCTTACTCCTAATTGCCACATTTATCTGTCCCTACTACATGGTACAAAGTGCAATAAGGGCCAGGAAATTCAATGTCAGTAGGAGACTACAGCAACTCATTGTGCCACCACTAAAGGAACAGTTCAATACATCCCTGCAGGCATACCATTCGGACTTGGATGTCCCATTTTAAACTGAAAATTCAACCTGCCAAAATAATAACCCTATTTGAGAGGCCTAGACGAACCTGTCTGTTCTGTGTTATACCTACCAGAGGTGGAGGTCCGCATTACATTTCTGAAACGCTTACAGGACCTACTAAGGGTACTGATATTATTGCTTGTGGGGACTACCATCAATCCCAACTAATATTCTGCTTTCTCACAGGGCAGATAATAACATATATAGTAAATACCACAACACAGCAGTATTTATGGGTGCAGCATATTGTTGTTCTCCTAATGACCTATCAATATCAATGTTGAGGTAGAGGGAAGACAGAGTGCTTTTCTGCTATATAATTAGACCACTGTGAGATACCTGCTTGCAGTATCCTCTCCCAATTTTTGGCCCCATTCTGACTACTAGATTCTGGTTTTGTGACTCTGATTGTGCCCTGTACTCCGCTAACCAGACCCAGGGCCTGTGCTCTGGTTAAAAGTACATGGTAATTAGGTATAATTACAATTGGTACTGACAACCTACCTCCAAGAGCCTTGTATATGATAGGGCATATAGGTTTAGAGGCCCAGTAGATTTAATGCACTTGAGTGTGCATAACTGTGTTGCATGTTGTCATTTTAAAAGCCAGCCTTGCCCTGCAGGCTGCTTTAAAAACAGAATTATATGAAAATTCAACTTTGGAATAAAAGTACTTCCAAAGTAGAAAATTACCTTATTTTCACAAAAAAGTCACCCTTAAGGTATCCCCTAGGTGGCCCAGTGATAGGTGGTAGGGAGCCTTGCAACTCTAAGCAGGGACATTATAGAAGATGGTTTATATGCCCTGATGAGGGAAAAACTGCCAATTTTGTTTTTCCCTATTATGATGTGTTGGCTCCATAGTCTAACATGGCAATACTTTCGTAAAGTATAACTATTGATAGGAGTGAGCTAAAATATAATTTAAGGAAGTAAAAGGATAGTTATGATAAATACAACATAGATCACTTTATACACCACACAAAAGGAAATTCCATCAAGTTAGCACATTCTAGCACCTGTGACACATCTAATGTAATATACGCACTTAAATGTCCTTGTGGAAAAATCTACGTATGAAAAACAGAACAAAAAAAAATGAGTATTACGGAACACAAAATTAATATCAAGAATCAAAATATGAAATCCATCGTAGCCATGCACTGGAGAGAAGCGAAACACAACATTGCGCATCTGCGGTTTACCATTCTTGAGGCTGTAAAATTAAACATGGACATAGATCACCACAAAGCACTAGCCAGATCATAATTTTTTGGGATTAAAACATTACATGCCACGCAACCTAAGGGGATTAATGACAGACTTGAATTTAACTGTTTCCTGTAAATTAATATTCGTTATTTAGATTTAATATGCATATTCGTGTCCATCAGTGATGTACATCATGCATTTATCATATAATGTCCACTTTTATTGACTGAACACAGAAGCATTCCTTCTTTATTATAGCAGGTCTATATATTTTCTGGACATATTGAAACTTTATTAATTCAGCAAGATAACAATCAAAGCATGACACTATTCTCTTTAAAAACGTCACAACACATCCTTTATATCCAGAATTACTTGGACTGCAAGTTTCACTTCCCGTTTTGACATCAAGTTATTTGTGAGCGGTATTAACCCTTTATTAATTTAACACACTAACAATCAGCATAGCATGCCACTGTCCCTTTAAAAATGCAGCGTTACGCTCCTTATAACCTGGAAGAACTCAAGCTGCAAGGTTCACTTCCTGTTTCGACACAACATTTTTATGAGCATGGAGTCGGTGAGTAACAAATGCAAGATTAATCGCAGCTTGCGCTGTGATCTCTTATTAAATGCGCACTTCGTCACACCTGAATTAGTCATTTTTCACATAGTTTTACGCAGCACAAATATTTTGTCTTTTATTTTCCGAACCACTTTTAAATGAACATTAAGTAACATTGGTATTATTCACCGAATCACGCAGTCTACCTTAGCGCAACAATATGTTTATACCTCGCGTTCTTTGACATCCTAGAATCACTTCTACACTTTTTGAATCACTTCTTCACGTTGTTAATAGCATGGTTCGGGAGCACTACTATCCATTCAATTACTCGTGATATTTTGTCATCCATAGCAGGATATGTTACATATTTTTTCCTATCGTGCATGATTAAGTCAAATGAACAATTATGAAGTTCGTATTATATATAATTTCTGTTAGGGACTGTACAGGAATAGTCTTTTGTTTTCATGTCTAGACCTTATTGTTGAGACCCCTGACGAAGGGCCTACTTTGACTCTAAATGCATTGGGTTCCATAAGGATACACTCATCCCACACACATCCAGCACAGGCATCACTGTACATGTGGCCCTGCCAATAAAGGGCCGGGAGCACGTGCCTGTAGCCAGTTCAACATAATATCTGCATGTTTCCCTGTGGTCTTCTATGCATGAGGCCCTGGACCCTATGACATTACATTGTGCAGTGCACAGAGGACATGATATGTCACAGCAGGCAGCGGGTTAGAGCTTGGACAGTTAGGTTTGTCATCACCCACTCAATTCGTAAGGAGAGTGGACTGGGCCGTCGTACGCAGAGCCAAAGTGGGTGTGTGACTAATATTTGCGTGCCCCTGGGTCTGTACTGGGAATGTGCATCTGTATGTGTCTCTATTGCAGTTTGGGTCTTCTTTGTGGGGTGTAGGTGGTCCCTGAAGGATAATAGACACCCACGTATGCGATCTAGTTCACCTTCTATGGGTCCGGACCCCACCCGCACCTGTTCGGCCACCTCCTTTTGGCATTCTGACAACTGGCATTGGGGTGCCATGTGTGGGTCGATGAAGTGTTGTGAACCAGCAGTGCTTGTAGGTGCTTCCTGCTGTGTGGTCTGTTGCAGGGTCTGTGTTCTCCTCTAAGTAGCTTGGCTGCCCTGGTCCTCGTGGTGGGTTGCATGGGATGTCCATGGGCTGTTGTAGGGCGTCGGTGTTAAAGGTGTGCTGGTCCTCTCACTGATGTGTGATCTTCTGTGCTCTGCTGGAGGTGTTGTGTGTCCCTCAACAATGTGAAGGGGAGATGCATGTTGACATTGTGTTGACACTGTCTGCTGGTGCATTGTTCTTGTTTACATGCAGACTGAAAGACAATGTACATTGTGACTGTTTGGGAGGTGCAGGATTTAGATGCAGGACTGTGTACGTTTGGATTACATGATGGATGTGAGGTTGTATGCGTACATTTCCATTTCACAGTTTCCAGCTCTGTCAGATGTTGTAGGCCTGTTTCTGTGCGTGTGTGGAGCCAGTTGTGTCCTCTGTTAGCCAGTGTCAGGTTTGTGAATTGTACCACATTGTCATCAATGTGGGTGTGCTGTTCTTGCTATGTGTGTGTGCTGGAGTGTGCCACGGGGATCAGGGGCATGATCCTGGATCATTGTGGGTGTGCAGTGTGCTACACATCATTGTGTTTGTGTGCCATTGTGCTCATCTCCCTCAGTCCCCCCAGTCCCTGGTCATTACTCACCCTGTTGATGTTGTGTCAGGTCCTCTCGAACTGTGTCCGTACTCCCTCCTCCTTGGACTGTCTCCACACTGATGACTGTGGCCTCCATTTCCTTCAGCTCCTCCTGTGGTGCAGGACTCCCACCACCTGTTGCTGCCTTCCTGTTGGCAGCAGGTTTGTGCCTGGTTTAGATTATCTCATCATGCCAGCGCCTCTTGGCCTCCTCCATTAGCCTCCTTGACACTCCGACTGCATTCCCGGTGGTCTAATTGTGGGTCAGTTGAGGGTAGTGTTCTGTCACCTCCGTGACGCAGATCTGGTTTTGCTGCAGATTGCACCCCGTCTTCCTCTCCCTCTTCTACTTGGCCTTCCCCGACCCCATTGTTCCTTGCTGGTGGTCTGTGGGGGTTGTGGGGTTCGGGTTGGCCTCTGCGCTCGGTCAGGGAGCATCCATGTTGCTATGCGCTTTGGATTGTTTCTGGTGTGTTGTTTCTGTAGCTTTTTATGGTGGATTTTCCCACCACACGCGTGGGATTTGCAGGCCTGTTGCTGGGTTTTGCTTCTTTTTGTACTGTTATTGGCCTCATCACAAGATTTTTAGCATTTGCGTTTTGCATTTTTGCGGCATGGCGTTGATCTTAACGCAGTCATTTGACTCCTTATCTGGAGACTATAGCATGGTACCACCATGTTAAGAAAGCTTTGTTAACACAGCAAAATGTTCCCGCGATATACTCTGGTGTTGGAAGTTGCGGTAAGTTACTTTTCCAATGGTTATCACACGTTCTTGAGAATATGTCCCCAAGAGTACTCTGAGTGACCTTGGTAGACCCGATCTCTTTTCTTGCCAAGACTGTAGTTTTAAAACGGATATCTTGTGGGCCAAACAAGCTTTTTATTCTATGACCCACGCAAAAAAGGGTTGTGAGTGCGTCCTCTAAAAGTTATTTTTACATTATTTTCTCTTAAATCTCCGAATAACATTTATTTATACCTGACGGTTGACATGCCCGTCCATCATAGACTACTCCTGACTTATTTTAGTCTGAATGTATTTCCTCAGCTTCTGGTTGGCTGGCATAAGCCCTCTGAGCCCCCGATTTGCACTTGTGATCCTGCAGCTATAATGAAAACTTTGCACAGTTTTTATTTGCCCTAATTTCTCACCAAAATATGATTTATTTTCTCTAGGTTATCATACTGTAATACGACTTTCTAAGACAAATACTCTGGAATATCAAGAGACACTGGAATAGAGTGATCACCAGCAACATATACCTTACAGTGCCTGCTTGACCTTTACACAAGCACTCATGTGTATTGCTTCAACGACTAGGATCCCAGATTTCTTTGCTCTAGGGGAATTGAAATGAAAACCTTCGCAACCATCTGTAAAACCGAAGTAGCCATTTCAAATAGACGAAAATGGTTCGTGGCCGTCCAATATATGGATTACATCATTGCTTGTCATACCATAACAATCACCTTTAAATCGAAGCGTTTGCAGAATTAATTTATTAAGATGTTTTAACTCATTTTACTCTCTAAACATGTTTTATGTATATTGATAAGTTTGTGTTTCAGTGTAGTAAAAGATGGGTTTAACATTTAATCCATTGACGTCTGTTTCATGCATATTGAGGAAAACGGTTTATCAAAACTGTTATCCCTTTATGACTTATAGGTGTTGACTACACATAGGGAGTGTGGGGGAATCTCCTAACGTTTGCTCTGTTGCAGAGTTCTAGTCACCTTAAAAAATTGATCACTATATGTTCCACTAATAACAACCCAAAAGTGGTTTAAGCAAAGCTCTTGTGCTAAAATGAAGCTGTAGGTAAACTGTTTTTCTGGTGTAAGCAGCAAAAGTATCCCTGCTCGCTCATACTGTGGTGCACAACTATAAATGTACTTTATATCGACGCGGTATAGACTTGCTGCACACTAGCCTTGGGGTAAGCCTATCCATAAAGAATCCACATGTAGAGCCAAACAAGTTCATCGAATGTATGATATTTAAGGCAATCAGTTGTAGACATAAAGTTGTAACTTTCCATATTGAATCCAGGAATACATAGCATTCCATACAATCCACCAACAAGACTAAAAGAGCTGAAAATTAATAACTTGACATTCATCGAGGAAAACCTGAAACAGCTGAACTAAAAAAACATGTATGGTGACAGCAGTACTCTGCCCACTCTGTGCTATTTATCAAACTCTCGCCTTAAATCCAAAATGCAAAAGTCTCCTTGATGTATTGAATTAATTGATCTGTACTTCAAACGTCATACTTTCGAAGAACTTCTTTTAGTTATTACATGTGTATTCTTTATGGATAGGGTCATCCCAAGGCTAGTGCCCTGCACGTCGGTATACATGTCTGATACACAGCATCTTTTATAGGGTGATAATTATCACATTGACCATGAATTCTCTTCATTATATTTTTTAATTCTGTCAAAGAGAATCAAAAAATTAAATCCAACTGATTGGCTATCTCTTTAGGCAGTTTTTAGCTATTTAAGTCTATTGATCCCGGAAATGTAATCGAGAAACTAATATATTTAGCGACTCCACCTAGGTACCTAAAACTCTACCATAGGTGTTGTGGTTTTACCTGTGAGGAAGCATTTAATGCCAAATGGAGGGCTATCTTGCAGACGGAAGCAGTTGTGTTTATAATCTTCATCAATCTATTTTGTGTGTGGGGATAGTAAATATGTCTACAAAAAAAGTACCCAGCTAGTGAAAGACATTCCCTCTAGGTACAATTAGCATACAAGATACATGGTACATGATACATGATACATGGTAGCATTTTGCCAGAAGGATAACAACACTGTAAAAAAAGCCACCGCTCAATTACAAACAAACAAGGGTCTCAATCCTAAAATTATCTGCACTTGTGAGTCAAGCTTCGTGTACAATTAGCTTTGTATAATCATCCTGAGTGGGACGGGTATGCCCAGACGTGGGTCCCGTGCTCACCATGCCACTGGAATCAAGCAAGTCTGGCTGATGAGGGGTGATACCCTGAAACTGGCCCCAGGATGCTTGATTTCGGTCCAGGCAGGACCTGACCTGGCAGTTCAGGTTTGACTGTTTCCATGGAGAGCATGGTTGAGAATGATTTGCATATGGCTGGGTCCAAACTGGAAATGACGCAGTGAGCAAAAAAACGATGGTTTTAGGGCCAGATCTCTGTACTGGGGTGACTGTTTGACATTGTTTAGCATTACATCCATCAATTATTACCTTTGCAGAATGCAGCAATAGCACACATAGAAAGAGGAAAAACAAGGAGAAATAGATATATTTCTCCTCAGTTACACCTCATTTTGACAAATTCCCAGGTCTACCAGTAAAGGAAAATTTGAAAATATGCTAAAATATTGTTGCTCACATACGAATTTGACTTGAAAAAATGTAAAGGTGCTTGGCAAACAAATTGGTTCAATTAAATGCGGCTGGGAGAGCATCAACAGAGTAGCGTCTGAAGACAGTCTCAATGTACAGAAGGTTTGGCCGATTATATATACAGTTTGTGAGGTACAATAAACCGATTTTATCTTCTTAGAGAGCATGTGGTCAGGGCCTAGTCATAAGTTATAAGTACAACCACTTGATAATGGGGACAAAGGTGGCTCCCGACCTGGCAAGAGCTAGTGTGGGCCAGTGTGTATGTGTCCAGATGGCTCGTATGAGGAGCGCTTGATCACTATGTATGGTGTGCGTGCTGTCTTCTGATTGGCTGAGTATTCCTAACTACATGTGGCATCTAACTTTGTGTTATTTAGGTAATGTGAGCTTCTGGGGTTAATTTTCATGGACTTGTTTGTGGTGTAGATGCATATCTGTGGGATCAATCAATGTTTTCCCTGGTTGTGTGTTTTTCTTCTGGCTTATTGTAACCCCACCTATAACCTATCAACCATTAGACCAGGGTTTGGGTAGCAGGGCCTGTCTCACCACGTATCTCTGCCTTGGGGTGGATGGGTAGGTCATCTTGGGTGAATTTGACAACAATTATATGGGCTCGTTATTGCGTGTGTACAGAACATGGTGGTCATTGATTTTTACCAACGTTCTCATTATTATGCGCACCGTTGTCGTGACGTACATCGACATTGCTTTTACTAGTTTTAACATTTTTATGCATGCATAGTTTATGGCCTACATTGACATTGCCTTTACTGGTATTGCTGCTGTTGGGCCTGCACATTTCATGGTGTACATTGATATTGCATTCACCGATATTCACAATCCATTGGTCGATGCGTGAGAACACTCACGCTTCACTTATGGAACGCCTTCTGGGACAGAGTAACGCAATGCAGCGATTTGCACTGTGTTGCATTACTCTGAGTTTATCCGGTCATGTAGGGTCATGCAAGGTGGCCTTGTGTGGCTTGATAAATCTGACTTAGTAGTTGCGTCTCCCTTCCGTCCCCCTTGCGATGCAACTCTTTGATAAATGTGCCCTTGAGTTCTAATGATACTTGCAAACATTTGCCCATAGAATACACATAGAAAATTGCACACAGAAATATGCACATAAGACAAAGTTCAATGTACAAACAATGAAGGTTTGTTTGAATCTAAGAATCATAACAGAAAGCCAAATATTATGATTAGTCAGTCAGTTAAAAAATACTTAAAATATGAATAAATGCAAATCAGCATTTGCAATGGAAGCTCAAAACTAAGCAACAGCCGGAAATGCTTATGGTCTTGTAAATAATAAATCAATGAACATTTGGTTCCCCTTAGCAAATTAATTACCACCTCAACTGATCAATGGCAGTGACTGTACATTATGGTAACAAGCCATTGAAACAATAAACCTTTCTGACTCATAAGTAGGCTGCAACACACCTTTTATAGCCTCCCCTATTTCTGAGTGAAACAGTATTGCAAAATCTCATAAACAGCATTTTTATATGGTAAAAAGCCATTCTAAAGTTGCAACACATCAGATTTTACAAATCACAGGTTTTACAAACCTAAAAGGCTGCTGTGCATCTAACCCTTGATTAATGCTGTGTGTCTTTTTTTATACATTTCAGGCAAAATATTATCCACAACATAGGCATACAGCAAGAAGTCCTCAACGGGATTGCCTCCTTCATCATAGGACGCACACAGAGCATCCGACTGCCTCCCTTCACCTCCGCACCCAAAGACATCATATGCAGAGTAACACCAGGATCATCCCTCAGCCCCACCCTGTTCAACATCTGCATGACCTCCCTCGCAGACGCTGTCACATCCCACAGACTGAACATAATCTCCTACGCAGATGACATTCAACTGATTCTCTTGCTCACCGAGGAACCCTCCAATGCCAAAACAAACTTCCGCAACGCCATTACCAATGTAACCTAATGGATGAGAGACAACTGCCTCCAACTCAACTCTGACAAAATGGAAGTGCTGATCTTTGGGAAGAACACCTCCACATGAGACCACAGCTGGTGGCCTGCAGAACTCGGACCCACACTGATTGGCCATGCACGCAAATTGGCATCATCCTCAACAGCCAACTGACCATGAAATGACAAGTTAACTCTGTCACCTCCTTCTGCTTCTACACACTTCACAAGCTCCACAGAATCTTCCGATGGCTTCCAAAAAACACCAGAAAGACCATCACCCAGACCATCGTCACCTGTCACCTCGACTACTGCAACACCCTCAATGCCAGCATCTCCAACTAGTTCTGCTGGAGACTCCAGACCATACAGAACGCTGCAGCCAGACTCATCCTGGACCACCTCAAATGAGCAAACATTGCCCCCCCCCCACCTGGGAGACCTCAACTGGTTTCCCATCCAGAGAATATGCCAATTTAAGGCCCTCACACATGCCTACAAATCCCTCTGCGACCTATCGCCTGCCTACCATACCCATCAACTGAACTTCCACCATCTAGCGAGACACCTACTTTCTCTTCACTTGCCCTCGCACACACTCCCCACATCTGTCGCAACTGCAGCAGTGGCTGCTCACTCTCTTACAGCGCTGCACAAGACCTGGAACCATTTTAAAGCATAGGTTACTTTCCTCTTACTTTCAATCTCAGTGTTTTAGTAACATCAAAAATCATAAATGAATTACCAAAGTAAATCTCAAACATATTTTTTTTTCTACAAAATCATAGTATTACAATTTATCTATGGCTGAGTGAAATTGTCTACAGTATACTGTGTCATGATAGCCACTTTTTGGCTTATTAAATCCTTCTTTCCACATAATGGCTCAATCAAATAAGGGTAATCCATGTTCACTTTAATCTCTGAGAGACGTTTAGGCCCTTTGTACATATTATTTATTTAAAATGCACATACATATGAATCAGTGAAATTATTTTGTTTAGTGAGAACCAAACAGGAAGTAGAATTGTACTGAAAATGGAGTTCTATTGGTGGTATTGTATAATAACGATTTGAACATGCTTTCAATATCATAAAGTTCCTGAATATTCAAAGTGGTGTCTATGACTGTTATTAGAACATTGGAGACAGTGTTTAATTTGTAAACAAATAAGTGTGGGGGCTCCTGTCAGGAGGCAGCTTGCACCAACCCATTACTCATGTTAGCATAATTTAAGACAGAACCAACTACAAACCATGAAAGTGGAGAGAGAATGTGTTCTAACGGCTAGAGCAGCCGACTTCGGAGCTGGGGAACCATGTTTGAGTCTCAGCATCAGTTCAACATCCTGTGATTCTGGGAAAATTACTGAATCCTTCTGTGCCTTAAATAAATATGTCCTTAACTGGTGTTCATGATAAGCACCAGTGTTGATGATTAAGTTCCGGTGCTGAGCAGCGGAAACCACCGGCTCAAAAGAAGCACTGATTGGAGTTTCAAGAGATCTTTGTCTTTCTCCCTGTTCAATTTAGAACATTTGACCCTCCGTGTTTAGAATGTTCTAAGAATATTACCTCTTCTGCCTGAGACTGAAACCTTCTTTAAAAGCCCTCTCTGTTGTGAAATGCCCATAGGCCTACAACTCAGAAAGAGGGTCTTTTACATATGAGATAACCTTTGGCCGAGCTATATTCCTCTAACAAGGTCTGTTTTTAAGAACCCTAAATATTATAATGGAATACCTTTCCACTAAGCAATCAGAATTGATATTAACATTTTTGTTGTTCCCACTGTACTTTGTGAAGCATACAGTTCACGTAAGCAATCACCGTTTCTCCCAGTTCTATATTCAATGAAGATTATAGAAAGCTCTTTCCTTTGCTCAGAACCAACGTCGCCCACCCAAAAAACTTCAGGAAATGGAACAAAGCAGCATTTGTTTATTTCTCCTTTCCTGCCAAGTCTTGGGGGCGGGGCCTGAGGAGTGACAGCACTGTGGTGAGTGGTAGGGCACCCCTTGACTGCACATGATGGTTTGGCCAGCAGACTAAGGTTGGCCGAACCATCACGCGCAGTGCACCTCTCTTCAACCCCAGCTGCATTGCTGGGGTTGGAGTGAGCAGGCACAGACACCCAGTCTGTCCTAGAGCCCCAATTGAGGGCGCTCAGGCCTATCCTGAAGCTGCTCTCGAGTTAGAACAGCTTCAGGTTTGGCTGCGGGGCATTCGGGGAGACTGTGCCTGAAGCAGAGGAGCGGCAGGCTGAAGCTTTTATTACATTTCTTCTTATTATTTTTTATTTGGCCTCATCCCGTCGTAACCCCTATGCCCCCCTCACCCCACTTCTACCCCCCACCCAGCCACTCATTCCAAACACGGGCAGCTTCTGCTCAGATTGCATAATGTTGGTGGTGAATCCAATTCCGATGTCCTAAAATTAAATTTTCTTAGGCTAAAATTTTGTTGGATAACCTATACAAGATTTCACATTCCCTCTGAGTTTAGTAAGAGTAAATCTGGAGTTTCTGGTACTTATAATGGTCTGAACAAGATTAAGCACATAATACAAAGGAGAGTTGTGAGAGGAAACAGTAATAAAAGATCTATTGTATGGAATTAAGGTGTTGGTCTCAATATTAGGTGAATCTAGACAACTCTCTTAGGGGCTCATTATTAACCCTGGGCGTAGTTCGCGAAGTAGCGCCACGTGTAGCTACGCGAAGTGCACTTTGCACTACGCGAGCTATGCGTAGCACTGCCCGAACTGCGTAGTACCCTGTTCGCGATGATTGCTCAGTGCCGGATGCTCATCTGCACTGTGCAATCATTGAAAACGGCATCTTGCACAGTGCGAGCTGTCTTTTACTGCCGCTCGAGTTGATTCTTACTCAAGCGGCAGCTTTCTCAATGCGGACTGGTAGTTTCTCACCGCGAGCGGTCGCGAACATACACAACCGCTCGCAATGAGAAACCTGACCTCCCTTAGTTGAGAATCTCGCCGGGAGGTGTTTTTTCCACGCTCGCGATGGGCAACTTGATGTTGCTGATCGCGAATTATGAAAAGTCTCGCCGGGATGTCATTTTTTCTTGCTCGCAGTCGCCAAATTGACGTTTAGGATCGCGAGCAACAAAAAAATGACCGCTGCGCTACACTACGCTATGCGTGTTTGCACTGTGCTACGTGCAGTTCCCATAGTGCAAAGTAGCGCAAACTTCGCAAACTACGCGAGCATAGCGTAGGGCTTTGCCCAGGGTTACTCATTATGATGGAGGGCGGACATCAGTCCGCCCGCGATCATAATGGTGCTGGGACCACCCGCCAGACGTGCAGCAGTTCCACCATTGCAATTAGGTTGCACCCGCCATTCTGGCGGGTGCACCCTGGCCTTTCAACATTGAGGACAGTGCTGCTGGCTGCAGCACTGTCCACAATGTCAAAAGACCATGGACGGCATTTTACTGCACCATGTGGCAGGCACCACGCGGTACTTGCCACTTGGCACATGGAACTGCAGGGGGGTGCCATGGGTACCCCCACAGTTCACCCCCCACACACAGAGGGGGCCCACAATGGGCCTCCAAAACCAGTCTCCGTCTGTCTTTTTGCGGCGGGATATCCTCCGTAAAAAGACAGGCGGAAGGGCATACCATAAACACTACGGCGGTACCTGGATGGCACTGCCGCAATGTTGTCCTGGTTCTGGGATCCGCAAGGCGGGTGGAAAAGGACCGTCTTGCGGAACCATGGCAGACAGATTTTTTCTGTCCGCAGCAGAAGCATTGTGATTTCCACCGTCATCCTAATTTGGCAGCGGACATTTTCAGTATGATGGCGGAAGGACCACCACTGCCGGCCTGGCGGTGGCGGTCCTTCTGCCATCATAATGAGCCCTTAAGTCAGAAACTATTTTTATTCCCTTCCATTTTTGTTCCAGTCCAGTCAGCATTTCAAAAAGTGCAAAACATCAGCAGGGAAGGTTGCTGCTCTAACCTTGAGAAAGTTTTACCTACAAGTGTCCGCTGCTCGCACCGCCGCTGGCCTGTCCGCTGCTCCTCACATCACCGCTCCTCCCCCGTGCCATGTCCGTCGCTCCTCATCGCGCTCCTGGACGCCGCTCCTCCCCGCGCTCCTGATGTGTGCACGCACGTTGCGGCCGGCGCTACTTCGGAGGGACTACATTTTTTTTACTGTAAATTATTTAAATCACGTTTTTAAAAATATTTATATAGCCTATAACCATCTACACACCCTGAAGATTCCAACGGTGTATCAGGTGTGTGGATTGGCGCTGTGGTTCCCAAGTTTACCCGCCTCAAAGGCTGAAAGTTCTTCCTTTATTATAGTAGTATAGATATATATATATATATATATATATATATATATATATATATATGTGTATATGTGGATATAAATATAAATAAATATGTGTATATATATTCTTTTTCTTAATTTTTCATTACATATTTACACCACTAACCAACTCTTTAAAAAAATCAACTATTTTAATTAAATTAAGAAAGTAAACAACTTAAAATTTAGTAAAAATGAAATGAAAATGGGTTTTGTAAAGCGCTACAGTTGCCCTGAGGCGTCCAGGTGCAATATTTTGCACATAAAAAATATTAATAACTTCAAACATTTCCTTATTTAAAAATAAACAAAAACGTAGTAATATAAATTATAACAATATATAAAAAAACGGAATACATGTACTATTCCCACTAGAATTTATACTAAAATACTCAAACTATTTTGTTAGATATATTTAAAAAAAATGATTAATCCCATTTTATGCAACGCAAAAATAATAAAACTGGGTATAATTTACAATTCGCCTTCCAGTAAATGGAACAGTAGGAAGAATGTTTGATTGCAGATAGGTAAAATGTATTGTTCCTGCTCCAGTCATGGGTCAAAATCATGATGTGGATAAACTTTGGCATTTCACTACCACATTCCCAGAATCTATCACTGGAAAAATGTTTAGAATGTGACTGCTACACAGCTGACACTGCCCCCCATGTTTAAACAATTTAGCTTTAGATAATACTTTCATTAGCACCGGTTTCATACTCAGATGTGGACATAACCTAACAGAAACATGCCCAGTCAAACTTTGCTGCTACATCTGTTGAAATATTGTTTTATATGTGTGTACCACTTGTGGTACGACAACATTTGATTGTGTTGAACAACTGCAGATTAAACACCACTTGAGGGTTTCTGTGCCAAATGCATACAAACTGTAGATATTTAAACATCACCACAGCTGCAAAAATACATGACTCCTGTGTGCCTACTTACAATGCACCTACATTCACGATAACATGCCGCCTTGTCAGGTCTAAATTATTCTGTGGATACATTCTGTTGTGTTGGCACGCTTACTATAATTCGGTTGGAGGTGATGAATACCTCCCTATACACATTACAATGTTGCAACTATCATGGATCACACACAGACGTCATAGAGCTACAACCATGTACTCATTACACTTACTGGTTGCATTTGGAATCCGGATGTTGTCCACTACTCCCAGGGGTGAATGGGGAAGACAAAGATTTGGACATTGCATTGTACATAGTGCAACTACACATGGTCCTAAATCTACAATAAATACGATGACATCCCAGTGTATTCCCCAAAAACCTACACTCTTAACACACATATATATATACATTGTATGAATATGGAATGCAGATAGTTTTCTTTCAGGCCTGAGCTAGTTGGAGGTTAAAGGTCTGAGGTATCTAAAGTAACATGCCTGCAGCATGCTTCGGGTATGTGATCCTTTTAGATCTGACGGCGGCTTTTGACACCCTCTCCCCCTCAGTCTTAACATCTCGGCTGAGGGAGATTGGTGTACGAGGTACAGCCCTGGACCTACTCACATCTTTTCTCACTCATCGAGTCCAAAGAGTGAAGTTGGGGAAATTTCTGTCTCCATCCCACCCTGTGCAATGTGGGGTCCCCCAGGGGTCGGCACTTAGCCCGACCCTATTTAACATCTACGTGACCCCACTTGCCAGGCTTATCAGATCTTATGGGATGGAGACAGTCTCTTATGCGGATGACACCCAGATCCTCGTCTCTCTCTCCCAGGCTAGCGTCCAGACTGCCTCCAATTTTAGATCTTGTATGGAGGCAGTCGGTCAATGGATGATCTTGAATACGCTTAAACTAAACGGAGAGAAGACCGAGGTGATGGTGTTTGGAGGGAAAGAGGACATCTGGTCATCGTGTTGGTGGCCAGACTCATTAGGAGCCTGCCCCACCCCCACCTCCTCCGCAAAAAATCTCGGAGTGGTGATTGACCCCTCCCTTGATATGGGCAAACAGGTCAGCCGCACCATTTTCTCTTGTTGGGGCATCATTCATGTCCTAAGGAAGATCAGGCACTATTTATCCTTGCAGGCGAGGAAACAGCTTGCTGTTGCCCTTATTGGCTCTAGGATGGACTACTGTAATGCGCTGTATGCGGGCATAAATAAGACCCTGCTGCAGCGCTTACAGGTAGTCCAGGATGCCACTGCCAGGTTTGTTTTGGATCTTCCGAGACGTACTTCGGCTACAGCGGCCAGAAAGCTGCTGCATTGGCTTCCCGTTGAGTCTCGCATTCACTTCAAGACTCTGAGTATGACTTACAGGGCTCTGGCTAGAAATAGTCATACCGGTGTTGGATCTATCCTGTTTCGGTACACCCCTGCAAGGGATTTGCGGTCTTCGAGCAGACTCCTGCTATCTGTTCCCCGTTTCAGGAGAGTGAAATGGGGAGGTAGGGCCTTCTCCACTCTTGCACCGAAGGGGTGGAATGCCCTCCCTTTGGAAATAGGATCTCTGCCTACTCTCCAGGCTTTCAAAAAGGCTTTGAAAACACATCTCTTTGTGCAGGCGTATCTGCAGTAATTTATTGTTTTGATCAGCTTTTGGTAGGCGCCTTGATGCCTTCGGGTTATTGTTTTTGCGCTATATAAATTTTATTCAATTCAATTCAATTCAAGGTGACATTTTCAGTTCTGTTGGCTAAAATCATCTCAGGCCCCATTGTACCATGACACAAGGTTGAGAGCATTTGCCCTAGGCAGGCTAAAGTAATCATGTGATGGGAAAGGACAGGTATAAGCTGTATACAACATTATACGGACCATATCACACCTCTGATGGCGCCAGGGTCTATGCCTTGTAAGCAGGTTTGTATTGATTTGTACTGGAAGGAGCACCTTCCTGTACAAAAGCAATTGCCTGAGGCATTCTCATCAGATAAAGTGTGTTGCACAATTCAGCACAAATAGAAAGTTTAACATAAATGGAAATTAAACATATATCTCCTCTTTGCACATCACCTGAGGGTTCTAGCATTTTTAGAGCATTCCCTGGTCCATCAATTATGTTAAATCAGGAAATGTTTCTAAATCCATTCATTGTCAACCTGAACAACCATGCACAACCCATAGGCCAGCCCCCTGGGGCAGTGTACAGCAACACAGCAATTGGCCAAATTGGTTGCAATACTCTGGACTAATGAAGCCACTCCGAGGCACACATAGTGTCCTTGTACTCCTTAATCAATTTCACCTTCACATTTGCATTGCGCTGAAAGCGACCTCTTTCTTAGTCAAATTCTTTCCCCTACCCTTCCCTGACATGGCCCTACCCTTCCTTAACGTACTAAATCCTAAACAAACACCCCTTAAATTAATACCTAAACCTAATATGCAAAAAAACACTACATTTAACAACAAAAAACAATACAAAGACAAATACTTATACAATTTACTACAAATAAAAACACAAAAAGTACATAAGACAGGGACAAACCAGACACCGTCTAGCCCAAAAACAGACACTCTCCAAACACCACCATAAACCACCTCAAACTGACAGACTGCAAGAGGAAATGAAACTAAGTTTCATACTTCCTAGGATGCAGCCTGCCATGCCATTGTGTCATTTCGTGGGTGTATGCCGCACGTTTCCAACATTTGCATTACATTTCGGACACATTGCTACGCAAATTGATATCGTATGATAGATGCACTGTGCAGTAGCACTTCTGCAGCTAAAGTAAGTTCCATGCAATGGCGGCAATGTATAGGTTCCGACCTGCGCAACTGGTGTGATGCGCTGGTTGAGATCCGTGCAAAAGGGCCGATGAGTGGATTCAGGCTTTCGCAACAGGGATGATGCACAGGATCTACAGTAGACACGCGACTTCTGCTGGATCAAAAACCTTATGCCCACTTCCATTGGTCCAGGACTTGGGTGGTACTACGTGGCAGGTCAGTGTAACATATGGCAATGTCTAGGTGCTGAATCATGTTGGTTGGAAGTCTTTCATATCCATGAGACTTTCTGACTGGAGGCCATGTAGATTGCCCTTAGAGTCACTTTGGGTTCAAGGGATGCATATGCAGTCTATATGACCCAGACAGCAGGCATCATGGCAGCAAGGCAGGCATTAAGAGCTAACCCCCAGATGTATCAAGCATCCATTTTGCGATTCCTTGTTAGCGAAAAATAAGGAATCGCTAATAAGGAATAGCAAAATGGTATGCAAGAAGAAATCACTTTAAAAATAGCGATTTCTTAAAATTCCTTAATTGCGATTCGCAAATTGCGAGTCGCAATTAAGGATTACCTCCCCATTCATTCCTACGGGCCTAGAGGCCCATAGGAATGAATGGGAAGAATTTTCAATTAGCGAATCGCAAAATTGGAATGCGTTTTCAAGGGTGCAGGGGTGTCCAAAGGACACCCTGTTGCACCCCTGAAATTGATCTGTGCACATATGTTGCGCACACACATGCCCTTAAGGCATATGTGTGCGCAACATGAAACTTTGAAAAATGCACTTTAGTGCATTTTTCAAAGTTTTTGCAAATTACCACGAAGTTGTACTTCATGGTAATTTGCGAGCCCTATTAGCGAAATCGGTATTTTTTAAACTTTAATGCATTGCATTTAAGGAATCTCAATTTGAGATTCCTTAAATGTAAGTAATCGCAATTTAGCGAATTCTCAATTTGTGATTTTTGCATTTGGGATGATGCATCCCAAATGCAAAAATACCGGTCGCAAAGGGGCAGATTCTGAGAATTTGCCCCTTTGCAAGCGGTTTTTAGCTTCATGAATCTGGGCCTAAATGCTCAAACATCAATTTTCACATACGTTACCAAGATACACACCTGGATGTCCCCCACAGCCATTTGTGCATGTAATGATTTATCGTGGGGCGTAAACCCCATTCTTGTTGAGTGCCTAATCAGTCCAATTTCTCTATGCCTGTGATGTGTTGAGGCCCTCTCCTCGTGATGTATCAGCAGTTTTGCTGGTCTGTCAAATCCTATCTGGTGTAATTCCAAAAATCATGATTTTTTGACCAGGCAGCCATGTTGTACACACAAATGTATCCAAGGTCCTCGATGCAATGTAGCGGCACAGCCACTACTGCACTCAGGGGTATATGTATGACCCTAGATGCATAGTGCTTGCACTGCGAAATGTGGTACTTGCACAATGCAACTCAAAAATTAGATTTCTGAGGCCCCACAAGTATATCTTGTTTAGCCCTGAGCAGCTTCATATATCTCGAGTAAAGCAACGCATCATGAATCACTGTGTTGCCTTAGTCTGTGCTAGCGAGGCATTTCATGGTTTTAGACGCATTTCCAGGTTTACCAGAACTGATAAACCGGGGAAATGCCAAAAGATACACCTTTCAAGGAGAAGCATAACAAGGAGTCATATTTTTTTTCTGCTCATTACTTCCTCTTTTAATGTGTGTTGCATTTTGCAGCACACATAGATAGAGAAATATGCCCCCCAGGACTATTTTTGTTCAGTAAGGTACCCCTTCATGCACAAAAACAATCCTGCATAGTTAGAGATGGGTTTTTGGTTGTCAGAGTATGCACCCTGTACAAGCTGGAACCACCAATCTATTCATGATAAGCTAGATACACACTCAAAGATAACCTGTGCCCACCTTCTGGCACAAAGCAGTCCAGCTTATCTAAGGAGGCAATGTGTAAAGTATTTGTGCAACACTCACACACAGAGTAACACAATGAACACACCGCAAAGGTTCTCCACACAGGGTTAGAAGAATAGACAATAATTATGTGAGTAAATCAAGACCAAAATGATAACAATCTCATTAGAAGAACTAGAGTTATGAATTTTTAAACATTAAAGAAAAAGATAGTGGTTAGAGTCATAAGGCACCAACTGGTGACAAGTGGTCATGCTAGGCCGGGGTATATCCAAAGTTCAGTCTATCGGTGATGGAGGGCAGGCCAACAATTGGACCCAAGCAGGTCCCGATGAAAAACGACCTTGGATGGAGGAAGTGTTGACGTCGAAGTCTCACTACAAGGAGCAGAGGAGGTGAAGTATCATTGTCGATCACATGAAAGGAGGTGATGCATCAGTTACATCCACACAGTCGATGAAGGCTTTGTCAACGTACCCCTTTATGATGCAGGCGATGCATCATCGGTAAGCTGTACAGTTCACCATCATTGAGCCTCACAGTCCATCAAAGTCATGTTGTTGAGAGGCTGCCGCATCGAAGGGTGATGTGTTGGTTCCGATCGGCACAAACTCATCGATGCATTGGTTTTCATGGATCAGCACAGCAGAAATCACCTCTTAAGGGCCCAGTACTCACAGATGGCAGAATCTAGGTGCTGTTGCAGGGTTGAAGGAATTCTTTTATGGCCCTAAGACTTCAGAAAAGGGAGGAAATCAGCAAGCCTTTCGAATCACTGTGTGTTCAAGTGAGAAGGGCCCCGTACTTGTCCTCACCAGGGCAGACACCAGCAGACGGCAGGGCTGCATAGCAAAGCAGAAAAGCAGTTCTTCTAGAGAAGCAGTCAATCAGTGTGGCAATCCTTATTATTATTATTATTATTAACGAGTTTTAATATAGCGCCTGGTTACCAATAGGCATCCCCGCGCTCTTCCAGAGAAAGGCCACTACCACACAAAGCGCCAGAATTAGACAGGGAACAGGAAAGTTTTTAAGATTTTACGAAACCGTATCCGAAATCCTTGTAGCACAGCACTCTTTACTCCTGGCAGAGTTCTTCACAGGTCCAGTAGTTTACTGTCTTGGTAGGGTCAGAGCTTGAGTACTTATACAGAGTTGTGCCTTTGAAGTGGGGGTGACCTCAAAGAAGGGTTTTTGTGGTGCACCCAGGCCCTTTTCTACAATCCCTGACCCCAAGCTATCAGTAGGGAGCAATCAGTCCTTTGTGTGGGAAACAGGGCACTGCCTATTCAGGTGTGTCAGCTCCCCCTCTCTCCTACCCCGGTAGAGCTATCAGAATGCATTTGAATGCAGATGAATTCTTTGTCACACATACCCTTCCTGTGTTTGTGGCTGCCTAGAAAGAATGCACACAGTGTAGCCGTCACTCACCCAGACATGTAATGGAGACAAGCTGCAAGTACATACAACAGTAGGAGCAGAGAAACACCCACTTTCTAAAACCCAACTTTACAATTAAAGATTTATCATTACCATTCCAAAGATATAAAACATGATGCAGGTACTCCTTTCCAATTAGAAACTATAGCTTAAAAGTATAATATGGTATTCCCAATGCTTACCTATCAATCAATCAATCATGCCATTTGTATAGTGCACTACTCACCCGGGAGGGTCTCAAGGTGCTTGGGGGAGGGGTATGCTACTGCTCGAACAGCCAGGTCTTGAGTTGTTTCCTGAAGGCGAGATGGTCCTGGGTCAGCCGAAGGTGGATGGGGAGGGAGTTCCAAGTCTTGGCAGCCAGGTAAGAGAAGGATCTTCCTCCGGCGGTGGCTCTTCGGATGCGTGGTACGGCTGCGAGGGCGAGGCTGGTGGACCGTAGCTGGCGGGTGGGCGTGTAGAAGGTCAGGCGGTCGTTGTGGTACTTGGGGCCCAGGTCGTGGAGAGACTTGTGTGCGTGGGTGAGGAGCCGGAACGTGATCCTCTTGTCGACGGGGAGGCAGTGCAGGTTCCTCAGGTGGCTGGAGATGTGGCTGCGTCGGGGGACATCCAGGATGAGTCGGGCGGAGGCGTTCTGGATGCGCTGGAGTCTTTTCTGTAGCTTGGCTGTGGTTCCGGCGTAGAGGGCGTTTCCGTAGTCCAGTCGGCTGGTGACGAGTGCCTATGAGAGGAATAGGCCTCACAGTAGTAAACAATAAAATGGGTGTTTCTCACCTCTCGGACCCGCAAAACTTACCGGTACATACAATACATTTATTTACACATTCAACATTACCCTTCCCTATGGGCTACCCAGGGTCTTCCGTGGGGGTGACTTATGTGTAATAAAAGGGTCGTTTAAGGCTTGGCCAAGGGTTTAAACCCAAGTCAAAGTGGCAGTAAGCTGCACACACAGGACCTGCAATGGCAGGCCTGAGACAGGATTGAAATGTATATGGGTGGCACAATTGGTGCTTCAGGCCCACTATTATCATTTAATTTACAGGCCCTCTGTATATGGTATAACACTTCACAACGGGCTTAGAAGTAAATTAGATATGCCAATTTTATACACCAATATCACCATTTTAAGGAAGGAACTCATGCCCTTTAGCACTGGTCAGCTTTAGTGAAGGGCTCACAGTCCAAAGTGCAGGGAAAAGAATCAGCAAAAGGTGGAGGTAAGCAGGCAACATGTTTAGGGGAAGACCACCCTAGGAATGGTAGATCCAATATGCATGCAATGCAAGTACCCCTTAAACATGGTGCAAGGGTGCCTGCATTGATGCTAGGCCGCCAAAATGGCACAAGTGTAGGAGAAAAGTAAGGAATGTATCATATTCTTTTAAATACAGCACATTCCTGTTGTTTCCTTGTCACACATTGTAGCTCAGCAAGTGACAAATCTCAAAATATGTCCCTTGGTGTACAGTCACAGGTAATTCATGACCAATACTGTGATCCAGATGTATCATGCTACCAGCAGCATACAGGCAGCACACACACTTAGTCTCCACATACTGTTTAGATCTACTCTCTCTTTGAACTGTACTAGAGTGTGTGACAATAAACAGACACTAGCAGTACACACACATTAACCTTGTGCATACTGTTCCACATTTCAACCTATACGTTGTGTATGTCTTGTACATGCACATGCATTCAGCACATGGTTTTATCATGCTCACATTTCCATATCAAACTGATGTTAGGCAGGGGTGAGAATCACACATAAACAGAACACATGAAGAGGTGAGTGAGCCAGTAGGCTTCACCGTAGTGAACGTGGGCTGAATGGTCAAGTTCACTGCTACTGTCCACTAGACAGCATGCTGCCACCCTCACTTTAGCTCTGTATTACTCCTGGCGAAGGCAGTAGCTTACATCTACTATGAGAGTAGGTCTCTGTGTGGCCCTCCTGGTCCAAGCAGACTGGATTGCAATCCATGACTCTGGCCTATCCATGGCACACATGCATATTCCGTGTTCCCCTTTGGAATCATACGAGAATTTCTGAGCCGCACATCTATGCAGTTGGGCACTCAGGGCAGTTGTGGACTATTCTTACGATGCAGGGAAAAATACACCTCCATTACACATACATTCGATTTCAACATGGACATTGCACACATTAACCATCTCTGTCTTCCTGATGTGATGATTGGCAAACATCTTCTCTGGTTAATGTCATGGATTGCTAATTCATCACTTGTTTCATTACAGGCCTTCGAGCCTCCTTGCATTGCTGCGCAAAGCATGGAAAGGTGTTACATGTGTGCTAGTTTATTGAAAGACATCAAGGAGCTACAGAGGACTTTTGCACAGCCGAATAAAGATGATCATATCACAGTATGTGTAAACAGCCAGGTTTTCAAGGCACTGCGAAAATAGAGTGAGACACAAGGCTGGATAACCCATCAGGAAGAGAGTTCCACAACCTAGCAGCAGCGGTGGAGAAGGCACTGCCTCCCCAGCTAACCTTTTTGTGTTTGGGAACTACCAGCAAATTCTTGCTGGCAGACCTAAGCTGCTTGGTAGGGCCATAGCGGTGAAACATTGCTGTAATAGCATAAGGGCCTAGACCATTATAGGCATTATGAGTCAAGCAAGGAGTCTTAAAAAGAAGTATACGATCCAAAGGCAACCAGTGCAGTGACATGAGCGAGACCGAGACTGAATGGTCCACCACCAGCCTTGCTGCTGCATTCTGCACTAATTGAAGGCGACGCACTAGACCCTTTTTCAAGCCCAGATAAAGGGCATTACAGTAGTCGAGTCTGGACATTACCAGGGCAATAACTGCCTGTTTTCATGATGCCAAGGAGAGAAAATGGGAATGGGGGCCCTTTAATTTCTTTTTGGTGATCGGAGACTCGCTCCTTGTGACCCTTGCTGGCTGCTACTTCGTTGTGGGCATTAGGACACAGACTCATCGCCACTACACCCTGGTGGGACTCGTAGTCCCTGGGTACATCTCTTTGGCCCGGCCGCTGGCTGACAGCCTAATTCACCACACCTGCTGTTACTGGGGGAGGCGCTGCCATCGCGCTTAAAGCGCCGCCTTCCCCCACGCAACACGGGACGCGCGCGGGCGACGCCGGGAGAAGCCCGGGACAAGGGCGGGACCGTTTGTGGCCATCCGGGGCTGGAGGGCGCTGGGCTGGGCCACCCCTCCAACATCTGCCCCAAATTAAGGTACTGTACCAAACCATCCTCTTTGCCGACATATCATGGGGAAAAAGAGAACTGATGGCTGTAAATCTAATGGTGGGGGAGGAGCGACTCTGGACTCATACTTTGTAAAAGTATCAAGCATGTTAAATGAGGAAATCGAAAGAACAGAAAGAAGGCTCTTGCTGGACCCAGGTCGTACTATCACTGCCATGGTACATGACATCCCAGCAACACAGACTGCATCCCCAGGTCTTCCTCGGGACTTAATAGATCTGGTTGATCCGCTCCCTATGTCAAAGAGTAGTCATGTCCAGTCTTTAAATGTCTCCCCCTCAGGTTGTACCGAAGATGTGTCACTTTGTACTTCCCCGTCACCCGCACCTGTTGTGAGACGGTGTACTAGGGCTGGTGGGTTGGTACCCCCTGGAAAGGTAAAACAGAAGGGGACAAGGCATTCAAAAGCAAAGTTAAAAATATCTAAACAACCACCTATGACTTCCCAACTTCATTGGAGGACTTATCTAACACTATTTGGGTAATCCTCAAAGAAAAACTGGATCTTACTTTGACCTCTTTCTTGTCTAGGTTATCCTCTATTGAAGATAGGATGATTGCTTTGGAGCAAAATGGTGGTTTGGTATCCCAGCCTAATGCCTCCATAGCAGGAATTGCTTTACATCAGGTGCCGGATGGCCAGTCAGTTACCACAAAGGGGCAGGTACATCCACCCCCTTTAACTCAGGGCATTCCTGCTGTAGAGGGGCTAGAACCTAAGGATCAAAACCTTGCAATTACTGCCGCAAAACACATTAGTGGACCAATAAACCAGGAGAGAGCTCACTACTACTGTAGCTATTGGTCTGGGTGTCTCCTCAGACATACATACTGAACCCCAACAAGAGATAGAGAGACATTCCAATTTATTCCTGAGGCCCTACCTTTAGTTCTTGTCTTGGCCAATGCTCCCCCTCTGGGACTTGGCCAAGCGGAAACGGCAGCCTCATTAGTTGATAAAGCATTGCACTGGCTGACTAATAACATGAGGTCATCCCCTAGGGGTAAACAGCAACTAGCGGAGAAAATCATAATGGCTAGAAGGGTGACATGGCTAGGCGATCACAGGAAAAAATATAGGGGCGATTGCATAGCTATGAACTTTTCGATTCCTCAGGTGCTGACTGATGTCCTGGCTAACGTACTTCCTCATCAACTAAGGAACTCTGCAATAATCCCACTAACTCTAGAATTTTTCTACGATAGAAGTTGGTGTGTAATGAATTTAAGTAGATTTAGGTCAAGACGTTTCCATCCTTCTAGGCCATTTGGGAGGGCTACTCCACCTATGGTGGGTGGAATCAGTATGAGAAATCGGTTCGGGGCCTTGACTGATATGGAGGAATGCGATTGATTGCATGGTGACTATAATTATTTCCAGGGAGAAAAACCATTGAATAGTAGAGTGTACGATCCTTTGGATCAGGGTAAGGTAGTCACGAGTAAAGATTCGGAACCATTGTTAAAACCATTTTGTACGCAGCTTGGTTGGTGTTCCCCAAAACACTCCTATTGTTCCGCTTCTTCTTGATCTAGGTAGGAAAAACGCGGTGGACATAGCGAGATTACGACCACTATTGTATTGGAGACGAATCTGTATCACTCCAGAATTGACTCATTATGCCCTTGCATTGAGGGATGTGATTAAGGCAGATCGCTTTCATGCAATACAGTGGCTTAAAGAGCTAAGGACACTCTTAAAACAGCTGGAACTCAGCCAGCTATGGGAAGAACCTGACACGTCATCTTTCCCATCTAAAAAACAATTGAAAGTTAAATATTTGGAAATGGTCTGGGTAAAAACTCATAGAGACAAAATTAATATCAACCTAACTGACCGTTTTCTAGATTATAAATCATGTCCTCTCTGCAAGGCCTACTGGGACATCATTGAGAGTCCCCTAGACCCCAAATTGTATTTTCAATTCAGGGTAGGGACCCTCTCTGTAAAAGCTTTTACCTATAAATGGGCACTATTAAGAGATGATAAATGTCACAATTGCTTAAACTTGGTTGAGATCATAGCACATTTATTTTTTGTATGCCCCCCTTTATGTTGCCCCTCGCCGCTAATGGTTAAAACCCATTTGCTTAAACTTGGGTACTCGGAGACATATTGAAGCCCTAAGGATATTAGAGTCAGATTGCTCACCCTGTATAGCTGTTGCTGTAGCCAAATTCCTAAGGTGGGCTTCGATTATACGCACTCGCACTTTTCAGCCACATCATGCTAGCTAGCAAATTACCTGATGCTTTTAAAATTGGTTTTATTCATGTATTAACTTTTATTGACCAATCTGCATTTCAAACGACAGTAACCAAGGAATCTAATAACTTTTTAATATGTGTATTGTTACATATTATTTATAGTGTATTGTGTTGTGATGTATTGTGTGTTGCTTTAATTGACATTCTGTCGAATAAAGCTTTTGAAATTTGAATTTTGGAATTTTTTCTAAGCAGCCTGATTATTTCAAAACAGGTGGACACAGTTCTACTAATTTGTAGATTCATAGACAAAGATGTATCGACGATAACACCCAGGTTTTTCCAATGAGATACAGGGGAAGGGCAACTGCCCAAAGTGTCAGACCACCATCCATTAGACCAAGTATCCTTTTGGTTACCAAAAATCAGGATCTCTGTTTTCCCCCATTCAGTTTAAGAAAGTTTTCCACCATCCAAGCTGAGACTGCCTGCATGCAATTTTCAATATTTGCAGCAGATTCACTAATGCTGTTAGTAATGGACCCCATGATTTGAATATCGTCCGTGTAGGACAATACCTCAAAACCAAAGGATCTCACAACTCTAGTCAGTGGGGCAACAGAGATATTAAAGAGTGTAGGGCTTAAGGAGAAGTCCTGTGGCACTCCACATATCAATGAATTGGATGTTGAGTACAAATGGCCCATTTTCACTATCTCTGCCCTCTCACTCTGAAAAGAGGAAAGAAGCCCCAGGGCCGGGACCCCAACCCCTATCTCCTAGAGGCGTTCTACCAGCCTCAAAGGAGACAGGGTGTCAAATGCTGCGGTAAGGTCAAGCAAGATCAGCGGGGTAGTATGTTATCAAAAAGGGCCGTTAGCGCTGATTCAGTGCTATGATGGCTCCTAAAGCCATGCTGTGAGCCATCAAGCAACTGATGGTCCAGTAAATAAGCGCTAAGATGACAATTCAAACATCTTTCCATAATCTTAGCTGGGACTGGGAGTAAAGAAATGGGACGATAATTTTTTAGTTCCATGGGATCCAGAGATGGCTTTTTTAAAAGTGGTCTAATCACAGCAGTTTTCCAAAGGGTTGGACACTGCCCCTCGGTAAGGCCATATTAAGTACTGAAGTGAGGTGGGGTACATTAATATCCCTTCCAAGTTTTAAAACTTTTAGGGGGCCTCCATCCAAAGGTGACCCAGAGATGACCCCTTCTAATAGATGATCCGTCATTTCAGATGAAATGTAGGGGAAGGTGAGTAGCTTCAGTTCATCTTCCATAGATAGTGAAACAGTAGGATCAGTTATGGAAGTAACAGACATAGCTTTCCCAGCGTTACAGTCCTCAAGCAGGGAATATATATCTGTGATCTTAGTAAGGAAGAAATTTGCCATTCTGTCGCAAAGTTCTCAATCAATCAATCAATCATTACATTTCTAAAGCCCGCTACATACCCGTTAGGGTCTCAAGGCGCTAGAGGGGGGTGGGGGGTGCTGCTACTGATTGAAGAGCCAGGTCTTGAGGAGTCTTCTGAAGGCCAGTAGGTCCTGAGTCTGTCGTAGGGTGGTTGGGAGGGTGTCCAGGTCTTGGCGGCGAGGTAGGAAAAGGATCTTCCGCCGGCTGTGGTTTTCAGGATGCGAGGGACTGTAGCGGGGCGAGGTTGGCTGAGCGGAGGCATCGGGAGGGGGTGTGGAAGTTGATTCGGCTTTTGAGGTAGGTAGGTCCGGTGTTGTGGAGTGCTTTGTGTGCGTGGATGAGGAGCTTGAAGGTGATCCTCTTGTTGACGGGGAGCCAGTGCAGGCCTCCCAGGTTGGGTGTGATGTGGCTGCGACGGGGGACGTCGATGATCAGACGAGCTGAGGCGTTCTGGACTCGTTGTAGTCGTTTCAGGAGCTTGTTAGTAGTTCCTGAGTAGAGGGCGTTGCCGTAGTCGAGTCTGCTGGTGGTGAGGGCCTGGGTGACGGTCTTTCTCGTGTCGATAGGGATCCATTTGAAGATTCTGCAGAGCATTCAGAGGGTGTTGAAGCAGGACTCGGATACGGTGTTGACTTGCCTGGTCATGGAGAGGTGGAGTGGAGGATGACCCCCAGGTTTCGTGCATGGTCCGTGGGTTCCGGGGCTGTGCCTAGTGAGGTGGGCCACCAGGAGTCGTCCCAGGCCAATGGGGCAGATCCGAGGATGAGAACATTCAGTTGATTCAGCAACAGGAGGGGAAATAAGGGAATTAATGACCTTAAAAAGGTCTCTAGTAGTTTAATAGATTCAGTGATCTTGGAGTAATACAATATTTTTCCCTCCATAATGGCCGCTTTATAGACTCTTAAGCTTTGTTTATGTAGCTCTCTACCCGCCGGTGCCAGATCTATGTGCCAGATCCTTTCCTGTTTGTGGCAGGATTGTCTCAGCTTTCTGAGATTGTCAGAATAAGATGGAGCCAAGGTTTTTCTTTTTCTTGCTACATAGTGTTTTGTAATGGGAGCCAAGGTATCTAGGGCTCCTAACAACGCTCTAGACGATTCATCTGCTGCTAGATTGGCATTTAAGTGGTCAGAAAATTGGAAATTCAAAAATTATTTAACAAGATCATCCTTACCAATACAACTAAAATTTCTCCTTTCCTCACCAGTTCTTTTGCCAGCTGAAGCAGTATTTGATCCTGAAGTCTTAAGTTTAATAGGATCATAGCATTTGTATCGCGCGCTACTCACCCGGGAGGGTCTCAAGGCGCTTGGGGGAGGGGCCGCTACTGCTCGAACAGCCAGGTCTTGAGTTGTTTCCTGAAGACAAGATGGTCCTGTGTCAGCCGGAGGTGGATGGGGAGGGAGTTCCATGTCTTGGCTGCCAGGTAGGAGAAGGATCTTCCTCCGGCGGTGGCTCTTCGGATGCGTGGTACGGCGGCGAGGGCGAGGCTTGTAGAACGTAGCTGGTGGGTGGGTGTGTAGAAGGTCAGGCGGTCGTTGAGGTACTTGGGGCCCAGGTCGTGGAGAGACTTGTGTGCGTGGGTAAGGAGCCTGAACGTGATCCTTTTGCTGACGGGGAGCCAGTGCAGGTCCCTCAGGTGGCCGGAGATGTAGCTGCGTCGGGGGATGTCCAAGATGAGTCGGGCGGAGGCGTTCTGTATGCGCTGGAGTCTTTTCTGTAGTTTGGCTGTGGTTCCCGCGTAGAGGGTGTTCCCGTAGTCCAGACGGCTGGTGACGAGTGCCTGGGTGACCGTCTTCCTGGTTTCGGTCGGGATCCAGCGGAAGATTTTTCGGAGCATACACAGGGTGTTGAAGCACGATGAGGAGACGGCGTTGACTTGTCTGGTCATCGAGAGGGAAGAGTCAAGGATGAAGCCCTGGTTGCGTGCGTGGTCTGTTGGCTTGGGAGCGGTGCCCAGGGCGGGAGGCCACCAGAAGTCGTCCCAGGCGGAGGGCGATGGTACCAGGATGAGGACTTCCGTCTTGTCTGAGTTCAGTTTCAGGCGGCTGTTCTTCATCCACTCGGCGACGTCTTTCATCCCTTCGTGTAGGCTCGTTCTGGCGGTGGCGGGGTCTCTGGTGAGGGAGAGGATCAGTTGGGTGTCGTCGGTGTAGGAGATGATGTTGAGGTTGTGTTGGCGTGCGATGGCTGCAAGAACACTCATGTAGAAGTTGAAGAGCGTTGGGCTGAGCGATGATCCTTGTGGTACGCCACAGATGACTTCGGTGGCCTCGGATCGGACTGGGGGGAGGCGGACTCTTTGTGTTCTTCCGGCGAGGAACGAGATGATCCACTCCAGTGCCTTTTCTTGGATACCGATGTTGCTGAGGTGTTGCACTTGGGTGCGGTGGCAGACGGTGTCGAACGCTCAATCGGCGCGCCCGCTGCGCGTCAACGCTGCGCGTGGGAGTGGGCGACATAAGTAAGGACCCGGGAGGGCGGGTCAGCTGCGTGGCGGCGAATGGGCGGCGGTGGGCGGGGCCGCAGGGAGGCAGTGGCTCGAAGTAGCAGCGAGCGGCCGGCTCTGCGGTGGCTGGGTCGCTTCTGGAAGGCAGTCAGCGTCAGCGGGAGCAGGAGGGGGCGACCAGGCCTAGGGTAGGCGCAGTGGTCACCTCAAGTTCTATGTTTCATTACACATATTTCCCATGTCCTGACATGCTAACTGTCATGTTTGGGAAGTAGATTACTACGCTAAGTACTTTGGAATGCTCTTAAGAGTTCTCTGTTATTTGCACCTACTGCATGTGCAAAGTTGAAAACTTATGGCAAGATTCTGTTACATATATTCTGCCCTACATAGGTTGTGACAGTGCCAACGAGCTTGACACTCACACATACATTTGTCCTTTTGTCGCCTATGATGTCCTTGCTTGCGTACATGACATTAGCACAGCCTTCAATTTGCTTACTCAATTTAGCATGGTTATTTGCTTAGTACCTGTAATGCGTTTCTGATATGTGACATGGATAATGATTTAGGTTTTTGTCAAACAACAGTTAATGATTTTTGTATGGCAAGGCATGCTGAACGTAGATTGACACATTAGGTACAGCAATGTAGGCTGTTTTCAAATGTGACACACTGATGTAGATAAAGGTAAATTTATAGTACAAACCTATACACAACATTTTTAGATTTCAATCATAGATGTGATTTTGCCTGGTAGATGATTTAGTACTTATATGCCTTGATTATGAAATAATTGAAGTGGCAAGAGAGTGTTTAGTTTAGGGCCCTGAGTACACTCTGATCCCTTACCTCGCTTGAATTTCATTGTATGCTATTTACTAGTGTGTGGCATGTTTGACAACATATTTATTGACTGTGTCAGTTTAAGGTTTGTAGGCTGGGATGCAGAGAATGTAGCCAAGTTGAGCCACCAAACTTGTCATCCATCGCATTGATGAAGTACGTCAATGTGGGTTTATATCCATGTGTATGTTTCGAACTAGACTGTAAGAATGGCTGAGACATATTTCTACTTTGTACTTTTGGTATCACATATGTACCTAGATTTGATATTTACACATAATTTTAAGCTACACTTCACGGGGCATGACTTTAATGGAATTTAAAAGTTTTCTTGCATTAGTACTCCAGATACTTTAGTTAACATACAAATCTTCTGCCATGGGTAACATATTTACTTAGGAACACATGATTTGTTTGACACCTATTGTTTTAGGTGAACTTAAACTAATTACCAAGAGGAGAAACAACACTGAACGTACACACATCTCACACTTAGCTAATATGTACCCTTTCTACTTATCTAAACATGATTTGTGTGTTGATTTGTTAACCAGAGCAGGAACTGTGATTGTATCCACTCACACAGTATGAGATGCACAATACTACTCACAGCTCATTTTTTCTACTTCCATTGCAGGATTAGTGAGGGAATGACACACTGGGGCATCATCAGCAAGTGATTCCCACTATGTGCATATGACACAGGATCCATACACAAACACAGAGATGGCTATGATATCATTCTTAGTTGGTATTAAGTGGATGTATGACGTTACAACGCATACTTTTACAACGCCTACCATTACCACGCAATTTTTACAACGCAGGATCCATTACAACGAAGTACCATTACAACGCATGTATTTACAACGCAGGTACCTTTACAACGCATACCATTACAACGTAAGTATTGGTAAATTTATAATATTTTTTTTAATGTAATTTTAATTAAAATTAATATTATTTAATTTAATTTAATTTAATTTTATTTTATTTAATTTAATTAAAATAATTTAATTTAATTTAATTTAATTTAATCAATTTAATTTAATGTAATTTAAATTTAATTATATTTAATTTTTACCCTTTATCCCTTTACCCAAAAACCCAATACTGACCCTGAACCCTAAAAATACCCCTTTATCCAAAAACTCAAAACTGACCCTGAACCCTAAAAATACCCCTTTACCCAAAAACCCAAAACTGACCCTGAACCCTAAAAATACCCCTTTACCCAAAAACCCAAAACTGACCCTGAACCCTAAAAATACCCCTTTACCCAAAAACCCAAAACTGACCATGAACCCTAAAAATACCCCTTTACCCAAAAACTCAAAACTGACCCTGAACCCTAAAAATACCCCTTTACCCAAAAACCCAAAACTGACCCTGAACCCTAAAAATACTCCTTTACCCAAAAATCCAAAACTGACCCTGAACCCTAAAAATACCCCTTTACCCAAAAACCCAAAACTGACCCTGAACCCTAAAAATACCCCTTTACCCAAAAACCCAAAACTGACCCTGAACCCTAAAAATACTCCTTTACCCAAAAAACTAAAACTGACCCTGAACCCTAAAAATACCCCTTTACCCAAAAACCCAAAACTGACCCTGAACCCTAAAAATACCCCTTTACCAAAACCCAAAACTGACCCTGAACCCTAAAAATACCCCTTTACCCAAAAACTCAAAACTGACCCTGAACCCTAAAAATACCCCTTTACCCAAAAATCCAAAACTGACCCTGAACCCTAAAAATACCCCTTTACCCAAAAACCCAAAACTGACCCTGAACCCTAAAAATACCCCTTTACCCAAAAACCCAAAACTGACCCTGAACACTAAAAATACCCCTTTACCCAAAAACCCAAAACTGACCCTGAACTCTAAAAATACCCCTTTACCCAAAAACCAAAAACTGACCCTGAACGCTAAAAATACCCCTTTACCTAAAAACCCAAAACTGACCCTGAACCCTAAAAATACCCCTTTACCCAAAAACCCAAACTTATAATATTTTTAATAAAATTATATACTTACCAATACTTACGTTGTAATGGTATGCGTTGTAAAAGTACTTGTGTTGTAAATACATGCGTTGTAATGGTACTTCGTTGTAATGGATCCTGCGTAGTAAAAATTGCGTGGTAATGGTAGGTCGTTGTAAAAGTTGCGTTGTAAAGGTTGTATACCGTATTAAGTATTTTATGGTTTCCCCAATGAGGAGGCCATTTCCATATGTGCTATTCGAAAAGCACTCATAGATGGTACATTAGCAGAAGATGAGAGCATCAGGTGCACTCTCAGGATGTCTGGCCAGCACATTTATGAGCATTACCTGATGTTCCACTATGGCATGGACACCTGATGGAGTATGTGTGCTTGAGATTTCTGTACAGGTGGGATGTTGCAGCAGGTTGCACCAAGAACATTACAAAATCCATTTATGGCATAGAATCCCTGCTACGTATCCAGTTGTTGTTGTGGAGTTTTGGTGAAGAGTAGGTACTTGGCGTGAGTCTAAGTATGGCATCCAAAACAGAAAATGCTCCCTGTGAGATTCCTGCCTATCTGGCTGTTGTGACTTGAAAGGAACCTGATGCCAGCATGTGGAGCCTTACAGTTGCTGGCTGGAGACCTGGCCCAATCTTCTCCTGCAATTCCATGGTGGACTCCCTCTTGAGTCTGTAGTACTGTATGACCGCCTCCTCCCTGAGGTCAAGGAGGGATATGCGCTGCCATAAAAGATGCTTCCTCCTCCTTCACTGCCTCTGTGGTTGTGGTGGTCTCCTAGCTACTCCCAGTAGCAGTATAAAAACCTCTATGGTGTAGTTGTGCTTGCCAAAGTGTTCTGGTATATTGGAATTTGTATACTATAGCCACTGTTTTGTTTTCTATGCCTAGTTTGCCGATGCGCTGCAATTCTGATGCAGTTCTAGCTTTCTTAGCGCTAGCCAAAGATGCAGAGGTACACACATAAATACAGTTGTGTGGATTTTGCCGGTGAACGCTTACATTGCATATATTAAATGTTGCCTAATGCAGCTGCTTTCAGCACAAATTTAGCGCGGTTTTTGCAAAGTTGTTGTTTTATAAATATGAATTACTGCGTGTGCCACTGTTGAGTCACAATACGTGTCTCAACACCGGTGCAAGCCTCTCCTAACTATACCCCTTATCCTTTTGCAAAGGAAAGTGGATGATTCTAATGATACCTTTTCCAGCAGCATGTCTCACAGTACTGGCACACTCAGAGCCTGATGAACCTTCTCATTCTTTATTAGGAAACTGTGCCATTCACAGGCAACTGTTCTGGGAAGAAGGTGTAGTGACATGTAAGGTGAAACTGTAATGAGTATTATCTAAGGAATGAACGTCCTAGATAGATATCACCCAGCTAGGATTCAATTAAAATGCAGCTTTTTTGGTGGCGCACAGTTGCCTGATTTGCAATAGTTTTACAAGCTCAGTAGATCTGCAGTTAAATTCTTTTTTTGCGGTAATCTGTTTTTAATATTTACAATAGGTTTGCATATATTCTTCTTAGAGATTTATTACAATGTCCTAGGCTTTTACTATGGTAATTTTCCTTTCTTTTGTAGAATATACATGATATTATAAGAATCTGTAGTGGCATTGTATAAATGCCCACATTATTTCTCATACAGGTTTGCCTGGTTAGGTTCCATGTAATTAAGTACAGAAGAGAGTCTTTTGAAGTGTTGGTACGTTCAGGGTCTTTGCATATACTTTAGGTCTTGAAAAATTAAGGGTTGTTGAGTGATTTGATGCATTGTTACTAGACAGGTACATTTTTTAATATTCTGAAAGCTTGGGCAGCCACTTACAGTTTGGCAAAAAGCTTTTTATTTAAATATTTAAAGATAGCTTTATTAATACAGAGGTAGCTGTTTCCCCAGTTATCATTTAGAATCTGCCTTTATCTGCATTTCCATTTACAGATGTGAGAGATGGAGTGATTGCTACTTTTCACAGGATTATGGAACTCACTCTCCAAAACTGCAAACGATTTGCTCTTTAAATCCAGCCTATTTGCAAAGCATTTTCACTTAATATGTGAAGCCTGAAGTTTAATTTTAGTAAACGTAACATTAACAGTTAATGTTAATATTAATTGTGACTTATAAAGTGCTTAATACCGGCAGGTCTCTGAGCAGTTTGAGAAGAAAGCTAGTGTTCCCAGGTGAATATGGCCCCTGACTGAATGGAATTAAGCCCAGGCCTCAATGAAGAGGAGGGTCTTCAGGCTCTTCCTAAATGGTAGGAGGGCCTTCTTGGATCGAAGATGGAATGGAAGCCAATTCTATAATTGTAGGATGAAAACGGAAAAGGCCCGCCCACCTTTTTTCGTAAGGTTAAGACATGAGCAGGATGAATGGTTCCCCGCGGAGGATCTTAGAGAGCGGCTTGGGACATATTTCATAAGGCGCTCTTTGATGTAACTTGAGGCTTGACCATGTAGGGCCTTATGGGCAATACAGAGGTCCTTAAGTTTGGTCCTTTGCTTGATAGGAAGCCAGTGAAGTTTCTGCAGCAGGGGAGCAGCCCTTGTATATCTGGATAGTTTAAAAACCAACCTGGTTGCGTCATTCATTACCACCTGAAGTTTGCTTAGCAAATTATCCGGTAGCCCAATGTAAAACGCATTGCCATAGTCTATACTGGAAAAGATCAATGCAGTCACCACCGTTCTCATGTTGGAGAAAGAGAGGATAGATGAAAGTTTACTTAATTGCCTTAGTAGGCCCACACATGTCCCAAAGACAGTGGAAACTTGATTAGACAGAGAAAGATTAACGTCGATTTTTATACCCAGACTTTTTACCACTGGTGCTGGAGACAGAGTGTCTCCCAGCTCCTGTGGCCAAAATTGATAGGACCATGGGTAATATCCGTAGTAATGGCCAACTCCTCCATTTTATCGGGGTTGACCTTTATTTAATTGAGTGTCATCCAACGTACTACAAATCTCAAGATGTCTTGTACACGTGTGTGGTCTTGGGGGAGTTTTCAATTTGTAGGATGATTTGGGTGTCATCAGCGTAGTTCAACACTTGACAATCCGTCCATGCCAGGTTCATCACCAAAGGCCGCAAATAAATGTTAAACCAACAGTGGTGATAGAGCGGACTCTTGGGGAACTCCACAAGTTATGTGCCCTCTGTTGGACACACAGTCACCCATCAGAATAACTTGGGTGCGATCCCTCAAGAAGGAGGCAATCCGTTGATGGATCGTCCCGCCAATGCCTATGTCTCGTATTCTGGTCAAAACAGTGACAATTACATTGTAAAGAGGTGTTAGTGGTGTTAGCATGTTGCCTAGTGCCAGTTCGCAGTTGTATTCCCAAGAACTACCTTAAAAGGAACAGGGATAGGGGCCTGGCTTCAATGGGAGCAAAAACTGTCCGGATAAATCCTCCATACCATGGTCCGGATGTTGGACATTTCCCAAGGCAAGGCAGCTGAACTTTTAGGGTAATTTGTTCACCTAAAATGGTGAACAAATGTAATTTGTGTTTGTTCAGTTTAGGTTAATTTCTGTTCAATACAAATGCTCTTGCATTTGTATCAGAACTTGCGTCCACCATTTTGAAAATCGGCACATCTTTAATGTTTCAAATTTCTGCAATAACTAGCTGTCACAACACCTAGGGGCTCGATGTAGGACACCAAATACCGGTCGGTAACGGGCTTTTGAAATGTAGGGGGCCTTTAATTTACTGATTCGGAAAATTTACTGATTCGGTAAATTTACTGATTCGGTAAAATAGCGAATTGGTAAATTTACCGCATCGGTAAATCTAGATGTAGGTGGCATTGAAAACAGTGTCACAGGCCCTTAAGAATTTGTTATTTACCATGAAATACTATTTCATGGTAAATAACGAACACACCTGAGCAATACAGGCTTATAAAGGACTAGGGGCCCGATGTAGGTAAATCTTATTTACCGACTCTAGAATACCGAATTTTACCGATTCGTTTTTCTAGATTCGGTTAATGAGATTTAGGTAAAAATTCGGTAATTTTTACCGATTCGGTAATTGCCATTGATTCCTATGGGCCTTGAGGCCCATAGGAATCAATGGCAATTACGAATTGGTAAATACCGATTCGGTAAAATTACCGAATTGTCAAGGGGGACAGGGTGTCACTTTGACACCCTGTTGCACCCCTGATTGTGGCTTGTGTGCCATGTGACACACATACATGCACACAAGCCACAATCAGGGGTGCAACAGGGTGTCAAAGTGACACCCTGTCCCCCTTGACAATTCGGTAATTTTACCGAATCGGTATTTACCATTCGGTAATTGACATTGATTCCTATGGGCCTCAAGGCCTCAAGGCCCATAGGAATCAATGGCAATTACCGAATTGGTAAAAATTACTGAATTGTTACCTAAATCTCATTACCCAATCTAGAAAACCGAATCGGTAAAATTCGGTATTCTAGAGTCGGTAAATAAGATTTGCCTACATCGGGCCCCTAGTCCTTTATATTCCTGGTTCTTTCAACACTCTTAATTAGATTCTCCTTCTGTTTTTGAAACTTTCTGAAATTTTTCCTGTTCTTCACTCTTTGAAAGTGCATCTAGATACCATTTTGTTTCTACTTCAAGTAGGATGTCACCCTTTGTTTCCTAAGGTTTTTTTTAATATACTTTTCTTCTATATATGTACTTCCACTCTTTGATATTGAATGAGCCACACCAATAATGTCTGCCTTATTAAGTCATCAGCTATATCCTACTGTTACTATTTTAACTGTGTAAAGATATTCTGCTGCACTACTGTTCACTTTTCAGTTGTGCATACAAAGTCTATTGATCGTCATACACACCAGTGCACCTTGCAACCTTTAACACATAAACACCTCACTATCCCAATGGCTGACGCACTCAGCTTCATACTCATCTCATAAAAGACCAAAGAAAATTCCTCCTTCTCCAGGTAAGTCTAGTGCATCTAATTCAATGGAATTAATATTGGAGGTAAATATTCATTTGTGGATAAACGAGTTTCAGACATAGAACTGACAGTCAGTGATGTACAAGATCATAATACCACAATAGACAAAACGCAACTAGAAATAAGTGAGTTCAGAAGGCATACAGAGGCTTTGGAAAACAGAAACCGTAGAAACAACCTTAGAATTCATGCCCTACCCATAAATTTGGAAGAATATGACCCTTTTCAGTTTTTCAAGGAGTTTCTTCCAAAGGAATTCTATCCCCCTTTTACTCCAACTTTAAATATTCAATGTGCACATAGGCTGAGTCCGAAATCTAGTTCGAGAGGTGTTATTCTTCTATTTTTGAAACATACAGACTTACTTAAATTCTTAATGCTGTTTAGTGAAAGAAACATGTGATCTGGTCTTCCCATAAAATACATACTTCTCTCAAAATTTGGTGAAAGTTATGGCAGCGCAACTGAAACAGTTTTTTAATCTCCATCTGCAGCAAAGGGCTATTAATGCAAGATTTTTCTGCCCTCATCCTTGCACATTTAAAGTGATTTATAAGGACAAAGCTGTAACATATGAGGATCCAATGCAGCCTAATAGATTAATTCACCAATGCAGAGAAGACTCTAGGTAACTAATTATGTCATGATCTTTTTATACGTGATATAGTTTAATGTTATGGGGTATATTTCTTTTGTGCATATGTATGAGTGAAGCAATTTTTATTTCTTCATTACAGAATCTAGTCTACCTTCCCGTTGTACATCCAATATCTGGTGTTCGTCTTTGTTCCTATGTTCCCTAACCCCCGTGAATTTGACAATCCTCCTGAGGTATGTCTTTCAGTCATCATGTACTTGACTTGTACTGTCTATTCTTTCAGGTTTTTTTGTTCTCTCTTCCTTTCTCTTTACCACCTCCTTTTTCACTTTTTCTTTATTCTTTCTTTGTTTATCATCTTCTTCCCTTTTTCATCTGTTTCCTCTTTTTTCTACATATGTGAATTTTATAAAATTTCATAGATTGTTAATTGTTATGAACATTGTGTTTTTTTATTATTTCTTACATTGAGTCAGCGTAATCTTACGGAATGTTAAAGGTTTAGGCAACCTAAATAAAGACTTAGGGGCTGATTACGATGCAGTAGGAAATGGTTTACTAACGCATCTAATTAGTCCATCGGATTCCTTACTGACCAGCCCAGTTTGATGGTGTTGGTCAGAAAGGAATCCAACAGACCTTTCTGACTGGGTTCTGATGTTCTCGGGGAGCCCGTCCGCCAGTCGGAATGACTTCAGTAATTCCAAGGGTGGCTCTTTCCGCCTGCTGGATTACGTCAGATTCCAACAGCCTATCAGTGCCAGCCTTTCCGACACAGAAAGGCTGTCAAAAGTCAACTTTGGGGGTCCGAGCAGGGCCCTCATGGGTGCACATCCTCCAGTTGGAGGCCAAGGGGCACCTATAGTACCCCCCTGTTGGTCCCAAAGGCAGGCACTTTGAAGTGCCTGCCACTGGGTGCAGGGATGAACTTCTCCTCTTTATTTTAAAATGACAGCATACATTCCGGTCAGAAAGCATGCTCTCATTGTAAAGAATTGGAGTGCGACCAAACACTCTTTGATCACATCCTAATTGGTCGTTCTGGACCGCCAACAGTAGGTCGGTTGGTCCTAGTACTGAAATGATGTTGGGCAGACTGAAGTAATGCTGATATTGCTTTTTTATAAGGCACATATCTACCTGAAACAGAAGCAGTAAAACGTAAACGTTCTTGGGTTGGTCAGGTATTTGTTGCCCTGCACAGCAGAAAAAGAATGGCAGTTATTCTTGTTATTGACCTCTTGGTCCAAGGCCAGCACTCTCCCCAGCAGCTCCCCCTAACAGCCGATCAACTCCAGCACTGAGAGCTCTCCCAGCAGGGTTTGAGCCGGCAGCCCGTCCCTGTGCCGCAGGTTTTACTTTGCATTTCTGTGGATATTGTCCCTAATTGTTTAATCTGGTTTTGTGACTGTTGATCATTGTTTTATTCTGCATTATTGTAGCGGCCCCGCCCCCCTGATCCAGCCCCGCACCTGCTTTCCTTCCTCTGCTCCCACGCCCCTTCCCTACATATGGCGACCGAAGGTGCGCCTAAGGCAAGCCCGTCTGCGCCTGCGGGCTACCCGACCATGACCAGTGTCAGGAACCCTGATTCTCCTAGACCCCACCGATATGACTCGACCACCCTCCACGTACTCAACCCCGGAAGACAAGCTGACTGCACAAGATCCTCGCCTAACACCACCCATGGCCAGTTCTCTTGCAAACCCTGCCCAGACCCTTCACCATCGACAAAGCTCCCATTCGCGTCGACTGCCTACCTGATGCACGCACCACCGATAGCCTGACTTGCATCCTTCTCAACGTGCGCTCCCTGCACTGACATGCCGTAGAAATCTGGGACCTGATCAACACCTTCTCGCCCGACGTCGCCTTCTTCACAGAGACCTGGACCAATGCCACCTCTGGCCCCAACATCGCCAGGCCGTCCCCGACGGCTACAAGATCCAGAAAAAGGACTGCCCACACCGCTCAGGAGGGGGACTCGCCATCGCACACAAGACCCCCCTTTGACTTTCCACCTCCAGCTCAAGTGACCATCAGTCCAACGCGGTACACCTCTACTTCCAGATCCATCAATAGACCGCCAGGACCTCACACCCAGCCCGCAACAAGTATCGCCGAGCTCACCTCCCCATCCATCACCTCCACAGACTTCATTCTACTCGGGGACCTGAACTGCCATCTCAACAGCAGCAACGACCCCGACTCCATCATGCTCATCGACAACCTTGCCAACCTAGGACTGAAGCAGCTTGTGAACACTCCCACCCACAGAGCAGGTCACACCCCAACCCCATCTTCGCGGGATGAACAAACATCCGCTTCAGCCACACAACCCAGCCCCCCTGGATGGACCACCACTGTGTCCACTTCACCTTCAATACCACCACCGAACACAAGCCCGCCCCAAGCCTGCTACGACAGAACTGGAGCAAGGTCACAGAGGAACTCCTCAACGTCACCCTCCGTAAAAACCTCCCCGCCACCAAGACCAACATCAACACCGCAGCCAGGGAATTTTACCGCCGGATCCTAATGCGCGGACAAGCTCGCACCACTCCACCTCCCCGCCAAACAATGCCCTGTGAAGGCCACCTGGTTCACCACAGAACTCCAAGAAGCCAGATGTGCCCGCAAATACCTAGAAAAAACCTGGATGAAACCAGAAAACAACAGAAGCACGGAACAACCACAGGAACACCCAGAAGGTATACTACCAGCGCATAATAGACACCAAACGGATCTTCATAAAAGACAAAGTCCAGACCAATGCGACCAATGCCAGGAACATTTCAGCATCATACAGCAGTTCACAAAACCCGCCTGCAAAGCCACGGACATCACATCTTCCCAGGAACTCTGCGACAAGCTCATCTCCTACTTCCATCGGAAGACCAAGGACCTCTATGACAACTTCAGTGAACCAGCCCCAAACACAACCCCCCTACCCATCACCGCAGACACATCTTGGGATCCCACCACCATCAAACTCATCACAACGACCATGAAGAAAACTCACTCAGGAGTACCTAAGGACCCCTTCCCACTGCACATATTCCAAAGGGCCGCCACCATTGCACCATACTTGGCTGCGCCATCAACTCCTCTCTCACAGTCAGCATCTACCCAGAAGATTGGAAACGGGCGGAGGTGAAACCTCTTCTCAAGAAACCAAAGGCCGATCCCACGGACCTGAAAAACTACTGGCCCATCTCTCTCCCCTTTGCGGCAAAAGTCACTGAGAGAGTCATAAACCCTCAGCTGACCGCCTTGTCAAAGATAACTCCATCCTAGATGCCTCCCAGTCTAGATTCTGCAGCAACCACAGCACTGAGACCGCCCTCCTAGCCACCACTGATGACATGCGCATGCTACTGGACCACGGACACATGACGGTCCTCATCCTGCTAGACCTCTACGTGGCCCTCAACATCGTTTCACATCGCACACTCACAGCCAGACTTCACGACGCAGGAATACAAGGAGCCGCACTTGAGTGGATCAAATCCTTCCTCTCTGGCCGAACCCCTCCCACACCCACCAGCGCTTTGAGACCCTCACGTGTGAGTAGCGCGCTTGACAACCCCCTGATTGATTGATTAAGCGCTTGAACATTACAATTCTTTCACAACCTAATGATACTGAAGCAAGATGGGGTGCCTTTGAATTATTGATTGATATATTCCCACTGACAGTTTTTTAATATCTATGGACTCACAGTGACTAATAATCCCTTTGGCCTAAATTTTCCAAACAATTAATTAACTTTAATGGCAATTACTTTATTATGTGTGGTGATGTGATTCAGGTGCCTAATGCTATTTTAGACAACAAATCTAAAGTTAAATTCATGGAAAGTAGAGTGCAAAAGTCCTTCTGTTCTATATTTTCTCCAAAATGTCTTGAAACTTGGCACTTTGCTAATCTCACTTCACAGAAATACACATTTTCTGTTGAGCTCACATACTTAATTGCACATTGGTTATAATCTTGATTTAAATATTTATCTCAACATCTTCTACAGGAAAAGATTGGTTTGAGTTTAATTTCTTGGCCATGCACCTGTTATTTTGGATTTTGATCTCATAACATGTCAATCCCATACATGCAGATGAAGATTTAACAACTCTCTTCTGTTAGACTCAGTGTTTGTAGAGAAATGTAAAACCTTTATTATGGAATTGTCTAGTTTCATTCCCATTGCTCTCCCAACTTTGAAGGATGTTGTTAGAGCTTCAGCTCAAGGTTTCATTTTGGAGTATGCAAAAAAAAAAAAAAAACGTTCTCATGAAAAAGCTACGGTCTAATTGCAAGAATTTAAAATATTGGAATATACAGTGCCTTGAGACCCTTAAGGGTGAGTAGCCATGTTATATAAATTCCTGATTGATTGATTAATTGCTTGAACATATGCATTACAAATCACCTTCCCACACCCCACTTAATAATCTTCTCATAGAAAAATGTGCTTTTAATAAAATCTGTACAGAACATACTTTGTCTTCTCTACTCTGTCAATATGCTAGGTATTATGTTGGCCAAACTAAAACTGGCAAACTCTTAGCAAATTACATCAAAGCTAAAAAACAACAGAAAAAAATGATTTTCTTTTAATTTTCAATGATCAGCTGCTATCCAAATATAACTTAAATGAATTAGTTAACTTCTATAAATCCATTGGGGGGCGTGGCGTGGCCGCATAGTGGAATGGCTGCTTGAAATCGCAGCTCCGCCCGCCGAGCACAGAAATCCGAAATAAATCTGTTTCAGCCGTGCTGCAGATCGGGCTCACCTGTCGGAAAGAGATGCGTGCGCACTCCGGTCCTATCTGGTAGAACGTACGGCGCTGAGGTGCACAAGCGGAAGGAGAGGAGATGGCGGCTGTCCCGACACTGCAGTGGAGTCTGCAAGCATAGCTAAGACCGGGGACTTGCTTGGAGAACTGGCCAAAGGTCGGAGAGAGGAGTGCCCGGATAAAGACGGCGCCGCGCCTGCTGAGAACGAAGATGGCAGCGGGAGATTCCCTGCGTGGCTCGTGGGCTATTTACCAATACCCTGGCTGCAGAGGCGGTGCAAATAGCGAGACGCCGGCTTAGAGGTGCGGGAGCTCACCGACTGAACTGCAGGTGGCTGCAGGAGATCTATATTCACTGCCTGCTTACTAGGTGAGCTCAGAAGGCAACCCTGCGGGTAGGATCGAGGTGCCTATGGGGCCTTGCCTGCAGGAGGGCACAGGAGATTACAACTGAGTGGAATAAATACCACGCTGAAACGGCGAGCCGGAAACTCGGGCCGCCATTTTGTGTGAATGAGAGACGCCTGTACTGGATACCCAAGGCGACTCAATAGGAGCTGGCGGCAGTGGTAAGCAAGCAGACGATGGTACTGGTGCTGCAGGCGGAACTTTAATGCGGCATAACGTACATGGTGGAGTAGCAGTACTGAGCTGACAGCGCTGTAGGTGGTCGATGGGTCGCCAACACATAATCCCTCGGTGAGACTGTATACGGCCGGTGGCCTGGATAACTGAAGGACTGTGACATTGCTGCTCCTGCAACTGTGGGTCAAGGGTGTTTTAATATAGCGCGGGGATTCAGATCAGAAGTCCGACAGGCTGGGAAATCGCTTGAGATAGAGCGAACTGGTAATAGGTGCGGAACCTGAGCAGAGACACAAGGTATTTGATAACTTAGCTCCTCCTTGACAGAGGGGAGCATACCTACACAGGCTTCATTGCAGTAGTGCTGCGCTGGACGTGGGGGGATCATCTTGAACTGATAGCACGGGGAGAGGCCGGCATGGAGGTGGTGGATTCCGGTGCATGGGAAAGCATGGGGACGCTGGTCGAGGGCACGAGTGGACAAGGCACGGCCAGGCGACATACAGACATTGACCCCTTGAGATGTGGCTTGGAGAACTAGAGAATCTACAGAGCAGGGGCGATTCGAAGGACATGATGGTAAAAGACGCACACTGAAGGTCGAATAATCCTGTGGACTGCACTGCCAACGACGCATCTTGAGAGGATCCGGCTACTGGCGACATAAGGTGCTTGGTGGACTGGTGGGTGGTAGCACCGGAGCATTGAAGACAGCACTAGGAAGACGGCGGGAGAGAGTTCTGCGGAGAACCACGCGGGCTATCTGTGGTTGGGAGGAAGAGACGCTGAGCCACGATAGGGAAGCTGGAGACGCGGGAGACCAAAATCACATTCGACAAGAAAACGAATAAAGTGCCTGACACAGAGGCGACAGAACATGAACTGCCGAATGGCGGTGCACAGGGACAACTGCAGGCAGAGGACATAAGGTCCATGTTTCAGGAACTGAAAACGAGCTTGCAGGGCATCGACTCCAAAATGGACACCTTGGCGGACCGCATGGACAGAATCACGCAAAGGATGGATAAGCAAGAAGGAAGGGTCAGTGTGCTAGAAACAAGAGTGACTGAAACGGAGGAAAGCCAAACTGACATTGAGAAGAAAGTTAGAGTGATGGACAAAGTGTTGGCATTGATTCAGCAGAAGAATGAGGATTTAGAAGCGAGATCGAGGCGCAACAACATACGTATAACAGGCATTGCGGAATCAACAAACATTCAGAACATGGAAAAATATATCGAAACTATGTTGAAAGATTTGTTCGGATCTGGTCTCTCTCCAATGTTCCTCATAGAAAGAGCTCACAGATCATTAGGGCCCAGACCCAAACCTGGCGCACCGGCGAGATCAATATTGGCCCGAGTACTCAACTATAGGGACCGAGATACGACACTGCGCCTCGCCAGGGAGAAAGGAATGATACAATACCGAGGCACTGATATAGCACTATACCCGGACTTTACATTGCAAGCGCAGGCTGCCCGAAGGGAATTCATCCCTGCGAAGAAGATTTTCCAACAGAGGGGTACAAAATATGCTCTGATATACCTGGCAAAGCTGAGGGTTCAGGGTCCGGGAAGACCCACCTTCTTTGTAAATGCAAAGGCGGCGCTGAACTATGCTAAACAATTAGCGAAAGAGCAGCGACAGCAGAAGATATCGGAGGAGGGCCGGACGGAGGAGAGACTGAGTGACATTGAATGATATGCTGCACCTGAATAGTATGGTAAGACCATTGGTGATTTGCACGGGAACCTACACGGGAGTAAGCGGCTCACAGATGGTAAGATGGTTTGAGCATTATTATGCTGGAGTGCCCAAATTGACCGGGGTCTCGAGGGGTGAACTGTAACTACTTGAGATGAACTCTATGACGGTGGGCCCTAGATATGCATGCTTGGCATAAGCAGCTCGGTCACCCTGTCAAAAGTATAGGGGAGGATGGAGGCCACCCTGCGCGCCCCAAGGGATGAGTCCCACACGTTGGACATTGTTATTGTTGTGTGTGTTGATTGGGGTAGAGGGGGAGAGGGGGAGAGGATAACACAACCTGTTTGGGGGGGTTGGTGTGTGTGGAGGGGGATATGGGGTAGATGTGGGGATTTCGGGGGGGAAGGGGGAACAGGGTGGGAAATGCACAACCTGATTGGGGGTTGGAGTGGGCGGGTGGAGGTACAGGGAGTCATTAATGTTTGTTTACCTGCCATGTCTTCAAACTAAATTGGTGTACCCTAACTGCCTGATTGGGTTGAGGCCTGGATATATTGGTTGGCGAAAAGTGTCATATGTGTTGGATCTTGCTGGTATACCTGCGCGTCCCTGGGGGCCATTGCACTTGGGAGGAGGGCTGTAAGCTGACATATGTATGAGTAGGCAGGAGTGGTTGTGAAGGGCATTAACTGTATTTCTTGGAATATACGAGGTTTGAATGACCACACAAAGGCGCGACAGATCCATTCCTATTTATTGCGACATGAGGTAGATATCTGCTTACTGCAGGAAACACATTTGGCGGCTGCTAATACAAACATGCTCAAACACAATAGATGGGGAGTGATTGTGGAAGCCCCGCATTCAAATTATGCTAGAGGAGTGGCCATATTGATTCGGAGAGGATTGCAATGGACGACAAGTGCCTCGTACATAGACACGGAGGGTAGATATATATTGTTATTAGGAATGTTATTGTTAGACCTGGCATCTTTGGCGTGGTTTCCCCTATCTTTTTGCCTCTACCTCCTGTATTTTTGATGCTGTGCTGGATTTCGTTTTTGCTGGTTTAGATGCTTTGGACACTCTGCCACTGCTAATCAGTGCCAGAGTGTAAGTGCTCCCTGTGTAAATTGTTATTCTGATTGAATATACATGTTTGGCATATTTGTATCACCATGAAGTCCCTAGTAAAGTGCACTGGGTGTGCCAGGGCTGGTGATGACAAATGCTACTAGTGGGCCTGCAGCACTGATTGTGCCACCCACAGGAGTAGCCCTAAAATGATGTCTCAGGCCTGACACTGCAGTGCCTGTGTGCAGTTTTAGAACTGCCATGTCCTCCTGGTCAGTGTCCCCACTGACCAGGCCTAACCCTTCCCTTTTTGTGCACATCAGTCACCCCTATGGAAGGCCCAAGGTTCCCCCCTGGGCAGGGTGCAGTGTATTTAAAAGGTAGAGCATGTACTAGTGCAGGTGACATGCTCTGGTAGTGAATGGCAGCCATTTTCGTTTTTCACTACTGTAAGGCTATCTTGCTCCATAGGTTAACATGGGGATGCTGGCTACAGTGGTTAACAGCATTTCTTCCCATAGGAACAAGAAAGGACATAAGTATCTAGTATCCCTGAACTCAGAATTTAATAACACATCTTTTAGGAAAGGTTGTTTTTAAATCCTGTGTTTGAGAACAGCACTTTTAGAAAGTTGCTGTTCTCTTGTCTAACCCTTCTGTGTGCCTGGGCCTGTTTGTGTATTGACTGTCTGGTTTGAGAGTGACAGGGGCTGGGGGATTCCCCAGGAGGCTGGATGAGTCAGCACTAGGCTGAATAACTGCAATTACAACTGGAGTGGTGGGAGGAGTTAGCACCTGGGCCTGAATAGGGCTGTGCCGGCCTTCCACAATGCTGGCTTCACCTCCTGCTGGGCGGCTGAGGACCCTGCCCTCACTCTGAAAGGAATGATGCAGCCAGCAAAACAAAGTGCTCAGGATCCACCCAGAACTGGTTTAGACCGGGCTCAGGGCCCACATGCACCAAGAGAACAAAGACTTTAGGGGTATAAGTACAGGACCCCTGACAACAGAAAATTAGATCATCCTGGAAATCAAGAAGGAACCTCTGCCAAGGAGAAAGCTGAAACTGAAGAAGGAAGACTGTCATGCTGTTGTTCTGCTGGTCTCACCTGTTGCTTTGCTGCCAAGAAGGGGGGCAGGACTTTGCTTTGTACTGTCTTCCCTTGCTTGAAGGAATCTCCAAGGGCCTGAGAAGAGATGGCTCCCTGTTTTGAAGTCCCAGGAACAAAAGGACTTCACCCCCAGCTTCCCTGAACTCTGCTGAGAGAGTTCTGTCCTTCCTAGAGTGCTTGATCCAGTTGTGGGGCCTCTGGAAGTTGTACCTGAGCTGGGAGGCGTGAAACTAAGCTTGAGTGACTTTTGGAACTGAAAAGTGTCGCATCGCTCGCTTGCGGAGCGCATCCCCGACAGTGCGAGACGTTTCCCGCCGCTACGGAGGTCGAGATCGACGTCGCATCCTTCGTTTGCGGGACACACCAGAACGGTGCAGGAGAATCGAACATCGCTGCGAGTATCGTCGCAGAGCCTGTCATCGCTGGGTGAGAACGCCGCACCGCTTGCTTGCGGACCGCATCACGTCGCTGCGAGCATCGTCGCAGAACCATCGCATCGAGGAGCTGAGAGAAAGAGGATCACCGCTGGACCGCGCATCGTCGCCCCGGAGATTGTCGCAGCCCCTACGAGATTGTCGCATCGTGCCTTTGCGAGAACAGACTTCCTACGGAACCTACGCACTGTAATCCATACAAGTGGCCTTCCTCCCCTTACAGACCGGATTCGTCGCATCACGCCTGCTACTGCAGCGAGACTGTCGCATCGCCTCCCCAGGGTCTCAGGAGCAACGCATCGCTTGTTTTCCACCGCACCAGCTTCTGCTTTTGGAACTTTGTTGCAACTAAAAGGTACTGTGAGTAAAAGTGACGCAACTGTGAACTTTTCAGTAGAGAATTGTATCGCAACGTAGAGAATTCTATCGCAACCTAAGAATTTTAACGCAACCTTAAGAACTCTTTTGAAACCATATTCTTGAACTGTGTATGTTGGATTTTTGTCGTTTTGGTCTTGTGTAGTTTAGATTAAAATACCTTTATTTTTTTCTAAACTGTTGTGGAGTCAGTTTGTGGTGTTTTCACTGTGTTACTGTGAGTGTTGGTACAAATACTTTACGCATTGCCTCTGGTTAGCCTAGACTGCTCGTGCCAAGCTACCTAGAGGGTGAGCAGGGGTTATCTCAGAGGGTTATCTCCTTGCCCTGACTAGAAGCAAAGGTCCCTATTTGGACAGTGGTACCTACCTCTGCCAACTAGAGATCCCCAGATCTAACATTGGTGGCAGCGGTGGGATTTGAACTTGTATTTGTACTTGACCCACAGTAATTGGTGTACATCACTAGTGAGTGCAGACCACTACGCCACTGCATACTACTGGTTTTTGATTTTTGATTCTATTTTTGAGTAACTCTTCAAAGCATCATGGCTGCAAAAGGAAAGGCGCTCAGTGAGGGGGCAGAAGTAGTGCCAGAGTTTTCCATTGAGGATTTGTATTCCTACCCAGCAAGACATCTTAAGCATTTCTGCCAGAAATGTGGGTGCCCCACAAGAGGAGCCAGGAAAGAGGAGCTGCAGAAAATCTTAAAGACCCATTGGGAGGCACAAGAGGGAAATAATGATGTGGATGTAGAGAATAGTTTTCAAGTTGCAGATCTGCCAGTGGGCAGAGTAGGCTCAGGAGCTGGCAGTAACCATTCCAGCAGGGGCCTCAGCCCAGAAGAGTTACAAGAAAATCAGAGAGTCAGAGAATACGAGTTGGAAGTTCTGAAAATGAAAATGAAAATGAAGCAATTTGAAATTGATAAAGAGAGAGAAAAGGCGGCGGAGGAGAGCAAATGTGCCCGCGCCTTAGAGGAAAAGAAATTGCTTCTGGCTCATGAGTTGAGCATGAGAGAACTGGATCTTAAAGCCAAGGATGTGGATGCCAGTTCTAATGGTGGCAGCGCGCAGCCAGTGCAGGGGGTAAAGTATACATTCCCAAGGACCTGGTGCAGAATTACCATAGGAGTGAGGATATTTATGCCTGGTTCATTTCGTATGAGATTGCATTGAGGATGAATGGTGTGCCTGAACAGCATTGGGGGGCGGGCCTCTGGAAACATTTTGAGGCTTCTGGGAGGAGTGCTCTAGAGCCCTTAGAATTAGCAGGTGCCATGACCTACCCCAATATGAAGGAGGCCTTATGTCTCAGGTATGGCCTTACCCCAGAGCAGTATAGACTGCAGTTTAGGAACTCCAAGAAGAGAGAGTCTGAGACTTTGATGGAGTGTGTGAATTTGTACTCGCGTGCACTGGAAGGTTGGATGAAGGGCAATAAAGTAACTGATTTTAAGGGGTTGTTGCATTTAATCAGTTGGGAGCACTTGAGTAGTCTTTGTGTTCCAGAGCTGCGCCAGCATCTTTTAGACAGCAAGCTGACAGACCCCATTGAGCTTGCTAAGGAGGCGGACCGCTGGACCAGTACCAGGGTCCACAGAGGAATTTATTGGTACCACAGCCAAAGATGGGCAGGGTCCCCAGCAGAAGAGTGGGGGGGGACAAGGGTAATCAAAAGGAGTTCTCACAAGGGCCCCAAAATAATTCCCAGGGAAAGGAATCCCAACCACCCAAACCTAAACAGCCATGGCCCTCTAAGGGCAGGCGGGACAATAGAGACAGAATGGATAACCAAGGTCCCCCTACCTGCTATCACTGCAATGAGGTGGGCCACATTGCTCCAAAATGTCCCAAGAAGAAGCAAGCACCCACTGGTGCCGCCGCCCCAGCGTTAGCTAGTGTAGCTTTGGGAGGGGATTTGGTTTCTAGTGATCGGGGGGAGCTAGCATTTATGACCCTTGTCTCCCTAGGAGACCAAGAGATGGTCCAGGAAACCTTACTGCCCTCTAACACTAAGAAATATGGGCAGAAGGTGACCATCAATGGGAAGGAGATTGAGGCTCTGAGAGACACAGGAGCCAGCGTGACATCCGTGAGGTGTCAGTGGGTGTCTGAAGAGCAAATCATCCCTGGTGTACTCCGTCATGTAGTGGCAGCTGACAGCTCAGTGCGCTTCAGCAAGCTGGCGCGTGTTCCCTTCGAATGGGGGGGGAGTCTCTTGTCTTTTAGAGGTAGTTGTCAGTGATGCCTTGCCTGTACACTGTCTGTTAGGTAACGACCTGGAGAGTTCTCCATGGAAGGATGTAGAACACAGAACTCGCTTGGAAATGTTGGGTTTGCCTGCGTGGATCTGTGTGTCCACACGTGCTATGACAGCCAGTAGGGGGGATTCAGCAGAACTGGAGCCTGAAACAGTGGCCCTGAGACCTGCCAGGAGAGGAAGAGGCAGAGGGCGCGGGAAACCAGCCCCAGCCGTTCCCACGGTCCAGGAGTAAGCAGAACCTGAGGGGGATGCCCTGGAACCTACAGGGGAACAGGTGGCCGAACTGGGAGACTTACCTGAGCTGACCCATTGGCAGCAGGAAGGTGGTCCCTTCAGAGAGGAATTCTGCAAGGCGCAGAAGGAATGCCCTTCCCTCATTGGTCTGCGGCAACAAGCTGTGGATCAGGCAGCAGGTGGAGCAGCCAGAGATCACTTCATCTACTGGGAAGATGACATAGTAATATAGCGAGCCTAAGTTTGCTGAGCCCGGTGCAGCCCGTGTGCTGGTGGTACCCGAGCGCTTCAGAAACTTCCTAATGGGTCTGGTTTATGACGTGCCTCTTGCAGGACATCTGGGGCAAGACAAGACCCTAAACAGGCTTGTCACCCACTTTCACTGGCCCCAGATGAGAAAGCACGTTGGTGCCTTTTGCAGATCTTGCCCAACCTGTCAAGCCAGTGGCAAGACTGGAACAAAGTTGAAAGCACCCCATCAACCCTTCCCAGTAGGGAGCACCCCTTTCGAGCGGGTTGGCATAGACATTGTAGGGCCCCTGGACCCCAAGACAGCCTTAGGCAACAGGTTCATCCTGGTCTTGGTGGACTATGCCACCGGTACCCGGAAGCAGTCCCTCTCAGGACAATCACAGCACCCGTGGTGGGCCGTGCATTGATGGGGATCTTTTCCCGTGTGGGGTTCCCCAGAGAGGTGGTCTCCGACCGGGGTACCAATTTCATCTCTAAGTACATGAAGTCTCTGTGGGAGGAGTGTGGGGTAACTTATAAGTTGACCACTCCCTACCACCCTCAAGGAAATGGGTTGGTTGAAAGGTTCAACCGAACCCTGAAAGGTATGATAATGGGCCTAGCGGAGCCCATGAGACGGAAGTGGGACGTCTTGTTACCATGCCTGCAGGGAGGTGCCTCAGAAGTCCTTAGGGTTCAGTCCCTTTGAACTCCTGTATGGCCACCCTGTTAGAGGACCTCTCTCACTGGTGAAGGAGGGTTGGGAAAAGTCCAGTGGGAAAACCCCCCTTGATGTGTTCAGCTATGTGCTGGCCATCCGCAACCAGACACAACGCTTCCGGAAGCTCGCTCAGGCGAACCTGGAAGCAAGCCAGGAAGAAATGAAAAGATGGTACGACCAGAATACCACTCTGGTCGAATTTCAACCTGGGCAGAAAGTGTGGGTGATGGCGCCAGTGGAGCCTTGTGCGCTCCAAGACAAGTGGACTGGGCCATATGAGGTGGTGGAAAGGAAGAGTGAGGTAACCTACCTGGTTAACCTGAGGACTCCCAGGCAGCCCCTGAGAGTCTTGCATGTGAACCGCCTCAAGCCCCACTTTGAGAGGTCTGAAGTGACTATGCTCATGGCTACAGATGCAGGAATGGAAGAGGATAGTGATCCTCTCCCTGACCTCCGGGCAGTTAAGGAGCAAGATGGGTCAGTGGATGGTGTGGTCCCCTCGCCCACCCTGACCCCAGAGCAGCAGAGTGACTGTTGCCAAGTGTTGGGTCAGTTCTCCTACCTGTTCTCCCTGACCTCAGGAGTCACCAACTGGTGCGTCCATGATGTGGACACTGGAGACAGTCTGCCTGTGAAACACAACATTTACAGGGTAGCTGACAAGGTCAGGGCCAGCATCAAGGAAGAGGTTTCCAAGATGTTGGCGCTAGGGGTGATTGAGCCCTCCAGCAGCCCCTGGGCTAGCCCAGTGCTCTTGGTGCCCAAGAAAGCTGCTACGCCCGGTGGCCCTCCAGGACTCCGGTTTTGCGTGGACTACCGTGGGCTCAGTGCGGTCACGAAGACTGACGCACACCCCATCCCCAGAGCTGATGAGCTTGTGGATCGGTTGGGAGCTGCCCAGTACCTCAGTACATTCGATTTGACTTCTGAGTACTGGCAGATTGCCTTAACTGATGGGGCCAAAGAGAGGTCAGCATTTTCAACGCCAGAGGGGCACTTCCAGTTCCGAGTCATGCCCTTTGGGTTGAAAAATGCCCCTGCCACATTCCAGAGACTGGTTAACCAGGTACTGACCAGGCTGGAGGAATTCAGCGCCGCATACCTGGATGACATTGCTGTGTTCAGCTCCACGTTGGATTATTTTAAATGAATTAGTTAACTTCTATAAATCCGTTAAAGACCTGAACATATCCCCTCCATCAATTACATTACTGGCTTCTTACATTTTATTACACAGTATAACATATATTAAATTAATTTCTCTCATTTAGACACAGATATACATTAAAGAAATTGTAGTGGCAATTAAAACTTAGCAAAAACACCATGTCCGGATGGTTTCACCTCATAAATGTATGCCCATTTCTCAAATCCCTTATTTCCTTGACTTTTTCAATATTTTACTAGTGGGAGAACATGGCGGCTCACTTATCGAAGGCTCCCACACCTGAAAGCAATGGCTTACCGGAGTATGTGCTACGGTGCTCCAATGCCAACTACGATCTACTCACCGGCTGTCCCTGCTACTGCTACTCGGTGGGAGGCGGCCGCCCTGGAGCTGAGGAGCGACCGCAGAGCAGCAGTGCACGGTCTCCTCCGGGTCAGTTTGAGGAGCGGCAGCACATGCCAGGTTTGCTCGAACATGGAGGAAGCAGCTGCTTGTGAGGAGACTGAAAGGTCGGGACCCCATGCAGTCCACAAATCACTCCTGCTTCCACAACTAAGACATGAGGGCCAGTTGGACCAAACGCCATCAGGCGTGTTATCTACAGCTAAGGAAGTTAAAGGGTATTGGGGGGCTTCTCAGGAACCTGCAAAATTGGCATCTAAGGGGAAAAAGCAGGCACCCAGAGAAGAGAAGTTTGCTGGTGGAGAGGGTGGAAAACGCCCCTCCTCCCTTGCGCAAACTGTTATACAGGATCTAGAGTTGGGGGGCAGCTCCTGCACTTTTCAGAGGTGAGAGATAAAAGGTCAGACTGTAAAGGCTGGGAAAGCCAGGAAAAAATCTACTGATCTCAAGGTAAAGATCACTCCCTCTCTTAGATCACACTTTAAGGTGCCATCTAGCGTGGTTGATATAGTAAAACAGGTAGAAGCACTCAGCCCAGCTTAACTTAGAGCCTGATACAGAGCAAATGGTGTCGGGGGCAAGAGCAAGAGCCTTTAGAAATAGATGTTGTGGAGGGGAATGTTGAGACCTTGAGGGACAACATACCCCTGTGTTAGGAGGGAGCCAATTTACGGTGGCTGAAAAAGGTCCCAAGATTCAATAAGGGCCTCATCAGCATCCCTAGAAGCGCTATTCTGTACTCTTTCTCTCTAGCAATATTAAAAAGGGGTTTTCTGTGTCTGAATCCAACCAAGCTGAGATTATAAACTTCTGTGAGTAGCTGGAGAAGAAGATCGATCTCCTCAACACAAGAACTGAGTCATTGTAAAGCTCCGTAGGAGAATTAAAAGAAGAACTCAGGTTAGACAAAGCAGATATCCTGGTTCTTAAAAAGGAGGAGCAGGAGCTCCTAGATAAGCTAGAACAGCTGGAAAACAACTCCCAGAGGAATGACCTTTGTATTCTGAATATTCCAGAGGGGAAGGAGGGGGAGGATCTAAGATCTTAAATTGTCGAATTACTAAAATAAACTATGCAGATCGAGAAGTCTGAGGAGGAGTTAAAGAAAGACATCTAAAGTAAGAAACCCGACTAAGACCAAACCCAGGACGATCCTTCTTAATTTACATTCATACTTTCTGAAAGAGAAAATCCTAAACATGGCCCTGAGAGTGAAATCTTCGAGGGGGAAATATTTTTCTTTTGAAATACGTTCTGACCTAGCACGAGCTACCCTAGATAGGCAATGGGAACTGGGGAAAAAGCTTGAGGAACTTAAAAAACTTGGGGCAGTGACCCAGCTTAAGTTCCCGGCATTCCCTAAAGGTTATGCATAAGAATAAGATGCACAATCTAAGGGCGCAACAAGAGGCAGACATACTTCTGGAGAGTATTGAGAAAGGTGATGCTGAGTCAGGGAGGCCTCTTCCTTCTACCTAATGGCACGCAAATGCAAGAGGATGGCACTATTGGCGGTGATAAATCAATCCAATCCATTTAGTCTATCTTATTCCATAGCCATGAATGGAAATAGACAGATATAAAGCGATATAAATTGAATCATGAATCATTGTGCTTTTATGAGCTTCTCTGGTTTTTCTACAAATAGAGGACGGGGAGGTGAGTTGTCTCCGAGTGTAGCAGATAGGATTTCCATCAGTCCAAGGAAATAATGGGGCGGGTTCTCCAAGGAGGGGTTCAGAGGGGGTAGTGGGGGTACACTGGGTGGGGAGCATGTGGGAAAAACAACACAAATGTCCTCATTTACCTTAGTTTGTTTATTTACCTCAGCTCCCCTAGTTATCCTAGTCTTAAATGTTTTGGTCTGGTCATGGCAACCTCTTTTCTTTAAACTCTGTATGTATCTCAAGGTTAAACCATCATAAGAATGGTCCAGCTACTATCATGGAATGTAAATGGTATGGGTATAATGCGATGAAGGGCAAAAATGTTACAATACATAAGGGACTCTCCCGCTCAAGTAATTGTCCTGCAAGAGACACACCTGTCAAAAGATGAATCAACTGAGGTTTTTAAGAAATTTAAATGGGTTGAACATATGATCTGTACTACCCAAAGCGCCAATATCAGAGGAGTAACAGTATTGATTGAAAAACAAGTTAAAGCATGACTAGTGGATTTTACAGTCAACACTGGTGGGTCATTTTATAGGTGATCATCCTGGGCTCTCTTCTCACCTTGGTAGGCTATTATGGCCCAACCACGACGAGCCAACCCCCTTAAAAACTATCTTTGCAAAACTGCTATATTTCCCAGACCCTGTAATCATGGCAGGCAAATTCAATATTGCATTGGACCTTAAATTGGACAAATCGCCAAACAGTAGAGCCATGACACCATTAAAATCTCAGGTATATCTCCACTCAATGATGAAGCAGATGGCACTTTAGGATGTCTGGAGAGATAGATCTGGCCAACAGCTAGGAGTTTCCTAATACAATGGGAAGTATCATCATAAATCAAGGATTGACTATGTTTTGTTCAGCCATAGTTTGAGGGGGTTAGTTAAGGCTATTGGCTATTTGACACCACATGTATCTGATCACTCTGGGGTATTCCTGGATTTGGACCTGAAAAATAGGCAGAGTGGTAGAGTCTGGAATTTCGATTGTACGCTGCTCTTAGATACAGGGTAGATGAAGTATCTGAGCCATGAGACACAGGATTTTTTGGACTGAAATGCGGGGTCAGCCTCAGCTCCCATAGTCTGGGACTCCTTGAAGGCATTCCTAAGGGGGACTATTACTAGCAGATTGTGTTTTAGAAACAGGCAGTATACAGAGGCGGTTTCCCAAAGGGAAGCAGAAATGAAGAGCATAGAAGATGGTATGAGCAGTATGATAGAATCAGAGAAACAGCATGAGAGCATGGCCAAATTGAAAGAACTAAAGGGACAGCTAGACACCATCCTCCAGACGAGGGTTACGCATCGATGAGAGGCGAGTAAGCTAGCCCATTTTGAATATGGCGAAGGAGCTGGTAGGTTATTAGCATGGAAAGTAAAATCAGATAGGACGCTCAATTGATAAAATCAATTGAGGATGGCAATAGTAAGACTGTTGTATTCACAGACGAGGAGATAGAGGGTGCCTTCTATGATTTTTTTCTATAAACTGTACTCCGAGGGTAGGGTAGTTAATAAATCTGAGGTTGTGGAATGGTTGAGTATTGGCCCTCTCATTTCCTTGGACACCAGCCAACAGAAAATCTTGCATGAAAATGTTAAGAGGGCTATTTTAGCTATCAAGGGGAGAAAGGCAGCAAGCCCAGATGGTTTGCCAATAGAACTTTATAAGAATCTGGAAGAGGTCTAGATTCCAGCTATGACCTAGCTTTTTAATGAGATTTTAAGTGACAGAGGAAAGCTGCTAGGTTCTTGGGGCGAGGCAACAATTATCCTGTTATTGAAGCCAGGGAAGAATCCAGCGAGTTGTGAGTTGTATATACCCATATCACTCTTAAATGCAGAATATATAATTTTTCACCAAAGTCCTAGCTGACTTACATACGATCTGATAGGCGCGATTGATCTAGCCACAACGTACTCTCTTCCCCTTGCAGCTATGACCTTAGACGCTATTAAGACATTCGATAGTGCCAACTGGGTGTATCTGTTGGTTGTTCTGGAGAAGTATAACTTTGGTATAGAATTCCGCAGAGCCATCCAGTTGATCAATCAGGACCCATCTCTAAAACTCCTGGTAAATGGCAACTTAACTAGCCCCTTTAAAATCATGAGTGGCACTAGACAGTGCTGCCCCTTATCTCTGTCCTCTTTAAGTTGTATATCAAGCCATTTACTCAGAGGCTGAGGGATGAGAGGAACATCTTATCATTCAGGCATGAGGGATGGGAGAGGAAAGTGGCCCTTTATGCCGACAATGTACTGGTCCTCTCCTCGGACCTTTCTAGTGCCTTGCCAGCAGTAATAAAGCAAGCCAAAGACTTCAGCAGGATATCGGGGTATGAGGTAAATGCTGAGAAGACTGAGGCTATATCATGGAACTTAGGGGTGAGCCAATATCAGACCAGAAGAGAGATGAGGTACTTAGGGGTTAGAATAGTACAGGATATAGATAATGTCTCAGAGAATAACCTGGCTAATGTATCAAAGGGGTGTCAGAAGCTTATGAAGAGCTGGGCGCTTCATAGGTGGGAAAAAATTGATGGAATGCTTGCCTCCTTTGCATACTGAGTGGCAGGCTTCGTCATTTCAACGTCCAAGCTAGATCTGAGGAGGATCCAGACTTGGAATAAAAAAGCAACCTGGGACTTTTTATAAAGATAGTCAAATGCGGAGGTGTAGAAGAACTGTTGAGAACTGTTGAGATCCAGACGCCTAGACCCAGTGGCAGTGGGTTCGAGGCAGCTGTTGCTCGCCCTGGGGATAGTACGGCTAAACAGGAAATTTTAAAGCTCCTAATTTTGCTGCATGGTTTTTAAAGATTACTTTTAAAAACTACTTTTTGTCTTATCATTTAATTTCACTTTACCTGCTCTTCAGCCTTCACCTCACTCGCCCCCCCGCTCCCCTAGCCCCGGTCCGGCACGGCTTGTGCCGATTGTTCCGGAGGGCTGACGGGGTAGCGGGCGCCATCTTGGGTGAGGCGACAGGATTGTTTGTTTGGTGGGCCGGCGCTCTAGCCACCGCGCCTCAGGCCCATAAAGATCCGCCCCATGCGAACGCGCAGCGGGCGCGCCAAAGGCGTGCCTAAGGCAAGCCCGTCTGCGCCCGTCCGCGGCCGACCGGGGCTAGGGGCACCTCACTCTGCCCATTTCCTGTCATATACCTCTTGGCAACTTCGAGCGTTACAGGTCCAGTGGTTCCCCACACCTGCCACACGCGTACGCATTAGTGAACTCGGCCTAGCCCGTCCGTACTCCTCTGCATCGCCTCCCACTCACAACCCCTCCCTTCCCCTCCGCCCGGTAGCCCCTGTCGACCCTTCTCCCTTTTCCCCTCAATCCCTGGCGACACCCCAACTTTCTGCCTTCCTACTCAATACCAGATCGGCCGTCAAACATCATCTGGAACTATTTGATTTCTTAGATTCTGTTAAACCAGACCTTCTTTTTTTGACTGAGACATGGTTTTGCTCTGACTCACTTCCAAGTGTGCTCTCTGCCCTTCCCTTCCCTTATGTTATTTTTAGGGCCGATCGATCTGACGGTAGATCTGGTGGCGGAGTTGCCCTGGTCGCCCGAGCAGACTTCCACTTTCAACCCCTTCCTTCTCCTTCTTTACCTACGGCAGACTGTCTGGTTATCCGTTCTACCTTTTCCCAGACCCCATTGACGTGTGTCCTCGTCTATCGCCCCCCGCAACCCTCCCCCCGTTTCCTCCCAGCCATCTCTGATCTATTGGGAACCTTAGCTATCAATAACTCTTCGGTTCTGCTCCTCGGAGATTTTAATTTTTGGCCCAATGCTCCTACTGAAGATGTAGTCTCTCGTAACTTTACCGAACTCCTTTCTAGCTTGAATTTTGTTTCCCGGGTCCTCTCCCCTACACATATCCACGGCCACACGCTGGATCAAATCTGGTCCCTTAATATCTCGATCCTGGCCCTTTCCGTCCAGCCCTGCCCCTGGTCGGACCATTTTTTCATCTCTTTTTCGCTGGACCTTACCCCTCACACCCAGATAAATGCTGTTGTTTCCTCTTGTTTCTTTGCCCTTTGCACTATACGAAAAATTTCCCGTTTTTTTTCTGTTCCAGCCCTTAAACTTATTTTGATGGCCATGGTTCTGTCCCGGCTGGACTATGGGAACATTGTTTACAATGGAGCTCCCGCTTATGCATTCCACCGTCTCCAGCTGGTCCAGAACCAGGCCGCTCGCCTGATCCATGGTTTACCCAGATTTCATCATGTCACCCCCCTTCTCTAATCCCTTCACTGGCTCCCTATTAAAGAGCGGGCCCTCTTTAAACTGGGGTGCACAACCTTTCAGGCCTTGGCGGGGACTGCCCCTGACTTCATATCCTCCGCCATTAGTGCCTACCGCCCCAGCAGAGAACTTCGTTCATCCACCAAACTTTTGCTCTCTGTTCCCCGCTTTAAGAAAAAGAAAGCTGGGGGCATGAAATTCAGGGACCTCGCACCCACCCTTTGGAACTCTCTTCCATTTCACATTAGATCCATCCCTACCTATTCTGAATTCCGCAGAGCACTTAAGACCTTTCTTTTTTCCCGTGCTTTTCCATCTTAGCACCCTGCTCCCTCTTTACACCCACCCCTGGTTTAAACATCCTCCCAGCGCCATGAAGCCGCATGGTATAAGTGCGCTATACAAATTGATGTAAATTCAAATTCAAATACATATCTATATCTTTGTTAATAGAAATGGGTCCTATGATTATACTCCTCGGGATCTTTCCGGACTGCGATGGGCATCCCTTGCTCCCTTCATCGCCAACACCAGCAGTCTCCAGTGAATACTGGACCAAATTGAAGAGTGACCGTGCCTGTCAGTGGGACTGTGCCCTCTCAGTACGCAGGTGTACCAGCAGGGAGGAGAAGTCCTAAACCTGCAAACAGTAACAAGTAAGGTACAAGCGGCTGGTAAGGTCACAGAGGTCAGAGGACAATAAGGAAAATATATATATATATATATATATTTTACTTGTGTCCATCAGTAGGAAACTTCCAAGAGGCAATTATTTTTCCCATTCCAAAAGAGAATTGTGATTTACATCTATGTAGTAATTGTCTACCTATCTCATTGGTTAATGTCGACTATAACGTTTTTGCCCAAACTTTAGCGTTACGCATGGACACTTTACACCCAAATTAATTGGCCTAGAAAATGTTGTTTTTATCATTAGTCATTTTTCCTCTGATAATACCAGGTGTTTATTTAGTGTATTAAGTAGCGCACCCAAATTAAACAAAGCTCTAGTGGCTATTACCTTACATACTGAAAAAAAACGTTGACTGAGTGGACTGGTGTTTTATGTTTGAAACTCATAAATGGTTTGGTTTTGGACCAAAAATTTTGAATCTCATATTATGATTATATTCTTCCCCTAAAGCAGCCATTTTAGCCAATTGAGCTTTATCAGACTATTTTTCACTCAAAAGAGGTGTGCGACCATTATTATTTATCTTCACCTTATAGCCTTTTTTTATCCAATATTAGGCAGAATAAAGACATCGTTGGCTTCTCATATGATAAAGGCCAATTGAAACTATCAGTATAAACAAATGATATTCTTCTTTACCTACATCTATTCCAACATTTCAAACAGAGGTTCAGAATTACCCCAAAGTCTCAGGATACAAACTAATTTCTGACAAGTCAGAGATATTACCACTCAATAAATTCTGCATCAAAGATGATTTTAAGGGTTTTCGTTTTGCAAGGAACCCAACTAAAATAACATAGTTACCAGTTCTTTCAAAGATATGATTAGGAAAAATGTTGGAGACACCTTGTAAAAGCTAGGAAATCTTTGCTCCTCATGGAAACCTCTATTTTTTTCTTGGTGGTGAAGATTGAGCTTTAAATCACCTAGAACAGCTTTATCTACCTAAACAAAATGGGGTGTTCATTTTCCCTAATTTTCAAAAATTCCATGTTGCTCTCTGTCTTAAACAATCAGCCCACTGGCTCATATGTGACTCTTCGTGTCCTACACCATCATGGTTTTATCACGAGCAGTCTTTTACTGGAACTTTTTTTCGATCAATGTCAACTAAACATTCCATTTATTGCATGTTCATACCTACTTTTCTGACCCATCCTCTTTTCTAAACCCTTACACAAAGACATTTTTAGCCTCCTCCTTATGGAATAGTAAAAATCTTAAAATAAAGAACAGAACTTAGGGCTAGATGTAGGTAATCAGATTTTACCGATTCTTAAATACCGAATTTTACCGATTCGGTATTTAAAAATCGGTAATTGAGATGTAGAGGAAAAATCGTTATTTCTTACCGAATCGGTAAAATTCGGTATCTGAGTTTTGGAAAATACCGATTCGGTATTTACCGAATCGGTATTTACCGATCGGTATGTCCAATGCGTTCCTATGGGCCAAAAGGCCCATAGGAATGCATTGGACATACCGATCGGTAAATACCGATCGGTAAATACCGAATCGGTAAATACCGAATGGGTATTTTCCGAATCGGACAGCAAACAAAAGTGAAACTTAACACAACAGCCAATCAGGTACAACCACCCTCCCCCTTCCTACCAGGAAGTGGGTACACAGGCAGCTGCAACTAATTAGAAGGTTCTGGAAAGGCAGTTGGAGCAGAGAGACTGGGAGCAGCAGCAGCAGCAGACAGAGCTTGTGATTTTTTGAAAACTTTAACAAGGAAAGCAGCAGGGACACTGAGCAGGCTGAAAGGAAAAGAAAGCTTAAATTCAGTAGTATGGAGCTACAGGTCCTTGTTGAGGAGGTGGTAAAGGTACACCACAGACTTTTTGGAAAGCAGTCCCTCACTGTGCCAGAATCAACAAAAAGGAAAATATGGCTGGAAGTCTTAGATAAAGTTAATGCAGTGGGAGTGACCACCAGAGTGACAGAAGACTTAAAGAAGAGGTTCTATGACCTAAGGAGCCTCACAAAGAAAATATTGGCTGGCCGCCACAAACAGTCACAGAAAACAGGTGGAGGAAAGAACACTGCACCCCCCCTCACCGACCTGGAGGAGCTTGTAGCCACAACCCTGGAGGCTGAAAGTGTCCATGGACTGGGAGAAGTGGTCAGCTCGGCACAATCTGCAAAAAAAAAAGGTAAGATGCATGCACAGCAATCCCCCTCCCACCCCATCCATCCCTCACCCCTTGCAGCTAAGTTACCCCAGTCTCATGGTGTCTGTGCAAAACTGTAGCAATGCATCATGGTACACGTAGTCAGTTATTGAAAGACCATGTCACACAGCACTGTAGCCAACAAGTTATTTAAATGAATGCAGACAAAATGAAGGGCAGGCAGCATGTACAAAGTGCAATGTTATATGTTTAATTGTAGTGGCTGTGACACATTTGCACCTAGCTGATATGTGCTCATATGTCCACAGGTCACACATCCAGAAGGCAGTCCGAGGAGGCAGAAGACACGGCACCCCAGAGGGATGACAGTCAGGAGCCAGGGCCCAGTGCATCCCAGGACACAGGTGTTCCGAGTGGGCAGCCACCCTCCCAAGAAACTGACATCAGTGAAGAAATACAGGGCTCCCCAATTCCTTCACAGTCACCACTATTGGTCTCATCACCAGAAATGCCTGCATCCCTTGTAGTAGTAACACCTGTTGCACACCCTAGCAGGAGGCATGTCGTTTCCCCACTGCTGGAAATGGAGACAGGTGCTGATGAAATGGTGGGTGAAGACTCACAGAACTTGTCTCGAGCTGACATTACTGCCACACTGCAGCCCAGCACAGAGCCTGTACCAAGTACCACTAGAAGGCGCACAGTACAAGGAAGGGGTGTAGGTGCACGTGGGGAGGGGTCCAGTGTCTTCCAGAGGGATCCATGGTCAGGATTCAGAGGATGCAGGGCAAGGGCATCATGGCCTGTCAAAGACAAATGCGAAACCTGAACATCAACATGCATGAAATTGGCAAGGGCATAAAAGAGCTGGTGGAAGTGAACAAGAGCATGGCAACAGGCATACAGCAACTGTGCACTAAACTTGACTCTGAAATTACTGCAAGGCGCAGGGACAAGCAGCGCGCAGAGAGAACAGAGAAATCCATACACCGCCTGGCAACAGCCACATCCCTGCTATGCAGGCGTAGCATCAATAGTCAGGAAGTCCTGACTCATAATAGCAACCAGTTGACAAGGGGCATAGCTGGAATGACCGGTGCGCTGGAGGCCCTACTCAATGCACAAAGTGCGCAAAGTTCTGCTATTGACGTGCCGGACACTGAAGGTAGCACCAGTAGGAGCAGCACGGCAAGCCCCCATGGCGTAGAGCCAAGGAGGAGCAGCAGGCGACAGGGTGAGGCTACAGGCCAAACGCCCAGTGAACAGGCTGAGCCACAGACACCTGCCAGTGCAAAGCGTGGCCGAAAATGAACAGTTGTAACTATGGCCTACTGCCATTGGACATAGTTAATAAAGTTTTATTTGCACATTTGTGCCATTTCAACCTGCCTAGTGACAATGTACAACTACGGTGGGTGGATTCAACACCTGTCTGAGTGTGTTTGCTCACTGTGAGCATTGCTGTCAACTGCTTACTGTTGCACTTTTGTTCTTTAACATATCTTTACAAAATCTAATTAAACAGAAGCTTGTGCTTTCACCATAGCTCAGTGTCTTCACTTACTCAGAAATAGTTGCGTGTTATGTCATCACGTCTGTATCTGCCATCACTTGGTGTTGACACTCCAGCAGGTTGTCTTTCAGGCACAGCAATGTCGTCGTCATGATCCTCATAGTCAGATAACTCCACCTCAGTCCCCTTCTTAACAGCCAGATTGTGCAACATAGCACAGGCAGTAATGATCTTACAGCAGGTGATGGGGGTATACTGCCTTGCACCTCCGCTCTTGTGCAAGCATCTAAACCTGCTTTTCCAGATACCAAATGTTCTCTCAAGAACATTGCGTGTGCTCTTGTGTGCCCGGTTGTATCTCCTTTGGCTGGGTGTTGAGGGGTTCAGGTAGGGGGTGAGTATGAATGAGCGGAGGGCATATGCACTGTCTCCTAAAATGAAAAGGGAATAATTTACTCACATGCATACATGTACTGCTTACTGCAATAGGTGTAATGGGTGTTGCACACTGTCTCTTACCTAGGAGGTAGCCTTCACCAAATTCCCCTGCAGTCAGGCGTGCATAGATGCCACTGTTTTGAAACATATATGAGTCGTGGGTACTTCCCGGGAATTTTGCGACAAGGTCTGTGATGACGTTCTTTGCATTGCAAATCACCTGCACTTTGATGGTGTGGCTTGACTTCCTATTGCGGTAAATGTATTCTGTGGCAGCAGGGGGACAAATGGGGATGTGCGTGCCATCAATGCATCCGATGATATGGGGAAATCTTGCAATCTGGTGGAAGATTTGGTTTGAACCAGTTTAGCATGGGTGGATGGAAAAGAAATGTAATGCTCCATCCTATGCAACATGGCGTCAAGGAAATAGTGAAAAAACCTTGAGAGGCTGCTCTGGCTCACCCCTCCCACCACAGCAACCACGCTCTGGTTGCTCCCTGACGCCAGCAGGTGGATGCCGCACAGCACCTGTACATGTGTTGGAATTGCATGTGCCCTTAGGGTGGGGTGCTCCAACAGTGGTTTAGGTCCCTGATGAGCTCCAAGATGGTGTCTGGAGCCAACCTGTACCTTTGCAGTATCTCTTCCTCTGTGAGCATGAACAGGGTCACCCTCTGCCTGTAAACCTGCTCTTGTCTCAGCCATTCCCTCTCTCCTTCCTCCTGTAGCCGTAGCCGTCTTGCAATGACATAAAATGCCGCCATTGTGCAAACAGAATTGCATTTTGGGTCCTTTTTTATAGGCTGCACCTGGTTACCACCTGATTTGAATCCATGGTAAATGCCGACTCCTAAATACCGATTTTGGTGCAAATTCGGTATTTCAGAGCCTCCCTACATCTCAATCTTCAATTTTAACTATTCTTAATTACCGATTCGGTATTTTACTGATCGGTAAGTTTACCGATCGGTACGTTTACCGATAGGTAAGTTTACCGATCGGTAAATTTACCGATCGGTAAGTTTACCGATCGGAAATTTTTCCTATTCGGTATTTTACCGATCGGTAAGTTTACCGATTCGGTAAATTTACCGATTCGGCCTATTTTCTATCACCTACATACCGATCGCTCAATACCGGTCGGTAACGGCCGAAAATCGGTATTTTCGGCCGTTACCGACCGGTAAAAGCCTACCTACATATGGCCCTATATTTAGAAAGTCCTGGCATGCCAAAGGACTTAAGTAGATTCAACACTATTTTTTAAAAATAATCATATTCCCCTTTACCACAGTACAGACATCCTTTAACTTGACTAATTCTTTTCAACGTAATTATGCAATATTAGCTCAAGAACTCCTTACTACCAGTCTAACTGTTGGTCATGTCAATTTCCACATTCTGATTTGAGGCATATGTTATTCCACTGTGCACCCATTCATCATTTTTGTGTGAAACAAATTGCTCCAATTTTTAAGTTAAATATCCCATATTCCATACTTGGGCTTAATTATGAGTATGGCAGTCATGAGGGTGCAGTGGTGGTTGTCTCATGACCACCCTTTTACCATGAAGGTGGTTGGACCAACAGTCCCCCACCACAGCTGCCAGAGAACCACTGCTCCATGGCAGTGATGTGGTGGTGTAGAGGCAGTAATATGCTTGGCAAGACCACCGCAGTCCCAACAAGCATAATGCAAGTTTCCTCTCCACCGCGGATTAAATGGTGGTCCCACACCATGAAAACTGTGGCGGAGAGCAAACAAAGGGGGGCGGTTATAGGGCCCCTTTGTGCCTCACGCCATATGGATGCACACAGTGGGGCACAACATGTGCGCTTTTGTGTGCATGCTCACCAGTTCGTGAACAAAATGAACTTTATAGTCCTTGCTGTGCAGGAACTGTTTTTGGTGTTCGCATTGCGGTGCCCATTTTCCAAGGTACCGCAGTGGGAACTCCAAAAACCAGTCTGCCAGATAGGCGGAAACTCCTAATCTGGCAGGTGGCCTGACCACCAGTTTAGTGGTTTGGCAGTAGGGCGGATTCGGGGCCCACCGCCAAACTCGGAATCTGTCCCTTAATGTTTCTTAAGAAGAATGTCTTCTGAGAGTTTCCCCTACACATCCAAGCTGTAAGACCTATTGCTTGCTGTAGCCTTCCATCAAATTACCATACTTTGGAAAAATAAAATGGTATTTACAAAGCATGGTGGCATGCTTTATGTTTTCCTCATAGGATGGTCAGAGCATATGTTGATCCTCTTTTATTAGCACTTAAGAGAGAACACTTATGGTTGCCCTTCATGACATTTATTAATAAGTCTAAGTCTTTAACCAAATTGACTGATGTTGTTGAAGTAGTTGATAAACCTCCTTCAGTATATATTGTTGAATTATTTTAGTTATAGTATGTTTGTTACTTCATATTTTAATATTCGTTCAATGCTTATAATTTGTGTAATTTCAGCACCGTTACTCAAGTTGACATGTATTATTTTATATTTTTTTATGTTCATTGTCTGTCTCAATTTCTTCCCGAGACCATTTTTTGTATTTCTTTATTTGTTTCTTTCTTCCTTACTTATATCCTTACTTTTCTAGCTTATGCTTCATTGAAGAGCATGGGTACCTTCTTATATTTTTTCTCATTTATCATATGATATTCTTATATTCTCCTTTAATAGTATATGTAATTATACCATTTTCTTCTGAATAACACATATTTAAACTAAAAGAAATGTACAGGGACAAAATAGAGTTTCTTTTTGCCCGGAATGTGCCATCTAAGTAGTCCACAATCAACTGGCACACCCCCTTGGGAATACGACCTATCCCAGTCCCATCAGTTCAAAAATATTCGCAGTATGATTGATAATATACCACTCATTTAGCAGACTTGTATATGATGAGAAAGATTCTCTATTTTCTTCCTGGTAAATTCCATTCTTGTTAGTGAGTACAATGATCCTGTCTCTGCAAGATTATTACTGCTACGTTTGCTTAGGACTTCCAGTTTTACAAACTAGCAAACTACTGAGCATTTAGAATATGGCAGTCCAGCTGCTGTTTATGGCCTAAGTAAGTTTGACCATTGGATTTTGTCTTAAGTTAAACTTAAGTTTGTCTTAAGTTTTGGTCGTAAGACAAAATCCTAACTTAAGACAAAATCCTAACTAAAGGCAAAACCCTTTCACTACTACTAAATGCCTTCTGTGAACACCAAACGTAGTAAGTTTAGGATTTTGTCTCAGATTAATTCTGTGAATCGGCCCCTATGTTTGTTATTTGACTGCGGCTTCTATCCCTCTCAACTAATACCTCAATTTCTTACAGTAGCGTTCTGTGATGAGATCCAGTACTTGTGTTTATGTAGTAACCCTCAGTGATTTGTATACAACTAAATATCTCTAATCATAATCTGACATCAGAATCAATTTCTTCTTTAATTTTCCTTGATTGTATTTTTTTTCTTTTGTACTAATTTCAGTTCCTGCCTGACAATTGTGCACGAGTGATACCTGTTTGCAAAGATGGAGTTGGAGCTCAACAGCATTGATAATCTTAAGGTGGTAGAGTTAAGGAATCTCTGCAAGAATAGAGAGCTGACCTTAGAATAGGGCTCTACAAAAGTGGGCTTCCAATTAGCCCTCAGAGCCTATGACGAAGTCCACAGGATGCAACCTCAAACCAGGGAGGAGGAAGTGAATGACCTTGAGGATAAGAGGTAAATGTGCAGGATGAGGATGAGAAAGGAAATGTCATGGTCTCAGGCTCAGAGATGCAGCAAGACCAGGAGGAAAACATGCCCACAGGAGTGAAGTTCCATCTCTGGGACAGAAGCAGTGCGTCCTCCCACAACATTTATCCTGAGGAGTTGGAGGACCAGAGAGCTGACAGGGCGTTCTAGCTGCAGCTGGCTAAGCTAAAACTACCTGTGGAGTAGAAAATGGCTGGGACAGAGAAAGGTCTAGCCAGGGAAAAGGCTTGGGCTGAAAGGGTCTTGGAAGAGAGGAAAATCTTACTAGCTGATGAAGTGAGTCTATAGGAGCTGGACCTCAAAGTAAAAAAACTCTAGGGGTTCAGCAGCAATAGTGGCAGTGACAATCGAGACAAGAAGGGTCCACATACCCAAAGACCTGATGCCTAGCATTGTGGTGGTACCCACTCATGAAGGAAGTTAAGGTGCAGCCAGAGGCTTTCAAACCATCCTGGTTATATTTTGTGGATACATCCAAAGTTGCACTAGATGGTTGGACAAAGGGCAGTAATGTGAGTACTTATGATTAGCTGTACAATCTTTTTTTCAGACAGCATGTTCAGTACTTGTTTTTTGTAGCTGCACAGACACCTCATTGATTCACTGTACCCATTGAGTTTGTCGAAGAAGGTACCTTGGGTGACCCTAAGAAGAGTGGACAGGGTGACGCCCAGGAGAAGGAGGGAGTGAGACAAGGATACATTTAAAAACTTCTCTAAAGGTCCCCTAAAGAGACTTCTGAGGAAAGATTCATAGTCCCATCCTGAAAAAGATAAGGTTTGTTTTTACTGGAAGAGGACTCCCGGCCACTGTTGGCACTATTGCCATGAATGTTCTCATTATGGACACTTCAAAGGGGGTCCCATCTGCAAAAAAGTTAAGCAAGTACCAACCCCACTCCGACTGGTGGTTCCACTCTGGGTATGGCGAGCATTGTGCTCGGGAGGAGGCTCTCAAGTTAGTGCAGTGGAAAGTGCAGAAGTTACTCTAGTGCCCCATGGGTGACAGAGAGATTGTGCTAAAGGCTCATGTGCCTAACAATACTAACAAACATAGGTGGTTGGCCACCATCAATGGGCAGAGGGTAGAAGCTCTGAGAGGCGTAGGAGCCAATATGACTGATGTTAGTTGTCATCTGGTGTCATCAGAGCACGTAGTACCTAATATAGTCCACTAGTTTTTGACAAATGAAAACCATGAGAGTCACTATCCAGGGATCTGTTTTTCTTTGAATGGGCAGGGTTTGCTATAGACAGTGCTCTCTAGTTTATATATCAAGGACCCAAGACAAGTTAGAATCAATCGTATGCCCGTAGAGTCAAATCTGGGAACACGTTCAATCTTTAGTTGGTGGAGCCCAATGTTCCCCTTAAAGGACACATGTGGATGAACTGCCATCTATTTTGTTTTAGTTAAGTTTATCTCAAGCCCCTTACTATTGTCATAAAAAATGTTATTAGTTGAGCAGCTACTGCATACCCATCGGATTCAGTGACAACAAAAAAATGTCATCTGCAAACAGTAATGCAGGGACAGGGACCCCATTGAGCTTTAGTGAATTGTGTCTATACTCTTTTAAATAATCAATGATATCATTAGAGAGAGAAAATGGTGGTTTAATTTATTTAACAAGAAAAAGATATGCTGGCTCTTTGCACAGTGGGAGACCTGCTTCCTAAAATATTCACTGTTTCTCCAGCTGGAGCACCCGATAATGCTGCAGGAGAGGGTCAATTTGTTTAAGTCTTTATTTATTCATAATTTAAAAACTAGAGAGTAGAGGCTCTGCAGAACAGTGTGATGAGACAAAGAAAAATACTACAACAACATGGGGCAGCAAAGGCCACAAATATCCTGTTCTGATGGTTATCATCGATTAGAAAAGCGGCCATGGGGGGGTGAGAGGAGGCGGTGTTAGGGAAAGGTACCGCGCATACAAAGGAGGGGGGTCACCCAGCGGGAAGGGGGAGGCAGGAACCCTGTAGAATATTTACATGACATGAACAATGTGTTGGGCAGTGCATATAAGCCCATATATGTAAAAGTAAAAGACGAATAGAGTGAGATTTCTTTGCCAGCAGGGACGTGGTCTTGGCATGAAGAGTGGTAAGATGCAGTTTGAATGTGAGGAGGAGGTTTAGAGCTACATGAGTGAAGGTCTATGAAAGTCCTAGGAGGGATAGTCTAGCATGGCAGGGGTTGGGGATTAGGACCAACTGGCCTATGTCACTAGTCATCATTAAGGAAAGTAGCCCAAACATGTTAGCAGGTTTCAAGATCTGCACTGAGCATATAGCTAAGTTTCTAATAGAAACCAACTTGAACATTTTGGTTAGCCATTCAGCATGTGTGGAGGATGCAGAGTTTAGTCGAGACTAGTTCAGTGACGCATCAGCGGGGAGATGCCCGCAGTGTTATATAGGAACATTACATGTTGAGTTATAGGGGAGGAAAGGGGCAGGTTTCTTCATAGCATATCTGTTTCTGTTGTCCAAACGTCACAGATGCTCCTGCAGTGGTATAGGATATGCATGGTGACACAGCCTAAGTGGTTGCATTGCCAACATTGTGAGAAGTTGAGGAGTTCTGTGCATTCCAGACTTGGACCATGCAAGGTGTATGTCAGACATGACGTGACACTAGGTGAACCTTGTTTTATTTTATAACTTTTGAACTTTCTCTATCTCACAGTACTTGTTACAGTTTAAACAAATGTCAAGATTGGCTTTAAGAGCATAGGTCTCCTTTGATATTGGGAACAGATCCTATCTTTCAGTAACTGCAGCTCAGAAAGCATACTCATTGAATGCCAGCCTCAAGGGAAGGGGAAAAACAAGAAAACATCTCCTAAATTAAACTGTTCAATCTGAAGACAAAGAACTACAGTCGCCATCACCACTTGTGAATGAGCCTGCTTCAAGCCACTATAGTCATGTCACACACTTCTAGTGTAGCCACCAGGTGCGTGTCTTGTAGCGGAACATGCAAGGGATGTGGGGAGTGCAAATGATGCACACAATAAGCATGTCCACTCCTCCAACATTGGTTCCCCCCCTTCACCAACTGTGGAGGAATACAAAAACAGGAGAGCTAAGGACTTGCCTTAAGCCGAGGCTCTGGGGATGAGGCTTGCATGCCAAAACTTTAGGGCCTCTCACTCTCTCCTTTTCTGGTGTTCCTATGTGCTTTCTCCTCTCCTTGTACAGCTCCCAGCTGCTTTATGGACCTCTGGACAGTCCAGCTGCTTCTGTGGGTGGTCCAAGGCACACACAGCTCTGTTATCCTCTCCAGGGGACTTTGTGCCATGATTCGGGCTCCTTTCTGTTCTCTCTGCTGGTCCTCTCTCCTTTTTTGTTCGTCAACCCCATTCCTGCTTCCCACATCCGTTATATCAGGATTGGAGCCCACCCATCCATGGCCGCCAGTCTGAACTGCCTCCCTATAGGCAGCTTAGAGGGACTCCACCACGCCGGGTGTCGTTCATTTCTAAAAATCTGCGAGGGAGCTGTCTTCTCCAGGGGCTTCATAGTAAGGCACTTCAGACATGGCCTGTGCAATATACCACCTGGTGATCTTCTACAGGAGCAGTGCCCGCCCCTCATCGTTCAATTGGGGAAGGTGAACAGTGTTGAAGAAACTGTTGATTCGTGCCTCAACAGTAATGACTTTGGGGGCGTAAAGGTCTTTTTAGTACTCTCTGAAAGTTGCTACTGTCCTCTGGGGGTTTATGACAAGGCAGTCAGACCGGTCTTTTATGGCCAGAAGGGCATATGCTGCCGCTTGTTGTCATAGTTGTGCAACAAGTAGTCTGCCAGCCTTTCCACCTTGTTCAGAATGAGACTGTGGAGTGACAGAGAATGCCCCGATCAAGAGCAGGAGCATTGAAAAGAAGGCTGCTCGGCGGGAGCAGGCAAAGCTGCTGCCATAGGAGGAGGGGCCTTAAAAGTGAGGAGGGCCTTAAGATCCATCTATGCCTTATGTAGCCATCGCTGAATGGAATCTATGGGCAGGATGAATATTATCGGGTAAGGTCTCAAATTGTTGCTTTAACGGATGCCTATTGGGCTACTCTCTGCTTGATGTGGAGAAACACCTCCTGCATGAGTTGACCCCTGATAATAATCAAATCTAGACTATTTGCAGTCAACAGTAGAGAGATAGGTCTATGACTTTTTGGCCAGATAAAGGAGGCCACATGGCACAGATTGACCCCATGCACAGAACGTTGTCCAGGATGCTAAGACGGGCAAAGGCATTTCTATCCTCAGGATCAGTCCACGTCTTTAGTACTGTGCAGGAGATAGTTTTGTACAGCAGACTAGCCACCACGCATTCCTGTAGTTTAGGCTTGTTGCCAGTGGTCAGCTGGGATTATTGGTTGCTATAGTTAGCTTTGACCACCCAGATACATTGGTCCTTGTCCACTTCCAGGCCTGAGGTGGGTTGTGACCGAATGTTTGGAGTTCAGACTGGAGAGGGCATTTTTACATTTGATATAATGAGTGAAGCCATGTGTGTTCCAGGATAAAACAGTCAAGGGCTTTGATGCCATGATTTATGGACAATGGGTAGGGGAAATAGACTAGATATGCCCAAGTGTTGAGTGGTATACACAAAAAACAATGTCCCAATAGGTAAAAATAATATAGTCAATTAATCAAGCATGCGCATCGCATTGCTAGCAGGGAAAAAAGGAGAACACTCAATTTGTTTTAGAACAAGATATTAAATCATCTTTTTTTGTAATTAACATTCATGGTCGGTAATATACAGTTAAAGGCAGCACTGCATAAATTGAATTAAATGACAACCATAAAGGACCTGGTGCTCTAGAAAAGGTGACTGTGGTGATAGTGGCGACGCAAGTGCAGTAGTGAACAGCATGAACGGCGCACTGTGACTCAGGTGCAAATAATGTACAGTGAGTGGTTCAAATCATGTGACTAAGTGGTATCACAGATTAAAACGATTTATTTCCATTGTATGAACCACAATTAGAGGAGTACGCCTATTAATAAGCTGTGGAGTCAAGTGTTGAGTGGGGTAGGGTGGAACATGCTGAGTGATAGTTCATGATGCCAGAAGGACAAGGAGCAGTAGAGGCTGTGGAAGAATCTTAGGTGAGGATAAGCACTGAGTAATGCAGGAGTGAGATAGAGGACCGATGACGGTGGGAATCAATCCAACTTAACCAGCTGGGAGAGGGAGATGAACAGAAAAACTATGAAAACTGCATGTATGACATGATTCAATATTAAACAACACATAGCAATAAGCAACATCATATAGCAGAGAACATAAGAAACAGGTCTACGTGGAAATGTAGAGATGAATATATAGACCATGAAAGAGGTTGGAGGTTTGATGCTAAAGTGTGTCGCTGACAGGCTCGGTGGCCATCACCAGGCTGGTTGGGAGCCCCGGTTGCTTTCAGCAGTGTGCGTGACTTACACCATCCTGATTCCTGTGTGAACTAAACCACTGCCCTGATTGCTCTGTACTTTCCGCTTTTGGGTTGGAATTGGGAGCCTGCCAATGCGGTGGGGCTTCCTGTTGTCCCTAGAGACTGGAGTGTCTCTGGTGGGAGCAAGGCAGAGGTGTTGTGTTCACGGTGGGGTCCTTTAAATTATCCAAGAAGACAAGTAAGCTCTTTGGTTCCAGGAAGTCTCTGAACTTGCCATTTATGATGATCAACATGTGGGCAGGTTAGAGCAGTCCATATTTAATGTTTATTTGTGCAGTGTAGGTCAGAAAAACAGGAATGCTGTCCGCTTTTCATTAATCTTTTTGGAGAAATCTGCAGATATATGTATTTTGTGTAACCCTAGGCTTAAAACTAGCTACGCTGACGGAGCATGCAAAGTTTGTACTAATTCGCACTTTGCAAATTGCACATAGTACAGTACCAAAACTGTGCTTAATCACGTAGCGTAGTATCTAAATCAAAAATATTCTCAGATGCTTTGAAATAGCAATTTTACATGCTTAACAGCATATAACCAAATCACAAAAATGAACTTTTACAATGAAAACATTAGGCAATGAAAGAGCTGATGATTTTGGGGTCACCCCTAACCTAGGGGGAGCACCAAGCAAATGACTTGAGCATAAACAAAAAGCACATTTTGTTGAACTTCAGTGGTGGTCCCATCATTTTAGGACCACCCCAAGCACAGTTATTGGCATAAAAACAATCCCAACCAAAGGCCCTGCAAAGCATTATGGGACGAGATTAGCAGTGGGCAGTGAATATTATAGTATCCAATATCAAAATATTTCTACAAGGAGCTGCAGTTCACCTAGTTGTTACTAGATGTCCCTCACGAGTCAAATGCAAAGCATTGAAATTATTCTTACATCAAGCTGCAGTTCCACAAGTCGTTACTAGATGTCCCTCACGAGTCAAATGCAAAACCATTGAAACCCTTCCATCAAGCATTTGCATTTGACTTGCGAGGGACATCTAGTAATGACCAGTTGAACTGCAGCTCTTTGTAGAATTCTTTTGATATTGTATACTATATAATATTCACTGCCCACTGCTAATCTCATCCCATAATGCTTTGCAGGGCCTTTGGTTGGGAATGTTTTTTTGCCAATAACTGTGTTTGGGTTTGTCCTAAGAGGATGGGACCACAACTAAATCGTTCAATAAGATGTGCTTTTTTATTTTCAAGGCATCTGTTTGGTACTCTCCCTAGGTTAGGGAGGATCCCAAAATCATCACATCTCCCACTGCTTGCTAATTTTTCAGTTTCACCATTGTGAAAGTACTATATGCACTTTAGCATATAAAGATAGAAATACTTATTTTATCATATCTGGTCCTGTACAGGAAGCCATTTGCAATTGTTTTGCACAGTACAGACAAGTACACAGTTTCATCAGCTACGCTAAGCAGACTACGTGTACTACGCAAAGATTAAAGTATACCACGTGAAGCTACGTGTATTGCTGCTACGCAAACTACGCCCAGGCTTAATTTTTTGGCCCATCATAGTCGTGGCGTCTATGATAATGGGTATTGGCTAGGATTTATCGTCCCAACAAATGCTTTAAAAAACACGCTATGAGTGGGTGAGGCTTGTCTATGTTAGTGGGAAAGGCTCATTCACATATTTTTCTTGCCTTGTGATGGACCCAGGAAGGACAGAGGCACCACCAACAGAATTAAAAATGTGCTTGGGGGCTGCAGAAGCAGAGCAACCCCTCTTTCCTTCATTTTGGAAAAGTGACCCTTGTTTGCAGGGCCAAAGAAAATATGAATCCTCCAGAATTTTCTTGGTGTTTTTTAAGCAGGGCCCTTTAAGGGATTAGTTTTAACGTTGCATTGTATGTGGTCTGAAAATATATCAAAAAGTACAGTCAAATAGAGTTCAACTGTTGCTATGGCTGTATTTTAGACACATGTACATTTTAACAGTTATAAATGTTTCACTGAGATTGATTATTGTATTTGCACCTGAATATTATTGATTATATAAAATAATAGTGGTTTTAACTTTTGAAATATTTGTCTCTTGTCTCTTAATTTAATGATACTTGCCAAAGTCAATAGTCCTGTTTTATTTAAAGAGATACAACACTATGTTGTGATTTGCTATCTGGTATAGTTAGGAGGAAACTGATTTTCCTTATAGTGGGCAATTGCAGAGGTACCCACCATCCAAGGGGCCCCCATGGAAAGTGAATTTCTCTCCATTTTCTTTCTCTTTGACCTACGTCTACCTTATTTATTTATTTATACATCAGCCGTTTTGTGCCTACCTCTACCCTGTATCATTTTAAGGATTTTTGGGATCCTGGGCAAGACATGTTTCAACTTTGGGTGACCATGCAAAAGTTTAATATAAAATTCAGTTTTCATGGGGTCTTGAGTTTGCATGAAATGGAGCATATAAATCAAATTTGTTCTGTACAGGGGCCCCCAATTTTGTTTTATCTGGGCCACCCAAAATAATCTTAAGATGACACTGTACCTGCCAATACAAATGGAAGGGCCAGGGGCATCGAAAATCAACCCCTGAGAGTTCCACAGTCTGGGAGGAGTCTGCAACTGAGGGTGATGCCCCAAAACCAGCAGGGGAAGGCATTGCTGCCCTGGGGGACCTACCTGAATTGAGTAAATGGTAAAGTTAAGGGGGTTTGATCCAGACAGAGAACTGCAAAGTTTTGGCCTGGCTGATGAAGGGTAATACCCAGAAACCAGTCCCAGGATGCTTGTTTCTGGTCCAGGGAGGACATGGCTTGGCAGTTCGGTCTGGACTGTTCCCATGAGGCAGAGTGTCAAGACTGATTTGCATATGGCTTCGATTAAACTGGGGTAGCATGGTAAGCAAAAGAACAATGGATTTAACCAAAATCTCTTGACTGCGGGTGAAAGTATGAGTTATTCAGCATTCCATCCATAATATACTTCCGTAGAACGTTTCACCATAATTGGGATGGGTATGCCCAGACGTGGGTCGCTTGCTCACTGTGCCACTGGAATTAAGCTACCCTGGCTGATGAATGGTAGTACCCAGAAACCGATATCAGGATGTGTATTTCTGGTCCAGGGAGGACCTGGCTTGGCAGTTAAGTCTGGACTGTTCCCAAGCGGCACCGGGATAAAACTGATTTGCATATGGCTAGGTCTAAACTGGGGTGGCATGGTGAGCAAAAGAACCATGGATCTAACCACGATCACTTGACTGGGGTGAATGTATAATTTGATCAGCATTCCATCCACAATTTGTTTGCGTAGCACTTTTCAAACTAATTGAGATGAGTATGCCCAGACGTAGGTCCCTTGCTCACTGTGCAACTGGATTCAAGCTATCCTGGCTGATGAAGGGTAATACCCAGAAACTGGTCCCAGGATGCGTGTTTCTGGTCCAGAGAGGACTTGGCTTGTCAGTTAAGTATGGACTGTTCTGAAGAGGCACCGATCAAGACTGATTTGCATATGACTGGGTCTAAACTGGAGTGGCATGGTGAGCAAAAGAAAAATGGATTTTAACCCAGGTCTCTTGACTGCGAGTGAATGTGTGATTTATTCAGCATTACGTCTATCATTTGTTTGCGTAGCATTTTTTACCCTAATTGGGATGGGTATGCCCATACGTGGGTCCCTAACACACTGTGCCACTGGATTCAAGCTAGCCTGGCTGATGAAGGATAATACCCAGAAACCGGTCCCAGGATTCTTTTTCCGGTCTGGAGAGGACCTGGTTTGGCAGTACGGCCTGGACTGTTCCCAAGAGGCACTGGGTTAAGACTGATTTGCATATGGCTGGGTCTAAACTGGGGTAGCATGGTGAGCAAAAGAACAATGGATCTAACCACGATCACTTGACTGGGGTGAATGTATAATTTGATCAGCATTCCATCCACAATTTGTTTGCGTAGCACTTTTCAACCTAATTGAGATGAGTATGCCCAGACGTAGGTCATTTGCTCACTGTGCAACTGGATTCAAGCTATCCTGGCTGGTGAAGGGTAATATCCAGAAACTAGTCCCAAGATGCGTGTTTCCGGTCCAAAGAGGACCAGGCTTGGCAGTTAAGTATGGACTATTCCGAAGAGGCAAAGGTCAAGACTGATTTGCGTATGACTGGGTCTAAACTGGGGTGGCATGGTGAGCAAAAGAAAAATGGATTTAAACCAGGTCTCTTGACTGGGGGTGAATGTGTGATTTCTTCAGCTTTCCATCCATCATTTGTATGCGTAGCAGTTTTCAACCTAATTGAGATGAGTATGCCCAGACGTGGGTCTATTGCTCCCTGTGCCACTGGATTCAAGCTAGCCTGGCTAATGAAAGGTAATACCCAGAAGCTGGTCCCAAGATGCTTGTTTCTGTACCAGGGAGGACCTAGCATGGCAGTTTGGTCTGGACTTTTCCCATGAGGCACAGGGTCAACATTGATTTGCATATGGCCGGGTCAAAACTGGGGTAGCATGGTTAGCAAAAGAACGATGGATTTAACCCAGATCTCTTGATTTGGGGTCACTGTATGATTTATCCAGCGATTCGTCCATCATTTATTTGCGTAGCACTTTTCACCCTAAGTGGGAAGGCACGCCAAGACATGTGTCCCTTGCTCACTATGACACTGGATTCAAGCTAGCCTGGCTGATGAAGGGTAATACCCACAAACCGGTCGCTGGCTGTTGGTTTTCTGTCCAGGGAGGACCAGGCCTGGCAGTTCGGTCTGGACTGTTCCCATGAGGCACAGGGTCAAGACAGATGTGTATATGGCTGGGTCTCAACTGGGGTGGCATTGTGAGCAACAGAACAATAGATTTAACCAAGATCGCTTCACTGCGGGTGAATGTATGATTTTTTCAGCATTCGGTCCATCATTTGTTTGGATAGCACTTTTCACCCTAAGTGGGATGGGTATGCCCAGACGTGGGTCCCTTGCTCACTGTGCCACTAGATTCAGGCTAGCCTGGCTGATGATGAGTAATACCCAGAAACCGGTCCCTGGATGCTCGTTTCTGGTCCAGGGAGGACCTGGCTTGGCAGTTTGGTCTGGACTGTTCCCATGAGGCACAGGGTCAAGACTGATTCACATATGGCTGGGTCTAAACTAGGATGGCATGGTGAGCAAAAGAATGATGGTTTTAACCAAGATCGCTTGACTGCGGGTGAATGTATGATTTATTCAGCATTCCGTCCATCACTTGTTTGCCTAGCACCCTAAGTGGGATGGGTATGCCCAAACGTGTGTCCCTTGCTCATTGTGGCACTGGATTCAAGCTAGCCTGGCTGATGAAGGGTAATACCCAGAAACCGGTCCCAGGTTGCTTGTTTCCGGTCCAGGGAGGACCTGGCTTGGTAGTTCGGTATGGACTGGTCCCATGAGGCACAGGGTCAACATTGATTTGCATATGGCCGGGTCAAAACTGGGGTAGCATGGTTAGCAAAAGAACGATGGATTTAACCCAGATCTCTTGATTTGGGGTCACTGTATGATTTATCCAGCGATTCGTCCATCATTTATTTGCGTAGCACTTTTCACCCTAAGTGGGAAGGCACGCCAAGACATGTGTCCCTTGCTCACTATGACACTGGATTCAAGCTAGCCTGGCTGATGAAGGGTAATACCCACAAACCGGTCGCTGGCTGTTGGTTTTCTGTCCAGGGAGGACCAGGCCTGGCAGTTCGGTCTGGACTGTTCCCATGAGGCACAGGGTCAAGACAGATGTGTATATGGCTGGGTCTCAACTGGGGTGGCATTGTGAGCAACAGAACAATAGATTTAACCAAGATCGCTTCACTGCGGGTGAATGTATGATTTTTTCAGCATTCGGTCCATCATTTGTTTGGATAGCACTTTTCACCCTAAGTGGGATGGGTATGCCCAGACGTGGGTCCCTTGCTCACTGTGCCACTAGATTCAGGCTAGCCTGGCTGATGATGAGTAATACCCAGAAACCGGTCCCTGGATGCTCGTTTCTGGTCCAGGGAGGACCTGGCTTGGCAGTTTGGTCTGGACTGTTCCCATGAGGCACAGGGTCAAGACTGATTCGCATATGGCTGGGTCTAAACTAGGATGGCATGGTGAGCAAAAGAATGATGGTTTTAACCAAGATCGCTTGACTGCGGGTGAATGTATGATTTATTCAGCATTCCGTCCATCACTTGTTTGCCTAGCACCCTAAGTGGGATGGGTATGCCCAAACGTGTGTCCCTTGCTCACTGTGGCACTGGATTCAAGCTAGCCTGGCTGATGAAGGGTAATACCCAGAAACCGGTCCCAGGTTGCTTGTTTCCGGTCCAGGGAGGACCTGGCTTGGTAGTTCGGTATGGACTGGTCCCATGAGGCACAGGGTCAAGACTGATTTGTATATGGCTGGGTCTCAACTGGGGTGGCATTGTGAGGAATAGAACAATAGATTTAACAAAGGTCTCTTGACTGCGGCTGAATGTATGATTTATTCAGCATTCCGTCCATCATTTGTTTGGATAGCACTTTTCACCCTAAATGGGATGGGTATGCCCAGACGTGGGTCCCTTGCACACTGTGCCACTAGATTCAGGCTAGCCTGGCTGATGATGAGTAATACCCAGAAACCGGTCCCTGGATGCTCGTTTCTGGTCCAGGGAGGACCTGGCTTGGCAGTTTGGTCTGGACTGTTTCCATGAGGCACAGGGTGAAGACTGATTCGCATATGGCTGGGTCTAAACTGGGGTTGAATGGTGAGCAAAAGAACGATGGATTTAACCAAGATCTCTTGACTGGGTGTGAATGTATGATTTATTTAATATTCTGTCCATCATTTGTTTGAGTAGCACTTTTCACCCTAAGTGCGATTGGTATGCCCAGACATGGGTCTATTGCTCACTGTGCCACTGGATTCAAGCTATCCTGGTTGATGAAGGATAATAGTCAGAAACCGGTCCCAGGATGCTTGTTTCTGGTCGAGGGAGGACCTGGCATGGAAGTTCGGTCTGGACTGTTCCCATAAGGCACAGGGTCAAGACTAATTTGCATATGGCTCTTTCTAAACTTGGGTGGTATGGTTAGCAAAAGAATGATGGATTTAACCCAGGTCTCTTGACTGTGGCTGAATGTATAATTTCTTCAGCTTTCCATCCATCATTTGTTTGCGTAGCCCTCTTCACCCTTATTGAGATGGGTATGCTCAGACATGGGTCCCTTGCTCACTGTGCCACTGGATTCAAGCTAGCCTGGCTAATGAAGGGTAATACCCAGAAGCTGGTCCCAAGATGCTTGTTTCTGGGCCAGGAAGGACCTGGCATGGCAGTTTGGTCTGGACTGTTCCCATGAGGCACAGGGTTAACATTGATTTGCATATGGCTGGGTCTAACCAGGGGTGACATGGTGAGCAAAAGAACAATGGATTTAACCCAGATCTCTTGACTTGGGCTGATTGTATGATTTATCCAGCGATTGGTCCATCATTTATTTGCGTAGCACTTTTCACCCTAAGTGTGATAGGCATGCCAACACATGTGTGCCTTGCTCACTGTGCGACAGGATTCAAGCTAGCCTGGCTGATGAAGGGAAATACCCAGAAACCGGTCCCTGGATGCCCTTTTCTGGTCCAGGGAGGACCTGGCTTGGCAGTTTGGTTTGGACTGTTCCCATGAGGCACAGGGTCAATACTGGTTTGCATATGGCTCTTTCTAAACTTGGGAGGTATGGTTAGCAAAAGAATGATGGATTTAACCCAGGTCACTTGACTGGGGCTGAATGTATAATTTCTTCAGATTTCCATCCATCATTTGTTTGCGTAGCACTTTTCAACCTTATTGAGATGGGTATGCTCAGACATAGGTACCTTGCTCACTGTGCCACTGGATTCAAGCTAGCCTGGCTAACGAAGGGTAATACCCAGAAGCTGGTCCCAGGATGCTTGTTTCTGGTCGAGGGAGGACCTGGCGTGGCAGTTCGGTCTGGACTGTTCCCATAAGGCACAGGGTCAAGACTGATTTGCATGTGTCTCGTTCTAAACTTGGGAGGTATGGTTAGCAAAAGAATGATGGATTTAACCCAGGTCACTTGACTGGGGCTGAATGTATCATTTCTACAGTTTTCCATCCATCATTTGTTTGCGTAGCACTTTTCACCCTTATTCAGATGGGTATGCACAGACATGGGTCCCTTGCTCACTGTGCCACTGGATTCAAGCTAGCCTGGCTAATGAAGGGTAATACCCAGAAGCTGGTCCCAGGATGCTTGTTTCTGGTCGAGGGAGGACCTGGCGTGGAAGTTCGGTCTGGACTGTTCCCATGAGGCACAGGGTCAAGACTGATTTGCAGGCTCTGTCTTAACTGGGGTGGTATGGTGAGCAAAAGAACGATGGATTTAACCCAGATCTCTTGACTGGGGGTGAATGTATCATTTCTTCAGCATTCCATCCATCATTTGTTTGCGTAGCCCTTTTCAGCCTAAGTGGGATAGGTATGCCCAGATGTGGGTCCTTTGCTCACTGTGCCACTGGATTCAACCTAGCCTGGTTGGTGAAGGGTAACACCCAGAAACCGGTCCAAGGATGCTTGTTTCCGGTCCAGGGAGGACCTGGCTTGGTAGTTCAGTCTGGACTGTTCCCATGAGGCACAGGGTCAAGATTGATTTTCATATGGCTGGGTCTAAACAGAGGTGGCATGGTGAACAAAAGTATGATGGATATAACTCAGATTTCTTAACTGGAGGTGAATGTATCAATTATTCGGAATTCCGTCCATCATTTGTTTGCATAGCATTTTCCAATCTAAGTGGGATGGGTATGCCCAGACGTGGGTCCCTTTCTCACTGTGCCACTGGATTCAAGCTGACCTGGCTGATGAAGGGTAATACCCAGAAACCGGTCCCAGGATGCTTGCTTCCGTTCCAGGGAGGACCTGGCTTGGCAGTTCAGTCAGGTCAGTTCCCATGAGGCACAGGCTCATGACTTATTTTCGTGTGGCTGAGCCTAACTAGGGTGGTATGGTGAGCAAACGTAAGTATGGATTTAACACAGATCTCTTGCCTGAGAGTGAATGTATGACTTTTTCAGCATTCCGTCCTTCATTTGTTTGGGTAGCACTTTTCACCCTAAGTGGGATGAGTATGCCCAGACGTGGGTCCCTTGCTCACTCTGCCACTGGATTCAAGCTAGCCTGGCTGATGAAGGGAAATACCCAGAAACCGGTCCCTGGATGCCCTTTTCTGGTCCAGGGAGGACCTGGCTAGGCAGTTTGGTCTGGACTGTTCCCATGAGGCACAGGGTCAATACTGGTTTGCATATGGCTCTTTCTAAACTTGGAAGGTATGGTTAGCAAAAGAATGATGGATTTACCCCAGGTCACTTGACTGGGGCTGAATGTATAATTTCTTCAGATTTCCATCCATCATTTGTTTGCGTAGCACTTTTCACCCTTATTGAGATGGGTATGCTCAGACATAGGTACCTTGCTCACTGTGCCACTGGATTCAAGCTAGCCTGGCTAACGAAGGGTAATACCCAGAAGCTGGTCCCAGGATGCTTGTTTCTGGTCGAGGGAGGACCTGGCGTGGCAGTTCGGTCTGGACTGTTCCCATAAGGCACAGGGTCAAGACTGATTTGCATGTGTCTCGTTCTAAACTTGGGAGGTATGGTTAGCAAAAGAATGATGGATTTAACCCAGGTCACTTGACTGGGGCTGAATGTATCATTTCTTCAGCTTTCCATCCATCATTTGTTTGCGTAGCACTTTTCACCCTTATTCAGATGGGTATGCTCAGACATGGGTCCCTTGCTCACTGTGCCACTGGATTCAAGCTTGCCTGGCTAATGAAGGGTAATACCCAGAAGCTGGTCCCAGGATGCTTGTTTCTGGTCGAGGGAGGACCTGGCGGGAAGTTTGGTCTGGACTGTTCCCATGAGGCACAGGGTCAAGACTGATTTGCAGGCTCTGTCTTAACTGGGGTGGTATGGTGAGCAAAAGAACGATGGATTTAACCCAGATCTCTTGACTGGGGGTGAATGTATCATTTCTTCAGCATTCCATCCATCATTTATTTGCGTAGCACTTTTCAGCCTAAGTGGGATAGGTATGCCCAGATGTGGGTCCTTTGCTCACTGTGCCACTGGATTCAAGCTAGCCTGGTTGATGAAGGGTAACACCCAGAAACCGGTCCAAGGATGCTTGTTTCCGGTCCAGGGAGGACCTGGCTTGGTAGTTCAGTCTGGACTGTTCCCATGAGGCACAGGGTCAAGATTGATTTTCATATGGCTGGGTCTAAACAGAGGTGGCATGGTGAACAAAAATATGATGGATATAACTCAGATTTCTTAACTGGAGGTCAATGTATCAATTATTCGAAATTCCGTCCATCATTTGTTTGCATAGCATTTTCCACTCTAAGTGGGATGGGTATGCCCAGACGTGGGTCCCTTTCTCACTGTGCCACTGTATTCAAGCTGACCTGGTTGATGAAGGGTAATACCCAGAAACCGGTCCTAGGATGCTTGCTTCCGTTCCAGGGAGGACCTGGCTTGGCAGTTCAGTCTGGACTGTTCCCATGAGGCACAGGGTCATGACTTATTTTCGTGTGGCTGAGCCTAACTGGGGTGGTATGGTGAGCAAACGTAAGTATGGATTTAACACAGATCTCTTGCCTGAGAGTGAATGTATGACTTTTTCAGCATTCCGTCCATCATTTGTTTGGGTAGCACTTTTCACCCTAAGTGGGATGAGTATGCCCAGACGTAGGGTCCTTGCTCACTCTGCCACTGGATTCAGGCTAGCCTGGCTGATGAAGGTTAACACTCAGAAATTGGTCCCAGGATGCTTGTTTCTGGTCCAGGGAGGACCTTGCGTGGCAGGTCGGTCTGGACTGTTCCCATGAGGCACAGGGTCAAGACTGATTTGTATATGGCTCTGTCTAAACTGGGGTGGTATGGTGAGCAAAAGAATGATTGATTTAACCCATATCTCTTGACTAGGGGTGAATGTATCATTTATTCAGCATTCCATCCATCATTTGTTTGCGTAGCACTTTTTACCCTTATTCAGATGGGTATGCTCAGACATGGGTCCCTTGCTCACTGTGCCACTGGATTCAAGCTTGCCTGGCTAATGAAGGGTAATACCCAGAAGCTGGTCCCAGGATGCTTGTTTCTGGTCGAGGGAGGACCTGGCGTGGAAGTTTGGTCTGGACTGTTCCCATGAGGCACAGGGTCAAGACTGATTTGCAGGCTCTGTCTTAACTGGGGTGGTATGGTGAGCAAAAGAACGATGGATTTAACCCAGATCTCTTGACTGGGGGTGAATGTATCATTTCTTCAGCATTCCATCCATCATTTGTTTGCGTAGCACTTTTCAGCCTAAGTGGGATAGGTATGCCCAGATGTGGGTCCTTTGCTCACTGTGCCACTGGATTCAAGCTAGCCTGGTTGATGAAGGGTAACACCCAGAAACCGGTCCAAGGATGCTTGTTTCCGGTCCAGGGAGGACCTGGCTTGGTAGTTCAGTCTGGACTGTTCCCATGAGGCACAGGGTCAAGATTGATTTTCATATGGCTGGGTCTAAACAGAGGTGGCATGGTGAACAAAAATATGATGGATATAACTCAGATTTCTTAACTGGAGGTCAATGTATCAATTATTCAAAATTCCGTCCATCATTTGTTTGCATAGCATTTTCCACTCTAAGTGGGATGGGTATGCCCAGACGTGGGTCCCTTTCTCACTGTGCCACTGGATTCAAGCTGACCTGGTTGATGAAGGGTAATACCCAGAAACCGGTCCTAGGATGCTTGCTTCCGTTCCAGGGAGGACCTGGCTTGGCAGTTCAGTCTGGACTGTTCCCATGAGGCACAGGGTCATGACTTATTTTCGTGTGGCTGAGCCTAACTGGGGTGGTATGGTGAGCAAACGTAAGTATGGATTTAACACAGATCTCTTGCCTGAGAGTGAATGTATGACTTTTTCAGCATTCCGTCCATCATTTGTTTGGGTAGCACTTTTCACCCTAAGTGGGATGAGTATGCCCAGACGTAGGGTCCTTGCTCACTCTGCCACTGGATTCAGGCTAGCCTGGCTGATGAAGGTTAACACTCAGAAATTGGTCCCAGGATGCTTGTTTCTGGTCCAGGGAGGACCTTGCGTGGCAGGTCGGTCTCGACTGTTCCCATGAGGCACAGGGTCAAGACTGATTTGTATATGGCTCTGTCTAAACTGGGGTGGTATGGTGAGCAAAAGAATGATTGATTTAACCCATATCTCTTGACTAGGGGTGAATGTATCATTTATTCAGCATTCCATCCATCATTTGTTTGCGTAGCACTTTTTACCCTTATTCAGATGGGTATGCTCAGACATGGGTCCCTTGCTCACTGTGCCACTGGATTCAAGCTAGCCTGGCTAATGAAGGGTAATACCCAGAAGCTGGTCCCAGGATGCTTGTTTCTGGTCGAGGGAGGACCTGGCGTGGAAGTTTGGTCTGGACTGTTCCCATGAGGCACAGGGTTAAGACTGATTTGCAGGCTCTGTCTTAACTGGGGTGGTATGGTGAGCAAAAGAACAATGGATTTAACCCAGATCTCTTGACTGGGGGTGAATGTATCATTTCTTCAGCATTCCATCCATCATTTGTTTGCGTAGCACTTTTCAGCCTAAGTGGGATAGGTATGCCCAGATGTGGGTCCTTTGCTCACTGTGCCACTGGATTCAAGCTAGCCTGGTTGATGAAGGGTAACACCCAGAAACCGGTCCAAGGATGCTTGTTTCCGGTCCAGGGAGGACCTGGCTTGGTAGTTCAGTCTGGACTGTTCTCATGAGGCACAGGGTCAAGATTGATTTTCATATGGCTGGGTCTAAACAGAGGTGGCATGGTGAACAAAAATATGATGGATATACCTCAGATTTCTTAACTGGAGGTGAATGTATCAATTATTCCAAATTCCGTCCATCATTTGTTTGCATAGCATTTTCCACTCTAAGTGGGATGGGTATGCCCAGACGTGGGTCCCTTTCTCACTGTGCCACTGGATTCAAGCTGACCTGGTTGATGAAGGGTAATACCCAGAAACCGGTCCTAGGATGCTTCCTTCCGTTCCAGGGAGGACCTGGCTTGGCAGTTCAGTCTGGACTGTTCCCATGAGGCACAGGGTCATGACTTATTTTCGTGTGGCTGAGCCTAACTGGGGTGGTATGGTGAGCAAACGTAAGTATGGATTTAACACAGATCTCTTGCCTGAGAGTGAATGTATGACTTTTTCAGCATTCCGTCCATCATTTGTTTGGGTAGCACTTTTCACCCTAAGTGGGATGAGTATGCCCAGACGTAGGGTCCTTGCTCACTCTGCCACTGGATTCAGGCTAGCCTGGCTGATGAAGGTTAACACTCAGAAATTGGTCCCAGGATGCTTGTTTCTGGTCCAGGGAGGACCTTGCGTGGCAGGTCGGTCTGGACTGTTCCCATGAGGTACAGGGTCAAGACTGATTTGTATATGGCTCTGTCTAAACTGGGGTGGTATGGTGAGCAAAAGAATGATTGATTTAACCCATATCTCTTGACTAGGGGTGAATGTATCATTTATTCAGCATTCCATCCATCAGTTGTTTGCGTAGCACTTTTCAGCCTAAGTGGGATGGGTATGCCCAGGAGTGGGTCCCTTGCTCACTGTGCCACAGGATTCAAGCTAGCCTGGCTGATGAAAGGTAATACCTGGAAACTGGTACCAGGATGTTTGTTTCCGGTCCAAGGAGGACCTGGCTTGGCAGTTCGGTCTGGACTGTTCCCATGAGGCAAAGGGTTAAGATTGATTTGCATATGGCTGGGTCTAACCAGAGGTTGGCTTGGTGAGCAAAAGAACAATGGTTTTAACCCAGATCTCTTGACTGGGGTGAATGTATCATTTATTCAGCATTCCGTCCATCATTTGTTTGCATTGCACTTTCCACCCTAAGTGGAATGGGTATGCCCAGACGTGGGTTCCTTTCTCAATGTGCCACTGGATTCAAGGTAGCCTGACTGATGAACCGGTCCCGGGATGCTTGTTTCCAGCCCAGGGAGGACCTGGCATTGCAGTTCGGTTTGGACTGTTGCCATGAGGCACATAGTCAAGACTGATTTTCATATGTCTGGGTCTAAACTGGTGTGGCATGGTGAGCAAAAGAACAATGGATTTAACCCAGATCTCTTGACTGGGGGTGAATGTACAATTTATTCAGCATTCCGTCCATCATTTGTTTGCGTGATACAGAGATTATGTAAGAGTAGATCTACACCTCTCAGCCGGAGAAGACGCAATTCATATTGTTGAAAAATTAAGAAATACAGTCACCCTGAGACTGCTAGAGCATAGATTATCATCCAGAGTGGGCATAGTAGCTTTCATAATTGAGGCGCACAAATCTAACAAAACAGAAGTATTTTATTCGTAGGTTACATCCCCAGCAGAAAAACGCAAGAACAAAGACATTTTCACTCTTACACAGAAGGATATGCACCAACGAAATATTGTCCTTATGAGAACATAGAGGTTCCGCTCAGGTATCAGGAACACTTATACTGGTTTAAAGGCACCCTACCCCATATAAGAGGAAGAGTAAGATTAGGCCTGCTCGGAAGAGAAGGGGCAACATATTAGCGGCCTACATCCCACATCCTGACATTGATGCAATGCCAATAGGAGACTTACTCATACAACATAAAGATTTAATTAAAATCTATAGAAACATGACGCAGTTCGTCATGAGGACATTTCCAGTCCAAAAAGCAATAGTTGCAACAAAGGAACTCAGTCTCAGGGTACAGCAACTAAAATCACACCCAAACATTACACACAGTGATGGGCAAAATGTCCACAAACGCAAACAAATTCCATTCTGGATAGCTCAGAAAATAACACAGTTAGAGGCAGTATTCCCGAATACTACCCAGTATGAAAAACAGAATGCTAACAATCTACTTGCCCATGGGGATAACACCATAGGAAGAGGATTGTACCGCTTGGGGTACAGTCTTTGCTGCCATTTATACAAGAACTCATGGTATACCTTCATTACTAGTGATACCCGATGTATTAAGTCAAATACAGAACGAGTACGGAGCAGAGCCTGCTCTGGACTTAGGGATGAAGTTACTAGGTAACTATGCCCAGGTATCAGCCATCATTTTTGCTAATATAAAAGGGGAAGCAGCTTCAGTGGCTATCCACCAGCGCCTAAGGGAGTTCGGTCTTTTAGAACAGGAACACAAACTACCAAAAATAATAATAACTGTGGGGCAGATTTACAAGCCTCTTGCACCACTTTTGCGTCACATTTAACATGAGAAAAGTGATGCAAAAATGGTGCAAGGGGCTTGTAAATCTGCCCCTGTGTATGCAGAATTAGGCAGAGATAATTTGGGTGGGAAAGCTTTTGAACCACAACTAATGGGCAGTTCTAAAAAGAACACTTCCAAACAGACACCTGCTTCTTCTAAAAAGAAGTGGGATAATAAATAACAAAAAACGTTTAAGGGAAAAAGATCTCAATCCCGAGGTAGACCTCTTCCACAGGAGCCCTCTGAAAAGAGGTATAATCTCGGGAATAGGGATAATATTGTGAAGACTTACAGGTATCAGGTTACTAATACACGTTCCTCTCATTCCTTTCAGGGTTCATTGAAAAACTCTGAGAGGGAAGGACAGTTCGAAAGACAAGAAGAGCCTGAAAAGTCCAGAGACAAGTAGCATGCTCAAGATTACACTTCCAAAAAAGAAGAAAAGCCAAAGCAAAAGACCCAGTTCAAAAAGAAGAAGGTTGCAGGTCTAAAGATCAGACATACCCAGAATTCTGCGGACTCGACTACTGTATGGGGAATGGGCTCAGATGATGCTAGACAGTGTGGCAGAAGTAACAATAGCTTGCCAGAACCTGATGGAATTTCTGGTGATAGCGGACTTCAATGATTACATCACGGTGGAAACACCTGACACTAGGGTGAGTGTCCCACATAAAACATATGAAATAACACTCCAGATGGAGGGGGACAATTGTTGAAAAATTTGAGGTTTCTTTTGGGAGAAGCTTACATTTGGCTATGACATTTTATTAGCTGAACCAGATTGGCCACCAGCATTCATCCAGGATGGCCCTAAAGGAGAAACGGTAATTCTACCAGCATTCTCAGACCATAGACTCAGGCATTTGCAACTTATAAATGTGCAGGAGTGGGCGGTTGCCCCGGCTCCAGCATTATATAAAAACCATGTTGGATGGGATGAGGATTCAACCCACCATATAATACCTTTACAAAATACTCCAACTGCACAGAGGCAGTATCCAATAAAGCAGGAAGCTAAAAAAACAGGTCAGGGAGATCTTGGATCAACTTGAATACCGAGTGGTGATTGAAACTTTCACCTCTCAAATGAATAATCCTTTGTTTCCAGTCATTAAACCCGACAATACATATCATCTAGTTTTAGATTACAGACATTTAAACACTAAGACATTTACAGGACATAAAATCTGGGTCTCCGCTCGACCCCATGCCCCCTCAAATCCTGTGCTCTCTGGACCCCACCTTACTCCTTATTATTTTGAAGGTCTTGAATGCCTCCCTTGCTGAAGCTATCGTGCCCAACGAATGGAAGCACGCTATGGTGGTCCCATTATTAAAAAAGGCCAACTTAGACCCTAACAACCCATCTAATTTTCGCCCTATTTCGTTACTCTCATGTTTCTCTAAAATCTTGGAGAAACATGTTAACTCTCTGCTTAATTCTCACGTGGAAACCTCTAACTTTCTTCATGGTTCTCAATCCGGGTTCAGGGCTGGCTTCTCGACTGAAACCACTCTCCTTGGTGTGTCAGAATCCATCAGGCAAAAAGTGGACAACGGGGAGACTGTGGCACTCATTTTGCTTGATTTGAGTGCCGCATTCGACACCGTCTCCCATTCCATCTTGTTGTCCACCCTGAGAGAGGTGGGTGTCGATGGTGCTGCCCTGGCCTGGATCTCCAACTTTTTATCTAATCGCACGTTTCAAGTCTTTTCCTCTACTTCTGTCTCTTCTACTTTTCCCTCTAATCACGGTGTCCCACAAGGTTCTATTCTCAGTCCTCTTTTTTTTATTTATATGTGAGACCTCTTGCTTTTTTGGCGGAACAGGCAGGTCTCTCTATTTATTTATTCCTACGCTGATGACACTCAAGTCATCTACTCTCTCTCCACCAACAAGCACCTCCCTTTCTCCTCTCTTCAAGCTGGACTAAAACAGATTTCGGCATGGATGTTGGAGCACAAATTAAAACTAAACGGGGAGAAAACAGAACTGCTTCTGTTTGGCTCTGACATCTCGCTCTGGGGCCCACAACATTGGCCGCCGGAGATGGGCCCTCTTCCCACTCCAACTCCTTCTGCCCGTAACCTTGGGGTCCTCCTGGACAACCAATTGTCCTTCAGGCAGCACGTCGTGAAAGTCTCTGCCACCTGTACCACCATCATCAGGTGGCTTAGGAAAATCTCGTGGATGCTGCCTGCTGACACCTTGAAATCTGTAGTCCAGGCTCTTGTCATCTCACGCCTGGACTATGGTAACATCCTACTTCTGGGTGCCTGCAAGGAGGTCACTAAGAAGTACCAGGTAGTACAAAATATGGCGGTCCGCCTTATTTGTAAACTACCCGCCAGATCCTCAGCCTCTTCCCACATGCGTAACCTACACTGGCTGCGGATCGAGAGCAGGGTCAAATTTAAGGCACTATGTTTCATGCATAAAATCATGACCGGAAAAGCTCCTCTTTATTTATCTATTCTGGTGCAGCAATATCTTCCACCGCGCACACTGAGGTCTTCCACCCAGAATAAGTTCAGGATACCACGCATCAAGAGAGCAAAGATGGGAGGTCGCTCATTTTCTCTGCTGGCTCCCTCTCTTTGGAATTCTTTACCCCCCCCTCTGCGTTCTGAAATGTGCTTCCTTACTTTCCGTAAGGGAATCAAGACCTGGCTTTTTAATATGTAAGTTCGCTGATTTGACTCCCTCCTCATCTGGTATACTGTTTTAGACTCCCAGCACCGGGAAACCTACGGGTAGCTGAGCGCTTAAGAAATGTAATAATAAATAAATTCGCAGTCCAAAATTCACACTGTGCTGCATTGATGAATAACATATTGCTGAAAAAGTATAAAACTGAAAAACCTAAGGAGTTATGCCCTTGAGGACAGGTGGGTAGGCTGGGCCCTATTCGAAAAAGGAAAAACAAGAAATTGCCTAGCCACCTGAATTTATATCCACATTTAAGGAAGGTCGAAAACGCTGTTTGTCTGGATCGACCAGGTATTTTTATTTATACCACTTATTTTATATTTATTTACTGTTTTTTCAAGAAAATGTTTTTTAGCAGAAAAGTGACATCTCTATATCCACGTATTTACAAGAATTTACACAAATGTACAATAAAATTTACACACACAGAAATGACGAATACAACCAAACCATAAATTGAATCAAATATTTAGATACAATACATCCCACATAAAACACAACATTTGTTAAACAAAACAATACATCAAATGAACAAGTGCATTAGCCAATGATTCAAGTGAAGATAGCGAATAAATCAGCACAAAATCCAAGGAGTTAAGTCAATCTATGACCTCTAATTAAACCAGCAATTGCTGGTATGGAGAAATTAATCAGAATAACTCCTTAATACATGCCGACATGGATTTTTCTGCCAAAATATAGCACCTGAAAGCAGGTATTTAACAGCATTCTCAGCGCTAGGGTCCCAGCAGCAATTTTGTCGACTCCCCCTGGGTATAAGAACAGACTGGAGTTGTTTTCGGCCAGAGAAACAGAGGTACTACAAAAATTGGATGTAGAGGCATTGTCCTATGTGGATGATATTTATTTGATGGACGATGACCTAGATAAACACTTGAACAGAGTGAATACCATTAGTTTGGGATTTGCATCTGAGGGCTACAAATGTAACTTTAAAAAATCAAAAATAGCCCACCTCAGTGTCCTGTTTTTAGGATATGAGCTTTCAAGTAAAGCAAAAAGCTTGGCAGCCAATTTTTTGGAAAAATGCGCACTACTCCAACCTCCAAAATCATTACAAAATGTACAATCAATACTGGGATTCCTACATTTTGGTCAAACATACATTTTGGATTATGCAGAAAGAGTAAAACCTTTCTACGACTTAATTAAACCTGATTTCTTAGCAGGAAATTGGACACAGGAACACACAGATACACTACGTTCCTTACAATCTGACATGATAACTTCAAAACACTTACAGAAACGCGTAAACGTAAGCAACCTGGTGATCCATATAATTGTGAGTCAATCTGGGTACACTTATCTGACATACAATGAAGGTGAAACAGTAACAATTGCATACAAATCACATTCGTACACAAATGCTGAGATGCGCTTCTCATCCACTGAAAAAATTCTGAAAGCGGTACAGACTGCTGTAGTAAGAGAAAGTACACTGGCTCAGGGGAAACAAATATTTGTAGTGACTCCAGTTCCAGCCTTAGAAGCTGTGACAAAGGCAAGCATCCCTAACACAAAAGCTTTACATGTGAGATGGATACAATGGACTACTTCTCTCACTGCAACAGATGTAGAATACAGGTACAACCCAAATTTAAAGACATAAGCATTTCTGCAATACAAACAAAACTATCCTCTACGAAATGAAATACTGCCTCTATATCAGTATGAATATAGCATTTACACTAACAGATCTGCTCAACCGGCCATAGGAAGTAAACAACACTATAGCGTGCCATATGCAATCGTTAAAGGTCACATGTGGGATGGAAAGTTCCATCCAAGTTGCACTAAAACACAATCTCTAGGAGACTGCACGGCACAGTTGGCAGAATTAAAATCACTGGTACTGGCACTTGTGAATACGGATCGAGAATTCCCCACACTAACTGTATGCGATTCCTTTCAATGTGTGCAGTCATATAATGAATACTTGCAATACTGGGTTCAAAATGGGTTCAAAGATGCTACAGGTAGCACAATTAAGCATATAATGCTATGGAAACAGGTAGTGGAGTTGAAATCCGAAATACCAAGGACTCACATGATACATACACTGAGTCATCAATGTAATGGCATTCACTTTGAAGGGAATTCATTTGCTGATGAAGCTGCGAAGGGGGCTGTGCGTACGACTTCTGTAGCTGCAATAACTCATTCTCAAATGAAAATAAATGGTGAGATTAAGGTGGCTGTTATTACTTCACACAAAAACAGCAGTGTAGTACCAAAAATATTTCCACTCAAGTACTCCTACAAGTTAGATGCCAATAACATTCCATTTGCTCAAATTCCTGGAGTGGGGGATAGAGTAATTACAATCATGGATCGTGGGTTAGGTGTAATCCTAGCAGCACACGAGGGGATAGGTTCTGCTCATGCAGGAGTTACAGCAACTGTTTCTTTATTGAAACAACGCTTTTGGTGGCCTGGTTTAACAAAGCAGACTAAAGTCTATGGGGCATATACTCAAGAACGTGTGATAACCATCGCAAAAGTTACTTAACACAACTTCCAACATCGCAGTGTATCATGGGAAAATTACACCGCATTACCCAAACATTTTCAATATGGAGGTACCCTGCGTCAGTCTCAAGATAACGCGCCAACTGACTGCATAAAAATCAACGCCACGCCGCAAAAATGTGAAACGCGAAAACAAAAAAAGCTGCGATGAGGCCAATCGCAATAAGGAAATCAGCGAAAACCAGCTTTAGTCCTGCAAGTCACACGCGCCAGGCGGGAAAAACCACCATAAAAGTAGAAAAAAATGGACAAACAACAGCGAAGCACAATGGACGTTGTCGGAGCAAGGACAGAGGAGAACCAAGGTGAATGCAGTAGGAGTGGTGAAGAGGACATTGGAAGAGGTCAAGACACGCTGAAATGATGTCAAGCAGCAAAACAAGCTGAAACTCGCCAACAACCGGAAGGCAGCAATGCAGACTGGAGGTCAGAGTCCTGCGCCACAGGAGGAGCTGGACGACATGGAGGAAATGGTGTTTACAGTCATCAGTGGGGAGATTGGAGTCGGGCGACCTGACACTGCTCAACATGACCCGACACAACAGCAACAGGGTGAGTAATGACCAGGGACTGGGGAGATAGCCACAATGGCATACTTGCACAATCAAGTAAAGCACATCTGTGGACAAATCATGCCCCAGACCCGAAACACCCACCAAGAGACCAATGTACCTTCATCTCAGCACTGTATAAGCGCAGAAGGCAAAGGCAGACCGCCACAGGACTGTGACTTTCGGTGCACTGAGGTTGGGGCACCTTAAGTGCTGAGCGGGAGTGCAGACTGCGATGATGCCTCGTCTTGGTGGTTCTGACGGCTCAGGTTTTGTGTGCCCTGCTGGATCGCAGTGTTGGCCTGAGCCAGAGGGAAGTGCAGGCCTACCGCCATGTGGCATCGCCTCCTGGTTCACCGAGTTAGTGGTACCCATGAGGATGAGCAGGTGTGCAGCCGGCGATGATGCAGAGTGCACTGGTATGTCACCTTTCATGAAGAAATCAAGACCCAGCACCAAATGTGAGACCGGGTTGCGAGCGGAGCTGCGTGATGTGGAGGGTGACATGTCCGCTTGCCCCGGGCTCGTGGCTTGCACTGTCACGTGGTGGGCCCTCATTTCTACACTCCGGTGGCGGAAGGTGAGCAGTGAGGCCTGGGTGCGGAGGGGCTGGAGTACAGCTGCCTGGGTGCGCAGGGTTGAACAGGCGATGATGTTGTGTGCAATTGTATGTACTTTGCCAATCAGGTATCTGGACTCTGTTTCGGATGACCGGTCTGTCTCAGATGTGAGACCTGGTGAACTGCACTACATACAGGGATGTGGTTGGAGACACACTGGTGGCAGCAGGTGAGCAGTGTGGCCTGGGTGCTTAGAGTCGGCACTCTCTCTCCCTGTCCCTCTCTTCTTTTCTCTGTGTCTCTCTCCCCCTCTCTGTCCGTCTATCTCTCTGTCCCCCTCTCTGTCCGTCTAGCTCTCTATCCCCTCTCTCTCTGTCTGTCTCTGTCTCTCTCTCTGTCTCTCTCTCTCTCTCTCTCTCTCTCTCTCTCTCCTTTGCTCTCTCTCTGTCCCTTGATGTGTACAACACACACCTTCTCATCATGGTATTTGTTTTGCAAGCTGTGACCTAAGGAGTGTCCCGAGGGGTGCGCCATGGGTCTTCATTTCTGTTTTGTGTTTGTTTTAATACATTTTCATTTGTTGCTTTGAAGGTGAATGTGTGATGCTCATTTTTGTGATGACACATGCATGTCACCATTTGTGATTTTGCGACATCAGGTGGATTGTTTCATACATGATTCTGTGTAGTTGATGTGGCATGTATTTGGCCTGGGGGGATGCCCGGGGATAGGAGGTCCTGGGGGTGGTGGCAGTGGGTGTTTTGGACCTGGTGGGGTGCCCAGTTACATGATGAGTGACTCCATGGCAGCTGTTGCCCTTCAGGTATGGCTCTGGGCTGGGCTCCCTCTTGGGGTGCAGGTTGTGGTCTGACTTTACACCAGGAAAGAGCAGGTGTTAGCTTCCTGCTGCTAACGCGCCTTATTACATGTTGTGTGATCTTATAGCTGATGTGGCTGGTCATTGAGAATGTTGCGGGGTGGTGTTGTTGCAACTTTTTGCTCTGGGACGCCTCCTCTGCATCTCATTAGCGATAGTTGAGGGGGTCATCTGTGGCAATGTTTTTTGCGGCTGCTATTGCAGGTAAACTGGTGCTTTGGGCTGTTAGCACCAGCTTGTGAATGGGGTGATATTTTTATTGCGACTTTGGCTGCAATAAAGTGCTGTTAACTTGGCGATAGCTCCTTGAGAATATGCCCCTACGTCTTGAAATGTGACATCTGCCAGCAGATGAAAGGTTCCAACATAACACGTCCTGCGCAAACCCCGTTGTTAATAGCTGACAAACCACTACAGTGTGTCTACCTAGACCACTGCAGCCCCTTAAAAAGAGATGGAGCTAAAAGGTATTTATTGGTAGAAGTAGATTCCTGCTCGAGATACCTATGGATGTGGCCCCAGTGCTCGGCTGATGCTCGAACTGTTATAAAAGATTCTTCATAGAGACATACGCAATTGGCACATTACATTCTGACCAGGGCCCCAGGTTTAGCCCTCAGGCTTACAAGGAGGCCATGGGAAGTTTGGGTGAGACATTGCGGTCCTCATCTCCATAGCATCCAGAGGGAAATTCGGTAGAGGAGAGGAAAAACTAGGCTTAAGGCATCTTTAACAGCTAGAGCATTAGACATGGGCAACAATTGGGTAAAACATCTTTATGAAGTCCAGCGGGCTCTCAACAACATGCCAAGAAGTTCTCTAGGGAGGTCACTCCATATGAGGTCCTATTTGGGACACAAATGTGGGTACCTGATCTTGATTGTGAAGCCACAGTGGCGGCTGAAAAACCTTTTGACATCAATGAATAGTTGGCTGTTTTACAGGAACTAAATGGATCTAGGACAACATAAATTAATGTCCAACTGAAACAGACCGCCACTGGGAAGTCATATCAGTCACGGCAAGACCTGTCTGGATCCCAAAAGTCTGAAATATGGTCAGATACAAAATACCGGATAAGAAAGAATTTGGGCTATCCTACAGAAAACATGTACCAGTCCTATCAATTGAAGGAACAAGAACTGTACTTCTACCGCCTCTTGCCGTAAAAAAGGAGAAAAGATTTGTCTCAATTGACCTAATCAAACCACACTATTTTGCTGATTATGAGCAGTAGGCCACATGGACTCCAAAGTAGCAGCCACCCTTCTCTCACTACAATTCAAGAAGTTCAAACAGAAAGACTCATCAGGTTCCAGGAGTCACCTATACGGACTGAAGGACTTTGCAACAATACCATGTAACTCATTCCTCTTGAACCTGAAGTTCAACTTCAAAAAGAAACTCAAAATAACACACAAGTTGCTATTCGCCCAAATACAGATGTCTACGTCAACTTGCCTCTACAAGAGCAAGGAATGATTTCAATAAATCCTGATGAAATTCCAACAATTGATTGACTGCTTCTGGCTACTTCGTAAACTTTGATACGTTTTCTTTGGATCCAAGTGAACCAGAAACGACGCCAGCCCAGAAAACACGCAAGCAGCAAGGTAAATCCGTTCTGAACTTTCTTAGGAAAACTTACCTGGTATCAACATGGTTAGAACGATGGGTAACTTACGGGTTTCTTTTCTGGTTAAGCTTAGTGATAGTTTTTAACATGCTTATTAGTGGACCATACATTCGGCAAAGCTCTGCTGCCCAAAAAGTGAACTTAATTTTGAAACCACATCAATCATCTCATCGAGAACAAAGAGACTTGTCATCAGTGAACTTTACAGCAGTTCCTGTACCAGATGGTATAGTTTGGGACAAAGTTGATTTTGATATATTTGGCCAGACAGAAATTTAAAAAGATGCACATATATTTTAAATATCATTAAGTGATATCATTACCTCAAGTACATTTTCCGATGATTGGGATTTTGAAGCTGTCAATAACAAGTTGTCTGATTTAGAAAAATCTGCTGCATTTTCTAATAGTGAAACACTGGAGAGCTCAGCAGATTACAAATCAATGTATTGTTATCAGCATTATGGTCTTAATTTTTTGCATTAATCTGCTAATCCTAGAAATATGTTCACAAACAAGCAGTGGGAACATTGTCCAACACAGCCAAAAGGCAGTTCAAAAACATTTGCACAAAAGTTTCCATATTTTTAAGGGTTTTATATGTCTGACCCAGCCTCGTATTATTATAAAGTTTCAGCAACATCAGCACAGAAAAATATGTTAACAAAATCGAAAATGATTTACTTGGACTTAAAATCGGTCTGGAGTACTAGAGAATGGCAAGTGCAGAGAACAGAAGCTTTATTTAGAGCATACATTATCCCTCAACAGATCATGTTTTGAACAAGACAGTGCAAAAGACATCCTGCCTTGGACTAGCCAAGAACAAAGACTTGAACACACCTCGGCTACCAACATCGTCACTAATCGAAGGTAATGAAACATCACAAGAGGAAGTTAGATAAGATGACATAATGCAATACTATAGATCAGACCCCGATTAGAAAAAATTGTTGATGTGGCCCACAGATACCAAAAGCTGTCAATCTAGATTCCTGGGTAAAACCGAAGGGTTCAGTATCCATAGGGCAGATGCGCTATGTACAGAGAGAACATCCAGTGGTAGTGACATCCTACAGTGTTGGCAGTGTTGGGAAGTTGTGCCTTGATTGGCTAGAAACCTCAACACTCACAGAGGTGAAACAGCACTTATCCTTACTCACACGTGACATGGATCTTAGAGATTTTTTTACTAGGTCCGAGAAAGCCACGTCAGAAACGTTTCATATATGCTGGCATTTATGCTGCTTACAATGAAATTTGGAAAATATCCCAACAAGTGGCCGCAGAGAGAATATGGGAAATATGCCGTATTAACTTAGAAAAATCTCTAGCAGTGGTAGACAAAAAGTTCACAACATTGACCTCCAGGATATATTCCCTAGGTAACATTATATCTTCTGCGATAGACATACTGGAACAAGATCTGGCCATATTACAACACAGGAAATCACAGTTACATTTTATTATGTTATTGAGCTGAACGCTGCAATCTTTGCGTGCAGGTTATGTGCCTTGGCGTTTTATCAACAGTACATCTCTGTTTTCTGAATGGCACAAAGGGGAGCAAAATATACAAGAATGCGTATCGAAAAACTGGATAAATTACCATTTACAGTGGCAGAATCACCGCACACAGAATGGCTAATACATGGCCACATAACTCTACCGGGTACTACTTTTCAGTTTAATTATTGCCCTGAACGAAAGCAGGCAGGCAAATATGAACACATAGGTAAAGTATACATTAAGGAATCTTGGGAATTACCATACAGGTTTTGATGCTGGAGTGGGGATCGAGAAGTGTTTCTCAGTGGTACAAACTGTGAGAGCGCTTTAAGTGGATCGCTCATATGTCAGGATATTACGCTGCACGGGGCTTGTAATGGTTCTGTAATGAACTTGTCATGTCATCTGAGGGCTGACCCATCCGCCGTGATTACTCCAGCATTTGGGCTACTTTTGAATGGAAGCTACTTGTTGCTGAACAGTCAAGGCTGCTGTACAATGCTCCCGGGCATCGCATATCTGGTACCATGAGCTCCAGGGTTACTTGTTGTATGCAAGTATTGTTTCCACCGACATATACAGTCAGGGAGGCGCCATTATGGCCATCAATTAATGTTTCTTTAATATGATTTGATACTCTAGGCAGAATGAAAGCCATGCTTTTACAGAAGTCTGTGCCCTTAAACTCCGCTCGAGAGACTTTTGATCTCGAGATCCGAAAGTCTTAAGCTGAGATACAGGCGCGTATCCATACAAACTGCCCTTTCTATTTCATGGAAATGGTAAATTGTATTTTTAACATGTCTGATATGACTGGCATTGTCCAGTGCCTGTGTGTAGTCTGTGGACTGCCATGTCAACCTGGCCAGTTTCCCCACTGACCAGGCCTAACCCTTCCCTTTCTGTACACATTGGACACCCCTATGGAAGGCCCTCTGGGCAGAGTGTAGTGTATGTGAAAGATAGAGCATGTACTAGTGTAGGTGACATGCTCTGGAAGTGAATTACAGCCCTTTTTGTTTCTCACTATTGTAAGGCTATCTTGCCCATAGGCTATCATGGGCAATGCTGTGTACAGTGGTTACCTGCATATCTTCCATAGGAGCAAGATAGGACATAAAAGTCTGGTATCCCTGAAATCAGAATTTAATAACACATCTTTTAGGAAAGGTGTTTTTTAAATCCTGTGTTTGAGAACAGCACGTTTTAGAAAGTGGCTGTTCTCTTTTCTGACCTCTCTGTGTGCCTTGGCCTATTTGTGAATTGACTGACTGGTCTGTGAGTGGGAGGGGCTGGGTGGCTCCCAGAGGCTGAGTGGGCCATCCCTGGGCTGAATAGATCCATCTGTATCTAGAGTGGTGGGAAGGGGTAGCACCTGGGCCTGAATAGGGCTGTGCCTGCCTTCCACAATGCTGGCTCCACCTCCTGCTGGGCGGCTGACGACCCTGCCCCTCTCTCTAAAAAGAAAGAAGAAGCCAGGAGAACTGGTTCAGACCTGGCTCAGAGCCCTCCTGCACAAAGGTGACAAAGGCTTTTAGGGATATAAGTATAGGACCCCAGACTACAGAAAATTGGGCTCTGGCACCTTCTTGCACAAATAAAAAGGGCATTGTATGACTGGACGGGTTTTATGTTTATGCTGCTAAATTGTTTTTGCTTTACCAGGCACTTTATATAATATTTATGCCTTCATACAGAAACAAAAGGGGAATACGTTTTACTAAACAGGTTACATGCAGATATGCTGCTGCTTGCTGAACTTGTTATTGTTTTACCAGTCACTTTGAAATATTTACACCTTTGTACACAAACCAAAAGAGCATTTGTTGGCTAATGTGGTTCAATTTGTGTATAGCTACCTGCTGTACTTGTTTCTGTTGTGCAAGTCACATTGAAATATTTGAGCTTTCAAAAAGGGAATTGTTAGTCTAAACTGGTTTGGTTATTGTATGATGCTGTAGTTGTTATTGTTTACCAGTTGTTTTGAAATATCTGTGCTTTTATTCGCACACCAAACAGAGAATTGTTTGGCTAACCTAGCATAGTTTTTGCATACTGCTAGACTTGTTTTATCATGCACTTTGAAAGTATTTTCACCTTGATGCAAAAAAGTTGGATTGTTTTAAAAACATGCTTGATTTTGTATATTGCTGGACTGGTGATTGCTTCATTATGCACTTTGGAAGTATTTGCACTTTTCTTGTGCTTTACCAACTACAGTTTGTATAGATTCTGTCATTAGGTACTTGCTGATATGGTTTGTTTTTATTGTACATGTAGTGTTTTTATGGTGTTGCTTGCACTTGTCCGTAAAACGGGTGCCTTAAATCTTGTATTTAGCATTGTTCACACTACAGCAATGATAAATTCAGACAAATATTTGCATCAATGTTCTGAAGCATCCAAACAGCTTTCATCTTCAGTCTCTTTTACCTGCCTGTTTTGTAATGCTAACTATAATAATAATAATCTTTATTCGGAGTTTCAAAATTAGAAATCCATAAAAGCATATTAATACATGATAAAACAATTATATGAAGAAAGTGCAAAGTGGTTACATATAACGATAAGTTCCACATCTGACTTAAAAAGACGATAAATTGTTTGAGGAAGTTACTTTAAAGACTTTTTCTGTGTCTATGTATACACTTCAGGAAATTAAGAACATGGTAACAGGTAGCTTCAGTGTCCAAAAGCTGTAAGCACAGCATGGCAGGGCGACATTGTCTGAGACCCCAGGATTTTAATAAAGTCAATAGCCAGATCTTGCGATGTTCCTGGTAGAACTTACAAAACAAGACAGTATGCAGGGTAGTTTGTATTGACTTTTCGTCGCAAGGGCATAAGGGTGGATTCATAATGCTAACTAATAAAGACATGATGGTAGAAATTGAAATTGCTTCCTCAGTTCACGGTATTATCATTCACAACCCTTGACAGTCGCTAGTGTGTGGCATGCAGATAATTCACCAGTCTATTTCTCTTGACGTTCGCAGGATACTGAGTTATTTATTGTGTACTTCTCATGTATATTGTCAGTTGAGTTTTTATGGAATTGCTGGTTTGGGTTTGTCTTTCAAAGTTATTGTCTATTAATGTCAATTATAATTCAGACCCTCATAGTTGTTCTTTGTTCTTCAGCCACCGGCAGTTCCTGAGACAATAGGATCGCTCATAGGCATTGTTGTGATTGCTGCCACAGTAAAATCAATCTGCTTTTGACAGTATTGTTACAAATGGCGTAGCTTATATGTAAAGAGTGTTTCCCACTTTCTCATTAGAATTTTGAGTCAAGACAATATAGAGGCATTTCATTAAATGTTGGAGGTTTTAAATCAAAATATATCAGATTTTTGAGTGGTGGGGAAAAGTGGTGGGTGGTGGGGAGGGCCACTGGGGGGGTGGTGGGGCCCCTCCATGTGCCTTGCAAGTGGGCCCCCTCAAGTTTCGTTACACCACTGAGATTCAGCAGAAGGATTGCCCTGCTGTCTGAAGAAAGAAGATTGGAGATGTTTGCCGTGTAGCCAGACTCACTAGAATTGACTCCAAACATCAGATGGCTGACCTCCTGTTTTAGCAACAAAAGCACAACAAGCTTCCAGACACCTCCCCGCAATAGCACAGCTGACCAGCACCAACAGGATCTGCCTTGATACGCCTGAGCTCTGCTGCTGGTACCCTCCCAGGTCCTGGATTTTTGGCTGGCACCAGAGTGTAATCTTCCTGAAGAAAAGGTTAGGATATAGAAGTTTCGAATTCCTCAGAATTGCAAAGTGACCTCTTTGTAGTGAGAGTGTACCACTCCCAATGACTGCCTCTAGCGGGACTTGCTCTTTGCACTGACAGCAACCGATCAAGATGACCACCAACACAAGCCTACAGCAAGACCTAAACTTTGCACCAGCAGCAACTTTCCACATCAACTGCCAGTGTGAAACTCTAGCAAAGACCCGCTCTTCGTATGACAACAGTGACCATCTGCGGAGCCCGACCTGCTCTTCACGCCAATAATGACCTCCTTGTGGCCCCAACCAACGTGAATAGATGCACTTCACACCGTCTTGAGAAGGCAACTGTTCAACAGAACGAACCTGGTCTTCGTATCCGACCTGGTCTCCATCATGGTCCATCATGAGCAGATAACATGAGTGGCTCCTTGTGCTTTTTGGCTTTATTTTCACCTAAAACTGTAAAACTCATATCTCCAGTTCTATTGATTAGTTTTATGTCATTTTGTGTCACTTTATTTATTGAAAGGTTTCTCTATTCTTCCAAATTAGTTTTTTCTTGTTTTGTGTTTCTACTTTATTTCTGTTTGCGTGCTACATAAATACATTACACTTACACATTGCCTCTAAGTTAAGCCTAACTGATTTATGTCGAGCTACCACAGGGTTAAGCACAGGTTAATTTAGTGACTTTTGCAATTAACCCTGACAAGCATTGTGGTTGTTGCTCGAGTGGAATTTCCACCCCTTTCAACTAATTTCTTAGAGGGAGATATGCTGAAACTTAAAGGAGAGGTTTTTTTAGGACTATAAAGGAAGACAGCAAGGCATTATGGGCCAGATGTACAACCCACCAATTTGGGGCTCGCAAATTGCGTCACATTTGCAACTCGCAATATGCGACTCGCAAATTGGAATGCACAACAGTGTCTGAGACACTGTTTGCGATTCCCAATGGGGTCTCAAATTGCATGCCTCATGCATAATAATAAGGCCGTCACAATTTGTGACCCCATTGGGAATGGCTGGCACCCCCAGGGATGGTGGCCTTCTGAGGTCAGCAGACCACCATGTATGGGATTGCTTCTAAATAAAGCGTTTTTTTTTAATGCAGCCTGTTTTCCTCAAAGGAAAACGTGATGCATTTAAAAAATAAAAATGAAACTTTTCAGTTTCATTTTTTAAGGGCAGGCAGTGTTCCCTGGGACAACTGCCTGCCCATAAAAGTAGTTTGAGAGTCACTCTCGAAGGGGAAAGGGTCCTCTGGGGACCCCTTCCCGTTTGCGAGTGGTTTACCGCCCTTCTGTGATGGGTGGTAAACTGAGACTGTTTTGCGGTGGCAAAACAGTCATACATAGCTTCAGAAGTTGCTATTAGGAAGGGACGCCTTTGGAACGTCCCTTCCTAATAGTGAGTCGCTAATCCTATTTTGCGAGTCGCAAATTGATTTGCAACTTGCACAATAGGATTAGTACATGGACCACCTGTTTTTTGCGGTCGCAAACGGGTCTAAAACCCATTTGCGCCTGCAAAAAATGTTAGTACGTCTGTCCCTATATTCGAAGCAAAGTAGCAAGATCTCAGATCCCATGCCTGCCTGTCGCAGGGTGGACTAAAGCGAGTTAGAATTGTTGCAGAAGAGACAGCAGGATGTGCGAAAGCCACTTGAGGTTCTTCTGGCAGTGTTATGACCATTCCTAAGTGGACCAGCAGGAGCTCTTTGGAAGGATGTTCTGTTTTGATGATTCAGGAGAAGAGGTAAAAGTTTTTGCCAAGATGTTGAATAACCAATCTATAGGCATGTGGTAGACAATACAATTAGCACATTGGATTTCTCCCAGTGCCTTTTCAGGGTTCTGCATCTCTGTTTAATACTCTTGTCCCAACAAAGAACATTTTATTTGATAGTACCCTGATGATCTGACTTTTATAAGACAGTACATTTACCCAGGTTCACCATTGGCATTCCCCTTATTCTCATAAGAGGGTTAGTAGACTGGGTGCCTGGGGAGAGATCTGCAATTGCATGCTCATGTGCTAGAGACATGCATGCATATCACCCTTTTGCGATGGGATGGCCAAGTGTGCATCTAGCTAACACATGCAATATTACAAGCACGTGGATATAATTTCATAAATATAATCATATGCACTATATAGTGATTATGATGTGTTTCTATCTTTCCGGGTATGCGTGTTACCTTGCGATGTAGCTACCCTATTGCTAGGTGTCTCTCTATTTATATATATATTAATAGATGACTTGTTTACCTAGATCCAGTACTTAAACCTAAACACCTAGCATACTTCATCCTGTTAAAATGTACGTCAAACATTAAAGTAATTGCTGTCTTGCCGCGTGACCAGGAGTATTATAAGTGCTCCGCATTGGTACTGACCAGTTAAGGGGGACGTGATACTGACTTTTGCCCTGCTATCTGTAGGAGGATTTGTTGCTGCTGAAGGAAGGACCTATCTACACCTCGTGGAACTGGCTTCGCGGGTCCCGCATCGTCAAGGCTGCCCATCCGAGTGTTGGCCCCTGCGGGGCGAGTGTGCGAGTGACAGGGCTGCGAGCGCTGGGAACCGGGACTCACTCTCCCAGGAGTCCCGGTGATCCCGAGGCCAAGTCACCTGGCCCGCTCTCCCTGACCGCCCCGCCCCGCAAAAGCAGCAGAAAAGGAACCCGCCCCAGCAGGAAATTGGGACGTGATACTGACTTTTGCCCTGCTATCTGTAGGAGGATTTGTTGCTGCTGAAGGAAGGACCCATCTACACCTCGCGGAACCCGCTTCGCGGGTCCCGCATCGTCAAGGCTGCCCATCCGAGTGTTGGCCCCTGCGGGGCGAGTGTGCGAGTGACAGGGCTGCGAGCGCTGGGAACCGGGACTCACTCTCCCAGGAGTCCCGGTGATCCCGAGGCCAAGTCACCTGGCCCGCTCTCCCTGACTGCCCCGCCCCGCATAATTTCCTCAACCGACATCTTTAAGAAGCAACGAACCCCGCTGCGCGGGAGTGCCCGGGGCGAAGCCCGGGCAAAGGGCGGGCCCTCTGTGGCCCTCAGAGGCACGAGAAGGCAAGGCGAGGCCACCCCCCTGAGGTTTACAGCCTGGCATTCATAAGGTACTGTTTAAGCTCGCCTATCATCACCCTCTGCCCAGCTGCCATTTGTCTGTCGATTCTGACACCTACTTTGGGATATTGCTAGTTTGCCTCACCTTGTAGGCAATATGGTAGGGAAAAAGTCGGCACCCGCCGCTACGGAGCCTCTTAATACTATGTACTCATATGTGGTACACAAAGTCAGTAAGATCAATAATGAGAGGAGGCAATCGCTAGGCTTGAGCCAATCTCCAGTCATGCCGCCAGAAAGCCCGTCCTCAAGTGCATCATCTACAGTGATGCTGGCTACACCGTTAGAGACTCCCCAGTCAAATAGATTAGACCACATCTCACAAGACCATGCCAGCGACGAAGAAGATCCCCATGTTTTGGTAAACTCGTCTGCCAATAATGATAATGACTCTGATCGAAACCATCAGTCATTTACTGTGGAGGAAGTACCATCACCGGAGCAGCCCGCACCACGGGCAGTGAGAGCCTGTAGAAAATCTCACACAAAGCGAGGGGGGAAACAACAAGGCAGGAAAAAGTTGGCTACACCACCCCCAAGACGCGAAGGGCAACATATGGAGCTTGATGTTGAAGCAGAGTCTAGACGCATCATAGACGATGAATTATTCAACCGGATACAAGATATGATCGACATAAAAATCAGGACAATCATCAAGCCCCTGATTGGGAAACTGGACAAATTAACATCGGAGGTTAAAAAGGCGGGGGTAGTACAAAACAATCTGGTTGAAGAGGTGGCAAATCTATCCTCCCTTATTACAAAATTGGCGACCGGAGATGTAGAGGCTCTACCTAATGAGAGCGCACTACAGTCCACCCTACCAGAGCACCCCTTACCATTAACTTCATTAACGGCACCTAGTCAGGAGGTAGCAGGAGGAGCCGCTTCGTCCTTGACATCCGGTGACATAAGAGGTCCAATACACGAGGACATTTCAGCCCAATTCATTTTGGAAGCCTCTCCAGTTGTGCTAGTACTGGCAAATGTCCCAGTTTTAGCACAAAATAAAATAGAATCTAAACAGGACCTGAAAGATAAAGCACTACATTGGCTCACCACTAACATGATCATGGCCCACCAAGGGATGGATAGTTTAGCAAGGGACATTGTTATGACCAGGAGGGTTTCTTGGATCGGGTCTAAGCCTAAAAAATTTAAGGGGGATTGTGTGATTATAAACTTCGCCGATGCAGACGTCCTCCCAAACATTTTGACTAATATCTTCCCACCCCAACGGCGGAGCGGTTCTATAATCCCGCTCACTTTAAAATTCTTTTATAGTGAGGCTCAGCTCCCTACTTTTTCAAACTCTCCTAGAGTTAGGAGAGCGTATAATGCCTCAAACCGGGAAGGGGGCTCCAGACATCGATATCCTAACGTCCGTTTAGGGCCCATGATTAATTTTGAGTATGGAAGACCTAATCATGCGCATGAGACAAATTTCTGGCCTTCCATGCCATTTGACCCAGCCGTCAATGGTTGGGGTCCTGGTTTGCCGTGCCTAGACCCTATTGGTCGGAACAACAGGTTTATACCACGGTTGAGAAACGACCAGTTTCTGTTACGCCCAAATACCCCACTACCTACGTGGAACACCTCAGTCATGGGTCAAGGTCAGGTAGCTACCCCCTTTGATTGGGGGTGCGGAATGGGGAATAGGTATGCTCCTTTATCTGACTTAAACAACTGTGATTGACTTAAACCTGAAACTGTCTTAGAAAGCGAGACCATAAATATACCCTTAATAAATTGTAGCCAACGTCATTTTGGTGAAGACCTTAGTGTGCCCACTTTTTACGAAACACCAGAGAGATATGTGTCCTTAGTCAACGACCACCCTGGGTTATTGTATCTGGGGGTGGTTCGTGAAAAGCCAATCCTGAACACCGTCCTAATACAGAGCCCCTCTGAGGTGGAACGGAACGAGGTGGACATATCTTCAAGCTTAGCTGAAGGGTGTTTGGTGGGGGAAAAAGAGCCTAGGATACCAACCGACTCCTGTAAAATTATAAGCTGGAATATTGCTGGCTCAAATGCAAAACGACAGGATAATGCCTGTTTGAGCTTTATTTCTAAGTACCATATAATTGCCTTGCAAGAAACGTGGGACACATCCGCTAATTTTTGGTGGGATGGATTCACTTGCTTCACTAATTCTGCCGTCCCTAACCGTATGGGTAGAGCCAAAGGTGGTTTGGCCATTATGTTTTCCCTAGATCTGAAGGGAAGCTACAGGCAGATAAATACCGACTCCGTAAACATCCTAATGGTTGAAAGGGTGACTAATAACAATAGCAGGACGATATATGTCAACTTTTATAACTCTGGGAACAGCGAACACAGAGGTAGTAATGTCGCTAACCTAGACAGCATTTTAAACACTGTGTCTCAGAATATCAATTTAGTTTATGAGTTTATCCTATTAGGAGATTTTAATATTCATTTGTGTAATTTAGCCTGTATGGGAAGGAGTGATAATGCAATTGAGGAGGGCGAGGAGGCCCCCCGGGGTCCCCACTTTGAACATTCTACAGAGGGGTTCGAGTTAGAAGAATTACTTGCAAACCATGACTTGTATGAACCCGACAAGGGCGTAAGGGCGCCAACCTTCATTGGCATCCATCATGGCTCAGTGATAGACTACATCTTTGTCTCACAAGGTATTCTAAATCGGACTATGGACTATCGAACAGTCATAACACCTTATAGTGACCACAACCCTGTATTACTTGAAGTGGCCTGGGGTGGCCAGATGGGAGCACCGCCAACAGCACTTAAACCAGTACATCCCCTGAAACCTCACGACCAAGACAGACGATTGAAATGGGCTAAAGTGATCCCGGAAAATTTCTATGAAAAAAATTTCCCTAAAATAAAAGACAAAGTGGACATCTATCAAAAAATTGGCGCGCAAGGTAAAGAAATAATAGCGGCTTATGAGGCAATTTGTGGCCAGGTGGCTAAGGACCTTTTAGCCAAACCAAAAAAAGGTTTTTCTGGAACTAAGCGTTGGTTTGACTCTGCATGTTCAAAAGCCCACAGAGCATTGTTGACAGCGTTAAAAATCTCCCCCAGGGTCGGGGATGATATTGTTAGATTAAGGAAAAACTATAAGGCAGCTATTAAGAATCGCAAGGAAATTATCAAACGCGAATCGTGGGAAAATCTCCTTTCAGCGGCAGTGTTGAAGGACAGTAGGAGATTTTGGGAGATTATCAGACAACCGTTATTTTCCGATGATAATAATGCTCCTATGGACTGTGTGATCACTGATGAAAAATGATGAAAAATGATGAAAAATGGCTAAATCACTTCAAAAATGTCTATGAGGGCGGGGTTGAAGGAACTGTAGATGCCTCATTGACTGCGATAGTTGTACACCCTATTCTTTTTAATCCCGAAGAAGTGGAAAAAGCTTTAATGGCCACAACAAGACTCGACTGAGTCAGTGGTGGTGTCAGTATCAGACACCCTCAGAGAGGGCATGGACTCCGGTAGACCTCAGGCGCTGGTCCTTCTCGACTTGTCCGCCGCTTTTGACACGGTGGACCATTCCATCTTGCTTTCCCGTGTCAGGGCGGCGGGCATAGGAGGATCAGCCCTCATCTGGCTCTCGTTCTTTCTGAGGGACCGGACCCAGGCAGTCCATCTTGGGGAGTTTTCAGCTACCCCCTGCCAGGTCCAGTGCGGTGTTCCCCAGGGTTCCTCTCTCTCTCCTTTACTTTTTAACCTTTACATTGCTCCGCTCATCTTTTCTCTACAGCACCTGGAGGTCTCGGTATTTAATTATGCCGACGACCTCCAGCTCATCTTTAATCTCTCTTCTACACCTGACTCTGTCTCCAATTTCCAATCTACTCTATCTTTTATCAGGGACTGGATGAACCTCAACCACCTGAAACTCAATCCCGATAAAACGGAACTTGTGGTGATGGGTGGTTGTTCCAGTCCCTGGAATTCACTTTTCTGGCCCCCCTCGTTTGGTTCTTCTCCTACTCCGGTTTCCTCTGTCAAGACTCTTGGTATTAAGCTCAATAATCAACTCACTATGCACTCCCAGATTGGTTCCGTGGTTTCTTCCTGCTTTCTTACTCTCCGCACCATTCGTTCTATCTCTCGTTTCTTCTCCTTTCCGGCACTCAAGTTAATCATGTCCGCACTGGTCCTGTCCCGCCTGGACTACGGGAACATTCTGTATAATGGCATCCCTCTGTACAGCCTCCGCAAATTGCAATTAGTGCAAAACCAGGCTGCTCGTCTTGCCTTTGGTCTCCCTAAATTCCATCACTCCTCCCCCCTCCTAAAAACTCTTCACTGGCTCCCGGTGCGGGAACGTGCCTTGTTTTAAACTAGGCTGTATGGTGTTCCAGGCCAGGACTGGTCTGGCCCCCCTGTTCATATCATCGGCCATCAAGGCTTATGTCCCTGGCAGAGACCTCCGTTCCTCAGCCCAACTTCTCCTAGCGGTGCCCCGCTACCGGAGAAAGAAACAGGGTGGCTCTAAATTTTCCACTCTTGCCCCCTTGTTTTGGAACTCTCTCCCTTTTTACCTTAGGTCCCTCACTGACTATTCCACCTTTCGTAAAGCTTTGAAGACCTTTTTATTTCCTCAGGTTCTTCCCTAGGTTACTATTTAGCTTCCAGCCGCTGCTTCAGTGACTGTCCCCGCTCAGTGGGCTGTTCTCCTACCTTAGCGCCAAGAAACCGTCTAGGTGTATGCTGCGCTCAACAAATATTTTAAACTTAAACTTAAACTTAAACTTTAAACTTAAACAAGACATAAGGCACCTGGCCCCGACGGTGTCCCTGCCGACTTCTTTATGTACTCACCTAAACTGTGGGCGGAGGTCTTGTCTAAAGTGTTTAACGCAGCCAATGATAATCAAGCCCCTAGTTCCTGGTCCACATCCACCATTGTTCCTATTTATAAAAACAAAGGTCAGCGTGATGATCCCGCCTCCTATAGGCCCATATCTCTTTTGGACTCAACCATAAAAATATTAGGTAGAGTCCTTCTGGCCAGACTTAATGAAAATGTTGAGAACTGTGGCGGGCTGTCTGAATTACAATATGGATTCAGAGAAAGAAAAGGGACAATCGAACAATGCATAAATCTGCACCTTTTGATATCTAAATATACATTGGCAAAGGGGGGTTCCATGTTTCTTGCATTCATGGACCTCTCCTCTGCCTTTGATCTGGTGAATAGGACGAAATTGTGGCAGTTATTGTTGGAGATGGGTATTGATGAGTCTTTGGTTGTGTTTATGGCTAACCTGCATCAGGAGCTTTTTGCAGCTGTTCGAGTTACAAATGATGGTAGACGCACCCCCTTGTTTAAATCCCTAAAGGGGTGCGGCAAGGCTGCATTTTAGCCCCTTTACTATTCACCATCTATATTAATGGGTTGGGCAGTCACCTGCGGGGACAGGCAGCCGACGTACCGCATGCAGGAGGCGTTAAAATCCCAGCACTCCTGTATGCGGACGACGCAGTGTTGATAGCCCGTACTGGTGTAGGCTTACAGCATCTCCTGGACGCATTTGGTAGTTTTATGGAGACTCTGGACCTTAAGGTTAACGCCTCTAAATCACACACGATGGTAATGGGATGTGAGTGTAACAAAAAAAGACATAAAACATTTTTTTGTAGGGGAGTTCCCGTCACCAATGTAACCACATTCCCATATTTGGGGGTAATGTTTGACCAGAAAGGATCTTGGGGCCCTCAGATTAGAGCAAAAAGGCTGGCTGTAATAAGATCTTCCTCAGCGGTATTGGGCTTTGCTGGGAAGTTAGGGGCTAGGCCCATGCAAGCTCTCGTAAAAATCTACAAGAGTAAACCGGTGGCCATAGCGGCCTACGGTTCCCAGCTGTGGGGGTATGTAAATCTTGACCCAATTCAGAGAGCAGAAAATAGATTTATTAGATCTCTGCTCTCAGTTCCGCAATCCACCCCAACATATTCGATCCATAAAGAGGTGGGCTTGCCCTATCTGTCTGATACCCTGAGCCTCGCACCGCTGACTTTGTGGCTGAAAATGTGGACAAACGAAGACCTACCTTTGAACCACAAAATTATGCATGACGTCTTATCCTTGGATAAACATAACAGCATCCCATGGCTGGCTTATGTAGCGAAAACTTTTGCAGATCTTGGTCGCCCAGAACTTTTTTCATCCCCGGAAAAAATTAGGAGACAGGACATAGTTATTATTAAAAAATTATTTAGGGACAGGCAGGAAGCACGGCGGGTGGAATACGAATTGCTGAAACCTGCGGTAAGGTCCCATAACCTTTTGGTTTGTACATCCTCACTCGCCCCTTACTTGAGCTTTGTCACATTCCCATACCATAGGTTTTTATTAACAAAGTTTCGATTTAATTTGATACATTTTTATTTGGGTTCTTTCAAGAGCTGGCAGAAGCCTGAGCTGGCCCCACCGTGCTGCTGTGATAACTTTTCGGTGCAGGATACCCTGCACTTTGTTGTGTTTTGTAGTTTGTACCACGAGCAGAGAAAGAAATATTTGCTCCCTATTTTGAAAAAAGCTGGTTTCGTTCAAGTAAGACCAGCTTTGCTCTTTTTACAACTTCTACCTAACACACATATTACTTTTTGCATGGCAAACTTTTTGGTAGCTGCAATGAGGGCGAAATCTGTCGGTCAAATTTTACCTTAAAATTATTAGCTTTTTAGGATGTCTTTTGTGCAGGATTTGTATAAATTATTCCATCCATGTTTAAAATCTTTCTTTGTTTAACTGGATCTTTTTTTTGTAAAATGTAGATAGATGTATAGTATGTATTGCATTGTAATGTAATTGTGTCCATTATTATTTGTTCTTTGTATGACTTGTAAAAAGTCGAATAAAGATATTCTGACTGACTGACTGAGTCGCTAATCCTATTTTGCGAGTCGCAAATTGATTTGCAACTTGCACAATAGGATTAGTACATGGACCACCTGTTTTTTGCGGTCGCAAACGGGTCTAAAACCCATTTGCGCCTGCAAAAAATGTAAGTACGTCTGTCCCTATATTCGAAGCAAAGTAGCAAGATCTCAGATCCCATGCCTGCCTGTCGCAGGGTGGACTAAAGCGAGTTAGAATTGTTGCAGAAGAGACAGCAGGATGTGCGAAAGCCACTTGAGGTTCTTCTGGCAGTGTTATGACCATTCCTAAGTGGACCAGCAGGAGCTCTTTGGAAGGATGTTCTGTTTTGATGATTCAGGAGAAGAGGTAAAAGTTTTTGCCAAGATGTTGAATAACCAATCTATAGGCATGTGGTAGACAATACAATTAGCACATTGGATTTCTCCCAGTGCCTTTTCAGGGTTCTGCATCTCTGTTTAATACTCTTGTCCCAACAAAGAACATTTTATTTGATAGTACCCTGATGATCTGACTTTTATAAGACAGTACATTTACCCAGGTTCACCATTGGCATTCCCCTTATTCTCATAAGAGGGTTAGTAGACTGGGTGCCTGGGGAGAGATCTGCAATTGCATGCTCATGTGCTAGTGACATGCATGCATATCACCCTTTTGCGATGGGATGGCCAAGTGTGCATCTAGCTAACACATGCAATATTACAAGCACGTGGATATAATTTCATAAATATAATCATATGCACTATATAGTGATTATGATGTGTTTCTATCTTTCCGGGTATGCGTGTTACCTTGCGATGTAGCTACCCTTTGGCTAGGTGTCTCTCTATTTATATATATATTAATAGATGACTTGTTTACCTAGATCCAGTACTTAAACCTAAACACCTAGCATACTTCATCCTGTTAAAATGTACGTCAAACATTAAAGTAATTGGTGTCTTGCCGCGTGACCAGGAGTATTATAAGTGCTCCGCATTGCTACTGACCAGTTAATCCTGATTACTACTCTTTCTATCGAATTTTAACGCCACAGCCGGGAAGGAAGTATAACTGGCGGAGAGGAATCTTGACACTCTAGCCATCTGTCCAATAGCCCTGAAGAAGTCTTGGGTTACTACACCCTGACGAAACATGTGTTGGCTGGTCACCTGAAAAATAAATAAACCAAACGGAAAGAAAACGCCATTTGGATCATTTTTGATTGTGATGCTTTTGAAATACTTACAGTATTAGTACTGTCAATGCAAATTACGTGTGCACAGGTCATCTGTATCAACAATAAAGTAAGATTCCCTTTTAGGAATGTTCATCTTTAAAGTTCACATTTAATCTTCTCTAAAGAGGAACAAATATCGGAAAATTATGAGCACTTTGTGCGTAGCCAGTGGAATTTGGAAAGAAAATGCATCTTAAGACATTGTCTACCATTTAGATTTCTCAGGCACTTATCATTTCACATAGTAACAGGTTTTAAATTACTACAGCAGACTCAAAGCCTCTTGGGTTCCAGCTAAAAAAAGGCATATATATTTTTTTGCCAGTAAAAACATATTTATTTTAAACTGTCATGAACCCGACTCATTGGTGTAATATATTTATTAGCCTTTAAAGTAAGATTGTTGAAGGAGCATTGCCATAACAGTAACCATGGCCTATTTCCCTGAAATGTGGCTCATATTAGAAGTATTGTGCACATAACCTGCAATTATATTTTACAGCGCCACTGACTGGCTGTCATAAAGGCGAACGCGCCTGACATAACAGTGCGCGGCACATCACATTAAAAACTCCACTGTTGCAAAGGGCTGTCTAAATATGTCACCCTGTCCACTGTTTCCCTAGATTGACATCTCTGCCTAGCATACGCTCAATTTAAAGTCAAATTCGAAAATTGATCCATTTATCAAATGGTCAACCTTTGAGTAAACTAAAAAAAAAAATAACTGCACCATTGTATCAAAGCAGAGTGGCAGGGCAGAACAAGCAATGCGGCATATCCATGGGAAGTGACATATTTACCGTGTAATGTATACAGATTATAGCTGCATAAAATATTGACATTTCACGCAGTTCACGTTTAACAGTAGAGAAAGAGCTCGAAATATTTCATTAGCAGCATGAAAAATAATATAATATTCAGAAATAAAGCACTTGAATAAACAGCCTTATTTTACCTGAATACAGCCGATATGTGTTAAACATTTATTACATTGTCTACATAAAAGATGCGTTTGAGCTCATCAGTGGTGCATGTGACTGCAGATTTATTTACAGGCTGTATAAAGTGCTGCATGTTACCTACGGATGCTTTCAAAGCGCTATGCTGCTGATCATTTATTAGCACATTTTACTGACACGAGGCTGAATTCTGAGCACAGTCGGTTTTGTCAGTGATATGATGCCAGGGGTTTAACGTCACCGTTGGTGGCACATTAGCTCTCAGATGAATTAATGAGCTCAGAAGCCAAGAACAAAGAAGCAAAAAAAGGCTGCGGTCCTAATAGGGCTCGAATTCAGCCCTTAAGTCACTAATAGCCATTTGTCACCATTAGTAACAATCATCATAGTCATACATTATTCCCCAAAAATCAATGCTACAAACAATCGACCTACTAAGCTGTTTCAACTTGTAGACGTCTTAATTAATGCCACCTGCGGTCCGCACTCCATCACGCAATCCGCTGCTCGCTGCAATGAAAGTCCCGAGTACCTCGGCTAATGACCGGGGTGAGTGCCGCGCTGGCACGCTTCCAGCCGCTCTTTCAATCCCCCCAAATGCATTCCTTTAATAGTCTCAAAGGACGGCCAACCTTTTCGGCTGACCTAGGATATTTCCACTCATTGGATATTCATGATTTTCTTGGTACTCAATTTCTACTTCCTGGTTGCTGCTCGGCTTTGGGTCTGCCCACTGTTCAGGTCTGCCAATCGAGGTGCGATCTTCTAATGGGTAGGTGGAAATGCCATGCCGTACCCTAATACGAAAAGTTAGTATTTCTTGGGGAAGAGCAACAGACATTCAGAAGTAGCCGAGGATCACAGCATCATTTGCAGACGCTGGGCCTCGGTATTTGGGGGAGTTACGACTGCGACCAGTAAATGCTGGTACCACTACTTGCTTGGTGTGGTATTAAGTTCACCCTTTGATTGCCTCATCTCTGAATCGGAAAAAATGCGGAAATCCAACTTATTGTTCGGGAATTCCTGCACTGTATTTACTCTTTACAAATCCACCTCGTGAAAAATGTGCCATAGAAACAGGCAGTGTTACAGCACCAGTTATAATATTGATTTGGATGCATACTCCAGCCTTTGCAATGAAAGCAGAGTATTTTTTTTAATAAATCTGGATGACCCACAATAACCAATGTCGTCCTTCAGTTCGTTTACAGATGTAAACAAGGAATGCACAGCATGTCAGCTGTTTGGGTACATTTTCAGGGTTCCCCTAAACCAGTGGTTCCCAAACTTTTTTGACCCGTGGCTCCCTTGACCTAATTGGCAGTTGGCTGTGGCTCCCCCCCATTTTTTTTACCGGTGGACAAGTGGGTGGGATGTAAGCCCGACCTCGGGAGTACTTCCCATTGCACTCTGACTGCCCCCTCTGTCCATGCCTGCCCCCTCGCCCTCAGACTGCCCCTTCTGTGCATGCCTCATTTCTTCATGCCCTGAGACTCCCCCTTCTATCCATGCCTGCTCCCTTCGTGCCCTGAGACTGCCCCTTTCCTCCATGCCTTCTCCCTTCATGCCCTGAGACTGCCCCTTTCCTCCATGCCTTCTCCCTTCGTGCCCTGAGACTGCCCCTTTCCTCCATGCCTTCTCCCTTCATGCCCTGAGACTGCCCCTTTCCTCCATGCCTTCTCCCTTCGTGCCCTGAGACTGCCCCTTTCCTCCATGCCTGCTCCCTTCATGCCCTGAGACTGCCCCTTCCCTCCATGCCTTCTCCCTTCGTGCCCTGAGACTGCCCCTTTCCTCCATGCCTTCTTCCCTCGTGCCCTGAGACTGCCCCTTTCCTCCATGCCTTCTCCCTTCGTGCCCTGAGACTCCCCCTTCCCTCCATGCCTTCTCCCTTCGTGCCCTGAGACTGCCCCTTTCCTCCATGCCTTCTCCCTTTGTGCCCTGAGACTGCCCCTTCCCTCCATGCCTTCTCCCTTCGTGCCCTGAGACTGCCCCTTTCCTCCATGCCTTCTTCCCTCGTGCCCTGAGACTGCTCCTTTCCTCCATGCCTGCTCCCTTCGTGCCCTGAGACTGCCCCTTCCCTCCATGCCTTCTCCCTTCGTGCCCTGAGACTGCCCCTTCCCTCCATGCCTTCTCCCTTTTTGCCCTGAGACTGCCCCTTTCCTCCATGCCTTCTCCCTTCGTGCCCTGAGACTGCTCCTTCCCTCCATGCCTTCTCCCTTCGTGCCCTGAGACTGCCCCTTTCCTCCATGCCTTCTTCCCTCGTGCCCTGAGACTGCCCCTTTCCTCCATGCCTTCTCCCTTCGTGCCCTGAGACTGCCCCTTCCGTCCACGCCTTCTCCCTTCGTTCCCTGAGACTGCCCCTTCCCTCCATGCCTTCTCCCTTCGTGCCCTGAGACTGCCCTTTCCCTCCATGCCTTCTCCCTTCGTGCCCTGAGTCTGCCCCTTACCTCCATGCCTTCTCCCTTCGTGCCCTGAGACTGCCCCTTCCCTCCATGCCTTCTCCCTTTGTGCCCTGAGACTGCCCCTTTCCTCCATGCCTTCTTCCCTCGTGCCCTGAGACTGCCCCTTTCCTCCATGCCTTCTCCCTTCGCACCCTGAGACTCCCCCTTCCCTCCATGCCTTCTCCCTTCGTGCCCTGAGACTGCCCCTTTCCTCCATGCCTGCTCCCTTCGTGCCCTGAGACTGCCCCTTCCCTCCATGCCTTCTCCCTTCATGCCCTGAGACTGCCCCTTTCCTCCATGCATTCCCCCCCTTGTGCCCTGAGACTGCCCCTTTCCTCCATGCCTTCTCCCTTTGTGCCCTGAGACTCCCCCTTTCCTCCATGCCTTCTCCCTTCGTGCCCTGAGACTGCCCCTTTCCTCCATGCCTTCTCCCTTTGTGCCCTGAGACTGCCCCTTCCCTCCATGCCTTCTCTCTTCGTGCCCTGAGACTGCCCCTTCCCTCCATGCCTTCTCCATTCGTGCCCTGAGACTGCCCCTTTCCTCCATGCCTTCTCCCTTTGTGCCCTGAGACTCCCCCTTTCCTCCATGCCTTTTCCCTTCGTGCCCTGAGACTGCCCCTTTCCTCCATACCTTCTCCCTTCGTGCCCTGAGACTGCCCCTTCCCTCCATGCCTTCTCCCTTCGTGCCCTGAGACTGCCCCTTTCCTCCATGCCTTCTCCCTTTGTGCCCTGAGACTGTCCCTTCCCTCCATGCCTTCTCCCTTCGTGCCCTGAGACTGCCCCTTCCCTCCATGCCTTCTCCCTTTTTGCCCTGAGACTGCCCCTTCCCTCCATGCCTTCTCCCTTCGTGCCCTGAGACTGCCCCTTTCCTCCATGCCTTCTTCCCTCGTGCCCTGAGACTGCCCCTTTCCTCCATGCCTTCTCCCTTCGTGCCCCGAGACTGCCCCTTCCCTCCATGCCTTCTCCCTTTTTGCCCTGAGACTGCCACTTTCCTCCATGCCTTCTCCCATTGTGCCCAGAGACTGCCCCTTCCCTCCATGCCTTCTCCCTTCGTGCCCTGAGACTGCCCCTTCCCTCCATGCCTTCTCCCTTTTTGCCCTGAGACTGCCCCTTTCCTCCATGCCTTCTCCCTTCGTGCCCTGAGACTGCTCCTTCCCTCCATGCCTTCTCCCTTCGTGCCCTGAGACTGCCCCTTCCCTCCATGCCTTCTCCCTTCGTGCCCTGAGACTGCCCCTTTCCTCCATGCCTTCTTCCCTCGTGCCCTGAGACTGCCCCTTTCCTCCATGCCTTCTCCCTTCGTGCCCTGAGACTGCCCCCTTCCCTCCATGCCTTCTCCCTTCATGCCCTGAGACTGCCCCTTCCCTCCATGCCTTCTCCCTTTTTGCCCTGAGACTGCCCCTTTCCTCCATGCCTTCTCCCTTCGTGCCCTGAGACTGCCCCTTTCCTCCATGCCTTCTTCCCTTGTGCCCTGAGACTGCCCCTTTCCTCCATGCCTTCTCCCTTCGTGCCCTGAGACTGCCCCTTCCCTCCATGCCTTCTCCCTTCGTGCCCTGAGACTGCCCCTTCCCTCCATGCCTTCTCCCTTCATGCCCTGAGACTGCCCCTTCCCTCCATGCCTTCTCCCTTTTTGCCCTGAGACTGCCCCTTTCCTCCATGCCTTCTTCCCTTGTTCCCTGAGACTGCCCCTTTCCTCCATGCCTTCTCCCTTCGTGCCCTGAGACTGCCCCTTCCCTCCATGCCTTCTCCCTTCGTGCCCTGAGACTGCCCCTTCCCTCCATGCCTTCTCCCTTCGTGCCCTGAGACTGCCCCTTCCCTCCATGCCTTCTCCCTTCGTGCCCTGAGACTGCCCCTTCCCTCCATGCCTTCTCCCTTCGTGCCCTGAGACTGCCCCTTCCCTCCATGCCTTCTCCCTTCGTGCCCTGAGACTGCCCCTTTCCTCCATGCCTTCTTCCCTTGTGCCCTGAGACTGCCCCTTTCCTCCATGCCTTCTCCCTTCGTGCCCTGAGACTCCCCCTTCCCTCCATGCCTTCTCCCTTCGTGCCCTGATACTGCCCCTTTCCTCCATGCCTGCTCCCTTCGTGCCCTGAGACTGCCCCTTCCCTCCATGCCTTCTCCCTTCATGCCCTGAGACTGCCCCTTTCCTCCACGCATTCTCCCTTTGTGCCCTGAGACTGCCCCTTCCCTCCATGCCTTCTCCCTTCGTGCCCTGAGACTGCCCCTTCCCTCCATGCCTTCTCCCTTCGTGCCCTGAGACTGCCCCTTTCCTCCATGCCTTCTCCCTTCGTGCCCTGAGACTCCCCCTTTCCTCCATGCCTTCTCCCTTCGTGCCCTGAGACTGCCCCTTTCCTCCATGCCTTCTTCCCTCGTGCCCTGAGACTGCCCATTTCCTCCATGCCTTCTCCCTTCGTGCCCTGAGACTGCCCCTTCCCTCCATGCCTTCTCCCTTCGTGCCCTGAGACTGCCCCTTTCCTCCATGCCTTCTCCCTTTGTGCCCTGAGACTGCCCCTTCCCTCCAACCTTCTCCCTTCGTGCCCTGAGACTGCCCCTTCCCTCCATGCCTTCTCCCTTTTTGCCCTGAGACTGCCCCTTCCCTCCATGCCTTCTCCCTTCGTGCCCTGAGACTGCACCTTTCCTCCATGCCTTCTTCCCTCGTGCCCTGAGACTGCCCCTTTCCTCCATGCCTTCTCCCTTCGTGCCCTGAGACTGCCCCTTCCCTCCATGCCTTCTCCCTTCGTGCCCTGAGACTGCCCCTTTCCTCCATGCCTTCTCCCTTTGTGCCCTGCGACTGCCCCTTCCCTCCATGCCTTCTCCCTTCGTGCCCTGAGACTGCCCCTTCCCTCCATGCCTTCTCCCTTTTTGCCCTGAGACTGCCCCTTTCCTCCATGCCTTCTCCCTTTTTGCCCTGAGACTGCCCCTTTCCTCCATGCCTTCTCCCTTCGTGCCCTGAGACTGCTTCTTTCCCTCCATGCCTTCTCCCTTCGTGCCCTGAGACTGCCCCTTCCCTCCATGCCTTCTCCCTTCGTGCCCTGAGACTGCCCCTTTCCTCTATGCCTTCTTCCCTCGTGCCCTGAGACTGCCCCTTTCCTCCATGCCTTCTCCCTTCATGCCCTGAGACTGCCCCTTCCCTCCATGCCTTCTCCCTTCATGCCCTGAGACTGCCCCTTCCCTCCATGCCTTCTCCCTTTTTGCCCTGAGACTGCCCCTTTCCTCCATGCCTTCTCCCTTCGTTCCCTGAGACTGCCCCTTCCCTCCATGCCTTCTCCCTTCGTGCCCTGAGACTGCCCCTTCCCTCCATGCCTTCTCCCTTCGTGCCCTGAGACTGCCCCTTTCCTCCATGCCTTCTTCCCTTGTGCCCTGAGACTCCCCCTTCCCTCCATGCCTTCTCCCTTCGTGCCCTGAGACTGCCCCTTTCCTCCATGCCTTCTTCCCTTGTGCCCTGAGACTCCCCCTTCCCTCCATGCCTTCTCCCTTCGTGCCCTGAGACTGCCCCTTTCCTCCATGCCTTCTCCCTTTTTGCCCTGAGACTGCCCCTTTCCTCCATGCCTTCTCCCTTCGTGCCCTGAGACTGCTCCTTCCCTCCATGCCTTCTCCCTTCGTGCCCTGAGACTGCCCCTTTCCTCCATGCCTTCTTCCCTCGTGCCCTGAGACTGCTCCTTTCCTCCATGCCTTCTCCCTTCGTGCCCTGAGACTGCCCCTTCCCTTCATGCCTTCTCCCTTTGTGCCCTGAGACTGCCCCTTCCCTCCATGCCTTCTCCCTTTGTGCCCTGAGACTGCCCCTTCCCTCCATGCCTTCTCCCTTCGTGCCCTGAGACTGCCCCTTCCCTCCATGCCTTCTCACTTTTTGCCCTGCGACTGCCCCTTTCCTCCATGCCTTCTCCCTTCGTGCCCTGAGACTGCTCCTTCCCTCCATGCCTTCTCCCTTCGTGCCCTGAGACTGCCCCTTCCCTCCATGCCTTCTCGCTTATTAGAAATACAGCAGGAGAAGCTGAATTACCAAGATTACACTAGAGTAGACAGAACAGCAGGAAGCAGACTCCAGGTGTCAGTGGGGGAGAACCATTTTTTCTTATTCAGATAATCAAGTAGACATGTCCATGAAAGAAAAAAAGCCTCTGCTTGGATTTATGGTTGAATATAGGCACTGAGATATTCTATTCGAAGGACTATAGAAGATTAGCACACACATCACTTGAGAAAACCCGCTTCAATAATGTGCTGCTATCCGCTCTGGACAGCATGTTAAGCATCGGATTACATGAGCTGCGCACCCTACAGCAGCTGTACCACACTACATATCCCAGAATACAACTCTTCAAAGCAGCTGTGATTCAGACAGAGGTTTTCATCAGCATCTCCTTCTGAGGTCCGACCTCGTTCCTTTCACAGCCGGTGCTGCAAGCACAGCCTGCCACCGAAGTGGCGACCAGTAAGGGGACAAAGCTGACCCTCAGCAGCCCCTCAGCTCCTTACTCGTCAAGAGAGGTCTGTGCTCGCGAAGCAGTGAGGGGGCCTGACGTGTGCTCCACCAGCACAATGGGTCTTGGTTGTCCGGAGACAGACGGCTGTCCGCTCGGGTCTGTGATTTCAGGCGGCGCACAGCTGAGGCAGGAGACCACGCTTCACTGTGAGGGGCACGTTCTTCAAACACATGCCAGATAAATGTGCATGCCAACATCTTCTCAGACAGCAGTAGTGAGTATAACCAGGTAACATTTATCCACTGTGATGGTGAAAGGAATGTGCTGTAACAGTGCACTAGACATGCACTCTGAAGAGCACGCATCCTGGTGTGAGACTGAATGCCTCGTGCACACCGGTAACGGTGCACACACACACACACACACTGTTCTTCTTGTTAGAGCGCGCACACAGCCGCACCCCAGCACCACAGGTCTTTAAAAGACCATTTGCATGTTAATTAGGCCTTGCTGTTGTTTCACCCCTTCCAAGAGCCCCTGCAGCTCACCCTTTCCATTCCTGTTTCCTTAAAGCGGCGGATTTGACAAAATTATGCAGGTGTCATTTCTAAATTGTTAGTGCTGCCACTGCAATTTCACACATCGTGCCGCGGCGCCCCTGGCAACTGATAACGGCGCACCGGGGTGCCGCGGTGCACAGTTTGGGAACCACGGCCCTAAACCCCAAGTTCGAGCACAGGCACAGACTTTGTTTTGGAAAAGTACCCTATCTGAAGGGTTCAGCCAAACATTTTGCCTTCCCCCTCCTCTTTTTCTGACCTTCTTGTTGTTGTCTTTAGGACCACTGCTGACAAATGCCATGGTGCATATGTTCTCTCATCTAAAGGAGGTATAAATCGTTTACTTCTGTTTGCCATATTTAACTTACTTGTACATCCCTTGTAAAGTGGTATATCATATACCCACGGTCTGTAAATCAACCGCTACTAGTGGGCCTGCAGCACTGATTGTGCCATCCACAGAAGTAGCCTTTCAAACCTGGCCCAGGCTTGCACTACAGTGCCTGTGTGTGCAGTTTACTACCACTCCGACTTGGCATTTAAAACTACTTGCCAACTCGTGAACTCCCCTCTTATTAAATATAATATACACCTACGGTAGGCCCCAGGTAGCCCTAAAGGCAAGGTGTTATGTAAGCAAAAGGTAGGACTTGTTCTTTTATGTTTGCATGCCCTGGTAATGACAAACAATCTATTTCGTTTTTCACTACTGTGAGGCCGACACCTCTCATTGGTTAGCATTTGGAATACATTAATTCGCTTTTACCTGTAATTCCTTATCAGAAAGGAGTGGCTTTTTCATGTTTTATGTAATGACCAATTCTCCTTACTGGTGAAGTTGGATTTAATATTACTGTTTTAGAAATGCCACTTTTAGAAAGTGTACATTCCACTGTGCTTATAACTCTGTGTGCTTTGCAGCCTGCCTCTAATACATGTCTGGGCTGGGTGGTATCTACGCTTTGTGTATTCTCTCTAGACATCCACAAAAACAGAAAGATGAGGCTCATCTGCATTTTAAGCTCTCATCTGCCTTCATCTGCATTCTGATGGGTCTTCCTAGGCAGGGAGGAATGGGAGGGGCTAACACTTTCACTTCAATAGGTAGGTAGTGTCCTGTCCAAAACACAAAGCACTAATTTAACCTCCACAGATAGCCTGGCAGAGGACTTGTGCACTCAGAGAGCTGCTTTGAAGTCACCCAGCTACATCAAAGGCACTTCTGGGTATAAGTGCTGGATCTCTGACCTCCTGAAATCTCCAAGGACGTTCTGGCTTGTCTCCTGTTTTCTGTAGTCTCGGGATTACGAAAGACTTCCTGCAATTCTGTTGGTGCTGCAGGACTCTGCCTTCTGTGAGTCCTACCCTTGCCTGAGGCACCCCCTCCAAGTTCTGGGCCTCAGAAGTGGGTTCTTCAGCTGCTTGCTTAAAAACGATGCTTCGTAACCATTGCGCCGATTGGAACCGACGAATCGCTCTTGATGCTGATGCACAGGCTGTTCAACGACAGTGGTTCTACAGCCTGCACAGCCTGATGATGCCGCTCTGCGTGACTCAAAGATGATGTATTGCCTTTACTTCAGTGAAGTAAAGGCAATACACTACTGCGTTTAAAAGATCGACACATTTAGCCCTAAGCATCAATGCTTTGCTCCATCCAAGCTCCTTTCTCGTTTGGCCCTGCATGATTCCGGTAGCCCGCCTGCCCTCCATCGTGGTCAGCCTGAACTTTGGATTTGCACCAGTCCCTCACACCTCAAGTAATCTCTCGACTACGAGTGACTTCTAAGCACTAATATTGCATTTCATCTTTAAAAATTCAAATCTCGACTTCTACTGATTGAATTTTTGTCCTTTTCATCTCATTTTGATAAATAAATATTCTATATATTTCTAAACCTGTGTGAGTCTTTCTGTGGTGTATTCATTGTGTTTCTGTGTGTGTGTGTGTGTGTGTTGCACAAATGCTTTACACATTGCCTCTTTAGATAAGCCTGACTGCCCTGTGCCAAGCTACCATAGGGTGACCACAGGTTATCTTTAATGTGTATCTAGTATGCCCTGACTAGAGTGGTGGTTTCGGCCTGGCCTGAGGTCTTACTGCAGCCAACCAGGAATCCCATATCGAACACCTATTTAGACAGCATGCTTGCTGTAATTTGGGGTGAATCTATTCAACTGTTTTAGAGAAATTGTTAGAAATGTATATATATCTAGCTAAGGTAGGGTGGCAAATGAAGCATAATGGTTGGCAGAATTCATGGAACCGAGACCGGTCCTCAAGAACCGAGGACTGTGTTTGACTGGAGGCAACATAAAGAAATGTTGCGGCCTTTATTTTATGTCCCTTTGTCCTGAAAATAAAGACAAATAAATGAGGGTGCTGGGTAAGGGTAACCTGACCTTCTGCTCCTTATTGGGTGATCCCAGAGGGACCCCCCTACGGGTGAACGTGCAAAAACAAATGTTCACTATGCTGCAGACTCGAGGTACTTTTGCACTACTCTGTGTGGAATTTCACAGACGTACTGCTAAATTATTGCAAGATTACTCTGGGTGTCATGGGTTGCTGTGCGATCTTGGGGGTTTGCCAACAATAGGGGATTGGCCACCTGTGAGGGGTTTGTTGCATCTCCTGGGGTAGCCCTTCTTAGATACAGTAATGAAATATATTTTTTTGCAAATTACTGATGATATCTAAAATGACCTCAATGATAATAACACTGTGCATGTTGAGGGCTTGAGTTATAGTTCCATGAGTTAATTATCACTCGTACATATATATATGTATTCACTGAAAAAAACATAGGTTTCAGCCACGTTATAGTTAGTAATTAGCATTTAAAAAAACCTTAGACATTCACTGAAAAAACCATAGGTTTCACTCATGTTATAGTTAGCCTGACATTTCACTCATACAAAACCATTGAAATTCCCCCGTTATAGTTAGTTCAGCTAACTATAACTCACGCGTCCGCAATGCACTGCTGATGACGTCACATATTACATTATTCATGACATGGTCAGTGACATCACTCATGACATCACTGATGACATCTCAAATGACATCACTGATGATATCACTGATAACATCATCCAGCGGCTGTGTGTCTTTCTGAAAAAAAAAATTTTTTTTTATATGTATATCTAAACGTCGATGGAAGAATAAATGGGTTAATAACGGTCTAAATTGATGTTTTTTTTAAAAATTGATTGTATAACTGACATATTAAGTGTATCTTAGTGAATACATGTATTAGCGAGTAATGTTTAAATATGTAAATATCTGTATCAGTGTATCAGTGTCTCACTTTGTGTATAAGTGGCTGCATGGGTTGGTGAATAGCTACATGAGTGTGTGTATGGGTTATTAGTTGGTTTTTTGAGTATCAGTATGAGTGTCTGTATGGTTTGGTGGGGGGTATTACTTAGCGCATAGATGCATGAATGAGTGACTCACTGTTTGTATGTGTTTTGAAGACAGCATGTGTGCAGGACTGTATGGGTGGATGAGTGTGTGTATGGGTGTGTTAGTGAGTGAATGACAGTCTCAATAGTATCTTTATGAGTAACTACATATGTTTTAATCTAGTATATGTGAGTATTGATGTATATAAGTGATTATATGTGAGAGTGAGAGATTGGAAGAGTTCCTGTATAAATAAGTATGTGTTTCTATAAGTGATTGTTTAAGAGAGTAAGTATGTGTACGTTTCTGTAAAAGTAAGTGTAGTGGTGTGTGTATGGCTGTATATGCAAAAAAATGGATGTTTATTTGCATGTGTGAGTATGTGTGTGAGTAACTCTATGGATGAGTGTCGGTGTGCAACAGGATTTATAGGTGTATGAGTATATATGATGAGTGAGTTCGTGTATGAGTGACTATATAGAACTGTTGGTGAATGAGTGGATGTGTATGTAGATGGTGGACATAAGTGGGAGACCACACCTCCCACTTAAAAATATGAGCCCTCCAATGGGCGACTCAAATGAGTCCGCGTTGGTTTGTGGGTCTTGTAGTGTGTGCTTCAGTTATGTGCCACTGTTGGAGGGCTCAAATTTTTAAGTGGGAGGTGTGGCCTCTATGCCAAAATGACAATCGTGCCGCTGAAGAGTGCAATGAGCATGAAACGCGTCCGGCGTGAATTGACAGGCATGCTGTAAACTGGATCCACCCGCCGATCCGGCTTTTACCTCATGAAGGTTGCTGCAGTGGATGTCAGAGTGCGTCTCCAACTGGTGGGAACCTTGGAGCTTTGATATATATATATATATATCTATATATATATATATTACCTACTGGCGGTTGCCAGTAGGTAGTTATAGTTACAACTTTGTTTCAATAGGAAAAGCATTTTTTAATTTTCTAATAACGTTAGTGTCGTTTGACAAATCTTCCTGTAATTCTACAAAAAAAAGTCTATGCAGGTCAGCTCCTATCGTGAAAGTTTGGGGGTGATTCGTCAAGCGGGGGCTGAGAAAAAAGGGGAGTCCTAAAACGCGCTTTCTCCTTGTTAATTGCCGCAGGAAATTTTGCGACGAGCTACAGCCCGAACTGCTGAACGGATTTACCCCAAATTTGGCAAAAAGGTAGAGCTTGGTTCAGAAAGCAACCTTTTTTTAAATGGTTTAAATCTGTTTATTAGTTTTTGAGAAATTAAAAAAAAAGAATCAAAAAATAATTTTCCCATAGCAAACTTTGTGCAAGGCTACAGCCGAAACTCCTGAACGGAATTACCCCAAATTTGGCAGACAGGTAGTGCTTGGATCAGAAAGTGACTTTTTTTTAAATGTTGTAAATTTGGTCAGTATTTGCTGAGAAAATTGAAAAATAAAAGTTTTGATATCTGGAAGGAGCCTAAGTCCAGAGCACAAGCTTCACTGTGATTGGCTGCCAACACTCCAAACCAGGAAGTGTTGGCAGCCATCTTGCGACTCGGTAGAAGCGAGTAACCAGAAAACAGAGAAACAAAGAAATAAAACAAGAGAAGGGGGCAGGGTAGAAACACCCTAACCCTCTAGGCCTGCTCAGGGAGTCGTAGAAGGACTCCCAGGGCCAAAAAAAGCATTAAAATAAATAAATAAAATTGGCGCAATTTGCGCTGTGGTCGCGGGTTCTCGCATTTTATTTTAATGAGGCATCTGGGTTGGCAAAGTTGCAGGGGCATTTTAAAAAAAATTATAGAGGGGGCTTGCTGCGCCTTATTGTGGCAAGCAGTGTGTAGGGTGCACACGCAGGTATTATGAATGTGCGGTATTGCGGCAATTTTCAGTAGGCTGTGTAACAGTGCACACACAGGTAGTGTGAATCTGCGGTATTGTGGCAATGTTCAGTAGGCTGTGTAAATCATATCGGGAAAATAACAATGCGCCTTGTTGCAGCTTTCCTTTAATATAATGCACAGTAATGTTTACTTATGATGCGGTGTTCACTTTTAACAAGGACAGTGTCACTTTCTAAGATGAAATTTGATTTTATGCGGGAAAGTCTGTTCTGTCCCTGTGCGCGGAAGAAAATTAACCTTTAAATGGCTGAGGTGTTCGAACAATGAGCTCAATGTACATTGGCTTTGAACCATTGAAAGTAGAAGTGTTGCCAGCCGTTCCCTTCCCCTCTGTGGAGTAGCGAGGACATCTGATAGGCTCACATGTTGCAAGCAGGACCTTCAAGAGTTTAATGTTCATTGGCTGCGAACCACTGAAAGTATAAGTGTTGCCAGGCATTTCATCCCTATCCGGGAAGCAGCCGGGACATGTGATTGGGTGATGTGTTCAAAGCAGGACCTTTGCAAGCTTATGTTCAGTGGCTGTAAATCATTGAAAGTAGAAGTGTTGACAGCCATTCACTCCCCTTCCGCGGAGCTTCAGGGACATCTGATTGGGTAACGTGTTCCAAGCAGGACCTTTCCAAGCTTAATGTTTATTAGTTCTAAACCATTGAAAGTAGAAGTGTTGCCAACCAGGGGAGGCTTGCTGCAGCTCATCTATCTAGTGCCATCATAGGAGAGGGGGACACTCTCTCCAGACGCCTCTGCAAAGCCATCGTGATGGCAACAACCAACAATCCAGTCACCTGGTTTCTCCAACCGTGAGGGGAACGGCGCACAGGACAGGGACTTTAATACCCAGCATCCTTTGCCTGTCGCCTGCCTCTGACGCTGTGCAGCACGTCAGGACGTGGTATTTCTACACCCCCAGCCTCCCACAGCGCAGGACGCTTGCTGCAGCTCATCTACCTGCTGCCATCATAGGAGAGGGGAACACTCTCTCAGGACTCCTCTGCACACCCGCTGTGAAGGCAATAGCCGACAATCCAGTCACCCGGTTTCTCCAGCCATGAGGGGAACGGCGCACAGGGACAGGGACTTCAACACCCAGCATCCTTTGCCTGTCGCCTGCCTCTGACGCAGTGCAGCACATCCGGAGGCAGTATTTCTATGTCCCTAGCCTCCTGCAGTACGACACGCACGCCGGCCACGCCCGGGCCTATCCTTGCCCGTCATTGCCGGGAAGAGGCAGGGCAGGGCCACCCCTTCTACATTTTCAAAGGTCCAACTCCCCGTGCTCCACCAGTGACGGCTGGGAGGTACTGTGTGTTTTCCTTCATTGTTCCTCCTTTTTATGCCCTCGCATTCGCCGCTAATGACTGGACATACTTTTATTAACTCTGTTCTAATACAGCGTGGCTTGAGCAAGCACCCTGGGACTTGTCTTACATCTAAACAAGGACACTGTATCACGTATTCTAATGATTGTAATTGCCCTACATGCACCTTTTCATTGTCAAAACTGCCCCAAGCAATTGATACTGTTGCCTCATGGTCCAATGTATTTTTTGCTTTAGTAGCCTGTACACTTTGGTCTATGTTTACATGCCCTCCTTGCTGCTAACCATATTATGCACGTTGCACTTTTGCCCTTCGGGTTAGTGTATTTTTAGCCTTAGTAGCCTGCAGACTTCGGTCTATGTTTACATGCCCTCCTTGCTGCTAACTATATTACGCATGTTGCACTTTTGCCTTTCGGGTTAGTGTATTTTTAGCCTTAGTGTCCTGTACACTTTAATCCAGGATTACATGTCCTACTTGCTGCTTACTATACCAAGCACTTTGCACCTTTGCCCTTTTGGGTTAAGGCCTTGTTAGCCTTACCACTCTGTATTTATTGGCCTATGCTTACATTCCCTTTTGACGTTCAAATTTTAAGTAGGTTGCAATATATCTTCTACTGGGGCTAGGTTTCGTTTTGGACTGTGCCCATTAATTTTTACACCCAGTAGACATGGGGAAGCGTGGCTGTGTACCCCAAAAAAAAAACAATACTAATACCGGCCCCACTCCCCCAAACTTCTATTGACAGGATGCTCCAGAGAGCCATTGGGGTAGTATCGACAGAAATCGAGCTAACAGAAAGGCGGCATTCTCTGACCCCAGATCTTATCCCCAAACCCACAGAACTACCATCCTCGGTACAAACTAGTTTAGAATTGACTCATAGTCCATTAATATCCTTATCCGGCCATAGCGGGTACATGCTATCAACCCCACAACCTTCCACAGTAAATCCAAAAAACCCGCAAAGGTAGAATAAACACTACCATACCCAAAGCTGCGAGACAGAAAACGGGCAAAGGGAAAGGTCCAAATAAGAAACCCAGTCCACAAATTAGCACCAGTGAGGGCGATCCAGTTAGACCGGGACGAGTAGCCGAATCCCCTTCCAATTTCTATAAAAATCCTGATTGCCCCATGTGGGTGAGGAGTTTGGTAGCGGAACTAGAGGCACAGATGAGAGCCATCATTAAAGAAGAACTAGCGCTCCATCTAGGGAATCGATCCAGAGGCCAGATGTTTGCCCAGTGTGCATTAAATAATCCTCTGGCCAATACACTGTTGGCTCCAGTAGAGAAGAAAGATAATAATAATAATAATAATCCACATTTGTATAGCGCACAATCACCCGTTAGGGTCTCTAGGCGCTGGGGGCCGTCGGGAAGATTAAGCAAGCTATTGCCCAGAGTCGCATGGTGCTGGGCTAACCTGCCGCCGGAGCCGGGGATCGAACCCTGATCCCCAGATTCCAGCGTCAGCAGCACACAGACGGTTAGTATACAGAGCAATCCCCATTACCTAGAGGTGTATCACTTTCTAGTCCACCATGTCCACCTTCTATGAATGCTGATAAGTCTGGGCTTGCAACTCTAACATCAACTCCAATAATGATACTGCGAGCCCCCACCCTGACCCAAATCAGGGAGGCTTATGCAGAGACGTACCCGTACACACTGTCCAGACCACAGACAGGGCAGCATCCATTCTAGCACATAGTGAGGGCCCTGGCTTGGACTCTCCGGCCTTGCCAACAATAAATCGACCCCCAGCCTCACTCCCTTATGTTATAGTTTTGACTGGTGTACCTGAAATAAAACCTGGACGGGAAGAGACACAGTTGCCTCTTTTGGCTCACCAGGCATGGTTAATTCCCCTATGATAGGGCGGGTGAGATATTACTGTTTAGAAGAGTGAGCTGAGTTGGTAAGAATTCTAAGTCAACTAATGGCAATTGTATAGTCATCAACTTTAGTAACCCACGGACAGTCAAATAATTGGATCACCAATTTCCCAGCTTCTATGCACCACCCACAGGGATACAATTACCCACACTGGATTTTTTTATACCTGTAAATGCTCACCATCATGGACCCCAGGCATAAGAGCTCCAACTCACTGGTCCCACCCCCATTCTACATCTGGCCAATCTTCTTGAACCCAGTATAATGTTGCAGTAGCTAATAGGTATGGGGCTCTTGAAGAGGTGGATTGACTTTCAATCTCATTTGACAACCCTTCCAGAATGGGACCATGGGGGCCTAACAGAGAGGCCATTCTGAATAGTAGTGGGTTACTGACCATAAATATTGCTGGTGTGACCTATGACACCCCAGCACAAGTCCCAGCTGGGAGCACAAGGCCCCGTTGATGTATTCTCATCTTCACTAAACAATCAAGTCCCCTACACCTCTGAACTCAAAACTACATCCAGGGCTATGAATAGTTTTTTACCACAAGTGGGAACATCAAACACTCTGATAGAGCAGGAGTCCACGTTAGCCCCAAACAAGGCAGGTCCCACCACGCAAGACGCCATCGCGAGTCTGTGCCTCCAATTGAGGGTGCTGTTGTGCAACATTGCCGGTATTAAAAACAAACTTCATAACCCTGACTGGGTACACTTTGTACAAAACTATGATGTGTGTATGTTCCAGGAGACCTGGGCCAGAGATGATACCGCCATGAGGGGCTTTGCAACATTTGATGTGTTAGCTACCATGGGAGGCAGAGGTAGACCTTCAGAAGGGCTAGGCACTTGGGTTGCAACTCACTTGGATTGCACTGTTGAACTGCTGGCTACTTTGTCGGATGATATTCAGGGTACCCTCCTTACTTTTAGAGCCTTGATTAAGATTGCCTTAATTAATATATATTCCCGTCCGGTGACCAATGCGTAGGAATCCAAGACCATAGGCATGCTCTCCACGCTTATTGATATAGTTCCCCCGAACACTAGGATGGTGATAGGCAGTGATTGTAATTGCCAATTTGAGCCACTAACTATTCCTACTGACTATCTGCTCACTGCCGAGGATTCTCTTTGGTTAATTCCTCCTCCACTTATTCCTCCGGTCAGAGCATGGACACCGCTGGTTTTACAGATAAATGCAGTAACATTAACTCATGCACTGAGGGCTTGTAATGGGCGCACCAAGTCAGACCAACCAGGAAACTACACCTTTAACAGACCGTGACAATCATCTCTACTTGATTACATTGACTTTGCTGCAATTTTGCCAAGACATGACAGCGACCACAATGCCCTGGTACTTGATCTACAGCTCCCGGAACTTCATGGTCCCCCCATTACAGGCCCCTTTTCTGATTCCTATCCTTAGACAATAACAGAAGGGGAATCAGGGGGGATAACCTGAGGAAGTCACCAGACAAGGTAGCTGCACTCTATTCTTTAATCATCCCCCCTTTGTTGGTAATGGAAATGGCAGCGCAAACTCTTAGCATTCTTGACACCATCATCCAAATGATGGCCGTCCACTTGGACTTGACCACCAGTCTAACTAATATTTGTAATCCCTTGATGCATACTAAGGGTGAAAGCTCCCCGAAATCTACCTGGTTTAACAACTCTTGCCGTACGGCAAAGAGTGCCCTTATTGATGCCATAAAAACCAAAGATAGATCTTTGATAAAAACTAGGAGGGTCCTTTATAGAAATACTTTTTGGTTATTCAGTACTCTATGGAAGGAACATGGGGCTCCGCCCATTTAGATGTCACTTTTTACAGTTGAGACGTGCTTACGTTTTCACTGTGTAACTCATGGACGTGTTGGGAAAAGTTAGAAAATGTGAAATCGTAGAGGTTTGATTTCGATCTTCACATGTGGAGAGCTTAAAAACTGTTGCCCGGCAAACCGTGTCATTTTGTTTCTCGTGACTAAGACATGTATTAATTGCTGTAATTCTAAATAGAAGACATTGAAAAAAATTCATTCTGGTATTAAATTAAAAAAATGCCAGGATTTGTAAGGCGTACAGCTACCTCCTGAGAGGTTTTCCGGCACTCGGGGTTGTCGGGAACAATTAAGCAAGGTATTGCCTATATAGTGACATAATGGTGGGCTCACGTGCCGCCGGAGCCAGGGATTGAACTGTGAAAGGTGTTGTTCGAAGTCAGGTATTATAGCTAATGCGTCACAGTTTTTCTACACTTAGATTTTAAGTAGTGCTAATTAAGTTTTAAACATTGTTAAATTATAACTTATATCAGACTAGTGTTACAGTTAGTTTTTCACTACAAAAAGTATGCACGTCTTTTTACTGAAAAAAACATCGTTTTTACAGACGATATAATTAGGAATTAGCATTTGAAAAAACCATTGAAATTCACTGAAAAAACCATAGGTTTACAGACATTATAGTTAGAAATTAGCATTTAAAAAAAATTGAAATTCACTGAAAAAACCATAGGTTTCAGGCACGTAACACTTAGAAATTAGTATTTAAAAAACCTTAGAAATCCACTGAAAAAAACATAGGTTTCAGGGGCTTTATAGTTAACTGGACACGCCCCTTTTTTACACCTCTCTGCAACACAGCCCCCTGGCGCATACTGGAGGTTCCTGGTGGGCTAGTTGGCACCCGGGGACACCCAGTATTCAAGGGGAATTAGTGCCCCCTCTGCATACTTGCCAGGGGGCGCGTTTGCAGAGTGATGCAATCAGTCACCTCAAGTCCCGCCCCCTCCCTGCACCACTCACGTTTGCAGAGGGTGAAATAATTCTCATTGAATACTGGGGGTCCCTGGGGGCCAAGTAGCCCACCAGGAACCTCCAGTATGTGCCAGGGGGCTGCCTTGCATAGACATGTAAATAGGCCACGCCCCTTTTTACACCTCTCTGCTACGCAGCCCCCTGGCGCATACTGGAGGTTCCTGGTGAGCTAGTTGGCCCCCAGAGACCCCTAGTATTGAAGTGGAATTAGTTCCCCCTCTGCAAACGCGCAAGGGGGCTGCCTTGCAGAGACGTGTAAAGAGGCCATGCCCCTTTTTACACCTCTCTGCAAGGCAGCCCCCTGGCACATACTGGAGGTTCCTGGTGGGCTAGTTGGCCCCCGGGGACACCCAGTATTCAAGGGGAATTAATGCCCCCTCTGCATACTCACCAGGGGGCGCGTTTGCAGAGTGGTGCAATCCGTCACCTCAACCCCCGCCCCCTCCCTACACCACTCTGCAAACGTGCCCCCTGGCGCGTTTGCAGAGGGGGAAATAATTCCCATTGAATACTGGGTATCCCTGGGGGCCAAGTAGCCCACCAGGAACCTCCAGTATGCGGCAGGGGGCTGCCTTGCTGAGACGTGTAAAGAGGCCATGCCCCTTTTTACACCTCTCTGCAACGCAGCCCCCTATCGCATTCTGGAGGTTCCTGGTGGACTAGTTGGCCCCCAGGGACCCCCAATATGCAAGGGGAATTAGTTCCCCCTCTGCAAATGCGCTGGGGGCTGCGTTGCAGAAAGGTGTAAAAAGGGGCGTGGCCTCAGAACACCTCTCTGCAATGCAGCCCCCTGGCGCATACTGGAGGTTTCTGGTGGGCTAGTTGGCCCCCAGGGACCCCCAGTATGCAAGGGGAATTAGTTCCCCCTCTGCAAACCAACCCCGCCCCCTGTGCAAACCCGCCCGGGGGCTGCCTTGCAGAGAGGTGTGAAAAGGGGCGTGGCATCATTACACCTCTCTGCAACACAGCCCCCTGGTGCATACTGGAGGTTGATGGAGGACTAGTTGCCCCCCAGGGACCACCAGTATGTAAGGGGAATTAGTTCCCCCTCTGCAAACGCGCCAGGGGGCTGCGTTGCAGAGAGGTGTAAAAAGGGGCGTGGCCTCATTACACCTCTCTGCAACACAGCCACCTGGCACATACTGGAGGTTCCTGGTGGGCTAGCTGGCCTCCAGAGACTCCCAGTATGCAAGGGGACTAAATCCCCCAACTTAGAACATGCTACGGGGTGTGTTTGCACAGTGGTGAAGGTAGGGGGCGGGGCTTGAGGTGATATGTGTGCAAACATGCCCTGTGGCACGTTTTAAGTTGGGGAATTAATTCCTCTTCAATCCATAGGTCCCCTTGGGGCCAACTAGTCCAACAGATACCTCCAGTAAGCGCCACAGAGCTGCATTGCAGTGTGTTGTAAAAAGGGGTTGTGTCCTCTGAACACCTCTCCGCAACGCAGCTCCCTGGCGCATACTGGAGGTACCTGGTGGGCTAGTTTGCTCACAGGGTACCTCAGGATTGAAGAGGAATTAATTCCCCAACCTAAAACGCGCCACAGGGCGTGTTCGCACACATGTCACCTCAGGCCCTGCCCCCTTCCTTCACTTTTGGGCACAATATTCCTCTAAAATCAGCGGAACTACGAATTCCGATTTACTCACCTGTCATCACGAGAGACGTCAGTGCTGCATCTTTGAGCCCAGTACAGACCCTGAAAAGTAAATCTAAGCGTACTTACCAGTAACGTGTATTTCCTTGCACAGGAATCTATTGTGTGGTTTTCACCAGAAAAGTTTCTAAGTGTCTATTTTTGAAACGTACAAATATTCCTGTAAAATCAGCCGAACTACGAATTCCGATTTACTCACCTGTTATCAGGAGAGACCTCAGTGCTGCATCTTTCAGCCCTATACTGATCCTGAAAAGTAATTCTAATCGTAGTTACAGTAACTTGAATTTCCTTCCATAGGCTAACATTGACTTGTTTCACTTGGAATTTTTTTTAAGTGTGGAGTTTTGGAACTTTAAAAATTCCTCTAAAATCAGCCGAACTCTGAATTCCGATTTACTCACCTGTTATCAGGAGAGACCTCAGTGCTGCATCTTTCAGCCCAATACTGATCCTGAAGAGTAATTCTAATCGTAGTTACAGTAACTTGAATTTCCTTCCATAGGCTAACATTGACTGGTTTCACTTGGAAGTTTTTCTAAGTGTGGAGTCTTGGAACTTTAAAAAATTCCTCTAAAATCAGCCAAACTACGAATTCTGATTTATTCACCTGTTATCAGGAGAGACCTCAGGTCTACATCTTTGAGCCCAGTACTGATCCTGAAAAGTAATTCTAACCATACTTACCAGTATCTTGAATTTCCTACCATAGGAATCCATTGTCTAGTTTTCACCAGAAATGTTTCTGTGTCTATTTTCACAAACTAAACATATTTCTAAAAAATCGCCTGTATGACTTAAACACATTCTTTCAACTGTTTACAGGAGATGCACCAGTGCTGGAACCAGGATCCACGACTGAGTAAGAAAAAGTAATGATAACACTACTTACCTGCTAAGTAATTTTCCTCCCGTAGGATAACATTGGTGATTCGATGTGAAAAAATTTCTGTCAACTTTTAAAATACAATAATATTCCTTAAAAATCACTACTGTAACTAAAACAGTTTTACTCAACCGTTTACAGGAGGTGGCCGAGGACTGAATCTACGATCCAGTCCTGTGGTTAGAGAAGTAATCCATAAAGTAACTAATTGCATTTAACTAGAAAAACACATTGAGGCCAATTTTTCTCTGTGTTTGAAATTGTGTTGCCCATTGCAACAACTGTAACTACTGTACTTAAAAGTCTATTGCCTGTTTGCAAAGTATTTAAACTAAAGTAATTCATTCTGAGAAAGTATATTTTGTAATGTAATGTATAATGTAATTACAATGTACTTTAAAAAATAAAATATCTAAAAATGAATAGTTTAAAAAATATAGTAAATCAGTATAAAAAAATATAACAATTAATACATTTAAAAATTTTCATTTACAAAACCTTCGAAATTCACTGAAAAAACCAAAGGTTTCAGGCCTGATATAGTTAGGAATTAGCATTTAAAAAACTTTTGAAATTCACTGAAAAAACCATAGGTTTCAGGCCTGATATAGTTAGGAATCAGCATTTAAAAAAACCTTTGAAATTCACTGAAAAAACCATAGGTTTCAGGCCTGATTAAGTTAGGAATTAGCATATAAAAAACCTTGGAAATTCACTTTTAGGGGTGTTATAGTTAGCTGGACATTTCGCTTGTACAAAACCATTGAAATTCCTCCGATATAGTTAGTTGTACTAACTATATCTCGCGCGCCCGCAATCTACTGCTGATGATGTCACATATTACATCATTCATGACATGGTCAGTGACATCACTGATACATATAAGTGAGAGTAAGGGATTGTAAGAGTTCCTGTTTAAATAAATATGTGTTTCTATAAGTGATTGTTTAAGAGAGTAAGTGTGTGTAAGGTTCCTTAGAAGTAAGGTGGTAGTGTGTGTATAGCTGTATATGCAAATAAATGGATGTTCAATAGTTTATTTGCATGTGTGAGCATGTGTGAGAGTATCTTTTGGATGACTGTCGGTGTGTAACAGGATGTATAGGTGTATCACTACATATGATGAGTGAGTATACGTATGAGTGATTATATAGAACTGTTGGTGAATGAGTGGATGTGTATATAGATGGTGGAATTATTGAATTGGTTGTTGTAACTGGTATGGGTATCTCCATTTTTTTGAAAATTTTAGTTTCTATTTTTGAATATGTGTTTTAAGGGTTACATTACAGTGAAAGGAGGTCTGTCACTGTATCACAAGGATGGTGTCATCAGTGATGTCATGAGTGATGTCACTGACCATGTCATGAGTGATGTATTATGTGACGTCATCAGCAGTGCATTGCACGCGCAAGTTATAGTGAGTCCAACTAACTATAACGTGGGAATTTCAATGGTTTTATGCGAGTAAAATTTCCAGCTAACTATAACTGGTGTGAAACCTATGGTTTTTTCAGTGAATTTAATAGGTTTTTTAAATGCTAATTCCTAACTATAACTGGTGTGAAACCTATAGTTTTTTCAGTGAATTTCATAGGTTTTTTAATAGCAAATCTCTATAGGTATGAAATGTAATATTTTTGATAACAAATTTTATATTGTATAATGATGTAATATTTTTATTTATTTTTGCCCCGGAGCGCTCCCGGGGCGCGTACCGGTGCGCTCACCGGAAAGCGTAGTGCTACGGCGCGCCCCGGGGCGTGTACCGGTGAGCGTCCCGTTAGCGCTATTCCTGCGAACGAAAACAACATCGTGACGTATCGGGTAGACGCGTGATGCGTCATATGACGCACAGCGTAAGCGCACCCGGAAGCACGCGAGCGCATACGATCGCGAAACGTCCTGACGCGCTTACGCGTAGCGTAAGCGCGTCGGGTCATGTGACCTGAAAATAACACTTTTCATTGGTTCACAACACTTTTGGTTTCCAAATGATGAAAGCCCTGGTCATGTGACTTGAAAATAACACTTTTCATTGGTTCACAACACTTCTGGTTTCCAAATGATGAAAGCCCTGGTCATGTGACTTAAAAATAACACTTTTCATTGGTTAAGAACACTTTTGGTTTCCAAATGATGAAAGCCCCCACCTTTTTTTCTCATTTTCACTTTGTTATTTGAGTGAGGAAGACCTGCTTTTTCCTTACAGAGATGGCTACAGTCATATCAGAAGCTGGAGCATCTGCCCCACCCCCACCCCCACCACCATCAAAAAGACCACCAGAAGATCACATTGGTGGTCAAGAAGAAGAGGAGGAGGATGATGAAGAGGAGGAACAGACAAGGCATTTCCTGCCTGAAGATAATCAGCCCTACAAACCAAAAGAGCACTTCGTATGGGAGTTCTACAAAATCCCAAGGGGTTTCAAAAAAGTCAACGCTGCGAAGGTGACTTGTTTGATTTGTGGTGCTGAGCTATCCAGGGGGAACCCTAACAAAAAATATTCCTTCGGGAATCATACCATGATTCGGCACATGATGCGTTGGCACCCAATCAACTATTCTGCTGCAGAGGTAAGGGACCTCTGCAGTAAGCTACCCCCAACAACATCCAGACCCTCAACATCCAAAGAACCAACTCCATCGGGTTCAGAGGCAATAGAGACGATGCCTATCATACAACCAAAATTTAACGATTTTAAAATCGTGTGCAAATATTGTGGAAAGACACTTTGCTATGGTGAGCAAAGTATAAAACGTATCATCTGTGCTGGGGATAACCATAAGTGCCCAAAAAAACCCTAATTTTTTCTGTTTTTTTTTGCTCCAGTTGAGCCATTTACAATTCCCTGTTTTTTGTTTCTCCCATAAAAAATACAAAAAAGTATAAAACTGTTCAGAAAAGCCCAAAAAAGTAAAAAATGTTCAAAAAAACATTAAAAAAATATAAAACAACAAAAAGAAAAAAAAACAGTTCTTTTTAGAACTACCTTTAATTTATAAAAATAAACCTATATTTTTAAAGAATCTCTGTCAATCTTTTTTCTGCAGGGTACGCGTACCGGTACGTGCACCGGGGCGCGCACCGGGGCGCGCACCCAAAAAAAAGAATTAAAAAAAAGAAAGAAAGAGTGAGCATGAGGGAAGAACACAGAGAGAGTAATGTTAATAGAAAAAGAGCTAGAGGGAGCAACACAGAGGGATTGTTTATTACATAGTAAAAAACAGAGAAGGTGTGATAGGGTGTAAGTGAGAAAAGGAAAATGAATAAGGGAGCGAAAGAAGGGAAGAGAGAAAAAGAAGACTAAAGTAGAGGTACAGGTAGAATGTGAGTGGGTGTTGAAAGTAAAAGGAAGGACAGTAAAGAATGGGGAATGAGGGGTAGTGACGGAACCGGAATAAATGAACCACGGTGAGGGAGGGTGAGAAAAGAGCAGTGAGTGTAAGTAAAGAGGGGTGAAAGAGGGTGGATAAAAGTGAATAAGGGTAAGACATGGGGAGTGACAGAGAGAAAAGAGAGAGAGAGTAAAGGAAGGAGTGACTGAAAGAGTCTGAGTGAAACAGGAATGAAAGGTAAGTAAGGCAGTGTGGGTGACTTATAGGGAGTCAGTGGGTGTAGGTGGGGGTGTGGGTGTGTAAGGTGTGTGTGTGGGTGTGGGTGTGTGGGGTGTTTGGGTGTGGGTGGAGGTGTGGGTGTGTGAGATATGTGTGGGGGGGTGTGGGTGTGGGGGTATGTGTGTGGAGTGTGTGTGTGTGTGTGGGATGTGTGGGTGTGTGTGTGTGTGAGGAGTGTGTGTGTGGCTGTGTGTGTGTGTGTGTAAGGTGTGTGTGTGGTGTGTGTGTGGGGTGTATGTCAGAGGTGTGTGTGTGTGTTGGGGGGGAGGTGTGTGTGTAGGAGTGAAGTAAATGATTAAGGGAAACAGAATGAGTGAGGGAGCAAAGGAAGGGAACAGAGGGTAAGGGAAGTAAAGAATGGGGACTGAAAGAAGTTGAATGTAGGAGGGGAAATAGGGAAAGGGAGTAAACATGGAGAAATTGAATCAGTGAGGGAAGCAGAGTAAAGAAACAGGAGTGAGGTAGGTTGAGAAAATAGTAGTGAGATTAAAGCAAAGGGTGATGACAAACATACATTTTTTTTGTCACACTCACCATATAATAAATGTAACTTTAATTACATTTTTTTACTACATTTTGTATCTGTGAAAGAGAGAAGAAAAAATAAGTTATAATTAGTAAAATATGTATTTTAAAATAAAAGATACAAATGAAGAGGTTAAAAATCATAACAGTGTATTTAGAAATAAAGTAAGAGTGAAGGACACAGAAAGGGAAATAAAGTAAGGTAGATGGACAAAAAGAGGGAAAAAGAAATAGAAGGAGAGTAAATTACTAAGAGTAAGGCATATAGATTCACTGACAGAAAGGAAGAGAAGAAGAGACAAACTAACTGAAGGTAAGAAAGATACTAAAAGAATGTGAGTTAGCAAAACTAAATCAGGAAACAGGAGTAAGTAAAAAGATAATGACTGAGAGGGAAAGGAGTCTAATTAAGGATGCATTGAGAAGAATGAGGAATGGAAGATAACTGAGAGTAAGTGAAGGAGAGTCATAGAGTGAAGGGATGAAGGGAGAGAGGATAATATAGAAGGATTGAGGGGAAAGGAGTAAGGAAGTTAGTAGACAGAGAGACTAAGGGAAGGACTGTGTGAAGTGGAGTACAATGAGTGAGGAAAGAAAAATTAGTAAGGGAGCAAAAGAAGGAAAGAGAGGAGAAGAGGACTCAAGCAGTGGTACTGAGAGAAAGTGATTCGGTGATGAAAGTAAAGAGAAGGACACTGAAAGATAGGAAATGAGGGGTAGTAATGGAACCGGACTAAAAGAAATGGGTTGAAGAACGATGAGAGAGGAGCAATGAAGTTGTTGTAGGAGAAATGATAGAAGGTAGATAAACACAAGTGAACATAACACAAGGAGAGTGAGGGACTGAGGACATAGAGGTAGTGAACGAAAAATAGAGAGAAGAGGTCAAAAGAAAGGAGCAAACAAAGATAAGCGAGGGAGAGTGGGTGATTTATAGTGATAGAGTGCGACATTACTGCTGAGTGAGTAAAGAGGAATTACTAAAAGAGCAAAGGAGGTAAAGACGGAAAAGGGAAGTAAAGCAGAGAGACTGAAAGCTGAATAGTTATGCAAGGGAGAGAGGGGATGCAGACAGTTGAAATGAGAATGAGGGGTTGTGAAAGAAGTGGAGTAAAGGAACGGGGCTGAAAGAGAGTGAAAGAAAGAAATTATAAGTGAGTAAAAAGAGCTGAAAGAGGGTGGAAAAAGGAAAGTGAGTGTGAGACAATGGGAATACAATTTAAATTACACAATACAAACTATAGAATAACTTGTACAACATGTTACATAGTTTATTTTTGCTGTTCTCAGAATATATTGAATTTCACTTATAAAAGTGAGTTCAAACTACTCATCATATGACAGCGGGGAAAAAAAGAACACAATCAAAAAGATTGTGTTTTAAAAAAAAACATCTAAACTTAAAAATCACAAATGTACACTAATCTTTGATTCACTTACTTTTCCTTTAGGCCAAATAGTATATCATGAAGGTCCTTTTCGTTGGAAAGTACTCTGCTGTTCACTAAAAAATCCATTTCATCGACTTTCTAGAAGAAAAGCTCCAAGAACATCTGAAATATTTTCATTATTTTCATATACTCTTTTTTTTCAGTCATGACTCTTTGCTCATTCCTTCACTTTTCCTTAAGGCCAAATAGTGTCAGATGTATCATTATATTTTCAAATTAATTAAAAGAAACTCTGAAATTACCGTTTTTCCGACGTTCTGAAAGAAAGCCTCATACAACATTTTCACAATATTTAAATATTCGTAATTCCATCTCTGACTCACTCATGTTCATCATTTCCTATAATACTGATATCACTTACTATGAGATCCACTTACAGTACCTATATGACAACTCAATTTTTTATATTATCTTGATCACTTTTACTCAGAATATAATTTTAAACAGCAAACTAACCTTTATTAACTGTTCCCTTCTTCATAGGCCAATTACCTTTACTTAAATTTTGGTTCTAAAAACACTAGGTATGAATTTTTTAAGTCAAAAGGCAAACGTTGTTTGAAAGTCAAATGAGTGTCATTACAGTGGGTCCAACCTTTACGACTCTTTAAATAGCATGTGTAATGCCCTAATGTTGTTGAAGTACTGTCATGATAAATAATAGCTACAGTTGCAGAGGTTCTTCCTGAAATTGATAACTGAGAAGCCACAACATTTTTAATAGAAGTTGACAATTTACTTCCATCAGGTCTACATCGTTGGAACATTAAAATCACATATTTACCATAAGTTTGTAAAAATAATGTGGACAGCATTGCAGACTTACATTGGGTACACACCATATTGTGATCAGCTGCTTTAACTAGATTATTAAAAGGCACTGATTTGCAGTCTGGTAAACTCAAATATATAAATCTTTCAGTGTCTATTCTAGTACTACTTGATAAACTACAGTTGTCGCAGTCATGCTGCCATTGATAAGAAAGGCTAAAAAGATTTTTTATATCTACACCTTCATCTTCCAAAAATCAAACATATACATTAAAAATTCCTGACAATCCTGCTGAATATTCTGTGAAAATTGATTTTGATCAGAACATATGTCTAGAAGATTTCTAATTTCTGAAACACTTTCTATTTTTGCTCTATCACTGCTACATTTCTCAAACACAGAATTCAATAAACAGCAGAATGTTTGATAACGATTTTCAACAATCTGTTCTTGAAAATTTTGAAGAAAAAAACAACATTAAGCACTACATTAGCATAGCAGTTGACACCAGAACTGTTTTCAAACTGAAATCCAACAACATCTTCAACAGAATACTTTTTCTTTCTGCTTACAATTACAGTTTCATCTACTTTTTGTCTTTTTGCTACTACCTCACTGCAATTATTCTCATTTCTTCTTTTTCGGCCTACCACACGTTTTTCAAACAGAGGATATTGAGGCAAATGTGGAGCATACTCTCTTCTTAACCTATTGTATTCTTTAACACAATCTAGATCAGCACAAATCTTTGTTTCATCACACTCAATCAAGTACAATCCTGATAAAGTTCTGACTCGTGATAATGCCACATATGCCATACCCTCTTTAACACAGAACTTCCAATGTTCACCAAAGCACTATCTACACTTAAACCTTGAGATTTATGAATTGTCACCGCATATGCCAAACAAACAGGAAACTGTTTTCGGCGAACATATAAGTCTTTCACAAGAAAAAAATTTAGCTGAACAACGACAAATTTGTTCTATTTCGTCAATACCATCAAATTTAATTTTTAAAATTTCAATTCCATCTCTATTTTTGTAATTCACAAAACCAACAACATGACCCATTGCTCCATTTACCAGACCTCTTTCAACATTTAAATTCCTTCTCAAAATGATACGACAATTGAAACACACATTCAGAGTCTTTTCAAAACCAGCAGTTTTCGATATACTCTTCTCTAATGAATCCAATTTTGATTTCAAATTTTCAGACAAAATAATTGTTGCTCCCATATGCTCTATTTTATCTATAGCTTCCAGTTTCACAATCTCTTCATTTTCTAACTTTAACATTTTGTTGTTGAAAATGGAACATTCTTTCAGAGTAGGCATCAAACATATTCCAGATTTGTTCTCGTTAATTTTCTTAAAAATATTCTCTGGAAGAATGTTTTCATTTGGATACAAATTTGAAATTAATCGTGCATGTAAAGTTTCTTTCCCATGCTCACTTACTTTTCCGATTCTTACATCTTGTAGAATATTTTTATAATCTTCATCCTTTGCCTGTCGCATATTTTGAAGTAGTTCTGCATATTTGAAATTTAACCATATATTAACGTTTCCAATGCTTCCTAGGCACTTCCTGGTATCTTCATGCGTGACCATTTTAAACACTGGTTGTCCTTTCACTGGAGTCAACTGCAGTAGATCTCCAAAAACAATAATGTGTTTTCCTCCGAATAAGACATCATAGTCTGTTCTAAGAATTTCTTGCATTCTCAAATGCACAAAAGCAAGCATTGGATTTGAGACCATGCTTACCTCATCAATGATAAGAAGTTTCATTTTCTTCAGGACTCTTGAAACTTCAGAACAAGCATCTCCAGATAGCTTGTGGTATTGTAATTTGTTATCATGCTCAACTGGTAGCATCAATAAACGATGTAAAGTAATCCCTTTAATGTTATGTGCTGCAAGCCCAGTTGGAGCAGTAACAACACAAGACAACGCTGATTCAGTCCTTTTCTGCAAATAAGTTGCAATTGCTTTAATCAGAAAACTTTTTCCAGTTCCCGCTTCTCCACTCACATACAGTCGGACAGGCTTAAATGATGTACATGAGCACTCTTTTTTCTCATGACTGAATCCATGTTCAACCTGTTCTGTGACTTCGTCATAAATCTGTTTCTGCTCAATGTTTAGTTGTTTCACCAAATCTTCTAAGTTAACTACATCCTCTTCAGCTTGTTCCATAGCTCTTTCCACCTCATCCATGGCAGTGGCAGCCTCATTTTGAATAATTGGTCCTCCTAGTGGATCCTGACTCAATGAAGTAGAACTCTGACTGTCTTGAGGACTGTCTCTCGCAATCTCTGCAGCAATTGTTGCTTCTTGTTCTATTTCTTCGTTCAACATTTGCAGATAATTTGGAAAAACAGGACATTCTATGGTATCCTTGGTTGCATTAAAAGAGTCTTCATAACAGAGAAAATGTCCAAGTAGTTCATCTTCTGTACGCCATGGTTTAAAGAGTTGCAAAAGAGCCAAATAGTAGAATTCCCTTTTGTCTGGATTTTCGCAACTCAATTTTCGATGATTAATCAAATGACCTTTTCTCTGTTTCACTAGACATCCTTCACATCCAATGACAGCATATATTCCATTATTGATATCTTCTCGGATGTTCCTCTTATAAATATATCTTTGCAGAACTTCATAGAGACAAGCGTTCTCAAGGTAAGGACTTCTATTTGGATAGTATGTATCCAACATGTTTGTCTTCAAAATATCTGTACTTTCTGGTTCTTTCTCCGCCAAATACTCTATTTATTGTACAGATTTCAAAACTCGGTTCCGATCTAGACTCACCCAAATGATGGTTCTAGATTTGGCATATAGACTTGCTGATGACAATCGATCAGAACATTCATATGCTTCAATTTCTCGATGTGACATTATCTTCAGACTGTAACTGTATAATTTCTTGCTTAGACTCTTTTCATGTGAAATATCCTCCCACATTTCCTTCAGTTCTGTCTTTTCTTTTTTTGTGATGTAAGACGTCACATATCGACCCACAGCAATAGAGTTGTGAGCAACGAATTGAATATCCATGTTAGCATTCCACATGGACAAAATCACTGGGTTATAGTCGTTGATGTACTTGGATTCTTCGTTTCTTTTTAAATTGTATGTATTTTTGGGTGATTTCCTCGTCACAGTATGTCGTAGAGAAGACATCAAATTATTTACTCTTCCTTTAGAAATCACTGGTCGTGGAAAGCTGAAACTACATTTTGTGTAGAACTTTTCCTTGTTTTCGAATTTTCTACGACAATACTTCCCACAACGATGGGATTGAAATCGTAAAACTTGTTGCCTTAAACTGTTTTCCTCGGTAATTTTCGGAACAGCACATGTTGAATACTCTTCAATGAAACTCATCACTGTTTCATCCGAATCTGTTCCAAATTTGGGTCCATCTTTAATCCATAACAACATATGTATGTGAGGAGCACCTCTCGCTTGATACTCCTTTCTCCAAAAGAAATCCAAAACCTCTCCAAGGGGAGGATTTGTTTTGTTGGTAATGAAAGACATCATAGCTCCAAATCTATGATTGAAATATCTGCATACATTCACTGGATCCAAAGAACACAGTTCTCCAGGTGTTTTGAATTCTATATTGTGTATGTTTGCATTTGCCTCTCGTAGAAATTGAAGTAAGTCATCCCATGCATACTCAGCACAGCTAAGAGTGAGGAACCATGTAGGAGTTCCTAAGTTTCTTAGCATACATTTCAATTCCCCATGACGACGGTACCAATACTCGTTTGTACCACGCTGACATGCCATGAGATTGATTAGATGAGATTCCAAAATATTGTCTTGCAGATTGACTTTCTCCACAAATTCCGTCGCCGAAACATTTTGCATATGTGCTCCACTTTTCAGTATATGGTTTACTGCATAAGAAAGCCCAGACAAGTCACTTTCATACAGTAGATGAAACAAATATGGGATGCATTGACGAAACCTTGGATCTTCAACATATAATCTTAAAGTCCGGTATTCAGATGCTGGAATTTGAAGTGGTCGATCGTCATATCGTCCACCTCGACCTGTTGGAAATAGCTGTGGAAAACAACGAGCTTCCAAACTTTCTTCCCATACACTAATGGGACTTCCTTTTGCTGATTTCATTTGAAACAAGTCAATTGCATTCCCCATTACTTCTTTGGAATGCAAAGGATGAACAGTATAATGTTCATATATTTCTTCACTTCTAGACACATCAACTTTTTCAATTTGGCCAGCTGAACAATCACTGTCTTCATCTGCAGCTGTTTCCTCTGCTCCAACACATACATGTTTGTAGTACTCATTGTTTTTGACCAAATACAACGTTGCCTTTTTGACTTTCCTAACATCCACTAAATTTTGCCAGATTTTCTTACTCTTTGTCGGAACCCCATTAACTAGAATAACCAGAGGTTCCTCTTCCACTTTCTCTACGCAAATTGTATCAATATTTTTCTTGAAATCTAGAGGCAAATAAACAACTCTTCCCTTTAATCCTCTCTGTAAATCTGAAGGAGGCAATTTCCCTATCTTAGGCTCCATGCGAACAATTGCCTGAAAAGGATGGACACATTGAATCAAAATAGACTCATATGTATTTAAATCCATCAATTCAGGAGGAATGTCTACCAACTCCAGATTATTAACAGCTCTAGCAGGCATTCTGTTTTGATTTAATTTATCATAACAATATTTACAAATACGCTGATCAGAACTCAAATCAAAAGAATTCTCCATCCACAAATAAGTTGCAAAATCCTTCCACTCATAATTATTTATCTTTTCACTTTTTACGTATAAATCAACTAATCTAGTTTGATGCTTATAATGAGTTCGTCGACAACACACACAAGTAAAATTCGGCCTTTCACTTGATTTCACCTTAAACCTGATAATTTCCTGGTCAAACTTTTCTGTACTTGGAATCTGTACATTTTCTTCCACATTACCTTGAATTTCTGTGTCAATTTCTACACTGTCTTCTTTTTCACCAAAATAACAAATCTCAATTTCTTCACAAATCTTCTTCACATCTAATTCAGTTCCATGCAAAAGAGCACCGTTTAATTGTTTAAGCTTAAGTGCTGGACTTTTTGCATAATACAACCTTCTCACTAATTTCCTCATTTTGTTATGCACTGCTAACATCCTAAAATGATGAAAAACACTCTGACAGACTTTTCTAGAAAGACAAGCCAGTGAATGCCCTTGCAAACCTGTGTTTTCTCTCACTCTGCAAGGATCTAAGTCTTGCAACATCTTCATTTTCTGTTTTAGAGTTTTCTTACTATATGTACGTAAGAAATTACAAAACAAATCGATTGATTCCTGTCGCACACTACAAATACTACTACACTTCCAAGTGTACACTGGACCCTTAGTACGTCTCCCTAAAACTTCATCAGTTAACACCTCTTCTGGTTCTCTAGGCACAAGTTTCTCTTTTTCAATCGGACAACCGTCTTTCACCTCATATGCTCGACCACTGGTGTCAACTGCATGCACTAAATCATTCTCCTGAAAGTAACTCTCCTCATTAAAAAATGGCTCACAACTTGAACTGTGCATCCATTCTCCAGAAAAAACTTTACAAAAATTAGTCCGATTAATTACTCTTTTCCATTTACTGTTTGATTTGAAAACATCAATTGGCTTGTTAAGTGTCCTAATTCTATTGATTATTAAAATAAATAATTTTTTCTTAACTTCAAAAGCCTGATCAACAATCTTCTCTACACTTTTCTTTTTCTTATAAAAAGCACATCTCTGTTTACCTTTTTTAATAATTTTTAACAAATTTAAAACCACCCTATTGCGAAACATTCGTTTACGAATGTCCCTAAATTGAATTTGCCTTCTATTCCTATACATATTATTGTCTCCTCCTGCAGTAGTAAAAATGTTTGGGAATCTCTCACCTTTTTTTGATCTACATATGTTCCGTAAGAAAGACTTAGTTGTCTTACCAGGAGCTTTTTTCCTGTTTTTTGAAGTATTTGTTGTAGGAGACTGCTTTAATTCCATTGCTGTTTTTGATTTTTTCCGCTTAGCATCTTTTCGTCTCCTTTGCCTTGAGGGCATATTTCCTTACTATTGAAATCTTGATTTTAATCTGTGGAAAACGAAAAAAAATAAAAAATAATATTATAGACCACTATTACCAAACAACAAAACAATGACAATAAGCAAACAATATAAACACTATAATACTTATACATATGACCTTATCTCTGTTTTTTAAATATAATTCTAAAAAAATATTTCGGGCACATGAATTGGTTTTACATTATTGACAAGGATTAGATAGTATCTGCATGATTAAAAAAATATATGTGCACATTTCACAATCATATCACCTGTGTTTCCTCAGATTAGTAAGCAGATTGTACACATGAGGTAAGGACTGTCCTGGGGAGCATAGGTGCTGAGGCCGGTGTCTAAGAGTGCCCTGGACTGCACTTCATGAAGCCTATCCCCCACTGCACTTAGACACAGCCCTTACCTCCTTTCCATCCCTCGACAGACCTCTCTTCCACTACACTCTTCAACACAGGCATCACCTCCTATGCACCCCTGGACAATCCTCACCTCATCTGCAACCCTGAATAGACCTCAACTCATCTGCACCATTAGACAGGCCTCAGTTCATCTACACCCCTGGACACGCCTCATCTCATCTGCACCCTGTTACCATCAATTATACTCAATGTATTGAGGCCTGTCCAAGGGGCACAGATTAGATAATGCTTGTCTAAGGGTCAGAGGAGGTAAGTCCTCTCAATTGCACTCATGGACACAGACCTCAACTCCTTTGCGCCCCTGGACATGCCTCACCTCATCTGCACAATCCACTTCCTAATTTGAGGAAACACAGGTAACATACATTTCCTCTCTCTTGCAAACATTCCTACCAAGCATTACCAAAACAATGACACAAACCAACAGCAAAGAAGCTCAGTGTCCTTCCTAATCTGAGGTAACACAGGTGACATGATTGTGAAAAGTTCAAATATTTTTATGTAATCATGCACACAATATTTATTCTTTCTCAAAAATGTAAAAGCCATTGATTTGCCCCAAAATCGTTTTTTGAATAACATTTTAGAAACAGAGCGCAGGTCCTATGTACAAGCATTCCATTTCAGTACTGAAAACTCACTATTTTACAAAATACATTTCGTCTCTCTTGCAAGCATTACCAAAAAAATGGCACAAACCAACAGCTAAGAAGCTCAGTCTGCTTCCTAATCTGAGATAACACAGGTGACATGATTGTGAAAGGTTCAAATACTTTTATGTAATCATGCACACACTATTTATTCCTTCTCAAAAATGTAAAAGCCATTGATTTGCCCCAAAATCATTTTTTGAATAACATTTTAGAAACAGAGCGCAGGTCCTATGTACAATCATTCCATTTCAGTACTGAAAACTCACTATTTTATAAAATACATTTCCTCTCTATTGCAAACATTCCTACCAAGAATAACCAAAATAATGACACAAACCAACAGCAAACAAGCTCAGTCTGCTTCCTAATCTGAGGTAACACAGCTGACCTGATTGTGAAAGGTTCAAATATTTTTATGTAATCATGCACACACTATTTATTCCTTCTCAAATATGTAAAAGCCATTAATTTGCCCCAAAATCGTTTTTTGAATAACATTTTAGAAACAGAGCGCAGGTCCTATGTACAAGCATTCCATTTCAGTACTGAAAACTCACTATTTTACAAAATACATTTTCTCTCTCTTGCAAACATTCCTACCAAGCTTTACCAAAAAAATGACACAAACCAACAGCAAAGAAGCTCAGTCTGCTTCCTAATCTGAGATAACACAGGTGACATGATTGTGAAAGGTTCAAATATTTTTATGTAATCACGCACACACTTTTTATTCCTTCTCAAAAATGTAAAAGCCATTGATTTGCCCCAACATCGTTTTTTGAATAACATTTTAGAAACAGAACGCAGGTCCTATGTACAAGCATTCCATTTCAGTACTGAAAACTCACTATTTTACAATATACATTTCCTCTCTCTTGCAAACATTCCTACCAAGCATTACCGAAAAAATGACACAAACCAACAGCAAAGAAGCTCAGTCTGCTTCCTAATCTGAGGTAACACAGGTGACATGATTGTGAAAGGTTCAAATATTTTTATGTAATCCTGCACACACTATTTATTCCTTCTCAAAAATGTAAAAGTCATTCATTTGCCCCAAAATCGTTTTTTGAATAACATTTTAGAAACAGAGCACAGGTCCTATGTACAAGCATTCATGTTCACTACTTAAACCCATTGATTTGCCCTAAAATCGTTTTTTAAATAACATTTTAGAAACAGAGCACAGGTCCTATGTACAAACATTCAATATCACTACTGAAACCCATTGATTTGCCTCAAAATCGTTTTTGTAATAACATTTTAGAAACAGAGCGCAGGTCCTATGTACAACCATTCAACTTCACTACTGAAACCTCACTATTTCACAAAATAAAAATCCTCTATCTTGCAAATGTAGATACCAAGCATTATCAAAAAGCATGACACAAACCAACAGCAAAGAAGCTCAGAGCCTCATTTATGAGGCCCTGCGTCAGTTTTGCGCTAGTGATGCGTCACTTTTTGTGACGCATCGGCGGCATAAAACATGTGCCTTGTTGCGCCATATTTAAAAAATGACGCATCTAGGTAGATGCCTCACTTTTTAAACCCCTGCGCCACATTATACCTGCATCAGGTATAAATTATGCGTAGGGGGCGTTCCCCCGTAAAAAACCTCGTAATAGTGACGCAGTGAAATCTATGAGATTTCACTGCATCATTTTTAGGACGCTGTTACGTCAAAATCTTGCGCCTGCCTCACAGCAGGCGTAAGACTGATACAAGCCCTTTCACATGGGGCTTTCCCCATTTGAAAGGACGCATTGCTGGAGTTGCGTCACTTTTGTGACACACTCCAGCAATGCGTCACTTTTGCGCTTACAGATATGTCAGAAATACTGACTTATCTGTAACTCCTTGCGACATGATGCGTCATACATTAAATATGACGCATCATTGGTGTCGCAAGGAGTGCACAGTGAAAACTGACGCATTGCTGTTTTCATAAATAAGGCCCTCAGTGTGCTTCCTAATCTGAGGTAACACAGGTGACATGATTGTGAAAGGTTCAAATAGTTTTATGTAATCATGCACACACTATTTATTCCTTCTCAAAAATGTAAAAGCCATTGATTTGCCCCAAAATCGTTTTTTGAATAACATTTTAGAAACAGAGCGCAGGTCCTATGTACAAGCATTCCATTTCAGTACTGAAAACTCACTATTTTACAAAATACATTTCCTCTCTATTGCAAACATTCCTACCAAGCATTACCAAAAAAATGACACAAACCAACAGCAAAGAAGCTCAGTCTGCTTCCTAGTCTGAGGTAACACAGGTGACATGATTGTGAAAGGTTCAAATATTTTTATGTAATCATGCACACACTATTTATTCCTTCTCAAAAATGTAAAAGTCATTGATTTGCCCCAAAATCGTTTTTTGAATAACATTTTAGAAACAGAGGGCAGGTCCTATGTACAAGCATTCAATTTCACGACTAAAACCTCACTATTTTACAAAATACAAATCCTCTATCTTGCAAATATTGATACCATGCATTTTCAAAAAGCATGACACAAACCAACAGCAAAAAAGCTCAATGTGCTTCCTAATCTGAACTCTCTATCTATATTGAATGAATCATAACTCACCTTTACAAATGCTTTGGGAGATTGAGAACAGTGTCAGATACACACACCAATATTTCTTTAGCAGAGCAAAAGGTATGTACTGCAGGCACTGCAACCATGAATGGCACAGAAAACCTCTAATTCTACACACATATCTCTCATGTTAACCAATTAAAACTCTTCCCTCTCTATTTTCAAACCAACACCCTTCCCACCCCTCAGCCCTTTCTGCCTGTTACCATAGCACTCCCTCCTCACTCACCTCTCAGGGTTAAAAGTTTATTCTACAATGTTGCAAATGAACTCAGCAAGGATGTTTGACCTATCAATACACCAGCTTATCAGGTGCAATCTTTCTTTTAATGACTTTTTCTTAACCATTCAAATTACTTCTTTCATAGAACAGAACCATGCACCCTAACTTTCAGTTTTCAACTATCTGAATCCACCAATCATTGCTTGTGATTCAAGAGCACTGAAACTCCACATTTTTTTTTTGCAAACTCCTACTGTTCCAACTGCCATTTCATTCCTACACTTCATCTGACTGCACCAGAACCTCCTCACACCATGTACTCTGTCTGGATTATTGGACATAGCTACATTCACTGGGCTCAAAGGTATGCAGCTATCAGAAATTTTCACAACCTTGATTTACCAAATGTGCACATAAAATGGACTGGCCAAAGAGGATTGAGATGTCATCAATTGATACCATTGGTGAAAACCTTTTACCATCTGCCACACCCTGACCTCATAATTTTGCACTGTGGTGGAAATGACCTAGGCACTTTGACTGGGGTAGGTCTGGAGATGGTTTTAAAGGACACCTTTGGGCAATTGATGACACTTTTTCCACAAACTGCCTTGGTATATTCCAATATATGCCAAAGACAGAAATGAAAGTGGTCCAACCAATTTTGTCCACAATTTGAGAAAGCACGGAAACATGTGAATACATCTGTTTCTGCTTACATGAGAGACTATGGAATGGGTTCAATATACAACAATAACTTGCGTTACAACATGCAAGATATCTACAGAGGAGATGGTGTGCACTTCTCAGATGAGGGGAATAGAATATTCCTCCTGAATATAAGACTGTGCATTGGAACCTACTTGTAGGTACCTAAATCAGCCACAGAACCCAAAAGCTCTTTTCAGAGCTACCCTACCTCTGATCACTCAAAATGATTACTTTTCTCTAACTTTTGCACTATTTTTCACCAAAGTACGCTTCCCGGTACGCTCCCCGGCATACGTACCGGGCGCTCCCCCCGTGAATTTTTTTTTAAAATTGTTTTTTTTGGGCCTATATGGGCCTCCTAAGCCCCCCTCAGAAAACCTAGGGGGTCAGGGTGTGTCTACCGTGCCCCCTTTTACCCATTCCCAACGTTGTTTGTCCTCCATCCTGTGTCTCAAATCTACCGAAACACAAGATGGAGGACTCCCGTTGCGCTTACCGGTACGCGTACCGGGGCGCGCACCGGTGAGCGCTCCCAAAATTTTTTAAAAGTTAATTTACATAAAAACCACTGGAGAGACTTTCACCAAATATAGAATAGGCCCTACTACATACCAGTCCCTACCATTTTCCCATATTTGGTGGAATTCCATTGAGCCATTTGAGCTGTATCCCTGTCTAAATATCCTGAGGTATATTACATGACAAAAACACATATGAAGTGTTAGGATTTACAACCAATTAAAATGTTACTTTCATTTTCTACTTTTTTTTCTTCCTGATATTTGATTGGTTATGTACATGAATATAAATAAAAAATGAGAGGGAAACACAGCCATTTTGACTACACCTACCTGAGGTACATCTTGAAAATTGTTTCTCCATTTATCTTCATCACCTTTTAATAAGGTAAGTTGTTAATTTGTAAGGGGCACTTTAAGTTAATTTGTAAAAACGTTTTCTGATAGTTATTTACTGTCCCTCTGTTATAGTTATAGATTGAGATAGGCTTCTCTGTTATAGTTATGGGTTGAGTTAGGCTTCTCTGGTATAAATATGAAATTACTTAGGCTTCTTCACATACACTTTTTTGATATTTCTACTTCCTGCCTGATACCATACACTGCCCAAAGATAAATTCACTGTTAAAAACTCAGAAGTACCTGTCTAAACTTAAACCCAACACTGCCCTAACTCTACTGATATATTTATTTTTAATGCAATTTACAGCAAGAAAATGGAAGGAGAAGCAAATATTTCTTTTGAAATAGTTCTTCAAAACAATCCTGAGGAAGACTTTTGACTTTATGGATCAGTCTCTAGACGAAGAGTTAGTTAATTGTGTGGAAGAAATTGAATCATGGACTGAAAATGAGGACATTCCTGACGATATAATGTTGGAAGTGTTATTAAATTTTGAAAAATCACAGCAATAAATTATTATTTAATAATTAAAAATTGTTCCAGACATTATTCTTTTTTATATGTAATTCATGAAATAGTACCAAAATGAATGTAATATAATGTGAGACTTATAGTATACTGTGCAACTTTATTTTGTTACATAGTAATTTTGCTCATAGTTACTTCCTTTCTCCCACTATATTATCTCCAATGTGTATTTGACATCTCTTTTTCATCTCCTACCTCCATGTTGTTTCTACTTTCCTGACAAACTATGGTATGGATTCCATATACCACAATAACTTCTGTAACAACATGCAAATTATCTACAGAGGAGACAATCTACATTGAATTTAAAACTCTGCATTGGTACCTACATGCTGGTACTTAAATCACCCACACAACACAACAACTCTATGCAGACCTACCCTACCTCTAAGCACTTTAAATTATTATTTTACTGTTTCACTGGGTTTGCCTTTTGGTACGCTCCCCGGTAAGCTCCCCGGTGCGCGTACCAGACGCTCCCCCCGCGAAAATCGAATTTTTTTTTTTAAATGTTTTGTCCCGCGGGACCCTTTTATGGCCCCCACATCAAACCTAGGGGGTCAGGGGGGGTCTACCCTGCCCCTTTTTGGTCATTTCCCCCTTTGTTTTTGCCACCTCTTGTGTCTCGATCCTACCGAGACACAAGATGGCGGCCGCTCCGGACTGTTTGGAATGTTTACAGACACCCGAGAGCCAATCAGCTTTCCGCGCGCGAACTCGCGTTGCGCGCTGGTACGCTCCCCGGTGCGTGTACCGGGGCGCGATTATAGGTATATATATATTTTTGACCCTAAATTATTCAAAATCCTCTGGAGCGCATATCTTGAGATATAGCAAAGGCACATCGGGCTACCAGTCCCTACAATTTTGCCAAGTTTGGTGAAAATCCATTCAGCCGTTCGAGCTAAAAGTGAGTCCAACCGCCCTATGGAAATTAACATGGGGAAAACACGTTTTGGGACCCCCCTTTTATCTCGGCCCCGCTTGACGAATCCCCCCCAAACTTTCAGGAAAGGAACAGAGCGCAGCGAGGCAAATTTGAGGAAAATTACAGGCAGATCCCTCAATCTGCGCCAAAGTTATTCCCAATAGAATGTTGCGGATTTCCTATGGAAAACAATCCTAACTATAACTACCTACTGGCGACCGCCAGTAGGTAATATATATATGATTGGGAGGTGGCACAGCAGAGAAAATATTAGAGCCTCCACATCCTCCTAACCAAACATATAATATGGGGTAAAAGACAAACAACACCTTCTACAGTGATTGTAGGTCCGGGAATCACTGCTTGTCTCTGTCAACAATGCTGTCTCTACCTCCAGCCAGGAAGCTGCAAAGAACTGATTTTGGCAGGGTACAGATGCTCTCTGCCTTCAGAGAACAAAGAAATTACTGGTATAAATATTGGGGCTAAGACCCCAAGACTTTAGATCACTTCTGGGAATTAAGACGCACCTTTTCCAAGGAGAGGAACCAAGAGAAGCTGAAGGAGTTGACTGCCCCTGTGCCAGAGCGCTATTTTCTGGGGTTGAGCTGCAGTGGTTGCCTATTTGCCAAGGAAAGGAGAAGGAACTTTTATTGAAATGTCATCATCTTGAAGAATCACCAAGGGCTTGAATTGGGCTCGCCTCCTTCTAAAGTCTCAGGGAGCTGGAAGCGCGACTCAACGAGAAGAAGTGTGTCGCAGTCGCAGCTGTTGCCATCGCATCACCGGAGAAGTGCGTCACCACTGCAAGAGTCGTTGTTGCATCATCAGAGAAGCGTGTCTCCATCACAGCTGCTTTTCGTTGCATCATCGGAGAAGCCTGTCGCAGGGCTCACATTATCACATCAAAGGCGCCATCTTGTTGCATTGCACTGGATCATCACATCGCATAGAGGTGCCAACTTGTCGCATTACAACCGGGATGCAATACAAGATCGACGCCTTTACTCCTCCCCGGTAATGTACAGACGCATCGCCTACTTTGTGCAAGCACTGAGGAACAGACGCATCGCCTCCCCTGAAGTAAGGAACCAATGCATCGCTATCCCTGTGAACCTTTTGTTTATCTGGCGTTAAGCATCCAAAGGTACTTTGTGAGAAACATGTTGCATTTACCATCAACTTCAAATGAAGCTATTTCTACCATTGAAAAGTTATTTTTCTAATACTGTATTGTGGATTTTAGTCGTTTGGGTCTTGTGTTAAGTCTATATAAAGAATATGTATTTTTATAAAACCTGTGTGGTGTCCATCTGTAGTGTTTTCACTGTATTGCTGTATGTGTTCACACATGCTTTACACACTGCCTCTGAGATAAGCCTTCCTGCTCGTGCCAAGCTACCACAGGGTTTAGCAGGAGTTATTTTAGGAGTGTAGCCCTCTTACCTTGACTAGAAGCAAGGGTCCTTATTTGGACAAAGGTGCAAACCATTGCCAACAAGAGACCCCAGTTCTAACAACATGCTTGCAAATTACAGAGCTGATAAATAGTTGCACATTTAAATGAGATTCATTCAAAGCAAAACACAAGCTTTTTAGAAACTGAGGGGCAGATTTGCTCGCTCTTCGTAGGCGGCTGCCGAGAGAGCTTACACCAGCTTTTACACCCATTACACTCGCTACATAGCCTGCTTCCAGGCCGATTTTAAAAATTTCATTTTGTCATTGTGTTCTCATTTTATTTTCGCTTTGTGGCAATTTTAATCAGGGACACGCTGACATTTCATTTTAGACCCACATAGGGCTTAGTACCACCTCGAACTAGGAGGCGAAGGGCACTGTACGCGACGGCCATCTTGGGGAGGTTCCCCATGGTCGGTTGGCGCTCTAGTCCTGATTAACCCAGGCACTCGGTGCAGATACTTAAGGAACCAGATTCAGGCCTCGCGAGATTCGCTCGCTCTTCGTAGGCGGCTGCCGGGAGAGCTTACACCAGCTTTTACACCCATTACACTCGCTACATAGCCTGCTTCCAGGCCGATTTTAAAAATTGCATTTTGTCATTGTGTTCTCATTTTATTTTCGCTTTGTGGCAATTTTAATCAGGGACACGCTGACATTTCATTTTAGACCCACATAGGGCTTAGTACAACCTCGAACTAGGAGGCGAAGGGCACTGTACGCGACGGCCATCTTGGGGAGGTTCCCCATGGTCGGTTGGCGCTCTAGTCCTGATTAACCCAGTCACTCGGTCCAGATACTTAAAGACGCCCCCATGCCTCCGCGCAGTGCAGACGCGCCGTAATAGCGCCGGAGGTGCGCCTGAGGTAAGCCCGTCTGGGCCCGTCCGGGCCAGGACGGACCCAGGGCCCAGCCACTCTGCCTCTTCAGACTTTATCCACCATCACATAACGTACAGTCGCAATACCCTACTGTCACTAAGGAATAATGTAAACACTCAATGTGGAATATTAACAACACACACCAGAACTTTACCTTCATGTACAGGGTGCGAGTTCAGCTTTACCTAGGTCATCACCAGGCACAATGAAGCCTCTCCCCGCCCAATTTCCTTAGGACTACTCAATTGTAGATCCCTTCCTGGTCATGCGATCCAGCTTCATTTACTCTTAGAGGAACAAGAGCTCGATGTCCTATTTCTTACGGAAACCTGGACCACCGAGAGTTCCGACCCTGATATTGTCCGTGCACTCCCCCCTGGCTATACTATCCTAAGGCAAAACCGGATGGATACGAGAGGTGGAGGCATCGGCATTATTCTAAGAGAAGAAATGACAGGCAGAATTGAGAAAGTGAACATCTCTGGAGCTGAAAGTTTTATGTTCACCATTGCACTCTCCCCTACCTGCACCCTATCAGGACTGCTAGTATATAGATTCCCAGGTACATATGGGCAATTTTGTGAGGAACTGTTTACTAACGCAATCACCCTTGCATGCACTTCCTCCAAACTTCACAATCCTAGGTGATTTCAATATACATCTTGATGAGCCCGATTCCCCCGCCTGTCTCAAACTAACTTCCAGCTTGGAAGCACTCCAGCTAACTCAACTAGTCGTAGGGCCCACGCATAAAGCTGGACATACCCTGGATCACTGCTACACTAATCTAGGAAATTTGAAGTTCACTGACTCAATCAGAATCCCTTGGTCAGACCATAAACTGCTACGTTTCAGTCTGTCCTTGATGGGAAGGGACAGACCTGCAGTTGCCTCTAAGAGGATAACTCGAGTTTGGTCCAAGCTCTCGGTAGACAGCTGGAATTCCAACCTTAGGGAATCCTTACCTAGTCTAAAGAACGACCCCACAGAAGCTAACGCCCAATTCAATCAGTGGGTCGAAAACTCTCTAGACTTGACCCTCCCCAAGTCTCAACTCTCTCATAAACTAGGAGAGAAAAAAAACCATGGTATACCAAAGAACTCAGAGTACTTAAGCGGTGCTGTAAACAAGAGGAAAGGAAATGGAGGAAAAGCTTCACTGCTGCTAGTAAGGAGAGCTATAAGTTAGCATTGAAGAGATATAAACATGAAATTAAAACTACCCAAGCCAACTATTTCCAGGAAAAAATTAACACCTCAGCCAATGCTCCCCGCGAAGTCTTTAAAATCTTTAAATCATTGATTACACCACCTGCCTCCCTAGTCGATCACAGTAAAGCACAATTACGCTGCAATGAACTTGCCACCTTTTTCTCCCAAAAAGTTATAAATATCTACTCCTCTTTCCCTCATTCCCCTCCGGAATTTTGTGTTGGGCCGGCAGAAGACATGGCAGAGCTTAAGGATTTCCCTCCTATAGATGGCCCGACCACTCAGACACTGCTTAAAAATGTAAAATCGGGTTCTCCTCTTGACCCTGCATCCCCGGTGTTCCTTCATCTGGTTTCAGAGACCGTTACCCCACTGGTTCAGGAGGTGATAAATTCCTCATTGAAATCTGGTATGGTGCCCCCTGTGTGGAAACAAGCTAGAGTAAAGGCACTCTTTAAAAAAAGGATTGGGCAAATTACCGTCCGATATCTCTACTACCATGTGTCAGCAAACTAGCTGAAAAATATGTGAATTCCCAGCTCTCCACCTTCCTGGAGGAAAAGACTGCTCTTCATTCCACGCAAACTGGCTTTTGTAGCCTCCAGGGTACAGAAACCGCCCTCATCACGGTGGTAGAGGAAACTAGGAAAATCCTTGACAATGGAGGAAACGCCGCAATACTTCTCTTAGATCTCAGCGCGGCTTTTGATACCATGAATTATAACATCTTGCTCCAGAGGCTAAGAGAAGTAGGGGTTGGGGGCCAGGTACTTAACTGGCTTCGCTCCTTCCTAACGGAAAGGACCTTTGCAGTCTTTGAGGACAATGTGTCCTCCCCTCAAATGTGTCTCCAGTGTGGTGTTCCTCAGGGCTCTTCCCTCAGCCCACCCTTTTTAATATCTATATGAGGCCTCTGGCTGAGGTGGTTCTGCCCTGGGGAGTACAACTGGTGACATACGCAGATGACACACAATTGATCATCTCGCTATCATCTAAGAACGCCCCCTCTAATAACCTCTCCTCTTGTCTGGAAAACATTCATGCTTGGATGGACAGTTCCTTCTTAAAATTGAATGGTGCCAAAACGGAGGTGATGCTTCTGGGACACAAGCCCCCGTCTAATATTGATGATTGGTGGCCATTATGCCTTGGTCAGCCTCCCCTGCCAAGAAACCAAATTAAGAGCCTTGGGGTTTGGCTCGACCCCGCTCTTAACCTTGGAGTACAGGTTCGCAAGGTAGCAGGGACCTGCTTTGCCTTGCTGAGACAACTCAGAAAAGTCATCAAACTCCTCCCATTCGATTCCAGGCGGATTCTGGTACAAGCCTTGATATTATCACGGCTTGATTACGCTAACGCCCTCTATTTGGGAGCTCCGCAAAATACCTTGAAAACCCTTCAGACTGTGCAAAATTGTGCCGCACGTCTATTGCTGGACATCCCACGGAGAACATCCGCCAGACCTGGGTTGCGCCATTTACATTGGCTACCCGTGCAAAGGAGGGTAGAGTTCAAGGCTTTGATCACTGTACACAAAGCATTCTATAAGACTGGCCCTGGATTAATTCAAGCCATGTTCTCCACCTACCTCCCCTCACGGACCCTCAGATCTAGCAACAGAAATCTGTTAGTGGTCCCAAAAACAAGGAGAGTACGTACGGGCGGGAGACGCTTCTCCCTTCAAGCGACCAACCTCTGGAACAACCTTCCTGACTTCATCAGGTTGTAATCCAACCACCAAAAATTCAGGAGGCTGGTAAAAACTCACCTGTTTGTCTAATCTATTGAATGAGTGAGCGAAAGGCGCCGGGATGCCTTCGGGTAGCTGTGCGCGGTACAAGTCCGTAATTCATTCATTCATTCATTCATTCATTCATTCATTTACTAGAAACTGACGCATCTGTACAGATGCATCAGTTTCTCTCTGCCTCATTACTAAACCCTTGCACCACCATGGATACGCCCAATTTACAATACGGCGCACCATGGCGCAAGGATTGACAGATGCATCAGAAATTCTGACGCATCTGTTGGCGTAAAAGTGACGCATTGGTGGACTTGCTCATGAAAGTGACACAATTCCAGCAATGCACCACAACAGATAGGTGAGTCCCATTCAAAAAGTCCTTTATCATTCCTTATGCCCGGTCTAAGCAGGTGTAGGGATTTTGACACAGTGAAGGTGTAGAGTGATGCAGTGAAATGATGTCAATTTCACTGCATCAGTTCTACATGGCTTTTTGCTTGGAACTCGTACCCTGCGTACATAATACCTTACGCAGGTATAATGTAACGCAGGGTTTTACAAGGTGACGCATCTCCCTAGATGCGTCACGTTTTAAATTGGCCACAACGTGGCGCATTGTTTATACTGCCGCTTTGGCACCAAAAAGTGATGCAATGGCGGCACAAAGTGTTGCAAGGTGCTTGTAAAACTGCCCCTGAATTTCCATCAGTGATCAATGTTCCACATACACTGCACTACTTGTTTTCATTTATCTGCGTCTTTTATAGTACTACGTTCAATCTCAGAGGTTTAATTGATGATTTAATGATGTATTTTGGCTTAGAAACCAAGGGGTGTACGACCATTCAGTATGTCTGATGCCTACATCTATATATAGGCAACCATAGCAAGAAAGGGTTTGTCATTTCTCATTATCAGAATGGGGGAGAGCAAGGAGCTCCTCTCCAAATTTCTCCTGATGAAAACAACCTCTTCATTACTGAGCCATCAAGCAAAATCAAAAGGCCTCTACAGAGCAAGGAGAGCAAGCTTTGGTAGCTTTTCATGTGTGGCCAACCATGAAGCACAACCATAAATCCACGTATCTAATATGATTACATAATTCATGGACAACACTCAGAGGAGTAAGGGCAAAGACTGCAAATCAGCAACAGATTCAGCCCTGTTTTAGGACAATTTTCCAACGTTGTTGCTCGATTGTTCAGCATAGGTTCAAGATCAGGTGCCTTAATCTGAGGACAAGCTGCTCACTTTTCCTGGACCATGACTAATCCTGTAATCCATCCCCTGCCCCCATACCCATCCCTTTCTGGCCTCTGATCTACAGCTTTGATCTTATTTGTTTTCTTGGCATGTCCGGCACAGGTAAGAGTGGTAGAGCGGTGGAGCGGTGTGGCCTGGGCATGGAGGGGAAGTTGACAGACAGGATAGGTAAAATTAAATAAATAACAAAAATAACATAACTTGTACTGCCTGCATCGCAGAGTTGGAAGGTAAGTGAATTCATTTATATATTATTTAATTTGACCTATTCTGCTGTCTGTCGACTTACCATACCCCCGCCCCGCCCCTGCCCTACCTATCTTACCTGTGCCAGCCAAGCCTGTTCATTCCCACATTTAGACATGCCCCCTCCTCCTATGCAGTAGACAACCCTAAAGTACTTCCAGCTCCTCAGTAGCTCAGGCTTGGCGAATAACCAATACACATGAAATGTTAATACTCTTTAGTGTTCCTCCTGTAGAGGGCACCCAGACTCTATGATACTTTGTCTCGCCTCTGCAACCTGACGGCTGGGTTCGGACCAGTTGCTCGTGGCCATTCTGGAAGAACTGATAAGAAAAGAGTTTGTGTTTTCCGTTATTGCATTTGACTGCACTGCAGCCAAAGTACTACAACATACTGTAGATGCCACAGCTCTGGCTCACAGACTCCTGTTTCTCACCCATCATCAGCTATTCTCCCATCTCTTGGCCTCATCAGGTACTGTCCTCAACTGTCTTGGTTGATCACTATCATGAAGTGACACTGATAAGAACACTATTATTACTACTGTATGGTTCTGAGCCAGGGAAAAAGCACAATTATTGCTCATTGCATTTCACAGGAATAGCTAACAGACAGACCTAGTATCACAACGTGTTAGAAATGGGATCGCTGGCTGCCTAAGGTATGCAACCAGGTGAGGCATAAATCGCAACACTAATCAGGGTGAACTAGATACACACTAAAAGATAACCTGTGCTCACCCTCTGGTAGCATGGCATTGAGCAGTCAGGCTTATCTAAAGAGGCAATGTGTATGATATTTGTGGAACACACACACACAGTAACACAATGAAAACACCACAAAAAGACTCCACGCAGGTTCAGAAAAATAGATGTTATATTAAATTTTTTAAAAATTAACAAAAATGTAATGTATAGAAGTTGAGAAATTGAATTTTAAAGCAATAAACGTAGTAAATCGCTTAGAAGCAAGTCGTGTTAAAAAGGTTACTTTAGGTCACAGTGTAATAGGACGGGAGACAGCCATGACAACGCGGCTTTACACCGTGCTGCCATTACGACGCTGCCATTACAACGCAAGTCGTTACAACGACTTGCGCTGGATGGTGCTAGAGACTAAGGAATAGTAGATTTACTATTCCAACACCTTCCCTACTGTTGCATAGGCTGGAGTTGGAATAGTAAATCATACTATTCCAAAATCCAGCGCCTACAGCGCAAGTCGTTGTAACGACTTGCGTTGTAATGGAGGCGTCGTAATGGCAGCCCGGTGGAAAACCCGCGTTGTCATGACGTACATCATAATAGGACAAAGTAAAAGTTTGGGTTGACCTCATGGAAGCCCAGGCTGGCTACAGGACCCTAGCCGGTCCTGGTGAACAAAGTGTCTTCCCTGGCCGCAAGCAACAAAATGCATCAATCTTCTCCATGCAGTGAAGGTAATGCGTCGGTTTAGGTTCATGCAGTTGTCTTGATGCATCGCCCTCGAGCCTCACAGCCAGGACCTCAGATCAGTGTTGCTTTGTTGTCGAATCTCGCAGTCAGGTCGAGGTGCTGAAGTCTAGCCCTGCGGTTGGGACCTCGGATCGGTGCTGCATCGTCGTCCAACCTAGCAGTCGGGTCCCACATGATGCATGGTGGAATCTTTTTTGCTGGCCCATTGTTCGGAGATTTTAATTATATATCCTGAGTGAATAGAATTGTACAAAGCTATAACAGATCTATACATAAGGTGTCGGCTGAGCCTTCTGTGCAGAAATATATTGACTTGTTAGCAAGTACTTACATGCTTTACTCTTTCGCAACACTAAGTCCTGAGGATGGTCGTGCGGACCTGTTGTGCCACCTGAGACCGAAACAATAACAGTCTGTCCTCTCTAATACAATTATTAACACCGTCTGGCCTTTCAGTCCTTCATTCAAAGTTCACAAATAATGATTTGTATCTTATGGACTGTGGTGTCTTGAACTCACATGATTAGGAGGATTGTGCGCTTCCTTGGATCACCAAATTGAATGGTTGTTACAATACGGATCTTAAGGTGGTATCAGTGTTGTTTCATTGATGTATTGTAGTATGTAATATTATATTTGCTCTAAAATTATGCACAATATATATTATGTTTTGATGATGCAGTCTTTATAAAAAATGTCATGCTTGTAACAATAAGTCATTGGTAGTATACATTAGTGATTTATTGATGTCATTGGATGATCATTTTTCATGAACGATTCAGAAAGGGGGTGGTGATGGACAGAGCATCTGAGTTAAACAGAACACTCATACCCAGTCAAAAGATCATGGCTTGATCCATCACCGTTTTTTAGCTCACTGCACCATCCCAGTTCAGAACCTGGCTATATGCAAATTAGTCTGACCCTGGCCCAGTGCATCATGGGAACAGGGCAGACCAAACTACCAAGCCAATTCTTTACTGGAAAGGAAACAAGCTTCCGGGGACCGGTTTCTGGCATTACAGCCGTCTTCGGCCCGGCTTGCTTGAATCCTGATGGTGCAGTGAGCAAGGGACTCACATCTGAGCATACCCTGCCACTCCTATAGTGGCCAAAACGATTCAGAAAGGGGGTGGTGATGGACAGAGCATCTGAGTTAAACAGAACACTCATACCCAGTCAAAAGATCAGGGCTTGATCCATCATCGTTTTTTAGCTCACTGCACCATCCCAGTTCAAAACCTGGCTATATGCAAATTAGTCTGACCCTGGCCCAGTGCATCATGGGAACAGGGCAGACCAAACTACCAAGCCAATTCTTTACTGGAAAGGAAACAAGCTTCCTGGGACCGGTTTCTGGCATTACAGCCGTCTTCGGCCCGGCTTGCTTGAATCCTGATGGTGCAGTGAGCAAGGGACTCAAGAGAATATGAAAAATCTACTCCTTCCTGATCAGGAATTGCAGCTTAAAAGTGTATAAGGAATTCCAAATTCCAACTTCTAGGATATGCAGACATAGATGTACATGCCCTACCTTTTCCTTACATAGCACCCTGTCCTTAGGGTTATGTAGGGCCTACACAACGCCAGGCCGGAGACAGGTTATGACATGCTACTTCTGCGGGTGGCACAGCATTTGAAGTAGAAGCCCTGGGTACATGGTGGCATACCACTTTACAAGAAACCAGTACAACAAATATGCACCAATGTTATCATGTTTAGGGGAGAAGCACATGCACTATAGCAGGGGTCAGCAGTGGTAAAGCCCTCACAGTCCTGAGGCCAACAAAAGAATCACCAAAACATGGAGGCAAAGGGCAAAAAGTCCAGGGGAAGACCACCCATGTCTATCAGTAGGTTTGTGCCAGCTGAGGTAGATTAACTTTTTTGGGGAAGTTTCATTAGAATTAGTCGAACAACAGAGATTGCCACCATGTGTATGTCACGTTTTGCTGGATATGGATACAAATATTTTTTTCAAAGGTAAGGAAAGGGTCACCTAGGATGGTATCATGGTAATCAGGCAGCATAAGAGCCAAGCTTAGGTAGAGGGCCATGAAAAGAGGAGTTGATATTTTAAGCATGGGGGGGCTCATCAATCACTCCTCTGTGGAAGGGAAGTGCATTTTTATTGTGTAATAGCTAAAATGTTTTAGGTTGTAATTATTGCATCTGTTACGTTTTACCTATTGTAAATAATACTACTAATGTGTGTCTTACTTATTCCTTTCAGGACAACCAAAGAGGATTAGAGGCAAGGAGAAGTCAAAGGCTAGTAAGCTGTGCCATGCATCATGATAGAAGGTGCAGCCACTTCTCCTTTTGTTTTTATTGTTTGGACTACTACTTTATAACTTCTTTCTTATATAGCATATAGCATAGCATTTAATATTTTTCTTATTTTGTATTTTCCTTTTTAGTAACTTCCCCTTTTGTCTGTTTTAATGTCTATTATTTTAACACATCAAACTTCTTGTGTGAATTTTAATATTAGCATTCCATTCTATTTCCTCAGGCAATTTATGGCTGTTTCCTTTGGTGTTGACTATGATTCATCTAGTCTTTTCCAACGTTTTTATTCCTGTGGTAGCCAAGCAACTAGCAAGCATAATCCATCTATAACCTCCTACAGGAAATTCTTCTTTGCTGCATAGTCAACCCAGAGTTTTTGTCTTTTTCTGGAATCTATTTAAGCTAGGCTTAGAATTGTTTACCATTCTGAACAGGAAAAAAGTCTGAACGCTCACCTTTGAACCTGTTAAATTGGCTTATCCCTAATCGATTTATTTGACTTGCCTATGAGTCTCTAATATGTGGTATGAAAAAATATAGCCAGGATCTTGAAGTTAAATGCAACTTGTGGACTGCATACCTACTGCGCTATCAACTACAGTGTACGTGAAAACAATATTTTCAGGCCTACCCTGCGCAGCCAGTAGCAGCAGAGTGAACCTTGCTGCACGGACCTATCAAAATCCCCATTTTTGACAAGTAGAAAAACATGATTTTAAATATTCAATTAGTCATCTGTTAGAGCACCTTGCTGCCCACAAGATAGGCTACATAACATTTAAGAGAGGAACATATGTGACATTATAAATGGCATGTTTCTATGAAGACTAGACCCAAAAACAACATTGCCATTGGTCAGGCTGTATCTGGCACATAAGAAAAGTTTATTACATACTTTAATGTATAACTTTTGACTAAAACAATAAAAAATTTTAGTTTTAAATTGAATACAAGTCTAATGATGAAGTCAGATTATTGGTAAATGTATTGGAAACGCATCTTTTAGAAAATTACCTTTACCCTTCCCCAAGCTCTTGGAGGCCACTTTACATTAGCTCTCCAGCAACTGTCCAACCTATACATTGGCTCAAATGTGGTATGAAAGAGGTAGTAAAAGTACTCCCAGAACAGAGACAATTGCCTGTGACTTGGGGGATATTTTCTTCCTCTGGCATGAAGACCAATTGGGATGGGCCCAAGATTCTAATTCACTTTGAAGGGGCCTGCCTTGTCATAAGAAATATTGGGGGACACGTGGGGAGATCCCAACCGTTGTCTTCATAGTCAGGCTGGCACCAAACCCAGTGGGTGGAAAGCTACCCCCTGAGCCAGTGTTGGAAACTACTACTGGGTGTGAACACACGTTCTGTTCAAGGGGAGAAGTATTTCACCATATTGGAGTTGGAGTGGGCGATACTGTGGAATTATGTGCAGTAGGCCAAACAGGAATTGCTATAAAGTGGGTAGGGCTTCCTCTGGAATTTTTTTACCCCATTGGTTAGGTAATGTCCAAGAGGCACTCGCATGCACTAGCTGGTGCCAGGCAGAAATGCAGCACTACAAAGGCACCTCCTTGAGAACACTTTCCAGATGTGTAGAAGATCATGACTGGGTAAATGCGCTGTCTGTAATCTAACGAGACCCCTTAAGGATTGTACCTGTTCCCTTTTGCTACCAGGACAATGATGTAGACTAAAACAGCAATTGGATGACCTCCAGCGATCCTGTGTGGGTACTGGGAAACAATAAGCTGCAAGAAGCCATTTTCCTGAAGTATCTATCTGACCAGAGGCAACTGAACCTGGATTGGGCTGTGCAGTTCGCCTCTGCCTGGCACTGTCAGAGTCTCCAAGTACCTCACCTGGCCATGTGAGCCTCAGAATTGTACTTCTGTAGTTTCTTGGATAGCAGGAGAAAGTTTTGAAAACGTTTCCTTCAGAGCTCCAGTGCCTTAGTGGGACCTTCTTGAAAAAGAATCGTTGAGTTGCCGCTCGGCCATCGGGAATGCATGCATCGTTGTCGCATCAAAAAGAAGACGCCATTTTGTTTCACTGCACCGGATCTTCATTGCATCACGGGGCTGCTGGTCGCATCGCCACGGAAGCGCAGTAAGAAACTGATGTATCACCTCCCCACGCGGAGAAGAACCAACGCATCCCCTACGCAGCAGTAGGAACCCAAAGCATCACCGTTCTTGCGTGTAAGGAACCGAAGCATCACCTTCCCTGCAACACTTTCGTTGTGTAGTGTTACGCATCCAAAGGTACATTGAACTTAAAATGTCGCATTTTACATCTAAAGAGAACTAAGCTATCTCTACTATTTTTAAAGTACAGTATTGTGGATTTTTGTCATTTGTGATCTTGTGTTAAGTATATATAAAAATACTTATTTTTATACTACAACTTGTGTGGTGTCCATCTGTAGTGTTGTCACTGGGTTACTGTATATGTTCACAAATGCTTTACACACTGCCTCTGAGATAAGCCTGTCTGCTCATGCCAAGCTACCAAGAGGGTGAGCAGGGTTATTTTAGAAGTGTACCCCCTTACCCTGAGTAGACGAAAGGGTCCCTATTTGGTCAAAGGTACCTACCTCTGCCAACCTGAGACCCCCACATCTAACATTGGTGGTCAGCGGTGAGGATTCTGGACTTGCATTTGTGACTCATATACAGTGATTGGTGAACACTACTGGTGAATGCAGACCAATATGCAGCCACATACCTTTGGTAGATTGTTTTTCCTGGGATTTTCTATTTTTGGTAAGAAATACCAAGTTTAAGCACCATGGATAAAGCAGCATCCATAGAAACTGTTGATTTTGATTGGTGAAGAGGAAAAACTAGAATGCTACAATGTGAAACAGCTGAAGCACTTCTGCTGGAGATTTAAAGTTGCTATGACTGGTATCTCCAAGAAGGAGGAGTTCCAAAAAGCGCTGAGGACCTGGAGCGTAGCAAGGAATGCCCCGGAGAATGAGGAGGGGGCTGAAAATGCAGAGTAGCAGCTGGAAGGGCCATTGGGTCCAGGGGAGAGAAGAGCACCTTCCCCGTCAGGTAGCAGTGTTTCTGCCAATGGCCAGTCCCCAGAAGAGCTGGAGGACAGTGAGAAGAGTAGGATGCATGAGATGGAGCTGACCAAGCTCAAGTTGAGTGGGCAGTTTGAATTGGAATTGCAAACTAGGTAATTGGCCCTAGAGGAAAAGAGGATGCAGTTTGAGCATGTGTTGAGAATGAGGGAGCTTGATTTGGAACTCGAGAGGCTTGAGGCCATGAGTGTCTCTGCCCAGAAAAAAGAAATGTGTGCACCTCAGGAAGTGAGCTTTGCTGAGTTAGAGATGGTATCCAACTCAGATGGTGCAGCAAAATTGAGTTATCTAGTGCTGATTGAGCAGTAAATACACCCAGAGATGTGGCACCTGACTTGAACGAGGGGGTTAACATTCACCAGGATGTTCAAGGACATGAGGTAGCTCCAGTAGTGCGCAGTGTCCCTGAGGAAAATGGGAAAACTGATGCAGGGGCTCTTGGTCCTAGTGGTGGTAGGGACACTCTCCTGACTCTAGATGAGAGGTGCAGGGAGAGGGGTTCCCCCAAGGTTGAAGTCCTGGTATGTGAGTGTGAAGACCACCCAGTAGAGTGTGGTTTGAATGACAGAGACAGTCAGATACTATTTTGCCAATCTCAGGAGAGTGGTGTGGAGTACGTGTGCGAGGTACTGTATGGTGAGGTGAAGGATGGCTTGGTTAACCCTTGTGTGGGGCTATGTGATGCAATTGTGGGAGAGCACATTGTAAATCCAAGTTTTCCAGAGCTATGCCAACACCTGTTGGAGGGTGAGTTCTCTGACCCCAGGGAGCTCACTTTGGAGGCAGACCTTTTGGTGGATTCCAGAGGGTCCGGAGAGGCATTGGGGAGCGACCCTGAGGGGAGTGGCTCTGGTATCTTCCAGCAAAACACACAAGATGATGGACGAAATGTTGCAGAATGGCAAAACATTCACCCCAGTCACAGATCTGGGTTTAATCCATCGTTATTTGGCTCACCAAGCCACCCCAGTTCAGACATGGCCATATGCAAATCAGTCTTAACCCTGTGCCTCATGGGAACAGTCCAGCCTGAACTGCCAAGCCATGCCTTCCCTGGACCGGAATCAAGCATCCTAGGACTGGTTTCTGGCTATCAGCCGTCTTCAGTCAGGATAGCTTGGTATCTTCCAGACCTGTGTCGTCGAAGAGGTTCAGAGTAGCCCAGGTAGGTCCTGATGTAGTGGGATGGGTGTAGGGGCTCACATCCTGTCTCAGTGGGGATGGAGTGAGTGTGGGGTTGCATGTCCCAAGGTGCCCTAAACCCAGTCTCAAAGCCTGGATGGTTCTATAATGGAACACCAGGTGGGGAGCCTAGACTGTCCTGGTGGGCCGCCCGTTGAAGGGGATCCCCTAGTGTCTGGTTGTTAGACCTGTCAGCCCTAGGGTGGTCTTACCCCGCAATTTCTTTCCTTTCTGCCTCTATTCTTGTCACCATTTGTGTTGGGCCTAGGACTCTGGGCTTCTTACCGCTGCTGAACAGTGCTAAGGTGCAGGTGCTCTCTCCTCACAAAATTGGCTGCCATAGGCTCCTTCTACTGCGGAGTGGCCACTGTCCTATCTGCGCGCTAGTAGTTGGGGGCAGGCTGGGACATTATGTTACTCTAACCCTGAGGTCCCTCCCTCGTCACCAGAGAAGTCACCACAGAGTCCCCAGAGCCTTCTGGAATTTTCTAACCCCCCAGGTTGGTGCCAGAAGTTGTCGCTTTTTGCAGAGTCACCTGACCTAGGGGTGTAAAGGTAAGGGAGGGAAAACAGTTAGTTGGAGCACAACTGGACAGGGGGACCCTCTGCAGAAGTATAGGCTGCTGGGCCAGGGGGAAGCTTCACTACTGATGCCTGTTGTCCCCAAGATAGATGGGTGATCCTGCCAGCCTGCTGACCTTGCCCAGCATGAGGGGGAACCTGGGATGCCAACTCCAGTGTGCCTTCTCAAGCTTGCCATCATTCCTCCCAGTGCTACAAACTTCTGCCATTAATGTCTGCTATCAACTGCCAGGCCTGAGGGAGGAAACGCTGTGAACCTGACACCTGGATCTCCCTAACTAGTGATGTGATCCTTGAGGGACCTGAGAGCGCTGCTGCAGCTGGGATCCCCAAGGTAAAGCGATGTGTCCCCCAAGCGCTGGATTGCCAGCATTTGTTGCCTTCAACCAAGCACTGCGTTGCAAGAACTGGCCCCCCTCCTGCCAGCGCTGTGCCCATTCAGTGCTGCCCTAAAGGAACTTGCCACCTGTTACTGGCGCTGTGTCCTCCAAGCGCTCCTTTGCCTGAATTAGCCCCTCATCCAGCACAATAACGCTGTGTCACCAGCGCTGTCCTGAAAGAAGCGATGTATGCCCGATCACCGCCGCAGCCCAGGAGACCAGAGAGGAGCTGCGCAGGCCTTGCTACACTGAAGGAAAGAAGTGCACTGGCCCAGGGACACCGCTGCCGCCCCTGACGTCAAGGGAGAGCCGCCGCGGCTTCAGCGCTGGCCGCGCTAGGCACCTGGAGAGCGGGAGGAGCGTTGCTAGGCGACGGGGCGCTGGCTGCATCATCGGCCTTGTCTCGACCGAAGCCGCGCTCCCATTGGCTCCCGTGACCGAGCCCCAAGGAAGCTGTGAGCCTATTATCCCCTGGGTCTCAAGGCTGACTGAGGCCCGGTGCTGGTTTCCATCATCGCTGGAGGGGCTGCTCTGCCTTTTTGGAGCCCCCTCGATATGCTTCCCGGCCTCCAGGAGCACCGCGGACCACAGTGGGGAGGACCCGCTACACACGAGGGAACTCCGCCTCCCCCCCCTTGACGCCAGGTAACAACCCGGCGACAGGGGGCGAGTCCACTGCCAGCAAAGGGGCTGCCGGGGAGCACACCTAGAGCATAGTGGAAGCCCCTTGATTACCGAGGGAAGAGAGAGGATTAGGCCAAGCGGTTGGGGCCATGGTAACCCCCCTTGCTGGCCAGGCCTGATGTTGTATGCCCCCTTCTGGAACTGCTAGGGGCTGGGCCTGAATGGAGCACAGCCCTGCCCTGGTTATTGATGTGCTTTACCTGCATTGAGCGCAGAACTGCTCTTGTTATTAATGTGCTCTCCCAGAATTGAGTATAGGACTGCCCTTGCTAATGATGTACTTTACAGGAATAAGACTGCACGCCCACCTTGAGTAAGAGTCTTGAGAATGTGCATTTATATCACCTGGTGGGTGAGGAGCGTTGCCCAGTTGTGTTTACCCTGCCTAGGAAATGTTACTGATCTTGAACACTTGCATACCAAGTGTTGCCTCTAATAAATATGTGCCTATGCTGACCAGGTATATGAGAAATGTTGTCTTTAGTGCACAGACATAATAAATGTTACCTGTGGAGACCTGGGGTTATGAAAACATGTTATCCTGTTTAAAGTGAAACCCTTGTGCTACCTACCTGAACTAAAAGTAGATAAAGATTCTTGTTTTTGTCTGTGACCTTGGTGTGGTGTCTCTTTATTGCGCGTGCTTTACTGAGTCGGTGTGAATGTGTGCTGAACAACCGCTTCATCCAAAGCTCCTGGAGTGCCTTCCCACTTCGCGCCAAGCTACTGCGTCGGAGTTGGTGGTCCCTGGGACCTTCCGGGTCTAACACTGGTGAACTGGGAGTGTTTGTAAGCAGGCCTCCACCAGTTCTGGTGTCTGGCAGTGCCACTCTTAAGTGGAGGGTGCAGAAGTCCAGATTGATGGGTTAGAGAGGGAAGGAGTCCCCAGTGGAAGAACCAGTGGGTCAGTGGCCAGCCAGAAGGGCTGAGTCACCAAGGAATGACCATGGTGACATCACTTCTGTCCTGGGGGATCTTCATGCGCTGTCAGATGGACAGGAGTCGTGAGATCTGGGCAGGGCAGACTCTCACATGACACAAGTTATGTGTTATCCTCGGGGAGGGTCTATGCATTCCCCAGGGAGTCCTGGTTTCCCAGGCAAGTGTTTAACCGCAGGGGTTGGTACCTGGGATGGGATGACAGGTTTAGGTGTTGTCTGAGCTGGAGGAAGGGGCAATTGTAATCAGTGTCCTGACCGATGTAGCTTCTAGGGGTACCATTCCACTTGGGAGGGTGCAGTGCTCTGGAAGGGGGTCCAGAGGGAGGGAGTCCTCGCCTCTGACCCCGGTGCAGCCTGAGGGTTTAGACCCTAAGTTGGAGGGCCAGTTTCAGGTTGTCCCCTCTGACCTGGAAGCCCAGATGCAGGATAGAACCCCTGAACTGGTGGGCAAATTGTGCAGGACACCTCCTACAGGCACCCTGACAATTATGGAAGGGGGTATCGCTCCGGGTGGGAGGGTACAGAGCCACAAGGAGGAGGACCGGGTGTCGGAGAGCCCACCCCAGTCTCTTGTCCAGCCGCCGGGTACAGGCCTGGGGCTAGTGGGTTAGTGCCAGGATGTCATACCTGAGCTGACAGGAGGGAGAGTGGAAAAAGGGTGCCAAGTACCTGAGGCTACTACCCCCGCGCTCTGATGCCACAGAGGTTTGAGAGCCCTGAGAGGCATAAGGCCTGGGTCTCATCACTGACTAATTTCAGTGGCCACTGTGGCTTGCTGTCTGTCTGTTGGGGCACACCTGTGAGCAAGCTAAGGATAAGTGCTTCACAGATGGTGTCCAGAGGTGAGGAGAAGGGTTCCCCATGGGTTAGCATGGTGGGCCCTGAGAGTATGGACCGAGGGATCCAAAAAGGTTCAGATTGTCATAGAACTGGAATATGCCCTGGCTGTTGCGGGCCAGGACCATGTTCTATCTCCCAAAGCAGAGAAGTCCATCAGGGTAGTGATTGGTCTCCTCTGCATTTTGGCTGGAATGGGGTTGTGTTGGACTTGCCCTTTTTGCAGGGTCATCCCTGAACTTTTTGCCTTCGTCCTGTATTGTGTCCAACCTGTTTTGGTTGATTTTATGACTCTGGGCACGTTACCACTGCTGAACAGTGCTAAAGTGCATATGATCTCCCTATTGTAAATTGATGTAAGGATTAGTGACTCCATGATTGGCTGGTTTGGTTTACTTGTCAGACCCTAGTACAGTGCACTGCGTGTGCCCAGGGCTTGTAAATCAAATGCTATTGGTGGGCTTGCAGCACTGGCTGTGCCACCCACAGAAGCAGCCTGTAAAGTATGTTTCTGGTCTGCCATTGCAGAGCCTGTGTGCAGCCTGGTACTGCCATGTTGACTGGGCAAGTGCATACACTTGTCATTCCCTAAACCTTCCCTTTTCTGCATATTATTCACCCCTATGGTAGGCCCAAGGGCAGGGTGCATTGTAGGTAAAAGGTAGGACATGCCCTGATGTGTGTGACATTTCCTAATAGTGAATTACGGCCATTTTCATTTTCACTATTGCAAGGCTAACTGTTCCCTATGGGCAGTTTGATTATAACATCTTCTAATCCTAACTGACTCAGTGAACTAGGTATAAATTCGTGTTTAGCATGCCTGAACTAAGAATGATAAAATACATCTTTTAGAGAAGTTGGTTTTAACATTCTGTGTTTGAAAATACCACTTTTAGAAAGTAGGTACGTTCTTGCCTAACTATCCAAGCCTGCCTCTGCTAGCTTGTGTATTCCTTGTCTGGAGTTTGAGTGACAGGGGCTGGGGGATTCAAGGAGACAGAGTGAGTCTGCACAGGGCTGAATAGAGCTACCTGCATGTAGATGGGTGGGAGGAGTTGCATCTGGGACCTGAATAGGGCTTGGCCCGCCTTCCCCAATGCTGGCTCCACCTCCTGTGGTTCATCCGATGTCCATGGCCCACACTGTCAAAGGAAAGAAGGAGTCTTGTCAACAAAGTGCTCCATGACTGCACAGAACTGGTTTGGACTGGGTACAGGACCCTCTGCCTTTAGAGGACAAAGGATTTGCGAGTATAAATATCAGGGCCCAGACCCCAGAATTTTAGATCACTGTTAAACAAGAAGAACCTTTGTTGAGGAGAGGAACCAGAGAAACTGAGGAGGAGACTATCCCTAAACTGAGTGCTGTTTTGGGGATTGGCCTGCAGTGGTTGCCTGATTGCCAAAGAAAGGAGAACATACTGTGTGCTACTTTCAAATCAACTTGGATCTCCAAGGGCTTGAGATAGAGCTTGCCTCCTGCTGAAGTCTGAAGGACAATAGACTTCACCAACCTGCTCCCCTGCCTTCCCTTTCTGGGAATTGAAGTACCTGCTGTTAAGCTGGGCCTTCTGAGAGGATGCGTGTCGCTGGGAACTGTCACAGCTGAGCTGTCACATTGCACCGCATCACAAGAACCGTCTTGCAACATCGAAGAAGCATGTCACTGCCGCAGGCGCTGCCGTCGCATCACTGAACAAGGGTGTCGCTACTGTAGCTGGCGCATTGCACCGCAGCAGCTCCTCGCATCCACGGAGAAGCGTGTCGCCGCCGCTGTCGTTGCATCACTGAACAAGGGTGTCCTCGCTGCAGCTGTCACATCGAGCCGGAGCATCTCGCATCGTGGGAGAAGAGTGTCGCCGCCTAAGCCGTTGTTGTCGCATCACTGAACAAGGGTGTCGCCGATGCAGCTGTTGCATCGAGTTGAGACATTTTGCAACATCGGAGAAGCATGCCGCATCAAGAAAAAGACTCCATCTTTGTTTCATCGCACCGGATCTCCATCGCATCACAGCATTGCTAGCCATATCTCCACAGAAGCACAGTAAGAAAGCAACGCATCACCGTTCCTGCAAGCCAGGAACCGACGCATCACCTTTCCTGCAACCTGCAACATTTTTGTTGTACAGCGTTACGCATCCAAATGTACATTGACTCAAAGTGTCGCATTTTAAGATCTAAAGAGAACTGAGCTAATTCTACCATTTTAAGTAAAGTATTGTGAATTTTTGTCATTTGTGGTCTTGTGTTAAATCTATGTAAAGAAAACTTATTTTTAATATACAACTGTGTGGTGTCCATCTGTAGTGTTGTCACTGGGTTACTGAATGTGTTCCCAAATGCTTTAGACACTGCCTCTGAGATAAACCTGTCTGCTCGTGCCTTGCAACCAAGGGGGTGAGCAGGGTATATTTTAGGAGTGTACCCCCTTACCCTGATGATGCAAGGGGCCCTATTTGACACAGGTACCTACCTAGGCCAACTAGAGACCCCCAAATCTAACACCCTGCCTCTGAGATAAGCCTGCCTGCTCGTGCCAAGCTGCCAAGGTGGCCAGCAGGGGTTATTTTAGGAGTGTACCCCCTCACCCTGTCTAGAGGCAAGGGTCCCTATTTGGTCATAGCTACCTACCTCTTCCAACTAGAGACCCCCAAATCTAACAGGTGGCTTGCAGTTATTTCACATTTGTTTAGGTATTTCTTTTTAATTGTGCAAATATAGAGTGGTTGGTAATTATATTGCTAAATATGTGCCTTTTATAGAGCTTGGCCTGAGAGTCAAATGAAGGCGGCTCAGCGAGACAATCAGAGTCAAGGAGGGAGAGAACAAGCAAGTGGCAAATGAGGAGAGTGGAAAGCCAATTTTCTTAATCTCAATGACAACTATTGTATTTGTTATGTTCTCCTCCTTACTATGCTTATGTCTCCTCCTGGAAACCATCTAATTTGATATGTAGAAGAGGTATGCTGACCAGTACCCAACTGCTTACGCATATTTCCACTATGTCTCAAGTCCGTCCTGGGTCACATTTAACTGATGCTTTCTTGCTACGTTTGTTCCTGTGCCATCCCTATCACCTGCCCCTCTTCTACCTTCTACCCATAGCCAGAGCTAACAATAACCCACATTTAGGCAGAGAGCCAACATAAACTAAAGGAGTAGCACTCACACCTTGACCCTAACCAAGGAACTGATTTAGCAAATATAAATGTGAGCTTGCAGTGAGTACAATTCTCATTGTGTTATCTCTTTTCTTATCAACTTCCAGCTGCTCCATTTGGAAGCCAGACCTGACGGCTGAGGAACTTGGAGGAAGAGGAGGAAATAGCAGGGCCATCTGTTTCCCAGCTGGCTACTGGTGACCATCACAGATTGTGACTACTCAACACCCTCCACCTCCATTGAGGTATTGATTATGAGATAGTCATACTGTATCTGTACTTGTGTCTACTCAACATCCTCCAGCTCCATTAAGGTATTGATTATAAGATAGTCATACTGTATCTGTACTTGTGTCTACTCAACATCCCCCACTTCCATTAAGGTATTGATTATGAGATAGACACACTGTTTCTGTACTTGCGTCTACTCAACATCCCCACCTTCATAAAGGCAGTGATTCTGAGGAAGTCACACTATATCCCTGATTATGTCTACTCAACATCCCCCACCTCCAATGAGCAGCGATTATGAGATAGACACACTGTATCTGTACTTATGTCTGCTCGACATTTCCCACCTCCATTAAGGCAGCGATTGTGAGATAGCCACACTGCATCTATAATTGAGTCTAATCAACATCCGTACTTGTCAGTGCAGTTTTCCCTTGGCTAGATGGGCTTAGAGGTGGGATTGCCAAAGGTAATTGAGAGGAGCTGTACTAAGCAGAAAAGAGAGGTTGGAGAAAGGAGCTGTGCCAAGTCGGCAGCATGGAAGATGCACCTAAAGTCCCCTTCAAAATGACAACCTAAGCTCGGCTACTCTGCTTACATTTATATCATACTAGAAGCCCGTCCCGACGTTGTCCGGGTATGAAATAGAATGTGTGTAATGTGTGTATTTGGCAAGGGCAATTTATTTTAAAATCTCGCGGTAGACAATTTTTTTTGTTTCATTAGAATAGGGACAGAGAAGGCCCAGCTGCAGCCCTGGTTGATGTTAGCAGGCGCGTGTATTTGGTGTAGTGATCTGCCGCCTGAGCCCGGCTACAGCCCTGGTTGATGTTAGCAGGCGCGTGTAATGTCGTTGAATGAGAGAGTTCAGTAACAGCGCTCAGGAGAGGCTGCAGTAACGTTACTTACCAGGCCTCCAGTTGAACGCGTTTGTCACACCCCCAGCACACAGCCACAGCAGACGCTCTTCTGATTAATGTATGACCCACATGGCATAAAGGGAGGAACGTAGCATACACCCCCAGTGTTTCTCACGCCCCCAGCGTGCCCCTTGATGCGGCGCAATTGCGTTCACATGGCATGAAGGCCGGACACATGCCCCCAGCGTTTCTCACGACCCCAGCGTGTCACACCCCCAGCGTGCCCCTTGATGCTGCGCAGCAACGTAATTGGCACTTGTATGTACGACTCACATGGCATGAAGGGCGGACACACGCCCCCAGCGTTTGTCACGACCCCAGCACACAGCCACAGCAGACGATCTTCTGATTAATGTATGACCCACGTGGCATAAGGAGCGGAGCGTAGCACACGCCCCCAGCGTTGCTCATGGCCCCAGCGTGCCCCTTGATGCTGCGCAGCAACGTAATTGGCACTTGTATGTACGACTCACATGGCATGAAGGGCGGACACACGCCCCCAGCGTTTGTCACGCCCCCAGCATACACCCACAGCCCACGATGTGATGCCGTACCACACGCCCCCAGCGTTAGTCACACCACCAGCCCACGCCCACAGCACAACGTAGACACGCCCACAAGTGACTACTTTGCTGGCACGGTTCTTTTACCTTTTAAATGTATAGAGGAGTTGGCCTAACGGCTAAGGGGCTCGACCTCGGACCTGGGGATCTGGGTTCGAGTCTTGGTAATGACGCCAAACATCCTGTGATTCCGGGCAAATTACTTAATCTCCCCGTGCCTAACAAAAATGAATGTGTGTCCTCATGTAACGTAACTGGTGCTATGTAAAGCGCTCTGATACCTGATTCAGTTCGGGTCAAGTTTGCGCTATATAAAACTCTGCAAAAAAATATATATATATGGTGGCCGTCTGCATAGCCTATGTCCTTCTGCTGCAACTGCCCTTTCCAATGCTGTATTGGGTGTTGTGATTGGTGCTGTGGTTACTGAGATTACCCGCCTCAAAGGTTTGGGTTCTCTCTTTATAATATTAGTATAGATGTGTTACAGGGGAGTATAGGAATTGCTGATTCAGAAGACCTACAAGTCATTGATACTTTGGATGACCTCTAACTCGATAATCAAGGTGACAAACGAGTTGCTGATTCCATCCCATAGTGGTGGTAAAATGCTAAGACATGAATAGGCAAAAATTGGGTGTTACATGCAGTACTTTGGACACAAACAGCTGCCGATGTTCATCTCCCTTCAAATATAATTGGCATATAATAAACAGGTCTCCACTGGCATCCACCGTGTACTGCAGGGTTTGACTTAAGGCGAGAAGCACGTCCTGTGCAGATGTTCCACATAGAATTGAAACGATGCAAGCCATATATATGACTAAAACCACTGACTTAGCATTGTGTACCTCTATCGCAGCACACAAAGGATTACGTTGCATTGTTAGATTTATTAATGAGGTATCTGGGACCTCTAAAAGGCACGCTGCAATCTTTGCGTTCGAATAACTCAGCTGCAAACGAGGTTACTTGATAGCCCACACTGAAATATGACCATTTTACTGGGACGATGGACTGCAAGATTTAATAAAACAAGCCTTTATCCTCCCTTTGCTGAGACATCTAGAAGGAAATGTTGTGAATATGAAAAATAGGCAAGTATTTGCTGCAGATTTTGCTTTTATTACTTTTAATGTCAGTAGGAAATGAAGGCAGATTATATTCTACATTTTGTGTTTCTTTCTTCAGTAACAAAAGTTAGCAGTTACCTATCCATCCATCATTGTTTTAATAGTTTGATAAAAGAGTAAATGAAATGAAGACGTTCCATGTTAACAACTTATCAGGGGCGTTGCTTCGGGGAGTGATTGGGGTGTTGCATCCCCTTATTAAATGTATTTTCTGAAAAATAGTTGGGTACAAGTGCTTTCAGTCAGGTATGGTGAATTGTCTGTCGGATTGCATCAGGTATTTTTGCATACACAGGGCTACCTCTTTTTTTTTTAAAGTCCTCAAACATATTGGGTATTTTACCAAATATTGTGCTGTCTCTCTTAGTACTTCTACCAATTCACATTTCTCTCCCTTTCCATTGCTCTATAGGCCCCTCTCATGCACCCTGCTTTTATTACAATGTTTTTAAACATTATGGTCCTCATTTACCATATTTTGATGTACAGCAAGCAACGCAGAACACCTTCCTGTTGTGCTGCTGTGCGTCAAAATAAAAGCTCTAATAAAAGAGAGAGGGACCCAATAGCCAAAGGGGTAGGGTACCGTAAGGACAATTGTCAAAAAATAAAATCCCCTTTGGGCAATTACAGTCACATATATTCAATCATCAACATTTCTAAATCAAAGAACCTTAATTCACAAATTAAAATGAACAAAGAGGAAATGTAAAAAATTATATAAAAAATGTAAACAGTTTATTCAGACAAATATTAAAAACATTAAAGGCTTTCTAGGGGCACATGATCCAAGCCTATCATAGGTACAATATTAGTAAAACATATTGATGCAAAACAGCGCAAAACAAAACAAGCTAAAATGGGAATACCACTAAGGAAAATTAGTTACTGTTACAAAAAGGGAAATACAAAAGTCATCCAGAGATCAATTATGATCAATATTTCAATTCTCCGTCAGAATTTCCGTCAGAATTATTGTCTCCACAGACTTAGAGTAATTATCGGATAATTACTCTAAGTCTGTGGAGACAATAATTCTGAGGGAGAATTGAAATATTGATCAGAATTGATCTCTGGATTACTTTTGTATTTCCCTTTTTGTATAATTTTTTACATTTCCTCTTTGTTCATTTTAATTTGTGAATTAAGGTTCTTTGATTACAGATGTTGATGATTGAATATATCTGACTGTAATAGCCCAAAGGGGATTTCATTTTTTGACAATCGTCAAAATAAAAGGACAGGAATGCGCCGCATCTACAAGATATGTCATATTCCTGTCCTTCTTCCCTGTACACAAACAGCATCTGTGCATCAATGCAGATACTCTTGCATTATGGTGCAACGGTGCATGCGTTGCAGGGATGATTGTTGTTGTGCCGGAAGGCACACCTTCCTCCACAAACACAATTATTATTGGCTTTTTGCTCCTTCTATGTCTGCTGCAGAATCTAGCACGCATGGACCAAAAAAAGAGGAGAAATGAAAGTATTTCTCATTGTTGCGCCACTCCTGCACCTCCCCTGAGGAGGCATAGGATTCTGACGCATTCCCAGATTAATGAAACTTTGGAAAACTGGGAATGTGTCAGGTTCCATGCATATTGCGTGGGAATAACCACAGCAACACCCATGGAATAGCCCTTTCATGCAGAGTAGTGCGTGAAAGGGGCCATATTTAGAAGGCCATGAAAAGTAACGCACAGTGACTTTACGTGGCTTTGTAAAAATGTGCAGGCACACTGAGCAGCCAGTGCATCTAAAAAATGATGCACCGGCAACACAATGGGTTTGTAAATGAGGCCCTGTATGTCAGCCTGATTGTCAGAAAATACGAAACTCACACCCACCCAATCTTACTGAGCAAGCTATGTCCCTGTAACATGTGAGTTAAGACTAAGGAGAAATGTGTTCATCTCTGGGAATGAGTGCATCCGTTCAAATACTGAAAGCAGGACTGCCAAGTCATGTCTTCCCTGGACCGGAAACAAGCATCCAGGGACCGGTTTCAGGTTCATAACCCTCATCAGCAATGCTATCTTGAATCCAGTGGCAAAGTGAGCAAGGGACCCACGTCTGGGCATACCTTGCCAACTTAGTGTGAACAAAGCGATACCAGTTTGGGCTGGAATGTTCCCATGAGGCACAGGGTCAGACTGATTTGCATATGGCCATGTCTGAACTGGGGTGGTGGAGTGAGCTAAAGAAAGATGATGGATTAAACCCAGATCAGTTGACTGGCGGTGAGTGTTTGATTAGCTCAAATGCTCCATCCATCATCCCCTTTGGTATCGCTTTGTTTGCCCTAAGTTGGCAGGGTATGCCCAGACGTGGGTCCCTTGCTCACTTTGCCACTGGATTCAAGATAGCCTGGCAGATGAGGGTTATGTACCCGAAACCGGTCCCAGGATGCTTGTTTCCGGTCCAGGGAAGACATGGCTTAGCAGTTCGGGCTGGACTGTTCCCATGAGGCACAGGGTCAGACTGATTTGCATATGGCCATGTCTCAACTGGGGTGGTGGAGTGAGCTAAAGAATGATGATGGAATAAACCCAGATCAGTTGACTGGGGATGAGTGTTTGATTTGCTCAAACGCTCCGTCCATCATCCCTTTTGGTATTGCTTTGTTTGTTCTAGGGTATGCCCAGACGTGGGTCCCTTGCTCACTTTGCCACTGGAATCAAGATAGCCAGGCTGGTGAGGATTATGAACCCAAAACCGGTCCCACTATGCTTGTTTTTGGTCCAGGGAAGACATCGCTTGGCAGTTCGGGTTGGACTGTTACCATGAGGCACAGGTTCAGACTGATTTGCATATGGCCATGTCTGAAGTGGGGTGGTGGAGTGAGCTAAAGAATGATGATGGATTAAACCCAGATCATTTGACGGGTGAGTGTTTGATTTGCTCAAGCGCTCCGTCCATCATCCCCTTTGGTATCTCTTGTAAACACAGCACATCTACGGTGGCGCAAGGGTTTTTCACGCAGGCGGAGAGAAACTGACGCATCTGGACAGATGCGTCAGTTTCTTCTAAATCTGCCCCAAGATTCTCCCTTTCTGACTTTTGCTGCCCCCTTCCAGCACTTCCATGAATGGCTTCCAGCCCTAGTGCATCGTCAACTCATTTCCTCAACCTGACACGGTTTAATTCCACCCGCTGTTTCAATCTGTCTATCTCTGATCAATATGGCCCAGTTGTTTAGTACTTACAATTCATCCCTCCACAATTAGCTGCTGCCCTTGGCCTCTTTTTCACATAATCCCAGTCTAAGACCCCCTGAGGAGCCGATTACTGTATTTCTTACTCACGCCGTTTGGGAACAGGGCATGCCGACTTCTCCCAGGTCTCTTCCGCTAGCTAACAGCCCATGAATATGAGCAATTCAACATCTCAGAAAAAACAGTGCTTAATTTGTCAAAGAGGAAGTGCCGGGGCCCAAAGTTGTGCTCTTAAACCAGCAGTCCGTGCTATTGAAAGTTGGCCGGCTGAATAGCAAGAGTGTACAGTGTTTATTCCTCCTCATGCCTCTCTAATCCACCACCACACACACCCTGGCCCTTTATCTGACTTTAGCAAGCTCTGGATTTCTTCATTTGTAATGTTTTCAACGTCTTTTTCTACCACCTTCATTCCCCTTTGTGTGTTTTTCTCTCTGCTGCTCTGGTGAAAGACTGATGATGAAACATAAGTGCCAGTTTCTAACAATTAGTGCAGGTGGGCACCATATACAAAGCCCAGCTCAAATTACGCACTGCAGCTGCCCTAGATATCTTAAAAGAGTAAATTAGCAAAAACTGTTGGTCCAAACCTAATATTTCTATTTGATTGAATACATCCTAGAATTCCACCAAAAACTCTAATGCTTTTTGTAGTTCCATCATTAAGCCAAGGACTATACCAAGCCTTACAGACTAGGTATTTAGTAAATGTTGCTTTATTCTGCTCAAACCCAGCGATGTCCATAAATAAAGTATGCGAGTTCCCGGAGGTTGACATTTTAGCTCTTTCCTGCATTCCTTGTGATTCAACAATGTGTGCCAAGGGTGTGCAATTGGTTTTACGGGATCTAGGGAAATGGTATTTGTTAATGATTTGTTTCAACATGTGCCCCTCACTGTTATGTGATGTCAATAAATGGAGAGGAAAATATACTTTACACATAGTTTGTAAGAAATTGGATTATTATTTGATGGAAGTGGTCCTTTGATATGGGTGGTCACCCACCTCAAGGAAAATTCATAATTCTTGATAGGGTGAGCCCACAAAGTCTCTAAATTATCCTAAGCTCTATCTTCTTGTAGTTATGGCACAGATCAGACTTGCTTAATTTAAGGCAATCTGTAGATCATTTGTGCAGAACCAAAACAGTAATACAGTCTGCTGTAAATGGCCCTTTCTAGAGTGCTTTCCCTTGATGCTTTTCTTCTTCCCAGTTTGCTGCTGCTCTGAATGCTAGCCTTAACACTTCAGCAGGTTTGGCACTGCTGTGCAGCGTCAAAGCGCTGTGCTCATCATATACATGCTGTGGATTGATGTACATATGATTGGCTGATTCAAGTAAGCTGTAAGTCCCTTATCATGGGGTAAGATCTATTCCAGGGGCATGTATCTTGAATATGCCTCAATCGCTCTGCCTCAATGGTTGTGCCATCCACGGAAGTAGCTCATCGTTTGTGCCACAGGTTTGCCCTGGAGGGGCCTGTGTGTACGGGTTATTGTTAATTGGTTTGGGATTTAGAAAGCTATGTATCAGCATGTCTCCTGCTATATCCGAGTTCTCCCTGGTGACATGGTCTTGCGATGGGAAGCAGTTGGGCAGGTGTATGTATGTGTTACTTGCAAGGTTCGTAAATGACACTGGATGGTGTGTTCAGTATGATGCGGCCCACTTCTCACATTGGATTAGCATGAGGGCATGTAGGGAAAGGCTCTTGAGCATTATTTCCTACAGGCAGAATTGTAACAGTATAGTGTTTGGTACTGATAAGTTCATAATGGCGAATCCTCTCTGGTAGTGGGACTACGACATTACGGTGTGTGGGAAATTTCAGTTTAGGAACGTGAGGACCTTGATGCATGGGGCTCTGTGTGCCTAGTGGCCTCTCTCCTAATTCACAACTGGGCTATAGGGGGAGGCACATCTGTGTACGCCCAATAGAGGGCCATAACCGAGGGATCACAGGAAACTGCAGACTTTTGACTCTAAGGGGCCTTTCTGCGATGGTTAGGTGGGGTGAAACTGGCACCAGCATTCTAAGGGTCAGGGTCTTAGCCCCACTAAAGATTGTGATCAGACCTCCCGGGGTAGGATGGCAGACAGGCACAATTTGGAGAAGGCCTGTACAATTCAAAGGTGGCCTTTTGAACTGATTGTATCTTCAAAGGCCAGAGTAGATATAACTACTGGAGCTTTGGGCTCCGAACATTTACACTTTTGGATTTGGAACCATACTACGCTAGTTCAATACTGGAATATTGATACGAGGATTCATTAGGGCAGGAGAAACTTTAAACGGACTATCCTCAGAATTGTGGTGGCTTGGAGCTTTTCATTCTCAAAGATGGGGACTATCACTTGGTGGATTGTGGCTTGATGTTGCTGGCCTGCAGCTAAGTGCCAACTGTTGTTGACTGGCTCTCGAAGTATTCTCCAGGGGACGGTGAGCTGGCTTCCTGTCCATGAGATTCTAGGGAAACAAAGGATCTCAATGTCTCCACAAGATCATAAGAACTGCACTGGGAATGCAGGTCGGAACCGATTCGGACTGACCAAACGATTTGCTTTCCAAATGAGAACATCTAAATCGGTCGCTTCAGAAATGTTTCCGGCCGAGTCGGAAACATACGTTCTGACACCGTGTATGGGAATTTGGCATTCTGAGCCTTTCCGACCAACATCCCAATCAGCCCCTTAGTGTCCACACCGTTGGGAGAGGAGATTCCTTGCAAATAATATTAGGTTCTCTTAAAGACGTTCCCCTGGCCTGTGAGCGGTTTAGACCTCCATGCGTTCCTTGATTCTTTACTGAGCGTGGCTCAGGCTAACCCTTACATCCCTGACCCAAGAAGATCTTGATCGAGCTTCTAGAATGCTGAAATGCTGATACCTTCCTACTTATTTTGTCCTTGCCTAGTTCTACTATCCCTTATGACAGTCCTGCTTTTTGCAATCCTTAATATTTTTAGAACTATCCTTAAACTGGGATTGTGTTTTAGGTGATTTAGATTAACCCAAGCATTGACTACAAAATCCAAGACTTTTCTGTGAGCATCAAATACATGTATTAATCTTTTGTTATGCTGTGACTGAATTTATTGATTGCTTAATATTGATCAGCCTCAATTTCTTCTGGACGTTGGGCCTTCTGTTGTTATTCTGCACTTTTACAGCATGGTGTTATGAGTCATGAATCGTAATTTCATTCTTAATTTGTAAAAAACATTCTTAAACCTAGCTACCGATTCCTGGTCCTCATTGCTTGGCCAAATGGATTACACTGTAAATTGAATTTGATTGAGGTAAAAGTTTGCTCCCATCACCTCTCAGGAGGAAAATAAAAGGTCAATTGGAGGACAAATAGTAAGCGAGTGGGCCCAGAAAATGGATCAAATCTGGTAGCACGTCGTATAGCTTTCCACTGACATGAAGGCATTAGGGTGTTCTATTTGGAAATTGCACAAACCCAGTTCAAATACCAAAAGCCCATGGTTCATTCAAAGGATTGATAAAGTTCCAGCAGTACAGAAATGAATTGTAGCAGTGGAGGAGTGTGAGATTAATAGGGTTGCGAATTGCAATTGCTATGCTCACATTGTGGTATGTGCAGTGGCTGTGTAGTGTTCTGTGCAGATAATTTGAGTTGATGTGTGAATTTGGCACTTAATGCAGAGAAGTTAAAGTGGCATAAGATCCCGGGATAGAGAGACTTAAAGTTAAAATGCCAGTGTAGAAGACACTGGGTATAGTTGCCCGATGTGGTGTTGTCTTGATAATGAGACATCGTCAACAGCATTATTGATATAGGGACTATGGGCCAGATGTAGGTCGGCCAATACCGGTCGGTAACGGCCAAAATTCGGTAATTTCGGGCGTTACCGACCGGTATCCAGGAAATGAGATGTAGGAGTGTAATTATTACCGATTCGGAAAATATGAGTCGGTATTTATCCGAATCGGAAAATAAGAGTCGGTATATAACCGATTCGGAATATTCCGAATACACAGTTACCGAATTCTTACTTACCGAATCGGTAAATAAGAAATGGTAAAATAATGGGTATGGAGATGTAGGAAACCTAAAAAATACCGAATTTAAGGAAATTCGGTATTTAGGAGTCGGTATTTACCATGGATTGAATGCAGGTGGTAACCAGGTGTAGGCTATAAAATGAGGCCCAAAATGCAACAGTGTAACCAGAATGGCAGCTTTCTACGTCATTGCAAGGCGGCAAAGACTACAGGCAGCAGGAGAGAGGGAATGGCTAAGGGAGGAGCAAGTGTACAGGCAGAGGATAACACTTTTCCAACTGACAGAGACAGAAATACTCCAAAGGTACAGGCTACATCCCCAAACCATCCTGAACCTGATCAGGGACCTACACCCACTCCTGGAGCACCCAACACAAAGGGCGCACGCCATCCCACCCCATGTGCAGGTGCTGTGCAGCCTACACCTGCTTGCCTCTGGGAGTAACTAAAAGTGTGATAGCTGCAGTAGGTGGTGTGTCCCAGAGCTGCCTGTCCCGTTTCTTCAGGAGGATCCTTGACGCCATGATGCAGAGGATGGAGCATTATATTTCATTCCCTGACACACCTGCGGAACTTGCAAAGACCAAGACTGATTTGTATCAACTGGCACACTTCCTCACATGATAGGCTGCATAGATGGCACCCACATACCACTCTGCCCACCTGCAGCCACAGAACACATATACAGGAACAGGAAGTCGACGCACTCCATCAATGTGCAGGTCATATGCAACGCTGGCAACATCATCACAGACATCGTGGCGAAATTCCCTGGGAGTACCCATGATTCGTACATATTCCAGAATAGTGGGATATACACATGCATAGTTGCCGGAGATTTTGGCTAGGTAAGTTACATTGACACACCCTGACAGTCACAGTAGATGAATGTATCATGATAATGCAACTAATGGCAATCTTTCTTCCCCCTAGGCGATAGTGCATATGCCCTGCGGTCCTTTGTGCTCACCCCCTACCTCAACCCATCCACCAGGAGTGAGAGGCGTTACAATGTGGCTCACAGATCTACACGCAACGTTGTGGAGCGCACATTTGGACTCCTCAAGAGCAGGTTTCGCTGCCTCCACAAGAGTGGAGGGGCACGCTAGTACACTCTAATCCTGTGCTGCAAAATCATTGCAACCTGTGCCATGTTACACAATCTGGCCACCAAGGAAGGCACAGAGGTGGAGATCACACATCATGAGGACATTGATGATGACACAGAACAGGCGGAGCCCTGTGCAACAGTAGCAGCACCAGCAACGGATGGGAGACTAAGACGGGCAGAGATCACACAGCAATATTTCTTAGTGAGTAATGAGACACAGACAGGCTAAGATTATGATGTACGTAGTTTAATTTTCACTACGCCTTTCCAATAATACCACACAATGGTAACACAAAATATCAATGTCCATGACTGGGTGGTCACAGTTAACCCCACCGTGACCTGTCCTTTGGGTTGAGGGCATAGTTACTGTTTCCGCCCACGGATTACAGGGTGGGACTGACGTGGCTGTGTTTCACGGCTTTCGGTGTTGCCTGGCTCTGTGGATTGACGCCTGCCGCTCCTGCGTATTTCCTGAACAGGAGTGCTTGCGCCACTCCTGCTGGTGGATTCCTCACTTTCACCAACACATGTGTCGCCTCTAGTGGCTGTCTGTTGCGTAAGCATCAGCTCCATGGCAGAGGTGACTCTGCCCATCCCCATAGATAAATCGGTGCAGCAGTGCACAATTGCATCCTGCATCGTTACTGACCGTCTGCACAGCAGGGAGGTTGCAGTTGCAAAGCGGTTTAATGCTTTGGTCTGCTGGCGCAAACCCACACGAGCCTTGCGCCTTTCCAAGTGGTCCCTGTCCAATTTGTCGCACAGGACTGTCATGCACTGGGTCATGTCGGTCATGCCATTTGCCAGCGATTGCATGCTGTCCGAAATGTTCCCTATGCCCTTGTCGATGTTATCCAGCTTGTTGTTAATGGTGCGCACCTGCCTCTGAACACCCATCATTGCCTTTGCCTGCAGGCGCTGGACCTTCACCATGGTGGCCTCCAGACCGCAGAAGACTCCTCACCGTCCTGCCCTTCAGCTCTCTCCCGTGCCCATCGGACTCGGACAATGCCCGCACAGCTCTTGGAGTGGGCTGTTGCTCAGCGTTGGCAGACTCTGGTGGATTGCTTGCCATGTCACCCTCCTCCTCTTCCTCCTCAGTTGTTTCTAGAATGTGGAGAGGGGGCACATCAAGCCGCCTTGCCCTTCCCTGCACAGGTGACGGTGTACTTGATGTGGGGGACTGTGCTGCTTCTACTGACTCCTGAGTCCCAAACAAAAGAGGTGACTGAGGCTGTGGTGTGGTAGTTTTCTCAGGTGTCTTGGCTGCCTGCTCTGTGTTCTTCCCTCGCTGAACTGTGCTGGGACCAGCTTCTTCTCTCCTCTTCTCCCTATCCATTGCTGTGCTGCGCGATGACTCTCCTGTGGACAGACATGGACATTGTGTCAGTGGAGTAGTTCACCTGTGTGTCTTGATTAAATCACACTACTATCACACATTTGCCTGCTCCTCATTTGCTTCTGCTAATAGTGTGTTGCATCCCTTGCTGTATGGTATGCTGACTGCATTGCTTTATCTACCTATGACTACATCTCCCAGGAAGCATTGCTGGGCATTTGTAAACCTGTCCTGGAGTGTGATGTAGGCACACAGAGTGGGGAAGGGGAACAGGGAAATGGGTTAATGATAATGTCCATGCTTCTTACCTTGTTTCTTTGCAGCTCTAGCGGTGCTGTCAGCGTCCCCAATGCCATGGATGCTTTCCGGCTCTAGGGTGGATTCCATAAGCTCCTCAGTGGCAGTGAGTCGTGGTGCTCGGTTTCTGCCTCCCCCTGTTGCTGCAGCTTCTTTTCTGTGGGCAGCTAGTTTCTTTTTGGTGATAATACGAAGGTCATACCACCTTTTTTTTAAATCATCAATTACCCGGTGGGTGAGCCCGATGGCATTTACCTTTGCTTGGATCTCAATCCAGATGCTGCACTTGACAGACTCTGCAACATGCAGAGACTGTTTGCCAAAGATTTTGCAGTAGTGTTTCACCACCTCTACTACCAGCACCTGCAGTTCTTCAGGGCTGAATTTCAGTTTCCTCTGCGCTCTGCTGCATCCCTCTGGCCATCCTGGGTCTCCATTGTGCTGTTCAGGTAAGCTCAGGGAAGCCTGCTCCTCTGTCTGTTCTCCTGCTCTCCTGACTGTTCAGTTTCTGCACCTGCATGGGTGTGGCCACTCCCAGGTACTGGGGAGGGGTGCTTGTTTCTGATTGGTTGATTCCACTGTACCTTTGTTTTTGGGTGTGGTTGGTGTTTCTGATTGGTTCACAGGCTCACATGTGTGTCAGTTTCAAATTTCCGAATCGGTATTTACCGATTTGGTAATTTCCGAATCGGTAATTTCCGAATCGGTAAAACCCATTCATTCCTAAGGGCCTCCTGGCCCATAGGAATGAATGGGTTTTACCGAAACAGAAATTACCGAATCGGAAATTACCAAATCGGTAAATACCGATTTCAGATTCCGAGTCATTCCGAATCGGTATATTTTACCGATTTTTTACCTACATCACAATTTCCGATTCGCAAATACCGATCATAAGAACTGCACTGGGAATGCAGGTCGGAACCGATTCGGACTGACCAAACGATTTGCTTTCCAAATGAGAACATCTTAATCGGTCGCTTCAGAAATGTTTCCGGCCGAGTCGGAAACATACGTTCTGACACCGTGTATGGGAATTTGGCATTCTGAGCCTTTCCGACCAACATCCCAATCAGCCCCTTAGTGTCCACACCGTTGGGAGAGGAGATTCCTTGCAAATAATATTAGGTTCTCTTAAAGACGTTCCCCTGGCCTGTGAGCGGTTTAGACCTCCATGCGTTCCTTGATTCTTTACTGAGCGTGGCTCAGGCTAACCCTTACATCCCTGACCCAAGAAGATCTTGATCGAGCTTCTAGAATGCTGAAATGCTGATACCTTCCTACTTATTTTGTCCTTGCCTAGTTCTACTATCCCTTATGACATGTCCTGCTTTTTGCAATCCTTAATATTTTTAGAACTATCCTTAAGCTGGGATTGTGTTTTAGGTGATTTAGATTAACCCAAGCATTGACTACAAAATCCAAGACTTTTCTGTGAGCATCAAATACATTTATTAATCTTTTGTTATGCTGTGACTGAATTTATTGATTGCTTAATATTGATCAGCCTCAATTTCTTCTGGAAGTTGGGCCTTCTGTTGTTATTCTGCACTTTTACAGCATGGTGTTATGAGTCATGAATCGGAAAGCTAATTGTGTGTCCAACCCTAATTCAATCTATGTTGTCCATGCATATTACTACCTTTTCCAGGACTGAGACACACCTTCCCCTAAAAAGATCTGTTAAAGGGGCCCTATATGTTCAAAGAAATACTTAAACCTTGATTCCAAATGGGTCAGTAAAGGGTGAGGTACTTACCTAACTGTGTAAATACTGACACTGCTGGAGCAGTATTTATCAAGTGCAGCTGATACTCTTCTGTAAAATAATGAATTAAAGACCAGATGTACTAAGGTCACAGTGAGGGCCTGATTATGAGTTTTGGTGGTGTAGAAGCAGGAGGTATGCCACTGCCACAGTACCGCCCGCCCTCCAGAATACAAATGTTTCTCGTGCCCAGTGGGGTTTTTTGATGGTCATATGGTGATGCCTCTAAAAATGGGCACTATAATGGAAATGAAAAAAAAAATCCTGCGCAGCATGGACTGTAAAGTCTATGCTGGAACTGGGGTGCATCCCAACAGGGGAGCACATGCTGTCCCCCCCATGCATCCCCATGTAAATGGGCAACATTGATCCTTCTAGGGCCCCTTTGTTTCAGGACCAACAGCATTTTCATGGAGTAAAGGCCTCCAGGGCACTGTTGATGGTCCTGTAACTCGGAATATACAGTGCCACCACCAGCATATTATTGACGTCCTGGCAACTGCGACAGTGCAATGGTGGTCAGACCGCCCAACTCGCAATAGGGCGGTTGGACTACCGGTGCGGCGGTGGCCGGACAGCCGTGCCCCACGAGTCTGGGGGTCCTTGGACCATTGGCTCTAAATGGTCGCAAATTGTGACTGTGGAAGAAGTGTGGCGCAGCAGCCAGGGTGGCTGACTCCGGAGCATGGGGGCTCACAGTTCGATCCCCGGTGCTGGCAGCAGGTTAGCCCTGCACCATGTGACTTTGGGCAATAGATCGCTTAATCTTCTCAACGGCCCCTAGCGCCTAAACACCCTTAGGGGTAATTGTTTGCTCTTTACAGCAGTCGCAAACCTGCAGGGTTAGTGATTTGCAGAGTTTAAGACAGCTGAAAAGTTCAGAACATCTGGCCCTATAGGCTGGAATCTTGCCCTTAGTTCACTTATAAGCATAGAGGAAGGCAAAGGTGCAAAATTTCAAAATATCTAAGTAGGGCAAAGTGTACCCTATTTAATTGGATCTAGCCTCAGTCGGTCCCTGTGTTTGCCGCCCCAAGGCAGCCACATGGAAGAAGGGGGGGGGCTGAGTTTTCTCCATTTGCCACCCCGCGGTTAGTGAGGAGCGGGGGACTTGCGATTGCTGCCCCCAGACGGCAGGTAAGAGCATGGGGGGCCGCCCCAAAAATTTGTGCCACACAGGGAGGACTGCCTGCCGCCCCTCCTTCCTACGCCACTGTCTAGCCTATGCTGAATGGAATTCTGCTGATTGACTCTACTTGCAAATTACAGCGTTTTGCTGCTTTCTGACATTTGTTTCTCAACTGTTGATTTTTTACATCTGCAAAAACTATTTTGATGTGTGTTCAAAGTGGATAAACTACAAATAATTGATATTTGCTGACAAGAAGCAGAACTTGGAATTTCACTTTTTTTTTACAACATGTAACATTGGATTTAAATAGCGCATCGTGCAAATTATCAACATCAGGGCAAATTATGTAACCTGTTCCCTGGTTTATTATAGGTAAAAGTAACAGTAGTCATCATATGCAGTTAGTTTTCCAGTGGTTATTGAAAGACACAATAGCAGTGGTTTATCTGCTGAATCTCTAAATAGGTCTGAGTGGTAAAACTTTTAATAGGCAATTGCAATGTCAGAATACTAAATACCTTTGGTATAATGATCAAAATGTTTATCAATGTATAATCAGGGGCGCCTTAATGGACATTATCAATTCATCCCAACCTGTGAGAACAATGAAGGTTTAAGGAACGTAATGATCCAGTTTCGGTGAAAAATGGGTCTGCGGTCCAATTGCAGACAGTTTCCATTAGGAAAGAGGTGATTTTGCATGCTACATTGGGTGCCCCTGAACGTGTAAAATATGTGTAATTGTATCAGGACCTGCTTGCTTCCCAAAATAGTATGCGGGAAAGAAAGGAGATAGTTTTGATCATGGTAGAACTTCCATAATGAAGACAAAACACATATATCCATATGGCATGGGAATGCTCCAAGCCTAATTACTCTTAGAAGGAAATGATAACTGCTCTGAAGGGTATCATTAACAGCAATATTCCCCTAACCTTAGTGCATTAATTTCAGTTTATAAAATGTGCATGGGCATTTACAGATCTTTTGGGAAAGGCTTGAGCTCACGTTTAATGCTACCCAGGGATTTGCTCATCTCAACTTAAAGTGTACTGTTTTTAATTTGGCAACTCCTTCCCTTTTTTGATGTAATTGATAGGAGGCTGCAGTTACTGTCAAGGGTCTAATTCACGCAGCCCAAGGTATGTCTCTGAAATGCCCTGGATTTTAGATTTGAGCTGCAGAAGCTTAATATACTTTCTTTTTCTGAATGTTTGTAATGCTCTTCGGAGTTTTGGAGAGACAAAGGCTAATTAGCTCAGTGCCAATGACCTTAATGTTAGGATATAATATCCCTGGGATGGGATTTGGTGGGGGAGCCAGGAGACCGAGGACCAGATCACAAAAAAGTTTTTGCCTGGAATATTCCACGTCCTTCGAGGTAAGATAAGGCAGTGCTTGTCCCTAACGCCTTGCAGCACAACATTTTGAAATCAGAATTCTGGAGGTGGTAATGTGTACACAGATGATTGTGCAGATTTGTTGTGTGGCCTTTTTGTTGTGGTGGTGATGTGTTCTATTCTATTTTGCGCAGCTATGGTTTTGCGCTCCATTATTGCAGTGTGACTTAGCTGTGTTGTCCTGTGGTTGCTGTATTGCCTGTTTTATTGTGATGTAGGTGGGAAGCAGCTCCTATATAGAGCACACTGGCGGGGGTGCTGGGCTATGGTCCCTACTACAAAGAGCACTTGTCGGTATCTTTAAGCTGTACACTGCTGTCGGACACGTATTACGCTCTTCTGCAGAGCTCGCACCAGGCCGCGCTCCTCTTGTCTTGAGGCGTGGGGGTCAGCCTGGTACCGGTGTCCTCTCTCCAGTGTATAGAAAGTAGACAGCCCCTCAGGCGCAACAATTGAATGGAGCCAGCTTTCGAGGTAACCCACCATGTCTGTGCCTTCTCCTTTCTTTGGAAGACCTACTACACATATATTTTTTTTGTCTCTTGCGGCTTTGTGCATCTTCCACTCTCCGTTCAACCATGTCCACTCTGGTCGTTAGGTCTAGGATTTGGTGCGACGTCACCACCTGGGCTGGTGTCAGGTACGCTTTTGTTGCTTCTGCAGTTTTTACTCGTTCTGACAACTTTTGATGCTTGTCATGAAGGAGCCCCAGTCCCACTGATACTGTACTGATGTGCGGTGGCCTTAGTGTCCACTCTGGCTACACGATCTTGGTCAATTGCTGTTGCACTGGGTATACAGGCTGCTGGAGTTGGACATCAGGTTGTTGCGAATCCTGTGGGTCCTCCTCTTGAGCTGGAGGTGCGCCCTCAGATTTAGTCTGGGGCTTACCCATGATGGCGCACACCATCTCACCGGCCAGTGGGGAGCTAGCAGTCACTGCAGATTGGTGCATATGTGGGGGGTGCTGGGCTATGATCCCAACTGCAAAGAGCACTTGTCGGTATCTTTTAGCTGCACACTGCTGTCGGACACGTATTACGCTCTTCTGCAGAGTTCGCACCAGGCCGCGCTCCTCTTGTCTTGCGATATCTGTTACGTCTACCATGCCATTCTCACTCCCGCTCTCAATATCTTAGGCCAGTACCTCCACTGTAGTCTCCCTGGTGCCACTCCTGCGGCAAGTCCTCCGTGTGTCAGGCCCATACTGTTTGTCCTCTCTGTTCCTGGCCCTTCCGTGTTAGCTAGCTCATGGCCTCACAGCAGGGGTTCTGTGTTTTCCCCTCCTCTAGGTGGTCTCCCTCATGTTTACCCGCTGCCCGGTGGCGCCCCTGCTTGCTTTAATCACGCCCTTGCCTCACCACCGCCTGCAGTCGCCACCTCTAGGCTGAGCCACATTCACACTTTTACATTGCTTACCCTGTCTGCTAGTTCAGATCTGCACGCCTCGCACGCCATGTCTGCTGTGGTCCAGGCTGGGGCGCCACTCCCACAAATTGCGGACCTCTCAGCACACCTATGTCACTGTTAGCATGTAAGGCAAGCCGTTGCCACTTCCTCCGGGCTCACTCCTAAGGCCCCAGCTAGTCACCAACCCTCCGGTCCAATGTCAGGCCGCTTTCTCCCCTATTTGTGCAGGGTCTTCTCTCACAATTACCGCTGTTCAGAGCTTTTCTCCCCAGTCACAGGAGGCAGGCCTCAACTAGGCGACATCACCACTCCTCTCTGCCTCCACCACACAGGCCCTGGGAGCGCGTATGCGGCCTCCGCTCGCTGCTCTTGCATGGGGCTGCTGCAGTTTTGCCCTGCTGTTTCACAGTGTGGCACAGCCTCCGAGATTTACAGGATAGTTAGCAGGCTAGTGTGGAGCTCCAAGCTCACGCGTTTGCCATATTCCGCAGTCAGGCCACGCCCCCCATGATTATCTTACTACATTTTGAAAGTGTAATTTCCAATTAGATAGAGATGGGAAACTCACATTTTATGTTTCTGGACTCACAATTTAAAAACACAAACAATGGTATAGTTGTTTTTTAAATTGCAGGTCTGAAAAACTGACACTAATAGAAAGTTGACATTTTGTTACTGAAACCATATGGTGCCTTCTGCCTGTCTCTGAAATAGACATCTGGGGTAGGTGAGAGCTAGCTGCCTGCATTAGCTCTAAACAGCCACACACAAAGGAAGGGTCGGTGTGACTGAGAAGTCAGCTGCATGTTAATGAGTTATCCTAAGCAGGATGGGAGGAGCTGACACTTTACACCTGAAAGGGCTGTGTCCTGTTTCAACACAAAGGAGTGCATACCCTCCTGGAGTGCTGTGGAGCCATGGCAGAAAAGGCAGGGCCTTATTCACTTCAAATCATCTCTTGAAGTCTTCCAACTTCAAAAGCCCAATTGGGTATAATGGGACTCTGACACCACCAAATCAGAACACTTTTAGAATTGAGGACATTCCAGGAAGAAGGACTGCTGTGCTGCAAGTGGGCACTGCCACTTTGCTGAACTGCTTTTCTGTGTTGGAATGTTGCCTGCAGCTACTTGCCTGGAGTGAGAAGAACTGGACCTGCATCTGTACAACCTGGACCAAAAGTATCTCCAAGGGGATTTTGGCCTGCCTCCTGTTTTTGAAGTCTGAGGGATATCAAAGACTTGACTTCATTTTGCAAACAGTACCTGGACCTTGCTTGCTGCAAGTCTGGCTCTGCTAAGTAGTACAAATCCAGGCCAGGGCCCTAGGAAGGGACTATAAAGTGTGCATCTGCCAGAACCTGCTCATCAACACCTTTGGGCAAACGGAATTGAAGAATCTTCTCCTGTGAGATCGGGATTGGCGCAGGTTCACTGTTTTAGGGACCAGATTGGTGCATCGCACTCAGAACCACCACATCACCTCCGGAACCACTGCATCAGAACCAATGCTTTGCTGGCACTCCATGTAGAATACCGACCCATCGCCTCTCCAGCGTGGATCGCACTGCACTCAAAACTGCTGCACTTCCAAACAGGTGCTTTACTCACAGATCAGACACATCGCTGCAGTTGGGTGGAGAATTCCGGCACAGCATCCCAACAGCGTGTGGATCACAGACGCATTGCCTGGCTGCACTCCTCATCTCGTGCTTGCAACAAAGAATAAGGTACTTTTGCTCAGCGTGCCCTGCGTGAATCATGTAGCTGATCTGAGCTCCATCACTGGTGGCCTGAACTTTTGACTCCCAGAACAGAACAAATGTTTAACTATTTGATTGATATTGGCTTCTCAGCACAATATTTGTATTTAATCTTTAAAAATTAATATCTCGAGTTCCACTGATTAGAGTTTAGTTATTTTGGTCTTGTCTTATTTATAGAAATATTCTCTATTATTCTAAACTGGTGTGAAGTCTTTGTGTGGTGTTTTCACTGTGTTACTGTGTGTTGTGCGAAGAAATACTTTACAATTTGCTTCTTAGTTAAGCCTGACTGCTCAGTGCCAAGATACCAGAGGTTGAGCACAGGTTAATTTAAAATTTGTTACTGACATGCCCTGACTAGGATTGTGCTTCCTGCTTGGACTGGGTACATACCACTGCCAACCAGAAACTCAGTTTCTAACAATAAGTGATAACTTTCAATTGGGATCAGGTAATGATGCTGAGTTTGGTCTCTACAAAACTGCAATTTAAAATCCACCTTTATTGGCTCCTGCCACCTTAAACCTTGCAGTTTGTCTCTGCCTGTTGTGAGTCTTGCCCCTAAAGTGGTGGGATCCTAGAGCTGGATACTTAGAAGTGGGTCTGAAGGTGATCGTCCACCGCTGCTGTTGTCTTTTGGGTAGAACCGATGCAGCGTAATGCATTTCCTCGCAGCTCTGCATTAGAACTACGGCTGCATGACACATCATTAACACAGGACCCTACAGTTCTTCATAACTGCCACTTTAGATGCTTCCTCAAGGCATGACCTCGCATTGCAGCCTTGCATGTCCCAAAAACAGTAACACAGCCTAACAGTTCCACGATTCCGTAGAGGAACATAAGCTTTACACACGAGAAAATTGCACTACTCCTTCATAATATTTGCCTTAAAGAAACAAACAGTGCCATTCTTGCTACTTACAATAATTTTTTTCAACACTGCTACTTTCCTGCCTTTAGACTAACTCATTTACATTTGATGACTATATGTGCTGCCTTAGCTACTCTTAAAAGCCAATTCTGCCAAAATTATACTGAGGGGTGAATGGACTGAATGGTGCTGGGCAAAACTACTCCTTTATGTAAGTAGGATGTTGTCTTAAAAATGAAAGATCTCATTATAAAACACAAACATCTTACACTATAAATATAACGTGTTTTATTTTCATGATTGTAATTATATTTTGTTGATGGATATCAAGAATGACTTATATTCCATTACCATGATATTAGTGTTTTGTTCTCCCTACATATTAGTTCCTAGACTAATTGTTCACTAAGGAAGTACTAAATGGCATTTTAATGTGAAACAATATATAGTGGCAAACAACTGCTTTCAAATGTTTTCAACTGCATCTCCATAAAACAATTTTACTGTAGCTAAGGTGAATAGAATATTTTGAAAAAGTTATGTTTTTGTATCCTTCCATTATAGACAACGTGTTCCCTAGTTCTCTCTGTGGGATGCCGTCAGCACTGAATTCATTTGTTTGCTTTTCATATTACAAAAGCTGGTTATGGATCAATTAGATGAATAGATTTTTAGCACAGGCAGTTTTATGTGGCAATTGTCTCAGGAGGACAAATCGATTATTATTAAGAAAAATGTATTATTGTTATGGGAGTAACAGTAGTAGTAGTAGTATTGTTTTTGTTAGTTTGATGTTGTTAGTGCTGCTGCTACTACTTCTACCAATACTTATTCTACTACTACTACTAATAGTAATAAGAAGAAGAATGTTTCAGTAATTGAACCAGAAGAAGATATCTTCATGCAGATACTTCATCCAGAGTGACAGTGCTGAACACCTGGTGGTGATAATACCAAAGAGGCATGACTATCCTTGACAAGGTTTGGTTTGCAGCAGCCCTCCCCGTTACAGCTTCCAGATCCCAAACTGAGGTGTACTGCGTATAGTTTTCCCTTGGACATGGAGTGCCCATTCATTGGGCCACAAATGAACCACCTCACCTCACTCCTCTATTGATAACCAAATCTCTGCCTTGCGTTACGCTAGATTTACCAAGCCAGGGAGAGCTGTGCAGGGTGGTCTTGTGTAGCTTGATAAATCTCATTTAGGTTTTGCCATACACTGCGCCTCTTTGCGTGGTGCAAAGCGATGCAAAACCTATAATAAATATACCCCCAGGTTTCTCTTGTGGGGAGATCAGCAAAAAACTATTTAGTGACATTGTCAGTGTGCCCGTCGGTGGTGAGGAGCAATACAGAGTGTTGTCTGTTTTTGCAATTGTGCTTCTTCAGGTGTAGGTGACTGGGAGCGGTTGAGCCTTGGAATTGCACGAAAGCGTTGATTATTTCTTTTTAAGCAAAAGGCCTGTACAGTTCGTCCATATTAAAAAACAGCGTATCCCTTGGTGCACTCAATTAAAGAAACATCCTATAAACAAAAAGATTAATATCTCGCACAAAACACATAAATAAACCCCCTCTTTATCCTTTTATCCCCCAAAAAAGGGGAAGAGAGAAAACGTCTCACTCAAGCTCCTTATCCTAATTAACATAGGCTCCCACTAAATCATGCAGTGCAAAAAAAAAATCTTCAAAATATTTTCATTTAGTATGTACAATACTTATAAAATCACACTTTCTATAAAAATCCATATATTCAACCATCACATTTCAATTTCACATAGCTAAAAACCATACAATTAAAAACTGTACAATTGATCTCATCAATACAGAAAATGAGATTTAAATGAGACTTCTACCACAAAAGCCCTAATATGTAGGGAAAGAACAACATTAGACAATACACTTTGGGCCAGATGTAGGTAGGGTTTTACCGGTCGGTAACGGCCGAATTCGGCCGTTACCGACCGGTAAAAGGATTTTGAGATGTAGGGGGCAGAATCGGTAAATTTACCATTCGGTAAATTTACCGATCGGTAATTTTACCGATTCTGTAAATATACCGGTCGGTATATTTACCGACCGGTATTTTTACAGATTCGTTAAAATTGATATGTAGGTGGGACTCTTATGAGTCCCACAAGGCCTAAGAAATCGGTATTTTACCATCAAATTCAATTTGATGGTGAAATACCGATTCAGGTGTGCATGCACATGTGTGCATGCACACCTGTGCCATATGACAGGCAGACCTGCCCTTAGGGCAGGTATGCCTGCCATATGGCCCCCGACCCTTTTTTGGGGGTGCTAGAGGGTGTCAAAGTGACACCCCCTGCACCCTTGTCAAAATCGGTATTTACCGATTCGGTAAATACCGACCGGTAATGCCCCATTCATTCCTATGGGCTTCAAAGCCCATAGGAATGAATGGAGCATTACCGGTCGGTATTTACCGATTCGGTAAATACCGATTTTTACCGAATCGGTAAAATGCACATCTGGATGGACCTACATGTCCACCCTTCATATTTACCGATTCTTAATTACCGAATCGGTAAAATTCGGTAATTAAGAATCGGTAAATATTTTTTACCTACATCTGGGCCCTAGTCTTCTAGTACCACGTGTCCCTAGGATTAGTTTCTACCAGATTAGCCTGGATACGTACACTGTAATTTATATCTGCAGGTCCAACTTGTCCTCCAGATAATGTACAGAAATGCATTGACGCGTTTCGATGGATGTCTGGTTATTCCATCTTTATCAAGACAAAAACAATCTGTTCACTTTTCTTTGTAGTATTTATAGTAATTATGTCCTGCATAATAAATATATAGGAGTTATGTTTAAAACTTTGAAATCATACAGCTGCAACACAATTTAAAATAACATGTTGCTAACATATGGCTCATATAACAAAAAGACTCCTATTAGATATATCACCATTTATATCACAACTGGATTTCTCATCTTACAATATTTCCACTACTATAACAGTCATATAGTGTGTTACACCAATCTCAGCATATATTTTCACCAGGTGTTGATCTGTTCCAATCTTCAGTGCTCTTAGATCTGCTACAATTGAAAAGCATCCTCACAATATTACATTTGGAGACTTTGCATTCCTCATAACCCCCATCCGCTGTACCTAACCAGCAGGAGGAAGGTCAAACCTAACATAATACTCCATTGTAACAACTCACATCTTTTTTCTGTGTTATGCTCTGTCCTACAACATCGCTTTCTATCAATGAGTTTGTTTATAAGCTTTTCCCGGGGCATTCTCACCTTGATTACGCAGTGAATCCAAGCACTTGTTTTTATTCTCCTTGAATTCGAACACTGGTTAGCTTATACCAGCCCTAAAAAAAGGCACACATCTCCAAAACATCATAAAGTCCGATGCCACATATAGCCAATCATGACACAGCATAAACAGTACACACAGTGGTCACATGCTCTCCAAGCCAGGTATCTTGACACGTTACCCACTAACCGCATTGTGGCCATGCAATGGCTTGGTCCACCTGGATTCCTCATCGAATACATACATTTATGACTCCAAAGACAGAGGTTCACATTCCTTACCAGAAAAAGGATCACTGAAACTATTTTATGGCATTCAATGAATTTTATAAAAACCCATGTCATATCGATTGTAAGTTTAGATAGTGCTCTGAATTTATGCCTGTAACCGGTCCCCCCTGGTCACACTGTTTAATTAAATAAACTGTGCCTGCCTTGCCAAATGCCTCTTGGCTTTGGATTTTTCAAGGTACTTCATGTTGAAGCAACAAGAGCTCATGTCTGGCTGGTAGGTGCAGGATGTGGTTTGAGCCTGTGCTGTCCTAATCTATCATTCCATCTTTGAAGGCCTGTTTGTCTACTCCACTTTATCCCGCTTTCTGCTTTGCACCGTCAGTTCACCTCACAAAGGATGTCCTTTGTCTCTAGTCTGGTCACTTCACACCTCATTACATCTGCTTGGCTCAGCCTGGCAGTTGCTGGCCAATCCCAGCGCCTTGAGACCCTCTCGGGTGAGGAGGGCACTTTAAAATTCCCTGATTGATTCAGAGAAGGGCTGCTGGAAGGCTACAGTTTTGCTCATCAGAAAAGCAAGTAGTATAACTTCTTTTCAGTGATAGTTATGATAACTTTACCAGTGGAAAGTTTTTAAATGTATTCCAACTATCATTTTAATGCTTTGAAGTATATTTTAGCTTTTGAATAGTTATGCTTTATTGAAGTATTCCAATGCTAGCGTTTGGAGCCATGGCGCTACAATCGGGAAAAATAAACTGGCAGCTCTTCCCTCACCAGGGCATATGAAACATCCTTTACAATGTTCCTGCTTATACTTACAAGACACCCTACCACTGGGGCACCTAGGGGAGACCTTTGGGTTGACTTGTATGTACAAATAGAGTTGTTTGAGACTTTGGAAGTATGTTTAATTCTATTGTCGAATTTGCATATAACTTCATTTTGAAAGCAGCCTGCAAAGTGGGGGGTCACTGTAAACAGGTTCTGGTTTCTCACACTCCCCCCCAGTAAACAGACCATGAGAGTCAGCCCAACCCTGGGAGACTTTCCCTGGTTTGTCATGCGTGGATGAAAGTAAAGGAACCAGGCTGTACCATTGAAGGGCCTACTCTGCGCTCTCCTCTGGGAAGCTGACCCATCTCTTCGGTAACATGAACCATTTTAAAATGAAAATTAATTGCAGCTGTTTCCTTTTCTCTACCTTTTTAGTTTGGGTAGTAAATTGCCCACTTATTGTATCCCTAACTTTGCTAGGAAAACACCTATCTTGCCTACAGAGGTTACCCAACACTTGAGAAACCCCACCATGACCGGGGACAGGGGGCCTAACTCAGTTTTGACCCCGTTGTCTGCCTCCCTTGCCAAGTACAGTGCTACCAGGAAGGCCAGCATGCAGCAGAGGCTACGGACATCTGCCAGAATTCAGAACCATACCCTACGCTCTGAACTGACAGGTGGATGAGCTGATTTAGGGGCAAATGTGGTTTTCTGGAGCCTCGTCTGCTGTTGAGAGTGAAGGGCTACCACATCTTGTGGTAGACACCCTTCTTCCCCTCTCCCTTCTGTTAGTGAAGGGGATGCACTTGTGGCTTGACAGCTGCCTATTTACTCAGAACTTCTTTGTGGGCAGGTGAAGCCTCACCAGTACCAAAATAATGTAAGGATTTCTCCTTTTAGCACCACTTTAACGAACCCCCCCCCCCCCCCCCCTTGGAAAGACATTAGTTTTTGGTGTTGCCTCAGGCTAAGGAATCCTTGTAAATGTGGGACAGTAGCACAAAACCATGCATGTTGTGTGGGAACACCTACAGCAACACCCATGACATGCCCCTTTGACGCAGAGTACTCTGTGATAGAGGGCCATATTTACAAGGCGTGTAAAGCCATTCAAATTGGCTTTGCATGGCCTGTAAATATGGGCCAGCACACAGCGCCACCAGAGTGTCAAAAAAAGTGATGCTCCGATGGCACTAGTGGCTTGTAAATATACCCATAGGTTAGGAAGTGCTAGGTAGAAGTACAATATATCAAAACCAAAGGGGATGATGGACGGAGTGTTGAACATTGCAAGCACTCACCTCCAGTCAACTGATCTGGGTTTCACCCATCATCATTCTTTAGCTCACTCCACCACACCAGTTCAGACATGGCCATATGCAAATCAGTCTGACCCTGTGACTCATGGGAACAGTCCAGCCCAAACTGCCAAGCCATGTCTTCCCTAGACTGGAAAAAAGCATCCTGGGACCGGTTTCCGGTTAATCAGCCGTCATCAGCCAGGTTAGCTTGAATCCAGTGGCAAAGTGAACAAGGGACCCATGTCTGGGCATAGCCTGCCAATTTAGGGCAAACAAAGCAAAACCAAAGGGTATGATGGAAAGAGTGTTGAACATTGCAAGCACTCAACCCCAATCATCTGATCTGGGTTTAATCCATCAGTACATTATATTACAGTACTTATATGCAAGCATATCTTTTCTGTAAAGACATAATGGTTAAACGGTTTATCTTCTTCACCATTCTAGGTTTTTCTAACAATAACATTATTCCTTCTATTAATTATTGCAGCACATGTATTTTACTGAAGAATCACAAAGCTCCAATAAATATTGAAACTGCGTGTGGTGTATTTCTTGTGTATCTCTTTGAGTATGTATGAGTAACCAAACTAAAAGTTTCCAATTCTCTTGCCACACTGTCCTTGGGGTTGTAATGTTCTGAGGTTGCACAATCCATTTGTAACCATGTCTGGTTAGGGGTACAGACGGTGCACTGTGAGCTAGCAGGACTAAAGTCAACATATCTGGATGTGTGCCTGCAGTCAATCTTGCACAGTTTTGAAAATGTATGTTGTCCAACAAACACACAGTTTTTACTAAGAAACTTTAAGCCATATTACTTGGAGCAACCAATGTTCTAGCTTGGGTTCTTATTTAATGGATCTTCCGAGTAGTTTTCTTTTTGTATACCCAAAGACTCCTACTCACCTTTTTGCAGGGATTCCGCGAAATCACAGAACTTTGTGTGAGGTTATGGGACCTTAGTAGGTAGGGACTGAGTTACCCTACCACCTTAGTACCCATGAGCCCAGGACCAACTAACTATAGTGTTTCACTTGCCCTCCTACTCACTTACAGAGGAACAAGCTAGTACACACCCCAAAACATAACACTCCCGACTCTCTCTGGAATCGCGGTTACAAGACACACCCTTTCGCTCATGCTCTTGTACTCATCCACAATATTTTTATTTATTTTTATTTATTTATTTTGAGAGTTTTATAAAGCGCGAACAAGATCCTAGCGGATATCAGAGCGCTATACAAACAATAAATGTTACTTATACATCAAAAAAATCGCAGATCAACACAAGTGAATAAAACATGTAGTCATTGCAACATAGCTAGATTTAACATCAAGAGTTGTCTTGTGGATGGGAGCGCGAGTGCGTCTTGCATCAGGGTTTCAGCAAGTCCTACTCAGGTGTATTTGGCCATGAGGATGGCTTTAACTTCCTTTTTAAAAGAGGTAGTGGACGGGTTAAGTCTGGTTTCTGGTGGTAAGGCGTTCCAAATTCTGGGTGCCATCCCAGAGAAGGATCTAGGATCTGTTATAAGTTTTTTTCCTATGGAATTTCTGTGGTTTCAGTAGTAGTTTTTCCGCATTTCTAGAGGTTCTGGAACCACCTGAGATCATCAATTTCTGTGCCAGGTAACTGGGAGTCTTAAGATGCATGGCTCTGAGCGTCATGCACGCAATTTTCAGCTGGATTCTCGCCTCTAAGGGTAGCCAGTTCAGGGATTGAAGGTCCGGGGAGATGTGGGAGCTACGTTTAGATCCAGTTATGAATCTTGCTGAGGCGTTGATTGAGGCTCTCAGAGGTGCAGTAGTTGCCTTGGGTAAGCCACAGAGAGAGACACATCCGTATTCCACTCTGGGTATACCCAGAGCTTGTACTGCCTGATTGAAGTCATTCTGTGGTAGGAAGGGTTTCAGTTTCCTCAGTGTGTTTATCTGGAAGTTGGCTCCTTTTGTAGCAGTACTGATATGTTTTTGCATGTTGAGATTACTGTCTAATGTTATTCCTAGTGACTTTGCTGAGTCCACAATGATAGGTTGAACGTTGAACGCAGTAATATGATTGATCTAATCTTGCATTTTCAGGATTTGAGCCGGTGGAGCAATTAGTAGAAATTCAGTCTTTAGGGCATTCAGTTTCAGATGATTTACTGCCAGCCAAGTTTGGGTGTTCCTAGGAGCTGTATTTAGTAATATGTAGTAGTATGCAGTATACATGCCACAATCTGTAGAAAAATGTCTAACACAAATATGGTCAGCATAGCAAGTACTCCGTAATTCATAAAAGGAGCTGTCATAATGAATTACCAAATAGCCTAACCTCCCTCCCCTTGTATAGAAGGAAGATGATTATATATTAGGAGAACTCTGGGTGTTATCAACAGACTATAGATGGATCACAGGTGCTCTCATGCTCTTCTCACTGGAAAGGTCCCTCTCCAAGTGTGTGTCACCTATCCGTGTATCCTTATGTGACCAAAGTACATGTTCCCTCACAACAGCTGCATCTGCATGATTTGTCTAGGTGCTAGTGCCTGACCAGAACAGAATAACAAGGGGCCTTGTTCACTAATGTTCAGACTAAATCCCAGGAACATGCAAAGTGTGAAAACAACAGTAAGTTCTATGTGAAAGTTTCAGTGTGGCACAAGCAAAACAAACTCATGTATAACATGTGCAATGCAGCAGACAGTCAGCAACATGCTAATGCCAACATAGGGAAGACAACAATGCCCATCTGGGCCACTTGACAACCTCTTAACCAGAGACGTCTGTGGTGTTAGGGGATAAATTCTCCTCAGCTGAGTAAGTAAACACTTTGGGCCCCATTGGGATGACCGGCGGATTGCCCCCGCCGGGAGTCACCGCCAGCCCGGCGGGGGCAATCTGCCCGCCATCCCTTTACAAAAGACCCCCCGCCATATTATTGTGGCTGGGGGGTCCGCGGTGGAAGGAAAGGCATGCAAAGTCTGCTTGGGGGGCATCCTAATAGCAGGCACGGGACCCCCGCCCTTATGATGGGTGGTCCCTCTGTACATCCTAATGTGCTCCTATGTATTGGCTTTAGTATGTACAATCATGAACCCTTTCGAAGGATCACCCAATCTTAATGCACTCCTTTGCTGTTTTTGAAAAAAAAGAGTGCAATTCACACAAACAAAATTCTAAATGGTCAGTTTGGGTAAATATCAACTCAAAAATGCATTTCGAGTTGATTTTCCACCTGCTTGAGTTATAAATCTACCCCAAATGATGACCAGCGATGGTCCACATTAAAGAACTGCCGTTCCTGTTTAAAGTAACCTGTGAACATTCTGATTGAGTTGTTTTAGAGCTTTTCATGGTTTGATATTACCCTAATAAGAGAATCATGCATCAAAATACAGAAGGAACATGATGATATTTAAAATAACTTATTATTACTACAATCTCAGATTACAATGTATACATTCAGTCCCAAAGAAAATCTTCAAGTCGAATGATGTATGATTGGTTTTTTTTATTCAGACCCTTTGATCAATGTCAGCCAGCTTCCCCCAAATATTTTTTACACAATTAACAGCCGATGAGTTTTGTCCCCATCTGGGACATCATCAGGGCTGTAAAGCAAAAAAAGAACATACAATTACAATTCAGTTGTCCACTTCTGTACATTATTATCTATTGAAATAGAATGATGGTACGTTGACAAAAAGTCTAAGTGACAATATTTGACCAAATTTAGAACCATTGTTTCTCTGCCTATTTAACAATCTAAAAGCACATTCTTACAAAAACCTACACAATTCAGCACATTTTATTGGCATATTTTTACATCCCAACCTGGAGAAACTGAACATACTCAAATACATGTAATCACAGCCGAGTAATGAGTCCTGAACAATGCTCTTAATTTTTCAATCCTATATCCATTCAAACATCAAGTTCCTAATGCAAACTACCCCTTTATAAGGTATTCAAGTGTACCAAACTTCCTAGACCTTTATAATGGCTGTATACCTAGAGAATTACAAATTAAAAATTGAGGCCTCATTAAGCTCACCTCCTGTAACGATTCAATCCATCATTAAAACAGAATTGAATGCTGAAATCTTGTCTTGTGAGTTATTACCACTGAGTCCTCGGTGTGCAGAGCTTCCTATTAACCAAAGACAAACTAAAAGAAGAAGAAAGAAAAAAACCAATATGATTCGCATAACCTGAGTTCAAGGCGGGAACCTAGTATTCTAAACTGTAAGCACCCTGAGCTCACCTTCATCAATGATCACTCTTATTCCAACCCAAAAAAAAAGGGATGGTCTCTCATTACCACAAAATCCTTGAAGATGATCAATACTGTGGATCAACTTGGTCAAATTCAAAAAACCATCTAAATAGGAAAAGATTTAGAAATTACTTGATGCATCCTCTTATTAATCATCAAAGAACTCCAATTTTAACCAATCTCCATGATGCATGTGGCTCAAGTTCCAATGCCCAAATTCACAGGTCAACACTAATACCCTTTAAACATCCTTTGCTTACCTCTATTAGTATTCAATTTCCTTCCCAACGTCACAAAGGTCCTTGTGTATCAACCAATTTCTACTACAGAGCTCCCAAGTAATCTCCCCTTGTATCTGTGAATCATTAGAAAAAAATATTTGCTAAGTTCTGCTTATTCTACTTATTCGATAAAAGGCGCTTCCATATCACCCAACTGAGTCACCCCTTCCTGCTCACCTATTCATTCCCGCTTTTACAGCAATCCGTCTTCAATTCCAATTAGCAACCCCACAGTATTGACCATTGATCCAAATACTCCAAATGCTTCTATTCAGCCAACGTATGACTGTAAAAGAAATAATAAGTATTGTTAAAAACCCAAACACCAACTTCCACTAGATCTACTTCGAAAACCACAGGTCAGAACTCATCCTTCTTTCTTACCGATAAAAGTCTAAAGTCCAAACGTATTCCTCGATCCCGGCCCGATAAATCTGGAATGCATAAAATGTCCCCAATACCTGCTCTTTTAAGTCTCCTGCTCACCAATCACACTACTCTTCGTCAACCAATCACAAAAATATACTAAATATAGAACCGCAAGCTTCCCATCACGTCCGCCACCATAATAACCCAAGTCGTAATACACCACTCCCCGCCTGAAGTCCTGAACAAAGTGTCTCCTCTGTAGTCCGCACATTGCGTTTCCGTATACTCAAGACAGTGAGCCGACCACCAAGCTCTGAACAAGACAAACACCTTTTTTAGCAATAACCGGACACTTCTCCACATCTAGTAATCACTTCCAATCCCAACATTTCACTCCTCATAATAGTCCGTAAACCTAAAAATGGAATGAAATGTTGCCATCAACATCTAACCAGCCAAAATTCCCTATACCAAAAAATAATGTAATTCTGAATCAGTGTTCAAGCCCTGTGCAACCGTCCTGGCTTCGGCCTGTCTTATCCTAAATTCCCAATCCCCTCCTCTGATATTCTGCTTCACCTTCTGTATACCATGGAACCTGAACCCTTTTTGCGCACTGTGATGTATCATATGTGCATATAATGGTGACCTTGAGTCCTGGTTAGTCACTGCTCGTTTATGTTCCTGGATCCTAGTTTTCAGACTCCTCTTAGGCTGACAATATACACCTTTTCACATGCACAAATGATAGCATAAATGACCCCCAAACGGTTACAATTGATGAATTCATTAATCCAGTAACGTTTACAACTATTGTATATGAAATGTTATAATCTTATTCACGCCTAAAGTGCACACGTTAAAGGATCCACAGACATAAAAACCTTTCGGAGATCGTGGTAACCAATTCAAATTTACTGGACTCTCCGGTCAGACATATTTGCTTGACACTTTCTCTTTAAGTGTAGCACTTCTTTTATAAGTTACCACTGGTTTTTCACCTACAAGCTCCAGCAAACTAGGTACCCCCTTCAAAAGATTCCTGTTTTTACCTAGTGCCCTGATGATCTTATCTTTCTGTGCACAATAAGTCGTAACAAATGTCACCCTTTTTCCGGATTGTGGTCTAGCCTTTTTGACCAAAGTGGACTCTCTTTTAATTCTCAAAACCCTTTCCCTGGCTTTTACAAGATTACCAATCCTGTAGCCCCTCCTGCTCACTCTTTTCTGAAGTTTATCCATTTCATTCTTAAAGTCACAATCTAAGCTGCAGTTTCTGCATACTCTGACCATTTCCCCATATGGAATTCCTGAAATAACAGTCAATGGGTGGAAACTGTCAGCCCCTAATATTGAATTGGTGGCCGTACTTCTCCTAAATAATTTACTAATGATCCTATCACCATCAACGCATAGTTCCACAACCAGGTATTCTATTTGTTTATCACTATAATTATTGGTGAATCTTACATTGAGATAATTCAGATTCAAATAATTGAAATACACCAATAGTTCTGTCACGGAGCCTCAACAAATCATTAAAATGTCGTCTATAAAACAAGCCCAGAATAGCATGAGATCCGTCCAACCTGAGGCTCCCCTGCCCCAGGCATGCTCACTCTCAAGCCAACCCATGAACAGGTTGGCGTAAGAGAGAGCAAACCTGGAGCCCATCGCAGTGCCTCTCACCTGATGGTACCACTCGTCTTCAAATAAAAAATAATTATTGGTCAAGATTAAGTTACTCATATCCACCAACATTTTAGAGTGTTCTCTTAAACTAGCACTGCGACTGCTTGAAAAGTAATTGAGTGCCTCTTCACCTCTATCATTGTTAATGCAGGTATAAAATCCAACCACATCTGGAGTGACCAATAGCATACCGTCTTCCCGTTTAAAGTCCTGTAATTTATTCAGAACGTCCATGGTATCAAATAGGAGAATCAGTTGCACAAAGTGGTGCTTTGGCTGTAAAATTGGTAATTATACGTCACAAAAGCAATACAGAATTACCAAATTACTCCAGTTATGCTGGAGTAATCAAAATTACATCTAGGCCTAGTTTCAATCTCAAAGGCACCAAAAGTATCAAGCCTACAGGAGGACATCCTTGGACACCAAATTTGTATTGCTCCTGCTATGCGTTTTTCCCACCAAAACCAACAGCTTTACCCGGACCTCAACTGACAACTATCTGATGTCTTCGATCCCTCTTCAGATATAGCCAACTGCATTTCCCTGGCCTGCCTTGCCCTGCTGAAGGATCAAAACTTCTAGAATAAAAGTCACAAGGTAAAACCTTTGACTGGGTCAAACCTGGTTGGTGTATCTGACCCGTGCCCCATCGCTGTCATAGTAAAATCATGTGTAGGTACCGGTCTACTGCAACCATTGACTACCATTGGCGCTTTGCTCTTTTTGGCACTATCTGTACTTAAAAATTAAAAAATCCATGTAACTCGTTACCATTATTATATGTGTATTCTCTATTTTTTTTATATAAATTGGAGTGAGATTTTAATTTATGTTGTATTTTCAACTCAATAACTCTGTTGGTACCTGAAAGTGCTTTAAAGAAGATATATGTCCAGTCAATGTGTGTCATATAGTCCATCTGGAAATTCTGAATTACTGTATTAACAGCATATTGATAAAAACTGCTATTAATACTCAGCCATAAGCAGATGATACAATTTTTCTACCTTGAATTTTGACCAAGGCATCTATGCTGCACACAATTTGGAAAGCTTCACAGTTTAACCACCATTGATGTATCTTGTGTGAGGCCTACCTGTCCAATAGACTAACATTGGGCTGCCGTATTACATTTAATAAGTGCTAACCAACGACAGATAAGCATTTCATGTTTGATATGTAAATGTAAATGTAAATGTGCTGGATTTGTAAAGCGCACGGCTGCCCGTGAGCGTCCCGGCGCTTGCTTAGGGAACCCGTCCTGGTATTCCCCTGTGAGAAACCCCGGCAGGGTGCCCACAAGGTGAAAGCCAGGCATCCCGCCACGAGGGGCCGTAGTGGAGATTAAGCAAGCTATTGCCCAGAGTCGCAGAGTGTGACCCCGTGAGTTGAGTAGGCACCAGAGCGAGAATTGTCGAGTCCGTGGAATTGGTTTTTTTTTTTTTTTTTAGCCCGAGACCCGCCGAGGCGGGGAATCGAACCCTGGTCCACAGTCGATCTCAGCTTCCGGGTCTGCCGCCTCTAACCACTGAGCCACGCTTCTCCATATCTAGAAAACTTGTCATTAAAATTCCCGCTTAAAGGTAAAGTCAGATTTTAAATCACAACTTTGAAACTGCCACTTTTAGAAAGTTGTAATTTTCTGCTATTTGCCATTTGGTGCAGCAGCCTCTCCTAGGTCACATGCCTGGGTGTTGTTGGTAGTTAGACTTTGTGAATTCCTCTCAGAAAGTCACATAATAGAGGGGTTAGGGGCACCTGAATGGGTCATCTGCTGGCAGGATGGGGAGGGGGGGAACTGGACACAGACCCCATGCAGCGCAAAAGGCTGTATTCTGCCTTCACATAAAGGGCTTATCATCAATGCCTTGTCCCTGCATCTAGCCAGGAAAGGTGGGTCAAGAAACTTCAAGCACTTCAAAGAGAAACCTCTAAAACCTTCTCCTACTTAAATAAGGCACCAAATATAAAAAAAGGGCCCTTAAACCAACTCTTCAGTTCATTTTCTGGACATGCAGAAGAACTCTTAGAGGACCGCCTGCTACTGTGGCCTGCAGTGTGCTGCACAAGATTGTTTTGCTGCACCTGTAAGGACTGCTTTGCTGACTAGAGCCTGCCTTGAACCTTCAGAGGCCCATCCTGCTGCTTGAGCCTTGCTTTTTTACATGAACTCAGGACTCCGAGAATTACTCCATTGGCTAGTTTGCTGGCCATCTTTTGAGAGCCACAGAGACATAAAATGCTCTCACCATTTTAATCCTGCTCCTGAACCCAGCATGTGTGAGTAATAACCCACAAGTGATGCCCCTTCAATCCTAGACTCTTAATGGTGGTGCTAAAAGTGGCCAGATAGCCCAAAAATATGAGACTTGAAAACTTTTCACCTAAAAACTGCTTTGAAAACTGAGAGAAGATAGGGACCAACCTGATCATCTATTGTCGTCCTGACTATGTTGTTCTCCACAGCAGTAAATCCTGTTCAGCGCTTCTTTGACAAAGGTGTAGCCAACAAAGTGACTAGGCTGAACGTAGAAATCTCCACCTTGACTTCATCCAGCAGCTCCCCAATGACGATGCTCCCTCCTTAGACACCATCTGCAGCCTTGACCCGCTGAGCTTTACCTTGTCAGAATGTTTTCTTCTAAAGTCTAAGTCCGAATCGCTGACAGGGCTTACTTAATCCACTCCATCGCGGTCAGCCATATTTTTCGACTTTAACCCAGGCTCGCACTGCCAGATGTTCGTGGTTGGCGCTTTGATCTTTTAGGCGCTAGTTTTTCCCAATACCTGAAAAAATTCATATCTCTGGTTCTACTGATTGGATTTTTTTTGTTTTGATGTCAAATTTGTGAGCTACCTAAATACTTTACACATTGCCTTTAAGTTAAGCCTGACTGCTTTTTGTGCCAAGCTATCAAGGGTTAAGCATAGGTTAATCTAGTGACTTCTACACCCAATGGAAGAATATTTTCTCAATCCAATTAGGACTTGCTATTTCTCTTAGATGACATTTTTACTAATGTCAGTCTGAAAACATGGCAGATGTCCTTTCAGCTTTCTTCTGTTTAATTTTCCATTGGAAATTCATTTTTTTGTCATATTTGCAAACATACTCTCTCTTTCATATGAAAGAGCTACACAATAAGGATTCAAGTGGTTTGTGGGAAAGGTGATGGTGTGACCATCTATTATAAGGAATAAAAGAAAAACCCTACCCGACATGATAAGAATATTGCAAGTCACCTGGTTGTATCTTCTCTGGATGCAACCATAGGCGCACAGACTTTATACATTAAGTTGAGGATCCGCATCCTCCGAAGCCGAAGCTTTTATGAGAAATGGGGTAGCCCATCTAGTAATGACCTCTGTAGCTATGAATTCAGGTGCTGGGATGCGATTAGGCTCTTCAGGTTCTTATGCACAAAAACCTTTGGTGACTGCTGTAAATAGCTTGCTTCTCTATTTAGATCTTTCTCAATTACAGCTTTTGTTGAAGCATTAATATTTTATTTTAGAACAGATGATCCCATGGTATATTTTTTTGTAGCTGATTATATATGGACTGCCTGGATTACTTGCAATAGGAACTAGTGGGCATGCTAATATTGAGGCTACCACAGGCTTTCAGGAGATGAATTCTAGAAACAAAATACTTTTTATTTGTGTTTTACAATCAATTACTTGCTGCATATTTTAGACTTTTATGGTGTTCCTTTTTATCCTAAATGTCATGATTCTACATATATTATAGTAACATGGGATTCAGGTTTTATTATATTGAGTGTTTTGCTATTTTAAATTTCTGTTGTTGTGTATAATGCTAAAAATAATAAAAAAAAATATCATACACTTGTATAAGTGGGTACGCACCCTTACAAAGACATAGGGCCATATGTATCAAGAAAGTATTTTGCGATTCCTAAATAGCGATTTTTAAGGAATCGCTATTCAGGAATTGCAAAATGGTATGCATGAAATAAATCGCTTTTTTTAGCGAATCCTTAAGCTTCCTTATTTGCGAATTCGCATTTTGCGAATTCTCAATTAAGGAATAATTTCCAATGCATTCCTATGGGCCAGGAGGCCCATAGGAATGAATGCAAAATAATTCTCAAATTGCGAATTCGCAACTAGCTAATCGCAAGTTGAGAATTATTGCAAGTGTGCAGGAGTGTCTCAAAGACACCCTGCTGCACCCCTGAAATGTACATGTGTGTGCATATGGCGCACATACATGCCCTATGGGCATGTGTGTGCATCACAGGCCACCTTTAAAAATGCCAAATTGTGCATTTTTGGAAGAATTCGCAAGTTACCATCAACTACAAGTTGGTGGTAATTTGCGAATTCTTAACCACAATTCGCAAGCCAAAAATGCTACATACATAGCATTTAAGGAATCACAAAATTGCGATTCCCTAAATGCTATAGAAAAATAAGGAATCGCACAAGTTTGCAATTCCTTATTTTGGGAATGTTTCATACATCCCAAAACATGCAAAAAGGCTGTTTGCGATTCGCAAAGGCCGAAATTCTGCGAATTTTGGCCTTTGCGACTCACAAAAGGCTTGATACATATGGCCCATAATCCTTTTCTCCCATCTCACATCTTTCTGAGTTCTAATCTGCAGATTTTATTAGAGACATGTCATGAATCTTGGGAATCAAGAGCAGTAGTCAATATTTAGTTTTTTTCAAGAAGCTGCAAAGCTATAATGCAATCATCTCTCACATTTATATTTCTCTTTATTATCGACCTTCTAATGGTCAGATAAGGTAAACAATCAACTGTATGTCAGTGTTCCTCAGTGTTGAAGCATTATCATGAAATGGCTCCACAATTTGTCAGTCTTAAAATGGCTCCTCTTTTCCTTGATTGCACTAAACTGCCACCTCCAGAGTGGGCGATGGCTACTTAGCAGACAGGTCTTCAGCATGCAATGAAAGAGAATGCAAAAATTGTTATGCATGATTCGTTGGAAGCACTTTGGGCCTGATTCACAAAGGGCCTTCGCACTCGTGGCGGAAGACCCGCAGTTGTGGGGGAGTCTCTGCACTTGCGGCGGAATCTCCGCAATGAAAATTCTCATTTTGGAGATTCCACCCCAAGTGCGAAGACTCCCCTATGACTGTGAGCCTTAAGTTCACTAATATTAGGTCTCCTTGGTTCATCATTTCATTGTCCTTTTGTACCACAATTCCTTATTTCTGCTGTTATGTTCTTTCCTGGTACAGTCTACGTTGTTTGTTAATTTTCCCTTTTTCATATCACACTTTTTAAAAGTAGTGCAAGGTCTTTTATGTGTTGCAGTGGTTTTTCCCTTCTAGGTCCTTGGCCTTATTTCTAGAGGGCTGGTTCATGATCTTTGCACTTTATTCCATGCTGATCTGCGGTGTTTTAGGCTATTTCAAAGGTAGCAAGCTGGAATGAGCCAGAAGTCACCCATTTGATCTCTGAACCAGGTAAAGGCACAAGGGGAAAGGTTGAAGTAGGTCTAGCCCATAATTATATGTAAATGAATGTGGTGAGCATGGTGTTGTGTCTAAAACTAGAGAGTTTGGAAAATAAGATGTGCGCACTATACCACTGGCACATTTCAGATCTTTTTCTTAACACGGTTTCATAAACCTACTCCAACAATTGGTGAGTTGTCTGCTGCTTCAGTGGGAGTAGTAATATAGGTAGTTACATGTTGCACCGATGAGCCAATTCCAATATATGTTGTAAGAAAATTGTAACACACCGGTGCATCCCTGAAACCAAATGCAGTAGAGTAGTGGTGGATATACTTGGCAAGGTCTTTAAAGTACCTTACCAGTTCCATTATGACCAGTATTATATAATCTACATGTACTGAAATTTTGGTACAGATCTAGATCACCTCTCTGTACCTGTAGGCTTATTAGAAGTCATTTAGGAGACTATGCTAGTATTTGCATGGACCTTTTATTATCGACAGCAAGTCTATGCAAGAAGCTAGCATCAGCACTAAAATTCAATTGCAGTGTAACAGATTTGGCTACACATGAATGACATAGAGGATGGTGTCCAAACCATAAAGGTTCATTACTAGATAAATAATCTTATGTATCAATTTAGTCTTTCAATATGAATGTGCGTATTATATAAAAGAGAATGCAAAACATAGCCAAGCACAGAATGCAGAACAGAAAGTATATTGGTTCCATAAAGGAACTTCCCTTAGCTAAGGCATGAGAGTGACAAGGAGAAAGCCTAAGCGGAATGTGTCAGCATCAGTTGTACTAAATTAAATGTTCAAGGGTAATGTTAATTGAAGATGACTTTACCTTGAAAAAGACAAGACGTGTTTGACAAAACAGGAACAGTTGGTTTAATTAAACACTCCTGCCGGAAGTACAGCATACAGAAACGGGTCTGAGGACTGATTCAAACTACAATTGTTTTGAGAGCCTTTATATATATTTCTTGGAGCATCATCAAACAATTCATGGATACTGTTTAGGAAGAGGTATGTGGGCCTAGTCATGATGACACTTTCTATCATACCGTACTCACATGACACTCATGTTATAGGGAAGTCCACTCTAAAAAATAATAGCAGATTTTTATCTCCAAATCAAGATGTAATGCTACCGAATCTGTAAATATTTGTATTACTTAGATCATGGAAAAAACATAGTCAATTTATGAAAAAAACCTTTAAAATCCAATACATCAATAAAATACATAAGTTTAAAAAAAATCCTATTGCCTATTGTTTCCAAACTATGTAAGGAACACACGTATCTAGATAAATATCAGCAGAACAATATACAATCAATCATATACACATAATAATACACATCAAAATGAAAGACGAAAACAAGGAAACCCTATGTGCACAGTTCTAATAAGGCTGTTGCAGAAAATGATCCACCATTTAATGGGAAACAGAAGAGGTGGTAGGATTACTACTCCTATCTCAGAGCTTTGTATGGTTGGATTTCAGTAAGTTGCGTTGACGTGTTTTGGTGGTATATAGTGCAAATTTCTCAACCACCTTCCTCAGGACTCACAATCTGGGATTTACTCCTCCTCTGATTATTAGGCACATTTTATATCACATAATAACATTTTGTGATCAGGTTCTTCACCAGCCTTTCTGTAGATGATGCCATCTTACTTGATTGGTGTCAAAATGTATTCATGGATATATCACTCTTGTTATTTGAGCAAATAGAGTCTTCAGAATGTTACGTACTCTCTGCTCAATCCTCATTCAGTGACATCTACTGTTGCGGTCCGTTTAAAATATATATGATACCGCCCAGTGTCCCATTGGTCTCCAACTTGTCAGTGGGGTTATAGGGATATATTTATTTTAAAGTGGTTCCTTTTTTCTTTCTTCTGCAGCTGCTCCACGGACGTATAGACACTGTTTTCCCGACAAGAGGTATCACAAACACTTGACTTAAAGGGCAGTGTATGGTGAACGTGACGGTGCTGATATTCCTATCTAGAGATAGATATCTGTTTCCCATTAAATGGTGGATCATTTTCTGCAACAGCCTTATTAGAACTGTGCACATAGGGATCACTTGTTTTCTTATTTCTTTTGTATGTGTATTATTATGTGTATATGATTGATTGTATATTTTTCTGCTGATATTTATCTGGATATATGTGTTCCTTACATAGTTTGGAAACAATATGCAATAGGAAAATATTTTTTTTAAACTGATGTCTTTTATTGATATTTTGGATTTTAAAGTCTTTTTTCATAAATTGACTATGTATTTCCAATGATCTAAGTAATACAAATATTTACAGATTCGTTAGCATTACATCTTGATTTGGAGATAAATATTTGATATCAATATTTAGAGTGGGGTTCCCTATAACATGAGTGTCATGTGAGTATGGTATGATAGAAAGTGTCAGTGTGTATGTCAAAGCAACCATCCAAGGGAAACCTTAATTTCTGCTGGTTACCAGTGCCCTGTTGCCTTGGACAGCAGGGCCACCTCTCTGGTTTTGTTACTGACCTAGTCATGGTGCCATAAATGACTCCCACCTGATGACAAATGCAGGTGGGTCTCGACTTGCATTGACACAAGGAGGGCCAGTGGGTAATGTGACCACTGTATGTGCTGTGTGTGCTGTGTTCTGATTGGTTAAGTGTTCCTAACTTCATGTGGCATCTAACTTTATGGTATTTTGGGAACCCACACCGCTACAGCCATGTGCTTTATTGGGGCCAATCTCCCGAGACCATTGTGATGTCACTGCCTCTCTGTGGGATTAATCAGGGTTTTTCCTGTTCAAACGTTTGTTCTGCTGGTTACGTGCCACCCCACCTGTGCCTTAGGCCTAGGTTGCAGGGTCTGCCTGGCCACATAATTCTGGCTCCTGGTCGACGAAGAGGTCATCTTGGGTGACTTCACCAACAGTGATTCGATGTTGTTTGTTAGGCACACTTGCATCATTGCATGCAACAACATCAATATTAACACTAATAGGCGTGGATGTCCATGTTAGAAGCTCAAGAACCAGAGGTAAGCAAAACCAGGAGAGTTGGGGAAAGTTCCTCCCTCAGCGAAATCAGGACAGGATCTATAAAAATATTTTAAGAAGCCACTGGTAATTTCTCGGGGTGCATTCCAATCCATCTTTATTTTGCACACCATGCCACCTCATGGACCCAGCTATATGCAAATCAGTCTTGACCCTACTCCAATCGGAACAGTGTGAACCAGAATACAAGCACCCCAGACCCAGATTCACCCTTGTTATGTGCCCAACAGCTGGGTATCGCTTGGTTCCATTGACACAGTGTGCACAAGACCCACATCTGGAAATACCCGTCCCACTTAGGGCGACATACTATACAAAAATTGAAGGATGAAATGCTTGAGTTCATCACGACTACTGGTTTATACTCTGGTCAAATTTTTTGTATACGTTAGTAAAATTAAGGATCAATAAATGTTGTTGCTCATCCATCTGAGCTATTGAAAATCTGACTAGAAACCTCCTTTGGGATGCTGTGCACCTCTGGTATGTGACATTCCTAAAAAATCCACCTTTGGCTTGGATTGCCCTGCCTCTGTCCAAGCCAGATTTGTTGAATGTCCTGATGGCCATATCAATGCCAGATTTTCAGGAGAACTGCTGGCTATGCAAATATTATCCATTTATGTTCACAACATGTACATCTATTTAATACAGCTATTATAATAATCTGCCATGGACTCAGCACTCATGGACCTACCTTGGACACCCCAGATCAGTGCAATTTTAAGAAACATTCCTTTAACGACTTACATTATAAATAGGGCATAGCTTGAATGGGCATATGGAACAGAGCAGTGATTTTCAGTACTCCTGCTACACCGCTCTCTTTGTACACTAAGCAAGCAGATCATTTTTTGTATTTTTCAGTTAATTGATGTTACAAATTCACCTTGAGAAACTGCTGTTATGCCAAATATGCTATGTGCGGTGCTTCCACTTGGTGGAACCACGTGACACCTAAAAACACAAAAAAGGGTTTTTATCTTACTGTCTGGGGAGCAGTCCATTGTCAAAATTGTACTTGGCCTGGAGCATTAAAAATTCGAACTAATGGATGTCTATGAAACGAATAAGATGAGATGAGTGGGTGAACAATGTATTACTCTTGTTATAAATTCCCATAAATTGGATTTATGTGAGAATCTCACTTCCCATAAATGTTCTTTATTTGTGTGTGTGAATCTCAGTTAAAGCCTATGAAATGCAAATTCCTAATAATTGTGGCGCAGGCGACTTTTCTCAATTTAAACATCAAATGAATGAAACGTGATTAGACGGGCCTTAAGCCAAAGCAATGTTCCTTACATTGATGGAGGTAGAGCCACTGAGAAGGAACTGATTACTGTCGTTCCGGAATTCACTGTTAGACTTGGAATTACACCGCACTCCTTTTAAAAACGCTTAATGTACATTTGTATGGAACATACCTTTGTTGCATAATCCACTCTCAATCACTGAGTGCTGCAGTGAAGATCAGGTGCTCTTGACACCGATTGAAAAAGGTAAAATATCTCTATTGTAAGGCGAGAATTAAACACTGGGTTTCGAGTGCCCTTGCATGGGCATTTGGCAGCAAAGTGCTGTAGGGCGAAGTGGTGCTAATGACATGCAACCGAGGAGAGGGCCTGTGCGAAAGGTGCTCCCGGCAAAGGTGAGCACTCAGATTATGTGGATAAAATTGAAAGGTATATTTGTGTGGCAAATGACAAAGGAAGCTTCCATTCCCATTGAGCTGTCATTGTCCTGTCATTCAGCGCGAGCTAATGAATAGTCATTTGGATTTCGGCTCCCCTGATGAGTTTTAGCCGGCGCGGTACTTTGTCCTAAAAGCACTGTGGCGCGCGCCTCCAGACGGGTCACAGAGGTCTGTGTGCTCGCGACAGCCAAATGGGAGGCAGCCAGCCAGGGGCGATTAGCATATTTAACAGCTGCAAACGCGTCTCATAAGCCTCAGTTCCCCGGTGTGCCGTACATGTAACCAACTATTTCCTGAAATATCCAGCTTCTACAGTGCCACGCTGTTGGCACTTGACTGGAAGACAGGTTAATGGATATAGCGTTAATTTAGATGAGGCAATGATTGGTGATAGCATTAAATATAGGATAGAGGTTTAGAATATACATTTTTTCAAAATTCTGATCTTATGATATCTAGGGCATCACAAACCTGTAAAATCTAATGAGGAGGTTATTGAAAGAGGTCCTTTCCGATATGGCTTAGGGCTCTTCTGAGCTCTTCTCAGTTCTCAGATACATTCTCTTTGCGTGCAATTTTAGAATTCTAAAATACTAACACACTTTCCTTCAAAGGAGTTGCTGCTTTCATTCTCTTAATCTCCTCCATTGCTCTCACATGCACTCATATTTGCGTTGTCACTCCTTTTTAGGTTTCGCATAGCGTTGCAGTGCAACGCACTGTTCGCTTTGCGAAACATGCAGTATACAGTATACTGGGGGGAAGCTCCACCCACTTTTCGTCCATGATTTTCATTGGCTTTAATCAGAAATGCTGCATTCAGATTTGCTTCTGGCTTGTTTGTCCCTCCTCCTCATGGCCATATCGTCATTTTAATCCTTCCATGGCTATCGGCCCTATTACTTTACAAACTCTTTTCTTCCTATGCCCTCCATTCCCTCCCGCAGTCTGTAACTTTTCTGTCCACCCCCTCCCCCACTCCCGGTCATGCCTTCTTGGAGGGAGGCACTTTGTTTATAATGCAATAGGGCTCGCATAATACGAGTACTATTGTATTTAGAAATGCTTGTTTCTTTTTTCTCCGTTACATATTAATTATTCCTTCCTTCCTTCCCTTCTCCCTTCCATAAGCCGTTTTGTTCTTACTAATTTCATTCACTCCTCCCTTTCTCCCTTCACGCTTCCCCCTTTCCTTCTTTCCTTTACTTCAGGAGATGCTTACTCATGCTCTAATATAACTTTTCAATGGAGGGACTAAGGACAGATTTTTGTTTTTTATTCAAAGAAGGAGCAACTTAATCAATGATGGACTGTACAGTGCTGTAGGTTGATAAATCGAAGCCAATATTGAAGGAGAAATTGAAAAATCAAAGCACGATTAAAAGTTTGAAGAATTCTGGTTTGGAAGATGCACATGTTGTTGATGCCTTAGGAGAGGTTTTCAACTATTTTATTTTTGGGAGTGGATAGAAGACGAGCTCAGGATGTATGAGGCATAATGCTCTGGCCATGAAATAATGATGCTATTTGAACAGTGGAGTAGATTCTGACATGAAGGGATGAAGTGGAGTGTGTTTCTGTGGTGTCAGAATGGTATGTACTGAGTAACACTATTTATAGCAATTATGCGAAAATCCCTATTTTTGCCGACTGGTATTGCAGGTTTTTCAACTCTACTCTGAGGCACTTTCAACCAATTACTGGTTTATGTGCTCTCACACCCTAATATGGTAAAATTGGCAAAGCCCCAATTAGCAGAGCTAATTTTCCAGTAAGGCAACAATATTTTTTCCTGGTAGTGCACCATTGGCAGGGAGGTTAAATGTCACCTGTGGACTCTTCATATATTGCGCCATACACTAGGCTAGCAAAGAAAAAATGATTTCATGCCTCCGTGTGTAGCCAGCAGGCTGCAGCTTTTAGATTTGCAGGCATACCTTCCAAAATATACCTTTTAAAGAGTCTCAGGCACATGCATCAAGGTAGTATTTTGTGAGTCCTTGATTGCGATTATTAAGGACTCACAAAATCCAATGCATGTAGGAATCGCTATAAAAATAGTGATTCCTACATATTCCTTATTTGCGACTCGCAAATTGCGAGTCACAAATAAGGAATGGCTAACTATTCATTCCTATGGGCCTGTAGGCCCATAGGAATGAATGGGAAATTGCATGCGCAATTTGTGACTACTAATAGTTACTCGGAAATTGCGCATGCTATTTCAAGGGTGCAAGGGTGTCAAAAGGACACCCTGTTGCACCCCTGAAATTGATCCGTGCACATTTGTTGCGCACAAACATGTCCCAAGGGCATGTGTGTGGGTAACTACAACTTTGAAAAATGCACTGTAGGGCATTTTTCAAAGTTTTCGCTATTTACCATCTGGTGTGATTTTGCGGTAATTAGGGGGCCAAAATAGCGAAATCGCTATTTTAAAAGGCATCTTGCATTGCATTTAAGGAATCGCTTTTTGAGATTCCTCAAATGCAAAAAATTGTGATTTCTTGAATTGCGAGTGGCAAGCTGTTTCATGCAACGCAAAAGCTAATTTTGCGATCGCAAACAGACGATTTTTGCGAATTGCACCGTTTTGCGATCGCAAAAAGCTTTGATGTATGTGCCCCTAAGGAACTATACTTTTAAACAATAAATTCGACACCCCTAATAAGCCATGTAGCCTACAAGGGAGGGTGCCTAGTATGTAAAAGTGAAACATGTGAGAAATTAGAGTTGGCTGTAGTGACTATCAAAAGGTATTTCCACTTTATAGATCTGTAACAGTTTCTATTGTTTCCATGAGAAACACTGAAGCACAATTAAAACATGAATTTCGTAATTTTGGTTTGGAATAGCTACACATTCCATTTCAATGCTTATGTTTGATGTTTGATACACATAAAGGAAATCTAACTTTTAAGATTTAAGACTCTGACTACCCAAAGCTCCAACAGGATATTTAGCAGTACCCAGCCTGCATCTGCCCTCAGTGACAATGATTTCCCATTGATGATTTTTGGAAACTGCTCCCAGAGTAGAAAGAGTGTCGTGTTCATGTTGGCAAAAGACCTGGGTGTGACGTATGTGACTTATCCTCTATCAGGTAAAGGGAGAAGGGGTTCTTGATCTTTGGGACAATTGTAGCCAGCCTGGTTCCATTCCAGTGGGAGAGGGAGCTGGCCTCTGCACTGCTCCTTTCTCCAAACCCCTCCAGGGGCAGGTGATTCTGCCTTCTTGATATGGCTCTCTGAATGGTGCACTGTGGTATAGGTTGCAGTAACGCAAAAAGGGTGTGGTGAAGTAGGGAGAAGGTTTGCTCTTGGGAACCTTTAGCCTACTGGTTATGGAGTGTCCAGATCACACCTAATCCACTGACTCGTGAAGTGCTTCCTCACCCCATCCCCTCAGAACACATCTTGACCTAAGGAAGAGGACCTGTGTGGAGACACCAAGAGTTGCACCTCCTCCCCTCTTGCACCCAGCAAAAAGGAGTCGACTTAAAGGTTCAGTTGACCTGTGCGGTTACTGGGACACCAATAACTGCAGAAGACCTTTTCCTGAAGTGTCCGGCTGAACAGTGGCAAGTGAACCTGTACTGGGCTGGACTGGTTGTATCTGCTGGGTGGGTCCTGGACTCTAAATATTGTCTCTGAGGTCCTGGGAGCCTTAGAAGTGACCAAGAGGAACTACTTCAGAAAGCTGATAAAAAATTGGCACTTAGGAGCATTCTCATCTTTCATATTTCGGAAGGACCAGCTCAGAAGTCAGGTTGTTCCCACTCAGAGATTTTTGCCACCTCATAAGTAAACTTCAGCAGTCTGTCATAGTTAAGGTACCCGGCTTCAGTGTGTACTGCTCGACTTCAGCTTCTAGGGCGGTTCTTCCAAGGTTATTAATCCCCAAAAGTGAGAGACCACAATCCCAATTATGATTTGCACAGGACTCAGATGGATTTACAATATGGTAAATCTTCATGCAAATTTTCCTTTATAGTTTAGAAAATCTACCCAGTACAAATATGAGTTAAACCCCATGCAATGGGGAATTACTACATGGAGAAATTGTTTACAGCTGCAAAACCACTCAAAGTAACCAATTATTTTGCATTTAATGCATATATTTACCACCCACTCTGAGCAGTTGATAAATGTATGCTGAAGCCTCGGTTTAGGGTGGGGTATAAGGGATGGAGGTGGGGTACCTGGGAGGTAGGGGATGCCTGACCTCGTATACACATTACCTGATGCTCCTGGAAAGTGCTCCAATGCCCCTGGGCCGATTAAATACTATACAAAAAAGGATGACGGGGAGTGAAGGGAATACATTTTTCTAGTGGGGGAAGCATTGTATACTTCCTCCTGTTGGAAGAAAGGACATGACTACTGCTGCCGTCAAAATCTGATGGGATTTTTCCAACAGTTTTTTCCAGTATAATCAGGCTCTCTCATACCTGGAAAAGCAATGTGTCAAGAAACCTAACAATAATCAGGCAGTACAAAATTAGAGCCTAAAATCAGGCGGTAATTTTGTACTAAAAGGACCGTATGTCCCAATATCAATATAGAAATCTTGATTGAGCGAAGGTGAATCACCCTCAATGACTTGTTTTCCTGAGATCTTCATCTGGGATTTCCTCTTGGAAAGAAGAGCTGTTGTGGTGGTCCTTCGGGTTCCCATATATCGTTGTCCATTCCCAGATGACTCATCTCTGCTATGTGGTCACTGCTTACATCACTCCAGCCTTTGAACTCCCACCTGAAAGTTGTGTTTTTCTCCAGGAGGCCAGCCTATCACACCTAGCCTGGGATGCTAATTACAGCCACTGGAGTGGGGCTAAATGGCAAGCTAGTTTCTATTTAGTCATGTCAGACATCACAAAATGCACATTTCAAGATTTGCCTTTAAAGTCGATGTATGAACAATCTATTTAGAACATTGCATTTTTAGCTATATTAACAAGTGAAAATTTACTTTGAAATATGTTGCTATCTTTTTTTTAGACTGAGTTGTAAAAATCGATTATACTTCAGAATCAGACCCACTGATGTATACGGTATTTTCGCCTGCATAGTCTCAAACAGCTTTTGGCAACTATTCATGGAAAAGTCTTACTTATTTACATCACTTGCCCCACATTGCAGACCTACAAGGTAAGGGTGGCTAATGCATAAAGTTGGGCCCAGATTTACAAAGGGTTTATGTCACCCTTGGTGACGCAAAGCGACACAAACCCTTAAATCAGATTTCCTATGCCACACAGATGTATCTTGTGTGGCTCTGCACAGCATAAGCAGTTCAAGTTGCTGCCCTGCGTCTCTCTGTGCTAGGAAGGCGTTCCAAGGGGGAAACATCCTTTATAATGCAACTTTTACTCCGCACTACCATTACGACGCAACTATTACAACGCAAGTCATTACAACGACTTGCGCTGGAGGGCACTCTAGGATAGGGATTTAATTACTATCCAACACCTTCCCTACTATCCACGGGGACTGGAGTTGGAATAGTAAATTAAACTATTACACTATCCAGTGCCCCCCAACGCAAGTCGTTGTAACGACTTGCGTTGTAAAAGTTGCATCGTAATGGCATGCGAAGTGAAAGCATGCGTTGTAATGACATACATCCGTTCCAAGGGTCGAGCACAGATGTTTCCAGGTATCCACCCATGATTTTTGGTGCATTCCCAGATTTACTAAAAGTAGTAAACCTGGCAGTGTGTCAAAATGCTACGCCTTCACAGGTGTGGCGTAGCCAAGAGAAATATGTTTATTTCTCCCCGTGTTTTCCTATTTCTACATGTGCTACATTCAGCAGCCCACATAGAAAGAGGGAAATTCCTCTGATGATTGTTTTTGTGCAGAAGCATGCCCCTTCCTGCACATAAACATTCCTGACTGTAAAGCAGGCACCCTTGCACCATAGCACAAGAGTACCTTTGTTGGTGCCAGCATGCACACACTGCAATGCTGTAGTCTCCTTTTGATGCAATGTAGCAAGTTGTCTTGCGGTTTTGCGTCAAATGGTAGTAAATATGGCCCATTATGTTCGGCGTCGCAAAGCGCTTTTCCTTGCCATGTATCACTCAAGTGGTTAAACATGGCAGCACAGCTAAACACATACACTTCAGTCGTATATATGGGTGGTGTAAATATACACTCTAGCTCAACTTGTGGGCATTTACAAACTTCCCTCTAACATATCCCCATTCTTAAATAGGTCAGAGAGATGTATTCTGCCAAGTCCTAGATTAAATTCTCTAATAGAATGTATAGGGGAATGGAACACCATACAAATGGTATGGGAATGAAAGAGACATTGTTCTTCTACATGAAAAAACTATTATTTATGTAGGGAAAAGAAGAGGAACAAAAATAACTTCTTTATAATGTATCTACTGTTTGACAATGGACCACTCTGCTCCATGCTTGGTGTACCCAGTGCACATTCCATATTGTTGAAATGCAAGTGCCCAAATAGTAGGCACAACTTTCTAGGCAAGGTATAATATTTTAAAACAGACCGACAGTCCTTTTTATATAGCTTAGGCACTAAAACGCTATTGCAGTTGTTGCATGTTCATTTTATCTAACAAGGTAATGTGAGACTAATAAACTTGAGAATGGACTGGGAAGCCAATGATGATTAGTCTTTTACGGAATGGCATCAAGTGTAAAACTTATGTGGTGGACAGTGGTAAAATATATTTGTGGAAATATTAGTAATCTTTGTACCAGTTGACAAGTGGCTTACATAGGCTTGTAACTTTTAACGTCCAATTAGTCTATCCCTTCTTTAGAGATAACTACGATGATGGTAGCAGATGCAGTGCCCGAAATGATACCAGAGGATGCACACTGATGGAATATCGCCACAAGTGGGGTTACCAATTTGTCTGAGAACACTTTGTAAAATGTCCCTGAGTATGCATCTGGGCTGGAAGCCTTTCCCATTTTAAGGCTGTACTTAGCTTCCTAAATTACATTTGGCTAACTGGTGCATTGGGAATGTTGAACACATTCTTAGAATTGGATTGAATGCTAATCTTGTAAAGATATGCTCTACAATCAACTGTAATTGCATAGTGTGGAGAGATGTGGTAACAGTTTCCCCTTTACTGTTTCTAGTAGCATGCATTGCAGCTAGTGTATTTTAGTTTGCTAGTGCTTTCCCTGCATGAGTTCTATGGCAGATTTTTGGCCTAAGAGATGTCTACCCATTTCTCTACTTTCATACTCAGGATTCTATTAAACTCGTATTGGAGATTCCATAGCCATGATAAGGCAGCTATGCCCTTAGCACTCCTGAGGGCCTTCTCTCAAATGTCACTCCTAACCTGGTCACTTGTTAGTGTATTTCTTTATATGTGTGCAAATTTAGGACTATCATAGTCCCTCCCAGCGTTGCTTTCAGGGAATCCCATCTAGTAGTCTTTGAGGTATCAGAACTGTTGTTTTCTACCAAAAATACTTCATCGGCTAGGTAAATGGCTTGTTAGGCATTTGTGTGATTCCATAAGATTTTATAATGTCTCTATTGTTCGGGCCTAACTGAAGTCTCCCCAGGGTGATATCTATGGATATACATGCATGATCGGATATTGTAATTAGTAAAACGTTTGGGTTAGAGGTTAGTTGGAGTAATTGTTCCCTGAACAACAAGTAGTCTATTATAGAGAAGGAAGCATGGGGGTTAGAGTAAAATGTAGATTTCTCATGCAATCGTGAGATTTGCTGCCTAGGAATTTAGTATTTGCGATCCTATGAAATATTCCATCCATTGGTTAGTTGAAGTCTCCACTCAATATTTTATTGAGTTACCCAATAAAATTGGTCATAGTCTTCTTCAGGTCTCTCTAAAATTCCATTGAGTTATCTGTAAGGTCAGACCTGTTTATGATATAAAAAAGGGCTTCATAATGATTTCTCCTTTCAGTCTAAGACAATAGTCCATTATCATTCTACTTTTGGAAGTGTGATTCAGTCCTTTGGTGCAGTATTATTTTTTGGTTACTTTCTTGCCTTTAAATTGCCTTCTGGTGGCCTGGAACATCATTGTGGCATAGGAGAGCATCTACGCCAGATAAAGGGCCTGATTTACAAAGGTAGGCTTACATATAAATCTCTTATAAGTAAGAATTGGTGGGTCAAACCTATACATTATTAGGATCCTTTGCTTGAAAGCTCTTAAATAACATAAAAACGTGCAATACTGCTCTGTTACTATTTTGTTATGATAAACAGCACTGCAGTGGCAAAGGCTGGTAAATATAGTACCAAATACTGAGGACATGGACATTTTACCTATTTTACACTCGATATTCCTGTATTCTGTTGCAGAAAATGCCCATCCAAAACATTTGCAAAAGAATATAAAGCACATTTGAATTTTTTTTTTATTAGAACTAGCAACTCATTAAATCCAAAATGTAGTTACTTAGTGTATCCTTCTGAGTTCCTTGGTATTATGCATGGCAATAAAGGACCAGGAGAGAAGGGAAGGGTAGAGAATATCGCTCCTTGGTGTAAATTTAGATTTTCTTGAAATTCGCCATTTTCGAGTAAAGATTTACATCTAAATGTAGATTTGAATGTCTCCCCCCCAACAATCAGGGTGTGCAGCCTCCAACAACTTGATTTACCACTGTAAGGCTACTACAAGTAAATTTGAAAAAGCTGGTGGAGCTCTCCACCACCGTGGCAGAGATTTCAATATGGTAAAGCATAGTGAAAATATTAACGTTTGCTATTCATTAAAAACCATTCAAAATATCTTAATATAAATGTAAGATAATTTTTAATATTTATTAGAAACCTAGTCCTATTCATATTAAATGTTTCTGCAGGTTAACATATTAAAGGAAATGTGGATTTATGAACTGATTACTAAGTGTACGAGATCTCCGCTGCTGTGGCAGACATCTCTTTTCAGAAAAGATATGGGATGCGGAAGTGGTGGTCTCCGTATATAGGCTAGTGGATAGCATTCTATAGTACATGAGTAGTAGTACAATTTTTTTGTACAAAATGCATATGTCAATACGCCGGAATTTTTTTTTCACAGTGTCTCCCCGGTACCCATACAATTTGCTTCAGGGAGCACTGGTTGGTGAATTGTGTGGGGAGGGGGTAGCGCAGGGGTTGTGTATTATGTAAAAAAAATAACACTATCCTTGCTGCCAGGTCCTGCATCTCTGCTCCTGCTCTCCTTGTCTTGACTCGAGGAACAGGAAGCACAGCCCAGCTCCCCTGACCAATCACATCGCTGCAATCCAGCGTTGTGATTGGTAAGCAACCAGGCTACCATGACCAATCACAACTCTGCAATGCAGGATTGTGATTGGTCTGAGCACTCTGGTTCGACCTTCAGCCAGAGAATGGGGGCTTGGGCATGTTCTCCACAGCCTGCATGAGGAACAGGGAAAGTAGCCTGACTGTTTTGGGCAGCCTGAGAGGGCCAGCCAAACAGTCATGTGCACTTAGTAGTGGGCAAACCACTCCTCCCCTGCCCTACTCCGAGAGCAGAGCAGCCCACCCATACAGATGCCAGCAACGCAGCACAGAAACATAAAATGATAACTCAAAGTTATTATCATTTTATGTTTCCTTACGTTGCACTGCTTAAAAGCAGTGGGGAGATGCTCCTCCACCATAGCCGAGGTGCAGCCACTGCTCCAGAGATACCTGGAAAATGTGTGAAAGAGATTAGCAAGTTTCAAAGTAACTGTTTTAAGCATGGCAACTGCAAAAATAATAGCATTATGAGAGTTTTATTCATAATTTAAAAGGACATATCCAAAATAAAGTAAAATGCAATAAACCTGGCGCATGGTCGAATATAGACAGCTATTAATCTCTGCGGATCTTGAAATATTAAGCTATAAGATTACTTAAAATGCCTGCAGTAAAGCGTGCTAAAATGAAACATATTTTTTTATTATTGCCCTTTTCTCTTCCTATTACATTTAATCTACAGAGGAAATTGATGTATTACAAAAAGGTTGCACATTTCGTGACATTTCTGAGGTGATTATTCTAATGCAGCGTTTCATTTATTCTGTTTCTCAATATCAGGCGGCAATTTACAACTGTATTTTACATAATCTAGATTTCCAGCAACATTTCGTAGGATCTGCAGCTCTCGTAAGTAAGGATCGGGCAGGTCAAACCTATACCTTATTAGGATCCCTTGCTAGTAAGCTCTTAAATAAGATAAAGCGTGCAATACTGTTCTGTCACTATTTGGTTATGATAAACAGCATTGCAGTGGCAAAGGCTTGGTAAATATAGTACCAATTACTGAGGACATGGAACTGTAACACATTTTACAGTCTATATTGCTAAATCCTGTTGCAGAAAATGCCCAACCAAAACATATCCAAAACAATATAAAGCACAATATATATTTTTTTTACCTAGAACTAGCAACTCATTAAATCCAAAATGCAGTTACTTAGTGTATCATTCTGAGTTCCTTGGCATTATGTATGGTAATAGAGGAGCAGGAGAGAAGGGAAGGGGAGAGAATGGGAGGGGATGAGGGCAGACATAATGGGTGCATTGAAGGGTTGGACTGGGGCAAAAAGTAGACCTGGGGCCACATTACACAATATGTGAATTTTCGTTATTTGTGCAGGACGTACCTTCAAAAAGGTGCGGCCGGTGTAAACAATGAAAGTGCACCCTATTACCATGAATGTGCTGGCACCAGGGTAGCTGCGAACTTGCGCTACCCTGGGGGCAGTTCATTCAGGTCAAAAACGAAACAACTGCATTACGGCCGTTCCGTGTTTTTGCAGTGCAGGCGGCAAACCGCCTGCACTTTTGAAGGGGGTTAGAGATCACCTTGCAAATTTAAATTTCCGACAAGGAGCGTTAATAGATTTATATGTAAATTTACCTTTGTAAATCAGGCCTTTGTCTGGCTTAGATGCTCTCCTATGTCACAATGATGTTTCAGGACACCAGAAAGCAATTTAAAGGCAAGAAAGCCACCAAAAAAGATGACTCTCAGTGTCAGGGATGATGCGGGGGGGTCAATGGGACCTTTTTCCCATGCCATAGGGCTGCCATTAGGTGGCCTACTGTGAGTGCGCCTCCTGAGGGCTTCTTTGCCTCTGCGTCCGCATCTGTAATATGGCACGGGTGCAGAGGCAAAGGGATTCCCTCATTTTCATGGGGCACACCCCCATGCAAATGAGAGAAAATCCCCTGCAGATAGCACTGGTGCTTTATGTGCGCTATCGGCATTACAGAGGGTGCTGCACAAGTGTCTTCGGCACCTTCTGTAATACCAAAGTGCACTATGGCCACGAAAAGCTTGTTGCGCCCCCCCTGGGCACTTTCTGTATTATAGCCCCTGCACTCCAAAACAAAAACGACAAAAATTAGCAAATCAAATACCTAAAACTTGGCGCAAATTTGCAAATCGCCAGTTTAAACTTGTAAAGACACGCTATATAGGTGTATAGCAATGCATGGGAGACCATGCAGTATTGTTGCAGGCAAAGCTTGACAAAGAAATAAACAGTAAAACTGACTCGGCAGGCCATAAAACAAGCCTACAACCCCCCCCCAAAAATGACCTCACAGAATGACCAGTCAGAAACTCCATTCTGACCTTACAGGCCAGTCCGAGGAAGGTGCCATTTGTTTGTGTTCTGCACTGTGTGATGAGAGATAGTTTGACAATACAGCATGTATCGCTTTCCCCCAGTAGTGGCTCTCAGAGGAAGTGCTGCGGGGTGGTGGGGCAGGGCGGGGGAGGGAAATGGTGGGGAAGGGGCAATATGGGTGGTAGTGGACTCGGACATACAACAGACAGAAGCAAGGTAAGTAATTAAATAAATAAAACTATTTACCTTATCGCTGCATCGACGTGTTGACGCAGGGTCAAGACTGATTTGCATTCAGCTGGGTCCAAACTGGAATGGCATGGTAAGCACTCTTTGTACTGGGTTGAATGTATGGCATTGTTCTGCATTCTGTCCATTAATTGTTGTTTTTGAATTTGTCACCCAGAATGGGACAGGTATGCCCAGACGTGGGTCCCGTGCTCTCCATGCCACTGGAGTCAAGCTATACTGGCTGATGAGGGCTGAAAGCCCGACCCCGGTCCTAGGATGCTTGTTTACAGTACACGGTGGACCTGGCCTGGCAGGTCAGGCTGGACTGTTCCCATTGTGCGAATGGTCAAGACTGATTTGCATATGGCGGAGTCCAAACTGGAATGGCATGGTGAGCAAAAAAAACAATGGATGTAGGCCAAGATCTCTGTACTGGGGTGAATATATGGGATTGAGAAAAACAAGGACCCCCTGAACAGTAGTGTCAGCAAACTCCTAGGGCAGGGATAACAATGTGTGAATAAAAATGCTAGGCAGTTAAAATATAGGCAAACAAGTGACATAAAATGACAGCGGAGAAAGAAAAATCAAGAAAAATTATATAAAAACAACCATAATTTTAATGAACACAGTTAAAAATCATACAGTTTACTAACTTTCAAAAACCGTATGATAACAAAACAAAAATTAAAAACAATACACTTCAAATAAAGATATTTAGTCATAAAATAAGGACACCCCAGCAACTTAATATCGTTGGTGTTCAAGAACAGTGGCGAACGAAACTCGACGCGCGTTTCGGCGTAAACAACGCCTTCTTCAGGAGCCACACAGTATAATCTGAAACATATATATAAAAAGATCCTTTTACAGATGTTATTAAAATTACACTGCTAAACAAAAATACAACTTAAATTACAAATTTGTTTATCATAATACACTTTACAAAAAATAATAAATAAACATTCTCGATGTCAGATTATTTAATCTCCATCTTGTTTCCACAGCTTATATAATAAAGGAATGTTATACAAATTGTACAGTACTCATATCAGGGTACAAAGGACAAAGAAAACATGATGGAAAAAGTAAACCAATGGTATAAAACACAAAATTGAACGCCACAGGATTGGAACGCCCTACATGTAATTTTCCAACATCTTTACTGATTGATGAGAATATTCATTTAGGAACATAATATTTCATAGAATATCAATCACAATATTTATTTGTTAGTTAAGACTCACTGTTTGAGAAGAGTCACAGGACGTTTAAAGATGTAATCAATTTGTATCCAAGAGTCAAAGCAAAACAATGAGCGGAGCAGATACAATTCTGGGTATAAAAAAACACACATAGTGTCAAAGTTAATTATGCAGTCTCTACACGAACTTGGGTGGCACAAGAAATACTGCAGTCAATTGAACATTGGATGCAACATAAAAGTATGACCTAAAAAAATGGACAGAGAGGTACCATCCATACCGGTCCACTATTTCAAGGATCTAAGTATATTCATCCTCATAAACAGTATATCTGGCTCAATCCTTTAGTTTGCAGCGTAATGCGCAGCCTTCTATAACTACAGCGCAAATAACGGTGTTCACATTCAAAGAGGTCAAAAAAATTGTTTCTTAGTAGGTGGCCGTCAGTCGTAACAATGTAATCACCTTTCACCAAAGCAATTGAGTCATGTAGTGATCTCTCTATACTACGATATTATGTCTATGAATGGCAACATTCTATTTCACACTAGTTAAAAAGGATACTGTTGCCCTATGTATGCACACGGTAGGAAGGCGATAAAAAAAAGAAGAACTCAAAACCTTTCGGGACATGTACCTGATAGATACCGCCTGTCACCTGCTAGATGAAGGTTCCACTTTCTCGGCAGATAGTAGGTATAGATCTTTGTATAGAGAGAAAGAGGAGGAAGCAGAGGAAGTGGTTCAAAATAAAGTTATACTATGGTTAGGAAAGATAAAAGGCCACTCAAGAGTCGTGCGCCTGCATACCTGATAAAATGTATCTTAGGCAGCAACTTCCTATTCGTTGTATTCACAACGATCTCAACAGATTTGTTAGGGTCTTCGAACACCAATAAATATTGCAAGTTGATTCCTGCAAGGGCAATAACAAACAATATAAATACCTACAACGCTTTGCCAATTACGAGCGGAGGCACAATAACTAATGGGAAATAATACCTTATAATGCAAAGCTGTATCTTCTGCAAGAACGGTTAATAAAAATATGTGGTTGTTCTTAACAAATGCAAAGTTGTCGTTTCAGGCCTCCTCGAATCAATCAGGCTACAAACAAGAGAAAAATATTTTTTTTTATAAAGGACGCTCATTAAACAATCTGGTGGGAGAGTGTATAGCGAAAATACTCGCTTTCAAATGTTAACGTAAATGGCATATAATAGCCATTATTAGTTCCCAAAAGTCAAAACCCACATATGAGGGGGCCGTCAGGGAGGTCGCTTACCTTCTAAATGAGGGGCAGGAGCAGGATAATGCTCAAAATGCAGCAGAGTCACAGCGTCTCCGTCCGTGAGGAAAACGGTAATCAAACTTACCGTATCAGAGGACGGTTTAAATAACCCGCCATTAACAAGAGTACCGCCTATGCCCGATTTGTTAATAAAAATAGAAACGGGACTATTGACATTACTGCTTCGGAGTTCCTCTAGTAGAAATCAACCACGGATCACGGGGCACCTTATGTTTCCAAGGGGAAAATTACCACCTGATCGGAACTTGATGTGTATATTAAAGGGATGGTTCTAATAATTCTTTGCAATTAATCATCGCAATTTCACAACAGGGTACAAAGGTACAAAGGTATGCTGCATAATGTATATTCACCAGGCTGTAAATCGATAAACAACCATTAATTCCATAACTGTACAAATAAACTACTTATCACGATCAGATAATGTAAGTGTAAATTACAACACTTCCTCATAATGTTGGCAAATCACACGTTAATAGAGCGAAAAAGGTATATTTAAAGAAAACATATGGGCAATACATATACAGATGGGTACCCGACAAATCTTATTCAGCTGAGGGAATAAACATTCTATATAATACATTCGCGAGAGACGTATATGGCAGATAAGAGTATCTAAGGGTTTCAAAAAAGGAGGGCAGACGTTCCACATCTATATTAGGAAGAGGCAAACCATGTCCAGCCACCATAATAATGGCCAAACTGCAGATAGAGAATCTACATTGTAAAGCAGAAATCTCTAATAAATCTTTCAGGGACAAAATCAAACAATGGGAGATGATACTTAAATGATTGTGTTTTTCCACGGGATGTCACTGTTTAGCCCGTTCTTAAATGTACCCAATCTGAAAATCCAAAAGACTTCCCTCTTCTTTCGTACTTTACATCCACCTTTACTTTCAGGTAGCCTAATTTTCTCTATAATACGCCACTTAAAATCCTCCGGTTTATGTTGCTTTTCTTGAAAATGTCTGACTAAGGGTGCCACAATCTTGTTAGTACGTATCGCTGAACGATGTTCAGTCAATCTCACTTGTATGGGTCTTGACGTTTCGCCAACGTAGCCCAATTGGCACGGGCACAGAATAAAATAGATGCAATTGGCGGTCTTACAATTCCACATATCAGTGGCATTCATGAGGTATCCATTATGTTCAAACGACTCACCTCCCAAGATCGTGTTGCAGGATTTGCAAGATGAACATTTTACCATGCCCCTAACGGGAAAATTATCAGACACAGATCTTTGAACAAATTCAGACTGGACATTATTATTAGTGAAGCGTGAACGTACAATTAAGTCTTTAAGATTCTTATTCCTCTTGTGGGCAAACAGGGGTTTGGCCAACTTTCCATTTGCCGTGGGATTAGAATTAAGAATATGCCAGTTGGCATTGATGATTTGTTTCACTGTGCTGTCAAGGGTTGAGTGTTTTGTAATACACACCAACTGATTATTCTCTTTGGGTGGTTTAGTCCTCAATAGGTGATCACGGTCATAAAACCTGGCTCTCTTAAATGAGTCCCTTACTAATCTATGAGGGTATCCCCTATTGAGAAATTTCTGTCTCATCACACTGGCTTGTTGATCGTAGTCTGCTAGATTGGTGCAGTTCCTCCTTACAAGAATTGTGAGAAGAGGATACTTTGATGCTGACTCCGAGGATGGAAGCTATTAAAGTGGAGCAACATAGTATGTGCAGAGGGTTTCAAACAGAGGTCTACTATCAGTTTGTGGTCCTGATGTTTGATCAGTAGGTCAAGAAATTCAACCTTATTTACATCATGTTGGGCTGTGAACCTCAAATTCATATCCGTCAGATTGATCCATTCTAGAAATTCCATGAGTGAATCCTTCCCACTGGTCCAGATAAAAAAGATGTTGTCAATATACCTGGACCAGTGGGAAATAGATTTAAAAAATGGTGCTATTTCATTATAAATAAATTTGGTTTCAAAATCGCCATGTAGATATTCGCGATGGACGGCGCTACTGATGCACCCATGCTCACCCCTTCACCTGACGGTAAAGAGTATTCCCAAACTCAAAGATGTTTTCTGTGAGCACAATCTTCAAGAGATCAAGGATGAAATCCTTGGGGCATGTTATCCCAAATTCATCGATGAACCAACTTGTTGCTATTATAGCTTCCCTTTGAGGGATGTTGTTATAAAGCGCTTCGATGTCCATCGTCACTAAAATGTCATTCCGTGGGTCAAAAGGTCAATTTTCCACTTTCTTTATCATTGTGCCGTATCTTTAATATAGGATGTAATCCTTGATATATGTGGGCGTAAATAGCAATCAATGAATTTTGACAGAGGTTCGGTATTCGTTCCAATCGTAGATACAATTGGTCTATAGGGGGGATTTGTTAAGCTCTTATGAATCTTGGGCAAGCCATAAATACATGCTGTCTTACTACTAGAGGAAATCCGAAGCAGTAATGTCAATAGTCCCGTTTCTATTTTTATTAACAAATCGGGCATAGGCGGTTCTCTTGTTATTGGCGGGTTATTTAAACCGTCCTCTTATACGGTAAGTTTGATTACCGTTTTCCTCATGGACGGAGACGCCGTGACTCTGCTGCATTTTGAGCATTATCTGCTACTGCCCCTCATTTAGAAGGTAAGCGGCCTCCCTGACGGCCCCCTCATATGTGGGTTTTGACTTTTGGGAACTAATAATGGCTAGTATATGCCATTTAGGTTAACATTTGAAAGCGAGTATTTTCGCTATACACGCTCCCACCAGCTTGTTTAATGAGCGTCCTTTATAAAAAAAAAATCTTTTTCTCTTGTTTGTAGCCTGATTGATTTGAGGAGGCCTCAAACGACAACCTTGCGCTTGTTAAAAACAACCACGTATTTTTATTAACCGTTCTTGCAGAAGATACAGCTTTGCATTTTAAGGTATTATTTCCCATTAGTTATTGTTGCCTCCGCTTGTAATTGGCAAAGCGTTGTAGGTATTTATATAGTTTGGTATGTCCCTTGCAGGAATCAACTTGCGATATTTATTGGTGTTCGAAGACCCTAACAAATCTGTTGAGATCGTTGTGAATACAACGAATAGGAAGTTGCTGACTAAGATACATTTTATCAGGTATGCAGGCGCACGACTCTTGTGTGGCCTTTTATCTTTCCTAACCATAGTATAACTTTATTTTGAACCACTTCCTCTGCTTCCACCTCTTTCTCTCTAGACAAAGATCTGTACCTACTATCTGCCAAGAAAGTGGAACCTTCATCTAACAGGTGACAGGCGGTATCTATCAGGTACATGTCCCGAAAGGTTTTGAGTTCTTTTTTTTTATCGCCTTGCTACCGTGTGCATAGATAGGGCAACAGTATCCTTTTTAACTAGTGTGAAATAGAATGTTGCCATTCATAGACATAATAGTATACAGAGATCACTACATGACTTAATTGCTTTGGTGAAAGGTGATTACATTGTTACGACTGACGGCCACCTTCTAAGAAACAAACTTTTTGACCTCTTTGAATGTGAACACCGTTATTTGCGCTGTAGTTATAGAAGGCTGCACATTACACTGCAAACTAAAGGATTGAGCCAGATATACTGTTTAGGAGGATGAATATACTTAGATCCTTGAAATACTGGACAGGTATGGATGGTACCTCTCTGTCCATTTTTCTAGATCATTCATTTATGTTGCATCCAATGTTCAAATGACTGCAGTATTTCTTGTGCCACCCAAGTTCGCGTAGAGACTGCATAATTAACTTTGACACTATGTGTTTTTTATACCCAGAATTGTATCTGCTCCGGTCATTGTTTTGCTTTGACTCTTGGATTCAAATTGATTACATCTTTAAACGTCCTGTGACTCTTCTCAAACAGTGAGTCTTAACTAACAAATAAATATTGTGATTGATATTCTATGAATTATTATGTTCCTAAATAATTATTCTCATCAATCAGTGAAGATGTGACTCTTCTCAAACAGTGAGTCTTTACTAACAAATAAATATTGTGATTGATATTCGATGAATTATGATGTTCCTAAATGAATATTCTCATCAATCACTAAAGATGTTGGAAAATTACATGTAGGGCGTTCCAATCCTGTGGCGTTAATTTTTGTGTTTTATACCATTGGTTTACTTTTTCCATCATGTTTTCTTTGTCCTTTGTGCCCTGATATGAGTACTGTACAATTTGTGTAACATTGCTTTATTATATAAGCTGTTTAAACAAGATGGAGATTAAATAATCTGACAGCGAGAATGTTTATTTATTATTTTTTGTAAAGTGTATTATGATAAACAAATATGTGTTTTAAGATGTATTTTTGTTTAGCAGTGTAATTTTAATAACATTTGTAAAAGGATCTTTTTATATATATGTTTCAGATTATACTGTGTGGCTCCTGAAGAAGGCGTTGTTTACGCCGAAACGCGCGTCGAGTTTCATTCGCCACTGTTCTTGGACACCAACGATATTAAGTTGCCGGGGTGTCCTTATTTTATGACTAAATATCTTTATATGAAGTGTATTGTTTTTAATTATTGTTTTGTTATACGGTTTTTGAAAGTTAGGAAACTGTATGATTTTTAACTGTGTTCATTAAAATTATGGTTGTTTTTATATAATTTTTCTTGATTTTTCTTTCTCCGCTGTCATTTTATTTCACTTGTTTGCCTATATTTTAACTGCCTAGGAATTTTTATTCACACACTGGGGTGAATATATGACATTGTTCTGCATTCTTTTCATCAACTGTTCTTTTTGCATTTCTCACCCCGAGTGGAATAAGGGCTGAAAGACCTAAACATGTCCAAGGATGCTTGTTTCCAGCCCAGGGCGGACCTTGCATGGCAGTTCAGGCTGGACTGTTCCCATTGGGCGCAGGGTCAAATCTGAATTGCATATGGCTGGGTCCAAACTGGAATGGTATGGTGAGCAAAAATACCAATGGATTTAGGCCCAGATCTCTGTACTGGGGTGAATGTATGACATTGTTTTCCATTCTGTCCATCTATTGTTCTTTTTGCATTTGTCACCCCGAGTGGGACAGGTATGCCCAGAAATGGGTCTTGTGCTCTCCATGCCACTGGAGTCAAGCTATCCCGGCTAATGAGGGCTGAAAGCCCGAAACCAGTCCTAGAATGCTTTTTTCCAGTCCAAGGAGGACCTGGCTTGGCAGTTTGGGCTGGACTGTTCTCATTGGGCGCAGGGTCAAGACTGATTTGCATATGGTTTGGTCCAAACTGAAATGGCATGTTACGCAAAAAAAGTGATGGATTTAGGCCCTGATCTCTGTACTGGGGGGAATGTATGACATTATTCTGCATTCTGTCCATTAATTGTTATTTTTGCATTTGTCACCCCGAGTGAGACGGGTATGCCCAGACGTGGGTCCCGTGCTCTCCATGCCACTAGAGTCAAGCTATCCCGGCTAATGAGGGCTGAAAGCCCTAAACCAGTCCTAGGATGCTTGTTTCCAGTCCAGGGAGGACCAGGCCTGGCTGTTCGGGCTGGACTGTTCCCATTGGGCGCAGGGTCAAAACTGATTTGCATATGGCTAGGTCAAAACTGGAATGGCATGGTGAGCAAAAAAAATAATGGATTTAGGCCCAGATCTCTGTACTGGGGTGAATGTATGTCATTGTTCTGCATACTGTCCCTCAATTGTTCTTTTTGGAGTCATCTTAGTCCGACTTTTTCTAGGTTTCAAACTTAAATCAAACGTATTTTGTGAAAGGTAAGGGTGAAGGGTTGAATGTAGGATTTGGGTTGATACAGAACATCTAGTAGTATTTGGGGAGGTCCCACATACCCAAAACTTTAAATGCTACACTTACTGCCTCATCTCCACATGTATTTTCATTGTTTCCAAGGCTTTCCACAATCCCTGCTGCGACATACACTGATCTTGCTGTACTATGCCCTAAAACGTATCGTGCTATTTAGCTCTACAGAATTTTGTTTTTTATAAATAAATGCACAAATACAGAAATAAGCAACTACATAAATACATAAAAAATTAAATTATATAATTGCTAGTGAATGAAAAGGGAGCAAACATTTGGCGCAGGAGTTTTCTTTCATTTTTAAAATCAAACAGAAGTTAGTAGATCACAAAAAAGAACAAGTGGGAAAAAAGTTTCTTCACAATGTAAGCAGAGAATATTGCTTTTCTCCATTTTTTATTAGGTGGCATCAGATTGTTTTCCTCGTAAGTGAGTGTTTTGCGTCCTTTTTAATTTATCAGGGTTCGGTAAGATATTGAACTTAGTTTTCAGAATATTAGTATCACTTTGATGGTATAAAAAAACAAAACAAAGGCATATTACTAAATAAGCATATAAATCTTACTCATGAGGAGAGAAAACTAGTTACAGGGGATTACACACCAACATATAAAGCCTCTTTCCTGAGCAATCAAAGCTCCTACTGTAACAATTTGGGTTATTAGTTGGGGAATGCAAGTACTTACTTCAAGTAATAACCATAATCGTTGTAGGGTGAACCACTAAAGTCACTAAACAAACTTCCGCTCAAACCACTGCTAATTATAGCACCGAGCAGACAGGCTTAAAATAGGGCTACTGTGTGAAGTATTTTTGCTGTATAAGTTTGAAATGCAGCACAATAACAATCCCTAAATAAATTGGAAGCCAGGGAACTGGAGACATGAACTTTCTCAATTTTAAGTAGAAATAGTGCCAGGAAGCAGAAAACAATAATGATTGCAAATGGTCAAGATTGATCACATCATAGGTGCAATTTGAGAATGACTGCACATGTTGAAAACACTATCTAGGTTTGTCTTGTCATGGTCAAAGATATTACTTTCTGACTTTAGTCCTTTAAGTTCCACTACAGGAGTAGGCTTCCAAAGCCCAGAGGGATCTAAGGGGAGGCACTTAAAGACTTATAGGGTGTCGGGCATAGTCCATTCTAGTTCCAGTTGCCACTGATTAGCCTGACAGTTGCATGAACGGCCCCTTTCAGCTTGTTGTATCCCTGTAGTTTGAACAGGGGTCAGCCTTATGACCTTTTGAATCCACTCCTGGGTAGAAGTGAGAGAGCAGTTCCAGTTCTCTTGTGCTTTTCTCAGGGTGCAGACAACAGGTTCAGTCCTCTTCTGATCTTCCTCAGGATCAGGATTGTTCTGACATGGCTGCTTGGAGGAGTCACATTTATACCTGGTATGAGCTGGTGGGTGAGAATTAACTGACCAGTGGGAAAACCGTGATCAATACGGTAAGGATTCCCAGGGCTAACAATACCCACTTTGGGCATGTTCAAGATGCCCAAAGTCTTCGGCCACACTAAGCTTGGTCTATGAGGGTTGGTCATGTGCATGGGAAGTGCACTTTGGAAATCACTGTGTCCTCCCACATCTACCCCCAAAATCAAATTTTAAGCCTAAAATCTCAGAGACAGATATCTGGTAAAATAAAAGCCGAGCTTTTAGCAACTAGACAGTACGTACACATAAAGCGTTTTGCCATTCTATTTCCCTCCTTAGACATGCACACCAAATGTTATATTTAAAACCCCAGCACCCCTGACAAGCAGGATGCGACAGTCAAGTGGGATTTGACACTCTAATGTCAAATAAGGTTGATCACAGTCCCACCAGGGGATCACTGGGTAGCTCTCCCTCCCACTGAGGTTGTGCTTGTTTGGCTAGAAGGACAAACACAGAGGCAGACCTAGGTGTGAATTAAATCTACTTATCACAGGGGAGACACCTTTGAAGTGCACCAATGGTCTGGCATAGCCACTGAAATGTATTTGGGATACTATGCACTGTTTGCACATTTGTCTAGTTTGATAGGTGGCGCTATTGAGCGCAAGGAAGAACCATTGAAGTCTTCGGCATCGGCCAGATGTGCGGATCGTGGAGTCTTCACGACCGCCTCCCGACAACGGCCAGCGAGCCCCGCCGGAATCTAGAATCATTGCAGCTTAAAGGGTCATCTAACCCGGTTGAACATTAGGATTCCAAACCTGACTAGAACGACGAAGCGAACTGCAATTTAAACCCTACTTGAAGTGCCTTGACTGCTCCATAGATGAGCCCAAGCAAAACCTACCGAGTGCCTTCTGCAATGAAAGGGAAGCATTGAACTCTCTGGCATCCCAGCGCCCCGTGGAACAACCCATTTTCGGTTGCCTTTAATTTATTTCTCAAAAGGCTAATCCTAATGATTAATCCAGGCAAACATTTAACTAAGTCCTGATGATGATCCCCTGATAATTAGAGCACGGGATCGAAACGTCGACTCCTATGAGTGGACATACAGAGAATTCAATGTGTACCTGTATTTGTATGTACCACTCCAGGGAGATACTGTTAAACTTTTGACTCAAAAACAGTACCCTGTTTGCTCTTTTCTTTTGCCTAAAACACCCTTTCCTGTCGTCTTATTCTTCTTTCTTGTTTCCCACGGTACAGCACAGGAGTGTGCTTTACTGCAACAAATTATTGTTGTATAATTGCAATTAAAATAAGATTCTGATTTATTCAAAACTAATAAAATTTCCTGTCCGGCTGGACAAGGAAAAGAGAAATATATAGAGCCTATTGTGGTCTATAGTGCAGTGTTTTCTTTTTTTTTGTTTTTTTTAATTTTTCATATGCTTAGGACCTTTGTCTCTTGAAACTTAGCTATTGAGCAGCACAGCACAGCGAGCACAGCGAGCATCGAGTCGGGAGAGACGCTGAAGCGGTGCACGGAGCGGAACGGAGCTGACGGGTGAATCTGGGCTGGTGCCGAGATGGAGAGTGCCGTGCCCAAGCCCTGAACCCTGTGCCCCGCACTCTGAGGCCCAAGAGAGTCATATCGGCATATTGAACACGGCTCCTGTACCTGTTACCTGCAGGAAGCGGTAACGGCTGAAAGAGCAAGTGGCAAGCGGCACCTAGCGGCAGCTCCAGCAGACCCGCCTTCCCCCACTGAAAACCTGAGTAACAGAGTGCAGCGGAGGAGAAGAGGCGGCGGGCGGCGAAGGGTGATCCTGTGGACCGTGTGTGGTGCTCAGTTGTGCACTCAGCATATGAGGCGTGGTTGAGGTGGGACGAGGCAGCGGCGAAGCAAGGAAGCAAGGAGGCAGAGGCGCTGTCCCCGTCCCGGCCCGTGCAAGAGGTGAGGAGGAAGCGGGCAGTGAGGGTGATCCTTGAGCCCCGAGTTTTGAGCCCCTCCACCAAGAGCCAAAGGTAGAAAAAAAAAATAACGGAATAAACGAGCCGTAGTTGGAGCAGCGCTCAGACTCAATTGAACTACAGCTTGGTAATTGCGCTGAGAGCCACATAACCCACGTAACACGTAACTTGCAGAAAAAAAACAAAAAAAACAAGCACATAGAGGCGCCTAGAGGCCGGAGCTGGGGAGGCCAAATAGTTAGAGAGGTCTAATACCGGCATAGTGGACTGTGTTTGTTCAATTAACCAACTGCATCACACCTAAGGCCCTACACCTGTTAGTCCCCGACGGCAGGTGCTTTATATCCCTGCGGTAGCCCGGTTGTCCCGGTACAGTGTCATCTGCCTGTTGGATATTACGCTGCTACTTGTACTGTGCTGTGCTGTGCCGCCCTTGGCTACGGTTCTGGGTGGTCTGGTGAGAGCGGCATTGGTACTGGAATAGGCCTTGGTAACAAATCTTGTGACGGGATCCGGGCTCGCAGGCGAAACGAGCATACAGGCTGGGGCAAGTGGAGGCAACCTATTGGGGGTGTGCTACGGCGCTGCAGGTCCGGGGGGCAACCAGAGTCAACTGTAGATTCGCACCCTCTGGATAACTCCCTCCTGGGCTCAAATGCGTTCAGGGAAGGAAAGAACAGTAGGCCCCCAGACGAGACGGGCACGAAAAACCCAAGCACCTAAGGTGCAAAAAAAGGCAAAAGCACAGATAAATGGACCAAACCAACCTTTAATCTCGCCAATAGCACGGATGTTCGAAAGATCAACAAAAATACCACAGAAATTCGATTTTCTTGGTAGACCTAGCAGGAGCACTTATGTCAATGGAATCAGACATAGCCATAAACTTATTACAGGTTCCAATTAAACCAATAAACATTTTTGATGGGAAAAAACCCCAAAATATTCAAATCGGACCAGGAATATAATAATATTAGCAATACGCAACATAAGGACTTATTGTGCGAAATTATGGATCTAAGAGGGGAACTAAAAGTTCATAACCCAGTAAAGCTAATGCAAATGGAAGGAATGATTATGGATGAAAATGAGATGAAAGCGTCAATACAAAATTCACAACTACCTGAAAACTTTATAGGCTTAATAACTGCAGAAATTCCAATACCACTAGAAGTTAAAGTTGAAATAAAGAAAAAGCAGGAACTTTAATAAATGGAGATGAAAAACGCTCAGGTCAAAGACTACAGAGAACAATTCAACAAGATCAACAAGACCCTCTAAGATTAAACGGGAGTCTGTCACAACAAAAAAAAAACATCCAGGTTTCAAAGAACAGCGGATAGATGAATCTGTGACTAACACTGTAACATCAAAAAAAGAGATCAACGATAAAGATTATAAACGTAGTAAGGAAGATCTAATTATTACAAAAGTCGGTCAAGATAAGTATATTATTTATAAAGACCACCAAATTTGTGACGACAAAAAGAAAGAATCGTTGCCTTTGAAGAAGACTGCTCAAATAATTCTTACACCATTATACGACTCACGAGGTAACAACGATATTTTGAATAGAGGTAATATTCTTCAGCTGATTAAATCAATACCCTCACTAGAAAAAGTGATAACAAGGGATATTGAATCTGTGGAGTTTGTACAAAACCCGGAAGGCAGCCAACTGCGAACACTCCTAACCGTAAATACAGTTTCCTTAGCGGAGCAAATCCTGCAGGAACGAGAAGTTTTTCAAGGCTGGGAGATATAAATTACACAACCTGCCTCCAAACCTTATCCGACTCCATTTACAATTGAAGAATTCCCTACAAAAAACTCTAAATTGAGAAAGAACAATTCAGTGTATTCAATACTAAAAAAAACCTTGGGTAATACACATCGGGATGATGAAAAAGCTATGGAGGAAATAAAATGTTTGAAACAAAACAAATTAATGACAAGTGGATTAGGACAGCATTACATGAACAGTGACAGGATAGATCGCAATATAAATTAGAAGAAGTGAATGAGGATCAGCTATCGACAGGAGTATGTTCATGGAACATAATTGGATTATGTAAAAAAATAAAAAAAGCTCGAATAGATACTTTGTCAAACCTCTATCAAATCATATTTTTGCAGGAGACATGGGAGACGGACCCATTTATGCTACAAGGGTACAAAGGATACTATAAGCCTGCAATTAGATATTGCAAATTTGGTCGTCCATGTGGAGGCTTGGCAACATTTATTTTGATTAATTTGAGAATTGAACATGAACAGCTGTTCATGAATAATTCGAACATTCAAGCAGTCAAGTTAAAATATGTAACTAGTGAGGAAAAAAATATGAAAATTCTAATATTAATCAATATATATATTCCACCAAAGTACTCATCAAGGAAGAATATAAGTGCCGCTCTAACAGGATTTTTATTGGAACAAATAATAGATGACCCGACTGTTAACTTTATCGTTACATGGGACTTTAATATAAATCTGTTAATACAATTAACACAGGATGATTTTATACAGTCCAAAAATCACCAATGGTCAATTCTCGAACAAACACTGGATCTCGACATAAATACTAAGCATAATCCAATTGGAAAAAAATTATTGATGGACGTGGAAGCACTGGGACTAAGAGTATTAAATGGCAGGTTCTCAACTGACACACCCGCAGGTTGGTCATTCCAAACACAGAAATCAAAATCAAGAATAAACTATACAATGATATCTATAAACATTTTTGATAAAATTGTTTCCTATGGTTTAAAGAAAGTACAAGATAGTGATCATAGCCAACAAATAGTAGAAATAAAACTGGCATGCTCGAAACATCAAAATTATCTAACTACACAAGGCCAGACCTGTACTATCAACTATAGGAAACTCTTATGGAAGACTGATAATAAAGATGACATGAAAAAAAGGCACAAGAATTAATTAAAGATTGCTTCAAAGAACATATTATGCAGTCTACAATTAAGCAGTGGGAACATTTCACGCAGAAAATTGTTCATCCAAGTGAAGTTACTTCTTGTAGTAGAAAAACTCAACAAATTAAAATGGAAAAAGGAGATACTAATATTAATCTCCCACACATGATTAAAAAACTCAGGCGGACCCGTAATAGACTGAGGAAGCAGTTAACCAGGATCCCGAATAAAGAGGAAATTCAAATCCAACTTAAAAGTACCAACAATAATTTGAGGAAATTATTGTGGAACGAAAAAAATAATAACCACCAAGAGTTATGGGCAAAAATGTTTCATGCTTGTAATCAAGTAAACTCCAGGGAGTTTTGGAAAATTATCAACGGTCTAAGTAGACCCAACAAATCTGTGGTAGCTTCCTCCCTAACTGAAGATGATTGGTTGGAATTCCTCAAAAAGACCTTAGACCCTGTATCGGAACTTAACACTGAGAAAGACAGCCAGTCAATATTGATAGAAAAAGAACGAGAAACGGATCTGGAAACTGCTTTCACAGAAATTGAAGTAACAAATTTAATAAAGAAACAAAAAGATGGAGCACCAGGACCTAATGGAATCCCGTTTGCTCTCTACAAGGAAGATCCATATTTACGGGCTACCTATTTGACAAAGGTTTTTAATGAAGTTGTTCGGTAAGGGCAAATACCAAAATCTTGGAGAGGATCACTAATATCTCCTATCTACAAAAAAGGTAATTGGCAACTACCAGAGAATTATCGCTTGATTACCCTCCAAGACACTGACGCAAAACTATTTGCGGGTCTTTTACTATCAAGTTTATCAGATTGGATTAAGGAAAAGCAAATATTACCCCCAAACCAAACTGGGTTTATCAAAGGTTTAGGAACTTCCACAAATATATTAATTTTATCTGTACTAATGGATGAGGCGCTTTTAGCTAAACATCCTCTCCACTTTTGTTTCGTCGATTTTAAATCGCCATTTGACCGTGAAAACAGGTACCTTCTATGGAAAAAACTTGAAAACCAAGGAATTCCGGACCCACTACTAAAACTTATACAATTATTGTATTCTGAAAATTGGGTCAGAGTGAGGATCGGTGATGGCCGAACATTATCTAATAAAATACCCACGACACGAGGATTAAAGCAAGGTTGTGTCCTTGCTCCACTACTTTTTAATCGATTTATAGCCGACCTCACCATTGCATTGAATGAAGTTAATGCACACCCACCGAAGCTAGCAGGAAAACAAATATCAAATCTGCTGTATGCAGATGACGTCGTACTTCTAAGTCAAACTAAGGTGGGCCTGCAGAGACTAATTGATCGCATATCAATGTACGCACAAGAGAACCAAATGGTAATAAATGAATCTAAGACGAAAATAATGGTAGTCACAAAGAACAGACGACAAAAAAATAAATGCAAATGGATGCTGGAACAAACTCAACTAGAGCAGGTTGATTATTACCGGTATCTCGGTGTTATATTCAATGATAGTGGAAATTTTCTCCCACAAAAAAAGACATTACTAGGAAAGCTAATAGTTTGGTGGCTGCATTCAGGATTATCCAAAAAAACTAACAGCACTGTCCTATGGCCCGTTATTAAAGATCATATCAGCTAAATTATTACCAACCTTGACATATGGCTCTGAAGTTTTAAATGGTAAGGATGCGGAGATAATTAATAATGCAGTTGCTAAAACGTATAAGATTTTATTCCATCTACCATATAATGCCTCACAAGCACAGGCGAGGTTGGAGTTTGGGATAAATAACCAGCAACACGCACGAAAAGGTCAAATCCTGAAAGTATGGAATCGTATAAAAAATGACTTCGACAATCAAATGTCGGATACTATGGCAAGAAGTGAAAGACAACCGGAAACTGCAAGCTTTGGCATATTTAAAGGAAGCAAAGGAAGAATTAGGAGTAATATCAATTTGGGAGAATACAATTACCCAGAAAAGTTTCAAAAGAACAATTAATAAACTGACTAATCATCTTTCGCTAATAAAAGACAAAGAGGTACTTGTAAAAAGAAGACACGCATGGCCAATTATAAATGGATTTTAAAAAAAGCAAGTCCAAGAATACCTTGAAACATCATGGTTACAGCAAAGTAAGCGAATTTTTATAAAAGCACATTTTGGACTTTGGCCAGGTTTGTGTCATCTCCCGTCATGGAAGATTAGTAAGGACAATACTATATGTAGGCTATGTAAATGTGGACAAGAGGATATCATACACCTACTATGTCTTTGTCCTGCAATAGAAGCTGAAAGGAAAATTATCCTTAAGAGACTATTTAATGCTCGTGGAGTAAGGACATGTAGACAAGCGTTAATGGCATGCCTAAACCCGAATGACATATTTATGAATTCTGCATTTGTAAAACTTTTATCTGTGATTGGTAAAAAACTTGAAGAAAACATTTTTTAATTTTACAAATTATGCGATAATAGAATAATTATGTACATGGTCTTTTAAACTTTTTATTCTCTGATGATATTTTAAAAGCATTTTTGTAAGATTTTAATTAATCAAACAAATAAACTTGAACTTGAACACTGTTTGCACAAAATTAATGGCAGACGATACTCACATATGAATGAAAGGATGAATGATTTAAAAAAGCAATGAAGATCATAAGTGGATCATGATTAACTCTATTTAACAGAAGGATTAACAAAAAGAAGAATTAGTGCAACAAAAGGCAGTGCTACATGGGTCAAACATCCCCAAAAAATGGAAAGTAGTGAGAGTTTACTGACTTTAATACCCAGGATCAAAATGTATACCTCTCCAGCATGCCTAAAAAGCTAAAAATGTTTTTTTAAGGAATTAAATATGATGAGAAACTTGAATTCTCAGGTATGATGGTCACCATATATTGAGTACATCTTTGTAAAAGGTGGAACTCTCATTTAAAAGTTCAATACATCTTCCATGTTTAATGTTGTCTTAGTTTTAGGAGATTATTTTCAGTTGCAAATATGGTTATTGATTTGTTGGTATTGTAGTTTTCGTATAGGAGGAATGGGCATGTGTAATGGTTACTTGGTTACTCTTGGATTTCATTTGAGAGTTCAGTCTGGCCTACAGTGATGCTGCAGTGAAGGTCAATGACCTCCTCACTCAGCACAGCCGCGAGTACAGCGGTAGGGGGTGTGGTGCTTGGAGCGAAAGAGACATCACCACCTTTAAGGGGGTGGGATTGGCCAAATGAAGGGACCAAGAGGGAGGATGGAGATGGTATTCTGGGTGGCAGACAAGGATGCCGGTGTAACAAGAGCAGTAGGGTCTGCCACCAGTAGGGACTGGTTGCGTGGGGAGGCCTCCAAGAAGATGGTGAGCTGCAGTCCTCCAATCCAGTCCCCTCACCCACTGGGGTACTGTGTCCCTTGGTACTGGTGGTCTCACCAGGCAGGACACAGTGTCCAGCTACTATTCCACCTGTGTGGCCAATGTCTCCTTATCCTGCTCCGGATGATGCTGAAAATACTTATGTAGATGTGTGAATAGAACTGATCAACAATTTTGATCAAAATTACATTTTCTAGTTTCCATATTGCACCTGCTACAAGTTTGACAAACTTTGGCTCTTTATATCATCATCTCGTACATTTAGGGAATATCTTCGGACACCATTTGCTCACAGTTATGTAATTCCACATCAAATATTATCTTGTCTCTTAACCAAAATAACGTTTCTAAAGAAACTATTGTGGACCTCTGAATGGTTGGCCTTTGTTCTCCGGAATAATGAACCTATGTCACCAATTAGCATATACACCAAGTATACCTTTAAGCACTGTGTGCTAGGTCCAAAAAGCTGCATTATTGAAATATACTAAAAGTAAAATATGAATCAATGTGGGGCAACAAATACTGCAATGTTGTAACAATATTTGTAGAATTGGAAAGCCTGTCTATTTAGTTTGGCCATTTCACAATGGCAACACTTACCACAAGTAACTCAAGTATTGCAGAAATGTATAACATATTATATGCTTTCAGTTGTGAAGTGGCTCATCAATATAACACACAATATGTATTTCCCTATGCTTTTGAATACATTGTAGCAAAAATAAAAGATAATCGACAGAACCAAACATTCACCTGAGTCACAGTTCTGGGTTCAAGCCATCATTTTGTTGCCCACCATGGCACCCCAGTTTGGACCCAGCCATATACATTTCAGTATTGACCCTGCTCCCCACGGGAACAGTCCACCCGAGCTGCCAGGCAAGTTCCTCCCTGGACCAGAAACAAGCACCCTGGGACTGGTTTTGGGGCATCCTCCCTTATCAACCAGGCTAGCGTAAATTCAGTGACACAGTGAGAACAAGACCCATGATTGGGCATACCAATCCCACTTAAGGCGACAAAAGCAAAAAGAATAGATGATGGACTGAATGCTGAACATCATACAAGGAGCAAAAAGAACAGATATTGGACAGAACAAATCACACATTCACCCCAGTCACAGATCTAGGTTCAATCAATTGCCAACCATGCCACCCCAGTTTGCACCCAGCCATATACATATCAGTCTTAAACCTGTTCCCCATGGGAATAGTCCACCATAAGCTGCCAGGCTAGGTCTTTCCTGGACCAGAAAGAAGCACTATGGACCTGACACAACAAAGACTATTGGCCTGTTTGCTACAACTGTACCTCATGACATCATAGAGCCTGATGTATATGTATAGTTTAGGTAGCCAAGGGTCTTCTCAGAACAGTCCTTTGGTTGTGAACAGGAATCAGATGGGATCCTTTCCAAAAAATTACTAGACAAAGTTCATCATTATACACATTGTGCAAAATATACACTTTCAAGAACTCTTCTTGTGCGTTGGACGTGGGTCATCATTAATGGGAAAAATCATTCCTGTAAAAAAGAATTTGTCATGTAACATGTGCAACTACGATAATAACTTACCCCCATGTTGATTCTGTTGTGCCCTCAACTGCCCTTCAAGCTCCGGATAGGCCACCACAAGAATGTGGGCCGTTACCGTGGGTCTGGGTTCTGTGCACGTGTTTCCCATGTTGGGAGGACTGCTCGAGCTGACTTCAGCTGACTTTCTGGGTGAGCGTCATAGGTACTCCCACCTCTTACGGCAATTGATGCTGCACCTCTTTTTTAGACCCCCGGGGTCCTCACTTTTCAGGTGATGGCCTTCCAAATGTCCCACTTTTGATGGGAGTTCACATGTATGAATTTAAGAAATTACAGAAAGAACAATGGTTTTGCGATGTTTTGTTTGTCTGTATTGATATAACACTATTATCCTACATCTATCACAAGCATAACTCACAAGTTACCATACAACATGAGCATTTCACATGCTGGCCAAGATAAATCTCTTAATGCACACTTTTGTAGTGGCCTGTTGACTAGACACATCCCATGTCATGGCCTAAACTCACTAATCCAAGCCTGTGACATCATCTAACCCAGAGCGCTTCTACTGTTATGTAACCTAACTCTGATCCGTAGAAAACATTGTGAATTACTGAAGGCTAAACAAAATTACATGTGGTACAATGAATACTGGCCACTGGGAGTGAGAGGTCTGTAGTTTGGACATGACCCACTTTGAAATGGTAGTAAAATGAAATGAAGTGTTAGCTAAAGATGTTAGGTGACTCTCCCTTTCAATTGTTGTCCATTTAAAAGCTTTCTGGGGCACATTTTTAAGCACACCTCAAATTCCGACCTGCAACGATATATCTTTATGTCAGATATACCTCAGTGTTTCAGTTGTTTGTCCCTGTCACTCAGCCTCAGACTGGCTCATTATTCTGTCTGAGCACTGCTCAATGTCAGGCCCTGCTATCTGCAGCCTGATGATCATGATGTCACATGATCTCAGCCCTCCTTTAACATTTACAAGAAAAAAAGACCTTGTACCCATCTAGTAAGTGACCTCAAGGGTATGTGATACTCTGCAGATGACTCGCAGCTACTGGTAGCTACTAAACAAATGTTTGGTGAGACCTGACCTAGGCTGAGTGATTTGTGGGTTGATACACACAGCTAACATCATTTTCAATTGGTTAGTACAGATTTCATATTTATAAGCAGTTGTGAAGAGTATATAATGTGTTTCCCAATTGTGAGTTTTCAATGTATCATATGTAAATTCAACATATATGTATACATATATCTCTACATACACACCAAAATGAATCTAGGGCTTTATACATATATATATCTATATATCTATATATCTATACATATATATATCTATATATATATCTATTCACTGAAAAAACCATAGGTTATAGACCATATATAGTTAGGAATTAGCATTTAAAAAACCTTATTTTACTCACACAAAACCATTGAAATTCCATATATAGTTAGTTGCACTAACTATATATTGCGCACCCGCAATCCACTGCTGATGATGTCACATATTACATCATTCATGACATGGTCAGTGACATCACTGATGACATCACTGATGACATCTCAAATGACATCACTGATGACATCACTGATGACAACATCCAGTGACTATGTTTCTGTAAAGTTAAAATATGTCTTACATATTGAAGAATGAGTGGATGTATAAGTGTCTGGACGAAGGATTTAGTAGGTGCATGACTGAATGTATGAGTGAGTGATTAAATGTGTCTCACTGAGTGCATGGGTTAGTGACTAAACTGTCTTAATTTGTGCATCATTATGTCTGTTGTTCTGTAAACTGCTGCATGTGTTGATCAGTAGCTATATGAGTAACTATATGGGTTATTGATTGATTGCCCAAGTATTTGCATGGGAGACTGAGTGTGTGTGTGGCTGGATGGGAGGTGTGTGACTCTGTACAGATCAATGTGTACTTGTATCAATGATTGTATAAGAGAGTAAGTATGTGTTAGTATATGGTTGAAAACGTAAGGTGCTCTATGTTTAACTGTATAGAGTAGAAAATGGAAGTGTGATTGATTCTTTACAGGACTGACTAGGTGTGTGAGTAACTCCATGGATGAGTGGCAGAGTGTGAGTGTCTGTATAGGTGTATGAGTGCATATGATTGTGTTGTAAACATGAGTGATTGTATGTATGAATGATTGTATGGGTGAATGAGTGAATGTGTGTGTAGACGTAGGAATCAGTGAGTACGTATGTAGTAACTAGTATTGGTGTGTCAATGGTTTCAAAAATTATACTCTGTTTTTAACACTGGGTGAAACAGAGGTTATATTAAAATGTGAGGAGATGCATTGTATTGTCACATGAATGATATCATCAGTGATGTGATCATTGATGTCAAGTGAGATGTCATCAGTGATGTCATTTGAGATGTCATCAGTGATGGCATCAGTGATGTCACTGACCATGTCATGAATGATGTAATATGTGACATCATCAGCAGTGGATTGCGGGTGCGCAATATATAGTTAGTGCAACTAACTATATATGGAATTTCAATGGTTTTGTGTGAGTAAAATAAGGTTTTTTAAATGCTAATTCCTAACTATATATGGTCTATAACCTATGGTTTTTTCAGTGAATTTTCAAGGTTTTGTAAATGCTAATTCCTAACTATATATGGTCTATAACCTATGGTTTTTTCAGTGAATTTCAATGGTTTTTTAATAGCAAATATCATAAGCTGTCGAATGTCAAGTACGTGGTAAGAATTTTTTTTTTCGTGTTTATGCACACTGATCTGCTTTGATTGCTGCCCCCCACCCCTCATTTCTATTAGGAGTACTCTCTCTTTGCAGATAGTGAAGGGTAGTTAACGCAGCCCTTTCCCCCTTTGTAATCCGTCGTGCCTGCTTCTCTCTCCATTTGATTGATTGTTCTCTTTGGTTCATTCTCTATTTACAAACAAGCACAGAGTCGCAATACTCTGTTTAGTCTTTGCAGATAGCGAAAAATCGTGTAAAAAAACAAAAGGAATCGAGCAAAATCAGTAGGCCACTAATGGGATCTCTTTTGACCTCGCTAAAATAGAAACATTAGGAACAACCTGTTGAAAATAGCAATGCGTATGTATATAAGCGGCGTTCATTTGTGTTCACAGTACCCCTTGTTGATTGTTTCAATCGAGCATTGAATTGTTCGAAGTTAATTCTCTTAACGATCTTCTCTACCTGCAAACGAGGAAGAATAGGAATATTCTATCTCCCTTTGCAGATAGTGAAGGGTAGGTAACGCAAGCCTTTAACACGTCGTACCTATTTCATTCCTCATTGATTGATTGATTGTCCGAACATTGACTGTTTGGGAATTAGTTCTTTTTGGAGGTATTCCCTGTTTGCAAATAAACGTAGGAAAATCTTTGCAAGTAGTGAAAGGGTACGTAATGCGGACCGTTCTCCCCCGTTGTAATCTGTCATGCCTATCTACTCCCCACTGATTGATGCACCTTTTTCACCCGGACCATTTACTAGAGATACGTCATCTGGCCCGACCAGAGAGCACCCCTAGTGAAAAGGACATATGCAATAATAACGAAGTGATCACTGTATCCTGTTAACAGAAACTTTACCATGAAACAACCTGGAAAGAAAAAAATAGGAAAACGAAAATCAGTAGGCCACTGATGAACATGAACTTTTATTAAACAACGAACAAAGAAACGATAACATAACGTAATGATAAAACCTATTAATGTCCTAGAAACAAGAAAACGTTAAAATATGCCAGTGGTGAGAGACCAGAAAAACAGTAAGAGAAACCAAATCACCCCTCGCTGTCCCACCGCCTGCCACGCCAAAAAAATCGATAGACTAGGGAAAATGCAAGTCAGTAGAACATCCACCCCCACTCTGGAAACTTCCAAGGTGGGGCAGGGTTCCGGCTACGCCCAGCCGGGAGCAGCCCATATAAGGCAGGTCCTGCTGCCACGCCTCGGCCAGGAGATCCTAACGTAGGGTGTAGCCGGAGGAGAGGCCGAGACCAGCGGGACCCGGCCAGGGGATTGCCTTTACAACGCTGAACAGTTGCAGGGGGGGGGAATGTCTCCTCGACCCTCCCCTCTCTCTCCCAGTCCGGCCGCGGTGGCCCTTGAGAGTTGCAGGTAGTCCCGCCACATGCTCTTCCGGTCCGACCACCAACGGTCGGGGGGCCGAGGCCGACGGGATCCGGCTGCAGCCGATAAACCAAGAAACCCGTTCATGGGGCCAGAGCCAGGGGCGTCCGGCCGACATCCACCGGAAGCCCGGCCCGAAGACGGACGGGACACTTCTTTCTTTTATAATGGCTGCGACAACACTGGAGGGGGATGTCTTGCACATGCCTCCGACCCCCCCTCGTCCTCATCGCCTGGTCCGGCCATAACAAATCTCAAGCGAGACGCCGTGGGGTGCACTGGGAGGGAGAGACGGTGCGAACAGGCCTCTCCCGCCTCCCCAGGTGGAGGCTTCCCAGCTGCACCCTCAGCGCTCCAGGCGGTGGCATCCTAACAACTACAGTGCTGCACAGTTTCGGAACGACCTAGATAACGGTTCTTCCACTGTGGCCATGCTGCAACGTCTCGCCCGGCAGGGTGGAGCCCGTCCGCTCATGTGACCCCGCGATCGCCGGTAGCTGCCGAACTCTCAAAATGGCGGTCGACCTGGCAAGAGCGGGCCCAACATAAAGAAATGGCCCGGTCACTGGTTGACTCCACCACCGTAGTCCTCCACGACCTTGAAGATTCTAGAGGAGCCGCGGGAGTCTCCGACCCCCGATGGGGAATGACTGCCATGATCGCCCGTGGAGTGACGAAACTGTATCCGCGGGACGTCGGCGCTCCCATGCTGGCGCCAGTCTCACTTTGAATTACTACAATCCTGCAGACCTTACTTCCGGTGAAAGCACAGTGTGACCCGGTAGGAAAAATTATTGCACCCCCTCCCCTTTTTGACTGATAGTTCAAACCACCGATCCTTTCCTTTGCCCTTTTAACGGAACTTTGGACTGCCTCCCCCTCTTTTACATTTTCTAGAGAAAACAAAACATTAACCACTACATTAGCATAGCAGTTGACACCAGAACTGTTTTCAAATTGAAAACCAACAACATCTTCAACAGAATCCTTTTTGTTTCTGCTGTGACCCTGCTACAGCACAGGCATTGTCCCCAGCAGTAATTCTGCAATGCCGGTAAGAATAGCTGTGGTGCCTACTGGACTCACTCACCCCCGCGGCGCCCCACGCCGTTTTTTGCTGGGCGGCAACTTACTAGACATCACTTTCGTGCCATCTAGATTTCAGCGCGTTCTGCTGCCTTGGAACTATTCGCACAACAGACCGCTACTGACAAGAATATTTCATTATTGGTGCTGTCAATTTCAATAAATCTATTGGATAATTAAAAAGAAATTGCCACGGTCTCTTCGTTGTTTAAATGTTTTTACTGTTTTTGTTTTGTTGTATATATTTATATGTTATTAAAGTTTTATATTCCTACTACTTTGTTGGAGTGCTATGTATTTTTAATGTGACACATAATTGTAAAAACTTTGATGTACAAAGAGTCATTCCTGGAATCTTCCGCTTCAGGCTCGGTCCCCTCCCCAATCACAATACAGGATGGTTTTCAGATAGTAGGAACGCGTGTGCTGTGACGGATCTCATCGAGTGTGGGCCTTGATCTACTATAACTCCTTTGAAGAGGGGTGATTCTTTACAGCTGGGGCCATAAACTACATCTGCAGGGCTAGCTGATAGCCTAGGACCGGCCTGGACATTCGGACACAGAGGAAGAGGAGTGTCAGAGGGTGCGGTAGTGAATAGGGCGAAAGGGAGGTGTCGGGCGGGCACAGAGTGTGATTCTCAGGGAAGAGCAGCGCAGATGGGGGAAGGTTTATTGCCCATGCATAAGACAGAGAGCGGTGGTGACCAGTGCCTGGGGGAGATGCTTACGAGGGTGAGGAGCCATGCTACGAATCGACAGCGTGCAGAGAGTGGGTCTGGTCAAGACATCTAAAATGGCTGCCGTGCACGACAAAAGTGTGGCATTTCAAAAAAGGCAAGATGGCGCAGACAATGTTTTTCAACACTTCCTCATTTCCTTCGAATCGAACGTTAACAGACGTTGGGGCATATTACCAAAGTTAAGCGATATTTATCGCTAACGATGCTTACCAACCAATTTTTTACCACTAAGCATCGTCAGAAATTATCGAAGATAAACCTTACTATTATCAAGGTTTATCGCAAATGCGATAATAAACGGCCGCAATGCATGAATATCGCTAAAAACTCAGCGATATTCATGCATTACCGAGCTAATACTCTTAGCCATGTTATCCACCTCCCATTGGATAACATGGCTAAGAACTGCTCAGGGCAGGTGTTACTTTTTGGAGATATTCGCGCTTAGCGCGAATATCTCCAAAAGTTGGTAATAGGAGATAGATATCTTGCATGTTGTAATGCAAGTTATTGTGGTATATGGAACTCATACCATAATCTCTCAGGAAAGCAGAAACTGATCCTTTTGGGACCGCCTAAAAAGGCCTAGGGGGTGAGGAGTACTCTACTTTGCCCCCTTTTCACGTTCCGAACTATTTTATTTTACTCTCTTCTGTAATTACACAAAATACCAGCGATAAGATGCATCGGAGACACACAGTGAGAGAAAGGAGGCCGGAGATGAAGAAGACATGTCAAATACACATTGGAGATAATATAGTGGCAGAAGAGAAGTAAATATGAGTAAACTTACCATGTAACATAAAAATGTTGCACTCTATACTATAAGTCTCATTTTATACTACAATCACTTCGCTACAACCTCATAAATTAAAAATAAAAATAAATAATGTCTCAAACAATTTTTGATTTCTAAATATAAATTTATTCTTCAGAATTTTCTAAATTTGAAACAACTAGTAACATGTCCTCATCAGTAATTTCCTCTTCAATCATCTCATCTGGAATCTCCTCATTAAAAGTCTGCAATGATGATTCTTGTAACTCTATGGTCTCCAAACACTCGATAAATTCGCCATCAAGAGATTGATCAAAAAAATCATTCAAGTCATCTCCTCCTTCTGACAATATTTCATTATTGGTGCTGTCCATTTCAATCAATGTAGTGGAATCATTCAAGTCATCTCCTCGTGACAATATTTCATTATTGGTGCTCTCAATTTCAATCAATGTAGTGGAATCATTCAAGTCATCTCCTCCTTGTGACAATATTTCATTATTGGTGCTGTCCATTTCAATCAATCTAATGGAATCATACAAGCCATCTCCTCCTTGTGACAATATTTCATTATTGGTGCTCTCAATTTCAATCAATGTAGTGGAATCATTCAAGTCATCTCCTTGTGACAATATTTCATTCTTGGTGCTGTCCATTTCAATCAATCTAATGGAATCATACAAGTCATGTCCTCCTTGTGACAATATTTCATTATTGGTGCTCTCAATTTCAATCAATGTAGTGGACAATTCAAAAGAAATTGCCACGGTCTCTTCATTGTGAGCCATTTTATTTTGAAATTGCTTGCTGTAAATTGCAGAAAAAAATAATCACTTTCATTTATCGTTTTTAGTAATACATAATATAAAACTAACTTCATCAAGTATTTAGTATAACAGAAGGACTGCAAATAAATAACAGAAAACATTTTTCAAATTATCTTCAAGTGTACAACATAGTTCCCCTTACAAATTAACAACTCACCTTTTTAAAAGTAGCAGAAGTGTTAGTACTGTGTAAATCAAACACCAGAAATTCACCACCAAAAATTCCTCACAAATGTACCTCAGACAGTAGTATCACAAAATGGCTGTGGTTTCCTCTCATTTGACATATATACATAACCAATTAACTTTCATCACACACAAATACAAAACCAAAGTAACATTTTAATTGGTTCTAAATTTCAACACTTTCAAATGTGTTTTCCCCATGCAATTTTCCATAGGACATTTACATACGTCTACACCCTGAATGGCTGAACGGAATTACACCAAACTTGGCAAAATGGTACATCAAACCTAAGAGGTCAGGAAGGATCTACTATGCCCCCTTATGGTCATTTCCCCCTTCGCTTTGGCCTCCTCTTGTCTCTCAATCCTACCGAGGGACAAGATGGCGGCCGCTACGGACTGTTTGGAATGTTGACAGACGCCGGAGAACCAATCAGCTTCGCAAAGCTCCGTAACGCGAAAAGTACGCGAAGCGGAGCGCTGTTACAGATATATATCTTTTTTTCAACGTTAATTTCTCAAAATCCACTGGAGCACATATATTGAGACCTAGCAAAGGCACATCGGGCTACCAGTCCCTAATATTTTGCCAAGTTTCGTGCAAATCCATTCAGCCGTTCGATTATTATTATTTTGTTTTTTTTTTGCCCCGCGGGGCCCTTTTAAAACCTCCACATCAAACCTAGGGGGTCAGCGAGGATCTACTATGCCCCCTTATAGTTATTTCCCCCTTTGTTTTGACCTCCTCTTGTCTCTCGATCCTACCGAGAGACAAGATGGCGGCCGCTACGGACTGTTTGGAATGTTGACAGACGCCGGAGAACCAATCAGCTTCGCTTCACAAAGCTCTGTTGCGCGAAAAGTCCGCGAACCAGAGCGCTAACCGGTCCGCTGTTACAGATATATATCTTTTTTTAAACGTTAATTTCTCAAAATCCACTGGAGCACATATATTGAGACCTACAAAAGGCACATCGGGCTACCAGTCCCTACAATTTTGCCAAGTTTCGTGCAAATCCATTCAGCCGTTCGGGCTAAAAGTGAGGCCAACCGCCCTATGGAAAACTCAATGTTAAAAACACGTTTTGGGACCCCCCTTTTTTCTCGGCCCCCACTGGACGAACCCCCCCCAAATTTTCAAGGGCTGCTCAGAAACAAAATGTGCCATTTTCCTGAAAATTTCAGCCGATTCCGTCCACAAACGCCAAAGTTATTAGACATAGAATTTTCAAAAAACCCATAGAGAAAAAATCCTAACTATATATACCTACTGGCGACCGCCAGTAGGTAATATAGCTATCTATATATTTATATATATATTTATATATATATATATATATATATCACTGAAAAAACCATAGGTTATAGACTATATATAGTTAGGAATTTGCATTTACAAAACCTTGAAAATTCACTGAAAAAACCATAGGTTATAGACCATATATCGTTAGGAATTAGCATTTACAAAACCTTATTTTACTCACACAAAACCATTGAAATTCCATATATAGTTAGTTGCACTAACTATATATCGCACACCCGCAATCCACTGCTGATGATGTCACATATTACATCATTCATGACATGGTCAGTGACATCACTGATGACATCACTGATGACATCTCAAATGACATCACTGATGACATCACTGATGACATCATCCAGTGACTGTGTGTTTCTGTAAAGTTTAAATATGTTTTACATATTGAAGAATGAGTAGATGTATAAGTGTCTGGATGAAGCATTTAGTAGGTGGGTGACTGACTGTATGAGTGAGTGATTAAATGTGTCTCACTGAGTGCATGGGTTAGTGACTAAACTGTCTTAATTTGTGCATTATTATGTCTGTTGTTCTGTAAACTGCTGCATGTGTTGATCAGTAGCTATATGAGTAACTATATGGGTTATTAATTGATTGTCCAAGTATTTGTATGGGAGACTGAGTGTATGTGTGGCTGGCTGGGAGATGTGTGACTCTGTGCAGATCAATGTGTACTTGTATCAATGATTGTATAAGAGAGTAAGTATGTGTTAGTATATGTTTGAAAATGTAAGGTACTCTATGTTAAACTGTATAGATTAGAAAATGGAAGTGTGATTGATTCTTTACAGGACTGACTAGGTGTGTGAGTAACTCCATGGATGAGTCGCAGAGTGTGAGTGTCTGTATAGGTGTATGAGTGCATATGATAGTGTTGTAAAGATGAGTGATTGTATGTATGAATGATTGTATGGGTGAATGAGTGAATGTGTGTGTAGACGTAGGAATCAGTGAGTGCGTATGTAGTAACTAGTATTGGTGTGTCAATGGTTTCAAAAATTATACTCTGTATTTAACACTGGGTGTAACAGAGGTTATATATATGTGAGGAGATGCATTGTATTGTCACATTAATGATATCATCATTGATGTGACCATTGATGTCAAATGAGATATCATCAGTGATGTCATCAGTGATGTCATTTGAGATGTCATCAGTGATGTCATCAGTGATGTCACTGACCATGTCATGAATGATGTAATATGTGACATCATCAGCAGTGGATTGCGGGTACGCGATATATAGTTAGTGCAACTAACTATATATGGAATTTCAATGGTTTTGTGTGAGTAAAATAAGGTTTTGTAAATGCTAATTCCTAACGATATATGGTCTATAACCTATGGTTTTTTCAGTGAATTTTCAAGGTTTTGTAAATGCTAATTCCTAACTATATATAGTCTATAACCTATGGTTTTTTCAGTGAATTTCAATGGTTTTTTAATAGCAAATATCATAAGCTGTCGAATGTCAAGTACGTGGTAAGTAAAAACATTTTCGTGTTTATGCACACTGATCTGCTTTGAATGCTGCCCCCCACCCCTCATTTCTATTAGGAGTACTCTCTCTTTGCAGATAGTGAAGGGTAGTTAACGCAGGCCTTTGCCCCCGTTGTAATCCGTCGTGCCTGCTTCTCTCTCCATTTGATTGATTGTTCTCTTTGGTTCATTCTCTATTTACAAACAAGCACAGAGTCGCAATACTCTGTTTAGTCTTTGCAGATAGCGAAAAATCGTGTAAAAAAACAAAAGGAATCGAGCAAAATCAGTAGGCCACTAATGGGATCTCTTTTTGACCTCGCTAAAATAGAAACATTAAGAACAACCTGTTGAAAATAGCAATGTGTATGTACATAAGCGGCGTCCATTTGTGTTCACAGTACCCCTTGTTGATTGTTTGAATCGAGCATTGAATTGTTCGAAGTTGGTTCTCTTAAGGATCTTCTCTGCCTGCAAACGAGGAAGAATAGGAATATTCTCTCTCCCTTTGCAGATAGTGAAGGGTAGGTAACGCAAACCTTTAACACGTTGTGCCTATTTCGTTCCTCATTGATTGATTGTTTGCCCAAACATTGACTGTTTGGGAATTGGTTCTTTTTGGAGGTATTCCCTGTTTGCAAATATACGTAGGAAAATCTTTGCAAGTAGTGAAAGGGTAGGTAATGCGGACCTTTCTCCCCCGTTGTAATCTGTCATGCCTATCTACTCCCCACTGATTGATGCACCTGTTTCACCCGGACCATTTACTAGAGATACGTCATCTGGCCCGACCAGAGAGCACCCCTAGTGAAAAGGACATATGCAATAATAACGAAGTGATCACTGTATCCTGTTAACAGAAACTTTAGCATGAAACAACCTGGAAAGAAAAGAATAGGAAAACGAAAATCAGTAGGCCACTGATGAACTTTTTATTAAATAACAAACAAAGAAATGATAACAATACGTAATGATAAAACCTATTATTGTCCTAGAAACAAGAAACGTTAGAAGTAAGCCTGTAATAAGAAACCTAAAAACATCGCCCCTCACTGCCCCAAAACCTGTCTGTCCCACCGCCTGCCACGGCCAAATAACGGCAAACTGGGAAAGATAGAAGTCAGCAGACATCCGCCCCATTCTAGAAACTTCCAAAGGGCAACAGGTTTTCGGCTACGCCCAGCCGGAAGCAACACATATAAGGCGGGTCCTGCTGCCACGCCTCGGCCAGGAGATCATCACGTAGGGTGTAGCCGGAGGAGAGGCCGAGGCCAGCGGGACCCGGCCAGGGGGATTGACAACGCTGGAGAGTTGCAGGGGGGGGAATGTCCGTGTCCTCGACCCTCCCCTCTCTCTCCCAGTCCGGCCGCGGTGGCCCTTGACAGTTGCAGGTAGTCCCGCCACATTCTCTACCGGTCTGGCCACCAACGGCCGGGGCCGATGGGATCCGGCTGCAGCCGATAAACCAAGGAACCCGTTCATGGGGCCAGAGCAAGGGGCGTCCGGCCGACATCCACCGGAAGCCCGGCCCGAAGACGGACGGGACATTTCTTCTTTCTTCAATAATGGCTTTGATAACACTGGGGGGGATGTCTTGCACATGCCTCCGACCCCCCCCCCCCTCGTCCTCATCGCCTGGTCCGGCCATAACAAATCTCAAGCGAGACGCCGTGGGGTGCACTGGGAGGGAGAGACGGTGCGAACAGGCCTCTCCCGCCTCCCCAGTGGAGGCTTCCCATCTGCACCCTCAGCGCTCCAGGCGCCCGGAAAAGGGTTCTTCCACTGTGGCGATGCTGCAACGTCTCGCCCGGCAGGGTGGAGCCCGTCCGCTCATTTGACCCCGCGATCGCCAGTAGCTACCGAACTCTCAAAATGGCGGTCGACCTGGCAAGAGCGGGCCCAGCATAAAGAAATGGCCCGGTCACTGGTTGACTCCACCACCGTAGTCCTCCACGACCTTGAAGATTCTAGAGGAGCCGCGGGAGTCTCCGACCCCCGCAGACACCCCCGATGGGGAATGACTGCCATGATCGCCCGTGGAGTGACGAAACTGTATCCGCGGGACGTCGGCGCTCCCATGCTGGCGCCAGCCTCACTTTGAATGACTAGAATCCTGCAGACCTCAGTTCCGGTGAAAGCACACTGTGACCCGGTAGGAAAAATTGTTGCACCCCCTCCCCTTTTTGACTGATAGTTCAAACCATCGATCCTTTCCTTTGCCCTTTTACCAGAACTTTGGACTGCCTCCCCCTCTTTTACATTTTCTAGAGAAAACAAAACATTAACCACTACATTAGCATAGCAGTTGACACCAGAACTGTTTTCAAATTGAAAACCAACAACATCTTCAACAGAATCCTTTTTGTTTCTGCTGTGACCCTGCTACAGCACAGGCATTGTCCCCAGCAGTAATTCTGCAATGCCGGTAAGAATAGCTGTGGTGCCTACTGGACTCACTCACCCCCGCGGCGCCCCACGCCGTTATTTGCTGGGCGGCAACTTACTAGACATCACCTTCGTGACATCCAGATTTCAGCGCTTTCTGCTGCCTTGGAACTATTCGCACAACAGACCGCTACTGACAATCCACCCCCCGGGACGCCCCACGCCGGATACCCAAATCAGTGCGGCACCCAGGCAACATCTTCTGAATTTTCATAATTTGAAAGAACTAGTAACATGTCCTCATCAGGAATTTCCTCATGAAAAGTCTGCAATGATGATTCTTGTAACTCTATGGTCTCCAAACATTCGATAAATTCGCCATCAAGAGATTGATCAAAAAAATCATTCAAGTCATCTCCTCCTTGTGAGAATATTTCATTATTGGTACTGTCAATTTCAATAAATGTATTGGATAATTCAAAAGAAATTGCCACGGTCTCTTCGTTGTTTAAATGTTTTTACTGTTTTTGTTTTGTTGTATATATTAATAAGTTATTAAAGTTTTATAATCCTACTACTTTGTTGGAGTGCTATATATTTTTAATGTGACACATAAATGTAAAAACTTTGATGTACAAAGAGTCATCCCTGGAATCTTCCGCTTCAGGCTCGGTCCCCTCCCCAATCACAATACAGGATGGTTTTCAGATAGTAGGAACACGTGTGGTGTGACGGATCTCATCGGGTGTGGGCCTTGATCTACTATAACTCCTTTGAAGAGGGGTGATTCTTTACAGCTGGGGCCATAAACTACATCTGCAGGGCTAGCTGATAGCCTGGACAATCGGACACAGAGGAAGAGGAGTGTCAGAGGGTGCGGTAGTGAATAGGGCGAAAGGGAGGTGTCGGGCGGGCACAGAGTGTGATTCTCAGGGAAGAGCAGCGCAGATGGGGGGAGGTTTATTGCCCATGCATAAGACAGAGAGCGGGGGTGACCAGTGCCTGGGGAAGATGCTTGCGAGGGTGGGGAGCCATGCTACGAATCGACAGCGTGCAGAGAGTGGGTCTGGTCAAGGCATCTAAAATGGCTGCCGTGCACGACAAAAGTGTGGCATTTCAAAAAAGGCAAGATGGCGCAAACAATGTTTTTCAACACTTCCTCATTTCCTTCGAATCGAACGTTAACAGACGTTGGTGCATATTACCAAACTTAAGCGATATTTATCGCTAGCGATGCTTACCAACGAATTTTTTACCGCTAAGCATCGTCAGAAATTATCGAAGATAAACCTTGCTATTATCAAGGTTTATCGCAAATGCGATAAAAAACGGCCGCAATGCATGAATATCGCTAAAAAGTCAGCGATATTCATGCATTACCGAGCTAATGCTCTTAGCCATGTTATCCACCTCCCATTGGATAACATGGCTAAGAACTGCTCAGGGCAGGTGTTAGTTTTTGGAGATATTCGCGCTAAGCGCGAATATCTCCAAAAGTTGGTAATAGGAGATATATATCTTGCATGTTGTAATGCAAGTTATTGTGGTATATGGAACTCATACCATAATCTCTCAGGAAAGCAGAAACTGATCCTTTTGGGACCGCCTGAGAAGGCCTAGGGGGTGAGGGGTACTCTACTTTGCCCCCTTTTCACGTTCCGAACTATTTTATTTTACTCTCTTCTGTAATTACACAAAATAGCAGCGATAAGATGCATCAGAGACACACAGTGAGAGAAAGGAGGCCGGAGATGAAGAAGAGATGTCAAATACACATTGGAGATAATATAGTGGTAGAAGGGAAGTAAATATGAGTAAACTTACCATGTAACATAAAAATGTTGCACTCTATACTATAAGTCTCATTTTATACTACAATCACTTCGCTACAACCTCATAAATTAAAAATAAAAATGAATAATGTCTCAAACAATTTTTGATTTCTAAATATAAATTTATTCTTCTGAATTTTCTAAATTTGAAAGAACTAGTAACATGTCCTCATCAGGAATTTCCTCTTCAATCATCTCATCTGGAATCTCCTCATTAAAAGTCTGCAATGATGATTCTTGTAACTCTATGGTCTCCAAACATTCGATAAATTCGCCATCAACAGATTGATCAAAAAAATCATTCATGTCATCTCCTCCTTGTGACAATATTTCATTATTGGTGCTGTCAATTTCAATCAATGTAGTGGATAATTCAAAAGAAATTGCCACGGTCTCTTCATTGTGAGCCATTTTATTTTGAAATTGCTTGCTGTAAATTGCAGAAAAAAATAATCACTTTCATTTATCGTTTTTAGTAATACATAATATAAAACTAACTTTATCAAGTATTTAGTATAACAGAAGGACTGCAAATAAATAACAGAAAACATTTTTCAAATTATCTTCAAGTGTACAACATAGTTCCCCTTACAAATTAACAACTCACCTTTTTAAAAGTAGGAGAAGTGTTAGTACTGTGTAAATCAAACACCAAAAATTCCTCACAAATGTACCTCAGACAGTAGTATCACAAAATGGCTGTGGTTTCCTCTCATTTGACATATATACATAACTCCTGGCTTGTATTGCCTGTCTCCAGGATGCTTTATCATCAAATAAAATACCTAAGTAGGAGTAAGAATTTGTGGACTCTACCTTGGTATTTTCTATAAAAATCGGTTTTATTTTTTCCTGTCTCTTACCCAAGTGCATCACAAAGGTTTTCCTAATGTTCACAATTAGGTCCAGGAAAGACATAAAGCAACGATATTTCTCTAAGAGTTGCTGAAGCTGGACCAGTGTGCTTGCCATAATCATGGTGTCACCCGCGTATAATAACGCCGGTATGAGACGACTGCGATGTAAGGCAGATCTTGGCTCCCTTCAAGCATGGCTACCTCCAGGCCGTTTGTATATAGGTTGAATAAGAAGGGAGCCAAGACACAGCCTTGTCTCACCCCCTTAGTAACTCTAAATAATTCTGTCAGTTCTCCAGCGGCTCCGAAAATCACTTTAGCTGAAGCAGCTGAGTATAGCTCTCTCAGGAAGATCAGAAGGTGGGAATCCACACCCATATTCGATAGGATCAGCCACAATTTCTTAGGGCTGACACAATCGAAGGCCGTGGTCAGGTCAACGTAGGCCAAATGTAAGCACCCTCCTTTCGCTTGAACATATTTACCTATCAGTAGTGAGAGTTTGAGCGCTTGGTCCACAGTTCCTAAACCCTTCCTGAATCCGTATTGGAGATCGGAGATTATATTATTATCCGCCGCCCATCCCTGAAGACGCTATAGGATGATGCGGCCCGCAGCCTTACCCAAGGAGTCAAGGAGGGATATGGGTCTGTAGCACGATGGACTGTTTTGATCGCCCTTTTTAAAAATGGGGATCAAAATTGAGGTGGACCATGATTCTAATAAGCCTGCGGAATTTGCGGCTTCGAGAACTCTAGTAAGGATGGGAGACCATAACTCTATACTGTATTTAAAAAGATCCACTGGGACCGCGTCAGGGCCTGGTGCTTTCCCTCCCTTTGAGGCCTTCAAGGCGCTAATGACCTCCAAATGAGTGAAGGTCAAGTCAATGGGATAGGTTTGATCTATGCGGTTAAGCCTCCCCCCCACATTATCCGGTCGTTCAATATTTAGTGAACTCCCGAATATTTTATAGAAATGGGTTACCCAGGTTTTTGCGTCAATTGCTACTTCGATTTTTGGAGCAGTATCGTTTATGTTTGTGAGGAAGGGGGATTTTACCGCCCTCCAGAAAGTGGTACTATCAATTATAGTGCAACTTGTATGCAATTGGGCCCATAATTATTTTTTTAGTTCCATTTTGCGCCTCTATAGGGCGTCATTATACTCCTTTCTTAGCCTTAGAATTTCCTTTTTTTGGCGTTGGGGTTTATGGAGTACAGATTTTAGTTTGGTATATGCTTTTGTGCACTCTGTGTTAAACCACCCTTTATTTGACTTGCCTTTATCATTTATTTTATGGAATAATTCCTCTTGGACGATCTTGGTTATTATTGTATAACTTTTCATTATATCCGCATAAGAGGAATCAGGGTCAAGGCATGTTTCAATCAGGGGAAGGGTGTGTTTGACCACATTCGCTATTATAATAGCGGGGTCAATTTTGCCCACTTTATCGTATAGCCATTTAATTTATCTAAGGCCAATGTCTGCTGTTTCAATTGGCTTAATGAATTTGGCTTTTTCAGAATGTTTGGGAGTAAAAGAGAGAGGCTATTTGGGAAGTGATCCCTAACAGCGTTATTCATTGTCTCAAAGTTCACAATGTTAGGGCCCATCGCCTGGGAAACAAGTATATCAATCAATCAATCACAACACTTGTATAGCGCGCTACTCACCCGGAAGGGTCTCAAGCCGCTTAGGGGAAGGGGGCCGCTACTGCTCGAACAGCCAGGTCTTGAGTTGTCTCCTGAAGGCGAGGTGGTCCTGGGTTAGCCGAAGGTGGATGGGGAGGGAATTCCACGTCTTGGCCGCCAGGTAGGAGAAGGATCTGCCTCCGGCGGTGGCTCTTCGGGTGCGAGGTACGGTGGCGAGGGCGAGGCTAGCGGACCGTAGCTGGCGGGTGGGTGTGTGGAAGGTCAGGCGGTCGTTGAGGTACTTGGGGCCCAAGTTGTGGAGAGGCTTGTGTGCGTGGGTGAGGAGCCTGAATGTGATCCTCTTGTTGACGGGGAGCCAGTGCAGGTTCCTCAGGTGGCCGGAGATGTGGCTGCGTCGAGGGATGTCCAGGATGAGTCGGGCGGCGGCGTTCTGGATGCGTTGTAGTCTTTTCTGTAGTTTGGCTGTGGTTCCAGCGTAGAGGGTGTTTCCGTAGTCCAGCCGGCTGGTGACGAGGGCCTGTGTGACTGTCTTCCTCGTTTCAATCGGGATCCATCGGAAGATCTTGCGGAGCATGCGGAGGGTGTGGAAGCATGAGGAGGAGATGGCGTTGACTTGTCTGGTCATCGAGAGGGAGGAGTCCAGGATGAAGCCCAGGTTGCGTGCGTGGGCTGTCGGCTTGGGGGCGGTGCCCAGGGCTGGGGGCCACCAGGAGTCGTTCCAGGCGGAGGGTGATGGTCCGAGAATGAGGACTTCCGTCTTGTCTGAGTTCAGTTTCAGGCGGCTGTTCTTCATCCATACGGCGACGTCTTTCATCCCTTCGTGGAGGCTGGTTCTGGCGGTGTCGGGGTCTCTGGTGAGGGAGAGGATCAGATGGGTGTCGTCAGCGTAGGAGATGATGTTGAGGTTGTGTTGGCGTGCGATGGTTGCGAGGGGTCTCATGTAGATGTTGAAGAGGGTGGGGCTGAGTGATGATCCTTGTGGGACGCCGCAGATGACTTCGGTGGCCTCGGAGTGAAACGGGGGGAGGGGGACTCTTTGTGTTCTTCCGGCGAGGAACAAGGTGATCCACTTCAATGCCTTCTCTTGGACGCCGGTGTTGCTGAGGCGTTGGACTAGGGTGCGGTGGCAGACAGTGTCGAACGCGGCGGAGAGGTCCAGGAGGATGAGTGCTGCTGTTTCCCTGTTGTCAAGAAGGGCTCGGATGTCGTCGGTGGCTGCGATGAGGGCGGTCTCGGTGCTGTGGTTGGCTCTGAAACCGGACTGCGAGGGGTCGAGGGATCCATTCGTCTCGAGGAAGGCGGCGAGCTGTCTGTTGGCGATCTTCTCGATGATTTTGGCTGGAAAAGGGAGGAGCGGGATGGGGCGGAAGTTTTTGAGGTCGGTGGGGTCCGCTGTTGGTTTCTTCAGTAGGGCGCTGAGCTCGGCGTGCTTCCAGCTCTCCGGGAAGGTTGCGGTGTCGAAGGAGGTGTTGATGACGTCTCGGAGTTGGGGTGCGATGGTGGAGTCGGCCTTGTTGAAGACGTAGTGGGGGCAGGGGTCAGTCGGAGATCCGGAGTGGATGGTGTTCATCGTGCGGGCTGTGTCTTCGGAGGTCATTGTGGTCCAGGTGCGGAGGGTGGCGGTGGGGTGCGTTGGTTCGACGGTTGGGTGTGAGGATGGTGCGCCGAAGCTGTTGTGGATGTCGGCGATCGTGCGGTGGTAGAATGAGGCGAGGGAGTTGCAGAGATCTTGTAAAGGGGTGATGTTGTTGTTGCCGGTGCTGGGGTTGGAGAACTCCTTGACGATGGTGAAGAGTTCTTTGCTGTCATGGGCGTTGTTGTCCAGTCGATCCTTCAGTGATTTCTTCTTGGTGGTGCGGATGAGCTGGTGGTGCTTGCAGGTCGCGTGTTTGAGGGCGGTCATGTTGTCAGTGGTCCGATCGAGGAGCCAGGCTTTCTCGAGGGCACGGCAGGTCTTCTTGGAGTCCTTGAGTTTGTTGGTGAACCAGGGGGCCTTCTTGCTTCTGGGTTTGCTGGGAGGGTTCTTCAGCGGTGCGAGGTCGTCGGTGCAGGCGGTCAGCCACTGCGCGATGTTGCGGGCTGCTTCGTTGGGGTCCGGTGTGCTCACAGGTGGGTTCCGGCTGAGGGAGGAGGTGAGCTGGTCGGCGGTGATCTTGCTCCAGCTTCTGTGAGGAGCCTGTTGCGGGTGGTGGTGGGTTGTGGTTTTTCAGAAGCTGAAGTGGACGCAGCTGTGGTCTGTCAAGTGAAGTCCGGCGGAGTGGCTGAAGGCGATGTGCTTGCTGGATGAGAAGACGGGGTCAAGCGTGTGGCCGGCGTAGTGGGTGGGGGTGTTGACCAGTTGCTTGAGTCCGAGGTTGGCGAGGTTGTCCAGCAGGGTGATGGCGTTGCGGTCCTTGTTGTTTTCCAGGTGGAAGTTGAGGTCCCCTAGGAGGATGTAGTTGGCGGAGGGGAGGGCGTGCGGGCTGATGAAGTCTGCGATGTCTTCGCTGAATTGTGTGCGTGGTCCCGGGGGTCTGTAGATGAGGGTGCCTCTGAGGGTCGTCTTTGGGTCGGTGTGAATCTGGAAGTGGAGGTGTTCGGCGGCGGCGTAGGTGTCGTCGGTGTCGGTCGTGATGCGGACGGTGCTCTTGTGGACGATGGCGATGCCTCCCCCAGTCTGGTTGATGCGGTCCCTCCTGATGATCTTGTATCCCTCCGGGATGGCGATGGCGATGTCAGGGGCAGAGGAGGCGTTCATCCAAGTTTCAGTGAGGAACGCGACATCTGGTGAAGTAGTGTTGAGCAGGTTCCAGAGTTCGACTGTGTGTCTGTGGACGGAGCGGGTGTTGAGCAGGATGCACTTGAGGTCGCTGCTGGGGTTTGGCTTGGCGGGCGCGGTGCATGGTCGGAGCCAGGTGAATTTGCAGGTTGTGCGGCTGAAGGGTCCGTGGAAGCGTTTTGGGGCGGCCCGGCAGCAGGCGGGGTTCCGGCCGGCATTGAGTGCGTTGAGGGCGGCGGCGTCGTAGGTCTGTCGGGTCGTCTTGCGTCGGTGGGGGCCAGGGGTCCTGGCACTGGGCGCGATCCAGGCGCGGACGGGCGCAGACGGGCGCAGACGGGCTTACCTTTGGCGCGCCTTCGGCGCACAATCGGCGCGCCCGCTGCGCCTGACCGCTGCGAGTTCACGTGGTCGACATTCATGGCGAAGTGGGAGGGAGGGAGGGAGGAGCAGCTGGGAGGCGGGAAGGGCACAGAACAGAAGGGGGCGTGGCCGATGGACGGCGGCGGGAAGCGGGGAGCGGGGCGGGCACAGGGGGCTAAGCAGAAATGAAGCAATATACTCGGAGGCAAAAACACACGCACGAGGAAGGAAACAGTTAAACACAAATAAAGGGTCAATACAGTAATGCAGTGACACACGCACGAGGAAGGAAACTGTTAAAAAACAAAATCAAGGTTAAATACAGAGGCAGAAACACACGCACGAAAATGCGGCATAGGGGCGGGGAGCACGGAGGCAGTCACAGCGAGGCTACGGGCAGCAGTGGCAGTGAGGCAAGGGGCACACGCACAGCTGGTGGCCGTGCGGCACGGGGGTGTCCTGAGAGCAGGTCTAAAATCAATTGTACTTGAAAGTCCCCTGCCATTAAACATAGGGGAGAATGTGACTGGGGGGATAATATTATCCACTGGTGACAATATCCAACCATTCCCAAGAACATTTGTACTTCCTTTTGAGTTTTGGGTTGACTCATCTGTTTGATCACACTGATTCTTTCTGGAGTTACTTTCCTAACTCCCTTTTCTATTTTGTGTCCAAGGTACTGTTCTACCTGTTTACAAAACTGTAATATTTCTGGGGACAACTTTTGTCCTCCCTTAGCCAAATGGTTCAATAGGGCAACTGTGTCTGTCACACATGCTTCTCATGTCTTTGATGCCACCAGTAGGTCAAAAAATATATTGAACCAATACCGAATTACCTGGCATGACTAGAGTCTCCAGACATTTTTTCAAAAATCCGATTATAGATTGAGGGGCTCTCTGTTTACCCTTGAGGAACTTGGCACCATGCCAAGACACGATGTCCGAACCGGAACACAAACAGATACTGGCTTTCCAGATGCAAAGCAATGGAAAAGAGGTCTTAGCACAAATCAATCACTGTGTGCCATTGAGCATCACAGTGAATCTGATAAAGAATAACTGCTGGGTTTGGCACTACTGGACAAGAGGGTACTACATATGTATTCATTTTGCGCAAATCCTGCACTATCCGGTACTTCCCACTGGGCTTTTTGATACCTATGACAGGCGAATTACAAGGACTGCTCATTATTTCTTTTAGAATTCCTTTTTCAATCATTTGGTCAATTACTGGAGGAACATCTTATTCAGAGGTGTGTTTGGATACACAGCACCATACTTCACTATTACTGGAATCGGATCTACATTTGTCATTACGCTAATTTCCTATCCTGTAAAATCCCACACATTTGGATTCACTGCGTTTTTCAATTCTTCAGGCAGATTCTCTTCTGTGAGAAGTGAAAACAGCTCATCCACTTCTGTCCCTTGCTTTGCTAAGATCATTTTGAATTTAAAATCCTCATCCAGTGTCTGAAATGCAATACCATCTGTTGTACAATAGATTGTTCAGCTCATTTCACGTAGCAAATCCCCTCCCAAGGGTTTCACTGGGATCGAGTCACACACCACAAACACAGATGCATGTCTTTGAAGTTTCCAACATGAACTTCTAATGGGGTTGTGACTGGTGTTCTAATATGCTTATTCAAGACTCCTACTACTTGGATAGTTTCTCCTGAGAGGAGTAGCTTCAGAATTTCTGCTGCTCCCACAATAGAACGGGTAGCACCAGTGTCCACTAAGAATGTAATATCATAATCTTCCACTTTTCCGTCAACAAATGGACCTGACTGATCTACCACCAAGGATGCGCCAATTACGCACTCTTCCTCCCCCCTTTAGCACCCTCATTGAGATGAGTCTGACTCACTCCCATTGCATTACACACAATACTGTGGAATCACACCTTGAATCTTACCACGCTGGTCACTTCCTAGATTTCCAGTGTTCGCACTAAACCTCTGCACTTGAGCATTCACATTATTTGGCGTGGGAGCTTGTGGTACCTGTAACTGTTGAGTAACTATCTGCTGCTGCTGTTGATTTACACCCACCTCATTCTGCATCTGTGGGATAAAATGTTGATTTCCCCCATTAATCTTTTTAGCAGACCTACAATCATCTCTCTAATGTCCGAGCTTTCTGCAGGCATGACAAGGAGATTTCTTCAAAGCTTCCTCTTTACTCATTTTTCACTTTCCTTTACCTCTACTGTAATTCTGTCCATTTGACTCTGACCACAAGCCTGGTTATTAGTGGAGGGGATATTATTTGCTTCTTGCTGTTCTGACATTTTCACCTGTGCCCACATCATTTGCTCCTTTAACTTTTTATGTCTTGATTCAATGTCATCACTACAATAATTTGCATACCTCAGAATTTTGCCTATCTTTTACTTTGCCAGCAAATCAAATGTAGCTGGATCATATTACAAATTTCTGGTCTTAATCCAAACATGAAACGATACACGAAATGTCCCATATCTTTATCTCCAATGTTTTCAAATCCACTGTCCTGTTTAAATACCTGCAACAACCATTCATGGTAGGCATGTACTGACTCTTTTGGTTCCTTGGTAGTTCTGTCAATTTTAACCCAATCTGTTTCTTTCGGGGTAATTTTCCCTTACAGAAACGTGATTACCTGATTGTACTTTTTCATCACCTCTTCTGATGGAGCAACTGTTTTAGCATCTCTAGGATGTTCATCCTTGGGCAAATCAACAGTGATCTTACGCTCTGTCCATAAATCAGCTGGAACAACAATCTCAAATAATTCATGTAAATCTTTTAGCAGAACTTTCGAGACCTTCACAAAACTTTTTTACTTGTTTGTATGATTCAACGGGTTTCTCTCTCAGTCTGGGAAAATCATTCGTAAAAGATAACATATCCTTTCTTGACCATGGAACATGAACAAATCCACCACCTGGTACTTCTCTCATCAGACACGCCCTTTCAACCTGTTCTTTTTCTTTCATGGGAAACATAGGTGCTCCTTTACTAGCTGCTTCTTCCTTCCTTTTCGTCTACCTACTTTTCCAGTGATCTAAATCTCCCCATTTCTTCAAAATATTCATTATTTCCTTTATCTGCAACCTTTTTCCTGATGCATTTAAATTTTCGTAGTCCTTGTCAGTGAAAGCCAACCTGTGCGATTTCTGCAATAACTTCACCTTTTACATACTCACTAGCAGCTTCAGATATTTTCTCATGTAAATTCTTTGCACTCCATGTAATACTTTTACACAAATACAACTTCATCTCGGTCGGTCCCTAATCTGTCTGTACTTATTGTACCAATAACCATTTCTTCCAAATCTACTTTCAACTGACTGACATTTATACTCTGAGGTTGAGGTTTCGGCTTTGCCATTTCTTTTATTCAATTATTTCATTCTTCTGGTGAAGGACCTGTGGAATTCCCTGCTATTGGAGTGACATTTGGCCCTATTCTTCTTGGGTCTAATTGTATACTTCTTTGTGGGGTCTCTGTTATCAACTCACAAACCGGAAGATCTACAATGTATTATTCACATTTGCATGTCCCTCCCCATTCGTACCACTCCTGATGCAATTCCTGGTACGGCCAATGCATGCACTTTAGACACATTCCATCTATCTCCATACAACAAAACCACCGGACCAATTGTTACCGTCACTGCTTCTGCATTCAAACTTAACTGATTCAATTTCTGGACATGTTCTAGTCTGGCCTTATCCAACAGTTTTGCTTAATTTTCTTTCATCACTTTTACTATATCTGAGACTTGCGGAGTCAATGGGGTTCCCATTTGTGGCACACTTGGAGTCACAACCCCTAAATTCTCTTCATATGGCGGAGGTCTTTTGTTCATGATGGCCTCTATCAATTAACCAGAATCAGAATCATTTATATCACCTCTTACACTTGGAGTCTCTATATGGTTCCTCTTCTCCTTACATAAATGTATAACCCTTCCGTTACTACAGCTCTCTTCCATCTTTTCAGCTTTTCTTCTCTGCTTTCAAAAGGCTCACCATGCCTCCAACTCATGTATCTTCCGTAACCTAATCTATATTTCTCTCTTTCAAATGCCTCAACTTCTCATTCTTCCAATGCTTCATGCAGTGTCAATCTAGGATTGGGTTCTAATGAAGTAATACAATTTCTCAAATTCTGCAATTTTCTCACATTAAATGTACCATGTTGAGGAAAAGCTAAAACACCATTAACTTTTGTGTACTCCATCGAATTTTCTAACCACATACACGTGTGATATCCTCGTTTCAACATCACAAAAGAAGCAGGCATCTTTGGAGGTGGAATCAGACTTCCCTTTTTAGTCAAAATTGGTTTGTCCTTTTAAAGAAATTACTTATTCTCTGCATCAACTTCATTTTCTGATTTCCTCCACTAATGGGTCTTATGATGAATAAACAAAAACAACCTTTCCATAGTTCCTCTTATTCTATTCGTTAACTTTCGTCCTATACTATCGCGACTCACACCAACCTACCAATCAGCACACTGCTACGTAAGCAAAATCTCAATCAATGCTAGCGCGGCTCACAACAACTAAACAACCAATCACAACTCAGTACACGCCCGCTGCCTGACCAATGTCAGCACGGCCTTTTCTGATGTCAGTATTACTCCTTCTACTGACCCTCCCTTTACAAAATCTTACGGCAATATTTTTCTGTGTTTTCTTAAATCAAAATTCAGTTAGTAACGACGCAAAATAATGCTACCCTGTCTGTTCCACTGATTAAAGAGATAGTCTTTACCTTTTCAAGAACATTTGCTTTCACATTCACCCAGAATTCCTGATGTGCTTGGGTCAATTTATATGATCAAACAATTGCTTTCTTTTTATAGATTCAAATGAGACATCTTTTAATAAATAATTGATGGACCAATTAGTTGAATAGTTGATGGCAATGATAACCACTAACTTACCAACCATTTAGTTAATTTAAATAATCACAGACTCTTGGTAAGGTTAATAATGACGATGAAGCTCAATTGCATTTGGCCACAAATTACAAACACTGAATCTCACAAAAGGTGAAATTATATATAAAATACAAACTCATTATAGTTATGCAATGACTTTATGCAATTAAGGAGTGCTAGAGTAAGAGACAAAAGTTTCAGCAAATATATATATTGCCAAACATGATATACCTAACGGAGGGGATAGATGAAGAGACAATAGTTTCATCTAAATAATACATATCAATATATCATTGACAGAGTGGATAGGTGGAGAGACAAAAGTTTCAGAGACAAAATACATTAATATTTAGATTTTGAGTACTATTTAGGCTAAATACAAACCTATTGGTCTGAAGGAAAACCACCCCATCAGCCTTGGAAATGGTGGGGGTTCCCTGAAATAGAATCAGGGAACAAAGGGTATAAGGACAGGAACAGGACAGGTCAGGAAAAGCTAGGCCTTTCTGCAAACCAACAAACAGCGGCCCATCTCCCTTCTTCTCTCCTGCCAACCTTAGCTCTAACCACTCCCCTAAAGGCACCCCAAATGTACTCTAAAATGATATGTACTTCCCACAATTGTTGCAAACTATCTTCAAACTTGTACAGGGATTGGTGGGCTTGGGAAGTGGCCTTGTCACACCACCATGATTTCACCTTTAATTCAACAACTTCATTGTGTTATATTAGTTCCCAGGGTCTGAGTCTTAATTCGTTCTCACGTTCCCAACATAAGATACAACATTTTACATTTTCTTTACACAAATTAACATCATCCGCAGCATGCATCTCTGGTCCATTTGGCAGTCGTCTGACACTCTGGCCTTCACCCTTTTCATGTCATCTGGGGTGCACAGCACGTCTTGTCTTGTCTCATGACAGAACTGACTCACTCCTTGAAACTCTCCCTCCCACATTACCTAACTTTATAAAGATGGCTGCTTCATCCAGCACACTAAAATACATGAAAATGAACATTTATTAATTACATGATAATGAAACCTTCACTGTTTACCACACACCTTGCGTTATTCCACATTAAGCTTAGTGCAAAAGCTGCATTAATTATTACTTTAAAGCAGGATGCAACATTCATTATACTGATGCACATGTGGCCTATTAATGCAATTTCTTTGTTTTCTTTCCAAGAATAAAAGTTCTTACAGTATTTTTTATTTGTGTGTGTTGGAAATGGCCCTTTTTGAACGGTTAGTCCCAAACGTTTTGCTTCTTCCTCCTATTTTTTCCTGACTGGTGGTTGTTGGCTTTAGGGCTCTGGGCACTTTTCCACTGCTGGGCAGTGTCAAAGTGCATATGCTCTCTGTGTAAATTGTTATTGTAATTGGTTATCCATGATTGGCATATTCGTATCACCAAGAAATCCCTAGTAAAGTGCACTGAGTGTGCCAGGGCTGGTCATACAAATTCTAGTAATGGGCCTGCAGCACTGATTGTGCCACCCACATGAGTAGCCCTAAAATGGTGTCTCAGGCGTGCCACCGCAGTGCCTGTGTGCAGTCTGTGAACTGCAATGTCAACCTGGCCAGTGTCCCCACTGACCAGGCCTAACCCTTCCCTTTCTGTACACATTGGTCACCCCTATGGAAGGCCCAAGGAACCCCCCAGGGCAGGGTGCAGTGTATGTGAAAGGTAGAGCATGTACTAGTGCAGGTGACATGCTCTGGTAGTGAATTACAGCCATTTTCGTGTTTCACTATTGTAAGGCTTTCTTGCCTATAGGCTATCATGGGGAATGCTGGATACAGTGGTTACCTGCATATCTTACCATAGAAGCAAGATAGGACATAAAAGTTTGGTATCCACTGCTGATCAGTGCTAAAGTACATATGCTCTCTGTGTAAATTGTTATTGTGTTTGGTTATCCATGATTGGTATATTTGTTTTACCAGTAAGTGCACTGAGTGTGCAGGGGCTGGTAAGTCAAATGCTACTAGTGCTACTGATAGGAATTTGCTGACGTTTGTTGATCACGTTGGCAAGGACTGTGTTCATTATTTGAATGGGGCTTCCAACCCTCTCAAATAATAACCCAATTTCGACAAGTAACAAGTGTTCATAGTGAGCCAATGAGACAGTAACAGTCTCTTCTCTAATGTTGATCCCGAACACTTGCATCTATAGCTATAACCTTCGAAGGGTCTGAATTTGGTTTGAATATGTTTATTGATATTTTCACAGATGAACATTCAATGTACATGATAAGTTTCAGTGTATTCTACCTAAGTGGAGGAAGGATTTCCAGTATAAAATATATTACCATAGTTCCATCAACTTGTTAACATATGGAGAACAGGGTTCCGTCCAAAAAAACATTGAGACAACAACATCACTCATTTACTGTAACAATAAGGAGACTTTCAGTAACTGGTCAATTCAATTCAATAGAGACTTTATTTCGGTTTTGATTCAAACCATAAAAGCACATATGCAACAAAGCAGTTTAAAAATTCAATAAATATAAAAATAAACGGTAAAGTGCAGAAAATTCAAGGGTCAGTTATAAATCAACAAATCAACAAAGAGGACCATCACTGATCCAAACAGTTTCTCAACCTTATACATAGCTTTAAAAATTCAGTAACTTGAAGAATGTTGTCTTTATGCAGAAGTTGTAGGTACATAAGGGCTGGTCTGATCTGATTAAAATTACGTTTTTTTAAAAGAACAACCAGATGACTGGTCAAATACTGAAAAGCTACTAGAAATTATTTTAAGTTAAAAGCAATAGGTCACTACAAATCTATAATATTTGGTTGACTAAGTCATTCAGTCTCTAAAACATCTGTTCATACGCTGCCATCATGGCTATAGCATCCATCCAGTCTGTGTGAGAAAGAAGAGAGGTCATTTACAATTGGTGCAGAAGACAGAGTTTTGCTGTTGCCAGTACGAGTCAATCCATCTTCTCATGTGGTTATTCAAAGTGGCCCTAATGCCTCTGAGGGGACAAATGATAGACCACTCATGCCCCTGTTGGTTTTATAGCCAAATATGCTTGAGTTCGGAGACAGGACCAGAGGATGATCAAGATGTCTCGTTCGGGAGGTGTCATCTCTAGCACTCATTTGTAATACCCATATGTGCTCAATAGAGATTGTTTTGGGTTCAATGCCAGTCATGTAAAAATTTTAAAAATCTGAAATTAATATGTGTTTCATGAATGCCTCTGTCATGTGATTGCAGTAAGTAGAAGTGGAAACAACGTATGTGAGAATGTGTAGTCGATCTTATCTTCTGAGATTTAGTGATTGTTGCACTGAGGAAGGTGTGGTATTAGTTGGTCATACAGACCAGTGATCAGTTTCTTGTAGTGACCCCATTTTACTAGGTATTTGTAGATCAACGGAAGTACCTTTGGGCCAGGGTTGTATTACAGGTTGTGCTGAAGACAGTGTTTCAATTGTAGATTGAAATTCACATGCTAAATTAGCAAATTATTTAAGGGCATGATAATTTTGATACATGATCTAAGGTCTTTAGGCCTGTGGATTCCCATTCTTTCCATCTGAAGGATGACATGTTTATTTGGAAAATCATGTTGAGCAATAGAGGAGCTTTGGAGTTTAGAAAACCATGTTCTCCTCAAGGTTTATGTGTTGAAAGCCAGACACTATGAATTTTGACCAGGATTGGCTTTGCATGCTCTGATAATATTTTGTAGCTATTGTAATGAGATTCAGATCCTGTGGCACTTTTGCATTGCTTTGGCTCCAGGCCCGGAATGGTGTCTCTTTTTGTGGAATCTAGATGATGGACCATTCGCGACAGATAAAGGGCTCAAGAGCATGTTTTACATGTATGGTAGGTGAAGACCTGTCAGTGTGGAGGTGTCTTATACCTTTTATTCAGCTAGTTTTGCTAGCGTTTGGCCCCACACAAATTTCCATATGACGGAGTCTATCAGTCTGAGAGCATTAGTGGGTATTTTGAATTAATGCAAGATGAAGACAGAGTTAAATCTTGTAGTTACTATAATTTTGACTGTTTGTCTTCTTCTCCACATGAAGAGCTGTAGGAACTTCCGAATATCAAAGTCATTCCTGGTTTTCTCCAATAGTGTCAGTGCGTTGTGCTGACTAGCATTCCTAAGAATTTTCCCTACGGATGGGATCCACTTTGCCTTTAGATATCCTTAGGCTTGCTGTTGCATGTAGGGGCTCATTGATATGGCTTCTGTTTAGTCCCAGTTTATTCTATATCCTTAGAAGATTGAGAATTTGTCTATAATTTTGATTAGTGAAGGTACTGTAGTTTGAGGTTTACCAAGCGTCAGAAGGATGTCATCAGCGTATATCATCGTTTTAGCTAAACCTGCCCCGCGATGATTCTGGTCACACTAGTGGAGGAGTGAATAAATATGATCATCTGTGGTGCATATAAAATTTGGGTGTGTGCAGCCTGCACCATATGTTCCAAGTTTTCCTGACTTAGTACAGACTAAATATTTAGCTTAACAACCACCCCTTATTCCTTCCAACCCCTTCAACACTACTGCCCAAGCAAGCAGTTAGAACAATCCCATCCCATATCAACAGTGCTATTGAAATTAAACTGAGCATTATGGCTTCACGCTTGAAGGGTCAGTAGCCCATTGCTTGAACACTGCCTGAGAGAGCAGTGTCAGCCAGTGCTGTGCATATTATTTATATTCTTTCAGGTGCTGTTAGTTTTAACACCCAACCTCCTCCTCATGATATCAGCTTGTCATTTATATAGTATATCACAGTTGAATGGCTATTGAAATGAACATTTCTTCAGGTGTCCACTCACTCACACGCATATTGATCTACTCCAATGTGCCCCTTATTAGAAATTGTGTTATTTGGGAGGGGTGTAAAAACAGCAATTAAAATCGTTCTCAGGCTAAGTGTCAATGTGTTGGTGCCAATCCACGGTGCAGTGGCAATGCGCTGGTTCTGATCCATGCAGAAGCAGTGATACGTCCGTCGAGAATGCATTGGTTTCACTGGAGTAAACACCTTAGGCCCACTTCCAAAGTTCCAGGACTGGGGTAACACCACTTGTCAGGGAAGTCACACAGATGTGCAGAAGCAGGGTGGTTGGAAGGCTTTGATGTCCCTGGTAATTCATATCAGAAGGCCAGCAAAGCAGCAGTCCACCAGAGTGACAGTTCTTTCAGCAGCACAGCAGTCCTCCTTCATGGCAGAGTAGTCACAGGTCCAGGGTACGGAAGTGGTGGTGTCAGATGTCCAGTACCTATACCCAGTTTGGCATTGGAAGTAGAGGTGACTTCAAAGGCAGGCCTTTGAAGTGCGGAGAGGTCCTGTCCTTCCTGCCCTGGCTCCAGATTCACTACAGGTGGGAATGCAACCGTTTGTGTGGGGACTTGACATAGCCTATTCAAGTGTAAGAGAAGCTGAGTACAGCTCATCCATCCCATCCTCCAATCAAATCAAACATAAGCTCCCATTTTGTGTAGCTGTCTAGGGAGGATACGCAAAGCACAAGCTGTCACCAGCCAGAGACAGGTGATCAGAGACATGCAGCTGGCACCAAATGGCTAAAGTAAGAAAATTCCAACTTTCTAAAAATGGCATTTTCAGAATTGTAATTTAAAATCCGTCTTCACCATAAGTTAAGATTTTAAATCAGGATTCAGAGGCAACAGACTTGGAGGTTTTAGCTCTTCTCAACTGGAAATTACACATATAAAATGTAATAAGGTAATCCCAATGAGAGAGAGAGGCCTTGCAGAAGTGACAAATGACTTTGGGGTTTTTTCAACTACCAGGACAAAACTTAAAAGCACATGTCCTGTCTTTTAAATACATTGCACCTTGGCCTCTGGGTTGTTCAGGGCTTACCTTAGAGATGAGTTATATGTAAAATACGAGAAGGTTTGGGTCCGGCAATAGGTTTATTTTGCCAGTTCAACGTGGCAGCATAAACTGCACACACAAGCTCTGAAATTGCAGGCCTGAGACATGGTTAGAGGGCAACTTAAGTGGGTGGTACAAGCCCTCTAGCAGCATTTAATTTACAGCCACTGGGCACATGTAGTGCTCTGTACTAGGGAGTTATAAGTAAATTAAATATATCAATTGGGTATGAGCCAATATTACCATAGAGGAGGGAGCACATGCACTTTAGCACTGGTGAGCAGTGGTAAAGCGCTCAGAGTCCTAGGGTAAATGAAAAGTAAGTCAGAAAAAGTGGCGGAGGAAGGCAAAACGTTTGGGGGGCACCCTGCAGAAAGGGCCATCTTCCAACACCCCTTATGTGTGATCATACTACGTTCAGCAGTTCATTTGTGTAGGGTGTAGGCTTATCTATTCATCATCAAGTCTGATGGGTGATTCAGATTGAATGTCAGAGTATTAGAATGGCTGGTCATGGCTTTCTTCTTTATAAATTCTGCAGCCCCAGATGTGTCTTTAAGGTGTTTGCCATCTATAGTGAACTTCAGACGCTCTGGATACAGGCTTGCAGTAGCTATATTGCCTTGTTCAAGCATTTTTATTAGGTTCCAAGGTTTATCTGGCCTCCTGAACTGCAAAGGTAAAATCAGGAACCAGGGATAAAGCAGAGCATTGGTATTGCATGTTCTGTTTTTTCCTGTGCTGTTATATTGATTAGGTGAGTGTGTTGTTTTAGTCTAATTATGGTGCCAGGGCTAAAAGACTGCAGTGAGGTGTTAGTTATCCTAAAATGGCAGTCTGCACCATGCAGATGAAATCACAGGGCCTTCCTTTGCCTTCAAAGACCTTCAAGGCTATGATCTTAGGTCAACACCTGCATTCAGTGTGTTTGACCATGGCCGTACTAACAGTTAAACCTTGTGGATATATTGAAGAAGTTTCAGACTGAGGTTCTCTACAGGGTATGATAATGACACAACCCTGTGTCTTCCTGGGCAAATGTCACATCAATCTATGTTCTCACTGGGTTTAAATCTTGCTGGCTTCCAGGCCTGACATCCACCAAGTGCCAGAAATAAGTTCTGCATCTTCATGTGCTGCATTTCATAGAACGTGTGGATCCTTTGATTAGTCACCCTTTCAAGCATTGCTCGGACGATGCAGGCAAGTTGGGCCTTTCTGCATGGTGATTCTTCATCCAGGCACCAGGGCTAGCGGCAGGAGTCCGACAGACACCTCTGGAAGAGGTGGCTCTTCTCAGCTCTCCGCCTTGCCGAATCCACTTCTATGTCACAGTAACTGCCAAGTCAGGTGAGGGTTGCTCCTTTTCTGCTTGCTAGGCCTCCAGGTGCATGCATTGGCAATAAAGTTTATTTACCTGGTAGATTTGCAATGTTGGGTAAAGCTTAACAGATGAGCATGGATAGCTGGAAAAAGCACTGCTTTCTAGGTCTGGTTTCAGGAGGTTCACGCTAAGGCAGCCATCCTGGGATTTGGCTCACAGGTATCTCCCAGGAAAACCTATATTTTCCTGTGCATGGCCTAATATTTTAGGCAGGTCATTCTTCCAACATCTTTTTCCCTTTGATCACCAAAATTGCCACTCCCTGAATTGGAAATATATTGTCCAGTCCAGGACTTTGCTTTTTCAGCAACTCATGCAAAGTCTCCACAATAATCCTTTTAATCCTGACCTTCTGTAGTATTTCAAAGATGATTTACTCCTCTTAGACGGAGCTTTGCTCGTGAAAGACTCCTGAAAGGACTGGTAGAAAAAGTGGTCAACACATGATGTTACTATTTTTGTGATGCTTCCCCATGCTGCAAAGTAAAGGTCAGAATGATGTACTAAGCTGACTATGAATTTCTTCTGAAAAAAAACGTGGGGGGGTTAATAATAATTTTAAAAAAAGGAAAACTTACCTTAAGCTGCTGGCTGCCTCCCGTGCTGTGCCTCAATGTTCTTCTTCATTCTCCCCTGTCCCAGTGGGCACCGGGACAGCATCACAGACTCCCTGAGTGGGGATTGGCCTGAGTGGGCTGCGTTCAGGCACAGGAGCCTGTGCTGTTTCCCCAATCCAGCTGTTCAATACAGACTGGTTGTAAAAACCTAAGTGCACATGTGGGTTTTTCCAGCCTAGGACAGCCGGCCAACCCCTCATACGCACTTATAAGGACACCAACTAGTCCACCTGCACCCTCTCGTGGCCCTGGCACCTCCCCTCCCTGCACATGATGGCTCAGAGCCACCAGGTGAAAAATAAAACTATAATAGTATATGGCTGTATTTTTCAGCTGCTGGCTCTGAGCCAGTGGGGCAACGCTCCTCCGCCATTGCAGAGGAGCCACCCCTGGTACTATTCCCCTCCCAAGCCTAACAGAAAAGGAAAACAGGCGATAAAGAAACAGTACAAACCCAGCAGAGACTTTGGGAACATTCCTGCGGTCCTTGTTTCAGTCATGGACAGGTAAACCAGGAGGATGCTGGGATTGCTGGCCTTTTTATGCTGGTCACTGTCTGGGCAGGATTTTATTTCAGTATAATCCTGTTGCTCCTGTCTCCTGGGGGTGTAATCACCTCATTAGTAATGAGGAGGACGAGGGACATAACAGTAATGTGAGACACAAAGGTTTGTGCATATTTCCTGTGTCACATTTGCTTTGATGTTGATATTTAAGTTGCTATACATTTGTGCTGCTGTACTGGAGTGTGATTTTGTTATTTTGTACTGCGTTCTCTTTGTTTTTGTTGTGTGTGCCCAGTGGTGTTTTATTTGTTCTATGTTGCTTCCTGAATGCTATTCTGCTATGCTCTGTTGTTTACTCAGGTACGTCAATACATGCTGCTACATTTCCAACCAAAAGCAGCATGTGCATTCAACGTTCTTGCCTCAAGCAACCTTTTACTGCTGTCTAAGCTGATGCCATAGTGATGCTCCAGGTCTTCAATTACTTAAGGTACCAGTCAGCTCAAAACTATGCAATTATATTTTGATGTTTATTTACTCTTAACTCTACCTTAGTCATTGCCATGTTCATGGATGCGTGTGTTTCTTAATTAGACAATTACTTTAGCAGTTTAAGGAAATAATATATTTGTTTCTTTTACCTGTTTATTGTAGCACATATTAAGATGGCAGTGGCATGAAAGAGTGTACTTTAAATCAGGCAATAGTAAAAAAAAAGCTCATTGGAGAAAGAATGCATCATGCATTAGTCTGCTATTGAATAAAGTGCGGTATGCATTTTCTTTCAATTTTAAATACACGCTGTGATGACATTTAAGACTGAAACAAATTGAAAGCAGTCCCTGTACTATGAACTCATATATAATTCTGGTGTTCAAGCCTAGTGATGCTGCACGAAATCAAAGTGATTTGATGTTCAAAGTGCATTATGGGGCATGTCACACTGCATTATGTTTGGTATACTAAATAATATACTGGGTTATTTCATGCCAGACATATGCTCACCCAAAATTTGCAGCATCTGTTCGCATCAAACGCTCCATTTACATTAGTATGGTGGCGAATTTAAAGACATCATTTATCCATGATACAAGATACACATGGCATGTTTTAAAGTTTAATTGTGACTAGACATCAGAGAGCTCACCATTGTGTTCAGTTTGTTTTACATGCCGCCCATGCATCTGGGGGGGGGGGGGGGACTTTGCTGCATATTCTTAACAATGTCGAACACAAACGTCATCATCAAATCTTAATAATCATTAGCCGCTGTGCAAAACAAATAACTAAATTAACTGATTGCATTGGACCCTGATACCTTCAAATGTCATATTCAGGGCAGCTGTTTTCCTTAAAAGCAATATTGGGTCGTTTTGTGATTCCTACAATCTCCCCTTTTTAGATGGGTTTAGCTTACCCTTAATTTGTGCAAATTACTGTTCGTAAAGTAGTGTTTTCAAGTGCGACCATTGAAGCTGCAATATACATCACCCATGTCATTAGTCTGTGGAACACAAATGAACTCAAATTGCTGCTAATTAGGTCCTGCTCTCTGGGTCTGCCCTTGCCGGCTCCATGAATGACAAGCCACAATGCAGCCCTGCGTCCTGAGTTACGCAGCACACGTGGTTGTGTATAGGGCACAATGTTAAGTAGTATCGTGAGTGGGCCGAGCTTAAATGAGTGGAGGGCAGGAAAGGGAGATGTTTTAGTGCAGAAGATACAACTAAAGGACGGGGTGATACTACTCATGCAGTGATATGGTGTGTGAGGTACAGTGCAGAGCAGAGTTTTGCTATTGGGACATTACACCGTGGCACACTGTGAAACCAATGCATTCAAATCACCTTAGCTTGCCACATAGCTTCAGATGACTGGAGGGTTGCATTGCATATGTTTTTATAGCAGAAAAAATAATTGTAATCCCCTGACATTGAGTGGAGTTGCCGAACTAAGAACTTTGAGAACTTTTGAGACCATGGAGGCTGGAAATCCAAATTGTAGATCTAGGTGTATTGTAGGCACACTTGTAGGTGGAGTTATAATCTTTATAATCCTAGTAGTTGGAGTTTCATATTTAGCCCCACATGAGCAGGCAGTGGAGGTACAGGGGACACCTACACCTACCACTCCTAGCAAGAAAGAGGTCAAAATAGGAGATGAACAATCTGTGCTGCTAGAGGATCTGGTGTGCTACAGAGAGAAACCACTCGAGTTGATTTTGCTGTGACTCGGGTAGATTTTCTGCTCAAGTAGCAGCCTTCTGATCGCCCGCGACCTCCTGCGTTATGAAAATCTCACTGGATCCCTAGTATCCCCTAGCAACCAGAAATCACGCTAGGGGATGCCAAATCTATCTCACACTCGCCAACTTCCCATTCTGTAGCCCTGTGTGATAACAAATTCCACCACACTGTGATTGGCAGAATTTGGCCAGATCTCCACATTACAAGATTAAAACGGAGTTGCCAAATTATATCAGTTCCGTAGGCAAAACTGAATTAAATGAAATGAAATTTGATTTGTAAAGCGCATGGCTGCCCTAGAGCGTCCCAGCGCTAACCCAACAGAGAACAGAAAACAAATTCAGCGAGAAACCGTTCTCAGAGGAACTTGGGAAACAGAAAAGTTTTAAGAGACTTCCGGAATTTAGGATAGCAGAGTTCGGTCCGAATGTGCCTAGGAAGAGTGTTCCAGTTTTTTGCCGCATTTACCGTTAAACGACATCCCCCTGTGCGATTCTTCCTCACTCTAGGGACTGTGGCTAGGTTTTCCACATCCGACCGGAGAGCCCGGGAGGATTTATAGGGGCAAATCAGGCTCCTAAGAGACGGGGGGCCTTTGTCCTGGAGCGCCTTGTGGGTGATACATAATGATTTAAAGACAATTCTTTCGCGGACTGGCAGCCAGTGGAGAGCTCTTAGCGCTGGTTTTGCCGAAGATCTTCTTGGTGCCCCAGACAGTATCCTAGCTGCTGCATTCTGTACCCGTTGCAAGATGTTAATGGTGGCCTTTGGCGCCGCTAAGAATAGGGCGTTACTATAGTCCAGTCTGGATAGAATTAATCCCTGGATCAGTAGTTTCCTGGACTGAAAAGGCAGGAGGGGGAGGACTTTCCTCACTGCCCGAAGCAGGCCGAAGCAGACGCCTGCGATTTTCTGAGCATGCGTCCTGAAGGTTAGGTCGGGCTCAAACGACACCCCCAGGCTTTTGATTTTTTCTTTTGGTGAGGGCAACTCACCCATACCAGGAAGGCCAGGAAGCTTTTGGGAGAGATGTAAATTGGTTGCCCAGGAGCATGATCTCCGTTTTTGCTCCGTCGAGCTTGAGCCGCGAGCCTGTCATCCAGGAGAATATTCCGGTAAGGCAGACTGAGAGATTTTCAAGACATCCATCTTGTTGGGTTAATGAGACGACTAATAGGGTGTCATCTGCACATGTTACTGATTTGATCCCAAAGGGGGCCACCACCTCCTCCAGTGGGGCCATATAGACATTAAACAAGGTAGGGCTCAAAGACGAGCCCTGCGGCACTCCACACTGGAGGGGGGTTGATTTGGACAGCACACCATTTTCCCAGATCTTAAACGATCGCTTGTTCAAAAAAGATTCAAGCCATCTCAGGGCTAATCCTGTTATGCCCAATCTGGCAAGACGGTGGGCCAATATTACATGGTCCACCGTATCGAACGCTGCACTCAGATCCAGGAGGATCACAACTGCGGATCCCCCTGAATCTAGGATGCACCTTGCCTCCTCTGCCACCACTATAAGGGCTGAATATTCCACCAACCCCTACTTGC